>NC_080111.1:7132500-12132500 GCF_950005125.1 Chionomys nivalis | reverse complement strand
ACTGAATTTTGAAAATAGATAAATGCCCATATGCATATTTTTAGACTAAAGAGCATATGTCTTGTGAAGCCTTGGCTTCCCGCGCTCTGTTTCCATTGCAATGGATCCTGTCCAGCAGTTGCTGTCCTGAGACACTTGTAAGGACTAGTGCCTGCAGCAACAGTGAGGCTCCTCAGTAATTGCTATGTGCAATCTAAAGTTCTAAACTTAGCTTCTAAGAAAGTCCTGATAAGTTTGATCAAGTGTTCCCTAAAGGTTTGTGTGTTGGAAGCTTGGTCCCTACCCTGTGGCAGTAAGAGGAAGCCGGGGAATCTTTAAGGGGTAGGAAATAATTAGCAGTCTTTCAAACATGTAGGGACATGCCTTCGAGTGGAGTCCTGGCGCCCTTGGTGGTGGTCTCTGTCTCCCAGCTGTGGTGAGGCGAGGAGCTTTGTCCAGCATGTGTGTCTGATGCAGCTCCTTGCCACAGGCAGGTGTTACAATAACATCATTCCAGAGATTTCTCTCTACGACAAATATGATAGGGTTCTTTTTTCTTTTCTATGATAGTGTTCGCAAATATTCTGCCCAGTTTCTACTGGCCTTTAGACACTGCGTCTCAGGACTCTCCTTCTAAAATATTGAGTTTAATATTACCAAATTATTAGTCCTTTAGAAATTAATACAGAGGGGACTTGGGATAAAGCACTGGATCCCCAAAACCATGTAAAAGCCAGGCAGATAGGACAGCCCCCAGTAATCCCTGTAGAAGGAGCTGTGGGCTGCTTCCTGCCTCCCAGCTCCCGGCCACCGACTAGCTTTATACCCAAAATAACAACACACAAATTGTATTCTTTTAATCACTGCCTGGCCCATTATATCTAGCCTCTTCTTGGCTAACTCTCACATCTTGACTAACCCATTTCTAATAATCTGTGTAGCACCACGAAGTGGTGGCTTACCGGAAAGGATTCTAGTGTACGTCCACCTTGGGCTGGAGCTTCATCACGTCTGACCCAGAGAGGAGAGGCATGGCGATCACCTCACTTCCTTTCAGCATTCTGTTCTGTCTTCTCCACCCACCTAAGGGCTGGCCTATCAAATGGGCCAAGGCAGTTTCTTTATTAACCAATGAAATCAACAGATTGACACATGACCTTCCCACATCAAATCCCATAACTCAAGAGGCAGACAAGCTGACATTACATGGTTACTGTTTCTGTGGAGCTTTCTCCCACTGAGATTCATCACTTATTATAAACCACACAGAGCCCAACATAAGTCACCTCACAGTATAAACTATCAATAATCACAAGGAGTGACGAGACATTCTTGTTACCCGGGAAAGTCCAAGGTTTCAAGGGTACCTTCCAGAAACCAGACAAATGTCAACAATAATAAAAAAATGTAAATATTTATTTACCTTCATGTGTGTGAGCGTGAGCCTGGATGTTTGCATGTGCAGTGGGTACATGCCCGATGCCCAAGGAGGTCAGAAGAGGGTGTCACATGCTCTGAAACTAAATTTAGGTGTGGAGAATTGAACCTGGGTCCTCTGGAAGAACAGCCAGTGCTGAGCCATCGCTCCTCCCCCAAAGCCTGCAACATCTTTCGGTACCAGGATAAAGACACTAGATTTAATCTCCTACATGCAAAGTCCTTTGGCCGTGTGTCCCTCCAGCACCTGAATGATTGATTCCACACCTTTTCCAACATATATGTTTCCTACCCATCTGGAATTTACTGTAATTCAAGTATGGAGACATTCATTCAACTTCCGGGTTTTCTCTAGGGAGCTCTCCCTAAATCTTTTTCCTTCTACGAGTTGGACTGTCAGCATGACTCACTTCTAAGCTTCCTACTGTTTCTTGCTGATCTGTTTGCATGTGGCCATCACACAGTACTTTGATGATCTGTATCCCAAATTCGTAGTAATTTTTTCTTTAATATTTAACGTATTAAGAAGTCTTGTGGAACATGGTTTAACAGTTAGAGCTGAGACCCAAATACAGCTGTCAGAGAGGTGGACAGTATCTGTGGCTCTGTGGACTGCCTCTCCAAAGGGCCACACAATTGGGAGGAAGCAACGACACTACAGTGTCCTGTGCTCAACACATGGTATTTCCCGTTTGAGACTGTTTGAACTGGAGCACAGTCCATTATAAGTCGAAGAGCATCTGTACTTTATACCAGCATTGGAGAAGAGCTATCAGAAGAATTCTCAGTACATTGTGCACTGTGTGCTCAATACATTCGGGAACAAGTGAAAATGTTTGCTGCATTGGAGACAGCAGAGCCAGCTGCAGCTCCTGCAGTCTCTAGCGTGAACAATAAAAACCCAGAGACAGACACTGGAGTTCAAGCTGAAGATCAGAAAAGCAAAACAGCCAGTCATGGGCCAAAATGGTTGCTCCTGCCTCCAGGAATCCTCAGCCTGAGACTGAGCTGAAACCTGTCTCCTACCATCTTATATTCCTGTCTAGTGCTGGGATTAAAGGCGTGCACCACCACTGCCCGACCTCTGTGACTAACTAGTACGGCTGCTAGGATTAAAGGTGTGCGCCAGCACTGCCCGACCTCTGTGACTAACTAGTACGGCTGCTGGGATTAAAGGTATGTGCCACACTATCTCGTGTGGCTGCTTTGCACTCTGATCTTCAGGCAAGCTTTTATTTATTAAAACACAAATGGGGGGCTGGAGAGATGGCTCAGAGGTTAAGAGCATTGCCTGCTCTTCCAAAGGTCCTGAGTTCAATTCCCAGCAACCACACGGTGGCTCACAACCATCTGTAATGGAGTCTGGTGCCCTCTTCTGGCCTGCAGGCATACACACAGACAGAATATTGTATACATAATAAATAAATAAATATTTAAAAAATAAATAAATAAAAGACAAATGCTATACCACAATGGCAGTCTCCTCTCCAGTGGGAGGGTTTTAGGTATCTGAATGGGTTGGACACATGCCTTCCTCACAGGGGCAGAGGGAGCACAGGAACAAACAGGATGTTTAGCCTGAAATTGCAACAAGATGTTTGGCCAGAAACTGTCCTCAAGATGAACCTCGGGAGGAGGGGTAGACCCATGGGCCCTACATGTCTTACTGGTTGGACTAATTTCTTTTAATCTGATGACCTTGTATTCCATCTATGTACCTGAAAATGACAATTACATTCCTCTTAATGGCTGAATAAAATGTCACTGTACATAGAACATTTTCTTTATCCATCCACCTAATGGCGGGTACCTAGGCTGACTCCTCAACTTGATGACTGCAGATACAGCTGCAGTACACAGGGTGTGCAGATGTCTGGTATGTGCTGACTTAGATTCCTCCAGTAAATGCCTAGCAGGGGTCTGGCTGAGTCAGATGGCATATTTCCAGTTTTCTGATGAATTGATTTCCATAGAGGCTTCATTCGTTGATATTGCTACCAAAAGTGTCCAAGGCTTTCCAAGCCTATAGAATTTGTTCTTCAGCTGGAAATTCAGTGGGCTTACTTACGATGCATGTACTTATTTGTATGAAAAAGTATTTGGATGCATTATGACAAGCACCTAGTATAAATCATGTTCCATGCGCCAGAGACAGAGAGTAAGAGAGATCATTGGGTCTCTAGGCTTCATAAAGTTTCTAATCAAGTAGGGATGACTGATGGGCATGTAATAACTTGTTATTCTTATTTTATGGATATTGATGTTCTGCCTGCATGTATGCCTGTGTGAGGGTGTCAGAGCCCTGGAACTGGAGTTACAGACAGACTTGAGCTGCTATGTGGGTGCTGGGAACTGAATCCGGGTCCTCTAGAAGAGCAGACAGTGCTCTCAAGCACTGAACCATCTCTCCAACCCCAAATATGATCATTTAGATTTTGTTTTTTGAGACAAGGTTTCTCTGCATATCCCTGGCTGTCCTGGATCTCTCTTTGTAGACCAGGCTGGCCTCAAACTCAGAGATCTGCCTGCCTCTCCCTTCAGAGTGCTGGAATTAAAGGTGCGCACCACCACCACCACTGCCCCTGATGGGCATTTAGACAGCAACCTGTGATGTATCTAATGGGAAGAATGGAACTGGAACATATAAATGGGTATAAATGAACCCATGAAAAATTGATGTTCTTATTTCTCTCTCGGCTCCAGAAAGAACTTAAGGTCGTTTAAATTTTTTATGTATACAAAATATCCACCTAGTTGGGTGGTGGTGGCGCACGCCTTTAATCCCAGCACTCGGGAGGCAGAGGCAGGCGGAACTCTGTGAGTTCGAGGCCAGCCTGGTCTACAAAGGGAGGTGTACTGTGCTCGCCACTATCAACTCCCAGCAGACACTGCACTGCGTATAGCCACAGAGGCCTGCATCCCCCAAGACGCCATTATATGTATTACAAGATACACGCATTCATTTTTATTCTTTGTGTTAATTTTTTTCATTTAAAAACAGAGCCCACCCCAATTTGAACTTATTGATATAACTACTGCCAGCCACACCCAATAGGGTGCCAGGGCCCCTCTGCTAATCTCAGACAGCACCGTGCTGCCCACACTGCTCCTATCTCTCCCCTCCTCTCAAGGCTTCAAACTCCTCCTGTAGCAGAGGATCACCTTGAACTCCTGATCTGCTGCCTCCACCCCCCAGGCACTTGGACCACAGACACCACCTCCATCCCTCCCCCCACGTTGGACCACAAGTGTGGCCTCTATCCCCCCCCACCAGGCACTTGGACCACGGCATCGCCTCCATGCCCCCCCCAGGCACTTGGACCACAAGCATCACCTCCATCCCCCCCCCACTTAGACCACAAGCATCGCCTCCACCCCCCCACCCCCCCAGGCACTTGGACTATGGCATCGCCTCCATCTCCCCTCAAGGCACTTGGACCACAAGCATGGCATACATTCCACCCCCTACTTGGACCACAAGCATCGCCTCCATCCCCCCCCACTTGTATCACAAGCATGGCCTCCATCACCCCTCCCCCCAGGCACTTGGACCACAAGCATGGCCTCCATCCCTCAGGCACTTGGACCACAGGCTCCGCCTCCATCCAGCCCCACTGCTCTTCCTTCCTAGCATCCTTTTTTCTATTTCTGAGCTCTGTTTCGTGCTTTTTCTAGTTACTCCCAAGAAAGAAATGGCTTGAAATTCACATGTGTTGAGCTGAAAACCATCGCCGAAAGGGCTTGCAGAAACAGCCCACGGGAGAGAATTATTCCCAGGGAAAGCGGCTGGGGAACCATTCCTGCCTTATTTTTCTTTAAATAAGGTTATTTAACATAGATTTGAGGAGAGCATGGTGAACCACATTTTGTTTCCCTGTTAACTGCATTTGAGCTAAAAAGCAGAATTAAAAAGTGATGGAGGAGTTACTTTTATTTAATAAAGAAACTGCCTTGGCCCATTTATAGGCCAGCCCTTAGGTGGGTGGAGTAAACAGAACAGAATGCTGGGAGAAAAAAGCCGAGTCAGGAGTCGCCATGATTCTCCCACTCCAGACAGACGCAGGTTAAGATCTTTCCTGGTAAGCTAGCTCGTGGTACTACACAGAATATTAGAAATGGGTTAGATCAATAAGTAAGAGCTAGCCAATAAGAGGCTGGAACTAAAGGGCCAGGCAGTGATCAAAAGAATACAGTTTCCGTGTAATTATTTCGGGGCATAAGCTAGCCATGTGGGCGGCTGGGTGCCGGGGACGCAGCCCAGTCGCCCTTATTACAACAAAAAAGGAAGCATTTAATTGGAAAAGATAAACTTAATTCCTTTAGCCCTGGTGGAGCAGAGCCCGAGAGACATTCACTGTGGGGGACAGATTTAACTCCTTCAGCCCTGATGAACAGAGTGGAGAGAGCTGTCCATTATGACCTTGTCTGGGTGGTGAGTTGCGAGGCAGCTGGGAATTAACCCAGCAAGCCTGGACTCTTCGGGTGACTGAAATACCTGTGTAAGTCAGAACTCTGTACAAGGAAGGGGCTTCTCATTCCAACAAAGGAGCGAAATGTTCCCATTGTGACAGCATTGGAAATAAAGGGAGGAGGTACGGTCAGGAGAGGGGAGCACTCCCGGTTCTCACAGAGGATCTGGGTTAGCTTCTCCATCGCATGGCAGTTCACAACTGTCTATAACTCCAGCTCGGGGTATCTGATGCTTCTCCTGGCCAGTTCAGACACCAGGCACACAGATGGTACACTTCCATACATACAAGCAGGCAAAAAACATATACACATAAAAATATTTTTAAAAATAAATGAGTAAAACACATAGGAATGAACTTAACAAAAGAGGTACAAAATGTTTTGAATTTTTTGTTTGTTTTTTACAAGGTCTCTTACAGATGCAGGTGCCCAGAATTTGCTATGTATCCAAGGATGATGTTGAACTACGGATCCTCCCACGTTTACCTCCCAAGTGTTGAATTATGAGTGTGTCACCACACCTGGTGACACTTTCCTAGAGCTATGATAAACACAGGCCAATAGTGGTACATGCCTTTAATTCCAGCACTCTGGAGGTAGAGGCAGGCAGATCTCTGTGAGTTCAAGGCCAACCTGGTCTACACAGCGCACAGTGAGTTCTTGGACAGCCAAGGTTACACAGAGAAACCCTGTCTCAAAAAAAAAAAATAAAAACAAACAAACAAAACAAAACACTATGACCAAGGCAACTTATAGAAAGAAGGATTTAGGGGAGGGGTTATAGTTAAATAGGGATTTGAAACCCAGCACCATTATGGTGGGGGCAGGGAGCTTAGCAGCTGGCAGGCAGACAGGATGTCACTGGAGCAGTTGCTAAGAACTCATTTTGCGGTGCACAAACAGGAAGCAGAGAAAGCACACTGGGAACACCATAAGTCTTTCAAAGCCTGAAAGCCTCCTTCCAGTGTTGTAATAAGAGCGGCGTACCCGGCTGCCCGCATGGCTTTACCCAAAATAATTACACGGAAACTGTATTCTTTTAAATACTGCCTAACCCATTAGTTTTAGCCTCTTATTGGCTAGCTCTTACATTTTGATCTAACCCATTTTTAATATTTTGTGTAGTACCATGAGCTGGCTTACCAGGAAAGATCTTAACCTGTGTCTGTCTGGAGTGAGAGAATCATGGCGACTACCTGACTCGGCTTCTTTCTCCCAGCATTTTGTTTTGTTTACTCCGTCTATCTAATTTTTTGTCCTATCAGGGCCAAGCAGTTTTTTTTATTGATTAACCAATGAAAGCAACAGATATATGTAAGACCCACCTCCATCATTCCAGTGATACACTGGGGGCTATTGTCAGTGAAACCTTCCGATGGAGGCTATTCTCACTCAAACTGCCACAGCAAGTAAGAAGCCTAAAACTTAATTAACGAAACAGGAAAATTTGCACCTTGGTGTGCAAAGCCAAAATGCACACCAGAAGCTAAAAGAAAGGAGAGAAATTCGCAACCCTCAGGGAGGAGAGACGGGATGGTCTGAATGAGAATGGCCCCCAACTGGCTCCTGTATTTGGATGTTTGGTCATCAGGAAGCAGCACTACTTGAGAAGGATTAGGAGCTTTGACCTTGTTGGAATAGAAGTGGCCTTGTTGGGAGAAGAGCGTCACTGGAGGTGGGCTTTGAGATTTCGAATGCCTTCAGATCCAGATGTAGAACTCTCGGGCACTCTCTAGCACAATGCCTGCCGTTTGCTGCCATGCTTTGAGCGTTAATTATACTGGACTAAGCCTCTGAAACTGCAAGCAAGGCCCCAATTAAACGCTTGGATGAATTTAGACACCTCGTACTTGATAATAGGAGACTCGTGTTATTGGACGGCAACACTCCTTACAGAAATCCAGTCATCCAGCTACCACATCAGAATTACATCCGAGGCTCAATGGTTAAAAACACCGATTGATCTTCCAGAGGACCCAGGTTCAATTCCCCACATCCACATGGAGGGTGGCTCACAATTGGCTGTAACTCCAGTTCCAAGAGATCCGATACCTTCTTCTGGCCTCTGTGGGCACTAGGCACACAAGTGATGCATAGACAGATATGCAGGGCAAACACAAGTGTGCTCAAGGACCGGTGTGTGTGTGTGTGTGTGTGTGTGTGTGTGTGTGTGTGTGTTCCATTTAGTTAGTACAGAAAGTGGTGGGTTAGTAGTGACTGTCATTACTCTATTGCTCGAAGATCCAGATCATTTTGGGGGAAAATACAACAAATTTAAATGATACTCACACTGAGTTGAGTTTCTAGAGGTTAGAAGGCCATTAGAGAAAAGACAGTCCAGATAAGAAAAGGGTTGGTTCCTTTTAACAAGCAATGGGTGGGTAGAAATCACCTTAGGCAGAGCTATAGCTGCTTCGGTTTAGGGGAAGCAGAGCAATCCCTTTGTGGTGGACGTGGCTTAATTCAACATAGTCTCGTGATGAGTTGTAATCTTGGAACTATAATCAAGCCATCAAAGTCCATGATAACACCCGACAGATGAACCGTGGTTCTGGCCTGGTAGCACATCCAAGCCAGGGCTTAGCCACCTGTGGCTGTAAGACATTCCTGGAATATTGTCCTCCCCGTTTTATCCTGCCATCATTCCCAAAGTTGCAGCTCCTGGGGTACAGAGATTCCGGTCACCGTCCACAGCTGAGACACTGGTTTCTGATGCCATTAGAAATGGAAGTTTGCGTAAATTCCTGCTGCTAAAATGTGGGCACTGGCTAACACAGCAATGGATTTTTACCTATGTGCTTGTTTGGTGGTTTCATTTTCCAGTGCTGGGGATCAAATCCAGGACCTTACACCTGCTAGGCAAGTGTTCTACCACTGACTACATCCCTAGAAATGACTTGATAAGGAGGATCTTGCTACCTGGGTACTAGGATGTGACCCTCGATGAAGCTGTGCTCAGAAACTGGAGCTCACTATGGAAGTGACCCAGGTCCTGGGACATGCTTTCGTCCAGTGGGAATCATAAGCAAGAACAAAGGTGACCGCCGCTGCTCAGGGAGCTCATTTTCCAGAATAAGACATCCTTTCTGAGACTCCCAAGAGCCAGAATCTTTGAATCACCCTGAGAAGACAGTTTCAGGCACCACAGCGCAAGATGCGGAAACACCCATGGACCTCCTTCAAGTCTTGATCCTCAGAGTGGTCTGGCATACAGTGTTCTGTGTAAATAAATCAGATTAACCAGCATTCTCTGGGGCAGGACCCTCATCTGCCAGAATGCCTCAGTTAGCATTCCCTGGGGACAGCAATATTACAGTTCTTGGGGTGACTCTATGGGGGAGTATGCCCTTAGGAAGAGGAAGGACAGAGGCTCTGGTGTGGTACTATGATGAGGTTTTTATTTCCACCACACCCAGCCTGGCCAAGATGATAAGTGATTCATCGCTGACTTGCCTCCTGCCTCTAATGGACCAGAGACCATTAACACCATCGATCTCCAGACAGGATGCAGACTGAGCCCCTTCCTGGATGGCTTACGGGAAGGGCACTGAGACAAGAATATAGACAGACAGACTCCCAGGGAAGAGTCAGGCTAAGAGCCCTCCGAGGCTGCTTTTCACTGGGCAGAGACCCAGAAGCTGAGAGAGGAATGAACTCAGGAAAAGGGTTGAGGCTGACAATTTGCTATCAGGCATCCTCTGTGGAAAAACATCCTCTATGGAAAAACAGCCCAGAGGTGCAGGAGATGAAGGCTTATTGGAATTGGGGCCAATAGAAAAGCATCTATTCAGTCAGATGCATTGACACACATGTACAGTCTTAGCACTCCAGAAGTGAGGCAAGTGTACCACAAGTTTGAGAAGAGCCTCATCTACACAGTGAGTTCCAGGCCAGCCAGGGCTACATGTCCTGCTTCCACAAAGCAACTCACGCATCTCTGGGAAGGTCAGGGTTCAGGAGCAAGGTCCAGAGAGCTTTCTGTGCCCTCTGTCGTCCCTGCTGCTTCTGGAACAGGGGTTTCCTGTCACCTTCAGCCCCAGGGATGTGGTTGCTTCAGTCCTCACTAAATTCTGTCACAGTCTTGAGTCCCAGTAGAATTAGGGATTAAAACACAGACCTAGGAGCCCAGGTCGGAGGGAGGAGTCTTGTCACTGTGGCTGAGATCCTGCAGGCTGGCCTGCGCCCTCTTCCTGGCTATGATGCTCCTTTGTGCAGACCCTGGCGCTGAGTGTCATTCCGAGCCTGGGCAAGGATGTTTTATGCTGCTGTATTGATCCTGTGTGTGACTTTGTCCCCTCATCATCGTCGTCATCATCATCATCATCATTGTCGTCGTCATCATCCGCCTTGTCATGTGACCTGTCTCAGCCTGCTTTCTGTTGCTATGAAAATGTTTGCGAGAATGCTTTCTTCATAAAGGTGTGCAAAGTTCATGATGTGGGAGGCTGGGCTGTCCAAGAGCAGTGAGCCAGCACCTGGTGAGAGCTTTGTTGCTGCATCATAACAAGGTGAAGGATATCACACCAAGAGACAGAGCAAGCGTACTAGCTTGATTTGCTTACAGTGCTGCTAACCATCCTCTTGAGGTCACAAACACATGAACTCACCTAATCTTAATGGAAATGTAACTTTGGAACTAAATTTCCAGCATATGAACTCCTGGGGACATCTCACCCAAGGCTTCTGAACCCCAGACTTCTGGGAGCTCTATCTTGCCATTTCCTGCTGTCCTAGTCACTGTTCCGTTGCTGTGAGGAGACACCATGACCAAGGCAACTCTTATATGGGTAAATATTTAATTGGGGGGCTTGCTTATAGTTTCAGAGGTGTAGTCCATTGTCATCATGGTGGGGAGCATGGTGGCAGGCATGGCAGCATGGTGCTAGAGAAGTAACTAAGAGTGGCACCCCCATCTGTAAGCAGAGAGAGAGAGAGAGAGAGAGAGAGAGAGACTGGGCCAGGCATGAGAATGATATCCGATTTCCTCCAACAAGGCCACACCTCCTAAAACCTTCTAATCCTATCAAAGAGTTCCACTCCTTGGTGACTAAGCATTCAAACATATGAGGCTATGGGGGACATTCTCATTCAAACCACCACACCTGCCATCCTTTTTTCTCCAGGTGTAGACCCTCCCCTGGAGGCCTCTGAGTGGCTAGATATGGAGGTGGCCATGTGTTGTTTCCATCAGGAATTTTGTCATCGTGACACGAAAGTAACTAATGCAGGGGAGGCCATGAGGCTGTACCAGGAGGCCGGTGGCTCCCAATCTGGTGTTGCTCTGCATTGATAGAGCGATCGATAGCCTAAGCTTCTTTGGTCTGAGCGCCAACCTCGGGCTGAGTGAGTAATGATGGTCCCATCTTGCGGGATTCCACTGCCCTGGCTACATCTTATTCTCACCCTTGTGTCAGGTTAAATTGAAGGCTCCTGGCTGGCTGGCTAGCTGGCTGGCTGGCTGGCTGGCTGGCTGGCCTGATTATTACTCTGGCTAAATTATTATCCAGACTTCAGGCCTGGAGACTACTTCCCGATAGATGTCTTTGGTGCTGCCCATCTGGCTGCCCCTGAGTAGAACCTACTCACAGATGTCTCATCTCCCAGTGTCCCACTGAAATGGGCAATATTCTACCTGGGACCCCAAACCCCTGCCCTTGGTGCTCAAGTCCTGCATTACCTCTCTCTTCTGTTTTGACTCTGACAGGTTTTGTTTCCTCAAACCCTTCAGCACATACACAGTTCAAGGTAGAATTAATTACTGTCTGCCTTGGACCTTAACCTGCTTTATCCTTTAGGATCTGACTCTCCCCATGGGATGCACAGGAACTAAATGCATAGTAGATTCTTTGGGGGTTTAAGTTGCAGGTTCAGGGCATATGGTAAAGCTGTGCACACAGTCAAATTGCCCTTTATAGTCCCTTTAATCACCCCCAAATTACTTGAATGACGCCTTTTAGTGAGCCAATCAGAATGACTAGATGTGTTTGTTTCCTAAACATCATATGCAAAGACTGGCCTGCACTTAAGGGGGCCATGAATATGCAAAATATGAGTTTTTATCAGCATCATCCTGTTTGGATGACAAGGTGTTTGCAAAGTGGGTACCCTCCAGGGCTCTGTCCTGCCCACTTCCAGGCACAAAGCACACGAGATGAGTGATGGACATATGACCTCATGTTTTCGCTCTTCCAATACAAACCGTTCTATTTGGGGCCATGCATGTGGTTCTACTTGGAGGCATAAGCAGTCTTACAGCTAGTTTTCATGCTGGACCAGAATCAGTCCTGACCTAGCTCTCCCTAGCTATGCCCAGGAATTTGGCTTTTGGGCATTCTACAGTCTAGAGTCTGTGTGCCATTGGCTTTTGAAGCTTGCGTGTGAATGGTGGACGCTGGGTTATGGATGCATCTGCCATGTCCTGACTGTGTGTGTTACCTGCTTCCACCTTAGGTGCTGGAGAGCAAGATTAGGCCCTGGGGAGCTTGCGTTCTGGAATCTGCTTCCTAGTCTGGTCTTGACTATGATAATCCGTGTAAGAGAGTAACTTCTAAGTGTAACTTCTAGAGTGATGATTTTAGAACTTTAGATTTTTCATGTATGAACCAAAAGTCCATTTCTCTTCTCGAGGTGACCCCTCATTTCGAGACTCTGACTGATGGAGGTGGGTCTTGTATTAATCTGTTGCTTTCATTGGTTAATTAATAAAGAAACTACCTAGGCCCATTTGATAGGCCAACCCTTAGGTGGGTGGAGTAGACAGAACAGAATGCTGGGAGAAAGAAGCCGAGTGAGTGAGTCGCCATGATTCTCCCACTCCAGACAGACGCAGGTTAAGATCTTTCCTGGTAAGCCAGCTCGTGGTGCTACACAGAATATTAGAAATGGGTTAGATCAATATGTAAGAGCTAGCCAATAAGAGGCTGGAACTAATGGGCCAGGCAGTGTTCAAAAGAATACAGTTTCTGTGTAATTATTTCTGGTAAAGCTAGCCGTACGGAGCTGGGCGGGAACACAGCCCACCGCTTCTTATTACTACACTCTGACAAACATGTCACTGGTTTGAATTGCCCTTTTCCTTGACTTACCAAAAGTATATACACCAGTTAAGCGCTGTGTTCGACATCCCAGGGAAGAAGAGTGTTTGGTCACACACCTAGTGGATAATTAACCCTCTTCTGCCATTTTCTTAAGTTTCCCAGCTCAGGTAACTTAGAAGAGATTTCCCATACTCTATCCTTACGGCAATTAGCCAAACCAAACAAAAATGAGCCACGGCATTTTCCTCACTGAGAGATTAAAATTCTTTCCTGGTCCTATGATACACATACTGTCCACTTAAAGAGCTAGTGGGGGGCTGGAGAGATGGCTCAGTGGTTAATAGCACTGGCTGCTCTTCCAGAGGTCCTGAGTTCAATTCCCAGCAACCATATGTTGGCTCACAATCATCTGTAATGAGATCTGGTGCCCTCTTCTGGCGTGCGGGCATATATGCATGCAGAATGTTGTATACATAATAAATAAATCTTAAAAAAAAAAAAGAGAGAGAGCTAGTGGGAAGGCCAAAACCACAGATGAATACAAGAGATTCTCATTCGCTGAAGCTTCAGTCGGGACACCACCCTCCCTCTCCAGCATCCTCCTGATGGAGTATTTGAACACCTTTAGGGCATCATTTTGGAGCATTGGGCAAAGATGTGTTAAATACTTCCTCTGTACACTGGAGTATGGCTTCTCTGCTCTATCCCTGGAGGATAGGCATTAAAATCACCCATTTGCGGCAATAGAATCAAAGTTGCCAAACAGTTTAAGTCAGTATCCTGGGTCACAAAACCCATGAGTACTGTACTAGTTAACTCCCTGAATCAGAAGTCTAAGAACACAGGACTAAAATCTGTTCGTTTCTGGTTTGAGCTTTCTGGCTACATCATCATGACATCATAGCGGGATCACCGGAAGAGGAAGAGATTATACAGGAAACAAGAGGTTCGCGGGAGGTGCCAGTTGTTCAGAGCGACTCACTTTCAACAGCTAACTGGGTTCCCACAAAAGTTATATTCATTCCTTCCCAGTTCAGTGTCCCTATGACCCAAGCACCCTCCCCTGCACCCCTTAAGGTTTCTACCAAGTCAGTGTCCGCACAGTGTGAACCTTTGGGGGACATACTCAAACACCCTACAAAAGCAGGCAGCAAGCCAGGTTCTCCTTAGTTCCAAGACTCTCATATTCTTAACAAACTTCTTCTAAACAAGTGTCCAGCAAAATTCTCATGTGACTCTTGCTTTTGTGCTTTCAGCATTGTTTGTCCCCTGACACTCAGGAAGGCTCATGGCCCCATGCACTATCCGCTTTTTGTCCTCCGCTTGGGTTGATCCTAAACCATCATTTATTCCTTAATTTGCCCTGGAACCATCCCAGCAGGCTTGGCTCTGGTCTGTGTAATTCAGAAGGCAAAATGGCCACAGTGTTAATAGGAGATAATAATTCCCTATGTCTTCCCTTAGATTAGATGTTTGTTCCTTAATGAACCCAGAGGACCAGCTATAGGAATCTGAAGTCATGTAGCCGTCCTGGGAGGTGGTACTGGTTGCACTGAGTTCCCACGAGTCATGCGTTGAGTGAGGTCTTAACCTCTGGTACTTCAGAATGAGACTACAAATGGATTGCAAGTGGCAGTTAAATTGAGAGTCGTTGATATAAACCAGAGTTCAGTATGACGGTCACAGAGGAACGGTGGCATGAGGGCACAGGAAGGAAGGGGCCATCAGCAACAAAGAGACCCTTAATCTTGACTTCTAGCTTGCAGAACTGAAAAATCCGTCACGTCTTTGATTCTTGGCTCCGGCAGTCCTAGCACACCAGTGCAATAGGCTCTGTCAATTTTGCAAATAATAAGCCCATCCACGGTCAATGCAGGCAAGGAGGGCAGCAAGGCCAGACAGAGTCCTCGACTGGGGCAGGGAGGGGGGGGGGGGACTACCTCCTGCCTGGCTCCTCTCCTAAGTGCTTTGTGGTCAGCGTTCTAAGTACTGTGATGAGATGTATGAGATCACCTTTAAGGAGCCAGCCGCAAAAGCCGGGCATCAGAGCACAAACAGCCAGAGCCGGGTGCATAAACCTGAGTCCCGCCGTCTACGATTCAACCGCAGGATATCCATCACCCTCTCTGGGCTATAGCTTTGCAAAGCAATAATAATGAGGTTATTTCCCGGGCCGTTTTGAAGGAGCACTTGGAAAATGGCATTTCAAAGAGGCAAAGTGAGCCGAGCCGGAGAGCAGTGTGCAACGTTCACAACTCTGAGGCCAGCCTGCCTCCAAAAAAAGAAGAGAGAACTGCGCGTGCGCCCTGGCATTGACTGCCTTCCTACTTCTTCCCTGAAGGTAAGAATTCTTTACAGGTGGTGGTGCCTAGTCACAAACCTGCTCACACACCTGGTATTGGGAGGCTCAGTTACATTAAATAAATTACATTTTCTGCGTAATTTAGCATTTCCCTCTTCTGGGCCTCCTTCTGTTCCTACCTCTAATGACACAGCCCCTTCCACCAAGGCCACATCCCCCCTCCCACAAAGCCACACCCCTTCCAACATGGCCACACCTCCTCTCACAAGGCCACGCCCCCTACAAGGCTACACTCCCTCCTACAAGACCACACCCTTCAAACAAAGCCCCTTCTCTCTGCAAGGCCACACACACTCCAACAAGGCTACACTTCCTAATCCTCCCTTAACAACCCACCAGCTGGAAATCAAACAGTCAAATCCAGGCGCCTGTGAGGGCCATTCTCATTCAGTCCACCACACAGCCCAAGCTGCCCTCAAATTAAGGTGTGGTGTTTTGAATGAGAATGTCCCACACAGACTCGCATGTTTGAATACTTGGTCCCCAGTTGGCAGAACTGTTCGGCAAGGACTAGGAGCCGTGAACTTGTTGGAGGAGGTGCACCACGGGGTGGGGTGGGGGGGTTGGCTTTGAGCCTCCTACCTGTGGATCCCGAGGGAAGCTCTCAGCTACCGCTGCAGGGCCATGCTCGCCTGCCCGCTGCCATGCTCCCTGCTATGGTGGTCATGGACTCCGCCCTCTGAAGTGCTAAGCCCTGACAGCTCTTCCCTCTTTAAGTTGCCTTGGCCTGTGTCTTTTCACAACAACAGAAAAGTAACTCAGACATCGGGAGAGTTCCCAGCCTGTCAACTGCCCGTCAGTGAATTCTGCAGCCCCTGATAGCACAGAAACTCTGTCGAGTGCCAGCGTCAACAAGAGAATGCATTCTGTATGAACTTCACATACGGAAAGCTTCAAAAGAGACAAAGCCAGACATTAGTGGTAGAAGACAAAATGGTTTTCTACTAAGGAGGTGAGCTGATTGGCAGAAGACAGTGGAGTGTGCTAAAGTGTTGGTAGTGGTTTTTATCATGATTGAGTAGTGCTTGCCTGGGTGCAAAATTAATAGTGCATGAAAATCTATCAGCTGGGCTTGGTGACCCACACGTTTAATCCTAGCACTTGGGAGGCAGGGGCAGGCTGATCTCTAAGTTTAAGGCTGGCCTGGGCTACACAGTTCCAGGACAGTCAGGGCTGCAGAGAGAAACCTGGTTTCAAACAAACCATCAAGGCTCTATGCATTTTGCTGGGCTTGTTGACACAAGTCTGTAACCCAGTAATCTTGCAGAGAGAAACCTGGTTTCAAACAAACCATCAAGGCTCTATGCATTTTGCTGGGTTTATTGACACAAGTCTGTAATCCCAGTAACCTGGGAGACTGAGGCCAGCAAATCACAGACTGGATGGTAGGCTGAGCTACAAAGTGAGTTCAAGGCCAGTCTGGGCAGTTCAGAAAGCTCTTGTCTCAAAATGAGAAGTAAAAGAAGTAAAAAGAAGGTTGTTCAGAGGTGGCATGTACTGGGCTTAACACTCAGTACAAAAACTATATGGAGCCGGGCAGTTGTGGTGCACGCCTTTAATCCCAGCACTCGGGAGGCAGAGGCAGGCGGATCTCTGTGAGTTCGAGACCAGTCTGGTCTACAAGAGCTAGTTCCAGGACAGGCTCCAAAGCCACAGAGAAACCCTGTCTCGAAAAACAAAAACAAAACAAAACAAAAAAACCTATATGGACCATACAACTCGGCAGCTATGTAACTTACTGGGTTTTTTTTTTTTTAATTTTTATTTTACGTACATTGGTGTTTTGCCCATGGGTATGTCTGTATGAAGGCATCAGATCCCCTGGAACAGGAGTTACAGACATCTGTGAGTTGCTATGTGGGTGCTGGGAATTGAACCCGGATCCTCTGGAAGAGCAGCCAATGCTCTTAACCACTGGGCCATCGCTCCAGCCCATAACTTACTGATTTTAATTACACACTCAAAATTAGCTAGTACACACACACACACACACACACTTGTTTCTCTGTGTCCATGGGTTCAGCACTCCAACATTTACCCAATTACAGACCATAAATTTTCAGGAAAAATGCTTCTGGATGTTGCAGATTTTCTCCTAGTTAATTTCTCCCCAGCTGTCCACACAGTGTTTACATTGTAATAAGTATTACAAGTAATTCAGACATGGGTTAAAGCATCTAAGTATGCATGTAGGCCGTGTGCAAATACAACACTGTTTTATAGAAAGGACTTGGTCCTTCATGGATTCTGGAATCTACAAAAAGGCTATGGAACAGATCCCCTACAGATTCTGAGAAACAACTGACAAACCATTGTGAGAGGTGTCTGCAGGTATCTGTGTGCCATGAGCCAAACCAAAGCCTGCCCTAGGGGAGTAGAGACAGAAAAACAGTACAGGCAAACAAAAAGAAACCCTTGACCCTAAGTCATTGTGGTGGCTAATACTGGCTACCAGTTTGACTACAACCTAAGCAGATGCCCATCTCTGAGAGATTTTTTATAGCATCATCTAAGTTCAGAGGACCCACCCTAAATCTGAGCTACACCTTCTGATGGCAGCCCACATAAAGGACGCAAAGAAGGAAGCCTTCACTATTTGCCTGCTTGCTCTCACTCTTGCTGGCAAGGTCATCTACCTTACTGCTGAGAAATTCATTTGCTGGTATGAGAGCCGGCTTCTCCAGGATTCCCATGTAGACTAACGACCAGATAAGACACCCAGCCTCGTGGACGGAACAACTACCAGACTTTTGGCCTTTCTGTCAGGACACAGCCATTGCTGGATTAGCTGGACCACAGCCTGTAAGCCACTCTCATAAATCCCATATACATATACATATATATACATACATACATACATATATATGTATACACACACACACACACACACATATATATATATATATATATATATATATATATATATAGAGAGAGAGAGAGAGAGAGAGAGAGGAGAGATTCATTCTACCAGTTCTGTTCCTGTAAAGAACCCTAATGCAATTATAGTCTAAGATAAATAGTGACAAAGTCTTTAAAGAGCCAGGTACAATGACTTTAAAGTTCAAGGGAAAGGCCAGGTGTAGCGGCTCTCACCTGTAACCCCTCAGGAGGATCTCGAGCACACAGCAAGCATGATCTCCCTCGATTCGATTACCTCAAAACAAAAGGCTGAGAAAGGAAGGAAGATGATGGTAGGAAGAAACAGGAATCATAGGAGAGGCAGGCTAGAGCTCAAATCTGGAAAGCTCAAACCTGGAGCCAAGAACATTCCAGGTAGAAGAAACCACGGGACGAAGGGGTGCATTGTGGCATTGTGGCTGGGAAGCAGCAGATGTCTCAGTGTGCCTGGGCTACAGAGGATGACAAAGAAGAAAGCCACGGGGGGGCGGGGGAAGCGAGGAAGTAGGAAGAACCAGTGTGTGCCCAACCGTGTGGGCTTTACTAGGAAGCAGCTGAGGGACATTGAAGAGGTGAGAGCCTCACCTTCTTGGGGGAGCCTGCTGTTTGCTTTCAGATAGGTTTCTCAGGGATCTCCAACTGGCTTCAAACTATTGCTTCTACCTCCTGAGTGCTGCGATCACAGGAATGCACCACCAAGCCCAGCTAGTCTTGTTTTTATTTTTATTGGGGGGCAGAGGCTGGTTTTCACAGCTCTCTCCTGGCACCTGAAGAGTGACCCAGAGAAGACCCTTGTCATCACCTGGGAACTAGTCAGAGAGGTGGAGAACCCAGTGGATCAGCTTTAGTGGAGTCAGACCCTGCATTTAGCAATGTCCTGGGCGATTCTTATGCACATCAAAGCTCTGAACAACACCAGCCCAAAGGTCAGAGGATGATGGTCTTGTGTATGGACAGGACTTCTGAGTCAGTCCTTGGCAATGACGCCCCAAGCAACTCAGACAGCATGTGTGGATAATGGGATCTTCATGATGCTGTCGGACCTGCCTGGAAAAGCAAGCCATCCCAGAAGGAAGCCGTGAAAGGGAGAAAAAGATAAAGAAAGAATCAAAGGAACTCTCAGTGCCTAAACATCTCCACCTCACTTAGCGTCTCACACAGAAGGCTTCTGTGGGCTACTAATGGTAGAATCGATTCTCCTGGTGCTATAGGGAGTAGAGGCCAAGATAATTGCATTTGAATAATTTATCATCCCCGGCATTAGAACTTGAAGACTTGCCAACTGCTACTGAATTCTTTAGAAGGTTATAGTCCTCTCTGTCCTTTCCTGGCTCCATCAGGCAAACTCTAGACACCTTTGCCTGAAGTAGCCATGAACTCCTCTCCTACCCTTCTCCATGTGGCTAGCCTTGGCAACGAGAAAAAGGTAAGGGCCATGGGAAATGTGGGCGGTCTGCTTTATTCCCGGTCCAGCATCGCTGGGACTCTTAGATCCTCTTCTCCAAGAGGGATGGAGAAGCCAAGCATGATGTCATCCATCACCTGTGATCCTAGCACTGGGAGACAGAAGCAGGAGGCCCATGAATCCAAGGCCAGCCTGGGCTACAGGAGAGCATATCTCAGAGCAGCAACAATAAAAGCAAAACAACAAAAGAGCGGTAGAGAATTGAAATTGGCTGGCAAGAAGGACATAAGATTGGGCCAGAGAACTCGGAGAGGAACCCATAGGGACCAGTTCCCCTGCCTCCCTCTCCTGAATCCTGGTACAACTTCATACCTGGCCACATTTAATTATTGGGAGTCACTTATTTCTTTTCTTTGAGTAAAAATTTAAAAATCAACAAAATGCTCAAATCCTTAAGGTTGTGTTTGTTTTTATATCTGCTATCACGTTCTTTAGGATTGAAGTGGCCAGAAGAGGGTATGAGATTCCCCTGAACCTGGAGTTACAGCTGTGAGCCTCCTGAGGGGTGCTGGGAACCCCTCTCCAGTCCTCTGTAAGACCAGTATTCTCTCTTAGCCAGTGAGCCGCTCTCCAGCTGCTAAACGCTAGGCTTTTGTTGTTAGGGCAAATGCCATGTCCTCTTGTTGAGCAAATCAGATTACACACCGCATTTATTTTAACAAACACTTGATGAATGCCCTGCTTGGCAGCTCTGTGCCCAGGGAGAAGACCAGAAGACCAGAAGACCATAAACCATGGCCTTTGTTCTCCACTGCCTGGGCATGGATTGACTCTGAGGAGGAGCGATCACAGAAGGCTTGCTCAGATAGTCAGGCACCAAGTCTGTCTGGGGCAGCCATGAAGGCTTCCCCTGGGAGGCAGAGCTGGGGCTAATATCCCAAGAGGAATAGACCAGTCTGGGTGGATAATAAAAGTAAGCACACGCAGGCAGATAGGATGCTTCCCTTCTAGTCAGTGATATGGGAGAAGATCTTCAGGGGATGCTGGCCCTGAGCCCCAAATTCCTGCTTGCTGCTGAGGTTTTCTGACCTTGAAGGTCTCATTAGGATGCAAGCCAGTGTATCAGTTACGTTTGATGACTGTTTCCACAAATTCCTGGCAGAAGCAACTTCAGGGAGGAACGACTCACTTCGGCTCATAGTTTCAGATGTGTGGGAGAAGGCACGGCAGAACACTTACCTTCTTGGCCAATAGGAAGCAGAAACAGGATATACAGAATTGGTCCTGTGAGATCCAGCCCCAAGAACACATCCCCAGGTAACTATTTGCTCCTACTCAGCCGGGTCTTCTATTCTGTGCACTTTTCAACGATGTCATCATATTATTATGAATCCATCAGGTATTAATCTCCTGATTAAGTCAGCGCTTCCACAGTAAAACTGTCTCTGGAAACATCTTCACAGACACACCAGAGGTATTACTAGTCTCCCAGGCACATCTTAATTCAATCAACTGTGGTAATTAACTGTCACAGCCACGTTTTCTACCAGACTGTTCTCCCTACAAACACAAGCTTAGGCAAATGGACCTCCCCGTTCCCATCCTTAGTGTCGCAGCTGTATTATGTACTCATGGGTCTTGCTTGCTTCTCAAGAGCTGGATGGTTGGATCATCTAACATCCCAAGCCCCCACTTCTCATCCCTATGTAGCACCCCTTCTTGGGAGGAACGCAGGAAGAGATGGATGAACTGAACTGAGCAGTGTTCCTGTACCTCTTCTGTAACAGACGCTGAGACGCTCTGTGGCTACTGTCTCTCATGTCTGAACGTACACCTGCCAAAAAAGTCAGGCATCTGTGAGGGTCACATACAGATTCTCCGACTATTGTATTCTAATAGGATAGTGGGAGCTGTCTCATTCCAGGGCAGTTACCGCCTCCCGGAATCTTTAAGTTTGGGCCTCTCTAAATGTTAACTTTTCATGAGCTGAATTATTAATTCATTCCGCCAACCCAGTGACATTTTGATTGCGGCTTTCAGTCTTTAAATTTTGAATGATCTCAGATTCTATTCATTCCTGCCTCGGACTTAGTAAAAACTGCAGCCGGAGGATAAGGAATTGCTGGCTTTGCAACGCCGGTTTTAACTGTAAATTTACAGAGCACATAGCTTCCTCTTTCTCTGAGGAAACAAGGATGGTTTTTAAATGTGACATTCTTTCCCCTGGGAAGTGCTTTCAAATGCGTTTGGGGCCTGTCTCCTGCTTTTGCCTACTTCCTTGCCTCTCACGGCAGAACAATTTCATAGTTTTTTCCAGAACAAAATTGGGGTACACAGGATAAAAAGGTGCCTTGAGATTGAAAATTCTACAGTTTTCCATCAGTTAAGTGTGGGACCGTCAGGGCTGTCGGATAAAAATAGGAGAGTTTGTGTGTGCACAGGTTCAGTAATGACCCTGCTGTCCAAGTAAGTAACACTGCAGACACTTGCAGAGACGTTTGTAGTTTTGGTTGCAGAGCTGAAGAGAAGTGAAATCTGGGGCATCCTGGCAGCAGCCTCAGGATGACCCTGCAGAGAGGTCACGATGGAACTGGGGCATCCGGGCAGCAGCCTCAGGATGACCCTGCAGAGAGGTCACGATGGAACTGTAGCATCCGGGCAGCAGCCTCAGGATGACCCTGCAGAGAGGTCACGATGGAACTGGCTCTGAGAGATGTGTCACAGCTGAAATGTAAGATTTTCCCACAGAGATAGAAGACAGTGGTGAGGGGATTAACTGGTGCCTCTAATTTCATCGACCCCATTTGAACTAAATAGCTACATTCTTTAGATTCCCCGTACTCTCTATTATGAAGTAGAGCCAAGCCACCACCAAGGAATGGACTCTTGGATTACGGGTCCCTGTGACCTATTCCTTCTGTATTTAACTTCTGGGGTGTTTCTGCCGGACTTCCGTTTCCTTCACAATGCTGTTTCACGTTTCTTCCCACAGCCCTCCTGAATATAAACGCCTCACTTCCCTTGCTATTGCTCAGCGCCCTGTTCTCCCCTCACCCGTTTACAGTGATTATTTCATTTGTGTTTTAATAAATAAAGCTTGAGCCGGGCGGTGGTGGCACACACCTTTAATCCCAGCACGTGGGAGGCAGAGGCAGGAGGATCTCTGTGAGTTCGAGGCCAGCCTGGTCTACAAGAGCTAGTTCCAGGACAGGCTCCAAAGTCACAGAGAAACCCTGTCTCGAAAAAGCAAAATAAATAAATAAATAAATAAATAAAGAAAGAAAGAAAGAAAGAAAGAAAGAAAGAAAGAAAGAAAGAAAGAAAGCTTGTCCGAAGATCAGAGTGCAAGCCTAGCCACACTACTCAGTCATACAGGCACACACCTTTAATCCCAGAAGCCACACTTGTTAGACACAGGGGCTGGGCAGTGGTGGTGCACACATTTAATTCCAGCAGCCACACTGGTTAGCCATAGGGCCCGGGCAATCGTGGCACACGCCTTAATGCCAGCACTAGAGAGGAATATAAGGCGAGATGAGACAGCAACTCGCTCTCTTATCTGTCTGAAGATTTCATAGAGGTAAAAGCTCTCTAGTGGTTGGCTGCTTTGCTTCTCTGATCTTTCAGCTTGAACCCCAATATCTCTGTCTGGGTTTGTAGTATTCGTGCTACACCTGTTAGAATGCAGTGAGCCATTAGAAGGAACTTCTGAAAATAGAGTAACCATTAGCAAGCAAACGCACAAAGCGCTGCTTGTATCTCTATCGGCAGCGGAGATTAAACGGCTGGATCCGTATTGTACTAATTGCTTTTCTTGTCACTATGATAAAACATCTGGCAGAACAACTTAGAGAAATAATACTTTTGGCTCATGGATTTCCATCTACAGCCCTTGCTTCTCTTGTTCTCTTGATTCTGCCTCCACAGTGAGATAGAATATTGTGGCAGCGGATTGTATGGAGGATGCTGTTCACTTCATGGCAGACAGGAGCAGAAAGGGGCAGTAATGGGGAGCAATATAGGCAGGAACACGGACAAGGCAGTAGTAACATGTCCCCAGTGACCTACTCCGCCCTTTAACCACACCTCCTCTTCCACAGTTCCGCCAACTTCCAAAGTTTCAATGCATTCAAATTTTGAACCCATCAGTGGATTAAAGTGCGGATTCGGCCAGAACCCCCATTTTCAACTGTTTCTGAAAATGTCGTCATGGACAGACCTTTACAAATTCAACCCTCAACCTCCTAAGTACTGGGCACCATGTCCATTTTTCTGATTCCTACGGTTGCAATAATTATAGAATAAACCCGAGTCTGTGGTTAAATTGTGGCTTACAGGTCTACAGCTTTGGTCACCTTGGAGTCTTCCTGTTATCCTGACCCTTTGGTCAACCTTTGAGTGTCCCTCTTCTTTGTTGTTCATTATGACCCCACAGATGAGCCTCACTGTCCCTCGACTTCAGTGTGCCGGTGGCCGTCATGCCTGCAGTCTTCCAGCTGTCTGTTATCCGTCGTAAAGCCACGGCTTCATCGCCCTGAAGGTGTTCCATCTCTGGGATCTTAACCTTGGATAATTCCCTTAGCTTATGTTCAGAAGCGAGAGGGACGTCTACACTTGAGCGCGAATGCCTGGTTTCCAGCTTCCACTCCGTGCCACGCCGAGCTGTGACTGACTTCTAGCCTCGAGAGACACAAGCAGAAGAGCCACGTGAAACCTGTAAGAGCCTTCCTCACAGAACTTCAGCATTTTTCTCCTTCCTGTCTGAGGGGTGGAATAAAGGTGTGGTGAGCCATGAGCTAGACGCTTTCTGTTTGAGGCTGGTTGCCGCGCACCATGCCCCCCCCCGCCCCCGCCCCCATGTCTGCGCTCTGTGCGCTGGCACCCAGTTCGCGAGCTTTGGGCAAGGGGCTGGAGGTTAAAATAGACACACACAAACAGAGAGACAGCATTCCCCAAGAATGCCCCCTTTATTGCGTTCAGGGGCAGATTATATAGAGATAGCCACGCCCCAGCCAAACCCACCAGAAACCACTCTCCTGCCATCAGGAACTCCTGAAGGTCTCGTGCTCAGAGCAGCTGTAGGCACTCAGATCAGGGGATTACAAGAAATTCAGGATCTGGGGTCTCACTGCTCCCAACAGCTGGTAGCTCCAGTACAAAGGGAATTTGGGTTTCTTTTGCTCAAAAAGCTCCATAGCAGCCCTGCATCCTTAAGTTTTGATGAGGGAGAAATCTGCTATATTGAAGACTCGGCAGATCTTCAGGACCCCAATATTTTCAGCCTCACCCCATGCTGAATTTCCTTTCCCCATTAATTGTGCATCATTGCCCTTGGACCTCAAGTCTGAGTTTTTCCGATTTTCTCTGGGTATGGTTTCCCTCTTTGCCCAGCCTCCAGAGGCCCTGCAACACTCACTATGAAGTGACTCTGAGCTCCCCAGTGTGCCCAGAAACTGCTCCGCTGTCCTGTCCCATGTCTGTGTGTGGAGGAACATTTGCAGACGGGATCCCCAGGGGAGGCATAGCTCCTGTCTCCACCACAGCCACAGCCCAGAGCATCAATCTGCCAGGATTGCTGACTGAATTAAGAGTTGAGGAAGTGAGCGGAGCCCTCAGCTCAAGGAAGGGGTTGCAGCTATGTGCAGAGTCTCAGAAGGGATGCTCACTGGACAGAGAGGCCCGTGGACAAAGGAGGGTCTTTTCGGGGTTGCACTAGCAGAGGGATAGGTGGGTCAGAGTCGACAATACAAGCAGGACATTGCAGAGGAAGCAATGGAATCCTGGGCTCTGTCTGCCCCAGTCACCCCAGCCAGGAAGCAGTACCGCCTCCCTATGAGCAGGACCAGGGTGCCAATCATTTATCGGTTCTGGTATGGTTGCTCATCTACAGAACTCTTTAAATCTGATGTAAGCCCAACAAATCTCCACAGATGGTCTTGATATCCTCATAAAGTTCAGCACGAAGGAGCCAGCTATAGGAAAAAGTAATGAGAAGGGCAGGCCTCTAGGAGTCAAGCGTGTCTTCCCAGATGGAGCCAAACGAGTTAATCATAGCCCTGAGAAAATGTCATCTTGCTGGATTTACCTTCGTCTGTTTTCTGACACTCTGAGCCGTAACCAAGGGGACTGTCTCAGTTGGGGGTTTCATCGCTGTGAAGAGGCACCATGACCACAGTGATTCTTATAAAGAAAACATTTAATAGGGGTGGTTTGCTTATAGTTTCAAAGGTTCAGTCCATTATCATCATGATGGGGGGCATGGTGGCTGCCAGCAGATGCGGTGCTGGAGGAATAGCTGAGAGTCCTACATCTTGGGAACTTGAATGACAGTCACACTAGGGCAAGCTTGAACAAGAGGGACCTCAAAGCCCACCCCCACATTGACACTTCCTCCAACAAAGCCACACCCCTCATAGCGCCACTCCCTTTGGGGGCCATTTTCTTTCCAACCACCATAGGGACTTAGGCCTTCTCTCCCATGGGACTCCAGAATTCTTCAAGACAAAAACACAACCATCCCTTTGTTCTCTATACTACAATGTGATAGACAGCAAGTGCTTGTTGATCGACTACACGAAAGAATCTTGACTCTGGACTGCACACTTAAAACTGGCTCTATAACAATAGAGTTAAATGGGATGATAGAAGGAAAGAGGTTACACAGGCGTGGAGTGGATGCAGGATTCTGACTGTGGTCAAAAGATGGAAGGGAAATGGACTATTACTGAGTGTGGGTTCCGGGTTAATCATGTCTTCCCTAATAAGATGCCTCTAGAGGCTCACGTGGCCTGCTCTTGTGGTCCACTCTCTTACACTAAGTGCCCATGAGACAGAGCATGGGAAATAGGTGATATGGCTCCTTCCCTGGAGGTCTTGGTGCTACCACACTTGGACCCATCTTGGCAGGAGACTGAAGCTAGCCACAGCTGATTAGTATGGGAAATCCAGTTGGCCGGAGGTACTCCACCACGAATGGTCCTGGACCCTGGAGATAAGAATGGTCCCTGAGGTCTTAGGTCTCATAAAGACTGTGGAATGGTTTGAACCAGTGTCTGAATGGTCTTCTCTGGTGGATACCTCACAACAAAAAACACCGCAGACCCCGGCTGGGTGTCTGTCTTTGCAGATCCGCTATAGTGCTGGACCACGTCAACAGAGCTAGCAATTGCATGTGTGCCGGCATTTTCAAATTATATCACAAACGCTCCCAGTGAGAGTGGATGCCATACCAAATGACAAATGGTGCGGTTTGGGGGTTGGTGACAAAGTTGTAAGCTACAGAAGAACCAGAACCTGCTTTCTTCTGATTTCTACCATGTACCTGGCCCACAGCACACCACCCAGCACAGGATGGAGCTGAAGTATCTGCTGAATGTTGATTACAGGGCCACTGTAGCCCCTGGTGGACACTTCCTCTCTTTAGCATGGAAGGAGATATCAGTTCCTTTGGACTCCGGCCATGAACCCTTAGGCAACATCACATAAACAGAATGACAAAACAGGATTCACTGTCTCATCACAAGATGTCATCCCTGAACCCCCAGAGTCCTCACCTCTACCCTACCCCACTCCTTCCCCAGCCTTCGGTAACCACCATTCTGCGTATCTCAGATTCTGTGATGACTCATGTGTGAGGCAGATCCTGTGGTTTGTCTGTCTGTGCCTGCCTACTCTTCGCTTAGTGTGAGGCCGCCCAGGTTAATCTAAGTTGCCAAAGGAGATAGGATCTCCTTCCTTTACATCTTCCTTACCTTGCAATGCACTCCCCCACGCTACAAACAACATTAGAAATAAGAGTGCTGGGCACATCTGATGGCTTAGGGGAGGCTCTGCTGCAGTTGTAGGAGCTCTGCTTGGTTCATAGAACTCTGTGCCTTAAGGACTCAGAGATCAGTGGGCCCGCAGAGACATGGCTCATCAATTCACGGTTCCCGAGTGGCTGGTAAGGCACCTCGCCTCCCAGTCCCTGCCTGAGACACGGAGTTATGCTGGTGGAAGCTGGAAATAGAAACCATCCTCAACTAGCCAGTGTGCCTGCTGGGGCCGCCACCTGCCCTGACGCGCACCCGGCACTTCCGCCCAGGGGAGAGTTGATCTGCACCCGGCACTTCCGCCCAGGGGAGAGTTGATCTCTCATTTTTGAACGCTGAAGCCAAGGTAGGGGTTCTGACGCACATGTGTCGTCGCTGTAGTTTATCTGCCAGTGAAGGCAGGATTTAAGCCCCATTTTACCTTTGCTGAAATGCCAACGCAATGTGATAATCAGTTTGCCGCCGCTGCTGCTGCTCGCAAGAGTGAAGTCCACATCTGTGCTGCTAGGCAACAAGATGCTCCGCTTCCTGTGTGTCACTGGGTGGCTCAGAGCATCACTGACTTCCCTGCCGGCAGCATCCTTGGCACTAACACTGTGCTGACGAGCCTCCAGCTAGCTGTCCTGCCTTGACCAACACAGGGGTGCCCTCGGCTGCCTATCTGATCTCATGGGCAGGAGATTTAATCTGGATGGAATCTTGAAACTGGTCCTCGGCTACTTTATGGGCCACTGTATGTCCTCAGGATAGGGGACTGAATTTCATTTCTAAATGATCTGCTTGTTTCTGACTCCTCCCCTAAGTGGGTCAGGATAATTTTAGACAAGATCTTTTGAGGCTCTAAGAATTCAATTAAAATTGGAATTGACTTTAAAGGATGTAGAATTCTCGTGGGAAGATATTCCCACATTGTCACTTTGAGCTCTCGTGTGAACTAGCTACGGTTTGGGAATGACCTCCTTCAGGTTCTCAGTGGTGTCAAAAAGGCGAGAAGTGGCTGATGCGGTCCCTTGCATGGTGATTTGGAAACATTGCCTGGGCAGAACTCCAATCCCTCCATGTCCTCTGAGACATCAGAATTGCCAGCGCCCCTGGGGAGCTTTCCAGCCCCGCATCCTCGCTGTGACCCCTACTGGGGGATTTCTGCCTTAGCAAGGCGGTGAGAGCCCCAGAATTTCTCTATGGAAACTGTTCAGGGGATTCATTCTAATCGAAGAGGGGTTAGAGAAGTCCTGGAAATAAATGCTTGCCTCGCTTTACATGGCAGAAAAAGCGAACATTCAGATGCAAATATAGGAGATGAGGGATGAGGGATGAGAGGCAATGGGTTCTACACTTGGTTTCCTGGGCGCAGCCCACCTAGCCAAACTCGGCTGTGTTCTCCTTCCCAAAGTCAGGGTTTCAAGGCGCTGGAGAGTCATTGCCAGCAAGTAGCACTAGTGAGAGATGGTGGGACCTTTAGCAGGCGTGACTCAGTAAGTGGGAAGTTAGGGCACCGGGACTGGACTCTGGAAGGAGTTACAGGACCCTGGTGCCTTCCTCCGAGCCACAATGTAGGCGAAGCTCTGATGTACGCTCTTGCCATGATGCAGTGTGCCGCCACAGGCACCAAGTGAGGCCAATCATGGACTAGAACCTCTGAACTCGGGAGTCAAATAAACCTTTCTTCTGTGTGCTCTGACTACCTTGGGCATTTGCATCTGCGCAGAAGTGCCTTAGGCATTCCCCTCTCCATCACCGGCTCGGCAGACGCAAACTCTGTAATATTGAGGCTGAGTGTGTGCGCCCTTCTCCACCATCGACTGTTCTAGGATTTAACAGGCTATGATCCCTTGAGACATGGGCCCCACAGCAATTAAAGAAACAGTCATCTGTAGATATTGTTTATCCGGGAAAGAGAGAAAAAGGATGTGGTCAAATAGGTCATTTAAGACTTTTTTTTTTTTGCCACTTTGACAAGGGATAAATTGAAGTCAACAAGATTCAAGTGCATTCAGCTGCAGGAGAGCCAGGAAGACCCCAGACCCACACAACAGCTTAAATGCGCCCCCCAGTGGGGTCATTTCAACTACAAGGAATGTGAGGGCATTGGTTGTTCCTTCTTGGAGGAAGAAGGGTTAGTTTGCGAGACTCAGAAACATCCCAGTGGTTAGTACAAACTAAGTGTGTTAGTGTAAACTGGCTCTGTCGATTATAACTGGGTGTGCTAGCTAGTTTATCTGACACACGCTAGAGAGAAGGAAATTCTCACTGAGTGTGCTGGCTAGTTTTATGTCAATTTGACACCATCGAGAAGGGAAGAATCCTTAATTGAGAAAATGCCTCCCTAAGATCAGAATGCAGGCAAGCCTGTAGGGCATTTTCTTAATTAGCGATCCATGGGGGAGGGCCCAGCCTGTTGTGGGTAGTACCATCCCTGGGCTGGTGTTCCTGGGTTAAGAAAGCAGGTTGAGCAAGCCATAGGGAGCAAAGCCAGTAAGCTAGTAACCCCTCCATGGCCTCTACATTAGCTCTTGCAGCCAGGTTCCTGCCCTGTTTGAGTTTTGACTCCCTTCAATGATGGAGAACAAACCCTTCCTCGACCAGGTCGCTTTGGTCATGGTGTTCCATCACAGCAACAGTGACGCTGACGGAACCCTGGGTTACCCTGAGACAGCCAGAAGCCTTTCTGACCCTCAGTTCCTTCAGCTAAGAAATTAGAAAAATCGCCTCAATCTACAAAATAATTGAGGGCTGGAGAGATGGCTCAGTGGTTAAGAGCACTTGTCACTCTTACTGAGGACCCAAGTTGGGTTCCTATACCCACATAACCATATGTTATGGCTTATAACCACAGAAAAGTCCAGTTCCAGGAGATCTGATGTCCTTTTCTGAACTCCTCCGCCCCTAGGCACAGACATGGTGCACACATACACTCAGGCTCACCATGTACACATAAGATTTTTTTTAAAAATGTGGCAATAGAGAGAATTAAATGACAGGTTACTAAGAGGTTATCAGGAAAGTGTCCCATACTATGTCGCCAAGTGCTCATGGCCATCCTGTGACGTCACTTCCCCATTTTGCAAAAAAGAGAAAAGAGAACGCTAGAGAGCCTAAAGAACTCTGTTGTGACGTGGATTTATGCCCACATCTGCCGGACTTTGGACCATTGAACCTGTTTATGACAGAGCTACCAAACATTGTTGAAAAGGTTTTGTTCTTCAATTTCCAATGCTGAGGTGTCACCGTGATCAGTTACATCTGAGGGTCTGGGATACAGACAGTTGGGGACCCCCAGGCTTAAGAGACTCGCCATTAATGTTGGGTCTTAACTGGCTGTTTCTTCAAATCACCAAGGGAAACATTTCCAAGATGGCGGTGGTCACACTCAGGAGTTTCTGGGTTATACAGTGTGGTCCTTAAGTCCAGTAAAGCCATAATTGTGCTGTGATAGTGAAGGGAGCCCATGGAGGTGTTGGAGCTTTTGCCACCATTGAGTCTATGTATAAGACAAAGGCTTTGCTCGCTGGGTGGGGGTAATCCCACCAGAGGGAGGCAGAAGCAGGCAGATATCTGTAAATTCGAGGCCAGTCTGGTCTACAGGGTGAGTTCCAGGGCAGCCAGAGAACATAGAGAGAGAAAAAGCCTCGCTAAGATGTCCTAGAGCCCTTCTGACTTGCATTTGTGCTTCCTTGGGAAGAATGCTGTGTTGTCTCCATTTGCCAGCGGGAGGGAGAAATTCTCCCCAACTCAACAAGTGGGTGGTGGAGGCAGGACAGGCAAGGAACAGCCCCAAGAGTGTCGGTGCAAGCCTCCTGCTGCGTTCACACAGCTGGCTAGATCAATAATGAGGTCAGTGTACATTCATCCGTCCTCTTGCTGAAAGATCTGAAAATTTCCTTATTAAAGTCAGTTTAAAAAAAAAAAACACCAAAATACTCTTTTCATTACTTTAAACCCTTTTGATGACACCAAGTGGCATTTGTGCATGTGGTGTGACAACTCTGCCTTCCTTTTTTTTTTTTTTTTTTTTTTTTTTTTTTTTTTTGTTTTTCGAGACAGGGTTTCTCTGTGGTTTTGGAGCCTGTCCTGGAACTAGCTCTTGTAGACCAGGCTGGTCTCGAACTCACAGAGATCCGCCTGCCTCTGCCTCCCGAGTGCTGGGATTAAAGGCGTGCGCCACCATCACCCGGCTTCTGCCTTCCATTTTTAGTGAGAGGACAGTTATATTGTAGTGTTGAACAATCCCCAAATATCAATGGCGTAATGAGAACTCATGTTCCATTTTAAGGTGCATCCGGGGATGGAGGCAGGCAACTGGGGACCCGGGCTGGTGGTGCTCGCATAATTGTTTGGGCAGAATAAAGAACCTACTCAGTGTGGGCTCTTACATGTTCCAGCACTGGGGGAATCCCATCAAATGCTGTCTCCTGGATACGGCATGGCTGATGTAATCATGAACACACAGCAAGCAGCTATGGCTTCCCTCAAAAGACCTACACGCTCATGAAATAAGACACAACAGTGAGAGAGGGGCCTGACAGAGTGGGAGGGGTAAGAGAGGGTAATGGAGTAAATATGTTCACAATATATTCCCTCCATGTCTGAAATTGTTAAAACTACAGTGATTTAAAATGTCCAGTACAAATTGAGACACATCTCGTTGGCCAAGAGCTGTACCACCTTAAAAGGAAGGGTGGCAAAAGTCTGGCTCAGAGGGAGGAAGAGGGTATTTATGAACAGCTGTCATGACAAACACATCAAAATTAATATGTAGTATGATTTTTGATAGCATGTCTCTAGAGCCTTGGCAGCTGTCCACAGTGTCACTCACAAGGACTGGGTAGATTGTGGACGTGACTACCTGGGTCTCTAGCTCCGCTGGCAGTGAGCTGAAGCTAGCACAGACTGATGGAGACAAGGGATATTGCCATGGGAGCCAAGGAAAAGTGACTCCTTCTACACAAAGCCAGACCAAGCATGTGCCAGGAGGGAGGAAACAAGAGTCTGTCTGTGAACCACTGCACACGGCCAGCCCCCCTAAGGGATGGCGGGTCCCTGTATCATCATGCTGTCCTTCACTTCCCGATTTCAGTTTTCTTCACGGCAAACCTTACACAGGATCATGTTTGACTAAAGCAACAACAAAGCAACCAAACAGCAACAACAAAGCCAAACAGTTGTCCGATAATCAAAATAATTGATAATAATTTTGAACCTATCTTGAAAAAAGTCCCAGCGAGGTATGAGGACTTTTCTTTCTTCCCTCTTCCTTCCTGGCTGGAGAAGCCTTCTGGGTTCTTTGAGACTCTTGCCAACAGTGTAAGATCTTTCTACACCGCCTCCTAGACAGAACCAGTCCCTTACACGCTCACTCTACACTTGCAAACAGTGTGAGATCTTTCTACACCGCCTTCTAGACAGAACCAGTCCCTTACACGCTCACTCTACACTTGCAAACAGTGTGAGATCTTTCTACACCGCCTCCTAGACAGAACCAGTCCCTTACACGCTCACTCTACACTTGCAAACAATGTGAGATCTTTCTACACTGCCTTCTAGACAGAACCAGTCCCTTACACGCTCACTCTACACTTGCAAACAGTGTGAGATCTTTCTACACTGCCTTCTAGACAGAACCAGTCCCTTACACGCTCACTCTACACTTGCAAACAGTGTGAGATCTTTCTACACTGCCTCCTAGACAGAACCAGTCCCTTACACGCTCACTCTACACTTGCAAACAGTGTGAGATCTTTCTACACCGCCTCCTAGACAGAACCAGTCCCTTACACGCTCACTCTACACTTGCAAACAGTGTGAGATCTTTCCACATGGCCTCCTAGACAGAACCAGCCCCTTACACGCTCACTCTACACTTGCAAACAGTGTGAGATCTTTCTACACCGCCTCCTAGACAGAACCAGCCCCTTACACGCTCACTCTACACTTGCAAACAGTGTGAGATCTTTCTACACAGCCTCCTAGACAGAACCAGCCCCTTACACGCTCACTCTATGCTTGCCTGCATCATTACTGTACTTGCCATGCTGTGCTACAGCTTGCTTCTTGTCTAGTCAATTATTTAACCCATGTACATAGTTCTCGCTATGATGCTCACTGTTTAGCCAGCATCACTTAGTCCAATCCTTGTGACCTCTCCAGACGGCATCCTCTGCTATTTCTACTTGGCACATGAGCCACGTAGCCTCGGAGGAACAGGTATTTTCGGTACACGAAGGCTGGAGTTGACCCAGATAGTTGATTCTCTTGGCTGGATCAGGAACCTTGGGGAAAGAGAGCGCCATCATGAGCTTAGTATTCTCAAAGGCCTGGGCCAGGGCTTGGCATCAGGAATGGCTGTTAAGTGAACAGGCCTGCTGACGTAGCTCCTGTGAGAGCTAATCCTGGATGTCAGTAGATTGTATCTGGAATTAACTAAAACCCAAGCGACTGGGCATGAAGTAATGGATTTTCTTGATTTGCTTATTCGAGAGGGCAAGACCCACCCTAGACCTGGACCACACCTTCAATGACATGGAAGAAGGGAGCTTTCTCCTTTTGCATGCTTGCCCTCAGCCTTGCATGGTAAACTCCTCTATCCTGTTGCTCAGGCATTGCATGGAGGGATTAGAACCTAATTCTTCTGGGTTCCAATGCAGACTGAAGACTAGCAGTTCCCTAGGAAACTCCAGGACTCCGGCTGTAGACTGGGCCAGTTGAGACATTCAGCCTCATGGACAGAACAGTTATGGAATTTTTATCCCTTCTATTGGGTTACCTGGGTCACAGTACACACACACACACACACAAACACCATACATATATAGTCTATCATTCTGTTCCTTTAGAGAACACTGACTAATCCATGCACCATCCCTTGGTCAGCTTTCCCCACATCTCACTGCATGTTTGACCCCATACAGATCCATTTCACAGATTACTCTGAGCTCATTGAGGTTATTTGGGAGTGAAATGACTCAAGACACAAAAAACAGCATTGTAGAGGTAAATTCCTTTCTCTATCTCTAAAAATGTGGAACTTAGAATTGCAGTAGGCATTACTAGGTGCATCTAACTTATTATTATACCCTCTTATTTTAGTCTTTGATTTTATTCTAATTAATCTGAAATGGTATGTGTAGGGGACAGATGTGAGCTGGGTTTGCCTTGTGAACCCAGAGCCATTGAATAATGTAACTTCATTCCAGGATCGCTATGAGGATGTGTGTTTTCCTAGGGCTTTCCTGAAGGCTACTAGCTTGCTTGGAGATCAGGGAACATCAGTCTTTGCAATGGAACAGGCTGTCCCAAGCTCACAGGAACTGGGCTTTGTTATCATTTTATTCAGACTGTGTTGCAGCACTAACAGCTGGGCCACTGTAGCTCTCTCCAACCACCTACACACAGGGACCTCAGTCATCCCCTTATAGAACAGAACAGAGCAGAACAGAACAAACAAGCAAACAGATACTTACTTTTGCTAGGTTACAAATGTCAATAATTGTTTACAAGTGCCTAGCCTTAAAGAAACACAACACAAAAGAGAACCTAGCTGTTAGTGCCTTGAGGGAGGGGCTGAGAGAAGAGCAAGCTTCTTAAAAAGGTCAACAGACCTCAGAGGTAGCAGAATAAATAATGGTTTTAACTGAGCAACTAGATGTGGCTCTTGGGTTCCTAGTCAGTGTGTGGGTTCTCTGCAGCAGACCCCACTGCCCTGTTCCTTTGTGAACCTGACTTAGCAACTGCAGAAACTGCCCAGACCACCCTGCCTTCCTCCCTGACTGAGCACCACAGCCCTGGTCCTGGAAGCTTTCACCTCCTCCTCTTCTGCTGCTTATAACATTCGGGAACACCCTTACTTATTATCTGCCAGGGCCTTCCTTCTCCCATCAGAAAAGCCTAGCTTGTCGTGGAATATTTAGCTATGTAAAGATGTCTTACACTTGTTTATGCTGTGGAATATTTAATTGTGTAAATGTGCATTACATTTGGTATACTGCATGTGTTGCTGATGTAAGGATGTGTGTTTAATTATGCAAAGACATGTTGCATTTGTTTTGCCTTACCTGCCTAAGGCACCTGATTGGTTGAGTAAAGAGTTGGACAGATAATTACTAGGCAGAGAAAGGATAGCAGGGCTGGCAGGAAGAGAGAATAAAGAGGGGAAGAAAGCTGGGCTTGAGAGAGAAAGAACGAGAGAGGAGGTGAAAGTGAGAGACAAACCCAGACAAGAAGCCAGGCAGTCTCCAGCGGGCCACAGAAGCAGCGAAAGTAAGATATACAGGAGCAAAGAAAAGTAAAAAATCACCGAGGCCAAAGGGAAAGATAAGCAGGTTGAGCGTAAGTCAAGCTTTGAAAACTAGTAAGAAGTCTCCGTGTGTCGTGATATGGGAGCTGGTTGGTGGCCCGGAAGAAAAAGCCTGGTACCCCTACCCTTCCTTGTGGATTCCCGCAGGTCTCCCCATGTTCCGATTTCTCCACTATTCCTCTCCAGAGCTCTTTACTCCTCCTCCAGCCATAGAAACCTTAACATGGAGTTCATCCTCCCTCCCCTTCCCTGCCTAGTGACTCCATTTTCTTGTTTAGACATGCTCCCAGCCCTGCGCATGCGCAAATGGCACCTTCCTGGGGAAGCCAGGGTCATGTGGGTTCCTACAGCAGTCCCTCCCAATGAAATTTATCTATACCGTTTTCTTTTGTAGGAGACATGAGCCATCCTCCTTCTCTAAAGTCTGAAACCTGGAGAGTAAGTGGTTTCAGTTGAAATCCAGAAGACCTGAGCAAGCCTCGGCTCACTTGCTTCCAGATCCTTGCTTTGTCACTTGTCACTTGTCATAGGTGTCATTTAATGCACTGCCAGCTGTGAAGAATGTTTTATTTGTTTTGGGGGTTTTGAGACAGGGTTTCTCTGTGTAGCTCTGGCTATCTTGGAACTCACTCCATAGACCAGGCTGGCCTTGAACTCACAGAGATCCGCCTGCTTCTGCCTACCTGAGTGCTGGCTGGGATCAAAGGCGCATGCCATCACCTCTTAGTGAAGAAATTTTTATTTGTTTTGTTATGGGGATTTGGAAATAGCTTTCCTTGTTTAGCTAGAAATTGTTGGAGCCACTGATTCCTTTTGTGAGCCTATAACAAGTGACCGATGGAAGAGTGGGCCATAAGCTCCGCCCTTGGGTCATGCTAAGTGCCATTTCCTGAACATCCACCCCTACCCAAAGAAGCGTCATTAAGTTCATGTACACCGATTTCTTCATCATCCTCACCTCTAGCCCTCCATCCCTCCCAGCCCAGACCACCTGTTTCTGCATTGCATCCCTAGGAAGGCCGACTTAAGCCCAAAGACTTCCCAGTCTCTTTGGCTGCCTCATGCATAGGCTGGCTTCAGGGATCAGCATAGTTAACTGGCAGGCAAAATAGGTCCCACTTGGCAGCAGCTGCTCTTTCTACCAAGCAAGCTTTCCCGTTTGCTCTGCATCCCCAGAACAAAGGCTCCGTAAGGCTGAGGGGCTAATCCATCTGTCCCATGGTGTCCCATGGCTGGCAACCCTGCACATGGTATCTTGCACTCAGTAGGTACAACTGCAGACCTTAATCCTGACCACTATCCTAGTGAAGCAGGCGTCACTGTTGCTGCTTTTCAACTGAGCCTTAGAAGGGTGGCCTGATGCTGCAAGGGTTTGAACCAGGATTTGGCCCCAGGTCTTTGGCTCTTAGTGCCATACGGATTCTAGGGCCCCAAGTGGTTTTAAATATGCAGTGTCTTCAATTTTATGAAAATAGCTTGTCTATGACTCAGCCTGTGTTGTTGCTATACAAGATTCTGATGCACACTGCGTGCAGAGAGAAGAGTTGCTGAAAGTCCAGTATGGAATCAAAGACAATCATGACGAATGTATTAAGAATGGGGGCCTCTCGCAACAAGGAAGTTTTAGGACTCCAAAGTGCCTGGTCCTGACTGCTCACTGTGAATCCTCTCCTTTGGAGGAAATGCTTCAGGCTGTTCAAAAGGTGACCAAAAGTTTTCTTTTGTTTTAAAAATAGACACATACCAACCTCCTCATAATCCTTAGGTTGGTGTGGATTCTGTTGAAGGAGAGGGTGAGGAAGAAGGAGAGGAATACTAAATTAAATGTCACAAAGGTGCTGCTTTTACAGGGAAGTTTATTGTTCCAACATAAAAAATGTGGTCTGATCAGCTGATCTGTATGTGGCAATGTGTGCTTTCATACAGTTACTGACTTATGCTTTAAAATGAAGGATTTGTCATAGACCCAAGCCGTCCATTTCACTGATGGATTTTAAATAAAATATTCCCTGTCTTAAAAAAAAAATAGACACATACTACCAACTACTAAATGGATATACAAAATACAATGCATTATTATACACCATAATAATGAATGAAGTCAACCAGGAGGTGGTGACCCACACCTTTAATCCCAGCAATGAAGAGGCAGAGGCCAGCCTGGTCTACAGAGCGAGATCCAGGAAAGCCAGGGATTCTAAGAGAAACCTGTCTTCAACACAGCAATGAAGTCCTGTAACTTGTACAACATGGATGAACCCTGAAACCTCTATGCTAAGTGAAAAAAGCCAGACCTAGAAGACCACACAGTCTATAGAGTACCCACCTACAAGAGAGTTCCTAAGTAAGCAAGACCCTGGAGAATGAAAGCAAGTTCATGCACGCAGGGAAAGGGGCAGTTAATGCTTCTGGGGCTTTGTGGGGTGTCTGCAAGACGGGGTAGTGGTCGGCAAAACACTGTGTATTTACCACCACTGAAATGTACTTTTAAAATGGTTTAAATCCCATGTGTGGAGGCACACACCTTCAAATCCAGCACTTGGGAGGCAGAGGCAAGCAGATTTCCTGAGTTCTAGGCTAGTCTGGTCTACACAGTGAGTTCCAGGACAGCCAGAGATACATAGGGACCTTGTCTCAAAAAACCAAACCAAAACCAAAACCAAAACAAAAACAATGGGTTTAAATGATAAAATTTATACAACATATATTTTACCACAACCTAACAACAACAAATTAGAAACTAGAAACAAGCAGTTGACCTCTTCAGCGGCTTTTAGAAAACAGGAACTGCACACTGACCACCAAGTTTGATAAAGCGAAGAGCTTTAATACCTGATGTAAAGGCTGCAGCGACGCTGTGCTGTGTGTGGGAATTTTGCTGAAAGAATGGAGTCTGGAGCCGGATGTGGTACCACACGCCTGTAATAGCACTGGGGAAGCCACGGCAGGAGGACTGAGTTCAAGGCCAGGTGGGCTACACGGAGAAAGGCTCTTTAAGAAAAACCCAGAGGGAATCAAGAGAATCCACTTCGGGGGGGGGGGCTCTTGCCACAAGGGTGAGTATGCAGTGGGCATAACACTGTGCATACCTAAACATTAAATGCACTCAGTAAAAATGAAAGAAATTAAATATCTGCAAACCTCCTAGGTCATTTTATAGAAAAGGGTAAAGAAAAACAATTAAGAGTTACGTACAAAGATATAAAAACCAGATCCATAATTTGAAAACCTTACCATAGTATGGTATTTTCTGGAACAAAAATGTTGGGCCCAGTGTGCAGCTCCCACCCCTTGACTGTGGTTTGTCCGGAGGGGCTGCTCCTGGAGCCGCCAACCCCCCATTGGTAGGGCACGCTGGTGGGTGAGTCTTGCTTCCCGGGCCTCAGGAATTTGCCACATCTTTCTTTAGTCCGTGAAAACAGCTGGCATATGAAGGGTAGCTGGTGGGGATGGGCCCTTCCCTGCAGGCAGCTGCTCTGCCTTTGTTAGCCGACCCCAAACCCACAGAACTGCCTTCGCATCCATCTGGACGGAACGGTGGGAAATGATCTCATCCTACTGTCTTGGCTCTTCAAGTTTCAGCGGCTCCATAGTCGACCTAAGTATTTGGAGGTTCCAGATGGCTTTATTCATGGAAGGGCTGCAAGTAGCCAGCTCCCTGATGAGGCTGTTCTTACTAAAGCTTCCCACACCTCTCCCTCATCCACAAGGAAATGGTGATAATATTGTTTGCACCAACCCAGGCCCTGCTGTGCCTCGGAAGCTTAGCTCTTCCAACCAGGTGGCACAATCCTGGTGACGAGAGCCTCTTCCTGCACCGTTGGGGTGTCTCGTAGCAGCACCCAGCCTGCATTGCCTTCCAGGCACCCTCTTCCCTTATTCCAACAGCTCCCCGAATCCTTTGCAGGACCAGCCTGTCACCATGATTGGCTCAGGTGGCATTGGAATAGCATCCTTGATGTGTTATGAGGACCACCGAGTCTGAGCTTTGTGGAAACTTTCTCTAGGGACCCCCAAAGTCACAGGACTGACTGCTGGGATCATCACCGCCAATACTCGGAATGCTTGTCTGAGGGTGAAGATGCAGAGGGTGCACAGGTGGGGATGGCAGTCGCGACGCATGCTGTCACCCTCAGGAAGCTGCTGGTACCAGCGGAAAGAATGTTGCTGTGCACCTGTCGATGTCTCTTTCTGTCTCTAAGGCTGGAGATTGATCCCAAGGCTTCAAACACGCTAGGATCACTCCCATGGAGCTATATCCCAACCCCACAAAACACACCTTTGCTGACAAGTTGTTTGTGGCTATATCTAGTGTGCTTCTGTGAAATTTCTATTTTCTGCATTAAAAAGGCCTTTATTGTGGTAAAATTGGAAGATTTACCGTGTTGGCTCTTTTTTTTTTTTTTTTTTTGGTTTTTCGAGACAGGGTTTCTCTGTGGTTTTGGAGCCTGTCCTGGAACTAGCTCTTGTAGACCATGCTGGTCTTGAACCGTGTTGGGTCTTTTAAGTGTTAACTCGCTGGCATTAAGTATATTCTCACTGTTGGACAATGTATTCATTACTACCCAGTACCAGCCATCTTTTCTTCATCCTACACTGAATCCCTGCCACCATTTCATACCAGCTCCCATCTCTCCAGCCTTCAGCGCCCCCAGTGACCATTTTAGTTTGTCTCTAAGAATACCAGCATTAATAAATAGCACATGAGTGGAAATCCATCCCTAATTTGTGACTGACTTACCTCACTTACAAGGTTCACAATGAAGAGTGTACCCGAGTGTCCTTTTTCCTTGCTGCGAGCTAATATCCCACTGCAAATACACATTTTATTTCTCCCCTCACGTGCGCGTGGACCTGGGTGCTAGTTCTGGCTTTCTGGCTGTTTGTTGTAATAAGAGCGGCGGGCTGCGTCTCTGGCACCCGGCCGCCCGCATGGCTTATGCCCCGAAATAATTACACGGAAACTGTATTCTTTTAATCACTGCCTGGCCCATTAGTTCCAGCCTTTTATTGGCTAGCTCTTACATACTGATCTAACCCATTTCTAATATTCTGTGTAGCACCACGAGCTGGCTTACCAGGAAAGATCTTAACCTGCGTCTGTCTGGAGTGGGAGAATCATGGCGACTCACTGACTCGGCTTCTTTCTCCCAACATTCTGTCTGTTTACTCCACCCACCTAAGGGCTGGCCTATAAATGGGCCAAGGCAGTTTCTTTATTAGTTAACCAATGATCTTCCTCCATCAGCTGTTATAAGAACACTGTCGTGAAAAGCAGTAAAGGCATCTATGTGAGTCCTGTCCAGTTACAAGCATTGTGTACCCGCCGTGGGATGGCTGGCTATGCAGTGACTCTGTGTGAGGGTTAAAGGAACTGTTATGTTGTCTCCCACGGTGCTCCATCACCAACATGCTGTCAAGGTTCCAACCGCCCCATCTTCTCACTAACGGTCTTTGAAAACCGTTTAATGGAGGCACTGTGTGACCCTGGGAAGAGACCTTATTTCCTCTTTAGAAGAAAACCGTTGGGGTAATGAAGCATCAAAGCCAGAAGCTCTGGCCTTTGTAAATAGTCCTGGGCTCTTCAGCAGCGTCTTCGTAACTCCGCCCTCACACTACCCCCAACACCAAAATGCTGGGCTGCCCATCTGCAGTGGAGATCTACTCCCTTTCCTGATTAGAAGGGAAGATGCTGGCCGCATATACTTGTTGGTAGCCACCTTGACATGTCCCTTCTCAGCTCTAGTGTCTGCAGTAAAAACAAGCCATTTATTTTCCTGGACCCCCAGAGTCCTGAAATACCATGTCGCAAGGGTGCGGCCCCATGTGTGACCAGCCCCCTCCTCATCCCCTTTCCCTGTACTCTGCCAGCGACAGAAAACCTGGAGAAACGTTCCCTGAAGAGCTGAAGACAACAAGGGGGAGGAAGGAGCCAGTGAAGTGTGACACCCAAGACCTTGTTTCTTCCTTGTAAGGGCTTTATTTCTGTATCATCATGGTCTCAGACAGACTCTGAGGCACCATCATTTGTCTCAATTTGGCATCCTCATGGGTTTTTTTTTTTTTTTTGTAATGCTTTTCCTTAAACAAGAAAATGCTGAGTGTTGCTTTGTACACTGTCAGTTAACATTTTAACAATAACTTAAAAATGGTGCTGTCCTCTCATTGGTACAGGGGACCAACAGTAACAGCGCGCTACAAGAAACTTTACAACAGCTCACAGTGGGTCAGACTGACGCACACGCAGGTGAGGGCAGGGACGGAGCAGTGTATGTACAGGTGCCCGAGGATGTGCGGCAGGCAGAGTTTATGGGTCACACAGTGAGTCTTAAGTCCATCTCATGGACTCCTGTACCTTTTCACAATCGTTGACCTGCGTCCTTCCAGATGACAGACGCTCTTGTCTTCTGGCCTCGTGGCCTTTTCACTACAAAGAGTTCACTGAGTTGGGCAGTCTCAAGCATTAAAAAAAGACTCTTAAAAAAATCCTAACACTGAACAAAATGAAATTTAACTTAGAACGCTCTGAACTCAACAGTGAGAACCCCAAGCGTAACGAAACAGTGCAAATTGAACAGAGGCAGCAGGATTGGGAACAAGGTTGCTCGGAATCTCTTAAGATGTACATATTAAAACTCTTAAATCTATTTATACCCTATTTACCTTTTTGTTTAATATACTGTGTGTAAAAAAAAGATGAAGGCAAAAATAGTTTTCTGAGCTATGAAAAAATTATTACAGGCACATTTTTCTGTTTCATGGCCGAAACATCTCAGTTTAACCAGGCTGAACATTCAGCAGCTCTGTGTGTTTAAAGACACCCATTGACCTTGGGAAAGCTACATCTTCCCTTTGGGGCAGAGGTGGGTGGATGGTGATGGTCTGGTTGTGCAAATTACAGTGAATTATTCTGGTGATAATTCATGCAAGCTTGCATCACGTCACAGGTGTGGCTTCTCCTCTGGTGGCTCCTCCTCACTGTGTTCCTCCAAGGACACTCGGTCTCCGGGTGCCTGAGATGGTGAGGCAGTAGGGGAGGGTGGGGCCCAACGGGATGGAAGGCGGCGGTTGGCTGGTCTCTCTGGCCTGGAGAAGCAGGGCTCTAGGGATGGCGCAAGTGCAGAACAAGGTAGTTCCTTCAGAGCCGAGAGAGGGAGACAGTGTTATTCAGACCCGGAGTGTCCCGTGGGCCATGGCCCCCAACATACATCACACATGCTGAAGTCGAAGGGAACAGCCCAGGAGGCTACAGCATCTGAACGATTATGGCATGCGTGGAGAGGAACCTAAAGCGACCAGTGAAACATTGCACATGGATGACTGGTGACACAGAACACGTGACCTTTTACACTGTGACAAAACACAACAAAACACGGGGACACGGTTCTGCTTGTAGGGCATCTCCGGAACTGGGCTCGAACACGAGAAGATGAAGTAGCTCAGTCCCATCCTTGAGCTCCTTGAAGGATCCCTTCAGCTACTGAGTCAGTCTCGCAGGATCTCAGTCTACTGAGGCCCACGGAGGCCTGAGGTGGAACCCAGCTGTATCAGCAAAGAGAGCCAAACAGAACTCTGCCACTGCTTATCCCAAGCTGACTGGCAGAAGGCTAAACAAACTCCCACAGTGTGGAAAAAAAAAATGCTGCAGGCGGAAATTTTAATTGAGGTCTGGTTTTCTTTCATGATCGCCACCGCGGCAGCAGTCTTACCAACTAGGACTAGACCGTGCTCACACGTCTGTGTTCCAGCCACTGGAACAGTCTGAGTGCGGATCACGTGACAGTTGTTTGCTTGTTTAAAAGGGCTGTGGGCCTGCGTGTTCCTAACCTGCAAGTCAGGGAACAGGGATGTCCAAACGTGGAAGTTACGGACACACAGAAAAGCAGAAAGCTGTGTCGCACAGTGAACCGTGGATGACGCTCACACAGGTCCGGAGGGGGTGATATTTATGTGATGAAAGACACAAGCACAATGTCATGGAATTAGGGCCCACAAAGGAAGTCAAGAGGTGTGCTAGAAGATTTGACATGACAATGAAGAAGCCAGAATGAAGAGATTAGGAACAGAAGGGATGGAAGGACAGATGCCATGTCCAGTGGGCAGGCGATGGCTTTCGGGACAAGATGAAGACAGGACAGGATGCTCAGAGATGGCCAGAGAAGATGTCATGACCCAAGGGCAGCAAGGGAACCACAGGCTTCTGTAAGAGCGGAGGAGTAATGGGGCAATCTTTCCCTCATCCCTGCGGGGCCAGCAAAAAAGGAAACACTGAGACCATTCCATCAGATGCCTCCTTTTGGTAGGCATCTTCCCTGACCTAGGAGAATCTTCCCTGGGCCGTTTATGCCATGGTGCAGCGACAGCCAGGATGTACTCATGGCTGCCGCGTGGGTACACACGACGTCAAGGCGGGACTGTATCTGTGTCTCGTTACCTCACCTCACAGTAAACGGAGGAGGGTGGTAGAGCTTGTGAAATCCACGTCCCTGTTCCTGCCACTGTAGGAGTGAGCATGTGCACGTTTGCTGCCGTTGCTGCCGCTACAGGTCCATCCAGCCCCTTCCTCCCACTGAGGCTGAACAGAACCAGCTCAGAGACCACCACACCCTCCTCACTGACACCTGCCTATGCAGGAAGAAATGTGCAGCCACGACGTCACAGAAACTAACATTTCCTTAGCAAGACACCAGCGCACATAAACGAGCGATGTTGGCCTTTACCCATAAGCCAGTGAGGTGGCTGTGTGGAAAATGGCCCTTCCCATCACTTCCTTGGCCATTCACCCTCTCCCCCTGCCATGGCGGCTATGTCTCCCTCACCCCCAAGACAGCATCTCACTATGTAGCCCTGGCTGGCCTCAAACTCACCAATATCCACTGTCTCTGCCTCCCCAGGGCTGGGATTAAAGGTGTGCGTCACCACGTACAGCATGGCTCTGTTAGTTCTTAACTTCTGGTAGATTGGAGGGTGACTACATGCTTGACTCAAACCAAAATGTGTGCTTTCTCACAGGCCTCCCTCAGTTCAGGCTCTGAAGACCAATCCCAGAGTTCTCAAAAATACAGGGAACAGGATTGTCCCTGCTATGATCCATTCGGCCAGTCCTTAGCAAGAACTTACTTTTCGGCCAATAGACTCACTTGAAAAGACAAGATACATTTGGATTTATTCTTTCTGGTATGGTGGTATGAAAAAGAAGAAAAAAAAAAACAAAAAAAACAGAGAAGGCTTAACACAGCCCAGTACCCAGCAACACACAGATGCAACTGAAATGCCAGCGAGCAGCAGTGGGTGGGTCGGAACCAACAGACGCTGGGCACCAAGACTTGAGTTGTGCCTGAGATGCCCCCCAGCCAATGTTCCTTCTCAACTGCAAACTCCCTGAGAGGAGAAACCTCAGCAGAATCTACACGCTAAGTGGTTGACCCTGGAGGCACACAAAGTGGGGTGTCTGCACTCAGTGTCTGTTTCTGGGGATGAGCATGGATTTCCACAGATGGTGATGAATGCAACCATGGAGTACATCAGCTACACACACAACTCTCTGGATGGAGGGAAGCGAGGAAGGAGGCACTTACAGTGTGAGGCAGGCAGGGCTAGAGTCCCCACGGGGCAGTTAGTAAGACAGTTTGGTTCTGGACAGACAGACAGAAAAAGGAGAGAAAACCAAGTCGGTTGGAAAGTTCGTTTCAAACAGAAGAACAGTACAAGTGTAGCCCCTGCTCCAAGATGGCCTCCGGGGGAGAAGGGTGGGCCCTGGGTTCACGCAGAGGCAGGGTAGAGGCAGGAGGCGGCAGCCATGGCACTTAGTCACAGGACTGTCTTCTGCCATGTATCAACAGGCTGAAGAAGGAAGGTGAACCAAGGACAGGCAGTGGTCCCTTAACTCTCTGATGGCACTTATGTGACCAAGGGAGCTGTGAAAGTGGCTCAGCTGGGTACACAGCCTGGCTTGTTCTGGTCACAAGCTATGGCTGCCTGTGATCACTTCCCCTCCACTGTATTAGCTCTGGGAGGGAAGGATGCCAGAGCATTCTCTTGGCACAACTCTGCTTTGCTGCCAAGCTTCAAGAGAGGGAGAGGCTAGGGCCACTTGTGGGGTGATACGGAAGCAAGAAAGGGACACTTCCTGTCGCTCATGTGTGGAGATCCCGTGGCAATGCCACACAGGCAGGGAAAACACCAGCGACTCTGCTGTTCTGAGTGTCAAAGCCAGAGCCCCACAAATTCACCGAGATGAGGCGTGATTCCCAACGCACCCATTACGTGGGGTCCAACCAAACAGGATTCTGCTGGCACCCAGGACAAGCAAGCTGCTGAGAAAAAGGGGAGATGAGCCCATGGCCTTGAAATGCTGCCACTGAGTCTCCCTGCATGTTCTTGGGTTCTGAAACCACCTGTGCTCCTGTCGTGACTCTCAGCTTGTTTGGTTGCCAATAAGACATGTGCATGCGTGTGTGTGTGTGTGTGTGTGTGTGTGTGTGTGTGTGTTTGCATGCACGTGCACAAATAAGAATCTGTTTTAAACACACGCTTTCTGGAAAATAAGGACAGTGAGGGGTGACCGCCATGACAGCATGGGTTTTGCGACACAGGCTTTGACTCCATTAAAGCATGTGGCATCTCTATTACCTCTGTGTCACCATCTTCTCACTCGCTGTCAAGAACACAAAGGTTCTTTGGTTCCCAAACATAATTTCTACTTGGTCTCTAAGATGAGTAGAAACTCAAGACAGCCAATTGACAATGCCTGAAAATGCGTTCTGTTTTACCCGCAGGCAACATATTCATCTACAAACAGACCCTCCCAAGCCACAGCTGAGGGCTCCTGAGGTTCGGGGGTGAAAAGATCAGAGGAGACACCATTTGCTACCTGAAAACTCTTATCCGCCATGTCCTTTCTTTTCAGAGCATGTAAGAAATCAGTCCCTTCTGAAGTTGGGCGGAATGCATTTAGCATTATGATCTGGCTGCAGGCCCATGAGTAAGAATGGCCCCTATAGGTTCATATGTTAATATTTAGTCATCAGAGGATAGCACTACTTGAGAAGAATTAGGAGGTGTGGCCTTGCTGGAGGAAGTGTGTCAGTGGAGGTGGGTTTCAAAATTTGATGTTAGGCCCAGAGTCCCTGTCTTCCTGCTGCCTGTGGGTCCAGATGTGGAATTGTTAGCTCCTTCTCCAGCACCACGTCTGCCTGCATTCTGCCGTGCTTCCCACCATGATGATATTGGGCTAGACCTCTGAAGCTGCACACACCCCCAATTAAATAATGATAGTGATTGATTATTAATTATTAAATAATTAATTATAACTAAATTATAAAACTCTTAAGAAATCTGTCCCTAGCTGGGCGGTGGTGGCACACGCCTTTAATCCCAGCACTCGGGAGGCAGAGGCAGGCGGATCTCTGTGAGTTCGAGGCCAGCCTGGTCTACAAGAGCTAGTTCCAGGACAGGCACCAAAGCTACAGAGAAACCCTGTCTCGAAAAACCAAAAAAAAAAAAAAAAAAAAAAGAAATCTGTCCCTAGAACTGAGACCTTGGGAAGAGCAGCTCATGGGATTACCATTTCTATAGCTGAAGGTCAGAATCATCAAGGCCTGCCCTACTGGTTTAAACTCTGTCTTTTGAGTTAATTACTCCTCCGAGGGCTGGACCGAGAGAACCTATTCATTTCTCCCCTGTGAGCAATTTGAGGCAAGTGGCAAAGGAAATACACCTTTCTCCTCCTGTCACCCAGGAAGCCAGAGCTACAAGGAAGCAGAGGGCAGTCTGAGAGCACCCTGCAGTTTTCTGCCCCTGCCCGTGCTGTATGTGGGAGTGGCTGGGCTTGGATGATGCTCATGAACACGGGCACATGCAGGCTCCCAGGAGCAGCTGTTACTATGATCACTTACTAGACAGCCCTGCTCTGTCAGCACTGCTTTAGCAGTGAGGCGCCAATCCCCACTGCCGTCACCACTCAGTATCAGGCTGCTTGGTTTGCAGTGGACATAGGATTTTCTTCCTTGCTTTTGAGATAGGCTCTCATTATGCAGCCTTGGAGGGCCTAGAACTTGGAGATAAACCTGCCTGTCTCCTGAGTGCTAAGATTAAAGCTGTGTACCACCATACCCGCGGGGTTCCTTGTTTGCTTGTGTGGTTTTGGATTTGTTTGCTTTGTTTTTATTTTCCAGTGCAAGAACACAAATGGATATATAGGTATATCCACTTGTATAAGAATAGAATTTAGTGCTGACAGATTTGTGTCACCATTGCCACATTCTATTGGGGCCCTGTTTTCACTTTATCCATTGCCTGAGTCCAACGAAGAAGTGAGGTTGATAAGATGACAATCTGCCGGTCTGTACTGAGGTGGCCCAAGAATCGAAAACCTGTTCTTGTAGTTCCCAATGAAAGGGTTTTGTGTCTGTGTGGCCCAAATACACGGTCACACGCTCCTCGTGAAGCCCACATAAAGTCTGCAGTGTGTAGAAGTCCTGACAGGTAGACAGACACACGTGCACGCATGGTTTCCACTCACTCAGGTTTCACCCTTGCACCGAGTCACGCAGAGAGAAAGCCAGTGGGCTGCAGGTACAACTCCTAGACCAGGAGACAAGGGCTAACCCAGACCAGGGGAGGGAGTCAGAGCAAACCACGTCCTCATCATTTTGAGGACAGTAAAAGTAATCTCTTCTGTAAGTTACTCAGGGTCTGTCTTTCTGCCTGTTCCACTTCATGGTTCACTGCATTCCTGCCAACTTACAAGGATTTTTGAAACCAGTGCCCAGGACCCACCCGGCCTTTCTAAGCTAGACAGCTAAAGGCAGGGCTAATGGGAGACAGAGCGGTGGCTACCCAGTTTACCTCCATGGATCCTGGTTCAGCTGGTCCTGATTCTCCGCTGTGGCTGTCGCTGGTGAGTCCTGAGGGGCCATGGGCGGCTAGCTTCTTCTCCTCCTTTAAGGCATGCTCCAACAATTTTTTGTTGAGGATCCGGGCTACATTCTCAGTGAGCGTGTAGCCAGGGGGGGCAGATAAGTCCTGTCTGACTGGTGTGTTCTCTCCCCCATCCTCCCTGCACACCTCTGAGCCCACGCCTAGGGGGCTGGGGGACCTTCCTCGGGAACTGGTGCCCGTTTCCTGGCCTGGACCCAGCTCCTGTCGAGGTTCTGCCGAGCGAGAACGGCTCCCAGCTCGCATCCCAACAGGACTGTGGTCAATGATGTTGAAGAGGCTGGAGAGGCCATCGTTGATGGTGGTGTGCACGGGGCTTTCCCTGGTGGTGGTGGAGCGGGCCCAGGCTGACTCGCTGAACCCTTTCTGGGCCGTGCCTGGAGAGGTCCTGCTATTTGGCTGATCAGCTTTGGACTGGGGCTTCCTCTGAAGCTTGGGAGAACCGTACTTTGGGGAGCAGCAGGTGCGTTCAAACTTGGCCTGCACCTTCTCGATAGCAGGGGCCACCTGTCTGTTCCTAAGGCTTCGGGAAGGAGAAGACACGGGTGTAGTGCCACCTCCGGCTTTTGGCGTGAGACACTTGTGGGGGCTGCTGGTGACACCGCCGGCACGCAGGGCCTCAGTCTGCAGGCCCACACTGATTGTCTGGACGGTCTGTGTTCCTGCTGTCCTGGACCCGTTGGTCTGGCAGGCCATGTCCCTGACTTGTAGTTCGGCGGGACCAGAGCAGATGGCATTCCTGACAGAGAAGGCCACCTCCTTCATGTCATCACTCATGTTCTTAGACATATCTAGGCTGTGCAATGGGGAGGGGAAGCCCAGGGAAGGGCAGACAGGTTTCTCTAAGGGGCGGAGAGACCCGTCCACATAGTCTCGGGGGTGTCTGGGTGGGGTGCAAGGCCACCTGTTGAGCACAGGTTCCGGATGACCTCCCTTGGCATCTGCCAGGTTCCCTCTTGCTCTGCTCATAGGAAAGGGGCCCTCGGGGTCCACTCGGCTCCTGCCCTCACCACCCGACACGATACTGTCAACCCGGCGGACAGCAGGGGGGCTGTGCAATACATGCACCCCAGACTGCTCGGTGAGGACATGGCTCCGCAGTGGCTGCTTCTGGCAGTGCTCTGGGCTGGTCATGGTGTCTGTCGTCATGGTGACACTTGTGGTCAGGTACCAGGAGGAGTCTGGGAAAGGCTCCACGGTGGAGTCATGTCCCACCCGCCCCACCTCGGTCCTGTCTGCCCAGAGGTCTGGAGGCCTATCGGTCCCAGCCCTTGGGGAAGTATAGTCCCAGTTTTTGCTGTTGAACTCCTCGATGTACTTCAGGTCATCGGGAGACAGGGGTGGAGTGACATCCTCCTTGCTGCTGGCAGATGGTAGGCCCTTCTCAGGCAGGAATGGGGAGACGTCCATCAGACGCTGGAATTCAGACATACAGGACACAGACACAGCCCTGGGGGAAAAAAAAAGCAGAACAGGGGTCAGCTCCTGGACTGTACTCTACACAAGATGTACCCGTGGAGGTGCCTGCCTCTACCTGCCTCTTTAACAATCGGATCAGCCACTCGATATCCTGCATGGTTGTTACGCTCACCCCATGAATGCCCACGGTGGTGTAGCTCTGCCAATTATGCCTGCACCCTTGCCTTGGTCTGAACTGAATAGAGCTACTCCCTCCATGGCCACACAGACGCGTGGATTACCTACCCACAGTCATAGCTAATTCCAGACTGTGGTCTGGCGACTCAAGCCACTACGGAGGATCACCCTGTGCTGGCTTCCAGGAACCTGAGAAGATGAACATGCCATACTCTCTAGCTACTGTGGGCCATAGGACGGGCAGAGAGAGACCCTGCTGAAACATCTACAGGTTCAAATCTCTTTTCATCCAAACAGCCTCATCCTCCACTGGCTGGAAGGACACTGACTTTGACGTCTCCAAAGGCCACTTGGAAGATGTTGGAGGAAATAGGGAAGTGGAAATCCTGATCAGTTTTGAGTCTTGTCTCAACCTAGAATACGATCAAGCCCACCCAATTCAGTAAGGGGCGTCCTCGCCCCTCGCCTTCTGTCCCAGCTTTCCTCTCGATACCCAAGTGGTGTCTCTCTCTCTCTCTCTCTCTCTCTCTCTCTCTCTCTCTCTCTCTGTGTGTGTGTGTGTGTGTGTGTGTGTGTGTGTGTGTTGGTTCTTTCTGTCCTAGAGGAGGAAAACTCCCTCAGGCACACAAACGACGGTAAAGGGAGAAGGTAAGTGAGTGACAAGAACTTGATTTGGGTAGCCATGGCTCAATGGGTGTGAATGTGGGCGCAGATCCTCAGTGCCAGCATTTCAACTTCTCATGTTTCAATCTGACAGAAACTTGGGGAACGCTTTCCCTCTGCTCTTCAGTCTCCACAGAGGCGGTGGGGTGGCATACTGGACAAATCAGGAGGTGGGTGGGGTCGTCATGCTGCTTGCCTATCCACCAGGGAAAACATACAGTCAGAGGCTCGGGGTCGGGTGTGCCCACCAACTCAGGTGACAGAATCGCTAAAGCTGCCGCAGAAGTGGGAGGCAGCTTACCTTCCTACTAGATCCGTTTCCTCTCAGCTTGACAGACTTTATACCTAGGGTTCTAACTCAGTCCTAGCCATGCCAGAAGGGATCCCATACCTGGTACCCAGATCACTCTCTATAGAACCTGGTAGTAACAGGAAGGCCAGACTGAGGCTGCCCTGTGAGCAAGTCTAAATGCTCAAAGGTTGCTACACTGAACCACTAGTGGCTGTCACTGGTGGGGGCTTCCTGGGGTTAGCTGGATGGAGGAGCACAGAGACGACAAAGAATGGAGGGGTGTGGACCTGAGAAACGGCCACGTTGAGGAAACAAGACTAGGATGCACTGGAAGCATGGCCGGGTGCCTCCTGGTGTAAGAGATGAGGCAGGGCCCCAACATGGTTACAAGTCGGGGGACCACATGGCCTGGGGAGGGGTTGGCACCTTCACCGTTTTGTCTCAGACACTTGATGCTACTTAAAATTTGCAACCCCCATGTTGACTACTTCTGAAATCACTAGAAGCAAATAAGATTTAAAATCACAGTTACAGTGCACAAAGGAAGAGGAAGATTGGAGGCCTGGGTATCAAAAGCAAACGGTGCGAGCCTTCATCTGGACACGGAGCGATTGCTGCTGTGAAGGGGCACAGCAGTTGATGGAGCCACAGCTAAACCGTGTGTACTGCTTCTCTGGCTTCCTGTATGTTCATATGTGTGAACGCCACAAAGAAAATAACAACAAAATCTTTCAAAGAATCTGACTCCCCTATGTACGGATGAAGCAACTACGGCCCAAAGCACTTAAGTCCCAGACCCACGGAAGCACAGCAAGAGGCAGGTGCAGATCACTTCCAGAGCCCAGGCCCACAAGTATACTTGCATTGCCTGGGGAAGACAGAGAAGGGCACCATGTCTGGGCAACTCTGTGGGTTCTGTGGAAACAGATGGTCTAGGCTGCAAAGAAGACAGCCATTTACAGCCTCCAAGATCACCGGGAAAAATAGGACGAGGGGAGCTGATGGCAGCAAACAGCCAGAGACACAGGATGCAATGGGGATAACACGCGTCTGTCCACGGAGGGAAGAAAAGGCAAAGCCAGAGAGCATGGGCTGTCAAGGAGGAAGCTGGGTGCAGCTAACACGAGGGTCGCAGCTAAAGTCTGTTCCCTCTGGGAATCACAGCAGGGAAGACTGCAAAGACAAAACAAATCCCCCATTTGCCATGAAGGACGCCTCAGAAATGAAGTGTTTTTCTGAGCTGCCCATAAGAAAGTCTCCACAGACCTTTGAAAGACTTTTTTTTAAGCACTCCTCTGGACATGGTAAACACGGTTCTTATTCTAAGACACAAACCAGCGCACATTGCCTTTTTGCTAATACGAATCTAGGAGACAAATAGTTTAACAGCTTCTACTTACTGTAAGTTATTTTGAAGAGTACCCACAAACAGTGCATCAAAACAGTGGATCCTTAAAGGCAAAAGATTTAGAATTTAGCAATCAATTTTACTTACCTTTGAAGATTTCCCTTGCGGCTTTCTTCGTCCTGTAAACAAACAAACAAACATCTGTCAGAACCAACTGATGCTGGCTTCCTAGGAACCCCGTCTGCACTAAGTGACTTGTTTTGCTATGGTCTCTTAAGGCGTGGCTCAAAATGCTCACTGAGGCCAAGTCCTAGGCTACTGCCCCGAGCGAGCCCTTTGAAGTGACACAGTAAAACTGCATCCACAGCATCATGGGAGGGTAGGAGCTTCTGTAGTCTCCCCAGGGAGGCAGGGGCCCGCCTGAGTGAGAAACACTGACTAGAAAGCCTGCTGAGGAAATGGTTCTCCCGCACCCCCACTGTGTGGAGCTCCAAGAACTGGCAACCCCCGAGTAAGTCCAGATGCGTGTGGGGGTAGGAGTGGGAGACCGACGTCCTCCAGTCCAAATCTTGCTATGGAGATTGGTATGGGTGGCATCTTTGGGGCAGGGACTCCTGCTTGGTTTTGAACATTCCTGGTTAGGATCAGAAGTAGAAAAACGGTGACTTCCCCTGAAGGGCAGCAGGGACTGTGCTGACAAACAGCGGCAGAGACAAAGGTTGTCTATTGAGAAAGACTCGCGTGCTGGCATGGTTTGGAAGAAACTGACACTGGGCAGTAATGAAACCATATTCCTTGCACAGCCACACTGAAGCGTGCCTTCCTCACAGACAGCAAGCCTTTGCTTCCACCACACAGAGGAGTAAGGGTCTCCCTTGGACCTGTGCTCTCTCTGCTACAAGGCTGTACCATGGTGATTGCCTGCAGATCTGTGGTGGGGCACACCAACCAACTGACATCCTACCGACCTGCTACACACTGATGGGGGTAAGGCATTTGACTTCACTGACCTGACTGACGTACGTTGAGCATCCCTTAATCCAAAAATCTGTACCCTGAAATACTTCAAAATCTGAAATTTTTGGATTTTGTTTCACACACAAAATAAGCATAGAATAAAATTGCCTTCAGGCTACAGGCATAAGATGAATATGGAACTTAAATGATTTCTGTGTTTGAATCGAGTCCTATCCCCAAGATGCCTTCTTATGAACATGTAAATATCCCAAACTCCATGATAGTTGGAAACCTGAAACCCTATGGTCTCAGCATTTTGAACCAGGGACATTCAACTCTCATAATGTCCCCATATTTCAGCACTATCCAAGACAAGTCCCGTAAGTATGAAGTATTTGGAAGAACAGTAGCCAGTACAGTCACTGTAAACTGGCTCACATGTAATGATGCCCCCAGCAGGGTGCCCACCCCACCATCCTGATACAGTCACTGTTAACTGGTACATGTGTAATGATGCCCACAGCAGGGTGCCCACCCCATCATCTGGGTTTGAGACAGGGTCTCACTATTTTTTATACCAGTTTTTAAACTGTGGCTTTAGAAGATAAAATCATCAGAGGAAAATAAGTGGCATTGTGCCGCAGAAATTTTGGTGGCTCTCTCGAATTCAATCATTTGTCCATCTACTTGTTGGATTTTTTTCCCCTTTGTCCAGAATAACATATTTATTACGGTTGCCATTTAGTGATATCTACTAAATGTTAAGATATTCTTTAATACAGAATTATTTCTCAGCCATCTGAGTTTTCATCAGAAAATGCATAATGATTTCAAGAAAAGTTGAAACTATACATTTGCTTTGTCTACTGAGTTTTGTTGACTACACTTGTTCTTGGGAGTTTTCATGTTACATGGGACGCTGGTCCAGCATTTTTTTTTTTTTTTTTTTTTTTGGTTTTTTTGAGACAGGGTTTCTCTGTGGTTTTGGAGCCTGTCCTGGGACTAGCTCTTGTAGACCAGGCTGGTCTCGAACTCACAGAGATCTGCCTGCCTCTGCCTCCCGAGTGCTGGGATTAAAGGCGTGCGCCACCACCGCCCGGCAAGCATTTCTGAACCCAGAACAAGACGGCTACATTAAATTGACCACGGGAGTAGAGTCGTGGTCTGGGGCACTAACTTGCCGGGAGGGAACTGCCAGACACCGGCTACACCGAATGTTGGCTCCCTCCTGCTGCTGGTAACCTCAGAGGACAAACCCAGGCTGACCTTGGCAAGGCAGTTCCTGAGGGGTGGCGGATCCTCTGGGTCATCGTCCATGGACAAAGCGTCCAAGTACAGGTTCTCACTGGCCGAGCACCGGTCCGACTCCTTCAGTTTGGAAAGCGGCCGGTCTTCAAATGGGATCGAATCAGTGTCTGCACAGGGCCACATGGACACAGGCCGGGGAGCACGGAGGTCTCCTTGGTGTGGAAAAGGGCGGGTGTCGTCTTCCTTTTGACTGCAGAGGAAACTGCCACTTCTCCGGTGGCTGTTCTCTTTCTGTAACTGAGTGTCAAAATGGAAACAATAAGCCTCCCTTTCCAGTGTGACAATTTTGCTAAGTTCATCCTTTCTCCACTATGTTGAATTACGCGTCTACCTGAAAAGACTTTTCTATAATCAAATGTGCTTAACGGCATGGCATCGGGTTCAAGATGTCGCACCGTACCACAAATGCTTCCTAAAGAGAAGCACACTTTACCTGGACTGCAGAATATTCCTGATGCAAATATTTGTGTTTTGAGAGTTTTTGCTATTGTCTTCTTCATTTCTGTTGTAGTCATATAATTTATCAATCATTGTGCTTACGGGAAATTAGACCTTTTGTATTTAAGTTTAAGGGGAACAAGCATCATGTTTAATATTTCTTTTACAGTAACCTCCAGAACTTTAGCAAACTCCTGAGAGGGAAGCCCATTTTCCTACCTGACCCAAGGCAGATAACAAATCTGATACAGAACCGACTGACTGAACTGGATTGTAGTCACCTGGTGCTCAAGACAACGCTAACTTTGCTTGAGAGTGTTAAAACTGACCTACAAAGATGACTGAGACCTGGAACACTTTTCCGCGCGACATGGGAAACTGAAGTGGTACCGGGTAAAGACAGATCACTTGGGGTGTCGATGAAGGGGCTTGGGATAAGGTTGGTGGGGGAGCACTTGCCAAGCACATGCAAGGCCCTGATTTGGTTCCCAGCAACTAAACAAGGCAGGGCTGCAGCCGCAGAGGTGTGGTTTGCTGCTTTGCAAGCAAAACTGATTTCCCAATTCTTGCCTAGTTCAGTGGAGATGTGCAGACAGGTGTGCAAACAGGGGGCCTGGCAGGTGCACTCACTGGGCCAATAAGCATCTTTCTTCCAGTGGGAGATCTTGAGTGGAGTATTTTATCAGACAGCTATATAAAAATCACAGAGGACTGATAGGGTGTCCCAGAGATGTGGCTCACGGGTTTCGTCTCTCTTATTTATTGCCTCCCTTTTTCTAAATACTTATAGAAAGTGAAATCGAGGCCTGAAGCTATTCTTACCTAGGACTTTCTAATGATTAAGTGCTCACTCTCCTAGACTGGCTGTTCTCTTGAATAAGTAAGTTATCCAATGACCAGAATGACATTTTCATTTCACTGGAAAGAGTGGCCAACTCAAGATTTCCAGTCCTCAAGTGCTGAGATGACAAAGGAAGTTCTTTTAAAAAATCCCTCAAACCCAGACTGATTACTTTTTATTCAATTTTTTTTTATATTTATTGAGCGCTACATTTTTCTCTGCTCCCCTCCCGGCCTCTCCCCTCCCCCCTTCAGCCCTCCCCCAAGGTCCCCGTGCTTCCAATTTACTCAGCAGATCTTTACTTTTCTACTTCTGCTTCCCATGTAGATCTATATAAGTCTCTTAGTGCCCTCATTGTTGTCTAAGTTTTCTGGGATTGTGGTTTGTAGACTGGCTTTCTTTGCTTTATGTTTAAAAACCACCTACGAGTGAGTACATGTGAAAATTGTCTTTCTGTGTCTGGGTTACCTCACTCAAAATAATGTTTTCTAGCTCCATCCATTTTCCTGCAAAATTCAAGATGTTATTTTTTTTCTGCTGTATAGTACTCCATTGTGTAAATGCACCACATTTTCCTTATCCATTCTTCGATCGAGGGGCATTTAGGTTGTTTCCAGGTTCTGGCTATGACAAACAAAGCTGCTATGAGCACATGTCCTTGTGGCACGACTGAGCATCCTTTGGATATATACCCAAAGTGGTATTACTGGATCTTGAGGAAGGTTGTTTCCTAATCTTCTGAGACATCACCACACTGACATCCAAAGGGGCTGTACCAGCTTGCATTCCCACCAGCAATGCAAAAGTGTTCCCTTTTCCCCACAACCTCTCCAGCATAAGTTGTCATCAGTGTTTCTGATCTTGGCTATTCTTTCAAATGTAAGATGGAATCTCAGAGTGGTTTTGATTTGCATTTCTCTGATGACTAAGGATGTTGAACATTTCCTTAAGTGTCTTTCAGCCATTTTAGATTCCTCTGTTCAGAGTTCTCTGTTTAGGTCTGTACTCCATTTTTTTTTTATTGGATTATGTGGGAGTTTTTTGGTGTCCAATTTCTTGAGTTCTTTGTATATTTTGGAGATCAGACCTCTGTCTGATGTGGGGTTAGTGAAGATCTTTTCCCATACTATAGGCTGTCGTTTTGTCTTGTTGACCGTGTCCTTTGCTTTACAGAAGCTTTTCAGTTTCAGGAGGTCCCATTTATTAACTGTTTCCCTCAGTGTCTGTGCTGCTAGGGTTATATTTAGGAAGTGGTTTCCTGTGCCAATGCATTCATGTGTATTTCCCACTTTCTCTTCTATAAGGTTGTTCAGATCTTGCTGGTGTTGTATTGCTCTTTGTGGTGTAGCGTGTGATCTTACCTTTTCTACTCATCTTTTTCTCTAATAGGTGTGGCTGGGCTGCCTGAGATTCAGTTGAATAATCTTCTAGGTGCCAGTGAATCCAAAGCTCAGATGGTTGTTCCTCGTGGTAAAGTCAGTGTTACAGTTTAGTTACCCCGTTGGTTAGTTGGTGTTCCTGGAGGTAGCTCAGTGCTCCTGTGCCTTGCTCTGCTCCCTTGGAGTTTGCTGTCTCAGGCCTACTTTGGCCTAGGTTGCTGGCTTTGCCCTATTTCTGTAAATCCTGGTCTGGATCCCTTCCTGCAAAAGTCCCTGGCTTGGAGTTGAGCCTGTCTGGTGGAGATGGCTGACTCTGGATCTCATCACTAGCTCATCCTGACTAGTGTTCCAGGACTGGATTTGCTCCTGACTTCTGCTCCAGGCGGAGCTTCCCCAGACTGGTTTTTAAAGAGCATCTTTACCAGTTATAACTCTGAAACCCAATTTGAGCCTACATCCATGAGCTTGCAGAAGCATAGCTTGTGAATGCTCAGGAGGAACCTGAACAGAACAAAAGGACCTACAACTCGCTTTTCTAATTAAATATCTCTGAGCATCATTGCTAGTCCATGAGAAGATGGGGTCCCTGCCAGCAGCAAAATCTTAGATGCCAGTCTGCGGCAGGCTTGATGTTAAATCAGGGAAAGAATAGCTTACTCCAGATTCGAGCTCAGTCCCCCCTACTCTCCCCTCCCCCTTCCTAATGACACATTTCTTCGCAGTTCCCTTAATGATGCTAAATACTTTATTTAAAAAAAATCTATAAAAAGGAAAGCTTTTTATTATATTTCTCTAACGCATGTCAGTGCAGCTGAGTTTAACACATGATCATCTCCCAGGGTATTTTGGGCAAAGAATTAAAATGCAAGAATCACATTGGAAGCTGTAAATGGGCACTGAGGGTGTGTGTGAAGGGGGAGAAGGAACGGCTAAAGAGAGCTACAAACAAACACAATCCAGCTCAGTAAAGTGGGGTTGCAAAAATAAACCCAGGCAGCCAGCAGCAGTTTGCACTGGGGCTGCTAAGTGTCAGGTTTCCTAAAAAACCAAGCCGAAGCGGCTAGAGCTGGCAGTCCCTGCGGCCGGCCGAGATGCTTGCGTGCTACTGCAATAGTCTAATGGGTCCTTACCGGGTAGGGTTTCCCGGGGCCACACAGCTACTGTACTTGCGATCTTGCAGTAGAATGCATTTAATGTAAATGGAAAATTTAACAGGCTTGTATTTCAAATAAATTGAGCACGACAGACTCTCAAGACCGTCACCTTACAGAGGGTGAAAAGAAAAAGGTCGCCCTGGGAAGAGGTTTAGAGGATGCCTGGCTGCTCGGGTTCTCACAGCAGCTGACTTGAGAAAATTAATTGGAAGGAGAACAGGTAACACAATCGTTCCTCTTTTAGCTCCCTAAGTACAAATATAGAGACATTCTGTGACAGTGACCCGGGTGCTGGCCAATTCTATGGAGAAATCCATTGTGAGCCCATAAAAGGTAATTGACCCCCCCAGTCACACATGGATTGAGATGAGATCAGACAGGTCAGACACGCCGAGTGACCGTAGCCACATTCCCACAGTCCTTCGCCACACAGACCGCCATGTGTGTGTAGAAATTATGCGGGAGTTTATTGTCACTGGGCAAGTATGAAGCACATGTTCTGGGAGTGGAAAATGGATTTACTGTTGCTTCCTTCGCTGTCTGTATCAAGTTCTCACAGCCAATGCTATTCGGCTTCTCTGGGGGTCGGATATCAGGTGGAAACCGCGAGGAACACTCAGTTATGTTTCTTGCTCATCTACGGAATGTGCAGCTAGACATTAGAGCAGCAAGCAACTGGTGAAACTGTGCGCGTTTCCCCTCGTACCGGCCTCTCCATGGGCATCAGAGCCGGCCTGCTCTTTCAGAAAATGCTGACAGCTACTGTGCTAATGTTCGGAGGCCCTTTACAATGCTGACCGCTCCAGGGGAAAGGCTACACCGAGTCCTCAAAGCCACGTCTGCATGCGTTCAGCATCCTTTCACTGTGGACCCGTCTGATGAGCAGGAAAACCTACACACACCTACAGCACAGGTGTGAGGGCCAGGGGGACGCCTGAAATACCAGGCTGCGGCCACGCGGAAGACACAGCAATCAAGTTCAGCTGCTGGTCCTTGTTTTTATTGCCCCAAAATGGTATCAAAGTGAGGTGGCAGCTCAGCCCTGGGTCACTGTTGCCTCAGAAACTGAGGGTTATCACATGTGTCTGAGCAAATTTTTCTTTGCTAGAAATTCCTCATTCCCCAAAGAAAAACAAAGACCTCAGATACCAGTTTGACTGACAGTAAGTGCGACTTTCAAAACTGGAGAAGTCAGAGACAGGATGGATGAGAGGCAATGACCAGGCAAAGGGGACCCCCAAAGGCCCATGACAGGGGACACAATGGCCTCACAGGGTCTAGCAGGGACACTCGAGGTAAGCAATACAAGCAGTGACCAAGAGTGAAGGTTCCCTGGAGCCAGGCTGGAACAGCTTGCTGTAGTACGAATTCTACCTGATCTTAATAATAAAAACCCGGAGTCAGTTATTAGGGGTGAAAGCTGAAAGATCAGAGAAGCAGAGCAGCCAGCCCCTCGTTCTTAGCTCTGTGAAATTCCCAGACCGAATGGGGTATCCTGCCTCTGCAAGTCCTCAAACTGAATGCTCAGACTGAATGCTCTGTGGCCCTGTCACTTCCTGTCTTCTATTCCTCTCTTCGCCCAGACACATCACTCCTGTCTCCACCTCCCTAGTGCTGGGATCAAAGCTGTGAGCCTCCACTGCCTGGCTGGTTCTCTTTTAGGCTGGGTTGATCTAATGTGGCCCAGGGTAGCCTTAAACTCAGAGAGATCCCTCTGCCTCTGCCTTCGAAGTGCTTGGGATTAAAGGTGTGTGCTACCTCTATGGTTAACTAGTGGCCAGCTCTGCTCTTCAGGCAAGCTTTATTGGTTAAAGCACAAACAACATATCACCACAGCTTACCTACTCTTCCCAGGAGATAAAGCACAGTCTCCTGGAGGGAAGAGAAAGCTTCATGCAATTTACAGGGCCCAAGAAGCACAAAAAGTTAGAAGTGGATTCACTAAGAGTCCTCCGCAAGGTTACATAAGCAGTAACAGTTGTGGAGGAAGGAGCTGCCAGTGGGTTGAGCTACCTGTGGGCTGAGCCGCCTGCAGTTTGTGAAGGAGAGATGCAGCTCACGTGAATCATTGCCGCCACGGTGGGCTCTTCGGTGAGGCTTCCACCTGGGAGCCACCCAGGCTCCAGAAAAGAAACTTTCCTCCATGGTGGGTCACTAAACTAGATCTAGGTGGAATCATCCTTTGGTCTGAATCAGAACTCCATCTGGGGCAGAGGCATCTGCTCACATCTCCTCAGAAAAAGTCAAGTTGGGTGTGACAAATTGGCGATCATTTTATAGGAATACATGCCGTTAGCTCTGAAGTTCTACCACGCGGCAGGCCCCTCAACAGAGTACAGATGCTAGGCACAGTCTGGCAGATTCTTCACAGGGCTGGATTTCCAAACCACACAGGAAGTGAGGACTTCCCTCTTGGAAGTATTTGGAGAATTTTGAAATGGAGCCATATCAAATATTAGCAAGGTGACTAGACCCAGAAAAGCCTCTGCCCCTTCTGTCCCTAGGGTGCTTTCTTCCTTTCTACTGTTCCTAAGTCAGAGACTCTGGGTCACTTTTAAATCACGTGGTTCATTCTGAGTCCATGCAAATCCGGACTTCACTTCACCATGGCCCTACAACTTTAGCGCAAGAACTGTGCCGTACACGTGGCCGGAAGAGCCTCATTCTCAACAGGCTCTCATACTAACGCCGGCCAGGCGAGTATTAATAATGGAGCCACGCTGCACTTTATTTGTCATTTTTAGCTGACAGTTCTTAAGGCTCTGGGCATTTGTAAGAGTGACAGGTTGGAAGAGGCAAGGTATCTGTAGGGGGGGGGGAATCTAGCCAGGAAGGAATTCAACACCCCCTTCTCAGCGTGAAGTGAAAAGCTTCCTGAACTCCCACACCACTCTGGGCCTGCTGCAGCCACACAAACCGCACCAAGGGCACGCAATGCAGAGAAGGATTAGCCAGGCAGCAGGAAATCAGCTTCCTCTGCTCTCCCTCCATCCATCAGAGTTTGTTTATCGGGAGGTGATGAGCTACCAGACACCTCCCTGGATTCTGTTTCTATCTAATCACAGCTCAGCAGTACCACACAGCAGGCGCAGTCCCCAGCCAGCAAACAAGGACTTCTAACTCAATTTGGTAATTACTTCACTAATGGTGATGATCCCATTCAGGCTGCAGCCAGCACCATGACCAGGTCTTCCGGGGCATCCTAAGTGTTAGCTTATTCAGGAGCAGAACTTTCTGAGGATGACCTGAAATAACCTCCCCTTCCAAGCCAAATCCCTTTAAAAAAAAAAAAAAAATCCTTCCCAGTCCCTGTACACGCGTACAAAGGCAGATAGCCTACAAACTCTGCAATGAAAAGGTGTGTGTCATGTAAGAGTATGATTCACCCTGACTGTCAACTTCACTGGGTTGAGAAGTGTCTGGATTAGTAACGTTGACCAGGGTGTGTTTGCAGTGGCCACTACATCCTGTGGGCTCTGACCTAATAAATCAATGAATTCCTAGACAAATTCAAAGATGATGGCATTATTGGAAGATAGTAGAAGACAAGAGGTGGGGGTGTAGTTGGAATTAGTTGGTCCCTGGGGCTGTGCCCTTGGAGCTACAGCTTGTCCAGTCCTCCTGTATTGCTCTGTGCTGCCCGTCCAGCAGAGACGAAGGGGCTCCTCTAACCATGTTCTCCAGCCACCCCACACCATTGACTGACGCAACACGAACCACGCCTTTTAAGTTGATCTCACGGGGATTCTGGTGCACCAAAGTAACTAACACGTGGCGCACGGGAGAAGACTCTGCCACAGGAAACCTAGCATGTCTCACTCTTCCTCTGTATGCCCTCAACAGAAGGCAGGGGACAGCAGCAAACTTCTTTCTGAGGTCCCCTGGCTCCCAGGGCCATGAGCTATCTGCATGCTGCTTGCTCCGGTGCAGCTGCTGCCCACTCTGGGGCTGTGGCACACCTACCTGCTCCACCCGCCACAGGAGTTCCTCTTTCTGTCGCCCCCACTCCTGCCGCTCGCTGTCCAGACGTTCCAGCAGCTCCACCTTCTCTCGGTTCCAGTTCTTCTCCCGGTGATGGATCTGCCAACGCAGGTCCATGACCAGGCCGTGGCTGTCGGCTAGCAGCTTCTGGTGGACCTCTCTCTCCTTCTTCAAGGCCCCTTTGCCCTCCGCAGAGGAGTCGAGCTCTCCCAAGCTTTTCTCAGCCTTCTCTTCCAGCTGTTAAAGAAGACAAGACTAAGGGCTACCCTCTCTGAAATTCACCATTAGAGGCAGAAAGAAAGCTCAGAATACCTGCACAGGATCCCAGGATGCATACTACCTAAGCCGAGCTGGACTGATTTCATGGGAAAACAAAACAAATTTCATTTCTAAGGCCAGAATTTGGAATGTCGGATATAAAATCTCCTAGATTGTTGAGCACAGCTCTAACAGGCTCCTTGGGTCTACCTCCCTCCCAGTCTCAGTCACTCTGTCTTCTACCTCTACAGCTCTTTGTAGATGCTACCATGCTCGCTCGGTCCAGGATCTTTGGCCCCGATGTGGGACAACAATAAACATTTCTCAAAGACCCAGGGGTGAAATGTAGAATCCAGAGAACTACCAAAGAGGAAACCGGGAGAAAGCAGAGAGAAACGGTATTATGCAAAGGCAGGGGCACTGTGTGCATGTAGGGCTTCCTTCCTCTGGGCGCCCATGAAGCATCCTGCTTTTCCTAAGTGCTCTTGGTTCCTAGAACCATCGATCACTGCACATGGTGCTCAAGGAACACACCAGACTTCTCCTTGGAAACGATGCGAGTCAGGTAACGATGGGCAGCTGAGGCAGAAATGCAAACGGGATAAATGTGCTGGTTGACTCCTGTCCACCTGGCAGAAACCTAAACAGATCTTGGAAGAGGAAATCTTAATTAAGAAGATGCCTCTCTAAGACTGGCCTGCAAGCAAGTATGCATGGTATTGTTATGGTTGATAATTGATGGGGGAGGGGAGGGCACAGCCCATGGTGGGTAGTGCCATGGCTAGGCTGGTGGTCCTGGGTTCTATAGGAAAGCAGGCTGAGCAAGCCATGAGGAGCAACCCAGGAAGCAGCTCTCCCCCACGGCTTCTGCATCAGCTCCACTCTCCGGGTTCCGGCCTTGAGTTTCTGCCCTGCCTTCTTTCAATGACGGACAGTGATAGAAGTGTGGGCCGAAATTAATTCTTTCCTCCCCAAGTTGCTTTAGGTCGTGGTGTTTTACTAGAAGAGAGAGACCTGCCTAAGATAATAAAATTCTAAATTTCAAAACTGAAGGCATCCTAACACAGAGAAATGAAAACATACAATAACAACAAAAACCAACTTCTGCCAGGAGACCTGTCCTTCAGACCGACAAGGGAGGCTCTTTAAACAGAAGGAACATGGGACCAACACTTGATCTGTCCAAACAATGTACTATGAACACAGCAGGTATCACTATAAAACTCCTTTCCTCCATGTAAATTGATGGTCCAGAGGGAGAGGATGGGGATGAGGTTCCTGAGGGCCAAAGGTGTGGAGGTAACAACTCCAAGGCCTGCTGGTTAGTTTTTATAGTCAGCAGGGAAGAGAGACCCCCCCAACTGAGGAACTACCTCTGTCAGGCTGGCCTGTCTGCAGGGGAAAAGAGACCCCAACTGAGAAACTACTTCCATCAGGCTTGCCTGTCTGCAGGGGAGTTTTTTCTTCCGAGAGCCTAGCCGCCCTACTAGGTCTTAAGGATTGACTCAGCAGACTAGAAAGGCTGTGTCTTGCTTTGGGTTCCGCTATACAGACATGCTGCCATGAGCCTCACACATTCAAGACAAGTGATTTTATTTTGAAATTGTTTCCTGTTTGTTACCAAGCATGACCTCAGACTTGGGATTCCCCCTGCCTCAGTTTTTCTACACGTATGTTCCACCAAGCCCAGCTAAGCAAAGGCTGTTTCGTGTGTTGCTGGATCCTCAGTATTTAGAGCAAGGTCTTAGTTTGGGAGAAAACAAAATAGAGATTTGGGCTCCACTGAAAATATCTGGGTTTTTGATTTGTATTTAAGCAGAAGGCCAAGCTGACCCTGGGATGTGTATGTTGAAGAAATGTCCTGAGCAGGCAGGGTAGAAGATGAACCGGCTGGCTTCTGAACTTGAGGTCCTAGCTTGTTTCCTGGCAGGAAGGCTCTGTTCTTCCCTGAGGCTTTAATTGCAGCCAACACACTGGTGGATTTCAGGCTCCTCTGAGACAAACATACAATGTTTGAAAGTGGCTTGCATCAACACGTATGTCTTCCTTCTTACCCACACAGACCCCCTGCATACTCCTGAAGGGACTTAATGGCTCCTCCTGGAAAAGCATCCTTGCACACTTCTCCCTGTGGCTCCTGGCAGACTGGACTCCAGGATGAACAGAGCATCTGGTAAGAAGCCCTCTCCTGAGCAGCCAGGAACCATAACAGGGCCATGGTTCTATCATTTCATAGGTTTGGTCGGACTCTGTTCCTGACTCTTCAAGGATATGAGCCTTAAACCTCAGAAGACAGAGCAGGCGGGTTTGTGGAATCTGGTGGCAGATGGCAGCAGGGTGCCCAGGGTCGGTGGCAGTACAGGTGAACTTGGAGGTCCTTAAGTTCATGCCACAGAACAGGTGAACCTGAGGGGTACCGGGGTCAGTGGTAATGCAGGTAAACTAGGGAGGTATCCTGGCTCAGGTGGTGGTGCAAGTGATCTTGAGGGGTACCTGGAGGTCATTTGGCAGAACAGTGTACATGGGGAGTCCTAGGTGAGCTATCTTCTTCAGGGTGACAGGCTCTTCTCATCTTTTATCACAACTGAGCCTATTTACAAGGTATCTCCTTCTTAGGGGACTTTTTTCTTTCATGACTGAGCCAATCCATATAAAATTTTAATTACTTTATAGTTTGCCTCACAACAAAGGGTAGAAGATACATGCCACACACAGGCCTTGTTCCTGCCTTCTGACCTGACAGCACCCTAGAGCAGCAGACACTGCGCGGGGGACACCCAGATAAACAGCTTAGCAAAGGCTGCTGCTCCCTATGGGCGGGGTCACACTCCCCAGGCTGACTGTAAATCCTCACTGAGGTGTGTCACCTGGGCTCTCTTCATGCTAGCCCAGACTCAGATCCGAAGCACGCTGCCCCTTCTGGGCCTCGGTTTCTTTGATATAAAAGGGACATTTGATTTGACAAGGTGTCCAAGCCACAAGAGGAAGCTCTTTTCAATTATTTCCAAAATTATAAAGGGCAGCCACCTGTTGTCTTTTCTCAGCGGGGACAGAACCACAGTCTGAAGTCAGTGCGAAGGCGCACACCTTTTATCTCAGCATTCGGGAGGCAGAGAAGCAGGTGAGGCTAGCCTGGTTTACATAGCAAGTTCCAGTCCAGCCTGGTCTACACAGCAAGTTCCTGTCCAGCCAGGGCTACACAGTGAGACCCTGTCTCAAAAAGAAAAAAACACCTCTACTCTGGTTTCCTGTGGTCCAGCTTCACATGGCGACAGCTTCATGCTGCCAGTGCTTCGACAGGGCTCCTCAACATTCTTGTTTAGCACCGAGGGAGCAGACAGCACAAGGAAATGCTCCTAGTGAAGGTGTCTTCACCCTCGGAAGGGAGACTACCATGAACAATGGGACTTACGAGGTGAGGCCCTTCGCGGACAACCTCCAGACCCATTCCTCTCCCTGCCCCAACCTGGTCCACAAGGGCTGCTGGATAGGGAAGAGGGGGACAGTGTTCAGGAGGGAGGCAGCCCAAGGGGCAGGTACCTGCTCCAGGCGGCACTTAAGTACAGCCCACTCCACATCCCAGGCAGCCTTGTCGCTGGCGTACTGCTGCTGCAGCCGGAGCCGCGCATGCTCATCTTCCCGCAGCTCCGAGCGGAAGTCCTCCAGCAGGGCCTTGAGAGCCCTGAACAGCTGCTGATTTTCGGACACCTGTGGGAACAGAGCCAAGGGAACCTCACTTAAGAGTGTCTCAGTCAGTCGGAGCTGCAGCACCTTCCAGGGTCCCTGCAGAAGGCACCTGTGGGTGGGGCCTAGAATCACCGAATAATGGCAAGATGGTCCCTTCTGGCCAGAGTCCTCCTGAGGCCAAGGCCCCTGAGCAGGTGTGTTCAGAGGCTGAACCATGGATTGGTGCTGTGGGCACCTAAGTCACGGGTGCTCTCAAGCCTGAGGGTTAGTTTAGAATCAAGAAGTTGCCAAACCAGCACCTGGGAGGCAGAGGCAGGCGGATCTCTGTGAGTTCGAGGGCTAGTTCCAGGACAGGAACCAAAAAAAACAAACAACAACAACAACAAAAAAAAAAAACAAAAAAACTACGGAGAAACCCTGTCTCGAAAAATCCAAAAAAAAAGAAGAAGAAGAAGTTGCCAAAGGCCACTGGGAGCCCTTGAAGCTAGTCTGTTGGGCGACGCTGCGGGACTTCAGATACCCTGCGCTCTGAGTTGGGCTGGTTGCGGTGGTACCCATCTCTCCAGTGCAAGCTACTGAACCAGAAGGAATCAATGAGGGCCTAGGACTCTGGGAGACACAGGGCGGTCACTCTTTGACTTCTGGTAACTCAGAGACTAGGACCATGACAAGCAAGGCAGAGTGGGAGGGAGCTTCTGAGAGTTCCTAATTAAAGCCGGAGGGGAAATAATGCTCACCTTACTCCCAGGCGTTTGCGGGTTCCAAGACGCAACTCTGCCTTTATTACTGTTTGTACTTCACATAAAAGCAACCAGGCTCCAGACCCTGCCCAGTCTTTGAAGGCACACTTCAAAACTCTGATTTATGTTCTAGTGTGTGCTGGTATGGGCATTGTATCACAAAGGCTCACACGCAGCACCTGTAACCCCAGCATGGGGAGATTAAGACTGAAGGATTGCAAGTTCCAGGACAGCCTGGGCTACGCAGTAAGGCTCTGTCTCTAGGAACCGAAGAGGATTGGGGAAAAAAAGGAGAAAGTTTGTCTGAATTAAATACTCTACACTAGTGTTTACTGGGGACAAAAGGCTTAAGAGTGCATTTGAAAATGTTGGCAGATAGGAAACTTTAAGTTCTACAGTTATTCCAGCTATGTGACTATGCTTCCCCAGTCCTCACGGAGATGGAGGCTCACGAACAGGAAAAACTCCACATCAAAGGCACCGACAGAGGACCTAAGTGTGAACATGAGGGCAGCTGGGTAAGAAGAGCCGCTGCAATAGTCCTTTCAGAGATGCCCATCTTCGGAAGGATGCGGGGATGGCTCAAGGGTAAAGAGTACTGTTTGCTCTTCCAGTGGTCCAGGGTTTGATCCCCAGCAACCACAGGGTGGCTCACAACCACCTGTAACTTCAGTTCTAGGGATCCAGCACCCTCTTCTGGCCTGTTTGAGTACTACATGCACATGGTGTAGATATACTGGCAGGCAAATTACTCATCAGCATAAAAAAAACCCTCATTTTTACATAAGATTTTCTAAAGACTATGTTTCCTGGGAAATTTATTTGTGCCTTTAAATCCTTAAATAAAAAGCACTACCTTTGGGCTGGAAAGATGGCTCAGTGGTTAAGAGCACTGGCTGTTCTTCCAGAGGGCAGGGTTCAATTCCCAGCACCCACATGGCAGCTCACAACTGTCTATAATTTCAGCTCTAGGGAATCAGACACCGTCATACAAAATGCATATAAAGGTAAATAAATATTTTTTTTTAAAAATCACTACCTTTTGAATTAAATGAAATATGAAGTGGAAAATAACCATAATAATTTTGATCTAGTCTTTGGGGCAGTCATTTCATTCACATGGAAGAAACTGCAGTGAACTATGTAATACATGGCGTCAACACTTCTCCGTGAACCCCATATCATATATCAGCTTGGTCTGTCATTAGACATTAGAATCACGTGATGGTTCAGCCTGTGTCACGTGACCACTAAGGACCTTAAAAATCGAGGCTTTGCAGCCTCTTTGCAGATTGAAAATTTGCTTACTCTGGAAGCAAAGTGGGCACTTTTTTTGGCATTAGCAGATATTGGATCGGATAAAAATTAAGCCTAAATATTTCTATGCACATTTGGGTTCCAGTCACCAATATAATACCCTATGATCCCAAGACAGTATTTATTACCAGAGAATGAGCTCCAAATGACTCCAAGGGGAAGGTGGCCATGAGAGCAAGCGAACCTTGTTATCATTATCATCCAAGAACCCTGTGTGGGTGGCAGGAAGCCAGGACAGCTTCTGCCATGAACACACAACACTATGCCACAGGTGGGCATGGGTCTTCTAAATGTCTTTTATGCAGGCACATAAATCCAGTAATGATAGTCACTGTTACTTATCATTTCTTCCTTTAGACATTTATTTTATGTATTTTACGTGTATGTGTGTTTAGCCTTCATATATGTTGATGCACCACGTGCATAGTTAATAGACGGTTGTGAGCCACCATGTGGATACTGGGAATTGGATCTTGGATCTGAATTCAATCAATTACCCTGGAGGAGCAGGGTAGCTCTTAACCACTAAGCCATCTCTCTAGTCCCTACTTACCATTTCTTATGGGCTAGGATGTGTGCTAACTTATTCATCTGTATGACTCTTATAGCCTATCAATCTTGATGCATCTTATAGAGGAAGAACTAAAGCTCAGGACAAACAGGTATGCCAGGGTCCCACTCTCTAGACTATAACTTAGGTTTGTCTCCACCATGGACAGACAACCCAAGCCAGAAACATTTAAAATGTCTCATTACAATGTGCCCAGTTATTTTCTTTTCATTTTGTTGGGGGAACCATCCCACCTCTGAGAAACTGTTGTCTCCTTCACTAAGGGAAATAATAACCTTTAAAAGTCACCATTCTTATGTCTTTTCTGATGCCTTTTGCTGGGATAGATTTCGGAGTAAAAAGGTGATCCAAAGCAAGGTAAAAGGACAATGGATCGATCCTAGGAGGGTCTCTGTGAGTTCAAGGCCACTCAGGGCTATATAGGCATGACTTTGATCCATAACGATTTCTTGATCTGAAAAGTCATTTGGACACAAGAGTTTTTTTTTTTTAACCCTTTCATGCCAGAGCCTAGCTATGTAGCTCTTCGGTTTATAAATTTCAGCACAGGTTAAGTTAAATAAAATAAAACAAAAACACATGACTTCCCAAATCTCCTCAAACTGGATGGTTGATAGCAATGGCTTTACTATTTCCTGTTCCTTTTATTAATGGCATTCCAGTCCTTCACAGCTCATCTCTCTTGGGTGGGACACTTCAAAAATCCAGAATGAAGGTCTGTGCTCACGGGTCACACTTTATGACAGGTTCAAGGCTACCCTTCAGTCCCCCAGATTGCCCTGTGAGCCTGTGGTACATTCAAAGCAAGGGAAGCAGGGGTATGGATAAGGTCACAGACCAAGATACATGGGATGCAATGCCACTTTTCCAGGCTCTGAGATTTCGGAGATATACGCATCACATGAAACTGTACATAAGGGAACAGGAAGCCACCATGACCTTAGCCTGGCTCACCTCTGAGTCCTCCATTACCTCTAGAAATGGGTTTAATCTAAAGGTGAATGGAATATACTGACCTGCCACTGTGGGGCAAAACACAAAAAGCCAGTCACAAAACAGAGGGGATAGCCTTTTATTGTTGCAGCTATTCACAACACGGGGGGGGGGGGTTCTGCAATGGTGAGGGAGCTGCCCTGATTACCTGACCCCATGCATGCCATGACGACAGGGAAGCTTTTGTGGTGTTCAAAAAAGCAAACAAATCAATTCCAGGCAGTCCTGCCATCCACGTACCTCCCCCCATTGGTAGGAAACACAAACAAGACCTTAAAATGACAGATCTGTGTATCAGCCACATTCTCCTAATGAAACCATTTGTCACTCCGGCCTTCATTGTCACACTGAGAAGAAATTCAACATGCTTTTCTGAACCCATTATCTTTCTGCAGATAAAAGAATGGGCCCCCCGAAGAAGGGCCTTGAAAGTGTATTCTAGGGCGGGAGTTTTCAGAAACGATGCTCACTTTCGGGCAGAAATCATTTATCTTCCAGCAGGGAATGTGCTAGGGGCTCATGGCCAGGAGGGTTCTGTGTCTACCCAAGAGGTCCCCAAGAATGCAATCAGGTGGGTGAGGGGCCTCTTCAAGAGGCCCCTGTTAAGCAGATTAGACGGAGAATTACCAGCTCACAAGCTGAGAAACCAGGGCGGGCGCTCAAACACAGGGGACCACTGAAGCACTGTTGAAGAGCACCAGGAACCCCGCACCTCCCTTGTGGAAGGGACGCCGCCTAATCAGAGTGGTGGTCCACGGTGGCAGTTTTGACATGCTAATCTCATCTATTAGAGGTGCTCTTTCTAGAAGTTTCTTTATCTTGGGGGAAAAATAGGGAAGCAGCATGGCCAGCTAGAACACAAGGCTTCGAGTGCTAAGATTAGTTAAAGCCTGTCAGTGGAGGAAGAAGGCCCTGAAGGTTTTAACACTGTGGCTGGAATGGGGACCAAGGACTCTGGAAGCCGGATGAATGAGGCCTTAGAGATTAATGTTAAACCACATTTCTTAAACTATTGCTGTGAATCTTATGTTAGGAGCTTCACATTCACAGTATAAACTGTCATACCTCTGAATGTCAGAGTAACTTTACTTAAGTAATTACTCTAATGCCAGGAAAGCAAGCTGTTTTCTCTCTAGCCACAGGGTCCCAGCACTGGCAACGCGAATCACCTCTGTTTCAGGCCTTGGTCTCAGGAATGACTAAGAAGAGTAGGAAATGCATACCCAGCCGATATGAACCATACAGCCAGTTCTCCCCTGCTCAGCCTCGGCTTGACCCAGCAGCAAGGAGAGAATGAAAGCGCAGACTGTGTTTAAGGTCAGCACCATGGGACTGTGTAACTAAAGACCGGGAGGTCGGAACGTGGGCACTACCTAAGTTTGCCAATCTGACGGATTTTGCTTCTGATCTGACTCAATGTGGGTGGGTACAGTTGATATTTTTTAACTTCTCTGGCTATGATAAATGTAGCCATCTACAGCACTGCACTGTGAGAATGCGCAGTAAGATACAAATCCATGACTGGGTCGGAGAAGTTTTGTTACATTTTATCACTTGCTCCTTCATCCTTGGGAAAGCCGATTGGCCTTGTTTCCCATGCGACTTATCACTCCCTGAGGTTCTCAGGGCTTTGTGGGAGCCATGGTTCTGCTCAGAAGTGCTTTAAGACAAAGATACGTGGAAGGGCTCCTGCATCCAGGCTGCCCAGCCAACAACCGCACCACTCCCAGAGAGGCGAATCTTCTAGCCGAGAATGTTCGCCCTCAGTGAGCCAGCTGTCGCTTACAGTAGAGCTCATTAATCTCCTGTCCTCTTCCGAATGCTACTGTGCACACATTTGCTTTCATGGCTGCAGTGGGCTGACAGATTCAGTGAGCTGCAGACCTGGTTCTGACATGCGCACTCCCCCATCAGCCCATCCTCCAGCATGCCTTTCGCAGTGGAATCTCCCAAGTCTGTCTGTCCCACTTTTAAGAGTAACCACAGAAGGCAAGGGGAGACAAACATTCAAGCACTGGTGGGTGGCTCCGGCTGAGGGCTTTTACCGTATTTTTCACCCCGGGGTAACATTTTCCACGACTGTTTAGAAAGCCAGACATGTCGCATCTTTTCTCTTTCCCAAAGTGTTGGGATGCCCTCCTGGGAAATGCCCATCACGGGATCTCAGTTGTGGCAGGTCTGTCTACTGATGGGAGCCAATCACAGGCACTGCAGAGGACTAACCGATGACACCTCGCTTCAACACAATAAAATGCCTACATTTTAAAGCTTTATTCACAGTCCGTAATGTTCTAGTTTCTAACTAGATCACTGCTGGAAAACTTATTCCATGACCTCAACTCTCCCCAGGGATTCTGGCACGCTGACGCACTTCCTGATGACTCCCGAGGAGAGGCTCCTTTGAAAGTTATTATCTCCAGCCTGAGTCACATTGTTCAGGGAAAACGAAGGTGGGTGGGGTGCAGACAACTGTTCGGATTTGTGTGTGAAGAGAAAGTCGTCTCCCCTTAGCCGCTCTACAAAGGCAAGGCTTTCTCGCTGGAATCCGCACTGAGGCCTGGTGACAGCCATCTCCCACTTGACCCATACCACTTTGGGCAGAGGGGACAGGCGAGAAGCAGCAGCTGCTGGACACACTGCATGAGGAATCCGGAATGGCTGTGGCTGGAAGGCTGGGCTGTGCCCAGTGCCAAACCTGTACCCTTACACCAGCAAGCAGGCAGCCAGCCTGGGGACCCCAGGCTTTCTGTAGGCGCAGAAAGTACTTGGAGAGCTACCTCAGAATCTCAAGTCTCCAAATCAAATACAGCAGCCACTTTAATATAGGAATACAAAATAAATCAATAAATAAAAATAATAAGGTTTATGTCACCAATAGTGGGTTTGGGGGGGAACTGGTTTTCAGGGTTTGTCTGTAGTATCACTGACACTAAACATTTAGCGATGTTCAAACCCCCTCCTCTTTCCACAAATGCTATTTTCCCAAAGTATTACCATGTATTTTCATTTGGATGCGTGTTTTAAGTGGTCAAAAAAAATGTGAAACACTTTGTACATGATGGGAATTTAAACAAATACTTCTTTATTTTTCCTTATACACTATGCTGCCAACACAGTCCTGTTGGCAATGACAACCTGGTTAAACACCAACAAGTCCTGTAAGGTTGTTCCCTGGCTATGATAAAAATGAGTATTCTCTCTCTCTTCTTAGAAGTCTGTCTAATGAGTATCTTCCTTCTGAGATCAATTTTCTGAAGCCAAAGGGGCACATACTCAATGGGTTTGACCTTACACTGGTCCTGAGTTAGGGGTTAACTAAATGAACAGATGAGCAAAGATGAACAGCCCAACCTTACCCCCCGACACAGACAGGCGGTTAAGACAGTGGAGGTCTTTTTTGTACCCAGAAACTTCAAAATTTGGAATAAGATGACAAGAGACATGGCCACCTAGTTTCCTTCTGTGTACAGAAGGCTAGGCTTAGAGCTAGGCACCCACCTGCCTGTTGAGTGGTCCCCCATCTGCAGTCTGCAGCCGTGATCCATGTTCACTGGTCTGTACTGGAGAGCGTGGGGCATGCTCTCCCACGGGAAGGCCGCAGCCTCGGTCAGCATCATCTTGGTCTGTTCCATCTGTCTGGTGCCCGCCCTGGACACCGAGCTCAGCAAACCCAGGCACATTCTCTGGATGTTCGCTCTGAAAGAAGCACACAAGATCCTAACTTGGCTTACAACCTTTTGTTCTACAGAGTGACTTTTCCCCTGAGACAGAGTCTCATTATGGGAGTAGCCATGATCAACCTCTGTGTGAGACCAAACCCCTGGTCTCACATAAGCCTCCTCCTCACACTGCAACTCTGTGTGGCCTGCAGGTGATCTGGTCCCCAGACTTTTCCTCGGGTAAGCGCTCACCTGCAGGTGATCTGGTCCCCAGACTTTTCCTTGGGGAAGCCCTCACCTGCAGGTGATCTGGTCCCCAGACTTTTCCTCGGGGAAGCCCTCACCTGCAGGTGATCTGGTCCCCAGACTTGTCCTCGGGTAAGCGCTCACCTGCAGGTGATCTGGTCCCCAGACTTGTCCTCGGGTAAACGCTCACCTGCAGGTGATCTGGTCCCCAGACTTCTCCTCGGGTAAGCGCTCACCTGCAGGTGATCTGGCCCCCAGACTTCTCCCCAAGAAGTCTAGTCTCACTCACTGCACGTCTTTCACGTAAACAGCAAAGATGCTCAATTTATTAGAAAAGATTAATGCAGTTTTATTCTTCGTAAGTTATGACTGCTCACAGAGGCAGTTTTATAGATGACAGGAGGAGGAATCCCAGTGTATTATCAACAAGAAACCTCAGAACCACATCTAGGTTTTGCTTCACCATGTTGCTCCATAGCACAGACCCTGGGAACCTGGTTGAATTAATTTTTAAAGATGTTCTTCAATCTGAGGAGGGAGAATTACCATTCACGGGGTAACTTAAAATGTCACACAGTGTTCACCAGAGTTAAAAACAGACAAAAGGCTTCAGCAGCTCATGGGCTCCAACTGCTCACAATGCAGGAGCAGCTGTGTTGGTAGCTAGTGTGACTACACTGGTCGCCCATGCTGTGCGTCACTGTACTTTGACAGAGAACAAGACTGGGGACAGGACATACAAAGTCACAGGGCAGTCTGACTTGTGCTGTAAAGAGTTGGTCAGTGCCGGGCGGTGGTGGCGCATGCCTTTAATCCCAGCACTCGGGAGGCAGAGGCAGGCGGATCTCTGGGAGTTCGAGGCCAGCCTGGTGTACAAGAGCTAGTTCCGGGACGGGCACCAAAGCTACAGAGAAATCCTGTCTCGAAAAACTAAAAAAAAAAAAAAAAGGTGGTCAGTGACAAGTACAGTGGCCCACACCTGCAATCTCAGCAGTCTAGAGGCTGAGGTACAAGAACTTCTGTGTTCAAAGGCAGCCTAGGCTCCACAGAAAGATCCTGTTTCAAAAACAAAAAACCTATGTCGTAGGAGGCTCAGGGGCTAAGAAGACTGGCAGCTCTTGCACAGAGAGGGTCTTGGGTTTAGTTCCCAGCACCCACCTGACAGATCACAATCATCTATAACTCCAGTCCCAGGCAGCTCTTATACTCCCTTCTGGGTTCTGCAGGCCCCAGGTACCGGCCACACACATGGTGCACAAGACATACAGGCAGGCAAGACACTCGTATACCAAACAAAACTAAATAGAAAGCAACAAACCCTGCTCTCTAAATCTAGGAATTGAGACACAAGGGGTCAACATATACAAATGTCGGAGATGACAAAGGGACTCGTGAGGCCCAGAAGAGAGCCTTACAAAGCTGGAGGGATGGGCGGGACACATTTGTGCACCCGCTTTTATAAACCACTGAGCTCGAATGAGACAGTGAAGACCTCGGGGTGATGACTATTTAGCCTCTAAAGATTTATATCCACCCACAGCAAAGGGGATATGAGCAAAACCACTCCAGAGGGCAATTAAAGACCCAGTCCAAGTACAGCACTCGCTTGTTTTCGTGCATGCCTGGATAGAACACGGTTTCCATGGCTTGGATCGATAGCAAAAGATAAGTAAAAACGAGAGGACACAATGGGTGAGACAGTGGTGTGGGGGTGTCCAGAATAAAGCAGATGCAAATTAAACGGGCTGCGCGGGCGGGCGGCCCTACCTCCGCGAAATCCTCTCCTCCCTCCTCCATCTGCTTCCCTTGGCGCCAGTGTTTCAGCAGCCACCTGAGCTTGACATAGAACAGGAAAATGTTCTGCTTCAAGGACCGGAGCTCCTGCTGCAGCAGATTCTTCTCGTCACTCCAGGTTCGCTTGTGAAGGGTGTTCTGCAGGGCCAGGCTGTGCATCTCCAGCTCTTTCCACCGCAAAGCGTAGAGGTGGTCCTCCTCCATCTTGAACAGAATCAAGAAGCAGCTGTGACAAGAGGCTGAGCCAAGGCGCCATCCCAGCCTGACCAAGGTTCTCAAGAGCAGCCCATGTCGAACCTCAGTGGTACACAGGGGACGTGAAACACGAGAGTCCTTACGAGGTTAGGGTGATTAGTGACACCCAGATGTACAAAACTACGAATTTTGTGATTTAGAAGCAGGTGCTATTTCAAAGGAAGGCTCTGCAACCATCTTCACGGTCAGCCTCTCTCCACGCTTTTAGATTGTATCTCCAACCCCCAACAGGAAAATGCTGTTTGGATGTATGGCTTGCGATGGACTCAGATGCCATTTAAGGAGACCCCACCTCCCGTGTATGCCTGTGCTCGGCACACAGGGGCTCATTACTATAGCAGGGAAGAATCAGAAACCTACCTCTTCCTGAGGTTTCTGGCTCTTCTTGAGCCTTGGTAGAGAACACTGAGACAGCGGAAGGGCCACTATGCGCTGCAGAATTAGAGCAGGTGGCTCAGAAAGAACTCTTCCTGAGCATGCAGGGCAAATGTGATGACGCGTTTCCAGACTTTAGCATGCTCATTAAATGTGTTCACCACTCAGGGAAACAAGAACTTCATTGAAGAATTACCCATCTCCATCTCTGCATTAAGTTCCTCTGCTTTTTCTTTTCTTAGACGGGGGTCTCACTAGGGCCCTCAGACTGCCCTCTTGGGTTAAAAGCAAATCTCACGCTTCACTCTAAAACATAGCTATAACACTTGAACCACAGACATATGCCACCACACCTGGCTAAGGTTTTTAATTTCTTTTTCTTTTTTTTAAATATCCATACGGAGCTCTTCTAAGCAGGAAGCAATTCCTGTGTCAGTACTAAGCAAATAAAATCAAGACGCAGGGATAACCTTTATTGTAGTGGAAGCGATACAGGAAACCGAGGGCTTCTGAATCAGAGCAAAATGAGGGTCAGAATGGCAGCCCTACCTTCTGAAGCCCTGCCTTCTGACTTAATGCTTAGACCAAGGAAGTTTGCTTATCCTCATAAGGTACTAGATTAATCCTCAAGAACCACAGGGTTACCACTATGGCTGCCTGGTGGAGACAGCAATACGGCCGATGTGCTAAACGAGGGCTTGCGAAGGTCCACATGCCTATGCAGGGACCTCGCATTTGCTCTACACTGGATTTCGAGCTGGAAGAGGAAACACAACTAAATGATTCACCAGCTCAACAGTCCTCGGAGGGGCCATGCTGGTTATGGCCAGAAGGACATGACGGCACAGAGTGGGGGGACAGCCTGGCGCACTGGCAACCCAGCTCTGCGGCTCCTCACTGCTCTGTCCCTCAGTGGCTGCGAAGACAACAGTAACTATATCCCCCCTGCTGCAGAAAAGTCAAGGTTCAGGGAGCTGGGCCTCTGAGGCACTCAACTGACTCCTGGCAGCACCTGTCCAGACCCTAGGGGACCTGAGGACCCCGTCCATACTCTCCCACCTGCTTTCTTTTGTGTGTTCACTGGGGGCCTGAAGAGCTCAGAGCCTGGCTTTTTGCCCTCTGTCCGACATTTCCCTTTCCAACACCTAAAAGAGAACGCCTCCTCCCTTGAAGGCTTCCCAACCTACTCCTTTATCATAAGCCATGAAAACAGCTGAATGTGAATGCATCTGTGTGCATGGGGGGTGGGGGGTAGATAGATGTCCCTCTTATGTAACCCTTTCTCTTTGGTAATGAGATGCGAAGCTTCTACAGGAACCGTTCTGAAAGGAGTGTGCAGCTGGGGAAGACACAGGAGGAGACACTGAAGAGTCTGGCAACCAACTCTGCATGTTCTAAGCTGCAGGGTAGCAGACGCTCCCTTAATCAGCCCATGACCCGCTAAGAGCCTCTCGGCCCAGTCGCCATGGAGGTATATGCCCACAGCATACATTCCCAGCCAAAACAAACCTTGGATGTACCGAATGACTCATTTTGCATAGCATATGTGTTTTGGAGCATCAAGGTACATTACTCGATGCCAACGGCTCTGCTTTGCTTCCTTTCGAAGCTACATCTCTCTTCTAAGAACAAGCACAGGGGAGAACAACCGTGGCAATTCTGCATCTAGATACAGTTCACAACTTAATGAGATACAAGGGCAGTGTCCTTGGAGGCCCAGGGCAGGAGCGCCTGGATCTGGGAAGCCCCTAGTGGTTAAAAGGGATAATTAGTCTGTAATATGTAATTTTAAAAATAACTACAAGCTAATCAGGTCATAGCTCAATTAGTGGCTGTTTTCTGAAGGCAACACTAGGGTGAGTCGGTGTTTCTATTGGACAGCTCCCTTCACGGTGACAGACACACGAACTGGTCTCATTTAAAGCCCTTGTTTCATGTTAGTTTACTGGTGGGCATCACTGCCCACCTGAAGGTTTTCCTGAAACCAAATTTCTCCCTATCCAAGGTTTTGCTTTCTGTAGCTTGTCATCGGTGGGCTAATTGCAGTCCAAAAATATTAAATAGGAAATTCCCCCAAATAGTTGATTCATCCATCTTAAATGTTTACTGCAAGATATTGTTATAATGATTTAGTTATCACTGTTCATCCCTACGGTGCATTACAAGTTAATACAGCAATAAACAGCTGGTGAGAGCTTTGGTACTCTCTGTAGCTTCAGGCATCTCTGGAAAGTTCTAGCATGGCTTCTCCGTGGCTTAGGGGAATCAACATTACTGAAATAAGGTGGACAATTTGCACTGGTGCATCTAAGAGGGAGCCTCTCCACCAAATGACCTGTCTATACGCCTGTGGGTCTTGGTACTGCATGCAACAGACAGCATTATTTTAGGAGGCATCGTGGCATTGCTCCTGAGGCACTCGGAGCAGATGTGCTGGGGATCCTCATGAAATATTTACCTTACGGATCTTGTTTGTGTATGTCTCTGTCTCCTCTTGATGCAGTCTGGCCGCCTGGGCGAGCTGACCCTGTAGCTCTTCTGCAGACACACTCTGCTCGGGTAAAACGGGGGAGCCCCTGAGCTGATTGGCAGGATAAAGGAAGGGTTTAGTGGAAGTGAGAACTCTGCCTCGGGTGGTGACGCAGGACACACATCTGGACGAGGTGACACACACAGGGAACACAGCACAGTGGCTGCAGCAGTGGAGTGACCACCAACCTCCCCAGGGGTTCTCACAGGGGAGCCCTGCTGTTCTGGGCCCAGTGGCTCTCTGAACTTCCCTGTATCTTTCTTTACACGAGAGATGAGACTACCATAAACTAGCTGTGGTAAAAAGTCAGGGTGTACTAGAAGGCTCTCTGCTACCCACAGGGGCTTCTAGGTGGCTTGTAACATTCAAGTAGGACTCGGTGATGACATCTCAGTCCAACTTGGCCACTATCACACAGTCAGTCTCCAAGATTAACATCCCTGAGCCAATGGGGTCTTTCCAGGGGGTCCAACTAATCTGGCCATAGGTTTGCATATTGGGGATTTTTCCAAGGGTGCCTTTAATCCCACAGCATGGCCCTGGTCACTCAAGAGCAGTTGTGGCTCCTTCTAAGATAGACAGCTGCTCCTAAGTCTCTCTGTGTCACACACACCATGTCCAGGAACCCCACGGATCTATTAGTACTTACTGCACTCCAACCTAAGGAGAGATCAAGGGACCTATATTATTATTCTTATTGATAAAGCTTACATGTTGTAATCAAATGGCCATGACAGAGACTAGTGAGGACTTTTGAAAGAACGGTTTATTAAAATCTCAGGCACCATTGAAATTTAAGCAAAATGTTTACCCGATTAGCTTGTGCTAATTAAAGGTAGATAATTTAAAAAGCGAAAACAGGACAGGGTCGCTATGTAGTTCAGGCTGTCCTTGAACTCTGTATATATTCCAGGCTAGTCTTGAATTCACAGAGATCCTTCTGCCTCTCAAAGGAGTATGCCACTACACCTGGCTGGGGTAGGTGGTTTTAAAAACTTGGACCTAGAGTGGACTGTTATAATAAAGACATGTTATCTCTCTAGCTCCTTTTGTCTGCCTTTAACTAACTTTTACTTCTCAGTGAGAAAACTATTCCGGATGTTGGTGTGACTCGGCTCGTCACTGGGTGAAGACCACACGCCGAGGACAGAAAATACAGACCTCAAAAGGCAGTGCCAAGGCAGAGAAAGCTAGACACTGGGGGTTTGACAACTTTGCAGTAAACTTTAGAGTTCCAGAAGATTTAAACTCACTGGACATGGTAGTGCGTGCCTTTAATCCCAACACTTGGGAGGCAGAGGCAGTTTGAAGCCATTCTTTCTGACTTACATTGTGAGTTCTTGCACAGCCAGGGTTCCATAGTGAAACCCTGTCTCCAAAAACAGAAGATGGGGGTGTACTCAGTGGCTGAGCACTCGCCCAGCAAGTGTGGGGCCCTGGGTTCTCCCCAACATTAAATACTTAAAACTCATCCAACTTTAAGAAACTCAAGAATGGGGATCATGAAAAGTTACTCTGGTCTGCGAGTTGTTGGACAGTGTTGTGGGATTTCCTTGAATTTATCATGATGATGAACTTCAATGCTAATGGCTTAATTTCTTTTAAACTATGTGCCGACTTGGGTAACAACAACAACATACTCTTCCCTTATGCCTGCCTGGAGCAGCACTCAACACCCGGTTTATTGTCCATCTGATAATCCCGTTTGTTATCTGAAGATCTCGGCTGAATCCTGGTGTTTGCTTACCCCTATTCTTCCACTTCCTTGTGTTCTATTTCATTTTGAAGTTTGGTATCTTTATAAATAAAACCCTCTGTCTGTTTCCTACAGTTATATGATGCATCTTGCTCATATTTGCCACCTGATCTCCTCGATTCCCTCCCACCTTCTCTTCTTCCCACACTTCCCACGTTCATGTCATTTTTGCTCTCATATAATCCACGCAGTTTAGTTCGGGTTGTCTGTACGGACGTGGCTGCAGGTTTGCTTGCCTGCTCTAGCTGGTGGACATCTTTCTGTGTTTGAAGTGCTGCACTGTGAGCTCGTCTTCAGTGAGTATTTATTTAGTGATCGTGCATATGACTTGGTTGACAGTGTGGGTGTGATTACAAGTTGGCTTGTGCTTGCCAAAGACATCATTTTAGACATAATCCTTGGTGACTCTTAGAACAAACGGGTAACCTAAGTTCAAATCTTGGTCCCGGGTAAGGTCAGCCATAGTTCCTTTTCCTCTCAATCCCACACCTGTGCTGGTGGACAGGTTCCTGTTGCCTCACTTCTGCCTACCAACCTGTAGGCAAATGTTTTTCCTGCTCACTGTTGTCATTCTCTGCCAATGGTTTGGACCAACACGGTATCTCCTGTTCCCTTGGAACTACTGAAGTCAATGGTCACCACCCCTGGCAAAGTCACATGTCTAAAGGCCGGATACTGCTCTCTGTCCAACTGGAGTGAGTTCCGGCTCTAGAAGATGCCTGAGAACTCACTATTGAAATAGATTATATATATATATATATATATATTTTAAATTATGTATTTTTGTTTATGTGTCTGTGTGAATTTATGTGCGCCTGTATATGAAGGTGCCTACAGAGGCCAGAAGGGGGTGCCAGAGCCTCTGGAAGCAGCATTATACTTGACTGAGAGCTGCTGGGGTGGGCGCTGGGAACCAAACTCTGGCTCTCTGGAAGAGGAGCAAGTGCTCTGAACTGCCGAGGCATCTCTCCAGCCCCGCTGTGCCTCATGTTTTCTGCAGGGGCACCACCCAGAGCACTGGGGTCACACCAGGGAAGATTCTGCAGCTCAGGTATTTTCTACAGGGTTGTTTCAGGGGGCCTGGGTGCTTCCTGCCAACTTTACTTTCTACTTTACCCATTATGGATTTGAAATGTGAACACTCTCGATTTCAGAGTCTTAGATAGCAGACAAAGCACTGTGTTGCTAAGACACAATCAGCAAGTTCACTGTTATGAAAAGCATATCATATGATACCTTGGGAACAGCACCCAGACTAAATACAAAATTCACTTACGCTTTATATGCACCTTATACACAGTCTTAACACAATTTTATACATTTTTAATAATTCTGTGTGTGATGCTGCATGGTATGGAGTTTATTTATGGAGTCATGTGGATATTCCAAAGTTTCAGGCGATGGGATATTTTGCTGTTCAGCTCAGATATGCTCACTCTTATATACTTTAGTTTTAATCTTAATAAATATTTAAAATAATTATAACACAGAGAAACCCTGTCTCGAAAAACAAAAAAACAAAAAAAAAATAATTATAAAGAGATAAGCCTCATTCATCAGCAACACCTGATTGACAGCATGCCTTTCTGTTTGAGCCACACTTGTGCAAGGTCACAGGGAGAGCCCTTGAGGTCATCTGAGGGTATTCACCTGAGGCAACAATTTCTTACAGAGGACCAGGACCGGCTGTGTAGACCACACCCACTTTGACAAGTTTCCTTTTGCTAGTGAAGTACTAAGAACACTTGTGGTCACTCCAGTGTTACAAAGAACGAAATACAAACATACTGTGTTGGAAATTCCTTCTAGAGTGGTTCTACTGCCACACAACTGCAACAATCACACACATTGAGGGAACACTGGCACGCAACACAAAGCTCCTGTGGCAAAATACATGCTTTATCACCAAGTCCCCAAGGTTTGAGTGTAAGCACCGCCCTTTGCTCACTTACCTATTTTGAGCATAACAACAAATGACATCACCCTGATTTTTTCTATTAAGTCAGTCTATTTAAACACTAGGTCTACCTGTTCTGTAGCTGCCAAGACACTAACCTCGGCATCAAACCTCCCTCCCGTCAGCATTCCGCCCATCCACACCCCTCCTGCGCATCCACGCTGCTAACTTTTTGACCAGGTCCAGATAAAGCAGCTTATAAATTAGCTGCTTAAGAAGATGGCATCGCTATCACAATAAGCAAAGGGAGATGGCTTTTTCCCTGTAACCCTCCACCACCCAGGAACCCCACAACTACTCTAGGACCATGACTTCACTTCTGGTGAATTCCATTTTGTCCTGGCCACTTTTCCCACCATCCCTTTCAGACTCGGCAGATGAGGTCCACACATGCACAAATACTTGGCGCAAACCCCACCACACAGTTTTCCCGGGACTGGTATTTCACAGCTGAGGCATGAAGGACCACAGATGCTGTGTGATTCAGTGATTAAAGGATAAAGAGGAGGAGCAAGTGAGACCTGACCCAGAAACTCAATCCTCTGGCTCAGGCTTGGTTTCATTGATGTATGAAACCCGACCGGTGCCCATGCTTGGCCACTTCTCACTCAGCACTATTTTTAAGATACCTACTGCACATTCCACAAGAAATGTCCTATACGATGCGTGCTCTTAACGAGCGAATCTCTTGGCACGCTTAATGGGAAACACAGGGGCAAAGTCAGGGAGGAGTTCAGGGCCCACAGGGAGCCTCCTACCAGTGCATTCTGGGGTGAACAGGCAACAGGAATGTGGATCTTTCTAAGTCTGATTATCCGTAATATCTCCTGGCTGCTAATTTCTGTGCATCAGGGAGTTAGCACGTGAGATGGGTTCCAACTTCTACCTTAGAAAACGCTGGCTCGGGCACATCTTTCCTGTCTAGGTTTGGTGAAGTGTGGCGTGCCAACAGCAGGCCATCTATATTACACCTGTTTGCTGTCTGCTTAGAGTGAACTTTCCTTTTCCCCCTTGCTGTTAGCAATGCTGCCATTAGTAGTGACCATAGCTTAAACCTGGGCAAAAACAAAAATAACCCAAACAACAACAAAACAATCTCCCAAAGTAGCGACTTGCCCTTTGTCCTCCAGCCTAAACAACAGAACTCTGAAGTCCAAAACCCAAAGAAGGTGCCTCAAAAATTGGGGCTGGAGAAGCTTATCCTTTAAAAAAACACTTCCATTTAAATTTTGAAAGATGGTCTCTTAATGCCCAGGTTCTTGCCCATCGGCATCCCCACCCCCTCTTACCTCTAAGACCCAAGGACAGAGAGCTCAAGGAGTTTTACACACGGGCACAAGTTGGTTCGATACAGACTCTGTGGTTATTTAAAGGGCAGTGCAAGAGGGGCAGAGACAACTGCCATCAGTGCACACCCCAGCTGCCTGCCAGGCCTCACTCTGGGACCAGGGTGTGGCTCATGGTAGAGGAACCGGTTAGCGTGCACAAGGCCCTGGGTTCAACCCCAGCATGACAAAAAGGAAGTGCTCGTGTTTGCTTTATCCCCCCCTCCCCCCGCCACTCTCTGCCCCCGCGGGCTCTCCCCACATGTATATCGTGATCCTGCTTGCTTCTGGTAAGTTAGTACCAGTATATGCTCAGCTCTCCAAGAGGAGGGGCCTTTTCCTGTCACACCCCCGGGAGTCCACACGTAATTAATTCCCTCTGGGCCTAAACCTAGGTACCACCTTCACAGGTGACCTGGCATCTGAAGTTAGCAAGGGGCAGTGGGACTACACAGGATGCTTAACACTCTCTGATCTCTATGCTTTTGAGGTGATACACATGCCTTCATGTGCCCAGCCAAAGGGTAATGATGCGATGCATTCTTTCACATGTATGTGTGTGTGCATGCATGTGTATATGTATGTATATGGGTGGGTTTGTATGTGTGTGTGTGAGTGTGCGTGAGGGTGTATGCACACAACAAGGGTAAAGATGTGATGCATACTCTCACATGGTGTGTGTGTGTGTGTGTGTGTGTGTGTTGGGGCAAACAGATCCCCAAACCAAAGATGTTTGGTCTCTTCTTGGCTGTGATCACCTCTGGTGGCGGCATAAGCAGCCCCCACCTCATTACACTGTGCCCCTTTGCCCAGCTATGGGCTCCTTTTCCAACCTACCCAGCCAAACTTTTCCACAGGTGAGTTTGCTTGCTTTCAGCTATTACCATCTGAACTTTTCCTTCTGCCCTGACACGTGGGAGCTGCTCCCAGGCCTCAGAGCTGATTAGTAAAGGCTTCGCAGAGATGAAGACATACAGAATCTTCAATGCCTCATAAGTTCTGGTCTTTTTCCAGTGGGAACCTGTTGCTCTAGACTTCCAACCTCACTCCAACGCCCTCCCCAGCCCTTTCTGTACTGGGAGTTACGGGTGACTCAGAAGCCCCCTTCTGTATAAGAGCGTAGTCCACTTTTCAACAGGACGGGAACTGTGCAGGTAGCTTTGACACTGCACACTGGGTTACCATGGCGATGGAGAAGTCTGAGGAAGCTGCAGGTAGAAAGAAGACATCCCTGATCCTGCCCACAGGCTGAAAGCATGTTTCCAGCCACCATGAGGGCAGCTCATAGAACACAAGCAATGAAGTACTGAAGAGAGAAGCTTGAGGAGCTTTCTCCGAACCAGGAAGGACCCTGCCTGGTTTCCATTCCTGCTTTCTCTGCTGTGGGACAGGAAGCCACCAAATCTTCACTTGTCACTGCGGTATATGTCTCTTCACACCTCCAGGCACCCACGGGTCTATTGGTGTGTGTGTGGGGGGGAGGGTCATATTCCAGTTAGCCATCACTCCAGCTGACGGGAGAGTTGCAAGTCTGTGGTGATATTTTGTTTATGCAATAACAAAGCTTACCTGAAGATCAGAGGGCAGAGCTAAGCCACAAGTTAGCCACAGAGGCCAGTCAATGGTGGCACACACCTTTAAGCCCAGTACTCAAGTTCAAGGCCACCCTGGGCTACACAAGATCAAATCTTAAAGAGAAACAGAGCTCACAAAAAGGTGATCTCAGCACTTGGGATCACAGGCCTTTAATCCCAGCACTAGGGAGACGGGAGTGATACGGCTGGGTGGAGAGAGGAATATAAGGCGGGAAGAGCCAGGAGCTCAGGCAGTCTAAGGATTCACAGAGATGGATGGAGTCTGAGGATTCATAGGGAGAGGACCACCCTTTTGGTCTGAGCATTGGTAGAGCTAAGAACTACCAATTGGTAGAGGTAAGAACAGAGAGCTGGCCACTCTGCTTCTCTGGTCCTTCAGCTTTCACCCCTACGGCTGACTCCGAGTTTTTATTATTCAGACTAGTTAGAACTCGTGTTACACAAATTAGCCACACACAACTACATACACTCCCTAGTTATTCAACGCAAAGATGTTGATTCACGAAGGTTCTACTGGGTTCCACATCCTCCTGTAACATACCTCAGAGCGTTGCCATGGGTAGGAAATTTCACACTGAGACACCCAGTGAGAAGGGGGAGGGAGACAGAAGGCAAGGAGACTCAGTGAACCCAGCAGCTCACTTACCTCTAGGCTGAGACAGCTCTGTCCTCCCAGCCCAAGGCTCCCGGGATCCCCATCAGCACGCCGGTGCAGTTCCCGAGTGGCTCGGAGGCGCAGGCCCTCTCTCTCGTCCCCTGGATCCTGACTGAGCTGCCACTCCAGCTGGTCTCTCAATTTGGACTGTTAGGTGCACGAAGGGGGTGAGATTTATTTTGTTTTGAATTTTTTTTTTTTTAAAAAGGAACGAAAGACAAAGGGGAAGGTAAGGAGTGGAGGGTAAAAACAAAAGTCAGCAGACGATGGGGGAAAAAAAACTACCAGACAGAGTAAAACATGAATGAATAGGATCACCTTAAAACACTTGAAACAAATGGAGCATGAGCGAAAGGATGCGCTAACACGGAAAGCGGGGTGGAGGGGGAGGTTTTGAGACGCATGCAATGGGGACACAAGCACACTACCCATGAAGGACATAGGGAAGAGGCTCTGCCTTCCTTACTTGCTGAGCAGCCAAAGCCACAGTCCAGGGTGGCAGCTGGGCCATGCACCCCAGGCGAAGCCTGGGAAAGTGGTCCTTGCAGGGCTGCTCCCCTTGGCTCTCACCCTGGGCGGCGAGGGAGGATGGCAGGAGCGAGTGGCAGCGGGGTTTTCCATCAAAACCAGCCTTTTCAGAACCGGCTCCTCTCCCCCATCCTGGGTTATCTTCCAGAGGGAGTAGGTGGGGCTGGGATGTCTGACACTTCTCAGAACTGCACTTGTCCCTCTGGCAATAAACCCAGAGGGGGCCGGGCGCTTGTTACTGAGTCTAAGTGTCCTGACTGTGACCGGAGTTGTGTTTTGTCTTAAACTCCTCATAGCTTCTTCGTCAGGGTGGCTGGTTAGGTTGAGACACCAAGGAGGGAACAATGGAAGACTGCATCGGTCCCTAGCGCCTCCACTGGGCTTAGCCTGGTCACAGAAGGCCCTCTAAACCAGGAATCGCAGTGCAATTAAAAGTGAACAGGGGAAGGAACAAGGAGACGAAAAGGAAATTACAAAACAAAATTAAAAGGAAAAAAAAAATGAAACCAACCAAGAGAGGTTTGTTTGACGCCGAGGCTTTAGTACAATGCAGGTCTGAAATCAAAACCAAACAGCTGTGAGCAGTGCGAGCACCAGAGCAGCAATGCCAGCGAGAAGGAGGAAGAACGAGACCGAGCAGGGAGGCGAAGTCGCGAGCCCCCTTACCTGCAAGTCTGGGCCCAGCTCCTTCCCCAGGGTCCCGATGGGGGAGTCCCGGGACACAGAAGTCACGGTGGAGAGGAAGCTGGATGACTCTGTGAGGTGGGATAAGGGCGACAGACCGTCCACCATCCGGGTCATCTGCTCCAGGAAGGCTTGCAGCTCCTTCCTGAAAGCCTTCATCTTCACATTGATGATCTCCAACAAGTGGGGCTCGTTCTGGCTGCCCTCACCTTCACCTTGGACCGCAGGCGAGGTCAATCCCCTGCCCCGCAGGCCTGAATCATGGATGAAACCGTCTGTGTCGGTGATGAGGCGCTCCACTGTCCGTTCAAGCCGCTGGGCCTCCTGCTTTATGGTCACCAGGCACTCGGTGTCTTCCCGGACTCTGAAGAGTTCTGCTGGGCACGGCTCACTCGCCTCTGAAGGCTTCCCACTTCCAAACCCTGAGGTCTTCTCGCATATGTCCTCTGAGTCACTCTCGCCGCCGACAGGGCCTTCTCGCTTTGGCTGCGGCAAGCGGCACTCCTCCCCATCACTCTCCTTCTTGCCAGCATCGCTATCGGCGTCGCTGTCTCGAGGACTCGGTGCATGCAGCCCCAGGTGTGCAGCAAGGTCGCACCGCTGGACATTGGACAGCAGCAGCCGGTTCTCAAACTGCAGCTTCAGCACCTTCCCGCTCAGCTCATCGATCTGCAGCCTGGCTGACTTCAGCTCCTCCTGTAGGGGAACGCTCGACCCGGGACCCTTAGATACGCCGTCCCCGAGCCACCCTGACGACTCCTGGTGAGGCTCAAACTTGAGCTTGCTCAGCTCGTGGGTCAGCTGCCGATTGTGGTCCTCGATCTCGGATATGGATCTCCTCAGCAGCTCGGCTTCTTCCTCCACAAACTGCAGGTGCCGGCGGAGCTCCGTGGAGGACTCCGGCGAGTCCCCGAAGGGTGAGGTAGGAATGCTTGGCATGTGGTCCCTGCCTGTCCCCTCCCGCTCGTGCTGAAACCGCATGTCCTCCATCTCTGCTTTGAGGCCACGGTTTTCCACCTCCAGTTCCACGATCTTCCGGCCCAAGATGTTGGCTTCCTCCTCCACCAGCTTCAGCCGCAGCTTCAGCTCTGCCTCCCGGGTGCTGGGGGGCCCACCCGCCTCCCCTGTGGGGAGGGGGCTGTCCACGTCACCGTAGAGGGACTTGTACTTCTGCAGTTCCTGCTCCAACTCGTCCTTTTCCCGGCCTAGCTTGGCCATCTTCTTGCGCATCAAGGAGGCTTCCTCTTTGGCAAACTGAAGCTGGCATTTCAGATCCGCGCTGTCATCCTGCCAGGCAAGAACAGCCCGAGGGAGGGTTATCTGAAAGTATCGGTTGCATGTCTTATGATCCCTCACACCTCAACCCAACACACACACACACACACACACAGAGGCACGCATGCATGCATGCATGCACACAGGCAAGCACACACGCATTCACGAATGTCCTTCTTCCTGTTGGTGCTGTTGTCTTCTGGAGAGACAGGAGCCGTGAAAGCAGCAGTGAGCCCAGAGCCCCTGCAGATCAGGCCCCGGGGAAGACCCATGATTTGCTGTTTTGTCAAGAAACTGAACTGATAGTTCTGGGGGGGGGGGGACACGACCATGAACATAAAAGCCACACAAGTAGCCGGGCGGTGGTGGCGCGCGCCTTTAATCCCGGAACTCGGGAGGCAAAGGCAGGCAGATCTCTGTGAGTTCGAGGTCAGCCTGGTCTACAAGAGCTAGTTCCAGGATAGGTTCCAAAACTACAACGAAACACTGTCTTGAAAAACTAAAAAAAAAAAAAAAAAAAAAAAAAAAAAAAAAAAAAAAAAAAAAAAAAAAAGCCACACAAGTTATATGTGAAGAAGGAGAAAGTTAAATGAAGTACAACATGGGTCAGTAACATGATGGCCCCTGATAACTTTGTAGAGCCAATACGGTTCACCATCAGGACCCAGAAAAACAAAAAATCATCAAAATCCCTCATCCAAGTTGGTGGCAGAGCTAGTGGGACTCCGGGACTGTATACATCTACCCTGTGGCCACTATAAACCTCTCGTGTGTCTGACTGGAAGCTTCCACCAGGACAGGGAGGTTGGACAAGTGTGAAGCTGGGGCCGAGCTTCTCCACGAACTAGCTGAGGTGCATGAACTGGGGTAACTCATCTCCCCCTTGCATGTCTCCTTCCTCAAGTCCCCCAGAGGGACACAAGGACAGAACAGGGAGACAGCGGGCACCACAGAGTGTTGAAAGCCGAGGTCCCACGTAAGAACACACACGGACACTGAGAACACCCACAAGTGAACGAGAACCACTTCAGGGCCTTTTCTTCCGTCCTCTGTCCTAGTTGCTGTAACTATGGGAAATTAAACACAGAGACCAAAGAAAGAGAAGCTAAGGGTTTGCAAATCTGGGAAGTGGTTCTCAGCAGAGTACCAGAGAATTCAGAGGGCTCCCAAGGCAGGTGCTTGTGGCCCTAGCCTGGCAGAGGTTAAGAAAGTCAACTGCCTTTTCAGCCTGGATCCCCAGGCCTTGAAGCAATCTGTACTACCTTGGCCTTAAGATACTCTTATTCTTTGTGTTCAGTAAATAGGAACAGTGAAGTTCACAAAGCAGCCCTGTTTGATTGGCCTCATAAATTCCAACAGATTGACGGGGGCGGGGTGATGTCTGCAAGGGCTCCCTCATCACGGGGAGGAAGTTCTGACACCAGCACTGAGACTTGCTGCTGCCCAGGCTGTCACCCATGTGATGGAACAAGTCAGTCTTCCATGGCTGACTGGCTGCAGTGCTCCCCCCATGCCTGACTGGCTGCAGTGCTCCCCCCATGCCTGACTGGCTGCATTGCTCCCCCCATGCCTGACTGACTGCAGTGCTCTCCCCATGCCTGACTGGCTGCTGTGCTCCCCCCATGCCTGACTGGCTGCAGTGCTCCCCCCATGCCTGACTGACTGCAGTGCTCCCCCCATGCCTGACTGGCTGCAGTGCTCCCCCCATGCCTGACTGGCTGTAGAGCTCCCCCAATGCCTGACTGACTGCCCTGATGCACCATCCAGGAGGATTAATGACATTCTTTTTTTGTTTGTTTGGTTTTTGGTTTTTTGTTTTGTTTTTTGAGACAGGGTTTCTCTGTAGCTTTAGAGCCTGTCCTAGAACTAGCTCTTGTAGACCAGGCTGGCCTCGAACTCACAGAGATCCGCCTGCCTCTGCCTCCACCACCGCCGGCTTTAATGACATTCTTGAGCTCAGAGAACTGCAGCTGCCCTACCACCTCCTGGCAGCACAAAGCCATCTGGTAGAAAGACACAGAACTGGCTTCCTTGGTGCCTCCAGCTTGCTCTTGCCCATGTTTCCCTGACTACAAACTCATGGAAGGAGACCTGAGTGACCTGGAAGATGCAGAAGAACTCTAGCGCCAAACTGCAGAAAGCATGGCGTGCGGTAACCCTTGGGGGCCTTGCATGCTCTATGGGTGATACACTCCACGGCTGTTCTCAGGGACCTCTTCCCCAACACACACCCTCTGAGCACTGTGGAGAGTGATCTATACACGTCACAGTCTTCGAACTCTGAGAACTTCCACCCCAAGAATTTACTCTTCATTAGGCAGACAAAAAAATAAATAAAATAAATAAAATAAATTTAAAAAAAAAAAGAGGGTTCCAAGACTAAAGTAAGAGTACCTGCCATATTTCTTTGGTTCTTTTGAGACAGATTGCATGTTTCGTTTTCTGAGGCAGAGTCTCTCTATGTAGCCCTGGCTCTCTCAGAACTCTCTATGTAGACGAGGCTGGACTTGAACTCACAGAGATCCACCTGCCTCTGCCTCTTGACTGCTGGGATTAAAGGTGTGCACCACCAGAACCGGTTGCTCTACTCTTTTAACCACTAGGCAAAAATGGGTTCACAGATTGTGGGCTTGGACAGGACTTTCTCGGACAGGTCTTCATGCAAGTTATAAGGACACACTCGACCCTGCTCCTTCCCTCGCTCGTTCCTTCACTGTCTCTTGAACGTCTGCTGAGTAGCAGTGATTGGCATACATTTTTCAGCAGCCCGAATTTCTCAAAACATTCTAAAGAAGAACAATGAAAATCAGCTGAGACCGGGATGGAGGTGGATGGTCTTTGGACTTCCCACAGGTTAGGGCTGACAAGGGAGGGGGACTTGGTTGGGGGAGGGAAATGGGAGGTGGGGGTGGGGAGGAGGCAGAATTCTTAAATAAATTAATTAATTAATTAATTAAATTAAATAAAAAGAAAAGAAAATCAGCTGCTCAGCTTCCTGCTAGACTAAGGAGCACACAGAATCCAAACACACCAACAAGCCTCTGCTTAAAGGAAGCTACAGTACTACTTATCAATGGAGACAGGCTGTAAATACTTTGTAACCACATTCTCTTAGGAGTTAAATGCAGGAACTTAAAGTACTCAGTCTATCTTTAACTGGGTAACCAGAGTGTGCCCACCGGCCAGAACCGCCCAAGTGACCCCGATTCTACCTCTGCGCAGACAAACCCTTCGGGGGACTATTGTTGAGAATGCCATTCAAACACAGACACCATCCCATCCTCTGCCTGCCTCCTGCCTGAAGCTCAAGGAGGCCAGAGTAACAGAGGTTAGAGTCATCTGCTGTAAACCACCTGAGGCCTTGGCATCAGAGGGCCAGGGAGGGTCCTGTCTGGCTCTGGAAGCAACTGCCTTGAAACAGGAGCCTAGATCAGGGTCTCTCTGCAATCTCTCCTGGGGCAGAGATGAACCAAGTGACTGGAGAAGGGGAATCCCCGAAGGCTCTGAGACTGAGGCTTAGAAGTGTCTACCATCGGTCTTCCCGCAGGGCAGGGAATTTGGACTGCTCTTCAGTATCGAGATGGAGGGGGAATGGAGTGGGGGGAGGAGAAGAGGAGTGTGGATAGGGGGAGGGGAGTGGGGGGAGGGGGCAATATGTGGGAGGAGGGGGAGGGAAATGGGAAACGGGGAGGAGGTGGAAATTTTAATTAAAAAAGAATTAAAAAAAAAAAGAAGTGTCTACCATCATCTGCTTATGCAAGCAGAGCGTCCTTGACCCCTGCAGTCACCTGCCTTCTAGAAAACCTGGACCTCACACCAATCTCCATCCTCCTCCTCCAGTCATCCCCAGCACCACCGTCCCCGTCTTAAGCCTAGACCAAGCAGTCAGGGCAGCAATTCCACAAAGGGCTGGAAGGGTGTCCAGTCTGCGGGCCACCTGAAGATTTATCACTGTCCGCTCTTCTTATCCTTGAAGAAAGCAACTATACAAACAGCAGGCACTCTGACAAATGAGGAAGCATGCTGCCAACTCTACCAACACCCATGCACACTACAGGACCGGCCACCAGAACCAAAGCAGGGGGCGGAGCGGAGGGAGAGAGAGAGAACCTTGGAGCCTGATAGATGAAGGAAGGATGTGAAGGAGTTGGTCCCCTTTCCCGATGTCACTGTAGCTGAAGCAGGACCCACACTACTCTGTGAGGCCCAGGAGAGAGAAGGAGGGGTCCCTCTACCCAAGGGACGCTGAGCTCAGACTGTTCTGAGGAGCAGCTCAAACAGCTGGCAGCTATGTTATTAGCATGTAACCAGAGACGTCTCCGGAACTCTGCCAAGACTCTAGCAGAGGGATCTAGCTAGAATCCTAAACTGGGAGTCACAAGCTTGAGTTTCAGGAGCCCATGGCTAGCTCCAGATACGGCATGAAAGCACACATCAGACCCATCTTTCCAAGGGAAACTATTCCAACTATGGGCAGAAGGGGCAAGCAAGGCGTGGGGTCGAAACGCAAGGGGACCAGTACCATCACCAGCAGCCGGAAAGGCTTGTCAAGCAACAAAAATATATCGCTGCTGGTATATATTCTCTGGCTTGCAAGTCTGCCATCTAGCCCACACCCCAGCAGCCAGCTGCCCATGTGCCTACCTTACGCCTTGGTGCCGGCTTCCTTTGGGTTTTGGTTGCCGACCTGCAGTTCCCAGGGCGTTCCATTCCACCATTCTGCTGAACAGAAACTCCTTTCTCAATCACCCTGCAGACTGCGTGGAGCTACTCCACACAGCACGGGTTGCTTGTGCACAGGCCCGTGAATCTACAGCTCCTGTGCCTATCAAGTTATGCCCGACGGCTTCATCAGCCAGCAATTGTACTTTGAGGAAAAAGCCCTTTGCTGGGCAGGAGACATAGTCTAAACCCAGGATACTAGAGACACCCAGCAGTGGGTGCCTTCAATCTTCTGTGCTCAATGGATTCTCAAATGACATCAGGGGAACTTGCAGGAGGATGAAAGAAATCAGTCTTGTGCTGAGTCCTCCAGTGACTCTGATTTTCTTGGGGACACGGGAACCAGGATGCGGTAGTTTGAATGTTCCCCACAGTCTCCAGCATTTGAACACTTGGTCCCTAATTGGTGAGGCTTAGGAGGAAGTGCACCACCGGGGGCAGGCTGTAAAGGCCTTCAGTCATCCACGTTTGATCTCTCTACTTCCTGCCTGAGCTTCAAGATGTGAGCTCTCAGTTTGCTACTCCAGCAACCCTGCCTGCCTGCTGCCATGCTCCCACTACCTTGATGGTGATGGACTCTGGTCCTTCTGGAACCGTCAGTCCAAATAAACTCTTCCTTCCGCAAGTCGCCTTGGTCATAGTGTTCTTATCACAGTAATGGAAATGTAACTAATACTTGAGGGAATCATAAACGGGAAGTTTCCAGGATGGTATATACGGGCCCTTGAAGCCTGTTAGTAAGCCTGACTCACTGTGTCCTTCTAATTACAGCCTGCTATTTTAGAGTCTGCTGAAACTATAGCAATAACCTTTGTTCTCTTCAAACGCCTAATACTAAAAGCAATTTAAGAAAGAGAAAAGGAATCCAGAGGCAACTTCAAAAGAGCCAGACGGCCTTGAAGAATACATACCCTGGATATAAAAGAGTGCCAAACTTTCTCAGGTTTCCTGCTAGAATGCTTCACTTTCCAGTAAACGTGAGGCATTGTTCAGCTGAGCACACACATACATAAAATAATGACATATAAATGACCCAGCCACCCAGTGGCTGAATTATGACACTATGTGAACGACTGTGAAGGTCACACCGCTTTCTGGCAGTTAGGAGAGCTGCCAGACCCTGGACTATACTCACTACAGTTTCCCACAAAGCCAGTTTGTTCTCATTCCTAACGAGCCTGCAGGTTGTCAGAGCGAGAGAGACAAAGGACAGCGCTGTGGATATGTGTGGTAAGAAAATGTTCACCCTGGGAAGACTGAGCGAAATCCAATGACTTGCCAGGTGATGTTTCTTTTAGTGTCCTAAAGGCAAAGAGGATTTTCAGAATGGGGTGGCTTCCTTCTTCGGGTTAGAGGCCCTGGGATGAAAACCTCAGCTTACCTGACTAGCAGCTTTCTTCTCTTTGTACATTTCCCGGCTGCCTCTTCTCTTCAGGGAACTCTGAAAAAGATGCAAGCGTCGCTTTGTTACTCAGGGGTCGCACATGACAGACGGCACTTGTCCCTCCTGGTGAAGCTACTTGATTCTAGAGAAAACAACACCCCTCTCCGTGACATTTAAATGAGGTTGTGTGTGTTTGGTGAGTCTCTGAAGTACCAAGGTAGCTGATGTTCTAATTACTGTCGCTGGGGAGCAGGTCTCGATTACTCTGTTTAAGGCACAAAGTGGGCGGCTTCCATGAATTAACAGTGAAGAGAAGGCAGGAAGACAAACACAGGAAGTATCAGAAACAGATACACAGTAGCTCTGAATGTGGCTAATTTCCTAATTACACTCTAACTACTATCAAAATTAATTCGTGTGTTCCTAAAGGTCAGATTAAAAAAGCAGAGGCTCTTATGGAGAAAACATAACCTAGGTTGCAATATTATTAACAACCTGATACCATTAAAGCAACGCCTTAGGAATATTTTAAAGCTCTTAATTTATTATTACAAAGTAGCCTTGGCTCATGTGTTTCTCTAGATTCCATACGGTCACCGCTCAGTCTGTGAATGGGATCTCCTGGATCCTGGAGAGACAAAATTCCATGGAAGCTCAAGTACCTTAAATAAAATGCTGCAGTATTTGCATACGACCTATGAACTCCTGGCACACTCTAAATCATCTCTAGATTATTTATAATGGCTAGTATAATGTAAATACTATAAACAATTCTACACGATACTGTTTAGGTGGTGATAAGAAAAATATTCTATACACATACATGTTCTATACACATACAATTTGTTTTCAAATATTTTTAATATACAGTTAGTTGACTATGCGGATTTGGAGCACCAGTGAATACATCCCATTAGGGCCAGTTAGTGACATCACAAGAGACCTCTCCCTGTTTCTAAGAGAAGCTGTGGCGAGTGATTGTGTGGGGTGGAGCCCCAGCTGGCCAGTCTTTGCATCCCTGGCACCATTAGAGTCTCCTGACAGTCCTCTGCCTTCCTGGGCTCAGCTCAGGGGGTGGGGCGCCCTCCTGGGTTCTCCTGGGCTGTCTTGAGGTGAGCTTTGTCCTTCTGTTCCAGCGTCACTTTGGAAGGAGGCTCCTGTGTTTGTCACTCATGTCATCTTAGGTAGCTTGCTGTAGCCCCTGGTGGGCCACAGTGGTGCACGTCTTTAATTCTAGCACTTGGGAGTCAGAGGCAGGCAGATCTCTGAGGTTGAGGCCAGCCTGGTCTACAGAGCGAGTTCCAGGACAGCCAGGGCTACACAGAGAAACCCTGTCTTGAAACCAAAACTCAAAACAAGGAGGCGAGGCAGCAGCAAGCTGACTTCATTAACTCAACATAGCTCCCAGCTGAAGTAACTCCCTCTCTGAGTACCAGGCCTTGCAGCTAGAGATTTTAGGTTAAAAAAAAAAATCTAACTCTAGTTATGCCTTAGTCTCTAAAAGGCTGAAGAAGAAAACCAGTAACTGAAATGGGCAAAAATATCATGAAGGCTAGCCAAGAGGGCTGAGGCTCGGTCTCTAAATGCTAGCTACAGGACTGGCTTAATTTCCTTTGGAGTTTTTAGAAAAGGCAGGGTCGAACTAATTTAATTAGGACAACCAACCCCATGCGGACAACCTCCCACTGAGGATTGTCTTGTGTAATTCTGGGTTTTGTAGAGTTGATAATTAAAGCAAACCATCACAGAAGGAGATAGAAGTGTCTGCTCCTTCCAGGGTTACAGGAACAAAGATTCGATTAGTTCTCGGTCCAGGGCTGAGATGTAGAAAGAAGGTGGTGGCCAGCCTATCCGTCACACAGGGTGCCCTGGCTGGAACCTGTCACCTTTTTCCTCCTCTTCACCTGTGCTAGTTACTCCTCTGTGACTGTGACAAAAACAACCTAAAGAGGGCTGGAGGATGGCTCAGCGGTTAAGAGCACTGATTGGTCTTCCAAAGGTCCTGAGTTCAATTCCCAGCAACCACATGGTGGCTCACAACCATCTGTAATGAGGTCTGGTGCCCTCTTCTGGCCTGCAGGCATACATGCAGACAGAATACTGAGAATACTGTACACATAATAAATAAATAAATAAATCTTTAAAAAAAAAAACCTAAAGAGTTTATTTTGTGCTGGGCAGTAGTGGCGCGCGCCTTTAATCCCAGCAGTGGGGAGGCAGGGATAGGTGGATCTCTGTGAGTTCGAGGTTTGATCTACAGACTAACTCCAGGGCAGGTAACAAAGCTACAGAGAAACCCTGTCTTGAGGAGAGAAAAAAAAATTATTTTGGCCTCTGGTTCCAGAGGGCTAGAGTCAACAATGGTGGGGAAAGCCAGGCGTGCTGGCTGGAACAGGAACCTGGCTGGTTATGGTTTCATATACAGAGGAATCAGAGAGGGGAAACAGGAAATGGGTGGGGCGATTGACCCTGACAGCCAGCCCCCGTAATGCACTTCCTCCAGCAAGGCTCCACCTCCCAAAGGTGACATTACCTCCTCACACAGCATTAACAACTGAGGATTAAGTGTTTAAATATATGAACCAATGGAAGACAGTTCTCTTCCAAACCACCACATGGAAGACAGTAACTCCAGGGACCCAGGACATACAACTCCCTCTTAGCTGCAGCACAGAAAAATTCCCCTTTCCTTGGTCCTCTCAAAAGGACAAGGATGGCTGGGCAGTGGTGGCGCACGCCTTTAATCCCAGCACTTGGGAGGCAGAGGCAGGCGGATCTCTGTGAGTTCGAGATCAGCCTGGTCTACAAGAGCTAGTTCCAGGACAGGCAAAAAAAAAAAAAAAAAAAAAAAAAAAGGACAAGGATGATCTTAGCAACTGCCCTTCATTGGGCACTTAAAATCGGGCACCATGCCAAATCCTCCATTACACGTCTGTCATGGCTAAATCCTTGTCCCCTCCCAGCTCCTATGTGGAAGCCCCCAAGATCCCGTGTGATGTGTGAGAAAAGAAAGAAGGTCCCTGGGAAATAACCGGGTCTGGTGAAGGCCTGGGGTGGAGCCACCATAATGGGACTGATGTCATCCTAAGAGAAAAAGACACCGGTGCTTCTTCTGAGTGCTTAGAATGAGCCTCCGAGGATGCAGCCTCTGCGAGCCGCCAAGGAGCCTTGGGTAGGGCTCAGCCTTGCTAATGCTCTGACCCTGGATGACCCTGGACTCACGAACACCAAAACAGAGAGATCTGTTGGTTAAGTCAGGGCTTTCTGGAGGCTTTTTCTATTCCTGGTAACCTTGTGCCTGACAAATTTTCATGCGCCTTCAAGCACTAGCTATACAGAGTATGACTATAAAACACTCTGCGGTGATAAACAATAAGGAAACGTATCTAAAAACAATTCTGCTAGACACAGAGTTTTCCCGTCTATTAAAGACTAAGGCAAACCTGCGTTCTAATGTGGTGTCTTGCTTGTTTACTTCTCATAATGAGCGCCATCTTGACGGAGTAGTTGGCAGTACAGGATGCAAAACATCTTCAACATTTTTCATAGTTGATCAATATTTTGATTTCATGATTGTCAAGGCTAAGAACACCACTTGGCATGAATATGTAGTAAAAATAAAAAAGCAGAAATATATTTGGAGCCTTTTCAGAAATGGCTGGAAATTCTCTCCTGATCTCAAGGCAAATTCATCAAAAAAAAAATTTATAAAACCCGAGTTAGCAACTTAGACAACAATCTTTAAAAAGAAAACATTTTAACACAATATAATCCTAAATTATGCTAACGTGAACTAATATGCCCAGGAATGATGGTAAGAAAACATAAAATTTTTACTTCTGTAACTAAACCATTATGCTCTTATAAGAGCTGATTTTCTTTTCCAGAAAAAAAAAAAAAAAGAAAGAAAGAAAGAAAGAAAGGAAAGAAACCTAAAATTCCCAACACAACCTGATCTACAGAGTCTGAGGCAGCGTCCTCTGGTGTCAGGAGGCGTGAGGACATGCACTGTGAAAGTGCAAATAGCTCGTGTTCTGCATGGAGAAACAGTGAAGTCCCATGGTGACAAGCGAGGGCCCTGCCAGATTTTAAGAAGTGAGCCCGAGTTTAAAAAGCTCCAGCGCACACTACCCAGCCTGGGACATTTTGTTACAGCAGCCCAAGCTAACACCACCACCTGGAGCTGAATGACAGAGAGGAAGGGGGACGGATCAGTGCTGACAAACTGAAGAGTCAGATGATGTTGACACGCTCATCGTAGGGACACCAGCTTTGGGACATCACCCTATGCTCTTGGTCCTGGTTCTCTTGATAAAGCACCTTCCAAGGATCACATAGTTTCTTAATCTCCCAGAGTTTAGCTATTTTTTTTTTTATTTTCTGAGCCTCTAACTGGCATGTTTTCTTACCCCCCTCCCAAAAAAAGTCTTGCCTTCCTCCGGCCAAAAAGCCCAAAGAACTGTCCTGAGAAGCCACCCCACTGCCGAGGCTCCTCGTGCACTGCTATGAAAATGCACTCTAGAGGCTTCTGAAAGATCTGAGCTGCAGACAGCACACATCCTTATTTGGAAGAGTCAGTCAGAAAACTGTCATCAGCAGGCAAAAATACCCCAAAGTCATCGGGGGGGAATTATATTAAGACACACTGGGCTAATGAAAAGTAAAACACCAGGAACCCATTCCCAGTGGCCAAAACCTGAGGAGGTGAGAAGGGACAGGCAAGGACAATGACCTGCCAAAAGCCACAAAGTCCGTGGATGGACACGGACCACCCAGTAAGTACACCCAACCTATTAAATACAACCTTCCCCCAGGGAACTCAGTGATAAGGACGGCAGGACAGGGTACATGCAACCTTGAGGGATCAGGACCCACCGATGCCCTGTACTATACGAGTTGGTTGAAGAATTCATTTCATACCCTATAGACATGTATCTTGAAACCAATTTATTAAAGACTGCGTGGAAATGTACTGCCAAATAATATCCAATAAACTGAAGGTAACAACAGTAAATTATACATGAAGAAAAATGAGAAGCCATGGAAACTATAAAATCTTAAGGACGATCCATGTGAAACAAAGTATCCCCCTAAACTTTAGGAACACCAACTCTTCGTGAGCACACAATCACATGGGAATCAATGTCACCACCGAGCATGGTACAAAATAGCCAATCAGAATCTGGTTTTCAGAAGCCCTGACTGACTCCTTTAGTAGAGAATCGATAAGCAGCACTTGCCTGGTGATAAAAGTTGGAAAGTCATGCCAATTGCCTAAAGATAGAGCTCTATCTTTGAGCACAAATTGTCTCTGGGAAGAGTTGGCTGTGGTGGCACTTGCTAATACTCCCACAACTCAGAAGGCTGAGGAAGGAGGACCAAGGTATAAGCCAGCCTGGACTAAACAAACAAAGCAATCAATCTGCCTCTTCTGCCTCCACCTCTGCCTCTGTCCTTCCTTATTTATCACAGGGAAATAACCCAGTCCAAAAACAGGCAAAACTATATTATTTGGTGATGGAGGAGTTACTTTTATTTAATAAAGAAACTGCCTTGGCCCATTTATAGGCCAGCCCTTAGGTGGGTGGAGTAAACAGACAGAATGTTGGGAGAAAAAAGCCGAGTGAAGGAGTCGCCATGATTTTCCCACTCCAGACAGATGTAGGTTAAGATCATCCCTGGTAAGCCAACTCGTGGTACTACACAGAATATTAGAAATGGGTTAGATCAATATGTAAGAGCTAGCCAATAAGAGGCTGGAACTAATGGGCCAGGCAGTGATCAAAAGAATACAGTTTCCGTGTAATTATTTCGGGGCATAAGCTAGCCATGCGGGCGGCTGGGTGCCAGGGACACAGCCCTGCCGCTCATAACACAACAATTTGGCAGGGAACTCCCACAGCTGACAAACACCTTCAGTAATGTGGCAAGATACAAGATCAACTCAAAAAAATCAGTAGCCCTCCTATATACAAATGATAAAGAAACTGAGAAAGAAATCAGAGAAATCATCACCCTTCACAATAGCCACAAATCACATAAAATATCTCGGGGTAACACTAACCAAAGAACTGAAAGACTTGTTCGACAAGAACTTTAAGTCTTTGAAGAAAGAAATTGAAGAAGATACCAGAAAATAGAAGGATCTATGTTGGGAGCAGTGAGACCCCAGATCCTGAATTTCTTGTTTTCCCCTGATCTGAGTGCCTACAGCTGCTCTGAGCACGAGACCTTCAGGAGTTCCTGATGGCAGGAGAGTGGTTTCTGGTGGGTTTGGCTGGGGCGTGGCTATGTCTATATAATCTGTCCCTGAACACAATAAAGGGGGCATTCTTGGGGAATTCAAGGATGACCCGCGTCGCTGTCTCTCTGTCTGTGTGTGTCTGTGTATTTTAACCTCCAGCTCCCTTGCCCGAAGCTCGTGAACTAGGTGCCAGCGCACAGAGCGCAGACACGGGGGCGCGGTACGCGGCACATCTCCCATGCTCTTGGATAGGAAGGATCAACATAATAAAAATGGCAATCCTACCAAAAGCAATCTACAGATTCAATGCAACCCCCACCGAAATCCCAACACAATTCTTCACAGAAATTGAAGTATTGAAAAAACAATACTCAACTTCATACGGAAAAACAAAAAACCCAGACTAGACAAAACAATCCTGTACAACAAAGAAACTTATGGAGGCATCGCCATCCATGATAGCAGCGTAATGAAATAAAAGGGAAAACACATTGAAAAATGAAGCAGAGTTGAAAAATTATATAAACAAATATAACTAAAACACTGTGCCCTTCCCAGAGAGACTTCATGGGTCACTTCTTCGGATGCACTGTGACTAGAAAAGCTATTGTTTTCACTTGGTTTCCAAACACAAAAGTACACGGGGTTGTGAGTGACACCTCGTAGTGTTTTGTAGCCATCTATCACAATGTTCTAATTTGACTTAGGGTATCGTTTTAATTAGTGTCTTGTTGCCATGATAAAAAAAAATCATTTACAAAAAGCAGTCTAAGGACACGTGGGTTTATTTTGACTCCATCGTGGTAGAGAAGTCACGGTCACCAGTGGCTGAAGGTGATTGTGGTGACACTGTTTACCGTCTGGAAACAGAGGGGGAGAAAAGCTCTGCCTCGCTAGCTTCTGCAGTCCAGGACCAAACCGGCAGGAAGGAGTGGTGGTACCTCCTTCCTTTGGGGCGGGTCTTCCTGCTTCACTTAGCCTAATCAAGATAAACCTCACAGGACTGGCCAGAGGCTATGTAATCTGAGTAATCCCTCTCAGAAGAGTCAACGGGCTTGTCCCATGGGAGAGCCTATATTCTGAAACCTTGACAGTCATTATTCACCTTTGAAGATACCATCCCAGATAATCGAGTATACTGTGAGACTCATAGCCATCAATTTGTTGTTAAAACTCAATGAGTAAAATGATTCAAGACCTGTGCATTTCAGTAAAGGAAACCATCTCTAATTAACAATGTGTATTTAGGGGGAAGTCTGTAATTTATTTTCAAGTGCACCAAAAATAGATAGATAGATTAGATAGATTAGATAGATAGATAGATAGATAGATAGATAGATAGATAGATAGATAGATAGATAGATAGATAGATAGATTGATAGATAGGGCAAATCAACAGATAGATTAACCAAGTGTGCCAAAATCTCAATGTACACTGTAAGTGAGGGTAATAAAGGTGTTAACTATAAAGTTAGGTTTACCAAATGTTTGAAAATGTTCATGATAGCTGAGCGGTGGTGGTGCACGCCTTTAATTCCAGTACTAAGAAGGCAGCGGCAGATGGATCTCTGTGAATTCAAGGCCAGGCCAGCCTGGTTTACAGAGTGAGTTCCAGGAAAGCCAGGACTGTAACACAGAGAAACCCTGTCTCAAAACACAAAGCCAAAAAGAAAAAGAAGAAAAAGAAAAACAAAGACAACGTTCATGATAAAATAGGAGGAAAACATTAGATGTGTAGGTTTTTAAGGTCACTGAAAATGGTTAGCATAATGCTGCAGAACCATTAAAATGATTATTACAAATATTTAGAGACATGAAATTTTTTATATATAATCTTGCTCTTTTCAGTGTAAAATAAAAGCCAAAAAATAAGATACATTTGTCTTGAAAATGTTTTATGCTAAAACACTTGTAAAATGCCAACACAGGGACCTGGAAAGCTGGCTCCGCACTTAAGAACACTTGTTGCTTTTCCAGAGGATCCCAGTTCAATTCCCACCACGCAAACAGCTTCACGCAACCATCAGTCACTCCATCCTTCCCCTGGATATCTGATGCCCTCTTCTGAACCTTGTGGTACCAGCCACACATGTGGTGCACAGACAGATGGACAGGCTAAACACTCATGCACATAAAATAATAAAACAAATCTTTTAAAAATTAAAATGCTGCCAGGCAATAGTGGTGCACACCTTTAATCCCAGCACTCGGGAGGCAGAGGCAGGTGGATCTCTGTGAGTTCGAGGCCAGCCTGGTCTACAAGAGCTAGTTCCAGGACAGGAACCAAAAGCTAGGGAGAAACCCTGTCGCAAAAATCCAAAAAGAAAAAAAGGAAAAATTAAAATTAAAATGCTAAAAGCTACTTGTCAACGAGTAGCAGAATTATGAGTGACTATAGATTTTTAAAAATTCCATTAAAAAGTCAAAATTCATAGACGTTCTTCAAGGCACAATGGTATTATATCCTGATAAATACATGGTAGGTAGAAAATATTTTACTTTAAAAAAAAATGCTTTTTTTTCCTCTACCAAACAGCACAGCTGAACAGCACAGAGGCTGCTGGGGACTTAGTGACTTCCACTCATGCCCACAGCTGACTGGGAGCTGCTGTCCAGCACAGTACAAGAAGACAGTACCCGCATCCAACACCGCTGGCCCAGAAAAGATCAAAACCCAGAATTCCGAACACAGCTTCTCCTGAATTCGCACCATGTTTGCAACATTGCAAAGCTGGTAACTCCCTTTAGTCAAGTATGATCTATATCGTCCTTTCGAATCAGGAAAGATTGTTGTTTTAAGGATAGTTTAACCAAACATTCAACACCCTAATTAATAAGCCTTTGTCCATCCACCTCCCAGGGCTGTGTGAGACTGAGGGGCCCTGAGCCTCACACCCTGCAGAAATCAACAGGAAATTAAACAGGATTAACCTCCAGATAAGATTAGCTAGCTCTGTGTGCCTGAGGCCCCTCATGGGCATCTTTGCAGAGGGCACCACAGGGTCTAATGAACACTTGGGGCTAGAAATCGGAAGTCCCAGTCTCTAATCGCCTTCCTGGGCTCAGCGTTTCCTACCTGGAGGCTCCTTTACTGGGTGACGTATAACGTTCATCTGACTTACTGACCTGAATCTGCCTAGATCCCTGTTATCTAGAGTCACAGTCTGGGTTCATTAATCATCCACCACGCTGCTCAAACACTGGCCTGGCTGGCACCATACAGAAAAGCCATTCCAGTTCTAAGGGCAAATCTCCAGCAATTCTTGTCTCCAGGCAGTGGCTGCCTAGATCCTAGCCTCCAAGCATTTACTAAGGCGTAACACAAATGACGTGTGGGCAGTGGGGGTGGGGAGAGCTTGCCCCGTGGATTTATGATTCTTGTGGAGCGGAAGCTTTCTCTGTTCTCCGTGCCTCCATGTTGTCTGAGAATTACAAGTGATTTAATTTCGCAAAGGCAGTAACTGGACTACAAGGGCGGGGAGCAGGATGTGTACAAAGCCCCCAAGAGGCCATGGTGCAGCTCTGATGCAGGGAATGCGCTGCCCAGATCTGGTAAGAGCTAGGAACAAACCTGTGCCCAGTGAAAGGCAACCTGGGAGCAGAAGGGCTTCAAGAGCAAGAGCTGCCCCGGGGGCTAAGAATGGGCAGGGGACTGGGCAGATAGCGGGGCTGCAGCAGCTGGCCCTCAGCTGTCTTGCGCATGCCTTGATGAGGGAGATGGCCAGGAGAGGACTGCACTGGAGCAGCCTTCTTTGGAGGCACTCAACAACCTCCGCTTTATGTGGTGAAAGATCAAAGAAGGCAGTTTCATTACCTCCAGGGTTGAGGGCCCTTATTTAAGAAAATGTTCTGGGTAGGTGGCTTGATACTCCAAACCCTAATCATTTCTGCTGCTGTATTACATTTATGAGACAGCATATCTCACAATTTGAAAGCATGGTCAGTTGCCAGATCAAACGTTTCCAATGCAACCCCTCAATAGCTAATCCAGAGAGCCATGATTGAGCCACCATTATCTGCTAGACCCCCACTTGGGGAATCCGGGCTCCAGTCTCAGATGCTATGACACCATAACAGAGCCCAGAAAGCATCCTTCCTGCAGCCTGGCAGCACCGAGCAGGCTCCCACAGCCGGTGTCTTGCTGAGGATGCAGCAAGGTGGACCAACTCACAAGGCAGAAACCACACAGATAAGGTCAGAAGTGGCCTCGTCAGGCACAGTTCCGGTACACATCTGTTGAAATGCGGGGCTGTGATGCTTCGGCTCTGTGCCTGTGTGCGTGCCCATGGGGGTGGGGCAGATATGCCTGTTCCCTACACAGCTTTACTTGGGGGCTTCTAAATGACATCAAATCTATAACTAGCTCCACCCACTGCTGTGGTGAGGCCATGATCAAGGCAACCTATAGAAAAGTCCATTGGAGCTTCCAGTTCTGGGGGGTTAGAGCCCTTGATCATCGTGGCAGGAAGGAGGGACATGAGCTGGCAGACATGGCGCTGGAACAGCAGCTCCGAGCGCATGTCTTAAGACAACAACTGTATGTCAGAGGGAACGGAGAAATAGCATGGACTTTTGCAACTCAAAGCCCACCCCGAGTGATACAACTTATTCCACAAGGCCACACCTCCTAGTCCTTCCCAAACAGTCCCATCACTGGGGACCAAGTATTCAAATACATGAGCCTATGGGAATCATTCTCATGCAAACCTCCATACCACTTTGATGGGGACTTCCCTTATTTATGATTGGGAATAACAGCAATGATTGGCCCTGAGTGTGGTGGTGAATATCCTAGCACACTAAAGGAAGGGGCAGAGGTATGTCTGTGAGTTTGAGGCTAACCTGGTCTACAAGGGAGTTCTAGACCAGCTAGGGATAGTGACTCTCTCAAAAACAAGCCAATCATAGCAATAACCACCTTAGAGAAAGGGAGGGATCCTGTAGGGATGGAGCACAGTCATGCGCTTAATAATTGACAACCACAATAAGCAAGACTTGGGGTAAAACCAATTATGTCTTTTTGTGGTTAGAATTTTAAGTGTTCATCAAAAAAAATTAAGCACAGAAACAGAGCCACCATGAGTCATCCTCACTTTCCTCTCTCTAGGAGAAACCAATGTTCAGAAAAAAGCCATCTCCATCTTGCACAGAAACGTATACTCGGAGGACAGATTTCAACTCTGTGGGTTCCTGTATGTCCTTCCTGGGCGATCTGGACTAGTGCTCCACAGTTCACATGATGTCTTGTTGGGGAAACGTCTTACTGTTATTGCCTGCTCATACTCACAGGAGAGATTTTAACAGTAGAACTTTCCCACAGCAAGGAAGGCATCGCTTCCACCACCAAGGGAGGTTAAGTAGGTCAGTCTTTGAACAATGCTGCTAAGTACAGGCGAGAGCCAATGGGAGCAATGATTTCACACACGATTTATGGGAGATGTCAAACCACTAGAATACAAGTTACAACAACGTTTTCTCCCTCCTGTCCGATCCTAACTACCGGACGGGAAAGTCTTGGCTCTTCTTCAACATATTAAAATATAGTGAGCAGGAAGATGGGCACCTTCTAAATTAATTGGCTTTGTGGGGATTGTGGGCTGGGGTGGCCCCAGGGGACGGCCCCAGACAGCTTGCCTTGCCTCTGCTCCCAAGGCATCCCTCCCACGGCCCTGCCTCTCTCTCGGGCATTTTTACCAATTCCTTTCTTTCCAATCCTCTGATCATTTCCGGGTTCCCATTTCTTTTTCTCCAAAACTGAAAACCAGACATGAGAAGCTCAGTCTCTTTCACAAGGCTTCCTCTTCACATGGGAGGAGCATCTCCTGTTTTGTTCTAAATAACAGAACCGACAATGAATGAAGCTGTGGAGGATTTCTGTGAAAAGCTGACCAAGTTTCTTCAGGCTGCAGAACATATGGATTTTCTAGATACCTCTAAAAAAAATAAAATGAACAAAACAGAGAAGGAAGAGAAAGAATGGAGGAGCTGAAACATAGGCAGAAGGCTGAGGGGCTGCCTTCCAATCTCTGTTTTCTTGTGCTGTCTCTGTAGATCCTAGACACTGTGCTTTCTGTCACCTATGGGTGATGCTTCCTTCTACATGGCTATCTCTGTAGATCCTAGACACTGTGCTTTCTGTCACCTATGGGTGATGCTTCCTTCTACATGGCTGTCTCTGTAGATCCTAGACACTGTGCTTTCTGTCACCTATGAGTGATGCTTCCTTCTACATGGCCACCATCACTACTGCTCAATTCCCCATCACTTTTGGACCCCCAGAGGCCTACTCTCCAACCTCAAGGGCATCTATCCTGTCAGCACTGACCCATCTCTCTGTTCCCTCCACGTGTGTATGCCCAACTACCACACACTGTCCTTTCTTCCTTCTCTCCACAGCCTGAGGAGGACTTGATCATCTGGACTCTTTCTAGAAAGCCTCCACAGGAGGAGAATCAATCAATCCTGAGCTGTCTAATAACATGGTGGGTTGGGGAGGCCACAGTGGCACCTCTACTCTTTTATTAATGTATCCAGAGGTTTGGGGGAAGGGGGGTCGGTACCCGTGTGCATGGGCAGTGGCCAGGAGGTGGTATTTGGTGTCCTGATCTACCACGCTCCACCTTACTCCCTTGAGAGTCGTGACTGTGCCACAAGTACCCTTGCCCACTGAACCATCTCCCTGCTCCCTCCCATCTGCTTTACTTTCATTATTAACTAAATCTGCTCACTGGGAACTTCACTTACGTGTGCTGTGCGTTCCGATCACTCTCAGCCCACCAAGCCCCACTCTCCTCCCTACGACCCTTTTCTCTATAGTCCTATCTTTTTGTTTTGTTGTTTTGTTTTGTAAGCCACTGAGTTTAAACGGGGCTGTCTCTGACTACTCACTGGAGTCCGAAGGCCTCACTAACGGCTTTGCAAGTGAAGACTCCCCTCTCCAAGAATCTAGTCCAGCAGGGAAGAGTTAGGACCCCATACACAACGCCCCCATCCACGGCTGACTGTTGATGGGCACTGGTGTAAAGGTCCGGGGTAGCTGCTGTTGTGTGTGACTACAACGGCTGTGTCATCGCCAGAAGATGGCACGTGGTAGCCTTTCTCCCCTCTCTGAGCTTTTGCGTTCTCTCTCTTCCTTTTTCTATAATACTCCCTAAGACTTAGTGGGGAAGGTATGAATGCGATTCTGGGCTGAGCACTCGCCGTCACTTACTCTCGGGACCTTGAGCAGCCGTGAGTCCTCTGCTCTGCAGCTACTTTTAATGTCACCTATGCCCCTGCAATACGGCTACCTCTCTGGTTGGAGGTACACATTCCATGCTGTGCAGGCTTGCAGACAGATAAGTGTGCGTGTTACCTATGAGGAATGTGCAACGCAATGCCACGTGCCCATTCTGCTAGTCACCAATGTGTCCTTACACAGTCTCCCCAAAAATCACCACGCACAGGAAACTTTTCAGAACACTGATTAAAATCATATAGTAACACACCTATGTTCCAGTCACACTGCAGCAGCCAATGGTGAGCGTACCCAAGTGTCTGCCAAAAGATGGGTGGATAGCCACAGTGTGGTTCAGACCTATGCTGGACTTATCAGACAGAAAGAAGAAAGCAGTTCTGCTGTGAGACAGAAATCACAAATACTGCGTGATTCCACTAAGACACTACACCTAGAATACACAAATTCACAGAGACAGAGAAGAAAGCAGGGTTAGTTCCGGCTGCTAACCAGTGGTATCGCTTAAGAGGTGCAGAACAGCTCTCTGGGATTGTAAAAAATGTTCAAGAGACAGAAGTGATAACTGCTTGCCATTGAGGGAAAAGCCACTCAATTGCATGTTTAATCAGAGTTAAAATGGCAACTTGTACGTTGTGTGTATTTACTATAATAAAAAATATAATTAGACCCAGATTAGTCTGCTTTGAGAGTTTGAGAGGCACACCCACAACTCTCGTACGGGTTCCGCGGCTGAGTTGGGGTGTCACCACGGACCCTCATGATTTACTGCGCTGCCCCCCTGCACAAAGCTATATGTTCCCTTTTCTCTCCTTTTATGGCTTCACAGCTAAGATTAGCCAGCTCTGTTTTCAATCTGTAAAACCCACGCTGGAGCGGGCCCACACTGTTTATAAACGTAGTGACGGCAGCTTTTAAACACACCAAAGCTTCGGCAAGAGTTTTCGCCAATGGCTTTTTTTTTATGTTAATATGCTTTCTATAATTTGTATTTTCTTCCACCTCCTCTACTGATACTTCAGGGCTGTCTGTTCTAATAAACTACCGTAGGATGCTTCCTTCCTGTGTAAATAATTTCTCCCTCACTCACGAAAAGGGATTTCTAAAATTAACTTAAAAAAAAAAACCTAGTGGGAGAAATTTTGATCCTTCACAGAGTTATTAAAGCTTAAGATCTGTTGGAAACACATGTTTTACAATCAAGAAAATACCTTCTGCAGTGTCTGCTACAGGTGTTTTATATGTACACGCACACACACCTGCAAACACAACACTGTCTCCTGGAAATATGGGAGAAAAACGGCAGGCACAGAAGGAGCTGGAAAGATTGGGGGTAAGAAAACGGGGACCTAAATCAGGAAAAGGTCTGAGTCTCATCTTCTTCTCTTAGCGCAGTTTCTAGCGTGTGCTCTCCCCACCCCTAAACTAACCGAGAATGTTGGAACAGCAGAGCAAACGGCACATACACCAAAGGACTGTCACGCAGAATAGCAGGAAAGTTGGTGCACACACGGCTTCTATTCTGTGTCTGGTCGCTTATTCTTTTAGAGTTGAGGTATCTCCTGACATACAGGAGGTAGATATTACTCTCATGTCAACGTACAGAAAGAAGCTTGTTGCCCTACAGCCAGATTTTGAAATCGTCCCTTGGAAGCGCAAGCCTCCCCCACATCCCCACACGGCCTCTCACTGCTGAGGACTCTAGGTGAAGGCAAACCCAAGGCCTTGAATGGATGGCTACTCCTGTGCTTACAGCACTCAGGATCTGGATGAACAACTGAGGTCTGCCCAGATTCCAGAGATGATGAGTGTATGATGCTGTGACCTGGTTATTTTGGGGGGGCTCCAAAGACGGTGAGCTGGGAGCTTTGCACTCCTCATACAACCAGAGATGCTCCATGCATCTGGGTTTTAGAATGGAAGAAAGGACTCCCGGGTTCAAGTGTAAAAGAAAGCGTAGGTTCATAGCACTGCACCTGCTCCACCCTAAAGGTCCCAGGGCCCTGTCAGTCCCCTTAAGAGACCTAGACTCCATAAGCTCGTGACCTTCCTGTCAGTCATTCCTGTGTCCCACCTTCTCCGAGCTCTAGCAGCCACCTGCCAAGGTCTAATGTTTTCTGAGACTCTGGTAGAAACAGGAAGCCCATTTTCACCACAATCAGCCATTCACGACCATTGCACTTTCTCTAAAAATGTGTGCCAATTACACGCCTTTCCAAAGGTCCCCTGCTCGGGCAGGCAGCTTGCCCTTAAGTAAGGGCCTCATTATGGTTCTCTGCCTTTTGAAATGTTTTCTTCTCCGGAGTCTGTTTTCATGCTACCGGAAACGAATGAGAGCCTCTTCAATTTCCCTACAGGCGGGGTCTCAGAGTGCCCCTTGAAGAAGTGCTCTCACCCTGAATTAATGATGGAGAGAAAGGGCTCAACACAGACTGGACCGAGCCTCTCAGGAAAGATGTTTGACAGTGCTGCCTAACCGTCCTCTGCCTTGAGAAGAGCAAGCGTTAACTTGTGGGCACTAAGCCTCAGAGGCAAATCTCCTATCAATCGTCTCGATTCACAACCTAAAAACTGGTCACACCACTTTCCCCTACATCCCAACCTGCATCTCCTTTCGCCTTTTCCCTTTCTGTTCCTTGGCAATGAATGACTGTCCCAGACTGTAAAACTTGGAAGGAGAAAGGGAGGGAGTTTTTACAAGGCTGGTATAATCTGTGCTCCTCAACTCCACTTTGAACACCTGTTGCCTGGCTCCCTGGGTATCAGCAAAATGTACAAACCCCCTGCTCCCAAGCCTCTGCCATTATGTACTGTCTGAGCACAAACACCGAATGACCTCAACATGCCTAAGTTCCAGGAAGCCTCCGCAGCACCAAAGACCACAGCTCTGTGCTCAGGACACCTTTACAGATTCAACAAGTCATATGACTTAAAATATCATCGCGGAAGCATGATCGATCCGAAAGGTTTAATCCATTGTCTTCAATCACCCCAAATTCTGGGCGTGAAGGAACAATCTATAAATTATCTACAGAACCAGAAAATTTAAGATTATTTTTCCAAGGAAATATGAGGTGAGTCATGCCAGTTGGGTGAGTGGGAAAAACCTTGCAGGGGTACACTGGCCACGGTCGCAGTGCTGAGAGGGGAGCCAATGACAAGCTTCACCAGGCACCGCCACAAACTCTCCCCAAAGGGCAGCCCGACAGCTTTTATCTCCTCCACATAAAAAGCGAACAAGCTGGTTTTGAAAACCCTTTATCCACATCCATGGTTCAGAAGCCAGTGACAGAAAGAAGGTTCATCTTCTTCAAAGCAACGAGCGTATTTTATTACCACCGCAAAATGCTACTGCGTCTCAAGATGTAGAAATCTTTATCAGACCATCCCATCAGAAGAGATACTTACTAAGCAAACAAAATCCCTCAGAGACGCCGTGAGTGGCCTCTTCCGTGTTTGTGCTTCTGAAATACCCGGCAGATGTGTTTCTGAGACATAACACCTCCTTCCTGTTCAAAGTCCTCTCTGCGGCAGCCCGGCTTCCTCAAGGCTTCTGACCCAGGGTCAATGGGCAGAAAACAGTCTCTCTCCGCCCTCCACAGCCCTCTTGCCTCCAGCCACCTCTACTTTTGTTTCTGATCTGCACTCTGCATTATGAGACCTTTCTTTTTTTTTTATTGTTTTTAATTGAGCTATATATATTTCTCCCCTCCCTTCCTCTCCCCTCCCCTTCTACCCTCTCCATGGGACCTTTCTTATGAGAAGACAGTCATCACTACAGAGCCAGTGTCGGTGACCACTGGGATCATTCACGGACTCATCATCCTCAAGAGTGAGACATTAAACTTGCCTTTGTAAACACTAAGATAATAAACAACAGAAAACAAAGTCCACCACTCTAGAAGGATGTGGTATTCTAGACTCCTGGAAGTCTGCGGGCAGGGAGAAGGATGCTGAGGTAGTCTGTGCTGCCCCATGGCAGGACCAAGGCAGCTAGAATACTTTCTCCAAAATGCTTGGGATCAGAAGTAATCAGATTTCACCCCTTCCCCCACCATCAGATATTAGAATTTTAGCTCATATAAAATGAATATCTTGAAGGACCAAAACCTAAATAGAAAATCCATGTATACATTACACACATCTGTTGAAAGTATATTTCCATGGTATTTTAAAATAATTTTGAACACAATATAGTTTTGGGTATGGAATTTTCCATTTGTGATACTTAAAAAGCCTTGAATTATGGTGCATTTTTTACTTTGGGATTATGAATGCTCAATCTGTATTTCTAACACCCACCCACTCTTCTGGAAAAACCACGGAGCTTGCTTTTGCTTTCCTTCTTTCTTTTTCCGTGTCTTTAGTGGAACTGATAGGCTATAGGTCACCTTTCCTTGTATCTTGTATCCGAGGCTCCCCACAGCAGTCCCCAGGGGCCCTCCTGTGGGGGTTGCTGGCTGACTATCCCACGGTGCTAACTCTGTCCTCCCTGACTCATTATCAGGGAGTCAGGTGCCTCCCTTGTGCCCTGTTAACTTCAAATCGTTAGAGAACAGGGCACTAGACAACCATGGCCATTAGAAACAGGTGAAAGCCACCTTTGTGTAGAAGGGGGTCTCTGAGTTATGAATACCTCACATGTCTTAGGATTTACTATATATGGCTCTTCAGAATTAAGGGTTTTTTTTTCCTTAAATACTCAGAATTTCAGGCTGCATCACAGATGCTAGAAGCTGACAAAACCTGGATGCTGGACAAGCAGAATATCACCACCTCACGTGACCAAGACACATTCAATTTTCATTTCTATTCCTCCCTTGCAAAGGCTCTAAATGCTTCCTTTCTCCCCAAAAAGTTTGCTTCTATACTTCAATATTGCTGAAAATCCACCTGCATACGAATTTTAATCTCTTGCCTTTGATAAATAACATTCTTTGTTCATGCCTAAGATTAAGTTCTCAACCTGTTCTGTAGTAGTAACATGGGGGGAGGGGAAGGGCTACCCCACTACACCGTCCATGAGCACCAACCCCCCCCCGCCCCAAGAGACCCCAGTGACCCCAGTGCTGTAATCTGTTAGCCTAGCCTGTCACCTGGATACCCTGCCCCTTTAAGAGACAAGCCCTGCCCACTCCCAATCTCCCCACTCTCTCCAGCCCCCTTCTGAAGAGGTAACTACTGCCTCCTCCACCTCTATTTACCTCATTCCTCCATAATCCCCTTACCCATTAAATAAACTTTATACCCAAGCGCTCTCTGCATGGCGCTCCCATGTGGCCTCACACTACCGGCTGCCCGCCCTCCTGGGACCAGCCTCGGGTCACCCCGTGCTATGAATGTTAACACCCAATATTCTGTGCTAAAACACAGGCGCCTGCTATGTGGGAGACAGCCACGCATGTATGATAATTCTCACTCTGCACGCTAACCTAACGAGTGTATGACGACAGTCATGTAAGAGCTATATGTCACAGCTCGCCTCGCAGCATCCAGAAGCACGTCTGCTCGGTGCAGGACTGTGTCCTCTCAAGGAGGGTGAGGGTTTGCTTTAAAAGGTGGCTTAGACATTAAAAATAGTTGTAATCTGTCACAAAATGGGTCAGGTTAACCTGGAGCCCCCGAGAGATGTTCCGGAAAGCTCAGAGCTACGCTGGCTCACGAGGGTTTTCTGGGGCAAGGTCGGTTCCAGGGAAAGTGAGCAGAGAACGAAGTTGATGGTCCTTAAAGTGTTCTTGGCAGAAGGGAGGGACAGCTGCCCGTACTATTTGTCTTTCATAAAGAGTAGCGAACATCAGGAGGCCTCCCAGTCCCTCCTCAGCACAGAGGAGCGGGATCAAAGAGCAAACGCCAGTGTTCCGTACTCGTGTGGCCATTTTCACCTCCAAGGTAACGGCAGCGAGCAAGTCCAAAAGAGCAAGTGCAAGCTGGGTTCTGGAACCTCCCTGGGTTACCTGTGTGACTTCAAACAGGTCCTTTGGTGAAATCAGGGGATTTATGGAGAAGCTGCCACCTAACTCCAGAGGGCTGAGAAGCAGCCACTGTATGGTAGCATTTGGAAGGCCACACCACATCACGGTCTATAGTTAACGTGGCCACCTTCACAAACGGGTTTCCCCGGGATTCCAAAGCAGTGTGTGGCGGTGAGACTAAGGGCCCCACCACCAGTGGTTGGTGGAGGGCAGGCTGCTCACACCAGGGGGCCTCTTTGATGCTGCCTTGTAGAAGGCATCAAAGAGTAAGGGCGGAGGTTAGAGAGTAGTTCACCTCCAGACTACTTCCTTCCCGCCTCAAAGAGACAGCGCTGACAAGAAAATAGACAACAGGAAAGACCACAACACAGAGAGGTGAGGAAGGTTACCACTGAGCGTACTGTGGCTCCTGGAAACCCAGGTGGGTGTGGCTACAGAAATACAAAAAAATGAAAAGGCGAGTGACCTTTTTGCTCCCTGACATCACCGGTGTTTCATCAGAAGGCACTTGGGCTGCTTCACTGTCCTCAGGTTTCAAGGCCAAGGTCAAGGACCAAATCATTTGTGCCTTCCATATTCACAACAGCTATGAGTATATACATAGGCCTATATACTATATACACTGTATGATTTATAAAGACAATTGACTGAGTAAGGGAGTGTGAAGAAGTGGGGAGAGAAAGAGCTGGACACAGGTCCCAAAGTCTACAGGTAAGCATCAGGAAAGGTAAAAGCGTGAATAAAAATGAACATACGTTAGAAACTTAAAAAAAACTGTAACCAGATACTATGCCGGGAGGTGGCCTTGGATTCGCCCCAATTCACGACACACTCCCCGATGTTTTTATGTCGTACGGCACAGCTCACACGCTCTGCTGTGAATGCCATGAACAACCCAAGGCTAGGACCAGTCTTCACATGGACCATTTCTCAGGAGGGTTTGCAAAGCCTAAAGGATGAGGCAGCATCCCCTGGCAGCAGAGAATAGTCTTCTCAGCTGAGACACCAACCCACTGCAGACAGCGTCCACCAGGTCACACTTCCTGAGCGGGACGTAGAAGGGGAGCTGCCTGGTATGTCCTGAGGGATAAAATCCTTTCACACCAACTTCTGCAACCAGAGAGAAGCAGCAAGCTCACTTTTAAGGCTGCAAGTAACCTAAAATCTAACTCCAAATGCCAATAACTTGATTCTAAATAATGATTTATTTCAATTTTAAAAATGACTTTGGGGGGGGGTTGAAGAGACGGTTCAGCGGTTGAGCGTGCACACTCTCGCCCAGAGGATAGGATTTGGTCCAGTTACCGGCACTTACAAATGCTTGTAACTCCAGCTGTAGGGGATCTGACAGTGTTCTGGCCTCCACGGACATGTGCATATATGGCATGCATTTACACACATACACATATACACGCATGCACACACACGCACACACACGAGTACACACACACACATGCACACACACATGCGTACACATACACACATGCATACATATGTATATAAAATAGTGAAAACAACTCTTTGAAATAAAAGTTAGCCTTTACAATTGAATCTAAAAAAAAAAAAACTGGATTATAAAAACAAAACAAAATTTAAAAACCACATGCCTGCCAGACGGTGGTCACGCACACCTTTAATCCCAGCACTCTGGAGGCAGAGGCAGGAGGATCTCTGTGAGTTTGAAGCCAGGCTGGTCTACAAGAGCTAGTTCCAGGACAGGCACCAAAGCTACAGAGAAACCCTATCTCAAAAAACAAAAACAAAAAAAAATCCACATGCTTTTAAATAGGATCTATCCAGCAGCTGACGTTTTTAAAAGCACTGTGGTTTTATGAAACCCATCTTTCCCATGTGGTGCCCTTGAGACCCAGTTACAAGGGCGCATAACGACTTCTGTTTAAAGCATGCCCAGCCGGCCAGGCATCCCCGCTGCCTGCCTAGACGTTTGGCTCATTCATTCCACTATCATCCACTCTAGAATGTCCTGGGCTTCTGTTGCAGTCAGCAGTAAAAGCTGGGACTGGGAATGAAAATCGCCCCTGATTTTAGTTTCTCTAGAAGCTCTAAAGAGCGGCGTTAGAAATGCTAACCAGGCTGCTTGCCCACTTCACCAGCTGCCTTCTTGCTGCTGTCCACGGCACTGTACTGTGCTTCTGCCCTCCCTACAGCATCTGCGGCTACACAAAACTCAGACTGTCCATGTTTTCAGAGTAGGCTGCACACCCAGCGTAGGGTACCAATATCCCACTGATGGATCTTATTCGACATCACTTCTGGTTCTTATCTGTGTCCGTATTTTTAGCATCTTTCTGCTGGGATTAACAGTTGAGATGGAAGCAAGGAAATTTTACTGAACAGCTACCCCAAGAACCTGTGTGTCTGTAAAATAAATATTACTACTTCTTTAATGCGTGCAATAGCATTTTCCCTGCGTGTATAGATAATGCAGCGTGTGCGTATGATGTGAGCCTGGTCCCCGTGGAGACCGGACGTGGGCTTTGGAGCCTTTGGAACTGGTGTTTCAGGCAGTTAGCTTGAAGCTGCCACGTAGATGCTGGAAGCCCACGTCCTCTTAAGTGCTCTTTACCACTGACACACCTCTGCAGCCCCCAAGGCTGGCAACGTTTTTACTCTTCATAATTAATTCCTTTGTCAGGTGCCTTCCTCTGAGACAGAGGTAGGCCAGTCCTTTCTTAAGTTTTCCTTCAAATCAAACATGAAAACAACTCACAATTGCTGAAGAAAACCAGCAAAAAGTTCTACTTGGACTTTGCACCGAAAACCATCAGTTCTCTTAGTCCCCACGCAACCAGTATGTGGAGACGAAAACGCTAAATAAACAAGATTTTAACAAACTTCTCAAACTTCCTCCTCTAGTGTACAGGTGATTTTTATAAGTAGTCACAATATTTACGCATCTCAAAAATCAACTGTTTAATCCTCTCACTCAGCCCACGTGACAGTGTTTAACCTTACCTCACATTTAGTGTGGCACGCCCACCAGATCTCTCCTCCCCATACTGATGCCCTCGGCCTCTGCTCTCAGGACACCGCAGAGCAGAAGGTCTGTCTGTCCCACAGTCCACGCCCCTTCCCTTCAGCTTACACACCCATCATGCTGGCTTCTGCTCCGCTCTCTAGTCTATGTGGATCTTTTTTTTTTTTTTTAATATTTATTTATTTATTATGTATACAATATTCTGTCTGTGTGTATGTCTGCAGGCCAGAAGAGGGCACCAGATCTCATTACAGATGGCTGTGAGCCACCATGTGGTTGCTGGGAATTGAACTCAGGACCTTTGGAAGAGCAGGCAATGCTCTTAACCGCTGAGCCATCTCTCCAGCCCTCTATGTGGATCTTAAGCCCAATGCCCAAGTTAGTGAGATACACACACAAGGGGCCAACTCCAGGTATTTGCATTTCTATTTTAATCTAGATGGCGATGAATGGCAACAAATGGCTTCGCTGAGATGCACACGTAAGCCCTCAGCGCTGGACACTGTGCCAGACGTACTTCAGTCACATGGTGCAGTTCGCCCACAAGTCTGGTTCTGCACTGGGTCTCTAAGATTCTAGTTTCGCCAGAGTTCACCTCAGGCTTCCTCTATGGTAGGAAGGCATAAGGCTGGAGGCCCCAGGAATACAGCAATTATTCTCAGGGTACAGGCACACGGGAAACGGATGCCAAACACGGTATCCCAATCAAAAATCAAAGCGGAGAATTCAGGTTTCCGTTTCGGAAAAATATACATGGCCACTCTCGGGCATAGCCCAGAACAGCAGAAGCAGCGTTAGCTACATCCCCCAGAAGCATGGATAAAAAAATATCATGTTATGCTCCTGGGTGGTCACTGGAGAGGCATGTTTAACCTCTCTCTATGCCTATAAAATCTAAAACATGGAACCCGTAACTTGGCACAATTCCCTTCTGGGGCCTTTTATGACTGTGCACACACGAGCTATGTCCAAACACGTCAAAAGTCTATTTAAACATTTAAGCAAAAAGTGTAGAGTCAGCGACAGTCCGAACCTTACTTCTTCTGCCTAAATTTCTTCTCCTCAGAATCCAGACAGGCGCGAATCCAGCACTGATGGAGACAGTCACAGGACGGTGAAGAGGCACAGTCATAAGCCTGTGCCCAGTGCATCTGCCAACCCAGGCCACATGAGGGCAGGAAGCGATGACCTGGCACAGTGACCTGGCCACAGGCACCCTGCAGCTGTAATAGAGTCTGCCCCGCCCCAGGGCTCCACCGTTCACTAGCAACTACATCAACACATAAACACAGAGGAACTCTGCAGGCCCTGTGGGGGCTCCTCCTGTCACTCCTGCGGGGAACTTGTTCTATCTTTCTTTGGGGTTCTCCTAAGACAAGTCCCCTGAAGTCAGGTGAGTCACTACAGTGCCTTAAGAGTATGCTAATAATCTTGTAGTTCCAGAAAAACATCCTCAAGTCCCATGTCTTCTGGAGGTAGACTCCCGAGGTCAGAGTATCTAACCTTGGGGAAGAGCACACAGTCAACCCTTCCTCCCCACCCCCATCTGATGTAAAAGTGGACACTTCTTGCTTTTGCACATTCATAGCCAGTTGACAAACAGCTACTGCCTTGGTACCCAGTTCTCTTTGAGAAGCTGGGGACACAGAGAAAAGAGTGCATGTACCCTTATAAGGTGGGCTTGGGGCTGGGTTCTTTCCAGAACCCTTGTCCTAGCAGCCAATAAATGTCTGTCATAAAATGTCACTGTCACCGAACTAACACTGGTCCCACCGAGTCAGAGAAGCGAGTTCCATGTACCAGCTTAGGTTGTCTTCGTACTGTGGCATCACTCAGAACAAAGACAGAGTTAACCATCCCAGAAGGCAGTTGCAGATATCTAAGTTTGGGCATTAAGTTCCTTGTTCACAGACACCTAGCTGCTGAAGGACAGACCAGAACTCATGTCCAAATAACACAGGGTTCATGCGCCTTCTGGTCACTACTCACTGTGACACAGCACCACTCTGAGTGGAAGGGGCTGTCCTTCCAAATGTCCAACAGGCGGCCACACCCTCCACACTATCTCCTGACCACGGAAGGCCACACCCTCCACACTATCTCCTGACCGTGGAAGGCCACACCCTCCACACTATCCCCTGACCATGGAAGGCCACGCCTTCCACACTATCTCCTGACCACGGAAGGCCACGCCCTCCACCCTATCTCCTGACCACGGAAGGCCACGCCCTCCACCCTATCTCCTGACCACGAAAGGCCACGCCCTCCACCCTATCTCCTGACCATGGAAGGCCACGCACTCCACACTATCTCCTGACCATGGAAGGCCACGCCCTCCACACTATCTCCTGACCACGGAAGGCCACGCCCTCCAGACAATCTCCTGACCACGGAAGGCCACACCCTCCAGACAATCTCCTGACCGTGGAAGGCCACGCCCTCCATACTATCCCCTGACCGTGGAAGGCCACGCCTTCCACACTATCTCCTGAATATGGAAGATCACACCCTCCACGCTGTCTCCTGACCATGGAAGGCCACGCCCTCCACACTGTCTCCTGACCATGGAGACCACGCCCTCCACACTATCTCCTGACCACGGAAGGCCACGCCCTCCAGACTATCTACTGGCCACGGAAGGCCACGCCCTCCACACTGTCTCCTGACCACGGAAGGCCACGCCCTCCACACTATCTCCTGACCACAGAAGGCCACGCCCTCCACGCTGTCTCCTGAATATGGAAGGTCACGCCCTCCACGCTGTCTCCTGACCATGGAAGGCCACGCCCTCCACACTGTCTCCTGACCATGGAGACCATGCCCTCCACACTATCTCCTGACCATGGAAGGCCACGCCCTCCAGACTATCTACTGGCCACGGAAGGCCACGCCCTCCACGCACGCCCTCTACACTATCTCCTGACCACGGAAGGCCACGCCCTCCACACTGTCTCCCGACCGTGGAAGCCTGTTATCCTCACACTTTTTTCTCCCCACCTAGATCTTTGCTCTAGCCCCCTAAACACCTCACTCTCCATTCTGTCCCAGTGTCAACTCTCCTCCAAATGGCACTAGGGCTGTGCCATGTTCTTCTACAATTCCTTTCACATGCATCCAACAGCCCGAGCAGGACCGTGAGGCCCACAGGACCTGCCCTTCGCCTGCAAGCCTCCCTCAGGCTCGCCTCTGACTCTTCTGCATCCTGCATCCCTTGCCGCCGTGAACATGGTTTGAACAGCCCCAGACCCGAGGCTTTCCTACCTTCTGACCACGGGACTCTCCAGACCTGATGTACCAGTATAACTGAGACCCTAGGCAGCCAGGCAATCCAGGTGCGCTAGGGTGCACCTGACTTTCTGTCTGCTCATTCACGCCATCCGCTAGGAGTGAAGAGAGGCTTCTCAAAGACCACCACCACCCCAGGGGCTGAAGACACTGAGTTGCCGAAAGTTGCCAAGCACATACAGTAAATGGCCAAATGCATCTCGAGTGGTCCAGGGTCTCTACATAACAGAACTAAAGATGGACACAATGTGCGTGTCACCATGAGCTGCTGATGCCATCAAAAGACCTCATTTGTCCTTAAATGAGAGAAACTGTTCAGAAGAGATTTAACTCTTGCATGACAGTGAAGGTGCAGTTGCAACCTCTTGGCTAGAAGATAGAAGAACGCCCTGCCAATCATTTTACTACCAAGAGGCTCCCTTCCCTGAAGTCTCACCTTGACCCACCAACAATGCAAAAGACACAATACAGAAACAAACCAATAACCCCTCTCCCGCGCTGGACTGCTCACAGTCACATGCATACATCTTGTTCCTTCTCTGCTATCAGAGGCTTCAGGGACCGGGGAGGGGACTTAGTGGGTAATGTGCTCACTGCTGGGCCTGATGATCTGACTTCAAGGTAGAGGAGGGAACAGATCCCATGACTCCTGTCCTCTGACCTCCACACCTGCACCATGGCACACACACTACATAAACATACAAATAAAAAACATTTTAAAATGTGATTGTCCTGCGTACCACAAATAATAAAAACCCAGAGACACATACTGGGGTTCAAGCGGAAGATCAGAAAAGTAAAGTAGCCTAGCCACTAGAGAGTTCTTTATAGGTATCTGTCATTGTTTGGGGGTGTTGGTTACAAGTTGTTATCGGTTAGGGTCAGGAGCAAAGTTGAACAAAGAAAATTAGAGCCGGGCGGTGGTGGCGCACGCCTTTAATCCCAGCACTTGGGAGGCAAAGGCAGGCGGATCTCTGTGAGTTCAAGACCAGCCTGGTCTACAGAGCTAGTTCCAGGACAGGCTCCAAAACCACAGAGAAACCCTGTCTCGAAAAAAACAAACAAAAAAAAAAAGTAAAGAAAATTAGATTCAGAGTTCTTATTCTAAAAAGAAAAAAGGGGGATACAGATATGACAGGAGAAAGGGGTAGATTACTGAATATACACTGAAAAGGAAAAACAGATATATATATATATATATATATATATATATATATAATGATAAAATAAGAAGGTAGGTTATTGAATCTACTTTTAAAAAGCAGCTACCAGTTTTGAATATCTAACGTTGGACTGGACTTTAGTATAATGCATACAAATTTTGTGTAGTGATACAAGTTTGAGATTAATTTTGTTAAAACATACTGTACATACATTTGAAATGTTGTTCAAGGTATTGAACCTATACAGCTCATTTAACAATGTAATGTAAATTTCTAGTTCTTACCAACTGGTTAGGATACTAAAAAAAAAAAAAAAATGCAGGTTAGTAATTAATCACCTATTACAATTAAATTTGTAGTCATATCAGGTATGTTTTCAAGGTCAAACAAAGATCTATCTTTAGGTAGACAGATCATCTTCAAACACTTCGGTGATCTACAGAATATGGCTTTTAAGATGTTTTAATAACATAGGTTCTTTTTGTGTGTGTGTGTGTGACAACGAGACATGTCTGCTCCTGGCAGCACCAATCCACTTCAGAGAAGATAATGGGTATGAAAAACACTTCACAAGGAGTTTATTTTCTTTGTGGCAAAAGTAAGCCACTGGGCAAGAAAGTGTCCTTGCCTCAGCTGACAGTATGTTGTCCTAACTGGACAAGCAGGACAAAAGAGAGTGACTGCCAAACCTTATCAAGACAAGGCAGAACAGACCTTCAGAAATCATGTTTCAGGCCGGGCGATGGTGGCGCACGCCTTTAATCCCAGCACTCGGGAGGCAGAGGCAGGCGGATCTCTGTGAGTTCGAGACCAGCCTGGTCTACAAGAGCTAGTTCCAGGACAGGCTCCAAAACCACAGAGAAACCCTGTCTCGAAAAACCAAAAAAAAAAAAAAAAAAAAAAAGAAAAGAAAAAAAAAAGAAATCATGCTTCATAGAAAAGCCTGTTGAACATTCTAGGCCTTTAGGCTGAAGATGGATACCCCAATGTTTCAGAGGAACTTTGGGTAACTATCTAGGCAGCCAGTTGTTTCTGTCATTTCTCACAATATTTAGAAGTACCTTGCTTGCACTTCCTGCTTACTCAGTTAATATGATTTCCTTCTTAGGTCTATGAGGTAGTTGAATACTAGATAGTTATAGTTTTCCTTTTTTATGAGACTCAAAAAGGAAACTCACTAAAGAAGTGTAAAGTGTATAATGTTGAGAGGTATCAAAAGATAGTTTGGGATGGTAATGCAAGCTATGACAGAAAGTAAATGAGATACAAGACTTTGAACTCACCAAGATAGGATAGACAGTGGAGTATTTTCTCTGAATTTGTCAAATGCAAATAGACTAGACATTTTTATATACTTATTGCCTGCATATATTATATATAGTTATTATACATTATATATAACTTGTCTTATATTAGTTATAGCCTTATTTTTATTTTAGACAAAAAGGGGAAATAGAGTAATATTTTCTTTGTGTTTTAATAAATAAAGCTTGTCTGAAGATCAGAGAGTAAAACAACCACACTTGTCAACCTTACAGACCAGGCATACACCTTTAATCCTGGGACTCAAGGCCACTCTGGAATACACAAGAGGGGACCAGTCTAAAAGAGAAACAGAGTTCACACCTTTGATGCCAACACTAGAGAGGAATACAAGGAAGAACTCAGTGCAGTCTCAGCCTTCAGCCTGAGCTTTAGTGGAGAATACTGCAGTCTGTCCTCACGCTGAGGACAAAATCACCCTTTGTCTGAGCCTCAGTAGAGGTAAGAACTCTCTAGTGGCTTGGCTGCTTTGCTTTTCTGATCTTCAGCTTGAACCCCAATATCTGTCTCTGGGTTCTTATTATCGTGCTACAGCCCTGTTTTCCTGGTGATCCTTACTTATAAATCTATCTCCATTAACTGTTCTTGCTTTCTTAGTAATAACTGTTGCTTTCTTTAAATCTGTTGGGATTTTTGTTTAATATTTTTATACAAATAGGGATTCGTAAAATACCTGTCAACAAAAATCAAGCAGAAACCAAGGGAGATTTTTTTTTTTTTCCTAAACTGAAGCAGAAATGTTTACTACTCTAAAGAATGCTTCTTGGCCAACTTCCTGGGACAGACACAATGGCTAGTCACAGGCGACGCTATGAATGTCCTACTTTCAAAGCTGTGCGGAGCAAGCCTGACTTGCTGGCTCGGAGATGCTGCCTGTGTCCTCACGGCTGGTTTCAGCTCCTTAGCTTCCATGCAGGCAGTCATTCATGCGTTCAGTGCATGCGTTTATCATTCATTCATGCGTGCACTCGTCCACGCACTCGGCAAATGCTTTCTACATTTCTACTGGAGTTAAAGTAAGAAGTCACTGTATCGGAGAGAAGACTGAGTGCCTGTGTTTACCTAGGAGGGAGGTCACCCCAGCTGCATTCCTCCGAATATGTGTTTCCGTGTGTGTCAGCCCATAGCTTCTCCGAGTGTGTGTGATCCTTATTTATAAGACTGGGAACTTAATTAAGGAGGCTACAAGGAAGAAGACACACCATATGAATCAATGTGGGGGATACACCCCAGCAAAGCATGGGGGGGCGGTACTAGCAAGTACCCAAGTGAATCACTGGGCATTTGGGAGCAGCCAGGACAAAGGTGGAAAGGGAAGAAACTAAGCCCCCAGGGGTTACTGAGCCTACCCATGACTCTGGGGACACGGGGGTGGGGGGAGGCACTGAGGCAGAGGTCTGCCATGGGACTACCATGAAGTGAAGTCCTGGAAGCCTCAGCTTCATGGAGGCTGAGAGAAGAGAAAGACAATCATGACTGCGGTATAGTGGCTGACTGGGGCTGGGTTATCCTCCAAGGAGACGGGGCCACGGTGAGGCCTGAAGATCTAGAGTAGAAGGACCAATGGCACGGCCAGCACAACTCAGAAGTGACAAGATCGTTCAGCTCCTCCAAACACACTGGGGTCGGGGTGCTCCAGCACAGAGTGCACATGAAAAGGCAGAAATAACAGAGACACTAACATGCTGCTCGGGTCATTGTAAGGGGGGAAAAATCACTGCAAATGAATTTGCACCAAGAGAAGTAAAAAAGAAAGAGACAGCACAGGTCTCTGATGCTGTGCTCGTGGGCTATGTGCCATATCAGGTCCCATGAGGACAAGAGCTGGTGCACAATTGAATTTATCTGCCTACCTCAGCATTGTGAGCTGACCCCAAGAAGATATACTCAAGTCCTGACTCTGACAGCAGTGAGGATAATGTTATTCAGAAAAAGAGTCTCGACAATGGGATCAAGTTGTAATGAGGGCACCTGGAGGAGACAGTGAGTTTGATTTACTGCCGTTAAGATTCTCAACGGTAGAGGGAAGAGAACACACACTCAGGAAGGCTATGCGATGACACAGAGATGCACACTCGGAGAAGGCTATGGGAGGACACGGACACACACACGGAAACACACACTCAGAGAAGCTATGGGACGACACACACAGAGACACACAATCGGAGAAGGCTATGGGATGACACAGAGATGCACACTCGGAGAAGGCTATGGGAGGACACGGGCACACACACGGAAACACACACTCAGAGAAGCTATGGGACGACACACACACGAACAGAGAAAGCTAAGTTTCAGCTGAGGGGACACTAAAGTAATACAGCCATTAGGCAGGACATCCAGGATGGCTGTCACCAGCAGAAGCAAAGGGCAGAGCCTCTTCAGGAGAGCCTTCAGTGAGTATGTGTCAGCCCCACCTCGATTTCGGGCTCCTAGTCCCCACACTATGAAATAATAAGTTTCTAGTCTATAGTCACCAGCTTATAGTCGGCTGGCCCAGTAGCCTGAGGAAAGTCACAGAGCCAGGACTATGGAGCCGACTAGGGAAGGCGTCAACCTGCCTGTCCAACGGCTGACTGTCCTCTCAGATTTCCGTCAGGATGGCCGGGCCAGTATGGGACATACAGAATAAGGATTGCTATGGCCCAAAGCAGGCCCCGGCAACAAAGGCAGTATAAGAGGAGAGAGGAAGGAACTGGTCAGCACGGTTCTCAGGCTTGGTCTTCAACTGACTGCCCTGTTCCCAGCAGAAATGGGGTCACTAAAGACCTTCATTGAGGAGACCACTCTGGAGCAGGTTGCAGCTGATCCTGCGGGACCAGGATCCTTATGTAGCTGCTGTCTCTTCTCTAAGAACAGAATGCCCACTCCACATGCTACCTAGCCATTGCTTTTGCATTTACACTAAACTACATTAAAAGTCACCCAAGGACAGAGATTTCCTACAGGAAGCCTGAAGAAGTCGACCTTACTTTAAAAAAAAAAAAAAAAAAAAAAAAAACAGTCCCACTGTTTCTATGCCTAACTGTCAGGAATTCATCACCACCCTTAGATTCGGTGAGGTAATGCTGCAAAAATATTCTGAAAACTCTAGGACCCAGCCCACTCCTCTAAGACATGATTAGCAAGCAGCCGAGAAAACTGATCATCCACATAGGAGAAACAGGACAGGCCTTCTGCTCATATTGACCATGAAGCTAAATCCAGTTTCACTCAAGAACTTAATTGTGTGAGTCAAACATTCAATTAAGCTAGAACGAGTTCCTAAGGTTGGAGCGTACAGTACAAGGATGAAGCTCATAAATTTAAGCACAATATAATAAAAATCTCTATTCTCGAAAGAGGCACCGAATGATGAAAAGAGGTCAATCTGGAAGAATATATGTAACTGATACAGGGGAATGCCTTGACCATGTTCATAAAGATATCCCAACTAAGAAAACCTAAATAAAGAGTTGGGTGTGGTGGCATGCGCATGTGGATCTCTGTGATTCTTGAGGTCAGCCTAATCTACATAATCAAGTTTTGGGCCAGCAAGGCTATAGGGTGGGACCCAGTCTCAAAAACAAGCAAGAGTACAATAAATAAGAGACACATACTGTTATGATTTTAGCCAGCACTTCCGGGTTCCAGGGACAGACATGTGTCTCCTCACTCGCGCCAGGTAATGTCACATACACCATAAGATGCTCTCTGACTTCAGATGCCAACAGGAGAATGCAAACCAAAGCCATAAGCATACTGTGCTTCTCAAGTCTAACCATTCAAAACTTGAAACATATACAAAACAAAAATTTCACAAACATATCAACTGTTACAATCACCGTGGAAAAGCATTTGTTATTACCTAAGAAAACAGCGCATGTAAAGAAAGAATCCGGCCGGGCAATGGTGGCTCACGCCTTTAATCCCAGCACTCGGGAGGCAGAGGCAGAGGCAGGTGGATCTCTGTGAATTCGAGACCAACCTGGTCTACAGAGCAAGAACCAGGACAGGCTCCAAAGCCACAGAGAAACCTTGTCTCGAAAAACCAAAAAAAAAAAAAAGAAAGAAAGAAAGAAAAAAAGAATTCGAGTGGATGTTTCCTCAAAGATGAGTAACTGGTCAATAAGCAAACATCACTAGACATCAAGGATGTGAGGCAAAGGCAACAAGAGACATGCAGTTACATTGATGGCTACCATCAAATTAGAGAACTGTGTGTGTGTGTGTGTGTGTGTGTGTGTGTGTGTGAGAGAGAGACACGGGAGGGGATGAATGGGTGGGGGGGAGGCAGCACAGGGCTTTAATCCTAGTACTTAGGAAGCAGCTCTGAATTGAGGACCAGCCTGGTCTGCACGTGGAGCTCTAGTCCAACAAGGGTTACAGGGTGAAACCTGTCTCAAAAATACTAAAACAGAATAAAGTTTAGGCAGGGTTCTGGAGCAATTAGTAACTTGATACTAGTCACAATGTAAAACAGCACGGCCACTGTGGAAAACATCACATTTCCTCTAAAAAATTGAAAGTAAAGCTACCACAGAATCCAGCAATTCCACCTCTAGACAAACTGCCTTGTACATCTGTGTTCGTAGTACAAACACAGGAGTGATTCCCATGCCCATCAACAGACAGACACACAAACATGTGGCTTAATCGCCCAATGGACCAATATGCAGTTCCTGAAAGAATGATAATTCTGATACATACTGCCATGTGGCCAGAACATGGAGGACGTCATGCCAAGTGAAATAAAGCAATAAACCCCCAAGTGAAGCGCTTGCCTTGCCTCTAGTGTATGCCAAGGTTCAATCCCAAGCATTTTCAAACACAACAAGGCTCCCTAAGTCTACTGTAAGAGACTGCACTGTGTCTCCATAGCTCTGCGTTCTCAAAAATCAAACACATGTAAAGCTGCATTAAGGAAAACTGCTTCAATTATTATGGACTCCTTCAGCTTGCTATTTTATGTTTCACATTTTCTGTTTGAACAAAAAAAAAAATAAAGAATTCAAATGCACTAATTCTCATTGGTGTGGCTATTGGACATTTGCTTTCTAAAAGTCAACACGCAGGGAGGAAGAATGATAAAGGGGCGAGATAAGAACATCACTGTTGACAATGACCGGCTGGGCTGGAGGCCCTTGCAAAATTACTGCACTGTTCTCGCCAATGCCCTACATATAATTGTCGGTGATTAAGATAAAAGATAATGAAGTCCAATGAGCTACCACTGGTGTACAGACTTCTACCTCCCTAACCATTAACTGGGAAGGTGGGTCCTGTCTCACTGGGGTCAGCCCCTGGGGACAAGCCTACTCGGTCCCAGTAGCAGGGATTTCTGCATTGCACTTCAGAATTCCCGAATAACCCAGGCAAACCGAAGAGGTCAAGGGAAGCAGGACTCCCCTAAAGACCCCATGCTGCTTCTCAGCAGCTTCCCTGAGACTGCGCCTTCGCCTCCGAACAGCTCACCTGCCAGGGCATGCCCAATCCAGAGCTCCACCAAGCCAAGAACACACAGCCCTGGCCTCCAGCTGCCCCAAGCCAGCTTGTTTCCAAAGCCATTTAACTCTCCATTAACTTGATTTGATGAGTTCCTGGACGGCCACCAAGTGCACTGAGAAATAAAGTCCCAAACAGCAAGCACATCATAATTTAACCATAGCCATTACTGGTCCGTGCGCCTCTGTAGCGTTGGCAGCAAAGAGAGTCACTCTTGGTGTTGTCTTTCCCTCTCATCCTCCCTGCTTTGTGTGCTCCGTTGCCTGGCGCTCAGCTGCGGTTTTTCTGTTTATTTTCCCCATCCAACAATCTTTTACCTACTTGCAGCTTGCTCTTGCCATCCATATAATTTTTGTCCTGGAGAAGCATCCAGTTCCTCCTATTAATGAATCCGACTAAAAACCGCATCTTTTAAACATCTGGAGTGCTAACAACGGCGTCAAAGGCACTTGCTATTCTAAGTAATTTATCTGAAGTCAGGAAAAGCAGAAGCCAAAACAAAGGACATTGATGAATGGCTAAACCCAGTGTCCTCATTAATTCTTCCTGGAAGGTTGGGAAGGGAACAGCCAGACACAATGACTATGGGTTAATTAACACCACTGTAATTAGCCAGGGTCCTATAGACCACCCTTCTGACTTATCAGACAACCCCAAACCCCTACTCTCATCCACTTCAACATGTCTACTACAACTCCATCTTTGTGTCAGACCCCAGACACTCTCCTCAAGCTTAAGAAAATCTTGGGCCTGCCAACTAATTCTGTAAAAGGAGAGTTTAGGGTTGTTTCTGGAAATACTTAAATCCCTGATGAGAAACCCTAAGAGGAAAAAAAAAATCTGGTTTACTGTTCCCTTTCAATTCAATGAAGAGAAGAACAACTGCTGCAGATAAGGGCAGACTAGGCCCACAGTGCCTGCCCTGAGGAAATCTGTTCTCCCACTTCCTAAATCAATTACCCAAGATTCTAGCTCTTAATCTCCACAGGCCTGGGGGTATCTGCCTGATAATGGCAATAAAATAATCAATCAGCAGCCAGCCTGCCTTCCCAGGGCTGTTAAGTGCAAATAAAGCCAATACTGGGCCATTATCCCATTCTCAAGGAGTTCTCCAAGCTTAAGAGCTGAATGCTTTGAAAGAGATACAAATAGCATTTAAAGTTCCCAGCAGACGGAAATGGCAGCATTTAAGAAGAGGGAAATGCATGGTGTGTGTGTGTGTGTGTGTGTGTGTGTGTGCACCTTTAATCCCAGCACTTGGGAGGCAGACAGCAGGCGGATCTCAGTGAGTTCTGGGCCAGCCTGGTCTACAAGAGCTAGTTCCAGGACAGGCTCCAAAGCTCCAGAGAAATCCTGTCTCAAAAAAAAAAAAAAAAAAAAAAAAAGAAAGAAAGAAAATGATAATGGTCCCACTGTTGAAATGCATCGTCATACCTCACTCATAAATATGTGCAAACATTATGCCAATTAAAAAAAATACAAGATGAGAAGCACAGAGATCTCAAAGCTTAAAAAATGATTTTTTAAATAATAAATATTGCTTTGTTTTTTAAAAAAGAAAAATAAAAGACTTGAGCCAGATGTGGTGGTGCATGCCAGTTGGGGTGGGAGGGGGGAGGCAGAGGTAGGAGGATCTCAGAGTTTGGAACCAGCCTAGTCCTTCCTACAGAGAGAATTCCACGACAGAAGTCTTATCTTAAAAAAATAAAAAAAAATAAAAATTAAAAAAAAAAAATAGGCGGGCAAGGGGGCACATACCTTTAGTCCCAGCACTTGGGAGGCAGAGCCTGTCCCATCTCAGTTGAGTTCCAGAACAGCCAGAGCTAGTGCAGACTAGCTGTTCTACTGCCTGCTTTGTCAAATAAAAGGTCAGCCTATGTATGTGTGTGTGTGTGTGTGTGTGTGTGTGTGTGTGTGTGTGTGTATGTGAACATCCTGCTCCAGGACGCTACGGTCTCATCAAAGAGAACAAGGAGCAAGCATGGGTCCTGGGAATGTCCTGTGCCATTTGTACCCTCAAGTTGCTAACGCAGGAAAAATCTGGGTTTGAAATACATTAGGGTTTGTTTATACAAGGGAACCATGCCACACACACACAATACATGCATACATGCTGCGCACACACACATGCAGCACATACACACAATACATGCATACACGCAGCACACACAATACATGCATACATGCTGCGCACACACACATGCAGCACATACACACAATACATGCATACACGCAGCACACACAATACATGCATACATGCTGTGAGCACACACACATGCAGCACACACATAATACATGCATACACGCAGCACATACAATACATGCATACATACTGCACACACACAGCACATACAATACATGCATACATGCTGCACACACATGCAGCACACACAATACATGCATACACGCAGCACATACAATACATGCATACATACTGCACATACACATGCAGCACATACAATACATGCATACATGCTGCACACAATACATGCATACATGCAGCACGCACACACACACATGCAGCATACACACACAATACATGCATCACGAGGCGCACGCTCACACATGAACACCTCTAAAATCAGGTCATGGCCAATGACTTGGCATGGTTTCACTAGCTGCAGGTTTGATTTTAATGACAGACCTTCTAATCTCTGGCCAAGTCAGTGAAAACTGGTTTGTCTCCAGACAGTAGTCATTCCCAGGCTGTTTGTGACGTGGGCTTTTAAAACGGGCAAGAGGGTTGTAGGATTCTTCATCTTTCTCTATTTATTTTGAATGCATGCCGTCTTACACAGGCTGGTAGACACGTGTACACACTTCAAACATAACATCCCCATTCTCTACGGGTTTCTCTCTGGCAGAGAAGACATTCTGATTTTTGAAAGTGTCTCGGACCCCTAGACTCACGACTATTCGCTGTGTATGGACCACTCTGCCACTGCTACTGTATGCCCAGGGAGTTGGATCCTCCTTGCCCTGGGGTTCAATTTTCTCACCAAGTTGGGTGAGCAAGCCCCATCTAAATCACTGGGTTGTGCTGAGAAGGAAAAGACGGGCACTTAGGTCACAGAGAGCCACACCCTACCAGCTAGGAAGTTTTAGCTGGTGGTGAAGGTCTGGACCCTCCCATTTCCACTGCAGTTCTCAGAAATGTGCAGAGTAAGACCACCTAGGCTGGTCAACCATTCTTAACTCTTCCTAAGGCAATATGCATCCTGCTACCCTGATCCCATGGCTTTTATTTTTTTTTAAAGAGCAAATCTCTCAGGCAAGGCAGTAGTAGTCTACATCTGTAATCCCAGGACTAGGGAGGAAGAGACTTTCTGTGAGTTCTAGGACAGCCAGGAACACACAAAGAAATCATGCCTTGGAAAAAAGGGGGGGAGTCTCTACACAGCTCTGGTTTTTCTGGAACTTACTTTGTAGACCAGGCTGGCCTGGAATTTACAGAGATTTGCCTGCCTCTGCTTCCCAAAATGCTGGTGTTAAAGGCGTGCACCATGCCTGACCTGATGGGATGTTGAAAAGGAAGAAGGCAGAAGTAACAGCACCTGATTAGCTACTTTGTAATGGGTTCCAGTACGGTCACTTTCCACCTGGAATGACAGGACCACATGCAACCAGGAAGACTGGAGGAAGGACTCCAGGGGGAAGGGCAGAAAAGGAGAAAGCCCAGAAGATGGCAGAGAGGGGTAGAATCAAGTATGTTGAATACTGATTTCAAATAAACTTCTGACACAGGTCACCTTCCTGTACGCTAGAATTGTGGCCTCTGGTTTCTAATTAATGGAAAGGAAACAGATGGCGTTATTGTCATTTTACAACTTCAGAAGTCATAAAAATATAAAACCCACGACTACGCTTTACTAACTCACTACAGTAATCACCCACAGTAGCTATGATGTTTGCCTGGGCCTCCGCTTTGATGCAAAGAGGTCATTTGCCTAAACAAGCCACTCCAAACAAAACCTCAACCGCATAAAGCACCGGTTTGGGGCAACTCGTATTTTACCCTTCTTGACTCTAACCCTGCACTTCCCCTCGGGTGGAACACACTTAAACTACAAAGAGGGAGCAATACAACTATGGAGTTGTACAGCCACTGACCTGGGAGTTGTGAAAACCACAGAAGCCTAATCCCACCTCGAAGAAGCCTAAATTAGGCCTGGGTATCAAGAGTCTTCAGAAATACCTGGGGGTTCTGTTGTGTAATCAGGGCCAAACAGCATGGGGCCCAAGACTCAATCGGTCATAGGCACTCTTTCCCCACCCGAGAAACCCATGCTACAAAGAAGCAACTTGTTCAAAGAATGGGACGTCCCTCAGGATCTTCCTAGATACATAGCTCCAAGTGTCGCCTCAATCATTTCACAGGCGTCTTACAAAGCTTTGCAAGAGGTGAGAGCAGAGTAGAAAGTGGTTGCTACCTGCGGCTCATCTAGTTGATTCAAACAAAACAAAACAAACAACAAAAATAAAGCACACAGGCCAGCCCACCCCTGAGAAGATGCACAATTCCTACACTTCGGTTTCCACAGGAGAGCTGAGGAACAAGATGCGAGACCAGATGGAAGCCTGAAAGTAAGAACACGCTTCTGTGACACAAACAGCCCTGCTCCGCCACCTCAATCACGCCAGTCAAGCCCTTCAAGAGGAAGGAACCGGCAGCCCGTGTGGATGGCAAACACATGTGGACAACTTGGCTTTCCCACACACTTGTCTAGGTCAGCGGCTCTCAAGAGAGGGCAAGTCGAGCTCCACCCCTGCCCTAAGACACTGAGAAATACTGCAGACCTTTTTTGACGGTCCCAAGCTTGGAGCTGTGGCGGCACTGATAGCATCTAGTGGGAGAGACGCGTCTGACATCCCGTGGGGACAGCTCCTACCACAGGAAATTACCCATCCAGTATGTCACGCGCTCAGAGGCTGAGCAAGCCTGTTCTGAGCAGATACTGGGAATGAATTCCACCTACAGCCACCCCCTCATGCGCACCATGATGGTTCCGTGGGGGGCTCCGTGACGGGTGGGCCTCAATGTTTCAGTGATCACACAGACAGTATTTGTTTACAAATAAGCCCAATAACCTTGACCCAAAAATGCCTGCATCCAAACCCCTGAAAACAGACAGGAAATGCTTGGCATGCCTTCAAAACTAAAGGCAAATATTCCTGGTGACACCCCCGTGGTGACTCAGGCTCGCTGGGGAGAAGGATCCCTCCCACAGGAATGCTGGTGGGATGCTGCGCTCTTCATCACTCAGAGTCACAGGGTCCTGCCACATACAACTGCACCTTTAAATTTTCATGGTTCTTATATCCTAAAACGATTAATCCTGCCGGGCGGTGGTGGCACACGCCTTTAATCCCAGCACTCGGGAGGCAGAGGCAGGCGGATCTCTGGGAGTTCGAGGCCAGCCTAGTCTACAAGAGCTAGTTCCAGGCCAGGCTCCAAAGCTACAGAGAAACCCTGTCTTGAGAAAAAAAAAAAAAAAAAAAAAAAAGCTTAATCCAGGGAAGACTTTTTCAGCATTTAGTTCATGTTCCTCTCAGGCAAGAGAAAGCAATAGCGATGCCATTTGTGTGAATAAACACACACACACACACACACGTACACAGGGAACTCTCCAAGGGCCTGGTCTCCACAACTGAGGTTGTCTGGAAGTCCCCAAGTGTCCAGCACCCACCCCCAAAGCTCCTCCAAACATTCTTGTTGCCTTTCCTAGTCCACACTCTTCCTCTCCTCCCTCTGGAAGAGATGAGGCCAAATGCCATGGGCAAGAAACCCCAGGTGTCTATCCTTGATACTCTGAATTAAACAGAAACAGCTGCTCAATAACCACACTGTTTTGCCTCGACAACCCACTTACACCAGCACCCCGAGATGAATAGCATCCATATTCTGACACCCAAGCATTTGATGGGCACCCCATACTTCCCATGTTCCCTGAGTCTGGTGAAACCACGGTGGGCAACAAAGAAATACAACCATGAGCCCCCATCCCCCCATGGAATTCCTCCATTAACACAATTAAGCAAGCTGTATAAACTAAGAAGAAGGAAGCTTGCCTTCAGTGAAAGATTCTCGTTAGATGGGGGCTGGAGGGCTGGAAAGGAAGAAGTGGTTGGAGCCTAAATCCCTGGGAAGGTCTATAAACCACAAGGATGCTTTAACACAACCAATCCACAAGGCACAGCCATTGCCTTGAGAGGCCTCCAGGGCACTGCGATGCTGTGGGTGTGGTTCCACCAGCTCCCAGGGCCAACTTGGCACTGCCTGAGTCCAGTGGAGATGGCTGCATGTTCAGGAACCTTACAATCAAGCGCAGCCCCGCTTACCACAGGCCAAACATGATGCTTTTATGACTCATCGCCATTGTCAAAAAAGTAAACTTAACCTACAGTAGAATTACTGTCTCGCATTAACTGTCTTGAGGTCATCACTTTCAGAATCAGAAATCCCTTAGGAAGAGATTTTTGAACAATGACATGGCTCTTTCTTGAGCAAGAGAAACAATTCTTGTTGTTGTTGTTGTTTTGTTTGTTTTTCCTGTCTCTCTGTGTAGCTCTGGCTGTCCCGGAACTCACTCTTTGTAGACCAGGCTGGCCTCAAGCTCACAGAGATCCGCCTGCCTCTGCTTCCTGAGTGCTGGGATTAAAAGCGTGCGCCACCACCGCCCAGCTCAAAAGTTACAAATTTTTAATGAGTGCCCAACAGGCAGGGGTGGGCTACAGCGTATGTACCACAAGGCTTAGATGTCATTGACAGTTGAGGGAACAGATACGCACATCGCTGGCTAGCTTAGACAACATCAGCATCCCTGTTGGAGAATCAAACCTGTGCAGTTTGTAGAGAATGAGAAACAGAGCCACACAAATGCCCAGCTAATTTTTGGTGGGTGGTTTTGTTTTGTTTTGTTTTGTTTTTGAGAAAGGCTCACTATGTAGCTCTAGCTGGCCTGGAACTCACTATATAGACCACGCTAACTTTCAACGCACAGGATTCTGCCTGCCTTTGCCACCTGAGCACTAGGATTAAAGGTGTGTACCACAACCATGCCAACTAAATTTTGACAAGAGTACAAAAAAAAAAAAATTAGAACGGAGAGAAGGTATTATTCCCATGTGCGGTGCTGGGGCTGGCCCGCCACTGGTACATATAAAAAAACAAAGCGAATAGACAAAGCCCAGGATCTAATCCATCTCTCATACAAAATGTTAACTCCAACTGAATTGTGAACCTAAATGAGAAACTAAAATTTTTTTTTTTAATATTTACTTATTTTATGTATATAAGTGCTCCATCTTCACACGTAGCAGAAGGGGAAATCAGATCCCGTTACCGACAGTTGTGAGTCACCATGCAGTTGCGGGGAGATGAACTCAGGACCTCTGGAAGAGCAGCCAGTGAGTGCCCTTAGCCAGTCAGTGAGCCGTTTCTTCAGTCGCTGAAACTATAAAATCTTAAAGTGAGGGAAGAAGGGACACAGAAAACATTCCGTGTCTAAAGCTAGGTCTCCAGCTCTTAAAACTGTGACCATAAAAGGGGACATTTATAAACGAGACTCCATCAGAAACGAAACGAAGAGCTTAGGACTGAGTAAGACCCCGTGGAGAGGGTGAGACAAACTAGAGACGAAGACTCTGTTTGTGAATTGTGAGTCTGCCAAAGGACAGCGTCGGGAACACGAGGAGAACTCTCAAAACGCAAAAGTAAAACCAATAGGGAATCCAACTGCAAAATCCAATGAGAGAAAGACACGGAGAGTTTTCTAAAGGAGATACAGATGGGACACAGCAAGCGAAAAGATGCCTGGCATCACGGGCCATCTAGGAGAACTACTGAAAACCGTGCCTGCTGGGTCCTTTAGTCCCAGCACTTGGGAGACAGAGACAGGAGGGTCTCTGGGAGTTCAAGGCCTGCCTGGTCTACACAGCGAGTTCCAGGACAGCCAGAGCTATGAGGTGAAACAGTCGCGAACCAGAACAAAAACGGTGTTGCCTATGCTTGTCGAGGGTGTGGAGACCTTGGAATGCCCGAGCATCAGAGTGGGGACAGCCACCCTGAGGACTTTCTCTACAGAGTTCAACGTGCAACTCCTACACAAACCCAGGAATCGTTTGTCACCTCGGGTGTTTATCCCTGGGAAATAAAACCTCATGTTCCCACAGACACTAGCACACAACTCTATGGAAGACACAGTTGCCTTCCTTGCCCTGGGATGCAAACTCAAGGCAGACCACTTCTAAGACAAATGGATGAGGTGTTATCACAGTGACACGTTATCCAAGACCAGGCAGGGCCAGGCGGGGCCAGGCAGGGGCGCTATAATAAATTCAATGCTGATGCTTGAGCTAGAAAGCATCAGACGGAGAACTCTGAGCTCTGTAAGACTTCCTGACCCTCAGATGCCAGCTGAAAGGTCAGGTCCCAGGCTACCTACATACAGCATCTGCCCAACTTGGCTAAACTACGAAATTCTCGCCAATTCTTTGCTACTATCACTCGTGGACAATTTCACTAGTGTTTTAACCATTTTATAAGAGGATGCAAATCAAACGTAACTAGCTGCCTGGAGCAGGGAGGGCATGGGGACTTGAAGCTTGCCGTGGCCTCACACTCTCTCTGCTTTCAGAGTCACAGAAGGCTTTGCTACAAAAGCATGGTTGGTTATAGCATTGGCGACTGATGATAACTTGACCTTTGCTTACCTTGTCTTTTTCTTCCAATGTCAGAATGGAGCAGAGCCCCGCATGGTTGGCAAGCTCTCCATGTGGCCACACCCTTAGCCAGACTAACACAAACACCCTTGAGTGTCTCTTTCCTTGCCTCTGCTCCCCAAAGATAGAGGACCTACAGTCTCCTTGGCCAACGGCCTGGAGACCACATGGAAGACCCCAAACATCTGTCTTGTCCTCTCATGAGCACCCTCGTCCCATGGGAGATTCTCCAGGTTTGAGATTAAGATGAGCTAGAAAGGAGTGTATGGAGAAAGCGAGCACAGCTGTATGCATGTGGTCCATCACTGACTGGATTTGTGACTCACCAAGGCGATCCCAAGTGAGGGTGGTACCTAATGATGACATCATCATCATCATCATCTCAGTTTGTGCAAACATACCTGATGATGTCAGTCCCTGTCCATGCGCTGTGAGACCGCTTCCACCGCTCTAAGGAGACAGCGTTCAGAGTTCCTGGACAGCTCACCTGGTGAGGAGCTGGCAATCATTTAATTCCATCTCTAGTATTTTTGTGTAGGCACATCGAGAACCATGAACAGCTTTAAGAAGGAAGAGTTTGACTGTCACATCCTCGACAAAGGCTTTACAGCCAAGGACATTCTGGACTAAAAAAATTAATAAAGCATCCTCTGATAACAAGGATGCTTTCTATGTCGCGGATCTGGGGACATTCTGAAGAACCATCTAACATGTCTAAAAGCTCTTCCTCGCATCACGCCCTTTTATGCAATCAAAAGTAATGACTGCAGAGCCATGGTGAACACCCTACCTGCCATTGGGACAGGTTTTGACTGTGCAAGCAAGACTGAAATCCAGTTGGTGCAGGGGCTGGGGGGGGGGCTCCAGAGAGGATTATCTATGCAAATCCCTGTAAACAAGTCTCAGAGATCAAGGATGCTGCCAGCAACGGAGTCCAGATGAGATGAGAACAGTGAGGTTGGTTTCAGCATGTATCTGCTTGCTATTGATGGCGGCTTTCCTGGATCTGAGGATACGAGGCTTAAGTTTGAAGAGATCACCAGTGTGACCAACCCAGCTCTGGATAAGTACTTTCCTCCAGATTCTGGGGTGAGAGCCACAGTCGAGCCAGGCATGTTGTGTCAGCTTTCACCCTGGCAGTCAATACCATAGTCAAAAAAAAAAATGGTATGGAAGGAACAGACCAGCTCTGATGATGAAGATGGGTCAAAGGAGCAAACTTTCATGTATTACGTGAATGACGGAGTGTACGGACCATTTAACTACCTTCTTTATGACCACACACATGTGAAGGCCCTGCTTCCGAAGAGACCCAAGCCAGTGAGAAGTATTCCTCGCCCAGCATCTGGAGACCAACATGTGATGGTCTGGATGGGATAGTCGAGCGCTGTAACCTGCCTGACACGCATGTGGGTGATTGGCTGCTCTTTGAGAACAGGGGTGCATACACTCTTGCTGCTGTGTCTACTTTCAATGGGTTCTCTCAGAGGCCTTCTATCTACTATGTAATGTCGAGGCCAGTATAGCAACTCAGGAAGCGGATCCAGAGCCATGGCTTCCCACCAGAAGTGGAGGAGCAGGAAGTTGGCACTCTGCCTATGTCTTGTGCCCAGGAGAGCGGGATGGACCGTCACCCAGCAGCCTGTGCTTCCGCTAGCATCAACGTACAGATGCCATTCTTGTAGCTCTTACCTGCAAGTTTAGCTTGAATCAAGGGATTTGGGGGGACCATTTAACTTAATTATCGCTAGTTTTGGAATGTCTTTGTAAGAACAGGGATGGCACGGATGCAGTGGGGAAGGCTAGGAGATGGGTCACACTTACCTGTGTTCCTATGGAAACTTGGAATCTTTGTTTTATATGGACTTTTATCACTTTTCAGACATGATGCTAACGTATGCCCCTCAGCTGCTGAGCCAGCATTTGTAGCTTGTACATTTGGCAGAGTGGGCCAAAAGCCAATGTTGTGACCCATTTTAGAAATAAACTGTCTTGAAATTTAAAAAAAAAAAAAAAGGATACCTGATATATAGACACAGGCTAAGACAGATCGTTCAGAAATTCCCTTCAGATTCTATGTCACTACACACCTATTATAGTTTGATTTACAAATAAATCACAGCGAGAGGTTAACAAAATAATAAGCGACAACACGCTGGAAAGAAAACACTGGTGTTATCTATTTTTGCAGTTTTCCATCTTCTGTATTGTCTTGCACAGCTGGCCTACAACAATGGAAACCATGGACAGTGAGGCCACAGATAAGGCAGGACGCGCAACTGTACTTTCAAAAGCCCGGCTACATCCTCACTGAGGAGACCTTGGTACTTCTGGAACACACTCAGCATGATGTTTATGTACCCCATCTTTCCGGTGACCCCCACACACACACCCTACGGGATTTGTTTACCTAGTCTCCTCCTTATTGGGAACCCAAAGGAAAAGGAACACTTCTCGAACGACGATAAACCACGCGATTTGTGAAATGACACTACCTAATTCCTGACAGAACTATACAATTCTATTCATTCCCTACAGAACTCTACAATATTTCCGGTTCCCGGGAAAGAGCTTCCTTCATTCCTCACGTTCTCCACAATGACTGTGTAGTGGTTCCATCACCCGGAAGCGTCTGTTCAGAGTTTGGAGCGTGGCAGACAGCTTCTGTGAGAGCTGGCCTTCACAGGAGAATCTTAAAGAATGTACAAGACCGGTACAGGGATGGTCAGAAAGGAGTCACATGCCAAGGCCCTGGCTGGAGCAAGATGCTGAGGCGGGTAGGGGCCACATTCATTCCCTCCCTAGGAAGGAGAACCTTCCCTTCCTCCTCCTGCGGTGTTCTCATTAGATGAAATGACATTCAGCACTTCTAAAAATAGAAATTAATTACACAGAGATGCATCAGTGGGTCAAAGGAAGGCACAGGTACCTTTCTCCAACTACCTGAAGATAGACCCGAGCTGCCTGCTGTTCTCCCTGCCTTGACGCTGTCTCTGTTCCAGAGCCCTCTCCTGGGGTCCTGACCTGTCTCCAGCCTCTTCCAGCTACAATGAAGATGCTCAAGGGAGATACGGAGGAAGAGAAGGGCTGATTCAGGGGACTCCCTCCTCCTTGCTGCAACATGCCTGGAGACCATTCAGAATGCCTAGCCCCAGGCTTTTCTGCTTTGCCCTGGGAGGGTGGGCCCAACTCCCTAGGAACCCTTGGGGCTAGGACCTCAACAAACCCAATTCTATAGGAGTCCTGTAACAGCCAATAAGCTGAAGGTGTGTTTGGGAGCCTGTGCTGCTCATGCCAAACGGTGGACCTTCAGGAGGTAGGACATGGAAAGTCACTAGAGTGTGCCCTTGAAGAGGCCAGAGCTCTGGTGCAGCCTCACGCGCTTCTACCCCACTTCACTGCAGGCCTCCGAGGACCATGGGTTGAACTCTCTGAATCCATGAGCCAGTCAATTATCTCAAGGTTATTTTGTTTGTTTTTGTTTTTCTGATTTGTTTTGAGTTACAGGAAGTTGATCCATCCCTGAGGTCTTAGCACACAGATGAGACACACAGTTCGCGCCTTCAAGAGCACACACACAGTCTGCGCTTACCTCTGACTTCCCCCATTCTCCTCACCACCATGTTCTTTCTCTATCTTAACCAAAACCAAACACGGTGTTGGTACAATCTCTAACAACCAAACTTAATGAACAAACATAAACTAAGAAACCAGAACATTCCAAATACTTGAACAGGTCAGTCACCTTTCCTCGCGAATCTCTGACATAGTTCCTGTGAAAAAGCAAATAAACTCACCCAGCACATGGCCCAGCAACAGCATGGGAGGGTGCTGGGGAGGAGGGAGGGTGCTGGGGAGGAGGGAGGGTGTTGGAGGAGAGAGGGTGCTGGGGAGGAGGGAGGGTGCTGGGGAAGAGGGAGGGTGTTGAAGGAGAGGGTGCTGGGGAGGAGGGAGGGTGCTGGGGAGGAGGGAGAGTGCTGGGGAAGAGGGAGGGTGTTGAAGGAGAGGGTAATGGGGAGGAGGGAGGGTGCTGGGGAAGAGGGTGATGGGGGAGGAGGGTGATGGGGGAGGAGGGTGATGGGGGAGGAGGGTGATGGGGGAGGAGGGTGATGGGGAGGAGGGAAGGTTCTGGGGAGGAAAGGAGGGAGGGTGCTAGGGAGAAAAGGAGGGAGGGTGCTGGGGAGGAGGGAGGGTGTTGAAGAGGAGGGAGGGTGATGGGGAGGAGGGAGGGTGTTGGAGAAGAGAGGGTGCTGGGGAGGAGGGAGGGTGCTCGGGAGGAGGAGGGTGCTGGGGAGGAGGGAGGGTGTTAGGAGGGAGGGTGCTGGGGAGGAAGGAGGGTGCTGGGAGGAGCCCAGGAGAGTACTGGGGAGGAGCAGCAAGCCATTCCCTGGCCTCAGAAACTTTAATACTTTGATACAAGTTTGTGTTGATTTAAAGAAGAAACATTCCCCAGTGACCTCTCAGCCTCCACAGTGGTGATTACCCACTAGTGTATTTACAGCTCCTGGACTGAGGGCACCCTCTCTTCCAGCCGGTCAGCTACAGCTTAAGCACTCAGCACTCAAAAATATTTATGCTTGTCTTTCCGTGCCTGGTGCCTGTTAAAATTCTCTGTGAGTATCTGAATTCTGCACTTTCCAGCTGGGGACACCTGACCCGTTGTTGTATGGATAAAAGATAGAAATGGCTCCTAGGAGCAGAGGGAAGGAAGGTAGTTTCCCTGCAGGCCTCAGACACTGTACACCCACACAGTATACACACAGAGACAGACAGACAGACAGACAGACACACACACACACACAGAGGCAGCGACACAGAGACAGACACATACACACACACATAGAACCAGCAACACAGAGACAGACACCATGGGCCGCCTCTTCCAGTATTAGGCAAAAGATTTAACCAGACACCATTAATTCTTCTCCCCCTCCCCCACCCCATTCTACCCCATTATTAACTTAGCAGGATACACAACTGGGCTATCACTTAAGTCACCAGATTTCTTACCCTTCCTCTACCTCAGCTGGAGTCTCCCACACTCAGTCACACATGAAGGCATACCACGACTAGCGAGTGAAACCAGAGACCTCTTGGTTCCTTCCCAACTGTCCTCGGTGGGTGCACTGGGACTTGCCAGGTTTGGAGCCGGAGACGATGCTCTGACCCAAAACACAACCAGTGTCCTAAGGAGTACTCACTCCCCTGTAAGATCTGCCTACAGAGAATTTTACCGTCTTCTTCCCCAAGCAAATCTTTGCTTACCAGGGGAACCATAAAGTCTGAAAAAACCAGTGATGATATTTTACTGTGTTATAGTAGAAGGACAATGGCTATTTATTGTTTTTATGTATCTACACTTGCAGACTCCCTGGCTGTCAGACAGTCTGAATATAACAGTACATAAACTAAGTCCTAGGGAAGATGCAGACCCACGGAGAAGAGGGATGCAGACCCACAGGGAAGGGGAAGGGGGGATCAGACCCACGAGGAAGAGGGGATGCAGACCCCAGCCAAGTGTTGAGCAGAGAGACAAGAATGCCACTCAAAGCTCCGAAGCTGGTGCTCTGAGAAAGTCCAGTGAACCCCAGGGCCACACTCAATTTAGGCAACACAGTGTGTCAAGCTATTGTGACCCTTCCCAACATAAAGCCAAAATACTCAATAAAACACAACAAATAAAAATTTCTACTTAGTTGAACTTGGGGAAAAAGAAAGGACTTCTCCAGTGTCATAAATGAGTAAGGGGTTTAAAACCACGGCAGGCTCAGTGAGAAAACCTGTCTCAGAAAATCAGGTAGAAAGAGAGACGACATCCCACATCGGCTTCTGGCCTCCACAAGCTCGTGTACACACGTGGACCTGTAGCCAACCATACACAAACATGCACACATCACACACGAGCATGACAAAGAGAAAGAAAGGAACAAGCTGACAAACGTGCCAATCAAAGAAAATAAGCATTGCTATTAGACGTATCAACTAAGGGGAGATTTTAAAAAGATGAAACAATAATGATAACAGGAAGGAACAGAGTTGATTAGCTCTCTAAAGCTGTGCGTATTGCTCAGGAAAGAAGCAGGTATGATCATTTTAAATTTCAAATCAAGTATGCATGTGAAATATGAGTCAAATTAACGGCAGAATGCACACTGTAGAATGTACAGCGTCCCAGATGAGAACGAAAACATGAGAATTTAAAAATCCAAAGAAAAGGCAACATTTAAGAAAACAATCAAAAAATGTCATGGAAAATAAAGAACACAAAATACAATGATCGAAATAGAGCAACTTACTTATTAATAGCCACAATGGCATAAATGAATTAGATTCATTGGTTCGAAAGTGCTTCTCAAACATCATTTCAAAAAATATAGCTACATTTTGGTTCATAAAAAAATAATAACCTAAAACATAATCATAGAAAATCAGACACTAAAGAACCACAGAATATCCCAGGCAAGTCCAGTAGAATAGACGTCCCTGCCAACTGATTAGGGTGATTTATCCCAAAGCTTCTAAATCTACTTGGATTTTTAAAATATAGCTTCAAAATACATAAAGCAAGAGTTTGACACAGCCCGAATTACAGTAAAACCAAATTATAAAGTACACTAATTTACACTACATTAATAATTTTTTAATTAATGAATTGAACGCACTTTTACAAACTACAGCAATACAAGGATGGGCTGTAAATCAATTAAAACCAAACAGATCAAGAGTGAAAATATAGTAGACTCCACAGACAGGGTACATCTGTACCCTGAACACATACAATATCCTCCCTGCCATGGGTTACAGCTGAAATTTTAAAGCTTCACTCGGATGGAATTACATGAAAATCTCTACCCAGCCAGACTTGGAGTAGCCACAGTCTCTGGTACACACAGACTCAGAGCAGCCAGTCTCTGGTACACACAGACAGACTAGGCGCAGCCACAGTCTCTGGTACACACAGACAGACTAGGAGCAGCCACAGTCTCTGGTACACACAGACAGACTCGGAGAAGCCACAGTCTCTGGTACACACAGACAGACTTGGAGTAGCCACAGTCTCTGGTACACACAGACTCAGAGCAGCCACAGTCTCTGGTACACACAGACAGACTCAGAGAAGCCACAGTCTCTGGTACACACAGAAGCGTAACAGCCACTTGTTTACTAAGCACAAACCCCACAATCACATCACATCCAGGGTCTGGAAAAAGATGACCTGCAAAAAGTCTCTGGTTTCTGGCGGCTCCTGCGATTCCCATTAAAGAAAATACGAGGCCGTTTGAACCAAGCTCCTACAGCAGGTTCAGAGAACCAGAAGGAACCCCAGTAAAATATATGAGGCTGTTTGTTTGAATGGATTTCCTGTAACAGGTTTAGAGAAGCAGAGGGAACCCCAATAAAATTCTTTGGCTGAAGTTCTACACGCCTCACCCCAACTGTGTGCCTATCTGACAGAGACCAGGAGAGACCGAACAGTCAAATAACACGAACAAGTCATCCCTACTGATGTGACAATGTCCTCTGTTTGACAGCTCGCAGGACAGTAACCTGAGCGCCACCCACCAGGCTTCCCTTTCCCTGTTCCTAAGCCACAAAACCCACTGCTCTACCACTGGTTCAGTGGGGGGGGGTGGGGTCTCATTCTATTTTATGAAATGGAAATCATCCTAAATCTCAAAATCACAACTACCAATCAATGGGATCTGATACTCAGTTTGTCTTTCAACACTCCTTTCCACAGTATTGATTCACTGGGGTGACGTATCTCTGTTTTTAGAAATTGCCAACTAATCTGGCTACTTATTATTTGTGTCTAGTTTATGACTGTATTAAAAAGCTGGGGGAGGGTATTACTGTAGAGTAAAAAGGCATATGGGTGACCATCTTTGAAAAGTGGAAGCTAACCAGGCCTAGTGGTGACACACACCTTTAATCCCAGCACCTTTAATGCCCAGGCAGAGGCAGGCGATCTCTGTGAGTTCAAGGCTAGGGCAGGTTCCAGGACAGGTTCCAAAGCCACACAGAGAAACTCTGTCTCAAAAAAAAAGAGAAAAAGCTAAGTGAAAGCTAAGCTAGCTTACCCACTTTCCCTTCCTAAGATTCTGTGGGAGATCTGTGAAGAAACAACACAGGAGTCCAGGACAAAAAACAGCTTGAACTCTGCGGCAGGGCAAAGGACCTGGTTCCTGGATGCAGGGACCATGAGTAAGCAAGCACAGAGAGCGACCAGGAGACCTGGCCAAGTAGGTCAGCCCTCTTGCCTTCCCATCTATCAACAGAGAAAGTGAGTTTCCCATGACACGCCTGTTTACCTTTAAAGAGGACCAGAGGGGAAAGCCCTTTGTCACCCTTTGACAGCCCTGTCCCTGCTCCAGTTTGTATCCTGGGTGGAGGAAGGAGGGCAAGGAGACAGAGTGAAGGCCAAGTAGTGAGTAATGGTCATGTTAAGAAGTCAGACAAGTCTTCGGCAAGTCTGTCGAAGGCCGAAGGACACTGTCAGACCTCTGGGATGGAGAGGAGAAAAAGGACTTGACAGCATGCACCCCATCACCCCACATCTTCACCCAAAAACACTGGTCAAATATGATAGAAGAAAACCATTTTGAAAGAGGTTAAGGGAGGGAGCTGGAGAGATGGCTCAGAGGGTTAAGAGCACTGATTGGTCTTCCAAAGGTCCTAAGTTCAATTCCCAGCAACCACATGGTGGCTCACAACCATCTGTAATGGGGTCTGGTGCCCTCTTCTGGCCTGCAGGCATACACACAGACAGAATATTGAATACATAATAAATAATGTTTAAAAAAAAAGAGGTTAAGGGAGCTGGAGAGATGGCTCAGTGGTTAAGGGCACTGACTGCTCTTCCAGAGGACCCAGGTTCAATTCCCAGCACCCACATAGCAGCTCACAACTGTCTGTAACTCCAAGATCTGACAGCCTCACCCAGGCATACATGCAGGCAAAACACCAATGCACATAAAATATAAAGAAATAATTTTAAAAAAAAAAGAAAAAAAAGAGGTTAAAACTCACGCAACAAAACCAACCATTTCAAGGGTATAAATCAACAGCACGGAGGAGGGAGGGGGGAGGGAGAAAAAAAAAGATCAAAAATAAAATAAAATAAAAATCAACAGCACTTGACACACTCACATGAGGTATAAAACCGCCACCTTGTCTGTTTGGTCCTGAAACACGCCCATCACTTCCAAGGCAATTCCAAACCCATAACAACTACGATTCCATAACTACTGGAAACCATTCACCTGATCACAAAAATTTCTCAAAGGCAATTATTACTGAAAAAGCAGAACAGAGCCCAGAGCTGGTGGCAAACACTGAAGATGGGGGCGAAGGGTAGTGACTGTTACAACCAAGAGCCCTAGCGACTACAGGACCCTAGGAGAGGCCGAAGGACCACCGCAGGGCTGCTCAGGTCCTCTTGAGACCAGGTACCTACACACAAGAAGGACTCTGTTATTCAGGAACAGGAAAAGCCCGTGCATTTTTAGGTCATCATGCATTGCTTTACAAAACGTCAGAAGTCAACCACGAAGAACAAAGCTCACCAGGGCCAAACTCATCTGTGCATTTTTTTTGCTTTTGTGAAAACAATCCATCTATGGAGACCCAGCTGGCATTTCCCAGCAACCCCTCTTCCACCACCGTGGGACCCTGCATCCCTGGCTCCATCATTCTCTTCATCCAGTCTCCTCTGCCAGCGTCTAACTCTCCTGAGACTCCTGTGCGTTATGCAATCCTTTAGCGGTTTGGTATAAAAATATCATCCCACCGGACTGACGGCAACTCCAGTGGTGAAATTTATTCCATCTCTACTGAGCCATTTTATCCTGCTGTATCAGTTTAACCCACAGGGAGGGGCTGATCTCTCCACGTCGACCTGAGCCAGCATGGGGCTCCGAGACGACCCTGCTTCCTCTGGCTTTACTTTCCACGTAAAGAAAACAACAGCAGTCATTTCTTATTCCCAAGGAATCCCACGTCTCACGAAATCCATTTAAACATATGCAGACTCTTCCCTTGCTTAAAATATATATGCAGTCAGTGTTCTGCATCCATGTGCTCCGCACGGGCAGATTCAACCAACCAGGGGTACGGAACAGTCTTCCAAAAATACTGCTGCCAACCTGGTTACGTAGACTAGATTTTTAGGATTCATGTCTAAGTGACATTAACAAAACAACTCTTAGCCGGGCGGTGGTGGCGCACGCCTTTAATCCCAGCACTCGAGAGGCAGAGGCAGGCGGATCTCTGTGAGTTCGAGACCAACCTGGTCTACAAGAGCTAGTTTCAGGACAGGCTCCAAAACCACAGAGAAACCCTGTCTTGAAAAACCAAAAAAAAAAACAAAAAAAAAAACAACTCTTTATATAGTGACTATATTGTATTGGACATAATAAATAGCATAGAAATAAATAAAGTAGGGCTGGAGAGATGGCTCAGTGGTTAAGAGCATTGCCTGCTCTTCCAAAGGTCCTGAGTTCAATTCCCAGCAACCACATGGTAGCTCACAACCATCTGTAATGAGGTCTGGTGCCCTCTTCTGGCCTGTAGACATACACACAGACAGAATATTGTATACATAATAAATAAATATTAAAAAAAAAAAAAGAAAGAAAGTATGCAGATGTGCTCAAGTTCTATTGAAAGTCTTATCATTTTATGTAAGAGACTTGAACATCTCTGGACTTCATTATCGGTGGGGGTCCTGGTAACACTATATACATAATATATATGTATGTGTGTGTGGTTAATTTTAATACCAAAACATCTATCCAAATCAATCTTATAAAATATACTTCTGAATTATTTTCTATGCACACAGGTAGGGGCTGACCTGTAAAACAGCACAGTTTCAGAAAACTAAGACCAAAGGGAAAGCAGACGATAAAAGGTACCAGTGATGGTAAATGAGACAAAAAAAAAAAATTCCGTGATTACAGCGCAAACTCCTCCAGCCTGAGGATGAACCAGGAAGCAATTAAGGGCTGCGCTGTGCTCATGATGGAAGCAAGCCTTCAGAAGCGAGCCTCCTGGGCTGGGGAACCTTGCAGCCTCGCACCCATCCGCAGCAAGCCCTGATGGCCATCTGTGCCGACTCCCTTACCTGGCATATGTTCAGGCCCACATTCAGGCTCAAGGATTCCACAGTGAACCAGACAGACAAGCCCCTGCCCCTTCCAGTGGAGCTCACGGTTACACAGGGGCATTAGAGGAAAGCTGGGCAGATGAGAGATGAAGAAACCATAAGCAAAGGCCGTGGGGGACACAAGAAGTGGCAGCATCGTTGCTTTGCTGTGGTTTGTGCTTTGCAAAAAACCTTGGGTACCCTGAAGGACTACAGTGTACTTCCATGTCTTCAGCCCCAGAACTCGGGACCCCGCCTGAACAAGGTGGGGTGCTGAACATTTGGGTGGGAATGACTAAATGAAACAAATGGACCCAGAAGACATGAACTGCTACTTGAGACTATCAGGAGGTCATGTGCCAGCGTGAACCAGCCTCCTCCAGCGCTGCAGACTTCATCAGTATGCAGGGTGTTTTCCAAGAAAACACGCAGCTACAGTCTTGTAACAAAGTCAAAAAGAATGCCGTCGGGATTTACATTGCCATATGCAAATGAAATATTTTTCTAGACTACTTTGCTAGAATAATCACTCTGTAACATTCGAAAATATCTATACCTATATATAGATATCTATGTTGGATCCTATCGGCTGAATAATACATAGACATGTGCACGCAAAGGAGCATGCCTGCAGCACGAATCTATTTACAGAGAGCTTTGTCGTTGCGATTTTGAGACAGGGTCTTACTATGTAGTCTTGGATGGCCCAGAGCTGGCTAAGTAGATCAGGCTGGCCTTGAACTCATTGATTTCTGCCTGCCTCAGCCTCCCAACTGCAGGGCTTAAAAGGCATAAGCCACTGGCTGATAACAGAGTTTTCATGGGCAAATATAATTTACTCAGAGCTCACATGAAGAGAAAAAATTCAGTGCCCGGGTGGGGGGGCGCTACTGTTTAATTCTGTAGTAACACACCGCACTTAGACACACTGAAGGGATTAATGGTCAGCTCACTTAAATAGGAATGACAGGAAATGAATTTAAACTAGAGTTTCAAAGCCTTTTATGTAAAAAGGCAGATAGCAAATATCTTTGGCTCTGTAAGCAACCTACAGTCTTTGTTCCAGAAATTTCCTTAGCATCTGTGTGTCTGTGACTTATTTTTCATCTACAATGAAAAAATAATATATATCTTTTCTCCTGAGCCCCTGAGCAACAGCCTCGCACTGTTATTGACTCCTGCCTTCCAGCAGAAAAATGAGACGCGAGGAGCCCCTAACCCCCGTGCCCGTGTGTCCGCATTACCTCTTTGAATCTCTCCAGCTCGTTCTGGAGGGCCTGTCGGGATATCTCCACCTCGATCACCTGCTGCCGCAGAATTTCATTGTCGTCCTCAGCTTTAGCACGCTTCTCTTCCACGGTCTCCAGCTCGTGGTGCAATCTGACGGACACATCTTTGGCTACCTGCATTGGACACACGGGGAAAACCACGGGGATATGAAGTCTGGGGTGGGGGGTGGGCGCAAATGGATGCTAAGGGAACATTCAGGCAGCCTCAGAGGAAGAACCATTAGCTTAGTCATAGCAAGAACTCGGGAAATACGCGCCAGGCTTATATTTATATTTAACGAAGCAAGTACTACATGCCGAGAATCCCTGATCCAGAAATCGAACATCTAAAACGGTCTAAAATCTGAACCCCTTTAGACATAAGCACTTTGAATAACGAATACAGCCTCACTGTTTCTTTCTTTTTTTTTTTTTTTCTTTTTTTTTTGGGGGGGGGGTTTCGAGACAGGGTTTCTCTGTGGCTTTGGAGCCTGTCCTGGAACTAGCTCTTGTAGACCAGGCTGGTCTCGAACTCACAGAGATCCACCTGCCTCTGCCTCCCGAGTGCTGGGATTAAAGGCGTGCGCCACCACCGCCCGGCAGCAATTCAACTCTTTTACTTTCTTTTTAATTTTATTTGTTTTACGTGCATGAGGGTTTTGCCTGCATGTTGTGCATGCAGTGCCCATGGAGGCCAGGAGATACTGGTAGATCCCCCAGAACTGGAGTTGTAGATGGTTGTGAGCCACTATGTGGTCGCTGGGAATGGAGCCAGGTCCTTTGCAGGAGCATCCAGTGGTGTTAACCGCCGAGCCTTCTCTGCAGCCCAAAGCTCCTTCACTGTCTGACAGCGAGTGAGGAAAGACTGTAAGACAACCAGAAATCAGCCTTTCTCACAATGACTGGCACTGCATGAGTTGCTGAGAACTCTGTGAGTTCGAGGCCAGCCTGGTCTACAAGAGCTAGTTCCAGGACAGGCTCCAAAGCCACAGAGAAACCCTGTCTCGAAAAACCAAAAAAAAAAAAAAAAAAATTATTTTATATGTAGAGGTATTTGCCTACATGTCTGTATGTCACGTTTATCCCTAGTACCCACTGAGACCAGAAGAGGGGGCATCGTATATTATGGGAGATGTTTGCGAACACCATGTGGACGCTGGGAATCGAATCCATATGGAGTGGGGAGGTAGGTGTGTGGAGTTACCACTTCAGCCTCCTAGCCACGGGAGGGACGCCGTGTGAGCGCACTCACCTTCAGATCCTGCTCCAGGCTTCTGATGAGCTCCCCGTCCACCTGCCCTGTTTCTGCCACTTTCAGGCTTTTCTGCTCAGCCTTCCTGAGTCGGTACTGCAGGATCCTGCAGTTCTTGTTGGCGCGGTCCAGCTCTCTCCGGAGCTCCTGCAGCTGGTAACTGTCCTCTTCTAGATAGCTGTCTCTCATTTCCTCCATCTCTGCACGGAGTTCATCTAGTTCATCCTAGGGACCCAGACGCCACAGGTGAGCCAGGCCCTAGCAGGAAGGCAGGCTCTCTCCATCTGCGAGCCCATCCCCACTCCACCCAATACATTCAATGTCGAATGCCTACATATACCCATCAGCTCGCAGCCATACCAAGGGGACCACTGGAAATTCTCGCAGGAGATGGTAAACTCACCAAGTATTCTTCTAAACTGAAGATCTAAAACAGTCCCCATGACTCCTTACATATCCAGAAGAGAAATCACCTCTACAAATAACCAAGCCTTCAGAGTCAAGCCAAAGGCACCAGTTACATACTAAGATGAACCAGGCAGACCTTCTACCTTCGATGAACATAAAGTTTAGCAGGATAACTGTTGACTGTCGTGGAATTAGAGCAAGCCTGCAAACATCTCTAAAATTCTATTCTACGATACCAATGTCAGCATTCAATTATTCTAATGAGGAACATTTTCCACTGCTTCAAATACACGCTGAGTTTAGTTTAGTTTTGTTTTTCAATCTCCTATCCTGCATTTCTCAAGCCTCCCATTTTTACTATAAAGATGAGCACTCTCTGGATGCAAAAACATTGCATAAAATGATAAAAGTCCACTCCTCCACACTGAGCTCTGGCCTTAGGCCTCTGCCCAGATCAGTCTGGATATCAAAATGAAATCATACTGTTTCCCATGCCACCAAACAAAACTGTGTTGTTATGTGACCTTCTGAAAAAATCAGGATGTCCTCAACAGGCCAGTCTCAATGCCATGGTAACATACTCCCTGGTACTTTCATCTTCATGGTCCTGCTTTACAGGCAGAGTTACTATGAAACACCTAGGCTGCGGTTTGCTTCTGCTGTCTTCAGTCTGTCTAAAAAATCAACGACAGCCCAAGGAACTCTAGATTCAAAGGAACAGGTGAGCTTGATTCCAGAAGTGCCAACCTGAGACTTTGACCCCTGGCTTCCCTCCTACCCTACAGTCTAGACTCCAGGAAGTTTTATCTTCTCAGTGGGTGACTCTCCTCCCAGGCTCCCAAATCCCAACCCTAATTCAGGTTTCGGGCCTCAATCCCAAACATAAAGAAAACCATTCCGAGGCTCCAAGCTTCCCAGCAAGCCTCCAAATCTTTGGGTGTCTACTCGACAGCTGGGGAGTTAACCTTTAGTATGTAAATTCGGTGACTCCGCCCACTACCAAAGCCTTCCGGGCTTCTTTTCTTTCTCAAATTCCTGCCCAGCACTCCTTCCTAGCACCCTGGACCTTGGGGAACCTCAGGGCCTGTAGCCCTTCGTTCTTCCCTACTGGAAATGTTTCTGCCCAGATCCACGGGGCAATAACCCTCTCGTAATGTGTAAAGCACATGGGTTAAGGCCCTCTAGCCAGTCCCAGGGTGTCTGTCCATCTCTCTCCTTTCTCCCATCTCTTATCACCAATTAGTAATATTAGTGTATTTTTTTTTCCAATTTCTCAACCTACCCAACAGTGAGCTCTGAAGGCTGGAAACCTTGTCCCCTGGCCCTTACCCAGAGCGGCAGAAGGCTCACAGCAGGCTCTCAAAAGCACTTGTGATATGAACACAAGAAACATCAACACGTAGAAAAGACCATCAGGACAATGGAACTCAAACTTAACTGCAACATTGCTTTTGCTACAGTCTTGAGGACTGGTAAAGAAAACCCCCGCAAACCTGCAAATGTAGAGCCATATACTGAATATATACTCTGCCGAATATGAAATATTTCAAAATATTTCAAGAAAAAGCAATTAGGGAAAAACACTAAGGAAAGCATTCTAGAAATTTTCATGACTTGTTTAATATTTGGCGATTCGAATGCCTACAGTTATTCCTATTTATTTTGTTCAGTTAATACTGAGGCCCTAGAAAAAGAAGAAACTCTCACCCACACTTGAACGCCCTCAATAGCCTTTCTGGCCCTCCTATTCAGTTTGTTCCAGGGATCTCGGGGTTCTCACCACCCTCCCCAATCCTGATTTGTTCTTAAAGCTAGGACTTGGCTCCCAACATCTGAGCCTCAGCTTGAGAAGACTCTGCACTGAAAGAAATGTCCTGAAAAGGAGATTATCTTGGGTAAAGGTGAAGTAAAGGAAACAGGAGGAAATCCTGGTGGGCTTGCCTGGAGGAAGATGCTCTCCAGTTAACCTCAGCTATACAGAATATTCTAGAACACAAACTGGGAGCCCATCCCCCTAACCCCCTAACCCCAGCTTGCAGCTTCCTCCTAGCTGCCCACTATCCTGATCAACAGAATCCCTGTGGGCTGCTGGCCAGCTAATCCAACCTGATCGGTGAGTTCCGGATTCAATAGGACACTCTGACAAAATACTAATAATAAAATGAAGATCAACTGTCAACATCCGGCATCCACAGAAGCACACATGCATGTGTATGCCTGTATGAATGTGCGCGCACACACACACACAAACCATCACTCGCTAATGCTAAAAACACCCTCACCCTCTAATAGAATATCTTATGCTAACATTGAAAATATCACTAAAATAAATCTATTCTACTGGGTGTGGTGGCACACACCTTTAATCCCAGCACTCTGGAAGGCAGGGGTAGGTGGATGAGCCATAGTTTCTATCAGGGGGTCTCAACCTGTAGGTCACGACCCCTTTGGGGTTGCCTAAAACCATTGGAAAACAGACATACTTAGTTATGATTCATAACCGCAGCAAAATGACAATTGAGAAGTAGCCATGAAAATGATGTTACAGCTGGGGTCACCACAACGTGAGGAACCGTATTAAGGGGTCACAGCATTAGGAAGGCTGACAACCACACATTAGCCTACCTAGTGAGATCCAATCTCAAAAAAAAAAAAAAAAAAAGCCAAGGTATTAATGCTTAGAATTATCTGTTCTGTTCCTAAAAGGCTGTGTATACATAAGAAGATGGCAGATACAGTTCTCAGATATGAAAGTGTTCCTTGGTTTCCACACATTACAATAGAGGAAGCTCTATGGGTTAAACAGCTATTACCAGCTAAAAGCAGTTTCGATGCACCTTCACCTCTGAATGAATATCCCTGGAAAGAAGCTGTGTCTAGCTGTAACCGACTCCCTTGAAGGAGTCTGTGTCTGCGGAGACCGGGGACGGGCTGGAATTTCAGTACGGTGGGAAGATTAGAATTTTGCGGGTTCCGAAGCTAATTACTTTATCTTCGGCGAGTGTTAAGCCTTTTGGAGCAGCCACGCCTTGCCCCACTCTGGAGCTGAACAAACACCTCGTGATAACAAAGTCTCCCCCTAAAAACTATTAACTCAGCACAGCAACAGTTTCCGCCAAGCCAAGAGCTAAGCACCCGGGGCCTATGATTCCTCCATTGCTGTAGCCGCCTCTCTGCTCCACCACCCCCAAGGAGTTTTAAGTGGTTTTACATACAGCTTTCTTTGTTCCGTAAAACCACAAAAGCCCTGTGAAACTGCTTTCACATTGGAACACAGAATTGGGAGTAACCTAAATCAGTGCTCCTGGGCCATGGTCACTCAAGATGGCTCCAGAACAAAGTACTTCTTATTCTCTTTAAGATGAGAGCTGTGATTTTTCTGCTGGCACCCCCCAAACCACTGAACAGGCCATATGTAGACAGATAATTTTATTCTGGGTACAAATAACCACCCACATTAGTAGAACTGGATGCTAGAAAAAGATCCGAAATTATTCTCATTTCAACCACAGCTTCCATAACCTCATATTTTACATCAATTTCTGAAACAGAAGGTACCCTATATCATGCACTTTAACCTCTGAGCTAACCCTAAAATAAGCCTCCATTTTCAGTGACAAGAAATCAAACAGTGGCCAGACCCTGTAATCTAGGGCTCAGAGCTAAGAAAGGAAAGTTGACTGCAAACACGGCTGTCTGCTACCACACTCCGGTCTCGAGTAAATACAACAAATTGCCTGTTACAGGCAGGCAGACGAGACAGTAACAAACCTACAGTTGTACTTTTTAAAAGCCCCGCATCCATCTAAACGAAGGAAAGTTGCCTGGCATTTTTAGAGACCGAGAGTGGATGGCACACATCCAGGTCCCTTAGAGCAACTGGCACTCAAGGAAACACTGTAGCAGCCGGGGAAGAGACAAAGATTCTCATTTTAAAAGCCGGGAACCCGAGAGTTCAAACGCTCTCCTGACAGAGCAGGCCTGTTTCAGAGGTAAACTGAGGCCGGCATTTCAACTCTTTCTATGGCCTGGAAAACTGTGATCTTTAGATTACCCCAGAGGCCAATTGTGAATCATGTAAGAGGGCAGTAGCCGCTTGAAACCCGAAAGGCGCTATGACTCGGGCAGGGGTCAGGGTGGATTGTGACGGTTCTTTCTGAGGACATGCGAAATTTCAGAAGACAGCATTAGCGACGTCTGCCATTTTTAAGACTATTAAACAAGGCAGAACATGCATTGTTTCTGGCAGATAGAATTCTGATATAGTAAATAAAGCCAGAGAAAATGCTGGTATCTCCACCCCCATACACACATACAAATTTCTCTCTTTTCTTTTTAAGATTTAGTATTACTTTTTTATTTACATAGATGTGCCTGCATGGATTTATGTGAACCATGTGTGTGCAAATGCGCTCTGAGGCCAGAAGGCATGGGACCCTTATGAGCTGTGGTGAACTGCCAGGTGGGTGCAGGAATGGAACCCAGGTCCTCCGCAAGAGCGGCAAATGCCCTCACCTGCTGAGCCATCTCTCCAGCCCCGATGACCTTTTAATGCAGGATTTATAAGGGGAAGAAAAGCACTATCCTTAATCAATAGTGCTTTTGAGCATTAGACTGCTCGGATATTTTTAAATATTAGGTCATTATCTCATTCAAAAACTACATTTTTATGATATATTTTTATCTGTAAAAAATTACATTGTGTTTATTCTTGGGGGAAGGGGGTACACACCACATACTTAAGGAAGCCAAGAGAATTAACTTTCAGAAATTGGCTCTCTCTCCTTCCACCAGGTATGTGGCAGGCATCAAACCCAGGTTTGGCAACAACTTTGATACCCACTAAGCCACCTCCCTGCCCATTTAAAATATTTTAAAATACTTTATGTAAAATGGATTCTTGAGGTTGCATGAAGTTACCCAATGACTCCCCTTTGCTACAGATCATGGATCAAGCCTTTTAAGAGACATCAGATTGGAAGGGTGTTGGGTGCCACCTGTGTCTACCCATAAACACAAAATCCAGGGTTTCTTGGTATGACTACCCAAACTCTAGATCACACTAATGACGATATTTAAATGTCATTTCTCTTCATCAAAGATTAATGGCACATATGGGTGAAAATGCCGTAATAAAATCCATCCATCACTCGGTACCTGAACGTTAAAAAAAGATCAGTAACTATTCCTATACAAATAATTCCTTGCAAACAGACCCAGCGGGAACACTGATGGTCCTTTGCTTACTGTTGCAATAGTCCCTTCTTCTGGGAGTTTACCACAGAAAATACTGTCTTTTGTCATAGAGGAATAATCCGCCTCATTTCCTTTGGGACAAGGGAAATGCTCTGTGCAGGGGACCAGCTGTGGCTGAGCAGGCACGGGGAGGGCTACTATTGTTTCCCAAGTCACAGTCCAGCCAGCAGCTCAGTGAGGGCGACTGTCCCAAGCCACAACATCTTGCCACCTAAGATTAGCATATTGGTGCTTTCATGGCTGAATAAAGAAAGCACCAATATGTAAAGCAGAATGTCGGGGAAGAATAAAGAATATCCGTGTTAACATCCCCCCCACACACACACACCAAAGAAAAAGGAAGGCGAAGGAAGTGGGGAGGGGAGGAGGGAGGAGCTGACCCTCCAGAGGCTGAGATGCTAATTCTTGCCCATACTAACACCCAGCCCTCAGGCCATGCTAAGCACCTGCCATTCAGTTCAGCCAAATGGAACAACCCCTGTTGGCCTAAAACTAAAAATCTCCCCCAAAACTCAGGGTGTTCTGGGTGCCAAGTCTATGCTTAGTATCCAGATGATGGGGTTCAATCCACGTGACCTCCCACAAAACCTCAATGATTAAGAAATCACTCCTCCCAAGAAGCCGGTGTTCCCAGCCTCATTTTTTTTTTTTTAAAGTAAAAGTGATTCTTACAAAATAACCCAGAAAGCAGAGCAGAAAGGAAAGGCCCTTGCTAGCCTAGCACTGGGCCACCATGCAGGACATGGTGTCCGGATGGTGTCCACCGTCCAGGGGCACGCTGTGAGTACAAGCACGTCAGAGAAAAAGAGTGAAAGATTGCTAAGGACGTTTTCGAAACCTGCCAGTGAACTCAGTGATGACCTCGGGAGAAAGCCCGCAGAAACGGAGGGCTTGATAAATACGTGGGCAATGAGCAGCCCTACTTGTCCGATTGTCCCAGGGCGCTCAAGCGAAAATGCCAGGCAGGGAGGAACCAGGCGAGCGGTTTGAAACTTGTCTGGGTTTGTCCAGAACAGACCCAAAGGCATGGGATGCCTACGCTGGATACCTTAATTTCTGAGTATTCTCTGTGAGTTAACCAGAGGTCAAAGGGCACGCCAAGTGTCTTTCTACTTGTCCTTTCGAGCAAAGGCAAGCCACCGGAACTGAAGCATTCTGGTGTTTTCATCTGATTATCTAGTGTCCTTTGATGAAAGAACGGACAAGAGTTAGCGATGACCCTACATGCTCCTCACAGAAGAGAAAGTGTCCTAACCCAAAAGATGCCCTTCAAATTTCCTTACCAGTAGAGACATCCGCCCAGACCTTATTTTCTTATTCCAGACACTTTGGTCAAATCAGAAAGTTCTGAACCGCCATGGTAACGGTTCTCTCTCAGAAAATAGTATGATGCTTCGCGTAATCACAACATCCAGAACCTGTAAGTGTAAAACCTCTGGACGAAATCTCTTCTTAGAAAACACTGGTGCAGCCAGGAGTTCTGTGCAAGAAGCAGGCATCCCTCTACCATGGGGGGAGGCGGCAAGGTATTGATACCCCAGTGCGGTATCAATAAGCAAATGGCAAAATGAAGTTTGTAACTTACACATTCGAGCTACCGCGAGCAAAAAAAGGAATGACGACAGCCCACACCTCGTGAGGTCACTGCAACACAGTCCAACCAGTTTCTACACAAGGGGGCAGGCTCGTTGACCTGTAGGAGAGTCCGTTAGGATCCGTGTTCTTTTCAAAACTGAACTCCTATATATAAGAAGCTTCTGAAGGACCCAGCTGACCCGGCATACATATACCAGGCAATTATTCTGGCTTCCTGCTCCTCCTTCAGACCCCTTCTAACCAATTCTTTCTCCTGATGTCCAAAGAAAGGCTGAAGGATGGAGTCCAGGACTCAGGGAAGAGACAGCCAGGACACTTTCTCCCCGGGAAGCAGCAATTGAACATGTCTTGCAAATCAAACACTACCAGTGGGATTTCTGTAGCCTTTCACAGGCCGGTGAGACATACTCATTATGGGCCTTTCCCCTAGAAAAGCAAAAGAGAGCTCTGAAGTGTTGTGTGGTATACAGGCAGAGTGCAGCCCAGGAGGAGGCTCTGCAGAGGGCAAACAGAAGGGGCACCACTTCTGAGCGAGATGCCAGTGTCTGAGGAATCAGAGTTAGGATGGGCATAGCAGCAGCAGGGTCTGGAAGGTGTGGGCCGGTAGCACAGATGTTGCTTAGCATGCGCGGTCTTGTGTCCTACACCTAGCATGCTGGAGAGTGGAGGATGCGGGCAAACCCCAAACCATGTTGTAAAGGTCTGATGAAATGCCAAATACGCATAAATCAGACTCCAAGGTCAGACAGCTGCTTTCATTCACTAAGGCAAGGCAAATAAAGCGGTTATCCAAAAATTAGCTTAGAAATGATGTCTAAACAGCCTGCTCTCAGATGGAGGATGCTGTGACAGTTTCTTTAATGAAAACTCCATTTTCTGCTGCCCAGCAGTTTGGATCTGGATGCCTGGGATTTGATCAGGACTACCGTAGGCCACGGGGCTGCAAATGCGTGGTTTCTTTTCTCACTCCGCAGGACACACACACAGCATAGCTGCCTTTTCTGTCCACACCTCTGAAATGCACGCTGCTGTCTATTACATAAGACCAAGTGGCATATACATTATCGGAAGCATCCCGAAGTGCTCAGTTCTCGCTTCTGTCTGCCTTGCTTCACGTATGATAACTACTGGACTCAAAAGTAACTTCTGATAGACGATTTGGGCTCAGAGGACCCAGAGTTAAGGTGTTCATTCCACCTTGAGTTGTTCACCAATCACCTTAAAAACCTGAACCCCCCCCCCATCCCAGCCTCAGCACAGGGCCTCAATCAGGCAGGTCCAACACCTGCTAACAAAACAAACCACACAACCCACTGGGAAAAGCATGGGCAACCTGGCTCAGTGGAGGGGATATTCAACAGGACGGTACCAGAGGTGTGAAGAGAGTTACATTCCTGGTGTTATTTACTAACCCGAGGGTTACAAAAATTAGGTCACTTTCACACACATACACACACCGGAGAGCGCCCCCTTTTCTCCTATCAAACCGCCACTTACTCTCCACCCCCTGCTGTTTTCTCTCTATAGCCCAAATGTTTAACTCAACCCCCAACACTGTTTATACCCTCTGCTCTGCAGGCCAGCCCCAAAGAGAAGAAGATGGAGACCGATTATCCATCCCGGAGCTAACAAGACAAGACCATGGCTGGCAGGCCCCACTGGGTAATACTCAAGAGTGCGGGAGGCTGCGGTTCCTTCGAAAGAGTCCTTCCCTGACACAGGTTTTGAAAACCTATTTGTGGTCACTTACACAGGGCTGCTCCCACAAATACTGCTGACCCTGAACACAGGCCGCAAGTTCAAGGCGCTTCTTCTGAATTTCAAAGTTGTTTATCACTAAAAGGACCAGCCCCCTCTGCTACACCCACAAAGGCTTGGAGGAGACCGAATGCGGGCCCAGCTTTCTGAACCCTCAGGAGGACCTGCGGGCAAGTCCGGCACCTGGAAACCATACTGCACACAAGTGCACGTGTGGGGTCACGGCTGGGCATGTAGATAACCCCGCAACAGGTGACACTGCGGGGGTCCATGTTTTCAAAATGATTTACAGCCACCCAAAAGGCATCAGCGAAAACACGCAAGACTTCTAAAAACAGTAAGAGCAAAGGACTGAAAAACAGACCTACAAGTCACAAGTTTGGGGGTTCAGTTACTAGAACCTAGTAGATTTGGAGAGCAGTGGGGGTGCAAAACAGAAGAGGTAAGGAGTTAATGAGGCTCCCCCAGGAGACAAGGTTCGGAGGCAGCCAGAGGACCTGGGGTCGGGGCCTCTGAGACACCTGCCACCCCAGAGGTCGCTCACCTTGAGGTAGTCATTTTCCGAACGCAGTTCCTCCATCTCCCTCAGCAGCTCTTCCTCCTCGGCCACCACCAGGAGCCGGGGCTGTTCGCCCAAGCTAGGCTCCTTGGGGGTCCCGAGAATCGTCCGCTCCGGTAGCGTTCGGCCCCCAACATCCTCCAGCGAACCGGGTCCCGGGGATCCTGAGGGGGCCCCGCCTAGGCTGCTTCGGCCCCCGAAACTGGCACCAGCGACAGGGGGCGCCGTGAGCAGGGCGGGGGGCTCGGGGCTGCCCGGCGGCGGCCCGCGGGCTCCAGAGCTCTGAGTGGGTGCTCCGCGCAGGGGTTCCCGGTCACTGGAGCCGGTGCCCGACTCGGCATCGCTGCTGGCGGCTGGGAGCAGGCGCTGCTCATCAGACAAGGGTTCGGAGGCGCAGTCGGAGAGATCCGAGCTGCTGTCCGTGTGGCTGATACGCGAGCCGGCCACCGAGGTCACCGAGAGGGTCACGGCGGGGACCCGAGCGGCGGGAGCCGGGGGCCCGACGGCACGAGCTGGAGGCGTCCCGGGGCTGCGCTTGGCTTTGCGGCCCTTCGCGACGGCAGGCGGCGGCTCAGCCCCAGCTGGCCTCCCGACCCGGGGCAGTGGTTCCACCGGCCCCGAGCGCGCCGCCCTCCTGGTTCCCGGGGCGGCCTTGGCGCCACCCGCCGACCTGGCTCCGGAGCCCGGCGGCGGCTTGTCCTTAGCGCCGGGGACTACGCCGCTGCGTCGGGAGAGGCGGCCGGGTGCGGCCGGGGGCCCGGGCGACGGCGGCGCCTTCCCAGCGAGGCTGGGCGAGCGTGGAGCGGCGGGAGTCGGGGCACGGCCCGCAGAGGAGGTGGTGGCCGTGGCGGGCCGCGTGTGCAGATCCTTGAGGAAAGGTCTGGCCGGAGAAGGTGCGCGGTGCAGCCGCCTCCTCTCGGCCAGCGGGTGCAGGTGGTGGTGGCGGTGATGCTGGCCGGCTGGCTGCGGCTTGGTGTCCGGGGCGCCGCCGCCCGCGGGGCCGTTCAGTGTTTCCATGGCCCGGGCGGCGGCCGCGATCCGCAGCTCAGGCGGCAGATGCTCCGGGCGGCGGTGGCGGCGGCGTGCAGCCTCCCCGCGCGCCCGGTCATCACTGACCCCCTGCCCCGCCCGGCGTGCGCCCCGCGCTCCCGCCGTCCCCTCCCCCTCCCTGGGCACACCCGGGGGAGTTTCTCCCCTCGCTCAGGTCAACGGCGCTTGGGTTCTCGTGGCACAGCCGCCGCGGTCGTTCGCATCCCCAGCACCGTGCGTTCAGAGCTCGGAAGCAGCCGCGGCCTCGCACAAAAACACTTGTCTGGCGGCGCGCGCCTGGCTCCTGCGTTCCGCTCCCCGCCCACTGCCAGTCCGCGGGGACCGGCTGGCAGCCACGGCTTCTGCTTCTGCCCGGCGGCTCCGGCGGAGAGAAGCTGCACGCGCGCTCCCCTCCGTCCCGAGCCCGGCGCGCACGCCCCGCCTCCTGCCAGCCGGCCGGAGAGGGGAGGGAAAAAGAGGGGCGGGGCGGGCTGGAGGGCGGAGCCGGAGCTCTTGGGGACGCGGAGTCCGAGTGCCCACGAGCCCACGCGTCCTCTCCTCCAAGGACCACTCTTTGCCTTCGGATGTACTGGGGACGCCACCCAGAACTGGCTAGGGAGAAAAAACACTGGGGTGAAGGGAGGGAAGAGAGCGGGCATCAGCCACTTGGGGACAGTGAAGGTGCGGGCGGTATGGAGGGCCCCTCTGAAGTGGGTGCCAGCTTTCTCTCCTTCGGCCCAGCCCCCTCTATCCCCCTTGTACCTCCCCTCTTCTGCATGCTCCCTACCGCTCTCCCCAGAGCTTCTTTAAGGATCACTGGTACTGGATGCAGCGTCAGGACCGGCGTAGCGCTCCACAGTTGGCACCCCCAGTGGCCTGGGCAGCTCCGAGAGGGAGGAGCCGCTGTGGAAATAGGAGAAGCAGTTCGCCAAGCTTGGAGTCTGAAAGGGAGCTCACATTTATAGTTCCTGCGGCCTTGAGTCAGGCGCTGCCCGGTGCACGCTTCATCGTCCTAGTAACAGTCCCGAATTGGAAACGCTGTCTTCAGAATGAGACACCGGCGTGAGGAGGTGAAGCCGCTTGTCTGAACTCCGTGGCTGAGCCGAGATTCAAACCCAGGTCCGCGGGAGTCTTAGCCAAATAGGAGCCTGAGTCCGGTCTCCGCCCCGTGAGCAAGACGCTTGGCCTTGCGAGTCTCAGATTCCCTCCTCACCTGTAGACTCAGAGAATACCGACTCTGGATGTATTCTGATTAAACGAGGAAATAGGAAGATGCCCCCATCACCTGGAAAGTGCTTTTGACAGATAGTGAGCGTGGTTGACGACCCAGGTTTTGGATGGGCAATAAATGCGCCGAGCGAGGACAAGCTTAAGTTGTCCTTCGTCTAGCCTTGGCGTTTGGGAAGCAAGGGGAACTCTTTGTTTTCCTGAAAGATGTGCTGGTCTTTGGGCAGAGGCTGGTCCACAGCCCAGTGTAAGGAGGACAAGGCTTAGAGCTAAGTCTGTGGAGGGGAGAGGGAAGGACTCCGAGCCTGAGTCATCTTTGCTGAGAAAGATCCCAGAGCAGCAGGATGGGGCCGAGGGAGGTGAGTGGGGGTGGCTGCAGTCTAAAGAGAGAGGAGAAAGAGGAGAGGACAGACTTGGAAATGGGAAAGGAAAACTGTACTCCAAAATCTTTTCACTACAGAATGATCCTACTTAGCCGGAACTGTCCGAAGACGGAGGAGAAACTGACTTTTTTTTTTTAAGTATAAATCCGGAAAGTCATGCTCCTGGAAGATGCCGTGTCTTGTTGGAGCTAAAACTCAGACCCTACTTGCTCTTACAGGCCTGGACTTCTGGAAATCTTTTGAAAGTGAGATATACCAAATATAATCCGTCCTGAGTCGTGTCCCTTGAAGTGCTTGGAGTGGGAAAGAACACTAGTTAGTTAAATGGTGAGCCAGGAAAGAGAACAGAGGCCGGCAGCCACGCCTGGTTAACCATGTCCACTAGAGGGCGCCCCAGTGCCCCCTTCAGAACCAAAGCGGCGAGTCCAATCCCCTGCAGGTGGCTTAGAACTCCCACACCCTCACATTCCTGAAAAATTATGTCCAGGACTCTAAGCACAGCATGTCACCTCTTCAGACTATACACAGTCACGCAAATTCCACCCAAAAGCGTTTCACCAAGTTGTCTTTCTTATTTTTTTTTATTTTTTTTTATTTTTTTTTGTTTTTTGAGACAGGGTTTCTCTGTGGTTTTGGAGCCTGTCCTGGAACTAGCTCTTCTAGACCAGGCTGGCCTCGAACTCACAGAGATCCACCTGCCTCTGCCTCCCAAGTGCTGGGATTAAAGGCGTGCGCCATCACCGCCCGGCCACCAAGTTGTCTTTCAAAAACATCCACGAGACTGGTACCCAACTTCCTTTTCCTTTAAAGAGGACAAAGTTCCTTTCTTAGGGTGATGGTGATGTTACCGCACTCGGCCCCCGGGTGTTAGGTAGTGCTTTGTTTTCCTGCTTCCTGTGAGTTAATGAGTTTAAAGAAACAGGTGCTTGTTGGGTTGGTGACACGGCTGACTGGCGAGGCTCAGTGAAAGCAAGTGGACTGGAATTCCAAGCACACCCCAGGTAAAAACCGGAGCGTCCTTTTGTGACCTGCGCGCTGGAGGAAATGAGTCCAGTAGATCCCGGAAGCTCAATGGTCACAGCCAGTCTAGCAGAAACAAATGTGCTCTGGGATCTCGAGAGACTGAAGGAGAGAGAGAGAGTGGAGAAGAGCACTGTATGAGTGCACTCTGGGATGCACACTATACACGCACCACACACCCACACGCAGGCAAGTTTGTACGGGCACTTGAACACACACGCACACACGCATGCACGCACACGTGCACGTGTGGGCAAGATGTTTCAAGTCAACTGTAATTTGAGAATTTGTTTTCTGTTATCAAATTAGTCTAAAGATTAATGATTTGTAATTTAAATGAAACTTAATTTTTTTTATTCTGAACAACAACAAAACAGGATGTGCCTGTGTCTACTTGGTTCCTCTGCCCTTGAATGTAAAACCTTTACTCAGCCCTCGTCAGAAAGTGCTGGACCAGCCTGCCTCCGCCTTAGTCATAAAGGTCATCTTATGGCAGAGGCAGGCGGATCTCTGTGAGTTCGAAGCCAGCCTGGTCTACAAGAGCTAGTTCCAGGACAGTCTCCAAAGCTACAGAGAAACCTGAAAAAAACAAATATATATTTGTCATAAACTAAAAATAAAAAACAAAAGATAAAATAAACAGATTCATTAAATTTGCTTCTCAAGGACCAGGAATCCTATGCACAATCTTAACGTCAAAAAGTTCTGTACTGCCGGGCGGTGGTGGCGCACGCCTTTAATCCCAGCACTCGGGAGGCAGAGGCAGGCGGATCTCTGTGAGTTCGAGACCAGCCTGGTCTACAATAGCTAGTTCCAGGACAGACTCCAAAACCACAGAGAAACCCTGTCTCAAAAAACCAAAAAAAAAAAAAAAAAAAAAAAAAAAGTTCTGTACTGGGGCTGGAGAAATGGCTCAGAAGTTAAGAGCATTGCCTGCTCTTGCAAAGGTCCTGAGTTCAATTCCCAGCAACCACATGGTGGCTCACAACCATCTGTAATGAGGTCTGGTGCCCTCTTCTGGCCTGCAGGTATATACACAGACAGACCATTGTATACATAATAAATAAATAAATGTATTTTAAAAAAAAAGTTCTGTACTGCCTGTTCCAGAAAACAGCAACCATGTCTTTGTTTCAAAAGTTTGTTATAACACCCCACACACGACCTTGCAACCGTGCCTTTGTTTCAGGAGGTCGAGGTTGTTAGGACTAACTTATTCCGCTTATGTTCCTGTAACCCTGCCTGTTTTGCCCACCAAATCCCCCATTTGGAAACTCTCCACCCCTGAGCTATAAAAACTTTGTGTTCCTCTCATCCCTCCTTGACTTCTTGAACCCAACCTTAGCCGCAGGCACTCTGTGTCCACAAATGAAAAGCTTGCTTTAGTTAATTGCTGACTTTAATGAATTTGCCCATGGTGATGTGGGCCAATGGTCTTTTTCCTCAGATCTTTGGGATGAACAGGTGACTAACACAAGAGGGTTTTCCAGGCTTGTGCAGTTGCTGACTGGGTTTGGACGGGGCAGTGGGGGGTAATGTCAGGAGACTGGAGTGGTCCAGGAAGAGAGGAAACAACATATTACCCTCGCTTCTCGGGCTTCAGGTGTCCCATCCAGCCGTGGCCAGTCTTCACAGGGTGGCATTCCTAGTGTCTCTCTGTCCCTGGGTGATCTGCATTTTCTGATAACTTTTCATCTTCTCATTACCTGGCAGCCGAAGATTCTGGCCTCAATTCTGTGCTTGCCAATCTCTGTGTCTCTTCAGTGCCCACAGTTTGGGTCTGGGTTCCTCCACCAGCTCTGTGAATGACTAGGCATGGGAACATGTTGAATTTGTGTTGTCCACTCCAGAGGTCAAACGTTCTCCTTCTGCAGAGACTTAGATGAAATTCTCTGAAGTCAGGCACTCAGCACCGTTTATAGCTGTATTGTCACCTCCTTGTCAAGGAGCTGTGTGGTGTGGTGGCCAGAGTTGGTGGGGCACAGATAACAGGAAAACTTGGTTCCGAATACTGCCAAAGTTATTTGTTCTCTGTGACGGGAATTTCCTTTGCCCCTTCCCCTGCCCTCCCCACCTCTTCCCTTCCCTTTCCTTGCCTTCTCTTCCTCCCTGCCTCCCTCCCTTTCTCATGTTGCTATGTTGCCCAGGCTAGTCTTACTCCTGTGCTCATGGACGCCTCCTGTGTCAACTTCCCAGGTTAGCTGGCACTACAGCCCTGTCCTAGAACTAGCTCTTGTAGACCAGGCTGGTCTCGAACTCACAGAGAGCCGGGCGGTGGTGGCGCACGCCTTTAATCCCAGCACTCGGGAGGCAGAGGCAGGTGGATCTCTGTGAGTTCGAGACCAGCCTGGTCTACAAGATCTAGTTCCAGGACAGGCTCCAAAACCACAGAGAAACCCTGTCTCGGAAAAAAAAAAAAAGCAAAAATAAATAAATAAATATCCCTGACTGGCCAGGATAAATAAATAAATGAATAAATGAATAAACAAACAAACAAACAAACAAATAAATAAATAAATATCCCTGACTGGCCAGGAATTCTCTATGTAAACCAGTTAACCTCAAACTCTCAAGAGATCCTGTGCCTCTACCTCCCGAGTGTTGGGATTAGAGGCGTGTGCCACTGCATCACGCCTAGCTTTTAAAAATATACATCTAGAGTAATATACATATACATAATCCTCATTTAGTGTTAGGAAAAAAAACGCCCTGGGGCAAAGGATTGAAAACTCCATTCAGCCTCCTTTCAACTGAACCGAGTTGGGGAGGGTGCTCCCCCGTGGTCGATGTTGGGATGACATCCTCTCCCCGAGGTGAATACAAAAAAGAATTTCAAAGCGCCAGCCGCGAGGGTGGGGTGGAATTAGGTCGGGTTGGGAGTAGGGTGCCCTGTGTAATTTAGAATAGTTTCCAGGGGATCCTAAGAGCCTTCTTCTCATCAAAGGCTGAGGAACTCCCTTATACAAACTTCGGCATGTTTGCCAACGTTGGAATTAAAAATTTGGACGCCTTTCCTCTGGCAGTCTAAGCCCTAAATTTTTTAAAAATTATATTTAAACGCTGTTCCGGGCCACTAAGCTTGATGCACAGAGAAAACACGTTGTTAAATAAGGAAAAGTAATGGAAACTCTCTTCCCTGGGTCAGCGCCGTGTGGAGCTGTGTTGCCAGTCTTAATTTAGAACGTTGCAATTTTCACGGCGCAGGACAGGCTGCCTTTTGCCTGCTTTTGTTGCAATTCTCCAGTGCTTACTATTTCTAATTCTACGGAGTTACTAGCCCTTCAAAACGGAGATAGAGGTGTGAGGATTGGGGATGCAACTCAAGGATAACATGCTAGGGTAGCCTAGCACACATGTAGTTCTGAGCGTCAGCTCCAACACCACAGGAAAAAAAAAAAAGGAAAAGGAAAAAAATGGAGAAGATACCAACAACCATTTCTTTCATTTATTTGTCTTAAAAGACTTATTGTTACAGCTGGCCAGCATGATACACACCTTTAAGTCCAGCACTTTGGGAGACAGAGGCAGACTGATCTCTGAGTTTGAGGCCAGCCTAGTTTACAGAGTGAGTTCCAGGACAGCCAGGGCTACACAGAGAAACCTGTCTCAAAAGAAAAAAAAAAAATTATGTGTATGTTTGTGCACCTGCGTGAGTTTTATGGTCACCGCATGCATACAGGAACATCAGAGGTCAGAGAGCACCAAGTCCCGTGGAACTGGAAAAGTTACAGGCAGTTGTACGCTGCCTTGTGTAGGTGCTGGGACCCAACAGAGGTTCTCTACTAAAGCAGTAAGCATGCTTAACCACTGAGCCATCCCTCTGGACTCCTGTAAGCATTCCTTCGTGCACTCTGGCCAACTTTCCTGCTGATTTTTACATATAAAAACGAAAAAACAGGGCTGGAGAGATGGCTCAGCGGTTAAGACCATTGCCTGCTCTTCCAAAGGTCCTGAATTCAATTCCCGGCAACCACATGGTGGCTCACAACCATCTGTAATGAGGTCTGGTGCCCTCTTCTGGCCTGCAGGGATACACACAGACAGAATATTGTATACATAATAAATAAATATTAAAAAAAAAACTAAACTAGAAAAACACATGTATAGAAAGTCCCAGAGCAGATCATACTATGATATCAGCTTCCAGATGAGCCAGGAAATTAGGCACTGTGAGGTCACATACAAAAAAATACATTTTAACTATTATTTCTACATAAAATTACTGTCTGGCAAATTTTGCTATTAAAAATTAAGGTGGTATGAGTTCTAGGTGTGGAAAAATTGTCCACAAAATAGCTCAGTCTTCCATTCTGTCTATTAGAGACCTCACCTATATAATTAAAACAGTGACCTTTAATAATTTATACCTCCCGCCGGGCGATGGTGGCGCACGCCTTTAATCCCAGCACTCAGGAGGCAGAGGCAGGCGGATCTCTGTGAGTTCGAGACCAGCCTGGTCTACAGAGCTAGTTCCAGGACAGGCTCCAAAGCCACAGAGAAACCCTGTCTAGAAAAACCAAAAAATAAAAAATAAATAAATAAATAAATAAATAATTTATACCTCCCGTATTTGTGGATCTATAGGTTGAGATGCGCTTGCAAGTTCTAATTATCAATATGGAATTACCCGTGGTAAGTTGTAGGTCACTTCTGTTCATTCCCAGACAAATCAGACCGGAAGATAGTGACCTGGGGCTGGAGTTGCACCCCCAGAATTCGGTCCAGAGGCTTATGACCACCTGTAATTCCAACTCTGGGGATCCGTTTCCTTCTTCTGACTTTCTGAGAGCTATGCATGTTTTATGTTATTTTCCTTGTGGTCGTAGAGTGGACAGTTGAGATAGAATCTCATCATGTGTCCAGGCTGGCCTTATAATCACCATCCTCCTGCCTCAGCCACCTTAGTGCTGAGATTACAGCTTCATGCCAATACACTCAGCTATAACTTTAGAATAAATTTGCATTTAAATATCCTTCCCTAGAATTGGGGAGCAGAAAGGGATTTTAAAGCGTGTTTATGGTCCTCACATGTCCCCCTGTGTTTCCGGGATCCCATATCTGGCATCTTCCAGTTATAGTCCTTGGAAGCAGTTTCCCCTATGATGCAATTTATCATTCAGACCATGGGACATTTATGATTCCTTAATTACAGGGATAACAGGCGAGAACCAGGGCTAGCCTGGGCAGCTCAGGCTGTGTGGTCCCCGTATGATTAACGCACATTCCTAGAGGTAAGAATGTCTCCAGACAAGGTGACTCATCTTTATATCCACCCACACTGAGAAGACATGACCACTTTCCATTTTAACTCTTTCCAATAGACCTGGGCTGGAGGACATGAAAAAAGCCAGTTCAGTCAGTGGCTCGCTTATACACGCTTTTGTTGGAAGACTGTTTATCAAATACCTAAGATGCTTAATTTCATATAGACATTAAGAGTTGCAGGGCTGAAGAACATAAAGCATGGGACCTGCTTTGGGGGAGGTCTCATAAGACAAACGATGTCAGGGCTGGAGAGATGGCTCAGCGGTTAAGAGCATTGCCTGCTCTTCCAAAGGTTCTTAGTTCAGTTCCCAGCAACCACATGGTGGCTCACAACCATCTGTAATGAGATCTGGTGCCCTCTTCTGGCCTTCAGGCATACACACAGAAAGAATATTGTATACATAATAAATAAATATATTTAAAAAAAAAAAAAAAGACAGACGATGTCATGAAAAAGAGAAACGCTGACACTCCACCGGCATTCAGAGGTGGTCTCCACCGGCATTCAGAGCTGGTCTCCACTGGCATTCAGAGCTGGTCTCCACCGGCATCCGGAGCTGGTTGTCTCTACCGGCATCCAGAGACGGTCTCTACCGGCATCCAGGCCTTTATGACGGCAGGAACCTGCCTGACTGTTTAGGCCCCATGTTTCATCTAATGTAAGCTATGTCAGAGTCTTAGCATCACAGAGGGCCACTCTGGGACCACGCTGGATCAAGAACTAAACAAGATCTTGAATCTTATGTCATACAGTGTTATTCATTTTTCCCCCCTCTGGTTTTAAAATTTTGCTTATTTTGTCTTTAAGCGAGAACCAAAAGGTATTAAGCAGTGAGTAAGAGTGTTATTCATTTTTAAACGCACAAACACAGACATTTAGCTCATAGATACTATACAGTTTGCATTTTGAATCTTCTGCGTTCCCCTGTGTTTTGTTGCCAGAACAGTGAAGACACTGCTGCCAAGCCGACTCAACTGTTTGTATTTTGCTTTGTGATAGTCTTACATCCTGCCGACACTTGTCAGCTTCGTGGGGTGAAAGGAGGGGGAACTCTGGACGGGGAGGCCCCATCTCTCCCTACATGCCAGTATTTGCACCATAAGGAGATGGGTAGCAATGCAAGCAACGCAGAGTAGCAATGCAAGTAGCAAGGTTTGTGACCATTCTCTCATCAGTATGGTCAGGCAGATTCTTGTTCCAGGGTAAGAGTTTCCAGTGCCCTTCCCGGCTACTCAGTCCCAGATCCAACAGCCTTCTCTTCTAACTCAAGGCCTCATGGGTCCCCTGAAGTGCTGTGCTCGGGGGGCCCATGCACACAGCGTGAAAATAAACCACAAGAACAACGGACGTGAATCCTCTGTGATTTGTCCTGCTTAGCTTACCCATGTGCTCTGTTGTCCCTCAGGACTGAGAAAAACCACAAGTTCAGAGATGAACGTGCTAAGAATTTCAAACCCAATGTAACAATAAGTCAGTAAATTAACTCAACGTATAGTGTGACTGTAGCCCCCCAAAGTTCACGTTGGAGGCTTTTTTTTTTTTTTTTTTTTTTGGATTTTTCGAGACAGGGTTTCTCTGTAGCTTTTTGGTTCCTGTCCTGGAACTAGCTCTTGTAGACCAGGCTGGCCTCGAACTCACAGAGATCCGCCTGCCTCTGCTTCCCGAGTGCTGGGATTAAAGGCGTGCGCCACCACCGCCCGGCACACATTGGAGGCTTGATGCTCAGATTCATGGTAATGTTTCCTAGGAGTGGTGGTTAGATTAGGGGAAGGCATAGTGACTATAAGAAGCCACTGAGAGTCACGATAGCAATAACACGCTGGGCTTGTCATTCCTGGTTACAATCCACCATAGCACCAAACAAGCTGCAGTTGTTTATAAAAGTTACCTTTGGTGCATGTGTGTGCGTGTTTGTGCGTGTGTGTGTGCATGCATGTATGTGTGTGTGTGTTTAGACATGGTTTCTCTGTGTAGCCCTGTATGACCCAGAACTCCTTCTGTAGTCCAGGCTGGCCTCAAATTTATATATCCACCTGTCTCTGCCTTCCAAGTGTTGAGGTTAAAGGTGTGTGCCGCCACATCCAGCAAGAGTAAGCATTTTTAAACATAAATTCTATGGGTTTTATGCTTAGAAATAAATCCTATGGGGCAGCATGGGCTAAACATTTGGGAAAATAGCGGTCTGTATATCCTCGTGGCTGAAGCAGTACGGAATCCACACGACAGGTTCTCCTGACACAGATCACATCTGAAAGTTGGGGCTCAGGGTAGACCCCAGCATCACCCACTGTGTCATTGGATAAGGGTCTCTGTGTCTCCACTTTCTTCCTTAAAAAAATGACATTGATATCCAATTCAAGATTATTTCGTAGCCGGGCGGTGGTGGCGCACGCCTTTAATCCCAGCACTCGGGAGGCAGAGGCAGGCGGATCTCTGTGAGTTCGAGGCCAGCCTGGTCTACAAGAGCTAGTTCCAGGACAGGCTCCAAAACCACAGAGAAACCCTGTCTCAAAAAACCAAAAAACAAAACAAAAAGATTATTTCGTGACTTCTATTATATACAAACATTTAGAATCACATTAACATCTGGTTTGAACGAATATCATCTATTGTCGGTGGAGAAGCCTGTGTAGTTCCCACTACCGGATTCTCTGAGTAACGCCTGCCAATAAATCAGCTTCCCATATGACGTTGTGTATAAGCAAAGAAGATGTTTTAGGGTTTCATTTCCCATCGAGCAGGAAGAAGAAGTTATTTTGATTAGCAAGTTGAAAAAAGAAAAAAAACAAGCCTGCAGTTAACTGGGTTTAGTGGCTGTTATGGTAAAAGTAGCAATTGAGTCCACGGGAGGAAAAATGGATCCTGCTGTGGGCTTTGCGAGTGTTACTTTCTAAGTTTCACAGATGAAGAAGCCACAGCACAAGGAAAATGATACTTTAGGGATGGTGAGATGAGTCAGTGGGTAACAGCACTCGCTTCCGATGCCGGCAAACCTGATTTGATCCCCACAACTCACACGGTGGAAGGAGAGGATTGACTTCCAGGCGCGTGCGCGCGCGCACACACACACACACACACACACATACACACACACGATGTCCATGACTGCAATTTAAACATATTTCTGAAGAAATAGCTACTCTTCCAACAGAATTGGATTATTGCGAGCCCAGGGGAAGTAGCGATTGTTCACATTTCCTGAACGGAGCTCATCAGTCTATCTACATGGAGATGAGTTTTCTCTGGGTCACTGTCTGTGACCCTGACATCAGGACTATTTATGAATTCAGAATGAGGTCATTATAGCCGGGCGGGCGGTGGTGGCGCACGCCTTTAATCCCAGCACTCGGGAGGCAGAGGCAGGCGGATCTCTGTGAGTTTGAGACCAGGCTGGTCTACAAGAGCTAGTTCCAGGACAGGCTCCAAAACCACAGAGAAACCCTGTCTCGGAAAAAAAAAAAAAAAACAAAACAAAACAGAATGAGGTCATTATGAACCAAGAAGACTGTAGAAAGCCAGCTTGGGGCTGTGACCTCAGAAGTGTACAGGTGTCCCCGCATTCTCTCCAGCTCTGCTTTCTCTTCTCGCAGGTACTGTTCATCCCTGCCCACGAGGCTATCCGGCAGTCAGCCCTCAGAACTGCCACAGGTCTCTGCTAGGGTGTAGTGAGCCAGCTTCACAAGGTGACAGAGGAGACAGATGCTGACCAGGCGACTGGGAGGAGAAGCCGATGCTTATCAGACAGATGGCGCCCAGAGATGTCTTGCTTTTTTTGTGGGAAGGTTAACACGAAACTCTGGAACCAGGAGCGGTTCTAGAATTAATACGCCTTAGAAAAGAAGGCTGTGTATCGATCAAGATTCTGGGTCTTATCCAGGCATGGTGGTGTGTGCCTTTAATTCCACTCAGCAGGCAGAGGCATGCAGACCTCTGTGAGTTTGAAGCCAGTCTGGTCTTTGTAGAACAAAGTTCCAGAGCATCCAGGGAACACAGAGAAACCCTGTCTCAAAACGAAACAAAACAACCCCCCACAAAAACAAAAAGGTTCTGGGCCTTTTGGTGCCGCGCCCCGCGCCCCAGAGTCTGCGCTCTGTGCGCTGGCACCCAGTTTGCGAGCTTCGGACAAGGGGGCTGGAGGTTAAAATACACAGACTCACACAAACAGAGAGACAGCAACACGGGTCATCTTTGAATTCCCCAAGAATGCCCCCTTTATTGTGTTCAGGGACAGATTATATAGACATAGCCACGCCCCAGCCAAACCCACCAGAAACCACTCTCCTGTCATCAGGAACTCCTGAAGGTCTCGTGCTCAGAGCAGCTGTAGGCACTCAGATCAGGGGATTACAAGAAATTCCAGGATCTGGGGTCTCACTGCTCCCAACATTCTGGGAGTACTGGGGGTTCACTTAAGAAGGATGAGTTCTACAGGAATTAAAAGTTGAAAAAGCATGGAAGCCGTTTTCTAACCTAAACGGCTGAATAGGAATGTGGGGTACGGAGCTGCAGCATCCACACGCGGTCCACAAAAGGCTGCTCACGAGATGCTGGAAACGGCTCTCTCCAGGCCTTTCAGTCCTGAGAGAACGGCATTTGAGAGGCCCAGGAAGGGGGGAGACAGTTGGGTTCTGATACCCTGGGGAAACAAAACCACGAGACGAGAACACCGTTGTTGAGTTCCCAGCTTCCATCTAACTGTGCTTCTGTGTTTCAGCAGTGTTCCCTTGTGCCCTTGAGGAGAGCCTTGAGCTAGCTCAGTGAGAGCAGCCTTGGGTGGTGTGAACACGACCTTGGGTGGGCAAGCGATACAACTTGACCCACGCCTTCTAAAGCTCGGATGTTGGTGGAGACAGGGTGATTCCATCAAATGCTAGTTTAATGAGATACCTTAGGAAAGCCCTTGTGTGAGGTGATGACATCAGAGATGCAAAAATCACATACCAGGTTCATGATGTCTTTGATGGGCATGTGTATGATAGCTTAGTTCACATATTTAAGCCCTTTTGGTCCTTATGCCCCGCCCCCCCCCATAGTCTCCCACATGAATGAGCAAAGAGAGTTGCCACAGCCCTATCTTTGCTCTATATTGTCTTATGGTGCTAAGGATCAAATCCAAGGCTTGGTACATGCCGGGATATGTTCCATCACCAAGCTATGTCCCATCCCTCTTTGTGTTTGGATGGGATTGAGGTCTCTCCAGTGGCTGGTTCTCAGTTACTACCCTGTGCTATGCTGCAGTGGCCTGCTGTAAATTATGTCCGGTACATTACTCCATATCATGTTCAGTTTGCTGGCTGAACCTTGCCCTGTGTGACTCCTTTTATAAAGCCAGCAACTGACTCACTTCTGAGTACAAATATAAAGGCAGAATTGACTCGGAGTCTTATTTACATAAAGACACCACTTGTCCAGCACAGACTGTGAGGCACACACTGCTAGCATATTCATATAATTAAAAATTACCACAAGTAGGGGCTGGAGAGGTTAAGAGCACTGCTTGCTCTTCCAAAGGTCCTGAGTTCAATTCCCAGCAACCACATGGTGGCTCACAACCATCTGTAATGAGATCTGGTGCCCTCTTCTGGCCTGCATGCAGACAGAATACTGAGAATACTGTACACATAATAAATAAATCTTTAAAAAGAAAAATTACCACAAGTGAACTTTGGAAACAGGCCAGTATATGAATCAGTAATATAAATCATACCAAAACCACACCAGAAAGATGAGTCTGTGAACTGTCCAAACACACCAGACCAATGAGGGATAAAACACCTTCATAAAAAAAGGAGGATACATGCCAGGCGGTGGTGGCACACGCCTTTAATCCCAGCACTCAGCAGGTAGATCTCTGTGAGTTCGAGGCCAGCCTGGTCTACAGAGTGAATTCCAGGACAGCCAAGGCTGTTACACAGAGAAACCCTGTCATGAAAAACAAAAACAAAACAAAACAAGGACACACGACACTGTGGTGACTGCAGCCCATCCCCCATGACCCAACCACATGACATTTGCACCTAGGGATGGCAGGCCAGGAACTCCCAGTTCCCCTCTGCTTGGCATTTTTCCTATTGCTTGGTGCAATCATCATCTGTCCTGGTTGACTTTCTTTTTTTTTTTTCATCAGTTTGATACAAGGCACAATCGTCTGGAAAGACAAAGTTCAGTTGAGAAATCCCTCTGTCAGGTGGCCTATAGGCAAGTCTTGGGGCATTCTCTTCATTAATGGTTGGTGTTCAAGGGCCCAGATATCTGTGGGCATATCATCTCTGGGCAGGTGCTCCTGGGCACTTTAAGAAAACAGGATGAAGCCGGGTGGTGGTGGCGTATGCCACGCCTTTAATCCCAGCACTTAGGAGGCAGAGGCAGGCAGAACTCTGTGAGTTCGAGGCCAGCCTGGTCTATAAGAGCTAGTTCCAGGACAGTCGCCAAAGCTACAGGGAAACCCTGTATCAAAAAAGAAAAGAAAAGAAAAGAAACAGGAAGAGCAAGCCATGGAGAACATGACAGTAAGCAGCACCCCTCCATCCTCCATGGCTCCTGCTTTCAAATCCTGCCTCGGGGTTCCTGCCTCCGGGTTCCTGCCTCCGGGTTCCTGCCTCTGGGTTCCTGCTTTGAATTCTTCTGATGATGGATGTCACCTGAGAGTTGTAATATAAATAAACCCTTTCCTCTCCAAATTGCTTTTCATCGTGTTTGTTTGTTTGTTTGTTTTTTTAAGATTTATTTATTATGTATACAACATTCTGCCTCCACGTATGCCCACACGCCAGAAGAGGGCACCAGATCTCATTACAGATGGTTGAGAGCCACCATGTGGTTGTTGGGAATCAAACTCAGGACCTCTAGAAGAGCAGGCCGTGCTCTTAACCACTGAGCCATCTCTCCAGCCCCAGTTTTTTTTTTTTTTGTGACAGGGTTTCTCTGTAGCTTTGGAGCCTGTCCTGGAACTAGCTCTTGTAGACCAGGCAGGCTGGCCTTGAACTCACAGAGATCCACCTGCCTTTCTCTCCCGAGGGATTAAAGGCGTGTGCCACCACTGCCTGGTTCGTGGTGTTTTATCACAGCAATAGAAAATCCTAAGACACCATCTATATAATCAGAGTTCTCTAAGCACATTTTTTTCATACCACAAGAGGGTGCAGGACCTCAGGACAGACAGCCGAGAGCCACCCTGTCTCCACTGAGAATCAAACCCAGGACCTCTCACATTACACGCAGAGTTCTCTAGAGTCATAGAATTTATGAAATGGTGTGTGTATGGAAATTTATTTGGGATATAAAATATATTACAGAAGGCAGACTTACAGAATGACTTACAGGCTGCAATCTAACAATGACTAGGTATGAATGGAAAGTCCAAGAGTCGAGTAGCTGCTCAGTCCCACAGGGCTGGGTGTCTCTGCTGGTCTGCTGGATCCCGGAGAAGGAATGGATGTGCTGACGAGGAGGGGCAAGCAGGAGAAGAACAAAGCCTTCCTTCTTCCCTTGTCCTTATAAAGGCTTCCAGCAGAAAGCGTGGCCCAGATTAAAGGTGTGCCTTCTAGACTCAAGGTCAAGATTAAAGGCTTGTGTCATCCTGTCTCTAGATCTGGATCTCCATTTCCGGATTATAGGGCATTCCAGTTACAGTCAAGGGGACACCCAGTAACAGCCACCACACCATCCACTTGTCCCCTACTCTGTACCCAGTCCTGTACCGCTGAGCCCCCAGCAGTTCTCCAGATGGGTTCTGTCATATCTGATTACCTGCATGGCTCTCTTTTGCAGGGGCATCACCTTTCTGCCGCCAGCGAGTCCTCTTTGAACTCCGCGGCCTCTTCAACACTTGCAACCATTCTGTTTTATAAATAAATACATGCACGTGTGACCGAGGGTCAGCTGTGATTAGAATGAAGCGACAATGGCCAACAGCAATGTTAGCTTGGGGACATGGAGACTGCTTGGTGAGTTTCAGCCAAAGCAACGGACACAGCTTGTGAACTTGTTGCCAGTAAATAAATTCTGACAAGTGTGTTTATCTGGGTTTCTGGCAGGACATGGTCACAACATTCCGGGTGTTTCGGTGTGTCTTAACCCCAAGAAGAACATGGGTGGTTGAAATGACATGTCCAGAGGGCAGAGTAGAAGGAGGCTTCACAGGAGAAGCCCCAGACTGGTCGTGGCTGAGTTTGTCTTCAATCCCAGCGTTTGGGAGACAGAAGCAGGTGGATCTCTGAGTTTGAGACTAAGCTAGTCTACGTAGGAAGTTCCAGTCCAACCAGGGCTACATATGAGATCCTGTTGCAGGGTGGGGAGAAAGAGCCCATTTCTATGTTGCTTTTTTCTTCCTAATGTTGGACTCTAGCATCCAAACACCTAGGAGGAGTCGCCCCCAGAGACCACTTCATACACCACAGCCGATGCAAAAGCATGAGGATTTTATTAATTCTGTCATGACAGGGTCCCCCAGCATTCGGGAAGCTGAGGTACCTCGAATAGCTGGTACAGTCTACTTTTAAAGGGGCCACAGAAGCAAGGGGGGTTGTTCTTTGACTATTCTGATTGGCTTATTCGAAAGGGCTATTACCAATAATTGACTGAAGAGCTGTTGCCAGATCATATGAAGTAAGAGGTCATTTTGACCCCGTTTCCCAAGGGACTGAACCAAAACATACGTATATGGGTAATTGTTCAGAAACTGAGTACGTGCGAGTGCAGCTGTTAGGTCCTTGGTTCCCAGGGGAGGAGGGGAAGCACTACGGCACGGAGGCTGAGAGGATTCAGAATAGTCAGAAATGACTTCAGGATTGTCTTAAAGTCTTACACTACAACTTGCCACCAGCCTCCAAAGGGTCATCCTTGTCCTTCTTCCGTTGAGAGTCTACCGTGTACCACAGACATACCGTAGCGAGGATCTCGTGATCATTCTCTCCACTGCAATGCACCTTGCCCTTCTAGTTAAGCTCTCTGGAAGCCTCTGGGTGGTGGAACTGGGGAGATGGCTCAGCGGGTCACAGCACTTGCTGGACAAGCGTGAGGACCATGAGTCTGAATGCCCAGTACTCACGTAGAAAGGTGAGCACGCTCTTGGTTGCCCACCAGAAATAGGCAGTAGGACCCTGCTGTGGAAGACACAGCATCCTTTGGTTGCAGAACTGAGATGTTGAGCTGGGACCTGACCTGAAGACTACCCCCTGCTGGCTAGTTTGTGCTGGAATGTGCTATGCAGCCCACGGGGAGAGAAGCGCCACCAGTGGTTTTACCCAGTGGTGAGCCCTGCATAGGACGACCTGTCAGGCACAATGAGACATGGAGACAGTGATGGTAAGGAGGCTGTGAGGTAAGCAGCCACTTTTGGATTGGATCTGAATTCCTCAGGAGGGAATTTGTACCTAGTGTTATCATTTATAAAGATGTGGGACCCGAGGTTGGTGTCACAAGGAGTGGGGGTCCTACGAGGGGCAGTGGCGGGTCCCCTTGGTGGATGGGAGACTGAGGTCTTTGAGAGATAGACAGATATGCCATGCAGAGAGAGCTGGGGTATAGACTTTATTTAGTGGGTTATGAAGGGGGGAAAGGAAGGGGAGAAGAGGGGGTAGAGAGACAGAAAGAAAGAGAGAGAGAGAGAGAGAGAGAGAGAGAGAGAGAGAGAGAGATCACCTTAACTCTTGTGAGCCAATACCTGCTGGGTTTTTTTTTTTTTTTTTTTTTTTTTTTTGAGACCCGGTCTCTCTGTAGCTTTGGAGCCTGTCTCAGAACTAGCTCCTGTTAGACCAGGCTGTCCCTGAACTCATAGAAATCTGCCTGCCTCTGCCTCCGGAGTGCTGGGATTAAAGACCTGAGCCACCACCCTACCACCGCCCGGCTGAGCCGAGACCTTCTAATGTCCCTTGGAACCAGGGTGACCTCAACTCTCAACCTGCTTCAGCTGACTAAGCCAGTCACTAGCATCTGGGCAAGTTGGGACTTAATTTCTCTGTGTGGTTAGATAGTTTTCCTTCTCATGCGTAATTTAGTGATAATGAAATTCCCCAAAGCTATTTGAGAGAATTAAGAGGTGTGCCAGGAATGATGGTGCACACCCTTTAACCCCAGCACTTGGGTGGTAGATGCTGGGTAGGTACTCTTATCTACATAGTGAGTTCCAGGCTAGCCAGGGCTACATAGTGAGACCCTGTCTAAAAACAAAAACAAAAAAATCCACCAAATAACTGAGATATTGCATAGAAAACCCTTTGCACTTTCAAAACCAGAGCAAGTTTCTGGCGGTCATGTGACCCCTTCGGGCACCTCACTGAACCTCCCTGGGTTTCAGTTTTCTCCAGTTCTCAATTTCTTCTTTCCAACAGCCTAGAAAGATTACGGAGACTCCTAATTAGCACTTCAGCTCTGCAGCTCAGCTATTCTTGGAATCACCCTGTTTATATGTAGATCTGGGTCCCTGAGCCTAGCCGGCTTCACCTAAGAAAACAGCGCCTCTCTCCTGTTGACTTTTCCCATTCCCTCTGCAAACCGTTCGCGGAGAACCCAAAAGCACACAAACTGCCTTAAAGAGAACCTACAAAGGGGTTTGGATTTTCAAGATTTTTCTTTGCCATCAGTGATCTCAGAAGTGACCCCCATCTGTGAGTATGAGGTGACCTTCCTGGAAGAGGTGTGCACTAACCGGGGGAGGCTGCGGGAGCCCATTCCTAGTGGAACGGACTGCCCCAAATAGCTTACCATAGCTTTTTAGATGGACAAGTGTGTGTGTGTGTGTGTGTGCCTGCCTATCATGGTGAGTGGATCTCCTGCATGTGCTCTGTATTCTGCCCCTGAACTACATTGTTAAACGAATAGGGATTTAATTTACATGAAATTAGAGCAGCAGTAAGGGCCTATTAAAGGAAAACTCCTGATGCAGTGAATAATCTCCAGCCCTGGTGGAGACGGAACTAGCATTTCCAGTTGCGTGGGTCAGTCCCCAGGCCAAGGCCCCACCCCTCAGGAAGGAGGCTGGCTCACCTTAAGTCAAGCTGAAGAGTTAGGAGGGGTAATTATCCCTTTAATGAGACACTGTGCTTGTTCCAGAATTCCTACCTCTAACACAGTTCCTGCAAGCTGCCCTAAGTTTGCAATGAGGTTTGTTAGCATCTTTCTTCCTTTTTCTTTTACTCTGTTTCTTTCAGACGCTGACCAGAACCTAAGTAGCCTCTCTCTGACACCCGGGCTTCCTTCCCAGTTCTCTAAAGTCCTCTCCTTGGCGGTGGTTGCCCACTGAGATGCAGCAGACTTTCCATGCCAAAGACACCAACGCCAACAGCATAATTCTGCAGTTTTTTTATTTCTCCTCCTCTAAGAAGCTACAGAAATTTACAGCTTGTAAACCCTGGGTGTTTTCTTCTAAACTGTAATAAATATCTGTGAGTTTCCATTTGGGACAGTTCTTAAGTTATTTTATTAATGAGACTAATAATCCCAAGAGGGGACCCCAATTTCCCTGATACATGTCCCTTTACCCAGATGGACGCCCCATCCCCAACCCCAAACAAAAGATTCCTGATAACAAACTCACCATCAAGGTGTGTGTGTGTGTGTGTGTGTGTGTGTGTGTGTGTAACGGGATCTGCAGTGAGGAACATCTCTCTGCTGGGCAATTCCCACCTAACCACCCAGCCATGCACAGACTAAGCAAAGATCGCTATAATATTACATCCGGGAAGATGGTCCCTGCTCTGAATGCAAGGGAGACAGAAGTTAGTGTTCTCTCGATCGATCACGAAAGGAAAGGCTGGCGAGGACCGAGCTCGACATCTGACAACCCCTTTTGGCTTTTCCTCAGGTGTGTTGCTGCGACCATTACTTCTGTCCGCCACTCACTGAACCGTCTCTCCAAGTCTCGAGATCCCCTTTTGGGAACATGACTTTGTCTCTAGCTTACTGTAACAGTGGGAGACCTGTATGGTTGAAAACCACAAGCAAATCAAAATTTTGCCGACTTGCTTGGACAAGTTGCCTCTGAAGAAAGCTCTCAGCGGCGCCCTCATTAGCTTCTTCCGGAATGGGAAGACTGCTGTCGGTCAGCAGCTGGTGGTTATCGCGGATACAGGGTAAGCAGCGACTGTTTGTGCTCTCGGAACCAGACTCTACAGTTTGATGTGGAAACAATAAACGAATGAACTTTTCTTTGGGTCACTGTCTAAACTGGTCATCGGGATTATTTATTAGAACGATGCCACTTTGAAGCAAGAAAATTGTGGACGTGTCCCCTGAACTTCCAACGGCCCTTCGGTGATGGCTACTGTTAAGTTGGGGGTGTAGCCCCAGCCCCTGGCCTGGGAGTTGCTTTGCTCTGGACTCCAAATCCCAGCATGCAAGGTCCTGACCCCTCCCTGGAGGAGGGGTCAAAAACAATCCCACAGGGTATTTAAGGGACCTCCTAGCGTAGGAACACATGGTTTTTGGGTCTGCACGGGCTTCCTGCTGTCCTGTCTCCCCGCCATGCGCTTGGCCACCCGAAAGCGTCATCCGTAATAAAACGATGGGCATATTGATTTGGTTTGATTTGACCTAATTGCGCTTCTTGCGCCGGCGGAGGTGTTCTTATTCTTATCAGATACTTTGTGAGTTCCTGCATCCTCTAAACAGGGATCGTTACATTGTACATGCCAGCATCACCTGGTACCCAGACTGTTGCAGTAACAGCATTTCCTATCAGCGAGACTGGGTAAACCACAAAGCTGTGCACTTCTAGAAAGGTTGGTATATGCTGCTGAAGCCCACAGTGCAGCAACCTCAAAGCTCGCTAATGCTCGCTGAAGCTGTCACTGCAGATCATTTCAACGTGAGATTTAGTTGACTCTTCATCCGAGGAGAAAGGCCTCTGGGAGAGCAATGCCGTTTACCCTTAATGGGACATTATACAGGAAAAGAAAGCAGCCATTAGGTGACAGATGCAATCCGAGAATTAGGTTTGCTACGCGTCAACCTTGCTCAGCTTGGCTGGGTGTGGTGGCATGGATCTATGACTATTGTAGCTCTTGGAGGGTGGAGGCAAGAAGACCAGAAGTTCAAGGTCATCCTCCCAGTGCGTGGGGAGTTAGAGCCTTCTCCAGCTACAGGAGACCCTGCCTGCAACAAAAAGAAGTTAAATTCTTCCCAGAAGAACAGTAGGACTCCTCTCTCACTAAATTATACTCTGTACCGGATTAGATTTGGGTCACATCATCTTTTACGCCAGAACACAAGGTCTCTTGAGTTTCTATTATTTGAAAGATGGTTGTTCTGAGAATAAACAGTTCTCTGGCTTTTGTGTGGTGAAGATATTTCTGGTCTCCCGTACTGGGAATCAGACCGTCTTGTGGCTTCATTACCTCTACTTCTCCCTGCAAACAGTGTCTGCACACTGACTTCTCTTTCGTCATTTCTGCTGGTGGCTTTGGCCACCTTTAGTAAAGGTCTGAGCTACAAACACATAGGACATTGCAGCTCTCACTAGTTCTTTTTCCCAGTCCCTATGTCCCAAAACTCTCAGGACAGAAAAATCGATGGATACAGCTTGGGTCAATTGTCTGCCTCTGCCCAACCAAGGGGAAGAAGTTGGAGCCCATGAACAGCTCAGTCTCCTTAAAGAGGCATCTAGAAGGGAGGCAGCGACAGTCATATGTCACTCCGCCTTTGTCTTGCACAGGACCACATGTGTAAGACTCTGAGGACCCTACAACTCACATGGTGGATTCCTGATACAGAGTGTGAGAGCCAAAGTTATATTTTAAAGTTTTAATTCCTATGCTTTAGAAGTTCATGAAACCAAAACGCCTCAGATCTGCAAGCCCCTTGCCCAAGGATAGACAGTTCCTGAAAGGCTGGAGGCCTTTGTTTATGGGAGATAACAAGCCTCATGTGTTCGCTCCCCTAGACAAGTTTGTTTGACCCATCTGCAGGTGTGGGGAAGTAGGCAATGGTCAGGATGTATGCTTGCCCCTGATTGGACCTGCTAGGAAAATGTAATGAGTTACGGGGTTTCCTTCTTAAGCCCTTGCCATTTCCCAGGAACCTGGGTGTGGACCTGATCAGAGCCCACCCGCCTGGCCAGTATTTAACTAAAGCTTGCTTCAAATTTGGCTTTAAACTGTGGTAGTATGGTCTTATTCTTGACCAGTGGGATTAACAAGAGGAACTGTTACAGACAGAAAGCATTCAATGACTCATGTTAAATCACAAGAAGGAAGACCTCATTGGCAACTTTTTTTTTTTTTTTTTTTTTGGTTTTTCAAGACAGAGATTTTCTGTAGCTTTGGAGCCTGTCCTGGCTCATTGGCAACTATTATGATAGACCAGCATCAGCGGGGAGAGAGGTTTGGTTCCACTCCACATACAGCCTGGGCAAGTGGGGAAAGACAAGGCAGATGGAAAACCACCAGAAAGAAACAGAAGCATCGGGTTGGATGGGGCTGTGGTTTAGACATGTGTGCTGGTTGGAATGAGAATGGCCTCTATACGTTCATGTATTCAAATACTTGGTTCTCAGCCAGGCGGTGGTGGCGCACGCCTTTAATCCCAGCACTCGGGAGGCAGAGGCAGACGGATCTCTGTGAGTTCGAGGCCAGCCTGGTCTACAAGAGCTAGTTCCAGGACAGGCTCCAAAGTCACAGAGAAACCCTGTCTCGAAAAACCAAAAAAAATAAAAATAAAATAAAATAAAATAAAAATAAAAACCATATGCGAGTGTTTTACCTGCATGCTTGCCTGCTTACCACATGTGTGCGAGAGGCAACCGCCAGGATCACTAGGATTGGAGTTTCAGACAGTTGTGAGCCACCATACAGTCGCCGGAAGTTGAACCCAGATCCTCTGGAAGAGCAGCCAGTGTTCTTACCCACGGAGCCACCTCTCCAGCCCAGATGCCACCTTTGTTGTTTATTTGAGACAGGGTCTCAAGTACGTCAGATTGACTTTGAACTATGTGTATGGGGGAGTGTGTGAGGGGGCAGATCTTGAACCTCTGATTCTTCCGTTTCAGTCTGGCTTGGCACTGTCACCCACGTCCAGCTTACCACCTCTTTCGGTTACTTTCCTACTCCTGTGACAAAACATCAGGACCAAAAGAAAGAGTAGAAGAAGCCAGGCGGTGGTGGCGCACGCCTTTAATCCCAGCACTCGGGAGGCAGAGGCAGGCGGATCTCTGTGAGTTCGAGACCAGCCTGGTCTACAAGAGCTAGTTCCAGGACAGGCTCCAAAGCCACAGAGAAACCCTGTCTCGAAAAACCAAAAAAAAAAAAAAAAGAATAAATCCCTGATTGTCCTGTTTGTTTTATCCATCCAGATGTCCTTGATCACGTGTGGGTGGGAGGTATGTGGGCAGGAAATACATCAGATGTGAACTCGCCCCTGATTGGCTCAGATGGGAAATATGGTGGCTTTACGGATTTGTCTTTAATAAGCCTCTGCAAGGTGTTCTGGCAACGCAGAGATGGACCTGGCCAGAATCCATCAACCTGGCCAGTATTTATTTAAAGCTTACTTCAAATTTGTCTTTAAATTGTGGTAGTGGTGGTAGGGTAAAGAGACTTCAGCCCTCGGGGCTCCTAGGTGCCACTGTCCTCCTCTGTGTGCCTTTCCCCTGCTCATCTACTGCCCCTTCATCAGGGAACGCAGGATGGGATGACCCCCACTTCCCTGACAAGGACAAAAGGGTAAGGATGCTGGATCAGCTCTCCGACCCCTACTCCAGAGGGCAGAAGACTGGAGAGTGGAGGAAAGCCAGTCAGTCTAGCCTGCCTGTGGACACACACGGTCTGAGAGTAGCGCTCTCCCTGCTCAGTGGCTCCCACCAGCCTGCGGGTTATGGGTGCCAACATTGTATGGGAGTCTCTGAAGTGTGCCCCCACTCTGCTTTCCAGTAGCCATGTCCTAGACAAGGGTGTCCCTCCTTCAGATGTCACGGGAACAGATCTGCCATTCTTACAAGTTCCTTTTAAGGTCATCCAAAATGGGGAGTGGTGACCGGAGCCTTTAATCTCAGCACTTGGGAGGTGGAGGTTGGAGGGTAGGAAGTTCAAGGTCATTCATAGCTAGGGCGTAGGAGGCCAACCTGAGTGGAGTAGGAAAAGAAAGAGTAGATGCCATTGATATGGAAATCCACTGCTACGCGCGCACGAGCGCGCGCGTACACCCCCACCCTCACCAACACCTCCCCCACCCCACCCCCTCGCTCCGTAGCCTCCCACGAGGATTGGCACTTTGCATACAGCTGGGGCCCTCCCTCTGAAGTCGCTGAGCCAACTGGCGCACAGTGGGACAAAGAAAGGCGCGGCTGTTGCCGGAGCCTCAGAATAAAGATTTAGCCCAGCACAAATGGCCGGGACCCCTATTGTCCTGCCACTGCACGCTAGTCTTATTTTTAAATTTTAATTAACAATGCTGAACTGGGAGGCCAAGTCTTTGTCTTCATTGAAGCCTGTCTCAAATTCCATGCTAACCTGCAGGACCTATGGGAACATGAACAAAATAAGGTGATCAAAATCAGAGATCGTCGCTTCACGAACCAAAGGGCCCCATGGGGAGGACTTCTTCGTACGACTTTCAAAACAAAAGCACTTTCCGCCTCTTTCCTGGGGAGAGGGTGGGGGTGCCTCAAGACTTAAACAGGCTCCTCCCAGAGGCAGAAGTTACTGAGGCCTGGGGAGTTCAGTCATTGCATAGCTGATGGTCCCAGGGCCCCACCACCCTCATTCATCAAGAGATCCGATTAGCTTGCCGTCCTGGGAGGTCAAGCGCCCAGCTGCCAAGTGCAATGAGAAAGGGCGTGGTTTACAGTCCCCGCCCGCCAGTCTCCTGGGTGACGGTGGGGGCTGTTTTCCTTGGTAAAATTCACAGGAACCAGAGGAGAAATTTTTAACGGGCGTCCCAGCCTCGAGGTACCCTGTGGAACTGGTCCCGGCAGGCCTTCATCATAATCCACAGCTACTGGGACCAGCCTCCCGTTTCCTAGTCTTTCCAGTCAGTGCCGCACATTCGCCCTGAGTTTGACTGTCACTGCGTGTCACTGCGTTATTATTTAATTTGTATTAACAGGTAAAAAGGCAACTTGCGATTTGTCTTTTCCTATGTGAGCAATGTGCTTCTGTGGAGCAATTCACGTTAAAGGCTCGTTACAGTACGATGCTGAAACTTGTACGTGTGAATAGTTAGCTTTCATTCTTTTTTTTTTTTTTTTTTTTTTTTTTTTTTTTGTTTTTCGAGACAGGGTTTCTCTGTGGTTTTGGAGCCTGTCCTGGAACTAGCTCTTGTAGACCAGGCTGGTCTCGAACTCACAGAGATCCACCTGCCTCTGCCTCCCAAGTGCTGGGATTAAAGGCGTGCGCCACCACCGCCCGGCCAGTTAGCTTTCTTTTTGAATTACGGCAAGCAGCATTTTCCAAAGAGTCGTTGATCGAAACGTGGCCCCGTATTCACCCACGTACCAATTTGGTAACGTCACTGATAAAATCAGGGTTGCTATCTCATAACAAAGTCAATGTTGTTATCTTCTTGCTTCCCTCCCTGCCCCCTTCCTTCGCGGTCATAATCAATCATCTGTCAGCACCCTTTCAGGCACTCATTTGCACCCTCAGGACACACCTGCCTACCACCACATACTGACCTACTCGGGAGACTGCCCAAGAGGTAATTAGGAAACACACCAACCACCGGGCTGAGTGGCTGGGGAATCCCGTTAATAGGAATGCTCCTGTTCCACCTCTCCCCACAGAGCCTGGCTCACAAAGGCCTTTCTTCTCTTGGGCTGAGTCAGGATTGTTAAATAAAAGAACAAGTACAATACTCAGGAGGCAAAGGCAGGAGAAACTTTGTGAGTTGTAGGCCAGCCAGAGCTACCTAGAAAGACTCTGTCTCAAAACAAACAAACAAAACAAAGAAATAAGTAAACAGATAAATTCTCATATATAGCTATGGTCCAACTAAGTAAAAAGTTTCTGCAGTCGGATAAGCCCCTCCGCCGATGCAATAATCTGAATCAAACCAAATCGAACAGAATTAGAAAAAGTCCAGGTCGAATGGATACCAGTGCTCCTGGCTGGCTTTCCAGCCCTCAGAGAGAATCCAGGGAGGGAAGACTGGAAAATACATGTTTGTTCTCTGGGGTGCACTGTGGGAGTGGTCTTGAGCATCTCTGGGAAGGGGTCATCATTTGGATGGCTTTCTCGGAGGTGGAGTCTGGACTGAGGCAATTCCGGGTGGGGGGGGACCTTGGGATGGAACTTCCACCCAAACATTCTGGACTCTTCAGATATATGGATGCCAGGGGCTGAGGTGAAGCTTCCACCCAAAAACAAAGTGTGCCTTGATATGGGTACGAATATGTCTCTGAAATTGGTTCAATTCAGTTACACCACACATTATAAAATACGGCTCACTGTTGTCATTTTTATAACTCGATAATGAGTTATGTTGCAAAGCAAAGGAGAGTACATTTTATAATAGGCAGGATTAGTAAATTTCATGGGTCTGAATTTTCAATATTCAAGAGAATCATCTATGAAGCCATATAGAAACAGAAGTCAGGGCCAAAGATACCAACTTGAATGTGCCACAGTCCCCACTAAAGAACAAGACACTCCTAGGCAGATCCCGATTCTTACACAGTGCTCCACTGCAAAAGCAGCTATTTATTTATTTATTTATTTAGCTCCTGAGACAGGGTTTCTCTGTGTAGCTTTGGAGCCTGTCCTCGCTCTTGTTCTGTAGACCAGGCTGGCTTCGAACTCACATAGATTTGCCTGTCTCTGCCCTCCCATGTGCTGGGAGTAAAGGGGCACGCCACCACCGCCCATCATTTAAAACATTTTTTTAATGAATCATTTTTATTTTATGTGCATTGGCTGTCTGTCTGTGTGAGGGCGTTGCATCCCTGGAACTGGAGTTATAGTTGTGAGCCGCCATGTGGGTGCTGGGAATTGAACCCGGATTCTCTTAACCGCTGAGCCCATCTCTCCAGTCCCGTTCTTTTTTTTTTCTCCAGATACTGGTATTGATTAATGTCTACAGGAAGGTTAGGCTCTGAGCAGGCCACTTCACCAGAGCCATAGTTCTGAAGCCCTGTAGGATGCCCGGCAAGCCGTTTGCATGCTATTTAAAAAACAAAGCAAAAACCTGCAAAACTAGTTTGTGGTAGAGGAAGCAGGAGGCTGTGGCCTCTCAGGAGGGTAGCTAAAACCTATTTAAAGCAGTCTTTGAAAGGACTGAAGGTATACCTTACTTTAGTGGGCTTACCTAGTATGTGTGAGGCCCTGGGCTGTGTCCCCTAGCACTGAAAAATAGCAAAACAAGACAGAATGCTAAGAACGTGATAAAATTGCAAACTTATGTTAAGCCAAGGGCAGGAAGTACTGAACACTATTTGACATTTATTTATTTATTTGCATGTGTGTGTGGTCCCACTTCTAACACAGCTTCTACAGGGAGGCCAGACGCCAAACTGTGGGAGTCAGTTCTCTTCCTTCAGCAAGTGGGTTCCAGGACTGAACTCAGGTAGCCGGGGTGGGTAGCAAGTGCCTTTTCCTACTGAGTTAAAGATTTAAATTCAATCTAAGATTTAAAATAAGGAAAGTCCCAGAGTGTGTGAGGCTCTGGGCTCAGTGCCTGGCATTGCAAACGAACGAATGAATGAATGAACGAACGAACGAATGAATGAGGAGGAAAGCACCGTAGATCTTGTGAGCTAGCACCTAAAGGCCTGTGGCCTGTGCCAACTTTTAGCAACAGGAGCTGAGAAGCTTAAAAAGTGGCCTTGGGCAAGTCCGGGGTCAACTTCTGTTATCCACTCTGTGATGTGGGACTGGCGGCAGCTCCACCCAGGGCTCAGAGGGAAAAGCTGGGTGATGCACCTTCAGGGCTGTGAGGCTGTTCTCTAGAGAACTCAGGCTGTGGACAACACTCTAGTGTCAATCCAACAAAGCCACAGGCTGTCTTTCCTCAAACACAGTCATCTTGGAAGAACCAAAGGTCCAGCCCCAAATCCTTGAAAACTAAGGTGACTTGAGGCCAGGTAACCCCGGGGCCATTCTTCGGGTTGATCTTAGGGTCAGCTTGGCTTGAGATCTCATTTTGTAGACGAGAAGAAAAGGAGGCCGCAGGAATTCTGTGCCTTCCCCAGATTCATGGGATGTGGCAAGTTACAGCTGGAATGGGAATCGGCTGCCGTCTAGGAATGGCTCGTGGGTTCCTATCTGGGAAGACTTTGGGTTACTGACTTATCCATACACACCCCTAGGGGCAGAAGGACTGTGGTTCCAGCTGCCACCTCTATTCCTCACCAACTGTGGGAAACGGATTCCCACCAGCCTCACAAGCAAAGACACTCCAGGAGGCAGACATCAGTTACCACTGAACATCACAATTCTAAGTGCCAGCCTGCCCTTGGCCCCTGCAATCTAATCTCAGGTTCAGGCCACTGACCACTCAGCCAGGGTCAGCACAGTTTGGTAGCTGATGTGGTCCCTTTGCCAGCTTTAATATTTAATATGTATACAATATTCTGTCAACATGTATGCCTGCAGGCCAGAATATGGTACCAGATCTCATTATAGATGGTTGTGATCCACCATGTGTTTGCTGGGAATTGAACTCAGGACCTTTAGAAGAGCAGGCAATGCTCTTAACCGCTGAGCCATCTCTCCAGCCCCCCCCCCCGAAGTTCTTGAGTGCTTCTCCTCTTGTTACCGCCAGTTACTTTGAAGACCCCCCAAGATTAAGTGAAGACAGTCGTTTTTCTTGAAGACGTCCAATCTTGATTTTAGCTACTGTGGGCACAGAGTGACTGTGTTCCCCAACGGGAAAAGACACCGTGGACCTTTATCAACCCCCAGCTGGGTACAAATAAGAACAGAGAGAGCACGAGATGGCTGCTGGGCTCCTTCCAGGACCAAGTTTGGGAGAGGTTAAGGGAGGCAACTGTCTGGACTGCTGCCCAAGGCTTCTCAGCACAGTCTGAATTGCCTTGACCTGGCAGGTCGCTACTTGCTATGGCTTTAGGGCAGATAGAAACCCTGTCTCGAAACCCCCCCCCCCAAAAAAAGCAAATAAATAAATAATGAAGGAAACATTGTAAACTCCTAAAGTGTGCCGATGACTGGGAAAGGACAGGGCCACGCAGAGGCTCCTCCATCTTGTGCTGTTGCTGAGGCCATTGCAGGTTTAACTAGGATTTGATCTTGATGGAGAAGCCCGTGGAATATTCCCACCTCTCTTCCAGATGCCCCAGCTAACTAATCTTCTGATAAACTGCTTGGTTCTGAGAAGTCACCCGCAACTGTCCAGGGAGATGCCAGAATGTAGGTTTGTTTGTTTGTTTATTTATTATTTTTGAGACAGGGTTTCTCTGTAGTTTTTGGTGCCTGTCCTGGGACTAGATCTTGTAGACCAGGGGGGCCTCATGGAGATCCACCGGCCTCTGCCTCCCGAGTGCTGGGATTAAAGGCATGCGCCACCACTGCCTGGCCAGAATGCAATTTTTACCTTAAAAAAAACAAAAAACAAAAAACAACTCTGTCCCCTGTCTGGCCGTGCTGACGCACACCTTTAATTCCAACACTCGAGAGGCAGAGGCAGGCAGATCTCCCAATCGAGACCAGCCTGGTCTACAGAGTGAGTTCCAGGACAGCCAGAGCTACATAGTAAAATCTTGTCTCGGGGAAAAAAAAAACCAAACCAAATAAAAACAAACAACAACAACGGAAACCCTATCCTCTGGACACTCAGGACCCAAATACCTGAGTGAGACTTAAATTGTGTCTGAGTGGGGTCCCTGTGACAGATAAGGAAAAGCAACTCCAAAAACCCGAAGGGGACCAGCTCCTGGACCTTAAAACCGAGGCTGTGGGATGGTAGGCAATGACACCGCAGCGACTTTAAAAGGCTATGTCTAAGTCAGGCTCTGGTCACTTGGCTCCTCCGAGACAGAAAGGAAGGGAAAGGCGACTCAGGCGTGCGCCCTCTGCCGGAAGTCTGGGGCAGTGCAAGGAGTGACTTCAACAAAGCCAGGCTTGTGTTAGAATGGGGAGGTCGTAGCCTGCTGCTCCAGGCAGGCAGGACACCTGATAGTCTCATATCTAGGTCTGCCGGGTGCTTGGGGGTTCCACTGAGCGTTTCTCCCTATGAAATCAGACCTTTCCTGGAATGTGAGCACGGGTTTAATGCCAGGGGCAACGAGCCATCACAGATGATGCCAGATAGGAATGCAGAGAATCGTTTGACTCTCTGGAGCAGACAGCTGCTAATTTGGGGCTCTGCAAAGGCGCGTGGGACCCAGGACATTGCTCTCCACCTCTTCTCCCCTCCACCTGGAGAGGGGCCTTCGAGGAGCGTTCAGGGAGACGCTGCCCTGTCCTTGGCTCTCCCTGTACGAAAGGACTTCTGGGATGGCTGCCCAGGGGCTGCACACACAGGCATGAGTCAGGGAAACGCTCCTCACAAAGCGACTTCACTCGGGCTACACTTAAAGTCCTACTTCTGAGGGAGAACAGTGCATTTCCTTTCTCTATAAATCCATCTGAGCCTGAAGACCAAACAGAACCACGGCGCAACCACGCAAAGCCAAGTTGCTGGTGAAGTTCTTTTTCAGCAAGTCCTCAATTATACGGGAGCTGTTTGTTTATTTGTTGGTTTGTTTATTTCAGGAACATCAACCCTGAGGATCAAAATCTGAGGAAATGCAATTCGTTCTCCAACATGGTTTTTGGACGATGCCACAAATGTTCAGTGAAGCAGAGAGTCTGAGATCTTTTGGATGGAGTTAATTTATGCCCAGGTTACCTGACATGGACCTTAGCAACGGTGTTGACCTCTGCTGCACTCTCGAGGTCACTGCCAACTGCCGCCAAGTACGGGTTCATCTTCTTCAAGGCTCTATCTGCTGAAAGACATCACGTCCCAAGTCACACACTAAAATTCATAGCTCAGTATGGAAAGTACCTCGTATATGTAAAGAGCTGCTACAAACCAACAAGGCAATGCAAAGGACCTAATAAAGGAATAGAAAAACTACATTAAGATCACAGTGAGGGCTGGGAGTTATAGCTCAGTAGTAAAGAGTTTGCTTAACCTACACGAAGTTCCAGAATCACAAAAGACAACAGCGACAACAAAAAGCAAAGTGAAATGCTGCTGTCTGATGATCAGAATGGGGAAAAATGAAAAGGAGAAGCGACTTCAAATTGAAAACTTATGTCTCGAAAAACCAAAAAAACCAAACCAAACCAAAACAAAAAACTTATATCTATATAATTCATAATTATATTAACTTTATTATTAAACAGTTGTTTTAATTTACATGATAAATCAAATTATAAGATCCAATTTAAATATTTAGATAATCTAATTATTCATCTAATTGATCATTATTATTATTATTATATTTTTTTTCTGTTTTTTTTTTTTTTTTTTGGTTTTTTGAGACAGGGTTTCTCTGTGGCTTTGGAGCCTGTCCTGGAACTAGCTCTTGTAGACCAGGCTGGTCTCGAACTCACAGAGATTCACCTGCCTCTGCCTCCCGAGTGCTGGGATTAAAGGCGTGCGCCACCACCGCCCGGCTTGATCATTATTTTTGTTACGGAATAATTATTTCAATAACACTACATACCATTTACTTAAATACAGAATGGGCAGTATATTCATATACTGTGTACTGGGAAACGCGTGTCAGGTCTGAGGCAAACCCATTGCCATCACAGAAAGAAGCAGAACATCAACTCTGTACGGCTCTGCTGTGGCACAGGGGAGGTTCTGCTTATTGGCACAGTGGACACGATCTGTGGCTTCTGCAACCTGACAGACGTTAAGTTTCACCCGCATGAAGAGCAGAGCCAGTGAACTCGTCTGTGGGTTGAGTCATTGGGAGAAGCTGAAGGGGCAACCTCTGAGGTCTGGCTGCTTCTTGGGGGCTCAGGGATAGTGACGGAGAAAAAAAAAAAAACAAAAGCTATATAACTCATAATTTATGTCTTCTTTAAAGACAAACAATGGGCCTGATTCTGCGGTCAGTTCCCCAAACAGAACAGATAGCAGAGAACTTCCAGGGCCGCCTGAGCCTCAGGAGACAGCAGCTGGTCTGAGGCAAGGGAACTTTTTCCTAGTGTACCCAGCTCCTATATTGTGCCTGCTTCCTGTTTGCCCCCACTCCAACTTGGGGATTCTCCTAGCCCTTTTTCTGCCCAACTCCAAGTCCCCAGAAGAGAAACTGAGACAAATTTAGACTCTCTTCCTTATCCCCTGAGTACTCACGATTCCAGAATTCACAGGACATATCTGATCTCTCAGTTTTCCCATTCCCACCCCCCTTCCCTCTGCGCATGGAACCTCATGGCACCGTTTCCTATCTATGCGCGCGCACTCCTTTCTCTACCTCAGGAACACGCTGAATACAACCTACGCCGTTGCGGCTGTGTAGAACGGACCTCTGGGTCAGTCTTCCGGCTCCTGGAGCTTTCTTACCCATCACACTCGTTGCTGGCTCATCTTCTCCTTCCCTGCTCCTGAGATGTCTGTTCTGGTCGCCGGTCACCTCTAAGTGTGGTCCTTAACATTTAAAAAGTGGGATGCGAGAAGGCAAGCCTGGGTCCCTGGTAGTTACATAGACGGTCGAGAGGCACGGCCTATAATTCCAGCCTTAGCATGCAGAGACGGCGCCGGTGGGGTCCCCTAGTGAGGCCAGCACTCTAGGTGAGCTTTGAGTTTGGTTGAGAGACACCGCCTCATTGAATAAGGTGGAAGAGCCAAGAATGGTCCCCCACGCCAGCCTTGAGCCTACACAAACATTTATCCACCCACAATGACCTGTGTGCGCAGCCCGCATGACTTCACATCCGCACACACACCACACATATATGAAAACAGGTTCGTTTAGTAATAACATACAGTTTGACCCGGGTGTTGTCCAAGGCAAACTTGTCTACCTGCTCTTGGGGGAGGCTGAGGCAAGAGCAGCTAAATTTGAGCCATTCTGGGTTGTGTGGAGCCAGACCCTGTATGGAAACAGACAAGCAAACACACACACACACACATACACACACACACACACATACAAACCATACAAAAAAACAATTGTTTTCCTTAAACAGTACTTAGGGAAAAAAAATACACCTTGCTCGAAGAATTAGATTATAATACACAGGGGCTGGAGAGATGGCTCAGTGGTTAAGAGCACCACCTGCTCTTCCAAAGGTCCTGAGTTCAATTCCCAGCAACCACATGATGGCTCACAACCATCTGTAGTGAGATCTGGTGCCCTCTTCTGGCCTGCAGGCACAGTACTGAGAATACTGTATATATAATAAATAAATAAATCTTAAAAAAAATAGATTATAGTACACAGTTTACTTCTAGGATTTCTTCCTTTCCTTTTGAGTCTGGGTTTCTCCATGTAGTCCTGGCTGTCCTGGAAACTTGCTGTGTCGCCCAGGCTGACCTCAAACAGAATTTCTTTGTATCTAAAAATCTGTCCTATATTAGGAAATCTTCCCTATGTTCAAATGGAATTTATTAGGTAAAATTATTGCTAACATCTAGGGTACAACAGAAAAACCCATGTTCTTCTTATTGATCATATGTCATGCTCAACAATGAATTTCAATTCTGCATTCACTTTACATACAGTGTAAAACATTCCAGATTCTAATTTGGAAACGAGTTCACCAAAGCAAGCTTGCAATACAATCACGGGTGCTGTGCTGCCACCCAGTGGAACCGCTCCCTTACTGCAGCATGGTTCAAGGTGCATCCCTTCTTCTCCTGGGTAAGGTTAGGGAAGAGCTTGGTTGTGTCACATCAGGTGAAGCCTTCGTGCCAGAGCACAGCAAAGAATGCCAGGGGTCCAGCTACGTGGGGAAGCAACCGAGAAAGGCTTTGCACTATGTGGTTTTTTTTTTTTTTTTTTTTTTTGGTTTTTTCGAGACAGGGTTTCTCTGTGGCTTTGGAGCCTGTCCTGGAACTAGCTCTTGTAGACCAGGCTGGTCTCGAACTCACAGAGATCCGCCTGCCTCTGCCTCCCGAGTGCTGGGATTAAAGGCGTGCGCCACCACCGCCCGGCTGAAATCTGCATTTTAAAGATTACTTGAACTGCCTTTGGACTTGCACCAACTTTTAAAGAAATGAACCTTGCAAGGTTTCGGGAGTTTTGCGTCTTGCCCATTGTTTTTTACTTATTCTTGCGTGTATGACTTGAATTTGTGGGTCCACGTGGAAGCCTCCGACAGCTTTCCACAGTGGGTGCTTGGCCACCTTTATGTGTGTTCCGTGGATCAGACTCAGGCAGCGAGGCTTGTGTGGAAGTACTTTTACCAGCTGAACTACCTCACCAGACCTTGGTTTTTGTTTTTAACTTTTATTTATCAGGGCTGGAGAGACGGCAGAGACGGCTCAGTGGTTAAGAGTACTGGATGCTCTTCCAGAGGACCTGGGTTCAATTCCCAGCACCTGCACGGCAGCTCACAACTTTCTGTATCCCCAGTTCTATGGAAGCCTCCTCCTCTGGCTTCAGTGGGCACAGACACATATACCGGCCAAGTACACAAAACAAAGGTTATTCGTATTTATGTGTACGCCTGTCTGAGTTATGGGTACCCTATGACTACAGACACCCGTGGAGATCAGAAGGCCTAAGAGGCTCCGGAATCGGGATTGCAGGCAGGGGTGTACTGCTTGATGCAGGTGCTAATAACTAAATCAGGCTCCTTGGCAAGAGCCGTAAGCACTCTTGATCACTGTTTGTCTAGTCATTGGCTTTGATTTTCAAGACAGGGCCTCAGTACATAGCTCGGGCTCGCTCTGAACTTCCCTCTTCCTTGCATCTGCTTCCTCAGCATAGAAATATCTACAGGTGTGTGTGCCGCCACATCTGGCACCCACTGAGATTTAAACATTCTGCCCCTGCTCGCACTTAATACAGGTCGGCGCCTTTAGGGAGAAAGAGCTCCAAGGAGCCCTGCATGGGAGCTCTTAGGAGCTCAGGGTGCTCAGACCACGGGGGGCATGGCCAGGACGCAGACTGTTGAGAAGGGAACAGTGCAACTGTGGGATAGCCTGGCAGGCAGGAGAGAAAGGAGCCCTGAGGCTCATGTACTGAAGCTGGGGTTCCACCATCAGCGCTACCATGGCAACCTTCCTTCCTCTTCTCAAGTCCCTTGCATTTCTCATCAGGCTTTATCAGGAAAAGGTAGAGCTTGGGCGTCAGCCCCAAGGGATTGGGGCAGTCAATGGCTACCTGCAGACGATGGCTCGCTCGTCAAAGCCTTGAGGACTCTATGCTCTACTGACCCATGCTCACCATTAGCACGTAGGCGCTCACCATCTTTAAGCACATTCTTGGTGCATCGCCATACCCAACACCCATCTCCACAGCCTTCCATCTTCCTCACAACACCGCACCCACTCCACCCTGGCTCTCAGCCCCACCTCCTTCCCCAGCTGATAACCACAGTCCTGCTTATGGATTTCAAGACTACTTCAGAGTGGAGTTATATAGTGATCACGTGTGCTTACTCACTGTTCTGTCGACAGCCATCAGAGTGTTCCTGACTTCCGACTACTGTGAACACTGCTGCGTGGCTCTGGCTGGCGTGGAACTCATTAGGTAGACCAGGCTGGCTGTGATCCTGTGGTGATCCTGCTGCTGCTGCCTCCTGCACACACAGAGTAGTATCTGCTATTTCTGGATAGCCATCAGGGCTTTCCTGACTTTTGACTACTGTGAACACTGCTGCTGGGCACTGCCGTGGGCACCGCAGCTGAGGGCGCCACTGCCGTGGGCACTGCTGGAAAACTGTCTGATACCTGACCTGCCTCCTGAGCATACAGACTCAGACCCAAGCTGAACCCTTCCCGGAGCAACCAGGGTGTCTTCCACAGCAGAGCTCACTACGCTTTCCCTGCCTACACTCAAAAGATTAAGATCTGGAGCTGTGAAATACTGGCATGAATAATTTGTAACTGTATAAATGCATGTGGCGATTCGACTGTCATTCATAAATACAAAATTTTATTTGCACTTCATTAGTGTAGAAAGACCACGATGCTTCTCATACCACAACACTCAGGACACGCCAAGTTATTCAAATACATACTTATTTACCTCGACTAAACAAAACAGTGCAGTTTAATAAAAGATATACCAAAGATAGCGTTCACAAATTCTGTATCAGACCAAAAAAGAAAAAAAACAAAAACAAAATAAAAACAAGAAAACTTGAACACAGTCTAGGCTTAATAGGAATAGGTTTCACCGTCGGTGGGAGAAGTTCATCATTACAAAGATACAGGATGTTTAGGCAAACGCATGTGTATTCTTCCATATAGTAAAATGTAACTCTTAAAATCCCTATAAACAGGATTTGTGTAGGACAGCAGTGTGGTTTTAAAATCTTTTCTATAGTTTCAAAAACTTGTCTTCTTTACTTTTCTTTATCCTTCCTTTCCCCTTGTGCTGGGGACTGAAGCCTGGGCTCGTGAGTGTTAGGCAAATGCTCAACACTGAGCTACAATTCCCGTCAATCTTTGTTGTTCTTATAGCTTAGGTCACGGCCAATGGAAATCCCTAGACTGCAGACAAGGGACCCAGTCCCATCCAGCCCTCTGCCTAGGAAAAGCCTCTCACCACATAGCCCGACAGGTAACTCCACGGGTGAGGAGGGGCTTTGCTCTGGGGGGTGACACTCCAAATCTCAAGATGCCACAGCTGGGAAAGCCTCGGAAATAAAGAAAAAGCAGTTGTCATATCTTCTTTTTCAAAAATCTTCAGTTTTGTAGATTTTTCTTTGAAACGGAAAGCGCAGCACCAGGTCCTCTCTTCTCACTGGAGTATCTGCCTCGTAGTGTAATTACCAAGGACATACTGCACTTTTCTTCTCTCCCATTCTTCATATTCGAAGTACTACGCCTCCCAGCGTATGGACGCTACACACTGGGGTACTGAGGAGACATGATCTGAAGGGAAGTGTGTAATTTAGAACCCAACCTTACCCGGGATTGCGTATTTGCATATTTACAAGTTAGTGTATACAGCTGACTCGGGTTACAAAGTGCGAAAGAAAATTGTCACATGATTGTAGTGCAGAACAGAATGGTTCCCCCTTCTAGGAATTGCTTGCACTCTGTCTCCAAAGCAGCAACTCAACAGCATCGGACATGTGGTCTAGGCGGAGGCAGCTCTGGTGGGATCTCAGGCTCTGGTTGTAGAGAGAGGATGCTATTGGATAACTCGTTTCTCAAAATATCAAGAGGCATCTAAAGGACAAGGAGAGAACACAAAGACCTTAGTCTTGCAGGTGAGAGGCTATGTTCTAATTGTACAGCTTCTGTTTACGTGTCTGGGTGTTTTCCGTGTGTGTATAGGTCTGTGTGCCACATGTCTGTTAAATGATGCAATCAGAAGGTAGTGTTGGATCCCTTGGAACTGGGGTGCTGGGAATCGAACCTGGGTCCTTTGGAAGAACAGCCAGCATTCTTAACCACTGAGACATTTCTCCAGCCCTTGAAGTACTGTTTTATAATGCCTTTGGAAGAGGCTGGTGTTTGCCCAGCATGTGTGAGGAGACCCTAGGCTTGATCCCTAGCAACATGATTAAAAAACAAAAAAAAACCAAAAAAACCCCACACATTCTTTACACAGAATCTACTATAATAAAAATTTAACATATTAATCAATAAAAAACTAGTCCATTGTCTGAGGAAAGCAGCAACCTCTGCCAAACTTCTGAATCATGTCACATCTGTGACAGTCTATGAACTGGTCCTCCTGGGGCCTCAGTGACATAATCGGTCAGGGCTTAACAGTTAGCCAGCCCTCTCTACCTGGAAGGTTCTCCACTGCCAGATTCAATGAAACTCTAAAGGAAACATCTGGGAAGAAATAACCGTGTCTGTAACAGGTACAGCGGTCTGTAAAGGGCACCTGCTGCAGCTGTTTACATAGCATTGAGTCATCTAGCGATGGTTTTCAGGGTTCCTAGAGTTACCCCTAACTAGTGGCTGGAAGGGGTCCAAGGAGAGTGCTGCTGCTCAGCGGGGCGCCCGGCACCCTCTGTGGAGGTCCCCATCCAGAGAGAGGCACCTGAAGACCAGCAGCTGTGGTCCTTCTCCAAGAAAAGCCCTACACCACAAGGGGGCTCCACATTAAAAAGGAAGTGTCACATGAACACGGTACTTTATTTACCTGTAGTGCTGGACACTGAGCCCGGGCCTCGTGACGGCTAAGAAATGCTGTATCTATCACATTTATATTTCTATGTTGCTAGGCAAGAATCCAGGGCCTCAAGCATGCTAGGCAAATGCTCTACCAGTGAGCCACGCCCCAGCGCCCCACGGCCATTAGACCTTTTCTAAGTCACTCCAGAACATCCTCTCTCAAACAAGTAAACAGACTGTCTATCAACCCTAAGCACTCCCAAACCCCCAGGCATGAGCAGCAGCTGCCGTGGCAGCTAGCCGAGCGGCACATTTATTTATTTTTACCTTTTTCAGAATGTCATCAACGAGTTTCAGAAATATCTCATCCACGTTGAAATTGTCCTTGGCGCTGGCTTCACAGAACCGCATCCCAGTTATCTGCTGTGCGAACTGAGAAGACACGTGCCCGTTTTAACGTGCGGCACAACCCAGACCTCTGACGGACCAGACTCTGTGCTTTACCACCAAGGGTGGGGGAGCTCAGGGTCTGTACGGTCCCATTTATGTTCAAATATCAGGTTCATGTGTGCAGCAAGTTTCTGTAGCAATACATATAACAAAACCTTTAGAGACCTTTAAATCCTATTATGTGTGTAAGAGTCTAAACGTACAGTGTATCTGACATTTAAAATATGAGTATCAATGCTTCTTCATGATTGGATCCTTAACAGGAAAAACATCATCAAAGCAAATCTTACAACCTAAAAACATTGTTTCTGTCCAAATGTCAACTTACATAATAATATAGTAGACACCAATGTGCCTTTGCCCTCTGCTTCAAATGGATCCAAAAAGGAGGTAAGTGAGCAACCAGAAGGCTGCGCCTGGCACTCACTGCGCGTTACCAGGACGTGAGAGACCGCAGGACACCCACATTCACGCACCTTTTCTCCCTGCTGCTTGGAGATCTCTCGGTCTGCTTCACAGTCCAGCTTATTTCCAACCAGGAGAAGCTCAGCATCTTCTGAAGCATACTGTGGGGTTGTCAGAGATGTCACACATGGATAGGCAAATGCAAACGCACACTTGTTACCAGTTACTAACTGTTCCTTCTCTCCACTGCCCCTGAGCACTTCCTGGTGTGGGCAGGGCCCTTGGTGTTTTGGAAAGTACCTTCTCAGAGGTATGAACAACTACCATGGTCATGCATGGTCTTGGCCTTGGCCTCAGCCATTCTTAAGACTCTGGTTAGGAAATGACTAAAAACAACGGTCAAAGCTATGTACTCAAAAATGGTCATCAACTGAAAAAGGTCAGAGTTCAAAAAAATGGGTAAAGAATGAAGCAAAGTGGGTAAAACCAGAGCAAGTCCTTCTGTCCCAAGAACATTAAACGACACAGGAAGGCCCTCACAGTTAAAATGGAGTCAGTCCAAGATTTTAAACTTACTTTTATGCTATATGAAGTTAGTATTAACTCTGTATCCAGAACAATTTTAAACTGCCTTTGCAAGGTTTAAAAAACTATAGGTATGTTAGTATCTCTGGAATAACTCATTCCATTTTATGTACCCTAAAAAGTCATTTGAAGCACACTGCATGGAAGGAACCTGAGGATCATGGCCAAAGTACTCTTGAGGCTAGGAGAAGGGGTGGGAGCAGCTCCCTATGTGGGTGTCTTGCTGGCATGATGGAAAGCTGAGCTTTCCAGAAATGATAGCTCTTTCTCAAAAAAAAAAATATTTATTTATTTATTTATTATGTATACAATATTCTGTCTGTGTGTATGTCTGCAAGCCAGAAGAGGGCACCAGACCCCATTACAGATGGTTATGAGCCACCATGTGGTTGCTGGGAATTGAACTCAGGACCTTTGGAAGAACAGGCACTGCTCTTAACCTCTGAGCCATCTCTCCAGCCCCGAAATGATAGCTCCACGAAGGATGCACCAACCAGCCCTTGTACGTGTGATTTCTCTGACTCTGAGTCCCCTCACCGCCTGATTTTAGCTGGCTTTACAAATCACTAACTCTGGGAGCCGCACAGCTGGACCACATCCCAGAGCGCACAGCTGGACCACATCCCAGAGCGCACAGCTGGACCACACCCTATCAGCCTGGCACCACCTCCGCTGCAGACAACACTTCAACCCCTACAATTTTATAAAACACGGGCTTGATTTTGTTTGCATATGTGCGTGCACACTATATGGCTGTGTATGGAAAGCAGATGACAGCTAGCCGGAGTTAGTTCTCTTCTCCACGTCGGGTCATCTGATGAATCCATGTCATCAGGCGTGGCCGCATCCTTACCCACTGAGCCCTCCCACCAGCCCCGGGCTGATGGCTACTAGGTTATGTTTTTAGGGACTTGAAGCTGGCCTTACTTTTTTTTTTTTTTTTTTTCTTAAAAAAAACTCCTGACTCTTGACTTGGGCCTCTGGCCTTCTGATATCATGAGGACTAAATTCTTCCCTCACACAAGGATGCCCCACAGCTAACACCACCACTGTGTATGAAGAGCCTCACAGCAGATCACTGATCCCCTTCACCTCTCCCCCTATCCTCAGCCATCTGCTTTGTTACCTCATAAACATCCCTACCTACCCATGGAGGTGTACTGGAGATTAGGGCCTTCTCTGTACACAGGTACTCTCTCCTGTGGCATGAGAGTAACCATGTACCCAGTGACTGATGCCAAGCATGGGGCAGGTAGAGGGTAGAGCCAGTGTCTGCTTCACTCTTGGTTGTTGCTGAGTTTCTCTATGTAGCCCTGGCTGGCCTGGAACTTGTCACGCAGACCAGGCTCGTCTCAAATTCAGAGAGATTCACCCACCTCTGCCTCCTGCATGCTGGAATTAAAGGTGTGCACCACCATGCCTGGCCCATCTATTTCTTACACTGGACCCTAACATACTACGAAGAGGCACACAGGGAAAGCTTGCCTAGTAAAAGCAGAAGTGAACCTTTGCTGGCAGCTAAATGACACCAAAGTACAGTCAGGGTTGAACACAATTTACACAAAACCCGTTTTGTGTTTGTTACATAAAGGAATTGAACATCTAATTATTGCCTAAGGAGACAGAATCTCAAACTGCAGTCAACCGTATATACACGGTCACATTTCAGTCCCAGCTGCTCTGTCTTCTAAAGGTGTACAGCTTACACACACTTCCTAGTGGAATACACAGGTCCCATTAACCATGAAGATACAGAATTTTCTGTAATAGCTCAATTTTAAGCTGAGAGAAATTGTCCTTGTTCAAAACGAGGAACCAAAAGAAACTGTAGACAATTAGATCCCTGGACTACCTGTGGGTACCAAAAAGTACACAGAGTGTCCACACGACCTTTCCTGCTTCTTTAACTCCGAGCAAGAGGCAAGATAGAGCAGAAAGAGTAAGTAAGGGTTTTGGCAAGAATGAAGGCTTGTTTCCTTGGTTACAAGCTGATTCTGGGTATTCTATTCTGTCACTGCCTTATCTCTAACAAGGTTGCATAAGGACAAGATGACAATTAGTCCACTAAGGATGCTGCATCATCCGCCATCACTCTGTTCCCCTCTTCCTTTTATGAGTAATGCTATGATGCCCACAAACCGAGAGCTCACAACAGGAGAACGTGACACATACCTTATCAATCATCTTCATCCATTTTGGCAAGTCATCGAATGTCTCTTTCTTGGTGATGTCATAAACTAATATGATCCCCTTGGCACTTCTGTAATAGGCTGAGGTAATGCTGTTAAATCTCTCCTGTCCTGCCGTGTCCCTAGAAAACATCAGTAGCAATCAGTTCCCAAAGCAAGTCTACATGTTGGTGCAGACACTCGCTCTGCTCCTCCTCCACCCCAGCCTTACAGGCGGAGAGGAGAAGTTCAGGCTGTTATATGGTTAGAAGACTCGTGGTTTGTCTGTCTACAGACTGACAACTAAATCGCATAACTGGAGACGGATTACCCACTGCGATCAACCAGCAGCTAACCAGACTACCACCCTTCCCCAGAAAGCCACAGCAGGCAGGCCAGGACATCAAAATATCGGGTCATCTGCTTCTTTAAGAAAAAAGGGAGACACGGCTCTCACAAAACCACCCGCAGTTCCCACTGACCTGCTTTTGGCGCCTGACCGAATGCCTGCGGCAGGAGAAAACGTTCCTTAGAATTACTATTCCGAATCCTCCAAATAAATACTCAGGTTATTTTCTACTCCTCAAAGCCACTTCACACCAAACTGTGTACGACCACACGACTGAGCACAGGGAGAGCGAAGCGTCGACTCCACTCCACAGGTCATCACCCTACTATCTACTGCACGCCAGGGTGGAGAACTCCACAGGATATCATCACCCTACTATCTACTGCACGCCAGGGTGGAGCCACTCCATCTAAAAATGTCAAGGTCTGTCTATCTCTTTGTATGAGTGTCTTGCTGTAGTACACCACATATGTGCCTGGTGCCTGTGGAGGTCAGACAACGGCAAGAGACCCCTGGGGCTGGAGTCAGGGATGGCATTGGGAACCCACGTTGGGTCTTTTGCAAGAGCAACAGGTGATTTTCACTGCAGAGCCATCTCTCCAGTCTCCACAAAGATATCAACTACTGATGGAGGTGTCATGTTAGAAAGACAGAGAAGAATCCTAATGCTCTCTCTCTCTCTCTCTCTCCCTCCCTCTCTCTCTCTCCCTCCCCCCCTCTCTCTCTTCTCTCTCCCTCCCTCTTCTCTCTCTCTCTTCTCTTTCTCTCTCTCTCTCTCTCCCTCTCTCTCCCTCCCTCTCTCTCTCTCTCTCCCTCCCTCCCTCCCTCCCTCCCTCCCTCCCTCCCTCCCTCCCTTCCTCTCCAGGAAGCTGAATTCTCACTTCACGCTAAAGAGCTCATTCAAGCCGGTGGTGGGGCCCACACCTTTAATCTTGGCACTTGGGAGGCCATCGCAGGTGGATCTTTGTGAAGTTGAGATCAGCCTGGTCTACAGAGTGAGTTCCAGGACAGCTAGAGTAGTTACACAGAGTATCCCAGTCTTAAAAAAAAATTAAAAAAACAACAACAACAAAGAGCTCATTTCTGGAAATGTGGGTTTTCGGCTCTCAGCTAAGTCACCAGGTAATAGAGCAGCAGAGGGTCTTATTAGTTCTCTCTTCGCCTTTGGTACAAGCTGAAACATTCCTGCATTCTGTTTTTCCAGTTTGGTAATTTAACATTTTAAAATATTTATTTTTAATTATGTGCATGTATGTGTACGATGTCTGCATGTGTGCCTCAGGCCAGAGGCTTCAGACCCCATGAGGGAGAGTGACAGATGGCTGTGAGATTCAACCTTGTGAAAGGAACCAAACTCTGGGTCCTCTGAAAGAGCAGAACAGCCAGGCACTGGGCAACTTTGATCCCAGCACTCAGGAGCACAGGTGAATCTCTGTGAGTTTGAGGCCAGCCTGGTCTACAAATCAAGTTCCAGGGCAGTCAGAACTACCCAGAAAAACCCTGTCTCTAAAAACAAAACAACACCAAAACCAAAAATCGACCAAACAAACCAACAAACCGCACGCACGCACGCACACACACACACACACACACACACACGCACGCTCACTAGCGCACGCACGCGCACACACACGCACGCATGCGCACACACACACACACACACACTCTCTCTCTCTCAGTTGGGATAAGACTCCCCTACAGGGACGACTGGGTGATGGAAAGAGAAGTGGCAGACAAGCACCACAAGGTTTCAGGTCCATTTGAACACAGTAACTTAGAGACGCGGACGGTTCAGCAGTTAAGAACACTATTGCTCTTAGAGAAGACCCAAGCTGGGCTCCCTACTACTGCCTATAACCACAGCACCGGGGGATCAGATACCTTCTTCCCGACTCCACAGGCACCTGCGCTCCTGTACCTATCCATGCAAACATATATATACACATAAACTCAAGAAACTACATGACACTGGACACATTTTAGTGACACATTAAGTTTTCATGTACATTCATGTACATGTAGAAATATCTAAGGACAGAGAAGTGGCAATCAATCAAAGAATGAGAAACGTGGCAATGACAATATGTAACGTGAAAATGTGACAGACGGCTGGAGCCTTTGGGATGTTAGACGTGCAGGACGCAGGGTGGCATTTCCCCAGAATGACCACACAGAAATCATCAAGAAGAAATGCGTCTAATAGCTGCTCTGTGGCGACCAATGGGCTCCAGGGAGGGAAGCCGTTCTGTCCCTGGCCCAGCGCTGTCCACCTGCCTCCAGAAATGCTGCTCCCAACTCCGCTGTCTTGAAGCTGCTGACAGAATGACACAGCAGACAACACACAGATCACATCACATCAGCAATGGCATGGAGACTGCCCTGGACTCTGACACACGTCACACAGCAGAGGCTGAGCATCCTCAATCTAAAAATCCAAATGTTCCAGATCTTTTTGAGTCCAGCATGATGCTGATGCCACACATGAAAAACTTCAGACCTGACCTCAAAAGAATGCAGACCACAGATGCTGTTAAGATTATCTTCGAGGGGGGGCTGGAGAGATGGCTCAGCGGTTAAGAGCATTGCCTGCTCTTCCAAAGGTCCTGAGTTCAATTCCCAGTAACCACATGGTGGCTCACAACCATCTATAATGAGGTCTGGTGCCCTCTTCTGGCCTTCAGACATACACACAGAAAGAATGTTGTATACATAATAAATAAATATTTAAAAAAAAAAAAAAAAGATTATCTTCGAGGGCTGGAGAGATGGCTCAGTGGTTAAGAGCATTGCCTACTCTTCCAAAGGTCCTGAGTTCAATTCCCGGCAACCACATGGTGGCTCACAGCCATCTGTGGTGAGGTCTGGTGCCCTCTTCTGGCACCAGAAGAGATATACACACAGACAGAATATTGTATGCATAATAAATACATATTAAAAAGAAAAAGATTATCTTCGAGTATATGTAAAACAAACGAGGTTCATGTTTAGACTTGGGACCCATACTCAAGTTATTTAATCGTATCTAAGCAAATATTCTAAGATCCGAAACACTTCTGGTCCTAAGCATTTTGGCTAAGTGTACCCAATCTGTACTTTTATTAAAGAAATAATCAAAGAGAACCGTGACTCTGGGATTTTGTTTAGTAGCGAAATGAGTACAAAAATTTCTGGCTTATTTTTCATCTTTTAAATAAAATATTTCAGAAGAAAAAGTCTTTTGAGTATGGTGTGATTAATCAAGTAGCTGGCATACTATAAAAATAAGATTCACTCTGAAAACCCTTCAGGAAAAAGGCTGTGACGACTGTGGTCAGATTAAGCATCTCCCGGGCACTGGTGACTCACAGGGCCTACCTCTAAGTGTCTGCACTGAATGACCTCCCACCATCGCAGCTCTTGGCTCCCCACACAAGCCCTTTCCACCACAAGGGACTCTAGCCCTTGAACCACGAATGGGGACAAGCCGTCACTCCCTTAAGTTGCTCCGTCAAGTACCTTTCACAAGGAGCAAGGAGCACCAATCCTGCTTCCTAACCGACCAGGAACATTCCATGCAGAGGTGTGCAATCAGCTTTTCTGTAAATCCAGTATACCACCCTTCCCCAGAGACACTTTCCAGTGCCACACCAACACTCTTCCCCAGTGACATTCTCCAGTGTTACACCAACACTCTTCCCCAGTGTCATTCCCCAGGGTCACACCAAATTCTTCCTCGGTGTCAGTCCCCAGTGCCACACCAACACTCTTCCCCCATGACATTTCCCAGTGCCATGCCAACAGCTGCAGAAATTTACAGAGGGCCAAGAGGGCAGAGGGCAGTTTCTAAGAGAAAAGCAGTCTGTGAGCCCCACGTGGCTGAATACAGACTATTAACTCTCATTGGCCAGGCTTTCATAAGGAAAGTCAGGAATTAATCCAAGTTAAAGACACTGTGGGGGAGGCCAGACACAACCAACAAGAGGCACTTGACATAGCTAAAATCCGGGTCCTCTGCAAGAGCAATAGCCGTTCTTAACTGTTGAGCCATCTCTCCAGCCCCATGACATGTTTTGCTCGTCACCCACTCAAACCAGCTGTACACACATTCTAATATTAGCCAGATGCCGATGCAGAGGTGGACATGTCCTGGATCCTTCAAAAGACGTCCTAAGGTGCTTACAGTCAGAAACAGCAGCTTGTGTCAAAGCTTAAACCTTCACGTATATGGGTGGTTTTCCTGCATGTATGTGTGTGTATATGCCTGGTGCCCAACAACGTCAGAAGAGGTCATAGGATCCCCTGGGTCTGGACTCACAGACAGCTGTGAGATACCCTGTGGTGCTAAGCATCCTCTCTGCAGCCATGAGAGGTAACCTGAGGGACAGCATGAACTAAAGAAAAATGGTTACCTTTCTGTGGAATAGTTATCAGATATTTAGGCAAAACTGTTGAAAACCAAAACAAACCCATAAAACCCTGTAACACAAATTCTAGTTGGTATTAATAATAAAAACCCAGAGTTGGATGTAGGGGTTAATGCTGAAGATCAGAGAAGCAAAGCAGCCAATCGCTAGAGAGTTCTTTTACCTCTACCAATGTTCAGACCGAAGGGGCAATCGTTCTCAGTGTCTCCTCAGACTTCATCCTCAGACTGCAACTGCCTTCACCAAACCTCAGAATGCCCTGCCCCTCAGACTCATCCTGCCTTCTATTCCTCTCTCCATGCAGCCATATCGCTCCTGTCTCCACTTCCCTAGTGCTGGGATTAAAGGCCTGGGAATCCAAGTGTTGGGATCACCTTTGTGTGAGCTCTGTTTCTCTTTTAGACTGGATCAATTTCATGTAGCTCAAGGTGGCCTTGAATTCAAAGAGATTTGTCTGCCTCTGCCTCCTGAGTGCTGGCATTAAAGGTGTGTGTCACCACTGCCTGGCTTCTATGGCTAGCTAGCGTGGCTGGCTCTGTACTCTGATCTTCAGGAAAGCTTTATTTATTAAAACACAAACAAACTATCACTACAAAACCCCAAAGCCCTTATGTGGGTTACAGAGTGGCGGATGACCAAACGAAAGTGATTACCTCAAGACACCAGGAGAGCAAGGCTGGCTTGGCTGCAGCTGTGCCCCAGACAAGGACATGGATGAAGGATGGAGACATGCCACTAACATTCAAGCGTTAGATGACCGGTGAGACCACAGATGCGGCAGCAATTAACGCGGATGAAAGCAAACACACACAGACGGTGGACAGACAGTCAGAGCTGAGGGCGACCTGCCAAGATGAGTTAGTAAGCTCAGTGTTGCACCAGTGTTATGAAAACCACAAGTCATTCTCCAAGCAGCTCAGGGGGCTACTACTCAAGTGCACAGGCCGTGCCTTTCTTCTGCAGAGGTGGCGAGCAGCACGGGGAACTCCAGGTACCACTGTGGGCTGCTAACAGGGAAGAAGAACACAGCTGGCCTGGCCTCTTGCTACAGCGCTGAGCTGAGAAATGGTCTGTTCTCCTCGGATGGGGTTTCTGGGTCCCCTTCAGTACACAGAAGATGCCCTGGTCACCAAGTACCCACAGGCCAGCAGGACAGGGCATGTCAGCCACACTATACCCACACTGCATCAGCACAGGGCCCTGAGCTGTGGTGTAGGTGATGTGTTTTTCCCTCCCGACAATATGGTTGTGAACATACTGGGCTCTTTTGAATACCATGCAGTAATTTTGAAGACACGAAGACATGCCTACCCTCAACCCCCACCGCCAGCACTGGGGATGGAAGTCAGGGCCTGGGACATGCCAAGCAAGGGTTCTACCACTGAGCTACACGCCAGTCCAAGACACTCCACAAGCAACCATTTTAATGACAGCAGCTTGGGGACATCTGTGATGGGGAAGCAGAGAGAGGCGCACACAGGCTCTCGGGACGGTGACACACACCATGTGCAGATGAGGAGAGAAGTGGGCCCGTCCCCAGGAAGCGCCAAGGAGACGAGGTGAGGTCCATTTTAGTAGCCAAGCGTGTGGGCTGTTAAACACTGAACTTACCAGATCTGTAGTCTAATTTTCTTCCCCCTCAGTTCTACAGTCTTGATTTTAAAGTCAACACCTGCAGATAAAACAAGTGAATATGAAGCAAGAATAATAAAGACGCAGAGTACACAGGAACCCTACTTATAAGCATGACTCAGAAAACTAAAAGGACCAGTGTTGCGAAAATTCAAAAGTGCGAGGGACGGATATGCAGAGACCGCGGCTCCAGGCACTCTCCCGCTCCACCCTCAGCCAGGAGCCCAGCCCTGGCTTATCCGAGCACCTGCCAGATATGTAATTTATGACTCCTGGGGTCATTTCAAAACCACAGCAGCATTAGCAGAGGATGCCAGCTCAGAGATGATTCTTAGATGGAAAATTTGAAATTCAATCTTGATTTCAAGCAGTCTTTGTTTGAACCTGGAAGTTATTAGTACATTAAAATTTTTGGCTCTCACAAGTGTTTGTAAATATGTGCATGACTCAGCATATTACTTATGGAGAAACAAAGTGGTGTAGACAGGCTGGGCACAAAAAAGAAAACAATTACCCATCTATAGATTAGCATATTCAATTGTAATTTTTATTCATTTTGATACTGAAAGCAAACCATCATGTGTAATATTTTAATATTTCTTAAAATCAGACTAGTAAGCTTCAAGTAAATTTTAAAATCCAAATTTCATTGGTGTATCTCATCTGATATCTTTTATGGAAAATCTCAAGCCGAGATTTTCAAATAAGCATTTATAAGCAAAGAAGTGAGGAGATGCTGGCCGACCACAAGCAAGAGAAACGCTTCTTTTCTGGGCCTACTTCCTAGCCACCTGCCGGGACCCAAGATGGACGACCCCAGGCAGCAGGCGTGTGCAGGGGACCACAGCCAGCACAGTGACTCTGTCTGTCCTCTGCTCATCCATTTTGGGACCTGAGGCAGCAGTGGTCAGACGAGGAGCTGAGGTGAACAGAATGACATGTGACTGGGGTTAAAATTAGCAACAAACCAGACATGTCTGTGAGACCGAGCTGGGGGCAGTCCCTACATGGACAACAGAGCAGTTCCGTGACTATACAACATCACAGTGGAGATGCTGTATTTCAATTCTTGCTTTTATTTTTTTTAATGTTTGTTCATTTGTTTTTTGTCTGAATCAGGGTCTCTCTACATAGCCCTGGCTGGCCTGGACGGCATAGACGCACTGGCCTCAGCCTCCGAGTGCTGGGATTAAAGGCGAGCGCCAGCACACCTGGCTCCTTTCCTGTCTCAGCCCCTCACAGCAAGGCCGACTAACACCGTCTCAGCTTCCTTCTCCAGCTGAACGCTTTCCAAAGTCAAATGGTTTTCAGGCACAGCCGTGAGCCTGGGAGCGGGTCTGCAGGCGAATGGCCTTGAGCAAGGCTCCCGAATGACTCACCCCAAGGTGACAGCACCTTGAAGTGACACCTCCGAGGTACAACCACACTGGAGACTCTACTGTGACACAGCACAGCCTGGTGACAAACCTGTCTCTGCAATATCGACCTAAGTGTAGGACTTCACGCCATGACTCTGCGATGTGAACTCCAGCCTGAACTCACCCTGCCATGACCACTGTGTTAGCTCACATTTTAAGAAGTAAACACTCATTTATTACTGCGGTGTGCGAGAGCGCAGGAGTTGGTTCTCTTGTACCTTGTGGATACCGGGGGCACGTGAGACTCCGAGGGTGGGGGGGGCTTTGCACACAACCATCCTGTCCGCCCTCTTGATTTCACTTTCCTTTTCCTACTTCAAAGGACTTGGTTTGCAGAATCTGAGTTAGAGATGTACCTTTGGAAGTTTGTTACTTTACTGAAAAGAATTGGCCCACGGCCTCTCTCCTGAGTTCGGCTCCCGATAGCAGCCAGAGCAGGCCACTGTGCTCGGAGGCAGTTTCCTCTGCTAAGTTGTGTCTGCACACGACACATGCTGGCCACCCTTTCTCAGCCAGTTTGAAAACCTACCTGTGTTAGCAGTCCTTTACGAGATTATTTTTCTAACCACAGAGCTCAATGAATGGAAATAAAAGGATCAGACATCAATACTCAAAACCAGAAAATAGGGACAGTTACTTAAAATGAAACTGAACAAAGACTCTGTTCAGCCCGCGGGGAAATCGAGTACTCTTGGAGCGTGGTCAGTACAATGGCATCAGTAACTGCAGCAGAAACATTCTAAAGCTGGGAAGTGGCTGAATTGAAAAGTCTAGACGTCGGGCCGGAGAGCTCATTAAGAACACTCGTTGCTCTTGCGGAGGAGGACTTGGAGTCAGTCCCAGCACACACATGACAGACTGTAACTCCAATCCAGGGGACCCAACACCCTCTGCTGACCTCAGCAGGTACTGTTGGCACCTGGTACACACACATGCCTGCAGGCAAAACACTCACATGCCTAAAATACATAAATCTAAAAAAAAAAAAAAATCAAGTCAATAAATGGTAACAGCTCCCTAAAACTATCCTTTCTTGTAGATAAAATAGCTGTGTTGTATCTAACAGCTCCAAGTAGCTTGTAATGATCAGAAACGTAATTCAATTTATGGCATGGACATATACCTTTGTATTAATACAAGTATAGCACTGAACATGTCTAAAAACGTCGCCTCACGAGTATAAAATGACTCCATGCTGTGTATCCAGTGTCGGCAAGCCTCAGACACGACAGTGATGACAGTCTCAACTATTGGGCCGCAGCTTTAGGGGCCGTCAGCAGTCAGGAGCGGAGAACCGCACATTATACTCAGGGACAAAGCGGGCGGCACCTTCACTTCTATCGGCAGCTCTGTTGAAAACCCAGTTTCTTGGAGGCTTCTCGACTAACAGGCATGAAAGCAACCTTCACTATCTACCCTGCGGGTTAACGGGGACAGTCCCTGTCCCCAAAGCTGGCTCACACTGACCTACATTAACACTTGGCAACAGAGTACCTTCCGCGGCTGTCCACTCTTAGAGAACCTTCTCGTCTGCCCATCCAAGATTTCGCACGGAACCTTCCCTGACCACACTGCCCTGCTCCCACCTCAGGTCCCGGTCCTGCACTCTTCTTGCCCTCATGGAATCTTTCTCCGCTGGCCTCACCCCCAGACTGTGCATCCTCAAAGATCTAGCACCCCTGGCTTTACTGCCCAGCACACAGCAGCAACTCGAGGACTTGGACGGTGATGGGCAGTTGGCCTCTTCGCTAGATGCTGGAGAGTAACTTAGGAAAAAACCAGGGGTATTTTGAACTGAGGTAGTGTTTGTTTTTAAGATAAGAGGCAGACAAGGCAGCTATGGAACGGGAGTCCTGGATACGAACACATCTTGTAGGGGACATCAGATCTGAGACAGCAGGGGTATCTGCTAGACCGCAAGCTAACACAAGAGCAGAATCAGGATTCACGCTCACGCTTGTGTGAACGACTAAGGGCTGTTATAAAGATCAGATGGGTGAGGAAGAAAGGCACTGAGAGGGTGTGTAAATGGCCCGTTATCATTGTAACCACGCCTCTCTCACAGCTGAAGAACTGCTGCCTAGGCAGACCAGAGGGAAAACATTTCCAAACATTGTTTCTTTTTTGCTGGGCCCTAAGAAGTTACAAAACAGAACAGCAGGAATACATAGACTTCTCTTTCTTCCAGTTCCTTTCCAGTCTAAAGAAAAAACCGCCACCATGCCCAGAGTCTTGGACACAGGCAGCCCCTGCTACCGGCCTATAGGATCACCTGGCTTCTCTACCAACTCAAGACTCGCAGCTTGCCCCAGATGGCATTGGACTTTACTGAACATCAATGCCGCCATGGAGTCCCAGGCTCTCACGTATGTCTTCATGTAAGATGGTCGAGACACTACGTTTCTGTCCCAGTTACTGCCTTTGGTTTGGGGCACAGCTTTTCTTCCCAGCATATACCTTAGATTTATATCCCTGACTTGACAGTGGCAGACTAAAGAGATGTGTCAAGTCACAGGGGCAAGTCCAACGTTGGGTGGGCGACACTAATGTCTGACAGCCTGTATTATTATTATTGTTGTTGTTGTTGTTGTTATTGGGAATGAGTCTCCCGTCCAAGCTGCATCCTGCGTGAGGAGAGTCCAGGGTGAACCACACACTTTGAGGGACAGGAAGATGCGCCGGCTGCCTCCAGACCTAGTCTCTACTCTTGTAGCAAGTTCAGATTTTACCTTTATTTTTATGTGCATTAGTGTTTTGCCTGCATGTCTGTGTGAGGGTGTTGGATTCCCGGGAACTGGAGTCGCAGACAGCTGTGAGCTGCCATGTGGGTGCTAGGAATTGAACCCAGGTCCTCTGGAAGAGCAGTCAGTGCTCTTAACTGTTAAGCTATCTCTCTAGCTCCCGAAAGTATCTTATGGGTAAAACCTCATGGATTTGGCTGGCTTTCCCTCCCTAAGCTAAGTTGTGAGGATTTAGTACAACTAAGAACAATATTCTAATTATGGAATTTTAGGATCATTTCAGAGAAAGGCGCTATTATAGAGCAAAACTGAAGGTGAGAGAGGGCTGGACAGATAGTTCAGGGGTTTAAGACCACTGGCTGCTCTCAAAGAGAACCCAGGTTTGGTTTCCAGAATCTACATGGTAGCATGGAGCCATCTGCAACTCCACTTCAAGGAGACCTGACACTTTTTTCTAGTCTCTGAGGGCACTGCATACATGTGATGCAGAGACATACATGTAGGCAGAACACCCAAAATACACATAAAATAAATCTTTGAAGAAAAAAATTGTGTGTGTAAACCCACCGCGTCACTACAGAAGCTCACGAGGCTACGGCAGCACAGGTCCACGGGTGTAAACCCACCACGTGTCACTACAGAAGCCTTGACAAATGCAAACCATCCTGTGCCTCTGCTCTGACACACGGAAGCATAAGACACTGTCACATACCTGACATGAACACGCTGGCCCAGCAACATAGCACAAGGCAGGGAGAGGCTGGGAGCGTGTGTGTTCGTGCCCAGAGACAGCTCTATTTTCATGGAAGTATACAGGAAGAACCTCAGACAACGGTGCTCATGCCTTCATAAGGAAGGAGCCAGAGCTAACCGTCCTGTTGTTTGCTGTATTCCAGGCAGTACTCTAAGAAAAAACACCGCACAGCCCCTGCACTGAGCAGCAGTAAGCCAGCTAACATCTGGCTTTCCCCAGCTCTTCCCCACTGTAAAGGGTTATGGCGGACACTTGGTATTTCTTACTCTACTGTATGTACTGTGCACGTCCTTATAGGATACGGATTTTCTGGAAGTTTCTACATTTACAGCACCGATATGGAAAACAGAATGATGGATCACCTTTCTGGGCCTGGTTTTCAGGACATGGTACCCCCATTTATTCCAACCTTGTGAACTAGGGAGAACGTAGAAGGTGCCCCCAACTCTCTTTTAACGAATGAGAACCTGAGGGGCGTAGTCTGCTGAAAGACACACTGGTAACTTACAGAAGACCTTGAACTGAGGTCCAGCTGGCTACCTGCCCAACTCCGCCATCTGAGCAGCACAGGGAAAGGCCAGGGGAACTGAAGAACAAGACTTTTCTTTTTGAGTAAAAATTAAAAGAAAAAAAGATTGTTGGCTTGAAATTGTACTTTAGCTGATCAACAGGAGAATACTAACATCTTATCATACAGCAACAACAACCACCACCACCACAACAAAAAACCACAAGGAAGGGAAAGAAAACGGGAGAAAGAAAGCATATCTCTTTATTGACCGGCAATGGTGACGTCACAGGGTTCTGGCCGGTCAACTTCAGAGGCTTCACACATTAAGAAGGGCGGGGAACAGGAAGGCTCTTCATCCGCCTGCCAGAGGTTCACTAGATCTTGTTTACTTGTAAGCTTAGAAGGTAGGAACACAAGTGCTGGAGTCAGCAGTCGGTCAGATTGGAGAGGAGGGAGGGGAGACTGTCAGTGTCACATACATGATATCCCGAGTAGCCCGTCAGACTGGAGGGAGGGGAAGACTTTCAGTGGTACACACATGATGTCTGAGTAGTTTGTTAGACTGGAGAGGAGGGAGGGGAGACTTTTAGTGTCACACACATGATGTCTGAGTAGTTTGTTAGACTGGAGAGGAGGGAGGGGAGACTTTTAGTGTCACACACATGGTGTCCTGTTAGGTCTGTATTGTTGCTTCCTGGCTTTAAGGATTAAATAACAACTAACCACACTCAAGTAGGATGCAGGGTTGGTCTGTAGTTTTGTTTTCAGAATACTTTCCAACATGAAAGCCGTGCAACAGAAAGGAGAACGGTAAACAACCAGTTTCTTCCCTCTGATGAAACACGATGGTTCTCACTTTTTTTTTTCCTTTTACACTGGACTCCACCGTCTTTGTGACTCACACCCCTCTAAAGGGACAAGCCAGGGATGCAGGTATCAACTTTGTGTCCTATTTAATGCTCCTATAACTGGCTGATGTAGCTACAGAGAACCTCTGGAAAGTATCTGCGAGACCGACTGCCATACAAAGCCGTGTTTTCTTCCCCAGTTCGGATCAATGGCAGTTGGAACAGTGTGTCTGATGCCTTCCTGCAGAGCAACCTCCCATCCTCAAATGCCAACTGCTCTCTTCCTAGCCAGCTCAGGGCCTCGACAGAGACCCCTGGCAGAGTCCACAGGCCGCCTCTAACCCGATCGTGCACAATGAGACTTATCCTCTTTGGCATGAGAAGCAGAAGCAAAGCGGGGAGTTCTGAGGCCAGGTCTAACTAGGTCTTTATTTTCCCTGTGCAGCTGACTCCAAAGAAATCTACAGTCTTCCTCTGAAAGACAGCTACCAGGTGTCACAAGGTGGACACCGCACAAGCCTGTGGGCTTACACTAACTCCCGAAATAAATCCAAGCACAGTGCGCTGCTCCCTGGGCCTGTGACCCAAACCTCACCACTGGCCTCTTCCTGAGCTGTGATCTCACATCGCTCTGCAGTGGGTGGGGCAACCGGGGAGGCTGTGCTGCCCCAGTGTTTGGGAAGGGATTCTGGGCATTCTTGCCTGACTCCTCTTTTTTATTCTGTATGTGTGGGTGTTTTGCCTGCCCATATATCTGTGGACCACATGCATGCCTGGTGCCCTCTGAGGTCAGAAGGGGGCATCAAATTCTCTAGAACTGGAGATACAGATGGTTGTGAGCTGCCTGCTGGGTGCTGGGTACTGAACCCAGGTCCTCTGAAGGAGCAGCCAGAGTTCTTAATGGTTGAGCCACCTCTCCAGCTCCCCTTGCCACAATTCTCTTAAGTGAAACACTCAGCATATGTGTTTGGAAGATTGCATTTAAGTACAGAAGTGCAATCAAAATAAAATCAGAGTTTTAACCCAGAAAAACAAGTATATCTTGACTATTCTCACCCCAGCTTCAGCCCTGAAAGCTGCAGACTAAAGAGGAAAGTGGCCAATTTCCTCCATACCCATTCTGAAACTTACCTACCAGGTAAAGACACCGATGACCACATTTATAGGCAAGCCAGATGGCCAAGTCTGTATGGGTCTTACTCATTCAACTGTTTTACAAGCCCTCAATTCTGTTGCCAGTTCAAGAACTCCAGCAGGTGTGGCCTAGGCTGAAGGCTGTCCAGGTAGCTGAGGCATAGCCCACCTCTGCAAGAACCAGAGAGGACACTCAGGGAGATAACACAAGGACCGTGGCCAATAGGTTAGCATTGTCTCTCTAAGTACTTGGTGTCTTCTGAGTCATAAGAATTGCTGGAGAGGACAAAGGTCCCCAGAGGGAAATTTTAAAAGCTTTAATTCTGCTATCTGGTCTCTCCTATTTTTTCCATCTTCATTTTAACTCTCTTTCTCCCTCTTTTGGAACTGATGATGGTGGGTTTTGAAAACATCTTTACTTGGCAAAGCAAGAGAACCAATGATCTTATGATGGTCTCTACCATTTTTAAGGGGACTTTCACTGCTCAGGAATAATAGAATTCTGGTTTAGATAGCTTCACATCAATTTATTCTATGTTCTGAAAGTTCAAGAATACTTTCATATACACAATGAGATGACAGAGACTGGAATGAAGCCCAAACACAACATTTGTGGTTCACATCGCTCATGAATATAGCAGGAAGCTCATTTAATACACGATCCCTTGGAGATGGAGCACAGGCAGTTCCTAACTGCCTGATGTGGGTGCTGGGACCAATCTCTGGTCCTCTGCAGGAGCAGCAACACTCTAACCACTGGACGATCTCTTTAGCCCCGCCCCCAAATGAACATATTTTAATGGATTTTCTCAAACTATACTTGAAAAATTTATTTATGCAAAATTAAGGGGATCTACAACAGAGAAAACAGACCAGGAACTCTGCACAGCTTCTCTGTCTCCCAGCCAGACAGTAATCACATGAACACACGTGTGCCTAGGGTTCACAGCAGCGTATGTAAAGAGTGTTCACAATCACATGAACACACGTGTACCTAGGGTTCACAGCAGCACATGTAAAGAATGTTCACAATCACACGAACACACGTGTTCCTGGGTTCACAGCAGCGCACATAAAGAGTGTTCATAATCACAAGAATACACATGTTCCTGGGTTTACAGCAGCACATGTAAAGAATGTTCATAATCACATGAACACACATGTACCTGGGTTTACAGCAGTGTACATAAAGAGTGTTCACAATCACACGAACACACGTGTACCTAGGGTTCATAGCAGTGTTCACATCACATGAACACACGCATACCTAGGGTTCATAGCAGTGTTTACAATCACATGAACACACATGTACTTAGGGTTCACAGCAGCACATGTAAAGTGTGTTTACAATACAGGAATCCACGGAAGAAAACGGTTCAGGTATGTCAGAGACACTGTCTAGGCAAAGAAGAAACTGGAGAAACTGGCACACAAGGGGCTGTGGGCCAACATTGATAGCAAACTTGCTTTCTTTTTTCTATCTCTCTAACTTCACAAACACTGTTCCTATACTTTGAAAAGAACTAGCCAGATTATTCTAGTTGTATCTGGCTAATTGAATTCCACAATACAAATCTATTTGAAAAATCATACTCTACAATAATTGCCATTAAATAAGTTAATATTGTAGCTTTTCACACCTTGTGAATTCTGTGTTTCAAACCCAGTCTGCTCTGAAAATTAATCATAACAATAAACCCCCAACATTTTACTGATTCAAAATTTACGTTCTTCTACCAGCTCAAATCCCTAAGGAGTTCCCTAATTCCTGTTACACAAAGTCCACAGGTGTCTGATGAACTGTCAAAGGTATATTTCAGAGGTCTCTCTTCCGGTCTCTGAATTACAGATGCCACGCCCTTGCTTCTACAACCCATCTCTGTGCACACACACTCAGGCGCTGTGGGCTCCTCCAGACGCAGCCAACATCCGCAAGGCCTGCCTCAGTGAGGAAAACAACAACGCGGAAGACACTCGTCCTCTGTGTGGGGCACTGTACTGGGACGAGAAGAAAGTAGAAACACAGGCCACAGAAGGAACCCAACCACACCACACCCAGAGTCCTATTTAAACAGCATAAAGGAACTTAAGGAATGAACCTAGCTCCACGCAGTTCAATGGGAAGGAATCCTCTAAGAAGCTCTCAGGCCCAGCTGGGAAGCACTTCGAAGCCAAGTGCTCTCCACTGTCAGCTAGCTGCCCGTGAGCGTGGTACCACTTGCACGCTGAACCCACACCCTGTTCCACTTTCCCCACAGGCAGCATGACAACCAGCCCCCCAGCAGGTGCTCCACCAATGACCTGCTCACTAGGAGGGAAAGCGAGTCAGTGGCAGGAGCTAAAGAGACACCCGTTAGCATTTGCTGTCTTTAGCTTTGAGTAAGCCATGGTTTCCATCTTTCTTTCAACTCCCGGCGACAAGAAACATTTATTGAAATTAACTACTACAGGCTTCATACAAAGTAAAAAAAAAATTTAAGAAAAAATATTCACCCTCAGTGTGGGGAGACACACTTACACACGTACATATAATTATGTGTGTAAGTTTCCCTGCTCATTCCCAGATAGTCTATGTAATCCCAAGCTATCCCATTGGCTGGTTTCACTCTGTCAATACTGGGAAAGCTCACAGGGCAGGTCCACCCTTCTCAGACCTACATGCACATGCTAGCCAGGGTCTCGAAGCATCCATTTCTATGCGTCCTAGAGTGTGGGTGCCCTGTTCTGGAGGGCAGCTTTACCCTTTCCCTCACACCCCATGCCTTCACAGTGTTGGTATCTGCGCCAACTTTTCCCTTCCGAATTAGACACAATCATACCCTTCATTTTTACACATGTAAGTGCGGGGCCATAAAAGGCTGGTAATCCTCAACTGCCTTCAGACCCTACTGCGTTTACATCAGCTACTAACAAAATAACAGCAGCCTCATTTCCTGGTTTCCTCATTTCCCTATATACTTTCATGATCCAAGATTGGATATTTTGCAACAGGTTTAATTATGTTACTGGATTTTAATATCACATCCCCAAGACAAACAAACATTTAAAAAAAAGGTAGGAGTATAAATATTTTTTTAAAAAACTCAAATAAATAAAAGTAGAAGGGAAAAAATTAAGGGGCATACTCAAAAAGGAAATTAAAAAGGTCGATGTGCAAACTGGAGAATTAATTTTCCAGTTAAGTACTTAAAACTGCCATTGTTTTGTTACTTGACAACTCACAATTATGATCTCATGATCTCTTTAGGGAGGCCCTAAAATACCCTACAGAATTGTCATCTCAAAATGGGCACCGTCAATGGTTACAACTGTAAACATGTGTATATGTTTTTTAGCATTTCAAATCTCCAAACTGAGATTTGCCTTGTTTGAGACTGGGTCTCTCTTGTCTGTCCGGGAACTTAGAGATCAGCTGGTCTCTCGCCAATACTGGGATTCAAGACGTGTACCAAACATTTCTGGACTCCCTGTCAAGTCTCTTTTGTTTATTCTACAGAGTCACCCCAAATCAGAGTCCTCCGGACAGCCTTTCTATGGGCACAACTGGTTCCCATATCCCTGACAAGCCTCAATGTCAAGTTCTGTCAGTCCAGCGTCATTAAAAACATTCCCTTGCAGTTTCAAATCCAGATCCCGAGGAAGGAAAGCAGCAGCGTTACCGATAGATTTCACCGACTCCGGTTAGGTAGTGGAGGAATGGTTCTCACTTTGCCTGTCACCCGGTTATTTGAGGTCAAGGATAAACACAGTCGAAATCCCTCTGCCCTACATTTGTACACAAAACAAGAGGCTGGAGCGCAGCTTTACTGCGAACGGTCTCTGCAGTGATTTTTTCAACTTCTTCGCAGTAAAATATGAAAACGGATGGGAAATGAGAAAGCAAGCCCTGATTCATTCTTCTAGCCTGTTATGCTAAGAGGTTCGAGCCCGCTTAGGATGGTGATCTCGGGGCGCTGAACCAGTGGCTGGCCCCGGGCTTTACTTTCCCATCTCACAAAGCCGTTTTCCTGGGCGAGCTGGTCTAACCGACCGGGAGTTTCCACGGATGCATCAACCCGACCTCATGACCAGAGAAGGCTTCGGGAGGGAATATCCCGGCTCTGGGGGTCGGACACCCGCGGAAAGGCCACGGAAAACTCGGCCTGGCCCCGGGAGGGGGTCAGAGCTTCCACGGGGACCCGGCCTGTGCGCGGCTCGGATGCCTGCTGTTCCCAAGACGGGAAAACCCGGGCACCCGCAGAATGGCCACGGGAAATTCAGCCTGGCTCCGGGAGGGGTCAGAGTGTCCACGGGGGACCGGGCCCCGACCTCCCCGCGGGCCCTCCCGCCCCAGGCCCGGCGTACCCACGGTGGACTTGCAGGCCTCGCAGAACGTGTCGTCGGTGAAGCGCTCCATTAGGCTGGTCTTGCCCACGCCGCGGGAGCCGATGATGATGACCTGTAGCTTGAAGTCGGCCGGCCTCGGGGGCTGCTTCCTCCGGCGGGCCTGGCCGCCCGACAGCGCCGGGGAGACCGCGCCCAGGCCGCCGCCCGCGGGCCGCCGGTGCAGCGCGGCGCTCGGATCCATGCACGCATACGGCTCGCCCTCGGGCCGCCTTCCGCGCGCCCCGGGCCCCCGCACACCGTCCACCCGCTCCGCACCGCCGCCGCCTCCGCCGCCGCCGGGAGAGGAGGAAGGGAAGCAGCTCCTCCGCAGCAGCGGCAGCAGCATCCCGGACCGGGAGGGGCTGGAAGCGCAGGCGCCGCGCGACGCGACGCCGGGGCGCGACCCCTGCCGGCCGGAGGACCGAACCGCACGCTCCGCTCCGCGGCGGGACGACGCTCTTGGTCACCACGGTCCCCTCCGCCCTCCCTCCTCCGCGCATTTCCACTCGTGGTTTACTTTCATCGCGATCAGTCCCTAAGAGTCACGCACTTTTATTAGCCGCTCGCCCAGCGAATATGTTGCAAAGTGCATGGCCTGTGATCACCGTCCCGAACTCAAGTTGTTCGGGGTGCCAGGGGTTCCCGGCCCGGCCCACGCGGGTTCGGGTGTGAACGCCACTTTGACTGAAGCCCCGGCACCCCGGCGGGACCGTGGCTTTGCGTGCGACTGTCCTGTGCGGGGTCCCAAGGAATCTGCTATCTTAACTGGGCTTCTGTCTCTCTCAAGACATTTGAGTTGAAGTCCGTCAAATTCCGTAAATGGCTTGCACCTTTGGGGAAGCGAGCAGGTAAAATCTCAGAGGTCAAGCGACCAAAATTCCCAAAGTTTAGGAATTGACATGGGTGGGTTATTTTGCCGTTTGTACTTGAAAGTATTTAAAGCTACAGAAGCTTGCCAACGATTTATTTAGCAAATTCCTCCGCGTGAACTTGAGCTCCTCAGAACACTAGGTTCTAAACATGATAGGAGCTGGCACGCGCGCCGAGGATGATCACGTTACTCACCAAATTTCAGCCGTATTTAGAACTAGATTTACTAACATATAGCGCATGCGTCTGTTTCCTGTGAATGCAAAGTTGAAGAAGTCACATTATTTTGCAAAGGCAATTGCAATTGGATTTTAGAAAATCTTTTAGAGAATGAAATGGCCACAGATAACCATATAAATAAAGTTGTTTGGTGCTCTGTGCTCACTTGTAAGCCTAGACCGTGTAATCAAAGGGGTGCTCTCAAATCCTGCCGTATGAGCAATTACCCCCCATCATTCCAAAAGGCCACCGTCAACATTACCTTACCACACACCGAAGACCTGTGCAGAACTTGTGGTTGCCTCTGCCGAAAGGTAGAAGTTGAAGAAGAAATGGGAAGGAGATGCTAGAGATGTGGAGACAGCACAGCCTGGGAAAACCAAGGGTTGTGTTTCACAAAGCGGGGCGTGATCAAAAGGCCTTGATGTTGCACATTCTGTGCTTTGGTGAATTTTTTTAAATTAAGTTTGTTTTCATGGAGACATATAATGATACATGTTTTGATGCACACATGCTGTGTAATATTTAAATCAGATTAGATATATTTCCTCATACAGTTGTTATATTTTCACGGTGAAAACACTGGAAGTCTTTTAGTTTTTGGAAGTTAATACGTTATTGTCATCTATAACAGACCTACTGGGCAATGACATGTCAGGGACTTTCTATCCTGGCCATACTATTAATACCCATTGATCAATGTCTGTTGTCCTCTCCTCCCATGCCAGCACATTGTGCTCTTTTTTTTTTCTTTAAGATTTTATTTATTTATTATGTATACACCATTCTTCCTCCATGTATGCCTGCAGGCCAGAAGAGGGCACTAGTTCTCATTACAGATGGTTGTGAGCCACCATGTGGTTGCTGGGAATAGAACTCAGGTCCTCTGGAAGAACAGTCAATGCTCTTAACCACTGAGCCATCTCTCCAGCCCCCGCACATTGTGCTCTTAGCTCTCTGTGAGGTGAAGATGTTTTTAGACTCCACATATGAGTGAGATTACATGGTACTTATCTTTCTGCGCCCGTTTCACTTTATTTAACATAAAGATTCCCAGTTCCAGGCGATACAAAGGACAGGATTCTTCTTTCAATGGCTGGACGATATTCCCTTGCACACTGAACCGCATTTTCTCGCTCCATTTTCAAGTGGTGGACACTCCGTTTGCTCCCATTTCTTGGCTGTTGTGAACAGCCCTGCAGCAGACATGGCAGCACAGATGTTCTTAACACACTGATTCCGTTTTCTCTGGTGTTTATCAAGTGGTGTTATAATTCAGGATTGAAATGGCCCACTAAGGTCTGTGTCAATTAAAGGCTAGGTCCCTAACTTCACATAGTAGGGAGGTGATAGGGACACTTAGGAGGTGAGACCTTGCCTGGGTATAGTGGTATACAGCTTTAATTCCAGCACTTGCGAGGCAGAGGCTGGTAGGATCTCTGTAAGTTCAGGGCTAGCCCGTGCTACATAGTAAGACACTCTCAAGAAAAGAAGAAAGAAACGAAGCAGTTAGTCATTAAGGGCATGCCTCCAAATGAGGATATTGGGGTTCCCAGCCCTTTCGTCATTTGCTCCATCATGTGCACCTCACTACACGTAGACCCAAAACTTTGGAGCCAACTAGCTCCAAAACTGAGCAAAAAACAAACTCTTCCTCCTGTGAATGACAGGTATTTTGTTACCGTGACAGATAGCTGACTAACGGGATTGCCAGATCAAATAGTAGCTCGATTTTATTCCTATTTGTTTGTAGATTGGCGAATTGTTCTCTTTCTCTTAAGTTGGATCAGCTTCCAACAATTAATTCTTTGTGCTTTCTATGTTTTGAAGCAGCTCCCAAAGTTCACTGGATGCTAAGTGTTTTGTTGGCACCATTTCCCCTGAACCATCTTTATTCCTTTTATTCGGAGGCCTTTCTCTTTTCATGAAGAAAGTAGGCTTGCCACCAAGGGCTTTTTCTCTGGCTACACACCAGGAGTTTCTGAACAAGGGGTGGGGACACCTTCTGCACAGTTAGCTGTTTCTTAACGACTTTACTTATGGTGAACTGGTGTCTCACATGAAGAATTATCTCTTGGCTGCACTTGCATTTTTGTTAGTCTTTCTTTTTTCTTTCTTTTTTTTTTCTTTTTTGGTTTTTCAAGAGAGGGTTTCTCTGTGTAGCTTTGGTGGTGCCTGTCCTGGAACTAGCTCTTGTAGACCAGGCTGGCCTCGAACTCACAGAGATCCGCCTGCCTCTGCCTCCCGAGTGCTGGGATTAAAGGCGTGCGCCACCACCGCCCGGCTTTGTTAGTTCTTTCTTTCACTTAACTATTTGTCAAATGGCAAATGAGTGCAGCCCTGGAAGACAACTTTAGCTGACTGTGTGTGAACTGAGTAACGCCCATGATGTGGTGTTAGAATAAGCGGTGTCCCCTGCAGATTCATGTGTCTGAACACTTGGTCCACAGCCGCTCGTGCTCTTTGGCGAGGTTGTGGAATCTTTGTGATACGGAGTTCGGCTGGAGTAAGTTGGGTCACTGGGGGCGGGCTTTGCTGGAGGAAGTGGGTCACTGGGGGCGGGCTTTGCGGGGTTTCCGGATTGATATCCCCCTTAGCTTCCTGCTCTGGTTTCCTGTAACCACGCCTCCCTCGCCATGTGAACTTTCTGGGTTAAACGTTTTTGTTTTTTGTTTTTTTTTTTTTCCAGAGACAGGGTTTCTCTGTAGCTTTTTGGAGCCTTCCTGGAACTAGCTCTTGTAGACCAGGCTGGCCTCGAACTCACAGAGATCCGCCTGCTTCTGCCTCCTGAGTGCTGGGATTAAAGGCGTGCGCCACCATCGCCCGGCTCTGACTCCAGTTTTTAATATTGACTGACATCCTTTGACTCACTCTGTCTTCCCTTCCAATCCTCCATCTAGGCAAGACGACTAGAGGCCTGGGTGCTGTCTTCCTGAGGTGCCGCCGAGCGAGTCAAAGCATGCAAACTTTGCGGAGCCCTCTCTCTACCCTCCGTGAGCATTCAGCTTCCTTCTTTCCTGGACACTTGGGCCATTTTTCACAGCAGCTTGGGACGGCTGCCTTGTTCGCTCCAGAAAGGTTTAATTATGTAAACAAGCAGCAGGGTGAATAACAGACACACCCTCTTGGGGCAAGAGCAGCCTCATCAGTCTTGACACCCGAAACCAGTATTAGTGGACATCCATGTTGTCTTTCCCCTGGAGCGTAGCCAACAGACACGAATGGTCACGACGGTCACCGGTTACAATGGATGTGTTGTCATTTATACGGTGATCCGTGAGCTGAAAAGCTGGCCGTGAGGTGACACTTTCTGTAAACACTCTTGTAAGGACTCCATGGAGGCTGAAATCAGCATTGTTGATAACTGGTATTATTCAAGCAAGTGTGACATGGGACATTTTCCTTATCAGAGCCGTACAAAGAGGACTAACTATATTATAAAGCAGAGTTCCATTATAAAGTGGGTGCCAGTGATCTGACTCAAGTTCTCTGTATGCCACCCAACTTACTGGCAGAGGCGTCTCCCCAACTTTCCACTCTTACTCCCTCTTACGCATCATACAATGTCTCCCTCTTTTCTCTGTATTTTGTTTGTAAAATTTAAAAGTTCCATCTCGTTTGTAGTCCATCTACTTAAAAAAAGCCAGGTTTCGGAGGGTTGCCACCCTCTCCTCTGGAGTTAGGGCTCGGCTTGTCAATAACTCTCATTTATATAGAGTTTAAAAAGGAGAGTCTTCACCGGGCAGTGGTGGCGCACGCCTTTAATTCCAGCACTCGGGAGGCAGAGGCAGGCGGATCTCTGTGAGTTCGAGACCAGCCTGGTCTACAAGAGCTAGTTCCAGGACAGGCTCCAAAACCACAGAGAAACCCTGTCTCGAAAAACCAAAAAAAAAAAAAAAAAAAAAAAAAATTGCTTAGACACAAAGCAAAGCAGAGTTAGGGGCATAATGGTGACGTGAGATAAAGCAATCTTTTATGTCTGCCTCACGTACTCAGGGAAGTGTGGGAGTAGGGGACGGCTTTCAGACGTTGAGAGCAGCTTTGTAGCCCACAAGGATGGCATTTTATTATCATTTTCAAATATTCTTCTGGACGTCTTCCTTGATTGTCATGCTGGCAAGAAAACAGTTCCAGTTTTTCTTCCCCACCTGTGAAAGGAGCCATTCAGCCTGGCCGATGAAGCCCACGGCGATGTGTTTTAACACTGCCCGTGTTAGCTGGTGCTAACAGTATAAAATGGCTGCTCTCCAGGTAGCTAAGAGCCTCTGGGCAGGTAGCTGTAAGACAGGTGAGGCTGCCCCAGATGTGGTTTGTGGTTTGTCTGGTGGCCTGGCCCACGCTGCTCCATTACCGGACAATACACATTTTTCCTTTAATTTCAAGTTCATCTGCAAAGCGTGTAGTTACTGCTCCCTACTGTGACTCGCCCCTTTTATTCAGAAAAAAAGTGTCAGATGATGGGATTGTGGTTTGTGAGCTCTCTCTCTCTCTCTTTCTCTCTGTCTCTCTCTCTGTCTCTCTCACACACACACACACACACCTTAAAACATTAACAAAACCCTTACCCCTCGCCTTCCTTCCTCCCCCCCCACTCTTCTTTCACTCTGTTCTCTATATAAACTGTGTCTCTGGCTTTAGAAAAGTCTGGTAAACATTTTGGCATTTGTCTGAAGGTCTCCATTTTTATCCCCACTGAGTGGGAAGAGGGGTCAGGAAGGAGGGACCTTCGTCTTGCCAACTGTTTCCCCCTTTAACTGTGGGCGTGATGTTCAGGATCCCACAGTTCTACCCACACCCAGCCACGACAATATCTGCCCACAAGAACTCACCCACCTTTCTGAGGAAGTGGGCAACCTTAGTCTCCATCACCTCATGACTTCCCCAATTTCTTAGTACTGACTATGGTTAGGATGTTTAATGAGATAAAATGTATTTCTCGATAAATAATACATGCCTCTATTCTCAGAACCATGAAGCTTCTGTGCCCAGGCTCAGTGGCTCACAGAATTTAAGAGGGCACTGTCCTTTCACTACGCATGATAAATCCGTGTCTGCCACACCGGTCTGGATCCCTCCTACAGGATCGAGCTGTCTTAGTAATTTCATGGTGAGTGTCCCCAGAAGAGGTTTTCTGAGCACATCTAATGACTTTTGCGCTCAGTGATCATGAAGGGACTTGGCCCTTAAAGAACTGACCGTCCAGGGGACGTACCCCTTCTTTCTGCATCCGGCTCCAGCAGGCCAGACTATATACTGCCCAGCAGCTTCAAATCCTCCTGGCCCTACCTCTGTCTCCAGCACCAACTCCACCACCCTCAGGGAGGGCAACCTGGTAGGGTCAACAGTTCCAAAGTTAAGTATCTCTGGCTGGGGATCCCCAGCTTTCATCTAAAAGCCAGGCCTCCTGCCAGCAAACGTCTGTAACCCTGGTGCTTAGTGGGGAGAGGGGGGACAACAGGCATATCTCAGGGCTCACTGGCCAGTCAGTCTAGCCAAAATGGCAAGCTGTAGGCCTGGTGAGAAATCCTGTCTCAAAAAACAAAGTAGAGGGCAATAGAGAAAGACTTCTGTCCTCCACATGGGCAGCACACACACACACACACACTCACACACACTCACACACAGAGATATGCACAGAGAGAGAGAGAGAAAAAGAGAGAGAAAGGTGCATGTGAGTGTACACACACACACACAGAGATATGCACACACACACACACAGAGAAGCACATACAGAGAGAGAGAGAGAGAGAGAAAGGTGCATGTGCGTGTACATACACACACACACAGAAGCACATACACACGCGCGCGCACAGAGAGAGAAAGGCGCATGTGTGTGTACACACACACAGAGATATACAGAGAGAGAGATGCACACACACACAAACACATGAGAGAGAAAGAGAGAGAAGCACAGAGAAAGAGAGAGAGAGAGAGAGAAAGGTGCATGTGCGTGTACACAGAGAGAGAGATGCACACACACACACAAATGCACACACACACATACACTCACCCACCCACCCCCCATTCCAGAGCTTCTCAGATACTGTGGCCTGTCCCCTCCAGGGCACCGGCTTAGCACCTAGGCATTCACAAGCTGGAGATGCAGGAATTAGTTCCTGTAGTGACTTCGTGCAGTGGATCAGGACAGCTGCTTTTCCTTGCTTGGTCCGGAGAGCCAGTCAGAAGCAGTACCTCACTTGGGAGGCATGGCGGTGATGGCCCCTGTGGTCAAGGCAAAGGCTGGAGCAAGTGTGAGCCTGGTCACACTCGTTCAGTTCCCCATGGAACTTTTGCACGGCCTAGATGGACTGTAGCTGACTCAAGTAGGTTACCCCAATGGAAAAGTGGTAGAGAACTCCATGTAGGGTGTCTTTCTCAGTGGCACTCTATGTTTTTTGAGTCAGGGTCTCTCACTGAAACCAGAGCTCGCTAATGTGGTTAGGCTGCCTGGCCAATGAATCCTAGGGATCTTGTCCCTCTCCCCTCCCCCTACAGACCAGTGCTCAGCTTCACGTGGGTCCTGGGGATCTGAACTCAGATCCTCATGTTTGCCCGGGAAGTACTTTGTTGGCAATCCCCACCTGAGACTATAGAAGGAGCAGCGGGCTGCTTTCCTGCCACCCAGCTCCTGGCTACCTGGCTAGCTTATACCCCGAAATAACAACACACAAACTGTATTCATTTAAATACTGCCTGGCCCATTTCTATTAATGTGTGTAGCACCACGAGGTGGTGACTTACCAGGGAGATTCTAGCCTACGTCCATCTTGGATCAGAGCTTCATCTTATCTGCCTCAGAGAGGAGAGCTATGGCGTCTGTCTGAGGCGTCTTACCTCACTTCCTCTTCCTCCCTGCATTCTGTTCTGTTTACTCCACCTACCTATGTTCTAACCTATGAGGGCCAAGCAGTTTCTTTATTAATTAACCAATGACCTTCCTCCATCCTGAGACTATGCACGAGATGTCTTTCCTAGAGCAGTTGGCTCCCCATCTGGCACTCGGACAGTAGCTATCGCTCTGGAATTTTTTCCCAATAGTCATCAACAAAGGTAATCATAGGCTGATTGCCTTACAGGGACACCCACAGGCTCTTCTTGAGCAGGAAGTAGACTCTCCTATTTTTTGCACTAGCAGAATCTACAAGAACACTGACTAGCTAGCTGGACATCTCTGACCTGGATGGGTAATCTGTTGTTGATTTGGGAGACAAACTGGAAAAACCCCAGGGAAAGCGTGGCCATAGTCGAGGGGCAAATGGAATGAAGATTCAAGCAGCTGCTGCTTTGGTAAGAGTTTGGGGGTCAAATCAGGCATAGCTGAACCTTGCATCTACATCAATAAAAATAAAACCGGGCCCCTTAGTCTCTTTGGAGTCAACAGACGTTCCAAGCGCTATACTTGGGAAAATGACTCTCAACCTTTTGTTTAGCGACTTAATTTTTTTTTCTTTAGTGTCCAAGACTGTGAAGGGTTTTCCAGTAACTTTTTTTCCCAGAGGGGACCTTGGGTCCCTTGGAGTCCATGGTGAAGTCAGGTTCATTCTTTGGGCTTAATAGGTTGCTCACACAAAGCATCACTGTCTCTTCTTGCTGACTGGTTTTGACCTTGGTTCTTACTGGCTGAAAAATCTGATGAATCCCGCACGGGTTTCCAGTTCTGTATAGATAGTGCTGGCACTCAACAAGATGACCTACTGGTCTTGAGGGCCTTCAGGCAGCTTCCCCAGGCTGAGATCCTTAACTCATATGGTGCCCACAGGAAAATATATCTCATTTCTAAGTTACAAGGTTGTTGTATTTGAAGCGGTGGGCTGCTTCCCACCATCTGGCTAGCTTTACCCGAAATAATTACATGGAAACTGTATTCTTTTGAACACTGCCTGGCCCATTAGTTCTAGCCTCTTACTGGCTAGCTCTTACATATTGATCTAACCCATTTCTAATATTCTGTGTAGCACCACGAGCTGGCTTACCAGGAAGATCTTAACCTGAGTCTGTCTGGAGTGGGAGAATCATGGCGACTCACTGACTTGGCTTCTTTCTCCCGGCATTCTGTTCTGTCTACTCCGCCTACCTAATTTTCTGTCCTATCAGGCCAAGCAGTTTTCTTTATTAGTTAACCAATGAAAGCAACAGATAAGATACAAGACCCACCTCCATCACAAGGTAGTAATTATGTATTATAAATAGTATACAGAAAAACAATTATTTAAAAGTTATTGTGAGGATTCAGTCTCCTATGTGTACAGCTGTATTGAGGTGTTAATCTTCATGATTGCCTGGAATGAACTTAGCCTGTTCCCTATGTATAGTTCCCCATCTCAGTATGTAGAAAGCAATTAGAAAGGTGGCCCTGGTTATGTCGACCGTCAGAGAGTGTCTCTGGTCCTTGGTACTAGTGTAACACAAAGCAGCCTCATTTTTGGCTTCAATCAAGTGACTTTTGCTTTGACTATTTCTGCCCCAAATCCCAGGGATCTATTTGGTCTCACTGCCACTCAGGGTCACCCTTTCGTCAGAATGTCCCCGCAGCACTGTATAACGTGCAATTCTATGTTTGTCTGCCCCCTTCCCTATTGTGGGATATTTGTACACTGTGTGAGGTTGTGCTCCTGTGATTGGTCAATGACTAGGCAGAAGAGATAAGTGGGACTTCCGGGCAGAGAGAGGAAGATAATGGAGGCTCACAAGAGATGCCATGGAGACAGGGAACAAGTTGGACACACAGAATGGGAGAGAGGTAAAAGCCATGTGGTAAAATGTAGAATAATAAAAATAAGGGTTAATTGAAGTTATGAGAGCTAATGGGGCAAGCCTAAGCCACAGGCTGAGCTTTCATAATTAATAATAAATCTCCATGTCATTATTTGGGGGCTGGCGGTCCCAACAAGAAAATACTGTTACACTTCCCTGGTCTGATGGCACACTGGGGCCGGGTTGTTGTAGGACAGTCAAAAGAATAGACATTGCCGGGCAATGGTGGCGCACGCCTTTAATCCCAGCACTCGGGAGGCAGAGGCAGGCGGATCTCTGTGAGTTCGAGACCAGCCTGGTCTACAAGAGCTAGTTCCAGGACAGGCTCCAAAGCCACAGAGAAACCCTGTCTCAAAAACAAACAAACAAACAAACAAAAAGAATAGACATTATGGAAAACAACATGAAGGTTTCTCAATAAAACAAAATAGAATCCCAAATAGATCCAACAGTCCTACTACTGAATGTCTGTTGTAAGAAATGAAAGCGGTGTCCCATTTATTGAAAAACTTATGTGTATTAACATTTGCCTGCACCATGTAGGGGCCCGATACAGGCAGAGGCCAGAAGAGAAGGGTGTGAGTTGCCAAGTGGGTGCTGGGAACTGAATCTTACGCAAGAATAAGTTCTCGTAACCATGAACCTATCTCCCCAGCCTTCAAAACAGTATCTTACAGAGAGAACTGCCTTCCTGTGTTCATTATCGTACCAATCACAACAGCCAAGACCTGGAACCCATCTGCAAATGAACTGATAGCCAGACAAATGAAAATCCCACGTATGTGTGTTTTTTAATAAAAGTAGAGAAATTCAGCTTAAATGGGGAAACAACACACACCTCAGGCTGTCAGTATCCTTCCTTAGATGAACCAAGCACCTTAAGATAGCCTCTGAGGCACCAGAATTTGTTGGTGTTGCATTAAGGAAAGAATATTTAGTGTTTTTCCTTGGGTTTATTTGACCAAGAATGAGCCCAGTTTGAATTCTCTACCTCTCTCCCTCTGTCTTCTGTTTGTAGTCTGTGGTTACTGGCTTGTCTGTCGTCTGTCTGTTGTGTGTCTGACCTGTCCCTGTTGCCTGCGTCGGTCCCTAACAGAGGACTTTGTTCGGAAGCATTGCATGGGGAAGGAATGAGGGTGCTGCACATACATCTTCAACAGAGTGTTACAAGGGACAACGTTATACTCTCCAGCTGACCCCAAGTGACAATGTATCAGTACTGCAAACAAACCATTACAAAGCAATATCCAGAAGCTGCTTCCAACATTTATAGCAGATATCTGCTGTATAAGCTTGCTTTTCTACTTGCTTGCTGTTTTCAGCAAATGTTTACCCTATCACACACATACCACACACACACACACACACACACACACACACATTCATTATTCTCTGACTCAGGGGGATGGAAGAACACATAATTTAAGATCAAAGGTATGCATTAGCTTAGGTTATGAAAGCTGTGTGTGTGGGAATTCCAAGGCAAGTGGTTGGTTGTTACAGTGTCCTTTTAAAGGCAGGTGAAGCAAACAGGCTGAGTACACAGGATGCCCGGCCGAGTCTTAAGTGACCTCAAGCTGTCTTATTAACAGCTGTGAGGTTTAGCAAAAGTCCCAGGCTCTTTAGATGTAAGGGATATTTTAATAAAATTGTACCGCTACACTTAGAAGGACCAAGTCATTGACATTGTTTGACGGTCTTGGGAGCAGCGCATGGTCACTGCAGGACTCTGCCGTCTAGGATCAAAAGGTGCTCGTCGGACACTGTGGACCTGGGGTAACTTTAAAAAGACTTAATCTTGCCGGGCGGTGGTGGCGCATGCCTTTAATCTCAGCACTCGGGAGGCAGAGGCAGGCGGATCTCTGTGAGTTCGAGGCCAGCCTGGTCTACAAGAGCTAGTTCCAGGACAGGAACTAAAAAGCTATGGAGAAACCCTGTCTCGAAAATCAAAAAAAAAAAAAAAAAAAAAAAAAAAAGACTTAATCTTGAGAGGCTGTATTCTCCACAGAGAGCTGAAGCTGGCAAAGTTAACATGTCTCAGAGGCTATGGAGACATTCTGAATTGCACTGAATTTAATATTCTGAATTTAACATGTCTCACTGTGTTGATCAGCACATTTCAACTGTAGATCTGCACTGGCTAAAAAAAAATTAATGCTTAAAATATTCTCCAAGTTACAGAGTCTTACAAATATTGGAAAGGCTATGATTCTGTCAACATCATGAAATTTGTTTTTGGGATATTGCTAAGAAAAAGATAAATGAATTTTGAGATTTAGTATTTGGTGGGCTGTTGTAAGATCCCATGAACATTCTTCTTTCTTTGCTGTTTGTTATTTCAGTATATGAAAATCCTGAAATTTGTTTCACTGGAATATAACATTATTATAATCATCATTTCCTCCAATCTCTCAATCACATGTCTGTTGTGGCACTGTTCTTTTTTTTTAATTTTTATTTTATTTGCATTGGTGTTTTGCTACACGTATGTCCGTGTGAGGATGTCAGATCTTGGAGTTACAGCCAGTTGAGAACTGCTATGTGGGTGCTAGGACTTGAACCCAGGTCCTCTGGAAGAGCAGTCAGTGCTCCTAACCACTGAGCCATCACTCCAGCCCCCCAGTGGCACCATTCTTCTTATGACATACATTTTACTTAAAAATGAGTTCAGTTTAGTGTTAAGCAAGTTCAGTTGAGAGTAGGGGTTTAAAGATGACTCTTTCTAGCCCGATTTCTACAATGTCTCTCCTATTGTATACTTTCAGAGATTTCCACATGCGTTCATCTGAGCCCATGTGAGATTCAACCACATCCCGCTTTGGAAGTAAGCACTAGGGATTAAATCCACAAGCCTTGTGGAAGCTAGGCAATACACTACCACCGAGATATACACCAACCCAATGTAATACTTTTTATTCAAAAATATATTACTTTTTATTTAGAAAATTTTCATCATAGCAATTGCAGTATATATAATAGATTGTTCATGGGTGCATTATTAATAACAAATGAAAGTTTTTTTCTATAGATCTGATGTGTTTTTCTTGAATTATTTTGTTCTTAAACGTGCATGGGTGTTTTACCTGCGTGTATGTCTGTGTATCATGAGTTATGCAGTGTCTGAGAAGGTCAGAAGGCATTAGAGGCTCTGGGCTGGCATGACAGGTGGTCGTGAGCCACCATGTGGGTGCTGGGTTTGACTCCCCATCCTGTGGAAGAGCAGCCAGGGCTCTCAATCACTGGGCCACCTCTCCAGACCCTTGCTGTGCATTTTAATGGAAGTATTGCAGATTAAAACCAGACTCTCGTTGTGTTTCAGGCTCACCTAAAGTTCTCTGTGTAGCTCAGGCTGCTTTGGACTGGCATTTCTCCTGCCTCAGTGCCTCAAGTGCTGCGATTATGGAATTTGTCTGCCGTGCTTGGACCAAGCCCATATAAGCTCATCTATGTAGTAGAAAAAAAATAAAATTATGGCTAGCTCCTCCCACCAGCAGAGTAATTAACCGGATGCTAAGTACTGATGGAAAACCACTCATGCTGGCTCTGAACCCGATGGACTTCTTTCTTGCCACCGTTCGCTCTACAGTGTGACAACGGCTTGCAGAGTCGACGCTGTGTTAGGCCCCAGAAGGAGGCGCCGTGCGACCTGAGCCAGCCTTCCAGTTTCACCGGCTTTTAGTCCCTTGATTTTTGTCGGCTTTAAAAATCGCCACTTCTAAAAGTCACACACGCTGAGCTACAGATTGTGAGTCTCCCACCAGCGCCGCGGTAGACAACATCTCTCCCGGTTATGATGGCCCCCTGACAATGGTTGCCTAGGTGACCGCTCTGCAACTCACAGGTCAGTATCTTCATTGAAAACACTGACTCTTCCTTCCAGTCTTGCAGCTATACGATGGGTGGCCTTTTGATGTTGGGGGCCCAACACCCTGTCCTAGACAATGCTAACACTACTTCTCTCTCTCTTCCTCTCTCTCTTATTTCATTTTAAATTATGTGTATGTATGTGTATGTGTTGTCTGCATGTGAGTTCAGGTGCCTTTAGAGGCCGGAGATGTCCAGTCCTCCCTCCCTCCATCTCCCCGAGAGCTGGAGGTAAGAGAGGTGAAGAGCTGTTCGGTGTGGAAGAGAGGTCCTTACTCTCCAGCCTCAATAGAGCCAATTTCTAAGAAGAGAGACTGGCTGATTAACTCCAGCCACTCTTCCCCAGGCCTCCTAGCCCAAGCAGCTTCCTTGCTCCATAAACATCCTCAACCTTTATCCTCCTGGTTTTGAGGCTTGGGTCTCCTCACCTCCATGCTCCCTGCTTTATGCATAAATTCCTCTCCACGCACAACTTTTTGACATTTCAGTGAATGGCACACTGTGCAGAGGTCAAAACAAGACTTGTTCAGTGGCAATATGTAATCTAGAGATACCCAGGATGTGGGCAGCCGTAGCACTGATTCTACTTCCTTTACCAAGGACATTGGTCTTCCCAGGGATGGGGCCAGCGCCCTGGGATACTGCTGGACAACTTAAAAAATTGTAAACAAAAGTCCCTAGCTTCCAAGGTCCAGAGGCGGAAATAGAACAAGAGAAACTTCTTTTTTTTTTTTTAAAGATTTATTTATTTATTTATTTATTTATTTATTTATTTATTTATTTATTATGTATACAACATTCTGCCTCCATGTATGCCGGCTCGCCAGAGGAGGGTGCCAAACCTCATTACAGATGGTTGTGAGCCACAATGTGGTTGCCAGGAATTGAACCCAGGACCTCTGGAAGAGCAGCCAGTGCTCTTAACCACTGAGCCATCTCTCCAGCCCCAAGAGAAACTTCCTGTACTTAACTTCTGAAATATAGGAAAAACTTATCATTTGCATTGAGCAGTTGGAAGACCAAAAGCTGGAAGAAGGCACAGCAACACAAATTGAAACCTTGACATCAAAGCCTGCAAAGGCCAAATTAATTAACAGAGGGCAACTGGGCTCCCGGCCCAGGAGAAACCAGGCCACCGGAAGCGGAAGCGATGTGCCGGGGAAAGTTAAAACCAGTGACTACCAAGCAATCACACCTCTGCCTGAACTGCAATTAAGTCATCACTGCCCCTCCCCCACTTTCCTTTGGTGCCGCTTTCCCATCATCCCCTGGGGCAGATTTGCACAGTGACTGAGAAAATGTGACCTAGAGGTTTATTTATTTATTTATTTATTTAAAAAAAAAATGCACAGGGAGTTTAGGATAAACCAACGAGGTTTCTTGTGTTTTTCAGAACTGAGGACAAACTAGAAGGGTGAAGCTGGTTACAAATTTAAGAAAGGTCGGGTGATTCATACTGACCGATGCTCATGCATTCGCCGCATTGGATGGCAGTCTAAAGCTTTGGAGAAGGACGCCTCTATCTAGGCGTTTGAATGGGAGCCGGATCGAGGCCACACAAGGTCTGGGCTGGGGCTCAGTGGTAGAATGCAAGCAAGAAGATTCAGGCCCCAACCCTAGAACTGCAGAACAGAGGAAAAAGAAAAAGCAGCAAGACATGTCGATGCACAGCCCACTTACGGAACTGGCGTTTGGCCCAGGACCAAGGACAAGTGAAATTCAACCAAGATGGTTGCTAAGGGGTCCCCAGGCACCCCAGGCTGTGCCTGAATCTCAGGGCTTCGGTGAACTTGCACCAAATATATGAGAATAACAGGAATGAGAAGAGAAACACATTTTCCAGAGACTATGATTTTTTGGCTACCTCGGCTAGAAAATCTGTAGAGAAATGAGCCGGCAGAGCCTTTGAAAAGGAGACGGGAGGGGGCAGAGAGATGGCTCAGTGGTCAAGGGCACATATTGCCCTACCTCAGGACCTGAGTTTGAGTCCCAGTAGCCACATCAGGTGGCTTACAACTGTTTATAACACCTACTCCAGGGGAATCTGATGCCTCTCACCTCTGCAGACACTTACATTCATGTACACATACCCCCCATAATTAAAATAACAGAAACGTCTTTAAAAGAAAAGGAAATATTTTCTTCGAATGACCTCCTGGCTCCGTGGGTCTCTGTAGGGGTTCCGTGGGGGCTCTGTGGGAGCTCCGTGGGTCTCTGTAGGGTCTCTGTAGGAGCTCCGTGGGATCTCTGTGGGAGCTCCGTGGGGGCTCTGAGGGTCTCTGTAGGGGCCCGGTGGGTCTCTGTGGGGGCTCTGTGGGAGCTCCGTGGGTCTCTGTGGGAGCTCCGTGGGTCTCTGTGGGGGCTCTGTGGGAGCTCCGTGGGTCTCTGTGGGGGCTCCGTGGGGGCTCTGAGGGTCTCTGTAGGGGCCCCGTGGGTCTCCATGGGTCTCTGTGGGGGCTCTGTGGGAGCTCTGTGGGTCTCTGTGGGGGCTCTGTGGGAGCTCCGTGGGTCTCTGTGGGAGCTCCGTGGGTCTCTGTGGGGGCTCTGTGGGAGCTCCGTGGGTCTCTGTGGGGGCTCTGTGGGATCTCCGTGGGGGCTCTGAGGGTCTCTGTGGAGCTCTGTGGGGCTCTAAGGTCTCCCACAATTGCATCCGCAGCTGGGGCTCTGCACATGGATAGTTCCCTTTTTGTTCCTCCATGTTTCCTTTCTTTTTACACATACTTTATCCTCAATTGTAATAAATATCCCTGTTTGTAATAGATAATGCTACAAATGTCCAAAATACAGTTTTTATATATTCAGTTAATGAAACAAATACTTAAAGAGACAACACACAAAAAAAGAGAGGAAGGGCCGGGCGGTGGTGGTGCACGCCTTTAATCCCAGCACTTGGGAGGCAGAGGCAGGCGGATCTCTGGGAGTTCGAGGCCAGCCTGGTCTACAAGAGCTAGTTCCAGGACAGGCTCCAAAGCTGCAGAGAAACCCTGTCTCGAAAAACCCAAAAAAAAAAAAAAAAAAAAAAAAAAAGAGAGAGAGATGAAGGGAGGAAAAAGAGAGAGGGAGCGATAAATAGAAAGGGAGAGAGGGGGAGGGGGAGAGGGGTGTGGAAAGAGGGGGAGGGGAGTGGGGGGAGGGGGCAATGTGTGGGAGGAGGGGTAGGGAAATGGGAAAAGGGGAGGAGGCAGAAATTTTAATTAAAAAAGAATAAAATAAAGAAAAAAAATTAAAAAAAAAAGAAGGGGAGAGAGGGACGGGGTCAGAGAGAGAGAGAGAGAGTGAAGTGCACCGTTTTATTTTAGAACTTTTGTTTTCTTCAGCTGTGGGAAATCTCTGTCAGTTGCTTATGAGGGGAAGATCCTACGCTCTGACATCAACAGTCTCTCCCTCCCTTCTGCATCATCTGCATTTTTTTTGTTTGTTAAAATGTTGCAAGGCTAGTTAAATCCTAAGTCATTCTCCTAGACCTGTATTTTCTGCCATCAGCCCTAAGTCTGTGGCCTCCTCACAGGTCCTTTTAAAAGCTACTCATAACATTCAGGGGTTATCTGGGGGGGATTTCTTCACATTCTGCTATGATATTTGCATGAGTTTTTAGAACCCATCTAATCATAAGGTTTTTATCATTTTCTCTTATATTTTTGGTTGTGTCTGATCTTTAATGGCTGAGGCATTTCTCTAGCCCTCATTTTCTCTTAAAATGGAAAAGCAGCAGTAGGTACCGCTGTGGGAGGGTGTCATTTTCTTTGGTGGTATAGCCACTGACACGTTCCTTGCTCCAATAAATAACCTCCCATCAGCACTCGTGTTAGAGTTTTATTGATGTGAAGAGATGCCATGATCATGGCAACTCTTATAAAGGAAAAACATTTAATTGAGGCTGATGTGCAGCTCAGAGGCTTAGTTCATTGTTTTAATGACAGGAAGCATGGTGGCATGCAGGCAGACATGGTGCTGGCGAGGTAGCTGAGATTTTTTTACGTCTGGATCCTCAGGCAGCAGGAAGAGACTGAGCTACTAAGTCTGGGATTGAGCTTCCGAAACTCCAAGCCCACCCCCAGTGACACACTTCCACCAACAAGACCACACCTACTTGAACAAGGCCACATCTCCTAATAGTAGCACTCCCTGTGGACCTATGGAGGCCATTTTCTTTCAAACCACCACAGCAGTCAAGCAAGCAATTTTCAACTCGGTGGACCGCATGCAAAAAGAGAGCATGAGAGAGAGGAATGAGGTGGAAACAGCTAAAATTCATTGTATGAATGTCAATCAAAAATATATGTAATTAAATATATGAAACAATACTAGGTTGTTAATCAAGATATTAATGACAAATTTTAGTCTTTTTGATTTGTTTTGTTTTGTTTTTTTGAGACAGGATCCTGGCCGACCTGGAACTCACAGAGATCTGCCTGCTTCTGCCTCTTAAGTGCTGGATTTAAAGGTGTGTGTCACCCAGCATAAATTATAATCTTAAATTTTAGAGATTTCTGTTCCATTAGAGATCACTGTACTCAGCCTGGAAGTGACAGGTTCAGAATATTTGAGTCTCTCTCTGTTGCTTACCAAGAGCACTCTACCAGACTGCTTGAAAACACAGAACTGGCTTTCCCCCTTCATTTTGATAGAAAACACCCTTTCCAGTGCCCAGTACTGGACAGTATTTGTTCTTGGGCTCAGCTCTCCTGGATTCAGCCAGGGGCATACAAAAAGGATATAGAAAACAAATTACAACTGACTGAACATATATAAGGTTTTTTTCTTGCCATTATTGTCTAAACAATACAGTATAATATTGTTTATAAAACTGTACTCACATTGCACTAGGAATGAACCACTGTACCAGGCTTTTTCTTTGGTGCCACCAACCAGCTCCCAAATCAAGACATAGAGACTTATTATTAGTTTTTAATGCTCGTCCTAGTTTAGGCATGTTTCTGACTACCTCTTTTTTATGTTAATAATCTTGATTTTTTTTAATATTTATTTATTAAGTATACAATATTCTGTCTGTGTATATGCCTGCAGGCCAGAAGAGGGCACCAGACCCCATTACAGATGGTTGTGAGCCACCATGTGGTTGCTGGGAATTGAACTCAGGACCTTTGGAAGAGCAGGCAGTGCTCTTAACCTCTGAGCCATCTCTCCAGCGCCCCGATAATCTTGATTTTTTAATTGTTTTTATTGAGCTACATATTTTTCTTGGCTCCCTTTCCTTCCCCTCCCCTTCTACCCTCTCCCATGGTCCCCATGCTCCCAATTTACCCAGGAGATCTTGTCTTTTTCTACATCCCATGTAGTTTACATCCATATATGTCTTTCATAGGGTCCTCATTGTTGTCTAGGTTCTCCAGGATTGTGAGCTGTAGGCTGGTTTTTCTTTGCTTCATGTCTAAAAGCCACTTAGGAGTGAGTACATATGATATTTGTCTTTCTGAGCTGGGTTACCTCACTCAATATGAGGTTTTCTAGATCCATCTATTTGCCCACAAATTTCAAGATGTCATTGTTTTATTTTCTGCTGTGTAGTATTCCACTGTGTAGATATACCACATCTTCTTTATCCATTCTTGGGTCGAGGGTTCTGGCTATGACAAACAATGCTGCTATGAACATAGTTGAGCACATATCCTTGTGGTACGACTGAGCATCCTTTGGGTATATACCCAAAAGTGGTATTGCTGGGTCTTGAAGTAGGTTGTTTCTTAATTTTCTGAGAAATCCTGGCTAGCTCTTTTAAACTTAAATTAGCCTCTTTCTTTTCATCTTCCTTTTGCCTGGGGGTTATTACTTTTCTCCTGTATGTCTTACTTCCACTGCTTCTCATGTCTGCTGGCTGGTGTTTGCCTGGCTTCTGGCCCCAGGTGTCTCTCTCATTCTTTCCTTCTTCTTTGCTCTCGTTTTTCCCTTCTCTCTTGAACCTAGATTTGTCCTCCTATTTATTCTCTGTCCCTGCCAGCCCTGCCTATCCTTTCTTCTGCCTAGCTATTGGCTATTAAACTTTTTATTGGACCAATCAGGTACCTTAGGCAGGCAAGATGAAACAGATGCCACCCATCTTTATATAATTAAATACACATCCTTACACGTTAAGCAAACGCAGCACAAACAGATGGAGCACATCTTTGCACAGTTAAATAGTCCACAACAAACCGTGACTTGGAGGACTGTGCAGAGGTTGCTTGCAAACCCCACATCACTTTGTGTGCAGCACTTGAGCATCACAGCCTTGGGTTCCTGCTGGGAATCCTGGACCACGGTCCCTGCGGATACCGAGGAGTGATTGCACTGCATCCCTCAGGCACGGTGATGCTCTAGGAGTTGGGATTGGGTTGGAATGCTGACCTTGACTACATCTAGGGATGGCTACAACAACACAGAGGGCATTGCATGTGGGGTCCTTCTGTAGAGACTCAGATGGATGGATTTTTCCCAGTGTTGACCGCGACTCACTTTGCGGCAATTGCCTGAACATAGGTGTCTGCTCTTGCTGTCTGGTTTTCAGGGAGGACTGTATTCAAATGTCACCAGACAATGCTTCTTTGTTGGGGCGTCATATCTGGCTTTGGAAGTGTTGGTCCTCCTCTTCTTCCAGATGGTTGCATCCACCTGTAGGGTGCACTAGAAGGACTTGGCCTGTCCTCTCTTCCTCTCACAGCCTTCTCTGCAGCATCCTTTTGTAGTGTTAAATGTAGCTCCAGTTCTAATTGCTTTAATAATACTCCCCCCCCCCCGTCAGATATTAGGGGCTGAAAGCTGAACAATCAGAGAAACCGAGCGGGATCAGAATACATTCCACTCAGACACTGCTATTTCATAACATCTTTTATTTTTTGTTAAAAATGATTAAGCAATTTCAAACTTAAATTTGAAATTTAAATTTGTACGGCATGCAGTTGTTTTTCTCGAACCCATTTGTAGGTAATTCTTCCAGGTGATGTCCTGTGACTCCCACCTAATCCGAAGACCTCCTTACCTTTGCTCATTGTCCTAGAGATGTCCCTTGCAACCAAACAATCCAGTCTAATGCCATGCATCACAGGAGCTTGTGTCCCCTCTCCCCTTTCTTCTGCAGCACAGGGAACCGAACTTCAGAGATCACACCGAGGATGACTGTGTGATGACCCAGGAGCTCCGTGGATAGTAGACTGTACTCAGCAGCAGCAAACATCAGCGAGCCTTTGTGGGCAGGAATGTGTGTGACCATCTGCCGTATGCCCTTGCCTCCTTTCCTCTGTGCTGCGACAGACCAAAAGGAAGTCAGAGAGGGGAAGAGTTTATTTGGTTTATACTTCTAAATCACTGAAGGAAATCAAGCCAGGAGGCCAAGGCAGTAACCTGAAGCAGAACTATATGCTTGCCGCTTTGCTCTTGGACTTACGCTTAGTGAGCTTTCTTTTATAGCCCAGGGCCATCTGCCTAGGGAATGGTGCCCCCACCATGGCTTAGGCCCTCTTGTATCAATTAACAATCAAGTCAGCTTTCCTCTTCCAAGACATGCCCATAGGTCAATCTTATCTGGTCCATCCCTTTAGTGGAGATTCTCTTGTGTCCCAGACCTGGGCTCTTTGCACTTGTCAGTCAGGACCTTAGTCTACCGGGGAGGAGGAGCGGGGTTCCCTTTATACTCTGTGAATCCCAGACACACAGTTCGGTTTGTGGCTTCCTCCTGGATGACTCAGTTACCACTTCTCTTCCAAGAACCAGCTGAAATGCCTTGGTTCTGCGCATTTCCCCTTCTCCCCCTTATAACCCTGTTTTATTTACTTTGCTTGGAAATGGAATACCTAACATTTCTACATTCACTTTAACCAAATCACACACACAAACCATTCATAGGTCTTTAACGTTATCTCCAATGTCCAGTAACAGTATAAAACGAGCAATAAAAGGAAGACCTTAAGGGCAATGTTCGCACATGGCATCTTCAGTGGAATGTATTTTGAGGACAAAAAAATGTTGAAGAAATCTTAACCTTGGTATTAGATATGTTCTTTTTAAATGATATTGCCAAGAACGGTGTCTAAACTGTGGTTTAGAATGCATGAGTAGTAAACGGTCCTAGTTTGCGTTCTAGTGCCGTGATGAACAGCATGACCAAGAGCATCCTAGGGAGGAGAGGGTTTCTTTGGCTTACACATCTCCATCATAATTCATCTCTGAGCAGAGTCAGGGCAGGAACTGAAGCAGGGGCAGAGGCGGGGACCATGAAGAGGTGGGTGCTCTTTACTGATTTTCGTCCCAGGGCTTACTCGGTTTGCTTTCTCCTTCCTTCCTTCCTTCCTTCCTTCCTTCCTTCCTTCCTTCCTTCCTTCCTTCCTTCCTTCCTTCCTTTCTTTCTTTCTTTCTTTCTTTCTTTCTTTCTTTCTTGTGTGTGGTTTTTGTTTTGTTTCTCAAGACAGGGTTTCTCTCTGGCTTTGGAGCCTGTCCTGGAACTAGATCTTGTAGACCAGGCTGGCCTTGAACTCACAGACATCTGCCTGCCTCTGCCTCCCAAGTGCTGGGGTTAAAGGCGTGCGCCACCACTGCCCGGCTTTTCAGTTTGTTTTCTTATGTAATCCAGGACCACCTGCTTAGGGTGGGGAGGGCCTGCCCACATAAACCATCAATCAAGAAAATGCTCCACAGACATGTCCAGACATCAATTCCAGGAAGGCTCTCTCTTTCCTGGTGACTCTAGTTTGTGTCAAATTGACAAAACCTCACCTGCGCAGACCATTTTCCCTAGGTATGATGGGGACTGGTTTCAGGAACACCACAATACCCAAGTCATTGACTGCTCAAGTGCTTTATAGAAAATGATATAGCATTTGCACATAACCAATATATATGTATGTATATGTATGTATATATATATATATATATCTCAAATGCCACAATCCTCTGTAGATTACTTATATCACTAGTGTAATATAAAGTCCATATAATTTTCATACTATGTAGTTTAAGGAATAATGACAATTAATGACAACACAGATGCAATTAAACCTTTTTTTAATTCTCTGATATCATTCTAGTATACATTCCTCCTTATCAAGATAATAGTTTTATGTGATATATTTATTTAGTTTCATCTTTTAAGTTCTATAGAAAACTCAGGTTCAGGTAGATGCACCCCCTCCCCCCTCACCTCCCACACACCAGTCTCAGTTCATGGCTGGGGATTAGTTCATAAGTCAAAAGGCCTGGAGAGTCCATTGTATATCTATGTTTTGGGAAGCAGGGTTTTCACTGGGCGGGGAGGGGGGACACAGTGTGGGGAAGGTGAGGCAAAGCCCTATATATCTTGGTTTGATCCTCCATTTCAAACACCGACTATGCTCTGTTCGTGCAGGGAAGCAGGAAGAAATTCACAGGTTCCCCACACACTGTCTTGATGGAAATGTTTGATCTAACCCTCACCACGAGAAGTGAGTCAGACAAGTCTAGAATGCAGCCTGGTTTGCAGGAACTCTTTGGGACTTCACGGAGAGCAGAGAGGGTGATGGGATTGTGTCGGAGGACGGAGAAGAACAAGACAGTGTAGTTGTTGTTATTTTCTCCTTGGGGGCCACCAGCTCCCAAATAAATACACTGAGACTTAGTCTTACTTAAGAATGCCTGGCCTTAGCTTGGCTTGTTTCAAGTCAGCTTTTCTAACTTGAACTATCCTGTTTCTCTTTAACTACATTTTGCCTCTGGTCTTTTTACCTCTCTTTAGTCTATATATCTTTCTTCTCTTCTTACTCTGTGGCTGGCTGTGTGGCTGGGTGGCTGATCCCTGGTTCTTCCTCTCCTTTTCACATTCCTCGCTCTCTTCCCTAGATTTCTCTTCCTATGCCTGCCAGTCCCACCCATTTCTCTCTCCTGACTAGCTATTGGCCGTTCAGTTCTTTATTAGACCAATCAGGTATTTTAGGCAGGCAGAGTAAAACAGTTTTACAGAGTTTAGCAAATACAACTGAAAAGAACGCAACACATATTTGTCCAAATGTTCCACATCAAAAATAAATGTAACACATCTTAAACTCATAGTCCATAGCAAGATGAGAAGGCTTGAGTGTGAACCTTTAACTCCATTTTCAGGCAAAGGGAGAGATATCTATGTAGGATGCTGTGGCAAGGAGAGGTGCCTGCGCCTGCCAGCCATAGTTCTGCAGAGGGCAGCTGTGTGTTCCATGCCAGCCCAGATGGCAGCACTTGATGAGTCTTGAGTGAGGGCACTGTGTTGTTATTTTGGAAATTTTAAGTTGAAATACAAGTAAAATAAAAAGGTGTGATAAAAAATTAAAAAATATAAAACCACATTTTACTTTAAAATCTCAAAAAAAAAAAACAAAACCCATTAATACTGGAAAGGTTTTGCTTTATGAAATAAATGGCCAAGACATCCTGAACTAAAAGAAGAAAGGCGAGGAGAATGTCCTAGACAAACCATTTCACATAGGAAATGTAAAAGCTGCTCTTAACCCAGCAGTTAAGAGCACTTGCTGCTCTTTTTGAGCACCCAAGCTTGATCTCTGGCACCCATGTCACAGTGTAGAATACCTGTAACTGTAGTTTCAGGGGATCCGGTGCCCTCTTCTGGCCTCTGTGGGTACCTGCGCACACATGGGGTATATAAACTTGTGCTCACACACATTCACATACATTAAAAAATTTTATATGGTATATTTTGACCATATATATGATCTCTTAGATCCTCCCTATGGTGTTTTGACTGGCAATGGCCCCCACAGGCTCATATATTTCAGTTCTTGGTCCCGGTTAATGGAACTATTTGGGAAGGATTAGGAGGTGTGGCCATGTTGGAGGAGGTATGTCACTGGGTGGGGGCGTGGTATGAAGTTTCAAAAGACTTGTGTTCTTCCCAATTAACTCTCTCTTGTGCCTCATGCTTGTGAATCAGATGTGAACTCTCAGCTGCTGCTCAGACCATGCCTGCCCGCCTGTTGCCATGCTTCCTGCTATGACTGACATGTACTCATCCTCTGAAACAGTTAAGCAAACCCCCAATTAAATGCTTTTAAATTCTGTGAGTTGCCTTGGTTATGGTATCTCTTTACAGAAAAGTAACTGAGACACTGCCCACTTCACAACTCACTCAACTTTGTGTGTGTGAGTCTCTCTTTGAAACAAACAAACCACAAAACATACACCTAAACAAAGAAACAAAAGACCAAGAAGACAAAAAAAAATCCACAGCCCAAACTATAAGTCCGCAAAAACAAATACCCAAAACCAAATAAAACCAACACCACAGAGTACAGAATGTGTTAACCAACTACCCATGAACACGAGGCCTGCCCTGAAATGTGATTGAGATACTCACTGGAGAAAATGGATTTTCCCCTTTGCCAGTGGGTGGTAGCAATTGCAGAGAGCTTCTTGGTTAGGGGTGGGACTTCGTGTTACTTTCCCCTCTCAGGGCTGGGACCCCATTTGGTTTCAAGCTGTGCAGATCCACGTATGTTGAGCTGGTATGTGTAGCATCAGCCCTCTTGTGTCGGGGAGGCTCTGTTTCCTCAGAGCCGCCCAGCACATCCTTCTGTCTCCTCTTTTGAACAGGTAGCTCCATGAGCCTGAGGGGAAGGTTTGATGAAGACATGCCATTTGAGAGTGCATGCTCCAAAGCCTCTCATTCTCTGCACACTCTCCATTCAATTTTACAAAGTCTTTTAAAAAAGAAAACATAAAGTAGTCTTCAGAATGTTTGCTCAAAGACAGCTGGCTTTTTCTAGTCTTCATCATCCTTTTTACTTTTTTTTTTTCAGAGACAGGGTCTCTCCATACAGCCCTGTCCGTCCTGGAACTCGCTCTGTAGACCAGGCTGGTCTCGAACTCACAGAGATCCACCTGCCTCTGCCTCTCAAGTGCTGGAATTAAAGGCGTGCGCCGCCACACCCAGTCAGTCTTCATCATCCTAATTCCAATGGCCAGACACCAGAACCAGCACCACCTTCCCGTTCTTCAGATGGATCTGTTCTGAGGTCAGGAAGCTGGGCCATCCGACTCCTTTCTTCCATGATGCAGACCAATCAGAGCCTTGTTTTAAGAAAATTCTGTGCCGGGAGCAGTGGTGGCGCACGCCTTTAATCCCAGCACTCGGGAGGCAAAGGCAGGTGGATCCCTGTGAGTTTGAGGCCAGCCTGGTCTACAAGAGCTAGTTCCAGGACAAGAACCACCAAAGCTACACAGGAAAACCCTGTCTCAAAAAACAAACACAAAACAAAACAAAAAAATATAAAAAGAAAATTCTGGCAAAATTCTAAAATTTTGCTATTACAATGGATGAAAAGACTTCATTTTCTAAATCATCATTCAGGTGAAGCTTAGCATTGCTTCATATTGACCATTTCTCTTTCCCCTCCTCTGATTTCCTTATTATCTCCATATTATTTGTTTCACTCAATCTCTTGTCTTCTTCTAGTTGCCAAGAAGGCATTCTGAATAATCTCACTTTTATCATTAGTTTGTCATAACTGGTAGAAATATTTCCCCGAATTTGGCACACATCTTTCCATTTGTTCTAAGATAGTCTTTCTATATAGATGTTTTTAGTGTGCTTTACTTTTCTCACCTAAAAAAGTACTAATTAAAAAAAATAAATATTTGTGGGCTTTCTATAAAGCAAGCACTATTGAAAAGAGTCACATTCCCAGTCTAAGTAACGGGACATATAAAGCCAGCCCATAGCTTCTGGCACCATCTCACAAATCACAGTTGACTTTGACTCTTCTGTGTTGTCCTTACAAGGCTGTTATCAGTCAAAGGGGTGACAGATAATTGGGCTGTGCACAGCAGACTCCAAGCGTTCAGGAAGAGCAGACTGTCCTCCAAACCGTCTGTTATTTCTACAGCACCGCGAGACTCTGACAGACGCAGTCAGATCCACCCAGATGTGCAAGGTCTGCTATGCTCATGACTTAGGAAAAGGTCCCGGGTCAGAGCCTACTTAGAGAAGGTTGAGCTGAAAGAGCCGGGGATGAGTGTGTATGACTACAATCCCATCACTCAGGATGCAGAGGCAGGAGGATTGCCAGAAGAAGATCAATCTGGGCTATATAGAGAGTCTCAGGTCAGCCTGGACTATTCAGTGTGACTGTCTCAATGAATAAAAAGCAAACAGGATGGAAGAGAGCAGTCTCCTATTCTAACTTTCTAAGACCCAGCATCAGACAGGAGTGGAGGTTTGGGGAAGCAGGTCATTTTACATCACTTCCACAGGGCCACAGGATACTCAAGGTCTCCCCACCCAGCCAGCCCAGCCTGCACCTACACAGTGAAGGGAACAGGCCCAGAGCCATCTCTTGTGGTTTCAAATACCAGATGTTTCTTTGACTGCTCACATATCACTTTCCAGATGTAGAAGATTATACTATTTTTTGTTTCGTTTTGAGACAGTTTCACTATGTAACACAGACTATCCTCAACCTTGGTGTCCTCCTGCCTCAGCCTCCCAAGTGCTGGGATTAAGAGTGTTTGCTTTTGCACCCAGGTGGCATGTGTACTTTTGATAGAACACAGGATGTAATTATTATCCATGCCACCTCATATCTGTGCACCCATTACCTCCTCAATCCATCCGGAATGTCTGACTCTTACTTCAACATCCATGTTCTCTAGTGAGAAAATAATTCAAGATCTTCTTTGAAATTAAAAAATAGCAACTGAAGTTATAGTCCTCCTTCATTAAAATCCCTCCCTCGTGTGTGTAGGATGGCCCTCTTGGTTGTCAACTTGACTACATCTGGAATTAACTACCCCCCCCAAAAGGAATATTCCCCCGTTAATTTGAAATGACTTGGGAGGAAGAGACAGGTGATCTGTGACTATGAGGCCAGCCTGGTCTACGAAGCAGGTTCCAGGACAGCCATCCAGGGCTACATAGAGAAACTCTGTCTCAAAAAAAGTCAATCAAAAGCCAAAACCAACCAACCAACGAAACCCAACAACATTCTTCTCCCCAAATCCCCAAGGCCCCCCACCAATCATCAGAGGGCTGGAATGTTGGCCCATTGGTTAAGAGTACCTGAACCCTTTCAGAGGACTGCGGTTCAATGCCCGGTACCCACTTACTCCCGTGACTGTGCACAATCCCCTGTAACTCTAGCTTCAGGGGATGCGACACATCCTTCTGACACCAGGAACACATGTGGAGCACATACATGCATGCAGGCAAAATACTCATAGACATAAAGAACAAAAATAAAAACAAAAGTTCCCGACCATTATATATAGTTCTGGGGGCTTGCACTCAGCCTGCAAGCACTTCATAGACTCAGCCACCTTCCCAGCCAAGATCATTGCCCTCCTTCAAACAGTCTCCTTCCATCTCTATGGGGATCAAAAGGAACACCGGTTCCTGCCCTCCTGCGCCCTCCCCTCCCCTTCCTTAGAATGCCAGGAAACTTCTGTGTGACAAACACAAAAGCTTAGCTCTGATCTATGACTCTCCAGCTAGAAACCTAGGGACAAAGTCACTTCTGGCCAAGATGAGCATCGTTTAACACATTTATTAGCCCTTCTATTTGATCTCCTTGGACTTTTCATTTTCCTCCTTCATTCATTGTCGTTGTCCTATTAGATTTTTCTGGTTGAACGGAGTTCTGCTCTCTAACCCCCCACAGGGAGTCAAGATGACGTAAAGGAGCTGTGTGAATAAGACATGTGAGCGACAAGAAGCAGGAGACCAAGTCTGCTTCTCTGCTAGAAGGGAGAGAAGACCGGCTCCCATTCTCTTCCAGGCCTGAAGATGGGAGACCATGCTACTTCGGTTCAACCATGAATTTGGGCATCCTCTTATTATGAGGTTTCGCAGACTGGAAAATTCGATTTTCTTTTCGTGCTCTTTCCTCCAGTGTCTCAGATGTTAGAAACTTGAGGAAGGCAGTTCTGCACACAGTCGGCTCACCAGACCCTGGGTCTCTACAGTTTGTCTTCCTCACACCCCTTCTTGCTTGCTCGAACCTTGCCTCTGTGAGTCGGCTCCCGGCACCGTTCCTGCATCTCATCCGGTCTACAGCACACTCAGCAGACAGGGCCTGGCGCTGCGCCCCCCTCCTCTCCCCTCCCCAGAGGAGATCCTTCCTAACGGGATAGCCTTATTACAGAGGAGCTACTCTTCATAATTGCCCCTCTGCACGTACTCACGTGCCGCGACTTGATGGCTGCTCAGCGGGAACACACTTGGAGAAGTTTCCCTGCGGCAGGAACTGTCTGTGCCCCACCTGCCTGGCTCACTTTGGCACCATGTCTAAATCTGCAACCAACTTCCAGCTGTAAGAACCCGTGACTCTGCCATAGAGATTTCAAGAGCAGGCTTGACCGACAGAGAGACCGATTAAGATCCTTGAATTTCCTCTTCCTTGAGAAATAATCGAAGGGTTCTTGCTCTCTGATTGGCACAGTCCTGAAGCTTGGTCCAGGACTGTGTTGGTAAGTTTTTCCTTTAAAAGGCCGTATGGTAAATATTTTAGACTTGGTAGACTAAGTCCCTATCACAATCGTTCATCTCTACATTATAGGGTATGAGAAGCCATAGCATGGACATACACAAATAGATGGGCATGGCTCTGCTACAAATAAAAAATTATCTGCATCTATTAAAACAAGATTTTAAGTAACTTTCATGTCACAGAATACTTTTCTTCCTTGGATTATCTTCCAACCATTTAAAGCCATAGTGACCAGCCTTACCTTTTGGCTCACAGGAACTCAATGAACTTGGTTTACCTGCTGTGGTTTGCTGACCCTAACCTAACCAGAGGCCCCTGATGAGTTGGGCCTTGTGGCTCCCAGCAGGATGTGCTCATTAGATACCTTGTATTGTTTCCCCCATTACCTGGCTTCTTTGTGTACATCCCAGGATCACCTTCCGAGTATGCTGCTTGTCTCCAAAGCTCTTCCAGATTCCTATTCTGTTCTTAGACCCTCTCACCAGACTGACAAACTGGGTTTTCTGTTTCCCTTACTGCCAAAAGGAGTTCAGCATAGATATTTAGAGCAGGGCAGTTCCAGCAATCACATAGCGGCAGCATAGCACCTGGCTCTCTCTCTACAGGGTGGCCCCTGGATCCGTATCCCCAGATCCACCATCTCTCTCCCGTTTCCAAGCTCTTGACTCTAATCTCACTTCAGTGAAGGAGGCTGTCCTCTCGTAGGCAGTGGCTTTGTGCCACTGAATAAGGGGGGGCGGGGTGTGTGTAGTCGTTACATTTCTGCTGAGGATAAAATGCCATGACCAAAAGCAATTTGTGAAGGAAAGTGTTTATTTTGGTTTATGGTTCCAGAGGGAGAAGAGTCCATTCTGGCAGGGAAGCTTGTCTGAGTGGTCGGCAGGAGCGAGAAGCCGAGAGATGGCGTCTTATACTGCAAGCATGAGACAGAGCAACTGGAGGTGGGACGAGGCTACGAACTCTCAAAGTTGGTCCCTAGTGACATACTTCCTCAGGCACTTCCTCAAGGCCCCATGACATCTCCAAACAGCGCCACACATGACAGACCACGCGTTCAAATACCTGAGCCTATGGAGGAACAGTTCACATTTCAGCCACCGCAGAGAAGCGATGGGGACACACTCACGGAGCCCCTGTCTAGTGTCTTCCCACTGTGCTACAGGCCTTGTACTGTGTACTTTTTAAAAAATATATTTATTTATTTATTTATTTATATATTTATTTATTATGTATACAATATTCTTTCTGCGTGTATGCCTGCAGGCCAGAAGAGGGCACCCAGACCTCATTACAGATGGTTGTGAGCCACCATGTGGTTGCCGGGAATTGAACTCAGGCAATGCTTTTAACCACTGAGCCATCTCTCCAGTCCTATACTGTGTACTTTTAGGTCATCTCCTTCAGTTCTATAACACTGAGTCAACGGGAGTCGGTAGCATCCAGTTTGCAGGGTGGACACAAGGCTCCAGAGAGGAGGAGCTGCCACTACGGAGGGTGTAATCACTGGTTATACATAACTAACTGCAGTCCATGCATTCTTAGCCACTGAGCTAGGATGTTTCCGAAGCAGGCAGAGCAGAGGCTAAACTGGTCTTAAGGAAGCAGAGGAGTGCAGGCAAGACTGTAGTGTGAGCTTCAGCTCAAAGCCAGGCTGGAGAACTTGAGCTGGCCTCATCCTGAACTTAGAGTGACAGAGAAACAAACTAGGGGTAGAGGGGAGAGGGCAGTGTATGAACACCCCTGGAAAGTGTTCCAGATAGCTGGGATTCACCTTAAGGCAGCAGAGATACCCCAAGGGCTTTGGTGGCTTTCTCTCTTTATGTCTTCGTCTTAAAGACACCGCTCTTCTGAGAACGGAGAACCGACAGGAAGGTGGTTGGACTTGTGTAGAGAGCCGTGTGGAGTCACACCTGATGGCTATGTGTAGAGAGCTGCGTGGAGTCGCACCTGATGGTGCTGGCTCCCGCCCTCCGCGATCCCGAAAGCGAGTGCTCTCTGTGATAATCAACTCCTAATATCAACTAGGCCTGACTTATGACACAATGATTGTCAGCTGCTTGCATATGCGTGGACCTATGGGCAGTGCCCACCTGGCAATCCGGGGTTGGTTGCCCATGCCTACTTAAGGGCTGGGAGGTTTTGCCCGAGGAGAGAGGGAGAGAGTGAGAGAGGAGGAGAGAGGAAAAGAGAGAGAGGAAGAGAGAGAGAGGAAGAGAGTGAGTGTGAGTGAGTGAATGAGAGAGAGAAAGGGAGAGAGAGATATAATTGTAAAAAGGTCCTAGAATAAACTGCAGTGAGAAGAGCTCCGGTGGTCGCGTCATCCTTGCGGGATGAGGGTGGCCGTGACAGACTTGGTAGGAGAATCACAATGACAAGGGAAGCACGTGGATCGAGGCAGGGATCTGAGATGGGACTGGGCAAAGGTGAAAGGTGAGAGATTGACAGGAACTGTAGAAATTGGTAGGATATGGTGACGGATTAGTTGGACGGGTAAGGGCAAGTTTTCCATGTGTCTGCCTTGGGCAACTGGGGGTGATGGCACCTTCCTAACAGAGGGATAAGGAGGCTGACTCAGGGCTGACATAGGTGCTAACAAACCAAAATGGACACTCGATCATCCGTCCAACAGAGTTTTGTTGGAGTGTGTACTCCGGGTTGGGCGCTGTTACAATGGAATCAGTGAGAGGCAGCGATTCCAAATCGAGGTTCTGTAGGGAGAATCGTGCTTGATGACAAATACACGGTCCTGCTGACTAGATAGAATTTCACTTTAATTTAAAAGAAGAGTACTGTGGCCATACCACAACATCAGAGGCCAGCTTCCCATGCACACCAAGGGAAAAGCCTGTCTCCCAGACAGCTGCCATGGTCTGGACAGGTGTCCCAGAAAGGCTCATGTGTTAAAGGCTTAGTCTCTGGTTCATGGTGCAACTGGGAGAGGGTAGAACTTGGGGCTGAGAGATGGCTCAGCGGTTAAGAGCACTGGTTTCTCTTCCAGAGAACCCGGGTTCAATTCCCAGCACCCACACGGAGACTCACAACTGTAACTCCAGTTCCAGGGGATCTGACACCTTCACACTAATATACATCAAGTAAATTTCAGTAAGTTATTAAAGGAGAGGAGGAGCCTTGATGAAGGGAGTTAGGTTTCGGGGGGCATGTAAAAAAGGGAAGTGGAGCCTTTCTGCTTTTCACTTATCACGAAGCGGGCACCTTTGACCCACTGTGATGTGCCACCATGCCACAGGCCAAGGACAGTGGGGCCAAGTGATCATGGACTAACATCTTTGAACCCGTGGGCCCAAATGAACCTTCTTTCCTCATGAACTGATTATCCGGGCACCCTATCACAGGGACAGAATGCTAACACAACTTATGGCAAACGTGAGAGAGGTGGGAATAACAAGTAGCGGTGATGCCCCTGATTTCCTCTGAGCCCCCACATCAGTTCCAGTGAGCCCCAAACACTCAATTCCTGAGGGATTGATTGATGCTGTTGCATCCTGTCAATAAAGCAAGGTCTAATAGTCACATTTTCTGTTTTAAGGCAAACTTCTGGGCTTTGGAAGGGGTGGCGGTGGGCAAGGAATAATCAGGCAATTGCTAAAGGTCAGCATCTCCTCCTCAGTGATCTCCTGGATGGTCTGGAGAGTCGTGCATCTCTCTTTTCCGACATCAGCTCTCCAAAAACGTTCTTCTATCACCAACACCTCACAGCTTGACTTCTCAATTGGGATTTCAAATGTGGCTTCTGGCAAGTCCTGGTATATGTCTTCTGCAGAATCCAAGACCTCTGGTAAAGTTTCGTCTTTGGCTATGAGGCATTGCTCCACAATGATGTTTTCAACCCTCAGCTCCTCTGTTCCATACAGAGGGTCTCTAGCCATGGAAGGATCTGGTGTCACCACTCTGACGTGGCACGGCAGTTTTGGGATCTGGCACAACTCCTGCAGGGTCCCTGGTCCAGCATCCTCAAACAACTCCCGGAACTCTCCTTCTGCGAACAAGGGCAGCTTGACGTGGGCTTTGGTGGTGAGGTTCAGGCACTTGAGAACCTCCACCCGGTGTAGCTCATTGTGGATCTGCGCAGACACCACACTCTTCTTCAGAGCCAGGAAGCTCTCGTTGGCTGAGAAAGACGCAAACGGCTCCACGCAGGAGGTGTAGTCCCTGGAAGACTGGAAGTGGAGCTGTCCTTGTTGCATGGCTGCTGCGACATCAGAAACAGCATTAAAATAGCGACCCCCCCTAAGTATCAGACCCTGATAGGTGTATGGGATGAGAAAACACCTCCCTTTCTTCCCTTCGGAAATCTCCGTGGCAATGAACTTTTTCACCTCTTCCGTCCTGAGGATGGTTAAGAGCTGCCCATTCTTCAAAGGCTTTGGAACCGCCTTGCTCTCTGACAGGCTCACACTCATTATTTTGATTCTCACTGGGAATTTGTTTGCTTCCATACCGTATATTTCTCTCATTGTCATCAGTGCAAAGGGCTTACAAGGCAAGCGGCTAATCTCAGTAATATGGATGTCCAAATCGGAGGGGATGCTGATCTGGACAGAACCTGGGAAAGCCAAAAGGGATACAGCATGAGGCTTCGGAAGGAAGCACAGCTAATGGATTCGTACATTTTCTCTTGTGTCTACAACCGATAACCCTCTCCTATTGACTGTACCATGTTACCCAAGAGGTTTGCTATGTTCACGTGACTCTATCAGCAGGATGGTTCCGGCCTCCTTTTGCCGCGGGATCTGTCAGTGTGTCTGGTGCTGTGGAGTGAATGCAATCGTGACTGTACACTCTTCATAAAGGACACGAGGGACCGTCTAGAAAGCGGGAGCACAGGTGAGTGTGTTGCAGCTCATTGTCATCCCGCATCCACAATCCTCACCAAGACCCCAGGCGGCAATGGGAGCTCTTACTGTTCTCGTCTGTGGTTAAGACTTAGATAAGACTTATGACAGCTCTTGGAAGAATCACATGGCTTCCAAAACAGAAGAAGAACTTAATACAAGATTGAAAACAAAAATGTCTGGACAGAGCATGGGAGACAGCCCCAGAAAACAGTTACACTCCCTGCGTAGTTAGCAGAACCCAGCACTGCCTGGTTGGAGCCCTGGGCAGCAATGTAGGTGAGAGTCCCTCGTCCTCTTTAACGTTCCTGAGTTCTCTGGGAACTTCCGTTTCTTGGTTGACTATTATGTGATGGAAGAAATGTGTGTTGATACTACCTTCACAGGTCAGTCCAGCCTCTGGGCTGTATGACGAGGGGCACTGAAGGGCTAGAACAGAATGATGGTTTCTAGAGTAGGATGGGGGTGTGGGATCCGCTTGGAGCCAGAAAGGAAGGCACAGACAGACGTATTTCTACATCACCGTATTTCAGAAGAATGAGTACGAGTCTGTCAGAGTGTGGCTATAGCCCTGAACTCAGCATCCTCCTGCCTCAGTCTCCCAAGCGCTGGGAGCACAGGCTTGCAGAGATTTCTTTTGCTTAAAATTTAAAAAAAAAGTATTTTTTGTTTATGTGCATGAGTGGCTGCATGTATGAGTGTGCCCCATGTGTGGAGGCAAGTAGAGGGCATTGAAACCTCCGGGACTAGAGTTACAGACAGTCGTGTGCCATCGTGTGGGTGCTGGGTACCAAACCCAGGTCTTCGGCAAGAGCAGCAAGTACTCTTAACTGCTGAGCCATCTTTTCACTCCCCTAGCTTAAATGATCCTTTTTTTTTTTTTTTTTTTGGTTTTTCGAGACAGGGTTTCTCTGTGGTTTTGGAGCCTGTCCTGGAACTAGCTCTTGTAGACCAGGCTGGACTTGAACTCACAGAGATCCGCCTGCCTCTGCCTCCTGAGTGCTGGGATTAAAGGCGTGCACCACCACTGCCCGGCTGCTTAAATGATCTTTAAGGATGAAAACAGTAACCCACGACTACTAAGGCAGTGGCTTTAGGAGGATCTCTGGGTAGCGTTTTAAACTTCAGAAAGTCCAAGTGGACGATGGTTTTGATCAAGCTCTGAAGGGATAGAATATTTACACAGTGCAAGGAGCAAGCAGCTGCCTCTCAGCCCTCCCCTCTCAGCCCTCCCCTCTCAGCCCTCCCTTCTCAGCCCTCCCCTTTCAGCCCTCCCCCCTCAGCCCTCCCCTCTCAACCTTCCCCTCTCAGCCCTCCCCTCTCAGCCCTCCCCTCTCAGCCCTCCCCTCTCAGGTTTCCCTTAAGCATTAAAATGTGAAAATGACCAGAAGGTTTAACTATGTGTATCCTTTTTATAACCTCTGAGCTAGCTTGCTGGCCTGTCAATAATAGTTCTTGAAGATAAAATAGGTTTATTGTTGTTATTCTAAAGCAAGTGAACGTGGTTTCAATTTCTCAGTTAATTCCTAATATAATCACTTTGGTTTTAAAAAAGACTTATTTATATTTATATGCATGTGTGCATATTATGTGAATATATGTCATATCTGTCTGTGGTCCCACAGAAGCCAGGCTTCGCATCCTTGGATTTGAAGCTACAGGCGAGTGGCTTGAAACAAGGGCTGGGAGCAAAACTCAGTTTCTCTGGAAGAGTAGCCAGTTCTGGGAACCGGTGACCCATCTCTCTCGGCCTCACTATTTGGTAAGTCTAGCTCACATCAGCTGATGTATGCAGCACCCTTGGCCACAGTTACAACCTGTGTCACAAGGCTCTTGTCATCCTCTCTTGCCCAGTGAAGAAGATAGCCCTGGCCTCACTCTGGTGCTGAGAACTCTAGGCAGAAACCTGTGCCAAAGGCTGTTTAGGGATCTCTATCAGCTGGTAATACCAAGTTAGGTCAATTTCAGAAGCTGTTATAGGAACCTGGCCTTAATCTTTGACAAACTTAGTCCTTCTGGGACTCACTCCACAGTTAAGTGTTTTAGGCCATAGCCCTGGTCCACAGTCATTGTCATCTAGATATCTCAGTGGATGATGCCGATAGCCCAGGACTTAAGGGCTTGTTCAAATGCTTTGTACATTTTATCTGTCAGTGACATTAACCAAAATTTTATTAAAAATTAAAAAAATATATATTTAAAAAGATTTATTTATTTTATATGTATGTTGCTTTGTCTGCACATATGTCTGTACAGCACACATATGTCTAGTGCCTGCAGAGGCCAGTAAGGGATATTGGACCCCGGTAACTGGAGTTGCAGTGGTTGTGAGCTGCTACATGGTTGCTGGGAATCAAACCTGGGTCCTCTGGAAGAGCAACGAGTACTTTTAACTGCGAAGTCATGTCTCCAGCTCTACAAAGAAACTTTTGTGAGGTAGAATCTTACTGTTTCCCAGGCTATCCCCAAACTCCTGGGCTCAAATGACCCTGGTGTCTAAGTCTCCCAAGCAGCCAGACTGACAGGAACATGTTTTCACTGGATAGAGTCACACTTAAATGAAACAAGATTAATATAAACTCAGGGACAGAAATTGGGGTTCAACCTGAAGATCAGAAAAGCAAAGCAGCCAGCCACTGGCTCTTACCTTGACCTCAGTCCAAAATGGCGATTCTGCCTCCAGGAATCTCAGCCTGACACTGTGTCTGAGAGCTGACTCCTCCCGTTTTAGAATCCTCTCTAGGGCTGGGATTAAAGGCGTGCACCACTGGGATTAAAGGCATGCATCACCCAGTTTCTATAAAGGCGTGAGTTATTGAAGCCTGGTCTATACGGCTGGCTACTGTGACTGTTTTACTCTCTGAACTTCAGGCAAGCTTTATTTATTAAAATATAAATTAAATATCAGTACACTTAATTTTTAAGGGTATTTCAATTTCTTTGTCTCGTCAAAAACCAGTTCCACTTTATTTATTTTTATTTAAAATAATTTAAACAAAATTTTATGCATATGGGTGCATTTGTATCGGTGCCTCACATGCGTGCAATGCCCACAGTAGCCAGAAGAGGGCGTCGGGTCTCTCGGAACCGGAGTTACACACCATTGTGAACCGCCCTGCGTGCTGGGAATTTAACGCAGTGCTCTTACCCTGAGCCACCGCTAGGATGGGACCCGGGGCGTCCTACATGCTAAGCACATGATCTGCCACCAAACCACAGCCTCAACCCTACCTCATAGTTTTAGCAATAAACACAATCCATTCACCTTGGTAGAAGCTGTATGCTGTGAGCTTCAGAAACCAGAGCGAGGCAAAGCAAGGAACGGCTCAGCAAGAACGGGTTAGGAAGAAGGCTGGATTGGAGGTGAGCTGATTCAGCCGCACAACTGTACATGGGTGAGAGACCCAGTCCTTACCCCCAAGGTCCCCTTGGGGACGGCTAGACCAACCGCTCCTGTGATACTCACAGCTCTTGTCATTGCTCAAAAGACTGAGCAGATGGAGGATAAAAGACATGAACTATGGAGATGTCATGGAGAGGGCTGGGGGAACGTGCCACGGTCAGTCTACGTACTACCGATAAGCAAAGCTGAAGCTAGACAAGTCAAAGCAAACCGTCTGTCGGAAACCCAACAAACAAAGGAAACCACGCCTCCTCGAGTCCCACCATGGAGTGAAATTAGTCTTTTACAAGCCTTGCCTACTGAAAGGGATCTTCCAGCAGGCAGAATCTGAAGGCTGTTGTAAATTCACACTGAACGTAATGCGGCGTTTCTTTCTGCAAAGGACCATAATGCGGTGCAGTCTAAGAGAAGAAAGAAAAGTGCACTAGAGTCTGGCTTTCCCGTGGACTATAAACAAAACCATAAAATTAATGGGTGGTGAGGAACTAGCTTTTATGATGACATATAAGGAAATATATCAATGATAAATCCACGCAAAGGAGAGACTCTTTTTTTTTTTATCTGCTTACGGTCCATCTGACTGTCGACATGGTATGGATATTTATTAAGGGAATCAAATTAGAGCATCTTAGGTTTACTGCAGGAGTGTGTTTAAATGTATATGATGATAAGGATATAATAATGGGCGATGGGATGCAGTGGATGTGTACCTAATAGGATAAATCACCTGGTGGGGGGTGTCTCCAGCATCTAATAGTTTTCCATAAATCAAGACGTGAAGCCAGCGAGGTAAGACATGACCACTTTCTGAAAATGGAATCTTTGCGTCTATTCCTGGGGTTCCCCAACCCATTGATTTACAAATCTTTGGACCTTGGCAAGTTACCTGCACAGTCTACAGCCACTGCTGTTCAGCCCAAGTCCTTGAAGCAAATGCCCTTCTATGCCTGTAGGGGGGCAGCATCCACGCTTTTGTTGCCCGAGGCATGGGTGTTTGAGTATGATCTGAGCCTGTCCTGCCAGAGTGTTTATTCCGGAAACCTGGTCCCTGGAGAGGTGATATTAGACACAGCGGGATGGAGTTAGTTCTAGTAGCACCCGGCAAGTTATAGAACGGCTATACTGCCTCCTTGCTGCGGCTTCTTTTCTCCGCACGTGGTCTTTCTCTCTTGCAAAAGCTCTGCCATGGTGCCACCTGCCACAAAGTCCCTGCCAAAGTTGGCGCCATGCGATTTGGCTTTCAGTCTCCAAGGTTAGGAGCTATAAAGGCTCGTTTCTTTATAATTACCTCAGCCTCAAGGTTTCTTGTTCTCGCAACAGAACCAGACTGTTTCCCCCCACTTACCTGGCAGATATGCCTTCACTGAGAAGTAGGGGTGCAGAACTAGATGACCACTAAAGTGCGCCGGAACCAGGGGGTTAAGAAACCTCAGAGGGTATCCTGCCTCCATCCGAACCTTGCGTTTCCTCCCTGCAAGCAGCTTCCACCTCACAACGGTGTCAATGGAGTAGAACTGGTCATCCTGGCACTCCTGGAAGTGACCCCTGCAGTTCATGGGCAGGAGCAACCTCAGGGGAGGGTCCGTCTTCCTCACCTCACAACGGAGCAGCTTCCTCCCATGACTCTCCTCGAGGCCGATTAAGGACAGCATTTCTCTTTTCTTAAGCATCAGGGGCCAATCATCTATGGAGATGGGAACTAAGTTCTGGAAACAGGGAGGACTTCTGTGAGTCTCGGGACTCTGGGGCAGTCGGACAGAACGGACTAAGTCAGCCACGGTTTCAAACGAAGCTGGATCTGCAATCAGTTGGAAATGTCCTGTAGAGAAGATAACAGAAAAGAATGTGCAGGGTCTAGCATGCATAGGACTAGGGGGACCGTGCCTCCAACCCTGCACCATTTGGAAGTATAGTGATGGCTATCACCATTGTTTGTTACAGTTCTCTACCCTACTGGGTTTTAAGGGCACAGGAGACCTCCCTCAAAACCGGATCTTCTCCATCCTACATCTTCCGTAGAACATCAGAACCAAGTGCCTTTCCCCGTCGAGAAGGTCGCTGTGCCTCCCGTCTCTCCCTTTCCCAAAGACCACCACAAAATTTCTAGCTGCCATTCCTGTGCTGGGAATTCCCTGGTATCTTCTTGTCATTCAGACCACACCTGTTCCTAGCTCTTTGTTCCCTGCCCCGTGTCCTGTCACTCTCCCATCACAGCCCTAAATACAGACACACCTGGCAGTCATTCCCAAACACGGACACCTCTCACCCAACAGTCAGACCTTCCTTTCCGGGCTTCGTATTTCTGTTTAGCTTACATCAATGAGACGATTAGCCTTTCTGGGCTCACAGTTTTGGAACCCAGAACCTCTCTGTTCCTGTCCTGTCTGAAGACTGCACTGGTGGCGGCCTTGGAAGAGATAGGGAGGAATGCTAGCATTGCCGATTATGTGATCGTCTGCCGCATGACGGGGATTAAGACCCCTCTTCTCTCTCTGAGTGAGTCTCATTGTGTAGCCCGGGCTGGCCTCAAACCTATGGAAATCTGCCTGCCTTTGCCTCCCAAGTGAGGGTTTCAAAGGCATGCGGTATTATACTAGCCTGGGCTTCCCTTCTTTTTTTTTTTTTTTTTTTTTTTTCGGTTTTTCGAGACAGGGTTTCTCTGTGGTTTTGGAGCCTGTCCTGGAACTAGCTCTTGTAGACCAGGCTGGTCTCGAACTCACAGAGATTCACCTGCCTCTGCCTCCCAAGTGCTGGGATTAAAGGCGTGCGCCACCACCGCCCGGCTGGGCTTCCCTTCTTAAAGCCACGTTCATTACCATTTTTTTTATCTTGTTGCTTTCTGAAAGATTAATCATGAGCACTCTTATTTTATTATTTTTGTGTGCTGGTCTTTATTCTTGTCCCACTGTTTGCACACATAAACCTTCTTTCTGTTCATAAAGTTACCACCCCCAATGTCAAAATCCTGTCAAAATTTTTTTTTCTATTGGAAATTTCCATGAGTCAAAAAGTCTTTATCTTACAAGAGTATAATGTTTTCATTTATATCTAAAATAATTCCTTATCAAATGAGAAACATCCTACCAAATTTAACAGAGACTGTTATCACCAAAGGAAACCAGGCATGTACATGTTCAATTGTGTGTTCACAGTGTTTAGGGCATGTTCTGTGTGTCTATGTGGATTTACTGCACACAAGCAGTCCCCTAAGCTAATGACCCATCAGTCAAGAGTGGTCCATCTCCCTGGCCATTGAGACTGATTCATAGGTGGGCATGTGATCCAAAGAGACCTTATCAGCAATCACTGGGACTTGGACAATACAGTGAGATGTTATGCAACAAGCGCTCATGAGCACCCCGCCCCTCACCAGCCCTGCACACAAAGGAAGTTACACACAATACACAGGAATGGGGCCAACTGGTAAAGGGAAGTCTAAACCAAAGCCAGGATACTTAAAGAATGAGAGACGGGGAGGACATTTACTGTCCACACTGTTAGAAACTGGGTGGTTTATAAACACACTACACAAGACGCTATTTCCAGTGCCAAGGGCTGAGAAGTCTTAAATCAAGGTGCCAACGGAAAGACTAAGGAGAGGCTGCTTTCTGGTTCACAGGTGCTTGTCTTCTCTGATAACGTCACATGGAAGGTGAGGGTGCTCTCTCAGCCTCTTTTATAAGGAAACAAATAACCATCATCAGGACTGCGGCTAAACACCTCTTAAAGGCACCGCCTCCCATTACGGCGAGGGCTGGGATTTTGGCATATCCAGTGGGGGTGGGGAAATGAGCATCCGGGTCACAGCAGAGAGGAAAACTAGTAGGAAAGAAGAGATCTGCCTCTAGTCAAAGCCACGGTTCCTCGCCTCAGTGTGGTGGCCACATGAACCAGTAATTTCCCTTTTCTAGCTAAGCTGCTTTAAATTGCTTTCCTGTCACTTGAAACCGAAAAGATTTCTCTGATAAACATGCCTCTCAGATCTCAGGACACTGAGCTCTGGAACAGGCAAGTGCTTGAACCTCAGTCTGTCTGACATGCTGGCTGCGTCTCAAACACTCAGTAGCAGCAACTGACATTTAACCTGTACCAAGAGACGTGGTGGAAACAACTGAGTATTTAGAGAAGCTAATCACAGAGAAAGGGTTTTGGTTCCCATTATGGAATCAGGTAGCTTTGTTTTTTTGATTTTCATAAATTGGCTATTTTTCTCTGGCTTTATTTATTTATTCATGAGACAGAGTCTCCCTACGTAGCCCTGGCTGTTCTGGAACTCACTTCACAGACCAGGCTGGCCTTAAACTCACAGAGATTTTTCTGCCTCTGCCTCCCTGCTACTGGGACTAAAGGTGTGCAACACCACACTTCTCTGTTTTTTTGTTTATTTATTTATTTTTTTCAAAAGAGCAATGCTTTTCTCACCAACTACTCAGGCAACAGTGACAGAAAAAGGGCTAATAAATTGTTCTTCAAAAATATTAAAATGTTTTCTATATCAAAGCTCTCTATCAAGAAAGTGAAGAGACAGGCTGGGCCTAGGGACACACTTCTTTAGTCCCAGCACTCTGGAGGCAGAGCCAGGCAAATCTCTGTGAGCACAAGGCCAGCCTGGTCTACATAGCGAGTTCCAGGACAGCCAGGGCTGTGTAGAGAGACCCTGTCTCAACCATAGACTGGGTTGAAAATGCTGTGAAATCATTTACAAAGAACACCCATGACTCAGCAGCAGTGCAACTACCCGATTAAAGAAGAGTCAAGAAGGTCAACCACACAGTTCTCCAGAAGAGACGGATGGCCAGTAAATCTTAATTAATAAGAAGCCTGAGCTACTGGGCCAATCAGTTTATAACTAATGTAGACCTCTGTGCATTTCTTTGGGACTGAACAGCTGCAGGATCGGTGGGACCGAAACTTCCGTCAACAATCAGGGAGTTGGGTTCTACAGTGGAAATGAGCGAACCATATTGTATGCAAAATAAACTCTGTAAAGCTGAAAGACAACACAAACAACAAGGGCCTATTCTAGCAATCCTGGAAACGCTTCTCAGAAGAAACCAGGCCCAGGGGAGCATCCTAGTCAGAGGCGGCCTGACAAAGCTGCATAGCCTCCCCACCCTCAGTGCCTCACTTGCACGTAAAATGCCCCTTTCCCTCCTCTACAGGGCTGCTGGCTGCCTACGTCCTGCTGAAGACCCTTCAGCAAAGGCTGACTGACTGAAAGAGGAAAATGTAGTGGAAATCACTGTAATCGGCAGGCACTTGCCTTCTATCTTCTGAACTGCTCCCGTCTGGGTCCTGGGAAGCGGTTTACTTGACATTGCTAGCCTTGTTACCAGAAGGAGTTATTCACCTCAGCAAGGGGGAAATGGCAACCTGCAGAAAATGCGGCACTAGCTCCTGTGTCCACTCCATCAAACGCAGGAGTTCCTAGATGCTGCTCAGTCCCAGAGCCACCCTGACCCTTCCCCGTGGTGAAGAAGCAACCGGGATGCTGCAGCCCCAGGCACTGTCGGGCCCCATCTCTCATTTCTCTTTCAATACTTTTAAGGAAGTAGGGATGCTTGAGTCAAGAAAATCTTAGTAACATTTAAACTTTAGCATTTAAAGGATCTTGGCAAAGCTCACCAGGCAACAGAAAACATTTATTAAGTACCTACTGAATGCCAGTCACCATCCTAGTGTGGTTTTATGGTCTCTTAATCTCTGCCAGCCTGGTGTCGGGGGTTCCTACTCTCTGCCATGTCACCGCAAACAGACGCCTTGTTTTTAACAGTGTAGAAGTTTGCACAGCACGAACCCTCTCTGAATGCTCTACACCTGGCGGATGTTTAGGTTGTCTTTTTCACATCATTTCTTCCCTCCTTCCATTTTAACCCATCCAGCTCTGTTTGGTTAGTTAATTCCCTCTCCTCCTGGCTCCAGAAGAGGGTACCACCTAGCCTAAGGCCATCACAACTGGAGATGGTTGCTGACCCAGGAAGGTATAGCTTGTTGGGCTTGCCGTTCAGGTTTTGGGGAGACTGTTAAATGCTGTCTTCTATCCACTTCTCTCCTCTGGACAGCCTCCAGCAATTGAGAGAGAGAGAGAGAGTTCAAGTGATCCAGAAATGGCAGAACTCACCAAGGAAGGACCCGTGTCTCTGGTGCCATCTGTTAGTGTGCCACACTGCAGCTGGGCTCAACTCTGGAACTGTAATCGTGCGAGTGGGTAACTTTCCTACTTTTTAAAAGCTGGTTGGAATTACAGCCTCTGAATTCTCTGTATCTTAACAGCATGAAGATTTAGTCATTCATAGTGTGAGGTGCTTAGAATGGTGTTTATCAGGAACCAGCCATGACGTTAGGGTCTGCTGGATGAACACACGAGATGCGCGATGCGGTCTATCTTTCTTCTATTACACATACTGCTGCCACACGCCATTCACGTGTACATCCTGGTCCATTTCCACAAGTATAAATATAGGCTGTGGCAGAAGAGTTGCTGAGTCAAAGGACATCTGTGTTTTGAATAAGAATAAGCAATGACATGCTGCTCTCCCCAGAGGGTTCTGAATTTACTTATCCCTAGCACTGTGGCAGAGTATTTATATTCAAACATTTTGATCAATAAGTCAAACTGATAAGGCTTTTACACTTGGGTGCATTTCAAATGGTATGTTGTTATTTCATGTCTGTGCTTCTTTCATTGTGAAGGAATGCAGATCTATATGTGTTGTTTATCTCAATTACCTTTCAAAGTTGCCACTTAAAAAACCAACCTGGCTTCAAATATTCAGAACTAATTAATTTCCCATGGAGTTGAATCTGTAAGAATTGAAACATCTCGTTGTTAAAAGCAGCCAAACGCTACCATTAAATACAAGGAGATAAAGGACCCTCTCCAAGCTAGGAAAAATATCTGTAACTTATATCAAAATGGATAATATAAACAATTCTTACAAATCGAAGAGTAGAAATACTCCATTTTAAAGCAGGCAAAGGCAGCCTAGCGTGGTTGGCATACCTCCATAATTTGAGAGAGGCTGCGGGAAGAGGACAATCAGTTTGAACTATCGCCTTTAAACACCAGGACTGTAAATAAAGCAGGTGAGTAGACAGAAGGCGGGAACAGATATAAAACTCTATGCCTCGCCAGAATGCACTTAAAAAAAAGTCAAAAGTGAAATGTCATCATTCAGCCACTGGGTATGCAAGGATTTCTTTCTTATAATTCTTAGTGTTTAAAATCTCACCCTTCAGAGACGCAGAAAATGTCATGCACTGGTCAAGTACAAATTTGACTCACCTTAAAACTGTGTCAAAGCATGGTAGCTTTAGGGCAGTGGTCTGCAAAGGTGGACACACATTATGTGTTTGTCCATTGTCAGAATGGATAGCACCACCAACTATGATGCCCAGGGAAGGTAGACTGTTGGTGGAGGAGGGCTCATTTGTTTGTCCTGGACACCCAGAACCAAAATAACCACTCAGAATCTATATTAATTAAAACACTGCTTGGCTCGTTAGCTCTAGCTTCTTATTGGCTAACTCTTATATTAATCTGACCCATTTCTATTAATCTGTATACCACCATATGGCAGTGGCTTACCGGCAAAGATTCGGCATGTCTGACTCTGGCAGCTCCATGGCATCTCTCTGACTCTGCCCTTCTTTCTCCCAGCATTCAGTTCAGTCCTCCCTGCCTACCTAAGTTCTGCCCTATCAACAGGCCAAGGCAGTTTCTTTATTCATTAATGGTAATCACGCACGCAGAGGGGACTCCCACATCAGACTGTGGCCAGAGAGGATGTGTCACTGCAGTGTGTCCAGCTAGGGTTACTAAGGGAACGTCCCATGCATGCGAGGGCAGGGGTGCAGGGGAATTTCTGCATCCACCACTCAGTTCGGCTGCGCTTTGCTTCATTTTAGCTAAAATTGCTTTATGAGTAAAGGGAAAAATTCAGACGTGTGCACTATTTCCTGACACATCCGGTCTGTGTTTGGAAATGTATCCTTAGGAAGTCATTAGCGATGAAGCCAGGCACACACATTGTCCCCGGCACCCTCTTTTGTAGCTCAAAAATAAGCACTTGGCTCAGGTATCGGAGGTAGTTTAGCGAGTATGGGCGTGGCTCTAGCTCGGAAAATTATGCAGACTTTAATGATCAGGAACAAGCTATTAGATGGCAAAAGAAGCTGCCAAGGATATATCCAGAGGGAACGATTTCAGCCGTACTAGTGATGGGGGCTGAGTTTGCAGGTGACATCGAGGGCACAGGAACGAACAGAGGAAAAGACTGTGTGAGCATCACGTGCCAACCACGCTATCTCCAGCCAACACAACCCACCTGTGGTCTTCGTTCTTTGGTGTGGCTCCATTTGCTTTATAATAAGCGCATAGCAGATCCCTTCCCCTAATGAACAAAGCCAGCCACAGCATGTTCACCCGTTTTTATATTTTCTCGTAGTCTGTCTTACGCTAAATGAGCGCAATGCTCTAGCAATACCGCGCAACCAAGCCGACGGCTTCCTCGTTTGCGAGAAAATCATACTGTAATTAATACTCAGTTGAGGCTGTGTCTAGGTGGCACTGAGGCACAACTTAGTACAGTCTCTAAAAGGCACCTCAGTAGCAAGACTTCATCATATATAATCCCACACGATTAGCTAGGATTCACAGTCGAGGACTTTTCCTGGCCTCCAACTTCCCGGGCGGTGTTTTTTTAGAACCATGTAATTTGAAAATTAAAACCGTCTCGTGCGCTTTTTGTTTACGCTGCAGTTTTGAAAATTAAATTGTTTAAGGCAAAATTGTTTGAGTAAGCACCCCGTCCCCCTTTTTAATCTGATTGTAGTTTCTAAATTCATTTTTAATACACAGAGAAGCTGGAAATTAGCCTGATACCCAGTGGGGCAGAAAACTTACTTATCTTGATGAGAAAAAGAAATTAGTTGGGGGAACTCACCCAATCTTATAATAAAAGGTGACAGCAAATTGCTTCTTGTACGAATGACATAATTTGGCCGGCACTCCCTGTTGTTTGGGTTCACTGCTCTGAACCATAGTGCACTGTAAATACTCGTGGGCAAACCTGGGACCTCATGTTTGGCGCCTCCCAGAGAATTGGAGAATTGCAGAGAGAGAGGACTCCTTTTTAACTCTCCCCACACAGTTACATTACTGACTGTTTCAGTATGTTTCAAGAACATGTCACATGACAGATGTCACATGAAAGAATTACCTGTCAACTGGTTACCATTAGTTTCCAGTGGACTTCTAAATTCCTTATATTTTATTTTCAAGACAGTCTCACTATACAGACCTGGCTGGCTTCAAAATCACAGAAATCCTCATGCCTCTGCCTCCTGCGACTTAAAGGCATGGGCCACCGTGTCCAACTGAGTTTTAAATTGTTTGCATGTACTAACTATGTTATTAGTGGGGTTCAGTGTGGCGTGCCAATGTTTTTTTCCAAAAGAAATTTAGAAGATTTCCCATTATGTGTATGTGTGTGGGTTTGTGCACTTGAATGCAAGTCTACCTAGGCCAGAAGTGGGGTCCTGATCCCCTGCTCTGGAGTCACACACAGGTGGTTGTGAACCGCCCAGAATGCTGGTTCAGGTCCTCTGCAAGAGCAGTGTGTGTTCTTAGCTCCTGAGCCAACGCTCTTGCTCCACAGTGTGAGGGCTCGATACACAGATGCGCTTGCGCAAACACATCTCACCCGCCCCACCCTCCACTCCCACACCTGCTCTCACTGGCCAAATCCAGCCTCCCCGTAGAAACCACCCACTTACATGTAGCAGGTAATAGGAGCTGCCTTTTAGAAGACTCTCCTTTGGTTTTTCAGTCACTCTCTACATGTGACTGTGGGCCGGAAGGAATTTCATGGTTGCCTTCAGATGGGCTTTTATCAAGACCCGCAGTCTTTGTTCCCGTAGGACACACTCCACCACTAGGGGGCAAGCTTGAGTCAGCCGGGCGTGGTGCAGACCCACCGTCAGGAGGGAGGCGAGTTCCAGGACAGCCTGGTCTACAGAGCAAGTTTCACGATCGCCAGGCAGGTCCACGATCGCCAGGCAGGTCTACACACAGGAAACCCGGTCTCGAAAAACCAATAAAACAAAACAAAAAACCGAAACAAAACAAAACATAAAAATCAACCCCCCTCCCCCCCAAAAAAAGTGCCCACAGAAGCAAATGGTCAGGGGCTTTCTTTTCTCCATAGACACGCAATTCAGTAGTTAACCCATGTCCTTCAAGGCGCAGGCAGGCTGAAGCCACCTTCTCACACTTTCTCCTCGGGGGATTGCCCGAGTTCCCTTGACTCTGTTTCTTCCAGATCTGTCCTCTGAGAGTCCGTAGAGACACTGCCTAGCCCAGGCGGGGGAGTGGCTGTGCATGGTGTGTGTGTGTGTGTGTGTGTTGCACTGAGATTATTTTACTCAATCTGTCTCACAAATGTGGCATCTGAGTTTCAATGGTTGCACTCGGCATCTTCCCCCATCTTCAGGTATGTTCTTCTGAAAACTGCAAACCGACATCTTTGACCTTCCCCACAACCAGTTCTTTCTCCTTCCTTTGGGAATAAACACGGCACCCCCCCCCCCCCAGCTCTAAAGTCAGAAGCTGGGGCAGTCTCTCTTCACCCTTGGCTCTCTCCAGCCCTTCACCAAAAATCTGCACAGGTGGCTGCTGCGGTTTCAATATGTGCCCCCCAATTTCAGGGGTGGGAAACTTACCCCCCCATTCATCTGTAGTGGTATCTGGAGACAGGCACTTTGGGAGTGACGAGGGGTGGGTGGTGTGGCGAGGGTGGGCTCTCAGTGGTGTATCTGGCAAGGGCATTTTACGGGCACAGGGCCCAGATTTTGTTTTCCATGCACTCTCTCTAAGAAAGCTACTAAGAGGTGTCTCCTCCCCAAGTTAGCGGGTGGACCATGAGGAGAATCGAGGAATCCGCCTAGGGAGAGAAATGCAGGCAGGCGAGGAGGCTGCCAGGGAAGAGGCCAAGGGTACAGAGGGCTGAGTTAGGAGAAGGCCCAAGGAGGAAGGATGAAAGAGGCCAGCCTGTGGCATTTGAACAGACTGGGGAATAGGAATGGCAAAGATTTGAGGGTAAGTTAGCAACTGATTTAAAAAAAAAAAAAACTATAGCAAAAGAGCTATGCCAGCCTGGCATGGTGGTATACACCTATAATACAAGCACTCCAGAGGACAAAACAAGAAGATCATGAGTTCAAGGCCAACCTGGGCTATACGATGAGTTCTAGGCTAGCTTGGCACACATAGTAAGACCTTTCCTCAAAAAAAAAAAAAAAGTTACAAAAGAGTAATGTAACTATTATACTCTATGACTCAGCTGTGAATATTTATTGATAACTATGTAAATCCTGTGTGTGTTTATGTAGATGAGGGTAGAAAGGTAGAAAGGTAGAGGTTTATATTTCTGCCTTCTGAAACAGAAACTATCTAAACGTGAGACAGAAATCAAGCATGCCAGTGCGGGTGGCCCTCCACACCTGCAAGTGCACATCTATGGCTGAGGACTGAAAATACCTGGGAAAACATTGCATCTGTATTGGCCACACGCAGCTTTTATTTCTTATTATTCCCTATACAATACAGCACAACAATCCTCACAATATTTGCTGTATCAGTCAGTGTGAGCCACCTAGAGCTGATTTAATGTACACACATGTGAATCCTGGGCATTGTGGCTGAAGACTTACTTGGGAACCTGTAGATTTTAGTAGTCACAGGCGGTTCAAACTCCAGTGGAAGCCAAAGACTGCATTTTACTTAGGAAAATGGAGACAAAGTAGAAGAAAGAGCTAACAAAGCGGCTGCTTTGGAGGACTTAGAACTGGGGTGGAGAAAGAAGTCTGTGTGTGTGTGTGTGTGTGCGCATATGCGTGGGTGTGTTTCTGTATGTGTGTGCATGTATGCACATGTGTGTCTGTATGTATATGTGCTTATATGTGTGCATATGTATGCATGTGCATATTTATGTGTGTGCATATGTGTATATATGTGAATGTAGATACGTATACATATGTATATGTGTGTATGTGTGTGCACACGCATGCCTGTGTGTTTGTGTTATATTATGCGTATGTATATGTGTGTCTATATATGTGTGTATGTATGTGTATATGTATATATACATGTGTATATTTGTATCTGTGTATGCATATATGTGTATGCATGTGTATGTGTGTATGAAATTACATGAAAAGGGAAAGAAGAAAACAGGAAGAGTGGGAGAAAGGGGAAGGGGGAAGCAAGGAAGCCGTTGTGTTAGTTCATATAAATATAATTATAATTCATAACTATTTAGTGAGTACCCTTCCTTAGAGTTCTCAAATCTTTTTGAAAAATGTTTTTTAATGTGTGTGAGCATTTTGCCTACATATATCTCTGTTCACTGCATGAGTGCAATGACCATGAAGGCCAGAAGAGGGCGTTGGATCCCCTGGAACTAGAATTCCAGGCACCTGTGAGCCACCATGTGGGAGCTGAGAACAGAACCTGGGTTCTCCGGATGAACAGCTGGTGCTCTTGACCATGGTGCTATCTGGCCAGCTCCAAGCACTCACATTTCAAGATAAAACAGCATTCCATTTTATTCTAGAGAAATGAATCAGGTCCTGCGGAGCCAGACGCAGGATTATCCGGTACCTGACAGGCCACAGCCAAAGGCTGGGGAGAAGTCAGACGGCCAGAGAGAAGATACGGTGTGGTAAAGAGCGGGAATGGAGGTGAGGTGCAGGGGAGAAGCTTGCTTGCCTGGCATGTGAGGCTGAGGTTCCAACCCAGCACTAAAAGAAAGAAATTCCTGCTTGTTTTGCTAATCTTCAGGACTCCAGAGACTTCTGCAAAGCTCAGTACAGAGAAGTGTGGAAGGATATCTCTGGGCGTGGGCTTGAGAGGAAGAGGGTCTCCCGGCCTGCCCATGGAAAAGGACGCGGACAGAGGAAGACTGTCCCCGTACTTATTTCATTAGGGCTTCACAGGCAAATGTCAGAGGAAGTTTAGAGATTCAAGCTTGGAATACCACGTTCAACAGGAGCCCGGCCGGGGGGATTGGCTTACTCACTGAGCTCAGGTGGACTGCGACTTAGCCTGAGAACTCAGGAGCTTCCTCAACCTCACACGTGGAAGTGTTGATGGTCCTTCCTCGTGGAAAGCAAGCAGAAGACAGAGGCCTGTCGGCGCCTTCGGTCCAGCTGTTTTACCTCTGCGACCCAAGGCAACAATTTGACACTGAGGCAGATGTTTGTAGAGGCTGGTATTACAATGTTATTGATAACGGCAAGAAAGATGACAGTCCTAATTTACCCTTCTCTTTCGGGGATGATTTTAAAATATATATATATATATATATATATATATATATATATATATATATATATACGCTTGAGCATATTTTTGCCTATGTTCAAAAGGTGTGGCATTAAAATGATATTTACAAAGATTTTGGTGAACCTATATTTGACCCATATTTGACCTATTATAGCACTCCCTTTTGCCCATGGTGGATTTATTTTAGGCTTGGCAGCAGAGACCTGAAACCATGAAGTGTCAATCAGCTTTGCACTACTCAATCAAGATACAAAAGTTAACCGGCTTATACAAAGAACATCAGATTCATTTGTTGGGGTTTTAGCCTGTGGTTTTGGCCCCGTAGGAAGACAGCATGGCATGGTGGGGACTCATGGTGGAGAAACATGTTTACCTCACACCTCCCAGGAAGCAAAGACAGAGGAAAAAGAGGGGCTAGAGTTTCAACATCCCCCATCAGAACCCCCCAGTAACCCAACTCTTCTACCAGGTTCTACCTCTTAATAGTGCTAAGGGCTGGGACCAAACCTTCACCAAGTGTTTATGGGACATTCTAGTCCCAAATAACAGAAATGACGAGTAACAATATCAAATGGTTATGGCAATATACTCTGAGAAAACTTTCATGGATAAGGTGTCTCTCTTGACATATTTTCACTTTTTATTTAGAAGAAGCATTTTGTACCTTCTCATTGGCTCGCTAAAGCTACTCTTGTGCTCTGCGACTATTAAATTAAAAAAAAAAAGCCAGTTAGAACTCATCAGCGTGAGACTATGGCATTTTATGAGCTAACCTGAGGAGCAGCTAATCCACTGGCTGCCAGGTGGAACGGACAAGCTGGGTTGAGGGTGATTTACATCCTGGGCAGGGGTGGGACAGGAGGCCAGCACACTGGAGCCACACGCAACTTCAAACTTCTGCACTGCTGGTTTCTGGGACTTCCCGTTTAATATTTTTTTGGGGGGCTCAAAGTGTTTTTGCATACAATTGAAAAAAACAAAATCTAGGAGGAGGGGGGAAGGGGAACTAATGAGCTGAAGAAACAAAATCAAGCTCCACTTAAAAGAAACACTCAACTAACAAACAAACACCTGGAAACGGTTGTGAGCTACCGCCAGCGATAGGGGTGAAACATTCAACTAACAAACAAACACCCGGAAACGGTTGTGAGCTACCGCCAGCGATAGGGGTGATCTTTTTTTGGCACGTGGCCTATTCCCACTTTACATAATGAGTACATGGTGCTTGTGAACAGAAAGTATAATAACGCTTGTAAGAGAGCTGAGATCTGTCCCCCTGAAGGGAAGTCCCTAACGTCCAGCCTCTCCAAAGACAGCCTGGCACCCCCAGTCCCCTAACAAGTGTGGCGGATTTTGTTTCTATGTATATACCAAATCCTGAATGTCTACCAAGTTAATTAGAAGTTCAGTGCCCATCCAACCAAGCGGCAGAGTTATCGTGTATCTCAGATTGTTCTTCTTCTTCTCTGCCAGAGGCCTCAAGCTCATTTGGTGTCTCAAGGAGTTACCAGGCCTCTCCTTTGTAAGTGGATCGATAAATCTCTTTATTAGATTTTTTCTCTCAGGTCCGCAGCAGTCACAATTAACAAACCCAGCTGTCACTCAAGTCGGAGCATATCAAATCTAAAGGCCAGAGAGTGTGTTCTCAGACAGTGCTGGCCATGTCTTCCTGAAAAGAAGATAATGCCAGGCAAGAGGGAGGCCCATAAATATTGCATTCAAGAACACTGACATTGACCTACACGCTTTGACAGAAACATTAAAGCATGGAGCTCTCTGACATATCTCTCTGAGATGTCTATTCCCAGAGGTAGCCAGGCGTCAGGCCTCGGGCATGACTGACAATTCTGAAAGGTCTCCTATCTAGTACTACTGTTTTCTTGTCGCCCAGAAAAGCTAGGTGGCTTTTCCTCCTGGCCTCGCCGGTAAATTGGTTCCGTAGAAAACCCAGGCAGACGAACGTCTTTACTTAAGCCAGAGAGATGAAACTTCTTGTTAGTTCTTAAACCTACCCCTACCTGCAGAAGAGCCCTACACACACTCCTACGGCACCATGGGGAGACGCCAATTTCATTGACAGCCAAGGACGATTCTGGGGACAGACACGCGGAAGAATGCTCAGGGCCGTTCGCTTCCCTAATACCTCGCAGGATCACCAGATGGCGCTGTCACCACAGCAAGGTACTGGAGCCCTTCCCTGCAAGCGTGGAATTTCTGGCACTCAGACTCACCTGGACCCAAGGGTAGCTCCTGGTAGGAACAATGCCCCGTGCTGGTTCCACGCTTGGAGAAAGACGTCTAATTAAAGGATGTAGTTTTAGTTTGTTGCTGGGTGGCTTTAATGTGTTAACAGTATACCAACACCTTAGGAGAGTACGTCTGTAAACATAGTTTTTACACAGCCGCTCTGGGCAGCATCATTTTTTTCCCTCTCCATAAAGAATACATAAATGAAGAAAATAAACTGTACTTAAAACCCTGGAGCAATTTTTGTTTCATAAATTCTCCAACAGACACTCACCATAATTTTCAAAACAGGATTTTTATTTTCGCTATTAACAGTCCCTTAAATCCAATTCAAGATCTCAAGGTGTGGTAGTTATGTTAATTAGCTTTTTCGTCTTTTTTTTTTTTGTCATTGTGGCACAAGTTGGACTCATCTGAGAAGAGGAAATCTCAGCTGAGAAAATACCCCCATCAGTTTTTTTGACGGATGATTTATGTGGGAGGACCCAGGTCACTGTGGCCTGTGCCACCTCTGGGCTGCAGCTACCGGGGCTGTAAGAAAGAGGAGCAAGCCACGAGGAGCAAGCAAGCTAGTAAACAGCATGATTCCACCCGCCCTCCTGTCCCCCCCGCCCCCCCCCCCCGTCCCCATCCCCGTCTCCGTCCCCTCCCCACCTTTGCTTCCAGGACTCCTGCCCTGGCTTCCCTCAGTGACGGACGATAATCATAAGCTGAAACAAACCATTTCTTCCCCTCGCTGCTTTTGGTCATGGTGTTCGTGGCAGAAATAGAGACCCCAACTAAGGCACAAGGACAGAAGATGGGAGAGTGGCGATTTTCCGGACTGGGCTCTCCCCAGCAAAGGCTCGCTTCAGTCAGACAGGGAGGCCCAGCACACGCTCACTGGGTCCTAGAGAAGGTGCACCCTGGTAGAGTCAGCAGAGTGGGGTGAAGGGGTGGGGCTTCCAGAAGCTTCCAGATGGGAAGGGCAGCAGGTGCGCCCCACCTTCATCACCACCTGCGCTGGCACCTGTTCTGGGAGCCCTTTGCCGTCCCATATAACGACTGTATGTCACAGATGTGTGGTTTGAGCTGGGAAGGACAATGATGTGGCTGAGAACCTCTCATGGGTTGAGTATAATATACAAAATGGTCATTAGTGACGGACAGGGTAAGACGTTGTGTGCGAGCCACACTGTCGCCAGTCTCCCCTGGGCTCTTGGGGATCATCTGACAAACTGTCGTCTGGCACCCTTGGGAAGGTGTGTGTGAGTGGTTGCGATCTGGGGGATGCACAAGGAGATTTCTGTAAGGTGTCAGAACGCCCCAGCAAACGGACTCCCAGGCTCTGCTCCTTGCAGGTCGAAAGTGCCGTAGCAAGTTGCCTGGAAAAGTCACGGCCCTCCCCAGTTTACTTCTGCCCCGTGTCTTCCTTAGGGTTTCTATTGCTGTGATGAACACATGACTAAGAACGAGACCAGCCCTGGGGCGCACAGGTGGAGGTAGAGCTCGGCCAGCAGCTGGGCTCTACCGGAAGACTGGCCTTTACCGTGATTGGTTCAGCCCAGTCACCAACCACCGCTCTGCAGGTCACACCCCGTTTATTACTGATGAAGATGCTGAGGGCCATAGTGCTTGTCTGCCTTGGTCCAGCAACAAATAGGAGATTAAAAAGCCTGGAAAGGGAAGAAGGCCTGGAAAACTGACCACCAGCAGCTAGCAACTGAGGACAGTGCTGGCCAAGAGTTCTGGGCTCCAGCAATCCTGACCTTATGCTGCACTGAGCAGCCTGACCCCTGAGCCGGTGAGTTCCGTCATGCCTCAGGCCCACAGCAAGGTCATGGTGAAGAAACTGGGGCTCGCAGAGTTTAGCTCTCTGAGGGCTTCACTGCCCAGGCCTGGGATGTGGTCCCCTCTCTGCTCTGTATGCCCCTGTCTCTGCAGCTCTTGTTTCCTTCTAGAACCTTCGCTCTGCAGCCCACTCGCCCTCTTCCTCCACAACCCCCCCCCCCCCGTGGGTACCACTTGTGACACTTGAGACTGATGGTCAGTTGACAGGATCTATCTAGAATCACGAAGCGACATCTGGGCATGTCTGTGCAGGAGTTTCTAGACTTGTCTAACTGCAGTGGGGTAAATGAGTGGAAATGTGGGCCGCACCGCTCTGTGGGCTCGAGTCCCAGACTGAACGTAAAGGAAACAGCTGAGCGGGTCTCACTCTGTTTCATGACAGTGGCTACAAAGTGACCAGGTGCCTCAAATAAACACTCTCATTCCTTGGCTCCTGTCAGATAGTTTGTGCAGTAAGAAGAGTGAACATTTTCCATGAAATGTTAAGAGTGTCCTCAAGTCCTCTGTAGGTCTCCAGGTCGAGCGCACAGGACCACAGGGCCCCAGGGGCAAGGCAGCAATGCCCGCAGGATTGCAATTCCCGCAGCGCTGCAGTGTCTGCATGGCGCGAAACTGTTTCTAAACAACCACCCCATCCTCACTCCACAACCTCTGCGCAGAGCGTCCGTACCCTTGCCGGGCATCAACTCCACTCCGAGGCGTCTCCTAAAAGCGTGTGTATTATTTAGCCTGTCGCCTTCTCTGTCTGTGCAAACCCCACATCATCGCGACAGTTCTGCGCCACCACAGATCCCCAGACTCCAAATCTAGCAACTGGATTCCAGCTAGGTATCCCCGCAACATCCTCGCTTCCACCCTCACCCCGACCCTGCCCCTTCAGCTCTCAATAACATATGCTTCCCTCTTTCAGCCTGATGGTTCTTAAACCTTAGGGTACATTGGCGTCTTCTAGAGGGCAGGCCCAAGTACACAGTGTTCAGAGGAGCAGCCTGAGGTGGGCACAGGAAAGCACATTTCTACAAAATACTCAGGGAGGCTGCCAGGGGACCCCACTCGAGGGGAGCAGCCCAGAGCTTTGCTCAGCCCTGACGGCTTCTTACAGTCACCTGGGGAGCTTTAGCGCCAGCCAGGCCCAGCTCCACCTTAGCCTAATTAAATCACGCGTTCCGTTCCAGAGTGAGGCTACCACAGGCTTTTAGAGCCCACCGGGGATTGTGATGCATAGTTAAGACCATCTACAGCTCTAAAGATCCTGACTCGCCCTTATTTCTTTGGTCCCTTGTTTCTGGAGACCCTCTGTGACTTGCTTACCAGAACCACAGAGACCTATATCAAGTCAGCCTTCGGCTGTTTCCTCTGCTGAACCTAAGCCACTCAGCGCACACAGACTAGGACCGCTGAATGCTATCTCCAGCTGCTGTGGCCGGGTGCTTGGAGCGAGTGCACCCCAAAGCCCTTGATGATCCCTGTCAATTTCCTCGGGCTCCTGGGTATCAGATATGATATAAAACACGCCGAGCCAGGGCCCCCTGCGCTTCGGGGGCCACACTTGCTAACAGGCTATCACAATTCCGCAGCTGCGATAGCTAGGGACGAGAGACAATCATTTGCTTTGGGTTTGACGTCAGAGCAGACGCATGAAAAAATTCATCTGTAGTCATTATCGTCTGGTGGTCTTTCTGAGGTCAGCATTATTTCTGTTTTTTGAATTGCTGAATACAAGCTGTGTTGATGCTATATAACATGGTGTTTTGAAACATGTGCACACCAGAACGGCCAAACCAAGCTAACACACGTTACCTCACGTACTGACTATTATGGGATGTACTCTTTCAGCATTTTTTTTTTCTTCAAGTAGAAGTTATTGACTGGAGTAGGCACCATTATCTGAGGGTTTGCTTTCAGGGGCTTCATTACCTACATGCAACCATGTCTGAAAACACTAAGTGGAAAATTTCAGAAACAAATTATACATTTTATTTTATTTTTTTTTATTTTATTTTATTTTTTTTTTGGTTTTTCGAGACAGGGTTTCTCTGTAGCTTTGGTGCCCGTCCCGGAACTAGCTCTTGTAGACCAGGCTGGTCTCGAACTCCCAGAGATCCACCTGCCTCTGCCTCCCGAGTGCTGGGATTAAAGGCATGCGCCACCACCGCCTGGCCAAATTATACATTTTAAATTGTTCAACATGATGGGTAGTGAAAGGGATCGGTGTGAGGACCCCCAAGACCAAGTTCTCAGCACAAAGGAGATTTCCTCCGGGGCAAAGTGTAGGGAATAAGAGACAAAGACAGGAGATAGAGGAAGCAGGGGAAGGGGAAAGAAACAAGGGAGAGGGGAAAGGGGTCTTTGTCCTGGTGGGGGACAAAGGACCGCCTCTGGATAGAGAGAAGACAGACATGGCCCATGGGAAAATGGCAGCTCAGAAAGATAAGAGGGGAAATACCCGTGTTAGGATGCGGTGGTTAATTTTAACTGGGAATGTTAAGTAGGTGAGTCAAAGGGCGTTTTTGATTGCTGGACTTCAATACTTTGATAGCTGGACCTTGGTACTCAGCCTCAGAAGGAGGAAGTGGCCAAATAAGGGAATAGACGATGGTGGCTAGCTTTAGCAACATAATCTAACAGCTCTCAGCAAGGCAGAGGGAACGGGGGAGAAGGGCAAAGCCTGTCAGAGCCACGTTTGCCACGCTCAGGCCGGCTAGAGTCCCTTCAAGTAGCGTGATGGAATCTCTTGATGTCCCTTTCGTCCCACCCAGGATGCCCTGGCCAGTGTATCTGGACTGTATTCACTACCTGTTTGACAGTCGCCAGGTAGCCATTTCTGCAGGGACCTAGGTGTCTGTTTTTAGGACCAGGAGAGCAAGAGCAGAAACACTGGTATGGATGTGGAGAAGGGGGCTCTGAAACACTGTTGTAAGTGAACTATTTTGAAGATCATTCTAGAGAGTTTTCAAACAGTTGGAAATAAGGCACCGTATGAGCTAGGCATCCCACATTTGGGCATATATATGAAGGACTCTATATCTCACCACAGAGATACGTGTGCATCCACACCCATTACTGCTCGCTCTGGTTACTAGCTAGGAATTGGACTTAGCCTCCATGTCTACCAGCCGATGGGTAATAGATAACCACCATCTACTCAAAATTTTACCGAAATGGAAAGAAAAAGAAAATTATGAAAATTTCAGGAAAACAGATGAACCTGGGAAAATATACTGAAAGAAGAGACCCAGGCCCAGAAAGTCAAACACTGTTTGTGCTCTCATATTCGGTGATGGTTTTGAAGTTTTAGTTGCTTAACTTGGAATGTATGTAGATGCTTAGAAGTGGCAAAGGGGTCATAGAAGAGGAAATAAGAGGCTGTAAGTGGGGTGGGGATGGCGGACCACACGTGCTACAGAAAGAGAGGGAGGGACGACGGCAGTGGCCTCCTCGCCTGCCACATGTCCCCCCCATAACATGCGTGACGCTACATGGGGCCAGACACCTTTAGACTGAGAACCGCAGATGTGAGCTCTTCTGAAGGAATTGTGCCAGAATAACGGAAGCCGTTTAGCAAGAGGCACAGTGAACTTTGGGAAGTGGCTGAAAAAAATCTGTTATCTGTTCAGCCAAGGAAGACTGAAGCTCCCATTTCTTCTTCCCAGTGCACACTGGGTATGTGAGTGTGCTCACACCTCCTCTTCTCAGTGCACACCAGGTATGTGAGCTCACACCTCCTCTTCCCAGTGCACACTGGGTATGTGAGTGAGCTCACACCTCCTCTTCCCAGTGCACACCGGGTATGTGAGTGAGCTCACACCTCCTCTTCCCAGTGCACACTGGGTATGTGAGTGTGCTCACACCTCCTCTTCCCAGTGCACACTGGGTATGTGAGTGAGCTCACATCTCCTCTTCCCACTGCACACCGGGTATGTGTGCTCACACCTCCTCTTCCCAGTGCACACCGAGTATGTGAGTGAGCTCACACCTCCTCTTCCCAGTGCACACCGGGTATGTGAGCTCACACCTCCTCTTCCCACTGCACACTGGGTATGTGAGTGGGCTCACACCTCCTCTTCCCACTGCACACTGGGTATGTGAGCTCACACCTCCTCTTCCCAGTGCACGCCGGGTATGTGAGTGGGCTCACACCTCCTCTTCCCAGTGCATGCCGGGTATGTGAGTGAGTCTACACTCAGCATTTGGGTATCAGAAACTTAATATGAGCCAGCAAGAGGATGCTCGATTGTTACTTTATATCGGAACTCCCCATTTATAAGTCAGAGATTATTGTGCCTCTTCCCAGGCTTAATTTAACTTAATCCCACTCACAGGATTAAGTTGTAGTCTTATAGGCTTTTCTCACCTCCTTTGGCAGGTGTTATGAAAGGGTAAAGCTTGTGTGGTGGCATCATGCATCAGCCATGTGAGCCTTCAATTGTGTATCTAAACTGTCTAAGACGGCAGAATAACTCCAAAACAAAAAGACCCATAAAAACCACAAGAATGGAAGCCAAGTGAGTTCGAGACCAGCCTGGTCTACAAGAGCTAGTTTCAGGACAGGCTCCAAAGCCACAGAGAAACCCTGTCTCAAAAAACCAAAAAAAAAAAAAAAAAAAAAAAAAAAAAGAATGGAAGCCAAGTCAGATACTAAGTCACAGATACAAGTAAGCAAGCTCTACAATCTACAACTCCAGCGACCTTCTCTCTGAAGGTGGACACCAATGCCTCTGTCTGATTACCAGCATACCATAAGAGAAAAACATTCGGTTTCTAATACTTTAATACTATGGGTTCATCAGGGGAAGACCGGGGATGGCCGTGTGTGCCTTCCTTCTCAGGTGATTATAACCATCATCAACAATGAGGAAAGAGACGGCACCAGGAGTGTACAGCACAGAGTGTCTCCAGTAGATGGCACAGTGCCAGGACAGGAAGAAGAAAGCAGAGTTTAAAGGCACTGCCTTGATGTGGGAGCAGGGACCATGCCCTGGGCTAGCTGGCGTGGTTGGCTGCAACATGCTACCCCCATCTGATTAGCCCCACTGGGCACCAGCTGAGGGAGAAGTCCTTAGACTGTGTCCCCCTTAGCAACATCCCTCAACAGGGAACTCACTGTCTAGCTTCACTGGTCCCCTATTTGTTATTCAATCCACCGACATCCCCAAGTTCTACCCTATAGGACGTGAGCTAGGAGAACGAAACCAAACAAAGCAAAACCAACCAATTAATCAACCAAAAACCTGTCAATCAAACGCACTGTCCTCTGGATTAATTCAGATACGTGTGTTTCTCCTGGGCCTCTGAGGGCACCTTTTGCCTTCCACACTCAACCTAGTTTCTCAAGACGACAGCAGCAAGGCTGAAGAGGCCATCCTTTGCTGACTAGCTTGCAGATTTGAAGGTGTAATAGCGCGACTTCCAGGCTCTGATTGGTTTAATGAACCTAGCCTTCTGACGACTCTAAAGGAAAATGGATTCCTGAGTGCAAAGAACTGTCAGGGTTTCATTCCTGCTGAGGAGCAGGGCGCCTGTGGAGAAAGGGCTGAGTGTGGATGAGGGGCTCAGCGGGGAAGACAAACGCCCAGTGCCACCTTACGACACGTCTGTCATCTACTCTAGGGAATAATTCAATCCATTGCTTTGCCTTCAAAATAACTGTCCTGGACATCTTCAGCTCATTCTTGCTGCCCTTCTAGAAATTTCCCTGAGCAGTACCTCTTTATCCCATTACTGATGTAGATCTATGTGGCCACATTCAAATAAACTCATAGTATAAATAACCTCTTTTCTAAAATGGGGGCTGGCTCCCTAATGTACTATGGAGAACCATATGGCCTTTAGAATCAGCGAGATTCAATTGAGCTAGCTAATGTATCAATTACCTCACCGATCCATTGGTTTTTGTGGTAAGCGTGTTTAAAATCTGCCTCAGTGATTTTTGAAACGCCCAAGACATCATTAGCCCCTGCGATGAGCGCACGGCGCATGTGACAGAAGTCACAGAAGCAGTGTCTTCTTTGATCAGTACCTCACTGTCCCCCTGTCCTCTCTATCCCCTCCAGCCTCAGGAGTCACAGCTCTCAGCGGCATCTACACTTGAACTGTTTTCAGGTTCCACTTATCAGTGAGGCTAGATAGTATGCATCTTTCCAAATCTCACTTACTTATTTCACTTAGCATAATGTCTATCAATTCTAGCCAGGTTGTTGGAAATGCCAGACTTCTATCTTTATAAAAGAAGTCCATCGCTTAAATACACCCACTCATCAATTGAGGGACTCTTAGGTTGCATCCATATCTTAACTATTGTGAATCAAGATGACAAAGAAGATAAATTTCAATAGAAACAAATGAATAGATGTTTGTACTTGTCTGGTTTTGTGTGTGAACTTGACGCAAGCTAGAGTCATCAGTGAGGAAGGAGCCTCCGTGTAGAAAATGCCTCCAGGAGATCCAGTTGCAAGAAGACATTTTCTCAATTAGTGATCAGTGGGGGAGGGCCTAGCTCATGGAAGATGGTACTATGCTTTGGCTGGTGGTCCTGTGTTCTATAAGAACACAGGATGAACAAGCCAGGGGAAGCAAGCTGGTAGGTAGCACTCCTCCACGGCCTCTGCATCAGCTCCTGCCACTAGGTTCCTGCCCTGCTAGAGTTCCTGTTCTGACTTCCTCCAATGATGATCTCAAACTGTAAGCCAAATAAACCCTTTCCTCCCCAATTTGCTTTTGGGTCATGGTGTTTCTTTGTAGCAATAGAAACACTAAGACAATCTATATAGACATCTATATTAGAATAGACCAAGCTGGGCGGTGGTGGCGTACGCCTTTAATCCCAGCACTTGGGAGGCAGAGGCAGGCGGATCTCTGTGAGTTCGAGACCAGCCTGGTCTACAAGAGCTAGTTCTAGGACAGGCTCCAAAACCACAAAGAAACACTGTCTCGAAAAACCAAAAAAAAAAAAGAATAGACCAAAATTCACAGCTTCAAGAAGAAACATAGCTATGCTCTTCTAAGAATCTTAGAAAATAAGTTCTCAGTTTTGGCCAACTAGCAGTACCCAAAATAACTAGTGCTTTGCCTTCAAGGGGGAGCTTCACTGAAGCCAAAGGGGGGAGGGGTGGATGGTGGACCTGTGCGACAGCTCTGGAGGGGACATCAGCTGAGCAGAGAATGGACATTTTTTTTTTTTAAATAAAAGGGTACATTGTAGGATTCTCTTGATGACCATCCAGGCTCCCTGTAGTGACCAAGCTTCATGGGCCTTCAAAGTATCATGATTCACTGGGTCCTTTACTTCTGCTTCCTGGAATCCCAAGCTGACAGCCCCAGATACAGAGCCATCCCTGTGGTTCAAATAGGCACAGGAAGACTGAGTTTGGTTCTGCTAGGATAGCAAGACCCTTCACCTTGGAGAAAGACCTATTTGAAAGCCATTGGTTCTAAATCAATCTTTCTCAGACTAAGGAAAGGGTGTGTCCCTTTCTAGACACAGACCGATAAGCATCCACTTAGGGAGCCTCCTCCTTCCCTGGCCATTGCACCATGTACTTGAACTGCATGTGTTCGCTTGAGCCTCCTAAGAAACAAGGGGAACTTGCCTTACTGTGTATAGAGATGGACAGATGCAGGTGGGCTTTGAGGCAGAAGTGGTCCTGAAATACAGGGGTAAACAGGCATATGGAAAGTGATAGCAAATAAGTCACCCCTGGATCACAGCCTGCGGGGATTTCCACAGCCTCACCCTTCATTTCTGGTTGGCTGCAAAGTGTCAACAGCTCACCACCCACATTCCACCACCGGCTCTTCTAGGTGACAGTGCCAACAGCAAGGTGACTTTGCCGGGTCCTAAAGGCACTTCTCGGCTATCTCTGGGCTTCCCTGGGCTGCCCCTTCACACCAATACATTTGAGTTTCAGGAGGGCAAAGCCAGTATTGAGAGGAGTTTCTTGTTTGACGTAGGCGTGAAGGCTTGGAGAGTTGTCAATTCATACAACCAATATTGATTCTTTCGTCTTTGCATGTTCACCTGAGAAGCGAAGCTAACAGGATTTTATCTCCTGTGAAAGGGTTTTGTGATTCATCTTTTTGCTTCATGGGCAGCATCTTGCAGCCAACAGAAAAAGGCACGCAGTTGCCAAGCACCAAGGGAAGGAGGGTGTAGTAGTGGTCTCGGTCTTTCAGCTAAGAAGTATTATGTATGGCGAGCCTCTCCCAGCTGTAATTGGAAGAGGGTTGCTGCCCGCAGGACCACAGGAGAGCCTGGGCAGGGGCGAGTTTTACTTGTCCGCGAGTCCCTTGCCCAGGATGGCTTTGGACTCTATGCTCTTTTCTGAGCACTGTCCAGCATTGCTGTAGCCGGCACACTGATCAGAGCGCTGCTCATGTAGGAAGCAGAATTCCTGAACTTGGAAGAATGCTGGAATCTGGGCTAGAGCAGAGCTCTCCAGATCTCCGTGAGATGCTGGCAGGAGCCTGTTGCTGAGGCGGAAGGCTGTACCACAGCAGTCCGTGGCTGTCCTCCACAGCACTCATGGTGAGCTCTCTTACTCGGGAAAGCCTGAAGGAAGCCTCCGTGTGCCCCAGTTTCTCAGCAGAGCCCAGGGTGACTGTCTTGTTCCACATCTTGTTTTTGCTGTTTCTTCTCTGCTTCAGGCTGTCAAGGGCAAGCCTCTGTGTCGTGGTTACAGTACCTAGGGCAGAAGCCAGAGGAGCAGAACTGGGCCCACAGAAGCCTGGCAGAGAAGTTGGCAGAGCCAAGTGAACCCAGTCACAGAGCCCCGGCACTCCAGATGGGACCGGCTTTGACTTTGGTTTCTGTTTGTCTTACAGCCCAGCAGACAGGAACATGAGTGAGACAGGGGGTGGGGATACCCTTCATATTGTGTCCCCTGGGATTCAGTAACTAGAGCAGAGCCAAGGAGCGTTGCCGGCTCCTTCTCGGGGACTTGATGAAGTCCTTTTTGCTCTCTTCATTGTTGCTGGCCCGCCATGTTCCAGCGGAGAGCTCCGCTGGTGGGAAGACATGCCAAATGGGCGCGGGGAAAACACAGCTGTGGCGTAGTTACTTGTCATAAGAGGACCCTCTGTCAAGGAAGCCGACAGGGTGCACGAGTTAGAAGCCTCTAGTCTTTATGGGAGCCTTCCACAGTGCTCTAAGCTCTTGTACTTCATTTCCCCTTTGATCATCACTTAGCTGACTAAATTTTATCATCAGTGACTTCTGATTTATTTTAATCTCCTCCCTTTGAACTGAAATGGGCACGTTCATTGAAGAGCAGGCCTCTGATCCTCTACTTTACTGAATTCATCTTGATAACCGTAGAGATAACACAGTTCAGCCGTTACCGGATTCACATTTCTAAGACATAGCTCCTGGCTCCTGACATGAGCGGCAAGCCGGAAGTGGCTGCCTCCGAGCCCCCACCCGTGGCCTTCCCATTGTGGTTCCGTGTCTGGGTGCCCAATATGCACTCTAGGCAGATACATGCTATTCTGGAGATGATGCTGATGTCTGCCGTGCTGGGAGGAGGAACCATTTAGCTGCTTCCCCGCAGGCTCTCCTCTCACCTGCTGTTCCGTTTTCCAGCCCACTTACACCCCATTGCGGCCGACAGACACATAAGCATCTTCTGCTGCAACCAGGCACGTCGGCAATCCGGGAGGTGGGCTCCCAGAGGTCCCAGGCACGGTGCATTAGGCAGCGGGCTAGCAGGTTCCCATCCCAGAAAGCCCTTCATCTCATTAGTTTCTCCCTGTACAGCGAAAGGCACGGCCATGTAGGTTAGAGCAATCAGGGCAGAATTGCTTGTGGTTGCGCTGGGAGCTGCACCAGATTCCCGAGGCTTTAGACAATGCTGTTCTGTGAACTGCGGCGTTCTAAAGTAGGGCTAACTCGGATGGCAAGTGCGTTTATCCCACGCCTGTTTCCCTTGCTTTGTTCTGAATGGGAAATGCATGCAAGGTGTCAGCCTCAGATCCTCCACAGCCCAGGAAGCTCTTCTCTGGGCTTAACAGCAAAACATAGCATGTTCAGGGAGTAAGCAGAAAGTGTATTTTGCTCAGCCACGCATCCTGGCAGGGGCTTTGACAGCCAAATAGGATTTGAGAGTCGAAAAAAAAAAATCTTTTTATCTGTAAAGTTAACAAACTGGATCTGAGACTTAGTTGTCAAAATGAGCAGAATAGGAGAGCCTGTGTGGACGGATAAGCAATAAATTGCTTTGCACGGCTACTGTTGGCCCTACCATTCATTCAGTTTTCAGCAGATCATCCATTTTCCTAGTTGGAAGAAAGCGACACAACCAAATGGGTAGATGACAACTGGACTTCGTGTTCATGAACTCAGTAACTGATTCCTTTGAACGCCTGGGTTCAGCCCAGCTCATGTAGAATCTGCTATCCGCTACCCACAGTGTTAGTTCTGAAATTGGTCCCTGACACCTAGTTTGCAAAGGGCAGAGGAAGGACACTTAAACATGTCATTTCAACAGAGAAAGAAAGATGAAGGTGGCTTCACAGGGGTATCAGTCAGTCCAAATTCTATCTGACGGCAAGGTGGAACCTTGCAGGTAAGTGTAGACTCTGGCTGAGTTTGGTTTATCCACAGGGGTTCTGCTTTCTCTTTCTGGAGGAGAAACTATACCCCTAAGTGACTATATTCCCAGTTTATGGAATTGGACACAGATTCCTTTGGTATTGGGCTTCAAGAAGCTACAGGGTCTGAGATCTGGGCCTGGGAAATGAGCTTCTGGAGAAAACTCATGCAGCAGAGGGAACTATTAGGAGTCTGGAAACACCACTGTGTTTGGATTCTGCATGCATTTGCTCCTATGTGTCTGTGTCTGGATGCTACATGCACTGTGTTCCTATGTGCCTGTGTCTGGATGCTGCATGCATTTGCTCCTATGTGCTTGTGTCTGGATGCTGCATGCGGATCACTCCTATGTGCCTGTGTCTGGATGCTGCATGCACTGTGCTCCTATGTGCCTGTGTCTGGATGCTGCATGCAGAGCGCTCCTATGTGTCTGTGTCTGGATGCTGCATGCACTGTGTTCCTATGTGCCTGTGTCTGGATGCTGCCTGCAGAGTGCTCCTATGTGTCTGTGTCTGATACTGCATGCAGAGCGCTCCTATGTGCCTGTGTCTGGATGCTGCATGCACTGTGCTCCTATGTGCCTGTGTCTGGATGCTGCATGCACTGTGTTCCTATGTGCCTGTGTCTGGATGCTGCATGCAGAGCGCTCCTATGTGTCTGTGTCTGGATGCTGCATGCACTGTGCTCCTATGTGCCTGTGTCTGGATGCTGCATGCACTGTGCTCCTATGTGCCTGTGTCTGGATGCTGCCTGCAGAGTGCTCCTATGTGTCTGTGTCTGATACTGCATGCAGAGCGCTCCTATGTGCCTGTGTCTGGATGCTGCATGCACTGTGCTCCTATGTGCCTGTGTCTGGATGCTGCATGCACTGTGCTCCTATGTGCCTGTGTCTGGATGCTGCATGCATTTGCTCCTATGTGCCTGTGTCTGGATGCTGCATGCAGAGCGCTCCTATGTGTCTGTGTCTGGATGCTGCATGCACTGTGTTCCTATGTGCCTGTGTCTGGATGCTGCATGCACTGTGCTCCTATGTGCCTGTGTCTGGATGCTGCCTGCAGAGCGCTCCTATGTGTCTGTGTCTGATACTGCATGCAGAGCGCTCCTATGTGCCTGTGTCTGGATGCTGCATGCACTGTGCTCCTATGTGCCTGTGTCTGGATGCTGCATGCACTGTGCTCCTATGTGCCTGTGTCTGGATGCTGCATGCATTTGCTCCTATGTGCCTGCGTCTGGATGCTGCATGCATTGGGCTTCTATGTGCCTGTCTTCTTGTCTGTCAGAATTTCCACCCTTGAGGACACAAACAAACAATGACAGGGTTTAACATTCAAAAGAAGACCTTTCTGATGTTCAGCCTAGTGTTTAAAATTCAATTTTATCACTTCTCCCCTTACATCTCGGAACAATAAGCATGATAAAGACAATAACAAAATGGCTGGCCCTCCTTAACTGCAGGTTCTGTATCTTCAGACAGAACCAGCTATGATAAGAAACATCTGGGGAAAAATTTTGATTCAGGAGGACGAGGCAGAAGGATAATGAGGTCAAGGCCAACCTGTGCGACTTAACGAGACTGTCCTAAAAACAACAAAACAAAACAAAACAAATCATTCCTGAATCTATCCAGACAAACTACTTATATACCATTTACTTTCTGCTAGATATAATAAGTAATCTAGAAATGATTTAAATAGCTGTGAGGATCCATGTAGACTATAATGCAGACATGCCATTTTATAGAAGGCACTTGAGCATCTAAAGATCTTCTTTTCCATGTAGAGGAGGAAGAGGGATACCAATCCCTCTCTTACATTGTGAGATTTAGGAAGTCTTATGTTAGAAAATGTTTGAATCTTCCTTCTTCCAACTTTATTGGTTTTTGGTTTTTGCTCAAAATGTGGTTTTCTCTCTTTTCTCTCTTTTTCCTTCTCTTTCTCCTCTCTTTCTCCTCCTCCTCCTCTTCCAAGTGTTATGTGTCTGTGTGTGAAGAGGCCACAAGAAGGACTCAGACTCATTGGAGCTGGAGCTGGACTTACAAGTGATTGTAAACCATCCAAACCGGATGCTGGGAACTGAACTTGGGTACCCTGGAGGAGCAGCAGGTGCTCTTCACCACTGAGCCATCTCTCCAGCCCAAAAGGTGTAGCCTAGGCTGGTCTCAAACTCCTGATCTTCCTGCCTCTGCCTCTTCCACATTTGCTATTGGTGTGCACCACCGCAACAGACAGGAGCAGAGTTGACCATATCCATTTCCTGCTATGCTAAGGAAAAAAGGCTACACATTGAAACCAGGAAGAAAATGCCACGGATGCCTCTCAAATGCTTGCCCTGATGCTGTATAACTGGATGGAAAACAGTGGCCCCCACTCTGATATACCCAATAAACAGATGCACTAGCAAATGCTCCTTAACAGAATCCCCAAATGCAGTGCTAACGTGCGTGACCCCTGTTGCATGCGGGTTTACTAAAAACACCAGCTTTTAGCTCTGACTCATAAATCACACGTCGCTTTATTCAGAAACTGCCTGTTCAATTTTAATACCCGCCACACAGTCAGCCCGCCTCCCTCCCTTCATCACAACGTGAGAACATTTCTGCCTTGTAGCACGGGGCTGCTGACCCTGTAAGGCCTTGAAAAATTTGTTTGTTCCATTCACCAAAATGCTGTAAAAATAGTAAGGGGAGTGAATGGTGACTGATGAATTTCAAAACACAAATAATGCTTGTAATTGCAATTTAAAGAGGAATGTTCTTCACTTTGATTAATCTGACCCTCTGGGCTACCCTTAATAGAGAGGCATGGTAGAATGCTAATCAGGAAATGAATCCCGAGAGGGGGAAGTAAGTCCCCAGGTGTCCAGCTCTGCCTGGCCTTCTCCACCCCTCCATCTCTTTGCGCTGCAATCTGCAACAGACTCCAATCAAAGCTGCAGTATTAGGGCTTCATCCTCAAACTCGACTGCTTGGAGCTGTTTTCACTTGAGGGTCCTCCTGCGCGGTACTGGGACCATCATCCCTGGCAATTTTAAAGCATGGTGTGCCCATCAGTGGCTTGGTGAGTTGGCTAAGCTCACACGTTGGTAATAGAAGCAAAGATGCTCCTTCATTGAGCATTCCAGCTGTGCCCTCACAACTAGGAGAGCTCCAGGGCAACCTTCTTCACTGAGGTGCCTCTCTTCCTGCCTTCTGGCCACCCTGGGGTTTCCTAGTGCCCCCATACATCTTCTCCCCTCTTCCTTGTTCCTGCCAACCTCACACCTGAACATGCAGAGAGAGCCACCCCGGCTTCTGATAAGCCCTTTAGAGGCTAGCGGGCCCCACCTCCCTTTATATTGCAGCAGCAGCAGCAGCAGCAGCAGCAGCAGCAGCAGGTCTTTGAATCTGAGTGGCAGGGATATTGTCCACATCCCTGAGCCAGGAGGCAGGTCTTCTGGCTGCTCATACAGAGTCCCGTGTGTTAGGACAGTTTCTGTCCCTGCTTCCGGGGAGTGGGGGAGGGTTAGGCACAGTAGTAGTGGAGAGGGCAGGCAGAGGTGTGGATTCTGGGCAGGCCTGTTGCCTGGAGGCCAGCTGCAGCTCCCCCACAAAATCTGTCTTCAGAGGTTCTGGTGGCCAGAGCTGATGGACTCAACACCCCTACACTCTTAAGCTACAAGAATCACAGTGTTAAATGAGAACTTTCGGGGCCTCAGCTGGGAAGAAGGGCTCATGGAGAAGAGAAAGGCAAGAACTCTGCCTTGCATCTCAGAGGAGACTGACAGCTTGGACTGCGTCAACAGGCAGGGCCAGGGGATGTGGGCTCTGGGGAACATTCCAGAAGACTCCTTCCAAGTTAATCCTGGTCCCAGAAATGCTTTTCCAGAAGCCTGAATAGCAACACTGATATTTTTCGTTCCTTCTTTTCCAGGGAATTCCTGCTTTAAAGTCCCCACTTGCGCTCTGGGAGAGCTGGGAAGTATGTGTCCATACCCAGAGAAGAGAGCCTCTGGGGCTGTGGTCACGGGGAGAGGCCACCGCTGGGATCCTGCTCTTCCTCCACTTCTGTCGAGTGCGGTTGGTGATGCGTCCACGGTTTCAACATTTCTACGCGTTTTAGGTAAGTCTTTGAAAAGGATTTACTTGTTTTTCTTGTTTTATGTGTATGGGTGTTTTGCCTGCATGTATGCCTACACATCATGTGCTGTGTAGAATCCAAGGAGGACAGAGGAGGGCATGGGGTCCCCCGGAACTGGAGTTACAGATGCATGCGAACTACATTGTGAGTGCTGGGAACCAAACCCCTGTGCTAAGAGCAGCAAGTTCTCTTAACTACTGAGTTCTCTCTCCAGCCTTCTAACAGCGTATTAATAAATAAGTCATCAAACACGCCTTTTGGATCATTTGCTCAAAATTCAGCACGGTCTGCTCAGTCACCAACCTTCGCACCTTCTGTGGATCCTCTCTTGATGTCAAGACTAGAAATTACTCATCAAGGGCCTTAGTTGTGGCACCATGGTGTCTACTGGAAATTCTACCTCAGCAACATTCCTGCCTCCCCAAGCCCCACCCCCTCAGAGAAACGGGGCCCACAAGCCTGGTTCTGCGGAGAACGGGGGTGCGGTAGAAGACCCCCGCCCAAAAGCTTACCATAGCAGGAACCCTCCTTGGGGCACATGATCACCCCGGAGAGGCCCTACGGGCATTTAAACTATCCCCTTTAGAACGGCCATGTCATTCGCGCCCCGCCCCCCAACCTCCCCGGGAGGCTGGAAAGGGCATCCAAGAAGGCTTGGCTCATAAAACCTGGTCGTTTTAATTCTGCTTGGTCTGGCTTACTGCGTCGGAGAACCTACTATGGGGGATCCAAAACACTTTGGGAGCCATCAGTGTTCCCAAAGCACCAGCAGAACCATCCCTATCTCAGCGATGGAGGTGAAAGTCACCGCACTTGCACCGGAGCTTTGACGCCTGCGCAGAATTGCTCCCTGGCTCTTAAATCCTGATCACCTCTGCGCATGCTTGTGCTTTCCTCTTTCTCCACCAGCATCTGTCTTACACCTTGCTCACTCTCTGTTTCTCTTCTCTTGGTGTTTCCTAACTGACCCCACTGTAGACAACAAAGTAATTCAGATCGTGATTTATTTCATATACTCTTAGTTATAAGGGGTGAGTATTTTTATTCCTCTTTCTCAGAAGCAAAACAACGTCACAAATGTTAATGTCTACGGCTTTGTAGTCTTGGCCGCAGTTTCTAATACTGGCTTTACTCTTGCATGGGGACATTTCACCACCAGATCCAGCACAAGAGAGAAAAGCTAAGGGGTTTCTTCAACCCGTCTCCGACAGGCACGGAGTTGACGCCATAGCGTGAGTGTGGGTACAGGGCTTTGCAGACTGATGGCAACATCACCAGGAGCGGGACCGCGCATCAGGTGTTTGGAAAATGCCCGCTTCCTATTGCTTCCCCACTCACCCAAGTCCCAGCTGATAACCTGGCTTCCTTTTGTGACAGCACTGGACAAAACTAGACAGAAATGACCTTCCCTCCCTTCTGTACCCGTGTTCTACCAAAATTCTAACGAGCGAAAAGGAAGCGTTTTGTACACTGTACCTTTGTATTCAAGAGGTATATTGACCACGCCCAGAACCTGCTCCCCATCCTTCACTTCTGCCCTAACGTGGATCGGCTGGAGGTCCGTCACCGTAATGATATCCCCTTTGGAGAATGACAGGTGCGATAGTGACCCTGAAAGACAATAATTGCCACGGGAAAAGAAAAAAAAAACTCTTAAAGGCTGACCGTTACATCCAGAGATTTGTATTTCTCCAGGTAAATGAAAACTTTACGCAAAATGTGTAAACATTTAAGTAAAATTTGTTAAATATGGCATAGAAGACAAACAGAGACCTCTTAATGAATGCAGAAAAAAAAGACAAAGACCACTGATTAGATCATTCAGCATCGTTTAATGGAGGCAGACTCTTCAGTCTGTCCGAATATGTAATTCACTTTAAAGTTAAAAATATTTGAAATAATTATTTTTTTCAGAAGCAGCCATCATGATTTGCCTTGCTCAGTGGGCAGCGTGGCCACCCTGTCATTTCCAGCAGCAAGCCCTATTTCCTCTGTTCTAACAATGCAGAGAGAGAGAGCTAGCTGGCTCTCTAAGGCACAGGCGGAAGGCTTGCTAACCATGGGAAAACGCGGAGAGCAGTGACATGAATTTTTTGGTTATCATCAAGCCAACAAAAGACAATTTTTCAACCTTACGTTTAACTGTGCCTTAGATTTCATGTGTCAAATTGCAGTAATTTCTCAGCAGCGTGAAAAATCGTCACTGCTCAAAGATAACAGTTTTCCCTTCCTAGGCAATACTGGTGAATCGCTCCCTCCTTTCCCAGCGTCCTGTCAAGTTAAATAAATAAATAAATAAATAAAGCAACCCTTCAAATGGCGGAAATATGACAGCCCATAGCAAGGAGCGGTGCCCGGCTGTATATTTCATTCTGCCCGGGGATAAGGAAAATACTTTAGCAAGTAAATATATAAATATATGTCTTCCATAAATGAAACAGCTTTTCGCTCTTTTCCAATACTCCTAGGTGATTCTGGTAGAATAAAGCTTGATTCTCCAGACCCTAGCATCCCCCGACATAATCTAGATAGTACACCCCTCCCATTCCTGAAGTCTCGCAACCAGGACTGATAAGGAAGCCTTCGTCTTTGGAATTTGCCAGTCTATGCTTCTTCTGACCCCAGAATTCTCCATCTTTTTCTGTTTTTCCTACCTGAAAAATAGTTTCCATCGGTCACCTTCACTCGTCTGGGCAGGGAGTTCTGATTTAAGGAATTGATGTAAGAAGCCCAAGTTTGTTCCATGATGACAGAGTTTCTTTCCTACAGGACATAGCCACTACTGCTCCAGGCAGTGAACAGACAACTATCAGCCACCCGATCACGATCTGAACTGTGAGCCATGCGTGTGTCATAAGGGGAAGAAGGAAGTAAGCAACCTGCTGGAAAGAAAGTTTATTAGTTCAATGTCCAAGGGCTGGAAGGGGCAGGCACTTGACTGTTTTGGATGGAAAGGCTTGCAAGGCTTGTGGGAAGTATCTTCTAGATTAAGGTATCCCACGCAGCACCAGGCACGACATCACCTCAGGATTCCATCCCAATGCAGACTTTGATTCCATAGGTGGGTCTAGTCATCTGCATGTCTGGCAAGCTTCCAAGATGACATGCTGCTACTTCAGCTACCTTCTGAGGAACAGGCTGCTCAGAGATACCAGGGTTGCTTGGATTGTATGCATTTGTGATTAATTCTGAATCACTAATAATTGCATAGGTATCACCGTAAGGAAAGAAAGAAAGTTCTTCCCCCTTGATGTCATTTAACCAAGAACGGGTCCAGATTTGGATTTTCTCCTTCCTGCTCTCTGTGTCTTCGATCCTCTGTCTGTTGTGAGGCTGAATCTGTGTCTATCTGAAGAAGGCTTCTTGTGAATCTGTGGCTGTGTCTATGTCTTCCATCAGTGTGTGTCTGTCCTAACAAAGGACTTGGCTCTGTATTTACTGAACAGCACAGAAAGCATCTCATGGGGGAAGGAACGGGGTACTTTACAGAAATCTTTAATAGAGTTTTACAAGGGATGAAGTCACTGTCTCCAACTGATTACAACCGACTAGATAACAGACATTATTATTTATTAACCAATATCCATAAATGGCTACTTTCAACTTTTATGGTGGATTTTAAGAAGCTGTTTTCAACTTCTGTATTTGCTGCTTTCAGTAAATGATACACATTTGCTGTCTGGGTCAGGGGCATGGAAGAGCACACAATTTAAGATTTACGGGTATGCATTGGCTTAGGTTGTAGAAGTTGATTGCATGGGAAATACAAGGCAAGGAAGGTTGATTATTACACTGTTCTTTTAAAAGCAGGGTAAACAAATAGTTTGAGTGCATGGTTAGATAGCTGTCTTTTTTTTTGAATGAATACTTTTGTATTGATTTTATTGAGCTACACATTTTTCTCTGCTCCTCTCCCTGCCTCTCCCCTCCCCTTTAACCCTCTCCCATGGTCCCCATGCTCCCAATTTACTCAGGAGATCTTGTCTTAGATAGCTGTCTTAAGTGACGGCAAGGTGTATTGTTAACTCTGGCTGTGAGGTCCAGCAAAAGTTCCAGTCTCTTAGAATGTGAGACCTGCAGATCAGCCTCTCTAACATCACCCAAGAGACAGAACACAGGTCAACAAGCCTCCGAACCTATCAAATGTGACTCTAGGTATGTCGTCCAGTAAGCTGTGGCCCTGCTTGGACAGCATCTCTGCCATCTACCAGTGTGTTGAGGATGCAGACTCAGGCCTCACTCTGGGCATCTTGAACCAGAGTCCTCATTTAAACATGCACCCCCCCCCCCAGTCGATGGGGTTAAAGTTTGAGAGACTCACTAGAGAACTGTTCTAAGTAAGACAAGCTTGATCAATTAGCCCTTAAGGGGGCGACACGTTTCAAACTTGAGGAGCAGCTGTCTACACCCCACCTACTCAGAGCTGAACATTAGCCCCTGACTCCCAGATCTGAATCCTAGTGACCCTCTAGGGTCACATGCTCCACCCACCACAGCCCACTCCACACAGGGCTTTTTCCTCTTCCTTAGTTGATTCGAAGAGCAATATCTACTGTGAGAATAAAATTGTAAAGAAGAAATGTACATTCCCCATGCCTTCCCTCCCAGAAGGGACCACTATTTATAGTTTGGAATCGATGTCTCTTTGTGTAGGCATTGTTCAGATACCACAGTGCTTTTTACTTGATATTATTAGGTCCAAACGAAACTCCATTTCCCCAAATTCTGTCAGTTAGACAAAAGCCAGCAGTCCTCAGGAACTTGGGAAGCCAGTTCCTCTCTACCAAAGGACCCATTTCTTCATCAGTGGCAGATGGGTAAGTGGGTATCTGTGGAGCCTATTAGCATACCAAAGTGCATGCTGGTCTCCAGGCTCCCTCTTTATTACAAGTACCTGTTACACACATCAGCGTCCATGCTGCATTCTGGGTTTTCTGTATGCTCATAGTTCCCTGCTATGCTCTCTCTCTCTCTCTCTCTCTCTCTCTCTCTCTCTCTCTCTCTCTTCCCTCCCTCTCCCCCCTCTCTCCTGCTTCTCTCATAACCAGGTCCAGTCTGCTGGCCACGTTCAGTCTAGTCTACTGCTTTCTCTCCCTGCTCCGGACTCTTCCAGATGCTTCTGACTGTATTCTCCCTCATATCTACAATAAAAACCTTCTCTTAAACCATACCACAGAATGGTGATGTTAATAGTCTATACAGATGTTATTTTAGGCTTTAAAAGAACTCTATCGACACAATTTTAATTCCTATAAATACCTAAGTAGTAGCCACTAATAAACATCTTTTGTACTAATGTTAGACAATAGGCCACTTAAAAATCTTCTTTCTATATGTGCAAAGGAGATCTTTATATTCATCTCACTTCTTTTGGAGCAAGTCCTGCAAGTGTTAATTATAGTAATTACTGAGCTAAATAGTTTTAATATTTCTGAGGCTTTTGTTATCTATTGCCAAGTTGCTGTGCAGAAAGTTTGAATAGTTGAAACTTTGACTTATATATCAGGGTACCCGTCTTCCTTTCCAGCTTTGAGAAGTATTGATTCTGCAATCTTTGCTAATGTGGTTGGAGCTAGCCTGGCATGGTTGCTCTTTTCCTGTTTCCTAAGTGGTGATGGGCCTCCATGTACTGTGTAGCCATGACACCATTTAGCGTTCCCCATGCCTGTTCCTGGAGTGCTCCCCATGCCCTGGGATATTCATGGCCACTAACCTTTTTGCAGCTCTCCAGAACATTCCTTGGGGCAGTCTGATAGTACCATAGCCAGGTGGGCAAGCTTCAGTGGGGGAAAGGGGGCTTAGTTTAGCTCCACTTCCCTGCTGGTCAGATGGTGCCACCCTTCAATAACTGTTCAACTCTGTCAATGACCCCAGACTCAGCTCCCTCTGAAGTTTCTTTATGGACCTTGAACAAGGTTTAAGAGGATGTCATTGTAATGTCGTCACTTAAACTCCCGGCTGTATGTGTTTATTACCTCGTTGCTTGTTTCTCTCTAAAGCTGGGCTTCCTAACTGGCATAGGCTCAGAATGTCAATGTCTCCTACCTGCCCTCAGATATTGTTTATGGCTTGGGCTGGCCTTTCCCAGTCCACGTATCTCCCGAAAGAGCAACTGTCACAGCAAGGCTTATGCAGGGCTCTGCTTTGAACCTGATAGAAAGGACAAGGCTGAAAGGATAGGGTGTTAGCTTGGGGAGAAAAATGAAGAGAAGCTACTTTTCTCAGATTAACTATTAGAAAGATGGAGAAGTCACGGCCATGGTGTCTAAATGATGGTCACCGAAAAGAGGATCTCAATAACCAGACTTCTTCTTGGTGTTAAAGATAATCAGAAAACAGAAATGATGGCCAGCGTGTCAAACCCCGCTGCTGCTAACCCTCTGTCTTATGCTTCTGAGACCACAATAAGGACCTATGTGCCTGCCACTGATCGGTTAAAAAGATACAAAGAACTGTTGAGATTATTTATATTCTTTTGAGACAAGGTTTCATCTGTCAAGGTTGGCCTTAAACGTGGCCATGCTAAAGATGACCTTGAATTTCTGATCCTCCTGCCTCTACCTCCTAAGTGCTGAGATTATAGGCATGTGCCAGTACATACATTTGATGCAGTGCTGGGCATTGAAATCAGGGGTTAAGGGCAGTAGGCATGAATTGTACCAACTGAGCGACATCCACAGCCCAAGGTTTATAGTTCATTGCTCTATGACTTTGTTTATAAACAAATCGCTGTCCTGCTTATAACAACCACTAACAGTGATAGCCTTTCAGCGGTATTCTATTAGTTTTTTTTTTTTTCTGCACAGTCCCAAGGGTAGGGGCTGCATCATTGTTCCACTTCCTGTAGCTATAACAAAATAACCAAGACTGGGTAATTTGTAAAGAATGGAATTTGATTTGGAGGCTGGGAAGCTTCGGAGTACACCACCTGGAGAGGGTTTTGCACTGCATCCAAGCATGGACAAGAGCATCTCATAGGGAGATAGGGTCGGTTTGCTAGATCAGGAGTTCTCCCATCTTCTTAGAACACCACTAACACCAGCAAGGAGCCTCATCACCACGGCCTCTTCTAAGCCTACTTGCTTCCTGTCTTAGGGTTTCTATCGTTGTGAAGAGACACCATGACCACAACAATTCTTATAAAGGAAACCATTTCATTGGGGCTGGCTTACAGTTCAGAGGTTTAGTCCATTGTCATCATGGCGGGAAGCATGGCAGCGTGCAGGCAGACACGGTGCTGGAGAAGGAGCTGAGAGTTCTTGATCCACAGGCAAAAAGAGGAGGACTGAGTTTCACACTGTTGGTATCTTGAGCACAGGAGACCTCAAAGCCCACCTCCACAGTGTTGAGAATAGGAGACCCCAAAGCCCACCTCCACAGTGCTGAGCATAGGAGACCCCAAAGGCTGCCTGTACAATGACACACTTCTTCCCACAAGGCCACACCTCCTAATAGTGTCATTCCCAATGGGGGCCAATTTCTTTCAAACTACCACATCTCCCCCTGGCCTCACAATTACTTTGGGGGATCAAGTTTCTTTATTGTATAAATTCATCTTTTAGAAAAGTAGCAAAAATTCACCTAAACAATTTTTTTTTAAGCATTTTCCTTATAGATACTGACCTCTCTTTAAAACTTTCAACCTAGTCCAGGGAGGAGTGTTTTTAACAGACTGCTTGACTTTAATCCACTCTGAGTGTTTGCTTTGTCTCAGTTCCTTTCCATTTTCTCACAAACGACATCATATCTAAAGACCATGGGAGAAACTTCCTTAACATGAAACATAATAGCAGTCCACTTGAGCAGCCTTGAGCATGAAAGAGAAGCCCAAGTTGAAAAAAAGCCAGCCCATTCATGGACGGCCTGAAAGTAAAACAAGACCATAAAACTTAATGGGAGATAGGCCTGGTCATAGGTTAACTGGTTGGGTCACTGTATGCAAATTCTTTATACTACGTAACTTGTAATGAGAAGATATTCAAACAAACTAATAAAAGGTGAACTTTAAGCTCCCTTAGTCCCCGAGTCAGACATGCACAGGACTTTTGTGGGTATGGATTTCCTGAAGAATCAAACTTCAGTGCAAAGAAAACATTTGTAGCAGCGACTTTCTTGACTAGTGGCTTTTGGAGGCTGTGCTTTCTCTTCAAAGCTTTCAGCCGAGTCCGGGGAGTGGCATCTTGTTGTCTTCCTTATGTTTTATATATTGTAGGGCTTGTGGTGGATAATTATTGGGAATGCTTGTGTAAATTCTTCTTTACCGAAGAGTTATATTCATGTGACACAGAGCCCAGCAGCACAACAAAGGTAGAGTTGTACAGATCACAAAGTCATAAAAGAATAGCTATGTTCTACATACAAGTCCTAGGTGGCCATTTATTCAAAACAGTCTGCCACGTTTGGGAGATCGGGTGACATCGGCCCCATCCTAAGCATGAAAATTCAAGTTTATCTAGATCTAATCAAGAAAGTCTTGATTTGGAGACCCATGGCAAATGGGGGTTGACAAAGGAAACCGGAGACACGCCCTGACAAAGGATATAGCACTCGGTGCGATGGCTGCCACTCTCTGCCCACACATGCAGGTGGCGGAAGGCTTCTCTCAAGGTTCTCCTGTGATGGGAAGGTTCGTATGATGCTCATCAGCTCTCCATCTGACCAAACAATGTACCAGATGCCTACCTGTGAATCTGAGAAGTCCCAACAGCAGAAAGACCAATGGGACTGGCTGTAGGACCCTGCCCCCCGCCACCCCCCTCCCATGAAGACATCAGGTGGGTATCCTCTGTCACTCAGGTCAGGTGCCACTCCAAGTCCAGGAGGATTAACACAAGCTGGTATTAAATTCCTTAGACACTGAAGGAAAGACTGAAGTCCTGCCCACTCACAGCCTCCCTGAAACCCAGAGGGAAAGTTGCTTTTTAGGACCTTAAGCCAGCTTCCCCTTCACAGAGAGAATTCCTGTACTTCATTCTTATTTTCAAATTCCACTTTGAACATTCCAGCTTATTGTTCTGGCAGAAACCATGGTAACTTGCCCATAGAAACATGCCCAACACCTTGGCAATTTGTGTTTCTCTTTCTCTGCACATCTTTACTTAGTGGAAGCAGGAAATGGCAATGCTTACTTCTCAGGTACTTTTGCAACTGGGAATGGTCACATGATCTAGCCCAGGCCAGTGAGACAAAGGAGAATCTGTGATGGGAAATTTGACTTCTTAATAAAAGAGCACCATGTCTTCCCAACCTTGTATGTATCCAACCCATACTGACCACCTGATGAACCATCCAAATGGAGACAATGGAAAACTTGAGGATGAAGGCAAGGAGTGGAGGACATATTTGAGCAGTAGGACCACACTAACTTATAAAAACAAATTAGCCGCCGGGCAGTGGTGGCGCACGCCTTTATTCCCAGCCTTGGGAGGCAGAGGCAGGCGGATCTCTGTGAGTTCGAGACCAGCCTGGTCTACAAGAGCTAGTTCCGGGACAGGCTCCAAAACCACAGAGAAACCCTGTCTCGAAAAACCAAAAAAAAAACAACAAAAAAAAAAAACAAAAAAAACAAACAAATTAGCCTTTAGCCAACCAGCTTGCTTCATAGGTATTCTGGTGTTCTCAGCAAAACACTGTAAGCGCCATTACTGACCCTCTGAAAAGGTCGGCATTGGTTTTATACGTACACGCTTCCGTAAGCATAATGAAGTTTGTAGGAGGAAATCAAGCCAATAATTTCACTTATGTTGGAGATAGAGAAGAAACTCAAAATAAGAAAATTTAAAACAAAGTAAAGTTTTATAAAAAAAAATGGGAGAAAAGTACTTGGAAAGATCGTAAGCTATATACATATTTCCTTCTAATACTTTATACTTGAAAACATTTGGAAATACTTACCTAAAAGGGTTTCAAGCTCCAAAACATGGAACTCTCTAGTGTTACTAAGTGTTGATTATGTATGTCAGTAAAAGTCCATGTGAGTGCATGGTGCATGTGTGTGTGTGTGTGTGTGTAGTGGGTATGTACGGTTGCTTTCTGGATCTATGGGTCCTACACCTAAGAATTCAACCACCTCTAGAACATATCTGGGGCTGGAGAGATGACTCAATGGTTAAGAGCCCTGGAGGCAAAGAGGTGCCATGGAAACCTCCAAACAACTCAGGTTATTGCCAAGGCTACAGCTGTGCTCTCCACACACTGATAGCAAGGGGCTATCGCTGAAGGAACTTGTGGTTCTTCTCCTCCTTCCTGGAATTGTTGGCTTGAGGGTGGAGGGAACAGAAGCAGGGAACAGGGTTAGGGTGGCTGCAGGTATGACAGAGACAGTCATCTGTGAGACAGACTTAGGTGAATCAGCTCAACTTCATTCCAGAGTACAAGGAATAAACAGGCTGGGGAGCCTGGGGACAAACCCTAATTTGCATTAAGTGGCATGCTCCTATGACAGGACTTAATATAAGGCAGGAGGGTCCTATAGCCGAGCTCCTCACACAAGTCTTCCAGCAGGAATCCACGTCTTCAAGGATCAAGCTAAAGATAAATCAGGGATCTGGTTTAGGGACAGATTTCAGATAAGGTCAGTCTTCCAGGCCCGGGGACAGCCTCCAGATAAGAGCAGGTAGAGACCAGGAAGTTTCGCTGGGGAGAGAGGAAGTCTCCATGATGCCAAGCTTTTGGGAAAACTACCAGGCCATGACAGACTGCAAAGCCGACCAGCCAACTATGCCTTCCAGCAACACCACCTATATATCTCATTGAACATGAACAAGCTGGTACCCAACCAGTGCCTTCACCCTGACTGGAGTGTTCATGGTTCTGGAAAGTAGCATGGACACTACCAGAGGAGAAAGGTAAACCTCAACCCAGCCATAAAATCTTTGATCCACGTTGGTGACCTGTCTACATGATATGCTGGAACAATAGTGACACAGTTGTTGTAGTAACCAACCACTGTCTGATTGGATTTTAGGCCCATACCTGATACTGCTCGGGTGTCCAAGAACCTGGGACTAGCTAGGCCATGGGCCTACGGGAAAAGCAAATACTATTGCTCTGCTAAAGAAATCCAGAAATGTAATGATTTTTAATAACATTTTGCTGTTCCCACAATCAGTGTCTAGCTCAGTCATCATCGGAGAAACATCCTCCTGCAGTAGATAGGGACAAATACTGAGACCCATAGCTAGAAAATGTGTAGAGAGTGAAGGACGTTGGGACGCTCAGTTCTAAATGCAATGTCTCCATCAAACCCCTCTCCTCAGGGTTTAGAGAACTATTCAGAAGAGAGTGTGGAAAGAGTCTTATAGTGGGGACAGACGACACTGAGGCCTTCCAGACACAGCAGGGCTGACACACACAGGGCCTCACAGAGACTGTGGCCGCGTGCACAGGACCTGCACAGGTGAAAGCCAGGCGGGGTCTCAGTGCTGAGAGGGGGACGTGGAGATGATCCTCCCACCCTAACCAAGAAGCTGTCTCTGACTGACAGCTGTTTACAAGGAAAAATGAACTTTCTCCAGTGGAGTCTCACAGGGGTATGACCACATGTAAGGGCAGGCCCCATTCCATATATATATATAGTGTGTGTGTGTGTGTGTGCTTCTTGCAATGTTTATTTTTGCTTTTTTGTTTTTTGCTCTGTGTTTGTTTTGTCTTATTCTGGCTTACTTGCCTGTTTGTTTTCTACAAAGAGAGAAAGAAAGCATGGAGTTGGATGGGTGGGAGGTGGGAAGGGTCTGGGAGGAGATAAGGGAGGGGAAACCATGACCAGAATATATTGCATGAAAAAACTGTTTTCTATATAAATGTCATATTTTAAAAGTAGAAAAAAATGGGGAGGGTAGGAGAAGAGGAGGAAGGGAGAACTGGGGTTGGTATGTAAAATGAAAAGTAAATTTTTTTAAGCAAAAAAGAAAAAAGTTAAAAAAAGGAGCACTGATTGCTGTTCCTGAGGACCCAAGTTCAATGCCCAGCTCTTACCTGGCACTCACAATCATCTGTATGTAACTGCAGGCATAGGGGGTCCAGTGTACCCTTCTGCCCTTGGAGGACAGCAGGCATGCCCAGGATACATAGACATGTACAGGCAAAGTACCCATATATATATATAAAATAAAAATAAATAATAAAATATTTGGAAAAATGTGCTGTATCTGTACTGAACATACTTGTTTTCCTTGTTACAATTTCTAAACAATGAAGTGTAACAGCTATTATATTATATCATCGTGGAGATGAGCTAAAGTGTACGGAGAGACGGACATAGGTTATGGGCAATGCTCTGCCATTTTATACAAGAGACTCGCACATCTGTGGACTCTGGCACAGAGTGTGTGTTCTCTGTAACCTGCCCCCAGGAACAGGTTACATTCCACCTCCTACCGTGCGCGTGCAGGTGTGTGTGTGTGTGTGTGCGCGCGCGTGCGTGTGTATACAAACATAGGCCTGTACTGCTTTTATAATATTGATAATTTAGGGAAGGGCAATCTAAGATGATTATAGCTGAAAGCCTGATTTTCTAGGAGGATCAGATCGCAGAGGCTTGGGATATGAGGGCTGGGAAGAGTCAGGAGCTCATGGGAAGCTTTGGTTCAGGCCTCGCTGGAGACACCCCGGGTCTTCAGTAGCTACCTGTCAGGGGTGAGGACTGGATTAATCAAATTGTCGGTTTTTCTGGTCAGCTCTGTTAGTTCTTTAGAGATATGCGGGAGGGCAGCTTTCAAAGAACCTTTTCTACCCTCGCTGGGGCTGGGAAGCGGGTCTTACATTCTTGTTTACTCTCTGAGCTTTGGAAAGCAAGGCTTAAAGGTTAATGACCTAACAGCCACAGGTGTTTTCACCTGCGGGTCATCATCCTATCCCCGCCCCAAGCTGCTTCTGCTAGATCTGCTCCCAACCTCCACTGCTATCCACCACTCTGAGACTGCAGGGGAACTGATCGGCAGATGGAATCTCCTGGCCTCAGAATTCCTTTTCCACCCCGTGAAACCGGAGCCCCCAGCCACACACAGTTCCACTCCGAGGAGACACTGGTGTCCTTCATTGTTCTGCTTAAAGGAAAGTCTGCTTTTGTTTAGGTTTATTTAGTAAATTAGTAAACTAACTAGTAAAATTCCAGGCTGCCTCCACCAGTCCTGATCTAACAAGGACAACTTGCGACAAGAATTTGCCTCTAAACGTTGAGGAGTGTGTATTTTTCCCCTAATGGGAGAAATGACTTTGAAATTTAGATTCGCATACAAATCTTCAGCACAGATTGTAGAAATAGCTTCTTTATGGAATTGACCCTTCATTGGGAAACTTGGTTAAATGGAATGGAATGTCAACTAGTTTTAGCTGAAGTGGTTTTTACCCCATTGCATTCTGTGGGGTCTCACTCGTTCCTGTCGTTTCCTTGTCTATTTCAAAACATGATTTAAAAAATATAGAAGCAATAACTCTTCCCCTAAGATGCTGTTGCAAGAGAGATGGCCCCTTCCCCCACTCAGCATGTAATCTGTAATTTTATAGGTTACTCTCATTTGCAGATTTTAGAAGGAGCCTTTTATTCTCCTCCAAGTGTTAAAGCAATTTAGATTAATTGGCCTTGGAGTCTTTGATACCCATTTTAAAGACGGTTTAAAAATCTGTTGAAGACGATACCCTTTCATATGTGATAAGGAAAATTCTTGGCAGATGAAGGCCTCTCTTTTTGTTTTTGCACAAAAGAAATTTTCAGAGCTGTGGGAAAGCTGCCGAGGTGAGAGGAGAGCGTTTCCACGCTGAAGACCAATTCCCTTCTCCTTTTTCTGGGGGATCTTATCCTTCACAGCTGCTTGGAGAAAATGGGAGCAGAATTAGGGTACCAGCACTCCTTGCAGGACAAAGAATGAGTGTGGCAGGCACGCTCCATACTTGGCATTTGGTGGCCACCATCCAAACGTGTTTACCAGACTAAATATTCCACCAGAAATAACTCGTCCGTAAACAAGTGCCACTCCCTAAGGACAAAGGTTCAGTGATTAAAGGTAGCCTTGTGGTGCCTCAAGGCCAGGATGATTCCTTGGAATCCTGGAAAGAGTGGAAGGGTGGGGCCTTCCTGACCTTGACGCTGACTCTTAATTCCTCCCTTAGACTTCCAGTCCTGGGCTAGCCTCTGAAAGGTAGAAGCGATGCGATCTCTCTCTCCCTTGTTAGAGACAAAGTCTATGTAGTCAAGGCCAGCCTCAGATTGGAGAGCCTCCTGCCCAAGTCTTGGACTCTCAAAATTCACTGATGTCCCTGCACTTGAAGGAAGGTTTAAACATGGTACAGCAATTATTTGAGCTTGGTGTACATTTCTGTGTGTGTTTAGGGCCGTGGGGCAGACGGGTAGAAAGCTTGGTTAATAAGTGTGAGCCACACTTGGAAGTATGCTAAACACTGCAATCCCATTGTGTGGGAGGCTAAGGCAGAAGGATGGAGGATTCCAGGCTAGCCTGGACTATACAGTGACATGACAAGAAAAAAGACCACCACGCAAGCACTTTGTGACACTTTCTCATGGACTCATTTTTTTCCCTCCCTTTGATTAATTTAAATGTGCTGCCCATTAAAGGTCAGCAAAGCAAATTGAGCCTGGTGGTGCAAGCTTGTAATATTCACGACTTCAGAGTCTAGGCCAGGGGACAGCCAGGGGACTGGCCTGGGAGACTTAGCCAGTGCCTGTCTGCAAATAAATACTCAGAGCTGAAGACATAGCTCAGTGGTACAGCTCTTGCCTAAGATGTGGATGCAAGCCCCAGGACGTGGAAACAAACAAAAGCCAAAAACAGGAACACCCCACAAAGTCAAAGATACAAGTAAAAGAACCAGGGGCACTCAGAAGCTAAGAGCACAGAGATAACGATCGGAAAGGAACTGAGGAGCTTTTGTTGTGGTCTTCACGTATTGGAAGCCGACAGAGCTGAGTCCGAGTACAGATTTCCAGCCCACAGCACTGAGACATAGAGGAGTCTGCTTCAAGCAACTTATGTGTAGTACTTTGTTATAGGAGCCCTAATAACAAACAGTGTTAGCAATTAATAATTAATATCTCTATCTAGAAGACAACAAAATAGACCACTAACTTAGAAGAGAGTTACGGAAAATAGGTAAGTGAACTTAAAAACATGGGAGGAGTAGCTGGGCATCAAGGAAATTTAAATAACCATGGGCATACTAAAAAGGACTCCCTGAAAGTACATTTAAAAACTCAGCTGCCCAGCCGGGCGTGGTGGCGCACGCCTTTAATCCCAGCACTTGGGAGGCAGAGGCAGGCGGATCTCTGTGAGTTTGAGACCAGCCTGGTCTACAAGAGCTAGTTCCAGGACAGGCTCCAAAACCACAGAGAAACCCTGTCTCGAAAAACCAAAAAAAAAAAAAAAAAAAAAACTCAGCTGCCCAAATTGATACTATTAAAAGCAGGAGATAGACTGTTAATTCCACTGGTCAAGAATAAGATCACTATAACAGTTTAAGGCCAAATTTGAAGCAAGCTTTAATTAAATACTGGCCAAGTGGGTGGGTTTTGGCCAAGTCCATACCCATGTTCCCGGGAAATGGCCCCAAATCAAGTTTTGCAAGGGTTTAAGAAGGAAAACCCATAATTCATTGCATTTTCGACCAGATCCAATCAGGCGCAAGCATACATCCTGACATATTTCTGGCCCGTGAACCTTCCACCCACATGTGATCAAGCACATTGAGTGCTGATGGGCCAAACACGCGTGTTCAGGGGAGTGAAAACACGTGGCTCATTATCACCCCTCAGCTTCCAGCGTTTCAGGAACCATCCGGCCTTGAGTATGAGGCTTGCAGATCAGAGGTGCTTTTCTTTCATGGATCTTTTGGACACAATAATTTAAACTTAAAATGTAACTTTGGCTCTCACAATATAAACACATTGAGCCGGGCGATGGTGGCACACGCCTTTAATTCCAGCACTCGGGAGGCAGAGGCAGGCGGATCTCTGTGAGTTCGAGACCAGCCTGGTCTACAAGAGCTAGTTCCAGGACAGGCTCCAAAATCACAGAGAAACCCTGTCTTGAAAAACCAATATATATATATACATACATATATATACACATTGATTTCTGTAGCAAAGAGAAAGTTGTGAAAGGTACCCATAGAGTTTCTTGGGATAGTTTCACCAAACATTCAAACTCCTTGAACGGAAGAGCTTGGCGGGAAAGGAACCCCTCCTCCATGCTGACATTTCGCGCTCACTCAGATTTTAGCCGTCATAAAAGAGAAAAGAGAAGTCATGACACCGATGAACACTGTTGTAAATTTCCTAGGTGAAATAGTCCAATGAAGAAACCATAGTTCTCATCTTAAAGGGAATAAAAGATATTTTTCCTGACCATGGCCTGGGAACACAGATAGAGGTTATCCCCAATCCCATGCTCCAATGCAGATGCAGTTTCACGCAGTTTTATAGAACAAAGAAAATTATTAATGAGGACAAAAAATACATTGGTGTTACATTGACAGTACAGGGAGATGGGGAAAAGCTTTCCTATGGGCCCAAGATGCTCTCTGAGCTTGGGGTTGGTGGAAGCTAGTAGTCTAATAAGTAATAGATTCCAGAAGGTCTCTATTAGTCACAGGACGTCAGTCCTGACACAGTGATGGGCAAGGAGTGGCTGTCCTGGTGCTAGAACTAGCCCCAGGTAAGGCAAGTCGCGTCTGGACCTGCAACAGCTGGACCTGCAACCTCCCCACCGTACTAGATTCTAATCGTTCAGTCTCTGCAGACAGCTTCCTTCCAGGAGGTGTCAATCACAAATACTGTTACACACACAATTAAGTTGATTTCAGCAGTACAAATGTGGCCAATAAGAAATCAATTAATATATGTTAAAATATTACAAAGATAATAATAATCTATGCAAATGTACTTGAGTCAAGAGATTATTAATGATTAAGACATAAATTACTCTAGTCTAATTCTCAGGGAGCCAGAAAGGCACCTCTTTGTAAATAACAAACAAGCTATAATATTCATATTAAGGCCTGGATTAATTTCGAAAACATTATTTTTGAAAGACCCTACAGACCCCCTCCTCAGAACCTGCAGCTAGCAGGCTCCCGGGAGAACGTTCTGTTTGTTTGAAAGATTCTCAGGATCAGCAGCTAGCTTGCTCTCGTGAGAGGAAAACAGGATATCTATAAGATAGGACATCTACAAAGCAGGATGACTGCAAAGTAGGATATCTATAAGATAAGAACAGGATCTCTGCTGCCAGACATCCATGCTGGGAGAGGAAAACCATTCACGCCCCCCCCCCCCCCCCCCCCGCCTCATTCCGATAACCAAGCTTCTGCTTCTGTAAAACTTGCTTTTGCTGCCCTCTTTCCTATAAAAAGACCTCCTCCCAGTCTGCAGGCACGCAAGTCCTCCGAAACTTTGCCGCCCCACAGGTACCTGTGTCTACCTAATAAACCTCTTGCAGTTTGCATCCGACCCGTGGTCTCGGCCTGGTCTTTGGGTCAGGGGGTCTCCACCTGAGGGAAGGTCCCTACCGGGGTCTTTCAATTTTTATTTATTTATTTTACAGCTTAGGCATGGATGATGTATCCTCTGTGATATGGGGGAGACCCATAAATTTTACAGTTGTCCAAAGGTCATAGGTTAGCAGGATACCGTTGTTAAGGATGCTGGTAAGGGTGTTTTCTCTGACCTGCAGAGGAGTGGAGTTTACACAGGAAGTGGAGTTCGCTCCAGGAAATCCAGATTTTTCAGGCTTGGCTATGAAGTTGGGAAAGGGAAGAAAGAAAATGATATTTTGAATGGTATACCTTTCTATCATGCCCGCCCTGGCCCAGTGCAACTTAATAGGTTACCAATCCCTTTCGGGTGTGGCGTTTGAGTAGCTACACCCTGGGCCTTGAGAAGGTCAAACACGCAGACATCTTTGGCCGAGGCCGAATGCTGGCCCCAAAGCAGCAGGGGTGGACAGTGGATTTCTGAGTTTCTCAGTTCTCAGGTTTATGACAGAGTCATACAGCCAACTGCCAAAGTCAACAAATGTTTCACGGAGCTTGAGGACTCTTCTTGAAGCTCAATGCTTACTTTAACCCCTAAACCTACCTACAGGGAGCTCATCCCTGAACGTGTTTTCAGTTTGTGTTTTCGAGTTGAACTACACAAACACATGCACACAGTGAAATGGGCCGGAAGTCAGGGTGCCCTAACCCCATACCTCTTCCATGCTTGACAGGACATATGGTCTCCTACGCCATCAATGGACTCCACACCTTCTCAATGACATTCTCCCTGAGAGAACAAAGGGCCCTTCCTTTCTCAGAAGGGAACAAGGCTTGTAAAATTCCCAACTCTTTTCTTTCCTTTATACACTTGGTATCGCCTTACTTTGCAGCAAGTGTTCTTTGTGGCAGGAGCCTACTTTCCTCTCTGGTTAAATAAAAGACTTTCATTTGGCCTTATATTTGTGGCGCCCTGTAAATTACCTGAGATGGGTGTTTAATATAGGTGTGGGATGGTTAGTAGCTATGTTACTTGCTGGGTGTCTGGGTGAAGGTAATTTAGAAATACCAAGACTTCCCTGTGAGAAATTTCTCTACATACTTAGGGCTAAAGGAAAGGCTCTTTAGTAGCGCTTGTCTGGCTGGGGCTAATAGCCAGGGAAGAGCTGGCCTCAAACAGAAGGTCAGACAAACTTACAAACACTTTAGGCTCAAGCATTTTACATGAGCTGTCATGATTAAAACTCTTTTAATAGGTCTGGCCCCTGGTTATACTTTGAACAATTTAAATAGACAAGGGACTTCAAGTCTGGTCACTTGGTAGATGAGAGATTTACAAAGCAAAGACAATATTATTTCTTTTTTTTTTTTGGTTTTTTGAGACAGGGTTTCTCTGTGGTTTTGGAGTCTGTCCTGGAACTAGCTCTTGTAGACCAGGCTGGTCTCGAACTCACAGAGATCCGCCTACCTCTGCCTCCCGAGTGCTGGGATTAAAGGCGTGCGCCACCACCGCCCGGCTGACAATATTATTTCTTAAGTTCATCTGCCTGCGCCGTTCTGTTCTAAGAATTGTTTCTCACGGTCATCTTGCGCACCTGGCCTAATTATACTTTTTCTGATAAGAGCCCAGGAGATTTAATGGTGGCTGTGACCCTGTGTTGCCCCCTTGAGCTACCTCTTAAAGATATGTTCTTTGATAGGTGCGGGGATGAACCTACTGGCTGGTTGTAAGTCCCTCAGGGTTGCCTTCTTTTGTTATGGAAATGAAATCCAATTGGAGGTCAGTCTTGGTGACTGAATATTAAAGAAAACTTTCTCAGCATTCCTAAACTTCAATTATGATACAAATTTTTCTTTCTCTCCATCTCTTCCAAGCCTGATTAGTACACTACTTACCTCCCAGTCATATCGGAGGCAGTGATCCTTTAACTAAATTCTACTTTGTATAACTTAGTATTATTTCCTAAGCAAGTTTATGAGCAAATCCTTTGTAGGATTAAATTTACAACTCACGTTTTCCGGCATCGAAGGCATTAGTCCCTGAGTACTTTAACCGGTGACTATCACACCAGTCCAGGCAGGGCTTCTTACCACCTGGTTAAACCATCAGAAAGGATGGGTTGAATATGAAATGCTCCCTGTAGATTCGGGTGTGAAAAGTCTCAGAAGAGAGGCTTCAAAGGGACACTGGAACTGATGACTGGGGAATAAGGTCATTAAGAGTCATTAAAGCCAGAGACAGAAAGATAAGCGACAACATGGTCAGGGTTTACAGAGAGGGGTCAGGCCGCAGCATCAGGAGCAGATAGCAGGGGGAATGTAGCGCTAGAAAGAATGACAGCCCTTGTGACAGAAGTGAGGTCTGTTGAGGCAGGAGGCAGTGAGGGATGGAGAAAAGTGCCATTGATGTCCCTTTGATGTAAGCTCAGTTCCTGGGAGGGATCCTGGCTCTAGGATGCATTTGGCTAGACCCTCACAGACAATGCCTCCAGCCTGTGTGTGAAAGTGGAAGCTTTGCTGCAGATATTGGAGCCTGGGTCCTAGCTAGATTCTAACACTACATCCTTATAAGTGTGTTGTGTCCTTGTCCAAGATGGCGGTGCTACCTGGGAGCTTCTCGGAACCAGTATGTCCCTGGAGGTGCTCTGAGAGTTGCACCTGGTCCTGCCTCCCTTTCTTGTCTCTGTTTCCTGTGTGCTCTTGCTGCCAGGATGCTTTGCTTCATCTGGACTCCGTAAGTTACACCCCCAAGGACTATGCAGCGAAATCCTTGAAGCTATGAACTCAGCGAACTCTCCTGCTCATGAACTGTTTGGTCAGGCGTCTTCTCCCACCAATCTGAGGACTGTGCAAAAGCTAAGATCTGGCAGGCACAAGGGGACCTTGACTGAGTGGTTTTTGGTATAATCATGTATCAGGAGAAAGAAACCACACACTATTTTGTTTACTATAAAGACTATTGCATTGGGAAATATTATTTTAGGGTGTGCTGCATTTGTTTAACTCTGTGAAGCTGTGACTCCTTGCCTGTCTAAAACACCTGATGGGCTAATAAAGAGCTGAACGGCCAATAGCAAGGCAGGAGCAAGGATAGGCGGGGCTGGCAGGCAGAGAGAATAAATAGAAGGAGAAGCAAGGAAGAGGAAAAGCAAAGAGAGAAGAGGGAGAGGAGGATGCCGGCGGCCAGTCATCCAGCTAAACAGCAAGCCATGGAGAAAGAAGCAAAGAAAGGTATACAGATCGAGAAAGATAAAAGCTCAGAGGCAAAAGGTAGTTGGGATAATTTAGTTAAGAAAAGTTGGCTAGAAACAAGCCAAGTTAAAGTCAGACGGTCATAACTAAGAATAAGCCTCTGTGTGTGATTTATTTGGGAACTGGGTGGCGGGCCCCCCCGCCAAAAGACAAAAGAGTCAACACACAACCTTATTGGGGTCGGGATGATAAATTAGTGGGTCAAGTGCTTGTCACACAAACATGAGTATTTGAGACAGTTCCCCAGCACCCATTGTGTGTGGCTGTCAGGTGTTCGGTGCACGCCCACGGTGTCAGTCCTCGGAGGCAGAGATGGGAGGATCCGTGGGGCATTCTGGGCAGCTCGTCCTGCAGAATCCATGAACTCCAGCCAGATTTAGTGAGAATTCTCTTCTCAAAAAAGGAGGTGGAGAGTGGGTGAAAAAGACACTGAGTGTCGAACTCTGGCCTCCATCCACATACAGGTGTACACACATGAACGGACACGCACATATGAATGTGTGCACATGCATATAACACACACACAGAATGATTATTCTTGGGAACTGGCACAAGAGGCGAAGTAAAGAGAGCTTTAGAGAGAACCCGAAGGAGTCACAGACACAGGGTTGAGCTGGGACTCTACACAAGTGACCCTTCACTCAGACTGGTCTAGACACGCTAGGTGGGCAAGGTGGTGAGTGATTCCTTGGTGGGTCGCCCTGGGGTCTTATCTATCTATCTATCTATCTATCTATCTATCTATCTATCTATCTATCTATCTATCTATCTATCTATCATCTATTTTTTTGCTTCTGCCAGAAGAACTAAAGGGCAAGAAAAGTCTCAAGCATGATGGGTGGCCGTGGAGAAATCTCAAACACAGCAAACAAGAGCAGACAGAGAATCAGCAATTGAAACCGGCTTTCTTAGGGCCAAGGACACAAGCAGACAGCTGACAGACCCTCCACAGAGCAGAGGTGGGACACTCAGGAAGCAGAAGTCAGCTTTTCCTTCAGGGGTAGGAGTTTTAGATGCTTTGAAGGTTCTTCCTCCCCAGATTTAGGGCCAGTGAGTTTGAAGACAATGGCTGCGTAACTGCCAGTGTGACCTTGTTGAGTCACCCACCATCAGGGACCTCCCAGGCAGGACAAAATACCCACAGGCCTTTGCTTTAAGGTGCCAGGCTTTTGTCTCGGGTTAAGAAGGGTGAGGAAGAAGTCGTCCATCTTGGAAATTTATCATCTTTAGTCATGGCGTCTCTCCTTATCTGTCTGCCTATCAGGGAATCTAATCTTTTATCTCTCGGAAAATTTTCCTCTGTGAAATGGGGCAGCTGTCTACGTGGCGGAAATGAACCTCAGAAGTCCCTGCCAAGCTGACCCTCAGCATGCTGGGAGAGCCGCCCTGTGGGCCACTGGCTCATGGCGTGGGACTCAGACAATAGATGTGCTCCAGGACCCTTAGATGAATAGACCATCTCCCTCAGCCTTTCTCTCCCACATCTTAGAGGTCCCTTTAAAGGCTCACCTTCAATGACCCATTTCCTTCAACTAGACAGAAAGACACTGTAGTGTACAGATTAGGAGAGCTAGTTTGGAAAAGTAAGCTATCCATTACTGGTAAACTCCAGTTACTCCTAAGGCAGAATAGATTACTGACGAGGTAAAGACAATAGCCCTGGGTTCAGTAGGTCACATGTCCTTACATGGCGTGAGGACAGTTTATGATAATTCCTGGAAATGCTCCTTTGTTAACTATAACTAATATAAATATAACTATAATCATAACTATAAGAAAAGAGACCAGATAAATACGTATATTCGGAACTTAAGCATACATGTCCTGTATGTTCAGAACGTAAACATCTCAGGTCAATTATTCCTGCCCCATTTAGCCTGTTTTATGTCACTCATACCCGAGACGATACATAGAAGGAAGAGGTTTTTATTGGTTCATGGATTCAGGGGCTCAACAAGTTCGGACTCAGGTGGCCACATCTGGTGAGGGGGTTCATGCTGTATGCTCAGGCATGTCCCGGAAGGTAAGTGGTGGCTGCCAGTGACACACACGCAAGAGGTCAAGCATAGAAAGTGACCTCACTTCGCTTTTTATTTTCATGCACAATTTTTAAAAATCTTTAATTTGTAATTCTTTAACGGTGTCAGTCATTTTTGCCCCCCATTACTATCTCGCACCTCCTTGCGTACTTACTGAAACCTTCCTTTGCAAGTCCCCTTCCCACCTTTCATGGTGTGTGTGTGAACTTCTGAATTGAATTAGCGTTGCCTGGGTGAGCGTGGGCTGAGGGCATTTGCTGAAACGGACAACTTATCAGGTGTGTGACTTTTGTTTAGGCTGCATTTGTGTAACTCTGTGAAGCTGTGGTTCTTTACCGGTCTAAAACACCTGATGGTCCTAATAAAGAGCTGAATGCCCAGTGGCGAGGCAGGGGCAAGGACAGGCAGGGCTAGCAGGCAGAAAGGATAAAAGGAGAAATCTGGGAGGAAAGAGAACAAGGAGAAGAGGACGTCATGGGGGTTCAGGCACCCAGGCAGTCACGGAGTAAGGACGGAAAGTAAGATAGACAGAGGTAAGAAAGAGGAAAGCCCAGAGGGAAAAGGTAGATGAGTTAATTTAAGATAAGAAAACCTGGCTAGCAACAAGCCAAGTTAAGGCTGGGCATTCATAACTAGGAAGAAGCCTCCATGTGTGATTTATTTGGGAGCTAGGTAGTTGGCTGCCTCCAAAAGCCAAAAAAGTAAAATATACAATGCTGACCAGTTGTAATCTCTGATGTAACCACTGTCTGATGCAATAAGAAGCTTTTGACCAAGGCTGGGAGCAGCACTGATTCCGCCTTCCCACCATGGTGTAAAAGACAGCCGAGGAGACACAAATCCTTAGAAACCAAAACCCAAATCAAAAACACACTCAAAGGAGCAGAAAGCAAGCTCTCAAAGTAAGCTCAGCGAGGAAAGTAACCAGTCAGAAGAGACCGAATGAGTGAGAGAAAAGTTGCCACAAATGACAGAGAGGGAGAAACAGCCACGGTGTGTCAGGTGAGGTAACAGGATGAGGAGACAAGAGCACAGAACTGGGAAAGGCAGAGAGCAGGAAGGACAGAGCTGACGTTGTACCAGTGGGCTGGGCTCCAGACTCCCTGGGGCTTCCATAAACCTCTTGGTTCTGGTGACCTCTCAAGGCCCCAGGGGACAGGTCAAGGAAGCACTGGGCATTTCTGAGAGAAGCTGTGTAGCCTGCTTTGGGATGAAGATACCAACATGTGTGTGTCCTTGGAAAAACCGAGGCTCTGCTTTCCCTGATACTGGGTGATGCTGTCCCTCACACCCAGGTCTATTCAAGTTGTGGTGTGTTCTTTTTTATTTATTTTTTTTTAAGATTTATTTAGTTATTTAATGTGTACTGGTGTTTTGCCTGTATTTACTGTGTGAGGGTGTTGGATCCCCTGGAATTGGAGTCACCGACAGTTGTGAGCCGCCATGTGGGTGCTGGGAATTGAACCCATGTCCTCTGGAAGGGCAGCCAGTGCTCTTAACCACTGAGCCGTCTCTCCAATTCCTTTCCTGTGTTCTTATTCCTTTTACATCCTCGAGAATGTAATAAGTAGGGCCGGAGAGAAGGCTCAGTGGGTAAGAGAGCCTTCTTTGAAAGCACAAGGACTTTAAATCCTAGCGTTTCCAGAAAAAGCTGTTTGTGGCTGTGCATACTGTTGGGGATCTGAGATAGAAGGATCACTGGAGCCTGCTGACTGCAGCCTAGATCCGGGTTAGTGAAAGGTCCTGCCTCCAGGGAACAGGGCAGAGAATGACCGAGCAGGATACCTGATGTCCTCCTTCGGCCTCTTCCACATGAGCACACACGCATACACATGTGCACACATGCAGGAACTTGCATTTATCCCCCCCCCACATTCACATATGCAACAACAACAACAACACACACACACACACACACACACACACACATAGACGCACGAAAAATAAACAAGTACCAGAACACAATAGTGTTTGCAGATCCCAATGGTAGCCAAGGTGCTTTCACATATTAACTCCCTGGGCGCTGCGCACAGCCCCAAGTAGTGAGTGAAAAGCCCTTGCAAACTGCAGAGAAAGACATAGAGCCAGGAGAAGCAACTGGATAGGGTCAACCGGAAAGCAGCAGGCCATAGCAATTCCTCCTGAGGGACACAGCCCTTTGACATGGTCAGCACTGCTTTTTAGAGATGGCTCAGAGGTTAAGAGCACTGGCTGATCTTCCGGAGGTCCTGAGTTCAATTCCCAGCAACCACATGGTGGCTCACAACCATCTGTAATGAGATCTTGTGCCCTCTTCTGGCCTGCAGGCATACAAGGAGGCTGAACACTGTGTACACAATATACAAATAAATCTTAAAAAAAAAACATACCAGCAGTTAATTTATACCACCATAAGCTGCCTCTATTCTGCGGCCGGGGGGGGGGGGGCAGCATTTCTGTGCCTCCGTCATTTAGGATGCTTACTTATTTGAGATTTAATGAGTAGAAATTAAAAACAGGCTTTTGGTATGTAGACATTGGCAGGAAATCTATATTCAAAGCAGGGTAATCAAAAATCAAACATCTGTTGGTCACATTAATTTTTGCGGGAGCATTATTGTCTCATTCTGATATACATTTGCTGGGAAAAAAATGTCTCCGGATTTACAAATTGGCTTTGATGTTCTGTGCAGGCATCGCCCTCTGAATTGATAAACACACTGCTCCGTGGAATCAGTGGGCTGAAATGCCGTCAGCTGCAAGGAAGCTCTGAATCACAGCAAAGTCCTGGGCGTGATAAAGTCATCAGTACACTTGCTGGCTGGTGACAAAGGAATTGATATTAGCCTGGCAGCCTTGGCGATTGCTCCAATCTGCCCAGCTCCTGCTTCGCCGGCTGAGGGCACCCAGCCTCCACTCCCGCTGCCTACTGATCCGCTATCTTGAAAATCTGGATTTCAAACCCCAGCGATGACATTGCGACATTGGGACACTAGGCTGTGGTGCTGTGGTTAGTTCACCAGGCAGGTAAGGTCACGACTAACGAGAAGACCCCTGCTCATTAAAGGTTAATAATTCTTTTTCTAATAAAAGGAGGGCTGGAGTTCTGGGTTCTCTGGCTGAATCCCCAACACCCATATGGTGGTTCATAATCATCTCTAACTCCAGCTCCATGTCCAGAGGATCTGACACCCCTTCTGGCATTCCCAGGGGCCTGGTATGCATGTGGCATACATGTACATGCAGGCAAACACATGTACACGTAAAGTAACAATAATGATAAATAGTAAAAGCCCATATCTAAGGTGGCAGAGACAGGCTAGAGAAGATGGTTTCTACCATTTGAGACAGATGAGGAAGAGCCACTTGCCCATGAAGCCCTGGGAAAGTATTGAGTATCGCTGAGGACAAATACAATCACTAGTCAGAGGCCCTGGGACCCTCAGCCCTAAATAAAATGTCTTCATCAAATTCCTCCCCTTGGGACTCAGGGAACCCTGCAGAAGAGGAGGCAGAGAGAGTGTAAGAGCCAGAGGTGATTAAGAACACCAAGAAAACAAGACCCTCTAAATCAATATGAGCGAAGGTCATGTGACCTCACAGAGACTGAGGGTGTGCACGGGGCGTGCATGGGTCTGCTCCAGACTGGGTCCTAGAGCTGAAAGGGGCAGTGGACATAAGCCCCCATCCCTAACCAAGAAGCCACCTCTAATTGCAAATGAAAATGTAGTTTTCTCCAAGTGTCTTTTCTTGGGCTCTTTTCTTTCTATTTTACCCTATTCGGATATGTTAATTTTTGTTTTATATATTATATTGTTATCCCTTAAAATCTATTTTTTTTTTCTTTGGTTTTTCAAGACAGGGTTTCTCTGTGGTTTTGGAGCCTGTCCTGGAACTAGCTCTTGTAGACCAGGCTGGTCTCGAACTCACAGAGATCCGCCTGCCTCTGTCTCCCAAGTGCTGGGATTAAAGGCGTGCGCCACCACTGCCCGGCTCTCTAATTTATTTTCTAATGAGATATAGAAAGGATGTGGATCCAGATGGAGGGGAAGAGGAGAGGGAGGGAAAATTGTAATCAGGATATATTTTACGGTGAAAAAAAAATCTATTTTTCAAGAGAGGGAAAAATGTATTTCTGATGTTCACTTTCTGCAAATAAACCAGGATGATGAACGGAGAACAACTTGATTCTCTGCTTGGCGGCTGTGGGGCTCTCCTTGCTCCCACTAGTCCTTGAGCCAAAAGGACTGCCAGTCAATTAGCCAGCCAGACTACCCTTGCCAGCAGGAACCTTCTGGAACATTCTTTGGACGCCTTGAGAAAACATGGCTACCACAGCTGATGGCCCTGGCTACTGGAGGCACAGGCTTTAGCCAAGGCTGTTTGGTACCATTTTTGTCCCTGGCCTTTGACTATCACGAGCCTCTGTGAATTCTAGATAACTCTATAAATCTCTCCATCCAGGCCAGAAAAGACGCCCTGGTGGTCTAGCACATGGTTTCTTTTATATTATTTTAACATCATGATATAAATACATAAATCTCCCCCTTTCCTTTCCTCTCTTCAAACCCTTCCATATACTCCCTCCTTGCCCTCTTTCATCTGTATATTGTTACTCAAATCTATGGTTTCAGGCTGACCACTGGGTGCTGGATACGATCAGCGTGTACTTCCTGGGAAGATGGTCTCTGTCGCGGTCCCCCTTGGCCAGCAAGGAAGACGCGCAACCCTGGAGCGCTTCCTGCTGCAGTTTTATTCAGGACCTTGTTAACAATTGTAAAATCTCACTCCCTCTCCTCCTCTCTCCTCTGGGCAAACCTCTCCCAGCCCTTAAGTAGGCATGGGCAACCAACCCCGGATTGCCAGGTGGGCACTGCCCATAGGTCCACGCATATGCAAGCAGCTGACAATCATTGTGTCATAAGTCAGGCCTAGTTGATATTAGGAGTTGATTATCACAGAGAGCACTCGCTTTCGGGATCGCGGAGGGCGGGAGCCAGCACCATCAGGTGCGACTCCACGCAGCTCTCTACACATTGCCATCAGGTGTGACTCCACGCAGCTCTCTACACATTGCCATCAGGTGTGACTCCACGCAGCTCTCTACACATTGCCATCAGGTGTGACTCCACGCGGCTCTCTACACATAGCCATCAGGTGTGACTCCACGCGGCTCTCTACAGGTCTCTCCCGCTCTCAGCATTCCTTACTTTGTGTAGGGTTGAGGACCCCTGAGTTCTTCCCTGCTCCCTTTGGCATGTCTATGGATGCCACCTTAGTTCAGCTCATGTATGGGATTTGGTGGATGTAGCCACTCACATTCCAAGCAAACACAATCTCACAGCCAACCTTCTGACATTCCGGCTCCTACAATCTTTCCCCTGCCCCTCAATGTTCCCTCTGCCTTAGGTGTGGGAACTCTGCATTTTCATTATGGTTTTCTGTAATAGTCTCCATTTGTTGCAAAGAGAGGTTTTCTTGATGAGGGCTGAGGACTGCTCATCTCTGTGGGTGTAAGGGGTCATACTGGTTTAGTAAAGTAGTGGTACAAGATTCTCTTCTGAGATTCATGAGTTTACTAGCACCGAATTTTGTTTCCAGTCCCGGACATGGTTTCTGTCTTGTTGAGCAGATCTTAAGCCCAATTAGAGAACTATGCATTACTGCCAGGGTATGTGTGCCACTACTGCCCCGTAGGGTTATTGTGACATGCTGGCCGTTGGTTGTGGTTCTTAGGCGTCATGGCTGGTCCGTTGATTGTCATCATAGACAGTTGGTTGCCTCCTTCCCTTGGGCGCTTGCATGGCACCTTCCGGTACTGTGATAGCTAGTCCTCTGGGAGAAGACTTTCAGGTCTGTTCCAGCTCAGGGGCCTCTGGGCCCTGCTTCTGAAACGCACTGTACCTTTAGCAATAGGGATTTACTTTCCACTTCTGTGGGATAGGATGAGGGTGGGCACTCAAGGACAGTAACAATAGGCTGTATGTTTTGGGAGCCTCTTGGCCAGCCCTGACTAAGAACTCAAAAGAGAGCTTCTCGTGTCTGGTATTGGGGGTTTTGGTGATCTCTTGGAGAGAGTATTTTTAGTCCAGATGAAAAAAAGTTCACTACAAGTGTGTGTGTGTGTGTGTGTATATGTGTATATATGTGCATATATACATGTGTGTATGAGTGTGTATGTATATATTTGTGCATGCATGTGTATATGCTTATGTGTATGTACATATATATACATAAACAGAATTATATATGAATATTATATAGTTTTTTTGAGATAAAATAATATTAATATTAATAGTATGATTCCTTATGACCCTTTCAGACATCCTTATTGTTATTTTACCCTCCTCCCTCCTTCTGGATTTGTCTCCCTTTTCCCTCCTTAAAGAGCTCCCCTTTTCCATGTCCCTCATCAGATTGCTTGGACACACTGTTCCCCTCTTTATTGCCACCCCGATCCTGGGAATAGTCCTGGTTTCTGTAGTAGACTATAAATTCACACCTGAAGACTTGGAGCTAGGGGCCTCCAATAAGAAAGAACCTGTGATGAGGAGCGGTGGTGCATGTCTTTAATCCCAGCACTCAGGAAGCAGAGGCAGGCGGATCTCTGTGAGTTCCAGGTCAGCCTGGTCTAGAGAGCAAGCTCCAGGTCAGGCTAAAGCTACAGAGAAACCCTGTCTTGATAAACAAAACAAGGAAGGAAGGAAAGAAAGAGCGACGAACGCGTGACATTTGTCTTTCTGGGTCTGGGGTTACCTCATTTATTTCTAGTTCAGTGTATTTACCTGCAAAGTTCATGACTTCATTTTTCTTTACAGCTGAATAGTATTCCATAGTGCATATTCCACATCTGCATTATTCCTTCTTTGGTTGAAGGACAGTTAGGGTGTTTCCCTTTCCTAGCTCTCATGCAAAGAGCAGCCATGGACTTCTAAGAACTCTCTGTTCATGCCCCAGGCCCATTTTTTGAATGGGTCATTTTTTTTTTTTGTCCGTCTCCCCCTTTAAAAGTCCCTTGTATATTCTAGATCTCAACCCTCTGTCAGGCACAAGCAAGGAACTCAGGACCGCGAGGGATGCACCCACACACTGAGACAATGGGGATGTTCTGTCGGGAACTCTCCAAGGCCAGCTGGCCTGGGTTTGAAAAACCATGGGATAAAACCGGACTCGCTGAACATAGCGGACAATGAGGACTACTGAGAACTCAAGAACAATGGCAATGGGTTTTTGATCCTACTGCACGTACTGGCTTTGTGGGAGCCTAGGCAGTTTGGATGCTCACCTTAATAGACCTGGATGGAGGTGGGTGGTCTTTGGACTTCCCACAAGGCAGGGAACCCTGATTGCTCTTAGGGCTGACGAGGGAGGGAGACTTGATGGGGGAGGGGGAGGGAAATGGGAGGCGGTGGCAGGGAGGAGACAGAAATCTTTAATAAATAAATAAATAAATAAATAAAAAATAAACCCTCTGTCAGATGTCTCGCTGACAAAGGTTCTCTCCCATTCAAACCTTTAAGTTTTATGAAGTTCCTTGTCAATTGCTGCTCTAATTCCTGGTCAAGTGAATGGTATTCAGAAATTCCTTTCATACCTACAGCATGTAGGGTAATGCCTAGACTTTCTTCTAGCAGTTCCAGCAATTCAGGTTTCACATTAAGGTCTTTGGTCCATTGGACTTAGACCCTTATCTGTCACCTTATACAAAAGCTAATTTCATTCTTCTGCCGTGGGCATCCAGTTTCCCCAGCACCATTTGTTGAAGATCCTTCCTTTTCTTCAGCCTATTCTTTTCGTCTTTGTCAAATACAAGGGGCTGAAGCTGCATGTGCTCATCATGTTTGGGTCTTAGATTTGGTTCCATTGGTCCACATGTTTCTTTCTGTGCCGCTACCACACTGTTTTTATTCCCAGGGCTCTATGCCGTATTTTAAGATCTGGAATAAAAATTACTCAAACATTGTTCTTTTTGCCGAGGATCGTTTTGGTTACCTGGGATATCTCGTGGTTCCATACGAATTTTAGGATAGCTTTTTCATTTTTGTGAAGACCCATAAGGGGATTTTTTTTTTTTGGGTGGGGATGATTTTTTTATTTTATTTATTTAAAAAATTTAAAATTTCACAAATTAGCCTCAGTTCCCCCTCCCACCTCTTCTCCCGCCACCACCTCCCCCATCCCACCTCCATCTACACCTCAGAGGAGGTAATGCCTCCCTTGGGGAGTCAACAAAGTCCGGAATACCAAGTTGAGGTAGGATCAAGCCACTCCCCTTTTCCCCACCCCATATCAAGGCTGAGCAAGGTATCCAACCATATGGAAGGGGCTCCAAAAAGCCAGTTCATGCACCTAGAATAAGACCTGGTCCCACTGCCAGGAGCCCCCCTTCCCACAACAGATCAAGTCACACACTGTCACCCACATTCAGAGGGCTTAGTTTGTTCCCATGCAGGATCCCCAGGTCCAAGAGTCTGCGAGGTCCCACTAGCTTGGATCAACTGTCTCTGTAGTTTTCCCAATATTGACCCTGGTAAGGGGATTTTGATTAATATTGCTTTAAATATGCAAATAGCTTTTGATAGAATGGTCATTTCTACAATGCTAATTTTACCAATCCATGAGGATGGGATGTCTTTCCACTTTCTAGTGTCTTTATCTCTTTCTTCAGAGGGTTAAAGTTTTACTTGTAGGCGTCCTTCACTTCCTGGCTTAGGTTTATTCATAGATATTTGATTTTATATGATGCTGCTATGAATGGGTTCATGATGCCCTTCCCTGAGGGCTTGTGGTTGGTGTATAGAAAAACTTTTGATTGCTGTACGTTGACCCTGTTTCCTGCTACATTGCTGAATTGATCATTTCTAGAAGTTTTCTGCTAGAATTTTAGTGTATCATCTGCAAAAAGGGATTGCTTGGCTTCTTCTTTCCCTATTTGTACCTTTTAATTTCTTCCTCTTGCCTTATTGCTCCAGATGGATTTCAAGCATCTTTTATCATGAAAGCATGTTTTTCAAAGGCCTTCTCTTTATCTATTGAGAGGATTGTGTGATCGTCTCATGTCCATTTATTTGGTTTATTACAATTATTGACTTGCATATGTTGAACCATCCCTGCATTTTAGAGATGAAAACCAATTTGGTCATGATGGATTATGTTTTTGATGTATGTCTGTTTTCTGTTTGTAAGTATTTTATTGAGTAATTTTGAATCTATGTTCATCAGGGATATTAGGCAGTTGTTTTCTTTTTTTTATTGTCTTTACGTGGTTTGGGTATTAGTGTTACTGGTTCATAGAAGGAATTTGGAGTTTGGAAGTGCTCCATCTCTTCCTTTTCCTTCCTTCCTTCCTTCCTTCCTTCCTTCCTTCCTTCCTTCCTTCCTTCCTTCCTTCCTTCCTGTTTGTCTATTTTTCTTTCTTTCTTTCTCTCTCTCTTTCTCTCTCCCTCTCTTTCTTTCTTTCTTAAATAGCTTAAGAAGGATTGACTGTAGATCTTTGAACATCTACTAAAATTTTTGCTGTGAATCCATTTGGTCTAGGTTGTTTTGTTTTGCTTTGTTTCTTTTTCTGGAAGTTTTTTTTTTTATTACTATTTCAATTCTCTTGTTATGGGTCTGTTTAGGATTTTGACTCCTTCTTGGTTTAATTTTGGTAGTTTGGCCAAATCTAGAAATTCTTCCATTTCTTTTAGGTTTTCTAACTTAATGGAGTACAGGTTTTTAAAATACTCCTTTATAATCTTATTAATTTCTTTGTGTCTAGTATAATGGCTCATTTCTGCTGCTATTAATTTGGGACCTATCTTTCCTTCTTTCTGTTCATTGGGTTAAGAGTCTGCTAATCTAATTTATCTTCTCAAAGAATACTCTCTTAGATTCATTGATTCTTTGTATTATTTTCTTTGTTCCTATTTCATTGATTCCTGTTCTAATTTTTATTATTTCTTGCCACTGACTTGGTTTGAATTTTTTCTGACATTTTGAGTTGCAACATTAAATTATTTATCTGTATTCTTTCTGATTTTTAATGTGGGCACCCAGAGCTGTGCTTTTCCATGACAAGTCTGCTTTCCATGCATCCCAGAGGTCCCTTGTGCTGTGTTTTCATTTTCATTTAGTCCCAGGAAGATTTTTATTTCTTTCTTTATTTTTTTCTTTGACCCATTTATCATTCAGTAACAAGTTGTTTAGTCTCCATGAGTTTGTGTATTTACTAGAGTATTTTTGCTGTCAATTTTTAAATTTTATTACTTTGTGGTTGGACGAGTGATTTCAATCTTTTTTTTTTGTTGTTGTTTTTTTGTTTTGGCTTTTCTAGACAGGGTTTCTCTGTGGTTTTGGAGCCTGTCCTGGAACTAGCTCTTGTAGACCAGGCTGGTCTCGAACTCACAGAGATCTGCCTGCCTCTGTCTCCCAAGTGCTGGGATTAAAGGCATGCACCACCACTGCCTGGTGATTTCAATCTTTTTGAATTTGTGTCTCAGGAAATGGTCTATTTTAGGAAAGCTTCTGTTTGCTATCGAGTAGAATGTGCATTTTGGTGTGTGGTGGTTTGAATAAGAATGCCCCCTACAGGCTCATAGGTGACAATGCTTTGTCACCAGGGAGTGGTGCTATTAGAGGTGTGGCCTTGCTGGAGTAGGTGTGGCCTTGCTGGAGGAAGCACGTCACTGGGGATGGGCTCTGAGGTTTCAGAAGCTCAAGCAAGTCCCAGAGTCTCTCTTCCTACTGCGTGCTGATCTGGATGTAGACCTCTCCGCTACCTCTCCAGCACCATGCCTGCCTGCATGCCACCATGCTTCCTATCATGACAATAATGGACTAAACCTCTGAAATTGTAAGCCACTCTTCACAGTAACAGAATACTGTTATTCTTATGGGTTTTCCTGTATATATGATTGTTGTATGAGGTTTTTGCTTCTTTGGTTTTTTTGGGGGGGCCCCACCATCCAGCTCCCAAACAAATCACACACAGAAGCTTATTCTTAGTTATGAATGCCTGGCTTTAGCTTGGCTTGTTTCTGGTCAGCTTGTCTTATCTTAAATTATCCGGTCTACCTTTTGCCTCTGGGCTTTGATCTTTCTCTATTTCTGTATACCATACTTTACTTCTTTCTCTGTGGCTTGCTGTGTAGCTGGGTGACTGGACCCCGATGTCCCCCTCTCCTTGTCTCTTACTCCTCATTCTCTCTCCTAGTTCTCATAGTTAAATAAATGCAGTGTAAACAAAAGTCACACACCTGAAACTAATATTCTCCAACACGTGACTTGTGTTTTTCCTCCTGTAACTTTCAACACTCTTATATCTGAGTGTTTTAATTGCAATATGCTGTGGGGATTTTCTTTTCTAGTCTTGTCTATTTGGCGTTCTGTGAGCTTCATGTATTTCTATGGGCTTGTCTTCTCTTATTTTGGGGAAGTTTTCTTTTATGATCTTGTTGAAGAGATGGTCTGTGCTGTTAACTGGAGATTATTCTCCCTCATCCATGCTTATAATTTGAATCAGGATGGATAGTTTCGTGGTGTTCCACATTTTCTCTGTGTTTAATTTTTTTAATAACCCTTGTTTATTTGATCTAGCGCCTCAACTTTATCTTTGAGTCCTGATTTTCTTCTGTTTGATTTGTCATTTTTGTACTACTTTTCTTTGAGTTTTCTAGTAGAGTTATTGGGTTTTTCAATTCCACCTTCAATTCAGCGTGAGTCCTCTTTAATGTCTTCAACTCCTTATTGCATTCCGTTCTTAAAGTGTTAGATTGTTTTTGTCATTTCCGCCAGTTTGTGTTTTCTTGGGCACCGCTCAGGTGTTTATTCTCCTTCAGCACTTTCTCCTTAATTCCATTGCGCTGGTTCTTTGAGTCTTCTTTAAACTCCTCGAATTCTTTGGTGAAATTTATGATTGCTCTTTTTTTTTTTAAACTTATTTATTTATTATGTATATAGTGTTCTATCTGCACAAACACCTGCAGGCCAGAAGAGGGCACCAGGTCTCTTTACAGATGGTTGTGAGCCATCATGTGGTTGCTGGGAATTGAACTCAGGACCTCTGGAAGAACAACCAATGCTCTTAACCACTGAGCCATCTCTCCAGCCCCTTATGATTGCTCTTTTTAAATTCTGCATGCTGGGATCCATCTAGATAATTCTCGTTGGCAAACATCTCTACAGCACTGGTAGGTTTTAGGGAGAAGTATAGTGATATTTTTGTGTTTTTAACGAATAAAGCTTGCCTGAAGATCAGAGTGCAGAGCTAAGCCACTAGAGGCCAGGTGGTAGAGGCACATACCTTTATTCCCGGAACTTGGGAGGTGGAGACAGGAAGGGATATGGCTGGGCAGAGAGAGAAATATAAGGTGGAAGGAGACAGGAGCTCAAATGCAGTCTGGGGTGTGGTAGAGACGGTAACAGTCAGCCTGAGGACACGGTCAGCCTGAGGACGCAGTCTGAGGAAGCAGACAGGATTGCCCCTAAGGTCTCCCTAGTGGCTGGCTGCTCTGTTTCTCTGATCCTTCAGCTTTCACACCCTGATAACTGGCTCCGTGTTTTTATTATTAAGAACAATTGGGATTCATGCTACAGACAAGGTACTGGCTTGATCTCCCATATTGTCATTTTTTTGATGAGTTCTTTTTTTTTTTAAATATTTATTTATTTATTATGTATGCAATTTTCTTTCTGTGTGTATGCCTGAAGGCCAGAAGAGGGCAGCAGATCTCATTACAGATGGTTGTGAGCCACCATGTGGTTGCTGGGAATTGAACTCAGGACCTTTGGAAGAGCAGGCAATGCTCTTAACCACCGAGCCATCTCTCCAGCCCCTTTTGATGAGTTCTGAGCATGCGAACTGCTACTGTTCCGAGTCTGTTATGGACAGAACAGGTTGGGATAGAAGAGCGGTTGTGTGGGTGGTTAGGGTGAGAGATTGGGAATGGCTTGTGTGGAATGAAGTCAGGTGATCACAGAGGACTGGCCTGGTGGTATACAGAAAAGCTGGAGTGTTAGGGTAGACCTGGGGATTGGTGGGTCCTGGGTGAAGCCCCGAGCTCCTTTGCAGTATAGGCAAGAGAGTTCACACCACACAGGAGCACTGGTTGTTGGACAGGCCCAGGCTAGACCTTTCAGGTTGCAGACAAAATGCGGACTGGAATTTCACGGAGACTCACCAGGCTAGACCCTGGAGGAGGACCTGGGAAGTCTGGGCACTGAGTGGATTGGCTGGAGTAGCACAGGCGGTTGTAGGTGGGGCCAGTCCTGGTGGAAGACTGGAGTCTAGCTTTGGCACAGGTAGGGTGGTCAGGCTAGGCCAGGGCACTGTTTATTGTGCTGGGACTAGACCTGGAGGGCTTTGGAAAAAGATGAGAAAGGTATGGGTTCGAATTCTGTGGTTGGAGGCTGTTGCACACCGTTTCTTAAGATGTGAGATACCATGCAGGGAAGCAGGGTCGTCATTAAATTTTGGCAATAGCAAAGGTTTCTAATACCAAACTAATGGGAATTAATTAATGGGAATGAATCTTTGTCTCGACAGAGCGAATGGACACCAGCCAGCTGATAGGGGGACTCAGGGATCCAGAAATGCACTGGCAGAAACTCCCACATACCTGGGATATGGGCTGGGCGCACGCTACGGTTTACCTCAGCATCTCAGGGGGCAGCCTGAGCAGGTCAAAGGTGAGGGCTGTGGGCTGCTTTCTCTTCTCTTCGCATTGAGCATAAGAGGTAGGCCGTACAAGGAGGCCTGAGGACGGAGGTCCTGGGTCTCTGCTTTTTTAGAGGCCACATTTTATCAGAAAGCTGGACACAGCCTGATTCCTTCGTGATTTGGAACCCAAAGGCTTAAGTTTCTGTACGCATAGGAAGGGCCCTGAGGGGCTAGCATGGAGTCCGTGCTGAGCCCTGGGGCTGTGGGCTCTACGCAAGAGCGACAGCATTCACACTTGATCAGTTGAGAGGAAAGTGGAGAGATGTGGTTTGGAGTTACTACTTTGTAGTAGTGGGCTCTGCCTTTGGATGGAGGACTGGGATGTATCATGGTTGGCTGACTTGGCTGTGGTCTATGTTGAGGATCACCTGCAGAATCCTAGGGCGGGGCACACTGGTATACATGTTCCTATGGAAACAGGCTTGTAGTAATATGTTAGTAAGCTCTTAGGATTGCTTGGTGGGCCCACCACCCAGGTTCCAAATAAATCACACGGAGGCTTATTCTTAGATGTGAATGTTCGCTCTTATCTTGGCTTGTTTCTTACCCGCTTTTCTTAATTTTATATTATTCCCTCTGCCTTTTGCCTGTGGGGTTTCCTATTCTCTCACTTCTGTAAATCTGATTTTTCCTCTGTGGATTGCTGTGTAGCTGGAAGGCTGGACCCTAATGTCCTCCTCCTCCTCTGGTTACTTCTCTTCCTAACCCACTTCTCTGATTTCTCCTACTTAATATTCTCTCCGCCTACCAGCCCTGCTTATCCTTTCTCCTGCGGCTGCTGACTGTTCAGCTCTTTATTAGATCATCAGGTGTTCTAGACAGGAAAAGTATCACAGCTTCACAGAGTTAAAGAAATGCAACATAAACAAAAGTAACACACCTTAACATAATATTCCCAATGTAGGCTCATTTGAGTACTGCATGTTTTGTAATGTACATATATACACACATATGTATATGCATATAAATAAACTAAGACCTCTCTTCTCTCTGTCTCTTTCTGTCTCTCTGTCTCTCTCTCTCTCACACACACACACATACACATATACTTTTTTTTTTTTGGTTTTTCGAGACAGGGTTTCTCTGTGGCTTTGGAGCCTATCCTGGAACTAGCTCTTGTAGACCAGGCTGGTCTCAAACTCGCAGAGATTTACCTGCCTCTGCCTCCCGAGTGCTGGGATTAAAGGTGTGCGCCACCCTGCCCAGCTACATACACATATACTAAGGGCAAGAGAAAGGGGATGAGGAGACAGAGGGACCCTCACTTTCAGTGCGCATTTAAACCACTTGAGTTAACAACAATACTTTCTATTTGTTAAGTACTTTTTATACTGGGTCAGCTAAAATGCTTTTGTTTGAAAATTATAGAAAAGTCTCTTGACATTTGTTGGAATAAATTTAATTTCATGGTTCAAATGGTGAGGCACAACATGGTTTTGATGGATTTGGCTGGGGCTTTGGCTCAATTTTTCAACATCCTACCCCTCCCTCTCTCAACTTCCCTGGTCAGTCTCTTCCAGGGTGGCTTCCTTGGTTCTTAGGATGTCAAATTTATAGGTATTAGACCATCCTCACAAAAGAAAAAAAGAATTTCTCTTCTTAAAATGATCTGAGATAAAAATTGTTCTTCACTGTAATTGGACCGACCAAGCTGGATAATCTAGGATACTTGATTAAAAATAAGTCAATGAAGCCGGGCGGTGGTGGCGCATGCCTTTAATCCCAGCACTTGGGAGGCAGAGGCAGGCAGATCTCTGTGAGTTCGAGACCAGCCTGGTCTACAAGAGCTAGTTCCAGGACAGGCTCCAAAACCACAGAGAAGGGGCTGGAGAGATGGCTCAGCGGTTAAGAGCATTGCCTGCTCTTCCAAAGGTCCTGAGTTCAATTCCCAGCAACCACATGGTGGCTCACAACCATCTGTAATGAGGTCTGGTGCCCTCTTCTGGCCTGTAGGCATACACACAGACAGAACATTGTATACATAATAAATAAATAAATATTAAAAAAAAAAAAACAAAACCACAGAGAAACCCTGTCTCGAAAAACAAAACAAAACAAAACAAAAAAAAAAGTCAATGAAGGGGGCTGGACTTTTCCCTCATGGGTCTTTAGTCCCAGCACTCAGGAAGCAGAGGCAGACCTATTTCCATAAGTTCAAAGCCATCCTGGCCTACACAGTAAGTTCCAGGTTAGCTAGGGCTACAGGGTGAGAACCTACCTCAAAATAAACAAGTAAATAAATCCAATACATCAAACCCTGATCCAGGCAATCTCATCCAGGCCTCATTTGGGAAGGACGGCAGGAAGGCCATGGTAATAAAACAGGGTCTATGATGCACAGCGGATCTCATCTGCTTCTTGCTTTGGTTTTTCGAGACAGGGTTTCTCTGTGGCTTTGGAGCCTGTCCTGGAACTAGCTCTGTAGACCAGGCTGGTCTCGAACTCACAGAGATCCGCCTGCCTCTGCCTCCCGAGTGCTGGGATTAAAGGCGTGCGCCACCATCGCCCGGCCTGCTTCTTGCTTTGAATAAGTATCTGATTGCCTTCCATTTTAGAGGCTTACTGGAGACCTTGACCCAGACACATCTGCTTGGTAGTTGTGATAGAAGGAGGCTGGAATTAGATGGACAGGTCCACTTTTACCACTTAACAACAAAAACAGGAAGAAAAGAATGAGGAGCATCTTAGAGGAGAAAGACCTCAAGGGGTGAACTCAGATGCGAAAGTGCTGAAGGCAGGGGGGGTTCTAGGGCTTCCGAAAACATCCAGTGTACTGGAGCACAGGTACACACGTGATAGGGAAAATTAAGCCCGTGAACTGGAAATTGACACCCGTTAGTAAAAACATTTCACAAAAATGATGAAATGAAGCCGGGCAGTGGTGGCGCACGCCTTTAATCCCAGCACTCGGGAGGCAGAGGCAGGCGGATCTCTGTGAGTTCGAGACCAGCCTGGTCTACAAGAGCTAGTTCCAGGACAGGCTCCAAAACCACAGAGAAACCTTGTCTCGAAAAACCAAAAAAAAAAAAAAAAAAAAAAAAAAAAAAAAAAAAAAAAGATGAAATGATTGGTTGTGGGTTACTACATGAGAAACAAAGTCAATAAACCAACATAATATGTCTACTATGTTTGCACCACTTCAACTTTTCCCCCTCTCTAAACACCTCTTCAGTGATCCCTAGGCAAAGAGCTATGCTGTGGGAGCTCCTTCAGCCAATAGTCTTTAAGATACCAGCCCACTTGGGCGTGGTCTCACACTATAAATGCAGCTGTACTGAATGTACTCGCTCTCTTGCTTCTGGCTCTCGCCTCTGGCCCCTAGACTCTTCCTGTTCCCCATTCGGGCAGAGGACTGTTATTTAGGACAGTGATCTGTAAGTCTCCCCTAATTAAATAACCCTTTGTTATACGTAATTCTGAACTAGTGTGGGGTTATTTCGAACTTCCGCCATCAGGTCTCTTCTGTGGCTTTTATGTTCACATCCATTGGGTGACTAGCTGAGAACACATCGCTTAGGCAATTCCCCAAACGTCTCTCCGTTCAGCGTCTTCATCCAATGACAGAGAAACCGTTCTGAGCTCAGAGCGTGAGTCCGTTTTCCCACAGTGACCGAGGCAGACCAGGACAAAAGACTGCTAAAGCATTTCCTAGGAATTCAGTTTCCTTTCTGCCTGAGGTCAGAGTCCGCTTTATAATTCTCAGCCTCAAATTAGAATTTGGGGATTTCTTTCTCAGTCCAGTGAGGCGATCTCTTTTCACCGTCTTCCATGAGTCTCCTTGAGGCAAAATATTCTAGATCAGAGAACACCACCATCCACAAAACGTGACTCCGGATGGCCACAGGTGGGGAGCTGGCTAGAGACAAGGCTTAGACTTAGAGTGTGAATACTGTTTTTTAAATTGAGCTCTACATTTATTTATTTTTTATTCACTGCTTCCATTTTAATTAGAAAGGACGTGTCCAGAGGGTCTCTGAATGCATTCATTTGCCTCACAGCATCTTGAGGCATTAAGAGTTCCAGTCTTCCACCACCTTCAGATGGCCATTCTCTACCCTGGGCCCTTTAGTCTTGTGTGCATGTCCATGCTATCATTTGATTTTTTCTTCAGCACGACCTCTTCTGCCCACTTCTGGCTGAAGAACGCCAGGGCCAAGGCAAGCATGCCATTGATTCCGATAATGTTCTTGCTCAGGTCCAGGTACCTCAGCTTCCTGTGGCAAGAGAGCATGGATGTCCAAGCGTGGCAAGAGGAGGAGGTGAACCAACACCGGTCCAGCTCCGGAACCAGCAAGTTGCAGTCGGCATCTGCCAGGCTCAGGTGGGTCAGCATCTTACTGTGCCTCAGAGAGAAGGCCATTTCTTCACAAGAGGCCTTAGTGAGGTTACAATTCTCCAGCATTAGTTCCCTGAGGTAACTCAGCAGCAGGTACTTCACCCAAAAAAAATATCTGGGGAGCTTGGTCTCAGTAACAGAGTCTTCAGGTGCGTGTGCCTTTGAAGAGTGCTGGTAAGCTGAATCCAGTCTCTAAAGGTGGCTTCACAGTTCTTCAACTGTAATCTTTGCACTTTAGACTGGGGCTTCTTCAGGGCGGTGGTGACTCTGTGTATGAACAGGGTCTCCAGGACGCTGTCAGTCACTGTCCACACTTCCAGGTCTTTATTTGTTTCAAACACAGGGCAGATATCTTGCCACCAGCTGAAGGCGATCTTATTCTCTCAGCTGAGTGCCCTGGGAAGGATCTGCTGAGTCAGGCCAAGCTCCTGGTGGGAGGCTCTCAACAGAGTTCTTTCTTCAAACCTTGACAGTGCCCAAGGCATAACACAGACAGCTGAAGGTCCTTCAGGCTCCTGATTTTCAAAGAGACTTTCTGGAGCTTTCCAGGGCACTGTAGACAAAGCTCTTCTCCCCGATTTCAGTCAGGCAGGGGAAGAGCTGGGAGCAGTCATAGCATATTTAGTCATTCAAATGGGTTATCTCGCTTATGGCCTTCAACTTGTTACCCAAGGCTAATCTGCACTGGAAGGACCTCATCACGAGGCCAGCACAGGCTTCACTTAAAAGACCAAATAAAAGCCTCACCTGAGTCTCACAGCTTTCTCTGGCTCTCGACATTGCAATCAGATCCCGGATGCTCACTTGGCTCAGTGGGTGATAACAAACAATTCTTTGGGAGGAAGGAGAACATAAAACAGGGTGCCAAAAACCTCCTGGAAGATAAACAAGGCAAACATGTAACGGTCTCCTTGGTCTTCTAGCTTTCGAAGAGTGTTCACTTGAAAAAAAGTGGACATGCTGAAAGTCTGTCTTACCAAACACACTCTTCAGATCCCATATACCCTGGGCAGCCAGGCGGCACACACCTTCTGATTGCTTTTGGTAATTACGGCCGGAAAGTTTCTTACATATTGTTGGGAACAGGGTAGCCAGATACAACACACACAGAGATGGTGCATTTGGACAAGCCTTTGTGAGATTTACCATTTTCTGCATTAGTTTTTTTAGACAATGGCACACTATCCAGCACACCCCAGGGACCCGACATGTGGACAAGAGAATGGTGTTTTTCTTGGCAAAATCCACAACTTGATTCCTTATCATTTTGCTCTGAAATACGACCTGAGATAGTTGGAGCTCTACATTTTTCTCTGCTCTCCTCCCTGACTCTCCCCTCCAACCCTCTCCCAAGGTCCCCACGATCCCAATTTACTCAGAAGATCTTGTCTTTTTCTACTTCCCATGTAGATTAGATCTATGTATGTCTCTCTTAGGGTCCTCATTGTTGTCTAGGTTCTCTGGGATTGTGATTTGTGGGTTGCTTTTCTTTGCTTTATGTTTAAAAACCACTTATTAGTGAATACATTGTCTTTCTGGGTCTGGGTTACCTCACTCAAAATGATGTTTTCTAGCTCCATCCATTTGCCTGCAAAATTCAAGATGTCATTTTTTTTTTCCTTCTGTGTGGTACTCCATTGTGTAAATGTACCACATTTTCCTAATCCATTCTTTGGTCAAAGGGCATTTAGGTTGTTTCCAGTTTCTGGCTATGACAAACAATGTTGCTATGAGCATAGTTGAGCACATGTCTTTGTGGCATGATTGAGCATCCTTTGGATATATACCCAAAAAAGGGTCTTGAGGAAGGTTGTTTTCTAATCGTCTGAGAAATCACCACACTGACATCTAAAGGGACTGTACCAGCTTACATTCCCACCAGTAATGCAGAAGTGTTCCCTTTTCCCCCACAACCTCTCCAGCATAAGTTGTCATCAGTGGTTTTGATCTTGGCCATTTTTACAGGCGTAAGATGGAAACTCAGAGTTGTTTTGACTTGCAAAAGCCAAAAAGCCCACAAACACATGGAAATTAAACAATGCTCATCTGAATCATCAATGGGTCAAGGAAGAAATAGAGAAATTAAAGACTTCCTAAAATTCAATGAAAATAACCACACAACATACCCAAATTTATGGGACACAATGGAAGCAGTGTTAAGAGGAAAGTTCATAGCACTAAACGCCTACATAATACTGTGAATACTGTTATGGAGGACCTGAGCTCAGTTCCAAGTACTTGCTGCTCTCCTCTGGATGCTCCCCCCCCCGTGTCTCTCTCTCTCTCTGTCTCTCTGTCTCTGTCTCTCTCTGTCTCTGTCTCTCTCTGTCTCTCTCTCTGTCTCTCTCTGTCTCTGTCTCTCTCTCTCTCTCTCTGTGTTCCTGGAACTTCCCTGAAAGGGCAGAATACATATTACCTGCACAGAAGGCCTGCCTGGCACACAGAACATGTATTGGTATGCAGCAATTTGAGAGAAGGGGTGGGTAAAAGTGGTGGTCAGGGTTGTCTCCTGGCTAAAGCTGCCTTTGATCAGAGACAAAGGCACTGGAAAATGACTCTTGCTTGTGAGGGGAAAGTCCCCACCTCTCTTTCTCCTTCCTGTCTCTAATCTTCTCTGTGTCCTAAATGAGCACCAAAATGCTCTAACCCCGACCATCTCCGTCCTTCGGAGGTTCTCTGAAGTCAAGGCATGCGGCTGCATAGTGGTGTCCAAGCAGAAGGGATCAGGGACTCCTGCAGTTCAACCAATACTCTGGTAGGAAAACTGTTGACTTTCCCATTTTGCAGAAGCGAATGACCTAGGACCGAGTTAAACACATAGTATAAAGATGACTTTCAGAATTTCCTTGGAGGCTGGAGACAGCTTTGGGGTGGGGTGGGGGGTGCTTACACATCTTTTTAAATGGGAGAGGAGTCAACCTGGATTCTCAAGTGGCTCAGTGAGCCTGCTGTAAAGGATTTTCCATCCTTCTGCACACGATATTGGACTCTAGTCTTTCATGTTACGTTAAGATTGCATAGGCATTCTAACTGAGCTACTGAGGGGTCACGGTGAAATCGAATGTCAATCCTGAGGAGAGTAGACTGTCTGTAGATGGGAAAAGGCAAAAGAATTACAACCTAAGACAAATCTCGAGTGTGGAGGTCAACAGCAGCGTTATGCGTTATCATTGACATAAGGAAGCTGTTACGTGCCTGGGCCTGAATGGTTGGATAAACAACATGTACACATGAAGGAATATTATTCAGTTTTAATAAGGAAGGGGATACTGAAACTTGAAGACATGCACTAAGCGAAGGCAGCCACAAAAGGACAAAATTATACTTTGCCTCCGCAGGAGGTACCCAGAGGAATCACATTCACAAAAAAAAAAAAAAAAAATGGCACACCAATTTCCAAGGCTGGGGGTGAGGAGAATGAGCTGTTTAGCAGGAACAATGTTTCAGTAGGGAAAGATGGGAAGGTCCTAGGAGATGGATTTAGGTAGCTATCCCTCTGCCACTGAATTGTATGCTTAAAATGGTGAAAGGGTGACATGTTATGACTATATTATAACAATGATGACAATGACGACAAAGACTCCCAAGGTCAGTGTCAAAATATAGAGCCCCTGTACTTGTTCCCAGAAGGCTAGGGGCATGTGTCTAATCTCTGCTGCAGCTGAGTCTCAAGCTTCCCTCCTCAGAGAATGAGGGGCTACCTGACTTAGGAAGCAAACCACGTTGTTATAATGGCCACTTAGGCACCGGCAATTAAAACCAATACCTATTACACGGTTCTTTAAACGTGTGACAATTTGCTAATGCTTTTTATCAGCTAATAGGATCAGAAAGAGGTGAATTATATTTAACTAATGTACACACTTTAATGTGGGGCTAATGACCGACAAATTGGTATATTATGAAATAGAGACGTAAGTTAGCTTGAGGGAGAGTGAGAGACTTAGACAGATGGACTCAGACCTTTCCTTAAGTGACCAGAAAGGCAGATAGCTGAACTTTCTGCCTCAGATGAACATACACACCCAAAGAGTGATGGGTTTCTAGCTTTAAGAATGCTAGCTAGGAGCTACTGGGTCAGATGCACATCTTAGAGGGTACAGAACTCCATTCCTGCCCCCCCCCAAAAGGCTCATTCTGTTACTGGACAAGCTATAAAGGCCCCAATAGAGATACATGCTGACCCACTGTCTAGGGCCCTAAGCAGTGACCTGACCCTACAGGAGACCTCCATGGAGGGTATAAACTCCCTATTCCTGACCTGCTGTTTCTTGGGTCAGGGACCCTGCTGGAAACACTCGAGGGGACTTTAAGCACCTTCCTAACACTGTAGTCACCTGCCCCCAAGAGGTCCTGCTATTGAGGCAGCATTGTGTGGATGTGTCCTCTAGAGGGCTGTGTTGCTAGAAGCTTGATCCCCAGTGTGGCAGTATTGAGGTGGGAGGCCCTTTAAGAGTTGCAACCCGGGTGGAGGTTCTTAAGGGGACAGCTTTTTTTTTAATTAATTAATTTATTTATTAAAGATTTCTGCCTCCTCCCCACCACTGCCTCCCATTTCCCTCCTCCTCCCCCAATCACATCCCCCTCCCTCGTCAGCCCTAAGAGCAATCAGGGTTCCCTGCCCTGTGGGAAGTCCAAGGACCACCCACCTCCATCCAGGTCTAGTAAGGTGAGCATCCAAACTGCCTAGGCTCCCACAAAGCCAGTACGTGCAATAGGATCAAAAACCCATTGCCATTGTTCATGAGTTCTCAGTAGTCCTCATTGTCCGCTATGTTCAGCGAGTCTGGTTTTATCCCATGCTTTTTCAGACCCCGGCCAGCTGGCCTTGGTGAGTTCCCGACAGAACATCTCCATTGTCTCAGTGTGTGGGTGCACCCCTCACGGTTCTAAGTTCCTTGCTCGTGCTCTCTCTCCTTCTGCTCCTGATTTGGGCCTTGAGATTTCAGTCCGGTGCTCCAATGTGGGTCTCTGTCTCCTTTCATCGCCTGATGAAGGTTAATATTCAGGAGGATGCCTATATGTTTTTCTTTGGGTTCATTTTCTTATTTAGCTTCTCTAGGATCACGAATTATAGGCTCAATGTCCTTTATTTATGGCTAGAAACCAAATATGAGTGAGTACATCCCATGGTCCTCTTTTTGGGTCTGGCTTACCTCACTCAGGATAGTGTTTTCTATTTCCGTCCATTTGCATGCAAAATTCAAGAAGTCATTGTTTTTTACTGCTGAGTAGTTCTCTAATATGTATATATTCCATACTTTCTTCATCCATTCTTCCATTGAAGGGCATCTAGGTTGTTTCCAGGTTCTGGCTATTACAAACAATGCTGCTATGAACATAGTTGAGCATATACTTTTGTTGTATAAGGCATCTCTTGGGTATATTCCCAAGAGTGGTATTGCTGGGTCCAGGGGTAGGTGGATCCCGAATTTCCTGAGAAACCGCCACACTGCTTTCCAAAGTGGTTGGACAAGTTTGCATTCCCACCAGCAATGGATGAGTGTACCCCTTTCTCCACAACCTCTCCAGCAGAGGCTATCATTGGTGTTTTTTATTTTAGCCATTCTGACAGGAGTAAGATGGTATCTTAAAGTTGTCTTTATTTGCATTTCCCTGATCGCTAAGGAAGTTGAGCATGACCTTAAGTGTCTTTTGGCCATTTGAACTTCTTCTGTTGAGAATTCTCTGTTCATCTTAGTGCTCCATTTTATAATAAGGTTTATTAGCCTTTTACGGTCTAGTTTCTTGAGTTCTTTATATATTTTGGAGATCAGACCTTTGTCAGTTGCGGGGTTGGTGAAGATCTTCTCCCAGTCAGTGGGCTGCCTTTTTGTCTTAGTGACCGTGTCCTTTGCTTTACAGAAGCTTCTCAGTCTCAGGAGGTCCCATTTATTCAATGATGCCCTTAATGTCTGTGCTGCTGGGGTTATACGTAGGAAGTGGTCTCCTGTGCCCATGTGTTGTAGAGTACTTCCCACTTTCTCTTCTATCAGGTTCAGTGTGTTCAGACTGATATTGAGGTCTTTAATCCATTTGGACTTGAGTTTTGTGCATGGTGATAGATATGGATCTATTTTCATTCTTCTACAGATTGACATCCAGTTTTGCCAGCACAATTTGTTGAAGATGCTCTCTTTTTTCCATTGTATATTTTTAGCTCCTTTATCGAAAATCAGGTGTTCATAGGTTTGTGGGTTAAAGTCAGGGTCTTCTATTCGATTCCATTGGTCGACTTCTCTGTTTTTATGCCAGTACCAAGCTGTTTTCAATACTGTAGCTCTGTAATAGAGTTTGAAGTCAGGGATGGTAATGCCTCCAGACGATCCTTTATTGTATAAGATTGTTTTGGCTATCCTGGGTTTTTTGTTTTTCCATATAAAGTTGATTATTGTCTTCTCCAGATCTGTGAAGAATCTTGATGCGATTTTGATGGGGATTGCATTGAATCTATAGATTGCTTTTGGTAGAATTGCCATTTTTACTATGTTGATCCTCCCAATCCAAGAGCAAGGGAGATCCTTCCATTTTCTGGTGTCCTCTTCAATTTCTTTCTTCAAAGACTTAAAGTTCTTGTCAAATAGATCTTTAACTTCCTTGGTTAGAGTTACCCCAAGATATTTTATGCTATTTGTGGCTATCGTGAAAGGTGATGCTTCTCTGATTTCCCTCTCTGCTTCCTTATCCTTAGTGTATAGGAAGGCAACTGATTTTTTGGAGTTGATCTTGTATCCTGCCACATTACTAAAGGTGTTTATCAGCTGTAGGAGTTCTTTGGTAGAGTTTTTGGGGTCGCTTATGTATACTATCATATCATCTGCAAATAATGAAAGCTTCTTCCTTTCCAATACGAATCCCCTTGATCCCCTTATATTGTCTTATTGCTATTGCTAGAACTTCAAGCACTATATTGAAGAGGTATGGAGAGAGTGGACATCCTTGTCGTGTCCCTGATTTTGGTGGGATGGCTTTGAGTTTTTCTCCGTTTAACTTAATGTTAGCTGTTGGCTTGCTGTAAATAGCTTTTATTATATTTAGGTATGACCCTTGTATCCCTAATCTCTCCAAGACTTTTATCATAAAGGGATGTTGAATTTTGTTGAATGCTTTTTCAGCATCTAATGAAATGATCATATGATTTTTTTCTTTCAGTTTATTTATATGGTGGATTACATTGATAGATTTGCGTATGTTGAACCAGCCCTGCATCTCTGGGATGAAGCCTACTTGATCATAATGGATAATTTTTCTAATGCGTTCTTGGATTCGGTTTGCCAGTATTTTATTGAGAATTTTTGCGCCGATGTTCATGAGTGAGATAGGCCTGTAATTCTCTTTCTTGTTTGGGTCTTTGTGTGGTTTTGGTATCAGGGTAACTGTAGCTTCATAAAAGGAATTTGGCAATGACTCTTCTGTTTCTATATTGTGAAATACATTAAAGAGTATAGGTATTAGCTCTTCTTGGAAGTTCTGGTAGAATTCTGCATTGAAACCATCTGGTCCTGGGCTTTTTTTGGAAGGGAGATTTTTGATAACAGTTTCTAATTCTTCGCAACTAACAGGTCTATTTAGATCGTTCACCTGGTCTTGGTTTAGCTTTGGTATATGGTACTTATCTAAAAAAATGTCCATTTTTTTGCATTTTCCAGTTTTGTGGCATACAGGCTTTTGTAGTAAGATCTAATGATTCTCTGAATTTCCTCTGTGTCTGTGGTTATGTCCCCCTTTTCATTTCTGATCTTATTCATTTGCATGTTCTCTCTCTGTCGTTTAATTAGTTTGGATAGGGGTTTGTCGATCTTGTTGATTTTCTCCAAGAACCAACTTTTTGTTTCATTGATTCTTTGGACTGTTTTCTGTGTTTCTATTTTGTTGATTTCTGCCCTCAGTTTGATTATTTCCAGTCTTCTACTCCTCCTGGGCGCGTCTGCTTCTTTTTTTTTCTAGAGCTTTCAGATGTGCTGTTAAGTCCCCAATGTATGCTTTTTCCGTTTTCTTTAAGTGGGCACTTAGTGCTATGAACTTTCCTCTTAGCACTGCTTTCATCGTGTCCCATAGGTTTGAGTATGTTGTCTCTTTATTTTCATTAAATTCAAGGAAGACTTTAATTTCTTAATTTCTTCCTTGACCCAGGTGTGGTTCAGTAGTTGACTGTTCAGTTTCCATGAGTTTGTCGGCTTTCTGGGGGTAGCATTGTTGTTGCCTTCTAACTTTAATCCATGGTGATCTGATAAGACACAGGTGGACACTGATATTTTTTTGTATCTGTGGAGGTTTCCTTTGTTTCCCAGTATGTGGTCAATTTTTGAGAAGGTTCCATGAGCTGCAGAGAAGAATATATATTCTTTCCTATTTGGGTGGAGTGTTCTATAGATGTCTGTTAAGTCCATTTGCTTCATTACCTCCAACAATTCTCTTAATTCTCTATTAGGTTTCTGTCTGATTGACCTGTCCATTGGTGAGAGAGGTGTGTGAAGTCTCCTACTACTAGTGTGTGTGATTTGATGTCTGCCTTAAGTTCTAGTAATATTTCTTTTCCGTAAGTGGGTGCTTTTATATTAGGGGCATAGATATTCAGGATTGAGACTTCATCCTGATGAATTGTTCCTGTTATGAGTATAAAGTGTCCATCTCCATCTCTTCTGATTGATTTTAGTTTGAAGTCAGTTTTGTTAGAAATTAGTATGGCCACACCTGCTTTTTTCTTAAGACCATTTGCTTGAAAAACCTTTTCCCAACCCTTTACTCTATGTAGATGCCTGTCTTTGTGGTTGAGATGTGTTTCTTGCAAACAACTGAATGTTGGATCCTGTTTTCATATCCAATCTCTTAGCCTGTGCCTTTTTATAGGTGAATTGAGACTATTAATATTAAGTGATATTAATGACCAGTGGTTGTTTACTCCGGTTATTCCTATTGTTTTTGGTAGTAGAGTTTGTGTGTCTCCCTTCTTTGAGTTGTGCTGGTCAAGGGTCGCTAGATGCCTGAGTTATTGTAGGCAGTGTTGGCAATGTTGGATTCCTTGGGTTGTGATTTTCCTTCTATTACTTTCTGTAGGGCTGGATTTGTGGCCACATATTGTTTAAATTTGTTCTTGCCCTGGAATGTCTTGTTTTCTCCATTGATAGTGAACGATAGCTTGGCTGGGTATAGTAGTCTGGGTTTGCACCCATGGCCTCTTAGTTTCTGCAGTACCTCTATCCAGGACCTTCTGGCTTTCATGGTTTCCAGAGAGAAGTCAGGTGTAAGTCTGATCGGTTTACCTTTATAAGTTACTTGCCCTTTTTCCTTTGCAGCTCTTATTATTCTTTCTTTAATCTGTATATTTTGTGTTTTGATTATTATATGGCGAGGGGATTTTTTTTTGATCCAGTCTGTTTGGTGTTCTATATGCTTCTTGAATATTCAAAGGAATATCTTTCTTTATGTTGGGAAAGTTTTCTTCCATAATTTTGTTAAAAATATTTTCTGTGCCTTTGAGCTGTGACTCTTCTCCTTCTATCCCTATTATTCTTAGGTTTGGTCTTTTTATTGTGTCCCAGATTTCCTGAATGTTTTGTGATGAGAATTTGTTGGCTTTGCTGTTTTCTTTGATCAGTGCATTTATTTTCTCTATGGTGTCCTCAGAATCTGAGATTCATTCTTCTATCTCTTGTAGTCTATTGATTATGCTTGTTTCTGTAGTCTCTGCTCGTTGACCTAGATTTTCCATATCCAGCTGGTCCTCAGTTTGTGTTTTCTTCCTTGCTTCCATTTCAGTTTTCAATTCTTGAACTGTTTCCATTACCTGTTTGATCGTTTTTTTCTTTGTTTCCCAGGGTATCATTTATGTATTTATTCAGTTCTTCAAACTTTTTGTTATACTTCTCATCCATTTCTATAAGGGCATTTTTTACATGTTGTTTAAGGGACTCTATTGCTTTCATAAAGTCAATTTTTTCCACTTGTGTGTTAGGGTGTTCAAGTCCTTCTGTTGTAAGATCATTGGGTTCTGGTGTTTCATGTTGTTTTTCAGATTGTTAGGTGAATTCTTGCCTTGGCGTCTGCCCATCTTCTCCTATTGATGCTATCTAATGGGTCTTTTAAAGCAGGATCAGTTTTCCCTGCTGGCCAGGGGCCCCACTTACAAGATGCCCTCGCTCCATTTCCTGGCTCCCGCCACGGGCCGAGATCTCTCTCACCACTCAGAAGGATCTTCAGGAACAGGACCAGGCTCCCCGTTCACCAGGGACCTCGCCAACAATAGGTCTACCACTTTGATTTAATTGTAGTGGGGCGATCTCCTCTCAGTGTGGGCTTCACTGTTTCTTGCTTGGACTATCCCACATCTGCCGCGTCTGCCCGCCGGTCTCTGCCCGGTGCGTGTGTCTGAGTTATCTATTTCTTCTGTCTTGTCTTCAACACCTGGAATTCTCTCTTCCACATCTTTTAATATGTTGGTGAGGCTTACCTCTACAGTTTTTGCTTGACATCCTGTGTTTTCCATTTTGAGTTTTATTTTACTTTGTGTTTTCTTTATTGATTTTATTTAATTGTTAAAGTGTACTTTTATGTCATTATTTCATTCAACAATTTATATTTTTACAGTCTTCATTAAGGCATGAATTCATATCATCCTTAAGGTCCTTGAACATATTCATAATTGCTATTTTGAAGTTCTTGTTCAGATAAATGGATCTATGAATCTGGAGTTAGGAAGTTTTAAGTCTTTCTTGGCCTAGTTATCTGCTTTCTTTTTTGTTGTTATGGGGTTCCCATATTGGGGCGCCACCTGTAGGGGTCTAGCCTCAGTGGGTTCATACATTCCAGGATAGTGTCGTGTAGATTAGAAATGTTAGGCAGGAAAAACAGATACAAAAGAAAAAGACACAGACTAGAGTCAGGAGGGCAATCCAGTGAATACTGAATTCATCTGCATTTATTTTCCATATGTTTTATACAGCCCAATCCAAAAATGGGGGGAAGAAAACAAGACTGTTTTAACCATGATGCAAAGAACAGAGTAATTACTTCTTCACTACCCAAAACATCAAGTAACTATATTCTGAGTTAAACATTCTATTGTTTAGGCAGGACATGCAGCAACCACACCCTAGGCCAAGCATCCTGTAGATAGCCACACCCTGGGTCAAATATCCTATCATATCCTTGAAGGTGAAATAATAAGCCTGAACTCTCTGACCTTTGGTCAAGGTGGAACGGATCCATATCCATGGGCTCTGTTAGGTGTTTTGTCCTTTGGTGCTATTGCTTACTCTGGGTCCTAGTCACGTGTGGTGGCTGTGGGGTCTCTGGTTGAGAGTGTTTTTGTGGTTAGCACGCTTCATAGAGGAATGCATATGAGTGTCAAGGAACGGCTCAAAGAGGTGGAAGGAAAGAACTAGGGGGACCATGGGTCTACAGCAAGAGGCAAAGTCCCTAGGGGATGGAGGTAGAATGAGAAGAGGGCCCCCTGCAGGCAAACAGTAGCAATCAGAATGTGGTTGTTGAAAATATTTTACCTTAGCCGGGCGGTGGTGGCGCACGCCTTTAATCCCAGCACTTGGGAGGCAGAGGCAGGCGGATCTCTGTGAGTTCGAGACCAGCCTGGTCTACAAGAGCTAGTTCCAGGACAGGCTCCAAAACCACAGAGAAACCCTGTCTCAAAAAACCAAAAAAAAAAAAAAAAAAAAAAGAAAATATTTTACCTTTCAACATTATGTTTTTTTAGAAGATACCAAACTACTAGCCAGATGCAAAAGTGGTTTCCTGCTACTGTGTCAGGAAAAAGCTAACTTGAAGTTAATAGGTTAGCTGGGAAAAAAAAAAAACCCTAAGTTTCAGCAGGAAGTATGAATGGGAGCTGGAGACATGGCTCAGTGGTTAAGAGGACCCAGGTCTGGTTTCCAGTACCCTTCTGGTGGCTCACAATAATTTGTAACTCCAGCTTTGAGGGATCAGATGCCTTCTTCTGCTCTCTGCGGGCACTAGGCACATACGTGGTACATATATACACTCTGGCAAACGCTTTAAACACATAAAATAAAAATAAATAAAAATTTAAAAATGTATGGGTGACAAATAGAAAACATCATGGTCATGGATATTTATGCCTTGCATATTTCATAAAGTAATTGATTAGTAATATCCAAGCACATATTCTTGGATAATGAGTTAGTCATTTATCCTTAGGAGGAGAGAAAACTAAGTCTATATGTCCTGTTTTTTTCAAAGAAAGAAAACCCAGATATTTATAGAATAATGCTAGGAAGACACATGCCCGTGAGCTCCCAGAGTAATAAGTCATCAATGTTGGATAAGCAGCACAGAACTTCAGGAGCACTTAATTCATGGCCCTTTCTCCAAAATTCACATTGCTATAGCAACCAAGAACACAGAAGTCCCATGGTATAATTGCAGTTACTTTGTAATAAATGAACACTACCCCACGGGCCAGTGATTCTTGTTTGTACAACCACATCTCCATCTCCACCGAAAGCCCACAGGTCATTAACTCAAGATCTTCCAACTCCCAATGAGATAAAGCTATAATATTTCATTTTGGTCTCTGGTAAAATGTCTAAGATTCTAGAAACTACCGTTAAACTCATAGAGTTTTGGAAATCCAGAAAGAGTGTAATGGATGTAGCATTGGGAATGTATAAGAGTAAGAGTGAGGATCAAGAAAGATGGCATCAGACCCCAACATAAAACCATATGCACTGAATCTGATAGAAGAGAAAGTGGGGAACAGTCTTGAACTCATTGGCACAAGAAAAGACTTATTAAACAGAACACCATTAATACAGGCACTAAGATCAGCAATTAGTAAATGGGACCTCATGAAACTGAAAAGCTTCTGCATAACAAAGGACACTATAATTTGGACAAAGTGGCACCCTACAAGATGGGAAAAAGATTTTTATTAACTACACATCTGATAGAGGGTTAATAATCCAAAATATATAAAGAACTAAAAACATTAGATACCAAGAAAACAAATAGCTCAATTAAAAATGGGGTTCCGATTTAAACAGAGAATTCTCAAAGCAGAAAACTCAAATGGCCGAGAAACACTTAAATGTTCAACATCCTTAGTCATCAGGGAAATGCAAATCAAAACTACTTTGAGATTTCATCTTATACCTGTCAGAATGACTAAGATCAATAAAAACGTAACAGTTCCTGTTGGTGAGGATGTGGAGTAAGGGAAACACTCATCCATTGCTGGTGGAAGGGCAAACTTGTACAGTCACTAGGGGAATCAGTATGGTGGCTCCTCAGTAAGATGGGAATCAATTCACCTCAAGATCTAGTTACAGCACTCTTAGGCATATACCCAAGGATGCTTCATCCTACCAGAGACACTTGCTCAACCATGTACATAACTGCTCTGTTCTTCATAGCCAGAAACTGGAAATAACCTAGATGCCCTTCAATAGCTGAATAGATAAAGAAAATGTGCTACATTTACAAAATGGAATATTACTTAGCTGTTAAAATATGAAATCCTGAAATTCACAGCTAAATAGATTGAACTAGAAAAAAATCATCCCAAGCTAGGTAACCCAAGCCCAGAAATATAAATATGGTGTATATTTGCTTATATATGGATATTAGCTGTTAAGTCAATAAACAGTAGTTCATTGAACAGGGCCTGCATGGGTCTGCATCACATGGGGGTCTAGAGCTACAGGAAAAGTGAACATCCTCCCATCCCTAACTGAAAAGCTATCTCTTTTGCTAACCACTTGCAAATGAAAACTTAGTTTTATCCAAGGGAGTTGCACTGGGGACTCAAACTGCTCTGCCTGTGCTGCAGAAGACAACCGGAAGAAATGAACTCCCCAGCATCTTTGTAAGTTCCTTGTCTCGTCAGGCAGGGCAGATTCCTCTTTTTATTTTTAGTTTAATTAATTTATCTGTTTTTGTATCTCTCTGTTTACCCTACAAGTCTTTAGCATAAATAGCATAACTTCCAATTTAGTGATTTTATGGGATTCTCGAGTATTGGAACGAGGTCTCTGCATTCATATCTGTTTCCTGTGTCTTTTCTTGTGCTTTCTTCCTTCAGTTTCTTTGTTCTATTCTGGTGCATTAGTTTAGTTTTCTAATTTCCCAGAGAAGCCTGTTTTCTAATGAGAGACAGAAAGGGGGTGGATCTGAATGGGAGGGGAAGTGGAGAGAAAGTGGGAGGAAAATTGTAATCAGGATATTTATGAGAAAAAAGTCTATTTTTTAAAAAAGGAATAAAACACCAAACCCCAAACAACACAACAACAACAACAAAAAATGGCACCCATATCATTACACCCACTTCCGGTGTGAGGGCATTAGCAAGTTTGTAGCTTCATTTGTGGGAGCCTTAGCATTTTAAGATAATAGAACTCTGAAGGGAATTAATATGTTAATATTTAGATTTTAATTAAATATCCGAGAGTACCAGGTTAAGTTTGCAAATGAGTTTATATTAATTGGGAAGAGTTATTTTGCAAAATCATAATTTTTTCTAACTAGTTGTTAGTAACTATAAATATTTAGGATAACATTGATTATACAATATTTTAAATGTTTCTAATTATCTAATAAATTTTTAAGATGAATAATTGGGACACTGCCAAAACTGTAATAAGTAACAAGCATTCCTTCACAGGCACGGATTTCCCCTCAGGCACTAAGAAATCCATTAGCTCTGAAAATGGAAAGCCGTGACTTCTCCGAGGCAGAGTCAGATCTATCCAGAATGCTGGAAAGAAACACTCAGTTTTGCACCAGTTCAGTGATCTCTTAAATCCAATATTTTGGACATGAATCCTTTTGGGCAGAAGAGGGTTACAGTTCTAAATTTCTAGTTTGGAAGTAGGTGTACTTGGGGAGCAACTTTACATTTCTCTAGGAGATACTTGAGATGATCACCACTAGAACTCAACCCTGCAAAGGCCATGTGTTTGTGATATCAGGAGGGGGTGGAGTCTAATGGAAGGAAGTGTGGGAATTGAGGGGATTCAGGGGATATTGGGATTCTGGAATTTCCTTTCCCTCTATTTCCTGGCTACCATAGATAGTCGCTTCTCCCCAATATTTGCTCCCATCATGATGGACAGCACTGGCCACAGGGCCAAAGGCAACTGGACCAGTTGAGATTAAATCAAACTTTTGAAACCATGAGCCAAAATAAACCTTTTTTTTCTTTTTAAATCTATGACCTTAGATAATGCTTGTATAACGAGAAAAAGCTGAGTAAAAATCTTATTTAATTTATTATTGTGTGTATATACGGTGTGTGTATATATGGTATATGTGTGTGTGTTTGGGTGTGCGAATATGCCGCAATATGGGTATGGAGGACTAAAGTCAACAATCAGGAGATGGTTTCCCCCTCCCACCCTGTGTGCTGGGGGCCTGAACTCAGGTCGTGAAGCTTGTGCGAGAAATGCTTTTATCCACTGAGCCATTTCACCAGTTCAACCACGTCAACTTCTGATGAATACGTGGCTTAAACTTAGGGAGGTTTCCATCCTTGACTAGGTTATCCCTCTTGCCCGTGGATCTAGAACAAAGAAGCACATTGTAGTGGCTGGAGAGCCGACCGTAACCCACAAAGGGCAGGGAAGAAGAAGGTTCTATACCCTAACACCCCGTTTGAAGGCATGCCCTCAGCTATGAGATTTCCTGCTGGGCTTTACTTCTTTCAGGTTCTACTTCCGCCCCCAAGTGACACAGTTTGGCGACTGAGCTTTTAATCCATAGCCCTTTAGGAGATATTTAGCCAAATCATAGTACTTTAATTCCACATTGTCGTTAGTTGGAGACCTTAGTTCTTTATCAGTTGGGTTCTCCGAAAGGGTATTTATCAAGGCATCTGGGCTTCCTAAAGTGTGTAGTACACAGGAGATCAGGGCCAGGAGGCTGCCTGCCACAGGCACGTGACATGTCACGTCCTGGCTTTTGAAGGTAAGCATGCGCATTCAACTTCATCTCGTTTGTTAGAAGAGCTACTCAATAGAGCTGACGCCAGAGAAGGGCGAATCCTGCTCTTGCCGTCTTGGTTACATTCTTGCGCGGTAAATACTCTTGAGCAAAGCAACTCAAGAAGCATCTTTGGGCTTGCGGTTTCAGAGAGATAGAACCCATCCTGGGAAGACACGCGTGGCAGGGAGGGAGGGAAGGGGCGGTGGGAGGAGCAGGAGGTTGGCTGAGCACATCATGTTTTATCTACTCACACAAAGCAGAGCGTAAACAGGAGGTGGAGGTGGAGGTGGCCTAGGCCCACTTCCAAGTGACCCGCTTTCTCCTGCAAGTTTCTACCTTGCAAAGGTTCCACCGCCTTTTCATCCAGGGCCACCTGCTGGAGAGACAGGTCAGAAGTGGGTACTGTTCACATTGAACTCCAGCAGCCTCCTGCTGGGAAGTGGCAGAGATTTGCGGACCTCTCTGACAGCCACCATAGCTCCCCCAAACAGGAGTGTGGGAAATGAGGGTTTCTTATTCTCAACATGGAACAAACGACTGGGTGGTGGTTGCTCCGTCACATCAGGTTTTCTTTTAAAGAGTGCCTGTCACTCAGGACTGAGACTCTCATCTCACCGTGGCCGTCGAACGCCATTAACTGGCAGGAAAACAGTGAAAATGACACTTTGTCTGCTAATTGCCTGCGTTTTAACTTCCGCTCCTTCACACAGATACCCTTCCTTTTACTTAAAAAATGTTCTTTAATCTGTCAGACCCAAAACTATGATCTGATTCTTGTTTTTTTTTCCCCCTTTCCAAGCCTGGATTTTATAGCAAGTAACCCTGAGAATAAGAGCAAATGTTTGTTTGTTTGTTTATTTATTTATTTATTATTTAATTCCCGCCTTTGTGTGTGTAATGTGTATGTGTCTGTCTGTCTGTCTGTCTGTCTCTGTGTGTGTTTTAATATTTTGGTTGCTTTGACCCAGAACCAATTCTCCATGTACAGACGACTTGCCTCTGCCTACAAAAAGGCCTGCCAATTGATTTGTTCCCTCTTACCTCAGTCTCTCATTACACTAATGCTAAGTGTGACGTGCTTGTCTGTGGCCCTGTGGACTCTCTGGTCTGCGGTATGACCCAGACGTTGAACATGGAGATACATGAGGACTGAATGGTAGGGCACACAACTAAGAGGATTGGGTGTCTCCTTCAAAGGCAGTGAGAGAGAAAAAGCAAAGAGACCCTCTGGTCTCTTTGAATAAGAATGACCCCCATACGCCTTTAATCCCAGCACTCGGGAGGCAGAGGCAAGCGGATCTCTGTGAGTTCGAGACCAGCCTGGTCTACAAGAGCTAGTTCCAGGACAGGCTCCAAAACCACAGAGAAACCCTGTCTCGAAAAAAAAAAAAATGACCCCCATAGACAGATGTGGCACTATTAGGAGGTGTGGCCTTGTTGGGGCAGGCGTGGCCTTGTTGGAGGAAGTGTGTCACTGGCAGTGGGCTTTGAGGTTTCAAATGCTCAATCCAGGCCCCGTGTCATTCTCTTAAGGTTTCCTGTTGATCCATATGTAGAACTATTGGCTCCTTCTCCAGCACCATGCCTGCTTGCATGCTGCCATGCTTCCCACTATGATGACAATGGACTAAACCTCTGAAACTGTAAGCCAGCCCCAATTATAAATATACTTTCCTTTGTAAGAGCCGCTGTGGTTATGGTGTCTCTTCACAGCAATAGAAACCCTAACTAAGACAGCCTCCATTTCTGATGGGAGCCTGAACCTGGGGATTTCGGGGATGGCTGCTCAGGACTTTGATAGAGGAGGGGAGCCAGTGCTATTTCTCTGAATTTGGTGAAAAGTGAATGAAGGTAAGTGTGGAACACTTAGTAGGTGGCGGGCAGGTAGCTGCTGTTCCCCGTGAAGGGGGAAGTCAAGTCAGTCTGGTGCCAGCAGCTTAGGTAGAAGTCTTGGGTCATTTACTATGGGGAGTAGAGAAGGAAACATGTCACGAACTTACAATAGCAATAACATACCCATTTTTTTTTTTTTTTTTTTTGGTTTTTCGAGACAGGGTTTCTCTGTGGCTTTGGAGCCTGTCCTGGAACTAGCTCTTGTAGACCAGGCTGGTCTCGAGCTCACAGAGATCCGCCTGCCTCTGCCTCCCGAGTGCTGGGATTAAAGGCGTGCGCCACCACCGCCCGGCTTAACATACCCATTTTTATAAGTTTTTTTCTCCTGGTAGTTTTCAGCAACTTGGGAGTATAACAGAAGGCAGATGGGCTGGGTTTTTACAACTTGCTTCTTAATTTGTAAGGTAGGTTCCCTGTAGGCAGCATGTAGTCGGGTCTTTCCTGCGTCCTCTAATCTGAGAAGCTCTGCTTTTTAACTGGAATGCTATTCACAATTTAGTGTGGTTATTGTTGTAGTTGTTTATTTTTTGCTTGTCCCATCTGTTTTCATTCTATTTTCCTGTCTTCCTTCTTTTGGAAATTGACTTTCTTTCATGATCCATTTAATCTTTGTTGGCTCAGGAACTATATATATATTCTTCATTATGTTATTTTTGGGATTGCTCCAGGCTTTACAATGTAGTATTTTAAGAATGTTATCACTGTCTAGTGACATCGCACCACTTCATGTTCAGAAAAATCTTACTCACCACTCTTTTCCTCATATCTGTTTCTTACATGTTACAAACCATATGCTACATGTTAATTTTTTTTAAAATTTAGGAGGTAATATTAAATATTTTTGAAAAGTCCTTTATATGTATCCTTGTAAGAACTCTCTTCAGTGTTTTCATTGCCTTGTATAGATCAGATTCTTATCTCAGTCAATTTCCTTCATTCTTCAAATGAAAATTTCAAACATTTCTTCATTGTAGTTATTGCTTTGGAAAACATTTCTGTTGGGGACAGAATTCTAGTTCTATCTATCTATCTATCTATCTATCTATCTATCTATCTATCTATCTATCTATCTATAGTTCTAGTTATGTCTTTTGGTATATCTTTCTATACATCTAGGTTAAAAGTTTTGTCTTTCAGTACTATAAATTATTGCTTTATCTTTTGGTTTGAAGTGCTGAAAAAAAAATTCTCCTGCAATTTTATTTTTATACAACCTCTCTTTTTCTTTGGTTGTGTTTACATCTGTGTATTAGTCAGGATTCTCTAGAGTAACATATATAGAAAGAATGAATCTCTCTATATATACATATAGAAACAAGATATATGGGGCCTGGGATGGTGAACTCCATGGGAACAGGAGCAAATCCAGACCAGGGACATTTGTGGAGGCAGGACTGGGCCAGTGACCTAGGCCAGAGCAGGCCTGAGATGGCAAACTCCACAGGAGCAGGTGCAGGGGAGCAATCACTGAGCAAATGGGCCAGAGCCAGAGACATCTGCGGGCCCTGAGCCAGGACCCCTGTGGGTCTGGGTGTGAATCTGGGACCTCCAAGGAACTAGGCTTGACCCGGGATCTCTGTGGATTCGGGTGTCGGTCTGGGACCTCTGAGAGAGTAGACAGGAACCAGAAACCTCTGCAGGTCAGGCGTGAGTCTGGGACCTCTGAGGGAGTAGATCTGAGCCAGAGACCTTTGCAGGACTAACCCCAAGCCAGGGACCTCTGCAGGAGCAGATGCAGACCAGGGACACTTACAGAAACATATTTGGTAACAAAATAAACCTCAACAGATAAAAAAAAAATCGAAATAACTCCACATATCTTGTCAGATCACCATGGCTTAAAACTAGAATTCAATAGCAACACTAATTCCAGAAAGCCCACAAAGACATGGAAATTAAACAATGCTCACCTGAATCATCAATGGGTCGAGGAAGAAATAAAAAGAGAAGTTAAAGACTTCCTAAAAAAAATCAATGAAAATGACCATACAATATACCCAAATTTATGGGACACAATGAAAGCAGTGTTAACACGAAAGTTCATAGCACCAAATGCCTACATAAAGAAGCTGGAAAAATTCCACACTAGTGAATTAACAGAACATTTGAAAACTGTAGAACAAAAAGAAGCAAACTCACCCAAGAGAACTAGATGGCAGGAAATAATCAAATTGAGAGCTGAAGTCCACAAAATAGAAACAAAGAAAATAATACAAAGGATCAATGAGACAAAGTTGATTCTTTGAGAAGATCAACAAAATAGACAAGCCTTTATCCAAACTAACCAAAAGGCAGAGAGAGAATATCCAAATTAACAAATTCAGAAATGAAAAAAGGAAACGTAACAATAGACATGGAGGAAATACAGAGAATCATCAGGTCATAGCGGAAAAAACATAATGACATCTTGGAGTTTGCAGGCAAATGAATGAATCTAGGAAACATCATATTGAGTGAAGTAACCCAGCTGCAGAAAGACAAATATCATATGTAATCATAAGTGGCTTTTAGACATAAAGCAAAGAACACCAGTCCACAAATCACAATCCCAGAGAACCTAGACAACAAAGAGAACCCTAAGAGAGACATACATGGATCTAATCTACATGGGAAGTAGAAAAAGACAAGATCTCCTGAGTAAATTGGGAGCATGGGGACCATTAAAGAGGGTTGAAGGGGACGGGAGAGGCAGGGAGGTGAGCAGAGAAAAATGTAGAGTTCAATAAAACATCAATTAAAAAACCCCTTAGGCTACCTTCCTCATATTTGAAGGGGGGCTTCAGAAGTATGTTTGCATATCCTGACCATCTGTCAGGATGGAGAGGAACTACTTGTAGATCCATATCTTAATGTCAAAAGAACAAAGTAATCACATCCTGAGTTGGGATATGCAAGTACACTGGTCAACCATTTTGAACAACATCCAAATTCTGAATCAGACAAGGTGACAATAGGCGCACATTTTTGGGCCTCCACACGACCCCCCCCCCATGACTCTGGTCATTCTCTCCTATTTACAATAAGAGTAGTCAGGTTTGTGGTTTTTGTGCACCCTCTCTTACACATGTTCACAGGGAATGAACCCCGGGGATCTGTAATCCTGGAAGTTTCCCTGGTGATACTAATTTGAAAACAGAACACGAGCCATTGCTCCTAAGGTCACCTAGACTGCTGTGTCCTTACCTTCTGAGAGTCTTCTACCTTCCACATGGGTCAGCTGGCTTCTCAGTGCTTCCTGCTCCCTGTACCCAACAGGTACTCCACAAACAATATTGCTTACCATAGCATAGGCTCACTGAGGGGGGACGAACTCAGAGACATGGGATCTGGCAGTATTCTCAAACTGCAGGCAATTTCCCCTCAGCCCATTCCAAGTACTTTCTTCACTGAAGAAAGACGGAGTCGCCATCAAAATAAACAGAGCAACATAGACAGCTTCTTTTGCCTCCATTCTGTCCCCCAAAGCTCACTAGTATATAGAGATTTTTGTGACAAGCAAAACCAAAACATAAATAAAACTAAACTCCTAAGATTAAAAAAAAAAGTAACGAGATTTATTAGAATGGCTTACAGGGCGTGGTTCAGCAAATCCCACCAAGGCTGGCTATGACTGGAAAGTCCAAGAATCTAGTAGTAGTTCAGTTTATGAGCTTGGATGTCTGAAGGTCTTCAGTGTGTGCTAGAATCCCAAAGAAGTAGTCTCTAATGCCAACGAAGGGATGGACTTGGTAGGAGGCAAGGACAAGCAGCAAAGAATAAAAGTTTTCTTCTTCCATATAAACTTCGAGCGGAAGGTGTGGTCCAGATTAGAAGTTTGTCTTCCTACCTGAGAATTTGGATGAAAGTCGTGTCCTTTCCTAGCTCAAAAGATTTGGATTCACGGTGTGTCTTCCTAACTCATAGATCTAGATCAGAAGTAGCTTTTCCTACTTTAAATTAAGCAAAATTCCCTCACTGGTGTGCCCTCCATTTTTGGATTTTAGTTAATGTCAGATGTAGTAAAGTTGACAACCTGCCTTTTCCCTGGCTGTGTGTGTGTGAGACTGTTTTTGTCATTGGCTTTAAGCAATCTGACTTTGAGGGGCTTTACTAGTTTTCTCTTTCTGTTGAGTTTACAGAGCTTGTTACATTTAGAAGTTCGTAATTCTTAGTTTGGAAAATTTGGTCTATTACTTCTTCAAATGGTGTCCACATTCACCTTTATTCCTCTTCAGGGGCACTTCAGAAGTACACTCACACTCACCTCTTTTCAATTTTCCCTCTCTTCTAGTTTGTGGTGATGTCTATTTGCTATTTCTTTTCCCTCTGAAAAAGCCAGGGCAATAGCAACCCCTTGTAGTGTATTATCTTATCTCAGGCTTTGACCTTTTCATCTCTTGGAGTTTACTTGGGTCCCTATCTTTTCACCTGTGCTAAACCTTTCCTCTAACTTTGCCCTACTTGTAATATAGTTAAAAATAAATGCTTTGACTCAGGTGTGTGACATGGGCCACTGATTACAGCACTGTGGAGGCTGAGGTAGGAGGAGCTTGAGTTTGAGGGCAGCCTGGGCTACACAGCAGGTTTGAATTCAGTTTCATCCACACAGCAAGACCCTGGTTCAAGAAACAACTGACGAAAAGGCAAACAGCACCCTTCCCTAACATTCTGTCATCTGTATTATTTTAGGCTAGCTGTCCCTGATTGACGATCCTTCTTGTTACATGTGATGTTTTCCTGCTTATTTGTATGCTTGGTCACTTGAGGTTGGTTGGGTGGTAGATATGAATTTTACTTTCTTGGCATAGATTCAGTGATGCTGTTATTTGGAAACACTTTGATCACTAGTTAGTATTTTAGTAGGCAGCATCACAGGTCTGGTTAGCCTAGAGATCATTTCATCCTACTGTCCTTCTTTCTTCAGCCCCAGGTAGTCCCCTTCTATGCTTACGTCATCAGCATTTGGTTGAGGAACTTGATGGAGGCCCTCTGAAGATCTGCGGAATAGTTGTCTATGTAACTTTCTTGTATCTGATCCTAAGCCCTTAGTCATGGCCTCAGTCTCACCTGAAGTAGAAGACACCAGTGTGCACACTTTGGCTTTCTCTTGCTTGCCTAGGGAAGGAATTCTACCTCGGCTGTAAGCTAAGAGCTCTCTGAGGTGGCTACTTGATTTGTTTCTCCTTTCTTGGAGTCTATTGTCCTCTACTGCTCGATGGCTAGTAGTTTGGAAACTATTATTTTTTTCTCCAGTTTTTAAACTGTTTCAGTTCAAGGGTACATTTGGTCTTTTTTCCCTGTTTGGCAACCTTACCTTAGCTTGTCTGGGATGGGAAGACTGGGTATATTTCTTTTAGTCTGGCCATTTGTAGGGTGGTTATATTGGAGCTATATGGCACTATATTTGTTACTTTTCTTCCTTTTATGACAGAGTTCCAGGAAAAATCACTTGAGAAAGGAAGGGCTGATGTTAGCGTTTTACCAACTGTGGCTTCTTGACATTGGACTTCCTACCTTCTAAGAACCATGAGCCAAATAAATCTTAATTCTTTATAAATTACTCAGTGTATAGCATCCAGTAACAATGATACTAAACATGTTGGAAAATTGTCTAACTCAGACCAAACATTCAGAAGACTGGCTCATGCATTACTTTCCATCTAGACTCATGCTACAGAAAACAGTCCTAAATTCTGCGTCATAGAATCTACATGAAATAGATATTTAAAAAACACATCTAAATCTTGGTATCAATTGCCACTTAGCAGGAGATAATTTACACACACCTTGTATCCAGAATTAGGATATTGGAACACAATCTGATAATACAGACATGGAATTAAATCTATTGAGCTCCAGAAAGGAAGCTGAAGAGGGTACTGCAAGGCTCTCATGTTGCTAAGTGACTGCTTTCCCCATCGGAGGATGAAAGTACCACTCACTGCTGCCATTTATTTCCACCTCTGCATCTTCACTGACATTCCAGGGTTCATTACAACCAGAAGTAAGGAGCCAGTAGAATCTGTGCCACAGTGATTAACATGCATGTAAAAGTGTCTCTCGAGTTGGGTGTGGAATCCTTTGAGTATGTGCTCAGAAGTGGTCCAGCTGGGTCACGTGGTAGTTCTATTTTTGTGTTCTTGAGAAGCCCACACTGATTTCTGCAGGGGCTATCCTAGTCTACAGTCCCATCAAAGTTTTGATTTGCATTTCTGGGATGAATAGAGATGGTGGACTCTTGAAAATAATCATTGGTTACTTGTGGTCTCTTGTGAACTGTTTAGTTCATTGATTCATTTACTGATCAGTGATGTTTTTATATTTAAAATGTGCAGTGCTTTACATATTCTAGGTATTAACCCCTGTCTGAAGTATAGCTATGAAAGATTTTCTCCTAATTGTGGATTAGCTGTTCATTCTGAGGATAGTTACTTTGGATGTGCAGAACCTTTTAATTTTATGTAATCCCAGTTGTCAATTCTTGGGCTATAGCTTATACGACTCTATCTTGTACTGCTGGAGTTCTTATCTACAACTACAACCACAAAGTGTTTTTCCCAACATTTCCAATTTTCAATTATGGTCTCTGGTCTAATTTAAGCTTATTTTGCTCATGGTGAGAGAGGGTTATAATTTCATTCTTCTGCAGGTATGTATCTAGTTTTGCCATGGTCATTTGTGGAAAAGGCTGTTTTTTTTCCCCCAGTGCATTTTAAAAATATCTTTGTTAAAAACAAAGTTTTTTGGGTTATATGGGTTTATCTTTGGATTTTCTATTATCATTCAGTGGTGTTGGTATACATATCTGTTTTTGTGCTGGTGGGATACTGTCCTTATCACTATGGCTCTGTAGGATGGTTTGAAGTCAGGTACTATGAAGCCTTCAGGTATGCTCTTTCTCTTTAGAATCATTTTAGCTGTACGTGGTCATTTGTGTTCCCATATGAATTTTGGGATTTTTTTTCCTACTCGTGAACAGTGTCATAGGAACTCCGATGCGGATCCCATTGAATCTGTAGATTACTTTTGCTAGTATATGGCTGTTTTCACAATGCTAACCCAGGAGCATGGAAGGTCATTGCATTGTGTAAGATCTTCCATTTCTATTTTCAGTACTTGAAGCTTTTGCTATCAGAAGTCTTTCACCTTTGTTGTTAGGTTTATTCTATTTTTTTTTTTTTTTTTGGTTTTTCGAGACAGGGTTTCTCTGTGGTTTTGGAGCCTGTCCTGGAACTAGCTCTTGTAGACCAGGCTGGTCTCGAACTCACAGAGATCCGCCTGCCTCTGTCTCCCAAGTGCTGGGATTAAAGGCGTGCGCCACCACCGCCCGGCTTATTCTATGTTTTGTTGAGGATATTGTGAATGGAATATTTTTCATGATATCTTTGTCACGAAGTTCATTATCGGTATATACAAAGGCTACTGAAATATATATAATCAAGCTACTTTACTAAAAGTGTTTATCAGATCCAAATGTTTCTTGGTGGAGCCCATGTGACTTTTCAGTATAGAATTATATCATTTGAAAAAGGAAGAGCTTAACTTTGGAATTGGTTAACTTTTCCTTTTAAAAATTTTATACATTTTCTGCCGGGCGGTGGTGGCACACGCCTTTAATCCCAGCACTCGGGAGGCAGAGGCAGGCGGATCTCTGTGAGTTCGAGACCAGCCTGGTCTACAGAGCTAGTTCCAGGACAGGCTCCAAAGCCACAGAGAGAAACCCTGTCTCGAAAAAACCAAAAAAAAATTTTATACATTTTCTTTCCCATGTCTTATTGCTTTCCATAAGACTTCATGCAATACACTAAGAGTGAAGGGAGTGTATGCTTTTGTCTCATTCCATATTTTAGAGGAAATGGTCTCAGTTTCCCCCCAGTTGGTATAACATTGGCTGCAGATATGCTATATAATACTTTATTATATTGAAGTATATTTTATCTGCTCATATTTTCTTCAAGACTTTTATGAAGCTATGCTGAACTCTGTCAAATTCCTTGTATGTATTTATTGATATGATCATGTGATTTCTGTCTTTAACCATAGTAATATGATATCACATTTGTTTATTTGTATATGTTGAATTAACCTACTTGCTTGTGATCCTGAGTTCAGTTTGTGGGCATCTTGGTATCAGGGTTATTCTGTCTTTACAGAACATGTTTGGTGTAGTGTTCCTTTGTGATATATTTTAAGAAGTGCTGATATGAGATCTTTCTGGAAAGTCTGGTAGAATTCAGCAATAAATACCACCCCTGGGCTTTTCTTGGTGGGGATGATTTTAATTACTGCTTCAAAGTCATTGCTTGTTGCGGGTCTGTTCAGGTTTTTCTCTTCTGGCTCTAATTTGATAGGTACATTTGAAATTTGTCCATTTCTTGTAGCTTTTCCAACTTGTGGCAGTTCAGGTTTTCAAAGTCTCCTTTGATGATCTGAATTTTGTTGGACTCTTTTGTAAAATCTTCCTTTATATCTCTAGTTTTATTAATTTGTATTTTCTTGCTCTTTTGGTTATATCTTGGCTAGGGCTTGATAAGTCTTAAAAATCTTTTCAAATGGACCTTTTCAAAAACCTCCTTTGGAGGTTCTAGCAGGGGCGCACAGTTACTCGTATACCCTTGACCAAAGACCGATCTTCCTCTCTTAGGGGAAGGTCGTCCTCTTCGGCCGAGCATGCAGCTTCAAGAGGGATGCATGCACATGGGGCGGCGAGGGGGGAAGGGGACACTTGTCTAGCCAGCCAGATCAGCCGAATCAACCGTGGCGATCAATGGGGTGACAGATGTTGCAGCCAGATCGCCCTCACATCCTTAAAAATCTTTTCAAAGAACCAACGCTGGCTAACTTTGTTATTTTTGTTTTTTAAATCTTTTTTTAATTATTTCTCCCATAATGTTGCCATCTGCTGCATTTTGGGTTTGCATTTTTAGAGCTTTGAGGCATGTCATTATTTTAGGCCCCTCTGATTTTTAAAGCATGAGCAGTTATATCTACACAGTTTGCTCTTAGATCTCCTTGGCGAAATCCCAGAAGTTCTGGTATGCTGTGTTCTCAGTTTTATTTGATTCTAGAATGTTTTTAAAATTTCCCAATTTCTTCAATAGGTCACTGTTCATTCAGAAGAGTGTTGGGCAGTCGTCAAGTCCTTGTGTATGGTCTGAGTTCATTTTGTTGCTGATTTATAGTTTTACTCCACCACAGTCTCATAGGATGCATGTAGGATGCAGGGGATTACATCTGGGGTTCTTATAGGAGTGTCTGTTCAAGTATCTGCACCAGGCAAACAGGCTGCTATCATGTGGTTTTCCAAAACTCATGCGGACATTAAATTGCCAGACAGGTTGGGAGGTAGCTTTAGCAGGTGGCCTCTAATGGATCATGGTCATTCTTGTGGGAGGGGCTTTGTTACAAATGCGTTCTCTCGTTCCTTTCGCATCTCTCATGTGTGTGTTTGCCCTTTTACCATTTCACACGATGCCCTCAATATATAGATGATTTATTTCCTTTATAAACTAACCACCACCCTATCAGAAGTCAAAAATGCACCAAGGCAAGGTTCCACGTGCAAGCTCTCCCTGACTGGACTAGTCAGAGGGGTGTGGCTTCTAGCAACACAGCAAGACTAGTCAGGGCCAGAATTTACTGAGTTGAGAATTCACAAATGGTAACATCATACAGTCAGTCGGGCTTAGTAAAAATGATTGTCACTCACCGTGCATCACAAAATTTCTTTTAATGAATAAATAATTTGATGAAATCAAAAAAATATTTACAATATAAACAAATGGAAAAGCTTTGGATCTGTGACTCTAACCACGTTACATTTCTGAACGGAGGCCTCCCCAGCTTTTCTCTTTGAACCATACAAATCCGCTAGAAACAACTCATACGCGGTGTCTTTGTTCATTACATCTTTATCTGTTAGTCCTTGAAAGCTATATAATCTTATATTATGCAACATGTTAAAATACAAATATTAACTAAAAGAATATATTATCATAATGCCAGGTAGCATTCTCCACAGAACAAAACATACACTCATTTGTAACAATGACAAAGGGTCACAGCCACAAAAAGAAAAATAACCCCAAAAGTACAAATTCCTTCATAAGAATATAATTGTGCTCTTCAGTTGACCAGATGTCTGTGCTGCTCTAACAAGGCCAGTGGCAAGGAGAACAGTCTCTGGTGACTGCTGTGTTTTGGTCACGCAGCAGCATTACAGGGAACTGGGCAGTGCAAGCAGTTTTAGAAACACTTTCTTGAGCTCTTAAAAAGAGCCAATTATGCAAAGCAAAATAAGCATACTGACAATTCATCTCATCATCACAGATGCCACAGAACGTCTTGACTCTGTGGTAGGAAGGTACTCTTCTGCAGAGCTGCTCATATGCTCAGCCAGAATTCAAGTATTCCAGAGCCACCTCATAGCAGAACTTGTACTGATCCTGGAAGAGAAAGTGAGGAGGTCAGCTCCATCTAAACTTTGCTTCTGTTAGAGCAATTACAGCAGATGAAGGTTCTTAATTGCAAGACATAGAACTGATAAAGTGTTGAACTAGAAATGAATCAGAAAGTAGCAGTTTTGAATCACAATGTATATACTGTCGATGCTTCCCTAGATAGAATTCTAGTATCTGCGTGCATTAGCATTCTGGGAAGTTCTGTGAGCTGAAGATGCTTGGGTTCTGCATGCAGTTTATTATCAGAAAAAGAATGGCATCTGCACTGAACAAGTAAGGGGGTTTTTGCAATTACCTAAACAATAGGGTATATTAACTATAAGCATGGCATTTCTAGTCCTTTATTATAAGTCATCTAGAGATTTAAAGTACATGGAAGCTGAGTTGGGTATATGCAAACTCTATGCCATTTTATATAAGGGACTGGACTGTCTGCAAGGAGTCCTGGAACTAAGATTTCACGGATAACAAGAGATGAAGGTATGCTACCCCGTATGCTTTACATGGGTGTTGACAACAATCGGAGCCTTGTGCAGGAAGATCAAGAGTAGACAGAGAAATCAGGGAGGCTGGAAGAAATGCATGCGTGGCTTGTCCCCAACAGGCTTGTGGATAAAGTTTTTCTCTGACCCTGCTTTTTCTTGACCTTTTAGTCATTAGGATTTCTTTAATGTCATGAGAATTGATTAAGGTCCTCTTAAGTGTCATGCACCTTATTATGTCCCCTAATTTGAGAAGTTTGTGATGTAGGGTGAAGGGTGTGACCAGTAACTGGGTATTAGCACCTAAGAAAGAATTGCTCCCAAACATGGACTGTGGGATCACTGGGACGAGGACAGAGCTTCTTAGGAAGGATAGCATATTATTGTTCAAATCTGAAATTTTCTTCTCAGGCTTGTTGCAGGGAGGGGCTGCTTGTTTGTCCCGGCCGCCTGGCTAGCTTACATCCAAAATAACCACACAGAAACTGTATTAATTAAATCACTGCTTGGCCCATTAGCTCTAGTCTCTTATTGGCTAATTCTTACATCTTAATTTAACCCATTTCTATTAATCTGTGTATCGCCACATGGCAGTGGCTTACTGGGTAACATTCCCAGTGTCTGTATCTGTCTCCCTCTCCCCCTCTCCCTCCCACCTTCCCTCCCTCCCTCTCCGCCCTTCTTTCTCCCAGCATTCAGTTCTGTCTTCCCTGCTTACCTAAGTTCTGCCCTATCAATGGGCCCAAAGCAGTTTCTTTATTAACCACAGGCTAATGTTTTGAATTCTTGGTCTCTACCTGGCAGTGCTTTGGAAGGTTTTGGATACTGGGAAGCAGGGTCTAGGTGGAGGATGCAGCTCACTGGATACAGGTCTTTAGGGGAGATGTCATCACTGCCCACTTCATATCTTGGCTTGGGCTTCCTGATCAACTAAAAGGGGACAGCTTCTGTCACATACTTCTGCAGTTCTACCATCAGGATTTGAGTGGCTCTACAGTGGCTTCTTTGCCATGATTGACTGAAAACCTATGCAATGTTCCCTTCCTTAAGTTACATCTGTAATCCAGGGCCCTAGGAGGGGAAGGATCTATGGAGCTAGCAAAGGGGACTCAAAGTCTTGGTTTTGTCTGTGCAGGTTTATTTCTGCCATTGTCTTGCCATTGCTATTACTAGCATCCTCTTTGACTCTCAGTTGCTCTACTTTAGATGATAAAGAATATATGATCATTTAAAATGGGATTAAAAACAGGTATTCTGGATAAAGGCAAAAGGAGAATAAGAAACATATGAGAATGTTCGGTAACTTCTGGGAAGCACATGTCAGTTCTTCAACAGTTTTAGTGGATTTAAAAAATGAAATTGGGTGCATACAGAGTCACAGTCATACCCTCTTAGTAACTGTCAGGTCTTCAGTACAGTTGTCTTTAGTCTTTGCTCCATGTATAACTTAGCTTATTGAACCTTAGAGATTCATGTCTCCATCTTTTAACTTTCAGGTGGTGTGTTTATTTGCTGATGAGGTGATACTATTAGGTAATCTCAAAATAACCCCATTTACCCTGTCTGTTTCTTTAGTTAGAGAACCAAGTCAATCTACATTCATGGTGACAGTTGATCAGTAAGGATGTACTCATCTCATCTGGTTGATTTTCTTCTAGGAGTTTTAAAGAGTCTTTGTGTTTCTCTTCCTTCTTCTTGTTGACCTGCAACATGGTATGTGTCTGAGAGCTGGGGCCACAGGTTTGTGCCACCATAAACTGCCTCTTTAGGTTTTTCTCTCTTGTTCATCTTTGTGGTTTAATATATATTGTACAGATAATGTTTGATTCTTTACATTTCTTTTTTGTAGACCTATCCTTATTTTGAGATTAATCTCTTTCATGGTGGTAGTTCTTTATTTCACACCTGGATGTTGAACTCTACTAAGCATCTTTTGTAAGGCCGGCATGGTAGTCATGCCCCCCCCCCCCCCAGTCTGATTTTCTCTGAAGCATTTTATTCCTACTTATGAATGGTAGCCTTGCTGGGTACAGGATTCTTGGTTGGCAGTTATTCTCTTTGAAGTCCAGGAATGGATTGTTTTGTGCTTTTGCACTTATTTTTTTGCAGGATGTAGGAGTGTGGTATGGCAGATGGGTGAAGGACAACATTGGAAGAACTCAGTCCTTTCCTTCTACCATGTGGGTTTTGGGAAGGAACCCAGGTCTTCAGCATTGACAGCAAGTGCCTTTACCTGTTGAGTCAACTCACTAGCCTGGGAGTTATGCTACAATGTTGGCCTTATCGCTGCATAGGCACCACAGTGCAGAAAGCCTCTGTAGGGCATCTTTGGCTTAGTATAGACCAAGGCAGAGTCAGAGAGAGCCACTGTCACTGGTGGCCACATAAGAATAGAGATCCTTTAGTAGTGTACAGCCAGCAATGGGTATGGGCACTCTATGTGTAGTTGTTACTCCTGGAAGCAGAGTCGCTGCAGTCGGTACGGCGTATGTTTCCTCTGGCACTGTAGTGACGCGGCACCAGCAACTGCTTCTGGCATTGGCAGCTCCAGTTGGTACAAGAGACCCGAAGCGCTGGTCCTCCAATGTCAGTGGTGCCAGTCTACATGATTGGAGGTGGGGGCGGTGCTGGGATCTGTGCAGCCCTCTGCGGCGCTCACACACAGGACTGGCCGCAGCGTGTGGAGTGTGGCTGGATGCCAAGTATCTTATAAGTCCATCCTCTCTCTGACGACCTGCGACCTGTGTTTCTCTTTGTGTTTGACTCTTTAAACCCTTGACCTGGAGAGACTATTACTTACCCTTTGCAATGTTCTATTTCTGGTTCACATTCTGTTCTATGATTTATTATTTTAGCATTGGATGCTTTTATTTTCGGAATGTTTAAAAGAAGCAATTTGGATTTCAGAGTTCTAAGAGTCCGTATTGTCAGACTGCCACACTGACAAATTGGCCACCACGTGCTCCAATCATCTCTCTCGTTTCTGTGAATCCTAGTGATGACTTTTTTTTTTTTAATGGAAATGTAATCCCTCATTGCATAAAAATGATTCTTTTCAGATCTAACTGTGCAATTAGTTTCAGTGACTACCACAAATGGTCCTTTTAAAAAAAAAAATATTCAAACACAGTAGGGACTTGTGGCTGCCGGCCTCAGGTCATAAGAAAAGGTCGAGACTCATGAGGGATTTTAGGCTCCTCTGCTAAGGTTCGGTGACCCAGCAGTGAGCAGAGCTGCCCTATCTCAGGCATGGCTATAATTTTCAAAATGAGTTCCCCTTCTCCCATCTCATCCATCCTGAGCAAGCTGCCAATTCCCATAGATTCTATGATGACTGGTTTCTGAATCATAAAAATAAGGGGAAGGAAAAGCGAGGCCACACATTGCCATGTCCCCTCCTCCGAGCACCTGGGAAACACCGCAAATCTCCCTATGTTGGACACTGATTACACTTGATCACCAGGTATAGCCCTGTCTTCTACAGTTTTCTCCCTCAGCTCCCCTGCTTCTGAGTGGTATAATTAAGCCCCATGAGCCGTCCCCATGCTTCTGAGAAGAAACTATGCATATAAATACATACGCATACACTCACACACATATAGCCCTTGGTCCTGAGTTTTTCCAACTCAGACCATAGCTGCTGGCTGCGGGCATGAACTTCTTGGTCTGGAAGAAAGGTTCAGCTGGGTCCCATCCCCATCAGGGCCACTTGCTGTCCCTCTCTAGACTCGATTCTGACTGGCAGTGGCTTCTATGAAGAGGGAGAAGCGACTTCTGAAATGGAACCCAAAGCTGAGGTCATTCTTTAAAAGTCCTGGCATGTGGCTGGCTGAGTCTGGGAGTCACCAGGTCAGAGCTCCTGAGGGCAGTTCTGAGGGATCCCATGAAGGGCTGGCACTCTGCCTTTGTCAACACACGTTGCCTGTGCTGGAGGAGCTGAGGGGGAGCCACAGTCAGTCTGGGCACACTAAACACCGCATGTCAACTGGTCAAGATTCAAAGAGAACAGTCAGCTTACCTTACCTGAAGCAAACTTCCCTCCCTGAGGTGCCTGCCTGAACCTCAGACGGGTTTCACAATGGCAAGCTGACAGGAGCTGAAGTGGTTCCTGTGTGCAGAAAACTCAGGGTGGTTGGGTCCCAGCAGGTCACACCGGTGACCGTCCACTCTGGACCAGGGAGACTAGACAATCCTCACCGCTATTTAATAGATGGCCACAGAGAGGGAGACTGTGTCATCAAGCTTCAGAAACAAAATAACTATGTATCACACTGAGCTTGGAAATGGCCACCAAGTCAGGGCCCCATTTTCCTGAGGTGACGTGAAGTAAGGGCACATCTGGTTCCTACCCCTGAGCTGCCTTGTGGGGTTTACTTTCCTGCCTGTTAACTCTGTTTTATAGGATGGGCATTGTCCGGTCAGATTCCTAAGTTAAATTAGGTGCAATTTTGACACAGTTTAATGGCTTTCAGTATTTACTGAGTTGGAACACAAGGTAAATTGCAAAATGTCTCCACTCCACTGAGAAAGCCTGTGCCAGGCAGCACCCATTCCCTTGACCTCCTGAACAAGCTTTAGCTGCTGTCTTCACGGTGGCACCTACTCAGAACATTTTGTATCCATGGGAAGACACAGCACATGGTATTTTGTCCCCGACAGGAAGGGCACAGAGGGTGATTGGTGAGGGATAATTGTCTGTAATCTGTCAATCATGTTTTAAATAAATGCTGATTGGCCAGGCAGGAAATATAGGTGGGAAAACAAGACAGGAAGTAGAGGTGATGCAATGAGAACAGGAGAATTCTGGGAAGGAGGAAGTTGATTCCTCCCAGTCCTGCGCAGACCACAGAAGCAGCAGGATGTGATGTGCCCCACTGAAAAAGGTACTGAGCCACATGGCTAACATAGATCAAAATAATGGGTTAATATAAGATACAAGATCTAATAAGTAGCCTGACCTAGGGGGCCAATCAGCTTTATAACTTATAGAGATCTCTGTGTGATTTTCTTTGGGGCTAAACAGCTGTGGAAACCAGGCAGGACAAAAACCCCAGCAAGCTAGCCCTTCGTGTTACAGGTGATGGTGGGGACTGCTGCTCACTGAAGTGTACCCTATGTGGTTGGTGCCCAACACCGCACAAGTGGCTGCGGAGCAAGGCATGGCTTTCGGAGGTGGGCTCTCCGTGCAGTTAGCGGTGTCAATGATGACTAAACCTGGCATTTCCCAGGCCTCTACTTGGGTGGGGATTGTCAGGTCCAAAAGAACCCCCTCCAAACAGCTAAATGTGGTGCCTACTAGCATAGCAAAGCACACACTGGCCTCTAGACTCCTGCAGCTCTGTTCCCGAGTCCCATGTGGCATGTTCTGCTCTCACCCCTCTTCCCTAAACCCTAGCTCACGGGCTTCCTTCCCTTCCCCCAGCTTCTCATTCCTGCCATTTAGGCCATGTGCCCTCTTGAATCTCTTTGCCTTTTGACCCCCTCCTCGCTGACCCCCCACTTTCTCTTACTCCCATCCCTGCTGTGACCCCATTCAGTCTATTGGCCACGTTTAGTTAACTATGTGCCCTTCCTGCTCTGGACTCTTCCAGATGCCTCAGGCTGTTTTCTCCCTCATACCCACAATAAAAATCTCCCCTCAACCATACCTAGGAGTGGCCATGTCCCCATTTTACACAGGGACCTGGTCAATCTTACCTGGATTTCAAGAGGTACAAAGCCCCAGGTGACATGTTGCTCAAGATCAGAGTGTCTATGACAGGACTCTTAGGGAATTGCAGACCTGATTCCGGGTAAGGCACTGGGCGGGCAGAGGGAACCTTCGAGTGGTACCACTAGATTACCCTATTCTCTAGGCTGTTGACTGAGACAGAGCCCAGTGAGGAGGGCAATGCTGAGGGGAGCTGGGGAGCTGCTGCTTTCCCTGTAACCCTGACAGCTTCAAGGCCACTGTCTCTGATTCCAACTAGGCCCAGCTGTCCTTGTTCATTCTGGGAGCCCAGAGCTTACGGGTGGTGACGAGGTTGCTTAAATAGAAGGTTAACTTAGAAGCCAGGCTAAAATGGGGTCAGAATAAATAACACCTCTGGAAAGAAAATGTTCTAACCTTATATTCTGAGTTACTATTTTTAGTGTGTGTGTGTGCGTGCTTGTGCGTGTACATGTGCACATAGAAGGCAGCATGTCAGATCTCTTTCTTTCTCTGCCTTATTCCCTGAAACGTGTTCTTTTGGCTATGCTGGAAGCTTGCAAGTCCCAGTGATTGTCCCGTCTCTGTCTCGTACAGTGCAGGGGTTACAGGCGCTTCTGAGGCCCTGCCTGTGTTACAGAGGCGGGCACCTGAACTCAGGCCTTCACGCTTATGCAGCCAGTGCTCTCAACCATCGAACCATCTCTACAGCCCTTGTATTCTAATTTAATGTTCTTCCGAGCAATCCGTTGTCTTTCCCCCAAACCCCAACTGACAATGTGAGAAAACAGGTGTCTTGGGTATTGTAGCTTTCCCTGAGAGTGCCAGGCTTCAAAATGTATAAACTCTCAAAGTCTGGGGCAATTTACTGATATCAGAACCACAAAGGGGGAAGGAAAGAGACAGGGAGGATCCCTATGTATTCCTCCCATGCAGGCGGGAAGGGTACAGTTGCAGCATTTGGGGGTTCCAGAGGAGGGGGCCATTGTGGGTATCCTCCTGCCTCTGAGCTGTGTGAAGAGACTCAGTGGGGTCCAGGTATTGGTTTTGTGTCCTGGCTGATCAGTTCAGAAGCGTGCCCTAGCCTTTCTGGAACATACTCCCTCAGATATGCAGCTCACATCGTCCGTACCCTTCCCAATGTCTGGCCCCAGTTTTTTTCACTCAGATCTCAGATAGCCTGCTACACACAGAACAGCCATACCAGGCTTTATCGTGCTGACCCAAGCTAATTAATTCCTTCAGCCAATATCTCTAAATTCTAAAACAGAAAGATACTGTGCTTCAGGGATGAAAAAAACAAACCGCATACAAGAGCTCTTCCTTTGGCACAGAAGCTTCAAAACCAGACAAAAAGAACATTGTGACATTTTTCCTCTGGTCACCAGCTATTATCTCACGAACAGTCACCCTGACAGATTGGCAGATGGCTTTCTTTGGAAAGCTCACAACTTCCCTTCATTTCTTTGTCATCGACCTTCTCAGAATTTCAGGGCTGACCTTCAGAGTGCCGGGCTTCCGGAGACCCTGTATTCGCCACTGGAATTATCCACAGCTGTACGGGATTCAGTGCGGAAGGAACGGCTTCCTAAGCTGCACAGTACAGTGGGGAGCCGTGGTTGACAACAGGTTAAATATTTCCAAACAGTCGTCAGGGAGGATTTGGAAGGTTCCCAGCGCAAAGAATAATAATAAAAAAACCCTGCCTGCAGCTATAGATACCAGTTACTGTGCCCTGATCATTATCCCTTTCACACTTGTATTGAAATGTCACACGGTACCCCATAAACATGCTGAGTTACTGTAAGCCAGTGAAATTAATTTTTAAGAAGACATTCCCTTTTAACAACCCAAACTCCAATACTGTTATAGGATAGTAGGGGAACCTGCTGTCTGCAGTGCAGGCTCCCTCTGGCCAGCCACCCGAGTCTCCATTCATCTCATGAGGAATTGCCCTGGCCTGTAATCTGAAGCGCTGACTTGAAAAAGCCTGGCTGAATCGGATCATAAAAGCTCTAGAGTGATGACCACCTCCGTAGAGCCAGTACAGGAAGGCCGGGAAGGGGGAGACTTCTAATGCTTCGCTTAATGCAGGCTCAGTGAGGGAACTTGACATTTTTTATCACGGGCAGTTCTGCCTACATACTAACCAAAGTCTGGAAGCTTCATCCATCCCTGAAGGTAAGTCTGGCATCTGTGCCCTCCTTCCCTGCCCCAACTCAGGTTACTCGTAACTGGGGCTGCTCTCCTCTCAGTCCAGAAGGGTGAAGCCTCTAAAACTCACGTGACAATTCTTAGCTGGTTCTCGGGAATTCTGCACACAAGCATACCTTAGAACCTACGGGCATGAAGCCTGTTACCATCTGAAGTACAACAGGAACCAGGTCTGGCGCATGCTAAATGTCACATTAACAGGGCTGCCAGACTCCTTCCCTAACACTTAGATATGACCATGTCCCCGGACCACAAAGGCATCATCATGCCCAGTGGACAATTACTCTCATTTGCGATGCCCCAAACAAAGTCACAGGTCTTTTCGCGTTGTGTGGCCTCAAAAAAGCTACGACTACCCCTGGTTTATGAAGGGAAAACCCAAGCATACTAGCACTACAAGGCTCATGGGTTTGAGGTCCTCTATTTGAGTTCACAGCACAGTTGAGACTCTATTTGTATTTCTTTGGTTTGCCTAAGGGGCAGGAAAGAAGAGGCAGCTTCTTGTCAGAGCTGATGCAATGGCCCACAGGTTTGAGGGCATGTACCCAGCTAAGCAGCCCTTCTACAAGAGTCCGTGGATAACATCGTGCTTCCTAGGTGTGGAATATAAGCACCAGCCAGTATCTAGACAGCAGGTGCTGCTGGAGAGAGGATTTTGCTATGCCCAGGAGCTGGCTGTAGGAGGTCATACTACTCCCTCACCCTAGGTATTGCTGCAGTGACCTTCACATATCACAGGGACCCCTGGCTACTTTCTCAAGTTGAGTTCAACTCTTGACCCTTTTGCATTTGGGACTCTAACTGCACTCCTGCAGAACTGGGGGCCTTGGAAGGCAGCATTGCTTGCCTTTCCCCCCTTCCTCTCTGCTTCATGAGTCACCGTCCGGACCTTTCTCTGGTTCCCTTCAGCTCACTCAGACAGAGACCTACAGAACCTGAGAGAAAAGCTTCTTCCATGAAGCTACCCTTCTGTTCTTGAATGCCTGGCATTCTATCCGTTCCACGTTTAAAAAGAAAAGGCATTTTGTGAAGTACTCTAAGAAAATAATTGCCCCTAGTCCTTTGTTTCTCAACCCCTTTAATTCTCCTCTCAGATGTGACCACCATAATTAAATGCAATATCCTGTATGTCAAACTGAAATTCTCAGCTTTGATAAATATTAGGCGATTAAGCTATTTATAAAATCTGTAATTTGAAAATCTGGCGTTTCTCATACTGTGACTATTTCCTCTCCAAGAAGACTTAACTGCTTAGCCATGTGGAAGGCACTGCCGGGAAGGGAAAGAAAGAAGAATGTTCACTTCTAAGTCTCAGCTATTTCTACATTTCAACCAAGCCGAGGCAGTCTCCTCTACAAGACTGGAAAGGAAGAGAGAAAGAGAGGAAAGTGCCCTGAGCCAAACCAAGTGTGACGCTTTGGAAAAGAGTGTCCTCTCTGAGGGAGCATCGCCATGTGGGAAGTGGTGAGGAGTCCCACGCAACTCTGAGATACCCTACGGGGCAGGGCAGGGGGGCATCCTACCAGGAGGTCCACCATGTTGGGTTTGTTGTTCCTCAGCGTCTTCACGGCATGGAAGACATCCACGGTTCTCTGGTGTCGGAGCATCTCGCAGACAATGCTGATGGCGCAGAATGAGCCACTGCGCCCCCCTCCGTTCCTGTCAGAGAAGAAATCAGATAGATGGTCGGATGGGGTTTGCTGTCATAGCACTTCTCGTAGTGTGCTGTGTCTGTGGAGATATGTTGTCTAACCTCCGGAGAAAGGTCAGAAGGAAAGTGCACAGGCAACAAGCCGGCTTAGCATGTGGCCCGCAGTTCATCCTAGCCTCATCCCTGCCAGATGATGATTTCTGATATGGTACCTTACTGATTTTCTTTCCAAGACAATGTTTCTCTGTATGGCCCTGGCCATCCTGGAACTCATTATGTAGACCATGGTGGCCTCAAACTCTCAGAGATCTGCCTGCTTCTCCCTCCCGAATGCTGGGATTAAAGGCGTGAGCCACCACTGCCTGGCTCCTTATTGATTTTATACAAAGAGCCCAATATGGAAAAATTTCAGTGAGTAGCAACCACCTCATCTGAAATATGCCAGATATCAGATAATGTCATTATTAAACTAATGACATATAAAAATAATGCCATTAGAAACTAATGACAAGTGGGGGTATATACAAATATCCGGGTTTTGAAGGTACTAGGATATCTCTTTCTCCCGAATACAAAGGCTCTCTAAAATCTTTTTTAAAAGCAATTTTAAATATATGGGAACATTGCAAATATAGACAGAGTTCCCTTGCCCAGCCTGTGGTGGGCATTTACAACCGCTGCACGCCCATCACAGTCAGGGGGTAAGAGCGCTACCGCACTGTGGCTGAACTACAGCCCTCGGTCACATTTTACCAGTCTCTGCATTATGGTCCCTTCGTGGTCCGGGATCTACTCTGGCATTTGGTCGTTATCTCGTATCTCTTTACCCTTCTCCAGTCTGTGACAGTTTACCTGTTTATCAGCTTTCCCTTGTCTTTCTTGATATGCTACTTCTGACGAGTCCTGGCGGGCTGCTTTGTGGAATACAGAATTCAGAATGTAGAAAAGAGGCTTAGATAAGACCCATGTGCCCCGGTCACAATTGGAAAAGGCCATGACTAAATCCCACAGTGAACTGGCCTTTCATCTGGATTCCTTTGGTATATCTTTGTTACTGGCTAAGAAGCCTAGAGGAAGAGCCTTACACCCTCTAAGGGCCTCATGTGTTGATGTCTCAGCCGCAGGGATGTTCATCTTGTCCACTAGAGGGTGCTGGTGAGGATTTTCACTGTCAAGTTATCTTTCTCTTTGTGGTTAATAAGCATCCTGGGGTAAGACACTTTGGGACTCTGGAACTATATTGATTCTCTTCAGTCCCCACTGATTTTCATACACAATGGTGGATCTTGTTTTCAGCAATTAATTATGACTGTCTTATTTATCTAACGTTGACCTTATGTTTTCTTCCCTTGTTCAACATTCTATCATAGGAAATAGCTCTCTTTCCCACCATTTGAAAATGTACTTGTTTTTATTATTTAAAGTCAACCCAGGCAGACACTGAAAATTTTATTACATGTGCTAAAAATCTATCAGTAATTATCTCTGCCTCCAATTTTTCCACCTCTAGCCATGAAGAGTCCCACCAGGTTGGCCCCATGTTTGTGTGGCAAACGCTTACCCCCTTTTTTGAGTATATTTATATTTTCTAGAATGTTCACCTTGTACTTTCCATGTATTAACTTCTTTTATAAGGAGGTAAATGACCTTTCATTTATTCTGAAATATGATAATGCCATCGCACTGAAAAGAACATTACTTTGTGAAAAGCCTTTGTCGGGGGAGTAGTATGATACAGAGCACATGAGACGGTGAGAGGGAACTCTGTGGAGTGGATCCGCTTCTTCCATCCTTACATGAGCTCTGGGGGTTAATTCTGTCCACCAGACTTGCCCAGCAAGCACCCTGACCCAATGAGCCATCACACTGGACCACCATTACTGGTTTAATAGCGAGTATCTAACCAGTGTCCAGTTTCCTAGATGTTATCTTCTGGTGACTCAAAAAACAAAACTCTACATCTAAGCAAAGTATGCCTATTGCATTTGGTGGTGTTTTATAACTTTACAGTTATTGACAGGTTTCTTCTTAATCCTCGAGACTTGGCTGAAGAAAAGAGCAGCTTGTCTTGTGGAGCATCCCCCGTTCTGGATTTTCTCATCCCTTGCACCTCTCTAATATGATTTAATATATTATCTTTGACCCATGTATCCTATAAATGGGTGGCTGGCAGCAGAGCTTCTAAAGGACCCTAAATGGAGGAATGGTCAGTTCAATGTTGTCATTCATAAAAATTATACTTCCTCTAATAAGCAAGCATAAGATATCTGGTTGTCCTTTGTTTTGCTATTTTAAGATTGATTTAGTGTCAGTGAAGACAGTCATGAATGTTGGCTCATTCAGTCTGTTGTAACATTCTAAATCTTCTATTTTTATTTTGCTTTATTTTTGGCTTTTTGAGACAGGGTTTCTCTGTAGCTTTGGAGCCTGGCCTGGAACTAGCTCTTGTAGACCAGGCTGGCCTCGAACTCACAGAGATCTGCCTGCCTCTGCTTCCTGAGTGCTGGGATTAAAGGCATGCGCCACCACCCAGCTAAATCCTCTCTTTAGATAAAGAAAAACATGGCCACAATGAAGTCCAAGAATGATAAGTAGATATTGGCATTAAGTTTTGCAGATGTACACACCACAGTGGCTTATCAGAGCCTGGTCAGCCCCGTGGCTCCCTTCCTCATGCCACCATGCCCTTGCCAGTTTTACATTGTAACCAACTCTTGGAATCTTGCTTCATGTCTTTAAAAATGTAGCCATTCTTAGGGGCATTAAGTGGTTTTAATGAATATTTTCCTAAACACTAAAATCAAACTAATGATGTTGATTATCACTGTTTAGTTTTTTTTTCTCTCTCCAGTGTTGGGGATCAAACTCAGGGCTTTGTATGTACTAGACAAGAGTTCCACCACGGAGCTACATGCCACGCTTTTCTTTCTGAAGTGTGATGCCTGTCAAACTTTTTGCCCATTAAAAACTAAGGGGTTAGATATCTTGTTTTAACCATTTGCTGTATTTGTAGATGTGCTGGCTCTGGAACCTTGGCCAGATATATGTATTCAGGACCCCCATTCTAGCCTGCTTTTCCTCCTCTTCTACTCATATTGTAAACGGAGTATCTCTATTAATGGAATTTAACGCATCACCACGCTCCCTTGGTGGCCAGCATCTTGTGTCCTCTCTAAATTAGTCCTTGCTACCCTCCTGTTCATGAGGACTTTCTCCCATGTGGTCTGCTTGTGACATTTGGGGGTGATTCGTCTGAAAGGATTTCTGTTCACTTGCGAGGAGACAGGCTGATGTGCTCAGTTTCTCCACTGCCCTGCAGGGATCTATGCAATCAGGTGATACAGGGGCATGGCTTTGCCTTCTGCTCTGTACCTTGCACGGATGTTCCACTGTCCTGGATCGCTGGCTCTTCACCTCATCTTTCAACATCTGCTCATGATCCCCGTCCACACCCACTCTTTCCATAGTTTCAGAATGAGGCCATATTCTCGTTTTAAAAACATAAGAGAATTCTGTTTCCACACCCTCCCCTACATATCTGGAGGGCACTCATGCAGGTGTACTCTGCCCTCAGCCAATAGGTGGCGCTGCACCATGCTAAATATCTCACCGAGGACTGTTTAGACTGTTTCCAAAGCTTTTTTTCCCCTTTCTGACCAATATTGGAAGATATCAGTTTAAACTTTCTTGTAGGCAAAAAAAAAAAAAAAAAAACCAAAACCAAAAAAACAAAAAACCACCACAACAACAAAGCCCCCCAAATCAAAAACCAACAACAACAACAACAAACCAAAACCTTAGATTAAGTTTATAAATAAAAAAAAAAAAAATCAAACCTTCCCTACAGACCTGAGTTCACACCCAACATTAGCAAGAGGCAGCTCCACAGGGATTATGGGACTGAGGGGAGCTTGCGGAGGTGCCCTCACAGAAGGTAAGAAAGGGATGACGGGCAGGCAGGGGAGAAATAACTTGTGCCACCACTGTCTGTGATAGTCAAATAGCCCGCTGCTAGAGACACTACATGGACCGTGATACAATTGCTTAGTTCAAGGGCCACAGCTGCCTTTAGGAAGAAGTTCGCATACAACGTGCAGTGACTGAACAGGTCTTTGCACCGGTCTCTCAAAGCCTTCCCTTTCAGCTATCTCCGGCAGTGACCTATTCCTGAGGGCTCAGGGATTGATTGGCTCACTGCAGAAAGCTAGTAGTTCAGGGTCAAAACAAGCTATGCTTCCAGATATGACGCAGGCTCTTCCAGATTCTGGAGGGCTAATTGAAAACGACTTTTAATACTGTAAATAGAAACAACTGGTCTAGGACTGTAGCTTGGTAGGAGAGCAGCTGCCTAGCATCCTCAAGGCTCTGGGTTCCATCTCCAGGACCTCAAAACAAAAAGAACCCCACGCCAACCAAAATCTAACAGCTCCAATACCAGCCAATTAAAGCGCCAACTTTCCTATTGGGATTAATTTTTAAATAGTTTAGCTCTCATTTCTTCTTTGTAAATTAATCTACGGATTTATGTGCAATGGGTTCCAGCAGCTCAGGCCCCTTCCTGTCAGTACTTGCTGGTGTGCTGGCTGGCGTGGCAGGCTGGAGCCCAGGTGCTTTTCTGCCTTCCCTTTTTTTCTGGTTGCTTTCCTTCATTCCTTTCAGGAAATCTTGGTTTATAGAGTGCTTGCTGTACTCAATCCACACATCTATTGGCAAGGGTCTTGCCTTAATTGCTTACCAAATGATGCCTACAGCACACTGAACGATGTTGTAGACTCTTCTGTTGTGCCATGGCAACACTTAAGGGGCATGGTGCCCATTCCGTTGATGTCTACTGTATCATCCTCCTTGTAGATTTGCGCATGCATTCACTCTTCCCCCAAAACCCAACTCTGTTTCCTGAAAAGCCCTACAAACACACAATGGGTGCCTCTCTCTTTCGTTCTGTATTATCATTTTGGCAAGTTACTGGAAGATTGCTGCCTTGACTAGGAAAAAAAAAAGCCCTGTTGGGATCTCATCAGCACAGTATGGTGGACTTCTCCTCTTGTTCTGAGAAATAAGAAGGGGATAGAATAGATACTTCTCAAGCACTGAGTTTATGGACAGGAACGGAGTTCAGAACATGGGGATGGACGAGTACACTGCTCTACACAAGCTAGAATAGGGGACTTAAGGCGCAAGACAGCTCTGAGTAGGTTCCGAAGTCTCTCTCCAACGGAATACATTTCCTGAAGCATGATGCGGGTCTGGGAAGAATTCAGGGGTTCCACCACATGAGGTAAGCGCAGGGAGCCTGGCATAGCCTGGACCCTCACCCAGTTGCCACTGAAACCTGGGGTGGTCAGCTCAGAGGAAATGTTCATTGTTCTTCAATTTGGGAAGGATCTTGTCATCTGCTTCACATGTTTCTCTGAAAAGCAACATGCGCTCCTACTTTGAACTCCCACAAACCCTGTGAGCAGCTTCCTTGACTGCCATGCCTTTTAATTGCTTCTTCCATTAAAGCTAAGCAGGATGGTGTGTTGTACATCACTGCCAATGAGAAGTGGAGGTGAAAGTGCTCTGGGAAGAAAGGCATTGTCTCCTTAGTGGCTTGCAACACTGACCACACATGGGAATCATCCAGGGGTTTTCAATAATGCAGATGCCAGGGTTCCATGCCGAGACTGGGGTTTAACTGGTGCCTGTGTGGCCCAAGGGAAGTACTTGCTGAAGCCCCCCCAATGACTGCCAATGCACAGGAAGTATCTGGCCAAGGATGTTTACATTTTATCAAGATGTCACTCTTCAGAGGACACTGGTTCTGTGCTTGTCAACTTTCCGTCCCTGGGACAAATGCTCATGTAGAGACGATGGCTAGTTTGGCTCACTGCTGTGGAGTTCCCACTCCATGGCTGGCTGGCCCCATGGCTTTGGGGCTGTGGTAAAGCAGCACACTGGGGTAGGGATGTGACAAGGGAAGGCTGTTCCCCTCATGACCAGAGAGAGACAAGAAGGAGGAGCCCAGAGTCCCAAAATTTCATTTGGGGCATGTCTGCAGTGATCCATACCTCCTTGTATGCCATAATGCTTCCTCATAGTACACACAGAGACCAAGCCCTTACCGAGGGAGTCTTTATGGGATATTCCAGACGAAGCTATGGCAGACCTAATCAGATGCTGACAGTATGACCATTTATAGAAAATATCTCTTGAAAAAGGGTTGAGGGGAAAAAACAAGGTTTCTTTTTGTTTGTTTTTTGTTTTTGGTAAGGAAGTTCCCCCATGGTATGCAGTAGAACCATCAATTACTGCAACGAGATGATCCAGCCATTTGGGAGAAATCCCTGGTTATGCCATTGATTGATTTCTTCTAGTAGGGATGATTTCAAGTTACCTACAGTTTAACAACCAGTGCTGAAAATTCCTGAAGATGTTAAGAGCAGGCTCTTGAACTAGGAATTGTCTAGGAATTGAAGCCATCCCCTGTGTTTTCCTCTGGGGTGGGGTTTGATCCCACTTACAGGGTGTATAATATATATACCACATGACCGACTTCCTGTAGTTTGTACGTACTTTCCAAGTTCCTGTGTTGGGAACTTAGTCTCCAAAGACATTAATGACATTTGAAGCCTTTGGGAGGTTCTCTGGCTCAGACAGAGGGTCTCAATGGTAGTAACAGTGGGTTTATAAAAGGAGAGTGACCAATGTTAGCACACTTGTTCTGTCTTGTCATATGATGCCCTCTGCTTCATTGTGACCCTCACCAGATGCCATGACTGGACTCTTGGATTTACCAGTTTCCAAAATGGAGAACTAAATCAAACTCTGGGGTTTATAAACCTCCTGGTCTCCTCTATCTTGTTAGAGAAACATAAAGCCATGACACCCAAGTACGCAATATGTTGTTGTTTCTAGATAGCCTACTGATTGTTCAGTAAGAGTGCTGGTCACCCCTCTGTCCCAGAGCATTATGGGAGGAGGAAGGTGAACTGAGTCGCTGGGCGGGGTCTGCCCCCTCCCAAGAGCTCTATGGGATACTTACAAGCAATGTACGACTGTGCGGCCTTCCCCACCGTTGTACTCCTCCTGCCATTTGTCCACTTGGCGGATGAGCTTCAGGAAGGAGCGCTTGGACACGGGCGTGTCCCTGTACATCGGCCAGCCTAGGAACTGGAACTGCTGAACCATCCGATGCCCGTCCTGGGGCTGCAGAGGGAGAGGCACCGGTCAGGGAGTGGAGGGAACATCACCCTTTACCTTACTGGATTCCGGTGCCCTGGTTCCTCCCACTTGATCTTCCCATCGGAGTAAAGTATTATCCAGGAGCCTCAAGCCAGCATATAACAAGGGGTGATTCTGCAGGCCTGGAGAGTTAGGAGCTTAATCTCTTGTGGTTATAAAGAGCCAGGAGTTTTAAGTGACAGGCCAGAGATAAACAAGAGTGGAGCAGAACGCTTACATTTTGTAAAAGCCGAGAGAAAAATAACAAAGGACTGACCACGTGGTGTTTTGTGTGGACAAATGGCTTCACTTTAGCTCCAAGTAAAGTAAGGGTACAGGACAGCCTGTAACCTAGAAACATTTGTGAGTCCAATGTGATGCAGTTTGTACCCTGGTTTTTTTTTGTTTTTTTTTTTTTTTTGGTTTTTCGAGACAGGGTTTCTCTGTGGTTTTGGAGCCTGTCCTGGAACTAGCTCTGTAGACCAGGCTGGTCTCAAACTCACAGAGATCCGCCTGCCTCTGCCTCCCGAGTGCTGGGATTAAAGGCGTGCGCCACCACTACCTGGTTTTTCTATAATATGGCTTTGCTTAATGCTCAGGCTTTTGCTTCGCTGCCAATAGTTAATTAATCACCATGTATAATTAAACAGGATTGCGGAATTCAAATTATGTGTTGCTGGCCTCAGTTTTTTGGAGGAGCCGCTTGGCACTTGGTGGCATCCGACATAGGTGGATCTCTGAGCACGCTTTCCTTGCCAGCTGTTTCTCCTTCTCTGCCTCAGTCTCCCCTCTTCCCAGACCTGTGGCTGACACAGATGCCTCTGGACTCCATTTTGGGGTCCTTTTTCTCCCCTGATCTCACTGGTTGATTTCAGTCACTGTCATGACTTCGGGTATCACAAGTCAGTCACTGTTTAGACCTCTCTCCTGAATGTCACCCTCATGCACTCAAAAGCCAAGCTCGGGGGCCGGGCGGTGGTGGCGCACGCCTTTAATCCCAGCACTTGGGAGGCAGGCGGATCTCTGTGAGTTCGAGACCAGCCTGGTCTACAAGAGCTAGTTCCAGGACAGGCTCCAAAACCACAGAGAAACCCTGTCTCGAAAAACCAAAAAAAAAAAAAAAAAGCCAAGCTCGGGGCTTACATAGTCATCCCAAACCACTGTGTCCCAAATTGTACCTCAGCTCAGCTCCTTGCCCCAGACGATCTGTTTTTCCCACAGGCAAAACCAATTCCAGTTAATGACAATCACACCACTTCCTTCTTAGGATCCACATCTTGAGAGTCACCTTGACTCTCTGGGACCCTGCTGCTCCGGCCTCCGGATCTAGCCATCTCTCTACCGCTTACTACCTCCAACTGCCACCACTCCTGTCCTACCCCTGCCATTCGTCACCTGGTCCTTCTGTCCATCTGTCAATCTGGTGACGCAGTTCTTCTGAAAACCCTGTCGTGGCTCAACGGCTCCTCATTTGCTTCCCGCGAGAGTCTGCTAGCGGTGGTGGGCAAGGCCCTGCTCGTCCTGAGCTCTCTTCCTCAGTGCCTCCTGCCTTAGCTTACTGCTCTCCAGCTCCACCATAGAGCCCTTGTATGGCCATTTCTGCTTGAGAGCTGTCTTCCTAGAGAGATCACGCCTCCTCCCTTCCTTCCTCAGAGTCGACTCACATGGGAGGTCATTGAAAACGGGGACTGTGACAGCCCCGGAACATGACCTCACACTTTTGTTCCTTTAGCATGTATCACTGTCTAGCACCCCGTGACTCTATCTGCTATGCCTTTTATCTGCTGTCTTGGTTTCAGTTAGGACTCTGCTTTATAAAGCTCACTTTTTGTCGCCCCCACTATGTCATTTTAGCAAGATCCTCCCCTCCAGTAAGCGACCGCTTCATACCTGATCAAGTTCTTCAGACTCCCCCTCCTCCCCTCCCCCCGTATCCTAATGATGCCAGCTCTCTCTGGCCCATCCTCAGCAAGAATCCCCTTGTCCTGGTTTTCCATCTGCTGACCCCTGCCTGTCCTAAGCTAGACTCTCCACGCTTTTCTGGCTGGATTCAGGTAGCATCTGCCACAGTGGTTCATGTCTATAACACTGAACATTGAACAAAGTCTTTCTTATTGTGCATGAACATGTTAGTGACTCTCTCTTTAACAACCTTCCCGTTAGCGTACGGGTCCCATCAGGTGAGGGATTTGTTTTGTTGACTGAGACCTTCCAATCCCTTAGGACAGAGCCTGGGAGAGAGTAGACATGCCAACGTTCTGTAAGACAATAGCAAAACCCCAGTTCAAGCACCGTGGGCCCGCCCCGGCTCTTACTCTGGAGGCGTTGTAAATCCTGAAGATCCTACTGATGATGTCCTCCTCCAAGTCTGCAGACACAAATTCCACCTGAATGGGGCCATGTCTGTGCGCTCCATTTTCTGGCCAGTACTGTGGACACAACTGAACCCAAAAACCAGAGAGACAGGTGTGGTGACTAGATTAAGTCAGCATCGACATAAACAAACTGCCTTGGCCCATTTGATAGGCCATCCCTTAGGTGGGTGGAGTAGACAGAACAGAATGCGGGGAGGAAGAGGAAGTGAGCTCAGACGCCATTTCCTCTCCTCTCTGGGGCAGACGCCATGGCCATGCCGGTGTGCTCCAGAGCAGACACGATGAAGCTCCAACCCAGGATGGACATAGGGTAGAATCTTTCCTTGGGGTGCTACACACATGAATAGAAATGGGCCAAGCAGTGTTTAAATGAATACAATTTGTGTGTTGTTATTTCGGGTATAAAGCTAACCATGTGGGAGCCGGGCTATGGGAAGAGGCCGGCAGCTCCCTACTACAATAATCCTTTAAACTTCAGTTCCTTTTCTTCCTAAAAGGCTCAGACACCAGGACTCTCATGGTGGCTGTGTCCTCAGCTACGCTTCTCATCCTCTGGCGGTTTTCTCAAAAATTATGTGTTAGCCAGGGGATAAGATTCCGAACTGGCAACCCTACAGGCCTGGATTGTCATAGTTTTTTAAACAAACTGATATTCCACAGAAAGCAGGCTCCACGGGCTGGACTTGCTTTTTTGATGACTTTTACTTTTGAAATGGTCCAATATACCACGGTCTTGTGTTGCAAGGGTTGATTTATACAATCAAGATTGCAAAGTAAATTCTGTTAATGGTGAGTCAACTGAGACAATATTCTCTCTTTTCTCCCTCTCTATCCATGATAAAGATCGAGAGAGAAAACAGGATAACCAATACTACTCTTTATATTAGCTACGTCTGTTGGATTTAGAAACTAATTAATTTTTAAATAATGTTTCCGGGGCTCAGAGGTTAAGAGCACTGGCTGCTCTTCCAGAGATCCTGAGTTCAATTCCCAGCAACCACATGGTGGCTCACAACCATCTGTACTGAGATCTGGCGCCCTCCTCTGGCGTGCGATCATACATCGAGGCAGAATGTTGTATACATAATAAATAAATCTTAAAACAAAACAATAATTAAAAAAAAATGTTTCCATGGGATTTTTTTCTTCCTCATCAGCATTCCCTGGTGACAAGTTATTAAACCACCTTGTCAAACAATAGTGTTCAGATGTCTGTTTCCCTTTGATACCCAAGGGTGCCCACTGTTAAGATTGAAAGGCATGATGTCAGAAAGCCGAGATGGCAGGAAAAGCCATAAAAACCACATTTGAACAGCTCTGCCCATTTCTCTGCGGACAGGGCTGGCTTTGCTCTCTGCTTATTTTCGACGTTCAAGCGCCTGATCAAATGCTTGTCATTTACACCGCAGAAATATGAATGGCTCAGGCTGGCATCTGGCTCCTGGCACACTGTGTCCTACATTCTGCCCAAGGAAACCATGTAGAAAATGGCTTAAATGGTGCAGAACACATCCATGAGCTTATCCGATAAATACTTAAAGCAGTCTCGTGACAGTCTTGTACACTAGCAAAACCTCTGAGTTCCAATGCTCAGTTTAGCATTTGCTAAAAGACAGAGTCCCAGGAGCCTCCCCAGCCCCTCCCCCACATACATCAGCTCTGTCTGCTGAATAGAATGGGAGTCTTTTTGTCTCTCTAACTGCCAGTCAGCCAAGGCTTGGTTGGAGTCCAGACAGTTTGAGTTGAGAATGCGGTTTCAGCATTCAGATGCTGTGTTCATAGACACCACCAGCATTGCTGACCCATGGTGAAGGTGACCCAATGTACCTTCACGTTAGGGACACGGCAAACTGACTCTACCCAAGGAACACATCCTGTACCTGTGCCTGGCTCTTAAATTTGTGAAATCTAACTGCTGCTGCCTGGAGTTAGAAGGACATTTCTGGGTTCTATTGAATTGGGTGTGCTTTCATAAACAGTGACAATCTGTTCTGAGGGCAGGGAGGAGGAAGAAGTCTAGAACACTGAAGCTAAGCCAAAAGGAGTGGATAAGAACAAGGACTGTCATTGTTCCTCCGCCAGCTAGCTTCTGAGCGAGAGCCCGAACCGTACGTATACTGCAGGGTTGCCACCTGGAAACCCCTAGCTGCGTACCGAAGCATGGCAACAGAATGGATTTCAGGAAAGAAACATCTTTTGTTTAGATGCTCAAACAGTCCAGGAGCCCCTAACCAGCACTGCTGCTCTATTTAAAAATAAAAATTCTCAACTGGATAGGAAATTAATTAATTCCCAAACAAGTTTATTTGTAATATACACCAAGCTCCAAGTGTCCCTCATGCCCTCTGTCATGTGGTGACTTATGTGAAGAGAGTGGATTCGGCTCCCAAAGGGCCTTTCTCGGAGCTAAGACTCTCCTGACAGCTCCCCACAACAACACTCTGCTACCCTGCTTGCCCTGTTGTCTCTTGTGAGAGGCTCTGCCGAGTGTTCTGAGCTCATACCCTGTTTGTTTCTCTTGCTATCTTTACAAAGCATCGACAAAGTGTGAAGCTATTCTTTAAGCCCGCTTGCCTGTCTTCACTGTCTTGCCATCCTAATGTCCTGTCTTGTAGGCTCCAGATGAGCAGATCCAGAAACGCAGATGCCCAAGCAGGAGACAAAGGCCTGTCTCCACTGGTTGGCTGGCCCTGAGATGTGTGGTCCCAGTTCGGCTTGAACTGTATGTGCCCTTGAAGCTAGCCAATGGGAATTTTATTTATTTATTTATTTATTAATTTATTAATTTATTTATTTATTTATTCCTGCCTTTTCCCACTCTCCACATCTGTGCCTTTAGTCTGCTTGTCTTGGTTTTCACTTGCTTTCTTTTGTAGCCTCTGATTCTCATTTGTTACTCTTGTGTTTTCAGCAGCCCTCTGAACACTGGCTGTGGGGCTTGTCCATCTCATCCCAACAAAGCACACACGGACTTGACCCCGTGACCTGGGCTCTACCAGGAAGCCCCGGACTCACCTGAGCAGGATCCACATCGTTGAGCATGACGACCGACGTGCAGTGATAATCCAAGACCAGTCGCCAGAAGTCTTTGACAGTGTTTGGCAAAGGATGCTGGGTGACTATAAATGCCGACGGCTGTTTATAGCTCTGCAAACAGAAACAAGAAAGATCCAGATCCACCCAGCTCAGCATGAGGGAAGGTAGCAGAGTTATTTTGTGCACATGGAGAGGTATGGCACAAGCCACTAAACATATTAATGATTGTTGAATTCTCTCACCATTGTCCATACCAAAATGAAATAAAAATAAATGTCCCGTGAAACTATGGTGAAATACCCCCACTTTAATGCCATGGGAACTTCATTGTTATTTCTTAACATTTTTATGTAATATTTCTGATGGGCCATATTGGTTCTTCATATTAAAATTTTTAGTGGAGAAAGTTTCAGTTTACTTTAAAAACTAAGTTCAATGAAAGTAGTTCTGGTTTTTCCAAAGCCTGTTTGCTTGTCATAAATCTGGGTGACAGTGTTACTTATCCCTGCCATAAAAGATACGCAGGGCCTTTGTCGGCGCCAGGAGTTTGAAACAAGCTCAAGCCCCCTTTACGGTGTCACCCCAACAGAATTAAGCTTCCACACCAGCACTGAAAATGCCCATTTGCTCTCTTGTCAGCTGAACAGCAAGAAGCAAACAGACCGGCAGAAGGCAATGAGTTGTGCTTTCTTCCCTTTCCCTGCCAAAGGACAGAAGAGCTGCCTCTTGCTCTCTGGCCAGCAGGCTAAAACCCTGACAGCGTAGCTTAGGTGGGCTTCAGTTCTGAGTGCTTGAGCAGGAACCTCTGCCTAACACCAACCCACACGTGGAATGTGAGATCTATTCCTGTAGTTGTTGGAAAGAATAGCTGGCCTCTTAAAAAGCCAAAAGGCACATAAACTTCTTGGGGCTCCGCCTCAAGGACACACATTCTGTCTTTCCTTCTGGAAGTGCTTACATCCATCAGGGCTGCGTTAATGTAGTTGCTGCTCTCCCCATCGATGGTGATGAGAAAGGGCAGGCAGCGGTCCGGAGGCAGGATGTCCATGCAGCGGTTTTTCTCGTGGTTCCGGGGTAGGAGCGCGATGCTGCAGTCCTCTACTCGCAGGGTGGGAGTCACCATGTTGAGAGTCTGTAGGATGAATGGGAGGGGCGGGACATGCGGCTCCAGTCAGCTCACCCCAGGTGGCCGATTTCATGCTTGACGGTATGAATACACGGATGAAATCACTGCATTGTACCCCATAAACATGTGCAGTTATAATGTGCCAATTGAGAAAATGAGACACAATTGAGAAACTCCTGAGGAAGTGTGGGTTGATAAAATGTTCTAGGAAGGCTGTATGGGTAAACTAATTTCTTTAAAAAGACGAATGAGGTAAAGGACGGCTTGGTCTCACTCTCAGCAGCCTACACCCCCCACACCTTGAATTCTACCAGCTCCATCTCTCTTTCCTCCTTGGGTTTTGTCTCCATACAATGCCCATCAGCCATAGGAGGCAGAGGCGAGGGACCTTGTACATCCATAGCATACAGCATCATCAACTCTAACTAGAGCAGGGCAACTGAAAATCTGGGAGGCAAGAAATTGGGAGAGAGTTGGCCTCAAGTTAGGTACAGGTAGATAAAACCTGGATTTGACTTTTACCTGAATAAAGACCTAGGTACATGGAGCATCCTGAAAGATCATTGACTTTTACCCGAATAAAGACACCAGGTACATGGAGCATCCTGAAAGACCATTCCCATAGATGGATTGCACCCATGCTTAGTTACACTATAAACCAGTTGGTGGCTACTTGAAATGCAAATGGCTCTGCTAGACTAATGACTTGAAGCCAAGTAATTCTAGCCCTGAGGGTGTTCAGCCTGGTGCTGCTACAGAAATTTAGAGAGCAGAGCCCAGGAGCACAGTTAAACATGCTATCAGACAGCACCGCAGGAAAGTCCCAGCCCCCAGCGCCACTAGTCCTGGAGTGGAGAAGAGAGTCTCCCTAAAGAGGACAGCCTCCCAGCCCCTCCCACTTGGATCCCCACTTACCCGGAATTCCTCTTTAATTTGGCTTGAGTTTGTCTGTGGGTCCAATTTGTTCATGTCGTAATACAGAGACCTGATTTGGGAAGCAGGGATGGAGGTGTCTCCACAGAGACAGGCTTCCAGGATCGCATCATGGATAAACACGTACTGCTCCTGAAGAAGTAGATGAACGAAGTCAGTGATGAAGAACTCAGGGTGAACCCAGAGAGCCAGAGAAGGAAGGGGGTAGTGTGTTGTCAGCCCTATTTCCTCAAGATGTCAGGGCAATGCAGCCATGGCAGAGGAACAAGCATCATAAAGGCCCTGGGGATAGGAGGCGAGGTTGTCTCATGTCCTAACCCGAATAAATACACCAGGTACATGGAGCATCCTGAAAGACCATTCCCATAGATGGATTCCGACAGGTGGCATACCACTTGATCAAGAATAGGAGGAAGCAGACTAGCTTCATGAAGAACATTACACAGACTGATCACAGCACGTGGGACAGTGGCTGAAACACCTCTCTAATTCTGATACCTCAGATTCGGAACTCAGTATCTCAGATGAGGACTGAGCATAATTCGGCTGATGATGGGAGAATTTCCTAGTCAAGTTCACGATATGAAAAACGGTCCAGGGAAACTTGACTTCGCTCTGAAGACAGTTATGACTATTAGGAATGACGTATTCTGAACCATTAATTAATGATGCTGATAATTCTAATAAGTCCAGAACACGGCTCTTTTACATGGGTATAGTCTACAGTTAAAAGATGAGTTCTCTAAAACATGGGGTGCAGCTCTGTGACGGAGCACTTGCCTCCCATGTGCAAGCCCCTGGATTTGGTCCCCCATATCAATACACAAATGGAACAATTATTCCTCTAATTGTGACTTGGCAGAGACTTTCCCTAGAATTACTTGTCACCCTCTTTATTATTGATCTTCAGTTGTATGAAATGTCAAAGGCTTTCTTCTATCATTAATTTCTATAAATAACATTTTAGAAAAGAAAGGTAAAGTAAGAAGATGTGTGTTTTAACTCTGGATCAATTGCTAAAGCATGTTCAATATAAAGCGTTGATTACCATTAGATTTTAAAATGCCCCTAGTCTAAAGAAAAGAGAAACAGGGGCTGGAGAGATGGCTCAGACGTTAAGAGCATTGCCTGCTCTTCCAAAGGTCCTGAGTTCAATTCCCAGCAACCACATGGTGGTTCACAACCATCTGTAATGGGGTCTGGTGCCCTCTTCTGGCCTGCAAGCATACACACAGACAGAATATTGTATAATAAATAAATAAATATTTAAAAAAAAAAGAGAAACAGAAAACAGCATCCTTGCCTTCTAGAATTCCCACACTTATTAAAAATTGCCAGGGGGTTTATAAATGTTCCTGTATAACCTAAATATAAAGAACACCCATTTGTTTTTCATTCTGATCAATCCTCCATGGGCCCTAGGTCCTGGGTCCTTGGTCCAGGGTGTAAGTTTTAGAAATGTTAATTCTTAATAGATCTTGTATTTCAACGTTAAGAGTTTCTAATTGGTACAGAGTACTCCTACAAGTTTGGCAAAGTCCCCTGATGCCAGGTGACAGAGAAGAGCTATTTAGGGCTAGCAGGCTGGTCGTCTTCTAATGTCTGAAGGAGAATAAATCCCTGAAACTTCCTGGCAGATGCCTTGCTATTCTCAGGAGCTGCCCTGCTCTGCTGCTCAGCTAGTTTACAGGACAGACTGAACAGGAACAGTGTTGGGACCTTGGATGCTTAATGTAGAGGCTCTTCTGAGTCCCTTGGCAGGGATGGCTGTGCGAATTTAGGTTGATGGCTACAGATCCCAGTACCTGGAAAACTCCTGGCACCAGAATCTGCAACTTGAAAAGTCCTTTTATGTTTGTGTTTGAAAGAATGGACAAAAGAAGGATGAAGGAAGGGAGGAGGCAGGGGAGGGAGGAGGCAAGGGGAAGAAGGGAGGAGGCAGGGGGAGAAAGGGAGGAGGCAGGGGGAGAAAGGGAGGAGGCAGGGGGAGAAAGGGAGGAGGCAGGGGGAGGAAGGGAGGAGGCAGGGGGAGGAAGGGAGGAGGCAGGGGGAGAAAGGGAGGAGGCAGGGGAGGGAGGGAGGAGGCAAGGAAGGGAAAGAGGAAGCAGGAGGATGAAGGGAGGAGGCAGGGGAGGGAGGAGGAGGCAGGGGGAGAAAGGGAAGGAGGCAGGGGGAGGAAGGGAGGAGGCAGGGGGAGGGAGGAGGCAGAGGAGGGAGGAAGAGGCAGGGAGTGTGGGCAGCATGAGGGAATCAGGAGTTGGCAGGTACAGCACTTTTCTGCTAGGGTATGGCAGAAACAGCTGGCAGGCTTCTTTTGCCCAAGGAGGTGGGTATACAGGACAGTGGGGACTAAGCCATGGGCTAAGTGCAGCTGCAGTACCTCCGTCTGCACCATGTTGACTCTCCTGGACCGCAGCTCTCTGACACAGTTGTAGATGTCCACCACTCCTTCCCTTTCTGCCATGTCCAACATGATGTCGATGACTATGAAGCAGCCCGTCCTCCCTGCACCAGCGCTGCACGGGAAGAAGCGGCTTTCAGCAGAGGAAAAGGACCATCATGACGCTCCTACTTCCTAAAATCGTTAGCCACTAGAAGGTCTGCGGCTTAGGCATTAGGCACATTTAAAACGTCGCGCACCTATCAACTTGATCAGCTAGAAGTAGGACATTTTCCTCATCCTCTCTGCGAAACCCCCGCACCCATAACTGTTTCATGGCTCGTCCACGAGCAGGCGCTGGGAGCTCTCCTTACCTGCAGTGTACCACCAACGGGCCTGCATTAGGTGGACTCTTGGATTTGACCTGCCGGACAAATCCAAGCAGACCAGTGGCGTGGTAGGGGACCCCGTGATCCGGCCAACCCGTGAAGTGAAACTGTCTGATCTCTCGGATTTCATGAATGCCTCTCTGTAGTCCACAGGCCAGGCACAACGGGAGGAGAACACAGAGAAAGTGATGATAAGCAAGTGAAGGAGGGCACAAATCACCCCCAGGCAAGTCTAAGGCAGAAACAACAGAACCCTGGGGGAGAAGGCCATTTGTTACACCCAATTTGGAAGGCTTATGACATTGAGCTGTTTTTAGGTGTGGAAGGGGAGGTGATGTTTGGGGTCACGCTAATTTACACACGCCACTCCTGGAGATGAATGGGTCTTTTTGGTTCCCCAAATGTCCTTTCTTACAAAGCAGACTGCGTTAAAAAGCTTTTCACTAGCAGCTACTGGGATGTCAAGACCCCTGTCCTGGCTCCAAGTACTCACACAGAGCACACACACGAACACTCACACACACCGCCAGGGTTTAGAAAATGTTTGCTGACAGGATACATAAGAATCCCTTTTCAAACAGACAGAGCAGCATGTCTGTTTTCATCTGTGGCACAGATAGGTTTCTCTTTTTTATTAGAAGCAAATGTGTGGCTCATTCAAACACCAGCAACTCTGTGACTATGAATCCTTCAAGTGTCAAGGTGCCAGAGTTCCAGAACTATGCTGGTGCCTTGTCCTGTCTCAAGGGGCATTTCCTCTGTGGAAGCAGGCGTGTCAGAAAACACGAGGGTCAAGAAGTGCTTTGACTGGATTCCTCTGCCTGGTCAGAGGGTAGAAGACAGGGCACTGCCTGAACCTGAACTGACTAAAGGGGCGCAGGAAGGGAAGAGATGCCATGCTTATTTTGGCTTTCATTTGCTCTTTTTATTTTCATTTTTTTTTTTTTTATGTGTAGGAGTGCTTTGTATCTGAGTGCACTGCATGCATGCCTGGTGCTCACAGAGGTCACAGGGCACAGGCTCTCCTGGAAGTGGAGCTAAGGACCGTTGTAAATAACCATGCATAGGCACACATACACGGAGGCCAGACAAGAACATTGGGTATTTCCTCTGTTGTTCACTCTCCACCTTTCTTTTTAGACATAGGGTTTCTCACTGACCCTGAGCCTCAATGGTCCAGTTTCGTTAGATGGCCAGTGAGCTCAAGGGTCTGCCTGACTCTGTTGTCTCAATGATGAGGCTACAAACCCACAATTTGCTATGGATGATGGGGGATTTGAACTCGGGCTATCTTGCTTGCACAGCAAGACCCCATACCCAAAGAGCCATCTCCTAGTCCCAAAGTCTGCTTGGAGAACAGAAATTACCATTAATACCAAGACTAAAAGTAAATCTTGAACCCACTGGCTTTACTATTTCCCTACATGTGGACTTTGCTTTTATTACATCTTACAGATGAACAGGCCTTACCAGATTCTCTACTAATAATTCACAAATGTTTAGTTATGTAGGCTGGGAAAGGGTGGGAGACATGAGTCCATAATTTAAAATAAGACTCATTTGGTATATAAAATATTTAAAATAAGACTCATTTGGTATATAAAATATTTAAAATAAGACTCATTTGGTATTTGCTATCAATATGTTACTGTATCTTTCATATAATGATACACCCAATGCCAAAAGCTCTATTGTCTGTGAAAATCCTATTGTTTACTGGAGTCTGAACAGCAAAGAAGCAAGCACACAGCAACTCACAGTGCAAATGACCTAAACTGGTTTCAGGATCCCAGAATAATGGCACTAGATAGTTAAAAGCCAAATTTCCTCACCACCAAAAAACAATAGCATTGGCCAGCTCCAATGACCCCAATTAGGAGACAGTCAAACCACCGTCCCCCTTCCAACCTTTAGAGAGCTCGCTGCCCTGGAATTATGTACAAAGATTTGGCCAGTGGTGATCCTAACCAGGACAGCTTTGGCACTAAATGCTTATGTCCTCCAAGGGATGGGGGATGGGATCTTCCTACGCTCAATGGTACTCCCAGTGTGACATCCTTTATGAGATGGGCTCCCAACTCAGGGCTTCATGACTCGTGTTCACAGAAAGGCACATGCTAGTTTCAAGGGTCCAGAAAATCTGTTCCCACAACCAAGTCCCACTTCCTAATCTGCTAATGGCTGTCAGGATTGGCAAAGGAAATTGCTTCTGATACAGCGTCCCTTCTCGTACACGAACAACCGAATCTCCTGGGGAAACATGCAGGTGCAATCAGCAGTCATAGCCTAAGTATTTCCCAGCTGGAGGTCAATTACATTATTTCTTTAGTTTTCATTGGAAATGCATTAATGGCGTATAAAAGAGTGTAAATCATTTAAGGTTTCCATTCAGACCGCTGTGCCTATCCCAAAGTAGGTTTATGTCTGTGGAGTGACGGGCTGAATCATGAAGTGTGTGTCCGTCTTTAAGATGAGGTATCTCATTCCTCCTGCTTTCTCAGGGTCTCAGGGTATCTCGTAGGCAGAGAGGATATGGTTGTCACTTCTAGCTTCTATTCTGCCGAAGCAGACAAGGTCTGGGTCCATGGGGGCCTCAGAGTTGCCCTTCCTACATGATGGATATCGTGTGCTATCTAGAATGATTAGAGATGTGAAAAGAAAAGGGGACCGTCAGATTTAAATGTGTTCACAGAGGAAGGAACAATTGATCTGGGTCTTGAATCATAAACAGGAGTTTGTCAAATGCGCTGGTTCATTTAGGTGCCTGTTTGACAGGATTAAGGGTTATACAGACACCTCGAAAAAACAGTATTTCTTGATATGTTTGCAAGGGTGTTTCCAACTGAGTTTGACAGTTGAACCAATGGAATGGATACAGAAAATCGGCCGTTATCCAGAATGAGCAGCCACCATCCCTTTACCGAAGGCTTGGTCAGAACAACATGACAGAGGAAGGGGAAATTATTCTCACGTTCATACACACACTCCTTCCCCTCTCCCTCCTAACCTCCCTCCCTCTTCCTCCCTCTCCTCCATCTCAGAACTGGGTCACATTTTTCTTGTCATTTGGCATCAGAACTCCAGGTTCTCTGGCCTCTGTGCCCTTGGCCTTAAACTAATCCCACCACCGCGCCAGCCTTTTGAGTTCATCTACTCCGGGCTACTGCTGTTTGGTTGCTTTGTAGTAGAGCCCAAATCTATTTTTCACCTTTAGGTCTCTTGCTCTCAAAACAAATCTGCAGGAACCTAAAGCCCAAGTCTAACTGCTTTCCTTTCTTTTGCTTTGGATGAGAAAGTTCCAAAGTCCAAGAAGTATTCTGCAGGAGTTAAACCATAGGGTTTTCTTAACAGCTCCAAGAGCCCAGTCTGAAAATCATTAACACTATGTTTTGATTCTTCCAATGCTTTTGCAAGCTCCTCCCCCTTCCCCTCCCTGCACTGTTGCCTCAGGACTGAAATAACAGCCTGTCTGAGGAACTTCGTGCAGCTGGGAAGTTAGCGGAGACAACAAAAGGTTAAAAACAGAGCAAAGAAACAAACCAACCCTCCCTTTAGCAACCAGGATGCATTTTTCAGCTTGTTAGAGGGCCGCTGCTGACTATTGCTCAAAGAACTTCGCGTTTAAGCAGTGGCTTAAGAAAAAAAATGCCGAGGGTCTTTTATTGCTGTTTTGATGCAGTTATTCATGAGTGCTCTTGCCAAGAGCCTTACAAAAATCCTGCAAGTGCTTTTCTTGCACAGCCTTGCTAGAGAAGGAAAAATATTGACATCAAAGTGTGAGCTTTAGAACTCGAAGAATTGAGTCAGCCAGAACTTCACATTCTTTGAAGTCTCCGAGCCTCCCAGTTGCTTATTTTTTTTTTAAAGTACGGGTATTGGAAAGAGAAGCTAGGTAGTAGGAGAAACAGATAAAAATAAACTGAAGCCTTCTCAGCTTCGTGAGACTGTCAGACATTTGAATTTGCAAACTAGGGGCGACAGTTCCAGTCATCAGAGTGAATTAGACAATAAGCAGATCGTGCGGTTTCCTTATTTCCCAGAGATGCCCTGGTTATTCTAAAACATGCATTTAGATTCAGCGACAACACAGGATCAGGAGGAGGGCCAGGAGCCAAGTGGCCACCAGTCTGGCCTGACCCAGCCCTCTAAGCGGTCTCCTACCAAGTTATGAGCGAGAGCAGAACAAATTCACGACTGTTTGACAAGCCCAGAGCAGCCGCTGTGCACGGCTGAGTCCTGGAGAACAGGCTCTGCACAGGAGAGCCTGTGGGCCTCTAGGGAGCAGAATGTCTGTCAGCTACATCACCTCCACCTTCCCCACAGCGTACCTGTGGCACTTCTCTGGACGGACTGCCGTTGGCTTCACCTCCGGCCCCTCCCTATGTCAGCAGAAAGAGGGGGGAATAAGGAGATTCCCTGTTATGGCCTACAGCGCTTCCCAGAGAAGCAGCCCTATCCATGCGTGTGGGATGAAGTGGGGTAGAACCGATGCGCAGCATTTGCCCTGGCCTGAGTCGGGAAGTGAAGACGGAGGAAGGGACTGGTTCATGCAAGACTGCCGTGAACGATGGAGCCCATGTGGCCTTCCAGGGAGCTCCCTGCTGCTCAGAGAACCCTTGAGTCTCTTTTCAACTTTGGGCCTGAGAAAGCCTGAAGGAGGTGAGGTATTCGAGGAGCAGTTAGGACCTCTACCTCGGCACTTAGGCTAAGGCAGTCCTGGGAAACCCAAGTGGACATTCAACACACGATAGACTCACCAATCTGGAAGGGCATTTATCTCAATTCACAAGACTTTGATTTATGAATCAAGAAAGAGAAAAGGGCAGACAAGGCTCAGCCGGGTTGAAGTGAAAATAGCGTGGTCGACGTTATCTTTGTGTTTAGTTGCAAAGTACAGACTGCTGTGAAATGGGAATGGTTGACGCTACGGATGGAGCCGAGCCCTTAGAGAATCAGAGGGCAAGGTGCGGTCCTGAGAAACTACCGGAGCCTACCGGCGTCCGGGGCTCAGCTCGCTCCGGCTTGCCCACTTACCTTTTCCACAGCAAATGTTCTTATCACATATTCTGCCAGCAGCTCTGTATCTATTAGAGTCACTTTAATGTCTTTGTAGATCTCAGTGTCGTCTGGCCAGTATCTGCAGCATTTTACCTAAAAGAAACCCGAAGGAAATGATGGGTTTAGGTTTTTATTTAGTTCCTGTAATGAAAGGGGTCACACTATGATTTACAGGATAAATCTGTATGCATGAGCTGGCTGCATACCCCAAAGCAAGTTTGTTTGTGACTGTTTTTTAGCATCACCTACTCCCCTCACTCCTGGGTTCCCAAAGAAAGGAAATAGAAGTCACGGGAAGACTGAAATTTAGGGACATGGTCTAGAGTTAACAAAACGTAGTTATTATCCTGTTATAGTAAAGCATTCACTTCCCATCTTCTCAGGAAACAGCCTGGAAAAAAAGGGGAAGTTTGCATATTTTACTCTCTTTGAAAGTTCAGTTACATAAAGGGACTAAGGGTTTTCTGGGGAGGACTGAAGGAAAATCGGATTCAATACTAAAGATAAAACGACTTTACCTGGAGAGGAAAGTAGCTTTGTAATGCATTCTCCCAAGACTGACAGTTCTTGTCACTGTGGTTTACAGTCACAAAGGACTGTCTCTCTTTCTAAAGCTAGTTCAGACTAGGACACCAAGTAGGGGGTTTCATTGTGATAACTTCACACATGCCTTTATACTTTGTTCATCTGTATCCCACCTCCATATTCCTTGCCCATCTGGGGGCTGGCTCTCTATTCTCCCCCCCCCCGCATTAGTACCCATTCTTCTTTCTTTCTTATGACATGTATTCCATCCAGTGCCCTCTCTACTGCCTACTTCCTTTAGGATCTTGGTGTGGGAGAATTGTCTGTATTCTGTCAATCATGTATTTTAATAAAATGCTGATTGGCCAGGCAGGAAGTAAGGGGGGGGGATCAACCAGACAGGAAGTAGAGGTGGGGTGATGAGAACAGGAGAATGCTGGAAAGAAGGAAGCCCATTCCCCCTATTCCAGCCCAGACCACCGAAGAAGCAACATGTGAGCTGCCCCTCTGAGAAAGGTACTGAGCCACATGGCTAACATAGATAAGAATAATGGGTTAATATAAGCTACAAGAGCTAATAAGTAGCCTGAGCTAATGGACCAATCAGTTTCATAACTTATGGAGATCTCTGTGTGATTTTCTTTGGGGCTTGCCGGCTGTGGGGTACCAGGTGGGACATTAACCCCAACAACCCAGCCCCCTCATGTTACAGGATCTCCTCCTCCTCATGGTTCCTTTCTTGTTTCATAACCCTCACCCCCATACACCTCCACACACGAATATATACATACAGATACATGATTACAAATCTAAGTCCCACATGTATGAGAAAACACGGAATTTGTCTTTCTGAGTTCGGCTCGCTTCACTTAACACGCCAATCTCCAGTTGTATCCATTTCCTCGCAAATGTGACGATTTCATTTTTCTATGTGGCTGCATGAAATTCCATCATGTCTTTGGAACACCTCCCACACGTAATTTCTGCCCCTTATATTACCTCTGCCACAATCTCAATTTGCTACAGGGATCATCTGGTGCAGGTGTCCTACCTGGGCAAGATCCCGAGGCCACCTCGCAAGTGGAGCCCCACACACTGATGTGTGCAAACTCGCTGCTTTCCAGCCCTGTTCCGGAAAGTTACTAGACAGTCTCTCATCTGGGGTGTAAGTGGATTTGAAAACTGGCCACAACTTGCGTTTTCAGTTCAATCTACGACTGTCAGTTTGATTTTCTATTTCATGTTCAAGGACATACATTTACCTTAAATTTCCTCAAATAAGGATTTCCTCTGTGATCCACAACCATCCCTTCTGATTAGAATGTCCTCTCTCACTCATTTCTTTCTAGGCCATACTCCCCAATCTTCAATGCACGTGTTAGATGCACCCCAAGTTTTTCTCCATACATTTAAACTCTCTTTGATTCCCAAGGAGCGTATTTGGTAGCAAGGATGAGATCTTTCATACAAAACTTGGCACCTGGTTATCACTGGCCAGCAGGAAAGGGGCTATTTTGCTTATGTCTTTGCTCCCGTAGCACCTGGAGGTCACATCTTATACACAAAAAATATACAGTAGCTACACGGGGCTATATTTCATGGACATAGAATCAGCATGAGGAGGAAAATGCCAGGCATTTCAGAATGACAAACATCTGTGTCATGCTAACGTTTGTAGTGTAGCTTGTGGCTGGCTAGGAGTCTAGCTGCCTTTAAACTTTGAAACTTTCTGTAAGATAATCCTTACTAAACTTAGGTGATATATACATCAGAGATTGAGGCAAGGGAAGCACAGGGCAAAGATGGGTTTGATCTCATACTGTTTCCAATCCCTTTCGCGGACCTCCCTGAACAGCCTTTGTCTGGAAAAAGCTATCTGTGACATTATTAAAGGTAGTATCTACAATTATATCTCACAAATATCTATCATGAGTAGCCAAGCAAACTCTATAATACCCAAGATTAAAAGAGACCGAATTTCTTCCTTTAGATGCAAAGCCAGTCTGATCAGACAGTGTGCATGTAGAGTTATCTGACCTGAGGGTGACCATACTTCATTTATAGAATGTCCATAGCAGGAGCGCCTGTACAGCACACACTCAGCTCTCCTCTCTGCTGAAGGCCTTGCTTTAATGTTTCTGTGACTTCGATGATGCAAGCAGAAGGTAGTGGATAAAAACTACAAATACAGTATGAACGTATGTTTTTAAAATGGAGGAACTCAATTCAATACAACTAAAAAGTCTTCCCTCCAGAAAGTGCAATAGAACAAGAACATTCACGCACATGCACGCGCGCGCGCGCACACACACACGGTGCATCTGCACCCTGCACTGTACCAGGGATCTTTTACCTTATCTGGTGTATCATAGTTGACAAACTTCAGGTGCAATAGGTGTGAGACAGTTTGTTGCATGGTTGCCTGTCCATCTATTATTGACCCCTTTCCTTCCCAACCTGGGCATTTTTAACAAATATGAACCCAGGGCCTTCAGTGCCCTGGGGTCAAGGAGCTAAAACCTGCCAGCCTGGACTGAGGGTCCAGAGTTTCCCTTCTGGATAGCTCCCATGTGCCAGTTCAGACTGCATCTGAGATCTGACCTAGCTCTACTGCAGTTTTCCAGAGCTCTGCATCTCTGCAAGACGGGATGCAGCAGGATACTCTCATGTGGAGGTGGGAGGGAGGGACCGCTAGGCTAGATCATGTTCAGCTTATGTGGGGTAGCTCCAAATTAAGGGCTCCCATTGCAGCCACACTGTAGGCAAACAGGCACAGCTGCTCTCTCAGCAGAGACAGAAGTGGCGTCCTTGCATATGCATGGTCAGGAGCTGGCACAGAGACAGTAGTGGAGTCCTTGCATACGCATGGTCAGGAGCTAGCGCAGAGCCATTAGAATGCTCCAATCCAGACACAGTCAAGAAAACAGAAGCGCGAAGGTGCTTCCTTCTTCAAAGAGTCCAGGGCAGCTAATATCTTGCACACCAGTACTTGTCGGGGCAAGTCGAGAAAAGGCAGAGGGACCATTTTGAATCTGTTTCCCCCAACTCATCTCCCAAGGTATCTTGAAATGGTTTGCCACATCTGTTTCAGCCTACTAAAGCATCCTTCTAAATTGAATTCCTCTAAGTATCTTTTTAACTGCTTGGACCTGTGCCAAGTTACTTATTTTATTTTTTTTTTGCTTAAAGAAAAAGGGATAGGAAGGAAAGCATGTTTCATTAGAGATAAAGACTATGTGTAGAAAAAAAAAAGATTTTGTGTGTCTGCAGCCACCCCCTGGCTGACTTTCCTTACAGAGATGTTGAAGCCAATGCTTTGAAAACACCTGCTGGAGTCCTGGCCCCACACAACTGGATGATACTCCATCTGATTCTGTGCCAGGCCAGCTGTCTCCTGCAGCCTGAAGGTACTTGCTCAGCATCTAGCAGAGTCTCTGCCTCCCACACATCTTCATCATGTATGGCAACAGTCTCCAGCCTGGGAAGGAGCTACTTCCAGGATTCTCTGATTACTGATGCCCTATGCCGGTTCCACCAGGCCATTAATCAAGCAACAAGCACTGTGCCTCACTGGCTGCTCATGACCACGCTCAGGGCTGCAGGAGAGATGTAGTCCCTGCACCCAAGGAGTGGTCAACTTTGGCTTTAAAATTCACTAATCCTAGCACTCGGAGGCAGAGGCAGGCGGATCTCTGTGAGTTCGAGGCCAGCCTGGTCTACAGAGTGAGTTCTAGAACAATCAGAGATACATAGAGAAAACCTGTCTCGAAAAACCAAAAAGAAAAAAATTCACAAACTTAAAATACAGAAAGCAGTATAATGTGAGGATCTTGAACTTCCTGGTAGTTTTAAAGGAGGGTAATTTGTATCATAATCCCATACTTATTAAGGTCACAACATCACTGGGGCTAGAGCCATAGCTTCCAAGTCTAGGAGTACATCATTTTGACCTCGAATAGAACCTCACATGGCTGCAGGAAGAGTCTAAACTACAGCACATATCAGAACTCCTTGCAGTGATTCTCAAGAAATTCTGAGGGTCTGCAGAATTGGCATTTCTAAAAAGTTCCTTGGCCTGTAGACCATACCGACCAGAAAGAATTTCTGCAACTCAATCAGACTGTAGAGCCTGGCTGATGTGAGTTGGAAGAAGGCCTTGCAACTTGCTTATGCAACCTCAGGTTCTCTGCTGTCAAAAAGGGATGGTGACAGTGCTTGTCCCAGAATGTCCTAAGATGAAGTTAGAGGTTTTCAAATCTGCTTGCACATCTGGATCAGCTAGGAGTGTATGAAGAAACCCTAACGCCCAGGTCACATTCCAGCTATTTCTCAATTTCTGTGTCTGGACAGAAGCAGTCAAATTTCCCGAAGCTACCTGGATGCTCCCAAGTGCAGATCGGTCTGGAAATCACCAGATACAATGGGATAAAAACATTTGCCAAGTGTCCAGTTGCTTACAAGAGCTCAAAAAAGATAATCCTTATTCTTCAGCAATAAGTCTCCAATTTGGACCCTAGGTGACAATGGGAGTTGGCAGAGTCTGGAAAGTGAAACTGGATGTTTAGACAGAGAAGGGGAGATGTCTTGAGCAGCGAAAACTGTGTGGCTTGTGATGGTGGAAGGGAAATGGAGGCGAGCATCCACGCTGCTTTCATTCCTTACTGCAAACTGTGCTCCCCAGAGGAGAGAGCCTGGCATCCAGTCTCCTACTGGATGGTTTGGATGGAATCAGGAAACAGTGGCTGTGGTCTGGAGAAGCAAATTCAAGCAAACAGCTGGAGTTACAAAGATAGTTCGCTAATCCTCATTTGTAAGGCCACTGCAGCTCTCATACATAGAGCCGTCACTGGGTTTAGATGAGATGTTATCATAGCTGTATCCTCACATGAATGCTTGGGGACAAAACTGAGTTGTAAGGGCCCAGGCTTCTCTCTCTGATTCTGGAAGGCAGGGCCAGGTCAGGCAATGAACTCCTTGGGTAGAACAGACCCTGAATCCAGCTGTAGGCATGTGTGGGAGGGTAGACCTCAAGGAGCACATGGCTTTCTTTGGTCTTGTTAGACTTTAGCTGCCCTGTCTAGGGAGACTCCTAAGAAGAGGTGTGGCTGGAGGGGTGGAGCAGGAGTACATTCTGAAGATGTCATTTCATTGACTTTTTCCCTGGATCTCAAGTGGCTAATTTCTTCTCATGCCTCCAAGGAGGTTTTTCATGAATAATATAAGATCTCTCTTCCCTCTCTCTCTTTCCCTTTCTTTTTTGAGGCAAGGTCATTGCGGTAGTTGTGATAGTCTGAATATGATTGGCCCCCATAATCTCAAGAGAGTGGCACTATTAGGAGGTATGGTCTTGTTGGAGGAAGTGTGTCAGTGTGGGGGCGGGCTTTGAGGTCTCTTTTGCTCTAGCTCCTCTCAGTTGACTTCCAGTTCCCTATAAGATGCAGAACTCTCTCAGCTCCTCTCCAGTTCCATCTCTACCGTGTCACCACGCTCCCCACCATGATGACAATGGACTAAACCTCTGAACTGTAAGCCACCACCTCAATTCAATGTTTTTCTTTATAAGAGCTGCTGTGGACATCATGTCTCTTCAGAGCAACAGACACCCTAACTACATTATACATTATAGTCCATACGTTAATGTATAATATATAGTCATACATTATAGTCCAAGTTGTGTTAGGGCTTGCCATGTTGTTTAGGTTGGCCTCACATCATGACCTTTTTTTAACCTCTTGCTTCTGAGTGCTGAGAGTATAGGCAGGAGTCACTAGGGCCCAGCTAAGATCATTACTATATACATGTACATGTAAGTGTCATTTGGTCACCACTTTCCCTAAAACATTTTACATACACTAATAAGGGTTGTGTACAAGGGACCTGGCTGGCTTCTCTCTCTTTGACCTGATTCACTGGGTGACTCCTTCAGGCAAAACTCTTGAAGAGTTCAGGAATGGATGGAAAATCAAGTGTTCCTGGAGGACTGTATAGTTTTGGTTTGGGGGAAGAGCTTCATAACATAAAGATGCTTCATTTTTGTCCCTCTAGGTTACTGTCTATAGCCTGTGTGGTCCAGCTCCCTGCTTCTGGTTTTCTGTCTGTCTCTTCCCTTCTACTTCATCCAGTTGACTATGGATCCAGAAAGCAGCATCAATTGACTTCAGCAGTTTCTCAAGAGGCATACTCCTTCAGCCAGCTTTGTTCTGCACCTGTTCAAGAAAGAGGGCCCTGGTACTTAGAAATTCCCCACACCCAAGTTCTGGCCAAGGAGGGAGCTCACCATCACCAAGTGCGGTAAAAGCATGTCACACACTCAGATGGTGACACCTTAAAGAAGCATCTTAGATACCTTTTGAGCAATAGCAGCACTATTCGCATATAGACTCAGGCCTCAAAGTATATCAGTGAAGCATTTCCAAGAGGGGTATGTGGTAAATCTCTTGAGGAAAAAAAAGTGGACCTTTTTCTGCATTGTCTTCACCTTAATAAAGTCATATTTTAGATTTGTAACCTCGTGTGAGTCATAGCCTCACCCTGGCTCTTTCTACATGTGCTTGTAGATAGTAGATCATGGGGTGGTGGAAATATACATGCTAAAATGGAATTAGGAAAAAGTTGCTGTAGTCAGGAGAGGCAATTCAAAGCAAACAGCTGGAGTTACAAGGCTAGTCCGCTAACCCTCATTTGTAAGGTCACTGCAGCTCCCATACATAGAGCTGGTTCGGGTGAGACGTTCTCGTAGCTGTATCCTCACATGGAGGCTTGGGGAGGACAATGAGTTGCAAGGGCCCAGACTGTCTCTGTGCTCCTACTTAATTATAGGAAGAAGGTGGGATGCCCCTTTACACTGATTCTGCAGTTAAGATTACTATCCATATTTTACGAATATCTCACTTGAAACTGATTGACAGGTAGATGCAAAAGGCTTGAGGGAATCAGCATTTCAAGTGGCATTGTGGTGGCAATGTGGCAAGAGTCAATGTCTTAGCCTCGGACATACAGTTTCTGGCTTGCCCTGTGTATCATTGGGTAGTGAAAGTCAGCTGCAAGCAAAACCCTGTCTAGGTCTTTCTGGGATACGGAGGAATGAGCTATGATTGTAACATTTATGAAAAGGCATTCACAGTCAGCAAAACTAACTTGAGGCAGATCACGAGGCAAGTGCAGTAATCAAAAGTACATTCCAGCCGGGCGGTGGTGGCGCACGCCTTTAATCCCAGCACTTGGGAGGCAGAGGCAGGCGGATCTCTGAGTTCGAGGCCAGCCTGGTCTACAAGAGCTAGTTCCGGGACAGGGACCAAAGCTACAGAGAAACCCTGTCTCAAAAAACCAAAAAAAAAAAAAAAAAAAAAAAAAAAAGTACATTCCTTGGGGTGGCACCATCCATGTGAAAAACCAAGTTTCATTCACTAGCTGTGATGTTGGGCAAGGCATCGAACCTCTTAGAAGTTCCATTTTTCTATCTGTAGGCGAGTAACACAAATGTTGCTATGAACACTGTTTTTGTAAGGGACAGAGAACAGAATTAGTGCAATTGAAAGTTTGTTAAAAATTTCGGAACAAAACTGTAATGGGAGGTTCGGAAGAACGGGTGTCAATTCTAAAGGAAGGACTCTGGAGCTTCCCAAGGTTGACAACATTTTTAGTGCATCCAACCAGAAAGGGTGCTGCTTCCATGTGTGGATGAAGAGGGAAAGGCGAGGGAGGTGGAGGACGTTGGTAGAAGACATCTCCAGGAAGTCCGTGACGTTTCAAATCTTTGTTCGATGGGGCCTGTAAGGGTGGGATTCTTTTGACAGCTGATGCCTAGCTGCTTCTGACGGCCTTGGGGTAAGAAGTGTGTATTTGAGAAGGGCGAGATCCAGGAATGCATTGCTGCAGTCCCGGCATTTTAAAGGTTCCTAATTCCTCTGCATGCATATGATCAGTGGCCCATCCTGAGGCATGCAATAGCTGAGCCAAAGCTCATAGGTATAGATCCAGTGTCTAGTTGTGAAGGAGGGACTCTTATGGCTCTTTGAAGGCCCTCTGCAGATGGAATCCCAACCAAATCATTATTCTGGCCCTTCTTGCGCTTCTTTACAGAAACATCCAGTAAACAGTCCACTGAAATCCTGGGATTCAACTTGTCTGTTTCCTATACTCGTGACTAATGTAACCAGAAGATTTCCGTAACCCAGCAATGCCCCAAGATGCTCAAATAGCATCACTCCCCGTGCCTCCATGACAAGTCTGTAATCCAGGGAAGGAAAGGACTTATGCAACCATCCTGTCAGGCGGAAGGGAGCTGAGTGGATTATATAGCAATGACATGCCTGGAGATTCGGTTTCAGAGAAATGGGGCAGTAGCTTATGCCATCAGCTGTGGTCCCTGCCGGGTCTTACACACAGGGCTGATACTGCCAGAGAAAAGTTCTAAGGTAATGGCATTCTCCTTGCCTGCAGCCTTCTGAATTACTGCCTTATTTCGTCTATAAATAGGGAAACTGGAGGTACTACTGTCTTGCCACTTTGTTCTAGAAAAACCATCAAACTGTTCACCGGATAATCCTGTGAACTACCCTCTTGGCTTGCTCATGTATTTACTTGGCCAGATAAGCCTAAGCCTTAGGAGGAAAGCAGGGCAAGGGCTTAGAGGACTGCATAAGCAGAGACGGGAAAGGGACCCTGCCGTGGACTGCGCAGGGCAAGGGCTTAGAGGACTACATAAACAGAGATGGAGAGAAGAGGTGGGAACGGAACCCTGCCGTGGACTGCGCAGGGCAAGGGCTTAGAGGACTACATAAGCAGAGATGAAGAGCAGAGTAGGGAAAAGAACCCAGCCGTGGACTGAGCACACCACTCACTACCTGTCCGCACACTGTTTAAGGATGGGCACTGCCGAAGCATTCAACCTGGTGCTCATGTGAGCAGGAGGTGCAGGCCGCTGTGGCTCAGAGACTTCCCATATCGTGTACAATGATGGGGACATTGTGAGAAGTCATTGGGTGATTTTCTCATTGTGTGTCTACATGAACTTAGACAGCAGAGGCTGCTGCACACCTGTGTTACACCCTCACCTGACCTATTGCTCAAGGTCATAGGCCTGGCAGTGTCCTTGGCAGCTGGAACACAATGAGAATCATTTGTGCATACGAACATATCTAAACACAGAAAACGAAAGGGTAAGATACCAGACTAAGGTCTGCAGAGATGGTTCGGTCAGTAAAGTGCAGACATCAAAACCTGAGTCCGGATTTCAAGCGCCCACATAAAAGTGGCGTAGAAGGCATGTGTGACTGACTGCTGGGGTTGAGGATTGTTGCACAGAGAAAGGAAAATCTCTAGAGCTCATTGGCCGGCCAGGTTAGCCAAATCAACACGCTTTAGTTCAGAGGAAGATCCTGTCTCAAAAATAAGAGGGAGAGCAACCAAGGAAGATGCCTGACATTGACCTCCTGCCATACACATGGACACATACATGCAGCAAACACACACAATACTTATAAATGTCATCTATGTGGTCTGAATTGTCACTATTCCTGGTTTGTAACTACTCACATGTATGGCAGGGAGAAGGCCCAACAGGAGATATGGACAGAAGCTCTGAGTGGTTTAGCTTCCTAACACTGACAAGGCAGAAATACAGAAGTTTTGAAGTGAAGACACAAGATTGATCCTTACAGGAAATTCATTAATGCTCCATTCAATTTGGACTGTGGCTTGCATGCCTGCCTGTCCATGCACGTGCATGTCTGTGTGTGTTCATTTATGTGCATGTATGTATGTGTGTGCATATGAACGTATTGATCGGGAACTTTTTATCATGCCCTGGGAATTTACAAGTTGTGAAAGTGTGTGTGAGTGTAAATAGATTATTTGAGCATATATTTATTTGAAAGAATTATTTCAGAATAACGTTTATAAAAAGAATTATTTCAGAATAACGTTTATAAAATGTTAGGATTAGCATTCCAGATAATAAACATATTACAAAACCTTATGATTTGAGGTTATACAATGTAGTGCCTAGTACTTGATTTAAAACACTTGAAAAGGCTTTGGTTAGATCAAGGATAGTTTGGTGGTTTTCTCTTTGCTTTGTATAAGAGTGTGTGTTTACTTTTCTCTCACAGTTCTCAAAACTACCCAACTTTATAGCCGATCCAGAGTGTCCTTGTCAAATAAAGTTTTATAATTGTATCAGTTTCTTCATTCCCTTTTCACTACCGTTTGCCTTCGAGGTACACACATTTGCTATTCCAATTGGGCTAATGGGACACGAGGTGACAATTCTCCAAGGACTGTACATTTTAGGTTAAAAAGCAAAATATACCCTTATTTTTGTGTACCGGGAAGAGACTTCTTCCTGATGTCCATTGTCTCCGTGGTGTGTGTGTGTGTGTGTGTGTGTGTGCGTGCGTGCACGTGTGGTGTCTCCTCATTAAATGGTCAGAAGTTCTCCGAAGGCTCAGCATTCTCTCTTGCACCCTGTTCCTCCTGCACTCTGGAAGCCACTGTGGTTCTACGGGACCTCTGAAGAAAGAAAGGGATGTGCTGTTCTGGGTGCTATCATCACAAGCAACCTTGAGAACCTGTGACAGGGACATCTCCCAATGTAAGAGTTTATATTACCAGATCAAATCACTTTTAAAAGGTTTACACACCTGCGACTGACCATCCTCTATGGTCGCACCAACGAAAACACAGCTCCATCATGGACGGGGCTTGTCTCACGGGGACAATAGTCACACTGCATCCTTCCATGCCAGGACTCCCACATAATTCCTATGCAAAGCATGGGAGAAGCAGGGGTGACTGGCTCTCCCCTCATCATGTCTTTGAAAAACTGACCTGTTTTCTCTTAAGAGTTCAGACCCCAGACTTTTCCTCCTGCTGCTGGTACTAGGAGAGACCTAGTGAGTGCTGTGGGGTCCCGTGGATAAATACACGGGATGTTTGTTCTTCAAGGGGATTTTCTTAGTCTGAATACACACAACGAATGCAAAGAAATCTTAATATAAGGATGGTATTTTAGAATTGGTCATTTTCTTTTCACTTCAAGGACATGAAACTTTATCTCCGAGATGAATACCTGTTAGTTCCCTCTTTGTCTTCACGTGTTTTTGACTTTGGACCCACAATCATACCCTACTTGATATAGTTTGGATATAAAACACTCCCCACAGGCTCACGTATATAAGCACTTGATCCCCAGCTGGCAGCTGTGTTTGGGGAATCCTGGGAGGAGGGTCTTCACTGGAGGAAGGAGGCCTCTAGAGGGCAGGGGTTGAGGTTTCTAGCCGGGCCCTACTTCTTGCCTCATGTCTGTCTCCATGTTCCCATCTGTCCAGATACGTGTGAGCACGTCACGCTCTGCCAATACGGCGGAGAGCTGCTGCAGCCACCAGGCCTCATCTACCATGATGGTTGTCCCCTCTAGTGTTGATCATCTTTGCATAGGCATCCCCCCACACTGTCTGGCTTCTTGCCCCCTAGATGTGTGTTCTTTCCTGTCTGCCTGCTATCTTCCCTTTCCATATTAGCATTTTGAGCTCCTGGTATTCTTCCAGTAAATTCCCCTTTGACTTCAATTAGCCAGAACTGATCTCTGCTGCACACGGGCTAACGACACTTGATGGGCCTCCCTCTGGACGTGGGGGAAAGTGGTCCAGTGACATATCCTGTCAACTTCTTGGCTGGTTTTCTGGTTTTAAGTGGCTTTCTTTGCATCCTCTCCCACGTGTCCCTTGTTCATGGTCCTTCCTCATGCAAACCCTTGGGGACCCTTGACAGGAAGCTACTGGAACTCCATTCTAGAGGAGTGCATTCAGCTCTCCATGGCAACACCTCAGCTCTCCATGGACACTGGGCGTATCTGCAGCATCCCTGCTACATGCCGTGGTTGTCTGCATTCCCAGACTCCCTTTCAGATATGTACTGTCCCATGCTCTGTACATGTGTTACACACCCTGGGAAGATTGCCTGCAGCCTCAGCTTCAGATCCAGCTGAGGTACACCTTCTATGAATCCCACAGACTCTGAAACCACTGTCACAGAGTTTATGTTTCCTGATTCCCCATCTAGTGCCCAATGACCCAATCAGCCTTTTGTTACTGTCCACATCAACTGTATATAACATATGCTTGATCACTGGAGGAATCTTACTTTGTGATTTTCCTTTGCCATTTCTCTTCTTGTATTTTTATTTGTATTTCTTTTCACATTCCCAATTCTGCTTGTGTCTAAATGTCATCACTCAAACATAGCTCCTTTCCCAATAACACAGGGGTTTAATCCCGAAAGTCTTATGCTAGCGATATTACGAGGGGAGAAACTTAAAACCACTAAAGATCTCAGAGGTGGAATCTTCAAGAATTAGTGTGGACTATGTCTTTAGGGTAGGCATCGTATAGTTGAATTCCAGTGACTTTAGAATGAACAGGAGATTCTTAGTGGCCCCCATTATGATGTGGTGAAGCCAAGGGTCCCTTGCAAGTGTCTGAACAATGCTGCCGAGATTTGGAGACTCCAGAGCTGTGGAGTTTCATCAGCCTCTTGGATTTATGAAGTAGATTTCCCAGGCATTTCATCATAGTAACGAAAACCAGTCCGATGCACTCTCCTATCACTGAATGTACCCGCCCACGTATGTGACATGTACATTCGGGTACTAACTACTATAATTGTGTCGATACTTTTTAGATTGAGCCTTGTCTTCTCATCTTCATACTCGTGTCTAGTTGAAAGCTGAGGGTAGAGATGGCACAGCAGATGCTGGGAAATGAAGACAAAACCCCTGGTTTCTCAGCGCTTCAGTTTAACTCCTTCCTGAGATGTCTGCAAAGCTTACATCTGCTTTTCTTTCAGCGTCTCAGACTCTACACAGCCAAATGGAACCAACCAGCCTTCTTCTTAAAAACTAAGCCCTTTCATGGAGGATGGGGCAAGGTGGGTAGGGTCCGGTAGGTTTCCGTGGAAGATGGGGTGAGGTAGGCACTTGGCGAATAAATGTCTTTACATTAACTGTCCAAGTCACAAAGCCAGAGACCCAGGTTCATATTCAAGCTTTCCTTTTTGTTTGTTGGTACCTGTGGTCATCTGAATGTAATTTTCCCCTTATAATTTCACAGGGAGTGGAACTATTATGAGGTGTGACCTTGTTGGAGTCTCTATTGGGGTGGGTTTTGAGGTTTCCTATGCTCAGGATACCCCCCCCCCCGTGTCTCAGCTGACTTCCTGCAAAATGCACGACTCTCAGCTGTAGCTACAGCACCATGTCTGACTACACGCCACCATCCTCCCTGCCATGATAACAACGGATTGAACGTTCACCCTGAACTGTAAGTATGTTACCCCAATTACATTTTTTTCCTTGTAAGAAGCGTTGCCGTGTTCACAGTGTCTCTTCACAGCAACAGAAATGCTGAGACAGTACCCATCCCAGTGACATCCAAACTGTGATCTTCTATAAACACACTCTCTCTGGTCATACTGGCCTTTTGCTGAGACCGCTCACCAAGGAACAGCCCACACTCTTCTCTCGCTCTTTTCAGTGGCTACCACGGTTATTGCTTTCCTTGGTTTCCTCCCTTCCTCCTTCTCTTCTTCTTGGCTATGCCATCCTGTCTGGTCTGAGTATCTGGGACAACAGGTGCACCCTACTGGGCCAAGGCAGAATTGTGTTCAACAATGCTGATCAGAATCACCGACTCACTTCCTTCACGGCTCCCAGTAAGACTGACTTTGTACTTTTTCCTCCTCCACTGCAGACCCTTTTTAATAATCCCTGAAGCAGCTTCCGGGACCACAGTCCCCATCCACATCTGGGGCAGGCCGCTGGCCTTCTCATCCTGACATTCACTCTTCTTTCTTTCCCTTTTCTGCTAAAATGATTTCTGTCCTAGTCTTGTCTCTTGAGTTCACTTCTCCTAGGAGAGTTCAGCCTCTCACTGCTTTCTCCAAGTCCTGGATTCCACAGGCAGCATTTATTTCATTAGCACGATCACATTCTGACTTAAGTCTGTCACAATTGATTGTTCATTATACTTAACTTTCTAATATCCTGTCTAATATGCTATGAGGATGAAGGAATTATAAATATCTTTCTATATCTTGGTGCTGTGGGTTCAGTAAGTATATTATTAGATGATCAGTTAACCACACTAAGAAGGACTAGCAGGCTTGGCTTTAGATGAGTTGTGAACAAGACAAATGATACTCTTGCCATGTTCTGTGAAATTTTAATTTTTTTATAAGGGAACTGAGATTGTTAGGTAGAGAAAATCTCAAAGATCAGGGGTGTGGCCAGGGACTTATTTTTCATAGAGACAACCAAGTCCCTCACTTGCTGTTGACAGAGTGGCTCAGTAACATTGGGTATCTTTTTTCCTGGTGATGGTTTCATGGAGATACGATAGTGGCTCAAATGTTGTGGGAGTAACCAAACACTCTCTGATGGAACCCATGTGTGATGCTCTTTGGGTGGCCAAGAACCTGAGTCTGTATAGGACAAGAGCCTAGCGGAAAACCAAATACTACTGTCTAGGAACACAGCAATAAAACGACTCCTGCCATATTCAGAGAGCAGTGTCTTAATCAGCTGTCATCATGGAAGATTCTTCTGGCAGTAGACAGGAACTAACACAGAGACCCACAGCTGGACAATAGACAGAGCGAGAGATTTTGGGACACTCAGTTCTAAATGGGATGTCTCCATCGAACACTGCCCTTTGGGGTCAGAGAACTACGCAGAAAGGGGGGTTGGACAGATTTTGAGAGTCAGAGGTGATGGATGATTCCAAGAAAACTATGTCCTTCAGGCACAACAGGGCGGATGCACATATGAACCCATAGTGACTGGCTGCACACATGAGACCTACACAGGTTCAAGTCAGATGGGGTCGGTGCTGAGAGGGGAAACAGAGTCATATTTCCACTCTGTAGTAAGGGGCGAGCAGGCCCGCTTTTCATCCCGCCCAGCTCCTGCACGGCTAGCTTTACACCCGAAATAACACACAAATTGTATTCTTTTAAACACTGCCTGGCCCGTTAGTTCTAGCCTCTTCTTGGCTAACTCTCACATCTTGCTTAACCCATTTCTAATAATCTGTGTAACACCACGAGGTGGTGTCTTACCGGGAAAAATTCAGCATGTCTGACCTGGCGGCTGGCTCCATCCCATCTGACCCAGAGAGGAGAGGCATGGCGATTGCCTAACTTCCCTTCTTCCCAGCATTCTGTTCTGTTTACTCTGCCTACCTAATTTTCTGTCCTATCAAAGGGCCGAGGCAGTTTCTTTATCAACCAATGAAATCAACACAAAACAGAAGACTCTCCCACATCACCACTCCTAGCTAAAAAGCTATTTGCAATCGACACTTGCAAAGAAGAAATTATTTTTCTCCGATAGAGTCTCACTCAGTAAATTAGCCACACTTAAGGGCAGGCCCAACTGCTTTGTTTGAATTTTTTTTTGCCTTACTGGTTTTTTTTGCATGTATATTATGGCTCCCAATTTTGTGTTGCTATTGGTTGTTTTGTGTGTGCATATGTTTCTTACATTTTTCCCTCTTTGGATTTTGTTTGTGTGTTTTGTCTGCTTGTCTGTTTCAGAGAGAGAGAGAGAGAGAGAGAGAGGATGGGCTGAGTGGGTGGGGATGAAGAAGAATCTGGGAGGGGCTGGAGGAGGGGAAAACATTATCAGAATATATTGTAGGATAAAGATTTTTAATGCACTTCATTAAAAAGAAATCAATAAAAAGGAATAGTGAGAGTTTAAACCAGGGAAGCCAGGAGTACATATAAAGACAGTATATCTCTTCCCTTACTGATAAGATCTGGCAATGTCTCTGAACAAGTCAAGAGCATCCGTGGTAAAAGGGTCTTGTCATTTTGTACTAGTGGGGGTTACCAGGGTTGTTCTTGTAAGTAAGCGAGTTGTGCCTGTGCTTTAGGAAGTATGACCTTCTCTCTCTCTTGAATTTCCCATTGATCCTGCCTTGGAAGGCTACTGATTAGTATCAGATGTTCTTTTTCCTACGTAATAGGGGCACTCGGAATTTTAATATACCCTCTTTATAGGTGTATTAGTAAGCTAATTCTGATACTGATATTCCATGTTTATATTAAACATCCTGACTTCCTTATTCTTTCAGGGAGAAATACTATGAAAAGAATATAAAATGGTATGTAAGATCATCTTTGGGCAGATGAAATTCTTCATAACATCTTGTAGGTAGGTGATCTCCTACCCTCCTCAGTTATGACAGAGGTTAACATCTGGGTTCCCTCCTTTCCTCAGTTCTCAAACATCTTGTCATCTGTTGCCACAACTATTTCGTGTCTTAACAATAATTTCCCTAAATGACTGTGAGACGTCGTTTGGATTTTTAATAAACAGTCACATTCTAATGAGGTCTTCATAAAACCGACTAAATATGTTTAGAAATCATTAGCTTAAATTACCGATGCAAAAATCTCCTTCGGGAGCCCTGCAGATTTGGTTATGAGACTTCTGGCGGATGGATTCGTTCAACACCATGGCAGTGTTTTTGAATCTCCACACAGTGTAAACGGGAATGCCTGGGAAACAGGGAGACTGGATAAGACACTAACTGTCCCTCCGGTGGGTTCATTAAACAAGGAAGACAATCACAACACATTCCAGGGCCATTTAACTGCCAGGTGTGCAGCTGTTGGCAGGTGCCGGGGAAACTGACAAGGGTCCCCTCCTAGACGCACGGGCTGAAAGGGGATGCATGACAGCGACACGGAAGTCTCAGATAATGACAGGTCCTGGCAGATGTACCAGAGGCCCCGCTGGAGGAGAGTGGCGCATCTCTGTCCTCTACGCCAGGTGCTGCGACAGGGAAGGCCTCCCAGTGGCTCCAGAACAGGCAATTAAAGCCTCCTAATGCTGACTGCTCGAGGGCAAGAAAGAGGAGAAGCAGGTCCCCAGCTCTGCCTTAATGAATCGGCTGCAAGTTGGTGTAAACAAGCACACACCCGTGTGGCTCATGGGTGATTCATGAGGGACGGCCCACGAGTGGTGCACATGTTAGGTAGGGAGCGGTTCCCTTCGAATCGTGTCATTTTGATTTCTTGGATGGCTTGCTGTTGGTGTTTCTATGTATGGAAAACGGGGGCTTGCCACTCAACAGATACGCAGTACTAACGACAGCAAACAGCCCGGAACAAGGTCAGGGCCTTTCCCAGATGGGACATGACCTCTTGTCAAAACTCCCAAGTCCACGGCAGACATTCGAGAGTAGATGCCATTAGTGTCACTACTAATTGAAGACAACCCCATGAAGGGACTAGATAGAGGCCTCTTCTGAGCTCACCCTTACGCTCCCAGCCAACCTGGCAAAGAGTTAAGAATTTGTCGAAAACAAAACTCGAGCATTTTTTATCTCTGGTAAGCCTGTGGTTACAGATTCATAAATAAAGCAGAAACCTAATGTCCCCTTCCCCCTTCAGGTACATCCCACTGACTGGAGTTTCCACACTGATTTGTTAAAGCCATTGTTGGAAAACCAGTGACCACCCCTGACAGGGCAGGGCCAAGGGCCTGGTGGGAAGAAGGAACTGTGGCTGCCACAGCGAGGCATTTTCCATTGCTAAACTGCCGAGCCACACCACTTGAGATGAAGCCTGACTTCCGGGAAAAATGTACCAATAATCTTTTGTACATAATTACTAGTTCTTTAAAAAAATGTTCATGGGTGTTCTGCCTGAGTGTGTGCCTATGCTCGGTGCTGGGGGATGACGAGAAAGAGTGTCAGATCTCTGGAACTAGAGTTACAGAGCTGTTACATGAGTGCTAGGAATTGAACCCTGGTCCGCACAAGAGTTAGTGCTTTTAACTGCAGAAGCATCTCTCCAGGCTTTACGGCCCCTTTACTGCAGCAATTAACAGTACAGCCCTCTTTCTGTCTTACATCAAAGACCACACTGTGTGTACTCTTCCTTAAAGTAAAGGAATTTATCATGTGTAAAGAATTTCCCCTCTTAAGGATTCTGAGTTTGGATAGAGCATACTTGGGAATTTTAACTAAAGGGAAAAATACCCATGAACATTTATTCCTAAACACTAGTGGACGTTGTTATTTTACTGATTATTACTTTTCAAAATAATTTACTTCAGGAAAGCCAATACTTAAAATCTGAGGCAGCAAATTCCTTTGGGGGAAGGAGGCTATTGTAAAAGCCGTGAAGGCTAGACCACTACCTCCAGAGAGACCTCACTGTGGGATGTGGACATTCTGCAAGTATTTGTGGAGTCAGTCCAGAGACTGGGATGAGTGTGTAGTTCCCTCAGAAGGATTGCGAGATCAAGAAATTCTCTGCTCTTTCACAGAAGAGTTCAAAGGCATGCTCAATGGCTCTTGGACACAATCCAGAAGTCACCCACTCTGGGTGCTTGCTGAGGAGGGGGAAGGGAAAAGCGAGCCAAATTGTATCATTCCCTAAATGAGAATGAGTTCTGGTGCCATTCCCTACCCCACTATATTCAGGAAAATCAGGGTCATTGGTGTGGGACAATGGTCTGTATTCTGTCAATTATATTTTAAATAAACACTGATTGGCCAGTAGCCTGGCAGGAAGTATAGGTGGGACAACCAGACAGGAAGTAGAGGCGGGTCAATGAGAACAGGAGAATTCTGGGAAGAGGAAAGCCCAGTCCTAGCTGCAGTCCTGACCCCACTACAGAAGAAGCAAGATGTGTCTGCCTCGCTGTACAAGGTACTGAGCCACATGGCTAACACAGACAAGAATAATGGGCTAATATAAGTTATGAGTTAATAAGAAGCCTGAGCTAATGGGCCAATCAGTTTATAGTTAATGTAGACTTCTGTGTGATTTCTTCGGGATTTAACAACTGTGGGAATTGGGAAGCACAGAAAACTCAGTCAACAGGTCATTATATGTATCATTGCTGTTCTGAGGTTTGAAAATAGAACATTAAAATTAATGCCTAATATTTACTGAGTTTCATAATGGGCAAGAACTTCTCTACTGGACATGGAGAAACTCTCACATAATCTATCAGAACTTCCCAAAGTATGTGGTCATGGATGGAGTATTTTATATCCCAAAATTCAAATGCTGAAACATGACCACCCATTCCCCATGATGGCTATATCCAGAAATGAAGGAGCAAGGACAAATGAGCTTAAACGGGTGGGGCTCCGATCCAACAAGGTTAGTGTCTGTATGAGAAAAGACCTAGAGAGCTTGCTCTGTCTGCCGTGCTACTTGAAGTCCTCGTGAGAACGCAGACACATGGAAGTCACGAGAAGCCCTCTCCAGACTCTGCAGCATGCTGACCTTGATATGGATTCAGCAGCCTCCACAGCTCTAAGAAATAAAAGGCCGTGGCTTATGCCTCTCAGTGTAAGGCATTCTGTCATGGCTGTCTGACTTGCTGGATGTACAGGTACTATTATACCCCACTCCTCATGGTACCAGAGATTCCCTCTAGGCTGTCCACATGACCAGCCCCTGCTTGACCAGGCTCCAAGCCAGCTTACCCATACTTCCACCAGCTTCCAGAAGAGATAGAAGTGAAAGAAAAGGGTTTTCTACCTTCAGTACAGAAAATATGACTTTGAAAGATTTTATGCTTTACATAATGGACTCATACAACCCCACCTCAATTCGTCACTTGGGGTAACCTTTGTTGTACCAAAAACTTTACATGCTTAAAATTTAAAAAATTCCAGTCTTCCCCAAGCTTTTGTTGTCTTTGAAACAGTCTTTAAAAAAACCCAAAGTCTTAAATATTTTTCCTGTATTGTTTCCTACGAGTTTTAAAGTCCTATTTGTAATATGGAGGTTGTTAGCTTTTAGTTGTTTGGGGGCATTCCATGAGTAAGAGATCTTTTTTCTTTTTTCAGTCCACATGGGTAAGCAATGTCCCCCAGCTGGCTTGATTGAAAAGCACACTAATTATATATCTTTTCACTTAGGACTGCAGTCAACATCTGGGCCCTCTGTTCTGACATTGGCCCATTTATTTCTTCCTGCCAATTTGTGACACCTATAATTTTATCTTCTCCTATGCTCTGTGTCTGGGATGGGTTTCAAGGTTGTCCTATCCTTATAAAGTAAGATAGAAAAGCAATCTTTCCTTCTATTTTTTAGAATCATTTTTATAAAACATATAAAATGTATTTGTATTTTATAACTTATAAAATTAAACCATACAAAATTTGAATATTGAGTACCAACAAACAAATTTTGTCCAGTACATTTTCATGGCTGATTTTCGGACTTTAATTTTTAACCAATTGTTCTGTCCGAATTTCATTTTCTTTGGGAACTGCTCTTAGAGAATATGTTTTTCTACAAAATTACCAAATCTATTAGTTTATTCTTTTATTATAAAGTCACTATCCTCTTTCTGATATTCACGATATCTGGTTTTCTTCCTTTTATTTTTGATCTCTTGCCAAAAGTTTGTCTATTTCATATAACTAGGTTTGTATTTGCTAATATTTATTACTATAATTTAATAAATTTCTTCTCTACTTTCTTATTTCTCTTTGGTTTTACTGTGTCCACTTTCTTGATTTAGAAGTCTCATCTTTTTTTTTTTAAATAAAGGGCATCTAGGAACTTTTATATTCATTTTACCTGCATCCTGTGAGTTTATATACTTCTCCCTCAATATCAATGGGGAATTGGCTCTAAGATTCCCCTGGGGTCTCCTTTATGTAAACTGTTAGACCATTCCCATGGAACTTAGGCAACATCCTCCTATATACATGGGTTACACCATCTCTAGATGGCTTGTGATACTCAATACAGTGTAATGTCAACAGGTTCACTCTATTGTCTAGGGATAAGCCCGCACATGTTGAATGCAGATGCTTTCTTATTTTTTCCTTTTTTTTTCCTTTTTGTGGATGGTATGTTGATTGAATCCATGACCATAGAACCCCCAGACATGGGGGTGACTCTCTGTGACACTCTTTTTTGATCTCTTGACCCATGAGTTCAGCTCAGGTTCAGTTTCCTGGGATCTTAAGTGAAGATGGAGCAATGCTACTGTCATTTTCCCAGGGCAAGTGGATGTTCTCTTCTCTCCCCTCTTTCCCACTTCCTCCCCCAGTTTGACTTTTATCTGACCATCCACCCCCACAGGTTTGGATTTTATGTTAACCCTGAGGGCCCCAAAATGTCATCTCTTGACTGTCACTGGCTTCAAAATCAGGGTACTTCTCACCAAGACAGACACAGAGCTCTGCTGCCTGTTTCTGGGCACACTACGGTCTTCGGCCAAGTGTACTTCAGGTCTATGATGTCTTGCATTCATGAGTATTAAGCTGCATATTTTAAACAACTCTACTTACATACTCATACGATGTATATGAGCTTTAAAAAATAAGTGTGGATTATCTAGAATTTCAAGATGTTTATTGAAGGTCAGGTTATCTAGTCTGTCACCTTTTCTAGAATATTCAGCATATCCCACTTACTGAGATCCTCTTCTGAGACAATTGTTGTATTTGTTTGTGCCTCCTGACACCCTTCTAGAAATCTTAAGAACCAACCACCCACCCTTTAAGGTTCTTGCTTCAATGATTCAGTTCTAGGACAACTACCAGGCTGCCTTTGCTGGATATAAATAGCAACTTCCCTAAGAAGTAATGCGCTCTTCATTTGGGCTGAGCATCACCACGGAATTGAACCCATTATAAGGCCGTTGTACCCTTTATCTTTGCTCATTTAAAATTTGTGCTCCGGAGGTAATCTGATAACATGCCATTGCTAAGATTACCACCGCTCATCAGCTTCCTGGTTAAACAAAATGAAAACTCATAACCAGTCACTAGAGACAGGAATAAAAGAACTTTGGGGAGGATTATGGCTCCAACTTGATAGGTTACAGCACCAAGGCATACTGAAGCATGACAGCATGCTAGGTTTCTAATCCACAGACGGATCCCAGGAATGCACACTGTTGTTCGAGCCAATGCTGTCATGTCTATTGTAGTACCCACAGGGTTTTGACACCCAACAACCAGCATCAATGCTTCGAGGTATTGCATGCTCAAAATAGCCAGATAACAGCAGCTTTTAAATCCCGAGTGCATTCCATGTCTGTTGCTATTGCAGCAAACGAGAGCCATTCAGACTGTGCTTACTGAAAATGTATAACCACTGTGGTAAGCAATAGAAGCTGGGTGGATAAGTTTTCTTTTGGAGTATGTGCAATATTTCAAGAGCATGATTCATGTCTCTGGATCACTAACCCAACAAGAGACCAAAGGCCATTTGCATGGGCTGGCTTACCCTTCCCACTTCCACAAGGTTGGTCACCATGATGATGCTTGCCGTGTTCTCATGCCACACCATCCTCCAGAAGTCATATATGGTCTCCTGCATGGGCCCTGGGAAAAACAGAGCAGAGGCGTCATTTCCCCTTGGAGCATTGCTGGGACTTCAAAGAAGCATGTGCATCCACCCCGCTTTGCTTTTAGCGAGATGCCTCTCGACAGCAGCCATATAGAGAGGAACTCCTGAAACTGTACCTACAGCGAGAGCCAATGTTCCACTCATGGCTGACTCTTTTTTTTTCATGTCTTCCAATATTATCTGCATTTTGAGTTCTCTTTACTCCTCTTAAACTACTACTGCGAAAGAAAGTGATTTCCCCGTCATTTAGTTATTTATCTCCATAATACTCAAGAGAGGAATTTTAAAAAAACGGCCGACATTACTCTTGCTGCTAACAATTGGCAGCTCTCCCAGGGAAGCGAGACGTGGAGTGAAATGAGCCTCGGTAGGAGAGATGGCCTTTCCTTGTTTCTAATATTTTTTCTTTTTTGGTGCCATCAGTCAAATTAATCCATTCTCTCTTTCCACACGACTTTCTAAAGTGAGAGAGAAGCTACGGGTCTAAGGCAGCCATTGTGCATCCCACGGAACATGGCAGAATGTGGCCAGGCACCTGCCACCTTACCCTTAGAGATCTGAATATTCAGAACTCTTTCCTGGGGCTTGGCATTTTACTCCCATCCTCCATAAAAAACAACAAATGACAAACAAGAAAACAAAACAAAACAAAAAAACCGTGGGGGCGGGATATGTGTTATAAAATGCCAGGGCTGATATCCCAGGTGTAGAAAGGTAAAATTTAAATGTTCTTTTAATTCAAACTTCTATTTTTTTTACACGTGTCCAATATACCTTGATAATATCCATCCTGTCCAATTCTCCTTGCCCCCCAACAAAGCTTCCCTCCCTCCCCCATGTCCTATTCCTCTTTCTCACTTATTTTTAGAAAACAACTCATTGAGTCCATTAGTGCTGCCTACGACTATGGCACCATTCACCAGAGCTTAAAAAAATAATACCCCAAAGTGCCTCAAGACCATGCATACCTGAGGCTGTAAAACTGACGGTATACAGAAGACAAGAAAAAAAATGCACGGAGATGAGAGAAATGCAGGGTTAAAGGCTTGGAGAGGCACATCCTCTATGGAGAAGCACACAGATGTTCAGGCACACTTAGAACCGCCACCCTCTTGTACCACAGTATCTTGACACTAAGGGGTTATTTACTTTGCCGGTGTTTCAAGTTGAATTGGGTGACCTTTGATGATAAATCACTTGGTTACTGTGAGCCTCAGTATTGCCTGCCATCTTTAGATGAGCACACTGACAGCTCTCAAGGTGATCTTGAGGACCCATGGAATTCAAACATTTGATAAACAACAAAGCAACAGACTGGAAACAAGATGCATTTGTTAATGTTCATCTCTTGTGCATGTTTGGTCGCAGTAATGGCAGCACGCCGAGGGGGTCCCCTCAGTCACTCCACTCCTCTGGACCAATTGGCAATGGTTATGGTGTAGAGCCTCCTGTTCCAGCTGTCCAGCTTGTCCCCCTTGCCCCCTGGCACACCAACTATCATTCTTCCCATGCTGTTCTGAGAGCACAGCCTTATACTCTTACAAAAGTGGACTCAGTTGCCCCACGTCTGTGTCGAATCCGTTTGGGGATGGGGATACACGTGCCACCACCTGTGAAGTGCCAGTAGCCATCTCAGCCATTCTCCTGCCGCAGAGGCTGAAGATTTCAGAGACTTTAATCTCAGGCTACAGGAGGGACACGGAAACATCAGCTTCTATCAGTCACCCATCCTTCACTTTCATTGTGTACTTAACAGCTTGTTACTTATTCAGGAGGGAAATCCTGCATGGGGTCTATCTCCATGCAAAGCCTTACCAATGTGAAAAAAAAAGCTCTGAATCAGGGCAGTGGCCTCGTTATGCACACAGGCCTCTGATGTACACCGAAACATTGAGAAATAGTTCTGATAACCATGGCAACAGTCAAGGATGAGTCAAGGGTTCCAACATCTTCGAGCTCTCCTATCTATGCGCCCCCCCCCAGGAGATTTCCCAGGCTGTTCGAGACCTTGACCCTTTGTTGTGCTATTCAAAGTACTTCTTGCTTAGTCCTTCATAGCAAGCAACACCCTGTGATTATTTAATCGAAATCTTCCCTCATGCGGGGGGGGACACGATATCTGATGTTAGTGCGTTTCTTTATAGAATGCCTATGACGCAGTAGCGTGAGTGTGTGTGTGTGTGTAAGGCTGTGTACACATGAGGAATTCTAACGATCAGTCCTGGTTTTGACTTCCTTCTCAATTTATGCTTCTACGACCATCTACAGAAGCTTGAGGACCCATAGTCTTTCCCTCTTCTAGTTCTGGAAAGGGGTCATCCTTTAGGGGACTCATTTCAGTCCTCAGGGACTACCTTGGGGCATTGACATGGAACTGTTGCTCCTGACTTTTTTTTTTTTTTTTTTTATTTTGCTCCTGACTTCTAAGCAGGGCACTCGGATCCAAGCTTCCCTGCCCAAGGCTTTGCTTCGCAACTTAGCTCAGCCTATTATTACCCTGGTGGTCAAAGAAAATTCCTCCTTGTCAGCCAATGTCCACTGAGCAGTGCTCCGCGTCTACTGATGAGTCTAGACCCGTCTCTAGGGTCACTGGGAATTTCCCTAAGGGCTTGTCCGTGGATGGGGAATCCACAAGAGCGGAAAGGGCTCGGCAAGCCATCTCCCTCAGATTCTGTACAGGTGTGACTGGCTGCCCCCATGGGATTTCCACCGCTTCTGGCTGAGTGGAGGCCACTGCCATGTTCACAGACGTTCACACAATGGGCTGGAAGGGGAAGCCCAGCTGTTATCCTCCTGCCAGACGATGTCATCTGACAGGTAAGGTCTAGGAATTTCAACAGCAGCACATCAGCAAGACATTCCATTTCCCGCACTCGGGTTGGCACGCACTGCGAAGGAAGCGTGTGGAGGGGCCGCTCACCACCACCCGGCCTCGCAAAGAACGTGGACACAGGAAGGAAGCTGAGATACAACCAAAAGCCCAAGTGAAAGACACTCCAGGATGGGCTCTATTGTGTAAGATGAGTTCTCTAGTTCACGGGAGGTGAGGGATATTACAAATTATAATTTCAAACCCTGGTAGGCAAGCTACACTGCGTTCCTTTCATATCTGGATTTCTATACAGCATGCTTTCCTGTTAACTAGAGCTGCTGAGAAGTCAAGGTCCTCTGAACACTCACAGTGCCTTATTTGAGCTTTGAAAAGCAAGGTATAAATATCAATGCTGCTCCAGGATACACAGAATAAAATTTAACATCGTTTGAGGGAGTTTTACTTCCCCGGCACTGTTGGAAGTACTTTAAGTGTATTATCTCATTAAATTTAAAATTCACCATCCTAAGAAACCAGACTGACCGTCCCTGTCCCTGCCCTCAGATCTCAGTCAGGTTCGGAGAAGCACAGTAAGTGGCTGGATCCCACAGATAGAAGGTAGTGGAGTTGAGATTGTCTTTCCTTTCTTTCCTTCTTGTCTCTCTTCCTTCCTTCCTTCCTTCCTTCCTTCCTTCCTTCCTTCCTTCCTTCCTTCCTTCCTCCCTCCCTCCCTCCCTCCCTCCCTCCCTCCCTCCCTCCCTCCCTCCCTCCCTCCCTCCCTCCCAAGACAGGGCGCGTCTTAGAACAGCTGGCCTCCAACTCACCATCCTCCTCATTCAGCCACAAGAGGACTAGAGTGGAGAGGCTGAAGGGTAGCCTGACTCTGGTCCATCCCAGGGCCACAGAGAGAATCACTTAGCAAGCTTCCAGAATAATTACAAGGGGAAGACAGCCGGAAAACCCGTAGTGCCCTCACAGAAAAGCCCTTTGCAGAGTGGTTTAGCATCAGGTCAGTTTTCTCCTCTAGCCTGTTTGTTGTTCTCCCGCTGAGGTAGAAAAAACGTTCATCTTCAGGAGGACTGCAAGCTCAGGCATTTCTCTGTGAGCCACCAACTCTTCCGAGCCACCTAGAGTTTCCCCAGGGTACAGGCTTCCTGTTTCCCTCCCTTTGGGGTCACCTATGTACCTTTGATGGCAGCAGCCCTTACACGTAAAATGCTGAAACAGCTCACACCCCCAACCCCTTCCCTATCTCTTAGCGACTCCTACATACACACTGTGAAAACCAACAAACTTGGTCCTACTAATCTCCTGTTTGCTAGTTTCTAATAGGTTTAAAGCACAAGGTCAAACTCCCAGGCCTGTTTCCCCCCAGGCCTCTTTGGACCCTTCCCTGTGTGTGAGTCAGAAGCCACATTTCACACGTGTTTCAATTCAGAAGGCTAGAAATGGCCTCTTTCCTGGGCTGCCACTCCAAACCCTTAACAGACACAACACTTAATGATCCTCATGGGGACAGTGTGGTTTCCTGGGAAGTTTTCTTCTGTGAATCATCTGTAGGCCTATGAAGCGGCCCCCACAGCGCCAGTTCAGCCTCAGCCTGGTTTGGGGGCTTAGGTATTTTGTCTGGGATTCTCCTAGCAATGCTAGGGGCAAGGATGAGCAGTACCAGCGCCTCCCCCTCTTTATAGAGGCCTGTCATTGTCTAAGGAAGAGATGATTCCAGGCACATGCCCTCCCATGTGCATGTTCATAAGCAGGTTCGGTAAGGCCCATGTTCCAGGACAACTTCCAACTGAGCTCCACCGAGCCTCAGAGACACAGAGTCCTTCCAAAGGCACTGTGGACGGCTTTTCTAGTTTTATTGCCCCAGTACTTAATGTCTATGTGGACTTTTCAGAAAGCTACCTCCCCAGGGAGCCTGCATGTGTAATTGCCTTTCTAGCACTAAACAAGCCCTTTGGTCATCTCAGCGTGGTTGTGGGCATTGCCCAGGAGTAAAAACTATGGGAGTGGAAAAAAAAATACAGCTGAAATATTGACCCTAGAAAGGCAGATCTCCCTGCCTTTCTAGAGACCTTGCTGTGAGGGTCAAACTTGGTATTTTGGCTCACTGTGGGATGCCCTGAGTTCAGCACTCCTGAAGTGGAAGAAGCTGCAATGATTATCTTTCAAGTGGAGCCGGAATGTCTTATAGGGAGCCTCATTTTCTTCCACTAAATGAAAGGATAAGGTTTCATGTGTTTTCTTCTAGATCTGGAGATTTGATTTGCTTTAATCTGCATAAGATAGGAAAGAAATATCTAACACATCTCACAAAATACTCATTCTAGTTATACACCTCCGCATTTTATCTGGGGAGATATGTAATACTACCTGCCTGCAATTGATAAACGGCCAGGCTCGAGAAAAGATTACGTTTCAAATTATTTTTATGTGTGTATGTGTGCGCGCGCACACGCATTCGTGTGTACACCACAGCTCCTATATGGAAGTCAGAAGACAACTTGTGAAACTTAATTTTCTCCTTCCATCATGTGCTTCCTGGGGATCGAACTCAGGGCTCCAGGTTTAAAGCCAAATGCTTTTACTCCGTGACCCATCGTGCATGTCCTTAGTTTTAAATATAAACTCAAAATGTTGAGAGAGAGCCAGATAAGTTTTTTCAAACTTTCTTTTGGGGATATAAGAAGGATGTCTGGTGACCAGGAAACAGAAATGGGTCAAATTGTGGATAAAGTGTGTGGAGGGATATCATATTGGCGCGTGGGTGGGGGGATATCATAACGGCACATGGGCGGAGGGATAGCATACTGGCGCATGGGCGGAGGGATATCACACTGGCGCATGGGTGGAGGGATATCACACTGGCGCATGGGCGGAGGGATATCACACTGGCGCATGGGTGGAGGGATATCACACTGGCGCATGGGTGGAGGGATAGCATACTGGTGCGTGGGCGGAGGGATAGCATATTGGTGCGTGGGCGCAGGGATATCATAATGGCACATGGGCGGAGGGATAGCATACTGGCGCATGGGCGGAGGGATATCACACTGGCACATGGGTGGAGGGATAGCATACTGGCTCGTGGTCAGAGGGATATCATACTGGTGAGTGGGCGGAGGGATATCATACTAGTGAGTGGGCGGAGGGATATCACACTGGCACGTGGGCGGAGGGATAGCATACTGGCGCAGAAGCAGGGATCTGCTACTGAAAACTTTGCTGAACCTTAACCACGACCCTGATGAAGACTGAAAGTGAAGGCTGGGGTAGCAGTCCTGGTCAAGGTGGAATGTCCTGCAGTTGTGTTAATACCTGAGAGGAGAAGGGGACACACAGGAGCTCTCTTGTGAAGAGATGGGCTTTCTGGAAGAATCATGAGCTTTTGGAGAGAAGATAGATATTAAAGACACACAAGGGGGAGAGACAATTGACCTGATGGATCCCATGCCTGGGTAGGGCGGAGAGTTCCAATAGGAGAGGGTATGGTGGACGGTCTGAGTAGATCTAGGGTAGAAACTGCACTGTGGCATTTCCTACCGATGCGGCTCAGCCATCACTGAAACCTGGCGTCAGCAACCATAGAAAAGATGACGGGAGGGAAAGGCACAGAGGGCTGAGAGGAGCAGAAATGGGACTGAGTCTGAGGATCATCTGAACCTCTTGTATATTTCAGACACATGTCAGTGTTTCAAGTAGACAGAGGAAACTGGCTGGTAAGATACAGCGATGGAGAGAACACAAATCGCACCATGAGCCACGTTTATTCAGAGAAGAAGTTTGGAACTGGGAGGTGGCTCGGTGTGGAAAAAGTGCTTGCCACTCCAGACAGACAACCAGAGTTCAATCCTTGGAACCCAGTGGTGCGCATCTGTAATCCCAGCACTCCTAGGAAGAGATAGGGGAAGTGGAGATAAGAGAATGGCCAGATGCTTGCTGACCAGCTAGCTAGCCTGGAGAAGGTAGTACAGGACACAAAGCAATGGAGACATGCTTGTCAGAGTGCGAAGACCTCCAAAACTTGCCTTCTGGCCTGCAGAAGATCTCTCTCTCTCTTTTCTATCTTTCAAACAGATAATTAGCCAGGCGGTGGTGGCGCACGCCTTTAATCCCAGCACTCGGGAGGCAGAGGCAGGCGGATCTCTGTGAGTTCGAGACCAGCCTGGTCTACAAGAGCTAGTTCCAGGAAAGGCTCCAAAACCACAGAGAAACCCTGTCTCAAAAAACCAAAAACAACAACAACAACAACAACAACAAACCCAAACAGATAATTAAAGAAATAAAAGAAAAAGCAGTATTTATAAAACCAGAGATGGATGGAGTTTGGAAAATACTACGGTACACTAAGACCCTTTGAATGGGTGAGGATATAGTGCTAGGGGCTGTCCCACATCACGATCGATTGCTGTAGTGTAGATCAGGGGTCACAGAGGTGGTGGCACAAGGACAGAGGGAGGAGGAGGGACCCTGAGGTAGCAGAGCTACAGATAATCCACGGTACTTGGCTGATACTGGCGCAGCTTCGGCTTTGGTGTACAGGTTCATCCCATCAGAACCGAAGACCATGCAGGGTGCAGCATGGGTGTGAGTCGAGCCAAGCCTGGGACTTGTGCATTAATTGTAAAGCTCCTACTGCCTACATAAAAGTGGCCTTAAATTTTTGATCCGTTATTGGTACTGTTGCTGTTGGTGATAAACTAAAATAGGTTTTATACAGTCGGTTTTTCAACAGCCAGAGATTAGACATCCCTTCAGTGGCTCCTGAGTAAGTTTTGACTGCAAAACTTTTTATGCCGTTTTCCAGCGTGATACCGCCACAACGCTCAGACTCATAATTTCACATTAAGTCGCTTTCCATTTTTTGCAGAAGCCAAATGCAAAAGGTAAAATGTGCCACTGCGCTTTACAGACTGAAGTGACGACGGTGACACGGAGCACAGCTGGCTTTCACGTTAATCATCTTTAACATCACTTATCTGATAGACGCATTTGCTCTCCCCTGAGGCTACTTACGGCAAAATGTAGAATTTTATGAATAATCTTTGGTTTCAGCTGTAGAAAAAAAAAGCTGATGCTGAGATGGCTGGGTACATGGGGTCCAATTTGCTCATTTTCCAAACTCAAAGAGAAAATGGCTAAAAGAAACAAGGAAAGCCCATAATGCACCAGAGGCTAATGCTGAGTGATTCGGTGATGGGAAAAACTGGAGAACATCTGAGTTCAGCTGAGTTTGAAAATGGACATGATTGCATGACAAAATACCGATTTCGAAGCCCAGCACCAAGGCAAAACCTCTTCCTGTCTAGAACTAAGGGGCTATTGTTCACCAGTCCCCTGGAATTTTAAGCGGTGAGTACACAAGAAGAGGAACTGGGTATCAAAGTTATAGTAAAACACTCCTTTGGAGAAGCAGCATCAGAAGCTGTCACTTAAACAGTGAGGTTAGACACTTTATAAATTTACGCGACTTCCACACAATGGTTCTCCTGCCCATGGCTCACTCTGACTAGCATGTACATGATTGCTTTCTATACTTCTACAGGGACTTGCATATATGTTATTCTCACACCCAAAGCGTTCATGTGTGATACTCTCATACCCAAAGCATGCACGTGTGCTACTCTTACACCTGAAGTGTACACGTGTGCTAATCTCATACCCAAAGTGTGCATGTGTGGTACTCACACCTGAAGCGTGCATATGTGCTACTCACACCTGAAGTGTGCATGTGTGTTATTCTCACACACGAAGCTTGGCCCACATTTCCTGCTGTACCGTTCAGTCGTTCTTTTCCTCTACACCACATTGGCCCCGTGCTGACTGTCCATTTCACCCACACCTCTCCTTTTAGGCTGAAATGCAAATGAAAAGATTCATGCTTTTCTCTTCCTAGCTTCAACTATTTGTTTCTGGGTCTTACGAGAACATATGAACCTCTAATTCAACAGTGAAAGGCTTAGTTGGATTTAACTAGGAGCAAGTTATAAATGTGTATAAGCCACTTGGCCATACATACACAAATATATACATACACACACACATATAGTAGATGGATGTTTCTGTCCTACCTGGTCCCACAGTCATTTAGTCCCAAATAAACACATAGGGGCTTATATTAATTATTCGCTGGTTGGTCTAGCTCAGACTTATTAAAACTAGCTCTTAAACTTAAATTACCCCATAATTCTCATCCATGTTTAGCCATGTGACTTGGTACTTTATCTCAGTAAGGCATTCTCATCTTGTTTCCTCTACATCTTGTTGTTGACTGCATCTCTGCCTTTCCTCTTCCCAGAATTCTCCTGTTCTTGTTGCCCTGCCTATACTTCCTGCCTGGCTACTGGCCAATCAGAGTTTTACTAAACCAATATGCGTAACAAATCTTCGCACTGCACAACAGCATCTTCCACAATAATAAACACATTCCCAGAAGCTCGCTGTGATTGCAGTTATAACTCTTCAAGTCTTATTTAGGTTAGTAACTCAGTTTTTACTCCCTTCATTTTGTCAATTAAAAATAATTAGTAAATACTTTAAAGTCTGAACAATCACACAGTATATATAATCTTTTTGATACATGTGTATGTATATGTGTTTGCGTGGGGGGTTTGTGGATACCTGTGGGCCTGATATTTGTGTGTGTGTGAAGGTCAGAGGACAACCACTGATATCTTCGGGTGCCATCTACCTTTTGTTGGGGACAAGGTCTTTCACTGGCCTGGGCCTTTACCATGCTGGCCAGGCTGGTTGGGATTGCCCGTGTCTGCCTTCCTTATAACCAGTGCTGGGACTCCACGCACATACCTTCATGCCTTTCTTTTTATGTGATTTCTGGAGATCTGAATCCAGGTCCTCATGCTTGCAAGGCCAGCACTTCACATGCTGAGCCATCCCCCAAGCTCCATGGTTCTCATACTAAGGATACATTCAACTGACCACCATGGTCTTCCTTAGAAGTCCTAAGATAGATCAGTTCTGATCTTTACTTTCCCATTTTAAAAACCATTATTGTCCTACACTAGGTATGATAAGCTTACTTCTTTATAATTATCCATTATTACAATTCCTTTCTTCTCTCTTATGTTTTATATACTTTCATGGTTTTCTTTTTCTTGAATTTATCTTTAGCAGAATAAAGTTTAGGCATTTCTGAAATGTTATTAATTATAACATAAATCCCAGTAAAATTTTTTAAAAAGGATGAAGAAAAATTTAAGAATGTAAATTGAATTTCATAATGCTACCTTCTTTTGCCCACCCAGAACTTCAACATGGTTACACAAGAAAATGAAATATCTTTGAGATCTAAGTTTGCTTTCTTGTATAGAGGGAATAGAAGAGTCCTTTGGTTTTGTTTGTATGTCCATACTGGATGTGTGTGTTTGTGTGTTAGAGTGTGGGCATGGGCAGTGTTTCAAACATTTTTTTTTTTAAGGTGAAAAATGTTGCTTCCAGTTTGTGATGAAGCTCATTGTCTACTAATCCAAATTTACCTTTGTTCAAAAGTTCACAGTGCTGAGTACCTTTGCACTTTGAAGGGAGTAAGGATGTGGGTGAAGCATAGTGATTCTCTTAGGCACAGGGAGGGAGCACTAACAGGTGCAGGATGTATTGTGTTCATGACAGTCTGTGAGTATCCTGTGGGTTTGCACTATGTTTGGAACAAAGCCTGACTTTGCCACTGCCACTGAGAGATTGGTAACATTGTAAGGTTGGTAGAGTGGTAGTTAATGTTGACTGGGAGGTTGCTAGCAAAACTGTCTTTCAAACTGCACACTCTAACTCTATAGTAACTCTATAGTAACCATATAGTAACTGTATAGTAACCATATAGTAACCGTGTGGTAACCATATAGTAACCCTATGGTAACCATATAGTAACCATTTGGTAACTATATAGTAACCATATAGTAACTGTATAGTAATCATATAGTAACCGAATAGTAACCATATAGTAACTGTATAGTAACCATATAGTAACTGTATAGTAACCATGTAATAACAGTATGGTAACCATATAGTAACCGTATAGTAGCCATACAGTAACCATGTAGTAATTGCATATAGTAACTATATATTAACCTCTGGCAAATCTGGCTTCCAAGCTACACACTCTAACTCTATAGTAACCATATAGCAGCCATATGGTAACCATATAGTAACCTCCTGGCAAAGTTGGCTTTCAAGCTACGCACTCTAACTCTATGGTACCCATATAGTAATCATATAGTTACTATATAGTAACTGTATAGAATCCATATAGTAACTGTCTAGTAACCACTCTCCTTTAAGGCCTCTCAGGGTGGAGGGTGTCTTGGACCAGTTACTGACTCAAAGCATGTGTGTATACAGACGGACTGTTAATGCCAACATTCAAAGGTCTGATTTTGACCACGCTTTATAAGCAAAGTAGAGTTAGGAGTGAAATCATGGGTGGGGAACCAAATAACTCGGTACTGCCATGTCTCAGAGCATTTCTGGGAATTCCATCTATGCAGTTCATTATTTGGATTTACTCTCTACGGACTACGCTCAGCATTGTTCCAGAATCATGCCTTCATAGCCGCTGAACAAGCCCTTTCAGCTTGCAGGGGTACCCTGGGGACTGGGAACACAGAGTTTTTTGCAGCACTTGATCTGGAAGGCGGAGACAGACAAAACAGATCTGGTACAGATTGGGCCCCTGATGACCAACTGCACCACAGGCAAGGATTGAAGGGGTGGTGCGTGGCGGATAGCAACAATCTGTCTACAAGGCAGTACTTGGCATTGCTTCTGCTGGGAACTTTTGGTCCCTGATCCCTGCCTGGCACAGGTTGCATGCCATGTGCAGGGAGAGCTGGGAGGGGGCACAGGACAAAGTGATTTAGCCACGGGAAGTATGTGACATGTATCCGCAACACAAGAGCCTCCTACTGACTGTGGCCCAGAGTCTCCATCACTGTTGGTCTCCAGAGAGAACTCCCAGAGACTGAGGCCAGGTACTTGTGCAGGGAGAAGATGATCAAGGGGAGAAAGAGAATGGTAGCACTCAGAGTGGAGTGGTTTGGCAGCCCAGAGGACCTGGCTGCCTTCTGTCACATAGGAACAGTGGAGGGAAAACCCTGCATTCACCTGCTTTAGGGGCGGCTGCCAAAGGAATAAAGGCTCTTGTTAGTTCCCATCCTCTTTAATTAAGCCTTCCTCAGTACACAAGTGGGATCCTCTTTTATTTAACAAAAAGAGAATCAACCTAATAAATGAATAAAATGGAGATAAATTGGCTCCCTAGACATGGCTGAGGGCAGGTACTCTCAAACGCTCCATGGCGGTGTAAGGCCCAGCATCGGGAAATTTCTAGCAGTGAATTTTAGATGAGGAGACAAGAGACAGAAAAAACTGAAACGGCACTCATTGCTTCCTAACCCACCAAGCAGGGCAGATAAACCGTCTAAGAAAGTCCCGGACTGGACAGTGACCCCACAAAGTAGCCACCCTGGTACTACCCCAAGAAAAGTTCCACACTGTTATACCGAGGTCACTGACGACTTTGTGACCCTGTGCTGAGCCCAGTATTTGGTAGAGGAATGAAGCTGGTTGTTGAGCTTTGAATGGCTCCGTATTTCAAAGGAATGGCTTGGCTTTGAAAGGGTGCATGGTGTTGATGCCCAGGAAAGCCAGCACCATGGAGCATATGTGGAAATGAAGTTATAGCTCTCATTTCTAAGGGATGAACCTGGAAAAAAGGAGGGACCTCAAGTATCTATGTATTTAATCCCCTGTTGAACTAAATGTCCCTTAGGAGAGTAGGTCTGCCACATGGTTTTGACTTTCTCCTCAGCTGTCCACACAGTTGGTGGCTACTTCTGCAGACATGATTTCACATATAGGGACAGAGGTCACTTAAATACATTTCTTCCTCAAGTTCCAACTCTTTCTACTAAACATCCCCCAAAATTAAAGAGGATGGACTGGGAAATTAAAAAGTGTTTTTTAGTTTTGTTTTGTTTTAACAATTCTAAAACTTGGTATTTTGTGTCTTTTTAACTTCAAATGAGACATAAACCTAAATTCCTCTGAAAGATTTAAAAAACCTTTAATGGGATGGTTTCAAATTTAGTGTATAAGAGAGATCATGCAGTGTTCATCTCTCTGTGTCTGACTGATTTAAAGTATTTTCAAAAATGCATCCATTCGTCAACAGACACACTGGTTCTATATCATGGCCATTATCAGAGATGCCGTAATAAACGCGGGCTGTGTGTTCAGATAGCTATAGCATAAGATCTTTAAAGTCCTTCTCACAAAAGGATGATGGACAGACTAACTACCCTGGTATGATTACCTTACGATGCATATGTAAACAGAAACTATATTCCATGAACATACCAGAAATAACATAAAAGGAAAATAAAAAATTACAAGCAAGTAAAGAGCATTGGTACATGATTATCACCTGTCTTTACATTATTCTGGTTGAATTAAGCTTTAAGCCCCATTATTTCAGGACATACTTCTGTCCCATAAGGACATAGGTGGCTGGGACCTCATTCCTCTGTTATCACTATTCTTTTTAGTCTGAATGTGTCTTTAAGTGTTCTCAGTACGGCTTTATTAGGAATACAGGCCTGAGAGACATCTATGAGTTAGACCATTGGTCAGTTGGGCCAATAACTCTGGATATAAACTTGGGTTGTTAAAAGGAATTTTCTGGATGAACTGTCATCGCAACTGTGCATTCTAAGATGGCCAGAAACAAGTGCATGGTGCAGCTTGCCTCCTGCAGATGTGGTTGGAATCCTTAGTTTGGCGATCGCTGCTTGTGGGAAATCACATGATTTTTTTTTTTTTTTGATTTTTCGAGACAGGGTTTCTCTGTGGTTTTGGAGCCTTTCCTGGAACTAGCTCTTGTAGACCAGGCTGGTCTCGAACTCACAGAGATCCGCCTGCCTCTGCCTCCCAAGTGCTGGGATTAAAGGCGTGCGCCACCACCGCCCGGCTCACATGATTTTTTTTTTCAAAGCCCTGGCCTCTTTAGTGTTTGAAGCTGAAGAGTGCTTCATTTCACTAGTCTCAAAGAGGCCAAAACAAGTGATTCCATAACATGCCCTGCAACTGGCTGATGATATAGGAACCACTCAGCCAGGAGAAACAAGAGCAGGAGTAACAGAGAAGTTAGAGGTGAAAAACTAGGCACCTGGGTGCTGGGGGCAGAGAAACAAATGCTGTCAGTGAAGGCCAAGATTTTTAAGAATGAAAACAGCTCTTTCAATTCTACTGGGGAATAATTTCAAGTGGTCATCTCCACTTAGAGACTAGGATGTGGGGGACAAATGGTTCTTTACAGTGAAGTGTGTGGAATGGGTACAGGAGCCCCGAGAACCTTCCACTTCGAGAATGGCTGCCACTGAAAGTCGTGTGAGCTCTTGAGAGCCCTGTGTTGACTACACCCGAGCCTGGGGGTGGATTCTGAGCTTGGGATGCAGAAGCCAGCTCATCTGTCTGGAACACAGAGAGAATGAAAGCATGAGAAAACCAGGCTCCTGTCCCCACAGGAAGAAGTCACTGGAGTGGTTTCCTATTTGTGGGTAGCTGAGGCTCTGTAATCTCTGTCCCCTCTAGACACTGTAACTCTAATGTCTATCGTGTTCACAGTGACGTTTGCCCCCAGACGCAAATCTCTGGACTCAAAAAGCTTCAGACTTCTCACTTCTCAAATAATGGACCAAGGATGGCAATCAAAATTAATTCAATAAGGCACACTAGGCGGCCGGGGTCAGGCGGGGGATGACTACATGTGCAAACAGGAACAGTGCTAAGTCAGATCAGTTACATGAGTTGGGCTGTTTCTGAAGACATACCTAAAGAAAAGTGTTCCATGGACTAGGAGCTGGGCATCCCTTGCCTGAAGAAAGAGACAACCATGTCACTGTGGATATGCCAGCTATGTATTTCCCAGGGCAGAGGCCTTGTGGGGCCAGCGTGACTTCTTTTCACCTGGCTAAGTCTTGTATACTCACACATTCTTGCCCTTCTACCAAGCATCCGCATGGTGTGGGCCATTGACCAGTTGCTCGGTACTACTCACTGAATCAGTGAATGAGCCCTGTCACTCCCTCTAATGTCCTGCTTCGGCACAACCCTCTGTCATCACCTGCCAGGCTGTCCCAGTGTTGCCTGATAGACACAGACATTTCTACCTGGTGTTCCTTTTCTAGATCTACCTGTGTGCTCTCTGCCACTATGGCTTGATACCATGATGGTGGCCAGCAGCAGTCTCTGAATATAAGGCAGGCGGGGAGAAAGCCAAGGGCATGAGTCACAGGGTCCATGTGGATGCTGAGTCTCCCAAGGCAATGGTCTCTAAAGACTGGGCCAAGCTTTCTTAGTGATGTTCAGTTCCGGTTTTTCCATGTAGGAGAAAGTGAAGTTTAGGCTCTAGAATTTACTAAGGAGTATTTACATTTTTAGTACCTGATTAGTGCGGCATACTCTGTGTGGGCTCAGTGTATGTCCAAGGCCAGTACAGGAGGGGGTCATTTTATGTTTCTATGGTATCTACTAGTCTCTAGATGCCATGGCATCTACCTCCCTAACCATGAAGCTATGCTCTCTTAAGAGCAATCAATAGCTCACATGAAGATGCCATTTACACGGATGAACTTAATCCTCAGAATGTGAGGTACTGAAGTTTGGGGGTCTGTTCTGTTTCCTGTGACTGGTTCCTCACCTGTGGGCAATACTGGCACCTAGGCATCTACCTCCGTATTTTTGGCAACAAACTGCTGTGCTTATGTGCAGGAATGGAGGACACGCTGTGGAGAGAATCCAATGGACTGCTACTTCCCAAACACTAAGTTTCCACCCCGATAAATTCAGGAGGCTCAGACAGCTTCTGTGAAAGCATAGGTTTGAACTCAGACCTTTGGACCACAGTGTATATCTCTGAGGCAGCTTATTTTAAAGACATAAATATCAGTCTTGGGATCCGTTCATTTACTCTCTTATCGCTGAGTCTTTTTCCAATATAAATACTCAAATTGTAGAGAAACCAGCAGACATAAACTTTGGGGAACAAATGTAAAACAATAACACACAAGCGAGAAAACCCCAAAAGGCAACAGAAGCCCAGACCCCACTGACTGTAGCCACAGTGTGAAAGATTAGAACTCGAGGGCCCTTCAGTTTGAAGTTAAATTGACATCATTTTAATAATAGTTTCTTAAACTTATCATGGTGAAAATGTTGGTGCTTAAGGCAGTTTCAATTGAGAGACAAGAACTAAGAGATTGTATCATAGAAAACCTGGTTTCTAAGTTGCGTGGCAGTGAGAAGCACTACTGGCTAGCAGGGAGGTGCTGGGTTCTATGCTCACGTAATGATGTTGTTTTTGAAGGCTGAGCACGTAGTCCAGGCCTGAGAGTCAAGTGGCCCCTCTCTAAAGGGGGGTGGGCTTGAGTGCACTCTGGAAAAGGCTTGTTTGGAGTGAGGAAGAGGTACAGTGTGCAGGTGCACAGGAGGAACAGCTTCTGGGATGGGGATTATACTCAGGACCCTGCGCATCTTGGCAAAGTTTTCTGCTACTGAGCCACAGTATCAACCCTGAGAGAAGAGCTTCCACACACCAAATGCCGCTACAGCGTCGGCGGCGATTAACAACGACTTCAGGATGGCCAGAAAGGATTCAAAATGCTCCCAGCACAAATGGAAAATTTCAGTCATTCTGGCCTGGTCCTCACACATTGCAAACATATATTAAAGTGTTATGCTGTCCCCTGTAAGTGTGCACAATTATGTGTCAATTGAAACCAGAACTATGTAAAAAATAAAAAAGAGAAAAATATAGATGAAACATGAAAATGAGAGAGAGAGCGAGAGAGAGCGAGAGCGAGAGAGAGAGAGAGAGAGAGCAGAAGGCAGAAAGAGGGACAATGTTCACAAGCCACTCCCACCATAACAGAAAGTCACTTACAGATTTTCTTTTGAGGTTTCCTTCCCTATGTTAGCTAAAGCAGGATTCTCCTGAAGTCAGCTTTTAAAAGGCAGCTAAGCAATAAAGCCGTTTGGTGCAGACCCCCTTGGTGCCCATCAGGAAGTCAGCAGGAGCTCTCCTGGCCAGGTCATGGAGTGGTTTTTAATGTTTACCATCCCATCTGAGGCCCACTCCACGGGTGGCGCTGTGATCCTGAAATACGATCAGCTCTGAGCGAGCCTAGCCACTGGCAACCCCCTTGCTGTGAGTTGGGGGTTTGAAATCCTCTCCTACTGTCCTCCAATTTGCTGAGTCATGAGTCTTACATGTTACAATTGTATGAATGTATCATTCAGATGTGATGACATTCATACTGGACCATCAACCTAGACAGAAATGAACTAACACAGGCAGACAGGAAAAGCATTCTGAAAACAAACTAACACTCCCCCCCAAACAATACATTACAGTAAAAAAATACATCAAGTTTGAAATAGATCCTTTTCATCTTCAGAAATACCACCATTGTCATTAAGATCAAAGTCTGATATTGGTGGGAAATCAATACTGAGGAGCCTGGGAAGGCAACCTGGTGACAATCTATACTATAACCTCTTGGGAATAAACTAGGCTGTGAGAGCATGGAAATGATTTGTAATCTGTAGATACTTGGGAGATATCTTGAGATGAAAAATCCCATTCTTTGGGTTGAGGGTTTTTTGTTTTTCTCCAATAAATCCAATCTTTAAAGTTGAAGTTAAAAAAAGAGAGAGAGAGCATGCAGATTTGTTACTTTAAGTACATTTTTTTCCCAGAATTATGCTAGTACCAAATACTGAGGGACGCAGAGTAAGGAAAGAATTAAAACTTGGCTCTTTCTTAGTCCTCTCTGCCTGTTTCGCCGGCTTCTCAGAATAGAGCAGTACTGGTGGCTTTGGGAGGTCGTCCACGAGCACACAGAAGCTGCTCGTGCCAATGACAAGATGGCCAGTTACCTTTCTCACTGGCTGTCTGTGGCCACTTGCTACACAATGCTTGTGGCGTACATGCGAAAGAAGAGTCTCCCTTTCTAATCTCAAAATCCTGATCGGCAGGTGTCACTCCCATGGGCAGTGAGGGGAACGGTTGTGAGCATGTTCCACAGCGAGGCAGGGCCCCTGGGGTCTGTCCACAGGGCACTGGACCTTCTCCATGAAGGTCAGGCCTCCACCTGCCAACCCTCAGCTACCTCTGGATGCTTCTTCTCATTATCCCCCGGCAATGGGAAGGCTGAGGTGGCTACCAAGCAGGGAAGAGTCATTCAAGCTCATTCCGCACAAAGTGGTTTTGCTAGTGTTATTTTCTTCAGAGAGAGTCATTCCCCTTGGGTGTGGAGAAAAATCGATCAAGAAAAGTTCTGAAGGACAGCATGGAGAAATGGTTATTTAGTCGTAGAAATCTTGAACATTCCAAAGAGATTTAGTTATATGATGTTTACGCCATCTATGGAGAGCATGGGGCACCAATCAAATTGCTGGATCGACAAGCTAAGGGGAATTTTGGACATTTAACAACCAAATTTCACACGTATTATAAGCAGTGGCTAGTTCCAGACACCATCAATGTTATTAAATCAGACGCTGTGACGCCTGCCTCAGAGCACTTGGAAGGCGCTCAGAACCCACGCCAGCGCACCAAGAGTGCATGCCATAGAGCACGGATGAGTTTAGTTTGGGGACAGCAGGGTCCAGAAGGTGCTGAGAATCAATTCAGCACTCATTCTTCTCTCCTGACTGCAGGAAGCTGCACCAGCCCGTGCTTGCTCACGGTCCTGGCAGCCACTGTGTGGAACTAGTCTGTGCCGGCTCTCCACTGGACACTGGAAGGAAGAGTGCGCATGTGTAGGGCTAGCCTGTGGCAGTTTTCCACTGGGCACTCAGCAGAAGAGTGTGCATGTGGAGGGCTAGCCTATGTCATTTCCCACTGGGCACTATAAGGAAGAGTGTGCATCTGCCTAGCTAAGAGACCTTGGAAGGAGCCGTTACTAACTACATGTCACAGAACAGGAACAGTGCTTAGAGACAAGGCAGGGGTAAGTTCTCATGACCCTGGTTGTGATGTGAGAACATGGGGCTACTCAGTTTCTTTATGAAGCTTGTCCCTATTAGGTAGGTTCAAGACCCTACAGTCTTTATCTTGTCTAATCCCAGAGCTTTTTACACACAGCGCTGCCCAACAATAGCGCCACAGGGAGTGGCCAGATGCAGCTGCTTATCTGAGAATTAGGTGAATCTGGTTCCCCGTTTATGTTTTTCATAGCTACATTTCATGTGAGCCATCCTCCAGGTCCCTGGTGGACTGGGGCCAGGAACCCGAGGCTGCAAACATCAGGAGATGCTCTAATCTCTTACAGCCAAAGGTGTTGCGGTTTGCTTATAATCTCTGAATGCTTTAAACCAGCTCCATGAGACTCGGGACACTGCGGCGCAAAGGCTGTACACACAGTTGCTACGCTGCATCATTTGGGGGATAATGATAAGGCAGAAAGTTCTGGGCATATGCAAAGCATGAGGTCCCTCGAATAGTTCCAGTTCATGCTCCGTTGATCTGTTGATGTGGAACCCATAGCTAGCTGCTTTTTCTAAGGATGTCATGGTCTCCCAGCTGGCCCTCATATGCCCCAATAAAGACCCTTAGTTCCTAGCCTGGAACCAGGGGGAGAAGTGTGTAGAAGCTTTAGAAGACATCACAACATGTGAGGTCATGGGTCACCAAGGGATGTTGGGACCCAGGCCCTTCTCTTCCTTTCCCTGTTTCTCTAGCGCGAGGTGAGGAGCAACTTTCACTGGACCTTTGTCAGGATGTGCTGCGTGGCCACAGACCCTAAGCAACAGGGAGGGTTAGTTGTAGACTGAAAACACGAAGATGGTAAAATGAACGTGTTTATCAGCTGATAGTCTCAGGCTTTTTTTTTTTTTAATATTTATTTATTTATTATGTATACAATATTCTGTCTGTGTGTATGCCTGCTGGCCAGAAGAGGGCACCAGACCCCATTACAGATGGTTATGAGCCACCATGTGGTTACTGGGAATTGAACTCAGGACCTTTGGAAGAGCAGGCAATGCTCTTAACCTCTGAGCCATCTCTCCAGCCCCAGTCTCAGGCTTTTTGTTGTGGCATTATAAAGCTAACACAAATAGATCACCAGCAAGAATGATTAAGTTAAAAAAATGGAGAAATACATGTTCTTCGGCCTTGCTGGGTCTTCTCTGTGTTTTAACACTTCTTTAGCTCATTCATATCCATCCACTAAGCTGTCTTTTAGGATGACCCATACACAGAACTTTGTCTCTCAGCCCTTCCTAGATGACCATCCTCATCTGCCACAGAGAAGAGCATGCAGAGATGTTGCCATGGTGACACCCCTCAGCATGTCCCCTAGCTTCCTTTCATTCCCCTTATGAAAAGGGTTTGCCATCTGTATCCCACCTTGGAAGTATGAGCTTCCTGCTACCAGGTCTTCAACCGTGATCATTTATCACTCGCAAGTCCTGCTGCTCCGTGGCCATCGCATTAGAACAGCCTCACCCATTTCCACTTTTGCGTACAGGTTACCTGTGCCTCTCGGTGATGCTCTGTGCATTGTGCCTACCCACATACACACAGGCCACCTCATAGCTGCCCCCTAAACTCAGCCACTGCATCAACAGTGGCTCCCCAGCAGGGACTAGCACAGTTCTGTGGACAGACAGTAGCCAGCACACACTTACGACAGGGCACTCTTCTCCCCAACTCTCTCCAGAGCCACGTAGAAAATACTGAATACATTCTTGCAAAGGGTAGACTAATTCCAAAACCATTTCGACTGAATTCAGTAATGAGTCAGCGAGCACATTTCTTTAATGATCTCAACACGATGTTCTAAATCAGTGACTACAGCACCAAAACTTCTGCTGGGCAAAGAAGGGCACATGTGTCTATGCTAGGAACACAATGTACTCCATATAAAATATTTTCATGAGGCCATGGGTGGTAAGTCTAAAGTGACTGAGATGACCAAGCAACAAAAGACAGGCATGAAAGCTGAAATAAACTTACCTTGGGTTGCGATATAATGATTGGGTCGATGATAGCCCTAAAAAACAAATGAGAAAGAAAATTTGATAAACTCAAAGTTGATGGGCGGTACAGAAGTTACAGCCCGAGTCTGGGGGAAAGACTGCGCATCCCAACACCAACCACTGCATCCCTCGATGGCTCAGTGCCCGACACAGGATCATTTAGTTTGTCTTGCCAAGTGAAGGTGCCTCAAATACAACTTTCTGGCAAGGAACATCATTATACACTGGCCATGAGATGATAGATGAGCAGGAAGACCTATCAATTTATGGATTCTCTGAACTAAAGTGACTAGAGCTCTTATTAAGGTATGGATGGCTGGGAATGTTCAATAGCATCTTGTTTGCATTGGGGATGTTACTGGCAGTGTGCCCGAGGACTTAACGTACACTCTGCTCTATCAATATAGACAGTTCCATCAATAGCAACGCTCAGAACCGTTCTCAAACACTACTCCTACCAAGATACGATGCTACGGCCAAGAGTCAGGGTTTAGAGAAGGAGAGCTTATAAAAGAGCCCCTCTTTTAATCATGACCCTATAGGAAGCAGGAAAGATTAAACTGGGGGCAAAGAAAGCAGGAGACAAAGATATCATAAGACAAGTCTCTGGGAAAGATAAAAGTCAATTCAGAGAAAATTACTTCTAGTACATACTGTATCATTGTAGACCTTAATATATTTCTGTCCCTGGAGAGTCCCCTAAATACTGTTCTCAAAGATAACCGGAAAACATAAAAAAAATTTGGAAAGAAAATACAGATTTCTCAGACACCTTAAATGCCTATCTATTAGATTATTTTTGCTCTTGAGTCAATAGCAGTGAATAAGAAAGACTGCAATTTTGTCATACAACGGACTCGCCCACATCTCAAAAGACAGAATTGAGACCAATGTTACATAGAACTCCTTAGAGAATTATGCACTTGTTAGCTTTTGGATGCCCCTAGGGAAAGAACATTGATTTACTTATTCTGCAAGTCTACTGCCTTAGAAAGTATCGAGGAGACAGGAGGGACCAACTGATGACTGAGCTAGCCTATGCAGTTCCAGGCTGGCCCGTGTTACCAACTACCTAGTTTTCAGTCTTCACCCGTGTTACTTACCAGCTGGAGATCCCCTCAATACCCTGCGCTGGATGCTTTGTCAACTTGACACAAACCCAGACATATCTGAGAAGTGCAATCTTAATTTAAAAAAAAAAAAAAGCCTTTAAAAGATCAGCCTTGTAGGCAAGTCTGTAGGGCATTGCCTTGATTAATGATTGATGTGAGAGGGAGTGGAATCAGACACTCTGGGAATGGGGTCCAGACATAAAGTCATTTGTGTTTCACGTACCCCTTAGCCACACAGCCTTCAGGCAATATGTATAGTAATTTAACTCTGTGGGAACAGCTTTGACGCGTTACGGCTGAGGTGTAGGGAGACCCTCTGTCACTGGTGACACTAAGCTGCGTGCTGTACGCTGACTGCAGCTTGTCACATGAGGTGGCCTTGTGTCAGCACGGCAAAAGTTTGGACTTTGGATTCGGGGATTAGGGAAATTTCACACACATGTGGCAAAGATCGGTCCTTGGAAGTGCTAAGCCAGCACATGCCTGGAGATGGGAGGAAATGGATCTATTCTTGGGGTCTGAGTCTTGCAGGGCGCCACATTGTACTCGGGATTTCCTACTTCTGATTCCATTCCTTTTTTTCAACTGAAAACAAGTCGTCTCTTAAAGAATTTATCCTAATGTCAGACATTAAGTGAACATGGCGCAGGATGAACAAGGCAGCCATATTCAATAATTAAACAGCTTGCATATTTAATGACACGCCTTGCCTGCCTTGGAAGTCCTGGTGAACAGCTGCGGATGACTTTGAAGGCGACTTAAAAGTACAGTGCTGACAAGCGCCTGCAAATCACCGCGTTAGGAATTAGGCGGCTTTGTCCCATTAATATGCAAACATCTTTAAATTGTTGACAAAAATGTAAAAACAGTTCCTTGGTACACATTATGCAAAGAGGAAAGGACTAATGTGTTTCTCCCCAAACAGGCTGCATTTGTGGAGCGTGGGGGAACTCTGACGCTCGCTTGTGGATGTCAATGACACACATCGACTAACTGCGCGGCGGATCTGGGGTGTGGTGTGTGACGGGAAGCCTGGGTTGATCGGCAGCTGTAAAATACATACATCGATGTAGTTGCCGTTGATGTAGTCAGAATTGTTGTCTCCGTCCAGCATCTGCAGGCGCACCCGCGAGTGATCGTCTGCAGAAGGAAGAAGAAGACAGCCGTGAATGAGGGTGACCCCCTCGACTGCCCCAGCCTCAGAACTTCTGTGCAGCACATAGACTCTCCCCACGCAAGGATCGGCCTTAAAGATGGCTGCAGTGTGGAATTTGACATCCCTTGAAGGCTTAGGGCCAAGCCTGCAGTCCTATCGGGGAACTAGTGGTCCAGTTGGGGAGATGAGGAGAAAGTCTCCCAGGCACTTCCTATCAAGATGACTTTCTCTCCCATGGCCAAGCAATAAAGCATACTAATAATGGGCTGGAACTCTGAAAACTCGAGCCCAGGCAAACCTTTCTTCTTTTTACGTTTGCTCAAGTATTTTGACATAGTAATAGAAAACTCACTAACAAGATTAGTAATAAATAGTGCACACCTTCTAAACTTCCCATTTTGCTATAAAGGTTAGGATCTATAGTTTTTTTTTTTTAAAAATAACAAATCTTTTAACCACCGAAACACACACACTACTGTAAAAGCTAGAGACTCATATGTGTAACTCTTTTTTTTTTTTTTTTTGGTTTTTCGAGACAGGGTTTCTCTGTAGCTTTGTCATATGTATAACTCTTAACCACAAAAGTTATTTCTTGGAAGTTTGAACAGCTTCACCAAATCACATACACGGCTTCACATGCTGAAGGCTGCCTATAACGCCCACAACTTTAAGAATCAGAATGAGTGTGTTTCGAACCAGTATTCTTGTCTGTGTTAGCAGCCGAGGGGTGGTGGGTTGTTGGTGGGGTGGATGCGTGTGGACTGTTACAGTCTCTGCGTTTGCCAGAAGAACTCATGCATGTACGTGGCCATTGTAAAGAGCAGCCTAGGGCTGGAGAGATGGCTCAGCGGTTAAGAGCATTGCCTGCTCTTCCAAAGGTCCTGAGTTCAATTCCCAGCAACCACATGGTGGCTCACAACCATCTGAACTGAGATCTGATGCCCTCTTCTGTCCTGCAGGCAGACACACAGAATATTGTATACATAATAAATAAATATATAAATGAATATTTTTTTTTCCCAAAAAAGAGCAGCCTAGACAGTTCTGCTGATGTCACCAGAGATTCTGAGAGAAAGATGCTCCAACAGAACCCAAATGCAGCTGTTCTGCACATGTCAGGCTCTTAGCTGGCTCCCCCCTAAGGGAGCAGATATGAGCCGACCTTCTGTAAGCTTAGGTAGACCTTCAACTTGCCTCTTCATGATCTTATATATCAGTGTTGTACACATCTTTCTCCCTTACAGATCAGACCTACTTAAGGATAGTAGCCATCTATGTAATATAAAACATTATATATAATATATAAACATGCACACAGGAGACAGCTACCATGTGTTTCCTCTCTCCATCTTGAGTATGTGTTCCTATGGAACACACCATCGCCTTTTTTATTTTATGAATAAGGGGGAATCCAGCTCACAAAGAGGTATCACTGGATAGCCACTAGAAAGTGTCACAGTGCCAAGTGTGGGTGAGGGCGTGGCACAACAGGGACTTTCGGATGCTGGCAGTTAACATGAACGTGATTGCGAACACCCAGAAAAGAATTTGCTATTGTGTAGTAAAGATGCAGACAGAGATCCTATGTGTCAGTAGCAAGAAGCTGATGCTATGTGCATCCTGAGGGAAATAACAATGCACTTAGAAATATTGCTTACCATGAACAAAAAGGTTACTAAGTTATAAAGTGGGATGCTGCTTAGTAACGACAACAAATGAACTACAGATACACGCACAAACCACATAAGCACAAGCCTCAGCAAAGGAAAGCCACCCACAGAACACTAGCAATGCTCTCTGCTGACCTTTCTGCAGAGATGGAATGTTCTACAGCACTGTTCTGCACAGATGCAATGTTCTACACCACTGTTCTTCTGCATAACAGTTACTAGTCATGCATAGTAACTGAACACATGGATTGTGGTTAGAGCAAGGAACTGACTTTTTAAATTAAACAAAAATTGTGTGTAGGAGGTATTTTGCCTGTGTGTATGTCTGTGTACCATGTGTATACTAACGGAGGCCAGAAGAGGGTATTGGATCCCCTGGAACTAAAATTGTGAGCCATCTTGTGGGTGCTTGGGAATTGAACTCAGGTCCTCTGGAAGAGTAGACTTTTTAATTGTATTAATTTCAGACTTTAAATTTAAATAGCCACATGTAGTCAGATAGCTACCATATTGGGTACATAGTATGACAAAAAGAGTGAAATGCCCAACTTACAATTTCATATTGATTACATGTTCAAATGTTAATATTCATGCTATACTGGGTTAAAGAAGACACATTATTTTGTGCTTATTTTTGTATGTTTCTATTCAGTATAACCACTAACAATGTCAAAATGTTTTATATGTGGCTCATATTATGCATTCCATTTTTTTTTCCTGGGACGATTCTGCTGGGAGGTACTCAAAGCATGGGGAAAAAAAAACTATTACTATCAGATCGCTGTAGTCTCTGTCTCGCTCTGCGTTCTGTATCTAACTCAGGCCTCATGCATGCTAGGGAAACACCATCACCAAGCCACAGTCCCAGCCCAATAGTTATTGATTCAGAGGTGGAAGCAGCAGGCTGTGATCAGAACAAGGTACACCGGGGTCTTCTGGGATCCTAGCTACTGTCCAGGTCTAGACCTGATTGGTGGTTTCCTGAACCTTTGCCTTTCAACAATAAGCTAAGGAGTCTACTCTGAAGACATTGCTCTGTGTGAAACACACAAGATACAAAAGAACAAAAGGGCAAATACTGTGGGGCTCTGCTCACAAGGCTCCACGGTGGGAAACGACATAAGGACATGCCGCGGACATTAGTTGGGGCTGGGTTGAGGGAGGCACGGAGAGCTGTTTAGAAACTCCATGCAGTTTCATATCTGTGAGATAAAAAGTATGCTGGAGATGCAAGGTGAAGACAGCTGTTCAGCAGTGTGAGAAGGCAAATGTACGTTGTATGGAGTCCACACAACTCAAAGAAAGCATGAGCACCCTTAGTCCACCCTTCCTCCGTTCTCTGCTAGAATCTGATCTCCATGGTAACAGCCCCTTCAAGGATGGTAGGACACTCACGGACTTCCATTCTTAAGAGCCCTTTGCTGGAAAGATCTTCCCGACATGGGCATGCCCCCACTCTCTGGTGATGTACAGGCAGTAGAAGCAGGGACTTTAGCTTGCTAATGGAGAAAGCATACATTATTGATGTCCATTTGCTAGAAAGCTCTAAGAATTAGGAAAAGGTTAGGAGGTATTCTCTCTTTCAGAGTTAAAGTAAGTGTGACCTGCGAGAATTGAACCTACCTGTCAGGAAGATACGATTGTTCCTTGGTATACGTTCAGGCCTCAGAACTGCATAAATACCCAAATCTATGGATACTTATATTCTTTCTGTAAAATGTCATACTCTTTGCATATAACCTATGCAAACCCCCAGAATACTTTATCTCTGTGATGGAAATGTGTGGTGAAGAGTTGCTCTCCTGTACTGTTTAGGGAATAAGGACAAGAACTCAGCACTGACTCAGTACAAAGACGTTCCCCTAACCTCAACAGTGAACTCAGACAACATTGACTCTGCTGAGCTGTGGCAAGGATGAAGTGACGTGGCCTCCTCTCACGAGAGTGTTGGGAAGATCAAGCACGATTGTATATACCAGGTTCCTGGAGAAAGGCCTGTTCATTCCTGCGTTAGTCAGATTTTCATTGCTGAGACCAGACATGTGAGAGACAACTCAAGAGAGCAAGTTCCAGAGTCTCAGAGGCCTTTCCATCCCAGTGAGGGAGAATGTGGCAGATCAGAGCAGACACCAATCCAGGAGAGGCCCAGGCCCAGCACCAAAGGCAATACCTGCACTGACCTACACTCAACAGGGCTCCACCTCCTTCTTCTACCACTGCTCAACAGTGCCCCCATGTTATGACTCTATCAGGGTCTTATCTCTCCATGGCTTATGTTAGAGCCCATCAGCCAGGAACCAAGTTATTTCCTGTATCAGTTCCTACCATGAGGAATCGCCTCTTTTATGTGAATAAAAGCAGAAGTATTCTAGCAGAAGTTACATAACACAGTTCAGATCGCTGAGAGCAGGCCGTACGCTTAGAATGCAGGCCAAGCTGGGTGAACTAATGGTCCAAGCAGCCAATCTCGGGGGTGGGAGGGACAGGGGCTAATTTGAAAGGGAAAATGGCTGAGCCATGCTCATCAACTCCCACATCCGAATTTCCAGGCAGTCACTCTGTAACTTGTCTTATTTCTGTGCCCTGTACCACAGAGCTTAAGGTCCCAGGCTCTGGAGCCAGAATCCCAGAGTGAACCCCAGGCCTGTCGATTTCAGTTGTGTGACCTTGAATGAGTAAACTTAATTAGTGCCTTGATTTCTCCCACTGTAAAACGGGGAGTAATAATACTGGTGACATTGTACCGTGTGAGGATTCAGTGAGTTAATATAAACGGTGTGTTCAAAGTTGTCAGCTACACGCACGTGAGTAAAAGCTAGCAGTCAGTTTAAGGACTGTAAATGGCACAGCGTAAGACCAGGTCATTTGTCACCTGGCCTACGTCGTCTTTGACTCTGTCAGATCTATGCTGGCAGCAGCTTTTCTAAAACATATCTTTTTTCTTTCACCGCCTTAATCATTCAGCGACACCAACAGCGGACGGAGTGACAGTGGATCACATGGGCAAAGGGCTGTTAATACAGTCATTAAAGGGGATTGCTCTGGCTTTCGCTTATCTACCTGGGAAGATTCTTGTGGCAGCGTGAGGCAGAGCAGGTGAGCCAGCACACCGAATGCATGCGTGTGGACAGTCAGCCCTCTGTATCCGCCTGCTCCACAGCTACAAACTGGATGTGGTTGAATTGAAAATATTAGAAAAGGGTGCTTGTGTTGAATCAGGGCAGATTTCGTTTCCTGTGATTATTCATTGAACAACACACCAAAACATCTCTTCATCCTGCATATACACCCTTTTAAAGATGAGTAGACCAGAGATTACTTAAAGTGTCACTGTTAGGAGGTGTCCCTAGTTTACATGCCAATATGTCCTGCTCTATGAAGGGGACCTGCGACTTTCCTGCACACGCTGTGTGGAGGCCGCATGTGCACAGCAACACGCAGTGCGGCCACCGGAAGGAGGGGGCTTCTGTGATGCCGAGCTTTGATGTGGTTTTACATACTGCAACTGTCTACAAGCTATATATTGTCTTCATAATCAGAAAAAAATGCTGCCTCTATTTTTCTTAGAAAACAAAACCAACAGAAATGAAAAAAATTAAAAAAAAAAAAAAACAAAGTCAATAACTTCCTGGCTTGGAAAGAAAAGCCCAGGGTAAACTTAACAAATGTTAGCAGGACTTCAGTTAGGATGGTGGCGTTCGGGCCGTTTCCTCAACTTCACTGGACACATTTTCTTTAACATATACACATTGTTTTTTCAATTAGAGAAAAAGAAGTTATTTTCCATGCATGTCTAGTATTCAACTAAAACACAAGTAATGTTTACATTATAACTGCAGCTCATCATGTTCTCCATCATAAAATTAACACACTCAGCTGCTCTGTAAAGTTCCATCTGCATAAAGACTGTTAATCCCCAAATACTTCAGATAGAGGAAATGGGGCAAACGCGTCAAGATATCCCCAACATACACTCTCTGGCTTCCCACGTGACTCCATATCAACCTCATTCCTGATCTCTTCTTTAAATTTGCTCCCATTTGAGCACATGCCCTATCCATCCACCAGCCACCTGTACATCTGTATGTCTTTTTAAAAAAGATTTATTTATTTATTATTTGTACAGTATTCTCAGTATTCTGTCTGCATATATGCCTGCAGGCCAGAAGAGGGCACCAGACTTCATTCCAGATGGTTGTGAGCCACCATGTGGTTGATGGGAATTGAACTCGGGACCTTTGGAAGAGCAGGCAGTGTTCTTAACTGCTGAGCCATCTCTCCAGCCCCCATCTATATGTCTTTGGACATGACTCCTTTATCTGTCTGACTCCATGTTCCATCCGGGTTTTGAGTTGGTCGGTTACTTTCCTTGACTGTACCTTTTCTCACTTGGGGTACTGATATTTTGGGGTTAAGAAACCAGCACATGAAGACCTGGTTATAAAAACTACCACTTATTGTTACCATTGGCCTGTGCTTTCCATGTGTATGTGTACTGGCGTGCACGGGAGAAGTGCATGGGAAGTGTGCACGGCAGGTGTGCATGGCAGGTGTGCACGGCAGGTGTGTTGTGCTGTGCTGAAGCAGGTCTGTATGTGTAGCTAGGAAGGTGTTGGCGGGGAAGACACTGAGCAAAGCTACCAAGACACAGTTGACAAGGGGAGGAAGCTCATGTTGTATAGCACGATGGTGGCAATGATCGTTCCCAACAATTCATTCTATATTTTGCCAAGAACTGGAAAAGATGGATTCATAGTTCCATGATAAACATTTAAGGATGAGGAAGGCTGATTACTCCATATTACGTGCACAGGTACTGGGCAGTCATACTGCACTGCTATTGATATTTAGAATTACTATGTATCAATGGAAATAAAAAACTTCAGAAAACTGTTGCGGCTTAAGTAAAAAGAAAAAAACACTAAACAAGTAAAACAGGTCTTTAGACCCCAAATTCTCCAAACATGGTAGTTATACCATTTTTTTAAAATCAAATAACGTTATTTAAAAACATCCCAAGTAGCTGCGAATGCTTTCATGCTCTTCTATTATACAGAACGATATTGGTAATGGCTTTGTAATTTTAACCGACGGGTGAGCAGATATTCTCCCAGTGGCAGGAAAAGAGCCTGAGATTTACATGCTTTCATCTCTAACCAGTTCTCCCTCTGCTAAATATTGATGGCATAGTTAAGTTAAATATTGAATCAGAATTCCAGTGACCTAAGTAACATCTGGCCTCTGAGAGGCAACTCGAAGTTAACTTGATTCCCAGTGATTTCCGCAAAGCATGGCTTTGCTCCTTCTGTGCTTACATTCGGCCAAGGGTTCTGCTGCACCCATAGCAAGGTTCAGCCTGTGAAAGAGGAGGAGTGAGCATCACTCAGGGGGGTGTTTGGGATGCTACCCATTGCTGATTACACTGGTGTTCCCCAGACCTCCGCTCTGGGCCCTTGGCAGAGGAGGAAAGCTGCGTCTGACTGCAGGGGTCTCCACATGCAGACCCCTCTTGGTATCCGTTGGCTGGTGCCTTGCCTTGTCTGTAGCTTCTCCATGGAACTCCGCCAGTCTCCTCTGCTCAGAACCTTGCAGGGACCCCTGACTCTAGTTCTTGGCTTTTCTCAGTTTTCCATGTCTTTCCAAACATGCTGCCTCAGTCCTCACCATTTGTCTGTCTACCTGAATTTATGCGAAAAGATCCTGGATTCCAGTTCCTTTCCATCTAAGGAAACATTTGGTCTCTTCCTTCCTCTGCCCTGGTTTGCACAGCTGAGCCTGCGGAAGACAGCTGTACATTGCTGGAGTTGCTCAATTAGCAGAGAAAGATGAACTTGGCTCCAATATAAAAATCCCAGGGAAAACGTCTTCAACCTGGGCCATCAAAGTTGGGTGTCTGGTTAAGGCAATCTAGAGGGAAAGATGAGATCAAGTAACCCCCTCTAGTTTCTGATTAGCACACGCACTGGGAAAGCAAGGCTGGCTCCAGCAGGGGGCAAACTCTGAATGGACCTTTCCTTCTCTTCTGTGCAAGGACAGGCTTGCTGCCACCATCAGTGCCAAGTCAGTCTTCACGGAACTACATTTCCCATCAGGACTCCAGCATCACCCAGCCTCCACCCGTAGGCTCAACATGGCCCACTATTATAGCCCCCCTGCCCATGGGTGGTTCCTGGGGTCTCCACATGCTCTGTGCTCCACCACAGACTCCCTTTGTGCCCTTCTCTTCTGCTGGAAGATTCTATCGGACCGTTCCCATCTGCCCCATGATTCACTAACTCATTTCTGGCACCAGGCCCCTTCCTTACCATTCCCAGAGCAGCCCCTTTCTTTAGCTTATCCATCAACAGCGCATATAAATGTTCCAAAATGTCCCAAAATTTACTCACTAGCTTCCCATGTCACTGCCGACTGCAAGCCCATTCCTGATCTCTTCTTTGGATTTGTTCTTATCTGAGTACAGAGCCTGTCTATCTATCAGCTTCCTGTCCATCTGTCTATCTGGCCTTTATCTCTCTGACCCTTCACATTCTATCCAGATTTGTTTTGGATTGAGTTGCTTTGTTTGAATCTACAATATACATTTCTCACTTGGGCTACTAAAGCTCTCTTAACTGATTGATTTTCTATTTCACAGTTTGATCAAAAAAAAAAATCCAGTGCATGGTTGATGAACACCACATTCTCATCTAGTGAAATTGTTTGTCTAATAAAGAGTAAATGACCTGATGTCCTTTAGGATATGGTTTGGATTCTCTCCTCCTTCTCTCTTTCTGGCATTTAACTCTCACCTTTCCATTCCAATCACCTAGCTTTCCCTCAGTTCCAAAGATTCAAGTCTCCCACTGCCTGTGCGGCAGTATAACAGGGGTGGCTTACCTAATGTCCCCTCTGCTGCAATCTTTTCTTCCTATCACTTTGTCTTGTCATGTTCCATGTCACACCCTCAGGGGCCCTTCCCACACCTCCAAATAAGTCAGTCTCCAAAACTCCAGCTTTAGTGAGATCATGTACCATTGGTTGTGCCCTTAACTTGTATCTCACTTGTTTGCGTCATCATGTAAAATCATGTAATTCCTTCCACAGCGCCTCCAACTTCTGCCCTGGGACTGTCAGACTCAGGAGGGTAGGGACTCTACCAACTTTGTCACTGTAGTGTCTCAGTGACACCCCAGTGCCTCGTGCCTGAAATTCCCAACCCACCTCTCCGCTCTGCCTGTTCTCACCTTATAGTTACTGCTCTCTTCATTCTCTGCCTCAAGTTCTGACCCACGAGCGTCCTCTTGGACCACATCCTAAAACCTGAACCTTGCTCCGCACCCCATCACTCCGCCTGCTCAGTTCCCTCATTCCAGCGTCTCTTCACAATGCACATTCTATATCACGCTCTTAGCGGCTGCTCAGTCTGCTCTGTGGTCCTCCCGCCATCCTGTCTATTGGGTGCCCCGCTGGGTCTCTGATATACACAGCAGTGTCTAGTGTACATGAAGCTCACATGTAAACATATGTGGAGGCAGGGATTTCAGCTTGGCTCAGGACTAGGCGCATAGTCATTAAATATGTATCTGTTGAATAAATGGCAAAGAGGAAGAGAGAGAATCTGCCTGGGAAGTGCCTATAAATTCTGGCTCATTCTCTTCTCTACCAGTGCCCCACAATGGGGAGCAGCTGCAAAGGGGCTGCCTCATTAGTTGGGAGATTTGGTGATTGCCTTTGCTTGGAGTTAAGTTATAACCGGGAATCGCTGAGAGGATTGGAAGGGCTGTGTCTGTGTGTGTGGTGGTGGTGATGGCAGACAGAATGCTCGCTTCGATGTGAAGAGGGCCAGCTCAGCAAATTTATAGTGTAAATAAAGGAAAAGCTTAAGTTACTTAAGAGCCAAGCCAATAAACGGTTTGCAGGCGCCATTAGCACCGTTTTATATGCAAACACGACTGTGAAACAATGAGCGTGATCATTACGAGCTTCCTTCATGTTCTTCGGAAAGCACCGCGGAGAATCTCTATAATGCACCGCATCCCACAATTCCTCACGCCAAGAGGAGGGGCTGCCCTCAATGCCTTGACTCCATGAAGCAGCCATCTCAGTGAGGGGAACTGGCCTTTCTGCGTTTATATAAATTTCTAGGGAGGCAGAATGCCAACTGTCATCTATGCCTATAAAGACATAAGCATATATACATGGGGACACACACACACGGGCTAGGTTAGGCTATGTTAGGTAAGGATTCTTACTCTCCTTCTCCCCCCACCCAATCTTTGCATAGCTTCCATAATAGCTAAGAGGTATATCTGAGAGGTATATTCTCTCTCTCTCTCTCTCTCTCTCTCTCTAACACACACACACACACAGAGTCACATATTAATGAAGCAGTTTCTGAACGGCACTACTCACGTTAGTAAAAAGCACTTCAGTAGATTCACAAACATGGCTAAGGGAACTCACTCTTGGGTCTTCTCCCCAGTGGCCCCGCTCTCAGGTCACATGGTCTCACACAGATACGGGGAGAGGCTATTGTCGGGCGCTTCTCCCTTTCATGACAAAGCTGGTGGTTTTTCCTCATGCATGTATAGTATCAAAAACCCCAGTTTACACAGAGTACATCACTAGTTCTAAAGGTCTGTATACTCTATTGTAGAAACATTAATAACTGGAAGGTTCAGGGATCAATGCCTCAGGGGATGTCAACACTAAAGCCCCAGAGATGATTACACAAATAGCCAGTTTATAGACTCGCTATATCATAAATAAATGATACACACAATGCACAGTCACATAAAATACACTCACATAAATAATGAGTTATAGATGACAGACAAATCTAGAGTTTAGAAAACGCAGCAACCTACGAGGAGAGAAGGCTGTGCACCTGGAGAGGCATCCAGCTACCGCAGAGACAGAAGGAGGGAGACTGGATGAAGTAGCTAGGGTAGGGGAGTCTCTGGGTGACATCGTCCCTGGAAAGGCATACGAACAGGGCAATCCAATGTGGAAGTGCAGAGAGGGGACAAAGAGGAGACAGGATGGAAAGTACCCGGAAGATAGGAAATGTGGCATGCAAGGCCACAGGCAGCCACGTGACACAGAGATGCATGCCACAGCCCAGCCTGTGGAGAGCCGGCTGGCTGGTCACAGGGATGATGACTATTAGTGGCAGAATAACCCTGTGTTTATCTGAGGATATCATGTGACGCCCCAAACTTCACAATTCTGATTCGCTAGCCCTTCGTGTTTTCATTTTAAATGACCCTATGATTATTCTAAGCTATAAAAGAATAAGACAGGAAGGGCTGGAGAGGTGGCTCAGCAGTTAAGAGCACTGACGGCTCTTCCAGAGCTGGGTTTGATTCTCAGCACCCACACGGCAGCTCACAAATGTAAGTCCAGGGGATCTGAAATCCTTACCTATGTGCAGGCAAAACACCAATGCATATAAAATAAATCATTAAAAAGAATAAGACAGGAGTTGTGTTTTTTTTTTTTTTTTTTTGATTTTTCAAGACAGGGTTTCTCTGTGGTTTTGGAGCCTGTCCTGGAACTAGCTCTTGTAGACCAAGCTGGTCTCGAACTCACAGAGATCCGCCTGCCTCTGCCTCCAGAGTGCTGGGATTAAAGGCGTGCGCCACTACCGCCCGGCAAGACAGGAGTTGTGATGAAGACAATATACTTTCCCCACCACAGGGAACAATGATGTCATTTTAATGCTTGTTCACTTTTATAGCAGGCAATGCTCTCAGAAAATAGCCACATAAAGAAGGTTCACGACTCACCCAAGATCATTCAGATAGAAGCATGATGGGACCCCAAATTCAGCCTCCCAACCCCAAGTCCTATGCTCTCCCGTTTTCCCTCCAGGGCCTTTCCTGATCACTGCTTCTCCCGCTATCCTCCAGTCAGGTCCCAGCAGGACCTCAGCAATGTAGTTCCACTTGACAGCCGGAGACCTACTATTTCCTGCCTGTCTCGGCCTGTCTGTCTCTCATGCTGGAAAACTATGGTGCCTGCAAGATTTCAATCTGCTCTACTTCCGTGTGTATCTTCTGTGAACCAGCCACAGTCAGCCCTTCTGCCACGTTACTCTTTTCTGCCCTAGTTGTAAGGCTTTGAAAACAGACGCTTAAATTGTAACTATCTCTTAGGATAGAGGCTCAAAGGTTAAGAGTACTGGCTGCTTTTTCAGAGGACCCAAGCTTGATTCCCGGCACCCACGTGGATGTCCACAACCACCTTTAACTCCAGTGCCCGGGGATCCTATGCCTTTGTCTGCCCCCCTTGAGTATCAGGCATGCATGTGGTGTATATGTATGCAGATACACACAGACAAACACACACACACACAGACTCACACATGCACATATATACCCTCACACAGACACACCTGCAGATATACACAGAGAAAAATACACACACATACAGACACATATACAGACATACAGAGACAAGCACACACACACACACACACACATTCATCTCATGCTGTTCTTACAGAGAGTAAACAAGTTAAGTCTGTGTAAATTGCTGAGTGGTGTGCAATGTAGTAAATGCTAGCTTTCATAGGTTAACATATCCCTGATCACAAGTGCTTGGAACCAGAAATGGGAATTTTGGGGTTCTGGAATACTGCAGGAATATATAAATACACACACACATACACACATATATATATAGATACATACATAGTATGTATGTATACACATACACACACACACACACATACACACACATACACACACACACACACACACACACACACACACAGAGGATCTCTTGGGGTGAGGCCCCAAGCCTACAGGTGAATTTCATTTCTGCCTCACGCCCTCCCTGAATGCAGAGCCCGAAGGTAGTTTTATACAATTCGGAAACCCGTTTTGTACTGTGGAATGTCATTGCTATGGACATTTCCACTTGTGGCATCTTTTCATGCTCAAAAAGCCTCAGATTCTGGATGTCAGATCTTCAGAGCGAAGATGCTCAACCTCGGTTACGTTTCCCTCATCATTTGAAGGTATTTCCCAGGCTGGGGAGGTAGTTCTGTGTGTAAGAGTGCCTGCGGTTCAAATTCCCAGGATCCACGTAAGAAGGCAGGGATGGCTGCACCTCACCTGCTACTTTAGTGCTATGGAAGGGAGAGACAGGACAATGGCTGGAGCTTGTTGGCCACCAGCCTAGCTCCAAGGTCAGTGACAAGTCTTGTTTTAAGGGACTAAGGAAGTGAGGGGTACAGCAAGACTCAAAGCCCTCCCTGTATCTATGCATATCCACCCGTACATGTATGTGCTCTCAAACATGCGTGTGCAGCAATACCCTCTTTTGAAAGCATTTCACAAGTAACCTACAAGGTAAGCACTTAGCTAGACTTCCTGGAGAAGCAGGCTTGATGCTCTACTGCACAAAACTCCCTTTAACATGGCATGGCCTTTGGAGTTCCCAGAACAAGGACACACTACACTGAGTACAGGCCAAGAACCCTGTCACTTAGTGTGTGAAAGAACGCCTTGCTTGGACTTTAACATGAAGTGGAAGAGATTCTTAGTCAGGGTCTTGCAACTCATGAGAGAAATATGGATGCATCCACAAAGCAAGGCTGCAGTGGGTCTCAGAGACCATAACTGGGAAGGCCCATGTAGGCCAGGAAGATCCGTTTCCTTCTGTAATCCTGTACGATGAGTTGAAGACAGCCACAGTCATCAGTCTGCCTGCTGGCTCTGCCCCAGGGCGGGATCAACAGCTGATGCTATGATCTCTGCACTGTGAGTGTCCAATACCGATCAAGTGTCCCAGAGTGCCAACTCTCTTCACCAAGGGGAAGTCCAACTCTCGACCTCAGGGCACATTTCCTGCCCATAATGACAAGGATACAGCCACGGAGCCCTAAGCTACCATGGTGTGTTTTAAAGGCCAGCCAGTGAAGCATTCCAATGCGACATTTATATCCCTGAAAAGGCAGTAGTTGGCCTTTATTTGTATCCAAAGGGAAGGCAAGCCTTGGCTGGAACCTTCTTTGCTCTGTGTAGGCCCTACTCTTTTCTATGTATAAAACGTATCAACAATCTCTATTGTTGTGATGGTTTGAATGAGAATGGCCCTCATATGGCCATGTTAAAATACTTGGACTCCAGTTGCTAGAACTGTTTCGGAAGGATTAGGAGGTGTGTCACTGGGGATGGACTTTGATATTTCAAAAGTCCATACCATCCCAGTCTCTCTCCCCCTCTCTCTCTGTCTGTCTGTCTCTCTGTCTGTCTGTCTCTCTCTCTCTCTGTCTCTCTCTCTCTGTCTCTCTCTCTGTCTCTCTCTCTCTGTCTCTGTCTGTCTGTCTGTCTGTCTCTCTCTGTCTCTCTCTCTCTGTCTCTCTGTCTCTCTCTCTGTCTCTCTCTGTCTCTCTGTCTCTCTCTCTGTCTCTCTCTCTCTGTCTCTCTGTCTCTCTCTGTCTGTCTGTCTGTCTCTCTCTGTCTCTCTCTCTCTGTCTCTCTGTCTCTCTCTCTCTTACTTGTTGATAAGGATCTAAGCTCTCAGCTACTGTTCCAGAGCCATGCTCCCTGCCATGCTGGTCACAGAATCTAACCCTTTTGAATTGTGAGCCCCAAATTAAATGCTTCTTTTTATAAGCTGCCTTGGTTATGGTATTTTGTCAAGGAAATCGAGAAGTAACTAGGTAACTGTTCAATATGATAGCCGCTAGTGTTATGCTCTATTTAAATCCAAAATAATAAAAATGAAACAAAAGTTAAAGAATTCAGTTTCTCACTCATAACAGCCGCATTCCAAGCACTCAGTAACCCGTGACTCGAATGGATGAGAAGGTTTGCAAAAGCACCGGAAGTGTCTGGGGCATCACTACCATAGAAACGTACTGTCAAGCCAAGGAACGTTCAGGCAGGCAGCAGGATTTAGCTGTGCTTTCACGATCAATAAAACAAATACACGGCTCCCTTGAAATTCCTGTTCCCTCCAAGTTAGTTCTTTCCTAAGTAACATGGCATGGTGAGCGAGACACTCGCAGCCAGGCCCAGGCTCATGCTCCTTCATAAACAGCCTGGATTCTGCTAGGTGGCCACAGTGGGCCCATAAGCACCTTGATGCCATCCTCTATGACTTGGAGCAGTTGAATGCAGAGGATGGATGGTCTGAGCCCTGGGAGAAGGAGGCTCATCAATCTGCTATGCGTCTCGGCATGGTTACGGAACATTAATGAGGTTGGGCTCGATTTAAAAGCTGTCTGAGGCATTATGGATGGCAGTGCTCAGTTTCACAGGCGCTGGGAATTTCTGAGATATAATCCTAGCCCTTTTGCTAATGAGTATTATGATACGGAGACTATCATTTAACTTCCGAGTTTCGCTTTCCTGCCCTTAAAATGGGGCTATTACTGACCTACCGAACCCAGTGTCCGGAGGATTAATGCGCCAACGCGTGCACGGCTCTGTGCATGGAGCCTGCTGGAAGCCAATGCTTCTATTCATCCTCATGCAGCAGTTGGGAAACATTAGGCCTGGGATGTTTACTCCTTCCAAATGAATTTTCTTCCTCAGCGTTGTAACATGACCTGCATTAGCTACACCTTAAATCTAAAAGTGAAACCAGGACCCCAGGGAGGGTGCACCGATGTTGCTGGGGTCACAGACGATTTTTCCTTCGCTTAGCACAAGCCTTAACACTAGATCTTGCAGTAGAGATAGAGGCAGTAATTGCACAGTAAATCCTCACTGCTTGAGCCTGGTGGCCAGTCCTGCCAGGCGCATACGGCCATTGTCACTCACATGCAATGATGTTTCCGTATCTGTTCTTCATTCTGTTCTCGTCCTTCTTAGCGGAGTCCCATGGTGCAGACTGTCCTTCGAAGAAGCTCTGGAAGAAAGAGGAAGTGACACTAAGAATGACAAAGTGAACAGAGGGGTCTTAACGGGAGGGGGGGTGTCCTTAAAACGTGGGCGACAGTCAAGCGGGCACCAGTCACAAGACTGAAGCTATTTTATCTTGGGAATATTTTGTTTGGCTTTTGTTAAGCGCTGTTTTGCACTGGCTAGCCTCTCACAGAGATAGAAGGTAAAGAGAAAACCCACAATTTATTTGAATACTGGAATATTCGATGAAGAAAAAAAATACCCAAATTTCATTGTAAGTTTTCACTACTCTTTTTAAGACACACGAAGGTATTTTTTTTCTCCCAAAGAACCTTCATGACTTCAAGATTAAAATCCTATCTTTTGAATTTCATTTGGATGTCTTATGCCTGGAGGCTTCAATAATCACATTACGTTCTCCTATCCCATTTATAATGAAAACACCTTTTGATACCAGTGGACAAACAACAAGATTGATCTGGGCTTCAGTCCCATGTTAGTGACCATAAGCATTTTCTCCATAGTCAATTCCACAATGAAGTTACGGGCAGCGTGCTAGGTAACACGGCCATCGAGAGAGGCTTGTTTCTTGTCTTTGTCACAGACACTAGCTAAACGGATCCCTAGTGCTGCTGAGATGGGCTCAAGCGGTTCTAGGATAGCCTGCCTGGCATGCAGCGTCCCAACCATGGGTACAACAGACAGGCTCGGCATAGGCTATGCTGTCTGTCACCAGGCTGGACTCTGAGAGGGGACGGCATGGTCAGCACTTACCTGGAGCTTATGCCCTCGTGGCTTACTGAATGAATGACAGACTACACTGTTTCGTTACAGAGCATAATTGCTTTGATATAAAAGAAAGTGTCCTAAGACTTTGGAAACCTGTCTGTATCCGTCCATTTTCTGTAATTTGAACGACATACCAGAGGCAGGCTGCTTATAAAGACCATAGAGACTTGCTGATGCATACCCAAGATCACGCAGCCCTGCTTGCTTGGCCCCTGGTGGTGGGTGGTGTCAGGCTAGAAACACACTGGCAGAAGGTTTGGGGGGGTCAGAATGGGACACATGGAGGCTGAGAGACAGGGATCCCACAATCCCTTCAGAGGGTCTCCTCCAGTGGACCTAAGAGTTTGCCACCAGGCTTCACTTCTTAAAGGCTCCATGGTGAAATGAAACCCGAGCACAGTAAAGTCCAAACCTCCAAGCATGAACAACACCGCAGTACCGTATGGATGTCCTTCATGGATTTCACTCAGATATAACGGTGCCATCCCCATTTATCTTGCCAAATCAGGTCTTTTCCTATACTCTAGCCTAGTTCTCACAACTAAGAGGCTGGAGAAGAGCCTGATCATAGCTGGGTCCAGCCCCTGGATTTTAAACCCTGTCATTGGTGGACCCATGGCACAAAGCAGCAGAAGCCAGCATTTCATAGCGTGCAGAAGCACAAAGGTCTTACCATCAACATGAGAACTAAGTAGTAAATTGCCTATCTTCATCTAAGGTCCCTTAGCCATGATCATAAAACAACATTCTACTTTTGAAAAACATTTAAAATATATTTATCTCTGTGAAAAATCTTAGGGAGAATGTCTGCAGAGGTCAATCAGTGGTTAAGAGCACTCGCTGCTCTCGCAGAGGACTTGGGTTTGGTTCCAAGCACCCACATAAGGGCTCATAACCATTTGTAACTCAAGATTTAGTGGCTATGATGTTCTTTTCTGGGCTCTGTGGGTACATATATGCATGTAAAACACTTATACGTATAAAACAGAAATAAATTTTCAAAAAGCCCTTAAGAAAAGACAAAGATTAGAGGTTCTGCGTATGAACAATAGAAATGACAGCCATTTATTACTGGTTGAAGAATAAAGTACCCAAGGATACAGAATAAATAAAAATGAAATATTTTCAAGTTATTGATAAATGAAGACAATAATACACAGCTAAAAGCTCACCAGATAATTCCACCTGGAACAAGACCATAATACAACCAGGGGATTATAAGCACACAGCCCATGACAAGCTACAGCATGTTAACTCTACTCTGCCTCATAATACACACTTAAAAATAGCTCCAGGGATTTCTAAAGTCAAATATTCTTGTTCTCAAAGTGTCTTTGTTATTCTATGAATGACAATTATTTCACAGTTTGAGTAATAACTATTATTTGACTTCTAACAATGTAATTCTACCTCAAGTTTGTCATGATTTAATTACCAATTTCACTTGCCCTGTCTTTTCTACTCATCTAAAAAGTTCTGAGTTTTTTTCCTTTATTATTCTGTAGGAAGAGGGAAGAGGATAACCAACTTTGAGGGGGACCCTGACATCTTCTAGTGAGCCCCTGCTGCAGTTTACGGGGTCACCAGAGGCACGGCATCGCAGGGGCACAGACAACCGGCCCCACTCCTTGCCAGGCAGAGGCCCCTGTGTGATCTGGTGCTTATTTACCCTGCTGCTGTGTTCAGTGCGATTGTGGGACTTCCAAGAGTCCTTATATGTAGCAGTTATGTGATCCCATTGCTTCCATTGTTAACTGGTGACCAAGAAAGCCACCAGTCAGCAAATGCGAGAAGAACCAATCTTGTCCCATTTCTGAGCTTATACTGAGGCGGGCATCAGCTAGAGACTCAGCCGAGCCTCGATGGGGTAGGAGGGAGCAATGTGTTCTCTTAACCCCTACTTTTTGTGAGCCATCCCACTCTGACAGGGACTTTATAGGGAAAAGCAAGACTATTGCTACCTAAAGATGCTGAAAGCATTTACTTTTAGATTTTACATCTCTTCATAGTGGAGGTTTTCAGTTAGGATGTTAAACTAGCTAGAGCCTCCACATGAATGGGTGCTCTGGGAGACACGGCATGGCACATGGGCCCCTCACATCAGAACCTGTGGTAATTACAGTCCTCATGGCTACAGCCGCGGTTGCTCGCCCTGCACTTGGGTAGGACAGCACGGTGGCTGGAGCTTAGGGCAGAGCACCCAAAGAGCAGAGGACATTGACGCGACCTCTGTGCTTGGCACTACTTCATTTTGTTCATCCTCAGCCCACGACGTGGTGCCATCTACATTCAGGGTGGGGCTCTCTACCTCCTTAATGCTTGCTGGAAAGGACCTGCCAGTCTCATAGGTGATTGTAAATCCTGTCAAGTCGACAGTAAGGAGTACTCATCACCCAGCACCCAGGGTTACTCAGCACCCAGCACCCAGGGTTACTCAGCACCCAGCACCCAGGGTTACTCAGCACCCAGGGTTATTCAGCACCCAGGGTTACTCAGCACCCAGCACCCAGATTTACTCAGCACCCAGCACCTAGCACCCAGGGTTACTCATCACACAGCACCTGTGGTTCTCTTGGTTTCAAATTTTCAGAGAGAACACATTAGCGCTGTACAACTGCTTTGCATCTGGTCTGTGTAGTAGTAGGAAGAGTGGCGGGCTCCATCCCACCACTGGGCTAGCTTATACCCAAAATAACCACATGGAAACTGTATTCATTTAAACACGCCTGGCCCATTATCTCCAGCCCTTTATTGGCTAACTCTCACATATTAGTTTAACCCATCTCCATTAATGTGTATCACCACTTGACTGTGGCTTACCAGCATCAGTCTAACCAGCGTCCATATCGGAGAGGAGAGCTATGGCATCTGCCACACTGCCTTCTTCCTCCCAGAATTCTGTTCTGTCTACCGTGCCCATCTAAAGGCTGCCCTATCAAAAGGCCAAGGCAGTTTTCTTTATTCAACCAATGAAAGCAACACATAGAAAGAAGACCCTCCTCTGCCAGTCTGTAACCACGCCCCACAGAAATGAGCAACCTCATACAGAGCAGGTGCATCCTTTTTCTTTTTATTCATTTCTTACTCATTCTTTTTCTTCCTCGGAGAGGCTGAGGCTTCTGACGACGATACCAGTCCATTTTGTTTGGCTTTGTTTTGTGTCTGCATACCACAAAGTGGATTCTCACTAGTCAAGTTACCAACAAGCAGAATGCACAGTATGAGGTCGAGTGCTGGGACGCTCCTTGGGGAGTCAACAGACTGCTCGTCACAGGCTGGTTACATGTATTCCCACCCAGGGTAGTGTCGGTTTTCACGCCTCTCTTAATGAACTGATTTGCGTTATAAGACTCACATTGTGCACCCTTTTCTCTGGGCAAGAATATAGAGGTTTTTCAAGCTATATTTTTTAAAAAAAAAATATTTTAAGAGGTCAAAGCTATACAACTTTCTCTAAGTGACTCAGATTGAAGCTTTGAATAGAATTCAACCTTGAACCGATATTCTCAGGAAGAGACACTACATAATTTATGCTGTACCTTTCTAGATGGTTCTTTGGAATAGTTTTGTCAAATCCATTGAAAGTACAGCCAGCCAACCTTCGAATCTGCTCAGTGCCATGGCAGAGACCCCTCAAAAGACTCAGACTTTGTAAAAACGTGCTGGCTCAGGGATTATTTGGCCTTTCCTCTCCTCAGGTATTCTGTTCTGCTCAAGTTTCGGTACAGATCTCGATTCTTCCCCTCTCTCTCACCTCACGGTTTTCGCTGGATAAAATTATTTGCAAGTTCATTCAAATCAAATTTAATCAAAGCATAGATGATCTAGGGAAATGGCCCAATGAGAGAGAGTAGAGGGGACATCGGAGGGACAGTGTGACAATGATTATTTGGTGGTCGACTTGCATCTCTGGAGCAGTACCTCAAGGACGAGCCTAGGAGACAGAGAGCGATGCCCTGCATCCCAAGGACACAGAGAGTGATGCCCCACATCCCCAGGACACGGTTTACAGAGGAGCTTCAAACTATCACATCACAGCTAGGCATTATGTGTTTAGGGCCGGTCTTTAATATGCAGGTACCATTCAATGCACTAACTATGGTTTTTTATTACAAAAAACCTACTTTATGCATTTTGGGGATTTAAGTTAATGCTCTCACTGCACCTTCTGTTAGAATTTTCATAACTATACTTATGCTTTTATTCTACTTAAAATGTAATTAAAGTGTTTCCTCTGACTACTTTAGCTCCTATATACCAAGAAAAGGCAGCCAACCTGGGAACCGCTCTGAGGTTTCTGAAACAATAAAAAACAAAACCAGGCAGGCTCCAGTGAATGCCAATGACTTAAAGCAGAGCTTTAAGATGCGGTGCTCGCCATGGTCACGGGGCAGAAGGAAATTGAACATCCTGCACGCTGTCATCTTTTTCTGAACAGGGAACGTGTTCTTGTGATTCAATAACCTCCTCCCACACCCCTCATACCACCTTCATTTCCCACAGGACACAATTACACATCGCAGTGGCCCACCTCAAGAGAACGGTACTCCAAAATAATGCAGTCTGTTAAAAATGCCACAGCTCTCAGATATTAAAAAGAGAGGAAGGAAACCCTATTCAACAGAAAAGCCGGGATTGCGGGTCAAGCCGGTATGGAATGACAGCCTTTATAGGCAGTTCAGGGTCAAGTGTTTTAGAAGCTTCTGAAATCGAATTTTTCCTCCCTTTCTCTTATGAATAAAATTGTGCACGTTAAAAACTATTGAAATCATCACCCGGAAAGAAGGAAGATGAACCCATCGGGGCATGCAGAGTCTCTGAACTTTCTTTGTTTTCTGTCCATATTTCTCTTCTGGTTCTTCCAAGCATTGCATTTTATTAGGTCCATATAAACAATTTATTGCTAGAGCATTAAACCAATGGGAAACATCTAACTTTGCCTGAATGGCCACAAAGTGGAGTGCTAATGGAACGGGGCCCAGAAGTTCATGCCCAGTGGTTGCGGTGGCCTCTGGTCACTGTCCTCCTCTAATGGCCCAGACAAAAGCAATCCAAGTATAGGACACTTCAAGGCCGGAAGAGGTGAAAATGGATGAGAACAAGAATCTAGATCCATTTGTGTGGTGTCTACAGAAACCAATGCACCTTTTGAAGAAGTTATCAAACTCTTAGCAATTCAATGGCCTTTAAAAAGCTACAACTTAGGGGCTGAGAGGTGGCTCAGAGGTTAAGAGCACCAACTGTTCTTCTCGAGGTCCTGAGTTCACTTCCCAGTGACCACATGGTGACTCACAACCATCTATATATAACTGGTACCCTCTTCTAGTGTGCAGGCTTACATGCAGATAGAACACTGGATAGCCAATAAAATAAATAAAATCTTTAAAAAGTTACAGCTTATTCCAGTTAGGAACCATGCAGAAATTTTCTACTTGGAGTGTCAGGAGGACGAGGAGCTGGGTGGTACTCGTCCTATGACGGTCTTCCTTTATCCAACATTGTTTGTAACCTAAAACCAACCACGGAGCCTCTGTGGCCAGAATGAGTCCCTCTGTGTCTGGCTGGCCTTCAGAAATTATGCTGTTGAATGTCACCCTGAATGAAAGCAATATGACATTTATAGCAAAGTAATAAGATGGCTCTTGCTGGATATCTAAAGCACACCCAATCTTTCTGTTTACACTTGCCCCCGCAAATTCAGAATCCTTCCAGTGGTCACACGTCCCATTAACGATGTAACATATTCCATAGCTGGGCGGTGGTGACACACACCTTTAATCCCAGCACTGGGGAGGCAGAGGCAGGCGGATCTCCATGAGTTCAAGGCCTGCCTGGTCTACAAGAGGTAGTTCCAGGACAGCTAAGGCTGTCACACAGAAACTCTGTCTTGAAAACAAACAAACAAACAAACAAACAAAAAGATGTAACATATTCTCAAGTGTACCAAAGCAGAAGACTATGATCCACTGATCCAGTGGAAGGGAAGAAGGAAGCAGAGCCAACTAACCGACAAATGAATACAAACTCCTTAAATAAATGAGGGAAGGAGGCAAAGGCAGGGACATGTGATATCGGAGCAGTGCCCACACTGTGGGTGCTTCAGGAAGGGGTGGTCTCTACAGAGCTGGGCAAGCTGCGGTACAGCATTGGTTAGAAAGGCAGGGGCAAGAGCGCAGGGGCAGCCAATGTTTGCTTTAAAAGAAAGCATTTCCTTAAAAGGCAGCCTAGGAAAAAGGCAGTGCTGTGCAGCCCTTCTTTGGGGGGTGCTTTCCTCAGATTTGAAGTCTTTTCTTGCTGCCTGAACCTGTGAGGAAACTCTCAGTTTAGAATCTGAGGAGACCTGGCTCCCCAGAACCTGCTCCTGAAGGGGGATTTCAAAGGCTTCTCAATGAGGGCTTTTTAGTGTCCAGAGGTGGCACCTACAACCGAGTCTTCCTCGGCAGGGTCTCTGCTGTTTATCATCGAGTGAGGGCAGGTATAGCCAAGGCTGGACCGGCAGGGATCGATAGCAGTTAAATATCCACCATGCGATGCTGGAGTGGAAGTTGACTTTTTCAGGTTGAACTCCGTTCAGTCCCCACCCCTCTCATGGTTATGCTATTGTCAGAGATGGATGAATCTTGCGGAGATTCTGGACCCTGGATTCATGCCTGTCCTCAGTGCATTATGCTGGCAACCCCAAGGAGACCACTGTAATCAGAAGGTGTCAAAGCAGTGATGTCATTGGGCCCCTAGGCACAGGCTTGAAGGGAAGGGCTGCTCTGTTCGCAAGGTAGACAAGAGGGTCGGAGCGGAAGGTGTTTCCGTTTCTGGATGTCACGTCAGACTGAAGTCCTGCCTCTGTGATTACCACCCAGACTACGCAAAGGCCGTTTTCATTTCCCCTGAGATATAGACAGTGCTGGGCTGTGGGTTATTAGCACTTCTGGGAACTGCAATTTCCTCCCTCTCTGCACCTGACTCCAAACAGCTGTCGGTGAGCCTGAGCTAGAGGCGCCCAGCCCTTCCAAAATGATTGAAAGCACCTCCTTGGCAAAGGGTAATCTGGAAGTGATCAGAGAGCAAACGGATGCTTCTGTGGAAAATGCCAGCTGCTCCTATCCAGAGGGCAGCTGGAAAAGCGAGTCCCTATTTCTTTTTCATTGAACGACGGCAGCAGTTTCCAAGCCAGTCTCTTTACTGCCCTGCCGTCCGTACACTGGTTTCATAGGCTCAGGCTCCCTGGCACTTAAACCCTCGGAGTCTCCTTCCCACAGATGCCAGTACTGAGGTCAGTCTGTATAATGTGTAGCATGCAGTTGGGCTCTAGCAAAGCTGCCAGCCACCACTCTGGTGTTAAAGCTTGAGATCTGAAGACATCTTTGCTGACACTGGGAGTAAATTTTGTCACCTCTCTGATGATCCTTCCTGTCCCCCAATCTCTCCAGTGACTTTGTCTTTTCCCTCCTCTGGTTCTACACTGCACGCAGAAGCAAGACGTTTCTCCCTTTCTTTCTGATGTTAGCGACTGAATCCAGGGTCTCACCCTGCTAAGTGCACGCTCACCACAGAGTGCTACCCTAACTCCGTTAGTAACTAAAGCAGAATACAAAACAGACGCGCACCTTCAAGGGTGACTTCTTAGAAAGCTGTGACTTTTACAAAGTTCTCACCTCAGAAATCAGGGTACACACAAGCTCTGTCAAATATGACTGAAAAGCCGAAGAACACATTTTAAAGAGATGACAGGCTCGGGTATGAATAAGTGTAGCAGAAAAAGGAATTTTAATGTGCAATTCATGGCTCTCTCCTGACATGTATTAATTTATAAAATTTCTCAGCACAGTTCCTTGCTCTGCCTGCGATACCCAAGCCAAGGTGATTGAAGACAGAAATTTACAAAGAAAAATTATGCTTAAGATGTAGAAAATAAGTTTAGAAATATCTTCTCAGTTTAAAGAAAAATAATTACATCTCAATTTACTGTCAGAAAGTCGAAAGTGTATTCTTATTTCTTTGTTTATCAGTGTTCTACTGTGGAGCCATGGCCCTGGCCCACATCGACTCTATTCAGAATTGCAGCTGGAAGTTATTGTTTGGGCCACGGACGCTCCTCCTTGACTGAGCTGAGTCAAATGTCCTCCCTTGTTGACGACTGTGGACGCCTTCCCTTCCGGGTTGCACGACACTTCTGGTGAGCAGTCTTGACACTGACCTACAGTTGATGCATGAGAAAGAGGCTGGACAAGGCAGCCGCGCGAGCCTAGCAGGTGGAGGGTAGAATCCCAGCACAGGCAGGAGGTCCAGCGTGCTACAGAGACAGAGTAGTCCCCCTTGGGAATCCCGAGTGGACAGATGCTCCATCTTGCTACTTGTCTTGGATAGAAGGCATTACCCATTTGTATACACACTGTCAAGGCTGCACTTCATCTGGTTAACACACGTTGGGGTTGGCAGGTGTGGTGGCTGAGGAAGGGGGAAAAGAACCCCAGAGGTTGACAGTGGCAGCTGACCCCAACCTATGGCATCTGTCTAAATGGTACTCCGCTCACTTTCCTCTACTTGAGTAGATGAGTTAATATTATATGTGAAACATTTGCTTAGAAATGAATACAAATATTTGGTTTTTCGATACAGGGTTCCTCTGTGTAACAGTTCTAGCTGTCCTGGAACTAGCTCTTGTAGACCAGGTTGGCCTTGAACTCACAGAGATACACCTGCTTTTGCCTCCTGAGTGCTGGAATTAAAGGTATGCACCACAATCGCCCGGTTATAAATGAATATTAATATTGTTACAATAAGTGAAAAGCTTGCACACCAGGTAAAGATAGAGGAAACAAATGAGAAAGAAGCAAGCGAGCAAGTGAGTAACAGCAGCATCAGGCTCCCCCTGCCTGTATCGCCTGGCTATGTTCTGAGCCTGAAGCCTTTCTTATAGGCTGAGAGACAGGAAGTGATGAGAGGCCCCGGATCGCAAGACTCAGATTTTCATCCCAGCTCTGATGAACTCTCAGCTGGAACAAGTTACCACATCGATTTTTCAGTTTTCATAAGAGGATTTCTACAATATCTAACAGGTTTGCTTTCCGTATTAAAATCAAGTAAGCATCTGGAGAGATGGCTCTGAGCGAGTCTGAGGACCTGGATCTTGTATCTCTGGCATGCATGTAAAAGCCAGATGTGGCAGCATGTGTCTGTGACCCCAGTGCTGAGGAGCCGCTGCTCAGTAAGTCTGATTTGTGAGTTAGCTCCGGTTCCGGGGAGAGATGCTGCCCCCGCCTCCAAAAAAAAAAAAAAAAAAAAATTAAGGTGAATGGAAAGTAGCTGAGGGAAACACTTGACCTTGACCTCTGACCTCCACATGCTACCACACACACAGTATGCACGCGTGTAAAACCTGTTGATATCAGTGAAAAGAACACATAGAGTTTGTACCTGTAGAGCCAAGAAACGTTGCTACGGTAGTATAATGTATGGAGCTTCTAGAACTTTTAGGGGAATACACAAAGTGTGCCAGGCACAAATATCTATAGCCCTCCAGAGTCCCAAAGAGAATATGCTTAGTCTTTCTGCACTTGGCACCCTTAGTGGGACATCCACCTGGGACCTAAGAGGGATATTACCAGTATTAGTAAGCGGTCACTGTCAATCAGGGCATCCACACATCATATATAAATATATGTTATATATATTATATTTATTTCAATGCATTATTTTGAAGCTTGGCTCTTGTAAGGTTTCACATTCTCATGACACAAATGTTATAGGGGTAACCAAATACTTTATAATTGATTTTAAATCCTGATCCATAGGAAGAAACTCATGCTTGGTACTGTAAATCTGGTCAATAATGCATGGTTGGGGAGCTTACAGGCCCTCGGGGTGAATTACTGCTCTTATTCTGCTCATTGTGCAGAGTATCCACTGCCCTCTCGGTTTTCTTCTCACCCTTTCTCTCTACCTCTGAGTTACTGTTGTGTTTGGATGCCATTAGAGACGTTCCTTTGTTCAGTGGACAGTGGTTAACACAGAAACGCAGAACTGGTCACAGAGCAGAGAATAAGTATGGACGGAATATTCCACCACAATGGGACATCTCTATCACATCTCTTCCTCAGGGGTCAGGGAGGACCACAATACACGAGCATCTTCTAGAGCTAACAGGTCTGGCGCAGTCATGAGCTCACAGGAACTCCATAAAATCAAGATAGCCAACTCCACCATGGAGAGGGAAGTGGTTCCCGAGCTTTGCACTCTAACTGAGGAGCCATGGGCAGATGTGACTTTTGGGGGACAAGGTCTGTTTTCTTTAAGGAGTGTGCAGCTCCACACCCAAGAGTCTGTGGGCATCGCAAACTGGGTTTGATGGATTACTAAAGAAACAGAGAGAACACAGTTAAGATGGGGGTGGAGGAAGTGAGGGGTGGCTCTGGGAGGAGTTGTGGAGAGGAGTCAGGGGTGAATATAATAAATACAATTGTATGAAATTCTCAAGGAATTAATAACAATATTTAAAACAAGTTCAAGGCTAACTTCAATGACAACATAAAATTCATCTCAAAACAACACAGCAAGACGTAATATTGGGCATTCATTTACTGCCTTACTTTTTCTGTGTAATTGACAAAGAAAGCAATCCCATTACAGATAAAATTAACATATCAAAGGAACTGCTGCACCCTGTGTTCACTGCTGCTAGTCACAATAGCCACTGTGAAAGACTCTAAGTGTCCTTGGATATATAGATAGATACAAAACCTCACGCTAGTCACAATAGCCACCATGAAGAAAGACTCTAAGTGTCCTTGGATATACAGATAGATACAAAAACTCTGGTACATATAAACAACAAGGTGACATATAAAGTATATTTCCTATATTGTATTGAAAAATATAAATGCATATATCCTGTCTAATAATAATTCATAAATGCACTGGGTCAAGCATAATGGTAACTCTTTTATGAACTACAATCTGAGGTTAGGATCAGAGTTACTTGAAATGAATCAAGGTTAGTCGATAAAAGTAGCCAAAAGTTACATTTAGATTCTGCTACTCTTTTATTTATTTATTTTTAAAGGAGGAATTGGTCTTGTTACAAAGAAACAGATAATATATTAAAAGCTTGAGGCTGCATGGTTTGATTTACATTTCCAAAGCTGGGATTAAAACAGAGCCAAGATACTGCGTGCAGCCAGACACGAGGCCTTAGAATGTTTTAGTGAAGGCCACAGAGTTGAAAGCAAGTGGAAGTGTGCCCAAGGATTAGTTTGAAATGCCACCAGAGGAGCTCGAAGGCCTTGGTGGTCCTGAACTTCTGTCTGTTCTACAACAGAAGGACTCTTCACATTCTATCTTGATGCTCCTTTCAGGAGAAAATGCTTCTGAAAATGAATCTGAATTTTTGCCAAGAGGTTTCATAAGAGAAAAAGCAAAGGTTTGATATTTTCACCAGGAAAAAAATTATTTTAGTTAAGAACAATAAACTCTGTATTTAGCGGTAACGATAGGACAACCGGCCACACCGAGAAAGCCCAGGACAGCGCGCACACTCACAGTGTCCTTCCACTGCCCTGAGCAATTTAGCCAAAGTACCTCAGAGAGGCCAGTGTAACCGACACGAATCCTTCCTCCGCATTTTCATGGTGGAGCCTTAACATTCTCCTTGAGGTTGACTCCAGCATATTTAAAATTTCACTTCATTATTATTTTAGTGAACAATACTTTTGAAATAAATTTTAAATTGTAAGTTTTTAGAAACTGCACTCTGTATATTCTGCCCTGTGCCCCTTTATCCAGGGTAGATCTGTGTAGACATTAGCTAAGCAGAAGCAGCATTACCCTCCCCCGAAGAAACTCTCTGTGGAGCCTCCTCGGTGTCATCTCTCTGCCCTGACTTCTACCATGTACGCTTACAGCGTCTGCAGCATTTACACAAGGGTCTCTAGGTAGGGACATGAGGAATTTCCATTTCCCGCAACACCGTCCTTTGGGGATTCATCCAAGCTGTTGCACATCAAAGTCCATCCCTTCTTGTGACTAATATTCCATGACATGTTGTTAGCTAGTTTTTCTCCTATAAAAAAGGGCACTATATGAAGACCGTGATATACCACCCCTTCCCTACTCTACGTCTAACTGAATGAACAGGAAGGAATCAACACAACTCATTCCATAACACTAAGAAATTATTTCTTGTTCAGGAGGGCTGAGAGAGATTGCAAGTGACCGCTGACCCAGAGGTCTTGGTTGAGAGGTCTGACAAAGGAACCCATGAGCCCCACTGATGAGAAAACCTTAGTTGCCCAATACAGTTTAAACTCTCTAAAACGATACCCAAGGGTCCTGAGTGCTTCCTAAACCATTAGAGAAACCAGGGTTGCTAACAAGTTCCAAAATCAAAAGTAGTTGCAGATTATCAGTTTATGGTTCATCCCCAATCCCAGGACAAGCCAGAGGGCATCGGTGATGCTGTTCAGGGCCTTCATCATAGGCACAAGTGGCTAGTGGCTCTCCTATTGGACAGGGAAGGTCCTGCTACCGTAGGAGGGCCGTGCTCATTAATTGGATACCATCAGGTGTCTCTTAATTCCCTTGTTTTGCTAAGTAGCTGAACTCAGCTCAAACCTGACTCTTTGAGGCATTTTCCTTAATTTCCATTGACCTCTTCCTCCTGTAGCTAGAAGTATGTGTCACTTAAGGCTTTTTTGGAACTTGCTATGCAGCTCTGGGTAGCCCAGAACTCATGGGGACCTGTCTGCCTCTGCCTCCTTTCATGATGGATGAAAGGCATGTACCACCACTTCTTGCTAAAACTTTGTTTCTCATTTCCATGACAGTACTTATTATCAATGCATTCTGGACCCCCAGTTTTTCTTGGGTTCATTTCCTATGTGATATTTTCATAGGAATTTGTATACTTTGCCTTTATTCAGAAATGTCATGGTAAATATTTATGCCTTTTATCTTTGAGCTCAAACGTTTCTGTTATAGGTTTTCAGTTTTATTATTCACTTCAAGGAAATAATTTTTGTTTTCGTTTATCTTTAATACTCCTCAAATATTTCAGTTTTGCTCTTTACTGAATTCGTTTTACTTTCTTTGAATCTATTCAGCTCTTATTCCCTAAATGGCTTGCTAAACACAAGTTCTCAAGTGCTCTTTTTCTTGGTGTAAGTGGTGAATTAAGAACATTCAATTTTCCTCTAAGTAACAATGGTCCCACACCCAGTTGTGATAGAATTTATATTGTTTTGCCAGGGAATTAAATATTTCAGAAATTTCATTATAATATCTTCTGTGAGGAATGAATTACTTAGAAACAGTGAATTAAAATATTTTAATCCATTGTTTTCAACTTGACTGAATTACAATCCCAGAAAATGAATTGTAATGTGTGACTGCTACCTAGAAATGTCTACGCTGTCAGCTTTCTTAATATCTCATGTAGCCTGTACCACACTGTCGAGAACAGTGCTCCATATGCTCTTAGATGAAGCATTTAGCTTTGCTGTGAGGATTTTCTGTACCCAAGTTTCAAAGGATCTGTCCCGAGTGAGCAGAATGTCTCCTTGTTAGGCAGCAGGAGTGCTGCCTTGACTAACGTTTTGTGCGACATTTGGTTTTGTCTGAGGTCAATATAACACTACTATCTCTCTTCCATTCAGCCTTTACCTAGAATATACGTTCAATTACTCTGTAAGTAATTGTAACAGTAATTGTAACAATTACTCTGTAAGTTGTTGCTCTTATGAACTGCACACATCACAGCCCTTGCTTGTGTACACTAAGAGCCCATATGGAGGCCTATAACTGCAGGCAGAATCAGACCTTAGGATAGACTATGGCATTTCCCGTCCACCGTCCATTTGTCTGTCCGTCCGTCCATTTGTCCATCTGTCCATCCATTTGTCCATCCGTCCGTCTGTCCGTCCATCCATCCGCCCGCCCGTCCTTCCGTCCGACATCTGTCTGTCCATCTGTCCATCCACCCGTCCGTCCATTTGTTCATTCATCCATCCATCCATCCATCCGTCCACCCACCCATCCATCCATCCGTCCACCCCTCCATTTGTCCATCCATCCATCCATCCATCCATCCATCCATCCATCCATCCATCCACCCACTCACCCATCCATTCGTGCCTCCATCCATATATGAGTGAATTTAGTTCAGTAAGAAAGTAACAACATAAAAGAATTACTTTAACAATATTCAGTTATATAGTTATATTAATGTAGTCTTCTGACTGGTATACCTGAAATTATAGAAAGTGAAGCCACAGATGGCTGGGAAGAGCATCCATAGGCAGACTCTGTAGTCCAGTGGATTCTTAAAGCTTTTACCTTTAAATGGTACCATCTTCCTACTTAGTTCATTGTTATTTAGGAAATGACTCATATATTGAATGAATTTATATTGCTTTATATTGTGTTTGTTTTATTTTTGAAATTTAAGAACCTTCTTCGTGTGTGCATGTGTGTGCATGTGTGCATGTGTGTGAGTGTGCATGTGTATGTGTGTGTCTGTGTGTGCACATGTGTCTGTATGTGTGCATGCATGTGCCTGTGTGTGTGCATTTGTGTGCCCATGTGTGTGTATGTATATGTGTGCTGTACTGAGGTCAAAGTTGGTTCTCTGCACCACAAGGATCAAAGGGATTGATTTCATGTCTTAACCCACTGAGCCATCTCTCCAGACCCTTATTCTTCTCTCTTCATCTCACCTTTCCTATGCTTTGACCTTGCTGGTCTTCACATTAATTTGGGGTTCTATGCTCTCCTCTTTTACTATCGCTATGGAGATATTAGCACTTGCACAGGGATGTGATGTACAGGCTCATGTGTTCTTTTGCTTGGTCACCTGCTACGCTGGGTTCACTCTTCATTGTCCTCTCCTCTTGGTCACTGCTTCGGCCTGGGTATCAGCCAGCCCCCCCCCACCCCCCCCCAGCAGTCCCACTTCTCATTCCTCCCATAGAAACCAGATCCTCACAACAGGTCTTAGAAGTCTGAGGTGCTGGCAGGTATCTTTCATAAGTTGCTTCTGCAATTCCTCACCACCATCAAGAAGAAGCAAATTCACCTACCTCGCGAGTCTTGTGAGCACAAAGGAGGGGAAAATGAAGCCCGGGTAATTTAAAGATGGTGGCAAAAGTGCTTCATAGATGGCCTCATCAAGCTTGCTCATTTGTTCTCTTGGAACGCCACCAAATGGTGATTCTGACTGTCGCCATACAGGGATGCACTGCGACATTGCAGTCCCACCCCCACAGACATCTGTACCCAGATGTCAGCTGACCTGCTCCTAGTGGCACAAAAAGTATGGTCACTGCACTCAAGAGCGCTTCCCCTGTGGGCAGAGCTGATGGGCACCATTCCTAGTCAGGCCACACTTGTTGGTAGGAGGCAAATCTTCCATGGGGCCTGCAGTAGTCTATATTCTATAGGATTCTGACGTCCAATATTCCATGGTGGACCTATCTGTTCCTAACTTCCAACAGAGTTCACTAAAATCACTGACCTCTAACCCATTTCAAAGAGCATCAGGGCGGCTTTAGAATATGGAGATAAATAAAAACTTTCAAAATTTATGTGTTTGAGCTCCAGCTGTGACTAACTGCACTGGCTGGATAACTTTAATACTTGGGGAAAAAAAGCCAATATTTAACATTAGTGTTCCTACAAAATAAACAAGCGATTCTTTCTGATCGTTCTGATACTTTGCCCACACAGCACGTTCCCATAGTTCCCCTCCCAAGTTGTTTGAGTAGCGGCTGTCATGATTCTCGTGAACTGGCAATTATGTCAAAACGATTTAATCGGTGCTCGAGCTGTGCTGGCATTGCTCTTAGAAGGCCATTTTTCAGAGTGACGTTCCCCTAAGCATTTGTTAAATAATTAGACCCGACTCTTTCCCCCAAGAACCCTCAGAAGTCCTGTTTATGTTCAGAGCCTCCGAGACATGGCTGAGGCACTATTGTGAGTACAAGAACCCTGTTAAGCAAAGCTCACAGTTTGAGGGAGGACGAGAGTTGGAACTCTTCAGGGAACATTCCTCCGCGGCTAAGAGCTCGCATGCATTATGAACCGAGGAGGACCTCGGCGGAATTTGATTGACATCAGACACTATTCTAGCATCACATGTCAAAGGATGACTGGCAGGGTTCCCTTCATTTATAGGACATATGTCATTCTCCTTCCAGCCATTGTCACGGTGGGAAACTTTCATCCCCCTGCAGTCTCCATCTGGCAGACACAGGAAGGGAGTCCAGAAGAGGGGCTGGGATAATGGCTTGCTAAGTAAATCGCTCAATGCATGAGCATCGGGACCCAGGTTTGGATCTCCAGCGCTTGTGTAAAAGATAGCGTGGCAGTGTGGTGCGTGCCTGACACTCTAGAACTGGTGGGGCAGAAACAAGCAGATCCTGGAGGCTCACTGGCCAACCAGTCTAGCCCAAAATGACAAGGCCTAGGTGCAACAGGAAGTGAGGGAGGGGAAGAGACTTGAGGTTGACCTCTGACCTCTACACAGCTGCACAGGTAAGCACACTTGTACATACCTGTGTGCGCACACACGCATGACACACAAAATTAAAAAATAAAAGTGAGCTGATAAAATTGGTGCGAGGTTTCAAAATGACGATTAAATACATCATGACAACCAATGCACCTGTCCTCCAGTCATGTCCTTTTGATTTAGCACTACCTGTGAAGGAGGAGTCAGAAGGCTTTGGCATCACTAGGCATTTGCTGGAGTTTTCTTGCTACCCATTTGGGGCACAGTAGGCTGTCATTGCCTGTCGTTTGCCATCTCCTTTTGGCATGGCCCTCTCAAACCCTATGATTTCTTCTTTAGAAAAGGAGTTCATGTCAATGTCATAGAGACACCGTGTGAACACCCTTTTGTGTCCCTAAGTGGCACTGCCTCGATTTGCTGCTCTGAACCAATGGCTGATGCTCGTTTGGTGTTACAACTCCTGGGCAGGAAGGCTTCATTCGGTCCGTTAGTGTGGTTTCTGTGGTGCCCAGGTCTTCACACCAATGGGCACAGGGAGGTGACTTTGGGACAGGGTTCCTCCTAGACCTGACGATGTTGTGTCCACACAAGCCGACTCTGCGAAGTTTAACCATCATAATCTCACGTCTAAAGGATTTTAATACCAAGTGACATCTTCAGGGTGGCCACGGGAGTAATTAACTGTCTCTGTAACAGCAGCTAATGTTTATCAAGTGCTGGCCATGGGCCAGACAGTGAGCCAAGCCTTTCTGTGAAGCAACTCATGTAAGGGATTCCTCCAGTACTAGAGACGTGAGGAAACCAAGGCTCATCAGTGAGCTCCACCATCAAGAGCATGAGGCAGCTGATCCTGAGCTCATGGCTGAAACATAACTGATACATACATATGTATGGATGTATGTATATGTGTGTGTGTGTATGCACGCATGTATGTATGTACATGTATGTATGTATGCATGCATGTATTTGCAGTGTATTTTGTTTTCTGGGTACAATAGAGAAGCAGAATTTCCCTCCCACTGCTCCTGTTTCTTGGACTTCTAAGTCCTCAGTGGTGGAGAACCATGGGGAAAGACCTGGAACAAGGCACCTTGTCATTGCGCTAGCTGACAGTAACAGACTCTCAAAGCATGCTTTCTGTAGGCCTGGTCAAACAATTCTTTTATATTTTCCTTTAACTGTAAAGAAAAGAGGAAAATGCTGGAAATTAACTCATTCGACTAGGAGCGTAGAATGTTGATGCCAAAACTTAGAACGTTTTTCAGCCTTCTTTGGGGATGGTACTCACCCTTTACCCAATTCTCATCTTATTTGCATGGGTGAGAGTCAGACTTAGCTGGATGTGCCTCACTTAGCACTGTCGAGGAAATGAGGAGGCGGGCCAATCTTTGCTTGGTGTCGACTCCCAAAGTCATAGGCCACTGAAGCCGTTAGATCACTCCCTTCTATTCCATTAGTGCAATATGTGCACCCAAGGAAAGGACGGGGCCAGGAGAGAAGAGCCAGCCCAGTTATATCCCAGTGTTTAATATGCTGATATGAGGGTAACTCATACAGTTAAAAAGTCAACTTCCCAACCACACAAAAGTCCCATTAAAGTCACGTTAATACAAAGCCTCATGGCGCCGCCAATGCTAAAGGCCTGTTGTTCACTGTGCCTGTGTATTTCTGTTTAATGTTCTTTATGCACAGTAAACTGGAAAGCACTCCTCCATTGACCCCAGATCTGCTGCCCAAAGGGCCAATTCAGTGCTTTCTGTATCTAGCAGGTGAATATTATGAAAGACTGACGTAGCGATGGTTTCAAAGGAAAAGCAAACATTTTCCATATGCCTATAAATTCATGTGAACTGGGGGTTCTGGAAGAAGATAAACATGCCTACGGAGTGGGAGCCTCGTCTCTCAATGTTTTAGCACACTGTTTCAGTATTGTGGATACATAGTAGAGGGCAGGTTCTTCAGCTTTTGGGCCAATCGCTAGAGTTGGACATCAGTACTGGCTCATATACTTTCTAAGAATGTGCCTTGGGGAGTCTCACATGCAGCCTAATGCAAAGATCAGGGTAAAACCCACATAACAAGGGCTCCCAGCATGTCTAACCTCGGCATCTGCTGGCTCCAAGACAAGATCTTCACACTCTAGCATAGCTAATCTAACTTGGGTGCATGGTTCTTTTTAAGAAGTCATAGGGTAAAGGAGGAGGCACTGAGATGTACCCAAATCTGTGCTGTCCTTGCTGATGACCGGCCATCCTTTCCCGAGCTTATGCAAAGCATCAAGAGAAGAAACATATTGTGGAAAACTAAATTATACATAAAGTCATTAAGCCTCGCCCTTCACTTCTGATTGAGGGATTGCCGCAGTCACCGGGGAGGGCAGAGGCAAAATGAAAAAATAAATAAATGAAAGACCTGATCGCATTACACAGTTTAGAGGACCTGTAATTGGTTAGGAGTTCATGGGAAGTTCTCAGGGACACTGAAAACTGCATGTCGCCGCTGAAAATGAGACCAGGGTTGTGTGGCAGCATCTTTGTGAATCTGCCATCTAAGCCTCAAGAAGGGGTGGGATCCGGGTCCGGGTCCCATAAATTCCAATATATTCAGTCACACATCCCCCAATTCTCCTGAATGTTGAAATAATCACTTTTTCCTGACCTATTTTTTGGTCCTCCTCCAGGTGCATTTATGTCGACAGCCAGCCCAGTGCAGTTACATCTTTTTACAAAGGGCTTTTTTTTCACAGGCTCTTTGAGAGCGAGCCTGGCATGGCAGACTCCTCAGCAGGATTGTGAAGACTTCTCTCAGAGCCCGCATATCTTGGGACATGTGTACTTTGTCAAGGATGGGGATGCAATGGTGACCTTTCTTAAGGTCACCTCCGTGGACGAGGAAAAGCAAATGGGAGAGGTACGGAAGCTAGCAATGAGCAAGCCTCTGTAGCCCTGAGGCCTGCCGGTTCGGGTTGAGCTGGAAACAGAAAGCAATCCTTCCGAGACCCGTAATTAACTACCAGGACTCTTCAAACCGCTGCTGGCTCTTCAGCACGCCATATCGCTTTTAATTAATTCTGGCTGCTGGATGAGCCCTCACCAGGTCATTACAAAGGCTGACCTAAGGAGTGGGTTAATGGCTACAAGCCCATACAGTATGCTTGCTTTCACTGATGCTAGCCATAAAGCCTGTGGCTGTGGTAGGCTGTCTCTGCCTCAGGGCGGGTCTGTATTTAGTTGCTGTTGTTGTTTTATAATGCTGTTTGTTTTGTTGAGGGGTCTATCTGAGTGACATCACAGGACAGCAGGGTTGAGAAAGAACGCCTTTCTGTGGGTCCACTAAGAAATAATAAATCGTTGATAATGGTACTTCCAAAGAGTAATGTAAATATCTGTTACGGAAAGGCTGGTCTGCGAGTCAGGAGTCACGTGTTATCTGTGGCACGGGAGCCTCTTACCCAGTCCCGCCTGTCTAGTTTATTTTTGTGGTCTGTGCTCTAGGAGCCCGCTGAGTGCTTCCCTAGAGGAGTTTAACTGCCGTGGGGCATCCACTTCTCCCTTTGTGCCACTTCACGTCCTGTGTGTGGTCAAATCAGGGGTCTAGATCTTCTTTAGCCCTCCTGGGTTGGGGCTGCTTTCAGGCCAGCTGGCAGCATCTACATGAGGGAGATTTCTGGGATGCCATAGGTTTGGGGGGACCGGTGTTCAGAGGCTGAGTGGTATCCTTGTTATAGCTTGCACTCAGGCAAGAGATGCCCTTGTTTCCTGGGTCATATGAGACTCCCAGATGAGCACTGAGATCAGGCAGGGCTCTTGGGCTCTGTAATCACATCTGATGGGCACTACTAATGGCTCTAAGAGCAGAACAGTGCCCCGGAGTTTGCCTGTGTCACGGCAGGGTTGGTAGTTTGATTTCTAACCTGGGTGGGACTGGTAGTTTTGTTTTAAGTTGGGGTCGTGACTAGGCTTCCGTGTTCGTATGGCTACAGGCCCTGTAGATGGCATTGCAGGCTAGGATATGCAAAGAAATGCATCTACTGCCTAACATCTATATTAAATTGAGCTTTATTCAGCATTGTACTTGGGGGTTCTAGATAGCATTAGAATAGAAACAGAAAAAATGTGGGTTGTGAATGAGGCAAGCGGTCAACAATGAAACTTGACATGATTCCCCACATACAACTATAAAATAGTTTTCAGACAAATGATTGAAATAAAAACTATTGAGCAATATTTCTGGACACAGGTGCAGCATACAAAGAATATAATGCATGCATGTCTATATACATGCTACATGCATCTAATCTATTAATCATTCATCTATGAATCTATCCATCTATCTTTATCTATCCATGTGTCATTATCTATTATCCATCCATCCATCCATCCATCCATCCATCCATCCATCCATCCATCCATCCTTCTTCTACTTATCTGTGCAAACAAATGAGGTAAAGACACATTTAACTTTACACGTTAGGGCTTGGTACCATGTGACAATAAAGTATGAGAGTATCCACCATATAAACCCACAGAAAAGTAAAAGGCAACTTCAAAAAGACCCCATTGCCATAATAACCCCCACCCCGGTATACATGATTTTCCTGGGAACCCACAGGCTATGTTGGTCAGGGAAGCAGGAGGCACACCTATCAGGATCCTAGAGGAATCTCCTAACAGGCAACCATATCCATTTATTTATTTATTTATTTATTTATTTATTTATTTATTTATTTATTTATTTAAGATTTCTGCCTCCTCCCCGCCACGGCCTCCCTTTTCCCTCCCCCTCCCCCAATCAAGTCCCCCTCCCTCATCAGCTCAAAGAGCAGGGTTCCCTGCCCTGTGCGAAGACTAAGGACCACCCACCTCCATCCAAGTCTAGTAAGGTGAGCATCCAAACTGCTTAGGCTCCCACAAAGCCAGTATGCAGGCAACCATATCCTAATAGTCATCATATTCTCTTAAGAACCAGAAAGACCAACAAAAACCAAGGAACACAACACCCACCCAGCAAAGTTAAGACCAGGTATCAGCACATAGAATTACCATCTTCCAAACCCAGATGTGTAAACATCAGTTTAATAACAACCATGATAATAGTTTCCACCGCAGTCCAGCAACCCAACAGTGCAGGTCTGATTACTACAACATACTGAAGCATAAGAAAAATACCTTAAAATACCCTTTCTGTATATGATAGAGGTCATTAAAGAGGGAATGAATAAAACCCTTAAAGAAACCTGAGAGCATAAACAAATAATAGAAGGAAGTACATAAAACAGTTCAAGGCATAAAAGTGGAACAAGAATCAACAAAGAAAACCCAAACTGAGGAAAATCTGGAAATGAAAAATTTAGGAACTTGAACAGGAACCTCAGAGGCAAACCTCACCAACAGAATACAAGAGATGGAAGAGACAATCTCAGAAATCGAAGACACAATAGAAGAAATTGATACAGCAAAATTAAATCTAAAAACATCCTACCACAAGACATCTAGGAAATCTGGGGATATGGGAAATCTAAGAATAATAGGAATGAACTGATCTGTGGTGTCACATGTCTTTGATCCTAGCACTTGGGAGGCAAAGGCCAGAGGTTCTCTGTGAGTTTGAGGCCAGCCTGGTCTATACAAGAGCTAGTTCCAGGACAGGCTCCAACGCTACAAAAAAAGCTTATCTCAAAAAAACAAAACCAAACAAAAACAAGGAATGGAGGAAGAAGAAGAAACCTAGGTCAAAGGCACAGAAAAAATTTCAAAACAATCATAGAAGAAAATTTCCTTAACCTAAAGAAGGAGATATCTATTAAAAAATAAGAACCATATAGAATACCAAATAGACTGGAAAAGTCCTCTTGAAACATTATAATCAAAATACTAAATATATAGAACAAACAAAGAATATTAAAAGGAAAAGGACTAACATATAAAAGCAGACCCATTAGAACAGCATCAGACTTATTAATAGATACTCTAAGAGCCACAAGGGCCTAGATGATGTGGGATTTCCCTCCGTATGCTGTGAATGCCATTGGTTAATAAAGAAGTGCAGAATAGGGCAAGGCAGGAATTCCAAGAAAATAGAGGAGCAAAGAAGGCAGAGTCAGAGAGATGCCAGGTAGCCACCGAAGGAGAAAGTATACCCATGGGAGTATACTGAAACCTTGTCAGTAGGCCACGACCTTGTGGTGATGCACAGATTAATAGAGATGGATTAAATTAAGATACAAGAGCCAGGTAGCAATGTGCCTAAGTGGTTGGCCAAGCAGTGTTTTAATTAATACAATTTCTGTGTGATTATTTCAGGTCTAGGCAGCAGGGAACAAACAAGCGTTCTCCACCTATACCTGGACAGATCTTCTACAGACTCTAAAAGGCCACAGATGCTGGCTTGGATTACTATACCCAGAAAAACCATCAATCACAATAAGAAAATGGAGAGAATAATACATTCCATGATAAAACTAAATTTAAGCAATCTATCTACAAATCCAGAAGGTACTAGAAAGAAATCTCCATCCCAAAGACGCTAAACAAGAGAATACAAAGAATAAATAATCTCAGACCAGCAAATAAAAAGAGGTGAAACACACATACATATACACACCACCATCACCACCCCCCCACTACCAAAATAACAGAAATCAACAAACACTGCTCAATGATACCTTGCAACATCAATGGTATCAATTCTCCAGTAACAAGACACAGACTAAAGGAATGAATGAGAAAACAGGATCTATCCCTCTACTGCATCCAAGAAACACACCTTAACAGTAAGAATAGATATCACCTAAGGGCAAAAGGACAGAAAAAGATATTCCAAACAAATTGTCCTAAGAAGCAAGCTGGTGCAGACATTTTAATATCTCACAAAGTAGACTTCAAACCAAAACTAATCAGAGAGATAGGGAAGGACATTAAATAGTTATCAAAGGAAAAATCACCAAGATGATATTGCAATTCTTTTTTTTTTTTTTTATGTTTATTTGATTTTCAATTTATTGTGGTTTTAAAATTATTATAGATCACATAAATATGAGATGCTTTGAGTATCTTTTTCTATCTCTCTAAAAACCTTCTAATAGTCTGTGACATTGGATGTTTATTAAACATACTATAGAATTTCTTATCACCAAAGAAATAGTTATAAATTACTATTGATGAGGTCAATGTTTAAATTTTATTTAAACTCACTAGATATAAGCATAAGCAATCAATTAATACTCCCTTTTACTGTATTAGACAATGTAATTCTCTTCCTTTCAGAATCTATCTTGTAATTTGAGAAATACAACGTCTCTCTGATGTATAGCACTTAAACACACAGTGTTGGGAAGATCATTATGACTTACTGAATGTTTCTTTACATGTGCCATTGCTCTAAATCTTTCACCGCTTTAACTTTTCCAGTAATACATGGGAAAATAATCTTACCCCACTTATAAGATGATGAGACTTAAATATGAGGAGGTCTTCAAAGAGGATATGTTGACCCTCTGAATTGGCTGATAATTTAGCTCCCTTCTAACAGAGTTCAGCAAAGGATATTTCAACACAAAGAAGTCTTTCTTTGCCCACTTGCCTTCCTGGTTTTTGTCCTTCACTGTTTCTGAAGCAAATAATAGAGACTAGACCACCTTTCCCTCACAGCTATCCATAAAGCCTAAATGTTATTTTAAATCATCCCACCCTTTTCTATAAGTGTTGACTATGAAGAACTTCAGAACCTTATTTGGGAAGAATCTTGATGCTTAGCTGGGACAAAAAGGTACAACTGAGGGACAAGAAAGAAGCTATATAAAGAGATTTGACTGGGCTTTTCCACTCACTCAAGTTTCATTCTCTCAGGCTCTTTTTGTCCAATTAAGCTGCTACATCACTGACTTTGCTTCACTGGACCTATGGATAAAAGCCAGACAGCTTCTTCCTTCTCTTTTTAATAGTTAGCTTGAAGACTCCTATGCCACATACAGTTTTTATTAAATAAATATATTATGCCATTTTATCTTCAGTTGTTCTTTTTTTTTTTTTATTAATTTAATTATTAAAGATTTCTGCCTCTTCCCCGCCACCACCTCCCGTTCCCTCCCCCTCCCCCAATCAAGTCTTCCTTCCTCCTCAGCCCAAAGAGCAAGCAGGTTTCTCTGCCCTGTGGGAGGTCCAAGGACCACCCACCTCCATCCAGGTCTATTAAGGTGAGCATCCAAACTACCTGGGCTCCCACAAAGCCATTACATGCAATAGGATCAAGAACCCATTGCCATTGTTCTTCAGTTCTCAGTAGTCCTCATTGTCCATTATGTTCAGCGAGACCGGTTTTGTCCCATGCTTTTTCAGTCCCCGGCCAGCTGGCCTTGGTGAGTTCCCGATAGATCATCCCCATTGCCTCAGTGTGTGGGTGCACCCCTCGCCGTCCTGAGTTCCTTGCTCGTGCTCACTCTCCTTCTGCTCCTCCTTTGGATCGTGAGACTTCAGTCCAGTGCTCCAATGTTGGTCTCTGTCTCTGTCTTCTTTCATCGCCTGATGAAGGTTAATATTCAGGGGGATGCTTATATGTTTTTCTTTGGGTTCACCTTCTTATTTAGCTTCTCTAGAGTCACGAATTATAGTCTCAATGTCCTTTATTTATGGCTAGAAACCAAATATGAGTGAGTACATCCCATGTTCCTCTTTTTGGGTCTGGCTTACCTCACTCAGGATAGTGTTTTCAATTTCCGTCCATTTGTATGCAAAATTCAAGAAGTCATTGTTTTTTACTGCTGAGTAGTACTCTAATATGTATATATTCCATACTTTCTTCATCCATTCTTCCACTGAAGGACATCTAGGTTGTTTCCAGGTTCTGGCTATTACAAACAATGCTGCTATGAACATAGTTGAGCATATACTTTTGTTGTATGTTTGGGCATCTCTTGGGTATATTCCCAATAGTGGTATTGCTGGGTCAAGAGGTAGGTTGAACCCGACTTTCCTGAGAAACCGCCACACTGCTTTCCAAAGTGGTTGCACAAGTTTGCATTCCCACCAGCAATGGATGAGAGTGCCCCTTTCTCCACAACCTCTCCAGCAGAGGCTATCATTGGTGTTTTTGATTTTAGCCATTCTGACCGGTGTAAGATGGTATCTTAATGTTGTCTTGATTTGCATTTCCCTGATTGCTAAGGAAGTTGAGCATGATCTTAAGTGACTTTTGGCCATTTGAACTTCTTCTGTTGAAAAGTCTCTGTTCAGCTCAGTGCCCCATTTTATAATTGGATTGATTAACCTTTTACGGTCTAATTTCTTGAGTTCTTTGTATATTTTGGATATCAGACCTTTGTCAGTTGCGGGGTTGGTGAAGATCTTCTCCCAGTCAGTGGGTTGCCTTTCTGTCTTAGTGACAGTGTCCTTTGCTTTACAGAAGCTTCTCAGTCTCAGGAGGTCCCATTTATTCAATGATGTCCTTAGTGTTTGTGCTGCTGGGGTTGTACGTAGGAAGTGTTCTCCTGTGCCCATGTGTTGTAGAGTACTTCCCACTTTCTCTTCTATCAGATTCAGTGTGTTTGGACTAATATTGAGGTCTTTAATCCATTTGGACTTGAGTTTTGTGCATGGTGATATATATGGATCTATTTTCATTCTTCTACAGATTGACTTCCAGTTTTGCCAGCACAATTTGTTGAAGATGCTCTCTTTTTTCCATTGTATACTTTTAGCTCCTTTATCGAAAATCAGGTGTTCATAGGTTTGTGGGCTAAAGTCAGGGTCTTCTATTCTATTCCATTGGTCGACTTCTCTGTTTTTATGCCAGTACCAAGCCGTTTTCAGTACTGTAGCTCTGTAATAGAGTTTGAAGTCAGGGATGGTAATGCCTCCAGACAATCCTTTATTGTATAAGATTGTTTTGGCTATCCTGGGTTTTTTGTTTTTCCATATAAAGTTGATTATTGTCTTCTCCAGATCTGTGAAGAATTTTGATGGGATTTTGATGGGGATTGCGTTGAATCTATAGATTGCTTTTGGTAGAATTGCCATTTTTACTATGTTGATCCTCCCAATCCAAGAGCAAGGGAGGTCCTTCCATTTTCTGGTGTCCTCTTCAATTTCTTTCTTCAAAGACTTAAAGTTCTTGCCAAATAGATCTTTCACTTCCTTGGTCAGAGTTACCCCAAGGTATTTTATGCTATTTGTGGCTATCGTGAAAGGTGATGCTTCTCTGATTTCCCTCTCTGCTTCCTTATCCTTAGTGTATAGGAAGGCAACTGATTTTTTGGAGTTGATTTTGTATCCTGCCACATTACCAAAGGTGTTTATCAGCTGTAGGAGTTCTTTGGTAGAGTTTTTGGGGTCGGTTATGTATACTATCATATCATCTGCAAATAATGAAAGCTTAACTTCTTCCTTTCCAATACGGATCCCCTTGATCCCCTTATGTTGTCTTATTGCTATTGCTAGAACTTCAAGCACTATATTGAAGAGGTATGGAGAGAGTGGACATCCTTGTCGTGTTCCTGATTTTAGTGGGATGGCTTTGAGTTTTTCTCCATTTAATTTAATGTTAGCTGTCGGCTTGCTGTAAATAGCTTTTATTATATTTAGGTATGCCCCTTGTATCCCTAATCTCTCCAAGACCTTTATCATAAAGGAGTGTTGAATTTTGTCGAATGCTTTTTCAGCATCTAATGAAATGATCATATGGTTTTTTTCTTTCAGTTTATTTATATGGTTGATTACATTGATAGATTTGCGTATGTTGAACCAGCCCTGCATCTCTGGAATGAAGCCTACTTGATCATAATGGATAACTTTTCTAATGTGTTCTTGGATTCGGTTTGCCAGTATTTTATTGAGAATTTTTGCGTCGATGTTCATGAGTGAGATAGGCCTGTAATTCTCTTTCTTGGTTGGGTCTTTGTGTGGTTTTGGTATCAGGGTAACTGTAGCTTCATAAAAGGAATTTGGCAATGACTCTTCTGTTTCTATATTGTGAAATACATTAAGAAGTATAGGTATTAGTTCTTCTTGGAAGTTCTGGTAGAATTCTGCATTGAAACCATCTGGCCCTGGGCTTTTTTTGGAAGGGAGATTTTTGATAACTGTTTCTAATTCTTCGCGACTAACAGGTCTATTTAGATCGTTCACCTGGTCTTGGTTTAGGTTTGGTATATGGTACTTATCTAAAAAAGTGTCCATTTCTTTTGCATTTTCCAGTTTTGTGGCATACAGGCTTTTGTAGTAAGATCTAATGATTCTCTGAATTTCCTCTGTGTCTGTGGTTATGTCCCCCTTTTCATTTCTGATCTTATTTATTTGCGTGTTCTCTCTCTGTCGTTTAATTAGTTTGGATAGGGGTTTGTCAATCTTGTTGATTTTCTCCAAGAACCAACTTTTTGTTTCATTGATTCTTTGGACTGTTTTCTGTGTTTCTATTTTGTTGATTTCTGCCCTCAGTTTGATTATTTCCAGTCTTCTACTCCTCCTGGGTGCGTCTGCTTCTTTTTTTTCTAGAGCTTTCAGGTGTGCTGTTAAGTCCCCAATGTATGCTTTCTCCGTTTTCTTTAAGTGGGCACTTAGTGCTATGAACTTTCCTCTTAGCACTGCTTTCATCGTGTCCCATAGGTTTGAGTATGTTGTCTCTTTGTTTTCATTAAATTCAAGGAAGACTTTAATTTCTTTCTTAATTTCTTCCTTGACCCAGGTGTGGTTCAGTAGTTGACTGTTCAGTTTCCATGAGTTTGCCAGCTTTCTGGGGGTAGCTTTGTTGGTGGCTTCTAACTTTAATCCGTGGTGATCTGATAAGACACAGGTGGACACTGATATTTTTTTGTATCTGTGGAGGTTTCCTTTGTTTCCAAGTATGTGGTCAATTTTCGAGAAGGTTCCATGAGCTGCAGAGAAGAAGGTGTATTCTTTCCTATTTGGGTGGAGTGTTCTATAGATGTCTGTTAAGTCCATTTGATTCATTACCTCCAACAATTCTCTTAATTCTCTATTAGTTTTCTGTCTGATTGACCTGTCCATTGGTGAGAGAGGTGTGTTGAAGTCTCCTACTACTAGTGTGTGTGATTTGATGTCTGCCTTGAGTTTTAGCAATATTTCTTTTACATAAGTGGGTGCTTTTATATTAGGGGCATAGATATTCAGGATTGAGACTTCATCCTGCTGAATCGTTCCTGTTATGAGTATAAAGTGTCCCTCTCGATCTCTTCTGATTGATTTTAGTTTGAAGTCAGTTTTGTTAGAAATTAGTATGGCCACACCTGCTTTTTTCTTAGGACCATTTGCTTGAAAAACCTTTTCCCAACCCTTTACTCTGAGTAGATGCCTGTCTTTGTGGTTGAGATGAGTTTCTTGCAAACAGCAGACTGTTGGATCCTGTTTTCGTATCCAATCTCTTAGCCTGTGCCTTTTTATTGGTGAATTGAGACCATTAATATTAAGTGATATTAATGACCAGTGGTTGTTAACTCCGGTTATTCTTACTGCTTTTGGTAGAAGAGTTTGTGTGTCTCCCTTCTTTGAGTTGTGCTGTTGAAGGGTCGCTAGATGCCTGGGTTATTGTAGGCAGTGTTGGCAATGTTGGATTCCTTGGGTTGTGATTTTCCTTCTATTACTTTCTGTAGGGCTGGATTTGTGGCAACGTATTGTTTAAATTTGTTCTTATCCTGGAATGTCTTGTTTTCTCCATTGATAGTGAACGATAGCTTGGCTGGGTATAGTAGTTTGGGTTTGCATCCATGGTCTCTTAGTTTCTGTAGTACCTCTATCCAGGACCTTCTGGCTTTCATGGTTTCCATAGAGAAGTCAGGTGTAAATCTGATCGGTTTACCTTTATAAGTTACTTGGCCTTTTTCCTTTGCAGCTCTTAATATTCTTTCTTTAATCTGTATATTTTGTGTTTTGATTATTATATGGCGAGGGGACGTTTTTTTTTGATCCAGTCTGTTTGGTGTTCTGTATGCTTCTTGAATATTCAAAGGAATATCTTTCTTTATGTTGGGGAAGTTTTCTTCCATAATTTTGTTAAAAATGTTTTCTGGACCTTTGAGCTGTGCCTCTTCTCCTTCTTCTATCCCTATTATTCTTAGGTTTGGTCTTTTTATTGTGTCCCATATTTCCTGAATGTTTTGTGATGAGAATTTGTTGGTTTTGGTGTTTTCTTTGATCAGTCCGTTTATTTTCTCTATGTTGTCTTCAGAATCTGAGATTCTTTCTTCTATCTCTTGTATTCTATTGATTATGCTTGTTTCTGTAGTCTCTGCTCGTTGACCTATATTTGCCATATCCAGCTGGTCCTCAGTTTGTGTTTTCTTCCTTGCTTCCATTTCAGTTTTCAATTCTTGGACTGTTTCCATTACCTGTTTGATCGTTTTTTCTTGGCTTCCCAGGGTATCATTTACGTATTTACTCATTTCTTCAAACTTTTTGTTATACTTCTCATCCATTTCTATGAGGGCGTTTTTTACATGTTGTTTAAGGGACTCTATTGCTTTCAAAAAGTCAGTTTTTTCCTCTTCTCCTGTGATAGGGTGTTCAAGTCCTTGTGTTGTAAGATCATTGGGTTCTGGTGTTTTCATGTTGTTTTTCAGATTGTTGGGTGAATTCTTGCCTTGGCGTCTGCCCATCTCCTCTTACCGATGCTATCTATTGGGTTTGATTTAATTGTAGCGGGGCAATCTGTTCTCAGTGCAGGCTTCACTGTTTCTTGCCCGCACTATCCTGCATCCAGTGCCTCCGCCGCCTGGGCCTGCCTGCCGGTGCCTACGCCACCTGGGCCTGCCTGCGCGCCGGTGCTTCCGCCGCCTAGGCCTGCCTGCCGGGCCTGACTGTCGGTGCCTCCACCACCCGGGCCTGCCTGCACGCCGGTGCCTCTGCCGCCCGGACTTGCCTGCGTGCTGGTGCCTCCGCCGCCCGGGCCTGTCTGCGCGCCGGTGCTTCCGCTGCCTAGGCCTGCCTGCCGGGCCTGACTGCCGATGCCTCCGCCACCCGGGCCTGCCTGCACGCCGGTGCCTCTGCCGCCAGGACTTGCCTGCGTGCTGGTGCCTCCGCTGCCCGGGCCTGCCTGCGCGCTGTTGCTTCCGCCGCCTAGGCCTGCCTGCTGGTGCCTCCGCCGGCCGGAACTGCGATATTGCAATTCTTGACACCATGCACCAAACACAAGGGTACCCATGTTAATAAAAGTAACACGGCTACAGCTTAAATCAAATATTGATTCTCACACACTGATAGTTGCCAATAGACCGGTAATACAGAGAAAACTATACAGAAACGCTGAAGCTAAGTGACATCACAAACCAAATGCCTAATGGATATTAACGGAACATTTTATCCAAACACAAAAGAATATACCTTCTTCTTATCACCTCATGGAACTTTCTCCAAAATTGATCACTAACTTGGGCACAGAGCAAGTCTCAAAAGATACAAGAAAATTTGAAATAACACCTTGCATCATTTCTGGCCACCGTGAATTAAAGCTGGATATCAAAAACAGAAACAACAAAAGGCTTATAAACTCATGGAAACGGAACAACTCACTACTTAATGAATAATAAGTCAAGATAGAAATTAATAAAGAAATTAAGGCCTTTACAGAATTGAAAATGAATATATAATGTACTCAAACTTATGGGACACAACGAAGGTAGTTCTAAGAAACAAGTTCATAGCACTAAGTGCCCACATAAAAAATATATTGAGAGATCTCATATTAGTAACCTAACCGTATATCTTAAAGCTCTAGACAAAAAAGAAGAAATTATGCCCAAAATGAGTAGAGAGCAAGAAATAATCAAACTCAGGGGTTAATCAAATAAAAACAAATAGACAATCAAATAGAAACAATCAGTTAGACAGAAAGAAACAAAAACAATTCAAAGAATCAATGAAGCAAAGACTGGTTCTTTGAAAAAAAATCAATGACTGACAAACTCTTTTTTAAAATTTTTTTGTTTTTTTGTTTTCATTATTATTATTACAAATTTCTTAATAAAATGAAGATGGAGACATATAGACGTCAAGAAAATCCAAAGAATCGTAAGAACATATGTTAAAAACTTGTAATCCACCAAATCGAAAAATCTAAAATAAATGAATAATTTTCTATATACATACCACTTACCAAAGTTAAATCAGATAAGCCATTTAAATACTCCTACAACACCTTAAAAAAAGCCCAGGGCCAGACGGTTTTAGCACAGAATTCAATGGGTGTTCAAAGAAGAGTTAGTGACAATATTTCTCAAATTAATCCATTAAATTAAAACAGAAGAAACACTGGCAAATTTATTTTATGAAATCACAGTGACCCTGATAGACAAATCACATAAAGACCCAACAAAGAAAGAGAATTACAGACCAATTTCCTTTATGAACATAGATGCAAAAATTATCAACAAAATACTTGCGAGCCAAATCCAAGAACACATCAAAAAGATCATCCACTATAATGCAGTAGGCTTCATCCCAGAGATATAGGGATAGTTCAACATATGCAAATTAATAAACGTAATCTACCATATAAACAAACTGTAAAAAGAAAACCCACACATGATCATCTCATTATGCAGAAAAGGCCATTGACAAAACCTAACACTACTTCACGATAAAAGTCCCAGAGAGATTAGGTATATCCCTCAACAGGACAAAAACAGTTTATAGCAAATCCATAGCCAACAACAAGTTAAATGGAGTGGAATTCAAAGCAATTCCACTAAAATTAGGAACAAGACAAGGTTGCCTGCTCTAGCCATACCTATTCCATACAGCACTTGAAGTCTCAGAGCAATAAAACGCATGAAGAAGATCAGGGGATACAAAATGGAAAGGAATAAGTGAAAGCACCTTTTGTTGCAGATGGAAGACAGTGTATGTGAGTGACCCTAGTAATATCACTGGAACTCCGACAGCTGATAAACATTTTTAACAAAGTAACTAGATATGAAATTAACTCAGAAAACTCAATATCCTCCTATATACAATGATCAATGAAAGATATCAGGGAAACAATACTCGACAATAGCCTCAAGTAATATAAAATATCTTGGGGTAACTCTAACCAAAGTGAAAAACTTGTATTTCAAAATCTTAAGACATTAGAGAAAGAAGTTGAAGAAGATAGCAGATTTCCCATGCTCATGAATTGGTAGGATTAACCGAGTAAAAATGGCAATCCTACCAAAAACAATTTACAGACTCAATGTAATCTCTCTCAAAATGCAAACACAATTCTTCACAGACCTTTCAACAATAATTTTCAGTTTCATATGGAAGTCCCTAAACTTCTAGATAGCTAAAACAAGTCTGGATAAAGAAAGAACTGTAGGAGGCTCAGCATCCCAGATTTAAAGTTGGACTGCAGAGAAACAGTAATGCGAACAGCATGGTATTGACACATAAACAGGCATGTTGACCAATGGAACTTAATGAAGACCCAGACATAAGTCCACACACCTCTGGACACCTGATTTTTGATAAAGAAAGCAGAAGTGCAGACTAGAAAAAAGATAGCACCTTCAACAAATGGTGCTGATCAAACTGGACGGTTGCATGTAGAAGATTGCAAACTGGTCCATACTTATCACCCTGCACAAAACTTAAATCCAAATGGATCAAAGACCTCAACACAAGGTCTGATTCACTGAACCCAACAGAAGGGAGGGTTGGAGCAGCCTTGAATTCATTGGCACAGGAAAAGACAGGCTCCATGAACAACAATTGAGACATCGTGAAACCGAAAGGCTCTGTACAGCAAAGGACACCGCCGTTTGTACAAAGTGGCAGCCTACAGGCTGGGGAAAGGTATTTTAAGAATTATGTATCTGACAGAGGGCTAATATTCAAAATATATATAAAGAACTCAAAAAAACCCAGAGCATTGAGAAAACAAATGACCCAATTAAAAATGGGGTACAGATCTGAACAGAGAATTCTCAAAATAGGAAACGCAAATGGCTGAGAAAGAAATGCTCAATATCCTTAGCCATCAGATAAATAAAATTAAAACTACCTTGATATTTCACTTTACACCCATCATAATAGCCATGATCAATAAAACATCATCTTATGCTGGCAAGGATGTAGAGTTAGGGCAACACTCCTGCATTGCTGGTGGGGGTGCAAACTTTGCACAGTCACTGTGGACATCAGTGCGGTGGTTCCTCGAGAAGATGGACGTCTAGCCCAGGATCCAGCTACACCACTCTTGGGCATATAAGGGATGCTTTGTCCTACCACAGAGACACATGTTCAACCATGTTCATTTCTGCTCTATTATCAACAGCCAGAAATTGGATATAACCTAGATGTCCTTCAACAGAAGAATGGATAGAGAAAATATGGCATATTAACACAATGAATGGAAACGCACAAGAAAAAAAAATATCCTGAGTGAGATAACCCAGATACATAAAGATAATATGTATTTGTTTGTATGTGAACATTAGCTGTTAATCAATGATAACCAAGCTGCAGTGCATAGAACCACAGAAGTTAGGTACAGAGTAGGAGATTAGCTGAGACCATTAGATTTCGTTAGCATAGATAGTTATGGATGATGTTGGGACTAAGGGTGGGAATATGGGAAAAGACAGCTAAAATTAAGGGCCATTTGAGAAGTATTATGTAAATCTAATACATAGAAGCTTTCTAAAAGTATATATGTATATTAAGACAATATAAGCGAAATCACCACATAATGGGGGATAGAGAGCCCCAACTGACCATTTTTTGTCACCAAGCAAAGCTTCCAGTACTGGGACTGGGTTACATCTAATTGAGTTGTTGGTTAAAGGGGAGCCAAAGGGACACCCAAATAACCCAGGCTGTTGCTGAGAACATGGGCTGTTCTCCACAAACTGACAGCAGGGACTCACTGCTGTAGATAACACCTACACAACTCATCGAACATGGAGAAGTCTAGCTGGTCGCCTCCATAGAACCTCCACCCCTGTGTTCTAGTGTCTTTGGTACAAGAAAATACTCTGCAGGCTACCAAAAGAAAAACTTAAATGCCAAGCCAGCCGCAAACCATCTGATCTACAATGGTGTCTTGCCCGTAAGATATACTAGGGCAATGGTGTCAATAAGCTTGTAGGAGTAACCAACCGAGTATCTGATTTAACTTAAGGCCCACTCTCCATGGGGATGGAACCCATACCTGACACGGCTCGGGTGACCGCAAACAGACTAGATAGTCCAGGGACCTAGGGCAAACCCAAAGACTACTATTATAGAATTTTTTAAAGTACCAATAAAACGACTCCTACTGATGTTTTGCATACTCATAGATGAGTGTCTTGCTCAGCTGCCATCAGAGAAGCTTCCTCCTTCACCGTATGGAAACAGATACAGAGCATAGCTAGATATGGGGAGAGTGAGAGACCTTGGAACACTCCGCCCTAAAAGAGACGGATCCATTAAATCCATCCCCTTAGGGCTCAGGGAACCCCCAAAAAGAGGGGGAAAGAAATAGGAGTAGAATGGAAGGAAGATACCAAGAACACAAGGCCCTCTAAATCAGCCTGATCACAGATCCTCTTCACTCACAGAGACTGAGGCAGCGTGCACAGGCGTGCGCATGTCTACACAAGGCGTTGTAGACACCTTATGGCTCCCAGGTTTGGGTTTTTATGGGTTTCCTGAGTGTGTCTTGTGTATTTTCTTGGTCTCCTATTTGGTCCAACTCTGATGTTAATTTTGTTTTGTTATCTTAAATTTTATTTTATTTTAGTATTAACCCTTAGTTGCCTATGCTATCTTATGAGAGACAGAATGGGGATGAATCCAGATGAGAGGAAGATAGAGAGGAGCTGTCTGGAAGACACAGAGGGGAAACTATGTATCTTGATATATTATGTGCAAAAAATATATTTTCAATAAGAGGTATAAAAAACAAAAAGTATGCATAAATAAGACATATACTGGGGTTTATCATGAATATTTTGAAACTTTACTGAAAAAGCTAAAGACATTCCAAATAAATGAAGAAATTAAACATATTAATAGGTAGAAACCAAGTTTCCTAAGTTTTATAAGTCAATCCCCTGCAATTCCAACAAAATTGCACCAGATTTCTCATGAGGCTATATGGCTAAAATTTACCATATTTCTAATAGACAAAGTGATATTGACATCACAGAAACATACAGGCTGAAGATTTCTTACATATTTCTACAGGAGAGGAACACAGGAGGCCACACAAAAGATCACAAACCGTATGAGACCCTCCCCAGAAAAGGCAGCAAAGATTATGGACAATTCACCAAGGGAAACTCCCATTTGCTGCAAACAGGAAGACATGATGTGTGTTCAGAAGGCACACTAACGAGGGACACATTTTCAGCCCGTCAAAGAGGCACACAATAAAAGAAAGATGAATGCTAACTTTAGTGATAGTGAATTCTGGAAAACATTTAAATGGTATGGTGAAGAAAATGTGAATTAGTTTAACCTTTCATGAAAGCAACCTGTCAATATAATGTAAACCTGAATAATTTTATACTCTACTCTGCCTGTAGAAAATACCTTCAGAAAATAACATCAGTTAGTTTAAGAAATTACTTATAGTGCTGTTCATGACAAAGATAAGGAAACTTTTAAGTAGGAAAAACAAGGTTTGAAACTTAAGATCCAAATGCCTTATTATCTTAAAGTCTTGCTAGAAACTGTGATGTTAAACTTTCTTTTTCTGCTATATTCTAAATATGTTTCAAAGATTGTGTTTTGCTTATAAAGGAAAATAACTATAAAATTTGGCTTAGAAAGCATTAAAAACAAATTAAGTTATTTTGGACTCTTGCAACTGTTTTTCATCATTAAAACAGGGGAAAGAAATAAAAGCAGGCAGTCTCTTTAGGCAAATTAATCATGTTAATTGGATTTATAGTATATTCACTTCATGTTTCAAGAAGTAAGCTTAAAATATACTTAGTAATCAGCCAAGTAAAATATTTTGGCCATAAAATTGGCAGGGAACTCAAATGCATAATTACCTAAAGCATATAAATACAATACATATAAAACATATGCTACATGTTTATAATTAATGCTGAATACATTATAATTTTCAGAATCCCTTGTATAATTTCCCTGATGTAAATAGATAAAAGGTTTTCCATGTCTCCCTAAAGGGCAACAGTAGAAGATAAAGGAAAGGAAGAAATCTTAAAAATCCATAGTATAACGAGTAACATGGATAATTTCTATGTTTTACATATCTCAGTCACAGGTATACAACTACTCTATTTCAAGACACGCGGCAGAAGGAGCTGGAAGAATCAGGAAGCCCCGCTCTCCTTTTGGGAGGCTGACAGGTCAAAAATACCATGAGGTCTAATCTACCTTTACTGTGGTCCTGATGAATCATGTGTCTGACATCGAATTTCCACAGTTTAAAATGTGGAACAAATTAATTCCAAATGCTTCATCCACACCACCACATTATTCATCCTTGAAAGCTGAGTTAGTGGCGTTTAGAAACACAGTTAATAGAACCATAATCACGGGCACATTTTACACTGCAGGGGTGGCATGTAATGACATGTAATGGCATGTAATGACATGCTACCACAAGTATGACATGACCACAACTCAGTATTCTTAGAGCTCTGGAAGTAGGCGAGAGGTCAGACATGAAGGCAAGAGGAGGTTAAAATGAGAGACAAGAGACACCGGGAGACAAACCAGCACATTAAGAAAGTGGATAAAATAAAAACCGGGCCTAGAGAATCAAACAAGGACCCACAGAACACGACATGGCAGCCTGTGTAGGCCCAAGGTCCATGTTGACATATGTCGCCACACAGGTTTCTGGCAGCCAATCAGTGCTATCTATGGTAGACCTCTTGTCTATGAGAGTGTATCAACCACACTGGGGCTCTGGTGACGCAGATGCCACTAAACCACCAAGAGCATCACTGGTGCTCAGGGTACCTGGCTCTTACTGGGTTAACTGCTTCATAGAAGCTGAGAGATTTGCTCAATGATTGAATTTCAGTAACTGGAACCTATGCCTTCTGATTCTTAGTCTACTGTCTGTCTTTTATGTATTACTGCTTTTTTGAAAAGACAGAACGTATGTGTCAATCGCCTCTGTTTTAAATCATGTCAAAGCTTAAGCACTGTGTGACGGTTCCTTGGAACCAGAGAGTCATTTGACAAGGCTGTCACTGTCATACCCCTGAATAAAACACCCAACTTATAGAGAGAATCTTCCAGAAAATCTTGGGCTTTAACATATAGCTTCAGTTTATTATTCCCTCTTCTTTCTTTTCTCTTTCTTGGATAGGGTGACTGTAACTCAGAGAATTTATTTTTCTCCAAAGCTACAACTTGATTTGAGTTTGTAACTGGTCACTTCAGATAAGCCAAGCTGGCTGATAGCTTCTGAATAGTTTTTCTGCGTTTCTCAGACAATGGAAAACCACTCTAGAGGAGTAGCTGGCATGGCCTGGCATCACGGGCTCAAGATTCATGGGAAGTGCTTGCTGCTCAGAGATGCTGAAATATACCATGAGTGACTTGATCAATCCCCACCATCTCAGGAGTGCTGTACCAATCAAACCAAATCACAGACAGGGCAAAAACACCTCTCCTGCCACAAAGCCACACGTCAAATCAATAAAACACAAAGTTGATTTCCTTAGGTCTGCATAAGCAAGGCATTGGGTAAGGGAGTTTTGCAGCGTATTGGGAAGAACAAGAACTTGAGAGTTCACAGTGATAGAGATATGGCTAGGGGGGAGTTTTGCAATTCTAATCACAATACAGTAGCATGGTGGATGGGGCATTTATCACGGTCTGTCTTTCTACAGTGCTCATAAAGTATGCATTGGACACATCAACGTTCTCATCATTATCTCAGGAACCAAGAAAGACCTATGAGAGGGCCGTCTTCCAAACCTTTTATATCATGAAATGCTTGCATGATTCAGATTCCCTGTAGGAGGTTTCAAATTGTACGTGACGATGGTGTTTCCTTTGAACGGTTACATGGTGGCCTCAACTAAAGTCACATATAAATAATTCTGTATTGCTTCTACTAGGGACTAGGAAAACCCAGGTTGTTCTCTAGTTACACTTAACACAGCACAGAACACTTCTGTATATGCCCAGATATGCAGGTCTGTCCACACCAAGCAGTTCTCCAAAGGACACCAACTGTGTGCTCTCCACCCAAACATAAGTGCTAGATCCTGTGTGTTGTCATTCTCCCAAGACTATTCACCGTGCAGATATCAGTCAATGAGCAGCTTGTCATCTATCCTCCAACCTACCAACTGACTACAAGGTATAGTTCCTAAGACATGTTCGCCTCTCCCCAGGGATGGGTCAGAGTAACATTTGTTTATCTGTTATGATAAAGGATGTTATAGAGGCTAGAAATGAACAGCCAGATGAAGAGATACACGGGGAATGTGGACGGGGTAATGAGCTCAGGTGATACCTCCCAGAAGCTCATCAAATTGTCTTGGCCACCTGTTTTTACACATGCTTTCTCCAGCTGCTCCCTGCTCCCTTCTCCTAGAGTTGGTGGTTGAGGCTGAACACTTCAACCCCAATTCTTTAAAATCACTCAGTCACTGCAGATACTGGTCTTGAGTGCCAGGTATGGCACCCATCTCTTCCTGGGATCCTGGGGAAAGTATCTTAAGTACTTTTCAAAAGCTGTTAAAAATCACTATGGGTTAATTTTAAGTTCTTATTTAAAAATTAGTCATTTCTGATGTTCTTTTCCCTATAAATAAATATTTTGAAAATGGGGCAGTTTGGCCCCTAGACAGTGGCACTTGGGTGCTCTGCCTGGCTCCCCTGGATGCGAAGAGCGAAAGGACGATCAGTCCGAAAGTGAGCCAGAGTTCCCTTGCATCAGCACCAGCCACTCTAACACTCCATGGCTACCCAGAGAAAGCATCATGAGGATGACAACTGATTGTCCGGACTTCTGAAGGTGTATCTCCAGGCAAGTGTGTTCTAGACTCCAGATGATGACCCCTCAAACACGTACACCTTGGCTAGAGTAGGTGCACCCTCACTTAAGAGGCCTAGCAGAGGGGTCTCTGAAATCGCCTCTAAAGGAGCAAGGCTGTGACTGATTCACATACAAGCTTCCACGGCTGTGATGGGGTGCCAACAAAGTATGTTAGGATTGGTCCAAACACTCCACTCTGTGTATATAAGCAGGCCATTCAGTATTACTTAGTGAGCTGCCTGGAGACATCCTCCTGTATTGCGACAGAAGTCCCCATGAGATTAGTCCCTTCTCTCCTCCTGCCAGCACTGTGTGCTGAGCTGGTTCCACGAAGAAAGCAGCAGCAGAGATAGCAGAGTGGCAGCCATGACAGAGGCAGTAGTTGCCACGGCTGAGTGGACAGAGGCAGTGGGAGCCACGGCTGAGTGGGCAGAGGCAGTGGGAGCTACGGCTGAGTGGACGGAGGCAGTGGAGGCCATGGCTAAGTGGACGGAGGCAGTGGGAGCCACGGCTGAGTGGGCAGAGGCAGTGGGAGCCACGGCTGAGTGGGCAGAGGCAGTGGGAGCCACGGCTGAGTGGGCAGAGGCAGTGGGAGCCACGGCTGAGTGGGCAGAGGCAGTGGGAGTCACGGTTGAGTGGGCAGAGGCAGTGGTGGCCATGGCTGAGTGGCTTGCAGGCCTGACTAAACGTGGCCAGGCAGTCAGCTGCTTGACAGCGGAAGTGGCACCATTTGAGTAGTTTGAGAGCTGACTGACCAGGGAAGGGTGGTGAGGGGTGTATGGAAGGAGACCGAGTTGGCAAGAAACAGCAGAGAGCTGAGACTGAAGAAGGAACCAGACAAACAAAACAGCAAGCCATGGATACAGAAAGAACTGAGTTTTAGGGCCAAGAGCTTTATAATACTGGCTGCCATTGAGGGCTAAAAATAATCCCAACTTCTAGGCCTATGAAAGGGCTGCAACATTTACAGGGCTTGGGATCTGATGTCTGAGGCCTGCAGTGGACTCCCTATGTAGACAAGGATGGGCCTGGGCTCCCTATGTAGACAAGGATGGCCCTGGACTCCCTATGTAGACAAGGATGGCCCTGGACTCCCTATGTAGACAAGGATGGCCCCTGGACTCCATATGTAGACAAGGATGGCCCTGGGTTTCTGAGCCTCCTGCTTTGTCCTGGTGTTGGGTCACAGGCACGTATTGTAACACCTGATTTACATGGTGCTGGAGCTCAGATGAATGCAGCTTAGGCAGCCATTCTACCAACTGAGCTCTATTCTCTGAACTCCAAGTCCGTATCATTTTACAGTTGAGAAAAATAAAGGAAAGCTTTAGGCAAAAGGAACATTGAAAGAGATTCCAGGGGCTGGAGAGATGGCTCAGAGGTTAAGAACACTGACTGCTCTTCCAGAGGTCTTGAGTTCAATTCCCAGCAACCACATGGTGGCTCACAGCCATCTACAATAAGACCTGGTGCCCTCTTCTGACATGCAAGCATGCATGGAGACAGAAAACTGTGTACATAATAAATAAAATTAAAAAAAAGACTCTAAACTGGATCCTGGAGGCCATTAACAGGCAGAGTTCACACACATCAGCTGCGGCCTAGACTCTAGGCCCTGCATCGCCGAGCACAGGAATCTGCATTGAGCTCACACTGGGTCTGGAGGCTACAGACGGACTCTTGTTTTGTGGACATCTGCAATCTGTTTAGACTTTCTGCATTTTTTTTCTCTTTCTTTTTTTTTTTTTTTTTTGAGAAAGGGTTTCTCTGTGTAGCTTTTGGAGCCTGTCCTGGCACTAGCTCTGGTAGACCAGGCTGGCCTTGAGCTCATAGAGATTCTCCTGCCTCTGCCTCCCGAGTGCTGGGACTAAAGGCGTGCGCCACCACCGCCCGGGACTTTCTGTATTTTCTATTCTTCATGTAGCTCCTGTCCTTTCTCAATACCCAGTGAGCCTCATAAGGTTCTTACTGTCAGTCTTCTTAAGAACTTTAGTTCAGAGCTATCTGAGACTATATCCCTGAACTGCAAGACTCCAAATAAACTCCTCTCTGTACTCTGTAATATCTGACAGTTATACCCATCTTTACCATTTTCCCCAACATACAATAAATGTGTTTAAATACATTGAATTCAATGAATCAGGTAGAAGTATTTCATACTTGTCATAGATCATAGAGTAAATCAATTACCACATAGTATATTGCTACCAATTTTTAAACTGTTTACTATTGTTAAACTACAGAGCTTGGGGTTGTGGAGAAACTGTTTTTTCTTATGGGGAGAACAGGAAGACCTGGGATGGGGCTCACTGAGCTTGGTCTGAAGAGATCTGTGGAGCAAAGAACCTGGAAGTCACTCTCTGCAGGCCACACATGGGACGCAGCCCAGAGTCACAGGCATGCCGGGGTGAGAGGAAAACAGAGCTGGGCAAAGGAAACTGGTGGGAAGCGACTGAGGTTGAAACCAAAGCTAAAGCCAGAGCGGAATGCACATCCGGAGGGGCCAAGGATGCTACACCGCTTCCTGGTTTCTGAAAGAGTCAATAGGTTTTCTAACATTAGTCAAGTGGAAGGCTGTAAATGTCTCACAGTGAAAAACTGGCCCCAGGGCAGGAGAGAACAAGCGTAAAGTACTAAAAGGGGGACCCTATGACCCACTTAAGTGATGAGGGATAGGCCGTGGGATCAGAAGGAGATAGACGGAAAAATGACGAGGAGAAAAGCTATTAGGACTTTGACCTGCTGGTGTGGAGGGAAAGTAGGGCCAGGCAGCCGTGACCTTGTGAGTGGGTTGTGACACCATCAAGTTAATCAAAGACATGAAGGATGCAAGAAAGCCCTGCGGTCTAACAGATGCCGGGACACAGGCACACTGACAGCCCCCTCCAGGGCCATGGCCTTGTGAAAACACTTGTGGCTAATGGCATCTGACACTAAAAGCATGCTAACAAGTGGGAAAATGGCTTAACTTCTCCCGGGTAAGCGAAAGAAAACTGCGAGAAGCAGCGTCCGAATGGAGACCGGACAGTTGCTTAGACGTGCTTTACAGAAATCAGAAATCTTATCTGCCGTGAACTATCATCAGAGCAAGGACAAAGCCCCCGGAAATAACGACGTCTAACCTAACCCCCTCAAGTTGGAGCTCCTGCATGACGTCAGTAGAGGCCAGGGCCCAAGGAACTGAAGTTAAAATCAGCTGAAACCAGAGACTCTGAAAGCAAGGCGAGCAACAGGCAAAAAATTAAACACACACTTGTACACAGTTCCTTGATAAAAACGAAACCAAGCACACACTGGTTCTCTCCATTGCCTTTCTTAAAATCATGGGGCTGGGGAGAGGGCTTAGTAGGTAAGGGCACTTGCTGAGTAAGCGTGAGGTCCTGGGTTCAAGTCCTGAGGACTCACATATCAAGCAGAGTGTGGCTGTGCACACACCTGTAACCAGCCATGTGGCAGCAGGGGGAGGCGGTGGAGAGAGGAGGATCACCGAGGGTGGCTGGCTGCCAGCCTCATTCCAGGTTTTGAGTGAGACCCCGTCCCAAAGGAGTAACGTGAAGTGTGATAGATGCCCTCCTCTGGCCTCCCATATGCACTCACGCACACACACACAGGCACACATGCATACGTACACAACTCAACGCAGATACATAACATGGAAAGAAAGTAGATTTTTTTTTTTTAATAGCAGAAAATACTTATTTGGGCTTCCATTCCAGAAAGATAAAGAGTCCATTACCATCACAGCAGGGACGCGTGGCAGCAGACAGGCATGGCAAATGCAACAGCTGAGAGCTCACAAACTGAACCACAAGCAGGAAGCAGAAAACAGATTTCTTTTCCTATCCAATTAGAAAGTGTCTGCAAACACACATACAACGAACTTTCCCAAAGAGCTGGAGGCAATCTCAAAATTTCAGAGAGAAATGTTTATCATTTCCTTATGGGCCTGGCTTACCATCGGCACAGCCATTAAAGAAAAGAACACGTCAAAAATCACTTGGCTGCTTCCACCACTGGAGGCGCAGCTGTGGCGGCTCCTAAAGAACCTACTGGGCCTGCTAGCGACCCCCGCCCCCACTCCCCAATCCCCACGCCGAGCTTTCAATGGTTTTGTTTTTTCTGTTTAGCATCCCGTGGGACAGGAAACAACCTGCTCAGATTGTGGCAATTAATGGACTCAGCTGGAGCCCACGAAATGGGGACTGAAAGACACGTCGGAGAAGTGCGTGGGCTGGAGGGGAGGGGGGGCGCTGCCACTCGGGATGGTGGGATGGTGAGCAGTCCCCGAGTGAAGGGCTTCCAGCAGCTGAGTCACACACCCTGCTTTGCTGTCTACCTGCTCCAGGCTCTGGACACACCCAAGGAAGATGCTGTGGTGTGCTTCATCTAGTCAGTCAGCCCCAGGGGGCCGGGGGCCAGGTGTCTGATGCTGGGCCTTCTAAGGACCCCCAACCTGCGGCATGTGAAGGCCAGAATTCAGGCTTTATTTCTGCAGAGGGCACAGGCTGATCTCCTGGCCTTCCAAAGCAAGCAGGGAGACCAGCAAAGAAAAACCAGGCGTATGTTATAGGGTAGGGAGACATTTTAATGATAATTCTTTTTTTTTAGGCTGCTAAGTCATCATGCAAAATATTGTGCTTGCTTTTTCAACAAATACAACGATTTTACTTAGAAAACAGGGGGGAGAGGAAGGGAGGAAGCGAGGCAACTCAAATATTTAAAATGGAGCAGCTGGCATATTTGAAGAAAATCCAAGTTCCCTAGAAAACACTCAGCGGCTGTCCTTAAGCCTGGGGATTTTGATATTCTGTTTTCAGCTCCCCCACCTTAGACTGACTAAAGGAACAACCTCTTGTTCAGTCACAAAATTAGCAACCAGGGTTCGTGCCCTGGAGAGAAAGGTCTGAGGAAAATAAGTGTGATGAGGCAGTGTTTTCCTAAATACTGTGAGATGTACCAACGCATTATTTTGAATAAGGTGCAAAGAATTACTTATGTTTCCCGTAAGTCTGAGCTCCAGCAACAGAAAAATGAACTTCCTTGCCTCAGAGAGACATGAGCTATTAGCTGTGCGTCTCAGGATGTCCTGGAAGGGCTATTTCTTTATCTAAATTGTACATATTCATCAACGCAGATAGTACGTTGCTTGGCTCCTCAGAGGAACTCTGCGCTAGTTACGTAACTCAGTGAACAAAGCCCTTGGCAGTACAGAGGGAGAGCAGGCCACCCCCCGAGTGCACAGGGCCAAGCTTGCTTCACCCTAACACAGTACTGAACACCGTATGACTCTCAGTGTCGCGTCAGGAAGGAGTGTGAGTGGCCAAGCGCACCCACGTCTAGCACAGGGGCCATGTGGTCAAGGTGGGGCTGCAGGGTCATGATGAACTTCCCTTGCAAGTTGAGGTCTTTAGGTTGGGTGGGTGAGCTCTACACCCCCCCCCCCCCCAGAGTGCAGCCATGCCCTTTCTCCATTTCTGGGAATCCTACAGACTTCTCCCTGAGGGTCTGCACAGACTGGTCTTTGCTTTCTGAAGAAAGAACCTGGCCATTTCAGCTGGCAACATAAGCAAACCTGCCCTTTCCAGAGGCCTTTCTTCCCAGGTCTGAGCCACTTGCTGCTGACAGTCTACCATCGTCTGTTCAAGTGAGCCAGCTTCCTCTTTCATTTCATGTCTGTCTTTCTTTTGAGCCAACTTACTATGTCTCCCTGGTGAGATACGCCATACGGCCATCTTGTTAGAACAAAATCAAATACATACCCTGCACGGAGAATGCCTCTGTGTCACGCCCACCTCCCCACAGCACATTTCCCTCTTGTTTGGATATAGTTCTGTTGGCTACTTGATTGGTCGTGAAGCCTTCCTGGGTTTAGTAATTTTCAGACATTGTTGACTTGGAAAGCAAAGAAAACTGGCTAGAACAGAGGAATAGGGGAAAACCCACTGTTCCAAGAGTCTTGGACAAAGCACATGACCGAGTTTTCCTTGTGGATTGACAGCCCACGCACATGAAGTCAGGGCAACAGCTGAGGATTCTGTATCTTTTGTCCCTGGAGATGCTTAGGTATGGAAGGCCTTCTATGCTCCAGTGGGTTTGGAGGCCGCACGTTCCAGAACAAATACATTTGCCTTCCTCTCATTTGCGTGCCTCAGAAAAGAAACTTAAAACCCAAGCTGCTTATATGACACAGGTGTCCATCTCTACCCGGGAGGGACTGTCCTGCTTTCTGAAGTGCTGTTTGCTTCCAACAGCCTCCAAAACAACATGGAATCCAAACCTCTCACGTATGATGACACATGTAACCCTTGTGATCATAAACCCCAGGACTCTTGTCATTTAACATCTCCATGACTCAGGCATGGGGATGGCTGTCGTGACTCCAGAATACCCCTGTTCTCTTGCATTGTGTCTACATGGAATGTCCTCCTTTCAACTTCCTGTGGAAATTCCCACTCAGGCTTTAGAGAGAGGTCACTCTTGTCCCAAGTTGGCTCAGGTGTCCCCATGTCCTTCATAGGACTCTGAACATTTGTCTGGGTCATCCAGTTTTCTATTAGATGCACAGCAGTTCCAACCCAGGTCCACACTAAACCTTCAGAGGGTAGAGCAATACAGTGTTCCCCTGTGGACCCTGGAAACCACCCCCCAAACATTACTTTGCCAAAGACAGTAATGTGACCCTCTATCCACTTTCTCTTTCCCTCACTCCCTCTTTGTTTCTTTCAGAAGAGAGTTCTACAGTCTATAATCAATAATCATTACTTAGGATTTTTCTTAGATATAAAAACATTATTTTAGCAATAAGAGGTATTAGCATGCATTTTAAAATATGCTTTTTTTATTTTACAATCTTAATCCATAGAATCAATCCCACAACTTTTCATTTTCAAGTTACATTTTAGTAGGAATTTTTGAGAATATGGGTATGGGGTGAGGAATTCATTTATGGATTTGGCAAAATATACTGCCACCTTTCGGCAAAGTACCTCATTCTGTCTCAGTGCGCCAAGTCCTGACTTACTTGGTTCTCTGATGTTTAAAGGCAAGCAGTGACAGAGATGATTACACTATAGTGAGGTCTCCATAACCAGCTGACATGTCGACTTGGGGAGCCCATTCTCAGTGGGTGCATCTACACTATGAACTCCCACACCCGAGGCTCAGGGAACACTGCAGAAGAGGAGGGGAAGAGAGTTCAAAACAGAGAATCGGGGAGTTTGCAGTGGAGTCGTATCTCTGAGTAACGTCAGCAACTACACCCATAGTCTCATGAACAGGACTGCTCCAACATTAGCTGGACAAGGACGGCTCCAATAGATGTGCTAAAGTAGACAGGGGAACCCACAAGGCCTCAACCCCACACAATGATCTACAGGCGACGAAGGAATGCCAGGGGGCGGGGTGGCAGGGGATTGTCTTCCCAGGGAAGACCACACCAATGGGTGATCCAATTCCAAATGGCCAGCCCTGGAAACACACACATGATAGCATTATACGAATGGGGAAGGTTATATTTAGGACTAGATCTGCACGTATAACACATAGATGCACGCAACAACGATGAAAACAGAGTTCGATCGGTAGCGGGAGCGGAGAGCGGACCCCAGAGAGCCCTGAGAGCCCCACCGCCGCCGCCGGCCTAGTCACCATCACACCCCGGGAGGAGCCGCAGCCGTCGCCGCCGGCCCCAGTCACCACCACCGCAACCATGAGCAGCGAGGCCGAGACCCAGCAGCCGCCCGCCGCCCCCGCCGCCGCCCTCAGCGCCGCCGACACCAAGCCCGGCTCCACGGGCAGCGGCGCGGGGAGTGGCGGCCCGGGCGGCCTCACATCGGCGGCGCCCGCCGGCGGGGACAAGAAGGTCATCGCAACGAAGGTTTTGGGAACAGTAAAATGGTTCAATGTAAGGAACGGATACGGTTTCATCAACAGGAATGACACCAAGGAAGACGTATTTGTACACCAGACTGCCATAAAGAAGAATAACCCCAGGAAGTACCTTCGCAGTGTAGGAGATGGAGAGACTGTGGAGTTTGATGTTGTTGAAGGAGAAAAGGGTGCGGAGGCAGCAAATGTTACAGGCCCTGGTGGAGTTCCAGTTCAAGGCAGTAAATACGCAGCAGACCGTAACCATTATAGACGCTACCCACGTCGTAGGGGTCCTCCACGTAATTACCAGCAGAATTACCAGAATAGTGAGAGTGGGGAAAAGAACGAGGGATCGGAAAGCGCTCCTGAAGGCCAAGCCCAACAACGCCGGCCCTATCGCAGGCGAAGGTTCCCACCTTACTATTTGCGGAGACCCTATGGGCGTCGACCACAGTATTCCAACCCTCCTGTGCAAGGAGAAGTGATGGAGGGTGCTGACAACCAGGGTGCAGGAGAGCAAGGTAGACCAGTGAGACAGAATATGTATCGGGGTTACAGACCACGATTTCGCAGAGGCCCTCCTCGCCAAAGACAGCCTAGAGAGGATGGCAATGAAGAGGACAAAGAAAATCAAGGAGACGAGACCCAAGGTCAGCAGCCACCTCAACGTCGGTATCGCCGCAACTTCAATTACCGACGCAGACGCCCGGAGAACCCTAAACCACAAGATGGCAAAGAGACAAAAGCAGCCGATCCACCAGCTGAGAATTCGTCCGCTCCCGAGGCTGAGCAGGGCGGGGCTGAGTAAATGCCGGCTTACCATCTCTACCATCATCCGGTTTGGTCATCCAACAAGAAGAAACGAATATGAAATTCCAGCAATAAGAAATGAACAAAGATTGGAGCTGAAGACCTTAAGTGCTTGCTTTTTGCCCGTTGACCAGATACGCTAGAACTATCTGCATTATCTATGCAGCATGGGGTTTTTATTATTTTTACCTAAAGATGTCTCTTTTTGGTAATGACAAATGTGTTTTTTAAAAAAAAAGGTCTGGTTTTTCTCAATACACCTTTAATGGTTTTTAAATTGTTTCATATCTGGTCAAGTTAAGATTTTTAAGAACTTCATTTTTAATTTGTAATAAAAAGTTTACAACTTGATTTTTTCAAAAAAAGTCAACAAACTGCAAGCACCTGTTAATAAAGGTCTTAAATAATAAAAAAAAAAAAAAAAAAAAAAAAAAAAAAAAAACAACGATGAAAACAGAGGCCGTGATTGTGAAAGAGAGAAAGGAGGGGGATATGAGAAGGGTTGATGGGAGGAAAGGGAAGTAGGGAAGGATGTAATTTTACAATAATTTCAAAAGGAAAACAAGAGGAAAAAAACTATACCAAGGTTTCATCTCACCACAGCAGAATGGCTGTCACTAAGACACAGATGAGAACAAGCCGGGGAGGATGCTGGGAAAGGAAGCTCCTAAACAGTGGGACGTCAACCCATCTGGCCACTGGGGAAATCTGTTTGGAGGTATCTGAAAAAACTAAAAGCAGAATCACCGTATAATCCAGCTATATCACCTTACTCCCGAGAATGCACCAGAGGAACTCAAAGCCAGCACACTACAGAGATCCTGCACGGCCATCTTTATTGCTGCACCATTCACGACAGCTGGCTTAAAAATCAGCTTAGCTGTTACCAAGACATGGCTAGATAAAATATGTATGATATATATCATAGATATGCATAGCACATACATATATGTATATAAAAATATATACACGTGTACAATATAATATATGCACATATGTATAATATATGATATGTATGTGCACATATATGTATATATAATATGTATATTTGTGTGCATAATATATATTTTTCCAGATGGTCATGTTTCTACTTTCATAGATACATGAAAATGAAAAATGAAGGAGCTAGTGAGAGGGAGAGGAGAGATAAAGAAAAGGGCATGGGGTAAGTATGGTCAATGCATGGCTATATTTGAATAAAAATATCTTGCACCACTATGTAAATGAAAATATGCCTACAAACATGTTAAAAAATGTCAGAAATGAACTGAAACCTTACTATAATTTATTATACAATTTCTGTATAAAGAGCGCAACGTAAATTCCTCTTGGATTTTGTTATTAAAGTGTTTTTTTTCTTAACTTCACTAATACTTCAAACAAATGTTTACTGTATGCTAGATAAAATTTTAGTGCTTATGATATATTATGTGACTAAATCTTCACAAAACCTCATAAGGCTGCTGCAGTGAGTTCATTTTATGGGTGAAGAAACCGAGGCTAGACAACTTCTCAAAATTCTTAGGAAACACACACAGTTCAAGGCATGAGTGGGCGGCCTAAATCCAGTTACAGCTCTAATGTGGCTGCCCTGAGTCAGGTCCTCTACGGCTGTGACAAACACCGTGACCTAAAGCACTTTGGGGAGAAAAGGGTTTCCTTGGCTCATGCTTCATCACAGAAGGAAGTCAGGACAGGAACTCAAACAGGCAGAATCCTGGAGGCAGGGGCTGATGCAGGTGCCCTGAAGCTATTCCTCATGGCTTGCTCAGCTTGCTTTCATGTAGAAGCCAGGACCACCAGCCCAGGGACGGACCCACCCACAATGGCTGGGCCTCCCTCATCAGTCACTATTGAAGAAAATGCCCTACAAGTTTGCCCACAGTCTAATCTTATAGAGGCATTTTCTTATTTATTTATTTATTAAAGATTTCTGCCTTCTCCCCGCCACCACCTCCCATTTCCCTCCCCCATCAAGTCCCCCTCTCTCATCATCCCTAAGAGTAATCCGGGTTCCCTGCCCTGTGGGAAGTCCAAGGACCACCCAGCTCCATCCAGGTCTAGTAAGGTGAGCATCCAAACTGCCTAGGCTCCCACAAAGCCAGTACGTGCAGTAGGATCAAAAACCCATTGCCATTGTTCTTGAGTTCTCAGTAGTCCTCATTGGGGACGTTGAGCCTATTATGCGTGATCCTAGAGAAGCTAATTAAGAAGGTGAACCCAAAGAAAAACATTTAGGCGATGAAAGGAGACAGAGACAAAGACCCACATTGGAGCACCGGACTGAAATCTCAAGGTCCAAATCAAGAGCAGGAGACAGAGCACGAGCAAGGAACTCAGGACCGTGAGGGGTGCACCCACACACTGAGACAATGGAGATGTTCTATCGGGAACTCACCAAGGCCAGCTGGCCTGGGTCTGAAAAAGCATGGGATAAAACCGGACTTGCTGAACATAATAGACAATGAGGCATTTTCTTAAAGGAGGTTCCTTTCTCTGTGATGACTCTAGCCAGTGTCAAGTTGACATAGCACACCAATTGTATTTAAAAATCAACCATTTGAAGATTGTCCTTATCCACCCTAGGACAAAGACTGCCTGGGGTTAGGGAAAGCAGAGCAAGAATCTTTGTAGAGGAGGTCTTCTCATTAGTTCTTAATGGTTTGACTCACGTACAGACTTGGCCACAAAACTGACATAATAGAGACAAGTGAGGCATGGCCAGGACTTCAGGCCTCATGAGAGATGCTACTTAGCAAACATCCCCCCCCCCCCATAAAATCATACAGGTTCATCTACCATTGCTCCAGACCAATGCTGGCATGATCTGTAATGACAGATGGGGCAGGAGGGGGTGCAGTACTGGGTGATGGGGTTATTCCTAACAGAATTTCCCATTTTGTATTTCCTCAGTAGCTCCTCCCCCTTTGCCTCTGCTTTCTTTTCATATATACAGTATGTCCACATTTCCTTTTCTCCGTTCTTTTTTAAAATTTATTACGGATTTTAAGATTCAGCCTATCTGCTTTAAAACCACCTTTCTTGATGGTTTTCTGAATGGCTCAATGAGAGAGGAAGGTCTTTGTTGTTTATTGAAACACATCAACAAACAGCACTTTTTTAAGGCATTAAGAAATCTTAATGAGCTGTCAATCAGAGGATGCTTAAAATGAGTGCAAGATACCCTAGTTTGCACCTGCAGATCAAATGTCTTCAGGAGATGGGGGCGAAAAATAATTTTGCATACATTCAGATATGCATTGCCCATAGTTTGTTATAGAAGTCACAAGGTAGGTATTTTTAAATAGTTCATGAAAAATTGGACTCAGCTATTTTACGAATTGTTATTTGAGCCGATAACTAATCTCTTTGACATTAACATCTTTAATAAACATTTGAGCAATATCTGCATGCAGAGAATTGGCTAGAACTAAGACATCATTTCTATTCATTAGGCTTATATTTTCTCAATAACCTAATTTTGTCTTTCATAAGATATTAATGCTTTTGGAAGTCTTACTCTTAATCCTATTAATTCCTAAGCTACCCTTTAAAAGTGCATGAAGCAATATGCAAAGGCTGTCAATTTCACTGAATTATACATTGAACTGCTGAGGGTAGATCTGCGAATCTCAGAGCTGCCGATAAGGCATGGCTTCATCAGAAAATGTTCTGGAATGAAATAAAATGCTAGGAGCAGGCTTGAGATTGGTTCCTGTGGCTCTGCAGTCTTGTCTCGGCTCACTGGTACTGTACCAGGTGGTGACTGCTCGGTTGGGCACGCATATCTACTTGCTTTGGACCACGGGCCTATACTTAAGAACGGCTGTGGTTCAGCTGCTGTTGGTACCGTGTGTGGTGGATCTTTGATAATCAAGCTGGGCAGAGAGCTCAGCCCAAGGAAAAGCAGCACTGGGGTCCGAAGAGAAGAACCACGAGTGGCCTGGAGTGAGGTCCAGAACGTTGCTTGATTTGCATAGGCTCCAGGAGATAGATGATGATCGCAATCCTCTAAGACTAGTCCCAAGGTTGTGGGAGTAACTACCGTCTCTCTGGCGTTAAGGCCTACTCCATGAAATGAAACCCACATCTGGCCCTGGGAGAGTAGGCCAGAACCTGAGACTGCACAGACCAGGGGCCTAGAGGAAAAACGAACATTTAAGTGCTGCCATGGGAACGTGACAGTGAGATGACCCCTAATGACATTCTGCAGTCCTCATAGATCACTGCCTTGCTTGGCCATCATCAGAGAAGCTTCCTCTTCCAGGAGAAGGGAACCACCACCGATACCCGCTACTGGACTGTATGCAGAGAGTGAGAAACCTTGGAGCATTCGGTCCTAACCAGGATGTCTTCATTGGGGAGGTTAGAAGATTTTAAGTCCAGAAGGGATAAACGCCAGCAAGGAAACCATGTCTTGTAGACACATACGAATCTACAAACTCTGGCAGCATGCACGGGGCTTGCACAGGTTCAAGCCAGATGTGGGCCCAGGGCTGCAAGGGGGATGTGGACACGCGCTCCCACTCCTAACCAAGTTTTCTGTAACTGACACTGCCTACAGAGGACAAATTTGTTTTTTCCAGTGGAGTCTCACTCATTCAAGGGTAGGCCCCATGCCTAGCAATAGTTGCTCAACACAGACTCAATGGTATTTTTGTCTCATGTTGCTTTGTTTGGATGATTTTTATTTTATTGTTCTTTTGCTCATATATTTTTTTTTCCATTTTTGTGTGTACATTTATTTGTTTGTTTTTTTAAGAGAGAAAGAAAGGGCACAGACTTGGGTGGGTGAGGGTACAGGGATGATCTGAGGGAAAAATCACGATCAGAATATATTGTATGAAAACATTTTCTTAATTAAAAAAAAAAGAAAAAATACAAAGTCATCAATCACATGCATTATCTCCTCCAAAATTTGGCACCAAGGTTTGTAAAGTCGGCTTATCTCCTTACCACTATCATTTTCCACACAGTGTGTGGTGCACACTGCTTGAGTCATAAAAGGCTTCACAGTGCTAATGCTGGAGCCTGGGACTGGATGCTAGTCTATAAAACTGCAGTGTGTTGTACAGACTACCCAGCCATATCCTGAGAGTTGGTAAAGCAGAGGCCTATCTTTCTTAAAGCCAACAACACACTGAGAAAGACGAGAGGAACCACTTCTGTCTGGACACTGTTCAGGTGTAAGCACTGTTAAAATTTCTATACAGTATGTAGCGGCATAATTAATAAAGACACAACACTCTAGTTTTAGGTTAGATGGTTATAAAACATGAACTGATTCTCCAGACAAGAAATTGATGAAGAACATATCCCAAGGCTGAGAAATCTACTCTTATGTAGCTCTGTTTCTATCGCAAGGAATCATATTCTTCAACAATGACCCCAAGCTTATTTTACTAACATGAAAAAGCAACCCAATCTTCTTATTTCTCCCTCCACACCTACATACCACACCTGGACACCACACATGCACACCATACCTATACACCACACCTGCATACTACACCTGCACACCACACCTACACACACCTGAATACTACAGCTGCACACCACACCTGCACATCACACCTACATACCACACTTGCACACCACACCTACATACCACACTTGCACACCACACCTACATACCACACCTGCACACCACACCTACACACACCTGCATACTACAGCTGCACACCACACCTGCAGACCACACCTACACACCACACCTGCACATAACACCTGCACACACCTGCATACCACACCTGCACACACCTACGCACCACACCTGTGCACGACACCTGCACATGACACCTGCACACACACCTGCACACCACACCTGCATACATGCTCAATGAACAGTATACTATTTTTAGTTAAATTTCTTGAATTTAGAAAGTTCCCTCTGGTTCGAGAGTGAGTTTCTAGCAGAACTGCTGATGATGAAAGCTGGGAAGAGGAGAATCCTGCATTTTACATATGGTGGGAGGATATCATGGTCCCAGGAAATCCCCTTGCAAGTGTTCCCTGGGGCACTTATGACAGCAGCGTGCGCTCTGGGATGATGAGACTATGGGAGCAGTTACAGCCATGACAACAGCGTCTCGTTACTTCTGTCGACTCTTTACAACTCTACTTCGCTGTTTGGATCAACCCGTGGCCTTAAGTGAGGATATGTTTCCCGAGACAGCTACAGAACTTGGATTTGACATAGGGCTCAGTATCAGAGAAATGATTGAGCAGGAGGAGGGGAAAGATAGCCCGTGGCCAATGCACGCTTCCGCACGAGGAAATATAATATGGAATGGTTTTCCTTTCCCGCTGAACACATTCAGCAGCAGCTGGGAAAACACCTGTGGATGCCCCATCTGGGCCTGATCCTAGAGATGTCTAGGATCCAGGCAGCTTGTTTAATATAATGTCAGGCGGCACACAGCCCAGGCTTACCTCATACTCCTCCTTGAAGCCATAGCCCTCAGCGCACTTCATCTGAGTGATGTGTTGGAGTAGGTCTGCCACACGGATAGCCGGGTGAAGCTGCCCCGTCTGGTAAGGCACGTCAGTAGTCTCGCGCTTCTTGTACGTGTGGGACTGCACTAGGCTGCTGGTGTCGCTGGCCATTGTGTGGGTCTCATCTAGAAAGGAAGATGAAGGAGAAAAGGAGGGTGAGCCAGCAGGCTGAGTCAGGATCACGGGATGCTAACAAGCTAGCTACCGACATCCTTCCACCCTAGGACGGCTCAGCCAGAAATCATAGGCTACAGGTTCGTAGGTTTAAATGGGGCCGGCAACACTGCTCGGAATGAGGCGGGAATCTTTGCTCTTACAAAGCAGTCCAAACGAGATATTGCTTCTGTCGACAGGAGCCTTCCAGCATTTCAGTGGTAAAATTGGTAGAAGTTTCGATCTGAAACTTCCTCAAGACCTGGTGCAAAACCCAGGCTTGTCCACGTCCAATCGTCAGCTAATTCATTTGTGTAATGAAGTAAATAAACTCTACAAATGTTCTGTGAGCAAAAGAAAAGTGCACAAAATGGTTCGGCATATAAAGCTAGCGATGCGGATGGGCGCTTGGGACAAGAAATCAGAGGAGAGAGAAAAACTAAGAGGGGACCTGGATAGGGGGATAATGTTTTGATGAGTCACTTTGCATGCTCTGGGATCAGAAAGCTTAACGAAATACTGTGGGCCAACGCATCACACACAGAATGTTCTACGACAGCAAACATGCAGGCCAGCACAGGGCAGCACACTGGCTCCCTCAAGTCTACGGGTAAGACACACACCCCCGGGGCAAGTTGGGGAACTTACCATTGATTGGCACTTTAAAGCGGATACATATCAGGAGAAGAGAGGAGGAGAAAAAGGAAACAGGACATAAGCAACGGTATTGTGGAGAGATAGCTACAGGTACTTCTACTGTGTGCTTTCGGTCTTCCAGTTAGAGTTTCTATTCAGAGGTGGTCAGAGGGCAAAGCCTTAACCCTCCCATCATGGTAGGATGGGGTTGTTTCATTGAAGCACTCAGTAAGAAAAAGGGAGGTTAAAATTAGTATATAATTGCTTTTCATCCCCCATGAACCAAGAAATAACTAAGTAAAGACTATTTGTGGTCAGATCATTTGTCATCGAAATTTCTTCAACAAAGCCAATCACATTGTACTAGAAAATTAATGTCAAAATTTGGCCAAACAAGCCTAAAGAGACTTGGTTTTAATGGGTGATGACTAGTAAATTAGATTAATAAATTGCAGAAATGTTATCTATTGAAAGTGTCTGAGGCACATGTGTTCAATTAAGAATTTCATCTTCTACGAGTTAACTCCTTAAGATGCTGAATCCCTTTTAAGTTGCTTCATGAACCAGGAAGGCTTTTATGAAATCACAATGCTAAAAAATCATTTACAAGGAGATATCAAATCAATTTCATGTATAAATAATAGAAATATAGGGGAAAGGATGGGACTGTTTGGGAATTCCAGGTTATGTAGTAAACAGGGATTTCAGCTTTAGTTGGTGTTAATTTTTTGTTTGTTTGTTTGTTTTTGTTATTGCTGTTCTAAACGCTTAGTCTCAGGAACGTGGTGAGCTGGGCCTGTCCTGCAACCCTGCTCTGTCTGCATTGCAAAGCCCCTGGGGATGTATGGTATGAAGGGTGGCACACAGGTGTGGAGCTATGTCGCTGTGGCTGAAATGGCACCCCAACCACTACAAGGCGGCTAAAGACACAGAAAACAAAAGAAAAAAAGGGTGGTAAACTGATTTTATGATTTGTTTTGTTTTTGTTTTTTTTTTTTTCATTTGGATTTGCTTTGAAATTTAGCAATGTCTCTCTGTTCCCATCTTAATAGTCACCAATACCCCCTGGAAATTTACATCTCAGATCTACTTATTGGCAACTGCCAAGAGTTAGCAGCTGGGAGGCAGGATCCCTGCCGAGGGACTCAATCCACTGAGCTCTTAGTTCTCTAGGAGAGAGCTCTGTTCTGTATAAATACTAAAAGAAATGGAACATAATTAGTTTCCCCTCTGTGCCTCTCTTGTTCTCGTGGTTTTATACTTTGTGTGGTGAATACAATGAATTCGCCTTTCATTGTGGCTGAGCAAGACACCGCCTACAGGACTCAGCCCTTCTCAAGGGGGCTTTCCAGCCCCTGGTGATGCTCTGATCCCAGGTCTGGAGCTTTTGGAGTTTTAAGGCCATAGAGTGACAGTCGCTACCAATGTTGTATATATTTCCCCACTGCGTGATGATGCTTGGGCTTCATTTCTAAGATGGAACACCTCTTCAGGTACTTACATACCACAGCATCCTCTCAGAAAGAGCTGCTGTCCAGCAGACAACAGGGGAAATAGAAAGTCCTGTACCATATTGGTTAGGAAACTGAGTGACCTCTCCTGCTAGACATTTCCAGACCCTACTAAAATGAGCCATCAATCGGCTTTCTCTGACTGATTGAAATGACTTATTACTGGTAAACAGTAACCCAAGTCATCTGCTTCCTATATTAAAAGAAAAAAATTACCCACCAATAATTTTCTAAAATTAAAAACAATGTCTTAGATGAGAGTATCAGAAAGGAAGGTTTCTTAATATCAGTCCTGATGATTTTCTGAAAACTAATTTTTAAATTTAATTAGTTATTATAAAATTAATTTGATAGTCATTAATGAATTAGTTGAAAAACACTGGCTTGGAACGGATGCTGTATGTCTGAGACGGAGGAGGATCAATCACTTATTATCTATCATATGAGGTAAAGATATACTTAAATGCTCCTTGAAAACTGGGTCCTTCCAAGTGAAAATGAAACACTAAGGTACTAGAGTGTTGTTTCTGTCACCAGTCTCCCAACGAAGTAGCCCTTCTTGTCTTGGTGTGACCTGCAACTGCTTCCGTTCCTGCAACACACAGCTTATCTCCCCGTGGCTTCAAGGGATAACCCCACTGCTCTGATTCCAGCAACAGACAGATGCACGGTGCACCAGACCATGGCCCTCCACCATGGTTTCCAAGTGCTGCCACGGATCCTGCTGGTTTCTACTACACAGATTATACCAGAAAATTGTGATCTGTGTGTGCATTTGGCAGACTTAGCTTTTCTCTCACCATTTTGAAATTTGAATTGACTGTTTGAGTCATGTTCTCTCAGAAAAGAAGCCCAAGCAATTTCAAAGGATGTCATTAATGTTCCTAATAATAAGGCAGTGGCTTTGAAAAAGTGATATTTGTCTAATAGGCTTATCTTTCCCTGCTGTGAAATCTGAATGTGTTTTTCCTTTTAACAACGCACGCCTCAACCGTCCCTACCCACAGTTCCTCCTGAATCAGAACATCCACAGAGGAACCCGGGATGTGAACGCCACAGCACACGAAGACACCACAACCTTCGCCTATCCCATGACTTCCCAAATGTCTCTGCATGGAGATCAGAACGTCCATGTGCATGAAATGAGCCTGTGTCCCTCACCTGTGAGAAGGATTTAAAGCAGAGTGCCCCCCTTTACAGTTGCTCAAACTCTTATTTCATGGGGGCTGTACCGGGCCTCAGAATAATACTTTGAATACTCTGTCCCATACTTATTCTCAGTTTTTTGTTCCTTAGGCAACCAACTTGCTTCAGCCTAACGGACTCTGGGATGGAAAAGAGAATTACCCTCTCCTTGGAAATGTACCAACACTGAGAACGGAGAAGCACAGTGGAGAGCCCTGGCTGGGGACTGAGGCCTAGCGAAGATTCAGGAAGAGGAGGCTGAAGGTAAAGCTCTGGCTACAAGAACTGTTATATACCTGGAAGTCGCTTTTGGTGTGCTCCTTTCCGCACGGTTAGTAGGAGAAAGAGAACACAGCCGGGACACACTCAGGTTACTTAAGCGTCTCAAATGCCACAGCAGCCCATGCTGGTTTGCTTATCACGGGCAGGGAATGTCCTTTCTCCTCGCCCTCCTTAAACTGTATGAGCGGGACTTTTCCCCCCTGTAACCCCCTGCTGGGAATATCTCATACTTTAAATGCATTCTGCCCCATTGGGCTAACATTCTAGCTCATTTCTTGTGACATCCGACACGTAATAAACCACTGGATGATAAAGCGCCCTCCCGCCATTCCGCTGTTCAGAACATCAGTTCCGTTAACAATTCCACTGTGTGACTGACAGGCTGCTGGGGGGTGCCCTAGGCAGATGGGCAGGAGGTCTAGACCCCACTGCGATCACTATACTGTATAACATAGGGGGGCATCATTAGGAAAATGCTGTTTTTGAAACTGGCAATTCTAGTGCTTAGAGAGATAACTGAAAATAACGAGAAGCTATTTTCACTTTTACGACTGTCATGTTGGGCAGATTTCAGCTCTCGGAAGTACACAGCTGAGTGATGACGTGTCATTTGTCTTCCCCTGGGATCAGAACTAACATTAAATCGGAGCACAGACAGGGAAAGCCCTGGAGCTGGGATTGCTCACTGAAACCTTTCGGGACCACCATACCCCGGCATGCAGCAAACCCTTCCTACCGGTGGAGACTTCGCAGAAAGACTCATCACCCTGCCCCATGCTCCTAGCCCCATCCCACCCCCATGCCCCACTTCTAATCAGGGCATCATGCAGCGTTAACACTCCAGTCTCCTCTAGAGTGAGGCTGGTTTTTCCTCAGTCACTCCTGAAATAAACTCTGGGTAAGGGGATTATTCTCACCTAAAATTGCAGTTGGCACAAATGCGTCTGTCATACATCGTAAGCGGGGCAGTGCAGAGAAAAGTAAAAAGAGAAAGAACAGTAAATGGTTGATGCACAGTCCCCAGTCTCCCCAGGAAAGCCACACGAAGCCTTGGCTTTATGATGTGTCAAGCGAAAAAGGCCAAGCGCTGCCAAAGCTGGTAAGGATGCGAGCCGGCAGGGAGGCTGTTACCTGGGTAATAGGAATTCGGCACCGACGTACTCAGCGTGTTTGTTTTCATCGTGAAGGAGGACGGTGAAGACACAGCTGTGGATAAAGAAAGGCTGGTCAGAGGCCGAGTTCAGAAGCAGGACATTCTGGAATCATGGGAACCACCACCCTATGTGACAGGAGACATTTCATCCTGCGCCTGGGAGTCACTGAAGTTCCCAAGGCAAACACCGCGGTTCTCAGCCGTCTTTGGGTTGTTATCCTCATCCTTTCTGAGGAACAAGCCCTTCTGATCAGATCAAGACTTTTCTCATCTCATCCCATGATGGAGAACGTCTACAAACAGCCACCAGATCGAATAGGGAAGTCCTCTGACTGGGGCCTTGGCCCTTGCGGTGGTGCTTCTGCCCTGAGCTCAAGTTTGCCACTAAAATCTGTGTGAACAAGTCATATGGCTCTTGAAGAACAGTGCAAATAGCGGTGGTGATTTGTGCTATATTGGAAATAAAATTTTTTTCCTCCGTGATGCTCTTTAAGTCTTTAAATACTTAAAAAAAAAAAAAAGAAAAACACTTCTATTTCTTTGTATTATTTCTCTGAAGGACACATGACCACACTGTCCCTTTGTCTCCATGGCTAAGAGGGGAAGTCAAACCCTCTGATTCCACTGAAGACTAACTTTGACATTTTAAAGGCAGTATGCTCATTCCTCTCTACATCTTAATTGATTTGTAATATAAAAACACTCATTTTATCAAAGTACAATGATGTGTGCTCATGCCTACACTTCTAAGTGATTTATTTGATGCTGAGTTCCCACGAAGATACATACACAACCTACCAATGGGCAGTGCTACGGATCCTTGTGATTCCTCAGGCTGTAATTACTTTGATGATGTGTTAATGTATTTTAGTTGTTAGAAGCAGCTTCCGCTGTAAAGGGAAGTGCCTTTGCATCATATTCATATCTTCAAACGGTAAATAGGCCAACGGCAGAGGGAGGAATCCCGGCTGCCTCTCATTTATCTGATCGTTTCTCTAAAACAGAAAGGCCACCTTTATACGTGATTTTGGCTACGTTGCCAGGAATTCCGCAATCAGTGAGAACAAGAACTAAAGAAATCGTGCACCTATAAACTGCTTGGGCGGAGAGCGCGAGGCCTCTTTCTCACCTGCAGACACTTTTATGTGCTGGGCAAAAGTGTGCAAGACGATACAAAATAATTGTTTATTTCCACTTTTGTGTTAAACTATGTTTGTCTTTATTCACGTTGAGGTCATTCTCACTTCCCAAATTCTATGTTCCCCTCTTTATGATGTATTAAAGAGGAAGGCACAACTCATATTTGCTGTGGTAGGCAGATTATTCTCCACTCCTATAAATGAATTCTGGTTTACCTTTAAATTCTTCGGTCTCATTTTTCTTACAGTCTCATTTTAAAAACGACACTCACCCTACAGCTTCTAGAACTTTCTGAGTAATATCTTACAGAGAGGTGTATATGCATGTCACATGCACATGCGCACATGGACCTGTGTGTGTGTGTCTGTGTGATATACCCCAGGGTGTCTGTGCAAACCCTCTTAGGGTTGCTTCCCTGGTAGCTTTTATTAAAAGGGAATTAAGAGAGTATTAGAAAAAAATGTTTACCACTGGGGATTCCTGTCAGTGAAACGTTAAGAGACCTCTCATGGCTAACAGGGCAGGAGGGAACAACTTGTGCTGGGTTTATTAACAGGATGGTCAACAGATTCCAAACACTGGGTCAGCCAGAGAGGCTTCAGTGACAAGCCCCAGCATCTTTGCATGCCTACAGATACAGAGCTGCATGGAACTAACTGCCCAGTCAGACTTCCTGTCCAGACTGATACTCCGGAGGCCCTGGGGTTCAAACTTGAAACATCCCATAACTGTTCATTTTGGATTCTGTTCTTGGAGCGGGTCACTTCAAAAAAAAGTATTCCTAAGAAAACTGACTGTGGAATAGAAGTTTGGAGCATGGATGGGTGGCCCTGGTAAGCGGAGAACACACCAGAACACTCTCTTCCTTCTTTCCTCTTTTTTTTTTTCTCTTCTGGGGGCTTCACATAGTTTCACACATGCTAGGTGAGTGTCCTCCTCTGAGCTGTGCCCCAGCCCTGTGTGGACCCTGATACACTGATGCTCAGAGAGCAGCCCCTACTGTACAAATGCCAACTCTGTGCATGCTCAAAAATTTGTGGGTTTTTTTTCCTAATTCTAATTCATAAAAAACAAAGGCAGGGTACTTTAATTTGGAGCTATGCACACTAGGTATCTTTTTCTTAGTGAAAAAAAAAAATAAGTAACTTCTGTTTTAAAAAAGTTATGACAATCTCACCCAAAATGTGAAGGAGTTAGCTATGACAACACACCAGTTTCTGCGCCCCCCACTGAGTGGCAGAGAAGGGTAGAGGGTGGTGGCCAGGAACCCAACCTGCCCTCCCAGTGAGTCAGAGTCGTGCCTGCTGCAAGCAAGCCTAACAAGCTGGGGATGCAGAAAGAACACACAAACGGGAAGAAAAGGCAGGACAATGGTAGCCACTATCAATGGTAGAATTCGTCTGCAAAAGCTAAGTGAGTGGAAAAGGCATGCGAGGCTCCTGAGCAGACAGGTGAGCATATCACGGTCCTAAGAGCAGAAAGGCTGGCAGTCCAGCATCCTCTAGCCAAAAGGCGTGGTCAGGTGGCCAGCACATACTGGCCAAGGCACCAGTGACCCCTTAGACCTCATCTCCATTCTCCTCACGGTCATGAGCCCTACCAGCATTTCCGTGCGCTGTTTCGGTCATAGCGGTACTGTCCTACCCACCTGCTGAGGACATCCTAATCATACAGCAGGGACCAGGGATGTCTGTATGTATGGATTTCACGCCGAGAAACCCTATGTTTGGACTTGACGAGGGTGCTTCATGAACCACAAAATCAGGCCCAACTGTGGCGTGTACCACTGGTCATTGACAACACAGACAGGGATGGAAAAGCTGCTCCTTTTGTACTCATATCATCAGTTGAACTGATGATCTCTGGAAATGCTGCCGGTACTGGGATCACGGGTGGTGGCACAGGTAGGCACTGGTTGAGCTGAGTGGCCCACCTGATGCTTCAGAGACACTGAAGCATATTTTAATTTATTAATTGCTACTAATTGCCCTATAATAAAGGCAGAACCTGTCAGCTGAACAAACAGACAATTAACTTGTTACTGCCATTTAATGACCTGTTTCAACAACAGACTTCCCTGGTGCAACTCCACACCTGGCTTGCTTACAAATGGGATCTAAGTAACAATAGGGGCGAGGGGAGCAGGTGCAGCCTCAGCCAGCGGGGAGCCTTTGTGTCATTGCTCCCAAAGAACTGAAAGACATTTCACTGTGGGTCCCTGGGCTCACTGCCCTAGGCCCTAGCATCTTTAGAAAAACATGTTCCCTTAGCAACTCGAGGTACAGAGACTGGAAAACAGTTTTGTGTAAGAATGCTGTAAGCGGATTTGGGGCTTTAATCTCACAGAGTGACTGGAACCGGTCTAGCCCAACAGGCACAGTGAAAGCCATGCATTGTGCACTTACATCTCCCATTGAGGTTGTGTGTGTCCATGAATGAAAAGGCCTCATCGCAGTTTGTGCCTTGCTCAGCATAGCTCTTGTCCATAGAATTCACCATCACGGTCATCTCCTGCCGGGTGCTGCTCATGGTTTCCTTCCGCTTCTTGGCCAGTTTCCTTGGGACAAAGAGGTCAGTTATGTGGATGTGCATGTGGACGGAAGACAGAGTCATGGTCCAAGAATTGACTCTACCAAACCAGTCATCCCTCTTGTATTGACTTATATGCTTTATCCATAGGAGGTACCCTGCCAGGCTGTAGATATAGAAATAGAAAACAGCTACTACCTCTCTTAACAACAGCAACAGCAGCAGTAGCAACAGCAACAGTGATAACAACAGCAACAACAGAAACAGCAACAGCAGCAGCAACAGCTGTAAGCAGCAGCCACAAGAGCAACAGCAATAACAGCAGAAACAGTAACAGCAACAGTAACAATAACAAAAGCAACAACAAATAGCCGATGCTTCCTACAATGAGCTAACCCCAAGTAACCAATGGCCCTGAGATGATGGTCACTGTTTGTTAACTGATACACTCATAGAATTACTAGTTTCTTACCAAATAATTGTCTGAGACACAGTGTCAAAGAGCAGATTCTAATAAATATCTGCCAAGCAAAATTGGATACAAGTTCTCAATTTGTGACAGGGTTACACCCCGGCGAACTGCAATTATTCCATGTTGAAATGACGTTGACTATAACCAACCTCACTTCCAGCAGGGTTAAGTTCTCAGCAGAAGGAAACACAAAGAGTCCCCGAAGAGGGATCCAGGCTTTTGTAAAGTACTCGCTAAGCACAAGATACCCATTATTTAAAGTGACAGCTACCTACATGAAAGTCCAATGGGAAATGACATAAAAAGCAGATGAAACACACTTCTGCAGATCTTATCACCAGAGTTCTGTACCTAAGACAGACAAAGATGGAATTCAAAATGATGTATTGAGTGAGGAGGTATCAGACAACACAAAGCCTGCTATGGAAGTCTCTCCTGGAAGAACAGAACAATGGCAGGGTCAACGGACATGCTAACAAGGAAGAGGGCGATCTTCTTGGGGTTTCACCATACACAAAGAACTACAGGTAATGGATCCTAGGAAGAGAGTCAGGCTCCGCCAGGGATGAGCTTCTTGCCCAGTGCCGTGTAGTCAGCCTTGAAACCATATACACACAATGAAAACGAACACAGCAGGTTAAATGTATCTATTTGTGCATACATGCATACACGTATAAATAATAATCAAAGAAAAAGAGGCTAGCAACTCGAGAGTGGAGAGACATGCAAGTGACTGGTGGAAGGAAGGGGAGGGGGTAAAACATAAAAATTATTCTTTAAAGGAAAGAAAAAAGAAGAGAAAATATTGTTCCTAAGTACCTACTACCATTTAAAACAAGAAAATGGCAGTTATTTCTAGTAAAGCATTTGAACACTGATCGACTTAGGGTATGACAGAATTGAAACGAGCCACATAATCACAACCACGCCCATGGCAGGTGATTGCTAATGCAACAGAGGGTGCTGGAACAGGAGACCAGATGGATAATCTTTATTATCATTTCTAAATGATGCATAATCTAAATGCTTTCTTGCCTGTAGTTATAGTCATCTTTTAATTCTATACTTTGAAGGAAGAACAGCCCCAAGATTAACTTGCCCTTTTAATTGCTAAAAGTTGGAGAGACAAAAGACACTTATTTAAGACAGATGAGCAAAAGTTGCATACAAAGTCTCCTGGAGGGAGAAGCGATGAGCACGGTAAGAGACCAGTCAGTCTGACCTCTCGGCACCCTCTTGGGTGAGGTGCAGACATGACCATTTTGTGAGCCCCTTCCCAGCCAGCTGCACTGTGTGGGAGCCAGCGTCTAGGCCTGGCTGTTATAATCAGTTGCTCTGGTCACTGTACCTCTGTCTTAATGTTGCTGTCCCAACACCACAGTTCCTATATAGCATTCTCAGGCCAGGTCTCCCCTGGAACACTGAAGTGGAGGACTGACAATCTTGGCTCCATAATTCAGACAAAATACTCATGTTGGGTATAAATTTCTTTGATATACTTTGGGTTAATTTATGCAGATAAATGCTTTACCATTGTCCTTTAGTTAAACTTAAAAGAGTGGCATAGTCAACTTTTGCAGACTCCCCTGTATCTTTGCTTGTTTGAATTCCTCTAAAAAGATTACAAAACAACAGTTCACGGCCCGACTTTTCCCTTTCCAATTCTTTATATGTATGAATCAATTTTGGACTCCCACACTAAACATTTCATTACTGATTTTCAGGTACAAAGGAACCCCTTTAAGGATTCATGAAGTAATGCTCAAATTGAATGGAGTTCGCATCAGAAACCCACAATTTGATGCTCATAGCTATTGGGCAAGTCCTTTAAGTCCATGAACCTTTTTCAAAACACAGCCAGCTCTCAATGTCCCCAGCCAGTCTCCCGTCGTTGGCTCTGTGCTTTATCTGTGTTTCAGCATCCAACGCAAACATCTTGTGCCAGGAAGGTAGCATAAGTGACGGAAGTCAGGTTCAGAAAATAAGGGTTGTAAGTACTGGAGACAAGGAGGGAAGCAGACTCAGCTCTATCAATGGCTGTCCATGGGAGCCACAAGTTTCAGAAGCCCCAAAGCCAGATTTTATGTCAATTCAGGGTTTAAATGCTGGCACATATCTTAGTTAGGGTTACTATTGCTGCAATAAAAACACCATGGCCAAAAGCAACCTGAAGAGAAAAGGGTTTATTTGGCTTACACTTATATATCAATGTTTACCACCAAGGGAAGTCAGGATAAGAACTCAAACAGGGCAGGATCCTGAAGACAGGAGTGGTGTGGGAGGTCCTTTTGTCTATGTGTTGCTTTTATTGGTAAATGAATAAAGAAACTTGCTTGGCCTATAGCAAGGTAGAACTTAGGTGGGAAAGCAAGGTTGAATGCTGAAAGAGGGTAGAGTCAAAGAGAAGCCATGTAGCCAGAGACAGACACAGAACTTTGCCAGTAATCCACAACCACGTGGCAACACACAGATTAACAGAAATGGGTTGAATTAAGATGTAAGAGCTAGCCACTAAGAAGCTAGAGCTAATAGGCCAAGCAGTGATTTAATACAGTTTCTGTGTGGTTATTTCGGTAGTCTGGGCGGCCAGGAAACAAACAAGTGGCCTTACTACAACACAGGAGCAGATGCAGAGACGGCAGAGGGCTGCTGCTTACTGGCTTGCTCTCCTTGTAGAACCCAGGACCACCAGCATAGGAAGGGCACCACCCACAATGAGTTGGACCCTCCCCCATCAATCATTAATTTAAAAACATTGCTCCACAGCAGTGGTTCTCAACCTTCCTAACACTGAGACCCTTTTAATACAATTCCTCACATTACCGTGATCCCCAATCATAAAATTACTTTGTTGCTACTTCTTAAGCGTATTGTTGCTACTGTTATGAATTGCAATTTAAGTATCTGCTATGCAGCATGTCTGCTATGCGACCCCTGTGGGGGTCACGACCTATATAGGCTGGGAACCACTGCTTTTTAGTCTTGCCTACAGTCCAATCTTATGGAGGCAATGTCTCAAATGAGGTCTCTCCTTTCAGGTAACTCCAGTTCGTGTCAAGTTGATATAAAACTGGCCACCACAGGAAATAAATTAATATAAATAAATTAAAAATATAAAATAATAAATTGTTTGGCCCAAAGAAAGCACATTGGTTGTCACTGGTGCCATCTTCATGTAGTAAGAGCACTGGAAGGCTTAACTATGTTAGAAGGAAAAGGAGCGGGAACTGACGCTTCCCACAGAGAACGCCCACACCCTGCATGTATTATCTGCTTTGATCCTGGCAACCACAGAAGACTTATTTTTCATTCTTACTTTGCAAATGAGAGAATCAATTTTCAGGAAAGCTACACGTTCAAATGATAGAACCGAGCCAGGGCCTAGAACTTTCTGTCTAGTTCTGCAACCAGTGAGGTGTGCCTTGTACGTTGTCAAAGGGCTTTCAGGCATGAATCCTCTATCACCCCAGATGTAAACCCTGTGTGCTGAGAAGTGAGAAGAAGATCCACAGAACATACTGCACAGTGCTAGCGGCATGCAAAAATGTTTATGAATATCACCATCACAGGTAACAACTCATTTATTCAAAGTAGGCTCCTTAGTTATGGGAGATATGAACTGACACTAGGGTCTTTTATTTGTTCTTCTATGTGGCAGAGAAGTGCCTGCCAACACTCCCAAGTGGTTGAGAAAGTTTAGATTTTGAACTAAAGTTCACTTATTACTGGACGACTTGATCCCCCCCACCTCTGTCTCTCTGTCTGTCTCTGTTTGCTATCTTAACATCCCCCCTCCCACCCTGTGCTACAGATCTGTGATTTTCAAGTTGAAAACCATGAGAAAAACTTTCTGAACTTAATATCTTGCATGGAGAGAAACTCCTTAACTGGAAACAATTTCCTTTATACTCTTATCTAAAGATGAGTAAATTTGTTTTTCATCATAATGTCTAGAGAATGGTTTGTCTGAAACACTGGTAATTGCCAATCTCCAAACCTGTGCTCTATGAATCTCAAAGATCCTTTATAATTAAAAGAAGAAGAAAGAAAGGCTCCTATCGATATCTATAAATAGATAATTTGAAAAAAAAAATGAGTTAACGGTCTGGAGAGTTTCCTGGTAGTGGGAAGGAGGCAAAAGTCACCACTCTCTCCAAACACCAAGCAAAGGAGGACAGAATGCAAACTGACTGTTTCAGATGGGTGGGAGGGCTGAGGACACGGGGAACCACTGTCCCCTAAGCAGGATGACCTTGGGCAGATGTGCAATTCACAACTTAAAGTAGTGAAAGTGTGTGTGCAAAAACGCCTGTGAAACCAAATTAACACATTTAAATAAATGACATTTAATTAATAACGAGATGTATTGTCATGAGCAAACAGCTGGGGTTCTAGTGTGGACAGGGTCTAAGGGCTCGAATGTAATCCCTATGGCATCATGAAATGGGGAAGAGAGAACTCAACAGTGGAAATATTTGAAACACTAATGACTAAGCATTTCCTAATGCTAAGAGCAGATACCAAAGTTCACATTAAAGAAATCCAGGGAACACCAAGAGGGGTAAGTCCAAAACATCTACAGTGAAGCCTACCACATTCAGATAGCAGAGAAGAAATGGAAGCAAAGAGAATCTTAAAAGAAGTGGAAGGGGCAAGGATGCTTCCCAAACAAGAACAACAAAATGAGGGCTACATCAAATTTCCCAGAAACCACTTGAATAACAGCGGAGTTTGGTAAAATCATCAACATGGCAAAGAGAACATGACAAACCTACAATGCTATCAAGTTATCCTTTAGAAGTGGAGAAATAAACCTTGGCAGACACGAAAAAGTTATTGAGTTCACGGGCTCAATATGTGTGCAGCAAGTATACACACACGTGCACGCGAACACACACACACCCCACAGGATTGAGGGCTGGTGGAAGAGAGGTCATGAATGTCAGGATCCATCACAGGCCCTGACTGGGCAACCAAATTGAATCATCAGGGCTGGGCAGATGGCATTTCCTGTTTCTGGAATCAGAAAGATGGCCTCTTTTGAAGCTAACCCTGGTGATCCTGAGGATAGCTGCACAGTCACTTTTGTGAAGTGGTCCCCTCTAGAGAGAAGATTTGCTGTGGGAAGTGGGGCACAACTCGTTTGCTATACTGAGTCTAAAAAGGACTTAGTGGTGAGCAATGTATGAAAAAACAGATTTGCTCCTAGAACTCAGCCAGGATTGGCATCCCAGCGCCTTCTTAGCAGCATAGGTATCTTCATATATGGTATCATTGCCTCCTCCTTAAAGAGGATGAGAAGCCAACTAGTGTATTCATGTAGCAGGATGCCTTTGGTCAGCTGACGTCAGAGTTTGGTGATTTAGGATGTGATGATTGAATTCATCTTTCACCACCACCACCAGGAGTCACCTGGTCTAAGTCAGTCTCAAGAGCCCTGTGCCCATTGCTGATGCCTCAGTAAACATGCAGGACTCTGAAAACCAAGTTATGGATACCCCAAGGGTCTAGTCTTAGAGAAGAGGTTACAGAGAACAGGCTATACTGATAGCCATGATTTGTGTCTCATGTTCTTTAGCTATGGTGCACATGGCTGATTGACAGGCTCAAAACTCTAAAACAGAGCCCCAGCATAGCTTGCCTACTATATAGGGGGTGGCTGGAAGGCATCTCCAACACGGACAAGAGGGTGGTGACTGAGGACCCCATATCCCTTGGCCTGCAGACGCTGCCCCAGAACAGCAGTGTGTTAGCATCTGGTTGTGAGAGTGACCAGTGAGACTGGCAGAAACTCTGTATTACTGGCAGCCATGGAGGCATGACATTTTAGGGTTTCAAGACCCAGTCAGGATCTCCAAATATTCCAGAGATAAGCGAGCCTCTGGCAGCCGACATGACTCTGCCATCTGCAGGACAGGGAGGAAGACTAGGGAAAAGGAGATGCTGGAAACTCGCTTCCTGTAATCATCATTTTTTTGCTTTAATAGAGTTTAATAGAGTTAGTGTTTGTGATACTGTCCGCTTTTGCTATTTCACTCCATTCTTAACCAAAGCTTCTCTCTAAGTGACATTATGGAGAAACTGTCACGTGAACTTAAAGGAAAGGGTGTGGGAAATACACACAGCGACCAGCAGAAAACTACAATCATGAATGTGGAAAAAGAAATCTTAGAAGAAAAATGACATAAATCATACATTTGCATGTACATAAAAAGGAAAAACGACAGAGAAGACATAATTGAGGTTATAATAATATCTTTTACGAATTCTTAATTAATCTAGCAGATAAAAGTTTGTTAAAAACAACAACAGAGTACCGCAGCTACTGCTTAAGGATAAGAAAGATTTAAGAGAGATATGAGGGAAGGAAATAAAAGTGCACGTTGCCATTGCTGGGACGCCCTGTACCCAGGAAGCAGAATAAAGTGATCCGAAGGCAGACTGGCATCAGCTGTAAGTGCCTAGCATATTGGGGACAACCAAGGACAAAGATGCTGAGAAGAGAAAGTGGAAGAACACAAAATGCTCCACACAACACAGAAAGAGAAGATGGGAGAGAAACTACATACAGACGAAGAAAGCACAAGGCAATAAACCCAACATGGTAAAAATATGTGGTAAAAAAATGGTAAAATCCCAAAATGGTAAAAAAAAAAAAATAGCTCTTAATACAGTACTTATCAATAATCATTTGAAATGCCAACCTCTACACCTTTAAGCTGAAAGATAGACACTATCAAGTAGATTTTTTAAAAAAAGACCCAACTTAATATCATCTATAGGAAACTTATCATACATACAAAGATCCAGACAGATTAAAAGTAAAGGGATGAAGAAAGACACACCAAGCCACAAGATCCAACAGAAAATCAGAAAGAGCTGCACTGGATCCGACATGACTCTCCAAAGAAAGGTAAGTCACCGTGGATTGGAGGAGGCACTGCATTAAAACGAAATGGCACGCTCTCAAAGCAGACTTAAAAATTTCATGCTATGTTGTCAATACCAAGCTTATATACAAATCAAAGAATGATGAACTATGAGGAAAAGCAGATGAACCCACCCATATAGTTAAGACCTACATCCTTTCGTTAGCAGTGGGCAGATCAAATAGGCAGGAAATCACTGAGGGCATTCTTCCGTCCAGCAGCACAATCAGTTGGCTGGATTTGATGGACACTGTTAGAATATTTCACACAGCAACACTAGAACATATATCCCCTTCAAACTCATAGGTCGTGTTCACAGATGTAGAATATATTTGGGTCCATAAAACACACCTTACAGTTTTTTTTTACAAAAAAGAAAATATACAATGCATATTGTCAGATGAAATTCTACAATAGAAAGATGGCTGAAAATTCCCAAACATTGGAAGATTAAAAACAAAAACCTGTTAAAGCCTTCATTTCCAGCATGGATGGTAGAGAAACCTTTAAGAAGTGGAGTCTAGTGAAAGATCATTGGAGGCCATCCTCGAAGGAGCCTATGAGATGGTGTCTCTTCTCTCTCTTTGCCTCCCAAGTACCACAAGGGAGATGATTTTGCTCCCCGTACTCTCCCCATTGTGATATGCTTCGACCACAGGCCCCAGGGCAATGCGCCCACCTGAGCACATCCGAAACTGTGAGCCTGCACAAAAGTATCCTTTTTCTATGCTGAGTCTCTCAGATAGTTTGTCACAGTACAGGAACACTGAATAACACACAGCTTAACGATTATAGTACTGTTTGGGGAAAAATCAGAGGCGGGGGAGGGAAGACAATGGTCATCATAGGTCTGTAAGTGCAGATGGGAATGAAGGAGAGAGAGGAGAGCAATGAGGGAGGTTCTCAGAGGGAAGAGACAGTTGTCATATGGCAGGCTCACCACACAGGAGGGAACTGGAAATGAGAAAACACTTCCTGGCACACCATCATCGGCAGACAGGTGCCAATCACAACCGATAAAGAAAACCCAGTGAAGAATGAACTTGTTGGGGGAAAGTCCTGTGGAGGAGCTGGGGTGCAAATGGGGGCCACCTAGCTGAACAAAGCAGAAGAGAAAGTTCCCTCTCCGTAACTGTGCTGGGCGGTCTGTGGTATGGAAGGATGTTTGCTACAGATAACAGTGGGCTCTCAATAAGGGGGAGGGGAGTGGGAGGAGGGAGTGATGTGTGGGAGGAGGGGGAGGGAAATGGAAAATGGGGAGGGGCGGAAATTTTAATTAAAAAAGAATAAAGAAAAAAAAAATTAAAAAAAAAGGAAAAAAACACCCAAAAAAACAGTGGGCTCGAAGGGGGAAGCACTCTACCATGCTTATGTCTGGCTGTCACTCAGAAAAGAGAGTTCACTACCTAGTCCCTCTCTGTGACACAGGTGCTGTCCCAAAGAGAGGCTAGAAAAGCCCGTAGGCCCGACCTGGACCTCAGCCCAGGGAGAGGTTGTCTTTACTTTAAAGTAATCTTTCAATTAAATACTACAGGGGAGGTAAAACTTACAGAAATGGAAATCACATACAGATAGAAGAATAAAAGAACAAATGGCTTTCTGGTCCTGGCTTGTATAATTATGTGTGTGCTTAGATTTAATTAAATCTGGGGTAGAAGCTGGAACTCAGAAGTATTTAATTTTTCTCACAGTAGGGATGAAACAGCTATTGGTTGGGCCCAAGCTGAACAAACCTAAATGAATAAGCTGTCACCTTAAGGACAGATCTGTTCCAACTACCACATCACGTTGTTTTCAAAGTTAAATGTTAAGGAACGGAATCCACAGCGGTCTGGTAACTATTTCAACTTCACTAGCACTGCATCAGCTTATAGAAACACAAATAAAACTAATTATTACAGAAGCCGTGGATTCGGAAAAGATATGCATTTATTAACTCTTGAAACACCCCAGTGAAGACACTGCTCTCTTTAACCCCACCGTATATGGAAGGCAACTGAGGATTCAGCATGGTGAGCTGCCTAGGGCAGGGTAACTTTCAGCATGTGGCATCATACTCACCTGTAGAGACACATACATACATCTCTAAAAACATCATTGGTTCATAGCTAACCACACTGGTGGCTTTAGTCTGGACACATTTAAATACAGGCTAACCTTTGCCCTACAGAGCTTCTGGGTTTAGCTGAGGTAGAAACTCCTGTCTACTACCACTAACTGTACCTCCCTGAAGTTCATTCAGTCTCCCTCTCCTGGACACCATGCTGTGCAGAGCACCACTACCTACCCAGAAGCCTTTAGGCTCCCACTGACCATAGACAGACAAGTATCTCTCCTGAAGAATAGTTCTGTTCCCAGACAAGCCTGAGTTTTTGTTTGTGTTGGGCTTCTACTATATTTATCTCTTGATCATGGGATGAGACAAAACAACATGCTGAAAAAAAATATTCAAAACGAGATGCATAATCTCAGTATCATGCACGTGACTGGAGGACGCCATGTTGAGTGGCCAAAGTGAGATCAGAAAGACAAACAGCACGTGCTCTCAGACATATGTAAAAGCTGAGAAAGCTGATCCCAGGGGCAGGCCAGTAGCTTCCAGAGTCAGGAAAAGTGAGAGGGAGTGGGGTGGGCAAAGGTAGGTTATTGGGTAGAGCAGTGTGTTGGGATAGGAGGAATAACTCCTAATGTTTACAGAACAATGGGAGAACTATGGTCAACAATAATTAATTGTATTTTCAAAAGAGTAGACATGATTTTAACGCTCCTAACACAAAAGAAAAAAATGACTGGATTGATGAATATTTCAATTATTCCGATCTGATTATTTCATACAATATACATATACTGAAATGTCAGAGTTCTTTCCTAAGGCCCTTTGTAGCCTTTCTTCTAGACCATCTCCATTCCTTGATGACATCGGCTGGATCTGCAGAACTAGTCTCTAGCAGGGATGGCCCCCCTTAGTGGCCACACAAAGCTGGGACTCAGGAACTCCATAGCCACCAAACTTGGCTAGGATTAAGAGTGAGCAACAGCAACCAAAGAGATGAATGCTCACCCAGTGAAGATTAGACCAGTTATCTATACCAGGAAACATTTTAAACATCATAATGGCAGATTACAGATCGTAGTACAAAGTCTCAAACTGAAAGAGTCAAGGCAATTTGCTTTCTCAAGAAGCCATCAACCCTATTGCAATAGGCCCTGGGAAATGCAATTTAGCAATTATGGAAGTGTTCAAGGACCTTAAAGAAGATATGGATAAATCGCTCAGTGAAGATCATGAAAACAGAATCTGTGAAAGTGAAAAAATGAAAACTATTAAAGACAGTAAAGTGGAATTTAACAAAGAATTTATTAACATATTTTTAATAAAATTATAGAAGAAAATTTCTCTGACCTAAATGTGGAAGTGCCTATCAAGGTACCAGAAGCACACAGAATACCAAATAGACAAGACAAGAAAAGAAATTATTCACAACACATAATAATTAGTACACTAACTGTAACAAACAACAACAAAAAGCTACAAGGGAAAAAAGACAAAGTCACATAGAAAGGCAAGCCCATTACAATAATATTTGATTTTCAATGGAGATTCCAAAAGCCAGAAGGACCTGGAAAGATGTTCTATGAACTCACAGAGACCATTGACACCATGTATAGTAGGTGAGATTACTATACCCAGCAAAACTATCAATCACAATAGACAGAGAAAGAAAATATTTCATGAGAAAACAAATTTAAGCAATTTCTACCCACCAATCCAGTACTACAGAAGGTACTAGAAGGGAAGCTTCAGTCTGTACAAAGAATAAATCATTCCAGAACAACAAATCAAAGGGGGGGAATTCATTTCACAACACAATAATAGGAATCAACAGCACTGCTCATCAATAACTCTCAATATCAATGGTCTCAACTTCCTCAACAAAAAGACAAAGACTAACAGAGTTGATTAGAGAACAGGATCCATCCAAGAAACACACTTTACAATCGAGAATGGATATCAACTCGGGGTAAAAGGATTTAAAAAAGTTATTCTAAGCAAATAGACCCAAGAAGTAATGAGATGTAATTTTAATATCTGACTAGACAGATTTCAAACCAAAACAAATCATCAGTGATAGAGAAGGATACTACATACTCATTAAAGGAAAAATCCACCAAGAAAGTATTGTATTTTAAAGACTTATGCACCCAAACAGGGGCTTCTGAGTTCCTAAGTGCAGAAACACTACTGCAGCTAAAGCCACACATCAAACCTCACATACTGATAGTGACTTCAGTTCCCCACTCTCAAAAATAGATGTGTAATCAAGAAAAAAAAAAAGAAATACGGGAGTTAAATAATGTCACAAATCAAAAGGTCCCAACAGATGTTTACAAAACATCCTATCAGAACACTACAGGAATATAGTTTCTTCTCAGCAGCTTGTGGAATGTTCTTCAAAATTGAAAACATGTTAGGAAATTAAAAAAGTCTTAACAAATATAAGAAATGTGAAATAACATTCTGAGACCTATCTCACCACCATCTATTAAAGCTGTAAATCAATAATCACAGAAACAATGGAATGTAAACAAACTCATGGAAACTGAACAACTCAATACTCAATGAAAAATAGGCCATGAAAGAAATAAAAACTTTATAGAATTAATGAAAATAAAAATATAACATACTCCCAAACTATGGGACACAATAAGAGCAGTTCTAAGAGGCAAGTGCCTACAAAACAAAGTACCTAGGGAGAGCTTTTATCACAACACAGCAACACACCTGAAAGCTCTAAGAAAACAAGAAGTGATCCCTAAAAATAGTAGATGGGATGAGATAATCAAACTCTGGGCTGAAATCAATAAAATAGAAACAAATAAACAATACAAAGAACCAATGAAACAACAGTTGGTTCTTGGAGATAACCAACAAGATTGACAGAAAAGATGGAGTACATATTTTTAAAGTATGTCTATGATTGTCTTTTCTGAATGTCCTTAGTGTCTGTCCTACGGTCTCCCATTTCAGCTCTAACATTATTTATTTGGATCTTTAGGAAAACCTAAAAGAAATGGATGAAGTTTTCGATTTATGTGACCCACCATAGTTAAATCAAGGTGGAGTAAACAATATAAAGAGACCTGGTACAGATACTACGGAAATCAGTGTGGTAGTTCCTTAAGAAGTTAGGAATAGATCCACCTCAATATCATCAAGCTACAAACCTTGGGACTGATAATAGTGACTTGCCTAAACAAGGATATACTGGTGCAATAGTAGCACAAACATGGGAGTAATCAAACACTTTTTAAAATTAGCTTTCAGGTTGCTTCATGAGATGGAACCCCTATCTGACACTGGTAGAAGGGCCAAGAACCTAAGACTACATAGCTGGTCACTAGCCTAGGGGAAACTATAATATTATTAAGAAACAGAGCCATAGAATGGCTCTCAATGACACATTGCTATACAAGTAGATCAGCCTCACTCATCAGAGATGCTTACTCTTGCAGCAGACGGGACTAACACTGAGGCCCATAACTGGGCAATGTGTGGAGACTGAGAGACTTGAATACTCAGTCCTAAATGGGATGTCTTCATCAAAGTCCTCCCCTCAGGGCTGCAGGAAGAAGAAGGACTGGTGGAGTCAGAAGGAATGCATGAGTTGAAGAGAACAGTGTCTCCCAGACACAAAGTGACTGAGACAGCACTCAAAGGACCTACACAGGTTCAAACCAGGCAAAGTCCCAGTACTCAAAGGGGAAGAGGACACAAAGTCACACCCTCAAACCAAAAGTTATGTGCTATTGGTACCCGCTGGCAAAGAGGAAAACCAGTTTTCTCCAGTGCAGTATCATTGGGTATATCAGTCAAATTCCAGGGCAGCTCTCATGCCCAGAATTAGCTGGCCAACACAAAATAGACTCCATTTGGCTTTGGCGGTATTTATGTTTCATTTCAATGTCTTTGGCCATGTTTTGTTTTATTGATTTTTTTTTTTTTTTTTTGGTTCAGACTGATTTTTGTTTTGTTTTTTGAGAGGAAGAAAGAACATGGAAGGTAGGTGAGTAGGGAGAGGAATTAGGGGAGGAGAAAAATGATTAAAATGTATGAAAAAATTTCTCAAGTAAAAAATTAAAATATTCACATAATGCCCCATAAATATGTACATTCTACACCGGTTAAAATTTAAGATTATTTTTAAAAATGCTAAGCTGGCAGACCATTAGACAGTTTGACATGGTAATGGGATAGGACAGGCAGACTGGCATATATCTTTCTACCCCATCACAGGAGGAGAGTCAATTTTATTGCCCTCTCATTTGAGGCTACTGTTTGGTTTTGCAGGACCAAGGTAAAGATGGCTTATGTGAGTGTTTGTGAAGGAGCACAGACTGTGTAGAGGCAAAGAGGGGTGTGGATGCCTCTATCTGGTGTTGAGTCTCTCTTGGTACATGTGCGTTCATACATATGACCATGTATGTTTACGCTAAGGAAGCTAAAACCGAACCATCCTCTATACGTGCAATAAAATTTGTCTTTCTCAAACTTTCGAGTTGAAACATCCATAGAAGACTGGTTTTCTATTATAATTTATGATCACTTGCAGCTCAAAACACAAATGACGTGTATGGCTGTGAAACGATAGTCATTGCTATCACAGCTAAAAGGGAATCATGGCTTGTCATTCTAGTGCAATGAAATTCATGTAGGAAATGAAGCTGGTCTGCAAGACTATGGTAGTTGAATGGAAATGTCCCTATGGGCTCATATGGTAGCATGCATGCTTCGTCCCCAGCTGAAGAAATGTTTGGAAGGATTAAGGGGTGTGGCCTTGCTGGAGCGGGTGTGACTTTGTTGAAGGAGATGTGCTGCTGAGGGTGGGCTCTGAGGTTTCACAAGCTCACACAAGTCCCAATCGCTCTGTCTCTGTCTCTGTCGCCATCTCTCTGTCTGCCTGCTGCCTGCGGATCAGGATGCAAAGCACTTGGCGGCTGCTCCAGCACCATGCCTGTCTGCTCCGCACCACCATGATCATGGACTAACCTCTGAATCTGGAAGCAATCCCCCAACTGACTGCGTTCTTTTAGAAGATTTGCCTTGGTCATGGTGTCTCTCCACAGCAGCAGAACACTATGTCAAAGATTAATAACAGTTCCAATAAGCCTTACATATGAAATAACTGTAGTTTTGCAAGTTACAAAGTTAACATTAGAGCCTGCTATTTTCCTGGGGGAGCATGGCAGATTTTCTAACATTTTAGCCTTTTTAATTTGATTAAAAAGTTGCTTCTACTGAGTTTCAAAGGGATCTTGGATGAGACACCATCGCTCTTCTACAGCTGGGAAGCTACTGTTCATCTCTTAGCTAAGGTGTATCTTTTTTTTTTTTTTTTCGAGACAGGGTTTCTCTGTGGTTTTGGAGCCTGTCCTGGAACTAGCTCTTGTAGACCAGGCTGGTCTCGAACTCACAGAGATCCGCCTGCCTCTGCCTCCCGAGTGCTGGGATTAAAGGCGTGTGCCACCACCGCCCGGCTAGCTAAGGTGTATCTTATACGCATGGGCATAACTACATGTGGGCTGTGTTCCCTTTGGTGTTTCTTTTCCCAGCAATGTTCTACGCAGCACTAACACAGCCTAGAGTGTCTTGAACACCTCAAATAAGCAAGTGACTTTACCAGGTTGATCTACGGACATAACCATGAAGAATTGCTTTGATTGCTTTCATTGATATAGAAGAGCCCAGACCACCGTGAAAGACATAATTTTCTGGACCATGGTCCTGTTCTGTAGAAGAATATGACCACTTAGAGTTGACAGAGCTGAGCATGAGTTAACAGAGAGAGTCAGCAACCCCGGCTCCTGCCTCCAGTTCCTGCCCTGATTTCTCTCAATGGTACATGGTGACCCGGAAGTATACACCCAATAACTCCTTCACCCCAGTTGCTCTTGGTCATGGTGCTTGTCACAGCAACAGAATGAAACACTATAACCAGTATCTGTCATGTGGCAGGTATACACCAAATATCTGTTGCTGTACTTGGGACTGCCCAACTGGTTGTTTACACCGCATTTCCTGGTCAGAGAAACCAAAAGATGAACACAACGTGAGAACATCGCCCTAGGCGTGGAGCTGACGCTCAGTGTTCAGTGTCTGCAGGCTCCTGCCCAGGAGCTGCTGGGGAGTACACATCACATGCTCAGATCCCAGTCTGTCTATGTTCTTTCCGGCGGCTGAAAGAATTCAACAGACCTTGGCAGCTGAACATATGTAATTATTTCAGTGACACAGCCATTTTGCCCTGGATACTTTTGTGAGGGATATGGTTTGAATGCGTCCCCCCAAATTCATGAACTGGAAACTTGATTCCTAAATTCATGCGGTCATGGTTTTAGAAGGAAGGACTTTGGGAGCTAGTTAGGATTATGTGACATCATAACACCCATGATGACATCAGTTGCTTTATAAGAGAAAGGGGAGGGGAGAACTCTCCAACAACATGATGGCCTCTATCATGCCATAATGCAGGAAGAAGGCTCCTACCAGGAGCCAGGAGATCAATAACGGAGAAACGAATTTGCTTCCTTTGTAAACTGCCTATTTTGTGCTATTGATGTAGCAGCAGACAGTGGCTGAAAACACAGCGAGGGAATGAAAATCACATATTCTCTTTCCATACCTGAGCTTCAATAACGCTCACTCAACAACCCTGGAGGAAAGCCTTTGGGTCAGTTCTGAGACACATTTTCCTATCACAGACGGGGTGTCTTCCCCAAGCTCTCTTTTCTCCCAAGGAAATGCCCTGTGAGTCCCGTCTGCCCCTTATGCCTCTCGAGTGTATGGGCTCTGCATACACTGAGCGCTTGTTTTAGAACAGTTTGACTAGGCTTGAAGCTTCCCGACCAGGACTGCAGTAAGAAGGATAGCTCCACTCACAGCCTGCCCTTCAAGAACCACCTGCTTATAGATCCCATCTGACAGGAAACATCTTCCACTTGGGAGCAACTCACAGCTCACAGGAGCGCCCACATGTAATTTCCAAAACCAGCTGAAGATTCTTAAACACTAAAAAGGAGTCAGCCATAAAAGTAATAGATGCGGTTTCTGTCATCCTCGTAATATTTTGTTTAGCTTTATATCTCGCATCAGGGCGATATGAGTCTGCAGGGACTGGGACCAGCCATGCCGCAAGAAATATGGAACTGGTATGATCCGCAGTAGAGCGAGAGCGGGGATAACGTGACATTCGTGGGAGCAGTCCTGTGCAGTTGGCTCGGGCTGCCCAATTCCACACGTGCGCATTATCTGGAAACTTAATGATTTCAAAAATGTCACTCTGCAGAAAAACTAAACTGGTATACTGTGAGTCCTCTACCGGGCTATAAATACAAGTAGGAACTCAGGGACTTAATGCATGTCACTCTGGAGCAGTACCTCCGCTCCCCCTGATGTCTACGGAGCTCACTAAAGTCTCAGAAGGCCTCTGCCTAATAAAAGCAGGGCAAATTACTGGCGTCAACACACAGGAAAACAGGGCTCAATAAAATTGCTTAGTATGGGTCTTAATTTGAGGATTGACATTTTAAAATCCAGGATATCCTTGGGATACACAGAACTAATTTCATAAACAGGCAAAAAATTTTAAAGAGTGGTGTATATGCTCACAATATTGTACATAATTGTCTGAAAATTTAAAAGCATAACAAAAACTGTTTAAAAAATTCCAAATTTCAAAATGTAATTACTGATTAGTCAATGTAAACAGGAACATACAATCTGTTTCTCATGGGGTCCTTGTACGAGAGACATTAAGTTTAACCTCGGAAGAAATGCCTTCACCACTGGGCAGGATGGCCCTGGAAGATGCTCATCTCCAGTCTTGAAACCTGTGACTGTCTATTACATGATTCAAGAATGGATGCTGTTGGAACACATTGTTGATACCCTTAGAACAAGGCCAGGCTTTCGTCCTCAGTCACTCTGCAGATAGAACTGCAGGCCCCTTCAGCAGGCAGAACAATGTCCGGGCAGAGTGCTGGGGTGGCCAAGGCTCCCAACATGTGTTTGCTGCTTTATGGGTGAAAGAGCCACAATCCCAGGACAATGGCTGGAGTCTAGAAAAGGAGAAGGCAAGGAAACACTCACCTCTGCTGTTCCCAGATAGGAGTACAACTCCCTGGACACCTTCTGAACTCAAAAATGTAAGGTAATAGTGTTTTAAGCCATTGTCTCTGTACATCATATCAGCGCAGCCATAGTAACAAACACAATGGCATATTATCGGCACTCTAATTTTTTAATGTGTCACTTATAGACAATCCTATGCCCCCCCACCATCTGTAGTTGTTCTGAGTTCTCCCAAAACAGATCTTCCCTCCTTCCCTTCCTCCTCCTCTCTCTCTCCTTTCTTCCCTCTTTCTCAGTCATACACAGTCTTTATTGGATTTTTAAAAGGCTAAACAATAGTAAATTTATTGTTAAAATATTATCCCTTGGGGAAAATATAAAAAAAAACCTTCATTTTAAAGATCTGTACGTCTGGCTATGAAAATACAAATTTCCATTTATCATATGTGAGGTCTTGAAGCAAACCAAGATGCCCTTGCTACTTACTAGACACTCCTAGTTAATAAGGCCTGGAAAGTCTGCTGTTTGTGGGGAGCTCACAGGCGGATGGGGATGGGGATGCAGGATGAGAAGGGGTACCCTTCCTTACAAAATGAACCTCAAAAGGGTCAGGAAAGTTGCTCTGTGATGAGGATTGAGTCCAGTTAGATAAATAGGCTTCAGGTTGAAAGAGAGGCTGGACTAAAAAAAAGGGGGGGGGACTGACTTTTGGCCTTCATATTCATGTATAGATATGTGCACATACATCTAGATGCATGCATGTGTGTACACAAACATACTATCAAGTACATATACCACACACACATTATACAATAATCCATTTTTTCATTGACTTGCAAATAACTGAGATTAAAAATCTTGTCAAATATGACTTATAATATAGACTATAAATATTGTATATTATCTTATATTACAACATGCATTTCTATCATCGAGCTGATCATTTATATTTCACATTTAGAGTCTATTGGGTTATTGATCTTTTCTTATCAATATCAATATTCATATTCATATATCCTTTATAGTTAGGTCATTAGTACTCTGAAATATAGTCATGTAAGAAATCAGTTTGCCTAATTTAAAGCTCCATTTAAACTTTCTTCATGGTGACTTTCCAGAAGTTTATAATCCTAAAGTATTCAAATTTATTGATTATGTCTCATGGCTTATGTTGTCATAGATTTCACTACAAGGCCACAGCCTTTTTCCTCTTAAGTGAGCAACAAAAAGGGGGGGCAGGGAAGAGTTGAATCCTGGCCTATCAGACAATGGCAGCTGGATGAATAGAAACAGGGTAAAACATGGTAAGGACGGGTGATATCAACCTAGAACAGTGACTGACACAGATCAGTGTCACTCCTTACAGCCATACTGTGCTTTCTAATCAGCGTTTTCTGTTATAAGGGACCAGGGTTTCTTCAAGAAACAGATGACTCCAATTAAGGGCAGATGATGTTCTTGCTAGACCGAAGTCTATTGGCCGCCATGTTTTCAGACTCCAGAAATGATGTCAGAAGAACACGAGACCACTTGAAGGGGTTCCTGATGGCTAAGAGAGAGATGCTCTGACCATTCAGACACTAATTCCATGCAAACAAATGACATCCACCGAAGTCCCTAAGTCTGCAGTGAGATAATCAGGAATAAAGCTACAGGATACAGATTCATTGGGAAATGAACAAAAGGGTGAGTGATGACGGCTGCATTCCAACGAAACCAAATGGTTGAGCCAAGAATAGCATTTATCAAATATAGAAGAAACGACAAAACCGAGATGCCACCTTTTGAAACTACTCATAAAATAATGGACCTAGGTCATCGTCATTGGTGGCTCAAAAACCTCAGTAAGCGAGGCTACTGTGGAACTTATCCTAACAGACAGATGAGGTTGGCACAGACAGACCTCTGTCATCTAGCTCAGCAGCACGTGAGACTTTGTCCAAACCAAAACCAGACATCAGAACCCCTTGTGCTCCAGCTCTGAGATCACAGAAAATACAGACACCAAAGGGATGTGCTAAATGATATGAAAAGACTCTGTCAGCCAAGCTCAGAGCATGGAGGGCTTTACATCTTGCGTGGTTCATCAGCAAACATGCTAAGGACGACTCATCTTGTCCTATGCTGCAGCCAACTTAAAGTGTGGAAGGGTGGTAACCTGCCCTGTGTTACAAATACATCACGTGCAGAAGCCAAACAGAACTAATTATTTTCATTCTCTCTCTCTCTTTTTTTTCTAGCACATTCTGGGCAAGATCTCTGGCTTGGCAGGCTCATAGTCAGATCAACTTTATCTGAGTTTCAATGGAATTGGTGGAGAAATGGCAATGCGTGTGCCATGTGAAGCCTGTTCCAAATAGATACTTCAAATAGCAACTCCGAGGCTTGGTTTTTGCAAACAGAAAATAGCTTTACTTTTTAGTAGGCTGTTTCATCCTGAACAATCCCCTTTTCTTATCTTTTCGCTACCTTTCTCCTCCTCCTGTGATCAGAGTAACAGCACTTAAGAAGAGAAACTGATCCCCTCATACAGATGATAACTGTATGATTCTTAGAAGCGTGGTGTATAGACACAAAAAGACATTTCCTGCAATGTATGGCAGACTTTCAAATTATCTTTTGCTAACTCATTAGCATTTTAGAAAGATTAGGTTCATTGCTAAAGAAGCCATCTGCTTATCTGGGAGATGCGTGCAAACAGCTCTGGCAACACTCAGAGCAGGGCACCAGCAGGCACTATGTTTCCTTCTCGCTTCTGAAGCATAGGGAAGGGGTCTAACTTCCTGTCCCCAAACCTGAGTTATGTAGGATGCTCTATGAGAACATTAAAGGAGAACAAAGAGTAGGTGATAGTATTTAAAAACTTTTCATACATATGATATATGCATGGATATATATATATATTTATATATTAATTTTATAAAGACTTTATAAACTCAGAAACACACATACACGAGGAGATTTAGGGTTTTGCTTGATTTCTGAAATGCCTGCTTGTTCCCACGGTAAAATCATGACAATAGACACAGCCTTTGGATCATGTGAAGTGACATTCTGAGCAGTCTGAACACAGAAGATCCTATAGAGTAGTGATTCTCAACCTGTGGGTCATGACCCCTTTGATGGTCAAAGGACCCTTTCACAGGGGTTGCCTAAGACCGTCAGAAAGGATAGATAGTTACATTGTGATTCATAATAGTAGCAAAACTACAGTTAGGAGGTAGCAATGAAAATAACTTTAGGATTGGGGTCCCCCTTTAACTGTATCTAAAGGGTCTTGGGGATTGTGGGGGCGGAGGACCACTACCACGCTATTGGTGAGGTGAACTGAAGGCCCTTCATTGTCAACTGGATGTCAGTTCCCTTTCATCTCACAGAAGTGTGGAAGGCACCAGGGCTGAGCAACAGGGATAGCGGGCTGTGTCTTCTCAGCACGCCAAGGAGCGTATCAGACCCCAGTCTTCTCTCCACACAGCAATGGAACTAGTTATCTGCAAAGTGTCTGCAGTATGGGAGACTGATTAGTTTAGCCTTTCAATGCAGGCCGCTGCCTTGAAGTTGCCTTAACATTTCTGTGTTGACAAGGTGTAGGAGTCAGTTCTTAAAATTATCAGATGGCCATACCTTTCAGAGTTTACCCAGAATTCACCAATCCACTCTTGGAAAGAGAAGGAAGATGTGAGCTGCCTACAGAAGCACCCTGACACTACCTTGTTATCTGTGGAATGCCTTAGAAGCCAGACTGGGCAGTCAGTACATAAATCTCAGGCAAGAAGAGCCACATGGAGGGAAAGAACAAGGAGACAGGCATTAAATCTGAGAGCAGTGAAGTTTCCACCGCCTTTCGTCTCTTCCTATTTCTCTTTGCTTCACCTCTCTTTTCAGACCAAAGCCTTCTTATTTCACCAAGAAAACAGTGATCAGAGTGGACTCTCCCCTCCACACCAGACAGTTCTCGATTTCCGTATCAATGCTGCTGACACCTGAGTCTTACTTTCCCTACAAGGACAACAGGGAGAACAATCTCCTTTGTGGTCGTGATGATTAAATGGGATATGCACTGCAGGCATCTGGTGAAGACTACACAGACAGGAGCAACAAGAAAACAGACAGTGTGCTGCTCTGCAGCCTGGTGGCACATAAGACACGGCTGACGCCACCCCCATCACATAGCTAAGATATCCAGATGTCTTATTCTCTCCCACTATTCACGCACTCAAACTCCCAAAACACCCCTTACAAACCCTACATCGTGTGAAGTCCTGGGGATGCAGGGTGATGGTGATAGTTGCCGCTGCCTCTGAAAACTCCAAGGTGACTGACAGGCAAGTGGGCGAAAATAGTAACCATCAGTCACAGTGGTGAAGTAGCAAGGAACACAGAAAGGGAAGGGGTTAACTCTGATTACAGTTTGAACGGTGACTTTGTTGTTGTCGTTTTTTGAAATAGGGCCCGATGCAGCCCAGAGTGGCATCCTACTCGCTATGTAGTCCAGGAGAACTTTGAACGTTTGACCCTCCCGACTCTGTCCCACACATGCTGGGACTACAGGCACGAGCCACCACACCCAGCTTGCTAAATCATTTTTTTCATGTGCATTTCTAGTTTAGTCTGGTAAAATTAACACCTGTTCAATTCCGTAGGAGCTCAGTGGGGAGGAAACAGAAGGAAAATGTGAAAGTCTAAGATACGCCAAATGCCTTATTTTGCAAAGACAACTACTGGAATCTTGCTTTATCTTTTGTCTTCCTGTGTTCACTGGGACCTTGCTCCGTCAGGGTTTTGTAGGTACACTGGGGTCAGTAAATAAATTGCCTTCCCTGATTGCTCGCAGAGTGACTACGTAAGAGACACAGAATTCAGCAATACTCGCTGACACAAAGATGCTCTATCGAGTCCATAGACACAAGCATTAAAACGCCAAGGATCTTGGGATGGGAGATTCAAGGGATCATGAAAGAAAACCCTCTAATAATGTAAACCAGCAACCATAGGCACAGCTGTCCAAACAAGTATCAAAGAGTTAGATTGAGTCTTGGTTCTTTTCCTCAAAGGAGTTTCATTCTTAACTGAGAAACAAAACAGCAGCTTATTTATTGGACCCATTTAATGCATGTCTTTTTTATCCTTGATTCTCTGTTGCTAGCTGGTATTACATGGGGAAGGTCCACACGGGGACTGTCTCAAAGTGCAATGGGGACATCGTGCCTGAACTTCCTGGCCTTTATAAACAGTCACCCTGGTTACGGTTGTGCCAATTTGACACAAGCTAGAGTTTTCAGAGAGGATGGAGCCTCGGTTGAGAAAATGCCTCTATAAAATGGGCTGCAGGCAAGCCAATAGAGCATTTTCTTAATTAGTGATTGATATGGGAGGGCTTAGCGCATTGTGGGTGGGGCCATCCCTGGGCTGGTGGTCCTGGGTTCTATAAGAAAGTACACTGGGCAAGCTGTGTAAGCAAGGCAGTGGGCAACATTCCTTCATGGCCTCTGCGTCAGCTCCTGCCACCTGGTTCCTGTCCTGTCTGAGTTCCTGCCCTGACTTCCTTCAGTGCAGTGATGGACTGTGTTGTGGAAGTGTAAGGCACATAAACCCATTCCTCTCCATCTTGCTTTTAGTCACTCTGTTTCACTGTAGCAATAGTAACCCTAACTAAGACAATAATAAAGGATAAATAAGTCCCTTTATGGTATGGAGAAGCATGCATATATGTGTATATGTATGTGAGCATGCATGTATGTGTTCATGTAAAAGAATAGGTGTCTAACAACTGCTCTAGGCTACTAAAAAAAATTCTGATAGTTTATATCACATAATACCTGTGTGTCCAATACAAGAAAATTGAAGGTCAAAATTCAGAACCATTTTTTTTTCTGGTCTCACTCCGCATTTCCTCTCTAATTGATTCCATTCCTTCAAATTCTCTGTGTCTTCAATGATTTCAGAGGGAATGTGGTTGCCCTAACAGCCCCAATGATGGCATCGTATCATACTTTCTACCTGCTCTGCAAGGTAAGCGAGGAAAGAATGGAGAACAGCCCCCAAGTGACTTCTGAGCACTGTGAGGTCCCCATGCCACACCCTGGAAGGTCAGGGCACCACCCGTGACCCACTGCGGACTGCCTTTCCTGGAAGTCCTGGATAAGTCTTAGGGAGGAATTTTAATTTTGTAAATGTTCAAAAAAGTGAGACTCACTCTTTTCCCCCCAAGTACAGGTTCTGAAACAGCAGCCACAACAACCCAAAGTGGACGTGTTCTTTGGTGCCATAACAGGGTTCCCCTAGAAAATACCCCAGGCCACGGGCCACTCCCCTTGTTTCTTTAAACTGCACAGAACAGTCGTTCCTAATGCATCACATACATAAAACTAGCAAGGTGGGAGACAGGGAAAAGGGAGAGCCGACATTTTGTATCCTCCTGAGCAGCACACTAGCCGCTCGCAAGGCTTTGTCGATCCCACAGATGGCCAAGAGTTAATGTGCTGTGTACTCAAAGCCCCCCCCCACAAGTTAATAGACAGTTATAAACTAATTGAGTGCATCTGCGGCCTTGTCTCCTCATCCATCTTGCTTATTCTGTTTAACTCCCTCAGCCTTCCACAAGGCACAGCGCTCCTGCTGCTCAGAGCCCTTGTTTGCTGCAGGAAAGGGGCTGGAGCAACGGGAAGCTAATAGTTTAACCGTTCCTCTAAATTTGTTTGACAAAACTGACATTTGGAGCATTATGTCAAGTTGTCAGTAATCTGCAATTTACCCCAGGGCGTGCAGTGGATGCTCATTTTATTTACCTCTTATAGTTAAAAGCGTAATTAATATTCCGCTCTGTAACAAAGATTAGAGATTTGACAAACATTGTAATTTAAATTCTCCATTATAGCAAACATTAAAATCAAACATCTTCCACACGCCCCATTGCATAGAGGACACGTGCCGCCGTAATTTAACGTTTCAGTTTTTAATACCACAAACTAATTTCTGCTGTCAGTTTAATGAGCTGGAAAACACAAATCTTGCCTCTTGGGGCGAGCATGGGCAGGGGGAGCTGATCTGAAGACGGGGCGCAGCCACCATCTTTCAAAACGTCTTCTCGTTACGTCATGTTTGTGTGTAAGCCACGTGATGCCAGGAATTCCTGAAATCCATCTTAGAGATGAAAAATTCAGGACAAAACTGAAACATTTAAAAGCCAAGAAATTACCCTGGTTGTCTCTGAAGTAAAGCTGTATATATACGTCGGCGAGATGTGGAAATGCATGGATACTGACAACAGACGAAATAAAGCTAGAGGAAGTTACGCTTAGTGCCCGCGGGGACTCAGTGATCTCCTACGTGATTATTATTACCCACCGAATAATGACAGGGAGCCCTTCCCAGGTGCTAATAGCAGCTAGCCAGGAGGGAGTTATCAAAGAAACATTACCACTCGTCTAATTCATGCTACTTTACACCCAGCGTCACACATTATATGTGACTGATCAAAATTATTGTTACGCGGCATACCTCCAGGCAGCGAAAACGGCTCATTAAACAAGGAAGCTGCCTGGGAAGTATCAATGATCTAGCAAATTTGTATACTCTGAATTTGATGTCTTTAGGAAGCAAGGAGGTGGGATCTTTGTGGTGAAGACCCCTCCCTCAGTAGAGCTGGGTGCATGGGGGCAGAAGACATGGCTGGATGGCAAAGTAGCACTGGCTCCTCTGCTCTTCTTCCCACTATGCAGGACCCCACTGACTTGCCAAGTTTTGCAGAAGACTCCGTTAGTCACTGCCAAGTCCAATCTGCTTTAGTTATTTTACATTCAGATCCCAGGAGGAAGCAGGCTCTCTGCTGCAATTGCGGGCTAAACCAAAGATAAGCTGACTCGCTTTAGACTGGGGCAAGCCAGCACGTCCTGACTTAGACTCCTACTTCTTAACAATGATGAGGGTGTGTACAAATATAATTAACCTTGCTACAGTGTGAACAGTATGCATGTGTATGTAATATGTATTTCTAAGGTAGAATACATAGCAAAAGTCAAATGCTTGACATAATGCAGTACAGCTCCAGAGGCTGGTGGGAAAATTCCCTTTCATTCAGTGCAAGCGAGAACTCTACCTTCTGACATTCTCCAGAAAGGAAGACCTGGGTATGCTTCAGGCCCCTCTTCCCTGCTCCCCTGGAGAAGGACCTGATCACTCTTGATGGACTTTTGGGAGTAAACTACCAGTAGGATTTTAAGTGAAAATCCTTCCCTGAAGGGAAAGCCAATGATTTCCCCGAAAATGCTCAGTCATGTCCCATGGACAAAGTATGACTCAGAAGTGGTATGTAAAGTTGTCCAGAAGACACTAAAATAAAACACAGCTGGTACTTAAAACAAACAAACAAAACCCACAAAAAAATCCCCCAGAGTTTTGGGAAAAAGTAATCAAATGAGAGATTTGACCTTTCAGTGAAACTGCATAATACAGGAACAATGAATGTATTACCAGGGAGATCACAGCGGACCTGAGAACAAATATCAAAGAGAAAACACAGCAGGATGAGCTTTCTTTCTAGATCACAGGCATTAGTGGCTTCCTTAGCATATCTGAGACGTTATTAGGGCTGTGTGAAGGCGCAGCAGTCTGGCTGTAGGCATCTATCGGTGAGATTTAAGCAGGGTGATGTAGTTTCTTTTCACCCCAGCAGTTTTTCTTTAGTCCAAAGTTTACTGAAAACAATTTCTATTTTCATATAATAGAAGACCTTGGGAGAATTTTCACTCTAAAAGGTACCGAGAACAGAACATCCTGGAGAGGAGGGAGAGAAGGCATTAGAGACAGACCTATACATAGGTTTAGATAAAGTTAGAGACAGAAGGAGGTAGAAATAGAGGCAGAGATGGAGATAGAGTAAGGGGTAGAGGTAGAGACAGAGAAAACTGTGTATTTATCTTCTATTATCTATCCATCATCCATCTATCATTGATAAATCAATCATCTCTCATCTATTACCTAACTATCCATCTATCAATCATCTACCAGTCTATTCATTTATCTATAGAGATTGATTTATCTACTGAATGACACAGCATTGGACAGACCTGGGTTAGAAAAAGAAAAATCAATATAAAATTAAAGATCAATCAGAAATAGAGAGGGTGAAGAGGTGCATCTTCTTTTTTGTTTGTTTTATATTAGTTTTATTGAACTATACATTTTTCTCTGATCCCCTCCCTTCCCCTTGCCTGCTCTCCCTTCCCCTTCAACCCTCTTCCATGGTCTCCATGTTCCCGAGTTACTCAGGAGATCTTATTCTTTTTTTTCTACTTCCCATGTAGATTACATCCATGTATGTCTCTCTTAGGGTTCTCTTTGTTGTCTAGGTTCTCTGGGATTGTGATTTGTGGGCTGGTTTTCTTTGCTTTATGTCTAAAAGCCACTCATGGGTGAGTACATATGATATTTGTCTTTCTGGGTCTGGGTTACTTCACTCAATATGATGTTTTCTTGTTTCATCCATTTGCCTGCAAATTTCAAGATGCCATTTTTTTCTGCTGTGTAGTACTCCATTGTGTAAATGTACCACATTTTCCTTACCCATTCTTTGGTCGAGGGGCACTTAGATTGTTTCTAGGTTCGGGTTATGACAAACAATGCTGCTATATGAACATAGTTGAGCACATGTCCTTGTGGCACAATTGAGCACCCTTTGGGTATATACCCAAAAGTGGTATTGCTGGGTCTTGAGGTAGGTTGTTTCCTAATTTTCTGAGACATCACCACACTGACATCCAAAGTAGCTGTACCAGTTTGCACTCCCACCAGCAATGCAGAAGCGTTCCCTTTTCCCCACAACCTCTCCAACATAAGTTGTCATCATTGTTTTTGATCTTAGCCATTCTTACAGGTATAAGATGGAATCTCAGAGTTGTTTTGATTTGCATTTCTCTGATGGCTAAGGATGTTAAACATTTCCTTAAGTGTGAACTGCATCTTCCTGAGATGGGCTCTGAGCATATGCTTCAGCAGAAGGTACTGTTGGGAGCTAGATAGATCCAAGACTTTCTCAGAAACCCCAAAGAAAAGGACAAAGGGAGCATCAGGTCTTGTCCAGGAGCAGATTTGGTAAGGTCTGCTCTGAGGCTGGAACTAGCGCCATAAGGGAGCTAAGACTTCTGCTCTTGGGAACCCAGCTTCTCCCCTAAAGGGTGGTGGTTATCAGTCCTAAGGCAGCTGTCTGAGGTATCCTGTGTTCCCTTTGCCAACATTGGCTGATTTAGCGCTCCACTGACTCCGTACATTTCTCCCTGTAAACAGTATATATGATGTTGTATTTCTTTTTTTCTTTTTTTTTCTTTTCTTCTTTTTTTTTTTTTTATTTTCGAGACAGGGTTTCTCCGTAGCTTTTGGTTCCTGTCCTGGAACTAGCTCTTCAGGACCAGGCTGGTCTCGAACTCACAGAGATCTACCTGCCTCTGCCTCCCGAGTGCTGGGATTAAAGGTGTGCACCACCACCACCCGGCTGATGTTGTATTTCTTAATAAACTTCCTTGCCGTAAGTCATCAGCCTATGCAATACTTCCGGTTCAAATTTTTGCTTTTGTTTTCTTTCTCATCAGCAGCCTGCCCACTCGACACCTTGCCGTTCGGGACCCTTCTTCCAGTGAGTTCTGATCAAAATACCATAGACAAAGCTGGGGCCACTGAACATCAGTTACTGGGCAAAAATCCTTGTATGTAAAACAGTTTAAATTACTCCAAGCATTTTTTAAAATTCAAAGCAGCTATGGGCATCTCAGGGAACCAATTGAGAGGCATGAGACAGGATTTGAGGAAAGACTTTTAAAAAGGAAAGGACAATTGTATCCTACATCCCAGGCAGGCTTTGGGGCCGAGCGTATAGCTGAGTGGCACAGATCATGGCCAGGGTCTCCAGGTCCCAGGAGTAACTCACTATACCAGCACCAAGGCCACCCCAACCACCCAAAGACTACCAGGAAGGCCACAACAGTTATTTGTCATGCCAAGCACATGGGAAAATAATTTGCAATAGGCCGGGAATTCACAAATAACATGTAATTTCTTAAGAAAAAATGCGAGGGTCTCTGAGCAATTTAGGGAATGAAATATCTTAAAAAGACGTTTTGGCTTCTACAAACATGGAATGATTTTAAACAAAATTGTTGAGGATTAGCCTGACCAACTGATGCTCTCCCTGGGGCCCTGATGTATTGAGAAGGAACAGAGCTGTGTCTAAAACCAGGAACAGGTTTGGCAGAGCAGCCTGCAGCTGGTGACTTCAGGAAGCTGTGGCTTCTGATCCTGAGATCCCCGTCTTCCCGCAGTATGGAGCTGTAGTTACCAGCCGAGAGGCCTCTATGTGCTTGTAGGGAAATGTCCTTGAGATACCCTGTGTTCCCCTGTGTGACACTGTGTGATTAACTTTCTGCTGACTTGATCCCATTGTATGGTAGCTCCAATTGACTTTGCCTCATTCCTCCAACAGAAATAGTGTATAGAATTTATACTTCTTAATGTGCTTGCCTGACATAAGGCATAGTTTATGCAAGACCTTCTGACGCCAGACTTTCTGATCTTCTATCCTCTTTATCTCCTGATCCCTTGGTCCTCTCTCTCAGGACCCTGTCACTGAAAATCACCCACTGGTCAAGGTCAGGAAATAATAAATCCTGCCTTATGCCGACACAACTGTGCTCCGCATGCTTATACAGACGATGCCCTGCATCCTTGGTGCCTCATTCTTTCCATATACGGACTGGAGACCTGTTTTAAGGCCACAGGACGCCTTTTCCTATTGTGCTTCAGTTTTCTTCACCGTGAGTCTTCCTAAGGTGGTTGTGTAGAATACCATTTTTAAATGGTTGAGAAGTATTTTTTAAAGATTATGCCTTTTATTTATCTTTTGCTGAGGTTAATAATTTGGTCAAACTGATACTAGTCAGAAAATCTAGCCTGGTTCTGTGTAAAATTGTATTTAAATCATTAATAGGAATGTTATAAATTTCATATGGGAAACACAAACCAAATACTGAGAACTCAATTAAAATCTGGATTTATAATTTAGAGATTGGGTCCTGGCAGAGACGCTTAATCTTGCTGCCGTCTTCTTCTAAACATCATGGCAAACGGAAGCAGATTCTTTCTTTAGGAATCTAGGGCATGGTCCCAGGCAATGACCATGGTAAGACCAGCTTCCCACAGTAATTGGAGCTTCTAGGAAATGCTCAGGTGCTGGTACCACCGTGGCTTCTCTCTCCCAACCCTCCAACCCCCCTGTCCAAACGCAAAAGCAACTGTAAACTCTATATGAGTGGAACCTGGATTTCTATTGAGCAAGAATCCCAGTGGCTTAGTCATTTTACTCTTCATTCCTGGCCTGGGTTTATAATGCAATATCATCCCACACCAAGGGTAACCCAGTTTGCTGCGGGAGCACCTTCCGCTCCTTCAGCCAATAGCTGCTGAAATATCAGCCCACTGGGGCGTGGTCTATTTCTCTTTAAAAAAGAGTGGCAAGCCTCGGTCCGCTCTCTTGGTTCCAGCGCTTGGTTCCGGCTCTTGCTCCAGCAACTAGACTCCTTTCCTGATGCTTGGTGTTTTGTAAGTTTTACCCCTAAAATAAATACCCCTTTAAATCCAAACCGGTGTGGGATTGTTTCGTGCATTACCAGTCAAATACTGTAAACCTGAGAGAAGGTAACTATCTCCCTCTCAGGGCTTTTCCATTGTGAAGGCTTCCATCATTTCTGAACTATCACAGGAATGCTGATGAAGAAGGGATCACATGGTATCTCTCTGAGAGGCCTAGCAAAGAAAGTTCTCAGCGTATGTTAGGTGGTCTTGATTCTGACAGTCCTGAATACTTCATGTAGTACGTAGCTGCACAAACGGTAAGGCTGGCTTGCAGCCTGGTTTTGTACGGTGCACACGGGATACCAGTGACAGCAATGGTATGTGATGCATTCTTTGTTTGGGAGTTATGGTATGATGTTACCTTACGTTGTCTATTACAGCAGCTGCATCTTAATGTTTTGAGTTTTCTGTGACATAAGGTCGTCTACGGTGGCCTTCAGAATTTTAGAGAAGGTTATATACAATTAGATTAGAATCAGTTCCTAAAGTGATTCTGGTACTCTACCCTAGGCAGCAACATCACCTGGTACGTCACCCCAGGCAGCAATATCACCTGGTATCTCACCCCAGGCAACAGCATCCTTGGGCTATTCTGGAAGTTCTGAAGGCAGTACCTGGGAATCCAGCTGTGAGGCTCCAGAACATGCTCTAGAAAAACCACCGCGTGGCTCTGACTGTACAACCATCATCCTAGACCAAGTCCTTGCCTTCTTGTACCAAGTCCTTGCCTCCTTGTCTGTATTTAGAGCAGCATCTGCCTCTGGAAACTTTCTTCCTCTTTTCAAACACAAAGTTAAGACACCATCTGTTTTGCCAATGCAGTAGTTGGGATAGGAATGGCTCCCATAGACTCATGTGTTTGAATGCTTGGCCGTTAGGGAGGGGCACTACTAGGTGTGGCCTTGTTGGAGGAAGTGTGTCACTGGGGGTGGGCTGTGAGGTCTCATATGCTCAAGCTATGTCTACTGCACTCTGTCTCCTTCTGCTGTCTGCGCATCAACATGTAGAAGTCTCAGCTCCTTCTCTAGCACCACATCTGCCCGTCTGCTGCCCTGTTTCCCACCATGACGATAATGGGCTGAGCCTCTAAGACTGTAAGCCAGTCCCAACTTAATTATTTTCTTGATCAGATTTGCTGCAGCCATGGTGTGTCTGTACAGCAATAAAACTCAAACTGAGACAGCGAGGAAAGAGCAAAGCTTTTTCTGGGTGTCACAGATTGCAGCGTGTCCCACAGATCAAGTCCCTCCATCTTTAATTACTCTATAAAAACTACTTAGGAAGGATATGTTCATAAGATTTTGGGTTGTGACGTCCTGGGGATGTCTACCGACTTACTGGTTGCCCTGAAGCCCATTTCCTGCTAACACCGTTGTGCAAGCATCGCCCGCCACTTTTTAATGAAGTTGCCCAGCTTTTGATAGACATGACAATGATTTGCGTCTCTAAACGAATGGTCTTTCCACCATCCCCTTCAAATCTGCATGTAACAATCAGAGCTTTGATAAGATTTCATGAAGACATGAAGTCAGCCATCTGCCACTAATTAAAACAAGTAGCCTCCCTTCCTCCAGGTACACATCCATTCCCTACTTCCGTTGCCTCAGATAGCCCGCTCACTCTTAGGCCTTGGTTCCCTGCCGGTCCCCCTCTCTTCAGCCCAAGGTCACATCACTCTCCTCCACATCGCAAAGCCACCAGCTCCACCACCTCATTCTGCTTATTTAACTAATCTTCTCCCTACACATACGAAGTCATACGTGATTCATGAGCTAAGAAACCACTTCTCTAAAGTCATGGACGTGATTGGCACGATGCCGATCATGTTCACTGGCGTACCTGCTACACTGTGATGCCAAAGCGGTCTTGTGCGGACTTTCCAAATGTTTGCTGTGTTCCTTTCACCAGAATCCATTTTCTCTAAGAAGTAAAACACTATCAAATACAGACAACTTCTAGATGACATAAATTCATTGTGCATACAGATGAAATTATTTTAGGTGACATAGTACAAGCTGACATTAAGTCCTGGAATGAACAAGTAAGTCATGATGTAGGAGAGCGAACGCTGTACAAATGGAAATGCTTTTGGCAGCCACGATATCCACTGAGCATGTGTTATTGGTAGTGGATGTGTCAAATTATTTTTCTAACTCAAGCATAACTGTATATGGATGATAGCAATACAGCATATTGCTGTATTCTGAAATTCCAAAATATTGAATGTTATAGAGGACATGATCAGATACGCAGACTATCAAGGAACTAAAAAGTAACCGCCCCAAGTTAGTGTAGCTTATTATTTCCAAAAGATGTATTATTTAGTCATGTGTGTGTATGCGCATGCGTACATACATGTGTCTGTGTGCTTATGTGCTTGTGTTTACAGAGGCCAGAACGGGGAGTCAGAGCCCTAGCACCAGTGCCGGGCCTCTGGAACAGCGTTACGTCCCCTTAGCCACCGAGCCACCTCTCCATCCCTCATGCGGTGTATTCTCTGTGATGGAAAACAATGTAAGTTGGAGACACATTTCTGGAAAAGGAAACCAGAGAAACCTAATCCGAAGCACACGGGCATGTAGAGGGAATGGGGCGATCTGGAGGATCTACAGGGGGAAGGTAACAGACTTGATGGACAGGGCCACAACTGAGTGGTTAAGGTTGATCTACGCTCCTTCTGAGACAGAAACGGAGGCCCGGGCGTTCCTCTGCACCGTGAGTGATAAGCTCGCACAACTTATACAATTAAGCGGACTAATACTTCACTTCGGAACACGCCACATTCTTCATTGCTTCCACAGTCACGTTTTGTTCCTTGGGACAGAATAGCTGTTTTGTAGCCAACTGGCTACTGAAACCACTGAGTTCTATATTCTGTCCAACAGTGTAAGGGGAGCTCTATAAAGGACATAAGTAGACAGCAACAACTTAAGCCATAAAGTGTCATTTTGCTGTACAGTTCACTAAACAAACAGAACGCAGCTCATGCAAGAAACCTAAATTCTTTCTACCCCTAGGCAGGAAGAACTGCAAATTCAGACACACTGGAGGGCGAAGGATGTAAAACCCCCTTAGTCATCATCATGTAAGTATTGCTTATCTTGAAGAAGAGTTCCCAGTGCAGCCATTTTCTGCACCATGCCCAAATGCAGCCTCAGACAACTCTTAAGTAGAGCAACGTCTAGGAGAAACGGCTCTGCAAGCGGACAACTTCCATGCTTCGGTGGTAATGGCACACGGCTGGGAGGTGAATCAGTCCTTCTGTGGGGCTTTGGGCAGCACCAAGATGCAGGTTTCCTTTCTCTTCTCTATGCTTAACCTCTTCCAATACTTTTCTAAGTCTGTATTATATTTCTTATCTTTCCCTCTTTATATTTCAGTGAAAACCCCACCTGAAGTATTTCACTCAACAACCAGGAGTTTACAAAGGAAACCGGGCCCATTCTACTGCAAAATGTCAAGGCTCGAGTCACTACCCAGTGCAGTTCAGCACGAAGAGAGGAAGCTGAGCAAAGAGAAGAAGCTAAAACCCACCTACAGTAAGGCAAGTGAGGATGGGCAAGTGCCACACGGGGGATGACAGGAGGCTGGGGAGCTTCTCAGGAAACTGCAAGGGCAAGAAGTTGGTGACCCAACTGCCACCAGCTCTCAGGAGCCCCTCCTCCCGCAGCACCAGGGGACAGAGCCCTTTGGTGCCCTCTACATGAAGTGATTTAGAGTGCTTCCTAACAGACAGCACAGAAACCTCTTGCCAGCACACTGTTGGCTCATTCGTGCACATGTGAAAGCAAAGGCCTGGCGTTGGGATGCTCTCAAGCCTCTTTGCCACTTTAGTTTCTGAGACAGATGCTTTCTTTAAATCTGGACCTCATTGTTTTGGCTAGAATGACCGGCCGGTGAACTCCAGGGATTCGCCATTCTCCGTCCCCAGTGCTGGGTGACGGGTGTGCCCTGCCAGGACCAGCTTTTACATGGGTGCAGGAGTCTGAGCTCTAAGCGGAATCCGCACATGTGGACCAAGTGACTGTGGAGGTCTCTGGGGACTTGCGTGCCTAGATTCTGCACACTTCCACGGTAAATCACTCAGGTGTGCTGGCCTACCCCACTGCCACTCCTCTTTAGATCTCTGTACAGGGTGTGAGAAAAGTTTCTCAGCAGGAGTGGGAGGCAGGGCAGGTGATTTTGAGCCCTATCTTTTATCACTTAGAGGAAACCAGGAATGACATACATGAATCTAGAAGACACAGCTCTCTGTCACTCTGGATATAACCTTACATGACTCACAACGGGAGTGCATGTGGAGAAACGAGGGCAGATGCTCTCATTCATGTGTGCTTAGACCAACCTACAAGAGGTCAGTCACCTCATCTTGCCTTCTGATGAGATCAAGAAAGGTGAGGAACTCCAGAAATATGAGTTTGCTGCCGCTCCTGCTGGCATCATTACTTTTTTTATTTATTTATTTATTTTTTTATTTATTTTTTTTTTTTGACAATCTCTTTATATAGTGCTGTTAGCTTAGAACTCACTATGTAGACCAGGCTGGCCTTTACCTCCCAACTGTTGGAATTAAGGCTATGTGCCATCATGCCCAGCTAATGAGATTCTATCTTAGAGTCAACTTCTCTTACAAACAGATATTTCTGGATGAGTCAGGTTAAGAATAGAGGAGGTAGTAACTTTATAATTCTCAGTCCTTTTTGTTTCTATGTTGAGCACAGATTGAAGAGAAGTACTATGACTATAATACAGAATGAAGACGCTTTTCATTGTAGCGACATTTTGAATGCATTTACTGGACACAGGTTTGCATTTTCTTGTAACATTGCCATGGGAGTGTTGGGACAGTGGGGACTCTACTTTCGGCTTGTCCTGCCTTTCTACTCTCTTAGTAACTATCCAATGAGATCTTACAATAATCCAGTCTTAGCAACACAGAAGCTCTGCATATCCTCCCTTGTAAAAGCCAGGCCCTGTGTGAAATTGGATTACTTGCACATTTAAATACCTCATTTAATATTTGGGATAAAGTGTCCGGAATGTTGCTGGGTTTGAGTTTTGGAGGGATGTAGGAAGTCTGAAATGTCAGTCTGGAGGGCACGTATGCATAGAGGATGCCACATCAGAAGGACTGGTTAAGGCGCACCACTTTCTAAGGGGCAAAGCCCATCCACCGAGGTAACATACGCTTAAGGGAACCCAGTATATCAGCATGAAAACACAGTGTGGGGTGTCCAATGTGACTCTGAGATGGGGCCTCTAGGAGACATGGCTAAGTGACATCATTAGGTGATTTTCTAGTCCAGTAGGATTTGCATCCTGATGAGAGAAAGGGGGCTCCCCCTGCTCATGAGGGTGTAGTGAGAAGGCAGCCAATGCATTCCAGCAAAGAGTCCTTATTCAGTGGGGGACCTGGTCCGCAGCTGGTCCCCAGAGATACCGTCTCAGGACACTCCTACCTGTTGGTTTAGCCAGTCTATGGGCATTTTCTCATGCCAATCCTAGCAGACAAATAAAGGAAGAAATAATAGCTTTATAGTTGTATTTTGGCATAATTAGAAAAAGTGCAGAAAATGTATATGGATATTTTTATACTGTTCCTATATCTCTGTGAGTTGAAATTTCTTGTTGATGAGAAGTTCAGGTTATGATACAAATTTACAACTGAGGATCTACAGATGAGACTCTTGCCCAACACTGAAGCAATGATGGCACCTGCCACCCAACCTCAGTTTAGCGCAGTACAACCAGCTCCTTAGCAAGGGGCCTCCAACTTCCCCTCCTCAGACCTGAAATACATTTCCAGGGCCTCCCTCAAACAGTGACTAGGCCTGCAGACCAGCCATTCCTTTCAAAGGATAGCTTTCAAAAGTTATCTCTTGGGGCACACATGATAATCATAATATTTACAAAATAACACCTGTAACGTTACATGAACAGCCAAGATGCTTCACTGCTAAGAATCAGAGTTTTGACACAGAATGGGCAGAATGCCTTTTCTTCTCTTTTAAATACCAACTAAGGAACGGTGACAATAAAACCTAGAGAAACCATGGGTAAGAGGAGTTCATTACGAGACACAGAGCATGCTCAGTGACCTTTGCATCTGGCAACTGGGCAAACCAATCACAGCTCCCTTAACGGGGGCTTATCAGATTCATCTGTGCTCACTACTTCTCTGTAGTGGATCTGGGATGAAAAGCTTTCACAAGTCTTGTCCCTGTGATGGATTACTTAATACTGAACGGATCTCCCTGGGTAACCCTCCTGGGCACATTTCCTTGAGCTCTGGCCCTGCGCTGTCTTCTGTTACAGAACCACACTGTCCATGGTTGATTCTCACTCACGATTCGGCTGACTGTGCACTATGTTGTTCCTGCAAAGACTTCCTCTTCTTACAACCAGGATCCATGAAGCACGATACAGAGACCAGGCTCAACGGTTGCAGTCTTCGCTTCGAGTCTCTGCAACTCCGCTCCCCAGTTCTTTAACTGCAGGCTGTTTAAAGTGTCTGCACTGTGGTTTCCTCCATGGCGATTGAGGATGATACATGTTGAGTATAGCTTATCCAAAAGACTGGAGACCAGGAATGCTTGGAGATTTTCAGACCTCTGTGACAGTTACATGGACACTATGAGCTATGTTGGGGATGGAACCAAGAGTAAAGGAACAATTTCTGGTGCGTGTGTGTGTACATGAACATGTCACATGCTACTCTAGAGGCCGGAGGTCAACTTGGTGGACTCTCTCCTTCCCTTCCATCTTTATGTGGGTCCTAGGGACTGAACTCAGGTCTGCAGGCTTGCACAGGGATCACCTTTACCCTCTGCGTCACCTCGCCAGCCCCGATGGTGTGGATTCGTTCACTTGGGTCACGCTAGAACTCAAAGAGCTTTAGATTTGGAAACAGTTTGAATCTGAATCTTCTTGTCTTTCTCTCCCTCTGTCTTTCTTGTGTGTGTGTACGTGTGCATGGGTGAACATGTGCAAAAGTGTGTGTTTGTGCGTGTGAGTGTGCCATGGCATGTGAAAGGAGGTCAGAGGGCAACCTTCATGATCCCATCCTCTCCTTCCATCATGTGGGGGAAGTTGACCTAACTCAGGTTGTCAGGTGTGGCAGCAGGTACCCTCATACGATGATCATCCTACCAACTCTGGAGATTGTGCAACAGAGATACCCAACCTGTCACAGTCTTCCTTACTGAGCTGTGCTGAGGAACCAAAATGCTCAGGAGTCCAATGACACATGTCAGACACATAGAAAACCACAGCCCTCAAGAAACTTCAGTGTGGTTATTACAGAAAACAATTGAAGACACACAGCAGAGCAGAGAGAAGAGGGGCTCACTAGAACCAGGGTGGTGACATCTGACCGGCCTTTGTCTAAAGGGCATGGGACTCAGCTCCTGTTCCTGCAGCTCCCTCCAGAGGCACTTGCCCCAGCATCCATGCTGCCACTACTGAGGCGACCACAGGTGTTGACCTCAGTCAGTCAAGCAAGCCCAGGAGAGATGGCGGCTGTAGCTTAAATGTGTACTTAATCTCAGCACTTGGCATTTTAGGGGCTGTCAGTGTCTCGGCCTAACTGGACAGTGTTACGTTTCACCTACAACAGGATGCAAGGCTCTACCTGCATAGCTGCCAGGCAATGCAGAAAGGGCTCTTTTAGCTTCTGCAATCTGTGTGCTTAGAATGTTGCTCTCCCTTCCTGAAGAACCAGTGTTGATCAGATGCCCAGAACATCTGCTAGAGTAATAATTGCCTTGGATTTCTGTTCCTTTTTGAAAAATTATTTTTATTTTAGAAAATTATGTGTGTCTGTGCATGTCTGTGACCACGTGGGTATGCTATGTATTTGTATGTGCAGATGCCTGAGGAGGCCAACAGAGGGAGCTGGGGTTACAAACTGTTGTGACATGCCATACTGTGGATGCTGAGAACCAAACTTGGGTCCTGTGCAAGAACAGCAAGCACTCAACTGCTGAGTTATCTCTCCGACCCTATTGTTTTAAAAATCAATGTGGACTCACATCTTTAATTAAAGAAGCACTTCTTGGTTTAAACTACGACTCAATCTAAGGCTCAACGGCAAAGTTGGGCTTTGGTGATGTGAACATTCACATCTTCCCAAGCCACGGTCTAGCCCTGGAGCCCAGCCTTTCAGTACATACCTATTTGCTAAGCATCCCAGAAACAGACGTGCACTGAGAAGAATGAGGCCACGTCTGGGGATGGCTGAGTGGACTCAACATCTCCTATCAGGCTCCACGGTGAGCCCGGAGGGTAGAATTCCTAGACTGAGTTCTCAGAGGCTAGTGAAGTCAGGGAGGATGGGCTGTACAGCCAGGGGCCTCGGCAGTGGTTTCCCATCACTCAGTCAGAGAGCACCGTGTTGTTCACCAGGCGGAACGGAGAAACGAATGTTCGTCTTTCATGGTGTCTGAACATTAGCACGCGAGGGCACACGTGCACAGCCGGGTTTCCTGTGTGTGATGTGTAAGGAGACGCTGACGTCGCCCAGACTGTGTTAGAGCTACGTGACTGTGTGTGGCCTGGTTAATCTCATGAACTCAGCTTTGAGACACCGCTGAACACAATGCTGATTATCCATTTAAGAATAGCCGGCACAGAGCCGGGCGGTGGTGGCGCACGCCTTTAATCCCAGCACTTGGGAGGCAGAGACAGGTGGATCTCTGAGTTCGAGGCCAGCCTGGTCTACAAGAGCTAGTTCCGGGACAGGCACCAAAGCTACAGAGAAACCCTGCCTCGAAAAACCAAAAAAAAAAAAAAAAAAAAAAAAAAAAAATAGCCAGCACAAATTGCCCAGAAGCTGAAAACTGTTCTCATAAGCAACAACTTCGCTCGGTCCACCCTAACTTTCTCCTATGAACAGAAACCGACATTCTGGAGAAGTGACTCAACATCTCACAGCGATGAAAAGAAACACGTTTTTGCTTTCCCATCTGTCTTCCTAATTATCAACAAGACCCTCCAAGAATTAAAGGACTGGGAAGCAAATAAGAACGTATCTGCTTTAACCAACTGCGTCACCATCAACAATGCTTCACAGTCGTTAGCTTTCTGACACAGCATTTGCATGGCACTCTAAATAAAAAAAATATGTTCTGAGACTGGTAACATGATCACCTAATATGCCTTTAAAGCCTTAAATATTTCACCTCATTAGATAGATTGTTATTCTGGAACTCATAAAGGTATTAGCAGTTGTTTAAGGTGTTGCTATCCACAGAAGCACTGGAAAAATATCTCTTAGTTCTCACTGTGCCTACAAATTATTATCGTCTCTTAAAATAAAGTAGAATTAAGTATTGTTCTTACCTTGAAAGGCTTAGAATGGGGATTTTTGGGAACTTTCTACAAAACACATTTCCGACAGGCTACTTAGAGGCAATCAAAATCAAGAGCGGCCAGCGGCCCACCAGGGTGCCCATCTCTGTACCCTCTCGGCAGGTGTTTGTCTGAGGTGTAATATTGACACACAAGGTGGATTTTCATCCACCACCCGCTCTGGACAGTCTTGCACTTCTGAGTGCTTTAGGCTGCCCTGAGACGGTATCATGGTTCAGGAACAGTGGTTTCTAACTCAAGTTCGTAAGAGGGGAAATGAGGACAATACCCCGGCAGAATGAGACCTGCCAGCATCTCGTGTGATTGAGGCCCATCAATGCCAGAGCCTCTAATTGGTAGGCATTCCTCCAAATTGATTTTTGGCATGATCTAACGGTCTTTGCTCGACACCGTAGCTGTCATCCAATACGAAAATTAATCTAAGTGCCAACTACAAAGACCATTGCCAATCACCCCCTCCAGTGGCACCGACCCTAGAGAGCTAAACACTGCAGGCCCGTGCTATATGCCAGAAACAGTTTCTGAATTTTGTAGAACCAGCGAGCTGATACATTTCTCTCTACGCTCGCTTCCTTATAGTGACGCCATACTTCCCTTCAAAGAGGTAAATGTGGTTCAATCTCCTCTCTGCTACTCAGCACCAGCACAGAGGGACAGAGGGTAAGAGAAGATGCCTGACCGCTTCGCTTAAAACTGTAGTAAAATCAGCAACAAAAACAACAACAAAACCCCTTGTATTATGCTAAGTCATATCACACCAAGCTTCCCTTTATATTGCTGGAAGGGACTGATGTACTAGGTCCCAAACGCAGAGTTCCTGTCAAACGCTGAAGTAACAGACACCCAGGCATGGCTGCCAGCTCTATCCATCAGAGGGTACGGTTCCTACTCTAGAGACTGCAACTCCCACGGTGACAGGTGCTTAGCAACACCTAGCTTTCGATGACTTTTCTAAAAGATGGCCACCAACTGGCCAAGCACTCAGCTGAAGAGCACTAGCTGACCCCAGGCTGAGCATCCTTATTCTCAAAATTAAAAATGTAAAATGTTACAGAATTCAAGCATTGCTAAGCGCAGACATAACACCACCAGCGAGGACTCACCTGTCCTCATGTGACTGGCTGGAGTAAAACCTCAAGTGTCTTGAGAAACAGTAGACATGATTACTCTCACCTGCCCTGAATTGCCTACTGAGATCTTGGAATCATTGCTGACAGACAACCATATGTACAGGAAATAGTCTCAAGATCTGAAAGCAAAGCATTTTGGATAAGCTGCCTGGGGGTGGGTGCTCAGCCTATACCAACCAAACCGCTAGCCAAGCGTAGGGATGGATCAGGTGTTTTTCCCACTTTGCTTTCATAGGATGTCAGAATGGATTTTATAATTCTCTTTGTCCACACTAAATGGATGACAGGGGTGCTGGCTGATTCTGTCTGCACATCCCAATAACGTCTAAACTTTTTATAGGCAGCCATCACTGAAATAACCTTATGTCCATCTCCTGTGCTGGAGCCTCAAAATAACTGTGCACTTGAACTAGAGGCCTGAATTAGTTCTTGTAGTACACATGCAAGGATTCTATAACTGGGCTTCCGAGGACAGAAAGAAAATGAAACTGTGTGAGTTGAAAATGTTGACTCCATTTCCCCCTGGCCCTTTCCCTTGGCCGGCCAAAGCGTGGGTAATGATACTACAGGTCTTGAGAGGTTTGTGGGCCGAAATGTCCTTTTTGAGATGAAGTCTGCTCAAATGTGGGGTCCTGCCCCTGGGCTATCAGGTGTGTAGGAGAGACCATTTGTGAAAAGTTCCTTCTTGAACTCTGAGCTGGGAGAGCAGTATGTTCAAGTCTTAACAATAGTAAAAACCCCTCTTGCAGCTTAGATCTGACAAGAGAGAGAAAATGGACCAAGTTCTGGGCTGGTGAACACTCTATCATTTAAGTACATGGCAGTCCCAGATAGGAGTGTACAGAACAATGCAGTATTTCAAAAGTGAGAAAGATAAACACACACACACACACACACAGAAATGCCACTGAGAATTGGATTTCTACATTTTCTCTGAGCAGATAGGAGATGGTGGCTGCACTGTTTCCTGCTCATATTATTCCCAGACTGCCTTTGCCGTAAATCACAGCGGTCCTGAAGTCACAACAAATAAAATAAGACCGTGTGGATGTAAACATCTACACAGCCATCACGGAGGGTACGAAGTTCCAAGGCGTGAAGGAAACAGCCTCTGATTTCCAGTGTGGACTCCAGCGTGCTCTCTGAGTTTATTTGTAGTCGGACCAGAGAGCATGGCTCCTTGAATACATTTCTGCACAAAGAACTTTCTAGAAACAGAGCCGTGGTCTCTGAGAGGTCTCATTTTTCCACATGGTGTTCATCATGGCCACCTTTCTCATAATTACTTTCTATCAAATTGAAAACTCCATTGGATAAAGTATGTAGCATATTTGGTTATAAGGTTATAAGGTCTCCTATATATGATGGATGGGGGGGGCGGGGCAGGGGGTACAGAAAGTTTCAGAAAAAGGGAAACTGAGTCCAATGGCATAACGGGTCAGTGCGATTTCTCTTTGAAACGGGCACTGCCGGTGCAGCTGGTGGGGTAAGAAGAGTTGCACTAAGCGATGGCCCATGGGGTTTCCGTTTCAGATCAAAGATTCCAAACCTATCTTGAACTGTGGTGTTCACACACACATATATAATAGAGGTGAAAGACGGAGGTGACTTACTGGAAATAAAAGTTCACTTCAAATGGCCTTCCGAGGGAAGAATGTGACCTAAGAGAGCATCACTGAGAGGAAGCATCCAGTGTTGATACAGTTCCGCCATGCAAGATCAGCAGGACCTGTTGCCTTTCTTAAAACAGTTTCCATTAGGACTCAAAATTAAGCTTTGACTTTGCCTGCCTGAGACAATCTAGAAAACACAAGGCATTGTAAGAAGCCAGGTGAAGCCCAGTGTTTCGTGCAGGGTATTTTGGTCTAGGATGCTAACTATCATGTACTATGCTTGCTATGGAGACAGGAGGCTTCTTCCCTTCCCAGCTCGGCCCGTGGACAGCTGGTGGGCTCTGCCACCCAGGAAGTACTGGTCCCTTCTCTCCAGTCTGCGATTACTGCAGCAGGATGCTGCCAGCTGCTCACTGGCTGTTGTTCTGGCTTCTCTGTCCCCACATGCTGGACTCCAACTGAGAGTGTTTCCTGAGTCTGCAGAAGAAGGTGTTGTGGGGGAATGCATCTGGCTATGGGCGGGACAGCGTACACTCATTCCAGCTGACCACAGCTCACGCGGGGTAAGAAAACCTTTTGCTGTCTTCTAATCATGGTTTTTAAAGGCCATTGGGAGGTATCGGGAGTTTGTTGACTTGACTCTTCTGGAAAGTACAGAGCTGGAAAGACTGCAAACAATTTAACATCAATGTTTTCCAAGCCTCAGGAAGAGAAGTCAGCCACCTCACCATGTTCCTTGATAGCTCCTTCCTTCCTTCCTTCCTTCCTTCCTTCCTTCCTTCCTTCCTTCCTTCCTTCCTTCCTTCCCTCCCTATCAACCCCCCCCCCCCGTGTGTGTGCATGTATGCACATGTCTTCACTGAACCATGTGAAAATTTTAGGTACTATTATTATCCTTAAGCATTAGTTCAGCAAGCATCTCTTACACAATCAAAACAGTCTGCCCTGCCTTAATAAAAAATGTGAAATCAAGTATTTTGCTGCAAGGTCTGAAACATACCAGTGTCAATGTGATGTTGGAAAAGTATCAGACTCTGGAGTATTTAGATGTTGGATTCTTGAACTACAGATTCTCAATCAGAAAAGCCTATTCAAATATTTTTCAAATTCTTCCCTTTCCCCCAAATCCACTTCTAGTCCCAAGAGTTTAGATAAAAACCACACAACCTGCGATAGCATCACAAATAGGAATAGAATGATATTTTAAGAGTATTTAACATAAAATCTACATTCGATACAACCAATTTTTAAGGATTTAATTCTTTTTATTTTATGTATATGAGTGTTCTGTCTGGCACCATATGAATATCTGGGGCCCATGGAAACAGATGAGCACATCAAATCCCTGTAACTGGAGCTACACACGACTGTGAGCCAACATGTGGATGCTAAGAACCAAATCTGGGGTCCAGGAACAGCACATGTTCTCAACCCTTGAGAAGTCTCCCTAGACGTGCCCCAGATGTTTTTGTTTTTGTCTGCTTTTAATTTCTTTATCTGGGCTCACACACTCAGCATCTTATTAAGGCTTCTAAGCCCCCTTTCATCTACAGCGGCCCACTTCCAGACATTCCTGAGAGTGGAGTTCCGGTATTCTGCACGCCCTCCCCACCAGGTAAGGGATGTATGTGTTCATTAGCTGGATTAGCCATTCCACAATACATACGTATTGCAGAGCATACACAATATACATAGCCTTTGGTCATTAAAACCTTTAACTACTCTACCAACCAAGGAACAGTAAACCTTTCTATAATTTTCAGAAAGGTTGGCATGGAGTATGCATTTCAAACATAACATTGCTCATTTTATTTTTCAAGTGAATAATTAACAATAAAGAACATTCTGATGGTGGGATGGTCTGTCTCTCAGTCCTGGGGTCTCTGTCTCTCCATTATCTCTCAGTCCTTGGATCTCTGTCTCTCCATTATCTCTCGACCCTGGGATCTCTGCCTCTCTGTTTATCTCTCAACCCTGAGGTCTCGGAATAATGAATAATACACAGAACTAATTCATGCCCACTACGCTTCAGAAAAGCATTTTCTAGAAACTCACTCGGCTGTGGCCACTATTGTCTTCTTAACCCAGGACTTTTAAACTAAAAGTGACATATCTTTTATTAATGTAATATAATTTTAAAATATTTATGCTTGTATGTCATCCCGGGGGATTCTGGTCAGGTCTGCGAGTGAATCTGAATCTTTGTTCTAAGAGAGGAAAAAAAAGGAAGAAAGAAGAAGAAAAATGTATTCTCGGGATTCAGATGAGCACCCCCATTTCAAAGAAATTATATCCTACACATTCTAATCTATTTTGTCCACTAACCAGTTATGACGAGACTAGGAGAGATTTCACAGCAATGATTATCAATTTAAAGGTCTTTTCCGAGCACCCTAGTACATACGCCCTGAGTATGAGGCCAAACGATGGACTCTCCCTACACACCCAGCAGTGTGCGGCTTGTTATAGGTAGCCTGTGGAAGTCTACACTCCCAGCGCTCGTCACTCACATCTTGCCTACATGGCTGGCTTCAACACTGTCGGTTGGTACAGCATTGCAGAATGCAGAGCAACACTGGCTATCGCCACTCTGGAAAGCAAACAATTCCAGCTGCGGATGGCTTTTGTATCAAGTGCAGGAGGGCCCTTCCTTCTGACTGCATAGTACTCAAATTTTATGTGCAGCCACAGCTAGCTCGATGCTAGACTGCACGCCTCGGCATTTTGTTTAAATCTCGTTTTTACCTCTTGAATAAGACACTATGTTCAACATTTCCTTCTTACCCTCCACAGATAGCTGAGAAATGACTAATCTGAGCAAAAATTAATTTAAATTTCTGGATTTAGGAATGGAGAAATTGTGAAAGTTTCCTTAGCTCATTGAATAAATTATATTTTTAGTTCATGGCACATAAAGGTTATGTGCTTTATGAATGCTTGGAAAGGAACAACAACAACAAAAAAAAACGGAGACAGCAAATACAAACACTTGAAATTGCCATCTGCAAAATCCCCAAAGACAAAGGTAACAGAGCATGACGTGTTATGTTTAGTGTACATAGTAGGACAGAATATTCTAGAATAAATGAGCTACATAAGATCCTTTAATGTAGTCAGCAAATGTAAATATAGCTTTACGCTCAATTCTGCTCCACGTTGAACAGTATGGTGGGTTTCCCGAGAGATTTCTTTCATGATAATAGTGACAGGCAGGAAAGTAAATTTCTCATAAGCCTGAGAATGTCAAGGCAGGTGTTCAGGTGAGCCAAAGACTCAGTGATTCTGAAACTCCCAAAGACTGCCCTCTGTCTCTTCCTCCTACAAACCCAGGGGAACAGGTTTCCTTGGAGGTCCAGGTCTCTTTTTTACAGAAGTATAACTAGTCTGAGTCTGAGTGCTGTTGGTGCCTCAGTGAAGGACTGTCTTTATATCCGCTCTAATGTGGGAAAGTGGGATCTGAGCGATTGGCCCAGGGAAGCCTGGTGCAGGTACATCTTCCCCTCAGGGGCCCTCCGGGTCTGCAGCAAGGACTGTCAAAGAAACCTCCAGGGCAGGTGTTTCAAAACGAGATTCTTTTCTTCTAAGGTCCATCACAGGGCAGAGGCACAGCTGCCTAAGACTGGTCCTGTCGGTTCCGTCACTGCCTTCTCTGCAGTGTCCAGCTCTGCCTCATCTCCTCTCACGTCTGTGGTCCCTCACGGCCGATGCTCTACTTCCTAAGGCCACCTTCTGTTCTGTTGAGATCACTGATGTTTGTTTTCGTGGTGCTGAGGATTGAAACTAGAGACTTGGGTATGCACAAGCCCTCTAAAGTGAGATACACCCCAGTCTCCAGCCACTGCCTTGACAGCTGGTTCACACAAGGAACCTTTGTCCACTGAGGGTGGGCCCCCATTTTGCCTCTTCACCTTTTTTATTTCCCCAGCCCTACAGAAGTCCAGACTCACTTCTGCCTCCTGAAATCGCCGCTATTCTCTTGTTTTAGTTGACCATTTATTTGAACAAAGTTTCTCAGTGTAAACACGGGGGTATACCTGGAGAATGGCAAAAGTACCCCCAAACTTCTGCTTATCTCTTTGTTGATCAGAGAATATAATTTGATGTAACTTTCAAAGCTCCAGAATTTGTTTCCTGTTCTTTCCACAATGCCTAGAACAGTGTCTGACATGTTAGACTAACTCTAGCCTGAGTATACCCCTTCCCTTTCAGTCTTCAGTGACAGCTGCACCCTAACTGCTACGCTTGACTGTGTCCCCCAAACCTCGTGGCTTTGAAACGGAATCTTCAGTGAAGCAAAGATGAGAGATGGGACCTCGGGACTCTGCCTTCCTGAAGGAGGCAATGTTGTTACCATGTGGTCCCGAGAAAGGGTGAACTTGGTCTCTCCCTACCCAGTCTCCTGGGTTCCTCTGGCTCTTGTGCCATGGGATGGAATGGCACAAAAGCCCTTCTCATATGTGTGCCCCTCTGTCCTGGCTTCCCCAGCCCTGTAACTGTGATGAGTAAATCTCAGTTGTCTGCAAGCACACACTTGTGGGGCTGTTTGTTGTAGCAAAGGCACAGACGTAGTAGGCCGACTAGTTGAAAGCCCAACTCCGCTTTTAGGACTCTACTTTTCTAACGATAGCCGAGTCTTAGCTACCTAAGCACAGCAGCCAAGCTTCACCTCCCATAGGCAGCCAGTCAATCAGCCAAGGTTTAGATAAAGCACTGAGGCTGTCTCTACCTTACTTCTGCTCTCTATCCAAAGACAGGACCTGCTTTCCTTGCAGGGCAGAGTAGGGCAGGACCAGGTAGAGCAGGGAGAGGAGGGCAGAGCAGAGAAGAGGAGAGAGGAGAGGAGAAGAGAGGAGAGCAAGGCAGAGAAGAGCAAGGCAGAGCAGAGAAGAGGAGAACCAGGCAGGGGGGAGGCGAGCAGATAAGAGGAGAACCAGGCAGGGGAGAGGCGAGCAGAGTAGATCAGATGAGAGCAGAACTGATTCTCTGTGGCTTCTTGGTTCTTGATTTGTCTTCTGTCCAATTAGATTCTGTAAAATTTGATTTGTCTAAAGTTATTAATTTGGCAGTGGTTTCTCCAAAAATGAACTGACTGGATGAAAAACAGAGTCCTTAGTCCATGATGCACTAAGGAACTTTTGGAAGCTAAAAGGAGCAATGAAGTTACTGGGATCTATACTTAGGAGATAGGCCCAGGCACTGGGAGGGAAGCCATCATCTATACAGTCCTGCCATGATGCTGTGCTCTAATAGGCTCAAAACATCAAAGCCAACTGACTACAGGTTGAGGCTTCCATAAACAAGAGACCAACCAATTCCTTCATTAAGTTACCTATGGTATTTTGCCACATTGAAAGGAAGCCAGTGGGCAGTGTGTCCTCCACTCCCCACTGTTGCTATGATAACACCTGACACAACCAAGTTAAAGAATAAAGGGTTTATTTAGCTCACATTCTAGGGAATAGCCCATTATCATGGGATAACCAAGGCAGTAGGACCCTGAAGCAACTCTCATATTTCCTCTGTAGTAAAGAAGCAGAGAACAGTGAACTGGGACAAGCACACTGGGGCTCACTTCACCTTCTCCATTCCTATACAATCCAGGATCTCCTCTCCAGAGAATGGTGCTACCCAAAGTGGGCAGGCTGCCCTCCTCAATTAGCATGGTCAGGATAACACCTCAAAGATGCACCCAAGGGCCATCCCAAAGTAGACAACCCAATGTAGGCATCCCAATGTAGACATCTCAAAGTAGACAACCTAATGTACAGTGTAGGCATCCCAATGTAGATGATCCCAAAGCACACACACTAATGTAGACATCCCAATGTAGACAACCCAGTGTAGACATCCCAAAGTACACAGACAATCCCAATGTAGACCTACTGATGAAGACAGCCCCTCCTCTGGAGTCCCTCCCCAGGCGATTAAAGATCGTGTCATATTTATAATTAAAGAAATGGGGAAAGAGACATATATTTCTGCTAAATCTGAGCCACCAAAAATTCATATTGACATCATCAGCCCTGTCCCATACTTTCACCACAGTGTCGGCTACTGTCCATAGAGTGTTCAATGGCTTAGTGACCCCATAGAGAATGGCAGGCTCTGCTGATTACTGAGGTTGGCTTCCTTCGGGGAAGGTCACTGACCTAGATGTCCACCCTATACTGGTTGTTGATGCTTTAATCAGAGCAGAATCCGTCACCAGCAGCCACGGGCACTCCAGCAGCTAATCTTCCCTCTCTCTTGTTCTTCTGTCAACAGTCACTGGGATGCTCAAAGTGCATCACAAATGACCATTGTGTGGACGATGATGGGCACTTTTGCTGCTCTTATTAACAGACAGCTTTGGGGTTAGCATTGTCTGATGAAATGGGAATGGTGACTCTTAGATACCCACATATTTCTCACACAGTAAAATCCTCAATGAAGGAAAATCCTGGCGCTTATGCTTACAGAGCATAAATAATTATGGGAATAAAAGCAAGTATCAGGCCCTTTGGAGCTACCAGGTCCAGCCCTCTGCCTTCAGGCATATCAGTCTTCAATCACCAAAGATGCTTATGTGACCAATTTTAGAGATTGCTACAGCCAGAGATGACACAGGCTCCCTTGTTAACTTGTTCCTTAAAGAACTCTAGAGTGTGTCTAACTCAGTGTCTCTCTTTATTCTACTGCCTTACAATAAGTGATTCATCAGTTGCTCAAAATACAGGACGGATTTCCCCTCCAGACAACCCTCCACAATATGACCTCATGCATTTTAAAATTTTCCAATTTGACATTGGATAGAGTAAATCTTTAATTTTTAGTACTTAGCGAGCACTGCTTCTCTTTATTAACAGGCAGAGCCCTTGCTTTTTAAAGATGCTATCTTCCCTCGCTTTGCAGACAAAGAGGAACATAGACTTGTCCTTTCCTCTCAGGTATCTAAGAATGAGAAGATCCCAAGAAAACACACAGCAAAAGGCTGAACAGGCTACAGACAGGTCTCTTCTCCACGCTCAGTGAGAAAACCCATTTTTCTTTGAGAGGTCCCAGGAAATGATTTAAAGTAGACTTCTTTGCAATTCTAACTGGAAACCACTCACAACCACTTCTAGTACCTCCAAGGACTTGCCTCACACTCTGAGTGAGGTGGCCTTGCTGCGAGTGATCGACCTCATGTGTTCCAGGTACAGTTCATTGGTGTGAAACACTCATCTAAGGGCATGAATATGTGAGAGTCTTAACACCAGAAAATTATATACTGTCTAATTAAATCCCCACTGTGAACCCTATAAATTGCAAGGAGGGCATTGGCAGAATATCAGTGTTGCATTCAAAATGCTAACAAAAGTAAAAACAAAGTTAACGTACACCAAAGTTTCTATAGGAGAATTATGGACCCCTCATTTTTTTTTTTGTTAAAACTTTCAATAAAAAATAGACAAGCTAAACTTTAAAGATGTGTCGTATTGTTGAGCTCCCTCCAGTTGTGGAAGAGTATTTACTGAAATCTTTAGCAACATGCTAATGTCATTTCCTCACGCTAGATTACCACAGGTCACTGGAACGCTGAATAATACTATTGCAAATTAATTTTTCTCGACTATGGTATAACGACCGCAATTAGCAGCAAATCCTTTCGCTCTATTTCCATGAGCTGAATTTTCCTTAATTACTCTGCAGTCTAATTATGGAGCTCAATCTAGAGAACTCACAAAAGCCAGTGAGGCAGAAAGCCGAAGACAGCATATCCCAAGTCCTGGATTTACTACTCTGGAGTCCTCGGCAAGCTGGTTGGAACTGACTCTATTTGTGAGGGTATTAGCATGTAAGCAGTGTCAGGAAGAAGACACATGGCTCTGGCCGGCCATGCTAATGAAAAGTGATATTGAGTTTACGAATTCAGATAAGGGTGCACAGATTGCCTTTTCTCCAATGCGCAGGGACTGTCAGCGAAACAAATGCGTAGCCCATGTTGCAATTAATTTGATTCTTGTTCCTCTAAGGCTGCACTTGTAGATTTAATTAAGCTTCTGCACACTGGGCACATGCAGGAAGGATGGGAGTTTAATGGCTTCTTTTGAATGAAAGTCACTGTGGAAGTTATGATTCAAGTAGTAATGGCAATCATAAGACAAAGGTAACGTTAATAGGAAAGTATGTTTCTTCTTCTCTCCTACCTGCCGAGCAGGCTTTTTTTTTTTTATTTTAATAAGAGATAGCAAATCATACTTTCTCCTCAGCTATGTCCTCCGCGTGTATGCTGAACTGTAAGTCCCGACATAAAGCTGACTTCCCCACTTTGTCAGACAGTGCTGCTACCATTTGGTTGACAGTTTCTTTCCCCAAAATGACCATAACATCTTCCAAATATTGTTTTAAAACCCAAAGCCAGACGTCTTGGCTTTGGTCTTTAGATTTCCTTCCCAAATCATGCTCAGACTCCATTTGCTCTAGAAACAGACCAGTAAGTCTTGTCTGCAAGCGGCAGTTCCTGACCTGCCTGACGACTCAACTCAGCTCCTGCAACAACAGGAAATGAAGACTGGAAACTCGGGTATTAGATGTTATAGAAACAGCCATTCCTAGAAAGGGGGAATACTTCAACAGCATGGATGCTCCTACCACCTGCTTACAGCTTCCATTTTAGAAGCTTTAACAACCCTACCCTCCCCCCCCCTTGAGTTCTCGCTCCTCTCCACGAAGCCAGTTCTCCTCCAAACTCAATGTCTTATCCTGTGTTTCCCACAGCATCGTCTCATATCCACCCACTTCTGTCTTCATGGCCATAGCTTATTTTTTCTACTAGAATATCATACTCTTCAGATCCTGGGGTGGCCTGATACCTGTTGTCTCCATAGCTCCTCAGGGTCCTGAAGGAGGAGGTACCTCAGATATTCACGGAATGAAGGGACGTCCCTCCTGTTCTTAATCCCCAACCCTGAACACGGCTCTTTAAGAAGGATGAAGTCTTCAGTAGACAATAAGTATATGGAAAATGTGCAGATATACGCACCACACTTTGCTTTAAGCATGTCACATGCTACAACTATCACAGAGCCACGTGACTCAGCTCACCTACCAGCCTTTCAAACGCTGTTTGCTACAGCGCACTCCACAGCACCTCCAAAAGCAGGATCACAGAATTAGGTACCCTTGACATTTTTTAAGTACTTGTGTTCTTGTGTTTAGCCCAACTCTCTGTGGTTCATGTGTATCTTCTCAGTTTAGGATTCTGTTAGTCACAGAAATGTAGCAAGCTGGCGTCCCGTTCTGGGGCACTGGTTTTGAACCATCACAGAGGACTGTCGTCATATGGGGAGTTTGCAGAACTGGGTATCTGCCTCACATTCGAACCCATGGGTCCAGGTGGTGTGACTAAGAGACAGCCACTGTCTCGAGCCTCTCGATGACTGAGGTGGACAGAGTGTCTTGGCACAGCTCCTTCCCACATAAAGATGGATGACCCAACGCACTGGAGACATAGCTACTAACAAGTTATGAACAGTAGCCAAAGCATCTATATATCAAATGTTGCAGGAAGTTCCTTGGTCTATAAAGAAAAGAAAATACAACCTTGAAATGTCACACGGAAATCGTGTATTTGTGCCACCTGTCATCGTCCATCCATCATACGATCATTCTTAGTGACAAGAGGACACATGCCTAAAAAAATGACCCTTTGTTTATAAATCCTACTTTTCCATAAGGCTAGGGGGTCGAGCATGTTCTTAGACAATAGTAAGTCCTAATCTCTCAGAAGGGAGTAGCTGAGGACGAGAGCACATGCACGAGAGAATGCAATTACCCGATTCCAGACTGCACTGGGAGCTATCACATACAATCCAACACGACGATGGTGCTCTCTATTAAGGTTTGGCAGGCGGGAGTACACACCACAGAAACGAACAAGTCAAAGCACTCTCTACACAAGTTCTTATAAAGGAAATACGGGCAGTGGTTTCTCCGACCGATTCATTTGTTACAAAGCTCAGGGCTGGAAAATGCCAGGACCAAACATCAGTCCTGTTAAGGAACCTTCAACACAATCAGGTGATCTTTGGGTTTATCAAGCAAGAGAGTCTAAGAAGAGACTTTCCAGAGGTCACTACCCAAAAGCCTGGCTTCAAAGTCCTGCTGCAGCTCAGCCCCCAGGCCCTGGATATAGTCACAGCCTTTTCCTTACAACAAAATGAGCTGGCATTTTCTCAGAAGTATTTTAGCATTTTTCCTCTCCCAGGAGTCTCTGAATGACCTGACATTGGTAACAACTGACCTACAAGACAGACAGACAGACAGACAGCTGCTGGGGGTTTCACACACACTAGATAGGCAGACTCACTCCCTTTCCTTTGACTTTTAACCTCTTTGTTTTCCAGGACAAAAGATTGCCCAGGAGGACCATGGGAACTAACATAAGCAAGAGGAACAACCACTACTGTAAGGAGTGCTGTTCGCTTCTTTACAGCAGTTCTTAGAAAGAAGGGATGCCTTCCAGTTGCCTGTGTTTCAAAGTCTGGAAGGAGCCCTCTTTCCACCTACTGTCCTGCTACACAGCTATCCTTAACTAAAAACTAACTATTCCGGATCTACCTCAGTCCAGCTGGGATGTGAAGCCCCACTGAGAGCTCTCAGGTCAGGGTTCGTACAATGAGAGGGCCCTTTAAAATAAGACAACCAGGCTGGAGAGATGGCTCAGCCCATACGACTTATCCAGAAGACCCAAGTTTGGGTTCCAGCACCCATGGTGGGTGGTTCGACACCTTCTCTTGGTCTCCATGAGGTCCCACACACATATGGCATACACACACATGAAAAAAATAAAACAAGACAAGTAAAGGCACGAGTAATACAAGATCTTAAGTAAAACAAACAGTCCAGAGCTTTAAAAAGTATTTTCAGTTAGAATAGCTGCTTACAGGGAGTAGGGCGAACTTCTACAGTGATCTTTCCCAAACACTGGAAACCTCTGAACTTTCATTTGGAAGAGACTAAAAACTCTGTTAGTCCCAAGCAGGTGAGACAGAGGACCAACACTGTGTGACAATAATAACCCAGAGAAATCTCCAGATCTGGACAATTCTGTGTAACTGAGAGCCAGGGCTTCGCCTACCCTGATCTCAAAACAGTGGGTCTGCCATACTTTCTCCCCCAGCTCTGACACTCTTCTGCTGAGACCCCAACCTTTCCTCCCCTCACAAAGGGCCAGGCTGTTTACAAAGCCACATTTCCTCATTCCTCACAGCTCCACATCTATGGCAGAACAGTGGCATCTGGTTCAATATTTCATTAAATCCTGCTGAAAGCTAACAGTTCAATCTATTAGAAAACTACAGACCCTGAGCAACATAAATTACCTCGAAGGCTGCGGTGGAGCGCACAGCACAGGAGACATTTACAGCCGGGAGTTTCTGCACATTCTAGATGCGTGCAACATAACCTTTATAAACCTCCCCCGGATGGGAAACACTGTAACTGAAGAAAGGAAAAAAACAAGAATTCCTTAGCTAGGTCCAGAGTGAAAGATCTCCGTGTGGTGTCTTAATTACCCACAGGATGAATCTAGAATCTTCTCCCAGTGATTAGTTTTGGGTGAATCCAAGCCTGTAGTCCAGGCTTTTGCATTCTCTCTTGTCCTTCAGCAAATGACAGAGCGCTCACAAGAAAGCCACACTGAAGTCTGTGCCTAATGGAAAATTTAGAACTAATTTATTTTTGCTGCAGGGCATCTCGGAGGCAGGCAGCAGAAGGCAGCCTGGATGTGCAGCTTCACGGTGGAGCCGTTCTGACCATCAGGGTTCAGTTGAGCCACCGTCAAATGCAGTGGTCACCTGACAAGTTCTGGATGCCGGCGCCTTGGATGGCAGTGAACGCCTGGACGTCCACGCCTTTCACTCAGTGACAATGACAGCATCAGGGTTTAATACAATTAAACTGCCTGGATTTTTTTTTTGGGGGGGGTAACTTTAGTGAGGTCCTTCTCCTGCCCCTGACCACAGCTTATACTTATTAGAAAGCTAGGGAAGCCTATTTATACCATTGTAAGGATCCCTCAACTGGCTGTTGAGTTTTGTCAACTTGACACAGACTTAGACATATCTGGGAAGAGAGAGGTTTTGTTTTTGTTGGGGGGGGCATTGAGTCAGGGTCTCATTATATATCTCTGGCTGGCTGTCGTGAAGCTCACTATAAAGACCAGGCTGGCCTTGAGGTCACAGAGATCTCCCTCCTTCTGCCTCCCAGTTGCTGGGATTAAAGCATTTACCACTATGCCCGGCTGAAGAGACAACTTTAACTGAGTAAATGCCTCCATGAAGTTGGCCTGTAGGTAGGACTATAGGGTATTCTTTTGACTTGGGATTGATGTGGGAGGGGCCAGCTCACCCTGGGCAAAGGTGAGCAGGCAAAATAAGCCAGCCAGTAAGCCCATGGCCTCTCTTCCTTCTTCTAGGTTTCTGCCTTGAGTTCCTGACTTGGCTTCCTTCAGAAAGACATAAGCTATAGGGTGGAAAAAAAAAACCCTCCTCCCCAAGTTGCTTTTGATTGGGCTGTTTTAACTAAAACAAACCCAAAGAAATTAACTACAGGCCTAAAACTGCCTTTAGGTAATCCAAAGGGGACTCCCCTCCTCGGGGGAATACAGCATTAAAGTATGTGTTGCACAGAGACTAGGAAAATGAAGGTTTAATAACAACAAATGTTCAGCTCATTTACACATTGATTGCTTGGTAGTTAGAGGCAGGCAAGACTCTAAGCGACTATCTGTGAGGATGGCAGAGCAATTGATCATACTAGGACCCTTTCTAGGCCATATACTTCCTCCAGGCATTTGGGGCCTGTCCCATATGAAGACTTCTGGCTTATGGGAGTTTGTCTAGATGCACTTGAAGAAGGGGACAGTTTCCAGTCAACTGTGTGGTCCATGGATTGCCCCTGCTGTGCCTTGAAATCAGTTTAGCTGACATCACTCAGCTCGCCGTCCTCAGGAAAGTCACATGGAAAGAGAGTTATGCAGAAACTGAAAATTAGGAGTCATGGCTGTGGCTGTGTCCCTCCCCCGAGGAGGGATTTAACTTAGCTGGGCTTAGATTTTTCTCTCCCTATGAAATGAGGGATTAAGAAGAGATGGAGTCTTTCTAGCTCTTGAAATGTCATGCACAGTTTATATGGGACAATCATGAGCACCCAATGCAGTCCATAGGGAAGGGAGAAAAAGTAAATACTTATGAGCTCCTTCCTGCTCCAGATCATGCTGTCTAAAAGAGGTACAGAAAATAAAGGGACCAACAGAAACAAATCCATCACCACCATATTTCAGGGAATTAGTATCCATTTGGCCCATATGAACATATATGTTTGGCATGAAAAGTTGTCACCTTAGAATCAATGTAAGCAATTTCTGAAGACTAAAATTCACATATGCACACATAACATGTTAAGTTTCTGCCTTCACGGAAAGTCTTTTTTTTTAAAATATATTTATTTATTTATTATGCATACAATATTCTGTGAGTATGTCTGCAGGCCAGAAGAGGGCACCAGACCTCATTATAGATGGTTGTGAGCCACCATGTGGTTGCCGGGAATTGAACTCAGGACCTTTGGAAGAGCAGGCAATGCTCTTAACCACTGAGCCATCTCTCCAGCCCCGGAAAGTCTTTACTCTATGAATTGTATGGGATCTCAGGATAACTACGGTACATACTCTCGCCTTTTTCTTCTTCATCAGTAAATTTCATCTAAATCACCACTCTCTGAAGAAGTCACATGGAGGCTACTTTATAAAGAATGTACTCAGACAAGGTGTCTGAAATGTACTATGGTGGTTTAAATTCCCAGAAGTGGGATACCCCCCTGTATGCTATAAATATGTTTTATTATCTTTGCCTACTAAAGAAGGTGCTTTGACCGGACTGATGGCAGGGCAAAATAGAGCGAGGCAAGAAAATTAAATGAAATACTGGAAGAAAAGAAGGCAGAGTCAGGGATATGCCATGGTGTGGGAGAATTGTCTGTATTCTGTCAATTATGTTTTAAATAAACACTGATTGGTCAGTAGCTAGGCAGGAAGTATAGGCGGGAAAACCAGACAGGAAGTAGAGGTGGGGCAATGAGAATAGGAGTATTCTGGGAAGAAGGAAGCTCTCTCACAGTCCTGCCCAGATCATGGAAGAAGCAGGATGTGACCTGCCCCACTGAAAAAGGTACTGAGCCATGTGGCTAACATAGATAAGAATAATGGGTTAATATTCTTTATAAGAGCTTATACAAAGCCTGAGCTAATGGGTCAATCAGTTTATAACCTAATGTAGACTCTCTGTGTGATTTTCTTTGGGGGCTTACCAGCTGTGGGAACTGGGCAGGATATAAACCCCAACAAGCCGGTCCTCATGTTACAATGCCATGTAGCTAAAGGAGAAGGATGCCAACTGCCTGCCCTACCAGTAAACCATGAGACTCATGGTAAAATATAAAATAGGAGAAATGGGTTAATTTAAGATATAAGAGCTAGCTAATTATACATCTACATGATTGGCCAAGGAGTGCTGTAATTCATATAGTTTCTGTGTAATTATTTTGGGTCTGAGTGGCTGAAAAACAAGCAAGTATCTTCTGCCTACAGAATGGCTCTCAAAGTGGACCAAGACCCCCCAAAAGGTCTCTGTGAACCCCCAAATACTTCGCCCCACAAAAAGCAAGAAGCAGTTTGAAGAGAACTACACCAAAATTCCCAAGTATTGTTTATAAATATCTGTTTTCATTTAAAGGGGGATATGCTATAGAGATGAATACTTCACATTGGTATAAATTTTGGTCTATTAATACAAATTTAAGGTCAATTTTGTTATATGTATATTTCTGCTCTTGATTAAGATATTGTGTTTGTGCAGCTCATTTAAAAACGTAATACATAATTAAGAAATACAGGTTAATAGATAGTCATCTATAATTTTATTCCCAAATTGATATATTTTTTAAGAGACTGTGTTGGGCTAGTCATTTGCTAACATCTACCCACAGCATGCTGTGAAAGGGCTTACTCAATTCCCTTTCCAAGAGAAAGAGAAAGAAAATGAGTAGAACATGGTAGGAGGGAATAGCTGGGTTGTTTCCTCCAAAGAGTCCTGCTTCTCCTTGTGACATACTGGTGGCGTTTGCCATTTTCAGTCTTCATTATATCCTATATACTCATGGTTTTTCTTTACCTCAAGAAACTATCTCTTAGAAGGTTGACATGCTATTTATAGAGAAATGAAATTCCAAACTCAAACAGGAAGGCAATATATTTTATTTTACTTTTTCTGCTGAGACTAGGCAGAACTTAACATGTGTGGTATTATAGTGAATCTCAATTTGGGGTGAGTGAATGCTGCTTTTATAAACTGTATCTTGGTGGCAGTCTGTGGGGTCATGGTGCACAATGGTAAAGTCTCCTGTGTGAAACTCCACTGCAGTGGCCAAACCATGCCTGAGAAAATTTAGAAAAATAGGACTCAATGGCCCATACATTAGCTTTGTTTCATCAAATTCAAAAATTCTAAACATAAAATTTATGATCATCTACTATCATATCTGGACATTTTCTCTTCTCTGATAACATAAATAAGTCTTGATTCTAGTTATAAAGAAAAACTTGAAAAATAGCCATTTTAAGAAAAATAAATATAGAACTGACTTATTTCTTTCAATAATGAAGAAAAAGTTTGCAAATGATCACATTTAGTAAATTTGTTAGAGAGGAAAATTATTAAAAGCCAGAGTAATGTAGGCATTAAACATAGACCATGAACTGGCTTTTCTAGTTTAATTTTCCATATTTATAATGAAATTTCAATGTGTTCTTTGTAAGAATTCCAAGGATGTCATAAAGACCTTACTATGGTTTCCTGGTATTTGGGATTGCCTAGCAAGAAGTCTTCAGATCCAAGTTTTAATGAGAGAACCAAATGGTTTGGCATAAATGTGAAATTAGCTGTCATCAAGAGTGAAAATATGTTCTTGTCAAAAGTGTTTCAAAATATTTAGTAGCTTTCAGGATATGTCTGTCAAGCTAATACTAATAGTATAAAGTACAGTTGAAATATATGACAGAAAGCATGTGAACGACGCTAAATATTTTTAGCTGAGTGCTAGAAATACACTCTGCGTTGTCCAGGCTTGGGAAGTAGAAATTATTTCTTGCTCAGAGGAAGATAATCCATGGGCAAAATACTTGTGACTGGGAATGAAAAAGAAGAGACAGACAGCTGTCATGAAAATCGGTGTGAAGCCCTAATATCCAAAATAGCAAGGTTTAAGTCACTAAAGGTTGGCAGGCTTTTTCCCTACATGACTGGAAAGTGATACCTACCAGTGCCTGTTGCCCTAGTGTGCCATTAGGGGAAAGATAACAATGGCTTTCTATGCTATGCTCATTTTAGCCAGATTTTCACAAATCAGAGCCACATCCTAACTCTGTCTGAAGTTGGGGCTCCAACCCCACCTCAGGAGCCTGTGACTGTCTTGCCAATGTCCTCTCAATCTGCATAACTTCTTTGTGCTTGTGACAGGAGAGCTCCCACTCCTGGACCAGATGTGCCATCCTCACAAGCATGAGGCTCATCGTCACTGGTCTGTAGAGGTACAACAGTGACAGTGGCAGTGCCTGGCAGCTCCCTCTGCAGGGACAGACGAGCCTTTCTGTCTTGGAGCACATAAGTTTGCATGTAAGGAATAAGAAGCAGAGCTAGGTCATGGGGGCACAATCCACAGAGTTCTGTCTCTCTGGGATTCACAGTGACCCACAGAAAGAACAGACAAGAATCATTATGGGCTCTTTCCAAATTCAATGTGGCACTAGGAAGCAGGAACCAAGAGTCAGAAAACAGGAAGCAGGAGGCAGGAAGTAGGAGGCAGAAAACAGGAAACAGGAAGCAGGAAACAGGAGGCCTTTATGCTTTCAAAAGATTCACTACTTGCAATGTAAGTAAGAGAGGCTGCTGGGTCAAACAGGATTTTGTGATGTGAAATACACTGAGTTGAAAAACTATGCATTTAAGGAAGAAACTGGAGACCCCATCTGCAGCTGGGTTCTTATTTCCACTCAGCTGTGGTCTATTTCAAGCCTACTCAGACCTTCAATATGTCAAAGACTTCTGAAAGATCCTAGGGTCTGACTTCTGGGTGAGTTCTGATTTACACAAGGCCGGCTTTTAGGGTGTCCATCTGGGTCTGCTGTATAGTTATATTCTTCTCTTAGTGCATGGGGTGAGAAATACAGGCCTACTGGTCCTGGTATAGATCAGAGTTTCTGGTGGAATCCTCCCCCGCCCTTGGTTCACTAGTTCATTCATCTGTTTCAACTGGAGAGCCCTACTGGTTCAGAGTGATAGCTCTGAAGATGGCATCCAGCACTCTCTTTTGGTTTTGTTGCTTGCTGTCCATGTGATATTAAATAATTCATTTTTCTTGGTTGTGCTGGAGTTAAAACAAGGTAGCAATATATAGTCACTGAATAAATATAAGGTCCAACTGGGAAAATATTCATCAATGTGTTCTCAGTGCCCAGTGATTCATGTCTCATTTAGCAGACATCTTGACTGATATTATATGAATAATAAGTCATACATATGAAAAGACAGAATAATATACTCATTTATCAAATGTGTCACTAATTTAGATTATTGTCATCTCTTCTGGTCAATAAACTTATTTGGAAGAATGATGGGTTCTGTAAGAAGTCTCTGAAAGGTATTAATGGGCAGTGGTAGTACGTGCCTGCAACCCCACTCGGGAGGCAGAGGCCGGTGGATCTCTGTGAGGCCAGCCTGGTCTACAAAGCAAGTTCCAGGACAGCCACAGCTGTTACACAGAGAAACCCTGTCTCAAAAAAAAAAAAAAAGTTTCTTAAAGGTGTCACATGTGATCTATGTCACCATGGTGTATCCTCAGGACAGGCTGGAGAAATTCCATCAATGGGTATTGTCTTTAGGATGCCTACAATCTCAGAAAAGGGGCCTTTAAGGAGGCAGATAGGGAAAAAGAGAGCAGGCCTCCTGGGCTGGAGACATTGTGGCTTAGTGTTAGACGGAACACCAGGAATGTATAAGGCTCTGGGTTCAATAAATGAGAGAGAGAACGATCACATGAGCAATAATATGGGCTGACTATGATCACTAATGAAGTAAATCAAGTAAGTTTGAGTCCATCAAGTCACTTTTGGCAGCAGGGATAGAGACAGTCCCTTATGAGTGCTGGCTAGTACCATCATAATGGCCATCACTGATAACCATAGGCTATGTGTGCTGGCTTGATCCATCTCAGTGGCCATCACCAATAACCATAGGCTATAGAGACAGTCCCTTATGAGTGCTGGCTAGTACCATCACAATGGCCATCACTGATAACCACAGGCTATGTGTGCTGGCTTGATCCATCTCAGTGGCCATCACTAATAACCATAGCCTATGTGTGCTGGCTTGGTCCATCTCAGTGGCCATCATCCATAACCATATATGTGCTGGCTGGATCCATCTCAGTGGCCATCACTGATAACCATATGTGTGCTGGCTGGATCCATCTCAGTGGCCATCACTGATAACCATACGTGTGCTGGCTGGATCCATCTCAGTGGCCATCACTGATAACCATAGCCTACATGTACTGGATGGATCCATCTCAATGGCCATTTTGTCTGGCTTGAGGTTACGCTGTTGACAATGCAGACGGTACTTTCTGAGGGCAATGTGGTTTGCTTAAAGCCTGGTTTACAGTTGGTAAAGATGCCAGAAGACCACAGGTAGAATGTCTGTAACATGGCTTCAGGTACTTCCATAGCCTAAGGAATAGTACCAATTGCACAAATATTCTCCTCTTGTCATCCGAACAACATGACTTTCTTAGCCAGACCAGGCTAACAGGATGATAAACCCTTTGTCCAGTGACAACAGAGTCACCTACTACTCTGAGATTGGTTATGATGGTGGTGACGAGAACTCAAACCGTTCTAACTATTTCCTAGCAATAATCAAGACTTTTTTCCTTGTGAAAATGTATATATCATTTTAAAACACGTATTTCAGAGTAACTCCCATAACCACACAACCATTGCTGTCTACCTTTGGAAATTGCCATCACCCTAAACGGAAACTCTGTCCCAATGAGACACTAAGCCTTTGCGTCTTCCTCACTCCTTGACAATTCTTTGGAAGCAACTACTCTAGATGCCTCATGTGAGTGACACCTTGTAGCATTTACCATCAACAACTTGTGCTTTCCCAGCCTAGGGACCCATAGACGCTGTAGCTACGGTGAGCTGTGCTTCCTTTCTAAGGCTGAATGCTGTTCCACCACATTGTTCATTTACCAGAGTGTGCTTGGGTGGCTGACAGCTTCTAGCTTCTGTGAGTGATTCTGCTGTGACCATGGATATGTAAATTAGCCTGTAAGACCCTTCAACTCTTTGGGACATAACCTAGAAACACTCCCTTTTATAATTAAGAACAGCGGGGTGCAGTGCAGGGCCCCAGTACAGCACCCTAAGCACTGAATGCACATCTCAGAAAAGGGATTTGAAAGAGAAACAAATTTAACAGACTACGCTGGCCAAGGCACAAAAATTAACTAGGTAAGAGACTTCTTGGCTAACAGCCTCATCCAATGGAGTCCTCAAGCCAGGGTGATAAACATTTCAGAATCCAAAAATCTATTTTAATTTTTTTTCTTCATTGGGCTGTTTGTCTCTTAATTTATGACTCTTTCATCAGGGACATTTCATTTACCTTAGCTTAATTTGATTTGTTGTTTGTTCAGAGCGCCTGTTAAATTGTTGAAAGTTCTTCACATATTATCACCCAAATTAGCAGCACACAACGTCTCAAAGAGACATGATTACTGAGTGCCCTTGCCTGAACTAAAAAAGGCCGAAGCTAATGTGGTGGTCAGCATGGTAATTAAAGATATTTTTGAGAATTCAAAATTGTATAAATCACAGGACACATGGTATTTAAAAAAAGCTATGAGCAACGTCCTCCGTGTCTCACGTTCTGAATGGGGCCCAGAAAATCAATGAGCGGCGTTGCTCTGCACATAATCAGATCTATAATTCTGACCTTTGAAACAGTGAACTCCTTAATGGTCCTCATTCATCACGCGCTCTCCCCGCTCAGTGTTTCTCCCTCTGCATCATGAATTGTCCTTTTACTTCGATACTTATGACTTCAGTTTGGGCGCTGTTCTTTGGGCGATAGTTGACCATGAGAGAGAGGGGGGTGCTTGGGATATAAACTAGCTATTCATACTGTGTTCATTTGGAACATGGTTGCCCACCCTAGGCTAACCTCGCTGGAGGAGTGTCTCTAATAACTCGGGCAACACGGTTTTATAAAGCAAAGGACACTGTAGGGTACTGATGAAACGGCATAGTCTGGTCTCATAACTGGCCAGCTGAGCATTGATTGGCAGCTCTACCTACGCTGGGGCAGGGGGCTGGGCGGGGGGGCAGAGGGGTCGGACAAGTTTCATGAATCATGTTGGGACTCTATAGAATTCCAGCTTAAAAAATAGACAACAAATTTGATCTTAGTGAAATGCTTAGGGATGAGGATTAGAATCGTTTGGGAATTCAACTGGACAGGATCTTGGAGCCTAAGCACGTGCAAAACCACTATGAGACTAGAGAATTAATTCGCTCCTAGACAAAATGTATGCAGCTAAGGCATGCGAGCAGTTGCCAGACAAGGAACCGAAGTGAAGTGGCCTGACCTGGTATTAGGGGCAGTGTCTGTGTGGCACAGTGAGCAGTTAGAAGGAGTTGGGGCTGGCAGAGGGAGGATTGCAATGCTGTGATAGCAGCATACTGGCTTTGCCACTAGGGTTCCACGTATCTGTGTCAGCCCCCAAAGCAGTGATACTGGCACACTGGCTATGCCACGAGGGTTCCTTGTATTTGTGTCAGCCCCCAAAGCAGTGACGGTGGTACACTGGCTATGCCACAAGGGTTCCACGCATCTGTGTCAGCCTCCAAAATAGTAAAAGACTCTGTAAATCACAAGGTCACAGGTGCAGATTGCAAGGTCACAGATATATTTTGCTACTAAGCATATCAGTAAATGTCTTCTTCCTAAACTTGTTTTTATTAACTTTTCTTTTGACTATAGGGTCAATGAGCCAATGTTTGACACAAACGCATTATCAAACACTGTCTAAGGAACAGGAACCTATAAAAAAAGAAGTGGTAGGTGATGAGCAAGGCTGTCCAGAGGGTGAGAAGTCTCAATGAACCCCAGAGTGATGGTCTATATTGTCTCATTATAAAAATGCTGAAGAAAAGATTTGAAAGCTAACATTTTAAGATCCATGCCGACGGTATAAAGAAAATTTCATTCTCACATTTGTTTATTCATTTGAAATCTAAATTCACGTAACTTGTGAACAAAAAGCAAAGCAATTTGCTATTTCAAAAGTGTGTTCCAAAGTTAAAAGTCACGTAGCTATTCTCAGAGTCGAAGCAAGGGTGGGAGGAGGGAGGACATGAGACACAGCGTGCAGAGGTGGGAGGAACATCCAATGTCCTGTAGCAGAAGAGGAAACTCTTGTGGACGGTGGTTAACTGAATGGAAAGAGAACTCTAAATGCTCCCGAGAGAAAGGACACAGATCTGAGGTGCCAGCGATGTCAGCTACCCTGACCTGATCACTTGCACATCCTACACACATAGTGAACAGTGCACTGTGCCCTAGAAACAGGAATCCTTACTGCATATCAGTTAAAATATATGCAAGGCAAACAACAAATAAATGATAGTTTAAATACCTATTACTGACTAGTCAATTTACTATTTGATTAAACCATATATGAAATTCAGCATCTGTCTATTCAACTGCTTCCATATTTTAAATTAAGAATGCAAAGAATAATAGTCAAGTTTTAAAAACGTCCTACCTTTCAAGAAGGGACTCTACCATTAGAAGATGTATATTACAGGAAAGTTAACCAAATGTGATACCATGAAACTTATATTTCCCATGTTATCAGCCTATGTGTTGCTGAAACAAGCATGGCACTTTTTACGTTTTTAAATGCCAAAGCAATTCAAAGGCTTGCGCTCTATGTCAGTCTGTGGTGCTCGTGATGGAAGCCAGAGTCCTATACACACCAGCAAACACGCTACTCTGCAGGCTTGGGGTGAAGAAGCATTTCGATGCCTCTCATGAGGACGATGCTGCACACTTATTCTAGACGAAGCACTATGACAGAAGGGAGGGGAGCTGCCGAGCATGGCTCATAGCCCCAAGCTGCCACCTCAGGGGACAGAGAACTCCAACATCATCCCCAGTGTGGCCTTGAGGAGAGTGGACGGCAGTGTGGGAATGAGGACAGGACAGAAGAGAGCACAAGTTCCAGGTGTCCAAACTGGAAGTGGGCACTCAGGCAGGTGCTGTGTCCAACGTCAGAGAACGTAATTTATGTTGGGAACTCGTGAGGCCCCGGAGAGAGAAAATATGCCATTCTTAGGAAGTATGACCTCAGGCATTTTTGCCATACTTTTCCTTGCTTTGTTTTTGCAAAGTAGAAGTATATTCAGAACTCAATAATGAGCCAATTTGCATTGTTGCAATAAGACCTCTAGAAAGAGCTCCATGCTAGAACCGGCAGAGCAGCGATAGCACAACTGGGGGTGTAGGAGAATAACAGGGGACCAATGTCTTCCGGCAGGTTAGCAGGCAGTGGGCACAGGGATACAGTCTACTGGGCAGCACCGTTTTTCGTCATTGCATGGGTTCTCCAGGACAACAACGAGCCCTCCTCATCCTTTTGAAAATTCATACCATGAGCGAACATAAATAGAAGATTCCATTTATAATACCATGGCTTTAAAAAGAAATTCAGATTTATGCTAGAGTTTCTTGTCATAAGGATCATGGATCCACCTTTAAGTCAAACTGAAACCTGGCCTATTTTTTTTTTTTTAGTGTATGCAGTTTTCTTCTATTTTGAATATTGTTCGTGGCTATTTTTATTTATTAATAATAAAATAAAATGTGAAAGAAATGAGGTGGTTTTATGAAATTTGAGTTCTGGGACTCTCTGAGACCCACATTTCAACAATCATGCTAAATAAAATGTGCTGGTTCCACAGCCTTGGCACACTCTCCCGTACTAATAGGAGGTTAGGCCATGTCAGCCCCAATGGTCACATGTTCTCACGACAATGCAACAAGACGGGGAGGACTGAAGAGCGAGCGGACCTGGACACGGCCGCCGTGAAGAACGGTCATGGTTTCTCTTGACATCCTCGGCTGGATGGGGTTTCAGAGGTAAGATCAACAGAAGTATGTTTTCACATGTAAGCTATGCTAATGGACGAATAGAAACAAGTTGAGCTGGCGAGTGCCTTGCCATACCACCAGGAGTCAGGAGGACAACTGTTCCCGGAGGTGCCTGGCCTCGTGAGGGCATGAGGGCCCAGCGCTAATACAGTTCAGAAGACTGGAACAACCTCCAGGGACTGTGCCAATGGGAGAAGGAGGACTGATGGCGGCCTTGCGCCTCACTGCAGACACTGTCCCCACCTGGCAGGGTTTGATTTCTCAAGTACTGTGTGCAATGCTGCACCTAAGCCTCTGCAGAACAACTTCCTGCGTCTTCCCAGAGCACGGCAGCAAGGATGCCCCAGCCACTTCAGTGTGCATCTCTGCAGAGCAGAGAGGGGCGTGGCATCACCCAGCCCTCCCACCGACTAAGCAGGGTCTTCACATAATGAATAAAGAAGGGCTTTTTGTGTCTCCAGGAGACCTGGGGGACAGGAGGAAACCAACGGATTAGGCTAAACACACTCCTGTGCACTTCTATCCTGGGTCAAGCACACTGACTCACAAGCTGGAGTACAATTGTCTCTGTATCTGGTCTTTATTTAGACGAGTACATGCTAAATGTACGTGTTTTATATGCCACGGAGAGAAGGAACTGACGGACATACTTCTCCATGCACTTCCATAATGTGTGATTTTTGAAACTGGGATTTGAATTAAGCATCACACTTAAGGTCACACTGGGGTCCAGTCGGGGTGTAAATTGGCAGAGCAGGGGAACACGAGAGTCAACATCAGCTTGTCTCCAACCACACACATCACGCGTCTCTTTGAAGCAGGGTTTTCATCAAATTTTCTCTCTTATCTTTTTTTGTTTTGTGATGTCTTCAGAAATATTTCCCATTTTTATGGAAAATTTCTTCTAGGTAGTACTAGTATTGCTTCGACACAATAGAATGGGCAATAAATGTTTAATAACCTGCTTCGTTTGTAAAATGCACCATAGACATCTGACAGGAGTATGCATTCCGGTATCAGTATAGTTATGTGTATCACTAACAGGTGCTTCTGGAAAGAATAACTCCTGCTTGCTATCTTACATAATAATTCATACCTCTTTAATTATTTTTCGATAGTCACCACTGCTGAGATTGCTATGTACCACGGTGGCTTAGACAGGAATGTAATTATAATTAATACAAATGTTCTCAAACTTATGTAAGATCTACAGCAATTTTAGAAACAACAGCAAATATAATTAATCATAGTAAAATCGACAGCGGCGATACACTAAAGTCTGTCAAACTGTTATTGAGATAAATTATTCCTTATGGAAAATGTTGAAGACGCAGGTATTTTTATTTGCACAAATAACACTAAATCAGACGTTGGTAGAATATGGTAAAAAAAAAAAAACCAAACCCTCCTATTTGCAGTACTGTACATTAATTATGAGAGTGTGCTGCGACCAAGCTCTGCATAGAGCTCTAGTTTCCTAGATGGTCACCTTACAGCCTTCTTCAGCATTTGCTGCCCCAAGCTCTGCGCTGTCAGAGGATGCCATTTAGGACAGGGACAGAAGACACCGAGTTGCCCATAGATAAAGAATAAGCCTTATGATCTTACTAAAATTGTTGTTTTCAGCAAAGCTTTCATATCATTAGTCCAGGCAAAGCCTAACAGATTCGTGTGGGTCATAGGGTGTTGGAACGCACCCCTCATGGCCATGCCTGCTTTTGGTCCCTATCACCTATATGCTAAACTGTTCCATGAATTGATAGGCTTTGTGTTCTTCTGCAAATATTGTTTCATAGAACTATCCTTTCGGAAGGCAAAGTGATGTTCACTGAGTTAGTAACAGACAATGACTCCTTCCAGAATGCTAAGACAGGTGCCCATGCCTAGCTCCAGGCTGACTAGCTTGGAGTGTTGACTATCCTAGACAATGAGCTCATCTTCCTCAGTGCACATTTCCAGTGGTACTTCCAGAAATATTGATAAATTCTTTTCAACCTCCTACTTTCTCTTATGCTGTGGCTATGAATGTACCCTCCCAAATAGGAATGCAAATAGGCAAGTGTGGTGGTTTGAAAGAAAATGGCCCCTGAAGGGAATGGCAGTACTAAGTGTGGCCTTGTTGGAGGAAGTGTGTCACTGGGGAGGCAGGCTTTGAGGTCTTGTATATGCTCAAGTCACACCCAGTGAGTCAGTTTACTTCCTGTTGCCTCTGGATCAAGACATAGAATCTTAGCTCCCTCTCTAACAACATGTCTGTCTGCACACCACCATACTCTTAGCTGCCTTGCTTCCCACTATGATGTTATAGGATTAAACCTCTGAAACGGTAAGCCACCACCTCCATTAAATGGTCTCCTTTGTAAGAGTTGCTGTGGTCATGGTATCTCTTCACAGCATTAGAAACCCTAGCTAAGACAGGAGGTAAGTAGATGACAGGCAGACAGATGATGGGTAGATGGATGATAGGTAGATAAATAAATATGTAGATAGGAATAAATAAAGAAAAGAAGGAACCCAGGGTAATAGCACAAACAGAAAGCTCTACAAAGTTTGATAACACCAATTTTCACCTAGAAAAAAAAATAACCAGTCTGTGTAGAAATCCACCCGAGGCCATCCTTTTCCTTCTCTCTCTTTCATTCTCTTTCGTCACCCCCTGTGGCCTCTCCTCATTTACTGAAGGTCTTTTGGGGGACGGTGAGAAATGTGGCTGAAAGATCAACTGCTCAGCGACCAACATTACAGGGCTTAAAGTGACTGAACAAAGAGATATTTGGAAGACCTACTGGGTAGCTTAAATAATGGAACGTGCTTGTTACGCACTAGCGACACCCCAGCAGCCGATGCATGATTCATGCAATGCTTTGATTCTTCTGTCTAGAAATGGTGCTCGGAAAATTTAAACTTGAATTTTGGTGAAAAACCCTGAACAAATCCAAGTTTTAAGGATTTCTATCACATATAGCACAAGCCTAAATTTTAAAAGGTTGCATTTATAGGCAGAGTGTGTTGGTTCATTTGTCTTACGGAGAACACAATCTCTGTTTCAGAAAAGGCAAATCCGGTAACGCATGCTGTGCACACAGCCCTGTTAAGATTACTGTGTAGTAAATAATCATGTAAAATCTGACATGACTTATGGGTCTTTAGTGTAAAGTTGTATCAAGGCCATATGTTACCAGAGGCAATCTCTTCAAATGCATAATTTATAACATCAACCCTGTGACTACCTGAGAGACCTAGGTAGAAAAATGAACAAATCTAGCAGAAGAAGACCCGTGGAGGATTAGTTAGCATTTAGCTGAGGTCACGAGGGCAACTGGATTACCACATTTCAAGCTGCTCCTCACAGAGAGCCTGCTGGGTGACACAAAGGTCCAATACAGCCTAAGAATTTCAGATAAGTCTTGGAAATCTTCAGTTTGAATATTTAGGCATGAAGAACCTATTGTTGCTTGAGATTTTCCTTGGTAAATGTTAAAAACCAATACAAAAATCACTGATATCTCCAAACAGATATCTATGTAAATATTGCAATGAGGAGCTAACAAAGATCATCCAGAAAATAAAATGAGTGATGAAGAACAAGAAGAAAAGAGATATAAAAAAAAAACAAGTAACAAATAAAATAAAAAAAAAACAGTATAAAATATGGAAGAGAGTGAAATAAATATACAAAGACAAATAATGGTAGGTATGGTAGCTCATGCCTATAATTCCAGCACCCAAGATGTGGATACAAGATCTTGAGTTCAAGGCTAGCTAGAGCTATAGACTGAAACCCTGTTTCACGTGCGCACGAGAGAACTAAAAATGAAGAGAAAAACGAGGTAGGAAAAGGAAGGGTCAGACAACACATGACTAGGGACAAAGGACACACAGAAAAAGCAAGAAGACAAAGTTGGCCGGGTTCATGTGTTTGGGTATGAACCCACTTACTTACTGCTCCAACACAAGGCTTATCTTCACTTTGATGTTCCTTGAACTCTACAAGCTCACAATGAAGAGCTTTGGAGCTGGGATTATTATTTCTAGTCCACAAGGCATAGCCGTGCACAAGGAATGTACACCCTGGGAGTACACCCATGTAAGGGGATCCTAACTCCACATGTCCAGAGCCGAAATCTGCCTTCAGCTCTCAGGTGTCTTCTAGTCCTCTGCTCCACCATCTGTGCATGGCATCATCACCACTACCATGCTGCATGAAGAACTAGGCTTCCTTCTCCCTTCAGCTAGCTACTGGCAATCTACCTCCTGTTACCCCCTCAACCTGTCTCCTTACAAGAGGTTTATTTCTTGCTACACTCGCATCTGCACATAAAACTTAGCCGATACTACTGTCAGCTAGACTTCATGATGGAGTCCAGCCTCACCCCTGGCCGCATAACCTTCATGATCTGCCTCTGACAGGCTCGCCTGCTTCACCTCCGCCATCCATGACCACATCCCATGGCTACAACTGCTTTTAACTACAGAGCGGAGCAGCGAGCCTCATGTACTTCTGCTGTTTGGGCGCATCATCCTACTTCTAACCATCTGTATTTTTGTCATTTTATATAAATTTAAGACTTTATTATTAAGCCAGGTTTTTAAAAATTTGCTCACACAAAAGCCGACACTGAATGTTTTCTGCCCGGAGAAGGAAAGAATCACTTAACTGTAACCAGATTTCCTCATCTCCCCCGCCAATGAATGATCCCTTGGCCATTCATAACACTAAGCATGCTCTAATAACTTAGTTCTGTTTTTTTTTTTTTTTGGTTTTTTCCCCCCTTTTGGGGCTGATTTTCTCATGGGGTACTGTACTGATTAACTGCTCTAGCATGCTGCCAACACAGGACGCTGCCTCAAGAAATTCATCCTCATAGTTTTCATCATAATGGGAGGGAAGGTTTTCTCCTCGCATGCTTTGGAGCGTCAAGTACAGAGCTGTCCGTCGTCAGGACCAAACACTTGTCAGGGGATACAACCATTTCATATATATTATCCCACAGAAGGAAATAAAGTTCTTGTATTTATTGTGGCATGATATACTTTTCATAGTCACAAAACCCCCATGCATTTACTCTAAATTTCTGTCCCCTAACTGCAAATGCTCCATGATTCAACATGTTCACAATCGCGGTCACAACAGTGACAGCAGGCCACCACTGCCTCCCCAGTAACTGGATCTCTTCATACACACCAAGTGATCCCGCAAGATAAGAAGGGGCAGCTCCACTTTGGGCAACCAGCTAACAAGCTCACCTCTTCTTCATGACCAGCACAACTCCGAGAAATATGATAACGAACAGCAAGATGCCCGCGATCACTCCAGCGATTTTAACCGTGTGGTCTGTTTGTTTCTCAGGTTCGGGGACTGGCTTTGGAGTAACGGCCCCTGGGGATGAAAAGGAGAGCAAGTGGGTAAGACAGAATAAAGACGTTACATTTAAATCCCCCCCCCATCCCGCGCGCATTTCACAGAATAATGCGACGTATCAGAGCCAGCAGACAGATGGGCTTTGATTTCTTTCTTTTTTTCCTTTTTTAAAAGCAGCTTTCCAAGGTGCTGAAAGAATTGTAATTGTTCTCCTTGCTCAACACTTCACTCCTTCACAGCACACCCACGTCTGACCCTTTTCTAAGAGACTTCTCAAACACACTTTTAAATATTTTTATTATCCCTTTTAGTTCCCGTTCTTCCTTCCACTTAAAACTTGCTAACGGCACAATAGCTATCCCTAAGCCTTTATCCAAATTTGATTCACGGAAACATTTTCCTCAATTATTTTTCATAAATGAAGCCATAATTCCGTCACATATTAGCCCAAACACCTGGAAAAGCGAGATAAGCTCATTTGCTATGCGTTTTTCTTTCTTTCTTTTTTTTTTTTTTACCAGCAATTGTTTTTTTCTATTTTTTATTTTAACACAATAGAGACCCCCCCACCTTTGGAAATCTGAATCTAGGTCACATCTGGAAAGCAAAGGGATCCTTCTAAGCAATTTATTCACCAAGTGGGCAGCAGCTGGTGATCATGCCACCGGCACCCACGGTTCATATCTGTTTAAATGAGATAAACAGGGCCTCCGAGTGGCGGCTCTGTCTTAGTTGGCTTGCGCGCCTGCTTCCAAGACATGGTCTGTCCTGCTGACGGTATAATGTGATGGAATCTCAAATCTGTGTCTGATGAAATATCCATTTCCTCTGCTAAATGAGTTCAAGATGAAGACTATTAGGAGTGCAGTGTCCACTTCATTCCACAGCATCTACTTTTCCAGAGAGGTTACTCCTTGCCTCATCAGCATATGATGGCCTGGTGTTTGGATCACCACCCTGTCCTTCCTAAACACAGCAGTTTTATGTGCAAACTTCTCTTCCTAAGATCTTTCTCCATCTTTGTTGGTCAAAATGTACTTAGGAGCGAGAGTGTGTGCCTGTCTTTCTCCCTTTCCACCAATGCATGCGTTCTGCTGTGCCTGGAAACCTTCACTGGTCCCGTGTCTGTGCCAGCCACCACCACAGACCGGGCATCATCGTGGGGAACAGGCGAGCTGAGTAACAGCTACCCTGCTTTCCTTACTCCTTTGGAAGCATACGGACCCCGCTTCTTTCCAACTAAAGTCATATTACATTTTTCATTCGAGAGAACATGGCTGTAACCTGGCCTGACGAAGCTGGGTGTAGATCAGAGGAGGGACAAGAGAGAGAAGGCCCCAGGACACCCTCAGATGCTTTTTTCCTATAAGGGAGTGTGACTGTCCCCAGAGATCCTTTCTACTGCCTCTTACTGCCAGCTTCAGTTACTGGATTTTAATAAAAAGGAGCATTCTAGCCAAGTGCCTTCCTTCATCCTTGACAATGACACACACTTTAAGTTAAAGACGTCAGGAGGAACTTCTGGTGATGACTTATTATTATTATTATTATTACTTCTGACAATGTCAAGAGGACAGGAAATCCTGCTTTTTTTTCTTGGATGGGTATCCCTCAAACTTGCTGTCTAGTTAAATGTTAAAAGTATTAAGATAATTATTTTATAATAATTGCATCTGAAGAACACTTACTGCCATAGACTGGAGTGGGGGTTGGGGGACACAGCACCAGGTGTGATGCAAAGGACACTGACATTAAATACATTTTTTGAAAAATCTACAGGAAAATGCATATGTGATAGGGGATGAAAACTTTATAAATGCAAAAAGTAACATGCAAATTCAGAAATGGAGGTCCGATCATTTCTATTTTCATATACTCTCCAACTTTAAATGTGTAATTTGCAAGATAATCTTTTGTTTTTCTTTCAAATGCTGGCATATTGGCAGCCACTTTTATTTATCTTGCTAGCTAGAGGTTACTAGTTCTCCAAATGTATTTTCACTATAGCAAAATGATTTTAAGGTTCTTTTTCTGGTAAATAGTAAATATATCAATTGAGAAAGAAAGAATTTAGAAAAATCTTTTTCCATTTAAAAAATTCTCACATAAAAAAATAAGATGATCTGACTCACACATTTACGTTCTAAGAAAAGACAGGCCACTAATAGTGATGTCTTGTTTCTGTGATCCAAGTAACTAGGTGTTTTTCCTGGAGTATTTTACCTAGGCTGTGACACAGCTTTAAATGGGTGTTCTTTTTCCAGGGCAAAGACTGCTGGTCACCCAGCCTTTATCCTTTTAGGGAAGCATGAAAGGACATTGTCACACAGCCAGCAGAAGCTCAATATCACCCTTCCTAAGGACTCATATTTCGAACTCACTTCCCTTTGCAGGTCAAGGAAACGAAACCCTTGGAGTCCCTAGAGACACTGCAGCAGTGTGACCGTGGTAGCCATCGTGTGAAGCAGAACGGTGGCTCCTGGGGAGGTCTACCTGGGGTCGCCCACCTGGCCAACTCAGATGTTTGCTTTTGGGCTACTAGGAGAAGCAGAAAAACTTAAACACCAAGTCAAGATTAGGCTGTCACTAACTTCCAACAGTTCAATGAGAAGGTGCCCACGAAGCTGACCTGTCTCTCAGCACAGACAGGCCCTGCCTTCACTGCATGGTACTAGGCCCCTGTGCCCTTCCAGAAGTGGGTGTCTGTGTGGGTTCCCCCTAGAATGGATGATCTTCTCCCCTCTCTCATTTCTTAGGTCAATTGCATTTGGTAGTTCCCATTTCTTTCTTTCTCTATGTGGTAGTTTAAATAAGAATGTCCCCCATAGGTTTGTCTTATATTTGAATGCTTAGTCACCAGGCAGTGGATTAGAAGGATTAGGAGGGGTGGCCTTGTTGGAAGAGGTGTGTCACTGAGGGTGGGCTTTGAGGTTTCAAAAACCCATGCCAGGCCCAGTCTCTCTCTTCCTTGCCCTATGGCTCCAGGACTTGCTTACATGTCCCCATGCCCCAAGTCATGACGACAATGGACTAAACCTCTGAAACTGTAAGTAAATGCTCTCTCTTACAAGGGTTGGTCATGGTGTCTATTGACAGCAATAGAACAGTGACTAAGACATCCTACATCTCGGAGTGGGATGGCATTGGCTGTTTTTATCAATGAAAAAAGAAGGGTGCACTTAAACGCCATCACTGAAGGCCTCTGATACAATGTCTAGTGGGAAGAGAAACCCGGAAGGCAGGAAGGACTGTCCGGTGCAGCACCTGATTAGTTTCAAATCGGCAGAAAGCAGAGTTTGGCCTGGTGCTCACTCTTAAATTAAATAACAGCAGCAAGCCAGACCAAGAACACGATGTGCTCAGTCACCGGCTTTAGGTCTGGACCCAATTTTGACGACTGAACCACTGCACGGATCTTCCCAGGAGGCCATGAAGGAGAATGCTGATGACCTGAACTGCTGATTGCCCTGTCCATAGCACTCGGAATGGCTTCCCAGTGCTAGGCTGGGAGATAGCCTGGTCTAATAACACCACAAGGAATCTTTACTGCCAGGGTGACTGGGAACACAGAAGAAAATATCACCAGTATTCTTTATTTAGTGGTTTCCTGACATCTTACTAAATTTCTTGCTGTATATTAGCAACATGGCAACGAGCATATGGACAAGAAAAAAAAAGCTCAGAATTTATATTCTGGTGTGCTAACATAGAGACGTATTTGAACAGAGAATGTGGGTCACACGTTTCTTGGTGCTTGCCTAGTGATGATGATGGTGATGACCAAGAAGAGAGAACTAAGAAGAGATTGTTAAGACGATAGCTTTGGAGAGACCTGCAGGAGGAGTGAGAGTGAGGCACATCCTTACCCTCCTGACCTCTACAGGGAAGAAACATTTAAGGTGAGACTGGATCACTGGGTAGGCATGGAGTGTTGTGAACCGGGAAAATGGCACATGGCACTGTTGTGTGGGGGTCACTGCTATACATAGCAGGAAGAATTCTGCCTCAGCGGGGATGCGCGGCAGGATTCTGAGTGGAGGCGATACAATCTGGTTTGTATTGACCAGCACTGTCCTGGATGCATAGAAGGCTGTAAGATGTCCAAAGTGGAAATATCATGACATCATAGACATATGAAAACAGGCATCGGAGTGAAGTCATCACAACAGCCCAAAATGACTCTACAAAAGCAGTAATGGAGATGGTGATGCTTTGTCCAACTTCATATATGTTCATGGCAGTCATAGGTGTTTGCCAATGAATTTTAGTAGGTCAGGAAAACCAACCCAGGTCTCTAGAAATCATTACAGAAGGCCGGAAGGTGTCATTGGCTGAAATTGACAGTGTGGGTGGATCGACTTAGGGAAAACAGGAGCTTAGTTTTGGACTACTCGGGATCCCAATAATGACATCCACAGGAGAGACGAACTGGGCAGCTGGGACAGGTGAGATCTGTGGGTGTGAGATATCAACTTAGGGAATGCCATAAAAATGACAGTGTGGAAAGCCAGACATCTACACAGGGGCTCTGAGAAGATGAAGACTGAGAGATGAGCCAGTCAGGGGAGTGTGGGGAGGAGCCAGCCAGGGGAGTGTGGGGAGGAGCCAGCCAGGGGAGTGTGGGGAGGAGCCAGCCAGGGGAGTGTGGGGAGGAGCCAGCAAGGAGGTCATCAAAGTGAGCAAAGGTAAAAAGAGAATGTCTCTGCAGCATGCTCCTGAGAGACATGGGGACTGTGAGGTGTCATCCCTCATGCATCCAAGACAGAGATGATGGCATCCTGAGGCCAAATGCTAATGACAGAAGCAAAAGTCAACCATGAGGCTGGCACACACCTTTAATCTCGCACTTGGGAAGCAGAGATTGGGGGACCTCTTTGAGTTCAAGGCCAACTTGTTCTAAAAGAGCTACTTCCAGCCGGGGCGGGCTGAGAGGTGGTGGCGCACCCTTTTAATCCCAGCACTCTGAAGGCAGAGGCGGGCAGATCTCTGTGAGTCCAAGGCCAATCTGGTCTATAAGAGCTAGTTCCAGGACAGGCTCCAAAGCCACAGAGAAACCCTGTCTCAAAAAATCAAAACCAAAAGGGGAGAAAGGCTGAAGGGGAGAAAGGAATTGTCTGTAGGGCTGCTGTCTTAGAAGGGTCAAAGGTCGGGGCAAAGTATCTGGGAGGTGCGGCTGGTCCAGGCCAGGAAGCAGGAACTGTGTAGTGAGGAGCAAGGAGCAGCTGTTAGAATGACCGGCCAATGGGGAAGGTCTTGGATTGTAACACTGGCATGGTCTCCACTAAGGGCGTGATTGCCTGTGAAGGAAGCAGCTAACGGGGTTGGGGAGATGATGAGGTAAGAAGGTTTAGTCAGGGGTGGGGGAAAAGGCAGAAAGAGTGTGGGACAGGGAGGGTCCAGGGAAGAGGGTGAAGACTGCAGGTGGTCAAAGGTGGGGGAGCTGAACCCTGGGAGTAGTGACAAGGAGACAGGGCAGGTGAAGGATGGCAAGGGGTAGAGGTATGGAGGAAGGGGGTGCTGGCTCTTGAATAAGAGGGTGCAGTGAAGCTAGCCCTGATGCTGACAGTGGTGGGGTCTGGGGAAAGGAGGAGATGGGGAAAAGATGAGAGCTGGGTCTGCGACTGACCCCCAAAACATATGAAGCCCTCTCCACCTTATAACCAGAGCGAAGAATGAGGAGGAGTGAAGGGCAGAGTGGAAGGAAGAGTCGGAGTTATTTCCCAAGGTGGCAGAGGAAAGACGAGTGATGGTTAGAAGTGTAGATGCCATACCCAGATGTCCCACATCGCCTACATACAACAGCCACAGGACAGCCGAATGCACAGCAAGCTTCTCTGTGTGACACAAGGCTCAAGCCGATACCTCTCTACTAAGACCCTCTTCTGTACCGGGAATAGGGGAAGTAGAGAAGGCAGATCACTGAGTCCTCATACCCTCATGCCAGAGATGTGGTCATTGTCAACAACACAGGAAGCCACACTAAATGCTCAAGAGCTCCAGGACCTACTTGGTGCAGTGTGCAGAAGAGAGTGGGAAAGACTCCCCACCAGAGGCAGTCATGAATGGCCCCATAAATGTTCACACACAGGTAGAGAGCATGGACTCGGGTGTCAGGTAGAGAACGCTTTATGAGTCCATAATTGCTTTGTTTTTGGAGGCTGAGTCAGTGCTGGGAATAGTCTAGGAGGGACCTTGGAGAAAGGCTTTGTGCTGTGACAGGCATTGCCTGCAGGTAGAACATTGTGAACTAGATAAAATAGACAACAAATCACAGAAAATAATAGAATTAGCCTTGAGAATAACCAGGCAGGAAACTCACAGGCTTCATGAAGAATGGGAAGGAAGGAGATTAGCGAGCAGGAGGAAGGCTACCATTCCAGCAGACAGGGACTTGCAATGCCATAGTCAAAGCAGGGCAGGAACTGAAGGGATACACCTGGCTGCCAACAGGGGGTTCTCGAATCTCCTTGCTTGCGGCTTCCTGTGGCAAAAGAGTTTGCTGCACTTCTCCAGGGGTATAGGAGTGCTTGGGTTCAGCGGCTGAACTTAACCCAAGCCACACCGAGGGCTGCCACAGCATGCACATGGGTATTCAGTGGCAAACTGACACCATTACCTCCCCTCTTGGTTTTAGGTCCCTGGGGGCAGAGAAGAAAGAGGAGCAATAGGAATACAAGGGAAATGGACGGTGTGGGGTTTCTTTTATTCTTTTTCTGAGGCACAAATAGTCTTTTTTTTTATATAAATATTTATTTGTTATGTATACAATAGTCTATCTGTGTGTATGCCTGCAGGCCAGAAGAGGGCGCCAGACCTCATTACAGATGGTTGTGAGCCACCACGTGGTTGCTGGGAATTGAACTCAGGACCTTTGGAAGAGCAGGCAATGCTCTTAACTGCTGAGCCATCTCTCCAGCCCCACAAGTAGTCTTTACTGGGCTCACTGGAGACCGTTGGTCTTGAGGACCTCTGAACTTGCTGAGTTTTTTCTCCACATTCTTTACTGCCTGTTTCCATGGCCACAAGAGCTGGGACTATTACTTCTTGAAGCCGTAGGATCCCAGGCTGGCCTTGGGCTCCTTTTGTAGTCCAGGATGACCCTGAACTTCAGGTTCTCTTGCCTCCACTTCCCAAGTGCTGTCACGCACACACTGCACAGAGACTGTGTAGAGCTGGGGGTCACACCGGGGCCTTGTGTGCTATCAAAGTACCCTACCTTCTCTGGCCTCTGAAAACACACCCCCTCCAGATGTCTGGAAGACCAATGGCTAAAACGGAAGTCTACATTTTAACTGAGCTGGTTTCGGCCACTTCATGCTATCATTTTTATGACTACATGGAAGTGATAATCTAATTTTTGTCTTTTTTTTACCCTTTTGACCCTTTGTCCAGGTTTTTCTGTTCGCTTCCTTTAAAAGAGGACCATCCAGGCTTTAAAGATCACTGTGAGACAAATCATTCATGTCTTGTTGCCCAGAGTACTACAGTTCTTTGCAAGTCTTATTTATTTGATTTTTAGTTGTACCTTAATATTATACGTAATGGCAAAACAACCCAAAGATTTTTCATCTAAATTACATACTATTGTCTTCCTTCCTAGGAACAGTCAATTACAACTCGGAGAATAACCTGTGCTTGCGCTCTGTGTAACCTGATTATGCTTTTGAATTTATAGCTTTCCCTCTGCTCCATTCCACTGTAGGGCAAACAGAGCGTGCACGGCTTCCAAGTAATGATCGCATCTGCAGTTTTTCATGCACAACTAAGATACTCTGTTGTTTGAAAGGTACATCTTCCCCTCAGATTAATCAACTCTCTCTCTCTTGTTTTGGTTCTAATTTCATGGCAGCTATTGCTCCCATTTATTGATGTGGCTGACACCCCGTGGATAGGATGATTTATCAAAGATTATGCACTCACTCTCTGGACTCTCAAAGTTCGGAGAGAATTATTAAGCCTGTTACTAGTCTGATGAAATACTTTCTTTTTCCCATTTAAATTTCTTGAATCATGGTCAAGTCATAAAATTAGGAATCAACTTGTCAATACGGAGACATCAACCACGGGTGCCTTTCATAGAAAGTACATAATCGATAAAAGGGATATAAGTGGCTGCTTCAGCTTGCTGGAGAATGAGGTGGTTAAGAGTTGGGGGGAGGTACCAAGACACTGAAACTAAATACTGAAGGAATTAGAATCACCATCTGTTGCCAGTCGCATTTTCTGTCATTGCTTATGCTTTTCGGTCAAGGTCTAACTTATGGCTAGCACTTAAAAATGATTTCTGGGACAGAAAGAACACAAATGCTTCCTTTGTAAAGTATTATTTACAAGCCCCATTCTGAGTCTTTTCTGCTTCTGAAATTTATTTACTTTACTATCAAAAAATGAATATATTTAGTGCCAGTGAGATGTCTCACTGGATAAAGGCACTTGCCACCCTGCCTGATGACCTGATTTTGATCCCTGGCACCACACGGTGGAAGGAGAGAACTAAGTCCCGGACTTGTCCTCTGATCTGTATACATACACCATAGCACATGCCTGCCAATACGACACACATCACACACAGACACACACATAAGCACACACACACACCACCACACACCAGTCCCATACAAACACTAATTTTTTTTAAGTGAGCACATTCAATAAATTAAATAGGCTTGCTAGAATTATCAATGCTCCAAGGGTCTCAAAACATGCAAAGAATTTTGGAAACTGCATGCCGGGATGGGAAGTGTCTTATGCATGCTCCAAGAGCTACACACACGGCCCTTGCAAGTGTAATAAGCGCAGAGAAGTGTAGGACTGTGCTCGTGCTATAGACACACTCTACCACTGAGCTCCACCTCGGGTCCAGAAAAACACTTCTGAATGTGCAGGCATAAAAGGAAGTCTTAGGGACACCTAAGAGATGATTTTCGTGCGCTGTGTCTAGAATGCAACAGGTACTCCAACTCAGAGCATATAAATAGACATTGGTCACACAGAGAGAGCATTCAGCCCTCAGCCCACAGAGGTGGGACCCAGGCTGAAGAAGAGGCCCCTGACACACAGACAAGCCTGCTGATTCCTAGAATGACCAATGGCGGCACATCCTTTCTTCATTGCTGCTTCATTGGTACACCTGGCCCCGGCGTCACCTCCAGTGCTAACCTTTGCACTCTACACCTCATCTAATTGTTTTACGATGTGCTGCAGCCATACCTTGTCCTAAATAATAACTCCAATGGAATCACTCTTTACGAGAATTAAAACCGCAAAAGTGAGAGCATCCCAAGGCTTATTTCAGCTGGAAGTCAAGGCCTTTGGAACTATTTCCAGCACCCATTTTGAAGCGTTATTCCTTGCCCAGTTCTACTTGCCTTCTACCACCCTTATATTTGGAAATAGAGATGTTTGATTTCCCCCCCCCCCAAGCAGGTTCCCCTTCCTGGCCCCTTTTCCATCACCAGGAAGCTTTCCCTAAGCCTTCTCTGTAGTTCAAATGTCCCCTAATCATTCCAGCACTACCCGTGACTTCTGACCACGTAGCAAGTGTTCGCTCTCCAAACTCTGAGAGCGCTTAGCTTTCTCTTTCTTGCATACAACTTACCACTTCCAACCTGTGTCCAGTATTCTGGCGAACTCTGTTTATTACATGCTAAGCTCTATGTTCTTTGGGACAAAATGGGTTCAACTTGTTTGTGTTCTCTTGACATGACCAGCCCCCACGTCTTGTCCTGTGTGCAGGACACATGCAAGGCGTCTACAGCTGTAGAATCAAAGCCTGGTCACAGTCAAGTTCACTTTAATTTCCTGTCCCTCTGCCTGCCATATTTTTAAAAGCATAGTTATCCCTTGTTTATATTAAGGTCTCAGACACTGGACAATGGGCATAAAGGGAAATACAAAGAAGAAAAAAGTAAAGAGGACAGTAGGTCCTATTTTCTGCCCTTTGGTCCACAGATGCTCAGGACCAGGCAAGGATTTAGTTAAGAAGGGGTATATGCTCCACTTGAGGTGACCTTACAGAGGTCTGGAGACAGTGTGCAAGAGAGGATACTATCTGACATGGGCTCTGAGGGACAGCCAGAGAAGGAGAGGTGAGGGTCCTTATCAGGAAAATCACTACCAAACTTTAGTCAATGATACCATGAGCTGAACAGAAAGAAAGTGTGAAGACAAATGCTGGGTCAAGCAGAGTTGCGTCACCCACAGCAGCAGAGGGTGTGTCTGTCAGTGACCCTCAAGCTAACCGGGTCTACACAGAGGGACGAGAAATAAGCCGCTGTCAAGAATAAAGTGTTACGAACGCAATACTTGTAACGATTAAGCCGACACAGGCCATTTTTCATGCTTCCGTAGGAAATTTGTTTTAGAAATCTAAAGTTTAAGCCAGCAATCATTTGCATTGTAATTACAGTGGCCCAGGGTCCTCTCAAGGGAAAGATGTGGGGAGACATCTGATAAGATAATGGTAGTGTGATTCGAACTATTAATGATAATCTCATTTAAGAAAATGGTTACTGCCTCTCACCCTGCCATGACAGCATTTTATTTCCAGGGTTCCTCATCACTTAGAAGAAGCAGGTGAAACATGACCGTTATCTTTATTAAGTCCCAAACTAGCTTAAAGGCACGGGTGGCTGACTCTGGCATGTCTTAAACTATGCAGCCTTTGAGGATGTGCACACAGCAAGATCTCAGGAGGCAGAGGCAGGCGGATCTCTGTGAGTTCGAGGCCAGCCTGGTCTACAAGAGCTAGTTCCAGGACAGAAACCAAAAGCTACAGAGAAACCCTGTCTCGAAAATAAAAAAAAAAAAAAAAAAAAAAAACAAAATCTAAGGAAATTACACAGTATATAAGGGGAGCCCACCACATGTCAAAAGATAACTTTTAGGACAGAAGAATCAGTAAATGCTTGGCCTTAAGGTCCTAAGTTTAGATTCTTAGCACCCACATGAAAAGCCAGGCATAGCAGTAAGCCCCAAACCCTAACATTAGGGGTGAGGAGAAAAGAGACCTGGAGTTCACTGGGCAGCCAGGCTCACCAAATCGGTGAACTGAGTTCAGTGAGAGATTCTTTTCCAAGAATAAGTGGGAGAGCAATTGAGGGAAAGACCCAACATTTACCTCTGGTGTCCACATGCATATGCATACATGTCTACATATGTGTACATATGTGTTTGCATGTCCACACACGTACATATCTATGAATGCATATACATATAACATCATTTCATGTCTCATATTCTTTTCAAAGATATCACCATCTATCATCTGTGTTTCTATCTATCTATCTATCTATCTATCTATCTATCTATCATCTATCTATCTATCTTCTATCAATTATCTATCTATCTAATCTATCTACCATCTATCAATCATCTCTATCACCTATCTATCTATCTATCTATCTATCTATCTATCTATCTATCTATCATCTATCAATTATCTATCTAATCTATTTATCTACCATCTATCAATCATCTCTATCATCTATCAACCATCTATTTATCATCTATTTGTCTGTCTGATTGTCTGTCTGTCTACCTATCATCTGTCTATCTATCTATCAATCATCTGTCTGTCTGTCTACCTATCATCTGTCTGTCTATCTATCCATCCACCCATCATCTACTGATTTATATCTATTTTCTGCTGCAGTAAAATGGTCTTTTATGCTGTCACTTGTATTTTTTTAATAAACTGCGGATTGCCCAGTAGCCAGGCAAGAAGTATAGGTGGGGCAACAGTGACCAGGCAGGAAGTAGAGGCGTGGCAATGAGAATTATGGGAAGAGGAAAGTTTCAGTCTTCCGTCGTCTCCCAGACAGAGAGGAAGCCAGAAATAGAGCAAGGAAGATGTGACTGCCTCGCTGAAAAAGGTACCAAGCCATGTGGCTAACACAGACAAGAATTATTGGCTAATATAAGTTATAGGAGTTAATAAGAAGCCTGAGCTACTAGGCCAATCAGTTTATATAATTAATATAGACCTCTGTGTGTTTATAAATGGCTGTGGGACCTGATGGGAAAAGCCTCAGTCAACAATTTTATACATAATATCTTAAGTAAAAAAGACAAAGCTAAATCACATTTACTCAAAATCTCAGAGAAAAGTTGGCATGCCAATATATGTCTTTCAGTGGTGGCAGAGAGATGCAGCCCATCAACAACCATCACCACCAACCCGAGGAGTCCCCTTCCTCCCTAGAGACCTCACTCAGGTAAAGTTGGATTCCTGAGTATTCTATGGAACAGAATTTCAGGAGGAGTCAGAGAGAAGCCAAGTTAGGGAGATTATTACAGAGCGATGAGTCATGGGAGATGCTTCCCATGCTGGCATGCAGAGACAAAGAGCAGTATGCATCCAGGACATGGGTGTGTGTCTCTCTCACACGATATCAGCAGCAGTTAGGTGTCTACTCTGGCTACATATGGGATTCTCTGCATTTAATGTCACTTCGTATTCAAGGATGTGTTTTGGAGAATGGGTTGAAGATTAAGTAAAGTTTAAAAGTTAAAGTTTAAAAACTAGGTAAAAACATAGATGAGCTCATTTCTTTTTTTTTTAAACCTTAAAAATTTCTTTTGGTGAATGAAACGGTGAGGTAGTTCCATGGGGTTTATGGTTTAGATTAGGGAGGAGAAAGGGTACTGCCACAGTTACACTCAAGGCCCCGAGTGAGCGCAGCTGATCATTCTTGTTGGAGGTGGCTTTCAGAAGCAGATACTATTTCTCGTTAAATTTGGATCTGTCAACTGTATTGAGGTTCAAGTCAGATTCTAGAGCAAGAGGCTTCTTTTCCCTTCCTGTATCGTAATTGTCTTGTCTTTCTAGTCTGCCTAACTTTGAAAAAGAGCTCCAGTTTGAATAAGCCATGTTATAATCAGTGACAAGCTTCAGTACAGGACTGCATCACTAGCAATGCCAGAAGGTATACACAGTATAGCCGATGCCAATGCCATCACTCCCATGATGCGTCTCTCAGATATTCGTTAGAGCTATGAGACATCCACCAGATACGAACAGATGAGCTCGGTGCATTCCACTTGTTAAGTGCAATGCAGGTGTCAGGCTTATTTTCAAATACAGTGTCTCAGAGATACTTGTGGATCATTCTAAAAATACAAACATGCTGAAGAAAACTAGTGGCCATACCTACTTCTACCCAGCGATCCTCAGTCCCTTACAAACTGCTTTGGATTTTTTCCAGCTTCATCTACAGTCTTTGAAAAAGTTACACAGTGAGATATTCTATAATCCACCTTCACAGAGTCTAGTCCTTGGACTGGGAAGATGACTTGGGAGGTACAAATGCTAGCAGCCGAGTATGAGGGAAGAGTCTGAATGCCTAGGACCCGGGAAACGCCAGTTGAGATTATCCGTAATTATAGAAACTTTCGAGGAGATAAATAGTGGAAATAGAAAATTTCCCAGAAACTCCTGTGTCAGCTAGCCTGATGTATACAGTGGAGAAACAATAAGGAGACCCTGCCTAAAATAATGTTCTGTGACATCTATATATGTAACACACACACATACATACACACACACACACACTGCAGACATACACCCCCAGCCCCAGACATATACACAAACATTCCCTTATAAAACTGACACTCAGATGTCTTCCTTGGCTGAAAGACAAATGCAAAGGTGTCCTTATTTAAGCCCAGGACACCAAGAGGACAAAGCAATACCATTGGCAAGGATAACCAAGGAAAACACACCATACATTATTCGCTGCTGTGGGTCATTACTCTTTCAAATCAAACAGCTGCACTTGAAAACACAAAAGCTATGTTTTATTATAGTCTTTCCCCAGCATCCTCATTGTTAGCAACAAAACAGGCTGGGTCGTACGGACGCTGTTAATTACCCAGAGCCAGGGAAAGGGAAGTGCTGTCTTTGTGGGGCTCATTACAGACCTGACATATGGTAGGAAAACTGTCTTCACCCAGCCAGGCCAGCCACACCCTGAGGAACCTCACCTGAAGCTCGACTGTTTTACAACATGAAACAAATGATTTTAATCAACGGAATGGAAAGTTCCAAATACTTCTGCCCCCAGGCTTGCTTCTGGTATGATGTAACTGTGGATTCGGGCTCTATAAACCCTATCCTTTCCTGCCTGGCTTCCGGCTCTAGGTTTCTTTCCGGTACAGGCAAATAAAGCATTCTTGGTCCGATCTTCATTGACTGACTTTCTCCTGTGTCTTGCATGGGTATCACAAAATGTTCTTCTCCTGCTCTGGTACATTTAAAGGCCCCAGCACGGATACAGTGCCATGTAACTAATGCTGCACACACCAGCAAGAGATTTTTCCCAGGAGCTGAATTCTGAGCATCTCTAAGGGATACGAGGCCGTGGTCCAGATTGATTCTCACGAAACACTCAAGGACAAGAAGGTATTCTACAGTGAAATAGCAGCAAAGGTGAAAAAGAAGCACTTGCCTACTCTGAACACTTTCCATGTTCAACCGCTTGTGTAATGTGGCATTCACTCTTCTAAAGCCTGAATGAGGTAAGAGATGGCACCTTCCCTGTGGGGTAAGACACGGATGGCATTCTCCCTGTGTAGAACATGATGTTTTAAGAAATTAAGAGATCAGCCCAGGGACCTGAACTTGAATGCACGACCATTTATCTCAAGAACGTGATTCTTAAATTATGTACTTTAAGATTGAGGTTTCCTGAGCAAACAATCCAATTAAAACCAGAAGATCATGGCATAGTGGTGGGCAATGCTAACCCCAGTACCTGGCTAGTGGAGGCAGGAGGATCATAAGCTTGAGACGAGCCAGGGACACTTAATAAATTCAAGACCAACCTGAGCTACATAAAGAGCTCAGTCTTCAAAACAAGCAAGTGCTGAAGCTGGCTGTAGTGGCTTATCCACGCAGTTCCAGCACTTGGGAGATGAAGGCAGAAAGACAAAGAGATCAAGGTCATCCTTGGATACACAATGAGTTTTAGATCAATCTAAGCTTACATGAGACATGTTTCAAAAATTCATAAACAAAAACAACAAAGAAACACCCCAAATGAAAACTAACAAACCTAGAGCTAGGCATGGATTTGAGGTTAAAGCAATCACAGAGCGTGAGGCAGGGCCTTGAGTTTGATTCACAGGACCACCAAAAACAAACAAATGAATAGATAAATGAATGAATGAATGAATGAATGAATAAACAAACAAACAAGCAAACAAACCAAACACACTATTTTTAGGTGCAGAAGCAGATCTGACACTTTGGAAACCTGACAAGGAAATGGACCATGTATGTTTGAAAGTGGTGCTGATTCAACCCGTGAACTTGAGCTGCCTAAAAGCTGGTGGAATGGAGGGCCATAGCGCTCTACTTTCTCCTCACAGACCCGACATGGAGGAGCAGAAAGAACAAGGACCCATGGAGACACACCTCAAAACTGATATGCCTTTGAAATTTGCTGCTTGAGAGTTTTCAAATAAAGAACAACATTGCATTTTTACTCTGGAGTACATTTTCTTTTAAATAAAACAGTGTTTTCTATCATCAATCCTCAGGGAAACTGAGTCTAAGAAGAGATGCCCTGACTTGTTCTTACAATTCACCTCATCTGTGATGGGAAAGTGGTTTGCCGACCAGCACATTCCAACAGTGGAGGGCAAGCTCTCCCTTCTCTGTACGAAGAGCATGTTCTAGGTAAAGGAAGAAGTTACTATGATTGCAAGCTCGTAAAAATCCTCCAGCCTCAGCCCAAAAGAACTGAACTGTGATTACGAGGTTTGTGAGAGCGGACCCAGCGGAATGAACAGGCTTTGATGAACTGACATGGTAAATGAGCAAATAAGGCACCTCTCAAGGAGGCCAGCGCTTTTACCTCTTTACTCTCTGGGCCTTCCTTCCCTGACTCATGCATTCTAAGTGATGTTTGATAATAACGTTGCCTTTGAAAAGGAACCCCGCTTATCCCAGATTCACCCTCCATATCTGGCTGTATCCTCTGTCATCCTAAGATGACAAAGGGAATTTTGACTTCCTTTCCATCTTGATTAAATTAAATACATTGGATCAAGCCCAAAGCACTCTCATAATGCTAGTTATTTTGCAGTTACTTAAAATACATGGACAAGAGAGACTATGGTTAGGCCAAGGTCAACTCGAAAATTTAATCAGCATAACCCTTGGACTATAAATTCAGAGGAAAACTCATTCTTAGATATAAAAATGTCATGGTTAATCTGCAGACTTTAGATTTTTGATTATAGCAACATTTTATTTCTAAGTAATAAAAATATGAATGTAAAATTAACACAACAGTGTCTGTTGATAGGCGTGGATGAGGAGACACATCAGGCATGGAGGACAGAAGACTGTCACTCAGCCTTAATAACATCCAGAGAATGTCCCTCTCTTGCCCATTTTGTCTTGCTATGAGGGAAGCGTTAATTCCATCACCAGGAAGACATATATTTCCTGATAGACAGCATAAGAATCATCCATAAAGATAAAATGTTGCATGGAAAAAAATCTCCACAGTACAGGTTTCCCTTTTGTCTCATTTTGCTTATTTAACTGAAGGTGGCTCACTGTGAACTCAAGGATTTCCTTTCCACATTCTGTGCGGAAAAGCGCCATGCACCAGATTAATATTGACAAGAAGAGGAATGCCTCCTGAGACAGAATTTCAATCTATGCCTCCCACATCAGCAAACTCTTTGCACCAACCAAGTGAAAGACAATTGAATATACGGTGTGGCCTTTTCTTTGCCACACTGCTGACATTCTGAAAAACTATTGAAAAGTTAAACTTTTCTGTACTGAAGATATTTTACATAAAAATTCTTTAGCTTATGTAATAAAAAGTATAAAACAAATATTTTCAGCGCAACCTATAGCTCTTCAAATACACTCTTTCTAAAAGCAAACACTTGACATTTGACAAAGGAGTTACTCCGGGAACAGGGCAAAAGGAACTGAGTCTTCCACAGCATCCCTGCATCTTCTCTCCATGTTCCCGTAACTGTTCTTTTATAGAGGAAACTTCCACAGCAAAATGACAGATACGACACAAAAAAGAACAAAAGGGGCACCTAGTCGGCAGCGGCACTCGCCCCATTAAAATGAAGTCAGTTGGTGTGGCATCACACATTAAGTTCAAAATCGGCTAGGTGTAGTGGCATACACCATTAATCCAAGCACTTGGGAGGTCAGGCAGGTAGATCTTGTGAGTTCAGCCTGGTCTATATACCGGGCCCTGTCTCAGACAACAACAACGACAACATTCAAGGTATTAGCGAACCCTAATGGAGGTGGGTCATCTTTCTATCTGTTGTTTCATTGGTTAAGTAATAAAGAAACTGCCTAGGCCCATTTATAGGCCAGCCCTTAGGTGGGTGGAGTAAACAGACAGAATGCTTGGGAGAAAGAAGCCGAGTCAGAGAGTCGCCATGATTCTCCCACTCCAGACAGACGCAGGTTAAGATTCTCCCTGGTAAGCCAGCTCGTGGTACTACACAGAGTATTAAAAATGGGTTAGATCAGTATGTAAGAGCTAGCCAATAAGAGGCCGGAACTAATGGGCCAGGCAGTGATTAAAAGAATACAGTTTCCGTGTAATTATTTCGGGGCATAAGCTAGCCATGCGGGCGGCCGGGTGCCGGGGACGCAGCCCCGCCACTCTTATTACAACAGAGTGGCACCCAACGTGCTAGTGAACTCCACGTAAAACCTGAGAGGGCTTAAAAAGGACACAGAGACAATTTAAGACAGCTTTTTGCTGTTTGAGCCCTGCCGCTCTTATTACAACAGAACCCATTGGAATAAACTTACTGAACTGTTTACATTGATCTTAATGATGGCCAGAAATTCAGCTTCCTGGAGAGAAGACACACATCACATTTCTATGAGTGGTCTCAATCCTCGATAGATACTTATTTCAGGGAGTAAACATGGCGCATTTCCCTGTCTTCTCAACAGAATGATACCCATGTCAGGAATATATGGGATAGGAAGTAGGCAGGAGGTGGCCGATGTAACTCTAGCCCAGGGATCCTTCCAAAACCCAATCCAGCCCCTGCAGTCGCTGTTGTAAGCTCTCCGTGGCAGGGATGCTATTTTAAATTAATAAATAAATACATAAACACATAAATAAATAGAAGTAGGGACTGGAGAGATGACTCAGCAGTTAAGAGCTTCGGCTGCTCTTCTAGAGGACCTTGGTTTTATTCCCAGAGCCCAAAGGCAGTTAGCAACCATCTGTAATTCCAATTCCAGAGGATCCAATGCCCTCTCTGGTGTCCACAGGTACTGCATGCATGCCTGCAGGCAGAAAACTCATTCACAGAAAATAAAATACTAACCATTCCCCCTCCCCCCCAAAAAAAACTAAAAAAATGTTGTTGGGAATTTAGTACAGGCCTTCATGGACATTTTTCTTCTATGAAGTACTTCATTCCATTAGAAAATAATAGCTGGTACCCAAGTATATTTCATTTTTCCAGCCCTGAGAGACAGGCTATGAAAAATTTAATGGTATCTGGAATATGGTCCTTATAAAAATAGAAGTTAGAACTATTTCTATATTGTTTCTACACAATCTCCTTTGGTGTAGCTGCTCATGACTCTACAGACCGAGCTCTTGAAAAGACTGAATAGAACTGCCTGCAACTCAAGGCCAGGCTTTATCTCAGGGATGTCCTTCAAGGGGGTTACTAGGGCTCTACCTAATTTCCCCCCTTGCCTTTTGATCACAATGAGTTGAACAGGGCCTCTACATCACATGTTCCTGCCAGGATTTACTTTGCTACCACAGGTCCAATGCAACAGCATCAAGAGCCAAAGCAATCCTTTCTTCCTTATTAGTTGATTATCTTGCGTATGTTGGAATAGCTATGAATGCTGACAAGAAATTGACACACGCAAGGAAAAGGGAGTGTGACAGTATGGAATGAAGTGGAGGATCCCAAAGGCAAGTGGTAGCTGTCCCGGGAAGGCATCACAGCCCCTGTCAAGACTGATACGCAGATAATGAAATAAACGGTATGGCTCCTGACAAAGAATAAGAGAATTCTAATTTTATCATATAGCAAAACATAATTGAGAAGCCTCTGCAATCAAGGATGATGATAGAAGTGCTGGAAGATACAAGGAGGCTCCGGATGAAATCTCATCAGTAACACCATTTGTACATGCAACCTCCCACATGATGCTGCAGCATTTCAGGAACCCCAGGTGTACATGCAAACCTCCCACATGACGCTGCAGCATTGCAGCAACCCCAGGTGTACATGCAAACCTCCCACATGACGCAGCTGCATTGCAGCAACCCCAGGTGTACATGCAAACCTCCCACATGACACAGCTGCATTGCAGCAACCCCAGGTGTACATGCAAACCTCCCACATGACGCAGCTGCATTGCAGCAACCCCAGGTGTACATGCAAACCTCCCACATGATGCTGCAGCATTGCAGCAATGCCATGTGTACATGCAAACTCCCACATACACTGCAGCATTGCAACGTGTACATGCAAACCTCCCACATGACGCAGCTGCATTGCAGCAACCCCAGGTGTACATGCAAACCTCCCACATGATGCTGCAACATCTTGGTTCTGTGAGAAAGAACTGGTTATTTGATAAAGACCGCCAATACATATTTGGCTCCTGGGCCATATAAATGATAAAAGCAAAGAAAAATTCCACTATTCAACCCTGTCATCACCGAACCCTACAGCAGCTAAGAGTATTCCATGAGCCACTGCTTTCCATGAGCACGGAATGTTCTTCTAGTGAGTGGTATCTGTATAGGCAGAAGTTAGATCTGTTCCCATGTGATACCTCACATTATATCAATGGTAATTTCTAGAGGAATTCAAGAGATCCATCTAGAGAAGGCTGAAAATAGGAGAAATTCACAGCTGAATAACCTGAGACATGGGATATTGGGGGGAGAAGAAAAGAACTTGGAGAAACTAAAGAAAATGACAACATTCGACTATCAACAAATAGAAGCTTCTTTACCCTGAAAATGACAAAGGATAATGGGACTGAAGGAAGAGGTAATGACGAGGTGCAAATGGCTTGGACAAAGGTAAAGACACTCAGATCCAGGACCAGTGGCGGAACCGCATTTCCAGCATCCCTCCTGGAAACACAGGTGTTTGAAAGGTAGTGAAGGTGGCACTTAAGACAGTGGGACACTTGGACTTGGGGTTCCAGGGTCACCTGCCACATCAGGACAGCAAAGTGATATTGTCAGTTCTATACACAAGGAAAGAGTTGGTCCTTGAAGCACCCCTGGGAATCGCCCAGAGAGAGAAGACCCAGTTGAAAGGTTACGTGCAAGGGCATGTATTCCAGCTTGCTCATTCATAAAAGCAGAACATGAGTTCTGAATGCTCTTCGTCAAGGGGCGGGGTGAGCAGATTCTAATATAGACAACAGATGGACAGACAGCCACGGAGTACAATGACCAACGTGGTTGTATATTGACTTGGGGGTCACTTCATGGCATACTGTAGTAAGTGAGAAATGTGTTGGAGAGCTATGCCAGTAAATACGAGTGAAAATCTCCCCCTCTGTGCGTACTTTTTCACGCTCAGGGAGAGCGGTGGCAGGTTAGAGCTTGGTGATGGTGCTAGTGTAGACACAGGGTGAACTTTCTGTAACTGCCTTCTTTTTATTTTGCTTTGGTCACTGTTAAGACCTACCAGCCTATTATGTGTTTAGGAAGAAGGTGAAGGGCATTGTGTGCGGTCAGTGGTTGAGGATGGATGGAAACAGTTTGCAACTTCTGCCTAATTCAGAACAAAACCACAGTAAGGCAGAAATGTAATACCTACTACCATTTATTAAAGGTTTACTAGATAGGCTATTGAATCCTGACACCAACTTCAGGAGTAGGGACCAGTGCGACTCCCATGTCTGGTGGTGCTGGAACATGAAATCCCTTGCTAAGGTCACTCTGCTGTTTAGTGACAGGACTGGGATTTGAACTGGAACAGGTTGGTTCTGAAGCTCACTGACTGTCCCACGAGCCGCAGCTGTTCTGAGCCATCCCAGAATGCTGCTCAAAAGCACTTAGGAAGGCTTATCATCGGGTAGTTGGTTTGAGCATTTACGGGCGAGGGACCTGAGGTTCTTATCTCCACAATGGGCCCAGATCATCTCCTTCTCTGAACCAAATTTAAAATTCCCACCTCACTGCAAGGTCCCGACTTTCTCTCCCAGCCTAGCTTCAGCTTTAGCCTGGGGCTGAGATCTGGTGCAAAGGACACAGTGGGCTGGACACTTGGCCTCAGCAAACTTGGGTTTTAGGATGTAAGTGGTAGAGTTTCAAAACACGTTTATATTCGAAATTTGATAAGGACATTTGATGAGTCATCAGAATTATTTCTGGAAATTTACCTGGGCTGATAGGTCTTATATTTCACTGGTGTTTTGTGTTGTTCTAGAGGAAGAATGGTCCTCATCTAGGACCCAATGACTGCCACATCCCTGTATGGATAGAAATGTCTAATGGTCCAAGGTTTCCAAAGATAATGTGCTAGGTAAGGAGGGAAGGAAAGCGGGCCAGCTGACCTCAGAGCATTGGCGCATACCCTGGCAACTGAGAGCAGGCCTGGTAGCTTGGAAATCTACCCCAAGAGACATGTGGTGATCAGCAGAAGGGACCTATGTTGGGTTGAGCATACGGGACGTGATAGCACGAGTCCGTCCGCCATTCTCCAGATAGAGTTATATGATGCAGAGGGAGCAGGCGATGGCAGTTCCTGGGGGTGGGGGTGGGGTGCGGGTCAGCATGAAGGGCAGCAGAAGACCAAGGTGGCAAGGTGTCTAGGAAGCCAGGGGAGCAGTGAGAACCCGGGGAAAAGGCCTCACAGTGTCAGGGATGGGTGAGAACCAAGAGAGGCCCGGCAGGAGCAGCCAGACTCAGTGATGGAGGGGGAAGGACCTGCAGCATTCATTCACAAAGCCCGGAGTCAAGTCCAAGTTCCTGACTTCACTGGAATCTGTGCATATGAGTGTCATCCCTTGAGCTTCCTAGTCCCAGTGGAAGATATTGCTGTATTTCTCCCTTGGGGCTATAGCAGGCATCGGGAAATGGAGCTGGTAGAAGGCACAACTTTCTCTGTAGTAAACACCTAATTTGGTGGCTATGTGTCAGAACTTGGGTTTTATTATTTTGTTTAAAATAACTGTATTGATTTGAAGAGCCAAATCTAAGCTAACTTTCCTCTATACAGTTCCCTCTCCGATCAAACTCTACCAGAGCTTTTGGGGGCCCCTCTTGTCCACTTGGTTTTCAATCATGGCATATAAAGATTTGAATAAGCGTCACCCGGGTTCCCAATAGCTTTAGTCTCTTAACATGCCTGCCTGAGAAAATGCAAGGCTTCCAGAAGGATTTAGTTTCTTTCTGTCAATACTCCAGGGCAGGCCTGAGGGGTAGCAATCCCACTGGGTCTCGTCAACAAATTCAGAGGGGTTCTGCAATGTCTCAATGTTGTACTCCTGGGGGAGTCCCCATCATACCCCGCCTTTCTTTGTTTCATTGATCTCTCTTTAAAGGACCAGTCATCTCCTTGCAGAGCAAAATGTCAGTAGCCACTGGATAAAATCTATCTTTGCTGCTCTAACATCTGGCCTTATTTAGTCTTTGACTTTACATATGAGCCCTGTACAGTTGTCAGAACTTGAGACTCTGTGGAAGTAATGACTATCTAGCTCATGCTCTGTGCTCTCTCCCTTCTGAGAGCCAGTCTTCACCGTCAGCTTGACTGGATTTATAATCAACAGGGAAGGTGGCATTAGGGCTGTCTCAGGGTGTTTCTATAAAGATCTAAGGGTAGTGCCATGTCACGGGCTGGGTCCAAAAGTAAATGAGAAGGAGAAGTGAACTGAGCACCAGCATAGCTCACTGTACTGCCTGAGTGCAGACTTAATGTGACCAGAACCTCCTCCTTCTGCCTCCATGACTCCTCCACTGTGAGGGGCGGGACCCTCAAACTGTCAATCAAAACGGACTCTTGTTAAAGGCAGGCATTCTGTCATAGCAGTGAGAGAAGTTACTAGAAGTTACAAAAATTCCCTCTCCCTCCCACACTACTGTTCTATGTTCTGATACATCTAATTTGTCCCAGAAGTCATTGTGTTTGGAAGTATTTTAGGCCACAGGCCTTGCCATATTAGATGCATGAATAAAGAAAACGGATGATAAAAATTTGCTCAAGGAAATCATTCTCCACAGCACCTCAGAGTTGGGCAGGTAATTAAATCATAAATCAAATCTTCATATAAAACAGTCTAACCATATTTATTTAATTAATTCTAAGTTCTTACAGGAAATTTCTAGCATTTTTAATCTTTTCTTTTCTTCCAAAAGCAGTTCTATATTATTAGGGTTTATAGCTCACCAGCAGGAGATGAACTTCATTTAATAGATTAAAAAAGTAAACCAGGAAGAATGGAATGTAAATGCCTCTGCTTGTGTCTTAGGTAGTGAGTGGCACCAGAAAAGTAGTTTTTATTCATTTCAACTATGTGTGTGTATGTGTGTTGTATGTGTGTGAGTGTATGTGTATATATATATATACATATATATATACACACAAATGTATATATATGGCTATTAGAGTGTACCTATATATGATGTGTATGAGTGTGTATATGTATGTGGCTGTGTGTATGTGTGTATGAGTACCTGTATGTATATGTATGTGGCTGTGTGTATGTGTGTATTCAGGCATCTGTACTGGCCTGCCCTTGGGGTTCTTGCAGGCTACACCCTCAGCTGTAGCCAGTAAGAACTCCTCCTGTGCACATTTACTACGTTCCCTTTAAAAGGGCCCTGGCCACCTCTCATCTCTTTCTCTGTCCATCTGTTCCTTTCTCTCTGTCTCTGTCTGTCCGTCCGTCCCTCCCTCCCTCCCTCTTCTCTTCTGCTGTTCCTATCCCCAGAGGCTGGTCCCCTTCCCTCTTTTTCCATTCCATTTCCTTTAATAAAAGCCCCTCCATGTGAATTCTGTTGCATGGTGCCATTTGTGTACTGCCTTTTCTAAATTACAACAGCTGTGAGTGTATGTGTGTGAGTATGCGTATGTGTGTGCGCATGTATATATGTGTATGTGTGTGCGCATGTATATATGTGTATGTGTGTGCGCATGTATATATGTGTATGTGTGTGCGCATGTATATATGTGTATTGTGTACATGTGTGCACATATACATGTGTATGTGTGAGTATGTGTACATGTGCAAGCATGTACATATGTGTGTGTACCAGTGTACTGGCTGATGACATGTCCTAGGGTTGAGGATAGAGACTTAAGATGCCCTCCTTAGAGCAATGCCACAACTGTTTATGGCACATAGTCCAAATCTAGAACCTGAGCCCCCTTTCTGGATGGCCCTGGTATCTGTGTCATTCGCTCAATATGTTCAATTAAGGGACACTGTGCTGGGGACAGGACACTAGCAGGTTTGTTTTCTCTGGTGTTATGTCCACATGAAGGCTTATTTGACCTTCTATGTACACTGGTACAAGAAGGAGAGTCAAAAGCTAGTGTGTTCTTGAGAGTCTCCCAGTAGGTTCTCTGCACTGACTAGGACTTCCAGGGGCATGATGTCAGCATGTCAGAGTAAAATGGACAACAAAGAGCTGAAGTTTCAGAGGGCGACCATCCTGTGTTTTGTTGGCTTCTGGAAGGACCAGGACTGATGGACAAAACGGTTGTTCACAGATATGAAAATTTGAGTTGCGGGCTTCCTGACCACTCACTACTAAGCCGTTAACCTCACAGGAGGGGCACTGAAACATGTCTCTCTGACCTGCCATTTAACTACAGTCTTCATCTTGCTTTCTGACCTACCGGATGCTCATGCTCCATTCACGAACATGCGCAAGTGTATTATTTTGTTGCAACTGATGCAACTAACCCTGATTTCGTGGTTGGGATGCCTGGGAAACCACACAAAATAAGACTACATTGTGTGGAACCAGCCTTGGCACCTTGAAGGGGCTCAATATCTGTCATAAAATGATTGAATGAAGCCTTGGGCTTGGGAATAAATCTATAGAAAAACACAATGAGACTTCTAGTGACTCTGACAGCTGTTACAAATGGGAAATATGAATCATTAGTGATATGTGCATATAACTGCGTAAGCCAGATCACCCTTGAATCAGAACAGGTATGGAAGAAGAAAAGCTTTGATTTTCTTCCTGGTTCTTTGGGTTATTCTGACCTTACTGTTGCTTTGAACTGTCACAACGTAAACGACTCAGGCAGACTCCGAGAGAAATGGTGGCCATATGCCGTGGTGACTTGTGTCCTTCCTACAACAATTCCTGGTCACATGCTCTGCCTCTGAGAGCTGCTTTGTTGAGTATCTTGTTCATCGCAGATTTTACAGAGGATGTTTTACTATGGCGTGTCACTGACATCATGGTTGGTAAACACCACGTTTCAGTTAACGGCAAAAGATTATAGGAAAGATGGTGAAAGGGGCAGCCTAACTCGGTTTCCCTTTGAGTCTGGAGCCAACTCACTGCTACTGACTTGCTTACAAGACTGGTGGTGCCCAGTCATATGTCACAGGGCAAGGAGGTTCGATTTCCTCAGGGACTCCAGATAGCCCTCTGTTGGGCATCTAACTGGAACAACCCTAGTCAATCCCTAAACGTGAGGGCTGTAGAGGAGAGGAGCCACACTAAGAAAGAGGCTGTCTGTCCCTCAGTTACTTTCTGGTGGTAGGGACACATCAGAAGCTTGGGAAAAGAAAGTCTTAATAAGCAGAGCTTGAAGTGGTAAGAGAAATATTCTTAAAATTCTTAAAAGCGAGCTGGAAGAAAGAAATGTCAAATAAGCCTAGAGCTCTTGGGTTCCAGAATAGAAAGCCAAAAATAAGCTCAGGCTTCTAACGCAGAAGGAAGTAGAATTGGTCTCTATTGCTTTACTTTAATAACCAATGTTTTTCTTGAATATCAGTTGCTTGATAGTTTTCAAAATATAACTTAGGCAGCTATGATTTCTCATGAGTTAAGTGCAGCACGTTTCTTAAATGCTAAGGATGCTGAGGTGGGAATTAGATGAGGAGCGGCTCTGAGTTTCCTACTTGGCTTTAGCAACGCCTAATCACAAACAATAGCCTACGGTTGCTGGGCCCTTCCGAGTCCTGACCTCACGATTTGATTAGCAATCTTGATCGTGACTTGCATGGATGCAGGGTGAAGCTGTCTAGAGTTCACTAAGCACTCCCCTGCACCTGGAATAATTTACTGGACTTTTCCAGATCAACATCTAGAGATACCCACTTGAATTTAGAGCTAGCGGGTGTGAACATGTTACTTTCTTATGATAGAGCTAAGGGGCAGGGTGGGCTCCCCGACCCTATGCCATCCAAGGTTCCCTAACTTGCTTATCCTACTTAGTGCGTTTCGCTTGCAGATGTGCCGCTGTTCTATACAAGTGCTTGGTTCTGCAGCAAGGATGTAAAGAATGCAATCAGCCCAGCAACAATGGTACATACACAAAGGACTGTTTGACCGGCATCGCCCTAAACAGCTTTGGGGTGGGGCTCTGCTTTATAAAACTGGCAGATGAGATCACGTTCTGCTAACGCACGTACAAACTCAACCTCAAAGATGAAAAAACAAGCCTTTCTAGCTCTCAAATCTCAGTGACTTTTTAGATTTGGAAAAATGGGAATACTTTTTTCCCCAGTATTTTCCTTGAACGTCTATTAACTGATGTCACTGCTATTCCAAGTCCAGCGAATTTCATTTCTATTTAACATTAGGGTAGAAAGGAACATAGCAACAGACCAAACACACAATGGAAGCATGCAGTGGGGTCGGACTTAATGCAGTGGGGTTGACTTAATGCATGGGTATTAATGTGCACACAGAAGAGGCCAAGCATGTCACTTAAGTTAATGCGAGCAAAGGTCTGCACCAAGGGTCTAGAACATTCTAAACAGGCCTTAAGCAGAGGAGGAGATGTAGAGGGGAAACGAAGCTGAGAAAAATGAGCAGGAAATGGGCAAGATGACTCATCTATACTTGAACGTCTGACCTGTTAGTTGGCCGTCGCCTGCAGCAGGGGCGATGCGAATGTAAGGTGTTGTAAGCTGAGTCACGATTATCGCGGCTAAGGCAAAGGAGGATTCCCAGGTCAGCATGCATGAGGGAGAAAAAAGCCAGACTGAAGCTAGGCTAGCAAGAAGAATTCCCATCAGTACAGCAAACCATCTCAACTTTGTTCCGAAAACAGCAGAAAAGGAAAGAAAGAAAAAATAAAACCACACATACACACGCAGGCACACATACAACAAATTTTTCATCTTCTGAATTCTCTTCTCTTAAGCCGTGCAGCCGGCTTAAGTGATGCTGTTGGAAGCTTTGCCTGAGACCCTGGGTAGATCAAGGAACAGAAAATGAAGTAAAGCCCCGCCTGACCCAAAATGTGCCTTCTGCACTGAACTGAAGGTTGACAGTGAACCCAGTCCAAACTGACCATGGTGAGAGAGGTCCCTGCTAACTCTTACAACTTTGTAAATCATATTCGACCCCTTAAAACTACGTGGTGATGTCACAGTGTTCTCCTCTCTCCATAATCACCTTTGCATAGAAAACCATATTCTTTCACAAAACACATTTTTATGTGATTTCTCTGATAACTAAGTTTCAAGTAGCTTTCTATAAGGAACCTTTTTTTAATCACCCTGTCACAAAAGAATAAAAAAATAAACTGTCTCAAAGACAAACTAGAAGCTCCAGTCCCTTGCCTTTGCTGTCACTGTCATAGCTAACATGTACCCAAAGAAATATTTAAGGGTTTGGAAGTGGTGTGCCTACCCAGCTCAGCAGTTGTTTTTAAACACTTAACATTTATGACACACAGATATTGGAAAAAATAGAAAATTAAAACGTCAGTCGTAACACGATACAGCTGGAAAATGATGCAAAGGAAAAAATATTGGAAAATTAAGACTAGGCTTGCATGAAAGATTACTAATTTACACAGAGCAGCCTGGGTACTATTAGAAAGGTGACAGCGAATAAGGGAAATAGATCATGCGCCATCTGCAGACAATTAAAGCCCAAACTGCTGCAGAGTATTTCCAGCCATCCCTGTACCACTCAAATGGCGCTGCTTCTTACAGCTAGCCGACTATCGTGACTGAGCTGGGAAGGGCCCGGCAGCTGATCTCACACTGCCAGTGAGTATGTTCTAGCTGCACCCGCCAGGACGAACAACACATGCCCAAGACCATTTTCCAGGCCTGACCCCTTCAGCAACTTTGAATGTGGCTGTAGGAAGTTTCACATTCTAAAATGCTCTTTCTGGGGGCTTACAGCAACTCTGGGACCAGTGCTGGGTTCTAGGTTTACTTAGAGGAACATCTGAACTGCTGTTACATTTGTTAAAAGAAAACATAATTTTTAGAGGAAAACAGAATGCTTATCAAATACCACAAAAGTGACTTCTATGAACCTAACAGACTCGGAGGTAGCTATGAACAGCAGGCATTCATAATCCAAGAAGGATTCAAACTATAATCTGACACAGAGCCCATTATGGAAAATGTACATTATGAACATTGGGGGCATCGCTCTGGTCTGTTTTCTGATCTGCTGACTGTGCTTGTGTTTCCTGGGTTAGTTCAATAAATGCCCTCGACGGCTATCAGTAGGCCCACCTCTGGCTTTTACAAGTTTTGTCAGAAAACAGCCAAATTCAATTATTGTCCACCAAGGCTAAGACTACTCATGACAGAGAAGCCGCATTCTACAAAGCCCGAAAAATATTTATTCTTGATGACTTAGCTTCTTAATAATGAATCTTTTCATTTATCGTCAGTGCTGAAGATTAACTCAGAATCTAGCATGTGCAAAGAACAGTATTCTGCTGTTGAGTTAGAGTTCCAGCCTAAAATCTGTCTTATCTGGCCTTGGCTACTAAAAGTTTTCTGACCCCACTTTAACAGGCCAGTAAGGTTAATTTATAAAACAGAAAAATTTGGCAAAATTAAGCCAGAAATTTCAATCCAATCCTCTAAAAAGAAATACTAGTGATTATGGCGGGCTCTTGCTTGAGGTGCAGCTGTACACATGAACAAAGAAACAACGTGGGCGTGGGTCTCTGCAATGCCACTGGGGTTTCACGCAAAGTGACCCGGAGTTTGCTAAATTGCTCTTGCCCCACTGCATTTCCTGTGACTCAGGAAGAATGAGGTTGGGGTGCGAGGAATCTGGGACCCACGGGACTATTTATCTTCTTATCTTTTTAGAACCTTCCAGGGGTGAAGACATTCCTGGGTTTATATTATGAAGACAATTTTAGATCAAGAGAAGAAAAATACTTCGCCACAAAATGCTGAATGCTACAAGCGCTAAATCCATAGCGTGAGCCCGAACAATGGTGGATTAGCACAAGCAAGTGCCCTGCTCCATCCTTTGTTTGCTCCTGAATTGAATGTGAGTAATTAAAAGGAATCTTAATTAGCTTTACATCTCAACAGACATACTTCTGGGCTCTTTTCTCCCGTACACTTCCAATTCTGTAGCATGACGGCCTAGAAAGGATGGCATTTCTTCGAACAAAAGAATGAAAAGAAAAACAGCGTTGGAGAAACTTCTCCAACAGTCTAGTGATTTAAAAAAAAATAAATAAATAAAACACATTTCTGAATACAGTTGGAAATTGTACCAGAACAATAGAAATCCTTCAGTTTCCTCAAGGTCTCCCGGCAAAGCACGCTATCATTGAATGCAAATCCAGGTCAAACAAAATGCCAAACTTACAAACAGCGAGGCACTCCCCCAGAGAACAGTCACCTTAAAAACTGAATCTCAGAATAATAATTTGTTCTACTCATGTCTGAGAGTGACAGCCTGACTTCCTCTTTTTGCGTGAAAGATTTTAGCGTGTGTGTGCATGCGGACATGGCTTTGATTTCTAGCTGCCCTGTTGGCTAGGGAAGGCACTACAAGGAGAGGAGAAAGTTAACATGTATGATCTTCCCCACGCATCAAAGCCCAACTCCTAACAAATTTCCAAACTCTTACCAACTCAAAATCCTCACAAATTGATATATGTGTCTTTGTGTCTCGATGTCAAAGCTCACAGGTGACTCTATAAGTAACACACAGAAGGCATGACAGAATTCGTCCAATGAGCAGAAGACAGCAAAGCTCCAATGACAGTATCATCAAGGAGAGACATAATTACATTCTGATAGGGAACGTCTTATCTTATGGAAGATTAATATAGACAGCTTAAGCTGGACGTTGCATCAATTAGAATGAACGTGCCTCATTTAACCCAGAAGAACAATTTATTTCTAAGACAGACTTTGAGTTTTAAGTGTACTTTGTCAGACCTGCTCATCCATAGAGCCTTCTAAAGTCACAAGGAAAGGTTGCTATCCTAAGAGTTATTATTTCTCTAAAGGATCTTAAGGTATATAAAGAAAGCACATACACTGTAATTGTTCAGATGTGGACCAAATGAGATTCAAAACTGAACGAATAAAAATGTGAATGTGATTTGTAAAAACATAGTAAACATTTGGAGCTGTAAAAATAGTTACAAGCTCTCCCGTCACCCATGGTACAGACTGGCACTGGCAGAATCAGACACAAATGTGCAGAGCCTAGTACGTGGCACCTTCTTCTAATTCAACTGAGGAGCGTGTGTGGTGCATTTACCTGCAATCCACAATCACACTGAAGTCATACCAACACAACTCTTCTCTGGACCCACAAATTAAAGGAAGAGGCATAAAAATATGCGCGACCCTTCCAAAGAGGGGCGTCGGTGGCAACACACCTTAGCTCTTGTTTTTCCCGTGTCTGATTTTTATAGGTCTTTATATTCGAGATGATGAATGTCAAAATACATCTTTAGAACGTGATTAAAATAATCACAACATTAAATTTATAATTAGTATGAAATCTAGTCTTAAGAGACACCCTCTTACTCGAAATTACAAACTAGCTCTTCAGGAAAACAAATCCACCTCTGGACCTCTTCTGTGGAGACACTTGTCAGCAGTAGTCTTCTGGGGGGGTGTGAAGTCACTCACACTCACAAGCTCACTGAGGAAGGCAGTGTGTACCTGAGGCTCAGCCACGCCACCACACCGTCAGCCATGTGTGGCGAAGCACACTTGCATGGTGAGAACTCTTAAATTTCAAACATCTTCATTCCGTGACACTGAAGTTATCAGATCCACCCATTCTTCGGTTCTGACCTAACAGTTTAGACGGAACCCTGGGCTACAAAGGGATGTTTTAGTGTAAAGAAGGGAAACGTTTCTCGTCGTGAAAGAGCTGGCTCATCAGTTTGTGTCCCGAAAGGGAGGTGCTGAAGCCATGCATGCAGTTCCTGAAGTGACATAAAACCATGCCATGTACCTGGAGGGAGCCTGTTTCCTAAGGTGTGTACTAGACTGTGTTTTTAGGAGACAGAAGTGACAATGTCAGACAGGGAATATTGAACTGGGTTTTCCCTTTCCCCACAAAGACGTTATTTGGATAGGGTTTGGTGCTGTGTAAATGTTTGCAAACGACTCAGAAAATATGAGGGGGGTATTTAGCCAATCAGGCCATCTGACTGCCTAATCACCCTTTGGTGAATTGAAAAAACGAATTAGGATATTGATGAGATCTAGCCAATGGGAGAGAACGATCCAAATCACCATCCAATTCAATTCACCGTGAAAACAGCAAACTTGCCAGGTTTCCGTATTTACTAGGATTCTGTTTATGTAATTGTTTAATGATGTAAATGAACAGGGTGACAGAAATTTTAAAGCGTTCACATTAGATTGGGCAGGGACTCATTTCTGATAAAGAGAAGGTCGGATGATTCCATTTATCAGAGGACCATCCGTCCATCACTTCTCTGCGGGGTGTAACACCAGCAGCGACAGGGAAAGAGATCTGGGAGCAGGGGCTCTAGAAGCCTGGGGTCAACCCTTGATACAGATCGTGAGATGCGTGATCCTGGTTAGTCGGCTCACTGCCGAGCCCGCACACATTCTGCACCTTAAATACTAGAGAAGTGGCTGCCCCATCCCATACTCGAGACAATGGAGATGAAAAGGGTGAGAAGTCATATCCAAGGGGCTTGTGAAATTTGCAGCTATGACAGGACACACAAGGCACGACAGACTGCCACCTGAGATGGAGGTACTTTTCCCAACCGTAAGGCTAAGTGGCATGTCATAATATAGTTCTCCAGAGGAGTCCTCTAGAGCAGGGGCTGCTGTGCACCTTAGACCTGAGGGTATGGTGGGTGCCTGGCTCAAGGGCTTTGTGATACTGTGATAACTATTAGCTGATAGAATATGGCAGTTGATAGGATATCCTGAAAACCATTATTTAATTTACTACTTATCTAGTAGCGTGTCAATCAGGTAAGACATAAAAAAGTCTCTGAAGCTCTCTATAAACAGATGGGAATAGATACCAAAAACCCCTGTGAATAAACAAACTACCAAGGAGCTGAGCATGTCACCTAGAGCTTCTCACATGACTTGCAAACAGGAAACATTTGCTAACTCTACATTGGAGAGGATATGAGTGTTCATAAAATAAGAAGGCATGAGGGGTAGGGAAATTTTCAGGACCATCTTGGCACATTCGAGCTGTCTCCTAAAGTAATATGGTACTTTCAGTCAAAGAATTCATCTACTATGACCCGATTAAATCTCAAGTCACAGACCCAGTGGTACATCCTCTTTTCTTCGTGTCTAATGAAATCATCAGAGCCTCTTTATCACCCTCCTGGTTCCTCTGGTGGTCTGGAGAGTGTGCTTCATGTCAAGTGTTAATGCATAAGGCCTCAAGTGAGTAGAGCGTTCCTATGCCTCGGAGTACTTTCCCAGATGCTCCTGTACATGACAGCTGAACCCCGAGGCTGCTGAGCCACTGCTACCCGAGTGCCTGCTCACATGTCTGTGCCTTCTTCGGGAGGCTAACTGCGAGGAATGTACGGTGGTGAGGATCTCTAGCCACGATCACTGCTCACACTTGAACCAGGCTCAAGAAGCAGAAGAGCCACTGTAATGTCCCCTGGATCCCGAGATCATCAGTGAAAACAGCCCAGGCTGTACAACATTCCAGTCACGTCACCAAAAGTGGAAGGCACAGCAGGAGCAGCAGCCTGGCTACTTGGGAGGGTCACCTGAGCCCAGGTGTCTGGATCTAGTCTGGGCATTGGGGTAATGACTCATCCAAATAAGGGCTGTGTATGTATGTAGTATTTTGCTCTTTTGCATGTGAAGATTCACTGCATATATGTCTACCAGTTATTATACGCTTACGTTTAAAACATGAATACTGGGATCATAGAAAATAATTAATATTCTTAAAATAACTTTTATAAAGATAGCCACTGAAAACTGCTTGGGCTCTAGCAGTGTGACTGATTTGAAACGGATCTCCATGAAGCAGTATCAACTACCATAGGATCCTAATGCCTACGTACATGCATGTATGTACACACTCGATATACACACATAAACTTATTTCAGTCAAGTTCCTAATATATTTTCAGATGTTTTCAAACACAGCATAAAATCAATTTCAGGAACACACAAACACATAGACTATCTCAGAGTTTTAACCTACCTTTTGTGGCCACTCGGACACAGTCAATTTTGGTTTCCTGTATCAAATGAAAAGGGAGAAATTATTATCCAGATTGTGTTTAGATCAAGGAGAACGTAGGTCTAGGGAGTTAACTTTAACAAGGAGAGAGCCCACTGTTTCCAGTGTGGTTTTTTCTCAGACACGCCCATGAAGCATGCCCAGATATACTTTCTGCTACCAGGATGGAGGCAGCAGACATCTCTGGGCCACAAAGAGAGAAGCGATGTTTTCGATCTTTGTCCTGGTGGCCTGTGACTCCTCCAGCCCTGTCCCTGCCCCTATGTAACTATCACTGGGGAAGAATCTGCACCCTAGACGCTCCTGCCTCACACTGCACAGGTCAGTGGCCATGTCACGTGGACCTAAGCCATGAAGCAGAGTGGGTGAGGCAGAAGCTAACAGCGCTTCCTTTCACGTCAGCTGTGCGGTCTCCTCTGCGCCCTAGGTTGGTGTGAACAGGAGAAACTGGCAATTTCAAGATTGACTCAATAATAGCTTTTTGCTTTTTCTTTACTTCGATTTCATCTTTCTAGGGTTCTTTTCTCTCAGAGGAAAAGAAGACGTCTGATTTAGTCAGCTGCAGGATGTACGCCATCTTGGGGCTGAGGCAATGGGCCAGAATATGCTTCAAAGACAGATGGCTCCAGACCTCACAAAATTTGAAATGAGCTGAATGTATGTGTGGTAGTTACGCTATCTCCGGGCTAACGAGTCAGCTAAGCAGAACGACTAGCCAACTTTTGGTGAGGAGAGAACTGGAAAACAGGGATTATCGTGTTGACAATACGCTTTTAAACCACCAACAAAAACCACACATATGCAGTTCTCTCCATAAGTATCTCTTGATAAAATGATTGTTTAAAAATATAAAAACGTTTCCAACCGAAGCATATGAAACCATGGCTGAATTTTGTTTTCACTGTGGTCTCATTTAACTCCTGCTCACATGAACACCATCAAGAAAGATCCTAATCCACAGACATCTCCCACACTTACCCCGTTGGCTCTACTAGCAGCTTGGTAATAAATTCTGTAGCTTTTATGGGGGAGGAGGGGGGTGTTCCAGTAGCCGTTGTACGTCCTGTTGTCACCAATGGTAAATGGCTGTGCGGCTTGGAGACTGTCCGCGGGAAACTCGGCAGCGAAGTAGTACTGCGAGTTCAGGAGGGAGGCGTTCTGGAAGTGAATCGGCACTGGGTAGCACTTCAAGATCTCTGTTGTCTTCTTGGCCCTCCGAGGACGCTCCTCCTCCACAACTATTTGATAGACACTAGAAAAAGCAAAAGAGAAGCAGCCATGATAGCTCATGGTCACTGAACTGTTCCACTCTGTCTTCAATCGCCAGGAATTTGGACACACTGGGAACAAAGAGCACAGTGGACCTGGTGGCTTGTGATGGAGATGGGTCTTGTATTAATCTGTTGCTTTCATTGGTTAATTAATAAAGAAACTGCCTAGGCCCATTTGATAGGCCAACCCTTAGGTGGGTGGAGTAAACAGAACAGAAGGCTGGGAGAAAGAAGCCGAGTCAGGGAGTCGCCATGATTCTCTCACTCCAGACAGATGCAGGTTAAGATCTTTCCTGGTAAGCCAGCTCATGGTGCTACACAGAATATCAGAAATGGGTTAGATCGATATGTAAGAGCTAGCCAATAAGAGGCTGGAACTAATGGGCCAGGCAGTGTTTAAAAGAATACAGTTTCCGTGTAATTATTTCGTATAAAGCTAGCCATGCGGGCCGCCAGGTGCCAGGAATGTAGCCCGCCACTCATATTACAACAGGCTTGGATACAGTGGCTCTTGCTCAGTGCTCTTCCCGAGCCATCCCTCATGCAAAATACCACAATGGATGAGCTGATGTGTGTGGGTATGTGTGCATGCTTCTGGAGAGCAGAGAGCAACCTTGCTCGTCACCCCTCATGAGTCGTTGAGACAGGGCCTCTCACTGGGACCTGTGGCTGAACAGTTGTTCCTCTCTCCCCAGCATGGCTATTACAAGTGCACATCACCACTGAGCGTTTTACAAGGCAGCTTGGCACTGGAGGCAGGTCTTCCTGCATATGGAGCAAGGACTTTACAGACTCCACACATCCCTCCCCGTACCGCCAAAATCACACACTTATTGAGAGTAACAAAACTAAAAACTTTAAAAATTCACTGGACAGTCTCCACTGTCATTTTCTCATGTGGAACTGAAGATCCGTTCCGTTTGCACTGAACTAATTCAGCTTACCTGAGAAACGAAATGACATTAACCACAGGTTTGCAGAGGGAAAAGCAACATAGTATTCCCCTGAATTAGACTGTATGAAACACACGTGAAGTTTTAACAAGTCACAAAACACAAGGTGATGTGATCAAGACTGGTGACGATCTTCCTTCCCATCTGTTCTCACACCCTGTGCCCTTGGAAAGAGAAGTCAATAGGAGAAGATGGCGAGGGATCAGAACTCCCAAAGCTGAGGCTGCACAGTTAAAGTGATTTCTAAGAGAAGGCATAAACCATGCCGTCTGAATCACGTACAGAGCAGATGCGAATGAGAGTTGCTGACCCCTTGCACCAGGGCACCCCCCAAAAAGCCTCCAAACTTCAGGAGAATGGGAAGGCCTGGAAATAATGGAGTTTTGAAAAATTAAGGTATTTGCAGTCCCCAGAATGATGGACACATGAAGTAGTTTTATAGGGGAAAAATCTCTCTTCTTGAGAAAAATGAGAGAGAGAGAGGGACAGAGACAGAGGAGGGGGGGACAAGAAAGAAAGAGAGAGGGGGAAGGGAGGGAGAAAGAGAGAGGGAGAGAGGGAGGGAGGGAGGGAGGGAGGGAGGGAGGGAGGGAGGGAGGGAGGGAGGGAGGGAGGGAGGGAGGGAGAGCTTTCAGAAACCAAATCAAGATTAGACGAAAAACCTTCCAGGCAAAGAGACACATCGTTTTCTTATACTATTAGAAAGGCATGGTGAACCTTTCAACTAATGAGCTAACCCATGAGGTTTTCAGAACAACGTATCATGACCGTCGAGGGAATCATGGGAAGGGGGCTCGTCACCCTAGTTTCCTGGGGGCAGCCTCTGCTGGTTTCATCTGGTCTGCATGGCCTCCAAACCTGCAGTCAGCTAATCTGTCTACCTCTGGGAACACAACCACTTAACACAGTCCTTTACAGTCATAAAACACATGCTGCCGTCAGCCCGCCATTCTGTCTAACTAAAAATCAATTCTTTTAGGGCATCTGAGTGATGCTGTGGAGTCTGGTAGTCTCCAGGTTACAGCGTGATGATGAAGCAGATTCTTACTAGTGGATGTAAAATAGATAAAAGGAGAAGGGGTGGGAGTCAACTCTTGCTCACATGAAAGACTTTCCACTGAGTCTTGTTAGGTACAAGACACTAACAAGTCTGGAAGATTGCCTGAATGATACAAGCAATAGTAAATGAAGTAGTTATGAGGCCTCATGTCAAAACCAGGACACAGAGTGGAAAGCTGGAAGGCAACCTGTATTTCTCTCTTTCTCCTTGACTTTTTTCATCTATAAACATTTGCACACACCGATTTAAAACCTTATGTGGATGTTGACTTATCGACACTTCTTTTGTTCAGAGGGTCGCCCTGCTAATGACACATACAGCCAAGAGAATGTGGCCAAAGGAACACAGTAGGTGGACTTGTCACCCGTTTCCCTTGGGAAGTCAACCGCCAGGTAATAGGGTCAAGGAACTTGAGTCTGGTGCTGACAGGACACATATGGGTGTTCTAGCCAACAGGAAATGTCATGGGGCACACTGTGTGAGACACCTCAAAGAGCTATGTTGTTGGGACTTCAGAAATGCAGGGTCCTGACAGACTCCGAGAAGGAGCTTCCTGGTCCACTCTTTGAAGACCCAACAGCGCAGCACAATGCAGTTGCTTACAGCTTCTAAATCTTTCAAAGATCTGATCCGTATCAAATGGAGTTGGCATATCTGTTTGCTATGGTTTGCTTTCAGGGGCTTATCTTCCTTCACCCAACTGGAATCCCCACACATTATTAGTCTTTATTCTCAAAAGAGAGGAGATGTCTTAGGGTTTCTTTTGCTGCGATGAAACACCATGACCAAAAAGCAAGTTAGGGAGGAAAGGGTTTGTTTGGCTTACACTTCGGCATTGCTGTTCATCACTGAAGGAAGTCATGACAGGAACTCAAATAGGGCAAGATCCTGGCGGCAGGAGCTGATGCAGAGGCATGGCGGGTGTGTGTGTGTGTGTGTGGGGGGGGGTGCTACGTACTGGCTTGCTTCCCATGGCTTTCTCAGTCCATCTTCTTATAGGACCCAGGACCAGCAGCCCAAGTATGGCACCACCCGCCATGGGCTGGGCCCTCCCCTGTTGATCATTAAATGAGAAAACACCTTGCAGCTAGCTGAATCTGACTGAGGAATATCCTCAGCTGTGGTTCCTTCCTCGGATGACTCTAGCTTGTGTCAAGCTGACACACAAAACCAGTCAGTGCAGGAAAGGTGGACAGTAACATTTTTTTAATACTCAAGTGTTACCTTTATTCTATTTTCTTACTAGTCGACTTGGTAGATGAAATTTTAACTGTGTATACAGGGAAAAGCATAACCCACTCAGGGTCTTGTAATGAATGATAGTTTCAGGAGACCACTGAAGGACTTGGAACACACACACACACACACACACACACACACACACACACACACATACATATTTCAGATAAGTTAGTCACATGCATTACTAAACTGCCCATCAAGCAACACAGTAGTCAGAGTGAAGGGTCAAGGTCAAAGTGAATTAGCTAATGTGGCAGATGGCAGCTGTGGAGGAGAGTTAACCCAGTGTGCTCTCTGATAAACAGCACTGAGAAAGTTTCACCTCTTCCTTGATCTGCTTGAGGACTGAGAAAATAACCTTGGCTAGACTTAATTCTACCACTCCTAGTGTCTGAGACTTTAACTTAACTTGAGGGATTCTCATGCCTTTTGATGAGAACAAAAGGGTAAGTGGATGTCTAATGATTATTGCATACATCTAAAAATTTTATCAACAAACAACAACTGCGTTCATAAAATGGGCAAGCCATAATAATGACCCGCTCCACAAAGGGTCTCTCTACTCCACAGAATGGATTCTAGCACTGCCTTCCTTTAGAGTCAGTCTTTCCAGTTCATTTGTCACATGACACAGTGGCCAAGGTCTCCATTTAAAAGCCACCTCTGGAAACATTCTATACAAGCTGCAGCGGAACCGCAAAGACACAGGCGAAGAAAGTTGCTGCTATCAGGTCACCTGATGTCTGATCGAGGACCTGCAGTCCAAGCTTTCCTGTCTCATTAATGTGTAGCAGGCTCAGAGGCCACATGTCAGTTTACCCCAATGGAAGCAAGGTGACTCTCCAGCTGGCTCTCATCATCAGCTATGGGCCAAGGGATGCTTGCTGTCATTGCTCACTCGTCTCACCGGAGGGGCAAATATGAACCAGCAGCCTAATGCAGGATTTTCCCTTGTTCCTACAGACATGGTTGCTATACCAGCTGGCTCCTACTTTCGAAAACACGGTACCTTGAGGATGGTATGGGGATCCTTTCTCTTTTATCACATCAAGGAATTTATCAGTGGTATTGCTATTAATTTTTTTTAAAACTTCGGTCCTTTCCTGCATCTGGATCGTACCACAAATGCCCTGCAGGGAGGCATTCTCCTGGACTTTGTCCTGACTTCAATACCAGGCTCTCCTCTCTCTCACATGAAATCCTTCTTACAAAAATTATTTATCGTTTGGGCATCTGTGCCACAGAGCATGTGTGGAGGGCAGCAGGACACTTATGAGAGCCGGTTCTACCATGTGGCATCAAACTCAGGCCATTATGTTTGGCAAGAAGTATGGAGGATGTTTCCCATCTGAGTAATCCGCAGAATTTCCCCTTTTATTGAGACAGGGTCGTGTGTGTCTCAGGATGGCCTCAAATTCTCTGTGAGGATGAGGTTGAACTATCAAAGCTATTATATGATGGTGATGATGGGTGTGTGTGCAAACACACTGGCCATGGAGTGTGTGCATGTGTGGGGGTCTAGAACAATTCTGTGCTGTCAGTTCGTGGCTTCCACTTTCATGCGGACTCTAGGCATCTAATTCAGGTTTCCCCGCTTGCATGGTAAGCATCTTTGCCCACTGAGCCATCTCAGGGGTTCCTTTTGATTCTGCAAAGTCTACTTGTGAAAAGCAAGCAGAGTGCTTTCTGACTTTGCATGTCTCTAAAACCTGGTCCGGACTTCACCTGACACAACCTGTTTGTACCTTTTCCTTAGCCTGGGTCAGGTCTGACACACTTGGATATTGTTCTGCCTAACATGCAGGTCAAAAGTGTGTCTCATAAAAGAGGATCTCCATCACCTCTTCCTGGGGCTTATGACTGGTCTGCTGTTTTTATCTGTTCTGCCTCAGCTCCAGATTCAGAAAAATATGTTTCAGTGAAGAGTGGGAGTCAGTGGTGTCTTCGGATCATTGTCTTCAAGTCTTAGAAGATCCTGGATGAAGATGGTCACTACTTATGTCAACTTTTTTGTCTTAGAAGTGCATCTTTTTGAAAGCATAATATAACCAAGAAGTGAGTTCTAGGTTATGTGTGACAGTTAGATCATGGATATCTGAAGATATACTATACCCCAGAAGTTATTTTAGTTAGTATTTTACACATTATTTGTGACTGATAGCTGGATCACTGATATTTGAAGGCATTCTCTGCTTTACTTAATTTTGCTATTAATCCTACTTTTATTCATTTCTTGAATACCTAAAAGTGAAGAGAATAAGATATAACCAAGAGAAGAAAAGCTATGTGCACAGATGGGGCTGGCTGGTTCTTGGATATCCCACAACTGAAGAGTCCAGGGCACTGGGCTCTGCATTTGCCTCCTGGGCCGTCGCTCACGCATCTTAATTCCCACCAGTGCCTTTTCCTACCTCATCAGTGCATGCGCTGTGTGGGTGCGGTCACTCGCTTGTGACTCCAACAAATACTGTTTAAGTGCCTCCTGTGTGCTACACACTGCCCTACTTTAACTCAGACAATCCAATTTATTATTCTCTCGTGGAACAATCCTTAATGGCAGCAAGCTTCTTTTGTGTGGTGCACACCTACATCAGCATGAATGAAAGATAATTCTTGTTTTTCTTTCAGACATCAATTTAAAGGAGGTTAGATGAATGTCTGACAATTAACCAGCAATTTAATGGGACCCCCTTTTAGTCAGCTGACTAACTGACATCACACACCCTTCTCCACATACATCACACTCCCAATGGCCACCATCTACTCGTTTCTAAAAATATTAAAGAAAGCATTAAGTTGACTGGAGCAATTTCAAACCCCAAATGCCTTTTCATCCTTGGTCCACAAGACACATTAGATTTTCAAGCAGCCAGGCTTCAAATCTATTTGCTCTTTAATAATTTAAGCACTCATAGGTCAAACAGCTCTTTTCTATTCCCCTTTATCAAAGTCTGTGTGCTAATGAAAAATAGCCAAGTCCTCTTGGCTGCAAAACTGTGACATGCTATAGTCCCCTGATGAGAATTAACATGTCATTAGTCTCCGGGTCAATGGTACCTTGACCACACTGTTATGTTTTTCTATTTGTATGAATAACATCAAGTTACTTATGAATTTCATAAAAAAATCTTCCTATCCCTAATCATAATCTTGAATCTAGCGTTGAAAATCTCACCGTTCAAATGGGATGTCTGAAAAAGATTAAAGACAGCAAATTCTCAAGGCCGGAAAGCCGATCAGAAGTTTCCAGGCTCAGCGTGCTGAATTAAAAATCTATTATTCTTTTAATGTATTACTCAGTTTCCTTTTGTTTATTAAAGTCACACCATCCCTAGCCCTATGCATTCTGGAACTCCAAGTAACGAAAAAGCCCCCGACAGTATTTGCAATATTAACATGTAAGCCACAGCGAAAAGGAACCTGCCGAGATGTGACATCACCACCTCAGAACTTACCAATGGAAAGAGACTTAATTTAAAATTTAATTTATGCCAGGCTTTTCTGTAAGAAAACTCTAAGGCCTTCACAGGGAGAAGAAATCTGCATTTAGATAGAATATCACATGAAACAGAGCCCAGGAAAGAACACCCGAACATCTTTCATCTGCATCCTTAAGCTTGAGGGTTCAAATGCAGTGCGCTGTTTTCCACAATCCCCTAACTCTGAGACCTTTCAGGGGAAGTGCACCATAGCCTTGAACTGGACTTCAGATTTTGACTCACCTCATTCCACAATTAAATACTTGGCTGTGAAGTCTGTGTTTCTTATTCATTGATTCTATCTCTTGTAGCATGAAACATTAGGGGGCTACCTGACGTGACACTTTAGGGGTGACCCAACTGTTCAATAGAAGCAGGGATCTAGACGACAGGAGTCAGAGAGAAGTCATGACCCTTTCAATATGACTTGGCCAGTTACTTAAAAGAGGCACTTCTGATCATTTCAGAGACTTATTGATACCATTCTTGGGATGTCTAATAGTGATTCTGCCTTCATTTGCAGTTTGGGGCATAAAGCCCATATTCTGTATGAGTATAAAAAGGGAGGGGTGGGGGCAATGGCCCAGTGATTAAGAGCTCGTGATGCTCTTGCAGAAAACCCGAGTTCAGTTCCCAGCACCCACAGGGTTGGCTCTCAACCATCTCTAATTCCAGCTCCAGAAAACCCAAAACCCTTTTTTGACTTCTGTGGGCATTCACATTCACATTCACACACACACACACACACACACACACACACAACTTTTTAAAACGGAGCAATTGTATCAATGACTTTCTGAAGTCTAGTTTTTCATTATCCATAAAACAAGCACATCACACATCATAAGTAAATAATGTATGATTCAGCTTTGTTGCCTGCAACTTCAAAAATCTACATTCATCCCATTTTTTTTTTGTTGTTGTTCAGATATAACTTTCTCCTAAATTGAATAATGAACGAAATGCTCCCAACACTCTGGTAAGATGTAGTGAGGGGTTTTAAAAGTGTTCGCTAATTTGAAATGAGGGATTGGAATCAGAATGGAACCTGCTGTCACCATAACTAGGATTCCTTGGTTCTTTAAACAGAATAGGCAATAAGAATGATGCCTGGTGGGTAGTTTTATACAGACAGTGGACAGTGAGAAGCACACAGGCCCTAGGGGTTCCATAATCTCTGTTAGCAATGCTAATTTCTCTTTGTTCCGCTGGGATCCTAAGGCTGGCCCCAGTTTGCTGTGGGGGATTTTCAGGCCTCCACATGCATATTTTATGATCTCTCAGCCATAACTCATGATGAGGGGTTTCCCTGGCATTAGTAAGTCACCAGTGTTCCGTGTGCATGCTCGCACGCTCATACACGCTTGCTCACACAGCAGTCCAACGCCCCACTGTGCTGAGGGTTTGTGATAAGATCTGCTCTAATAAAATATTAATTACAGCTAAAAGGTTGGATGAAGAGTCTGAACTCAATTACAGACTCATATTGTGAACAAAGGGCAGGGTAAATAAATCCTGTAGTCATGAAGTTTCAGATAAAGATAATAATAAAAAGCCACCAACACATCAGACTTAGGCTGGGAAGCTTGGTAAAGACCACCTGGTACTAAGCTTCACACTGGGTACTACGTTCTGAGTAAATGAGCCTTAGATGGGACAACCAGAGTGACTTCTGGTGCTTCCAACAACAAAGTCATCTTCCTTCGCATTTCCTCGTTTGGCTAAGATTGTCTAACTCAATCACGATGACTTATAACAAGACATGATGATAAAAATGAAAATTCAAGGTCAGTTGCCATAGTGAATATAACTCAACACCTCTAATGACATATACAGGGACAGAAACAATACGATGGAAGACATACCAAGAGAAGCTAAGAGTGTCCTTAAGGTAAAAGTATTTTTAAAAAGAAGTTTAGAATTTTGCAGCATCTTGAACTTCAGGGGTGCTCAACCAATAGTCTAAACACTTAGCTCTAAATTTCCTCAAATTTGAAATCTGAAACCTTCCTGGTCCTAAAAGTTTCAAAGAAGGGACACTCGTCCAGAACCTTCATTCCTGTATGTTTATTTATTTTAGATTTATTTTAGATTCTTTTCACCCCGCAAAGCTTTATGGTTTGACGCCAGATGAACTATAGTTAGATGTGACCACCAGGGGAGGAGATACACCGAGCGGGTGTCCCTGAGAAAAGACTGAGGCTGCTAACCACAGGAAACCAATTCCAGCGTTGACACTAAATCACTCACATGGAGTTTCTCTCAAGCCTGGACATTTCATTATTCCTAAAGCAAGACTTGACAAACTGTGATGTCAATGAATGAGATGGAAACGCAAGTCCTCACCATCTTTTCTTTCCATATGCATTTATAGCAGGCACCAGGAAGGACTACAAAGAAGAGTATGGCATGGCCTGTCTGTCCTTGGGAAGGCCAGTCTAAAGGCGTAAGGGACAGATGATACCAGAACAAACTATTACACAAGAATCTGAAAAGGGTATGCATAGGACACAAAGTCATAGGACACACAGGGGTGTCAGCGTTTATACCAAAAGTGTCTAGTAGGATCTAGTACACTGAAGATTTGTGACAGAATCTAGTATCTAGTCATTGTATTAGCTGATAACACTCAAAAGGCTATTTATACATCATCCATGCCTCCAAAATTCTGATAAAAATAGAATTAACAGAACATAAATGGACATGATGGCACACAGCTCTAATTCTAGCTACTCAAGAGACCGAGGCAGGAGGATCTCATGAACACAGGATTTAGAGGATAGCCTAGGAGACATAGTGAGACACTGCCTCAACAAACTGACAACCAAGCCAGCCAGCCATCCAGTAAAAACAGCAGCAAACACAGAATCCAAAGCCTTGGGTAGCAAATACTTTCTCCATTCACGCCAGTCATTCGTGAGTCGCCTGTGTCATTGAGCAGACGGACAGTGGTGGCTGGGCCCTACTCTACGTATTTCTAAGAGACCTACACTCACATGGGGGAGCCCTCAAAGTGACCACTGTTTTTATCAGTGCTCAGTTTTTATCAGTGCTCACTGGAGGCATAGCTACGCTGAAGGGCATGAAGCCCAGATACAAGCTACTCAAGCTGCCCAAGCTGAAGAACATAGAGAGAGGTCTTAGGGAAAGGTGGGAGAAAGGGCCTGCCATCATGCCTGCGCTCTGGGCTGGCTTCCATCTTCTCTCTGAAGCACTGCAGGCAAACTGGGAGTCACTCCTGCCTGCATAATCACTCCCAGGCTCTATAATTTCTCATAATTTAGCATACGGTTCAGTACCCATTCAAACAGTAAAGACCAACTCACAACGCCGTGTGTCTCGGTGACCTGCGCTGTGAGGGAGGCCCTGGCAAAGAGACAGGGGCTTGGATCTAACATGCAGACCCCCATGTGGAAGATTATGGAGAAGAAAAGGAATTCTGAAAAGGGAAATGGTTGTGGCATATTTTTACGTATTAAGGCATAAGAGTGGGAGGCAGAGGTAATTTAAATGTCATTGTATAAATGTCATTGTATAAATAATGGTGCAACACATCTGCATTGTTATTATGACTGTTAATTATTATTGTTATTAATTAGTGTTATTGTTGATTATTGTTGTTATTATTACTATATCTTCCCTGCCATTTTAAAGCTTATTACAAAGGATTCTTGGCGAACAAACTGTTTCCAAAATGAATTTTCAAAAAGGTGACTGACATGATCATCCAAAATGCATCAGGGACCTTTGACCCCTGGCAGCACACAGGAATCCAGAGTGTCCTCTTTAATATGAGTAAACTCCCGAAAAAAGCACAGAGGGAGGTGGTGGACAGAGAGGAACTCATTCGTTTCTGATCACACACAGAGGAGATTGTGCTATCATGAATGTTGTTCAAACAGGAGAATTCTGGCATCAGGAAACAGGTTTAAGGAGAGAATGGCTTTTTGATCTTTGTGAGTGCCTGCACCCCGATGAGCAGACTGGAAGGCATCTCAGCCAGAGATGGAGCCTTGGTATGGGGTTTAAACTATGACTCAGTCAGACCTCCAGCAGCAAAGTTCACGGCAGTGACATGAACGCATGCATCTCTCCCACAGGAGATTATCTTCCAGTGGACACTGATTTTGTAAGTATCTCACGAGCGACCCGAATGCATGTGGAGGAGAATGTAGCCACAGATGAGTCTGACAACACACTCAGCTGACTCAGTAAGACCGCACAATCGGAGCCGCACACCCATATGAGTCAATCGTAAGAACTAAATCACATTTTCAAGTTGCTATCAAACTGGCTCCTCATACCTAGAGTTTAATTCAAGTTCGATGGAAAGACAAAACTCCAGAATGTGGGGAATGAATTTAACATAAATAGAAAGAGGTCCCAAAGGGATGGGATTTACGGAAGCTGGGAAGTGACTCACTGAGGTAAAGAACAAGAATAAATACCACCTGCTCCTGAGTCACTCTTCCCAGGCGCGCCTCAGCGTGGAGCTGACCGTCCTGCAGAGGTCAGCAAGCAGTTTCTTTTACTTCGGAACTGAGTTTATGTGACGGAGGAGATGATTGCCATAGCTAGGTAATGGCTGCGGAAGAACCAGGAGAGACAACCGCCTTTGCCTGAGAGCTGTTATGTACAGATAGAATCAGGAGAATTGGCTCCTTATGAGATCAAGTCCTAATCAAAGAGCCACATGCCATCAAATATTAAGGTGCATCATAGAATTGAGAACTGCAGAAATAGTATTTATAATTTTGCCGATGGATACAACTGTCAGATGCTCAACATTTTTGTAAAATTCTATTTTTTTATTAATTTATTTATTAAAGATTTCTGTCTCTTCCCCACCACCGCCTCCCATATCCCTCCCCGTCCTCCAATCAACTCCCCCTCTCTCATCAGCCCTAAGAGCAGTCAGGGTTCCCTGCCCTGTGGGAGGTCCAAAGACCATCCACCTCCATCCTGGTCTATTAAGAGGAGTATCCAAACTGCCTAGGCTCCCACAAAGCCAGTACGTGCAGTAGGATCAAAACCCAGTGCCATTGTTCTTGACTTCTCAGCAGTCCTCATTGTCCGCTATGTTCACTGAGTCCGGTATTATCCCATGCTTTTTCAGACCCAGTCCAGCTGGCCTTGGTGAGTTCCTGAAAGAACATCCCCATTGTCTCAGTATGTGGGTGCACTCCTCATGGCCCTGAGTTCCTTGCTCGTGCTCTCTCTCCTTCTGCTCCTGGTTTGGACCTTGGGGTAAAATTCTATTTTTCATCATTTCAGGTTTGAGTAAAAAGAGACAGGGGAAAGGCTAGAGGACTAGGGGAGTCTACATGGCCTGGATCATTGATTGGTCTGTAGAAGCAAAGCAAGCGCAAACACCATGTAGCATTTGGTATGTACAGACTACTATGGACAGGTCTGAAGCATGTTAAAACACACTAGTTCACTCAACCCTCAGAAGAACCCATGATGTTGATGCTCTTATGTGTACCAAAAAGACAGTATTGATGGACTGTAAGGATCTTTCAGAGTCGTGGAGAGACAAACAGAATGGCTATTCCTGCCATAAAACTGCTTTAAAAATACCCTGTTTATACTTCTCAAGTTCCATGTTCGCAACCATCATCATCTGTATGTCAACAACACCATTCCTAGCAGAGGAAGCATCTTTAAGCCGGGTGCCTGCCTATCTTTTTCTTTCACTGATACTTGCCACATCCTCGAGTCTCTGCTCTGAGATGACCTGGGCTCACAGGCATGCTTGTGCTGACTCTCCTTAGCAGACACCAATGTCTGCTGACTAGCTGGGGGCATGCAGAAGAAGTCAGAGAAACAGTTTTCACAGAGTGCCAACGCCAAGCCAGTTTCAGGAAGTGGGACATGTTTTCTGAAAATAGATACAATTCCTTCACTACCTGCTTTCCCTTAGGGCTGGAGAGATGGCTCAGTGGTGAAGAGAACCGCTTGCTCTTCTGAAGGTCCTAAGTTTGATTCCTGGGACCCACATGGTGGCTCACAACCATCTGTAATGAGATCTGGTGCCCTCTTGAGGAAGAGACCTGGTCAGTCATTCTCACCAGCTTAGACCATGAAACCCAATATAGACAAGTTCAATAGAACCGCCATATACAGGGAAATTTCATTCGTTCATTCTGCTTTCCCTTAACATGAACACATACATATGTACACACACGTGCACACAAGGATGCACACACATATATGCACACACACACAGCTGAAAGTATTCTCGACAGCACAAGGAAACTAACAGTTCACATACAACTCATCCCTTTATTTAGTTGCTTCCTTTCTGCCAAATCCTAAGGATTTTCTCTATGGGATCATGTCTATACAGAATGAGTGATGGGGAGAAGGCACAAATGAGACAACGCTAACCAAGTAAAAGAAAATTAAGCCCTTCCCTGTCCTGTTGAGGGGAAAACCGAATCCACACATAAGACATTTAAATTCTATCCCTGGCGCTAGTTTGCTGGCTGGAATGATGGGATTTTTGTTCTTCTTAGCCATCTCTGGATTAAATAATTTTATGTGACAGAGCTGATGTTGTTGGTCAATAAAAAGACAACAGCCATTTACATGGAGAGCTATGTGCAATTTCAGGAATCTGTCTTAAACAAGCTGAGAGTTGATAGTGGGATCAATACCACAAACTCACCCAGGGAAGCACATAAGCAAAGGAGAAATGAGTTCCAACACCGACGAATGGAGCAAAGGAAAATCAAATCAATGGGAGGAATGCATTTAGGAGCTCACATGATGATGGTGTTTCTGAACACAATGCTCTTGAAACCAGGAAAGCAAACAGATGTTTACCCCTTTCCTGTCCTCATTCCAGCTTTTGTTTTATCATTTGGGAGGCGAGTTTTGTATGGCAGTTGGATGATTTCGTGTGCATTTTGCAAATTTCCAGATGTGCTCAGTGCTTTAATCTAGACAATGGCGTTATAGTGGAGATCCATATGATTTCTCAATCAGAGTTCTTAGTTCTCTGAACATTAAAGGAAATTGAGGGCTTAACAAACCCTATTCATTTGGAGGGAACTGTCGAAATTGTCTGTCTCCCAGTGCAGTCTTTGTAGATACATGGGTCTTCTATCTTTTCAATGGATAATCAGTCCACTGTGCGGTTGTGTACAGTGAGTCTCTTGGAGGGGACATTTGCTGTCAGGAAAGAAAGAAGACTAAAGCCTTGCCAGGTGAGGCTGTGACCATTTCCCCTTTCACATGTGTGCCGAGACAATCTGCTCCTTTGAACTGCGCATCCTTCCAGCTAACTTGGAGAGAAGATTTGGGTTTCCACAGCGGTCAGGGCGCTTTTGAACTTGATGGTTTTGTGACCACTGTGGAAACTCATATCTTCTCGTATTTAAGAGAGATGGGTTTTATAAAGTTGACATAAGGTCTGAGTTTAAGCTGTGAATTGAACTCTCATAAGTATTCAGTTGTGTGTGTGTGTTCACAGACATAAGAGTAGAAAGCTTGGTGACCACTGACTCTCTGTGATCATTCTCAGAATACACAGAACTGTGCTCAGTATTGTTGAGTCTGAAAACATCGCTAGTTTGGTCAGAAAGTAGGTGATACTCCCAAGGCTGTGGTCAGAGCATACATTTTCAGTGGATGGAAATTCAGGGTTTTGAAATGAAAAATGCCTGACCTATGGCTGTAAGGATACACGTGTCCTGGACAGCACCTGGGAAATATGTGCTTTGGGCTTATTAAATTATCAGACCTCTACAGTGTGCAAAACTCAGCCCAGGGGGCCACAGTCAAGTCACCCCCAACCCCCGTGGCAACAGCACAGATGCTAAGGAAAATGTGTCTGTATTCACTGTTCTAGCTAAATGTTCCTTTGACCCAAAGAGGGACTATGAGATATAATTCAACAGAACAGAATACCAATTGTTTTGCCACAGTTCTCAAGTTGTGAATATAAACTTCTACATCTCTACTCTAATCAACTAATAGTATTCTTCCGTGACCTTTGCCTTCATGAACCTTGACCTGTGTGTGTGTGCATGTGTCCATACATCAGTGTGTGTGCATGTTGTGTTCATGTGTGTTGCCAAGCGAACGAAGCCCAACTATTTGCCAAGTAACATGGAGGTAGAAATGTGATTGCATATAGTCAGGTTTTCAGAGGCTCACTGGACCAACTTCTCCAAAAGGAGCCCCGAGATGAAGTGCACATAGCCTGTGTTGAGGATGGAGATGCTTCCGTGGGGCGTGCTAGCCAGAACACGAGGTTAATGGAATGGTGTCTGTTCAGATAAGCAGAGGTTAAATAGCCAAATCCCACTGAAACAAGAATAAATTTCATCTATACAGACTAGCTATATGATCTTAGGATAGGTCTACTCCTGGAATTATTTTGTAACCTTCCTAGAAAGAATAAATATCTTTTTAATTTATTTACTGTAACATTCCTGCTCTGTACTTTTCTGTTGATATAAATCATAATGGAATGAGTAATTGGACCTAGATGTTAGTGATAATCTTAATTTCAAATGAAGACATCATGATTTTTTCTAACAGTTTTCTTTCCCTTCAAAAAATCATATATTAAATACACATTTGAGAATTGGGTCAATTTAAAAATATTCTTGAGAAACCCAGCCCATTTAAAGCTCAGGAAGCTATGTCCTCTGGGCCTGGGTACCTGAACTGCAGGAGGCAGTTATCCTTTGAGAAGCAAGCCACCTGGCCAGGAGATTGGAACTTTTCCCCAGCATCCACAGAACTCTTTTTTAGTGGAGTACACGACATTTATATACACTTCCATGGAGGCCCCTTCATCTTCTCAGTCCCATCCTTTAAAGAGAGCTAATGAGGAGGGGGCATGGGAAACCCTAGAAAACACTGGAGAAATTAGCAAACATGACAGGCGCTTCCTTCTGTTGGAGCCAGCACGGCCCTCCCTCTGCCCCTTACCTGACAGGTGCCCCTCTGCTTTGGGCAGGCTTCAACATCACCGTCACCGTACTGTCGGTCTGATTTAAAGGTGTCTCAAATTCATACGCTGGCATGGACGGTGCTAGGGATAAAGGATTAGATGGGAGACTCATTATTTCTTGTTTATCTCCTTAGTGGCTTTTTACTTCTTTGACAAAGGACAGAGATCAAATAATAGTTATCAGTTCACCACACCCAAGGTTGACATACATACATTCCAGACACAAAATAACAGGGACATTTGCTCAAGTCAAGCAACGCCTCTGATCCTGAGCTGAGGATGGAAAGGGGCAAAAGGGGCTGTTGAGGTGTTAGTGATGATCACTTTTTCCATTTCTGTTCCACCTACCTGCTTATAGTATGTCTCTGACAACACACTATCTTAGACTCTGTATCCTGTAATGGAAACAGTGTGCCTTAAAGGCATGTAGATGGTTTGAAGTAGTCACCTGAATGCCATGTTCCTCTCATTCAAGTCAAGTTTCTGCATGTACTAGAGACCCATCCAGGAGTTTAAAGAGGATGCTGGGAGCCAGAGAGACCTGCTGTAGTGGACTCTTGGGGAAAGCAGGGCAGTGGAAAACACATGAGAAATGAGGAAGCACAAACAGCTTGGGTTCGACTTTCTCTTGTGTTTCATTTTCTTCAGTACCGGCTGTAGGTACATTCCGTCTTGGGGTGTAATTCAGTGGGTAGAATGTTTACCTATCATACACAAACTACCAAGTTCAATCTCCAGCATCATCAATGTTGGGCACAGTGACACAGGCCTGTGATCATAGCACCCAGGAAGCAGAGGCAAGGCGAGCACGACAATCCTCAACTACATACTGAATTTGAGGCCAGCCTGGGCTACATAAGACTCTGAATAAAAAAAAAAATGAAAAAGGAAAAGGAGACACATTAATCCTCTCTGAAGTTTTAGTCTAGGCAACGAATTATGGCAGTTCAAGAAGACAGATCTCTAAACAGTCTGCAAACTCGAGTTCTTCCTAACAGGGAAATGTTTTAAAGGGTTTTTCTTTATTCTTGAGAACTTTAGATGTCTATAAAATGAAACAAGGTCAAATCTACTTCCTTACACTCCTCTCCAACTCCCACAAATCCTTCCCAACTTCAAGTCCTCTTTTTCTTTAGTCCCTTCCCTCCTTCCTTCCTTTTTCTTTTTTTAACAACCTACTAAGTTCAGTTAGTGCTGCCCATACATATACGGGTGTGGGCCCATCACCAGACCACAGGAAATCTACTAGTGACCACAGGTTAAAACGAAATAAAAGATTCTTCCTGCCCCAGCTAGCAACAGTTTCCAGCTATGAGCTCCCCAGTCATTTTTGGCATTCTCTCTTTCATAGAAATGGTGTCTCCACATAGCCTAGCAACTGTGTATTTCAATACCTACCCCTCCCCCAGATTCACAGACTCCCTTTTGCACGGAACGGCAAATGGCGAGCTGCCAGTCCCAACCACATGTAGGCAGAGGTGCCTAAAGATCGCTTTCTGTGAGCAGACTTCTCAATTGTCTTACACAGGAAAAACGTTTTATGTAAAAATTGTGAGTTACTTATCAGTCACATCTATAAAAATTTTCTAAGCATTCAAAATCAATTCTAATTCCATTAAGAATTAACTTTACTTCACAACAATCAATTGTGTGTTGGGTACAAGCATAGTTCTCTCTCTTAGATAAAAAACAGGGCTCAGGAACTATAATCTAACTCCCTTCCCAATGCCTCTTGCCCAAGCTGTGATCTTGCTGTGTTTGCTGAGGCTGACCCCGAAATCCTGGGCTTAAGCAAACCTGCCAAGGCCTCCCAAGTAGCTGGGAACCAAGCATAGCAATATTGTCTTAATATCATAAAAGTCAAATCATTACTTTTGATGAGCTTGTACAGGGCAACTGAAATGTCAAGTTTCTTTGCTTTGGAATGGAATTATATGAACTTGAGGTATCCAGACTCATATTCGTTGAAATTTTTATATAATGTATGGGAAAGCTTAATTATTTTTCTAATGGAACTTTTCCCTTATGATAATACAGAAATATGTTCTCTACTGGGGAAAAAATAAGAAAACTTACTTGGAAGCAATACACATTGGCATAGATTTCCTCTTTGAGTCACCATGAGAAATTGATGAAATATATTAGTAGGGATATAGTCACTTAATATCAGAGGAAATACATTAAAGATCATCCCAGTATTCAGGCTTTCTTTTCCAATCCCAATAACTGTTCTAGGAATTGATTTGTTCATCTATGCCATGTTTTAACCTCCCAAGGAAAACTTACTTTCCATCCTTGCTCTGTCCGTATAGCCTAATGATGTATATTAATCTTCGAGTCAAATGTGTGTACACACACACACACAAAAAGAATCTCACGACATATAAAATGTCCCTTAAGTTACAATTTCTTAAAAAAAAATCCCTTTTCCCTTCAAGCCTACTAGAACATTTAGAATACTCTAGGTTTGAACACGGATTTCCTTCTGCTTCAAACGAAACCTTTGACAAAGCCAAGGATAAAGGATCGTAAGTACAGAAACCATGCTGAATGTCACCGAGCTGGCCCTTGGAGCTGGTCAACTTGTCTGCTGTCTCCCTGCTGTTATGCCTTGAATATAAACATATCACCAGAATGCCAATATATTGAAAGCTTGGCTGGCAGTATATGATACCAGTGCGTCCTGAGTGGATCAGGAACCTGCAAATCTCATCAAAGGATCAATTGGTTGATGAGTTAAAATCTGAATGGGCTATTATGAGCCAGCAGTAAGCCTTTGCAGACTGGTAAGTCACAGAGGGAGAGGTTTCGAAGGGGTCATTTTGTCCCAGCATCTTCCCTTTATTCTCTGTGCTTTCCAGTCACCAAGAGGTGACAGTTGTGTTTTGTCACACACTTCTCGTCAAGATATGCAGCATCTTCTCAGATCCAGAGCAACGAGGCCAACCAACCACGGTCTGAGACCTCCAAACTGTGAGCTAAGATAAAGTTCTCCTCTTTCAAGTTGCGGTCTCTATTTCTCTCCCCCTCCCTCCTTTTCTCTCTCCCTCTATCCCTCTCTTCCTCCCTCCCTCTCTCCTTCCCTCCCTCCAGTATTTTGGCATAATGACAGAAGAATGGCTAACAAAACACACTACAAAAAATTCAAGCCAAAACCCAAATATTTTGCCACTCGTAGCCAAAGGAGGAAGAAAAAAAATATCCATGGAATTCTGTTCATTATGGTTACACATCCTATACCAGATGGCAACTTCATTTCCTCCTGTCTGAGGAGTGCGGGCATCTACCACACAGATGAACATACCAGAAATATTCCTCAAATCATATCTTTTGTTGGGTGATCTAATTGGGTCTGTAAAAAGCTGGAGCTGCTGAGTGTGTGATGTCATGAACATCATCTTTAATGCAGAATGGTAAACAAAGGACAGCAGAGCACAGCGCTGCTTTTCTGCCGAGTTCATGGTTTATGTCAGAGTTTCTCCAGCACTGCTGCTCTGGTGACCAAGGATTGCCAAGGAGGCTAGAGGGCCTCACCAGAGCCTTCTGTTTTATAATCAAATCCTTCAAGGCAAACTGCTAAAACGCTGGCCATGCACTAATACAGGAGGGCTATGCTAAACACACGTAGATGCTAAATACATGCAGCATTTTATTTTAGCCTCTGAGCCGGGCGGTGGTGGCACACGCCTTTAATCCCAGCACTCTGGAGGCAGAGGCAGGCGGATCTCTGTGAGTTCGAGACCAGCCTGGTCTACAAGAGCTAGTTCCAGGACAGGCTCCAAAGCCACAGAGAAACCCTGTCTCGAAAAACCAAAAAAAAAAAAAAAAAAAAAAAAAAACAAAAACAAAAGACATGATATTTTAGCCTCTGAGTCTGTTTTTATTTTATCATCATAGTTGTGATAATAAAATCCATCATTATATCTTATCCTTCTATTCCTGACAAGAGCAATGAAAAGGCACAAAGCGCTAGTTCTGATGAAAGGCATCAGCTCGTTGGTATTCAATACCTGATATTTTGGTGGTGAACTGGTTTGTTGCCGGAGGTCCGAAGCCCTTGGCTGTGCTGGCCCTGATGGTGAAGGAGTATGTGGTTCCAGGATACAGGCCAAAGAACAGGAAATGGGTTTCATTTCCCAGCTTGGAAACTCTTCCACTTTGGTTGGATAAATCAATTTCCGGGTCAAAGGAACTGACTGCTTTGTAGGTGATCTGCAAAGGGAAAAGAACATAATGATGACTCCAGAGGAGACAGATGTCCATCTCGTCTTTATCCAACATGCCCTCTGATGGGGGCTGTCAGACTTATCGGGAGAAACCCTTCGAAGGCTAGATGCTTCCGACCTCGAGTCCAGTGAAGATGCAGAAGAACCTAGCCCAAACTTTCGAGTTGTTTGTTATTGTCTAGTGGGAGGGACTTAAACCCAGTAGGTTAGAATGTAAAAGATGGGTTCAGTGTGATCTGATAGAGGGAAATTGGTTGATTTTAGTGTATTCTATTAGCTGATTTAGGAAAAAAAAAAATCCAAGCTGGCAACTGGCTCAGACTGATGGGCACTGGCAAGAATACAGGCCTCATCTCTAATCTTTGGCCATTATCTGATTTGGCCATGAATAGGGTACTTGTATTCCGCAAACAAGGCTACATTGAAGTATTTCCATCCATGTGGCTGACAATGTCTGCTCCAGAAATAAACCCGAGACACATGCCAGTAAGTCTTGGTGCTGCAAATGGACAGCTATTATGGGTCAGAGTAGTCCCCGACATTTTTCAGAGCAATATTGTCCAACAGAGCTGTCTGTCATGGTGGAAATTTTCTATCCCCTATTAATCAACACACTGGCCACATGCTGTATGGGGCCATTGAGAATGTGAAATGTGGCTATGGACACTAGGAATTAGAAATCTCATTGAACTTTAATCAAATCAAATTGAGATTTAAATTGCTACGAGTGACTAGCAGCTGTCCCCCAGCGAGCGTGACCCGAGGTATCTTCACCATACTTGCCACAGAATAGACATTCTCACTTTGGATGAGGTTGGAATGTTTGAAAATAAATGGAACATAGGTGCCTTTAAATTTTGCTTTTCAAGTGATTTTAAAAACGGCTTTCTGTGATAGTTCATCAGGCTCTCAAGAGCACACACTTTAGTGGTGATTACTAACTTCTACTGGTTGTAATGACATAATTTTTAAATGCGGCATATTCAGAAGTTTTAAATTGCAAAACTGAGCACTTTTCAAGCTTCTAAATAGGTAAACCTACTTGTAATTTACGTGCAGGAACACTGGCACTGTTATTATACGGAGTGATAATTGACATTCTTTTTTTTTCTTATATTTATACCGTGTCATTATAATTAAGAAGACCTCTTTGAAAGAATATTTAGATTGAGTCACCTGAGCTTTGGCAAGGAAATGTTTGCCATGTATATTAATCACGACAGTGGCTGGTGTCACCAGACTCAGGCAGGTTCTGTTTAACCCTCTCACTGATGGCTCTTCAGAGGCTGAGCAAGTTGAGTAGGCAAGAAACCAGCTGCATCCGCAGCAGCCGGGGAGGACTGCGGCCGAGCCTCCTCCATGGCAGCTTCCTAGCTTAGCTCTCCATCCCGAACCCTCCGGAGTGGAATGTGGCACGTGTGATTGCTCCCCAACATTCATCTGCTCATTCATTTTCACACTCGTAACACCTGTAGAGTGGTTCCGAACGTGCCCAGAATGTTCTGGGCAGGGGGTCTCTTTGGTAACTCAGATGCTGTCCCTGTCCAGCAGGGTAAGTAGAATGGGACATAACTGGGCTCTCAGCTAGGCTGAGTGTTATCGTAGAATTGAGTACAGAACAAAGGACAAGTCGCCTTCCTGTCTGCTCTGGTATCTGGACTTCAGCATGTCAGCACAGCAAATGTAAAAGACCTCAAACTCTGCTTCTTCCTCAGATCTGGGGTCACCTGTCTATCTAGCTGATGCTGCCCTCTGCTCTGCGAGGTGACATGTCTTCACGGTTCCATGGACACTTACAGGGCCTTCTGGGTACTGCTCATGCTCACTGGCCAAGAACAGGACCGAGTGGCCTCTGTACACCTGCTGGCTGCACTTATACACTGACTGAATGATGATGCTGTGGCTAGCAGATGGGCCAGGCACTGACTTCAGAAAGGGAAGAATCTGTCCTGGGTGTGTAAGAACGGAGGAACTGAACAATAAAATATATCGATTAAAAACACCAACTATGGGAAAAACAATCAATGTTCATAGAAGAAGCTTTGTCAGGGGGGAAAACGTTCCACAGAGCCATTCAAAATGTCTGAGGAAAGAGATGCTGACAAATCTGAGAGATCTAAACTATAAAGGACCAGTCAGGCCATGGATTTGGGAGTAGAGCCTGGATTAAGTCCTGCAGCAGGAGTCCCCAGGACCCAAGGAATGGACAGACAGACGGCCTGTGAGATCTCTGGAGGCGAGAGTGGCTGGCATGTGCTCCTTTGTGCTTGATTCAGTACATCAAGATGAAAGACTGGATACAGCCAATGAGGAAACTGAAACTTTTGGGTGTGGAAATAAAAAACAATCTTATTTGTTTAATGAAAATACCCTATTGATGGGCAGGTGGGACATTAATTTTATTGTAGGGGTTAATAAAGGGAGCAGAGAAACCACTGGAAAGTGTGGTAGAGCCCAGTGGTTAAAGCTGTGGTGTAGGGGACGGGATAGAGTCAAATTCTCAGACCAAAGTAGGAGTGGGAGGCAGCAAGAGAAGAGAATGGTTACGGAAGCAGATGGAGACAGCAGCCAGCAATGGACCAGCAGAATGGAGGAGCCGAGGAGTTGCCCCATTTGGGCCCTGCTCAAAAGATCATCTCTTGTTGAAAGAGGATGGCATGGGTACGGATGCATTTAAGGATGAACACAGACTTTGAAGCATTCATGTGGACATGTATGTATGACAGAACTAGAGTCTGAGAGAGGTCTAGGCTTGGGCTAGAAATTCAGGAATAGCTATAAAGACGGTACCGAGGAGGAAGATTCTGATAAGAATCCAGGTGACATCAGGTAACAGTTGTGTCTATCCGTGCCTCAGGCCAGCATCGCAAATCTGTATATTTGTTATGCATCCTAAGTCTGGCTTTTCAACCACAGAGCAGCCAAAGCCTCCTGCTGAGGCTGGCCCATAAGTTCTTCTTGGCAATGAGTCATGGATGTTGCGACTCTACGGTTTAGTTTTAAACCATGATTTAAATATGTCAGAGACAGAGGAATCTTTCCTGTACTCATATCCCCTTCTGGAGGATTGAGAGGTGTCTTATTCTTCTTTCAGGCCCCACTGTGATCTGTAGCCATTTGGTACTTGGTATATTTTCCAAAAGAGAGGACAGAGGAGCACAGAGCTGTGCCCAAGAACATGTGAGCGTTCATGCAGGGGCCTGGATCCAGCAACATATACTAAGCAAAGGCTTCACCGAGGGGCTCAGTGCCCACCGCCAGGTAGCCCCAGCCTGAATCACATAGATATTTATAACTGTGCTTTAACCCTTTAATAATTTGGTAAAAATTACAGACCCTGGTCCTCTTTTCTTATAAAATACAAGTAAATAGTAATTCATACAAAATGCATAAAAGAACTATGAGTTCTCTTATCTACCCCTAAAAACAAAAATATGCATTAAATGTCAGAAAGCCCATAGCTCCCATACTCCAAATGTCGGAAATGACAAAGCTCCCAGGAATAGAAGGTGGCCAACTCCATAACTGCCTCCTGCCACGGAGGTTGCAAGCAGCGAGCAGCTGTTGGCCTGAGCACCATTGTTGAACCACCATAGTATCCTACTGGGCTCAGAACAGAACTCAGTACTCCCTTCTGGCATTTCACATTTTCAGCTAGTCATTCAATAAGGACTTATTAAGGGTCTAACAGGAACCAGGCAGTAGAAAAAGCAGAGGGAAGGCTTCCAGAAGAAACGTGTAGGGGAATCTTTTACATCGGTACTACACTGCGGGCTGAGGGCAGAAGATGTTTGAATGAAGCCGCTATAAAGAATACCGATTGCCCTCTGGTGGGTGCCAGTAATTTTCCGGGATGCCCCTAGACAAGAGCAAAGTGGCACCTGAATAAAGCGGTGGTACGGAAGGTGTTGAAATGGCGAGATGCGTTGAGTACTTGCTTACACCGGATGATTTCTGATTGCAGCTAAGTGCCTGGAATCTTCTAAAATTATCTTCCCCCTTCTCCCCTTAAAGTCTCCAACTCTCCAGTGCCAGTTTCATAGAGAGCCAAATTGCAATAGCCTTTTAGGGGGCCGAAACCTTCTAGGGAGTTTGAGTTGATGTAATTGCAGCCAGCATAAAATATAGGTCTTTAATTGGGGTCTGAGCAATTTACTCTGTGAACACAAAGGAATGGATAATTAAATTTGATTTCAGGGGTGAGAAGGGCCAAGGGACTTCAGGAGCAACTACAGTATTTGAAGGAAATACCGAAAGAACAGCAGAAGGATACTACAGGAGGGGTTGGACGCGTGCCGCAGGAGGGCAGAGGCACATGAGCAGCGTAGAGTGGTGTGAAAATTTCAGAAGGCTCTTAGAGGAAATAAAAAAACCACAGAGGACCATGGCCCGTCAAATCCGAGAAGAAAATGATGCAAGAAGAAATATTAATAATAATAATAACTGGGGTGAAATCCAGAGGCAGCTGCAGCTCCCTTGGTTTTATTTTTGGAGAGTTTGTTTATTTTTATGTGTATGACATGAGTGTTTGATTACACATGCATGTTCCACATGCATGCAGTTCCCAGAGTCCAGAGAGGGAATCACTTCTGGGATGGGAGCTCCAGAGGGTTATGAGCCACCATGTGGGTGCTAGGAATTGAACTCAGGTACTCTGGAAGAAAAAGCAGTACTCTTAACCACTGAGCCACCTAGAAGTAGTTACCAAAGAAAAAGTGGGAAGGTTGCTTCACTTTGAATCCTTTTGTACTTACATTTATTCTGAAAGCATTGTTACAGTTACAGCTTGACCAGAGATTGAACATTGAAGATAAACTAACGCAGCCCCTGTATTTCCACCTCTTCTTCAAGGCTACCAACTTCAGACAATGGTGACTAAGTGTACTCGGTTAGCCAGGCTCATGATCTTGAGATGTTTCAACCCTTAACATACAAATATCCCCATCAGCAGGCAACCTAGGACCATTCTGTTTTACTCTGAGTCAAATTAACTTCCTGTGTGAGTCACACATAAAGCTGAAAGTTTGGGTTTGGCATTGATTTAATGCTTTTCACAGTTGGTGATGGGACAGCTGCTTCTAGCAGAGAACATGAGTTTCATTTTGTGGATTTTGGCTTCTTCCACGGTTTATACATATTGAATACAAACCTCTAGATGTGTAATTCTCTTGGTTATAGGTCTAGAATGAACTAAAGACAACTGGGAAATAAAATAAGTGAGATGCGGTACCTTATGTTATACATTTGGGAGTTGAGACCTTTAGAATAGGTTCAACAGGCAATCTTTAAATTGTTGTGGGTAGTCTCAACTTGCCTACAGAAGAGGCAACATATACTTCCCACCAAGAGTCTATGTATCTACACATTTCTCCATGCCACTGGTCAAATTATACATTATAGAAATCATACAAAATCAGATAAATGTAATGTTCAATGGGGAGTATATGAAATTAGACAAATGTATTTCCTATTTATTATTTAAATGGAGTAGATACACTATCACACACTTCTAGGTCAGTTGGAGTTCTTCCTGATTTGGGTCCTCTCACTCGCTGTTCCCCTCCTCCTGCTGGGATCTTCGTATTATGCTTATTAATCTGTATCAAGTTTGTATATATCACAGCCATCAGCCCATGTGCTGCCATGGGTGTTGAAACAATCACTCCAAGTGTTCTGTTGATAGACTTTTTTCATGCCTTTCATCATCATGTAGTTTAAAGCCTTGTGCAAACAAAACCCATTGATCTTTTTCATATGTCTTCCATGGCTCTTTTGCCATGTTTGGAAAGATGTAATACAAAAATTCCTCTAATTTTTTCTTAGAGCATTCTTATGAGATTAACTTTACATATCAAACATGATGATGTCTTGTGTTTACTTTTGTGTTATGTAAACTGGTGACCTCACAGGGTCTGTGTAACTGTAACAGAGCATGCTTTTGCTAACATTAAATAGTATTCATCTAAAGAGATAATGTACTGTAGTTTCTACATTATAAAAATTTGGACTTGCATCCCGTTCTAACAGTGGCTAAGTCTTGAAGAAACACGAAGCTGCTTATTCTATTTTGGGCACTTGTACCCTCAAGAGGTTCAGCAGGAGGACAACACGGCATTCACAATGAGACAGGATAGCCATGGAGGACGGACATACTTACCAGACCTGGATTTTCAGAAGATAATTGACAAAAAGAAATGGCTAACGTGAGACATGGTTTTGAGAAGGACTAGATCAGAACGATGACAAGGGAAACAGAAAGGGAAGGCAAGCTTGTGAAGGGATGAGGGTGGGCGCTCGAGTGGAGCAGAAGGATGGGGGATGTGCACTGCAGTCAGGGTCAGAAAACACATGAAGCGGTCAGCACTTTTCAGACATCAATGCTTTGTGCATTCTCAGAAGATACAAAAGACAACTCCAAAGTCATCAAATCCCAGCACATGCATTGATAGCTATAGCAGCCCATCTATTTCATTTTTATTCCCAAATCATCTGAGTACGTTAACATCTTCAGGGAGGACACTTCTTACTACGGCAGCCACTTACTTATACTCAAAAATGCCACAGTCGCTGTTCTGACAGTCCCCGCTTCTCTACGGGCAACTGCTCAGTTTTCTAAGCGTGACATCTGTTTCATAAGCCTCTGCTCCTGAGAGGGGACACAGGCTGCTCTGCGCTGATCATCTGGTCCAGCAGGAGACTGTGTACTCCCATAAGGCAAGTGGACCAAGACTCTGGAGCACTGAGCTCTCAGGAAAGGAAGAGCCCCTTCTGGAATGCCAGCAAAGGCCTGCTTTGAGGAGCCTGGGACAACTCTGCTTCCTATATGTAGAAACTAGGTAGGGATGAGAGAGAGTGCTTTGGTACCCAGAAAACATTTAGTCATTTAGACCCAATTCAAATATTTGACACTTCCCCCTTGGATTTGCAGAAAAATGAGCCAACCTGCTCTACTTGCAAAGTGCTGGTTGCTAGCACCTTGATTTATGTCAGATCCACACATCCGCACAGTAGCTGCATTCAGATCAGCGCTCAGCCTGGGACAGCCTGGCTACCGAATCAGAGAGATTAATGGGGTCTTCTTTTGAATGATCATTTCCCCTGTTGTTTTCATGCTGAAGTTACTTATCACACAAAGATAAATGTCTGGTGGGATTAGAGAGGAAGAATCTTGCTATTAGTTTCTGTTTGCCTTGTAGCAGCCCATGGCTTTGGGGACGGGCAGGCAGGCAGGCAGGCAGGCAGGCAGGAAGGCGGGCAGGCGGGCAGGCAGGCAGGCAGGCAGGCAGGCAGGAAGGCGGGCGGGCGGGCGGGCGGGCGGGCAGGCAGGAAGGCGGGCAGGTGGGCAGGCGGGCGGGCAGGCAGGCAGGCAGGCAGGCAGGGTCTTAAAATGAACTTCAAAAACTAGCTTTTCCAGTAAAAATCCCTGTTATTCTTAGATTGGAATCTACAAAATCCATATCCAAAATATAGGTAGAGTGCCCAAAATATGAAATATTTTTATCATGGAGGAAAATTGACTCTTCTTGACTTGACAATAAAACACCTCTGTAGAAGCTGAGCCACGGCTTTCCATAGCTTTATGTTTCCGTAATAAACCAGACACTAAAAGCAACACTTTTCGCTTAGCTTTCTTCACTTTGATTTCAATGATTATTATCATTAGTGTTATTACTGGTTTTGCACTTCAGTACCAATTTTTGGAAGACGTGGGAAGCATCGGTGTGAGTCTATGGGGTCAGAGAATGGGCTGGTGGTGATTGTGACTGACAGCTCCTGACAGGGCTCAGGCTCCTGTCAGTGTCGCTGAGAGGTGCTCAGGCAGAGCCGTATACAGATTGGCCAGAATTTTTAGAAATCTTGCAATATATAATTTTGTTGAATTTGCATTCAAACAAATGCTAGCTAAAAAAAAAGTACCTGCATGTTTCTATGACAACAGGCACAATGAAACGATGCTTACAGTGACGTGAAGATGGCTGTCATCCCATTATTGTGATTATTTTTTTCTAGAACAATTTATCAAATTCTCTCTTGCCACTATCACTCAACTATTTGATTTGCCTCAGCAGACAAAAATGGTGTCAATGAAGTCTAAGGGATGTACACTGATCGGAAGGAACCCCAAAAAGATTATTCCATGGTTACTATGGAGACAATTCTTTACTGACTTTTCTAATTGGATAATCAGCGTTGTTTTACAATCAATGGATAAATAGTTCATAGCTAGGAAATAAAGTGACTCACTGATTGCTTCCTAATCAATGCAGGTTTCAAAATATTTATTACTTTCAGTAAAAGTGATTTTTAAAAATGCTATGCTGTGTCTTAATATACAACACACAATACACAATGATCCAACTTATTTTAAAAATGAATCTTGAAATTACACATAGTTGAAAAGCTCATTTTGAATCTTTTGTTTCTATATAACAATAATTATGACTATAGAAAACATCAAACTCTTCAAAGAAAGATGAAATTATATTTTTAAAATGCCAGAGAGCTTACACCACCACAAGACATTACACTTAAAAAGGAAATCACCAACAGATATGTAAGTACCTCATATAATGTGATGACTCCGTATGTTTGTGTTGGCTCCCTCCACTGAAGAAATATCTTCTCCTCAAAGGTACTTCCTTGGATGGATTCAGTGGGGACAGCACCTGGGACTAAAGAGGACACGAGAGATGAACGTGTGGGTCACACACCAACTCCCCCAAGGAGATCTTCACTGTTAACAGAGGCTGCGGACCCTAACGGTCTATAGATAACATTTGCATTTCCCTTCACCATCTGGAATCTAAAGTCATTTTAACTACACTGTTCTTGTAAAATGATTTAATTATTTTTTCCTATAAGGTTTAAGTAAGCCAATTACATGAAATTCAGTATTTTCCTTTGTACAAACTGTTTTCCAGTTTTTCAGAAGTAAGGAAGGAGGTCATGAGGGTTTCCAAGTAGTGCTGGTCAGAATAGTGGGTGGTTGTACTATCTTGTAAAGAAGTAAAGAATGAGAATGTTGACACAGACCTGTAAACCAAGCACTGGACAGGATGAGGCAGGAGGATAGAAGATTTAGAACCAGCCAGAGTTACACATGAAAAGATCCTCAGTATCATTAGCTGGCTGAAAACTGCCAATCAAAACCACATTCTAACCCAAATGTAGTACTGGGTAAATGTGAAATCATACAGTAACTTTGGCAATCACATGACAGTTCTTCAAATTAGTCAGTATACAAAGATACACAATGTGACCCTTTCCACTATCTGTCCTATCTATCTATCTATCTATCTATCTATCTATCTATCTATCTATCTATCTATCTATCATCTGTCTATCTTTCTATCTATCTTCACCTATCTATCATCTGCCTGTCTCTATCTATCTATCTATCTATCTATCTATCTATCTATCTATCTATCATCTATCTCTCTGTCTATTTACCTATCCATCCTTCATTTGTTCCATCCATCCATCCATTTATCCATCCATCCATCCATCCATCCATCCATCCATCCATCCATCCATCATCTAATATATCTACTGATTACTCAAGATAACTGAGAACAGGCCGGCTCAGAACACTGTATAAAATATTCACAGCAGCATTATTCTTAACTGGAAGTCCCCTAATGTTCCTCAACACATGCATGGATAAACATTTCAATAAAGATTTTCAAAAGGAGGCTGGAGATTTTAGGCTGTGTGAGGATATGAATAGCTTTTTAATTGTCACCACGTCTGTCTCGGACTGGACGGGTGCCTGGAATTTCTAAAGGAAGTGAAGGATTTCAAATTTTAAACTCGTTTTTATTTTTGAAGGCACGCTTATTGGTAGAGTGAGAGCTTTTGTATTTTATCCAAATGGAGCCAGGTATTCAACAGAAAAGCTCTTTGCTGATGTACACGGGGTGGGATGGCTGCTATTTAAGACTCTCCAATAATTAAAATTATGCAGCTTAGACAGCTGCTGCTCCTGCTTGGATTTCACTTGCTTCATTTCTAAAATGATGTTGGATTTAAGTCAATTTCTAATGTATAGCATCTGAGTAATATATAATATGGAAGTAATCATTCATTCTGGGCTGAAGAAATTAATAAAACCTTATGTCGAAACAAAGGAACACACAGTGTTAAGAAGTAGGGATATTGGCAAGTTCCCAGGAAGTACAATTCTAGACTCTGGGCCCAGAACGCTCATCACAACCAGAAGGTGAACCAGGCTGCAGCTGGTTCAAGTCTGAGAGGATGCTACCAATCCTGTCTTGTTTGTCTCCAGCGTGTTTCCTATGACATCACCCTTTTCTCAGCATCAGCATGGCTGAATGGGTGGATGCTTTATTACATTTCAAAATAGTTATGTAGGTTCAAGAATGAAGAAAGGAAACAGAAGAAATCAACCTAACTTTGAATGGGATATATTTAAAGTATGTTGATTTGAAGGTCAACTTGATTTAAGAAAAAAAAAAAAGCAAACTTTGAAAATGTCTTAGAAGGGACAGGGTAACTGACGATGCAGTGAGGCTGGGAAGAGACTGGGTAGATGAAAGCGCCTTCCACCAACCTGGTGGCCTGAGCGCCACACTAGGGACTTATGCAGAAGAACAACAAAACCAGCTCCTGCCAGTTTTCATCTGAAATCCACATGCACACTGTGGCATACATGAGTCCACACATAGAGCCTCAAAGATACTTGCAAAAATAAATAAATGAAGTAATAAAAAGGAATTCTTTAAGTGGACTCATCAAAAAAAAAAGTTAAGGCTTTTAACAGAAAAAAACAGAGTTGGTTTGGGTTTTGTTTTGTTTTGCTTTGCTTTAATCCAGAAGTCAGACCAGAAAAAATAAAACGTCTCATGAACTTAGGTTAAAGACTTTCTTTTAGATGTTCTAGGAGTCAGGATTTTAGTGAAGTAACCATAACACCTATACTTCTAATGGGGATCAAACCAAAAGAAAATTTCCATACATTCCTGATGAAACCATTTCAGTGAACATGTGCTTCCAGAACCAAGTGATGTTGATAAAGTAGAGTCACAAGAACTGTTGCTTTCCTCTTCAGACTTGGTATTGTCTGACAATTGCTCTATTTGTTTTTCTTCCCCTTATCTTCTTTGAAGTAAGTTTTTGTGTGGCTGGTTATTGAGAAAATGTAATTTGCAATAATAGTTCTTTTCTAATTAGCAGAATGCGGCTGAGCTACTAAACAATAGGTTTTTAATTTGCAAATACCACAAAGCTGAATTCCTGAGACTAGTAAGATAATTTAAACAAACAAACATTCCAAATCAGCAAGTCTGACGTTCTGACAGGATTCCAAGGAATTCCCAACTTAGTTCTCACTGAAACTCCAATGCAGTTGGGCACTGCCTTATCCCTGCCACTCAGATCTAGTTGGTGAAACAGATGAACTGGCTGCACCATTTCCTGTTGACTCAACAACAGGGCTCCCTAAAGCAGAAATCACACGTTTACCACTAACGCTCTCTTACTTCATGTAAGGGCTGACTCTGCAGTTTTGGATGCTTCTGGAGCATGCATATTGCTACAGATGGAAAACAATGGTTTACTCATAAAGATGGTTTATATAGTTTACACAAAAATGAGTGGAAATATATAATATGTTACAACATATAAACAGAGACTTATTGTGCCCTCTCTACAGTTCAAGGAACACTGTAGAAAAAAGGTGGAAAGAGCCAGACATCAGGGAGGCCCTTGGGCCGCACCACAGTCATGTGATCATAGGTGCTTACAGGTGGGACTTCCGTTATGAGTCTCTGCTGCCACTGACTGGAAGGATGAGAACGAATGTCATGTAAAGATAGTCGGAGAGCAGTCTGCGGAACCGATGTAACAGAAAAGCTCGTTAACTTCTCCTTCCAACGTGGTAATAAAAATGCCAAGAACTACTGAGAATACTACAGAATCTCCATATAGATAAATGCCACATGACTGGTAAGCTCTGGAGAGCAAGCACTTGCTCTGGGCCCAGCCCTAATTAGAAACGCATGCCACCTCCTCGGAAGCTCGGGGAAGATTCCAGAAGGGTCAGGAAGTGTGTGAGCTGAAGGATAGGGTGAGGGGGTCCCACAATAGCATCCTCCTCACAGTTATCTATACCAGACCCACCCAAAACCACACAGGACTAGCTCTATCAATAATCAGTCAAAAAAGGCAGAAGGGACATAGGGTTGTGCACACTATCAGAATGAAAGACTCTTGTAGAGGGGGAAACTGTTGTCTTCAGTTGTGTGTCCAGAGCTGAGCCCACCAGACTCTAATGGTCTACACACAAGGTCACACAAATTGCCTTGGTTGATCTCAGTGGGTCATGGAATAAAACAAACTGAGATCGATGTAAGGGGGAGAACCGTGAGAGACGGGAGGGTGGACAGGGTGACAGGGATGTGGGAGATGATGCATGCATGTGTGATATTGTGCCAAACAGAATGATAGAAAAACGATAAGCCTCCCTCTGTTTCTTCTAATCAGTGCTTCAGAGTGAGGGCTCATGACATTAAGCTCCATAAAGTAGTCCTTCCTTCCACCTTGTTTCAACATACAGCTCTAAATTCCAAGACACAGAAGTCATTCTGAGAGGACATATTCCACATAGACATATCACTTGAAAGCACTCACGGTCTTCGTCCGTCTGCACGATGAGTTCCTGACTCTCCTTGCGGCCCTCGGGGTTCATGAGGATGAGCTTGACGCTGACGTTGGTGTACGGGGACAGGTTGGTGATGGTATGCTGGGGGTGGGAGTTATCCGTATCCCAGCTCACTTCCTCTCGCACCTGCTCCTGTCCTCCCACCTGGTAACAGTAGTGTACCGTGAGGTTGTAACTATGGCAACGAGTTACATTGTATCCAAATGGCTCCCAGCGGATGGTGATTTGCCGAGACTTGACTTCGACAACTTCCAGTTTTCTTGGGCCACGCATGGGATCTAGTTTGAAAAAGAAGAAAAACACACAGGAAAAGGATTAATAAAGTGGAGCCTGTGCAACCTAGAAACTTCAAACACATGCAAGAAATACATGTGTTTTGAATAATATGAGTTAAAACAGACAGAAAAAGAGTAAGCTTGCTTTGGAAATGATGGCACTTAGACAAACCATATACCCATTATTGAACATACTATGAGCCCTGCCATGTTGCAAGGGTGGCCCTTTCAGGGTTAGGCAAAGACCAAGCTAGAATGCTCTGCCAAGCTAGAATCTGCTGCAGCCACGGTTCATTGATAATTTCAAATTTTATTTTCCTTAAGCGTGGTTGCCATAGTGAATTCAAGAGAATGACAATTGATAAAGAAAACAGAAACTTAAGAAATGATAGTTAGGATTCACCAGGCACTTAAAACAATTCTGTGGACTGGATGCTTCCATTCCCAAAGCACAAATCTCGGTTCTGTGGCCGAGTCAAGGCCAGACTGCGGCGCTAAGATTCTGATGGGACGAGGAAATGACACTCACGTTAGTAATGCTTTCTCAATGTGATGGAAGACGATTGTGATGTACAACAGCAATCCCATGTGTTTTGTGTTGTGATGGGGTGCTAGGAAGACAACTCCCCTTTTACTTCCTAATCTGTGGCAGAAGAGGCCAGTGCACAGTCTCCTGATCAGCTATACGCGACAAAACCATCCTCACCGGAACAAACCAGAAATGTGTCTGCCTTATGTCTGCAGATCGCTTTTAACTTCCAAGGGCTTCTGCCTCCGGTGCATCTGTTTCTAACAGCGATCTCATGATGCTTTCTCGATGGAACTTAGGGACCAAGGACAAGAAGACCAACATGGCCCCTGGTAATACCGAGTGGCATTCTTATGGAATATTCCTTATGGATGAACTATTTTTTAAATTTCAATTAGGGGACTTATAAAGCAACTTTTTAAAATTACAGATGTTCAGAAAATATCATAAATATGGGACTTAGAAATAACAGCAAGGCTTCTTCTAGGTTGGCAAAGTTTTATTATGTAACGGAAATGCTGCACTTTATGTAATGTTTCATTACTCAAATGTTTATGAAAACTTGCAGGAAAGCCAACATCTCTTACAGATCAGGAGGCATCTCTCCATTGTCTTCCTACATAATCACATCTCCACAGGACAGTCCTAACGTGCTTCCCCAAGGTTTTCAACACGGCACTGACTGACTGTCCAGACATTAGGCAAGCACTGTCGTTCTAGCTTGCCTTCAATGGAAAGCTATTATGTACAGGATACACTATGCCTTTCCCAAGAAACTACATGTTTGCACAAGGCCTCAGGACTACAAGGTTAAGTGTTTTTGTCGTCTGTGGTGAAGTTTTCACAGAACGCATGCTTCCTTTTTCTCTGTTAGCACCCTTTGGAATTCCTCCGAGGCAAAATGAAGTTTCAAGCTTTTCATTCATCTGCCAAGGAAACAGGTACACTGGCAGAAATTGAACATCTCCATGACCAAGTACTTAAAACCATACTGTCATGAGAGCCATAATTAACAGATAGGTGTATGGACCCAACTCCTGGATGCAGAAGCTGGGTCTGTCTAGCATCCTCAAGTTCCAGATTAATCAACTGCAAAGGCCATTGTACACAAGCATTTACACAGAATGGACTGTCCCTGACTAGGGATGTCTCTACCACACTCCAGAGAGGACCAACACCTAGAAATATAGGAGAAAAAGAGATGGGCTTCAGTTATGAAAATATTGTTATTGCTATTTAAAAATAACAGAAAAGAGGATATGAAGTTGGGAGGACGTGGGGAGTAGGAGTGGATCTGGAAGGAGTTGAAGGAAGGAGTCAATATGATCAAAACGCAGAATGCCTGGCATGAAATCCTAAAAATAAATAAATAAAACAAAACAAAACAAAAAAACCAATAAAAATGTTTTTAAAAAGAACTCTGCTCTTACATTTTTTTTTTTTTAAATTTCACATTGAAACAAAAGCAGACACACATTATAGAGAAACTGCATTTGGAAATTTGGTCCTTTCCTATGGTACCTGCAGAACAACCAAGCAAAGCTCCCAGTCAGCTCATTGACCAGAATGGGATCCCACAGATACTCCATAGGATGCTGTTGCTAACGTATGTGTTTATTAGCAGGTTGGATGGATTCTCAGTGAAGTTTCAGCTTATGGAGGGTCAAATCTATCAGAAGTCATGACACATCTATTTCCTTGGGCACTCTCTGTAGGCTTCTGTCAATGGTAAGCAGCTCTGTTGTCTCTACAGAAATGTTGATAGCAATGTGGCAAGGTCAATGCCAACAGAGGTAGCTATGGATCATATCAACAAGGCCTCATTATAAAAGTCATTTTGACTCTATTTCCTGGCCACTTGTCCTACTTGTTAAAAGCTGGATACAGAATTTGAATCAACAAATTAATGACAGAATTGTCTACTGCTGGTGGATACTTTGGTGTTTTCTCTTGCTAGGGCCCAGAGGCAAAGTTAAGTGAGCACTGTAGTTAATCTGACAAAAACAAAACAAAACCAAACAAAAACAAAACAAAAAACAACCAACCAAACAAAATACTAACACGGCAGCAGCTGTGAGTGGAGTCAAGCATACACATATGAGGTTCTGATGGCAATCTCCAAAAAAAAAAAAAAATCAACCCAAACATGAACATCAACAACAAATGTTAAAAGACAGCTACACCCCAAGTGTAGCAATATTTCATTTGTATTTTAATAAATAAAGTTTGCCTGAAGTTTAGAGAGTACAACAGCCCCACTGGTCAGCCTTACAGACCAGGTAGGGGTAGTCACACTAATTTGCCATAGAAACTGGGTGGTAGTGGTGCACGCCTTTAATCCCAGCTCCAGAGAGGAATAAAAAATGGGGGGAGACAGCTCTCAGTCAGTCTCATTCTGAAGATTCCTGGAGGCAGGATCACCATTTTGGACTGAGGTAGAGGTACGAGCCAGTGGCTGGCTGCTTTGCTTATCTGACCTTCAGGTTGAAACCCAGTACCAGTCTCTGGGTTTTCATTAATCGTGCTACACCCCAGAATGTAAGGTATCCCCTGTGCTGCCACATACCTGGGACAGCTGTCTCTCTTTCATGATACTGTGGCTTAATCAAACCCAGTGCTAAGCCTTTCACAATTCACCCCAAGGAACACTCTTTCTCTTTTCGTCTTCCAGCCTGCAAAATTTCATCTGAAACAGCAATGGCTCTAAAAGGCTTGCATCATCTTAAGTGAGCCTTTTACGATAGCTTCAGCTTCAAAGTTTCTGCAGAAATATTTGCTAACTGTGAACACGCCATTCCAGGGGGACACGGACGCCAGTGAGTTACACTGATGATCACTCAAGCCTCTGAAGGGCATCGTTGTAGAAACAAGATCACACAGGAGCAACTCCATAACCAGAAATGTGGGGCCTCGGCAGGGCTAATTGGAACATACACTGCATCCCTAAGAGTACAATACACACATCACCTCGCCCACCAAGTTCCCCCAGCATGCCATTAGTGCTATTCTATGGGAGCAATATAGATCTCTTCTAGTTAGCTAACAGGCCAATAAACTTTATACACAAGACTAGTAGTTACCGGGTATTTGCTCCTCATTCCTCACAGATCCCAAAGACGGGGCTGAGAATGGGAATCGATTCTGAGCCCATTTCTGGTTGCACTCACACCCTCAGGACACACGGACACACCCTGACTTCTCAAGAAGGGCATCAGGATAAGCTCCATTGGTGTGAATCATGAGGCCAACTGGTCTACCATGAGATCCCTGGCTCACGAGGAGCCGCTAGAATAGCGCCCCTGGGGAGCACGAAGGCGGCCACCGCAGGAAACTTAGTCAGGAAACTCCAGTGACTCCCACTCTGGCCCAGGGCATTTTTCTTTTTTTTCCCTTTCTGCCAGATTGAGCCAGGCTTCCAGCAGAGAGGCCTGACAGTTACATTCCTGACCCAAGGGACCAACAGGCCCAGTTCTAGCCTCCAGCTCTTAGTCTTCTATTTAATCAGCCACCCTCCTCCAGCTCCGTCATCCCCTTCTCTCAGAATAAGGGCAGAAGCTGACTGATAGGATCAATTTCCATTGCAGGCTCAATTCGCAGCTCATTTCTCTGGGAACTCTGCACTTTACCTCCTATTACTTCTGCAGTGCTTTTTCAGAAACTCAATTTCAGAACCGGTGAGAGATATTTGGGTGTAATTTTAGGATCCTGTCATCGATAATCAAAAACATAGATTACAACCAACGCTCTCGCTAACAGGTTTCGCTTTCCTACCTCTCCGCGAACCACACAGGGGTCTATTACAATACCAGGAATAACAGCGAGATGTGGTGGCGGCCCCGTTAGGACCTGCAGCTCTTTTATTTCTGCTTATGAGTCTCACAAAGGAGAGAACCAACATAATAGAGCCGTCACTGCATTTCCTCCACTATTCAGCTAAATCAGAGCAAAGCCCCCATTACCCCATGGTACTCTGGCCTAACCAGGGATTCAGTATTCCTGAGCAGCCACGATTCTGGGCCATGGCATAGGTTGCAGGTGGCATGGCTGTGGTTCTGGAATCAGTCAAAGCACTTTAAGGTTCAAAATGCGTCTTTAGCAGCCAAACTGAAAGTTCTGAAATACATTAACTTTACGTTCCCCGACAGACATCTGTAAGCCTGGGAGCAACTTGGTGCTCCCAAGCTTGTTTTATACTTATATCCAGCCCAACCTTTTCAGGTAGATTTTATTTATAGATGCTACATTAAAACCTGCTACAGTTCAGCATAACCGGAACCCTGAGGGCACCTGTGGGGTTGAGGCAGAATAGCCTCCGCTCAGGGTCAGCCTGCACTGCATAGCACAATCAAGTCCCCCAAAGTGGACAACAAAATAAAGCAACAGCAAGAAGACATGTTCCTGAAATGAAGTCTTTGAAAAATATGTGAAGTTCAGAGAGTGCAACAGCCCCACTGGCCAGCCTTACAGACCAGACAGTGGTGACACGCACCTTTAATCTCAGTAGCCACACTAGTTTGCCATAGAAACAGGGTTGTAGTGGTGCAGGCCTTTAATCCCAGCACTAGAGACAGTTCTCACTCACAGTCTCATTCTGAGATTCCTGGAGGCAGGACTGCCATTTCAGACTGAGGTAAGAACCAGTGGCCGGTTGTTTTGCTTTTCTGACCTTCAGGATAAACCCCAATTTCTGTCTCTGGTTTTATTAATCATGTTACAATATTCACCAGATTTTATTCTGCCCAAATAAAACTGTACAGTTGGAAGAAGTTTTTCTTTTAAACATAAAGTCTTCCTCTGTGTTTGTTTCTGTTTTTGTGAGAAAGGGTTTCTCTGTAGCTTTGGAGCCTGTCCTGTGGGAACTAGCTCTTGTAGACCAGGTTGACCTCAAACTCACAGAGATCTGCCTGCCTCTGCCTCCTGAGTGCTGGGATTAAAGGTGTGCGCCACCACTGCCTGGCTCCTTCGTGATTTTTAAATAAAGTTTTTAAAAATTTAAGAAAGAAGCCTTTAAAGCACATTGCAATACATGAACTAATTCAATCAACTAGGCATGTACTGTATCTATTAAAATCAAGTGTTAATAATTTTAAATAAAGAAATAAAATAAAACATTATGGGCTGGGTGTAGTGACTCATGGATGAAATACCACACTCTGAGGCCGTAAACAGATGTATCTGGGGTTCAAGGACAGCCTAGGCTCTATGAGAACCACAAGAAATGAACCAAAAAGAAAGTACATATACTCTGTCCACCTTCCTTCTCTCTTTGCTATGCTATCTAGAATTCTTAAAAATTTGTACAAATATTACCATTACAACTTGAGGTTCCAACATAAAATACAAACTTGGATTAATTAATGGATAACATCCCTAAAATGACAGTTACAATTTCTGATGGCCATACCTTTTACCTGAAGTAACTTCTCAGTTGGAAAATGCTAGTCTAATATAAGTAGGGATAGTGGTGTGTCTCCAATATACTTTATAATGGGACTCTAGGGTAAGAGAAAGTGAAAACTGAAACAGCCAACTGCCTCTATCATCTCTGCAGTCTAAAACAAAGCGTTGGGTCCCAGCCGCACAAGAAAACTAAATACTGGTCAGTCTTACAGCTTGTGGTACCCGCCTGCTGGGGCGTGGCCTCTTATACTATACTGGTCTAAGGCCAATTTCATACATGTGCAAAATCAATATAAAATTGATATCTTGATGCTTCATTAACAAAGAATACATTTCAGCCATAGGTAAACAGAAAATTGAAAGAAAATATTAACCGAAAGAAACACCGAGTAACTACAGTTGGTACATGATGATGAAAGTATGGATTCATCAAGTCACAACACTGGTAAATCTTATGAATATAATAATACAGTGTTAGATTCTCTCAAGTAAATGACTATCTTTTAAAAAATATTTCATTTTTTTATTTTATGTGCATGAGTGTTTACCTGCATACATTTTGGTATACCATGTGCATGCATGGACAGGAAAGGGATTCACTGGAATTGAAGTTATAGACAGTCTCTATGACCTGAGCCCCATGAACAGCCATGTGGGTACTGGGAACCCAACCTGCATCCCCTGCAGGAGCATCCACTGCTCTTAAACACAAACCATCTCCCAGCCCCACGGAACTGATAATCTTAATACCCAAACCATAAGCGAATGACTGTGGGAATAATGCCCTTTATTCTCCAGCACAGACATTAACACATAATATTCAGATCCGTCCTTAACCACATGAAACAGCACACGGTAAAAGTAATTACAAAGATTCGCCATTTAAAAAAATCTATTAGTGTAATCCATCACACCATTCAACTGGTTCAGAAAGAGTATTTGTTAAAATGTTCATAATTTAAAAGGTTTTAGAAAATTAAGAAAAAATTGTACTTTCCCAACCATGATGAGCAAGCATTTTTCTTTGTATTAATGAGTTGGGCTGCAATGCAAGCTGAAGAGCCCACTGTTTATATGCTATGCTTCCCTGTGATACCACTCAGTAAATAGTAGAAGGCATAGGAATGAAGGAGGATAAAAGGCAACTTTGCTTCTGTAGGACTACACAATATACACGTAGTGTTGTGTGTGTTTTAGTGCACATATGGGCTCTACAAATTACAACAAGCAGCCAAGGTTCAGCAAGGTGACCAAATATGAGATTCCTATCCCACTTCTCTGCATTTGGACATATTAATAACAAACAGAAATTTAAAGTTTCTTTTCCTTTACTACAGGGACGAATGATATAAAGTGCTCGGGCATAGGCTGCTCCAGAGACCAGCAGACAAGTGAAGCAAACATGAATCCGACACCACAGAGTACTAAATAAATAAAATGCAAGCCCCCCAGAGACAAGTACGATGCAATTTTTTTAAAACTGAAAATACACAGAAGGGAATTAGCATAAGCATACCCAATACAATAAAACAGATACCCTAAGGCAGGAGCAAGGCAAAGACTAGATTGTTATGGGGAGCTGCTGTGGGGCTGCATTCCTGTCACCCAGCTCCTGGCCGCCTGGCTAGCTTATGCCCCAAAATAACAACACACAAACTGTATTCTTTTAAACACTGCTTGGCCCATTATATCTAGCCTCTTCTTGGCTAATTCTCACGTATTAATTTAGCCCATTTCTAATAATCTGTGTAGCACCCCAAGGTGCGCTTACCGGGAAGATTCTAGCCTATGTCCATCCTGGGTCGGAGCTCCATTGCGTCTGCCCTAGGGAGCAGCTGCATTGGCATCTCAGCTCACTTCCTCTTCCTCCCAGCATTCTGTTCTGTTTACTCCACCCACTTACGTTGTAACCTATGAGGGCCAAGCAGTTTCTTTATTAATTAACCAATGACCTTCCTCCTTCACTAGATGAGGACTCAGGATACTGGAGGGTCAGCCAGGAGGCAGAGATTAGAATGGGGGAAATACACACGGATCATTCACAGGCTCTAGAGATGTGAGTTTTTAAAGTCAATTATTGTGCTCCCAAGTTATGTAGGTACAGCTATTATTTTGTTTGTATCTGTTATCACTCTGTACAATATTAGTTGGTTATTATCACAGAAAGGTGTGGCTATGTGAGAGGCATAGTTGACTCTTGGACACATCACATTAGTTCCTGTTAGAGACGGATGTTGCCTCCTCCTAGGAAGAAAGGAGGCATGCTCACAGGCCACAGAAGCCGCAGTGCCCTGGGGTGTAGCCATGAGTTCGGATGCTCTGACTTGGAACCCACAGAAAGCTATCTCTGTGGGGTACAGCATTTCATACACACAGACTTCTCATCCCTGCATCCAAAGATTGAGCCGTAAAAGCAGAGACTCGGGCCTGGGTACAACCCAGCTCTAAGCTTAGAGACAGACAAGGGAATCTCATTATCTCTTGAGGTACTTAGGGCTGACTGCAAAGGGAACCCCAGAAGGAGAAACAACTGAAACAGGTAACTGCCTAAGGCAATGATTAGTCCACATGGTATCTTTGTGCCAATTAGCGGTCCCACCCCACCAATAAAAAAAGCTCATTTCATTGAGTCCCTGTTTTGTTTCACCCGTTAGGAGCCTATCATGAAAGGCATACATGGGTATTGTATGTTTGCTATATTTATGTCATGTATAACATGCAAATCTAAATACAATATGAACCAGTGTGTACAGGGTATGTATCTATATGCTTTAAAAATGTGTAAATTACATGACCAAAGCTACATATTGATATATGTATATATATCATACTTTACAGTCTTTAGAGACTGCTTCTGCATCATCAAAGGACTCCCAAATGAAATTGTTTTATCAAATGAACCAAATTTTCATGAAAGTTTCCATGAGAATGCCATAAAAACTAACCAATCATATAAACCTGCTTGTCTCTCACACCAGTGAGGGAAACTGTCTGCTGGGTTCGAGCACAGCTTTTTCTGGAAAATTCCCACCTTTAATCAAGAAATAACAGCCTTCAATTCCATACCAGCTTCTAGCTGCTGACTGGGAACCAGAGCTAGCCATATGCTCACATGGTCCAAAGCTCAGAGTGGGTATGTTGACCATGATTCTACATACACTTCATTGTTTTGAAAACAATCAAGTTGCAAATACTTCACTCCCCAGCTAAAAGCAAGCGTCATCCTCGAAAACACCTATCTTTGTCAACTGAAATGTTTTTCCAAAAAGCATCAACACAGAATATAACAATGACTATATTGCTGGTATTTTGTTTTAATGAGTTAATGCTGGAAAAACCTTAATTCATTCACATTTACCATTTTCACTTTTACTGCTTGTCTCTTCATTGATGGAGCGTCTAGCTGTAAACACATAGCTGAGACTGATCAATGTAGCGTAGGCTGGCTTCCGGTTTGTGGTCCTTCTGTCTCAATCCTCCGAGTGCTTGGATTACAGCTGCATGCCACCATACCCCTCCCCCACCTATACCCCAAAGAACTTAAATCACCGTATCAAAGACCCATCTGCACTCCCGTGCTCTTTGAGGCACTATTTGCAATAGGCAAAATTGGGGATTTTAAAAAAAGATAATTATTATTGTATGTGAGTTGTTTGTATGCAAGAGTGAGCATGTGTGTTCTATGAACAGCACGGAGCATGGAAGTCAGAGGAAAACTACCAGGAGTTGGTTTTCTCCTTTACCTTTAAGAGGCAAGGTTTCTCTTATTTTTGATGAGCTGCGCTCCATGCTAACTGACTCATGAGCTTCTCGATGACTCTTCTGTGTCTACCTGCAGTGGCATTTCGTTTGTATTTTAATAAAACTTGCCTGAGGATCAGAAAAGTAAAGCAGTCACACTGGTCAGCCTTCTAGACCAGGCAGCAATAACACACACCTTTAATCCCAGTAGCCACACTAGGTTGCCATAGAAACCAAGCAGTACTGGTGTATGAGTTTAATCCCCGAACTAGAGAGGACTATAAGATGGGAGGGGACAGTTCTTAAGTCAGTCCCATTCTGAGATTCCTGGAGGCAGGTTTGCCATCTTAGACTGAGGTTGTGGTAAGAGCCGCTGGCTGTTTGACTTTTCTAACCTTTAGGGTGAACCCCTATTTCTGTCTCTGAGTTTTTATTAATCGTGCTTCATCTACCATCCATCTTGCCACCACAGTATTAGGGTTACAGGTGCATGTCACTGCTTCTCGCTTTGGATGTGGGTTCTGGAGAGTGAATTCAGGTTATCAGGGGCTTGTACAACAAGCACCTTCATAGGCTGAGAAATCTAGTCAGCTCCCCCGCCCCAATACGGGAGTCACGGAAGGGTCCGCTGACTTGCTGATGGGCAGATAACTGAGATGTGGAACATACTTCCTGGGATGTGAGTCAGCCATAGAAACAACATGTTTCCATCACTGGCGGCAGCAAAGATAGAGTCTGGAGTGTTTTCTACTTTTTGTGTTGTACTAAGTGCTTTGAAGGGGTGATCCAGGCACTATAAACATGGCCCCAATGACGCACAACTTCATCTTGCCCTAAACTCCCTGATGACATCACCAAAGTCTACATTCACAGGATAGAAGGAAGAGTTGAAATTCTACTCAATGGCAATCTTGAATTGTTCCGGTGTGACAGGATATTTCATCCTATAGATAAACTTTACATGGAAACTGGTGTGTGAAATAAAGCAGGCCTCAGTAAAAGACTTCCCGGGTATTTATTTCAGACTATATAACACAGGAGGAGGTAAAATGATTTTCAAAACTGTCAGAAATTGGTTCGGAATAGGTTTTGACCCTTTCTAACCCTCATAAAGCTGTGGTTCTGATAGAAAACCTTAGAAGTTTGGAACTGATATTTAGCCTGTGGCAAAGGAGGACCAAAAATACTCGGGTTTGTGGATTCAAGTCAGTGTGAATAGTGACAGAGAAAAGACAATCAAAGGCATCTTCTCTAGTTACTTCTAAACAAATAGATGCTATGTAAAAATTTCCCATGTTCAGGGTCTCCTGTGTTGGTATTTAAAACCTGTTTACGATCACACAGCTTTCTGTTTGAAGTTGTTTACAATTCTGGACAAACGGATTTTCACAACAAACCACACTCAAGTCTGATAGAATGACGGCTATACTGTAATTAGTCTTCTGTGTTTCCATCAACAGCTTGTTTTAAAAAGATGTCCTCATTTTTAAACAGAAAATGACTAATACATTGGTTCTTAGTTGAAACCCTGGTTTGAGGGCTGGGCCTACATCTTTGTGGTAGAGTATGGGATTAGCACACTCCAAGCTCGGTTCAATCTTCAGTACCTCACCCTCAAAAGACAAGAATCCGCTAACCAAGCCTGTCTATTCTACCTCAGTCATCTCTCAGAGGAGACTGAGAATGAGAAAGGGTAAGACAGGGAGCTCCCAGCCGGGCCCTCTTCTCAGGAAGCTGGTAGCGGGGATAACTCTGAGGGAAAGGAAGGCTCTCTTCTTCAAATGTTGAGAAAAGGGGCAACGGGAAATGACTCTGCCTCTTTCAACAGACCCTTATAGCCCCTCAAGCTCACTCCTCTTAAAGACTAGCTGACTGCTCTGCATGGTCTCTCTCTTTTCCTGTCACTCTCCATCCTGAAGGGAGCCTGCGCTTGGTGTTAACTCAGCCACCAAAGACAGCAGAACTACGCCCTGCTGCTGTGCTCTTAGAACATGAAGCTGAAGTGTGATGTGAGACACTTCAATTTCCTGACTGGATCTTAGAAAGGCAATGGGAAATTTTTGTCAGTTGTTTCCTCAGAACCCCAGAAAGCTATTATTTACTGAAAAAGAGTTTCTGGTTCACGGTCATTGACTCCATATAGGTGCTTGTCTTCTGTTCCATAACCCTTCAAGAGTGGCCTATTCCTTTTCCTTATGAATGGCTGCCCAACCTTTTCCTTCGAATAAAAGCTCATCTGATCTTATAAACTCCATGGGAAAAGGCTCTAGACTCTCTTTGTCTCATATCTCAGAAGCATGAAGAAGGTACAAAGTCACATGACCATTAAGAGTCCCTTGTCTTGCAACCCAGATACCTTGTCTCACCCTCTATCCTGGCATTCAGCAGTTGTAACTGCAGGAGAGATACCTTGTTGGAGATCTCCTAATTCACAGGGCTATCTGACACCTGAGATACTCCCCCAACAGGCTCCCTGCTCCAGAGGACATGCAAGCTGTGACTAACAGCATGGACACGTTTGGTCCTGTGTGGGGTTTTCTTTGACAGCCTTGCCACACTTTCACCTCCATAAGCCAAACACCAACGAACCTGCCACGCACAGGGCCACTGCAAAGCTGGACTACTGCGCTTCATCAGTGTGCACTCCTTTTGTTCATCAATTCTGCCAATTTGGAAGTAGCCGAAGTCTGTATAACACACCATGCCGTGTAACAATCACTTGGTGACAACTGCTAAGTCCTGCTTAAAACAGCCAGCAATTCATGCAATACCAAACAGTTTAAATGTTCATGAATAGCAACAGACAACAATTCTATTGGGGTGCGGATACCAGCAAACATAATGACCAAATATCGTCCCAAACAATGTGGCTGTTTTCCTCCTTTGTGTTCTGTTCTCTGTGAAGACATGGCCTTCCCATCTTTTCCTCTGTAGTGTGGGTGGAATGAATCTGCAGACAATGACTGTAGAGTTGGGGGCATAGGTTTGTGGGCATCTGGGTTGAGGAGTGTCTGTGCCAGGACAGACATGAAAAGGGGGTGCTGCTTAGCTTTGACCCTGCTGCCTAGGAGCAGGGATGTATGGTCAGACTTATCTTTCTAATGGTCTCACTGATCAAAACCTCACCCACACTGTGAATATTGGAAGATGTGTGGGTATGGGAAGAAGAGAGATGAAATGTTGGTTTCAGTCAAGGATAATAGATTCATGTAAAGAAACCACATCCAGTGGGTGAACGGGACCAACAGTCTCAGGTAGCTAGGGGAGGAAGGCGGGGATAAATAACCCACTTTATCCCAAACAGATGCTTTTCTTAAGTTGGGGATAACTAATAAAAATAAACACAACTGTGCTCATATACATAGACACAGGAGAGAAAATAAATGCAAGATAGATGAGAATCAGGGAAGGACTGTTAGCTCTGTCCCAATAGGAGGAGGTTTTAGCACACTGAGTAATAGCCTGTTTCTCTCCGAAGAGTGGTTAGCACCGGGTCAGAATGCGTGATCCTCAGAATTGCCACCTGTCTTAGTTTGGATTTTCATTGCTGTGAAGAGATATCATGGCCACACAACTCTTATAATATTTAATTGAGGTGGTTCGCTTACAGTTTCAGAGGTTCAGTCTAGTATCATCATGGCAGGGAGCATGGCGGTGTGCAGGCAGATACGGTACTGGAGAAGTGGCTGAGAGTCCTACATCTTGCAGGAAACAGGACATCAATGGGGACACTGGGCAGTATCCTGAGCACAGGAAACCTCAAAGCTCGCCCCCACGGTGACACACTTCCTCCAACAAATCCATACCCACTCCAGCAAAGCCTCATCGCTTAACAGCGCCACTTCCTTTGAGACTATGGGGGCCAGTTACATTCAAACCAGCACACCACCGACAAAGGTGAATGAAGAAAGCGAGGCTTCGGTCTGTGGAAGCTTCCCTATTACAGTCATTTTCTCTTTTTACAGATTTATATCCTTTTCCAGCTCACTTTGGGTTGGAATTCATACACCGCGAGACCCACCCTCTTAAAGTACAGAATGTGGTAGTGTTTGGTACATTAACCAAGTCACTCGCCCATCACCAAATGTGCTCTAAGTTGAAAACACTTAAAGCATTTAGAGAAAGACTCCATGTCTCCCATTACCTCGGCCCATTTTCCAGGGCCGCCCTCGCCCCCAACCCCCAGGCCTTGACAACCACTAATTTATTTCCCTTTCCTACAGACTTCCCTGAGCAGAACAGTTCCTAAACTGGAGTTGCACAGTAAGTGGGCTGCTGTGACTGCCTTCCATAGATTTAGCATATTTCTGCGCTTATCCTGTTGCAGCACATCTCAGTGCCCACTTTCGTTCACTGCTAGATAATACTGTGCTGATTATACACGCTACATGGCTTTGTTTCATCCATTCCTCAGTCGATAGGGACGCAGAGTTCTTCCTAGTCTTGGCCTTTGTCAACAGTACTGCTAGGAATGCACATGTGTAAGCTTTGTGTAGATATGTTTTCCTAAGTTGTGGGCAAATTCTTAGCAATACATACCTGAAGTGAAATTATTATACATTTAGCCATTTGTTTTTCAAATCGGCGATACTATCTTATATTCCCACCAACCATGTATAAGTGATGCAATTTCTCCAATCCTTGCCACCTCTGTTACTTTGTTTCTTATTTTCCCTGTCTTTTAGAGGGAACCCTCCTTTTCTAATAGACATGATGTGAAGATTCCTGCTGCTGTATTTAATAAGTCATTCCTGTATCTACTACATAAAAGTGTCTGCTCAAATCCTTTGTCCTTCTTCACTGAATTGTCTTTGATTTATTATTAGAAGGTTCTTTATATATGCTGGCTATCATTTATTGGCCAAATATAACATCTGGATGTTTCTTCTGTTCTTTGACTTGGATTACAACACTCCAAATTTAGTTACATTCAGTTTGTCTGTAATTCTGTCAATTGTGTTTCTGGTGTCTTATCTGGAAAGTGTTGCCCAATCAGAGATCACAAAGATTTATGCCTAAATTTCCCTTAGATAAGTGTATACTCATAGCTCCTGACTTTAGCTCTTGTTTTCTTTCATTCTGAGTTTGGGTCTACACGTGGTATGGGATAGGGGTTCAACTTAATGTCACCATTTTTTTTTCGTAAGACCAGTTTTTCCCATTCAAAGGTTTTGACATCCTCAGTGAAAATCAATTGGCCAAAATGTAATAAAAATTAACTTCTAAAATTTCAAGTCTCTGGCACAGATTTACATATCTACCCCCAAAGCCAGTATCACAGAGTCTTAACTACTGCATCTGTAAAGTGAACCTTCTATTTACTGGGAGAACTGACCATTCCCTGCTTCTTCTTCAGGCAGATCGGTATGCCTGGGACACAGAAAAGAGCATTGGTAGTATTGATGCAGTGCCCAGAAGATAGTAAAATCCTTTCCATTCATTCCTCAGATGCCATCAGTTCAGAGCCACTGCCTTTCTCTTGGGAAGGAGAGAGAGCCAAGGAAGATGTCCTCCAATACCACATTCTACCAGGCTCCTTTGGGGGCTCTCTAGATTGGGTCTCAGTTTTGGCCTATAGAGACTAGAACAAATGCTGGTTTGGTTTATAGTAGCTCAAGGCTATTTCTCTGTCATGATCCCAACCTCCCTTAGCTGAAGTCTATCAAGAGTTTGCTGTCTATCTCCCAGGTTAATAGAGGGAGGGTCCTTTGGTTAGAGTATTAGTTGAGGTGAGTTTCACAGGGACAAGCCCTTGCCTCACAGTTTTCACCATTTTCCACTTCTCTGACCTCCTGAATCCTTGCCCCTCCCTTAACTCCTCCATGCTTCTTAAAATGACCTGTGAACTCCATAACGACCTCCAATCACAGTTAGTGATGATTAGAAGCCTTCTGCTTGCTTTGTGTTCAGCTGTTTATCTTAATAGATGGCCAGGGATGAGAGTCAGGGGCTGGGGAGGGGTTCTTCCTTTCTGCAGACACCTAAGTGTAGGAAAAACATTCCTCTTAACATGGATAAAGAGAAAAATAGCACTCAAAATATTCTCACCTAACTAGCATAACTAAAAAAAAAGTACTAGTGCATACCAACCTTTCCCTAATGTCAACTCAGCAAAGAGAGAAAGAATTCTAATGTTCCTACCCACATGATCAAATACCAGGAAGAGTGGGAGACTAGCTAGGTTTGAAGACTACATCAGAGAAGACAACAGCAGTGATTGCATAGCACATCTGCACAGCAGGTTACAACAGCAAAGTTTAACACTGTGGTCTTTTAGCAGTGACTGCCCAGGTCTGGGGACAGACTGACATCTAAGGCAAACCTGAGGCACATGACAAAAGGAGATGGCCAGTTACTACAACAGATCAGCAGCTGGTTGCATGTCAGGTTGCTTGGTATAGGGATCAACTGGGTTCAGATCTATTCATCAATTGCTGGGTTATAGATCTTCATTAAATATCCCCAGTCTGAGGTCACTAAAAGGCTGAAGATACATGGAGAGAAGAAAACCACAGGAAGAAGAAAATGTTAGAAGATTCAGGGAAATAGCTGCAGAGGCAGAGAAGGAGTGGAGATCAAAGGGGAAGGCTGGCTGCTCTCCTGGTTAAGACTTTTCTGGCAAAGGGAGGTGGAGCCTGAGTCAGGGCAGTGGCAACATGGAACACAGTTCTGAAACAGACACCACAGGATCTGGCTGACTAAGTTGGATGGGGTGAGGGAGTGAGGGATATGAATCAGGAAAAAGACAGTAAGACTCAAGTCACGCAGAAGGCAGCACTGTCAGGACAATGAAAGGGGACCAGGTTAGCAGAGATGGATCCAAGTCATGCCTGGGAGAAACCATGGCATCCATGTTCAGACCCAACATACCATTTATTTGACCCACCCAAAAGTATGGGGGAGAAGGAGAATTTAGAGAGTGTGTGACAATGTTTCAGGCCTTCTACAAGGGTGACATTTCCCAGCAAGCCACCAAGAAAGGGGAGGGGAACAACAGCAGGGCTTTCTGAGCTGTACCATGTTATTTTTAGTTTGGATTTTGTTTCTTTTAAGATTCTTGAAAGTGTCTGCCCTCTCATGAAGCTGAGAATAGCAGCGTATTAAGGGTTAAGATTTTGAGTCATTCTTTCTTTGCTATATCCCACTTTCAATATATTATTTTCCAATAGGTCTTACCTGAATTTTAAAAGAAAACGCATAAATTTTTAAATCAAGTGCAGGGCTTTTCATTCTGAAGTAAAGGCAACTGGTATTCATATTTTATATCTGGTATGTACATACTGGTGGCATATTTCACAGAATGCCTCATTTAAATTATAATGTATTTTAATAAGGAATGAAAGAAAATATCACCCAGTATATTTTTTTCTTAAATTACCCCTAGTGCTTGATTACTCCTCCACAATCAAAATCACGTCTTAAATATGAATGATACAAAACAAGACTACAGACTGCCTGTCTAGCAGAGAGACTTCGGCTGCTTGTTTAAAATGACATACCTAGCTATTCGGTAATCACTTTATAATAACCCCCTTCATTTCCAAATCTACTTAGCCATCAGGCAGCAGTGAGGAAGGAGCTGGCAGCAGTTCCTACAACTGCACATTAGTTTTACAATTCATGACAAGCTAATTCTAGAGAGTTCTAAAGAGAGACAAGCATGGGTCCTTGTGATTTTCTTCCCTTTGCATGAAAGGAGTGTGTGTCTCGCTGATAACTGAAGGATAAAAAGAACACAGGCATACACTTTTCACTTCATCCTGTGTCAGTGACAGATGGCCTGGTTTGCACCTCAGGTGACACAGAATACCTCCAAGTCAAGAGAAGTCTCACCATCGCTCCTCAGCAGCAAGCCAAGGACCTTACTGCAGGCTTTGGAGTCCACAACTGACTCTCCATCAGAAGCCCCTGATGCAGGAGCTGGAGATCCCATGGCTCATAAGGCAAGAGATCCCACTGGGCTACACAGGAAATGACAAACACACTTGGGCCTTTTCCTTGTCCTGTCATGACAGTGCATTTCAATGGAGAGGGACTCAATAGGCCTTTAATGCTGCAGCTAATTCAATTCCAAACCTCAACAGGTGCCAAGCGCGTGCCCATTTAGCACCCGGGGCTGGAAAGAGTGAAGCAGTGAAGGCCTTCCTGAATCCCACTCATGATGTGCACCTGAGAAACCCTGATGTAGGAGGGTCATCTGTCTATGTGTTACTTTCATTGGTTAATAAAGAAACTGCCTTGCCTTTGATAGGCCAGCCCTTAGGTGGGTGGAGTAGAAAGAACTGAATTATGGGAGGAAGAAGGCAATGAGGCAGTCACCATGATTCTCCGACCTGAGACGGACATAGGCTAGAATCTTTCCCGGTAAGCCACCACCTCGTGGTGCTACACAGATTATTAGAAATGGCTTAAGCAAGATATGAGAGTTAGCCAAAAAGAGGCTAGATATAATGGGCCAGGCAATGTTTAAATGAATACAGTTTGTGTGTTGTTATTTTGGGTGTAAATCTATCCATGAGGGAGCTGGGTGGGATGAAAAGCAGGCCTGCTCACCTCATCACTACAAAACCCTTCATGGTTCCAGTGGGAGCTTGGAAGACAGCCCTGAAAATCACCTGGTAAAGTGAAAAAGCATTGGCCTGAAACTTCACAGAGCTCGGCAGCCCTGTCTTTGCCAGGAAAGCACAGGCACCGATGTTGTTCATACTGTCACACAGAAATCAATGGGGACTTTGCTACATCTGTCAGAAGAAGATGGGATGGGACTTTCGTGCCATCGCTGCAGTCCAACCACTTGACAAAATGCATTAATGCAAGATCACCATCAGCGACGTCAGTTGACGCATGGATCAAGATAAGGCTGCCGGCTCCTATCGATCCACACTAAGGAAATATCACCAGCAAATGCAACATGGCTAAATGGCGAAGTTAATTTTTCCTTCTAAATGGCTGGATTCGGATGAATGTAATTCGCCTGAGCATGGACACAAAATGAAAACCCATTTTGGCGAGTTAACTCCAGGGTGCAGGAACTGATCAGTGAACAGCATTCTGCAGACTTGTAAAAACAGGCTCTTAACTGTGCCATGCATGCAGGACTGGGGTGGATGGACACTGTTCTTTTTCCCATGCAGCTACAAAATTAACTGCTTCTAATAGCTGGCATCAAGCTGGAAAAGATTACAGATGTGAACAGCAAGAGTATGTGATGAAACAGCAATAAATGCACAAATATTTCAAATTCATATTTGCCTAAACCTTCCTTTCCTAATCCCCCACATGAAATACATACCACAAGCCTCCAACAATTCTGGGATTCTTTTTCCTTAACCCTACCACAAGGACTGGGAGCTGAATCTTTAATGTTGCATCTGTATCGAGTGAGCATTGGCTGCCTTGCTACATGACATGGATAGGGGTGCGCATACCACTAGACCAGTATCATTAACCCTTCCTTTTACTCAACCCTGATACAGGAAGATGGATGAATTGGTACCAGGTCCTAAGTGATGGCTCGCCTATGGAAACAAGAATGCATGGGAGGATCACCCAAGAGAGAATAAGGGCTTGAGCATCAAATCACACAGTACAGAGCTGGTCCATGTAACTCAGTGATAGAGCATTCATCTAGCATGTTGGAGATCACGGGTTCGATCCTCAATATCACCGAACAAGAAGTTCATACTAAAAGTGCCAAACAGGTGGCCCGTGCACAGAGAAAGCACATCACCCAGCACCTCCCCACTTCTCCACAGGTGGTAACACACTACTCTCAGCTGCTGCAGAAACTGGAGGTTTGGAGCAGGTCACTCTTGAGACTGAGACAGGCACTAGCAGTAAGTAGTAAGGACGTCAAGGGCATCGCCACTCACTGAGGGTCCAAAGGCGTGTGTCTGGGGCGGGAGTGGGAACTGAGCAGAGAGGTGCCAGAGCCATGGTGGCTGCTTGCCAGGTAGGAGAGGCTCTGAGCTGTACTCATCGAATCCACCTCCAGTGATTTCGTCTACTTCATAAAAAATGATCCCCTTTCAGTAAAGCCAAGAGTTTAATGGCAGACCCCAACTTTTCCTATCCAGTACGTGTAGTTTATGATATAGCAGAAAGAGTGTTTGCTTTCTTTGCCCAATTGTTTGGTTTTGCAGTCTAGAAAAGACTGAATCTAGGCCTACGCCAGTGCTGGCCAAGGACACTACTACCAAGCCACACCCAAGTTTAAAGGTTTAGTTTGTTTGCTTTCAGGTTGAGTCCCATTATGGCACCCTAGACTGGCCTTCAACTCCAGGGCTCTTTGTGATCCTCCTGCCTCAACCTCTTGCGTAGCTGAGACCATAACTAGGTGATTCAACGCCTAGTTTCCATTTTAAAAATGCATTTTGTTTATTTATTGTGCATACATACGTGTGCGCAGGTGTGCCACAAGGCAGGTGCAGAGGTCAGAGGTTGAGTGTCAGGGGTCAGTTCTCTCTACCATATGAGTTCTGGATATTGCACTCAAATTATCCAGGTTGGCAGAGGGCAGGGGCTTCATTCACTGAAGCCATCTCGCCAGCCCACTAGCTACTGTTCATTTGGGAACTTCAATTAAAAAAAAGTAAGAGGGCAAACTGAACAATATGTCTCACCATATATTAAGAACTTAAATAACACTACAGAATAGGATTATTTTTGAATACTCATACAGCAAGGGCTATATATATATATATATATATATATATATATATATATGTATACACACACAATAACACATACATCATATGCTTACACAGAGCTAATTACTAAGCATAAAAGTAATTATTCTAAAATTACAGCAAGAGCTTCCTTTAAGCTGGGCACTGGGGTCCTTGCCTCCTAGCACATGGGAGGCAAAGACGTGGAGAACACTAAGTTCAAGGGCAGCTGAGCTACGTAAGGAAAACTTGTTCAAAAACTCTTAGGTTGAAGATGGAGCCTCCTTTCATGGCTCAATGAATGATATTTTGCGGTGGCGGTAATGGACCCCAGGCCCCGTGCACACCAAACGCATGCTCTCCACTCCTAGGCCTCAGTTCTCCTTCACTTTGAAAGGGAGCAGGGACTACACAAGTATCATACTGCTGAGGAGAAGCACAGCAAGCTGAAAGTTCCCAGGGCTTCGGAGGTTCTACTTCCTGTGTGCATACACAACACCGGGTCTTGCAGGCTTTGCAACACAGACAGCTGCATTTATTAAATTCCGAGGCCGATTTCTAGACCATAAATCTAGTGGATTCTAATAATGGAGGTATCAGAAATCAACCGCATAGAGAATTAGGAATCTGGAAACTACTTCCGAGCTGTACCAGATTGAACAGGTATCAGGGTTTCTCTAACTGACAGAAAAGAAACTAGAAGGAGGGCCTTGTTACTTAGAAATACGGAGACTCGTTCAAGAGTCAAAGACATGCTTCCCCGTAGATGTTTCTAGAACTAACCCTATCAGATATCCTACCTCTAGCTACGAGAACAACATTGAGCATTTTGAAATTTCCCAGGATTGAAGTGGGAGGAGACAGAGACTCGAATAATAAAAATCAAGAGGCTAAGGGGTCACTGGAAATGTTAATTATTGCCATGTATAATATGATATGGTGCCGGCCAAAACCTCAAGGCACTAACTGAAAACCACATTCCAGAAAGCTGGGGGCTATTTTTAAAACCATGTGGGCCCTTATTTCCTCCCATCTTGTCAGCTGTTTGCTTCCTGCTGAACCCAGAGAAATCCTGATTAGTGTGACAACTGATTTCACTCTCCAATCGCCATGATACGTTCTGTCTCAAAGTGAGTCTAAAACACACTCCAGCTGGAACATGGAAAAAATATCAAAGTCCAATGGTCATCTAAGCGCTGATCCTAGCAGGGAATATAAATAGGAAAAACTGCAGCTTGGAGCTTGTTGACATCCCACATAAAAAAATTTCCAAAGAGGAATCAGGTTGAGGTCTGATGAAGATACATACAGAGGAAGAAAGAAAGAAAAATATTAACAGAGAAATATTAACAGTGAGCAGGAATGGGCACACCAACACACCCTTCACACCTCCACACCCTGCAAGGGGTTGGGAGTGTGCGTTCCCCTTCTGCCTTGGAGTAGAACACACAGTGCAATTAAAACCGGTCTCCAAAGAATGTCTCAGTACTAACTTAAGGAAACTGCTAACGGCTTGATCTAGGATGTCCCTCAAATTCCATCAAAGCTTAGTACTTATGGCTGAGGCACTCTGGGGAGGTGGTGGGACCTTAAAAAGTGGTACCTACTGGGAGGAAGCTGGGTAGCTGGCAGTGTGTCGAGGAGGAACTACCAGACTTAGATCCTGTCCTCGCCTTTCTTTGCTTCTTGGTGGTCATGAGGTGAATGGCGTTGCTGTCACATGGTCCCTGCTATGTGATATCCTGTCTTGTCATGGGCCCAAAGGAACAGAGCCAAGCAAACATGGACAGAAATTTCTGGAACCATGAGTCCCAGCCCCTCTAGTTGGTTTACCCAATGCTCTTTTTCTCATAGATGGATGGCCAAGTAACATAGCACTTCCAAGTGTCACACATGTGAGCTGGGTGTGAAAAGTAAAAGAAACCAGAGATTTAGAACTTAGATTAGTGAAGCCACAACAAGAGTGGGGGACTCACATTATTTTATTCACATAGACATTCAGTTCGTCTCTCAAGACGAGACACTGAGTTCCTCAAGAGAAACGGGTATTTTTCAATAATTGCATTTCACTAAATATAGGCTTCTCAAACTTCAGATGCTGGATCAGCATTAGAAAAAAAAACAGACATTTGCTGCCTCAGAAATTAAACAGTAAAATCAGGGGCTGAAAAGCAAAGAGGGAACTTTTCAAACATCTAAAGAAGCCATTATCTAAGGCACGGAATATTTTTCTTAATAAGTACATTTCTGAGAGCTGGGAAAATTAATAAAGATGTAAGAAATTTACTTCCTATGAAGTAGATGAGACAAGATGTGATAATTCCAACTAATGAAGGTATCAAACAGGCGAGCACACGGGGCTCCCGGAATACGAAGCACATGGACTTCATTAGATGGAGCCTGTGTTCCAGGAAGATAGTCCTGAAGAAGGGGTGCTCTCTTTTGTCCAAATGTATTATTATTTGCACAGTACTTTCATATTTTGTTCAGATTATTCATTTTTTGGCTGAAATTTTTATTATTTTTTATATTTATTTTATATGTGTAAGTATTTTGCCTATATATATGTATATATACATATATATACACACACACACATATATATATATATATATATACACACACAGACACACATATCATGCCTAAAGCCTGAGGAGGTGAGAAGGCAGCCCAGTTCCCCTGGATCTGGAGCTAGGGAGAGCTGTGTGCCACTGTGTGGGTGATGGGAACAAATTTACATCTTCTGCAAGAGCAGTAAGTGTTCTTAACCTCTAGCCCCTAAGTCTCACTCTATTTATTTGTTTGTTTATTTATTTATTTATTTATCTGTTTATTTATTTTGTTTTTTTGAGGCAGGGTTTCTCTGTAGCTTTGGAACCTGTCCTGGAACTAGCTCTTGCAGATCAGGCTGGTCTCGAACTCACAGAGAGAGATCTGCTTGCCTCTGCCTCCTGAGTGCTGAGGTTAAAGGCATGCACCATCACCACCCAGCTGAGTCTCATTCTTTTTACAGCAGGATGTTTTCCTAAAACTGGGGCAGGGGAGGGGAGGATATAGTTCTAGTTATTTAAAATACAGACCATTCTTCAAATACAAGTCAGAGCTAGAAAGGAACTGTTCTTATAACTTAGAATTGTAATACTTTAGGATAACATTATCTTTATACTGTCCATACAATAAGGCAATATCTGATTATAACATTTATACAGTTCATCCTAAGTTTATTCAAGTAGTGAGAACAATCTTCCTATGCTCTGGAAGGTAACAGTGGAGGAAATAAGCCGCAGTCTGATAGTATCAAAGAGGAAGCCTAGCCACCATCACCAACATGTCTGAGAGGCAAGGCAAGTCCATGTAAACTGGAGGTGAGGGTCAGCACTCAGAGTCTGTCCACAGAAGCCACCCCAGGATGGACTTAGAGCCACAAAATCCAACAACTATTACTCATTTGCTTTTTCTTTGTTAACTTTGCACCCAAGTGTATCTTCTTCTCCTTAAAGAATAAAACAAACAAACAAACAAACAAAAACCAACCAACCAAACACAAAAAACTGATTCCTATGAATACAGAAACTAAATGTGAAGGTCAAGCTGAGAGCTTGGATTGCCTCTGTTTAGATAAGAGAAGGGGTGAGGGAGACTAGGGACAACTTGGTACAATCTACCTAAGCCATAAGTCTCCCCTAAAAGTCTCTAGAAGGTTCTATGACCTCAGGCAGCCAGTTTCTGTTTGCTGAAAGTCTAAAATTTAGAACATTCTTTTTCCTTATTGCTTCACAACATCCTCATGGAATCAACCCACTTTCCCTCCGAGGCAACAACACTTAACTTTTATTCCTGTGCATCCTGGCAGCATCTTGACATGTACTAAGGACAACCCTTCTCTTCCTCACAAATTCTATCATTCTTAAGGCCAAAGCCTACTGGGTTAATGCAGTCTTCAGCTGAGGTGGCAAGATGACCTCATTTTGTTTTTAGCACGATTTCAGTAATAGTTGAATAATTCATCCCATTAGACATCTCATTTTCATTAAGTCACGGATACCTTCTCAGTAACCCAGCAGGATGTACACTGAGGGGGATAAACACACCAAGATGCTAAAACCCTCTTGAAGACCTTAGTTTTCCACTTACCTCGAACCCCTGGTTTTTTCTTTTTTTCTTTTTTCGGAAACAGACATCTTGAGTTATAACTGAGGTGCAAAACCAGCACATTTTACATGATTTGATAAACTTGAGCTTATGCAGATGTGCATGTTCATCCTTTACCTCCCAAAAGGTCTCTGTGCTCATTTTTTTGTGCCTTCCCTATTTGTTGGAGGAGGGGGGATAGCTGAGCACACTCAGCATGAAAATACTTTTCATGTGTATTTTTCTCTGCATAACTCAGAGGTGCTTTTCTTTAATAAAGCAATTGCAGAGTCTGACTCCTTTATTGTTCCTTAAGTTTTCATGTTTTGATAGTTCTGTTTATCCCAGGTTGCGACTCACATGCTCTTGTTCCTAACACCACTTCTTTTAGTGCTCCTATTTTAGAGAAAATAATGCAAATGCCCCTTCCACTAAGAAAGATCTAATTATTTGTTGGCATCTTTAGCTTTCCTTCTCATAAGTTTTAAAATTCCCTAAATGTTAAATGGCATACATAGTACAGTGTCATGCATGATAATTTGATACATGTATATAGCATGTGAAGATCATACCAGGGTAACTGGCATTTCTATTTTTTTAAAACATTGATCATTTCTCTGTATCTAGAGCTCAGACTCCCCATCTTCTAGCTCTCTATAACATATATAATAAGCTGTAAACCCTATACATCTAATTGTGCTATAGTATGTAAGAATTAATTCCTGTTTTACTAGATTTTGATACCCATTGTATACAATTCCTCTATTCATCTCTGTTACTTACTATTGTTCTGTGACCAAATACCCTTCAGAAGGACAGAAGTGACTTAGGAGGACTTGCAGTCACCTTTCGGAGGGTTGAGCCTATGGTCCCATTAGCTTGTGAAGACAGCACGCAATGAAGATCTATGTGGAGGACCACGCAGCTATGCATTTGACATATTCATTTCCTTAACCATATCTCCAGGGGTTGTTAGTGGGTCACATGGTGGTCCCTTCTAATGCTTAGAGGGACTTCACGTGGTTCATGGCTGTGACAGTTAATCTCGATTGTCAACTTGTCCACATCTGGGGACAACTTAGAGCAAGATGCTGGGCTCACATGTGAAGGGTTTTCTTCATTAGCTTATGTGGTATTGGAAGACCTGTAGGGGGCATATGGGTGCCTGTACTCATGGATAGCTCTAGGGAAACCAGGGATGTTGGACACATAGGGTGTCTCTTCAAAAGGAGAAATGTAGAACCTGTTTTCAATCCCAAAAGGCTGAGAACAGGTGTGACCTCTGCACTATCAGCATAGCCCGGTCATACTGGCTCTACCAGATTCTTACGTTTATATTGGTCAATCTGTAGTGATAGCCTCCCTGAGACCCTTTATCATGAACATTGATTACCTGAAGCCCGCTTACTCAGTTAATCTATAGAACCTGTCTTTATGGAAGATGTTATCTGGGCTTTACAAGAGTTTCAATGTAATCACGACTTAAGCTTTGTTGTACACATGGGACTGGTTTAATTACCACCAGAAAACTTTTTTTCCAAATCGTGCTGTGCTTAAATACATCTGAAATAAACTACTTAGGGTGGAACTCTCAAAGTTTAAGTCAATACTGGCTACTAAATCATGTTGGACCGAATTTCTCCTCTCTCCTAGACAGACACTGCTGACCATATTGTTTGCAGAGACCTCCTCCAAACACCCATTATAAATATGTCTGGTACTTTTAAGTGGCAACCAAGATAAAAAAGAAGGCAGAAGGAAGTTTTGATTTTGCCCGCTTGCCTTTATGTTATGCTGGCTAGTTCACCTATTCTGTTGGCATCTTGCTGTGGCTAATCCTACCTTTCTTTGCTGACATGACTACCTGGCTTCTTTGAGCTGAGAAACAGTGGCTCTCCATGAATCCTCCAGACCTTGAGCTTCAGCATGGGACCATAGAGTCATTTGGCCTCATGTGGACTATATCAAGGGAGCCATAATCCTCTAGAGAACCCCGAGTGAAGGAACTGCCAATTGGGACGCAGAGCACAGGAAATGCTGGCTCTGAGTTGGTATTCTTTCTTTCCTCTTTTTCTTCTGTCTCAATCCCAGGCCACGGTATGCTACAGATGTTCAGGATGGATCACTCCCCACAGACACCTCAGTAAAAGCTCTTTTGGAATTTCTATCACACACACATGATGTGTTCCACCAATTTTCACAGTGTTGCTAGATGGGCTCAAGCCTATGATGAAGATTATCTAACCTTGCAGCATCTCCAGGCTCTAGGGATGACTCATCTAACACCTACATCTGTGAAATCAATGTTTTTGGCTGCCACAAGGAAGTGAAGATATGTTATCCTTGCTGTTTCTATGTTTGGCTTTCCCTACCCGCTCAACATACTGTCCTTCTGTTGTATTCTTGATGCTAAAAAAAATGACAAAGTTTGTTACATTTCTGTCATTGAATAATCTCCTACTGTTACGTAAATCACATGGTGAATCCATGTCTTGTGACCGGGAATAATGCAGAAGTAAAGGATGGACTGATTCTTTCAGGATGCACTCTTAGGGGGAAGGCATTTGCATACAGAAGGATCATGAGAGCTTTAGGGCTACCCTGTGGGCTCTGTGACCCCAAAGATGCCTGTATCTCTATCTCAGACTGACAACAGTGATAGGACTTAGAAGAAGAGGCATCCCAGACATAATTAACTTAAAAATCTAAAGAGATCACCTTAGATTATATGGAATTCGGTTAAACCCAGTAACCTGTGCCTTTCTAGAATGTGCAGAGGAGATCTGAAGTGAGGAAAGGGACATGTGAAGACAGAGCAGGAGATTCAAATGATGTTACAAGCCAAGGAATGCCGACAGTGTTAGATGAAGCTTAAAGATGAAGAATAAAATTCTCTCCCGGGGTCCCTGACAGGAACACAGCCATGCTAATATCTTGACTTCAGACTTTTGGTTCTGGGTTGTGAGAGAATAACATCCTACTGCATAAACATACATATTTACGTGTGTATTCATATGTATATGAACATGTATGTGGGTGTATCCACGGATCCAGAAGAGGGCACTGGGTCCCTTGGAACTGACATTACAGGTATTTCTGAGCCATTGTGTAGAAGTTAAGAACAGAATTCATGTCCTCATGATTGATTTTATATATTTTAGTTTGTATCTATGCATGTCTCTAGGGCTTCATAAAAATGTTAGTTTACTTCTACTGCCTTCTTCCAGGAAGAGAATGCAAAGAAAATTTTTGCTGACCTTCTTCAATATTATACTTACATTCCCGCTAACTTCTTGAATTGGCAATTAACTGAGAATCCATTTTTTTTTACTTTAGAATATAGATAGAATGTTTTTCTCTTAAGTGCTCTGTAAGACATATACATGTTTCCAGTTTCTGTCACAGCATCATTATACCGCTCTACACATCCCCGTGTCCCTTCCGGGCCCTCGGTGGAGTCCCCTTCACCCTTAGTCTGTGCCCTCTTCCTATCAGACAGGACAGTGTGGCAAACACACCTTTACTCTATCTGTACTGTACGGTCTTCCTGAAAGACATCCACTTGTGATGCAAGAGGAAGAAACCTCTTCACCCTGAGCTTGAATTTTATCTATCTATCTATCTATCTATCTATCTATCTATCTATCTATCTATCTATCTTGAACCAGCTCGCTGTCTAAGCTGCTTTGTCTTTGGCATTTTCACTAATTCCTCACATATTACACCTGGCAGCATTACCGCGGCTTCTTGACAGGACCCTCCGGCCTCCAAACATCAAGTGCATGATGTCCCTATCAGACTTGACATCTGTTTTTCATTCCCAGGCATTGATTTTCCACCGACTAGCCAGCATATTTCAAGGAAGAAAAAAAAAACCTGTTAGCACTATCTGCAAAGTATTGACTGCAGGAACACCAAATTCCCTCCTGAAGTTTTATAGCTTTAATTTCCTTAGGTTCTGTCACTGATCTTCAAAGTGGGCAAAGATTTAAGAGACTGATCCCTATGTGCCAACTAAAGTGTTGGCTAACAAACAGCCTGAGTGAATTCTATCAAATTCAGAAGCGTAGAAATAAACAGTAGGCAACTCTTTAAGTTTCTAAAGTACTCAGTGATTCCCAAGGACAGAGTCAAAATTCATATGGAGTACACGCTTTTAAGAAAAGAGTTCAATCAGGAACTGTGGCAAGAAAGGTCATGGGCTTTGGTGAAGAACATACAATTATTCTGTTAAACAGACACAGTATCTGCAGCATCAGACTGACTCCTAATGACTTATTATATCCATACATCAGTGCTCTCAGCCCTCAGTGGGAAAACCTCTTTCCAGTAGACAGTGATTAACACAAAGACTCATCCTTGGTCAGGGAGCAGAGCATCAGACTGCCGAACGCTCAACCCTAAATGGGTATCTTTATTCCATTCCTTCCTCCCAAGGCCCAGAAATCACTCCAGAAAAGCGGGCAAAAGGGTGTAAGAGCCAGGTGCAAATGATGCCTACAAGGGAACGGTGTTTTTTAGACACGACTGGGAAGCTGTATGCGTGAACTCACAGGAACTGGAACACTAAGTTACAATCTGAGCCCAAGCCAGAGACTGAGAGGCGGGGCAGGAAGTCCCAGCCCCAGCTGAGGAGGTAAACTCTAATTTTCTAAGTGCAATTTGAACATGTGCAAGGCTCCGCACTGCATCTAACCAATTATTTCCCTAGAACTGTAGTGAACCTATTCATTCCTCTTCTACCTACTTTATCTTCAATACGGATTTTAAAATGGTGCTCTTCCCGGGGAAGGCAAATTTTCAGAGGCTCGCTTCCTGCCTGTTTCAAAATCATTCACCTAGAAATTTTGCTCCATGGAGGAAGTCTCTCTAAAGTGTGATGGATAGCCAGGTAGTCTCTATATATACAGAGCTGGCAAATGGTGTTTGCAGAAATAGGCAGGGTCTGATTAAACAGAAATCTTAAAATGACTTAGGATGTTATTACTTACTGCTGTACACATTTCCATACAAAATAAATTCCAGAGGACTGTGACATCCTAATAACTTTCATACGCCAAAGCTTCAAAGACTCCTGTTTTCTTAATGGATACATTTCTCATTCTAGATTAGAACGAGAGAGGACTAATTATCGGGCTTCCTCTCTCAGTAGAAACTGAACACAATTGAGAACATAAAATAATTCCCCATTTAACTTATTCAAGATGATAAAAAGATTGGATTTCATATCACTCATTCTGAAAGACTAATCTTTAAACGAATACATCAAGATTTAATTAGCTTTAGCAGCATTTGATATGCTTTATTAAAAGCACATTTTGTTTTATGACACAGAAGTAAGCATTGCTACCCCAGGAAAAGGTTCTTTATTTAATATTCACAATAGAGGAGAGTATACACTGAACCCAGTGAATCCCTATTTCTGATCGGTAAGTATCAATAATCTGGGTTATCTGGTACCTGTATTTTAAAAAATATTCTCAGATAAGGGAAATAGTTTAGTTACGAATCAGTCACCCCAGAAGCTAGCACCCCATACTACAAGTCAGGAACAAAGAGCCAAGTTTTGAAGTCAATATGCTTTGATCTATTGTAAGCACACTGCTACTTAGAGTCATGTGAACAATCAAACTCTGGAGCAATGCTATACCGCAAATGAATAGCACTGTCCTCCACTCTTGTCTTCCAGTTCTGAGTGTTACGTGTGACTTTGGAATCTCACTCATCTTCTCTTTGCGTTAAACATTGATTCAGTTCAGAGCTCAGATTCAACCATTCTCAGATTAAAAATACTGGGGAAATTATTTCATCTGCACTGAACATGTATAATTTGTGTGTCAAGCTGACAAGGGGTGGGCTGTGCTGGTTAACTTTCATTGTTAAATTGACATTTTTATAACTGAGTGGTTCTCAACCTTGGGTCATGATGCCTTTGGGGTTCAAACGACCCTTTCCCCCTTTCATAGGGGTTGCCTTAGGCCACTGGAAAGCACAGATATTCACATTATGAATCATAACAGTAGAAAAATTATAGTTATGAAGTAGAAACAGATAATTTTATGGTTGGGGGTCACTACACTGTGAGGATGTGTATTAGTGGGTCGCAGCATTAGGAAGGCTGGGAACCACTGCCATAGAGTCCCTTGTATAGAGGGCCCTCAATTAAGAACTGCCTGACTAGCCTCTGCTGTGGCCATGTCTGTAGGAATCATTTTGACTGGTGTGGGAGGGCGCAGTCCCCTGTGAGCAGAACCGTCTCTAGGCAGGTTAGCCCCTGCTGTCTAAAAACGTTAGCTGAGTGCCGGCAAGAGTGGCCAGTCAGCAGCTTTCCTCTGTGGTTGTTCCGGCTCAATTCCTGACCTGACTTCCCTCAAAGATGAACTGTGACCTGAAGTGCAAGCCGAATAAATAAACTCTTTTCTTCCCAAGTCTGAGTCAACCATTTCCACAGAGCAGTAGAGGTGAAACTAGAACTCAGATTTTGGAAAGATAATATTTCTTATAGCAGGTACCACCGACCATGGTACTGGAACTCAGATTTTGGAAAGCTAATATTTCTTATAGCAGGTACCACTGACCATGGTACTGGAACTCAGATTTTGGAAAGCTAATATTTCTTATAGCAGGTACCACTGACCATGGTACTAATATTTTTTTTTTTTTTGGATTTTTCGAGACAGGGTTTCTCTGAAGTTTTTGGTGCCTGTCCTGGAACTAGCTCTTGTAGACCAGGCTGGCCTCGAACTCGCAGAGATCCGCCTGCCTCTGCCTCCCGAGTGCTGGGATCAAAGGCGTGCGCCGCCACCGCCCGGCAGAAAGCTAATATTTCTTATAGCAGGTACCACTGACCATGGTACTGGAACTCAGATTTTAGAAAGCTAATATTTCTTATAGCAGGTACCACTGACCATGGTACTTGTCCAACATGTAATTTTGAATCCCCCTTTCACTTCGCTTTGAACTAAAACATAGTCAGTGCACGCCCTCAACCAGGCTCCGTTTTCAAATATTTGGGAAAACTCTCCGTCTGGACAGAACATAGAGAGACCATTCTCCGGCTGGCATTCCCTGAGCAGTACAGTGTCACAGCATTTTCAAAATAATTGCGTTACATGAAGTAGAAACAGAAATAATTTTGTAGCTTTGGGTTCACCGCAGTGTGAGGTATAAATTAAAGGGTTGCAGCATTAGGAAGGCTGAGAACCACTACCACAGAGTCGCCTGTGCAGAGGGAATCTTAAGTGTACCCAAGTTGTCTTAATGTATTAAGAAGGATGTCTACAGGTTTGACGCGAACTCTACATTTTATGTAACAGTTTTATACACTTTCAGAATGAGGTAACTCTGAGGGAAGCGGGGACAGAATCCCAAGGACACCAAAGTGCAACTGTATTGTTATATTGCTGACCAGTACTGAACTCAAAAGTGCGGTTTTAATTCCTCTTAGAACTTCTGGTCTACCTCAAACTGTGATCCTGAATATGTGAAGGAAATAAAGAAGCTTGCGTTGGTACCATCTATTCCCCCTTTGTACTGCCCCCCAATTGTTATGATATTCTTTGACCACTGACTTCCATAAATTTGGAATCCAGAGGTAATCAAGGAAACCTTACATCAACAATACCCAATGAACTACCTCTGACTCTGCAATCTGCTGGGGGGACCTGGTGGAGGAACCTTACAATGTCTCTGTGAAATTTTTAGTATGTCTGACTATGTTTGTCTCTTTGTTGTGAGCTCTTGCCTATGCCTCCCACCCCCGCTGGCTGGTGAACTAACTTATGACTGATGATGTGTGCTAGGTCATCATAGTCAGTCACTGAAGCAGCCTCTCTCTCCCCCTTGACTCTGTCACACTCTCTCCTGCAGCCCTGCAGTCATCCGTGTGTGTAGGCCTTAGGCAAATTCCCAGAAACTGGACCCGAATACCTACATAACAGGTTCATGTGGCCTGCAACCAGACGCAGAGATGAGCACTCTAGAAACCATTGCCATTCCTTTCTCTTTCCTCCTATCGTTGGATCCTTTCCTTACCGGGAATGGCTCGAGTCACCTTGTTTTCTTGTCTCTTTAAATCTGTGGCCTTGGAGATGGCTCAGTGGTTAAGAGAACTAGCTGTTCTTCCAGAGGACCTGAGTTCAATTCCCAGCACCCACATGGCAGCTCAAAAATGTCTGTAACTCCAGTTCTAGGGAATCTGGCACCTTCATAACCAAGTGAATATAAAATAAAGTGAAATAAGTATTCTTAAAAACCTGTGGCCTTGATATATATATATATATATATATATATATATATATATATATGTATATATATATATATATACACACACACACACATATATATATATATATATCCTCAGTATAAACAACTTACCAATATATTTTAACAGACTTATTTTTATATTATGTGCATGGGTGTTTTGCTCACAAGTATGTCTGTGCAACATTATGTTCATGGTGTTCACAGAGGCCAGAAGAAGGCACCAGAAGATCCATTAGAACTGGAGTTACAGATAGTTGTTAGCCATTGAGTGGGTGCTGGGAATGGAACCTGGGACTTCTGGAAGAGCAGTCATTGCTCTTAATCGTCCAGTCATCTCTCTATGCCCTACCAAGGTATTTTTAAAAGCAAATATAGTCCTCTCCTTGATACTATGCCAACTATTGAAATAATTTGGTCTCTGAATTTTACTCTTGCAAAATATTTTATACTGTATGAAATACAGGTAGCAAATGAATGTCTTTCTTGGTGGTATTTACCCTTTACAAGATGCTACACAAAGAGGACATGATAAACCCAAAAAGAATCCTCTCAAGGTACCAGGTCGAACCAGTTTTCCAGGGTGACCAGAAGGGAAGAGCTCTTTCTTGTCCCTCCAGGCATGACCTTTCTGTTTCAATGAAAGGCAGGAAGAGTGACAGCCAGTTCCCATGTTTTCAAGACCGAGATAATCAGCTTTTCTTGTCTTCAGAACTTAAGGTCACTGAAGTCAGCTCTCTTCAAACATTTTAGCAAAAGTCATACTGGCAGCAGACTCGGGAGAACAAAGAAGCTTGGCATGCTATTTTAAGTAACTTATTGCAACCATGAAATTTCTCAGAAGATCCCACGTTTTATCTTTAAAAATTATATGCTTTGAATTATGTTCCATAAAAAGTTTGCCTGGTATAAAAGAACACTGATCATTGTTTTTTATCTACTAAAACTCTTACACTAGAGAGGCCCTCTTCCAGCATTTGAAATGAGACACAGGCTGGATTCGCAGGTGAAGTCTTAGGGAAGAGAATGATTTAGCAAACTGTGAGCTTGAAGCTTTGAAGTGCAAACATCAGTCCAGACAGAATGCCTACTGTTATTATGATCTGCAAAGCATGTTGTCATGGCACCATTATGATGAAGCCACTCTACTAGTTTGGATGGCAAATTATTCACTTTACTGATAAGTCATGCACCTAAGATATTATTCTTGATTAAAGACCTCTTTGCCAAAAAAAGGGGGAGGGGGAGAAAGAAAAGAAAAAATGAAAACAGAAATACCCTTAGACACGTGGCAAACAATGATAGCCCAGACTACAAACAGGTCCATTAGGCCCCAGAGACATTAGTGAACAGATGTCAACAGATAATAAGGCTGCTAGCAATCTGGCCACTTAAATTACCAGTTGGTCCAGGGAAAAATCAACCAATAAGATTCAAATCAAATAAGATTACTAAAAGAGGCAGACACTAAAAACAGAGAAAAACCAAACCACAGAGTTTCACCTGAAAGCAGGTATGAAAAATTACTTCTGCCTTATAACCCACAAACCAATGGGGGTGCCTATGGGCTAAAACAGTCTCATCCATGTTTGTCCACCCTGGGGACCTTGGTGTGAATGGAAAGCAAACATCAGCTCATGGTGAGCAGGCACAGACAGGTCATGCTCATCACAACCTCAACATTCCTCTTCAGAACTGGATAGTAGAAGAAGGATTTCAGTAGAGACAGGATAAACTCAAAGCCAGAAAATGAGTTGTGTAAGGGACATGTGTATGTATATTCCAATGACATTATCTCATGAATTATCCACATGGTATATTATTCCTAAGAATTTTTTAAAATGTTCAATTACAGTTGGCTTCTATAATCAAAAAGTCCCTTCTCTGTTTAAAACTAATGAACGTCTCAAAAATTGCCCACTGCTGATCTCTTTTATTTACATTTTTTTGGGGGGGGGGTTTGAGACAGGGTTTCTCTGTGGTTTTGGAGCCTGTCCTGGAACTAGCTCTTGTAGACCAAGCTGGTCTCGAACTCACAGAGATCCGCCTGCCTCTGCCTCCCAAGTGCTGGGATTAAAGGCATGCGCCACCACCGCCCGGCAAGAATTCTCTACCTCTCTTGGAGTCATTGGCCAGTAGGGCCACATGGACTCTAGAACATTATAGATTATTGCCATGGCTCTTGGCTGCCCTCCAGAAGTTGGTAAGAACTTATTGCTGAAGACACAGAGTCATAGAACATGGGGAGATCAAGATGGTACCAACCTGGAAACTTCATCCTCACTGGCTAGCTTTCATAGTGCCAAAAGTTAGCCAGGCACGATACTGGGGGAGAAAAGTCATCAGCACTTCCATCCAGATGTGAACGCTGATACAGTAGTGGCATTAATGTTATGGGAGCAACCTAACCGCTTTTTGATTGGATTTAATTAAGGCCCACTCCACAAGATGGAACTGATGTCTGTCATCATTAACGGAGCCAAGAGCCCATAGTCGCTAGATCACAGGCCATTAAGGAAGAACTCAATACTATTATTCTGCTAAATGGACATAGCATTGAAGAAACTCCTAATGGCTTATTACATCCACTGGTGAGTTCATCTCTCAGTCCTTATCATTTTGCTGTAGATGATTATTAACATACACACTCACAAGTGGTCAACATGCAGAGAAAAAGAGACGTTTGGACATCTACAATACACATCAACACCTCCACCAACAGCACCGCCCCTACCATGGCTCAAGAAACACTGTGGAGGATGGGGCAGAAAGACTGTAAGAGCCAGAGGCAATGGAGTGAAACAGCAGTTTATGGACACACCAGGGCAGCTGCACGCGTGACTGCATAGTGCTTATGACAGCATGTTCAACATCAGCAGAGACAAAATCCCTGCAATGGAGAGGAAGGGAGTCTATAGCTGAGGAGCTACCTGTGACTGACAACTGCTCGGAGAAGGAGAACCGATGACTCAGTTACATACACCAAGGCCGATTCTGCCATCAGTGAGTAGACACAGTGGGTTGCAAACAAAAGCATATTAGGAGGAGAGAAGGCTAGGGGCACAATAGAGTAGGGGGATGGACTGGATGAAAACATATTATATGTTCTCAATTCTCAAACAATCAAAAAGAATATTCAAATGTACTTGAAACACTTATATCACAAGTCAATACATCTTTAGTGACTTTCTGCAAAAAAAGGAACTTCATATCATGCTAGTCCAATTCTAGGATAACAATGGGATGTTCTAGAATTATCTATCTGAATACCAATGAATTTGAAAATCAAGTGGGTAATAAGTTCTTGAAATAAAATTCTTATATAATGTTATATATGCAAATTTAAGAATGCCAGTATATATTTTCTTATATATGCATTTATTTATTATTGTGTATGCACACATAAGCATACCCATTCATGCATGGTATTCTGTTGGGGGCAGAGTGAGCTTGTGTCAGTCAAAGGACTCTTACTGGAGTGATTTCTCTCTGTCCACTTTGTTTGGATAAACCTCAGGATGCAAGGCTTGGGCAGCAAGCACCTTTCCCTGATGAGACACCACCATGCTGGCCCCTGTGACGTATTTTATAACATAATTCCAAAGCAGGATGTGGAAGGATGGTCACTAGATGTTTCTACTCTGGGGGCCCAAGATTTTATGGTGTACCTCAGAGGCATGACAGGGCTTTTGAGGCATGATCTCAATCACCAACTGTCTGAGCTTCTCTGGATAACACAGGTCCCACTTCCGTAGTAACAAAATGCTCTGAGGATGCCAACAGACCCGTGCTGGGAAGTTCCTGCAAGCTTTAAGTGCTTGAGAGTTAAAAATAATAGGCCTACACAGAACTGCTCCCAGCGGCATTTCAGTGAACGCACTCAGATTCCACACTCGTCTCGGAGGCACAGGACAATATGTGAGACCTGTTATTGCCTGGTGATTGTCACTTCTGTTTTCTTCAAATACTCCCAACAAACAAAGCGACCAAACAAAAGCGGAAGAGGAAAAACTAAAACAATAACACACGAGTCAAGAGAAATATGCCTTAACTGAGCCAATAATGTAACAAATATACACTGTGAGACAAAGTCATCCTTTGTTGAGTAAGCACAGACACCGCAACCCTACCCTGAAAATGTACACATTTTAAGTGCTTTAAAAGCCTTGTGGGTTTAGACAGGATTTTGTTTTATTTGCTTTGTTTTTCCTTTGTTTTTTCAAAAATACTTTGCTGGGATTATGGGCATACACCATTATATATGGTCATCAATCTTTTGCAAAGTATTTTTTTTTAACCTCAGTAGAAGATCTCATGGGAGGAAATCATGGAACGCCGAAGAAGGCAGGCTTTTCCCACTCCTTAGCTTTGGATATTCACAAGACTTAGACCATTGCTGGTTTTTGTTTCTAGGCATTCAGTTTACAACAATATAGAAAAAACTTGACCCCAAACCATTCAGCCATTCTCCCAAATGTGATTCAAATGAAATAAATGATCACTTAGACAAATAAATGGGGATGCCTCTTAGCGACTGCTTTACACATAAAGAAAAGGATAGGCAGGAGCGTAGACTTACTCAGGAGTAGGGGACCTGCCACGGAACCTCTGATGCTATCTGCCATTCAATTTAATAAAATAGGTACTTGGGATTACTGCCAAGAGTTAATCATATGTAACTTATAGATATTAAAATCTGTGAACAGGGCTTCGATTTGATGAAACCTTTCTACCTGTCAATCAATTCCTGTTACCCTAGATTAAAGGGAGAAACTAGCAATTTCTGTCCTGGCACCTTTAAAATAAGAATCGACGTTAACCCGTGACAGCCATGGGGATCAACACTTCTGTCTACCATGAACTTCAAGTCTACGTTATGGAAGTGAAGCCTGGCCTCCCACCATTATTGTTAATTACTGTAACAAGAGCAGGGGTAAAGGCTATTTCCCACAGTTGTACACCCAAGCACTGGAGTGAATGGGAAGATGACCAGAAATCCTGACCCAGGGAGAAGCCTGACCACCACATGCAGGAGCTACCTGCACAGGAGAATACAGCTTTTTTATATTTTTCTATTGGTGACAAAACAAAATGGAAAATCCCGGAAGTCAGAGTTCCGTACACTGTCCGTCCTTGCATATTACACGTAGATTCAGACTAACTAAATAGCTTGTCCACAGTTACAGAAATGAAGAGACAAAGTGAGCCCACTCTGTCAATCTCAGATGTCAACACATTTGGGAAGAAGGAACCTCGGTTATGGAACTGCCACCACAGATTGGCCTCTGGGCACATCTGTGTGGTATTTTCTTGATGGTTAACTGATGTACGAGGGCACGGTTTACTGTGGGTGGTGCCACCCCTGGGCAGGTGGTCCTGGTTTGCATAAGAAAACTGGCTGAGTATTAGCATGAGCCAGAAGGAATAAACCAGGAAGCAGCACTCCTCCAAGGCCTCTGCTTCAGTTTCTGCCTCTGGATTCCTGCCTTGAGTTCCTGCCACGGTGGACATACATGGAAGCCAAACAAACCATTTCTTTCTCCAAGTCGCTTTTGTTCCATGTCTTACCACACCATCAGAGAAGCAAAGACAGAATGGCCACCAACCACCTTTACAAAGGGGTCACATTCCAGTAAGGCCCACATCAGAAACACAAAGAGGAATGGAGAGGCCTTTCCTAGAAGCCCGTATGTTACCTTGCGCTTTTCATGAAACCCAAAGTCTCTCATAAATATGACTTTATTAATCTTCGCCATTTATCTGAGCAGAGCCATCTGGGGTGTTATTATCACTGTTATTATGGATGGAAAAATTAACATGAGCATTGGTGAGCACAAATGTCCACAAGTGAGTGGCAGTCAGGGCCAGAAGCCTTGCCACCTAATACATAATCCACAGTCCCAGCCACTAAATCTTGCTTTTTGTGATGTGGCACCGCTCGCAAGGCTGGGCTACTATTAATCTTTAATGAAACTAAATGTCAACTATACTATTCTGAATCATCACTCAGTCGAAAGGATAATGTTCAGTGTATACCCAATCTCAAGACCACACACTCATATATAAAGGCCGAAACAAATCTAATTTCCTTTCTATAATTACATAAATTATTTTTAACATGGCACAACAATTTTACACTAGGAAGGAAAATGAATTTTTCTACCGACGTGTATTTTAATACCCCCACCCCCCCTTTGAGGAGCTGATCTCCTACGACTGTGAATTATTTTCCTTTCCTTAAAGAATTCTTACAAATCATGATGTCATCCTGATAAATGTTTTATTGCCTACCTATCAGGATCAGATGTCTGCCTCTGCCAGAGGACAGTTCTAAGGCTCTGTGACAAGGAGAGGAGATAAACAGCCGCCAGGTAATTTGCGTCTGCTCAGATTGGCTGCGCCTGCGCGTCCTCCTTCTGCAATCACGGATATAACGATTTCTATGCAAAGTGTTTCTCATTGGCTTTCCCCAGATCCATCATTGCAACACTAATCAGGCTACTGTTTTACTGGGCTCTTGGCCAAAACGTTACGCTACACCGTTCCTTAGTAAAAGTAAATGGGGTGTCAGAAAACACACAGAGTTGGGCTACAGCCCAACTGACTTTCCTACAGTCTGGAATATTCTTTTTGTTTTTTTCTTTTGCCCTTATGAGGCACAACCTTTAGTCAGCCTCCAAGGCTTGGTAGAAGACTACTCTCTGTCATTCAATGCTTAAGCGCCACCTCCTCTCATTGGATGGCTCTTGGCAACAACCCTATTAAACAAGCACCTTCTCCACACATCTTATGACCTCTCTGCCCAGCCTTCTAAGGCTGTGAGCTCCTCAGGGAGGGGTCCAGCTTCGGGTTCAGGGTTCCACCACAGATGCCTGATGAACAGCAGAGATCTTTACCCACACAGGCAGTGAACCCAGGCAAAGAGCAGGGGGCCTTGAAAAGAGGATGCTTCCAGTTCCCCCAGCAACCTGAGCTGGACAGTGGTGGGTGCTACCCACCCCTGGGGACACATCTGCCCAACCTCCACTAAAAACAAGCTTCAGAAGGGATTTCTGCCTCTACAAGTTTACGGTACTTGCTGTGGTTTACATGAGGGTCTCCAAAGTCTCAGGCACGAAAGCCTGGCTTCTGGTGAAAATTGGTGCAATCTTCTACTTTACTATTTTACACAGGGTCTCACTTTGGTGACCAGGCTAGTCTGGAATGCACAGATTCTGACTGTAGGATTAAAGGTGCACAGCATGCCCAGCTGGGTACCGACTTTAAGTGAGACCTGATGGGAGGTATTAGGTCACTGAAGTCAAGTGCAACACCGGCCCCTTCTTACCTTCCTTTTTAGCTTGTTGCTTGCCATGAGGTAACCATACTAGTCCAAGCAAGGGGGCCAATGAATCATGAGTTAAATCATTTGAAGGTATGGACACAAAGAAACCCTTTCTCTCTACAAGTCTATCATTTCAAGTATTCTGTCTTAACAACAGAAACATGATTAATATGGACCTAATTATATATCATATAATTTAAGAATAAAGTATCAAACATTTGAAGCAGAAAATCTATGGGCTACAGGATAACATATCTTGATTTACCTGAAGTAAGAACATGGTGATATTGCAATTAAGAAATTTCTACCAGAAAGCCCCTCACGTCACTGTCTAGTGTGCGGAGGAACACAGTGACATAAAACCTGAGCTGGCATGTTCTAACTCTAACAGGTACTTTATTGGAACTACCCAGATGGAGCGCACAGACGAGGCCAGCAAACCTCTTGTTCTGCAGTGACCACAGACATATGGAACTAAAAGAAATAAAAATAAATGACCAGAATCATTACCCAGAGCCCACACAGACGCTCTGGATAAAGGCGGCCACTGTTTTCACTAGCAGGGCTGTAGATGTACTAGACTTCTAGTGACCAAATGGCACCCCTAGGTACACTGGTTACTTTGTTTTTATTTTCAGAGACACTGTGTTCAACTGTCTTGGTCCCCACCTTCCAGGACGGCATGCTGAGTTTCTCTTTGATCTGCCTGCAAATGTCAGTTCTTTCTGGATGTACCAGCAAGAATGTGTCTATTAAGAATGGTTGGCCTTCTGATAATTTTCTTCTTCTTCTTTTTTTTTTTTTTTCAGGTGAAGCATTAGACTGTTTCCAGGAAACGCTGACGGACAAACATGTAGCTATCAGCCTAGCAGTGACTGGAAGCTCCAGTTCTCTCTCAGTCTAGAGACCTACTGCGTCCACTCCTGTGTCTTTTCTGAAAACCAAGGAGCTGAGTCCCCCACTTGGTCCTGCACTCCAGAAGTTTACTAAGGTGTCTATGCAAAAGGCTCCGCCTCTCAGGAAGTGTTTGCATGCTATCTCACACACCAGATTATATTTGAGGTAGTAGCTACCATAAGATTTTCTATGCATTTTAGAATTCACTCAAAGGTTAATTCTGGTAAGCCTAATTTTCTCTATGTCTAAGCACCTAAAATTTTGTTTATTTTGTGGGGGGATGAAGCATGGGATTTTCCATTAAAAAGGTTCTCCTTTTAAAGCAACATAAAAATGACAAATACTGAATTCTATACTTACTTTGAAGAGTAATGATAACAATTCAAGGTTTAGGAGAATCCATAAAAATGTTTTTTTCTCTAGCATTTTAAAATTTAAAGATTTTGGCAATGATCTCTTGGAAAGGATTTTCTCTAAATTAATTTTAAAACTGTCCCCAATAAGTGACATAAACCCAATGGAAATACCCAGACTGTTGGTTAGAATGCCTATTTTGCCAGGGATCCTCATCTCAAGGAGTTATTCCAAGTTTAAAGACGAGAGGACTTTCTCTTTGCTGAGTTGGAAGCTGTGCTTCATAATTTGATTGAGTGTAAACATCAATAATAGGAAGCTCTGGGTTTGATTCTCAGGACCACTAAAGAGAATCAGACAGACTTGGCTTATAGGAGGGTAGACAGGGACACAGCATGAGATGTGAGCTAGCTTTAAATGAGAGGGTGGCACTGTATCACGTAAATCTGGACAGCTATGAAACATCAGCCTTGCTCTCCTAATACACACTGAAAGTGCACATTCTTAGAGAGACTCTGCAGAGCACACAACTTTATCACAGGGAAGAGACACACTTCAGACTGTAGTGTGTCGGTATCTGTGTGTACCACAGGTGTGAACAGATACGCTTCAGCCTGGGGTGTGTCAGTCTGTGTGTGTGTGTACCACACAGGTGTGAACAGAAACACTTCAGCCTGTAGTGTGTTGGTCTGTGTGTGTACCACACAGGTATGCACAGACACACTTCAGCCTGTAGTGTGTTGGTCTGTGTGTTTACCACACAGGTGTGCATAGAAACACTTTAGCCTGTAGTGTGTCAGTCTGTGTGTGTGTGTGTACCACACAGGTGTGCACAGACACACTTCAGCCTGTGGTCTGTCAGTCTGTGGGTGTGTACCACACAGGTGTGCACACATAGGTGTGTATACACGCATCTTCTCACTTGGGTTTGCCTACAGATATCTACACAGCACACCTTCTCTTCTGTACTTAGATCCATTTTGTACATTAGTCCCCAGCCTAATCCAGGCCTTCGCATTTCATTTAGCAGTAGACAACTAAAGCATGGTATAGCCATACAAGGTCATTTTTCTAACATGGGTGCATTTTCCCTCTGTGTGTGGGAGCACAAATGTTAGATTTCTTCACAAAAGAAAAAAATGCTCCTTTTAACATCAGTTCGCTAACCTAGAAGTTACTTCTTCAAAAACAAAAACTTCTGAAATCTTAAGACAAGAAAAACAAAATTTCTAGTCAAAAGACTGTTTACTGCAAAATGGCAAGCGATTGGTTCCAAAATGTGTTCACATTTAAATAATAAATATTATGTGGAAAATAACCTAATTACTAATTCTTACAAGTTACATTTTAAAGTTTAAGGATCTAAATTTCTGCTGATGGACCATTTTCTTTTTCACAAGAGTATTTAAAAGGTGAGTGTTCATTTCTGAAAACCCAGGGAAAGTGGCCCGGCTGCTTGAGACACTAAGTGATACTGGGCTGGCCCTTCAGTGAGAGGGTGCATGCCTGGTCCATGGGGAGCCCGTGCTCCCCAACACTGAGCACTACAGTGACGTAAGCTAAACCAAAGGGAGGCCTTTTTCTTTTTACAGAGCACATTTTAAGGAAACTTAAAAAATAAACAACAATGTAGGCACTAAAATCCTTAGCTTTCTTTCTTTTGTTTTAACTTGAATTTCTTGTTCAAGACAAAATCTTGAGTTTTGGATGACACGTTTAAATATAATTTTCACTAATGGATGTGGAAGAAGGCTGGACCTAAAATAAAACATACATTTGGGCTTTTCTCTCCAAAAATCTCTGTCATGAATGATCAAAGTAAAATAGCTATAATTGGCTTGCTATACCTTCTACAGTCTGATACTTTGGAAACAATAGAAAATGTTTTAGAAGCTGAGATGGTGCCCGGTCTCCCAAACCAGCAATGTCCATGCCCACTTGTTCTGCCATCCTTGAACTGATGGCATTATGCCTTCACAGTGGTCAGGGTGGAGTGACAGGGACTCGGGTAGAATCCAGAACTGAAGGAGTTAAATTTATATCACTAGAAGCGGGATTTTCTGTAATTTAAAATGAATTTCAAGTTGCTCTTTGGAGGTTTATGAGCAAGTGAAATTTAACCAACCCCTTTATTCCCATTGACATCACAGAGGAGGTGAGGTCACAGCTATGCCCTGTCATGGCCTCCCCCTCCAAGAGAAAAGGGTGGATGCTGGCTGGCTCCTGCCCCACTGTCATGTCCAGCTCTGTGCATTTCCCACTGGCCTATACCGGCCAAACAACAACCAGTCTATTTGAGTGACACATGAGATGAAGCATTATTTCCTGGGTTGAGACAGAGAGCTTGGCAAAATGAGAGAGGTGCTCACACAAAGAACAAAGGTAACACCATTAGAAGACTGTGGGATGCCAGCGGGAGTTCCCAGGAAGAAACCATTTAGAGCCACCTTCCACCGCTCAACCATCTACCAGAGTTTAGAAATAAGACAGGCATTTCTACAGCTGCATTTAAGTCTAAAAGCAATTTAGACTTAATTTCCCAGAGCTTTAAGAACCAATAGGAGACTGAGCCTCAGCATAACGTAGCAGGGGTCCAACTACTATTTTGAAAAGACACGATGATTCATTGAGGGGCTCAAGCAATGTAGGTCAATGTCACGGTACAGTGGTATCTTCTCACGTGGGGCAATGTGGTCACCTACACACAACTGACAGGAGAAGAACTGGACACAGAAAGGGGAACGATAGAGAAAAATACAAAGTCTCCATGACATCAGGCGTTGAGACGGATAGCCATGGGGATCTAAGGGAAACATCCCAGCCAGTCTTTTCCTCTCAGAGACCCTGCTAGCCATCACTGTCCTACAAGAGAGGCCCCTGGGTCCAGAGGTTAGGGACCTCAGTACCACAGCTGTGTTTTCCACCACCCACTTCTGCTTCCATCCCCAGCCTGAGTCACCCAGGATTAGACTTCTCCATCTCTTCCTGTACAAAATCAACACAGACGAAACCCCTTCCTCCCTCCCAGTCTCTGTATGCCCATATTAAGTCCACGGTGCTGAAAGCAGACATTCATTTTCACTCGGATTTCGCTATATTTAACTATTTGTCTTAAATGCCCTGAATTATTACCAAGGACTCTGTCTATCCTAGGCTCTTCAGAGATGCCTCCCTTCCTTTCCTTTCTTTCCCTTCATTTCTTTCATTTTAAACCAGCTGCTCACACTGAGACAGCTGTTGTACAGCTGAAGATGTGGCTGGGTGGTGATCCGCTTGCCCTGCATGCAGAAGGACCAAGGGCCCACACTAAGCACTGTACCCATCAAAGATGCTGTATTTCTTCCCTGACATCCAGTCTTCCCAAGGAGTCTGATTTCTCTTTTGCACCATTCATTTCCCACACTCTACACAGTCTTGGTCTCTACAAGCCAATTAAAGGAGAACCCGGCTCAATGCAAGGCTTGTGTGCCTTCTTCCTTTGACTCTGGGTTTTAAGGACACCTCCATGCTCAGTGTTTGTTCATCCTTTGGGAATCAGGAAATTTACCTTTGACCATGACTGACCTTAAACTACTTTCTTTAAATACCCATTCCTGCTCGGCCAGCATCACTGAGCCCAGATCAAATAGCTCCCATCAGCCCCCAGCTGCCGCTCAGCCTAGGCAGAATCCCTGATCTTTCTACTTTGTCTATAAATATGGCAAGGGTCTTGCCCTGGGTCTCTGAGGGTGAAGAGAGTCTCTGGGCAGTGAGACCACTGTGGGAAATGAGGCCAATGACCACAAAACCAGAATGCTTGGGGGTGGGCGCCATATTTGATGTCTCTACATCACTGTTGATGGGGGAAAGACCTTTCGTGTAGAAAACAGAAAAGATGATGCTGAAATGTAGGGGCTTTCATAGGTGACGATACTGTCTGAGGCTTCACCCAGGAAACAAGATACTGGGCAGTTTTGAGCAGGAAATGCTGCCACTGAGGTTTTGGGGAAAAATAAATTCATAAGAATATCAAAAAAGGGCCGGGCGGTGGTGGCGCACGCCTTTAATCCCAGCACTCGGGAGGCAGAGACAGGCGGATCTCTGTGAGTTCGAGACCAGCCTGGTCTACAAGAGCTAGTTCCAGGACAGGCTCCAAAACCACAGAGAAACCCTGTCTCAAAAAAACCAAAAAAAAAAAAAAGAATATCAAAAAAGGTGGAGGGGAGATGACAGAAGATGCCTTCTAAATTAGAAATGAGCCTTAAAAAGTTATTTATCCTAGGTCATTCTGTCTCCACATATCATATTCTGGGAACTGTGTCTATAAAGCCCGTCTAACATAGACAGTCAGTCCCACAACATGGCTTCCTCTACTTTTTATTTCAGGCTGGAACAGAAAGCCACATGGAGGACATCCCCACCCCATCCTAATCTTCCCCCAAGTAAGATAATGTTTTGCTCTTAGCAGGAACATAAAGTAGGGTTGCATTCAAGTAGATATTAGAGGTTCATAGAAAAAAAATGTTAAGTCAGAAAAAATCCTGGTAAAAAAGTTCATCTCTAGCCCCACTTTCTCTCCCTTATTCCAGCAAAATAAATGAACTACCTTTCAAAATGGGAGAGACACAAAATACCACCCCCATGGCACGTGTCACAGGAAAGAAAGTGGGGCAGAAAACGGAAGCTAAGGGTGATTTATTTAGTTTCTTAGCTACTTGGTCACAAAATCAAGAATCCAATGTAAGTATGTAACTGGTTCTTGTGGAATTTAAAAAAAGGTACAGAAGTCAACAGACTTTTAATTAGGCCTACTACATAACCACACCTCATCTTCTCATTGCAAGAGGCTGTACTCTAGGACCCTTTAAGGCCAGGCCACAAAAGACCTTGCAAAGGTCGTCTTAATTTACAAACAAGGTAGGCTAAGGCAGATATGCAGATACGAGGTCATGGGAAACACCCTCCCTCTGCCCTGCTGGCCCTAAAAATCTCACACTAAGTTTCCAGCTTGCTCGGGTCCCCTGAGGGCTGGGACATTTCTGCTGAGTAGCTTGTCTCAGGCGCATTCAGTCACCAGGCTTTGACCCCGTCCCCGGCATTTCTGATTCCTCTTGTTTTCCCATCCTAGAGGCTAACCTCCAAGTGGGCAGGTTGAGCTCTTGCATTTTTTTTTTTTTATATTCCCTGTGAGTGACATTCGCACAAATACGCTGGCAGTGGAAGGGAGTGAGGTCAGCCGGCTCTGTGCGCATGAGCGTTGCCATGGAGTTCAGAGTGAGGAGACAGGCAAGGCTTCCAGCGACATCACTTTTCCCCAAAGCCTGAAAAACTTCGGAGCCAGGAAAAGCAGCATCCTCAGCCAGAGCCACAGGAAGTCAAAGCGAACAATTCTCTCTTTTCCTTCTGTCAACCAACCACATTATTAAACCCTAAAATACAAAGAAATAACACGGCTAATTATTGAAGCTTGGAACCGATGCTTTTATGGCACTGGGTTGGAGAACAATTTCCCCCCTCTTGTTCTTATTTATCCTCCCCCAAACTAAATAAAGCCTCTGATTAAAAAAAAAAATGGCACTGTTTTCTTTTAAAATTTTTATGCTGAGAGATCAAATCTTTCACTCACTTCCTCCCTAGCCTTTAATTCCCCCTAGTCAAACTATGCTCTCCCAGCCCTTGTGTCTGATCCTCTGAAGAGGTGGGGGAGGGCAGGAAGAAGGAGAAAGAGGAAGATCAAGAGGACTTCATGGGTGCTACTGGTTGAACAGAGTATCCTCATGTGACCGGAAGTCTTTCCTCAACTGCTAGGCTCCACCAGTTGATTCTCCAGAGTCTGAAAATTATCCAAAGGGCAAACACTGCATATATATTTCAAAAATTATTTCTATGGAAATATGCCCTGGCTCCCTAATGGGCAGGCACAGGAGAGTTGTCCCCTAAAGCATAGAAGATGGCCTCACAAAGAGGAAGTCACTGCCCAGCAGAGACACAGTGAGGCAGTCACTTATATGAACTCAAGCAAGCAAACTGGGTTGTTTTTTCTCCCAACACTTTTAACCATGAGACAAGAGTCAACCAGCAGAAACAATTACAGTGGCCGCAACAGTTCAACATGCAGTTACCCTCAATGTCAGCATTTCCGTTTTTTAGAGGCTGGCCCTCTGGGCGGTGACAGATTAGCACTGCATCTATGCTGTGACCAACAACGCACTTAGCATCCGTGGACCTGGGCCAGCGAGGCCCAGACGCCTGACCAGTGCCAGCTAGTTTTTGTTTTCGTTCTGTTTTGATGCCATGGATTGGATTCCTCCCTGGGTGTTTCATTCCATCACTGAGTTATAGTCCGAGATCCAATTCCAGTTTCTGTTTCTTCGCTAAACCAGAATGAAAACGCAACCAAGACATCCCATTTTGATCTATGCCTGGCAGCTTGTTGAGCTTTGTAGGGAAAAGTCAGTCAACTTTGCTGATTGAAAACTTGAAAGAGAATTCAATGATTCGTTTTTGTAATGACATTAAAATATCACAACGGCAAATAAATGAGAATTTCTCGTTTTACAGATACCTGGGTGGGATTAAATGATACTCTTTTTTGTTTGTTTTTTGTTTTTCGAGACAAGGTTTCTCTACAGAAACCTTTAGAGCCTGTCCTGGAACTAGCTCTTGTAGACCAGGCTGGCCTTGAACTCACAGAGATCCACCTCTCTCTGCTTCCCGAGTGCGGGGATAAAAGGCATGCGCCACCACCACCTGGCTTTAATGATACTCTTAATATCTAGCTGAATGAGAATTTCTAAAACCAAAGGTAGAATGCAAGTGGTGATGAGCGTGGAGAAGCAGGCATACGTCAGAGGGTTGAAGGAGTATTTCCATGAGAAACATTTTCTCTAGTGAGAAAATATTTTATTCTTATTTATTTAGTAAGCTGCAGAATCTCTCACCTGTGCGCAGAAGCGGTAAGCCAGGTGTCGATGGGGAGCAATTGCAAGGGACGGCCAAGGACTGGAGTGACAGTGTTCAATAGTGGGAAAGAAGGGCTAGCCCCTGCTTCTCCCTTTGGGCAAAGTTGACAAGCACTCTCAAAAGAAGTGCAACATTTTGTAAATAGCTCCGTATTTATTTGTTCCATAGCTGGTATTTCAGAGATTTTGCAAAGTTGACTGTCCTCCTAGAGAAGACACATATGAGGGCTCACACAAAGAGCAGGGCATGGCGGTGGACATGTGCAGTCCCGGGGATTCTGCGGCAGGAGCATGCACGCTTCGAAGATGGCCTGGGTAACTAACTGAGTCGCCAGTGAAACTTTATCTCAACAAACAGAGGGGGCTGGAGAGATGCTCAGCAGTTAGAAGAAGCTATTCCGGAGGACCCGGCTGCATCCCAGCATCCACTGCGGGCAGCTCACAACTACCTGTATCTCCAGCTCATGAGATCTAGTACTCTCTTCTGGCCTCCACAGACACCCACGGACATGCGATAGACACAGATACATAAGTAAATAACACAAGGAATCTTAAAAAAAAACTTAGTAAAATAAAACCACAAATCCCATTAGCTGGAGGTACAGGATGTACCCAAATTATCTGTTCCCATGGTTCCCCACCCCCACCTCAGGGTCCCAGCAGCCAGAGTCATTGGAAGAGAAAGGGGTCACAATCTTTTCTCACACTCTGCTAAGTCATCCTAAAACCAAATAAATTAGGTTCCTGCCTAAACATGGAACTCCACCAAACCACTGTGATTCAGGAGGTTTCCAGAAACATGACCCCCATCTCTGACATGACTCCCGAAAGTGCCCTTAACTGGGGAAGAGGCCACTTCCCGCATTGTTAGATATTAAGAAGGCTAGACAAGACTGAGGCAAACGCTGATGTCTGAATGAGTTTAGCTGGATGATGACAGCATCAGAGGCACAACTCCTGGGGCTTGTGACCAACTGGGGAGAGAGAAGGTGTGTATCCCTGACTGAGCCCTATGGCAACAAAAGCGGCTTAAGGAAGAGCTTAATTTGGCTCAAGGTTTGAGGGGACAGTCTCACAGTGGGCAAGTCACAGCCACAAGAGCCAGGGATGGCTAATCATACTGCCCCAACAGTCGGGGAAACAGAGAGCAGTAAATGTCTTTCCCAACTTCTCTCTCCCCCTGTTTATTCCATTCTGAACGGAGACCATGAAACAATGCTGCTCACAACAGCAATGGTTTTATTTTTCTTTTTCATCTCAGTTGTCCTGATCTAGAAAATCTCTCCCAGAATATGCCCAGAGGTTTGTTTCCATGGCAATTCTCAATCCCATGGAATTAGCAATTGAGATTAACCACTAATACCTGACCAGTATAGATCCTTCTAGAAGTGGGGCTGTGCTGTGGTTTGGATGGATGATCTCTATGTTTTTACGCTAAATGGCCCCGTGGCAGCCTCTGGGCCTTGCAGAGCTGGAACTTCCTTGGAGGGTCTGATCTTATCTGGAAATGTCCAGATCCTGGTCCCTGCTCTTTCTGTGTTTCTGTGAGAAAACTCCAATGAAAGCTGCAGCCTGGTATCCGCACCACAGGCCCTAAGGCAAAGGGTCAGCCAACCACAAACAGAAATGTCAAGAATTTAGCTGAATCCTTTCCTCTTCTGAAGCTGAGAGTCTCTGATCATTTGTTACAGTAACAGAAAGAGGAGGAATACAAGACAGAGTCTTGGGCCTGAATCTATATGCTGTTATTAATTCACTTGCTATACAATTTAAGGAGTCTTCACTGTGCTGAGCTATAGTTAACCCCCTGTAACATGGCAATCATTCGAACTCAACCACAAGTCTATGATAGGGTTACTACCATAAATATTTTGCAAAAATAATTTATCCATCAAAAATAAAAGCAGTATTTCTGCATCAGAAGGCTAGGGCCAGACAACAGAAACTTCCCAGAGAGAGTGTTTTGTGTGAGGTGAACCTGCTTGCTTTCCAGGTACTCAAAGATGGGAAGCCGTGAGGGCGCTGCAGACATAAGATCAGGCGGGAGCATTAAAGGACTGAGGAACCGTTCGGCTTGTTTCTAACAAGGCGGATCTGATCATTACAGGCTGGGCTGTGACTCACTCACAGTCTTGCTGGCCTGCCTTCTGTGTGGTGCCTTGAAGGCGTTCTCCAGCCATGGCCGAAGGACCATCCTTACACAAGCTCTGAAATAAATTTAGCACTTAGCTCAAGAAGCAGCCAACACCCCTTTGGAAAACACAATCTAACATATGCTCGTCATTTACATAACCAGACAGCTGGAGTCTACAGAAATGCAAATTCTGTCACCACTTAAATGCAGAGAAAAAAAAAGACTCTTCCCTGAAATGCAAGGGAGAGGGACAACTCTCTGTGGAAAAAGAGTGATCAACAAATCCAACCTTGAAGCAAATAAAAGCCAATAAGACATAAGCTCCAATCTTCTGCAAAGGAACGGTGTGCACATATGAGCTTTATGTGTTGGGATTCTTGGCCTTCTGCCTAGAGCCATGTGGCTCCTTGGGACTCTCCAGTAGGGTCCCCCCACACACCTGAGTACATTCCACTGACCTGTGTTCTAGAAGGCTCCTTTCCTCTTGCCTTAAGCTGTTCTTCATTCTGCCTTTCTTTTCTCACGGCAGCAGTTGCTCGTTTGACAGACTGGATTATTGGGAGCTGCAAGCCTCACTCAGGCCTACCTTATCTGTGCAACTCAGTTCAGAGTCGGTAAGCACATCCCCCACATCGCCGGAGAGGCAGGCAAGCAGCCCGTCAAAATATGCTAACTTGTGCCAAACGCTATCAATACGAATTGCACGAGCAATTCTTCTAGCCAATTTCCTATAAGACAGCCATCCCTCACAAGGTGTATACACAGATTCCTATCTAAAACATAATTTGCATAAAAGCAGATGGAAAATCCAGCAACTGCAAAATTACTGTTTCTACGAGTCTCTTTCATAATTTAAAAACAAGGGGGTCTATCCAACATGCCACCTCTTGATCCCCACTCTGAATGGCTATTTCCAATTTAAATCCCAAATCACTTTTAGTCCTCAGAACAGTCCCTTAATTCACTCTCAAGTCACAAAAAGTGATTGAGATTCTAGAATGCTTTGTGCACAGCTGAGATGTCCCCTCCGTCACATCCTCTGGGGCCATATTGTGCTCACAGGGGTTAATAGGTCAGTATGCAAAGAAAGGATTCCCATTTCTTTGGAGAGACACGCGTCCTCTGCACAGCCAACACTGGCCCAGCAGCAGAGTTGAACTAAGTGTCTCTCAAGGCCAGAAGATGCACGCAGCTTCCATTTGAAGAACTATTATTGAAGCCCCCAAGCTTCAGGCAGGAAATGAATGACTGAACTTGGAGGGCCTACAGGGAAAAAAAAAGAAACTGAGTATTTCTCTTCTTTCTTCCCCAGATTTCTTTAAATAGAATGGCCACAGGCAAAGAGAAAGAGGTAGGCACACCATTTGCATGTGGGAGGCCCTCAAACATGTATTCCAAGAAGTTGTTGAACAAATGTGGTAATTATATTGTTGCAAAGAAATACACAATCTCTTAAAAGCTTTAATGAATGTGTATGATGCAATTCACTCCCAGAACTTAGTTTAGGGATTTGAGTACCTATGACTGCATTTTACAGAATTAAAATCTCTTGCTTTGTCTAGTCATCCCCAAAATGACACAGCAGGCTGGGGCTGCTGCACCTTCTGTGCACAGGGAAGGAGTGCAGGGAATTCCGATGACAGCTTCCTGTTTCCTTTTCACCTAAGGACACTGGGGCCCTGTCTTCTCTCTTGGAAATGGGAGGACTACACCGGTAAAGCCTTTCCTCTAACATCATAAAATAAAAACACTATGATTCTGGTAGTGTCAACTGTCAACTTGACAGAAAGTACAATCACTTGGGAGAGGGGCCTCTGGGAAGCTATCTTGACTACGTTAACTGCGGTGGGAAGATCTGCCCACTGTGGGTAGCACCATTCCCTAGGCAGGGACTACTGTACCATATTAAGAGTAGAGAAATCCTTACCCTCATCAAGGAAGTTTCTCTTTGCAATAGACAAATAATACAACCAATAGGAATTCAGATTTAGGGAGCCCAGTCCTAACTGATACATCTACAACACAACCCCTGAACCTAAGACTTAGGGAGCATGTGGAAGAGAGAGTATGTATGTATGTATATATGTATATATGTATGTATGTTCTGAGGAGGAACAGTGAGTTTGCTGTAAAACTGTGTCTCCTAGGGATGTCAGGAGCTACAATCATAAACTGCCTAAACATGAACTGAATGAGGATGACACAAACAGACATGTTAACATGCATGGGGGCAAGAGGCTTACAAGGCCTCAACTCAGAACTACGGGGAAATAAGGAACGCCAAGAATTCCCCAGGAAAAAGCATGCCAAGTGGCTATTTAACACCAAATGGTCAGCCTTGAAAGCATAAACATAAAAAAAACATTATACAGACTGAGCAGGTTGTATTTATACATTTAAGAGTATACACACACACACACACACACAGTCACACACACAGCAGGAACATAATAATAAAAACAAAAAAGAAACATGAACTAGAAAGACAGCAGAGAGAAGCAATGGGAAATAGACTTACAGGACCACAGGTTCCTGCGGAGCACTGGAAAAGCGGAGCAAAAGAAAAAGCTGTATATATCTATATAATCTGTCTACATTCATTTGCACCGCCACATTTTGGCGCCCAACGTGGGGCTCGAACCCACGACCCTGAGATTAAGAGTCTCGAGCTTTGTGGGAATTGTCCCGGAGGGATTTACCCACATATAGTAAGACCCTGGAAAAGGGTGAGGGGGAATAAAAGGTACTTCCAAGATTCAGCACTTGTATGAACTGCCTGTCGTAGGGGTGGGTAGACACTGCCATTTCTTACCCCTTCTCCTTGTATGAGGCTCCCCAGCTGTACAGCTCTTAATCCCACCCCCCATGCTGGATAACAGTTCTCACTTGTCCAGTGGGAGAGTACAACAGAACCATGTGTCCTTGCACAGACTTCCTGACTTAACAGGCGCTGGGGCCTGAGAATTTGTATTTCTGGCTACATTTTAAAGATGCTGGGCTGTGGGTCAGAGCTGACTCTGGAAGAATAACCAACTCAGCAGGACACAAAGATGGGGCAGGGATTCCCAGCTTCTCCAGGGCGCACTGTCTTGGCTGATGTAATTATCTCACAGTTTTGGCGGTGTCAATCCATCACACGACGAGGAGAGCTGGGTAGAGCAGTTCATGTCAAGGCCCGCCAGAAAGCGGACAAAGGCGAGCCGGTTGCCCTGAGCATCTCTTGTCTAGCCTTTGATTCCATCTGTGCCCTAAGTCCATGAGCCCACAGTCAGCCGACCGAGCCTCCAGAAAGACCCTGACTGGCACACCCAGAGCAGCTCACTCGGCTAGCTGAGTCAGATTCCATCAGGTTGATAATGAAGATTAGCCATGATGCTAGCCATGATTTTCACACCTCTCCAGGCATCTACTAACTAGCTGTTGTGTCTTCATAACTGTAGAGCGCCGGGCTCTGCTCATTTATGTCCTTCTCCGCCATCCTGGAGACGATGGTACAAAGAGCTGCCATCTGATTGGACAGATCATATCTGGAAGGAATTTCTTGCTCTACACCCTGAGTGTGGCTCCCCAATAGCAGATTAACCAGTGTCTTTTGGATGTTAGTTTTTCAGTGTTTTCTGGGTACTTATAAGCCAAAATAAGGTAAGAAACGAACACAATGGCATGCAGACACATTGAGATGCCTTCACCCAGCATGCAGGGACATAAATGTCTACTTGTCACCATTTTCAGGTATATGATTTTCCTCCCTGCTTTTGACAAAAAAAAATTCACAAATCTAAATATATCAGGAACATGAACGGGTGGACTACCTGAAATTTCTATATGATCGCATCTGAGATGGTCAAAATAATCAGGAATAGCTCTTAAGAGCAACTCTTCTTAAATTCTAAAACGTCATGGCATTAGCCGCGGCAGGACATTTGAAGAAACTGTCCATCATAGTACACAGCAGGTGCTGACAGGCCAGAAACCATTCATTTATGCTTCACAGTGCTCTTTGTTCAAGGACCGTGTGTGTGTGTACAATGTGTATGTGTCTGTGCATGCGTGTCTGTGTTTCTATGCATGTGCAAAGGTGCACGTCCTCTGTGAGCGCATGTGTGTGAGGGTCCAGGCACTTGTATACAAGGACCAGGACAACCTCAGATGCCCCTCAGGAGCTGTTCACCTATCCTTCGTCTTGGAACTCACCAAGTGGGTGGGCTAGGCTGGCAGTCGAGAGAGCTCTAGGTCCCTGACTGCCTCTGCCGTCCCAGCACTAAGATTACAAACAAGCACACACCATTACACGCAGCTTTCTAGCCATGGGGGTCCTGGAAATTAAACTCAGATGTTTGAAGATACTTTACTGGTAGAGCTCTCTCCCAAGCTCCCAGGAAAGCCAGGCTTCAAGCTTGCCTATAGGTTGTTCAAATGTGTGGCATTGGTACCTGATACTATATAGTCTTGCCAGTCAGCTGTTAAGCAAAGAAATCACCCTTGGAGCCACGTCTTGACAGCAGAGGCAAGAATTCTAGTAAAGTGTATCTAACTGGCATGAACTATGCAGATTGATCTTGGAGTCATCTCATGACTTTCCTCACTTGGAAGTGGGTATCTGAAGGTAGCCTTAGACATCACAAAACAGAGCATGCACCTACCCAGACATGCCAACTTTCACTTTTCAGAATAGAATGCCCTTGCTCAGAGTCTTAGCCCACACAAAATGAAGAGTGCTTGATGGTCATTGTCCTCTCTAGGTTCTGGCAGCCTAGGTCCCGAATCTATAAAATTGATGACTGTTCCAATATGGGGTAGATGGAGGGATAAATGCCCCTCTAGCAGAGGATACAGTAGTCGAAAAGGCCAACCCACTAGAGATTCATAACCTGTTCCATTGGTAGCACAGTCCAGGACATGGAAAGATGCCTGCACTCCCAGCCGGTTAATCCATCCACCCGCTAAACCCAGTGTCTTTCTGTTTCCAGGCTTCAGCTGCTCGCCCTTATGCCTCGCACAGACATTTCTGTTTCCCCATTCTATCATTTTTCATTCAACATTCTGGAATTAGTGCCAACTTTCCTGGGTGCCCCAAATATTATACCAATATACTCTACAACCATTGTTCATGTGTCTTGAAGTCCTTTGCTGTGTTCCAATCAAGGCATTCATTCAAGTGCCTGCCAGAGTAGGAGTAGGTGAAAACATCGTTGGAAAGGCACAAAGAAATATGAGCAATTGGAAAAAGCTGCTTGGCTGGGTCTTGCAAGGAACATTTAGCCCACACTGCTGCCCAGAACCAATTGCTCCGTCCCTCTCCTTATGCCTGTGTGACATATGGTTTGCAAGGAGGCAGCAGCAGCTGAGCATAGCTCCACTTTTATCAAATTTTATCTAAAATTCTATGTCTCAAGATGCCAGTGTGCTTACAATACAAACGTGCAGCGCGGCTTCCGCTTATGCCTTGATTATGGAAGGCAATTATTTCCTTGTTAGAAATAGATATTGTGCTGTATCAATTATCTGCACGGAAATATAGGAGGCCTGGCTCTTCTGGCAAAGGAGCACATTGTCTCTTTCTCAAATGTGCCAGTGAAAAGGCAAATCTAACACCTTTTATGGGCATACAGTAAGACACCTAGCAGAGGTCAGAAACTACTGTGTGCAAGTTGATTTTAATGACACACACACATGTCCTTTAATAAATATACTTCTAAACAGGCTGCTTTTGTGTGGGCCTCTGTCTCAATACAGCATGCACTGCCAGCTCTCTGGAAGTTTAAGCTTCCAATATCCATGGCAGCAGTGGTTTTATGTGTCAGTCTGACTGGACCACTGAGTGCCTAGATCTTGGTGAAACCTTATGACGGGTGTTTGTCGGAGCCATGCCTACGTGAATTAGTGATAGAATGAAGTAGGTTCTGATTTTCTTCCTAAGGTGGAGGAGCTCTACAGTGTCCCACCTCAGGAAGGCTGGAACAAGAAGAGGCTAGCGCCTCCCACAGCTTCAGGAACTGACCCTGAGGTGACCTAAAATGTGTTTCTGGCCTTTGGCTTGACCTGAAATGTCAGCTCTTGGTGGGACTCTTGCTTTCTGACCTTGTCACAGAATGCTGCTGCTATCTCTTCTTGGTTCCTAGCTAGGCTGTGGGGGTGCGGTCCCTCTATCCTGTCAGCCGATTCCTGGTAACAGATCCCTAAGGCGCCCCTCAGTGTATACAACATTTCTTCTGTTTCCTAACATCACATCAGAAGAGTTTGTTCTCGGACCTTCTCTATCCCTCCTTGCCCACTGAAAGAGTCTGAGAATTAACATGGGCTTCGATTTGCTCTCTTCTAAGCAAGCTAAAATATGTCATTCATACCACTGCTGTGTTGAGAATCCCTCCTAAGCCCCCGCTCGGGGGAGAGAAACCCAGCTCAAGATACTCTTTCTCCTGGGAACCTCCCATCCCATCCCACCTGCACTGACACTAATTGTTTACACTGTGAACTTGCACACATCCTAAGTACCTGAAAAACTAGGCGATGAAGGCACTCTGTTTCTCCAACGGATTACCAATTTCCAGGCCACTCTACGCCCGTGCTCATAGATCCTGGCATTTTTCCCATCAACGTCTAGTGATAAGGAGGCTGCAGATGCTCGCAGCTGCCTGTCACTGTGACATTGGATTTCTGATTGTCATCTAACCGCAGAATGAGAAGGGAGCTCTCACAACCTTCAAGGGGCACTGGGGTGAAACATTGGGGCCTCAGCTCATCATCTCAAAGGCACCTGCTGGAAACCTGCTCCAGCGGAACATCCATTGGCTCCCCAGAAGAAGCATTCCCCAAACTCAATAAGCTAAGGCAAGGAAACTTACTTCAAAGCTACCCTTGTCGACATTGCAGAATTGTGTCTGGAGACAACAACTCACTTTAATAAAGTAAAAGACTTAGGTTAATGGTTCAAAACCCAAATCGGCTGGAGAGATGACTCAGCAGTTGGTAGCACCTGCTGCTGTTCCAGGGGACCCAGATTTGATCCCTAGCACCCACATGGTGGTTCACAACTATCTGTGACTCTAGGGAATCTGGCCTCTGCAGGTACTAGGCATACATATATATGCACATGGTACCCATATATACATGCAGGCAAAATACTTTAACACATAAAATAAAAATAAGTAAACCTACAAAAACCAAATTATACTTTTTCATATACAAAATGTCCAAAGAGCACCAAGTATAGCGGTCCCATAAGGAGCTGAGTCTCAAGAATGCAGTCTCCTGTCTATCCACCAGAGCAAAGAATAGAAAAACCTCCAGCAGATTTAAACTTTCCTCAAAGGAGTTAGGGATCCTTCCTCCTGGGTGGGATATAGCTATGCTACTTCCCTGGTATGTCCAGAGTGGATTCCATTTCTCGGACTGAAAAATAAATAGCTTTCTTTTTTTATTAAACTTATTTCCCATATTAGGTCTCTTTTCTAGGTGCTTTTTTAGGCTTTTACCATCTATAATAATTTGTTAGAAAAATACTCAAAAGTGGGGCTGTTCGTTCCCAGACTCTAAACCTCCTCAAATAGTTACTTATCTATCTCACAATAGGTTCTATTCCTACACAATACCTAGAGGCTATTATGGGGCTTCCTGGATACACCACACAAGCTATAGACCTTACAACATCAATGGCTCATCCGCTGGGAAGCAAGAACTTCACGGATCATGAGCAAAGCCCTTTGTGTCAGAAGTTAGGTCAGAAGCTAATGTCGTAAAACTTTAAAGGTAAACTATGCTAAAGATGTTCTACAGAAGTTTCTAGATTAGGCTACATCTGCAAAATATAAATCTGCTTAACACAGCTTGTTATGATCTTTCTGAAAAATTACTTGCTGTAAGGAAGTTACTGAAGTTAGCTGCTGGGCTCCTATTGAGTGGGACTCCCTAGCAAACAAACACATCTGCTTTGCTTTCATGGTGACTATGATGGTTGCCTTCGATTTGCTTTTTTCCTTCCCTTCTCCCCACTCCTTTCCCTTTATTCCCCAGTCTTGAGTCATTTTTCAGTCACAAAGAACAGTAATTTCATCCCCATTACTGTTAGAGTCCCCATAATCCTCAAGTGGTGGAAAGTGCCATGTGCCCCCTAATTTGCCCCATCCTACACTTGCAGCCGCCGCCGAGACACAGTGTTTATATTTAACAGCGGGTGGGGGCAGAAGAAAGGGTTTTCAAAGCAGATTGTGTTTTCCCTTTTAATTCCTGCAATGCTTAAAAAAAAAAAAAGCCTCTCCTGGAGGTCAGGACATAAACTAGAAAACAAATTAGGAGTCTCGTTTGTGGTTTCTTCCTTCTCAGAGCACACTGGTACAAATCGGAAGGATGGGGATTTACAGACTCCACTTAACTACACTCAATTACACTGGGTCAAGCGAGCTTCAAGCAAACCAAAGGCTTCTTCAGAACCATTTCACAAAGCCTTCATCAGCTACGTCGACTGTGTAAGAAACCACACCAATGCCTGCTGGGTGAAAAACTCAGCACTTCTGACGCCAGCTTCCTGCAACCCGCCTTGCACCACTCTAGGGGCCATTTGGTCATTTCTGCACAGGACACAGGGATGCCCTGAGCAAAGAACGTGTTCTTAGGGAGGAAAAGACCTTTGAAAGGCAGTGGGGAGGAGGAGTCACCCCTCCATGCAGGTGATGGGACAACTATAGACCCGCGCACTTCCTGTACTCAGCCCTCAAGAGCAGAGAGTGAAAGGTTTGCCCCACAAATACACACTGTTCAACTCTATGATCCATGTGCAAGAAGTCTTTATTTATGCAAATAACTCAGTTCAGGTTTTATTTACTTCTTAACTGACTTATTTATTTTTACTTTATGTGCACTTGTGTTTTCCCTGCATGTATGTCTGTGTGAGGGTGTCAGAACTCTTGGGGCCAGAGTTACAGACAGTTGTAAGCTGCCATGTGGGTGCTGGCAATTAAACCCAGGTCCCCTGGAAGAGCAGCCAGGGCTCCTAACCACTGATCCATCTCTCCAGCTCCCCTCCCCAGTTCAGGTTTTGACCTTGTCTTAAGACATTTTAACAGCATACTGAATGATTTATATTTCATAGTTTTTCTTATTTTGGTTACAGGCCTTCAAGTTGTCCATGTTGGCCTTGACTTGACATGCAGCTGAAAGTGACCTTGAACTCCTGATCCTCCTGCATCTACTTCTGGGATTACAGGCATGTGCTATACCACTCTGCTTACTTCTCATTATTAATGTTTATATGTTTGCCACTCCATATCCACAAGTTACGCTTCTATGGATTCAATCAATTCTGCATGAAAAAAATTTGAAACTTTATATCTCTACTGTAAATGTTTGTAAATGCCTAAATAATGCAACATGTTCTGTGACCTTAGACAATTATTCTGGGCATGAGTTTCCCCAAGCTTATGTGAACTTGGACCGTCACCTGACATGGCGTATTGCTTGTATTGGCAGTGTTTATCACTATAGAAGAGATATACAAACTGTATCTACATGCATAAGGGAATACAACATGAAGGGATGAAATCTCAACATATGGATGGACCTTCAATCATGGGACCTTGTTGAGATCAGCCCTAGTGAAAAAAGTTAGACACAGGAAGATGAACATTGCACGTTTTCACTTAGGGACCTAGGAAAGACAAGCTGTAGGGAACTAAAAGTGGAAGCTGCTGAGGCCGGGGAAGGGAAGAGTGAGGGCTGGTACCTCGTGAGTGCGGCATCATAGTTGAAAAGGATGGGAGGCCACCCAAATAGGAAAGAATATACCTTCTTCTCTGCAGCTCATGGAACCTTCTCAAAAATCGACCACATACTCGGTAGCAAAGCAAACATCCACAGTTACAAAAAAATATTAATAACCACCTGTATCTTATCAGATCACCATGGATTAAAGCTAGAATTCAGCAACAATGCTACCCCCAGAAAGCCTACAAACTCATGGAAACTGAATAGTCAACTACTGAAAAGGATGGGAGGGAAAGTTTCCCCAGTACAGATGGGTGACAATTCCACAAAACTGGGTGAATATCCTGAATTTTACATTTAGAAGTTTCTAGGGTAAACACCATACATTCTGTCACCATAAACAATGCAGTAACCATTTATATATATATATATATATTACAATATTCTGTCTGTGTGTATGTCTGCAGGCCAGATGAGGGCACCAGACCTCATTACAGATGGTTGTGAGCCACCATGTGGTTGCCGGGAATTGAACTCAGGACCTTTGGAAGAGCAGGCAATGCTCTTAACCACTGAGCCATCTCTCCAGCCCCATTCATTTCTTTATACCATAACTAGAAAATGCTTATTCACTTTATTTAAACCATAAGTAACGAATGATTTATGTTCACCTCAGATCACTGGAAGTGTGCCTAACCATGCTAATCTTCAGGTCCATGTGTGTTTCCAACGGCAACAGTGATAAATGCTGTTTATTAAAATGTTAAAACACAATGAGCGTGATCAAGCATTTTCTTTGGGCTGGGAAAATGACTCAATGAGTAAAATTCTTACTGGGCAAGTGTGAGACCTCGCGTTTGAATCTTCAGACCACAGGGAAAGCAAATGTGGTAGTGTAGGTATTAGAGCGCTGTGCCCATGTGGTAAACAAGGTGAAGACAAGACACTCTCTGCAAGCTCATGGGCCCTGCTAGCCACGCGTGTGCAGTATCAAACAACAGTCCCTGCCTTGAGAAGGTGAGGACCCACATCAAGGTTATCCTCAGGCCTCCACACATAACTGTGGCATGAACATGCCTAAACATACATATAACACACACATACACACACATTATCTTTAATGATATAGTTTGAAAATTAGTACGACATTCATGTGAATAGACTGTCCACTTAATTTACAAATGTTTCCAAAAATATCATAAAAATATATTCTATGTCAATTTCGACATCGGCTCAACGGTATCCGTAAGTCCTAGAGTCTCCAACTCTACCATGTCCCCTCTCCTGAGATCCCAGACATAGGACAAGGAGGTGGGCAAGCATGACTAATCTCCACCACTAATCCACACATTTATCATAAACTAAATTATTAGAAATTAAAGTATTATGGAATACTACTTTAAGATTTACACATTTATTTATGCTGTGAGATACCTGCTTAATGATGCAAAGATGTGTTGCATTCTTTTATGATGCATTTGTTTAACTCTGTGAAGCTGTGCTACTTTGCCTGGGTAAACCTTTGTTTAGTCTAATAAAGAGCTGAATGGCCGATGGCTAGGCAGGAAAGGGACAGGCAGGACAGCCAGGCAGAAAGAATAAATAGAAGGTATAAAAGAGGAGATGGGGAACAAGAAAAGAAGAAGAAGAGAATTCTAGTGGCCAATCACCCAGCACACAGCCAGTCACGGGGTAAGAAGGAAAAAAAATAAAAATAGAATAAAGAAAGGTAAAAGCCCAGAGGCAAAAGGTAGAAGGAAAAATTTAAGAAAAATTGTTTAGAAACAAGCCAAGCTAAGGATGGGCATACATGAGTAAGAATGAGTCTCTGTGTATTTATTTGGGAGCTGGGTGCCGGCTCCCATAGAGCAAAGAGGAAAAAAAGAAACAAACTAACAACAATATAGCTGTGTTTAATAATTTTAGTTTTCCTTTAAAAGTTTTTATTTTATGCATATTATTATTTTTACTGCATACAATACACTGTGTATACGCTTGGAGCTCACAAGAGATCAGAAGAGGGCACCAGACCCCTGGAACAGGATTTATACATGTTTGTGAGCTACCAGGTGCATGCTGGGAGCCAAATTCAGGGCCTCTCAAGCACTGTTGAGCCTTCTCTGAAGCCCCTTAGTAATAATTATAAAGCAATCACAGATATTTAATATCTCCCGCTGCTTTTTTTTATACCAGCAACTTCACCATCATCCGCCAGCTTATATAATCATAGTCAAGACCACTTCCCTCTGCATAAAAAAAACCCAATCCTTGTAAAACTATTGAACAACTGATACACACAGTTAAACAGACTGTCCCAGCTTAGGCTGCTTCAACCTTATCTTTTTTTTTTTTTTTTTTTTTTTTTTACCATATTCTGGTACAAAACGTAACTATTCAGTTTTCATATATATATTTAATGACTTCAGAAACATTCAATGCTTTATTAGAGAATGGGTTCTGTGTGGGAAGGTTCTTCCCAACGGTTGGCTCATGCCAGTGAGTGGCTAAGGTGGGGAAGGTTAAGCTACGGTGTCCTCAGGGTAAGTGTATCTACTGCCCCTATGGCTTAGGGTATTTTAAACCCATGACACTGGTTCTATCATATTGGGACCTTTCAACTTAATTATCCTTTTCCAGACTCTGAAATGCACTCCCAATGGGAGGTGGCCGAGTTAGGATGCCAGCAGCTGACTTTGAAGGCACACCATTCTAACTAGAGCACCCGCCCCAGAACACTCCCAGAGGACAGGGTACTGGGCAACGCCCACTGCTTCCTTTGGACCATCTCAGTTTGCAATCTCTCCATGCAGTTGCTCCCTGATACTGAGGTACCATAGCCCAGCCATTGCTTCTGGGCTCTACCAAGCCAGACACCTCCAGTGGATGGCTTTGGCTGAGGACCTAGGCCTGCTGCTCCAGAGAATGCAGACACAAGCTTCTGACTGACACAGAGGGGCAGGATGTACTGTCTGGGTAACAGCTGGCAATCACAGAGGCGAGTGAGGCCCGTTGTGCTGCTTGAAGGGTAGACTGGGGCCACAGGCCAGGAAATATTCCTAGGTGACCAGGTACAGGGAAGTACATAGGCTGCTCTTCTCTTTCCTGAGACAACGGAACGCATTTCAAAACCCTGCAGAAGGCTTTGATTCCGGTACATGTTAGGCTGAGCTAAGAGGCTTTAAGTCCCGTTCCACTGCTCCACAGTGCTGAAGCCTTCAGCTGTAGAGGATCTGTTACTCACCCTCATTGTGAATTCTGATAAGCTCTCCAGACTTCTTGAAAGACTGTGTTTAGTCTATCTATGTGAGCACTAACCTTCGACAGCTCTTCTTTTATCTTCCAACTTCAAAGTTAATTTTGAAATGAAGGTTTACTTTGCTACGGAGTTTGGAAAGTTTGATACTGTCAGGGACAATGGGCTGAAGTTTCTAGAAATGGATTTCAGACTCTGGAAGAAGTTGCATTTGCAAGGCACAGCCTCCTCCTTGGCAGGAGGCTAGGATTCCTAAAAGAAGCATTGTGTACACTTGGCTCACAAGTTCCTGGAGGCCTCCTACTCGGGGATCCAGCATCAGGTCAACTCTTTGACTGTTAATCACCATAGCAAGTTTTCCAAGGATTTCACATATTTGTGTCAATTTGAGATGAGCGGTTACTTTAAGGCGACAGAGAGAACCACATTTGCCATCAGGCACATTAGGAATGGAATCTCAAGTTTTGGATGAAAATCGAAGGTCACCTAACTTCTGGGAACTTTTGATTCCTGATCTGGAAAGGGAAGGTATTGTTATCTGCCCCACCATTTCCTGGTCAGCTTCCAGGGAGAAATGTTGCTTATCCAAAGAAAATGTTTCTGTGTTTTCAAAAATGAACCTTGAAACTATATTGACATTTGTAAGAAAAATATTCTGGTCTACATCCACAGAGCTTTTCTGATAGTTTAAATCCTGATCGTAACATTACAACACAAACTTTTTAATAATTAAAGCTGCATTCTATCAGGATGCTACAAGTGTGAGGGACAAATACTATTGATGGAGTACAAGAAGACCAACAGGTACATGGTACCATAGTATATTGCTTTTAAAAAAGGAGAAAGATAGATGCTGACGTGTCAAGAGTTGCAAGGTGTACTTCCTGAGTGAATAAAAGGTTGACAGGAGGGAGTTCAACTACCGAGACCAGAAAACCGTCCACCTTAATGAAGATATGTGGCCTTTGGTCTAGGAAGCATATTTAGACCTAGCAGTCAGTCAGCATCCCACTTAGTGATTTGAAATAAATGTTTATCCATCCACAAAGGACAGAGCAACAAGCAAACAAACAGAAGCCTAAGAGCAGGTTATAACCTCCCAGAAGCTCTTAGGACAGACACTGTGAATGGCCCTGGCAGATAAAACACCCCATCATGTAGAATGTCCCTGTCTGCTTAGAGCTCTATATTCTGTACAACTAATAACCCCTCTTGGTTTCTGTAGATTTTATCTGGCTCTGGCTTGACACAAGAGATCCTTTTTGTCCAGTCATGTTCCCGAATCAGTGCCAAATCAGGACTATAGGCTTTCCTTCACAATGAGGCAAAAAGTCACATGGGCAGAGAGTCACAAGATGAGATGTTTCTACAGATGACTCGCTGCACACCAGACTTCTGTGTGACTCGGTAAGTCACTTCAGTTGTCCAGATTCTCTCTTCCCATTTAACAGAATAAGCTTTGAAGACCTCCATTGTAGCCAGGTGTGGTGGTGCATGCCTGTAATACCAGCACTCAGGAGGCTGAGGCATGGGAGTTACGAGTTGGATGCCAGTCTAGGTGGCAAGATTCTGCCCGATAAACACAAATACAAACCCATTTTTTTTCACAGTGTATTCTTCCTGAAACTGTGAAGGGTCCAAGATGTTGGCCATCTTTCTAAGTAACATGCAAACCTGCTAGTTCCATGGATTCTGGCCAAGGTGAGAGATGTTTGCACCCGAGACAAAGTTTTCAATCCGGACACAGGGAAGGGTAGGAGCTTCAAGTTCTTATTAGTTCCCCTGACCCAATGACCCAAAGGAGCATCACTGAGAGTTCCACATAGATTAGATGTTTCAAGATCACCTTGCTATTTATTTATTATTTATTATGTATACAGTAGTCTATCTGTGTGTATGCCGAAGGCCAGAAGAGGGCACCAGACCTCATTACAGATGGTTGTGAGCCACCATGTGGTTGCTGGGAATTGAACTCAGAACATTTGGAAGAGCAGGCAATGCTCTTAACCACTGAGCCATCTCTCCAGCTTTTTAATATTTATTTATTATTTATAAGCCAGACCCAAAAAGAGGAACATGGGATGTACTCACTCATATTTGGTTTCTAGCCATAAGTAAAGGACATTGAGACTATAATTCGTGACTCTAGAGAAGCTAAATAAGAAGGTGAACCCAAAGAAAAACATATAAGCATCCCCCTGAATATTAACCTTCATCAGGCGATGAAAGAAGACAGAGACAGAGACCAACATTGGAGCACTGGACTGAAGTCTCACGATCCAAAGGAGGAGCAGAAGGAGAGTGAGCACGAGCAAGGAACTCAGGACGGCGAGGGGTGCACCCACACACTGAGGCAATGGGGATGATCTATCGGGAACTCACCAAGGCCAGCTGGCCGGGGACTGAAAAAGCATGGGACAAAACCGGTCTCGCTGAACATAATGGACAATGAGGACTACTGAGAACTGAAGAACAATGGCAATGGGTTCTTGATCCTATTGCATGTAATGGCTTTGTGGGAGCCCAGGTAGTTTGGATGCTCACCTTAATAGACCTGGATGGAGGTGGGTGGTCCTTGGACCTCCCACAGGGCAGAGAAACCTGCTTGCTCTTTGGGCTGAGGAGGAAGGAAGACTTGATTGGGGGAGGGGGAGGGAACGGGAGGTGGTGGCGGGGAAGAGGCAGAAATCTTTAATAATTAAATTAATTAATTAATAAAAAAAAGCAAAAAAAAAAAACAAGATCACCTTGCTACACCATAAAAAAAAAAAATTACAGAAGAGGGCAAACTTGCTTGGCTTCTGCTCCAGAGGACAGAATGGAAATTCTTTCATGCTTCAGGAAGAGACACCATGTTTAGTTTCCAAAACTGTTCGCCAGACAAACACCTCTAAAACCTTTATACCATCAAGGTCGTTAGTGTCCGTCTTACTTAGAGTGTATATTGCTGTGAAGAGACAACATGACCAAGGCAACTCTTATAAAGAAAACATTGTACTGGGGTGGCCCGCTTACAGTTTCAGAGGTTCAGGCCATTATCACGATGATGAGCACAGTGGCCTGCAGGCAGATGTGGCGCTGGAGCTGTGAGTGCTACATCCTGCAAGCAACAGGAAGTCAACTGACTGTCACACTGAGGGAAGCTGGAGAAAAAGACATCAAAACTGGCTCGCACAGTGGCACACATGCTCCAACAAGGCCACACCTACTCAAACAAGGCCACGCCTCCTAATACTGCCTCTCTCTTTGGGGGCCATTTTCTTTCAAACCGCCACGGTGTCTCTGATTGTAAGATGTGTCCAAGAATAACAAGTACGCAAGAATAACAAAGAATTGCATCCTGCGTAGTTACAGTTCAGAAGCCATATAAACTTTCTGTTGTAACTAGACTCTGGATGAAAACCAGAGCATTGAAGAATCAACTCCTAAATGATTGCCATTGCCAAATAGTCTTCATCCTTACTAAAATCAAGCTTTCTGGGTTAGAGAAAAGCAAGGTTCCTTGCAGAACTCAGCTCTGATTCAGACAGTCTTTAAGGAACGTGGACAAGATCGTATAGAAATCTCATCCCATTTTCTCAGTACTCCGTTGACTTTGGACACTGGGTTTAATTCACATCTCTGGCACACTGGACCCTCATGGCTACCTCGTCCAAAATATTACCCTTCTTGACAAGGATGCATCATTTTTCTTTTCCTTTTTTCACTGATGTTGTCAAAACAGCCTTCAGTTCCCAGCAGAGTACAGCGAAGGCACACAGAGTTCCCTGTGCTGGCCACTCTGACCCAATGCAGCATCCTCCATCCCCACCGTCCCACTAACAAGAGAGCCTTTGTCGCAGGTGACGAACATAGGCCGTTGCACTATCGAGAGCCACATTCAGATCAGGGCGCGGTCTTGGTGGGGAACATTTTAGGAGTTGTGGTAAATGTGCAGAGACACACATCCATCACCGCAGTTTCCCATGGAATATTTGACTGCCCTGAATAGCCTCTGTGCTTTCTCAACTCTGCCTCCTCACCCCCTAATCCCCGGCTACCTCATTCGTCTTTTTTTTTTTTTTTTTTTTTTTCGAGACAGGGTTTCTCTGTAGCTTTTTGGTTCCTGTCCTGGAACTAGACCAGGCTGGCCTCGAACTCACAGAGATCCACCTGCCTCTGCCTCCCGAGTGCTGGGATTAAAGGCGTGTGCCACCACCACCCAGCCTACCTCATTCATTTGTATTGGTTGTATTGCTTCCCGTTTCCCATAGCATCAGCATAACCAGGTATCCTGGGATTTTCAAATGGGCTTCCTTCCCTTAGTCATGTGCATCTAAGTTTCCCGTGTCTCGGCGGCTTGATTGATCATTTCTTTAGAGCACTGAATACTGCTGCCCTGTCTGTACAGACCGCAGTTTCTTTATCCACCCACATACTGAGAGGCATTCCTGCAGCTTCTAAATTGGGCACTTATGAATAAACCTGTTAGAGAGATCCATATGCAGGTTTTTTTCGTGGACATACTTTCTTAGGTCCTCTGGGTAACTACCACACAGCATACTTGTTGGGCTGTAAGAGCAGCCCGCCCTCCACAATGGCTATACCACTTTATCTTCCCGTTGGCAACAAATGAGTGTTCTATCATACTCTGTTGCACCTCCAGTGTGGCTCCTGCTCTGGATTCTGCATTCTGGTATATGTTTGTGGTACGTGACTATGAGCTCAATGCCCACTTCAGGAATTTTCTGCCAGCAACAGCAGCGTCACTCTGGAGTCTGTGAGTTTCTCTGGAGTCTATCCTTTGATTTTCTTATCTTGTCTCAAGTGTTAACGCTCAGGAATGACCCCATTATGTTAAACACTTCAGGAAAGTGACGGTTATTATTACTATTGGCCTTTAAAGGAGCTAAGAGACTGAAAGAAAGGAGTTTTGTTCTATGCTCAGGAAACTCACCTTTAGTTCTCTCTGCTAATATAAACAAAGCCTGTGTCCCGAGGGCAACTCACCACCAGGCCCTCCTTGTCGTAGAAGCCGGTGAAAATCCATCCCTGGTCAGACACTGGAGGCACTAAATAAATCAAAGCCTAGGGAAACCACCCTTACTGATTAGCTCATTTGAACTGAGTCCTTACTAATTGCAGCTCAAATGTCCTAATGAATTTGTAAAATCCCTTTGCTTACTTTAAATCTACCTTGTCTCTCCGACAGTGTTAACTGAAACTGGGAACAAAATAAACTCACTTCCCCTAGATTGTTTGTCATGTATTCTGTCAGGAGGAGGAGCAGAGCGACTGACCCTGAGGACCTGTGAGTTCCCCTGTGATGGCTCCTCCTCTTTCCCAGGTGCTGATGTTGGAGCTGGGGGACCCAAACCTCCCATCACTTAGTGTCCAGAGGGAACATGGACCATTTGCCTTGAACGATGCTAAGAAGAAAAGGAATGTCCCCCAGAAGTTCCCTTGGCCCCACAGGTCTCTCTGACAACAATTTCATTAAATGTTACTTAATTAATTTATAGTTAATATGTTCAATTAAATATTGTATGATTTAACATATCAAGTATAAAACTTAACTAAAAATGTCCAATGAAAATTTGGGAAGAAAATATCTAAAAATAAAAAGTAAAAACTTATGAAAATCTTAAAAACTTACTGATTCCATTGGGAGGAATAACTGCCTCTCTGGTTATTTACACAAAAGAAATTAATTTTACTAGGATGGTTTAGAAGTCAGTGACTGTTTACTAACACACCAGCATATTTGAACAACCATAAATTACACGACTGGTACATTTAACTACAGGATCTTTCTCTGTTATGATGAGACACAAGGGCAAAGTTAAATGGCCTGGGGAGGTGACCAGGTCTTCCGGAAAGGGCTCTTCCATTCTAAGACTGGAACTTCTCCTACTTCTCACAGCAAAGTTAATAATGTACCCTGGGGTCATTCAAGACTTCAGACTGCTGTCCTACTGTGGACCCAGCCTGTTTAACCTGCCTTTAAGAAAACGAGGTAACTCTGTGACCAGCCTGGTCTACAAGAGCTAGTTCCAGGACAGGCTCCAAAGCCACAGAGAAATCCTGTCTCGAAAAACCAAAAAAAAAAAAAAAAAAAAAAAAAAAAGAAAGAAAACAAGGTAATAATCAATCCTACTTGTCTTGGACTTCCCATGCAATCAGCTTTTACAACCTAAGTTTAAATCATGGGCTCTTTCAAGCCCCTGGCCCAGGTAATACATGTGTATCATTTATTCTGTATTTGAAATTGCAAATACAGAAGAAGAAAGCAACTTCCCAAAGTCTACCACAAAAGTTGAAAACAACCATTTAGGAGTGTTAGAGGATATTCAGTGTTTGCAGTCTGGGTCAGTTGGGATCAGTTGGAGTCAGTGACTTAATAGATACGAAACTCTGTTAGAGATTTCCATGAAGAATCCCATTCCTTCCCCATGTGACACTTTCTGTGTTCTTCAATAAAGGCAGAACATAGCGCCTCGTTAGGGACAGACACATAAACATACAAAGACAAAATTCAGCTACACACAAGGACAGATGCAGGTACTGGGACAAACAGATTCATGGGACAGCCTTCAGTCATGTACAAACTCAGACTCATCCAACAGAGGGAGCAAGAAGTAGAGAACTCAAATCTGAACTTGTGGAGTGATAGTTCATTTGTATTTTAATAAATAAAGCTTGCCTAAAGATCAGAGAGTACAACAGCCCCACTGGTCAGCCTTACAGACCAGACAGTGGTGACACACAGTTTTAATCCCAGTAGCCAGCCCTAGAGAGGAATATAAAACGGGAGGAGACAGGTCTTACTCAGAGTCTCATTCTGAGATTCCTGAAGGCAGGATCGCCATTTCTGACTGAGATAGAGGTAAAAGCCAGTGGCTGGCTGTGTTGCTTTTCTGAGCTTCAGGTTACTGTGGTGGGCAGCTGCCTAACCTAAGTACTAACAATGGTCATTGCCCCAGGAAAGAGACCCATAGAAAGATGGGTGAATTTTTTTGGCCTTTACATCATACATGTCCACATAATTTTTCTTTTATGACTTCAGTGATTAAAGAAAACCACTGATGAAAAATAAACATTCATAAATAAAACTTTATCATAAGTTCATAATCCACATCATGAACAATATAGTCTAGCCATAAGATAATGAAACGGCAACATGTAATATGCAGTAAGAAGATGTGTTCATATTTGTGTCTATTCTAGTAATATATTATGCTAGAAAGGATTTTCAAGGGAGCTATAAACAGCTGTCTCCAGTCATTTGCCCACATCCGTAAGAAAGAAATACTGCTATCTGATCAATAGAAACAGTGCTTGGATAGTTATATGGCTTATGTTGCTCATCCAAAACAATTAATGATAGGACTGGAAGATCAGCAATTTTGATCAAACAGTTCTATTATCCTTCTCACTTTAACAATAGGCATACACATGTATTTGCAGATTTAATTTCAGTTATATGCATTATTCATTTTTTAAAGCTTTCCTTTCACTTCCAATTTAACCCAATAGGTGTTAAAATTACCAGTTCTTTATATCCTTAAAATTAATCTGCAAAACTTGCTTTGCCAACCAAGGAACACGGCCACTGTTAGTGCACTCACACTTCCGATAGATCATCAAGCTTCATCAACTGTCTGCTGGGGAAACTTCAGCTCTCATTTATTTTCCATTTTCCCTTTGTTAATTTAGTCTTGGAAAAGACCAACAGCATTGTTGAAGTGGGGGGGACTCTAGCAGAAGACCAAATGCTGCGAGTATGTTCTAAAAAGTTCCCCGTGAATGAGGACACATAGCCTGGGGGCTGGTTTGTCTGGCAAGTTACAGGAAGGCAGACAAAGCACACAAGGCATAGGAGCTACTTTTCAATGCACGACACTGGCGTGGGCTCTGTGCAGGCATAGCACCAAACACAAGGGCAAGTTCAGCAGGAGTGAACTTTTCCTAAAATATTCTGATGACACAGATATCCCGATAAGACCCTTGGAGTAGGGACACATGATAATGAAAAATATCAGTGGCTTCTGTCATTGCTTTTTACCAAATATATGGTAAGAAACAACTTCAGGGCAGACTGATTTTGGCTCATGTTTGAGAGTAGAGTCTGTCACTGCAGAGGAGTCTGCAATGTCCACAGCAGTGGCTGAAGGATACAAATACTCATTTATACCCGAGCAGACCAGGAAGCCTAGGACAAAGAATGTTAATGTCCGTCTGGTTTTCTCTTTTCTCCCTTCTATTCAGTCTGGGCCTTATTCAGTCTGGGCCTTCAGCTCCCCTGATAGAACCACTCACATTTAGGGTGGATCTTCCCTCCTCATTCAGATCTGCTGGGAAATGTCTTCCTAGTTGTCAGGGACCATTGTCCCAAAGACGATAGCAGGGACCATTGTCCTAAGAATGTTTGTAGAAAACCACACTACCTTGAGAGCTGTTTGCTGACAGAATCTGCCTCACATCCCAACAATCTTGATAGCAGGGACCATTGTCTTAAGAATGTTTGCAGGGAGCCCCCACATCCCAATCGCCTTGAGAGCTGTTTGACCAGGTGTGCTGACTAGTGACCTTTGCTACCCCGGCAAAATCCCCCACCCCAACCGAAATTCCTCATTCAAGGGCTATATAAGCCGCTGCCATTACGCTAATAAACAGAGACCTTGACAACAGATCTTGCTTGGTCTCATTCCTCTCTCGCGCCCATGTTCTTTCAGGTAGCGCCTCTTCAGGACCCTGGAATAACTGGACCTGCTGGACGGGTACACCTAGTCATATGCAAGTGAGTCTAAATCCAGGCAAATTGTCAATGAAGATTAACCATCCCCGGTGGCTCAGGAGCAATCCTCATTGTGGAAGGACTTTACCATGTGCTCCAATGTCCTGCGTCCCTAGCATCAGGACTGAGTGTCCAATCCCACACAAGGGCTCTCCATCATCCAGAAGCCCATGCACAAATGAGCATGTTCAGATCGTCCCCTAAGATACCTAAGTCCTACTGCCTTAACCAAACTTAGTTTGGTTGATGTAGTTGCTGGGGCATTAAAGATGGAAGTGAGCAGAGATAATGAGATTCATCATGTGCGGAAGTGAGTCCACTGGTCTAGAATAGCGACATCACACACACAGGAATAAAGCACTCACAGGTTCCCCCTTCTTTGACTAATAATCTGTTTCCTAGCCTGATAACAACTGATATTATACAAGTAGCATGTTCCCCCAGATTCTCCGGAACATGTGATCATTTCTTGGATTTTGTTTGAGGACATACATCTATGCATTATTTTCTTTACAGCAAAATCTGATTTAATATATGTACATCACATAAGCCCCAAGTCATTCAGCTTCTTAGTCCTCACCAGAGCAGTATAAAACCTCGGTGATAGCATGTATCAATTCTGTTCACTGATCCGAGTTTGACAGGGGGTCTACACAGGACTTACTGCATTACTAGGTTACACTGCCAAGTCGTTTCCCTGCATCAGCAAGTGTAATTTCCCCATTCTTGATAAGAAGCTGCCAGTATTGGTTCAAAGTTGATAGAAGGAACAGGAAAAGGGTTGAGGAATGGGAAAATAATTTGTTGGGGGGATTTTAGCTATTAGGAGTCAGACCAGCACTCACTTCAAGCCAACCACGCTGAAATGACGGAACCTCTGTAGAAGAGTGTGTTTTCTAGATGTTCGTAAAGGCACTGGCTGAATAAAAACCTCCGTGATAAATCATAATGCTGAATTATGTTCCAAGTTCCACCAAAAACCACAAGTATGCAGAAAAGATAATTATTCATGGGGGCCTAGCATAGTAAACTTATAAACAGGCTTATGAACAACTAGAGCATTTGAGCTAATCTAAACAGGAACCATTTTGTTATCAATCTTTTTCTTGCTAAGTGCACAGACGATTTAGGAATGATTTAGATGGCCCAGAGTCTCACAGAGTTCAAGGATGTCATTACAATTTAGATCTGAAATAGTCACCAATGGTCCATGTGTTCAAGGTTTGGTTTCCGCCAGAGGCATTGCAGAAAGAATAATGGAACCCTGAATAGGGAGGCGAGTGGAAGAAAGTCAGATCACTAGGGTGCCTCCCTGCCATTTTCTGGTTGTTTCTGTGTACCTCACTCCCCAGTGTGAGGTGTACCACTGCCATGAGGCATGCATGTACCACATTCTCCAATATAAAATATCCTGGTACACCATCATGCACTGTTTAGTCCTGTTCAAAGTGGGATCTGGGAGAAGAGCTTTCTTTACCCAGACTCCCCTACATGTTCAAGTATCCTCAAAATTCCTTGTCCTGAACCAAGCTGCCCCCCACCTCTGTGACAGGGAGAAAGAAAAACAGCGAACAGCTAAGGGTTTTCAAAACACTGTGTCCTTGAAAAGAGCTGGAGGCTAAAGCCTTTCCAACAGAGGTTATTATATTCGCCCCGTGATATAAAACTACGTCAATGGGAACAGGAAACCAGAGGCTTCTGACGGCCAAGTTCACGATCAGCGTGACTGTCGATGCTCCCCCATGGGACAATGTTCCACAGTCTAGCAGCTGTTTCCATCACTTTCTAGTTGTCTCTTGTTCTTTAACCTTTGTCTGTTACGTCCTTAAGGAAGTCACTCATTTGAAAGCAAAAGTAAGGCTATCTTACATCATTCCTTGGACCACACAGAACAGCCACCATGTTGTACTGGTCTGCCACAGGCCTGAAGGTGAAGGGTCAGCCAACCACAACCCAAGTCTTCAGAAACTAGGGACCAAAGTCCACCTTTCCTGCATACAGGTTGATTACTGCAGGGATCACTGCAGAAAATGGAACCATTCTCAAACACCCCACTCATCTTGGGCCCACACTCATCATACAACAGTTGCTCCTCAGCGAAGGAATAATCACAACAGTGCTTCCACAGGATGCTGTTAGACTATAGCATCGGCAAACATCTGGATAAGTAGGTTTCTAACTGACGGACATGTCAAGTACGGTCTGCGAGATCGCTCTGATTTTCTCCAGTGTTAGACTGCTGCCACAGAAACAACGGGGTTCAGTGCCAGGCTGCACACTGGCCATCCCTAGCTCCTCATAATTGTCTTCCGCCTCTCAGTTTCCTCTGAGCTATATAGGAAGCAGTCTTCTGAGGCTTTAAGAGCAGCACAGAAGAAGCTCAGCAGTAGTGTACTGTGCTCATTTTACAGACATGAGGGGGTCTATGGTTCTGCGGAGAACTGACTGCCCTTTCCAGAGGCATTATTAGCAATACCTCCAAAAACAGTCACTTGTCTGCCTACACTCACTCAGGGAGTACCCGAACCTCTACAGAATTGCTATGGTTGGTCCATTCTATACCCAGCCCCCCTCGCACTGACCAAAGTGTTAGCTGTAAGTCTTGGCTTGGGGGCAGAAACAGCTGTCAGGAAGGCTCTGGTCCACCCTGCATCCTGAATTCTGTCCTGACCTGCAGACACAGTGGGAAGCCATCCAAAGCAAAAAGTGTTTACATCTGCATTCTAATAGCGAACTTCCTTCTAATGCTCTTTTTATGTTGATTATTTTAAAAGCTTCTTAATGGTTTAATGTGTTACAAATGCACAAAAAACATGTTGCCCTTTGGCAGAGCCATTTAAGAATTAGAACACCTTTAATTTTTTTCCCCTGGCAAATAAACTTAAATTAAAAATGAGTTCTGTTCTGTTCCATTAGATCACTGGCCTTTTATCCGTCCTGTATAACAGTCATAATTAAATCAACTCTTACCTGCCCCCAAATTCCATGGGTCAGGGGTGCAGGCCTCAATACGTACTGCAATGGGGGTGACAACTGATAAGAGACAAAGGAGCCAGCTAGTCTTTTGCAGGGACTTAACTGAAGATCAGTGTTTCTCCCTCAAAGAAGGACTAAGGTCAATGAGCAAACAAACGCAAGTGAAGGGAGGCCAGCATCAGGAGAACGACAGCATAGTAGTGTCTGAGTTCCACATAACCCCCACCCCTGCTAGAAACCCACTATTTCTCATTTCTGTCACGCAAATACAATTTATATTTATTTAAAAAGAGTCACCCTGGTGTCTGGAAAGCACAGGAAATTCTTTTTTTTTTTTTTTTTTTTTTTGGCTTTTTCGAGACAGGGTTTCTCTGTAGCTTTTGGTTCCTGTCCTGGAACTAGCTCTTGTAGACCAGGCTGGCCTCAAGCTCACAGAGATCCGCCTGCCTCTGCCTCCCGAGTGCTGGGATTAAAGGCATGCGCCACCACCACCCGGCCTACACAGGAAATTCTATTGCAAAACCAGCATTCCCAAATCTCAGGACATTTAGAGGAGGTCCATCCAGTACGAGAGAATGGGCCACAACATTCATTCACCACTTCCAGCAAAACATAGTTTGGGCTCTCAAGTTGTAATAAGAGCCAAACCCCCATGGTGGGAATGCGGAGCCCTACCCTGAAGGAACTCTGTCCTCTTCTTGTGGTCTGTTCAACAGAAGTCCTGTCAAGGACACAAACCAACTATACAAATATACGCATTCAGGTGCAACGGAACAACTGCCAATGTGAGTATCAGGGGAGAGGCTAAACAGCACAGCACCTTAGGCTGTGCCCTTGCTTCCCACAGGCCGAAGCAAAGGACAGTTGACCTGTTCAACACTTTGTGTTGCTGAGGATGCATGTATGCAGTGAGACTACGTAGCACTATGCCACCAAATATGAATTTTAATGTAATGAGTCAAACGTTCTTACTGCAATTCTATAAAAACTTGAACCAAGTCTATAAAAGGAAAAACCACAAACATACATACGTCTGTGCTAGGAGCATGAAAACCCATGCTCCCCTTCTTAGTATAATACCAGGTTTATAAAAGAGACACACTGCTTGTATACATCACTCCAGCATTGCTGGGTTTCAACTCCATCCCAACTGCACTGTGTGCTTGACTCATTGAAATTTATCTAAATCACCAAGGCAGACTTTTCAGCAAAGACTTATTAATTAAAAGTCAAAGTCGGTGCTTAACAACTCAGAATAGGTCATAAAAAAAAACCCCATGGGGGGATATAAATATTTGATCCAAGGAACCAAAAAGCACAACCAATCCGTGTGACAGGGTGGCTATAGCTGGGAACTCTGCTAAGTGGATAAGTCACTTAAGAAGGGACAAATCCTTCAGAGTTCCACATGCATGAGCATATAGAGACCATGCGTTAGAGGGAAAATGCAGAACTGTGGGCTGCAGGGGCTGTCCGGGGCCAGTGTGGCCTTCATATAAGCAAGTGTATTATAAGAGGAAAGTGTCCCTGTGATTGTTGAATGGACCCAACACTACCGAAGTGAATATTAGACCCAGTTAAGGTGACGAGTGTTATGTTTTGTGTATTTTCCTACTACGAAGAAGGAAAACGACTCCTTCCTCTGTCTTTGCTCCATTTATAACTACCTGATGTTGTTATTTTACTCATATGAATTTGAGTGTGCATGTGTTTACACCATTAGTATCCCAAATATATAAACATAACATCAGAAATCTCCACCCTTGGCACAATACCTGACACTTAAATGATTAAGAGTACTTTTTAAAGTTATAATTATTCATTTTTTTTCAAACATGTTTAGTTATATTAATCCCGAGGACCTGAGTTCAGCTTTCTTCCAGCTCGCCAGGTATAATTATCTCTTTGTTAGAGATCGACATTCTTTAACTTCCGGGGTGAGTTATTAGCAAGTCACTTAACCACAGCTGGCCAATAACCAGGACACATGGAAGTGATGTCCCCAAATAAGACACCCACAAAGTCAACTGTGAAAACAAGTCTAACAATATTATCCATTTTACTATTTCAATTACATATCACTAAATGGCCCAGGGTAAAAAGAATGCTCCAAATTCTATGAATATAATATGCTCTAACAGAAATCACATACTACACTTCATTTTGCTTAACTGGATGCTAAAGTAATTTTAATTCTCTGATGTTTTCCAACTATGGCTCAACTGTAGAGCTGGGAAATCCCTAGGTATGTGCAATTACCCTGAAGCCAGCTTCTGACTATGCTTGTCTTTGAAAACATAACTCATACAGGTAGGACACTTTACTGTTCTCAAAGAACCTCACTGTAAAGGGCATAGCCTGATCTTCATCTACACTTCTGATGCTGTGGGCAGGGACTGGCTGGTATCCCTGTTCAGAGACGAAGAAGTGGGCAAGTGCGGCGAACTCCCTGACCAGCAGGAAAAGACGATCAGCAGACGAGGATTCTTCCCAAATCACGCTTTATTGGAGCCTCTTGGTTGAAGGGAGAGCGGAAGCGAGGGGCCCCGAGCGCCAAGCGGTGGCTGCTTATATAGGGGGTAAGGGAACGAGTCGTGCCTGGATTGGCCGATGCGCACCTGCCGATGCTCCTGGCCACGGGGTTGGCCCTAAGCACATCATCGTCACTGCACATGCGAGAGGCACGGTTCCACTGCATTGCCTAATATGGAGCTGTCCACCAAGCGAGGCCAGGGCCAAGCGCCATCTTGTAATGGCGGCCACTCGAATCGGCTCCCAGCAGGCAAGAACAAAGGAAATGGGTGACTGGACGTGTTCCCATGGAGAGCCTACGCCTGCACTTGGAAGTAACCGCCAGAAATACAAAAGCCAATGCTCTGGAGAGATGCTACACATGATCCCCACAGAAATCTGACCCAGTGATGACGATGTATCCATGAGCCTTGGGGAAGAGGATGCTCAGAAAGCAGGGCTCAAGCTAGATACCGTTTCATGGGTGTCACCATGACAGGACAGAGCTCAGTGCATTACAGACACTGAAACACAGCCTGGCTAAAACAAACGGTTTTCCATGAGTCTGCCAAAACTGAATTCTCAAGGCTAGGCAACTCTGTGAGCCCTGACATCAAATGGCAGTTCTCAGGTTCTAATTTCAAGTACTCAAGTATGTAAAACATTTCTAAAAGATCTTGGGGGAAAAAAAAAATCAGGTCCTCAACATCAAACTCTTTTGAGTGAACAAGTTAAGGCCTGGCTTGGTGGTGTAGGCCTGTAATCCCAGCTTCTGAGGAAGTGGGAGCAGGGAGATGGCAAGTTCAAAGCAAGCCTGGACGACTTAATAAAACCGTGCACCAAGGTAGGAAGTATAAACAGAGAAGGATGTTAAAGACAGTGATGAACACACCAAGTGTATGTATGTGAGACCCTGGGTTTGATGTCCAGTGGCACACACAGAAAAGTCAGACGGCTAAAACAAATGACAGTGCACTTTGATTGACTGGTTGCTATAGTTACAGCTCTGTCTCTGCAGCTTCTCTGCACCGGAAAGCAGCGGCGGCTGCAGCGGCGGCCTTGCAATGACACCATAGGAGCTGTACCGTGATTATCTGTTTGGTAGCTGCAGAGAGGACAGTGGCTTTCCTATGACCACAGGGCCAGCTGCAGCACAGTCAGCTCAGACACAGGAGGATGACAACTAAGGAAGTTGGCTATAGTATCCACTCATGTGTGGGTTCACCCACGGAATGGTTTGCTAACACAAAATTCAGGTCCAGAGTAAGAGACAAGCTTCAAAAATGCTATCCCTGTGGTCATAATAAAATAGAACCATGCCGCCCTCGCCTCACGCTTTTGAAAAGGTCACTACAGAACTCTGCCAGTGTTCACAGCTTGACAAGCAAGATTATGGAGCTCTTGAGCAAGGATAAAGTCAGAATGAAGTCAGAAGATCTGCAGGATGGAAACAGATGACGGATCACTTCCGGAGACAGAGAGTAAAGAACAGATGAATCTCGGCATCTCCAGTTTGATGACATCTTCAAGGTTAGGCTCGCTCTGTCATTTTCAACACTGGAATCACATTCTATAATGTCAGGTTCTAGATCAACAAATCAGTCCCTGCCCACCGTGTAAGGTACCTTGTCTTGCCATCCTTTCTCTACGATCAACGCTTCTGGAACCTACTGGATCCTGGCTGATCTCCTCTGGGTGGTAGTGTCTTTGGGCAGAGTTGTGGAAGATGCAGGGTTCAGAAATGAATGCACTGATTTCTGGGAGCCCACCCACACTGTAGAATGCTGCCACCTCCCACGACACTGGTGTTTTGTTTTCCTAGTACAACCTGAGACGATGGTAGTTATCTTTTTGAGAGAGGTCAAAGCTTTACAGCAGTGCCTCTCAAACTTGGATGACCCCTTTGGGGGGGTCAAACGACTCTTCCACAGGGGTCACCTAGGACCACTGGAAAACAAAAATATTTATGATCCACCACAGCAGCAGAATTACAGTTATGAAGTAGCCTAGAAAATAATTTTAGGGTTGGGGTTCACCACAGCAGAGGAACTGTATTAAAGGGTCACAGCGTTGGGAAGGTTGAGAACCCCTGCTTTACAAGGACGATTTACACTGACAGCGCAGACTGTGATGGAGGTTCATGTGTGTCTCAGCCACATCCCCAGTGGCCTCTTCATATAAGCTTCAACATTGCTCTGATTCTACATTAATATTCTTGCTGACTTCAACCATACAAGCAAACATCCTTCCATCCCTTCTATTCCTCACTCAGTTCATTTCATCCCCAAACTGTCCCAAGGCATGTCCACACACTGCTGGGGAAGGCTGAAAGGGGCTCATGGGTTTAGAAGGTCCGCGACTCTCTCTTCGTAAATGCTGTAAGGTGCTCACCAGCCATCGGAATGCTACCGTGGACAAAGAGCTAGCTCTCAGTCTGTAATTGCAGGACCCGTCTTTTCCCCATCTCTTTCTGCAGTGCCACGCGGACCACCAACAGCCATCACCAGTCTAAATTGCACATTGGCTCAAAAGCCTCAGGTCAAGAAAGGTGAGCTGTCCTGCGTCGTACAGCAAGGAGTCTGGTGACTTCAATTTCTTCACCCACCTAACATGCCTCCTCTCTCATTTCTAACTTCAACTCCCTCACCTAACACACTTCCTTCTATTTTTAAGGTCGACTCAGCTCAATTGCTGCCTTTTCAAAACATTCTCTGTCAGTGTTTGACACACTAGGAACACACTGGGCAGAGCTTCACCAGCAGGCAACAAGCAGGGCGGCTATGAGGTTGCTTGTTATTGGAATCCCTCCATCAACTGAAGATTAATTCTTTTAGGGACCCGAGTCAGTGTGCAAATACCAGTTGAAAATGGGTTTTCATTTATTCAAAGGGATTGTCAATCTATTGTAAAAGATGCCCTGTCTCTTTGAATACCATACATTTACACACCCTGCAGAGCTATCAAAAGGCTTCCTAAAAATATACGCATGCATTAAAACCGGGGAAACACACAGAGTTGTGTCAATAGCTGAAATTCTTGGCCACAACACCAAGATGAAAAAATCAAAACAAAACCAGGACCTGGTATGCTACGTGGATGGGGCTGTGATGGGGATGAGGCAGATCAGGTGCCCTCTCCCAGCAGAAGCAGGAGGAAGTAATATATTGTGTGCCCCAGAGCTGATTAGAATAGCATTGAAGTTATTTCTTATGGTGCACACCTGGAGGTGGACAGGGTCTTATGAGGGTTCTACAATCTCACATGAGGAACAGAGGTTCTACTCTGGATACTTCAGAAGACACATGTAAAACCAATAACAGCCCCGAAAGCAAGCCTGATTTTCAAAAATGCTATCAGCAAATATAAAATCATATGATCCCTAGAGGTTTAAAGGCACCTTGCTTTCTGTCCTTCCTTCTCCTACCAGGCCTTCTCTCTGCCTGCCCCCAGTCAGATACCCTGCAATTCTATTTCCACTTCCTAACACCTGAGTCCTGCTAATCCCCTCTAAAATCCTTCTTCCCGTCAGTTTCTTTACCCTCTCCTGGTTTCTGGGGTTCCGTGGTATTGACTCAGAGTTGAGGACTTGGAGTTTGGTACTGCAGACGAGAGAAAATGTGTTCATCTTTCTTGGTCTGGGTTACCTCACTCAATACAATCATTTCTAGTTTCGTCCATTTACATGATTCTTCCTTACAGTTGAATAATATCCCATTATGTACATGTTCCGCATGTTCATTGTCTGCTCATCTGTTGGTGGACATTAGGGAGTTTCCATTTCCTAGCTACTGCGCAGAGAGCAGCAATGGGCACGACTAGGCGTGCATCTGTGGGGTATGATGTGGAGTCCTTTGGGCATGTACCAAGGAGTGATACAGCCGGGTCATGTGTGATGTGGAGTCCTTTGGGCACGTGCCAAGGAGTGGTACAGCCGGGGCAGCGGTAATTTTACTTTTGGCATATAGAGGATTCTCTGCGCTGATTTTTATAGTGGCTGTACCAGCTATCCTTCCAGTGAAGGAGTGAACGGTGGATAAGGGCTCCCCTTTCCCCACAACCATTTGTTGTCAGCTGTTTTGTGACTTTAAGTCATTCTGGTTCGGGTGCCATTTGCTCTCTGATGGCTAAGGATGACGACTACCTCTTCATGTAGTTCTCAGCCCTTTTTCTTTCTTATCTGTTTAGATCCCTAGTCCATTTTTTTTTTAATGTGGGTCATTTGTTTCCTTTACTCTTTGTTTTTTTTTGTTTTTTGCTTTGTTTTGTTTTTTGTTTTTATTTTTGTTTTGTTTTTTTGTTTTGTTTTGTTTTTTTGTTTTTGTTTTGTTTTTTTGGTATATGCGGAACGTCAGTCCTCTCTGTCAGATGTGTAGCCAGCAAGGAGAACGACAGACATGGGTCTAATAATTTCACTGTTCTGCATGTGGCCATCAGTTTCCCTGGCTCTATTTGTTAAATATCCTGTGTTTCTTTCAGCATTTTTGCCTTTGTCAAATATCAGATGGCTATAGTGATGAGTACTTATATTTGGGTGTTCTGTTTTCTTCCACTGATTTATATATGTCTCTCTTTGGATTGGTACCATATTGATCTTATTATTAGACGTCTCTAATATTCTTGAATTCTGGAAAAGCAATAGCTCCAGTATTATTCTTTTTTTGCTAAAGATTGCTTTGGTGATACTGAACCCTTACTGCTTATATAAGAACTTTAGAATTTTTTTTTCTATCTTTGTAGAATGTTGTGGGTCAGGAATGCATTTAATCTCTACACTGTGTGGGATGGTCATAATACTAATTCCACTGAGCCATGAACACATGATGTCTTTCCATTTTCTAGTTTTGACAGCTGATCAGGGTAGTCTAAGTCACTCCCAAAATAATGCAGATTTTCAACGTCATCTTTGCCTCTCAGCGAATGAGGGTAGGGCCCCATTGCAAAGACACCATACACTTAGGATATATGAACTGGCTGACTCCAGCTGGATGTGACCTTAAAGCTCCTTTTCTGTGATCTACCCTTTATGGTTCCAGAAAATACTATGTAAGGTGCAAAGAGAGAAAAACAAGCAGTTCTACCAGGTGCAACACCTAGGAACCACAATGATCACCGGAATGGCTAGATATTCTTAGAGGCACAAGACTTGACACTTAAAAGTCAGCAGCAAGCAACAGCTGTCTAAATGGACTTAGGGACCATTCAATAAGAGAGAAACTATGCCTGGTACTAGATAGACACTTGCCAGTTTCTGGGTCTACTGAGCTCATAGACTTTATAGAAGAATTCACTGCCACTATTTTGCAAGAACAGTGCAATTCCTTACCACATTCTAAATCTTATCCTTATACCCACAGAGACGAGTAGCTACCACCTCCCATCACAGAAGCCTTTCATTATACAGTTAGTATTATCCGTATCACAGATAAGCATAGAAACAGGTGCGACTGTCAGAGGTCACTGATGTCATAGGACTCAGGAGACAGCTCCATGCTGAAGTGTTTGGGAACACAAGCATGAGGACCTACATTCAGTCCCCGCACCCACTTAAAAACCAGGCATGGGAAAGGGTCCTTGTAAACCCAGAGATAGGGAGGTGGAGACAGAGAATATCTGTGGCTCTCTGCTCAGCCAGCCTGGCCTCATTGGCGAGACCCAGGTCCCAGTGAGAGGTCAAAACTCAAGACACAAGATTTCTGAGGAAGGATATCCTAGACTGATTCCACATGCACACATACATACACCTGTGTACACAAGCATAATATACATATACAACTGTGTGCACACAAACATACACATAACTGTGTAAATACAAACACACACAACTGAATACACACAACTGTAAACAATACAAACTCTGTTGTAATAGGAGCAGCGGAGTGCCAGCACCCGGCCGCCCGCATGGTTTTACCTGAAATAATTACATGGAAACTGTATTCTTTTAAACACTGCCTGGCCCATTAGTTTTAGCCTCTTATTTGCTAGTTATTACATATTGATTTAACCCATTTTTAATATTTTGTGTAGCACCATGAGCTGGCTTACTAGGAAAGATCTTAACCTGCGGCTGTCGGGAGTGGGAGAATCATGGCGACCGCCTGACTCGGCTTCTTTCTCCCAGCATTCTGTTCTGTTTACTCCACCCACCTAAGGGTTGGCCTATCAAATGGGCCTAGGCAGTTTCTTTATTAATTAACCAAAGAAAGCAACAGATTAGAAAGAAATCACTCCCACATCACAACTGCATACACACAACTATATACATATACAACTGTATATATCCAACTGTTCATAGCACTAGATGCATAAACATAACTGTACATACCGTGTACATACTCAACTGTACACATTGCTGTATATACACACAACTGTATATACATACAACTGTACACATGTACAATTGCATACAACTATACACACAGCGGCATACACACAACTGTACTATATACACAATTGCGTACATATAACTAACTATACACACAGCTGTACACAGACACATTATATTTGAGATCCAAGTCTTACTATGACAGTAAATCCCATGACAGCACCTATTGGCCTTTGAAAACTTAGGAGAGAAATGAAGCGCCAATACTGTCCTCTACCTGACACTATCTAAAGCATTACGTTAATATATCAAACTCCATGGGTTCATTTTTCTGCACACAATTCAATAGAAGGCTTCCTGCTCACTGTGGAAGAGCATTGTGAGATTGCCATAAGGATTTTCTTCCTCCCAGACAGTCACCACTCAGAAACAACTCTGACTTGTAAGAGATTCTTCTTTCTAGCAATCATAAATGTTATGTTTTGTTGTCCATCAACCTTAGTCTATGCAGCTTGCAAAACAGCTTTGGCACAACTAAGACTTTGCAATCCAAGAACCCAAAGACTACACACAGTCCATCAATAATTCTTTATGATGTCAACAGGCTCCTGGTCACTAGCCAGCAGCCATGCCTCACATACCCATCAATAGAAACAACTTCCAAGCTCTCTGGGAGAATTTGTCATTTCCCAGCATTGCCCTTAGGTGATGAGGACATTAGATAGAAACAGAGAGCAGAGGCACTGGAAGAAGTATCTGACCCATTAGCAGACATCATTAAAGTAGATAGCCTCTGGAAGCCTTAGGGACCATCCCAGTATCAATTGTGTGGTACCCAAAGCAAGATGTAAATTAAGAACAGAAAATAGAAGTAGAGACAGGTTTAAAGATAGACAGTCTTGAGGTCATGGGCCCTAAAGTTGAGTGCTAACTTGTGATTCATCTTAAGGAGCCTTTTTATCCCCACATGGGATGCAGGCAGAGCTGTAGAAAAAGTGTCATCCAGCTGTGGGATCCAATACGGACACCAACACCAAGGGAGACCATGGCCATCAGTAAATTGACTCCTGGTACTCACCGGCACACTTGGTTCTTGTTCTCAGGGCTGGTCCAGGAGATCCAGTGCCACCCTCCCCTGGTCTGGTGAGAAGCACGCTGATTTCATACTCCGTGTCTGGGTCGAGGTGGCCAATTTTGTAACTTGTGGAATCCACCGGCTGCCGATCATTCCAGCTCCCACTGGCTGTGCAGTACTCGACCTCACGAGCCACAATGGGTCCGTCCCCGTTGATGGAGTTGGCATTGAGCTGTATCCACAGGTAGGTTGCTCCGACAGAGGCAAGTTGTGGTGGAGCAATGGGAACAGGTGGTTCTGAAAACAAACCAGAGAGTTATCTTTCAGGTATTCCTGTGTTCAGTTGACAAAGAACTAGACATGCATCCATGATGGCATAGAAGATATTAAAAATTAAGTGTTGAACTGATGAGAGGGATTTTGCTTTGTTTAATAAATCTAAGTACAGTGGTAAGGATTTAAACAAGGTTCAAACCTTACCTTTCAAAAAGTAATGAGGGGGATGGAGAGATGGCTCAGTGCTTAAGATCACTTATTAATCTTATAGAGGACATGAATTTGGCTCCAAGGACCCACATGATGGCTCACAACCATCTATAATACCAGATCCAGGAGATCTGGGGATCTAATGCCTTCTGATATTCTATGGTGCTTATATATACATGCAAAAAACCCCACTACCACATATATAATAAATAACTCTTTAAAAAAAGTAACAAAGATAACTTGAAAGAGTTAGGTACTGAGGAAAGAGGTATGAGGCTCACTTGAAAGTTCAAAACCAATCAAGGGGGAAAATGAGCAAAACCAGTTACGGTCATGGCTCAGTTGGTAGAGCATCTAAGGTGCGAGAGACCCTCAGCTTGCCCCCCAGCACCCAGAGTGGTTTTAGTGGTGCACACCTGAACTTCAACACCCTGAAGCCAGAGGCAAGCAAGAGGATCAGAAGCTGAGAGTAATCTTCAGAGACTGTACAGTGAACTTGGGGTTAGCTCAGACTACATGAGTTACTATCTAAAAACAACAACGAAACAACCCACCTAACTCGTTCAAGTGAGTATGCCCATAATCGGTCTCAGGACAAAATACATAAACATATTTTACATCAAAGAAGTTTTTTTTATTGTCACTAAAGTCACTACTGAAGTCTAACAGCAGGACATATTCCATTGTTAGCCTTCCTGCTGATTAGGGTTTTCTACATCCTTAAATTGAGTTGGCACACTCCTGCTATACCACATGTGGGATTGGTGGAGGCAGGAGCAACAGGAGGTCAAGGCTCGCCTTGGCTACTTGGGGAATTGAAAACCACATTCCCTTATGTTTATATTCAGTATCATCTTAAAAGCAAGGCGGAAGTTATAGTTTATCTCTTCAAACATCCATTTTCCAAGGTGACTCACTTTCCCTAAAGATGTCACAATGGGCTCATCTAACTGGGGGAGTACTGAGCATCCGGATTACAAAGTCTAGTCCTGCTGTCTGCAAGGTATGAGTTTTACTAAAGCCAGAGTAGCAAAGGATGCTCGGAATCAAAGAACATCCTATACCCAGCTTGATAAGAATTAAAGACGTCAATAGCAAACACCCCCTCCAACTGGAGAGTCCTGGCCTGCGGCTGCTTGCTTTCCTCAGCCTTGTCTAAGAATGGGGAGGCTGGTCATCTTACCTATAAATTACCTCCCACCTTATTAATTAGACGCCAGCTGACTGTCCCTCTGGGTACCAGATGACAGAATTCTGCATGCCATTGACACTCTAAGTGGTCGCCCACATGATGGATGAGATCATGTAAGAAAATTCCATAGTTTGTACCGAAAAGAGCTGTCATTCAAGAAAAACCTAAGCTCTTGTGGTTTCTGCTCGAGTGTTTTCTACAGGGGAGGTTGGGCTTTTTCAGTCTCTCCTTCTCAGTTCCTTGTCAAGCTCCCTATGCTGCTACTGAAATAGGGCACAGCCGCCCCTGCATGCTACAACATCCCCTGACCTCTCAGGGGGCAGACACGGCCAATCAGTCGCAGCCTTGCTTCCTGCTGAACAAGACTGAAGGAAAGGTAGTATCACCCGGGGCATGTAAGGTGAGATCACCGCAGGTTGATCCTTAAACACCACTCCTCCCCACCAAAGAAACCACCATCAGTTCTTTGCTTTCTGTGGGGAGGAGGTGTCTTTGCTCTTTTCCATATTCAGATAAAGTGCCATTGACTGGAAAATAGCTCATCAGGATAAATCACACCAAGACCTCATATTTTGAGTGAAGTTTAACTAAGAGACTATGAATGTGATGTAAATGTACTAAAATATTTAATCTTTATTTTGAGACCAGGCAGGCCTTGAACTTGTAACCCACTACCATTAGCCTTCAGAATAATTGGAATACAGGTCTTTGCCGTTAGATCAGACTAAAATATTTCATGATTCATGTAAAGGAATGCCACAAAATGAATTGTAAACCTGGAATGAGAACATGTGGATATAAAGCTATTCCATAGCTTTAACTGCTACCCCGAGAATGACTAATACATAGATATTAGTATGATATTTAATTATATGGAAATTATACATGAAATATATATTTCAAATGAATCCAAGATATTGTGTATCTCCCACAAAATGTTTTCTAATGCCATTGTAGTGGTATATTATTTGTATTTTGATAAATCTTGCCTAAAGACCAGAGGCAAAGCTATAGCCACCAGAGGTCTGGCAATGGTGACACACACCTTTAATCACAGGATTTGGGAGACAGAGACTGATGGATCTCTGTGAGTTCAAGGCCACCCTGGGCTACACAAGATCAATAGAGAAACAAATCCAGGTAGTGGTGGCTCACAACTTTAATCCCAGACCTAGGGAATCACTCGCCTTTAATCCCAGAACTAGAGGGAATATAAAATGGGAGGAGACAGAGGCTTGGGTTGCCTAGTTTGGAGTCACCCAGCCTTGGTAGAGGTAAGACTTCTCTAGTGGCTTGGCTGCTTTGCTTTTCTGGTTTTCGAGTTGAACCCCAATTTCTGTCTCTGGGTTTTTATTATTCGTATTACATGCTATGGCACACCATGTACAGACAGCAATGGCAAAAGGACCTGGGCTTGGCTTAAGGAGTTGATTTCCCATGCACATCTTCTAAAGGGGATTTACAGCTCAGTCTCCCCATCTGTAAAACACTAGCACCCCAAAGATTACAGGGTGTTCAGTCATACATGAGTTGTCTGAAATTATTACTGTGTATTTTAATTTAACTTTTTTTTTTCTGAAAAGGTAACATCATTAAAGTAGTAGACTCCCACATATCATTCCTGATATTTGTTTCTGACCCAGTGGCAAAGGCCTGTACTACAGTTACTAGTGAGGCAGAAACGCGTCAGTTGCAGGTTCAAATCTAGCCTGAGCAACCGAAGTCTATGTGGAAATGCGACTATGGACATATAAACAGAGAAGGAGCCAAATCTTCTACCAGGGACCCACACAGCAGCTGTCGCCAGCACTGGCAGAGCACAGACATGGAATACAGGGGTAGCACATCCTGTCAGTCAGCCAGAGAACCCACACTGTCCTCAGACAGGAAGAAGCGATGCAAAAACAGGACAGAAACCCATTGATCCCTCCTATCTATGCTTTCTCTGGCAGGCTAGAATAGTCTAAATAGTCTATGTTCCTTCTAACTCCCGACAAGTTAACTTCCCCCGAAGAGGCCATTTTTAAAGAAGGGGCCACATTTGCAATGGATGGGAATAACAAAACAGGTGTCTTTCTCATTCCAGGGCAGTAACAAGGAGATCATCTCAGAGAAGTGCTCTGAGATGGGGGTCAAAGAATAATAACAGAATGAAGAGTATAAGGAACAGACAAGTAAGAAGGAGGAAGAGGGGACCCTGGTTGGGGGCACCCGGGCCATTTCATCCACACTGAGAAGTGTAATTTCCCCACTACGATTCCTTGACTCCCCAGAGAACCTTCAACAGGGCAGGGTCTGTGGAATGCTGATGAATTGTACATCTGTTATGAATCTTAACTTTGAACTCAAAATTTCATCCAGGCAGTCTAATTCAAACTTTACTGCCCATAAAAATGCAACGTGGCAAAATATAGGATTCAAGTAAATATTGAGAGTGTTCTCCCTTCTGCTACACATCTATCAGTGCCACGGGGAGTGACTGTCAAAGTAGGGTCCGTGAGAAGCCAGTATTGTGTCTCCTAAGCCAAGCAATGGGAGACAGAAACTCCACCAGACAGGAGAGGATTTCTCAAGCCCCTGCTAGGTTTTTTTTTTTTCCTGCTAGGTTTTATGATGAAGGCTATGCCTAGCCACCCTGGTTCAACTGCAATGTGGCGGGATGAGGACTAAACAAATCATTTGGCATTTATGGTTTTAAAATCTGGGAGGGGTGGGTCCTGTTGCAGAGTCTCAAATGAAAAATATGTATACTATCTCGGGCAATACGAACACCCCCATCCTCCTCCCCACTGGGGTCTGACGCCCATCCACCACCAGTTTACTCCGTACAAACGTGCTTTCGGCATTGAAGTTCCCAACAGTCCTATCATTACGTAACACTATTCTTCCTATTTTATATTCAAGACAATAGACGAAGAGGGGAGGTATATCCATGGTTTGTGTCTTCTTAGCTTATTCTGGGATGCAAACCCAGTATTCTTTAAAAGATAAATGTGTCACCAGTAGGAACAGTCCACCTTGACATAACCACGTTTGTGATCTATAATCAAGAAATGTAAAACAAACGAGTAAATGTAAGACACAGGCTCGAGGAAGTGGCTCGGCGAGTCTGACATTCCATCCCTAGCACCGAAACATTGAAAAATAAAATAAATGAAATATGAGATATTATTTGTCTCCCCCAGGAAAAGCAGGAACGACCTGTCACAGTTGTCTAAAATGCCAGCATGGTGCACACGTAAGTTCAAATTATTCAATCTGGTACCAAAAATTGCATTACCAGCTTGATGGGATAAACTCCTCCGCTCACAAAAAAATGCATTAAATGAGATAAAGGAAAATTATTTCCTTTTCGTTTTTTACCTCTCATCTCCCACCTTCTTGAATATAATGACTCAATTTTCCAGTCACACGGAGTTTAGGAAAAGAGAGTAACTGGGACATTATGAAGGCTAAGACAGTGTTATCAACACGGCTTCCATGATATAACAGGACCTTTTTATATAGACATTGCTTCATTTTATTAACCATCTTGCTATCATAAACACCCTGCATGGTGAATATTTGCATTTTAAGTGATTTTCTATCAGAAAAAAAAACTTTATTCCTTAAAAAAAAATTTATAGGTTGTAATCTGTATCCACAGAGCTGTCAGAAGCCCTGGTTGAGCACACAGGCACTGCTCTGCATGCTACTAAACCAACATCAATCACATACGTTTTCCAAAAGCATTGCTCACATGCAAAATGTGTACTTAAAATGCAATCCATCAACACAGCCTATCAGCCAGCTACTATTCAGAACAGACAGGATAAACCAGAGCATAAACAAATAATGAACAAACAACTATGTAAGCATGTCTATTTTAATAGGCTATTTGAGGGTATAAAATGCATTAAATACCTTTAACTACCAATTCCGCGTAGTTTGATATCCCAACACCTCCTTCCGTACGAATCATGCAGCGATACTTCCCAGCGTCTCTCTTGGTTGTGTTGACAACATTAAATGAGGCTATGAATCTTCTGGAACTAGTCACTTTTATTTCCTTCAGAGGAGCATCTCGGACATCAATGCCCTGTATCAGCAGAAGCAATATCAGCGGTCATATAAAGACAGTAAGACACCCGATGGCAATTATCAATGTCACATTCAGTGTTTAACCCCCATGGGCAGATGTTCCATTAAAAACAGCAATTCTTCCCCATCAACAAAACAGACTGAAAGCTCCAAATTTAAGAGTGTAGAAATGTGTTTCTCATACCTTTTAAATATATTAAATTAAATGAACTGAGCAGGGGAGAAAATATACAAACCCCCCTGTTTTTTCACTTTTCTTTCTACAAATATTTGGTTCTTCATAACACCTTCTCCTATATTTTTATTCTTGGCTAGAAAACAAAATTAAGTCACCAAGGACTCTATTAGTAACCCAGTCTTTCTATGAGCAAGCAATTACCAAGAATAACACAAAAATGTATACCAGGTACCATCACCATGTCTTCAGTGATAGACCCAGAGGACTGGCCCAAGTTTTATCATGATTTTTCCTGTGGACACAAAATCCATGGACGTGGACCTGATAAACATCTGACTCTGAAATACAGTGAGGGAGCTGTCTTTCTGTACGTTCTGTGCTCTCCAGTCCCCACGAGGCTGCTTCTACAGTGGGGAAGGTTTGTTTTTTACACCAAGCCAACCTTTTATTTACAAACTCTTGGAAATCCAATCATTGCAAGAGATGAAAGTAGCTGGGCGGTGGTGGCACACGCCTTTAATCCCAGCACTTGGGAGGCAGAGGCAGGCGGATCTCTGTGAGTTCGAGACCAGCCTGGTCTACAAGAGCTAGTTCCAGGACAGGCTCCAAAATCACAGGGAAACCCTGTCTCGAAAAACCAAAAAAAAAAAAAAAAAAAAAAAAAAAAGAAAGCAAAAAAGGAAAACTGCCTTGGCTTTTTGATAGGGCAGAATTTAGATAGGTGGAGTAGACAGAACAGAATGCTGGGAATATGGGAAGTGATTCAGATGCCATGGAGCCAGCCGCCAGGTCAGACATACTGAATCTTTCCCGGTAAGCCACCACCTCGTGGTGCTACACAGATTATTAGAAATGGGTTAAGCAAGATGTGAGAATTAGCCAGTAAGAGGCTAGAGCTAATGGGCCAAGCAGTGTTTAAAAATAACACAGTTTCTGTGTTATTATTTCCGGGGCTAAGCTAGCTGCGTGGTAGCCTGGCGCGACGAAAAGCAGCCTGTTCGCCTCCTCACTACACAGTTCTGTATTTTTAATAAATCTTGGGAAATCTGCTATCTTCTCTAGACTATCTACATAGTAGAAAACAATAGACCAAGATCAGGGATTATGTATGATGCCAAGTCCTATGTCCACTATTCATCCAGAAGCCATGCTGGGAGTACCAAGATATGCTATTATTAAATCAGACACCCAGGGTTGAACACTGACTGGTAGACATCCACCAATGATAGTCTGAGAGGTGAAGGGAAAAACTAGTGCCTGGCAGAAGTCACAGAGGGTTAATCAAGATGTGAGAGTTAGCCAATAAGAGGCTAGAACTAACGGGCCAGGCAGTGTTTAAATGAATTCAGTTTGTATGTTGTTATTTCGGGTAAAGTTAGCCGGGAGCAGGGCAGCGGCAGGAAGCCGCCTGCCATTCCTTTCACTGCAGGGAATAATGGAAACATTGTGGAAACATCACTATCCTACAAAAAGCCAAAAATAAAATTACCATAGAACCCAGCAATCCTACTGTCTGAAGGGAGAACTGAAAGAGGCTCTCAGAGACTTGATGCTATTGGTCAAAGCAGCACCAGTCACAATGGTTAACATGCGGAAGCAATCTCACTTTCCACCAATGGGAGAATCAATGACCAAGGCATTGCACACATAGTGGAATCTCATCTGGCCCTAGAAAAGAAGGAAATTCCGACACTGCTACAATGGGGAAGACCCTTATGATGTTATATTAAGCGAAATGCATTAGTCATAAAAAGCAAACACTGTATACTTACACTTGAGTGAAAAAGGCAATTTAAAAACTATATAATCTTATCAATTAGAGATAAATATCATCATTACTTTAGTGTAATGTAGATTTTTTTTTAATGTCAGGTTTTATTTAGTATTTAAGTAAAAATCTGAAATGATGGTCCAAACCATACAGACAGGTTTATATCTTTCTTTAAACATTTGGTAAGGTCTGCAGACCTTTTCATATTCTATATATTATTAGATAGCTGATGAATAAAACATACATATAATAAGAACTTTGGTTATGAGACTCCAAATATTCAACAGAATGCTTCCATTTAATTTTGTGGTATCATGTGGCTTTTATAGGATGAAATTATTTTTCTTACTCGATAGGATTTTAATAAGAAAATTAATCTCACTTTTATTATTTTTAAAAATGGCTGTTGGGTTCTCAACCCGTAAGGGAATATCCATCATGCCTATAAGACTTGGGGAATATCTCAGAAAAAGGAGCAGAGAAAATGGAGGAATTCAACAATGGGGAGAACAAAGACACACAGTCTCGGGGACACGCCACCACATGGAGTCACAGTGGCGCAGGGACCAACACAGGGCTGCTCAGGGCTGGACTCATCAACCTGCAGTCATGGGGTAGGGAGGAGCTCAAGGGGTCTGACTCCTCCTGCAGCTCTTGGAAGATGATGACTTTGGGGCAACAGGAACCTCTGGTTTAAGTAGAGGCATGTCCACTGAGTTACCCATGCTCCACAGGAAAGTTCCACATACATGAACAAGGGAAGAGCCCTGGTTAAGCTCAACGAATCACACATAAACAAAGTCACACAAAAGCCATGATAGTGGAAGGGGAACTTGCTGGGACCGGGCTTTAGTGGAAGAAGGAAGAGGCATAAGGGAAGGTGGGTGGCAAGCACAAAAAGAACATGGTAAATATGTCTATGAAGCCGTCAATGAATAAATTAATACTAATTTTTTTAAAAAGAGAATTCCCTATTAGATACCAATGCCTAAAATATGTTGGACTCTGTATGGACAAAGATTTCTTGAAATGTACATCTTTGGAAAATAAAAGTGTGGAGTTTTCAAAAAGAGAATATTGAAACCCTTTCAGAAAAGTCAGTGATATATAGATAATATATGCTTATGATATTACCAAAAATTGTATACAAGTCTAAAAATCCCATTTTGGAGTTAAAGGTTCCTTTTTTTTTTTTTTTTTTTTTTTGGTTTTTTCGAGACAGGGTTTCTTTGTAGCTTTGGAGCCTGTCCTGGAACTCCCTTTGTAGACCAGGCTGGCCTCAAACTCACAGAGATCCGCCTGCTTCTGCCTCCTGAGTGCTGGGATTAAATGCTTGTGCCACCACCTCCCGGCTGAGTTAAAGGTTCCTAATTCAGGCAAGAGTGGAGGTTGAGTCAGAGGAGGAACAAAAGGAAAAAAAACAAACAAGGCTTCTCCTGGAAAAGAGGGAGGAAGTGGCTGTGTCCTGGCTGAAGTGGCAATGCATCAAGTGTCTGGAAAAGCTGGGGAAAGCAGCAGAAGAGGGAAAGCCCTGCAGGGAGGGACCGGGTATGTTCAGGGTCCCAGGACAGGCTGAAGAAGCCAGGGGAAATATGAGAAAAGGGTGGACGGGTCTCTGGGAAAAACAACAGCAGCAGCAACAACAAACCCACTCATCGGATGGGGATTTCTCTTCCCATTCTCCGCAGACCTGACATCACACATCAGTGGGAGCCCCCTTGTTTCTGGATGTCGAAGAGTCAGAGAAACCCAACAGACGTGGGATTCAAGAGGAGCTGCTGCCAGAGGGATGCTCTGAGAAACATTCACATCAGCGTTTATGGAAAGAGGATGAGGGAGAGGAGGGAAGTAGGAAGAGACCTTGGTCATCAGTCTGCACTGTGGACCAGCTACAGCAAATGCTCCCCTAGCTCATTCCACTCATTACGTAAGGTATTGTGTAAGGTATTGCAGGCAAAAAGAGACAGAAATAGTTGCAGAAATAGGAACATCCCTACCTAACCCCACCCACCTGACACACTCAGGGAAGGCTTGGCCAGAACGGTAAATGGTTTTCAGGAAGTGACTGAAGGATTCAATGAGGTGATTTCTAGAAGCCTCTGAATCTCCAGAGTCACTCCCTCTGCCTGGAACTAACTGGAGATTGTGAGGATCCCGGACCACTGGTGAAGTTTGGAAAGTCTTCTAAGCCCCTTGCCCTGGGAGCCTTTTCTATGGCAGCGATGACCAGACAGTGTAATATGCTAGAACCCTGGGCACTACCAAGAAGTCAGGAGCCCGTGGGGAGGCCACCTTTGCTATATTACACAGCTGGACAACGAGAACACGTCTGGTGGGCAGAGCTAGCAGGATGCCCAAGTGACATCTCCCCATCATGCCCAGCGTGAGAGAAATGCAGTCCCACTAAACAGCAGTGCCTCATCTTAACAAAAAAGGCAGCACAGTGCACAGTGGCCAAGAAGAGAAACCAGAAAGTTCTTTATGATATAGGCTATCCTGCAAGACAGCAAAGACAGAACGCAAAGCAGGGTGTTCTCATGTCCAGGGTAATCAAAGGATCGTTGCTTTGACTTTTGTGAGCTTCATGAAATGGCCCATAATGACGGTGCCTGAGAGGAAATGGTCTCACTGGGTCGAACGTGGCCTTTGTGAGTCCCAGAGCACTAAATAGTGTGCACGTGTTCCAGTGTGAGCAAGCCAGGAAGCGGTGCGGATAGTCATTTCAATTATGCTTATACACCTTTCTTTAGGCAATGGGCTCACCGAAGACTTCCAAATGAGCAGTGATTTCCCACCAAAAGGAATCACATTACGTCTTTCAGGAATATCTATGCCATAATCAGAGCAATGATTGAAGGAAATTGAGGCCTAGGGAGTGAGCGGCAGTTTGAGTAAATTAATCAATCTCGGGCATTTTGGAGCTGTTCTGAGTGGCTGAGCCTAGCAGACGACAGGCAGGGCCCTTGCTTGCACAGTCCCATGAGTGAGGATGAACTACACGGTCCAGTCCCCCAATGCAGAAAGAGGAGTGGCCACCCATTTTTAACCAGGCTCCTCTGCAAGATGCAGACTACATTCTCAGCATTGAGGCCACCGAGGACCATGGGGGTGGAGGCAGATTTCCCCCTTTAGCTTACATCATCTAAATGGAACCTTCCCTGAATAGCTCAGCACATCTAGGTTCTTCAGCCCTTGGCCTTTTTCTGCTTGAAAATGAAGACACCGAATTGCTAAACTGAAGGCAAGCCACAAAGTACGTTAGCATCTGCTGCTCTCCCTCTGGGAGCTGAGCCAGGGCTACGCCTGCCTTCCTTTCTCATGGGAGAGCCTCAGATTCTTGGAAGAGGGATAAACAAGGAAACCCCATGATGAGCATGGGAAAAACAAAAGCAAGAAAAAGCTGTGCGAGGTTTAGAGTTCATAGTCCAAAGGCGGGTGTGTTTGTGTGTATGTGCGTGAGAGAGAGGGGGGTGCGTGCGTGCATGTGTGTGTATGTGTATGAGAGAGAGAGGGTGTGTGTGTGAGAGAGAGAGACACATATACACCACACACACACACACACACACACACACACACACACACGTCAGTGGAAGACGCCAAAGCCTCTCTTCTGCCCTCTGACTTCTTCACCCCCAACTCCTAGTCCAAACTCATAGCCCGATTTCCAATCCCACTGTTATGGTTGCTATGCAGCAAGCTCTCCCGCCATCACCCTAATTTCTGTGCCTTTACCCCAAACATGCACCAGCTCTTACAGCCTCCTTTGACCAAGTTACATGAAACCACTAAATGACTTTGAGTAATTAGATCCCTCCAGGACCTCTCTAGATAACTCACATGCTCTCAGGGACAGAGAGTAAACCCTGCTCTTTAAATCAGAGTAATGCAAAGTCACACTAGGTTGAGATATGTGCTAGCTGGAAGGCTTTCAACCGTTTCTCTCTGAATGCTCAGATCTGTCAGAGAGATGCAGCTGGAGATGGGGAGCCGACTAAGACAATAATGGATGTGATTTTCAGCATTGATTTAGACAGTAAATGGTTCCTATAGCAACGGCAGACAGTCCACTTTCTCTGCTCCTGGTATTTTCTGTGTGGTAAGTGATGTTAAATTTATGCTTTAATATATATGGTGTAAAATACTCAAGTTAAGCCTGCTGAAGGCACCATAATTTTACCTCTTTACGAATCATTTTGTAGCTTTTATGGCTAATAACAAAACGGTTCTGATATGCAGTTGTGATTTTTCCCCCATTATCTATAAACGAAGCTAAAAGCCGCTGTAGACCCGGCATGTGACCAGTCCTCCCTCAGCAGCCAGAGCAATGCACATGTGAGCTCACACGCACATAAACACAAGTTAAAATTCTAACTTAATTGGCAATTTAAATTCCTTACCAAAGTTCACGAGTCCTTGCCAAATGTCTAGGTTTCCCACTGTGCTAGGAGATGAGCATCGTGGGTTAGGAGACAGTTCCTAGACACAGGTGTCTGAGCATGAATTCTAGCTACCACCGATGCACCCCTAGGAAAGTAAACAATTTCCCCAGGCCTCAGCTGCACCTCCTATATGTGGGTACAGAGTTCTGCAAGGATCAGTGAAAAAAGCCACCAATAAACCAACAATCAAGCACAACTATCACCTAGCAGAGTACCTACCATCCAGATGTGCTCTATAAACATCATTATGTATGTTTCCAGCAGCTGTAGAAATCAGTGATACAAGCAGTGTTCCTGTTCTGCCATAGATCAGGGAAGCCTCTCTGATCTCTGCTCATGAGAATCCTTTTGGCATCTCTCTCCATCTCTGTCTCTCTGATGTAGAAGGTTCTTCTGTCTATGTGTTACTTTCATTGGTTGAATAAAGAAACTGTCTTGGCCTTTTGATAGGGCAGCACTTAGGTAGGTGGAGTAGACAGAAAGGAATGCTGGGAAGAAGGGAAAAAGAGAGCCGCCGCCATGGGACTGCCTGGCCAGACATGCTGAATCTTTCCTGGTAAGCCACAACCTCGTGGTGTCATACTTATTATTAGAAATGGGTTGAATCAAGATGTGAGAGTTAGCCAATAAGAGGCTAGAACAAATGGGCCAGGCAGTGTTTAAATAAATACAGTTTCTATGTGATTATTTTGGGGTTTAAGCTAGCCGGGTGGCCAGGACAAAAAACAGGCCCTCCCTCCACCAACATCTCTCTGTATCAAACTAAAAGCATCTAAAATTGCCTGAGCTCAGAAAAGAACTACAAGAAATTATTAAACTTAGAAGTGATTCTTTTTTTTTCCAGATGGGGTTGATTATAACTAACTTAGTAGAATCACACAACAAACTCTCAAAAGAAAAAAATTACATCCATTTCTAGACCAACAACTTTTTTTAAAAGGCTTAAAATCCATGTGAGGTTGTAGTTGTTCCTCTAAGAAAGCACTCCCAAATTAGGCACTCACACAGAATTAGATTTTTATAAAAGGTGGAAGGGCCGGGGTCACACAGCCACTACTCTGGCATGGGTGTTGCCAGGGGTCAGTTCAAGCAGAATGGCCTGAGAGGTGTATTTCTATGCCTTTTCTCAGGTCATATGACAATCGTTTTTAAAAATATAACTTTGAGAAAGTGTTATAAAGGAAAAATAAGCCACAGGAAAGAGCGGAGAGTGAAGATTTAGGAAGGATGAGATCCTAAAGACCGCCGACATGCCCCTAACAAAGTCTGTTTCTCTTAGTCTGCCTGGACCACTTTGTATGATGCCTACTGTCTATTTTAAACCCGCAGATAAGGATGCATAAGGTTTGACCCTTACAGCTCATGTTAAAGACCTTTCCTGTGGCCAGAAGCCAGGGACTAAGCAAGCATCTGGGATATTTGTCTCAGCATAAATTGGCCTCTGAGGTTCACCTGGAGAAGACATTTTGTCCATAAAGGCTCAGAAAGCTCCACACATGAGCGAGTGTCTCACGGGCACTTACTATCCAGGTGCTGGATAATGCCAGTGTTTTGAAAGTCTCCTTCATGGTTGATGGAGGTGGGTCTTGTATCTATCTGTTGCTTTCATTGGTTAATTAATAAACCTTGGCCTTTGATAGGACAGAAAATTGGGTAGGCGGAGTAAACAGAACAGAATTCTGGGAGAAAGAAAACCGAGTCAGGCAGTCGCCATGATTCTCCCGCTGGACACAGACGCAGGTTAAGATCCTCCCTGGTAAGCCACCAGCTCGTGGTGCTACACAGATCATTAAAAATGGGTTAATCAAAGATGTGAGAATTAGCCAATAAGAGGCTAGAACTAATGGGCCAAGCAGTGTTTAAAAAAATAGTTTCCGTGTAATTATTTTGGGTAAAGCTAGCTGTGCAGGCGGCTGGGTGCCAGGAACGCAGCCCGCTGTTCCTACAACACATGGTAACTGCATTTTAAAACTAAATTTTGTCTTGTGTTTACATGTATGGCCAAGTGCACGTATGTGTCTGCATGTGCTCTTGCACAGGTATCACGGCAAGCGTGTCCATGTTGAAAGACAAATTATGGAAGCGTTGGTTTTCTCCTCCAGCATGTGGGTCTAGGGGAATCGGACTCATGGCATGAGGCTTGGTAGCAAGTACTTTAATTCCTGAGTAGTCTTGTAGGCCCTGGTAACTACATCTTATTTCCCTTTCTATTTCTAAGAATGGGTGCATACCATAAAATCATCTGAAAACACTATTTTGTTGGCTTATTTATAATAAACATCAAATTTCATGTAGCCATAAATAGCTTTAAAAATCAATGACTGCATAATAAAAACAACTCAGAAAATCCCATGGAAAAAACCAAAAGCATCAAAAGGCATAAACTATACATGAAAAATATAAAATGTTTTAATTCTGTTCTTTTTTTCTCAGTGTGTGTGTTTGTGTGTGTATGTGTGTGTGTGTGTGAGTGTGCATGCGCGCTCATGCATGTGACTATACATACATATTCTCTGAGGTGTTTTCAAAATCAGACTTAAAAAGTGATGGAGGTTGATAACAACATGAAATATGAAATAAGGTCCCATTTTGGGTACTTGGGTGGTTTACATACACACATTTGATTTTAGTGTCTTGCATGGTAAAATACCATATTTAAATGCATGCACTGCCGTATCTGATGATACCTATCAACCATCTGCAAGAACTTCACAATCTCATAGCTTTACACTGCACAAAACGCTTTCTTTAAGACTGCAGGTAGAAAGATGGGTGCTCGTCCTACTGAGTTTTATTTTATTTTTAGCTCTGCACTTTAGAAAAATCCCTCCCACATAGACACTGACCTCACCCACAAGTTGAGATGTATCTCTTAGTCATGAAAGGGTGTCTCTTAGGAGCTGGGGAATTAGCTCAGCAGTTAAGAATCCTTCCTGCACTTCCAGAAGATTCAAGTTTGCTGCCCAATGCCACACCCAGCTTCTCACAATTGCCTGTAACTCCAGCTCCAGGTGATCTGATGAACTCTTCGGGCCTCTGAGGGCAACATCACACATACAACACACATTCACACAAACACACGTACACACACAAAAATAAAATCTTTAACATTTCTCTTTATTACTTAGGTTTCCTCATATTTATTAATATTTTGTGATACTTTAATAAAGTGATATTGAAAGTATGTTTCAAATAATTAAACGTTTCATGTAGGTGTGGATTGACATGTACCTGGACTACACACGGATGCACGGACACACAGACATCTTCCCTAAGTTAGGTGTTAATAGTGTGACAGGGTCATAGTAAAATCTTTGAGGTACACATCTCCAGGTCACCCACATTTCAGAGAGGATGACACAGAGTTCAATGCATACAGCAGAGCAATTAGAGACAGATAAAGGCTTCCACTATCCCTACTACACAGTTCAGCCTGTAACGGACAGGGCTGACGCTCCATCCCTTATATGGCAAACAGACATATCACCACAGGGGGGACCCAAGAAGCTCCACGCCCAATGCCTACTATTGTGGGTGTTCTAAAGGCTGCCACAAAGCAATAAAAGTTTTGCTGATGGCGCCACTCGAAAGCACCCATATGTCCCCAAGTAAACATCCATCATAGATTCCGAAATCTTGCTTTGCTCTTTGGGATATTCATACCATAGAGGAACCTAAAAAATGCATTTTTTTTCCTCATTCAATTTTGAGCATGGATCTCAGAATTACCTTAAAGACCCTATGAGGTGACATGCAGAAAACCCCTTTAGTAGCTGCTGCAGCTCCAAAGGCATTGTGTGTGGACTGTCCCTCATGAGAGATGTTTGAAGAAGAAGTCAGTGTTCAGCTTGGTTCAGATTTTTCTGATGTCTGCATATAGACAATGAGTTATTAACAATACGATGTAGGGCTAGAGAAATGGCTGAGTGGATAAAGAACTTGCCACACAAGCTTGAGTCCTAGAATTTAGATCCCCAGAAACCACATAAAAGGCAAGCGGGTATGGCAGCTGCCTCCACTCGGCACTCTGGACACAGACAGGGGATCCACTGGGCAAACTGGCGGGCTAAACCAGATGGAGTTGGTGTATTTCAGGTTCAAATGCACACTCCGACTCTATAAATACAGTAGGAGAGTCACCAAAGAAGACACGTGGAGGCAATTTTGGTTGCCTATATACACATGCATACACACCCAAATGCAGGTACATAGGCACCTACACATGCATATGTGCACATATATATATACACAAACAGGCACATATACACATAATATATTATTAAAAATAACATCCCTATCTACAGAAGATACTCAGTTAAATTTCATATATACCTATGCACATAGGCTGAAAGTAAGTTTTAGAATAGTTTAATAATTTTGTGTATGGCTCTTCTCCATAAGCTGCTCATAAAATAAAAGCTTTCCCATGCAATGCCTACTCAACCAGAAGTCATCAGTAATTTCATAGTACCATTACTTGACCATCCCAAGATTCACAAACCAAATAGCATCCTGAGAGGAGGACAAACTAAAGTTCACTTAAGAACCCAGAGTCCTGTAAATTCAAGGGCTATCACACCCCATCTTGATGTAGGCACATGGAGAACTTCAGGTATGACAAGGGCAGATGATTAGGGAAAGGAAAACATCACAGGGTAAAACAGGATGGACTTATCAATATTATAATACTAATCTAACAGAACATAAAAAATAGACAGGCCTTGGACACAGTATGACATGAAAATCATACTGAGGTGTTTATGTACAATCGACCCACAAATCCAAAAACTTCTTGGCTTCATAGGTTAGAACATAGGTGGGTGGAGTAAACAGAACAGAATGCTGGGAGGAAGAGGAAGTGAGTACAGATGCAGGGCAGCTCCTCTCAGAGCCAGACATGATGCAGCCAGCTGCCAGGTCAGACATGCTGAATCTTTCCCGGTAAGCGTACCTAGTGGTGCTACGTAGATTATTAGAAATGGGCTAAATTAATACGTGAGAATTAGCCTAAAAGAGGCTAGATATAATGGGTCAGGCAGTGTTTAAAAAAATACAGTTTGTGTGTTGTTATTTTGGGGCATAAGCTAGCCAGGCGGCCGGGAGCTGGGTGGCAGGAACGCTGCCCGCAGCTCCTTCAACAGGCTTTGCACCCAAAGATTGAAAAAAAAAACCCCAACAAATCAAAAATATCTTGAAAGCCAGCATTGTGGCTTCTGTCTCTCGTTCTAGCCCTTGGGAGGCTGGGAAAGAAAAATAGCCTGGATACACAGTACATTCCAGCCTGGCTCTATAGTGCAATCCTAGGGTGAGAAAAAGAAATTGTTTACTGAAGACACATAGACTTTGTTCTTGTCCTTAGCTCCTGAGCAGTTCAGCACAGCCACCAGTACAAAGCATTGACATCCGGGTAGTTATTGTAAGTTATCTTGAGAGTATTCCAGTGTATGAGACTGTGTGTACAGGTTGCATACAAACACTGTGTGATTTTATATAGGGAATTTGAGCATCTGAGGACTATGCTACCTACAGGCTCCTTACTCCAGGGACATCGAGGGACTACTGTTAAGATACTAGTTACATGCTGCCTTTACTTTTTCATTCCAATTTACTACACTCATTAAGTTTTGCCTCAGCTCAGTTACTTTCAACCCTTGTTTCACGATGGAATCACCTGGACAACGTTTGATGAAATACTGAAGGATGGGTCCCTCCTTTGAACCCACTAAATCAGAGCCCAAGAGTAAGCCTGATATTCCTTCATCTCCCAAGGTAACTCTATAGTAGAGGTAGGATGGAAATGTCTATAGCAAGATACTCTCTCTTCCCTTCAGACAGACATCAGATGTCTCTTTATATAATGCTACAGCTGTTCCAAACCAACTGAAGACTGGAATCCCAAACTGAGTTGAAGCAAAGGATCCCACGCCTAGGATATTTGTAAAACCTAGAAGCAAATTGTGTCCAGTGTACTAGTGAGTCCTGGGGAATATCCCGTGTCATTTCAGGCCTGGGAGCTCACACTTTGCATCATCGCCTCCCAGGTGGTGTGCATAAGAAAGCCCCTCCCAGGTGGTGTGCAAAAGAAAGACAAGCGCGATAAACTAGTTTTCCATAAATAATTAAGAGCCATGTAGGTAGTGATGAAAATAATAGTGTCATTTTTGAAAAGGTTGTAAACGCTTTGTGGAAAATGTTAATATAAGATGTCTATCTCCTTCATCAAGCACAACAGACAGCCGATCAGGATCTCATTAACACAAACATCCACCCACTCAGGCAGCAACCCTATATCCCTAGTGTGATAATTTCAAATACCGGGAGATGTGGGATTAAGAAGAAGAGAAGAAGCCAAAGGCTTCTATCAGTTTCCACGTGCTGCAGAGAGCTTTTTAAAGTAGTTAATACGGAAGTTTCAGGAGCACGGAAGAAAGTAAGGATGGAACGAGGACATGAGAGTCTAGAGTTCTAGATACATTCCTCCTTCCTGGCAGAAACGTCTTTGACAAGGGCCAGGATGTGGGAAAAGGGTGGCATCAGGCAGAAGGGTAAGGCACACTCTGTTCGGTGGTCCTGAGCTGCCCCCTGCTCAGACCACATTCCTGCCTGACAGCCCCCATCGGCTCATCCTAGACATTCAGCTACTTTCCCCTCCCTCCAGCAAACAGCAACACAAATAACCAGCTAAACTGTGGTGATTAAAGGCAACAAAATGATTTAAAAATTATATAACTGGGCCATGTCACAGTCATCATGCCACGGCAGCCGTGTTAAGTACGGTAGGAGGCAGACACGGAACTAGTGCAGGAAGGGAAACAAGAACATGGGAGCTGCCTACTGTGAGATAGAAAATAGGAAAGGGTTAAAGCAGAGTGCTTCAGCTTGCTAGAAAACTCAAAATTATAAGTAGAATAATAAAACTGAAATGTGAAAGGCCTGGGGCTGTGTCTCTGGGGAACACCAGTCTAGCATGCATAAGGACCCGAGTTCGATCCCAGCCCGGTAAAAACAAACAACCGAAACTCCACACAGAACAAAGGAAGGAAAGAAAGGGAAAGAGGTACTCTAGGCGGACTGAGGGATGAGCAGCCTGGAGATTAAGACTTATAAGAACCAAGATGCAATGCGAGTGGAAGTCACCAAGGAGAATACCCACCCCCATACCCTGAATTCCTGGGGTAGCGGGAGAAAGTCACAGACATCCACTTAATCTGTCACAACTCCTCAGACAGCACACAGGCTCAAGGGACTGCCTGTCATACAGAATGTACAGAGCAGTACCCGAAGGACTTAGGCTGCACGGCCGGGCCATGCTTATATGAAAATACATATACATTCACATACATAACTTAAATGCTTGAAATTAACGCAGGTTACTCAAAAATGCAGCTTACAGAAAGTTCTGCAAAAGCGAGCCCTTTCTCTCTTTCTTGGTGCGTGTGTGTGAATGGAGTCAAATTCTTTGGGTTGTTTTTCTTCCGTGAAAGAGTAGGGAGAGGCACAGTAGAATGTAAGGTTCTTTGCTAAATCTAATTTGACAAAATTTGTCAAAGGATATCATCAAGAAAATGCAATGGGAAAAACAGAAATTCCAAAAAGACAAGTAAAGACAGTTGCCTTGCTTAGGCTGAAAACCTGGGGACCTAACTGGTGTGGGCAGAATGTTCTAGAGCAGTGACTGCTTTGGTGGCCCCAGTCCCTCCTCCATGATGATGCAGCTGTCCTTCCGCTGCCCGCCAGGACAGTGAACACTAGTGCACATACCTGCAGCCAGAGCCGGTCCCCAGCCACCGTCCTGCCTATGGCGCTGCACTGGAAGGTAGCAAACTGGCCAGCATTCACCTCCACGTTCTGAATCCGCAGGAAGTGGGGCGTTCTAGCTGCATGAGGGAAGAGAAGTCAAGGAATTAGAAGTGGGACCTCAATGGAACACCCACTCATAACTAGTAGACACGCTTTCCATGGGGGCCTTTTCACTGTGTTTGCCTTGGGAGAAAGAGAATTGGTAAAGCCTATGAAAGCTTGAAAGGTATCTCTGTTGTTGTGAAGGACATCATGGGAGGATACTGGTGTGTGTGCTATGTGATGACAGAGAGAAGGGGGAGAGAGACAGAGACAGAGATGGGGAGAGAGGGGGAGAGGGAGGGAGGGAAGGGAAGGAGGGATAGAAAGAGAAAAAGAGAGAGGGGGGAGGGAGTAGGGAGGCAAGAAGGGAAGAAGGGAGGGAGAGGGGAAGAGAGGGAGAGAGAAGGAGGGAGAAGAGAGGGAGAGGGAGGGAGGGAGAGGGAGGGAGAGAGGGAGAGAGGGAGAGAGGGAGAGAGGGAGAGAGGGAGAGAGAGAGAGAGAGAGAGAGAGAGAGAGAGAGAGAGAGAGAGAAAGCCAGGCAATCTGGGATAGAACCAAAAGAGAAGATATTTCATTGTTCCTGCTGTGCAAATTACCATAGCTCAGCAGTCTCCTTGTAATAACAAATCTGTATTAATAAAGATTATGCTGATGCCTAATTGATGTTTTGAACAAAAACATATTAGATATTTATACTTGCAATGTGAAAAGAACAGTAAGAAGTTAAATGATGTTGTCAAGGAAACTTTGAAACCCAAATACAGAGCTGTGCATAATATATATTTTAATACAACTAATTGGTATGCGACGTTCCCTCTGTAATATTTCCCAGCCACCAAAAAATACTATCCCAACAGACACACTCTGTGAAGGATGCTGGGCCTGGCCAAGCTGGCTGAGTTTCGCTGATTCTTGTTTCTAAGTCAAGAAATCCAATGATTTCCATAGCAGATTCCATCTGCTATGCGGTACCTTCTCCTGGTGCCCCTGTTGGTCAGGGACAGTTATGTCCAGAAAGGGTGACTCTGCTCAGCCTGAGGAGTATATTTAAATGTCATGCAAACTTTATTAGGGAAATTCTCCTATCGCATGACAAAGTCACAGACAGGGAAAGGGGCGGGAGCAGAAAGGGAGTGCGAATATAACATTGTCTGGGTGGGGCGGATGAAACCAGATTCATTATGCCTCCAAGTATCCATCCTCTCACTGGCAGCGGGTTTGAAGAATGGTGTCCTAGTCTGGGGACCCAATGACTGTAAACCCACACTTACATGAGCCCAAGCAGAACTTAATTAGAACTGCAAGTGCACAGCAAACAAAGAACAATGAATTTTAATACCAGTAGCATAGGAAAACCTCATTATTATTTGGAGGCCAGCAATAATTCACTGTGCTCATGATGCTTAGTATGCAAACTAGTCTAAACGACTCCTCACAGGGCAGGGCAGCGATGAACCACTGTTACTCAGCATTCATTGACCAACTTCCAATTCTAAGAACTGTTGCACTGACTCAATCAAATTACTTCTTACTCTTCGGTCTTTGAAGACCTCTGAAAAGCATCCCTAAGCCAAATGTCTCTTCTACCTTCTTCTGGAGGCTCTGGAAAACCCAGTACTTTTGATTAAAAGGGTGGCCCTTGAGTTTTAAGTGCCCAAACTTTCCCAGGGAACACTCACAAAGATTCTATGAGGTGGCTTTTTTCTCTGTTTTGGGTAGAAGGAGACTTGTGGGTGGGCCCCTGACTAGTACAGACTTACATTTCTAAAGTCTAGGCGAGCCTGCTACATCACTTGACCCCTTCTAGGCTTCCCGTCATCTCTGTCTGTCCTCGGGGTCCCCATCCCACACAGGGTGGGCGTCTGCCTGGAATTCCAGTAGCACTGATCTTTCCAGAGAGCCCCAGCATTCTCTCAGGTTGTCTTCGGACCTTCAGTGACCATGGTAGCAAGAGCAGTGAGCTTGGTGCTACTGTCTTCCCACCAGCAGACTCATGATGGCGTCATTAAATTAACTGAATGTTATTTGCATTAATAAAACCACAGGCATACAACCTTTAGAGCTGTTTGCCAGAAATTCCTATTTCTATAGCAGAATTTTTCCGCCCCACCTTCACACTTGACCTTTCACTCCATTATTTTTTTTTAACCACATAAAAATTATATCAATTATTTTAGGCTTATCTGTACCAGAGGAACCAAATATTAATACAGACCAGGAAGACTAGCGAGATTTGACTAAATTAAAAGGGTTACACTGAAAAATGAGGAGTTGTTTTCTTATCAAAGAAACTGATTACAGCTGATTCCCATCAAATACTCCCAAACACACACACACTCACTTCTGCTCTCCCTCTCTCCCTCTCTCTCTCTCTCTCTCACACACACACACACACACACACAGATATACAGATAGACAGGCAGATAGATGATAGGTAGGTAGCTAGGTAGGTAGGTAGGTAATAGATAGAATTAGGTTGGCATCCTACTCTGAAAAATCTAAACTATTTTTAAAAAGTGAATATGATGTAACAGGTAGAAAATTGCACAACTCATGGGATAGGCTGTAAGCTAAGCACACAAGCACTAAAACCCTAAACATAATGCATGAAATTATCTTCAGTTTATACATATGAGTGACAAATAAAATGTGAATGAAAAATAATAATAAATGACAAATAAAAATGTGAATTTAGACTCCTATCTCATCGCCAAGATTATGCATATACAAAATTCTTAAAATATTCCAACACACGCCTGCTTTTAAGTGGTTTGGGCAAAGGATATTTAACACGCAAATCCATTTCAGTGCAACCCTCGCTAACTAGACTGGAAATATCTCCAAATATTCACTCCATCTATAAAATAGTTTGAACTTCACCATTTCTAGCCATGTGCACATCAACGCATAAATGAGAAAACAATGGCATCGTGCCTCCTCTGTCCACAGTGGATTTGGACAAAGATCAGTTCTTAGTTCTATCTCCCAATTCTTTCACATTGGGAATTTTCTGGCCACAGTGGATCAGCCTTCTTGTGACTCTTAGGCAGGCATGTCTCAAAGAGCAGACAGTCCAGACTCTTCAAGAAGGGCTGTGAAATCCACTCCCCACCAACAACCCAAGAGTGGCAACCCTTTCAAGGCACCCCAGCCCTATTCAGCCCAGGGAGAAATCTTCAGGCCCTCTCCACTAAGGCAAGTGCTTCTCAGGTGCCAACCTGTCTCCCAGCCTTCTTCCCTTCCCCTTCTCCCCTGGGTTCAACTCCCAGCATCAAGGGGCCATTTCTACTCTCTTTCATGGTTATTCTTTCTCATCCCTTCAAAAACTGCTTCTGAAATTCTCTTTTCTAAGTCATGAGGCAGCTTTCCCTCTGTTCAGTCTTCTTGGGATCTCCTCTGATGGTGAGATATTACCCAGTAAGTAGAACATGGAAATTTGGCCTTCCTGAGCTGATGGGTCTCTTAGTAGCCATTTTCTAGCACCATAAGGCCAACAACTGAGAATACAGCTGATACTCTCCAAGAGAGATTGGCAAGTACATCAGATAAGAATACCAGGTGGTATCATCATCATCATTATAGGCATCACCATCATCATCATCATCACCATCATCCTCTTCCTCATCATCATCATAGACATCACCATCATCATCATCATCACAATCCTCCTCCTCATCATCATCTTCATCACCACCATCCTCCTCCTCATAATCATCATCATGGGTCTCAGAGGTAGGAAACCTGAAAAGGTCTATACCAGAATATCTTTAAATTAGCCTTGAGTGGGACTCTTGACTATAAGAAAATATGGAAACACTTCAGTTAGCCATCTCCTTCTAGATCGGTCTGCGTGCTCCTGTGAAGACATTCCTGAGATGTTTATGCTCTATGACTCAGAGGTAGGCAGCCAGGGAATACAATAGCCACTCTTTGCTTCCTTAATTGGTTAGCTCTGCCCTAGAGACCTAGTTATCTGCAGTCCCACCAAGATGGTGTTCTAGGCATGTTCAAAGAATAACAAACACACCTGGGAAGAGTGGCTACATGGAGGACAGATTTGCTTGTTTTTTGAAAAGCAGACCTTTCCAGTTAGGAAACGAAAAACTGGGCACAGAGAAGACTATGGGCAATAGAAAGCTGGCCAAGTTGTAAAAATACCAATTAATGAATAAAACCTGCTGAGTTAGCAGCATTGAGTATGATAAGGTATGGTAGAATCCTACTTTCTCTCACTAGCCAAATAAACTGATGCCATATTGGATAGGCACTCAATAGTATAATAATAGGCTGGATTTAAATCATCAAGTCAGGCTGACAGCTTTTGTTTCAAGAATTATTTATTTAGAAATTTGCCTAATGTAGTTTCCAGATCTTGGCGACCTACAATCTGGATCAGCTCTAAGTAAAATGAAGCATTCAAGCGTCTATATTTTTGGTTTTTAATTCTCCCAAGGTTATTAAATATATTTATATCTGTTAATAAGCACATCCTTTGACACATAATTGCTTGATTTTTACTATGACCATGCCTGGTTCAATGGTATGAAAACGGTGAGTTCATAAAATGTATTGGCATATGGACGGCTGGCATATACTAACACAGTTCTTTTCAATTTTTACCATTTAATTGGTATATTATATAAAATACAAACTATATAAAATTTAAATTGTAATAGTAACTAACATTTAATAATGAGTTCCTATTATTTATGTTTACTATTTAGCTAACACTGTAAAATAAGAATTACTGATGGCTAAAAGTCATAACCATTACACACATATGTGGGAAGAGCAGATGAAGTGAGACAGCTTGGAAGGAAAGCCATTCGTGAAGATAACAAGTGTGCTTCATCGGCAAAGAGAGACTAAGTACATCCTAAGATAGAATTCTTTTAAAGCATACACTGTGGAGGGGAGGAAAGAGGGCCGTTAGCCTGAAACCCTAAATGGATATGTGAAATTATAAGTGGTATTTGGGGGAAATGATTTTGTCTTGATATGATAGACCTTATTTATAAATGTACTTAAAGATAAACGATGACATTAGCAGTACACAGATGTAAAATCAGCGTGGATTTTTCACTGTTTTTGTTTCTGTTAAAAAAGCTTTATTGTGGTGTTCATAATAAAAATTGTACGGAAATGGAGCTCCTTCATCTTTTAAGTAATCACCTATAAGAAGCAGGTACTTTACATCTTGCAAGATTAATTGCATGTCTTGTTTATCCCAGATTGTGTAGGGAACCGAATTTTTTCAATACTAAGAGCTAAGCGGAAGAGTCCTTCTCCTTCGTGGTGCCTTATACTTATCCCTCCACATCTTCTGTCTGTGCCCTGATCCTCCACTTCTCTAGACCCTTCTCCTCCCGGCTGTCCAACATCTCTGAGTTCCTCAGCCTTTACTACCTCCAAATATAGGAAAAGTCCCCACACACAAATCTTTGTGGAACTTTCTTTCTGTGAAATAGAGCACCTCTTTTCCCTTTTCATTTGTTTTGGTTTTGGTTCTGAGACAGGGTTTCTCTGTATAGCCCTGGCAACTCTGTGACCAGGCTGGCCTTAGACTAACAAAATCCAGCTGTCTCCGCCTCCTGGGTGCTGGGATTAAATGTGTGCACCGACACTGGCCAGCGAGATCTTTTCTTTTTAAAATACTCATGTAAAAGAGTGAGATAAAGATTTTAAAAAGATGATTTGGGCAAGGCATTCTGGGTGCTTAGCCCTCAAAAAAATTCTGTTTAAAATAACTGACTCATTCTTTCAGAGTGGAAAAGAGTCCAAGAAAAAAAGCTCTCTGTCCAGTTAAGTTTAGAACCCACGCTGAGCTGGAATACCGACTTTGCCAAACTACTGTAATTGGAATTGCAAGTATAGCACCTTCAGAATGGAAATTCCAGCCCATCTCATATTCAAAAAGAAACATTCCCTCTTTCTCTCTAAATTTATAGGCCCATTTATTTTCTGGGTACCCTTTCAAAATGCCCCACCAGATCCCTGTGAAGTCTGCGGGAGCTCTACAAACTGTCTTCCCTGAATAACAAACAGGCTTGGTTCAGCTCTGCCTTTCCCTCCTGACGGCTACATTCCATTGCTTTGCACAAAGAGCCAAGTTCTCAAATATTAATTGATTCCCCGATCAGCCTTTGATCCCAAAGGCATGAGTCATCATTGACCAAGACACAGATCTCCTCGGAGATGTTTCATTACTATTGATTCTTCAAAGCCTGTGTCAAAATCCTAGCAACAGAATCAGAGAGCGGTAATTGGTGAGATCAAAGAGCAAACTGAAGAGGGGCAGAAATCGAGCAGGCTCTGACCCTTTTATTTTCATTTACATCTCTATGTGATGGCACAGATCTCCCTAGCTGTCACCACAAGAGAGGAAGCTGACAAACAGGAGGGCTCAGAACTACCCGGTCAACACTGGCAAACATACTTGGCAAGCATGCTCTGAATTTCAAGTGGATACAAATGAGCTCCCCCAAATTTAAGAAATCCATCAGTTTAGTTATTTGGATTTACTACTTCCCAGTAAATAATTCAAGGGTGGTTACAAAAATGGATAATTAATCATAATAATGTAGGTTAACTAACTCTTCTTTGAAATACTGAGACCAAAGTGTTTTCAAATTTTAAATACTGTCAGATTTTTCGGTATTTGCATACATATAAGGGGTGCGCCTTGGATATGGGATTTAAGTGCATTAAATTCATTGATGTTTCATACACAGCTTATAAATACAGACTAAAGATAAGTTTGTGCAATGCTGTAAGTGTCCCTGTGTTTTGACCATAACCTATCGCATGACTTCAGGTACAGCGAGGATGAAAATATAACCAACAACTCAAGCAAACACATTAACGGAGGAATTTATAGGACATGGAAATTACATCTCAATAAAACTGTTAAGATATCTGTGGTTTCTAACACATGAAAATATACATTAACACCACGAGGCGATAATAGCAATTCCAAGAGTTTTAATTGGTGGCATGTGCCCATGAAATCAGCACTGGAAATCCTGCCATCTGAGGGTCACAAGTTCAAGGACAGCCTGATCTACATAGTGAGCACCTGCCACAGGCAAAAAGGCAAGGTACCACACAATACTTGCAGATGCAGCCACAATGTGCTTAAACAAAGGAGATGCTTCAGGAACTGACAACATCCTTCTCAGTTTTCCCTACTGGGATTCCTGGACCAAACTCAAGATACACTTTTAGTGTGCACACCAAATTCAAGAATTATCTACATTTGTTAGAAGGGGGTCTTAACCAGACAGCTGATGATTCCACACAAGCATCTGCATGCAGTTCAGGCTGGTCCTGCATCTTACTGTCACTAAGGTGATATCAATCTTACGAGCATCTGTATCCTTGTATGAGAAAAACAACTGCAGGCAAACTGTAGTGATGCCAGCTCCTAAACCCAGGAGTCCAAACAGGGACCTGGACAGTAAAGTTGATGAGACTCAGCAGCTCTGCCTCCTCATGGAAAACATCCTTCAGATGTGCAATATTTAGGCTCCTCTGAGAATCCAAATTAACAAGCATCAAATTTTCAAAACAAATGATCATTATTTAGCGATCTTGATAAGAAATCTCGCAAAATCTTACCTACATAAAGCTTTCTATTTTGAGTTTAAATCCAATGTCTTCATTCTTACAGGTTCTATCTGTACATTTCCCCCACAGACACACAGATTACAGGAAGAAATAACTACCAAAGAGCTTTAATAAACCCACTTACAACGTACTGTTCACAAAGCTATTGAAACATGCATCACCCCCTAACCCTCAGTCACCAGCCTGCCGTTCCTTTCTGTGTCTCCTAAGGCAACTCATGAAGCCATTAGGTATGCGTGTGCTTACCTACAGAGGAGGAATCATACATTCATCCCGAGTGGCATGGGAAGCTGACTCCACAGGAACGCACGCCACCACAACACCAAAACACATACATCGCAAGACATAGGCACAAAAAGGCTAAGCATAAAATCTTTATGATAAACACACAGCCTGCAACCCAGTGGAAAGCAAAAGGCTGCATTTGAGGAACTCACATGCCAGCCAGAGGCCCTATGTAGAAGGAAGAAACCCAGGATGCAGGCTTAGGATGCTTTGGGTAAGCCTGGCTGCAGGTTCTCTCATCTGTACCCACTGAAGCACATGTCCCTGAAGACAGCTAGCTCTAAGAAACAGGAAGGCAGGACGTATCAGGGCCTCAGCATTCAGTACAGGTGCAAAACTTTTGGGTTATCTCCTGTCCTTCTTTTACATGGTGACTCAGAAGCCATGAAGAAACATGTTAGCAGACCCCAGGGCACGTCTCAAAGTTGCAGACTTGGGTGCAAGGACTTGGCTAAGTTCCAGTTCAGATAATTATATTCTGTTTCCTGAACTTGCCCAAATGTCTCACCTAGTTACAGCCTCGTTCATTTTTTTTATTTTACCTTTTTGTGGAAAAAAAAAAGTTGGAAGATTCTCTGTGAACTTCCCCCCATCCTATCTTGCTGATACAGAAGAAGCAGCAAATGTGACTTGTGACCAAATTAATGGCAGCTTTCGTCATGAACGAGATGATGGATGTGTGTGAACCTGCACATTGGGTCAGAGGACCAGAAGAAGACATCAGAGAGAGTAAAGGCCCTGTAGATGAAATGAGGCAACTGTGTCGTGCTACCTCTGTGGGATAATGACCACACAGGTGGCCCCTATAGCTACAGAGGATTGTCTAATGATCTGTTCTAATTCAGGCAACAAGAAAATGCTGAGCTCTCCTTGCAAGTGCGTGCATTTGAATACTGTGGATCTAACCATTCTTTCATGGATTGGAAAGGGGCCATCAGCAGAGACCCAGGGAATGTAGCAACTTGCCAATTTCTTTGCATGCCAGGCATTCAAAAAATAAAGTAGGCTGCCATCACTCAGATGGCCAAAAATGTAAACTCTAAACGTATCAGTCTTGAGTAAGGATACAGGGGAAATCAAATGTTCATGCATCCTTGGTGGGATGCAAACTTACAGTATCAGTCTTGGGAAAGGATACAGGGGAAATAAAATATCCACACACCATTGGTGGGATGCAAACTTACATTATCAGTCTTGGAAAGGATACAGGGGAAATAAAATGTTCATGCACCATTGGTGGGATGTAAACTTACAGTATCATCAGTCTTGAGAAAGGATACAGGGGAAATAAAATACCCACACACCATTGGTGGGATGCAAATTGGTTCAGATACTTCTCCCAGCAATTTGGGGGCAACTGATAAATCTAACACCGCATCTCCCCACATTCCAGGGACTTGGCTTCTTAGACATATACACATATTTTTCTCACAGATGCACACACACACAAGCTGGACCACAATAATAATTTTAATAAACAAAAGCAGAGGAGGAGAAGTCACCAAATTTTCAAAAATAAGTACAAGCTGTGCTATGTTCCTATGGCTGAATGCTAAGGATTCATCTTAAAAATGCAAGTGGAAAGAGGGAGAAAACCCAAATAAGACTATGCTAGCGCTCCATATCCACAAACTGCACATGCAGACTCAGTCAACATGAAGAGAAACAATGAGGAACAAAGGAGTCTTTACTGAGTATATTCCACGGTCCCTCCCTGCCACATTTACTATTACAAAGCCTTTACATTGTACTTGTTATTGTAAGTAGCTAAGAAATGATTCAAAGACTCAAGGAGGATGCAAAGACTGTGTCCCTCTCCTATTAGGGCATCCATGGATTCTGGGTTCTGTGTACCAACTGTCAGTGGACATCATGGAACAGAAACACAGAAAAATGTAGACAAATGAATACCACTTATTAGAATATATGGAAGGCAAAACTAACAGTGTTGCTATAACTAACATTATGAATACATACTACTTACAAGAAACATAGTTCACACATGTACAAACACACTCACACACATGCATTCACACATATACACATATACCCACACATATACATATATGTATATACACATGCATATTCATACATACACATACAGACAGACAGACATATACACAAACCCACATGCAAATAGACATACATACATACATGTGTGTGTATACACATATACATATACAGGTTGTTTTTTGTGTTTCACTGTCCAATACAGTAGATTCTTTAGTTTAAAAAAAATCCTGGCCTGGAACCCATAACAATGGGAATACTATCCCTACTTTCCCGAATTACATCAACTGATTGAAGGGAGTGGGCATTTGACCCATCCTGAACGATCCTGTCCAGGTTTTGTACCTAAGGCAAGGAAAGAAAGGTTCAAGAGCAGTGGAAAAGTTCCAGATCCTGGACAAGCATCCACCTCCCAAGGGCCAAGAGGCGGATATATAGCCAGCTCCTCTGCCACGGTGGTACCTGCGGTCTGCTGACTTGGCCTCAGTTTACCCACCTCCTCAGCCTCATCTTAGCTTTCTATAAAGGTCCTTTCTCCCATAGTGAACATTTGTAAAGTACAAATTTGTAAAGAGAAGGGACAGGCAAATCTGGTGCTGACAGATGGCTAAGGAAGGGACTTTATATTCGGTAGGTACTAAGTCTATTGGGTCCATACTGTTTGGAACTGTGTGACAAAAACTTGGGAACAGGGATAGAAACATCCTCGATTTGGGAATGGAATGTGCCAACCTGCCACATTTAATTCTGTGCTAATATTGAAAATAGAAATCCAAATGTCTCTCACACCTGCTTTGCATTTTCAGAGCTATCAAAGTATCTGCATTTGCACACCAACTTCACACAGCGGTGCATCCACAGCTGGACCTGCATCCAGAGCCTGCCATGAAACTCTTGACAGGACAGCATCTCTCTGAGTTTCCTCCCGTCTTTCAGTCTATAGTGTAAATGTGTCCCAGTGATGAACCCCAACATTTAAAAGCAAAGTTACTTACTGCATGGATGTCCTAACACCTTAACTTCATCAATAGCAAGGTAGCCTTGGTGTCCAGAGGTTACCACTTCAAAAATCACCTGGAAAATTAAGAGAGATTGGACACTTGATTATTAAGAACTCAGAGAGAGAAACTGGAGTTCAACCTGAAGGTCAGAAATACAAAACAGCCAACCATTGGCTCTTACCTCTACCTCAGTCCAAAAAGGCGATCCTGCCTCCGGGAGTCTCAGAATGAGACTGAGAGCTGACTCCTCCCGTTTTATAATCCCCTCTAGGGATTAAAGGTGTGCATCACTGAAATTAAAGGTGTCACCCAGTTTCTATAGCAACTAGTGTGACTACTGGGATTAAAGGTGTGTGTCACCACTGCCTGGTCTGTAAGGCTGACCAGTGGGGCTGTTTTACTATATGATCTCCAGGCAAGTTTCATTTATTAGCACACAAATGAAATGCCAACACAGAGATTAATGTTATCCACTCATTTCTGTAAGGATTTTAGCAAGAGTCTTTTATATTATGAGGAATAAGTGTTCACTCATACCTCCATTTATTTTACCCAACAACTGAAAAGGAGTTGGTGGCTAACACCTGCCTACCAGTGTTCCAGGTTCTAAACCTCAAGTACAAGTAAGGCTGAACCGGGTCTAGTCCAAGAAGGCAAAAGGGCAGAAGCAGTGGGGCAGCACCTGCCTAAGAAATCACCTATGTGGCGATGCCGAACCGCGGGTGAGGATGGATATGGGAAGAAAGCACTTTGGAGTCATTCTGAAGAGTGGAATAAAGTACCAAGGTCTTAAAGACCTTAAAGTCTTAAAGAAATCAGAAAACTGAAATGATGCTATGTAAACTGTCACACAAAATAATACAGTTTTCCTATCGTGATTCCCCCCCCAAAACACATATAGTGATATCTTTATTGAGAGGCAAAGTTAAGATCGAAGGTTCTTTAAAAAACATTTCTGAAAATAACTGACCAGAATGAGACATTTGGGATTCTAGGTTTTTACACTTCAGAGGAGGATGGATGAGGGGGAGGACTAAGGAAGAGATGGGATGAGGGAGAGGACTAAAGAAGAGGTGGAATGAGGGGGAGGGTTAAGGAAGAGGTGGGATGAGGGGGAGGGCTAAGGAAGAGGTGAGATGAGGGAAGGATAAGGAAGAGGTGGGATGGGGGAGGGTTAAGGAAGAGGCAGGATGAGGAGGAAGGTTAAGGAAGAGGAGGGATAAGGGGAGGACTAAGAAGAGGTGGGATGAGGGGGAAGGTTGAGTAAGAGGAGGGATAAGGGGAGGACTAAGGAAGAGGTAGGATGAGGGGGAGGGCTAAGGAAGAGGCGGGATGAGGGGGGGTTAAGTAAGAGGAGGGACAAGGGGAGGACTAAGAAAGAGGTGGGGTGAGGAGGAGGACTAAGGAAGAGGTGGGATAAGGGGAGGACTAAAGAAGAGGTGGGATAAGGGGAGGACTACGGAAGAGGTGGGATGAAGGGGAGGACAAAGGAAGAGGTGGGATGAGGGGGAGGATTAAGAAAGAGGCAGCATGAGGGGGAGGGCTAAGAAAGAGGTGGGATGAGGGGGAGGAATAAGGAAGAGGTGGGATGAGGGGAGGAGAGGAGAAATGAAGGGGAAGAGCTAATTTTGGGAGAGCGACACTATTCAAAAATTATGAGACATTTAGGGAACCATGGGAAAAATACTTGAAGAACAAGAATAGTAGAGGTGGAGAAAAGCAAGGAAAAAAGAGAAAGGAAGAAGAGGGAAGGCAGGGAGGAGGGAAGGGAGAAATCAAAGTAGCAGCTCCCCTTAAGAAAAGTGCGGGCGCTTATGACGGCTAAGGGCGATGGCCTAGATCGGTGACTAAAGCACCCCTTTATGCCTGCACGTGTTTTGCGAGGGTATTTCTTGAGTGGGATAAGTAATTCGGACACTGACGCTAAACGTGGGTGGCGTAATCTCCCAGGCTGGGGGTCCAGATGGAGAAGAGGGGAAGCAGGAAGCCTGGAAGGCAGGCACCCCCTTCTCAGCTTCTTGGCTGCCACAGTGGCAGCTGCTCTGTTCTACTTATCCTCACCGCAGTGGGGTGACAAGAGAAGTCAGGAAACACGGTCACCTCTCTTCTATGTCTACTGTCTATGGTAAGCATCTTTTACTGTGTAGCTAACAGAACCTAGCACCACTAGATGGGCTATGGACCACATATGCCCGGAGCCAGCACACCACAGACTGCTACTCTGCAATGAAAAAGCACTAAGTACTGTCATAATCAATAGCACAAATGAATCTTCAGGGAATTGTGCTGAATTTTTAAAAAGGAAAATTTTACAAGATTACACCCCACCTTATTTTATGAATGAAATATTCTGAATTGTCAAAACTTAAGAATTGAAGCCAGACTAATGGGTGCCAGGACTAAGAGATGGGTAGAGGGCGCAGGAATAGGGTGGGCAGTCTTCGAAAAGGGCAACCTAAGTCATCTCTGTTAGTTTCTCTAACAGCATCTTCGTGTGTGTGTGTGTGTGTGTGTGTGTGTGTAGGAATACATGCATACATGCAGCAACATGCAACTTTTAGAACTGAACATTTCAACATGCCAATCCCCGATTATGATATCATACCACAATTGGCAAATTATTCCCGCTTTGGGAAACAGGGTGCCGTGTCAACAGGACGACCTTCACTGGTTTTCACTGTTGTGTGTCACACTGATCACAAAGCACTTTAGTTTTAAAAGTAATTATGTAACTACCTACTAAGAAGACGTTACAAGCACCATGCAGGTACCACTCCACAAACATCAGTTTATATAAAGCATAATCCATACTATATTATATGAATTTTTAATTAAAAATATTAATAAATAGAACCATATTTTCAAGAACTTCGGATTTCCACAGAAAGAGTCGTCTGGATAGGATGTATCTGTCTGAAGCAGGCAGTGAGTCAGAGTCGCAGTAATCCTCAACTCCATCTGTTTCCACACGTTACGTTGTCATTCTTGCGCACTGAGCAAAATCTTGGCTCCGAAAATTGCTTTGTTTGTGTTTATGCAAAGCCAGAGACAGCAACCCACAGAACCCCGGATGGAAATGCTAAAAGCAGGGGTCACGAAAACCCAGAAACCTAGGCTCACAGCTCTGCACCAGAAAGTCCTGATAATAAAACATAGCCCACTCGGAGGAGAGAGGGGCCCCGCAGAAGAGCAGAGATGAAATAAAACTCTGTCCTGTTCACGAGTTTAATATGTTGTTTTCCACTGATGAGCCAATGGGAAAGAAGAACTGCCTGGATATTCCTGCGGTGGGACCAGGATAATTTACTTCTCTATGTCTAAGTTCTGTAAGAGGATGAACGAGGGACAAAAAGATGGATGTCAAAAGCAGGCATAAGAAAATAATTTTGAGGTCCTAAAAGCAATTCGGGCTAAGAGTGGCCAGCTGCAGCACCAGAGGGGACACAAGGGGCTGTGGAGAGAGCTGCCAGGGGGCTCAGGGAAGCGGCACCTGCGCACTCCAGCCGGGGAAATCGGCAGGATAACTGCACACTCTCCCTGTCCCTCAGCTCCTCCAGTGCAATCTCCCAGTCTCATCCCCAGTCTCCTCGCTCTGTGCCCCATTCCCAGGGGACTAAGCAGATCCCCGGATGGAACACTTCACATTCCTCCAGCCAGTAACCATCCCCCAGTCTGTCCCCCACCCAACCTATCCCATCCTCAGTTCTAAGTGTCAGATGGCCACACCTAGAATCACATTTCATCTGAACCCCTTTCTAGGGGCCACACCTATAAAAATCCCTGAAGAATTTCCTACCAAGAAATGCACAACCACACTTCCTTAAGAACCAGAGCAGGCAACAGAAACCAAGAAACAAAACACCCACCCAGTGAAGATAAGACCAGATAGCTACACCTAAAATCACAATCCTGCCAAGCCCAGGTGTGTAAATGCCAGTGTACAAACACAGTAACAGCCAGAACAATATGTCTCCACTAGTGCTCAGCAACCCTGCCACAACCCCAACCTATAATATAGAGTTCATAGTTAAATATCGTGGATATTTTAAAGATTCCCGATATATAATTCCAGGTTGCTTTTTGTAAAGACTGTATTTATTTACATAATCACCATAAATACATGAGAGACTATTTCATTTTCCATCAGCATATAGTGTTTTAATTTGACAATGTTTTAAAATGTGAATGTCATAAATTTGATATATTGTTATTATCTGAACATATCTGCACACTGTGGAGAAAGGAAAAGAAATCCAGATCAAAGGCACAAAAATACAGTCAACAAAATCACAAAAGAAAACATCCCTAACCTGAAGGAGATGGTATCAAAGTATAAGAAGCATATCGGACAGCAAATAAATTAGGCCAGAAAAGGAAGTCTCCATGTATAATAGTACCCATGGTTACATAGTTTGGTAACCATGTAATGTATGTAATCAACATATAAACACTTTCAACAAAGTAGCTGAATAAAAAAATTAATTCACAAAAATCTGTAGTCCTCCATATATAAAGGACAAATAAAATGATAAAGAAATCAAGGGGATATATAATAACCTCTAACAATATAAAATATCTTGGTGTAACTGTAACCAAGAAAGTGAAAGACTTCTCTGATAAAAATTTTAAGTCATTGAAGAAACTGAAGAAGATAGAGGAAGGAAAGATCTCCCATGTTCATGGCTTGGTAGGATTAAATATAGTAAAAATGACTATCCTATTAAAAGCAATTTATAGATTCAAGGCAATCCCTACCAAAATTCCCACAAAATTCATAGACCTTGAAAAGACAATTTTCGGCTTCATATGGAAACACACAAAAAAACAGGATAGCTAAAGTATTCCTAATCATAAAACAGCTGCTGGAGGATTAACTATCCTTGGTTTCAATTTATACTACAGAGCTATAGTAATAAAAACAGTATATTATTGACACTAAACAGACATGTTGATCGATGAACTCAAAATGAAGACCCAGACATAAACTCACAGACCCATGGACTTACATTTTTAATAATTCATTTTATTTTTATTTCATGCAATTGATATTTTGCCTGAATGTATGTGTGGGGGTGCCAGGTCTTACGGTTACAGACAGTTGTGAGCTGCCATGTGGGTGCTGGAAATTGAACCTGGGTCCCCTGGAAGAGCAGCATGTCCTCTTAACTGCTGAGCCATCTCTCCAGCCCCTGGATGCCTAATTTTTTATAAAGAAGCCAAAATATACAACGGAAAAAAGATGGCATCTTTAACAAATGATACTGGTCAAACTGCATGTAGAAGAATACAAATGAACCCATATTTATTACCCTGTACAAAACTCAACTCCAATGAAACAAAGACCCCAACATAAAACTAGATACACTGAACTTAACAGAAGAAAAAGTGGACAATATCCTTGAACTCATTGGCACAGGACGAGTCTTTCTGAAGAGAACACCATTAGCACAGGCACAATGATCAACAATTAATTAATTAATTAATGCGTTATCATGGCACAAAAAAGGACATGGAAATTTGGATAAAGTGGCAGCCTACAAAAATGGGATAAGAATAAGGAACATATCTAAACAGAGAATTCCCAAAAGATGAGACTCAAATGGCTTAGAAACACTTAAATGGTCAACATCTTTAGCCACCAGGGAAATGCAAATCAAAACTACTTTAGATGTAACTTGTTTTATTGATTTTAGGCATTCTGACAGATACAAAATGAAATCTCAAAGTTCATTTTGTATCTGTCAGAATGGCTAAAATCAATAAAAACAAGTAACAGTTCATGTTTGTGAGGATGTAGAGTAAGTGTACTCCTCCACTGCTGGTGGGAGTACAAACTTGTATAGCCAGTATCAAAATCAGTTTGGTAGATTTTCAGGAAGATAGGAATTGATCTACCTCAAGATCCAGCTGTAACACAAGATCCAACTATATACCCAAAGGACACTTAATCCTACCATATAGACACTTGGCTATCTATGTGCATTGCTGCACTGTTCACAGAAGCCAGAAATTAAAAACTCCCTAGTTGCCCCTCAACAGAAAATTGGATAAAGAAAATGTGGTACATTTATACAATAGAGTATTACTCAGTCATTAAAAAATGAAACCAGTGGGTGGTGGTGGCACACACCTTTAATCCCAGCACTCAGGAGGCAGAGGTAGGCAGATCTCTGAGTTAGAGTTCAGCATGGTCTACAGAGTGAATTTTAGTATAGGCTCTAATGCTACAAAGAAACCCTATCTCAAAAAACAAACAAAGAAACAAAACAAAACAAAAACCCAAAAATGAAATCATGAAATTTGCAGGTAAACTGATAGAAGTAGAAAAAATCATCCTGAATGAGGTAACCAAGACCCAGGAAGAGAAAATATTTGCTTATATGAGGATATTAGCTGTTAAGTCAATGATAACCAAGCTATAATCCATAGAACCATAGTGTATAGATATACAGAAAGGGACAAGATATAGAGAAAGAGACAGATTGATCTCCCTATGAAAGGGACATAGAACAGATAGTTATGGATCTGTAGGAGGGTACAGGAACAGGAAGATCAAGTGAGGAGGGGGAACAGAGGGAGGGATGAGGGAGATACAGGTAAAATTAAGAGCCATTTGAACAGTAGTATGAAAACCTAATACGGTAGAAACTTCCTAAAATACATAAATATTAAGGTAATCAAAGTAAAGTTGTCAAATAATGGGGGAGACATTAGTATGAGGATTGGGTTACATCTAATTAAGTTGTTGGCCAAAGGGGTCCCATGGAATACCAAAGTAACGCACGCTATTGCCTAGACTGTAAGTTGCTTTCCATAAACTGACAATACCCATACATTGAATGTGAAAAAGCTGATTTGGGTCTACATGGAGCCTTCACCTATACATGCTAGCATCTTTGGTACAGAAAAGTTCTCTACCAAAAGGGAAATGTGAAGACCAACCCAGCCACAAAGCCCTTGGATCTACAATGACATCCTACCTGCAAGACACGCTGGTGACACAAATTGTGGGAGTAACCAACCAAAATCTAATTTGACTTAAGGTCTACTCCATGGAATGGAGCCCGTATCCACACTGCTTGGGTGACCATGAACCTGAGAACAGATAGCCCAGGGACCTAGAGAAAAGCCGAAGACTACTGCTATAAAAATATTTTAAGTAGGATGAAGGTTCTATGATATTAATTAAGGTAGTCATCAATCTGACTACAGGGCAAGGCCAGTTTGGGCACCCTCTCCATTACTGCTTAGGGTCTTAGCTGGGGTCATCCTTGTGGATTCCTGGGAATTTCCCTAATGCCAGGTATCTTACTAGCCCCATAATGGCTCCTTCATTCAACATATCTCTTTCCTCGTTCTCCCTCTCTGTATTTCCCCCACCTTGACCATCCCATTCCTTCATGTTCCTCCTTCCCCTTCCCATCCTCCTCCCCTTCTACCCTCCCTTCAGTAACCAATGGAAGCAGATGCAGAGATCCACAGCAAGCACTGGGCTAAGCTCCTAAAGGGAAGAGGGGAGGATTTGATCTGCATGTTGGCGTTTACCAAACACAAATGAATACATTGAAAACATCCTGTTAACCAGGCTTGACTTTCTTCAGGGTACTTTTAACCAAGACTTTTAAAGAAAGCCTAGTTTAAACTTTCATTGATTGACTAAGCAGCTGAAACACTTCTACAGTCCAGGCATCTTTTATATCTACTATGTAGTTTTCCAAAGCCAACCATGATGAGTACCAACTGGTCTACCACTTGGGGACCAGTAGCCTGACTCAGAAAGCTTGGATAATTTTTCTAAAGTCACACAATATTTAGCACTACTAGAATGCAACCTGAAGCTATTTTCCCTCCATGTATGGATTCTTGTCATGTTACCAAAATATAATAAGCACATCTATAATATGTCACACACATGTATACATATGTATATATAGTATAAAGAATAAAAATATTGTGGGGTTTCTTTACTGCAGTGTTCTTGATTATGAAGACGGGGTACAGGGACAAGGACATGAGCTATGTGGGAGGGTTTTTAAGGCACAGATTAAGATTTTGTTTTGACACCTGGAGACATGAAAGGGGGTGGCTGACAAAGAGGATGCTTGGGGGCTCTGACTAGCTTGTTTAAATGCAAATCATTCAAGAGGTAAAGGTCAACTAGGAGACAGCCCAGGAAGCAGAAGGGATTCTCAACTAGACCTATGGGTCTGTCCAGCACCTGTTACAAGGGATGCGTGGGAGGCAGAATGAGGAAGTGAGTCCCATGTTTCTTAAGACCTGGTGGGCAGGGTGAATCCCTTTACATCCTGTGGTTTTTCAGGGATGACTTTCACAGTGCAGAGGTTTAGAGTTGTGTTCCAGCACACCTGACACATGACATAATTTTAACAACATAAAATCTTAAACAAGAATTGGCAACAAATGCCAGAGGCCAAATCTGCCCTCCCACCTATTTCTACTTTGTTCGTTATCAAGCTCAGGATCGTTTTATAGCTTTCAATAGCGGGAGGAAGAATCAAAACAATATCAGAATCTGTACGATGGAGAAGAACGATATGAAATTCCAATTTCCACGTCATCAATAAAGTTTTATTGGATCACAGCCATGTTCAATGCATTTACATTTTGGCTTCGGCTGTTCCCAGACAACCACCAGAGAACTGACTAGTTGCCACAGAGACCGTGTGGGCCGCACAGCCTGAAATATTTACTCTCTGCTTTCAGAGCCTTTTCCTGCTTGGCTTTCCGGCACACTGCCATTACTCTGGTTAACAAGAAAGCACATGTCAAAAGCAATACTTTGTCACAGCTGAATACAATATGCCTGCTGCCCTAGTAATGGCAAGCAGCAACCCCACTCCGCTGCTTTTGCTTCTGTTGCATTAAGTGTTATTTTAAAAGCCCACCATGGCTTGGAATATCATAACCAAGGTTCTAAGACACATAATTGCAACCTGTCAAAACTAAACAATAAACGCTAATTATTTTATAGAACACCCCCACCCCCGCATGCTGTACAAAGTAAAACAAAATCCAATGCACAAGTCAAAATTTTCTCGATACAAAAAGAACTACTGAGAAAACGTAACACTTAAACATTAATGTCTCAGCTTCAGTTCCTGTTTCCTACTGTACTGCCTAGTATCAGGGGGGTTTGGAGCACACACTACTGTCTGCTTCCTGCTCTAGTTTCATTCTATGGCTACAGAATGATGAAGCACCTTGTCCAAATCCAGCTCCGGGGAGCAAAGAGTTTATTTCAGCTTACACTTGCCGGTCACAGCCCGTCGCTGAGGCAGGACAAGAACTTGAAGCAGACATGCCTTAGGGTTACTATGGCTATGATATTACTTCATGACCAAAAGCAAGTTGGGGAGGAAAGGGTTTATTTGGCTGATACATCCAGAATTACAGCCTGCTGAGAAAAAGCCGGAACTCAAACCAGGCAGGGACCTGGAGGCAGGAACTGAGGCAAAGGCCGTGGATGGGTGCTGCTGACTGGCTTGTTCTACCTGCTTCTTATCAAACCCAGGACCACCAGTCCAGGGATAGCGCCATGCACAATGGGATGGGCCCTGCCCAATTAATAACTAATTCAGAGAATGCCCAACACATTTGTCTAAAACCTGATTTAATAGAGGCGTTTTCTTAATTGAGGTCACCTCCTCTAATATGGCTCCAGCTTGTGTACAGTTGACAAGACTATCCAGCAAAGATGGCACTGAGGAACAATGTTTGCTGGCTCCTTCCTGCAGGCTCATGCTTAGCTAGCTTTCTCTGCAGTCTAGGAGTCACTGCCCAGGGATGGAACCACCCACTGTGCTGGCCCCTCCCTCCTCCATCAGTTAACAATGAAGATAATCCCCCACAGACACATCCACAGACCAATGTGCTCAACAGTATTTCTCCTTATAAGATGCTTCCCTCTCAGCTGACTCCTGGCTGCACCAAACTGAAAACTAAAGATAACAAAGACATTTGGCCTTTAACAAAACACACATTTCATGTGTAAATGTGTATCTTAGTTTGGTCTTTGCGGCTGCGAGAAAAGCACCATGACCAAATGCAGTTTGGGGAAGGGTTTATTTGGCTTCCACAACTCAGTCATACTCTATCAGTGAAGGAGGCCATGGCAGAAACTTCTGGCAGGAATCGAGAAGCAGGAACTAAAGCAGAGACCATGAAAAAATGCTGGTTACAGGCTCACTTCCCATGGCTTGCTCAGCTTGCTTTCTTATACAACCTAGGACAACCTAGCTCCAGGATTCCCCCTATCTCCACCTCCCCAGGGACAGAGTTACAAGAGCACACCACTGCACTGGGTTTTTTACTGGGGTTTTGGGGATCTAAATTTGTGGCAAGAAAGTTACAGTCAGACATTTTTTCCAGTGCCCCCCATCTGGTTTTTTTTTAATTAGAAAGCCATTACCCTCTAGCCCCATCTACACTGTGATTATATGACAGAATCAGAGCCATCCTTATTGCAGAATAATTTTATTGCGGTATTTAATTTTACGTCTTCTTTGTTTCTTGGGATTGGCTTAATGGAAAATACAATCCAGCTTTATTCCTTAGCAATTCTTTGCGCAGTAAGTCTGCAACATCCCTAAATTTCTATGTAACCCTCAGATTAATCCTTGCAACATTTTAATGGTCATTTGTGGAGATACAGAGAGTAGCAAAGCTCTGAATTGCCCAATACTCAGAGTCCTAACTAAGGTCAAGCAAGGCAATGCTCTGTCTCTTTCAAGCTTTCATACGGTTAGAAAAAAAATAAAGTCTCCTTATAATGGCCCTCGTCTTTCGCAGTTGGGATATCTGGGATATCTGTATTAGTGGTTTCGCATTTTAAAATGGCTCCAAATGTAGTGTTGAAATGCTGTCGGCAACTGATCTTAAGCGTAAGAGGCTCTTAATGGGCCCTACAGGGGAAGCATTTGTGCTAAATAAGGTTTTCCCAGGCAAGAGGAGTTGTGCTGTTATAAGTCCAGTGTTAACTAAACAATACAAACTAACATAAGTGAGGCCATGAATTGAGGACTGACCAAACACACTGTGACCAGAGGCTGCTGGGAACCACAAAAGCCATGGTACAGTGCAGGAAGCCTCCCGCATCCTTTGGTTCTATAGCCACAAACTCAATTGAGGATGGGAAATATCTTAATACAAACACAGGTCTATATGAGACACGCACCGACTTCTGATGCTATCTTTGTTCCCCATGAGATTGGACACGTTCAGGGTGGTACGACGCAACGCTGCTCTCATTACACCAATAGCAGTTGAACATCTATTTATATAGCATGGCACTGTGATAGTAGTGATTATAAGTAATCCAGACAGGATTTAAGGATTCAGATCCCAGGAGGATATGCATGGGTTACATGCAAATATGCTAACTATGCTAAAGAAAGAACTTGAGCCTTCACAGATCTGAGTATGGGCAAAGGGGATGTGGTCAGTGTTCCAGAGCCAATCCTTCAATGGGGGCTGGAGAGATGGCTCAGTGGTTAAGAGCACTGACTGCTCTTCCAGAGGTCCTGAGTTCAATTCCCAGGAACCACATGGTGGCTCACAGCCATCTATAATGAGACCTGGCGCCCCCTTCTGGCTTGCGGGCACACATGGAAGGAATGCTGTACACATCATAAATAAATATTTTTTTAAAAAAACAACAAAGGGCGGTGACTGTATGCACCAAGTCAGTATTCTATGACTGCAGAACCTCACTACTACACAGATTGAGAATTCCCTGTAGTAGTGTTTGGGTTATTTTAGATCCCTGCATCTTTTCATCAGACTCTTCCCGATGGCTCAGATATCTACAACCGGGGGACCGACTCAACATTCTCCAATTCTCTCCACTAACATCTCAGCAGACGGATGCTGCTTTCCCCACAGTCCTCAGAGACTTTGGAGACAGTCATTTGCTGCCAGATCGGCTAGGTCACTGGGTGTGCTTCTCCTTTGCTCCCCAGATGCCTTTCTGGCATTAGCCTGTGCATGGTGGCTGATGGCAACCCCTCCTCTGTGTGAAGCCTGCCAAAGAAGGGAGCTATCCAACACCGCAGCAGCCTTATCCTCCCTGCTTCAGTATGGAGCAAAGTTAGCCCCCCTCCCTGCTGCCCCATGCCCATGTGTGTGAGCAAAGACAGGGGTTTGCTCACCCACGCCAAGGGAAATGTTCAGGTGCAAACCGCCTGCCAGCTCCCTAGACACCCAGCTGAAGAGTGTGTCTGTCTTCATGTCCTCGCTGGTTTTAACTTAGATCAAACCCAAAGGCAGGTCCTACCCATTTTCTGTAAGTTTTATTCTGTGTTGCCCGATGAATTAAGAAAAGACATGTAAGGGCTGGAGAGATGGCTCAGCAGTTAGGAGTGGCACTGTTCTTGCAGAGGACCTGAATTTAGTTCCTAGTCCGCACCGGGAAGCTCACAAATGCCCGTGACTTCAGTTCAAGGCATCTGACATGTCAGATCCCCATGGCCACCAACACTTATGTGCATACTCACACACTCACTCACACACACTCTCTCACACACACAATTTAAAAATAATCCTTAAAAAATAGAGAAGTAGAAACACAAATCATGAAGCATCCCTGGAACGTAACAAAACCAAAGAAAGCTTTCACACTAAGAACTATGAGAAGGCTGCTTTAGAGCAATGCAAGAGTCTTGCTGAGCACCCACAAACCCCTTGGTTCCATATTCATTACAGAAAAGGGGTGAGGGTAATTCTTTATTTAGGCGTGGTGGCACACATCAGTAATCCTAGCATCCAAGAGACTAAGGCGCCTCGGTTATATTATAATATCCACTTTCAAGCAATAACAGTAGCAAAATATAACAAAGAGAGACAACAGAGGAAAATTCTTCAGTGCTCATTTCTGTTGGGGCAGCATCAGAAAATATAATGTTTTGTTATATAAAGACACTCATAGGACAGCAACAGGTCAATGGAATTAATTATTGGTGCTTTGGGATGCTTTTTATCCATTTCATCTATGATTGCCAGGCTGGAGTAAGGCAATCATGGTGTCACTCATGCCAGGCAAGTGCTAGACCCCTAAGGTGTACCTAAGTGAGTGTGTGTGCGTGTGTGTGCGCGCGTGCGCGTGTGCGTGTATGTTGTGTGATTACACGGTGATATCTTTCCCTTTAGAAGACTATGATATGATCACAGTTCATCTCCTTCTTATATACAGCAGGATACAAGAAAATTAAACTAGAAAACAAAACAAAAGCAGGAAATTACAAGAGACAGCTCTGATAAACAAGCAGCAGCAGCAGCCCCCGCCACCCGAGGTGTGAGAGTGCCCATAACAGCAGAGGTGCCTGTCTTTGATGTCAAATACAAGTCGAGAATGAGATTTAGAGACGTGGCAAATTGTAAAAAAAATCAAGAGACACGGTGTGAAGATTAAAAGACCATCACACAAATTACAAAACCTCTGGAATGCAGGTCCAAGTCAATAATAAAGTGAGAGGCTCCTGGGTCCCCACTGGGTTTTTAAACCACACTGTTCATCTTGTAGAAGAGCACAATGCCGGGTCTGGAGCACATGCGTAGACGGGTCTGGGGCAGATGTGCAGACGCACGTCCATGCTGGAAGGACAGTTACGCCTCACTTTCACACCAGATTCTTCAGGTTGTCCCGGAGGCAGGAAGTGATTTAATTGTCCTGCACTTAGAGCAAGGGCCACAGGCACGGAATTGGAGGAGGCGTGGGCCGGATTTCAGGTGCCTGTCAATTCGCATCTCTCGAGCATGCTTCAAGGAACAGACTCATGCGACGCTCTGGAAAAGTCACAGCTGATGCCAGACTCCAGCTGGGCCCACTCCTGCCCTGTCCCCTCCTGGAGTCTCAGAAACACACCTGGATCCTAGCCAGCCTATACAACAAGACTCAGCTCACCTTGACTAAACCTCCCTGACCAGCCAATGTCTTCTACAGCTGCTAGAGGAGCAGAAGACAGTTCTGGAAACCCCTTCTCTAGGTAGCCATTGCGTCCAGGCTTCTGGGCACTTAGAAACTTGGGAGAAAAATGAGTGGGCGGATGGCAGACACGGTATAGAAACCCCGGCATCTGTGTAGGGAATAATAGTTGAGGCTGAACGTGAAGGGGTGGGTAAGATCGAACCATTTCTATTCCCTCAACTCCTCATTTACCAGCAAAGCTGTCAGCTGGCAAAGGGGAAAGCTTGGTTTAGCCTCCCCGGCTTACAGACTCCTTTGTGTCCTTCCTACACAAATAATTGGAAGTAGAGCCTAGACATTCACTCCTAATCTTCTCCCAGGGCCATCAGCACAGCTAAGAAACCTGATTCAATGGGGGGGATGCCAGGGGATCATCCTCCTCCTATTTGATGGCTCTAGCCCCTCTTTTTCCTGTTTATAGATGGATCTCCCAGTCCCTTTCAGGGAGGGGCAGGCCGGGAACAGGTTCCCAGGGTACCTGTGGGGTTTCCTCTTTACAAAGCTTATGTGAAACATCCTGCCTTCCCGACCTTTGATTGAAGAAAGTATCACCTTTTTAGAAGCAAGTCAGAGTCCAGAGGCCCTGGGGCTGTGAGCATGATTAGGAAGAACTCAGAGCAATCGATTGGTACTCTCTGGCTGCTGGGGCCATCTGAAAGGTGGGGGTAAGCAGAGGGAGGAGGGGAGGCACAATCAAAGAGGGAACTGTTTCTTTTTATCAGGACAATGAAGCCAAGGAGGTGGATATGAAAGGAGAATATTCTTCAAATGGCAGGAAGTCAATGTCTAAAGCCGGGAAGCAGGTGCCCCCAGGCAGGGAGGAGCTTGCACTTCCCCACAGCCTCTGAGCCCCAGCAGGGTAGCTCTGAGGAGCAACAATTAGACCAAACATTAATTACGGAATTAAGTATGTGTTAATCACCAAATACTTGACAATCTGTGCTTTAAGGAGCCATAATTAACCTGCAATTAGCCGTATTCTGTGCAGGTTACCATTGTGAGTGTACCTGCACGGTAGTCTCCCATAAACAGTAAAGGGCCACACAAACAGACTGCAGAGGAAGGCTTAACTCTGAGAAAACATGTTTCAAAACTCTAACTGTCCACCGAAGGCCATGGTAGACAGTAATTTCCATGCCTGCCTTACCGAAGTGAGTTTTCTTTAACTACCTATTTCGATATTAAATAGGAAGTCCTTGAGCAGTTCATTTTCCCATCTAAATTCATATTTACTGCGGGCTGGGGGTATAGCTTGCTGGGAAAGTTCACGGTTAGCGTGGTGCACCAGATCCTGGTCCCTAGCACCACAACTCAAACACACACAACACTAGTCCTCGTGTGACTGGTGTCCAAACTATCTGAGAAACTATCAATGAATATACATTAATACTATTTCACAACTATATAAATCTATCCTCCTTTCTGTGCTCTGGATAGACGTTGCAGCTCCTGTTAGAAAGCAGAACTCACTCCTGTGTCCTTGGCAAAGGCTCTCATGGGCCCCGTCTCCTGTAAATACTCAGGTCTTCAGGTTTGGGGCCCAGAAATAACAGCTGAGAATACATCATTTGGATATTGTTTCTCGTACACTGGGTCCCCCCCTCAAGGAAATAAAATTTGCATATATAATGCCACAGCTTCTTCAGTACTTTGAAATTAGAGTTATTAGTCATCATAATCAGGTTCATATCTTCCGTCTAGGACAGGACTCTGTACAGAGAAAACTGTATGAGATTTTTCATCCAAAGCAGATGAACCCACCTCCATGATTCCTATTTGTATGTAGTGATATTTCATTTGTATTTTAATAAATAAAGCTTGACTGACGATCAGAGAGTAAAACAGCCACCCTGGTCAGTCTTCCAGACCAGGCAGTGGTGGCACACACCTTTAATCCCAGTAGCCACACTAGCTGCCATAGAAACCGGACAATAGTGGTGCACACCTTTAATTCCAGCACTAGAGAAAAATATAAAATGGGAGGAGACACTGTGAGACACTCTAGCTCACAGTCTCATTCTGAGATTCCTGGAGGCAGGATCAGTATTTAGGACTGAGGTAGAGGTAAGAGCCAGTGACTGGCTACTTTGCTTTTCCTACCTTCAGGTTAAACCCCAATATCTGTCTCTGGGTTTTTATTAATCCCGATACATTTGTAAAACAACCACCATCTGTCCTATGTGCGCTGGTCTGTAGCTCACGGAAGTCCCGCCTCTGACTGCACTGACCGCCATTGACCTGTCTCCTGTCTCCCCTCCACTTTGGATGACACCTTGGGAGAGGAAGTGGGAAGGAGGCTATGCTGGATGGTGGTTTCCCTTTAGTCCATCTCTGTCAATATAGGTGACTCTCTCGCAAGTAGACAAGTTAATGCAAGTCTTGATGGTGGCTTTAAGGCTGATGCTTCCATGTTTACTTATGTTTCCTGTGGAGTTCTCCTGTATCATCTGGGATATGCTATTTATTAAATAGTATATGTTGATATTAGGGCACTGGCTTTGGGTGCTTGCTGCCCCTCAGCAGAAAAGGGGCAACTATGAGGGAGGGGTAGCCCCACTTTATGCCTTTGAGACGCCAAATGCCAGTGTATTAAAGAATTGCTGGAAAGCCGTCAGTTCGAAGGATGACACGATTCTTAATGATGCAGCCAGTGAACCGGTGAAACACTAATGTCCAAAGTACTAGCATCAGAAGACAGGGCGCCTAGGTGAAAGGGATCAGGTTGTGAGGATGGTGTTCCCGCGATGGAGTTAGCGCCCTTGGAAGAAAGGCCTCTGGCCTGGGATTCCCACACTTCTGCAAATCAGTGTGTTGTGTTTAGGCCACCCAGGCGATAGTTTTGTGTTATTGCAGCTCAGTAGGGTACAAAAGCCATGCCCTGCACAAACCCTAAGCTATGAGAACCACGCTCTGATCACCGTTGGTAAATCGCGCACTCTTTAATAATGTAAGTGAGAGAGGGAGCATGGAGGGCCTTGCCGTTTGGGTTGGGTCCATAATTGGGAAGGCAAAGCATTTTTGCAGTAGCTGCTCAAGAAATAAGAATACATTGAAAATGACCATAACCTGATAAACAGAACCATCCTACTGCAATGTAGTTGAGTAATCCCTTTGATAAGCCTGGTATCCTAAGAGTGATCAAAACTAAGCCATTCGTTGAATATGCACGGTTCTTTAACAAGGTATAAAAAAAAAGACAAAACAGAAATTCTAACCTTGATTGTGGTTAACATCATACCAAACCATGATGAAAGGTCTTATAAAAACTGGCTCTATGATTTACGAGGGCAGAGCTCTGACCAAAGTAAGGACATTAGGACAAAGACGGGCAGGACAAACCCTGAGGCAGCGCAGTATGTCCCAGTGTTCTGAGCTGCGAATGAGCCTGGAGTATGCTCCACAGGAAGGAGGAAGAATGCCCAGGAACGATTTCCCTGCTCTGAGAGGGTCCCACCCCCATGCTTCAATACACAGAGACATTAGCCATCCATATGAGGACACCCTGCTCTGCCAACCCACTGCCTTGGCTTGCTGTTTAAACCCTGAAGGGAGGAAACCCTGCCCCCAAAATTCACATTTGAAAATTACATTGCTAACTGGTCACTAGTACATTTATATCAAAATAAGGTATTCATTAAATAGAATTATTTTCCTTGAGGAAAAACTAGTCTTTTTATGAGGATAAACAACACAAATTGAGAAAATTTATAACATGATAATGCAAAAAAAAGGGAAAAATCACTTTGTTATCCTATTAGTTAGGGAGATGACATTTTATGCATTTGCTTTATAACACATTTGGTCTTTGTTAGATATTTCTAATATAAGCGTGAAGTTAAATACATTGCTTTATACTTGTTTTATTGTCTAACAGAAGTTTATCACTAAATAATCTATAACTTTTCTCTTTTAGAAAATTTTGTGTGTATGAGTGCTTTGTCTGCATGCATGTATATGTACCACAAGAGGTTAGAAGAATATGTCAGATCTCTTGGAGCTGGGTGAAGGATGGCTGGTATGGATATCACAGGGTCAGGTCTTTTGCAAGAGCAGCTGTTGTCTGCTGAGCCATCACTGCAGACCATAATATTATTCCCATTGGCTCCTAAACAAATTTTTGTGTTGAGGTAGTATAAATTAACAAACCCCCTATTACTGAAAACAATACTACTTCTGATTTTGCTTCTGTATATATTCTTGTTCTTATGGTTAATTATTTGCAATCAGTCTCCATTATGTCTTTAGGGGAAATTCTTAACAGGAGATAAATTTAGGTGCAATAAATTTAAAAACCTTTAAAACTTATGGCCAAAGTACAATCTAAAAAAGAGTCGAATCAGAGCCGGGTGGTGGTGGCGCACGCCTTTAATCCCAGCACTCGGGAGGCAGAGGCAGACGGATCTCTGTGAGTTCGAGACCAGCCTGGTCTACAAGAGCTAGTTCCAGGACAGGCTCCAAAACCACAGAGAAACCCTGTCTCGAAAAAAAAAACCAAAAAAACAAAAAAAAGAAAAACAAGCAAAAGAGTCGAATCAGGTACCTGTGGAAGAGTGCTTTCTCCATGTTTTAATTTCCACTCAACAAACATTTATCATTCCTTAAATATCAGACATTATTTCAGGTATTGGGGTATAAGGATGAGTTGGACAAGGAATTTATAACCAACCCATTCATTACCAGTGTCAGCTGTGGGTAGCAAAGCTGGGCTTGAAGGATCCTGACTATTAAACCATAACACATTGACTACTAGACTGTCAAACACTGCTTGCGGTGGTTTGAAAGAGAATGGCCCCAATAGGTTCATGTGTTTGAATACTTAACCCTCATCAGTAGAACTGTTTGGTAAGGATAAGCAGGTGTGGCCTTATTGGAGGAGATGCGTCAGTAGGGGCAAGTTTTGAGGTTTCAAAACCACCAAGCTATTCCCAGTGTCTTATGTTCTGCCTCCTGGTTCTGTCTCAAGTTGTAAGCTCTTAGCTATTGCTCCAGTACCATGCCGACCTGCCTGCTACCATGCTCCCCACTATGGCAGCCACGGATTCACCCTAGGAAACTGTAAGCCCACATAAACCCTTTCCTGAATGAGTAGCTTTTGTCATGGTGTCTTATGACAGCCACAGAGAAGTAATTAAGACGTAAGTTACTTTTTTTTCTTAAAACAATATCAGCCTGAACAAACGGATTTGAATTATGTTGTTGTTTTGCTCACATAATCATAAAATTCACTTTAAAAGATAGCCTGGGCCAGGAAGTGGTAACACACATCTTTGATACCCGCACTTGGGAGGCAGAGGCAGGAGGATCTCTGTGAGTTCGAGGCCAGCCTGGTCTATAGAGTGAGTTCCAGGACAGCTAGGACAGTTACAGAAAGAAACCCTTTCTCGAAAAACTAAACCAAACCAAACCATAAAAGCCTGGGTCACACTTACTACGGCATTACAAACCTTCTTACACATTCTTTGATGATACTAATAGAAACACCACTTAGAACTGTAGAAATTAGAAGACCGTTTAAGACATGAAATGATAAGAAAGTACATACCTGGTAAAAGTTGGGCCAGAAGGTGCTGATGGCCAGTTCTGCCCTGTGCCATGTGCGGGTTGGGTCTCCAGACATATTCCAGATAGGGTTCCCCAATGGTCCATTATTCACCTTCACATAGACACTGAGCAACCCAGGGGCAGAGTTACTCTTACTGGACACAAAGTAGTGAAAATCAATGCAATGGGTGTCATTCTCCTTAAGCTGGGGCAAGAGCAGGTGAGCCCGCTGGCCCTCAGGTTTCCCGGAAGCATTCACCAGCATGAAGGAACCTGTGGAAACAAAATCAGAGTGTCACAAACCAAATCAGCATCTTCCGGGTGCTCTCTGAAAAGCCACTATCATTTGTATGAATTGGCAATGTAATTACACATATTCCACTTAAGCTTAAAATAGAGGTGTGTCTTTCTGTATAGCCCAGGCTAGCCTAAAACTCATGGACCTCCTGCCTCAGTCTCGTGGATGCTGGGATTACGGCTGCATGCAACCATAACTGGTATGCTTCAAACTCCAATCTCTTTCACACCTTTTTGGTTTGTTTTCTGCTGCTTCTAGCAATCCCCAACATGTTAACAAAGTCAATGACGTAAACCACCCTGCAATTAGCCTGTTAGATACCAAGCATGGAATAGGTGATTCATAGGCTGGCTGCGGTCAATCGGGTAGCCACTGGCCACTTGCATTTATTTATATTCAAGTCAATTAAAGCCTCACAGTAGTAAGATCATTCAGCTCCTCAGTCACGCCAGAAACACTTCAAGTGTCCAATGGCCACATATAACTACTTTGTCCCTGCACTGCACAAAACCACTTCATTTTCTTCAAAAGTTGTACAGGGCAGCCCTAACCTATTTATACAGCCATTTGTCACCGAAGGCTGAGCTGATCAGTCAGGGCAACATAACAAGCTGGTATCTCCAAAGAGAAAGCAAAGAGAAAGAAAATGAACACTGTGTGTGAATGTGTGTATGTGTGTATGTGTGTGTATGTGTAAGAATAAGGAAGAAAAGTGTGGCGGCTACAGAAAAGTTCATGGATTTGGGAGGGAGTGGGTAGAATATGAGAAGAGATAGCAGAGGAAAAGTGGGACAGAAATGTTATAAATAACATGCTCATATATGAAACTCTAACTTAAAAAACCCATCATTATTAAAGTAGCATGTAGATACTTCATGTTATCTAGCTCCTCTGTGCCTGTGACAAGAATGATCACCCTCACCAGAAAATACACACTGTATATAGTGCCCACCTGCCTGTTATTTCATAGCCGTCTAGATCACCAGGGTTCAAAGTGCTTATATGCAGGGTTGGGAAATATTCACGATTTCAAGACTCCATACTCACTATAGCTTTCGGAATGTATCTCTGACATAGGCAGGACCACTGCACACAAGTGATCCTAATTCTTATAGTCCTTTCTCCTTTTTTATCCCTGTTTCAGTCAGAATATGGTCTCTTTGGTTACATGGTATGCTTCTGAAAAAAGATTCAAGCAGTGACACCCTATAATACTACAGCAGCACCTCCAGCTCCTGTCTCTTTTCTCTCTTTTTTGCAGGACATCAATACTCTGATGTGAACAGGAGCAAATTTCTCAACTAGATATGAGTCTGAAGCAATGCATGGTATCATTAAACTCAGCTAACAGTCCTGCAAAAGGCCTACGTCCTGCCTGTATACAAGGAGGAGCAGTGCCAAATTTCACGGTGTCAGGAGACATCCCTGATACTTGGTTTCCAGGATAGCCTGGAAACTTTTAAGAACAGACTAGAGAACTGTGAAGCTTCCTGCTCCCTTCCTTCATGCTCAAATGGGGGCGGGGGATGACTGAAGAGGAAGGCACTCCCCTGGTTCAAATCTCTGGTTGACAGGAAGAAGTCATCATTTGAAGGTCTTTCAACAATAGAGAGCGTGAGCTACAGCCCTTGAGTTTACAGTGAAGGAAGTAAGCTGGATTTTGTATCAGGCAGCTCAATGTATCTATCTGGCTACAAATACATGCAGGTCTGGGTATGATCACTCAGTCCTGTCTCAACACAGAGTTATACAGAAGGAGTGTCGCATATCTCGGGCATCATGCTTGGTGTCGGTAGAGCACCTGCCTCCACAGTCATCCTCTTCGCCTTGCCCTCACCCTCAGGACACACTCATATTCCCGCACTGACACCGTGAAATTTGGTACTATTCCTCCAGTCATGGGCAAGCTCTTCTTTCTCCAGATAGTCTAATAACAAATCATTCCACTGCCACGGACACCCAAAGCCTTTTCAAGAGAAAGTCTTGGTATGAGCATCTGAGGGGCCTCATTTTCTATCTGCAGCGCCTACAGCTCAAGAGAAAGCTTGCCACAAAAGCTCACCATACCCCGATAACACGACTCTTTTGACTGTGTGTCTCCCACCTTCCTGTGCACGTGGCTCCACAGAGTATCTGTAGTTCTCTGTCATTCATCTTTGCTTTTCCTCCTTCTACTCTTCTCCCAGTTCACCTAAAGGGAAACCTGAAAGCTTTTCTCGTCACTAGAGAAATATCGATGTTGAGACATTACAACTCAATTGGTTTTGCCCTTCTGTTCTGGGTGAAGGGCATCTTCATTTTCAGAGTGTGGCCATCAGGACTTAGCTGTACTTTCAAGGATGAAAGGTGACCTACATCTGCATATATGTTTCCTGACAGCCATGCATCCCAGACATCCAGCGAGTTTATTGAAGCCAGGGCGAGCATTTGTGTTCAGCAAAGTGTAGCAGTTCAAAGCCCGCAGGAAAGTCATGGCTGTGTACGCAGGAATCCCAGGAGGGGAGAAGAGGGGCCTTTTAATTTTTTGAATGTATCACCTATCTGCTATCAAAGCAAAGTCAACTCACCAGCCAATGTTTAAATATCTAAAGCATTCAAATCTAGACTATTATATGTTTTCTTTTTTAAAAAATAACTATATATATCGAATGTTTAACTTTCACTTCCACGTTAATATTTTACTGAGCGGAGTTGTGTTTTTGAAGGGTAATCGGGTCTCCCTCTGTAGTTCCTCCGCTTCCCTTCCCCCACAAAAGGCACTACAATTGCGCAAATCATAAATAAAGATACCATAATCCAAATGAACATGGGAATTCTGCTTGTGTTCAGATAACAACACTCCCTTAAGTCACGAGAATACAAGCAAACAATGTGACGTTGCAGACAAATCAAGGACACTCAAGGGAGCTGATTTCAAACTGAACAGTCTCTGGAAGGGTTTTAGGAACGAAAACTCTCTTCTGAGAGCATGCAATGTTCCCATTCTCGAATCTTTGGGTGAATTAAATTTAGCTTAATCATACCCACTGGCAAACGGTCCTGATTAGCCCATCTTCCGCCATTGTTTGTGACGGTGGTGATAACCACACAGGGTTAGCTATTCCTCTGTACCCCATCATTAAAATTTGCATTGGTGTGGAGGAAACTCTAGACAGAAAACAAATCTGAGCAATTGAAAATTCTCATCTGCCACGAGAGAAACCATTCCAGTAACAAAAGATGGGCTGTTCTCTGTTACCCAGCCTGTGCTACACAATGTTTAGGCTGACAAAGAAGCCCATTATGAAGCCTACCTTCTAAAATGTTTTTTTTTTTCCCAGCAAAAGCCAGATCCTGGTCATCCCTTCCCATTAGCCACTGTGCCTCCTTTTCTCCTCTACAAGCTTGCCTTCAATTTTGTGAGTGTAGAATTAAAACAAACAAATCACCCCCCCCAAAAAAAACAACAACCAAAATATCCCTCCAGAACATGTATAAATTCTGTTGTCGTCATGTACCCCGACTCTAGAGGTTGAGTCATCGGGGTACTGAAGAGACAACTGAATTCACTGCCGTAGCGTTTTTCAAGCTATCTACAATGGAGCAGTTTCCTTAGAAAAACAAAAATTTCAGTACCTCTCAGCCAAATTTATGCAAAATGCCATAAACTAAGTTGCTAGGAAAATGGAATGAAAAAACACAACATATAAATAGTAGGTTCATTTTTATTATAGGAAAATAACACAAAATTTCTCTCTCCGATCCTATGAACATTTTCTCAAAACTTACCATTAATTTCTGTGCTGGCTGCATGCAGACCAGAGTCTAAGAAACTGTGGGCCAGCTCTGAACCACACACACCTCTAGGAAGGGTGGGTTAAACTTAACAAGAAAAGAACAAAGCCATATTGGGCCCAGGTACTGCCTAGTTTCTCCAGAATATACTGAGATCCCTGGATGCTCCAGCCCCTTAGACAAATGACACATTATTTGCACAGAACCTATGAAACCCCTGTATATGTACTTTACATGAGTTCTGGATGACTCCTAACACATACTATAATGTAAGTGTCATTTGCAGTAGCATTTGGAATGATGACATGAAGGAAGTCTATACATTCAGTATAGGTACAAATTCTTGACAGTCATTTTCAAATACTCTGACTCTGTGGAAGTAGAACGGTCTACAGAGGGCTGACTATACATTTTTGCTCCACAGAAGATGGTTTAAAAAAATGTGGTAAATTTCTTTGGCTTGTTCACTCAAAGAGAACAGTTCTAGAAGGCTGATGATGGTTTCCAACACAAGTCGCAGAGGAACACTGGGAGGCAGGAGGACAAAGTAAAGACAGAGATCAATAGGGCGGCCGAGAAGGCCTCTGGAGACCCTCAATACAGAAGAGAGCTGGGATTAGGGTCAGAAGAAAACACACAAGCAGCAGGGCCTGCCATCTAAGATGACCATGAATATGAGCATATACCCAGGGAAGGAGAAGGCAGAGAGAGAACTGCACCTGCATGCTGGGCCTGAAGCTGACCAGAGTTAAATCTCACGGTAAAGGACAAAGGCAACCGAGCTGAGTGCATGCAGCACAGCGGCCTAGGAGTGGCTGACAGATACAGGGAAGCTCAATATTCTTGCCTTCGTGCTCGAGAGGCAATGCTACAAATGTCATAGTCTTCAAATGTTTTGTTGATAAACTTTTCAGTACAAAACATGCTAAACACTGCCATCCAGCATCCGTGTGAGACGTTTAATGTATACATGTGTACATACAGACCCACAACTTTCATGGAAATATTTGTCACTTACACCCCCCCACTCCCCAGACAGGGTTTCTCTGTAGTTTTAGAGCCTGTTCTGGATCTCGCTCTGTAGACCAGGCTGCTCTCGAACTCATGGAGGCCCATCTGCCTCTGCCTCTTGAATGCTGGGATTAAAGGCAGGCATCACCAGCGTCTGGTACTTACACTTGCTATTCAACTGGCTTTCAGTATTCAATCTAAATAGACTCATGCTGGCTAACTGATTCATGACCACTAAACAGACTGCAACCCCTCCTGGTTAGCCAGTCCCAAAAGCACTAAGGATGCAAGCTTTTCCAGCATTTTTCAGAGTTTCACCTCTTCTCTTAAGTGTGGAAACACCCAAATACAGCCTCTCCTGCTCCCTCAGCCAGCCCTGCCAAGACTGCTGTTTATGTCTCCTCTGATGAGAGAGTCTACAAACTGAAGACGGAAAGCTTCTTGGAAAAAACAAAAAACAAAAAACAGCGATCTGAGGGAGTGATCTCAGGGAGCGAGCTGAGGCAGCAAAGGTCTCAAGGGGCAGAGCGTCCACGCCAGTAGCCAGCAGCACTTCCAAGTCACCCCTGAGCACACTGTGGAAAGCGGTGTCTTCACAGCCTGCATCACATTTGGCATACTCCACACCGCGTGCCCTTGTTAAACTGCTGCCTCCGCTACGCCCTTTGCAAGTATTCGCCCTCCTGCAAACATGAACTATTTCTTTTGAAGCCACCAGGAAACAAACAAAACATGAATATAAAGTGTCTCCGTTCAGCCAAACAACATACAATCTTTTCATGTATTCTTTTGGCATTCTTCATTTGTTCTTAGCAGCTACTGACCAAAAGGATGGTTAACTGCATGCTTTGGTGAGTGTATGTGTGTGCAGTGTGTGTGTCTGTGTGTGAGTGTCAGTGTGTGTCAGTGTATGTGTAGCTATGTGTGTGTCAGTGTGTCTGTGTGTGTCAGTGTGTGTCTGTGTATGTGTCTATGTGTGTCAGTGTCTCTATGTGTGCCAGTGTGTGTCTGTGTGTATGTTGGTGTGTCGGTATATATGTCAGTGTGTGTCTGTGTGTGTGGGGGGGTGTGTCAGTGTGTGTCTGTGTGTTGTGTCAGTGTGCCTGTGTGTCAGTGTGTGTCTGTGTGTTGTGTCAGTGTGCCTGTGTGTCAGTGTGTGTCTGTGTGTTGTGTCAGTGTGCCTGTGTGTCAGTGTGTGTCTGTGTGTTGTGTCAGTGTGCCTGTGTGTCTGTGTGTTGTGTCAGTGTGTGTCAGTGTGTGTCTGTGTCAGAGTATGTCTGTGTGTCAGTGTATGTGAGTGTGCACACACACGTGCTACATCTGCACTGCTCTGGTGAAATTACAGTGGGAGGAAAATGGATGATGAGCGGCAACACATCCTGCTTTACTGTTGTTGTCCCTGGGACCGAAGCTGACAGAATTATCCCCAGGCGGCCATTCTTCAGTCATAACAGTTACTATATGGCACTGGGCATTCTGTTCTTTCTGAGGGAAGTCTACATCCATCTAGCTTCTCACTACAGTTGCTTCGGGAAAGTTCTCCAAAGGTTCGTGTGTTGAGGCTCAGGTTGGCACTGTGGGCAGGGGGTGGGGTCTAGAGAGGGGGCTTGAGGTCACTGGAGGCATGTCTTTGAAAACAACGGGGAGGCCCAGGTCACTTCACCTCCTTCAACCCTCCCTGGAAGAAGGAAAGTGGTTTTGTTCGGCCGCATGTTCACTGCACACTGTAATCCCCTGCTCGGAGGGATGCAGCCAACTCTTTATAGGCTGAGTTCTACAAAACCATGAAGCAGAATAAACCTTTTCTCATTACAAGGTGATTATTGAAGGGATCTGTTACAGCGTTGGCAAGCTGACTGATACAATATGGTCAATTTAACATGAAAAGTCCATGCACCTTAAGAAGGAAGAAATTTGCTATGAAACAATTGTATCAAACAACCCACAATTATTCAGTTTTCTTTTTTAAAGAATATTTTCTGGACAAGATTTCTCTGTGTAACATTCCTGACCATCCTGGAACTCCCTCTAAAGACTAGGCTAGCCTTGAACTCACAGAGATCCGCCTGTCTCTGCCTCCCGAGTGCTGGGATTAAAGGCGCACAAGATCCTCCAGTCAGCAAGGTATTCAATTCTCAATGCAGGGATTCACAGGACAGCTGGCTAGCTATCTTTGTTATGATTCATAAAACCCTGAGCCGTGCACAATTCTTTGACCGCCGCCAATCCCCTTAACCACAACAGGATTTCCTGGACGCCTAGAGTGTGCTAGGTTTTGAGAAGCACAAGGAGTGAACCAACCCTGTCTGTCCATCAAGAATTTGATGCCTCAGTGGCAAACCATCAAGCACCCACAGTTTACACTACCACAGGGGCAGTAATAAGACCCCCCAATTTTGTCCATATTTACATATGTGGCAGGTGAAATTGCCGCACAAAAATAACAGCTTCGGGGCTGTCGGCCGCTCTTTAAAAGGAATCTGAGAGCCAGTTGCCATGAGAGATGGAGCAGAGTTTAATGGGCTCATGGGAAGGGAAGAAGTCCTGGGAATTCCATCTCGACAAGCCACGGGGTCATCTTTTACATGAGAGGTGAGGCTTTAATGAGAACTAGATTGGATTTTATTGTGTCATTTAGACAAACTGCTTCAGTGGCTCAGCTGGAAAAAAATACTAGGCGTGTGGCTTCATAATTTCGAAATGCGGAAACAAACCCCGAGTAAAACAAACAAAACCTTTAAACTACCCAGGGAAGCTAATGACTGTATCTCAGGCACGAGCCTCCTCTGGTACAACAATCGGGTACTGACAGGTGGGCTGTTTAGAACATTTGTAAGAGACTGCTTAATTTCCCATACGTCAAGCATTTTATTGATTGACATCTTTAGAAATGAGCTCCGCTTTGTTCTAAGTCTCGGAATGACACGAACCATCACAATATAAGCTTCCACTCATTTCCCCCAATCAATGTTGACTCACTCTCTCTCCCTCCCTCTCCCCTCGGTGCCATGTGTAGTCTTGATGACCATCTAACAGCTAAAATATGACTTGCCTTAACAAATAACCGCACAGTAGGCTTTTATGTACAATGCAGACCAAACTTAAAATTTTAACAAATACATTATCTTCGACATTCCTAGCTGAACAAACACAGGCTTTAAAGGAGCTCCCTAAGTGGTCCTCTTAAGAATGCAAAAGATTCTACCCATATCCCAGAGCAGAGCTCCTATGTCCCCAAAGAGGAAACCAAGACATTTCATTGGCCTGGCTTGGGACAAAAATCAAGGATTTGCAAGCGTGATCAAAGGACAGGAAGAAGAAATTATCAAAACTCAAAAATGCAAGCCTGGTGTGGTGAGTGCCTGTGACACCAACTCTCAAGTGGTGGAAGTAAGAAGATCTGGAGTTCAAGGTCATCCTCTATTACATAACGAGTTCAAAGCCAACCTCTACCACATAGTGAGTTCAAGGTCATCCTCTATTACATAATGAGTTCAAAGCCAACCTCTACCACATAGTGAGTTCAAGGCCATCCTCTACCATATTGTGAGTTCAAGTCCAATTTAAGCTAGATGAGATTCTTTCTAACTTTTATTCTTCCTAAACCGATCAAAAACAGAACTAAATGAGTAAATAAAAACAAAACCCACTTTACATGATCAGACAAAATTAAAACAATTTTATGTAAAATTAGCGATACGACATTTAATATATGTTACCAAAAAAAGAATACAACATTAGGAATCTTTGAGAGTAATTACTAAGACACAGAATCAAGATACTAATAAAAATTAGTAAATTATATCAGAAGCCATTGGCATTAACAGAAATGTAATTATGGCTGAGAAACCTGGGACAATATTTCTCTTTACCATTATACAAAATGTTTATATTATAGCAATTTTTCTGGTAAAATTTTAGCATGAATACATTTTTTAATGTAAAGATTTCAATACCAGGTGTTCGTGAGTTGCTGGCAAGGCTCTTGCAAAGGTTGAGGAAGGAAATGAGAGCAATGGCTTTCAACATTCCAACACTAGCCACTGTGACAGTGAAGTCCTCTGTCCCTTTTGAGTAGACAATGCTTACCAGTCCTGCGACTGTGTTTGTAAAATCAGAAATGGCTTGGGCAAGCGGAGTATTTATCACCGTGCTGGGAGAGCGAGAGACACAGTGAGGGAAGTGTCCCAATTCCTCAAGGACCTCTGTATTTTGATTCAAATACTCACTGCATGGTCTAGTACAAAATAGAGATACACAGTTTGGACTTGGTCCTGTTTTTGTTTGTTTGTTTTAAAATCTAAATGTGTTTGAACTTGGTGTGGAAAGATGCGAAATCATCCTAGCAGGACCAAGGCTATCCTGAAGCTATCCTCAACCCCCTTGCACGGGGGTCACATATCCAATATTCTGCATATCAGATACTTACATTACAATTCATAACAGTAGAAAAATTACAGGGCTGGAGAGATGGCTCAGTGGTTAAGAGCACTGACTGCTCTTCCAGAGGTCCTGAGTTCAATTTCCAGCAACCACATGGTGGCTCACAGCCATCTGTAATGAGACCTGGCGCCCCCTTCTGGCTTGTGGGCACACATGGAAGGAATGCTGTACACATAATAAATAAATAAATATTTTTTAAAAAAAAGAAAAATTACAGATATGAAGTAGCAATGAAAATAGTTCTACGGTTGGGGTCACCACGACATGAGGACCTGCATTAAAGGGTCGCAGCCTTCAGAAGGTTGAGAACCAATTCCTAAAGGGAAACACAGGTACTGTTGCTGTTCACTACAAACTTCCTGAAACACTGATCCCTGAGAAATCAGAATTTTCCCAGGGGTTTCATGCTAGAAGAAGAAAAAAAAGCTAAAGTCTGGTGTGGACCAGGGAAGGAACTTGTTTCTGGGGAGAGGTTTTAGATGGTTCTTACAATTACCAGAGAGCACTGCAGGAAAGATGGGAGCAGGACCGGGGTTGCTCAGTGGTGATGGGGAGGACATCTTTCACACAGACAAGGATTTCTTAGGTAGACTAAGTTATACTCTTCTCTCTATATTTAAACCTAACTGTCGAGGCTGTAGAGATGCCCAGGGGTTAAGTGTCACGACTCTTCCAGAGGACCAGCAAGATGTCAGGTAGCTCACACCAACCTGTAACTCTAGCTCCAGGGAACCTGATACCCTCTGGCCTCCGCGGGTACCCAAACCCTTGTGTGCGTTCATACACAAAGACACAGCATGCACATAAAATATAAATAAACAGTTCTTAAAATACAAAAGATAAACCTAGACCTCACCTCCAAGATGGCTTGGGGGTGGGGCGTCTCTTTAGTTGTTCATTTTCCCAATGCAGCCAACATTGAATAAAGCCCCTGTCTCTGCTTTGCACTATGAGCTGTTTCTTTAATTAGCCTATGGAGGACAGGTGGCCGAGCCTAGCACGTTAGGGCTGCCAGGCCCAGGGTCCGGCCCTAACAATGCAGCAACAGATGGGACAACTGAGCACCTACGTCAGGGTCATTTCTCACCCATGAACTTATGGGTGTTGATGCAATTATGTCCCTATCAGCTGGCTTCCTTCAGTCTAGTAAGGTTGGTTGTACAAACAAGGCATACTGTATTTAGATGTCTCTTCAATATTTTAAACACAAGCTTTAAATTTAAATAGTCATTCTCAATATAACTTATGAAAAAGTCTCTGACCGTGATCGAAATATTGAAGTGTTTCCAAGTCTGCTGGATTTTAAATGTATATGTGTTTTATTACAGGAGCAAAGTTCCATAAGAGCCAGTGGTCATGGTGAAAGATGCTAACTTTACTCACAGAACTAATTATTATTAAGAATGTTGAAATGGTAAAGAGGTAAATACAGCGTTGAGATCAGTCTGTACCCTGCCCTCATTTAGTCCACCTCATATGAAACACTTGCCCCGAGAACACCATTTGATACACAGCCTTTGATGCCATTTGGGGAACGGAGGGCACCAGAATGGTGCCACCTGCCCAGGACCACCTGTAACACACTGACTGATTAGCGTCCCACTCCTGGGAGTCTTCCAAAGACACCAAGTCGGGGACGATCTGGGTGATAAACTACAACATTCGTACAAATACCATCTCTATTCATGAACATTGGGAACACTTTGTTAATTAAAATTTTAAATGTTAATCAAGTTCTTTGAAAAAGCTGCCAGTGTCAGCTGAGCTGTGGTCCCACTGTCAGCGAAGATGCATTGCAGGAAACTAGTGTGTTCGTCTTAGGGTAGGAAACGGGGCATGCAAATCGCAAGATATATTGAGAGGACCTGACTTTGCAAACTCCACTTTAAAGAAGGGGCTTTGGTATGGGAGGTCCTTCTGTATATGTGCTGCTTTTATTGGTTAATGAATAAAGAAAACTACCTTGGCCCGTGATAGGGTAGAATAGAGGTAGGCAGGTAAAAACTAAACTGAATGCTGGGAGAATATAAAGGCAAAGTAAAAAAGAACCCACTTAGCCCCACTGGAGACAGACGCCAGAACTTTACACAGTAAGCCACAGCCTCGTGGTGATACACAGATTAATGGAGATGGGTTAATTTAAGATATGAGTTAGCCAAAGACAAGTTTAAGCTATTGGCCAAACATTATTGCAAATAATATGGTTTCTGTGTGATTATTTCGGGGCTGAGCAGCCAAAAATGAACAAGTGGTCTCCTCAAGCAAGGCTTCATCTTAAGCCATATAATGAGCTAGGGGATGGGCGATCTCAGCTCCAGAAATGTGCTGACATAGCAGAAATTTGAACAGAAACCAAAAAAATGGCCAATTAAGAAGACAGGGAGCAGGACCATAAAATTTGAGGAGGTCCAGATGTTCTTGAAAGGCATCCTGTCTGTGAGGATACCTTGTGTCAGTTATTAACGGCTCTTTGTGCCCAAAAACTGACCAATGGGTTAAAAAACTACCTTATCTTATGTACTCCTCACCCAATTCTAAGACAACAGGACTCAAACTCCCCTGACTACGGCATTTCCTCTTTAAAAGTTTGCCCCTTCCTGGGTTTGAGGCTGCACGTCCCTCACTTATGGCCTTGGTGTGGTGGAGGTATGGTCCAAACTCGAGTTTGAATTAAAAACCCTCATGTAATTTGCATCATAAATCCAGCTCTGTGAATTCATTTGGGGGCCAGAAACTTGGTTATAACAATATTTGGAAATCTAATTTGATATAAACTTTTTTTTTGGGGGGGGGGTTCTCTGTGTAACAATCCTGGCTGTCCTGGAACTCACTTTGTAGACCAGGTTGGACTGATCTACTCACTGAGATCCACCTGCCTCTGCCTCCCAAGTGCTGGGATTAAAGGCGTGCGCCACCACCCCACTTCATATACACTTTTCAAATCACCCAATAATGAGTTCATATCAATATATATTGCATAAATTATAAAGACAAACAAATGTGCTATGTTTACAGTGATATAAAGAGCAATTGCGCAATAAATGGAGAAAAGGAGATGCGAGAGAGAATAGTTTATAACTTTCTATATAAATGGACTAGAGACGGAGAAGCTGGGGCCTTAGTCATTTGGGTTTTGTTGTTTTCGTTTTTGTGAGGTGCAAGAATAACGCATGTTACCAAGATGATATCCACTTGAGTCTACCCTGACATGTGTAATATTTTATGCATGGATGGGCAAGAAATTTGGAAGCAAGTTTTGTGTTTTCTGGTTCTCATGTTTCCTACCTTCCGACAGTAAAGAAGACTAAATGACCATTTGGAGGTCCAGGCGTAAGCCTGAGACAGACTTACAGATACACTGTTACATCTCCCAGTCTGCTTGGAAACAGGGTCACTGTGATTGAGCCTGCTACTTCCTTGTTGTTCCTTCTTTTGTCTTTCTTTAGAACTCTGAAAAACATCTATTTCTAATGAAACCAGAGATTTTTAAACCTTGCCATCTTTGGAGTCCCATCCCCTCCAACGTTAGCATGTTTGACTTTTATCTTTAGCTAGAGTCCACATGGCAAAATGGTGAGCTGGCTTACATTTTCCATCTTGATCCCTTTCACTGCAGGATGCCTCCCCCCACCTGGGAACAAATGGATCCAGATATAAAACAGAACTTAACTTGGGGAAGCTCTATGCACTAGTTCAGAACACTGAAGAACTAGACAGCCAGGTGGGAGGCAGGCTTGAGAACTGTTTTCTATTTACATATATGCCCTGCTTTTCTTTCTTTCCCTGTGCTTTAACTTTTTCTTCTGCTTTTTTAAAATAGCAAAGTATTAACAGTATAAAAACAGTAGTAGTAACAATAAAATAAAAATAAAATTTCAAAGATAAAAAAATCACTTTTTCCTGATTTTCAAACATTTATAAACCCAGACAGCAGAAACTGCAGCAGCTTATTCCTCCAACCCCCCTTTTATACACATATAAGCCCATACTCATGAATGTGAAGTTTTCTTAAAGCTGTTCCCCTTTTTCCTTCTTTCAAAGAATAATAAGTCAATTCTGTGTTTTGTCTAGTCCACTCACTGGTAAGTAACAGGCTCAGACCACTCTTCCAGTCAATACAGACACAAAGACCCAACAGGAGCATTTTATTATTCTTTTGTTGCTGATTGATACACGGTTTGGAGATACAGCTCAATCTGGCCTGTAGATGTGGGGGCACAGTGCTTCAGCCTCGTGAGTGCTAGGATTACACACTATCAGAAGAGCAGCTGGATATTTTAAATTAATACCTGCTACCACCAAGCACACCCTAATAGCCACCCTTGAGACACAATGGCTTTCTACTTCAGTACAAAAGACTCCTATGATTCAGGTCTCTGTGTTTCTAATCTTATAGTGTTTTATTTGATTAATATTAAACAATTATTCCAAACATGAAAGCAGTGACTTCTTACTCATTAATGATAGCATTCCTGGGTTATTAGCATTGGGACAGTTGTTCCAGCAAGCTGGCCACTGAATAGTGACAGGATTCTGAGCCCAGAAGTAGCTGTCTTCTAGCCCTGCCTATGCCAGCCCTGGCAGGCATCATGACTTCCTCCATTTATTTCCTTTCTCCTTGATGTTGTTGTCAAGGGAACATCTATTGGGACAGTTGGGCAGCTTGGGCCATGAGCTGCTCACTCCACTAAGAACGAACCTCATGTCCATTCTTTTGTTTGGTGCCTTCCATAACCCACTGAGAAGAAAATTACCACCACTCTACATTCAGAAATTTTTCTTAAAAAATATTAGCCTGGGATCACACTGAAAACTAAAATTTTTTTAAAAATCTGATTTGTTTGGTTCTAGGATAAGTGTTTTAACTCTCTCTCTTCTCCTCTCTCTCAAGATTTCCTCCTAGCTTTTCTCAGAATTATATAGCCTGTGGCCATAGTCACTGTGGGGAAAATCCAAAGTAACAAAATAACAATGGAAACATGCCCCCAAAACTTTTGGGGTCACCTTCAGTTATCAATTAACACTCTAGAAAAGCAAAAACAAAACCCCACTAGATTCTCCAATTACACAGACTTCTCTTATTTGCAAAAGAAAACTTAGAGCCTACTATGCTTGTGGTGACTTTATAAAGCCAGAGTTATTTCTGTTATTTTCTCTTAAGGTAACCAAAGAATTGGCGACAGAATGTAAGATAAGGAGATTAGAATAAAATCTATTTCTTTGAAATCTGCCATGGTACACTGACAAACATAAATTTAAGTAAGACATTTAATACAGTGTAAGCAATTAAATCAGCCTTAGGGTCTCTTGGAAGCCTGGCACACACTGTTGATTCTTGCTGCTTCCCAATGCTGTAAAATGATACAATTACACTCATGTGGCCTTCCTTTCAAAATGTGATTTAAAGTTATTATTCAAAACAGATGTCCAGTTACCTTAGCTTACACAAGCCTGGTGAGGACAAACACTATTTAGTCAGTGTTAAAAGAACACGGGGGTTGAAGCTGGGGAGACACGGAGAGACCCCATACTTTGGGCACTCAGCTGGAAACCCCAAGAGGATCATCTTGACACTCACTACTGTACCAGTTATACCCTCCTGGTTGATGACAATGGAATAAATAAATGTACAAGACAGAAAAGGAATGATGACCTTGGCAGTTTTTCTCAACGATGATTTCTCTTTCTTTTAACATTTTCATGATTAACTTATAAAAGTAAGTGCTTCCTAACCAGGGTGAAGAGACAAACGCCATGCACATATGGAAAGACTAAGAAGAACTGAAAGGCAACATGAATATATGTGTGTGTGTGTATGTGTGTGTGTGTATTACTATCACTTATTTTCTGTTAATGGTGGTTCTCAACTTGGGGCTCAAGACCGCTTTGGGGTCAAATGACCCTTTCACAGGGGTGGGTCACCTACGACCAACCAGAAAATACAGATATTTAATTTAGTTTCCTAACAGTAGCAAAATTACCGTTACGAAGTGATGTGGGATTCCTCTCTGCATGCTGTAAAGACCATTGGTTAATAAAGAAACTGTCTTAGGCCTCCGCAGGGCAGAATAGACATAGGCAGGGAAAACTAAATTGAATGCTGGAAGAAAGAAGGCAGAGTCAAGAAAAGTCATGGAGCCACCACCTGAGACAGAAGCAAACAGATGGAAGCCATCAGCTGGAACCTTGTAGGTAGGCCATGAGCCTCATGGTAAAATATAAAATAATGGAGATGGGTTAATTCTAGATGTAAGAGCTAGCTAGCACTACACTTAAGTAATTGGCCAAACAGTGATTTAAATAATACAGTTTCTGTGTGATTATTTCGGGAGTCTGGGTGGCTGGGAAACAAACAAGCAGCCTCACACAAAATGAAATAGCAATGAAAACAATTTTATGGGTGGGGTCACCACAACATGAGGGACTGTATTAAAGGGTTGCAGCATCAGGAAGGTTGAGAAACCACAGCGTTAATCTGTGGGGGAAACAGCCTGGGAAAACAATGGATGGCAGGAATCGTGGACAGAGAAACTAGCAAGCTCAGGAAGATGGGGCCAGTGTTTGGGGTTACAGCCTTGGGATTTTATTTCTGAATGGATACTCCGGAGCTGGTCATTCATGGTGTCATCCAAAATACTTAGCCCAAATGACACAGGACGTGGGGATTCTACATTACTCCTACTGCATCTTACCTGAGGCTGAAGGAAAAGAATATAGTTTATACTTCTAGACGCCCAATCTTGATGATCATAGGGTAAAGAGTGGACACATTTATTGAATTAACTAGAATGAAGCATTATAAACAAAACAAGGGCAATGGATTCATAAAATTGCTTTATGTTTCTTACTAGCAGAAACTTCCATCTTTCTAATTTATAGAGATATAACAGAAAGAACAAATCAGGTATTCTGCAAACAATTCCAAATTACAGGGTAAGTTTCTGAGCAAGGATTCCAAGGTTTTGCCAATCTACAAGGACACCCTCATTTTGATCACCCCTTATATCTATACCCCAAGCCAACTGCCAGCTCTGTGTACCAGGCGCTGCGGACTGTATCATGGAGTCAAAGCTGTCTAAAGCTCAGATTTTACTTCTTACCAGCTCTGGGAAGTAAGGAGGCAATGATATACCGCCATGGAGTAGTGACAGAGACCTCCTAACACTAATGGAGGGCGCAGAGCAAGAAGCTGTCAAAGCTGACTCAGGGAGATAGGGACCGGTGCTGGCTCCTCTGTGGAAGCTGTGTCTACCCTCTTGAATAGTTAAATAGTTGTGGAGGTGCAGCATGCCTTCATTCTAGGAACTCTTTCCAGGCTATTCGAATGGACTAGTACCAAGTTGTAGGTGTCGTGATACAGATGCATGCTAAACTTGAAGGACCAGGAAAGATTGACTTGTGAAATTTCAGGGTTATTTTAGGAATGTTAGGCATTAGGCTGCCCCATCCCAAGAAGCTGTAACACAGACACAAACATACAGTGACCACCCTTCTCCGAGGAGATAGAGAGACATGCTCACGATTTACTCTATCCACGGTGCAAACGTTAGGTGGTTATCCAGCCCTCAAGAGCTAAATCGAGATATAGGTTAGCACGTTTGGAAAATTGGTTCCCTAGCCGTTTCGGAAATCGCAGGATGGATTTCCAGGGCAGCAACTGGACCCTCCAAAGCCAACAGTGGTTCCCAGTTCATATCAGAACTCGTCCTTTGCAGCTCGGGCCCTGCTTGGGAAAATGTCTTTCAAGGGCGGCGATGTGGCCTTAAACGGTCGCCTAGGGAGCTACACTCCCGTCTTCACACACAGGTCAAATGCTCCAGACTGGAGCATTGTGAGCTGCATAAAAGCCCTTTCCACCCTTGGGAGGTAACTGCCAGTGAGGGGACTCATCGTGACATCCTTTTAAGGAGCACCCATAAGTCTTTGAATGAGGTTGAAACGCTTTCCCATCATCTACACAGGGCCTGGGGGAAGAAAAAGGAAAAGCTGCTCAAGTAGAAATCAAACAACTTATGTGTTTTTTACTCTCTCTCTGTGTGTATATATCTATATCTATATATCTATATCATCTACATATACATACACATTTGTGTCTTTAAAATACTTCTGATTTCATAAGATCATAAATACAAATTATGACATTAATTTTCTATTTTTAAAAACCCACCAGGTATTTGATTGATTGGCAGGCAATAGAAGAATAAGAGGATGGAGTATTCTCTATTTACACCAACAAGAATTAGCTCCAGAGAGTAGGTACAGTAGAGGGAGCGCTGTTGGGAGGACTCCGTGCCTCCATCTGACCGCAGAGCAGAAACCGTGCTCGCTGCTGCTCTCTGTGCCTTCAGAGATGTCCAAGGCAGAGCACAGCCAATACTTTAGAAGCTGAGTCGCCGAGAGGGAAGGCAACAGGAACCCTAAAAAACAGGCACACAGCAAGTCCATGCACAGCAGCCATGGGGGAGCCATGAGCATAAGCATGCCTCAGCAATAGTGCGGGGCGAGTGAAAAGCTGATTTTCTTCAGCCTGACATTCACCCACCACGAAAAGGCTCACTAAGGCTCAGTAGGGCAGAGGGCTGACTGCCAAGGTTTAGACTGATTGTCACCTATAGGCGACAAACAGGTCCCGACACTAAAAGAAATCCAATGGACTTGTGGATAATGTAGCTACCTCGAGAAACTTGGTCTGTAGAGAATGAGAAAAACCTTGAAATAGCGAAGTACTGCAGTTTTACTTGGCATTGTAAATCCTCTCTTTGCTATGATGTTCTGAAATTTAGCCTATCTAGGACCCAGTTGCTAGCCGAAGGGAAGACTCCAGGCCCCTTGCATCTGAAGGTATTCCTTGTGAGTGAGCACAAAAAATAACCACAGGAGGTCAGATAACAATTAAGTTGAGACTCATGGACCCAAAGGAAACACTCAAGTCATTGGAAATGCTTAGTGAGATCTATGATCCCAACAGCAAAACCCCCACAATCCCAGTTTAACAATGGGCCTTACCCAACTCCTAAAGAATACAAGATTATTTCTTTTTCTGAAGCTTAAAACTAAAAAAGTCATTAATTTGAGAGTGCCTAACTTCAGACTGACTGATCAAATCCATAGTTATATTATTTTTATACTGAAATAAGACAAGGATTTAAGGATAAAGCCCATAATACTATGAAAATAATCTAATTATCAAACTTTTCTCCCTTTCCAAATCAAACCAGAGAATCACCTGGGAGAGGGGCATGGATAAAACCCAAAGGGTTCAGAAAGTTTTGGGAAATTTACATGTAGCGTCTCCTTGGAATGTGGTGAGAGTCCACAGACTATAATCATGTTAGCAATAAGTACTTAAAATTTGCCACTGCTAAAACTTGGCTGAGATTCGCATGTCCCATTTATGAAGGCTTGTCACATTAATGAACTGAAAATGGCCAGCTCTACCGCTGGCCGTCACACTTATTACTCTTCACATCCTATGCCATTTTCAAGATTTGAAGACCTTTCATTTTTGATTTACTAAGTTCTAGTGCCATATTACAGATTTTATTTGATGGTCTTAGAAATATTAAAAGCATCTGTGGAATTCTGTGGACTGGCTGCCAAGGATGTCCACCTCACAGAACAGCGAGGAGCTGCATTCTGATTGGCCGCCTCCTCTCATGGCTCCTTCCCTTATGACAGATCATGTTATAAAGGCCTGAATGAGCAACATTTCAGGACCCAGAGATATAGGCTTCTCTCTGACATTCAATAAAGTGCCCTGTAACTGAAAGTTCTCAGCCTACCTGGTCCCATAGCCGCTTTTAAAATAACCACTCAGAGGCTTAATATTAACTATGTACTGGTTGGCCTATTAGCTCAGGCTTATTATTAACTAGCTCTTACAACTTAAATTAACCCATTTATATTAGATTACATTTTACTACGAGGCTTATGGCTTGTTACCTCACATCTTGCTTCCCCGGCTGCTGGCGTCTCTCTCAACTCTGCCTTCTTTCTTCCTATATTCAATTTGGCTTTCCTGTCTAGCTATATTATGCCCTGCCATAGGCCAAATAAGCTTCTTTATTAACCAATGGTACTAAAACATATTCAGGGCATCCCACATCAGTGTTCTCTGACATCCACCTCCTTTTCACCTCCCTCTCCCCATTCCTATCTGTTTGCCCAGTTCTCCATGTCCCCACCACAACACATGCAGTCCTCAGAAGGGGTGTCAACCATAACTGTAGCATTTTAGCTAGTTCAGGGGAAACCTTTAAAGTAGGACTGTATTCAGATTTGTAAAACGTGCAATGGTTTTTAGGTTTACTTCGACTAACCCAAATAAGCTGTAGAAAAATGCTGATTGGGTACAAATATAAATATTTAAAAATATTATGCTGTCACTTGCAAGGCTCTGCTGCAGCGAGCCAGACGGCATTCAAATATTAAAGGCAGGAAAACCCTCAGTGAGTAATTGTCAGCCTCACTTTGCACTACTCGTTCTATAAATACTCAGTGTGCTTCATTTGAACCATTTTTCTGTTTACTTTACAAGCGGAAACTTAAAAGCACAAGGCACACATATTTTTTTTTTTCAGAGGACTTAGGTGACTGTAAACCTCTAGTTTAAGAATAAAGAAAACTTCCAAGGCAGGTGAGAGAGCAGACCCGTCTACCATGAGTTCAGCTGCACAGAACACGTTCAGCTGCACAGAACACGTTCAGCTGTGGTCTAGATCTGGAGCTGAGAGAATAAACACCAAAATCCGAAGATGAAGAAGACATGGCTGAAGGCTTCAGGGAGCTCTCGGTCTTACTCGCAAAGGAACAACAGCCAGATTAAGGAATCCCTAAGAGCGTAGCCTGGCTGTAGACACAAAGGAAGGCTGGTGGTGTTTGGGATGGAGGAGGGATAGCAGACAGCAACAGCTTTTTCCTCAGAAGAATCTTTCAGGGCTGCGGTTATTGTCTATGAAGACAGCAGTTGGGTGAAGGGTCCAAACAGGAGGCCATGAAAGGAAGGTCAGCACAAGGCCTTTGAAATGAGGGGTGGGGAAGCAGAGGGAAGGAAATGGCCAGTACAACAGAGATGGAGAGTCCAGGCAAAGGCCGGAGTGTACCAGGGGGTGTTCAAGCCCCACACATCAACCAAAGTGAATCATGGGCAATGCAACGCCAAGACCATTTCCCGCAAACTGCATGGGTCAGTAAGTATATCTGATGGCTCCCTCCCCTGAGGTAGAAGAAAACAAACTGAGTAGAAAGACAATTCACTCAAGGTCTGCATGACTCCACACATTTTCTCAGATTTGAGTCCCAAATCTACTATCTTTGTATCTCCATTTTGACCTGAGTTTCTCCCTGAAAGACAAGGCCTCAGCCATGACCCCCTTGCTTGTATGTAAGTTATAGTGAGCCAGGTGGGAGTGAGGGAGCCAGCCTGGGAGGCAGGTTGGAAAGTGAACAGAAGCAAGTTGGTTACAGATCTGTGAACAATTCTTACACAAAGGGCAGATCCAAGTATAATAGGTCCCCTTTTGCCCTCAGGAGAACACCCTGAGCCCCTCAGTAAGTGCCTGAAATCACAGGGATCTATAACCTGGTGTACACACATGCGCATGTGTATGTATGTGTGTGTGTGTGTGTATGTATATGTGTGTGTATGTGTGTGTGTGGTGTAGCTAGGCAGCAAAGCGATTAGTACCAATAACAATAAAATACAGAATCATTATAACAACATAAAAATATAACATGGATTTGTTTTCTCGGAAATGTTATAGTTTTGCACCAGAACTGAGAGTACGTATCTGAAATAATGGGTTAGGGGAGACAGCTGTGGTTGTGAAAAACCTGAAATGTGCACACTTTATGTCAAGGGAGTGAGGGAGAAAAGTCGTACTTAGATTTGGTCTCTAAATGCCAGGGTTTGCCTCATGGGACACTAACAGCTTCTGTTTAGGAGGGGTAACCTGGTCCCTTGGCTGAGCTACCAGCTTGAGTGCCTGAACCACAGACACACCTAGTACTACACACAGCATGTTACGGGCTGCACTCCCAACAGACTGGCTTCTGCTCTTCAGGCCTGGCCCCTGAGACATCAGGGAACACTGTTAAAAAAGGGTCAGAACTCACTGAATCTCAGACGCTCACTTAAACCTCGGAGTGCCTATGGAGAATGCTGTTCTAGACCACAGTCCCAGAGGTGGTGTCATGTAGATGTACCTGTTTGGTTCAACACAGGCACTAAGAAAGGACAAGATGTAAGCCTGGCTTCTGTGTCTAAAAAAATAAAAATCATTAACCAAAAGTGGTGTCGCGTATGAAATCCTAGTACCTGGAGGCTGGGGCAGGAAGATTCTAAGTTTGAGTTTAAACTGAGTCTGGGGTACAGAGACAGACCTGAGAGAGAGGGAGAGAGAAAAGGGCTGCATGAACCGGCCCTCCCCACCAGAGGGCTATCAAAGGAAGTAAGGCAGAAATGAATGGCCAAGGGGGTCCGGACAGTCATGTAACATGGGTTTAGTACACTATGAACATTAGCACATACCACATAAACAAAGCATAATATAGAGACATTTTTTTCTAAAACAAACTGAACTGCCTCAGCTTTGGACAGGGCTCATTATATAGAAGTTTATACAAAACAAGGAAAATTAGTGGACAACAGAGAAAAACCTGAGATTTTTCTGTTCGAAATCTCACGTCTGTATTTTGAATTTCATGTTCTCTGGCCTTTGAAGCAAGACTTTGGACTTCGCCGACTACCACAGATCTTACGTCTGTGCAATGGAGGCGAGCTATTTTTAAACAGGCGCGTGAGCTGAGTGGCAAGCAAACCCACTCACCAATGGATCAGTACTGCAAACTAATAGGCCAGTTGTCCAAGGAAGGCTGGCTACAAGAGACTGATTTATAGACCAACTAACATACTATGGAGGAGGCTCAGCAGCAAATGGCCCGTTACTCACTGGGGATGGGGTATATGTCTGTAATCCTAGCAGTTGGATGGTGTGGGCAGGAAGACAGTGAGCTTTTGGCCAGCCTGGGCTATGTATGTGGCAGGATGCTGTCTTGAAATAGAACAAAAGGCCAATTCTAGTACACAGATCATGTTGGCCTGTCCTAAGTAGGTCATCTGAAATTTCACTTCTCTCTCACTCTCATTCAAAGGTTTCTTTTTGTACACATCTGGAGACTGTACCGACTCATTGATGTACAAGGAGAATTTCATAGTTATATTGGTAACTCTTATAAAGGTTTCTTTTTTCTGAAACTTATACTGGACAGATGTCTCAGAGGGTAAGAGCACTGGTTGTCCTTGTAGCGGACCTGGGTTCTGGTCCCGGCACCCACGTGGTGGCTCACGACTGTTGCCGTTGCGGTTCCAGCACACCAAGTACCCCCTCTGGCTTCTGTGGGCACCAGGCACATACACAGGGAACATACACACATTTGCAAAAACACCCATATACGCATGCACACAAAAATGAATACATCTTCAAAACTTCGGTAAGCCAAAGAATAATTCTGTCATTTCCTTGGGCCATGTATTAAAGTTGCATGGGTTATGTATCCTCCCATACTCTCCTAAATGGATATTTTTTTCTTTTTCGTTTTGCTTTCGTTTGGTTCTACAGCTCTTAGTTGATAGGAAATAGAGGTCAGATCAGGGTTTAAACTTGTGATGATCTGAGACGATGCTAAGCCTAACAGGCTATCAGTTAATTCCTGGAATGCTGGACACCCCATCACCCGGAGAAGCCTTACAGCTGGAACTGTTGCAAGAGGTGAATGAAAGACTTGGTCAGCTTCCCTTTTCTACTGGCAGTTAAACGGGGAAAGGCGCGAAAACCCCGGCACTCTGCTTGCCCTACTTTTGGGAGGGCCCATCATCAGCTTCTTCTCCTCTGCCCACCGCTCTCTGAATCTACAATGGCTGGAGTAAGATCCACCAAGGTGCGCATGTCCATGGCTGGACTAAGGTCCACCAAGATGCACATGTCTACAGCTGGAGTAAGGTCCACCAAGATGCACATGTCTACAGCTGAAGTAAGGTCCACCAAGGTGCGCATGTCCATGGCTGGACTAAGGTCCACCAAGATGCATGTCTATAGCTGGGATAAGGTCCACCAACATGCACATGTCTATAGCTGGGGTAAGGTTCACCAAGATGCACATGTCTATAGCTGGAGTAAGGTCCATCATGGTGCGCATGCTGCAATGGCTCACCAGACTCTGACACCACTGGGAGAGGACAGAACCTTTAAAAAAGGAATCTAGTAGAAGGAACTCATGCCAATCAGAATGCTGCCTTGGAATAGGTGCTGGGATCCAACCCTTTAAGTCTGTGTGTCTGTCTGTCTGCCCCCCTCCCCTGCTTCCCAGCTCCCACGAGGTAATCTGCTGCTCTTATCTTGTTGCCCCGTCTTGCCATAGGTCCCGAAACACAGCACAGATGATTTTAACACTGAAATCACCGAGAGCATGAGCCAAAACACAACTTGCTCCTTGCTTTGTTCAATTTCATGTTTGTCAATTCTAATACCATCACATCATTTCTCCCTTCCCTTTCCACCCTCTAAACCCTCCCGCAGACCCCTCCTTGTTCTCTTTCCAATTCATGGTTTCCTTTCTCAGTAATTGTTCTCATATGCATATATGTATGTGAATGTACAGATATATTCTTAACTTCGGATTTTAAAGTTGATTGTCTTAGTATTTGTTATAACACAGCTAGCACAGGAATGAGCTCTACAATACGATCCTAGCTTGAGTCCAGCCCCACCTCCAATTTCTCTGTTCAAGGGTATTTAGAAAGTTTGTTGTCAGTGAAAAAAAACTGAGAACCAACTTAAGAAAGCTCTTTGCTAGGTTGCCTCATTGCTTTTGAACCTGCAGCAATGCAGAAATGCAAAGAGAGCATGCCAAGAGAGCATGACAAAGAAAGGCTGTTCATCAACCAGAAGGTAGAGATGAAGAGAGGGAGCCCCAAAAGAAGGTTCTGGAGACAAGATACACCATCCAAAATGTCCACATGACCTACTTCTGGCCACTAGACCCCATCTCCCAAGTATCCCATTCAGAGCATCCCACTGATGAGGGGAGCAGTCTCATAGCCCAATCTCTGTTCAATAGTGCAGCGGCTCTTGACCATGTTTTCAACGTGCAAACCTGTAAAGGCATTCAATGTCTAAGCCATAGCACACGGCTATGCTTTAGAGCATATAATTCATACGCAAAATGTGACTTCTGCAGCAGCTACAGATGGTTTATCATGGCGAAGGTCATGGCCACAGCACCTTTGTTACACACAATCTTGGGCATGCAAGAAGAATGAGTAGTTATGAGGTGAGAGCTGACAGCCCTGAGCACTGAGGGAGTGTGCTGGGAAAACCACAGGGAGGACAGTCCTGAGCATTGAGGGTGTGTGCAGGGAGGACCACAGGGAGGACAGTCCTGAGCACAGAGAGCATGTGCTGGGAGGACCACAGGGAAGACCACAGGGAGAACAGCCCTGAACAAAGAGGGCATGTGCAGGGAGGACCACAGGGAGGATAGTCCTGAGCACCAAGGGTGTGTTCTGGGAGGACCACAGAGAGAAAGACAGCCCTGAGCACTGAGGGCATGTGCAGGGAGGACCACAGAGAAGGACAGACCTGAGCACAGAGGGTGTGTGCAGGGAGGACCACAGGGAAGACAGTCCTGAACACTGAGGGCATGTTCAGGGAGGACCACAGCGAGGACAACCTTGAGCACCAAGTGTGTGTGCAGGGAGGACCACAAGGAGGGCAGCCCTGTCTTTCTAAAGGTGCAGTCTTCCATTCATAAGAGAAACTAAAAAGAGGGTACACATGGGTAAACTTGGATTCCTCTTGGAAATTCATCACACATAACTTGCAATTTCTATGAAATTTTTGTAACCTTTGTCTGTAGTTTTTCAACCTTTGCATGATTTCTTTTATGCAGAATCTCAAAGCCTGGATCCTAGGTCTGTAGTGAGACTATCAGTTATCATGGGACTGGGTCTGCCAGGCAAGGAGAAAACTCCAGATTGTTTCTCTTTGAAAAATGTAAATATTTTTCAGTTTAAATATTCTTTGGTTGTCTTTATTTTAAGGATAAAAGAATTTGCTTCCCCAGCTGCTACAAGATGGAGTAGAATATCTTCAGCATGATACAGGGGACCCTTCAAACTGGGCTCAGCTTGATATGAAATGCGACCATCTGTCAACCTGCCTGCTGGGGACCCTTTCTCATTGTCCCAAGCCACAGACATTCCAATGAGTTCCCACAGTAGAGGCTGCAAATCCCCAGACCCTCTAGAAATAGATCGCAAAGAACAACAGCAAGGGATGTGTGCCAGGGCCGAGCAATCTTGTCCGTGGGTTATTGTAAGCCAGATGTTTTACACTTGTGCATGGCCTTTGCATACCCACAGAACACAGATGCCATCCATGTCACCTGGACAGGCACCAATAGCCCAAATGACTACCATGTCATTCACAGCTGGCACACTGATGATATGTCAATGGGTACAAGTCCTAGGGAACCATTCAACATATTTTTAAATTTCCTTTTTTGGAATCACTATTGTAATTGCACTGTGTGCCTACGAGACTATCTGTATAAAATAATAGCTTGCTTATAGATCCTTGGTAGTCAATTAGCTTTTGCTTTCATGGACAACATAATAATAAGGAGACATGGGTAAGAATACAGCACACATCTAAAAATGTTTCTACTTTTGTAGAAAGTATATAGAAATTATAATATAGAGCCAGTAACCTGAATACTTACCAACCATGACTCTATTTTAAAAGGGAAGTAAAGAAGCAGCCTTGCATCTCATTCAAGACCTTTGCACACTTGAATTATTTTATGGTTCTCCAAGCCAACAGGTATTACCAGTACCCATTTTGCAAAAGGTAAGGCAGAATAATTCAGTGTAAAATACCATGGCTTGTAGTATGCAAATTCAGAGACCTGTGGCTACTCTATACTGGCTGATAGTGCTCTCTGGCCTCACTTGGAGGGGATGATGCTTTTAGCCACATTTCCATTACCATGGACATCTGAATTACACTACTGATTCTTTCTACTTCGAAGCTATCTTTAGTAAGATATCATTGTGTAGAGGAAGCAATGTCCTCTCCGACTGATGGCTACACTATTTCCCCAACACAAACTAATGAACTAGAGTTTAACTTCACACTACTCTTTTTTTAAAAAAATATTTATTTATTTATTTATTATGTATACAATATTCTGTCTGTGTGTATGTCTGCAGGCCAGAAGAGGGCGCCAGACATCATTTCAGATGGTTGTGAGCCACCATGTGGTTGCCAGGAATTGAACTCAGGACCTTTGGAAGAACAGGTAATGCTCTTAACCACTGAGCCATCTCTCCAGCCCCCACACTACTCTTTCAGGTGCTTAAAGACCAAGAAGTTGTTCCATCTCTTTTTACTGACAAAAAGTCCATTACACTTGACTAAACCACAAAGCAAGTATATTGTGCTTCTCTGCAATTAATAGATAAGATACAATGAAATAAAGATGCTGCGATGAAGAAGCAAACTTCCCTTACATCATTTACCACAAAAGAGATGCAGATGGGATGCACAGACAGGTCACTGATACACCTTCATAAGGACAACTGCCTAGAGCCTTCGCCCTTCCTGTATAGGACCTACTACCCAGAAGGGACAGACAGAAGAAAGGCTGAGGGGAGCTTTAGGGGAAATTACCCATAAGATAGAGGAGTGTTAAGTAGACTTGTTAATGAAGAAACATTTCAAAAGCCACAAGGTTATCTGAGTCATAAAGCCTGAAGGCATCTTCCTGCAAGGCTACAGTTCCATAAGTCATCAGATGACAGGCATGCCACATAATGTTGGGGACGCTATTCAGTGACAGCTGACTATCGCATTTGCTTATGTATTTATTTGCTTGTTTGTTTTTTGCAGGGCTGAGGCTCAAAGTCAAGACCGTTTTCAACATTAAGCAAACACTCTGCCAAATCCCTACCCCACAGAGGAACTCTAGGGGGCAGAGCATAGCATCCCAAAAACAAATCAGGATGCACCCACAGGCTGGGGAAGCAGCTATTTCCTGCGGAGAGAGGAAGGGGAAGAACATCTTCAGACAAGTTCCCCATCTCTGTGAGTTCTATCGCAAAAGGGGCCATCAGCTGTCAATCAAAATTATTCAGAAAAAAAATGCATCTGCCTTAAACATATCATAATTTTAAAAGTCATTCTTCACTGAAAAAGTCAGCCTAACAACTATTTCTATTGTAGTTATATTACCATAGATATTATAAATAATCTAGGGACTATTTAAGTAGACAGGAGGTTGAGCAAAAGAAATTTATATACTTTATATATATAACATATATGTATGCATATATATATATGAGCAACCTTAGATTTGACTGCTTGAGGGGCAGGGGTCAACCTCTCTCCCCTCGAGCAATAATAAGAGCTCTCTCAACTTTCAATTTCATGCCTCACAGATGGCCAACTGCTAACAATCCTGCGTGTGCAATTCTAGGTATTAGATCCATTCTCAAGTAGTATCTTAAGGTTAGGGAGCTGGTCAAAGAATATTTTGGTTCTGGTACCTGCATTTTAAAGCGGTGCCGGTATCTAACATTACAAGCTTCTGTTCCCTAATGGAATTTCAAGCAAAATGAGATTGGGCTCTGTTTTTGTTTGTTTGTTTGTTTTGATTTTTGTCCTCACATCTGTCACGAGTTCAGATAGTGAACTCACTTGATTCTTCGAAAAGTTAAGAGCTTTCGTAGAAATGCAAAGGAGGAGCGTACCAGCCTGTCATGATTTCTAACCTAACCAGAAGAAGCAGGGAGAAGTATGAAGCTAGAATGGGAAGTCCACAGACCTCTTCCTTTAATATGTTCTTATTTCCCCAGTATCTCTGCAGTGAAACGCAGTAGCCACCCAGCAAAGGAACAAAGTCAGTGACTAGTAAGTGGCACACAGCCGTTCATTTGAAAGCAACTACATCCATCATGTCCTTTACCCAAGAGAACTGCTTTTGTTCATCATCTTATGGGGGGAAAAAAACTAATATAGACACTTAAATTTTGCGTCTTGTTAAGTTTTTTTTTTTTTTTTTTGAGGGGGGGTGGCATCCTGAAGTACGTGCTAATAAACAGCCAATTCAGCAACTTTCGGTTTTGCAGTCTAGGTCCAGCAGAGAGAGGAGAGAGAGAGATCATTTCATGGCTCATTTTCTCTCCAACACCTGCTCTCATTAGCTAAGCTTCTTTGAATGAAAAGACAACCAGGCTGAAAACATCGTCCTACTGACGAACAATTACAAAATCAGTTTTCATTGAAGTTCGAAGCTGTAAACCTGATTAGAGAAAAAAAAAAAAAACCCGCACCCTGATAGAAGCCAATTATCCTGGTGGACAACAGAGGTTTCAACAAGAGCCAATGTGCACTGCAACATTCTCCTGAGATCTTTTAAACTATGCCCCACCCCTTAAGTCCTATTTTCCAGAAGCTCTTGGTGTCGCTAACATACTTCTCATCAATGAAGATACTCTTATTGGTCCCGGAAAAAAATTCATATTCATAAATGCAGCGAAGACCGAGAAACCAAGATCAACTTCCTTGATGCTCAGTCTAACCCACGAACAATGAGCCATCTCCCTCCAACTCCTCCTTGAGATGCATCAACACATCTTCCTCCCAATACGACCCCCTGTTTTCTATTGTTGCTGTTATTATCAGCCTCCTGGATCTAGTTAGTGCTGCTCATCCACTAGCTGTTTTGTTTTGGTTTTGTTTGTTTTAGCATGGATGCTAGAAACCAATGCCACAACATTCTGCTGCTGAGCTACTCCCCTGCGCGATGTGTACACTTCTGATGAGCTGAGTGAAATACCCAGACAGGAAAGGAGTAGCATTCTCGTTCTTTTCTTTGCATATGTTTGCTTTTCCAGGCTACTCCTGAAGCCAAGGAACTGTCATGAGATTCACACATTGGTAAAGCAGAGAAGCAAAGTACCTCGCCAGCAAATCACGGCATCACCAGAGGGGCCGCCCATAGATCCATTTGTTCGATTCTATAATTACAAGACAAAAGACGCCAGTCTCCTCCGAAGGGGACTGGAGAGCAGAAATGGCAGGGTATGTGTTTGTAAGCCACCGAAAGAAGAACTCAGTGTCAATATTGTGCCAATATCCCGAGACCATCCCCCTTTGGCAAACTCATCATTTTAATCCAGCAGTTAGAAAGTCGGCATTATTTGGTTTGTTGTTTGTTTGTTTACACATGTTAGAGACCATGCTGTCACATGCTGGATGGTGAATAGCCACTGGCAGCTTGACGAGATTTGGGATCTTGTAGGGGACACACTCCTGGGCGTGCCTTTCAGTAAGAGACACTTAACTGGGGAGCGAAGATCCACCCTAAAGGTGGGTGGTACCATCCCATGGGCTAGAACCCCAGCCTGGATAAAATGAGGAAAAGGAAGGATGCTGCCTACCAGCGGCCATCTTGGCTTCCTGACTACATACACAATGCAACCAACATCACACAGCCTCTCTGTGCCTTCCGAGACATGATGGGATGTATCCCTGTAAACTGTGAGTCCCAGATAAAGGCCCCCAAGTTGTGTTTGGTTAGATGTCAAGTCTCATCAACAAAAAAATAACTAACAAAGGTAGACGGACCTATAAGGGTTTGGTTTTCTTATGATGCCATCTGTTTACCGCTCGAACTGGTGGTGGGATGTGGGAAAAAGGAATGGAAGCATAGGTGGACTAAAGTCTCATGCAGTCGTCAGCTTTATTCAGAGCCTCGGGCTATTTGTAGTCTGGGGGTTAAAGGGAACCACATGAGTAAAGTGTACAATCACAAGGACACATCACACTTGGTGGGTAAGCCACGCATTGCAAAAACATGCTTTCCATAGAGATTTATAAAGAAATGGCAATAGCCTATTGTAATGGATAACCTGAAGCAAGCTCACTCCTATCCTCTATAGCTGGAACGGGTAAGAAAGCAAAGTCTTAGAACAAATTCATGTTTCTGAAGAAACTGAGGTCACAGGACTTTTGTCTGCTTGGAGATTTCTTAGAGGCACTCAGAATCTTCACTTCACGACTCGATTCTTGAACCATGTTCTAACACTGAACCTTTTCAGTAATTGGAGGTCTCAACTCACTGACTGCTCCCTCTGTCGGCTGTGACAAGGGGGCTACTATAGGGCTGGAGACTGCTCCTGTGGGATGGGCCAGGCTATAGACAGGGCAGCGTCTTGGCTGTGCGCAGTCTGTGGGGGAAGCGTGTCTATCTTTCCTGACTGTGCTCTCAGCTTCTCTTGGGTTTTGTTTCTAGGAGCTTGCTGCTACGCCTAGACTTCCTTTGCACTGATCATGGTTGCTTTTACAACTTAACATTCGTAGCTTAATGACTTGGGAAAAGTATCAGCCACGGGATGTCTAACTGGCTCAGCCGCCAAACACAACGACCTGAGTTCAGTTCTTGGGTTGACACAGTGGAAGGCGAGAACCAACTCCTGAGAGAGGTCCCCTGGTCACCTCACATGTGCTACAGTGCGTGCGCACACACACACACACACACACATGAAACCAATCAACCAATCAATCAAACAAACATATTTGTAAGGCACCAGGGCCCTGGTGGTAGGTACTACATCTTCACAACTTCTAGCTATTGAGCTGTATTCCTCTGCTTCTCATTCTTCAGTTCTTCCTGCATTTCAGGTCACATTCATCTTCCCGTTCAAATTCTGGTTAATTCTCTCTCAGCATGTAAAATCTTATATGAAAATGAGACACTGGGTTTTGAATTTATAATAGGGTTGTAGTCTCAAATATCCATTGGACACACATTTATAGACCTAGCTCTCTGTGTAAATTTTCCACCTTGGCATTTAATTCTTTGAATATTTTAATCATTGCTATATTTCAGTGCTTTGGCTGGTTCTATAGTAGAGCTAAATAGCCCCAGTGAGTGGGTCGTGGATCACCTTAGGGTTTCTATTTGCATGCTCTTAACTTCTGCTGATTTTCAGTTATCTGTCATATTGGGGGTGGTTGGCTACTTTTAATTGAGTTGCAGTGTAAATAAAAAGTTGCAGAAAGCCTTGCTACCCCGTTGATCCTGTCTCTTGTAAAGAGGATTTATTTGATCTCACAGAGGGCTGAGTTAGGGGCGGGCCACTTTGTTCTAAAGTTTGAAGTCAGTAGAAACTGGTGCCAGTTACCCAGACATCCAGGGTCTTTTCCTCTCCCTGTACCTTTTTCTCTGTGGTCCCCGTGGAAGTCCAAGCTATTTCCCTGGCTCCTCAGGTTGTCAGAATGCAAATTTCAAAGCTCCTTGAATCCTCCTAAAGCTCCAGGCGGCTTTGCACTGTCTCAGGTGACGCCCTTAGCAAATGCCGAACTGAACTTTCGGGGGCTGTGCACTTCCTGGTTAATCATTCCGACAGAAGCTCTCTGCACATTTACCCTCACCCTTCTAGACCGTCTCTTTATTTGAAACGAAGAAGGGCCCAATGCTCGTTGGGCAACTACTGGAAATGCAATTCTTGGGCTGTCATTTAACATCTCGGAACACTAGGCTAACTGACGGCTCAGCAGGTAAAGGTAAGCACCGCCAAGCTGAGGGTCTGACTTCCATCCCTGACATACAAGGTGGAAGGAGAGGATCAGCTCTCTCGCCCGGGTTGTCCTGTGACTTCCATACAAGTGCCGCAGGGTATGCATGCCAGCCCCCACAGACTCATTCGGATGGATGGATGGATGGACGGACGGACGGACGGACGGATGTACTAAAATCGTTAAAATGAAAACTTGGAACAGAGCCTCTTGTGGTGGTACACTCCTCCAACCCCAGCACTCAGTAGGTAAGATGGGAAGGTAGTGAATTTAAGATCAACCTGGGTTATGGAACGAGAATCCTAGGGCGAAACGAAAAGAATCAATGGGTACAAATGATCCATCCATCCTCCCCCCCCCCCCCAAGTTCATGTCATTTCACATCTCTGAGTCACAACTGCGAACAGGCAGAAACAATCCAAGTTCTTACTCAGTATGGACACGCGGGAACTTAACCTCCCCTACGCCCTGGCCATCTGGGTTCTAGTCACTGCACAGCCACTACACCATGTACACACATTTCTATTGTAAGTGAAGGACAATCCGACCGCCCATGCTGCAGCGACCTGGGAAAATGTAAACAAATGCAAGATGGTGTTTAGTAAAATCCCCACAGTGTAGCTCACAAAAAGCCAACACATCTTAGTGAGATGAAGGCAGCAGTCCTGTGGTCTATGGGAGTATCCCTGAGCTTGCCAAACCCAGTGACTCAGCCACTTGCCTCCATACTTTGTTCTCATATGCCTGGAACAATGCATTAGCACCTATGCACCAGCAACTGTGCACCGGCACCTCTGCATCAGCAACTGTCACCAGCACCTGTGCACCAGCACCTCTGCATCAGCAACTGTCACCAGCCCCTGAGCATAAGCACCTCTGCATCAGCAACTCTCCATCAGCACCTGTACATCAGCACCAGCGCCTTTGCATCAGCACCTCTGCTTCAGTACATCAACATCAGTACCTCTGCATCAGCACCTCTATATCAGCACCAGCACCTCTGCATCAGCAACTGTCACCAGCACCTGAGCATAAGCACCTCTGCATCAGCAACTCTATATCAGCACCCCTACATCAGCACCAGCGCTTCTGCACCAGCACCTGTGCATCAGCACCTCTGCATCAGCACCATTGCCTCTACATCAGCACCAGTGTCTCTGCATCAGCACCTCCATATCAGCACCAGCACCTCTGCATTAGCAACTCTACATCAGCACCTCTGCATCAGCGCCTCTGCATCAGCACCTCTATATCAGCACCAGCACCTCTGCATTAGCAACTCTAAATAGCACCTCTGCATCAGCACCTGTGCACCAGCACCTCTGCATCAGCACCTCTATATCAGTACCCCTACATTAGCACCAGCACCTCTGCATCAGTATATCAACATCAGTACCTCTGCATCAGTACCTCTCCATCAGCATCTCTATATCAGCAACTGAGCCTCTGCATCAGCACCTCTCCATCAACACCTGAACATCAGCACCAGGACCTCTGCATCAGCACCTCTGTACCAGCATCTCTACATCAGTATCAGCACATCTGCACCAGGACCTCTGCATCAGCACCTCTGCACTAACTTCTCTATCTCACTAAATATGAACTTTGCAATATGCATGCCTTCACATCTAAAACTATGTAACCAGGGTCCACAGGTCACTGGGAGAGTACCTACTGAACATGTGTGATGCTCTGGACTCAAATTCTAGCTACACACACACACACGGTGCTTTTGGGGGGCTGGGGTACCAATTCAATAAATAAAGTGCTTGCTTTATGAACATAAAGACCTGAAGCAGAGTGTGAAGCTGTGCACTTGTAATATCAGCACTGGAGAAGCACAGACAAGACAGGTGTGCTGTCGAATAATGCTCCTGTACCCTGTAAAGATGTGTCACTCATACTGTTTAACAAAACACTTATTGGCCAGTAGCCAGACAGCAAGTATAGGCAGGCAGGGTGACCAGACTAGAAGAATTCTGGGGAGAGGAAAGGCTCAGTCTACAGTCACAACCCAGATACAGAGGAAGCAAGACAAAAATGCTGCACTGAGAAAAGGAACCAAGTCATGTAGCTAAACATAGATAAGAATCATGTGTTAATTGAAGTTGTAAGAGCTAATTAATAATAAGCCTGAGCTAATAGACAAAACAGTTTATAATTAATATAAGTCTCTGTGTGTTTTGTCAGGATTGAATAGCTGTGGGACTGGGAAGGATAGAAACTTCTGTTTACACAGGTGGATCCCTGGGGCTCACTGGACAGACTGTCTAGCCTACAAGGTGAGTTCCAGGCTGAGGTGAGACATTATCCTAAAAGCAAACAAACAAAACAAAAGGTGACTGGTTCCTGAGCTTGATACCCAAGGCTGACCTTTGACCTCCAATATATGTGCACAGATATATGCCCAAACACACATATGCATGCATGCACATATACATATACATGCCCGTAACTAAAAATAACTAAAGAAAATGATGTGTAATTAATCTGAGCCTCATTGTCTCTGGTGCTGGTGCAGGAGTAAGGCTGGGGTATAAGAAAAAGACCTGGAGAGAATGTCATTGAAGCCTCCCGGAGAGGAGCCCTCTGTGACCTGCAATGTCCTGTCCCTGTTGGAACCCTGAGCTCTTCTCCCTGTGGTCACCGGTTGTGGGGCTAATCAAAAATGGAATGAGCAAAATCCAGTCAGCCACTGGAGGAAAAACCTGCTTCACAGTCAAGAGGGAAAGTCAGGCAGATCGGGGTACAACGTATTCCACAAAAAGAAATTAATGAGTCAGTGCCATCTCAGATCGAGCCGAGTCAGCCATGAGCTTCCCTGTGGCAGGAGAGACAGAGAAACCTGAGAATAGTAAGATCCCGAACTGAAATCAAGGCTGAGACACTCCTGATAGTTTATTTATAGGGGAACTCACACATTTACAATGAAAGTCATTTCATTTCCTGAAGTTACATTGTTCCTTGAGAGAATAAATTACAAAGGTTTTTAAAGAAAATGAAAACATTTTTTTTTTAAAGTAGACTTACTTCTGCATTGAAGTGGGAATATATTCCAAAGATAACCTTATTTAAGCCATGTTTCATAACTGAAACAAGGTTCTCAGGAAAGAGCAGGACACCTTTTCTCTTTCTTTCTCCTTTTGAATCTCAAAGCCAGCTTCTTGCTACAGGGGATGGGCTGACTACCAATGAAATAACCAGCATGGTGAGGCCAACTCAGGTATTTCCATGATGTTTCTTCTGACCCAGAGAACATGGAATCTGACAGCTTCCATGATGTGGGTCAGGGTGCAAATCAAGAACCAAAAACACGACATCTGCCTCCAGTTGGTCGAGCAGACTCTAAGCGAGGCTTTTTACAAGTTGGCGATGGCCCAGGGAGCAGAAATACGGGGACGCTGGAGGAAGGCAGTGAAGGGAGACATGAATCCAGACATCATGACCCAGAGGTAAGCTGCATCTACATATTATGAAAAATAATGTATCTGGGTACAAATTCCTACCCAAGCTGATAACGTTTCTTCTGCTCCTACTTAGTGTGTTTAGCTCTTGGGATCACACTCACTCCTTACTCTGTGACAAAGGACACTTGTTCACACAGTGTCAACTCTTCCAGGGGACACTTCAATTGCGCAGGCTCAGGAACAGCTCCCCAATCATGACAAGCAGACTCCCTGGGCTGCCAAAGGAGGATTCACCACCTTCTGGAAACATGGAGTATGTCATGTGCATATCCATGGTAGGGCTCCACAGTGTGTGCGGTATGGATGTGGAGAGGGGAAACGATGGTGGTCCATCTCCTTTGCAGTCTTCAGTGTTAGGGTCAGAAACTGGTGGCTATCATTACCCATTTCTCGTGATGTGGAGAGCAAGTCTGACTGTGAATGAAATCACAGCGTCAAGGGAACTGAACGGCTCTGACTGACATTGTTTGAGCCAACAGACACAGTGGCATCTGAAGTTAAATTATATCATGTTGTCCACAGAAGTTCCCCAAATGAAGAAAATGGAGGACATACAAGAAGAAAGGCAAGCCCACGAAAGGGGGACCACGATTAGCAGCAGGTCCACGAATCTTGGCATATTCAGACATTAGAATTAGAGGCTGGTGGGTCCTGCTCAGGGCAGCTACTTAGAATTCCAAAGACAAAGAGAAAACAATGCTTCCCAATACCTGAGGGGATAAAGGAATTCTGTCATGGTGGGCAAGAGCTGTGACACAAAGATCCTCATCCTCCAATCTGCAGCCACGAGGCAGAAAACACTGTGGGGATGCTACCTCTGTGACGGCTAGGGTGTCCCGTGAGGAAGCGGGAGAAGCCACGGGGCACAGGCCGAGATGAGGAAACACCCTCCCACACCAGAGAAAAACTGTCTCTAGGGGATCAGAAACAAAAGGAAACAGTCAGAGAGGTGCTCACAAGGAAAGGAATTCCACAGCCTCCTTCATGGTCCAACCACAGAATTTGCTTCCCTTGATTTCGAAATGAAATCTATCCATTTCAATATGACAAACACATCGAGCGAAGCATCTTGGATTTTTCAAGGGCGGACCAATGCCAGGTCACAGCAGCTTCTGGAGCGCCGACAAAACAAACAGATCCCACAGCCAACTGTTGAGCCATATGCTTCCAGTGGCTCTCATTCCACACAGAGCCAATTCATCACTGGAACAAAGCGCAGCCGCGCAGACTCCAGTCAGATGGCGCACCGACCAGTTGTCGGCCGCCTCTGAAGTCGGAACAGAGGGACATCCTGCCTGAAAATGACAGACATGCTGCCAGTTTCAGCACAAACCCTGGGAAAATAGTGAAAAGTGGTTCCAGAGGCAGACCATGGGGTGCGCTCAGGGCAGTCACGTGACCTCCTTCTAGAGCATCAAGATACAATACCCTCAGAGGCTCACCCTTCCAAATCACTGTGTCTGTATATAGCTTCTGATAAGTATTCTATTTCTTAGTGGGGTACATGCTTATATTTTTAACTTTTAGAAACATATTTGATGATGGGGATGGAACTCGGGCCCCCCCTACTCAGTGACACCCTGCTCCATTCCTGCATGGATTTGTTTGCCTTACAAGCTATTATCCACAGCAAACACTGAAACCCAGGAAAGCTTCTGATGCCAGCCAGTGATCCTGCCTGCAATGGCAACTGGAATGCTCTGGAAATAAATATCTTATTGCATTGGCCTAAGACAGACACGAGAAGGAAGGCAGAGCTGTCCCCCAGGGCCATGTTTCAAAGTAAAATATAAATGACCTTTGGCAATATTTAAGAGCATGGTTCTACTCCACAGTACAGATAATCAATACCTGCCAACTGCAGTCTAGGCTGTGTCAAAAATAGAGAGAGTGGATTTCCCCTCAGACTACACGAGGGAAGAGAGGGTGTCAAGAACACTCAAGAAACGTACATGCTCCTGATCCGATACCAAAACCGCGCCTAAACACGATTCCAGAATGTGACGATTTATTCAGCACAATCAGTATAGGACAGATAGTTGCCATCTGTGCTGAAGATGTCTCAGTGGGGCCAGAGATGCAGGATGACCTCCTCATCCCACCCCATATGCAAAGAAAACGTAGCTGGAAATTCATGGTAAGTCAGCCTAACCAAAAAGGAACTACAAACAATGCAGGCTCATATGATTGACAACCACACCGGCAACACCACTTCCAGGTATGAGACAAAGGAAGGCCACACAGGCTGTGTCTAACTCAGATTCCATCAGTCGTCTCTGCCCTCGATGGGTGGCCTTCTACTCAGACAGGGAGACTGTCAGCTGCCCCAAAACTAGACTTCTTCAAGGCCCATAAGTAGACAGAACTGACAACCGCCTAGCAACTGTGACGTGTCTCACTCTGACTGGTTGATCTCAGTCTCTGAATGCGTAACTATGGCAGCAGGACAACAGGCAAGTTTGTGGATTTGAAGCAGTGAGGTCAGATACAAAAGCTCAAATCTAGTATCACGACTAAGGTGGACTGGGGACACTGGGACTGACGGACCACCTGTGAGGGACGGCGACCCACTTCTACAGGGTTCCACCTGAGGCCCAAGACTGATAGACGGGTGACCCCCAGGAAAAATGTGGTTCTGAGCTCTCAAAGCAAGGGAATGAATGTAGAAAAGCGACATAAAACACTTACCATCCCATTCTATTCAGTTTATAAAAGCGATGAAATGAATCCTACTGCGTTTATCAGATTATTTCAAACACTGTGGAGTAAGGTGAGTCTTTGTGCTTGCTATGCGTGCATAGCGCCACTGAACTTTACACCCCGTCTGCGGAGATTTTAAGTCCCAAGAGTTGAGAGCAGGAGTTCCATTTAGCTCCAAGCTCACCAAAACATTCACAACCTCGGAAGGAAGAGAAGAATGATATTCATTAAATCATTTAATTACCACTTGAAGATAAAAACTGAGGGAGAAAGGAGGACAAAGCAGGGTGGGGGGAGGGGTTAGTCAAGAATTAAATCCCACGGCCAGGAAATTCTGTTGCAAAATTTCTATTCTATTGAAAAGCTTCTACTTCTCGGGACTCACAATTACCCGTATTAGAGTCTAGCAAACGATCCCGCAGATCCTGTATAATGCCCTGGGATTTATAAGTCAGCTTGACTTAAGATATCTTCAAAGCCTATTTGAGCCTTGGTTTTGTAATTTCCATAATACAAAGCCCGGTTTTGTTTACTTTCACACACAAATTTCCTATTGATATTCCACCCGTCTACAAACCCAAGGTATAAGAACGCCACTTTAACTTGGCAGTTTAGTCAGGCCACCCGTCTCTGGAGTACAAATACCTTGATTAGCTGGGACAGAATATGCTCATCTCTTCCTAGATAGAAAATGCACGTCTATTGCTATCTTCAAGGTGCCGAAAGTGTCATTGTGAATTCTAAGGCAGGCAAATTATTATATCTACAGATACAGGGCTTCCTGAAAATATTATGCACAAAATGTCTCTAGCATTTATATACGGTCATTTTTGTTTGCTCCACTCAACAAGAAATGCTTTGAACCAGAAAAGAACGGTCACAAATATCACTATTATCATTATCTTTATTCAGTTTTCCATTATTTATGATAAAAATGCTACAGATAATCCACATGCACATGGAAGATAATCTGAAAACCATCTCATCTGGATTTGAAATATAATTTGGTATTTACTAGAAACACACATATTTGATATCGTAAGAATCAACAACACCAAATGTGACCTGTCTGAACTCACGAAAGGCCAAACAAATAGAAGACACAAAAGTGTTCTTCAGAGCAACATGTCTTCATCTCTCATAAACACCTTTTACACCGCTGCTCCAACTTATCTGTAAATAGTTGTAGAGAGATGTGTCACCAGTATGGCTTCTTCTACAATTCAGTTTCCCTGGTTGGCTGCCAATATGTTTTTCCTTCATTAGACACTCCACAGACCTTTCCTTCCTTCTTGGTGGATTCAGCTTGACATGACTTCAGCCATATTAAGTCAGTTCTCCCATAACTGCCCCCGAGTTAATGGTTGTCCTTCCCCCATAATTTCTCAGACACTATAAACAAACAAAAGCCATTGGAGTGGTATGTTGGGTTTCACACAGGACCTGAGTGCCCTTAATTTCGGGAATCTCCCTGAGGTCTTTGACGGTCATTTGAGATAAATCAGGAACAATCAAACATGGATAAAGTCATGTTTGTCTTGACCATTGTGTATCTCTTTCTGACCGCAGGTTGTTGATCCACCTCGTTCTGCTGCTGCCCAGAAACATCCTGGATGTGCCTGCCTTCTTGAGCTTCATGCATTAACCTAAATCCTTTCAGAATGTGACTTATTCTGCTATAGAGAAACAGCAGCCTTATGAAAGAATTAGGCATGGTGTGCTCAGATCACTTCCTTTCAAGCTCAGTATCACCCGCACTTGAAGTACCTTCCGTTCATTATTAGACTCGCTTGTAGAGGTATCATACACAGCCTGGCTGGAAAAGCCCTCCACTCTTTCTGATCTGGGCTTTCAATTTCCCCTCTGACAAACTTTCCTCGGTGTTACACATTATAACCCAACAACTACCAGATCCAGCTACTCACCAAAATTATGGCTGCAGAGTGAAGCTTTAAGCTTAGGTTCTGTCATCGTGTGATTTTAGAAACTGAGTTAGGATTCAGTCTTGACATTTAATATTTGTATACATGCATGAGTACACACACAGGGAGAGACACACACACAAGCATACTTACAATTTTTTTAAAAAATTGTTAATATTATAATGATCAAGATCCAGATTTCTCAGTGATCTAGGTTATGGGCTTCCAATAGATTTGCCTCCATCTCGCTGCTCTGTGAAGAGGACTCGGCGGTGCATAGCTCTGAGCAGTAGACAGGTGACTAACGATGGCCACGTTTCCTCACTCTTGTCAATCACTGCATATCTCCATCTTAGACATCTGTAGTGAGGAGCTGCTGGCTGTGTTCATGCCGCCTTAGCTCCCGGTCGCATTGCTAGCTTATGCCCCAAAACAACACCACACAAATTCTATTCATTTAAACACTGCTTGGCCCATTTCCGTTCATGTGTGTAGCACCCCAAGGTGCGCTTACCGGAAAGATTCTAGCCTACGTCCATCCTGGGTCAGAGCTTCATTGCATCTGCTCTGGAGAGGAGAGCATGGTGTCTGTCTCTCAGAGGAGCTGCCCTGCATCTACCCGGGAGAGGGGAGCATGGCGTCTGCCCCAGAGAGGAGAGGAAATGGCATCTGAGCTCACTTCCTCTTCCTCCCCGCATTCTGTTCTGTTTACTCCACCCACCTATGTTCTAACCTCTGAGGGGCCAAGCAGTTTATTTTTAACCAATGACCTTCCTCCATCAGACATATAAACACAGACATGGACATGAGCTCAGATTGAAGAGCAAGACTAAAGCAGGAGACCCATGCCCGCTGGCCTGGAGGGAGAAGACAGCCCTGAGCATTTGGTTTGATTCCCTTCTAGCGTGTGCTGTACAGCCTAGACTGTTCAGCTACCCAAACATAAATGAGGCACTCCCTGGATGGAGGTGCATACCCCTACTGAGCACTTACTATGTCTCATGAACAAGAGGGAAGATAAGACATAGCCTCTAACCTCAAATAGCACCCTTCTCGGAACCAGAAGTGGAGCCGACAGAACACAGGAAGAGAGCTGTGGGAAGTGCAACAGCGAAGGGCTGGCCATGGGGCTCCTTGTCCATCACCTCTACTATCCAGCCAACGTCAATAGAAAACTAAGAAACACAGCAAGCTTCCAGATGCCTTTCCAGAAGTCAACCCCGTGGCTGTGAAAGAGAAAGGTTCTGGAGCTGATGGGGTTGGGGGAGGAGTCCTGAGCGTTCCTGTTTTTACCATCAAGAGATAAACATGTGCCTTTGCCTCTGTCTTAACAAGGAAAAAAGATTATTTGACATTGTTCTAAAGTACAGCCATAATGCGCCACCCCTAGCAGATATAAGGCAACATCAAAGGGGGGGAAGCAAGCCTATGTGTAGGAAAGGGGATGATGTTAATTCTGCTTTATAACGCTTTCTCTTTTCCACTATGAACAATTAAGTACTTGCATTTTGGGGAAAGAGACTAACAGCATGCATTTTTTTATTTTATGAAAATGTTTTTCAATATAACCATCTGGTAGCTTGAATTTCTTCTTTTTTTAAATTTATTTATTTATTTATTTCTTAAAGATTTCTGCCTCTTCCTCGCCACCGCCTCCCATTTCCCTCCCCCTCCCCCAATCAAGTCTTCCTCCCTCGTCAGCCCACTCAGCCCAAAGAGCAATCAGGGTTCCCTGCCCTGTGGGAAGTCCAAGGACCACCCACCTCCATCCAGGTCTAGTAAGGTGAGCATCCAAACTACCTAGGCTCCCACAAAGCCAGTACGTGCAATAGGATCAAAACCCATTGCCATTGTTCTTGAGTTCTCAGTAGTCCTCATTGTCCGCTATGTTCAGCGAGTCCGGTTTTGTCCCATGATTTTTCAGACCCCGGCCAGCTGACCTTGGTGAGTTCCCGATAGGAAATCCCCATTGTCTCAGTGTGTGGGTGCACCCCTTGTGGTCCTGAGTTCCTTGCTCGTGCTCTCTCTCCTTCTGCTCCTCCTTTGGATCGTGAGACTTCAGTCCGGTGCTCCAATGTGGGTCTCTGTCTCTGTCTTCTTTCATCGCCTGATGAAGGTTAATATTCAGGAGAATGCTTATATGTTTTTCTTTGGGTTCACCTTCTTATTTAGCTTCTCTAGAATCATGAATTATAGTCTCAATGTCCTTTATTTATGGCTAGAAACCAAATATGAGTGAGTACATCCCATGTTCCTCTTTTTGGGTCTGGCTTAACTCACTCAGGATAGTGTTTTCCATTTCCGTCCATTTGTATGCAAAATTCAAGAAGTCATTGTTTTTTTATTGCTGAATAGTACTCTAATATGTATATATTCCATACTTTCTTCATCCATTCTTCCATTGAAGGGCATCTAGGTTGTTTCCAGGTTCTGGCTATTACAAACAATGCTGCAATGAACATAGTTGAGCATATACTTTTGTTGTATGATAGGGCATCTCTTGGGTATATTCCCAAGAGTGGTATTGCTGGGTCCAGGGGTAAGTTGATCCCGACTTTCCTGAGAAACCGCCACACTGGTTTCCAAAGTGGTTGCACAAGTTTGCATCCCCACCAGCAATGGATGAGTGTACCCCTTTCTCCACAACCTCTCCAGCAAAGGCTATCATTGGTGTTTTTGATTTTAGCCATTCTGACAGGTGTAAGATGGTATCTTAATGTTGTCTTGATTTGCATTTCCCCTGATCACTAAGGAAGTTGAGCATGATCCTAAGTGTCTTTTGGCCATTTGAACTACTTCTGTTGAGAATTCTCTGTTCAGCTCAGTGCCCCATTTTATAATTGGATTGATTAACCTTTTACGGTCTAGTTTCTTGAGTTCTTTATATATTTTGGAGATCAGACCTTTGTCAGTTGCGGGGTTGGTGAAGATCTTCTCCCAGTCAGTGGGTTGCCTTTCTGTCTTAGTGACAGTGTCCTTTGCTTTACAGAAGCTTCTCAGTCTCAGGAGGTCCCATTCATTCATGATGTCCTTAGTGTTTGTGCTGCTGGGGTATTTCTTCTTTTATAAAAATATTTTTTATCTTTAATGGTGTGTGTGTACACACACGTGTGTATGTATGTGTGCATGTCCACATGCATGCAGGTACTCACAGAGGCTAGACGGTATTGGCTCCTCTGGAGCTAGAGTCCAGATGACAGTGAGGTGTCTAATGTGGGTGCTAGGAGTCAAACTTGGGTCCTCTGCAAGAACAGTCTGTCCTCTTGACATTTCTCTAGTCCTACCCCACAATAGCTCGAACTTCCTACCTTCTGCTTCTCAAGGAGAGAAGTGAGGCCATGATGAATGGACCCACTTTCCTAAGCCAGGTTCACGTTCTCAAACTAGCAACGCATGACATCACTGCACGGCACTAGTGAAAGCGAGCCACCTTTATCATGATCAGAAGCAAGTGCGGGCAGTCTGTGGGCATCACACCCACCTCGGCAGGCTGTACTCAGGTGAGCAAGTCCTAGAAAGGCAGGCCACTAGGAAACATCCCAAAGTGATATTAAACCATTTGCTACTGTAGATTCCACTAAGTATAAATCCTCCATATAATGAAAATTCTATGAAATGTAAATCTCGCACGTGGAGATGGAGATGAAGATACTGGGCCAGAGCTCTTATCAGAGCATGCAAAGGAAAAAAAATGCCCTGTGAAATGACATGCAGCCATCTCCAACCATGAACAGAGGCTTACACGGGCACCCTCAGAGATCCCAATGCTGGTCTCTGGCCATTGCCCAGTTCATGAGATGTTAGGCAATAAGAAAGAGAATTGGATGTGCTGTGAGTTGCCCCTAAATCACACAGGTTAAATAGCAATGTTAATTCGCACAGATTTATCCATTAGGACGACAAAGCAAGTGAATACACACAGAGCCTTTAGAATAATGTCAGAACATAGTAAATACCCATTACTGCCCCTTGGGTGTTATTACAGAAAAACAGAAGCTTTGGGGATTTCTGTCCCCTCCGTTTACTGTTAAATGCCCACCCTAGCATGTTGCTGGCCTTCACTGACTACACAGGAACAAAGACAACAATTTTGGTCTGAGGAGCTGAGGAACAGCACACAGCCAGCACCAGTTCCTAAACCCACGGAGGTCTATGCACACCAGCCCACCTCTACGATGCACCTGGAACCATGTGGCCTCACCTAGCCACACACACAATGTCTCTTCCCTCTGTGCCATCCTCATTCTTCAAAACACCTGGATGGAAAATGAGCCTGAACAGTCCTTCAACGGTCCCTCAGGGTAAAAATTCCCCAGTGATGTTCTTCGAGGTGACTTTACGCCTTATGCGCCTAAGCCTAACTAAATACTTGGCCATCCTGTTTATTCAGTGACTAAGTTTCCATGTGCAGTATTCCTGGACTTCATTTGAACATGTAAACATCATTTAGCATCTTATGATTCTGCTCCGAGACCCTGGGATGCTTGGGCCCGTTGTTACGGAAACAGCCCGGACAAGCCCCCTCTGTTCTCTTCAGGCGAACTGGCACTAAATTTAGAACATTCTGCCATCTTCAGTTCTGGCTCCCTGCCAATCTTTTCCAGTCAATTTCCTCCCTTATTACGGGGCAGAAACTCTGGTCACAACAGTTAGAATGGCCACTCCATGTGTGCCGTGCCATGGCCTCTACCTGCTGATGCAGGAGGAAGCCCACTTCTTCACATCTTAAAAACATATACACGCTTGTGAATATTAATCAGAGGTCCATGAAGAGAACAGAACACCTGGAAACCCCGACAGTAGTCCAGTCTCAGCCGGTGCTCAGCAGTCTCCTCGGGGGAGCCTCCTCTCCCAAGCACACTTCCCTTGTGGTAGAGTTCACTCATTCAGGGCCCTGGTAAGAAGCAGGGCCCCCTGAGGCAGTGTAGACTCTCCCCTCTCCCCACATCCCAAGAGAGCTAACTGCACTATAACCACTGTTTAGAGCACACTTTGTTTTACGTTAAATGGCAGGGCAAGGCTTTCACCTTGGTAACCAGACAGGAAAACAATCATCTCAAAAATGTACCTTGCTGACTGGAATAGTCTACTTAGGTACTGACATGAGAAAAACAGGAAGAAGGATAAAGAAAGAAGAAAGCTCTCAATTATGGAGACTAAAATCAGCAATTCAGGACCTTTTTTCTCTTTCTCTTTTAACTCTAAAGGGCTTCTCATAAAAAAGGAGCATAGTCTAGCAAACACCAAGCAAAACCACCAACAACTACACAAGTACAGCCCAACCACATGGCTTGGCAGTGAGGCCCAAGATTCTACAGTATCGTGTCACGTGTTGTTTTCACTGCAGAGCAACCGTGCAAACTGATTTCCCTCGGGTCATGGGCCACCCTACTGCTGGCAGAGTCTCAGATCACATGATCTGATGCGACAGAGCCATCCAGTCACCCAAGAGAGGAACAGGAACGGTATGACACACCGGCAATCCCAGCACTTGGGAGGCTGAGACAGGAAGATCACAGGCTCGTGGCTAGCCTGGGCTACACAAAGAGACACTGGAAGAAAGGGGGAGACAGGGGAGAGGAGGAGGAGGAGAGGAGAGATGAAAGGAAACAGTGATGGCAAAGGGCGAAGGATTCCCCCCCAGGTTCTCAGCGAGTTATCTCTGAACGCAGAGAGCTGAGGAGTCTCTTCAGGTAGGGACACACAAAAGTTCTCGGTCACACGCGGGGAGTCCAGAGAATGCACGGGCCAATAGTCTAAGTCACCTATGGTCTGTTGATTATTGTCTCAGGATAGTTTGATGAGCCCTGACAGGAGACAAAGTCACTGAGGGACTGAGGGTGACTGCACCCAACCCTAGATTTTCACTGACGAGGCTTATTGTTCAAGAATCCAAGGGTGACTACAGAGAAGCAGGCCTCAGACAGGAAGTCTGAAAGGCGGCATGGAGTTAGTTCTTTGAGGTCCAGAAAGGTAACAGGAAACATCTAGACACTGGCCTGGCACAGGACACCATGAAAGCTGGTATTTGACCCTTTCTGCTTACAATAACCTGCAAGTGTTGAACACACCTCAGCTGCTCTTAGCTTGGTGCCTCCGGCCTTGAGTCGGGAGGACGTCAGCTCTAGGTAAATAGGCCTTCAGTGATTACAGTGTATGCAGAGTTGTATGCAGAAATCTGAACCAGCAGCTAAGTTGGCAGAAGAAACAAAGACACCCAACTTTTACCTAATTCTAGTTGTTCACTGGGCATCTGAGATCCAACGGACAACTGAGCACATTTTGGTTAAAGTAGCCTCTATGACCCTGCTATACAACATCATGAGCTTTCTCTGAAGAGAAAAATAAAAGTCACAAATTCAGGTGCTGCAAGGGACACTAAGGAGAACTCATGACAGTCTAGGAAATGCACAGAAAAAGATAAGAGAGAACAGATCTCAGAGAAAGAAACAAAGCAGCAGTGCTTGGAACTCCATCCTCCAGGCAGAGGTACCATATTAATCAGGTCAACTGTGCTTAGCAACCTGGACCGCTTGCTGATGGTCCCTCACTGAGGAGGGGAAAGCTATCAGACCATCGGCTGAGATCCCAGCACTCTACTACTCTGGTTCCGCCATCCCAGCTCCACGCAATACACGTGAGCGATCACAGACTTGGGAGGCTCTAGAGGTTACAGCCTGATTCATTCAGCCTGCGGGAAGTCAGCATGTACCCCTAAGACCACACTGCGCTGCCACGCTGAGCATCTAGGAAAGAGGAGGAAGCAGACATGGCAGAGGCTGCCTCAGAGCCACGCACTGTCTAACCCCTTCTCACTCCTCTTGGACACATGCAGGAGGGCAGCATTCACTTGTGTGACTAGAACTTCCCGAAGCAATTCTAAAGTCTCCTTGGACAGCCATGACCACTCCATAAGCAGCTCTCTATGGAGTCATTCATCTGTTTGATAATTAATTGTACAACAGAATCTCGGTCTGTAGCACAGACGGGGCTGAAATTCACTATGTTGGTCCAGGCTGGCCGTAAACTCATAGGGATCCTCCTGCTTCAACCTTCCAAGCACTGGGACTATAGGCGCAAGCTACCATGCCCAGCATCCATCCAAGAGATTCCCTGGTGTTTTATGTATACTGCAACACAGCTCTGTTTCCAGAGGTTCCATCTTGACGTCCTGCAACCAACCACTTTGCCCATTTCCTTCCTCTGAATGGGCTCTGGGGATCAAGTGATCACACTTTGGGGCTCCCCTTGCCTTTGTCGCTTATCTCGCTGCCTGTTGCCAAGCTATCCCAGTGAACCTTCAGAGGCAAAGGGGATGTCTTCCCTTGGGTCTCTAGACCTCTCAGCCAGGCAGACACTACAATAGAACCTTCTTGACTTCTGTTGTCTCTATAGGGAGGAGAGGGAAGAAAGAGCCCACATCTTTGGGATACCCAACTATTAAATCCTGAGGAGGCATCAAAAGTAGAACGGGCCTGCCATGTCCCAGAAGACCACACACCAGCTGTGGCTGCCTGTACAACATCAAGAACAACACCCAGAAAGGATGGGGAGGGACTCGAGGTTACGCTTGGAGCTGAGGGCTGATAGCTGTTAGAGGTGGGAGGTCAGTTTCCTTTAGGTGTGTGGCCCATGATTGTTTTATACCAGGTTCCTATAGATGCCCACATCTGTATGCATACAGAGAGCATTCATTGGACTCAGTGGGCTACTAAACAAGCAAACAATAAACAAAACAAGATATGACATCAGGAGAGGAATGTGGGAAGGGATGGTCCAGAAGGAGCTGGAAAGGGAGGGTAGGTAGTAGACATAAACAAAATAAATTTGGGATTAAATGCTGTCCCCATGTCTTTGGGCTCAGGTATGCCTAAAGGCGTGGGTGTAAACTGCCCATCTCAGGGAGAGAAGAGACGGCAAATGGAGAGCAGTCGCTGACCCAGGTGGCAGGATGCTAGTCTCTGCCTGCCGGGCTGAGGTATAAAGATGGGAGGGAGGAATCAGCGTTAGTCCTGACTGGTGGAAGAGAAGGAAGTCAATGTGCAGACATCCTGAAAACCCTGTTTGAGGAGCAACAATATCCTGGATGAGCCACGAAAATCGGTAACAGTCCCTTAACTATTGAAACGCTTCTAACTTCAAGCCTGTTTGGGACAGGAAACAAACAGATGGAAAAGTAGAAACTCTAAACTAGTTGAGAAGAGGCAGTGGCATTCTGCAGGATCACAGATCGCAGAAAGTCAGAGATATTTTCCACCTTGTAACCCTAGTAAAAATCTCCTTCAAAGAGGAACATATACTAGATTGAAACAATTATAAATTATACTCTGTATAATTTATACAAAAAATCAGTGAATTGAAAACATAGAAGGAGAAATTATTCAAAATGAAATGAAGAAAGGGATGTTAAAAATGAAGGTGAATACAGGAATGCTGGGGGCATGTCTGGGGGCCCAGCATGTGGTGAATGAAGGCAAAAGGATGTGAGGTTGGAGGTCGGACTGAGCTACACAGAGCTATCCCAATAAAGAAGCAAAAACTGCACAGAGAACCAGTATCTGTGGGATTCCTTCAAGGGGCACCATGGCTATATAATTGAAGGTCAGAAAGAACTGAGAGGAGCAGACAGAAAAATTACCTGTATGAATGACCCATTTACTTTTTCAAAAGTACAAACCAATAGATCCAAAAAGTTCACAAAAGTAGCCAGGGACCGCACTGCAGAAAGCCAGTTTCTCCGGCTGGAGAGAGATGGATCAGCCATTAAACATCCTGGCTACTCTTCTGGAGGACTTGGGTTCAATTTCCAGCACCCATCCTGGGCGGCTCACATCTGCCTCTAACACCAGAACCAGGGGATCTATCGCCCTCTGCTGGCCTCTCTGGGCACTGCACACATGCGGTGATTAGAAAACAGGCACATACACAGTAAATAAGAAATATTCAAAAAATTTAATTTCTCATCAAACATAGGATAGTGTGCAACAGGTTTAGGATACTGAAAGAAAACCTGTTAAAGTTAAAATTTATATCCAGCCAATTCCTTTTTATTTCTTCTCAAAAGTAAAGCCAAGTTGGGGTAACGTTTAGAATTAGAACACATGCTTGGCCTGTCTAAGACCTTGTGTTCAGTCGTCAACGCTTGGAATCCAAAAGAATTTCAGACTCTGAAGTTGGAAAGAAATTGACTGCAAGCCCCCACTCAGGAAACGGAAGACATTCTCATATAGAGGCAAGAAGGAAAGAAGGGAGGAAATAAGAATTGTATGACTAAATATTCATGATTTCCCCTATTACTTTGATCGTTCTGAAAGAAATTGTTTAATAAAAATAATAACACGAGAAGATTTATAGAAGAAGCGCTAATAAAATGTGTAAAGATGGAACACAGGCTGAATGGTGCAGGAAATGCACACTTCATGCTTTCCAGCCTAGAGGCATTCCGTGACGGTTAAATAGATACATGGCAACCATCAGTCAAGCCAAGAGAGGAGATGAAATAGATTCATAAACATAACTGAAAGTATAATGGTTGTGATCCCAGCACTTGAGAGATGGAGACAGAAGGACCAGAAGTTCAAGGTCATCCTTGGCTACCTCGCACATCAGAGGCCAGCTTGCACTGCAAGAAACTTTCTCCCAAACACAAAACCAAACAAAATCTGGAAAAGCCCACTAAAAGAGGGGGAAGGCTGCAACAGAGAGATGGAAAGGAGATGTAGATTTTGGTTATAAAATAGTGTCAGAGATAAAGAAGAGCGTTTTGTGGTGATGAATGGGGCTCACTGTATGAACAGAATGTCCCCAAATGGGACGTACTTGATAAAAGAGCTTCGACATGAATGAAGTGAAAACAGATAAACTCTGAGAATAAAACAACCCACTCCACATTTATAATCCGGGCTTTCAATAGTTCTTACTCTGCGACTGGCAGGACAAGCAAAGAGGGAAGCGACGCCGAATGGCATTATTAACCAACTTGGTGTTGCACCCACTAACATCAGAACTCGAGCCATCCCAGTGCACACACGACCCCAGCCAAGAGAGAAGGACTCATTAAGGAGCCCAAAATAAATCTGAAGAAGCTTTAACGGTTCCAAGCAGACCAAAGTTCTATTTTCCAACCATAATGGAGATATGATTAACAAGCAGTAACAAAAGGATGGCTTGGAAACAAAACAAAAAACCCAAATATTTGAAAACTAACATACTTCAAGATGACCCACAGATCCAAGAAGAAATTAAGAAACATTTGACACACACGAAGGCCATGAGATGCCAAGAGCATTTACTGAGGGGAGAAGGGGCAGATGTGTGTGAACTGCAGCCATCAGCACTGGAGTCCAGCTCTCAGACCTACTTCACCAGAGCCCAAGCTGCTATTAAATCACACAGAACCTAACTTGAAACCCAGAAGCATTTATCACTCACTTGGCACTTGACACACTATTAGTCGGGGTTACTGAATTTTTCATTCCGACATGCCTGATCTTGCCTATTAAATTAGCATCTCTTCAGAGGAGACATGACATGCACGGTGTCCTTCATACACTGCAGCGCTGCTCACTCGACAAGGACAGCTATGGCCCTATGAGTGTCTAGTTTACCAAGACCTCATTTTGTCTCCCTGTATCAATTGCCCCTGGAAATGTTAAGTCCATTCTTGAAGTTTATCTAAAACTCCTTGGCTTGTGATGATGTAAGATGTGTGGACAGTACAATGATGCGAGAGTGAATTTTGGGTATTTCCTAGGCTAGCAATATTTGGTACTATCCTATTGTACAAAGGCTGCTTGTTCATTTCCCGTTCACCCAGACTCCCAAAATAATCACACAGAAACTGTATTAGTTAAATTACTGCTTGGCCTATTAGCTCTAGCTTCTTGTTGGCTATCTCTTACATATTAATTTAAACCATTTCCATTATTTTATATTTTACCACAAGAGAGAGAGAGACAGAGGGAGAGACACACACAGAGAGAGAAGATAGACAGACAGACAGACAGACAGACAGACAGACAGAGAAAGGTAGGAGGAGAAAGAGGGGACCATGCCCAGGGCAAGAAGCCAGACACAAGAAACAGTGAAAGTACAATACACAGAAGGAAAAAGGGAAAATGCCCTGAGGCAAAAGGTAGATAAAGAGAAAGTTAAAAGAGCTACCTACCTAACAAAGAGTTAGGCTGAGTATTCATAGCTAATAAGTCTCTGTGTCATGATTTGATAGCAAGTTGATGACCCAAAGAAAAAAGCCTGGTACAGAAAGGCATCTACTAGAACACTGGTTCAGAGAGAGAGATGGTTGAGCCACTATCAAGTGCCTTCCACACGAACAGGGCACATAAGCAACAGAAGGGCATAGAACCACCCTTCTCTGTTTTGGTGCCATCCTCAGACTGGCAAATTCTAACACTGGGGGAGTGTCATTTCATTCCTGCTCACACTCAGGGCCATGTTAACGTTCACTCTTTTTTTTAAGAGGCTCATCTCAACTTGTCTGTACCCAAGTTCACTGGGAAAGAAGTATCAGTGTTTGTCACCACGGCTGTCCAAACCTTCCCAAATCGCTGTTGTCAGCATGCAGTGGTAAATTTGGTAACTGGGATATTTTAAATTCCAGACTGCTTCTACAGCTCTCAAAAGCTGCTTTGTGGAGTTTTATTTTCACTGTGGGCTATGACATTCCGTCGTTCTCTGTCCCCCCAGTGGAAGTGAGACTCTATCTTTTTATAACTAGCTGCAAGAGAGTCTCATGGCAGAGGATGCCCTTCCTGAGCTAAGTCTTGGGAGCATAAATCTAAGGGGTGCGCCTTCTACTACAAGATAGCTTTCAGCCAATCCTCAAATGTTCACTGGGCTGTGTCTAGGTACCTGGACTATGAAGAGAAAAGCGTTATACAAGGCATTTATTTGTTTACAGAGGAGTGGAGACAGGAAGTCAGGCAGTACGTAAACACAGGGCATCCAGCAGAATCTTACTACAGTACTTTCTGAAAGTGTCTACAGCCACTTGAAGGGCTAAAATAAGGGCGAAACAAACAAGGCTGGAAGAAAGGGAATGATCACCGAAGACAAGTTGGAATGAGGGCTGTGTCGAGCACTTGGTAAAGTCCTTTTACCCTGTGCTGTTATCACAGAGTTTATTAGTAGCATGGAAGGGGATTCCAATCCAAATGAATCCATTGGTTTTTTTTTTCTTTCTTGATTAGCAATCAGTAGGCAAGGCTTGGTTCGACAAGAGTTATCCTAGAAATGTCTCTGAATCAGGGTTCAAACATGTCATAACTCCACATTAACTTCACAAAACTGAAATCACAAATATGATTCTATCCGGGGTCTCTTACGAAGGAAGGCAGTTATAAATACAATGTACTTCTCTCTGTGGCCTTCAGACACACACTACAGGGACTCAAATGTTCACAGCATAGACTGTAGCTGCACAGTAAAATGTTTTACATTAAGTTTCTGAATAATTTTAACCTTTGTGTTGGAGTACCCTGGGGAAGATAAGGATACCACCACTTCCCTTAACTTAGCCTACAGGCTGTAGTCTGGGCCTGGCCCAGCCATGGTGCGAAAATCCTGACCTTATGTCTTCCAAAAGCAAAGTCAATATGAAGTCTGTGATTGGGGTGTGCAATGAGGTCAGGTAACCCTTCTCCAGGGGACAGGGTCCCAGAGAAATGTCTACTGTGAATCTGATGGAAAGAGCCTGGGTTTGCTGGCATGGGCTGTTAGCACATGGTTAGGTCACACTTGCCTCTCTGCTGTGGAGAACCATTCCCAGGCACTTTGTCAATGGCTGCATGCTTTGTTTCCTGTAGGACTGCTCCAGGAACACATCAGACAGTAGGACGTAACTCATGTTATTTCCCTTGCAACCCGAAGCTTTATGAACCAGGTCCAGAGCTCATTGCTATAACTTAAAAGCCTCTGCCCACGAATTTCTGATGTAAGCAGGCCTTCTGTGTTACTTTCATTGGTTAATAAAGAGACTGTCTTGGCCTTTTGATAGAGCAGAAAATTAGGTGGGCGGAGTAGACAGAACAGAATGCTGGGAAGAAGGTAATGAGGCAGATGCCATAGCTCTCCTCTCCGAGATGGACGCAAGTTAGAATTTTCCCGGTAAGTCACCACTTCGTGGTGGTACACAGATAATTAGAAATGGGTTAATCAAGATGTGAGAGTTAGCAAATAAGAGGCTAGAACTAATGGGCCAGGCAGTGTTTAAAAGAATACAATTTGTGTGTTGTTATTTTGGGTCATAAGCTAGCCAGGCGGCCAGAAGCTGGGCGACAGGAACGCAGCCCGCTGTTCCTTCTACAAATTTCATTTGTTTTTTTTTGTTTTTTTTTATTAATTAATTTATTTAATTATTAAAGATTTCTGCCTCTTCCCCGCCACCACCTCCCATTCCCTCCCCCTCCCCCAATCAAGTCTTCCTTCCTCCTCAGCCCAAAGAGCAAGCAGGTTTCTCTGCCCTGTGGGAGGTCCAAGGACCACCCACCTCCATCCAGGTCTATTAAGGTGAGCATCCAAACAACCTGGGCTCCCACAAAGCCATTACATGCAATAGGATCAAGAACCCATTGCCATTGTTTTTCAGTTCTCAGTAGTCCTCATTGTCCATTATGTTCAGCGAGACCGGTTTTGTCCCATGCTTTTTCAGACCCCGGCCAGCTGGCCTTGGTGAGTTCCCGATAGAACATCCCCATTGCCTCAGTGTGTGGGTAAGCAACTATCTAAACATCATTTAAAAAAAAGTGTTCTTACAGAAGCTATGTACTTCAAGTGATTTGCAGCCTGGGCTACTCATCAGGGATGTATTCCTCCCAGTTAGTGCCATAACTAGCATGCCGCAGAACCTACCCAGGAGATCACAGAGCCTGTGGGAAGGCACACTCTTGTCATACATTCTGACGACTTTGTCTCCATTCATTCCCAACCCCAAATTGCCAACAGTGAGTTCCCAGAGTGAGAGGAGCCAGGACGGAAGATCAGAAATGGTGGGGGAGGACAAAAATTACAGGATGATGGATAGGCAAAGTCTTTTACTAATGTGGGTCACTAAGAACAGGTATTTCTTGTTCCAGAGTTTTCTCTGGTTATGTCCCCCTCCACATAGCTTCCCCTACATCTCACTCCAGGCTCCAGCTGCCTGGGGCACTCTGTCCTGAAGGATCTTGGGATAATTTGATGCTATCCCAAACCAGCCCCCAAACAAGCCAACACCTTGCTTCCTTAGGGGGATCTTACTGCTAATATCCATAAGGTGCTCTCATTGGCTACTCCCCAGCCCCTCCTTTGTTCATTCCTACCTCCACATTTTGGTACCCACATGCATCTCAAACTATAAGAGGAAGGCAGATGGTCACAGGTCACCTGGAAAACTTACCTTTGCTGAAACTGAATGGGGCTCACGAAACAGAATATCTAATGACAGCAGCGAGGCAGGCAGGATAGTCAGCAACTGGACAGACACAATGGAGCAATGAAAAACTGGACCTAATGAGGGCCCTGAGGACCCGAGGGGCCTTCTGGGAACCTTTAGATCACAGGGCTGTAATTTCAGGAAAGATAATGGGACTGCAGACCCTTCCTTTTCCTCCTCCTTTGCATCCTGTCCATAAGACAACCGGTTTTGTTCTGTCATCACACAGGCCCAAAGTCAGAGGATGGCCAACTAAACAGGGACTGAAACTTTAAAAGCTACAAGGCAAAAACAAATCTCTTCTCTTTGTAAGCTGATTACCTCTGGGGTTTTGTCACAGTGACAGAAAGGGAAGTAACAGTGGCTAAGCTTGACTATATAGGAAAATTTTCAAACTGACTTAGAGGAGGTCTTCCAGGACTGGCAGCCATTCCTGTTATTGCCATTATTACTGTGAAAATCTGGATTTCTTTCTTAGGGTTTTTTTTTCTTCCAAGTAAGGAACTGATCACAAATCATAATTAAATATTTTTATAAATGAACTCTGTGGAATCAAATTAGTTACCTCTACATAGCTGTGAGCCAAATGCCCAAGGGAAACAACTTATGACAAAAAAAAATGGTTGTTTTGCTTATGACTTTAGGAGGTTTTGCCCACTGTCATTTGTTCCCATTCACTTATAGTTAGAACATTATGGTAGAAGGGTCATTTGAAAAATGAAGTTGTATGTCTTGTGACTTACAAGAACCAAAGAACAGAACCGGTCAAGGCACATGGGCCAGGAAATAAATTTCAACACATGCCCCCTAGTGACATACTTCTTCCAGCAAAGCCTCACCTTGTAAAGTTAACAGACATCCCCCAAATACTGGCTAAAGAGTGGGATCAGCACAGTCATACTTCACAGAGACTATTAGAGATTTGTGTTTTGACAGCAATAGAAACATTAAAGACACAAAGCCAAAAGATTAGTGTATCCCGTGCAAAGAAACACTTCCTTTCCATACCAAATGCTTAACTTCATCGCCAATTCACCAACATTTTCTTCCAGATCAGGTGCAATCCTGTGGCACTCCAGGTGTGATTTCAATAATTCAGGCTCAGTCTTTGGTCAAACTATCACACTGGAGGTGACCTAGCAAAAGCTTAAAGTGTGCCACCAAATTTAGGCCTAGTTCCTAGTCCTTGAAGCCAATAAGGAATGGGAAAATAGGTCATGCTTGCTTTAATCCTCATACAAGCAGCATGGCCTTAAAGGGCCAGGCTGTATTTCCTGCAAGTGGCTAGGTTCATCCATTTCCACGAAGTACACAGGAATCCAAGCTCAGGATTCATGGACCAGAATCTCACAACGAAGATCTGCTTGGCCCCGGGCTATTACCGAGTCCAATTCGCCTCTTCTGGAAAGGGTGGGAACCTCTTAGGCCAGCAGGCTCTGCCAGCCCTCCCCAGCCCTCTGCCACCACTCGTGAACTGCTCCAACACACATATTTAATTATCCAAGAGAGGAGGAGAAGACAAGCAACGGGTAAATTAAATTCCACTCTATCAATTTTGTTTCTAGTTCACAGATTTCAGGATATAGAGGAAAATATTGAAAACTATGTGGTTTGGGGACAGCTTTGAATATGCTCACTGAAGCCAACAGAGCACAGTGCACGGTGTGTTATGAATATGCATGAGCCTGAGACACACACATGCATCTTCTTGGCACAGGGGAGACGTTATCATTGTCATCATTGTCAGTTATGGAGGAGCGTTGGGGATCTGAGAAGCAAAACATTTAAGACTATCTTCTGCATCTCCTGAGTAACCAGGTAGGATAGCGCCTACATTTACCTGATAATGGTGACAGTGCATAGATGTTGCCCACAGAGTCACATGTCATCATAAAGTTAACACTATATACATATATATATAATGTGTGTGTAATATATATATATGCATATATATATATATTGTTCATATCTACTTAATTGAACACACAAAACACCAGCCCAGCAATCTATGATCTGCAGCTCAGACTCTGATAAGTTTCCTCCTGAGCACAGCCGTGTCCTCATTCATTCCAGGGTTTCTAGGGTGCAGAAACCAAACAACAGGGCACCACAATCAAAGAGTGCAAGCCAAGGTTTGCAGTGACAAATCCTATCTTCCTGGGCTCCAATCTGATTTTCTGGTGCAGCGATAAAAGCACTCACACCAAAAGCAACTTGGGGAATAAAGGGGTTTATTTCATTTTACAGCATCCAGGTCACACATCATCATGGAGGCAAGTCAGGGCAGCAGCGGAAGCAGAAAACCTGGAGGAAGGATGCTTACAAGCTTGCTGGGTGGCTCGTGATCTAGCCTGAGTTCACCTTACGCAGTGGGTCGCGCACTCCCACAACAACTTTCAATTAAGCCAGTATCTCACAGATGCGGCCAAAGGGCAGTTAGGAAATTCCTTCCCCGGTGACTCTAGGTTATGCGAAGTGGAAAAATAAGCAAACAACAAAAACATCAACAACAACCAACACTCTTCTCTTTTTACCTATTTTGGTCCTAAGACATCCACAACCGTTGACGTGAAAACATGGTAGGGAAAGGTAAGATGGACGTTGCTCTCAAATGCTCACCGGGGTCAGCCGTTACTTTCAAATTCAGGTGACAACTGAGGCATGGGACCTTATCCTAATGGCCTAGACAGGTTGAGAATCCCTAACTCAAAAGGCCTGGAACCGGAGTGGTTTGGATTTGGGACTTTGTTCAGATTCTGAAATATAAGAAAATGCAAAGTTGCCTTGAAGAGAGGACCCACGTCTAAATTCATTTCTGGTTCCTGTGTGCCCTGTGCTCACAGCCAAGATGGATGTGGGCAACAATCTCAGCTCAGCTCGCTTGCTTTTTAACGGGTGTACAATTTCTCACCTAGTATATTACGTCTTTGCTAAAAAAAAAAAGTGTCAAATTTGGGTGCATTTCAGATTTTCAGACTATAAATGTTTAACCAGTGTTTTAATTAACATCAGTCATATTAATTTATAATTTTTCCAGTTTTCTACATCTGCTGCCAAGATAGTTCTCACATAAGGTGTACCAGAGAATGATCTTTGCTTATGTAGATGCTGTGGTAAACTTCTCTCTAGAAATCTCTGTCAGCACAAGAGAATTAAAGAAAGACCTCGTCAATAACCTCAGCATTGGACCCTGGAGCCTGTGGAGAGATGTGAACACATTGACATGAAAAAGAAAATCCGGGCAAATTCAGAGTTCTTATCTCAGACCCAGAACCACTGCTCCATAGGGGAAGAGCGGCCCAGCACCTGGAGATAAGATCCACGTGCCTCCCAAATGAAGGTGGGCAGGATGTGAGCGACAGAGATGTGCTGGGCCCTGCAGAGGAACCTCGCTCACCATCAGCTCTCCCGTTCATAACCCTGTTTTCCTTTTCAGCACCAGAGCACCTAACAATCACCACGTAGGTCGTCATGAGCAAGAATCCGACCTCCTCCTCTTGTACTGGCAACAAAAGCGAGGTTCTTCCCATTTAAAAGCAATCCATGCAGGAAGTAATCAAGCACGCAGTGCAACCCCCGAGTCTACACAGTGCCCTCTGTTCCCTGCAAAGGGGTGCAAGAGTAACCAACGCTTCCAGATCCAGGCAGCATCCCAGTCTTTGGCCATAGCCCAGGACTGCACAAGCTAGCATCAATAGCATTCAGCATCGACACCCTTCAACAAATTCCTCTTTAGCTGGCTCTTAAATCAATCTATTGACTATTTTAACTTTTTCCCCTTAGGACTAGAAACATAGGTTGGTATTATTGCATTTGTCCCACAACGTGCCAGGTCCTGGCCTAGAGGCCCATAATAATGACTTGATAAGTCTGTGGTTCTCGAACTTCCTCAGATAACTCCAATTCTGTTGTGTCTTCATTGTTCCTCGCGGAGCCTATTCCCTTTGTTTCTGTGATTCACTCTGTGATTGATTAGGTTGATGCCGTTTGTCGTATGCGCTGAATTCATGGCATGCTAGTCCGTTTCCTAACCTGCCTGGACTGCTTCTTTGCGAGCCCATCATAACTCAGAACCATTTGCCTCCTGCAGATCTCAGAGTCCTGCGCTGCGGAGATACCCTGATGCGGTCTTCTGAGAGTTCATGATGTGCCATGCAAATTTAACATTCATTTCTGGGATCAGGAATTCTGCACAGGCAAACTCAGGCAATGAAAGGAAAAACTAAACCCTCTTTCCAAGATGGCTTCAGAGAACCTCCCTGCCCTAAGACTCTGCCCCTTTCCAGTGGGTTAGGTCCCCTGGAGACGGGACAGAACATTCTCTTCTGGATACTCCCCTTGACCTCCATGACCGTGACCCCTCTTCTGATTTACACCGGAGGTGTTTGAGTCCTTGGGACTGAACCCAAGCAGGCATTTCAAATATATTTTTAATATTACAAATGTAATACATGCTTCCAGTCTTTCCACTGAGTGAGGAGTGAAGGGATTCACATTTTGATTGCTTGTCATCTTTAAGAAGAATGATGAAACGTATGTGTTGTGTTCACACTGGATGTCCTAGCCATCCTGCTATGGAGAGTGGCGCTCCCTTCTGCATCTATGCCACGCATTCTGCCCTCTGGAACGGATAGTCCAGACAGCCACACACGGAAGCAGTAGGTATGGGGCAGAGAACGCAATCATCAAGAGTCAAGAAGTTCAGAAAAACGGCTTCTTATCCCGCTGCCGGAGGGAGAGCGAGATTTAAAGCCCAATTCTCAGAACTCTTTGGGCTCTGATGGTATTTTGGAAAAGTCTTTATCTCAATCGTCCTCAGATTGAAGTGAAAGGGTTCATACACAGCACAGCAGGTTACTGGAGAGGTTCAGAAATTGTATCAGGAATGGAATGGCTAGGAGCAATCATTCCGGAATGAAATGGGTAGAGACTGAGGGAGGGAATGAGGAGCCACGGTGGAGGGATGGATGGGAGGGCAAGTGAGACCAGGAAATGTGTGAGGTCGCTTTACAGATTCCTAAGCTCACCCAACTTCTAGCAGCAGGTCACTGTCACAAGGCGAATTGGACAGCCTGGAGGCTCACAAAGGTGGAGAGTTCCACGTTTGGAGCTGTGCTTGTGCGTCTCCTGCAGAGAGGGACCAGGGGCTGAGCAGGGAGAGGCAAGGTCTCAGGGAGCAACGAGGATGGAAACCCACTTCAAGGCGTTCTGCCATTTCAACATAAATAAAGACAACCGCAGATACAATCAAACTCTATTTTCTGTTGGCTTTAGTCTAAATTTGTTTCCTTGAAAAAGAAGAAATTCCAAAGCATGGGGTAAGTGACTGGAATGTTCAACTCTAAGTAGGATAATGAAATACGTCACCACTTCCAAGGCTCAGAAAACACCCTCAAGAGTGGGCAGAGAGGGTAAGAGTAGGGGATCGGAGGGGACACAGTGTCTTCTGCACATGGCAAGGCCACTGTACTCGTAAGCTCACTACAGCTGAGCTACCTGCGTAACTTGTACAAGACTGGACCCCACAGCGTCCCATCATTTGTGAGGCTCGTGAGGACCCTTTCTACTTAACTGCGGGCAGTTAACAGGTGATAGGGGAGTGTCATTGTCCTCAGTGGTAAGATGCTCATGTTCCAGGAAATAATTCCCCATACGCTCCTGCAAGCAACCCTAATGAAACTCAGGGACACCAACAAGAAAAAGAGTGAAACATTAACATTGGGGGGATCTTTTGGAAAGAAGAAAGATCTCAGTGGGGAAAAGGAGAGGGGACAGAGAATAACCAAAATGTCAGTATACCTAAAGTTTTCAAAGTATATTTATTTAATTTTAAAGAGAGGGGGGAATAGATACTGAGAGAGATTCTGGGGTCGAATGTCAGATGCTAAACCCAGAAAGCGGCTCAGAGCTACTCCAAAGCACATCCATACTTAAATGAAGACAAGACAGCTGAGAAGGGCTCATGGGAAGTGAGTCAAAAATCTGCTGACAAAGACTGAAAGCAGCAGTCGGTTGTTCAAGGGAAGAGAGTCATCTCAAACAAAAGCATGGTTTTATTTCATTATTATGTGTGAATTTTAATTAAATATTTCCATTTTCACAGTCAGACAAATGATGCCCATTATCAGGAGGCTTTGTGGTGACTTTAGGCGACACTTTGGCAGAACACACACATATATCCTAAGTTTTCAAACCCTCAGACTCATCACCGGGAACAATGAGAGAGCATCAATAGCGTGGCTGATTCCAGATCAGATCTGTCCATCCTAATGATAGCACAGGACAAAAGACTTTAGGCAAGGACTGCATTTGAGAGGGTTTCATTTAAACCTGGTAGAACGAAGGGCCCAACTCTCAAAACTTATCTTCTCAGAACCAAGTTTTCTGAGTTGCCTCAGAAGGGGGTAGACAATGAAGCCCCTGAGCTGATGCATTCAGAAGGTCAAATCTCCCGGGACATGCTGATCAGTTCCAGAATGAGCACGCGACTAAAGGTGGGCTAACGATGGCTCCTCCTGGTGATGTCAGATGCAGGGAACACAACTCAAATAACCCCAAACTATCTCCGGATAGGGTACACTAAGGGTTTTTTTTTATTAAAAAAGAAAACTCACAGATCACAACAAGGAAACAGGAACGGGGTCCAACATCCAGGTGGGCAAGGGGGAAGAAGAGAGGCCCAGAGCGTGGTCCCACTGGCCTTTTGGTACCCAAAGCCATGCCTCACCTTGTCCAGCCTCTCAAAGGCCATTGGCAGAAGGAGGTTCCCCATCACTGATCCACCTCACTCACCTCTGGCTGGGGTGTCTCATCTAGAAGAAACACCCTATGCTTACAGACAACCTGTCTCCATCAGAAACCGATTAATAAGAACACAGAGCTACCTGAACCTCAGTGACTTGCCTTAGCGAGTTCACTTAGACAAATCAACAGATCCTCCCCCTGTGTGAGTCTGAGCCCATCTGGGTCTTAATCTAAGTGTCAGTCAGTATTTGAAGAGCCTGTCAAAATCAAATTCTTCACAGACTTCTATTTTTGGTGTTCTGTCTCCATACAGGGGTATTTGTTTTTTCCTTATGAGCTCATGTTTCAGATTAAGCTCTGATAATTCCCAGTCAATTAGCTTTAATTTATAATCAGTGAGATAGGCACCGAGTAGGCAGTGAAGAGCTTGCAAGTGCAGGCAGCGAAGTTTCCAAAACCCAAATCTAATTATGCCACCATTTAATGGTCTCTGGTTTTCCTTAGAATAAAAATTCAGTTCTGTTTTTTGTAGTTTTTGCCTTCAGTTCCTTGTTCTGTCGTCTCCTTCCCCACGGGTTAAGTCTGCAACCAGTGCTGAACTCCTTTCAGTTCTGCAAATATGATGTTCTTTTGTCTCTTATGGGATATATAATAATAGTGTCTCATAATTTGTGACTTAATTTCCAGAATCATGAGTATATTCAAGCAGCAAAGAAGAAGGGAATTGAGGTTGCAGGCATTAAGGAAGCTAACAGGCTGACTCACAGACGGAGAGGTGACCTGGCGTGAGGGTGGGGCACCAGTGTCAGCTCAAAGGTTTCTACAAGTGAAAGAAGAGGTCAGAGGTCAGAGTTGGAGGTTTAAAGATGCTGGGCTCATGGGCATAAAGCTGTAAGCCCCCAAAGAAGGTAGGTAGGCCACCGAAGCTTCAGAAGTAAGGAAATTGATTCTCCACATGTGCATGCAAAGGAACACAACCCTTCTAACATTTTTTTTATATAAAAAAATATATGATTCTAACTGAAATAGAATTACTTCCCTTTCCACCTCCCTTCCCTCCTTCCATTTTCCCCCACTCTCAAGTTGATAGCCACTTTTTTGGTTATTGTTATATACGTGTATATGTAATAATGTATGTATATGTATGCAAATATACAACACACATATACACACAAACACAAATGAAACCAACCTAAATAAATCTTGATTTTAGTTCAGGGAGCACCATGGGTGGTATGTCTAACCTCCAGAACTGTAATCTATGAGTGTTTTTTCTTTATTTCAAGCTAAGACGTGTCTGGTGGTTTATTACAGCAAACATAAGAAACCAACATATCTGTCTAGAACATTCTTTCTTGCTTCATCCTCTTACCATATATACATCATGGTCACCTCTGAGTGCCCAGAAGCAGTAAGTGACTTCCCAATAGTTTCTTTTTCCATAATAAGTTTCCAACACTGATATCAGAAGGTAACATTTTTTAAAAAGGTTTTGGGCAAAAGGAACCAGAAGAAGGGGTCAGGTTGGGGGCTGTGTTTCTGAGTTACCAAACAGGAACAGTGGAGGCTGGTGTCTGTTCTGGGCTCAGCAATAGATTTCTACAATTCTAACTGCCACTGTGTGACGAGAGTCACCTCTACACTTGTGTACAGCCCCGGAAATGGTAACTTTCTTGGGGGCTGGCCTACTGGTGGTGACAGCACACACCACACAGCAGAGCGCCTGATGAGGAGGAGATTTTGGGTGACCGTGTTATGATGGTACGAGAGATGTAATGAGTGCACCATTAAGAGATTGATGACAGGATGCCATACTCTCTGTAGAACTGTTAGTTAACTGTTAGTTAACCCAGTAAGAGGCTGAGGTCAAGGGCTTTAAGTCTTATCAAAACAACTCAGATTAAAGGCTACACATTTGTAAAAATAAAAGTGATTTATTACATAATAAGCAGAAATAACAAACTATATTTCTATTCAACACTGGTGCCCTCTGTCACTACCACCCCTTTTTGTTCCCGTATGGTCAGTGAAGATCTTCACTGGTCAACACAATTTCCAATGCCTGCATTAGTAGTTCCAACAGCCTCATGCAGAAGGCTTACAGTACCTCTACTTAGCCACAAACTTTATCTTTGAGAGCCCTGGAATAATCTACTAGGTTAATTCAAACAAACACCTCTGGTGGTCCTTGGAAAGAGACAGAGCTGACACCCAAGTGATGGCAGCCAGGAGCAGGGGATCCCAAGCAAGCAGGCAGAACAGGGCATGGCTGGCCAGGTAGGTTGTGCAAGGTGAGGTGATTTTAGAGGCAAGGACTACCAAGAGATACCTACACCTTCCTTGAACTGCAAAAGGTCGAAGAAAAACTCAGAGAACAAAGAAGGGAGAAGGCAAAGCAGCCAATGAAAAGACTGCTTTCAACAAGAAAGACAAGAATAGGGCATTTCAAGTGGGTTTGCCTGCTCAACTCTAACACACGAACAGCACATCAGCTCTAGAAACATCACAGGCCTTTACCAGAGCACTTCTTTGGTGGGTTTGATATGGACTTCGATAATCACTTAGCTAATGACTGGAACTGCTGGACACAGAGACTGAACACTCTCGCTGCTCGTACCAATCATAGGAACACTGCTATTTAAGGGCTTAGGGACGCTGGGGCAATTTTATACCTGAAGATCTAACTTGACCCCTACAGATAAGACCCTCATCTGTATATACTCTGAAGTACTCATCAGGGTGCCTAAGGCCCGTCAGCTCCCAGATGCTCTCATGGCTGTACCCTAATGGCAGATGAGGCCAGTAATAAGGGATCTCAGGAAATAAACAGTACTGATTTCATAAATGATTAATGAGGCATCATAAGAAATCTTTCCTTTCAAAAGCAGGGGAAGGCATTGGTGGCATATATGTAAAAAAAAAAAAAAAAAGGAAATCCCAATGAATACATGGAAAGCCTTTTCAGATTCTTACAAGAATTTAGTAAGAGTATGTGGAATATATTTGTGTCTATTGCAATGGGTAAAAAGTGATTTTTTTTTTCAAGTTAACACTTAGAATTGCACTAAAAACAATGATAAAGAGCATGAAAAAGCTCACAAGTGAGGGTATCCACCACTCAAGGGACAAAAGTTTAAGTAATACAGAATCAGAACAAAGCGTTGAGAAAAGGTTCTTGTGAAAGACGAAGAAACCTCTCCCTGGCCAACAGCATGAAACTGCGTTCAACTCTATCATCATTGAGAACGTGAGTATTCTTTTTGGATTCTTTTGGAAATTTCCTATCTCTTTGGAAATTGAAGTCTATAATTTAAATTAACAGCACAGAAGTGAGACAAGGGTGACTCATGTCGTCACTGGGGATGTGAATCAGTGGAATCATTCTGGTTACAGCTTGCACACCAAAAATAAGAAGTCGCCCATTATCTGAACTCAGTTCCAGTCCCTGAATGATGATGCTCATTGAGGTCCAGAGACAAGAATACCCACAGCAGTATGGCTCCCTAGCAGCATGCACACAGAAATAACCCAAACGCCTGGCAAGAAAATGGACGAGCAAATGACATCTGGCCACAGCAATATCTTCGAGCAATGCAGATATGCTAGGTAGGGTTACAGAGTGCATTCTTGAATCTTAACGGTGAGAAAATAGTTCACATAGAAGTTAGTATAGACTCACAGTTCTTTCTGGATTAAGTTTCAAAGCAGGCATCAGCCTGAAGTCAAGATACATAGAGATGGATCTTCTAGCAGGGGATTGCTATGGGGAAATGGAGGGTATAACCCAGGAGACACAGATCTGAAAGGCTCCTGAGTGTGTGTGGGACAGACACTGGGGAGGAGACAGGAGGGTAGGCAAGGTGTTTGGAGGTAAGTTCCTCTGTGCTGGAAGTCTCGCACATGACTGGAGAGTTCCGTTGACCAAATTTCAATGGTCTATGCATAAACACTTTCTGCCTTGTGGTTCAGCTCTTGCTGTTGTAAACCGAGCTCAGGAGATGGTTTCAGATCAGGTCTAAGTTCTCTATAGCTCTTGGCTTCATTTTAATTGGATATGACAGGAATGGCTCCACTCTGGGTAGCCAATTTCCATTAAGGATAAACTAAAGCAGAGTAAATATGCACATAGGTGTTCAACCTCATTGTTGAGAAACAATAAAGTTATGGACAGAAAACTCAAAAGGTGCTTACCTCTGATTTGAGAGACATGGTGATGAATGGGAAAGGGTAATTGGAAACTGCTTGGTTATGGTCAGGGTGTGGCTTCTAGATCCTGGGTGGTGGTTAAACAGATAATGACCTCATCGCCATCTAAATGTGCATCCATACATTATCCTCTTCCCTGCAATTAGTTGTAATCAGCAACATCTGGAGCACTGCCCCGAAGTCTTAATCTCAGTGGGCTACACACACAGAGAGGATCTGTCACAGAGGCACCTTGAACACTGCCCATGTTGTCTTCACCTTTCCTTGGAAATTTAAAGTAATTAAAAGATATATCCAGTATCAAGAGGGATCATCCTAGACCACCTCTGAGTAGCACATGGCTGAGAAATGACTGAACTACAGGTGCTAAATCAGGCAACCCAGAGATACTTATGGCAAGGGGTGGGGCAGGAAGTATGGCTGCTGTGGTTATTAGTTACCCCAAATACAGTTAAACACGATTGCCATCAAACTGGAGATGGTTTTGTGTTAAAAATACTTGCCGCTCTTGCAGAAGACCTGGGTTCCATTTACAGCACCCACATCAGGCACCTTAAAGACAGGTAATTGGATGTTGAGAAGCTGCTGCATGGGGTATCATTTCAGCAAAAGGATCACGGTGTAGTTAGGTAGACTAGTGTTCATTTTTGCTCAGCCTTTCCGCCCATTTTAGGACTGTGGTTTAAATCATGTATTTGGCTCTTCCTTTTGTACAGACACAATCATGGGAAGCATGAACAAATTATTCCACTATACAATTACACAATCAAACAGCTTTGAAATATCTAATCCTGACTACCCTGTTTTCCTGGTTAGTTGAATAGTCCACAATTTTCTGAGAATTTCAATGGTTGAATTAATGTACACATCTATTTCAAAAACATTTTAATGTCCATGATTTTGCTTTAACTGCCCTCCCTGATGACAGGCTTCGGTGACTCGACACCAATACACCTGTGCTATTTTCAGTTTCAAGATTGAACAATGAATTTTTGCTTATGCAACTAACAACATTAATATACTTTACTAGGATTTTCAAAATACCATAACTTCTTAACACTAAGTAGCTATGTGTATACACCGGTTATGGCAACACACATAACTATTGCTCATCTGTATAAATGTTCACACAAATAATAATTGAGAAAAAATCATAAAGAAAGCATCATTAAGAAAAACTAATGGACTTGACTGATAGATCAGTTGGTAAAACGCTTGTCTTACAGTAAGCATGAGGACCCCAGTTCAGCCCCCAGAACCAACAGAGAAGGGCTAGGAGTCATAGTCTGCACTTACGGTCTTCTGTCAAAGTGGAGACAGACATATTGCCATGGCTCCCTGGCTAACCAGTCCAGCCAACTCAGTGAGCACAAGGCCAATGAGAGAGCCTCTTCCAAAAACCAAGGTGGCATCTGAGGAACAAGAGCAGATGCTGACCTTTGACCTCTGTATATCTGCATGCAACTACACACCCACACACATACGGGTAAATGGACACACAAAATAAGGAAATGCAAACCGTTCTCCATGAGGGGCATTGAAACACTCTCTTCATATCCTTCTACATAGCATGCAAGGGTGTGCAGCATGCAATCATAACGCAAATTTTACAATCTGCCTTTCCCTTAGTTAACATTATCAGCTCTTCTTGTTTGTTTGTTTGCAGTATTGGGATTGTAACTCAGGAGCTCATGAATATTAAACACGCTCTTTCTGACAGAACTCTATCTCCAGCCCTAGAAACAGCTTTACGTATCAATAAATGCCTATGGAAAGATTTCTTTTAATGGCTTTAGAGTATTCTAACACAAAACAATCCAGACTACCGCAGTCTCCTCCAAAAGAGAAAGGGTTCAACTATCTAAAGGTTAATCTAAATTTGATGTCAAAATAACATTCTCCATTTGTGGGAAATTTCCATAATAGGCAACTCCATAGCCCAAGAATATAAATGAGCGGTTGCCAGGGACTGGGGAAGGAAGGACAGCGGGAAGTGACTGTTTACTGTATATGGGATTTACATGGAGGGTAATGAGAACTTTCTGAAACTAAATGACGATGGTAGTTGTACCAAACCATGAATGTGTTTTAACACCACACACACACATAAAAACCTTAACAAAAGAACTTAAGGGGAAAAAATTAAAGGAAGACTGTAGTGATATTTCATTAGTATTTTAATAAATAAAACTTGCCTGAAGATCAGAGCAGAAAACAGCTGCCCTGGTCAGCCTTATAGACCAGGCAGCGGTGACACACACCTTTAATACCAGCAGCCATGCTACTTTGCCATAGAAACCAGGAGATAGTAGAGCACACCTTTAATCCCGGCACTAGAGAGGATTATAAAACGGGAGGAGACAGCTCACAGTCTCAATCTGAGTATTCCTGGAGGCAGGATGGCTATTTCGGACTGAGGTAGAAGTAAGAGCCCATGGATGGCTGTTTTGTTTTTCTGACCTTAAGGCTGAATCCCATTATCTGTCTCTGGGTTTTTCTTAGTCGTACTACAAATGGTGCCCAAATGTTTGGCAAGAATTTCTACATACAGCACAAGAAAGCTTTTTTGAAAAAACAAAAAAAAAAAACAGGATTCTAGACAAACAAGAACAGAATCAAACACAGCTTCTTGGTAACCATCTTTCCTCTGGTAGGCTCTGTGTGCTGGCAATGAACAAAGTTGCGGCTCCTTTCAAAGAGGCTTCCTGACTGAGTGTTAGTGGCAAAAAAAAAAAAAAAACTCACCACTCTTTTAAGAGGCTGTGCCACCAAACACTTAAATGGTGTTTATGAGCAGCCGGCAGCATGCTTCTTGGTAGGCATCAACCCAGAAACTTCACATAGTTGCCACATAAATGTGGTTCCCACCAGTACATCCATGATGACCCAGACTCTCAGAAAGCTAAGGAATGGGGTGGAGACAGCCGCCAAAACCACAGCTTTAATCCTGGCCATATTGTTTAGCAGATTGGAGACTCGTGTCATCAGAAAAAGAGAGATATACGATAAAGACAGATTCAGACCAGAAAAAAAAAAAAAACCCTACACATATTTAAAAAATATATGTAGGCTTTAGAGAAAAAAGAAAAAGGATAGAGAAAAACCTTAAAAAATAAAAATAGAGTAACAAGGCATGGTGGTGCATGCCTTTAATCCCAGCACTTGAGAGGCAAAGGCAGGTGGATCTCCGTGAGCTCAAGGCCAGCCTGGTCTACAGAGTGAGTTCCAGGACAGTCAAAGATATACAAAGAATCCCTGTCTCAAAAAAATCAAAAATTAAAATATAAAGATAAAAGGAACAACATAAGAAAACAGCCACATAAAGATGGGAAATGTACAGAAAGTCTGGATATTATGTGTTATTGTGTCTTAGAATTGTTTGAATGCTGAGGAAGGAGCAAAAGCTGCTAAAAGACATTTGATTATAATGCTGCTGGATTAATCCAACACATATTTTGAAAATGTCTTGATTTCAAAATCTAAGTCCAAAGATATGTTACTTTGGAGATTAGGACTTGCTTTCGTTTCCACAGAAAATGAAAGGCTGTGGAATCATTCCTGTTTAAGAAAAATAATGTTTGATGGAGGAAGACCCCCTGAAAAAACTCTAATGGGAATGAATGCCCAGATGATCCTACATTTTAGGGCACCTCTGTTGCAGTTTCCTCTGAGTTCTGCATCCAAAACAGCTTCAAGACTGCTGGCTGAGATGATCCAGTCTCACAGATTACTCCAGTCATGATTTGACCATCATCCTAAATTTTCTTTGGGTCCTCATAAGATTATCAGTGTCCCCAATCAGCAGGAAGTAACCTAGAAAAGTATGCCCACATTCCAAGAAAATGGATTATGGATGTTCATCTTTGGTTAGAGTGTTTGTCCCAAATTGTTATGAATAATGGTCAGGAAAAAAGCTAAACAAATGAGATGAGATTCAGGATTTATGTTTTGAAAAGATATAGGGGAAATGCTGTGGGATAATGTTCTTGTACTGTAAAGATCTGTTACTTGTATTAGTTTAATAAAACACTGATTGGCCAGTAGCTAGGCAGGAAGTATAGGCAGGGCAACCAGACTAAGAATTCTGGAAAGAGGAAAGGCTGAGAGACCCAGAAATCAGCCAGACACAGAGGAAACAAGATAAGAATGCCTCACTGAGAAAAGATACCAAGTCATGTGTCTAAACATAGACAAGAATTATGGGTTAATTTGAGTTGTAAGAGCTAGTTAATAATAAGCCTGAGCTAACAGGCCAAACAGTCTATAATTAATATAAGCCTTTGTGTGCTTCTTTGGGACTAAACAGCTGCAGACAACCAGGTGGGACAGAAACTTCCATCCACAGAAGACATTGATAATACTGAAATTCATCAAGATTGTTCTGATTTTATAAGTCAAAACCAAAACAGGGCATTTGAGATGTATACTCCTAACTGCACTGTTGACTCAGCTGATAGGTGTTTTGTTTTGATTTCTGAACAAATGTGTCTAAGAGTAGCAAGTGTAAAACAAGAACAATGCATTTTCCATTTTGAGTTGACATGTGGGTCTACTAGTCTTATTTAAGCCAGAAGAGCCAGTTACTACAAAGGGAAGCAGTCTAAATGCTCATCAGTAGAAACTCCATACCTACTGGTGGTAAAAGAACAAAGAAGAATATTTATGATACAATGTTTCTTTAACAAATTATAATGGATATAAAACAATAATATTAACAACTAATATTAACATGAAATTAACATTCAAAATATGTTCTCATTGTGTCTTTTATCATAGGGAATAACTCATATCAGTCTTGATATCAGTTCTCTACCCTGAGAGCCCTGAAGTGACTCTTTAAAGAAACGTGTAACTATGACAAAGCATACAAATGAAATCTTAACTATTTTAAGGTCTCAGGTCAGCAGTGTTAAGTGTATTTCCACTGCTGTTTAAATAATAGACTATATTAAAAGTTCTCCCACAATTCATTCTGTCTTCCGCTTCCCCCTTTATGTGAAGATAACACATCACAAACACATTCCTGCCTATCATCCAAACAGAAGATACTTCACCAAGGAAACCAATAGTTAGCACAGTCCTTCCCATGACTACATGGAGCATCCAAGCCTCAGTAGGAAAGCCTACCTCTCCTCCATGGGAAAGTCCACCTCTCCTCCATGGGAAAGCCTACCTCTCCTCCATGGGAAAGCCCACCTCTCTTCCATGAAAGCAGGCCAGAAACCTCACAAGTCAGGGCAGCAAATGGATAGTTAAAGTTAAACCCTAGCAGGTTCCTCAGATAGAGGGGGCTTCTAGCACAGTGACAGCAGTCTCTGAACTTGGAATCATCTGTCCTTTTAAGACAATGGCTACAGCAGTCTTTGGGCTGTCCAGACTCCTACATCAGCCATCCAAACCTTCATGAATAAAGGCAAGCTTTGGGGCTGTGTCCCAGGGTTCCATGGCTCCTGATGTGACAGTAGATTCTCTCCCAGAGCTAGAGGGCAGAGCAAGTACAGCTGTTTCCAACTGAATTCTTTCAGAGGCACCAAGTAAAATTCTACATCCCCTAGTGCATGCGATTCACTGATTGGTCAGCCACAGTGGACATTCTGCCCTGCATGCCCAAAGCTCCCCAATGGGGTCATCTTCAATTTTAGAAGATCACTGTAACAAAAAACAAACTATGAGACAAAAAGGCAGTCCTGAAGGAGGAGCCCCCTGGGTCTTAGGGAGAGACAGGCTTTAGATGGATATATTATAAACACAACAGAAACAAAAGCAAATATGTAGAAATTTCTGCAGAAAGTAGAGGGAACTGAAAAAGACAAAAAGCAAACATCTGGTCATCCCAGGAAATGATGAGGAGGCTTCACAGGTGAGCTTATCTTCAGCATCAATGAACGAGGACAAAGGACCAGGCATCTTCAGGTGCACTAACTACAGAACAAAACTGGAGAAGGGCAAGGTCAGAGGCATCAATTATAATTCAGGCACTTGACTCAGCAGAGGGCTCCGTGCTCACTTTGTGGAACCAGGACCCAAGTAACAGGACAGGCAACGGAGTTAAGGGTAGGGATGATTCTGGACTGGACACGTGGCATTGTGGAGCCTTTCATCCTCCCTGGAGAATTCCAGGGACCTGCACCCCAGAGCAGCTCATAGGTGACATGACCACAGTCAAGGAAAGAGGACTGAAGCTGAGGCATTTGCATACATCTCATGGATTTGAAATAAAAAGAATAAGGACAATATTCAGTCACCCTGTTATGATAACCAGTCGTTTTTGGTCCTTCAAAGTTGGGGCCGAGGAGAGGACTCAGTGGGTAAATCACTTGCTATGCAGGTCTGACTACCTGAGCTTGGATCCCCAGAGACCACGAAAAAGCTGGAGGCCATAGTAGAAGTGTCTGTCATCCCAAAGTGCCCCACCAGGAGGTGGGACAAATCACAGAGACAGTGACACTGTGACAGCGGACCCTGGAGGCTGGTCAGGATTGTATGGTAGAAATGAGTAAAAGACTGTGTCCCCAAAAATGGAAGGGTGAGGAAAGCAATGGTCTCTAGAGCCGTTTCCCAGAAAATGGATGAAACCAAGGTTGGATGCATCTGACTTTAATATGATGGGAGGCATCCAGTGTGGGCTGGACCCTATCCACTCAGCATGAGAAACAGCGGCTGCCTTTGGCCTTGGCCTTCCTCCTAGGATGGCTGGGTAGCACCCTGTTTCCCAGTGCGACCTGCTGGATGGAGCAAAGAGAGTTGTGTCTCACTCCTCCAGGATCGGCCACCTTAGGTACAGTCTAGGTCCCAGACGCACCCCTGCCTTTCTGACTATCTTTCCTGAGTCACACTGTCTGAGTGTTGCCATCATTCAAGGTCTTGCATTTAATCCTCCAGGTGACATACAGGCTTCTCAGGGCTTCAGGTGAAGGGGTGTCCAGCTGGAGATACAGCTCCACCTGTCACTTGAGGGCACATAAGAAGACCAGCCATACACAAGTACTAACCCAGCTCATTGCTGAGGTTCGGTCAGGCCACCTGCTGACACTGGTCAGTTCTTAATTCCATCACTGACTCAGTATCCACCACTTCTGTGAATCTGATCATCGTCTTTGATGGTGTGTGAGGTTTGAACCCAAATTCACAAGAATAAATTCATGTTTCCAAAGCAGTTAGGATACCACGTACTAGAAAGGAGTGAACAGCCGCCATTCAAAACACCAGCACATCAGTGAGCAACACCTAGAATGCGCCAACACGCATGCGCACCATACGTCAAGAGCCTTCGGGGGTCATACGAATGGAAGGTAACTGATGCTTATCTAAAGGCTTTCTGCTCATCTTAGTCCCTGAATAAGCCAACAACGACGAAGCTTTCATGAACAATGACATCCCCAAGGGATTCCTCCTGCCTCAGCCTCCTGAGTGCTAGTATTACAGGCATGAGCCTCCATATGTAATTCCAAGCCACTTCAAAAAAAACCCATTTATTTAATTAACGGTTTTTAAATTAATTTTACATACGACCACAGTTTACCCTACCTCCTCTCCTCCCACTCCCTCCCCTCTCCCCCAACACCCATCTACCCCTTCCATCCATACCTCCTCCATCACCATTCAGAAAGGGGCAGGCTTCCCATTGACTCCTACAAAACATGACACATCAAGTTGAGGCAGGACCTAGCTCCTCCTCCTGCATAAAGCCTGGGCGAGGTGATACAGCATGGGGACCGGGTTCCCAAAAGCCAGCTAAGCACTAGGGACAGGTCCTGCTGTCATTGCTAGGAGCATCACAAACAGATCAAGCTACACAACTGTCACACAAGCAGAGGGCCTCGGCTGGTCCCATGCAGGCTCTCTAAGTGTTGATGAAGAGTCCATGTGCTCCCACCAGTTCAGGTCAGCTGTCTCTATGGGTTCCTCTATCATGACCTTGACACCCCTGGGTTATCCAATCCCTCCTCCCTTTCTTCAGGAGGACTTCCAAAGCTTGGCCCGGGGCTTGACTGTGAGTCTCTGCATCTGCTTCCATCAGTTACTGGGTAAAGGCCAAGTCACTTTTAAGTAAGCCACAAGGTAGAGCACCACCATCAGGAGGGAGGCAGAAGAATCTACAGAGAGAGTTCCTACATCAAATGATACTGCTGGCCTCCACCCTACCACCAAAACACAAGAGAAACGGGAAGTCAATGGATGGAGAGCAATGGCTGCCCAAAGTTCCTGCAAGCTCAGGAGACAGAACAGCAGCCAGCACCGTCGGTGAGTCAGTCTGCCTGGTTTCTAGGGTCACACAGGAGCGCTGTTCCACACCTGGGGCCTTTGGACAGAAGAGCATTGTGAAATGTATCTGCCACTTGCCTTCGAAGTCATGATACGGACTACGGTAAGGCGCCAGAGCTCACTGCTACTGGCGCCCACCACAGAATTCCACCAAGAGATCAGAGCTGCACCTGGCTGTCCTCCACACCCCGACTTACTCCCGGGGAACAGTTGGCATGGGGGGATGTGGGGTCAAAGCGACCCATGCCAGGGCTATTTTGAGATCCCTGGCACATAAAAAACGAACAGGTGCCAAGAAACAGTTCTTAAATGGTGTTATTTTAGACCCTTAATATATTTGTATTTGAAATGATGAAAAGGATAGTATGACATAGTCATGCAGTTTAACACACAAGTTAAAAATACCAGTGCGTGAACCACTGCAAACAATGTCAGCCAGCTGTGAGACATAAAACGACCCTAAGAGAAACATGCTCTATTGTCACTAGTTGTTAATATCTTTGTGCCCTGAAGTTTACCCTTTGGGGACACTAATATAAGACACTAACTGAGGCTCAGGATCTGTGGTTCCCCCCTCCTCCATCCTTCCCCCAAGACATCCCCAGGGGAAATCAAACCGTGATCCTTAGAGCCTCTGTCCCTACTGCACAACACAGTGGGGATGGGAGGAATGGAAAAGTCCAACGAGGTCTCCAAGTGGCCACGTTTTAGGTGCATCCTGAATGGAGGGAGAGAATGGTTTTTACTTCAATGGAACACACTGGCCAGTCCCAGGGGATGTCATGGAAAACATTGACTCAAGTGACATGTGTCAGCACTGCATCCCTGCCTTGACTGGCTGATGGACCAAGTGACATGTGTCAGCACCGCATCCCTGCCTTGATTGGCTGATGGACCAAGTGACGTGTCAGCATCGCATCCCTACCTTGAATGACTGACTGGGCCATAGGTGGAAGACAAAAACAAGCCCTTGTAGGTGCTAGGACAATTTAACAGGGAAAGAAATGAAGGGAGGGAGGGAGGGAGGGAGGGAGGGAGAAAGGGAGGGAGGGAATAGATCCTGAGTCTCACAGTTACAAAGAAAGAGGGGGGGGGGAGAGGAAGGGAGGGAGGGAGGGCTGCACAGATCCTGAGCATCACAGGTAGGAAGAGAGGGAGGGAAGAAGGAAGGATTTTGATATGAAAAACACACATATAACACACACAATAAAGTATCGTATGCCATGTTTGTCTTAACATCATCCTAGTGACACACACACACACACACACACACACTTTCCTTACAAGGTTGGGTAATGTGCTTGCTTAACAGATATAACGCCTTCAGTTTCATCCCCAGCCAGTGTGTATGTACCGGTGTCCGGGAACCTATACAAATCCAAAGATTTAAACAATCAAAATTTATGCCCACAATTTGGCTGCTGGCTCCTCCTGGGCCTACACTCTCACGTGCCCTTTCTTGGCGTCTCCGCTGTGTATGCCGAGCACTGGTGCCGCCCCTCTCTGATGAAGACATTGACTGTCATAGTGGGTGGGTCCTCACCTGAATTGCTTCATCTGAACTTGATCACCTCTTTCATGAGCCTATTTCCAAATACGGTTCTTACTTTGGAAGTTGAGGGTTTGTTGGTTTGGTTGTGGTTTTTGACCTTTTTTTTATTTATTTATTTTTTTTGGTTTTTCGAGACAGGGTTTCTCTGTGGTTTTGGAGCCTGTCCTGGAACTAGCTCTTGTAGACCAGGCTGGCCTCGAACTCACAGAGATCCGCCTGCCTCTGCCTCCCGAGTGCTGGGATTAAAGGCGTGCGCCACCACTGCCCGGCGGTTTTTGACTTTTTGAGATAGGGTTTCTCTGTAGCTGTGGAGCCTGTCCTGGAACTAGCTCTTGTAGACCAGGCTGGCCTCAAACTCACAGAGATCCGCCTGCCTCTGCCTCCTGAGTGCTGGGATTAAAGGCATGCACCAGCACTGCCTGGCTGGAAGTTGGGGTTTTAACATCAGAATCATGCAGGTGAAGAGAGAGAGCATCTTCTGTGCACAACAGGGCATCCCCTTTCCTTTCAATGAGGCTCTGACTGCTAGGCATCTGTTTTTAGAAGGACACACAATCAAGTCAGTGCCTATCTGACACCATACACAGTCAGGAACACCAAGGGGACCTTGACCCAATGTAATTCGGAAGAGGAGGATACCTGAAAAGTTCAGGAGAAAACACACAGTGTTGCTTTGTCTTGAGCTACCACATCCATGGTCCATACACTGGTTTCATCTGTGCCTGTTAGGAACGTGGCCTGAGATGTCACTTTATAGATTCGGAAGCGTGAGGAATGGAGCAACCTGAGCGAGGCCATGGAGTTAAAGGGCACTTAAGCTAGGGATGTGCAACTTCTATACTAACACACACTGCTCACAAGACACAGGCAGAGTCTTATTAGAAAACAAAATTGAATACTTCAATTGAATCCTTTAAAGTTTATTTTCTAAAGCTGAACTTATTCAAATTTTTCTCTAGGGATCTACTGATTATTTATTTCTAAGTTGAAATGTCCAAATTTCCAGTTTTGAACTATGGGTCTGCTCATTGAATGGATTAAAGAAAGAAACCTCAAAGCCAAACCATTTAACTTAATCACCATTTTAATCAAATTCTCTCAAAGGTCTGAGCCATTTCTCTTGAACCATTTCTCCTGCCAATTTAAGTATAATTTTTTTGGGGGGGTGGAGGGTTTGCTCAGCAGTTAAGAGCACTTGTTGCTCTCACAGAGGACCCAGGTTCAATTTCCAGCACTCATATGGTAGCTCACAATCATCCTGTCTCCGAGTTCCAGGGTATCTGACCTCTGCTGGCACCAGGGACACACACACACATGGTATACATGTATACATACAGACAACACACACACATATACATATATACACAAATACATGCATACACACATATATAGTGTGTTTTCTCTGAATGCATGTATGTATATTTATATACTTATATAGGTATATATAAATGTGTACAAATACACATATATATGTATGTATATATTCCAAATATTTTGTTATTCACTAATTTTTTAAAAAATAAAGGTCAATCATATAATCAACACATTCAAAAATTTGAGAAAAAAATAGGGTGTACAAAAAATATGAGTCACAGGAAGCTGGGCATAGATATTTGCAAAGGGATGACAGACAGCAGAGGAGCAAGGTCACTAGCACAAAATAGAGCCAAACAGAAAGGAAGAAACCAGAAAAGCAAAAGCTACAGGCTCTGTGCCCTCTGGGGTTCCCCTTTTTGGAAAGAGAGGCCAGGGCAGTCCCCAAAGTAGCTCTGCACCACTCCACAGGGAATCACCATCGCCATGCACAATGTTCACACCGAGCTGGATGCAGACATTAGGCCACTGTGAAGAATACCACATAGAAGTTATGATAGTGTCGTCTATAAATACTTACCAGTATCAATAGCTTTAAATTATGGGTTGGCATTTGGGTTTATTAAGGAAGATCCTTCAGATGTATTAAAAATCTGTTTACCTTCAGTATTGATTTTTTGATAAATATATTATCCAGAGAGGCCCTGTGCAGCGATTTCTCTGGGAAAGCTGACATTTATTCAATGATATTTGCTTGACTGAATTAAGTAGCAATATATGCTCATTTATCTTTGCTATATCTGGGAAATTATCTTATCAAAGTTGAGCGAATATTTTAGAGAAATCTTGGGGTCTGACATAATATAGTGCTGAGGGAAGGACCTAGCTGTCTAAGACCTTGGAGTTATGCATTAATTCCTCAAAGCCATTTATGCCTATGCATTACAATATCTTAGCCAACTGTTCGAATTTTGTATGATGGCATGTCTTTAAAGAACAAAAAGGATCTTCATTGCATTTACGCTTAAATGGTTTACACCTGGGACTAGGGAGCAAAACCCCCTAAGGGCAAGCATGGCAGAGGCTGCCAAGTAGTGAGCAAATATTTTGCACTTCTCTCCAAAATCACCAGCACTCAGCTAGTCTCTGTGAGCACCATTCCCACTGCCCTCTTTTCACGACCCAGAAAGAGCCAAGAGGAACTTGTCACACAGATCCTTGGGCTTTTCTCACATCCCATGTGAATGTCCCCTGAGGGAAGCCTTGGAAAACATATGTTGAAGGCATCAGAGCCATCTGTGTGGGGAGCCCCTCACTCACCCGGGACCACAGAAGAGATGGAAAGGAAGTTTCACAGGGTTAAGGCCCTGACAGTTTGAGATTCACTTACCACAGCATCATCTACAAATTTAACAAAATCCAAAGGGTTTTGTGTTCATGGAAAACCCAATCAGTCTTGAACTAAGGCTCTAGATGACCAGGTCTACTAAATTCAGACATGTCTCACTCTTAGAAATCATTCAACATGTCAATAGTCATTTGTAGAATAACCATTGTATTTGCTCCTATGAAGATGGAAAAGAAAATGACAATGTCCTGCATGACTTAGCTGGGAGAGGGACACATCTGCAAATTGAGACTTATTACAGACAAAGTCTTCTACTAAAACATACATACACACACGACAAATTTCCTTAAAAAGCAAATCCCTTGATCACAATTCATTTTTCTCTTTCTTGTTTGGTCATTTTAAGCTAGCATAGAGAGTAGGTTTTATTGTGATATTTTCACACATATCTACCACAGTGCCTTATTCTTATCTATCCCACTCCCCACTCCCATCTATTTTTCTGCTCCCTTAGTTCTTATGTATTTCTTAGAGAGGTTTTAGTACATGTGTGTACATGTATGCTTAACCAACTTTCTTTTCCAATACTCAAGTTTATACCTATTCCCATGAATTACCTTCTGTTCCTTTTCTTTTCTTTTCTGTTTTCTGGATACAAGTCCATTAGCACAGAAGGCACTGGGCTTAAGAACTAAAAATCAATCATCTTTCTAAGGTGAATGGCTCAAATAACAAGAATGGCCATAAATGCAGCAAATACCATGGCTCTAACAGGCTTTGTAACAATTCTTAATTTTGAAAGGTATTATTGAGCTTCTCAAAGAAAAAAAATCTTAACCTTGAACATGCTTGAACTAAATATAAAGCAGTCAAGAGGGATAGAAAAACATTTACCTAAATCATAAGATCCTTTGGAACTAGGGACCATCTTAAAACTCCTTTCCCTTTGTGTTAGCGGGGACACAGAGAGGAAAATGAAACAGACTCTCTACTCCTTATGATGACCTCAGAAATCTGCGATCAGAGTTTACCCTGCTGGTTGAAACCAGATCTGACTTCTGGGATTTACTCAGAACCAAACTGTGGGTAGCATGTGGCCTGTCACTGACTCCCCTGGGATTTAAAGTCAGTCCTCCTTCAGCACTGAGGATTCTCTTAAAGAAAAGAGTGATCTTGTCTCCTGGAGAAGATTACTAATGACAATGACCTTATGTACTGCAAAGCTAAATAAGAATTCTTCACAGGCCCAAACAGGCCGAAGGCAGGAAGGGAAGGAAATGCAAGCCTCACATTCATTACCTCACTTGAGGGATCTGACCCAGCATCTGAACTGAAAGTTAAGCAAGACACCCGAGGCAGAAAACAGTGGTCCCCAAAGAGTGAAGGACTGCACATCTCCATCTGCTGGGGGACTTAAGGAATTGCCAAGATTAGAAGGCGTGTTTCTGCTGAGAGCTTATCAGAAAGAAACTGAAAGAGAAAACCACCTCTCCTGGGAGACAAGAGAAGTACGGGCCCGGCCCAACCACTGCTGGGCTTTTATTTCTCAAAAGTCAAAAGGCAATGGTCTGCTGTTTCTGGCTGTTGTTTGTTCGGGTGCCAGAATCAAAGGTATATGAACAAAATATGGGCGTTTCATGGCAGTTTTCTGTCCTTAGTGAAGGTCACGCTTCAGGTGTACTCTTTGTCTTGGAGGGCATAAAACCAGTGCCGGACTACAAGTAGGTATATCCAAGACTGTAACTTAAAAACTCAGTGGCTCACAAGAAAAGGAACAGATATGAACAGGAGGCAGAATTATAGGATACAGAGAGGTAAATGGGGGTGGTAGGAATATCTGAAGTAGGGGATGTGTCTGAATTCATTGTGTACCCCTGTAAAAACTGCTGAGAAAAAAAAACTATCTAAGGAAAGAGAGAATCAACAATCTAGAAAGATCATGTACTTCTTTCTCCCCAAGCTCAAGCATGAATTATTTCAAGAGCTCGATAAATTTATCCAAACCACCACCTCCTTGGGGGGCTCCTTCCATTAGCAATATTACCATAAAACTCTGACTGTGTTCACTGGCTACCCCTCTGAAATATTAGCAAATCCAATTAGACCTCATATCTGTTCTCTGGAAATAAATCTGCTACCTTATGTAAGTGGGCTATTGATGGGGGGTGAGTGTCAAATTCACCTGAGGGGTTTGTTATTGATTCATCTGTAATTTCCATCAAGCACCATTTTCAAGTCTCTCTGAAGTGTGGTTAGTCATCTTTATATAACTGTGTCACTATACATCTCATAATAGAAGAAGCTGAAATGATTTTATCATGACAATATATATGACAGCTTGCAGTTAACAGTCTCAGAAGCGGCACTACTGAATGAATTTAGATGGGCTCACTCGTATATAGGTTTAAATAATTCACTTCCTCCAACCTTCTATTCCTTGGAAATCCTATACTCAATTTCAAATATATGAATATTAATCCTACTTTCCAATTGTTCTGGAGCACAAGATATCATAAACTCAACCTTCATAGAATTAATAACATCCACACATGGTTATGTTACCGTCTATAATGTCATTCTGGGTGTATTATCTTATTTGATACTCTAATGAAATGTGTATTTGTATAAAGGATTTCTTAGGAACAAGAATGAACTATTTATATTATCATTATTCAAAAAAGCAAATCAATTATCATCCCCGAGGGATATTCTTTTTTAATTTCTAGAAGTTCCCCTTCTTTTCCTCGAAGGCTTCTCTGAGCTGATAACTATAAATCGAGGTAGTCCTATCTGTCTCTCTCTCTCTTTTTTTTAATTTTAATTTTATGTGTTTGATTTTTTTGTGTTTCCTCTTGTTTTTTATTTTTTTATTGAGCTATACATTTTTCTTTACTCCCCTCCTTTTCTCTCCTTCCCCTTCTACCCTCTTCCATGACCCTCCCAATTCATGCTCCCAATTTACTCAGGAGACCTTATTTTTTTCTCCTTCCTATGTAGATCCATGTATGTTCCTCTTAAGGTCCGCTTTGTTGTCTACATTCTCTGAGGTTGTGCCTATAGGGCTGCTGTCTCTTTCTCTGTCTCTCTGTCTCTCTCTGTCTCTTTCTCTCTCCCCAGAGTTTCTCTGTGGCTTTGGAGCCTGTCCTGGAACTAGCTCTTGTAGACCAGGCTGGCCTCGAACTCACAGAGATCTGCCTGCCTCTGCCGTCAGAGTGCTGGGATTAAAGGTGTGCGCTGGCTGGCCTCGAACTCACAGAGATCTGCCTGCCTCTGCCGTCAGAGTGCTGGGATTAAAGGTGTGCGCTGCCGCCGCCACCACCACCACCCAGCAAGTCCTATCTCTTAAGAAAGCCTTTCACAGTGCTGCAGCTAGATGTCCTTCAGAACCCCAAAGGTTCCATAGACCTTCCCCAGGGACAACAAATAAAACTATTTCCATGGTAACAGAACTCTTGACTGTTCCCCCCACCTGCTCAGTATTGCTCTGAAGCCAAAGGGAATGGCTGCCTTTGTTCCTGGTGGTCTCAGCTTCCCTTCCCATCCTCACACAAGTTTCATACTTAATCCAAAAATAATCAGTAGGCATTACCCACACTGACAGTTCTTTAAATCTCTCAAAATATTCTCGGGATACAAAAGGCTTCCTGTCACCAAAGAGTCTGAGAATGATTTCACGTTACCCTACCCCCACCCCACCCCACGACTCAGGGGTGTAATACAACTGTAAGGCCCAGCCATGACAAGTTCAACAGAGGCCTGAGCCTCAGTAGCTTTCCCTAAGACAATACCTGGTTGCAACAAAGACCACAAAATGAGACCACCCAGGCACCACCCAGGAACAGACCACACAAAGGAAATTCCTAACGTTCCAACCATTGTACACAGGATCACCTGCCAGCATGCACCCATCGCTTTTCACCAGGACAACCCCAGACAAATGTCAGCCAATCAGGTTATTCACCAGGACACCCCTAGACAACTGTCAGCCAATCAGGATTGAATGCATCACGCCACTTCTCTGCTTTTTGTCTTTAAATAATGCCCTCTAGAAGGGTGGGGTACCTCCTCTCACTGCACTGATGAGGTCCCTGCCGGCTTGTATCCACGCAATAAACCTTGCTTTTGCATTCCCGAGAGTCGGTCTCTCTGGTACCCAACAGTCTATTTCCTTCCCAGGCACCAGCAGTCATCCCAGTAAGGAGGGTGGAGGAGAGGGGTATTGTCTTCATCTGTTTCCTCTTGTTACTACAGAAACCACAAACCAGGTATTTCATAAAGAAATGTTCTTCCCTATGACAGTGAAGGTTGGGGAGTCCAAGCATGCACGACTGATATCTGTGGACTTTGTGTCATGTCACGACATCGTAGCAAGAGGCTATGCCCGCTTGGGGGAACTGTTTGGATAAAGCCACCAACCCCTACATGGGGTTACACCCTCAGGACTTCGTGGAACCTTAACTTCCCCAAGTCCCTCTAAACTCCATCAGCATCTGAAACTAGCAATTTGGTTCCAGCAAGAGTTTTAGAGGCAGCCAGCTTCCTTACCCAGCACTTACTCAGCATGAAAGATGCTCAGTGCTACCACAATCATCAAGAAAGGAAGAAGCAAAGAGAACACGGCAAGCTTATCCTAGATCGGCAAGCTTCTTTCACGTTATCTCAGTGTGTTCAGAAGAAGGTGAAAACAATTACCCCATATCTAGCAACGACCACAAGGGCTAATCCACACTCAGCTGACCTCTTCCCATGGTTTACTAAAAGTTATCTACACTTAAATGTTGACTGAGTTTTCTGTCCTGCCCAGTTTCCACAGCTGTTAAGTCCCTAAGAAATCACACAGAGGCCTATGCTAGTTCTAAAACTGATTGGCCTAGTATCTCAGGCTTCTTATTAACTCTTACAACTTATATTAGCCCATTATTCTTATCTATGTTAGTCACATGGCTCAGTACCTTTTTCAGCAAGGCAGTCACATCTTGCTTCTTTTGTGGCAGGTTCACAACTGCCAATCAGGAGTTCCTTCTTCCCAGAATTCTCCTGTTCTCATTGACCCGCCTCTACTTCCTGACTGGTTATCCCGCCTAGACTTCCTGCCTGGTTACTGGCCAACCAGCATTTATTTAAAATATAATTGACAGAATATAAACCATTGTCCCACACCACTTCTCCCTCTTTTTTAAAAATAAAAAACAACAAGAACTCTGAATTTAATATCCTTTGTTTAGCTTTCTCCTGACCATTAGCCATAACAACTTGTAACCAACATTCTAAATAAAGGGTGGGGGAAGTAAAGGAAACACGGCTTTTGGCCCAAGAAACACCAGGTTACTGATGAGATTGAGGTGCCACGTGCACACAGTAGCCAGCTAATCCAACATGCTTGTGGAAGAGGGGGGTAGAGGAAATGAGAGGAATTCTTCAGGATGTGAACTCAGGACTTCATGAGGAACCACTGAGAATCTCCCTCCTGATAAAGCCATGTGAGTTGTGTTTTTATTCCTGCACCTCCACGCCAGTCCAGAGAGAGATAGCTTATGTTGGGGTCTGGTCTAGAAAAATTATTGAGGGTCTGGGCTAGCATGGGGCCTCAACACTTAGGACTCGTCCTTGACCGCCCCACACAGATTTTAGGGACTGTGGGAATAGATTCTGCTTAGCTGTGTCACACATAAGCCTACATGTTTAAAATTGTTTGCCTCAAAATAATTGAGAAACAGAATGGCAACAAAATACGGTGAACGCTTGTCAAAATCGGTACAGTAGTATTGTCCAAACGGGCACTTTGTTTATAAACTCGAGCAGCCTTTGTTTGATCAGTGTTTAGAGCCAATTAATCATAATAAATTGTGTCATAGACAAATGCTTTTTACCTTTTCAGATGAGCAAGGTCCAAGTTGATTGAAAGAAATTAACATTTCTTAAAGTAAACATCTTTGCTACCTTTTATGAGTGCAGTGCCAGTGAATGCCAGAAGAGGGCATCAGATCCCCGGCTGCTACAGTTATATGTGGTGGTGGGCTGAGCTACATGGGTGACTGGGAACTGAACTCTAGACCTCAGCAAGGGCAAGCAACCATGTTTTTAATCACTGGCCCATCTTTCCCACCCAGGAATTAACATTTCTGTCTGAAGTGACTCATTTGGGTCAGGTAACAAATTTATCTGTCAATGGTGGAAAGACCCAGTGACCTACCAGCTTAAAGATACAAACTGTATCATTTTGTTTTCCAAATAACAAGCATTGATTGCCATGCTGAAAGGTCACTTGTCATCATCTCAGTTGTTGACCTACTGGCAAATTGCATCCTGTCACTCCACAGTGCTCCAGGAAGAAAGAGAACCTTTGTTTGTGGAGAATAACGAGAGAGGCAGCAGCAGTTTCACAAGGTGTGAGATCCCAGGATGGTTCCTGAGTTCAACAGAGAAGCACAGAGCAAACAAACACCTTGAGAAGAAATGAAAAGACGGGGATTTTATAATTACCCAAGACCACTACCAGAAGCCCCTTTGTCTATAATTAAAAGCCTGGGACCAAGCACAACCTTTAGCTTCAAGTCTATCAGTAAGGATTCCAGCACTGTGCACATTCTCTCCAATCAACAGTGTAGAAAAGACAGACCTTTCAAGTTCTTTAAGATGAATAAGAAAACGCAATGAAAAATAACACTGGGCTGGAGAGATCGTTCACTCAGATCTGAGTTTGGATCCCCAGCACCCATATAAAAGCCAGGGAATGATGTCATCTATTTGTAATCCCAGCAACAGGGATACTGAGGAAGAAAAGTCCCCCAGGATTGCTGGTCAATAAAATCACTGAGCTCCAGGCTCAGTAAGAGACTCTCTCAAAAAACAAGGTGGAGAACTGGCTAAGGGAGACACCTAACATCAACTTCATGTCTTTACATAAACCCACTTACATGTGCACGAGCACCTCCTCCACCCCCATGAACACATGAACAGCACACACATGCACAATACACACATACACAACACGCATGCACAACACACGCATGCACAGCACACACATGCACAGCACATACACAGCACACACATACACAGCACACACATACACAGCACACATGCACGACACACACATGCACGACATACACATGCACAACACACATGCACAACACACACACGCACAACACACACACGCACAACATACATGCACATCACACGCATGCACAGCGACAGCAACAGTCCTATACTGGAAAACCAAAGCACACAACTAAGGACCAATCACTTGAAACCCAAATTTCACTGACATCATCCTAAAAGCGCCGCTCACCATATTAATATGCTACCCCAGGTAGCTGATGCAGACATTTACTGCCACACAATCAGTGGTTCGAGTCTGTCCACCCACCAGATCGAGACACTATAATTGTCCGGCAGACAACTAATTCAAGAGACATATTTATTTCTCTGTCTGCCACTTAAGCTTCGAAATACTGCATTAAAATATAATTTGTCACAATCCCAAATAAAGTATCGGGTAACTAGGCATTAAAGTCCACTTATTTAAAATAATGATCTGCAGAATCACATATTAGAGTTTGCTAGGAAATAGACGGAAACTTTCCTATACTTGGTCTCTTGCTATGAAGAGGACATAAACACAAATTCAAAACCAAAACTCACTAACCCCCTTTTACACACCTCTTTACCGTGCCAGTCAGCCATGGAGATATCTACCCACGGGACACAGAGTTACACTTGCTACGTCCACTGAGGCCCAAGACCACACCATGAAGGACTTGGCCTAGTTTAGAAAGTCCTAGAATTATATGCCTGAAATTAGTTGCCCCAAATTGGTGTTACATAAACCCCTGGGCTCCAAAGAGCCTCTCCAGCAAGGACCAAGAACCATCACAGTATGCTGAGAGTGGGAAGCCAGGGCTCAGTCTGCGTTGTATAAAATGGAAGTATTTTCTGAGCAATTTGACAGCGTTTGCCTAAATGTATCAGCGGATAAAAATCGGGTCACCATGGCGCACTGTCAGTTCATCCCCAGCCACATGTTCTTTTTTTCCCCGCATCTGCACCGCGAATTTTGCTTACCTCAGGAGTTCAAAAGAGCTGAAGAGTAATGACACTTACCTATACTTCACCTAGCTCTAATAATTGCTAAGATGTTCGTATTTGCATGTCTGCTCTACACACACACACAACCCTTTTCACTTATTTTTTATCTTCAGACATCAACACTTCTGATCCTTTAACATTTTGGCATAAAGTTCCCTAAAATCACATTTCTTCAGTATTTAGTTACCAATCATAGCTCCTTATGACATCGCCAATGCATTCATCACAATCTGAGTTCAGACAGGGGCGGTGCCTCTGCAGATGCAGCACTTGCTCTGCCATCCTGACAACGTGAGCTCAGATCCTGGGGACCCAGAGGTCAATGTGTCGCCTGGAGTTCCGCACTCTGTTAGCGGAGGAGACTTCTGTGATAGTCCACCACCCACCCCAGAATCTACAGCAGCCTACAGGAGTAACTCAAGGTTTGTTCTCATACCCACAAATAAATACAGTCCTCGCCCCTCATCAAGGAGACTTCTCTTTGTATTAGAAGAAGACCAATACAGAAAACCAAAACCAATCAAAATGCAGAGTGAAGGTGCCTCATCCCAAGGATACATCGACAAAAGGACCCCTGCATGCAAGGCTCCAGGATCATGCAGGAAGAGAGACAGGACCAATGCCCGACACATCTGCATGCACTGTACATGCATGTGGACATGCATATCTACACACGTACCACACACATACGAGTCAAATCATCTCCCTGTTTCTCATTCTATAGGGACTCAGCATTTTCTCAGCTGGCTGGGGAGATGGCTTACATGAAGATCTGGGTTCGGATCCCAGCACTCACTGGGAGCATCGATGTGGGTCCCAGAGACTTGATGGCCAGCCTGTTTAGCCAGTGTGATGATGGTGAGGTTCAGATTCAGTGACAAACTCAAAAAGGGGGTGTGGGTGGGGATGGGGAGGGTCCTAGAACACATCTTCCCTCAATCTCTGGCTTTCACATGTACACTCATGGGTATGCATCCCCCCCATGCGCTCAAGAAATGCTCCTTTACACATACACACACACACACACGCTTTTTCCTGAGGCCCCCATTTCTTCTCCTCAAGATGCACGGCTGTATACTGATGAATATCTTGCATATCACCATAGAACCTTCAACTATCAATGGATGGAGATAGAGACAGAGACCCACACTGGAGCACCGGACTGAGCTCCCAAGGTCCTAATGAGGAGCAGAAGGAGGGAGAACATGAACAACGAAGTCAGGACCACGAGGGGTGCACCCACCCACTGAGACAGTGGGGCCGATCTATTGGGAGCTCACCAAGGCCAGCTGGACTGTGACTGAAAAAGCATGGGATAAAACCGGACTCTCTGAACATGGCGGACAATGAGAGCTGACGAGAGGCCAAGGACAATGGCACGGGGTTTTGATCCTACTTCAGGTTCTGGCTTTGTGGGAGCCTAGACAGTTTGGATGTTCACCTTCCTAGATCTGGATGGAGGGGGGAGGACCTTGGACTTTCCACAGGGCAGGGAACTCTGACTGCTCCTGGGACTGGAGAGGGAGGAGAAGAGGAGTGGGGGGAGGGGGAGAGGGGCGGGAGGATGGGGAGGGAAATGGGAGGCGGGGAGGAGGCGGAAAATTTTTTTTTTCAATAAAAAAAAAATGGAAAAAAAAAGATGCACGGCTGTCACTCACATCGGCTGCAGCTCTGAGGCAGGCTGAGCATGCTTGTGTTCTATCTCAACACCCCATTTCTTTGTTCAGGACTTCCTCTGTGTTCCAGCCCCAGTCATGTATCCGGGACCGTCCTGGCAGACACGGCCCTTTTTCTCAATGCCTAGCCTCTGGCAGACAGCAGCCATGTCAGGCTCAGGGCAGCTCAACGGCCACATCACTTCCTCAGTACTGGGCCACCTGGGTACAGGCCAGTCACTACAGACTCAGTACCTTTATGCACGATGTGGAGGAGCGAGCCTCACTGTGCACTGATTCGAAGTTGAGAATAAACCAAACCTAGCATCTCTCATTTATAGGCTTTTAACACTTTTATAACCTAGGCCACAGGAAGTCCTGAAGATACTTCCGAGGGACTGTGAAATCACCTCTGACACAGGCAGCAGAATGTGAGACTCGAGCCTCAAGCCACCCGAACGCCCATGGCAATCCCTGCTTTGGCTGTGTGAGGACTTTCCAAGACTGGGCTCTACCCACGCAGAGCAATACCCTCCCACCCCAAGCCTGTGTGACCACACATGTGTATTCACAGAGAACCTGCTACTGACCAACTTTTCTAAGTCTAGAGGCACGCATCTAGGCCCCAGGCTTTCACATCCCCAGGATATGGGTTTTGCAATTTGCTCAACCCCCAGTTTGTGCTATTTGTCAGGAATCTGCTCTGAAGATGAAGGCTCTGATCCTGGGTCAGTCCTGTTCCCCAAAACTTACGGACCAAGCAGGTTCTTCATTTGTATAAGCTGTTCACACTCGGCATCAGCCTTTTCCTGTGGAATGTAGTTGGGAGGCAGAGAGGATCCTAAGAATATCCAAATTCTCAATGTGCTGTTCCGGAGCCGAGTGTACCACCCATGGCCCCATCTACTCTGTCTGGTCCTCGTGTCTCTCATTCCTCGTCAGAGAACTTAGATGATAAGCTAGTTGCATTGACAGCATCTGCCACACTTGACTTCTCTGTTTATTCTATTACTTGGCCTCGTGTCTCTCCTTAAGTATCATCTTGTGTGATTTTACAGGAAATTAGACAAGAAGTAAAACTGTTACGGTGTATATTTATACACACAGACTGAATTGGATACTTCTCAGTAAATATGTTGAAAGGGCCTCACCACTATTCGTACGTCTTCTAAGTTTCTGAGTAGCCAAGACAGGAATTTAGAGGAAATTTAAAGGAAAATATCCGTTAATTGCTAAGACCGGCGTCAGTGGTGAGAGACAATATAATGGTGCCCACTGCCCTGATGAAATAGTTAACAGCCACAGCTGGAGCAGTGCTGGAAAGAGTGTCTGTCTCACTCTCCAAAGCTCCTGCATACAGAGCCACCCAAAGCACCACACAGAAGGACACTGTCTGAGCTGCTTTCCCCATGGCAACCTAAGGGAGAAAGGCTTTGCACTGGTTCCCAGAGTTCCAAGGGGCAAGTTTCAGACATGAGTACATATCCTGCAATAACGGCAGAAACCAGGAAGATAAAATGGAGCCATTTCTGGGGTGGAGGAAGAGAACCGCAGGGTACCAGTAATCTATGGGGGAAATGAGAAAAATGGAGGGAGGCTCTAATTAGAGATGATGGGAGGGGAGATGGATTCAGAACAGGGAGGGTGAAAAAAAACAGTAAGGAGACATGGAAAAGTTAGAAGAAACTATTAGCTACCTAAAATATCTATAATAAAGGTCAGTCATAAACATACATATATACTTTAGGTTAACTGTTCCCATCTAGGCTGACAATGCTCCCTTCAAGAGTCAAAGACCATCTACAAAATCCTAACACCAGGCATGAGAAGTCCTCTTTTACGTTGCTAAGTCAGGGCTGTCCAAGAGACTCCCAAAACATTACAAACTACGGCTATTGTTCTTGGTCGCCCCCAGAAGGAGAAGGTAAGTCCCTAGAAAGACACCAGGCACTTCAGATACAGGTGCCAGAGGCTACTTCTACTAGAACTGATTTGAAATCCTACTCCCTGAGGTCTAACGTTTTTAATATAAAGAGACTCCATGCAAGTTCCGAAAGAGGGAACACCAGCAGCCCTACCCGGGTATGACATCTATGAGCCACAACAATAGCTAGCGTGACATGCATATCTTGATGGTAACCAGCAGCTAACTGGATTTAAAACCTGTTCAACAGAAGGGAAACAGCGCCTGGCACTGGAAACTTAACGGATTACTCAGGGCTAGTGATGCCATGGTGGAGGAGAAACTACCTTTACTAAGCCAGTATCATCCCGAACTACCTTCTCAAGGTTTGTTCTCATACCCACAAAGAAATACAGTCCTCGCCCCTCATCAAGGAGACTTCTCTTTGTATCAAAAGAAGACTAATACAGAAAACCAAAACCAATCAAAATGCAGAGTGAAGGTGCCTCATCCCAAGGATACATCGACAAAAGGACCCCTGCATGCAAGGCTCAAGGATCATGCAGGAAGAGAGGCAGAAAGACTGTAAGAGCCAAAGGAACAGGTAATTTACTGTGAAACAGTCTCTTCTAGGAGTGTCAGAAGCTACACTGCTATGTGATGTTTTACTCTTTTCTCTTTTTGAGGGGTCCACCACCCAGCTCCAAAAAAAATCACACATGGAGACTTATTCTTAGTTACAAATGCCCGGCCTTAGCTTGGCTTGTTTCTTGTCAGCCTTTTCTTGACTTAGATTATCCTGACTACCTTCTGCCTCTGGACTATTATCTTTGTACTTTTCTTCTTTCTTGTGACTTGCTGTGTAGCTGGGTGGCTGGCCCCTGACAACCTCTTCTCCTTGTTCCTCCTCCTATTTATACTCTGTTTCTTTCAACCCCACCTATCCCTTGCTCCTGCCTTGCTGCTATTGGTCATTCAGCTCTTTATTAAACCATCAGGTGTTTTAGACAGGAAAAGAATCACAGGTTTACAGAATTAAACAAATACAGCAAACAAAAGTCAAACACCTTACAATAGTCGTCCCCAACACTATACCCATAAAGTCTCATTCATGTGATTACCCAAACATGAGCTGAACGAGGACACAGACATGCTAAGGTGGATGGGGTGAAGACTATAAAGCTTCAACCCTACACACAGGCAACGAAAGAATTCTGAGAGTCAGAGAAGAAACAGTCTTTCCCAGGGAAGAGAACACTAATTAGTTTTCCAGTACCAAGTGATCAGCCCCCAAACACACACAACATTATCCAGACTGAGAAGACTATACTTATACATTTAGGAATACACACACACACACACACACACACTACCAGCACCAACACCCACATATACTTATGCATTTATACACACATATTATCGCCACCAACACCCACATACACTTATGTATTTATAGACACACACATTAGCAGCACCAACTCCCACATATACTTATGTATTTATACACACACACACACACATATGCACAACATTACCAGCACCAACACCCACATATACTTATGTATTTATAGACACACACACATTACCAGCACCAACACCAACATATACTTACGTATTTACACACACACACACACACATCACCACCATCACCACCCACATATACTTACACACACACACATCACCACCAACAACACCACCATCAGCAGCACTAGGACTACCCCAACAACAACAATAATTAGTGAAAAAAGAAGCCAAGAATTTGAAAGAGAACTAGGCCCCTCCTCCCATGTGAAAAGGTTTGGAGGAAGGAAAGGGAAGGAAGAAATGATAATATGCGATATTAAAAAAATAAAAGAAATGACTTTTTAAATGGTCAAAATGGTTAATTTGGTGCCTTTTATATTTTATCATAATTTTTAGTTGGGCATAAATCCAAATCCTGCATAACTGAAGAACTAAGCAACTCTTATTTCTCCTCTAATTAATGAAAAATATGAACCACCGCCTGCAGGCATATCCAGAAACCTCATCTAGCCTGAGCTGTTACAGTTAGACACACCGCCTCCCACAGCCAGTAGGGCTGTCATGAAGGGACCACTATCACACCACATTGAAATGAGGTTCACAGAACCAGGAGGGCCCCACAGGTCCCCGATCTAAACTGCCTGATTGTGTTCACTGCCATCTCTAACTGCTCCTCTAGATTCTGTTAACTCAGAAACAGCTGACAGGATATGGCCCTGGTCACTGCACCTCACCACTCACACTTCACAGAGGAAACCCATCCTAATTCCCTCCTGGGGAGGATTCCACGAGGGAGGAACAATCTTTGGAATCCACAGGAAGGAAGACTTAAATGGGACAGTCAAGGACAAACAAAACCTTTTTCACGTCTTAAGTGAAGTGACCAAAATATCTAGACCCAACTAAAATAATCCCAAATTCAAGGCCCACACAATCACATGTTTTATGATAAAGTTAAAACTGAAAACATGGTCTGTGGGTGATGGAGTATTTACCCCAACTCTTACTACCACACTAACAAAGTGTCACTATTTTCAAAGACCTCTTTCAGACCTTTAAAATCTATTTTAAAAGCTTGCAAGGATATTTGAGTTCTATTATTCACTTTGTGTCATTTACAAAAGACAGCAGGAAGTTGGCATTAGCTAGTTTAGGGCAAGCAAAGTGATGCAGTCATACTAAACTCAGGGAGAAGGAGGGCAGTGGGGAGGACAGAGAGAGTTCTTTCTGAACACCGTCTGTCTGTGGTGCATTGAACCCACGAACATGGAGCCCAAAGACAAGCAATGCAGTCATACTAAACTCAGGGAGAAGGAGGGCAGTGGGGAGGACAGAGAGAGTTCTTTCTGAACACCGTCTGTGGTGCATTGAACCCACGAACATGGAGCCCAAAGATACGGCAGGCTGATCGTATTACATGAGGACATTATAAAACCAAGAGCATAAGAACTTACGTTAGAGTCTTAGGAAGCGACAGGGCAGTGGCTGGTCCTTGCAGGGTGTGCAGGCGGCCCCCTAGAAGGCAGCCTTCATGACCACTCAAAGGTGCTAGCAATGCCACCGAGATTGAACACCAACAACCTCACCGCAAACTTGCCCTTACAACGTCATCCAAGGACAGTCAGAAAAGCAAAACCGAAGGCTGCTCTTCCCACAGGAGCTACTTCTCAGAATTCCTGCTTCCTGGGGTGAAAAGCAAGGATACTGCCAGCCAGTCTCTTGGGGCCACTCCGAGGGTCAATGGCACAGAGCTAGGAGGTCACGCATGTCGACTGAGAGTGTCATCTTTCTGCCTGAGATAATGCTGTCTCGGAGACAGGCTGATCAGTGAGCACAGTCACTCACCTGGGGTTCAGACCCTCTTCTCTCCCTTTCCTGTCCTCTGTTCTGTTTTGTTTATGGGGCCAAACATACAGGAAAGCTGAGGCCAGCCTCCTACTGCTGAGTGATAAGTCTGATGAACTGAATGTGACATCAGCATTTAAATATTTACCACCTCACAGCTAGACAAGAGCAAACACACTTTACAGCATCTGACCTTTGACCCATCTAGAATGAAAGGCCACTCTGGGAAAACATCTCTATTCCGCTCACACAAGGAGGATTCCTGGGCATCAGCAACAATGCCAAACATATGGCAGGTGTTAAATCAACACTGTGTAGAGGGGAAGCTGATTGAAGAATCAATGAGACAACTAAACAAACATTTGAATATTTTCTGACAAAAGAAAAATATTTCTTACTTGTCCACACCGTGACTTAAGAGGAAAGTCGGCCTTTCCAAGACCACAGCTGTTCTGTTCTTTACTCCCAGAACACTGCAGGGGGCTCAGGGTGCAAATAAACAGGGAGGCCATCCCCAGCACGTGCAAAACATGCCTGATAAGTGTGTCCAAAGAGAAAACGTCAATTACCCTGCCAGCCCGTCATCCTCCCCAATGCACAGCTGATGCTAAACACACACACATGGCCATTTTTCCATTTTCTGGGTCATGGCACCAAGAGTGTCTATCGCTGCTCTGCCAGGCACTACATCTCCCGCCTTCAGTTGGACACCGTGGCCAGGAATTAGTCCTTAGTCACTGGACCTCCCTGCAGAGAAGTCACAACATCACCCCAACATGTAAAGCTAAGACAAGGATGGAAAGCCATGCTCAACAGGGAAGCAGGAATGGGGCTACCTACCCCTGAAATAGGGTCCAAGTTTATTTCATAATATGTTTTTAGAATTATAGTATCTTAAACATTGTGTGTGTGTGTATGTGTGCATGTGCTTGCTTTTGAGTTTTGATTGCATGCATCTGTGAAGGTCAAAAGTGAGTATCAGATCTATCCCCTGGAGCTTGAGTGATAGGTAGCTGTGAACGCCACCAAAAGGTGCTAGAGACTAAACCCAGGTCCTCTGCAAGGGTAGCACATGCTGTTAACCACTGAGTCATCTCTCAAGCCTCTTTAATGTCAATCTTAAAGACTGGCCTCATGGTACAGGCGTCCTGAGGATGCTACGGTAGGGGGATCACAAGTTCAGGTTTTACATGGAGTTGCAGAGTGAGTTCAAGGTCAACTGGGATAGTTTACAGAGACCTAGTTTCAAAACAAAAGGATAAAACTGGTGCAAATATAGCTCATGGGTAGAACATTCGCCTAGCATGAGTAAGACCTGAAGTTCACTCCCCAGTACTTCAAAAAAATATTGAAATTAAGTAAGTATCCACCATTTAGAACTAGAGTACTAAGTTACAAATATCATACAGGAACAAATTGCAGAAAAAACAGGGAGCACTGTCCTACCCAGGTACATGGTACATGGTCATGAAACACTTAGAGCGACTGCCTGTGTGACACTCAGAGGACATGATGTGGTCTGTCAGGGCATAACCAATTCCGCCAGACTCCTATTCTGATTTGGCTCCAAGTTCCCATGCTCAGAGCAGCAATCCTTATGGTGAAAACTAAAAGTCCCCTCAGTGCTCATGAAGACGATCAATGCCTAAGAAACAAGCCACACACTTCACAATGAAAGAAGCTCGGTTTTACTGTCATTGCGCCCTGAAGAAAACCATTGCGGCACAGTGTGTATTACAGAAGCACAGAGTTCAAATACACAAAGTTGCGCAATATTGGGCATTCATTTGTCTTAAACACGCAGTTCCAGAGCTACACAGTCAGCTCAGAGGAGTGATCAAGTCAGCGTAGACAAAGCTCCAGACTGTGATGAGTTTTTGTAATGCGGTTATAAATAGCCTCCAACGTACCAAGGGGCAAATCCCACCTCTGGCTCCAGACAGCACAGAATAAAATAAAAGACGAAAACCAGCCAACATTTTAGGATGGAATCATTTTGAAACTCACTTTGAGGGGCTATTTGCTAACAAGAATCACAGTAGTGCAACCCAGACTAGACGATGAAGGAGAGAGACAAGACAATGATCAGAAACCCACATAAACAGGAAGTGAAAAGAAATGTAAAAAAATTTACTGGTTGATAGTTAGAATGTGAGTATAGAAAGAAAAAGAAAAAACATAAGCCAAGATCCGAAACAACACTCAGCTAAAGGCTGATACCAAACAGCCTCTCATGGGAGTGCTCACTTCCCCAGGAACGGTCAGCGCGAAGGCTGTGGCTCTGCACACCACCAAGTCTCTGTCCCAACCACCCAGGAGACCGCAGAGCTTACGCTACGGGACACTGCTCATCTGAATGGCCAGAGGTGCGTGCCAGTAAAATTCCATGGCACGGATATTTGACATTCTCATCTCACAAAATACTAAAAGTTTTCAATCCCAATCACTTGAAAATGGAGGCACCACTCCTAGCTTACAAGCCATATCAAAACCGGCAGTGGGCTGGATTTGGCCAGCAGGGTGACTATTTTATCTGAATGGATATAGCACCAGCCTATATGTAGCAAATCCAATGCTCTTACTAAATAAAGACAAAAACAATGTAACCCCCAAAAGCCATATGGATCTCTCTGCCATCCATTTACCATAGGATTTTAAAGTTTTTGTTCTTGTATTTACATATTTATTATTGTGTATGACATGTATGTGACTGTGTGTGTGTGCACAAGCATGCACACACACTTGTAGACTTGAGTTGGGTTCCTACAATGAGAGATACAAGGACAATATTGGTTTTCTCCTTCTATCCTGTGGATCTGGGTATCGAACTCAGGTCATCAGGCTTGGTGGCAAGCCTCTTTTCATCAAGTGAGTTGCTTACCTTACGACTCAGATAAAATCAGCACAGGCTGAAGGGAGGAATTCTGCAATATTTGGGATTCTTTTAAAAAGAAACTTTTCCAAATTGGAAAAAAATTTCAATATAAAGTGTCACAGTAATGAAAACAGGTATCTAATTAAAAAAATTACAAATTCGGGGCTCAGGGTGTAACTCAGTGGTAGATGGAACACTTGCCTTACATGCAAGTGTCCATGGTTCCCATCTTTAGTGTCATACAAGCACACAGAAAGGTACAGACTTCACCAAATGAGAAGACAGACAATAACATCAGCCATGTCTGTGCCTGCATGCACAGATTTACCTGGTCTAGCTCTCGCCCACCTCAGCTTTTCTGGAAAGCAATGAAAACCTGGGGAGATGTCAGAGAAAGACTCAAAGGATTTCAGGGCAAGAACACCGCTTGGGGAGGAACAATGCAGCAAGGACAAAGTCATGTTCTTATCTGTCAGTCACAGCTAAAACAGGCTCTGGAGTGGAGCAAACCAACTAAGAGGGGCCCACTAACTCCAGAAGCAGTACAGAAAGGCAGACACACTTGAGAACAAGGGAAAGACAGCAAAGGGGAAAGTGATCTGGGAACCCAAACAAGACTTGTGAAGATTTGGAAGCCTGGCAAAACCACAGTGTTAGGGACATTGGGGTTCTTGACTTGAAATGATAAGGAATTAAATGTGAGAAGGAAAGGAAAGCCCAGGGTGGGCATCATAATTGATAAAACTTATTAAGAACAACATTAGATTCTGTCTCATGCTTTGAAGCTGCCTTTATGAGATTACCTGCAAAATCTAATTACCGCTGCATGTAGGCACATTAATGAAAAGTTTTATATACATGAAAAAGTACAAAAATGTGTTTTATCTGAAGCCCAAATCTCAATCATATGTTTTGAGCAGTTTGAATACTAAATGGTACATTCATCAGCCCATTTTCAATAATGAATCTGCAAATCTAAGACTTTAAAAGGACTGCCAAGGTCACAGCCTGAAAAGAGGGTCCCCACGAAATAGGCTCTGCTGTGATTAGTTCAATCATCGTCTTTCTACTCTGCCTTCAAAAAAAAAAGTCTCTCTGATCCTCAGTAAGGTAAGTATTTCTAATTAGCATGAAATTCACTAACCACTCCTCTGTAGAGGAAGAAAGAAAACAACACACCCATGCCCTTCTGAATGCTTCCAAAATCCTGATTTCCCAGGCACACGAAAGCCCCTCGACCTGAGGCTGAGAAAGGAGGTTCCCTTCAAGGTCTGGAATGTGCGGTAGTTGGAAATCATGATATTTGTATTCTACAACTAGAGTCCCATCCTCGACATGTGTTTGCTAGAACAGACATCCAACCGTTCCCCGTATCTGCTGCTAGAGAAAGGGTCACCTACTTAGACAATGTCAACTAATCAGCTAACGCATGCCCAACGCTTCAGAGGGCAAACCTCAGCTAGTCTTCACAGGAAGAGATGCAAGGTTAAATTCCTGAAATCAGCCCTCTTAGTTACACTACCCTCCCCAGCTACTCAGCCACTGAGCACAGCACACAAAGAACAACGTGCGTTTGCCTTCAACTGATACCCAGTAGACGGCGTTCTTGGATTATGAACTCTCTCCAGATGCCCCTATTTCTGAAAGAAGACTGAGCAGCGAGAGCAAACCTGAAGGCATCCACGGATCAGACGTCGGCTTGGTCAAGGTGTTCACCTGCTCCCAGTTGAAGTCATCATCGTCCGCTTGACTGTACCCGCACGTGCTGTACGGCTCATCAAAGAGGCAGCCACCTACGGCGGGAGAAAGAGAGGCGACATCAGTTACAGCCAGGAGTCGGAACTGATCTGAGATGCGCCAGGAAGACATCAAGCTAAGTCAGATTTGACAGTTTTGCTTGGGACCCGTGGATCTGACCCCTTCCATAATCTTGCCAAAAAATACTTCTGAGTATTAACCATGCCTTAGCAATACAGACACATCCATTACTGTCTAAAAGGGACCAAATCCTGGTAGAAGATACCGAAATAAGCAAATCTAAAATTCACATTTTCTAGCTGAATACTAAACTAAGAAAAATCCATCTCGCATTCAAAACTTGAAAAGAATTCCCTCGAGTACTCAACACGTTTTCAATAGAGAATTATAGTTTGTTCAAAAATATTAAAGAGAAATGTTTTCACTAAAACACTGGCTTCACAATAGAGGACCAGGCATACCACAAATGATGAGCCTAACCTGCCAAATATTTTTCAAAATATCCTTCCTATGCAGAAGCAAGTTTCAGTTCATGGTTTAAGAAATGGGAGGTCTCACGACCAAAGTGGATTATGAAGTCACTTTTTTTTTTTTTTTTTTTTTTGGTTTTTTGAGACAGGGTTTCTCTGTGGTTTTGGAGCCTGTCCTGGAACTAGCCCTGTAGACCAGGCTGGTCTCGAACTCACAGAGATCCACCTGCCTCTGCCTCCCAAGTGCTGGGATTAAAGGCGTGCGCCACCACCGCCCGGCTTGAAGTCACTTTTATAGTCCACACAAGTCTTAGTGGCAGAAATTTCAAGGCTACACATGTGGCAAACATCTGCTTAGTTTGGGTTCAATGAATGAAGCTATCTAAATAAAAAAATAGAAACTGCAGTACACATATGCTCAGCTGCATCAGGACCAATGCTGTTCAGCACATCGGTGACTTTCAGTCCCACCCTACAGGCTCTTAGAGGTCCACTATGTTGAACTGCTTACAGTCTTTGTCCAAATGATTCACAGGAGGACAGTGAATAGTGAATGACACTGATCACAGCAATGATTATAAAAATCCTGCCACCCATTAAATAATGAATAGTACATATTACATAAATGGTACCATAATAAGTAAATCCTATTAATTCCAAATATTCATTATAGTTGCTGTCAGTTGGTACAAAGCGAGGACTCCTGACAAGGAGATGCAATTTTAGGACTATTATTGTACTATACCTGCCAGGTACACCCTAGAGGCAGAAGGCAAGGAAAACAGCAATTATAAACTAGATAGAAAATGGAATTTTAGGTCACCTGACCTAACTTTTACCCCCAAACCTAAATCGGTCCTATGCCATCCGCAACAGCCAGGCAACCTCTGAAGACATGAGAAACTGAACATCATGTATGTAGAAAATCCCCAGAACATTCTTAGTTCTAGGTTACACTCTGCCGCCTGAAACATGTCCCCATTTATCTCCCATTCACCCCCATAAGGCAACAGTTGAACATGTAGCTCCTGCACAGGAGAACTGACGGTGTGAAAGAAGCTGTTGTGTGCCAGGTCTTAGCTTCCCCAGGCAACATGTGCTCTGCCCTCCCCAGTTCCTCCTGTGAGCTTTGCAGACCTGTCACCACCCTGGCAGATGTTCTCTGAACACTTGTCCCGAAAAATGGCACCCTGTGCTGGAGCCAGAACCCACATGACTCCTGCCCTTGACCATAACAACAGCTTGGGCAACGGCACCGGTCCCTCCTAAGCTGAAAAATCTGTGTCTTTCAACACCTGCTACCAGTTGTTTTTGCTTTTATGAGGCGTGTGTGCACACACGTGCATGTGTAATCTCTGAATTCACAGGACTGCCCACTTATCTTTCCTAAATCCACTTTCTTTTCAGTGCAACACTCAAGAGCACGGACAGCCTTGGCAGTCCCAACCCCATCACTTGGGAATTAGTTATCCTGCCTAGCTTTGCATTACAGAATTATCATAATTATTACTCACAAAATCCAAAATGCTCTTGGATTTGAAACTCTTTGCTCACTCAGAGTTCAACAAGCTCAGATACTTCACACCGAGTTTCAGGTGGTAATGGGTCAAGATCAAAATGCCAGAGCACAATAAAAAATGCAAAAATCATCAGGCCATGTGTCCAGGCCTATAAGGAGCCAATGAATTCTGTGTTTAGAGCCCAGCCACAGACCCCAGATATACCCATCTTATATACCCAAGGGTTTCCAAAGCCTCAGCTAAACCCAAACCATTTCTGGTCCCTAGCATTTTGGAAAAGGGCTACTCCATCTACATCAGCAGACAGGACAAGTACTCTGTCCAATCTGCCTGCGTGCACTGGAAAATGTCACACTGGAGGAATTCAAGAAACCCTAGGTTGTCCCAGACAGCCTCTCTCAGCTCTCTGGCACATCTTAGCTGTTGGCAGCTCGAGGCACAAGGGTGAAATCAGCTGCTGTCTTCCGTTCTTATAGTCCCAACACCTTCAGTTCTTATAGTCCCAACTACCCGTCCCCTGGGAACACAAAGCTCATTCTCAAAGGGACAGAATTAAACTCAAAGTTCAGTCTGACAGCCGAAGACCGTGAATGTGTTCTCCTTTCTGAGTTTTAAGAAGTTCTGAGGAAAAGTGGATCTGTCCAGCACCCGATGCGAATGATGTTGAGGTGTTCAAAGACTATGTGTGGCCATTTATTTATGAGGGGAAAAAAAGTTTCTTGGTTCCAAGTTATAGTTGTGACATGGAGAATAGTCTCAGCCTGAAGGAAACCAAACAGCAGTGGCACAAATAAGAGTAAAGAAAAGGAAGTCAGCATCCATGGTGATGCAAAGGGATGCTGGCTGAAGAAAACCCAGATGCCATGCTGACCATCTCTTCGATCACAGTCTTAAATAGCAGGGACAAGAGAAGTGTGCACGACACAACCGGAGGAGTGTGCACGACACACCAGGAGGCTGGTTTAGGATCTCATCTTCTAACCCGATGCTGAGGTGGATGGATACAGGGGAGGAGAAAGCAGGAAGATCAAGGTGATGCCAGCGTGAGGAGAGAGGTACCCAGTCACAGTGCAGTTCTGGTCACGTGAAAGGAAGCGTCAAGGACAAACACATCTCCTTCTGAGATGATGCCTGACAACCAAACCCCTTGAAGACAGGATCCTCTGGGCACTTCCTGTTGCCTAAAGACATGTCACCCCGCATGCTGTTCTTTGTGAGACCTTGCGACAGCAAAGATGATTTCTTGAAATCGAATAGGAAAAGGGAAATGATGTCAGAACCGAAGTAAACAAGTCTCGGGTCTCAGAAGGCTGAGACAAGAAGGCTGCAAGGGAAAGGTCAACTTGGTAAGCATAGCAAGTCTAGGTCAGCCTTGGATACACAGCAAGACCCTCCCTCAAAAAATAACAAAAATGAGAAGGGGAGAGGGGAGAGGAGAGGTGGAGGGGAGGGAAGGAGAGGGGAGGAGAGAGGAAAGGCAACCAATTACAGAGAGAACAATTAAATTTTTGGTCCTAATTCAGTTTTTTACTGATGCAAAAAAACCAAAAACCAACCAACCAAACAAACAACAACAACAAACAAAAACAAGCCACAGGGTCAAGCCCCCAGATTTCCTGTTTGGTTTCTTTTGCGGGGGTTGGGGAGTTGTTTGACTGTTTTTCATGAATTCAGCAGAGTGAAAGAAGAGGCATCTTGAGTCTGGAGGGATGACTGAGCCTTTAAGATGATGCACTGCTCTTCCAGAAACCCTGCATCCTCATCCCAGCACCCATACAAGACAGCTCACAGTCAACCATAACTCTAGGTCCAAGACTTCTTGATTCAGAGCCTTCTTCGGATTCTGTGGAACCTGCCTTCCTGTGCACACACCCATTCCACACACACACACACCTTAAAAATAAAAACAACTGGCATCTGCAAGCCCATTGGAAAAGGAGGAACTGACTGGAGAGCAATATTCTACCTGTTCTGTATCCAACACAGCATTCACCGTAGTGGGATCATGACAAGCACCTCAGCATTTAAACACTAAGAATGGGAAATGAAGGCTGGGGAGTTGGTGCAGAGGTTAAGAGCATTTGTGGTCCTTGCAGAGGGCCTGAGTTTAATTCCCATCACTCTTAGAACTCTCTGTAACTCCAGTTCCAGGGCACCTGACGGCCTTCTTCTGGCTTCTGCAGGCACTGCACACACGTGGTGCACAGCCATACATGTAGGCAAAACACTCATACAAATAGAATACTACAAAAGGTAATTTTTGGCTTGTCATAAAGTCATACACCTTTAATACCAGAATTTGGGAGACAAGGGAAGGGGAATCTCTAGGTTTGAGGCCACGTACCCTACAGAATAAATTACAGACAGCCTGGGCTACACAGAAATTCTGTCTCAAAAAATCAAAAAGAGTGTGTGTGGGGGGGTGGATTCAATACATTTCCTCAAATTCAGTACAGAACTGGTCTCCAGTAATTTTATCTGAAAATTTTAAAAAGTAAATATAAAGGAATATCTCTTCAAGCAATGAAAACTACCTTAATTCAACCCCTAACACCACTGAGCCTGACTCAGGAAGACCTCAAGATGAGGCAGTGGCAAACTTGACGATGTGGCTCGCTATCTTTACCCTTTGTATTAGGGCTGAAAACTAGAAGCTGGCTAAATGTTAATGAACTCTCTACAAACCGTGGCTCTCCAACATTCTTTAACTCTGGCAATAATTAGGTAGCAAGCCTAGTTGCCTATAAAGGTCACTCATGATTTATGAAAATAAAACATTGCCATTTGCGTACCGCAGGGACTTTATCTTGCCTCTTTCTCTGGGGTAGCACAAATGGCCCATTTTGCCAACAGTAATATGAAATAATTACCCTATAAGGTTTCAAAAAGGTTGCTAACTCGTACTCCAAAAAGAAATTTAGAAGGTTTCAAATCCATCTGCATAGTTGGACCTGGACAGACAACAGGGCCAAAATAATCTGACAGGGTTGTAGCCAGAGGCATTTCTGGAGAGCTTGCAAGATGGGTCTGTGTGTAAAGGAGCTTGCAGTGCAAGCCAGGCAACCCAGTTTCAATCCCTGGACCCTAAATAAAGGTGGATGGAGAGAACTGACCTCACAAAGCTCCCTCTGACCTCCACATGCACGTGGCAATGAAGGTATGCACAAATATACCTCAAGCACACAGAGGCGATTTATTAATTTATTGACTTCCTGGGGCTGGAGAGGTTGCTCAAGCAGTTAAGAGTATGTCTGCTGCTTCTCCAGAGGACCCAAATTCAGTTCCCGGCATCCACCTGGGAGCTCACGTCCCCCTGTAACTCCAGGTCCTAGGGATCTGATGCCCTCTTCTGACCTCTATGGGCACCCACACAAAAGTGGTACACACGCAAAAATCAATCTAAAAATAAATGACCTTTGACTGTATTCAACTGTCACACCATCCCGATCCAGTTCACGTTTACACACATTTTATACAACCAAATGATTCTCTGTTGCTACACAGGAATCACTTCCACCCCAATCTCCTAGGCTTTGTGAAGAGCCAGGTCTCCCAACTTCATCCCAGAGGGTTTCTAAGCTGCTACCAAAAGTCTCTAAGGTTCTGGAGAAGAGGCCACTACCTGAAACTGATTGTTTAGGCTAAAGTTTTAAGTTGATACTCAGTATGTGAGAGTTCTTTTAAGCAGGCCAGAGAGCAGCCTAGGATCACCAGAATCCTCTGCTAGTCACAGGTACCAATTCCTTCAGTGGACCAATGCCAGCTACATTCTCTAAGATCAATGTTATTATTTTGTCTATTCCTCAAACCCAGTGTGAGTCTATTATACATCAGTATGTCAAAGAACTCATTTTATAACAAAATAATAGTTGTAGGTTTATCTCCTCTAATTTTATTTTTAACCCTAAGGCAAGCACCAATAGTTTTTAAATTCCTGTGCCAGTTACAAGCCTTAACTACCCTTAACACTACTTGCTCTACAAAGTGTCTAAATTGTGTAGGTCAGTGATTTTTCAATCTATGGGTTGCCCATTTGGGGTCAAAGGACGCTTTCACGGAGGCTGCCTAAGATGGTGGAAAACACAGATATTTACATTATGATTCATAACGGTAGTAAAACTACCGCTATGAAGTAGCAACAAAAATAATTTTATGGTTGGGGGTCACCAAACTGTATTAAAGATTTGCAGCATTAGGGAGGTTGAGGACCTTTCACCTACATTTCCTGTCCCATTGGCAGGAAGATCAAGTTTCCTCTGGCGGAGGATGTGGGAAAAGTACAGAAGGAGCATTTCATCATGGTACAAGCAGGGTCCTCAGCACACCACACAGATAGCCTCTCTGGTCCTGATGTCTCCAACAGCAGCTTGTCCGAGACCCCCCTCAGGGACCTCTGCAGAGAGCCCCAGTGGAACCCCGTCCTATATAGCTGGTTCTCCGGGATATGTTTCCTCCCAGGTCTGCAGGTTCAGCCTTGCCAGGACTCCCCTCAACGATTGGCCCTTGCAAGACTCAGCTGACGTCCGTGCTGGGGTGCGGCTGTTTTGCACTGTGCCATCCCTTAGCCATCTGAGCACTCCTTCCAACAGCGCATGCGGTCTTTCGATGCCATTTCCCACACTCCAGCCCCCGCGTTATGTCTGCCTCCTGACGGGACCCGGACTGACCACTCCTATCTTTACAAATGGCCGTTTATTGGGATCAAACAGCTCACCCAATTACCTAGGGTTTTCGGTTCACGCCCAGGAGCTCAGCCAAGGTCTACCTGCAAATCTCATGCTCGCCTCTGCCGGCACCTTTCACAGACCTCTCGGAAGCCAGTCAATACCACGCTGATTGCTAATGGCCTGTACTGCAAGCGAGCTGCAGCGGCTAAGGCTCCTAAGAAGCAAGCGGGGGATGATCCAATGTCCATTTCACACGTGTGTAAGGATAAACAAGCATTCTGCATTGTTCTGCCTTGAACAAGTGGCGCTGGAGTACAGACCTGAGCTGTTCTTAGGATTGTGATTATGCTCCATTTAAGGTTACTTTGTGGAAGGCTGCAATAGCCCTTGGGGAATTTTCTAGAGCGTTTTACTCATTTGTTCTAAATACAGAATGACCCCATTTAAGGCAGGCTTGATCAAATGCATAAAAAAATATTAAATGGGTCTCTCCATGGAGAAAACAGATCAAAAAACAGTGCTAAGATACTCCCCCCCAAAGAATTAATGTTCAATGTTCTCTTTTCCTAAAATACATGAAAACGCCAGTGGTTCTATTCATTTATTTCAATCTTAAAAACTCTGAAAGACAAACAGCTAGGAGCTACACATTTCAAAGGATAAGCAGGAAATGATCTCCAACAGGCATAATTGTCTTACGAGTTAAAGAAAAAGGGCCTCTACCCACACGCCAGAGCCTCAGCCTTCCTCGTTTCAATCACACTGATGACACTGACATTTAATTGTCTGCCAACCAATAAAAGTATACGGTGCCTCTGAAACTTTGTGAGCGTGCCCTGATGTTGAGTGGATCAGACACTGAACATCGCAGAAAGGCTCTCCGACATAATTCAATCTAGCCAGCCGGTTTACACAGCGCCCAGGCATTTAAACGGCGAATGCGATGCTCTATTGTAAAACATGCCATTTGCCCGTGGATCTGTTTTGCATGCTGCAGAGCAAATGAGCTCCTGTCTAAAGTGTCTATGCCTTATTACCCTTACCACGGCCTTCACTGTCTATCAGTCTATGGATTCCTAATATTTACACAGGCTGGATAGCAAGCAGTCAGGTGGTTTCGGGCTTTTTTTTTCTGTTCCTTATTGATCTTTAAAATCTTTGGTTTTGAATGGGAGGGGTCATCGTTTCTGTTTCTACGTGCTCCGGGTAATCGCTGGCAGCTGTTTCCCAGGACATGTTCCAAACAGAGATGCTACTGGGTTGAACTAAACCGTACCCAAGAAGTCCCTGTGTGGTCGGGCTGGACTCCACCTGCACTCCTGTCCGTGCACCACATTCCGGACACCACTCTGTGAAATGGGCTGTCTGCCTTCGCCTTGGACAGAGGATTGATAAATGAAACCCATCTAGAGGAGACGATCTCTGGCTCAGGACTGGTCACGTGATACCTCGAGTCACCTGTGCTTCAAGCTCCCACTATGGGCTGGGATTATCAAGCGGGTACCACGGTCGGTTGCATCTGTAGGATCATGAAAGGAACACAAACTTCCAGACTGCCCCCCAACTTCTCAATCAGACACTGTGGCCCCAGTTACCTGGGCTTTAGCAAGCCTCAAATGACTCTAATGTGGATTGTTTGACAATCAATCTCCTAGAATAACACATTTAACTAGAAACTCCCGGGACCAGCCTCAGGGATCTACGGCTCTTAAAATGGTCCCAGAATAATCTAATCACTGGCCTATTTTTAAAAAGTCTGCTCTAGATTGGTACTTTCAAATAGCTTAAGAAGACATTACCCTGTTTTGGGGGACTGGAGAATAGTTCAATCGTAAAAATGCTTACTTAGCTTGAGGGAGGGCGTGGGGTACATCCTTAGCACTTAAAAAGAGGGATATTGTTTTCTTTAAAACATGACATCAGTGTCTGTTATTTATAAATTATGTTTGCATAGTACTGTATGTTTTCGAGCATAGCAGAACACATGCAACTGACCTTTTAAAGTGTTGCTAAAAAGGATATGTAAGTTAAAACCCAAATATTTCCTGCCACAAATAGCCAGACACATTATATTCTTCAAAAGGTGTCCAAACAAAGCCTTCTGGTCACTGCGGCTCTCCATATACTTAAGAGTTTATTCAAAAACACCTCACAAATGAAGAAGGACAATAAAACATCAGGGCTGGCTCCAAGAGCTAAATCCCTTGTTCTCATGCCTGGATATGATAGCCTTGATCTGGCTGTCATATTTCTCCTACGCGGAACCACTCAGCAAGCACGGAACGGTCGTACTAAGGCAAGTGTGGTCAATTAATAAGAGGCAGGATTCCATCCACGCCCAGGAGTGCTCCTGTCTGCTTGCTGTGATTTACAAATCTATCTCTTGAAAACTTTGCTAGTACAAGTTATCATCTGAAGCAGCAGATAAACTCCTGAATTCAGCCAATCATGCTTGCTAAATGAGGCGACCTCAAGAAACATCATCTCTACACATTATACTCACTGGGCAGAATCTAATTATAAGCAAAAAGAACACACCATTGCACGCATTCTCTTGGTATGATAAACCATTTATTCTAAAGTCCTAGAAGTAAGGGAATGGCTAATAAAAAACATGGGGTAACCTGTCAGATGAATACACTGAATTGGGATCAAGGAGGGAGGATTCCAAGAAGTCTTGGGTCTGTCTTTCTCACTACTGTGGATTCAAGAGGTAAGGGGTCTTCACATCAAAGGTCCATATGGTTTCCATGAATCAATCCCAGGATGCAAAGGGAAGCAGGCAGCAGAGAATCGGAGCACTTGGTCCCAAAGCCTGTCAATCAGACGCCAGGTGCCCCAGACCCCTGAGACTGAGGAATGACAGAAATGAACGGGCATTCTTCCCCACTCCACATTTCTCCTGACTGACCTCAGCTCCTTCATCTTCTGCATTTGACGTAATGAGGCATCTTACTACCTTCAGGGCAGTTCTCAAGTCTAAAGACCTGAGGTTCTATTAAAGTATGTCAAAACCTCCTGCCACCTGATTGTATGCTCGCTCATTTGAGGAAGCAGCTGTCTCCTTCAATGCCAGGGGACCCGAAGTCACTGTTGAAATGTCTGTGTACTGCTTTTGGCTCTGAAATACCATAAAGGACCATGGATAATTCTGACCATGAGAAAGTCTGAGAACCTATTCCCTATAGGATATCCGACTCTATAATGGTTATTACTAGCTACTCACAGGAGCAGAGAAGGTTAAACATTTTGGTACATGCCCAAGTGTGGCCATCGACTCAAGATGATCAACACTTGAATTCCATTACTATATGTGGTTCACAGCATCTCAAAGCAAATGAATAGATGTTTCTTTATATGGTCTATAGCAACTGGGTCACTTAGCTCTCTGCTGGATATCTGATGATCCAAATGACTTCTCCAAGGCTTTCTTTATCAGTCCAGCATCACCCCATCCCATCATTTGATCTCAGCCAGGGACCCCACTTGATTTGACCCACTCCAACCTAACTACTCCCTTAATACATCGTATACACTTCCTCTCTCTGTTTTTTTTTTTCTTTGTTTGTTTGTTTGTTTTTTTTTTTTGATTTTCGAGACAGGGTTTCTCCGTAGCTTTTGGTTCCTGTCCTGGAACTAGCTCTTCTAGACCAGGCTGGCCTCGAACTCACAGAGATCTGCCTGCCTCTGCCTCCCGAGTGCTGGGATTACAGGCGTGCGCCACCACCGCCCGGCCTCTCTCTGTTCTTAATAGTCTATTCATTCACTGACTCTTAACTGCCCACGGGAAAACATTTTAATTTTTTACATAACACATACGGTTAGTTTTGTTAGTTTGGGGGGGTGGCAGGGGTGTTTATTCCATCTATCATTTTATATTCTTTTATGATTTTTACCCCAGCTTCCTTTTCTATCATACCTAACAATTTATGACTATTCATTGATTTACGTCCATTGACCATGGTACTCATCTAGCACCCATTTGTACACATAACCCTTATATCCGCTCAATACAGTCTACCCACCAATCCCAAGATCTAGTCTGGATATTTATTCTTATTTATTTTTCAAATCCCAGAGAAGAAGCCACCTCTCTGAGGTCCCTGCTGCTGAAGTCATCTCACAGATGAAATCTGCCGTCCCTTCCTACCAACCACCGCTATAAAGAAGAGAACATTCTGGGGTTCGTGCACCAGTGCAGCTCAGCCTTTCAGGGGCCTTGCTTTCGCCCTACTACACTGTAAGCCACTGGAATAGAAAACAATGTTCTGCTGTTCATCTCTGTATCCATAGCCCCCAGTCCCAGAAAATGCGTGTTTCTCATTAGATACTTAGAATTGTGGGAAGAGTTTTTGTGACCAAGGTAAGAACATAATCGACTCAGTGTGCTATCATTGGCAGAAAAGAAGACAGGAGGAAAGCCATCCCCTGGGCCTGAGTCACTGAACACAAACACCTGGGCCACAACAATGGAAGAAGTCTTGTTCTAGAGTTCCTAACTTTTTGAGTGATTGGTGGCATCTCTCCCTCTCTCTCAACCCCACCATTCTGACTAGAACTTGGGGATCTGTCATATCATCAGATACTAGGGAGGGAAAGAAGAGGCAGAATAGGGGACAGACTGGAGAGATAGGAAAAGAACCCAAGAGACATAGAGAGCCACATACAGAAACTCCGTAGGAGGCAAGAGAAAGAACAAAAGCCCACCCTGAAGTTCTTCCTGTCCTGAAGGATCCAGATGAAAAGGAAAGCAGATAGTCAGCAACTGGAAGCAAGACTCTGCGAAGATATCCCAGGCCTGCTATTCTAAGAATCTGCATAACGAGGCTACTATTTAGCAGACCTCAGCACAAGTCAACAGAAAACACAGACTGTACAGAGCACACTGGAGCTCTGCTTAAAGGCAGCCAGTCGTGGTGTGTTTTAGATTTGAAACATACCAAAGAACGCTGGCAGTACGTGTCAGATAATCTTTCAAGTGTGCAAGACAGAAAACTAGTCAGTGGTCCTTAGGCCCTGAGGAGAGCAAGCTTTGAAGACCATGCTTTGTTACGTAATTTTTAAAATTAGAAATCAGATTCTATCCAAAACTCTTCGGCTGAGGGCAAGGCTCACAGAGCGCAGAACTGCAGTGGATCAGTTATTTTCCAGGACCCACTGGTTGTTCAAATGTAGGGAACTAAGACCATTAGCCTTCTCAAGGTCACTGTACCTAGCGCATCTTTCCTGTCCTAATTAACTGTTCACCCACTGACCTAGGCACATTGTGACATGCAGTTTACAGTGAACTGCAAAGGGGCCATCTGAGAGTAGCAAGCTGGGCCAAGAAGCAAGAGGTCTGGGTTCCAGTTTTGTGGCTTCAGGCAAGGCAACTGACAGATAGAAGGGGGCTGTAATGGGGGGAATGTACTCAGAACCCACGAGACTAGTAAGTTCCTGCCCTGTCAACTTAAGACCCGGCCCCATCCTTCCGCCTTTAAGAATGCTGGCGGGGTGAAATGTGTATGCAGATGAAGTATAAAATACTGCAGAATCTACTGACCCATTTTCTTCCTAGCTCTCCAGTAAGCAGGCAAACGTCGCCTGTCCTCTCTTCTGGTGGTGACCAGTCAAGTCTACCAACTAGCATGGCTGGATTAGAGCTGTAACTACAATCCCCAGAACATGAAGGTAGACCGTTCCAAGAACTTCTAAAATCCTATTTCTATCTGATCTCCCCCGTCTCCCTATCCTTTCTCTCTCCACTGCTTTTGTTTAATGTCTAGGTATTTTTGTGACAGAGTATTATGAAGTCCACACTGGCCCCTGACTCTCTTTGAGTGTCCTGCATGCTGGGATGCTGGCATATGCACCGAAGCCCAGCTTGTAGCCTTTGATGGGATGCTCTGTATATAGTGGGGTCCTGGCCATATGGAGCACACATATTGAACAGTAACTAACCTAATATGGACACACGTGGATAAAAACTAAACTGTTGTACATCAATATACCATTGACTGGGTTTGGCTTAAGGGACGGCAAACCTTCACCAAGCTGGGAATATGTCTAGCTGAAGCTTTGAAGACCAGCTCAGCTTCTGGAACATTAATGGCAGTGACCAAATGTGGCACTGTGGGAGCTGCGACCACCGTGCACCATTCTCAGACTGAGCAGCTCTCTTTCGTGCCTGGCCCATCACTGCAATCCCTGACAACTCTTCCCCTCTGGAGTTGCTGCATCCAGTTTGAGGAACTCGAGTTGTAAACATCAATAATATGCTCCGTCCATCCTGGGTACAGAGAAAAATGAGGGGACGCTTGCCACTTTCCAATAATATACCCTACTGACAAAGAAAGAATCCTTAGGCTGGGAGGGAAAATTGAGTGGTACTAATCTTGATTTTTCCCCTACATGCTCTGTAACTTACAGAGAGGTGTTGTTTAAAGAAGTACAAACATGCCCTAAACTATAAGACAGAGACATGTTTCTCTTACCAGGAACACTCAGTGAGGGAATTCATTCTACTTCACTGTCTTCTATTGCTAACTGAAAATTAAAAAATAAAACCCATGGGGGACCCAGCAGATTTAATTAGGTCAGGGGGAACATGTGGACCGATCTATTATCACAGACAGGTGAGTGATCAGATTTCTAGATCCACTAAACACCCTTGATTCCCAGCTTCAGGACGGCCACCATGACCTTGTCCTTATCCACTCTATGCTTTCCTCTTTGGCTTAGTTGATGGAGGAAGGTCATTGGTTAAATAATAAAGAAACTGCCTTGGCCCCTTTAATAGGACAGAAAATTAGGTAGGCAGAGTAAACAGAACAGAATGCTGGGAGAAAGAAGCTGAGTCGGGGAGTTGCCATGATTCTCCCACTCCAGACAGACGCAGGTTAAGATCTTCCCTGGTAAGCCAGCTCATGGTGCTACACAGAATATTAGAAATGGGTTAGATCAATATGTAAGAGCTAGCCAATAAGAGGCTGGAACTAATGGGCCAGGCAGTGTTCAAAAGAATACAGTTTCCGTGTAATTATTTTGGGTAAAGCCATGCGGGCGGCCGGGTGCCGGGGACGCAGCCCTGCCGTCCGTATTACAACACTTAGTGACTCTGAAACCCAGGGTTTTAGGATGGCCTAGAGAATCCAACAGAGCTAACCGTGAGCTCTGTCTCCCTAGGACAAACATGTGTCGGCAGAAATGCTGTAACTCTCAAGGGTGTCAAATTCTGATGACAAATCGGTTAGCCACCTGCACCAGAGTGGCTGGGATCATCTATGAATGCACAGGTCCTGTTCTCCCCATGCACTCCCTGAGTCTGAGCTGTGGACAGTCGCACTGCGTCTCTGAGCTGTATGAAGAACACTTCCCGAGTGACCTCACGGCCGGATGGGGTCTGAAGAACTGGGAGACCTGGCGCTCAAGCATTTCCCTGGCCATTCAAGCCATCATCCAGTCTGAAGAGCATGCCCTATTATCACTCATCTGTCTCTGGGAAACCTATACCATCATCTCCAGACGGTTAAGGAGCATGACCCCTGGTGCATGGGGTACCCCACTCACTCTCCACTCTCACTCTCATGGGCACATTACCCCTTGCCTGTTTCATGACATCATGCCCTAATGTTCTTCCCTGCCTTTGCCTGGAGTACTTCCCAGTGTTCCCCAGACCACTGAGCCCACTGCCACAGAACACCAGCTTCCTCCTTCCTGCTTGTTAGATCCACGAACACCTGCCATTCTCACACATCCGAGAGCATCCCTGCTGGGGTTTGTACACTCGGACTCCCAACAGCACAGCGAGCGCTGGCTACCAGGTGCCCATGAGGGCACTCATGACCTGTCTGAACTAACATGAGCTGTCCAATTCATGTGTTTACAGAAGGAGACATAGCCATGCCACCGTGTACCCTAAAGCTACAAAGGACATTAGACACAGGCCACAGGGTGGTACAATATGGACAAGGAGATTAGAGTTTACCTTGCTTATCAAAACAGACCCAATCAACGCCCAGTATCTCCTGGGCCATATCAATGCTCCACACAACCCACTGACTCTCAACTTTGAAAGGAATACGTGGTACAGAGGTGGCCAAATGTCATTTAACATTGTGACAAGAGGTGACAGAATGAAGGGGCTATTTTAGATTGGGAGTGCAAGGTTGAAATCACAGGCAAGGATTAAAAGCATAGCCGGAAGGTAGATGAACTTTGGGAACTGGTGGTTTGAAAGAAAATGGCCCCCAAAGAATTGGCACTGTTAGGAGCTGGAGTATGTTTGGCCTTTTCGAGGGAAGTCTGTGACCATGAGGGCAGGCTTTCAGGTCTCATATGCTCAAGCCATACCCGGTGTCTCAGATCACTTCCTGTTGCCTGTCAGCAAAGGTGTAAGAGTCTCAGCTCCTTCTCCAGCACCATGTCTTCCTGCATGGTGCCATGTTCCACTATGGTGATAATGGACTGAACCTCTGAAACGGAAAGCCAGCCTCAATGAAATGTTTTCCTTCATAAGAGTTACTGTGGCCATGTTGTCTCTTCACAGCGACAGAAACCCTAGCTAAGACACATGGGTACATGGAAAAGGTTCCCAGAGACCTAAATCTGTCTTGAAAATTGAAAAAAAAATGTGTTAAAACCTTCCAGCTCAGAGTCACTGAATGAGACATTAGGACCAATGCTGGACCAGCAGCAATTGCCCCACATAGCATGACAGAGAGGGATGATGGTCTTTAGTCCAACTGTACATGGGAACACAGGAACCCAAGAGACCAGGCAAGCGATGCCAATGCTCACAAAGAATTCAGAGTGGAACAAGGGTGTATGAATTAGCCCTGTGCAAGGGCAGTTCTACTGGGAAACAGAACTGTGTTGAAAGATGAGTGTGGGGTCCCTCTTCCTACAACTTCTTATCCTCCAAACTCCTCCCTAGGCCTTCTGAACAGCCAGAAACATAATTCACTGTGACCTGTCACTTTTTAAATGCAAGAGTTTGTAGATGATGGTGTTGGCCACACCAAGCCAGGGTTAGTCAAGAAGGGCCACAAAGAGGTGGCGATAACCTTTCCCTCACTGAGATTCAAGTCTGTTTGAAACCAGTAGCAAACACAGCACAGACTGGTATCCTTGAACCAACCCTCAAATCCTGCTTTTGCAAACATTCGATTCTACCAGCTAATGACCATTCTTCTAGGCTGCTGGTGCATGGCTGTGTACCTTTCTCTTCTGATGGAGCAGGATGGCTTTCCTTATCCACATCCATCTTCTCCTCCTCCTCCTCTCCTTTTCCTTCTGCCTCCTCATCTTTTTTCTCCTCGTGTATGTATACTATGTGTTTATATGTATGAGTGTATGGCATCTATAAGAAAGTCTCTGTGTGCATCCATGGGTACACATGTCCCTCAGCACATGTGTGGAACCACTTCAGGTGTCTGCCCTCACCTTCCACCTCACTTGGGACATTTACTGTTTCTCTATTGTGTGTGCCAGGCTAGCTGCAGATTTCCAGGGAGTCTCCTGCCTCTACCCAAGACATTACCATAAAAGCAATGGGTGCACTTAGCTTTAGGGGGGTTCTGGAGATAGGAACTAGGGTCCGCATGCTCCAACAAGTGCCTTACTCTTGGAGCCATTTCTCCCAACCTCTTTCCTTTTCTCTTCTTTCTCCTTTCTTGTATTTCTTTGTTTGTGTTTGTATGTTTCTTTTGGATAGAGTATTTTCAAGACAGGATCTTGCTATGTAGCCCTGACTTGCCTGGTTCTAAGTTGTCCAAACTTGCCTCAAACTCACTTCTGAGTCTTGGGACTACGGACATGTGCACCACACGTGGCTATGTGCTGAGTTTTTCTTATCCCTCTTGCTTCTGGTTCTCCCCACTTGTGGAGGCACACAGACGGGAGCCTGTTCCACCTTGGTTAAAGGTCAGAGCATTTGAACTTATTTTTACTCTTTGAAAGTTGTTGACAACAGGTGTGGCTACAAATAAGAAACCCTGACCTAGGGTGTGGTTACTTGGTATTTTGGACATTAAGATGTCCCATAGAGGTGATCCGCTCCACCTGGACCAAAGGTTGAAGAATTCACGTCTATTCCTTATAGCATGTTATGGAGTCTGTTGCCTCCCCCCTCCTCCTTTGGAGAGAAGTAGATAAGCGTGTGGAAAATAAACAGATGGATTCAGTATTCAATGCATGTCCCTCCTGATGCTGCTCTGTGTTTCCGTCTCTTACTTTTCTTATACTCTGTTCCTTTTGCTTAATAATTCTAATCCTCATGCTGCTACCCTGGAATGTATGAATTTCATCAAAACTCGTCTTCAACACCCACTATATCAAAAGCGAAGCTGATTGAACAACTCATAATATTCAGCTTTTTACAGGACTTTTAAAATAAAAATCCTCAAACATTATGGTAGAACATTAAAAAAAAATTCTTCTTTCTTGAGATATGCAGTACACAATCATTATCTGCAGTCACTCTGCTGTAAAATTCTGCCCAGACCTTCTTGTTTTATCAAATTTGAATTTCATACCCATTAACCAGCCCTTTCATACCCACTGTCCACAGCCATCTGTATTCGCCTTCTCTCTCTGAATCTGATAACCTTCATTGACCCCAATGAAGACACCCCCATCACAGATTGTTCATGTAAGCACAAGGTTCACGCTCTACTTGTCTTTCTGAGCCCAGCTCGTCTTGTTTAATATAACGGTCTCTAGTCGCATCCACGTCATTGCAAAGGACTGACAAGAAGTATCCCACTGTGTGTGTGAGCAGCATTTCCAGTACTTGTTCAGCAGCTGATGGCCACACACAGTAATTCTGTATCTTGCTATTATAAATAACACCACAAGGAACCCGAGGATGCAGACTGCCCTTTGACATACTGACTTCCTTCCTTTTGGCACTCCAGGGGGATAATATTGTCCTATGGTACCTCTCTCTACCACTGTTAAAGGAGCCTCCATACTGTCCTCCACAGTCTCCACTAATGTGCATGCCACGCAGGAGTACATCAGGGCTCCCTTTCCTCTTCCTGCATGCCAATAACATGTACCCTTTGTCCTTCCGGCAGCCATTCTTGCTGGGGGGACATGGTGGCTCACTATGGTTTTGATTTCATTTTCTCAACGATTATTGGGACTAAACATTTTACCACTCTCTGACATCTGTATGTCTTCTTTTGAAAAAAAAAAAAAGTCTATTCGATATACTGTCCATTTTAAACTGAGCATTTATTTTTGCTTTGAAATCTTTGGGGTTTAGCACATGTTCGGGATTGGAACCACTTATTGAATTATCGTCTGTGAGTGTTTCTCACATCCTGGAACCTATTGTTTCCCTCTAATAGTGCTTTCCTTCTTATACGACACCATCTGAAGAAAGACTTTAAGTATGTTCACCCCAAAGAAGGGATAATGTTTGAACTGTATCTACATTTAATCTTATTCTACAATGTATACCTGTACCGTAATATCACATGGTAATCCATTTACATCTATTTTTCAGGTTTTAATATACCAATTAGTAAGCCATTTAAGTTGTGGCATTCCTTGGCTCTTCTCGGCTACTGTCATTGGGAAATCTTGCTTGCCTGTGTTCTCTATAACAGCTCCACTACTCCCGATAGGGCTAAGTACCCCTCCATCACTGTTAGCTGTTGATCGGCCTCATTACCACCAGACACATGGCCCCAAAGAGCAGAGGGTCCCTTGGGAAATTAAATCGAAGAGCACTCTATCAGACAAGACATTTAAAGAGTGTCGAGAATGAAGTCTCCTTCTCTGCAGCTGCTCAAGAATACTGCATCCCGCAGTCCCTCGTACAGCTGAATCCCTCGCCAGGGCCTTGCAGGGAGCTCTCTGCCACAGCCCTGACCAAGCCCACGTTCCTTTACCTTTCCGAATGGCTATAAGGAGTAAGAAATGCACAGTCCAGCCTCCAGGGAACATCTCCATCTGCTTTTGACCTCTGCAGAGAAAGGTTCTTAGGACCCCACAAATCACTTCCATCCTCAAGAGATCGCAGGGAATAAAGGCCCACCAGCACAAAGAGGAACCGCAGGCAGAGTGAGGGTCAGGATTCATCAAAGGATTCCTTATTTCTTTACAAGTATTACATGAATCTGGGCAGGTCCCCTGGGCTCACTGACTGGCTGACTAACCAACCAGACCGCTTGGTAAACTTCACACTAATGAGGGCAAGTCCAGACCAAAGAATGATCATGCCTCAAGAAGTTAAGTTAGGAGCTGGAGAGATGCCTGCTCTTCCAAAGGTCCTGAGTTCAATTCCCAGCAACCACATGGTGGCTCATAACCATCTGTAATGGGGTCTGGTGCTCTCTTCTGGCCAGCAGGCATATACACAGACAGAATATTGTATACATAATAAATAAATAAATATTTTTAAAAAAAAGAAGTTAGAAGGCATCCGAGGAATGACGTGTCTTCCTGGCCTCAACACAAATTTATGCACATCCCTGTGTACAAATGTACCAGCAGGAACACACACACACATACTCCATTCATTTGTGAATGAGAGTTCAAAATTCTAAGACACAAACTTTCTTTCCTGAAGTGGCGTGGCAATAAAAGCAGAGAGTATGGCTGTAGTATTGAAGCAGCCAGAAGTGAGTATCAGTGCGAGTAAAAGCCAGTGCGAATGAAAGCTATGGGAGCGGAGTGGGGGCTGAGAAAGACCAAATAAGCTGTGGGTGTTTATGGCTGGCTTCAACAGTTGGAGGTGTCAGAGAGGGACCAGAAAAAAGTGAAAGGTGAAACTCCCAACAGACAATTTGCAACAGTAGATTCTCTTCAAAGTAAGAGAGAACCTGGAGTCAAGCTGCGCAGGCCAAAAGCCCCGGAGTCAGTATATTTGATCGGAAAGCTTTCCAATAGCAAGTATATCGGCCTTAGATATGGCACAAGGCTATCTCCACCATCCAAGCTGGCCCCTGCCCTCCCCAGCCTAGGACAGATACATATAAAAACAACCCTGCCAGTCTCACTAGGATCAGGAAGCAAGCACAGTTTCATCTGTTTAGGGCACTTGGGTTTGTGAGCTGGGCTCTACGAAGACATCACAACTTGATCCTTGTGACCACTCCCTGGACCTTTGCTTCTATTCCTCACTGCTGGCCTCAAATGCTCCTCTCCTCGGGATGTTTTAAGGCTTGACACTTTGAGAGTTAATTTGGCATGGACTCTTGTAGAAAAGAATAAAATGAAAGAGAACAGTAATGAGCTGGTACGTGAAAGTGGAGAGAGAACACTGGTGAAAGTGACCAGGAGAGGGGACGAAAGCAGAGGAAGCCACGCGATGGGTGAGGCGGATGCAGCAGAACCCAGTGGCTGTCTGGGAGCCATTCCGCTACACCTGGGCAGATGTTCTCCTCTCGGCAGTCACGTCTTCCCTGTATTTGCTACTAACCCCCCCCCCCCCCCCCCCCCCGGCACAGCCAGAGACCACATGGGTGGCCTCCAAATTAGTAGTAAAGATGGTCGATTCTACCAAGTGGTTTGGAGGAAGACCTCAAAATAAAGAAAAGCTACAAAATCCCCTTTAACAAGTTTGATTGACTAGGAGGCTCAGACGTCATCTGAATGCTCATTTTAAACTAATCATAAACATGACTTCCGAGTGGAAAGGGGGCACAGATCAAAATTCAGCTTATCAGAACTAAGTTTACCCCCATGGTATGTCCTTTTCTAGTTACTAAAGTAATAACAGAGGGAAAGAAGCTTCAGGTATGAAACTACCCCGTGTTTCCAATTTCCCCAGCAAGACCCTAGACCATTTTATGTGCTGGGAAATGCTGTCACGTGTGATGCCAGGCCTTAAAAGCCAAAGTGAACTGAACAAGGACTTCGCTTAAGATGGGAAAAAGGAAAGTTAACCAGTATTTTTACCTGTCTTGACGTGGGTGGGGAGAGATAGCAGCTGTCTTCGGGTATCTGCAAACACAGGCTTTTATCTGACTTTCACTAAATGGATATTTTAAATGCTCAAGGAAGCAGAGACAGGGCTAGCCTTGGGAGGTGAATCTTTTCATTTAAAAGGAATTTTTTTTTTTTTAACTCCCGGGGATTCTGGGAAAGGTTGTTTTGTTTGTTAGTCTCTCTCCCAAGGGGATGGGGAATGTGCAGATGGGAGGTCAAAACAGCAGGGTGCTAGATTAAGATAACCCATCTTCAGCACCCGACCCTGTAAACACCAATGGTCTCTACAAGGTTTCGCGCCAGACTCAGGACTGGACAAGAGCGTCTGCAATTACACTGAAGTATTTGCTGTTTCGTTTTGTTTTTAGACATACCCATAGTCTCACTCCAAATAAAAATACCATTGACTCATAGCTTTTGATACCCCGTGGCATAGAAGGAGACCGAGAAAGTTCCGGGTTGTAGGGAGAAGGGCAATTAATGAGCTATTACTATTTAAAGAGAAAAAAAAAATCCCTGTCAAAATAGCTTGACAAAAAAAATGGTGGTTTTTAGCATACACAGCTTGCAATAATGCCGCCAACAAAAACAGTGGGCGGTGACTCTGCCAGCTAAATGGAGCAGTAACGGGGAAAGGGGCAGAGCCGCACACTATTTCCCTGCTCCCTCTCCAGGAGCCCCTGGCCCCACCACAGCTGGCTCTGTTCTCCCAAGCTCTCAGCTCTTCCTACAACCATTTGGGGGACTTGTTTGGGCAAATAGCTTCAAGGTCATAACAGCGCAAGAACCTAAAACCCACCGTAAGTGAAAATGTTTCCCTCACACGGTTGTCTCGCCCAGAGCAGACATGGACCATTTATATCGAAAGATGAGGGGAAGCATTCTAAAATCATCCCAGAGTTAAACAACGGTAAAGCCATCTAAAGGTTTTTCCAGGACATCAAGCCGAGGGTTAGCCCTACTGGGGGTGTCCCAAAATGGAAAAGATGGCTGTGGGTTCCTAAGACAAACACGGCCTCCTGTTCTTTGAGTCATAAGAAGGGTGCGATCAATGATCTACAACGTATTCATCCATCACCATGTCCGATGCTTTTGGGGTCTCCCTTTGCCCTTGCTTAGAATGAAATTATCAAGAGAAGGCAGAAAAGTGTGTCACTAGGTTAAACCAAACACCGTGGCAGAGATGGCTGGAGCCTCTGCAATCCCTGGTATTCTGGAGCTCGTACAACGGGGTTGAGTTCACGGCCAGTTACAGCAGAAAGTTTAATATCAAGCTGGGCTCACTGTAAAGCGCTCTCTCCAAATTAGGTGTCACAATGACAGGCTGTCCACCCATACCCAATACAGAAACACCGAGGAAGGGGGGAAATTCCTGACAGATCTGCGCCTGTGTTGTTAGAGGACACTGTTCATGATGGCTTCCCAGCCACACGTAACTGTTTACATGTAAACAGAAATGACCTGAAAATAACATGTTTATTTATTTACTATTCTTTTGTTATATGTATGAGTGTTCTGACTGCCTAAACGCCTGTGTACCATGCGCATGCCTGGAGGCTAGAAGAGGATGTTGAATCCCTGGAGACTAGAGTCACAGATGACAGTTGGAAACCGGCATGTGAGAGATCTGAAAGTCAAATCCGGTTCCTCCAACTCTCCGGCCTGAAGGTGATGTAAGTTAAGCATGTGCTCCCCAAAGACTCTAGCCTCTAGCCAAGTGCTCAGCAGCCTCAACTGTTCTGGGCTCTGGCCAGTTCCCTTGTGACAGAATCTCGAAGGACCAGGCAGAACCTCACTAGTTTATTCTTAGGCTCTGGAAGGTCTGTTCATGGACAGGGCGCCATATGTAACAGGGACAACAAATAAGCTGCTTTTATGGATCCAAGATTCTACAGAGGAAAAGAGCCCTACCGTGCGTCCCAGCTCTTACTCTGATGATAAAATCCACGCAGGAAAGGAAAACAATTACAGTTAATAAACTAGAAGTAGGTGTGCCTAGGAGACAAAGTGAGAGGGTATCTAGGGACTGTGGGAAGCCCTCTGGAATATTCAACTTCCTCTCCAGGTCCCGAGTGGCTTATAAAACCACCTAAGGGTTCTGCCAAGTCCAGCCTAAGAGTCAGTACCTTGGCCAAGGATTCCCTTGGATAAGGAATCGGAGATGTTCAAGGATGACCTCAAACTTGACCACTGCATTTTATCCCAGGAGGCTGTACAGAGATGTGGCTATGGCAGGGGTTGGCATTACCACGTCAAAAGTTTCATCACCCAGCCATGTAATTCCAAAGCCAGCCAAGGGAGAGTCACCCCAGGGCTCTTGGTATCATCTAGGCTGTTCATGAAGGTACACAAATCCTCTTCACACATCTCCTCTCCACTCACGAGCCCGGCTGTGGACAGCAACGGGCTCAAGGAGAAACATGGCTTCTACTAAGGAAAACTGTGGTGCTCGTGTTGGGCAGCTAGTGACCCTTTCAGAAGTGAAATTGTCCACAGGTTTGCCCCCGCAGCCGAGTGTTCTACAGATAGAGGTGGGACAGGAGACCTGACTCCAGTCTTGCAGGCATCTCCTGGGCTCACAGGACCTGAGACGGGGCTGGACAGCTGGACAAATCCACACCACCGGTAGACACATGGTTCTTAAGTTTTATCCTCATAACCATCTGTGCCATTCTGGGGGAGACTTTAAGTGTTGCTTAGGAACCCACTGGACAATTCCAGCACTGGCAGTGACATTTCTCCTAACAGTTCCAGGTGGGTGATCCCTTTCCCTGGACATGTGACCCTAGTGTTCAAATTTGGCCCAGTCAGACTTAGGAGGCTTTCTTGGGAGGGTTCCATTTTCTTTCACCTAGCTGCCCAACACGAGCTTAAATCCTGGTGCCCAATGTGTATTTATCTCAGGCTCATAGCCTGTTTGAAACCTCCTCTGTACATATGGCTCCAAGAATGGCTTGACTGTCCCTAATGTCGACCACCACCTTTTCACCTGGAAGTTGTACATTTCCCAAGTGATTATTTAAAATATATAGTCTGCTTTGGGATTGAAAAAGGATTTTCTCCCATCAATCTAACTATATATATATATATAAAATAAATCTAAGTACGATGCTTTCCCACTAATTGCAGCCAAGTCTAAGAAGCCTGATTTCGCAGTAATCATTCCCATTTGTTTGATGAATTCTGTAGTTTTGTCAGGATGATCATAAAGAGTCTCAGAGAAGAACATGCTAAGCCCAGGAAAAGAGCTACGGAATAATGCATTCTGACTCTTATGTAAATAAACGTGTTATTAATGTTCATAGCTGGTTATGAGTGGTTTTAGTCTACAGCCTAAAAGATGAGCAGGGATTTCTGTATAAAATGGTTGACAGGCCAAAACATATTAAGGAAATGTCTCCTTGTCTGTTTTATGTCCCAAATATTCAAGGCAAATATGCTGGCATTAGCGGACGGGAAACATAATCCTACAATGGTGAAGCCTGGTGCCCACTTCCCTAATAAAGCCAGAGTTCCATTTGTCTAATTTGCTAAATCTCCGGGCTCTTTTTCATCATTCCCTTTTTTATTGGAAGACTATAATATTATTCAAAACTCATCATGTAATTGTGTGCATTTTCACAGCTGTAGGAGTTTGGTGAACAGAGACCATGTGGCAATGGTCTTACACTGGATTGGCTAAGGCACGACAGAAGCATTCCTTTGATTGTTGGATAAGATTTCATCACACAGGTATTGGAGCAAGTGTTAAGAATATTAACTAATCCGTCCATGTAACACAACACAGTGTATACCCTTCACACACATTATCTCATAACATCCTCACAACAACAAATTCAGTTTGCTAAGGAGAACATCACAATTCCCATTTTCATAGTTGCAAAGAAAGATTTTAAAGGGGGAAGATGACACTAAGTGACCACACAGGCTGCAATGACAGAATTAGGTTATAGACCATATCCTTTCTATTCAGAACAACGCACTGTGTGTGTGTGTGTAAACATAATATGCACACATATTTTTCCATATGGGATTTTGTATATATTTCACTTTGGTGGCTTTTTCTTTTCCTACTTTCCCTCCACTCCCTCCCTTCTTGTTCCTGCTATATCTTTTTAAACTTAGAATATCACTTTCTACTTATTTTTTCTGCTGTCTTCCCATCTTTCCTGAATGTAGTCCATTCAGACTAAGATTTTAATCTCCAAAGGTTATGTGCTAATGGTACCTGGCACTGGGCATCTTTTTCCCTCATTCCCAACTGTCCTGCTCAAAACAGCCTCTACGACCTGCACACAAATAATCCTCACACTTCAGCCTCTGGAGTAGCTAGGACTATGGCTATGAACCACTGTGCCCGACTCTGTTATGAGAATTGACGGGCTATAGTGCGGTACCCACAGAATAGTCAAATACCTCCTATGCCAATCAATCTCATTTCATCTCCAAGTCCAAAGTTAAACCTTTGCTTTCAGGAAACACTGCTAACAACATTATAAATACACATTCACCAGTCTCCAGCTATTTCCTGTCCTCCAGTTCAGTTAAGACTCGCGAGTCTTTGATCCGAGCCAGAATCACCTGCTTCACAAAAGCTCCAGCAGGGGCTTCCAACCAGAGAAATCCTTTAGAAAGACTTAACCGCCTTTCTCAAAGAAGCAGTTTTCAAATCCACTGACTCTCCTGGTCCTGCATCTTAATCATAAATGACTGGATGGCTGGGTGAATGGCCAGAGGGAGAGATGAATGGACAGGTCCTAGGGCCTCAGCGACTCTGCACAATAGAGAAAGTGCCACGGGTCTCTACTGTATTAGAAAATTAAGAGGCCACTATTTGAATTTATTTATCCTAAATTCTGTGCCGGAATCCTTTGTAAAATGATTAGAACTGACAAGCAATGTTTCATTCACTATATCTGCTTTAGAGGTATGGCGTCGTGGAAGGGGGAAGGCGAAAACTTGCCGTGTTCCTGACCAGGCTACCCCATACCATCATCCCCCCCGTAGTGCCCCTGTTTGCATTTTTGAGTCTATCCACCTACTGCTTTCTGCACACACACATCCTGTTTTCAAACTCGAAGGGTCTTCAGTGAAGAACAATATGCCAATGACACATAATCGAGTCCTACAAGACGTTCTTTTCTTAAAAAAACAGAACTGGAAGAATAGAAAGAGACACATCAGAATAACAATGGTTCTTGATAAATGGGTGTGCAGCGGTCCCATAAACAGGAACTCCCCTGCAGGAACACTTCCTCCCCTGGGATCTGTAATTTGGCTGTTGCCCTAGGGAACTGAGGAAAGCAATTACAGGGCATGGAGCTGACATCGCGCATCTGCCAAGGCGAAGCCAGCGCTGGGAGATGGAACCCCGCAGGCTGGGCCTCCTCAACGCTGGAAATGGAAACTTCCTGAGATTTAGAATGCCAATCGAAAGGTTGGGCCACATATAGGAACTTGAACGGTTTTGTCAGAGATCACCACAGACAGGGCTTCATGGCAGCCACACCAGACACGGAGAAGTTGTGGGTTTCACTCTAAGTGTCAGTGACTGGCATATAAATTTGGACATTCCTATGTTATAAATATAAACATTCCTAAAGGTGTCAGGTGTGCTGGCACTTGGGCAATGGAGGCAGGAGGATCACAAACTCAAGTCCCTCTGGAGTGACACAATAAGATTGTGTCTCAAAACAGAATCAAATTACAAAGGACACTGGGCTTAGAAAAATAAACTCCTTATTGCCAACTTGTTTATTTGGTTTGGTTTTTCTTTTTTAAATCTGTCTATGGATTACTCCCAACCACTGGGGTCCTTGCTAGAAGGCAGTGGCCAGGATCTGCTCTACAAAGGAAAGGTAAACAGAGAAGTCACAACCAGGGTAGACTGGGCCCCTCCCAGAACACTGTGTACCTTCCTATGGCCACAGAGCTGAGAGATGGGGAAGAGGGTGCCAGGCTTTTGCCACAGCACATGATAGAGAAGTATATATTTTGGGTGTGACACCCACAGGGTGACAACGCATGCAATGACCCTTTACTAGAACCCTACAGCACACACATGACTATGCTAAGACCTTTACAGGAAAGGACCACAGTCTGATCTCAGAACAACCAGTCATGGGATCTCTGAGTGGTCCATTTGCCAGCAAATCAACAGGCTACGAGAGAGCGGTTTAGAAGATGCTCCAGTCACCCTGGCAACCCTCACCCTTCCACAGTCTACACATTCAGCATGAAGCACACAAGCCTTCCACTGCTATACAGACAAAATGCTTCCAACATTGTGCTGACATGTGAGTAGTAAGATGGGGGGGCACCCAAATCCACAAGACCTAAGAGTCTCCCAGTCCCCGAAATTTTTTTTCATGATACCAGGACTGTGCAACACTGTGTGACCAGCCACTGGTGGCTAAAGTAACTGAGCAAAAAGACATTCCCCATTTTGTTTAATTTTCACTAAAGAATAAAATACATCCAGTGGTAACACTATAGTGCCATGCAGCATGAAAGGTTAAGGATAGATAAATAATATTTAATTCGGGCCAGAGATAGCAGACAAGTAAACACTTCAAGAGGTATACAAGTAGAGCCTCTTTAAGAAACTTCAATATTTCAAATGGCTTCAAAGCTAAGGACACATCTGCACACCTGTAGGAAGTCCGTTCATGTACTCGCCAGCAGCACAGAAGGCCGAGGAAGAGCAGCAAACGGGAACAAAGGCAGGCAGGGGTTGTCATCTAAGAGCAAGGGCCCCAGGACAGTAGCAAGGAGGGTGTAAGTGAGGGACCTCACGTCACTCATGAATGAAAGCTAGTCACAGTGTGCCCTGTATACAATCCCCGCTGCACCCTAAGGCTGAAGAGTAACCAAGCAAATTGGAAATGATCTGTGATCAAAAGAAGGTTCTCATCAATCCCAGGAAGGCAAGACAGAACACTTGCTTATGGAAAAGCCACCGAAATAAACTACGGCACTTACTGATGGTACATCTGGGAGGAACATGCACCAAAGACATTGGGCAGAGCCAGGACTAGCAAGCGAGTGGTACCTTCATCAATCCAAGGGAAACCTATGGTACCCTGAACTGGTCACTCACTGGTAATTCCAGCAACAGTCAGAGCCTGGGGATGGGCGAACAATGGACCTGCTAGATGCTACACATTTTCCTCTCTGCGTCTCCCATGGGCACCCCATTGGCATATGGGTTGAGAGAGAGACTGTGTAAAGAATGGGCTGGCCCAAGCTGAGCGTCCATCACACAAAGCTTGTAAGAGAGAAGAGCACCAGGTAGAGTTGTTCCCAAGCTGTCTGCAAGCGCCCTCACACCGTAGCACCAGCCACATGAGGGGCGTAGGAGCCCACGAGTCTCTGGGGAGCACATCCCACTGTTGGCAGTTTTTCTCCGTTTATTTCAGCGTCAAGATTCCAAGTTTAGAACCTTTAACAAACTAGATAGACCCTTATTCCCATGCGGGATCGACAGGCAAAGGCCCATTTGGCGGCTAATGTCACCCACTCCTCACTTCTGAAGTCATCCGCGTTTGTGACTTTAAGTGTTATGCGACAAAATGGCTCTGCAGCTAAATCAAGAGCTACAGCTGTAGTTCAAAGAGATCTTGAGAGGAAGGAAATTTTTGTGCTAGCAAATTTGGAAGCATCACTCCTCAGAGAATTCATGTTTCTCCCAGGAAGCCCTCAAAGCTACCAAGAGACTGACTTTAATTGAACTTGGCTACCTCGCACTGCAACCCTGGAACACTGACGCCAGGGTAAAATTCCAGGGCATTTTCTCCTCTTCCCTAACTAATATATATAACACATTTCTAGTCGGCTTCACTTCTTAAGAAATCATTTTGATCAATTTTAAATATCTACTAGAATCCAGATTTGCCTGTCTTCTACCCCAAAATATTTTCCTGTTGACAGAATTACATGATAATCTTGACTTAATACCCAAAATATTAATAAAAGCTTAATTACAAAATTAAACTCTTGAGTATACGCGGAATCACAATTACATAACTAGCTTCCATATTTATTAGATACGGCAATATCAAACTTAAAGCAGTGCTTTTTTCCATACACCGTTCCCTCACTGGCTTTGGCAGAAACAATGTATGGCCTCCTCTCTTCTCCTACAGTCCCTTCCCAAAGTTCTGCGCCCTTGAGGCATGAACTGGCACCCAGTCCCTCTCTGGTCCCAGGGTCCTTGACACTAATATCGTGTGTTTATCCTCTAGCAAACGCTTGAGGACACGGAATTCAAAAGCGGACAGGGCCACATGGCTGTGAGGCCGGAGTGGAACTTATTAATAGTTCAGTGCCCCTTGTGTGGATGCAATGTTTAGGGCAAAAGGACTTTTCATTTTGTGAGAGGGTAGAGTAACAGCCTGCATTGCAGAACAGCAATTTCTGAATGCATCAGGGGCTGGCTGCCTAAGGAGCATCTACCAAGTAACAGAGATTCTGCTTCCCTGGGCTCAACTAGGGAACTGTGAATGTGTTCCCTAGGAGTTGTGAAAACCTGGGTAGGTTTGAGTACCTGATACTGGTGTGTGCCTCCCTCTACTGAGTACTCAGCCAGGTTAAAGTTACTTCAGAGGAAGGGGCCTCCAAGGCGGTGTGCGGACAGAGAGAAGAGGCCTACGTTTTTCTGTAAGGAACCAAGGATATGGGTGAGGAAGAAAGCATCCTAAGGACAAACACATTCTGAACCATCTAAGTTTTGGGGAATCACTTTCTGCTCCAAGCCTGGGAGCTGAGGTGCAGAGGTCTATTAGCCATGGGTCCATTGAGAAGACACGATCCCAGGGATTCTTGTCTTGAACTTGACTTTTGGATGAATTGAGCTATTTGTTTCAAATAATATACAGCAAAAGTAACTGGGAAATAGGTGCTTAAATGCTGTCGTAGAGGGTTCTAGGGAATTTACCAAGTTACAAAGTACTTTTCTTTCTTTTCATGATAAGAAGGGGAAAACGCCAGAGAAGAGTTTATAGCTGATAAAAATGGACTTAACTAAGAGAGTGGGGGGGGGGCAGGGAACTCAGTGGGAAGCCGCTAAGTCTCGAATAGACTTCTGCACACAGGTGATAAACCCTCACACATGGCAACCTAGCTGGACATGGAGGCATGAGATGGAAATTACAGCACTGGGGAAATGGAGGCAGGAGGATCCCGAGTTGAACACCAAGCTAGGCTATGTGGCAAGATTCTATCTAAAAACAAAACAGACCTCTTCAGATTAAACTACTGTGGTTTATTAAAATCAGGTACCCCGAGTTCAGCTGAACTCCCGGCTGCCCAAAACATGGTGTGAATTTCTCAAACTGTAAGTGAAAAGTACTTCTGTAAGCTCTGGCCAAAGAATACTGAACCCCAGCTTTAACAATTAAGTGGCTACTTCCAAACGCCACTTCTAAGCCAGTCCATACCTCACTGCACACACTGCCCCTTAGCATGCAAACTCCTGATGTAAGGACACGACGGCGGGAGCGTAAACACGCAACTTCAGCCCTCACTTGTGACCCATGCATCACGACATGCGTTGTAAATATCGCACAGAGCACACACGGTAAAGGCTTGCTCGCCAGAATGTAGCCACACTAACTAGCAGGGGAGAGTGCTTCAGGAGATAGAACCGCGTGGTAAGAAAAGCAGGTAACTGAGGGCTTGCAGCAGAATCTGAACCCTTGCCCCCTTCCTCTCCTACTGTTCTTAAATCACCAAGCACCTGCCATGATGCCCAGGCCCAGAGTGTGAGGACCAAGCAATCGCAGAGTGAACCCTCTGAAAGTATGATCTAAAAGAAATCTTTTATCTTTATGACTTTACCTCAGGTATTCTGTCACGGTGTTGGATAGCAGATTAGCTCAAGACGGCAAAGAAGGCAAGGAAGAGGGATCCAAAGGACTATTGCTTTTACTTAAATAAATTCCGATGATTAAGTCATTCTTATTCTGCGTCCACCATCACCTTAGGCAATATCTAATCCTGATTAAAACCAAATATTTTTAGACCGAGATATTCCATGTTTTCTTGTTGGGTTTTCTTATAAGTAAAACAATAACAATAAAAACCCTGAAGAGTTTTATATTTGCCTCTGCAGATGTACAAACTAACCAAGATGGAAACTCAGAGCAATTCTAGTGGCAGTGTTCAGGAATCAAGTTGCCCGCGGCTCTGCAATATTGCATGTGCTGGAGAGAAGCGCAGACAGAAGGAGGTTTCTTTCCTCTTCCGTATCTATGTGAGTGCTTGCAACCCCCACAATCACAACAGCAGCTTCTGAAAGGCAGACGCCACCCCTCCATTCTGGCATAAGCTTCAAAGGCACTGATAAGCCTCACCAAATCAATGACGAACTTATAGGGGAAAATACACGGTAAAATAAAGAACAACTGTTTCAAAAGTAAGAAAACATACATCCTTATCCTGGCTCTTTTGAAGTCATGTAGACGGCCCTGTTGTGGCAATCAGTGGCTATTACGGCTCAGCTTAAGAGACAACTATTTGAATTAGTCTTGTGTGTATAGGGATAAGCTACTGTTTTGATACCGTTGCTCCTAGCGTACATTTCCCTTGCGATACTAGTGTGGCTGATGTTCACTGTCATTGTTAAGAATAAAATTTAGGGTGAGCCGTGGCAACTGAAAAAAAAATGGTCTATATATTGAATGATACAGAACAAGTTTTAAGATCTTAATTTGATAAACAGAGAGCAACGATTTGATGGAGAAGTGCCATTCACTCCTCGAGTGTATAAATCTCACAAGATGAAAGTTGTTAAATACAATTTAATTCACTCTGGAGCATAGCGAATTAGATATGATGGATGAAAGTTGTTTGGCTCTTTCTCGCTGGTTCAATTATGATCGATGAGTGGCGCTTGGCTGCGGAATTTCCAGGCAGAGTCTGTGTTTGAACTCCCTGTCTTTCTGGAGAGTTCCCCATCAACCACCATTCCACATCCATCTCCATCAATGTGACACTCGGTAATTATGACAGAGGGAAGGCCAGGAACCTTACAGAACAAGTTCCTTAGTACTAGCTGTGACGTGGCGGGCAGTCAGCATGTCAGGGAGGCATGGCTGTCTTGACAAAATCTACAATGCCATAGATACATAAGTAAGTTAACTATACCCCACAAAGACAAACCACTCCCAGCTCCGTAGGGACTTGTCTGAAGTGGGGAATCTGCTATGAGGGACGGGTACAGAAATCTCATGCTTAGCGTCCATGTGTCCTGAATAAGACAACACCCACAGAGAAATAACTTGTAATTAGATATTCGAAACGGAAGGAAGGGAGATACAGACAAGCTCAAGTGTACATAATCCAAGGATAGTCATTTGCCTTCCAGGGAATATGGGTGTTTCTTGGATGCTATATCTGCTAGTTATATTTGTGTTTCTAATATTTGGGTACACTATAACAGGGGTCTTGAGGAGACACGAATAATTGTCTTCCCACCCCAGATAGAGAACTGATGACAGACACTACCAAAGCCCACATTGGTAAACAATAACCTGTACTGAAGTTATTGATAGGAATATAGGTGAGAGGTTACTTACAGGAACAAAAACTAGCTCCAAGTGCACCACCAAAGCCCACCAGCGCAGCTCACAAAACCTGTAGAGCTGAGTACACTGTGCTGCTGATGTGTTGTGGAGAGGCCTTTCCTGGCAGCTGAGTTCCTCTGAGCCACCACAAGGCAGCTCAGCCAGCCCGAGAGTCCCTCCTCAATCCTTCCTGCCTATTTATGTTTGGGAGGGAAGAACCTGGTGAATCTGATCTGTTTCAGGGGCTTTGTGAACCTCTGAGTTATCTACTTCTGGACTTAATAAGCTTCCTGGCAGGGTGGAATGTTTGTCAGCTGCCTCCGCGTCCTGAGAGCATCCTGTGTCTGACTGAGCTTCTGCCCTCGTGAACATCTCTATGGTTCTATCTCCTTTTAGACATCCTGTCTTAAAATATCTTGGTTTTTGTTGTTGTTATTGTTCTTGTTGTTTTAACTCCCCTTTAGGATCCTGGCAGCTTTCCGCCAAGGTGGAAGGTTTCAATATTGGAGAAAGCTGTTACACCGCAGAGGGCTAAGGTAATGTTGACCCTGACATTTCTCTACTGTCTCATTGTAAAATCATTTATAATATAGTGCAGGAAGGGAGGAACATTAACGTACAGGAAAGACATTCTTACAACTAAAGTAAAAATAGCTGACCACTAAATATTCAGCTGAAGACAATAGCTTATGAAGCAAATGGTACAGAAGTAAGCATTAAGTTTTCACCAAGAAAAAAAGAGAAGATAGCGTGGTTCATTTAAGCCTTCCACATCCTACAGTGGCATCCTCCAGAAGAATCCAGACTAAAACAAGCAAAAAAAAAACATGCCTTAGCTTAATGCTGAGAGCCCATTGTCACCCCCTAGAGCCCGTCACAGAACTTACGAGGCTGGACAAACCTTTAGAACAGAGGAACCCGGAATAGCCATACAGCCTAAGGGGGGTGTTAGAGTGAAGCTGTAGGCAATGCAAATAGTCAGGGTCCAGGTAGAAGACACCCCATCACACTCAATACCAGAAAGGTGGTTGGTTCATCAAACAACCAATGAAACACAGTTAAAGTGGGTTTTCGTTCATGAAACACTAATGACAACTTCAACAGCACACAGGGTCCACAAGATAGATTAATTCAGTATTTATCACTAAGATAAAAAGAGTAGGGCTGGAGGTTAGCTTAGTATTGTACAATTCTGTATGATTTAAATTCTGTAAGTGACAAAGGTGAAGCATTTTAAAAGCTGTAATTTGAGGCTGGAGATACACGGCTCAGCAGTTAAGAGCACCGGGTGCTCTTCTACGGGACCTTTGCTTGATTCCCAGAACCCGCATGGTGCCTCACAACCACCTGTAACTACAGTTCTAAGGGATCTGATGCCTTCTTCTGGCCTCTGGGGGCACCAGGCTGGCACGTGCTATACAGACATACATTCACGCAAAATACCCAAATACATACAAAAATAAAATACAACTTTTAAGTTAGTATAGTCAAGAAGTATAGAAACTGAAGTCATAGACTCAAATGTGTGCTTAGGAATAAGAAAAACGAGACATTTAGAAGAGGCTTGGTAACTGGCAGTACAGAAAGTAAAATAAAAAATCTCAATTCTGTTTCTAGAAGCTTAACAATTATTTATTTAGTGTGGTTCTTTTCTTCTTCATGGGTTCTAAGGCTTAATCTCAGGTCACTGGGATCCATTGCAAGTACTTTTACCTGCTGAGCAACCTCGCTGGGCCCAAGACAATTTTTAATTGGCAAAATTACGTGAATATTATAATTTTCTGTGGCTACAAAGTCTGCCTGGATGATGTTCTCCTAAGTGTTTTGTACTCTTTTGCTTTCTCCATTATCACAAAATAAATGCTATTTTTAAACACAACAGTTCTGTCCGTAGCAGAAAACTAAAAGAATTGAGGGAGAGATTATTCTACTCGAGGACTAGCTGGAACATTACTGTATAATCTATCTGGAGAACACTGTCTACAACCCCGCCCAAAGGCTCTTTGTAAAGTCCTTGGTCTCAAAATACTGAAGCTGTAGATAGTGAGTATTGATTCTCTACTGCGCTGGCGGACGAGAAAAGCCAAAAAACATTTCATGTAAGAAAAACCTCCTACAGGAAGGTTTGGGGAACTGAGGGCTGGGCTGGGGCTCAGCTGGAGAGCATGTGACAGCCGGAGCTCAAAGAAAGAGACGAGAACAAAGATAGTTGGAGGGCAGTTAACTCTGAGAGGGAGGAAGGACTGAACTTCGGGTTTTCACAGGTAATGCTACTTGAGGGAGAGCCCCCAAACACTCCAGGGCAAAAACCAACTCGTCCGTTTTCTATCAATTATGGTGCCATTTAGGAGTTAGATGACAATGAAAAACCCATTGTTTAGGGGCTAAAAAGATGGCTCGGGGGTTAAGAAAGCACAGTGAAGGGGACCCAAGTTCAGATTTTAGTACCCACATCTGGTGGCTCACAACCCACCTGTAACTCCAGCTCAAAGGACTATGTCAGTGTAACACACACACACACACACACACACACACTTTAAAATAAATAAATCTAAAAATCAGTGTTTAGCATGTGCTGCATCCTTATTCCAAATTATAGCATAAAAGATCAGAATAATTAAATAAAAATAAAACACTGTTACTACAGATCAGAGAACACAGTCCCAAAGATCAAAATATCTGCCCAACAGTTAACATGACATATCATGGTACAAAGTAATTGAAAACAGTGGAACGTAGGGAAATCATCAATGGACAGGCCTGTGGCCGGAGCCACATTTGGGTTCTGATCTCCACTGCATTATTCTCAATGAGTGAACCTATGATCTGGGTGAGTTACCTTAAACTATGATACCCTAGATTTGAGTGACTACAACAGGAAAGATTCTGAGACTGGAGCATCACCTGGGGGTTGCATGGGATGACAATTATAAAAACCCCCTGGCACTAAGGACATGTAATGCATGCCTTTCACCCTCTTAACGTGATTCTTTGGTGCCAACTTCCCTCTATAGAGTATCGCCATAGGACAGTTAGCACGGAACACAGCAGAGGAAAACCTATTTTTCCACCCTCAAGATACTCTAGAAATAAAAGCAAGCACAGACTCACTGTCCCGTAACTAAATTGGAGAGAAAGATAACGTGGCTTTTTATTTGGATTTCTCTGTGTGCAAAACAGTTTACCAACATAAATCCAAATATGACATGCCACTAAATACCAGACGCTTGGCTGTCTCTAAAACACTCTACCAAATGCAACTGTGACACACAACAATAAAAGTGAGGCTACAACTAAGTAAAAAATCAGCGGTGTAGACACTCAAAATCCAGAGGGACAGCTGGAGATGCAGCTCTGTACTAGAGGGTACCGTGTGTGTGTGTGTACCAGGCCCTGGGTTTGATCCCGGTACCACAAAAATTAAAGCAAACAAACATTATTTATTAAAATAAGAGCTATCAAACCTTCTTTACAACCCCAAATAGTTTAAGAACAAAAGAAATTCTTTAAGATTAAAAATATCCCTTAATTTAGCCAGTTGGTGGTGGCACACACTTGAATCCCAGCACTCAGGAGGCAGAGACAGGCAGATCTCTGTTGAGTTCGAGGCCAGCCTGGTCTACAAGAGCTAGTTCCAGGACAGGCTCCAAAGCTACAGAGAAACCCTGTCTTGAAAAACAAAAACAAACAAAAATCCCTTAACTTAAAATAAATGTTTGCAATCTTGAAATAATAAAAAAATTAAAAATCTTGAAATACGAACTAAATGATCGTTTAAACTGGGCAAAGGAGCTGAAAAGATGCTTCTGAAAATGAGATCCGAGTGGGGAAAGATGTTCACTGCGGTTCATCATTACGGAAGTGAAACTCAAATTCACGAGTATAGGAACCAGAACCAAAGTGACGGATGTGGAGAACTGACCAGCACATAGAAAAACTAGAACTGTCATTTATCTATGATGAAAATGAAGATGACATGGTGTCTTTGACAAAGTTCAGCAGTTTTCAGAAAGATAAGCATAAAGCAGCCGGGAGGTCCAGGAATTCTACCCAGATACATAGGAAGAAAATACATAAACATCTAAAATGAAAATGTTCACAGCAGCACTAACCGTAATGAACCATAAAGGAAACAGGATGCAGAAGACTATAAACCACTGAATAAACAAACTGTGGCACAGCCACACAATGGAATATTAGTGCCATGGTGAGGAGCGGGGGGGGCTGCATGATACCTAACAGGACGAGGGAAAGCCTTCAAAGCATTATGCTAAGTGATAGAAGCCATCGCAGAGGCCGTGCGTTACAGGACTCCATCACTATGAAGTGTGCAGAATAAGAAAATCTGTCAGACTGACAAGGATTCAGGTTGGGTAGGTGCAAATGACACCGGGAGATGGTGGGTACAGAATTTCTGAAATATGAGGGGCCTGAGGCAGAGACAGGCAGAACCCAGAGGTCACTGTGGTTAATGAGTGAGCTCCAGGTTTAGCGAAAGAGTATCTTAACAAATAGGAGGGAGAGTAAAAGAGGAAAGACAATAACATCAAGTTCTGGCCTCCACAGACACAGGTATGTATGTGAGCGCACACACGTATATGCACATATGTACATGTGTGCACACTACACATAAAAATGTTAACTCTGTACTATTAGACGATCCCTTAATTGTAATCTTTTCACACTATGTTATTTATTTGGGGGGTTCTGAGATAGCTATCTTTAAGGCTTATTTTTTTCAATTGTGTGTATGTGTGTGTTTCTATTTATGGTTTGTGTACATGAATACCAGTGCCCAGAGACGTCAGAGGCATCAGGTTACCCTGGAGCTGGAGGCACAGGTGGCTGTGAGTTGTGGGGTATGGGTGCTAGGAACAAACTCTGGCCCTCTGTGAACGTGGCGCGCACTCTTAACCGCTGAGCCATCTCTTCAGCCCCTAGCCTATATTTTTAAGGTTTTATGTTCCTACATAAAAATGTACCCATCGTCTCTTTTATAGTACCTGCATTCTGAAATGCAGAAAGGTTTTTTTCCTAATACCAAATTATAAATGAATCCAACCAGGTTTTATTTAGCATTTGTCCTGGCTCTCTCTCTCTAACTTTTATGTTTTCTATAATAAACATCCTTGGCCCATTTGGTGTTTATGATTTTGTATGGTAAAGTCTGAATCGCAACTGATATTTATCAAAATGATTACCTAGCTTCTCTATCACCACTGAATAACAGTCTATCTTTTCTGATTAACAAGTGAGCTGCGAAGCCAATGGAGCCATGGAAGAGCAATAAGCAAGTATTGCTTAGTGCAAGAAGTCACCATGACAGCCTTCACACCGTCTGATTGCCATGCTATGGTATGTTAGAAAAGCCAGCTCCGTGGAGTCAGCAGGAAGAATGGTCGTTTCCAGGGTCAGGGAATGAATTGGAAGAGAGGGAGAAGCGCTACAATTGTGCAAATACCATTATATAATGTAGACACAGGTCATACACTTATCAAGACCCCTGGACTGCTGAACACAAAGAGAGAGTCCCGCGTAAACCATGGACTAAGAGAGTCATCTATCACCCTTGGCTCAGCAATCAGCAATTGTGCCATACAAACATGCAAGATATTAGAAGAGAAGGGATTGGCAAGGACTGGCTAATACCTGTCACCTTTTTTTCTGTAACTCTTTCTCAAAATATAAAATCAAAACACAAATCTCCCTATATATACCCCCTTTTTCCAAATTCTCTCTTCCTCTCCACTGTGTGTGTGTGTGTGTGTGTGTGTAGTTCAGAGGTGCCCTTAGGAGGGTTGATTCACTCTTCTATCATGTACATCCTGGGGGTCAAATTCCATCTACTTTGGAAGCAGATGCCTTTTCCAGCCTTTGAGATTTGTTGTTGCTGAATTTTTTTTTACAAAAACTCTTGTTTACTGGAGGCAGAGTCTATATGCTACCTAGGCTGGCCTCAAACTCCCAGGAATTCTCCTGCCTCAGCCTTTGGAGTGCTATGATTCCAAACATGAGCCAAGAATCTTAAGATCCCCCATTTCTTCTCTCTATGCATGTTCTTTTCCATATTATTGTTTGTATATTTGATAAATGAACAAGAGAATCGAATTTTCCCATTCAAAGCGAAAGCTTGGACTTATATTGGTGCTATATTACATTGATAAATTTGAAAGGAACTGACATCTTTATGAGAAAGGATTACCCTGGCCAAGAGGTACGCACTTATTCCTGTCTACAGTCCTCAGAGAGGTTGAGAGTGTCCCTGGAGAGATTTGATAAATGCGTACTTAATTTTACCCTATTACTTTATCGTAGCTCCTGGTGCTAACATAAATAGGATTTCCCTCTCCTATATTACCATCTATCAGTTCACATTTGTATACTTGAACATTATTGATTTTTATGTGTTCATTTTCGAGTTCTCTATCCGCCGTTTGGTTGGTTTTGTTTTCGACTCTTCAGGTATCACCCACAGGCAGGATGCTTCACTTCCCTAACCTGAAATTCTTTCACATCGAACTACTTCCCTATCTGCCTTTATCCCAGTGCAAGGGTAAAGATCAACGAGCACCAGGGACAGCAGAGTCCTTCCATCAGCTGAGGCTTACTAGGAACAGCCTCATGCTTCACCTTTCAGGAAGACGCTGCCCAAATTCTGCCATCTAAATTCGATACCAAATTTGAAAGAATCATTCATAAATGACTGTTTTATGAATATGATATCATCTAGTGTTAGAAACCAGGACTGGGTGAACTTGATCAGGGGCATTTTTTTTTTTTTACCAGCTCTGAAAAAAGAAATTATAATCACAGTCTTAACTGTAATTCTGTGAACTCTAGGGAGCATCTTACAATACCTGTGCTGCACAATGGCAACACAAACAGCTTAGGAGTCTTTTTGATAAACGGTTAAATGAGCAATTTCAGGCTCCCGAGTTTTCTGCATAGCATATAGTGTATAGTGCTGCCTTTACTATTTCTAATACACAGGAGTCCTCCCACATGCTCAACTGATGAGCAGATTGGAGAAACAAAGAAAAGCCTGCACTGGGGGCTAAGGGTTCCACCTGTTACAATTTAAGCTTTAAAGCATTTGACAAAAAAAAAAAAATCCACTGCTGTATTAGAGAGCCCGCTCCTTTTCTTTTCCCAGGAGGTCAAGAGAAGCAATAGAGAGCTAATCCAAGCTCCTTTTAAATAATCTACCCCCAGTTTCAACACACATTATGTACTCACCGGAGGGCCAGTCAGGTGAAAAGCTCAGGGCATGCACCCACAGAGCAGAAACTTTACCTCAGTGGGAGGAAGGGACGAGGTAAGCCAAGAACACAAAGGCCTTTTTAACAAAGGCTGTTATTCTCTTTAAAGTAGTAATCTATAGCAAATTACACGGAAAGCGCTTGATTATAGTTTTCTGTCATTTAGAAAGGATAATTTAATATGAAGTTAAAAGCTGATTCATTTTTGCAAGGGATTTACCAGTTATCAATTATAGTCTTTAAGAGTCATCCACTGAGCTGATAGGCAGTGAAATGCAGACTGGGAAAACATTATTTGGTTACCATTCAGTCTCCCTAAAGGATATTGTAAAAGTTGGATATATATATCAAAAATATGTATTCTTGAATCTCTGTTTAATTCATGTTTCAATAAGTTGGGATAGTCATTTTCTTTAAAAAACCTTACTGCAAGCTTCCTAAAGACAATTCAAGAGCTGAATGAAGCATTGGTTGTAAATAATCAAGAACGCATTGAAAGATCAGATTTAATATCTGTCACTATACTATTTCTTTCTGGAACAGTGGAGAGCATCAATAGTTCGGGCATCAATGGTTGAGATCACTGAGTTCAAAGAGACGGGCACTACTGTAAGATCTAGGAGCTTGAAGATCATCAGACAACATACACAATGCCACCCGCCACCCCACCCCTGGAACGTAAGTTAAAAGGAAAGGTAAAGATGATGCGGGCTTGTGCGAGCTACACATCCAGTCACTGTCTGAACTACAACTAAGTTTGGGCCTCTCAACCCAGAACCAACCCATGCCACTTATTCTCCTCCCTAACCAAGATGACAGAGAACATACGGGACACGGCAGGTCAATAACTGTACAGTGAACTCTCAGGTGGCTTCCACTGTGTGTTTTCATTTATATCTTGCTTTATGTACTCTCAATGAAAGTTCCCTTAATTCCTTTAAAGAGAGCTTGTAAGGTGACTAATAAAATACACCTCCTTCCTCAGGATTCTGATTTCTCTCATATAAAGTTGAAGGGGTAGCGTCCTGGGTAATTAAAAATGTTACGTTTTCCCTACAATTTCTCTCCTGTTAAAATTAGGTTTCTACAAACTGATTCCAGAAGCTTCTCCATAAGAAACCGAGGCACCAAAAGTCACTAAACATCAGTGCTCCCGAGACTGCAACTCAGGGGTAGATAGAGATCATGCTGGTTTGTTTAGTGGCTTCTCCATGATCCATGACTTTGCCAGCCCTGGGTAGTTGGCTAAGTTTCCAGTGCCAGGCGTAACTTCTCTCTTGGTGAGCAGGTCTTTACTCCAATTAGAAAGTTTTTGGTTGCTATCAAGGTATGCATGCTGCTACTGCAACCTTAGGGTGACCGTGCCACAATGGTCAACATCATAGCCATGGATGTCACAGCAGGCAGGACTGGTGGTGACTTCCCTTCTTTGGGAAACTTACATAGCACCTGCTGGTTACCATGAAAGTCACTCCTCAGCGGGGCGGAATTCAGGTCAGTTTCAGCTCAAGGCCCCATGGGAACTGTTTCAGAAGGGCACCAAGCTTTTATCTGTAGGAACTTAACCTTCTGCCTCTGCAGAACAACCAGGGACAATAGCAATAACCTTTGGTGCTTTGGGAGTCTCTTGGACAATCTTCACCAACAGCACAAAAGAGGACTTCTCAAGGCTGGTGTTTGGAATTTTGTTATATGATCTTTTGGAAGGAACATTATTAGCCCAGATGGGGAAATATCCTTTATGCTACCTATATTTATATACACATGAAGGGAGGAAAAAGAATAAATGGTACAATTAAATTATAATCTCAAAATGAATTTTTAAAAAGATTGAAAGCCCACTTTTGTGGGTTTTTTTTCCTTCTCCTGCTCATAGCTACCCCTCCAGGATGATACATTTACACAGGACTTAAAATGAAAAGGAAAAATAAAATAAAAAACAAAACAGGAACCCGAAGAAGTTAAAAGACATTATCAATCAGCTCTACTTCTTTTCTGAGATATATATATCTCACAAGGTCTACTACCTATTTTGAGGCAGATCTCGGCTGCCCAATAGAAACGACTTCTCTTTCTTAGGGGATGAACACACACCGCTGATATTGTGCAGTGCCTCACTGGGAAGTCTACAGCCTGTTTCTGCAAAGAACCAGGATTCGGCATATGTAAGGTCCAGGACTCAATCCCTGGTGCTGAGAAGAAAGAGAAAAAGAGGCCAGGGGAGGGAGGGGGACAGGGGGAGAAGAGAGAAAGAGAGAGGAAAAAAAAAACCGAGAGAGACTCAGGTATTCAATCCCTTTGAATTATCTTCCAGGAGATTATCCTTAGGAAGGAGGGGGTGGAAGGTGGCCATCACACAGCCACAAAAGCTAGCTACTCATTTCCTCTGTCTTAAAAACTCTCACACTGCTTTGCTTCAAGTAGAGAATCCATAGAAATGTTTGTCTATTAGAATTTTAAAGGGACTTGTGAAGAACATGATATTTAAGATATACATGTATACTCTATACACGTATCTATCTATATATGTATATATGTGTGCATATATATGTAATATAAATATATTTGAGAAAGGACACTATACATGTGTGTGTGTGTCCTTTCTCTTTCCATTTTTAAAAAAACTTTAGGAAGAGTGGTTTTAGTGGGATTAGAAACATAAAAATCACTTCAACTTAACCCTTGGAATAAACAGAAAACCTCTCTGAGCCAGACACGGCTGGGTACACTGTCAACCCGATGTAGTGAAGCCATCGCACGAAATGGCCTTCTTAGAGCATGGCAGTGGTTTCTCTGCATCTCCTCAATTTGAACTCAGTTTCTCATCTTATTCTAAAACATTAGAATCGAACTGGAAAGTAATCAAACAGAGACAACGAAGGCCGTAGGAGACATAACGACAACACCCAAGTTCAACTGCAGCTGAAGCTTCCAAAGAGGTGAATTTCAAATCTACTTATGTACATGGGACTATATGCTGTTCTGAATGCAGACCATGCTGGTTGCCATTGCTACTTGTTATTGTATATTTCATGTAATATTTTCCTGTCAATTGGCATGACTAAAATGTTGTTCCTAGGTATTTGTCGTAATTCCAGTATACAGAACTAATAGTTTAGACCCACACTTGACCCATATTGGATCTATACATTATGTTCAGATTCAGGCTCTTAAAAAATTGAACGAAACACCTGGCAGCAGAATGACTACTTACTTACTAGAAATACATAACACCAAGAAACTACAGGTTCCATGTCCCTCTCTAAGGAGTCCAAAAATAAACAAACAAATAGCAAAGAAATTCTCCATTGGGGGTGATGTGTATGGAAGGTCATTTCTCTTGAAAGCTACTGCGGCTGGGTGTGGTAGCACTTGAGAGTTAGAGAGGCCAGCCTGGTCTACCTAGAAATAGAGGTCAGCCTGGTCTACATAGAGAATCCCAGGCCAGATAGGACTATAATGAGACATTGTCCTTAAACAGCTATGTGGGCAGGGGGCAGAAGCAAAGGAAGGAGGTTTCCACCTGAAAGTAACTGAGGTCATATTTTGTTTGCGCTATAACAAATAAAGCTCACCTGAGGATCAGAGTGCAGGGTGAGCTACTAGTTGGCCATAGAGGCCAGGCACACACCTTTGATCCCAGCAGTTGGGAGGCAGATAGATCTCTGTGAGTTCAAGGCCACCCTGGGCAACACTAGATTGATCCAATCTCAAAGAGAAACAGAGTCAGGCAGTGGTGAATCATGCCTTTAACCTAGTACTTGGGAGTCTCACACCTTTAATCCCAGTGCTAGGGAGGTGAAGACAGAAAAGAATATGGCTGGACCAGGAGAGGAATATAAGGTGAGAGGAGACAGGAGCTCAAGGTATCCAGTCCCAGGACTTGTAGAAACAGGATACCCCATTCAGTCAGAGTATTTTGGAGCAGTAAGGACCAGTGCCTGGCTGCTCTGTTTCTCTGATCTTTCAGCTTTCACCCCCAATATCTGACTCTGGGGTTTTATTAATAATACCTATTAGAATTCGCCCCACAACGTATACAATGGAAGCAGAAAGACAGTATGATCACATTTTCTGAGACTGAATTCTAAACATGAAGGAGCATCAGCATTTGAGAAACTCAAATATCCCAGTTTTCTCTCAACCGTCACATACAGAGGTCACTCATGGCGACTGCAGAAGTCACTGGTGCCTGCTGCAGAGGTCACTGGTGGTTACTAAAGAGGTCTCTGGTGGCTACTACAAAGGTTACTTGTGGTTGCTGCAACACACCAGGGAAGCCACCCTTCTGTTGAGTGTCTGTCCTAACATTCCTGTTATCACTGAAGTCAAAGTGACCACCTAAAAAAATGGGGAAAGGACATTAAGCATGAGGAATTCAAATGAAAAAAAAAAAAAAACCTATTTAGTTGAAGTTCAAGTTTAGCGTTCCAAGAATCACAAAGAAGCTTCCTTTGCTAGGTTATCCCAAAACCCAAAACTGATGGAGACGGTGAAATGCAGGGCTCTGGTCTCATTGGACACAACGCTATGCTCTGTACACAGACTGCAGAAGTGCGACCCTAAACTCTCCTGCAAATGGAACATCTTTCTTACCTCCTCAAAGCATAGTCCAGTCTTCTTATTGGCCAGTTAACCAAGAAGTAATGAGTAATATACAGAGTAACTGTGCACAGAGAAGAGAATGGGGGTGGAGGACAAGAAAAAGGGGTACAATGGCAAACCCCCATGCAAGGCAGGGAGCTGGCTCAGTGGGTAAGAGGCTTGCTGAACAAGCATGAGGATCACAGAGTGGATACCCAGCACCCAAATAAAAAGTTAGTTTCTGGGATCCACGTGCAGGACCGAGGAAGGAGGAGAGCTGGGGTTTGGTGATCACCAGCCTAGCTCCGGGTTCAGTGAGAGACCCCCTCTCAAGGCAATAAGGTGTGGTAAAACAGGACCCCCAAATCCCCTCTCTTGCCTCTGCAAGCACATGCATGGACATGAGTGCACCTGTGTACACACGTATGTGCACACACACACACCAAAATTAGTATGAAAGGCAAAAGAAAAGGCAGAGAGGATGTGCTCTGTGAGATGAGACAAAGAAGCATCCACAGCCACTTTGTGCCCCCTATTCTTTGGGGTTCTCCATTCTTCACACAGGTTTATGACTTTGTATCTCCAAGTACGGAAAGCCATGCTTCCTTCGGGCTCATGTAACCACCTCTGCTGATACAATTACATATGACTCAGAACCACATCTCAGTCAGAAAACATAATTCAGTCAATGTTTACGGGTGCTTAGGCTGACTATGAATATTTCGGCACGCGTGTGTGCGTTTCTATTCAGTCTGTGGGGACCACTGGGGCATTGATGATTGATACACACTAAAACTGAAAAGTAGCAATGCAGAAATAAGCATGTCTGGAAATCAAGTAAGTCACCTATCCCAGAAATGCAAGAAAAACTTTCAAATGCCATTGTGTAACTGGTATTTTCTTAAAATAACATGCATTTAAACAGTAAGCCTTGTAAGACGACAGGTTGCTCCCCAGAGGGCTCACCTCTAGCCTGCATTTCCGTATATCTGCACACGTCTATTCTGCTCAAACACACTTTGAAAAGGGAAGAAACTGCCAACGTCTGTCTTCTGGCAACTGCACAGTAATCAGTATTCATCTCTGACAAACCTTACTCTTCCTTCAAGGGCAAGTTCAATTATCACTTTAATTATGTATTTACTCCACAAATATTATGTGTTCATCTCCAGCACTGGAGACCCTGGGAACACAGCGCTGAGCCACTCAGTGTTTCCCCTCCAAAGACAAGTTCAAAGAAAACCATGAAAGGTGGAATGTGAAAATGCTGTGTAATAAGTGATGTGGGGAACAAGGCACCAGAATTGGGGAAGAGTCATCGCTGAAGCTGTGAACTCCAGTTCTGAGATTAAGAAAGAATATGATGAAGAGGGAAAGTCTTAGCAGAGTGAATGCCACAGCCTACTACAACTGCAGGATGAATGGAAGAAGGAAAGTCACAGGGCTCTTCCAAATGAGCCTGTGCTGTACCCAGCATGCATTGCATACAGAGCTGCCCTGTGGCATGATGGGAGCAAAGAAAGACTACATTAAAGGGTCATATCTAGTCTAGCATTTACTGATGCTCCTTTGAGGCCATATCCAAACCACACTGCTCCACTCCAGTAGCATAAACACTCCCCCTTTTCTTCTAGCAATTTCACAGTTTCAGACTTAAATATGAGCCTTTAGCACATTCTATCTTTGTATAGAGATGTTTGGCGCTTCATCCTTCCTCATGTGGCTACCCAACTTTCTCAGTACTGTTTAATGAGACTCCCCCCAATGCTCGCTCTTGGCATCTCTGACGAAGACTGTTGATTCACAGATTTATTTTGGGACACTCTAGTCGGTTCCACTCGTCTCTATGTTTTTCTCTGCCAGGGCTTTGCTCACAGAATCATTCACAATATTTTGGTTATTCAGAAGAGCAAAGTTATGAAATTAATCTAAGAGTCAACGGAATGGATGAAGAGATTTTTAAACTGTGATATATATTAGTATACTAATATATATTAATATAGAGTACTCTTCAGACATAAAAATGATGGAAATGGAAGACATCACACCAAATTAAGTAGGTATATGTGTGTGTTGATCTTATTCATTTGCAGAATTTTAGAAGCACTAAACAGAAGAGTGCAGAGCACAGAGATTAGCCAAAGGGTGTGGCTACTACAGAGAGGGAATGAAGAGTTACTGTTTTCACTTCTGTTCCACTCTTCCTCTTTTGATTTTCAGTGGTGCTTATGGTGATGAAATTCAGATCCTTGCAGTGTAGACACTACGTCCCAGCCCAGGAAGAAGTTTGGAGGTTTTAGCATGCAGTAGAGTCACTACAACTAACAATCATTTGACGTACATTTCAGATAAGTTGCAGGCAAAGGGATCCTAAAGGGACCTCTGCTGCATAAATCCACACATATCAAAGTAGGATGTGGTGGCACAAATGTGTGTGGACACCTTTCATTTCTTTAAGTTACAAAATAATCAAATCAAAGGACCGGGTAGAGCAGACTTAAAAGGCACAGGAATAAAAGGGGATGCCTGAGGATGGGTGGATGTAGGAGGTAAAAAAGTAATGGAGCGGGGAGGGCAGTGGGCTTCGGTGTGATTCGGACAGCTGTCTAGAGCAGAATTCATACAAAGAACATCTGTGCAGGATTGGAACATTTGCATAGCTTGATAAAGGTTGGTTGTTAAGATTATAAGAAGAGATAGTGAAATTTTGTTGTCAACATTTTAATCTTGTCAAACTAGAATATTCTAGAACTCCCATGTTTCCCTCCCTGTCCTATCACAACATCACTGCCACACAACTCAGGAACTGCCTGGAGACAAGGTTGGTTTGTGTGTCATCCGGCCACCAAAACAGACAACAAACAGAACCCCTAAGAAACTGCAAGCTTCTTCCTCCCCGTCTTTGGGACTCGGTGGTGATGGGCACAAAGGAAACACTAGAAGCACCTCCTAAGGACCATGTATTTCTCTAGCCTACTAAACTTACTTTACTAAACTTTTATAAGCTCTACAAATCATACTTCCATTCCTATGTATCGGATGACTACAGCCAGGAACCCTCTACTGGTGCCCGAGGAGGCCAAAATTTGCCATGCGAGACTGTGGTTGCCTTTTTAGGTTATTATGTAAATCGGCAGCACTGAAAGGTGACTGCCAGGACAGTATCAAGAAGCACTGAACTAATAGTTTGGTGTATACCACACTACTCACTGCTGGGGTCCCTTGTAAGGATGAAGGGCATGGTAACTTGACATCATAGGAACGCCCCCTCATCACAGTGAGTGGTCTTTCATCACCCTGTGGTGCAAGACCCCTGTTCAATTCCCTGATTGCACACAAACACTTCAACAAGAATGAGCACGCAGTATGCCTTCAACACCCAAGGTCTCAGTTAGGGTTTCTATTGCGGCAACAAAGCGCCATGACCAAAAAATGCCAGTTGGGGAGGAATGGGATTATTTGGCTTACACTTCTGCATTTTAGTCCATCACTGTAGGAAGTCACAACAGGAACTCAAACAGGGCAGGAACCTGGAGGCAGGAGTTGATGTAGAGGCCACAGGGTATAACAGGGTGGGAGTGGGAGGCGGGGGGTGGGCATGCTTATGCTTACTAGCTTGTTCCCCATGGTTTGCTCAGTCTGCTTTCTTACAGAACCCAGGACCACCAGCTCAGGGATGGAACCACCCACAATGGGCTAGGCCCTCCCCCATCAATTGCTAATTAAGAAAATGCCCTACAGGCTTGCCTCCGGCCTGATCTATGGAGACCTTTTCTCAATGGAGGTTCCCCTCTCAGAGGACTCCAGCTTGTGTCAAATTGGCATAAAACCAACGAGCACACCTGATGATCGCATTTCCTTGTTAATAATAGCCTTCCATTCTTTTTAGGATTCAGAAAATATTAAATAAACTCAACCCAGCATCCATGAAAAAGTAAGTTTAATCCTGTTTGAGACCTTGTGGCCAGAGACCTAAAGATCTAGAAAGATCTGGATGGATGACAAGGATGATTTCCAAAATCCCTAGAAAACTCTTCATGGCGCTAACTGGCAATCATCTCTTGTGACGATGCTGTTCTTGTGGGTGTCCTTCAGCAGACTGTGTTCATTCCCTTCACATTCACACACCCCGGTACTCACTGACGATAAAATGGCACATAAGGATAATGCGGTTCGCTGTGCGTTAACAATCCTGGCAGTTTTCCCTTTAATAAACCGTTCCAGATGTTAGTCCCAGTAATTATGCCTCCTATTATTCAGCTTTAGGAATGAAATACAGCTGCCACAATTCCTTGTTTGTGTACCTACGCATCGTGGGCCAACAGTAAGCCACCATACTAAAGGAAATCCCGTGGATGGGCTTTGCACAATGTTGTGTGGAGGCACATAGCCCCATAGGAACAGCCTAAAATAAAATCACGAAAACACTCAGTTCCGAAGTTCTCGAATAATCCTTCTGTGGCTCATTCACAGCTCCACAGCTAAGGAAACATTCCTACATATAACTATTTCGAAATAAGCCAGGAGAGCGATGGAGCTGGCTGAAGTAACAATCTGTGATGTAGACACAACTGGGTATCAGACATGAAGGCACCATATGCTCGGGGAACCCGTTAGTGGGAAAACTGAAACTCAGATCGCGGGTGCCACGGTTCCAAGTGTGCCATTAGGATCCAGAAGCCAGGAGATGGCTCTCATTTTCCTTTTCTAAGGGCTTAATTAGTGAAGAGAAGAATATTTTTTACGATCCCACTAAGAAATAAAATAAGCCAAAATAGATCTGTATCTCAAAGTAGGGACTGCAAGTTTATACTGATATGATTAAAGATACAACTAACCCTCAAGAGCCATGTACCTGTTCTACATGAGTGCCATATTCTGTCCCTGAAACTGAACCTGCTTGGTGAGGCACCATCATTGCAGTCACTTGAGGGCATTTAAATGAGCATGCTAAAAGTCCAAACATTAACTATTAAAACAATTACACTGATATCAAATGATGGCTGACATTAGAACATTGGAAATGTCAATATTATACTATGCCAATGTCATCCATGGCACTAAAAGTGATGTCTTTAATCACAATGAATTTTACATCAGCAATTTAAGCAACATTCCAGCCCACTTACACAATCAAACCATCATGAAAACGATGTGAATGCTCCGTCAAAGCTCAACGCTTCAGACACGGTATAAAGCGGAGACATTACTTTGTGGGAATTTGACCATAAATTAGAAGTCACACTGCTTGAAGCGCCGTTAATATACAGCGTGGTACTAAACACGACTGTTCCTATTCACTCACGGAAGGCAAGGGTTAGAGCAGTTAATCCCACCTGAAAGAACTGTGGGGTGGAAGACCTCCAAACATAAGATAGAAAGTAAACGAAAAATACACAGCCATATGTCCGAGGTAGGCACGGGCATTTTTTGAAGGACTAAAATCACAGAATAGTGAGCAGAGAGAGCAACTAACCTGTGGAGGAACTGGCTGAATTAACGCGCTGCTGCAAGCACTTAAAACTTTATGAATGACTGAGAAATATACCCTGGAATATACCCATGGCGCCTGACTGTAAGTGGTCCCAACTGATGGGCACAAGGAAAAATGGTAAAGTCACTCATGTGTCTGGTAGCCCATGGCTCCAAACCAAAAGAGTCTTGACTGTATTCCTGGAGACACGCCCAGCAACCCAAAGGGCCAGACTGCTCTCAAAACCAGAAGGTTGCTGAAAGGGCTCATCTGGAGAGGCAAGCCACCAATCGTGATGCAGTGAGGTGGATTCCCGAAACCCGTGTGGTAGAAGAGAGGGGACTCCTGCAAGTTGTCCTCTGGCCGCCACATGCATACTTTGGCACATGCATGCATGCATGCATTCATGCATACATACATACATACACATGCATATGTAGAGGACAGATGTTAAAATAAGCATCAATCTGGCATTTTAAACACAAAGAACCTGGGACCATGTTAGTTTGTGTCTGCCCTTACCAAGGTTCTTGGCTGCTGTGACGACTCGGGCCTCATGTGTAGAGGAGGCTGGGGAAGACCAGCCCCAGATGGGTCCAGACCCTACGCTATGGCTATGCATTAACAGCTGCACCACTAGAGCCAAGGCAAGCACACTCTTAGCCCTGGCATCCTCATCTGCATAAAGGGTACATCCACAGCATCCCTCGCAAGGGCTGAGTTCCAACGAGACAGAGATGTGTTTTACAAAACAAACAAGCAAAAACCACCCTGGGCCCACAAGCAGCTTTCAAAAAGCCTTCTTCAAGCATCTCTATAGCCCTCTCCCTCTCTTTCTGTCTCTCTCTCCTCTCTCTCTCTAGCTTTTTAACCTTGATGATGTAACTACAGCTTTAAGAACTGATCCAACTAGTCCCCATTTCATTTCAGCCGCTGTGCTAAATGCCCTGAAAAAAGCAACACTGGAAGGAAAAGGGGTCATGTGAGTTCTAATTACCAGCTAGTCTGTTCTGGCAGGAACTTAAAGCGGCAGGACCACAGCCACGGGCAGAGAGAAATAAATGCATAAAGGCCTGTTTGCTTTCTCCTGTCTTATTTAGCTCATGAACTCCCACCTAGGGAATGGTGCCACCCACAATGGGCTGGACCTTCCCACATCAATTAGCAACCAAGTCAATCTCTCCCACCGTGCCCACAAGCTAACCTAACCTAGATAAATCAGGTTGTATTGCGTTAATAAAAACTAACCAGAAAACTGACTTTTACAATAAACTTGCCATACTAAGAGCCGTGAACACAGTCACCCTTTCTCGGTCCCTAGCCCGGCTGTGAATACTGGGTGCTGCTGGGAAAAGGCGCGTCTTCTATTGGATCTGCTAACTGTCTGCACCTGGTCCATTCAAAAGCCCTCCTCCCCGCCGTGAGCAAGAGTCTTCACCACACCCCGTCAGTAGTCTCACAGAGTGTTTCACGAAATGGAAAGTGACTTGAGAAACGGGAGACACGTGGGATTTATTAGGGCTGTAATCCATCCCACTCCCTCTTCTGTCTTAGGGCTGGCAAGCCCTCGGGTTTAAAGGAGGTGAACAGAACCAAAGAAAAGAAACAAGGACGAGGCTTCTCAACCCACTGGGGAAGAGTTATCCAAGAACACCAGCGCCGATGCTCGGTGAACACTTAGGGCACACTTTGTTGCTAAATGATTCATAGGGTCATCCCCACTTCCTCTTACATTTTTGGGGGGTGAGTCCAAGTCTCCATCTATTTTTATTGGATTCTAGTCAAATGAAGTCCAGTTGTCTTTATTTTTCTCCTGATGCCAGGGATATGTTCATAGCATGGATGCATGGGAGCTTGATAGCCAGAAAAAGAGCTTGAGAATAAAGCACTGGAAATTCTAAAGTAATACGAAGCAGGGAGATTTAGGGGGGAGGTGATTTCGAGGTTTTAATTAGTAGTTTTGCTGGGAGTGCTGAGTTCACACCATCTCCTCAAGTTTCTATTGCTTAGTACTCGTCCACATACTAAGATACTGTATACACATGACTGGCGAGTGTGGCCAAGGTGGCTGTAAGGCCAGACTGTCTTGACATTGCTTATTTTATTGGGTGATGAGGGAACTATTGACCTATAGGAATATGTTACAACAAACACATGTTTAACTTCATCAACACTCCGTCGTCACGATCCTGCCCCCCCACTCTCTACAGGCCCTGGATGAACTTCCACGCCTGCCTCATTTACAAATTCCTAAGTTGTTTCACATAGTTATTCACATTGAAATCATTGGCCCTTAATGATACCTTGGCAGCATTTTAAGCCTCCATTCAAAGTCCTCTTATCCATACTTTTAGAAGTGACTTAGTTTCAGCAGGCTAAATATTAAGTATTCAAGAGTGCCTGAGTCCTACAGCCCCCCCAAAAGAAGCACAAAAAATACTTCATGTTGGTTCTGCGTGCCTACGTCAGTGTACCATAATCCATTTATTCCCCAAACACCAACCATTCCTGTTAGAAGTCGGGCTTTGCGAGGGTCAGTTCTGATTAAAAGTGTCACGGGCTAAAGATGGTGCTCAGTGAGCAGAGCACTTACGTAGTGCGTACAAAGCCAGCAACCCTGACCCAGGATAATCAAGGGATGGCAACTCACATCTATTGATCCTATCATTGTGAGTGGGTGGGGAATGACATGGTCAAGGTTACCCTCAGCTACATAGCAAGTTCCGGGGCAGCCTGGGATGTGAGACCCTGTCTCAAAACAAACAAACAAACATTGGCACAATCTTCCTTTAAGAAACCTGGAGCTCGGGAAAAAATTCAAGTCTCAAATTATAAACATATAGCACGATTCAAGCTTTGAATTAATGCTCTACTCACAAAAATGTGCAATACTGGCCTTTATATTCAATGCAAACATTTTGAGCCTTTTCCAAATATTCCAAACAGAAAAGCACTCTGATGTTCCCTATAAGGAAGGGGCTTAGATTAATTAGAGGTCTTAATACTACAAAAAAATAAAAACATTTGCTATATACTATATAGCTTGTACTTTTCTTCATTAAAATGTGGCCTCTAAACACACACTCAGCAAAGGGAATCAGAAGGGGAGGTGCTTTCCCGGTCGGAGGGGACCATTGTGAGTACGGCTGCATGGTTCTCATTCCACTAACATTCCAGCAAAGATCTCAGCATATGAATTATATAAGTCATAAGTTTTATTTCTTTTTGGATCAGAAAATAATCACAGATCCGGAAAGGCTGGTGAAAGCCCCGGACTGACTCTCTTCATTCTGAGCACTGTGCAACCGGAGAAATGCGAGGCATTTCCCAAGGGCCTTAGCGAGGCCCTAAAGAGTTAATGAAGTTCCTAACAGTCGTTATTTTACAATACTGGGCACCGAAGCATTCACAAGACGTACTTCTATTTACATATGTCAAGAGGATTTGGGGGTTTGCAGACTGGAAATTCTGAATAGATTTTTCTCTTGAAAATACAGATCATGCATATAATTCTCTGGAACCTATTAAGTGCTATATTTGTAGTCACTTTTAGAAGATACTTAGTAGAAATGTATGTGCCAAGAATAGAGAAGCCTGACTACCAAGATGTGCAGTCCCCGAGGGTGCAGAACTCTGAGCCCGGGACGCAGGATCAAGGAATATAAGTGGGTTTGATGCATTGAACTCTGTGACAACAGGACCGGCACACAGAGAGGCAACAATACACAGTGGCACAAAAGGTGTTTGCCAGGTTGGGGGGGGGGGCTGTCCCGCACCTAAGATAGGAAGACAAAGGATCAAGTCAAGGCTCCAACTTGTTATCAACAGTGAAAAGCACTTGCTGGGATTCCAGCAGACTGAGGATAATCAGACAGGGCAAAGCGAAATCAGCTATCCTTGGCCACAACTGGCCAGCTTGGAGGACATCTGAAACCGTGTCCAACACCACGTTGGCTGAAACTGGTGTCCATTGCTACAGTGACAGCCACGTAGAGCTGGGCAGAGCATGTGAAAACACACCGCAGGGGCAGGCACACTGGAGATCACTGACTCAGGCGATTTTGATATTATTCAAAGCACGCCAGAACACACAGGTGATAAGAAAACCAAGAAAGTTCTGTAATAAACTGTCAGGGCAGGTTTAAGAAAATGCTTGTGCGCTAAACCTGGAACGTTAACTACGGTTTAAAATGATTTTTGTAGGTAGTTTTTACATTTTTCTGCGGGTACAGGATGTACGTTGCTCATATTCACTCATCTTCCCCCGCTCCTGCTGAGTCCCATCATTCTTCTTCGTTCGCAATCTTGTTTCAGTTATGTGATCCAGAGCCAGGCAGTGGGTGGCGCACGCCTTTAATCCCAGCACCCAGGAGGCAGAGGCAGGTGGATCTCCATGAATTTGAGGCCAGCCTGGTCTACAGAGTGAGTTCCAGGACAGTGAGGGCTACACAGAGAAGCCCTGTCTCAAAAGAACAAAAACAAACAAACAAAAAACTGTGATCCTGAACAATGAACTCATTGATGCCGCCGTAGAAACCCTACTGCTGGGGACAATGTTTGTCTGGGTGGCCTTTGTGAATCTGGGTGGAGCCACCATTTCTCTTCTAGGTAGGAAGACTGACACAGACCTGGCCTGCAGGCTGAGGGCCTCTGTGACAGGGTTTGTCTACTAGAACTCGGAATTCATGACTCAGTGAGAAGAACATCCACAGCTTTATATGAAGGTCTCAAGGTCTCAGGCTAAGGTGGCAGATCACCTGCTTAGTGTATGAGACACCCTGGGTTTGACCCCCCAGCACCAAATAAATAAACATTCTTGATTTCTCACCATTTAGCAAATGGCTGCATTCCTTAAGTTTTCATGGTATTTGATCAAAATACAAGGAGTCTATCCAGTAATTTCTTCATATTTTATGTTATATATTCATATAAACATTAAACACACATATTCAAGGCATCAGAAGATGGAAAATATTGCAGATTGAGCTACTTGGCAATTATTCCATAGGGCTCTTTGTAATGGAATGAAAGATAAAATATAGGAACTTTTCGCCCTCACGTAAATGGTTTTTTAGGAAGCTAAACAAAGTATAATTAACCCCTATCAACCAAATATATTATTTTTAAAACATTAAAAGGGACTTCCTAGGAATCCAAGTTTGGTGAGTAGAATCAACGGGCTGAAATAAGTTGATGTCGACCAACAAAAGCGGCGTCGGAGAAGCAACTATTCTAACATCGGTAACTGGTGAGCTGAACACCGTCCAATTTCAAGTGAACACTTAACACTTCCTGGCTGGATTCCCTCATAGAATATAGCATCTCTCTCTCTCTCTCTCTCTCTCTCTCTCTCTCTCTCTCTCTCTCTCTCTCACACACACACACACACACACACACACCACCAGCATTCACAAATGAAAATGATACATGTCTGTAACCTCAGCACAGGGCGTTCTAGGACAGCCTAGCAATACACTGGCTCAAAACAAGTATTAGTAAGAGTTAGGCCACAAGCACAGCTCCGGAATAGGTGGGGATGTAGACCTGAAAACTATTTGTGAAGCATCTTGTATGCATAAGGAGACTAGAGTCATTCGCGCACGTGGTGTGTGTGTGTGTGTGTGTGTGTGTGTGTGTGTGTTTGTGGAGCAGTAGCAGGGAATAAATCTAAAATTGCATTCCACAGATGAGGCTGGGAAGACAAGCTAGAAGAACACCACTAGGTGATCCTGAGGGCCACCGTGTACCTAACTAACACACACACACACACACACATTGCTTGTGGCCCTGAGTGCTCTCTCTCATCAAAGCCCCTCTTTTGTGGTTGGGTATCACACTGCCCAGAACTCGACATATCTATAGTCTCTACATGGCTTCTTGTTGCTTAGCCTGTCTTCTCTACAGTAATACATTTTTCTTCAATGATACACTTAATTTTTTCAGCTCACCCTAACCAGGTTATGGTTCTGATGTCTGCGGGTCATATCACTTACATGCGTTTATACTAGCCTTACCTATATCTCTCATATTTCCTCTTGTTCTAATAAAGTCCTTAATAACCGTATACGCCATCCCACGCTGCAGATCATGTTTGTACTACAGGAACAAACTAACTCCGAAAATTGCTATGTTAGAAGCTCAGGATCAAGCAGTATCACGGTTTACATTTAGTTACTAAGGTCTCCCTCACAGTTGCCCCAGTTAGGGTTTTCTTCTGGCCCTCCAGAGGCCAGAAGCCTGCAGGGCAGCAGGAGCACTGTTCTCAAAGGGACACTGCTTAGCAGGTCCTTGTGCATAAGAAATCTGCTCTCCTCGACACAGCCCAACCTCCAAGGCCATCTTTTCCCACCCACTTGGCCATGCACAACTGGGATGGATGTTGTAACAAAAGTTCACAACACAGACGGGGGTTTCCAGGAGCTGCAGAGATGGGGTAACTGCTCTCACGGTAACCCCCCTGGCTCTAGACAGTGCCTGGGCTTCCTCCTTTTCCACCCTTCTTAGGCACTAAGCGTTCTCAGCCTTCTCGAATAAGTTCCTCTTAACACCCCAAACTCTTGAAGCTCATCACTCCTACTTCCATGTTCCCAGCACCTACCCTGTCCTTAACCTTTGTAGAAACAGGAGGATAGTGGACCTCCACGTGCTCAGGTTCAACCTACCATGTACAGTAAAACGTTTTCTAATTTTTCTTTGCGACCACACGGGGAAGCCATTTTTTTTCTTGCCACTCTCTAAGCGACAGAGCATAAGTGCACATGCAGATTCGCACTGTGTCCGCCACTGAGCATCCTAAGGTGACTTACGATACGTGCAGGGATGTACACAGGCGACCTGCAAATGCTACACGATTCTCTGTAAGGATCAAGGGCATCTGAGGCTACACACACTGGAATCAAGGTCTATAGGCATGGAGGGACAGTTGTGGAGTCTCCCACCTCCAGACTGGCAGAAGATATGCCCAGAGAGACACCTTGGGAGCTGGACTGCCTTTCCTGGAAGGGTCCCCTCTGCCTTTCCACACAGACGTTGGAGCTCTAAATTACTCTTCCTTCTGGGGACATTCAGGTCCCAGATGGTCACTCTCTCCCTGGACTGAGCTGCGTGTCGGGGCTCTGTATGATGAAACAAGGCTGAAAATCACCAAGGTTTCCCACTATCTGCTTGGGAAAAGGCAGATACCAGTCGGTCTTCCAGTGTGCCACGCACCAGGCTGGGAAGTGACGTGGGCCATGGGATGCGTGTGAACTGACCAAAAAAAGGACACTACAAACCCAGTTTGCATCCAGAAGGGGAACATTTTTTGAGTGCTTTCTTTTTTAATTTTTTACAGTTCCTTGTTTATGCTACACACAACAGACAGCTTCCATGAAGCAAAAAGTCATTTTAATCCAACTCCATTACCGTAAACTATGAAGTCTCGCGCGGAGGCCCTTAAATGGGCGTCGTCATTCTCAAACCAACTCCATTACCATAAACTACGAAGCCTTGCATTGACTCCCATTTAAGGGCATCGTCATTTTCAGTCCAACTCCATTTCCTTAACTATGAAGCCTCGCGATGATGCCCTTAAATGGGCGCCGTCGTTCTCAGTTCAACTCCATTACCGTAAACTATGAAGTCTGGCGCTGATGCCTATTTAAGGGCATCATCATTCTCAGCAAATACAAGCATCTTCTGCTGCCGGCACGTACTTTGCGCTGATGAGGTGTGCATTCAAAATGGAAAGTTAAATTATTCCAGGGAATAAAATTATCATTAGGAAAGTTTCCTACAGCAATTACGGTAGCAGCAGATTTTTAAATTATCATCTAACCGACTGCTGATACCGGATAAATTAGAGCAAATCAAAATAAGATTAAGCGTGTAAATGAGGCATGGCTTCCATGGCACTGTAAGTGTCTTCACACGGATTAGGTTTTACCAAAATGAGAAGCCGTTACCACCACCACTGCCAGGTTTTGATTTTCCCTCCTGAATTTCATGCTATTTTTATTTCCTTGTAAGAAGACAATTAAATCTTAGATTTCAGCTCGCCCACCAACAAAATCCCCTTTGTATATTTATCCATTTAGAAACCTTACATACTGAGCATAAAATCTCCACGTGACCTAAGGAAATGATTTGCTCTCGTCCAGATTACATCAATATTTAAGCATCAATATTTAAGGTCGCTTTTTTTTTTTGCATCTAGTAATAAAACTGGTCAATGGAGTTCCCCAGGTACACATGAAAATTTTATTTTAAGACATTTATTACAAGGTTAGCTTAGGTTATAAACTTCGGAAGAAATCATTCCCAAAAACGCAGAAGCAATAACCTTACTTAATAGAAGCTCGCTCCATAAGAACTGACACTCATTTAACAAAACAGTCAACGATCCCTCCTAAACCACAGCTGCCAGCCGGAGCTCTCCTCTTTGATGTCATTAACTTGGGCCACTATTTTTTAATCTTCAATCTTAAATGAATTCCCTGGGAAGCTTGCAGCAGGTTGGCTGGTGGAAGGGATTAAACATAAGGGTTTATATAAAGCAAAGCAGCTTTTGATTCAATGCTATTACACCATGATCACTTACCCATAAACTGTTAGATACCGAGAGTTTTTTATGTTAGACACAAAGATTGTTCATTTTCAAAAGCTGTTTTCATGCAATAAATAGAATGGGGGTTATTTGTATTGTTCATATTCACTTTACAAATATTCAACATGGCTCCAAGGGCACAAACCCATGTGTCTGGGCGATGTTTTATTTTCGATTGTTTTGTTTCAGGATTTTTTGTTTTGTTTTGTTTTTGTTTGTTTTGCTCCTGTGTATCTGCTTAAGACTTTTTCTTTTGGCTTTTGGTGGGGGAGAGGGCATCAAGTTTCCGCTGTGGTGTGCTAAATGGAATCTTTCCATATGTGGAAACATTCAACGAAGAATATTTGTGTATAACTTCAGTTCAACATGAGCCTTTTCCCAGAAGGAGACTAGTGGTCTCTGTGACTTACTGAGGAAAGAAAACAGGATTCTTGAAGGATGCTTTTAACCGATGCATTTTTCAGAACACTTCTTGAGGCAGCATTTGAAACAACCATGGACACCTGGCTGAATGTCAGGGCTTTGTGAGAACCCTCCCCCACCTTCAGCTTGTGCCCCTACCCCTTGCTGGGCAACAGCATCCCTCCCACTGACAGGTTCACTGGAGCCCAGACTTGGGGTTCCCGCCCTGTGGCCTCTACTCCAGAGAAGCTTGGAGTTGTTAATTCTGTGATCAATGGACCAAGACTCCAACTTCAGGGCATCTTTCTGCTGTGCCCAGGCAGCACTTAGAAGTACATCTAACTCCCTAAAAACATCCCAGAAACTCTCTCAGTCTTGATTCTGCATCTAGTCTTCCAGCCTACCACCACATTTCCAGGCTTCCTGGTATCTTTACAAGTCCTTTTTCTGGTGTAAGTGAACGACAGTCTAATTTTATTACTCAGAACTAAATAACCTACCTGATACATATGCCCTCTTCTGAGATTATCTCTATGATACTGTAATGGGCATTGACTCTACTTTTGCCACCAGGAGCTCTTCCTGGAGAAGAATTATTGCCTGACCTTACCTCCCGGCTCTGAGGAGCCCGCAGAGGCAAACTCCAGAGAAATTGGTAGCCTTAAGAGAACAGTTGAAGGTTTCACTGTTGCTATGCAGCGCCTGGATCCAAAGGCTGATGGAGACAGTAATGCTATGCATGTCCTTGCACACAAGGACCTTTCTAATTTGTGACCTATAATCTCAATTATATTTGTAGAAACCCTGTGACCCACCTTCAGAGGCTCTGTCTCACAATACAATGAGCAGTGAGCTGAGCCATCAAATCTCCATCTCACCCGTAAAACCTACTAAGTCTGAAGAGAGAGAAGCCTACAAGCCTTGGACAGTCCTGGCCCATTTCCTACTGTGTTACCCTCATCTTCAGGACTCCCTAAAATCCTTTGGGACCTCAGAATCAAATGCCCACACATTAGCTGAAGTTTCTGCCTATAAGTTTCTTAAAATCCAACAGAAATAGCAATCCCCAGTGAACTAGGATGTTGGTTAGGTCCACAAATAATGGTGAAGACTTGGACTTTTCCAGCATAGCCCATCCAGATCCAAAGACACCGGAAAAGTACTCAGAGATGCCCCGGCAATGGAGGGAGCACTAAAAATGTACCTGCCTGTCTTTAGACTCCACAGTCTGTGGAGCTGGCCATACGATAACATAACACTCCTGCGATTTGATTATGTTACCTATTCCAGGCATAATTATGGCTGTGCTGTGATTCTGTTTGAATGGCTGTTAGACGGCACTGCTGGTCCCAGCCCGCTGGGAGAGTGCAATCAGAACCCTTCTACCCTCCTGGTAAAAATGGAAATTTTTATCAATATGAAAAAGGAGATAAACGATACAAAAAAAAAAAACCATTGGAATACAATTTCCATGCAATCAATTTCATCAGTCTCACTTCTGGATGCATAGTCAAAAAAATTAAGGTGAGAATCTCAAAGAGAATAGCACTCCTCAATTCATTCCAGAACTATTTCATTAGCCAAAATGAAAAATGACAGGTGATGGGTAAGGGAATCATAGTATATAATTGGGGGCATGACAGGGTCCAACCAAAAAAGGGGGGCATTTACACACACAGCAGTAAGTAAAGACAAACTAGTAATAAGTCGGACTCACACGAACTGGGTTTTTAACTCTTAACCTACATGTCCTCTAAAACCACTACAGGATGCTAAGCCACCAGGATGCCAAAGAATAGTCTTACATCACATCCTAGTGCCTTGTGCCCAAGGTATTGGCATCCTACAGTGCCTAAGATCAATAAGAAAGGGTTGTGTCACTGTTGTCTGGGTTTCTGTCCTGCCCAGTTCCCACAGTTGTTAAGTCTCAAAGAAATCACACAGAGGTCTACATTAACTAGAAACTGATTTTCCCATTAGCTCAGGCTTTTTATTAACTCATAACTTATATTAGCCCATTATTCTAGTATATGTTAGCCACGTGACTGAGTACCTTTTTCAGTGAGGCAGTCACATCCTGCTTCTTCTGTGTCTGAGCCGGGACTGCAGAGGAATAGGCTTCCTTTTTCCCAGAATTCTCCTGTTCTCCTTGACCCACCTCTACTTCCTGTCTGGTTGTCCCGCCTATACTTCCTGCCTGGCTACTGGCCAATCAGTGTTTATTTAAAATATAATTGGCAGAATATAGACATTTGGCCCACACCATGTCACAATCATGGTACCATTTAAATCGGGACATTCTAAGCATAACCCAGCCCCTCCCACCGTGGTAGCAAACCTGATCTCTAAAACCTAGCAGGATTAGCTGACTTCCTCTGTGAACCTTACAAATGTCTGATTTCTTGCAAATAAATAGCGCCTAACATTTTAAGCTACATTTTACAATAAACTTAAAGAGGCCATCAGTTTCATTAGACCTACCGTGGCAACACAATGGGTCTTTTTGAGGGGCATCCTTAACCCCCTCCACCGTGAGGAGCAAAACGAAGCAGAGGCTGTACAAATCACATAAACAATTGTTGCGGGCCCTGAGAAAGCGAGCATAAATCACAGGCAGAACCCTAATAAAAGTCAGGAAGCAGAACGGAGTGAAATGTAAGATGCTACAGGCTTTCTTCCCTATTGATATACTTTTCCAAGAATCACTGTAATATTGAATACATGGAACCTGTGAGTCTAAGTAAAATTGCCAGTTAATAGCTCTGTTCTAGTTTTTTAATTGAGATATTTATTATAACTCCTTAGATGCTGTTTGGAAGACATCTTTGTTCAAGATACTTACTACCTTCTATGCATCTAACACCTAAATATATACGGAACTGGAATTTAAGAATGGGGACTCAGGAATTCAATCCATCAGGTACGGTGATGCACCCCTACTCCAACCCCAGTACTTCGGAGGTTGCCACAGGTTTGCCATCAGTATGAGGCCAGCCTGAGCAATACGGTAAGCTCAAGACCAGCAAAGAAAGGCAGCTTAGTAAGATTCTGTCTCAGAACTAAAAAAAGGTGGGGACTGTGAGGGTAGAGCACTTGCCTAGTATTCATGAAACCTTGATTCTATTCCCACTTAACCAGCAAAAAGAAATCTACCAAGTATCTGTAGGGACTCAATCCCAAGGCTAGTCCAACGGAGTCACAGAGTTGCCTGCCTCTAGCCATGAGTATGAGACAACCACACATCTATACTTATATACAAAAATCTTCTGAGTTGTGACTAAAGAAATAAATGAGAAGCAGTCATATGGTCAGCGAAGCAGTCTCCTCCATATAAATTAGCAGCATTTGGATTTGGCCATGCAGCCAGAAACCATTTCTGAACAAAAATTAGGAAGTTTGCTGAGGAAATAAATATAGCCTACTTTAATTATCAAACGCAGGAAGTGAATGTACTGAGCAGAGAGAGGCATCAGACCAATGCTAAAATCAAAATTACAAGGCAAGGACTAGCCGGCATGCGCACAGCCTGGGCATTAATCAGGCTCTAAGCTTCATAAACCAGCAATTACTAATTTGCTCATTAAGACAACAGCTTTATGCAAAGTCCTGTTGGTGTGCACTGTGCAGGCATCCAGAATTGCTTCTCTCCAGCTTTGCTTCCCTAGGTAAGCGATTTTTCAACATTACCCCGACTCACCTTCCTCAACTACAGGAGAGAGAGCCTAAGTGTATCCCCACAGTTACCCAAAGACTGGATGTAATATTGCAAAACTGCAGCGATGAAAGATAATATTATTCAGGAACCTCTGAGATCCAGGTGAAGTCAGCAAAGTTGAGAGGAACATCACAGCAAATCAATTACTTCTTAAGAGTTCAATGTCTCTGAAACCCATGGCCAGGCTTTTCCTTCACACCCACCTCTTCCCTTGATCTTACCAAGCACCCCACTGTTTATTCTAATACCCAAAAGGGGCTGCAGAAAATGAGGAAAGGAACTGGGGGTGTGGGAGAGGTGTGGTGGCCACACAAGCTGGCTGGGCTCGTGATTGAAAACGACAAGTTGAACCAATGACCCAGGACAGGTGTAGCCAGAGACAGACAAGGGCAAAGGAAAGAAGAGTGGCCAATCCACGTGCAGTTAGAAGAGACTACGTGCAGGACAGAGTTTTAACATGAAAGAGAATGGCCCATACTAGTATCTTCTAGGAGGATCTGTACTATATGGCTGAAGTTTCCCCCTCCAAGCAAGGATGACTTTCCTGGGTAAAGCATTAGAGAATTTCCTCCTGTGTGTATATCAGCCCTTATTCACGTGCAACTGTGCAAAAGAGATGTACAAGAAGCTGGGATCAGGGTCTAGTGGTGTTCACTCCTAAGGCAGAGGCAGGTGAACCTGTGTTTCTGAGGCCAGCCTGGCCTACAGAGTGAGCTCCAGGCCAACTAGAATGAGATAGTAAGATCCTATTTCAAAACAAAAGTAAAGGGATGGAGAGATGGTTCAGTGGGCAACAGCACTTACCATGAAGGCAAGGGGACCTGAGTTCGAGTCTCCAACACTCATCATAAAAGGGGGTTGGGGAGATAGGTATGGTCACGCATTAGCATAGAGAGGCAGAGACAGGCTGATCCCCAGGAGACTACTAGCCAGATAGCCTAGCCAAAACAGAGAGAGGACAAGGTTCAGGGAGAGACCCTGTCTCAAAAACTAAATGGAGAACATAAGAAGAAAACTCCCAGCATCCTCCAGTGGTCTCTGCTTATATGTATACCTGTGCACATATGTACACATACATATCACACACACTGGACACTAATGAAAATCCAAACCAAAGGAAATACACATTACTGCTATCATGTGGGGAGAGTGTCTCCGTATTTACAGAAAATGTCACCTCTCATAAACATAAGGCCCAAGAATGCAACTCCTTGCATTCCTCCCCATGACAACAGATTTTTCTTGGTGTTGAAATGTTTCAAGCATCATCGATCAACGAAGAATTCACAATACTCTAAGTCCCTTGGAGACAGAAACCTGCCACCTTGAATACGGCACGCTGCCTCAAGCAAGCTGCTGCTCATAATGCCGCCCTTCGGCTTCAGGGACAGAAGGGCCATTGTCACGCTACACGAACTCACAGGTGGAGCCACTGCGCCTTCACTGCTCTCCTCCACGTCTCAGGACTCAGACGAGAAGTGCTGAACCTTTATTGCCTCTATTCACAACCCTCCAAAGTTGAGGGTTGCACAACTGTCTTCCTTATTGGCCGCACACAATCATGAGCGTGAGCGAAAACAATAAATACAAGCTTAATTAGATCTCTGAGAAAACAAAACATTTCCAGGCTCTGGTCTGACAATTACTTGTTAGCCATGCTTGGACCAAACCGCAAATACATGTACATTATTTCATACATGAAATAAAGGAGAAAGGGAAAGGAGTAGAGGAAAAAAGAGTATAGGAAAAGAGACTCGTTCTTCCGGAAATCTATACAGCATATTGTACAGATTTAACGCTAGAATAATAAACTTGGAGTCATCAATCGTGCACCAATGCTGCCTTGAGGAAAGCAACCCCTGGTGTCATCTAACCCAGAGCAAGCTCAGCTCTGACGTCTCTGTTAGTCTCTGTTCCGTTTTTCCTGTGTTGTCCCTCGTCCCCTTCTATCTGTTGTGCGAGTCTGAATCTGTACCTGCCTGAAAGCCGTCCACTAGATCTGTCTGTCCCCATGTCTATATCTGTCTTGCCTGTGTTTCTCGTTCTGCATCTGTTGATGGGCATAGGCAGCACCACCTGGGAAGGAAGGCAGAGACTGTACAGAAACCTTTAACACCCTTACATGGGGTTAAGTCACCGGCTCCCAGTGACCCCAACTGTCCCAGCCAGCAAACAGCATCACAAACATCTGTATATCAAGGAGCATCTGTACCTTGTGTGCAGTGTTCATGGTGGGTATCAATTTATAAAATTCCTTTCAAGCTGTAGTTGCTGTCATCGGCAAATGGTTACCATAACATACGTGTAAACACACACGCATTACTCTGGGGTCGGGGGCATGGAAGAGTTCATAATTTAAGATTATAGCCATGCATTCGCTTAGGTTATCAGTGCCGATTGTATGAGAAATCCAAGGCAGGCAAGGTTGGTTCTCACGTTGTTGTCTTAAAGGCAGATTAAACAAACAGGCTGAGGACACAGCAGGGTAGCACGCTTCAGGCTTCAGTGACGCCAAAGTGTATTCCTAACTTTGGCTGTGAGGTCCAGCAACAGTTCCAGTCTCTTAGAATGTAAGAGATATTTTTATCATTATGTTACATCACCATAGTATGCCTTCCTGCTTCTCTGACTGCAGCAATGATACATATATACTATATATCTATATACTTTATATCTATATACATATATCTCTATCTATATACATAATGTAAGAGAAGAATGCAATGAAAAACATGACTTAATAACTCAAGAATGTAGGGAAGAAAGTATAATTTAGTTTTTTAGCCTGGCGGGTTCAAAAGGAATAAGATAATTTAAGCATCTACTACTTCCAGTCAACATATAAGAACTGGTGGGCCCAGTATTGTAAAGATTTCAGAGAAGTACCTGGTAGAGAGTCTTAGAGTTAAATGCCCGTCCTTAGCCAGCAATCCTACTCTCTGCACTAAGGGCAGAGGCTATTCTGGTTTTATTTTGAGCGCTATGATACACTGACCAAAAGCAACTCAAGGAAGAAAGGGCTTATCTAATCTCATCATTTCACGTCCGGATCCCTCGTGGAGGTACATCAGAGCAGGAACTCTGGCACAGACCATGCGGGAATGCTGCTCAGTGGCTTGTCCCCATGGTTCTTTGAGCTTACATTCTTATATAACCCAGAATTGCCAGGCCATGGGTAGCACCAACCACAATGGGCGGAGCTCTCTCACGTCAATCATAATGGGCGGTTTTATCGAAGATAGAAGGGGGAGGATGGCGGCAGGTGGAGTGAGTAAAAAACTGAATTTGAGATGCCTCGAAAGAAACAGGAAATGTCAGTCCTTCCACGCAGAATTACATGTCAAGTGTTTTATAAAGCTGGCCCCAGATATGGCCCATCGGCGACATCACTGGCAAAGCTGCACAAAGAATATGAAATGACATCATTCAGAGACGTACAGGTGCCTCTCAAAGAACTCTAAAAGAGGCTACCTTTTCTTCAAAAAAAAAGAGGGGTATAATTATAATTTTGTATTCTACAGAAGTAACAAAAATCATCTTTTATTGTATTCCCATTTTAAAACAATCACATGCACAGAGGGAAGGAGGAAGAGGGAACAGAGGCAGGGAAGGATGTGGGGAGAGGAGGATCACATCTGGCTGATGAGAAACTTTTGAAGGTGGACATCCAGCAAACACTTTCTTGAAGAAGTAGCGGAGACATGAAATTCTATTGAGTGCCAGAAACGGAAGGATAAACAACACTCTGTCATAACGATCAGATCAGTAACGCTGACTGGCAGGTGAGACTGAGAACCAGGTACCAAGCTTGTCCTTCACGGAAGCCAGACCTCTGGGGTGGCCAGCCACTATCAACTGATGCTCCTGCCCAAGTGTCCCCACTATACTCGGGTTGGAATGCCATCTTTGCTGGGATACATTAAGAAGGTGGACACAGTCAGGGCTTGGGGGTGGGACCTCCAGGAATAGAGAGGCTGGAGAAGGCCATGGAGTCAGCTCTCACCTCGAAGGACATTTCATTGTATTTTAATAGATAAAGCTTGCTTGAAGATAAGAGAGTAAAACAGCCACATTGATCAGCCTTCCAGACCAGGCAGTGGTGGTACACACCTTTAATCCCAGAAGCCACACTAGTTGCCATAGAAACCGGGCAATAGTGGTGGACGCCTTTAATCCCAGCACTAAAGAGGAATATAAAACAGAAGGAGACACCTCTCACACACAGTCTCATTCTGAGATTCCTAGAGGCAGGATCGCCATTTCACACTGAGGTAGAGGGAAGAGCCAGTGGCTGGATATTTTGCTTTCCTAACCTTTAGGTCGAACCCCAACATCTGTCTTTGGGTTTTTATTAATCCTGCTACACTCACCCAATGGAAACTGAGGCTTCTGAAGCACAGACGTGCAACGGATGCTCTGCCTTACCATGTGATGTCTTGTGCAACCCCAGAATTTTACGAAGTCCCCACTGGCACAACATGACCTCGGCAGGCACAGCCTCATGACCTTGAACCTCTGGAACTACAAACCGACTAACCCTTATTTCTATACAAACCTCCCAGTCTGTGGTATTCAGTCACAACAGGAAACGAGCTACGTCAGAAGATGAAAGACTTTCTTCCAACAACTGCAACAATAAATGTCATTTGCTAATAGCCAAGAATATGGTAGCAATAACTGAAAAGCTAAGGGAGAAAAAGGTCTGCTTCTCTGGGCTTCGAAAAGCTTAGAATACACTTTTTTTTTTTTTTTTTGGTTTTTCGAGACAGGGTTTCTCTGTGGTTTTGGGGCCTGTCCTGGAACTAGTTCTGTAGACCAGGCTGGTCTCGAACCCACAGAGATCCACCTGCCTCTGCCTCCCGAGTGCTGGGATTAAAGGCATGCGCCACCATCGCCCGGCTTAGAATACACTTCTTGAGAGTCAGAACCAAGTCGGAATTCTGGTTTATTCCTTGGTGCTTGTCCCAGTGCCGCCTACACACAATTTTACAACTAAAAGCATGACTGAAACATAAGCAATTTTTTTGCCAGTCCATGACCAACTTTACTGTAAAGGGAATGTCTCCAAAGTCACCGAGTGATAAGGAGGTGGATGCAGGGTAAACAAGAGTCAATGTCATGCATGACCCGCGGGTGACACTCTGAAGACTTGTCCCTGAGTAGTGTGTGTTTACTCTGTCCCCACCAGTGCAATGCAAATAAATTGGTGGTATTAGTGAACTTACAGAGATGTTTTGACTCGGATTTTATTTTTGTATTTATTTGGCCTCCATCCAAACAACGCGATCAATCTCAATGGGCCTGTGGATGGCAGCAGCTCTGGCTCCCAGCACACCTACAGACAAGGACTCTCACAGACCAACTGCTCCTCAGCTCTGCACAGGACGCCACACGTCCTCAGTACAGACTTCAGGCTGGCACCGGCAAATACGTGGAGAAATGTAAAACAAAGATGAACTGTGAGGGGACACGGTGGCTTCAAGCAGCACAGGGAATGAAGGTTCCAACAACCCTAAAAAAGTCACAAGGCCCCCAACAGCTGAAAGAACACACATCTCTACCATACCTACAGTGAGGTTATTTTTTCTCCCGTTCTATTGTTTGAGAAGTCCATACATGACTGCGTATTCTGACCTGATCTGCTCCCCTCACTGCCCTCCCCTGATTTGTGACCCTTGTCCCTTCACAACCACTTTTTTCTCATGTGCTCTGGCTCTTTAAACCCCTGAGTTCACTAAGCATTGTCTGTGTGAACATGGGTTTAGGACCATGTATTAGAGTGTGGGGAGTCTCTCATGTCCAGCATCCCTGGAAAACCAACCAACCAACCAACCAAACAAACAAACAAACAAAATACAAGCATCCCTCCTGCCCATTATCAACTGTCAGTACTCCCTCAGCTAGGGGTGGGATTTCCTGACCTCTGCCCCCTGCCCTCTGCTCAGATTTTTTCTGGCTTGACCTTGTGCCGGGAGGGAGCTTAAGGAGGGAGACAGAATGCAAATGGTATTATTGTGCCAAACACTGATTTAGTCTATGTTTTTCTCCAAATTGTTTTGAATTCAAGATGTAGACAGGAAGCTAGGGACGTGGCTCAGAGTGGTCAGAGGCTTGCCACACAAGTCTGACCACCTGAGTTTGGATGTCCCAAATCTACATAAAAAATCGAGAAATGCTAGCGGTACACAGCTAGCCTGGCACACGCAGCATCAGGGAAACAGTGAGACATACCCTGTGCCCAGGCAAGGCTGAAAATGAGGACCAGTACCTGCTGTTGCCCCTGACAGCCACATGCATGCCATGTCACATGTGCCCCACACTCATAAATGCATAAACACACAACAAACACATTATCATATGCTCAAACATGCATTACATATACATTAAGTTTTTTTTTTAATTTTAAATGATACATTTGGTAAACACTTGTTACCAGAGCAACACTCTTAAAGCCTTAAGAGACACACCAGGTCTACAAGACACAGAGCATTTTAGGGAGAGAAGGCTCATCTACTTCCTATTGACTTCCTCTCAACGGGTAGAACTAAAATTCATTTCATTCCATTTTAGGTTGACAAAGGGCTGTGTTTGGCTCATGGCTATGTGCCTAGAGGAACAGAGTAAAAAACTTACAAATTGGAGCGGGACAAAATTTCACCCAATGCATTCTTGCCATTTTCTCATTGATTCCGCCTCTACTGGCATCTGAATCTCTGAGCGGCACACAAAGAAAGAGAAATTTGGAAGCAACTCGCTTCTCTACTCTGGGCTGGAAGGAAGACAGTTCTTATCCTTTCAAAGTCAACTACCTTTTAGAATCACCAGGGCAGGTTTAAACACTCTCCCTACCAGCCACGTGGACACCAACAAGACAGGAGTCCCTGTGGGTAGAACCCAATGCTAATGATTTTAAGATTCCAAGTGTTTCCAACTTGCATTCATGGGTAGCGAACTCCCACACTGCATTCTCGCATTTTTCTAAGGGCATTTTAAGTCCATGCAATTCTCTCCTATTTGATAAGACACAGCCTCCCTCATTACCAAAATGGAAGTAACCAATGCGAGTGAGGATGTTGAGAAAGATCTCTGGTGCATTGCTGGGGAAATGTAATTAGTATAGCCATGACCCCACCCAAAACAAACAACAACAGAAAGGATTTGCTATAGGATCCAGCCGTCACATTTCTAGGAGCGCACACACAAAGGGGAAATAATCCAGTGTATCAAGGAGACAACCATATTCCATGCTTATCACACACAACCTTGCTACCAAAGAGAACATCCAGTGTCGCTTAGCGATGGGTAAGGAAAATGTGGCAACATATACACTGTGATATCATCAGCTGTGAAAAATGATGAAATCCCCTCATGTACAACGACATGAACATGTCCAGAGGCCACGATGCTAAGTGAAATGAGCCATGCTCAGAGAGGGAAAAACAAAACAATACAAAAGGAAGGAAGGAGGGAGGGAGGGAAGGAGGGAGGGAGGGAGAGAAAACATGCTCTCACTCCTAGATGAACACTACAGTTGCTGAGGTCAGGAAATACAGAGCAGGGAAGATGTCACTGACAGCTGGAAGGGTGAGGAGCAGGGGCAGAACAGTTGGGTAGTGAGTACTAAGTACAGGAGGAAGTAACTCCCAGGGTTTGACATCATAATGAGGTCACCACAGTGTGACCCCCGAGAGCGTGGAGCCACAGTTCCTGTGCATTTCAAAAGCGCTACAAGAGTTCTCTAACTCTGTGTCTGATGTTGCCAACGCAGAGACACGAATGTTCGGAGTGATGGGCCGTTTGTGTGCATGTATAGAAATACCACGGCCAGCTCATAATTACACACTGCTGTATGCCAGTGAAAACAAGCACGCACACGCGCACACACACACACACACACACACGACACTGAGGGAGGCTCTGTAGAGACCCCTCACTGCCTTCAGGAGGAAGCCCGGATCTTCTGTTCTTGCTGTCCACTTTTATTTTCAGGCAATTTGTGTCTGCTGGACTGAGGTCCCTCTTGTTGTCCCCATTATATACATGTGTGTGTGTGTGTGTATATTTCCAAATAGTTCCATTCCCATTAGATACACTGACCCGCCCTGTGGATACTGTCCATCTTTTAATCAGTAGGAGTTTCTTCTATTATCTCTTTGAAGAGTGGGGCCACTTTTCATTCTTTTCTGTCGGGAAAACAAACGTGAAGAGTGGCAGCCTTTTGCCCCACCCTCCCCGCACATGAGCTCAGAGTTCACATCCTGCACTTTGTTTCGGAGGCGCGGTGAGCTTCCCTGAGTTTTCCTTTGTTTACTCTCTTTGGGGCCTCCTCTCCACGGCGGCTTTTGCTAGGATGAGTCAGCTCCCTCTCTGCCCCTTCATCTTCTCTTTCTGCTCATCGTAAGTATCTTTCCTTCACACCCTCTTTTACAGAGCCCAGGTATCACTATGGCCTGACGGCCTTGGAGAACAAGACTGTCCCAGCTTGCAAGACAAGCTGTCTTCTGACTTAGTCTCTCCTGTTTCTTTCATCTCTGACTGTGCCTGCCCATGCTCAGGCAGGGTACAGGCAGGATGCTGGCAGGATGCGGCAGGATGTATCCTTCCAGAAACAGGGGACCCTGTTCACTGGCTGAAGAAAAAGACAGGAAAAAACACACTCAGCCCTGACCCCTGATATTCTGCACACCTCTCACTGTCCTGTACCCTGGGAGGATCTTATGTTTGGGGTGACTCCTTCAACCCAAGCAAAGGTGACCTCGGTTAGAAATCAGAGCCTTGGGCCACAGCATCACAGGAAGTCCTCCTGGCCCCACTCCTACCTCACTTTGAAGGGTATCCCACAATCAGTAGCCTGCACTAGGTTTAAAAAGCAGCACACAGTCGCTACAGCGGAGAGGTGGACAATCAAGCTGGTCTCTGCCCCCGGTCTCCATAGACCCTGGTATTCACAGGGTCCCTGGGGTGCTTAGCTCTGTGTACCAGTGGCAGAGTTCCTCTTCTCCGCCAGCAGCACCCATCCTTCAGTGCTCTGTGGTGACTGCCTGGCATAACAAAAGACCCCTCTGCCATCTGTCATGAGACCACTGACTGTGAAGAGGCTGGCCACTGGAGCAAACTGTATGCTGCCCTGAAGCTGAGGACCGGAGTGGTGCTTATCCTCTCCCCTTTGTTCAGAACACCGCATTTGTCGGGTGTTCTCTGTAGTTTGCGCCTTGGTGTTGTGGGTGTTTTACAGGAGACAGCGACTTCTTTGTTACTCCCTGTTGTTTCTTCTGTGCGCTTCTAGGCACAGAAATGAAATTTTTGATGACAAAAATTTGCCTGTAACTGGGTCTTCATTTAATTTTGAGCACTTTGATGTAAAACTCAAAACTAGTTTTTTTTTTAATAAAACCAACCAATGCCAACTAAAACATGCTTAACCTTTGATTCATTATTGTAAGTATGTCCAAAGACAGAAATTACTTTTAACAGTAAATTATTATTTCTGTGAAATCCTTTTAACATCATATATAGAGATGAAAACTTTGCTTTCTATTAATAACCACAAGAAGTGTTCAAGGAAGTGTTCCACCAATTCCCAGTGGCTACGATGAAAGTGCTCCACCCACTCCAGTGGCTATAATGAAAGTGCTCCACCCACTCCAGTGGCTACGATGGAAGTGCTCCACCAATTCCAGTGGCTAAGGTAGAAGTGCTCCACCCACTCCAGTGGCTATGATGAAAGTGCTCCACCAATTCCAGTGGCTAAGGTAGAAGTGCTCCACCCACTCCAGTGGCTATGATGAAAGTGCTCCACCCACTCCAGTGGTTATGACGGAAGTGCTCCACCCACTCCAGTGGTTATGACGGAAGTGCTCCACCCACTCCAGTGGCTATGACGGAAGTGCTCCACCCACTCCAGTGGCTATGACGGAAGTGCTCCACCCACTCCAGTGGCTATGACGGAAGTGCTCCACCCACTCCAGTGGCTATGATGGAAGTGCTCCACCCACTCCAGTGGCTATGACGGAAGTGCTCCACCCATTCTAGCAGCTATGGTAGAAGTGCTCCACCCACTCCAGTGGCTATACATTCCAGTATCTGATGAACGTATGCCTTCAATTTTTAAGAATTCTTAAAAGATGTGTTTGGAAAGTTGTGTTTTTTACTTCTTTCTTAATTTCCATAATCCTGAATAAATTCAGGCTGGGTGATTTGAGGAGAAAAAGACTTCCCTTTCATCTCAATATTAGTAGTAAAGTTAGGGAGTGTAGCATAATGATAGAGCATTTGTCTGTCATGTGAAAGATACTCAGTTCCACCCCCAGCAACACAAATAATAATAATAATAATAATAAGTTCAGCATTGCCTCCACCACTGTTAAGTGCAGAAACAAGTACACTGAACTAGTATACTAACCCCGGGGGCTGGCGGTGGATGCTGTATCAAACTCACGTCTTGTCTCCAATCACATCTTAACTTTTCCTTCTTTTAAGATCAAATTAAAAACTCATTAAAACTAAACTCTGTTTTTCTCTTCTCAGGAGCCACCTCCCCTCCATCTGATCATAATATCAAATGTAAAACTATAACGAGCTCTTCACTACACATTTAAATCAGTCACAAATAAAGGGTTAACTTACAAAAACAAGTATTTCCTTTGGGAACATAATGTATAAGCAACCATGGCATAGAGTCCATATTATTACATATTCTGTGTATCCAGCTAATGATACATTTCCCTAAATGCTTCCCCCATGCAGCCCACAGTCTGGGTATAGAATACACCCTGAAGTTAGGTGACTGGCTTCCTTTTTATTCTCAAAGAGAAGAGCACAGTGGGGAATGTCTGGCTTGAAATCTCTGAGAGCTTCTGCTCACAGCCAGGAGGGAGGAGGAGGGAGGCAAGGACCCAGCCGCTGAGGGCCACAGCAGCAGCTAAAGAGGCAGCAGCAGTAAATGTAACCTGACAGGACCCCGGAGTCTGCAGCGAGATTCTATCGAGTGTTTTTAAATTTGGTTCCATGGAAGTCAACTCAGTTTTACCGGGAGATTTTACTAGACATTTAGCTGGTGTGCGTATAATTACTTGTCTCTCAGAATTGGGAGTGGGGAGTGAGAAACAGTCAGGGAAGATGTGCACAGGGTTCAAGATGGCACTGACTCAACACCAGATTGCAGCACAGTCAATATGTGTGCAGTTGCTTCAAAACTAAACATTTTAGTCTTCATTTTCACATAGATGAGGAACGGAAGCTTTGCTACCACTGTTTTCACTAAGGTGTTAAAAAAAAACCAAATACTTATCCCTATATATCCTTAATCTCTAGCTACCCTCTCCATTGTCCCCATGATTGCCAAAGACCACAGTGGGAGTCTGAGCATGCACTACAGCATCCAAGCGTCTGTCAGACATAATCAACTCACGGGCATACCACAAGCACGTGACGACTCCCAGAATTCATGGCGGCACTTATGTCTGTGATCCCTCAGAAAGGGGCCGGAAACAAACTAACTTCATCCAAGTCTGAGTCTGGTTCTTGAAATGAAAGCAATGCTGTGATAATATAAGAAAGAACAGGAGTTTCAAGAACTTTCGAGGCAGGGCTCTGGATCTCACAGCCAAAGCTAAAGCTCGGGAGACAGTTTTTCTGTGTGTTTCCAGAGCTCGGCTGCCGACTTCATTGCTTCTGCAAGACACACCCTTTGTTGTGTGTCTTCGCTAATTCCAAACTGTAATTTTGCTACTGTTGTGAATCATAATGTAAATATCTGGTATGCAGGATGTCTCTTATGTGCTGCCATGGGGGGTCGTGACCCAAAGGTTGAGAACCACTGTTCTAGAGGAAAGGTTTGGTGGTTTTGTTTTGGTTTTAGGCTTCTTGTTCTGGTTTATTTGTTTTGCCCAGCACCAGGGCCTTCAGGATGATGAGAGGCAGCCCCAGACAGTATAGCTTCCAACAATGAAGTTGAACCAATCTGTGAATTCATTCAACTACCGCCAAAACTAAAAGAACGTATAAATAACACATCTCTCCCCACCTCATGTTGCCTCTTACAAGGGAGGAAGGGAATGATATAGATGATCAGGAAGGCTCTCCAAAGAAGAGAAAGGTTCCACTCATTGCCCCCAGCTTTATCCTTGCCATTTAACTTTTCTAGCAACTTCGTCTGCTCCACTGCTTCCTGATGTGAAATGTCTCCAAGCAATCTGTAGGGTTCCAGCTGTCCTCAGCTTAGGCACACACTTTATGAACTGGTCATGACACAGTAATTGCTGCCCTAGGAAAACACGTCATAGGACCAAGTGTGCAAAGGGGCAGACATGTTTAGGAGCCCACAAAGCCTTGCCAGTGGAAATGCAGCGGGGCTTCATCACAAGGCAGGCCGCACAAGCATTCAACACTCCGCACCCACAGCCCCCTTTGAAAGGGTTGTGACTACTGCTGTGCTGAGACAGGCCAGCCTCAGGTTTGGTGACCACAAAGAAGCGGTATGACAGCTGGTTTCATGTCACCTTGCCACAAATCTGAATCACCTGAGTAGGGAACGAAGGACGTGTTCTGACTACCAAAGCTGATGTGGGACGATCCAGCCCAAATGTGTTCCAGGCTCCATCACTCTCTCAGAACCAATGGTTCTCCAGCAGCTCCTCCCCTTCTTAAACACAAAATTGGAACTGCTGAGGTGCCCCACCGAAAAGTCACTGCTAGGTTCCGGGCCTCTAAGGTGTGCGACAACTCTTGTTACTACTTCAGTGTAAGGTGATTTAAGACGCACTCCTAATGTGTATTCATTCACACTAGCGGTTCTGTTCCTCTAGAAAACCCTGACTAACATGGGTGAGGAATGGCTTAGGTGCTGGGAATGGCAGGAGCCCCCTGCTGAATTCTGGCACTAAGCAACCAACGCTAGACTGTGTCAATGAGTTACTTGGCATCTTCCTGTCCCTACGCTGGCCTCAGTGTTGGTTGGAAACTCATGTTGGTCACTAAGCGGTCACAGTGTGAAACTTGGTGACTCTTTAGGAGATCCTAAGGGCAGACGCTTTAGCTTTTCACTGAGGAATTTGAGAATCTGAATTCGACAATTCATCTGTTCACTCACAGAAATAATTGCAGAGCTCCTGCAATGGGCCAGGTATCGTTGGACTTGACGCACATCATGGAACCAAAGAGGCAGAGAAATTATTTCAAGGGAAGGCAAGTTATGTGCCCTTCTGGAAAACGACCAATGCTGAGCCCGGCACAAATTTCTCAGGCAGGCAAGTTCTCAGCCTCCGGTGCAGGGGTCGGCAGATCCGTGGGCAGAACTAGCTGAACCTGCGGAAGGTGATAGCCTCCCTGGAAATCACAGAGGCTGAGGACTCAGCCTGCCTCGAGGAGGCCAGCTCAAGGCTGCAGAGGCAGGGCCTGGGGAGTGCAGCTGCCGTGTCGCCGGTCTGAAGGCTGGGCGACAGCTGGGCAATGGGCAGAGAGTAAGAGGTAGCCAGAGGTCATGGGGCCAGACTTGAGGATCATAGCTTTGACTCTGAGAACCCTTTCCAAAGGTTCTGAGCCAAAGAATGAACTATCTCTTGTGAAAGACTTGTTCTATTGCTCTGAGGAGCAAGGTCAAAAGCAGGTACCTTTAACTAATACATGTTAAATGTGGTTGCAGCTAAGAGCTACATAACAGCAGCCAAGAGGGGGTAAGAAGAATGGATCCTTACTAAGGGACAAAGGGCTGGAAAAAGGAGAGGATGTGGCTCAACCCCCCAATAGCCAGGCCGGAAACGATGCCATCCTGACTGATCACGTGAGTCGAAGCAGGTGTGGATGGCCCACGACAGACGGTCCATGGCTGAATCCACAGGCAGCGTCCACTGGAGCTACCGGATTGGATCCGGACACCGCAGCCGTCCTTTGCTGGAGACCTGGATTAACACGTTTGACCTTCCTGCTACACAAAAGCAGCGGTTTCTCGAAAAGCAAACCTATTACAGCAACGACGTTAAGGGAAAAGTGTGAGGACGATTAACCTTGCCCTGGTGACCTGACTCAGTACTGAGTCAGGAAACGGAGGTCATGGAGCCGGCCTTTAACTCACCTCCGCTGCAAGAAGATGAGTCCGGAAAGAAAAAGTCAGTGGTATAAATAAACATTAATACAAGGCTAATTTTCATAGTTCTCATTTCGCTGAATAATTATACCTTTGGGCTACCATGAATAATGTATTAAGTAGCATGCAGTTTATATGTAGCCCTGCAAGTTGCCGCCCTCATTATGCGATCATTTGAAATCATACCAGGGCAAACAGTGGCTGGAAAGCAACTTCCATGCAAATGGTCTTTTCCTATGAGCCTTCTAGATAGTTTACTAAGTGTCTCTTTAGGTTTAACAAGAGCTATTCAGAAACGCAGTCCCAAAATATTCTCTCTGAAATACGTTCAATAATTCATTAAAGTTCTTGCATGCCAAACTCTCTTTTCTCGGCTTTCTATGCAGACCGATGCAAGGCAGGCTTCCAGTGAGGGGAAAGCCATGAGCTCCCATGAATTTGTCACCTCTGTCCTTCAGTGATTAGAGGGAGAAGAAGCCTATCCTTCAAGAAGACCCATTGTTACAAAATAATCCTTTTGTTAAAATGGAATTCAGCATAGGTGCTAGGGGATCTAACTGCCCTAGGGGAGCTCCCTTCCCATTAAACTGTCTCCATTTTTAGCTGTTGTAATAAGAAGCCACCTCAAGCATCGATCCATGAATCCTGGGAGTTGACCTGTTTTGCTAAGTCTCGCTGAGCACGGAACACGGATTATCTAGACCTGACTGGTCCCTCCTCATTTTTCTTGCTTCCTCTGTTCTCCATGATACCGCAGATCATCATAAAATGGTAATCTAATTACTCCCACCTATTAATTACGCTCATGATTAATTTGAAACACCTGACACAAAATGTAAGCCGGTATTCTGCGAGACAAACACAGTCTTTAATGAAATTCTAACACCTGAAACTGCTTGGCACCGCCATCAGTCAAGTGACTACGCTTAATTTCCTCTCAGCTGGGCATGTTAATAGAGTTGGTCCTCGGTATTATTTACTAAAAATGTGCTTCCGTACAAAACAATTACAGTGCATCTAATCTGTGGCCTTGAACCATAGACTCGGAGCCAGTGCCAGCCTCCCACACAGGCTAAACCCCTCAAAAGTCATTAGTCTCTGCTTTTGACTCCCTGCCCTCCTTGTCAAATGCTCAGTTTTCTCTAGAAGTTCGCTCGTTTTCTTGAGTCTCCAAATATAAACGGTTTAGAAGACTTTTTGTAAAATGCTCTGCAAATGGCTTATGCGAGAACTAGGGGGAGCAATGTCTGCTTGAGAGAAGGAATGGATGAAGCACGCTCTGGCAGCTCAGACTGCTGTTGATGGGGTAAGAAGAGAAAGAAGCTGGAGGCATGAAGTTTGGGGAGACCGGGGTGGGAATCAACTGAGGGGGAGTTAGGAGGAGGAGATGAGGTGATAAATTGTATAAAATTCTCAAATCATTAATAAAAATACTTTTTAAACACACCATGAAAATTCTACTCCCAATAAATGGGTCTGTAAGTACAAAGTCCAGAACAGAATAACCTGAGGGGTTTCCAGAAGACAGCCCAGACCTACTTGGGGGAACACATCTGTTAAACAGTTCTGCAGGTGGAGAAGAAGTGTGGGGAGGATCATCCCCCTCTTTGGTCTCTCAATTAAACTAAATAGGACTACTGAGCCTGGCATGAGGCCAATCCAGTGTTTCTGGACAAGACGTCCTCACCTTCTCTCTCCCCTAGGTTCAACCACTGTGGGAGATGGGAGGGACACAGATCCGCGTGTGAGTGCAGACCTGACTTCTGTTCCCCTTTCCACTAGTCTTCCCATCTCCCCTTGGCAAGCTTGTCCTGCCTTTGTTCCAGGAAGCAGAGCAGAAGAGGGAAGGAAGAAAGAAGGTTGGAAAAGAAGAGATAAAGAAAAAGGTGCTGAGGGCCAGATATCTAAGTCCACAAAGGCAAGAGCACCAAAAGGGAAAAAGTTAGAAACCGGAATAAAACTTTTGTTTTTCACCAAGATTTCCAGTAGTTTGGCTCTTAACTTCTTTTTTTATGAAAACTCTCTTAATTAAATGAAATGTATGTTAATGACATATCTCTAAAATATTTTATGATGGCATGTCTTACTCCTAAGATGGAACACATTCTGTCATTCACCATCAATCAAGTTATCTAACTTTTTGACTCTAATAGACTATTGCCAATTATGATTCATGCAATATGAATAAAAATTGATGAGATTTATTCTGTAGACTCCCTGATTCAAATATAGGTGGGGTATGCATACTAAAGAGTAATTCTGAATATTCTAATTTTAGATGCTCATTTAATTTGTGGTATCTTACCTCAAAAATGAGCTCACTGGAAGACAGAGGAATACATAATTTCTTCTCTCAACCTTCAAAGCACTATTAAGCTAGAAACTGAGTTTATAAGTATAATAAATTTACACGTTAAAATAAAAATGCACATAAAATATCTAGTAAAATGAAAATGTGGATGTCTTAAAATATACAGAAGGTAAAGTTAAACTATCAACTGTACATACTACAAAGGAAAGGACATGACGGAGATGTCTACATTACAGTCACAGACACACATACATGCACATACATGCACACAGATGACACATGTGCACGCACATACTCCTAAACGAGAAATTAGTTGGTGGACCCAAGTCATTTCTATCCAAGTACATCGGCTGGATAAAAAAAAAATCAATAAATAATTTTTTTTTTGTCTAAGTGTTTCAGGACTGTGTCTCCTTCAGGGTCAGATGAGCTGCGTGCCAAAAGCCACTGTGCCTGAAAATGCACTCAGTATTTTATTGATCTCATAGATACCACAAGAAAACTTTATCTCCAGCCCAGGCTGCACCTATGAACATCATCCTGTAGGTCTAGTTACATATCTTTTAATGATAATTTAAAATTTGTAGGTGTGACATTTCTAACTTAAAATGCCCAAACCAAAGTTTTATCTTTTCCTATGTTTCCCATATCCTAAAGATGGTCTACTCATAGACGCTGCTGCCTGATTGATAGCATCAGTATCAATGAAGTTCTTCAATTCAAGAACCCTGGATCCCCTTGGCCTGTGTCCTCATAATTCATAATCTGCTCCCTACTGCTGGTTCTACATTGTATAGCATACCCGGGGGCCAACTACACATCAACTCCACTGTTACTACCTGTTCAAGCCACTGTTGGTTCTAGCAATGACAATCCACCAGTGTCCCAATAGGCTACCCTGCCTCCACCTTTGTGCATATACAACCCAGTACACAATTTTTAAAAGGCGGGGTCCTTTAAAAATGGCTCAAAAGTCTTTGAGGACTTCTCACAGGGGAGTAAATGCTATAAAGGTGTCCTTCCAGTCTTGAGAGGACTAGCTGCTTTTGTTTTTCTGAGCCCCTTTTCCACTCCCTCTTGAGAGGAGAACCCAGTCACCATGCTGACAAAGAGCCAGATGAAGAGCCCCTCCAAGGGACCCAGTATTCTCACCACCGAGGCTGAGATCCCATCCAATGGCCAGCCCCAAGCTGCCAGCCAGAATAAACCCCCGGAAGTGCCTCCTCTAGAATAACAGAGAACAAGGAACCAGTATATCCTCCCAAGGCACTGTTCTTGAACTTCTTAACAACTTTGTCTTGGAATTTTGGTTTTGTGAGTGAAGGTCCCATGGGACTATGGTACAGAGGCTGACAAAGTCAACTCACGACTCTTGCAAGGTCCAACCTCCTCGGGTGTTTAGCTTTTTTCCAACCTCAGTCTCCTGTGTTTCCCAATCCAGTCAGTCCAGTGACCACTGCCTCCTCTGTTCTGGAAGGGGTGTATGTACAAAACCAGCAAGTGCTGAGTGCATGGACAATGGACGAAGGGTATGGCATACTGTGGGCCGTCCTACACTTGTGCCAGTGACACGTAAATGGCTGTGACAGGTGCCAAGACTTGTACCACAATCCAAGCCAATCTGAATCATGAAGCTTCACCTCTCCCAGGGGAAATATTCGGAGTTAATGGCTACCAGGAGAAGGGGAACTGTATTTCCTTCAGTGGTGTAGCTACCTGCAAGTTTCCCATTCTCCAGCAACGAGCTCTCTACCCATGCTTATGCAAGCAACCCTAACTGAACTCAGTGGATAAAAAAGTCAAGTAAATAGGAGAGGAAAGGAGTTTAGATGGAGGAGGGTGCCAAGAGAGGGTAACAGGGGCGAATGTAATCATAATACACATGTGTGAAACTCTCAAAAATAATAAGATTATAAACAGGGATGTATTAAGTCTGATCATTCAATAATAAAATCACTAAGAGTGCTTATTCCAGTGTTCTTTCCAATATCTGCAATGTTATCTCACTCTCTGATCTCACTCAAGTCTTTACCCAACCATAACAAAAAAGGGATGTGCTAGGGTCCACAGCCATGGCCCATGTTGGCAGAGTGGTTCCCATGTTAGAGAAGTCTCGGGTTGTTTTCAGAGCCTCTCTATAGAGTCACTGTTCTTCCTGTATTGCCACAGAAGCTTTTCTCCATCACATCACTGTGTCTATGTGCACATGTCTGTGCACTATTCATGTATTTGCTCAAGAGCACATATATGTAAAGAAGCATGTACCCATCTGTGCATATGGTTAAAGAGGTCAGAGGTTGACAGAAGGTGGTTTTCCTCAATTACTTCTCCATGCTGTTTTGAGATGGGCTCTCTTAGTGAACATAGCTGGTTAGGTCTTCTGGTCTACCTCCTTCCCCAGCCCTGTATTACAGGCATGCTCCATCACCCCTACTTTTAAAAAATAAAAGTCATTATGTGTGTGTGTCCACCGTATGATTGTGGAGGCCAGAGTTCTCTCTTTATAAACATCAAAGATTCGTTCCTTCCACTGGGAATCCAACTTGGGTCCTTCGGCCCATATACAAGTGCTTTTACCTGCTATGCTGTCTCTCCTGCCCAAAGCTCAATTTTTATTCAAACGCAGGTCCTCGGACTTGCCCAACAAGCACTGTACATACTGAGACATTTCCCCAGCCCTCTCTAACTCTGGTTCAATGAATGACTATGTGAGGGACATTCCTCTAACACTACAGGGATTATATTTCTCCTTGCCAGTCTGGACATTGATAAGAGGCTGTCTTCCATATGTCTCAATGCCATAACTGTCACTGCCTTCCCAAGTACTGTCCTTAACATTCTCTGAGAACAGCAAACTCATTGGTAAAATTTGCATGTAAGTCATGTCTTTACGTGTGACGAAAGCTTTTACAGATAGGAAAATGCACGCTTTCAAAACAGAATAACTACCATCAGTCATGTAATCCCTGATGTGACTGGTGCTTGGATAGAGTAGACGAAGGAAGAGAGAGGCCAGTAGATTCGATTCAAGTCTGAAGCTGAAATTCATGGAAGCAATCATGGAATAGTCTCCTAATGCTCACATTAACATTGATACATGCATATATATATATATATATATATGTGTGTGTGTGTGTGTGTGTGTGTGTGTGTATACATATACACAATACAAGAGCAATGTATATATTATGTATTGTATATTTTCACTTACATTTATAAAATATAGATATGTTTGTACATATTTTGTGTGTATATACATATGCATACATGGTGCATATATACATATGTATTTCAAGTTTTAAATGCATCCTTGGGTTTTCTATAGATTATGCTAATAAAAGGGAAAAATTCTTTTTTTAATTATATGTCTGTGTGTGGATCTATGCACACAAACACAGGTGCTCACGGAGATCAGAAGAGGGCATCAGATACCCAGGATCTAAACTTACAAGTAGCATCAAGCTGCCAAATGTGGGTGCTGAAAAGTCAACTGGGGTCTTCTGCAAAAGCATCAGGCACCCTTAACCACCGAGCCATCTCTCCAACCCCAGAAAGAGGCAAATTCTAAGTAGCTACTCGCTTGAATCACCTGGAACCCAGAAATACATTTAGAGTGAAAAGATTAAGAGATGTTGGTCAAAATAATATATAGAGAGCAATGATTGTCAACCTAAGTCTTTAGTCTTTCAGGGCAGTTCCTCGTGTTGTGCTGGCCCTCAGCCATAAAGTTATTTCATAACCATAATTTTGCTACTGTAATCATCATAATGTAAATATCTGTGTTTCTCAGTAGTGTTAGGTGACCCCTATGAAAGAGTCATTTGACCCCCAAAGGGGCCAGGACCCACAGGTTGAAAACCGTTACTGTATGGCATGTTGACTGCAGCTAATAGCTGTCTTACATGTTTGCACTCTGCCAGGGGAAGATGCCTCCAGCATCCTCCCCACACACAGCATAATGGATAATGTCTGATGTGATGCATGGCAACCACTTCACGGTGTGTATGACAGCATCGTCTCGGACACCTCACTTAGACTGGGTTTTTTAATCTTCCAATTGACTTAGTATATAGGCTGGGGGTTGAACCGGGGACAGCAAGGGACCCTTCCCTTAGGACTGTGAGTGCATCGCTCCCTGAAAATGAGGCTCCCTGGCAAACAAGGCAAGTCTGGGCAGGCATGGCCAGATCACAAAGTAAACGCCTGCTTCATTTCACAGCAGCTTTTTTGAGGCAGCGACGTTGCGACGTTTCATGACACATGGCCCCACTCAAGGCCGGCGCACAATTAAAACCGCGTGCCCCTTCGTGGCTCCGCTCCTGCGAAGCCCCACTGTGTAATTTGACTAGAAGATGGCACCGAAAATGAGTGGTGGAGCTCTCGCATGTGTATTCTGTCATTCTGCATTACCTCTGTGTACAGAAAATAAGATGCAAACAGTTCCTGATGAGCGAGGTGAGGGAAGGAAATGAAAATGTCAACCACGGGAGGAAACTGTTAAATGGCACCAACTGCCTGAGAGAAGTGTTTGTGTACCCATGTGCTGCTTGTCTCCCTCAATCTATCATCGCGAAGGACAAGCCACCCAGGGGGAATGAGTGTCCTCGGTCGGCAGGGAAGCTGGCAGGGCCCGGCTCTGACTGCCCACGGCAACAGCGCGCACACACACACACACACACACACACACACACACGCACGCACGCACGCACGCACACACACACCCATCTCTGTCAGCTCAGGAGCTTCGCTGTGATCTGGCAGTTGTCAGTGCAGATGCAGAAATAGGCAGGCATGGGGCCTGCTGGCCCGCAAACATCTCGACTCTACCAACATCAAATTCTGGGTCCGTGTGACTAGGAAGCATCCTCAACAGAACAGTTGGCACACTGGCTTCTCGCAATTGTTTGTACAAGAAAGAATCCAGTTTTACCAAAAAAAGATGCACTGCGTGCAGAAAAATTCAGGGGCTAATAAGATGAAGACAGACTCCAAAGGAGAACGGGGCCGCCTCTTGCCTCTTACACACACCCACCTTGACTAGGGGAAAGGGGGCAAAGCGTCTGGAAAGACCACGGGAAGAAAGCAGCAATGTCGGGAGAATAAAAGTGGTGGCTTCTTGCAAGGGTGTGTGGCAGGGTAGGAGAGAAGGATGGAAAACTGCTCGACACGAATGCTGCTGCCTCAAATCCAGCCTTCTACCAGGCTGTTTCTCGGATGAGGGTTTAAGAGAGAAGGCAAGGAAAGAGAAAGCGGGGAGAAAAGCAAACAACATCTTCACCCACTTTATGTGGTTCTTGAGGCACCTGTTTTAGTTCACCTCTTTCTCTTGTGTTAACTGGCACGTCTTCTTAGGCGACTTCGAGTTTATAGACAAAGTAAATGAATGTGGCTCTCACATCCACCATTTCCCGTGACTACCTGGCAGAGTGCAGCCGGTGAGAGCCGATAAACAAATCCAACACGTTATTATTAACAAACTGTTACACATTATTTCTATACATTAGATGAATAATCTCACTTTAGGGACCCCGTGAAGTTGTTTTCCAGCGGCTCTCTCTTGCATGCGGCGGTTTCCTGACATAGCTCAGCAGCTGGTGAATTCAGGCGGACTCTGGAAGGCAGCAGCGTTGCCCATACACATTCAAGTCCACACACAGAAGGACCCCCACCTACCGGCCTGACTGGCCAGCTAGACAAGGCAGATGTGCCCTACTCTGGCAATGGATGCCAAGATCACTTTAACAGGGAGACTCCAGGGGCCACCTAAACTATGTTGCCTTTCTCCGGGAGTCTATTTGCACGAGAGAGGGGGAGAAAGAAGAGGAAGAAAAAAGGAGGAATAGGAAGAGGAGGAAGAGAAAGAGAAGGACGGGAGCTGCTGCTGCCGATATCTGGAGTTATGCAAGGAAGATGCCACCACCATCTTCCTCCTTATCATGCCGACAATTATACACTAGCCACTCAGACAAACCTCCAAGCTCAGATGTCCCACTAACTTACACAGGAGTTCTACAGAGAGAAAAGACTAGAGAACACTCTGGTCATCAACATCTCAGGGTAAATTCCTCTCCTGCTGGACCATGGCAAGATGGACCTTCTGCATGGAGTTCTGACAGGCAGGAAGACTGGGCCCCTGTGAGGCACCATCCTGCCCACATTCCTTGGTTTCTCTCAACTCCACTCACTGCCTCCGCCCCTCCCCAGAAACCACACCCCTTTCATCACAGGGTTTTGCACACTGGGTTTCTTTCCCTTTCTGCTTTGGCCTGGTTCTCCTCTCAGATGGGCCTCAGAGCCTCACAGATCTCAGTCCACACACTTCACAGAGCCTAAAGGGGAGGCGTGCTGAAGACACTCGAGAGGCACGAGTCTGCAAACCCTGCAGAGAAATCAGCTACACCACTCTGTTTACTAGCACAGACAGGAGACAAGGACCTGTTATTGCTCATGCCAGTGTGGCCACTTTAAGCTGTGGGCATGTTTACTGAAGAAACGTGGCATTCCATTCCCTGCTTCTAGGCTCACCAAAAATAACCCCAGTAAAACGACTGTCCACAGAGCTTCCCAGAAAGAGGCTGCCCTGTCTTAATAGTGGTATGTTTGGGTCCTTTGGGTCTGGTATAATTGAAACTATCATTATAAATTGATAAAGCATATTAGCACATGCCTGTTGTCCACTTCTTGAGAATCCCACGAGCCATACTTCAAGACCAGCTTAGGCAACACAGTGAGACGATGTCTTAAAAATAAACAATAAAGAAACAGTGCTGCGGGAGGACCTTCTGCTCCTTCAGCCAATAGCTGTTGAAATACCAGCCCACTGGGGCGTGGTCTATTTATCTTTAAAATAGAGCGGCAAGCCTTGGCCTGCTCTCTTGGTTCCAGCGCTTGGTTCCTGCTCCTGCTCCGGCAACTAGGTTCCTTTCCTGATGGTTGGTGTTCGTGAGTTTTACCCCCCTAAATAAATATCCCTTTAAATCATAACTGGTGTGGGATTGATTTGCGCATAAAAACAGGGTGAGGGCGGCGGCACACCTTTGATTCTGGTACTCTGGAGGCAGAGGCAGGGGGATCTCTGAGAGTTCCAGGTTAGCCTAGTGTACACAGGAAGTTCCAAGCCAGCCCGACCTATACAGTGAGACTCTGTCTCTAAGACAATAGTGATGATGATGATGACATCACCCAGTTAAGTACCAATCCCTCTGGTGTGGTGAGAGACCAAAGTCCCATAGGACAACGTCACTACTTCCTTTTAAGGCACCAAGGAATGGACTCTCTCTGGCAAATTCCTACAGGAACCACTGGAGAGCAAGGATGAGTCAGGGAGGGGAATGGCCTGCTCCGCAATGCTGCTCACTAGATGGGCTGCTTTTAGCAATTTCCGCAGGTGTTAACGGAGCAGCCTCCTGGGCTGGTCTCTGGCTGCATTGGATATTGAATTATGACTGGCCTGACAGGCAAAATGAGCAGCATTCTTCAGTGCCTTGGGACACTGCTCACCCGTTTATTGCCTCTGGGATGACATGGTTTGTGTTGGTATTTGTGCTTTTAATGGTTTTCCAGACACAGGCTGCTTTTCAGCATCCTGCCACTGCAATTTCTCCACTCCTCCTCAGAACGGCTTTTGTGTTTTAATGATTAGAAGGTGTTAAAAACAGAAAACTCCTCAAGCCAATTAAATTCAGTTGAGGCTGTCTGAGCAAAGCACACAAAACAAAGATGATTCATGGGTTTGACAGGCAGAACCGGAAGTTCAGAGAACACCACACGGCAAAGTGATCAGAGTATTTATGAGAAGGCTGGCTGAAGCGTAGTCAATCAACCAGTCACCCAATTACAGCCTAACTAGTTAATGGTTTACAGCCTAATCAGTTAATTGGATACAGGGACATCTGCCGCTAGCCGAGGCTGGAAACGGAATGCTCCAAACTGGGAGGGCCAAGTGGAGAGATGGCTCAGAGGTTAAATGCACAGACTGTTCTTGCAGAGGAATCTCAGCTCCCAAAATGCATGTTGGGTGGCTCACAGCCTGTAATGCGATCGCTAGAACAATGGTTCTCAACCTGTGGGTTGCAACCCTTCTGGGGGTCAAGAACCACTTTCATAGGGGTGGCATATCAGATATCCTGCATATCAGATACTTACCTTACAATTCATAACAGTAGAAAAATTACAGTTCTGAAATAACAACAGAAATATTATGGTTGGGGTCACCACAAAACGAATTGTATGAAGAGTTGCAGCCTAGGATGGTTGAGAACCTCTGCTCTAGGGGATTGAATGCCCACTGCTGGCCTCCACATACACCAGTACTCACATGTACACACACTCACTCACACACACACACACATACTCACACACACTAAGATAAATCTTTAACAGCAATAAAATCTCCATATTGGCACAGTCCGTTGCATATTGATACGGCCTGTTGCAAACACAATGTCATCTGACAAAATCTCACTTAGCAGACATGACGTAAACAATAGAAAAACAAATGTTCTCACATTTTGACAAAATAGGTGGGCCATGAATCACCTTCATTTCTCAATATTAAGGATTTTCCTGCAATTGTTGAAATGGCTGCGGAAATCAAATGCAAACAGGATTCAATCAAAGGCTCAAAAATATCCCTAATCTTGAGCTGAGAAAATCCTGTAAAATAAGGTGGGTTATTTTAAATGTGTTTTAATATGATTTATATGATTAGAAGCTTGCTTTTGTTGCAATTAAACATTTAATTTAATGTTTATTAAATGTTAATTTAATGTTTAATTAAATATTTCCTGTGTTGCAATTTATGAAATCTGAAATACTTCTGCCAACTGATTATAAAACCTACTCCCTCACAAATGTAGACATTACGAGAAAACTAAATCCACTGTCTATTTAAGTACTCTGACAAAAGAATAAACAAGTGTTGGCACCCTTGATGGGTGTTTTGTATACAGGTTCATTGAATTGCGGTCTGTGAGGCAATCCTAGACTGCAGATCGGAGGATGTCCATGCATGCAAGAGTATCTTGTTACAGCATGAGGGAAGAGTGGATGTTGAGTTCATTGGAAGGGGGTTCCAAATGAGAGTTTAGACAAAATAAATGCATTTGTTATTTAACTTGAACCATGGGCATTCTCTAATCCCATGCGTGGGCATGGACTTTCCTTAGGGTTCTAGGGGTGGATCTGTATAACTCCCCCTAAATCCTTGTTCTCTTTCAGGACTGTAGTCCAGTCTTCAGTTATCTTTACAGGATCAAACTGTAGATCATACTCAGGCTGGGTGGTAGTGGAGCTCACCTTTAATCCCAGCACTTGGGAGGCAGAGGCAGGCAGATCTCTGAGTTCGAGGTCAGCCTGTTCTACAAGAGCTGGTTCCAGGACAGCCAGGGCGACACAGAGAAACCCTGTCTCAAAAAAACCAAAATAGAAAAATGCACACACACACACACACATGTGTGCGCACGCATGCATGCACACACAAGCACCTATATGCAGACCCCTGAAAGGCGTGCATGTGCGCACGTGCGCCCGCGCACACACACACACACACACACACACCCCACTCAGGAGTCTTAGCTTCTTTTTCTGTAACTGTGATAAATATGCTCAGACAAAGCAGCCTAAGGGAAAGGGCCTTATTCTGGCCCTCTTCAAGAATGGTTCATCATGGCTGTGTTGCTGAGGTGACAAGAGCTTGAAGCATCCACATTCAGGAAGCAGAGATAATGGATGCAGGCTGCTGCTGCTCAGCCCCTTTCCCTGCTGATACAGTTTAGGATTCCAGACAGGAGACAGAAGCGCCAGCAGTGGCCAGATCTTCCAGATCTCAAATAATGTAATGGAGAAAGTCTCCTGCAGACATATCCATAAACCTGTCTCTAGGTGACTCTAGATTTAGGCAAACCGACAATTAATATTAACCTTTACGTTGGGCTAAAGAGAGCTGGATTCACACCCAATTGACTATTCTGGAACACACCCGACTGTTCTAGAACACAACCAACTGTTCTAGAATATATCCAAATGACTGCTCTAGAACATGCCCAACTGAGTATTCTAGGACATACACAACCGACTATTCTAGAACATACCCACTGACTGCTCCAGCACACACCCAACTGACTGGTTTAGAATATATCCAAATAACTGTTCCAGAACACACCCAACTGTTCTAGAATATGTCCAAATGGCTGCACTAGAACACACCCAACTGAGTGTTCTAGGACATACCCAGCTGATTATTCTAGAACATACCCAGATGACTGTTCTAGAAGATATCCAACTGAGTATTCTAGAGCACAGCTAACTATTCTAGAACATACCCACTGATTGTTCCAGGACACACCCAACTGACTGGTCTAGGATATATCCAAATAACTATTCTAGAACATACCCAACTGTTCTAGAATATATCCAAATGGCTGCTCTAGACACCCAAATGAGTGTTCTAGGACATGCTAACTATTCTAAACATACCCAGATGACTGTTCTAGAAGACATCCAACTGAGTATTCTAGAACACACTTGACTATTCTAGAACATACCCACTGACTGGTCTAGGATATATCCAAGTAACTGTTCCAGAACACACCCAACTGGCTGTTCTAGACATACATCCCACAGCACTGATCATGTCTACTGTGAAGACCACCAAACCAATCTGTTTAAAATGTTGACAGGGTGTATAGGAAGAGTTCCCGAACTGAAGACTGCGCTGGCTTCCCATCATTCGTATCAAATACTTGAAACAGTTTAAAAGAAGAAATGACTGATGGCGCTCTAATCCTATAGGTTTGTTTCAGGGCGGGTTACAGTGGGGTTGCGGATGTGGAAGAATGCTGTTCACCGCAGGGAAGCACAGAGAGGAAGGGAAATCCTACATCCCCATCTTCTAACTCACTTCACTTCCCACCACTATTTCCACACCCTGAAGGTTAAAGACTTCCAGATAGCACCAAAGCCTGGGGGTCAAGCCTTTATTTAGCACATAGGCTTTTGGGAGTCATTCACTTCAGAAATTGGTAATGCATTATATAGGACCCCAAACATATAAGCACAAATAAAGGGGTGTTCGTTTTTAAATCTCTTTTCTAATTTTTTGGAAAAACTTATTCTCAAATAAGTTTCATTAAGAATAAACCTCCAACAGTATAAGTTATACCACTTAGACATTTCAACTCATATGTACCTAGTAAGAGAGGAATAATCTCATTATAGTACATAGTACTAATTAACAAACCATTTTGTTAGAAATAATCCCTATGAAAAATCAGTTTTAAGTATCTTAAACCTAATTTTTTTGTAATTGTTTTTAGTTTTGTAGTTATTAAAAATGCTCTCCCCTTTTACTCTTTGATATCTTACTCATTAATATTTTTGGATCATATAATATTTGGAAATAGATTATCAAAATTAATTGCTGCTACCAAAATTAAAATGTTGATATATACAAAAGCAATGGGCAAAGGAAGAATATTCTAGAAAAAAACTTTTCTTTGTATGCCTTTTTAAAAAGTATACATTTCCTACTTCCTTTGCTATTTAAATAACTAGTAATTTTGGTTTCACAGTCCACTAACAACCAGGAAATCATGGATTCATGCTAAAGATAAAGATTGCTTTAAGCTTTAATAAGAAAAAGACATTTTCCAATGACGAATTTGTGTCACGTAAGCATAAAAAGTTCAATTTTATAAAGTCTTACTCTAGGAAAAATAAGTATAATTGAAAGGGCGTGGCCTGCCAAGACCCAGGAGGACTCACTCTAGTTAGGCCATGCACACCCCTGTCTCACAAAAGAATCATGTGTATTTGCTGGAGTAAAGAGTATGAGAATACATCATCCAAAAGAATTTGCCTATGTTCTAACTTTATAGCTTTCTGTATAGCGTGTCTGCAGCAAATCATCCCGGAAGTAAAGTTCACCCTGCAAATATTTTCATCCTAAATATGAAAATTGTATACACTGATTCAAAGATAAATAGTGCAAAGTTGAAAATAATGTGTTTTAAGTAATGAAGCAAGGCCTGAAAGGCTGAGTGAAGTCCCAGACAGCTGATGGAACCCACTCACAGTATTCATGATAAACATTAAAGCCAGAGACAAATGTGCAGAAATAACCGCAGCTCTCACTAAGAAGGCCGGCATTTGACGCACCTGCCGTCTCCAACATGATGAGCTCCGAAAGAGGAAGCACAAACTGGGAAAAATTAAAAGAAACACAGAGGCCTGAAGCACTGATTACTTCCCACATTGTGGATTTTCTTTTTCCTTTTTTTTCCATTCCCAGATGATTTAAGTTGACAAATTGGTTCCTCTGGCTGCTTAGCTTCCTGACCTCGGACAGCCTGTTTCTAACGTCTGTCTCACCCAGCTGTTGACAGACTAATGCCACCAAGCAATGTAATCAAACCTCCATGGGGCTTAGGATTAGGAGAGGAAATTGTAAGGCGGCAGAAGAATTAGAGTGAAGTCGGCCCAACTTTTAAAAGAAAATCCCGCCTCGAACAGAGGAAAATACGGCTCTCTGGAAGGGGCTAAAGTGTGTTCCATTCCTCCTGGCACAGAGCTGCCACGGCGCTGCCAGGCATTTCCTGAGCCGGGGTGGGATGGTGGTTCTTCTCCCCTAAAAGAACTTCTTGAAATTTGATATAATTTGATATAACCTAAGCACAAGCTGTACACAGGAACCATTTCCTTCAGAAATAAATATTCAATTTTCTCCTCTCTATAGAGCCATACCCAAGGCAAGACACTTGCTTTTCTTTCCTAGAATTTTCAGGGCAACATCCCATTTGGGTGTCACAAGATGTAGAATGGTGACAGGTGTCTTCACACCTTAAAGGGACCCTCTCAGTACCTAAGACACAGTTGAGTCTGTCTTAGACCATTGGCTGACCCTCCCTGAGCCTCAACTTCCCCCTCTGTAAACTGGGCAGGCGTTTTGGGGACTATGAGAACGTAGTGTAGGGTCGGGCCACTTTTCTACGCTCTTCTCTGACCATGACGAATTAATGCTGATGAGTCCAAGTCTTCCATTTTAAGCTTCTCTTGTATTAACCACAACGTTCTCAGTATCATATCAAATCCTGAAGAGGATTTAGCAAGTGTATGTATCTACCAGGGGAAGAAGCACAGCTTTATGTAACTGCTCATCTCTTAGGTTTATAAGGTACAATTAAAGTACACATTTTATAACTACTATCAAGAAGGTGTGTGCTTCCTAATGAGGAAGGGTGCATGCGCAAGTCCCTGTGACAGCCATCATATAGGTCATATTATGTACTTTCTCATTTCCTAGGCCTTAGTTTTCACTCTTCCTTCTTTCTGAAGAGCATAGGTATTTCTGATCATGTTTAAAATGCCTTTCAAAGGATAGTTAGGGAAAGAAAATCAACATAAATTTTACATAGGTGTATAAAGGAAATTTAGCCTAATGGCTATAAATTATGCCCAGGGCTTTGAAATCATGCCCGCCTGTTAGAATAGATGGGGTGCTCACTGTATCCTGTCACTATGACTTAAACTCATTCTGCTGAGGTCCCCATTGCTTCCACCCAGAAGGATGCTACCAGCAATGACTTTGGTCCTCAGCTTCATCAGTATCGAAAAGCCGCCTCACAATATAGTCATTGTAAAGGTCTCCCTAGACAACCAATCATTTCAAATTATGTAACCGTTCGTGAATTTTAATGGTGTTAATATTTTTAATAGTTGATTTTTTTTTCAAGTACACTCTGGACATTCATGCAGCGACTTCTGGTTTTCTAGGACATGAAACCAAATACTGCCACTCGTCAGCCTTAAGAAGATACAACACTTGCATTGACCTAGGACAAGAGAAACCCATTCTCAGTGTCAGTCACTGGTCATTTCCCATGGTACCACTTCTCCATGACGACAGCTCCTCTCTACCCCTAATATTCCTACGAAATAAATGCAACACAGACCATGATAATAGTAATAATAATCTAGTGATACACTTCCCTGGAAAACGTCAAAGAACTTACAATTAATTACAAGTAAAATAATAATCATGCTAACAAGGCTGGTTTTGAAGTTTGCTATCTACTTTTCTAAGACGTGGCTGCATTTTCTGGCGACGTTTTAATCAGAGATATATTCTAACTAGAAATAAAAGCTAACCGCAAAAAAAAAAAAAAAAAAAAAATGGGCTATTTGCTCCCTGGAAAGGAGCCCACGGCCGTAGAGCCAGAACCACGTGTGCTGCACTCTAAGGACAGTTCCTTGGGGGAACCATTTAAGTCAATCAAATCAGAGCAAACACTGAAGACTGGAATAAGGTTCCTAATATGACCACGCAGGAACTAGAGAAACGTACAAGGCAAAAACCCATGGCTTTAAAGAAAGACACAGCAATGTGCATGAGGCAGTTCACTTTCCCACTCCGAATAAAAAAGGGCTCTAAGGATCATTAATTGTGGAATTCACCATGTGATTAGACTAAAAAGTGTTAGGCTATGTCTTTTTTTTTTTTTTTTTTTTTTTGGTTTTTCGAGACAGGGTTTCTCTGTAGCTTTGGTGCCTGTCCCGAAACTAGCTCTTGTAGACCAGGCTGGCCTCGCACTCCCAGAGATCCGCCTGCCTCTGCCTCCTGAGTGCTGGGATTAAAGGCGTGCGCCACCACCGCCCAGCTAGGATAAACAAAAAGAAAACCATTTTCTAGAAGACCTGTAACGAACCATTCCAGTTTTTTGACTATACAAATTCTTTCTGAATCAAGAATGAAAATTAATAATCGGCAGATTTGAGCAGTCAGATAACAGAGAGTATCATAATCCTTCCTGACTTTCTTAATAATCCTAAACATAACAATTGGCTCAACAATACTAAATTAACAAATGCATTTGAACTACAATGCAAATTTAAGTAGTACTTCATGATCTTGCTTCTGAAGACAGCCAACAACCCAACAGCCTCAGCCGAAGAAATGAGCTTGCTACTGGGAAAGTGTCCTACGCCACCTTCCTTCAAGGCCTGAGTCCTAAGCCAGAACATGTTTCAGTGCCAATCAAGATTTTGGGTCTTCAACTTCTGTTTTCCCAGAGGCCCTTCTTAGACCGTGGAGCACTCTATGGCAACACTATCTCCCAGGGCTCACAAATCACAGTAGGAGCAAAGGCAGAAAGATTGGCAAAGCCAGAGGCTGTGGAGGACTGTGGCAAAACGGTGTTCTCTAGATGTGACAGGGTTGCGTCCCTTAGGATCACCACACAGCGGCTGTGGCTGCACGCACAAGACCAAGTCAGAAAAGAATTTCGGCTTGAATCAGGAGGGGCTCACAAAGTCTCACTCCTAACTAAAGAGCTAAGAGGAAAGCCACATCTCCAAAGATATGACGACCTATTTGTTGAGCACTCCAGTGGATGGCCCTACACCCCTTTACAGGCTAGAAACTAAGCGGACTCCATGGGTTAGGTGACTGGGTGGGGGGTGACATGGCTGGGGCTATGTCAGGGGCTGGAACAAAGAGTGACAGATCAAAACATTATACATTTATAAATCAACAAACAATGACTCCAGAAACAATGTGTGTTTTTAAGACAAATTAACCCCCTCTTTGCAATGCAATGTTCTTCACTGGTGTCTACTCTTAACTCTGCCCAGTGGTTCGCCGAGATGCATAGAATCTGGTTAAGTGGGACCCAAGGACAATGTTCATTCTAAATCTTTAAGTCATCTTTAGTTTTTCGTTTCATAAATTAAATGGGTTTTCATTCAACTTCCAGCCATTTACAAGCTAAAATGGTTAGAAAAAAAATAGCACTGATAAAAGCATAAAGAATGTCTATCTTCCTGGGAAAATCTAGGCATTATCCACTTGCTTATCTCAATGCCCAACCTCATATGATGCCAAGGTTAATTAAAACCCAAAGGTAGAATGTTGACCCCTTACCTCATCCATCTGTGAAATTATCTATTGAACCTCCAAGCACCAGGAAAATGCCAAGAACATAGCAAACCATGTTCTGAGTAAGGGTTTGTGTGACCCCAGATTGAGTATTTGTAATTGAGCCTTAAACTATAAAGACACTTTCAATAATCCCATCCCATTGATTGATGCCTGAATTACCTCTTTAAGTATTCAATATGCATATATTTTGATGGTGATTATGCACCTATTATACATATTCCCATTCGCCAAAGGAATTTTAATGGAGAGAAAATGAAAAGAATATAAAATATACATAAAGCATAAAAAGCATAACTTAAAGACATTCACAGAGCCTGGAACCCAAGCAGGTGTGCACTATTTGTTGAGTGGCCCCTGATGCACATAAGGGCATGCATACATAACCCCATGACCTTCCACTTTTTACCAGGGACTCATATGACCAATCATCAAAGACAATTCAACATGCAACTATAGCATCCTTCCATAAACTTAGTCATAAGGAATCTTGATGCATAAAAGAAATACTGCAACATTTATGTGGGAGAATTGTCTGTATTCTGCCAATCATGTTTTAAATAAACACTGATTGGCCAGGCAGGAAGTATAGGCGGGAAAACCAGACAGGAAGTAGAAATGATACAATGAGAACAGGAGAATTCTGGGAAGGAGGAAGTTGATTCCTTCCAGTCCTGCAGACTACCAAGGAAGCAGGATGTGACCTGCCCCACTGGAAAAGGTACTGGGCCATGTGGCTAAAATAGATAATAATGGATTAATATAAGTTACAAGAACTAATAAGAAGCCTGAACTAATAGGCCAATCAGCTTCATAACTTATAGAGCTCTCCATGTGATTTTCTTTGGGGCTTGCCAGCTATGGGGTACTGGGCGGGACGGAAACCCCCAACAAGCAGGCCCCCTTCGTGTTACACGACACAAAACGAAAACCTGAGTCAAAACAGCATGATGTCCTATGTCCAATGTCAAGAGGAACAAAAGGAAAAAAGTTGAAAAGAGGCTAGATTTGACAAAGTACACAGATAAATATACTTGTGCAAATTATTAAACATTCAGTTAACAGGAAATTAGTGATGTGGTCCTTATTACCAGCTGCTATCAATTACTTTATCTGTTACTGTCCCTTCCTGCAAGGTCCTCACTCCTGGTCTTCGATGAAACCCATTTTTGAGACCTATTATCTCCTTCAAGGCTTTGCTCAAATGCAGCTTCTTCTCTGCAGTCTTTCAAATTTCATCAAACTATATGGAATATCCCCTTCATCTGAAACCTGTCAGCAGACTTCATGTTCTCACGGGGCAATAGCATCTACAGAAAACCCAGCCGCATATACTGCTCAGAATTGAGTCCTGTAATTCTGAAATACATGACATTCTTAATCATCACGGGAACAAACAAGATTAGCATAGTCCTGACCTGGAAAACTGCTTTGGCTTAAAAGTCAAAGACATAACACCATATTGATGAAATAATCCAGTCCATTCATCGATCAGCAAATGACTTAACCTGCAGGCAAAATACTGAGTCTTGGGGGACCCAAAAGACACATGATACTGAGCTACTTCTGCAAAGTGACTGTATTTTCCCCATCTGCCTACTGTGTCCTCCAGGTTGGCATCCACCCTTCCAAGTAGTCATGCCTGCTAGATTTGGGGTATTGTAATAGTTCATAGGTAGACAAGATGACATGGGACAGAGCTTTCAAATTAGCAGTTATCCTCTTTAAGGTGATGTATATGCGTGCGCGCACGCACGCACACACACACACCCCACAGCAAATGCTCTCTTCAAAGCCACCTTCATCCCCCATGCCTACAGCCAGCAAACAGGAACAGCTACTTGCCCGCAGTGCCTCACACTCCTCCTACCCTTGTGAGCCATAAATAAACTGAGTAACTAATCTTAAACAAATGGGGAGCTCCATCAAATTTAGTTGAACTGGGGGCATTGGCGGGGTATTACGGTGCCTTGGAGGTCTCTGAGCCTGTAATATATCCCGTTCATTTAGTAGAACTGCCTCAGCAAGGAAGCTGCAGACAGGCGAATGTGACTGTTGGTTAGTCCCCGGGGACTCCTGTCTCCAGTGGCTTTCCTGGGCTATTCCAGGCACTAACTTGCCTGTGCTTGTGTTTGGGCTCAGAAGCAGAGAACTTCAAATAATCAAAGCTCTTTAAATTTTAAGAGAATGTTTACACGTTCATTATTTATTCAGTGAATAAATAATTTATTAATCCCTCACAATGTACAAAGTTCTCTGTAATCTTAAAGGACACTCAGCTCGAAATTACATTTAAAAAATAAGGATAATTCAAGGCAAGAAAGGATGAATGAGGAAAAATAATTCTGAAAAGGGGAGAACACTTGTTTCTGAATAAGAGGAACCCACACTGACTGAGGGCTCTCTACATACTCAGCCCACTGTTCTTCGAACAAAACATTGGTGCATTAAATTCTCAAGAACTGTTCCAGGAGAACAGGTATCAAGATAATGAGACTTGGACCCTGTGTTGTCAACTCCTTTCTCAATATAATGATAAGTATTTAAAATGTGGGACAAAATAAGTATACATTTCACAATAGCATGAGTCTAATTTTGTTTTATAAGCTATGATTTCTTTTTAAGCAAACAAACAAACAAACAAAAACGATCGCTTTTTCTGAAAACCTAAAATCTACCTTAGGAGCACTCAGTAAGAGTTTTTGTTTCTCTTTTTTTTCCCCCACTGAAAAAGAAAAGAGCAATAAAATATATCCATGACAGATACATTAATCATTTATTGTTTATTCTCTTAGGGGCATTTAATATGAAAATAACAGATTCTAATTTGTTAGATATGCGTGTTATTTCTTGTTCACGTAAATAATTTATACAAGGGGAAATAATAAAAGCTTTCCATGCTAATTGAGATCATTTGAAAGATGAACTTCAAGCTGTCTCTAGCAGTAAATAAATCTGGCAAACAAAGTGTGTAAAGTGATAACCAAGGCTAGAAGAGCCCAATTGAGATGACAAACACTCCGCTCTCAGCGAGTTTCCCAGAATCTGGAATGAGGATGAGGTTCACAAGTTCCACGAAACCAGGAGTAGAAAAATGCGACGTGACTGGCAGGAAATAATCAAAGAAGAGAAGGGAAGGTGGATGGGGAGGCAACTGAGATGAATTTCTGCGGGTGGCAATGCATTTGAGCAGTATAGACGTGGATCTGACCCTTCTTGAGGGAAGATGAAGAAAGAACTTAGCAGTAAGAACAAGGCCTAGGCTGAGGCACCCTGGGGGCAGGTGCAGGAAGGTCTCCTGCCAAAAGAAACTCCCTATGTCTAAAGAAACAGTTTCTTCGGAGTCCTGGAGAAAACCAAATGCCATGACATGGGGTTGACTTCTATTTTACAGGTCTGTATTTCTCTCACCCTGAAAAGGAAGAAAGAAAGAAACAGAAGGATACAACAGTGCAAAAAATGGGACAGGATCCCATTATAAAACAAGCAAACAGCTCCACTCCCGTGGCATTTGGGTGTATACAAAGGAGGGCATTTCAATTCAGAGTACCGCAAGACAGAAAGATACTGGGAGGAAGCCAGGAGGAGGAAGCCTGGAGGTTTGCTTGAGTTGAGAGCAGACTCCTCAGCGCCTGGCGACTGTTGACAAGGACTCTGTACTTTTCCTGGTAAAATGGGAAGTCCCTGGAGGCTGGGGGGGGGAGGGTACTGACTCCTAGTTTGCAGTATCCTATCAGAACACATGGTGACAGCAGGAGGCCAGTCAGAATTCTGTGGTTCTAGAGAGCCCGTCATGCCAAGGAAAATCTGCAGGAGGCAGGCAGGGGGTGCTGGAAAACTCACAGGACAGAATCAACAGGTTTCACTGTGGATACGAGGAAGAATGAAGGACAGCCAGGATGACGCTGAGAACGTCTGTCTGAAGACCATGCAAACGGTAGAGAAAGTGATAATGCTGCTCGAAAAACAGATGGGACTCAGTGGTCCCAGGAGAGCAGAGTGTGGGCTCTGCCAGAATGATATAGACAGCACTCTGGGTTCTAGTCCTGGTTTCTCCAATGCCTACCTATGTTCCAACAGGGCGAGAATAGGAAAGGTCTTGGGGCATCTTACAGGCAGTTGGGAAAGCTGACTTGATTGCTAAGACTATGGAAATCAAAGGGACAGCGAGGTTCCTGGACAGGATCAAAGAGAGGCATTTGAGGAGTCAGAGACATCGGTAAAGGTGTGGAGTATTTGCTGGGTGACTCTGCTACAGAACCAGCCAGAGATAAACTCGAGGAAGATCGAGGACACAGAGATGGCTGTGAACCCCAGATGAGACCATGGGAGAGAGGAAGAAAGCCCGTCTCATCAGGATACAGACTGAGCTCCGAAACCTTCCAGCAATCTTCCCAGGAAGCATTTGGAAGGCACTGATTTTACAGTAACATTTCAATAACTCAATTGAAAGCCCCTGCCTTGATATGCCTTGGAGGAGTGAAGGGGATCCTCCCCATACCGTGACCAGGAATGGCCCATGTAACATTCTCCTGGAATTAGAAAAATGAACACGTGACTGCCTACAGAGAACCACCCCACTGGGGCTTTTCTGCATCGGTGTGCTGTCTTCGCACTACAAGCGAAGCTGTGTGGCTAATCCCGACGATTTCTATAGTCTCCCACAAGAGGACTTGCAGCCTTGGAAAGCTGATGGATTAATGAAACACTGTTACGGCTAATTGCTGACATAAGACTATTTAGGGCTCTGAGGCAATCATGGAATTTTTTTTAGACATTTTCACAGCTTCTCGGAGCAGTGTACTAATCAGTCATGCTAATTCCCACAGTAAACAGCAGCGAGCTTGGCGGAGGGACCGTTATAGCGCTCTTTCATCATTTCATCTCGGAAGCGCCTTCCAAAACCATCTCTAAATCCAGATCATTTGCTTAGATCATTTACCGGCTGCGACATGCATCCTCTCCAGACTCCAGGCCGAGCTGACGGCGGCAGTTTTCACTTCCCTAATGAGAACAGATGCGCCAGGCCTGAGAGCCTCTCCCGGCCACCTTAGCTCAGACAGTGGCTCGTGAATTGGACCAAGAGCATTCTGCTCACAGAAATGACACAGAACAGTGAAGCTACGAAGGTTTAGGGAACATGACCTACATCATGTATAGACAACCAACATCAGTATTCCACATGTTCACTGCTGTGACCAATGTCCGGCAAAGCAGCTTGTGGGGGCGGGTCTGTTTGGGGTGACAGTTACAGGATACAGTACATCATGGCGGGAAAAGCATGGTGGTGGAACTTGAGGTATCTGGTCATAGCTTACCTGCAATTAGGAAGGAATTAGTGAGAGGGGACACCGGTGTTCAGTTTGCTCCCTCCAGAGCTCCAGAAGGAGACAGTCTTTTGACATCAGTTAATGCAGTCTAGAAACTCTTTCACAGACATACCAAGGTTTATCTCCTAGGTGACCCTTATCTCCAGGTGAGTTTTGGGCTAAGGGCACAGTATCTTTGAGCTCTGCTTCCCTTCATCTATACGATCTGCATGTCTCACATGCAGAAAGCCCAAGAGAACAAAGCACCACTATGAGCCCACGGAAAAGGAACTCACAAAATGCCATGTCTGTCTCACATCCTAAGTGAGTCAACTACAACCAAGAGAGACACTAAACGTCTGGCATCTACTGGCCACTGATACCATCCAAGTCCCCTTGTTGTGATGTAGCACTCGACTTTCTAACTGGGTCCCTCCTTGAAGGGCACAAAACTTGGTACTTGGTTAGCACAATATGCCAATAACAATTACTGCAAGCCTAAAAGCTTGCTTTGGGCTTTTATTCGTCGGCATTTTGTGCTTTTGTTTAATTTGAGTGAGTTGTGATCAGCACAAGATACGGAACCAAGCAAATTTCCTAACACCCATAGTTAGCACGGGCGGCCTTTTTCTAATGGAGAGGCAGTAAGGGCTGCAGGAAACATCTATACCCAAGGAAACAGACAGTATCGGGGAAACTATTCTTCTACCTGGAAAATGACTCTGTACCCCCAGACTATTATCTGACCCCTAAAATGTACTCTGTGGACCTCAGAAGCACCCCCACTTTATCCCCCCCCCGGGGTGTATAGTGAAATTGAAAAGCTAAGTTTGTGGTTGTTAGTGTCTTGTCATTCTGCATACAGATGTGTTATTACAGCAAAGGCAAAGGGAAGAAATAGATCCCATTGGTTACTACACTTTAGACTCTCTGCTGTACACAATCAAGAGTATTGATTCCTGAAAGAAGAGTACGTGAAAACAAAGCAGGGAATTAGCACCGGTTTTGAGGAGACGGGTAATGGCTTCTCAGGATTTAGTTTCAATTTAAAACTGGAAGGACTCTGTGAGCTTAAAGATGCTGGGTAATTTGGTTAAAATTCCAGAGGATTGGGTTCAAGATTACTTCGTAATCTCACGACTTGAAAACCTTCTTAATTAAGGACTTACATGTGCTTAAATAAGACAGGACAGAGACATTTAGAATAGAAGAACATATCAGGATGAGACAGATGTTTCTGGTCAGGAGACCTCAAAGACCTTGAATTGAATGTGATACTCAATTAAAGACAGGACCCAGATGCCAGGCGCAGGCTCCGGGGTTCTTCCCAGGGTGCCTCCAGTCAACACCACTGACCCTTAGGTAGCTACTCCTTAGATGCCCAGGCGGAACATGGAGCTAATGGTGGGTGTGTTTCTCTATTCTCGAGGAGGGAAAAACAAAGCCTTAGTAGTTTCAAAGAGCCACTTCACCAGTCCTCGCAGGAGATGCAAATCCATCATCCACTCCAGAAGGTTCTTCACTATCCCCAATAGAAAATATTTTAAAATAACAAAGAGAAACTTTAAAAGCATGGCTCCAAAGCTTTTTATTCAATTCTCCCACTTACCAATTTTCAAATAAATCTGCACAGAGGCCCAAAAGTTTGTTCCATCTTTTAAAAAGTGTTCTAAGAGCTTTGGATGGAGCACTTGCCTCGCATGTACAAGGCCCTCAGTTCTAACCCAGCCAAACAATGCAATCATTCATTCATGCATACATACCAAAATTAAATCCGAAGCTAAAATAAATTCAGGTTGGTTTTATTTAAATTCGCTGGATCTTCCCCCAGCATGCTTTACTGCTCCTCGCCCATTGCATTCAACCAGCTGACTGCTCTGCTCCGCCCCTCATAGTGTTTCTCCATCCACTGACATCTGAGGGAGCCCAGGACATTTAGTTCCATGCCACCTATGTAAAGCATTCCTTGAAGCCTGGCCTGTGCCAAGAGGGACTCCTGAGGTAAGTCAGAAGTGGCTTCGGCCTGCTCCTCGCTGTCCCGTTTCCTTTATCCACTTTGCAGCCACCCACAAGTACAGCTCATGTCAGCATCTCATGACTCATCTACCTGAAACTCTCAGTCCCTCCATTGCCATCTCTTCCTGCCCCCTCCACTCATATTTCCAAATCTAATCGCTTCCTAACCTGATGGATTTTTATATGTGTACGTGTGTGTGTGTGTGTGTGTGTGTGTGTGTACACCTACCCTCCTCCCACCCCTGCCATACACACAAACGCAATTTGCCATCCAAGGCTCAAACAGTTGCAGATCTTTACCATGGCTTGGCAGAATCTCTGGTTTATGCCACACACCTGTATGTTCACATTTGCCTAATACGACCCCTGCCCAGTGTCTCTATGATAGCCACAAAGAGGCAAAGCAATATTCTAGAATAGTACATAACATTTTTAATGGCTTTCACATGTGTGTGACTTCTGTGGAAGGACCCTAGATTTCCAGTCGCAATTCGGCATTTAACGAGGCATCCGTTTCTCCTGCCACTAGACCAGACGACTCCTTTTCCTCCTCCTGTTTACTGAACCCCAGCTCCTGAACCATCCACCCTAGTTCAGGAATTCCCTGCAAAGGTCTCAAGGTGTGTGACTGGCGGCCGCACCATGCTGAGGTACTCCTCTGAGGTGGTTTCCATAGATCCACCTTCCTTCTTAAACGCAGGTTCCAATGCCAAGTTGAGCAGCTCCAATGTGAAGCTGACTCAGTGGTTCAAAACCACAAAACCAGAATCAGGGCAAATGGAAACCTCGCTAGTCTCTTCTGAGGCTTGGGACATCAAACCTCACCAAGCCCAACTTCTGCTTTTGTTAAACACGGTTCCACGATGCCCCTCCTCCTCGGGCAGACATAAGGATAAAGACAGTCTGGGCATGGAAAAGCACACAGCCACAGAAACATACATAAGCAGGTCATGGGCTCCCTGAAGGCGGAGCTTGTTGTGTCTTCTGGTTAGCACTGCTAGAGTCACCTGACGTCATTTATCTGACAAGTGACAGAATTAGTCACAGCCACAGAAAATACAGAGTTTAGGAATCTATAACTTTGAATGTAGTTAGAAAACAACAGAGGATGGAAAAGAATCTGTGTCGAGTTTCCTTTGCAGCTCAAATTAATGCAACTATTCTGTAAGTGACTCAAAACACCAGCTAATGGTTTTGACAGATTATCCAGTGATTTAAATATCTCATTCTTTTAAATAAAATAGCATCAGACACGCATGATTTGCAATCAAGCCTCTGTACCATAACTGCAATTCTCAGCGAGTCGTATTATCTTTTTAAGTTCTCATTTCAAAGACAATAACTGCTGTGCAGTAACAGCGCACAGGGGAATAACGGAAATACATTAAATTAGTTGCACTAATTTTAAGTAGAATCATTAGGCTACTGCTTTTTTTTATTTCTGAAGTATGTTACTACTTTGATATTAGAGTGGAAACAAAGTGACGGCTTCAGACGCTTTGTAAGCTCGAGCCCTGTCCGAAGATACTCAGGGTGGCTCATACAGTATGTAGCCTAAAACATTATATATGCATAAATATTTATTTCATTAATTATGTATATGCATGTGTATCTGTGTGTAAGTATGTGCATGTGTGTACAGGTTCCACTGGATCAGGAAAGGGTGTAGATCTCTTTGGAGCTACAGGCAGCTCTGGGTGTTGGGAATTGAACTTGAATCTTCTGCAAGGGCAATACCCACTGTTTTATATTTATTTATTATGTATACAATATTCTGTCTGTGTGTATGCATTAAGGTCAGAAGAGGGCACCAGACCCCATTACAGATGGTTGTGATCCACCAGGTGGTTGCTGGGAATTGAACTCAGGACCTTTGGAAGAGCAGGCAATGCTCGTAACCTCTGAGCCATCTCTCCAGCCCCGCAATACCCACTTTTAACCACTGAATCATCTCTTCAGCCTCTCTAGATAGTCTTTTAAAATAAATATTTTTTTTTATTAAAATACAGAGACTGGAGAGATGGTTCCGTGGTTAAAAGCAGGGTTTCAATTTCCAGGCATCTACATGGTAGCTCCCAGCCATCCATAAACACAGTTCCAGCTAAGCCAAAGCCCTCTTCTGTCCTCCACAGGCCCCAGACACACATGGTACACACAGCCACATGCAGGGGAAACACCCAAACACACTTAAGTTTAAAAAGCTAAAGATAATTAAAATGTAATTACACATCTCCTCCCTCCAATCTCTTCCACTCTCCGAAATCCATGCCCTTGGTTTGTAATTATCGGAGGTGTGTATAAATGCGCTACTACAGACACAGCCTGCTCAGTCCGTTCAGCGCTGTTTGCACCTATATGACTACATAGATGACCACGTGGAATTGGATAACCAATCAATGGCTCACTTCTAGTCTTTCTCCCATTGTCTGAAGTCCTGTATTTTTATATGACTAAGTAAGCTAGAATATCTGTCACATGGCCAAATTCTTCTTTTAAAAAAATAAGGTAGCTTTTGTTTTGCGTATACAAATAGAATTGTATACATGCGTGTGTGCATGCGTGTGTGTGTGTGTGTGCCTGGATATGGGTGGAAGTCGGGTTCCCTCCCAAGCTAGGCACTAACTCTATAAGTGATCCCTATCCCAGCCCTATGGCAGATTCTCCTGAGCAATGAATGAAACACTGATTCTGGTTGCTATAGCAAAGGCCTGATTCTATCTAAGCTCGGTGTTAGTGACGCTGGTGCTTCCCACAGGAGTTGTTACTCTGAGAAAATTGCTGGGTCAAAGTTAAGCTCTACTTTCTCCCATAAACCCTGCCCTGTCTCAAATGCTGGTGGAGGCAGTTTCGGGGAAGCCAAGCCAAGCATTCCCCAACAACACACGATCAAGGCCCTTCCTAATCCAGCATCACTGAGCCTACCAAGTTGCTCTCAGGGAGCCTATAGAATGAACTGAGCCTCACCATGGGTCACTGCATACTGTGGCCTAAAGACTCCTTTTCCATAGTCATCAAAGCCCTGAGTTCCATCATGAAACACCAGGATGAAGGCCTGTCCGAAAGATGAATGGTCAGTCACTTGGGAGGCCCAGCACATCCAGAATCAAGGACCTCGTGTACAGGGCTGGAATGGGATAGTTTCAGGACAAGGGCCCCAAGCTAGTGAAACTGCTTTCCCACCTGGCTTACTGGCTGAAGACGACATCAGGGAAGGGAGCTGCCGCCCTAGAAGGTAATATCCACTCTTGGAAGCCCACAAGGATCAATATGTTTGGGGGCCAAAAACTGAATAAAAAAAAACGTCCTGTGCAGAGTGATGACAGGCAGGTTGCGCAAGCTGCAAGCCAGGAGGATCGAGAGCAGAGGGCAAACAGCAGCTCCCAGTGGGACTCCCAATTCCTCTCAGGCTTTAGCATGAGTCATCAGAAACTTGGACAAGAGGAAGGAAACCCGGGAAGTCCCTCTGCTTGGAGAAAGGCGAGCAGGACACCTGCCTGGGTGGTGGACTGTGGAGGGGACACTAAGCATGATGGATTTCCAGTCAGGGGACTCGGCCCCAGGAAGCAAGGAGGTGTGCCGGAAGTCTCAGGGCTAGAATTCTGTCAGTCACACTCAGAGTTGGGCTCTTAGCTTGGAGGACAGGGGTTGCGCACACGACAAACTCACAGTGAGCCTGACGTCCGTGCTCACAGCACTGCTGGCCATGTTCCTGAGAGACAGGAGAAAACTGATTTAGCCATGCGCTTCCCTTCCATTTTCCACATGCACTCCTCTGGCTACCCACTTCCTCGCCCGTCAGCTGCTGCCATCAGATAAAATATACACCTCTGGGAGCGAGTGTGAGATAGTGAGATGGACAATTTTCTTCATGCTAAGAAAGCCAGCTAAAGTCTCATCCTTGTCCAGCCCTTTGAAATGAAGGTGGTATTTCCTGTATCGCACTATCTGATTAGATAGTATAAGAAAAGTACCCCTTTAAAACAAGTCTGCCAAGGCAGTAAGTCCTCCTTGGAGTGAATAAGGTCCTCTGAGAAGCTCTTTGTCTCTCCAGTAATCAGCATCAGGGGGGTAAAGGATGGTCAAATCTAAAAGGCCCTGGAGGCTCCTATTCAGTTCTCACAACGGGGGGGGGTATCTCTGCCTCAGGGAAGGATCAAAGCTGAGGGTATGAGTGACCTGCTTCAGGCCCAGGCAGCACAGTGCTCCCTTTCCAAACCCAGGCTCCTGACTGTCACAATATTACCCTGACCAGTTCTAACTGGTCTCAGTAGAATCTTGCAGCAAACTGAATAAGACACGAGGACTCTCTTACCCCCTGCCAGCTCCAACCTTTCCTAGCAAGACCTGGAAGATTGGAGGCAAATCTTTATTCTCTACTCTCTCACCTAGCAATACAATTTCACCACAGGGCAAGGATTAGGCTCTGCTCCTTCTTCATTCTAAAGCCAAGAATAGCAAAGAGAACCAGACAGTGTGGGAAAGTGGACTTTCACAAACATCTGCTAGCACTGGATGTGATAAGAGCCGGGCATTACTAATAAGTCAAACCAAATCAGGAAATCTGGAAACCTCTGACTTATTGATAAGCTATTAGACTGTTTTGCTTTGTTTTAACTGTGTTCCTATCAGGAAATGAAACAAGAGAGATGGTATTTTGGTGCCTGCCTGGAAAAAAAAAAAAAAGCCCTTTGAACTTGGAGTTTTCTTGGCCTTCTAAAAGCTTTTCTTCACATCTGCTTTTATCTTCACACTGTCTCTAAATGCATACTCCTCTCTCCACAGCAGCTGTGGGTGCATTCCCACTCTTGCAAAGCTGGTGAAATTTGTCAGAAGCAAAAAATGATTCCTTCAAGGCCTTTGAACACCGCTACTAATGGCTGGAGCCGGAAAAGGAACTGTGCCTGGTTGCTCAGAGAGCAGCAACTGACAGGCACTGGTTCAGGGCAACCTGCACTATCCAGGGCTCACATGCTCACTCCTTGGCAGTGAGGTCTCCATCTTACAGAAGAGGGTGTGGAACACGGAGAAGTCGAATAATTCGGCTGGGTTACAGAGCAAGGCAGGATTCAGATCTGGCGTATTTACAATTCTCTATGTCCTGACTGGCTACAGCCAGCTCAAAGAGAAAGGCCCTCTCGAGGGACTTGGGAACATGGAATAAGGACCTGGACTCTACATTCTGCAGGGCACCTTGGGGTTCTGGCCCAGAAGAAAGGAAGCAAAAGGTCAATTTGCTGGGTGTAAGGATCCTTTCCATTCCCATTCTTAGATAAATCACCACCCTGCTAGAGAGCTCATGTTTAAAATAAAAAAATACCAGAATCTTTGCTTATCTGCCCGTCTTATCCACAACACATGCAGCTTAAAAATCACTTCTTCAAGATTATTCTCCAGCACAGAAAATGGTAACAAATGTGATTGCTGGGAAGTGTCGTCTGGAAAGCAGTAAACAGTGTGCATGCTAGCAAATGCATAGAGATTGTGCACACACACACTCGCATGCACACACACGGGGGTGGGGGAGAGAAATAGATCTGGGGAAATGTTCAGAGTGCTTCTTGGAGTGATCTTCTTTGGTTACATTCTATTTTCCTTTTAGTATGTTCTGGTATTTTCGAGATTCTTTTTCCTACTATAGTGATGATATAAGAATCTTATACTCAAAAAAGAGGGTTAAACGCCATGAAAATTTTGACCAATAACAAACACACTTTTTCACAAAAGATAATACCTAGGCTAAAAGAAAAACAATTTCATATAATTAAGTTATAAAACATCACCCCAACAAGAAATTACCTTGTACCAAGAAGAAAAATGAGAATTTGCAAAAACTGAAATGCATTAAATTTTACAAGCACAACAGAGGGTTTATTGGTAAGAAAAGATGAAACATTTACACAAGTTTCACTGACCAGAATAATGGAAAAAATCAGAAATGGAAATTTTTAGAAAATGATTTTTCCTCTTAAGCCCAGAAGAGAAATATTGGAGTTAATGTGGTTTAAATAAGAACTCGGATGACCTCTGCTTGTTTCAACAAACCCAGTTGTTATACACACATGTACACACACACTTTCTTGTACACACATACACTCCTGTGTACACACATATACATACACTTCCACGCACACAAATACACATACATGCACTACTGTACACACATAAACATGCATGCACACACATTCCTGTGCGCGTGCGCACACACACTCCTGTGCACATATCCACATGCATGCACACACGCACGCACACCAGACCTGACAACTGCTTCACTTTCAAATACCTCTGAGAGACAGAGAGAGGAGGAGAGCATCGAGTGTATTCCACATGTTACAGCAGCCCTGAGCAGTGATCTCTCTTTCTGCAGTCAGCACCTCTGTGAAGCCTCTACCAAGCAGAAGGCCACAGACTAGCCTTGGATCTCGCCTCTCCTCAACACCCTGATCCAGTGGTCCTTGTCACAGAACAACCCGGGGAAGATGTGGTAAAGCCCGCCTCAGCCACACTTGCGTGCTGTCAGCATCCGCAGGACCATACCTGTGATTGACAGGCCATCTCAGGCAGGTCCGCAGTGTGCTGCCTGCACTTCACACCTTTCTCAACACAGCAAAGACGCACACCTCAGACTCCGGTTTCCACCTCACTGAGACCCCTGCACCCCCCTTTAACTTCGCAGAGAACCTAAGAGTTCTCTTTAGGAAAACTTCATGAACAGCGAAGCCACGCATCTACTATTACGCATTCCGTCTGTTTGGGCTGCTGGTGCCACTGCATTGCTGTCATCTCTTTGAACTGTCCTTCCATGGATTCCAATCTTCACGCCGCTTTCAACTCTGTCTGCTTCATTATTCTCAAAGCGGAGCAGAAAGCCACATGACAGACATGCAGATGATCTGAACACGTGACATCGACTGTTCTTCCATCCCCCATCTGTAGACTTAGCAAGCATCTCCATGACTTCCACAAAGAGCAGAGAGACCGAGTCACAAATCTCTGAGCTGTACCCACAGGAAACAGGCCTGCATGGTTTATCCTGGGAGGACTGAGCAAGTCTGGGCTTCTCTTCCTGAGCAAAGATGGGAACCACCTTCCTCCGCTTTAGGGACAGATTTCCTGTCTGCGATGATTTAAAAAAAAAAAAAAGTTGCCTGGCGTTTGGCTGCCCACGGTCATGTACCTGAAGTGTTCCACTTTGAGCAGGAATTCTCAACCTCCCTAATGCTATGACACTTTAACATAGTTTCTGACGTTGCGGTGACCCCAATCATGAAATTATTTTAATTGCTACTTCATAACTGTAATTTTGATACTGTTATGAGTCATAAGGCAAATAAATGTGTTTTCTGATACTCTTAGGCAGCCCCTGTGAAAGGGTCATTTCAGCCCCTGGCGGTCACAAGCCACAGACTGAGAACCACTGACTTAGATAACAGCAAACCTGAGAAGCTCATCAAGAAACCAACCATAGCATGCAACGGTCCTCTGCTGACGGCAGTAAGAAACTATGAATTTCTGAGGGATCCTGAGAGAAAGAAAAAGGCATCTTAGGGCAGAGCCGGGGCCTATGCTGCTTCTGGTCTGTACCCACCCTTTACCGTGTTGCCTGAGTCCTGCATGCAGCCCGAGGGGAGACAGCAGGCCCCGTCTGTTTCTTCTCTTGACCGAGACCTTAGCACCTCATGAAGTATGTCATGGCGGGTGATGATCTGAGTTTGGATCCCCAGTGCCCTTGTGAAAAGCCCGCTGTGAAGGTATGCATGTATAATCCCAATGCCCTGAAGGAGGAGAAGATCCCCGGAGCTTGCTCCTCTGCCAGCCTAGCTCAGTCAGTGAGCTCCAGGCTTCATCAGAGACCCTGCCTCAAAAATGAGTGTAGAGTTAAACCATAATTGACCTCCATAAGCTCATAGGGAAAGGTATGATTGGGAAATGTGGATGTGTTGAAGTAGGTATGGCCTTGTGTCACAGTAGGGGTAGGCTTTGAGGTCTCATGAGCTATGCCCAGGATCTCAGATCACTTCCTGTTGTCTTTGGATCAAGATATAGAATTCTCAGCTCCTCCAGCACCTTGTCTATCTATACACTGCCACACTCCCAGCTGCCAAATCCACCCCCATAATAATAATGGACTAAACCTCTGAAACAGTAAGCTGCTACCTCAATTAAATATTTTCCTTCCTGAGAGTTGCTGTGGTCATGGGGTCTCTTCACAGCAAGAGACACCCTAACTATGACAAGGGGCTAGAAAGACGACTCAATAGTTACAAATACTAGCAACTGCTCCACCATAGGACATGGGCTTCATTCCCAGGACCTACTTCTCCGCTCCAGTCCTAGGGGATCTGACATCCTCTTCTGGCCTCTGTAGGCACTAGGTATACACATGGTATATAGAAATACATGAAGCCAAAACATTTATATACATATTTTTAATAGGGGAAAACAAATTAAGTGATTAAGAAAGATACCTAACATTGACCTCTGTCCTACACGTGCAAACATACACACTCAAACATGTATGTACACATGCATACATCTCACCCAATACACACACACACACACACTACTTTCACCAAACAACTCGGTGAAACAAAAGCCTGAAACAGATGACAATTAAGAGTAACAGGAGTCCCAGCTGGCTACCTTCAAGTAAATCGTGACGGTGTCTCATGTCTCTCCTACATCTTCAAGTATTTGAGTATTTATCTTAAACCTCAACTATTAGCTCACTCAGAGCTGAGCCAGCTACTTCAAACTCTGAGGATCACCTCCCCCTATCTAAACATACACAGTCAAGAAAGCGTGTCAATCATTGCAATCATACATGTGCCGACCCTTCAAGTCATGCATGTGCCAGCCCTTTCAATCGTCTGCTACGAGAACAATATTCTTTGGCAACCGGGTGGGATGCCTCTTCACAATGTTCAACCAATCCCAAGTACAGTTCTTACTTCAAAAATGTCACCTTCTGAATATGCTCCTTGGGGCCGAGCTCGGGGAGGCTTCCAGAGTGGCTCCCAGAGTGGAACCTCCCACGAACCAAGCTTTCAGACACTCGAACTCTCCTGGCATCCCTGAATTATTCATCTCTCTGAAACTTCCAGAACACCAGCAGAGGCCCGGACGGTTTCTGCGATTTGATGTTACATCTTCTCAAGTGGCTAAAGAGGCTGTAAAGCACCCCATTGCTTAAGCCCGCCATCTCAGTTCCATTAGCGGTAAAGACCTCTCTATTCAAACTGCTAAGTAAATCCTCCGAGAGCCCAGGGACTGTTTCACGCTTGAAAGCAACTGTTAAGAATTTGACAACAACTAAACTGTCCCTATTTAATCCTTCTCCCAAGGTAAAAAGAATTATAGGTAAACATATGCCTTCATTATTTGCTTTGCTGCATTTCAATACCCAGTCCCACGCAAAATCGCCAGGCAAGGACTAATGCCACTGCTTGTACATTTCAGAGTGGGAGTCTCTGCAGAACGGAAAAGGATTTGGAAGGGTGACAGAGCCATGGCGTGTATTGTGCACCCCTTAAAGGTCACCAGGGTGAAGGCAGGAAGATCACAAACCTAAGGTTCCAGCAGGCCACCAAAAAGAAGCGCATGGACAAGTGTCGTAGAACAGAACACCTTATGATGATTGGAAAAATACTGATATGGGCCCTAAGAGCTTGGGAATTGACTTAGGGGCTATCTTTTAAGATTTTCATCTTGCCTTGAGCCTTCGGTGACTTACAGGGTCACATCTCCAATTTACTATCCCTACCAGAGGTAATCTTATTAATACATTAAAGAGACATTCTAGAATGTGACAGATCTGAGCTCAGGTGAGGGAAATAAACGCTCCTTTAAAATGTGCAGTCTAAAAAGCATAAATAATCTGTACAGATGAAGAAAGGAGATGGAAATCATGAAGGGGGATGGGAAGAGGGGCCTGGAACCCCAGGGGACTGTGTCCGTAGATGCTGATGTGTCCTTTGAAGAAAGGGGACCTTGTCTCCACTGCAGGGTTGTATTCAACTGTCTATAGCATGTGCTAAAAAGATCTAGACAAGATTTGAGGGAAGGATGGGTGTGTCCCAGGATGGGGGGAGCTGCATGAGTAAGAAGTAGCATAGACAATTGAAGCAAAATCGCTCGCCGTGAAATACTGCTTCCAGCACGGGGCTGCAGCCAGCAGAAGTGTCCCAGGACATTCTAGGCCACTCACTTTGCAGGAGCCCAGAGTTACATCCAGCATTCCTTCTCCTCCTGTGAGCCAACACACACAGAACCCCAGGAAAGACTAGGCAGCCATCCAGACCTTCCAGACGGAGGGTAGGTAAGGCAAATTGAAACCAGAAAGGCTCACAATGCGCTCAAGAATACAGCATTCCTCCGCCTCCCACTTCCCAGACATCACGCCCTGCAACTCAAAGGGTGAACTCTGATTCACTTCTCATGAAAGGCTTGGGCTGGGTGGGATGGGAGATCTTTAGCTGTAGCTAAGGTATCTTTCTTCAAACTGGATGACATCTCTTTGATCTAAAGCGCTGGAGGCCAGGGACACAGCTCAGTGGCAGGACACATGTCTACCACGGCCCTGGCTTCCATCCTCAGCGCGACAAAAAATAAACGGATATACAGGTAAAAATCTACAACATAAATGATCCCAACCCAAAATATCCTCATCGAGTATATACTCTTTTCTCCAAGGAAACAGAAAAAGAAGACATTAGATCTCCAAGGGCTCACAGATTAACAAAGGGGAAAGTCACTTAAACAGATAACCGAGTTCTGTGGTATATAATGGTCCTCTGGGTGAAGACACAATCCATCAGTCTTTGGGGGTGAAAAAATGGGGGTTTCAGAGATGGGGCACTTAGGCCACCTGAGTGAAGTTTGATACTCAATCCACAAACAGAAGCATCTGCCATCACTTCAAGTTTGGCTTCCTAAGGCTCCTTTCACACACACACACACACACATTGTGAAACTATATAATCTCATTGAAAGAATACCCAATGCTGTAATAAATCCAGGCTTTCCACCTCCTCCCCACCTGGACAGGCTTATACAAATTATATTTTTTTTTCTTTTTTGCAGGGGGGGAGGGATAGGTCATCCAGCATGATTTCAATTTCCAAAACTTCTACTCCAGCTGTTTTAATAATCCTCCTGTGCTCTGTGGATTTGAACCTTGCTCTGTGGCCTCTCTTTGATCAAAGAGGTGCTGATGGTAAGAACAATGGCAAGTGACCCTGCACAGCACAGCACAGCACAGCCATTCACACATGGAAATGCTAAGAAACTCTGTCTTGGGTACAGGCCAGGAAGTCAGGCCAGACAAACAAGAGACATCAGGATCACACGGCCGTATGATTAAGGGAGCACAAACATCTTCTTAGCCTCCCACTAATAAGGCTTGCCCCCCAAGAGCCAGCACCGGCTGAACTCTGTGGGGAAGGACCTGAAGGCCATGAGTACAAACCTCCAGTCAACTGGAACCTGTATCACAAGGGAAATGCCTGTGGACCCGGACCCACGTTTTGCAGAATGAAGTCAAATCTTTGCTGAAAGAACTTCCGTGTGACCAGACTAGTGGGTGTGAATGACACTGACTTTGCCAATTAGGACACGCTGCTGGAGGGACAAAGGGACAGACAGTTTAAAAGATTAAAAATAGAGAAGCAACATTTTTAGATAGTAAAAAAATAAAAGTGATTGTAAGAGCACTACTTCCTGAAGAGGATCACCCCAAGATACATATTCAGGGTACACAAAGGGACAATCTAGTGGGGGGGGGGGCTTCTGCCATCCCAGTGTCCTATGATATCTTTTCAATTTGTCCGTGTGTGTGTGTTTGTGTTTGTTTGTCACACACATATGGATGCCTAGCAAGACCAGGAGAGTTCTTAAATCCCTTGGAGCTTGATTTAGAGGTACCTGTGAGCTACGTTACATGGGTCCCAGGAACTAAGTCAGGTTCTCCCGAAGAGCAGCAAATGGTCTTATCTCCTGAGCCCTGTCTCCAGCCCTGTTTATTTCCTGGCATGCTGCATTTGAAGCTTAATCACTCAGCAATAAGGGAAATTAAGCCCTCTCTTTCCCTGAGCCAGCTGCTGGTCCTCACCACCACGCCATTACCTTCCACACAACGTGTGAAAGGCAGTCTGGATTAATTCAGTCTGCAGGGCCACGGGACATGTCTCTCTTTGGAGGTCTGTGGCTAAAGTCCCAATAGCTAGACTTGCTAGATTCGGAAGAAGCCAAGCTTGGGAACACATCACACTCCTGAGAGAAGGCAGGGTGGAAACCCACTGATGACCACGATGATGTCATAGCTCATATGTCTCACTTTCAGATTTTGCCTCAGTATGTGAAATGTATCATTTAAAATCATTTCATTATTTTCTTTTAATTCAAACAAGCTACATGAGTTGAAAAATTATCAAGTTTAAGTAACAAAAAATCGGGGAGAAATTTCTTGCAAATCCCTAATCGTAACTTCTTGAAACAGTGAATTATAAGTCTAAACCACACAAAGACCTGGCTGTTGGCTGGCATTACAAGGTGAGTGTGCATGAAAGAGCAGCCAGAGGTAGACACTAAGTAGGGCTGAATTTCTAACTTGAGTCATAGCCACAAGAAAACCTATTATCCCTCTTAAAACTTTGATGTAACTATGTAACTACAACAGTTTGTTTACATGGTCCCTGGAGAGAAAAAACACCACTTTGCACAGGCAGGGAGCCCGGCCTGAAGAAGCCAGTTCTAGAAAGAGCATAACAGCTGAATTAAAGACCAATGGCTTATTGATCCCCGTCAAACTCATTACCTGTTTGTCAACAGCAGCCAACGCAGTCCTAATGGAAAAGGAAAGGAACACACGCCAGGATCTCCCATCAAGCAGATGATTTGAATGGGACTGAGAATTCTCAGATTAACTGGACCAGCTGCCTAGACGTGATTGAATTTTCTCTGAAGAAACAGACATCTCTACACAAATAACAGCTGTTTTGTTCTTTTCTTCCTTTTTTAAAAATCACTTATTATTACTCCAGACCTCTAAGCTAACAGGAAACTCTAATTACCTCAAACATAAACATTCCCAGGTCCTCTCATAGTCCTTCAGTTTCTAGGCTTCTAAATGATCTTTGAGCACTCCGAATCAAACTCTGCGCATCTTCTCCTAATGCCAAAGCTGCCCATTCCAGAAGTGGCCTAACTCTGGGCTCCCACAGACCACAGGCCCCGCCCTGTGTACTGTATCACTATGGCAACACAAGTTTGGCTGCGCTTCTGCGGTTTTATGCTGAGCCAGCACTCCACAGACATTTCCACAATAACCCTGAAATCATTTGTACAGCCAGCCGGCTTAATTTGCGTTCTGTGGAACACATGTTGGCTGGTGCTACTGCGTACCCTAAACTGTTCTGCGGGGAAGGTGGGGAAGGAAAAGTATTTTCCTATCTGTTATTTATTTACCATCTGCAGACCCCAGTGCCTCAGCAAGCCTAGTCAGCAGCTTGCACTAAGTCGCCAACGTGCCATTCTCTTTTCAGTAACTGTTGTGCAGCCTGAGTAAAGCTATAAAAGTCACAAGGGAAAACACAGATTTCCACAGAACAGAATACATTTTATCTAAGTCATGTTACAATGTATCAGCCAATAACGGCTTGGGATGGTTTCCAGTTTAAAAAACAGTGTCTATGAGGGGCCTGGAGAGATGGCTCAGAAGGTAAGGGTACATACCGCTTTTGTGGAGGATCCAAGTCAACTCCCCGCACCCATATCAGGAGGCTTCTAATCAAGCCCCTGTAACTCTAGGGGCTTTGATGCCCTCTTCTGGCCTCCACAGATACCTGCACTCATATGTGCATACCCGCATAGAGACACATATACACATAATTTAAAAATAATAAATTTAAAATCTGCAGATGAGAAGACCTTTTAGAGTAGACAATAAGAGTCTGTTGGCCCAGGAGATTAACCCAACATGGTCACCTTGCACAGAAATCAACAGCGTATCTGTTTACTGGTCAGTAAGTGTATGAGCAACACAATCCCATAATCCCATTTCCCAATTACTTGCAATGTCCTTGAAGAAACTAGGTAGCCAGGTCAGGTAGAGTACTGAGCATAACTTACTGAGTGTGAGATGGCAGTGGCTAGCTGTCTAGAGGATCTGAGAGAAAAAGATACAGGGGAGCGTTTCTAATTTAATCAGGGCTAAACAGGTGGCCCAGTGAGAAAGAGCACTTGCTTACAAGCGCTAAGACCAGACTTCTGATGTCGGCACCCACGTAAAAAGTCAGACCTGACTGTGTCGCCTGCCACTGCAGCACTGTGGGAAAGAGCCACATGTATACTCATTGCACATCAAGAGACTTTGTTGTCTTTCTTGAAAGAGACAAATAAAGGGGCATTATTATTATTGTTGTTGTTGTTTTGGTTTTTCAAGACAGGGTTTCTCTGTGCCTTTGGAGCCTGTCCTAGAACTAGCTCTTGTAGACCAGGCTGGTCTCGAACTCACAGAGATCTGCCTGCCTCTGCCTCCCGAGTGCTGGGATTAAAGGCGTGCGCCACCACCGCCCGGCTTCTTATTAATTAGTGTTACAGCTATTGTTATTATTAATACTATTATTCAGAGCACATGTGGAAGAGCTCATATAACAGTCTTGTTCATCCCAATCAGTCTCTAGAAGTTTATATTTATGAACCTTAAGTAAAATTTGAAACCTTCCAAAGAAAAATAATGATCCATTTGGGGTTGATGGCACCCCTGTAATCTCAGCATTTGTGAGGCCCAAGCAAGAGTGTAACAAGTTCAAGGCTAAGCCTGGGTAACATGGCAAAGGCCTATCTAAAAAAAATAAAATATCAACAATCCAAAGACTATCTTACTATCTTAAAGGATTCTAGGGAGCCCTGCTTTGAGACATCAGATAAAACAGACAAACAATTTATATATATGTGTGTTTGTGTGTGTGTATTCTTAAATAACAAAAACTTCATAATTTTAAAAAGAAAAACAAAAAACTTGAAGATGGGCTGGGGAGATGGCTCAGAGGTTAAGAGCGCTGACTGCTGTTCGGAGGTCCTGAGTTCAATTCTCAGCAACCACATGATGGCTCACACTCATCTAAAATGAGATCTGGTGCCCAGAAGACTATATACGTAATAAATAAATTAAAAAAAAATAAAAAATATAAAAACTTGAAGATACCTATATAAAAAAGTTTGAAAATTAAAGAACAACCACAGGAACACACGTTTGATGGCCTCACTTGGAACTACAGTGCACAAGCCACCACTGTCTACCCATGCAGCTGCCCTTGTCGTGGTCAACTTGACCATGTCCGTGTCAGTGTAAAAGCCTTTGGTTTGGCTGCCCAACAACCTTATCAAGTTTGACAACTGTCTGGCTATGTCTTCTGACTCCTGCTGATTTATTCTGAGGGGAGAACGTCTTGTCTTTCTTAAAAATGTATTCATCCACTATTTTCAGGAGTCTTCGATGATCTGATCTGATTGGGGGCCAATCTGATCTTCCTGTGATCACATTGGGGACCAATTGTCATCTGAGAGCCTTAATCCAGTAACTGACAGAAACAGATGCAGAGACCTATAGCCAAACATTAGGCCGAGCTCGGAGAATCCTGCTGAAGAGAGGGAGGAAGGATTCTAGGAGCTAGAGAGGAAAAGGACATCACAAGAAAATCCACCGATACAACTAACTTGGCTCATAGGAACTCAGAGTCTGAACCAACAACCAGAGAGCCTGCATGGGACCGATCTAAGCCCTCTACACACAAGCAACAGTTGCATAGCTTTGTCTACATGCGAGACCCCTAACAGTGAGAACAGGAGTGTCCCTTAATGCTTTGGCTGGTTCTTAGGAACTTATTCCTTATGCTGGGTTGCCCTGTCCAGCCTAAATACAAGGGGAAGAGCTCAGCCCTATTGCAGCCTGATATACCATGCTTTGTTGATACCCATGGAGGCCTGTCCCCTTCTGAACAGAAACAGAAGAGGAGTGGATGGGAGGGAGGGGGCAAGAGGAAAGGGAAAGGGAATGGGAGGTGAGGATGGAGAGGAAAAATCAGTTGGGATAAAATAAATTAATTAAAAACTGAAAAAAATGTATTCATTACTGATACACAAAAAAATGTAAAGACTTCCTCTCAACAGGGCAGCCTTTGTCACACAGACACTAGATACAACGTTTAAAGCCGGGTGAAGCCCTGCTGTGACTTGTAGAGATGGCCACTTTCCTTAAAAGGTTTCCCCATCAGGGACACTGACGAGACAATGCCAGTCTCTGTGCCCAGCGAGATGCTCACCCTCCCTCAGCAATCACCATTCATAAAATTCTCACCATCCAGGGAGGCCACGTCCCTAAAAACCATCAGACATGGACAGGAATCACCCGTGTATCTTCATGAAAATACACATCCCATCCTACCCCAGTGGCCACACCTTGGCCTTCACCCTGACCAGACATTCAAGAGGGACCAAGGCGTACAAGACCCATGAGTTCTATCATCAGGGTATTGCCTTTCTCCCTCCTTGAGTAAAGACGCTAACTGGGGTGAGGGGCTCGATGGGAAGTGAGGAATTCTGGATGTGATGTTTGCTGGCCTCACGCATTTCGACGTCCTAAACTGAGGTCTTATTCATACAGGGTTTCTCTGACTTTAAAAGGGGGGAGCTCTGGGATGCACTGCTCTTTTGACTGAACTCTGATTCTTAATACGGGCAAGAATGAGGCCGACATGGAGAGCTGATGAAGAGGACACTCACAGCCGCTCCCCAGGGCAACGCAGCCTAAGATAGATGTGACTGTCCCCTTGGATGGCCTACCAAGACCCTGTCTTGTCATCGAGAAGCCTCTACAAAGACGCTACAGTGTCAGAAAACCAAGCGGTCAACGAAGGCTGGGCAGGAAAATCTCAGGAATGCTCATCACAGACAAGAGGCCTATTTTTAGCTTCAAATGACACAGGCCAGAAAATATACAGTAGGACAGAATGGACTGGCATGAGTAATCATTTCATAACAGCCCGGGCGCGCCCTGGGGGGGGGACACAGCCAAGCTGATGGCATCCCAGCTTGACCACTACCTGCCTCCAGCACCTCTGGCCCACCAACCTGAAGGGGTAACAAGGACAAGTCCACGCGTGTGGACCATTTTTCCAGATGTTTCTAGGCTTGTTGTCATTCTTTGCATCCTCGCTAACTGGCAAAAGATGGCCTCCCCTCAAGGTTTGCCTCACCCAGGCCCCACCCCTAACTCTGGGAGTTCTACTAAAGTTTTCTGAGCTGTTTCCAACCAGACAAAGCTACTGGAAATCTTCACACACATTCCCCCCCAGAGTGGCAGGGTTCAATGAGATCAGCCCTTAATCAGCTTGGCTTAAGAATGGAGCCCGGGAACAGGAACACATCCCCCTCCTGGAAAAACTCAGCAACTTTATCTCAAGATTCAGGGTTAAGGGACAACTATAGGTACACGCACACCAGTGTCACCAAATTCTGGGGGTCTGCGAGCCAGTTCCTGTTTGTTCTCACTTTAGAACAGCGGTCCTCAACCTTCCTAACACTGCGACCCTTTAACACAATTCCTGATGTTGTGAGCACCAACCATAACATGATTTTTGTTGCTATTTTATAGCTATAATTTTGCTGCCATTAAGAATCATAGTATAAATATCTGTGTTTTCTGATGGTCTTGGGCAACCTGTGAAAGGATCAGTCAACTCCAAAGGGGTCAGGACCACTCTGAAAAGTGTTGCCACCCAAGCGCGAGGACCTAAGTTCAGATCCCTAGAACCTAACAAAAAGGCAGGCACAGCAACAGACATCTGTAATCCTAGTGCCTGGACACAGAGACAGGGACATCTCTGGAGTTCAAAGGCCAGACAGCCTAATGAGCACCAGGTTCAGTGAGAGACACTTCTCAAAACAGGTAACATGATGTGAAGATGGATTAGACAGACAACTGACAGCTACCTCAGGCCACCACATGTACACAAACACACATACACACACATATCACACAATACACATGTCACACATCACACATCCCATACACACCACACATACACATATAAACATACACACATATCACACATCCCATACACACCACACATACACATATCGCATATACACACATCACACATACCACACACACACCACACACACACACACACACACACACCTCTGGCATTAAGTCCAGGGCTCAACAGAGAGCTTCAAGTGGGAAATAAGTTCCCATCAATCTCATGGTTTATAACTGTAACATCAGAGCAACAGGATCATCTTTGGCTTAAAATGCACAATTTTCATAAAAAAAAATGCAATATAAAAAATTAGTAGAAACTTTGCTGTTCTGGAATCTGTATAGGAAGTCAGGAATGAGCCGACACATTGGGACCCCACATAAACATGACAGGAACAAACCAAGACAGTTACCCTTTGTCTCGCCAGGCCATGAACACCACCCTGTCCCGAGCCACCTTACCATGCTCATCGACTTCTTTAAGAAGAGGAGAGCCAGGTGGTGGTGGCTTTAACCCCAGCACTCTGGAGGCAGAGGCAGATGGAGCTCTGTGATTTCGAGGCCAACCTGATCTCCAAAAAGTTCCAGGATAGCTAGGGCTGTTATACAGAGAAATCCTGTCTCAGGGGATGGGCAGGAGGAGAAAAAGAGCAGAAGAGGAGGAAGGGTAGCGAGAAAGCATTTAGGAAAAGGAAAGCAAGTCCCTTTGATGTGCATGTCAGCCAGCGCCAGCATGACACCTCTCCCAGCAGCTCCTGCTGGCCAAGGTTTTAAAGCTGCATTCATTCCAGCAACAGGTGGCAGCAGGATCCAGCCCAGAAGAGGATCCCATCCCCTAAAAGGCCTTCAGCTGGCAGCTATATGGTGAGAGAGCAGGACCGGGCTGCCTGGCCCTCCACTCCAGGCCTCTCAGGCTCACAGGGCAGGCGGCAGCACTTGGGGGTTCTGTAGATGCTGAGAGGAGGATGCCTGCTCTGGCAGCATCAAGGATGCTTATTTTAAGAAAGTGACATCTTAGCAGTCAGGAGGCAGCCGCAACTTGAAACCAAATAGCGGAGAGATTATTGCGGACCAGTCCCCACAAGCAGCCCTGACTTCCACCAGATGAAGCTGGCACAGGATACAGAGGACTCAGTTACTGAAACTGTACTATTAATATACAAGCATGAGGACTTTGCTTGGGGCCCCCAGAACCCCAGGGTGCAGTGGCTGCTGCCTGTAATCCTAGCACAGGGGTGGAGGAGACGGGAGATCCTCACTGGCCAGCTAGTCTAGTCAAATCCTTGGCTCCAGGTTCAGAAAGTTCCAGCCTCCAAAGATAAAAGGAAAAATGACCAAAGAAAACACATGCATCAACCAACCTCTTACCTCCATATGCATGGACAAGTACACATACAAGTATATACATGCATACGTACAAACATATATATGTACTTTGCATACAATTATACTTTAGTACTTTATTAATAACTGACATGAGCAGCAGGCACAGAGAGAAAAAGGAACTAAACATGTCATGTCAAAAGGCATGAAGTCAAATATGGAAGCAGAGCCTGGCTATGGCACACCCACAGTCCCAGGCTCCATTGCTCCGATGAATTCGCTCCATTCAACTGACTGCAGATTAACTGATGTGGGATTCCCTTCTGTATGCTATGAATGTTTCATTACCATTGGTTATTAAAGAAGCTGTTTCAGCCAGTGACTTAAGTATATTTTTAGCTATCTCTTACATCTTGAATCAACCCATTTCCATCAATCTATCTATCAGCACAAGACAGTGGCCTTACTGGAGGTTCTTTCTCCTTCAGCAGCCACCTGGGGTCTCTTTGACTCCGCCTACTTTCTCTCTGTATCTCAGTTTGGATTTCCCACCTGATTCACTCTTACTAAGCCATTGGCCAAAACAGCTTCTTTAATAACTAATGGAAGCAAAACATATTCAGAGCACACAGAGGGGAATCCCACACCATCTAACCAGGTCCTAACCCTAGAAGTAAGAGGAAATTTGCTGTTCATGTTGATAGCCAGACTTGTTCCCTTTACACATTTAGTGGAGAAAAGAATGCCAATGATATAAGTAGGAACGATGTCTCTTCTGAAAAGTTTTTGTTATGAAGTTGGCAACCAAACTGAGGAGGGGAGGAATTCTAACATGGTTGGTGATGTCTAAAATAAGCAAGAACCGGGTAACAAACACAGCTAATTTTAAGACTCTTATCACTTTTTATGTAAATAGCCTCTCTCCGATATGATATGGAGCAATATTCCAGCGTGAGACTGACTTGAGGGCTCATATTAAAATTTAAATCTTGGATTGGAGGGGTGGTTCGGCGGTTAAGAGCTCTGGTTGCTCTTCCAGAGGACTCAGGTTCAATTCTCAGCACTCACGTGGCTGCTAACACCTGTCTGCAGCTCCAGCTTCAGAGGACGTGACAACTCTCTTCTGGTCTGGGGACATGAGGCACAGAGGAGGTGCAGACACACAGGCAAAACATCCAAACACACACGGTAATGGGCTGGAGAGATGGCTCAGCGGTTAAGAGCATTGCCTGCTCTTCCAAAGGCCCTGAGTTCAGTTCCCAGCAACCACATGGTGGCTCACAACCATCTGTAATGAGATCTGGTGCCCTCTTCTGGCATACACACAGACAGAATATTGTATACATAATAAATAAATATTTTAAAAAAAGAAACCAAAATTAATTTTCTTTACACTAGAATTTCTCCACCATGTTCCAAACGGTACCAGTGGTAAAGCCAGGAGAGAAAAGCTACACCTCCTACCTGGTGGCACTATGACAATGTCAGGATGAAGGACACTGAAGATCACAGTGCCTGGCCACTGACAGAGAGGACATCAGGACGGCTATATCCTACGACCCAACATTAAGTTAGAAGACAGTATTCTACCCCTAAGTGTCTGCTTCATTCCTCACATTCCCAAGAAGAGTGGTGGCATCCGATGAGCAGGGACCCTTGCATGCCCATGAGGAATCAAATCTCCGTTGAGTGCAATGAAGGTCAGGCCAACTGCACCAATCACAGGATCGTAAGGTCAAATTTTTAAATCTTTTGGCTCACTTCTCCTCCATACATAGTCATAAATCTGGCATTGCCAACACTTAATAGCCCCAAAGAAACCGAAACCTGCACATTTCGTCACGCAGCCCAAGAGCCCTGAAGGGCCACTAGAGTTGAAGGGGGATTTCCAGGAGCTGTCAGAAGGGCTGTGTCTCGTGACACAGACTTCACATGCTAGAGAATGTATCTTCCACACAAACCTCGTGTTTGCTATTGTTTCTTTAGCAGTGCGGCAGGCACAGCCAATGACGTCCTGACCCCCGCTGTACCTCCTGCATCCGGCATGAGGTCCACGCAGCCCTGTGTCTCCCTCTAAACCTTGTGCTCCTAACTCTTGTCTCCAGGGATGTCTAACTTACTTGATGCCCTGCTAGGCATGGGGCTGAACCGACTCGCTGACGATCTGAATCTTTTCTTTCTTTTTCCTTTTTTCTTGTCACCCAAAATGAGGCAATTTCAGCAGTTCTCAAAGGATAGAATAAATAGATCAGGCTCAATGCCAGTAACTAGAGAGATCAATACATCAACTGAAAATCACTTTATATATAACAAGGGGGAGATTAGCATATCTGATCCAACGTAATGATTTCATAAATAATTATGTTGATATCAAAGTCTCTAAGGCGGCTGAACACCCCTCTGCAAATAATGAGGTTTGGAGGATGCAAGCTGCTCGTTCAGCTACAAACTACAGGCACTGAATAAAAGTGTCATGGCCTGAACGAGTGTTTGCTGTACAAGCTGGGTGCCACAGGGCCGTAGGGATCAATGCTCCATTGTGAAGTGCAGGCTTAGCTGACTCCACGGGCTACTGTGTGCCCCACAGCAAGGTCCCTGAAAGGAGAAAAAACACCAATTCTGAGTCAGAGAGCAGGAGGTTTGCTTGTTTTGAAAGTCAGCATTACCAACCAGCAGTTACTGGAGGAACAGAGAGTCACCGGGTACCAGACAAACACATAAATCCTGCCAGCCTAACAGAGAGGTGAGGAAGAACAGGGAAGGCCATCCTTGTGAGAAGCCATTGCCTTACCCAGATCTTGCTAGTGCTCAGGTTAGCAGAGGAGGGAAGGGAACCAAGGCGAACCAAAGACACACAAAGATTACAGGCTGGAATTGGGAACCACTTAGTACCCAAACCAAACACACTACAGAAGATCTCGCCACAGCTCTCTAACTGCAGCGGCAGGAAGAGAGGCCTGGTGCTGCAGGCGACTCAATAAATTGCACAGTTGATGAAAACTCCAAGTACTTCTCTGATTCCACGTTAAACGTTATTATAGAGTTAAATGAAGGTAGGAAGGGAAGTGACTCTGGTGAAATAGTTCTTAGATGTTTAACAAAGTCTTCTCTTTCCCTCCTAGTACTCTTAATGTCAAGACGTTAAAAAGAAGCTCACAGAAGCACTCAGAAGCATCATGTATCCATGCGTTCATATGTACATGTGTACGTATGTGTATGTTCTCTGTGTATGTGTATGCGTGTGTGCCCATGTACACAGGTCAGTGGTGGGGGTTGGGTTTCCTCACCACTCACTCACTCATCTTATCAGCGAGACAGGCTCTCTCACTGAATCTGCTGGTCACTGATTTTGCAGACCAGTTGGCTAAAAACCCTCTAGGGACCATCTTGTCCCCACGTCTCCAACGCTGGGATTACGGATGTGTGCTGCCCTGCCATGCCCAGCATTCATTTGTAGCTGTTGGGAATCACACATGAGCCTCCATGCCAGCATGGCATGCATTTTACCAACCGAGTCATCTCTCCTGAAAAACGCTTTTTATTCCCCAAGTTTATTTGTCAGGCAATGCGATCACAGCACGAGGGAGAATGGACTCGTGGAATTAGACCATTTTACTTTATACTATTTGTCACTATTTATGCGACTTTTTTGAAAATAGATTTCCAAAATGACTCAAACACGGACGTTAAATTTAACCAAAGCCAACCAAATCTTTGTCTACAGCTGCTCTCTGGCCTTTTGTTTTCTTCCCCCTCCCCTTGTCCTTCCCCTCCACAAACCTTTTACTCTGCCACAAGGATGTTGGGAGTGAACAAAGTTGCCTGTGGTCTTATCACCAAGACCTTGACCCGGCCCTGACCCAAGGCGAGCAGGGACTGTGGTGAAGGCAGGAACTTTACTGCAGAAGTCACTACAATGGGCTCGCTGTGGTGCTCTCCTGGGCCAGCTTAAGCTGTGTGTGACAGCACTTGACAGAATAAGGACCTAAAAGTTACTGCTGCAGTTGTGTTACTCTTTATATGAGAGATTTCCAGGCAGAAATTCTATTATCAAAGTGCCACAAGCTTGGTTTATGAAATCAGGATGATAAAATGAATAATGACCATGCGACGGATCACTTCCCAAACATCACAGACAAAGTGGACAGTGCTCACCCCAAGACATCAAGTCCTTTGCTCTGGAACTTGGAAAATTGGCACTGTTTGTGTTCATGATCCTAAGAGGGGAAAAGAATCATGAATTGTCCAGGAGATTGCTAAGTTCAGTAGCCACGATGCATAAAGGAAAACCACGGGGACTGGGATATTGCTCAGTGGGCAGTATGTTTACCTAGCGTGCAAGAAATCCTGAGCCCTGAGTTCAACCTTCAGGTAGAAGCAGGAGAATCAGAAGTCCAAAGTCATTACTGCCTAAAGGGTGAGTTCAAGGCCAGCCTGGAATGTATGAGAACCACACAGAGAGAGAGACAGAGACAGACAAACACAGAGAGATAGACAGAGACAGACAGACACACACACAGCATGGGTGGGGTAGGGAAGAAAGAGAATGAGAAAGTCTCAGAGAAAGTAAAAAGAGACCTGAGCTGGGCAGACACAAGCCGATGGGCACCAAGACTTCTCTGGAGCCCGTGGACCCAGGAAGAGACCCTTGTCAGGTCATCCCCAAAGCCTCAGGAAGGCCTGCAAACCTACCAGTACTGTGACCTCAGACATAAGCCTACAGCACTGTGAAGGACTAACTCCTCTCATTTTAAAGCAGCGTGTTTGTGGTAATGTGTCAGAGAAGCCCAAAGAAACTAACTCACTGAGATAAAGTAATGGTTAGTCAGCAAGAAATGCAAAGTGGAAGAGAAGCTTTCACGCACGGGCCTGTGTGTCTCCCAGAAGCTCTCGAGGTGGGGGTTGAGGAGGGGACAGCTTTGTGAAATTGTTTATCAGCCGTGCCATCATGAAAAACAATCATATTGACATTATGATCTATTTTCTGTCTCATAAATGGTACTCCCTGGTGACCAAGCATTCAAACCTATGAGCCTATGAGGGCCATTCTCATTTAAAATGACCACACCCTTCTGCCACAGCAGAAAAGGAAATTCACAGCCAAGGCCGGCGAGCCCTTCCAGCAGGCGAGCCCTTCCAGCCGGTTTGCAGAGAAGGCGGGAAGAACATAATGGAGTCACCAAGAGGACATGACTGTGAGACACCGATGACCAAGGCCTGTTGACACCGACATCAGAGATCGGATTTTTAGGGACAGACAGCTAACTCGTGAGCAGGTTCAGGGTGGGGTGTGCAAGATGTATTCACGGCAGGGTACAGAACCAGCCAGCCAGGTGCTGCTGCTGCAGTCGGAGCTTGTGGAGAAGAATTGCTCTCCAGGGTGATGACGAAGACACCAGCAGTGGAGAGAGATCACAGCGACCACAAAGCTGGCCTGTGTCTCATGTTAACTTTCATGGCAGTCACTGTCCCAAGCCTTCCTTCCTCATTTGCTCCTCTCCACGGACCATCAGTAAGTCACTGAGACCCCCACACTGGTGGCCCAGAGAGGTTAAGTAACTTAACCTGGGTGAAACTGTTTCTAGAAGAGAGGCCAGGTTTCAAATAAAGGTGGCCGAGCCCGCCTCAGCCATGTTTCTAACAATCATTAAAAAAAAAAAAGTGCGTAAAGAAAAAAACCCACAAATCTGTGTAGACCATTAGGAGAGTGGAAGGGAAGAAAAGCATTGTGCCAATGCAGGGTACATTAGACAACACACAGCACGGTGACACGTGATACTGCAGTGAAGATAAGGTCCCCAAGGGCACGGGAGGAGGTGTATCTCTCCCCAGCACCTGGGAAAGGGAACAGGGTGTGAGTGGAGGTCAAGTGTGGCTATGGAGCAACTAAAGCTTGGCAGGGGAGTCGCCGCGGTGGGTGCCATGGGAACGGAGCCAGAACTAGCTTTTGACCCCAAAAAAGCCTTTGTTTCTTCTCGAGAGGTCTCTTCATGTGACTTTTCATGAACCGCAGGCACTTCTGGGCCCCACAACAGCCTCCTTGTCTAAGTCGGGGTTTCTATTGCTGTGACAAGTCACCATGACCACAGCAACACTTATAAAGGAAAACACATTTCAGTGGGGCTGGCTTACAGGTTCAGAGGTTTAGTCTGTTATTGCCCTTGTGGGAAGCATGGTGGCGCACAGGCAGACATAGCGGTGGAAACGTACAGAGTTTTACATCTGGATAAGCTTGCAACAGGAAGGGAGAAGGCAGGCCTGACTAGAGCCTCAGAAACCTAAAAGCCCTCCCACAATGACAAACTTTCTCCAGCAAGGCCACTCGTCCTAACAAGCGCCACTCCATATGAGCCTATAGGGGCCATTTTCATTCAAACTACGACACTCCTCAACCAAAACAGCACCCCCAATATGGTATTGTCAACCTCTAAGGCAGCAATTCTGAACCTGGGAGTTGAAGGATCTTTTCACAGGGACCACATAGCAGATATCCTGTATATCAGATACTTACATTACAGTTCGTAACAGTAGCAAAATTACAGTTATGAAGTAGCAACAAAAGTAATTTTATAGTTGGGGGGGGGGTCACCACAACATCAGGAACCGTATTAAAGAGTCACAGCATTTGGAAGGTTGAGAACTGCCACTCTAAGGGACGGGGCTGTGCTGCTGCCCACAAGACAGCCGGAGATTCAGGACAGTGCCTGGGGAGACGCACAGACTGCACCCAGACTTGACAGCAATGTTCCAATCATCACTGAACTTGCAACCAGATAGGCAGACTAAGGCCTGCTTGCAACTACTCAGATCTGCATTGATGTCTTAGTTCTCATATTGGCAGACGGACCGTTACCCACAGATGGACTCACCCAGGGGTACTGAGCCATGCCTTTAAGTTTTCAGGGCTCAAATGGGCACCGCAGCAAGTTAAAAATTGGTTATGTGCATCTCAAATCATAAGCCATAGGGAGGTGCATCCTTCCTGGTGAGGGCATCGGGATTTTGAGATCTTTCTGTTGCTCTTCGTACCTCAAGCCTATGCCCTGCCTATGACATTTGCAGAGTTGTATCTCATTACAGACGGCGGGAAAGCCCTTCCAATTGGGCTGAGGATGGAACTCCCAAACGCTTGATTAAAGTGTTTCAAGATATTCCCAACCTTTCTGTTAATGTTCTACCACGAGCTTTGTTCTAGCCACTCAAGGGCACTCTAGAGGGTTTTGTGCTAAGTAAGTGGGTCTAAATCCTGCTTGCCTACCGGACCAAGGGGCACACAAGTTGCTTGCTTACTCTGTGCTGTATGTATATGTGTATATGTATATATGTGTACATGTATATGTGTATATACATACACACATATACATATATGTGTATATGTATATATAAACATATGTGTATATACATATGTGTATATAAACATATACATATCTACATATATACACACATATGTCTAATAGAACTTGCTCTTAAGCCAGAAGTGCCTGTTCAAAATAAATAAAAAGCTAAGATAAAAGTAACATTTAGCAAAAAGAAAATTAACACAAGGCAAATGTTGAATAAGCAAAAACAAAACAAACAAAAAAAACCTTTCTTCCAAGGAAAGCACTGCATCAACAACAGAGTTACCACAGCAATGCTCTGGGACTGGAAATACTGTCATAAAATAATAACAGATGGGCTTCATTTTCAACAAAACTCCTGAAATACCTAACTTCTGGTCTTCATCCCAAAGCACTGAGTTCCAAAGCTAAGAGTCTTCAACTCAGCAGTACAATGTTCCATGTGTATGCACCGATCCCCTGTTCAAACCCAGCGCGCGTGAGGAAGGACACCACCAGAAAACTGAGCCTGGCTCGATCCAATGAACAGGTGAAGACAGGATTGCTCACGTCATACCACGGTGACGTCAGAATCGCACTGTCACTCCTACCTGAGGGGGCCTTTAGGAAAGTGTGAGATTTCAGGGCCAGTTCAGTACAAGCATTGAGTCAGACGCCTGTATAACAGCACTGGGTCATAACACTGCTCACAAGGTCATCACGGGCTGCAGCCGGTAAGCATATCTGAGCTTGGGGGAAGCCAAGATTTTCCTAGTAATTCTGAGTTCCAAACCAAGAAATACCAAGTGGTGCACATTTCGATTCTGATAAAAGAATTCCCTTTTACCAGAGTCTTAGATTATTTTTAAGATAGGTATTTTTTAATTCAACAATTTTATCTAAAATTATTCTAATATTTCTTGCTAATTTCAGAAGGACTCATGCTACATGCCATTTTTGAAAATGCAAAATATCCCATTTGGTGAAGTAAGTACTTTGGGGAGGGTATTGTTTATTGAGATGTATCTCACCGGGTAGCACAGGCTGGTCTCAAACGTAGAAGACTCCCGCCTCAGGCTCCCAGGCCCTGGGATTATGAACCTGTGTTGGCATGACGCATTTTCACAATGTGCTATTCCAGGTCGCCGTTCTTTACAGTCACTAAGTTGAGTTCTTTACAAGGGCTTTGAGATATGACCAGGAACCGCCCCCTCTGTGTGGTTGCCAGGCAGAACCTTCCCACCTATAATCTACGTTTCCATTGTCTTTAACAAAGGGCACTTTCTCTTTTAAGTAGTGTGGTTGATTACCGAGATCTTTACAGATAAGCTTGTGGCTCTGTGTGCCCAGTCTAGCATTCTACATTAAATTGGCCACGCAGGTTATCCCTGCATGCTGGAGTTGCACATCTGGGCACCCAGAGATAGACTACAGATAGACCACAGATAGTCTTGTGGTCAATCAGCTTAGTGAAAGTGAGCAGAAAAGCTGGAGGAGAGGGAATGACTTTAAAAAACAGAACAAAATAGACAACCTTAGCATGAGACAACGGTTAGCTATCTATGTCCAACTTCATCTATACATATCTGCCTCGCCAAAACACAGAAACTCTTACAGCAACCAGAGTAACTACACGGAGTATTGCACACCCATGACTGCCCATTTGCAGGAGAGTGGCCTCCAATCACAACACCCATGGAAATGATGAGAACATAAATGCAAGGCAGGACAGCATCACCAGGGAGACAGGAAAACGGGCCCTCCCGGTGCTCTCTGTAGGCTCCACCTCTGACCATAGACTGTCAGTCCCCCCACTTCCCACTCGCGGTATGGATTATGTCTGTGTCAGAAACCGCTCTGAGGTAAAAAGTGGTCCCAAGAAGGTAGAAAAAGAGATTCTGGGAGGAAGAAGAGGGCTTAATGACATAAAAACAAAGAAACAATGAGACGAAGACCACAACAAAAAAAAACAAGGCTATTTCATGTGTAAACAGGAAAGGCAAAAAAAAAAGCTATACTTTTTAATGTATTTCCAGATAAACTGGTTTTTTTTTTGTTTTGTTTTGTTTTTTGTCTAACACTGTTGAAGATACTGGAATACACCTGGTGCATCTTAGGGATCTGACTATGAACTACAACTTCTGGGGGGTCAGTAGAAAAGAATTGCGCCGTGAGGTGAGGGGTATTAGGATGTTTGAGGTCAGCTTCAGGCTTGAGAACTTTATGAATTTGTGGATATCTGCCCAGATGTCGTCTGCTGTGCATACCTACCTTGAAAAACCCAAATTCTTGATGACGAACATGGGCCTCAAAGAGTTTCCGGTTTGGCCAGGGGGGGGGTGTTTCAGACAGATTTTCAATACAGGGTGCTCAGCCTGTAAGACATTAATGGTGATTTAGATTCCATCAGGGAATCACAACTGGATAAAAAGCTGATGCCTGGGTAAAGACACTCATGACAGCACAAATCAGTATTTAATGGAGCAGCAGCCAAAAAAGCATGAACTTCCAGGCAGAGAGCATTTCTGTAGCCACAGGAGAGGTGCTCGGGGAGGCTTCTGGTAGTCTAAGGACATACAGAAGTATACCTTATGAGTAACATTGTGTAGGATTATAATTCAACTTAAGGTGACAGAAGGGTATGGAATTTTATGATTCTAAATTTTAAAAACACATAAATGGTAAACAAGCCGGGAGGAAATACCTGAAACCACTGGTCGCCTTACAGACTTTTCTATTTTCCCCAAATTATCAAAATGATGCTATTTTACTAACAAAAAGAATTCCTGGAGAAAGAAATTACATAATATGAGAAGGTAATGGATGGTAATACAGACATATTTCTACTAAAATATTTCTGAAACATTCGAATTCAAAATAAATATAAAACCCCCTTTTTAAAGGGTTATTTCCATAATGAAAGTGTTGTGGGTGATCTTCGAGGGTTTCCCAAGTATAATCTGTGAAGTTCACACCTTGACTGAAGAAATGTGTCTAAATAGATTGCACACACCATTTCTTCACAAGCCAGGCAGAGGCCAGGGTGAATTTAATTAAGCCTGACATTTATATGCTACCAAACCTCCATTAGGATTCTGTCATTGGTCACGTGATCAAGGAGGAGTGAGGGTAGGGGCAGGGTCTCACTATGTAGTCCTGGTTGTCCTGGCACTCGCTATGCAGCCCAGACTGGCCTCAAACTCACAGCCACACTCCTCCTCAGCCTCTCACAGGCTGGGATTAGACATGCGCCACCACCCCTAGCATAGAGCACTTATGTGGAGAAGACGCAGCACTTGGGAAGCATAAAGTTGGAAAGAAGGAAACGCACAATAAATAATGTTTGTCTGGAACTAAGAGAGACGAATTAGATCATATTCTCAAAAACAGCAAAAGAGGACTTCTCACTGAGAAACAGTAACCAGTGGTTACTGCAGTTGCTGTCTGTTTAATAAGCTTGGCTTATTAAGCATGCATTCTTAAACCCATTGGGGGAACATATATTTAGTGAAATGTTTTAAAGAATTAGAAATACAAGAAAAAGTACAATAAAGTCCAGGTAATGTGGCTCTGTGCATGCCAGACTACATTTTGATGTGCTTGGTACACTTGACGATCACTGTCATGGTGTCTTTAATGCTTTTGGAGAAAAGGAGTTGAACCTGGCATTTCAACATGTAAGTACTCATGCTCCTAGATTGTACCAGACATTTTCTTTGACACAGTCTACCTACTGCACCAACAATGATGGCATCAAAACTCATCTGTTAGAGTTGGGGGCATAGCTCAGTGACAGACTCTGAGTTCATACATACATACACACATACATGAATACATACATAGATGCATGCGCACATATATTGATGCATACATAATACATACATATAAAAGGAACTAAAGGATGGGAGACTTCATCTCGGAAGATCTCCTTGAGTAGACCACGTCATCCTTCATTAGCCCAAGTCACCCCTCAGAAGCAGAGGGTGTAGCCTGAAGACATGGGCTGGGTCTATTTGACTCCTCCAGCCCAGTATCTACTACAGACTAGTACATATGGACTAAACAATGAATTAAGTAAAAGCTACAATGTGGCCATTAAGAAGCTCAGATACAGCTTATTAAAACCTTAGGCTAATTAGATTCTCTTAAGGTTAGTTTAGAAACATGCAGTCTTGTTGATACAATCCAGGGCACACATTCTTTCAGACAGAAGGTACCTTGATTAACTGGAAAGCACATCTCCTGGGCCCCAAAGCCTGGCCACTATGCACATGCAGGCTATGAAAATAGCCCCTCCTGGTCCATTTGTCTCTAAACTGTGGGAGCTATTACCAAGGTCAAGAAATTATCTGAGGACCAAATAAGTTTCTTACAAAACAAAAACCAAAGAGCTACGGAAATGTTCAGTTTTATCATCATCTTGGTAAAAGAGGGAGAAATCAATGGTCTTTAGCACATAAGGTGTGTACAGATTCAACTATTCAGTTATCAGGTAGAAATCAGAAAGTGAGGCCAACTACCGATTATATAAACAATGCAAAGATTATCAACTATTATCATCAGCGAAGCCATTAAAATGAGGATGGAGTTACATTACTAGTTAAGTCTGTAGGCCCCACTCTTTTAAGGCAGGCATCTGAAATGCCCAGCAAGATGCATGTCACCTGCCAGTCACACTCAGAGCTTCCTAGGATGTCATCATACCATATTCTTAAACAATCTTCATCTAATTATACCCCTCCTCCAAAACAGCTAAATATTGTACTATGACCAAACCACTGGCAGCGGGCATCCCATAACAACTACAGGAAAATACTTTTAAGATGTCATCCGATCCTACGGTCAACCCGTACCATTGCCTGGAGGGCACTGCGGAGTTGACTCCTCTGAAGCACAAGGGGAGGTTACTTTGCTGAGATTTGATTGGTCCCCTGGACCATACCTGTTCCACACCGGGCAAAAACCAACCCTGTTATCATTCACAGTGGGGGACTCCATAACTAAACCAGGCCCTGTGTGAGCCTTGGAGAAGGGTCTGTCTGGTAGACATCAGTGAAGGAACTGTTGAGTGAACAAAGTCGACGCCATGGTTCTTACGAGAAGTCCCTCCCCCCTTCCCAGTGACCTCACAAAATGCAGTTACATGCATAGCTGCTGTTCCATCAATCAAGACCCAGGGTGGAGAGCAATCCTAGGGGATGATCATTGAAGAGAGGCTGTACTTTCTTTAACCTTGTTTTGTACACAGATTCTGGTCCCTAAATGAAAGCAAGAGAAGAAGCATCTTCACCTAGGGTAGATTAGCTTTCTATTCAATTTAAAAGAAATAAAGCCTGGCGCACTGCTGCCACAGAACCGAGAGTAAGAATATCCCTCGCTGCAACACCTGCGTGGACCTCAGAGTGACAGCAAGAACAGTGTTCTCACACAGGGACTTCCTGCATCTGTAAATCTGCAGTCTCCAGGGATCTCTCTCTCTCTGTGTACACATGTGTGCATACGTGGGTGCAAACATGCATATGTTCTCATGCATACTCAGCGGTCTGTGTGCCCATGTATAGCTCAGAAGCCAGAGAAGAACATCTTCAGGTATCCCAGTCTGTATTTTTTTGCCTAATTCCTTTCAGACAGGGCATTCTCATTGAGTTGCTGGGACCAGGCTAGTGGTCAGCAAGCCTACGGGTCACAGGCATATGCACACCATATGGAGCTTTTTACATGGGATCTGAGGATTCGAACTCATGTCCTCATGCATACATAGCAAATGCTCTTACCTACGAAGCCATTTCTCCAGCCCCGTAACCTGACATCTGCATGCATGTGCTCTTCCGTTGTCACTCGGCTGGCGTGAAAGTCCCTGTATTTCCCTTATCGCTTCAAATAACCTAGGCGGAGCTGACATCAGTATGTACTCTGTAAATTTAGGCCCCTCCTCCGAGCCAAGAAAAATACCTACAATGCCCCTACCATTTCTAGACGCTGGGCTGGTGAAGAACTGAAGGCGACAGATAGAAAGTTATTTAACTCTAACTTCTATCTTCAGAGACTTCTCCAACTCTATAAAAATTTGTTAATAGGGTCTGGGTTCAAGGCGGGATAGCCCAGAGATCTAGAGTAGAGCCAACCACAACTGGCAAAAAAAAAAAAAAAAAAAAAAAAAGCATCAACTATCCTTGGCTCATAGGGACTCACAGAGACTGAACCAATAAGCAGGAAGCCTGCACGGGTCTGACCTAGGCACTCTGCAAATCTGTCACAAGGGGGTAACTTGGTCTTCTTGTGGGACTCCTCTACAGTGGGAGGTGGAGCTGTCTCTGTTACCTGCTTTTGGTACCCTCTCATCCAACCTTAATAGGAGAGGAGGGGGTGTAACTTGATAGACCTTGGCTAGTTGGTATGCCTTGGAGGAGGGACCTTTTCTGAACAGAAACAGAAGAGGAATGAATGGGGGATGGAGGTGGGTGGGGAGAGAAGTGGGAGGGAAGGAGAGGAAACTGCAGTTTGGATGGAAGAACAAATAAATAAGTACAGAGAACAACAGGAGGAGGAGGTGGAGGAGAAGGAAGGAGAAGCAGCAGCAGTAGCTCTGGGTTCAAATCCCGGATCCATCACTTATATCCCGTTAATCCTTAAACGGACTCTGTAGGTTCCCTGCTTCCTAGAGGCCACACTGGTAAACTGTGAGTATGTGGCTTTCCTCAGTAAGACTCTGAGATCCACCATAGGTAAGGAGTAGGTAGAGAAAGGCAAGTTAAAAAATCTGCAAAGCCATCTCCGTGAGTAAGCTCTTTATGTCATTAATCCAAAGGTTCAAGGTTAAAGGCTTGCAAAGTAAAATCCCTACCGTGCGGTCTTTTCAAGCAGAGAAGCCGTGGGTAGAGAGTGGGCATGAGCAATCACTCAAACGTTAATGACTGGCATGTGGCAGCCACCAGGAGACACACAGATGCAAAGGGACATTAATGGAGAGGTTAGCCCGCGGCCATGAGCTCAGGAAGGGGGTGCTCTACAGCCCCTTGCCTCGAGCTCGGGTATGAAATCAAACGTCAGCTAAGATTAATTAGAAGCCTAGAGTTTTGTTCTACCCTGTTGATAGGAAAAGTATATTTCCATAACGGGGGAGGGGGAGTGCGCGTATGTAGGGTGTAGCTCTTGCCGACACAGGAGGGGAGGGCTCCAGTATTGTGAACACAGCATGTGTTGCTTGTCAGAGCAATTACTTTCTGCTCAAGTGGCTTGCTTTTTAACATTTTATTATCTCAACAACAAAAAAATGCTGCAAGCAATAATTATTTATTATGCTAATTCTTTAGCTTTCTTCCCAAGATTCCTGCAAGACCATTAAAAAACTAGCCGTGCCCTTGAAACCAACCATGAGTTTATTAATACACAACCAATTAAAGGGGGGGGAGGCAGAGGAAGAGAATGCGCCACAGTAGCAATTTATTAACTAAACCATACATTTGATTTGCACACTTTCCTCGCCATAGACTTTTACTCGGGAAAGCATCCGATCTATTTAACAAACTGGAGAGCAATGAGCAATGTGTTTGAACAGTTACAGGGATCTGGAAAAGCTAAAGGGGACACAAGGAACCTGCTGTGCCGGCCTGGAAACATTTCAAATCCAAGTTATAGTGAAAACTGTGCCTCAGCTTCTCTCACGAGCAGGCAGACGGGAGCATGCCGGGGTGCTCCCCGCCCCTCTGAAGGAGGTCCCTGAAGCACTGGGTGCAGCTAGCTATCCACCCACTTCAGCTCCCAGTGCTCTGGCTGGTTTGGTTTTTGGGTTTGTGCGTTTCTCAGTGGTTTTGGGTTTCTCTTGTTTCTTTTGAGACAGACTGTTACTATGTAGCAATGGCAAGCCTGGAACTCACTATGCTGGCTTTGAACTCAGATCTACTTGCATCTGCCTCCCCAGTGCTGGGATTAAAGGTGTGTACCACACCCCTATAGTTTGGATTAAGTGTCCCCCAAAGGCCCTCTGGTTAAAAGGCGTGATCCCAGCACACAGCACTATTTGGAAGCCGTAGACTCCTTTAGGGGAAGGCCTAGTGGGAGGCAGGATGCCACTGGTAACATGCCTTCCAAGTGGAAAGCCAGAACCTTCCTCTGGTACAGAACTCTGTACCAAGGCCATGGGGCAAACATCTCCAGAACTTCTTCCGTTATAATAAGCTGCCCCATCACAGACTAAAAACAGTCAAAGCCAGCTGTTGTGTGGACGTTTTACTCTTTTGGCTTTTTAGCTTGGGGTGGGGGGGGGACCCAACACCCAGCTCTCAAATAAATCACACATAGAGGCTTATTCCTAGTTATGAATGCCTGGTCTTAGCTTGGCTTGTTTCTTGCCAGCTTTTCTTAACTTGAATTATCCCATCCATCTTTGGCCTTGGGGTTTTTCTGTCTCTTGATTCCTATATACCTTTTCTTTCCTTCTTATTCCGTGTCTCGCTGTGTAGCTGGCCCCTGAAGTCCTCCCCCTTCCTCTCTCATTCCCAGATCATCTCCCCATAGTTATCCTCTCTGCTTGCCAGTCCTGTCTATCCTTTCTCCTGCCTCGCTATTGGCCGTTCAGCTCGTTATTAGGACCATCAGGTGTTTTAGACAGGCATGGTAACACAGCTTCACAGAGTTAAACAAATACAACGTAAACAAAAGTAACACACCTTAAAATAATAGTCCCCAACAGCCAGCCATGCCCTGAACTCTCTAAAAACCTGAGTCAAAACACGTAACCCTGGTACTAAGTAGACCAGGCCGGCCTCCAATTCAGGGGTCCTACTGCCTCTGCCTTCTAAATTCTGGGACTAAAGGCATGCGCCACTCTAGCCAGCACCTTTCCTCTTTCTAAGTAGGTTAGCTGGGGTATCTGTTTCAGAGACAGAAAATTGGCATACACACGCTTCGCTGCCTCTGGACTTAGTGATCAACCTTGCTTTTTACCGCACACCCTTCTCCCTCAATATCACTGTGTCTTTTTCTATCACGTTCTAATATTTTAACTGCGCAACTCAAGGACCAAGCATTCTAGAGTCACAGCAATCTAGTAACAAGTCCGCCAACAGGAAGCTGATCTATGAGACCCTTCTTGTGTTCTGTAGGAGCAGAACCAGGAACTCTGTCACGGAACTACTGGTAAACAGTGGCCTCAGCTCAGGGGCAGAACAAGTTGCCTTATAACAAAATTGGAGGGCCGGGCGGTGGTGGCGCATGCCTTTAATCCCAGCACTCGGGAGGCAGAGGCAGGCGGATCTCTGCGAGTTCGAGACCAGCCTGGTCTACAAGAGCTAGTTCCAGGACAGGCTCCAAAACCACAGAGAAACCCTGTCTCGAAAAAAACAAAAAAAACAAAACAAAAAAAAACAAAAAAAAATTGGACAGCAGTATTCGCAACAGAATAATTTTCAGGCCCTGTATGGCAGCGGGGAAGAACACATTTAGGGTACCTGTGGGGTATCTCCAGCCATCCCCTGGCCCTGTGGGTTGATTTATGGTGGGCTGGTATTCCCAGAAAACAAAGAGCAAGGCAGCACCTCCATCACCCCCCTTTTTTTTTGTTCTTCCTGGGCAGTTAGTCAGTTTCTCTGTGTTAGTCAGTTTCCTGTTTCTGTAACAAACACCAGCAGTTGAGTACTTTTAAAAGAAAGGGGTTTATTTAGCTTACAATTGTAGAGGTTGAAAAAACACCCTCAGGTGGGCTCATCTGTTCAGCTCTCCAGAGAGAACACTGACTGCCTCACAAGCCAGGGAAGTGAGAAGGGAAGGAAGGGAACGGAGTGGCTGTGTGGTGAGAAAGATGTGAGGCAGGCTTGAGAGTCAAGACAACCCTGTTTATAACTCACAGTCTGGGGGCACAACCAGATCCTTTGAGACCTACATCGATGGCCTCCAAACTAGTGATAATGAGAAAAATACTCCAAGCAAGATTCCGTGGGAGCTCTCAAGAAAGATGGACCCACAGTTGGGGCTTGAACTGGTTTCTATCCTGAATGGGACTTCAGTATCTCTCACTTTACAAATGTTTAAATACACGATGCAATGAATAAATAACTTTAAATCCCACAAGCAGGTTGCCTAATTCTAAGCATAGCTTCCCACTGCTGCTGCCATGATCTTGAATACTAAACACAATGATCTGGGGGTTGAGGAACAGGTGCAGCGAAGACGTGAGGATATGCACACAAGCCGCGGAGACGCAGGAAGGGCACACGCAGAGGCGGCCGTGAATGTCCCATCACCCCTTCTCCAATCCCTCAGCTCAAAGGCACAGTAAACACCCTCAAAGGCTGAATTCCTTCCTCTTACTCGCAGAAGAAAGTGGCTGTCAAGCATGGTTTTTGAGACGCTGGTGTATTCTAGGCTATTATCCTTTTCAAAATAGACAAGGTCCAATTATACTTTCTGTGATTGTTTCCCTCTCCGTCTCAAAGCACTGAATACCTCCAGCCTGGTGTTGGAAATACAATCCCAAGCAACTAGAAGGCGGCGGCCCAGGGCTCTTGAGATGCTAATTTTTGCTTATTTCTTTTCCCACAAATAAAAGTAAAACCCAAACCATCAGTAAAAAGTCAGGCTGTTGGTGTGTTCCTCCTCCTTAGTAGCTAGCGTTACGAAGCAGCCTCCCGTGCTTCCAGATGCTTCTGAACCTTCAGCCATGAAGTTCTCAACCCATGTTGTTTTATTAGCGAAGGCTTGAGGGTCTTAATTAGTGCCCGGGTACTTGTTATCCTTAAGATCCCCCTGCATCCTTCTCTACTTCCTTCCCTCAAACCACCGGCAAAGCGCTTTCCCCAGCACTCAGATCTAATTTGGCACAAATGCTTAATAACGTTGTAGAGATTTAATACAATTAGGAGTGTTGTTCACAAATTAACCAATCCATTAACACTCCTGCAAAGAAAGAGTTGCAGAGGAAACACAGGTCAAACGAGGCTGAGAAGACAAGGCTAAGGGTGCTCTCGTTCCCCATCCAGCTCACCGCCCTGGGTTTCACGCCTGCATTTGTATGTATGCCTGGAACTTTCTATATCTCAGCACTAAAAAAGCGACAGAGGTAAATTCTGACACCAGGAAATCTTTTCTCACCATTCAGCTGCTAGAAACGGGGAGGAAACACCACATTTTAATCTGTTCAAAACCACGGGATCATTACAACTCTTGTGCCGAGCACTCGCAGACTAGAGCCTCCCCAGGAGACATTATAAGTGACATTCCTTCTCTGGAAGATGGATAGCCGCATCAGAAGAAACCTAGTAAACAACAGCAAAGGAGACGGTGGCAGCAAAGCCCCTGGGTGTACTCTGGAAACAACCACCATCATATTTTGGTTTTATGGGCTGAGATGCTGCGTGGGTAGGCTACACAAGCATGGAGACCTGAATTCGGATCTCCAGCACCCACGTAAGAGACCAGGTGTGCCACATGCATCTGTCCCCGGACACTGAGGGTGGGAGGAGAGCAGGAGAGTCCCAGGGGCTTGCTGCCTACCAGCCTAGACCCACAATGAAGAGTTCTAGGTCCAGGAAAAGACCTGTTCAAGGGAATGTGGCAAGTGACGAAAGCAGACATCTTCCTCTGGGCTTTGTACTCCCAAACACAGATACACACTAGCAAACACACATATACACATATGCACATAGCGTGTGCACATACACACAAAGTTAAAGTATATACACTCTGGTTTATGGTAGCTTTTTCTTTGGGGACCCACCACCCAGCTCCCAAAAAATACACAGAGACTTATTCTTACTTACAAATGCTCAGCCTTAGCTTGGCTTTTTTGTATCCAGTTTCTCTTTACGTTTTGCCTCTGGGCTTTTTACTTCTCTTTATATTTTTTTCTTTTCTTCTTACTCTGTGGCTGGCTGTGTGGCTGGCCCTGGCATCCTCCTTTCCTCCTTTTCTCCCTCCCTCTTCTCTCATCTCGAGCCTCAATTTCTCCTCCTATTTATTCTCTTTGCCTGGCAGCCCCGCCTATCCCTTTCCTGCCTAGCTATTGGCCATTCAGCTCTTTATGAGACCAATGAGTTGTTTTAGGCAGGCAAAGTGACACAGCTTCACAGAGTTAAACAAACGCAACATAAAAAAAATGCAACACATCTTTGCACCATTTAACAATTATCCCATAGCATAAACAAATGTAGCACATCTGAAACTAATATTCCACAGCAGTTCATAGTCTATGCATTTCCAGAAACCTGTCGATAACATTTTATCTAATTCAGGTGGGATTATCCTAAATGCATGACGTTGGTCACTATGCTCTGCCCCATGTCACACCTATCAAGGTCACCTGACACCTTTACATGATCTCTGTCCTCAACAGTGACTGCATGGAAACCTTCTGCATGAATACACTCAGCTTTACCTCCCCACTCCACTGCTGGACAGATGTCCACTCTTTAACCTCTCCCAGTGAGATGCCTCCAGGGCTCCACTGGGCATTATCTACCTTATTTCCTTACAATAAATTATCATGCTGAGTCAAGCCCTTCTGTGCTCCTTACCAATCCTGATCATCTTTGTACCCTCCATGGGTGTCACTACGAGGTACTCTGTTATAATATCTGTCACCAATCAAAAGGACAGACCCCAGTGAGCTGCCCCCTTCGTATCTTCTTCAGGCCACTCAAAGCACATTTGAATATTCTTCTACACAAAATCTACTAAAATACTGACTCGAAGCTATGCTTGTATTTCCTGAACAAGGGAGAAACACAACTTCCTATCTTTAAAGGAGCAGTGCCCATTTTCGCCAAATGATCACCAAAGCCCCGCCCCTCCGCAGTCCCCATGAGAAACCCAGCAAGCCCTGTAGCCTCTGTTCAGAATCCACAGGGTCAGTTTCAGAGAGAAACATCAGGAAGACCAAACATGAAGTGCTAAGTTCCCAATAATTCATAGCAAAATGCCACGCACCGCACCCTCGTGTCTGTGCTCTGTTCGCTAGCACCCAGTTCCCGAGCTTCGGGCAAGGGGCTGGAGGTTAAAATACACAGGCACACACAGACAGAGAGACAGTGACACGGGTCATCCTTGAATTCCCCAAGAAAGCCCCCTTTATTGTGTTCAGGGGCAGATTATATAGAGATAGCCACGTCCCAGCCAAACCCACCAGAAACCACTCTCCTGCCATCAGGAACTCCTGAAGGTCTCGTGCTCAGAGCAGCCGTAGACACTCAGATCAGGGGATTACAAGAAATTCAGGATTTGGGGTCTCACTGCTCCCAACAGCACAATGACACAGTGTCTTTACCACTACCCCAATGCTTGTGTCTCCTCTTTGCAAGTTCCGCTTCCTGGAACAAAGTGAGGATTCATTTAGAAACTGTCAACCGCCTAGAAGATTTATTTACATAATGGGAAAGTAATTGTGCTGTAAGATTCTTTCCTGTCCAACCAGGACCTAACACCAGTGTTTAGTGTTCCCCTAATTACAGCTACCTCCCCACACCCGGTGGAATTTTGTGCCCATGGACCTCGCCAACCTCAAAAACACTGAGGGGAAACAAACAAACCAGGCAAGTGGACAATTTTTCTTGTCGCCATTCCCTGCACGGTAAGTGTGACAGTCATTTCTCTGCCATATGTTTAACGTTAGGGGTTAATAATAATGTAGAGATAATTTGAAGCACGCAGGGGGGATAATATGTAAATGAGGTGCCATTTCACGAAAGTTCCTTGACCACAGGCTCAGTGTCCACAAAGGACCTGAAGCCAAACCTCTAAGGAGACCGTGGAAGCACTGGTTTCATGAGTCACAAGCTTAAGGTCTGACATGGAAAAAAAAATTCCTAAATCCTAACGGCCTGTTTTGATTTCAGAAGGGGTAGGTGAGGCACAGCTGTCAAGAGCCCAGACTGAGAACTGAGTTACTCAAACCAGAGTTCACCTTGACATCTGCTTTCAAACACTAAGGAGGTCGCCATGGAGAATGGCCAAGGCTGCAGACTTCACAGTCGCAGGGCCGGCTCTGTCACTTCCGGGATGAGCGTATGAGTACCAAAGGAGCCACACTGCCCCAGTGCAAGGACATTCGTGGGATACAAAGGGCTTAGAGGGCCAAGGGCACCAGTGCTTCTCCCGTCCCACAGGCTCACTGTCTTCCAACAGGAAGTTAACCTCCTGGTATGATGACTAGGTGTTTTCCACCCAGGAAGCGCTGCTCTGAAGGAGCCTGCTACAGATCAAGTCAATCCATACACTGGACATGTGTGTGTGGCGGGCTGGGGGTGGGGAAGAGGGGAGGCTACCGAAGGATAGGACATTGTACTGCAGATATTTTAGCCCCTACTGGAGGCTATAAAATTGGTACATAAAATAACCACACATCGTCGTTGCCATGACCAAGGTCAAAGGGTACATTTCACAGCAAAACTGTTAACATTAAAGGGTAAAATACGAGTAAATATTTAACGCACACGAAGTATTTGGAAATGTATATAGATGCAAGGGTTCTTTTTCATGAGCATGTATCTGCATCTTCAAATATGCCATCAGCTGGAAAGGAGAGACCCTTCACACTATAAGGATGCAGATGTCTGACACTGACTCTTAACTGCAATGCTTCTAAAATGTTTAAATGACTCAAAATAACACACTAAAAATAATGTCGACTCAGTACATATTAACCTCAAAAATGGCTAGAATCTAGCTTTCAAATATTTACTTCTGGAATGTTTCTAATGGCCAGTCTACCTTTGTAAAATGTTTCATATTTTGTACTTGTTATTAACCAAAATATTCCAGCCGCTACGGCAATTTTAGTGGAGCACAGCTCTCTGTTAAATGTATAGGAAATGGGGGCTGGAGGACATCACTTCTCCAGCAAAGTGTGTTTTCCACACGCATGAGGGTCTGAGTGTGGGTCCCCAGTGCCCAGATAAAATGACAGGCGTGATGGCAGCCTGTGTCTGTAACCCTAGTGCTACAGAATCAGACATGATTCTCATGGCATCCGGGCAGTCAAGCCAACTCTAGATACCGGGGTCAGTGAAAACCTTTGTTCCCTCCCAAATAAAGTGGAAGGCCAGATGTGATGACCCAATCCTATGGTGGTCTTAATTCTACACCAGGGAGGCAAAGACAGATCTCTGTGACTTCTAGGCCAGCATGTCTGCATATTGAGACCCTGTCTCAAATAAACAAATTAATAAGTAGATAAATAAACAAGCAAACAAATAGATAATAAAAATAGAAAGTGAGAATGATTGAGGACAACACCCAGTGTTGATTACTGGCCTGCATGTGCATGCCTACACGTGGAGACACATGTATGTGCATGCGGGACACACACACACACACACACAGGGTACAAATGTATAGGAATAACAGAAATAACTGGATTCTTAAGTCTGTAAAAGTCAATGTAGTTATTTTTTGAATTACAAACATGATTCTTTTTTCATAAATTTTCACACGTTTCCTTACTTGGAAGGGCGCACACATGCCATAGTGCTTGGTGGAAGGGGGTCAATGTCCAGGGGTTGGTTCTGTCCTTCCTCCACAGGGTTCCTGAAGCCAGAATGCCATGCCTGGGGGCAAGCACCTTTACCCCCATCAATGGCCCATGAACATGATTATTACTGAATTACCTCCTAGACCCCAGAGCTCACACACTCTCAGACATTTCCCAAGCAGCAGCAAGCCCCTTACTCCTATCCTGGCTGTGCCTATGTCCTGGTGCTCACAGTATTGCATTCGTAAGGACAAATGAGAAACAGCAGATTTGTAATGATTTTTGTAAATCATTACAAAACATAATCCTGCAAAACCATACTATTTTAAAAACCAACTTCCCTGCTGTAAGCAGTCTGTCATTTCTTCTTAGCACCTAGAATTGGTTCCTCAAAGACGCAAACTGAAATTAAAAACTCAGATAGACATTTTCCCGTAGACAGCAAGGCTTCTTTGATTGACAACTTTGATACAAACTGCTGGTCTCATCAGGTCACATGACAGATAGCTCCTAGTCACTGATTAGTCTAAATCTTCTCTTTCTGTATAAGATATAAATAGCTCAGAATAATACATAGATGTTACATATGCAGATATAAAATACACATTGACTAAAGAAATTAACACTATTTTGTTTTCAGGGCTGTTTCTAGGTATGCTTGAGTTAAAACATAGCAGGTGTAATTAACAGCCGTTGGCGGATCTTGGCAAAGCTCCTGGTTTAGGCTGCTACAAATGAGAAGAACACACATGCCTGGACAAGAAATCCCTTAAAAAACACAGCTGGTTTCCAAGGTGTCTCCCTTTAAGCAATTTTGATGATGAACCCAAGCAAGGGTCAGCTTATGGGCCATTCCAGGTAATTCTTGTAGGTGGGAAGACAGGTCAGTGGGGAAAGAGCTTGTTGCACCGGCATGGTTAGCCTGATGTTGATCCCCACATCACATAAAAGTTGAGAATAGTCACAGGCGCCTATCGCTAAGGAGGAGAGAGGTGGGTTGTGGGAAGCTCACAGCACAGCCAGTCTGACTGTAACAGTGAGTTCCAGGTTCAGTGAGACTCCATCACAAAAACAGGATGGACAACGATGGAGGAAGCTACCCAGATCCACCCCCCCCCACACACACATACACATACACACACAAACACACACATACACAAACACACACGTGTACACACACGGAAACACAAATACACACAAACACATATATACAACATAAACTCAAACACACATGTGTACACACACAGAAACACAAATACAAACACATATATACAAACACACATATATACAACATGCACACACAAACACATACATACACACAAACATACACAAACACACATATACAAACACATACACAACATACGCATGCAAACACATACCTACACAAACACAAGCACACACATACACACACACACAGGCAAACACACCCAAACACTCATGTGCAAATACACATGAACACACTGCATGCATGCACACAAAATAAAAGATAAAAACATAATCACTGGTACTCAATCAAAATGTGAATTCAGGTGTGCAACCTGAAGAGAATTCAAAGAACTCCCGAAAAGAGTCCTCGTCTCCCTGCCTGTGTGCAGGAGCAAAATTTCTCAGGCATGTTTATAAACATGAAACTTGAAATTGAATCTGTGCTAACCCCAGTTTAGCTCCAGCAGTAAATAAAACCATCCACAGATAAGCAGCTGATTCCTGGAAAGCTCAATTGATTTCTGAAACACTTTCCTAATAAACTTTAACAACAATTCAATTGTATACTAATAAATTTAGTGAGGACTCAGTTGAATAAAATTTGCCACTTAAAGCTTTATGCATACACACACATATGTGTGTGTGTGTGTGTGTGTGTGTGTGTGTGTGTGTGTATTGCTGCAGAGAATTTTGATAAACAACCAGAAAAAGACTTTTGAGCTAAGGCATATTGTAATAGAATCCAACTCTGGAGAAATGGAAAAGCAGCTCAAGGACAGAAATCAATGAGGTACGGTTTATATCAGTTAAATGAAAACATGCTCGTGCAGCACAGAAGGACAAGAGCGTGCACCCAATACTCCGGTAACTGGCGCCCTTCTCTAGTGGATGTCATTAAGACCTTCCTCCAAACCTTTCTATATCACCATTTAGCACACAGCATAACTCATCTCCTTCTGAACTGGACAAAAAAGGACAGTTTTGAATGAGAACTTATCAGTGTCAGGAGAGCACCTAGTTTTTAAAAGTGCCGCCAGGAGGTGGTGGCGCATGCCTTTAATCCCAGCACTCGGGAGGCAGAGCAGGTGGTTCTCTGTGAGTTCGAGGCCAGCCTGGTCCACAAGAGCTAGTTCCAGGACAGGAACCAAAGCCACAGAGAAACCCTGTCTGGAAAAAAGCAAAACAGAACAAACAACAACAAAAAAGCAAGATCCCTCCTGCAGCATCTACTCCATTTTGCTTCTGACCAGAGCACATAAGTTGGATATGAGACTCCAGGGTCTCCTGAATCAGCAAGATCCTGAAGGCCATTGTGCAAACAGAGAGACCCATCTGAGCAAGTGTCTAGAAAGCTGGTGTGTCCCCAGCTGCTGTGCCTGCTAGTCGGGTGGCAATACCCTTTCTATCTATGCTATCCATAGGCCTTAACAAGACCTTTGGCCAACCAAAGGGGAAACACAAAAAGATCCAGGACCCACAAAAGGCAACCGAAGCTTATAGAATACACAGTGCCAAGCTAACTCTGATTAATGAGCATAAATACTATATGTGAGTCTCAGTGAGTCTTACCTAACATCCCCAGGCAGGAATGCTACCTTGGGGACGGGGCCTGAGTCTAAAAACAAAAGTCACCTGTTTCATAACCCTGTTACGCACAGGGTCACAAAGGTAACTTTACACAGTAGTGAGTGTACGAGCATCCAGCAACTGCCTACCGCAAGACGTCAAATGGAACCGTCCACTTGTGGCATCGTGCTGGGGCTAAGAGGAAGCTTCAGGTTTTGGAGCATTGCGGATTCGGGTTCTCTCTGTTGGGGATGCTTGACATGTATTATAGATGAGCCCCATCAGAGCTGAGTTGATCAAGTTCAAATCTCAACTTTGCTCCTTGCTTTTTGCCTAATGCTGGTCAGTTGCTGGCTTCTGAATTTATATCCAGGCTTCGGAAATGGGGGAGGGGTAACGGGTTACTGAGCATCCATGTAGGCAATACAAACCCACTTTAGACAATGAAAGACTAAGCATATAGTGAGCATGTATTAGTCCTCCTGGACTATTCCAGCATAGTACTGCTCTGCTGAGTGGTCAGAGCAGTGGTCAACATCTGAGCACACTCAGTACTGTGAGCTGTTTGCTGACGACGTCATTCCCTTTGGACCAGTGCTCACTGTCCCAGCCACAAACTGCAGAAGAGAAAGACAGGACAGCGGTCTATCCAGTGATGCTTCCAAGGGGACTAGCAAGGAGTGGGGTTATGGATACCCGTGTGCTCGTCACTTTCTAAAATGTATGCATTACTCAAGACGGAGCTACAGGGAGGAGGCAGCAGGGAGATGAGAAACAGAAGGCAAAGATCAGGACCTACATCTTAGGCATGAGAATGGGGCAGACACAAACCCCACTTCCCCCACTTCGAATCTCACTCCAACTCCTCACAAAGTCATCCTCAAACAGAGGAGCAAACATGCCCACCAGGGCCCAAGTCTTTGTTGAGCACTGAGGACGAAAAGGTATCTGGGCTGAGGGTACATCCTTAAGGAGGAAACAGATACAACCCCATCTTCTGTTTCTTTAAGATTGGAAATAAAAAGATAAAACTATTCAAAGTTTGCTCCCTCCTTCATTTTTTTTAGAGACTTCGCTTCCGGCATCTACTCTAAGTAAAAGACGTTTTCAAAGATTTGCTGGCAGAGAAAGCGTCTCATTTTATAAAACGAAATAATAAACAAGGAGACTGACTGAGGGGCTTATCCTGTATTTTCTGTGAACAGTACTGACCATGCATGAATGCCTCACTGGCCAGCCTCCGAGCTATGGCGCTGACCACAGAGAGCACCCCCGCTTCGTAGAGGGCTTCTGCGAACTGTGTGCTGTGCCATCACCAGGGAAGGGGCTGCCTCCTCTCTTGCTCTCACGTCTACACGGTTCGAAGAGGCAGGTAGCCTGCATGTCTCTTGAGTTTTGCTATAAAATCCCCAGGCAAACCCTCATCAAAGACACCCAGATCTTCAATGCAGGGAAGAAACACAGCATTCACAAAGTAGGGCACTCGGAAGGGGCGCTGGCTGTGGGACGGAAAGACTTCGTCCTGTGTCACTGCACAATTAATCCGTGACGGGAGCTGTTTGGGTAAGAGATGATGGCTTGTTCTCGAATATTCTTCCCTCACTCCTCGGTGAGTTCTTCCCACTGTTTCCATTTCAGAGGATTAAAATGAGGAAGGAATCGTGGGGTAGGAGGGATTGCTCAGAAAATAAGACTCAAAATTCATATGCACTCAAAATTCATCCCAGAAAAGAAAATATGCCAACCAAACAGCAATTTCTCACTTATTAAAAAAAAATGGACAGTTATGGCTATCGGATTATTTATCTGAACTAAAAGCAGACCTGGTAAGATGGCAGAAGGCACAGATGTGGTTCAAAGATGAAACCCCAAGTAACGAGGCCATCAAGAGATGTAGTGTTACCGTGGCCACTTGTGTCTAGTGTCGCAAGACCAGGAAAGCAACTTTCCAGGTTACCTCTCTCAGCCCTCATGTTTTTAGGTACTCAAAATATTAGACCGTTTTTCTTTGACTTGAGCCATGGTCAGAAGATCCAACACAGATGATACGCTTTTTGGCGACAGAACCAGACAGGACTTAGTGTCCCAACTGCCAGCCTCCTCCATGATAAAGAGATACTGTGCTCTATCCCACTGGCTCAGGAATAAGCCCATCCATGCATTTGCTCTGGTTGTTGATGATGATGCTTAAGGCGCTTTCGTAAAAAGCCTAAATCCATTTTTTTTTTTTTACTTCACTGTGGGGTTGATCAATGCAACGCATATTCATATATGGAAATATCATACCAAATCCCATTAACATGTACAATTAGTACGTGTTAATAAAAACTTTTAAGTTCATCCTGAAGATGCTAATACTTGCTCAATATTCACTTTTACCAATGCAGTTTACTCTGATGTCATTCTCCTAATAATTCCACAAAGGACTGGTTCAAATGAATGAAGTACATGCTTGTAGACTCTTGCAGCAGAAAGTCTTCCCCAGACACCGGCCTTAGATTGTCTTCAGTTCTCTCAAGTACAGATGCACACTCCACTTACTAAAGAACGTGAGAGCTGAGTCTCCAGCCACCTAGGCCTGCTCAGCTCAGCCTGCAGTAAAGTCTTAAAAACACACTTAAATTATACCACGTGCTACCATGTGTGTATATATGTATATGTGTGTGCATGAAGGTGGGTGCCTGTGTGTATGTGCATGGTGTGCATGACTGTATGCATGTGTGTATACATTTATGTGTGTGCATGTGTGTACGTGAGTATGTGTGTTTGTGTGTGCATGTGAGTGTATGTACATGTGTATACACATTATACATACATGTGTGTATGTGTGGGTGTGTATATGCATGTGCATGTGTATGGGTGAGTGTGTCAGGTACAAATGTGTGCCCCGGTAAGAGGACAACCTCAGGTGGTATTCCCCTGGCACCACTAACCCTGTTTTATGAGCCAGGGTTTTCACTAGTTTTGAACTTCCCAAGAAGGCTAGGCTAGCTGGCTTGTGAGCTCTGGGGATCTGCCTATCCCTGTCTACCCCTGACTGGGATTGTAAGCATTATCACCACACTTGGAGTATTTACATGGATTCTAAGGATCAAATACACATCTTCATGCTTGAACAGCAAGGACGTTACAGTGTGGACAATCTATCTCCTCATCTCTTAAAGCATTTGGCCCTTGAAACCACTACCACAAGGCTTTACACGTGTGAAATGGTTGGTTTAATAGCTAACTAGATAGACTCTTGAGTCACCTGGAGATGGACTTAGACATGACTATGGGGAGGTCATCTTGATTTCATTCACTGAGGTGGGAAGCCTGCCCACTGTGGGTGGCACCATTCCCTGGCTAGGATCCTGGACTGTGTAACCGGATAACAGGAGCTGAGCAGCAGGCATTTGTCTCTCTCTGTCCCTCACTGTAGATTCCACGGGCAGCTTCAAGCTCCTTTGGCCTAAAATCCCCCTAGGTGACAGATGATACACTTGAACTTTGAGCCAGGATGGACCCCTGTCCCCTTTAGATTCCACTTGTCCAAGGATTTTTATCATAGCAACAGTAAAAGAAAATAGAACAAAACATTTTGCATTAATCACATAGCCAGATGCAAAACACACGGGATTACAACACCACAGAGCAGACAGCATTCTGCCCTTCTTTGCACATGAAAATATAAAGAATTCACTATTCAATTAATTTTATTCAATTTGCTAAGAGCCAAGTATCATCTTTCTAATTTACTATTTCAGGGACTGTAAAATAGCAGTACGTACATTACAGTATTGGGCTACAACAATTTTAGCATTATTTTTAACATGAAATGACACCAAACACAGCTTTAAAATATGACATGCACAATAGGGATAAGAGCAGGGGATTTAGGCCCAAGGGGTCTGAAGGAAAGGATCCTAAATCAGCTGTTCCCACTGTCAGGGTAACATTCTGAAACGTTCTGGAACATCAGGGCTATATATCTCACAAGACTAGGGGAAGAAGAATATGCATGGCACCTTGGAGAACCACCTCAGAGGGTCAGTAAAGGCCCAGGCACAGTGCAACCGTCATACACCCTCCACCGTTGTCCCTACACCATGCAGCTGGCATATACCCATAACCACTGCTCCTACTCAAACAGCAGAGCAACCGGGGCTTGGGAAAGCCGTACCCCTGGGGTTTGCAGATGGAGAATACTAGGTAATGGTGACAGTCACGGGGCTCCAATGGCAGCAGCTTCGGACAAGCACGTGTCCCACACAGGATCACCTTACCCCGTGACATACGAACAAAGTGGCCTAGAAGGGCACATGATTGGCACAGCCACCTTAGGGGGTTTTCAACAGGCGAATTCACCTTCCAAATGCCCCAAAGACAAGGCTTGTAAGTCCTGACATTTGACCTCTGAAGCGAACTCATGAATCGTAGCGGCATTAAGTAACCCTGTTTGCAGACTAGCCACTGGGTTCCCAGAGGTCAACACTTCCTCCTCCAGAAAGCAGGAGGTGGTAGGATTGATCCTTCACCTAAAGTTTTTCAAACTCAACTTCCTTTTTAAAAAATTCAGAATACTACCAGTGATTTTAAAGTATGCTCCAGGGCTGGAGAGATGGCTCAGTGGTTAAGAGCACTGACTGCTCTTCCAGAGGTCCTGCATTCAATTCCTAGCAACCACATGATGGCTCACAACCATCTTTAATGAGATCTGGCGCCCTCTTCTGATGTGTGGGCATACATGGAGGCAGAATGTTGTATAGAAAGAAGAAAGAAAAGAAAAGGAAAGGAAAGGAAAGGAAAGGAAAGGAAAGGAAAGGAAAGGAAAGAAAAGAAAAGAAAAGAAAAGAAAAGAAAAGAAAAGAAAAGAAAAGAAAAGAAAAGAAAAGAAAGCTCCATAAGGGCACGGGTGTGAGGGGCCCAATCTCCTACCTGTTTTAGCCACAGCTTTTAGTAAATGGCCTGCCATCCCAAATGCCAAGAAATGAGGCCCATTTCCCTGATCTTGAGCCTAGATTAAGCTTGGGAATAGCTCTCCCCAAAAGAAATAGAAAGGAAGTGAGGAAAGCCCTGATCTAAGCACAGAACAAGTAGCCCTAAGCCATCTCTGCTTAAGAAGGCTATGGGAGAAAATCATGCTTTCCTAGCTAAAACCACCTTGCCCAGCCAACACCAGAATCCAAAGAGAGCAGTAGCCAAGGTCAGCCGAGTGAGGACGTGTACACAGAGAATACCATTAGCCTAGTGGGGACATGTACACAGAGAATAGCATCAGCTTAGTGGGGACATGTACACAGAGAATACCATTAGCCTAGTGGGGACATGTACACAGTGAATAACCATCAGCTTAGTGGGGACGTGTACACAGTGAATAATCATCAGCTTAGTGGGGACATGTACACAGAGAATACCATCAGCTTAGTGGGGACGTGTACACAGAGAATACCATCAGCCGAGTGGGGACGTGTACTCAGGGAATACCATTAGCCTAGTGGGGATATGTACACAGTGAATAACCATCAGCTTAGTGGGGATATGTACACAGAGGAGGCTTGAGTTTTCAAATCCAACTAAGTATCTGTAACTCTAGCTCTAGGGGATACAACAGCTAGGGAATCTGAACTTATACACACTTGCATGTGTGACATACATATACTCATATATACACACTTAAACATGTACACACACAAATACAAACATAAACATATAGTATATATACATACATACTTTTATGTGCACATGGACACATACATATACATGCATGCACACACATACACATATACACACGTGTATGCATATACAAATACACATATGACATATATACATATACTTATCACATATACACACAGGCATGTACACATATGTGCACACGTGCAAATACACACATACACACATACAGATATGTACACACAGACACCATAACATATATATACAGACATACACACAAGTACACATACAATTGCATGCATGCACGTACACACATGCATATACATACATACACACATATAATACACTTATACACACAAACACACACAGCAATATAAACAATTAAGTAGCAGATGGTGACTTACATTGGTAAGTCTATGGGTAGTTTGCTGCACATTGATAGCCGATCAATGTACCTTCTTTCCAAATTCAGAGAGCCTTTATTTTTTACTGTGTTTGCATAAATGTTGTTTAATCAGATGATCTCTATGCCTTTTTATCCTATAAACTTAACCAGAAGCTTCGATTCTTTTTCTTCTGTGCTAAAAATTCAGCCAGGGACTTGTTCACGCCAGCCAAGTTCTCTACCACTGAGCAACACCTCGATGGATTACATGATGAATCTGAGAGCTACAGTGGCTATGACTTCTATGCCCGCTTTCTGTGCTCCCTACCTCTGGTGAGCTATAAGTGTGCACCTAAGAAGCAAAGGTAGAAGTGCCACAAGTTCACAGCCAGCCTCATCTGTGTAGTAAAGCCTAAGTTATGTAGGGCTACAGAATGAGACTCTGTCTCGAAAAATAAAAAGCAAAAGAAATGTACGCATGCAGAAAATGGGAGGAGGAGGAAGAGGGGGCAGAGAAGCAGAGGAGTTACATTTAGAATAATGATTCAAATGAATGATAAAGCCTGAACTCCTTCTCTGCCACCCCCACCCAGTTCCCAAAAGATTTACTGCATTTATAATAAGTATAATGAGATATAAAATAAGAAAAGTACATTAAAATAAGGTGAGAAAAATGAAGAGGAGACGAGGAATTAGGCCAGGGAGAGGATCCAGAAACCAGGATCAATAGGCAGGGGACAGATCGGGTGTTCAGTTGCTTTGGTTCAGATGTTATCCTCTCTCACTGGAACAGCCTATTTTTCCTTGTAGCCCAACCACAGGGTGCATCTGTATCATCAGGGTGTGGAAACTGGCTTCCTATTAGAGTCAGAGGGACTTTGCTTGCTAACCCTCTAGAAATATTGCAGAGAGAAAAAAAAGATCCTTTTAGGAGTCGGCGTCTGGAGCAGCTCTGCTCCTATGACTTCTCCTGTGATCTGTCACTGATGTGGGACGGCGGGGCTGGATCGGCTCCTCATGGTGAAAATGGTTCCCCACAGTAGAACAGGCCTTTAAACCTGCGCCTAACACCCAAGAGGATGAAACTGGGGGGAAGGGGGTATTTCATGTAAAGACTTGCCAAGAAGAAACTCTTGTCTTAGAACTAAAGTCCAAAAGGAAATCTCCCCAGCAGGTCATAGAGATATAAATATAATATACCACCACATAGCTCTATAACACACATACACTCAACTCTATTACACACTCAGCTCTATACTATACACACTCAGGTCTATGATACACACACTCGGCTCCATAATACACACTTAGCTCTATAACACACACTCAGGTCTATAACACACACACTCAGCTCTATAACACACACACTCAGCTCTATAACACACACAATGAGATCAATAAAACACTAAGGTCTATAACACACACACTGAGGTGTATAACACACACACACTGAGGTGTATAACACACACACACTGAGGTGTATAACACACACACACTGAGGTCTATAACACACTACTGCAACATCATGTTAAGCACACTACCCTTGCAATGTTGTTTTTTTTTTTTTTTTAACAGTTCACATACCCAGGAAAAGGTAACTAACTGTCCTCATGGATCCTGCATTGTGATTCATCACATGTGCTCTCAGATCATGTGACCCACGTTGGTCAAGGGTGGAGTCACATAGCTATAACACACATACACTCAACTCTATTACACACACAAGGGGTGTGTTATAGACCTCAGGGGTGGACCTCTCAGATCCCCAGGGGTTCTCCAAACTTCTCCTAGTTACAAAGCTCCAGTAAGTTTGAGAATCTCTTACCCTCACAGCCTGATACCTAGATGTTGGGTAACAGTTTCCTCCAAGATCAAAACATTCCATCCTGCAGGGAAGTTCTTAAGGAGAGAGATAAACAACTAAAAATATTGCTTCAAGGACTCCCTGAAAGTGACCAGATTTGCTAGGCCCCGCCCCTCCAGAGTAAACAAAAGCAAAAAGTTCCTTTCAGAGGAAAAAGCCAAAGAGAGCAGAGAGGAGAAAAGCAGCAAAGGAAACTCCAAGACCACACCAGCTGCCTGGAAGATGCAGAAACCAGCGGAGCTGCCTGGCAGAGGCTTAGACCAACTGAGGCACCAGCAAAGGACATGCTCCAACCTGCGGAACCACCTGCAGGCTGTGCAGTGTGCTCAGATTACCAGCGCTGTGAGCCGTCACCCATCCTGGGGTGGGCTTGGGTGATGCAGCTGCCTCTGAGTCATTTCTGCTCCTATAAGTAACCCCTCACACATATTGCTGCAAGCACCCCAATAAAACTCACTTGGTTCACCAAGTTGGACTTCGGTGGTATCCGTACTTGGGGCTGCCATGGGTTCCCTATGCGGGGTGAGTACAAAGGTGGGTTTCATCCCCACACAGAAAGTTTCATCACACCATACTACCACATCACATGGGTTCAATATATAGTAAGCAATCGTCCATTCTAAGCCTCTGGACTAAGGCTGATCTAAATTGTCAAATTTTACATTAAAAGTCACAGCCCTAAATAGGCCGGCTGCCGCAGGGCCCTTGGGGGCACCTGAGACTAGCGACTGCGCTGCCCAATGCAGAGAGAAACACCCAAGCATCCTGCACTTAGCAGTTCCAGCCTGTGGCTGATGTACTCATCAAATCCTCCACACTCGCTGCAGCGCCCCCTTTCTTCACCAGCCACCTCGGGCTCCATCAGACACTTCAGGGTCCCAGTGTTCTCAACATCTGGAGCAATCTCAGCGTTGAACAATGACCCAGTGGCCCAGGTGCCATTCTCCTGTGCTGTACTTTCAGACAAGCTAAACTAAGAAGTACCAGGCGATCCTCCTACTCGCTAAACAACGGAAGAGATCTTACAGGTCCTTGGATCAAACACCTTCATCTGAATGCAAAAAGACCAGCTTATCAAGGTGATGGGCTGTTAGGGACGCCATAGGGATGATGGTTTAATGAGCCCACCTCTGCTAGAGACACATTTTGACAAGCTGCTTTCTTCCTTGACCAAAATGACAAGGAAGAGACATTTTCAAGTGTCTGAACAGAGCAGGGAGGAACTCAAAATGCTGAGCCTTTGTGCTTCCTTAGGGGACCCCCTGGGGCAAATTCTCCTTCCCTGTCCACATGTTTCAGTGAGCATGAGATGAAGAAGTGCGTGCAGGGAAGCAGCCATCCCAGAATCCTCCGCAGATTATCTTGTCTCCTGATTATTCCTGAGTGAGTCACCTCCAGAGACAGCTCAGATCTGGAAATGGAGAGAGAACTGGAACCACGAGGGTTCTGATAACTCTCAACTGTCTTTTCCTTCCAACTATACCCTCCACCGTCCAGAACGGTGGCACATTCACTGGAGGGACATCCGCTTGGAAGCCTGGCATGGAGTACTGTTTCTGCAAAACAACACGCTTCTGAATTCAGTTCTCTCTGTTGACACAGGAAAGTGTTAGCTTCACATGTACACAGGCACACGCACACACATACACACGGGTGGGCGATATGAGTTTGGGCTATTAAATTCCTACAGTGAATCTTAGATGCTTCTTAACACTGATGAGACAGACTGCGGTTAATTCTGTATAGGGACCATGGATTCAAGTCCATGCTGTTCCTCAGTAGCTCCTGGGGGAACTGTTCTGTTTTTTTGTGGCCCTGTTCCAGAGATCCATGAGCCTCACCAGGCCAGGAGTCTGAATTTTTGTCATCACAGGTGACTGTGCACTGCCTGCTCATCACTGTCTTCCATGGTAGCTCTCTACTTCTGTCCTTGTGCCCTCAATAGGGCTGGCTTCCCACAGTGCCTGTTCCGAGGCTAATTTCAGGGACTTGAGAAGTAACTGATATGACAAAATATATGTAGCCATAAAATGCACTTACATGGCACATAACCAGATTTCTGGAACCACAGCCACCAAAGGTTCAGAAAGGATGGAGACCCCTTAGCTTGAGCCATATTCGAGCAAAATTCTGCCTTTTTTTCCCTACAGAAATAGGAAAATTGTTTGATAAACCCATGAGACATATGGAAAATGGACAACAAGGCCAATGCCCTATCTTGACTATCACACACACACACACACACACACACACACAGAGTCACAATCCCTTAAGAGGGTCCCTAACACAATGGCATATAGTAATCCTACAAGGATTATTCCAGATGAGACTGAAATTCAGTAAAAGACCCTGCTCAAGGTTCCTTAGCTGTCTCTGGGAAGAGAACTCAACTCCAGGCTGATGAGGTGGCTTGGCGGACAGAGGTGCCTGCTGACAGTTCCAATGGTCCCACCCAGGACCCACATGTTGGAAAGAGAATCAACTCCTTCCCACAAGTTTTCAGACACATTCACTGCGATAGTATGCCCACACAATATACATACATACAATAAATAAAGATAAGTAAACACATAAATGAATAAGCAAGCAAATAAGCACAAAAAAAAAATCTGAACAGGTAACTGGATAAAGGAATAACTCCATTTGAGACGGGGTCAGGAGCTTGGGTCCTTATTTTAGCACCATAGGAAATGTCATCAGTGTTACAAAAACTGTTTCCTGTCCTAGGTAGCCATATTCCCTCCCCAACTTGCCTTCCAAAAGAGCCTTGCCTCAAACCTAAAGGCCAAGAACAAGGCAGACAGACATATATCACCACTAGAGTTTCTACATGGTTGTCCACACTCCCTGAACCTCAGCTAGAAAATGGGCAGACTTCCCTGAAAGCTGAAAGCTCTTGTGTGAGCGCAAACATTAGTTGGGTAAATTTCCTATGCTCTCCCCTTACTAAGCTGCCTGTACCATCATGGTGGACATGCGAAGGTGTCACGCCTTTGTGCCTTACGGTAGACCGGAACGTACCCTTGAATGCCAGGGCCCATGTGGGAATACACTCTAATCAGCGGACCCACTTTACAGTCAAAGGAGTAGAGCACCCAGCTTAGCGATTATTGTCCATGCGGCTTCTGTTTATGGCATCGCTGCCTGACAAGACACTGAAGGAAGGGGTTAGCGTATAAAGCCTAGTATTGTGAGCCAGTCGGAGATCTGTGCAGGTGAAATTAATTTCATCTTCATGATGGATAATCTGAGTTGTCAGGGACCCTCAAGTGAAGAATTGGCCTGTATCTGCATTCACAAAGTGTTGTCTTAATTGTTAATTGATGTAGCAGGGCCCAGCCTCCTGTGAGTGATGTCCTGGGAACTGGGCTGAAGCAAGTCAGTAAACAGTGCTCCTCCAGGGCCTCTTGATTCAGTTCCTGTCTCGGGTTCCTGCCCTGCTTCCCTAGATGACTGACAGTGACCTTCAGCCAAATGAGTCTTTTCCTCTCTGGGCTGCTTTTGACCATAGCAACAGAATGCAAAGTAGGAAAGTCCCAGGACTGAGATGAAGGGCGGCAGAGACGGCGCACATTTTCCCCTACCAGCACCTTCTCGCTGGTGGTGCCATGGTTCCTCTTGTTTACAAACCTGCCCCCCCCTCCATGCATGTGTGTCTGCTGTGCAAGTGCATGGGCAAGTGTGCACTCTGTGTGTGCATGTGTGTGTGGTGGTGTGTGTGTGTGTCTGTGTGATGTGAGTATGTCTGTTGCTGTGTATGAGTATGGTGTAGTGTGTCTGTGTGTGTATAATGTCTGTATATCTGTCCCTGTGTCTAAGTATGGTGTGGCATGTGTGTGTGTGTCTGGCCCTGTGTGTGAGTATGGTGTGGTGTGTGTGTGTCTGTGTGATGTGTGTATATCTGTCCCTGCATGTGAGTATGGTGTGGCATGTGTGTGTGTGTCTGTCCCTGTGTGTGAGTATGGTGTGGTGTGTGTGTGTCTGTGTGATGTGTGTGTCTGTGTGATATGTGTATATCTGTCCCTGTGTGTGAGTATGGTGTGGTGTGTCTGTGTGTGTATGATGTCTGTATATCTGTCCCTGTGTCTGAGTATGGTGTGGTGTGTCTAGTGTATGTGTGTGTCTGTATGCGCATGCGTGTAGGTCAGAGCATGATCTCAGGTGTCCTCTGGAATGCTTCCTTTGAGACAGGCCCTCTCTTGGGCCTGGAGCGCACTGATTGGGCTAGACCAGATAACCATGAGTCCGGGGATCCTCCTGTCTCTGTCTCCCCAGCACTGCGGTACAACTGCACCGCTAGGCCCAGCATTTCCATTCAGTACTGGGGATCAAATTCAGGTCCTTGTGCTATGAGGCAAGTGATTTCTTGACTGAAGCATTCTGCCAGTCCATCAGTACGGCTCTTTCGATATACCACCAACTAAGCCAAATCCCCCAGAAAGGGGATCATAATAACTCTACGGCATGATATTTCATTTTTTTAGTGATCAATATTATACCAACATTCCACTTCTAAATTTTTTTTCAAATAAATCTTTATCATATGTGATAAAACAACAGGTTCACTTTTGTATATTTAGTTACCAGAAGGTGCCTCTTTTTACTTTTTATTTAGTGACCAGAATCTTTCTACACTCATCAAGTGGTAGCAACACCAAGCAGTAAACCCACACCTGGTTCTTTAATTAAGGTTATCCCAAAGGCTTAAAAATGTCAGACTTGACAGGACAGAGAGAAGGGGCACAGTGAGCTGAGATGACTTAGCTTTCTCTTCTCAGGGAAGCTCCAGCACACATTCACTGAACTACATGTTAAACACAGTCTGGCCATGTGACCGATTCCACTGGCAGTATTTATTTCAAAGAAATACTTTAAACCATCTTATAACTGTGTATCTAGTCAGGACATATGGCGCGTGCATTTCAGGCACGTAACCGTTAAGAGAGGAGAGACGAAGAGGAACGCTTCACGCTGAGAGAGGCCCGGTTCCTTCGGACCCCGGTGAAAGCCCACCTGTGACGCCCGTGATTCCACGGGGGAAGCCAGGAAATGCATGCGGCCTCAGACGGCTCCACGAAGCCAGGCTGAAACATTTTTTTTGATTGCTTGCAATAAATCTGCTTTCTACATATTGAATAAGTGATTAAAAATGTCCATACATCTGAACACAAATAGATGTCTTATCAGCTCTTCTGCCTTGGAGCTCAGAAAAGGTGAATGTTTCGCGGTTGCCTAGGCTGTGGCAGACTGAAATAATCCCTGTTAAGCAGCGGCTGGCTCAAGCACGTCTTTGGCTCCTCTGCCCTTGTTCATCAGCTCCTGATGTCCTGAAGTTGTAGTTCACCCTGGCTGGGAGGCTATGTCCCCTAATCTGATCCACAGTCCTACAGGAAACGCAGCCATATCCTCCTGTCCCTCTACCGCCCCTTGCTTGAGCTTCCTGTAAAAAGTCAGAAGTGACTCATGGGCTTTGGGTGGCAAGTAGGACAATGGCTAGATCCGATTTCCAAGCAAGCTTTTGGGCCGTCCTAACTTTCAATACCTAAACCCATAATGTCGTATATAAGTGCCTGCTCATGGAAGGACAGCTGTCCAGGCAGCTGTGCCACAGACCTGTGTAGCCTGCACAGCATGGATTCTGCTAAGCTCCAGAGGTTAGCAAGAACTCGGATTGGGTTTGCAAAGAACTACTACTGCCTACTACTGTGTACCACTGCCTACCAATGACTACTTCTGCTCAGTTCCACCTCTCTATAGAGATTAACTCAGCATATCAGACAACTACAAAGGCAAGTGGAGAGTGGGTATCATCGCTGTCTTTGGGTGAGTGCTGACTCACACTTGTTGGGGGCTGTGGGCCCAGACCCTGAATTTCCTGTAAACAACTTGTTAAGCTTGCAGCTGCTCTGAGCCAAACAACTTGTTTTCCTGTGTTTGTAGCTGCTCTGAGCACGAGACCCTCAGGAGTTCCTGATGGCAGGGGAGTGGTTTCTGGTGGGTTTGGCTGGGGCGTGGCTATCAGTTAAGGATCCATATATAAGTGGCTCTGGTACACAATAAAGGGGGTATTCCTGTATCAAGGATGACCTGTGTCTCTGTCTGTGTGTCTTTGTGTGTTTAAATATCACACATTTGCCCGGCTCGCGAATGGTCCTGTAGTGCAGGCTCAGTACAACAGGCGTAGTACCTTAGTTCACATAGTACGGACAGTACAACACTGAGGACAAGCACCACTGAAGGAACAGCGGCTTACACAGAAGGTTTTAATTTTCTAACGGAGAGTTAGAAGATAACGTATAAAGCAGGTGGAGATCCACTGTCTTCTTGCTTCAGCCGTAGATGAATGAGTCCGGGATGCCTCTCCATGGCTCCGGCAGGTGGATTTGAGGACACAGCTAAAACTAGTGATAAGCAGTAGATCGCGGCAAGAGAAGAGGCAGCAGGAGATGGGTTAGATCCTGACAAGCCCTCGGCTTCTAAGAAAACATCCACTGAACGTGTTCAGGCAGCAGCGTGGTCCCTCTCCTTTACCTTTTAAATGCCATGGAGATGCAGCTACAGTCTCGGGTGCCAACAGAAAGTTAGGCTCTGATTTTAGATACAAAGTTACACTTCAAACAAAAACAAGAGCCTTTTTGTTTTCAATTTGGAAACTAAGTATATTTCCAAAAATCCCAGGTTCACAGTTCTGCACTAGAGGTCCCTGCTTCTTGAATTTTTGGTGGATTTGGAAAGTCTAAGTAGTTGGACAACTTTTTAAAGCGTAACAATTGCTCTTCCTTATCTGACCCTACCAAGGGGCCACGGAAGTGGCAAGTGAGCCATAAATACTTATTTGAATTGAGGGCACTGTTTTAATACGTCCATTAGGTTGGCTCCTTCTTAGACAAATCCAACAAATGTTAGCATCCTCTATCCGCTTCCAACCTGAAGAAGGGCCTCATGGTTGGACATGACAGTGCAATTTAATTCAAACATTAAAGAAAAATGTGGGACTCCTTTGAGCCATCTCTTCGACCCCCCTTTTTCTTTCCAACCCAGCGGCTTGCTGGGTCTAGTCTCTTGCCCTGAGGAAGCCTGCGATCCGGTGTCACACTGTTGGTCCCACGTAACAGGCATAATAGTCACACCCCACATCTGGATGCCCATGGAGCAGATGCAGCGTATGAGAAAGGATTCAATGCTCATTATATTTCCAGCCCCAGCTCTCTTTCAGTTGCAGTCAGGGGAGGAGTCTGATCATCCGGGTTCCTCTACAATCATGTTTCTTAGATTCCCCAGGCCCACTGGATTACTCTGGAGTACTCGCTCTAATAGAATTCTGGCCCCCGACCCCAGGGCTTCTGGCTGAAGAGCTGAGGACTTCCTGAATGCTGTTGCTGCTGCCGCCACAGGTACATGGACCACACTTTAGGATGCTCTCTATTGAAACAACTTGTCTCAAACTCTAGCCACAAGACAAGATCACTTGCAGATGCACCTAGGGCCCCTGCTCTATAGCTAGGGCCATAAAAATCACATCACTGGGTTGAGGAAAGCAGTTCTGAAAACAATGGGCCCAGGTGGTCCTGCCCACACTGAGTTTCAAGACACCTATCCCAGAGCCATGGAAAGGCAGGAGGGTGCAGGGTTCCCCCAGGCCCTCACAGAAGTGACGTTTGTCGTTATGAGTGACATCTCTCCCATCTTACGAACCCACTTCTCTTAGGTTCCAGCTTAACAGAAACAGCCTAAAGGCAGACCTTCCCCAGGGCCTCCCCATCTTACCAAACACTTTTTCCTTTCTCCGATTTTCTGCTTTTACTTTTCTCTCTCACACTCCCAGCGCCTTAATTAACCCCGGACTTGCCAGCCGCCCCACCAAAGGGAAATAGGGTGCCCTGTGGAGCAGGAAGCAGGGTGACTACATCCTTCCTTCTTCCCACCCAACAGAGACAGTCCTTTCTGGTTGCCTCTGGTGGCTTTTTTCTCTTGGTAGATGGAAGTTATACAATGAACTCTGGCTTTCTTTTTTTTTTTTTTTTTTTTTTTGGTTTTTTCGAGACAGGGTTTCTCTGTGGTTTTTGGAGCCTGTCCTGGAACTAGCTCTTGTAGACCAGGCTGGTCTCGAACTCCCAGAGATCCGCCTGCCTCTGCCTCCCGAGTGCTGGGATTAAAGGCGTGCGCCACCACCGCCCGGCTGAACTCTGGCTTTCTGACGACTAGCCCTACAACGCCTACAGTACCAGAAAGGCTGCGTCCTCCTACAGCAGAGGGCTCGCAGCACCTTGTTTCTTTTTAAAATGTTTCAGTAGTGAGGTGGAAAGGCGGCTGAAATTAAACCTTCCCTGGCTTACGAGATAAGCCTATTAGCAGTTCCGCGCTGGATTCATACAGATAGGAACACAGAAAGACATGAAAATGAGAAAACTGGGGGAAAGGTTGCTTTTCAAAACTAGGAACCTTAGAATGGATTGAAAATGAATAGTAAATGTCACCTAAGAATGTTTTACATTTAGAAAATTGTTAAAAAAATGAAAAGTGTTTAACTCATTGGGCTACAAAGATGGCTCAGTGTTTAGAAGCACTCTAGAGAGGATCTGAGTTTGGTTCTCAGCACCTACATAAGATGGTTTACAACCATTTGTAACTCCAATTCTTGGGCGATCTCATACCCCTTTTGGCCTCCGGGTATCAGCATTCACACCGGCGGACACACATATATAAAGAGTCACATACCATAAAAACCATCATTATAATAGAGAAAGTATATTTAACTCAGTTAAAAAGCCTGCCCATCCTTCTGAAATGGAGAAGTATATTTCTAAGTATTTAAATAATATAGTATCTTAGGAAATGTGATGAAATCTAAGACAAAAATCTCAAAGCAAAGAATATTAATCTAAAACACAGCTGTTCCACCAGAGTGGAGGCAGGCACCCTAATAACGCCAAGAACTTACTACAGTCTGCGAAAGACTTCATTAAACATAGCCAAGGCTTTTAGGAGACAATTGTCCCAGATATGTTGATATTGGTAGACCAACTTCTAACAAATCTAAAGCCTATGATTCCTTCATATATGATTTATGTAATCTGAAGGCATAATTAAAATCACTTGTTCCTTAAGGAAAAATCATTTAGAAATACTCCAGCAATGTGTTCGAGTATCCATACTTCCCCCATGTCAGGAGTTCCTTATCTGGAAACCCATAAAATAACCCTACACAACACAGACTAGAACCTGTAATTTTCTACATCCGAACAATTTATTGTGCTCAAGCAACTCCCCACAAACACATAACACTGAGAGTATAACGTTATGGTAATTTCCTGGCATATTCCTTTCCAGCTCACTGATTGAAACCTGAAGTATTTCTTCCTATCAATTATCCCGTGAAGGCAGCACAAAAATATAAGACGTCATGACAGCGGTTATCTAGAAAAGATGAATGTGTCAACCGGCTAAACAGAACGGCAGCCACTCAGCAAACAGCCCTTGGCAAGGCTGCATTCTGAAACCATTTTCTACTTATACAGGAGTTACAGAAGCTGAACAGAGAGTTCAAGTACCCCCCTTTGCATAGCTGCTCTGGTACTAACGCCTTAGGTAACCACAGCAGAATTACCCACACTGAGAAACGAACAGTAGGCACAATGTTATTGCACCCAACACAGACTGTAGTTAGCTTTCCACGGTTTCCTCACTAGCATCCTTGAAGGGCTCAAAACTAAACTTCTGTTGTCGAGGGCCCCAGGTTAACAAAGTTATGCTGACTTAATATGTCCCCAACTCCGGAGGCAGAGAGCCAACTCGGCCCTGTTTCTGTACGACAGAGCTTTCCGGGCTTCACACATTGGCCTCCCTCCTATGTAGATTTAAAGCCTTCCCTGTCCAACACTTACGACAAATTGGCTTTTGAAAACGGGGTCAAAGTGGAACGGCTTGCCAACTGCTGGGCTCCTCACCACAGAAAAGAGTTGCTTGTGCAATGTTATTTACCTCTCCGGATGCCTTTATTAGTGTCTTTTCACAGAGGGTATTTTTAAACAAGCTATGGCTGAAAACAGACAGTTAACTTGACTGATTTTGCCTAACAATTTGAAAGGGTGAAGATGAAAAAATACCTTTCGAGTGAAATACATACAGATTCTAAAAATCCACATGGGCCCAAAACTTAAATTCTTTTAGTTTCTACTGAGTCCATTTCTGATGTCTGGAATCAAATAAATGAATGAATAAATAAATAAATAAATGCCTAGCTCACTTCTATTTCTATATTCTATAAATGACTGATAATGAGTCTTAACTCCAAACCTTGAGACAGACACCAAAAGGAAAATGTAAGCTCAGATTGCAGCAGGGCAAGGGCCCAGGGCTTCGAGCATCCTGGGCAAGATCACAGCCCCTGACTACAATCAATGTCTGTCTGTCTTTCAAGGATCAGTCTCTCCCTCCTCCTCGGGCCAGTTGCTTCAGACGCAAGTTCAAAGCCTGCCAAAGGCCAAAGGCGGTGATGTGCACTAAACTTATGAAGTAAGTAGTGAGCGCCTGCTGTTAGGTCCAAGACTCTAAGTTCAGTCTTTTCCAGAAAGGGGAGGGATCACTTTGTCCTCAAAGAGCTTACAGTCTAGCTCTAAGGATGCCTCATTGTTTTCCCAAATCAGGTGAAAAGCAGCCAGCTACAGCAGAACCGTATGAGGAAGGAAATGCCAGTGTCACTGCATCAAAATGAATCTTCCCAACATGCACACAACAAACCCAACAACCATCACTTTCCCAGGGCAGCATGCTCCTGACCTCTGTGTTTTCCAAAAGCTAAAAGTGTGTAGAGGGGGTGAGACATTCACTGTGCAGCAACAAGTCTGTCCAATATTTGCAAACAGGGGCCGACCTTGCCAACGTCAGAGTTTTAGATTTTCCACATTCCTAAACGATCATTTGTATGTAGCCCTTTGTCTCTCTTCTCCCTACCAGCATGCCAGGATAACTAACTTCCCAAATAAGAACGAGAAGTAAGACGTATAACTCCACAAACAGAAATGCAATTTTTTTCCAAAAGGAAAACCGGGATAAATGTTAGCAAAAGCTTGATTCAAAGGATCGATTAATATTTAAGAAGAGTACCCATGAGCCATATTAATACTTTTGCCCACCTTACACAGAATTTAAAACTCCATCACAATGAAACTTGATACAGCTTAAAGGTCAAAAGAGAGTTAGGCATACTCTTAAAGAGAAAAACAAAACAAGGTCTTCAAACTTAGCTTTTAATACCAATGAATCAAAGACTTCCAAACTAACACCCCGCTAATATGAACACAGCCAAAATCTGTATCCACTTTCCATCAGACGGTTGTGCATGTACATTAACGCCTCTTCAGCACGCGCAATTTTCATGTTGTTAAGGAGACACTAAGGGAGGGGAATAGCATTTCTCTAGTAAAGTTGGTGGTTTGGATTTCTTTCAAGAGCTAAGGATCAGCCTCCCTTCATCTCTGCCACCAACTGGGCTCGAGGGTCTCAGTACCAAGCTTGACACAACCTTCTGTGCCTATAAATACAAAGGACCAACATCTCAGGATGCCGAGAAAGTCAAGCCTGATGCTTTCACTAGCAAGAGGTCTATGTTGCTTTAATGTTTGTAAAACGCACTCCTTACTTTAACAAAAGTTAGCTTCACCAAAAACAAAAATTAAAAGCCCCCTCCCCCCGAAAAGACATGGAACCCCATTTTATACCTAGTCTTCAAGGTTAAATGCATCATTTCCATTAAAATAAAAAGGCAAAACTGCACTGCCACCATTGTGTGTGGACGTTCATGAAACTAATAAACACGACAAACTGCGCGAATGTTGTCAGCATTTGCCAAGCATCCACGTGTGTCCTCCTGGGACAGAAAATACTAGAACTAAGCTCTGGGACTCTGTGTCAGCTTCGGTCTCGCTCCTGACCCCTGACTGGTGTCCACGACCCTCAATCTCCACCAAGAGCTCCTAGGGGCTCGCGATGTCTGGCTGTGTGCAGCCTGAGCCTGGCTTGGTACAGACAGCCATCCCTTCCTTTCAGCTGGGACCCCAGCGCAGCTTAGCTGGGTTAGCAAGTTGCCATGGCCCAGGCGGCCCTCTGTTCGGGAGGCCGAGGGTGGGGTCCGGGGGCCCAGCCACAGTGGACAGGGCTTAGGGAGCTGTGATTCCTCTAGGGTCGCGGAGACCTCCCGCTGTGCAAAAAAGGGAACCGGAACCGTTGGCACAGGAAGCCCGCCCAACCGCGGGGACCCGCTGAGGTCGCCCACCGCGCCGGGCGGGCAGGGGGCAGCAGGGAGGTCAGGTTTCGGGAGACTACCCGCTATACCACCCGGTTTGGGAGATCGCCACGGGCGCAGCTAAGCACCCGCAGCCCATGCTGGCCGCCACCGGGGTCGAGAGGCCCGCGCAGCGCCTACTCCCGGCGGCTGCAGCTGGGAACTTCAAGCAAAGTTTTCTGCCGCTCCTGCCCCAGCCGCCCAGGGACCCGGAGCCCCGAGAACAAGTCCAGGCCCTTAGGTGACAGGCGCCGAGATGGAGGTCCCGGCTCCTGGGCTTGTCCTGCGGGCTCCTGCGTGTGTTGCACGGGCCCCGGGGCTCGGCGGTGGTTGCTTTCTCTCCGGCCATCCGCTAGCCGGGCTCACCCGCTACGCGATGCCTGATCCAGCGCTCTCCTGCCCGGCCCCAAAGCTCGCTTGGACTGTTCCACCCAAGAGCAGCCTACGTCCCATGCGCCCCGGGAACTACAGGAGCGGTCCGCTTACCTGAAAACGTCTCCCCGGCGGCAGTTAGCAAAAGTCCAGCCAAAGTCACCAGGCAAGTCCCAAGTGTCCTCATGGTCCTGAGTGCACGCCGGGCTGCCTCGGGGCGGCGGCGGCCGGTAGACGCGGGAAGCCGAGGGGTACGCGAGCCTAAGCTGCAGGCTGCCAGTGTAGACGCGACAGCAGCGAAACAGCAGACCCCAAAGTGGCAACAGTTGCACAAGTCCTAAGTCCCGCGGTTCCCGGGCGTGGGGACCGTGTTCTGGGTCCTCCTGCCCTCCTGCTGGCCCCCTCTTGGAGTCTGGCGTGGCCGGGAGAGGGAGCGGAGGGCGCGTCCGCCGAGGCCAAATCCTCGCTGGGATCCGGCGCTGCGCCCGCCTAAGCGCTGCCCCTGATCGGGACCAAGCCGCCCGCGGCGCCGTGGCGGTGGCCGTGGCCGTGATCGCGCGCTCGCTGTCCGCCGCCTCTCCTCCTGCAGCCCCAGCCACCTCGGACGGCGGCGCGCTGATGGCCAAGCCCGCGCCGGCTGCGCGCGGGGCTCCTGCTCCGCGACTGACTGGCGGTGCCCCGCAGGCCGGCTGGAAGGAGCCCACGTCACGGCCGGGCCGGAGCTGCCGCGGCCCGCTAGAGGGCGCGAGCGCCCGTGTCCCCGGCCCGGGGCCAGCTCGGCCTGCGCGGCGCCTGCGGGCTCCGTGGGGCGGCCACTGCCAAGACGCGGGCGGGACCCGGCGGGCAGGAGCAACCGCCCGGGGCGCCACCCTCGACCCTAGCTCGCCCCCGCAGCGCCTGGGGCTTCCCACGCTGACCTCAGGGACAGGGACCGCGCCCCAGCCAGAAGTTTCTCCCGGGTCACGGGCGGTGAGGAGGAGTTGGAACGCGCCAGGCACGGGGCGGCAGTGTCCCTGGCGGCGGCGGCGGCAGCTGGCTTGTTAGCGTCGGGAAGGAGCGGGAGCCGCCAGTCCCTGGGCCGCTCGGTCTGCAGCTTGCAAGGGACATGAACGCTGCCGTGCCCGAGCCCCGCGCCGGGGAAGCAGGACGCGCTTCTGCCACTCCGCTGCGCCGTGTGGCCGCTAGTAGGGCACGGAGCTAGGAAGGCAGCAGTAGCATGGAACCAGGGTTTGGGCAGAACTGGTGATTTCTGTATCTGGTGCAAATGGACGATGAAGCAAACAACGTCTTAAAATAATTTGGTCGGTTTTTATTGAGAACATGAAAGCTCGAATGATTGAATATAAAGTAAAATTCAAGTTTTTATTGTAATTGTTTTTTGATGTGTGTGTGTTGTGTTCCTCCTTGCTCACAGTAACTATTAGGGCACCTGTAGGCTATTTACCAACCTAACTGCCGGCAATCATGGTTAAATTAGGACTGCATTTTGTGTTCTGAGACACATAGATTAGTGCTCAATAGCCAGGGCCTGGAGCTCTCCCCTTTGCTTTACCAGGAGGCTCCTCAGGGCAGTTGTCACTCGCTTTGTCTTGCTCTTAAAGACCATAGACAAAAACAAACTCCTCAGTCCTGTTGTTGAAGGCTCTCCACCCAGAGGATTTCTGTGTCTGTCAGACCAAACACATTACCAGTATTTTCTTAGAGTATCCCTTTCAGGAGGTCCTTGTGAGGCCTTTCATTAGAAGTATCCACGTTAATCACTTGCTTACCACCACCACCACCCCCACCCCTACATATCACCATTTGGCTTTATCAGATAGCGAACCTGCTGGGCTCATCCTGCACCTGGAAGGGAAATTTTGAAGACTCATACTTATTCCAAAAGAACCAACTAGTGAAAAGTCAGATCTGAAACCTGACCTTTTGGATGAAATTATACTTTATAAGATAATTCGGATTTGTGTTTTAAAATTAAATGATGACAAAATCACACAAACACACACACACACACACATCCGCCACAATATTTTGATGCTGGTGGGAGCGTCCATAAAAGAGTAAAAGCCAAACGTAGTGCCATTGCTTCCAAGTACGTCTTTAAGTTGGATTAAGAGTTTGAGATCAGGTACCATCCCATTCATCGCCTGTGTTAAAGCTTTCAGCCTTCAACAATGCAGTTATGGCATGTCCCTGAAGGCTGTTTTAGGCTGGTGGCTCCTTCAGAAGCTTCCTTGAGCTGAGGGTGTAGCTTTGAATTGGCGGAGGGGGGGGGACATGGGGGACGGGGGACGGGACGGAGGGGGGGGGACGGGGGGCGGGGGACGCGGGGGGGGGGCACAGGACACGACCGACAGGACGGGACCACCACAAGCCTATCACAGTCCTCCAAAAAACCTTGTTTCTTCCATTTCTTCAGGCTTCATGGCAGGGGGGTGGGGGGCTGTGAATATCAGTTGTCCCTCTGTTCTTCCAAGTGACAGTGTGGAGCTAGCCACCCCATTTCCTTGCCATCCACATTTTAAAGAGTTTTTGCCTTCAGCCTCCTCTGATTCCTGCTTGTTTACTGCCCCTTGCAGGTGACTGCTCAAAGCCACTGTTGGTCTAAATAAAGAGAAAATAACCAGTCAGGACTCCTGGGGGATATTTCTACAGGGATCTTCCCAGGGGACTTGTCTTTGACTTGTGTTTTCAGCTGTAGAGATTTCTCTGTCCAGTCTAACCACCACTTGTCACTCCTGCCTCTCTGGGGACAAAGGTGACATTTGCAGAGTTGTTTGGCCAAAGTGAGGAGTGCCGTCAGGGCCGGCTTCCAAAGATGCGTAAATTCTGGGGGAATAAAAACGAACCACTCAGCAGATGCTTTCAGATAGTAACCGGAATGGCAAAGGCAGCTTCCTAACATAGCTCGAAAGAGAATCAAACTGAGGTATGAGAAAGGGTTTCGGTTATTTCTTTCCATTTCATTTTTTTTTTTTTGGACAGGTGATGTGGGATTCCCATCTGTATGCTGTGAAAATGTTTTATTACCATTGGTTAATAAAGAAGCCACTTCAGCCTATGACAAGGCAGAACATAGCTGGGCGGGAAAAGCAACACTGAATACAGGGAGAAAGAAGACAGAGTCGAGAGATACGTCAGCAGCTGCTAGAGAAGCAAGATGTGAGGTAACCAGCCTTGAGCCTCATGGTAAAATATAGAATAACAGAAATGGGTTAATATAAGTTGTAAGAGCTAGTTAATAATAAACCTGAGCTAATAGGCCAAACAGTATGTAATTAACATTAAGCCTCTGAATGGTTATTTTAAAAGCAGTTGCAAGACCAGGCAGAACAAGAAACCTCCAGTGACAGACAAGGGCATTGGCAGGGATTGAACTCAGGGCTTCACGTATGTTCTGCACATGCTTGTATACCTCTGTGACACTCAGGCAGGAAAGCAGGCCATCTGGACACGTTAGTGAGCAGGGCCACTGACTGAACTATGCGGGAACACTACTTTTGATCATAGTGATTCTGTTTCTAACTTTGTTCCAGATCCATAAAAGCCCATAGGTAAGCCCAATCCATCTACCCAGAATGTTAGTTACACTGACTATGGAGGTTAACCATGGCAGGAAGTTCCTAAGACATTGCAAACTCTCTGCAGCCACCTACGCGTGATCCCAAGAAAAGGAAGTTCACATTCTTCTTATGACTTTTCTTTTCTCACCCTTCCTGAAATAACTCCACATGTTTAGATATTTGTTGGGATGGCGGAAGTGCCTTTGATATAAGCAGAAAATGGAAATGCATGTTGTATAGGTCACACAACAATGTGTTCTCTTGATCAAAGTGTATCAGGAAGGTGGGAGGAGATAACTCTGAATTTGAAACCTACTGTGTAGGTAAAGTCAGTTTCGGTGCTGCCTGGGGTTTGCACAGTATTCTGTCTGAAAGACCCATGTAAACTCTAAGACAGTGAGCAAGTGTGATTATTATGATGGTCTCTGATTAAGCAGGGGTTTTAGGCATCAGTTCTACTCAATCTTGGCTCCCAGACCACATTTTAAGTTGAGGGACTCTGTAGAGTTCGGGGGTCGCTGGGCAAACTTGGCTGTGTGACATGCAAGTCCTTGGACTCATGTGTCCTTACCACATGCAGTCTTCTACTTTACTCAGCGCTGGGCACTTTGTTTATTTGATGCATTGCTGGGGACCAAACTCAGGGCCACACCTATCTTGGCAAGTGCTATACCTCCCAGTTGCACCCTCCACCCCCATCTATCATCAGCTATGAAGAGACTGAGCAGAGTGTTTCACCCAACACATGTACTGTATTCCACAGCGGCAGTCTCCTTAGGAATGTGGTCTTACTCCCTCAGACCAGGCAGTTGAAAAGGAGTCCATGGCGGCTGCTGTTTCTGAGGAACGAGATCAAGGTTCATATCTGATGACGAGCTGCTTGCTGGCAAGTCCCTAGGCAAGAGGCAAAGAAGGACACACATGTATATGTCTTCCCTTCTTAGAAAACCACTTTTGCTGGGCTGGGGATGTGGTTTCGCGCATGCTGTTGGCCTAGCAAGACCCTGGGCTCATCGCCAGCATTGAAAAACCACAGTCAATGGTATTAAATCGCAGGGCTCATTCTGATGGCTCTTGTCTAACCTAGTCATGTTGATGGCTGCTTCTATAAACATGACAGTTGGAGAATGTTTCCACACTCTTTACTGTCCTAATGAAGGTGAAAGTTTTCAAAGAGAGCACCATCAGGCAGAGGGGACATGTAGCATCCCATAGTGAACGTGTTTGCATGGTGCCAAAGAGAACGGGATGGAAATAAGAGAGATATTGTTGGGTTCACAGGGATCGCGCAAAGATGGGGACAGACTACCAAAGTCTAGTAAACCAGAAGCAAACTTTATTCCAGGAAAAAAATTATAAACTAAAAAATAAATCTCCATGGGGTGCCGAAAGCTTATCAGCTAGCTGAGACCACAGCCAGAGATGGATTTGTAAGGCTGTGGCAAAGCCCAGCTTCCGAACCTCCCTTTTCATATTAAGAAGCATTAGACAATAACAAAAGAGTTTTTACAACTCAAGGTAAAACTCAGATACAAATTGCCCTTCTTTGCAATTTCCATTAACAGAGTTTTCAGTTTGTGTTTGGCCCATTGTTTCTCTCTGGTACTCACTGATGGTGTTTTCCAAAGCTTAACTTTCTTTTGACATTACAACTTTTGCATAGCAGGGAAGGGCATGGGCCAATAGAAAACCAAAAGGTCAAAAGTCATTTATACCCCATCATTTAAAAGTTAACTCAACTCATATGAATTGCTGCTGGTCATGTATGGTCAGGGGAGTTGCCTAAAAGCCGCCTCAGCCTCGCAAATAGAGCTACTTGTCAAACAAAGTAAACCACTGTTTACACTTAATCCTTCAGCTGCTGAGAACACTGCTGACAGTCTGCCCTCATTCTCCTAGGCTTACAACTTTATATCTCTTAATTTTTACATTCATATTTCTGGAATCTACACTTTTATATTCTTATTCTTGGACTCTTCAATATTATGGGCTTTTCACAAGACCAGAAAAAAAAAAAAAAAAAAAAAAAAAAAACAAGCCATCTCAGTTTTTCTTCATGGAAAGCCTGGTCTCACCTGCCTTATTTTGTGTGGGTTCCTATCCTACCACGGTCAGAACGTGTCATTGATGAGAAGGCAAAGCCCATCCAGGTGGAGTTCAAAGCCAGATGGACTCTTCAGACAGACCAAGAGTTTTATCTCTTTGCTTTGCTCATAAGGTGCCCTCAGAGTACAAATTGAACCACTTAAAAACTGGGAGAGTGAATTTGCATGCTTTTTAAAATGTTGACTTTTACACTGTTAGACTTAGGATACTGGACAAGACACATAGCCTCTGTAGTCAAGGTTCCTTCTGGAAAATGAGAGTCATCACACTGACTTCAGGTGCTGACGAATAAATGAGAAATAAAGGGCCAATGCTATTTCCAGGTACGTCATTGCTGGTGATCTGTGTGGAGCCTGACATGAAGGCATTAAACTTTGAGCCTCCTGGTCTCTCATTCCCCTCTTAGGACATGGCTGTTCTTTTATTCCCAAATGATGGGGTCAGACACTGAGCCAGGCCAGCAGTAGTGTGTAGCTGGAGGCTCTTCTGCATCCCACCTGGTCCTGTAACCACTTATAAAATTATCACTCAAAGACTTGATATTAATTATAATCGTTTGGCTCAGGCTTATTACTGACTAGCTCTTACATTTAAATGAACCCGTTTATATTAATCTGTGTATCTCCAGCTGACCCGTGGCTTAGTGGTGATGCTTGGGCATCTTCCTCCTCCAGAGACTGCTGGCATCTCCCTTGACTTTGCCTTCTTTCTCCCTGTATCTCTGCTTAGATTTTCCATTTAGCTATAGTCTGCCCTGCCATAGGCCAGAGCAGCTTTATTCAACCAATAAAGTAACACATAAACATCCACATCAGCATGTCATGCCCATCAGCCTCCACAACAGCAAGATCAATAAGCTCTTTTCTTTATAAAGTATTCCATTTCAGATGTGTTATTATAGAAACAAAATGACCTAAGATCTTCTGTTTAATTTTTTCAGATGGGACTGGAGCTTGTCATTTGCAATAGGACACACATATACATATGTAAACATATATATATGTATATATAATATACGTGCATTTACATGTATATATTCCCTATGTCTTATGTATATATATGTCCTATATATGTCTGTATGATCCCTATATGTCTGTATATATGCCCTATATGTATGTATATGCATGCTCTAGATATGTGTATATATGACTTATTTATGCCATTTATATGTGTATATATATCTTATTCATATGTATATGTATGCCCTATATTTATATATGCCCTATAGATGTGTGTTGTAGGGAGAGGCCTGCTTCTTCATCCTGGCAGCGAGGCTAGCTTAGCCCTGAAATAACCACACAGAAACTGTATTAATTAAATCACTGCTTAGCCCATTATCTCCAGCCTCTTATTGGTTAACTCTCAGATCTTGATTTAACCCATTTCTATTAATCTGTATATTGCCACGTGGCAGTGGCTTACTGGGAAAGATTTTTACCGGCGTCTATCTCTGGCAGAGAATCCATGGCTTCTCTGACTCCACCCTTCTTCCTCCCAGCATTCAGTTCTGTTTTCCCCACCTAGCTAAGTTCTACCCTCTCAAAAGGCCAAGACAGTTTCTTTATTCATTAACCAATGAAAGCAACACATGAACAGAAGAACCTCCTACACCATATGTGAATCTCTGTGTGTGTGTGTGTGTGTGTGTGTGTGTGTATGCATATATATAACTTTAGATACATGTAATTTTAGGTAAAATGGTTGGGTAGATTGATAGCTTTTTAAAATGTCCTTCTGGGTTATGTAATCAGGAACAAGGAGACCTTACAAAGTAATCTCATTCTAGAAAATGTGACTTTACGTCTATATCTGAGCCTGTGTTCCTACAGATGAGAGTGACCTTCCAGATAGACAGTGACCCCATCTGATCTCCCATCTGCTCTCAAGGATGTCTGTGTAGAAGGTGCTAGGGGCTCCTGGTGACTTGTGCTTACTGCAGAAGGGACAGCAGGCTGCCTTTACACCTGCAAACCCTCGGCGAACACAGGTCACACTGTCCTTCTACCCCTGCATCTTGAACTAGGGAAAACAACCACCTCTGTGGGCAGGACATGTGACTGGACTGGATCAGCAGCTGCGGCACAGAAGCAGGGGCGGGTTTCAGGAACGGTTCATCAGTCTGGGAAAAGTGAAAAGATTGCCGTAGGGGGGCTCGATCGCCATCACCAGACTTCACTGCCTTTGTTCCAATTCCCAGAAGTCCTGGGAGAGAATGCTTTCTGCAAACTTTTTTTGGAGCTGGGAAGTTTTGAGAAATCCGCTGGCTCACTCCCAGAGTGTGAAATGACATTTCGCTGTTTGACTCCCAGTCAGTTCAAAGGCTCCTGCAGCAGCTCATCCAGCAGCAGCCAGTCTCGGCGTAGGGGTTCATTAAAGGAGCGAGCGCCCGCTTTTGTGTCCCTCTCCTTGCCCGGAGGCTTTGAACTAGCATGTTTTAGATTAGTTCCTGCACTTTTGCATGAGACAACTGTTTTTCTCAGAACTCACTTTGGATGTTAGTCAGATTATCCAAAATTCAGGCTGGAAACTGTGGTCCTCTATCGAGTTCCCCGGGAACCTTATTTCCTTTTTTATTTCACTTTGTTTAAAACAAACCCTTTGAAGTCAATAGGTATGTTCCTTAAAGCTCAGTTTGACTAATACTATTAAGGAACACCATGCTAACAATGTCATTTGTACTTCAGATTAAATTATGGCGGTAATGTGTCCTGGGTCCTGTGATCTGTAATAAGGCTGTCTTGGCAGTAGAATATGAGAAAGTGGTTCAATGGGAACATCAAAGGAATCGTCATTTGTACTTTTTCATCTTGGACATTTTCTGGGGTCCCAATGTTGCGGTCTGAAGTGGTGATTTCTACACTGGCAGCACCATCAGGATGAGACACCCAAATCTATTCCAGTATAGATTTATTTCTATATATGTGTGGGTGTTCATGTTTGTATAGATGGGGGTGCCTGTAATATGTGTGTGCATGCAAGCTGGAGGACAGCCTGAAGTGTCCTCCCCAGGAATGCTGCCCACCTCTTCTGAGTTGAGGGTCTCCTGTCGGTCTGGAGCTCAACAATTAGACTATTCTGGCTAGCCAGTGACCCCCCTGAGATCCTCCTGTCTCTGCCTCTCCAGTTTGGGGATTACACACCCATACGTCCATGCCTGGCTTTCTATGTGAGTGCTGGGATCAAACTTAGACCCTCACATTGCAAGGCCAGGGCCTTATCAGCTGAATCATTCCTCCAGTCCCATTTTCTTTTAAGCTACTGTTGACTGACTTTTACCTGTGGGTAGAAGGCACTGTGTTGCACCATTAAGACAGAAGGTCATGGTGCCCTTTTAAAGATAAAGTCACCAGGGGCCTAAACAGCTATAGGAGCGATGCTATCAAGATCAGGTGATGCAATGAGGTCACAGGCGTTCCTCACCCGGCAGTAACTGGCAACCCCGGGCTGGAGGGTGAACACTTGTAGTCCCAGGGCCCCTTGCTTAGCCACTTTGCCCATCTTTGTCTCTTTTCATACCGTAGATCATTTGCCACATTGTCCAGGTTGCCATTCTCTCCGGCTACATCCTGCGCTGCTTCGTGACCTCAGCGCCCACACCTGTAAAGGCCATTCTGGATTCAACATAGCACCAGACAGACAGGGCTGGGCACGGCAATGCAGCAGGCACATGGAGAAAGTAGACGGATGCCTTCGTGGAAAGAACAGATGGTTTCAGAAGATAGGTTTGCAGGGGATGGTAGTATTCCTGTTTGGATGGGATGGAAAAGAGGGGGCTTACTCTGATATGACCACGCAACATTGTTTTCCCTCCCAAAGATGATGACTTAATTCTGGCAGATGCTCAGAATCCTGACACCTGGGAGGCTGAGGCGGGTGGGTCTTGAGAAGGTCAAGGTACCTAGGGTATACAGTGTCTCGAAACCATAATAGGCAGTGACTTTTCAAGGCGAGACTACCCCTTCTCGGTGTCCCCTTCCAGGCTTCCTCAAAGAATTCTTCATGGTACTTTCTAATTGATGAGATAAAGGGACAAAGCTAAAAATGGGAGAATTGGAGAACAAACAACAGATTACCAGCCCCAAGACTACCTATGTGGTTTTTCAGCGTGAGCCACTCAGCTCAGGCAGGTGGGGAGGGCTGAAATCTTTGCTCTGTCTGTGTCACAGCGATGAGCCCCCAGGGGACAGCCAAGACAAAATGAGAACTTAGCTTAAAGAAAGAACACTTGGTGCTTCCATCGTCACTTACACCCATGATGTCCTCCCGGGTAATCTGATCTGATGGCTTGAAATCTTGATTCAGCTGATAGGACTCAGGTTTTCTCCTTACTTGTAGGTTGCCATAGATTTTTCAATTTCTTTTTGGGAACAGTCTCTTATTGTGTAACTCAGACTAGCTTGGAACTTACCCTTTGGCCTAGGGTGAGTCTGAACTCCAAATTCTCCTGTCTCAGCCTCTCCAAGTGCGAGGAATATAGACATGTACCACCATGCTCACGTCTTAACCAACATTAGAAGATAAACTGGCAGAGCCCTGAAAGCCTGGGTCTTGGATCTGCCTGTATTAATCGCTTTCCAGATGCTGTGATAGACACCAGGACCAATGGTTTACAGGGGCTCACGGTTCCAAAGGACCACCCCACCACGGCGGGGGGAAGGCACGAAAACAGGCAGAGAAGGTGACTGCTCAAGTTGCATGTCTCACTTGCACACAGCAAGCCAGAAGTGAACAGGAAGTGGTTGACAAAATATAAAACTGGAAAGTCTATCTCTAGTGACATACTTTCTCCAGCAAAGCTCCACATCCTAGAGCGTCCATAAACTCTTCAAATTGCACCACTAGCCAGGGACTGGGTTTTCAAATACATAAGCCTGTCGGGTCGGGGACAATTCTCCTTCAAACTATGGGACATGCCAACCTCACATTTTTGTCAAGGGACCCAACATCGAATCAGCAAGCAGAATGGAGCCCAGTACTTACAATCTGTGTTCTTTCTGTGTGCTCCAATGGCCCTACTGTGGCTTCTCGACCTTGGGACAAAGAAGCCTCAAATCAGTCACTTGCTTACCTCCAAGGCAAACCCCTTTCCAGTACCAGCTTCAGGGAGGGGCTGCTTCCTTGAGGTCGGGTTTCAGAACACTCAGCCTATGATGGCAAGGAAGCTAGCTGACCTCATCTTGTTAGACTGGAAGCAGAGAAGAGGCTCACAGTATTCTGTAAGATTTCTCCTTTCCCTTTTTACTTCAGCCCATGGAATATTGCTGCCTGCATTCAGGGTGGGTCTTCCTCCCTGCTCAGCCAACTTCTCTGGGAACACCCTCATAGACTCACTCACGATGGTATCTCATAGCTTCCTTAGCTAGCTATCAATTCAAAGGGTTGATCATGGAGATAAACCACCAGAAAGCTCCCCAAACCAATTAGGTTAAACAGTTTATCAATACTGCAGAGTTCTTGAATTACATGAGAATCAAAAGCATTGAAATTCAAAAGAGTGAGCCTGTAATCTTGGCTACCTGAAAGGCTAAGGCGTGGGTTTGTAATTTACAAGTTCAAACTGAAAGCCTGCCTGGGCGATAGAGTATGTTCAAGGCCAGCACCAGTCACTCAATGAGAACATCTCAGTTTTTTAAGAAGATTTAAAGAGAAAAGGCAAAAATGACAGTAGGCTTGGTGGGGCAGTGTTTGTCAGCCATGCGTAAGACCCTAGGTTAGTCCTTTAGAAAGAAAAGTAAATAACATGAATAAACGTAATATAAATTAAACACTTTGCACGTAGGCTAAGTATCCTTTATCTAAAGTGCCTGGGACGGAAACTATTTAGACTTCTGCTTTCGCCACTTGGGAATGTTTGCATACACTTTAGCAGCTGAGCATGCTGTTCTAAAAACCCAGCCAGTGCTTTTCAACCAGCACGTTGGCACACTGGAAATCTCATATTTTGGAGCGTCTCTGAGTTAAGGATGAGGGATGAGGGATTCACCACTTGTACTGCAAAGCACCAGACAATTTTGCATCTTATAAGTAGCCCTGTACTCGCCCTGGCAGGGAAAAGATACTGTGAGGAGAGACTTGCCTCCCCCCATTCAGTTAGCACACTACCAAAAGGATGCCTCTTGTGGAATGGGAAATGGTGAGGAATCTAATGCTGAGGGGTGGAAAAGGACAGTCCGAGAGGGACCTGTCACCACCTCACAGGAAAAACTGGAGCCAAGAATGCCAAGTCAGTGAGGGCGGGACCACACCTTGGTCATGGCTGTTTGGATGTGTATACTTCCTGACTTCTCTAACTAAACATCACGTCAGAACTGGGCTCTCCTTTTTTCTTCCTCTTTCCGATGTAGCCACCTTGAGAAACTTTTCTTCTGTTGACTGTTATTAACCCTTTTCTTTTTAATTGGCCTATTGCGGATGAGTAGCTGAGCTGTTAGCTTCCAGGATCCAGGCTTTGGCCCTAAGGTCTCTAGAAACCACCTGGTGAGTCAGTCAGGAGGCTCTGCTCCATTCCCTTTTTATTGCAAAAGATGCTGAAAACAGAAAAGACAAATAACTCACCAAGGTTTCTGATTAAAGGAACACACTGAATCCACACCTTTATCCCCTCTCCTTCCTCAACTTCCAAATAATCACAGTATATACAAGACAGGAAAAGGCAATTGATCCACAAGACCAGCAGAGCCTGCATCAGCAACGAAAGAGGGACCATGAAGACAGCACAGAATGGGTGGTAACCGAGTAGAGGGCAGGGTCATGGGTCCTTGGCTAGCATTTGACAGAATCAGAAAGTACCTGGATCTGTTCCTTAGAAGTCACTGGAACCCAGGAATCAAGGGCCAAAATATGCTTTAGATAATTGGATGATAGAGAATGTTTAACACGAAATAAACCACCTGCTTCCCCAAATCATCATCTTCTGTGATAAAGTCACATTCAGATAAGCATTCAGATATGAGGTGAGCTAGAACCTCACCTCCATCGGAGACGACCGGTCAAGTCCCGGCAAAAGTATGAAGATGCTGTCCACATTTGAAGGGAAACCAGGCATGCCTATTTATCTTATCTAGAAAATAGGCTGAGCAGACAGTAGAAATGGATGCTGAAGCACTCAGCCCCTTCCCCATTAGCTTCCAGAACACCAGGCGCTAGGCTTTGACCATTTAGTGTGGGAACCCAGAGGTGTAAATTCAGTTCACCTGGACCAAAGGCCAGAGAGTTCAGGGCTATTCCCACCCCTGTCAGGTTATTGACAGGAGGTTTGATCAGGGTGTGGCTACTAACAGGGTGTTTTGACCTAGGCTACTTAATGTTTTAGGTATTGAGAAGGTAATTATTTTGTTTTTTTTTTCCTTGTATCTTTTGTCTCCCCCTCCTCTTTGGATTGGGGTTTGTAAAGCCTGTAAGAAATAAACATGAACAGGCAGATTCAGTATTCACGGTGTTGCCCTCCTGACTCTATCCTGTGTCTCTGTCTTTTCTTTCGTATCTTTAATTTTTCTACTTGCCATCTCTTTCGTTTTCTTTTGAGAGAGGGTTTCTCTGTGTAGTTTTGGAGCTTGTCCTGGCTGCCTTGAATTAACAGAGATCCGCCTGCTTCTGCCTCCCAAGTGCTGGGATTAAGGGCATGTGCTACCACCACCCGGCTCTATGCTTCACCCCTCCAAGCGTGGACAAGTAAGCAGGACAGGGCCCGGCTGATATTGTCTCAGGATACAGCACTTTGGGTAGGCGAGGGTCATTCTTGATTGATCCGACCAGCCCTGGAGGAAAGATCTTGATTCTGAGACTGAGGTATATCCTTCACAATACCGTCTAATAGCCGAGGACAGCTGACAAGCATGGCCCGTTTGCAGAAAATACCCATCCCATAATGCTTCACCTTTCCTCCTTTTCACTTGTTTGACACAGTAGTGAGTATCAATATTTGTGAGAAAATAGGTGTCCTTTAGAACTGGAAAAAAAAGAAATTATATTTACAGATACAGTATTTTTAAAATAAAAACTTATAAATTAAAAATACAATAGCAAAAAAATATCAGTTCAGTTGAAAGGGTAGAAAATGAAATGGATAAATTCTATTTGACCCAGAAAGAGAACAACAACAACAAAAACAGGAGATGAAAATTCAGAATGAAAAGACGAGAAGATTAAACTATTAAAACAGAAATATACAGGTAGAAGAGAAATGAGTAAACAAGAGAGAAGTAATGAAGGAAATGAACCAAGAAAATGTCCACAGACAAAGGACACAAGTCTCCAGATATAAATGGCTGCACAAATGCCACATAGTATTTGACAGTATCCCCAGGTCATACATGTCATTGTGATGTTTCATAGAATAAAGATATTAAAAACTCCTGGACAGAAAGCAAACCATTGTCCTATAAAATCAATGGTGAAAAAGAATCACTTCACACTTCTGCCTACCATGAAGAGTCTGGAAAACAGCGCCTTCAAAATTCTGACAGAAAATGCTGTCCTTAAGGAACAGTGTTCTTAACCTTCTCACAAAAAAAGCGTGATGGTAAGATAAAGTCACATTCAGATATACAAAGTTTCAGAAAAATTTACTCTATCCAACGGAATCACTGTACATATTCTACACTCCAATAAAGGAATAAACAAAAAAAAAACATAAGGAAGCAGAATTTGGAATTCAAGGGATTCAACATAAATAGAGCATAATGGTTTAGATAAAACCGCACCATTCCCCAGAGGGATAGCTGGGTCCCACCACCCAAGGCCTCTGTGGGTCCCAGATGGTGGAAGGCTGTGGGTCGGCAGGGCAGCTGGCCCCAGAGCCATGGCAGGTAAGAGACAGAGATGGATGGATAGGCATGCCATGCAGAGAGAGGGTTTGGATATAGTTTATTCAGTGAGTTATGGAAGGAAAGGGAAAGGGTGAGAGAGAGAGAAAGGGAGAGAGAGAGAGGAGGGGGGGGAGAGGAGAAGAGACTGCAGCTACCTCTTCCGAAGAGAGAGGGGAGGGGGGAGGGCAGGAATGGGGGCAGAGAGAGAGAGAGTGCAGGCTGGAAGCAGAAGGAAGATCCACTTGCACCTGCAGAAGGGGGCTTGTCTCTTAAAGGGACAGGACAGACCACTACAGAGAGAATTATCAGGATCACAGTAGTGGAAAAGCCCAGAATGACAGCTGAACAAGAGACTGGGAATTGATGAGGGAAATTGCCTACAAAATGAAACTTAGGGAACACATAATTGTATTAAAAACACCAAGAAGAGTTAAATATTTGTGAATACAATCTGAAATCGGCTGATGATAAAATTAAAAAATTAAAAGTCTAAATCCATCAAAAGACAGTCTCTTAGTCACTCCCAAACCCTGTAAAAAAAGGCAGTATGATCTCAGGATGTATTGTATCTGAGGGTCACAATGACATTGACAGTCATTGACTGTCTGCCTGACCAAAATCGACATAACGAACTTGAGAGGACAGAAATGTGTGGTCTCTGTCACGTGGGGTGGTTGGGGGTGAAGGGTGCTGTTGAGTGAGCGCTCAGTGCTGGAAGGAACGACCCACCGTAGTTGCAAGGAGCCACGTTGGGGCAGTGGAAGTGTTTGGGTTGCAAGTGGTACATTCATTATAAGAGTTCTCATGCTTGTATAACTCTGATATAATTAGAGTAAATTCCCTATAACTGCATTTTTGCCAAGCTGTATTTTTGTCACAAGGGATAAAATTATAATTTCTCACCTCTGGTTTTTGTTCCTGTTCATCAGACTGTACAACTTGTCCCTTTTCCGAGTACTGCAGATACTAAATTTACAAGCAGATAAGGCTTGGAACATTTGCAAAAATAGAACTCAGGTCCAAAACCCACAGCACCAGCCAAAGAATTCAAGTCATCTCGAAGAGTAACCCGTCAATGAAGCTGGCCTGGCTTGAAGAAAATCTGCTATTCTACCCGGCAAGCCACCAGGGAAAACCCACAAAGTTGAACATCCAGCTCTCAAGGCCCAGAACTTGATTAGTATAAATGTCAGCTGCCTCTTTAACTTAGGACCAATCAGAGAAAGGCAAATGTACTCTTTTAGCCAATCATATTTGTCTGCCTACAGGTAACCCCGCCCTCCCATGTCAACAGCCACCAATCAGAACAGATTCTGCAGCTGTGCCATAGCCTAGATTTCCCGCTGCTCTCCTGCTTCAGAGTTGACTCTTTTGCCATAAACGCTCAGACCAGGAATTCTTAACTTTGCTGGGTTTCCTAGTTCCACACTGACCCACACTGTTCCGCAGCAACATATGCTAAACCAAGAATCCAAGCTCGAGAGGTTTTCCGAGGGTTGGAGGTGCAGCGTAGCAGAGTGGTTGCCTGGCATGCTGAGACCCTGGGCCCCACAAGGACACGAAGAACGGCCCCTGCCATCTCTCTGCTCACACACCGCCCTCTATTCCACGTGCAAAGTGCTGTAATTGGTCATTACAGAGGACGCAGAGATAAATGAGACAATTTGCGCATTCTGCTTAACTGAATTTAATAATTTCAGTTTCTTAAAACCCAGATAATCAAAATTAGCCAAGTTTACATAACTCAATTAAAGGCGCATTCATACTTTTACGAAAATGAGCATAATTTTCAAAAGCAAGTCCTCCCAAAGTGAGAGCAAGTTACCCTTTTGTGCAATTTTATTTTGTATTGTCTGTCTCAAATTGCCCATTTTAAATTTTCTTAACTGTCTTGGTATATGTCTGAAATAGGCTTCCTCCCCTTCAAATCTGCTCTGCTGTTTACTACCACACATGTAAATGTTAAAAGATTTCATTTGCACACATTTTCCTCGTGGTGTTTTAGAGCTGAATTGCAGATGTCCGAGAAAGGGGTACCAATGTGATTATGGAAATTATTCTATTGACAATAAAACTAGTTTTTATAATGTGGATCTGAGAAAGCCAAAGAAATTGTGGTTGGGGAAACAGATGCGTTCAATAAAGAGCTACCCGTGCACGTGGTGGGCTGGCTGGGAGCGAGATTCACATAATGCAATCAGTAGGAATTTGACTGGTCTGTGGCGTTGTCAAAGGCGCGTGGGGATGGCTGAATAATAGCTGGAAATTTGTTGTGGACACGAGACTATTAAATCTGTCCCCTGCTGCATTCAGCATGCCCTTAAAAACTATTATTAAATAACCGATTTTATAGCGACTGTTAAAATTATTTGGCCAAAGTATAAATTAAACTTTATGATGGGTACAAATGCACGCCTTAAAATGTATAATACTAATTTAGGTTTCCTTTCCTGTTTTTTAAAATACCCACTCAGACGAAAGAGCAGTGATTACCAAAATAAGGGCAGATTAATAAGGCTGCCAAGAAGCCTTCTCAAAAAAAGGGAGACACATTCAGGGTGACAGGCTCAGCAAACACAGACCGCTGTGGTTATCAGGGAACGGAGATGGCGCCTGTGATGTCTAAGGACTCGGCCATGAACACAGATGACGGGTCTGGGTCTCCAGAACCTACCCACTCAGGCTTGCGCAGGGTCATGGGGGCGGGTTCCTCACAGGTTCATGGGGGCGGGGTTGGGGGAGTGTCCTAACACCCCCCACACCTGGAGAGGGAGAATGGTGACTGACTCACCGCTCGTGCCACACACACACACACACACACACACACACACTCACACACAGCTTGGCTCCGCCTTCCCGCTGCTCTTGTCTCCACCCACACTCTTCTCGCAACAGACCCTTTGCTAGGTCTCTTGTCTATACACACAGTGACTCCGGTCTAGAGATGCGACAAGCGTTCCTGGGGTCAGAATGAAGACAGTTCACATCTTACCTCCCTCGTGTGCCACCTGTATCACAGTGGCTCTTAAAACTGTGACACATTTTATCCTCGGAATTTGAATGTACATTTAGGAATGAATCGTGTGTGTGTGTGTGTGTGTGTGTACGACAAGATACTATCTGAAAGTGTGATGTTAGGCAGCTTTGTGAAGACAGTGTGGTGCACTTGAAAATGGGGCGATGAAATCCGAGATTGCTTTAATCATACGGAACTGCTAAAGGAAACATGGACTGACTTTACACACTCACCCACGCGCACACGCATGCATGTGTACATTTGGAAAGTTTAGGGCAGGAAATGATTTGGAGCTGCTCTGGAATAAAAGTCATGAGTTCTAGGTTCTGAGGCTAAGCCGGGCAGGGGCGGGGGGTGGGGTGGGGAGGGATTCTTCTGAGGTAAGAATGTTCACATAGGCACTCGGGAGGCGGAGGCAGGTGGATCTCTGTGAGTTCGAGGCCAGCCTGGTCTACAAGAGCTAGTTCCAGGACAGGAACCAAAAGCTAGGGAGAAACCCTGTCTCGAAAAATCAAAAAAAAAAAAAAAAAAAAGAATGTTCACACAGACCCTCTGCCTCACACTGAAATCTCATCTTCCATCCAGAGGGCACTGCTTCCTGCAGCTTCCTCGGGTGCTGCTTCCTGCCCTTGGCCAGCTGCGGGCATCCTGTTTGCCTCGCTGTCCTTGGAGCACTGGCAGAAGGCACGGAGTAGAGAGAAACCACCTTCCCCAAGTCCTGGCCCTTTGGACGAGTCATAAAACTGGAGAATACTTTAAGAAACATCTTCATAGTTTATCTATTATCGAGCAAATGTTAAAGTTGATCCTGAAAGCACAAACAGGACGTCATTTCCCAGTCTTAGTTTATGAAGTTGGATGTTAACTCGCCAAGGAAGACGGTTAAGATGGGTCCTGTTAGACTCAGCTCCAGGTTGCTGGGAACATCTGTGGTCCTATAACCAGTGCATCTGCCGAGTCTCTGGCACACATTACACTTGCATGTGAAGAACAAGCCCCTCCTGGATTTAGCGCTTACTAAGAAACACGTGAAGATAGCTGACAGGAGAGCTCCTGAGGACATCCTCAGGATGCCCACTGCCACTCCAGTCTCCCCGCACGTCTGCCCTGTGCCCGACTGACTGCTTGGCTTGGCTGTCTCCACCTCTGACGAAAGTCTGGCAAGGAAGAATGCAGGCATACTGCCTTCTTGAAGTGAACCCTTGAACTATGTGGACTCGAATGACCTCGAATCCCTGTATCTGCAACACTATTTTACTTTGTATCAGAACATTTTATATCAAAAATTTAGTTGTAAAAAGATGCATTTCCCCATTTCCCCCTTGTCCTTTAATCGCTTTAGATACAGCTTCTCGTGACCCTTCTCCCTCTGCTTCCAACTCGCATCTACTAGCAAACATTGTCTCCTTTTCTAACGAGACGCTGCCTGGACCGAAGGCCACGCCGTCGCCGTCTGACAGCAATTCTCTGAAAGCGCCGCATCTCAATTGCTTTGCCACATTTCAATTAAGAAACCTTTGAGGTGAGAAAGACAAGGAAATAGAGTGGGGTCCAGGTGATGCCGAAAGCAAAACAGTAAGCAAGGCCAGGTTCAGAGACATCTTAGGACTATGGGAAAAAGCAGTAAAAAAAAAAAAAAAAATGACTCTGTCTCAACATAACATAAATGTTCATAACAAGTACATGTGAGTATTCCTGAACATTGAATTTAAGCAGAAAATGTCCAGCTCACTAAGGCGATGAGCATGGGGTCAGGGAGAGGGGGTCCATGCCTTTTCAGAAGATGCTGGGGTAGTAATTTATATTGGTCTTTCTGCTGGGGAAATGGGGGTGGGAATGTGATGTCTTAGGGTTTCTATATCTGTGAAGAGACACCCTAACCACTGCAAACCTTATAGAAAAAAACTATTTAATTGGGACGGTGTACATTTTCAGAGGCTGAGTCCATTATCAGGATGGTGCGACATGGTGGCGGGAAGGCAGACATTGGTTCACGTGTGGACCGATCACTGCCCATTGTCAAGGCAGGTCCAGGTTACAGCAGGAGAAAGAGTGTTCTCTGAAAGGAAAGAGAAAGAGGAAACACTGGATAAAAGGAAAGACACAGGAGACACTTGTTGCCTGTATGCATGAGCAAGGCAAAGGCGGAGGGTGTGGCTCAGTGAGGAGGCGCATGCCCCGCACATCTGAGGGCCCCGTTTCATTGGTTCTTTCACAAATCCCACAAAGAAGGCTGTGGGGAAGAAAATAGGTGCACGGTTAATGTTGAGATGCAAGAGCTTTGTATTATCAGTGTCCCGAGCTTTCTGTTCGTTGCAATGATGCCCAGTAGCAGACTGTTTTGGAAAAGCAAACTTTACAAAGTTTCAATGACCTGAGGTCAATCATGGCCCGGAAATATTCACTGTAAAATTCCAGAAATAAGCAATTCATAGTTTTAAAGCATATGCGCTTCTGAGAAAGCAGGATAAAATCCTAGGCATATTGTGGTGTACTTCCCAAGCAGTGGCGCGTTCACTAGGGCATCCAGACCGTACATCTTGCCTTCCAGTGAATCACATAGTAAATGTCTTGGTTATTAGCTCCGTTGTAATCCTAGTTAGCTGCGACTTGACACAGACCAGTTATTTGACCGGATCTCAACTGTAAGAATTACCTCTATCACATGGGCCTGTGGACACATGCGTGGGAAATTATCGTGATTGATGTCGGGGAGCCCTGCCTGGTGTAGAAGGCAAACTAAGCAATTGTCGTGCTTTTACAGTAGTATAGTGATACTGGATAGTCCGGAGAGAAGCTGTAAAATAATCTTGGAAGTGAAGAGGTCAAAGCTTTCTGCTCAAATAAAAGGGGAGAGTGTTGTATGCTGGGCTATGAGATGGCTCAGTGGCTAGGAACACCTACCTGCTGGTCTTCGAGAGGACCAGGATTTGGTTGGCAGCCCACAGTCAGCGGCTCACAAACACCTATTACTCCAGCTTCACAGGGATCTGATGCCCACTTCTGGCCTCTATGGGAATAAAACACACACACACACACAGAGAGACAGAGACAGAGAAACAGAGAGACAGAGAGAGAGAGGTTGCATAATATTTATGCTAAGAATCTGTCTTAGCCTCAAAAGTATAAAGAAAAAAAAATGTATACTTGTTTTAATGCTCGTGTCTCTCCTAGATAAGGGGGGCCCACTGTACCCATGTCACATATGTTATCATACATGTAAATGTACTGTGTCAGTAGAAGATGATAATATTGCAGTTATTTCTCAATCTTCCCATATATATCTGAAAATACTATAGCATCACTGTTTGCTTCAGTAACAACTGGACTGGAGGAAACTGAGCAAAGCCCATTGCGCTTTCCTCTGCCAGAGACCAAGTTCAAGGATGGCTCGGCTTCTTCTGAGATCTTTCACACTGGGAAAGCTACGAATATATTCCAAATATCTGTCTCTTCATATCCCATAGCGGGATGATTTTTCTGCATCGGTTTTGAGGATTATCAACAAACACATGAGAAAACAGCAAAAGAAATGGCATTAACACACTCTCTCCCTTACAGGAAGCCCTGTGAAGTTTACATAATATTCCCGCAAGTCCTGCAGGTTGTACCTGCTTATTTAGTTCCAAACTGACTTGGAACCTGAGGAGATTGCCTTGACAGGACCACTAGCGAGCCACTTCCCCAGCCCAAGATGGCGCATCCGCGTTGGTTGTGAAACCGGCAGATTTTCTTTTGAAGGCTCACATAATTGGAACCCCCAGTTTCCCTTAGCTTGTTCGGTTTTTGTTCTCAAGAACTCCAGTGGATGAGTCAGGCGTGCGTTCGTTGTCTTTAGGGAGGTTTTTCTAAGAGTCGAGGAAAACTGGTATTATTTACTCAAGGTGGAAGTGCGGTCCCTGTTAAAGCGCATTAGCTTGGAGTTCCTGCAAGCCAGCATTTTGTTCCCGTCATTGAGCTGCCTCTGAAGCACTCAGCCATGCCACAGCAGCTCTGGGATCCACAGGGATGTGTGAAATCCATGGCTGGGTAGCACAGCTTCTGGGGTTTGCATATATACATATATATATGTAAATCCCTGCCCGGAAACATTAGAACTCGGATACAGGCCCCTCATAGGATTTGATTGCCTCCCTTTGGTATTTAATGAATATCTGCTTCTATCCCAGGCATTTGTCATTCCAAACATTATGCACCACATCTGAAATACCTTTTAACTAGGCTTCGGGGACTTAGAGGACACAGTGCTAAAATACAAAGATGTGAATTTTGTGTTCATAATTTAAATGTTTGCTAAAATTTAAACAAAGGAGGCTTCCTAATTAACGAAGAATTTTATCCACCTTGCATCTATAATTTATACCTTTCGACTATCACAAGACCTCACCTACTACTATTTAGTGCCCTGCATTCTGGAAATAGACATGTCAGGATGCTAAATCAGAACTGTAATTGGATTATGAATAATTTTTCTCTTTTTGTTTTTCTAGGCAAATGTCTTTAAAATGTTATCGTTAAATTTCATATTTGTGATAGAAACATTTACATTAAAATTGTTAAAGGAAACTTTTAAACAATCAGTAACTGTGAATAAACAGCCCAGAGTCGTTTTATAGTAGATGAAACCTGAATGTGTCTCCCTGCAGAAACCCATTTAATTTAAGATTCATGTCCTTATAGAAAAATGCAGTTGCCAGCGAAGGATGCTCTTGAAAATTTCCACCATTCATTTATTTATTTACTTTCATAAGCTGTGCGATAAGCCAACTTTTTACCCAGTTTCAGGCCTCACCCAAAGCTTACATAGTGGGAATTGAGAATGATGTTGGTTAGAGAGGATTAACTTACACTTTTTCTTGGCTCTTCTGAGAGGCTGATAGCCCTCTGATGACCACATGCAGACTTAGGGGAAGGTCCTTCAAATGCTTTGGGATTATGATGTGGAGGTAGGAATATTCAGAATCTAATCACAAGTGTTTAGAATTCACGGTGAATCGTACATAGGAGGGGGCAGAATAATCACAATTATTTTGTCTCCAGAAGTGCTATAAAACATGCCTCTAGGCCGGGCCGTGGTGGCACACGCCTTTAATCCCAGCACTCTAGAGGCAGAGGCAGGCGGATCTCTGTGAATTCGAAGCTAACCTGGTAACAAGAGCTAGTTCCAGGACAGGCTCCAAAGCTACGGTGATGGTTGAGAGATCGGACGCTTAAAAAGGAATCCCACACTAGCTCAGAACTAAGAAATAGACAGGCATTTATTAAGGGGTAAAACTTACAAATCAGGATTCTCTGCTTGAACTATGGATGAAGATGAGATCCAAACCAAACCGAACCAGCAAAATGGGGACCAGGGGGAAGAGAGAAGGGGCCAGATGCACTTCCGCATCCTGGTACTTAGTCTATGAGGCCACGCCCCAGTAGGCGGGTAGCTACTATCTGAAACCTTCTCGAAGCACTACAGAGAAACTCTGTCTCGGAAAAAACCAACACACACACACACACACACACACACACACACACACACACGTAAATATGCCTCTATAAGATATTAAAAGATCAAAATTCCTTTGGGATGACAAAAAGAAGGTGAAGTAGAAAGCACAGTAGATAGCTGTGAAATCTGGCACTGCCGGAGCCGGCACAGCACTTCTAATACCTGACTCCATTGCTCATGAATGCGTGATGCACCAGCGACTGGCAGCCTTGTGAAGGGGTCCTCTTAAGTCTGTAGTCTCCTTAGCTGGGTAGGCATACTGCTGCCTCTTAAAAGAAGGATGTGTCCTCGGAATCCAAGCCCTTGATGGCAGGTGCAGGATCAGCGGTAGTGAGGCACAGACGAGAATGGATCTCCGCTACTTAAAGTTATCAGTTCATATAGACTTTATCCTGTGCCGCCTCTAAAGTAATCATGCTCACATCCACATCTCCGGAAACCTTCTCCGATCTGCACAGGGAATGGGCAGAAGTGACACTATTGATCGTCACAGGGGCTCACATGTAGCAAATATTTATTTTCTATTTTACCGTGATATGAAAAACAGTTATAGGAAATGTACTAATCTCATTCGAAGTTCAAATTTGTCTTAGTAGTAATGATTATTTGATGCTTCCCATATTTTGTCCCATTGTATTTCTAAACATCCATGATAGGTATGTTTTATAGTTATTCTCATAAAATGCTATGCATAGAGAAGCACACTATGTTAGATTCATTGCATAGTGCGTACCTGTCATTCTTCAGCTGTCTCCATTCAAGAAATCTAATCACTAATCTATGTAAACAAATCCAGGCCTCATCACTTACACAAAGTCAGCCAGTTCACATATCTGAAAAGGAGTATAGTTAATCTTTTTTGTTTCATCAACGAGGTCTCTAAAGCCAGCAAACCCCTCAGGAAGGGTTCTAAGAAATTCATTGTCTGTGATCTTTTTAATCAAACCTAAAAGTCCCAGGTTTGAAGAGCATGGCACGGAATTTTAACCCAGGCTGGCAATTCCGTACAGTGTTCATGCAGCCTTTACGTCCCAACTCAGAATCTATTCCTTGTCCTCCATCAGAACTACAAACCAGCGGCCCTCATACGCTGTCAGAAGCAGAATGAAGAAAAATCCCCAGGTGTGGCCATGGTGCCAAAGCGACATCTTTATTCACTTTAAATATTAAGGGATTCAGCTTGGCTTTTGAGTCTACCGTATCCATCAAAGACACCCTCTGTCAGATGCTTTCTTTTGTGAACGTCGTTCATGTTCCTCGTTGCTAAAGTAGGCTCAGAATTACAGGATTGGTACCAACGTATCTTTATTTCCTGCTGGGAAGGAAACAAGAGCTTGTATGGATTCTTCCAGTTCTGGCATGGTGTCTCCTTCATGGGTACATCTTCACGGTCTGCACAGGTATGGAGACAGGGAACCCCTACATTTGCCACCTGTTCGTTCTTTCTCATCTTTACTTCTTTCCCTTCCCTTCCCCTTGTCTCTTCTGTGTGGGTTTTGCTTGGCTAACTTTCTTCATGGTGGGCACAGATAGATGTCGACCTCATTTCCTGGACTAATTTTTTTTTTAAATTATGTAACTTTTTTTTAAATATTTATTTATTTATTATACAATATTCTGTCTGCTTGTATGCCTACAGGCCAGAAGAGGGCGACAGACCTCTTTACAGATGGTTGTGAGCCACCATGTGGTTGCTGGGAATTGAACTCAGGACCTTTGGAAGAGCAGGCAATGCTCTTAACCACTGAGCCATCTCTCCAGCCCCAAATTATGTAACTTTTTCAGTGGCGGGGGGGCTTTAATTTTGTTCAGATAAATCATCCGTTTCCTTTTGCTACTGAATGGAGATGTTCATTCCCTTCTTTCTTTTCTTTCCCAGTATGGATGCAAATATTGCTTCTTGGCTGAAGATGAGCTTTGGCTGAAGATGAGCTTTCTAACTGAAGACCCGTACATACTTACGAGTACCGGTGAGAAGACAGGATTGACCAAGCCAAATGAACAGCAGCAGCAACAAACAGAGGAGGCATAAATCAATAGAGGGCAGAATTAATAAGAATATCAAAAGCTGGCAATTGAGGCAGGCATTAAAGAATGGACAGGGATATTTAAGTTACATTAGAGAGACGTAGAGGACACAAATGGCAAGATTTCAGGTGATGCTCCCCAGCCCTGGGTGTTGTGAAAGCTCACCCGGGAGGAAGAGCTGGGATGACGGAAGAGTGATGATCCAGAGACAGTAGAGGGGAGAATTGTGCAGGAGAAGAATCAAGCCAGGGGACTCAGACCAAAAAGACATGTGCCCTGACCACTACTTGAGGATGGACTAGGACCCAAGAGGCACTGTGGATCATTTCTAGGCTTAGGTATCTACTTGTATTTCTCAATGGTGACATGGATATTGCAGGATAGTAGACGTGACATTTTAATCATGACATTTTCATACTTGGATACACCAGAGACCTACTGACCCTCCCAGGGCTGGCCAGTTTCTAGAAACAGGAAGTCATTCACTTGAAAACATTACATTCTTCATGCAAACCAACCAACCGACCCATAGTCCTTGTCCTAGACCACCTGCTTCATAAGCTCATCATATTCTATGTTGTTCTGCCCCTGCTCTAGGTCCCTAGCACCAGGAACTAGGAAAAAATCAGGATAATAAAGAACTCTGGAATTACCCCAGCTAGCTGATCCTGGCTTCCCCTGCCCACCTGACCACTTCCTTTCTTTGGAACTCATAGTAGAGATGAATGCCATGTGCTTCCCTTCCCCACCCTGCCCCCTGGCTAACGTCCTACTCAGTGCCTGCCTTCTTTCCAAGGGTCCAGGTCTTCCTTTGTGACATCATTTCCTTGTCTGTGCGTGGTGAAAGCAAACCCCAGTCAGCCTTAAAATAGAAAGCCACTGGATGCAGCGAGACATGGGAGTGACCGCCTGGGATGATGGTGAATGGACTCACACACCTCTAAGAAAGCAGGAAGAACAATGGAGGACCCACCGAAATGGTTCCTTCCCTTTAGTCCTGTGGAATCAACAGAACCCACAGACCTATAATAAGAAGCGTATGATGTGCGTCTTCTCCACTGTACCGAGCCCCATTCATTCATCCTCCCACTTCAGAAGTTAATAACTTTAAAGCCACTGGAGGAGAAAGACTGGGCTTGACCTTGCTCTATAACTTGGTCACTATTTGGCTAGGCTCTGTTCTTCTTCACAAGGCAGTTATGATTTGACTGCAATGTATTAAAAAGAAAATCAGGGGCTGGAGAGATGGCTCAGTGATTAAGAGCACTGACTGCTCTTCCAAAGGTCCTGAATTCAATTCCCAGCAACCACATGGTGGCTCACAACCATCTGTAATGAGATCTGGTGCCCTCTTCTGACGTGTGTGCATACATGGAGGCAGAATGTTATATACTTAATAAATAAATAAATAAATAAATAAATAAATCTTTAAAAAAATAATCAGTAGCATTGTTTGGGCGTCACCTCTGTCAGCGACTGTACTGCAGTTGTCATGAACAAAAGCCGGGTCAGAAATTTAAAAAGTGAATTTAAGGAACACAATTTCCTATGCAGCTTTGGAAAGTTTTCTTTAACTCTGAAGGTTCCGGAGGTAATGCACAAGACAGGGTGGGGTATGTGTGTATCCAGGAAGGACGTCAGTCTCTCACCCTGACTGGTCTTGAGATCCTAGACTAGCGGAATGTGTATGACAAAGCAGTTTTCCCCCTATTCATTAGAAATTTTAGTTGGTGTATATACTTTGCACACAGGCCAGGCCACACGGGAACATCTTATAAGTATGCACCATACCTGGGCAGAGATCATTAGCACAAGGTGAACGGCTTACTCGTTCAAACCACTGAAGAAATGCTCTGGGCAACATTTTCTTAGCATTATACTAATCAGGTAGATTTCAATGGCTGCTCATTAAAAAAGGAATAAAGACCTTACAGAGTTAGTCCAGGGAAGTCCAGCAAAACAAAACAACTTCTCAGCAAAAGTTAAACCCCAGAGAGGGTGATAATCTCATTTCTAGAGTTATCACATTATATTACCCAAATTCGCAGATTTTAGAAATCTGCAAGACCCAGAAATAAACAGAAACCCTAGTGCAGAAATAAAACAAACAAAGGGGCGGTTCTGGAGGAGTCCTAGATGTCACTGGAATGAGACAAAGCCTCTAAATTAGTAAGAGCGATGTTCACAGAACTGAGAGATACTTTCTATAAATAATTGAGAAGGAGAAGGACAACTACATCTTAATGACTAGAAAATGCCCACAAAGGAAACACAAATGCATACATAGATGGGCATAGACAGACACACATCCACACACGCTCACACAGAGAGACTTAGCGAGACCTGTACTCCGGAACTAGAGAAGGTGGAGCAAAGACACCCATGAGAGATGCTCAGCAGTGCATGTTGGAACTATCAGAATGAAAAGAATCAGCAAATTTTCAACTATGTCCATGGAGATTCACAGCCTAAGGGAAAGAGAGAGAGAGGACTCAAAATGAACGGAGCTACAGAGACTTGTGTGACGGGGAGGAACGGGCCAGCGTTGTGTTAGCTGGAGTTGTGAGACGAGAAGAGAGGGAAGAGGAACAGAAAGTCATGCTCTGATGTATGGAAGTGAGAATGAACGTAACTGAAAGTAACCAGCTATGTGGGCACATAAAGGATGATGTGAATGTTCAGAGCACACAACAACCCTTACAAACTGGTTGCTAGGTGACAAGGTTTACAGACAATGCATGTGGCCATTCTAGCACAAACGAAGACAAGGGAATGGAATGCACTGGAACAGGTGACATAGTCTACTGGAAATGAGTTCACAGCAGCTAAGTAGGTTGTTCTAAGTTCTAGTTCTAACGTTCTGAGCAACTACAGAGAAAAAAGTTAAAATACACAGAAAAGCATGCCATCAATGTAAAACATGACAGGAACCAAAACTTAGGACAACAGGTAGAAAAAAAAGGCAAGACTGTAATGATTGTACTAAGTGAAGCAAAAGATTAAACTGTTGAATGAAATGTAGGGACTGACAAAAGAGATAAAACCCATGATTTAAGCTACTCAACAGATACACTTTATGTAAAAATAACTTGTTATTCTTACTGTGATGTGGGGTGCTATGTAGCTTGGGCTGACTGCAGACTTTCAGACACCTCGTTTCAGGTGCCTAAAGGCTGGGATTACAAGCATGCATCATCATGCCCAGCTCAGAAGTTTAGATTCATTATAAGCAGACAGAATTAATAAGAAAGATTTACCAGAAAAGCTGCAATGAAAAGAATGTCGGTGTGTCTCCAACTACAGCCAAAACTAAGAAAGTGTTCTCTAAAATCTGTCGCAGGAGGCTGGAGACCTGATTTCATGGGCAACGTGCTTGCTGTCAAGTGTGAGGACCCAAGTTCGGATCCCCAGCCCCAAACGCTGCTGGACACGGAAGATTTTCTGTAATCACCGTGTGCAGGAAGCAGAGCTGGGATTCCTGGAGCAATCTGGCTTTCAGCCTAGCCAACCTGGCAAGTTCTGTGTTCACAAGCTAAGTTCTCCATACATATGCATGTGTGTGCATCCATTTGCACATACGTATTCCAAGCATGCACACATGCAAACATACCGCACCCGTGTTCAATAAAAGTATGTTAAAATTGTTAAAAGAAAGCAATTTGTTTTGTGATATCAGAAAGATATAGGAATTATAAATATGTATCCAAACCAAAGAACCAAAATAGCATGAATCAACTGACAGAATTTATGAGAATGGTAGTTAAATATAATAATAATAATAATTAATGATAATAAAAAATAAAATATAATAATCATCTTTGTGTCAAACATTTAATAACATAGACCAATTCAACCAAAGATTAATAAGGAAATAGAAACTTGAGCAATATTGCAATATTTTTCTAGACATAACAGGCATTGGTAGGACATCCCATTCGGTTAAGGTAAGGCACACCTTCCCAAGTTGACAGCAACATTTTATCAACTAGGTCATGCATTAAACCATAAAACACGCAAATGTAGCAGTATTGAAATAATACATATTATGTTTTCCAATTACTGTGGAATTACATGCAAAACCAGTAACAGAAGGAAATCACAAATATGTGAAAATTACACAGTCATATGTGACCAATGGGTCAAAAAGGGAATCATATGGGAAATTAGAAAATATTTTTAGTTGAAAGAGAATTAAATCACAGCATTAAAAACTTATGGCAGGCAGCAGAAACTGTGCTTCCAGGGAAATGTAGCTATAAACATACATAATTAAAACAAAATAAGGTCTTAAATCAGGAAGCTAAATGTCTACCTTAAGAAACCAAGAGGGAAAGGAGAGAACTAAATTCAAAGCATGCAGAAGGAAGGTTACAGTAGACAGCGGGGCAGAAGAGAATGAAACTGAGAAGTAAATAATAATAATAAAATATAAAATAAATGGAAGGATGGACTAACTTGAGTTGAGAGTTGATACAATTAGAAAGCTAGCACAGCAATGATGCAATCTGAATACAAACTACCCCCCCCCGTATTTGAACACTTGGTTCCCAGCTGGAGGCCCTGTTTTGGGTAGTTGTGGAACCCATGAAACCCCCTAGAAGGAAGTGGGTCACTGAGAGTGGTCTTGGAGTTTTGATATTTCAGCTCCACTTCCTGTCGACTTCCTGCTGGTACACTGTGACTGTGTCCACTCCAACTGTAAGCCAACTCAATCCTTCTCCCATAAAGCCACATCTTGTCAAGTATCAGTCACAGCAATGAGAAGAGTAATAGATGCAAGCACACGCGTGGGTGTGTCTGTGTGGGTGTTTCCAGATACACTGGCCAGGACTGAGGGGGATGAGCCACCCTGAATATGGGAAACAGAGTCCAGTAAGGTGGGGTTCCCAACCAAGCACAGATGGAGAAGATCCCATGCACAAGCTCAGAGGTTTACCCTGGATATCAGACTGCACGTTCTTCAGTCGTTCAACACAATTATACCACTGACTTCCCAGGGGATTCCACTGGACAAGGTAGCTGCTTAGTGTCTGCATTATACTAAGCATTTATACAGAGCCACAGTGTTTCTTATACATGAGATTCCTAACTGCTCCACTCTATCTAACATCTATCTATCATCTATCTATCTATCTATCTATCTATCTATCTATCTATCTATCTATCTATCTATCTATCATCTATCCATCCATCTATCATCTATCTATCTATCTATCTATCTATCTATCTATCTATCTATCATCTATCATCTATTACCTATCTATTTATCTGTCTATCATCTATCTATTGATCTATCATTTATCATCTATCTATATATCTATCATCTATCTATATATCTATCTATCATCTATCTATCCATCCATCTATCATCTATCTATCGATCTATCATCTATCTATCTATCTATCTATCTATCTATCTATCTATCTACCTATTTATCTATCTATCAATTTTGGGGCAAGATCTTGCAATGAAGCCCAAGATGGCCTCAAACTTTTGATCACCTTGCTTCAGCCATCCAAATGTTGGAACATGCTGCCACACCCAGCTACTGCTTCATTTTCTAACAAATAGAAATTACAGTAAATCTCATAGAATAAAGTTATACACGGAATGGTCAAATCTAGGGAGACACCTTTATAGAACATCTACTCATATCGTATGTCATATATAGACATGGCAGATAGGCAATGCATTAGTCAGATTTCTATCACCACAAAGGAGCCGACAATAAACACAAAGGAGGAAGAGTTCCTTTTGGCTCACGGATTCAGAGGTGTTAATCCAAGTCGGATTGGCTCCATTGCTTTTTTAACCTATGGCATGGCAGAAAATTGTGGTTGGGAGCACATGGAGAAAAGCTGCTTGCCTTGGGGAGGTCATGATGAGTCCAGGAACCCAATATCCATTTCTGTAACTCATCCCCAGAAGTCTGCTAGCCTTACACAAAACTCTGCTGAGACTGGGTAAGGAGGAAATCAGACACGAGAAAAACAAGGGGAACTGCAGCTGTGTCTCAGTGGCTGTCGCTCTTGGTGGCCAGGGTGCCCCTTGGTGCTGTGACACATGTGGAGCTGGGGTCATGCTCTTCTTCCTACGTCAGAAACTAGGGCACTGGGGCACTTTTCCAGGTGTGTGTGCACCCGTGAAAGTTCCGTTTCCCTAAAGATTATGGCTTCATTATAGCTGCCTCTGTGGTTTTTAACACCTCTTCCCTTTGTGGACTTTTCAAGAGGAGCATGGAAAGAAAGACTCTAAAAGGATGGTCTAGCCCACCATGATGGTAGGCAAAACATGATCACCTTACCCTTATGACTATGCCATTCACTTCATGATATCCACAACAGAGACCAATCAGCTGCTACCTGAGACAGACAGACAGACAGACAGACAGACACACACACACACAGAGAGAGAGAGAGAGAGAGAGAGAGAGAGAGAGAGAAGAGATATCTATTTTTCTCTTTTTCTCTCACAGACTATTCGCTTCCCTTTGCTTTATTACTAAATAAACTTCTGCTTCAACCAACTATGCCTTAGCTGAATTCTCTCCCTTGAGGATATTAAGGGGACAGTTTCGCCCGGTAACACCATCACTCCAAACACTAATACGGGCTTTGAATCAGTCCTACAACACAGGAGCCTCTTGTGCTCAAGCATACAAACATCAAGCACGAAATGTGATCTTTATCTGCCAGTGAGTTTCTGTTTCTCTCTGTCAACTGGTAGCAAGAACAAATTCCAGTCCATTCATGATTTTTCACCTTCCCTAGGTTCACATCTGGAAGTGAATTTGCATGGATTCCATCTTCTACCTGCTTGGTTCTCAGTGTTTGATATGTGCAGGAATGCCAAGCATGTGCTCTTATGAAGTCTGGCTATTCGGGAATCTTGGGTATGTTGCTTGAACTGCTCTCAGGTCCTGCAAACCTCTTGTAGCCTAAAGTCTTTCAACAAATCTGTGCCATGGTGTTCTCTGCTAGCTGCTAAACCCCTGGAGACTTAGTTTGGATCCCCTAGTTCATCAGCCATGGAGAAACTCAGATCTGTCATTGCCCAGGCTCAACACTCTCTTGGAGACCCAGGTCCCCTCTGAAGTCAGACTCCTAAATCTCACTTCATTGTGTGAATAACATATAATTTATTTAACCATTCTCTTATTGGATATTTAGACAGCATTAATCTTTCACTGTCAAATGTTATGCTGTCTAGAAGATCTTTATAATGAAAGTTTAAACCATTTCCATTATTATTTCTTTAAGAGAAATTCTTAGAAGGGCAATTTATGTGTCAAAGAACATGTATAGTTTAGGGCTTCCCTATACGCTGCCAAATCACCCTGCCGAAATGTGACAATTTGCCCCTAAGAATTCTCACTCCCTGAAGCTGAGACCATTTAGCAATAAATTAGTTGTCTAGTTTGATCCCTGCTAAGTATTTAGGTGTGATTTCTATACCATTCGTGACTCCATAATAAAAATATACTGTGCTAAGGTGGAAGGGGTGAGCTGATTTTATTTGAAAACCAGGTGACAGGTGAACCACATGACCAGTAGTGTTTTGCTTGGTAAGAGTTCATCAAAGCTAATGATCAGTTTTTGTTTTGATACAATTTGGGCTTTTCATTTTTTTCTGTAAAAACAAGGAATATTTTCTAAGCGGGAGATTGACCCTCCAATGAGAGCCGTACTCTGATCGCCTGAGTCTGTGATTAGGTGATGTCAAGGGATAAAAAGGCCTTTGTAGATATGATTGAGTTATAGAACCTTAACTCTGCATTAAGATAGGACCGGATCCTCAACCATTTGTCAAACAGAAAGCTGCTGAGATTGCAAGTGTTTGAGGGACCAAGGTTCTGCTGTGGGCTCCTCAGAGCCCACACAGGCAGCCAGCAGGGACATGAAGACCTTAATCATGTACTGGGAAGGGACTGGAACATTCCAAAAGCCTGCATGAACTTCCAGTGGATTCTTTGCGAGCTCCAACAAGGAGCCCAGTGTCCTGACACCTTGACATCTGCCCGTGATTCTGAACGTGACTGACAGTACACTGTGCTCTTTCATCTGCTGAGCATGGGGCATGGGTTGCTGCAGTGGCAGGAGAGTAATTCATTGGTTGGACAAGTGAAATGAAATATAAGTATTGCAAGAGCAGATGAATCCAGGGTGATTTTAGAGAGCAAGGTGCCATCTTACTGTCTCCCAAAGACTCACAGAACTCTAAGTCCTGTTTATTCCGAATCTCTCTTAGACAGTTTTCTGGAATAATCTTGTTTGTCCAATGTGCAGCTTACGAAGTGAGAAGATGACGTCATGTGCCTGTCACCTCTGCCCTGGTGAGGCGATGCTCACCGTTTTCAGTGCTTAGTGGCTGCTTTCTACTTGGGAGCATTTCCTGTCTTACACACAAAGCACTACATATGTTACCCAGTGAACACCGGGGCAAGCACCTGCATATGTTCATTTCATCTCATCAGGATCTCTAAAACCTCTTTCTTTAAGCACTGCTTTCTCTTAGGCTCTACAGCTATTATAAGAGCAATATAGGTGGCTATGGAATTACAAACCGATGGGTCTAGAAGTTTACATCTAAGTTAGTAGGTTGCCACTTAAAACACGTTTCCACTTAGAAACAATAAGGGAAAAAAAATCAGGGTTCTCACAACGCCACCCCCTTAAACCTACGTAACTGAAAGCTTACTCAGACTCATCTGAAAACAATTGGACTGTATTGAAATATTATTTATGTCTACCCGTGGAAAGACACATTCGGGTTTCAAGTTGGCAATGGAAGTTTGAGGTCCTGCCCATTGGAAGTTGCCCCTAGGATCAGGGATTGTGCTGAACATCAGAGCGCACACTCCCGTGTTTAAAGAATCTTCCGTGTACTCTGAAGCCACAGCTTTTCATTCGCTTCAGTTTCTGTGCATCAGGAGCTCCGGCTGTCCTCATAGCGGCTCATGCTGGTCTCCCTTGCTTGCTTCTAACTACTTGTCAGGGATCTGTAGCTGTCACCATCCCCTCTTGGCATCTGCACGCCTATCACTCTCAATATTTAACTTCCGAAAAGGTGGAAGTGAGAAAGACTTGGGGCTTAGCTTCCTAGAGGAGTCAGGCTCAGCTCCAGACCCCAGCTGTGCGTGTGACGTCATTAAGAAAGGTGGCGCCACACCAGCCAGAAGTTTCCCGTGGTCTTTAAGCTATCGCGTAGATAATATGCCTTGTAGAAGTCGCGTCCCCTCCCTTTGTTCTTCCTTTGTGTCTGTGTCTTGTCTATTGGACTAAATAGACGGCTCAGTGCTTGAGAGCACCTTCTAACCCTGGGACCCAACTTCAATTCCCAGGGCCCCCACATCCATACCACATGTAACGCCGGTTCCAGGGCATCTGGCGCCCCCTTCTGGACAGGGTGAACACTGCACACACATATGCAAGCCCACACACAGACACATGCATATATGCATAAACGAAAGAAAAATACTAACATATAAAAAGTCTCCTGTCTGTTTTATGGCTAATTTTCAGGAAGCTTCTCCTTGAAGTCCTATCTTGAGCTTATTTCCTCTTCATCTCACCATCCATCCCGGAAACTCACAGTTACTTTTTTTTATGAGTTAGGAACACAAAAATGGATAATTGCAAACATTGAATGACGGAGGTGAGCTATGGTAAAGCAGGGAGAGCAAGTTAGACGTGGAAAACAGGCTTAGAGAAGATGCTGCACCGAGCCATAGGAAGGGTGGAAAGCGCATGCCGGCTCCTGCTGAAGGCGGCAGAAGGTGAACTATTAAAAAGTAGTTGTGCAGCAGATGGGGCAGGGCCTTCCTTGATGCCTCAGGGAGGAGGATGTTGGAATTCATTCTGAAAGCAACAGGGAGCCATCTAATGGTTTGTTAAACCAGGTATTTAGCAAGATTAAATTGGCCGCATTATGGAAGATGGACACAGGGCTTATTAAGACGCTATTTCGGTCAGATGGGGATAACAGGCACACATTTTAAAGGCCCGCCTTGGATAGATAGCAAAGGCATAGGCGGAACCCACAACTGTTTCAAAATCGATTTCAACTCCTGGTGCTGGGTCTTGGTTTTGTTTCCTGAAGAAAACATACTCTAGTCACATCTAGGAAAAGGCGCCTGTCTGACGGTGGCTTCTTTGGGGTTTGAGGTCCATCATGTTGGGCGGGACAGAGGAAAAGAAAGGTGGGGTGGACATCCCTACTCCAGCCTTCTGCCCTGTGGAAGCTGATGATTCCCGAGGCCAAACCTCCCGAGTAGACGTGTGGTACTGGACCCTTAGTCAGAGGTGGGTGGTTGCTGTCCCCACAGAATGCTCCTCGCGAGAAGTCATCTCATGACGCCTGTGAAAGAGCTGGGAGGCCCTTCTCTTAGAGAACACTGGTCCCCAACCAAAGGACCATGGGAGACAGCGGATGCTTCCCTCCACTCCACCCCAAAGGACACTAGGAAAACTGTTTCTGCCTTTTAACATCACCTCATGAGCAAACCTTTTGAACACTGACTGAGCTTTTGGTCAGGGACTGGGAATGTTCACTGTTCATGTCCCCTTCTGGGTGTGTCTCTCTCGCCGGGAAGAAGGATTCCAAATATGAAGGAGTGACTTGGGAGAAAAAGGGAACGAGCCTGGGTCATCAGCGGGATTGGGTCTTGGACATACTTGGTCAGTGCATGACTCTGGTGACCTGACAGCCACCTGACGTAGAGAGAAGAAACGATGGAAATAAATAAATAAATCAAAAAACAACAACAGTTGGACTTAGATGGACTTAGTCTGCATCTGGATCCATTCTGGGCTGCTCTGGTAAAACATCTGAGACTGCATAGTTGATTTTTTAAATTAAATTCCTTCATTTATTTTCCGTGTTTGTTCATGGGTACTCCTGTGCCGTAGGGCACACCCGAAGACCAGAGGACAGCTTGAGGGCCTTGGTTCTTCCCTTCCACTGTCTAAGCCCTTGAGACTGAACCCAGCCTCGGTGACCAGCACCTTCATCTAGCCTCTCACTGTCCCCGAAGACTGGGTGGACTGCCAAGAAATCCCAGCTGCGGAGGCTGGAGGCAGAGGGGCTGTCATCTTATCAGTGGCCTCCTTGTCCAGGGTGCTTTGTCAGAAAGGGGACAGGTAAGACAGCGTGTACTGAGAGCTGAGAAAGGTTCAGCTCACCTCCAACAAATGTCTTCCGTGACAATGAGCCCACGCCCATAACAATAACAGCATTAAACATTCCTAAGGACAAAGCCTAATCACCTCTTAAAGATCCCTCCTCTCAATTCTGTGGAGTTGGAGTATAAAATTTCCAACACATGAGCCCTGTGGAACACACTCACGCCCTGGCAGAATATCACCGTATGTTGTGGATAGCACAGTAAATGAGTGTTTTTAAGATTTTCACTCTGAACAGAGAGGGAATCAATATCATCATGAGAAAAGAAAAAAAAAAAAAAAAAAAAAAACCAAAGAAACCACTGCCTTGTCCTGTCCAGTGGTTTGATATGCTTGGACTTGAAAGAGGGCAGACACACTGAATAAATGTCGCAAACGGAACGTCCTTCTGTTGACACAGCCTCTGCAGCACACATTCTCTTGCTCCGACTCTCTGAGTGTGGTTTGGAAACTAGCAGACCTATTAATTAATTAGGCTGGGAATTCTAACAGGGTGACTAGGTGCCACCACTGGGCCCTCAGGTGGGGTTTGGCCTTTGGCAGTTATATAAAGATACTATCGGGTGACTACAGAATCAAAGCATAGATTAGCGATGGTGGAATAAGACAACCTTCTCTTCTCGTCCGCAGACTGTTGCTAAGCTATCCTGCTTTTCGAAACTGCTGTTATTTTTCGCCTAGAGGCTAGGAGGACGCACTGATAAATTTTTACTATACTATTCTTTTTCCATGTTCTTTATCTGTCACCCTAAACCTCTATCATCTCCTGGGGACAGTTTGCAATTTCTTAAATTACTATGAATCTTCTGCTACTTACAATTTAAATTGATGACTTCCCTTTTGGGGGCACACATGAGACCCCTTGGTGAGACTTAGAAAGCACCCTCCAATTGCACGCAATATGCTCGTGACTCATCGGTGGCTTATTTCCTGGGCTGCTTTCCGCAGATGGCTAATCTTGCCTATTTTAGCTTGATTTCTGTTAGCGCTAACCTCTAAGCATGGCAGCATCTGACTGTCTTAATTTTAGGTTATGCATTTTGTTGCTTAAAAAAAAAATCTAGTCTTCTTTTCTCATGTTTCATATTTCTGGCATTTTCCAGAATTCAGGATGAAAGTTAATAAGATAGGTAGTGCTGCCTTCATTTTGTAATATATTAGGAATTTTGGTGTGTGTGTGTGTATGTGCGTGCACGTGGGCACACGCACACACGTATTATAGGGGTATGGAAGGTCAATAATTAATACTTTTTTTTTCTTTCCTTTCCCAGTTTCTTTTCCCTTGCCCTTGTAGAGAATTAAGAACCCAACATTGGAAAGATGAGCTATGATTTTATCAAAGTGGATAGAATAGTGCCTAGAATGGAATAAGTCTGATGGCAAAGGCTTGTGGTCCCAGCCACTCAGAGGCTGAGGCAGCAGGATCATAAGTTCAAGGCCATCCTGGGTAATGTAGTGATTCCCTATCATTCATATAGCTATATACGAAGGGGAACTGAATAATATGTATCAGTGGCTTGTTGTAATATGGAGCGGCGGGGCTGCTTCCCACCGCCACCTGGCTAGCTTTACCCGAAATAATTACACGGAAACTGTATTCTTTTAATCACTGCCTGGCCCATTAGTTCCAGCCTCTTATTGGCTAGCTCTTACATTTTGATCTAACCCATTTTTAATATTTTGTGTAGTACCACGAGTTGGCTTACCAGGAAAGATCTTAACCTGCATCTGTCTGGAGTGGGAGAATCATGGTGACTCCTGACTCAGCTTCTTTTTCCCAGCATCCTGTTCTGTCTACTCCACCTACCTAATTTTCTGTCCTCTTAAAGAGCTAAGGCAGTTTCTTTATTTAACCAATGAAATTAACTCCTCCATCAGTGGCTGAACGACGACCTAGCATTCACAAAACCTCGGGTTTGATCCCCAAAGCGATAAGGAACAAAGAGTGGATGAATGGATAGAGTCACAGCGTTTTCACACGCCATCAAATCTGCTTCCTGATGCCTTACTGCAGGACTGAACTAAGGCCGTCCTCTCTCTGGAGGTTGGATGGCTGCATCCCTACAGCCTCCTGGCAGCAGGGCGGTGCCCAGGGAGCCAAGACAGCCACCTGCAGGGCGATCACTCTTCCTCTCGCTCAGAGAAGCTGTTCTGAGAGCAGTCACCTCATAGGGGCAAAATACCGTGGGCTAAATTCTCCTTGATAACATTCCGGGATCTTTCAAGTCAATGATACTAAAAGGTAAACAAATGATCAAACAGGAACTGTGCAACCCCAGAGAACACAGGTAGGAGGATTTTGTCACCATTTTTTTTGTTTGTTTTTTGTTTTTTGTTTTTCGAGACAGGGTTTCTCTGTGGTTTTGGAGCCTGTCCTGGAACTAGCTCTTGTAGACCAGGCTGGTCTCGAACTCACAGAGATCCGCCTGCCTCTGCCTCCCGAGTGCTGGGATTAAAGGTGTGCGCCACCACCGCCAGGCTTGTCACCATTTTTTTTTTTTATTTTTTATTTTTTATTCTTTTTTAATTAAAATTTCCACCTGCTCCCCGTTTCCCATTTCCCTCCCCTCCTCCCAAATATTGCCCCCTCCCCCCACTCCCCTCCCCCTATCCCCACTCCTCTTCTCCTCCCCCCACACCATTCCCCCTCCCTCTCGATACTGAAGAGCAGTCCAAATTCTCTGTTGTCACCATTTTTTTAAAACCATGGGAGGACACACAAAATATACGCTCTGCCATCCTAACTTTTTTTTTTTTCTGTTTTTCTCCAGTGTTTGTGACAGAAAACGGGGTCTTGAACATTTTGGGTGGGAATTCTACTAGCAAACATAACCCCCAGTCTTCATTTACGTTTAACCACACAGCTTTGGGGCACTAAGTGCGTGTGTTCTGTTGTGCACCCACCCATCACCAGCGTCCATCGCCAGAGCTCTCTTCTTACTGCAAACCTGAAACACCGTCCTCCTTTGATAACTCCCGCCCTTCCCAGCTCATCACCTCTGGCCACTGCTGTTCCGCTTTCTGTCTCTGTGGGTTTAGCTTTACAGAAGGCGACGTTTTAATGTCAGCCTTGCGTGTTGCCCTGCAAGGACAAAGCTGAGACCGTGGTGACGTGGACTTCGACACTCTAGATAGTTCCCCATAGTTAAACTCATTCAACCTCTTGCAGCTGAGGCTGCTTCCTCCTATCCTCCCTGCCTCTCCTACAGAGGTGGATTGACCCGGAAATGGGAGGGTGGACAAGTATGGGAAGGGGAGGGGTGCATGCCACAGACGGTAGATCAATGACATGTCTAGAAGCCCCTGGCTATAGTATCCAGCCTTCTCTTGGACTGCATAATTCTTCCACAGAAAGAAGATACAGGATGGAAACGAGAGTGGCCTGGAGACTCCCAGTGATGTAAGTCCCCTTGTTGAGTTAGGGCTAATGGACATCAGGGTATATGAATAGGAGGCCTGGACATTTACCTCACGGCCATAAGAATTGTCATCTACCTCACACAGAGAACTCAGAGCTGTGCTGAGGAGGTAGGATGAGGCTAATTATCTGGAAAGTTATGCCATTGGATCACCAAGACATGTTTACTCAACTCACACTATACAGGAAATAAATGGACTACCTCAGAGCCTGCTTCTAACAAATTGCATGTCTGTGTTTATTTCCCAGCTATTTTTTAGTATCACAGAAGGAGTGAGTAACAACCCTGCCACACACACTAAAGAGACCATCAGCCTCTAGAGCTGATTGAATCACCAGCCTGTGTCAACTGCTGTCTAGATAAGCCATGCTAAAACACTTCCAGAGAGTGCAGGAAGCAGGGGCGAACAGGAAGGCGTGGAGATGATCTCTCCTCAACAAGGAGTGCCCCCATCATGTCTCTGAGGAACAGAGCCTAAAATGCTTCCTGACCTCTTCTTCGACTCTGTAAGTTATTCAGTTTTGGCTGAAGCAGAAACTAACAAGAGACATCCTAGTGGCTGGCACCTGCTGACAGCTCTGTGAAGCAGGTGGCAGAAAGAAAGGAGGTGTTTCTGCTTACAAGAATCACCATCTATTCCAGATTTTTAAAAGCCAGCTTCTATCGCCAACACAAAAAGACTAGCATTTAGGTTTTGGTTAACATCATTATGCTAACTGTGCCTTGCGTGGGCTCCACAGTAGAGTCGACCCTGTAAACGGGCATAACTCTAGAGACAACTCTGGAGGGCTGGGAGGGGCATAGCTGGTACCCCCTCCCTCATCTGGGATGTAGTGGTGAGGGCGAGGGAAAGATGCCCTCCCTTGTTGTGGAATGTTTCTTCGCATTGTGTGAAGATATGTCACTGTGATTGATTCAGTTAAGAGCTGAATGGCCATTAGCTAGGCAGGAAGAGGCTAGGCAGGGCTTCTCGGGACAGAAAGCTCTGGGAAGAAGAAGACAGAGGTGCCAACCAGATGTTGAAGAAGCAGGATGGACAGTACAGACAGACTGAAGGTAACTGAGCCATATAAAAGAAGCCATGCAGATGAAAATATATGGGTTAATTTAAATTATAATACCTGTTAAAGGCCATTATTTAACATATTTTTGTTTCTCAATTAACCATTTTAATGATAGACCCATTTGTACCTCTGAAGTTTTGCTTGTTGTTTTGTGTTCTCTTATACAGCCCAATGATGGTGACATGCCTCGCCTAAGCTAAGGACAAGATTTCATAATTAATAATTAGTCTCTGCGTCTTTTTTGTGAACTGGTGGCCCAAAGAAAAGCCCATCAACACCCCCCCTCACCCTTACCACCTCCAGTTGGTGAGGGCGCTAACTTCCTTTACCAGCTATAACACTTGGGAAAGCAGGCCCTGCACCTCGTCTCGGTAGCAGAGCAGGGATGACCCCATTGACAGGGCTGGGGTATGCCTGCCCAAAAATGTGGGCATGGGAGATCTGTTCCTGCCCCTCATTTGTCATATGGCAGCCTGGGCAGGGGAGAGATGCCCCCTGGCCCCTCTTTGCCTGAGGCGGTGGGAGAGCTGGCCCTGCTCCTCGCCAGCTGAAGCACTCAGAAAAACGAGCTCTGTACCTCATCTGGGCAGTATAGCAGAGCTGACCCTACTGACTGCACTGTGGGTGAACTGCCCTGAGAACATGAGCTTGGGAGATTGGCCCTGCCTCTCATCTGCCATATGGTGGTAGGGGCACACCACACATGGCCTCCCTGCCAACCCTCGCCACCTGTGACAAGTGGGAAATCTGTCCCTGGCCTTCACTAACTACAGCACTCAAGAGTGGCCCCTGCACCTTGCCTGGGCAACACACTAGAGCTGGCCTTGAAGGTGTGTGTAGCTGTGGGAAAGTGGACCCTGAGGATGTGAAGGCAGAATTGGCCCCATTCCTTGCTGCAAGGGTTGAACTAGGCAGGGCATTGCAGGAGAGCTCACCCTGGTGGTGAGGACAAGGCAGAGCTGGCAGGTTGGCCAACCCTGCAACTACCCAGGCCCAGAGCCAGGGTTATGTGTTGCCCACCCCAATATCCACCTTATCTGTCATCTGAGTGTGTGAAGGGACCAATTCTGAGGACCCAAAGCCTCATGATCTCCACAGGGCAATAACAGAATAACCAAGAGGAGTTCAGTGAGGACCCAGTATCAATGCAGTAGCAGAAACCAGAGACTTTGAACCAGACCAGTTACTCTTTGCGATGAACACTTGCAAGCAGAGATATCTGGATAAAAAGGGGAGTGGGGAGAGAAACCTTATTTAGCTAAAAACTTTTCAAAGACCTCGAGAGTTTTAGATTGGCATAGATGGAATTTGTGAATAGTCTGAGGTTGGAAATCTGAAAAACAAGTAACCAACCAAGGGATGGGTTTCCCGAAAACCACAAGCGACTCCACTTCTCTAAGACAGAACTCACACAGACATACTGTGGCTTTCTCTAGAATGTTCCCTTTCCTTCTTAGAAGACTGTGTTACATTTGGTTTCCAAGAATCTTAAAAAGAACAGGTGCAGGGGTGGGGATGTAGTTCCCTGATAGAGTTATTGCCTAGCAGGCATAGTTCCATCCTCAGTGTGGAAAAAACCTGAATAGGTGTGGGTCCCAGTTTCATCTCTGTTGTTGTTGTAAAATATTCTGACAAAAAGAAAAAATAACAGCATAGAGGAGGAAATGTTTATTTGGCTTACAATTCCAGCTCCCAGCCCATTATTGTGTGGCAATACATGCAGGAAGTTCGAGCATCTAGTCACATCACATGCACAACAAAGGGCAGAGAGAAATAAATGCACCCTTGCTTGCTCACTTGTCTTTTTCCTGGCTGCATGTTTCCACTCTTACACAGTTTAGGACCCTTAGCTAGGGAATGGTGCTACCCACAGTGGACTGGGTGATGTGGGATTTCCCTCTGTATGCTGTGATTACCATTAATGAATAAAGAAACTGCTTTGGACCTATAGCAGGGCAGAATTTAGGTAGTTGGGGAAGAGGGAACTGAATGCTGGGAGAAAGAAGGGCAGAGTAAGAGAGAAGCCATGTAGCCCTGCCTGAGAACAGATGCTGGAACTTAGCTGGTAAGCCACAGACACATGGTAATACACAGATGAATAGAAATGGGTTAAATTAATATGTAAGAGTTAGCCAATAAGAAGCTAGAGCTAATGGGCCAAGCAGTGATTTAATTAATAAGGTTTCTGTGTGATTATTTTGGAGCTAAGCAGCCAGGAATGAACACGCGGCCTCCCTACTACAGGCTGGGTTTTCCCACATGAATTATCTTAAGACAATCACCAACAGTTTAAGTTCACAGGTCAAGTAATGTAGACAGTCTCCCCTGAGACTCTCTTCAGGTGATTCCACATTGTGTCACACTGGCAAGCAAAACCAGCCATCACAGCATGCTGCTCAGTTCCGGTGTAAACACTTGGAATAAAAGAAAAGCTGTTCCCAGGAAACCCACCATCATAGTTTATCTAGGGGTTTGTTAAGTCAGTCTGCTCTACCCAGATAGAATTTGTGACTAGGCAAAAAAAAGCATTTAAAATAGTGGTCTGTGACCACTTTGGTTCCCTAGGTAGTGGGCAGTAGCTAGTCAGGCCAGCAGATAGATGGGAATAGCAGCAAGTATCGTCCTCTAGTCAAGCTCTGGCATCAGAATCCTTGGTGTTAATCTCTCTCAATCTCTCTCTCTCTCTCTCTCTCTCTCTCTCTCTCTCTCTCTCTCTCTCTCCCTCCCTCCCTCCCTCCCTCCTTCTCTCTTTAAAAATTTATTTATTATGTATACAGTATACAGTGTTCTGCCTGCATGCATCCCTCCACTCCTGAAGAGGGCGCCAGATCTCATTACAGATAGTTGTAAGGTATCATGTGGTTGCTGGGAATTGAACTTAGGACCTCTGAAAGAGCAGCAAGTACTCTTCACCTCTCGGCCACCTCTCCAGCCCCAGTATTAAACTCTTACATGGGCCTAGAAGTTGCTATTCCTTAGCCTTAGGGACAAGCTGCTTTAAAGGTGACTGGCAACTCCGTTGACTGGTTCTTATAGGATCCCCTTCTCTGGTTTTTTTAGAGCCTTCTTCCCCCTCAAGTCTCAGCTCTCACTCCATGACCCTCTGAGATGCCTGCACACCAATGGCTCATCTGCTCTGCTTCAGCGACAAGCAGCTGGCAGTCTTGCTACCTTTGCAGCTCAGGCTTCCGTCACTGTCACAAGTCACTGCCCTCACTACTGCTTTGCTGCCTCTGGTGTTTTTATTCTCCGTGTCACTAGCCCAGCCAGTTCTAACAGTAGGCTAGAAAAGACCACTTGAAATGAATCCTTTCAGGGGCCAATGTTGCAATTCCCGGGGCAATAGCACAGAACAGTGGCTCCCAGTTATGTGTGCACATGCGCTGGTGTGTGTGTGTGTGTTTGTGTATGTGTGTAGACAAAAAGATAACCTTAGGAAGGCCAATCACCTTTGAGACAGGGTCACTCAACAGCCTGAAGCTTAGTCTGGCTCACTAGTTAGCCCCAGGGGTAATCCTGTCTCCACTTCCCAAGCACTGGCATTACAAGTGAGCAAAGCCACCCTTGTCGTTATTTTTTGTAGTTTTCTGTGGAGACATGGCATTTTGTCTTCCATCCCAGAATAAGGGTCCTGTTCCTTGAACACTAGCTGGGAACAATAAAAATTCTCATCTAAGACCGTCTTCAGGAAAGAGGAAGCAGACAGAGCTTGTGGCTTCTTTTCTCAGGTGTGGGATCTGTTCTGTCTAGCGAGGACACTGCGAGGGAAGGCAAATAGAGAAGTGAGTGCCCATCTGGGCATCTTTCCTCCTTGCAAAGAGAGTGTGCTACTTCCCAGCTCCTTTGGGAACTGCACAGAGTTACAAGGGAGCTGGCCTGGTGGGTCTTGTCACCAGACGTGTGTTGCCTCCGCAGACCTGAATTACAAAAATCCCCTGTGGCAAACCTTCTTGTGAGACATTTTATGCTCTCTTAAAGTTCTGACAGTTTGAACAACTGCCCTTCTGAAAGAGGTAATTTTTATCATTAATGGACTTTTTAAGCTTGATTTGCCACTCAGCTAAATAAATAAGTGGAAAGGAAAAGGGTTTAAAATACATTATCCTTGACAAGAATCAAATGAGTGCTTAGAACGTGGGGCCTACTGAGCTGAGGACAAGGAACCTGTAAAAACTGGAGAAGAGTCCTCTGCTGTAGAGATATTGTTCTCTAGGGATGTCGTGCATATAGCTGAATCTCCACTAGTGTGAACCATGCTCGTGGCGTCCGTGTGACATCCTGCCTACCTTCGTGGCCAGTTGGTGTCTAGCTGAGGTGAGGGAGAGTAAGCTCAAAACCTTCCAGAAAAAGAATGTTTTGAAATTCTTCTAGTATGGATGGTTCCTCATCTTTAAAAGAGAGAAAACATATGTACATCCCAGCAAATATTTTAAGACTAAAATGACAGGACACATGGGGAAGTTGTTGCCTTCAGTGCAGAATCCAGCAGTTCTGGGTGGCACTGAGTCCAGATGAGGGAGGGTTCCTTTCTACTGCCAACTCCCGCTTCCTCATCCTGTGACTTTGAGGCAGCGACCTGAAGCTTCCAGTTTCAAACAAGACGCTGTCAGATAAGATAGTACCGTGTTAACTCAAGAATTGTGTATGTGTGTGTTTTGTTTTTGATTTTTTTTGTAAGTTGTTTTGTTGAGTTCACATAGAGTTTCATATAGTTCATTCATCTAGAATGTACCTGCCAAAGCTTTTAGTCTACCCATGGGTATGGATAATTATCAACATGGTCAAATTAAGGACATTTTCACTACCTTAAAAAGAAAAGCTCCATTGTTTACCCATGGGTTTTCCATCTCCCTACCCCTAAGCCCCAGTGCTAAGCAAGGCCTGCTCTACTTCCTGTCTCTATAGACTACTGTTTCTGGACAAGCCATGCTAAAGGACTAATAACATATGGCCGATTCTGTGCATTGGTCCTTGCATTTAATATAGTGTTCTCAAGTTAGTCTTGCTTTAGTGTTTAGTATTAAAGGATCACAGCTGTAATCTTTCCTCTGGCCAAATAATATTTACTATGTGGATATACCATATTATTTTGGTTCGCTTTTGGTTTTCTGGTTTATCGTTTGTTTGTTTGGTTGGTTGGTTCATTCCTCACGATTCTGCAAAATGTCAACAATCCTTTGTGTACTGCTAATTTTTGGCGGCTATGGTGGGAAATACTGCTATAATCATTTGTATAAAAGCTTTCTAACATCTATATTGTGGGCTGGAGGAACGGCTCAGTGGATACAGAATTGTGGGATTCTTTTCCAGAGTACCCATGTGTGATTCCAGAATCCACAAGTCCACAATCGTCCGTAACTCAGTTCCTGGGGATCTGACACCATCTTTTTGGTTTCTGTAGGCATTAAGTACACACGTGATACACGGACATACTTGCAGCCCAAACACCAATATACAGAACAAAATAATTTAAAAAAGAAAAGTTTTGAGAAGTAGGAGAGATGGCTCAGTGGTTAAAATCTGTATTCATTGCCTTCACCTGGACAAACTAGCTCTTTTTGTAGAATAATTTTACACGGGACAGTTTACTGAACCACCAATCTGCATTCCAGAATGCTTGCCCTACCTCCTGTTCTTACAAACAACACACAAAGGTTTCATTTGTTTTCCATATAGTTGCTTGATTCCATTCCATTGTCTCTCATTTTCTTGATAAAACCCTTTACTTTGTTATTTTGTTGCTGTATTTTTGTTTTTGTGACAAAACTTTCATCTTGTAGTCCAGGGTAACCTCTAACTCACAGCCTCCCCGCTTCAGCCTCCCCAGATGCTGGTGTCAAAGGCATATGCATCACCACTTCCAGATTCATAATGTTCTTTGAAGCAGAAATGTTTATATTTTTACTGGGTATGGTGGTACACTGCTTTAATCCTAAAATATGGGAGGGAGAGGCAGGAGGATCTCTGATTTCAAAGGCAGCCTGGTCTACACTACCCGTTTCAGGATATCCAGAGATACACAAGGAGAATCTGCCTCAAAAACAAAACATTCTTTTTACTATGAAGCCAGGCTCACCTGGAATTCTCTGTCCTCATGCCTCAGTCTCCCTACTCACCCCTCCCCGCCAAATTCTGGGATTATAGACACATGTGCCACCACGTCTAGCTTTTTCAATATGTTTTGGGGAAGTTCAATTTTGATGGAGTGTTACTGATCTGTTTTTCTTTGCGGCTCATGCTTCCATGCTATATAAGAATTCTTTACCAAACACAGTCATAAAGGTTTGCGCTATATTTTCTTCTAGGTGTCTAACAGGTTTAGCTCTTACACTCAAATTGTTGATCTATTTTGAGTAAGTTTTTATACATGCTATATGGTCCAATTTAAATCTTTTTTCATGTCTATATCCAGTTTTTCCAGCACTGTTGGCTGAAAAGATCATTCTCTCTCCATACAATGGCGTGGACACCCTCTGGAAATCAGTTAGCAAAAGATGCCTGAGCTCTCATCCTGTTTGACTCCTCAAGTGAGTTATCTGGTCCAGTGTGAGCTGGCTTGCTTGGCCTTGCTGTGTGGTAAGTTTTAAAACTAGGAAATGTGGCAAGTCTTCCTGCTTAACCGTTTTTCATGATTGTTTTTGCCATTCTGAATCATTTTCATGTCTTTTGTGAAACAGAATCAGCTTGTCAGTTTCTGTTAGGAAGTAAGTCGGGATTTCAGAAGGAGCCATAGTTAGCGAGGCATGGATGACTGGCGTTTGTAGCGATGGCTGCTCTTGGGATGTCTTGACACCAATCCACCAAGCAAATGCTCCTGAGTGGTGCTAACAATGATAAAGATGGGCATGACTTGACCCTGACAGAACCTCTGTGTCTGCAACGCTGCCCTGGAGAAGCGGATTTGGGTTCCTCACCGCAATCTAAAAAGAAAGTGGCGAAGGACTGAGCTGACCAGATTTTGCCATCATTTTCATTCACCCCGAAAGGCTTTCTCATTTTCCTCCCACTTTCTTCCTTGAATCACTCATTATTTAAGAATGTCCCATTTAATTTCCACATGACCTGTGAATTTCTCAAAAAATCCTCTTGCTATCGATTTCAATCTCATTGCTTTGCGGTTGGGAATGCATTCTGTATTTTATTGTCTTTTACATTCACTGAGATTTGTTTTATGAACTAGGAAGCATTTTATCTCCAGCAATGTCTCTTGTGTACTTAAGAATACATAATCAGTTACTGCTCGGTGGGTGTTCCACAGAGGTCTAAGATGTTTCTGGTTACTGTTCTTGTGCCTTCTAGTTCCTCTGTCCTTGGTCTGTCAGTCATTGGAAATAGGATACCGAAGACACAGTTACTGTTGCATAGCTGTTTCCTCTAAACGGAAACATTACCTAGTGGAGGGAGGCTCGTGGGACCTGGAAGCTGACAGGCCAGCCTAGTTCAGCCAAAGCTACGCCATTTGTAAAGCTCTTCCATTTTGGCTGAGCTTTGAGAATTCTAGCAACTACAATCATTTGGTTTCTAGAAGCAAATTAACATCTCTAGATTCTTGTCTTCTCTGCCCTGTAGACCCTAACCAATGATCAGCCAGGAAAGTTGTTTATGGATCTCATGACATTCTTTAACTAACTATACACCAGTTACTCCTGGCAATGGCCAATTGCAGATCCCTTTCTAACCCTTAACTATCCCAGTTTGTAAGGGAATGCGGGCTCTGTTTCTTACAGCGAACCCCTCCACAGGTTCCTCCTCCAAATAAAAGCACACACTCTCTTAAGTCTCTCACCCTTGTCTGTCTTTCCATTCAATGCCTCTCATGGATAAAATTTAATGAGACTCAGGAAGTTTAGAAAGTCATAAGATTTGTAAGTCCTGTCCTCAAGGTTACAGGAGCAGTAGACAATTGCTTGTGCAGAGAGACTGTGGTTCAAACGCCGTGCATTGTGCAGGGAGCTCCAAGGACAAAGCTTTCATGACTCATCATCCGTGCGAGGTGAGTCTTTGAGGAGTACAGCTGGTGAGTCACCTATGTTCCTGGAAGTGGCCGCAGTAAGCTTACTGGCCCACCAAGGTAGACTGGATAAAATGGTTTCTTTGGTCTGTTGTCAATACTCTAGGGCAAACAGGCATTTTTTTTCAAGTGTACCCCAAAAGTCATGTCACAGTTGTCAATTTCTCTCTGAAGTTACCAGTTTCCCACCCTGTATTTTTGAGTCCTTTAAGTGCATGCGCAGCTCTGGCTATGCCGTTGCAACTAACATGTGTGTTAATAAGAATGTCCTCTTTCATCCCTAGCTACTCTTATGTTGTCTTAAAGAAAAATTTAATTGATGTACGCACGGCCACCGAAGCTCTATTGCGGAGTACATGAAACACACTCCATACTTCCGCTTACACGCCTTTGTACCTCTGCCTCTGGAGTCCGTCTCTCGTGAATGGCCTTGCTGTTGTCTTTGATCTTGGCTGTCTCATCATACTGAATGACTTAACAGACTCAACTCTCACATTTGATTATTATTGACAGAGGTGTGTTTCCATATTCTATTCTCTTTCCTTCCTTCCTTCCTTCCTTCCTTCCTTCCTTCCTTCCTTCCTTTCCTTTCCTTTCCTCTTTCTTTCTTTCTTTCTTTCTTTCTTTCTTTCTTTCTTTCTTTCTTTCTTTCTTTCTTTCTTTCTTTCTTATTCTTGACCGCTTGCACTAGTCCGCTTCTGTTACTGTGTCGCCTTGTCAGAGGCTGTGCACTTTAGAAAGGAAAGGGGATGTTAAGTTCACAGTCCAGGATGGCCTACAGATTCAGGTGTGAAGACAGTGTGCCCGCAATCTTGGGAGAACAGCAACATTAATCCCTTCTGAGGCCGTGCGCCCAGCAACTCAGCTACCCTGCTTTAGGCTCCACCGTTTATAGCTCCGTCCCCTCTGAACATGGCCGGGTACTTCTAAAACATGAATCTTTGGGCAAAAAGGCACACTCATACCATTGGGCTTCTCCATTGCTCCTCCGTTGCTTCCTCTCAAAGTAAATATTTTCAACTATGCTGTTTTAATTTCTTTAATGATGTTACCACTTTTTGACTTTAAAATTCAGTTTCCTGAGGTCATTCTTGTATGTCTTAACAAGTAGAGATGATGTTGGGGTGACCCTGGTCCGGGAAAGGCTCTGCCTAGCTCTATCCTGGCAATACCCAGTTCTCTCATTGTTTTACTATTTCCGTCTATGGTACAGGATCCAGCAGGTGAGCGCTCATATCCAGAGTCTCCCGCTGACTGTCTCATGGCACACAGTCTCTATGGCTTCCAGGTGCACCTTTAGGCTTCCATTCCTCCACATCCTGCTATAAACGAATCTGGTTGCTTTGGAAAGGAATTTAGAATCACCCATTCTTGCTTTTTCTGCCGAGCCAGGTTTCTGGAGCTGATGAGGGGCCAGTGGCAAACTCTGATGACTTTGGCCTAGTGTCTGAGGGTTTGATGGGCGTGTGGGGAGATAGAAGGAAGGAGCTGGAGGTCCTCTCAGATTAGTGCTGCCGACTCAGGACCACTGCCTGATGAGGGTGAGGACCCTGGCATCTCCAGCACGCTGCATCTGCAGGACAATCTTGGTCCTCAGGGTAGGCTTGGGTGGAAGAAGGGAGGTTTATCCAGGATCTAGTTTCAGTAACAGACAGCTAGGGGCAGGGCCAGAAATGCTCAGGCTCCGATCTTCCCCAAAGAAAAGCCCTCTGTGCACACTGGAGGAAGAGACCATGTTCCTAGCTGCAGCCCTGGGAATGACTTCTTACTGGGGACAAGGGGAGCATGAATAAAATGGTCTTGGCTTAAACTCATGCTCACCCCTGTCCTACCAGGCTTTCGTGAGTTTCTCCATAGTGAATCTTTCTTCGTATTTTTTTTCCTTCAGGGCTATTTCCAAGGCCTTAAAATGGATGCCCATTTAGTAGAAAGTACTTAATAAATGTTCATTAACCCTCCACCAGCTCTGCTTTCTCACAAAAGCCTGAAAGCGTCTATAAGGTCTCTTGTCGTCAGCAACTATTTTAATGCTTTAGAGACGTTCTTTGCCCTCGAAATTTATGCCTTTGCTCCCCTGTTTTCTTTCGATACACGGAGTCGTTGCCGCTTTCTGTAGAGCATCTGATGTCACAGGACACACTCACAGAAAATGAGAAAGGAAAAACCTAAGACCGTCTTCCTCCTATGACTTGGGACTGTTTCGTTTTCCTTAGATAGTCCTCACCACTAATGGCGGTGTGCTGCTCCTGGTCCTCTTGGGCAGTGTCTGTTAGCCATATTTTTTCTCCAACAGCCAAATCTCAGGAAGTGTGAACCATGAGAACTTTCTGGAAGCCCCTTGTGCCTGTTGTGCTACTGCTGGATTTTTCTACACATGACACCGTTCCGTCCCCAATTGTCGACCTTATATCATTATGTCAGCGTTGTACTTCGGTCTTGTGAGCTGTGGCTTAGTGGAAAGATTCATATTTTCTCTCTCCACAACTCTAAGGACCTCTGGCTACATTACCAAAAGACGAGCTTCCTGGCATCTAGCCTTCAGGGCTGTCCTTGGGCCCTACAATGTCCTAAACGGTGCCATATGGAATAGTATCTTTCTTACTTCCGGTTCTGAAAACTTACCAGATTTTTTTAAACTGTAGACTGACTATCATAAGCACTATTTAAGATTAGAGACTCTCAACTGGAGTTCTCAGAAATATTTAAATAAATGGGTAAAAAGAAAATAGGAGTTAGGTGTGTCTGATAGAGACATACAGTACTCTTCAACAAACACAGCTTAGAAAGAAAAGGGAAAGAGAAAAAAAAAAGCCCAAGCAAACAGAAAAGATGGATTATAGTTGACAGGAAACTAAAATAAAAAACCAAAAACCTCCAGAATTTTATGATAACTTGAAAAATATTTCAAGGCAATACTTCCTGCCAGACCAAAATGAAGTTCTTTGTAATATAGACTGTATGATAGCTGATCTGTGTTTATGACTTTTATCTTTATGAATTCCTTGAGTTCATAGGGACAAAGGCTAGACTCATCTTGGCATTATCATGCCTCTCTTCATGAAGAGAAATGTCACTATCAATAATACAGACAAGGTATCCTCTACAGGCACACACTCCTTTTTATATTTTATTGCAAAAATCACAATTTAAAAACCTGCCTAGCTTTTAAAAAAGTCTCAATTAATTAAAAATTGGAGGAAATATCTTCATTTTTATTTAAAGATAATAGGGTTATGGATATTTTAGATTATTCCTGTTGGGATTTGAAAAATAAATTTCAGACTTTAATATGCACTTGGGTATCTTTGCAATTCCACAGCAAGTGAAATATGGAGGTCATGTCTTGGAGATCCACTCTGGAGGAGTTAATCGCATCTCCATATTTCACCTCTGCTTCTCTAATCAGCTCCATCCTTCATTTCATTCTGAATCTGTGAAAGTTTTCATCATTTTTGGGTCTTAGGCAAAACACATTTGCCTTTCTAAAGCTTCTTGTTTGTCAACCTCCATCTTCCCTGGGCTTAGGATATATATACAGGATATATATGTGTGTGTGTGTGTGTGTGTGTGTGTGTGTGTGTGTGTGTAGTGTATACACACAGAGAGAGCACATATGCACATATGTGTGTGCACGTGTGTACACATGCATGGGTGCACACATGCGTGCATGTGCTCTGTGAAAAGCCGTTTGCAGTTGGGAATCAGATCCTGGAGTGTCTTCGCTTCTAGGTTCTACAGGCTGCAGATGTAGTCAGCAGAACTGACACATACAGAGGAGAGCTCCAAGTGCTGAGAACCACAGGGAGAGAGCTTAAGTTTCCCTAGGGAGGAATAAGGGGTCACTGGTCCTTATGATTTGGTAATATATGAGTACCACATTCTCATTCTGGTTATGTGTTTTTTTTTTATCTAATGCATAGTTCACATCATATATAGCTATGGATGCACCTTATAGTCACGAGAGAAATGGGTGGAGTTAGGCACAGGTGATCTGCATGGAATGGCAAAATCCTTCACCATGGGTGCTGTCTTTCTGAAACCATGTCATTGAAGCAATCTGCCAGTTGCCTGATTCTCTCACTACTCATCAGTAACCCAAATCAGAGGCATCTCTCATGTGTCTGAGTCACAATGAAAGTTAATTAATACTCAAGTCCAAAGAGACTCCGAAGGATACCTTGTACTGCTCACGATGGCACTAACAACCGTCACGACATCAAAACAAACTGAATACCATTCCTGAGCTTGCTTTCCCTGCCTATGGTGTCTTGCCCGAATCGTTCCAGCCTGCTCCCCTGAAGCATATGCTCTTTGTTTGCACAGAAGGCCTCTCTCTAAGATTATCACGTGCAGAATCCATTCTAGTTGGGATTGTGTGACAGACCCACTAACTCGTGGTGTGAATGCAGGCTCACCCGAGCAGAAGGCTGATTTGCGTTTTCCTCTGCTCCTGGGACTCAAGGAGAGGCACTGTGATGTGCGGCGAATGTTCCCAGGGATTTGAAATTGAACCTCACGACACAGATAGGAGCAAAGGATGAAAAACAATGTGCCTGGGAAGCGGAAAAGGATCCAGAGAAAACATCCGTGAGCAAAAGAGGCTGTGAAGGAGAGACAGGTAGGAATATCCCGCCTCCAGGAGAGTGTAGAGAAGCAGTGGAGAGCGAGGGAGGTACTGTGAGGAGGTACACTCCTGGCATTGATCTAGCCAGATGGGGTACAGGGAAGGAGGCCTTTACTTTTAATAGTTCATTGAGCAAACAGTTCATTGAATTAGATTTGCAAAATGAACGCCATAGATCATATTGTTATAAGAAAAAAAATGAATGTATTAAAGGTAAGATTGGACCTACGAGATGAAGGAAGAGATGCTTAAGATGGAGGGCTCCAGGCAGCTCAGAGAGATGGGAAATGAATCAGGGTCACCTGGCTTCATCACTCTCAGAGACGCGAAGTCAAGGTGGTGAATGCTTTAACTAATGCTCCAGCTGATGACAGATGTGGGCATATGATTTGCCATCTTCACTTCCTGACAGTGTAGCATACACAGCAGACCCTGTGTCAACAAAAGGGAGAGGAGCTGTACTGGCCAGAGTGGGGAGCATGGAGGGCACTCCATCGCAGATGGCAGTTGCAATGGTGTGGATGCATCTCCCAGGTCTGTGGGCTAAAGGCTTGACTTTTGCTCAACGTTGCTTTCTGGTGTGGTGATCAACACCACGGCCAGAGGCAACTCAGGAGAGGAAAGGGTTTACTTCAGTTTACTTCCAGGTCACAGCTCGTCACTGAGGGAAGTCAGGGCAGGAGCTCAAGCAGAAACCATGAAGGAACACGCTTAGCCTGCTCTGTGGTTCATGATCAGCTAACAAACTTACTTTCAAAAGATTACTTTCTCATACATTACACACCAGCCATAGCCTCCCCTCCCTCCGCCTCTCCAGTCCTCCTCCCCCCCACACCCCTCCCCCAGGTCCACTCCTCCTCCATTTCCCTTCAGAGAAGAGCAGGCCTCTCAGGGATATCAACCAAACATGGCATAACAAGATACAATGAGAGTATGCACAAGCCTTCATATCAAGGCTGCAGGAGGCCACCCAGTAAGAGGAAAGGGTTCCAAGAGCAGGCAAAAGAGTCAAAGACACCCTCATTCCCACTGTTAGGAGTCCCACAAGAACACCAAGCTATACGACTAAAACATACATTCAGCTAGCTTTCTTATACAGCCCAGGCCCAAAGGTCTAGGGTTGGTGTTGCCCACAGTGGACTGTATCATCTCTTACCAATTAACAACCATGATAGTTTTCCACAGTCTTGGCCATAGTCAATCAGACTGGAACAATGCTTCTGTTGAGGCTCCCTCTTCCTGTTGTAAGAGCTGCAGGCTGCGTTCCTGCTGCCCGGCTCCCGGCCGCCTGGCTAGCTTATGCCCCGAAATAACAACACACAAATTGTATTCATTTAAACACTGCCTGGCCCATTATATCTAGCCTCTTCTTGGCTAATTCTCACGTATTAATTTAGCCCATTTCTAATAATCTGTGTAGCACCCCAAGGTGCACTTACCGGGAAAGATTCAGCATGTCTGACCTGGTGGCTGGCTGGATTGCGTCTCTGACCTCACTTCCCTTCTTCCCAGCATTCTATTCTGTCTACTCCACTCACTTAAGGGCTGGCCTATCAAATGGGCCAAGGCAGTTTCTTTATTAACCAATGAGAGTTCTCCATCATCTTCCCAAGTGGTTACATCAGGGGAATAATAACTAACCAGCCACCTCCAGCAGCCTCCAAGAAGGGGATGTAAGAAACATTCCTGTTGTATGGGGGCACCCTAGAAGAGGATATTATGGCCTAGACCCCCTTTCTCTTTTGCTTACTGCTCTCTGTGATCTCAGATTTGCTCTGCCCCAGGCCCCTTGCTACAGAAAGCTGTCTCTCTATAGATCCCAATGACTGAAACCTGCACAACGGTCAACCCTCATCAACCTAAATTCAAGTATTGCATTATAGAAACTAACTAGCTCGTGGGCTGACTTATAGTCCTTCCACAAGAAGGCTTTATCACCCTGGCTTGTGGAGAATTTCCTGTTGATGCTCACAAAAACAGATTGGCAGCAGGAGGACAAATGGAGGGATTCACCTAACACAGCATAAGGAGGTTCCTGGGGGCTTAGGAGTGGTTCTGCGTGGTCAGTGTCTTTTTCTTTAGCTTGAAGAGATCATTGTCCTAGCCCCCACTTAATGGATACTTTATAGAAAAACTTGAACAATTCATGTTTAATTCACAATCAGGGCTATATTGCCATGTCCCTCTCCTAAAAGATACCCATAGTTGACCTTCGGCAAAGTCTTAAAGCATCACTGGTTGTCACATGGGGAATGGAACCACTGGCACCTGGTGTGCAAAGGTCAGGGATGCTAATCATCCTGGCACTATATAGACTGATTCCAGGCAGAAAGAACCGTCAAAGTGTCAAGGCTGAGAAACTTTAGTAAGCCACATAGTCATGTCAGTGGGTTCACCCTTCAATTCCTTAGCAAATATTTAGCAATTCTTCCTCGTTTTGTATCTTGGGCACCACAATGCAAACATGAGACAGCATCGTTGTCTCTAAGAGTGTTCCACTTTGAACAAGACGACACATATCTGTTATCAAGGTTCAGAGCAAAGTTACGTTATCCCAGGATAGACCAGAGAGAGCATCAAGAAAGAGCTGTACTGAAATGGACTGGTTAGATGGATGGAGGTGGGGGTCAGGTAATGCACAAGAAGTAGGAGGAAAGCAAGGTGATCTGTATGGGACAAAAAGTCAATACCTGGACAAGAATGAAGTGGGACGATATCTGAAGGATCAGACTATACAAGGTCAAGTAAAGCAGGTAAAAAGGCTTTGTGGCTGCTTTCTGTTCATCCATCTGTCTTTACAGCATCTTCCAACAAAAGAAAGCTACCCAAGGTTTTTGCAATAGTAAAACACAGTTTGAATATAAAGACACACTTAGAAATACAAAGGGGAACATTCTTCTGGCTCCAGTGTAGGCAGGATGTCTCACAGCTCTGCCACACAGCCACCTAGTGCAAGGGGGCACACACACACCACACACACACACACACACACACACACACACACACGTTCTCACTAATCCGCCTGGTGACTGAGTCTGCCCGTCACAGATGCCCATCTTACTGCTAATCTCTCACATCCTTCCTTGTGTTTATGGCTGCATCTTTATTAGGATTTTTGAGCTATGACTCTTAGTACTCTTTTTTTTAATATTTATTTATTTATTATGTATACAATATTCTGTCTGTGTATATGTCTGCAGGCCAGAAGAGGGCACCAGACCTCATTACAGATGGTTGTGAGCCACCATGTGGTTGCCGGGAATTGAACTCAGGACTTTTGGAAGAGCAGGCAATGCTCTTAACCACTGAGCCATCTCTCCAGCCCGACTCTTAGTACTCTTAACAACAGTTAATTCTGGGTCTCATGGACATTAGCAGCCGAATCACCTGAGATGGCAGGTCTGAGGATACAGAGGGAAGGGGTGACTAGGGGGTGATAGATGTGCTCATTACCTTGACTATGCTGATGGTTTTACATCGTGGCCATGTGCCAAAGCTTACATATTGTATATCTTATCTTATATAATTTTATGTTTGAGATTGAACTTTTTGGATTAGGCTTGCACTCCACCACCAAGTTACACCCGACTCTCACAACCTGAGAGCTTTAAACAGGTAGAATTGAATGATGTCAGCTACTCATTAATAGTTGTATAACATTTAATTGGTTTAACAATGTCAGCTATTCATTCACAATTGTATAACATTTAATTTGTTTAAAACTCTTAATAGTTCCAAACATTTTACATATGTGTTGAATCCTCTTAGTAAGCCGATGAGTGAGACGCTGCTATTGGGTGCGCTTATAAAAGGATAACCTGGTGTAAAGGAAAGTTAGTCAGCCCAGCACAGGATCCAGACTGTGTGCTTAACCACTGCTTGAGTTCATGTCAGTATCAGTGACCTCTTTATCAGGCACAGGGAAGGGAGACAGAGGACCCACGGACCCTGAACACTCTGTCTGCATGTTATATCCTATAGGATTTAGCAGTTTGAAAAGATACCAGCCACAGACTCACAGGCTACCCCGAGACTACGATAAATTGAGTCGGAGCAAGGCTACTTCATTTTCTCACCTAAGAATAGATGAACCACGAGGCAGCTTCATTATCTACGAAATACCAAAGAGCTCCTCTCCAGGGCAAAATAAGTGACTGCTACATCTGTACCAATTACATATTTACCTCCTTCTCGTCTCCCCTCCCTTTTTTGTAAGATTTATTGAACTATGCAGTCAGAAGTGTCCCACTGACAATTCTCAACTCAGAGTGAGTCCTCTGACCTCGGACTGCCTCAAATCCCTAGCCAAAGCCTTGCCTGATAAATTAGGCCCTAGCATCACCTCATGGAGATACCCTATGGTCTTCTACTAAATGTGTGATAACCCCAATATGTCCACCACAGTCTGTCCCCATGGGCAATGGCCGTCAGCAGCCATGCCAAGCCAGCTGCCTATTCTTCATCAGTCTCTTGCCTTTCCTCTCCTTTCCCTTTTCTTCTTAATGGGCTTCTCTGTCTTTTATTTCCTTTTCTTTTTCTCTGGGGTCTTCCAGAGATTTCTACCTCTTAGTCTTTAAGTCTGTGTCGTTCCCTCCCCTAGTAATTTTCATCTGACAAACAGAGCATGCCAGAACACAGAGCCTACACCTAGAAAGTTTCTCAGAGCAGGTTGTCACATGACCGTTACTTCTGTCCTATGTGTCCTCTTTTGCTCTGACATTTGCTGGCTCTGATGGAACCGGTAGCCGTATTGTAAACTGCTCTATGGTGAAGTCCATAGAAAGTGGCCTTCTGACTTATTTTGCTTTGTTTCAGGGATGGGACTGCTCAGACTGGCCCAGGTCCTCCCGCAGCCACCATCAATCAAGAATACGCCCACAGACTTATCTGTGAACCAATCTGATGGAGGCATTTTCTCTACTGAGCTTTTGTCTTCCTTGATGACTCTAGTTCATGTCAAGTTAACTAACAAAACAAACAAACACCTAACCATCCAGTCTTTTTTATAGAAAAGTCCAGAAGTGTCAGGAAACTGCAATAGGTATCCGGCCAACAGCCAGTGGGACCCTGGCTTTTGACTTGAGCATAGTCTTGGGAGAGCCTTATGAAAGACACTCAGCTCAACTGCACTGGATTCCTACCCACAGAAACTAAGACATTAGTTTGTTTTGGAGAGTCTCTAAATCTTAGGATAATTTGCTATACAGCTGTAATTAGCTATTAATGACTGTTATAATAGGGAGACAAATTATCCTACTGTGTAGAGCAAAGTATGAGACTCTTTTGGGGCCAAACACCGCTCTGAAGGGAACCATTCATAGTCTGGCCTAGAGGCCCAAGCTTTGACACAAACTTTATCCAGTTGAACTGCCCACAGGCTCCAAAGCTTGCTAAGCAATTGATTTTTTTATAACAGCAATTACAATCCCCCCAATAAGTGGGCATCTTTCCATGAGCTCCTATACTAGAGTGAATTACTTTCCAACTTTCAAAGCCCAAAGAAACAGAAAGTAGACACAATAACTTGAGAAGCTCCATCGATAGAGAATACAGAAGAATGCTATTGGAATTGGTTGGCTTCAAAGAGACACAGCTTTTTCTGCAGCAAAACCAGAGCTTGCCCATGCAGGCATGGAAGATATTCTTTGTAAGAGACTCAGTCTGATTGGAGCTGGGAAGTTACATCTCTAGCTGGGGGGAAATAATAGTAGGAGCCTTAGGTAGAAGGAGGCTGTTGCTATTTTGGGCCAATCAACACAAGCAGCCTGAGGCACAGGCAGATTCCGAGGGCCCTGTTCCCAAGGGTACCCATCATGCAATAGCCTCTGGGTACATTTACAAATATTATTTTTAGATGTCTTTTTTTTTTTGCTTTCAGAACTTGTAGCTGCAGCATCACTGTATTCTCCACACTTAGACTCGTCTTTCCCCCACGGGATGTCAGGGAGTCTATGATGAAACCGCATCCACTCTGCTCAACATTTCTGTGAAATCTCCCTTTCAGAATGCTGTTTTTGTTTCTCCTCTGTGGCAGGGTTGCTTGCTTTAGGAGAGTTAAAAAAACAAAGAGGAGGAAACCTTTGTTAAGAGTGGCAACACTGGGAAATATTTAACAGTATGTAAATCCTGCAGGCAGATGTGAGACTGAGCTGGGAGGAGGGGGCTACTCTGCTCTTTTAAAAGAGAAAATGTATTAAAATGCCCTCATTAGCTGGTGGAGTGTTCCGGAATTGGCTGTTACCTCCTGGGAATTTGGGCTAAGTTTCTCCGGGGGTGTAACTAAATTGTACAACCTCTTGCCGAGGAAGACAAGAGGAGGACATCTTGTCTTGTGATTTGCAAAATTCAGAGATGGGGAGGGCAAAGCCCTCCAGGCTTCATTCCCAGGGAAGATGGGGACAGGTTGCCTGAAGCCAGACAGGTAGGCATTGTTAACAGCAGGGAGAACTGGTCTACCAGAGCCAGCTGGAGGCTTGTAAGAGGGTGCCTTTGAAGAAAGGGATCTCATCATTGTTTAGGGATGTGGGTGGTTGAGCAGAACGGCACAGCACAAGAGGACGAGACCCCTGAAGCTGCCATCACTAAGCCTTAGTATTAGTTATCTCTCATCTGCCCTTTCGCTCACCCCACCACCACCACTTCCTTCCCCACCGTTCCCCATTTCCTCTTCATATCACATCTGTCTGACTACCCTCCATCCCTTAAGGTCTTTCTTCCCCCTCCTCACTGCTTCCTAGGTTTTTGGATTCTAAATGCTGCAAGTTAAATATGTGAAGCTAATGGTTCAACACTACGCTCCACATATGAGTGAGAACAGGTGACTTTTGTCTTTCTGGGTCTGGATTTCCTCCCTCAGCCTAATGATTTCCAGTTCCTTCCATTTACCTGAGATTTCCACACTTTTGTGCTCATTTGTAGCTTAACACAATTCTATTGTTATGACCTATTCATGGGTTGATGGATGTCTATGCCCTGGCTATTTTGATTACAGCAGTAATAAGGAGTTGAACATATCTCTGCCATAGGTTATAGAGTCCGTTGGTTGTTATGCCCGGGCGTGGTATAACTGGGTCATATGGCAAATATATTTTTACTGATTTTCATACTAGCTGTACCAGTTTTCACTCACAGTACATGAGCACCCTGCTTTCCTAATAATTTTTTTGCCAGCCCTTGTCATTTTTGTTTTTTGACTCTTAGCCATTCTGACTGGTATAAGATAAAATTTCGAAGTAGTTTTAATTTGTATTTCCCTGATGGTTAGGGATGGTGAACACTTTAAAAATTTATATTTTGAGATAGGATCTTTCTATGTAGCCCTGGTTATCCTAGATCTCACTACCTAGACTAGGCTGGCCTCAAACTCACAGATATCCACCTGCCTCTGCCTACAGAGTGCTGGGATTAAGAAGGTCTGCTACCATTCCTGAATTGGGGAATGTGGGGCTTCATTCCAGAGCGAGAGAGTAACTCAGGGGCAAGTCTGGCCTTCCTGTGGCAGCAGAGTACACAGGTTTCCACACACCCCAAGCCTCAGTCGCCCCCTTTCTTAATAACCTTTTCATAGCGAGTCCTTTCCAGTCATAGCTTGTTGTTTTAGGTATGCAATGGAGTAAAAATGAATATTGATTAGAAAGTATTCATTGCTCTCATTGCTATAGAAGAAAATGCCCGACAGAGAACAAACTGAGGGAGGGAAGGAAGGATTTGTTCTTGCTCATTTTGGAGGATATTGTCAACCGTGGTAGAGAGAAGGCCTGGTGGCTCCATGTAAGCCCTCTGTCAGCAGGGGTGTGAGATACCTTGCTCACATCCCAAAGGTTCAGGAAGTAGAGGGAGAGAGGAAGGGGGGAGGGGAGGAAAGGAAGGAGAAAGGAGAAGAGGGTAAAAGCGGGAAGGGAGGAAGGGAGGAGAAACAGACAGAGTCAGAGAGAGTCTGAGTCTGGCCCAAAGCATTCCTGCCACACTATATTGCCCTATGACTCACTTCCTCCAGGTTGGCTCCACCACCACCGAAAGAGTCTACAGTGTATTTGTTACTTTTTCTGTGCCTGTGACAGCATCCTGGCCCAGAAGCAACCTGGACGGAAAAAGGTTTGCTTGACTCAGTTCTAGGAGGAGATAAGTTCAAGGCAGCCTGCAGCTACCTTTGGGCACCAGGATCCAATTAGCAAACCTCTAGGCTGACCACCATTGACCTCCTTCCTCCAGCAAAGCCCCACCTCCATGTTTCCTAAGAGTAGCACCAGCTGGGAACCAAGTATTCAAATGCATACACCTGTTTAAACCCCAACATAGAACCTCCTCAACCAACTCCCCCAACTGGGGACCAAGTATTCAAAGAAGAGAGCCTATGGGGGATGTTTCCTATTCAAACTGTAACAAAGTACAAGAACTGCTCTGGCCCAACATCCCTAGTCGTGCCCCAGAAAGGCTGTTATTCATAATCCTTATCTTTAAATCACGTTGATTTAAATAAGTTGCTGCATATTCATGCGGTGGTTACTGCTTTTTTCCTGTTTGATTTACATGATTTCCATTCAAAAGGGGCATCCTTCTAAAAGGCAGGAAATAAGGGTGTCTGTTCGATAAGCGGTTGCCTTTGCGCTCTCCATGTTTTGGTGCTGGTGGAGAAACATCTCGATCCTGTAGAATATTCCTTCTGTTGTTGACCCGGTTATGACTGAGGGCTGTACATGGGGCCCGCAGAAGAAACCTTTCCAAATCATATGCATTTTTTACTCATCTAAACCAGTATAGAACTATAGATTTTGGGGAAATGTCCTAAATATTAACCGATATAATTTTTTAGAGATCAGAACATCGGAGAAAGATGGATGGAAAAGAAGACATTGGGTTCCCAGCCTCCCTGGCTCAAGGGGGAGATGGAGTGTTTCATATACATGGTGACACACATGTGACCCTCACACTGCTCTTCACCCCAGCACTCATATTATAGACATGCTGAATTCTATGGGTCTTCCTTTGGCTTGTTGGCTGTTCAAGCTAGGCAGCGGCTTTTCCCGTGATTTTCCATTGGGGAAGGGAGGATGCATGTCTGTTCCTTCTAACCAACTGCGCTTCATAGGGAGAGGGAAGCTGTGACTTAGAGAACAGCGTGTCTTTTGATCAAAGCAAAATTAATGAAGAATCAGGTTTCTCCATGGCGTCCTGGTCACCTCTCCAAGTAAAGCCAGCCTTGGTAAGAGGAAAGGCTCACAGCATTTTACGACAGGAGACTTTTGTTCCTGGCAATGTGGACCTTTCTGGAAGAGGCAGTGCTGGGCTGTTGGGAGTGGGGACTGTGAGCCAGGTCCAACATCTAAACAGCCCGAGGTTCACACAGGATCACAGATTGTCTGTACCAAGGAGGTGACAAAGCCATCAAAAACTAATTACACCAGACACTAATTGGAGTGACTAAGGGACAATTGATCAACTTGTTGGCGGATTTTCTTTTAATTTAATGATACAAAATTGGAAAACAAAACAGCTATATATACATGCATGGATATACATAGTCATATGTATAAATTATTATATTTATTAATCCATAGAGGGAGGTGCTTGCTACTGAGTACTCTTTACATCTCCAAATAACAACGGTTTGGCTAAGGGAGTAGCTCAGTTGGGAGAGTACTTGCAAGCACGCTAGTGCTACGTCCCTAGCACTGCACAGAAAATATAACGAGCCCAGTGGCAAATGCCTGTAATTCAGTTCTCAGAAGACAGAGGCAGGAGAATCAGTAGTGTGATTCCATCCTATGTTACATAGGGATTGGGGCTGTGGCTATACTGGACCATAGAAGATCCTATCTCAAAACAGAAAAGCATTTGAATGTCCTAGTGTCCATAACCAAGGAGACCTGATTCTGGGTCCAGGGCTCTGTCACTTTGCTGACATGAGGTGAGGTCTTATCTGCACCCAGAGCAGTGTCCTCAGCTGGAAAATGGCGAGGGTACTGAGCATAACCAGCAGTTATGTCTACACCACAGCAAGAGTGGTGCCGGCTTGCCTTCATTCTAGTTTATTCTTTAGATTTCAGCCCAAGTTTCTTTACTCCCTAAATCACATCCAGGGGTGCTCATCCATCATCCTCCCCTCTCTGAACGTTTGAACAACTGCTGTCCCTGGCATCCACTCCACCATTTAATCATTTGCTAGTCTGTATTGTTCCTTAACAGTTAATGCCTTTGTGTCTCATTTCCTTCTTCGAAATTGTAAGTTCTTAAGAAATTACATCTTATCAACTAAGCCCAGAGCTGGGAAAATAACAGAAACTCAACAGTAGACGTTTGAATAAAGAGATGAAAGGAACAAACGCACATAGCCAAGAGAAGCTTAGCCCAAGTTGTGGGCTGACTTGGCCAGTTCTGAAACATTTCCTTTGCAGTTGAATCACCCTAAGAATGACTCAGAGGACAATGTACTTTGGCAGATATCGACAGTTAGGGAGATAGTGACCTGAAGTACCCTTATTGCTCTGTTATGCTACCGGGGTAGGGACTTTTAAAATGGTATCTAAGTTTTTACTTTCAGTTTGGGAAACACAAGTAACAGGCATAATGCTTTAGTCTCTGTTTCTTGCCTTTTAAAGAATGAAACAAAAGTCAATGGTGCAAAAGCACTAGCTGAGACTACCTTTGCCTCAATGGCACCATAACACCCTTGAAGGCCCTCATTGCATAAATCTGACTTTTGTGACTCTTCAAAACATTAAAGAAAAAGTAACCTCAAGTTGGTTGTGGTAGCCTAGGCCTGTAGAGGTAGGAGAATCAGGAGTCCCAGCCACCCAGGGCTGCTGTGCTGTGGGACAACCATCTTTTAATAAAATGCTGATTGGCCAGTAGCTAGGCAAGAAGTATAGGCAGGGTGGCCAGGCAGGAAGTAGGGGCAGGGCGATGAGAACAGGAGAATTCTGGGAAGAAGAGAGAGTCAGTCTGCAGTCGTAACCTAGATACAGAGGAAGCAAGATGAGACTGCCTCGTTGATAAAGGTACCAAACCACGTGGCTAACACAGACAAGAATTATGGGTTACTGGAAGATTAAGATTAAGCATTAGTTAATAAGAAAGCCTGAGCTACAGGCCAACAAGTTTATAATTAATGTAGACCTCTGTGTGTTTCTTTGGGACCGAATAACTGTTGGACTGGGTGGGACAGAAGGCTCAGTCAACACTACTAGACTACATGTCTCAAAAAGCTAAACAGAAAATGTGATCTGGACCCTATCGAGCTGACAATTGGCACAGACTGTCACCACAGAGGTGTTACTCCCATTTCCATCAGGTGTTCCCAGCTTTAGCCAACCACATTCACCGTCCCTGAGGAATCCGGACTTCCTAGTGGTCTAATTTAGGCGGTCAGTCCGTCTGCATGCAAATTACATGGAAGTTAAATGTCAACGTCCATAACTAGAGTTTTACTGGACACGGTTACATTTATTACATCCGTCCATTTATATGTCTATAGCTGTTGCCATGGTGCTGGGACAGAGCTGAGTCATCACCAAGTACGATGTAGCCTGAAAAGGCTGACCTAGCTGCCTCTGGGCTCTTTACAGGAGTGTGACACCAACTCTACTCTGTTCATTTCCTTTCAAGAAGATAATTCAGTTTACCTGCCCTTGTTGGCCAGTCCCAAGCATTTTCTTACCTCTAAATCCACATTCAGCAAAGCTTTAGTTCATAAATTCACATCGCGTTTTCCCTTTTTTAATTTCAATAAAGTCACCTCCAAATAGGCCAGCTGGAATGTAGGACTTGTAGTCAATGTTTAAGCCTGCCTCGGGGGTTCTGGTATTTTTTACCTTGTATGAGGTATTTTTCTATTATACCAGAATTGGTGTCTACTACATGAAGAATTTGGTAGAAGTAATTATATGAAATTACATTGCAAAAGACGTCATTTGGCCTCTTTCCTGTAGTCTCACGTAACTGGGAAAGCCATATTGTGGAGAACTCTCTAAGAAGCCCCTATGTTCAGCCACCTCCTGTTTAAGCCACTCAGATAAGTTTGGAATACAGCCTCCAGCCTCCAGCTGTAATCAAGAATCCACGGAGCTGGGGAGATGGTTCTATTAGTGATCACCGTACTTCCACGAAGACCTGAGTTCAAACTCCAGAGCCCACATAAAACAAAGCAACAGATAAAGTTGGGATCAGTAGCACACAGAAATCACTGTTCCCTGGAGAGGCAGGGACAGGAGGGTCCTCAGGGCTCACTGAGAATTAATGAGCTCCAGGTTCAGTGAGATATTGTTCTGATGTTATATTTGTTGTTGTGATAAAAATACCCTGACAGAAAGAAGTTGAAGGGAGAGAGAGAACGTGCTTGACTTGTAACTCCAAGTTATAGCGCATTGGTGCAGGAAAGTGAAGGCAGGAGCTTGCAGGGGATAGTCACGCGTATAGGTAAGAAAAGAGAGCAATGGCTGCACACACCTGCCTAGAGCTCAGCCTTCTTTGCTCTCACATTCCAGGCCCCCATGCCTGGGGCATGGTGCCATCCATACTGCATGCTAATAGGACATCTAACATAATCAAGGCAATCTCCCACAGGCCAACATGCTGTCCTTTCCTGAGACCCTCTTCTTGGGTGACCAAAGTTGGGTCAAACTGACCACGGGAACTAACCACCTGAGAGGTTCTCTCTCAAAAACTGAGGCAGAGAGCCTTGAGGAAGACATCAAACTCTAGCTTTCATATGCATGAGCATATATGTGCACATACCCTCTACACATCTGTTCATATGTGTGCACGCATGCACACATGCACACACCCACAAGAAAAGAAAAAAATTACAGAGTGACTCAGCCAACAGCTTGCTTTGTCCTTAGAAAAACCCAGGGCCATTCCCTTCAGGCCGAGAGTGAAGGTGTAAGTCACAAACAATCCCACACCAGTTTGGAATTATGATTAATAGAATGGTTATTTATTTAGGGGGAAAATCTTACAGATCACCGTCCCAGACAACAGCCCTCTGCACAATCAGGAAGGGAGCCTAGTTGCTGGAAGCCAGAGCCAGAAGCCAGAGAGCAAGCAGAGGGCAGTTGTTAGTTTTTTAAAGAGAGAGACCACGCCCCAATGGGCTGGTATCTCAGCAGCTATTGGCTGAAGGAGCAGAAGGAGCTCCCACAACAGGAGAGACTCCTGGATACCTGACTACCAGGAAGTATATTTGACAATAAATATTGTCCATTGTAAGTGGCCGATTCTGTGGTCATGTGTTCTGTAAGCAAGAGATAAGCAACACAGAATGCCAAAATCGTTACCATGTCCAACATGGCGCATTAGCAATCAGATAACCCTTGAAGTCACAGCTAGTACCCAGTCCAGCTACACCTTTTCCCACACACAAACATCTGATAAATCAGGCAGGCACTCCAAGAGATTAACAACAGCATAATAAAACAGAATGTTCTAGAATCTACTGCAATAAAAACTTACATATCTTTTTATCTCTATATTTTTCCATTCACTATTTTAGGATTGCGTTTTACTGTGGGTAACTGAAACTAAAGCAAAGAGAAACTGGATAAAGGCAGACTGGTGTGTGCTATTTCTCACGGATACCAGTGCGTTTCTAGTTTCAGGTGGGTTTCTTTTTTCTCCTTTCCAGCTTTGCATCATCTGCGGGATTTGATATTTAAAGCTTTTTTTTTTCTCCACTTTTAACTTTTGCTTGTCTCTTCAGCTGGAATCCAGGTTTTCCCTGGGGCAGTTGCCTTCCCTGACTGGGGCTTTATTGCTTAATGCAGACTCCTCGGTTCTCTGAGAAATCTGCTATCGGGTGACTTCAACCTCATGTGACCACTGATGTCACAACCTCTTGATGTTTTAAATAGGAAGATAAGGCACCAGATTCCCAGCTGTGCTTTGAAAAACATCCTAATACCATTGCCTCTTACTTGAGGAAAGTGAAGAATGGACAAAAACAAAGAAGAATGCAGAAGCAGAGGTAACATTTAGAAATGGGACAATCTGCGTGCCCTGTCTACACCCAACTGGAATAAAGCCTCAGGGGACATAGTATATTCTCAAGGTTATTCGGGGACCTAGGGGGTCCTTTGATGCCATGAAATGTCATTAAAGAGGAAAGGTAAAATGGGCATTGAAGTAAACTCAGTTTTGGGGAGGACAGGTGAGGTTTGTTTGAAAGTGATACCGCGCCTTGGAGCAAGAACAAATTTCAGATCCTTTGAGAGGCCAGTGACAGGGCAATGCCTGAGTCATGGACCTCAGTATATCACCTCCCGTGTAACTTTTGGGGAGTACGTAATGAAGGGGTTAAACTTTCCCACTTTTACAACTGAACTTAGGTTTCAGTTCTCTGAGCAAGGCAAGCGGGTGTCTCTCCCAACAAAGGGTCATTTATCAACAAATTATATTCAGGGACAAGAGAGAACAGGGACAGGGCCTGAGTGAGCCCCACAATGTCTCAAGGACAGTTCTTGCAACACCCTTGAAACTTACCCAAGTATGTCCAAAGATAAAGCCTCTACCAGTTAAAAGTGTCCTAATATAACAGCTGTTTGCTTAGCCAATTACATTTGAGATGACCTCACCGTCCTGGGAATCCCCTAGCTATGCTTAGAGGCTGCAAGCTCCTCTCAGGGTTGGCGTCATCCAGGTGAGCAACACTGCCTATGCTGGTAAATTGACGCTCTTTGCTCTTCCATGCTTCCTTCCGTGTCTTCTCAGACCCGGACGAAACAGCAGCTAGGGGCCTAAAGGTGCAGGTTCCTTTGAAGACACCGGAAACCTCTACCGTGAATTTGCCATGTGATGGACTTCATGGGTCTCTGTTTCTTATTGCGGTACAGAGACACAGGCAATGAGGCCTGTGTCATGAGGGAAACTTCATAAGAGAATAACCCAAGGACCAGCTAAATGTGAAGATATACACCAATAAAAATGTTGGCTATGGATCAAGGAGAGCCAATGAGAAGATGCAGGTATTATTGGTTTACACACATCTGTATTTTTTTATTCTTTTGTATTAGAGCATTTATAATGTGTAATATATAAGGTTTTACTTTTTATTACAGTTCTGGCGTTGGACTTAGGACCCTTGTACATGCCAGGCAAGTTCTGTACTATTGACCTCCTCTCCCTCCCTTCTCTCTCCTCTCCTCCCCTCCCTGCCCTTCCTCCCCTCCCCCGTCTCCCATGTTAGGTAGTTCTTGTAACTTATCACATCTATGCTCTGTCACTGAGATGTACTCCCAGACTTGGCTTCACCAACCAAGAGATAAAAAGAAAGATAGGCTAACTTGTGATAACCATTGTAGAAACGGACAAGCAGGATTTGTGACAGGTGTGTGGCCTGTATGTCAGTCTGTAACTGTTGTTCTCAAACAAACAAGGTTGGGCGGGTTACAGTCATCAGACAAGAAAAGGGCCAGACAGCCTGGACTACGAGGCACAGGCCTTGACGGAAGCAGAAAGCAAAGGATTCACACACAACTGATCCCAAGGGAAGAAAGGGGGTTAATTGTGGCTTAAGAGATTTGAACGAACTGTAATGGACTTCTTCACTGTGGTACAGCTACAAGGAGCAGGAAGGGAATTTAGTAACAGACCGTGCAAGTCAACTGGGACTCTCCTCCCTGGGATATTTTTCAAATGGAATTAAGAAGCACTTGTTTCTGACTAATTCACTTTAATTCACCTTGAGGGTTGAGTTAGTAAAAGAGGAGGACAACAGCAGCAACGTTTAGAGTCACAGTCAGGTGCATCCGTTCAAAAGGAAATAAAACCCGAAGCAATGATGCCCCCTGTTCCAGCTCCTTACACACTGAAGATAAACCTGTCTTCCCGTGGTGGCATTTCAATACGTAATGTCTCCCATAGACTTGTGTATCTTTCCCCAGGTGGGATTTCAATATGCAATATCCTCATAGACTTGTGAATTTGAACACCTGGTCCTAAGTGGGTGTCCCTGTTTGAGAAAGTGACCACACCTTTAGGAGGTGGAGTCTTGCTGCAGGAAGTGGCTCATTGGAGGCAGGGACTCTGGAGTTTTATAGCTGTCGCCACTTCCTGTTCTTTCTCTGTGATGCAACATGACCAAGCAGTTTCCTGTTCCTGTTGCCATGTGTTTCCCGCCTGAGGGTATCTGCCTCTGTGGAACCGAGCCCCAGAAAAACCCTTCAGATGTTTTTGTCACTGCGTATTGTCGCAGCAACAGAAAGGAAATGAAGACACCAGGCAACACCCCAACCTCCCACAGCCCCCTCCACCCGCAGGGTGAGGACAAATTTCCCCAGAATGCCTTTTCTAAATGTGTGTTCTGCTCGTGGAATTTTAAATTCATACCCCTCCAGTTTGTAAAAGTCATAAAAATGAATTTTATTTCCTAATTTCTGCCAACTGGCAGAATTTTGTGATTGAAAAATGATTAGGCCTGGGAATATAGCTCAGGGGAAGAATATTGGCCTAGCATATACAGGACTCTGGGCTTAATCCCTAAAATTGCAAATAATAAATAAAAGACAAATAAGCAGGAAAGATGGGAAAGCTTACAGAAAAAAAGAGAAAAACTACTGGAAAACTTAATAAGATAAAACAATATTTTGGACAATATTTTAAGCAATATTAAAACCACATGGTAAACATCATACATAACAAGTTATAATACCAAATGTCTGTTTTCAATAAACAGATATGAGTTATCCTGACTCCAGAAGTATATGTGAGGCCAGTATGCTATTATAAACATTTTAAGTATTTTATCTTGATTAAGCTGTTAATTTATACAGAGGACCGGTGTGCTTAAGAAGTACAACTTTTCTCTACCCAGTCACCCGTTCCCAACAGTTATGTTCATTCATCCTATGTCCTCTTCCTTCCTGTGAAGTGACGGTCTTATTTCCTGATTGACACACCAGAAGAAGCCAAGACATAGAAAGGAACGAAAGCTAACTCTGTGAACACCGTATGCCCAGAGAGCCACAGCCCTGCATGCCAGCAATTAAATGTGGAGACCAGTTTTCACACATGATAAATTATTTGGCATAAATGGTTTGCTTTAAAATTCATCCCTCAAGGAGTATATTTATCACTTTCAAACATTTATGTCACATACACACACACACACACACACCATACCACACCAAAAAAGCAAAAACCCAAAAGCAAAAAACAAGGGAAACAAGGTAAAAGAAATTCAAATTAATATTAAAATCTTACTTTATAAGATTTTAAAATTATCTGAGATATTAATTGGCTTAGAAATGTTTTTAAATTTCTTTCTTTGGATTGTGATTTTTAGATGTTCACTAGCTATGCTATTTAATTGGCTGACGTATATTTTAAACTATTGCCTCCATAGCTATGTTACTATTTAAGGATTAAGCAATGACCTAAATTGTAGGACTCCAAATATTTTAAGACTTGCCTATTGTTATTCTTTTGCATGTTTTATGACTTTTCAGAAAAGAAGTGAACATCTGTGCTGCACTAGGAAGAATCCTCACGTAGCAATCTGAGAACAGAACTGTTGTACCCTCTCAGGAAGGACAGGCTGCCTGCCCGGCCTTTCACCTCCTGTCTTATTCCGGACGTTATTAAGGTGATAAAGACAGATTCTGGCCAACCATCTCCCTTTACTTCTGAAATAACAAGACTCTGCCAAAAATAATCCCGAGTGAGCTGGTCGGAGTGTAAGTACAACGCTGTAATTCCAGCCATTGGGCGCTAGAGGATCAGAAGTTCAAGGTCATTGTTGGTTACTTAGGGAGTTTGGGGCCACCTTAGTCCACATGAAACCCCATCTCAATAAATGAATAAATAATCCTAAATGATATTCAGTGGACCTTCCGGCGGCCACCTCCCCATTCTGACTGGTTGCTTTGTAGGGTCAGGGAACAGATAAATGGATCTTGGGGACAGCGTTATCCAATAGCTGGTCACTCCCACATTCTCATGCCCATCCTTTGCCTCTGAAGCAATGCTTTTTTTTTCTTAAAAGAAAACAAACTATCTTTTTTCATTCTACATACCAATCCAAGTTTCCACTCCCTCCCCTCCTCCCATTCCCTCCACCTACCCCCATCCCACCCCCATCCACTCCTCAGAGAGGGTAAGGCACATTGCTTTGTGGAAGGTCCAAGGCCGTCCCTACTATATCTGGGCTTAGCAAGGTATCCATTCAAAGAGAAGAGGTTCTCAAAAAAGCCAGTACATGCAGTAGGGATAAATCCTGGTGCCACTGCCAGTGGCCCCTCAGTCTGCCCCAGCCATGCAACTGTCAACCACATTCAGAGGGACTAGTTTGTACCTATGCTTGTTCCTTCCCAGTTTGGCTGGAGTTGGTGAGCTCCCATTAGGTCATGTTTCAGTGGCTGAACCCATCATGGTCTTGACTTCTTAGCTTATATTCTCACTCCTCCCACTCTTCACCTGGATTTTGGGAGTTCAGTCCAGTGCTCCGATGCAGGTCTCTGCCTGTTTCCATCAGTTGCTGGATGAAGGTTCTATGATGATATTTAAGATATTCATCAGTTTGACTTCAGGGCAAGACCAGTTTGGGCCCGCTCTATTGCTTAGGGTCTTAGCTGGGGTCATCCTGGGAATTTCTCTAGAGCCAGGTTTCTGAGGCAATGCTTTTCTGTTGCTTTGATAAAATAACATGACTATGTTGCTAGTTTTTTGTCAAGTTGATGTGGACTAAGGGTCACAGGAGAGAAGGAAGTATCATTTAAGAAAATGTCTCCATAAATTCACGAGGTAGGCAAGTCTGTAGAGCATTTTCTTTTTTTTTTATTGAAAAAAAAAATTTTCCGCCTCCTCCCCGCCTCCCATTTCCCTCCCCCTCCTCCCGCCCCTCTCCCCCTCCCCCCACTCCTCTTCTCCTCCCTCTCCAGTCCCAGGAGCAGTCAGGGTTCCCTGCCCTGTGGAAAGTCCAAGGTCCTCCCCCCTCCATCCAGATCTAGGATGTTGAACATCCAAACTGTCTAGGCTCCCACAAAGCCAGAACGTGAAGTAGGATCAAAACCCCGTGCCATTGTCCTTGGCCTCTCGTCAGCTCTCATTGTCCGCCATGTTCAGAGAGTCCGGTTTTATCCCATGCTTTTTCAGTCACAGTCCAGCTGGCCTTGGTGAGCTCCCAATAGATCAGCCCCACTGTCTCAGGGGTGGGTACACCCCTCGTGGTCCTGACTTCACAGAGACTCTACTCCCTTCCCTGCAGAGCATTTTCTTAATTAGTGATTGATGTGGGAGGGCCCAGATTGTTTGGGCGGGGCCACCCCTGGGCTGGTGGTCCTGGGTTTTATAAGAAAGCATGTTGAGCAAGCCATGAGGGGCAAGCCAATAAGCAGCACCCCTCCATGCCCTCTGCATCTGCTCCTACTTCCCGCCTCCCACCCTGTTTGAGTTCCTGCCCTAATTTCCTTCAAGTGACGAACGATGAGGTACAAGCGTAAGCCAAATAAACCATTACCTCCCCCAAGTTGCTTTAGTGATGGTGTTTCAACACGGCAATTGTAACATGATTAAAGCCATGGCTAAGACAATTTATAGAAGGAAGAGTCTATTCATGTTATGGTTCTAGAGGAATGAGAGACCATAATGACAGAAAAGCACAATAAAGGACTAGCCTGATGGCTCAGGGAAACAGAGAGACCACACCCCCAGTTCTAAGGTAAAGAAGGTTTGGAAGGAAGATGAGGTATACGACTCTCAAAGCCCATTCACACTGACATATTTCCATCAGCGAAGCCACACCTCCTACACCTCTCTACAAGCTGGGAATCAAGGGTTCCAATACCAGCACCTGGACAACATCACTAGCATGTAAACCATTCAGCCTCCTCATTTCTTCTACATATTATATCAGCTTCCTACCTAATCTCCTCATCTACCTGTGTGCTTGATAAATATTCTGAAGCCTACGGGTTCACACCTACTTCCTTCAGAATCTTCCATGGCTCATCTCTTCAAGTTGCTCGGAAAACTTGTTGTTTTTAAATCTCTCTTCTTCTCTGGTCTCTAATAAAATTTCTTAATAGATCTTGCCAGCCTTACCCTCCAAACACAATCAAAATTTATGACCATCCCCGCTATCCTTTATTATCCTAACTCAACTTAAATCTTTCTTGCCTGATCTCTTTACACAAATTTTATTGCTTTCCTAACTTTCAGCCTTCCTAACTAAACAGCAATTAGTCCCTAAAATTTATGTGCTCACGAGTCTCCCCAGGTCCTCCTCTCAACCGGAACGGTGCACTGGTTTCTATGTGGTATACAAAGCTCATGGCCCATTTCTCCCTCTCTTACTCCAGCCTTTCAGGATGACCTTTGTACATTCTTCTCCAGCCGAGGGCTTCAGGATTGGGAGAGGAAGTTTCAGTCATATCTTATTCCTGTGTTTGTGGTTCCACGCTCCTCAGGGCTCTACTCCAGATTTGTGCTTGGCCTGCTTCCTCACAGACCCATGTACCATGACAGCCTTATCAGTGCAGTCTTCTGCCCATCCCCCAGTCTTTGCCTCTTTATCCACCAGGGAGTACTCTTTGTCTGTTGAAATTGTGACACGTATTTCTTTCTTGTCTCACAAGACAAGTGATTAAGTTCCTCTGAGAGGCACTCTTGTATTCCAACAGCCAAGGACAGTATCTGCTACATTACAGGTATTTCAGAGGCATTTTCTGAGTCACTGGACAGATGGATGGATGGATGGATTCGCAGTCTTCCTTCTCCTTCCTTTGTCCACGAAGTCACTACCAGTTGGGTATTCCTTATACAAAATGCTTGAGGTCCTGTCTTGAGAACCTTGGGAATCAGATCAAATCTAAACACACAAAACATAATTCTCCCTTCTCTTTCATCCTTCCAATACCTATTGCCCCTTCTTGCTCTCTTCCAAACTTATGCCCTCTTTTTTCATTGTTATTGGATCATATTATACATACATATATATGCATGCATTTCTAAATACAACCTGCTCAGTCTGTATTATGTTATTTGTGTCTATGATTTCAGGGCTGACCATTTGATACCGGATCACCCGTAGTGTTCTTCCCTGAGGAAAACTATTTCTCCTGTTATCAAATTTCCTTAGTTGCTGGTAGGTCTTTGCATAGGGCAGAGGCCTCATGGGCTTTTCCTGTTCACTTTAACTTGCCATTGGTACTGTCCTTGCTCAGCTCCTGTTAGGGTAGTTATGTTGGTGAGAGTTTAGGTGTAGGGCATCTGATATTACTGGAGTACACAATCTCACAGCAAACTCTCTGATCCTCTGGCTCTTACAATCTATCTGCCCCATCTTCCTCAGTGCTCCCCAAGCCTTAGCCGTAGGAGTTTGTTTGCTTCTTTATTTTGTTTTTGATGTATCCACTGGGACTGGACACTACAACTCTGCATTTTGATTGGTTATGGTTCTCCTCCAAGATCTATGGCTTCACTAGCCCTGTGTGGTTGGCTAGGTTTCCAGGTCCAGGCATCCCTTTCCTCTTGTTCAGTAGGTTTTAAGTCAGATTAAAGAACTGTTGGTTACCACCAGAACATGCATGCCAATAGTGCGCCCTTGGGGTTATCATGCCATGCTGTTTATTGTTGTGATTCATAGGTGTCATAGCACGGTAGGACTCTTTGCTGCTTCCCTCCTTGGATGCTTGCATTGTACTTTCTGGTACCATGGAAGCTAGTTCTCAGGTGGAAAGGATTCAGGTCTAGAGGAAACTTTACAAAATATTTTTAGAATATTTTAGATTTGGGATTAAGAATGTTCATTTGTAGTAACATCTGTGCATTCTTCAAACTACTTTTTGCTCGTCTCCTTTCATTTCATTTTATTTCATTACCACAATCTCATCTCGGTTAACCCTTTATTCGCAACAGAACTGCACCTGCTGAAACCATCAGTTTCCAGCAACCGTGAGTACATCTGGTTCCACTTCTTCTCATCATGAGCACATTTGGCTCCAGCAACGATGAGCACATCTGTTTCCAGCAGTGATGAGCACATCTGTCTCCAGCAATGATAAGAACATCTGGTTCCAGCAGTGATGAGCACATCTGTCTCCAGCAGTGATGAGCACATCTGTCTCCAGCAGTGATGAGCACATCTGTCTCCAACATTGATGAACTTATCTGTCTCCAGTGATGATGAAGACATCTGTCTCCAGCTGTGATGAGCACATCTGTTTCTTTTCTGCTTTCTAGAAAGGAGAGGAAGAGTCTTGTCTCAACATTTGTACTAGATGACATTATCATTCCGGTGTATCATGTGTTTTAGCCATATGCTCACTTCACCTACACTCCTCTTTTTCCCTCTCATCTTCTTTCTCCCAGACATTCTCTCGTCTGTCTGTCTGTCTGTCTGTCTGTCTGTCTGTCTGTCTCTCTCTCTCTCTCTCTCTGTGTGTGTGTCTCTTTCTCATATGCACACACACAGCATTTTATGCATCTATATAAACTCTTATGATGTACGACTGAAAGAAAACCCATAATATTTGTCTGTGGGTCGCTTGCTTATTTTACTCCTGTGATTGCCTCCAGTTACATCCATTTCGCAGCAGATAACATAATTCCATTCTTCTTCATAGCTGAGTAAGACCCCATTGTTTATACACTGTTTGTACATGCCACAACACGCTTCCAGACACCTCGGCTGATTCTGGGTGTCCGCTCTTGGGAACATGGCGGTAAACAGAGATGCACGAGTATTTCTACAATCGTTGGCTTCAGGTACTGATGCAGGAGTGTTAAAGCCTGGTCATATGGTCTGCCATTTAGCACAGTAGTGGGGCCAATTCAGTCCCTGCCAGCAGCGTATGGGGGTTTCTTCTCCCCTAAACCCTCACCCATTTGGTTCTACTTGTCTTCTCAACCCTACTTTTTGACTGGTGGGAGACAGACTTTCCTGTGGCTTTAGTTCACATTTCTCTGATGGCTGAGGATGTTGGCCATCTTTCATGCTTGCTGCCTGTGTGTACCTCACCTTTTGAGAACCGGATGCCCAGTTATGGAGTGAGTTGTTGTGCTTGCTTTTAGTAGGTCTTTGAGTTTTTACAATATGTTCTCACTCACAATCTTTTTAACATACATGCTGACTACAAAGTTCTTTCTCCCATGCTGAGGCTTTTTTTAAAACTAAATTACTTGTTTTGCTGCACAAAAACTTTTAATTTCATGCAATCCTAATTATTAGTTCTTGTGATTATTTCATGGGTCATTGGAGTTGTTCTTCTCTGTGCCTATATTTTGACATATTTTCCATGTATTTCCCTCTAATTTAGAATTTCAGAGTTGTAGGTCTGATGTTTGATTAATTGGGTCTATATGGCTGAGAGATGGGGATCTAGTTTCACCTCCTGTGTGTGGAAATCCAGTTCTGCCTGGTGTGATGAGACACTCTCCTCCAGTGTCTGCTTTGGGCATCTTTGTAAAGACCCAGGTGGCTGTACCTGTGTGGCTCATTTCTGGGTTCTTTGTTCTCCCCCAGTTGTCTGCATGTGTATCGCTTTGCCAGCCCCCTGTTGTTTTTATTACTGTGGTCCAGTGGTCACTTGAAGTCAAGCTTGGGATACTTGCAGCACTGTTTTTTTTTTTTTCTTCTCTCACTGCTTCCCACAGTCTGTGCGCCACATCAATTTTAGGATTACTTTTGTTTCTAAGAAGATGTTTTGGGGATTTTGATGTAAATGAAGTTGAATCTCTAAGTCATGTTTGGATATAGCTGTTTTCATGATGTTAATTCTAAAACTCCATAAGCATAGCAGGGTCTTTCATTTCTCCAATGTCTTCTTCAATTTTTTCCTTCCGTGTTTTACAATTTGCATTGTAGACGTCTCTCACTTCATAGACCAGGCTTATTCCTAGGAATTAGGAACAGGATTTCCGGCATAATTTCTCAGTATGTTTGCTTTGCTGGATAGGAAAGCTACTGAATGTTTGAATGCTGATTTGCTACTTTGATGAAAGCATTTATCATTTATAAGAATTTTCTGTAGGGTCTTCAGAGTCGGTGTCAATGTAGGCTAATATTGCCTGCAAATAAGAACACTTTGACTTCTCCCTTTCCTGTTTTTATCACTTCTTTCATTCTACTGCTTTTTCTCGCTGTTCTAGATTATGCATTAAAGTTGGATTAAGGTGGACATACATCTGGACCTCATTTCTAACTTGAGGTAAAATGTCCTTTGAGTTTTTCCCATTTAGATCAATTGTGGAGACAGAATTACCAGAAGCAGTGTTTACTATGCAGAGATTTGTACCTTCTCGTGTTAGTTTCTGTAGTACATTTCATCATGAAGGGACACCGGGCTTTCAGAAGGTCTTTCCTGAATCTCCTTAGATGGTCATGTGATTAATGTCTTGAATCTATTTATGGGATACATTACATTTACCTATTTGTATGTGTTGAGCCACCCTTACAACTATGAAATGAAACCCAATTGGTAGTGAAATTATACTTTTAATTGCTATTGAACCTGATTTACAAATATTTTATTAAGAATCATATGGGCCAAAAATGGGTGTATGAAACTAACTGCTGATTTAAATATACAGATTGAGCCCAACATAATAATAGTCTATACAGTCACTTCCTACTCTCAACAATAGACAGGCCATCCAGCCAAAAAGACCACATAGAAATATCATAATTAAATGACATAAGTCAAATGAACTTAACAGACATATATCCAAAAGTCTGTCACACACACACACATATACAAACACACACACCAGAGAAATCGCAAATGACTTAGTGATATACCTCAAAGTCTTAGAAAAACAAGAACCGACCAGACACCAAATCAGTAGATGAAAAGAAATAATTAATATTAGGGCATAAGGAAACGAATAATAATGAAGAACCAATGAAAAAAATTGGTCCTTTGAAAAAAATAAGTAAGATTTTAAAATCTTTAGTAAGACTAACCAAAAGAAATAGATTGTATCCAAATAAATAAAACTAGAGACAAAAACAGGTAGGCAAGGTGGGAAACACATGGAAATCTAGAACTTGGGAGTTGGAGGCAGGAGAATGAGGAATTTAAGGCAGTGCCCTGCTACTATCCACTTCGAGTAGGCTTGCTTTGACCTATCTTACAAGTATCAGACAAAGGGCAAAATAAGGGAGACATTATGATAGACACCAGTGACACTGGCGGATCCTGGGGGTACACTTTGAAAACCTACATTCCAACAAATTAGAAAATCTACAAGAAATAGATACGTTGCCCCATACATACAGCCTGCCAAAATTTTAGCAGGGGGATATAAACCTGAATAAGCAGTGAGATGGAAGCAGTAATAAAAAGTCTCCCATCCTAAAGCAGCCCAGGCCCTGAGGGAGTCGGGGCTGAGTTCTGCCGGATCTGTGAGTAAGTCTCTCACAGTATTTCACAAGCTAGAAAGGGAAGGGATACTCTATCAAACTCACTTTATATGACGAGCATTACCCCAATACAGACTCTGAGTGTGGATGCTCATCTGCCTTTTTATTTTATTTTTATTGTTTTTTAATTAAAATTTGCACCTGTCCCCGTTTCCCATTTCCCTCCCCCTCCTCCCAGATATTGCCCCATCCCCCCACCCCCTCCCCCTATCCCCACTCTTCTTCTCCTCCCCCCACTCCATTCCCCCTCCCTCTCGATATTGAAGCGCAGTACAAATTCCCTGCCCTGCGGGAAGACCAAGGTCCTCCCACTTCTATCTAGGTCCAGGAAGGTGATCGTCCAAACAGGCTAAGCTCCCACAAAGCCAGTTCATGTATTAGGATCGAAACCTAGTGCCATTGTCCTTGGCTTCTCATCAGCCTTCCTTGTCCGCCATGTTCCGAGAGTCCGGTTTCAACCCATGCTTGTTCAGTCCCAGTCCAGCTGCCTTTTAAAGGAAGACTTTATAGCTGCAGCTTCCAAAATCCCCTGTCTCCGTATTCCAAAGCAAGATTTTCAAAAGAATCCGTACAGATGTGTGTGTCTTGTAGATTCCTGTCATACCCAACTCTCCTTTTCTTTCTTAGCTCTGTCTCCCCCTTTTATTTATTTGATATTTTTATTTGCCATAATTAAAAAGATTGAGCTTCTGAATTCATTGTGCTTGGTTAACAATAGAAATTTTTACCTTTTGCTTAACAGAAAGCTTTTCTCTTGCTGGTTAGTGTGTCTGCATTCATTCCAGCATCCTTTATCGTGATACCTCCTGGGCGACCTGTTTATAACAGGCAAATATTTAAATTTGACATACATCTTTGTGCATTCCCTCAGGCAAAATACATGTTGTTTATTGAACTTCTATTTTTAAAGATTTTAGTGTGTGTGTGTGTGTGTGTGCGTATGTGTGTGTGCACTTGCGCACACGTGTGTGAGTCTCCATGATAAGGCACTACATATGTAGAGGTCTGATGATGATACACAAGAGTCAGGTCTCTTCCACCATGTGGGTTCCAGGGATTGGACTCTATGGCTTGAATGTAGATGCTTTTACCTTCTGAGCCACCTGGCTTCCTCGGATTTTTTTTGTAAACAAGATTAATTCCAACTGATATACTGTAGGTGTACTGTGTTTCTTAGAAGTGAGCGCGTTGAAATGCCTGATTCCCTTGGTTGTGATTGCTGCATTTTCGCCCCAGCCTTCATGAACAGAGTTGCAGTGCAAGCATTCACATGACTCATGCAGGGCATGCCTGAAAACTTTCATTGCATTTGTGCTAGAATTGTATTAAAGAGGACCCAACTGCACCCTGTTGCTGTCTGAAGCGAGTACCCCAGCGTCTTTGTACCATGAACCTTCATTCCCCATCCCCTGAATGCTGTGCAGTCTACACACGAGCAGTTTGGCCTTCTTTCCTGTTTGCCATTGTTTTGAGCAGTGCTCAGCATGGACACCATGGAGGGCCAGCGACTTCAATATGTTATGGCTCTATTAAGGCATGGTTTATTCAGGGGAAGAAAGAACAGAGAGGACCGGTGTAGAAAACAAAGAAGAAGTCGTGATGTGATGGATGGGAGAAAGTCCAGGGCTCAGTGGATTCCAGCTGAGGAGATAAAGACAGGCTAGCCCTCTTTTAGAGTCCTTCTGTGTCTTAGCTGTCAGTGCCAGAGCCTTGTGGCGAGCAACGATCCAGCCTCAGCAAAACAACCAGCATCTCACTCATTAAATTAATGATGTTAATTTGAATGTTATTGCTTCTGTAGTTCTGCTTGTAATTAATCTGTAGATTTGTTTTGGTTTCATAACTGTAAGCGAGCCACAATCGTTAAGGCGCTTATACCTAGTTTTATGTTGCCTTATATTTGACTAGTAATGATAAAGTGTAGATAATATATTTATTATATATATTTGAAATCAACCCTGATTAGTGTCTCTTTGCTTCTTAATAATATCTGTTTTCCACTCAGGTTGGAGAAACTCCACTGCAGTCAGATCTGATGCCACTGACTCACCATTGGTGACATGGATTTTCTCTGTTTGATGTCTTTCCATTCTAGCTGTTGGTGATGCCTTCAATTGTTCTTCTACCATCTACTAGATGGCTTCCCTTCCAACTTCATGCCTTCAGCATGTCCCAATCAGCATCATTAGTTTCTAGCAATAAGTATAAGTCTGACTGAGGGAAATAGAGGGTAATAGGTTGGAGGAAAGCAGGGAGGCTCAGAGGATCCTGGGTAAAGTCTCGGAAGCTGAGCAGGGGTAGCTGGGAAAGGAAGTTTCTGAGGACAGCTCCATCTTCCCCTGAACGCCCCAACGCTAACTGACTGATTGGAACTGTGCTGATTGGGGTGGGAGGGGTGTGGCGAATTTGGAGCCTAATTACAAATTGTCTTGTGCTATCTTTAGCTCCCTTTAGCCACTCTATGCTCACCTCTGCGTCTGACCTAACCTCCCTGAGACTCACAGGGAGACCTTCTATGATGCACTAACTACTAGACCGGTAGCTCACAGCCACCAAAAGGCTTGTGTCAGTAGACAGCGTCTGAGGCCTCTAGCAGAGCTTCCCCACTGTGCTTCAACCCACCTAAGTGCTGCTTCCTCCAAGGTATCTGAAAAGCATGTTGATTTATGATAAGTTTTGTTCTGTTCCCATGAAAGCTTCATGAAATTGCTGCATGGCATTTGGAATAACCTAAATCTGTGTTTCTGGGGCCATGTCACTTATATTTGACCACAGAATAAATTCTCAATCATTTTCTCTCTCTCTCTCTCTCTCTCTCTCTCTCTCTCTCTCTCTCTCTCCCTCCCTCCCTCCATCCCTCCCTCCCTCCTCCCTCTTTCCCCCTCCCTCTCCTACTTTAAGGTAAGAATTGTGGTTTTGTGTTGACACATAGAGAAGATAGCCTGAACAACAGAAGAAAGCATCACAAGCCCTCTCCATACTCTACCTGTAGAGGATACTGCTTCCTTGGCAACTGGTGGCACCTTTTGCCCATTGTCTCACTTTGGACTATGGATACAGTGTCTCACTTTTGACTATATATACAGACGCTGGGCTATGGTATCAGTACCACCCTGGAAGGGCAAAGTTGCTGCCTCTGCCTCTGGCCATCTGCCACCTGCTGAAGTATTTGCCTTGGTCACCTCTCTGAGCTCCCTGTCTTTTAGGGGAGGATAGGTGTGTGAGAGCCTGCATGGCTACCCCAGGTCACTCATCCACACTCTAGCCACAAGGAAGCCCGCGAGGTACGAATCTGGTAGTCTCAGAATCTGTCTGTTGAGCTCAGCTCTGTTTCCCATCCAGATTTGTTATATAAGCAATCTCATGAACACATGAATGAGGCTCAGATGGCAGGCAGGAGAGAAGGAAGAAAAAGTTATAATCTCCCTGCTTTTATGTCTTCATTTGAGAAAGTGAGACGCATGGAGCTGAGGGCCAGAATGAAAACAGCAGAACTGGCCGGCTTTCCTTTCTGGCCATATGGATGGCGAGTGGGGTGGTTCCACAGGGCAGCGCCACACAGCACTTGACATTTGTCCCTGCTCTCTGCCTCATCCCTGAACCATATTACCATCCAAATCTCACATCCAGGAGGGGAGGGAGAGGGAGGAGACAGGAGAAGCTGTGTGTTAATTCCTGTTTCCTCTGTTCTTTCATCTGTGGAGGTGAATTTCCAAACTCTTGTAAATCAATGGATGTTTTCATTACTGCAATAAAGTCTGCCTTTGTACCTGGCTCCCCGAGGAGCCAGAACATAAACAGAGCTTCCACAATTCGCATTTCACCAGCTCAGGTGCGGTGCAGTCTTTGTTAAGACTCTGTTTGATCATTTTGCTTTTGATCTGTCTATGTACTTGGAAAGAGCCATCCCAGACAGCCAGGGGTCCCTTCTACAGCGAACCCTCTGAAGAGGCCCTCCCAAGACCCATACCAGGTGTGATGCTAATTTTATATGTCAACTTGACTTGGCTAAGGGATGCCCAGATAGCTGGTAAGACATTCTTGCTGGATGTGCCTCGGAGCTTTGTGCTTGAATCAGTGGGCTAGGTAAAAAAGATTGCTCTCACCCAGGTAGGTGAATATCCTCTAACCCACTGAGGGCACAGATAGAACAAGAAAGTAGAGGGAAAGCAAATTCTTGCTCTGCATGGGGGTGAAAATCTTCTCCTGCCCTCCATATGAAAGCTCCTGGGAGATTGAGATGTCCAGCCTGCCTGTAGCACCATTATTCATGTCTTTGATTTTGCTAGTGTGAAGAAGAGTGGGTGGGAAATTATGTGAATAATTTCTGGTAGCCAGTAGCTGGTCAACTCAAGCCAAGCTATTTTCATTGTTTTGCATTGGCATGAGAGAAAGAAAGAGTCCTGAAGTAAGGAAAGAATGTACATTTCAACTTCTACTGTGGGAACTGTTTGCAATGAGGTCCCAACAAATGTGAGCCAATTAGATGAATCTTAGCTGCCTCTGCCTTTTAAACAGGCAATGCTGCAGGAATGAGATTTACTATCCCTAAATCTACAGTTGCAACACGCGAGAGGCAGATTACTCATGGGTAAGTGAAAACACTTGTTCTGTAATCACAGGGAAGCAATGTGATGTTTGGCTTAGACAACGAGAAGCTAAGGCAGAGATATGCTCTCCCAGTGACTTAAGCCTTTGTGTGTGCCTGTTTCCTCTAAGGACGTTTCTGTTCAGCCCAAGCAGGCGAGGAAGAGCTCAGAGGGTCTCTTCCAGTGCAGGTTTGGTGAACTACACATCTTTCTCTCAGGTGATTTTTCCTTCCGTTCTCTTCTGTTGCTACAGACACCATGAACAAGGAAACTTATAAAAGAAAACAGTTAATTGGGGGTGGCTTACAGTTTCAAATATTTAGCCCATTATCATCCTGGTGGGGACCATGGCAGCACACAGCCAGTCACTGGAGAAGGAACTGAGAGTTCTATAACCTCATCCATAGGTAGGAAGACAGAGACTCAGCCTGTCCTGGGCTTTTGAAACTTCACAGCCCTCCTTTAGTGACACACTTTAAAACACTCCCTCCCTATTCTATCTTGGTGAGTCTAAAGTCTTGTACCCATTTTGCTTTCTATCATAAATTGCTTTCTGCATCAAGTTAACAATGAAAACTGTAACTCTAACTATCTAGTCTTCAAGTCCCTCAGAGACCCAAGAAGGAAATAATATTAACCATGTAAACAGGAAGTGCAAGCAAGAGACTTCCAAAAAAATATGGGAAATGACAGAAACAGCTGCTGCCTGGATAGTCACTCAGAGTTCCTCTGCAACATTGGAGCATCTATCTTCAGCCGACAGGCTTAGCATATCTGGTAGACTTTTTTGTTCTATTATAATAGGTGATCAGTTACTAACCTGCATTTCCTTATTATCCTAATCAGTTGGGAGTAGTAACTTTCAAATACTAGAAATTTGCATTATATTGTTAAATAAATTTATAGGTACAATACCTTAAACAAGATTAGAAACATATGTACAGTATATTTTAACAAAATTTATCCCAAATTTGCATCAACCTACAGCATTTGTATACAATATACAAAAGTCCAATCCATTGTAAAACATTTAAAACTAATTGTTGCTTTTTAAAAGTAGATTCAGTAATCTGCCTTTTTTATCTTATATCTATTTCCTTTTTTTCAGAGTAGATTCAATAATCAACCTTTTATCCTATCATATCTATATTCCCTTTTTTCAAAACAAGAATCTTGAATCTAATTTCCTTGTTTAGCTTTATCGTGACCGTTACCAATAATAACGTTTAACTAATACCCCTAAACAATAATATCTATAGTCCATTGAACGACCAAAAACCCCTTGGGAATGTGGGTGTTGTATTCTTAAATTGCTATCCTGCTGTCTGCATGCAATGGTATCTTTAAGGGATCCTGATTTTTTTTTTTTTTTTTTTTTTTTTGGTAACTGTCCTGAGAGCGGTAGCTTTATCATTTGTTGTCCGGTCTCTGCATAAAGGGAAAGTGTAGGGCTTGTCTCAAATCTTGGCTAGAATAGTCTGTTAGGTCAGATCATCTCAGCTAGCTACCTCGAAATTGTCCTGAGAAGTTTGTAGTCCAAAGCCGATCTTTAAGTGGTGATATCAGATGAATGGCGTCATATGAACCAGGGGAAATCGTTGTAGGCCCTGTCTTCTTCCTGGAGACTTCAGAGATTACCATAGGAAAATGTCTTGTTCACTGTGGAAAACTTAAACAGTGTTCATATCAAAACAGAAAGTCTGGATTTTCATAGACATAAATTTAAAGAAAGGTACCATAGAGACAAAAATAGGTATGAGGAGAAGGAGATTGGCTTCAGCTGTACTAGACCATGGTCACAGCTTCAGTGGAAGAGTTTTTGGAGAGAAGACGCTAAGGCTGACTCACGGTAGAGTCAGAGGTTTTGAGGCTTCCCAAGAACAAATTCTTGGTGAGGGCCCTTATGCTGATATATAGTCAAGCTATATACAATGAAACCTATATGGGTTAAGCAATGACCTTTAACAAAAGAGAAATGGTGCGCTTTAGAACAGCTGGTATAGGACCAACTAGATGCTCATCATATTGACGAATAAACCAGCCCTTGAAATTCTCCCGCATTTGTTCTTAAAAAGAAATCTGGAAAATGGAAAAGGCTAACAGATCCGAGAGCTTTTAATAAGGTGATTCAGCCAATGCACTCTCTATAATCTGGAGCTCATTTTCCTTCCCTATGGCCTTTAGGATGGCCTCTTATAGTTATTGATTTAAAAGATTATTTCCTTCACTATACCATTACATGAAAAGACAGGGGGCTGGAGAGATGGCTCAGCGTTTGGGAGCATTGCCTGCTCTTCCAAAGGTCCTGAGTTCAAATCCCAGCTACCACATGATGGGTCACAACCATCTGTGGTGAGGTCTGGTGCCCTCTTCTGGCTTGCAGACATAATATTGTATACATAATGAATAAATATTTAAAAAAAAAGAAAAGACAGATAACTACAACTGAGGCAAGTAAAACTACAAATGACAGATGGGGTTGGGGGAAGCAACTGTAGTTCGTAAGCTTGAATAAGGGTGTCTACGTAAACCATTCTGGAAACCAAGTTATTTTTAAAAAAATAACCCATAGCATTTATACCGCCACAGTCCTGTTTTTCCAAATGTTGTGTGTACGCTTTAGCCAAAGCAGACTGAGGTGCGAGTCACATGTTATACTTCTTAAAATGTAAAAAAAGGAAACTCCTGTGGGCTTTGTTGACATTCACACAAGGATAGCAGAATGCTGGGGCCTCTCTCTGCCAAGCTGACATGCATCCAGGCATAGAGTCCAACATTGGCACTGACCTCAGAGTAAGCTAATTTAGGAACTTAACAAAACAGAAAAAGAAAAATAAAAAAAATAAAACTTACTAAACAGTGACTGTGCTTCGACCAGATGCCCAGCTCCTTCTGGGTTCTAGCATCTTCTTTACCACCTCCCCCAGAAACGCTGGAGACGCCCTGTCTAACAAGGGAGGGAGGACTTGGTGGAGACTATTTTAAAATGGGGCTTTAAGACTCTGTGAACCATTTTTGCTTATTTCTAAATTTTGGATGCTTTGGTGCCTTTAAATAATAACAGTAATTATAGTCGACGATAATTGCAGTCTAGACAGTAACTTCCCGCTCCATGATGGGAACTGTGGAGCTGAATCACATGGTCTGTATGTCCCCAGGGTGCACCACTGTGACAGGTGCATCTGAGGTCTGATGCTGTGTACGGGGAGGAGGGGACCTTTAGCCCAGGCCATGCTCTGCATCTTCCAAGTGACTGTATTGTATCCCATCTATGACGTCACCAGTGCAGAAGCACAGTTATCTCTGTGCACCATTTCTCAGGGTTGTTGATAATTTCAATGGTAAAAGTCCACAGTGGGACACAGTCTAGTTTCATAGACGGCCATGTAAAAATAGGACGGAGCGTTACTGTGTCTTAGTATAGACAGGAAATGGTGTTCGGGCTGCTCTGTAGGGCTTCCCACAAGCAAGTTGACTGGAACCTAGAGCAATGCTAAGATGTGCTCCTGGTTTTTGCTTGTTTATTTGTTTTTCAGAAAGGGTCTCATGTCTACCAAGGCAAGTTTGAATTCTGGGTGTGGCTGAGGATGACCTTGAACTTACAATTTTTCTTCACACTCTCTACCTCCCTGTGCATTATAGGTGTGTACCTCATGTTCAGTTTATACAGTGTTAGGGGTTTGAACCCAGGACTTTGTGCATGCTAGGTGAGTAATTTACCAACTGAGATTTATTCCTAGCCAACAGCCTTGTGCTTTTGAGTAGAAAAAGAAATTGAAGAAAAATCCACAGTGCAGTCATGGGGCATGGTACGCATGTGCCTACGAGGACATTGGGGTTCACACAATGCCTGGTGCTGCACACATAGATGGCACTTGTAGACAGACTCAAGGGACTGTTAACCTGGTCCATGGGCCCAGGGGTCAGAATGAGTAGAGAACGACCATGAGTCTTCCTCTGTCCCATGTGCAGGCTGACGAGGCAATGGCTCATCATGTATTGGTACAGGTGGGAAGTCTTTCCAGGTGGCTTCCAGGTCCACAGCTGGTAAGGATATGGGAGCAAGTGCATTGGGATGTGGGATTGAGGATAGAAGCGAAAAGAGGGGAGTCTTGATCTTTGCGTTGGACCTAGAGCAATCCGTTCCTAGCTAGCAGCCCAAGGTAGCATGCTGCAGGATGTCCAGAGTTTCCAGGCAGAATGACTCCCTCCCTGGGAGAAATTGGAAATCTCATCAGCAGGCAGCTGCAGGCTTTGACATTTGATACCATCCAATATCCTGCATGTTTCGAGCTCAGGCAGGATGTGGGTAACAGCAAGCTCATCCCATGCTGGTCAGGCATGGTGATGAAGCTGAAACAATCATGTTGTTTCAACAGACAAAGGCGGTGACAACAGAGATGGGCCAGGAGCGATGGATGACCTGGATGCGGGCTGGCCAGGGCAATGGGGAAAGGCTATGGCTACTGTTGTTGTCTTAGGTGAGGAGGTGTGAGCATTGCTAAGCTCCGAGATGAGTCATCTTTCTTCAGACTCTTGCCACAGTGCTGGAATCCCAATTCTCTTCATTCCCACACAATGAAACACAACTGCCTTCATGGAGAAATCTGCACACAGTGAGCCTGCCTGCTGGGGGAAGCACTGACTAAAGGTCAGGAGAAGTGACAAAGTTCAAAAGGCGTTAGTTAGGGGCAGGTGTAAAGTACAGGTCCTCCAGAGGCAGTGCAGAGAATGAGGAAGCACAGCACATGAAAAATTAATGACTAAGACGTTTCTCAGAATTAATAAAACTGAATAGAAATTAGGATGTATAATTACACAACTGTCAAGAGAAAAAAAATAAAACCAGGATGGAAAATTCAAACACTACAAAAGAAGGCCAGGAAAAAAAAAAAAAAGAAGGCCAGGAAAGGGTGGGGGTGGGGGGTGTAGCAGAAATTTAGAAAAATTGAGACAAACAGAATGTGGAGAAAAGAAAATTGGTTGTGATGATTCCAAATGTCTAAGTAATGATTTCTAATGCCTAAGTATTTGTCACCAACTTGAACATACAGAATGTTTTTTTAGACTCACAGCCTGTCTCGGAAGCAGAGGATTCCTTCTGCAGGTGGCCATGGGTTTCTCAGGGTGGATGGTTTGGACTCAGTGGACCTGATTACTGCACCTATTTCTAAGAAATCTCTGTTTTCTCCTAGACTGCAACTTTGAATTTTGAGGTTTTTTTTAAAATCTGCAGTCCTGCACCCATTTTCCACACAAGCTTATCTAAGTCAGTGCGGAAGAGGAAGAGAGCTTGGCTTCCTGCTTTCCAGACAGCCCCACATCCGCACCCGAGAGCACCGCTGTCTACTAAAAACACAAGCCACCAGTGAGTGCCCTGTTCCCATGGGGGATGGGAGATGAACTATTTCCAAAGCTACCTGGAGTGAAAGGCAGGGGTTGAATCCAGGCCCCGTGGGGCAAGGTTCCCTCACCCAGTGTTTCTTCCACTCCCTGGATGGCAGCAGTCTTCTGGGTTGGGATACTGCTGTATGAATGATTGTGACCCTGAAACTATGCTAAATTGCCATCAGAAAACCAAAGTCCCTTCATCACATGCGTGTCCTCTAACAAGACATCTGTCAGCTAAGTTCTACTTTAGCTGCTTGTATGTCACTCATATGCTGAAATTGAAATTTTTGAAACAAGCTCTTGAAAGACATTGGTAAACCATATGTGGTATGCTTGTAGTCCCAGCGCTTCATAGACTGCTGTAGGAAAGTATCAATTTTGAGACCAGCCTGGCTACATAGGAAGATCCTAGCTAAGCAGGAGGGGCATGGGGAAATACACACACACACACACACACACACACACACACCTGTACTCTACGATTCTTTTTAGCGGGTTCCCTTTGTTCAGTGGGTTTTCTTCGGGCACATTTTGATGCATGGATGCTTTATTTTCATAGCTTTTGTCCAAAAATACATATTCCACTTCATGGATGCATGGATACAAACTACCCAGGAGTGCAGAATCTCTCCAGAGTCCACCAATAAGAATTTGGGATCAGAAAGACTTTCTGTGCTAGCCTGGCCAGGTGATGAAGGCAATGATGATCTCTAAGAGCCTTGAGAAGGTAAAGACACTGATGGAAGTCACAAAGATAACCTGTCCTTTGCAATGTTGTCTGCACAGCCCAGGGGTCCAGCCTTTGGATGTCTAGGTCTGCAGACCAACGGAAGTTGTTGTGTTGCTGAGCAAAGAGGAAGTGGTGTGAAAAGCTACCTCCTATTAGCTGATTTCTGTTCTTTGTACTAAACCAGAAAATACCAAACAAAATATTGGTACATGGTTTGAGAAGTCCTTCTGTATATGTGTTGCTTTTATTGGTTAATAAAGAAGCTGCTTTCAGCCACTGGCTTAACAGAATATAGCCAGGCTGGAATATATATATATATATATATATATATATATATATATATATATATAGAGAGAGAGAGAGAGAGAGAGAGTAGGCTGAGTGAACGAGAAGCCATGTAGCCACTGCAGGGTACAGACGTGATGGAACCTTGCCAGGAAGCCATAGCCACATGGCGATACACAGATTAATGAAGATGGGTTAGTTTAAGGTGTAAGAGCTAGCCAATAAGAAGCTAGAGCTAAAAGGCCAAGCAGTGATTTAATTAATATAGTTTCTGAGTGATTATTTCAGGTCTGGGCGACCGGGAAATGAACAAGCAGCCTCTGTCAACAGGTAGTCACTTCCCTGGAAGAGCATCTGGGCTTTTCCTAGCTGGAGACCCTGATGTCACTCAGCTTATCTCAGCGCACTCTGGGTAAAAGGAGCTCTGTGTTTGTACATGTGTTCCGATCACACTATAGATGAGTACCAGAGGGTCTCTCTGCCACTTCCTGTAGGGTCGCTCCCAGTAGACAGTCTTGTGCAGATTTTGGGACCATGCCACTATGGACACATGGGAGATTAACGGCCTGTTTGTAGTGGAAAGATGGTGCATCTGTCACTGCGGAACAACACTGACATGATGTTGTGGATGATTGCAGAGCCGAGAGTCCCTGATTATAGAGAAATATGTCTCTAGGCCGGATAGAAGATGGGGTCTTGGTGTCTTTTCTTGACAAGGGGGGCACATTTTATAAATGGAGGTGGGAAAGTCTGCCTGATGACGGCACAGCTGAGGTTGAGGGATGCTGAGGTTCTGAAGCTGCATCCAGTTTGTGTCATTTTCTACCTCATTCCAAAGAGAAATGGAAAGAGGCTCTGCCAAGATCTGACTTTCACTTCTGCAAAGTATTCCAAACTTTCTATTTATTTTTCTCATTTCTGAAACACAGTCTGAATGGCTCTGAAGGAGCTTTAGTCTTTTGGGGTCTGAGCTACAGTGAAATGAAAGGGCAGCGTGCTGGCCAGAGTTCAGCACATATGGTTTCAGAAAAGTCCTTTGAGAGAGTGCGGCGGAAATAGACAAGAATCCACATTCATGTGTCATCAAAGGGACCGAAAGAGCACCCAGGGTGGCCGCAGTGTGCAACAGCCTGCCTCTAAAAGGCACCTGCAGTCCTTGGGAACATCGGGAGGGGCTGGGAGGAAGAAAGGCTTTCTGGGGACCACTGCAGCAAAATTTGTCACCGGTGTACAAAGGGACATGAGAAGCAGATCTCCTACCAGGACATTGCTAGATCAAACCCCGCTTCAAGACTGCTTAAACTGGGTCTCTCTGTTCCTTGAATGCCCTGATTTCTGTGCTGAGAGAGGGGAGCTGTGGAGACGGTGCCAGCCCAGTGCTGGACGACAGAACTGGATCACAACAAGCCTTAGATGTTCAGAGCCTGAGAAAGGAAATTGTTCCCTTGTTGGTTGTAGATGGTTAGCAGAACAGCAGGAGAGCCTAGTGCGCAGTGAGTCCACACTGGGATATAAACAGTATTTTTCCAGGTGCCACCCACTGCAGGATCTGAAAAGGACTCTGTTTCTATTTCCTGTTCCATGAAGGACAGGTTTGAGAGCACATCTACTTTGAGCAGGCTGAGGAGAAGCCACCCTCCCAAAGCAGAAGCTGATGGCTATCCCAGATCTTGGGCTGTCATTTGCAGGAAGGGAACAGAGGTAGCAAACTCATGACCAAGGTACCTTTCAGCTCAGCCTTCTGAACTCAGATCTGAGAGAAGGTAGCTGATGTAAGACACACACGGCCCACGAACTGACACAGAAAGCCAGGGGCTGTCAACGACCATGCCCCCCGGGGACAAACAACTTCCCACTGCAGAGAACATTCTGGCCTCAATAGAAGAGAAGAACACAGACTGAGGGGCCCGAGGAAAGTTTGGGCAGTGCCTGACAATGGCTAAACACTAACATATTTAGATATTGATGGTTTTAAACGGTAATATCAGTTGGCCTTCCAGAAGAGGGTTGAGAGGTGTTACGAGATGCCTACCCATTTAGAGAATTTGCCACAGAGGATTTAAAAGGGTTTTTTGTTGTGGTTTTGTTCCCTGTAATGACAGTGCTTTCAGAAGCGATGCAAACTATGAATAGAAATAATAATATTTAGTAATCCAGTCACAAGGGGAACTGTCAAAAGCTCATAGTCCTATTTAATTTGGGTCCAATTTTAGATTTTTTTTTTCCCCAACAAAAAGAAAGTAATAAAGATTGTGGTTAAAAACCTCTCCCCTCCCACCTCTTTTTCAAAACACACATTCCATAATTAGAACTAATTTTTTTATTCCATTCTAATGAAATGACACAGACGCCTGATGATTTGAAAGAGATGGGTAATGCATAACAGAGTCTTGCCAAGAGCTTCGTCTTTGTCCTCAGTAGACCACTCTGTGTAAGCCGCACGGATACAACCAAGTCTTGACTTTGGGACATTTTCACTCTGTCCTGCCATTGGGTGGACCAGTGTGGGAGCATTAGGCTCTCATGGCTGTTTCTGTTTGGGCTGGAGGCAGGTCAGCGAGGGGTGTATTGGGGTATCAGATGAGATGAGTAAGATGTTGCTTACCTGCCAGCTCCCGGAAAATCTGGAAGTGAAGAGCTCTGCGCAGTTTGGAGAGCTTGGAAAACGGTCAAACTCAAATCTAGCAACTATCTATTTCCAAAGAAAGTAGTTAGGCTGGGGATGTAGTTCAGTCACTGAGTATGCGCACAAGGCCTTCGGTTTGATCCTCAGCGCTGCAAGAAAACAAAAGCTACCCAGGAGAAGGGGAAATGACTTGATGTCCTTAAGAGTTCGAAGCTGTACTAGCCACTGTCTACCGCAGAGAGAAGCTTCTCTGGTGTGTGCTGCAAGATGCATTGATGTATCTATGGCGATACCAAATCACTGGGCATTGGTTCACTACTCTGTCAGTCTGGCAGAGAATAGTGATAGGTCATCTCCCATGGCCTCTGAGCTGGCTAGCCGCAGGCTCGTGACCCCACAATTGTTCCAGGTATGAGTTTTCTGTGGGGAGCAGGGCTTTAATCCTCTCAGAAAATGGTTTTGTTATTCCCATGATATTTGTGGCATTATTGCACCAGTGGGAATGTCTTATCAGGTCAGACGTTATTGTATTTCTCAGGTTGATTAATGCAGAGACCACTGCTGGTCAAAATACAGAGAATAAGAGACAAGAACATTCAGCCTGTTTAAGGCTATCATCTATATCAATCCTCTCCTCCAAAGGCTCAGGGATAATTTGGGGAAGAAGGGATAGAAAAACTGTTAAGAACCAGAAGTGGTGTATAAATGCAAGGAGACAGTGTCCTATAGACATAACAGGATAGCTACGCATATTATTATTATTATTGTGACAGTATGTATAATCCCCATACAAGCTCAAATCAAATCTCGACATAGAGGGGGATACATGGACATGAAATCTCTTCTTTATCTGAGTAGCTATTGACAATTAATAACTGCAGGGAAAAAGTTTTCCTTAAGAAGGTAGCTTTCGTTAAATTGATTGCCTGCTAATAGAAGGCCACACACCCACGAATATACAAATGGAACTTGGCGGGTTGAAAACAGAGGACACGCACTTGGCTGGGTAGAGAAAGGATATGCATGTCTGGGTGGAGTTGGAGGAGGGATCAATATGACCAAAACAGTTTAATGAAATTCTCAATAAGCTAATTTTAAAAAGAGAGATGTAAGGCTCGGGATGAATCAGGGTGCTAAATTGTATATATTTTTTCATGTTCTCCATTCTTTGTACACTGGAATTTGGGGGTTTTATAGTAGAAAGGTTGCCCCCGTAGAGCTAGAAAATTCCTAAAGAACACAGCTAACCCTATAACCCTCCACTTTGGTATACAACCAATTAAGAGCCCCACCCCTAATCAGAATCTCTGTTGAAGCCTCATACAGCAAACCAATACTTCTCATACCCTAAGTCACTCCAAGATTGGACAATTAGGGACCAACCCAACAGTCGTCCCAAGAACAGAGTGTCTTAGGCTATCAAATCCTTAAAATGATTCAGTATACCTACCATGCCTAGTCAATCCCTTTCCCCATAAATCCGAATGGAGATTGAGAACATATTGTCTCCCGTTTTCTGCCGTGACCAACTCAGTCCTCCCCCGTTTGATGTTGCATAGTGTGCTTTGCCTCCTGCGTGCCAGAATCTGTGAGTATAGCTGTCTTTCTTCTGCATGGTGCTGTCTGTGTCTCATCCTGTCCAGCAGTAGCATAGACCCCAGCACAGACTTCACACATAGGTCTATGCACTAAACTAGTAGCTTCCCTCAAGGCAATGCTAATGGAGAGGGTTAGTTAACCTCTGAGCCATGGCTGCAGAGACGGGGTGAAGCTACTAGGAATCAGTCAGTATCTGTAAAGACACATCCATGGATCATCATGGTGCTCTATTCACTCAAATCAACATAGAGGGGGTGGCATGATTGTTCAGAGGGTCGAGAAACTTGCTTGTGGGCCTGGTCCTGAGCCTGATCCGTGGTTTCCACAAGGTGAGAAAAGATGACCAACCTCTGACACATGAGCAGTGACATGCCTGTACTGACATGCACATACACACACACACTAAACAAACAAACAAATCACCAACAAGGAAACATAAAGAGTACCCAGATGATCTGGATAGACCATCAATAAAACTCATCTTGATTGAATCCCATCGTGCAGTGGGAACTTTCTCATGGATAGGGTAATGTGTTAATGATTTGCCGTTATGATGAACTAACAACATAGTTGATCAATAGGTTATCTTTAGCGTGGGCCTGTGATCAAAACTAGGCTGGTCTGCGGTTGCCTGCAACCTCTAGCACGGCTTCAACACTCTACAGAGTCCCCAACAGCAAGAGGTCCCTCGCCAGTCTCAGACTCTTAGCCTTTGGATCATGCTGTATTCAGAAAGATCTGAACAAGATATTATTTTTCATCAGACCACCAGCCCGTGGTATTTAATCCTAGCAACAGAAAGAAAAAGATATCAAGGGAAGTAGAATAGCCCGAAACAAATCAAGAGAGACTTCTCTTTAAAACTTCCCCTTTTTTGGATAAAACTGGACTCAACAGAACATAGCGGACAATAAGGACTGCTGAGAACTCAAGAACAATGGCAATGGGTTTCTGATCCTACTGCACGTACTGGCTTTGTGGGAGCCTAGGCAGTTTGGATGCTCACCTTACTAGACCTGGATGGAGGTGGGTGGTCCTTGGTCTTCGCACAGGGCAGGGAACCCTGATTGCTCTTTGGGCTGACGAGGGAGGGGGACTTGATCTGGGGAGGGGGAGGGAAAAGGGAGGCAGTGGCAGGGAGGAGGCAGAAATCTTTAATAAATAAATAAATAAATAAATAAATAAATAAATAAATAAGAAGAAAACTTCCCCTTTTTTGATATAGCAACTTCAATTCTGGAAACTTATCTTTAGGAAATAGACATGTCAAATCTCTTTGAGACTATTTTTATGTTGCCCATAAGGTGGCGTTTAAAAAAAAATCACTTTAAAGAGACAGTATAAGATCTGTTAATTATATAATGATACAGTCCACTTCATACTACCCAGCAGTCACCTGGCACCATGTTTTATGCCGCAAGAAACAATAATATAAATTTCAAAAGGCAATTAATGAAACAGTGTTATTTTATAATTCCTTTTCACAGAATGCACACAGACATTCACGCAGAGATTACAACGAGACGTTATGGTTGAGTCATGTCACTACAGTTGGCCCATGCACGAGTTGGTTTTTCTATGTTTTCTGAATTATATATGATGAACAGGTATACTAATGTCTTGCAGTTCTCAGGCTGGGCTCTCTCTTGCCAATGATTGGGAAGCCTTGAATGCCCCACTGATTTCTATGGAAGTAGTATGTGAAGTTAGAGCGATGCTCATTCCCCAATGATCAGAGGGCTTTCCGCATAGCAAGGATTTGGTTAGGACAAAGGCCACGAACAGGTTTTCCAGGCTCAACAAGCGATGAGAGTTCCCCATACTTGGCAAGACGGAGCCCACATCCTCTCCAGTGGCTAGAGACTCACTCAGCAACGGGAGTTTGATAAGGTGAGAGCTGGGATGGAGGATGCTGTGCTGTGATCCCGTTAGAGCAGAAAATTCATAATTAGCAACAGCAGGATGGCAAAACAAAGCCAGGAGAGAACTAAAGGGGCGGGGGGGGGGGACATCATCCCCCAGCAAAAAGAGAACAATCACACAGAGGAACAATGAGACAGCCAGTCCTTTAGTAACCATGCGTGAGTACTCATGTTAAATATCTCGTGGAGATTCAGTGCAAGAACCAAACTATGATATGTTTACAAGGCGTAATCATAAAGAAATAAAGATACAAGGAATGGAAAGCAATATTGACTCCCTTCCAAATCTCCTTTCACTAGGAAGGCACCATGTCCTCCTGTTTCAGATGAGAAAAAGGCTACCTGGCCCTTTTCCAGACTCAACGGCAGTGTCAAAGACCTAGGAAATCAGGTGCATGTGAAGTGAGTGCCCTGAAATTACTCGCTGCACATCATTGAAGTTGTACAGATTTTTGCAATTATGGAGAATCACTATTACAGTGCAGGTACCTACCCCCAAGTCTTAAGGCAGCGACAGGCATAAGGCAGCTGCTCTCTGACAAATAACGTGTGACAATTTCATAATGCAAGGCTCAGAAAGCTCATTAGGCCACACGCATGGTGCCACAGAAGCACGGAAGGGCTTCCCACGGTTTGTGAAAATGTAATTACGCAAGCCACAGGCATCTGTGAAGATGGTGCTTTTTGCTCCAGATGGGCGTAACCTCCGGGTACCCCAGAGCTCTCCCAAGGACAGTTTCTCTCGGTGTCAGTGACTTGAACACACACCTGAGATAGTCTTTATGCTTTTGCGGGAGAAAGCCGTGCCAGATGAGTAGGTTAAACTGAGCGTGGTTGCGAGATTTAGTTAGACCTTTCTACGGGCCACCAGCTACTGACGGAAAGGGTCAGAACGTCTTTGTCTTTCGTCCTACAAAGTGGTCCTGCTCTCTGACCTCATACAGTGTTTCTAAATGTCTTATTGGCTTAGAAAGGTTTGCCTACAAGATTGTCTCTAGGTGCTAGGTGTGGTATAACACCACTGGATCCTGGAAGAATTGGCCTCACCACTCTACCCTCCATGGACAAAAAGCTTCTTCCTGGGAGCTGAGTGACTCTATTGGTGTGTGACCTACAAGCTCACGACTCACTTGGCAGTGCAAAGAAGCACAGAACATGTCACTATACTGTCTGGTCCTAATTCTGTAGGGAGAAGGCCCCAAGTTGAGAGACCCTTTAGGATGAACTAAGATGGGAAATGAGACAATCTCTAGAATCCAACAGATTGAAACTTGGCACACTGTAGATGATGCATTGTCTTCCTCTTCCACGGCATGTGCCAGTATTAGCTTCTCTGGGGGCCCCGTACTCCATCTTTAGTGGGGTAGAATCATTTTCCTAGTGAAGGTTTATGAGCATTGACTGGATTTGGCAGTGCATTTTGGGAAAGTGTTCACTTGTGAGTTCCTCACACCCATCCACTTTTCCTTGTTACCTTTCCTTTATATGATCTTCTGCTCTGGAGGCCTCTTAAACCCCATGAACTTTGAATCAGAGGAAAAAAATATGTTGAATTTTTACCCTTTGATGAAAAGACAAAACAGAACAAATCCTCATTCAAGAAACAACAGGAGATGTTTTTTGCAGAGAAACTTGGGAAGGGAAGCTTCCTATGTTCTTGGAGAACCACACCCTGCTCCCACTGCCCTTCCAGACTGTCTGGAGATGCACTGACCTGAGGAGGGATGAGGCGCCCATGGGTAGGGCAGTCGAAGAGGTTAGAGGGGTGACAGATGGGGTCCTCCAAAGGAGATCTTGTCACCAGTACTCATAATCCTAACTGTCCTCAACTGCAAATGCCAAACACTAACTATGCTTAACCTAAAGAGTAGATGAATGGGCTGGGCGGTGGTGGCACATTCCTTTAATGCCAGCACTTGGGAGGCAGAGGCAGGCGGATCTCTGTGAGTTCGAGGCCAGCCTGGTCTACAAGAGCTAGTTCCAGGAAGGCTCCAAAGTCACAGAGAAACCTTGTCTTGAACCCCCACCCCCCAAAAAAAAGAGTAGATGAATGTGTCAATGTGTCATAAGGATGGATATCAGGAACCGTGGGCATATAAGCATTGAATGTCCACAGACACTGGGTACCAAGAACACCAGTCGAGGCCTCACTACCTGGTCAGGGTGTCTCTGCCATGGGTAAATACCTGGCTATCGGCATCATCTCTGCAGGGGAGGCTGTGGATGTCTCCTGGGATGCTGCAGATGGTATTTGTGCCTTGGCATCAGGGAGAGTCCTAACAAGGTAGACACAGGCTGGGATCTTTCATGTGTCAAGAATGGGGTACTCACATCTATCCTGAAGTACATTTCAGGCCTGCATTCTTCCATATCACCAGGGCCCATGTTGCCATGGAGAAAGGAGTCCCTATTGAAAACTAAAATTAGAACCATCCTGATGAGTGACCACAACTATGGGGGACTCTTATCTCCCCTCAGCTTTGAGAGTAGCCAGAACAGAATAAGGGTTCTAGGACAAATGACCTGCACATTCACTTCTGGAAGGGACCAGGGACCCAGGGACCCTCTTATGATAGCCAAAGGAGGTTAGTATAAGATGGCACCAGAGTAGAAGGACCAGGCACTGTCACCCCAGCCTTTATGTGTTATGGAACTTTCTGGGCTCTGTTGGGGGCAGAAAAAGGTATTTAAAGGTTTGGGGCCTGAGGCACCCTGTGGTCAGGTGGGAGAGGTGCCACAGGGCCAGCGGGCTTTGGCACAGAGGTAGAGTAGCACTTAGGGCTTGCCTGTGCTGAGAGAGGTACCGCATGGACCTCCCTTCAGGACCCATGCTGCTGAAGAAACTGCCAGAAGAATGGGGATAGGGGCATTTAACACCCCCCCCCACACACACACACAGTCAGCACTGAAGGAGGTGACCCAGCTCAGAAAGACAAATGCCATATGCTCTCTCTCATATGTGGATCCTAAGTTTGGATTTTTAGATTTCTGTATTTAAATTGGTGTGTCTGTAGACACCAGTAAATTGGCATTAAAAAAAAGAGCTAGGAAAGGGGCTAAGGGAGGGAGATATAGTAAACATAGGGCATGTGGACGTAGAGGAGGATACTATGTTGAAAGTTTAAGTTAGTGCAGGGAGGTTAACAAAAGCTAAAGATGCATGGGAAAAGCCACATACAGCCCACCACTTTATACATAGGGTATAGAGAAATCAGCATGGGAGCGAGTTGGGGGCTATCCTAGCTGGCTAGTGTTCATAGTGACAGAATACACTATGCAGTGTGTTTAGGGACGAACTCATCAACGGGCTACTCAGCTCTAAACAACACATGCTACAGCTGCTCCCTGCCAGGCAGGACGTACCCACTGTAAAACACTGATGCCATTGTCTTGGGAGAGATCAACCCTTTGCTTGTTTGCTTGCGAAATGTATTTAAGATGTATTTATTTTTATTACATGTGTATGAGTATTCTGCCTGCACGAATATATGTGAAACACATGCATGTCTTGTGTCAGACGAGACCAGAGGAAGGCACTGGATGCCCTGGAACTGGGAATACAAGTATTTTTGAGACACGTGTAATTGTAGGACCCAACCTGTGTCTTCTGCAAAACCAGCAAGAGCGCTTAACCAATGAGCCGGCTCTCCAGCCAATCAAAACCTGTTTTTATTTGTTATTGTCTATGTGATATGTGTGGAGTGTGTGAATGCAAAAGCACGTGTGTGGAGGTCAGAGGGCAACTTTGCGTATCCCTTTATCTCCTTTTATTGACTTACTGCTCTACCTAGGACTTTGAGTATTATATTGAATAGATATGGAGAGAATGGACAGTCTCGTCTTGTTTCTGATTATAGTGGAATCGCACCGAGTTTCTCTCCATTTAGTTGGATGTTGGCTTTTATTATGTTTAGATATGTTCCTTGTATCCTTGACCTCTATAAGACTTTTATCATAAAGGGGTGTTGGATTTTGTTGAAGGCCTTTTTAGCATCTAATGAAATGAACATGTGGTTTTTTTCTTCCACCTTTATTGGAGTTCCTAGAATCAAGCTAACAGTATCAGGATTACACAGTAAGTGCCTTTACATGCCAAGCTACTTCTATGGCCCTAGACTACTGCCTTGTGGTTGGATTGGAGGCCCATTGCATGGGAGACAGAAATAGCTGGTACTCTAAATCTTGTCAAAACATATGGACGGGAAGGCAAGGACACAGTGGGAACATAATCCATTGTTTTCTTAAATGGATGTGTCAAATTCCTTCCAAATATTTGGATTTATTCCAATAGACTAGCACTGCTCTCAGTCCGGGGCAAAGCGGTTGCTTTGGCCGAGGATTGCATTTAATGCAGGGACGCATATCTCATCAAAGTGCTGAGGCTCAATGACTGTTGAGCACTCAGACTAAATTGGTCATCTGTGACAGTACCCAAACGGCAGGGAACATTTCAGAAGAGGAGATGGAGAGATCGCTAGAGCTCGGGGATGGGGAAGAGAGCCAGATATGGCATGATGTGTCAATCACGTATACACGGCGGCTTTGGACACCTGCACTTCAAGGTTCCATCATGGAAAGAGGGGGTGCTCTCAAGGCCACACCCCTCCCAAGGCTCTATGGACAGCTAAATGGTTAAGTGTTGCTGGAGGCAGGAGCATCATTCCCACTAATGGTGTAGCGTCTGGGGAACTTTCTGGAAAGAGTGGGTTTAGAGGAAATGGGTGAGAATAACAAAAGATACTGGGGTGACTATAACCACAAATATTGTGTGTGTGTGTGTGTGTGTGTGTGCGTGTGTGTGTGTGTGTAAAGGGAAAGACAAAATTGCAGAGGTGGAGCTCTGTGTTTATATTTCTCAAACATCTGAGCAGCCATCTTGAAAATGGGAATTTACTATGTGAGCTATCTCAGTAAGAGGTGATTTCATCCCCCACTGGGTATTTAACGAGACCTGAAGGTATTTGGGGGTTTTATAACCTGTTGGAAAGACCTTGTGGTGCTCTTGACTCCTGGAGAGTTCCAGCCAGCTTTGCTGAAAACAGCAGGCCAACCTCCACAGCAAGGAGCTATCCAGGCCTGATTATCCGTGTGGCCAGGCCTGAGAGCCTGTGTGACATATGGGAGTTTCTCAGGATTTAATGTAATTACCCTGATGCACCTGTGCGTGCGCTGTGATGATCTGGAGCTGGAACTGGAGCCCAGGGTGTGTGGTTCTGACCAGATAACCCAGATAACGAGGCAGTCTTCAGAGCTGCCAGGACAGACAGGGAGACGCCATACAAGAGGGAGGTCAGCTCCACGAGCTAGAATTAAGGACACCTATTTGTCCCTGTCCCTTCTCTCTCCTCTATATTGCATGCTTAAGAGGCACGGAAGAGCTGAAGATGGCCCTGGTCCACTAGGTCAGATTCAGGGTGAATCTACCACCCAGAAGCCGTGTAAACCCACTTGCTCTGTTAGTCAACATCGGCCTTTTATTTTTCAGAGAAGGGAGTTTGCTTCCCATCTCCACCTCCAGCTGGCCACTCGACAGCATCTACAGATATGTTAGACTTCACCGCTGGGGAGATGCCACACCACCAAGAGGTTAGAAATGCTGCTTTCCACTCTTCGTGTGCAGAACGGCAGCCCTTCCTCCTGCAATGAGTGGTTGGAGGCAGCCAGGGAGAAAGCCTGCTCTCCAGCAGTGACTGGCAACCTTGGTTTTGTGTCAGGATTAGGTAAAGCAATGGCCCTGTCTTCAAAACATGATTCATTATGGAATCCCAGAAGATTTTAGAGCTCACTAACTGCTTCTGCCTGATAGAGATGGTGAACATCCAGCCTAGACCCTAATAGAACCGGTGAACATACAGCCTAGACCCTGATAGAGCCAGTGAACCTCGATTGATAGAGCCAGTGAACATACAGCCTAGACCCTGACAGAGCCAGTGAACCTCCAGCCTGGACCCTGATAGAGCCGGTGAACCTCCAGCCTAGACCTGACAGAGCCAGTGAACCTCGATTGATAGAGCCAGTGAACATACAGCCTAGAACCTGACAGAGCCAGTGAACCTCCAGCCTAAACCCTGATAGAGCCAGTGAACATACAGCCTAGACCCTGATAGAGCCGGTGCACCTCCAGCCTAGACCTGACAGAGCCAGTGAACCTCGATTGATAGAGCCAGTGAACATACAGCCTAGACCCTGATAGAGCCAGTGAACCTCCAGCCTGGACCCTGATAGAGCCAGTGAACCTCCAGCCTAGACCCTGATAGAGCCAGTGAACCTCCAGCCTAGACCCTGATAGAGTTGGAGAACCTCCAGCCTAGACCCTGATAGAGCCGGAGAACCTCCAGCCTAGACCCTGATAGAGCCAGAGAACCTCCAGCCTAGACCCTGATAGAGTTGGAGAACCTCCAGCCTAGACCCTGATAGAGCCGGAGAACCTCCAGCCTAGACCCTGATAGAGCCAGAGAACCTCCAGCCTAGACCCTGATAGAGCCAGAGAACCTCCAGCCTAGACCCTGATAGAGCCAATGAACCTCCAGCCAGTGAACTTCTGCCTAGACCTGATCGAGCTGGAGAACCTCCAGTCTAGACCCTGCTTGACAGAGCTCCATTCAAAGCATTGCAGATACTCTGTTCACTTATCCAGACCTCTGACCAGGGAGCCTCTGCTGTCCTTGGTGGCAGGTGGTGGGGGATGAACTATAGCACAACGCAATCCAATTCCTGGCATTTAACTTAAAAATGAATAAATATAAAATGAAGGCAGAAAGTTTCTAGGAGAATCCTCCCTTGCCTTTTCTACCTTGCAGATGAAACACCTATGAACAGAAAAAGGGGCTGCTGGGAAAGAAAGCTGAGAACTGTCAGGGACGCCCCGGTGGAGTCTGAGCGGACTCCGGGGCTGGTGGCTGTGGAGAACCTACAGTGTTGGTATTCTTGAGAGAAGAGTCTTAGGGTCCCAATATGGAATGAAGAAGGCAACCAAAAGCTTACTGCCCCCCCCCATACCTTCTGCATTTAGAGGATGTAAAACTCAGGGGCAGCTCTGGCCTGTCACAGAGAACCTGGGACAGTTCCCTGAGTCACTTCAGCCCTTGAAAATGGGTATCATTTGAAAGTTATAATGCCTATTCCTGCTCTGCAGAGAAGATCATCCCAGAAGGTGGTGGATCTATGGACAGGCTGTGATGAGACCCCAATGGGATTTGCCGGGAGGGTTCCAGGATGGATTGACACCAACGTACACAAGCTGTGCTTAAGGGAAAGGCAGGCTGGGAGGAGATTTTAGGCCTGAAATGATGGCAGGAAAAAACTGCAAATTGCTCAAGTTGACATTATCTGCCATCCGTGAAATGGAGAGAGAGTTCGAGAAAAATGAAGCATGCTACAGCGTCTTTCATAGTGAATGGCAGGGCAGTGGCATCCTCCTCGCCACAGCCAAAGTACACAGTGTTTTACAGACCCTCGGTAAATTATGATTGTCGTTATTCCGTTAAGTCTGGCTACAGTACTCCAGAAGCATCAGTGATTGCTAGAAACCGGCTTCTTGAAGTGTCCTTGAAACAGGACTCAGTCAGCTATGTGGTTACTGGTGACACACACATCCCCCCCACGGGAACCCTGTTCATTCTGTGTTTTTTTATCACTCTCTGTAATCACCTCCTCAAGGCCCTCTCCCGTTGGTCCCTGGCTGTGCTTTCTAGGGCTGGAAAGCTTTTGGAATGGCATCCTATCACGGCTTTTCTGAGGCCACTCTCAGGCATCTTTCAGATACTACTTCAAATCTCAACGGTTTACAACAATAAAGGTTTGCAGCATCATTGACAGACCTGTGAGAGATGTGTCCGGGACCCAAATGAATGCTGGAGACAGTAGTGAGTTCTACATTGTATTTTTTCTATACAAACATTCTTATCATAAAGTTTAATTTAAAAACTGTACAGTAAGAGATTGAAAATACTAATGAAAAGCAATTAATATAGCAATATATTATATCGGAAATTATATGAATTTGGCCTTATCTCTCTCTCAACATATTGTATTGTAAATTATATATTGTGTATTGTGAATTGTAACAACCTCAGCATATATTTTCATTATTAAGAAACCAACTTTCAGCTTTCACTAAAAGGCAGCAATTTGTAGGCTTCTATTCAGCATGTCCAAATTAGCAGACGATCTCTGTTTTCTGGGGCCACTATTAAGTAAAATTATGATTTCTTGCACATACAAGCAATAACGCAATGGTAGCTGACCTGAAAACCAGCATCGTGCTACCAAGCAATCAGTGGGAGGGGAGTGTAAATAGTGAGGATGCTGGAGTGAAAGGCATGAGTCCCCTCTGTGGCAGGACAGATCAAGATGGCTTGAGATTCTACCATGCTACACAGAACAACGTGCAGGTGCGAGTTGTGGGTGGGTTATTTCTGGAGTTTAAATTTTAAATTGCAGGTCAAGAAACTTGCAGAAAGCCGAACATGACATTAGAGGATATTCATGTTTTCCTTACTCATCAACTGTGGCTTTGCTGAATGTTCTCTTATCCTTGGGACCCAGGCAGGAGAATGACTTGTATAGGAAAAAATATTTCGTGCAAATAATACACTTGTTATACTCTGCTTTCCTTTTGGGGTTGAGGGAGACTTGGAATTGAGTGGGGCAGAGGCTCATCTTGCTACTGAAAACATCACAACGCTGTTTGTATGTTGCTAACTGACTGTCTGGCTAGCCTGTCCTTGACTTTACAACCGGCTGTTCTCTTTCTTCAATTCTTGTGTATGTGTGTATGGGGCAGGGTGGCTACATGCAAGGTTTATGGAGGAACAATCTTGACTGTCATTCCTCAGACATAACCCAGCCCTCTCCTTTGGTTTATTGCTTCGGAGAGCTTCTCTATTTTTGAGACAAGGCCTCTTATAGACTGGAATCTATCAAGCAGGGTGGGTTGCCTGTCAGAGAGGCCCAGGGATCCACCTATTTCTGCTTGCCCATCATTGAGATTACAAGAGTGTATTGCTCCTGTCAGAATAGCTAAAATCAAAAACACCAATGATAGCCTCTGCTGGAGAGGTTGTGGAGAAAGGGGCACACTCATCCATTGCTGGTGGGAATGCAAACTTGTGCAACCACTTTGGAAAGCAGTGTGGCGGTTTCTCAGGAAAGTCGGGTTCAACCTACCTCTCGACCCAGCAATATCACTATTGGGAATATACCCAAGAGATGCCCAAACATACAACAAAAGTATATGCTCAACTATGTTCATAGCAGCATTGTTTGTAATAGCCAGAACCTGGAAACAACCTAGATGCCCTTCAATGGAAGAATGGATGAAGAAAGTATGGAATATATACATATTAGAGTACTACTCAGCAGTAAAAAACAATAACTTCTTGAATTTTGCATACAAATGGACGGAAATTGAAAACACTATCCTGAGTGAGTTAAGCCAGACCCAAAAAGAGGAACATGGGATGTACTCACTCATATTTGATTTCTAGCCATAAATAAAGGACATTGAGACTATAATTCGTGATTCTAGAGAAGCTAAATAAGAAGGTGAACCCAAAGAAAAACATATAAGCATCCTCCTGAATATTAACCTTCATCAGGCGATGAAAGAAGACAGAGACAGAGACCAACATTGGAGCACTGGACTGAAGTCTCACGATCCAAAGGAGGAGCAGAAGGAGAGAGAGCACGAGCAAGGAACTCAGGACCGCGAGGGGTGCACCCACACTCTGAGGCAATGGGGATGTTCTATCGGGAACTCACCAAGGCCAGCTGGCCGGGGTCTGAAAAAGCATGGGACAGAACCGGTCTCGCTGAACATAACGGACAATGAGGACTACTGAGAACTGAAGAACAATGGCAATGGGTTCTTGATCCTATTGCACGTAAAGGCTTTGTGGGAGCCTAGGTAGTTTGGATGCTCACCTTAATAGACCTGGATGGAGGTGGGTGGTCCTTGGACCTCCCACAGGGCAGGGAAACCTGCTTGCTCTTTGGGCTGAGGAGGGAGAAAGACTTGATTGGGGGGGGTGGGAGGTGGTGGCGGGGAAGAGGCAAAAATCTTTAATAATTAAATTAATTAATTAATTAATAAAAAATCAGCATTAGGATATAGATGCAAATGCAATAATTTTACATTCACTTAGTAAAGACATTTCATATTTAAAATTAAAAAAAAAACAAGAGTGTATTGCTATGTTCAGCTTTAAAAAAAAATATGGGTCCTAGGGGATTGAATCCACATCATCACACTTGTTAGGCACACTGTTTACCAACTAAACCATCTCCCTGGCTTCAGGTAGCCTTCTCATACATCTTTATAACTGCTCAGTTTGGGGCACCTGCTATGCTCTCCCTGTCTGGTGGATCAGGCCCCCATGCAGACCCTTGTAGACATATGTGCTCTGGTCTTCTTCCCCTTGAAACATCTCATCCTGTCAACTGCATGGCCTCTTTTTCCTTCGGTTAGAAACCCTCCGGGATACCTTCATGTGTCCTTGACCCTAACAGTTAATGTTCTAATTGAGCCATGAGTTGTCCCTGCCTCTGAAGCTCACAAAGTCTCAAGAGGCAGAGGCCTTGCAGCTCCCAGTGTCAGTGATAAATTTCAAAGTCATCTGAGCTTTTAGTCAGTATCCATGTTCCCATGTTTCTGCTGGTCCTCGCAGCAGTGGGTGTCACTGACTTAATGAGTAGAGGGTAAAAACCACAGAAGATGACCTCGGGCTTGCAGAGAAGAGATCTTTCTCCTCGTTTTATCTTGCCACCCTTTGAAACGTCACTCAAGTTTCAAAACTAGAAGAAGAAAAATAAATCAGAGAGAAGAGCTTACAGGCATCCTCAACTGTCCCGGATGACAGCTGTCCCACCTCCCAACTCCTAGTAATGCTTCCCCTTGTGGCATTCTAAAGTCAAGAGCATTGCTACCCTGGGGTCAAGTCTCCAGGGGGCAGGGCTTCTCTGTTTTGTGACCAATAGTGAGTTCCCCAGAGCTCATATTCTGTCCCATAACAGGCTCATGGCTATTAGACCGTCAAGCATTTGCTTCCCCTCTCCTGACCACCCACGGACACTAGTCTCCCGGAAGGATAGTTGTTAAAGTCTGCGTTGTTTAAAGAACCATCAACAGGTTATCGACTTCTACTGCCCCAGGCCCGGATTGGCCCTGTCGTAGCCATTTCCCCATCAGTGACGACACAAACCTCACAAAATAATTTCACCTGGAGTGGTTTTGTTTTCTGTGGGTTTCCCAGCCATCGCTGAGCCAAGTTCACCTGCTCTCACTCCATTTACCACGGCCCCTGTCCTGTCCTTCTTCTCACGCACCAGGTGACATGATTCTAAGACAGCAATCTCAGCATGGTGCTGGGTGTTTTCAGTGCCATGTGCACTCTGACCTCCACATACCTTGCACCCAGTTAGGCCCACATGCCTCTAGAGCCCCCTGCCTGTTCTTCCTCAAACCCTTGAAAAGGACACTCCTGCTTCAGTCCTAAAACAACGCAACCAAAACAAAACACACTTAGAAAGCATGATAGGGAGGGAGGGAGGGAGGGAGGGAGGGAGGGAGGGAGGGAGGGAGGGAGGGAGGGAGGGAGGGAGGGAGGGAGGGAGGGGTAGAGATTAGCTGGCCAGGCAACCTCTGGGGCTGAGCATCATCTTTATGTCTTCATGGGCTGCAAACAGCAACTCCATGAGAATGATAGCATTTACCATTCTAGCGAGGCCGTAGCCTAGGCCGCGGAGCCAGGACATGATGACGGAAATCAGGACCACCGTCATGGCCTTGTGTGACTTTTCAAACTCTGAAGTCAGCGAGACTTGTGATGGCATCCAGCTCCCACCCCAGGGCTTTGGGAGAAATAGCCAATTACCTTTCTAGTGGGTAACAGCTCTCCATCTGCTTAGTAGCCAGCAACATCGTGACGCAAGCTGCAAGTCTGCGCTGCCACCGCCCCAGCTTTACAGCCGCTTGACAGTGACGTGGGTCTTTTTTTCCCCGTGCCCAAGAAAGATGCCATTCACTTCTAATTCTTTGTAGACTCCTGCCAGAGTCTTTTTATTGTATTCACACAGCATCAGTTCTGTCCTGCGAGCCTAATGAAGGCTTTGGAACTAGCCAAAAGACAATAATAGTTGGCTATTGTTCACCACTCTATTTCTATTTAGAGCGAATTCTTTGGGGGATATAGAATGGTTTTGAGTGGCCCCGCTGTACTGGACCATACAGAGAAAGTTAATGTCAAGTGTAACAGTCAATCTCTGAGCCGTTTTGGTTTTTTTTTAAATATTGTACAAGTGTAATCACTTCTCAAGATCCTATTCATAAGGAAGGTTTGAGAGTGCTGGCGCCCTGTCATTTTTATAGGCTAATGGATACTTCTCAATTTAATAACATCTTACATCTGAACTGGCTTTGGCGGTCTCTAAAGTGCCATTCCTCTGCAGCATCTCATCTGCTTCGGTGACATTTCTGTGAAGCAGACGCAGCGTTACCTGATGATTCGGCGGAACACGGCAGAGCTGAGCCAGGACGTGAGCTTATGTAGCCGGTGTGGGACCGCAGCCCCAACCCAGGCTTGGCGATCGAAGTGATGAACTATTTACCTTCTCACACATGGGCTACTGGGCACTAAAGGGGGAACAAGACTGTGAAAATGACACAGAAAGGTCACATGAGGATACGAATAGACCACGCATCCCTTGGGAGGTGAGCTCACTTCTACTGTGGTGTCGCCAGCTCCATAGCCTTCATCACAGAGAGGGACACTGTCTTGATGTCTGAAGACACACACGGCCGTCAGATCTGGAGCTGTCACTGGCGTCTATTGGGTGTAGGCTAGCGGCACTGCCAAATTTTCTAAAACACAGCACAACACCGCAGTGAAGAATTCTCCAACCCTGTGGCAAATCCCAGGCTCACAGATTTACCAGCCGGTCACAAGGAGATAGAATGTCCTCTCGAATTATCACATGGTTAGCTTGGGGGAAGTCTATGTCTTTCTGCGGCAAGAAGTTATATATGCCAGTAGAATCTCCATGAGCTTTGGTTTCAGAGCGGCCATGAATCTTGATGCATCAAACCTTGGTCAAATTACTGTTTTCTCTGGAGTCAGAATGGGGCTGGTGGCTTTCTGACTGTAACCTCCTCCTATGAGCTGTGTATATTTTGAGTGTGTCTTCCAGAGGTCCCTGTGTTGTTAGCATGGTTGCTTTTCTACCTAGAACGATAATAGGGGAGTGTGTTCCCAGGGTAGCAGATGGAGAAATGATACGACCTCTACAAGATGAAGACTAACAGGAGGTTACAAGACTGGCCATATCCCTTACTCTGTCTTCCTGTCAGGCTGTGTGCCGGGCCACTCTTGCATGACACTGAGGTGCCATCGGTCATCAGGTGATGTAGTTAAGGGAGTTATGATACTACAGTATTGGAACTTATAGCCTTGCCAGTTATGATGTAAATAAACCTATTTTCTTTATAATTATGCAGTCCTAGGTTCAACCTTATGATAACATAAAGTAGTCCAATTCAACCGCCCATCATATCACAGAAATAAACTATTCCAAGACAATGCAAGTCTGCAGAAAATGCATTGCTTTGCTGTGCTTGACAATGCCCTGTGAAGTTTGCTTACGTTGCCTCGTTTGAAATGATGTCATTCCTGCACAGCTTACTAACCTCAGTTCCAAACTCGAAGTTCAAAGCTCTGCTGGAGGGAAAGAGGCAATGGCTTCGTTGAGCCTGAATTCAGATGCCAGCATCCACACAAAGGGCAATTGCACAGTGCACACCCCTCTAACCCCAGCCCTGGGATTGCAGAGACAGATGGATCCCTACGAATCAGCAATTTCCAAGTTCAGTGGGAGAAACACTCTCAAAACGAAGGTAGAGCATTCTTGAGGAAGACACCTGATGGATCTGACCGCCAGTCATGCAAGTATATACATGCCTGCATGCATATACGTACTCAGATGAGCACAGGTGCACACACGTGCACACACACATGCATTTGCATGCACTCTCTCACACACACGAACACATGCAGGCATGCATACACTGACAAGAGCTATGGGAATGCGTTCAATTATCCCGACTAAATAAATATACCCTGTTTGGAGCAATGATGTGTCTTATGCCTGATGAAGCTGAAGGAGCCTCCTACCTGGAAACAGCTCACATGTCCCAAAGTTCATAGTTGGCTCCTTTTCTAGATGACAGGATTACACATTCTCTGTGGTACACAAGAACTTGCATCTTAATTAGCATGCCAACTGTTTCTTTGTCCCTATACCCACAAAATCTTGTTTCATAAGATCTTGAATCAGCTCTAGCCCTTTTCTAGATTAACTTCCTAAATGCCCTTCCTAGATTCATCTCACAGTTGCAGAGAAAGACGGAAGTGCACAGTGCCTGCCAGCTTCAGACAGAATACTTTTCTTGAAAGGCTATAGGCTGTTAAATTGTAATACATTTCTCTTCTCTAATCTCTATGCATTGAACATGTCCAAAATATAAATAGTTATGGCTCGTGTTATTGCCCAGTTCATACCGTTTCCAGTGGGGCATCACTACTGTGGGTGAAAGTAATCCCCTCCTCTCTGTCTGTATCTGGCCATTACCCACAAGAGCCCTGAAGTAGACCATAATCTTTACCTTCCGTGTTAGCTTGGATTATTTTTGCTCTAAGCCCAAGCCTCACTCACCAAACATAAGAGAAGTTTACTGAAGATGAAAACAGCTAGAAAACTCGGCAGGAGACAATCTCAAGGGGCAACGATCCTTTAGAAAAATGAGAAAGTTAACCAAGCCTTCCTAGGAGAACATAAAAGGAGAAGCACCAGTGGGGGAGAGCGTGCATCACCTGAGGTCCACACCGTCCACTCCTATTACAGCCCAAAGCAATCATATTGTTTTATAGCCGCTCTGCTGCCTACACGGTCTCAGTTCAGCTGCTAATTCAAGTGCCCTTATTGCAAAAACTACTGCCAGCACTCCCTGGCTCGGGGGGGGGGGCGGGGAACAGTCCAAGGAGCACGGCCATTCCCCATTTCTGGGAGGGAATTTCATAGGCTCCAAGTTCAGTTTATTAGTTGTTCTTAAGAGTGGCAGGTGAACCGTGTTGTCCTATAAGCACCTGCTGGAGAAATGGGTTTCTCTCTGTTTCAATATAGCATCTCTCTTCAGAGTCAAACTTACTCCAAGATACATGAAGATCAACATGTCCCCATTACCACACATTGATAATCCAGGTAACGAAAGGGCTCCCTCTGTTTAGGAAATGGCCCCCTGGCCTGGTGTCCACAGCTAGGGGTGTTTCCCTGGCTAATATCAGTAGATGCCAGATGGTTCATGAGGGCAAAAAGAACTGCAAATCTTAAAGACCGTCTTTGTGAAGTTTCAGAACGTCCTTAGCGGTGGTTCTCTACCTATGGGCCACAACCCCACAGGGATTGCATAAAACATATCCTGCTTATCAGATATTTACAGTGCAATTCACAACAGTAACAAAATTACTGCTATGAACTAGCAGTGAAGATAGTTTCAAGGTTGGGGATCACCGCAACGTGAGGAACTACCTTAAAGCATAGCTGCACCAGGAAGGTGGAGAGCCATCCGTCTATGTCCCCCCTGAGGCAGGGACAGAGATCAACAGAACAAGGTGGGTTTGTTGTGTTCTAAGGCTGCCAAGTGTCAAGTATTGACTTCCCAAAGAGTGAAAGGAGGGGCACATGCTCTCAGAATCCACAAGCCTAGGCCAGCAAGATAGCTCAGTGTAAGGGCTTTTGCTACTGGCAAGACTGATGACCCAGATCTGGTGCCCAGGATGCATGGGGTCAGAGGAAGGAAACAGAGTCCTGCAAGGTATTCTTTGACCTTCATACATGCACCATGGCACATGTGCATGCGTGTGCATGCTCAGTTAAGCATGCGCATAGACACCATTAATTAATTAATGTTATTTTTAAAAACGAAATCCATATGACTTTTCATCTCTGAGTGTGAGATCTGAGGAGAATTGTTTAATTTCTCATCTGTAAACTAGGGCATGCCCAGGGCGAGTTAGTTGAGTTGCTGTAGTTGACTTTACCCACAGAAGACTGTTCACATTTTGGTCATTCATTTGACAAATCTTTAGTAAGCACCTAGAGTTTGCATGCTGTACTTAGCATTTGGGGTTCAGCAATGGGCCAATGAGACTATAATCACATAAAAATCACAAAAACCCACAAAGTTTGCAGTGTATAGACGGCACTCAGCAAATACAAGCAATTATTAGTGCTTTGCAATACCTTATTATTGGTATTTTTCCTCACCCCAAAGGGAGCCTATATCGCAGAAAGCCTAAGTCTTGGCTCCCTGGGCCCATGCTCCGGGAATGTGACCGCTTCTTGGGAATCAACCTGGTTTTCTGAGAGTCTTTCCTTTCTTGAATTTTAAGCCTTTCTTAAAATATAGCCCCGCCACTGGTCAGGGAGCCAGGGAACTGAGTGCAACCACTGTACTGGGTTAGGGTCCTGCATAAATTCTAACAACCCACATAGCCCTTCTCAGGGCTCAGCTCTCTAGACGATCCATGCCCAGCCAGCACGGGTGATCCACCCCTAATTCCCAAAGCTCTGCTAGGTACAAGATTTTGGCTTTATCATGACACCCGAGTCCTTCTGTTCTGATAAGCCATAGCCCTGCTGATCTTCCTGTGCCCTTTCCTTTGTGTTTGGAGGCAGTGAATGGTTGACACCAGCTTGTCTGAAGTCTCCCTGGCTCCTGCTGGCTCACCCCATTGTCTACCTCCACAGATGGCAGAGCCAAGTCCTGATAGTTAAAGGGACCCAATACCCGGCGCAGTGTCCTCCCTCCTCCCACGGGTACTGGGATGACCAAAAGGCTGCCTTTTTTCCCCACTGTATTCCTGCTCACTATTGCTAATCTCCTTCACATTTCAGATTGCATGCACAGCTATGCTAATTAGCAGAGCCTCCTAAGCTCCGGATTTGGAAGACGTTGAACTAATCTAAAATGATAATACGGACAGAGTGACACGTAAGAGCTTGCTTACTGCTGGAGACTAGGGTCACAGGCGCTGCTGCTCTGGCCACAGCTGGGGAACACGGGCTTGAAATGGGAGTATACAGCTGTGTCGGGAAGGTGTCTACAATGCCAAGGGACAGGCGGCATGCGCATCTAGTGTGTAAAGATTTAATGCATTGGTCTAGAAAAGCACATGAGAGCACACACACATACCGATGTACATTGCTGATTTGGTAGACACTTGTCTATATGAATGCAACCTACATAAATGTAAATTTTTTTAAGAGAATGATCAGTTTTTAAGCGTCCTGGCTGCTCTTCCAAAGGACCAGGGTTCGGTTCCCAGCACCCCCATGGCAGCTCACAACCATCTGTAGCTACTGTCCGAAGGGATTGGACATTCTTTTCTGGCCTCCACACCTCATTTATGCAGTGCAGAGACATACAAGTAAGCAAAATGCCCATACACATGAAATAAAAACAAAATAAATTTTAAATTATGTTATTTTGTATAGTTAAAAAGTTAAGTTATGCCATTTATTATAATTTAAACAAATTAGTTCTTAGACAGTTTTGCATGTGTACGCAATGTACGGAGACCACCCCGAGCCCCACTCCCTATCACCCCTGTTTACACCCTCTGCAGTTAACTGTTGAGATAAGGAATAAATAAAACCCAGAGTTGCTGAACTGAAATAATTGCCAGTTTGGTTGCTGTTAAAATTACTTTTGTCGTCTAAATCCTTATATTAAAAATATTTTAGTTTGTTTGCAGGTTTGGCTTGTTGAATAGATACAATTTAAAAGTGTATTTGTCTTTATAAGTTTACAAAGGATTAGGTTTCATTATAGTGTTTTCCAAGTGAAGTTTGTTCTTGTTATTTCTTTCTCCCCATTTCTTACCTCATCCCTGCCACACACACCCCTCCCCCACCTTCCACCATCACCTCCTTTCAACTTTCAAGTCACGAGTGACCTTTCACTTGCTTTCTCCACACCTGTTTCCCTCTTATAAGGCTTCATAGCCTAGCTCCATTCTCATAAGCGTTCTTTCCATGCAGGTAAACCAACATTTAGGATCAGCCTAGGAGAGAGAACAGGAGATGTTTGTCTCTCTCTGACAACATTATCTCACATAATAGATTACAGAACCTGCGTGGTTCTCCGCAGGTGGGTCATGACCCTGGGGGGGGGAGGGGGAGATCAAATGGCCCTTTCTCAGGGATTGCCTAAGACTGCAGGAAAACACAGATACTTCCATCACAACTCATAACAGTAGCAAAATTACAGTGATGAACTAGAAACAAACAAAAACAGTTTTATGGCTGGGGGTCACCACAACACGGGGAGCTGTTGAAGGGTTGCAGCGTTAGGAAGGCTGAGAACCACTGCTTTACAATCTTACCCAGTTTCTGGAAAACTCCAGAATTTCTCTTTTCTTTTGTTGCTGTTTTTCGTTTGTTATTTGGTTTTGATTTCTGAGATAGGGTTTCTCTGTGTAGCCGTAGACAGCCATAGATGTCCTGGAAGTCACTCTGTAGACCAGGCTGGCCTCAAATGAATTTCTGTTTTCTTACCAGCCGCACAAAGTCCCGTTGTGTAAGCGGGCCCCAGGGCCATCCCAGCGTTCTTGTCCCAGTTCCCAACTCTTGCGAGAGCTGCAGTAGATATGGATGTCTGAGTATCTGGATTCCGTTTTTAAATTCCATTGCTTAGTAAAGCTCAGGCTTGGGCTCTGACACCCCAGTGCCCCTGTTATCCTATGACCGGCTGCCACATATGCAGACGCGTCTTGCTGATTTTACCATACTAATTATAAGTGACAAATTTGATGCATTTGAATTTTCATTTGGTTTTTCAGACTATAATCACAAAGAGGAAATGGGTAATAAAATACACACATCGGATCAGGAACTTCCAGATAGGCGAGCATTAAGTGCACACAAGTGTCATATCTCCAGGGTCAGGAACCATGGGATATGAGTAGAGAAAGCACATAGGATCATCTCTGCCAAAGCTTGGGAGCTTCTGAGGCTAGGCTTTCCTTCCCTTTAATAATCCTCTCCCTCCCCCCTCCCCAGAGAAAGCAGGCACATGTGAAGATCTCCATTTTAAACCTCACTATCGGACTGACATGAAGCAGAATGGGTAAAGGTATTTACTGCCAATGCTGAAGACCTGAGTTCAATTCTGGAGAGTCACATGGTAGAAGGAGAAAAATGACTGTCCTCTATACACACACACACATGCACACGCACGCGCGCACACACACACATACACACACGCACGCACAGAATAAACAATGTGATAAATTCTAAAGTCACATTGAGACAGAGATCTACTTGGAAAGGCTCAAATCCTCCCCTGTTCTGCTTCTATCTGCTAAAATAAGCCTGAGAAAATGATGATTTTTGTTTCCATTGCTTTCAAAAGTCTCTCTAAATGAAAGTGACCCAGCGGTTGCATTAAAATAATGCAGCCTTTTAAAAAAAGCAAACCTAACACTTCTTTTAGAGAAGCAGCATTTTTCCAGCGAGAAATAGACATTAATGTTGTTTACCTTTTACGCATTTGCCTCTTAATTCTCAAGGTAAGATAGTGACAGAGTCATTAAACTAAAGGTTTAAAAAGAGCCAGTAGCAACAATTGAACCGATACTGTGGCAGGCCAGCTTAGGTTAATGGATCTTTCCTGCGCACGCCGCTGAGAGCCATGAAACATTTCATTTGTAAATCTCCACTTCTCCCTGCTCGTTATGAGCACTTGGCAGGGTGCACACCCATCTCCTCACTTTTCAGGAAGGGGAAGAAGAAGAGTGGACAGGACTGTGTATCTGGAGACACAGAAACATCCTGACACGGTGTAGGGTCCTCCCCTCATGAACTCCTCAGGCACAGTGACTGCACAGTTGCCATGTTCAGAAGAGATGACTGTACAGGTGTCATGCCCAGGTGTGGTGACTGCACAGGTGCCATGCTCAGAAGAGATGACTGTACAGGTACCATGCCCAGGTGTGGTGACTGCACAGATGCGATGCTCAGGTGTGGTGGATGCACAGGTGCCATGCCCAGGCACAGTGATTGCACAGGTGCGATGCTCAGGTGTGGCTATACTCAAGTACGGTGACTGCACAGTTGCCATGTTCAGCTGTGGTCATGCACAGGTGCTGTTACTGCACAAGTGTCATGCGCAGGTATGGCCATACTCAAGTGTGGTGACTGAACACGTGCCATGCTCTGGTGCGGTGACTGCACAGGTACTCTGCTCAGGAGACGTGACTGCCCAGGTGCCATGCTCAGGTGTTGCCATGTTCAGGTGTGACCATACTCGGCTGCAGTGGCTGCACAGGTACCATGCTCAGGTGCATTGCCTGCATGGGTGCCATGCTCAGATGTGCTGACTGCACATTTGCCACATTCAGGTGTGGCTATGCTCAGGTGTAGTGACTCCACAGGTGCCAAGCTCATTTGCATCAATCCAAAGTCAAGCAGTGATTTTTGTTTAATGTGTCTAAGAGGTGTGTCTCTCTTCCCTGTCTGCAAACACTCAGATGCCCCTCTTGCCTTCAGCCCTGCCTCCTTCCTACCTGGCACCAAGCTTATGAAGGAGACATGCTTAGGAAGACCCTGATTTCCTCCCCAGCCTTCTGTGAGCAGTACTGGTGCATGATGCAAGGCTAGGTCGGTCAAGGACAACAAAGCTTTTTAGACTGCATCCATCTGTTATCCCCTCACCAGAACAGAAAGAAAATGCTTTTGACTTATGAGGACACCTGTGAGGCAAAAAAAAAAAAAAAAAAAAAAAGAGTGTGGTATGTGGCAGGTACAAGGTGGATAGACTAAAGAAGGGTAAGGAGATGGTCAGTGTGCTAACCATGTCAGAATGCGTGCTGCTGCACACTTCAATAGATCTGGGCTTTTTGTTGTTGTTGTTTTGTCTGTGTGTGTGTGTGTGTGTGTGTGTGTGTGGTTCTCAGGGTAGAACCCAGCGCTTCATACATGCTAGACAGGGGACAAGTGCTCTACCACGGAACTGTACATCCTATCTTCTTTTTACTTTTTATTTCAAGACAAGGTCAAACTGAGTTTTCCAAGTTGAACTTGAAATCACTCTGAAGCCCAGGCAGGACCTTAACATTCAGATGGTTCTCCTGCATCAGCCTCTGAAGTGGCTGAGATTATAGGCCTTGGTGACCAGGCCTGGTTATGAATTGTTTCTCAAGAAAGATGTGTTTTTAACAAACAGTGCTGGGTACAGGGCTTGGAGGTGCAGCTCAGTAGAACATATGATTATTAACATCTAGGAAGCCTGGCTTCCCCTGCCAGGACACACACACAGAAAGTTCCCGTCCCCAAATGAAGCTGTGTGGGGAACTGTCTATGACGGAAATCAGTGATGGAAGGTTCTTGTTAGTCAATAAAAGTTAGGTCCTAATAGTGTTTAACAGAATTGTCCTAAGGTAACTTTAAGAGCACAAACTTATGTGAGAGGCAGCACGAAGGAGCTGAGTAACAAACCATCTAATATAAGACTGAGAAAAGTGAGTGAGCTCCAGACTCCCCCCCTCTCCTCTCGGGAAGGGACCGGAAACTCATCCTCACGGATGTAAAAGCCAAAGCTGACCTCTTACTTCTGTGCTGACTGGAGACTATCCCAGCTTCAGGAGTTACTTTTTAAAAGTCTACTGTTTTCTTTTATTAATTTCCTACTAACTTATATATCTAAAAATATATAAGGCTTGCAACGGTCTCCTTCTCTCCATGAGAGCAGAGAATTAATCTGTAGCACTTATCAACTCTCACAAGCCCACCAGTTAATGTCTGCCTTTAAATCTGCTGTCCCTGGCTTTTCAGGGCTTCTGTCTCACCAGGGCCCTCAGTTTTTGTGCACCCTAATGTCTGCCCTTGAGGCTGACACTGTCTGCAGGCCTAGGATGGATGTGGAAGGCACAATCAGAGCCACTGAGGGGGCCTAAATACTCCTCAGGGGATGATAGGGAGAGAGCGTCCCTGTGCTTGGATGCTAGCTCTCTGTAGCTGGCTTGCAAAGTGGAAGAACCTGTAGGCTAATTCTCCACAGATTCAACTAATGGATGGAATTACACACAGCAAACAGAGAAGCCTGTTCTTCCCTCTGGTGGGGTTTTGAAATAACATAGTAGAGCGCCCTCTGGAGGAGATACGGTGCACACCAGGAACAGCCCCAGTGGTGATAAGCAGCTTAAACAGAGCCCTCATCCCACCAGCCCTCCCTGCCTCAGCCCCTCCTGGGCTGTGTGGCTTCACAATCTTTTTGTCTTCCCTCTTTTCTTTCCCTCTCCTTTGGAAGTTCTCTTGTTTATAAGTGCAGTCCGGGAGAATTAAGGATATAGTAATTTAATGACCAGAAATTAAGAAAATACTTTGGAGCTTCTGAAGTCTTTCACCTTGGGTTAGTATTGATTCTTGAGGTGACCCCTCCCCCACCGGATATCTTATATTTCCACAAAATAAATATAAATAAGCAGGGATACTCTTGATGCTTGGCAGTGGACTGGGGATCAGGAAGCAACCAGGTGCCCAGATTGTGACGTAGGTTATAACCCAAGACACCTTTATTTTTTTTTAAGTGCTAGGGGCCGAGAGAGGCGGAATACCTGCTTAGGCAAGTATATGGACTCTGAAGGCAGACTGCATGGATGTGAATTTAATGTCCCCTACTTCCTGGGGGTGGTGGCCTTCACACCGGTTTGCTCGACAAGGACTCTGTCCTCATCTGTAGGGTAAAGCTGCCCTTGCATGGCCACAACACTGCCAAGCAGCTAAAGCCCCTTAGCAATCGATGACGAACTAGCAGTGGCTGTAACGGGAAGGCTACTGTTAAAAAGACACTTTCAGGCCATGACGTCTGTCTTTGTTGTCATTTGTATTTTATGGTGGCGGTGCGGATTGCTGGGAAAGCCGTCTCTAACATGCACTCCCAGCCCCCAGAACTTAACATCTGGGGACAGTTTCCCTTTTGTGACAATTCTACCTGGAAGAAAGGTTTATTATGTTGTCCTGGGAGTTTGCATGTTATACATATTGTGTGTTAGCAGAAAAAGCAGGTAGCGTCTTGTAAAGCGTCATTTGAAGAGACCATGAGACTGGGGGAACAACACAGATTTAGGGTGTCAGAACTGGTTGTGGTAAAAACAAAACAAACAAACAAACAAAAAAAAAAAACCACTCAGCTACCTTGGTAGCCTGACCTGAACTAGAGGATTCTGAAGTTTTAATGAATTAAATAATAAGAGCACTTTACAGAAATGAGTCACAAGTTAAAAACATCACACAGCTAATATTTTGATAATAAAATGATGCGTGTGTTCTTTGTCCTATCTGTAACACACCAGACTTTTGCTGGGAGGCTTGGTCTACGGAAAGCTATTAACAGGTGTGTGACTGCTTACTCTTCAAGGTCACCTCAGTTGGAAATGAAATAGAATTTGAATCAGATTTTGGAATCTGAAAGCATAAAGCGATGGCGCTGTCCTAGAGGAGCATGGGAGACTTAAACCAGGGGAGAAGATGAGAAAGCATGGGTGAGTGGGAATGGCTCAGAGGAAGAGGCTTGTAGGTGATTAATAACTAGGGAGCCCCCATTCAATGACAATCTGAATAAACTAACGGCTGACTCGTGTGTGTGTGTGTGTGTGTGGTGTGTGTGTGTTACAGGCATATGTGTGAGCTGGTGCTTATGCACGAGGCTAGAAGAAGGAGATAGGTGTCCTCTGTCAGTTTCTACCTTGTTTCTCTGAGGCTGCGTCCCTCTTATTGAACCTGGAGCCTGCATTTTTTTTTGTTTTGTTTTGTTTTTTTGTTTTGTTTTGTTTTTGTTTTTGATTTTGTTTTTTCAAGACAGGGTTTCTCTGTAGCTTTGGTGCCTGTGCTGGAACTAGCTCTTGTAGACTAGGCTGACCTCAAACTCACAGAGATCCACCTGCCTTTGCCTCCCCAGTGCTGGGATTAAAGGCTTGTGCCATCACCACCCAGCCAGCCCGCCTTTTTTAGTGAGGTCGGCAGCCAGCAACCCCAGTGATACCCCTGCCTGTGCCCCTCAGTGCTAGAGTTCCAGGCATGTTCAGGACTACACCCAGCTTTAAAGCAGGTGTGGGGCCCTGAATCAGCAGCCCCCCTCCCCCCTTTAACTGCTGAGCTTTTTCTCTGTCCTGCCTGCCTTGTTTGCTTTGGTTTTATTCACAAAAAAATAATTCACAACTGGTTGAAAGTTTGGAAGTTTAGGATTGTTTTGTTTTGGGTTTGCTTTGCAGTGGGGAAAACCACAGCAAATAATACTTGGTGGTTGTGAACGAGTCCCCATGGACACTGAAAGAATGAACAAGGGAAAGGCTCCACAGTCGCTCTCCAGTGTGTGGTCTGTGCTCAGGGCGTTCGTGTTGACTGAACTCCTTATGGCACAGCCCTGGTCTTCTGCGGAGAGACAGCCAACGCAGTGGCCAGTGGCCAGTGGCTGCTTACTGCGTGTCCTGCGAGAAGGCAGGTGGTTTCTATTTCCAGGCTCCTACAATCCTCGGGGTGACTCGAAGACACAGTTCGGGTTTCATTCCAATTAGAAAGGGATCTCTGAGTGGCAACGTGGCCAGGGAGAGTCCCCAGTGTCATAGAAGGAGTTGGGGGTGTGAGCACCTTTCCCCAGAGCAATGTGGCCGTCTCCTCTAAGTCACACGTGGACTTGGGGGGCAGAATCATACGGTTAAAAGGAAAAGTGTAAAAGTGCACCAGGAAACCTAAGAAGCATTGGCTGATGAGATGCTAGCTGAAAACAAACACCTCTCCGTGAGTGGAAGGCATTAGCATTTAAAAAACAGCAACTCAAAAATTTTCACACATCTTTATGTATCCGAGGCAGCTTACTGAAATCAAATAAATAGTTAACATTGTGAGAACTTGAACACTTACCAATGTGGATTGATTTAAAAAAAAATACCGTGCAGTGAGATATAAAACAAACAAACAAACAAACCGTCAGCTCCAGACAGCTATGTGCCTGGCATGGTTTGAATCTGAAGCCTTTCCCATAACTCAGGTTTTAAACCCTTGCTCCCCAGCTGGCAGGGCTACTCTGAGAGGCTGTGGAACCTTTAGGAGGTGAGACCTAGCTGGCAGAAGTAGGTCAGTAGGGACGCCTGTGAAGGGTTTTCCCAGTCCTGGTTCCCTGAACTCCGCTTCCTGTTCTGCCAGGATGTGAACCGCATCCTGCCTCACGCTCCTGCCGCCGTGACCCCAGCTGCCCCTCTGTGCCTTCTCAGCCACAAATCTTTTCTCTCTTAAGCTGTTTCCTTCAGGTATCCTGGGACTCAGAAGGAACTAATACATCCATAATTACGAATCTTTCAATCAAATCTTCAAAATCCAAAGCCATACAGTGGATTATACATGATTACATGTCCATTCAGAAGAGTCCTGAGCCATGGCGCATGTTGTGGTACACTGACTGCTGGCTGCTCTGACAGGCCCCGGGATGTCAACAGCCTCCTATAAATCATTCGTTCCTCATTTAAGTCATAGTTGCCCGCACGTGTTTCTGGTTCCTTGTGGTGGCACCAAGGCCTAGCCATTTCTGTCTTTTGGTTCTTGGTTTCCATCTCTTTAGGTGACAACTGGACCAAGGGAGAGATGAACTCTGATTCATTATTATTTGGGCCAAAGAAATGACATTGTCGCTTACACCCAGGGTCATGTAGCAAAAGCACAGCCGTCAGGCCATATCTTACTGTGTGGAAGGTTAGAATCCAGCAGTGGCATATTGAGTCCCGGAAGACACAGGCCGTCGGCGCTGGTACGCCACCAGATGGGACAGCACAGCAGAGACTCTGGGTAGCAGGGACCCAGGAAGGAGGGGGTAGATCTCAGTGTTTAGATATTGGATGAAGGGCATGTACAAATTAGTTAGGTCACTCTCCACTCTGAGTTTAAATCCTCTCTAGCTTCATGAAGAGTGGAAGTGAGGAAGGGAACCTAGATGGCTTCGTTACCCTGCCCACGATCTCCAGCTGAGACTGGGCTAACCAGCAAAGGCCCCATGAGCCCATGACACTCTTCATTGCGTGGCCTCTTTAACCAGTAGTGAGGAGGAGGAAGAAAGGAAATCGCAAAGACTGCAGATGGTCCCCGAATCTTACAATATTTATATCTGGCCTGTAGAAAAGGCTTGTCTGCCACTTGGATCAAAGAAAAGAAAATGCGGTTTGTGGTCTGAAAACCTTATGTCCACGGCAGCCACTGAGAGTTCACTTGTGCATCCTTAAAACTTCAGGGCTCCTGCGAGAGCTACCAGGTAAGTAGGACAATAAGTTGTAACGTATAGGGGAAGCAATTGGCACAAGGTCACAGAGCTATTCAGAAAGTTGCTGTCACATTCTATGGTTTTAACTATAGTTCCAGTTTGGTTCTCCGTTAATGTGAGGAGCCATGGTCAAAGGCAACCTGTGGAGAAGAGGGCTCATTTCAGCTTCCAGGTTCCTCTCCATCACCCAGGAAGGCCAGGGCATGAACTCCAGCAGGAACCTGGAGGCAGGAACTAAAGCAGAGGCCAGGGAGGAGTGCTGCCTGCTGGCTTGTTCACCGTGGTTTGCTCAACATGTTTTCATACACAACCCAGGCTCCTAGAGGGTGGGTACCACCCACAGTGGATGGGCACTCAAACATTTAATCATTAATCAAGAAAATACCCTACAAACATGCTCACAGGTCGACCTGATGGGGTCAATTTCTCAATTGCCGCTTCCTCTCCCCAGAGAGCACTGGCTTGCATCAAGCTCACAGAATCACCCAGCACATCTACTTCACTGCCCATTTCTTTCTTTCTTTAAATATTTATTTATTTATTTATTTATTTATTATGTATACAATATTCTGTCTGCGTGTATGCCTCCAGGCCAGAAGAGGGCACCACACCTCATGACAGATGGTTGTGAGCCACCGAGTGGTCGCTGGGAATTGAACTCAGGACCTTTGGAAGAGCAGGCAGTGCTCTTAACCGCTAAGCCATCTCTCCAGCCCTCCCATTTCTTTCTAATTTGCTTTTAATGTTAGAAGTTTTCTTCTGAAGAAAGTTTTTTCTCTGGATCATGACAATGAACCGATGAAGGCACTGTTTATAGTCTCTCTCTCTCTCTCTCTCTCTCTCTCTCTCTCTCTCTCTCTCGTGTGTGTGTGAGTGTGTGTGTGTGTGTGAGTGTGAGTGTGTGCACATGTACATGTGCGCCCACACTTGTGGCTCAAACCCAGGCCCTTGCACATGGTGCTAGGCAAGTGGGCTGCACAGCTGCATTCTTCTCCCTTCTCCTTTTCAGTTTCTGTTGTGACAGAATGTCGCTAAGTTACGCAGGTTGTCTTTGAACTCGCCCCATGTCGCCAGCAAGCCTTGAATTTGTGATCTTCCTACCTTAAGCATCCCTAACAGTTGATATCATAGGCCTGTGGCTCAGTTTTATCTGATATTGACATCTGCGTGGGAGCTGGGGGTACATCAGTCTCTGGCCTGGGGCCGGTACCTCGGCTAACTACAGCCATTTACCAGCCCTGACAATGTTCCCAGAGGCAGAGGCCGCTCTCTGGAGCTAGGTCCTGCGGTTTGTCCCTGAAGTCTGCAGAGGATGGAGTGCCCTCCGATGAAGGACACTGGACATTACTGCGGTGTGCTCCTGGCTCGAAGGCCGTTAAATAAAGGCTGGAAAACATTCCCCGGCGTGCCCCAGGTATACGAGAATGGGGGCAGGTGAGGACAGTCCTGTGCAGGCGGAAGTGGGTCTGATGTAGGTGGGAACAGTAGAGGCCACAGCTTTGCTTGAGGGAACCTGAAAAGCAGACGGTCAGCTAGGGAGAGGGCAGTGTGACATCTGGAAGGCCTCCCTACCCTGGCTTTCAGGGGAGGGCTTTGCCTGCATGCTGCTGTGTTTATCCTGACTATGGCCACGTGGATTGAATCTGGAGCGGGTTTGGTGTCATCTAGACAAACTCTCAGTGCCTGTGGCCAGGGTATTGTCACACAAGGGTGGGCCAAACTGCTGTGTTTCCTCCTTTGGGGTAGCTCGAGTCTGAGAGTGGCCTTGTGAAGGTTGCTCAGCTCCAGCGGTACCCTTGGGCTGTTGGCTGGATGGGACCGGCGATTGACAGAAGCCCAATACCACTGTATCGTCTGGGTTTCTTACAGGCCAGGGAGCTGTTAGGGCCATTTTTCGACGCACTGTCTCGTGGCAAATCCGAGGTGACATCAGGTGTAAGGCACAGCGCTAAAGAAGAAAAAGCCACAGCACTTGTTGGAGGCTGCTGAAGGAGCTCACTTCTCAGAAACACCCCAACTCCAGATTCGCTACCCGCGAGTGTGTGTCTGAGAGCAGTTTCTTCATCTGCAGTCCAGCCAGCTTCAGACTATGAATATTAAGCAACAATTAGAACCGTGCCCATGAACAATGCACACAAGTGTTTGCGTGAGCTTTTTGTCATTATCCCCATAACGCAGTAACCGAAGTATTGTGTGCTATGCACCTCATCATAGGCATTACAGGAAACAGAGTGACAACTTAGGCATCGGGATGCGCGCGTAGGCTCCACGGCCATGCAAGGCCCTTTTACAGGAGGGTCCATGCACCCGTGGATTGCGCTGTCGGCAGGTGTCCTAGAGCCAATCTGTCCCAGACACCAAGGGACAGCTGCTCAACACGGTCAGTAATTGAGGATTCAAGAAGGTTATGTATTGTGTGGAAGAAACCACTGAGCAGGGGAGGGGCAGTGACATCAACAGCAGGATGAATGTCAGCAGAAACAAAACGGAAGAATCTCAAGGTCACAGGGGGTCTCCAGAGGGGCACAGGAAGGCGCGCGTAGGAAGCGTGTGCCTGCACCCCGTTCCTCTCAGTCTTCAGAAGGCGATTTAATTTTTCATTTTAGTATGATCCCAGTTGCTTTTCTCTTAATGAATTCTTTCATCACCTCAGACTTGTGTTTGAACGGCATCTTACCAACGACTGTAAGAGACGGCCGAGGGCATAAGGATAGAGAATTTAGTGCTTAATAAAGGAAAAGCGGGCGCCAACGCAGAGTGCCACTGCCACCGTCGTACCGCACTTCAGCAGAATTACAAACAATAATTCCTACGGGGTTACCAGACGGTAGTGTCTCAGAGTCTGGGGTTTAATGAAAGCTCAGCACAGGGGTCAGGGAAGCCAAAGTCCACGGAGGGCACTGACTACATTTAGGTGCGGCCTGGGCAGGCGGGTGCAGCAATGACTCAACTACAGATGAGAGAACAGGCTGGAGGGCAACAGGACTCCTCCAGAGTAAGCTGGTGGGCAGAGGGCTCCTGGGTGATGTCATCTCTTCTGCACTCCAGCAGTGCCCGGGATGCCTTTTAAATTCAAGTCGATGCTTTGATTCATTTAAAACATTATTATATTGTTTGATGGTGTCCTACATTTAAATAATGAATTCTGGCCATTTTCACCTCACCCCCTCTCTCATTCCCTGCTTTACCTCACTGGAAGACCTCTTCCCAATGGTCTCCTTCCTTCCTCCACGGCCTCTTCTTGTGTGGGACCCACTGAGTTTAATGGGCTTTTCCTGCTCAGGCGTAGGTGGAGCAAGGACAACTCTTTGGACAACACCCTCAACAAGCTTCTGAAACAGTGACTAGGAGAGGAGTGTGGGCACGGCCCCTCCCTGGGACCAGGCGGGTCAGCACAGCAGCAGCAGCAGCAGTGAGCTCCAGAGTGGGGACTATATACCTGCTCTTGGTTAGCTTCACCGGAATACAGGCATTTTGCTAGTATTCACACCAAGGAGATGGGACTTAGTAAGTTCAGGGCCTTGATACTGTTGATCAGCGCAGTGTTGGCGCCCCCTTCTGGTGTATTCTCAGGGGTCATGTCTCACGGAGGGCAGAGGTCACAGGATGCTCTACTTTGTACACAGTCCTTGACCATACCCCAGAGCTACTCTACAAAAGACATAGGAGGAGGACCCTGCAGTGTGTGACAATGGAGCTACCAGCCACATTCTCCATGGGCCGTGGCCCATGTTCAGTTCCTTCTGCTGCGTGATTTCTCTCAAGTTCCTGTTGTACCTACCTCTGCAGCTCCAATCATGTTGACTCGGAGCTTAAAACGGCATGTTCTTCCTGCCGACTCCTTCAAGCGCTTTCTCTGCATGTAGCTGTCCATCTCTTAGTTAAGTTCTGTGGCTGGTTAGTACCCATGTGGTGAGGGCCTGCTGCGGTACACGAGAGAGACCTAGTTTCTACTGTCACGGGTTTTCTAACCTAGTGAAATGGACGCACATGTATACTAGATGCGATGAAGCCAGATCCCCACCGCAGTGTGACGGGGCAAGTGAAGTGCGCATGGCTGCCCACTGCTGGGCTGCCCATGGTTGGGGCGAGTGAAGTGCGCATGGCTGCCCACTGCTGGGCTGCCCATGGTTGGGGGCGAGTGAAGTGAGTATGGCTGCCCGCTGCTGGGCTGCCCATGGTTGGGGGCGAGTGAAGTGCGCATGGCTGCCCGCTGCTGGGCTGCCCATGGTTGGGGGCGAGTGAAGTGCGCATGGCTGCCCGCTGCTGGGCTGCCCATGGTTGGGGGCGAGTGAAGTGCGCATGGCTGCCCACTGCTGGGCTGCCCATGGCTGTGTGATGGGGCGGGGCGAGTGAAGTACGCATGGCTACTGGGCTGCCTATGGCTATGGCGGTAAGAGGATGTAGGTGAACAGGGCCCCACATCGCTATTACCTAGCAATTCCCTCTGAGATAAAACCTTCCATCTTGGGAGGGACACTCCTTGAAGATGCCCAAAAGGGAGGGGAAACATTCTATCCTGAAGGAAAGATCCTTAAGATTCAGGAGGTGAACCAACTCAAAAGTTTCAGGAAGTCTCTAAAATCAACCAGATTCACAAGACTCCACCCCCAAACTTTAAAAAGCCATAAGGATGCCTGAAAGACATGCTCAGAGAAGCTGAGCCACCTGGAAGAGGCTCAAAGCATCTGTGCTGAAAAAAAAAAAAAAAAGCAAAAACTACTTGTCTGCCTATTGAACTGCCTGTAAATTGTACAGTGTGCCCAGGGTCCCCAGCTTTCATAGACAGTCACCCATGCTGGGGTGAACCGGTGGTCACAGAGCTGTCTTATTTCACTTCTGTTAAATTAAGTAACATTTTACCATATGTGGTGGTTTGAAAGAAAATGGCCCCCAAAGGGAACGACATTATTAGGAGCTATATCTTTGTTGGAGTGGGTATGGCCTTGTTGGAGGAAGTGTGTCACTATGGAGATGGGCTTTGAGGTCTCACAAATGCTCAAGCCATGCCCAGTGAGACAGACCCCTTCCTGTTGCCTGTGACTCAAGACTCTCAGCTCCTTCTCTGGTACCATGTCTGCCTGAATGCCACCTTGCTTCCCGCCCTGATGATAATGGACTAAACCTCTGAACTGTCAGTGAGCCACCACAGTTAAATGCTTTTCCTTTATAAGAGTTGCTATGATCTCTTCACAGCAGTAGAAACCCTAACCAAGACACCATACTCCAGCAAATATCTCCAACCAAACCCATTGGACTATGGTGGTCTCCTTATGTTGGTCTGTCCTTGATTCCCTATGTGGGGAAAATGGGCATCACGCATGTCTCCCCAAACACAATGATCACCATGGAACTGGGAATGAGAGAATGGCAGGGATAGCATATCACTGCCTAAGGTCCTGCCATCAGTGACCTATTTCCTATAGCCGGCTCCATTTCTCCAAGCCTATAGAACCTCCTTGATAGAGCCACCAGCTAGGTGGATGAAGATAGGAATTTGTGGGGACATTCATATTCTAGTCACAGCAGTTGGAGACTCATCTGAGGGAGAAATACTGAGGATGAACCTGGCAGACCTTCGAGGTCCAAAAACACGAAGTGTCGATCCTTCCAGACTGGGCAGTGGCCCACCTGAGAGCCCTGTTGACTGCACGTATTGGTTTCAATGTGAAATGTCCCCCAAAGTCTCATGTGTTGTAGTCTTGGTCTTCAGCTAGCGACACCCTTTGGCAGTGATAGAAGTTGTGTGGGGATTGGTAGCCTTGTTGGAGGAAATAAATCACTGGGAGTGAGCCTTTTGATGGTAGTGGGGAGACCATACCCCCATCTCTTCCCTCCTACCTGATCACCATGAGGTAAAACATTTGTTCCACCCATGCTATCCTCTGCCAGTGAACCCATCATGTGACTTGTTCATGTGTCTACTCCAATAACCAGCGTAGCTATCATTTCAGAAGGACTTCCGTCAGCACACCCTGTGATCCTATCCTGTGAGCCCATCCAGTGATCCTACCCTGTGAGCCTGCCCCATGAGCTCACCCTGTGAGCCTACTTGTAAGCACACTTTGAGAGTCCACACTGTGATCCCACCCTGCGAGCCCACCCCATGAGCCCACCCAGAAGGGTTTGTCATCTCTGTTATGATTTTGGAGAAAATTCTTAGACATGCAATTGGAAATGTTTAAATCAGACATTTTAACAGTGTTAAGTTCACGGTAGACGACCCCAGAAATGACCCATTCCCGCCCTTTAAAGTCCCCGTGGTAGGCCCTAACCAATCAGTGTCATCACCTGGTGCAGCCTCATCTCCCCGGCTAAGTTCTTCAAGGACAGAGACCAACTCTTTTCTTCAAATCCTAACTTTCATGTAAGTATGTGGTTTGTAGTAAACCCTTTTGGAAGTGTTCTTGTACGTTTACAGTGAACATATACAAATAAACCGAAGCACACTGGGGACTTATAGTTCACTTGGTTGAAAAATACACCTCCGCAAGAGCCAGGAGCATGGGGGATAGTTTGATTCGCTGCTTCAAAGAGGCAGAAACTAAAACACAATTTGGTTCCTGTCTTCAAACTCGGATTTTGATGATCATTAAACAAATACCAGATCAGTCACTTGAGCTTAGATTAAACATTGCATGAAAACACTAGCAAGAGAAGGGACCATGTTTCCCCATTTAGATGCTGTTTCCTTTTAAATTCTATTTTAAACAGGTTTATGAACCTTGTTTAACAGCCAGAAAGCACTGTGTTCAGTGTACAGTGAAAAACTGTGACCAAACAGCTAGAAGAACAGCTCAGAGGGAGGTAAGATTAAAGGAGAGAATTTCAAATCAGGTGATTCAGAACCCTGGCTTCCTGGAAATGACTTGGGGGGTACTGTGGGATGCTGGGAAATTCAGGTCACTGCAATGGCACCATGGAAGTCCCCCTACCCTGCTGCTGTCCCAGACACTTCAGGCATCATGGTACACAGTTATGGGCGTGGTTGGTCCTCACCCCAAAGACACCTGCAAACACAAGTGTTCCATGGGCTTTCTGAACAATCTACCCCCAAACTGGTCTTCACCTAGCCCTGCAACCAATGCTCACTTCCTAAGATCCCTCACGAGCAGCCCTCACTTCTTGCCTGACCCTCTCCAGCAGGGACCTCTGTATTCTCATTTTATACAAAGTAGATTTTTTTTTTTTTTTTTTTTTTTTGGCCAGGCTAACTTTCTGGTAGCTTGAAAGGCTTCTGTTACCTGTTGTGCCAAAGCAACAGGCTTAAAGCTGCCAAGGGCCAAAGTGTGGAATCAACACTTCCCCTGTATGGTGCCTCAATGGGGAGCCTAGAGAAATGTTGGAACCCCATTAAATATGCCTTGCCATGTGTCTTCTAGTGCAGAGGCAGACAAGTGACATTAAAGTAGGAATTCAACCACATTTACTATTCTTAAGTTAAACTTACGTAACTCAGAAGTTTGGATAAATGTTAAATATGTGTTATTAGTGACAAATATTTCACTTATGGGCTCCCAACAGATCGTTTAGGATTATCCCACGGACCTGAAGGTTAACGACATAAAGAGTTCACAGACACACCTGCCTAGACTAGACCCTCAGAAGTCACTCACGTGAAAGCGTACACTGATATACAAACATGTATGCACAGACTGTGCAAGGGCACATGCACTCGTCCACATAGGTCTCCTAAAGACAGCGACCCCTGCAGGAGAAGGCTGCACTGGAGCCACCTGGCTGGCCTGCCTTTCGCCAGTGTTCAACTGCTTAACTGAGTGAGAGGAGCAGATTCGCTTTTGTTTTATCTCTTGTAGTTATCACTAGAAGGAAGGAAGGGAGGAAGGAGGGAGGGAAGGACCCAGGGAAGGAAGGAAGGAAGGAAGGAAGGAAGGAAGGAAGGAAGGAAGGAAGGAAGGAAGGAAGGAACAAGGGAGGATAGAAAGAAAAGAAAAAATTGTTACTTTTTAGAAACATATTTCCTTACTGAGAAAACCAATTTAAATTTACTTCCTGTTGTCCTGTGATTAATTACATCCTATTCACAGTCCGATATTTGATTGAAAAGAAAAATTCCAAGGAAAGGAAAAACAACTCCTTGTCCTTATGTGGAAACCAAATAAGTTGATCTCACGGAACTAGGGTAGAGGTCCCCAGAGCTGGGAAGGAGGCGGTAGTGAGGGCTCAAGAGGGCTGGTGAGTAGGTACAAGAACACAGCTAGAGTCTATAGCACAGCGGGGGATCATCCCTAGCAATACCTCACTACATGTTTCAAAACACCCAAAGAAAGGATAAATGTTTTAGATAATAGATGTTAATTACTCTGAATTTATGACCACGCATTTTTACATGTGTCGAAGTATCGCATTGCACCCCATAAATATGTATGCAGTGACCTGGAAAAGCAAAGTGCCTGTGTGAGGGTGGTGGGGAGTCCTCCTCCAGCAGGGGGACACCTACACCTGTCATGGCCTCCTCCTTGACCCAGTCCTTCACCCTTCTCCATAGCTTTCGCTGTTCCCCAAAGCTCCACACTGCAGTTCTGTCCCGCTTTAGAAATATGATCATACCTTAAAGCCTATGTCTCATCTCCCAAAAGCCTGTATTTTTATTTTTTGCCCCATTTTGGATGCCCCTTTATGTCCCCAGTAAGAGCAGGAACAAGCCTAACGTGGGAATACACAGCCCCACTGAAAGGGTCAACGAGGGAGAGTCTCACAGGTCCTATCTGAAAAATGCATTTCAATATTTATAAGGCTATATAAAAATCAACTCGATTTTTCAACCTCAAATCCTAAGAAATGATGGAGACAAAGAGAAAGACTAAACTCGGTCCCTCAAGGCCCCTCGGCCTCATGCATATATGCAGGGTCTGAGAGGAGAACAAATCTTGGCAGGAAAGCAGTACCTGACACATTATCAGGCTGCAGGAGCAGCCCGCGTTTACCGGATGCTGTCAAATTATTCCCACCCTGCACAAATATGTATTTTCTATCTTCTGAGTCTAAACAATCTCTGTGAATTCTCTCGTCCAGGTTCCCTCTGTGCCCCTCGCATGCACTAAATCATCCCATCGCTCCACTGACTGGCATGTTCTAATAAGAACTCCCCTTGGTCTTGCAGATGATTCTCACGTGAGGACTCCCAGCATGGCTATTTGTCTTCTGTCCTTAGGGTGTCTCGTTGCGTGTGTCATGCATGGGCTTAACCAAAGACGGCACCACGAACAGGCATGAGAAAATGCTATGAACATAATTCCAGTCGTTGGATGCTGAGGGCCTTACAGAAGGTAGCTGCGTTCTCTGGGCCAGGCCTCAGATGGCGCGTGTTTGCACAGTGGGGTGTGGGTATGGGAACCTCCTCTTTGTCGGCTGACTCTAAAGTTTCATGTGCAGCATTTCTGGGGGTGGATGGGGGTGGTGGTTTGAATGAGAACAGCCTCCACAGGCTCATTTGTTTGAGTGCTTGGTCCTCAGTGGAACTGTTAGGGCAGAATGAGAAGGTTTGGCTTTGTTGGAGTAGGGGTGTCACTGGGGATGAGTTCTGAGGCTTCCAAAGCCTACCTGAAGCCTCTTCTCACTCCTTTTGCTTTCTACTTGCTGATCAGATGTGGGCTCTCAGCTCCAGAACCATGTCTGCTGCCATACTCCCAACCTTAATGTTCATGGACTAACCCCCGAAACTGTAAGCAAGCGCCCAGCTAAATGCTTTCTTTTATGAGCTGTCTTGGTCATGGTGTCTCTTCACAGGAATAGAGCAGTGACTAAGTGTCTCTTTGTTCCTCCTCCAGCCCCGGACTTATTTTACCCCACCCCTCATTTCCTTCCTTTACTCCACCCCCACCCATGCTTTCTTCCTTTTCTCCCTCATCGTCCTGCATCAGCAACAACACCTGAGACCTGGTAAGTAAGGACCATGTCCTATAGGGTTCAGAGACAATATTAGAGATCCCCACGCAGTCCTTGGTGAAGGCGCAAGTCATAAACAATCCCACACCAGTTTGGAATTGTGATTAATAGGGTGGTATTTATTTAAAGGGGAATAGCTGGGGGTGAGGGTGGAGCCCTAGGCCCCATGCAAGGCTTCTTGAAGGTGCTGGGGAGCAAAGTTGCCCTGTCCCTCATGGGACTTCCACTTCAGTAAAGCAAGAAATTAGCAAATGATTTCCCATGCATGCACACCGCAGCCACCATCCGTACAAACACATCCATATGACATACGCACCTGTAATTTAAAACATGGTGGGTGAACACAAAAAGAGTCACAGACTACTGTGCGACCCCGAGACTAGAGGTACGGGAAACAGATCACTAAAATGATGAAGAATTAAGTGGGCAAAGAAGAGGGCAGGGCAGATCACACCTGGCACAGCTCCCGTGAGGGGTTGAGATGAAGAAGCAGCAGCTGCTGAGAGGAGCCCAGTAAAGCAACCGAGAGTCATGGCTTGCAGGGTTCAGAGACCGCGTTCAGGATTTCCACGAACTCCTTGGAGAAGTGGGAAACCAATGAAGGGTTTTAGCTAGGAATGGGGTGCTTTAGTAATGATTTCTTTTATTTTTTAAATCTTTTAAATTGTAGATATTTTTGTTTTATGTGTGGGGGTGCTTTGTGTGCTTAGATCTCTGTGTGCTGCGTTTGTTCCTGGCACCTGAGGAGGATAGAAGAGGTTGATAGGCCCCCTGAAACTGGTGGTTGTTAGCTGCCACGTGGGTTCAAGGAAACAAATTTGGGTCCTCTGGAAGAGTAGCCAGTGCTCTTAACCACTGAGCCATCTCTCCAGCCCCCAGACTTGTTGTATTTTTTTTTTTTTTTTTTGATTTTCGAGACAGGGTTTCTCCGTAGCTTTTTGGTTCCTGTCCTGGAACTAGCTCTTGTAGACCAGGCTGGCCTCAAACTCCCAGAGATCCTCCTGCCTCTGCCTCCCGAGTGCTGGGATTAAAGGCGTGCGCCACACTGCCCGGCAACTTGTTGTATTTTTAATTAAAATATAATCACATCATTTCTCCCTTCATCTCTTCATTCCAGCCCTCTTCATGTGCCCCCAAAGAATGCACACACACACTCCCTCCCTCTCAAATTCATGACCTCTTTTTATTTAATTAACATTGTTATGTATATTCATCTAATATATATCAAGAATATATAAGAAATACTATTATCCAGTTATATATACATATGTATATATGAGCACATGTTATTGTATATATGAACATGCATATGCACATATATGTGTTATATGTATATTTGAACATATATGTTTACATGTATTTTTGTATCTACATGAATAAGTATTTAAATACAACCTGCTTCTAGTGTTACTTGTTTGTCTTTTAGGACTGATCATTTGGTATTGAATAACCAGTCAGGGAGCACATACTCCCTTTTTCTCCCAGTTTTAATTATGAGTATGTTTGTGGGTCTATGTGCATGCAGTCAGGGGCCGCAAGAGGCCACAGAGGGCTTAGTAACTTCTAAAGCCGTAATAACAGAGAGTATGAACTGCTCAGCATGAATTCTCTTAACTGAACTTGGGTCCTTTGGAAGAGCAGCCTGTGTCCTTAACCAGGAACTTGAGCCATCTCTTCACCCTGCAAAGTGCATTGTAAAAAGAACGTTTACTGATGTAAAGAGAAGGGACAAATTCTTCAATAAGTTTTACACACACACACACACACACACACACACATACATATATAATGTATATATACATAGATATACTTAACTTTTAGTTTGGAAATTCAAAGAGCTACTCGGCCAGGAGTGTGAGCATGCCTGCAATCCCAGCACTAGAGACTGGGGGCTGATACAATTCTTAGTATATGCCAAGAACATTCTTAAGGTGTTTATACTCTCAAGGGGTGACGACAACAAGGTGAAGCCTCTTCAACTGCTGGCAGTAATGAACGGTGGTGATAAACATATGTCATGTAACAGCAGGTGTAAAGACTCAAGGATCTTAGATATGCTGAAGTTTTCAGATAAATCAGAATGAGGCTCTAAAAACATGTTCACATAATCCTCAAAAAAGAAGGAATACTAAAAATAAGGACAAGCAAGACAGAAACATAAAATGGCAAGGTAGTTAAATAATAATGACTAAACTAATAATTTTTATAAATGATTAAATTAACACAAATCTAACTGGTCTAAATCTACTAAGACAGGAAAGGTGGCTAAGACGTTAAGAGTGCATACTGCTTTTGCATAGGGCTGGAGTTTGGTTTCCTACACCCAAGCCAGGCAGCTCACTGCCGATGCCATTTCCAGCTCCAGGGTTCCTACATCCTCTCCTGGCATCCACAGGCACTTGTCCTCACACAAACACACACACATACACATGTGCATATACATAATTTTAAACATAAAAGAAAATTTTAAAAGGGACAGGAAAGCAATCTGATTTTTGTTTGTTTGCTTGTCAAGACAGAAACTCTGTAACTTTGAAACATGCCATGGAGCTAGTTCTGTAGACCATGCTGGTCTCGAACTACAGAGATCCACCTGCCTCTGCCTCCCGAGTGCTGGGATTAAAGGCGTGCACCACCACCGCCTGGCACAATCTGATTTTTAAAATAGACAATTTTTTAAATTGAATCAGTGTGTCTCAAAAGAATAGCTACAACTTGGCTAACGGAGGTTGGAAGAAAAAAAACTCGCCATCAGTAATCAGCACAGAAATTCGCATCAGAACTGTCATACTAAAGGTTGCTTTTCAAAAGTAGCAAGCACAGACTGATGCATGGAAAAAAGAGCCTGCATGTCCCAGGTGGAAATGTGGCTTAGGGCAGCCATAACGGAAAACCGTTTAGAGGATCACTAAAAACTGAAAATAAATGTTATTATCCAGTAATTACACATTGGAATGTATATCCAAAGAAGATGAAATCAGTCTAAGAGGTATGTGAGTCTTTTTGTGATAGAAACGATATTATTCACAAGTACCAAAATATGGAACCTACTTATCTTTCCTTCAGTAAATAAATGGATAAATACCGTGATATAATGCACAATGGAACATCAAGATAAGTCCATTAGCACAGTGGTGGCGTGATTGTTATGGGGTAAACAACAATTTTCTGATTGGATTTAACTACCCATTCTACAGGAGAAACCGACACATGGTTCTGTAACCTGGATAAAACCCATAGCTAGAGAGTCATATGGTTGAGGAGAGAATCAACTACCTTTGGTTTGTTAAGTGGATGCAGTATCTACTAATCACTTAATCTTACAACAACAGATGATGGTAGATCTTATTCCTCACCATAGAAGTATCTATTGCAGTGGATAGCAATAAACACAAAGACTCACAGCCTGTGAAGGTGGATAGGTGTCTACAGAGTGCTCATCTCCAAATGGGACATCTTTATCAGTTCCTTCCCACAAGGCTCAGGAGCAGAAAGATGCTAAGAGACAGAGGTTTGGGAAGACTAGACAGAAAGTGTTGTGTGAACGTGACAGACCACTGCGCTCAGGAGCTCACAGCAGCTGTGGTTGCCTGTACAAGATCTACACAAGACCAGTCCAGTGAACATCCCAGTAGGGATGGAGGAGAACCAAATGAAATCCACCCCTACCTGAGAGCTGCCGGCAGTGATGGATGTGGGGTGGGGGTGGGGGGAGAGTTAGGTGTTTTTATTTTCTTCTTCAGAAATGTAGAGGATGACCTGGTACTCATGCACATACGGACAGCTAAAATTGGACTTGGTGGGTTTCAAAGAAAAAAACATGAAATTCTCAAAGAATAAATACATTTTAAAAATGAAGGATGTTTTATCATTTGTGATAAAATTGAAATACCTAAAAAATCTTGATGTTAAGTAGAATAATTTAGGTCCAGAAAGACAAATAGCACATGATTTCACTTATATATGGATTGGGGGTAGTAACCCCATGTATGAGTGTCCATCGATAGAGGGTGTGTATGTGGGGTGTGTGTGCGTGCGTGCATGTGTGTGTGTGTGTGTGTGTGTGTTTACAGAGACCAGAAACTTGTCTCATGTGTTACTCCTTAAGAGCCATCTACCTTAGTTTTTGAGACTGGATCTCTCTCTGGAAATCAGCCATCAGGCTAGGCTGGCTAGCTGTTGAGCCCCAAGAATTGCCTGCATCAACCTCCCCTGAATGGATTATAAGATACCACATCTGGCTTTGTCACATCAGTTCTGGGCATCAATCTCAAGTCCTCGTGCTGGCAAGGCAAACCCTTTATAAGTAAGCGGTCTTCCCTGCCCACAATATATTTGTGTTCTTGAAAAACTGTTGATAGTAGAATTCAAGTTTTGCCACTGTGAGAAAGGATCAGTATGTGAGTTAGTAAGCACACTTGTTTTAATCATTCCACAGTGTACACATATTTCGAAACATCATACAGAGAATTGTGTGCGTGTGTGCGTGTGCGTACAATTTTTACATAAAAAAATACAAAAGAAGAATTGAAGGCATAGTTTTGTTGACTCCAGTGCTAAACTATCCAAAGGACATAACTTCCCCGTTACCCCTCTGCTGGCTGTGATGGGTCCCTTGATTTGCAGTGTGATATCATAGATGTTGAACAAGGATGCTTGAGTCAATTGCTTTGATTTTGGACAGAGTCTGGGAGGTGGATCCTTTGGATTCTTCAAGAAGCTTTTTTGTCTAAAATTTTATTGTCTAAGATCTCCTGAGTAAATTGGGAGCATTGGGACCTTGGGAGAGGGTTGAAGGGGAGGGGAGAGGCAGGGAAGAGATCAGAGAAAAATGTAGAGCTCATTAAAAATCAATAAAATTAAAAAAATTGTCTAACATTCCTGCTTTCTTCTTCTGTCTCTAGATCCTCTCCTTTTAATGGTTGACCCCTATACTGCAATCTGTTCCCGTCTGCAAGAACGGACCTTTGACATAAGACTCTGAGCAGTGATAGATTTTTCTTACCAGCATGTAAAATCTGCCATTATCTCCAGAATTATTCTGGAAGTAATTAACCCAAGTGTGGCCTATATAATTTTTTGGTTAGCATAGTTTGTGAACGTGGCACTATGTCTTTAGAAGTTAAACCATTTACTAAAACACTCAGCTCTGGGGGATTGTGCCGGCCGCGTGTGCAGGCGCTGGAAATTATATCTAGACAGCCCCTTCCGAAGAAAACAATTAGCGCACCATGCCCGGTAGCGCATTTTCTGCTCAAACTGTGTGAAAAGGCAAGGCTCGCTCTGAGAGACCCACCTTCGGCAGTTCATGCCGTTTACGGAAGTCTCAGGTGCCAGATTCGCAACTAATCAGGTTTCCTATCTCAACGGACAGCTCAGGTGGAGTGCCGTGATTTTATTTTCTTGTCTGATTCAAAGTCGGGATTCAAAATTCAAAGAGAGATGCAGCGCCTCCTTTGTACCGCCCAGGAAAAAAAAATGACCTCTAGGTTCCATTTCAATGTGCTTGTCTGGTGCGGGGGGGTAGTTAGTAAGGCAAGAATTATAACTCGCTCCGCAGGAGCCATCATGCATTCTCCAGGGAATAATCACTGACGGGCAGGCTCCCTGCAGAGCCCCTTGCAGGCATAAGCACCATCCCATCCCATCCACTGTGCGAAAACCAGTAACCACCCTCCCTGGACCACAGTGCGGTTCCTGGGGCCTGGGCATCCGTGACAGATTCAGAGGCATCGCGTCCTCATCATTGCTGCTTATGAGTTTTCGTTCGCCATGTTCAGGTTCAAGGACTACTGCAAGTGCTTTCTGAAACGCAGCCCAATTAAGTGAGTCACGGAACATTTCTTCAAAACCTTGATGGCTGAGAGCAAGCTCTGAAAGGAGAGTGAGAGAATGCCGTTCATGTGGGCACTGCTTCCCCCAGGAAGACCCTCCTTTATGAAGATGAAAGCCACACCGAAGCCCACCGAAGCCCTCCACACAGGTTGGCTTATCCACGGGATGTCTAAAGTTTACTTCTTGGGGGCTTTCACTTACCCAGAAAAAAAAAAAAAAAGAAAAAAAAAACAGTGATGTTTTCATTAGTGAAGTCAGAGTTTCCAATGGTGAGGGTAGGGTATAAAGTGCCCCCCACAGCTCCTGTATGACGCATGGCCAGATCCAAGTGGTGAGACCGTTAAGGGATGTCTTAGTCAGGGTTGCTGAGGCTGTGGTAAGAACACCATGAATAAAAATAGGTTTGGTGAGGAGACGGTTCCCTTGGCTTACAGTTCGCCATGACAGTCCATCATTGAAGAAAATCAGGGCAGGATCCTGGAGGCAGGAGCTGATGCAGAGGCCATGGAGGGGTGCTGCTTACTGGCTTGCCCTCCACGGCTTCCCCAGCCTATTTTTTTTATAGAACCCAGGACCGCCAGCCCAGGGATGGCAACAACCGCAATGAATTGCGCCTTCCTCTATCAGTCACTAATAATGAAAATGCCCTACAGGCTTGTCTACAGCCCGATCTTATGGATTAAATTGACATCAATGTAGCCAGCATAAAGTCCAGGAGGCAATCTTCAGGTTACTGGGACACACACCCTTGAAGGAAATGATGTCACCCTAGCCCTGGTCTTCTACTTTCTGGCCCCTGCCAGAAGGGTGGTAATTTTTGCTCTGCAACCCCACCCTACTGGTCTGCCTCCCACGGCTCTGTACAATGAGGCATCTGGACTATGGATAGTAAACCTACAAAACTAGGTCCTAAAATGACCTCTCTCTCTCTCTCTCTCTCTCTCTCTCTCTCTCTCTCTCTCTCTCTCTCTAATAGGCTGCTGTTCTCTGGCATTTTCTATAGCTGGGATGAAAATATGGCTGCCTCTGGCTCATCCTGTTCAGTCTGAATCTTAAACAAGACTCCTCCTGGAGATGAAAGAGCACAGAGCACCTGTTCTTAGGGACACCAAGAACAGACTGAAGGGGAGCTGCTGGGAGATGTGGACCAAGTTAAGATGCGCTGACCACAGCGACTGACCACAGAGGCTGACTTGTGTACAATGGGGGCAGACCATGTATTACTTACTTGATTCGCAGGGCTGTCTCTTTCTACAACATATGGTTATCAATTTACAGCCCAGCACATCATGTATTCCGAGCAGCTCACACTGGCTGCAGCACAAAGACCATACTTATTAGTGACATAAATCAAGAGTTTCTACACCTGAATAAAAATGAACCTGTAGCCCTCACCTAGGGCAAGGAGAATTGGAGAGCGGCCCTTGTTATCCCTATAGCAAACACTAATCACTCCCTTTCCTGAGCGCTGGCCCTAACTGCTCACATCCTGTTTCTATGGGAAGAGAGAACAAACAGCCGTGTCTGCCTGTTCCTTCAAATCAGTAAGCACCTCAGAGGACCCCAGCTGCAGGAGCTGGCTTTCTCTTAACTATGATACATTTTTGAAATGGAAAATCTTGGCTGAACAGGGGGTGGTAACTAGCATAAAAGATGGCACTGGGGTTCTTGCTCACAAAATAAAAACCTTTTGACTGCAAGAATCTTCTCTGTGGTGGTGGGGGACAATTGTCATTTATCTCTGCAAGCCACAGGTGAGAAACCTTAGCTTGAGGACGGCGGTGAGTGCATTCATTGTCGGTGAAGTGCCTTCTAAGGTCAAGATTCAAGGTCAACTTGAATCTCGGATGCCAGGTTCGCCCAAGGGAAGTGAATAAGCACATCAGATAGGTATGCAGTCTTGCGCTTGGTAGGACCAGCTCATGACATGGGACAGGGGAGCCACCGTGTCTAGCACTGCCCTGGAGTTGCTGGTGTGGTTCTGTGCTGTCAGGGATAGCCTTCCAGATGATGCCCTGGGTCATCAGAGCTCTGAGTCATGGTGCTGAGGGCATGTGCATCCACAGCTACAGGGCCCGTGCTGTGGGATGGGTAAACCAATGGTAACACTGAGCGGACAGATCCAGGCCAGGGGGAATCAGTGCCACCGATACTCCCAGCAGGAAACTACTTGAGTATTTCATCATGCTCAAAATGTTTCCTCCTTATAAAGGCTCGCCCGCCCACACAGAAAATTAAGTTATGGACAAGCAAGAACTACAACAACAACAAAGATGTCTTCAGGGCCTTGTTTGATAGCAGATAAGGAAATTGTCCTTATTTGGAAGAGGAGGCGCCATTGTGACTGGTACAAAGCAGTTGCAAGGTCAAAATCGTAAGCTGTCAGAAAAGGCCCCCAGGCCCAGGAACGTAATTCCCAAGACTGTGATCTGTCAGGACCACGAGAGGCGACACCAGTTAAGCGGAGTGATGCGCATGTGTGTGCGCAGCCTTCGAAACCTCAGAGCTCCCTAGGAGGTGATTAAGCTTTTCCTGACAAAGCCAAATGCTGAATCCATGGTCTCTCTGTGCTTTCTTTTCCTTTCCTTTTTTTTCTCCTGCCCCTTCTCTTACCTTTAAGACACTCTGGGAAGTAACTAACTTTCCGTTTATTGGCAGAGGCGTTACAGTGTTTACTGTTACTACATTGGCCTCCTCTTTCCCTTTTCACCCACGTTTATTTCACAATAGCTGAAGCAGGATCATCCTCCCCTGGTTTATGGGACCGTATTTATAGATGCTCATTTCTTTCCCTCCATTACTTCCTTTTACAATGGCACGCCGATATTTTAAAAGCAGACGGGGGTTTCTCCTTCATTTGGCATAAATCCGATCGCTGGCTTCCATCCAATGCAGAGTACTAAATCTGCCTCATGAAGGAGCAGGCATCAGCCTGGGAAATGGAGGACGTCCAAAGGTCCATCCCCTGCCCCGCCAAGGCACATGATGACCAGCGCCTACGGTCACACCCTTCTCTGCTTTGCACTGCTTTGTTTTGTCCTGCTCCAGTGACTAACAGGATAGCTGACTGGATAACTTACAACAGCAGAAATTGGCTCCTTACAGTTCTAGAAGCTGGGGAGGGAGTCTCATGATACCAGTAGCTCCACACTTTAGCTTCACAGCTAGCGGGGGCCCATCTTGCGGGTCACCAGTGATGCCTTCCCACCGTGAATTCACTGTGGCGGGGACTAGTTAGTCCTGGATCTCCTATAAGGACACTGATCCCATTCATAAGGACAGATATCCCTGGCTTACTCACCTCCCTAGCAACCTCACCTTCTGTTTATTTTATATTTATGTGTGTACCTCGGGATGCCATTCCTCAGGTATTGCCCGTGTTTATTTCTGGGACAGTCTCTCGCTTGTCTGGAACTTGCCAAGTAGGCTCTGAATGTTGAACAAAGAGAAGGAGGAAGAGGAGGATGAGAAGGAAAGGGGGTAGCAGGAGGAGAAAGAAGAGGCCGGGAGGGGGGAGTATTTCTCTTGACCCTGTTCTGGGTTCCTGTTCACATTCACTCTCACTTTGCAGCAAAATAACTCCCAAAGAACAGCTGGTGCTGTTCATGCCGAAGGTCCCCTCCATGCTATCTTAAATCTGACCAAACTGACCTCTGACCCCCCATTTTACCAAATGTCTTTGCAAAGTTGACTAGCGACTCAAGTTGTTTTTTTTCATAAGCTAGGAGCTGAGGCAGTTTCAGCTCCATAAAATGCTTACCCTGGTTTGGGGGTTCCACATCCCCTGCTCTCCTGTGTTGGTTGTTCGCTTGTTTCCTTGTATCCGTTTTCTTGGGTGGGTCCTTCTCAGCTCATTGGAGTGTCCAGGACACTATCTGAGAGGAACTCAGCTACCATCAGGACCTTAAGAACTACCCTGGTAACTATCATGTCCTTTGGTTTCTGGTTCTGATGTTACAGCACCTGGGGCCTGGCTGACCCTGTGGGGACTATTAGCCTCAAGGGTTAGCACGTTTCTAGAGACAGCTTGAACCTCTGTCTTTAGTGTGCCCTTCACACACTGAGTGGCTAGTCCTCGGCCCACACCTCCTTAACCCACCTGCTGTGACAAGCCCAGGGCCAGGCAGCACACAGCAAGAACATTTGTTCCCTCACTGAAACGCCATGTAGTGTGCCTTTTCAACTCTTCCTTCTAGAAACCACAGTGAAGCTTCTTGTCCTTGTCCCCAACCACTTATTTCGTCATGGTACTTGACTTGGTTATTGTTCTATCTCTCTGATAGACGCCAGGACCAAGGCAACTTGAAAGTCAGTTACTTGGGGCTTGTAGTTTCAGAGAGTAGGGCCATGATGGTCATGTCAGGAAACAAGGCAGGAGGCAGGTAGGCATGGTACGGGAGCAGTAGCTGAGAACGCTCACATTCTGATCTACAAGTTGGAGACAAAAAGCTAACTGGAAATGGCCTGGGGTTTTGAAACCTCAAACCCTACTCCCAGTGACATAACTCTTCCATCAAGACCACACCTCCTAGCCATTCCCAAATGGCTCCACCAGTTGGTACCGCGCAGTCAAATATATGAACCCACAGTGGCAATTCTTCCCCAGACCACCACAGTGCTCCCTATGCGGCCTGTCTCACCTTACCATGGAATTGTGAATATAACACACATTGCCTTTATGACAGTCGTGAATGTTTTGACAGAGCCGCTAAAGTAAATTCTGAGTCCTCCTGAAGCAAATGTGCACACACATATAGAGAGACACACATAGACATGTGCACACACACATAGACACACACAGACATGTGAACACGCACACATAGAGAGACACACATAGACATGTGCACACACACATAGAGAGACACACATGCGCACACACACATAGACACACATAGACATGTGCACACACACATAGACACACATAGACATGTGCACACACACATAGAGAGACACACATGTGCACACACACATAGACACACATAGACATGTGCACACACACATAGACACACATAGACATGTGCACACACAGAGAGACACACATAGACATGCGCACACACACATAGAGACACACATAGACATATGCACACACCAAGCTTATTTTTTCCATTCCAAATTTCTGTAAGCTTGCAACTCCTACATCTGTCTACATTCTGAACATCTCCACTAGATGTACTTAGCCAGTGCAGCCTGTGCTGGCTTCTTCCCACAGAGCCATTCCTACCACAGTTTCCCTTGTAACTGTCCAGATTAACCTAACCTTCCTAATTCTCAGTCCCAACTCCACGATGCTACCCTTACTCCTCTCTTCCTCGCCCCTCACTCCAGTCTGTTAGCAAACGTTGATACCTGAATCCTATCCCTGCACGATGCCATGTCACATTCAAACCCCCTGCAACACACAAGACTTCAGCTCACATAAATACACCAGGATACCATATACTCTCAACAAATATTTATTGGATGAAAATATAGCCGCTTATGCTATGATCTAATCAAGTGGTAAATTAATGCATGTCCTACTTTTAACAAGAGGGATGATATTACACTTTATTTCCATTATTTAGCTTGAAGGCAGATTAAGGTTTATTGCCCAGTGTAAGATGAGCCCTGGAGAATAAGATCCGTTCCATTCTCGGGAGAAACCCAATACCATCCAATGGTGTCTGTGAGTGCCCAAGAAGGCTGGAATTGCCTTTGACCCTGGCTTCTCCTGGTTAAGTCTATGAACTTTTGGTCATTCCATGCCTTTTGATTCTCTCTGCGACATGGAAAGTTGTCTAAGTTTTCCTTGCTCATTCTCATAAATTGTTCTGAGTGTAGCATAATTTACTGAGTAATTCTGCCTCAGAGAAAGGGTGGCTTATAGTCCCAAATGATTTCAAATTTCATGCCACAAGTCATGTCGTCGTATCTCACCCACTCAGCACTGGGCTTTTGTGGGAGCTGCTTCCCTCTGCACAAGTCCTCAAGAACCACACACCTTTACTCTCTTGGCCTCCTCCAGCTCCTCCTCACACCACAACGTCGCCACCTCTCAGTTCTCGCTCTTCAGAGGAACAGAATAAACTACGCTTCTGTGTTAGAAGAGCTTCCTCTGTTAGTTTACTTTTGCTATAAATTCTTTTCTAATGAATAATTTCAAATGGAAAAATCTAAGGAAGAGGACAATGAGCACTCTGTGTCACAACATTTTGGTCTAGCAACTGTTAATGGTTATTGTATTTTTTTCTGAAACATTTTAAGGCAACATCTATACACCATAACACTTGGTGCTTGCTATACCAGCTTCTAAAGCAAGGGCCGGAATTGGGATGACCATAGAGCAGCTTCCACACTGACCTTGTAACTCTCCTGGTACCTTAGTTATTCTCAGATTTTCCTACTTGTCCCCAGGCAACTGGGATTTGGAATAATGTTTTTCATATCTATGCCCATATTTATTTGTTTATTTTTAGTGTGTGTTATATACTCCTCTCTCTCTCTCTCTCTCTCTCTCTCTCTTCGTGTGTGTATTTAGTATGGGTAACTGTATTACTTAGCTGTAACTGAGCATGTCTCATGTCGAGGCTTTGTCCACAACTCCCTGACTTAATCTTAAAGACAGTATCTCACAGTGAACCTAGACCTTACCACTTCAGTGAGACTGGCTGCCAACAAGCCTGTGGTATCTACCTGTCTCTGTCTCCCCACTGCTCAGATTCCAGATGTGCACGGCCACATCTGGTGTTTTCATGGATGCTGGGGATCGAACTCCCATCCTCTTTCTTGTGCAGCAGGCACTTTACCCATTGAGCCATTTCCCTGGCCTCAATCTGTATCTAAACCAGCACCCTATTATGTGAGGGGCCTTAATGAGATTTCTAATGTTTCCCTTTGTACACAATGGAGACAAACAGAAGGCCAAATGCTCTTTGTTTGATTAGTAGTTGGCATAAGTCAGCGCCACTGAAATGGGGTTTCTCATGCAGATGGCCTGAGATGCAGGGGCTCACATGTTGGTTAAATTGAGATCTGTAAACAAAAACAAACACGAGAAAGAGCGGCAGAAGCAGTAAGTCATGGAAACCAAGTCTCCAGATTACACAGGCATGGGCTTTCATGGAAAATGTATGCAGCCCTCAGCCAAGGCTTTCTGGGGTCCCTGTGGCTGTTACCTAGCAACAAGTCCATTACCCAGGGGCACACAGGAGTCCAGTTGAACAGGGAAGAGTGTGCAGGTAACAGAACTAAATTTCCCCCTTTATACTATGCTAATAACGCAGGTCTCCCGCAGTCTTTCGGGGGCGCGCGTCTGAAGAAATCAGCCCTGTATAACGTTTCCCGGCGTTAAGTCCCAGAGGAGGAAAATGGCTGGGGCTTAATTTGCTCTGCGCATGTCAGCACTTATGTGTCGGCAGATCCACCCGACAGGAGCGAAAGATCCAGCGTGCAAAGTCACCCAAATTCAAATTAGTTCTGAGTCATGGGCAGGGCTCCTCAACCCAGCCCAAATCACCCCGATGGCAAATGAAGGCTGGGCCTCAGGGTGACTGCTATTATTACTTCTCTCTAAAAGCGGCTTTTAGTACATGACCGTATTTTCTCCAGACTGGCCCTGCCCTGCTCTCAGCATTCACCCGGGCTCCAGTATTACTTCTCCGTCATCTTTTCTCTTTTTATTTTTTCTTTTTTTAACTTTGTCTAAGAAAAAGTTTTGCTTCATGGCATAGTATTTTAGTAATGTGTTTATGTTAATGGTCTTTAATAACAACACTACTTTTTAAGTAGAACACTGAATGTGTTTCCCTAATTTTGCATTTTGGTTTACCTTTTAACTGAATCAGGCTAAGACAGGAGTTAGCAGAGTTAGGAGGGCAACTGAGTCCTCCAACCACTGCCCTAACTTTTCATTGATGAAATTGTTTTGTTGTTTGTTTTGCAAATTAATTGAGGTGGTGAAAATTCATCTGTCCTAGAATTATGCCTCAAGCATCCTACATTCTATACACCATAAAAGTGGCCCATATTTTTTAATTTAAACACAGCATTTGCCTCTGGGCATTGTTTTAGAGAGAGAAAAACAATCCCGCTGATGTTGAGAAGTGTCCTGGCATCCACAGTAACAGGAGGCTCGTAAGGCTTCTGGAAGCAAGGCTAAGCGTTTGCCAGACTCTGCTGGTTTAAGACAGCTCTCGCTCAGTCTTCGCAATGCAGAAAGTCAAGAATAGAGGTGGGGCCTGGACCTGAGCAACAGTTCCCAAGGCCATGCTCTTGCTACATCCCAACCTGTGTCTTCAGGTGGGTGCTTATTCATGCAATCATCCATCCATGGGATCTGTGCTTTAAGGCGTTGGGGATTTGATGATGAGCAAGATAGACATGGCTGTCATTACTACGGGCTTGTCATCAAGTCTGAAGGACTCAAGTGCCAGATGCTGTTCCGCTCTGCATGACCTTAGTCATTACAGATCATGATGGGCAATGGGCGACATTTCAAAGACAAGGTTTCTCAGCCCGTCCACTGGTTCACTTTTTTTCGAGCGTTTATTAGACATGCTTTTTCTGTGTCCTGGAATGTTGAGTCTTCAGGCATACACATAAACATGAGCTCACATGACAAGGACTAGCTTTTTACATGAACGCTCAAAGGGAGTGACGCTGTGGCTTGGTGACAGGGAACTCTCCGTGGTGGGATATCCATCACCATGAAAAATGAATGTAACAATATAAAATAAGAGTGCTCAAAGAACTTGAAGGGCATAGTGAACCCGGGAACCGGCGACTGCAGAGCAGAGCTGCTCTCAGGAAAGACCCTTCCTCCTTCAGCCTGTGAAGGACCCATGTGATTTCCATGTGACTTTTTGCTTTTGTGCTGAAAGATTCATAAGAAGTTCTATGAGAACACCTTGTCAGGGCTGGGGAAATGGCTCAGTGGGCAAGGGGCTTGGGGTGTAAGCACAAGGGCCTGAGTTTGGATGCCCGCCACTCATATAACAAGTTGGATGTGGTATCACACACCTGCAATCCCTGAGTTTTAGAGGCAGAGAAATAAAAGTCTTAAAGCTTGCTAGCCAGCAGCCAGAACAAACACACACACACACACACACACACACACACAGACACACACTAACTCGGATACAGACACACACAAACACAAACACAGGAATACTCTAGCCTACACACACACACACACAGACACACACAGATACACAGACACAAATATAAGAATAATCTAGCCTACACATATACACATACAAACATACACACACACACAGAGACACACACTAACACAGAGACAGACGCACACAGACACAAACACAGGAATACTTTAGCCTAAACATACACAGAGAGAGAGAGAGAGAGAGAGAGAGAGAGAGAGAGAGAGAGAGAGAACACTCCCCTAAGGAAGATTTTCACCAGCTTCATTGATCTCTGAACTACGGATTCATCTAAATCATCTGATCATTTGTCCCCTCCACCAAGACAGCTCCTGGACACCTTTCACAGCCATCACAAAAGAGTTATGTGTAGTGGGGAGGTAGAGGTCAGAGGTCATAGGACTCTGAAGCAGGGATATCAGCACCCTTCCCCTGTCTTTTATATCCTGCCTTCTGTCTTCTGTCTCCTCTTCAGGAACCTGGACTGTCATCCACCAGCATGACAGCATTCTCTGGCATCCAGAGCGGCCTTTGTCCATCCACAGTAGAAGACGAGGTGCCACGAAATCCAAGATTCCTGGAATCCCTCTGCAGGGGCAGACGGTTGGACCCTCAGAAGGATATCTTATGTGCTGCCTCTGGGATCTGCAGCAGGATGGAACTTCAGGCATTGCTGTGGGAATGGGCTTGGCACTAAATCCTTCCTGTTCTGTCTCGCTCTCTGTCCTCCAGGTGCTACTTTCCAAGTGAACCACTTGCACCTCAACTTTTTTTTGTCCTAGGAGCTGTTCCTAGCCAAGTGTCCTGGCAGAGTCATTTTGTATAGGCCCTGATTATCTATATATGCATCCCATGTCTGTTACGGCGTAAAAGAACAGCAGACAGAATTTATTATAAAATATTTAGCTTTAATAAGGGAAAGACTTACAAAACCGAGGTTCCCGCAGAGAAGAGGAAAAACAGAAGGGAACGCAAGGAGCATGCCCACAAACTTTATAAGTAAAAAATAACCTCAGGGGATCCCGCCCTTCAAGCAAGGTGATTGGCTGGGTCTCCCCTACATCTCCCCCTTTTGTCTAAATAAGACAGAGCCAAACCAAATACAACGATGTACAATAGGAACAAATAATAAATATAAAATTACAAATAACAAACAATATTGAGCAAGAAACATATAACAAAAGTTTTGTTAAACATTTTATCTCAAGGAGTCTAAATAATGTAGAGAGTAACTACAATTATCTAATCTTTAACTCCGTCAAAGATCTGAGAAGGGAAGTAATATTACTTAAGCAACCAGAAGAACAAACGAGAAATTTCCAAAATGTGCAACAAATGCAGAGACAACTGACTACCTGGGCAATCACCCAAAGTCTCATTTGTAATGTTGAGTCAACCAACTTTGGCCAAGCCCTAACATAACTGACATATCATTATTAAAGGCAAGGAACTTTCATAGAACTATCCTACCCTGTCTCGGCAAGATAAGACAATCCTGTTTTATCCACTTATGGATATTTTGTATCTTTGTCAGTAGTCAAAGTATGGGCTTTTCTTAACCCAAAGGCAAGTTCTGCCAAGAAGACAAGCTCCCAGTGGAGTGTCTTTGGTGCTCAACGTTCTCTCAGGAGTAGAGCGGTGTTGCCAGGAGTGTTTGTGTGTCATTGGCATGGAATTCTAGGTTATATTAAAGGCCATTTTCTACAGCTCTTCGAAGAGGCTGAAGATTATACTATCTATACTAAATATAATCTCTATGTATCTAAAAAACCTGATTATCCTAAAAATAAATATGACAAACATATAATTCTCAATACCTATCTAATTTGAAGACTAAGAGAATAAACAACTGTGCAACATATGAAGACAATGATCTCCAACAGTAAACAATGTCATTACATAAATAATATCAGAGGCAGAAATGTGCATTGAAATATGGTAAGTATATCAATACAATATAGACAGAGGTATAAGCATACTCTTATACAATAGAGGTAGGAGCACTCACATTCAATATTTAATATATGTCTTTCTGTTCTCAAATTATTTCCATGCAAAAGGCTGCACACAATGTCACACTTCCAGCGAGGCCCAGAATCGTAAACAGAGGCAGCTGCCTCTGAGAAGCATTGGCTGCCAGTTACTCCCATCACGCTCAGCCCTGTTTATTTTGTGACTCTTTGCATCAACCCCAGTGTTTTAGGGTTGTTTTGGGAATCCAGTATTTGCTGCTGCTATCATTTGAATCCATCCCCTAAGTTCACGTGATGGAGATTCAATCCATATTGTCAGTTTCCTTTAAGGGGTGAATGACAATGGAGTGATCTGGTTATCATGGGAGATGGATCCTGATCAAAAAATCGACAATCAGCTTACCAGGGATACACATGTCCTTAGTATATCCACAGTTTTGGGATCAATTTCTAGCAGACTTAGAGAGTGATGCCCGGATGTGTCAGGGCACACGGAGACATTTTCTGAACAGAATGCTGTGGTGTAGCACTGGGCTGAGTCGTGGAGGACTCTAAACACAGGAGGGACTGGAAGGTGGGCACAGGTAAAGCACACGGAGAGTTAGAGGAAGTTGACAGGTGGGGAAGGAAAGAGGTAGACAGAACAGAAACCAGAATGAAACAAAATTCACCCAGAAGATATGATTTAGACAATTTTGCATCCTGCATGGGAGTTCTGCTTGGAAATAAAAGAGGAAGAGACACACAGAAACACCCACAGCGGACGAGCATCCTTAGCATCGTCAGAATCTTCCGTTTCCTTCCAACAGCCATTCTTAACGTTGGATCAGTCATTGCTCAGAACTGCTCTATGCTTGCTTGCTTGCTTCCTCCCTTCCCTCCTCCTTTCCTTCCTTTCTCCTTTCCTTCCTTCCTTCTTTCCTTCCTTCCTTACTCCCTTCCCTCTTTCTTTCTTTCCTTCCTTCCTTCTTTTCCTTCATCCCTCCCTTTCCTCTTTCCTTCCTTTTTTCCTTCCTTCCTTTCTTTTTCTCTTTCTTTATTGCTTCTCATCAAATTGTTCACAAATTAAAAGTGTCAAAGGTTAAAAAAAACTATTTAGCTTTTAGGTGTATAAGTGACTGCTTGGCCAGTTTCTTAGGAAAGAGGAGGGAGCTACTATCTGCCCATGAGTCCTAGTTCACCATCATTTTATTTATTTAGTAGTTTTGCTACTATGAACTGAAGTTTCCTGGAAAAGTCACACCTCTATTAGGGATCCCACAGACTGGTTGAGTGGAACTTCATGAATGCAATGAGTTAGAATGTTGCGGAATTAGAACAAACCTAACTGACGACCTTTGGGGCCCTTAGCAGCCAGGTCCTACCAACTCCAACTTCCATCTACCCTATCATCTTTCCAGGATCAGAGAAAACCTTAGGAATGCATCAACTTTGCAAACCTTTAGCTTCCGCCAAAGCAAAGATGTCATCATATAAAATCTCATGTAAGACTGAGACACACCCCCTTCTCTGTAATCTGCAAGCCATCCCCACCAATTAGGTGGTAGATGAGCCTATTTAATAATTTTATAGTTCTTTGACTGCACCAACCTTCTGTAACAAGTTCCTTAGTGCAACATGGTGTTTGGGTAGCTTGGATCCATATTCTAGGGCTTTGACCCCTCATGTTTAGCCCGGGATAAGTCTCTCTTATTCTTATTGGAGCCTTGACTCAAGCTCCCTCACCTTTCCCTTCTCAGGGCTATAAAACTACAAAATGTGTTTTATCCCCGACTTGTATGAATATTCCTGGGGCAGAATGTGAGTCTGCCTGCCGCGTGCACGTGTCCCGTGTTCCATCACTTCACCCACTCGTCCCTCTCAGGTGACTCATCTCCCTACGCAACCAAAGTTCCACGGGGGCAAGTGGCCAAGTGTGGTGGTAACAGCCCAGGACTGCAGATGGCCATCTCCGCACACGGCCTTCATGCCAAAGAAGTCATGGGCATGAAGAAACCACTCGGTCTCCGGCTGCCTTGAGCCTCTTTAGTCTGGGAGAACTACAGCTGGCCAGGCTGAAACAAACAACTCAAAGCCTAACGCACATCTGTGAGGAGACAACATCCAACCAGAGCCCGGGATAAACTGTGCACTGTAGACATCCCCAGGCCATATTAAATGTCGGCAAAGAGCAGATGGGAGGTTGTTTCTCGGGGTTCTTGCTCCGAAGACCCCTCCACACTCAGAGGCTGGGGATCTGCTTGGAGTCCTGGCTATGGAGGAAGGGCTGGTTTTGTTTCTGTTCCAGCCTGAGGTTTTGGCTCTGGCACCACTAACTCCTCACAGGAAGCTGGCAGAGTAGGAAAGCAGAGTCTCTAATTAGGGCTGCCCTGTAGACCAGTCTCTCTTCCTGTGTGTAAAATAGGGTGAGGATGCTGGCCTCAGAAGATGACTGGAGATTTTGTTTCCATGTGCAGGGCTTTGGGTTGTTGATCTAAAGGTGTATCTGCACATGCACTGTTACTATTTCTCACCCGCTCGGCAGTGCCCTGCTGGCCCTGCCACACAGTCTTCCTCTGGGCATTGTTACTGTCCTCACAGTTTCCAGCCCACCAAGCCTGGGCTCCCTGGAGTGGGACAGCCTCTGTCAGGTAATCTCATATTGTTGCTTAGGAATTTAATGCAAACACACAAAGAGTTACTTCTCTATACTGAGATACTTTCTGTTTTAGTATGGAAGCCAAGCCTTGTAGACCTTATGTTCCTGGGTCGTCTCTCCTATGTGTAGGGACCATGGACAGGAACTGGGGAGGGAAGGCAGCTCAGGGAGGCACAAAGCTGGTGATTTGACTTGGGAAGCCTGTCCCTTACTTTGAATCCCAGAGTTCAGGAGCTGGTGAGGGGAAAGACCCCTCCTTATTGAGGCCCCTTACACATTGCTTCCATAAAGTATTTTTTTATTATTATTTCCACTGTTTATAATTTCATTGTATGGATGTGGCAAAACTGTCCCTGAATGCCAAGGGCGTGATGGGTTTGGCTAATGTTTGGACCAATTGGTGGGTTAGACAGAAAGAAGGTTGTTACCCAACACTGACAATAAACACATTTGGTGGATGGCAAGGGATTTCTTAGATTTCCTGAAGGGTTGTGGTGGGATTGGGAGCGTGGTGGGAGGTGAGTTTTAAGCACCACAATAGCGTTCCCTCAGCCTTATAAGGAGCTTTGACGTGGCTGGCAGAGGTAAGTGGACCTACCCATCCGTAACCAATTGGTGGAAAGGAAACCCTCTGGCTCAGCCATGCCTACACTGTGCTTCTCCCCCAAGCCATGAAGGTGCATCATGTGGGGTACCCTCTGCCCCCAACACTAACATATGGTAGGCCGATACAGAGGTGTGGCTAACCATGGGATGAGAGGTGTATGGGACTCCTAACACCGGGCTGAGGTTGGGGATCAGTGACTGGATTCCTGAAAGGATGCTCAGTCCTCGTTCTGTCCTAGTTGTTTTGAAAAGGGGAATTTGGAAGGTACAAGCCCAGTGCTGAAAGATCTTAACATCTTAGCACCCTTAATAACCCACTGTATAAAGTCAGGAGAACAGAGCCAAGATGGGTGTGTGTGTGTGTGTGTGTGTGTGCGTGTGTGTGTTTGCACATGCACACATGCATGTGGTGCGATGTGTGTGCGCGCATGTGCATTCATGTGTTGTGTGTGTTGTGTGATGTGTGTGTGTGTAACAAGAGTGACTCCATGATTGACATATGAAATCAATCTCTTCCTTGCCTGTCTCCCTACCATTGTAAGGTCATGAAGACCCACTGAGAGCCAATCAGGTGCTGGCTCCATGCCCTTGAACTCTAGAACTTCAAGCCAATTAAACCTCTTTATGCGTCCACTTGCCTCTGGGATGTTGCGACTGTGTAGTACCTCCAGCCTATTGTTCTTAAAACCCACCCCATACTTTCCAAAAACCGTTCTTTCTCTTCCAGGCTCATCTTTGTTTGTCGGGGGTGGGGGAATCAGTTTCCCACTTCGACAAACCAGAAGCCATGAAGCTTGCCTCCCCCCCACTTCTCCGTCACTGTGATTCACAGTGTCTCAGAACACCCTAGCACGGAGGACCATAGCAACCTTCTAAGTGGAATATGTGTCTCCAGCCGGGTCTTATCGAACCATCCATGTGGTACACCAAAGAGCTGTAGTTAAAATCACATCACCCTCGCCTGTTGCCATCATTTGCAGGAAAGGATGCCTGATGCTGACTTCAAGTAACACTGACAAACAGGATGAGGAGGACGTCTGGGCACTGCTTTCTTTCACGCTCATCTGGACACTCTGCACTCCCAACTATCTGGCTCTGCAGCTGCCAGACCTCCCCGTCTCGCACACCCTTTGGATACGGACATGTTGTCTTTCCTTCTTTGTCCTGCATGCCAACCCTCCCTTCCTGTGCCTCTTTCCTATTCAGGGGTTAGCTCTGGCTCAGATGCCACTTCTTTCCGGAAAGCTTCTCTACCCAGAGATTGGACACTGCACTCCTCCACATGGTCTCATCACCAGTACCTCACATAGCACCGTGGCACTGGTAAGTGCTGTCCTGTGATCGCCTGCTTATTTGGAAGTACCATCCTGCTCAAAGTGAGGTCCGTTGGAGGGGTGCAGACACTACCTACTGTGTGCATTCCCTTATTCCCAGTAGACTCTATCAGTTTACCTACTGTGTGCATTCCTTTATTCCCAGCAGACTCTAGACTCTGTAAGTTTCAGGCCAGGCTACTATGCATGAGCCCTTTTACACACAATTTAATGGTTGTCAACTATATTGTGTATTCTTTTTAGTATCTTGCACTTTAGCTGAAAGTCTGTGATTTGTTGTTCAAGTCTACACATCTACACAAAACAACGGTTTACCTTGCACAGCTAGAAATAGGGTTCAAGGGCAAGCTCCAACAGATTGACTATAAAAGCTGGCCTGTGAATCGGTTAGGGGTGTGTGTTGAGTTGAATCTGGGACAATAAAATATTGTACACATTTCCCCCTGGGGACTGTTTTTCAGTCAGACTATTATATTCTCACTGTGTTTATAAAACGAGGCTGGATTTGGGTGTTGTGTGGAGCTGTTGGCCGCTTCCTGCCATCTGGCTCCTACATGGCCAGCTTTACCCGAAATAATTACACGGAAACTGTATTCTTTTAAACACTGCTTGACCCATTAGCTCTATCCTCTTACTGGCTAATTCTCACATTTTGATTAACCCATATCTAATAATCTGTGTAGCACCACGAGGTGGTGGCCCACCAGGAAGGATCCTAACCTACATCCATCTTGGCGAAAAGAGGCATGGTGTCTGCCTCACTGCCTTCTTCCTCCCAGCATTCTGTTCTGTTTACTCCGCCTACCTAATTTTCTGTCCTATCAAAGGCCAAGCAGTTTCTTTATTAATTAACCAATGAAAGCAACAGATAGATGAATGACCCACCTCCATCATTTGGGGGACTTTGTTCTTTGGGTCAATTTCCCTTTCCCCTGAGAACTCCAGGCCTGGAAAGCCAAGTGGGTCTCATGAACCAAAACTCGGGTCCTTCGAAGTGAGGCCAGCCATGGTGGAAAGTGCTTGGTTTGCGGGGTCCCCCACTGTTTTGGGGGGGGGATCTTTCAGTTTACTATCCCTGTGGCAGGAGTGCTTTGGATTTAATGAGCACAAGGCACCAAATGAGGAGGTCAAGAAGCGAGAAGATTCTGGCAGAGGGAGGAGTTGACTCAGCATATTGAGTGTATCTCAGGGCCTTAAAATCTCTGCATGAAGCTCTCAGGATCCAGAGCACCAAGGGGACAGCTATAGTCAACCCATAGAAAGTCAGAAGGTCAAAGAGCAGTCTTCTGGCTGCCATTGCCTCAGGAGTGCAGAGAAGTGTTCGTGGCTCCTCCAAGAGGGAGCCTCACCACTCACCGCCTACGGCTTCTACAGGGACTGGTGAGATGCGCTGTTGTTCAAAGAAGAGCAGGACTTCAGAGATGTACTGCCGCCCATTGCCCACTAGTGGAAAAATTACTTCTCTCCCTTCCCCCAGCCCCTCCCATCTTTCTTCAGTTCTCAGACGTAAAAGGGCCAAAGCAACATGGCTACTTGCACAGGCTGCAAGCTCCTGCCAATGCCCGAGTTCCAGACATCTGTTCCTCACAAGAGATAACTCTGAACGCTTCGCAGGGAAATGAAGAGCTCTCGTCAGCACGTCAACGCTGGACTCAGAGCATTGGGCTGGAATAGAAACTGGTAGGTTAATTCCTGGTGCTGTTAACGCTAGAGTCTTGGGCCAAGTTTCCCACCAGGCCAAGATGGCTTCCAGATAAGGCAGCTGGTATTTAAGCTCCCAGGAACATATGTGTTGACTGTGTTCACAGAAGTCAACATTTTATTGAGCACCCATCCAGGGCCCAGAGTGGGGCTGAATCAAATCCGAGGGCTTAGCACTGGCAGTGTGTATATTTGCCTTCTGCCTCATGACAGCTACACAACAGAGGGCAAGAGATGTTGTCTAGGGGAGACGCTGTGTCCACTAACAAAGCGCTTCCTCCAGTGCTTTTCCTATGAGGTCCCACTTCTACTTCTCCATACATTTAGGTGAGGGAGGCTAACGGACTATTGAAAGGGACACTGGGAAGAGAAGTCAAAAAGAGGTCTCCCTTAGATCGTGGCTGGTGGAAATTGACTTACTTGCTTTCAAATTCTTGACACACAGTACATACTACGCACCTACGTCCCTGTACAATATTAACTATGAACTGACTTTGTTCCGTGACTGCTATTCAGTTCTCCCATTTGCTGTCCAAGGGAATGGAGGCACAGAGAAGTTAAATGAACAGACTGAGGTTGCACAGATGTGGATTGTATTTGACGCATGACATGGGTCTAAATCATCTGACAAAATTTACCAACCGAGGGATTTTTGCATAGAAATCTGAATTTGTAAAGTTTCTTTAAAAACTGTATCTCATAACACGGGGCTTCGTGACAAGCAGACCTTGGTTGCAAAGTGTAAAATGCACCAGTCGGCATGCATAAAGAGCCACACGATGGTGTTCAGCCCTTCTGTGATGCTCATAGGCTTGTCCCCGCAGACACCCTGAAAAACAATGCTTACTAAGGGTTCCCCTGAGATGAAAGAGAGACCAGCGTTCAGATTTAAGTCCCTTCTGGTGACATCATGCAACACTGTTCTTTCAGGTGCTGAGACAAAGGATTCAACAGAGCTCTGGATCCAAAGTACCGCCCCGGGGACTGGGCTGCAGAGCCAGCAAAGGAGAAGTTCGCAAAGAAACTTGCTTGCTACAGCTAAGAACTTGTTTCTAAAATCCTTTATGATAACTAGATAATTTGTGATCTAGAATCATATAATTATTATATGTATTTTATTCATTTTATTGGGGGGCCTTGCATGTGTCACAGTACACATATGCTGATAAAAACACAGCTTTCCGGAGTTGGCTGTCTCTTTCCACCACGTGGGAATTGAACTCAGGTTCTCAGGCCTGGTAACAACCCCCTTTGCCTACTGAGCCCTCTTGCTAGCCCAACTTAAGCACGTTAAAGTGTAGAGGAGAGCGCTCTATTTCTGAATGTTATACTCCATCTCTGAGGCTAGCTTTCCCCGTTGGCTCTGCTGTGATACAGAGGACCCGTTTGACTATGGAACGTGGGAAGGTTTGATCCTCAGCTAATGCTGAGGGACACAGTGGGAGCGCAGCCCCTCTTCTTGATTCTAGTGTGCCTCTCCTCAGGTTTTGGTAATCTGTGGCTTCTCCGGCATTTGGCGTTGGCAGCACATGTAGCTAGCATTTCCTGTAGCCAGACCGTGTGCCACAGCCATAGAACGAGGACAGCTTAAGAGTAGTCACCTTCCTTAGGACCATGAATGTGCCATTAAGGGCAAGTTCAGATAGCCATGTGTGAACTGCTCCTGAGTGACAACCTCTGAGCGGAAATCAACCATCCCTGAGGTATGCATTTCCAAGGCAAAGATTACTTCAAAGGCTAATTTATTGAATCTAGGACACAGCTTAAAACTAAACTGAACACACATGTATCCCAAGGAATTTGTTAAAGACTTTCAAATGCCCCAACTGGGGTCTGCACAGCTGGTTCACTCTATGCAACCAGTATACAAGTGTGTAAGGAGTGTGTCTATGCAGTTAGTATACAAGTGTGTAAGGAGTGTGTCCATGCAGTTAGTATACAAGTGTGTAAGGAGTGTGCCCATGCAGTTAGTATACAACATGTGTAAGGTGTGTGTCCATGCAACTAGTATACAAGTGTGTAAGGAGTGTGTCCATGCAGTTAGTATACAAAGTGTGTAAGGAGTGTGTCCGTGCAGTTAGTATACAAGTGTGTAAGGAGTGTGTCTATGCAATTAGTATACAAGTGTGTAAGGAGTGTGCCCATGCAGTTAGTATACAACGTGTGTAAGGAGTGTATCCATGCAACTGGTATACAAGTGTGTAAGGAGTGTGCCCATGCAGTTAGTATACAACGTGTGTAAGGAGTGTGTCTGTACAGTTAGTATACAAGTGTGTAAGGAGCATGTCTGTACAGTTAATATACAAAGCACATGGAAAACATACAGCCTAGTGTACTACATGCTGTGGGTTGTGGCGTGTTCTGCAGCTCTCCCCTGTGTGATCCTCTGTATAGAAACTGGCCGTCTCTTGAGAACAAGAATAGAGAGGAAGTAGAGGTTCTGAGCTTTCCCGGAAGCTGGCAGCTTACCTGTCCCACACCTATTTCTTTGGATTCCTGGTAGTGTCCATAGCACAGGAAACTGAGTAAGGGGAGACGGGGCTTTCAAGCAGACCACATTTCCAAGGTGGGGGTAGGTAAGACAGTTTATGAAGTGGAGGAGAGGCTGAGAGGTGAGTTCAGATAGAGCTTACAGTGAGGAAGCAGCTGGAAGCTGATAAAGACAACACACATGGACACTTGACTCTGGGCTGCCCTTTGACCTGCTTGATCAATAAAATAGACAAGGAACATTCTAGGGACCTGAGTCCAGTAGAGCCATGTAGCCCATGAGAGATGGACAGCAAACTGTTGTAACCTTTAAGAACTGGCGTGGCTTGTCAGTCAGTGACCCGTGACCCAGACAGACCCGAATGACCATCCCGGGTTTTGCCGTGTCTTATCTGTCTCAGCCCTGGGGGAGTGAACAAGAAGCTCCCCACTTTCAGGTTCAGTCCCTGCTGGAGACTGAGACCAGGATCCTTCCTCCCCCTGCTGTTAGCCCTCACCAGTGCTCATGGTGAGGAAACATAAGCTCAGCTGGTTTCTGCTGAGCAAACATCCTCTTCTGTTGGGAGGAAGGGACCACGTCCCCGGAATGTGTGAGACGCATACCTAGAAAGTGCTGGAAATTGGTTTCATTTTTACAACTGAAATCACTTCACATCTCTAAGGTTTTTATTAAGAGAAGATAAATGGTGGCCTTACTTCAGAATGTCTAAGGAGCATGGTGGCCTTGCCATGACTGTACCTTAGAGGGAGAATCTAGGTGTCCATTCCTGTGATGGGAGGGCCCAGCGTGAACCCTTTTCTGTGATCCTTCCTATGAGGGGTCAGAAGAAACAGGCCTAGGTAGCTTCCGTGAGCCACTTCTTTTGCCTAGAAAATTGAGGGTGTGACCTGACTCCTCAGGTTTGGTAGGCTCCATGTTTTTGCTTCCACATCTGCCTGTGGGCTATGTTGGTTCCTTGCTTGTGTTTCTCCCTCGGGCTTCAGCAGACTGCGTGCGAGTCTAACTAAACGAGCCTTTCTATGCTTGTATAGTGTTGGGGTCCTACCACAAACAGGTTCTGCCATCTGCTTTTCACCCCGCTGCACCTCAGAAATCCCTGTGAATATCCACAAAGACTAATTCTGCACTTTGAACAATTTTGGCGCTTTCAAAACAACAATTGTTTCATACATCATTCAGCTAGGTCCCACCCTAATCAGGTCAGGAGCACATAATAATCTTTTTCAGTCACTCCACAAAACAGTTGAGTTCAAGTATCGCCTTTACCAAGACCCTAATCCATTGTACTAAACAATGAAACAGCACTCCTATCAGACAAGGCCATCTTTTTCCTGCCAGGGGCCAGAGGAGTCTACTTCAGGGGGAGACGCATACCAGCCGGAAGCCCCTCCTCTTCCTCTTCCTCCACCTGGTCTGTTTGTCTGGACCCCTCCGGAAAAGCTGCTCTCCCTCAGCTCAGCTCAGCACAGAGCTGCCTGGTCTCTTAAGGTCTGGCCTTGGCACAGAATCCGCTCAGCGATAGTCTGTCCCTAGCTCCCCTGGGATGTTTATCTCATTCCTCTTCCCTAGACCCAGTCCAGGCCCACATGGTCAGGACTGTGCTTTTCCCCTGCAGAAACGCATGGGAACAACCCTGGAATATAAAGACTTTAGACAATGAACATTGTTTGAGATAGAATTAGGGCTCAGTCCTGTGCAAACAGCTGGAAGGAATACATCTTTATCTGCCACTGTCTCTAATTTAAACAATGCAGAAGATGTTTGTTCAAAACTTGGCATGGCTGGACGTGCCTGTCATTATGAGCTGTTCCCAGCCCCTTCTGTCAAAAGCTGGGAGAAAATGACATCTTTATAACCACTGCCTCTTTCCTTTCTGCATACAATCCCACCCAGGGTAGCATCAGACGGTTTTCCGAGATTTGCTGCTGCCTCCTGCTCATGTAGCCTGGCAACAGTGACCAGGTACCCCTGCTGGAACACGCTGTCTATCCCTAGGCAGGAGACACTGGGCAGTCAGTCAGCACCTGCCCAGGTCTTCCTAATTAACTGGGTGGGTGAGGGAGCCCATGAAAAGGCTTCAGGTGGGACCAAGTGTTCCCTCTAGGCCTGCATTGGGAGCGGGCAGCCTTGGCAGGGTGTGGTTCAGTCTAGGTAGGCTCTCCCAGAGAGGGGAAACAGCTGGCTCTGTGGGGACATGAGGACCTTAAACCTCCTCCAACTTCATCTTCTCTAAGTGAAAAGCTCTTGGCCTTCTTTAATGTTTCTTTGACTCTCACTGAGAAGAAGAGAAGACAAGCCATACTGTATGTGTGTGTTCACCTGTGGTCCAATGTCTATCTGCGGGTGTGCTTCTCCAAGAAGTATTCTACATAACCATTGCACACATGCACACACATATGCACACATACACACTCAGATGCAAGCACACATACACACATATGATACATACATAGGCACACGCACTCACACATATGCACACATGTACATGCACACAGGCACATGTGCTCACTCATATGCACACGTGTACACTTAGACACATACCCTCACACACATATGCACACAGGCACACTTAAACACAGATACTCACACACACACATGTTCATATGCATACACACTAAGGCAGGTATACTCGCACACATGTATGTACATATGTACACACACACACACACACACACACCAGGGAACCTGTACCTTATGATCATCTGAAAAGCCAGCATGAGACAAAATGAGAAATACCCAAAATGAGCTAAATCCATGAGAGAAAGGGGCTGGTGGTTTTCCGGCGTCCTTTTCCTGTTAGCACGTTTCATGTCTCCATCTCCTCCACTGTCAGGATGTGGAGAGTTTTGACAAGCCTACCACAGAGACATGCTCACTCTAGAACATGAAAGGTTTGTTAACGCCCTTAGATGCTACAGGCTGATAAATGTTTTAGGGAGATGCAGCCAGTGGAACCAGGTACCTGGTGCTTGAGTGATAAGTGAGCGAAACTGTGAGTGTTGTCCAAAGGCTAAGGGGTCGACCGTGCCTGCTGACCTTTGGCTTTTCTGTCTGCATGCCATGTTGACTGGGCTGAGCTGGAGGGCCAGCCTTGTGTGGAGTCTCAGTATTTTCTTGATAGGAGCAGTGCTGGCTCTAGCAAGTGGTTGTGTGGTAGACATATTTGGATTCTGCTCAGCCAGCGCCCTGTAAGGCATTGTGCCGCTAATTATAAACACAGGCCTCCCAGAGCCCCGCTTCCTCCCATTCTTCTCATATCCTCCAGATGGCCAGCCTTTGGGACCAGTCACCCACATGCCCTTTCAGTGACAGCTGGTGGCCTGCTAATTCAGTGTCTGGGGCTCAGGCTGGGGTGTGAACTGTGAGGCTGAAGGTCTTGTTGTGGTGTGAAGTCCCCCCTCTACACCACTAAGGCGGTGGAACATGTCCCAGATCTCGCCAAGAAGTATGTACATCACTACAGCGTGCATGGGTCCCTGCCCTGGAGCCCAGCAGAGGAAAGTGTCACCCTTGAATCTGCATGCTTTCGGGCTTGCGCCTCAGGCTCAGAGCACCGTTTGGAGTGTGGGCCAGATGCGCACCTCATTAGTCCAGAACAGGAAGGCAAGCTTGGGTATAAGCATGAGGGTGCTATCTACAAAAGTCACAAGGAACTAGACCTTGATATTCAGACTTCAAGGCATGGCCCAAGCATCCTCCTTCCTCCTGAGCACAGACTCTATGGGAACTTGTTTTTCTCAGGCCCTAGGGACACAGGTAGCCAATGGGTCTGGGGACTTGTCATTTTTCTTCTTGTTACTGTGGCTATTAATCTATCTGGTTATCTGTAGGTAACAAGTCAAGAGCAAAGAAAACAGATCCCTATTAAGCAGGTATCTTCTTTTTAAATACATTCGCTTATTCGTTGACAATGTCATACATAAATGTACCTTGATCATTTCCTCTCTCTCTCTCTCTCTCTCTCTCTCTCTCTCTCTCTCTCTCTCTCTCTCTCTCCTCTCTCCTCTCTCTTCCCCCCTCTCTCTGTCCCCCATCACTGAGGCCAAATTAGTGTTTACCACATGCACATGAATATGTAACCATCAATTGGAGCATGGGCAACTTACCAAGTGCCACTCTCGTGAAGAAAACTTACTGTCCCATTAATAACCAATAGCTCCCAAGCTCGGGGCAGGACCTTGTGGGCCCCTTCTCCCTCCGTGTTGGAATGTCCAGGGCTTGATCTATAGGTCTTGTGCAGGTGGCACCAGTTTCTGACGGTGGCAGGGATACAATGGGTATGGTGCCATGTGTATTAGGAACCTTTTTGCCCTCCCTGGCTATGGGGTGATGGATATCAGCAATTAGTTCCGGTGAAACTGTGAATCAGGGAGTCCCATCATCTATATGGAAAGGACTTCACTGGACAGCTTTGATTGGCACCTCCAGATTCAGGCAAGAGGTATATCTTCAAAGCAGGTTCTGCCCTCGGGCTCAGCTGCAGAACTAGGTACCGATAACGCTAAGAACAAAGGATCCATCCCACAAGAGAGCAAACGCAGGGATTGCCACCATATCCTCCTCTGAGAAGAATTTGCGTATAGTTGCCTTTGCCTGTTGCCTCCCCGTCTTAGTAGACTGTGCTTGATGATTTGACTCATTGGGTCCCTAAACAGAAAGACCTAGCTGGCTCAGCACTTCAGCTTCACCCAGGTGGACACTGGGGGCAATATTCGTCCAGGGGACCATATTTGCTGAGGCCTCGAGGGGTCTAAATCACACTTTGTGTTCTGCCCTCTGTGGCATCATTTCTCCCGCAGATACAGCTAAGATCATTTTACACACCATTTACATGCTATTTCTAATGCACTTGCAGGTTGACTGTGGCATGTTGCATGGGGTCAGGTGTGAAGTCGGTGCTCCATCTCAGATTTGGAGCATTTGAGATTGCAAACTGAAAGAGCAGGGCCGATGAAGTCCGCACTTAGCAAGTGATTCCCTTTGAAGAGCATCCTTACCCAAAGCAAGGCAGAGCTACAGAGCCTCCTCCGGCACACTAATGACCAACTCCACACTGGCAAGCCCAGGGGTGCAGCTGGGAGGTGCAGCCCCAGAGGCCCCTTCTCCAGTGTGTGAAAGGACAAACGGACGTCCCTGACATAAGGACACCCTTTCCCATCTCGAGCTTCTGGAGCAGGGTTTGCTGCTAATGCACAGCCTCTCAGAGGCCACTAACGTCCATAACAGCATCAAGATAACAGACTTCATGGTGGTGCCAAAATCATCCTCTATGCCCCATAAAACAAACAGCTTTAGAGCCATCTTTTAGCAGCGTTATTTTGTGTTTACTAAATTACTTATTTTTACAATAAACCTGATGAGAGCTAGGCTTCATTCTTCTCCAGTTCTACCCGAGCAGAAATGTAATTACTGTCGTTTCATGTGCTTCTGGGTTGCACGTAGGTGCCGTTCATCGTTTTATTCCCTCTCTCCCATCGTCTGGCTTCACTATGAATACAGGCCCTGCTGCGCTGTGCTGAGTGGGGTCTCAGTGGCTTTCACCAGCCCTGTGTCTCTCGACCCCGGAGGATGACCATGTTAATTGGGAAAGAATTCTATTGGAACTGGTAGCATCTATCCCACAATCAAAAGCGCCTGCCACAACGTGTGCCAAATATGTGAAAAGTCCCATTTCAGCTCCAATAGAATGCTGCAGACACCACAGGTTTAATGTAGACTCATTTGGTTGAGGTTTATATATGGTGAATGTGAATTCCAAAACTCATGATTTAAAATTTTGTCCACAGGGCTTGCGAGATCCTCAGGATCTACATAATACGAGCGTAGAACTGACTCCAGCGAACTGCCGTCTGACCTCCATATGTGAGCTGTGGTACACGTGTGTCTACACATATACACAGTAGATAACTGCAATAAAAAAACCTTGCCCATGATAGTGTGTATCTCCTATCTCTAGGGTCCTGGAGGCCACATCTTTTAAACAACCATGGCTTTTAAAATTATTGTTCAAACTTTATTAGTTTCACTGCTGATTACTGCGCCCACGCCCAACACAAAAAAGAAAAGGTTCTGGTTAAGGATGTAGCTCAGATCTTGCCTGCCATCACAATCTCTGGGTTCTGTCAAAGCAAAACATAGCTTTCATGTCAAGGAAATAAGGGATAGTCTATTGTGGTGTGACCACAGACTGGGAACACAGATGTGGGTTACCCCAATGACCACAGTCCAATGTGATAACGGTTTTATTGGGTTTTTACAGTAACAGAATGAATGGCGTCAAAACCAAGGTGTTTGTCAAATACATTGGTGGGAACTTCAAGTACATGAGCTATGTAGGGAAGTCTCGGATTAAGCCACTGGATGTTAGCTGGAAATGTTCTTAGCCTTTCTCTTGATAGATGCTAAGGGATCTGTTTGTATATTAAGAATGTTACCTGATATCATAGGGTGTCAGGTCAGCTGCAGAGGTTAGCAATGGCTATTAAGGAAGCAAATGACCACCCCAGATAATCTATCTACAAACTTGCAGCACTCCAGCGCTCCACCCAGTCCTTCAGAGTCCTTCACGCAGCTGTGATTTTTTTCTATGAACCTCGGTTTGATCCCAAGAACCACATAAGCCAGGTACAGTGAGAGATGGAGACCTGAAGATCAGGCATTTGAGGCCGCCTTCAGCTGCATAGTGAATTTAAAGCCAGCCTGGACTGCATGAGGTCCTGTCTAAAATATAGGTTTTCTTAATTCATAGCATTTTAATACAGCTTAAACATCTACTTCTGTGCTCATATTCTATTTTTCATTTAGCTGTGAGCCTAGCACTTAATGGTTGAGCAGTCCCTCCAGCCCACCCTTCTCCGTATTGGAAAACACATTTGCCAACTTTTAAAAATAATTGACAGCCAAAAACATCATTTATCAATTAAAAACATTTCCATTTTCCTTAAGTTTCCTTACCAAAATATGTTCTATTTTTATTTCTACATTTTTCTTTCATTGAAAATAGATTTTTTTTCATTTAATATGTCCCGTCTAAAATTTTATAAGGTATGTTGATGAGGGAATGGGGAGGCCTGTGTGAGAAGTCTACCTCGTCTGCTGTCTCAGGTTTAAAGCTGAAGAGGAAAGAGCCTTCTCCAAGATGAGCAACCTTCTGCATAGCCCTCAACACAGACCCAGTAAGCAGAGGTGTTGCTCAAAGCCAGAGTGAGATACAAAGACAGAAAACAAATTTGGAAGCTAGCTATAATGGGTTTCTATCTCAGTGTGGCTTACTAGATGTCTCAATCTACTCAGTGGAGTTTGGTCTCTACTAGTTAAGGAAAGGCCATAGTTTTAGACTACGGATACCAAGGCCTCAGCCTCTGATGGTTACTACAGGCTCGCTGTTTGACACGGAACAGTTCAGTGTACCTTCTCTATGCAGCCTTGACATGTTTCTTATGGGAGTATCATTTAGGGATGTAGGTTTATATTATACAGATGGAGTGATCTTCTAGGACAGCAGCCGCTCAAATTTCTCTTTTCAAGATAATTATGAGACCAGGCTTCTGTCTTCGTATGTCCCATTGGTGCCTGGCCCTTTGCTTTTAGCTTTGTTTGTAGATGGAAAGGGAGGAAAATAGCAAAGGAAGTCACACGTGGACCATGTTATGTTAGTCTGGAAGGGGGTGATAGCATGGCGCTACATCCATTACTCAGACATAATCCCATTCCCTGCCTAGCTGCAAAGTGATATGAGGGCTTGTTTTGTTGAGTGCAGGGCTAGTAAGTTGGATGAAGCTAAGTGTAGGCTGGTCCTGAGGCCCTCAGCATTGAAGAAAGCATTTCCCCCTGCCAGTAGTTAAATCTGCAGTCAACTTCCAAGGTCAGTTATGTTCAAGGGAATTAAGTGCCATTTTCAGGTTCGGAGCATTCATAGGAAAGAATGATTATCACTTATTCAGCCCAAATTGTATTAGCTGGGAATGGCAGGGTGTGCTGGGGATCAGCCCAACTGTGTTATTAGCTGGGGACGATGCGGGGGTGGGGGTGGTGTTGTGCTAGGGCAGCATCCAATGATATAAGATGCAGTGTTTGGGCTAGACATGTATCTCACTGGTTGAGTGCATAGCCTCCCTCTCCATATGGATGACTAGCAACAAGCTAAGAAAGTCACCCACAGATGCACATGGAGAGGAGACTATGCATCAGGGTTGGCTGTAGAAGAAACAGTCTCCCATTCAGCCTCCCCTTGGCCACCAGTTCTAGAAGCCAACAAAGTCCCAGCCCACCATCCCACTTTAGAGCAGGCTTGAGTTGAGTTTCCTTCATTTAATAATGGAAGAAGTCTGAGGAAAGTATCCAAAATCTCTAAAATTCTAGAGAAAGAGCACACGGTGGTACCCAGAGAGAGGAGCAAGAGGGAAGGGACTTTGCTGTTGACCGGGAGAGCACCTTAGAGACAGAGGCCAACGAGGAGGAATGGGTCTGACTCTGTGTGGAGGAACCAGGGTGGGACTGGGATCTGGGGCTCTCTATGGAGCCCGAGGCTATTCAGGGCTCAGGGTCTGAAGAGCTTCCCTGGAAGACCCAAGTCACAGATGAAGGAGGAGGCCCAGCGTGGGAGCGGCCACGTCCTAAGTCACCTCTTGTCAGATGTGTGATATAGGATAATTCTCCCCTGAGGAAATAAACCTCCTCAGTGCATTCATCTTAATTCGGTTCCCATTCTTATTTTTTAGTTGATTTAAAAACACACCCAGGGAGCTCAGCTTTGAAGACAGGCTGTAATCTCTATACTGTCTAGTCTCTCAGATGCTTGGGCTGAAGGGAGCCAGGACTTGCCTGCCTGCATGAGCACAAGACTCCTATGAAGAACAATTAGGGGAAGAAAGAAAACAAGAAAACAACTGCGCATTGGCTCTGGGCTCTGCACCAGTGCCAGCTTCCTGAATACACAAGAGGTTTAATCCTCGAAGATCCTGGAAAGATGTCTGCTTTGTGAACAAAGAGACAGGGCTGGGATGGGGTGAGTGGCAGGACACATTGACTCTGGCCCGCTGCAAAGCAGAGTCAGCTGTCTTTGATTCACTCCTATGCCGTTTTCACAGAGCAGTGTTGCCTGGGCCGAAGACAGGCCCCTCTCAGCCCCGTGCCCATGTGTGACAGCCTCAAGTTCTGTGTTCCAAACTTAAATGCTAAGGGCATTTGTGTTCAAAAACAATACTCACAGTTTGAGGTGAAAAAAAAAAAGCCTAAACATCAGGTAAGCTGGTGCTGATGACAGACTTCGTTATTCCATAATGCTATGACTGGTGGGAGCGAGTCACAAGGCCAAGGGCCAGGTCGCTGCTGCTGGTGCTAGGCACTGCAATAATCAGTGTGGAACTTCGTGGTCCCACTGGAAGGAACCACGGGGCAGAATATAAACAAGGGAGCCAGGGCTTCAGAGGGAAGAGCCCTCATTCCTTCCTCTCTTCTTCCTCCCTGCTCCTTCTCTCCTCTCTCTCTCTTCCTCTCCTCCTCCCTCCTCTCTCCCTCTCCTTCCTCTGCCCCTGCCCCCTTTCTCCAGAAGTAGGGTGATCCAGTGAGGAGGGCAGCATCAGAGCAGATTAAGAAGTAACATAACAGCCTCATAAAGCAACACAAAAGGAATGATGTTTTGCAAGTTTAATATTTCAGAAGATATCTCTTCTCTTAAAAGTTTGCATCATAACAGGAGTGGATGTCACCTGGGGAAAGTGAACACAGCTGGCTTCCTTCGGGAAAGTCAAAGTGGCAGAGGGATTTTAGGAGAGTGTTAAAGCTGAAGGAGAGATGACTTAGAGGAATGAGATAAGGGTAAATAGGGGTAGTGGAAAAAGGGCCTAGAGCTATAAGTAACCACACATTCTGGGAAGGACTGCTAGGTTGAACAAGGGGTACATACTTTACTGTTTATGCAAACTTTCAAAAAACATGCAAATGATGTATTTTCTCTCTTTTGTTCTTGTAGCTTTGCAGCCTGTCCTGGAACTAGCTCCTGTAGACTAGGCTGGCCTCGAATTCACAGAGATCTGTCTGCCTCTGCCTCCCGAGTGCTGAGATTAAAGGCGTGCGCCACCACAGCCCAGCCAAATGATGTGTTCTCAAGATGAACGGGAAAATGTAACATGAGCATAAAACTATGCAAGGGTCGGATGGATATCAGACCTAAGGGCTATGGTTCTCTCTTGTCAGAGAACAGGCTATTGTGTGGGTATGGGAACTATCCAGTGGTTCCCATTGTTTGTGATTCATTATTTAAGCTAGGAAGAGGCAAATGAGTATTTGCCAAATTATCCTCAACACTTTTAAATTGAAACTTATTTTGAGAGTTTTTATACTACGTTTGAAACATTTCTAAACAAGTAAGAGATGAGGGCACTAAAGATCAAAACATCATTCTGATGAAGGAAAGCAACGTGACTGGGGTGGGGGTGGGGATTATGGGTATGGGGAACACAGAGGGCCCGGTGCTGGTGGCCCAGTGCTTGACTAACAGAAAGAGTTCAAGCACCATCGGTTTAGCTGATGCATCAAGCCTTCACAGTCTTTTGGTTCCCTCTGTGCAAGGCAAAGCTGCTAAGTCAGCATACGTCCCTAGGGGTCAGTCGCTGAAGGAAGATGATGCTTGCTTTCCTAGCCTTTTCAAGTTTGCCAAACTGTGCCTTGTATGTCAAGAAGCAGGGGGAAGCCCACCATGTGCCATCCTTTGAGGAGAGTGGCTGATTCAGCAAGGGAAGCCAGCACTCAGGGTTAGAGGGATGCTGACTTCCATGGCGGCCGTCCTTCCTCCTTCCACATTTACAAGATGCGAAACGTGAGCTACAAACTATGAACAACAATCTCTCCCCACTTGTGTCTCTGATTTGCTGTTGGTTGATATTTCATAATCGCCTTCGTCACACAGAAAGTTTCCATGCACCTAAATAAAAACACTTTAAGATGCTACACAGGACATTTTATGGCATATATATGGTCATACCTGTGTTTAAAAGCTCATTTTTGTAATTGTCAGAGATGTGGAAGAGGAAATTTGTTTCCATGTGGTACCCTTCAAACTGCAAATGACTGGAAACCCTCATAAGCATGTCACAACCATCACAAGGGCCATGTATCCACAATGTGATGTGCTGATTTCTCAGGACAGGAATCAGTCCTACAGAAACATGAAATTATTTCCATCTTTTGTCTACATAGTATTGACTTGAAATGTATCAGAAAATCAGTACACGTTCTCCAGATTCACCCAACACAAGTAACTAAATCCTCTCTTTTACTAGTATTTAGATAAAATGTTCAAAGAAATAACTCAAATGCAGCCTGTTTTTCTGGCTGCGGGACACACTCAGTCACTATTCTATGTGCCACCCAAAAGCTCATCAGATTAACTGATAAAAGTATTTTTGCCTCTCAAGTTCAAGTTTGGTGTGGACTTTATGAGTACATCAGGAAAGACTCATAAACCTACAAATACCAAGCTATGACAGACACGTGTGTCATGTACATGTAATGCAACATGAAGAAATCTACAGACGCAGGATGTCCATAACCAGAGAGGGAACGAAATCCAGAAAGAGTCCTTAGGTGATGGTCACCTTACTTGATGCGGGACTCTTACTCCACGATGACCGTATCCCAAGAGTATGGCCCCCTGGGCTAAATTAGCTGTTAGCCAATAAAAGAGAAAGCCAACTTGTAACTAGTGGTGCTTATTTCTGCAAAAGGGAAAGAGTGGGGTGGGAAGGACTGGAGGAGGAAGGGGCGGGAAGGGAGGGAAGAAAGAAGGTAGTGTTTTCTCTGGCCTGCCTCTAGAGTTCTCGGGCAACGGAGGGCAAGATGCTTGAGAGTTGTAAAAGCCAGGAGAATGAGGGATGCTGTGTTTACCATGTCTGCAGTAGTATGGGTATTGTCTGTGGGAGCCGCCACCCTCAGTAGTTTGTGTTTCTTGCTGTGGGAGTACAGTACAGTCTCAAAACAGTGTACTATCCTTTCAATCCTGAATCCTCCGGGGAAATGAAATATCTAAACCATAACTGTGGGCAAGAGCCTGACCTGTGGATGAAGGTCATGCTCTCAGGGTAGCCACTCGTCACAGAGTGCTAAGGTTCACAGGAACGGCAGCTCAGCACAACCCCTGTATAGCAGTGCATGAATCAGTTTTGTTGCTAGGATAGGAATAAAGAGGCCAGCCTGGTTAACTTTAAGATAAGCCCATCTCTATGCTCATCTAAAAACATTACTTCATACAAAAAAGGGGAAGGTCCCCACCTTGAACGGTGCCTGAGATAGAAACAGGCCAGAAGAAATTTATTCAGGGACGTGATCACTACTGAATGTGTGTTAAGCTAAACAGAGGCCTAAGGAGTGGCCCTTGTGCAGAACAGCCATTTAGCGAGCCCCTTACTTTCTCACTTATTGCCACATTATTGTTGCCACTGCTCAACCCGGAGGGGCCAGGGCTCATTCTCAGTCTCTTCATGTTGTTATGAGTCTATAACATGAGACTTTGGAATCTTCCAAGCAGCGTTCTGTGTTGTTTTGTTCTGTGGGCTAGCCTGGGAATCTCAAGGTTACTGAGACTATTTGGAGCAATTTTGATTCAGTATAGCTCAGTAATGAAGAATGCAGGTTGTAAATGTACAACACCCTACAATTAGCTACTGGGTTCTGATGTTTGCTAAGGGTCTAACCTTGGACACTCTGATGCTTTTTGTCTTCTCTTACTCATCTATAAAATGAAAACAATGTTAATAAGCAACCTTAGACACATGTCCAACTCCCACGGGATAGTTTTGCTTTATTTTATTATGTTATATTTTATTATCATCCCCGAGAAGCCTGTTTGTTTTCTAATAAGAGACAGAAAGAAAGCAGATCTGGATTGGTGGAGCGGGGTGTGGGGGAGAGACCGGGAGGATGAGGAGAACTGGGGGGGAGCAGAAACCATAATCAGGATATATTATGTGAGAAAAAAAATCTATTTTCAGTAAGAAGAAAAACAAGAAAAAAGATTGTTATTCAAATGAAGAAATTATGGAGCGAATTGTGCCCTCTCTCTAACTGATACGTTGAGGTCTCAGGGTTTCAGAATGTGACAGTGTTTGAACGCACGTACCTTAGATAGGAAACTGGAGCCAGGCATGGTGGCGTATGGCTGTAATCCCAGCACACAGGAAGCTGAACCTGGAGGTTTGCAGGTCTGAGACCAGCTTGGGCTACATAGCAAGTTCGAGGCCAGCCTTAGGACAGAACATAGGGAGGTCAGAGACTAGGGGCAGGCGAAGGGCAGGTATTGAAGTATGCCTGGCATCTTTATTAGGAGACAGTATTGGAATGAACACACACACACACACACTCACACACATACACACACAAATGAAACACCACACAATGACACAGGAAGAAGAAAGCCATCCATCTCTGAGTCAACGATAAGGGTCTCAGAAGGAATAAACTTTACAAACATCTTGGACTTGGAACTCTAAATACATTTCTGGTGTTTGATGGTCCAGTCCCGGCCACATCATCACAGGGCTCCTTGCAGGAACCTCTGAAGGTCCAGGAATGGAGCTTAGAAGAGTGCTGCCTCAGGACCCTGTGTGAGGCTGCAATCTCCACATGTGGAAATATGTCCTGAAATCTTAGAGATGGTCTTAGAATTGAGACTTAAGGGACATGTATGTATATGCACATGTGGGTGTGTGCACACTCACGTGTGCATATCAGGAGAAGCACACGTACCTGTTTGCATTAAGATTGCTTTCCAAAGCTATTACCATAACACATTTATTTATTCATTCATTTGTACAAGCAGCATGGGTTCATTTTGAGCCAAACTGCTTGGTGCCGGGCAGCAATATGAACACAATACAGATAGAAGTGCTTATTTGACCTGGTACTGGGACATGGATTAGAGTGGCAATTATAGTGACAAGAAAGAGGCTGGGAGCTGGAGACTGGAGGCACGGGGGTAGAACAGAGAAGTCAAGTCTAAATGAAACTGTAAGGCAGACAGAAGAGGAACTGTCGGGAGAAGCCAGCCCAGTCTGCGGATATGGGATTTCTAAAGAAGCTACCATATCAACCAGTGCCTTACTGAAACACCCAGAGAAAGAGGGCCCTGGTTGATCAAAATGGTCATGCCTGAGATTGAGAGGTTGTGGACAATGGCTAGCTCTGGCAGTAAAATTATAATCAGGGCAGCAGGGCAGCAGAAGCTGATGAGCGTGCAGTCTAACTGAAAACGCCAATGCAGATGTTGCCTGGCTGCTCTCTAGAAGAAGGGTTGCTTGCACAGCTGAGTCAAACATCCTTAAAAATACAGCGGCAGCAATTGCTATTGCTTATTTTTTTTTTTAATGTGGAGCTGGAGAGTAACACATCTTTATTTTCTAAAACTGATTCATGTATGATTGACATAAGACAAAATAATTGTGTCAATGCATAAAATCTGATGTATGGACATGAGTTTAAACCAGAGAAACAGCACAGTGAAGGCCAGCAGCATCTGAACCCTCTATGTCTTATTGCCTCCCTCATGTCTCTTCCTCCTGTCCCTAGCCACCACCCCCTGCAGCTACAAGGTGACCATGGTTTTGCCATCTTCTCCTGTAAAAGTTACTCCGCATTTTCTGGAACTGCATATGAATTGAATCATATAGAATTTACTATTTTCACCTGTTTTTTATGTATCGGTGTGTTTAACGTGTGCCTGTGAAGGAGGGGGTGTACTGCACTGTATGTATACGAAGGTGGGAACGAGAGGTGGGCATTGGGCATCTTCCTCAGTTACTCCCTGTGCTGGTTTGAATGAGAATGGTTCCCATGGCTCTTATGAGGTTCCCAGTTGGTGAGGATTAGGAGGTGTGACTTTGTTGGAGGAGGTGCATCACTGGGGAGAGGCTTGAAGGTTGAGAAAGATCCATGCTGTTCCCAGTGGCCTCTCTGCCTCCTGCTTGTGGATCAAGATATGGGTTCTCACCTAGTTGCCCAGTCCCTCAACTCTGACATTGTGGACCCTAACTCCCTGGAACCGGTAGCCCCAAATAAACCCCTTTTTAATAAGTTGCTTTAGTCATGGTGTCTTAGACAATAATAGAAAATTAATTCTACTTGATGTTTTCGAGACAGAGTCTTTCATCAAACCTGAGTATTCCAGTTTATCGAGACTGGCCAGAAAGTTCTAGAGATCTACCTGCCCCTTCCTCCCCAGTGCTGGTATTATAGGCATCACCATCAAGCTCAGATTCTACACGATGTTAAGGATTGAATTTCGTGCTTGCTTGACAAACGCTTAGCTCACTGAACCATCTCCCCAGCCCCTTTACCTGTTTTTAAAGAATTCTTATTCAGCATAATTATTTTAAGATACATGCATGTTCTTGTATGTACCATTATTGAACAGTAGTCCATTGTATGAAGGTATTTCAATTTGTTTATCTAATCACCTGTTAATGAGTATGTGGGTTTCCTGGCTTGTACTTCTGTAAATCATGCTTACTATGAATACCCCCGTACAGGTCTCTGTGTCAATATACACTTTGTGTGTGTGTGTGTGTGTGAATTAAAAATGCATTAGTCAAGGTTATTTAAAGGAATAGAACCTATAGAAAGATAAATAAGTACATGTATATATGTATGTATAATAAATATATGTATTTATTAGGTTGGCTTACATGACAGGGTCTGGACAATCTAAAAATGACTGTCTTCGTACTGGAGAGGGTGGGCACGTGGTGGCTACTCAGTTCACGAAGCCAGATGCCTCCATGGTGACAATATGCCACTGGATGCCTGGAAGATTCCCGGAAAGCCACTGGTCTTTGATCCTTGCTGGAAGCCTGAAGAAGCCAGGCTCTGATATCGGTGAAGGAATTCAACAATGGCAGCAGCAAGGTGGATGGAAATCACCAGGGAGACGAAAGGCAAGCAGAAAAAAAAAAAGAAAGAAAAAAACTGCCTTTAATCCCAGCACTTGGGAGGCAGAGGAAGGCAGATCTCTGGGAGTTCAAGGCCAGCCTGGTCTACAAGAGCTAGCTCCAGGACAGGCTACAAAGCTACAGAGAAACACTGTCTTGAAAAACCAAAAGCAAACAAGCAAACACACAAAACAGAACAAAAAACAAACCCAGGCTTCCTTCTTCCATCTCCCTTTATCCGTGCTGCAACCATAGTTGCCGTCCATGTTGGCGGGGCAGTTTCCCTCTCCATGTCTATCTTACGGGTGTGCCAAGAGCCTTGCCTTTTAACTGGTTCCAGATCCTGTCAAGTTGAGAATCAAGGTTAACCATCACAGGTGGACTGTCTGATGGGAATGTACACACCCTTTTAAAGAAAGTCCAAACTAATTTCTGAAGTGAGTTCTATCTATCTACATTTAAAAAAAAAAACCAACAACAACAGCCAAAAAGACTTCTGATCCTCTCATTGCCTGTGCAGTGTAACCCAGTATCTTCAATACTATCTGTTTAGATAGGTCTTTATTTCATTTTAAAGATTCATTTAAAAATTATCCATAGGCATGTGTAGCATGTGTCCGTCCACGTGTGCACACGCATGTGTGGGTATGAGCATGTGAATGTAGGTACCAACAGAGTCCAGAGATATCAGGTCCCCTGGCCCCTGGAGCTGGAATTACAGATGGTTATGAACTGCCATTTGGATACTGGGGATTGAATCCCGTTCCCAGAAAGAACCATCAGTGGTCTTAACCATGGAGCTATCTCTCTAGTCTTTGTTCTTGTGTTGAGACAGAATCTTATGTACCCCAGGATAGCCTCAAACTCTCAAGGTATCTGAGGCTTACCTTAAACATCTGAATATCTGCCCTATTGCAGGTGTGTGCCACCACACCCAGCTTACGAAAAGCAGGTAATCAAATTCAGGACCTGCTGGATGCTAGGTCAGCATGCTACCATGGTAGCTACACTTTACCCCATCTGGTTTTAATTAATATCACTGCTATGAGTTTGTTTATAACTTCAGAATTTGATATTATTTCTGATTTTTATCCACTCATCCTGTCAATCACTGAGGTCTAAAGTCTCTGACTATAATTGTGGATGGGTTTGTCTTCCCGTCACCTCTGTCCATCACTACTTCTGTAGTTTTGAAGCTCTGCCATTCGGTACACGTTGAAGACTGCTCTGTCTTACTGATGAACTAACCCCTTGATCATTATGAAATGACCCTCTTCATCCCTGAACATCCTGACACTGAAATCTATCAGAGTTGAAAGTTATCCAGCCACTCCGAATTTCTCTGGGTTTATCTGATGCTGTGACACATTTCTCATTTATTTTTAATCTAGGTTTTTATATTTAATTTGCTTTTATATCCACCCTGATGATTTTAACTCTTTAGCTGAGATATTAAGTACCCGATATTTAAGAAAAGGACACGGAAGAAAAAGATGGTAGATTTATGCGTAAGCACAGCTATATCCACAGTAAATATCAAGTTTCTGTTTCTTCTGCTCTATCTCTTTAACAGTAAAGATTCTTCACTGCTTACCTTGTCTCTATGTTAGCTCCCACTCAGTTTCTCAACTGTAATCTCATCTCATGCCTGAGTGCTTAGTGACCCCCAGTGCACTCGCCTAGTTCTGCATCACCATGTGCTCCATAGTGAGGACCAAGTTCCTCCCGCACATCTCTAAGGCATTGTTGTCCCGTGTTCTCACTCTACATCACTCTGTGATCCATAGTGAGGACCAAGTTCCTCCCGCACATCTCTAAGGCATTGTTGTCCCGTGTTCTCACTCTACATCACTCTGTGATCCATAGTGAGGACCAAGTTCCTCCCGCACATCTCTATGTCATTGTTGTCCTGCGTTCTTACTCTACATCACCATTTGTTCCATAGTGAAGACCAAGTTCCTCCCGCACACCTCTAAAGCCTTTTTGGTCCATGTTCTCCTTCATGTGTGTTACAAACCCCAGAGCACCTTCTTATTGTTAAAATAACCATTCATCCTTAACCCACAGTAAAATGATGGGGGAAATCCATCTTATCTTTAGTGTTATTTCTTTCTGGTGCTCTCCATTCCCTTGTGCAGACTCAGGGTTCAACCTAGCAGCATCCTTCTGTCCGAAGGACACACATTTCTATTTCTTGTGAGTCTGCTGGGGTGATGAGTTCTTACAATGTTCGTGGTTCTAAAACCTTTCTTGTAACATGTGTTTATGTGCACACATCTGTATGTGTGTGCCCATTTGTGTGAAGGCGTCAGGTTTTATGTTACTTGGGGGCCCCCTACCACATAGTGCCTCACTGATGTAGACCAGTGAGCCTCAGCACTGGACATGTCTATCTTCTACAGTCCTTAAGTGGATGCTGAGAGTCAACTCGAGTCCTCTGCAAGAGTATTGTGCGAGTTTACCGCTGAGCCCTCTCTCTAGCCCCAGGAACAATACTGAGCAAAATGGGCTGGAGAAACAAGCCAGCCAGTTTCTGTCATCAACACTGAGAGGCACTGGTGATGGGAAGCTGGCTAAAACAGAGCACTGGGAACAGAGATTAAGAACTAATTGGCAACTGGAGCGCACAGCTGCTAATCACAGCGAATAGAGACAGAAATTGTCAACAGTTATGATGTCCACCTCTAACTTGTTCTGAGCTCTCTTTCACGTACACTCAGTAGAGTAAATCCCAGGAGCAGACTAGGAACAAAGTGTATGTCCCCTGGCAAGAACACAGAACTGTGTGGATGCTGCCTGCTGCTTCTTGTTTCTGAACTCTAGGTTTCTAGAATAAATGAGGAACACACTAACACTGTCTCCACCCAGCCAGGTGTTATTCAGACTCCACCTTTATTTATATTAATTTCTGTTGCTCTAGCAAAATACCTACTGTTGGCTACCTTTGCGAGAAATAGGCTCAGTTAGGTTAGAATTTTATGGATCTAAGGGTATGGCATTGGGATCTGGTGAGGGCCTTCTGGCTGAATCACAACACGGTTGATGTCTTCATCCTGAGACCTCATGCAAGAGAGAATGATGACATGGAGACGTGAATCAAGAGCTGCAAGTGTCCAGTTTCATCTTTAATGGAAGCTAGCAGAATGCCACAAGAATTAGGATAATCTCCTCTGAGGGAATGCCTCAGTGGGTTAGTTATATCTACTAGGCCCCATGTCTTAAATATCCACCATCTCCACTCTGCCACAGTGGGAACCAAACCTACAACACATAACTTTCTCTAGTAAGGGGACATCCAAAGTACATCTAAGCCATAATACTTTATTCCTGCTCTAGCTGTAGGGTACATAGGGTACATAGTCTTCTGTCCATTGCCACCGATAGTATGAAGTATTCACCTGATGTGGAATTTCCTCTGTATACTGTGAATATGTTTTATTATCATTGGTTAATAAAAAAGCTACTTTGACCTGTGACAGGGCAGAATAGAGATCTAGGCGGGAAAATTAAACTGAATGCTGGGAGAAAGAAGGCGGAGCCAAGGAGACAGATGCCCTGGAACCTTATTGGTAAACCATGAGCCTCATGGTAAAATATAAAATAATAGGAATGGGTTAAGAGGTAAGAGTTAGTTAATAAGAAACCTGAGCAAATAGGCCAAGCAGTATTCTAATTAATACGGTTTCTCTGTGACTATTTCAGGTCTGTGCGGCCAGGAATGAAGAAACAGCCTGCAACTACATTCACCAATCAGCTATCAAGTTCTTATCGTATGTGTGTGTTTCAGCAGAGCTGGCCCTGCCCTCTGGAGACTCCTGACTTTCATGACTCCTACACAGAGTTACTTAGAGTTGGGTCATAGGCCTCAAATGATCTTTCAACAAATTCCTACTACTTAGTTATCTGTGTTCATTTAGAAGATCTTCTAAGAAGACCCTTAAACAGATCCTGCCCTGTTTCAGACACCATCAGATTTCTGGAAGTCACATGGACTCCTTGGGAGACTTTCAGTAATTTGCTTTATAAGGCCATTGCCTGTCCTGGGAGGTTTTCACGCTGAATTCTATTAACAGCTTTGGTCTTCTGTATACTGCATATATTAACAATTAAAAGCCATTTAAAATAATTGAGTCAATTCACTAAAGCCAACAAATTAATTAACTGATGCATAATTAATTGGAGCAGCGAGGCATCCATCCTCTGGGGACCAGAAAGCGGAGCTGTGATTTGTGTGCTCACAAACAGCGGAGAGCAGTCAGCTGTGCTCTTGAACTACATCCTCAAACAATCGGGGTCAAGATTTATGAGTCAGAGGCCATTCAACCCACGGAAGGGCTGCTCTGCCTCGCCAGCTCTTCACGACTCAAGGAAACCTTGCAATGTTGGTTCACCAGCCAGTCTGTCTCAATTGGTGGGAGACTCCAGGCAGGGTGACTTGAATGACACCTTTATCTGACACAGCTCCAGAAGTTACGAGGTCTGGCATTAAGATGCTTGCAGATCGAAGCCCTGGTTCTGACTCCTTTGCTGACTTTTCTTCCTGTCCCTCATCAGATGGAAAGACTGTTTGCATGTTCTTCCTATTCTATGAAGAACATTAGCTAATCTCCTCACGTGCACTCCAGGCTGACTTGGCCAACCACTCGGCAAACTCCAGGATATTCAGATTGTGACCCAGGAAGGTGCCTGTCTTCAGTCTGCTTCTTGTTACTGGGGATGTGGGTCCAGAAACTGAGTCAGAATATGTAGTAACAAGAGAAGATTGACAACATAAAATCTTGTCTGTAGGATCTAATATTGAAAAATTGAGATTTATTTTTACTAATTTTCCTATAACTCATATGCACTGATTCATAAATTATAAAACCAAAGCAGAGAAAACTTTGTTATGGACATTTCTATAAAGTATTGCCATGGAAGATTCCAGAAATCTTATTTTAATTTTTTATTTTATGTGTGGTTGTTTTGCATGTATGTAGGTGAACCACAATATGCCCTTGGAGGCCAGACGAGAGCATTAGATCCCTCTGTGACTGGTGTTGCAAATGGTTGTTAGCCGTAACGTGGGTACTGGGAATTGAACCCAGATCCTCTTCAAGAACAACAAGTGCTTTTAGCCCCTGAGCCAACTCTCCAGCCTCTATTCCAGAAATCTTTAAGCCCAGAAACCTTTAAACCTAAATCTTATAAAACACTCCCTTGGCCTGAGCATGTTTGGGGCAAAACATACCCTCCTCCATTTACTACTAAGTTAGAATGGGGGTTTGGGGTGCCTCAAGTTTGTGTCTGGAAGAGCCGCCGCGCTGGATAACATATCCAGGTTATCTAGAGAACAAGATGAGCAAAGATGCGTCAAAGCCATGCTGTGGGGATTCCACTGGCGATGATCTCTAAGACATGGGTTCAGCCAATAGAAAGTCTATTAGCAAGTTGGCTACCATGCTGGGTGCTCAGGACCCAAGTGCTGCCCCCAGCCTTTCTCTGAGTGGACCTCTAAACGCAGAAACTGTGTCCTGGGTTGACACATCTCAGTTAGCTGAAAGCAGAGCTACTAAAGCCAAAATGTAAGGTTAGTCCATTCAGGGGCTTTCTCAGAACTGTGGACTTCGATGGATTAGGATTTTTCTTGTTCTCATTTTGGCAGGTGTTGCTGCCTGCATGCTGGGTCCCAAGGCCTGGATGGTGCTTCCATTATGGTGTTTGCTGTGCTAAGGTCTAGTGGCCTGCTAAGATCCGGGGTCCTGTTGCAGCCATTCTGTCATTTACAGTCGTTACTCACAGGTAGTAAATAACAGCACTTCACTGATGTTGCTTTTGGCTATGTGCCTCCTGAGAGGTCACGGGCTAACTGTGAAGTCATGTTACCATTCAGCTGTCTACTGCTGGTGTGCGTTAGAGCACAGTTCTCAATCTGTGGGTTGTGACCCCTTTGGGAGTCGAATGGCGCTCTCATAGGGGTTGCATATCAGACAGACATCCTGCATCCCAGATATTTACATTACAATTCATAACAGTAGCAAAATTACAGTTATGAAGTAGCAACGAACGTAATTTTATGGGTGGAGGTCAGCACAACATGAGGAAGTCTATTAAAGGGTCACAGCATTAGGAAGGAGAGAACCACTGCATTAGAGGGTAGCAAGGGAATTAACGTCGTCGCTCAGAGGACCAGAGTAGCTCGGAGGACTGATCCACCAGGGCTTTTAGTAGGGACGTGACAGAAAAGAAACCTTAGCCTTATTGTCTTAGTGATGTTCTGACCAATAGGTGGGAGATCAGAAAGCATCTTGGGCCATTCGCTGTTGCTGATGCAGCAGACTGCAGGCAAGAGAAATTAGAAAGAGGCTTGCTTCTGCTCGCGGTTCTGGTCCAGGGTCAAAAGGTGACTCTGCTGATGGCCTTCTTGCTGGAGCCCTATGCGCTACAGGGAATTACACAGCCACAGACAGGGAGAACGTGAGATGGAGCCAAACTGGTTTTACTGCAGACTCATGCTGGAAATGACCCATTATCCCAGTAAGCCATTACTCTCGTGGACACGTTAGTACCGTCGCTAGGGCAGAGCTCCAACATCCTGCTATCGGATCCATTTCTTCATCTCACAATAAGATGAAAATTCCAGTGGCAATGTTGGAGGAGACAAACCATATTCAAACAGAAGGTATTTCCCTGCACCTAGTATTTCATGGAGAGAGGTGGCAAGGCTGGTGGCTGGGCTCAGCCCTGGCATGCACGAGGCCCTGTATTTTATCCTGGCATCGTCCTCCACCCCAGAAGTTGGTGACAAAAAAGCCATGCTCTGGTTGGATATGGAACAATCTAATAAGAATACCTTCTAGCAATTTTCCCTAAGGCCTTCTCTTGCGATGTTGTAGGGATAACAGCATCCATTGGGTGCCGGGTGGACCCGTCTTGGTGATTGATATGCATATATGGACCATAGATGACTCCCTCTGGCTGCCTAACACGTCCCATTGCTCGATCCTGCTATGAACAAGAGCTTTGACTGGAGAATAAGCATCCCCATGGTTTAGCTTCTGTGCATGAATAGTCTGTGAAATACGGCGGTAAGATTTAAAAGATGAAAGCAGTATTCCGGAAATAGGATCTCTTATTTAGAAACAGTCATGTCGCCGTATTAGAAGAGAAAGTAGTGCCTGGCATGAAGACACGAATGGAGACAAATCTACCCAAATCGAGAGCATACTATTTCCCCAAACTGAACAGTGTTTGATTTAACATGCACTGTGCTTTCTGGGTCACACTGAGGCTAATGTCTGTGCTACTTAGCATGGAACAGCGCGTCTTCGTTTGACCTTGGACAGTCACCAGGTTTCTACTGCAGGCAAGTGATACCTGGGAAGTTAGTTATGCCTCACGACTACAGTGTGGCTCTCATGCCCACAAATGAGACTCAGTCCCCAGCCCACGGTGCTACTCCTTAGTAGAATTTCCAGAAACTGGGAGTGTGGGGAATTGAGGTCATTGAGGACATGCCCTTGTAGAGAAACTGAGGTGCCTCAGCTTCATACCTCTCCTGGCATCCTGGCTCCCAGCCATGTCTTCCCACCATGATGTCCTCTATCACCACAAGCTCAAAAGTCCTGGACCTTAGATGGAATCCTCCGAAGCCACCACCCAAACATCCCCCTCCCCCTCTCCAATCAGCTTTACTATGGCAAGTATACATCACAGTGATAGGAAGCTGACCACCACCCAGACATTCATAAAATATCTCCTTTATACACTACCCCTTGGTCTTAAATACTTAAATGTTTTTCCACTCGGCCTCCTAGAAATCTTTAAGGTTATACGTTGCAATGACCAGATACCCAGATTCAAACTCGTCCATGCCAGCTTTAGAGGCATATATCCCTCAGCACAGCGAGGGCCATAATAAAGGGAGTCACATCTATGTGTTATTGCACGAGGAGACAAAAGCAGTATGACAAGACAATCAGTGACTGTTTCCCTAAAAGAAGGGGGACTTGCCACTGTCCTCCAGCCCAGACCCAAGCAAGTAGGAAAACAGGTTAACCTCAGGGACAACTTTTGGACAGAGGACTCTTTCAGGGATATCCATGACATTTGTCCTGGGGGCTGGATGTTGCATAAAATATATTTCAGGGGAGCTATTTTCTCTCATTCTGCCAGGAAAGTGAAAGTGCTCAAATAGGCACATCCCCAGTGGTCCATGAAAGCATGCATACATTTCAGCTAGCAGCATGTGGGGTTGTCAGATCTTCACAGCTGTGGCAGAAGAGACTCAGGCGCAGAAAGGCAGTGGCCTCCCGGTGTGGGTCAGAAAGTACTATGGGAAGACAAAGGGGCTGAGGATAATTGGAGGGCATTTCGGCTTCGCTTCTGATTCATACCATCTATCTTAACCTATGCACACATAGATTCCGTGTTACGAGCACAGGGAAGAAGCTTCTAGAAGAAGCATTCCATATCTCAGTACACCCCAGTGAGAACTAAGCTTGCGACCTTGCCACAGATTGGTCTCTTCTTGAGCTTGGGGTTCTGGAATTATTCATTGATTACAGAATCCTGCCTTTCTTTCTCCTCTCTGACTTTTGTTGTATGTGCTTCACAGTTGCCCACAGTAAGCTGCCTGGGTTCAAATCTCCACTCTGCTCTGCACAGCTGCCTGTCTGTGAGAAAACACTGGATCTCTATGATCAGGGAGCTCCAGGGACTAGAAGGATTGCATCTAGTGCCTGGCAGTTGGTCAGCCATGAGATTTAGGTCTTCTCAAGTTCTTCCCAGCCTCCAGGTCAGTAGGCAAATCAGACTGAAGTGTCTCAGGCTTGTCATGAAAATGACAAAAAAAAAAAAATGCAACAGAAAGTAGAATTATTCTATGTTCTCATTATCCACTTGGCTCCAACCAGGAGAAAGCAAAGGTCTCAAGGACGACAGAGAAGCCCTGGGAGGCATAGGCTCAGACAGAAGCATGCTGGCAGAGCCTCTTCCTCAGATGCAATAGCAGTATCCTGGATGCCTCCAACGAAGGCGCTGTGTCATGTGGCCAAGTCTCTTCTCAGCGTCTACTGTGTGCTAAAACAAAGCAAAACTCCTTGGAGACACTGAATTCACAACCTTGTTTCAGAAGCTACAGTTCTTTGTACAAAGAGGAAGCAGGTACTTTATGTAACTAAAGGAGCTCAGTCCACCCCAGCCTTCTCCTCGGTGCCTCTTGTAGAGATGGCCTTGTTAGAGCAGGAAGTTGTGCTCCGAGGGTGAGGGGTCTATAAATCTATGTAGGAGACGGGGAGAGAACATTCCGGAGGAGAGGCATGGAAGGGAGGTCCAAGCGGGTCTGTGATGGTGCCATTGGATGAGTCGCCTGTCCTGAGGAGGGCTTATGAATATGGGTGTGGCTCTTAGAAAGCCTGAACTCTAATCTCTAAACCTAAATCAACAGAAAACACAGACAGTTGCAGAAGGGAAAGTCATGTGGGAACATAATGGAAGGGGAAGGCAGAGAGAAAGCTATCTGTGAGGAGATAATCCAACTCAGAGATCATGGTCCCGGTGGGAAGTGGGAGAGAAAGTTACAGACAGGACTGCATATCCACACATCTCCCGCCCTACCCTGATCTCCCATCCTGCTTTGTACCTGCTTTTGCTGTCTCATGATTGATGCTCTGTCCACTCTGCAGGCACATAGGGTGGGACAACCGCTATAACTGTCCCTCAGTATCCTCAAAGTATTTCTTCCGGTATCATAGCGCTCTGTGTACACTAACTGCCAAGGACGCTCAAGTCCAATAGATAAAGTGGTATCACGTTGGAGATAACTGTGCGCCTGCTCCTGTGGATTTCAGAGCCTGTGCTGAAATGCATGATACACCACAGATGCCTCGTAACTAGTTTACAAAGTGTTTGGTTTAGGGAACTGTGCTGGTGACTTTTTTTTTGTCAGCTTGACAGAAGCTGCCATATCATCTGAGAAAAGGGAGCCTGAGCTGAAGCAATGTTCTTCCTATCAGGCTGGCCCACAGGCAAGCCTGTGGAGCACTTGTTCCATGGCCGATTGGCAGAAAAGTGCCCAGCTCACTGTGAATAGTATAACCCCGATCAGGGGGTCCTGAGGGTATAAGGAGGCAAACTAAGAAAGTGAGGAAGAACAGGCCAGGAAACAACACTCCTCCATGGCCTGTGTTCAGTTCTTGCCTCCAGGTTCCTGTTTGAGTCTCTATCTTGGTGTCCCCTGATGATGGACAGGACCTAGAAGCCAAATGCACCCTTTCTTCTCCAGGTTGCCTTTGGTCATACTGTTTCATCAGTGACAGAAAGCCAACTAGACAGGAAGAGTGACTAAAAATATGCCATGACCATATACAGTTTTTACCACAGATACTTTCTTTTTTATACTGATATTTATTGAGCTCTACATTTTCTCTACTCCCCTCCCTTCCTCTCCCCTCCCCCCTTCAACCCTCCCCCAAGGTCCCCATGCTCCCAATTTACTCAGGAGATCTTGTCTTTTTCTACTTCCCATGTAGATTAGATCTTATGTAAGTCTCTCTTAGTGTCCTCATTGTTGTCTAAGTTCTTTGGGGTTGTGATTTGTATTGGGCTGTTTTTCTTTGCCTTATGTTTAAAAACCACCTATGAGTGAGTACATGTGATAATTGTCTTTCTGGGTCTGGGTTACCTCACTCAAAATAATGTTTTCTAGCTCCATCCATTTTCCTGTAAAATTCAAGATGTCATTACTTTTTTCTGCTGTGTAGTACTCCACTGTATAAATGCACCACATTTTCCTTATCCATTCTTCAGTAGAGAGGCATTTAAGTTCTATTCATGGTTGTCTGGACCTGAGGGTGTGGAAGACAGAGACTAGGAAAGAAGCTGAGTGTGACCATGCCACCAAAGTGACGCCACACTGACCCAGAGGAAGAGTGGGACAGACATGAGGAAGCAGATGTGGGTGGGAGGATTCTGGCTGTGGAGATACTGTATTTGAGGTAATGTTTGTGCTTCTAAGTGGGAAAGGGTACCAAGAACAATTAGGATGGTCAATACACAACCATCACTTACTCTGTGTCAGGTGGGATTCAGTCATCCTTACTCCACCCTCAGGGGTTCAGCTCAATCATTCTTCTCGTTTTACACATCATGTGAGCAGTAAAGAGAATTTCAGGCTTTTCTTTAGAGGAAGAATTCCAAGCAGACACAGGGATTGGTTAATCACCAAGATAAGGGATGAGAGAGGCTAAAGTGTGTGGTCAAACAGAGAAGCAAAGGGGCGAGGGTGTGAAAGGAAGGTGGAAAGGCGGGAAAGAGGAGAGAGAGAAAGAGAGAGGGGGGGTTAGTTAGAGCTGAGGAAGCCTGAGCAGCAGCATCATGAGAAGCATGAAAGACAGTGTACAGTGCACAGACAGGCTTCTGTATGTAGTGCACAGAGATGTCTCTGTGTGCAGTGCATGTAGAGGCTTCTGTGTGCAGTGCATGAACAGGCTTGTGCGTGCAGGGCAAACAAACTGTGGGTGCTTTGTATGTTACAGGATAGTAGAATGCATGTTCCTGCCATATTAAAAAAGTCACCATCCTGAAAACCCAAACCCTTCAAAATGCAGAGAGGACCACTACTCATTTTCTCCGTTTTAACTTCTATTCTTTATCTTTGCTATGATTCTCCATGGGAATTAGGTCAGTATATTAAGGAGAGAGAGATAGCTGGAGCTAGCTAGCAAGCCCCAGGAATTCTCTTGTCTCTGTGTCCCACGGTGCTCAGGATTATAGGCATATTTACACTGTCACGTCCAGCATTTTAACTGTGTGCCAGGCATTCAAACTCATGGCCTCTTACCTGTACAGCAACCGCTCTTACTTTATGACCCATATCCGCATTCCAAACATGTTTTTTAAACCAGGAGAGAAATCAACGATTCCTCAAACCTTAATGCCACTGACACTTAAGGCTGTGAAGTCGAATGCTGTGGCTTGTCCTCTAGGTGGTAGGGATACGTCATAGCCACCCTACACTCTACCTTCTAGGTTCCAAGGGCATATTCTTTCACTCACCCTTAAAAAAGTTCTCCAAATATTTTTCTGATGTCCACAGGGAGCAAAATTCCTCCCATTTAAAAGATCATGATAAGCCCATTCACAGTTAAGTAGCAGGTGACTTAGTGATGTTTTTCAACAGCTGTTTCTACTTTGCAGCTGGAGCTAAGGAGAGACCAGGGAGCATGGAGAAATGCCATTTCTCTTTTTCTGCAGTCAGACAAATCTCTAAGTTTCTGGACAGCAGAAGCACACACCGTGGAAGGGATGAGCTGGTCCCCTTGAAGACGCTGTTGAGCCCTTCTACCCAGGGTTTCAGGTTTCTTCCTGAATCCTGAACTGTTTGCTATATCATGATGTCTCTTAGGTGGGAGAATTAACCCAAGCTTTTCATTTCCTCTGCTCCCTCCCTTGGCTGCCACAGAGCCCAAGTGAAGCAGAAGTGGCAGGCTCTTATTTCCTCCTCTTCTCGCTCTGCCTCTTCCCAACTCTGGAGAAGAGAAGCACAAAAGAAACTCCTGAGTTTAGGAAGCCAAGAATTTGCAGTCTTTGTTCCCTGGCTCCGCCATGGGACTTCCCCTAAGACAGTGATGAATTGCTACTAGTGGCTTGGCTACAGGAAGGCCCTGGGGGCCGGGGAAGAAATCGACTGGAAAGAGAACACATGGCTTAATATCGCTCTGCCCTCCTCCTCAGCACCCCTGCAGGTACCAGGCCTGCAGCTGAATTGAGAGCAGATGTCTCTAGGTGCGGCCTCCTCACACCACAGGGTACGCACAGGGTGACTCATTTGTCATTCCCGCCAGGCTCTGCGATGGGTGACCAAGGCCATATTTGTTAAAGTGGGACTTTAACAGATCCGTTTCTCTTGTCCCTCGTCAAAGCCCCAGGAAAACACAAGTTTCCCGTGTCTCCTGCAAAGCCTTGCTGGCCTGCCCATAGCTGTGGACGTCTGGGAAGGGTCGATGTGAAGATGGACCTACTACACATGTGTGTTTGACCTGTGGACAACACTAATTCCTTTTATAAAGAGAGGCAGTAAGGCAGAGTAAAAACAGCCAAGCCTTTCCACAGCTGTATATAAGAATAAACAGTCATTGTGTGAGGAGCCGATCTTACAGGGTTCTACAATGACTAAGACAACCATCTACCATCCCAACCTGCCCTCTCCTTACTGCTGGAGACGACCCTGCTTCTGGTTTGGCTGAGGGAAAAGCAATGGTGATCCCATGACTTACCCAGCCACCATCTATCTTCCTGTACCCTTTCCTTGCCATAGTCAGATGGAACTTTCTAGTTTTCAAGGAAGATCCATTCCTCCACTCGCCATCATCCCATCCCTTTTCACAATCCCTTCATGCCTTTAGTCCTCTTTGCTGGTTCCTATCTTGTGATGTGCCTGTCTCCTGGTTTTCCTTCATCAGAAAAATATGATTATGCTTCCCTAGAAAAGTGTCTAACAAGGAATGGTTAATCAACAATGACATACCTGATCTAGCCAACTGCATGAAATATATGGAGAATACATAAGTCATATGCTAACAAAAATATGATTTCTAGGGTCTGGAGAGATAGCTCAGTGGTAGAGCATTTACCTTACAGAGGGGATGTTGAGAGCTATCTGTTAGCAGTAGGTCACCCCATTTGTCTCTGGGGTTGATTCTGCTGATCTGGCTGGCTAGGTAGGTGTCCCCTTTCCTCTCTCACCACAGCAGAAGCCATGCACTTGACTGAAGAGGACTGCATCCAGAGCAGAGGATGGTGCTCTGGCCAAACGCAAATACGTCACCCCGCTCCCCCAGAGTCTGCAGACAAGCTCCGTGATTACAGCAGCTGCGTCTCTGCAACCCGCTGCATGTGCTTGGTGCTAGCAATACTTTAGACGTCAGATCTGGAATATTTACATACGCATAATGAAATACCTTGAGAATAACTCTAAGTCTAAATAGGAAACATTTGTGCTCAGCTTATACATTATCACTTGCCTGAAATAATTTTTATTATTTTTGATGAACGTGTGTTTTAACTGCGAGTGATCACTCGAGACCAGACGTGGCATTTTCCTCGAGGGTACCCAGTGGCCAAGTTCTCTGGGAATTTGAACTATTATGGATTTCAGACTTTTCTATTAGGGAGGCTGAACTGTACTGAAATTTTATTTTGCTTTATTTTGACTTGGGTTTCTCTTGTTATACTTGGAATAACATCCGCATGCAGAAATGGAAACAGCAGCTTTCTCTGGAGACTCAGGTTTGCATATCCAAACAATAAGCATGCTTTCAAAGCAGTGCCCATGCAGCGAACATATTATACATTTAAAAGACAAAAACGTATCTAGGGCAGACCTAGCATTGCCACGCTAGATCTGGACATGGGATGTGCACACATAGAGGGGCCTAGTTCCTTCTGGGCATGGGAAGTGGACTTGTAGTCAGTACTGGAGTCAGGGGACACATAATGAATAAAAAACGCTACCAGAGACGTTTCCCCGAAAAGAATGAAAACTTAGTGCCCAGACTGAGGAGTTCTGACGGAAGAGCTCCTTCCAGCAGGACCTGATGGCGATCTTCCACTCGGAGGAAAGGCCCGGGATAAATGCACAACTATATCACAATGCCACGCGCACCCCAGGGGACTATAATTGTAGACATAATCACAGCAGCAGACCCTCGGCGTCCAGCTAAATGGAAAATCTGTAATTCCGAGCATGAAGGAGGCAACTGGGTTTGCGGCTTTAGATAACATAAATCCCAGGCCAGAAGGCCTCCCCCAGATGACAGTGCCTGGCTCCCGAGCGTATCCTTTTGGCATCAGGACGAAGATAAGCTAACATATCAATGCAACACTAATGGGACTCCACGGGTCCCATTACTCAAGTGTCTCCGATCAATTAGGGGCTTTAACTTAGTCATTCCAACATAAATATCCGTTAATACCAATTAGGCTGCTGTTTGTCACCGTGATGGCTTTATCGTGGTTTATGGGGAATTTCTTGAACAAGACACCCTCTTCCAGGCTCCCTGACCCACTGGTGTGAAGCAGTAATGGTCACTTGGTACTATAATTATCCTGTACTCTAGTGTCACAGAGCTGAGTCAGGGTGAGGGGCAGGTGTCAAGAGAAATATTTTTTCAAAAACCTTATACTGAGCGGGGACTCTGCTAGACCAAAGATTTTATTTGCTAATAAATATCCATGAAAACCTTATCACCTTCTGCTATGCTTTTCAGAGTAGGAGAGTATCAGTAAATGTGTAAATTAAGGGGAAGGGGAAGCTGATTTATCTTTAAAAAAAAAATCATAACTTCCGATTTAGGACTGAATTGAACTTCAAGCAAGGGGGAAACCAGTTCTAGAAATCATGCTCCCATCGCTTCTACTTTTCTCTCCTAAGAGCCCTGTGATGTCACACTCCTGCTAACGTGAAACATCGCATTCAGAATGGCTTGAAGGATAGCATGCTATCGAGTACCTTGAATTATACCAGGCCATAGGAACCTCTCAGGAAGTCTTGCCCATTGCCTCCTGAGCTCTCTTTCCCTTGGTGTGTGCTGTGTGCAGTCTCGGAAGGACAACAGAGCCCCAGTGATCCATGCGAAAAGTGTTGCTCTGAAGGTGGACAATGCACCATCTGTCCATGTGTCCACCTGGTCGTCTGCCCATCCACTCATCTACCTGCTTTGTAGTAATGAGGTGAGCAGGCCTGCTTTTTGTCCTGCTCGGCTCCTGCATGGTTAGTTTTACACTCGAAATAACAACACACAAATTGTATTCTTTTAAACACTGCCTGGCCCGTTAATTCTAGCCTCTTATTGGCTAACTCTCACATCTTGATTAACCCATTTCTAATAATCTGTGTAGCACCACAAGGTGGTGCCTTACCGGGAAAGATTCAGCATGTCTGACCTGGTGGCTGGCTCCATCGCGTCTGCCTCACTTCCCTTCTTCCCAGCATTCTGCTCTGTCTACTCCACCCACCTATGTTCTGACCGATCAGGCCAAGCAGTTTCTTTATTAATTAACCAATGAAAGCAACAGATAGAAGACCCACCTACATCACTGCTTGTCTGTGGAAACTGAAGTTACCCACTGGATGAAGAAGAAACTGCCCTGACGCGTCACAACTGAGGTCCGACATGTTCTAATTAGTTATTAATATCCCTCAGAAGTTATACGCAACCCAGATGCTCTGCACAAATATTAGAGCAGCCCTTTACAAATATTTATGCTCTATTCCATCAACAAGAAATCTTAATCCGTAACCCGTCTAAACTTACTCTACACATTTCCACGGGCAAATACTACTTACATTCTAAGCAACACATCGACAACACAAGATTAACAAAATGTAAAGGATTCCTTTACATTGCAAGCATTTCCTGGAATTTTCTCACCCCATTCTACTGACTACTTTGTGCACCTTGGTTGGAGATACTGTGTGTTATAAACAGAGTTGGAAATGTTGCCTCCTATAAACACGGAGCTGGAGGCTGCTTCTTGCTGCCGGCTACCCGACTGAAATTCCTGCATTCTCTGCTTGAGGAGATGCAAGACAGGAGTCCTGATTCTTCATGGGCTCTGCAGGGTGTGAGGATGGAGATTTTCTTGTCCTCTTCAGGAGTAGACAGTGTGCTCTTGAAATGTCTGAGTCTAAAGAGCAGGTCTTCCTAGGATGGGTCTTTAGGGCATTTCAGCCGTAAAACCCAATGCTTAAATGGATACTAACGTAGTCATGGAGAAGCTGTTGAGGGGACCCACCTCAGGAGATTGGGGGGACCCCGGGTTCCTTGTGTCTGTGATGATAGTCGGGTGAACATTGCTAGGAGAAACTGCAAAAGAAACAATACCATCCATTTCTGGCTGCCTGTTTGCTTAGGCAGTCTTGGCGAATAGTTCTCGGAGGACAATGCCAAAGGTATAAGGAGGACCTCATCGAAGCATCCACCCAGTAGCTTTTTTTTTTTTTCCTCTTTCAACAGCTCTTAGGTTTGTGTCTCAGCTTTTTTTCCCCCTTTACTGCTGTGTTTTGTGTTTTGGGGGTGCGATAGGTTCAGAGAATCCTGTGGGTTGCTAAGCAGCCTCTGGTCCTGGCAGGACAGTGCCCAACACGTTTCTCTCTGTTAATCTGTTTTCCACGGATTGTGAGGTAGGGGACTTAGGGAGAGGGGAGGCTCCATCTCACACTGAATGACCACACAGCCAAAGATGACTGATATTATCATGGCAGGGCTGTATAGAAAATGAAAAAAGTTACAGGAGGAGACAGTAAGCCAAGAAGAGATTAGGATCTCCTGGAAGGATGCTAACCCCTCCTGAAGAAAGTTCTGTAGCCAGTGGCCTAGCCACTACCTGCTGATCCATACCTCTTAAAGACACCACTGCCTTTTAACAGCACCCTGGTGGAGATCAAACTTGTAACACATAAATCCTTACAGACACATTCAAACCGTATTCACACCATAGCTCGGCTAAATGCCAGAGAGCAGGGCCTTTCTCAAGTGCGTGTCTGTAAAACCCAACATAGCATTACCCAAACAAAGGCTTTCACAAGGCTGGGGCGAACTGAGCTTGCCACCCCCTATTTATTACTCGTGTCACCTGAGGTCCTGGCAGACTCCCACATGGGGCCTCTGTTCTCTGTACTCACTACTATGTCCCCGATGGCATTTTCCTGAAGATAAGTAAACTGAGTGTAGGGATACTAGAATGATCGTTGTTGTTTCCATATAGGGAGCAGCAATATGGACAAAAAGAGACCATGTCAGTGTGGGACCCCAAATAAGTGACAGCCTCTTTGAGCCCCCGTTTCTTCATCTGTCACTAAGCAGAAGAATCTCTAGGTTAGTTAAGCATACATTCTCCAGGAGCAGTTGGGGATATATGGCGGACAACAGGTTCCAGTTTCTATCCTTGCTACTCCCTCGTTCTTTCTCATTTTCTCTAACAGGCTTCATGTGTCAGGGCCAATGCTCAGAGGACCTCATATCCTAGTGGTGGCGGGCTTGGGAAGGATAGCATCACCTTGAGAAGTTGTGGTTGGGTTGCTAGGACCCTAGCTCAGGCCTGGATGGACCACTGTCATGGCTGTGACAAAACAGAGAGACCAGCCTTCACCAAGGGGGCTAGTGCAGGTCAGCATGGACCAAAATTCTCACCACATGCCACCTGGTGCAGGACAGATGTCTGGAGAGAACCTGAGCAGAATGTGTGTCTGAGGGCTTAATCAAGTGCTGGTTAGCATCCATCTTAGAGCAAGCGCTGTCATGGGAATGCTGCTGCTGGGGAGCCCTGATGATCAGGGCTGACCACTGCCCAGAACTGATATTCTGCCTGGTGTGGGATGCCCTTCTGTATGTTGTGAATATGTCTTACAACCATTGGTTAATAAAGAAGACGATTTGACCAATAGCCAGCCAGGCAGAATAGAGCCAGGCAGAAAATCCAAGCAAAGATAAATGGAAAAAGAAGACAGAATCAGAGAGACACCAGCAGCCTCCGGAGAAGTAAGATGTGAGGCAACAAGCCACAAGCTTTGTGGTAAAATATAGAATAATAGAAATGGGCTAATTTAAGATGTAAGAGCTAGTTAATAATAAGCCTGAGTTAATAGGCCAAACAGTTTATAATTAATATTAAGCCTCAGAGTGGTTATTTGGGAGCTGGCAGGCAGGAAAGAAACCTCCAGTTACATCTGTCTAAGACAGTGATGAAGCTGGTCTTAGGCCTGTATAGGACGCTAGGTCTATAGAAACATACATACACATGAATGCATGTGCATGTGCACACACAAGATACACACCCTACACATGTCCCCACTTGTACACTTACACATGCAAGCACAAGTACACACCATACACACCATTGCTCACACATACTCACACAGCTATTCACACATCCTTACACTGATACAGCTGCTTCCTCTAGGTTGAACATGACCATTGCCATCTGAAATCACAGAGGCTGAGACCACCAGCCCAAGACCCTTGGGAGATTAGTCCTACCCACATGGCCTTGTCATCGGATGGGGAGGTCACAAGATTTACAAGGTTCACAGGGGTCAGGTGTGTTAACTAGATCTCCATGAGGCCCGGTCCTCCTCCAGAGTATACACGAAACAAGTGGAGGGAAATCTCATGTCGGTGGTGACATTGTCCAGGGGATGCCATTGGTGTCTCTGCCCTTGAGTCACCCATATTCCTGGAAATAACCCCAGTGAGTTCATCATTTCACTAAGGTAGACTTGAATAGAATCTTTTCTCTGTCTTGTTGAATAGCCATTTCTTTACATCTCATGCTCCTGGACACACTCACATATTCACACATGGTAACACTTGCAACACGTGGGACTCACATGGGCACATACACCCAACTTCTAGTCACTCTATACTGGGGTGCTGGGGTGGACCCAGGTTCTCTGACTAGTTATGGAGTCCCTGTGAAGCCACAAGGTGTGAACTCTGAGGATTTAGCCTGGATATGTGGCATGCTGGTGGTGACAGAGGGCAGGAATATTACACAGGCCAAGAGGACTGGGCACTGGGGTAAACAGAGCAGTGCTCCTCAGACCTTCAGAACACAGGAGAAGTGGGTGCCCAGTCTAGAGACCAGATGTCTACACAGGAGAGGACTGACCAGCAGGGGTCCTACACTGGGGCTTTTGTGGAAACACCAGAAATAGTGTCCTCGGCCTTACTCCCAACTCTGTCCCTGTACCCACTGCCCCACCTGGGCTGGCTCAACAGGACAGCAGTCAGCTGAACTGATCATGCTGAGGAGGGTTTCAGAGCTCTAGACAGGGTAAGAAATATGGTGAACGAAATGTCTCAGGAAACGCCTGTTTCTCAAGTCTTCAGAACTCAGGCATACTAATGCCATGGAATGTAACTGCCTGCTTGTCTGCTGGAGGACCCAGGTGACCCAGGGATGATGGGCCACTCAGGTTTAGAGGTTTATAGGCTGCTCTTGAATCTCCTTAGCTATCTACCCCAGCAGTACCCTCGTGTACACACATACATACACACACACACACACACACACTTGTGGTTAGTTGACTTTGGCATTCAACTAGAGGTCCAGAGGCTCAGATTCCTAAAGTCACTATGAAAATAGCTTACTTCCAGGAACTGGAACTTCCAGGAACTGGCAATGTTCTTTTCCCTTTGTTTCTTTTGGTGCTGGAAATAGAACTCAGGCCTGTAGCATGCTAAGCAAGCATTCCAGACAAGCGCTTTACCACTGAGCTATGTCCTCAGCACCTGAAATGGCTTTGCTTTGGCTTTAGAGAAGCTGGTTGAGTCTCTCTCCAATCTGAGGTTTGTCACAATCCTACCTTTCCCTTTCCTCTAACAGGGAGCTGTCAGAAAGCCTCTGATGCTCTTTTGTGAAACAGGGCCATTCCTGTTTCCATCTAAGCACAGAATGTTTACTGTTTAGAATGCAAAGCAGATTGTACCAGTCCTATGCGCAGACCCTAGACGACTCCTCTCCACAATAACATACAAATTCCTACCCGATCTGCCTTCTAAACTCACATCCTCTGACATGCTTCTTGCTCACTTTTTTCTGGACATAAGAACCACTTTCTCGACCTGGATATTAATCCACACTCCTACCAACACCTGATTGGTGACAAAGAAGCAAAAACTATAAAATGGAAAAAAGAAAGCATCTTCAACAAATGGTGCTGACATAACTGGATATCCACATGGAGAAAAATGAAAACAGACCCATATCTATCACCATGTACAAAACTATTCTCAGTATGTGCATTGGTTGCCACTGGAGTTTCTAAGGCTCCTTCAAGTGGCATAGGAATTTCCCAACCCCTCCCATCTTTAAGAAGATTCTAGAATCCCTCCTACCCCCTAGAGATGGAGTCTTTCCTGGAATCCCTGCCTCCTCTCCACATTCAGCCACGGCCAAGAAGATTCCATTGAGACTCAATCTTGGCTGTCTTCCCCAACAGACGAGCAGAGTTCTTCCCTCTCACGCCCTTGTTCAGACTGAGAAGGGGCTTTGGAAATGATCACAGGTTTGGTTGCAATTTAGAAACAGTGCCAGTTCTCAGTTTGGTTCAGGACCAAGATTGTTTTCCCTTCCTTGAGGACACTGTCATTTGTGGAGCAGTTGAAGCCATTTATGGGTATATTTTGACTTGCCCAGGTTTGGCTTAACTGTTTAGTGGCGTGGTCCATTTTCTTCTTTGTCATAGAAAAGTTCCAAAGCTTGGGTATTTTTATATGCTACAATAATTTATCTGTTATGATTCTGGGGAACCTGAAATCAGGGTGCTTGTGTGCTCAGGCTCTGGAAGTAGACTCCTCTAAGCCACAAACTGTCTACTCTCAGAACCCTTGCACCCCAGAAAGAGACACAAGAGAACATTCTTCGGGCCCACCCTTTCTCCCTTTCTCCCTCCTTTCTTCCATATAATGCAAATGTTTTAAAAATGTGTATTTTGTGTGTGAATACATCTTTGTGTGTTTATATGTGCACACACACTCTTGCCACAGTGTGGTTTCCAGAGACAGAACTCAGATTAGCGGGCAGCAAGGAAACTTATCCACTAACTAGTGTGTCCCTCATTCTTATAGCAGAACCTGAATGCCACCACCAGGGCTTTACCATCATGGCCTAGTCGGTAAACTTTATTCCAAGGTACTTTAATTTAAAAATTCCAGATCATAAATTGGAGGTATACAAATATTTAAATCAAAATTATCAAATAAGACAAAAAACAATATCCTATTTAAGTCTGGCAGTATTACGCAAGTGCTAATAATCTTGGTCAAGTCAGACATGCTTGCACGCTTAGTTCCCTGGGATGAAACAGAACCTCTCTTTGGGGGGGATGGCAAGGTCCACACCTGAAGCAGATCCATCCTGGGAGGCAGCTGAGGCAGCTCAGGAGTGGAAGTCCTGTGTGGTCCCAGGGCAGCCATGCAGCGGGCCACTCATGGCGTGACAGGAATATAGTTGAAATAAGAAATGACACTACTCAGTAGGCAGAGCCACCATCTTCCAGACTATATAAATAATTCCCTTTATGATTTTGCCAAGGATGTGTTATGTGTGCTCAGGGAAGCAACACAACTAAGAAGCCATCAATATTTCTGAAGAGGGTGAGTGTAAGGAGTCGGGTATTCTAGAAAAGATATAGCCAATGGTTTTAATGGCAAGAAGCTTTGACTAGTAGAAGACTTGACCAGAGCTGGGTCTCCCCTCCCTGTCCCAACCAAGAATTGCAATGAGATAGTTCTAGATCCAATCTTATGGCTTGGCACTTTATTATGTAACAGCTAATATGTCCATAAAGAGATTCCAGAATATTCTTTGAAGCTGCTATAGGGATCTGTTTGTGACAGTGTCTCACATAGCCCAGGCTAGCCTTGAGCTCATCATGTGGCCAAAAATTACCTTGAACTCCTGATTCTTTTGCCTCTACCACTCCTGTACCTGGATTATAGGTGTGTAATTACCACTCGGCCCAGTTTATGTATTGCTGGGGTTCAAACCTAGGGTTTCACTTAGGCTTGGCTAATTCCCTGCCTACCTGCCAACCAAGGTACATTTTCAGACCTAGGTGTTCCGTTGAGATATGAAGAGAATGTGCACAAGGGTCCTAAAAACAGGTTAACAGAGTCAGAGACAGCCCCTGCTCCCACTGTGAGCAGCCGCACAAGAAGACCAAGCTACACAGCTGTAATATATGAGCAGAGGGCTCGGTTAGTCCCTCACAAGCTCTCTGGTTAGTGATCCAGTCTCCGTGAGTGCCTGTGAGCCCAGGTTAGTTGACTCTGTGGGCTTTTTGGTGGTGTCCTTGACCCCTCTGGCTCAGCCTGCTTTCTTATAAAATCCACAACCACCAGGCCAGAGATGGCCCACTCCCATCAATCACTAATTAAGAAAATGTCTAACAGCTGGATCTGAGAGAGGCATTTCTTTTTCAGCTGAGGGTCCCTTCTTTCAGATAACTCTAGTTTGTCAAGTTCACGTGAGACTAGCCAACACAACTGACCCTTGTCAAGTTGACACATCACGATTAAGCCCTTTCCTTTCTCATTCATCCCCAGGACCTCACACTAAAAACATAAATAACTTTAAAAGTCCTATAGTCTTTACAAATTCAAACACATTAAGATTTCAGACTCTTTAAAATATGCAATCTCTCTAAAAACTCAGAACCTCTTTCAAAAGTTAAAAGTCTTCCAGCTGTGGACTCCTGTAAAAATCAAATTTAAATTAAACACTTTTTGCCTTCAAGAGGGAAGAACCAGGGCACAGTCACAATCTGAACAAAGAAAAAACAAACTCAAACAGTGTAAATAACACAGTGTCCAGTGTCTGGGATCCACTCACCATCTTCCGGCCTCTCCAAAGGGCTTGGGTCGCTTCTCCAGCTCTGCCCTCTGCAGCACACACAGCTTGTCTTCTGAGCTCAAGATGGTTCCAACTCCACAGTTGCTGTTGTCCTTGGTGGCCATCCCATGGTACTGGCATCTCCTAAGCTTCTGGGGTCTTCTGCCTTCACTAACAGGGTGGCCATTCCATGGTACTGGCATCTCCTAAGCTTCTGGGGTCTTCTGCCTTCACTAACAGCCTCTCCTGAGCTCTTTTCAGGGACTCCAGCCCTGCTCCACAGTGCCAGGTCCCGGTTGCTCTCCACGGCCCCTTCATGCCTTTAAAACCAGTACCACCTGGATGATGCTTACACTTCCAAGGTCAGCTGCCAGCTGAACTTGGCTGTCTCTGGAACACAGCTTCTGCACGTGGACTGTCAGGAAACACGTCCCAGAACATTTCACCGCAGCAGCGCTGGAATCTTTTTTTTTTATTAATTAATTTATTTATTAAAGATTTCTGCCTCTTCCCCGCCACCACCTCCCATTCCCTCCCCCTCCCCCAATCAAGTCTTCCTTCCTCCTCAGCCCAAAGAGCAAGCAGGTTTCTCTGCCCTGTGGGAGGTCCAAGGACCACCCTCTTAATCGCCACTAAATCTTCAGCTCCAGCTGACCAGCATTAAGTACCCCAACAAAGCAAACGTTTCACTTTAGTGTTTCTGGTATCTTGTTAATCACAGCTGATTCTTCAGCCCCAGCTAACCAGAAAAACTGACTCCTAATTCAAATTAACAAACGGCCCCAGCAGAGTCTTTAGACTTCCCTCTGAAACTTTGGGTGCTAGGCCCGTATTGTGTGCATTGTACTCAAAGTTTTTATCGTCTAAAATCCTACCGAACAGCTCACCAAGCGCTGAACACTCAATGGTTTTGTGTTTTGTTTCTTGTGGGCTTTTTTGCACACAGTTCTGAAGAGCCTCCACAATCCTCCCCAAAATATGTTCAGATCTGTCACAGCGATACCCTACTCGGCTGGTACCGTCTTAATTACGGTCACTATTTCTGTGATGAACACCATGACCAAAGCATGGCAAGGAAAGGGTTTAGTAGGCTCACACTTCCATACCATAGTTCTTCATTAAAGGAAATCAGGACACGATCTTAAGCAGGGCAGGATCCTGGAGGAAGAAGCTGGTGCAGAGGTCATGGAGGGTGCTGCTTCCTGGCTTGCTCCTCCTGGTTTACTCACCCTGCTTTCTTATAGACCCCAGGACCACGTGCCCAGGGGTGGCCCCACCCACAATGCGCTAGGCCCTCCCCCATCAATCACTAATTTAAAAAGTGCCTTGCAGCTCGATCTTATGGAGGCCTTTCCTCAACTGAGACTCTTCCTCTGGTTTGTGTGTCAAGGTGATATAAGGCACCTGATATTGAACAGGTGTGGACAGAGTGGACAACCTTGTCTTTCTTCCTGATTTTAACGGAATTGCTTTATGTTTCTCTCCATTTAAATTGATGTTGGCTGTGGACTTGCTGTAAACTGCCTTTATTATGCCGAGATATGACCCTTGTACCCCTAATCTCTCCAGGATTTTTATAATGAAAAGATGTTGGGTTTCACCAAAGGCCTTTTCTGCATCTAAAGAGAGGATCATGTGACTTTTGTCCTTTAGTTTATATTAAGGATTCCCTTTAGTTTGCATATGTTGAACCATCCCTGTATCTGGGCGATGAAACCTACTTGACCATGGTGCATGATCTTTTTGATGTGTTCTTAGATTCAGTTTGCAAGTATTTTGTTGAGAATTTTTGCATCTATGTTCATAAGGGAAATTTGTCTGTAACTCTATTTCTTTGTTGAAATAGGATAACTGTGGCTTTGTGAAACAAATTGGGCAATGTTCTGTTTATATTTTGTGGGGTAATTTGAGTATGGGCATTAACTCTCCTTTGAAAGTCTTATAAATTCTGCACTAAAACCAACTGGCTCTGGGCTTTTTGTTGGGAGATTTTTAATGACAGCTTCTATTTGAGTAGGGGTTATAGGTCTGTTTCAATTGCTTACGTGGTCTTGAATTAACTTTGGTAAGTGGTATGTATCAAGAAAATCATCCATTTATTTCATATTTTCCAATTTGATTGATATGCTGGCTGGTTTTGTGTCAACTTGACACAAGCTAGTGTTATTTGAAAGAAGGAACCTCAACTGAGAAAAATGCCTTGATAAGACCCAACTGTAAGGAATTTTCTTTTTTTTATTTTTTATTTTATTTTATTTATTTATTTATTTATTTATTTATTTATTTATTTTCGAGACAGGGTTTCTCTGTGGCTTTGGAGCCTGTCCTGGAACTAGCTCTTGTAGACCAGGCTGGTCTCAAACTCACAGAGATCCACCTGCCTCTGCCTCCCGAGTGCTGGGATTAAAGGCGTGCGCCACCACCGCCCGGCCAGGAATTTTCTTAATTAGTGATTGATGGAAGAGGGCCCAGCCCATTGTGGGTGGTCATTGGCTCTGTAAGAAAGCAGACGGAGTCAGATGTGGTGGTGCACGCCTTTAATCTCAGCACTCGGGAGGCAGAGGCAGACTGGTCTCTGTGAGTTCCAGGACAGCCAAGGTTGTTACCAAGAGAAACCCTTCCGAGAGAGACAGAGAGAGAGAGACAGAGAGAGAGAGACAGAGAGAGAGAGACAGAGAGAGAGAGACAGAGAGAGAGAGACAGAGAGAGAGAGACAGAGAGAGAGAGAGACAGAGAGAGAGAGACAGAGAGAGAGAGAGACAGAGAGAGAGAGACAGAGAGAGAGAGAGAGACAGAGAGAGAGAGAGAGACAGAGAGAGAGAGAGACAGAGAGAGAGAGAGACAGAGAGAGAGAGAGACAGAGAGAGAGAGAGAGACAGAGAGAGAGAGAGAGACAGAGAGAGAGAGAGAGACAGAGAGAGAGAGAGAGACAGAGAGAGAGAGAGAGACAGAGAGAGAGAGAGAGACAGAGAGAGAGAGAGAGACAGAGAGAGAGAGAGAGACAGAGAGAGAGAGAGAGACAGAGAGAGAGAGACAGAGAGAGAGAGACAGAGAGAGACGACAGAGAGAGACGACAGAGAGAGACGACAGAGAGAGACGACAGAGAGAGACGACAGAGAGAGACGACAGAGAGGAAGGTAGAGAGGAAGAAAGAGAGACTGAGCAAGCCATGTGAGTGAGCAAGCCAGTAAGCAGCACCCCTCTCCATGGCCTCTGTATCAGCTCCTGCCTCCAGTTTCCTGCCCTGTTTTAGTTTCTGTCCTAACTTCTTTCTGTGGTAGATTATGGATACGGAAGTGTAAGCCAAATAAATCTTTTCCGCCCCTACTTGCTTTTGGTCATGGTGTTTCATCATTGCAATAGTAACCCTAAGTAAGACAGTGGAATACAGGTTTTTAAAATATGTCCTTATGATTCTCTGGCTTTCTGTATCTCTTGTTATACCCCTCCTTTTAATCTCTAATTTTATTAAATTGGATATTCTCTCTCTGCCTTTTAGTGAGTTTAGATAAGAGTTTGTCAATCTTACTGATTTTCTCAAAGAGTCAACTGTTTGTTTTATTGACTCTTTATATTGATTTTATTTTGTTTTGATTTTATTGATTCAGTTCAGAGTTTGATTATTTATCTCTTCCTTTTGGTCATGATTTCTTAGTTTTGTTCTAGAAGTTTCAGGTTAAGTTACTAATATGAGATCTCTCATTTTTTTCAAATGTAGGCACTTTGTGCTATGAACTTACCTCTTAGGGTTGCTCTTTGTGACCCATAAGTCTGGGTGTGTTGTGTATTTATTTTCTTCCAGTTTTAGAAAGTCTTTCCTTTCTATCTTGACCCATTTTTCATTCAGTAGTGAGTTCAGTTTCTATGAGTTTGTTAGTTTTCTGCTGTTCCTGTTGTTGCTGAAATCCAGCAAAAAAAAAAAAATAGCTTTTGTGCTCTCCTGCTATGCTTTCATGACCTAACGTTGTGAACCTTAAAAGTTAGAAGTAAATAATGTGGATTTATGGAACAGAGAGATGCTCAGCAGTTAAGAGTGTCCCCTGTTCTTCCGGGAGACCTGAGTTTGGTTCCTAGCACCCACACAGGTGGCTCACGACTACCTGTATCTCTGGCTATAGAGGATCTAGTGTCCTCTTGCAAACCTACAGACACATGTGCCAAACAAGCATATAGATATACATTCATGCACAAGAATTAACAGATCTCTTTAAAGACATCTGGATATAAAGTCTCCAGGCTTTTGTCACTGCCTAAGTCTTCATTATCACCTCCTACAATGCTTTCCCAAGGGAAGCCTGTGTCCCCAACCCCACTGAAGCCCCGCTGTTCCTTCTAACCAAAGTGACCTGTACTTCTGACCCATGCTGTCCTCAGGTCCTGGAGCATCCTTAGATGCCTCCTCTCTGTGCATGGCTTGGACTTGCCTGGCAAGAGCCAATGTTCCAGAACACTCTATAAAAGTAATAGGAATGGTAGAAAGAATGGAAAAATATTCTGGATATTAACTGAAGACCTACAAAGGTCTGAAGCAGGTTGGCTCAAGAAAACAGCGGAGTCTGAGTAAGAATTGGTGACATTTGTAATGTCTTTGTTTACCTTAATCCTAATCACCCTGCAAAAGCTAAAAACCAGCAGCCTTGCAACAGTAATAGCTATGACTCCAAGGGCTGCTCAGGAATTAAAGGAGACAGAACAGGCCCCGACTACCAAAAAGCCCAGTCTCTCGAGAAATACCCCTTCCATCACGAAAACCCTCCACTCCTGAGACCTTTGTTTCACCTGACCCAGAACTCCATGTTCCAAGTTCCACATCAGGGCGGCTTGTTCACAACAATTAGTAGACCTTAGCAACAATTAGTAGTCGTTTTTAAACACTTCTTACGGCAGAGGTAGCAATTAAAGCTAACGGGGAGCAATTAAAGCTAAGGGGAGATTCCTGAGGAGCCAAAATGTCCAAAGTGGGAAAAACTATTCCTGGTAAAACTAGGGGTCAATGTAAATGTTCAAGGTTATATTCCTGCCCAGGAAAGATAGAAGGGAAAACTCCAACCTCTGGCCAAGCCTAAGTAAGGCTGAGAGACCTGGTGCATATGGATCTTCAAGGTGATACTTGCACCTAGACATGGGCCTGACAGCAAAGGCCAAGGGAAAGCACTGGCCCAAGGCTTTCACAAGCATCTCTGTCCAATCACTAAACACTGACATAACCAAGCAGACAATTTAGTTGACACGCAACCGTAAATCACTCCGATTTCACAGATTCAATGTCTACCACCACAAAATTTCAGTATCGTTGGGGTAAAGGTGGTCTCCAGGGATGTCATCATATATTATTTTTAATTCCTAGTTTTATTTTTAAAAAATAATCAGTTAGTTTTACTATTCTAATTATTTTGAAAAGGGTATCTAGCACAGGCTAATCCCACACTCCCTAAGCGACCTAGTAGGACCTTGAATTTGTAATCCTCCTGTCTCTACCCTCTATGTGCTGAGATTACAGATATGCACCACACAACCTTTATTTACCTTAATCCTAATCACCCTGCAAAAACTAAAAACCAGCAGCCTTGCAACAGTAATAGCTATGCCACCAACAGCTGCTCAGGAATTAAAGGAGACAGAACAGGCCCGGACTACCAAAGAGCCCAGTCTCTCGAGAAATACCCCGGAGATCAAACACATAGCCTCGTGCATGCTAAGCAAGCATGTGACCAACCGATCTATATCCTCAGCTCCTATATGTCTGGTTTTAAACAACAATGCCCAAACAGGCTTTAAAGCAGCCATTGCAAACTTTTCTTGAGAAGACACTGGCAATAGGCTTACTAGATAAAAGTTTTTTTAATGTAATATTTTAATGGACCTTTGAGAATTTCATATGTGTATATTATGCATTCTGATACTATTTATACCCTCCATGCCTCCCATATCCCCATGTTATCTTCTTTTGCTGCCTCCTCCTCCTTCCTCAGCTGCGTGAGTGCAATGAGCAAGGGGTCACACACTTCAGGAAAATCCCACTCACTCCCAGCAGTCATCCCCTGCTAAGAGCTCCTCAGCCAGGGGTGGGGCCTCATGAGCTCCTCCCCCATTCGTGCTGGAATGCTAACTGGTTTGAGCTTGTGCAGGCAGCCTCAGCCTTAAATGAGCTATTATTATAAATAGGCTCAAAGATTAACAGAAGCTCTGGTCAACTAATGAGACTGATGAGCGTGAACAGTGTCTCACCAAAGAGACAACACCATACAGGGGGCGGGGTCATGGAAGAATCAAATGTAAAGAGAGGATGTTAATCCAGGTATGGTTGTACATGCCTGCCACTCTATAGCACAGCAGGCTGAGGCAGGAGAATCACCAGTTGTACCTACCTACAACCCCCTAACACAGCAGGCTGAGGCAGGAGAATCACCAGTTGGACACCAATCTGAGTTAGATCTTCAGACTCTGTCTCAAAGACAAAAGAAGTAACTGAAAAAAAATCCATTTTCATCAGTACATTCAAGAGTGTATTTGAGAAAAGATACAACACCAAATTTCTCATATTTTCCCAATACATGAAATAAGAGGAAAGGGTCAAGAGAAACCATCTTCCTGGAAATGCGTGGTACACCATCAGATGTACAGGGGGAGTCAAGGATGGAGAGCCAGGGGAACAAAAGGCAGAACGGCTTTTGAAGAAATCCCCGAAACCTCCAAGTCTGATGAAAACTATCGGTATATTCTTTTGAGAATCTCAGAAAATGGAGCCAGAGATATGTGTATGTGAATATAGCATTGCTGAAGTGTACAGAGCCACAGATACAACGGTGATGTTCACAGCGGCACTATTCACAAAACCAGAAGGTGAATACAACCCAAATGTCCAGTCACAGAGGAGATAAACCGTGCGGGCACACCACACGGTGAATGCTGCTTGGAAAGAGAGTTCTGGTGCATGCATGCTACAGCAGTGATGAACCCGAGAGACACTGCGCTAAGTGAAATAAGCCACAATAAGACAAACAGGGGCCTCTCGGGTGTAGTTCAGCTGGTGGAGCGCTTGCCCAGCATGCAGAAATCCCTGGCTGTGTTTAGTGCCCAGAATCACAGCATAAGCTTGACTTGATAGTGCATACCAGTAATCTTAGCACAAAGGAAGTAGAGACAGAGGGAGGATCAGAAGCTCAGGATCATACTTGGTTCCATAGGGAGTTTAAAGTCAGTCTTCCATATCCGACCCTGCTTATCTGAAGTAACTGGAATAGTCAAGTGTATGGAAAGTGTATGGAGAAGAAGGATGGTCTTCAAGCCCTGGAGAGATAAAGAAATGGGGAGGTTCTGTTTAATAGGCCCCAAGTTTCAGGTAAGGAAGATGAGAACATTCTAGATGGATGGTTGGAGACACTTGTACAACGATGTGAATTTACTCAATGCCACGGAATGGGAAGTATAATTAAAAATTATTAGGATAGGGGCTGTAGAGAAGAGATGGGTTAGTGGTGGAAGTACTGTGTCTCTTCCAGAAGACCCAGGTTCAATTCTCAGCACCCACCTGTTGGCTCACAATGATCTGTAACTTAAGTTCCAAGGGGTCTGATACTTGTTCTGGCTTCCCTTGGTACCAGGTACACACATGGTATACACACATAAGTGAAGGCAAAATACCAATATATGTAAGACAACTAAATAAACTGTGGTGGTTTGAAAGAAAAGACCCCCTCAAAGGGAGTGGCACTATTAGGAGATGTGGCCTTGTTGGAGTGGGCGTGGCCTTGTTGGAGTGGGTGTGGCCTTGTTGGGGTGGGTGTGGCCTTGTTGGGGTGGGTGTGGCCTTGTTGGGGTGGGTGTGGCCTTGTTGGGGTGGGTGTGGCCTTGTTGGAGTAGGCGTGGTCTTGTTAGGGTGGGTGTGGCCTTGTTAGGGTGGGTGTGGCCTTGTTGGGGTGGGTGTGGTCTTATTGGAGAAACTGTGTCAATGTGAAGGCCGACTTTGAGGTCTCATCTATTTTCAAGATACCACCCAGTGTCTTAGTTCACTTCCTGTTGCTGTGCAGGATGTGGAACTCTCAGCTCCCTCTCCAGCAGCATGTCTGCTGCATGCCGCGTACCCCATGCTCCCCTCCAGGATGAGAGTGGACCAAACCTCTGACCCGTAAGCCACCACCTCAGTTAAGTGCTTTTCTTTATAGGACTTGCTGTGGTCATGGTGTCTCTTCACAGCAATAGAAACACTAAGACATAAACAATATTTTGAGAAATGATTAGAATGATGAATTATGTATCACATATCTTTATGACAACAAGCAAGTACCAAAATTTTAATACAACAATAAAAATTCATAATATACATTGACTTCTTGACAACTTAATACCCAATTTCTGATCACAAACCATGTACCTCAAAATGCAAAGAATAGTATATATGGATATTGAAGGAAATCAATCAACCAAGAATTTTTTTTTCTTTGCGACGGGGTTTCTCTGTGTATCTTTGCTTTGGGGCTTGTCCTGGAACTAGCTCTTGTAGACCAGGCTGACCTCAAACTCACAGAGATCCCCCTGCCTCTGCCTCCTGAGTGCTGGGATTAAGGGCATGCACCACCACCACCAAACTTAACCAAGAATTCTATACTCAGAAAAACTGTACTTTCAAAACAAATGAGAAATTAAAATATGACCATAAAAGAAAATGAACTAGCCAGGTGGTGGTAGCACATGGCTTTAATCCCAATACTCGGGAGGCAGAGGCAGGTGGATCTCTCTGAGTTCAAGGCCAGCCTGGTCTACAAAACTAGTTCCAGGACAGGCACCAAAGCTACACAGAAAAACCCTGTCTCCAAAAGCCAAAAAAAAAAAAAAAAAAATGAACTAGAATTTTGAGTAACAGTGCGTGTACAAATTAAAACAATCTCAATCAAAAATGAAAAAAAAAATCCCCAGAAAGCCAGAAGCTACTAGAAGCGACTTCAGAGAAAATAGATTAGATTATAAAAAATAAAAAAGACTGAATCAGTTTATCAAAAGCTGTCCCACAAAGAAAATGCCAAGCCAGACGACTTCACTCCTGAGTTCTGCGACGCTCTTGCAGGATAGATTCCTGTCCTTGGAAACCTGAGGATTAATTTACTATACATCTGGCATGAAGTTAGTCATGAGGAATCTTTGCAATGTTTCTCATTAGATTTCCCCTATAAATACAATCGACCACCATTTTCGAGGCGCTGAGACGGAAGCTACAGGATTAACTTAATTATCTCAGTTGACTCACCGCGTAGGCACAGAGTCTGAAGACACAGGTCAAGTGCTATTCACTTGAGAAACATCTCCAGAAGAGCTGCAGTCTAAGAGTCTTGAGCCCTCCCTTCTGACCAGAGAAGTATAGCGGAAGGTCGTCCTGAGATATGACAGAATCCAGTCTCTGTGGGTCTTTATCGATTAGATGTTTGAGACGCACTCTTGTGGTTGCTAGATGCAAACTGTGGACTTGGTAGGGACAGGGGAAGACAGACTTGGGAGACTGTGTAGCAAGTTTACTTCTTGTTCTTTGGATAGTAAGGTTAGATAACTCAAAGTTGGCTATCTGGGAAGATTGAGCTTGAAATCTGTAACAAGTGGAAGTGTTTCTTAGATCCAGAAAGAAAAAGGTTTAATAGTTTTTAATTCATTATAAACCAAGTTGCATGTAGTGTACAAAGGAAGGAAGAAATATCTATAATTCTGATAGCAGTGCATTTTCTGAAAGTCATGCTTTTAGGGTCTGTGTTTCTAGAAAGACAGACAGAAAACAAGCAGCAACTCCATGAGCATGTTCATGGCTGTTTGGATGCTTTGAGTCCAGGCCCATTCTTTCTATGGCCCTGGGTATAGCTCCCCAAAGTCTACATGAGCCACGGGGCAGGCTACAGGGAAAATCTGTGGTGCTTAATGGATTTCTTTATAATCCCCCCAAAAAGTATGTATTGGTGTTCATCAAACTAAAAGCATGTAATCCATCCTATATTGATATTTATAGTAAAGGTACCACAATGTAGGTGATTAAATGATAACAGATTATACAGTGGAAAATATGTTTTCAGATTCTAATTAGAACTGAAGCAAGCCTATGAATTCCCATTAACCCACGTGGGTTATATTGTACCTTATAATATTAAGAAAATTCTTTTTCTGTGTTGTTGCAAAGGATTCAAGAAAGAAGATAGGAGCACTTGCATTGAACAGGTTTTTCCCAGAAGTCCTGGGGACAGTCCTGTGGCAGACAGAAACATAGCTGTGATTCCTCTCTGAAGGTCACCAGGGTGCTCAAAGGATGCTAAAGGTGAGACTTCAGAGGGGGGCTTGCTGGGTGACCTTAAATCTACTTAGTGCCCTGCTATCCCAGACATTGCTCTGAAAGAGGCCACACTGTGGCTCTCCTCCGGGGACAGCCAGGGGCTCCACACAGAGACAGAACTTGATGGCTCTTTGCCGAAAGGGTCCTCCTTTCTCTGATGCTGAGACCTCAGGATACAAGACCTATTCGCTTTCATGACGTTCAGCTGGCAGCAGGGTTTTCTGCCTTGTTCTTTGCTTCTGTTCAAGTCCTTAGAGTAAGTACACTTGTGCCAAAACAAACCAGGCTCTACAGTGCTATAGTATTTGTATTTTAATAACTAAATCTTGCCTAAAGACCAGAGGCGAAGCTAAAGCCACTAGAGAAGTCTTACCTCTACCAAGTCTGGGCGATCTCAAACTAAGCAGTCTGAGCCTCTCTCTCTTCCCATTTTCTATTCCCTCTAGTGCTGGGATTAAAGGCTTGACTCCCTAGGACTGGGATTAAAAGTGCAGGCCATACCCCCTGGATTGTTTCTGCATTGATCTTGTGTAGCCCAGGGTGGCCTTGAACTCACAGAGATCCTCTGCCTCTTCTCCCTAATCCTGGGATTAAAGGTGTGTGTCGCCATTGCCTGACCTCTGGTGGCTTTAGCTTTGCCTCTGGTCTTCGGGCAAGAATTATTTAATAAAATACAAATAATATACTACTATAAGGCTCCAGCTAATTGAGCATGCAGACTCCACCAGTTCAACGGAATCACTAGCATTTCTCAGCAGGGGCTCATTCCAGGCTCCATCCAATGCGACAAGGGCAGTGGCTACAGCCTATCTCCAGTCTTGGGCCTGTCCCTTGTCTCCATCCTAGCAGCCTTGGTCTCTGAGCAATACAATGTGCATTTCAGCCCAGGAACAAAGAAAGAGGGAGGTAGGCTCTCCATACACAGCCCCTTTGTCTAATTGTCGAAAAATATCCATAGAGAAGAGTTTTAGGAGTTGTGACATCTGCACTAAAGAGCCTGACCAGAGAGGCTAAGCAGCAGGCTTTGGGTCACACAGAGCTGGGTTAAAGAATGAGGTCTCCTGGGGCAGTGAGGGAGCTCAGTTGGTAAGACAGCTGCACTGTGGACATGAGGACCTAATTCTAGACCCTCAGCGCCCATGTAGAGGCCACTTCTAGTGGCATGTCTGAACCTCTAGGGCTGGGCCTCAGAGACAAGCAGGTCCCTGAAGCTTGCTGGGTAGCCAGTCTAGTATTCTAAGGGAGAACTCAGACCCTAAAACAAGGTGGTGGGGGGAGGAAGACATCAGATGTACACACCTCTGTGCACACGGAACTACAGGTATGCACACACACTACATATAACAAACATACAGTCACACACACACACACACAATGTGAAAAACAAAAGAATGAAGCCCTCTTCCCTCATGGCCTCAGCTGGTGACTTTATCCCATCGGTCACCAGAAATGTAAGTCTGGAAGAGGGAACCACTCCCATTCCTCTGGAGAGAAGAGCTCCAGGCAGCACCTCAGGGAGGCCCTGGAACTGGACCTGATAGCACTGTGAACTGTGAAATCTGAGCTCTCAGTTCCCTCACCCCACCCAGAATGCAAATAAATAAGGAAGAAAGTATTTTCTCCTAGAGTTTGTTGGCTTCCTGTCCCTCCAGGCTGTGAGCATGTGCCTTGTTCTTTGCTCAAGACAGTTTTCATATAAATAAGGGATTCGTCTTTGGCCGAAGTTAAAATTCCATTCAAGAATAAATTGACTTCCTGAAATATATGTATTGGCAGCTGTGGCTACCTAGCGCCTGATCACATTTTACATTTGACATGGCAGTGTTTGCCTTGACAAGTTCTGTACGTTCTGATACATAAATCAACACGGTGATGTTAGAAAAGCTCAAAATCTGTCTTTTGCCAGTGCCCCCACCCAAGCCTGCATCCCGAAGCCGTTAAGGAAGTAACTTTTGAACCGGTGTCATTTACTGGGACAGTGTTATTTACAGCGCTGGACTATAACACTGCCTGTTGTAAATCCAGACAGGAAATGCCAGGAGGAAAAGCCAGGAATTGGCTTCTGAAAGGAAGTGTTCCAATGATAAAAGATTTTTAAAAATCTGTGTGTCAGTGTGTGTGCTCGTGTGTGTGCACTCACACGCACACACAGACACGAATAAATGTTCAGGCAATGAAAATGTGAGCACTATGTGGATGTGTGCCTGTATGTGTGCTTTTTCATACGTGTGAATGAATATACATGGGCATGTATAACCAAACATATGCATATGTGCGCTTGCGTGCATACATACTTGTGTATGTAAGTGTGCGTGTGTGCCGTAAGATAGCTGTGCATGTGTTCTCTCTCTCATGAGTTTTGCTTTGTTTTACCTTGCTATATCTACTTCCCATAAGCTCCAAGGGTCTCTGCACTAGCAGCTTAGGTTTGCACACAATATGCTTCTCTCGGTAGAGCAGGCTGGGACTGGTTGACCAGGTATGTGCCTTAGACATCTAGCTTTTGCTGGTCACTTTGCTTCATGGATTTCAAGAAGTGGGGTCGGCACTCACAGTGCTAAACATCTCAATCTACATCCCAATTCTCTAGGCACAGTCTTGCCCTCATTTGCAATGCCCATGGCGCTAGGAGATCCTGTAGACACTTCTCATGGTGTGTTGGTAACACCTGTGCCATGTCCGTTCCTTTGATGTCTACACGATCACCTTTCTTGTAGATGTCCATGTGTGTAGCCAGGGGAGCATGCTCTGTGGTTTGTAAAGGACTTCAGGGACATGTCTCAGGGGCCTCTCCTCTTTCCCTTTGTGTCAGCCATTCGGAGACGGTGTTCAAGCAGAAGGGGAAACTCCATGTTACCCGGGACCTGGCTGTGGTGGGCGCGAGCACAGCTCAGAGCGGCCAGCTGAAGATTAGCCACCAGAGCGGAGGCGAAGGGGCAGTAGAAGGCACGGAATAAAAGTGGAAAAGGAGATGAGGGGAGGATCTGTGGAGCCGTGGGACGCCACTCCCTGCCTGAGCAGCATCTGGGCAGACTGGCATTTGACTCAGGAAAAGAAGGATGCCCTATCCCCAGTCAGCTCCCTCCTTCATCTCCAGGGGGAAGGGTTCTTACTAGGGCATTATGGTCCAGAGAGGGAAGCTAGTCTCAAATTTAGTGCATGGAGCGTATCAAAGCTGCTGCAGAAGCATGGTTGTCTACCACTTCACGTGTTTTAGTGGCACAAAGGTAATACTTTAGCTAGAATTTCTTTTTTAAGATAAGCGACCCATAATTTGTTCTTACCATAGAGTTAAGTGACTCACAGCCATATTTTCTACAACTGGTTGATTGGTCTGAAACAGGGGAATTCCAAATCTATTCAAACTTGTTATTAAACATTTCAGACAAACTCGGCAGTGTTGAATGGTGAGTGTGCTGTGGGGGAGGGACTTTCTGACAGCGAGGCTAAGAAGGGTGGGGAACAGACTAGATGCCGTCTGGCTGCTTCCATTTACCTGGCTCCCACAAAGCCTGTGTGAGAGGTTGTGGGATGCTTCAGAAGTCCCAGGATGCCTTCATTGGTCTTATTTCCAACTTGCATTGAAAGGAAGGTTTGGCCTTTTTCTTTCCAGAATATTTCATCTCATTCTGAAGTGGTTTTTGTCATTTGTTTTCCAGTGCTAGGGATCAAATTCAAGGCTTTGTGGATGGTGGGCAAGGGCTGTACCACTGAGCTGTGTCCCCAGGCCTTTTGACAGTTCATGTGTTAAATTGACGGGGCTAAGGAACACACAGGTAGTCTATAAAGCAATTCTACGGGCATCTGTTAGGGTGTTTCTGAAAATGCCATTGCTGAATCAATGTGTTAGTAACTATCTACTCTCACCAACATGGGTGGAACCTTCAAATCTCTAGAAGGTTCAGCTTGAATAAAAGGAAAAGGAAACACGACATAGTCTCTCTCTTTCCTGAGGCTGGTCGTCCATCATCTTTTGTAGAAATTAGCTTGATTTGGGAAATAGCCAGTCTAGCAAAAGGATAAAACAATTATATTTTTCTTTAGTGTAAGGGGAAAACTCATGCAACAGGAACGGGAAGGCCAAGCTCAGCTGTGCCGCAGGGGAACCACACAGAGAGAGATCGCCTGGTCTGTGCCCCAGTTCTCTCTCCACAACAGGAGCCTCCCCACTTTTTACCCTTGCTTCCCACTCGCCCCACCTGCCTGGTCTGCCAGCCTCACACGCCAAGCCCTCCCACCTGTCCCTCATACAGATTGTGAGACTTCGGCCTTTATAGCTACAGAGTTAATTCCTACACTTGATCTCCTCATCTTTACCTCGCTTGAGTCCTTTCCCTGGAGAACCCAACCTGCATTCTTTCTCTGCTCTTTCATATCGTTCTTTTCCCTAAGGGACATTCGTGAAAGAGAATCCTGTGAGATCTCAGGCTCCTCCTGTGGCCAGTTATTCTAGTTGAACCTGGAGGTCTGAAATGAAGGCCATCTGTCTGTCTCTCTAGAAAGCAGAAACTGTCCCTGTCCCCTCTACTCCATAGCCACCATCCACACTGATCGCATGCTAGACCGACGGACAAGCTCACATTTCCAGGTGACTTGAACTCGAAGATTTACTAGGAAATGAGACTTCCATTTTTATGGGCAGAAATGAGGACGCTCGGCACAGAGCATCCTTTGACACCTGTATCCTCCCTCCTACGTACTTATTTCAAATTGTTGTTACGCTAATTGGAAAATAATCCAATCTTGGAAGTAATGCCCATCGTTTCTAAAACATGCATTTTTTACTTTCATTCTTAACACTGAAATTGGGGCTTTGCAGTTGAACACTTACAATTGGTAGCATTTTTCCTCTCTTGGTGTTGTATAAAATAACAGCACATCCTTTAGTCAACGGTGATTTAAAGCTGACAAAAACCCACTGTGTTCATGCCTATCATTTATCTCATGCCTATCTAGTAATTCATCTGTAATTCCGCGCCGTGGCCTTTACTTGATAAATGAACGTGGAAGGAGTCCATAACTTAGAGCAGAATATGGCAGTTTCTGGCCCTGGTGTCACTGCTTTGGGATTCACAGACACTCCCTGGCTCCACTCGCAGCAATGGGGTGTCGGGGTGTCAGCAGTGGAGGTTATGTAAGGAAAGTATCCCGAGGGAGATGCCAGGCACAGCTGAAGCCAGGCCTAGCTCATTTGTGAGGTCTCCCAATGTATTACTCTCTCCTTGTTTCTCACGCTTATGTTGGCTAAAAGTTCAAAATTCTGCATTTTATTGAAACACACATCTGGTTTAGTAACTTGTCAACCTTAGCATCGTCCTCTCTTACTGAACGGCTGAGAGCCACGCTGACGGGGAACTGAATGGGTTACTCGGCTTTGAGATTTCCAAGGGCAGGTTTGGATGCAGACCGCTTTGGCCTCCGTGAAAGCGCGGTGAACCCGAAGAGGTCCAAGGGTCTCACAGGAGGGATGGGGACATTTTATTTACCCCCCTTTGCTTCTTTCTATAGTGCAGGTGTGATCTGCACGGGGCTGCCCAATACCTGCACTCAGCTTTTCTCTTCTCGTTCAGTGACGACCTTTTCTTTAATTCCAGGAGTCACCGGGATAGTTCAGCCCTCTCGACTTCCTCATCTTCTTGAATAGCATATCACAACATGTAAAAGGTGTTTTGAAATGGACACAAGGCCCGGGTTGGCGACCATGAGACAGATGTGTTTGCCAGAGAAACCTCCTCCCTCTGCACCCGAGAAAACTAGTAGAAGACTTGCGGGTTCTTTGGACAGTGTGGTATAGCGCCAAGAGAGCCCATTATCTTCTGGGGGCTATGTAGGTCTTTGCAGAGTGACCTCAAGATACAACCAACTTACCTATCATTTTCATAACAAAAGAAAATTTCATCTTGGCAAGGCTAGTTGCTTCGAAAGCACCTTTTGGAAAATGTCATGTTCATCTATTAAGGGGTGAAGTTGGGCAGTCCTGAGAAGTAAGAGGCGCTGGTACGTGCCAGAGGCGCAGAGCATCTTCTATGTCATATTTCAAAAGAAATTCAGAGTGACATCGTGTCCTGAAGTGATATATTAGAATTGAAGGGAATATGACGCCTCCATATAAAAATGCAAGACACTGAAGTAATTTATGAAGTGCTAGTAGACAGCCTTCCATTGACTCTGGCTGTGTGGGCACTAAATTACTTCGGGGGCTTTGGCGAGAAGCTTCAGTATATTGTGTTATGAGATTCCAGGTACAGGGTCCAGTGGAGAAAGTGGTCACAAACTCAATGCCAGGGAAGGGTCGCCACAGCCTGGGCTCGGCATCTGTGCGAAACAGTTGTTTTCTAGCTGAATCCAGTCCGGAACAGCCGACTGTTGGGTCCATGAGGATCCATGGCAGGGGTGGGGGTGGCTTGCTTTATTGCTTGTAATCCTCACACTCATGCAATAAAGAAATAAAATAATAGCAACACCCAGTGAATTTCGAAGGCTTCCCAGCTCTCTATAGCCTTTGTGTCTGTGCTGGCTTTGCTCTTGGGAACAAGCAGGAAGAGACATTTACACACAGTGGACCAGGTTGCTCAGAACTTGGATTCAGGCAGGCTTCTGACTCTTAAACTTAAAACCTGATTTGCTTAACTAGTCCAGACGCACTGCCTCGTGCCTTGGGTTTTATGGACTGAGGCCACCACGCCATGTGGGAGTACCCGCGTTTCCGTCCTCCACATTGGATTGTATCCTTGTAATCCTCTGGCCTCTCCGTCTGAAGTGGCTAAAGGAAAGGTTGCCTCTACCTAAAGCCAGTAAGATCTCCACAGTGAGCCCCCCTCTATGCTTCCCTGGGACCTGCTGTCTCCTGTCTGCTTCCCTGTTTGTCTGCATCCGAGGAGCCCTGCCCTATGCAGACAGACAAAGCTTTTTGTCAGCTACTGACATCTTCAGCCTTTCTTCTTGGAAGATAGCTCTCTACCTGCATCTGCACCTACACCAAGCACCTGTTCCCTCCCCCAGGCACCAGCTCAGCTTGAGTCACTCATGATTCTAGATTTAGCTTGTCTTATGCCACAGGAAACCATCCTAATAAAAGCCACAGTTACCCTTGCTTGGGGATAGATAGACTATACCTACTCAAAAATCCCCACGTAAAAATCCTAACACGGATACAGCAGAATGTGACAGTATTTAAAGGCGGGGACTTTGAAGAGGCATTTGAGTTAAACTGAGGTCACATGGGTCCCTAAACCAACGTAACTGGTGTCATTGTAAGAGAGCAGTGGGACACTACCCCAGGGAAGATTGTGAAGAGAGCCGACTTCAAGCTAACACGAGGGAGCTGAGAATAAACCTTGTCAGCATTTTGATCACAGACTCTCAGCCTCCACAAGTAAGGTAATAAATACATTTGCTGTTTAAGCTTCCCGACCTAGGGTGCTTTGTTACAGTATGGGAGCCGGGATTAACACAACCCTCAAACTCTGCTTGATTCCACATCATTTTCCAAATCACTGGGGCTCCCCCTTTCAATAGCAATGCCCTTCTCTAGGATGGTGTTGGCTACTTTTCTCATCACTGTGACCAAATGCTTGAGGAGCAGCAGTCAGAGGGGGGGCATCCATCACAGTGGGGCAGCATGGGCAGAGGCTGCAACGATGTGGCTGTCCAACTGGCTTTCTCCTGTTTTAGGCAGTCTGAGACTCCAGCCTTTGGGAATGGTGCCGCTCACATTTAGGAGGCATCATCTCACTTCAGTTAACCTAACCTAAACAATCCTTCACAGGCATGGCCCAGAGGCATGCTACTACGATGGTCTAGATATTGTTGAGTTGATAACGTTAGCCACCAGGATGAATGAGGGTGTGCACAATCTTCCTAAACTGTCGCGTGACTACAACCATCTTCTAAAACACTCCAATGTGCCTTTTCTACCTGTGCAATGAGTTGAAAAGCCTCCTCCTGTTGCTTAGGGCTCTATTCTTGTTCCCTCTGCCCTTTGGGCCAGGCTCCCCCTCCTTCCTCCATGAACTTTTTCCCTTTAGCTCCTGGCCAGTGCGTTTTATCCCACCCATATCTCGACCTTCTGTGCCCCGCCCCTTCAGCATCCCTGCCAACACTTTGGAGCGAAGGCCAGTGGCACATGAAAAACGTCTTGCCTTAATTCCTCTTCTAAATTACAGAGAAGACATCATTATTTGCCACATGGGACACATCCCATCTGGCCTAATTTTACAGTTATATATGCTCTGGATATAACTTTAATCACCTGGAGGCCACAGGTCGATATGTTTGTGTTTCTTTCCAATGTGTATTCATTTGGGGTGTCCTCTGCACTTCTCGCCAGAATGGTTTATATATGGCAAGGGATGAGTTACCATCACCAATAAATTAATAAGAGCCCAGGACGGGGTTAAAGTCGGTACCCATTTTTCTGTCTTTCGCAGTAATAAAATAGTATGTGGAAGGGTCTCATAAACACAGGCCTTGAACTTGACCCTCTCCAGTGTTTCCTATTTGTTTATTTATCTGCCTCCTCTGTCTCACCTGTGGACTCCTCTGCGTTCTTTTCTAGCTGTAAAGGAACACGGGCTAGAATACCGTTCACTTAATTACTTCTGTAATGTATTCACTGCAATATTTGAAGTAAACAGTTCCTGTGGGACCTCGTGATTGAGAGTATTCATTTCATCAAGATTGGGAAAATGGATCGCAAACCACTTTTATTATATGTGTTATTAAGGGAAGCAGGCTGTTGCATTTTCGCTTTTTATTCTGGGAGAATTTCCTTTTGTTTACTGTGTTGTGACTAATCCCCCTGCTGCTTTCCCCGGTGCCTGCAGAACAGCTAGAGCTTTGGCGATGCTGCTGGCTAGACAAATACATCACTGCAACTGGACACATATCAGAGGAGGGGCAGGCCTGGGTTTGGAAGAAGAGCAATTAGCTCTAAGCGTGAGGCAATGTGTCAGGTGTTCTTGAAGCTGGGCAGCAGATAGAGTTAACTTAAGACAGATATCTGACAATGGCCATGTGGGACCCATCCCTGCTGATAGCTACCAAAGATGATCCCTTCTAAAATGAGTTCTAGTACTCACTCCTGGAGAGTCTTCCAGGGGTGGCTGTGTAGAATTGGTGTGTGTGTGTGTGTGTGGTGTGTAATAATGAAGTATTAATTTTCTCTTTAAACTCCCTGTATTATGAGGAATTTTGGTGTGCAGATAACATTTGACTCTTCAGGAGAATTACCATAGTGAACAGTGTGTGTGTGTGTGTGTGTGTGTGTGTGTGTGTCAACAGCAGCCTTTTCCTTTGGAAAACTGTTCTTCCTCAGCTCCCGTTGTTCCGCACGTGGACTGTAACCACAATTCCAGAACATCTGGCTTGCCTGCCTGAGAAATCACCACCCCAGCTCTGCTCCCAGTAATGGGTCAGCCCTGTGGACCACTGAGACACTATCCCAGGAGTTCTGTGATCTGAGGATGATCTGAGGATGCACCGAGCAGAGGCAAGGGCTCCTTTAGCTCTGCAGTTGCTCCTCTTGATGTGGGCCTATGCAGGAGTAGTCCAGGCCACATAGTTATCAATTGTCTGGACAAGAAGAAAAGAAGCCAGCTCATCAAAATATGAAAAAGCCCAAGGGATGGGGGACTGAAGGGAACACATCATGGACATCACTGCCAGCCTTCTCTGACCTGAGAGAGGAGAGGCAGGTGGATCTCTGTGGGTTCAAGGCTAGCCTGGTTTACAGAATGAGTTCTAGGACAGTCAGGACTATACAAAGAAACCCTGTCTTGAAAAAAACAAACAAATAAATAATAAAGAAAGAAGAAAATTCACGACTTCATGCATACTCAAATACTTAAAACTTTCAATGAAAGCAATAAAGAGAGCCAAATCTGCTGGTGTGGAACCGCGATCCAGGCACTCAGGAAGAAGAGAATCATCAGTTCAATCATCCTGCACTACATAGTGAGTCTGAAACCAGCCTGGGCAATGAAGAACACATGAATGGATGGGGAAGGGAGGGGAGAAGAATGCAGGGAGGTCAAAAACAGGAGATCCTGACTCAAGACAGGGAGAAATAGAGGTGAAAAGATAAATAGATAAAAAGAAGTGAAAAGGGAGGAGGAGAAGGACAGGAGAAAGAAAAGAGGAGGAAGAGGATGAGACAACAGCAGAAAGAAAAAGGCTGCAGGGATGTTGCGTTGATAAACCATTTTCTCTGCAAGCACGAGGGCTGGAGTTCAAATCTCTAGCACCCAAAACCGGACGTGACCCTCCCTATACGGGTACAAATGTATGGTGAGGGTGAGACAGAAATCTCAAGAGCTAGCTTCTGGTTGAAACCGTGAACTTCCAGGTGAGTGACAAACTCTGTCCTGCTTTGGCCTCTGCATGTAGGCACACAGAAGCACCTGCATACTTCCGTGTGTACACTACACACACACATTTCACACACATCCAAATCCACCCACCACTAACATGCACACATGCATGCACATATATCACTCACATGCACACATACACACACATACATCGTGCATATACATGCACACTCACACACTCATCCATAGATCATTCACACATAGCACACACACATATACTACTCACACAGATGCACACATACACACACACACAAGATAGAGAGAAGGGAGGTGAAATAGAAAAGGCATAACTGTGAGTTTTGTTCAGTCTCCAGATTAAGTTCTTTGCCTCCATTGTCAAGTAAGGATCCTTAGAAGACAGAATTGACAGGGTCACCTCAGTCCATCCCTTCTGAACACCTTGGGGAAAACAGAGGGTGGATTCTGAAAAGCCAAGTCTTCATTCTGGGATGAATTTGAAATTTCACATTTTACAAGTCGGGTGGTGGTGGCAACTGCCTTTAATTCCAGCACTTGGGAGGAAGAGGCAGGCAAATCTCTGTGAGTTCAAGGCCAGCCTGATCTACAAGAGCTAGTTCCAGGACAGGCGCAAAAGCCACAGAGAAACCATGTCTCAGAAAAAAAGATAGATAGATAGAAAGAAGGAAAGAAAGAAAGAAAGAAAGAAAGAAAGAAAGAAAGAAAGAAAGAAAGAAAGAAAGAAAAAGAAACTTCACATTTTACAAAGGATATGAGCCTGTATTTCATGAAAAGGAACTTGACTGATGTCAGTTGTAAGGACCTTATGCCAGAAACATCCCCCCTGCTTCTGGGCTTCAGTACCTGGCTCATACTAGTAAAAATTAGTAGCCATCCTCACCCTCCCACCCCCCCACACACAGTGAAGTGTTTTAAGGCTTCTAGAATGTTCTGAATCTGGAGCATGGCAAAGGGGTTAACACATTTCTCAGATCAGTTATAAGTCTGGACATCAAGAAATGTAAACAACACAATTCCCAGTGGTCCTGGAAATTTGCCACGCTAATTAGCAAGTCATTGGCTAGTTCATTGGAGAAAGTGCCCGTTGGATGGAATACGCTTTTCTGCCCAGACACCTGTACCTTGATGTACACAGGACAATTGGAAGTCCCTATACAAAACTGTGTAACATTGAGGGGAACTGCTGTTGAGGGGAGCTGCGGACTGGTGTTCCTGCCACCCAGCTCCTGGCCGCCTGGCTAGCTCATGCCCCAAAATAACGACACACAAACTGTATTCATATAAACACTGCCTGGCCCATTATATCTAGCCTCTTCTAGGCTAATTCTCATATAATAATTTAGCCCATTTCTAATAATCTGTGTAGCACCACTAGGTGAGCTTACCGGGAAAGATTCAGCATATCTGACCTGGCGGCTGGCTGCATTGTTCTGGCTCTGAGAGGAGCTGCCCTGCATCTGAGCTCACTTCCTCTTCCTCCCAGCATTCTGTTCTGTTTACTCCGCCTATCTAAATTCTACTCTATCCAATGGGCCAAGGCAGTTTCTTTATTGACCAATGAAATCCCACATCAATATATTCTAGACCCCACTGTATATTCTATATCAGTTCTGAAATACACATAATATCAGCTATATAATAGAAATAATGTTGAATGACTGGCTGCCATACTGTACTGTTGGGAAGCCAGTAGTCTGTCCTAACTCAATACAGAGACCCCAGTCTAGGCCTAACTATACAGTAAGAGCCCCAATAAGAGTAAGATGAAAGAGCAAGAAAGCCAGGACTATCCTAGGTTGGCTAAAGCCAGGAGGAATTAGACAGAGGGAATCTGGTATTTCTACAATCCTCTGAATCCTAGGGACCACCATCACAGGAAGGTTTGTGTTCAGTCAGGGCAGCTGTCTACAAGCCTGTGGATTCACTAATGTGGACACAGTCACGATGTCTAGAGGAAGACTCCAGGGGCTCCCATTCTTGCCTTCTAAACATCAAGGGAGATCACATCACAGACAGAAGTTAGCATGTAGGCAGAGTTCTTTTGACTAAGCCGATAGGAGACATGGAGACATAGCCAACAAGCGCATACCTTGGGACACAGAAGACAAATCCCAAGACAGGATATATGGCCACAGGATATACACCAACCCATTTCCACCTTAAACATCATGGCTTCTTTCCTCAGTTGTCTCCTCTGTCCTGTGCCCCAGCCCCATCACTGCTGGAATCCAGCACACACACACACACACACACACACACACACACACACACACACACAGGGCTGACCTCAGATTGAATTCCCACCCACTTCCATTTTTTCTCCTTTTTTCTCATTTCAACTCACCGGTGCCAAGGCTGACTTTGATCTCCTGACCCTCCTGCCTTCCACGTGCTAGGATTGCAGTACTGTAGGCTTAGTTAACAGTTTCTGTGTGTATGTCTGAGCCTACCAACCCCTCCCACTTTCACTTTGTCTGAATAAAATTACCTGCAGAAGTAAACATACCAACAAAGGAAAAGGACGCTGGTTTGTCAATGTATTAGATTTTGCAACAGAATTACTACTAATGGAAGCCCTTGAGAGAGTAGGGGCTACTGCGGAAATACATTTATTCCATTCCTCATTCACGTCTATTTTGGACAAAAGACACACAAGGACACCTTGCCCTGCCGTTCTCCCTCGAGTCTGGTTTCTATGGAAAGTAAGAGCAAGGTAAGAAAGCCGGAGGACGATTTCATCAGGCAGAGAGATGGACTGAGAACTTTCTATGTGTCTTCCTCCTCAGAGAGGAAGCCAGTCCAGCCGCAGTGCAACTTCTCATGAGATTTTATGCGACATTGAAGAAAAACAAGAGGAAATGAGTCAACTGGCTACTTGCTGCCCTCCAGGCTAGGGGCCACACGGAGGCCTGATGCTTCTGTCTTGGTGACTCACGCATCTCTTGCTGGCTGGGGTGAGGAACAGAAGGGAGAGACAATGACTCAGCGTTTTCTGGGCTTCAAACCCAGCTTCCGCACTGGGCCCTGGAAAGCAAGGGTGGACATGGACGAGGCTCAGTCCACCCTCTTCTAGGGCTTCCAGCTTCTCTGGGAGTTGGTCTCACCCTCCGGAGCGTTTAGGACTCTGGATGCTCAGCCACAGGGGTGACATTACCATTTGGTGCCACCACTTTCTGTTTCACTTGATTTTCTTCTCTCTTTAGCAGCTTTTATTTTAAACTTTATCCATTGCTTACAGCTTCCTTTCTGTTTGTCTGGTTTGTTTTCATTTTCTGTTCTGTTTGGTTTAGACAAGATTTCACAGAGCACTGGCTGACTACAGACTCACCGTTGCCGAGGCTGACCTTGATCTCCTGACCCTCCCTGCATGTTTAGTTAACAGTTCCTGTGTGTGTCTGTATATGTGTGGTTTGTATGTGTGTATGTGTCATGTGTGTGGTGTGTATTTCATGTGTCATGTATGTATGTCTGAATATAGTCATGTGAATGTGTGTATGTGTGTGTGTGATATGTGTGGAGTGTCTGTATATGTGTGTTATGTGTGTGGTTTGTATTGTGTATGTGTCATGTGTATTTCATGTGTTATATATGTATATCTGAGTATACTCGTGTGTGTGAGAGAGTATATGTGAGTGTGTGTGTGTGATATGTGTGTAGGAGTGTCTGTATATGTGTGGTATGTGTGCAGTTTGTATGTGTGTATGTGTTCATGTGTGTGTATTTCATGTGTCATGTATGTATGTCTGAGTATACTCGTGTGTGTGAGTGTGTGTGTGTGTGTGTGTGTGTGATATGTGTGTAGGAGCCAGAAGTCAATCTTCAGTGCGATCCCTCAGGTGCTGTCCTCCCTATCTGGGGAGACAGTCTCCCTATTGACCCGAAGCTCACAGATTCCCCTAAACTGTCTGCCTGTGAATACCTAAAATACGTATTTCCTCTTTCTAACTTTGGATTATTTAAAAGTGCACCACCATGATTGTCTTTCTAAACGTGTTCTGACGACTGGTCTCAGGTCCTTGTGCCAGCACTATAAGCTTATTACCGGCTGAACCATTGCCCCCTCCTTAGGTTCCATCTTTCTAGCACCTTCTCCCTGTCCAGATGGATGGAAGAGTGCCTGCTGATCAGCTGGGCGCTGGCTCATGCCAACTCAGTGGAGTCTGGGAAGTGTGGGAGGCTCCCTGTGCCAGATGAACGAATGAACAAACAGAGAAGTGTGCCAGTGTTTCCTGAGCTGTTAGCCCCTGTTGCCATTCTGTGTGTGCTCAGCAGGAGGGAACAGAGGTGCTGTCTCCTTGTGAAGTCAGCAGTGGGCCTCAAGCCTGCAGCCTGGTCACCTAGACGTCCAGCTAACATTCTGGGATGACTGTTGATATGCTCTACCCAACAGCTCTGCTTGCTTCAGACAGGACAGCAAATTGTAATAGTCTCTGCACTCCAGGGTGAGCGTGCTATAGGCTGCCATGCCCTTATGTCTGAAGAAGCCACTCAAAACCACCAGGAGGGACAGCGACTCTGCAGGTGAATACAGCATTTCTGTTGTTTCTGCCAGAGTCCGCAACTCAGGCAAATCTCAAAACCCTGCCTAGGAAACAAAGTACCCAGGGGGAGAAGTCTGGCTTCCTATTACTCAGTTGAAGTCACACAGTAGGAAGCAAACGAACCTGATTAAAGAAAATAGAGTACATTTCTGCCTTGGAAGAGAAAAATATATATATGAATAAATTTTTAAATGCACTTGAAAGTGCCCCCTTGTTTTCGGTGGCTTTAGGAGCCGGACTCCTGAAGTTAGAGCGCCACCTGCTGTCTAGTTATAAAATGGACTCTCTCAAGCGTTTGGACAGATGGCCCACAGAGTCACAGTTTTAAACACAAAGGCACAAAGGTCTATGATGCCGAGATAGAAGGGCACACATATGTGACGGCCTGAATCATTTGACTGATTCTAGAGCAGGGAATTTCCCATGAGTCTGGAATGACTCCAGGAGATGCAAGGCCTTGTGCAAACAGAGGCTGCTCGGAGAAGCAGAGCTGACGGGGTTACCACACTTTCAAGTAGGACTCTTGGCGGCTGAAACTGGAACTGAGCTGTTAATGTGTGCAAAGAAGCGACTGTGGCTGCATAATGGATACAATAAGCTTCCTGAAACTTTTTCCATGGAATCACTGAATCATAGGAGCGTTGAACCTTTGAATGCTATTCTCCATGGGCGAGTCATAGAGAGCTTTATGCACGGCTGAAGTTTCTCTCGGGCATGTCATTTTAGGGCACTAGAGAGAATAAGGGCTCTGGAATGACAGTGTATTGGTATTGGCGGTGTGAGCAGCATCACTTATATACCCTCTTCCTGGGCAGAGGCGAACACCTTTCTCTCCCATCCCTACTAGAAACAAAGCTTTTCTAGGCAAACCTTCAGCACAAGATTAACATACAAGCATCTTCACAAGAAAAAGAGGGCTGAGAGGATGGCTCTGTCAGTGAAGAACTGAGTGTGAGTCCCATGTGAAAAGACAATTGTGGTCCATAGTGCAGGCTTGTAATCCCAGAGCTGGGGGGGGGGGGGCAGAGCTAGGTAGGTCCCTGGGCACCTTGGCCAGCCAGTCTTGCCTAATTGGCAAGTATTAGTCCGGTGACACACCTGCCACCCCACCCTCCCTAAAAAGTAGAGGCTTCCAGGTGATGTGGAATTTCCCTCTGTGTGCTGTGATTATCATTAATGAATAAAGAAACTGCTTTGGACCTATATCAGGATAAAACTTAGTTAGGCGGGAAAAACTAAACAGAATGCTGGAAGGGAGGAGGTGGAGTCAGAGAGAAGCCATGTAAGATGGAACTTTACCCGGTAAAGTGGCAATACATAGATGAATAGAGATGGGTTAAATTAATGTGTAAGAGTTAGCCAGTAAGAAGCTAGAGCTAATAGGCCAAGCAGTATTTTAAATAACATATTTTCTGTGTGATTATTTTGGGGCTAAGCAGCCAGGAACTAACTATATATAATATATTTTCTGTGTTGGGGCTAAGCGGCCAGGAACTAACTAGCAGCCTCCTTAATACAGTCAGGTGGTAGTGGTGCATAACTTTAATCCCAGCACTTGGGAGGCAGAGGCAGGTGGATCTCTGTGAGTTTGAGGCCAGCCTGGTCTACAGGGCGAGTTCCAGGAAAGCTAGCAGTTACACAGAGTAACTGTGTCTCGAAAAAACAAAACAAAAAAACAACAATAACAAAAATAACCAAAAAACGAAAACCAAAAAGTAGAGGCTGGAGCGATGGCTCAGCAATTAAGAACATTAATTGCTATTCCGGAGGACCCAGGTTTGAAACCTAGAACTTGCCTGGTAGCACACAAACATACGTAACTCTAGTTCCAGGGCACCCACTGCACCCTTCTGTGCAGTCCACCAGCACCAGGCACAAATATGACGCAAAGACAATACATGCAGGCAAAACACCTATATACATGGAATAATGACAACAATAATGATAATAATAATGATAACAACAGGCAGACTTTGGTCTCCACAAGCACACACCAACATCTATGCGCACTGCACACAAGTACCGGCACATGTTAAAGAAGAAAACACATGTGTTACTTCAAAGAGCAAAGAGTTGCCAATTAAATTCCCCTCAAGGCCAGTTTGGGGGTGTATTGTGTGTGACGGCTGTGATCAACACGGTAGAGCTAGAGATGAAAACCCAAAGAGAAACTGTTGATGAGAACCAATGCAGAGGTCACAGGAACCAGAGAAGAACACATTCTGCCTCAGGACGTGTGCTGCTCAGGGCTAACCTCATATAGCTGCTTTGGTGGGCTCGCCTCTTCCTTCCCCTGCCAATTCAGTGCCTCTGACCCTCTGACCCTCAGCCCTCTTAATACTCCAGGTTCCAGCCCCTCAACCCTTCTGCCCCTCAGGCCCTCAGGCCTCCAACACCCCAGGTCCCAGCCCTTCAGCCCCTCAGCCCTCTAACACCCCAGGTCCCAGCCCCTCAGCTTCGCAGTGCCTTAGCCCAGGAAAGCGTGAGGAAGAACAGACTACAGCCAAGGTGCTTCTTGCAAAGCCACACCCTAAATAATTTAGATATGGTGGCATGATACATGGTCTCCAACGTAAATCAACCCTTTTGCTTTTTCCAAGTTTTTACTATCTCCATTCAGTTCCTGTGGCATTTAGGTTACCCCATTTGCAGCAGACCTATGACTCATTACTTGTCCTGCTCCCAGTAAAGCCCCCCCCATAGTGACCCCGTGTGTGCATGTCACCTCTCGACCTACCACAAAACTCCTCTCAACCCTAACTACGGGCACAAGTGGAATCAAACGGTATTTGCAGGGAGATGCCTGGACCCTAAGAGCTTCTGAGTCTCCTGTGAGTGAATTATGCTCAGTGAAATTTTGATGTCAAGGCTATTTCTTTGCTAGGTAATTTCCTAAGCAGAACATCTGCATGGCTAAACATGACATGGGTTGACTTACAGTCAAGCAGGGTCTAAGTGAGCCTGCACATCGTTTACCCTAAGGATAAATGAAGTTCAATTTGTTTCTGTGCATTTCATTTGGTGATGACTGAAGCCTTCTGGGCAAGAGAAACAGACCTGAGGGCTTCACTCCCCAACATTGTTAAAGGCCGTCAAGGCAAGGCAGTGACGCTAGCTGTCTCCATGTTATGAACTGCATGGACTGAGCAACGTTGTACCCCCACTGTCCTCAGGATCAGCTTCACGGGACAGCAAGAACAGGTAAGCTGTGGTCCTGGCCTTCTTGGAATGCTTTGTTGAACAATTATTAACGTCTTGGTTTATAAATAAATCTCCTTTCTAAATTAAAAGGAAAAGTTGCCTCCTCTACAACCCTCTCTCTAGAGTCTGTCCACACCGTGAATCCAGATTCGCCTTTCTCCATCAATAAACTCTGCCTGAAATAATGCCTAGTGTTTATAAAGCAATGGGCTGGATGACACAGACACCTGTAAACACACCACTGCAAGAGGCATTTCCTTCCCTGTTGGTTTTCTGTCTCTCCTGGAGAGTGGGAGGTGTGAACAGGGCAGCTTGCCTGCATTCCTCCCCACTACCTCACGGAAGAGAACCATGATATAAACAGGCCATGAGAATGTTGATTCAGGAGTGACATTGAACAAGAATAGTATTTTGAATTTTAAATATTTTTTATATTTTTCACATTCTAAGAAAACTTGGATGTTCTCAATTCCCGAAAAATGATTATAGAAATCTAGAGAGTATCTTAATTACTATGCATGATACATTTGTAAAAATAAAACATTTGTAAGCCATGTCTATCCTCCTAATTCATTCGTTTTCTACTAAATTAGGTGTCTCATATTATTAAACACACCCCTTAGGCAAGCACCTTCTACTTTGTAGTCATCCCGCGCTTTCCACAATGAGACATATAAACTTCGAAAGTCATTAATTCCAACAGATGGGGGCCTGGGCATTTAGGTTAAGTGATTACCATGCCACCCTTTATTGAGAATTGCGTGATGAGAGCCAACATTTTTAATGTGTTGATTTTACCTCTCTAAAATGTGAAGATAGGCCGGGCGGTGGTGGCGCACGCCTTTAATCCCAGCACTCGGGAGGCAGAGGCAGGCGGATCTCGTTTGTGAGTTCGAGGCCAGCCTGGTCTACAAGAGCTAGTTCCAGGACAGGAACCAAAAGCTAGGGAGAAACCCTGTCTTGAAAAATCAAAAAATAAAAAATAAAAAATAAATAAATAAATAAAATGTGAAGATAGATACTGTTTGATTTTGAAGATCAACAGCCATACCTCAGACCAGGTGACTAGTAAACCTTGATGCTCAATAAATGATCCGAGTGGATCAAACTCTCCTGACTTCCAAATCCAGACTTTGCTGTGTCACACACGCGGACACTCTATTACAGAGCACAGATGATCTTATTTAAATAAACCAATACGATTCTTATCTATGAATGCATCATTTCTGCCATTGGTTGGTTTTCTAAAGAGTCAGACATGACTGAATTTCTAAGTAGGCAGAGCAAGCTGCAGAGAGTAGGGGCTACCGGGTGCTATGACATCAGGGGTATGATGAGACTGTGGGTGCTGACTTTGGGGTGACATGAGTTTGGGATTTTAATAGGATGTAATGAGTTCAGAGATGCTGACTTAAGGGTATGTGAGTTTAGGGTGTTCTGCCTTTAGGGGTACAATGAACTTATGAGGAGAAAGAGTTCAGTGAGCTCTGGCTGTTGTGAGCTCAAGACAGGGCCACCTTACAATTTTTATGAGGCATTTCTGCACTGGTTCTCTGTACATAAAATGTTGGCAAAGACACAGCACAACTGTGTTGTATAGGATCATGAAATGCAGGCTGGGTTCATGACTGTCTTCACATTCTTTTTATTTTTTATTATTGGAGTTTTTTGGTGTTTGGTGGTTTTGTTTGTTTTTGAGACAACTTCTTACTAACAAAGCCCGAACTAGCATTGAGTTTATAATCCTTCTGCCTCTTTCCCCCTAGGGCTGGGATTATAGTTGTACAACACCATGCCCAATAGTTTTTTTTTTTTTTTTTAATTACAAGTTAATTTACACTTGCCTTTCGAACCTATGGCACTGTGTCTGCTGTGCCTAACATGGAAATCAGCGCTGGCTGGGGCCACACGAGTGTGGCTTTCCTCTCTCCTGAACTCCCATCATCAGGGGTCAGTTATCCATATCCTTCACCCGCTAGGGAAAATGTCTTTGGAAGAATTCACCTTGCGTTAGCACCCTCTTGTACAATTTATACAACAAACTAGCAAAGGCCCGCATCTGTGGCCTCTGGCGAAGAGAGAAAGGCAGGGTAGAAGCTGTCCTGGGGACAGAGGACACTTCTGGCACACAGCTCTTTGGGAAGATGCCACAGTCTTTGTCCTCGGACCCCTAAATTTCTGTGTACTCGCCTGGCCTTGCATTCATCTTCAGAGGGTGTTTTTCGCTTTGTATTTTCTGCATACAACAACAGCAGATTTTCTTATAGAAATCCCTGTATCTTATATTAGAGGAAAACTCCAGTATTTTCTCTAGCATGTATGTACACACATGTCTACATGTGTACATCTAGACTTATAGTGGATATACAGACTGCATGTCTTCCTTTACCCTGATAAACTAACTCCTTTGGCTCTTTACTTCAGTGATGTTTTAAGGTTTCGCTAACGTGTTTGATTTTTCATTTGGAGGTTTAATGCAGAGATCTAGAAGTCAGCGCCACAGTTCATGTGTGTCTCTGTAGCCACAGGAAAACTACTGTGCACTCTACCGAAGAGGCTGCATCACTGCCTTCTTTTAACGTGTTTCCTAGACCCCAAGTTTTATTAGTAAAACCTGGAGAGTTAGAGAAATTTGCTTAGTAAATGCTATTTTCCTACTCAGTATAATTCCATTTTAAATTTCAACTTTTAGTATTTTTTCAGATTATGTTTATACCAAAAATATTTCCTAAAATTTCTTAAATAATTTGTTTTTATTATTAATTGTGTGTGTGCTTGAAAGAGGGGGGGAAGAAGGGAGATGGGGAGGGAAGGAGAGAGAGAGAGAGAGAGAGAGAGAGAGAGAGAGAGAGAGAGAGAGAGAGAGAGAGAGAGAGAGAGAAAGGAGGAGGAACGCTACTTGCAAGAATGAGTTACACATTCTTCTTCAGTTAGGTCTTGGGGACTGAATTCAAGCTGTCAGGCTTGGTGGCAAGTGCCTTACACATTGACCCATCCTACCTGCCCAACAAACACATTTTATGCAAATATTTAGATTTCAATTACTCACCGTTAGTCATTTGCATGTTCTGCATTTTATGCACAAAGATTAGTCAGGTGCAAAGTACTGCCCTATTTGAGTACAATGTAGAATGTTTAAATCAAACTAATCTTCATATCGACCACCACTAATATTGAATATTTTTATGAGCACAGAATTTCAAAACTGACTCTCCTCACAAGATTTCCATGTACAGCACTCCATTATTACACCGACCACGCTGTATCTCTGATCGCAAAGAAGGAAAAACATCACGCTGACTTCTCCCAAAACAAATCCTGTTGAGAAGCAAGCGAGGGACACAAGAGACAGTTGTCTGAAGAAGACGTACAAGTGGCCTTCAGACACTGAGAAATTCCCAGCATTGCTAATCATCAGGGAGATGCGAATGAAAACAATAATGAGCTATCACTCCACACCTGCTAGGATGGCTGGTATCAAAAAGATGCGAGATAACAAGCAAGAGCGGGATGGGGAGGAAAAAGAAACCTTGCACGCTGCTGGAGGGAGTGTTAATTAGCCCAGCCACAGGGGTCCTCACAAAACTACAAATAGAATGACTTCTGGGTGTTTACCGCAAAGATTGGAAATCGGCTTACCAAGGAGCCGCGTACACACCCGTGGTTACTGCCGCTCTGTTCACGGCACCCCTGAGTGCCCATCGGGTGGATGCTTTCAGGGAATGTGGCGCGCAAACACAATATAATGTTCAGTTTTATAAAGAGTCTGCAACAATAATAACGAAACTGGGTGGAATTATTCTGAATGAGCCAAACGCGGAACAATAACTACCACCTGTCTTCATCTACACAGAGTCTGGAGCACCTGAAGCAGAGACTGCGAGGTGTATGTTGGGGTGTAGAGCGCTGGTCCTCTCGTGCCCAAACTATCGATTTAGTAATGGTGATACCTAAAGTTCTCCCCTCTTCCTCCTGGTGCAAACTGGCTCCTCACACATGCTGGACAGTGCTTTACCACCGTGTGAGGTACTGTGTGACATCATCTACCCTTGATTCTTTAGAGAGGTGCTAAGGTCATCCAGAATGACCTTGAACTCATAACTCTCCTTTGTCCGTCTCTCCAGTGCCGAGATTATAGGTGCACACATAGCACCCATCACACCAGCCAATTTTCAGTGGAACAGAGCATCAAGGCCTGCTTCCAGAGCCCTGCACGTTTGAGAATAGTTTCCTGTTGTCTTGGTGGAAAAAGATAATACGACAGAGTATTTATTTTCAGGCCCCTTCAAAATGGGGAAAGTTACTTCATCTGGCTCTGGCATCTGTGACATTCTGGGGCCATTCTAATTTCTGGAATGCTGTGAGAAACCTATATTTTCTGCCCAAAGGCTTGTTGGATTTCATTTTCCTAGTCCTAGCAGTTCATAAATATTATAATGGCATATTACAATCGTAACATCTCCTCTTAGGGACCGCCTTCTGATTGGACACTCGGTGCTCTCCTTCAGCCTAGAGAAGCCATGCTCCACCATGCCCCACCAGGTCTTTGACTATTATTACAGACAAAATGCCAACCTCCCTGGCTTAGTTTCCTTCCTGTGGAACTGTATCAATCCCCCCCTTCCTCTCTCTCCCTCTCCCTCTTTCCTCCTCTCTCTCTCTCTTTCTCTGTCTCCTTCGACCACGTGTATTGAGTGTTCCTTAGAAGCCATGGGCTGTATTAAATTCTCACACATGACAGTTTCCTTTCCCTCACCTTGGCAATCCCAGGCAGAAGCATCGTCTGTGTTCTTCGGATGGAAAATTCTGCCAAGCTTATACCTGCAGTGGGTGTGGATCTTCCCCTAAAACTCAGGCCCTGTTGTATTGCGGAATCCTCCATTTCTGCCTACCGCACTTCCGTCCGCCTTTTGCATGGGATTACCTTTCTTCTCTCGCCATTTAAGAATGCAACAACTTGCCAGGCGGTGGTGGCACACACCTTTAATCCCAGCACTCGGGAGGCAGAGGCAGGCGGATCTCTGTGAGTTCGAGACCAGCCTGGTCTACAAGAGCTAGTTCCAGGACAGGCACCAAAGCTACAGAGAAACCCTGTCTCGAAAAACCAAAAAAAAAGAATGCAACAACTCATGTTCATCACGCTAGCTGAACGTCAGGTTTTCCCAAGTGTCCTTTCTGCTCTCTGCAGCATCCAGGTGCATCAATTCTGCAACAGATTGTTCATCTCCCCTATCGCTCCTTCTCCCCTGTGCCCCTTCGCACCCTTCGCTGGCTCTCCCCCAGTCCCTTCTCCCTTCGACATTTTACTCCTGTTTCAACAGACAATGGGATGTTTCCACTCTATTAATAATAAATGTTTTTCTAAAAATGTTTTAGAGATTTTTTTTTTTAAAGAAAAACACCGGTTTCATTGAAATGTCAAAGTGACGTTCACTGTCTGTGACTGGTCTGTGAGCAGTTTGTGAAAGACCCCCTTTATTCCTGTCCACTTTCCAGTGCAGCTGTGAGTCCTTGTCCAGTGTCTGGCCCTGTGACGACATCCTGAGAACAGGCATGAGGGTCCTTCTCCAATCCCAAGTGTCTGACTCTGCTGCGTCCTTGTTGAATTCTGAAAGGAGATTTTCATGGCCTAACCATCTGACCTTTGACCCTTGGTTAACACTGAGAACCTGAAAAGCAACAGCCTGCAGTCTACACTGCCACCAGGGACTTCTCTGGATCCTACTCCCCCTCATTGTGACTTATTTGTAGGTTTATTTCCTCCGGAATGCAGGATTATCCTTTATAGCCAACTTGATCAGATACCAGAAGCATTTCTAAGCATACAAGGAAAACAAAATTGTATTGTGCCAACAAGCAGTGCTTAGAAAGCCATGGCATGACAAGTTCTGGCTGTGACAAGTGGCCAAGTTTCTGAACAGGGGCAGTGGCCAGGAGGAAGGATGCTAGAGTTTAGATGTTGAATGAACCCTAAGGATTAAGCCTTGGTCATTCGGGTGGCACTATTGGGAAGTAGAGGACCTGTGAGGAGGATTTCATGAACATCTTTAGGTTGTTAGAGGCAGGCCTGTCAGTGGGATCAGGGACCCTAGCCAGAGAGCAAACTAGCAAGCAGTGACCACCTCCCCACACATACACACACATACTGCATGGTTTATGCTTCATGCCCCTTCCCTGACTTCCCTCAGCAATGGGCTGTAGCTTGTAAGCTGAAAGAAGCCCCTCTTGCCTGAGTTACTTTGGGTCATAATGTTTATCATGACAACCGAATCAATCTAGAGCAATCAAGTTCCCCCTGCCCAGTGCTTGTGGACTTGGCTTCTTGACCCACTTGAGCCTCAGACAGTTTTCTAGAAGAATACTGCCGTCCGGGGATGGGGTATGTGTGTGGCAGCAGAGGTGGCGTGGGGGTGAGGCACCAAGCTGACCTTTATTTGCTACTAACAAGCTAGATGATTACATTCAGCCTCCAGTCCCTCATCTGTGGGTTCAGGGGATTATGACTCTGTTGTGAAGAAATGCATGAGACACTCCCTGCAGCTTCGCACAGAACAAAGTGCCCAGCATAGGTCATTTTGCCTCCCTTTGGCTTTGATATTGGGGCTGGACTCCAGGTTCCACCAAAGTGGCCAAGTGGTAGAATTGGTAGAACCACCCACATTCCTTTTGTCCTAAAGCTCTTCCAACAGGAAGAGAACCATGGAGCACCGCCTTCAAAGGAAGGCCCTGGGCCCTCTGCATCCCTCAGCTTTCTCAGGGCTGGGGGTAGGGGTGCGAGGGGCTTGAGAGTCAACAGCAGCATTAGAGCTTTCAAGAAACTTGAGTCCTGGGGCTGGGGAAACAGCTCAGTTGGAAAGAGCCTGTTGCACAAGCGTGAGGGTCTGAGTTCAGCTTCCTAGAACCTGTGGTTATAAAGCTGGGTATGGCAGGGCGGTGGTGGTGCGCATGCCTTTAATCCTGGCACTCAGGAGGCAGAAGCAGACAGATCACTGTGAGTTTGAGGCTAGCCTGGTCTACAGAGAGAGTTCCAGGACAGCCAGAGCTACACAGAGAAACCCTATCTTGAAAACTCAAAAAAAAAAAAGAAGAAAAAAAGAAAAAAGGAAAGGAAGGAAGGAAGGAAGGAAGGAAGGAAGGAAGGAAGGAAGGAAGAAAGAAAGAAAGAAAGAAAGAAAGAAAGAAAGAAAGAAAGAAAGAAAGAAACAGAGAGAGAGAGAGAGAGGAAGGGAGGGAGGGAGGGAGGGAGGGAGGGAGGGAGGGAGGGAGGGAGGGAGGGAGGAAGGAGGGAAGGAAGAAAGCTGCATGCACCACACCTACAACCCTAGTGCTGAGGACACAGGGGCAGAAGGATCCCTGGAGCTGGCTGGCCAGTCTAGCCGAAGTAGAGAGGTCCAGGTTCAGTGAGAAATCTTGTCTCAAAGAGAAAGGTGAAGAATATGGAAGCCACTCAAGGTCAACCTCTGGCCTCCACATTCCTGCATACACACCTGGGAAGCCAGCCTCTGAGGCCATTTGTGGCACCCTTGGTCCATATAGACTTCTGTATTCTGTGTTGTTTAGGGGATGATGGCATGAAAAAGTGGGTGTGTGTTCAGTATGCATATGGTTTTTTTTAAATCAGTTCTGCATAATTATGGGCTTGCTGTGACATTTTCAGTCACGTATAACATGTTTTGGTTGTGGTTGTTTGTTCTTTGTTTTATTTTGTTCCTTCCCTAGTTACTTTCTCTTTTACCCAGTGTTTCCCATTCAGGGATGATTGAGTCTGTGGATACAAACCCCAAGAGTCCAGGGCTTAGGGTTACCCCTGCAGAGGTTCCCAGCACCCACATCTGGTTGCTCACCACCTCCTGTAAATCCAGTTCCATAGAATCCAATGCCCCTTTCCAAGCTCCAAAGATACTGAATTGGAGTGGCATGCATTTACACAGATAGAACCATGTAAATAAAAATTAAAAAAAATAAATATTAAAAAAGAATCCCCCAGAAAATAGGTGAAAGCTAATGAGCTCTAATTTTTCCTGTGCTCACTCTTGAAATTTGATTAAATATCAGACTGAAGAAACAAACAAAAACTCACAGACACAGAAGGTCAACTTTATCTCAAACATGTTTTCCTTGAGGGCCTCTGATGGTTTTCTACTACCTTTTGCATTATAGTTCGAAGAGATCAAATAGTGGATTATATATAAAGGGGAAACCATGAAAAAGAGGGAGAGTAATGAATAAGGTCTCCCAGGAACACAGGGTAGGGGCCAAGGGCATTGTGGGAGGTAAGGGTCAGGCAAAGAGGCAATGGGAAAAGCAGGGCCTGGGGAAGCAGGAGCCATGCCTCCTTCTCTCCCAAAGGAGTATTCCCACGTCACATAAATGAGCCAGGGAGGGAAGCTGAGCGACAGGAATAAAAAATATTTCCGAAGCCCACATCAGAAGTCTCTTATGGCTCGTGTTTCCAGGATGCCTGGTCTACAGGCTTAAGACAAAGGAACAAACAGACAGACAAACAGAAACCATGGTGACCAAACAGCTAACCACCTGTGGAGGAACTTCCTGTCCAGCTGGCTCACCCTGCTATGCCTGGCCTTCTCAGAAGCTCTGGGGCAGGTCAGTGGCTTGCCATCATTGCTGCTGAGGAGGAACGCTTCAGAACAACTGTCGCCAACAGCCCTGCTAAATAGGATAATGTAGCCCCAGTCAGATCCTGGTCTAACGCAAACAGTTCAGAATGCAGCCAGTAAAATCAATAGCCTTTGGCCTCTGAAGGCTTCAATGAGCGCGAGTAGCGCTGCCAACCGAGTGGCTGGTTATTCCCTTACCTTTGATAGCTGCTTGGCCACCACCCCAAAAACTGTCTGCTTGGCGTCCTCTCCTTTTGTCAACCAGGGATACTAGACAAAGCCCTTGAATGTCCAGACGGGGACAGACAAGCACTTTGGGTCAGGCTAATCAGAAAATTTTCGTAACCTAAATGCATAACCCAGAAATCTGCCCCAGCGCAAAAGCCTTAAGTAATGAATTGCTTACGCCAAGAACTAGACCTCTAGCCTCCCATAGCCTCTAGCATTTTCTTTTTAAATTGGGAGGGGAGGCACGTGCAGTTTGCTCCTAGGGTAGAGTGGGGTGAGAGGATGCAGTAGGAGAACCTAGCTCTACTAGCAGGTCCAGGGGTCACACTCCTACTTGCCACCTACAGACCATCTATCTGTCCCTTCCGTGCATTTGCAACTGTACTGAGGAAGGACTCAGGAGTGGAGGAGAGGATGGGACACAGTGATGATTGTCCTTGTCCCCTCCTGCCAGGTGACGCTGGACAACTGTAGAATAAAGCGAAAACAGAAGTGATACTAATTGCTTAACGCCCAAATTATCTCCCAGCAGCTCAGCTCTATTTCGCACAACACTGGGAATTCTGAATCTAGCTTTCTATTTCTTTTGACTTTTATGCCATTAAATTAGAAACTCGAAAGTGGACAAAGTCTGAGCAGGTCTTCTGCTTTGTGAGCATGTGACGCGCCGCCCCGGCTGGGGAAGTCTATTGTGTGTCTCTATAGGTGGCAGAGAATGCAAGGCAGAGGTGAGCAGAGGCCATTTACCAGAAGCCTCATGGACTTGAAGGGAAATGGGTAGAGAGAGGGGGAGCGGAGGAGGAAGTAAGGGGAGGGAAGAGGAGAGGAGAAGAGAGGGGAAGAAAGGGGAGGGGAGGGGAGGAGAGGAGAGGAGAGAGGAGGAGAGGGGAGGAGAGGAGAGGAGAGGAGAGGGGAGGGGAGGAGAGGAGAGGGGAGGGGAGGAGAGGGGAGGAGAGGAGAGGGGAGGGGAGGAGAGGAGAGGGGAGGGGAGGAGAGGGGAGGAGAGGGGAGGAGGGGAGAGGGGAGGGGAGGAGGGGAGAGGGGAGGGGAGGGGAGAGGAGGGGAGGAGAGAGGAAAGGGGAGGAGAGGAGAGGGGAAGGGAGGAGAGGGGAGGGGAGGAGGGGAGAGGGGAGGGGAGGGGAGAGGAGGGGAGGAGAGAGGAAAGGGGAGGAGAGGAGAGGGGAGGGGAGGAGAGGGGAGGGGAGGAGAGGGGAGGGGAGGAGAGGAGAGGGGAGTGGAGGGGAAGGAAGGGGAGGGGAGGGGAGGAGAGGAGAGGAGAGGAGGTGTCTTTAAACCCACTTCTTGTTAAGGCCAGCTGAGGGTTACATCTACCTCTGGGAGGAGCAAGATGAAGGCTACCTTTCTCCACGAGGGGATTGCCATGATTTAAAGAGCAGCCTTCCAGCGTGTTCTAGCACTCAGCTGTCTCATCAGGGAGTCCTTTAGATTAACAAATGAGAACATTCTAGCATCCCTGGAGGGGTTATTACATGGCGTTAAATATTTCATTTATCTGACATCACTCCCCCTGACTCACGGCTATAATTTATTAAACTGGCTTCCCATAGAAACGACTCTGTAGTTTCTCAGGGTGGGGCTTGCCTTTCAGGTCCTTCCCTGCCATCTCTAAAAATGAGCAATTTTTTTTTTTTTGCAACTCCTCTCCCACATCTGACATGTGGGAGGTGATGCCTTGTAGTAAGGAGGCTGCTAGTTAGTTCCCGGCCGCCTAGCCCCGAAATAATCACACAGAAACTGTATTATTTAAATCACTGCTTGACCCATTAGTTCTAGCTTCTTATTGGCTAACCCTTACATCTTATTTTAACCCATCTCTATTATTCTGTGCATCACCACGAAGTCGTGGCTTACCAGCAAAGTTTCAGCACATCTGTCTCTGGCAGCTTCATGGCTTCTCTCTGACTCTGGTTCCTTTCTCCCAGCATTCAGTTTAGTCCCCCACCCCCATCTAGTTCTGTTCCCCTATAGCTTTCTATAGGCCAATTTATTAACCAATGGTATTCACAACATACAGAGGGAAATCCCACATCAATGCCCTGTTAGTGGGCAGACTGAGCTGTAGGGTGGCTTGTGTGAATAGCTCTTGTCCCCAAGGGTAGACAATGCTAGTGGGTCATGGTTATGTTTTTAGGAGGCAGCATCTCGTGGGATGATTTAGATTGCTGAGGGCATGCACTGCAGGGGACTGGCTCTCCATCCCTTCCCTTCTTGCCCTGATCCTTGGCAGAGGTCAGATATTTGCTCTACTATACAGACCAGCCATGGTGCAAATTTCCTGCTAAAGCCCCAAAGAATAGGACTGCTTGATGACAATCTAGAACTTTCAGAAACGTGAGCCAATTTAAACCTTTCTCTCCTTGTAAGTTGATTAGTTCGTATATTTTGTGATAACAATACAAAGCTAATACAAGGGGTGATCGGGGAGGAAAGCATGTGGGCTGCAGGGATTCAATCAAGCCAGTAACCACAGGCAGAGTCAGAGGTCAGTCTGGTGGTGCGAATCTGGGCAAGGATCCTGGGGATCAGAAAAAGATTTGGTGAATTAGTGGTGTCTTTTTGAGTTAAAAAAGATACCAGGGAAGCCTCCAAACCAAGAACCTTCTCGACTTCTCATTTTTCTTCCTCACAGGTGGAGATGAACTTACTTTGGGATCCCTTTTCGTTTTCTGCTGGATGAAATAGTTCCCATAAGAAATGCAATTCCCCTCAGCACTCTCCCAGTGGCTCTCATCAAACAACCAGGAAGACAGCCACTGAAGAGAAGACTGGAGGCTGAGGGTCCTCGCCACACCCAGACATTCCTTTTCTCTATTCTTCTGAAGGCAACTCTTGGAGGCAGACTTACTATCCTTAATAAAGTTCTCTTTGATCTGGGCGAATTTCCACATCCACCGTCCCTTAATTCCTCAGCACACCATAGGAACTTTGTCCCAATCTGTTGCCTGTTCTCTGGGTTCATTCATAATCTTCTAAAAATCCTTTACGTCTCAAAATGGCCTATACTTCCTAATTTTCCCCTCGTCTATCAAGAAAAGCGTACACGTTACCAGGCCTTGGGTTCCTGGGCAATTGCTGTCCTACAATGGCCTTTTCACTTACTGATCTCTCTGTTGCCAGTTCATTTCAGCAAGCCTCCAAGAGACGGAGGAGAAATGTCATTGTCTCTACACTGGCAATAGGCCCAGCAGGAAACATCTCTTCAGACCGCCGTGGCTGAGGCTGGAACAGGTTAGAATGAACTACGTTCATCCTTGGTTAGTTGGAATGTTGTCCTTAGTGGCCATCAACAAGAAGGTCTCATAGAAGGTGCCTGGTAAAAGAGTGGTCCTCAGGGAAGTGTCTGGATGCAAGGACGGCCCCATGGAAGCCTAGATTCATTCAATCCCTCATATTGAATGCTATATTAATTATTTCCCCCTCACTGTTGTGACACATGCAACTTAAGAAAGGAAGAGTTTTATTTGGAGAGAGTGACAGAACAGTCTACCGTTATGGGAAAGTGAGGTGGCTCGCACTGTACCTGCCGTGTGGAAACAGAGATGGACACAGGTTCTCAGCTGGCTTTTCCCACTTTTCATTTAGTCTGGGACCCCAGGCCCTGGAATTTCCCCATCCCACGTTCAGGTGGCTCCTCTCTTCTCATCAAACATCTCTGGAAACACCTTTGAATATATAACATAGGCACCAAGGTTGTGTCTCCTCATTGATTACAAACTTAGTGAGGTTTACATCGAAGACTAGCCATCATGGGTGATCTGGGCCTCAGAAATCACAGACGGACAAGTGGGATGACCTCCATTTCTCTCGTGACTACAGCAACGATTTCATTTTAATGTTCCCTGTAGCCTGTAGTGGGAGTCTCTTCCCACATTTCCCAACACCCTTCTCCTTCCATACTTGACCCTTGCATTCATTCCCTCTGCCTCCGTCCCCCGGAGTCTTTCTTCCAGGCTCTCGTGGAAAGGGCAGCATGGCTGTGGACTACTTCAGATTGACAGGCGATTTTCATTATTTTTCAGAGATTTTAGTAATCTAGTTGAAAAGCTCACCCACACTGCAGTCCATCTGTGTGGGTCAAGAAGGCCAGGCAAAGAAAGGCCTTTGCAAAGGACCCGAGGGGTGTGTGGTTCCCACACTGTCTCCATGATAGCTCCCTCACCCGATGATCTGAAGCCGCGTGAAGCTTACCTAAGCCTGTTATTTGTAAAATACAAATGGCCCTTTCATTCCTCATCCTACCCTTATCATTCTGTTAGATGAAGCTCCGACGCAGCCCGCAGTGCCATTTAAATGATGGCACTGTCATTTCTGCACGGCCTTCATCCTTTATAGCTGGACACGCGAGAGGCTCGTGGCCTGCTCCTGCTCCTTCGATTACGACTCCCTTGTGGTTTCCTGAGTGGATTCTTTTGATTAGATCCACCAGGATAGATTACATGGAGGAGCATAGCCTATCTTACAAGTAGTTAACTGATCTGCAGTGACCTCAGAAAAGAAAAGGAGAGGGCTTATGCTCTCCTATGACTCACACTTCAGAAGAGGGAATTCTCGTCTTCCAGTTAAATGAACGTCAGCTGGAACAATGCTTTCTAAACTCCTTAGTAACAAGGGCACCAAAAGCGGTGGATCTGACTGGCTGAGATGCGTCAGCTACTCGGGCATGGTGGGATGGGGATGCTATCTACCTGTTCTTCTTTTCATTAATGCCCATAATGAGCCGGCATCTTACTATGCTCCAAGCACACACTGTAGACATTTTGTTAAATCTTAATTTATAAAATGTTGCCAGAAACATCCATGTTTAGACTGTTTTTGTGTGGTTCACACTTGAAATCCCTTAAAAGCGAGACAACGCGTTAACTGACATTTCCTGAAAGTGTCGCAGCTTTTGTCTCTAGGGCCGTGACACAACCTGAGTGGAGGCCCCTTCAGTTGTGTTAACAACAAAAGTCCTGTGTATCATATTTGAAGAAGAAGGTTAGACCTAGCAGCATTCTTACATGGGAATGCAGAGGGAGGATGATCTCTGAAGCAGTCGTCATCCAAACAAAAACATTTACCAGCTTGGGATGAGCAGGAGAGCCATGTTTTCATGTCATCTGTGAGCATGGGGAAAGGAGGGCAAAACCTGAGATGTGCCCCCAAACCAGACCTCTTCCCCGACCCAAAGTGAAAACTCATCCCCAGGTCAGAATCTATGCCTGATCCCCAGGCTAAATGTTTAAAATCAGTAGAATGAGAAGAGATGCTTGGGGGAATGGGATGGTTGGGATAAAGGAAGGGTGGATATGGGAGCAGGGAAGTATATATCCTAACTAAGGGAGCCATCTTAGGGTTGACAAGAGACTTGACTCTAGAGGGGCTCGCAGGTTTCCAGGGAGATGTCCCCAGCTAGTACCTTAGGCAACTGAGGATAGGGAACCTGAAATGACCCTATCCTATAGCCATACTGATGAATATCTTGCGTATCACCATAAAACCTTCATCTGGCGATGGATGAAGATAAAGACAGAGACCCACATTGGAGCACCGGACTGAGCTCCCAAGGTCCAATTGAGGAGCAGAAGGAGGGAGAACATGAGCAAGGAAGTCAGGACCTCGAGGGGTGCACCCACCCACTGTGACAGTGGGGCTGATCTATTGGGAGCTCACCAAGGCCAGCTGGACTGGGACTGAATAAGCATGGGATAAAACCGGACTCTCTGAACACGGCGGACAATGAGGGCTGATGAGAAGCCAAGGACAATGGCACTGGGTTTTGATCCTACTGCATGAACTGACTTTGTGGGAGCCTAGCCTGTTTGGATGCTCACCTTCCTGGACCTGGATGGAGGGGGGAGGACCTTGGACTTCCCACAGGGCAGGGAACCCTGACTGCTCTTCAGACTCGAGAGGGAGGGGGAGAGGAGTTGGGAGAGGGGGAGGGAAATGGGAGACATGGAGGAGGTGAAAATTTTTTCAACAAAAAAATAAATAAATAAAAAAGAAAGAAAGCAAACAAACCCAACACACTGGGTCTCAGGCACATCTGCACCAGAAGGGGGTGCTCGACGCTTGACTCCTGAGTTAGCTTCAAGGAGTCTCAAGTGGGTGAGGCACCCACAGACTAGAAGAAACAAGTTCAGCCCCTCCCTGGGCCTACCTACTCTGTATCCTAAAACCTAGGCTCGGAAGGCTTCTTCACTCATGTTTAGCAGCCAAACAAGACTGTGAAACACATTTACAAAGAAACAAGGCTTTGGCATGAAGCCACAGCTCAAAATCATAACTGAAATAAGACCGGCAGGAGATGACAGAAATAGCAAGCGATGGGTATTGGGCTGCATTAGGCTGTTGTCCTCTACTATAACAAAGCACCTGCAGCCGAACCATTTAAGGAAATAACATCGATCCTTTTAAGTAAATAAAAACCAAGAGTATTCTTCAGTCATCACTAACATACTTTTCAAATCAAAGAAATTTCAAATGTTCACATAATGATTCGAGAATTGTGTAATTGCCAGAATGCGTGCTTAAGCTAGAAGTCAGAGCGAAGAATACAATCTGAACTAAATACGCAAGTGAACTAAAAGAGCAGACTTCATAGACATTATTGAGGGGTTTGTCTGTGTTTTGTAAAAGAGAAAGTGGAGAAATTGAAACATGACATGGGACCCAGGCGTCCAGTGCGTTTGAGAACTCCTGGGAGGAACATGTACCTGCAGAGACTGAGTGATTAGAATCCAGGAAGGTGGGAAGTTGGAATTTGCAGATCCACAGGCTAGTCACCTTACCTGGGGCTAGTTCTAGCCTCAGGACGGTCACACCCTGTGACTAACAGATAAAACCTTCTGGAATCTGTTCACTTAGCAAACCACTAACTTCTACCAACCCCAAAACTAAGACAGCACTTAAGGTCTCTAGACTGCTGTGACTTCTCGGGAATACCCATCAAAGTAGGGTAAACTTGCCTTGATTTAATGGCTTCCTTCATTCTGTAAAACTACCAAAGCTTAGCCAGGCGGTGGTGGCACACGCCTTTAATCCCAGCACTCGGGAGGCAGAGGCAGGCGGATCTCTGGGAGTTCGAGGCCAGCCTGGTCTACAAGAGCTAGTTCTAGGACAGGCTCCAAAGCTACAGAGAAACCCTGTCTCGAAAAACAAAACAAAACAAACAAACAAAAAAACTACCAAAGCTTGATGTAGCTACTCCCACAATTTAGAGCAACGCAAATGGTCACTGAGGATGGTTCCAGAATAAACCATCTCTCATTTCCTGGAAGGTTGAGAGCTGTGTTTTCTGTGTTGACATCAGTAAGTAAAGAAATAGGTACAATGGTCTCACGTGGTGTGGGATTTGTTCTCTGTGTGTTACATGGGACTCGGTACAGTCCAAACATACTAATGAAAAAAAACCCAGAATTAAACAAATGCCTTTAACTCGCCATTCTGAATGCTGAATGGAGAAATCTCATGCACCCGACTCCATGGCATCTAGAGCAGGAAGTATCCCTCTGCACAGCACAACCCACTGTGAATGCCCCTGTACTGTCTACATGGCATAAAGGTAGAGAGGAAGAGATGGCTGGGGGAGGGAAGAGCCCATATTCACATAAACCAGGTTATTATTGTTATGGTTTATTAGTAGCTATTGTTCTTCTGCTTAGTCTAATTTATACAATAAACTTTATCATAATTTTATATAGGGTTTGGTTGTATATGGGGTTCAGGCATCCACTGTGGGTCTCGGAAGGTGTCCATGGGGTTAACAGGGAACTACCCTCATCAGACTCAAAGCCTTTGAAAGGTCTTGAAGAGGAGAACTCTAGAGACACGGATCAATGTTAGACTAACAAGGGTGCACCATAAAAACACGCTTCAAAACTTTTCAAGTAGTTGAGGAGAAAAATGAAATGAGAAAAAAAACCAATTGAAAATAAATCAAGGAAGAAATGTCGTGATTATAGGGAAAGCAGGGCCGAACAGTAGGAAGAAAATCCCCTGTCCATGTGGAATTGCGAGATTTCCCGTGTTACTGACAGAACGAATGAAGAGTTGACTGCGTTGACCCACGATGTGACTGTCAGAACTTCTTTGAGACACGACTTCACAGACCCACATGAGCTGGACCCACTCTCTAGAGAACACCACAACCCTTGGACTCAGGCAAACAGGAATTCCCAGTCTTCGTCCGGCAGATGGTTTCTTCCCACGGGTACCACATCCGATACCTGACTCTGATGGGAATGGAGGGAGGACCAGACTCTGGACTCCACACTGTGGGGCAGAGTCATCCCTATTTTTGTATTCTGTATGGCAGACATTATCCACATATCACGTTATCCGTCGCGAAGCACAGACACATGGTAAGGGCTCTCGTGTTCTGAAGTCACTCTCCAGCCCAGATGCACATGGGACTGGAAGGCTGAGGGCCATGGACACTAACTCTCCCGAGTGTTTAACAAAGGTGTGAACCCAGATATCCAGAGAAGGAGGAAAGCATGCCAGGGAGGACAGCGAGAGAGACACAGACGTCACCAGTCTCAGAAATGTGACTGACCTCTGGGCTAGAGGAGCAAGGCTGAACTATGGAGTCACGATTGCCTTTGATCCACTCCACTCCCTTATGAAGTCTGCTGGCTGGTGAGGAGAGGGAAGACATGCGGGAGGGAGCAGCTAACACATGCCTTCTCAAACCGCAGGCTTTCTAAAGGAAGCCTAACTTTTCAGCTCCCGTCTCTGCACACTGACACTAGTAACAGGCTCCACATGACAGGTTTTCCTGTTACAATCCCCACTGTGGCGGTACTGGGAAGCGATCAGGTTGTGAGAGCTCCCATGAACAGGCTGAAGTGCTTCATGAGAGGCCAAGTTATGTCTTGCGGGAACAAGTCACTTACCAGTCAGCTTCTTTGTCCCCCCACTTGTCTCCTGCTCCTTTATGCACCTCCTCTTTTGTTCTGCCAGGCCTGGAGCAACCTGTGTTCCCACCAGAAACCAAACAGACACTAGCTCCATGCTTTTGGGCACCTACAACTTTGAGCCAAAACAAACCCTTTTCCTTCCTAAATTATACGGTTTGGGCATTTTGTTATAGCAACAAGAAAAAGACTACAACCCTGTCTAAAAAGAGCAAGCCTCATAGTCAAAACCACAGTTCAAAAATTGCCAGATACTGTTCTGTAAATATTTTAAGGTCTCTGCTGCAATCCCTAGACTTGATTGCAGTGTGAAAGCAGCCATACTCAATGTATAACTGAATGAATGACTGCAGCACAATAAAACTCTATACACATGGCAGTGAGCTAGTTTGAACAGCAGCTCCCCTTTGCCGACCCTGATTTCAGGCCACTGTGATGGTAAGAGAAGGCTGCGTGGGTTCAGAATCTGAGAAAGTTCCCTCTGATGGCTGCTTGGTCCCATATGCTTGGGCAGGGAATCATGGGAGCGTTATGGTGGCGGGCACTTGCGGCAAACAGTTTCATCTTCTTGACTGTCACCTTCACTGGAATAAGAAATGCCTAGGCAGTTACAAAAACTGGAATTGCGCAGTTGAGTGTGTTTCCACCAAAAATTAGATCCTGAGAGCGCTGATCAAAGCAATGGATTAGCAGTGGATAGCTGGGCCTAGCTGGTCACTCCCTGTCTGCCCTTTTTTCTGCTGTCTGTCTATCTCATCAGTTCTCAACCTGTGCGCCATGACCCCTTTGGGGACGGACGACCCTCACGTACCAGATGAGATACTTACATTATGATTCATAATAGTAGCAAAATTACAGTTATGAAGAAGTAATGAAAATAATTTCATGGTTGGGGTCACAACAACATGAGGAACTGTATTAAAGCTTTGCAGCTTAGGAAGGTTGGGAACCCCTGCTTTATGCGTATCTAGATGTCAGGAAGCTGTTCTGTCGCACGTGATTGCCACCATGGTGCTCTGCCCAAGTGCGTGGGACAAAGCAACCGTTGGAGGGGACTCTCCCACGTCACAAACCCATTCAGGCTGCTGGTGTACCCATGGTGGTGTCACAGCAGCGGTGGCAAGAAGCCCCACCTCGTCCAACAACCTTAATTCCAGACTTTAAATGCACTTGGAAAACGGCTCTTGCGATATCAATTCTGTGGCAACTGACCCCGATGGCCACTTGGACGCCACTATTTTGGGCAGCAGCCGAGCTGTGCCAGGCAATTCACACCTTGCCATATGGCTTCCACGCTGCGACTTGGCAGCAGTTGGCAGCAGACGACGGCATGACAGAGTCTGGTCACTCAATTAGGTGTCATCTTTTGACAGGCGTTCCTCACAGGACATTGCGAGAGCGGAGTTCCGACTGGGCTGGGATGTCAGCCTCAAAGGCTGCAGGAACACTGCTGGGTAAGAGCCTGGTGCAGTAGTGGGATTAGCCCTGTCTCCATCTATCAATAAACACAGGAGAGGACAGACAGGTGTCTCTAGCTCACCATTCTTTAAATTAGAGGCACAGCAAGCGGATAACAGGTGAGTGACACTAATCCCCCGAAACCACTTAACGAGGGATGCCAGAGCAGCGTTTCAAGCGTGGAGCCTGTGGAGATGTGTGACCAGAGAGCCCGGGCGGGCTCCTGGCTACGGGGAGGGGAACCTATGGCAGGTCCTGCAGTGAGAGGGGTCAGAGGCTCGCATGGACCTCTGCAGGGAGGGTCTCAGGCTACGGAGGGAAATCAAGGGGATTCTGAGTAAAAAGTGAGAGCCATAAGTGGGAACAGGGGATGCTGGGATGGAAAGAATGAACAGGACAGGAAATGTTGGGGTGGGGAACCCCAAACACCAGCACACGGAGACCTCTGTGAAAGCGATGCATAAAAAAAGTCCCGAAGAAGAGGCCTCCAGCTAGTGACAGAAGTGGGGGGTGGGGGACAGGGGCAGATCCATTTCAGAGAGGGCTTTGCTGCGGCCCAGCTTTGCCAGACCAGACTCCCTAGACAGAACCTTGCCATCTGCGCCCCATGTGCATGTCACACCAATTCGTGTCCTGTGTCTGTGTTCCTTGATTGGCCAGTCAGCGGATAACAGTGTGCCTGAACTCCCACTGTTTACGAGACTATCCTACAGCAGGGAAGTCTCCTGGGCACAAGATCGACTTTGCCCCACTTTTTTTTTTTTTTACTTGAAATATCTAGTGCAAAAAGCATGTTCTCTGCCCGCAGTGCAAACAGCTCATCTGGGACGTGCGGTGTCATCCGTCAGGGTCGGCATTTTAATCCAGCGTTCTGTCTGAAGCTCAAAATGAGAGAGATGCCACTAGACCCCAACCTGCCTGTGCTGTGTGCTGTTTCATTTCAGCCCTGATTGGCTGTCACTTTCAGAGGTATTGAACGCATGATTGAAGGGTTGAGTGGAGGTTTGCAATAGCCCTTTGCTGTCTTGGATTTTCACAGCCAATTATTTTAGCGGAGTTTGTTATTACTGAAATGAAAATGTAAAAACATCCCTATGTGTTCATTTTATATATGTGTGTGTGTGTGTGTGTGTATATGTATATGATTTTGTAAAATGGTACCACAGAATATAAGCCTTGGTTGAACCAGAAACAATAATCCTTACATATACATGTACATGTTATCTTTATTGTATGTGTGTATACATATATGTACATGATTTTGTAAAAATGGTACCACAGAATATGAGCCTTGGTTAATCTAGAAACAACGGTCCTTACATGGGGTTGGGTTGGCGTCCTTAGCCATGTGTGAGGAAGGTGCTCTGGGGGTCCTGTTTGCTGTGAGCAACCTCAGCATCCGGTAGACTCTGGTCCTGAAGCAAAGCACAAACAACACCCCACATGGGGAGATGGCTTTCCAGCCATAGCACATGAGTCAACCTGGAGATGGGCCATTCTACCGAGTGAACCAGGGAGTCCACCAGGGAAACGGGACATAAAAGGGAGCTCACCTGGACCCCAGTGGAGATCTTTCTGCTAGCTTCCACTCCAAGGAGGAGGGTTTCTCACTAGACTGTTTGTCCGTCATGTCTCTATCTTTGTTACAAGGTCTCACTGTAACTTGGGCTGACCTCAAACCTGTGCTGTTTCCTCCTCAGCCTCCACAGTCCCTGGATTTCAGGCATATGCCACCACACTCGGTTCCTCCCTCCTTTAGGGGACATTCATGGGCACTTCACTCCCCAGTGACGGTACACTGTGATTCAGTCTTCTTACCAAGCTGGGAGCAGGGGATTTTTGAACATTCATTAAGAGAAAAGTAAAGGGGGACATCCCAATGCCTCCTTTTGTTCTGACAGTGTGGGTGCAGTACTGGGTAAAGACCCGGGTTAGAGCCCTTGCAAGCTACTGAGGACTTTCCATGCTTCGGTTCTCCAATGTGTACAATGGGGTAGAATGGGAACCATGTAACAAACCTGTCAGGACTTAAATGGCCCCAACACATGGTAAGCAGTCAATAAATGTCATTTATACTTGTGTTGTTATCCTTTTGGAATCATTATTTTTATGTATACCACACACAAGCAACTCTATGCCTGAACCATGAGGCAGGCTGATGTCTTCCACCCAAGAAACAGCAAATGAGATAATACGGATGGTCATTTTGTCCCCTAGTGCATGATTTATTTAACTCATGACTGCACGTTTAATTATGTATGCCCTGATAATGCTAGGGATAACTACATTCCTGATGGTGCTTCCTGAACCTATCTTTCTCTTCTGCGGAAGAGAGTTTGTTTGGCATACCGTAACTCTGACTTGCATGCAAAGGCACATCTTTCTATGGATAGAAGAAACAAATGTCAATCAATGCGAAGGTGACTAATAGTATTTAACACAGCTAATGCTCTATGCTGGGTAATGCAATCCCGAGATGAGGCAGATACTGTCGTCATGGTATAGGATAGAGTAAGAGAGGTACTAATCAACTTGTATGTGTGTTTGTGTGTAGTTGGGGGGCTGTGTGTGTGTGGGGGGTCTCACTACATCATTCAGGCTTCCCTTGAACTCAGTATGAAGCCCAGACTACATCTGAACTTTTGGTCTTGCTGGGAATACAAGAATACATCTATGAACTTTAATTACACCTTATATTAGCAAGTCATAAGCAACACATAATGACATACACATACACGTGATTTAATTACACTCAATTATACACACATAGATGAAGACACACGGTTATACACCTCTTCAGCTGTGGTATGTGCTGTAAAAGGAAGGCAGAAGGTTTCCAAGGTATCAGCCATAGCTGGAAGGAAGAACATGTTTTCTTCAGGCAAGGTATTCCAGGGATGTTTCTGGGCTACAGAGGTGACTCTGCTGGCGTGAGCACTGGCTACTCTTACAGGACTCACATGGTGGCTCACATAGTGGCTCCCAGCCACCATGACTCAGTTCCAGGGGATCCAATCCCCTCTTCTGGCCCCTGAGGACACCAGGCACCCACATGGTACATACACAGACATGCAGACCAACAACAACTGCAAAAACCAAACCAAACCAAAAACAAAACGTACACACATAAAACAAAATGAACCCTTTTACAAAGAGATGTTCCAGGGCCAGGTCCTCCAGTAGGGCAGTGCTAACCGACTTCAAGAGCTAAGAAGTCCAGCACAGTGGACATTAGTGAGAAGGTATCATGGTAGGCAATGACCTGAAGACATCATCAGACCCAGAGGTTCCAAGGTCTTGAAGGCCCTATTGAGGATTTTGGATTCTGCAATGAGAAAATGGGGCTAGATTTTAGGTAGCAACATAGCACCATGCTAATTGCATAAAACCATTGGCTCTGTGAGACGGATGGATGAAAAGGGAGTCTTCCAAAAAGCAGAAGAAAGCCCAGCACAAGACAGGGTGCTGGCAGTAGGAGACATGGGGGGAAGGGATTGGGAGGTAGAGTCTTAGAATTGGATGACAGATTAGGTCAGCGGGCTGAGCAAGGAAGATGGCTTGACAGAAACTAATCTCAATTTCGGACTGTATGAAAGAGCTAGAGAGAGGGTGGGGGAAGAATCTGGGAGAAGGCGTGAACTTAAAGGAGTAAGCTGAAAGGGCCAGAGAGCTAACGGTATCTGGAACTGCCGTGCACCGCGGCCCTGTGTCTGTGCTCTGTGCCCTGGCACCCAGTTCGTGAGCTTCGGGCAAGGGGGCTGGAGGTTAAAATACACAGACACACACAGACAGAGAGGCAGAGACACGGCTCATCCTTGAATTCCCCAAGAATGCCCCCTTTATAGTGTTCAGGGTCAGATTATATAGAGATAGCCACGCCACAGCCAAACCCACCAGAAACCACTCTCCTGCCATCAGGAACTCCTGAAGGTCTCGTGCTCAGAGCAGCTGTAGGCACTCAGATCAGGGGAAAACAAGTTGTTTACAAGAAATTCAGGATCTGGGGTCTCACTGCTCCCAACATGGAACAGCACTGGAACCAGGTTTGATTCCCAGTACCCAGGGAGTTCACAACCATATGTAACTCCAGAGGATCCAATGCTCTCTTTTGACCTCTTTTGGCACTGTATACACTTATATACATACCAGCAAAACATTTAAAACATAACATAAAATAAATGTCTTTTTTAGAAAAAGTAAACAGTGGCTAAATCAGACCAGACAGCTTGTGTGCATTGAGTTCCTCCTTCCTTTGCATCTGAGCACAGATACTCGAATAAGGAAAAGCACACGCAAAGGAGGCAAGTTAAGATTTGGCCAGTCTGAAAGTTTGTTTTGTTTTGACTCTAGAATAGAAAACTATGGGGCAGATGATAGACCGGTCATATTGAGAAAAGTCATAAATGTTTGTCTGCCCCTCAAGCTAGGGACTGGGGCACAGTAGTGTGCCATTCTTTATTGCCTTTTCTAATCAAGGAACACTTCTGTGCACTATACACACTCATTACACCATGGAGAAACGAACTTTAAAAACTTAAAATAGTAACAATGGCAATCGTAAATTCTCATTTGGGCACAGTGATGTGACTCCTGAACACTTAAACACTCTGAAGGCGGTGAGGTCCATGAACTTCGCATGGGGTGTGTGTGTGTGTGTGTGTGTGTGTGTGTGTGTGTGTGAGCAAATGTCCGGGGACTGTGCCATTCTAGTCAGTAGGCAGATGTGCACGCCATCCTCTGACGTTAGTGATGAGTTAAGGCAGCCCTGAATCACTGGAGACACAAGGGTAATGCCTGCTCTCCCTGTTTCATGGTTTGTGAGTAGCATTATCATTTAGCTTGGAAATTATCCCACAAAAGCAGCTTCATGCCCTGCTACATGCCCAGTGGAGCTGGGGTATCTTTCTTCCAAATATTTACACTTACCCTTCAACATATTATGTTGAGAGGTTGTTTGGTTTCCCTCTTCCCCTTTGCCTCTCATGTTCTTAGAGTGCAGTTTTCAACGTAAGCTGCTAACAAGTTAACAGGTTGTTTATATGCTGCTGTGATACATGAGGAGAGGGGCCAATGACAAGTCCATAGGTTCTCCTTGCATTTCACCGCGAGAAGGAAAAGGGCCCGTCATCATCAGAACACATGTGGAGGAAGTAAGTTTCCAGAGAGAAGGCACAGATCTCCGTTTTGTCTGCCACCGAAAAGGAGGCATGCTGAATCTGTCATAGAGTGCTTGTGTTAGCAAAACATTAACAGCCGTCACAAAAAGCAAGCACACAAACATGCCTTTAGTTTTCAGAATTGCTTATCAATCTGCATTATTTTCCTTCAAATCAATTTTCTACACACACACACACACATACACACACACACATATGAAAGAATCAGAAAGAAGTAAAGAAAAGAATTGGAAACAATAGGCCACATGCTGTCCTGCCATTGATTCCCCAAGGGATCTTCCCGCCCCTGTTCTCAGCATCTTGTGTGAAAATGGACCACAGATTATGGGCAGGTTTCTAACAGAAACTCCACCAAAAATCCTTCGTCTGCTCTTTCTGGTTCATTTACCTGTGAAGAAAAAGCAGGATGAGGTTGAAGGAAGATGATATTTAGTGTGGGTGCCTCAAGAAGCTCACCCGTGTCTGCCCTGGAGAAGCACGAGTCACTCCTTGCAAGATGGATAGTAGACGCACTGGGGGACACACGGTGTGGAGAAGCCCATGGGCAGGATGCTGACACCAGCACAGACGGTGCATGATCAGAAAAAAGGCTCAAGGGGAATGCAGAAGCTCTACCGTCAAATATATTTTTCCAAAAGGTGTGTGTTAGATTGACAGACGGAAGGAAAATGTTCCTCCTCAAAATTTCAAGAAGAAATACAGTGCGATGGTTGTTTTTGTTATGCATCGCTCCAGGTTCAAACATGTAGCATGAAAGCATCTAACCCTCCCCAAGATAGGAAGATTGTAATGGAGGAAGTAAATGAAGGAAGATAAATTGAAACCTATCCAATGAACTGAGATGCTTGGCTGATAACCAGTATGGATTGACGCTCGGTGGCTGATTAAAATTGTTGTCAGGAGAGGGAGAGTTTGAGACAGTAGCCAAGACAGATGGGCTTAAGTGTCCACTTGGACCCTGTCCCTTCCACCTGAAACGTCTGTGTGATTGGAAGACCTCTCCCTTCCCATCAGACAATCATTTCGAGGGGTTCACATCGGCAGCTGTAAGATCTAGACACCGTCACACCTCGGTTAGCCAGAGTTTGCAAAAGGAAAGAAATAGAAGCATATGGTGGTTTCCCAGATGAGTGAACGCAGCAGCTTGAAAGTCCTAGCACAAAGGAAAAACAAACGTGCCATTTTGTTGTTGAAAGGCCTGACAATTCATGTATATATTTGCTTGTCCGGCTTCCCAAAGCCTCTCTCCAGTTCAGAATTCCTTTCTGAACCTCCGAGCTCCTCTCTAGCAGACCCATTGGAAGGTCTGTCTATCACTCATAACGGCCACTGTGTGGAGAAGCCCTTTTGTTTCTCTCCCCAGGAGTCTTCCTTCCTCAGAGGATAGTGTCTTCAGACTTCCAGTTGCTCATGTCAAACACAGTGGAGGTATTTATTGATTTCTCCATCTCCACATCTAGTCCATCAGCAATTTCTGCTGGTTCTGTTATTAAACATCTTTGTGATTCGGCCCACTGCCTCCACTCTAGCTCAAGTGATGACCGTCATCTGCCCCCTGGAATACTGAAGCGGAGTCCTCTTTGGGATGACCCCACCCCCCCAGGTCTTTTCTCAACCCAGTAGTTCATGTAGCTCCTCTCAAACTAAGTTACAGTGCAGCTTTCATCCCCACTTCAAAAGTCTAACAGACTCCCACTTCACTCAGGGTAAAGTCAAAGATACTTCTTGTGGCCTGGAGCCTTCTAAGGGCTGTGGCCGATGTCATTGTGCCCTCATGACCCTCTTGAACCTGCTCCATTCATCCATGCTGGCATCCTTGTTCTGTGGGCACATCACACAGACTATCACCTGGTCCTGCGTTTTCTCCTCTTCCTGCGGATATTTTCTGTGGAATTACCCTGCCGGGTAGTACTACAAGATTCTGCCCAAACATGCCTTTCTCAATCACTCTCCGAGCAATCCTGTATCGAATACCCACCCCTGTTCTTCCTCCTTGTTTGTTTGTCTCCATTACCTGGCACACTATATTGTGTTCTCTAGAGGAACAGAACCAACAGAATGAGTGTACATTAAACAGAGGTTTGTTGCATTGCTTTACATGGTATGGTCTGGGTGGTTCGCAGTGTACAGTCCTCGAGGCTGAATGTCTCGGTAGTTCTAATCTGGTGATGAAGGCCTGAAGGATTCCTGGAGAGCAGCTTGTCTTTAGTCCATGTTGGAATTGCAAAGAGGCTCGTCTCAGATAGCAGCAAAGGAAGCAGCAGCAGTGGCAGCAACGGGGTAGATGAAGTTGTCAGCAAGGGTGAAGATACGCATGCTAAGGCAAAGCTTCTTTTCTCCACCACCTTCCATCTGAATTGCCACAGGAAGTTGCTCTCCGCATTTAAGGTGAGCCTTCCTATTTCAAATACCTCAACCAATAAAATCCCTCACAGGTATTCCAGATCTAGCCACGTTGACAGCCAGGATCCATCCAATGATCCATCTCACCTTTGGGGGACATATTTCAGAACTTCCAATGGGCACCTGAAACTATGCATAGTAGTGAATCCCATACGGCCATACTCTTATTTTAAATGCAGCCATAACTCTGATAAAGTGTAGCTTGTAAATTAGGCAAGAGTTTAACGACACTATCATAAAAGCTACATAAAGATGGTGTCTTTCATAACTAAGCGACTCAATGCAAGTAGCACCACAGGGTAGTTACACTGGATGAGGGGATAAGTCACACTCCCTGAGCAAGATGGTAAGCGGTATTATACTACCCAGAATTTAAAACCTATTGTTCATGTATGGAATTCCCCACTTAATATAATCATATCATTATTGACTATAGGAAACTTTAACCACAAAAATCCTAGTGATAGGTAAGGGGGACTAATATATGCTTATATTAGTCATTAATTGATTACCCCACAACTTAAAATTGTTGCCAGTGAACAATTTAATAAGATGCACTCACACTAACTCTGGTGTGAGTGTCTGAGATTGACGCACAAATGATATCCTAATCAAGAAGCATTACACAGCCAGGAGGACATTATCCTACGTCTAATATCAGTCAGAAGTTTCCAGGTTGACTGGACAATGTGTGAGAGAAGCCAGGGTACTGTCCTTTTTCAAAGGACAAAATGGAAGCCATGTTTTCTGCTCTAGGGCTGATCATGTCCATGCTCTGTGGTAAAGCCATGATGTCTGAGGTCTCCTGATGTTCTTGCATTTAGCTCCCTCTGGCAGCTCCTAGCACAAAGACCATCTAAGAAGTCCCCCAAGGAATGACTGCTATGTTTCTCACTGGAGAGGAGAAATCCTGGAGAACTGGGCTTCTTTCTGAAGGCATCTCCCACCCGCTGTGTGTGGACAGTTGGGGGCTGTGTCCTTGGCACCCCTCTCCTGACAGGGGGCTGGACACCTGCAGCTTCTCTTCTGATGCTCTTGGCTTATGAATTACTGTTTTCTAAACAAAATTTAGTTCCTCAAATCTAACCTTTCCAGAGCCTGCCTTTTCGGTGGTCCCCTTTGATAATTTGCAAAAGAGAATCACAGATTTCATAAAAGTCAGTTGTATCCGAGATGACAGTTTATCAGAGCAAAAGTTAAAGATGAAAGTTAACGTCAGAAAAGACAAAAGGAACATCTGACAAACTCAAGGAGGACCCTGGCACAAGGCCTCCTCTTTCCTCTCCCAATGGAGTGGCAGAGAGGTTGCAAGAATGCCTGACATGGGAAGAGTGTCACTAACCAGGGAAGGTCACCTGAGTCTTGGTGTGTGGAGGTCTGGAGGAATGACATGTTACACTTGTGGCCTCTTCTTCCTCCGCCTCTCCCGAGTTCACAGTGTCACCATGCTGCCCAGGCCCCCTTAATTGCAAATGCTTCTTTGGGAATAGATTACATGGTTTGTATGACTCAAACAAGACACTTTTTCCAGGCAGGACATTCCAGTACGGGAGAAGTCAATTCTAAGAGGCTGTCAGGATCTAAAGTCTTTCTTAGACGATTCAGGGTCCCTATACCCTCTATGTCAATCTGGACCTTCAGGTTTTTATCACACATGCTCTGTGTTACTGAACAAACTCTCCCTTGATGGGGGAAGGTCATTGGTTAATTAAAAAAAAAAAAACTGCTTGGCCTCATAGGTTAGAACATAGGTGGGAGGAGTAAACAGAACAGAATGCTGGGAGGAAGAGGAAGTGAGCTCAGATGCCATTTCCTCTCCTCTCTGGGGCAGACGCGATGAAGCAAGCCGCCAGGTCAGACATGCTGAATCTTTCCCAGTAAGACTGGTGTTACACAGATTATTAGAGATGGGTTGATCGGGATATGAGAATTAGCCAGTAAGGGCTAGAGCTAATGGGCCAAGCAGTGTTTAAAAGAATACAGTTTGTGTGTTGTTATTTTGGGGCATAGGCTAGCCAGGCAGCCGGGAGCTGGGTGGCAGGAATGCAGCCCGCAGCTCCTTCAACACTCCCTCAGCCTCTGAACCACAGGTGTGACAGCGAGGCTGACCTCGTGCCAATTGGAAGAGAGATGCATTCCTACCAACCAGAGATGGAGTTGGACACCTTCTCCAGCTATGGAATAAGCCACAGTAAAAAGAGATCTACTGTGGCAGGAGGAAAACAGGAAACTCACAAGTCAATTTGCAAACTATGTAAACTCAATTTCTCCTAACATGTTAGATGACTAAGTGAATGAAAAAAATGTAGATAACATATTACACACATTTCTGGGAGATGGAATGAATTCCTTGATTGTCAATTCTGAGGAAGGAGACTTTTTCAATCAGCTCTTTGCTTGCACTATCCCTGTGATTTGAGAGTGCAAATTCTTAGGCTTCTCATGTACGTTGGTTGAGGGGTAACACCAGAACTCTTCTTTGAATTCTCCAAGGCCTGTGGCAGCAGTGTTGTTCAGGGTTTCCTGTCAAGCACAGTTGTATCTCACAGACATCTAAGCTTAGACAAAACCAAACTGAAGCCCTCAACTTGTGATTTCTATAATACAGTTGACATCAGTTCATGTATTTGGCCAGACATTTGAAGTGGAGGGAGAAGAGACACTGAGAGCCACCTTCGAAGGAGGAGTGGCTTGCATCCTTGTGCACACTCATTTATAGAAGCTGCTGTAAATCCAAATTCAGCCTGTGTGTGTGTGTGCGTGTGCATGTGTATGTGTGTGCACATGTGTGTGTATGTGCGCATGCATGTGTGGTGTGTGTGCGCGTATGTGCGTGTGTATGTGTGGTGTGTGTGTGCATATGTGTGCATGCATCTGTGGTGTGTGTGTGCGCATATGTGTGTGCGTATGTGTGGGGTATGTGGGGTGGGGGTGTGTGTGCATGAGTGAGGTGATGTGAACTCTGTAATAGATTCCTCACTAGCAGTATGAATTGCAAAGTTTGCTTTTTTTAAAGGCAAATATTTCACTATAAGCTCCCAAAGTTATTACTGAATCAAATCCAATGAGGAGGTTTTAGGGGGAAAAACAGGTTACTAGGACTTTTTATCTCTTCTAGAAACTTAAATCAGAGTTTTTAATCAACCAGTCAGTGAAGCTAAACTGACTTCTCCCTCCAAGTCTCCAGCTACTGATAAGAACGAGAGAGAAACCAGGCAACATGAATGCCAACACAGTCTCCCATGTACCCTCAATTCTGGCCTTGCTCATTTTATATCTTATTAAACTTGAAGGAATCCAGTTTGGATTCCAAACCATGGGCCTTGGATAGACTAGGCAGACACTCAATCTCTGAGCTGCATTTTGGTTCATCCTGCCCATTATATAGTTTTGAATCAAGTCAAATCACATTTCCTATGATGTTGTGCAAGGAGAGATCAAATCATTCTTACTGATTTTGGTCTCTCTCCGAACTTTGTTTTGCCAGTTTAAAATAATAAAAAATTATCATAAGCTCAGGGAATCATAAGCTCTGTGTACTGAGGCATTAAGTAAGAGAAAAGCACAGTTAAGAAGAAACAGTCTCATCGGATCTGCAAGGTGAAAGGGGCCCTGCAGTGCGTGTGCCTCACTACAGAAAAACCCAGGCCTGGAGAGGGGAGCGGTGGGCATGCTTCCTCTCTGCTGTCCACTCCTTCACGCCCTGAACTGCCACCACTGTGTCCACTCTGGACTGGTTACAAGGCGACAGCCACCCAGGGGTTCAGGGCCTCCTGGGGTACAAACTGACTAAGATCACCTCAGCATGCATGGGACAACTGGACACAAGCCCCACAGCTTTCTGCTTTCCACCGAACACGTCCTGCTGGCTCTGGTTCTTCTCCTGTCTTCCTTGAGATGGAAACACCTGAGCTGCAGATCCCAGATATCCATGCCTGGCCTTTCTCCAGCCCCATGACAGGGTCAGCTTCTCCACAGAGAGAGAAACCTAAACTTTTCACAGCTACCCAGCTGAGTCTAGTGACAGAGCCCCAGTAGGGTTCCAATCTGCAGAACAGGTTCAAGTCCCCTCTGTCTCTGCCCTGGCAGCTGTCCTATTGCCAGGCCCTGCTACCCTCACTGGCTGAGCATCCTCTCAGCTGCCTTTCTCAGTTAAGAGTTTGTTAGTGGAGAGAGAGCGACAGAATCACATCCCGCAGATCCTTTAGAGAGTGACAAACACAGGTCTCACCCAGACCAGCTATTTCAGTTTCTCCCATTGACGTTTGGATTTTTTCTTTCTTTTTTTTTTTTAAATATTTATTTATTATGCATACAATATTCTGTCTGTGTGCAGGCCTGAAGAGGGCACCAGACCTCATTACAGATGGTTGTCAGCCACCATGTGGTTGCTGGGAATTGAACTCAGGACCTTTGGAAGAGCAGGCAATGCTCTTAACCGCTGAGCCATCTCTCCAGCCCCTGGATTTTTTCATTTATGCGATCTCACGGGGGATTCTGAGGGAATGTCAGAAGCCAGGATCTTTGACAACCTGAGTCCTTCCAAGACCCTGTCAGCCCATAAGATAGCAAAGGAAGAGCTCAGAAAGCACCTCTCTAGCTCAGACACAGAGTCCTTCCTCTCTCTTCATGCTGCACCCCACCATGCTGACTCTGGGATAAAGGGGAAAGGACAAAAGATACCATAGCATTATAAAGTGGACTTGCGTTGGGAGAGGGAGTTTCAGAGACTTTTTTTTCCCTATCAAAACAAAACAAAGGAAGTCACGTTAGACTTTGCACAACTCAACACTGTTGAGCGACATCAAACCATTGCCACCTCCCATCCTTCCCAAGTGATTCTCCCCTCGTGTACACATCTCTTAGGTAGTTTGGGCCACAGCAATACGTTCTTTAAGCATGCCTCATCTCCTTCGCCCAGGGATGGGAGAGCACCTGGAGCTGGTAGCCTGTCCCGTCTTCGTAATACTAGCATCTGAACAGTCTCGGGGCACATAGGTATAAAGCAGGTGCTGGCGTCATTCAGATGCTTGGCTCTGTCCTGAGCTCTACAGTGTGGGTGCACAGCGCAGTGACATTAAAGAGTCCAAAGATGTCCTAACGTGGCATGGTCATCACACTAACATCTGAGGAACTCAAGTCACTGAAGATTTAAGAATATGGGCGGCCGTGTGCCATTCCCTCAGCAGCTCTGGCCCTCGCCCTCAGAGACAACACCAGCGCATTGTCTGTGATTCCTTTCTTTAGTACCAGGATATGCTTTGATCCATCCAGTTCGCCTTTTATTTTCTGTCCTGTGCCGAGATGAGAAGTAAGTGTAGGAGCCTTAGGAAATATGTCATCTCCTTGTAAATAGATTCCTAGGGCACGACTAAAGAATCTGCATAGCAAGCTACATGCTAATGGCTTTCACTTATGCTTGCCCTAATGACGCCCAAACTCATGCAGATTCATTACAAGGTCTCTCTGCTGCCCCTTTTTATTACTGCACTGTCTGTTTTTTGTTGTTGTTGTTGTTTTTTTTTTTTTTTTTAATAAGCAACACTTTGGATTCATCATATAACCTGATGGGTAACTTGAAAGCAACACATGCAGAGAGTTCTTTTCGGTACAAGGTCAAGATGGTCCCTATCATTGTTTTAATAGATTTTCCCCCCCTCTGTAGCTTGTTTTCTTAAAGGGCATGGAAGAGCCACATTTTGGTGTTCCTGGATTCATCATGATGAAGCCGTGGCATCAAGGGTACTGATGAACATTGCAACCAAGCTGGAGATTCTGTTTCTCAAATACGTGTTGTAGAAGACTGGAGAGGATTTCTGAGATAGCAGGTGATCCCTGGACACTTGTAGAGAAGACACTAAGGCATGACTCGGTATCTGATGTGTCCATGTGGTCTCACCTGGCAGCTTATGCCCTTGCCTACCTGTTAGCTTCCTTTATTTAATTTAATTTAATTTAATTTTTTTGATTTTTCGAGACAGGGTTTCTCCGTAGCTTTTTGGTTCCTCTCCTGGAACTAGATCTTGTAGACCAGGCTGGCCTCGAACTCACAGAGATCCGCCTGCCTCTGCCTCCCGAGTGCTGGGATTAAAGGTGTGCGCCACCACCGCCCGGCTGTTAGTTTCCTTTTGAGATAAATCTCCTGAACTCATCCTCTGCTAATTTTTGTTTCTGAGACAGGGTTTCTCTGTGGCTTTGGAGGCTGTCCTGGAACTCACTCCGTAGACCAGGCTGGACTCGAACTCACAGAGATCTACCTGCTTCTGCCTCCCGAATGCTGGGATTAAGGGCATACACCATCATCCTCTGCTTTTTAGCCATTAACCAGAATCTCAGTTATTCCAGCCAAACATGTGAGAACCCTCCTGGGCCTGTGTATATGATAGCAACCCAGTCTGCAGGCTTCCCCCGTCCTGTGGTTTTCCAGTCTGTGGGTTTTACCCATCCTGTGATCTCCCAATCTGCAGACTTCACCCGTCCTGTGGTTTCCCAGGCTGTGGGCTTCACTGAGATCCTGTGGTCTCAGACTATTGACATCAGACTCTGCTTCCAATGACCAGTCCTTTCTAACTTCTATTCCCTGTGCTTGGCTATTAAAACATACACCCACTTAGTGCTTTGAGGCCTCACGGAGGTGTATTTCCAAGATGCAGATATCCATTGCTTGAGGAAAAAAAATCTGATTTCCTTTTATGATCCTTCCCTATGGATAATGGCATCTGTAACACATTTGCTGCTTTCCAATACAGGCACAAGTTCCCTCTGAAACCCAGGTGCGCCATCCTGAAGTCTCCCTCTCTTTGGTGACTGCAGAATCAGTTTATTTACCAAAGCCCAAGGGCGGAATGTATCGCTTCTATCATCCATGAATTAAGTCAACAAGCTGAGTGATGACTATGGTTTTAATGTGCAATGGATTACACATTTAGCGCTATTATTCCACAAACAGATGTGTCTTTTCAATCTTCCTGCTTTCTTCGGCGCATAGGGTTTTTGCCTAATTGTGTGTTCATAAGTTGCATCTGCTTCAAAAGGTATTTCTGAGCCCACGCTGGCATCCCTGTGCACGGAGAGCCCAGAAGACATGAACACAACATTGTTGGGAATAGAGCCGCCGGCTCCCCACATCATACCAATTAGTTCCTTTTCTTTGACAGTGTGCGCTCACAGCCAGTGCAGTCGGCCTCGGTGCTTTGATTCTAGGAGTTTCTGGAGCACCTGGAATTTACTTGAATGTGGCAACACAGGAAGTATGACAGATAGGCAAGAGGCGTTCCGCAGACATCAGTGTGGAGACAACAGACAGAAAGGGTGACGGTCCCTCCGTGCTCGTGTTTTTAATCACTAAGTCCATTAGCTGGTATTTGGCTCAACACTTCCCTGTATCGATAAAAAGGAGTATTTACAAAGAATCAATATCTAAAGCACAATGGGCAACTGCTTTGCTTTTGTGATCCCGGATGAGTGTGAACAGAGAAAAATCTCACCGCCACACATCTGAAAGGTGCCAGCAGAAGCTGGCAACCAGATTATTATTTTTTTTTTCTTTTTTAAAAAGTACAATGAGCTCACAGGTCACCTTCAAAAGACGGTACAGCCTTTCCCAGGAGTGGAGTACTGAGGGATCAAATGACAGAGAAGGAGGCAAGGAAACAAAGTGATCGCTCAGCAGGGTAAGGACAGTGCCACCGGCCTCACCAGCGGCTCTGCTCAGAGCAAGGTCACGAAAACGCAGTGTGAGCCAAAGCTGCCCACAGCAGAGACCACTCACGGGCGTGATCCTGGCACACGCCGGGGCCTGCCTGACAGCTGCACGCACTTGGGCTCACAGCTTCGGCGGACGACCGACCTGCCCAGTTCTGTAGAGCAGGGCTCGCCCTGTAATTTCCCACCGAGTCAGGAGGTCAAGTGAGAATTCCACTGATGTTTTTAAATAGTCCTGGCTCTGATAAACCAAGCGGGGAGGTGGAGATTTTGGAGTGCACCCATGCGGGCTGATGGGGAGCTGCAGGTATCCTGTTACTGGGGACTGGAGGGACGAGCTTCTCTCCAGCTGCCTGCAAGTGACACAGGTAAGTTCTGCCTGCAGTGTTTCAAGAGAGGATGGAGTTGCACACATATGTTAACAATGAGCGTTAACTGATTATCGCCAGCAGAAACCGGCTCCCTTCTTTTGTGAAGAAAATTGGCATTGGAGTTTGTTGAGGGAAAATCCCTTGCTACTTGAAGAAATTTGTGTGGACCTCCCTTTGGAGCATCTCTAGGGGGTAGAAGGGAGGCAGCCGCACACGGAAAGTGTCTAAGCTGGGAGACTTGGCAGTCAGTTCCTGCCCCAGTGCTTTATTGCTCTTTTCTTGCAAGGAGAGGGGAGAAAGTTGAGGCGCTGGAGCTGGGCGACTGCAGGGCAGGGAGAAGTTGATCAGTCACCTCACCTGTGCTCTCAGCTTCACTTCGCTACCAAGGCTTTCAGGCTTAGGAAAAGCTACACAGGGCCTTGGTATACTTGCCTCGGGGCGATCTCAGCTTAACAGGCTTGGTGAGGGTCCGTGAGGGTCCGTGTCTTTTAGCCAAACTCTGATCTACTTGGTAGAAAGCACAGGGTATCATCTCTCTCAGAGTTCCAGCCCCATGTCCTGGCTGGAGAGGGGGCTACTTCATAAAAGCTTAATTCAGCTGAGCTAAAAGCATTAATATAAAGTTAACTAAAAAGTCATGCCTGAAATCGCAGATCCTAGATCTTGCTGTTTATTTTTGCTGTTTTCTATAAAAGGTTTGCCAAAAATCAGAGCAATCTGCTCTCAATGAACCTGTGGGTACCTTCTCCATTGTCACTTATTTTTATCCTAATTATTTATTTTACGGATTTATCTTTGTGTATGAGTGTTTGGCCTGCATGTATGTATGTATACCACATGCATGCCTGGGGCCAGAGGTTGCCAGAAGAAGACATCAGGTCCCCTGGAACTAGCGTTGCCAATAGTTTTGAGTTACCACCTGGGTGCTGAGAATGGATCCCAGGTTCTCTACAAGAACAGCGAGTGCTGACCCATCTCTCTGGCCCACCCATCTTAACTCTTTAACCCTAAATAAATACTGACCTCTTGAGGTGCCTGGCTGCCACAATGACAGTGAGAGCCTGTGACCCTGGCTTACTGTCACTGCTTGCCCTTGCATCCATTTAGCTAACAGCTGTGCCCTCTTAAAACCAGAACAAGGATCTACCAGTGTAGGGCCTTTCTGGAGGCGTTTGCTTGAGGAGCCTTAACTTGCCCTGATGTGAAACTCAAACAGCAAATATTCATCTTTCCCAAATGGGTAATGGGTAATTACTTTGGGTATTGGCTTGTCCTTACCATCCCCTCACTCCCTCGCTGGGACTGTTTTCCCCTAGGGTTCACCTCATCTCTGAGAGAGGAAGTGAACGTAGAATGAGGTTCAAGGACCGTGGGCTGATATCCACAGCAAAACAAGTGCAATTTGGGCACCTGTGGGCAGGAGCGGACCGGGAAAGAATGCCAACACTCCACATAGAAGCCTTCCATGTTTATTAGCTGGCACACCATCCCTGTTGCCACCAGCACACACAACAAGCCCGATACACATCCCGTAGGCATCTTAAAGGGAAAGCTCCTATGGTCAATTCCCCAGATCCCAAAGGGACAGCTTTGCCTGTTTTGGTCCCAGACAGCACAGAACCACCTCCACCGTGCCCTTTGGTCGTCTTGAGGGAAGCTTGCTTGAGGCTGGCATAGGAACTTGTCTTGCTGTTGCCACCTTGCTGCAGGTTACTGGTTGGAGTGGAAACCACCCAAAGCTACATGGGTTCCATCCTTTATACAACACTTAGCTCAGAGTACACAGTAGCGTGCATTTGAACTTGGAATTATCTTGAGTTTGCCCCATCCTTTACTTTACCAAGAGCTAAATCTCACTGTTAGAGTCATTTATTCCTTTTGGTAAAACCCAAAAGCCTGCCCCCCAACCTTGCTTTGAGTGAAGTGAGCATATTCATTACTAAGGACAGACAAAGTTAAAAGCAAATATCTCACCTGATCGGCTGTTCCACAGCAATTTAGCAAATAGGAACCCAGCACTGACAGATACTAACACTAAAATGCTTAGACAAGAGAAGTACCCCAGCTGACGGAGTCCACGTGAGCTGACTGGTGTCCATGTGTCTGATGTCCGTGCATCCACCGCCCATATCAATTGTGCTTCTTGTCCTTCAAGTAGCTGTAGAGCATCTCCAGCCCCCCTTCCACCAGCTCTGGCAGGGGCTTGGATAAGGGATTGTGGGAAATGTGCAACCCTTTGTCCATGGGATTCCACGCAATCCTTCCCAGTCGGGAAAGCAGGTAGAGCTCGTCTGGAAGGGTCTGGATGTCATTGTTGTTCAGGTTCAAGAGCTCTAGGCTGGTGACTAGGCAGAGTGACCTGGGGAAGGAGTGGATGTTGTTGCTCTCTGCAATGAAGATCTGCAAGCTAGCCAGGCACTGGATGCTCTCAGCGATGTTCTCCAGGCGGTTGGAGCCCACATGCAAGAAATCCAGCTCCTTCAAAGAGAAGACACAGATAGGGATGTGAGCAAAATAGTTGTTGCTGAGATTGAGCTTCCGCAGTCTGGAGAGGTCTGCAAAGCTGGCCGGGAGCTGGGACAGGCAGTTGTGTGACATGCTCAGTACTTCCAGGTTCTTGCACAGGCTGAGCTCGGCAGGCACCTCTGCCAGGCAGTTCATGTTTAGGAATAGGACCTTGAGGTTCTGGAGAAGACTGACTTCTCTGGGGAGACTCTTGAGGTGATTCCCACACAAGTTCAGGACCACAATCCGGGTCAGCCTGCCCACCTCAGGAGGGAGGACTCGGAGCTGATTGTGGGACAGATTGAGTTTCTGGACTTCCAGCAAGCCCCACAGAAATTCTGGAACGTCCGTCATTCCTTTGGTGACCAAGCTGAAGCTGACATGCCGCATGCCACGCTTCAGGAGGGACCGTGGGTCCTTCCCCAAGAGCAGGGTGTCATCCCACGAAGAGAACTTCTGTCTCTTCCCCAGCAGCAGTCTCTTGGGGTCCTTGTCGTTGGAGCTGGCCCTTGACTGTTTGGCCCCCATTGGATCTTCCTTTCCTTCTTCAAGGTGAGAAGCTGGTTCTGCCTGAGCTCCAAAACGTCAGACTGTGGTGGGAAAGGACGGTGTGGAGGTGAATACAGAGTATAGCCAAGGGATCCTAGCATGGAGAAAGTTTGTCTTGCCGGGCCTTGCTGATGACCAAGGTGGAATCCTGACTGGCTGCGGGCAAGCTGTGCCTGTTCCCGAGCGTGTGTTGAGGAGGTTTCTCTCTGAGTGGACAGGCTGTAATGATACGCTTGTCTCTGAAGTTTCCAAACAGAACTGCTCGATTGCCTCCGTGCGCCACAAGGCAGCTGTCACTGTCAATTCTGCTTAAGTTTTAGTGACCGGGTGCGTGCGCACGGGTTACAGGGCCGTTTCGTATAGCTTTACTCCCTCTCGGTTCTTCTTCGGGTATCACATTTGAGCGGGGTGATTAACAAAGGCAGCTAGAAAAAGAAACAAAAGTAGAAAAATACAGCTGACCAGGGCCAACAGTGATCCCCCTGGCTGAGGGAACTGATCCCAGAGAGAGTGACCGCTGTGGCTTGCCTGGGCGCTATCGGCGGAGTTAGGTTTCCAGAGCCAAGGATCATCAGATGTTGTCACTGTGTGCAGTGCAACTGTCAATGAACTGTGCTGGCAAAAAAGAAAAAAAAATAACAAAAGCAGCCTGGACACCCGGCCCCTAGCACAAGCAGAGGCTTATACTCTGCCTGCCAGGGAGACTCAGTGAGAGGGGTCAGTTTCCTTCATCGCTGTTGCAACTGCAGGCGTCCGGTCCCTCTGATCCACAACAGGGCAGACACTTCAAGCACAAGACACTCATTGTTTGGGGGGGACAGTGTCCCCCTCCCTGGCTACCCACCATTCCTCTAACCCCCACCACACCTACCCCCGAAAGCTAATTCTCCCCTAAGTGTGCAGAGTTCACTGCTGGTATCACGGGCTGAAGTTTATCGACCCATCCAAATGTATTTAGTGACAAAGTCACATGAGGACCCAATGAGAAGATGGATTTCTGTAAACCGAGGAGAAGTCTCCCAAGAGGCCATCGCCTGAGCTCAGCACTCTGCTCGGGCCTGTGAGCAATGCAAACATCTGTGGTTGACCGATGCCATGCAGTGCCTGTTCTAGGCGGGGACAGACACTTAGTGTAAGTGGAAAATGCTAAAAATACTTGATTTCTATTGCTGGACAGGGCTAGCAAAGTGATGGCCTAGTTCTAAGAAGAGTCGGAGTGTTTGGTGATTGGCCCAGGAGTCCCAATGATGCCAGCAAGAGCTGCTATATACCTTGACCTTACCCAGATGCCCACCAGCCCAGGAACTCTGGAGGATTCTACTTGGAAGCTGGCCAGGAGCCTGCCACTTCACCCCTGTGCCTGCTGAGGGGCTATCTCAGGGAGGCAGTGGAGTGGGGTGTTACTTCTGTCTCCTCTTGGCTTTGCAACATCAGTGCACTGAGTCAGCCCCAAGATTCTTTGACAGAGAGAGGTTCAGACTTGGGGAGTTCTGTGTATGAGAGAGTGAGTGTTTGGGCTCCTAGCTGAAGGAGAAAATCCCATAGTGTGGTTAGGTTATTTTTACCCTAAGATTTGGGGTTGAGCCATATCTTATACATGCAAATTTCATAAAATAATCCAGAGCTGCTGTTTAAAAATAGTGTGCTTCTCCTCCTCCTCTTCCTCCTTTTCCTTTTCCTTCTTCTTCCTTTACAGGAGCGCGGGGCCCTTCACTGAGGCACCTTAGCCTTCAGGACTAACAGGAGCCAGGGTGGTTCGAAACAACCTTCTCCTTTGTAACGAATAGCTTATATATTTCCCCAGCAGCATTTGTGAGTGCTTCCCGATAGTCAGTCTTCACTGAATGTTACCTGTGTGAAAGTCAGCGCACAGAGCATACACCTGTGTAGAACAGGTATTTAAATTCTTGCTATTTCGCAAGGAACAAAGACAGAGGGAAGTCAACTTACTTCTGCAGAATCAACTCACTGTTCAGGGTCAAGTGGATAGTCGGAGGAAAAGAGGATGAAGACTCAGTTAACCCCTTCATAGTCCAGGCAGGGAACCGTAAGAAGGCTCCAGGCTTAGCCCTGTAGAGACAGGATCAGAAATGGGGAGGAACGTGGCTACCTGTTTTAAACACTGTGAAGCGGGACTAGAAGACCATCATTATCACTGGCTCTGCTGCTTCACCCACAGCAATACCATAACCAGACCATAACCCCGCACATCATACCATTATAACCCAGAAGAGGAAAGTATAAAAAAAATCCAGAAAACTTTAGCGTGCACAGTTTAAACACTCAATGTCCTGAGTCTTGGCTTCATCATCAGTGAAGTATGTGGTGACTTCCAGAGCCTCTCCCTATTCTCCCTATTCTCCCGCAGCAAGTGAGACCTCTGGTGAGAAAAACGTGAAAGTCATTTCTATTGGTCCTTTCCTCCCTGCTGTGCCCAGACACCTAACAGAAGAAGTCAATGGAGGAGAGGGTTATTTTGTTGCTTTGTTGGTTTTTTGCTGTGGTTGTTGTTTGTTTTTTGTTTTTAGAAACAGGGTTTCTCTATGTAGCCCTGGCTGTCCTGGAGCTCACTCTGTAGACGAGGCTGGCCTCAAACTCACAGAGATCCAGCTGCCTCTGCCTCCCAAGGGTTGGAATTAAAGGTGTGCGCCACCACCTTCAGGCAAGAGATTTTTTTTTTTAAACAAGACAGAAACATGAAATTTTATTTAAAGCAATTTCTCGTGCCATCCAAGTGTTTACAGAACAAAGCACAATTAAAACTTGAGAAAACACAACTCAAAGAAGCAATCATTTACTTACTGTAGTAGACAACGGGAAAACAACTGCGTGTGAAGGCTGAAGAAATACGCACTAGTTTAAGGAGGCCTGGACAGGATTCACTTCCTGCTAATACAATTTTTGCTTTCCTGATTTAAAAGCTAAAGGATTCTAGAGGAGGTTAAAAATATTTAACACAGCCGGGCGGTGGTGGCGCACGCCTTTAATCCCAGCACTCGGGAGGCAGAGGCAGGCGGATCTCTGGGAGTTCGAGACCAGCCTGGTCTACAAGAGCTAGTTCCAGGACAGGCTCCAAAAAACCACAGAGAAACCCTGTCTCGAAAAACCAAAAAAAAAAAAAAAAAAATATATATATATATATATATATATATATATATATATATATTTAACACAGCTCAGATGCCTCATTAAACATACTGAATTACAACATGTGCAAACTCATGCTCAAACTGTTTACATTTTTATTTTATTCTAGCTCCTGAGTGGAACAAGTGTCCTCCCTCATAGTAAGGAAGGCATGGTGGCATTCATGACACTGGGACTCTTTGCTTGAGAGTCCAGCTCACTGGGCTGGAATGCGGGGGACTGGAATCAGAGAGGAGGTGCTGTCCCTCTAAGTTTAGAGTCTTGTCTCTGGGGTCTGACATTTGCCAGTTAGGTAAAATATCCAAAGTTTCCTTCATCTCTCTAAACAGTGCCACGAGCTGGAAACCAGGTGTCGAAACACGTGAACCTATGGGAGCTATTTCACATTCAAACTGCAATACACTTCACGCTTGACTGGAAAAAGGCAGGAAAAATCCAATAAGGCTTTCGTATCTGAAAAGAGGGGACCTCAATTGAGACTGTCCTACTGGCAAGCCTCTGGGGCGGGGCGGGGGGGCGGTGACACTGTCTTGATTAATGGTTGACGTGGGAGGGCCCAGGCCGCTGTGGGCAGTGCCAACCTTTGGAAAGTGGTGTTGAGTCCTATAGGAAAGTTGGGCTGAGGAATTTTTAGGGAGGGCTGCAGCGAGCAGCGCTGTCCTGTGTCTTCTGCCTGGGTTCCTGCCCTGACTTTCCTTCATGCTGCAAGCTGTGAAGATGGATAAGCCTAACAAAGCCTCGACCCCACAAGGCACCTGTGGTCATCATGTATTTATCACAACAGCAGACAGCAAGTTAGGACAGTGACTTTGGCGCAGGTTAGGGGGTGATAAACAGTAAGGGAGAGTGGTGTTTCAGGGTTCTCTACAGAGCCCACACGCATGGCTTTCCCACAGAGACTTTGGACGGGTTCCCTGGATGGCTGTCAGGTTGCAGAGACTTACAGGGAACTGCCGAACTCATTAAATTCTGTAATGAGATTGTCTTTAAAGTCTAAGAAGGCCAAAGAACCACACTGCTCACACCCTGCATTTTAACCACATTTCTGTAACCTTCTAATTGATTCTGTCCTAACATGAAAACCAAGCATTGTTGGTTTTTTAATCTGAAGTAAAAATTAAACCAAAGTTATGAGAGTGTAAAATAGAGGCTCATATACATGTTTAAAGCTATTCTCAAATCCAAAATAAAAAAACCATTGTTTAAGCCAGGTATAGTAGCACACACCTTTAATCCCAGCACTCGGGAGGCAGAGACAGGTGAGTTCAAGGCCAGCCTGGTCTACAGAGTGAGTTCCAGGACAGCCAGAGCCACACAGAGAAGCCCTGCACCCACCTCCAAAGAAACCAAACAAACAAACAAAAACATGGTTTGGGGATCAGAGAGACCTCATCCAAGTGCCAACTTAACCCTTGCCTAGCAGGTCTGAGTTCGAGTCCCAGAACCTACATGGAGAGGCAGGAAATGAGTAGCTGGATCTCTCATGACTTCCGGCTACCTCAGTCCATCCCACTGGGGCAGCGCCCCCATTGACCTCAGGGCCTTTAGCTAGCTCCATGTCTTAGCTGTTCCACAATGCTTCCCAGAACTTTCCTTTTGGAACCAAGCTTCCAATGTGGACCACAGGGAAACAAACCTCACCCAAAACACACTACTGGAATTAGATGGATTGAATTTTGTTTGTTTTGTTTTGTAAAGGAGCAGATTGGGGGCTGAGCAGCGGCTCAGTCGGTAAGGTGGCTTCCACGTGAGCCTTAAGACCCCAGTTCAGATCTCTGTTACCCACAAAAAAGCCAGGTGCAGAGGCCTGCATCTGTTACCCCAGTACTGGAGGCAGTAGAGCCAAGGTTATGAGCTCCAGGGTCAGTGAGAACTCCTGCCCCCCAAAATAAAGTGGAGGCCTAGGGAAATGGCTTGTCAGGTAAAGGTGTTAGCCCTGCGGGCCTCACACCCCGAATTAGATTCCTGGGGACCATGGAAAGGATGCCATGGTGCACATCTGTAGGAAGGGAACAGCACAAAGGGGGGAGTCCACCAGCAGAAAGAGAAGCCACCTCAAAATGGAAGACAAGAACTGACCACCAAATATGGCTCTACACGTGTGTCCATGCAAGTCTGCACTCACACATACACATGCATGCATGCATGCACACACCCTAAATTGATCCAATATTTTTAAGGTGTTGCACTATAGAGGAAGAGATTCAACACTGTCCTCTGGCCTCCACATGCACTGACACCCATGTCTATGAACCCATGCATGACACACACACGTGTACACACCTACGTGATTACACACACACATTGCACACACACACAAAGTCAGACTGGAATACATATGCATGAGAAAACATAAGGAGGCTGGAAGCCACGCCCACGCGCATGCCCCCGAGAGTCACTCAGAGTGTTCTCCGTGCACTGAATTTCTGTGTCGTCCTCATTTGTAATCTCCACACTGTCTTCGAGGTCAACCACCCCCACAGCTGCAAAGCATTGCCGTGCATCTTTTGTTCACCGTCTATAGAGAGTGGATTTAGAATGCCCAGCTATGCCTGACATTTCTGTGCATGCCGTGTGATGTTCTCTCAGACTTGCAGAGCTCGCCTGTATACCTCACACCAAGGAGGAAGAGACCCGACTTCAGTGAGCTTAAACCTTTGACACTGCAGTTAGGCACAAACAAAAACCATGCTTGCCCCTCTCTCTCTCTCTCTCTCTCTCTCTCTTTCTCTCTCTCTCTCTCTCACACACACACACACGTGCCAGCAGTATTGATACAGCGAATGTTTCCTCTCTACTTGTTCCTGCTCCACTTGGCTATTGCCACACCTGCTTCCATAAAACCAGGTCCTTTGGGAAGCTCCCCTACAGCACCTGCCCTCCTCCAGGAGAGTCTGGGTATCGCTTCTTATTTCCAGAAGCATCCTGGACTCGCCTTTGTATCGCTCACCACCATCACCATAGTGGCACACATCAACCGAGCCGGTTTTGCCTACCAGGGGACATTTAGTGATGTCTACAGGTGTGTTTGACCACTCACTGTGATGTGTGCTCCTGTCATTCTAATCACTAAGCAGGCTGCTAACCCCGATCGCAGGCTAGCCGTCCCACTGCAAAGCATTACCCAGTCCAAATCCCAGTGGTGAAGAAGTAGAAGAAGCGTGTGAGCATCTCCAGCTCCCCACCAGTGTCCTCCACCAGACAAGGGCATTTCTAGGCAAGAGCTAAACTTTATCCACCCTTGAGGCCAGAATATTGCTAAGGGACCAATCTAGACAGAAAAAAAAAAATTATGATATCAAGACCCAGTTTGCCCAGAGTGTGAAGTCTGGTGTTCTGTTAAGGAAAAGAGAAGCCTCCATAAGGCAAGCTTGTCCCTCTGGAATCAAACATCCTGTAACACCAGCCTGTCATCGGGAGACCCAGAAGTCACCAGGACTGATGCAACTCTTGGATATCACAAGTCTTCATTTTTACTGGCCAGCATTTTATGAAATCTTCCCCAACTCCATTTACCTTTTAGAAAATGTTCCTTCCAGAAAGAGAGTCATTTCATGACCCAGGAACTTCCTCCCAGGAAGCCCCTCCTCTTCTGGACTGACCATGGTCCAGGCTTCCTTTGCCTGCATCTTCCTGTTTATCGTCTGTGCAGGAACAAACAGGGCAGGACTTCTCTGGGCCTTATCCAGCGGAGCACATCCTCTGATTGACAGCATTAAGCTCTGGGCTGGGGATGAATCAGGATGTCAGAGGTCTTGCCTGCCATCCCCAAGGCCTCGGGTTTGATGCACAGCATTGCAAAATACGTCCATAAAATAAATAAATAAATTTGGAGAGACATTTTGATTACCGGTCGGGAAAGTAATCAGATACTGAATCAACATTTTGCATATCAGGTTTATTTTGGAAAGCAAGGTCATGAGTTTAAGAGCAATGAGACTCTAGAAAACCTCTTAGACCAAGGACAGAGCTTTGCTAAAGACCAAGTCTCCTTTTAAGACGTTAGAAACTGGTGTGCTGCTTTAGGATATAATTGATGGATGGCTTTAAAAATACTTTTTTTTTCTGTTAAAAAGCAGAGAGATGGAAGTCAGTTATATGGTCCCTCTGAGAGGTAGACCTTTCTGAATAGGGAGTTTACAATATTCATGGTATATTTTGTTCGTACGCTTGATAAATTCCAAGTTGGAATCTCTATCTGAGACTCTCCAAGCTCCTCAATTTGGTCTGTGTGGCAGCCACAGAGAAAGCACTTCTGTCTGCAGGAGCACCAAGGGGGAGCATAGAACTGGAGGCTTAGAGACTAAGGGTTCCCGTCTAGCTTCAAAGGTTGAGGAACCAGATCAGCTGGTAAAGTCCTTGCTGCACAAGCGTGAGGTGCTAAGTTAGGATTCCCAATACACTGGATAAATCCAGCTGTGATGGTGATGCACAGATGTGACCCTGGCATTGGGGAGGCAGAGATAAAGTATCCTGAATGCACCCCCCTCCGCCAGGTAGTCTAGTTGATGGAGTGAGCTCCAGGTTCAGTGAGAGACCCTGTCTCAATAAAAAAGAGAACCATCCAGGAAGATATCTAACGTGACCTCTGGCCTACACACACACACACACACAGATACACACACATCATGCAAATGAACACCCACACCAATATGAACACACATATACTTCCCCACACACACAAGATTAAATTTAATAAATATATTAAAGTATTGGCTTTGAAAATCAGAGAGCCTGGACCGGGTTCCTTGCCTTCCCACTTTCTAGTTGGTAAATTTAGTCCAATTACTTTGTACTTCGACTCTCAGTTTCCTCCTCAGAGGGATATAAAAATATCATGGATATAAATAATAATTATTTGGGGTTGCTAGGGGATTTGGATGAGGAGAGGCAGGTGGACTCTGGGGCATGGGTAGTTCCTGGCCTGGAGAGCACTGGTTGTTAATTGGGTAGAGGGTGTTGTTTCTCCTACTGTGTGACTTTAGGCATGCTATCGCTTTATTGTGCCTTAGAAATTACAAATAGAAACCTCGCTCAACCTAGACGTAGTAGGGAGGGCCTTGGACTTTCCACAGGGTGGGGTGCTTGGCCCTCTCCTACGATTGGAGGGCTGGGGTGGGAGGGTCTGTGGAGGGAGAGGGAGAAGAGTGGGAGGGGGGAGGGAATAGGAATTTGGATTGTTATTTTTTTTAAGTAATAAAAAAAAGAATTAAAATTAAAAAAGAAACAACAACAACCAAAAAGAATCTATTTTCAACGAAAGGAAATAAAAAGAAACACTAATCAATTACTAAGGGATCTTAGATGGGTTAGAGTTCAGAATAGTTACAGATATTATTAATTGTTTAGTAAATTTATATAAGTTCTCGAATAAAGAGTGTTTAGTAATTTCATACAGATAAACAAATGGAACATTGTGAAAACAATGTTTCTTGTCAATAAAGTTCGTATTTTATGACATGTTGACTCTAAAAAAAAAAAAAGAAAGAAAGAAATTACAAATAGAATATTCGAGGCCAGCATGATGGCTCAGTGGGCAAAAGCACCTTCCGCCACATCACGAAATCCGACTACCTGAGTGGATCCCCAGAATCCAGAGAGTAGAAGGGGAGGACTGATTTCTGCAAGTTGCTCTCCATCCTTTAAACAGGAACTAAGGCACATTTGAGTGTGTGCATGTGTGTGTGTGTGTGTGTGTGTCGTACACACTAAAAGTAAAGACAGATAAGTGGAAATCATAAAGAAAAGCAATGCATGCTGCAGGCCCTGCATTGAGGATCTGTGAGTGACAGCTGTCACTGTTATCACCATGGACATCACTGCCCTGATAGTCACTTGAGTGTAATGATTGCACGTTAGCTGACAGAATGAGATGAAGGCACTCCATACTTCAAGACATCAATGAAAAGGACTGAAATTATATAAAAACCGTATTCATATGGGTCAAGAACGGAAAGAAAACAGAAAAAAAAAAATAAAAGTAGAGTGTTTGGGCATTCAGCATGATTGAAAATTTAAGTCTTATTTGACATTATTGTAGTAATCATAATGTTTAACCTTTTATAAATTTGTAAGAATACCATACTGAACCCCCATCCATCCATCTATCCATCATCTCTGTACATAAATAATAATTATTTCTAATCATCCAGAAAAATGCATGTCTGTGCTGCAGCCCGTTGAAACTTTTGAGAGTGAGGTAATACAATTGACCAGCAGTGAGCCTGTAGCAATAAAAGGTCAAACTGGGAACATCCCGCTAGTATGCAGTTGTCAGGAGCAAACTGAGGTGACTTCCTGCTGTTTGGTCCCTTTAGTTACTCAAAATACCACATAGAAGCAGTTGCAAGACTGAAAAGAAGGCTCAGTGGTTAAAAGCACTTGCTGTTTGCCAAGGATGGGGATTCAGTCCCCGGGAAGCCACGTGGCAGCTGACAACTATCTGTAACTCCAGTTCCAGGGCATCCGAGGCTCGCTTGAACTTCCTGGGCATCAGGCAGAACACAGTGCAAATTCCATTGCATGCAGTCAAAACATTCGTACGTGTGGAATAAAAGCAAATGGACTCATTAGCAGTAGAAAAGAATTACTTAATGTGGCTAGGCTTGAATCCTTGGGAATGCAGGAATGAGGCGGCCACCAGGGAAGTACCAGCAAAAGGACATGTCCACATCTGAGGGGGCTCATCTTGACTGCCAACTTGACCATGTCTGCAATTAACTAAAACCCAAGTGTCTGAGCACACCTGTGAGGGCTTTCGGTATGGAAAGAGCTACCTTAAGTCTGGCCATACCTGGTGCTGACAGCCTACACTATATAAAGGACATGGAAGAAGGAAGCACTCGCTCTTGGCCTGCTTGCTCTCGCTCTCCCTGACAAGTTTATCCTTCGCTGGTGTTAGCGCCTTCTTTGTCAGGATTCTGGCCTGTGCTTAAAACCAGCCCGAGGCATCTACGTTGTAGACTGAACAACTACTAGGTTCTTAAACTTTCCCGTCAGGAGACAGCCATTGTGGGAATAGTTGAAATATAGCCTGGGAGTCATTCTGATAAATCCCATTTTTTATATAGAGATTCATTCTACCAAGTCTGTTTCTCTAGAGAACCCTAACTAATAAAACATCCATAATGAATCCTTTGGATGGGTTATGTTTGCATTGTGTAAGTATAAACAGAAGGAAGAAGGCCTGCCTGGGGTGGGGGTGGTAAAGGTGAGGCCTAGAGACTGAGCCCAAGACAGAAGACCACACGGGATCCTTGAGTTGATCTTGAACAAAAAAAAAAAAAAGGTTAATTTATGGAAAGATGTTACTTATAGTGAGATAAACCTGACATTTTGATAAGACCCATAGATTTATTCCTTTGACATTAATTGTATGCTTTAAAAATTGTATGTATACTCAGGTGTGGTGGCACATATCTATAAACCCATACTTGGCAGCTGGAGAGAGAAGGATCGGAAGTTTGAGGCAGCCTCAAACTATGTAGCCAGCTCAAGGGCAGGCTGCACCACATGAGACCCTGAAACAAATTAATTAAGTAAAAAATATTAAAATATTTAGGTGGTGAGGATATTATGTTATGGCTATTATTTACTACCAAATGGTTAAGGACACATGAACAGACACATACTCATGTTTGTGTAATATATGTATATGTATAGCATTAAGTGTCATATGTAAAACAGAAAACTAAACATGAATTATTCTTTCTTATAGAAATCTGGAATTCCATATTTTCTCTAACTTTTCTTGGTTCTGAAGTTCCTTCAAACAGAAGTGTTTGCGCTTTTTAAAGGCCCTAGAATAAGCATGCATGGGGGCTGAACACATTGCAGTGACCGAAGTGAGACCTACGTTGTAAGAATCACACAGCAGGGGAAGCCAGAGGACAGAGACTGAAGTGTTTTGTTTTTTGTTTTTTTTACAGGAATGGACATTTTCAGTTCTTGAGATGGCTAAGAAAGGTGACGGACTAGCTGTTCATCAAAGCCTCTTAGTGACATGTCCCCTGCCTGGAGCCACCGCTGGAGGAGACAGCCTTCACGCCAGTCCACAAATGCCCCTCGCTGCCCCATCTGTGCCCCGGGAGAGTGGGAACCCAACAGCACAGGAAAATGGCCGCCATTCACCATTCCCTCACAGAACAGTTGGCCTTTCCACTCATTCTCCTGAACTGATCTCTGTCAGGGTTTGTTTCTTTGTCTATTTTTCTCTCCACCACCTAAAATTCTTCCTCTTCTTTCTCCTCTTCCTCCTTGTGGCTCTTGACAAACCCTAGGCTGGTCTCAAACTCAACAGACTCCGGCTTCCCTGCTCCTGTGACCTAAAAGCTGGAATTACAGATGTGCCACCACACCTGGAAACTTTTTCTTTTTGTCTTCCTTCCACTATGAGCACCCTCTCCGGGTCCTGCTTCCCCTCCTTCCCATTCTTCTCCTCCTCCCCTTCTTCCTCTCTTCCTCCCCCTCTGTTTCTCTGTTTCTCTCTGCTTCTCTCTGTTTCTCTCTGTGTTTCTCTCTCTCTCTCTCTCTCTCTCTCTCTCTCTCTCTCTCTCTCTCTCTCTCTCTCCCCCCGTCTCCCTCTCCCTCTCCCTCCCTCCCTCCCTTTCATTCTCCCCCCCCCCCCATCTCAGCAGTCTGACTCTATAGTTTAGACTGGCATGGAACTTACTATATAGCCCATCCCAGGCTAGTCTTAAGCTCTTAGCAATCCTCCTGCCTTAGCTTTGCTCAGGGTCAAGCAGGCTGAGGCAGAGGTGAGCCTGGACCAAGAACTGATTTTACCTCCCCGGGCTTGTTTGTACTAGAGTACACCTGGTCTTCGAGCTCTCACAGATTCTGCCTTTATCTGTAACGTTTTGGAGGCGTGGAATCAGTGTATGGGGCAAGGCACGGTGGGGACTAGCTGTTCATCAAAGTCTCTTCATGACACTGTCGCTACCTGTCCACGCACTGGATACCTCTCATGCCTTGTTAGTGACAGTGTCATTTCTTGTACAAGTGAAGGTAAGGGCGTGCTTGGAGAAAGACCTAGGTACATTTGTCGATTCTGTTGTTCAATAAAATTTTACGTATCATTTATTATTAGTGCATGTATATGCTTATGCTCCTGGAAGCAACCTACAGGAGAAAGACGGAAGATGCAAGGGAGGTGGGAAGTCAACAGTACTGTCGGAATCAGGAGGTTTGTGCTTTTTGCAGTACAGCATTTTTCATTAACTAATTGCAAGGTTCAAGAAAATCCTAGGAGTGAGATTTGGCAGACCGAATAGATTCTGCTCCTAACTACCAGCAAAATTAGCCCCAGTGACATAATAAAAGTCAAGTTTAACTCAAGCAGATATTGAGCCCTGGGCACCTTCCCAAAGAGTAGAGAAGCAGAGAGCTAGCAAGAAGTGGAATCGAAAATAGATGGAGGGCAAGGGAAAGAGACAAAGACAGCAGAAAGAAATGAAGACAAAGAAAAGCAGGAATGGAGATAAGAGAAGATGAGAGGAGTGGAGAGGGAAAGGAGAGGAGGGGAGGGAGAGGAGGGGAGGGAGGGGGGAGAAGAGAACAGAAGAGAGTACAAAGGAATGTCAGGAAAAAGAACCAATATTCTCAAGCTCTTACTGAAGGAAAGCACCAAGGACACCCGGGGGGTGACTCCCTTTGGAAGCCATTGTAGGAAAGGACATTCAGAATCGAGTCAACAGAGAACTCTCTATTTCAGAAGATGATTCAGGGATCTTATTTTCAGCATCTTTTGGAATAGGCTAACCCTGGTCAAGCCATTACATAAAGTCCTGCCAGAACATTTCACAACTATCTTCTTGAAGCCAAGCAAATTATTTTTAACCGATACATACTGAAGACTTTTTGAAGCAGGTCCCCACACAAAAAAGCCGTGTCCTCCCGCCAGTGCCTCTAATCTCCCAATTCAGAACAGTTGAGATGTCTCGGGGTTAACAACAGATACAGGAAGCTTCATTAAAAAAGAAGAAGGAGAAGGAGAAGGAGAAGGAGAAGGAGAAGGAGAAGGAGAAGGAGAAGGAGAAGGAGAAGGAGGAGAAGGAGAAGAAGAAGAAGAAGAAGAAGAAGAAGAAGAAGAAGAAGAAGAAGAAGAAGAAGAAGAAGAAGAAGAAGAAGAAGAAGAAGAAGAAGAAGAAGAAGAAAACAGCAAATAAAGCTAGAAGGCCCCTTGGATTTCTGGTTTATTAAATCCAAGCTTATAAATCATTGATCTGAGACCCAGTACTATTGAGTGATAACTCCCAGTCCTGATTCTATTACTTGCTTCTTCCCTTCTCCTGTGGCACACTGGTTAAGTCACATACCCTTCTCATGCGTGAGCTGGAGATGGCATCTGCCAGGCGTGCCTGTACACTGACAGATTTTGCTTATGCCCAGCACTAGTTCAACACCAGTCTTGTACTGAGCCTTAAAAATAAGAACCAATTTTCATTAACAAAAGAAGTTTCTACTTCCCTTCTCCATAGAACTAAGAGACAAGGTTTGGTCCCAATGGCAAGATGAGACATTTTAAAAAGATGTTGCCTACACTGGTGAGGTCAGAGAGGCCTGGATGCTCATGCGTCCTGAAGGGGTACACTTCTAAATCATTCAGGAAAGATGCCAGCACTGTACGTGCCATGAAGGCTACAGGCAGAAGAGGGAATGCCCTGATTCTCCCTTAGAATCTGCTATTTAATCTGTTGCAGGAATCCTCCCAGGCAGATGTAAAGAAATCTTTGTTCATCCCAGAGAGAGTACCAATGGCATGCCCAAGACGCAATTCCACCCAAGCCTACCGTGCGGAAACAGAGGGTTCAGCTGTGGTTACTCAGGAGAACAACCAGCTTACAGACAGTCAAGTCACCAAAGTGTCCCTTTCATGCAACGGTCAGCCACTGACATTTATCGACCTGGGGAGGCATGAGCCTCAAGCACCTAGTGCTCCATCCCGGAGCATCTTCCCTTTTAGGGTAGGTCATTACTGGGCATAATCTTATGAGAGACTCTTGGAGTTCTTCACAGTTGTTGATTCCAATATGGCAGTCCCAGCCATGTCATTCCCAGAGAACAGAGTTCCACAATACAACCTCACTGCTGAACACAGGGTGGGCTTGGGGGACCCTGTGCAATAGAATGGGTGGAGCAGGGGCACAGTTTGTAAAGAGAAACTGGGAATGGGAGCTGAGCTGAGTGTGTCATTTAACAGGATATGTTCTTGAGTAAAATGTACTATCTGAATATTTTCACAGATGAAAAGACAATCTTGCTTCTTCAATAGGTTAATGTTATTTTAAAATGACGCATTTGCCAATGATTTACTGGGAATGAACGTGAATTCTGGACTTTTATGCCAGGATAATAACAAACTTTTGAGAAACACTGACAGACCAGTGCCTTATAACTTTCTAGGGCAAGTAAATGTGTGTGTGTATGTGTGTGTGTGTGTGTGTGTATTTGTGTCTTTATATGTGCATCTATGTGTGTGATGATGTGTGTGGATATTTCTATGTGTGTGTGTCTTTTATGTATGTGACTATGTGGTTTTGTATGCATGTGTGTGATTGTGTTTTTGTGTGTGCATATATGTGTTGTGTGATTATGTTTGTATGTGTGTGTTGGTGTGTTTGCTTCAAATAGAAAAGATTCTAGACTTTTTCCTTGGGGGTCTAGAACCATGGTGAGGGTATCACAGTGAGATGTGCGCATGCAGCTAATTGAGCCTTTGATGGGACCAGGAGGAAGCTGCTCTGGCCTCCAGAGTCCTTCCCAGGCCACAGCTGGGTATTGTAGCTCACTCACTGTCTCAACTGGCTCACCCCATTCTCCCTGTGAGCTTGTTCCCTCCAATTCAGCCTCCAGAAGGCCTCCTCTTTCCACCTTCTGCGTGGGTACTTTGTAGCACCCTTCAGGGTAGCCTTGGGACATGGGTACTGTCGTTTTCAGTTGGGTCTCCCCCCTTGTCATCTTTGCAAATAACTAAGTGGCTAGGGAGAAACCTGATGCATTTTATAAATCATGCATGATAGTCTCTTTAGGCTTAGGTAAACAGTTATGAAAATGTATAATAACATATAACTGTATTGTTACCTGTCTATTGCTGCTATAAAATACCGTAAGTAAGAGAGCTTCAGGCAAAGGAGTTTATTTTGGTCCTACGGTTCCAGAGGGAGAGTCCATAACAGGGACAGGTGGTGACAGTGGGAAGTTGAGAGACTATGACTTCAACTGCAAACAGCACACAGGAGGCAAAGTAGATCTGGAAAGAGCCAGTCGCCAAGGAACTGCTCCCTCCAGCAAGGCCACAATTTCCCTGAAACAGCGCCACCAACTGGGTACCAAGTGCAAAAATACATGAGTCTATGGGATAGTTCTCATTCAAACTGCCACAGTGACATATAATATATAATATATAAAAACATACAATATCTCACATAGGGAATAAAATAAAACATACAAATATAACATACAAATTTAAAAAAAATATAACATACAAATTAAATATGTAGTTATATATAAAAATGCCTTATATGGTTTACCTGAATACTTCTGGTATTTTTTTTTTAAAATAACTGCTTGGTAAAGCTATTTGAATATTATTCATTTACTTAGAAGAAAATTAAAGCCAGTTATCTAAAGGTTTTGGGGTAGACTAAAGAGGTCATAACTCAAAAGCCAGGATTTCCTAAGGACTTATGGATAGGAAGTGAGGAAGAAATGGTGTGACCTCGGAGTGGCAGATGGTAGAAAGAATGCAGGATGAGCTACGGAAATTGGGACAATTTCAGCTCCCAATCCCAGGTTATAGTTCCTGGACATCTAGGCAGGAACTTGAAGTAGCCAGCCACGTGACATTCACAGTCAAGAGTAAAGAGAAATACACGAACACACACATGTTCACCTCACTGCTTCCTTGTTTGTGAGCAACTTAAACTTTCTCCTCTTAATACAATTTAAGAGGCACTGCCTAAGGAATGGTGCTACCCACAATGACAGTCAAAATTGATATGCCCACCAGCCAACCCAACATAGACAGTCGCTCACTGAGACTCTTTCCTTGTGATTCTAGATTGCGTCAAATTGACCAAGTGAAGCTATCCATCACTTCTGCCATATACAAAGCTCTGGGCTCAATCCCTGGCATTGCCAAAAGAATAAGAATGAAGGGACATAAGGTGACAGACATCAGGTAGTGGCAGAGTTAATCATGGAGAAGAACATGCACACACAGGTGTGCTAAAACTGTGTGACTTCTGCAGGAATGTAGATTTGCAAATGAGAGGATGGACCATGGATGCTTGCGGCCTAAGCAATGCTTTTGTGTAGTAGGCGTCTCTGGGTTGTCTGGCTGAGGTTCTGTGTGGTCATGGGTTGCACAGGTTCCCTGCCTTTGACCCCTCCAATACCCTGAGAATTCCCAGGAAGTGTCGGGACCTGGCCCAACTGGTGCGTACATTCCTGAGAAGGCGAGTGTGGATTGAGGAAAGAAATAAACAAGAGATAGAAGATAGAGTTGGGAGAGCTTCCAGTGACTACTTTAGCAAAAGGCCCCGAGTTTATTACTCACCATCCTTAGATACTCCAATCAAAAGGGGAGGACACAAGACTTTCATGATACAAAGAACGAGCAAGTATAATTGCCTCCTTGTATCTCAGAACTCTTGGTAACCACACCCTAAGTCAAACATCCTGTTGTCTGGCCTCTGAGGAGCAAAGCATCCAGTAGCCAAGCCTTTGGTCAAACATCCTGGTGTTTGTCCTTGTGGAGCAAGAATAGGTTTGAGGGCTGGAGAGATGGCTCAGAGGTTAAGAGCACTGCCTGCTCTTCCAAAGGTCCTGAGTTCAATTCCCAGAAACCACATGGTGGCTCTCAACCATCTGTAATGGGGTCTGGTGCCCTCTTCTGGCCTTCAGGCATACACACAGACAGAATATTGTATACATAATAAATAAATAAATATTTTTTTTAAAAAAAGAATAGGTTTGAACTCTCTGAGCTTTAGTCAAGATGGAATGGATCCAAAACTGTGGGCCCCCACAAGGAAGCAAATCCTTGTTGTAAAGAAGAGATTTGGGGAACAGTGACTGAGAGGGGACGCAAAGGGACAGAGCAGGGACACAGAGCAGCCACGCAGGCATCCATGGTCAGACAGCACACGGAGAAATCTTTGTGACTTCTGAGCCCTGGTCGCCCTTCTCTATGGTATTGGAGTCAACCAGTGTGGACTGTCAGCCATGCAGGGACACTGGACCCAGTGACAAGTACCATGGTCACACACTGATAGAGCATCCTAAAGTCAACTGCAACTTCACCACTCACTAAAGCTCACTGTCACAACGATGTCCCACAGTGGATTGTACACCTCAAAGACATCCAGTGGGTTTGAACGAGGGCCATTAGACTAATAAACATGTGAAGTGGTGGGGGTGTGAATTAGCATGATGTCATCATTTCGCCATGTAACATTCTCTGTAAACACTTGCCCTTACAAGTTGTCAATTTACAATAAAATTTAATCTTAGAAAACAATGAGTAAAGAATCCCTCTTTTTTCCCATCTGTGAGTGTTTTGGCCACGATGCCTCTTTTGTCTTCTATTGTCACTGGACTCATCCTGGTTATTATTTGTCTATAAGTTCCCAGTTGTTTTACTCCTAAATTTTTGGGCACCCACAGGTCTTGCATACTCTAGGTGTTTTTCACTAGGACTCTTATTGCATCAAAACGAGTTAGAGTTGAACTTGCTCCTATCACCTGTATTTGTCTGTCCAGATTTGTTTTCTTGTTTAGTTTACTGTTCTTTCATTTCTTCTGTCTTTGGTCAATTTACTATTTTATTCATTTGATTTCTCTTTCAATTATTTTGTAGGTGATGTTTTTAATTCATTAAAGTTTCCTAAGCACTAAAGATGGGGCTGGTGGTGGGGACCTGCAAGCCCTACTATTCTACTCGAAAGCTGAGGCAGGAGGATTGAACATGTAAGACTTGCCTGAGCTGTGGAGCAATTTCAAGGAGCCTGGTCAAGTAGTGAGACTCTGTTTTAAGTTTAATCAAAGATTAAATTAAGAAGGGGCTTTTAGTCATTGCTAGAGCACTTGCTTAGTGTTTCTGAGACTCCAGGTTCAACCTCCAGGGCTGCAAAAAAAAAAAAAAAAAAGACTCAAATACACAAAGCCCGAGGAAAAGAGTGAGAGAGAGAGTGAGATCCTAAATAAGAGAATGAGAGACAGAAAGATAATAATCAGCTGTATTCCAGGTACTGACACAGATGCTTGGGAAAAGATTAAATGATATCCTATTCTTGTGACTCTCGTCTTTGTGTGCCTTAACATGCAAAATAAATCAACAATAGATGCAATAAAAAGTAAATTAAATTACACAGTAGAAAGTAATAAGTGTTATGAAAAATAAAAAAGAGAAGATTAATACAGAATGTAGGGGTTGGGAAGAATCTGAGCAGTTACATGGTGTGGGTCTCAGAGAGGAAATACCCAGAACACACAAAGGGGACAGGGGACTTGGTCATGCAGATTTGAAGAGAAGAGCATCCGTGCCATTGAGAGCCTCAGGGCAGTGTGCTAAAGTTCCAGCAGCCGGGACAAAGGCAGAAGATGACACTAGGGGCCATGGAGAGTAGATGAAAGCCAAAGGTGACAATGGGGCCATGGAGGGCAGGAGATGAAGGCAAAAGGTGACAGTGTTGAGATGGTGGAGGGCAGAAGATGAAGGCAGAAGGTGACAGACTTGGGGTGGTGGCCCATAATGCCATGTTGGGGCCTCCCCAACGATTGTAAGAGTCTGCCATTTACAATGGGTGAGATCAAAGGACATCAGCACAGATATTTGAGCAGGACTCTGATAACACCTAGCTTAGCATTCTGAAGACAGACAGACAGACACACCACACCACACACACACACACACACTGGAATACAAGTTGGCCATAGAAGAAGCTTGGAAACTGCCACATGAGGCCATACAAATGGAACTGTAGACATAAGGTAAAGTAAGCCAGACACAGAGGAAGCAGGGCTCCGTGTCCTCTCCCATCTTCAGAAGCCGAAAGCACTGGCCACACAGAGGATGGTAGACCGTGGTCACTGGAGACTTAAGGAGAAGGTAGGAGGAGCTGTGGGGGAGACGGACACCGGCACAAGTATAGCAGGACACCCAAGGTTGACCCTTTCTTGTGTTTTGTCCTGGTATTGTATTTTTACTTTTGTAGTCAACAATTTATAGCCCCAAGTAAGTGGAAGAACCAGAAGGTGCCCAGCAATAGAAATGGTATACATTTAAAGAGCCAGGAATGCTAAGATTGCATCATTACATGTTACATATTACACCAAATTGGTATTGTATGTTTCTTACATTTGTGCATAGTGTATATATATATATATATATAGTCAATTAAAAGTATTTCTTTTCATTCAAAAGGATCATTTTAGATGCTATAAAAACAATCTTGAGGGTTAAAAGTAGGGGTGCAGATGTCTTATAGCACCCCAGGTGAGGAATGATGGAATCTCAGACAAGGTGGAGACAGTAAGCTGTGAATACGGTCCAGGAAGGGTAACAAGCTAGACTTGCAGACTAGAGATGACAGGCTATTAGCCTAGATCATGCAAGGCCCTGGGTTCTATGCCCAGCATGAGCGGGACTGGCAGACTCTTACCAATGCAAGATGCACTGAGAAAGAAGGGTTTGGGGTGGTCAACTAGAAGTATAGAGTCGTCCACAAATGACGGTAGGGACCAGTAGGGACAGCGCAATGGTTTGCTGTTTTTTTGCTATGGTTTACTTTGTGTCTAGTTTGCTAAGAAGGGCAGGTGAGGGATTAAGTTAGGACATGGAAGGTGGAGCTGCCAACAGACAAGCCGGTGGTGTCGAACGTGGAGGGATGGACAGAGGCCTGCGCTAGGTTAAGGGATTACGGAGCCTCTGGCTGGACCACCAGGGTGGTGGATTGGGGATGGTAGAACTTTTAGGAGTTGGAGCCTACTAAGACTTCCTTGGGTCGTTGGGGGTGGCTGTGGGACTCCAGGTTCTTTGTCCCATGGCATTGTGGCTTGTCATTAGATGGGTTGCTCCTGCTCCACTGTGCTAACCTGCCACAGTAACTTCATGAGAGGCTCAAAATCAAGGAGCTTCTTGGCCTTGGACTGGAGCTTCCAACATTGTGATCCATTTTCTCTTTGTGAGCTCATTACCTCGGCTCCTCTGGGATAGTCGTAGGAGACTGTCTATTGTAACGTCTTCACAGACTCTCCATGTGTTAGGAACTCGTCACTCTTGGCAGCGAAACTCCATTTTTGTTCTTCATGCTTATTTAGCCCCATTGATTGTATACACATCTTGAACACACATTTTCATACTTCTGCTCCACCATTTTCATGACGTGCATCCTTCAGAATTTCCTTAACGAAATTCAGTGGATGTGAAACTCCGCATTTATTAATTTGAAATTATTTGACTTTGCATTAATTCCCGAGCAAGCCTTTTTGCTAAGAATACAGTTCTAGGCTTACCTCCATTCTATGGAACACTGAAAGCAAATGGCGTTTCACTGGCCTAGGTTTGCCATCGTTGCAGGGAAAAATTAGATTTCAGACTAAATATTCATTCGTTGAAAATCTGTTTTCTCACGATGTTTTAAAACGATTTTATGTATCATCTCACTAAATATCGTTCCCCACCTACTGTGTGTGTGTGTGTGTGTGTGTGTGTGTGTGTGTGTGTGTGTTGGATATGCATGCTTACTTGCATGTGTGTCTATGTGCCTGTGGGTATACATGCACTTAGGTGTCCATGTGGGTGGAGGCCAAACGTTGACACCACGTGTCTTCCTCAGTCACTTCCCACTTAGTTTTTGAGAGCGGTTCTCCCACTGAACCTTTCTAGTGGTCTGACTGGACAGCAAGATCGGACCCACCTTCCTAGCCCTGGAGCACCCCCTAGTGGCCATACTCAGCTTTCTCTATGGTGCCTCACATCAGAGCTCAGGTCTTCATGTATGAGCAGCCATCACTGTAGGCCCTGCAAGCTGCTCCCACCTAGATGCTTAATATTAATTATAAATGCTCATCTGATATCTCAGTGACAATACTAGCTAACTCTTACATCTAAATTAACTCATATTTCTTATCTATGCTTTGCCACATGGCCTGGTACCTTTTCTCAGTACAGATGCCCATCTTGCTTCTCTCTGCATCTGCTCCCTAGTCCAGCCTCTGCTCTTCTTCTTCCCAGAATTCTCTGTGTGGCCCTTCCCCTAATCTTATCCTGTCCATCTATTGGCCAGTCAGCTTCTTTATTAAGCCAATCGCGGCAATATATTCACACAGTGTAAAGGAATACTCCACACAGCCCTTTACCCTAGGTCCTACCTGTGAATGCATTTTTCTGGTAATTGTGTTTAGAAATTGTCGGCTTCAATTAATCTCTGAGTTGAAGTCTTTATCCACAGCTGTTACCTCTTGAAACGTCACCTTTGGTCCCTCCATGTGTCAGAGTTCAGCTCTCTAGATTCTGCACCTTCTGATCTCTCATTTTGTCATGAAGTGTACAGCAAATTCTCTTTTTTTAATTTTAATTATGTATCTAGGTGTTTTCTCTGCCTATTTATCTGTGCATCCCACGTGCATAGTGTTCTCAGAGACCAGAATAAAGTGTTGAATCTCCTGGAGCTGGAGTTACAGATGGTTGTGAGCTACCGTGGATGCTAGAATCAAACCCAGGTCCTCTGGAAGAGTGGCAAGCACTCTTACCTGCTGAGTCATGTCTCCAGGCCCCAAAGCTATATTATTCTGCAGTTTCTCTCTTTAGTATAAAAACTACTGTTCAGCCTTTCAACTATTTAAATGTTCCAAACACTATACATATCTTGTTTATGAATTTCTGTGTCGTAAGTCACTTAAAACCTCCGAAATAGTTTTGTTGTGCGTTATTTTTATCTGATCATGAGAAAGTGACTCCTTGTGTGTTTTGTCGTTTGTAATTCTAGGTTGATAGTTCTTGGACTTCTGAGGGAATTCCTCAGGGCCTTCTCTGAAGGTCGGTGGCTGCCGACACAGTGTTGGTCACTTTTATCAGCTAGCTCAGAGCACTCTCAGCTCCAAGCTTTCACTAAGTCATAGCATGGTTTGGGAAAGCGTAGACATGGAATAATTCCAAGGTGAAGATTGTTGGGAGCAGTGAGACCCCAGATCCTGAATTTCTTGTAATCCCCTGATCTGAGTGCCTACAGCTGCTCTGAGCACGAGACCTTCAGGAGTTCCTGATGGCAGGAGAGTGGTTTCTGGTGGGTTTGGCTGGGGCAGGGCTATCTCTATATAATCTGCCCCTGAACACAATAAAGGGGGCATTCTTGGGGAATTCAAGGATGACTCGTGTCGCTGTCTGTCTGTGTGTCTGTGTATTTTAACCTCAAGCCCCTTGCCCGAAACTCGTGAAGGTGAAGATCTGTGTGAGAAACTTTCAAAGAAAACACACCAGCAGTTCTTTAAGCCAACCATTTAAAGGCAGGTGGCAGGCAGGCAGCAGGCAGTCCCGTAGTCCCTGGCAGGCACTGGAACTACTAATCTACTTTGTTGAGTGTCAGGGGTTCCTCCAGTGAGCGAGGCCGGGGCGTGGCAAATGAACTCAAGTCTAAACTTGCCTCCTAGATGCTCTCTAGAGTTTGTTTTCTCTTTGGACCACCACCTGCTCCTACAGTTTTGTCAACACTTTACAGTTATTGTTCTGTAGCTAGCATGTTGATGTACTATATATAAACGGAAGACAGTGACCAGAGTGTGAAATGGTCAGACTTTTAGGTCACAACTCCCTTACTGTCCCCTCATCTCCAACTTATTAAAGGTTTTGTTTTCATATTTACATTATGTCAGAGGTGCATTTATGCATACAGGTATGGAGATGAGAAGAGAGTGCTGAGTTTCCTGGAGCTGGAGTTATAGTTAGGTACCTGAAATGATGCTGGGAACTGAAGGTTGGTCCCCTGGATGAGCAGTAAGCATTCTTAGCCTCTGCATCCCTCCATCCCTTCATGGCCAACTTAACAGCTGTCATATGATGTCAGCATAGGCGTACTTACAACAATTGACAGATGCTAGTTTATGGAAAATGGTCTTCCTCTTCTTTTCCCTGATAGCTAAGATTTTTAAAGACTATTATATAGAGGGTGAAGATACTTATCCAAGATTAGTGGAGCAAGAGGGAGGCGACTTGGGTAATTCTTTTTTTTTTTTTTTTTTTTTTTTTTGGTTTTTCGAGACAGGGTTTCTCTGTAGCTTTGGTGCCTGTCCTGGAACTAGCTCTTGTAGACCAGGCTGGCCTCGAACTCACAGAGATCCGTCTGCCTCTGCCTCCCGAGTGCTGGGATTAAAGGCGTGCGCCACCACCACCCGGCATTGGGTAATTCTTTTCTCTGGCCATGATGGGTGAGTTTGAGAGGCGTGCCCAGGATACATATCCCAAGATAAGCATTGCGGGAAGAAGCTCGAATGGTGAATTAGGAAATATCCCAGGCAGTGCCAAACTACAGTGCACTACTTGGGGTTCACTAGAGTCAACCAGAGAAACAAACCATCTTCAAGAACCATCACCTAGATGATTGTAGGTAAACTCTGTAGCTAACCCTGGCTTACTGGATTTCAACTTCCATTTACAAACCCAAACAACTTTGTTTTCCCCTCTGGCTCCAAGCTTGGTCTTCCCTTGGTGAAGAACACAAGGTATTCTGGGTTAATACCAAGTATCTAGCAACTGTCTATGGCTCACATTTTGAATTTTTCTTTGGTGGCAACATTCAGCGTGTGAACGGTTTAGCACTAACTTGTGAGTATGCACCCATGGCATCCTCTGGAGGTCTGGTTTCTTTGCTTGTCAAGTTTTTTTCTGTTAATTTATCCAATACTTATTGGTGTCATTATTACATTTGTTATAATTCTGGTCTTAGAATGACTTTCAGTTCAGTTCAGTGTACAGACTTTTAAGAACTTGATTTTCTCTTATACTAACTCGGAATTTTGGAGAACAATTTCCCATGTAGATGAACAGAGGGCTGGGAAAGACAGTGATGAATGACAGAAAGCCCTTCTTGGCATGCTCTGACATAAGAAAAGCGTACAAAGAGGAAAAGCAGGCCATGTTCCTCAATGTCAATTGACTGTTATTCCCAAATACTCAACAGTATTTACCAACTTCTCACCAAAGTCCAGTCAATCAACGCCTGACATTCTTTTAATGGTGGCTGTCTTTCAATAAATTAAGAGTGTGATCTCTCTAAGATAACCGGACTCATTTTATCCAGGAGAGATCTGTCCAATTGAAGAGCAAGGAGCATGTGGGATACTACAAGGTCAGATGTGAAAATAAGTGGTATGTTAAGCTCTTCATACCTGCTCCTTGTGATTGCCACATTTCAAGTTATGCTTGTGAAAATCTGGAACAAATGAGGTTGAAAACTGACTCTGTGCTGTCTTCCTGGGGTGTCCCGAGTGAGCCAGGATGATTGGATGGTGCTCTGTTCTGCCACTAGGAGGCGCTGGTGGCCCTCCCCCACTCTCTGAAGCAGCTTTCTCATTAGGAGCGGCTCATTATCACTTCAGGCTTGGCATAATTACGAAAGCACCCTCTAATCATCCCGGGAGGCAAGAAAGATGCTAATAAAGAACCTGACAAACCGCATCAGATACCCTGAAAACTTCTGAGGGCTGTTCTGCTGCCTTGAGGCTCACCATCAAATACCAGCAGCTACTCAAACAGAGAAACTCAAATTATAAAAATTCCACACAAGAAACAATTTCATTAAAGATAAAAAGGAAGAGTAGGTTAGCAGTTACATGATGAATGGCCCCCAAACAGATTATTGAAGAATAAGCGGCCATGAAAATATCAATCAACCAGCACATTTCTTCCCACTTTTCTGCCTTTCCCTTTCAATCTGACTCAAAGAACCTGGGCTTTCTGAAGCCTCAGCCACCCCAGGGCACAGGGACACGCGGGGGAACCCTGAGATCTTAATACTTACTTGATTGTGGAGCCAAATGTCCCAAAAGTTGGAAGTCTTCCACTAACTCTGGAAGATTCTCTGAGAGTCCTGGCTGTCTTGGCACAGAATCAGTTTTCAACCTGTCTGACAGAGTGAAGCCTCTTTCTCTTAGGATTCTCTTTCCTGGGGTCCACATGGTGGCAGAGCACAGAGCGCTAACACCCCAGCAGGTCCTGAGCCCCTCTTTCCCTGAGCATAATAGGAAAGGACTCTGTCCGCACACACCCTGGAGACCTGGGGGTCTATCTTATCTGTTCCTGTAACACATCCATTCTCAATGGCAAGTTCAATTCTTACAGCTTTCTTCCCTCAACTCCACTTCCCAGGCCTCGCCGTGGTTGTATTCTGTCTTTGCATAAAGACCAAGAAGATAGTGAGAAAATATGAATCTGAGCCAAGCATGTCGGCACAAACCTTTAGTCCTAGGACTCAGGAGGCAGAAAGGCAACCTGGTCTAAATAGAGAGTTGCAGACCAACTGTGGCTACACAGTGAGACAATCCCAAACAAATAAGTGAAAAAAAAAAAAGACACAGAAAATGTTAAATTAAAGAACTCCCAATTTTTCCTTGTAAGCCAAGTTCCATGGTTCCATGGCAGCCATTGCTATTTGGGAAATGGAGGACGTAGCTACCTGCCAGAACCTCAGAATGGGACTTTTCATGGAGACAGGACCTCTAAAGAGGTGGCTGGGAAAAAATGGGCTCAATAAAGGGGGGGCTGTCACCCAATATGACTGTCACCCTTGGATGAACAGAAATCCAGACTCGGAGACATACCAAGAGAAGACAAGAAGGAAGCAGCAATCCCGGTGTGGAGGGACTGGAAGTAGGCGGCCATCACACGTGAAAGAGGCAGTTGTCATGGCGTAAAGGAAAAGGAAAGAGGTGGTCACCATGGCATGAAGGCACAGGAAAGAGATAGCTGTCTATAAGTCTTGGAAAGAGGTCTTGAAAGGAACCAACCCTGCTGGTACCTGATCTCAATGTCCAGCCTCCAAAACTGCAAGAAAATCAATACTTTGTTCTGGCCCCTCAGGTAAACCGACACAGGCATGGACTTCCCTTCCTGTGCTGACATATTGGAAGAATTTCAACATGCTGATAGCTTGAAGAGACACTTAAAAACATAGACTTTTTGTCCTATGTGACACTTTGCACAAAGTCCCTCAGAGTCCTTTATCCACTTCAGGACTTCCCTTGCTACGGTTGGTAGGACAGTGGGTCACAAAAGCTGTGACGTCCCCTACACTGCTACCAGCCTCTGGAGGGTGTGGATGTTCACAGGCATCCCAGAGGACAAGGTGAAGGGGACAGTGGCTGCAGTGGGGACCCATGTGAACTTCACTGGCACAAATGGGGGACAAACAGGAGGGTTACACCAACACTAAAAAGGGAAAGAGAGGTCTAGCCAGCAGGGAAGAACCAGGCCAGTGACCTGGGAGCGAGAGTATCAGAATTGTCATCAGAGTGAGACATGACCAGGTGGAAAGTCACTATTGTGACCCACAGAGCAGCCGAGAGGTTCTGGGCTCAGAGCTGAGCAATCTGGGCTTTACTTCCATGAAGGCTCATAAATTCCCCAAGAGACTGTGACTAAGAGATGCTGAAGAGGGGAGTGTTCACCTATCAGGAGACTGAAAGAAACCGCAAGAGCTTCCTTTACAAAGACAACTCCCCCTTCTACTGGGGGAGCAGGGAACTAAGCCAACAACTTTCCTGTCAGACCAGGACAACAAACATAACCCTGGAGTTACATGTACCTGACCATTTCTCTGGCTACATGTCACAGGTGCCCACGGTACTATGTGGGAACTGTTGCTTCTAGAAAATGACATGACCACCCTAACTCTAGTGAACTGTCCCCATTGCCGTGTTGTCTTTTCTTTTCCTTCTGTGTTATCAAATGCTGGCTCCCTGGAGTCATCATTGATACTGTGTGTACATAACCACACAAGGCTGTGTTTGCTCTCATTGTGAGGGACACAGTCAGATAGCAGAGGGGACCTCCAGGGTCCTCACTGAGCTATGGAGGCCTCATTTAAGGTGGGTCGTCCCATTGAAGGGGAGTTGATTAGGGTGGACAAGGATAATAGTGTCATGAGTCTGGATTGATGAGCATAACAAGGCTAGGATTTTGAGGTGGTATTGGGGGGGAGGGAGCTGTGCCTTTGATATTCCTATTGAAAAGTAAATGGATCTTTTCTGGAAGATTCTAGAATGGCAAAGTTAAATGCTTCCCTTTTTTCCATGGAATTATATCCTTAAAATGCAGGCCCTGTTTGAGAGTGTAAAGCAAAGGGCATCTACACATGTCCCCAACCACTCAAGCGACCCCAGCGGCACACAGTGCAGGGAGAGGGGGCCATGGACCATGTCCTACAGCTTGCAGCCTATTAAACATGACTCCCCATGCTAGCTGAAGAAAAGACCCAAACTCAAAATTTCAAGCATGGTTTCAACTCCCTATGTATGGTTTGTGTGCCATCACAGGGTTGAAAACAATGGAAGCCATTCTAGGTTGGAAGCATCAGTACTTCTAACTCTCTAGACCAGAATTCCCTTGGATGATACACTTTTATGAAGAATTTTAAACGGACTAATGAAGACAAGTTAGTGTAGAAAGTGCACTGGGGTGTAGACAGCTGGGGTGCTTAATCTGCTTTGATAAAGGCTCTGGTTCAGAAGTGGATAAAGCAGTGTGGCCCAGTGATTATGAGCTCATGTGTGTATGTGGATAGATACACATACACACACACACACACTCAGGGGTCCCCAGGGCTCTGATGCTTGCGTGTATAAGACCCAATATTGATCACCTCACCTCAACTCATGAAAGACAGCAAGCTCCTGCTCTTCGTGTTACCAAAATCTGCTAAAAATCCTCTAAGAAACTCAACTTTGTGGAGAGATTAGATGTGCACACTGTAGCAGAAAGTCAGGCAGAAGCCAGAGAGGAATTGTTCTGAGCAGGGGTCACAAGGAAGGACAGCTGAGCTTTAATGGAAGTCCCAGAATGATCAGACAGACAGGATGTCGTTAGCATGCCTGAGGTCTTTGTTGTCTTCTGCCTTGGGATTTTCAACCTCTCCTTTGGCCTGATTCTTGGGGTGTAACATGAGGGCCTGCTTTTGGGGGGTTTCTGTCCTCCCACTAGGTCCCACAGCTGTTTAGCCCCAAAGAAAATCACACAGAGATCTCCATAAGTTATAAACTGATTGGCCCATTAGCTCAGGCTTCTTATTAACTCTTATAACTTATATTAGCCCATTATTCTAGTATATGTTAGCCACCTGGCTGGGTACCTTTTTCATCAGGTTAGGTCACATCCTCCTTCTTTGGTGTCTGGACAGGACTTCGGAAGAATGGGCTGGGCTTCCTCCTTCCCAGAATTCTTCTGTTCTCATTGACCCAAATCTACTTCCTGTCTGGTTGTCCTGCCTATACTTCCTGCCTGGCTACTGGCCAATCAGCGTTTATTTAAAACATAATTGACAGAATACAGAATTGTCCCACACCATTGGGGCTTCATCTGGGTCTCAATGAACACAGATTTCCAACCCTATGCTCTTCACACTGATTTCCTTACAATAGAACTGGAAGCTCAATAGACAGGGAACAGTGATACCCAAGATCATCAGAGGCAGGCCTGGGCATGGCGGGTGACCACTACCTGACCTTGAACATTCAAACCACAGTATGCCCAGCTTGGTGCTGCCCTGTTCAACCCACTCTGTATCTTTTCTATTCTATATAAGGTTGTTAGGGAGATCATATACAAATGCATGATTTGAGGGCTGGGAAGAGGGTTCAGTGGTTGAGGGCACTTACTGCTTTTGTAGAGGTCGAGGGCTCCATTCCCAGGATGCATTTCTAGTAACTCACTGCCCACACCTCCAATTCCAGTGGATCCAGTGCCCTCTCCCGGCATCCATGTGTACCTGCACACATGTGATAGTGCATATAAACTCATGCAGGCACACACACATAAGCAAAAATTAAATTAAACCAAAACTATATGCTCTGTTTTGAAGAACTCTCCTGGCTGACATATTCCCTAGGGGTCTTTCTTTTCCCTGTTCTTCATCATGTCTCTCACAAACCTCCCCTAAGTTTGTCTTCATTTTTCTGGCATTTTACCTTACTGGTCTGCCTGTGCCTACTTCTACCTTCTGGGTGTCTTTGTTTTGTTTTGTTTTTCAAGGTGAAACCCTGGTTGCAGTCTTACAACTGCCTAATTCTATCATAGTAGATACAAAGCACACACTAACGACACCAATAAGGGGTCATGGGAAGAGCCTGACTTTTAAGCCATCCTTGGGTTAAGCTCCGATCTGTGCATGTACTGGCTGTGTAGACCCAGGTATGTGCCTCAGAGCTGAATATTTGATTCCATACATACAGAGGCCATCATATTATCCAGAACACGTGGATGGATGCCTACTTTACTCCCAAAGTCTACACCCACAATGGGGCATGAGGCTCACTCGACCCAATGGCCCATGATGTTTTTATTCACATTTTAGCTCCACCACCCAGGGCCAGGACAAGGTGGGGAAGGCAAGGCTCTCCAATTGGCATAAGATGCATGACAGATCCCCTAAAAAAAACTTCATACTCAACGTAATTTTTTTCTTGGTAGTGCTGGGACCTAACCTAAGACCTCACTGCCTCATGCTACTATTTAGCTGCCCCTTCAGCTCTATTTTAAAAACTTGAGAAAGCATTGCTGTATAGGCTAGAGTGTTCTCAACGTTGTGACCCTCCTGCCTCAACATCCACACTAGCTGAGATTGCAGCTGTGTGCCATCATGCCCTGACCAAGGTAGATCATACTTTAATGCATGATTTAAAAACACAGACCAGCTAGTCTTTGTAAATGCAAGGTCAGACCCTCTATTTTTAATTTTTGGTAGGTTATTTCTTAATGAATTTCCATGACTTTTTTTTAACCATTATTCATCTTGATGTTTTGGTAACCCCTTAAGTTCTCCACACAGCACCCCCTCCCTTACTTAACAACGTGAACTTAGATTTGCACACACCCTCTGTGTTTTAGATTTCCCTATGTGTGAAATGCAGAAGGTGGTGATAGCATCTACCTCACTGGGTGACTGGTAAACTGATACAGGCAAAGCATCCACGCCTGTAACCTGTGACCATATACACAGCAGGGGCACCACGCATGCAGCGTGACCCTTCCCCACCCAGTTATACCTCCTCTTTTACTCATCTGCCACGGAAGCCGCATTCTGTTGTTCTCGACTCTGTAGGAGACGATTCTCTAAGTGCAGAACCGGGTTGAGCACTGCCTAAGACATCGTCCTATGAGTTTCTAATCTAGCGCAGAGATGTATTAGGCTGCCTTGAGCGGAGGGTAAACCTTAATAAGCCCTCAGGATTTAGCCCGCTCCACTAGCTTTCGGCTGCCTTTCAAAGCACCAATTTTAAAGTTGGCTGAACTAAGCAGTTTGTTATCAGCCTCCTCTGGGCTTTGCTGCAGATAATCACGCCTCTAACACAGGGTCATTATGGTAATGATTGCACATGTTGGTGCGCAGACACCTGGAGGCCACTTCTGGGTAGCTCAAACCCAGGAAGTCACAGGCCTGACTCAAGCCAGCTCAAGTCTCCTGAGGGCTGAAAACCCCAACACTGGAACTATTTTCTGAGCATGCCCAGAGGCTAGCCATGAAGACCCCTTGCCGCTGCAAAACCACCCTACCGATATCTCGGTGGAGACCTCCAATTGCCTCGCCCCGCGCCCCGTGTCTGCGCTCTGTGCGCTATTACCCAGTTCGCGAGCTTCGGGCAAGGGGCTGGAGGTTAAAATACACAGACACACAAAGACAGACAGCGACACGGGTCATCCTTGAATTCCCCAAGAATGCCCCCTTTATTATGTTCAGGGGCAGATTATATAGAGATAGCCACGCCCCAGCCAAACCCACCAGAAACCACTCTCCTGCCATCAGGAACTCCTGAAGGTCTCGTGCTCAGAGCAGCTGTAGGCACTCAGATCAGGGGATTACAAGAAATTCAGGATCTGGGGTCTCACTGCTCCCAACACCACCCCGCTCGTCTTTCCTCACCTCTCTACATTTTGGCTCCCATTGCTTCTTCATGCCATAAATATCCTTATTGCAGGGGAGGCAGGGTTGAGCCCTGCTCGCCATCCCCACACTTAGCTCCTTTGGGAATAAACTTGTAGCCTTGGTGATGAGCCTGTGCTGTATGATGGGCAGCACCGGCTTTGTTATGGGTTAGTCACAAAACCAACTATTACAGGTGCTGCCCACCTGTGACGCTAATACTTTGAGGAGGCTAAGGCAGGAAAACTGAGTTTGAGCCAACCTGGGCAACACTCTAAAAAGGAGAGGCAGGGACGGAAAAAGAGGAGATGGGGCATGGGAGAAGGAAGAGCAGAAAGTAACTGCCTTAGGTAGGGTTTCCATTTCTGTGAAGAGACACCATACAATGGCAGTTCTTATCAAAGAAAACATTGAACTGGGGCTGGCTTACAGTTTCCGATGTTTAGTGCTTTATCATCACGGAGAGATGCTACAGCGCCGCAATGTGCAGGCAGACATGGTGCTGGAAGAGGGAGCTGGGAGTTCTCCATCTTCATCCACGGGCTTGTTGAGCAAAGGGGACCTCAAAGCCCACCCCCACAGTGACACACTTCCTCCAGCAAGATCACACCTATTCCAACAAAGCCTCACCTCCTTATAGGGCCACTCCCCATGGGGGCCGTTTGCTTTTACATCACCACAGTGACTACAGACCCACAGCTGTAGACACGACAGGGGGGACATGTATGCCGAGCATAGCAGGGAGGCAAGAGAGGGGCTGGGCTCAGATGCAGGAGGCTGGCCTACTTGGAAAGTGCTCAGGGTTTGTAAGTCTGAAATCAGTGTCGCGTGGAGGACATTTTGTTCCTTCGCAGCTCCCCAAACCCAGGTGCACACGAACCACCTGGCTTCCTGAAACACACCACCCTCAGGAAAGGCTGGAGGCTGCAGCCGATGGGCCTCCACGATGGCAACTTCCTGTCCCTATGCCATGCCCCATCACCCCATCGCAGCTTTTGGCTGTGTGTTTTAATTGATTCGAAAGCCATGCGTTTCAAAGTCCCTAGTTTTGCCCAGGAGCCTCTCCATCCATTGGTCTCCATAATGGGTGGTCTGTTAAAGCATGTGGAGGTTCCCATTGTCCCTCAGAGCTTTCCCACACGAGAAAGCGTACCACTTTTATTTGCTCTGCAGTGTTCAAGTGACTTGAGACTTTCCTTGTTTGGGGTGTGCCCTGTCTGGGAGGCCTCTGACGGAATGCCAAAAAAATTAAAAAATAAAGCTAATAAAAACAATAAACAAAGGAAGCAAAAGCATAAAAATATTTAAAAGAAGAAAGGGGCTTTCATCCAGGAGCCATTCTATTCAGCAGGTGTGATCCATGTAAGATTTTGTCTCTGACATGAACAGAGAAGCTGAGCTCAGTTCAAATGACAGAACTAGGGTTCCAACCCAGATGTCTCCTCTGAAGTCACCCAGCCATTAGATCTAATCCTCAAAGTCACTCCTGTGGAGTGACTGCAAACACATTCAGGATGTGTGTTCTCCAGGGCCTAGGCAACGCTCAGAATTCTAGATTAGGAGCATTTCCAGAAGATACTTATGACCTCAGATTGGTGGTTGGGATTAACTGCAGGAGTAAAGGGAATTTGAAAACTCTGGAAAATTCCAAGAGGATGACAGAAGATAAGATGGTCGTTGAAGGGCTCTATCAGGTCTATGCAAGGTGAAGCTGACTCTGGCAGGCCACGCCCTTTCCCCCATTACAGCAACAAAGTTTAGACAAATAAATACAAGCAAATTGAATACATTCCTTTAAGAAGATGAAGTAGGTCCCTGTGACTGTCTCCACCTGTGTGCAGGTGACTGGGTACCTATATATCTATATATCCCTTCTTGGCTTAACTCTTCTCCTCACTGGCCCCAAAAGATACCTCCAAATACTCAAACCAGAACACCCCAACACCTGTTTCATGATATGTTGTACCTGTCAGTCACTGTCCCCCACAGTTTTCAAAGCTGGTTCCTGACGTCTATTACAAAGCTATCTTCCTCTAGGTCTAGGCTTACAAATGATGATGAACCCTGAGGGGCCTTCACAATAGGCCGCTTGCCATTTTTGATTCCAAGGATGAATCCCTCTAGTTAAAATCTCAGCTATATACATGCAAACACATGCTTATGAATACTACACATACAAACATACTTGCATGCACAGATCATCAATAAAAGGGATACTGTCAACAAGGACATGATCTTGAGACACCCTACACATACACACCTAACCTTACCTATTCATTCACCACCAGTGATGAAAGTATATGTCTCATATTATCTAAAATGCCTTCTAAGGAGTCTCCCATCCTTAAACAGAGAGTCAAGGAAGCGAGAACCTGATACCTATCTATATCAGCTCCTCAGCTATTCATGCAGCCCAAGAGTTACCTGGGCTCCAAACACCAGATCACTGAAAACAGTGGGCCATCCCAAACTGCAGCTTCAATCTACTTTCCCCCCAGCTCTCTGCACAAGGGAAACCTTGAGGGTTGGATGTCAGTTCCCTCTGGACTGAGTGGTCTCTGCAGTTCACACCCACAAAGCTTGATCATAATAGCGCATACCTTTTAAGTTTTCGCACAGAGTCTCTAGCAGGCTCTGTCAAGTCCTGGTTGCCCATCTTCCAAGTGATGTTTGGAAGTGGGCCTGGGTCAGGGTCCCTAGGTATGACACTGGTCACTTGGGTTCCTATGCTTTGTTCATTTATTTTGCCCAAAAAAGAGGACATATATGATTGTCTTATGACATACGCATTACGCATAATCAATGAGCTATTGTGTTCAAATATTCGGAATTATGCAATCCTTCCTGGATACCTACAAGGCATGCCATAAAAATCAGTTGTTGTTTGGTTGAGAAATGTCCATATAGGATCCTGTGTCTAAACATTTGGTCTCCAGCTGATGACACCGTTCTGGGGAGGTCTTGGTAGGATGGTCAATTAATTACTACACTTATGATATATATCCATTATGTCTAAGCATGTAAGCCCCTCGCTTGTACAGGCTATACCCTGTCAGCCCTCTCCCCTACTCTCAGAATAGTTGACGTACTCTTCCAAACCGCCCAGTCTTGTAAAAATATTTTACTGCCCCAACTGTTCTTGCAAGATAATGGGTCCTTGGAACTAACTGCTAATTCTGCTTTTGTAAAACTAATGCTTGCTTGCTCAAGATAACTGTGGCCTTTGTCTGACCTCTGTTAGAGAAGTTAAACTTTGCCTACTTGTAGACAGGATGTGAGTTAACTGGACCCCCAAAACTATGACTTTGTAGTTTTTGTCTTTATAAGCCCTAGACTAATATAGCTAAACACTGCATCTCAAGAGTGCTCTCAGGTGCAGAACTGGTGTCTGTTTCTGAATGAAAGTCTCTTCTTACTAAATCTTAGTCATTCTTAGGTTGGTGAATCTCCGAACGACCCCAGAGATATAAGAGTAGAGCCTGGAGGAAGGAAGGCCTAGCTGGCAAGCACAGGGTACCTTCAGGGTTGTAGCAAACCTAAGCTCTCTGTGCCCTGTGAGAAAACATGGCTGCAAACAACCACCACCGTGGATTGACTGACTCCGATCACCATGCCTTACCAATAATGTGGGACTGTATCCCCTGAGCAATGAGCCAAAACTTCCTCCCTTTGGGTATCTTTCTCAGACATGCTGTCACAGTAGAAAGAAAGAACAGAAATACTTCAGTCATTGCAACATGAGGCCTGGAGGCCTACACCTAGGGCACGGGGACACAGCTTCAGAAGCTCGTGGAAAGAGCACAGACTTTAATCCCTCAGGATTGCTGCCAAGGTAAAAGACGCTGTGACAACATTCTAATAAACAGCCACTCTGTTCTCCTTGCCATTGTTTCAGAAAGCATTAGCAGGGGCAGTCTTCTGGTTGGTACCATTGTGGTGGCTGTTCCAGACAAGGATCTAAGGCACTCAGACCCAGGATGCCCAGCGGAGAGACTGCATGGAAGGCATGGCCCTGTTGGTGGACAGGAAGATCCTCAGACACACAGGAGAGTCAGCAGGAGAGTGTATCTTGTAGGTGTAGAAGGCCTAGGTCGTAATATGGGGTGCAGGAGTTCATTGATGGGGCCAGGAAACCCAGCCACCTCCCCAGCTCAGCAGGCACAAATGCTCACACAGCACAGGGCCCTAGCAGTTGCGGACCCCACAAAGGGACAACAGCACACCTAGGAGAGGTCACCCATCAAAGACCAGCCCAAGATGGGGTTCCAACCCAGTAGAACAAAGTTGTCTCAACCCGGTGCCCAAAAGTCGTATCACAACCCAAGGAAGTTCTGAAAGGGATAAGTTAAAAATAGAAAGGTGAAATTCTCTTGATTTCTTGCAGTTGACTTATGTTTATTTTGTTAATTTGATAAACAATAAATCTATGGCCCCGTGAAGGGGTTTGCTGAATCATTCCAGGATCTGGGGAGAAACTGAGTGGGTGAGGAACCTGAAGGCATTGTTTTCCAAGGGAGGGACAGGGGTCTAGAAGGAAGCTGGCATGGGATGGGTTTCCTCCCAACTGTATCTCTGCTCACTTCGATTTGTTGACCCCAGATGCAATCTCTGTTTAAGAGGATTAAGTACTGTGTCTGGAAGATAAAGTGGATAGTAAAAAGCCACATATTAGTGAATTAGAGCCCGCTTATAAAAACCTCATCATCAAAAATTAGATCTGCGGCAGATTAAAAAAAAGAGCAATTTATCCTCAAACATTCTCTCGGAAATGATGTGTGCAGAATGTGAACATTAATCTCTGAGACCTGTGACTTCAAATTCTGAATGTGTGAGCTGCCTGCTTTCTCAGGCTGTCCGGCCTCTGAGAGCCCAGCAGTTTACTGCTATAGGGTTGTTGGGTTTTTTTTTTTTCTAATTTTTATTATGTCGGGTTTGTTGTTTTGTTTTGTTTTTTAAACGACTCCGGGCAGAAGACAGAGAATAGAGCTCCCAGTGCTTCCAGAGCACAACCTTTGGCAAAGTAAAGCCATTGCAGGTTAATTAAGGGATTTTAAAAATTCTTCCACAGACAGCTCTGTGCCCTGAGAGGAAAGGTTATAATTAAGATAGATTCTGTGTCATTCGGATCGTTTAAAATGCCAACTCTTCAAAAAATGGAGATAATAAAGTCAGCAGGGAGAAAACTCGCGGGTTTGGATGAACTGACCTTGCTAGCAAGAAGACTTGAGGAACTTTCTTTCCCTTCCCAAGGCTGTTTGCATGCTCACACTATCCGATCTTCATCCGCCAGCCCTAGAAGATGCTCCCAAGCTTTTTCTGTGCACAGAATGGTCTCCTCTGCAGACCTGAGAAGCTAAGACCCTGTTGAATCTGAAAGGAAGATTTCTCTGTAATGAGAAAGTGTTCCCCAGCTCAGGCCTTGTGGGGTGTGGTAATACACTAGGCATATATATGTCTGGCCTCCCCAGGGCAGGGCGAGGTTTGGGATGGAACCTAGAGGAGAAGCAGACTTCTTGTATGAAGTTGGGGCACCTGGAACTGACGTCCTCCTCTGTGTCTTGGCTCTCAGCTGTGTCATTCCTGGATTCTGTCTGCCAGCTCTCGGTCCCCTTTTCTCCTTATCTATGGATAAGTCACCGAGTGACAGCCTTCCCTACTCGTGTGCACTCCATCCCTCTTTAATTACAGCTATGACAGCCTATGATTTGCAAATAAGCTCACGGTCTGAAGCACCGGATTCAGGCTTTCTGTGAGTGGCAGCGCTGAACCTGTGCAGCTTGGGAGAAACTTTGCAGCAGCCTCCTAGCTTCGTGTTCCGAGCCCCTCACTGCTTGTCTCGGCTCCCTCTCCGGTCTCAGCCGGCCAGTCCTCGGCACATTTTCCAGCCTGTGGTGCAGCTCCACGTGGTTTCTGGGAGCTGTGCTCTCTCCTCCCTCTGCTAGGGAACTTCTATCTCAAGTTCAAGGTTTTCTCCAGTTCTGTGTCTTCCTTCAGCCTTCCTCCTCCACTGTCCTATCTCCGAGTCTGCAGGCTACAAGGCCATTCACTAGTCTTGATCTTGTTTTCATCCTGACTTTTAGGTTCTGGACTTCTTGTTGACAGTGACCGAATTGCAAGGCTAGGTGCCCATGTTCTTAACCAGCTCACTTAAATCCGGCAAGAAAAGTACATCAGTTGCCAGTTGATATCAAAGGAGACAGCTCATCGCCACTTCAGGGTAGAGGAAGACAGACCTTTCCATGTGGTAGAGGTTAGATATTTCCAGAGGACAAGCCAAGGTTAGCAGGCAGCATCTGACCATTGGGGAAGCTGAGTGAAAAGGTATGGAGATCGGGGCTCTGACAGGGTTAGGGCAATAACAAGGCTATGAAGAAGAAAGGAGGAAATGAAAGGAGAAGAAGAAGGAAATGAAACCTGCTGTGGAGATGCCTGGAGGCTTCTTTAGCTTCACTTCTCTTGTAGAATCCTCAGAAGGACCCAAGGAAGGCATGGTGTTTGGGGATGAGCATCTTCTAAATGATAACGTTCAAGGGATATAGAAGCTACACTCCACGCTATGACAAACAATACGGCTATGAACATAGTTGAGTTCATGTCCTCATGTATGATTGAGCATCCTTTGGGTATATACCCAAAAGTGGTATTGCTGGGTCTTCAGGAAGTTTCTGAGAAATTGCCATACTGATTTCCAAAGCTGTACCAGTTTGCACTCCCACCAGCAATGGAGGAGTGTTCCCTTTCCCCTACATCCTCTCCAGCATAAGCTGTCATCAGCCTTTTTGATCTTGGCCATTCTGACAGGTGTAAGCTGGAATCTCAGAGTTGTTTTGATTTTCATTTCTCTGATGGCTAAAGATGTTGAGCACTTCCTTAAGTGTATTTCAGCTGTTTTAGATTCATCTGTTGAGAGTTCTCTGTTTAGGTCTGTGCCCCATTTTTTTATTAGATTATTTGTTCTTTTGATGACCAGTTTCTTGAGTTGCCCCTGGACTGAAAAATGGATAAAGAAAATGTGGTACATTTACACAATAGAGTACTACACAGTGGAAAAAAATAATTGAAATCTTGAAATTTGCAGGCAAATGAATGATCTATAAAATGCCATATTGAGTGATGTAACCCAGACCCAGAAAGACAAATATCATATGTGCTCACTCATAAGTGGCTTTTAGACATAAAGCAAAGAAAATCCAGCCTACAATTCACAACCCCAAAGAACCTAGACAACAAAGAAGACCCTAAGAGAGACATACCTGGATCTAATCTACATGGGAAGAAGAAAAAGACAAGATCTCCTGAGTAAATTGGGAGCATGGGGACCATGGGAGAGGATAGAAGGGGAGGGGGGATGAGGGGAGGGGATAGAGAAAAATATATAGCTCAATAAAAACAATTTTAAAAAGAAGCTACACTCAAGAAATTGTGTGTGTGTGTGTGTGTGGTGACAGAGAGAGAAAGAATGAGAGTGGCTGGAAGAGACAGAGACAAAGAGAGATGTCTGCCAAAGACAGATGAGATGATGGAACTGTGCTCTGATGCCACACAGGAATTCAAACTGTCACACTAAAACACGATCAAATTAGAAATCTAGTTCTGCTAACTGGTTTCTCCAGCTGTGTGGATAAGCAGCACCATCTAGTGGGCTATTGGGCAAACTGTCATGGTCTTGAGCACAATGCAGTGTGAGATCCTTCACACCACAAGCTAGGATGACTTCATTCATTACATCAGTGCCATTTATTTAAGATTAGAATAACTAGATGTGTCTTTATTGTAACTCTAATTTACCATTGTTGGTAGGGGTTCTGGGGGCAGTTTGGCCCAGGCACACTCCTGCAGGGCACTTGGCCAGGGGTATCCACAGTCGTTTGTGCACACTTGTTCCTGTGAGAATCTGATTCTCATAATGTGCATTCTATGACATTATTGGGAGAGAATCTTGAGTTTGCTTAGAAATTGTTTAGGTGTATGGGTTTTGCTTTTGTGTTAAAGAAATGATCTCTGTGGTCCCAAGGGCAGAGTCACTTTTGTTCCTTCCAACTGTCTTTGACTGTGGGTGACCTCTGGGGAGTCTTCCTCAGCTCTTGGGTTACTAGCTTTGAATGTAGTTTTCACATACATATTAGTGTTTCTGAGTCTACACCGCTCCTCTAAGAGCCCACGTTACGTCCCAACATGTTTGGGTTTTCTCCACCAGGTCATCTGCAGCCTGAAGTTTAGAACACCCAAGCTTGAGCTCTTCTCGTTTTCCTTTGTTGGTTGAGTGCAGACATCCACCAAGTCTTGGAACCGGCAATGCTGGAGTTGTTTGTCTAATGTCTCTCTCTCTCATAGTCATAGCCGTGGCTTTGTTGAGGCCCAGAGCAGGGACTGTGGTGAGCTCACATCAATCATTCAGGGTTACAAACAAACTTATCTCCTAATGGACATTAATAAGCATAAAATGGTTACCAAGTCAAGGCCATGTTGACTTCAGCAACTGTTACATTTAATGTTCATGGATATTTGATTGTATTAAAATTGCACTTTTGTTGGACTGTCTTTCTACTGTTATTATTATTTCTTCTTGAGATAAAATCTTTCTACACAGCCCAGACTGCCCTCAAACTTGTGATCCTCTTGCTTCTCTCTCTCCAGGGCTGGGATCATAAGAGAATGCCTCCACGCCCATCTGTCTCTTTTTGTTTTCTTTGTCAGATCACTTGAGTATGCAGGATGGTAATGATTCAGTGGAACCTGGGAATCATAAATTAAGGTGAATGAATGGTTGTCAAATAACCTCAAAAATAAAATAAGAGAACTCGCTGTATGAATTTTTGCAGCTCAAATTTTTATAACATATTTCATGTGGGAAGCTATGTAGATAATTAAACTAGATTGCCCGCTCCAAGAGATTGGCAGGAGCTTCTTGAGACTCTGTGCGGGGGACTCAGAGACTGGCTTCTGAGGTCTGGTATTGGCTGCATTGGGACTGGGAAGATGGACATATTTAATAGTGTGTTGAAGCCTCATCATGCTGCTATTTTGTAAGTCAGTTGTTAAACATGGCATTTATTAAAGATTAAGTTAAAACTAAATATGATAGTCACACCTGTGATACCAGCATGCAGGAAGCCTAGGCACGAGGATCATAAATTCAACTGGGCTACAACAGTAAACTCTAGGCCAGCCTGACCTAATGGGTGAGACCAAAAAAAAAAAAAAAAAAAAAAAAAAAAATCAAAACCAAATAAATTTCCTAAGGAACAAAAACTTATAATAAGATAAATTCTAAGTTTTTATGTTTATATATGTTTTTAAAGACTGCTGAAATTCACCAAGCACTAATTATTTCACTACCTCAGCTAGGTGCTTGCAGTTCTATCTTTACACATATCTAAAGGGCAGGATGAGTTACTGTGCCTGCTTCCTGCTTCCTCCTGCAGTGGTATCATGCTGGTGGTAGCCTGAAATCAGCCACAATGGCGATATTTACACCACAATCATCGGCAAACACTACAACTCAAGATTTTCCCCTGGAGAGCCCCCAGCTAAATATTTCAAAGCATACCACACATACATCATCCTTGAGCAAAGGAATAATGCCCAGAAAAAGACAGAAACGGCACCAATCAATATGAGTAGCGCATGCAGGTGTGTTTTGTGTTACTGGCACTGTCCTAATTACAGTTTAACCATTATTTAGATGTCAATGCTTTGGTGTTTGCAGTTCTGTCCAATTCTCACATCAACCTTGAGCTAAGTGTTATCATTATTTTCATTTTATAGGCGAAGAAACCAAGGCATAGACATGCTAAGAAACTTAATTAAAAACTCATGGGGTGATTATGTACATATGCATACATGTGATTATATATGTGTAATTATATATTATATATGTGGTTATGTATATACATATATGTGTATATAATTGCATATAATTATATATATAATTTTTATATATAATTATATATGTATATATAATTTCTCCCTTCTAGGAGCTTACAGAAGACAGCCAGTGCAGTGAAAACCAGAGACTCGCACGTGGAAAAGATCCCAGGAGAGCATGGCCATGTCTCCCGCATATTGAGATGACCCGGCAGCTATTGCTCTGCTGAGATACACAGGGTAAGTACAGCCCTAGTCTCTTCCCGTCCCAATCCCAGGAATGACTGTGTGGACTGGAGCTGCATTTACTTACAAACTTGTCAGAGTGTGATTTCGTGGCATGTTTGTGATCCCGTGGCAGGAGCAAAGGATCCCGGTCCTTAGTGGCACTGCATGCCAAGGCTGCTTTCCCTCGGACTACGCTTCAGTCAGGCTGGCTGGAGCTCAGCTGACCGCTGTCGTCTCTCGGAGCCCTGGGTGGATGGAGTCTCCCTCTCAACACCTAGTGCGGCGGGGGTAAGGCAGCATGGCAGCTCGCGCACAAACTCTGGACATTTACATCCGGCAGTAGCACACGCAGCTTCTGCCCTGAGAGAGCAAAGGCCTCCTCTAATATCAAGGGAGGCGAGGAACTAGAACACTGCTGGGGTCCCTGCAGGAGAAATGGAACATTTGCAAACGCCGTTTAAGGACAACCACAGAGACTGGGAATCTATTCCTGAAGATGGAGGCTCATGAGTGTGACGCCTGCCTCGCACCTGGGACCAAAGCAGCCTTGGTATCAGCGCGGAGGGACTGGACCAGACAAGAGGGTGTTTCTACAGTGGCAGGACAGAGACAGGATGCTGAACAGGGAGATAAGGAGGCCCGGAAGCTCTCACTATGTGCCCATCAGTGCCCTGGGTGATGTGAATATACCCAGCCACTGGACCCTCAAAGCTGGGGTCAGTCCTAGCAAGTAAAGCAGGCTGGTGCTTTTAAACAGGCTTCTGAGAGGTGGGTCAGAACTTTGGTACTCCAACCACCATCCAAGTCACATGATAGCCCCAGGAGCCACATTGTTTTTTCAACTAAATATTTTGTTTGGTGGAACAATGCTTCAGTTGGGTAACTGCTTCTAGGGAGCTCAGTAGGCCAGCACACTGTTTCAGGACAGCTATTTCCCCCTGGATTTTCATTGTAACCAAAGAGCAATCAAGGCCACGGTAAGACGAGTTCATCTGATAGTGGGTATCAAGCAGAAGTAAACTTCTCTGGGTGGATTTGGGTGGCCTCTGGCAGAAGCCGGACTGGGGAAGATGGTGTGTGTCCAGGAGAAACTCACTGTCAGCAAGTAGGAAGGTGACAGATGCAGAGGAGAGTTGCTCCCTCAAGACAGCTTCAATCTGGGACACTCCTCAGGGTCGCATTGCTGAGGGCTTATTGCCCGGAGAGGTGGTATTAGGAGGTTGCGGAACCTTTAAGAGTTGGGGCTGAGAGAGAGGTCTCCAGAGTTACAATCCCCTCAGAGGGGATTGTAGAATCTGGTGTTTTCCTCTTCTTCCATTCCTACCATGAGACGAGCAGTTTCTCCCCTCATCCCCCTACTGATGCTTCTCCTCTACCAGGGCCCCAAAAGCAACGGACCAAGTAATCATGGACTAACTCCTTCAAACCTATGATTCAAAGTATGACTATTTCTCTCCCTAAACGGATTGTCTCTGGTATTTGTGGTAGCAATGGAAAGCTGACAAGCATGGGGTCTTCCGTACAGTGACACGCAAGCTCAGTCACCCAGCGGGGGTCTGCCAGCTCTGATGAATAGGGCATTCGTGTGGCAATTGGACAAGAAAACTGCAAGGACGCAGAGACTGGGCCAAGCAGCAGCAGCTTCTAGCACTTTCTAGACTTGGCCCCGGAAGCAGTAAAGGAGCTACAACAACACCGTTGTCATGGCTAACCCTGTCTAGCTTTACATGGTCCTGAGTTCTTCATCTGAACAACCAAGTCATCTCAAGTACCATACTCCCTGTATAGTTGAAGACCATGTGACCCAGAGTGGGGAATGCTTAGCAAGAATCACACTCGCCTTGTAGATGAAGTACAACCCAAACACTGGAAAGTCTCTCTGTCTCTACCTCTGTCTCTCCGTGTGTGTGTGTGTGTGTGTGTGTGTGTGTGACAGAGAGTTAGTGTGAATACATGAGTATGAATGTGTGTGTATGTGAGAGATGAGAGGGAGGAAGAGAGGGAGGAAGGTGACTTGATGCTCTCCCTATCGATTTAACTGGGGATACAGAAATGACTGTTTACATTCTGAGGTCATTTGCTGCACAGTTGTTTAAAAATTGCTTAATATTTTAATATAAAGCCTTAGTCTTTAAGTTATATAGTTATTAAAAATTATAGGTCAATAGTCATCCATGTTTGTCATACTTATAGTTAGACTAACCAGGTTCTTTAGATACATAGAGATTGTATTCCACATAAATAGGTAATTCTTTTGGGGGAGGGGTTCAAGAAAGGGTTTCTCTGTAGCTTTGGAGTCTGTCCTGGAACTAGCTCTTGTAGACCAGGCTGGTCTTGAACTCACTTGCCTCTGCCTCCCGAGTGCTGAGATTAAAGAAAGACATGTGCCACCACCACCTGGCCTAATAAGTAATTTTTCAAACACTTCAAAAGACTTTAAAATATGGCATTTAAGTAACTCAGGATTCTGTTGATGTGAGACACGTTTACTCCTGGTAGCACCGATCTATTCCCAAGAAAACATTGGGCACCAAAGACACTCCATTAGGAGCTTCTTTTCTTTTTGGCAAAACTGGCCCTTGGGCAAAGAACTGCCCATGCCTTGACCACTGACAAAATTCCTGGTGTCAAGAATAGACAAGCAAGATACAAAAAAAAAAAAAAAAAGGAGACTGCCAAACCTTGCCAAGACAGGGTAAGGTGGTTTTAAAATTTTTACTGCCTCTAAAACTGATCTGTCAGTTACTCTAGGCCAAAGTTGTTTGCTCCAATGTTGCAAATGAGACTTTGGGTGATTGCCCAGGTAGCCAGATGTCATTTATTACACCTTTTAAAAGTTGCTTGATTGTGCTTCCTGTTTTTTCAAGTAATATTATTTCCCTTCTCAGGTCTTTGATGGGGTTAAAGACCAAATAGTCGTAGTTTCTTTCCTCTCATGACTTAGCCAAGCCATTTCTAATACAAGACTTAGACTACTTAGGATAGAATAACTATTAAAACATTTAAAATATGTTTCTTGCTTGATATTGTCTATGTTGGTTATAATTCTAATTTTTATACTTAATATTTGTTCTTATTGTATGTAGTTTTGTATTAGGCTTAAAACTCTTTTGTTTAGACAAAAGGGGGAGGTGCTGTGGGAGCTCCTTCAGCCATGAGCCTTTAAGATAGTGGCCCACTTTGGGCATGGTCACATGTACTAGATACATAGATGTGAAAGCGTGCGTGGTCCCTTGGCAGCTGGATTCAGTTCCCCACTCCTGTAGAGGACTGCTGGTCTCTGATTATATCCCCAAATAAAGAAAGCTTTATTATGCTCCATTCTGGGCTAGTGTGGGACTATTTTATTATAATCAACAGCATCTGGTCCCAGCATTCCAAAATTTTATCTTCTCAGGCTTTGAATGGAGCAAGATTTAAATTATTGCTTCTTCCAAAAGAGAAGAGAAAGTCCTATTCTCGGGAGCAGGAGGGTTTGGATTTTTTTCTTCTGCCACCCACACCCATAGAGATATCTCCAGGGAGATACCATTACAGTCAGAGGTCACATGGTGTTTCACAAGACAAAAGGGACGCGATTCCCAGACCTCTTTCCTAGGACCATAAGGAACTGGCTAGAGCTTTGAAATTAAGGTTCTCTTTGAACTTGAGCCAGGGCAAATTATTCTCCCTCTCAGGAGGAGTCAATAGCGCATTGTTTGCATAGGGTCAGAGCGGGAGTCCAGGGCTCAAGATTCCTACCACCCACACCACACATAGCCACCGTCGTCATTTTCCATATCTAGAACGTTTTTATGACCTCGAGCTGAACCTCTGGATCCACTTGTCTTCCCTCTACCTTGCTCCTGGTAGCCACTACTCTGTCTCTATCAGTTGGACAACTCAAGAACCTCATACAAGTAGACTCACGCTTATACTACTGTCTTCAAATTGTCCCATGTTGTAGCATACATGAAAATTTCCTCCCATTTTTCAGGGTTAATCATATTCCATTATATGCCATTCCGGTTAGCTTTGTCAATTTGACACAACCTAGAATTTTCCGGAAAAAAAGACTCTTGATTCTGGGATTGCCCACATCTATTGGCCTGTGGGTATGTTTGTGGAGGATTGCCCTGATTTCTAATTGCCGTAGAAAGACCCTGCCCCTTGTGGGTGCCACCATTCCCCAGGCAGGTGGCTCTGACATGTAGAAGAAAGCTGACGATAAGCCCGCTCATCCACCTGCCTGCCCTTCTGCCTGCCTGTCTGCCAGCCAGCAAACGGCATCCTCTATGGTTCATGCTCTGCTTCCTTGCCTGGGAAGTGAGTTCCTTGGTAGATGCAAGGCTGTGTGGAACAGCAAGCAGGCCTGCCTTCAACTTCCTTCCGTGAGTCCTGCTTTGGCCTCACGACTTAAAGTTGTAAGCCCCATAAGTCCCTTTCTCCTCTCAATTACTCTTGGTCAGGGTATTTTATGATGGTAACATAAGTGAAACAAGACTCTGTGTGTGTGTGTGCGCACGCGCATGCACGTGTGTGTGGGGGGGGGGAGGTTTGTTTAACTCTACCGTCAGGACTATTGTACCCATGTCTGCTTAGGTTTCTGCTTTCAGCTCTTTGGGCTGCACACATCTTGAGTAGGGATTACTAAATCTAGATCATGTGTAATTCTCTTCCTTTTTCTTTCTTTCTTTCTTTTTTTTTTTTTTTGTGACTGACCCTCACTGTGACTGCTTCATAAATAAAAGTATGTCCCTTGTAACCACAACCCCAGTCTAGAAAGATGCTGTCAGGAAACAAAGGACACAACTTCTACACTCCTGCCTAGTAACCATTTTAGCTCTTAGTTTCCAGTGGTATCTGCACTTCTCTGTTGATAATATGTGTTATATACTTGTGAAGGTACACATACAAAAATCTCCATACATTTGAAGCAAATGACGTGCAGGAAATCTCGAGTGGCACGCATTCCGGATATCATTGGTGGAGCGCCTGCATCCTTTGAGGAAAGCTACAAAGCAGAGTGAGTGTCAGCGTAGCCATAGCACACCTCTGATGTCAATCCTAACAGAATCATGAGCAAAACGAATCACAAAGCAGCCATATTCCTGGTTTGTGCTCAGAGCATGCTATTTTAAGCATGTCACATCTTACCATAATGTGTGTAAAAGATAGCTTGTCTGATATCTATCCACAGTTCTGCAGAGGTGATCTCCAATTTCCCTCATTCTAAGTGACCAGACTTTCTTTTTAACATTAAAAATATATTATCTCTCCCTCCCTTCCTCCTTCCTTCTCTCCCTCCCCTCCTCCCTCCTTCTCTCCCTCCCTGTGCACCCACCCCCGTATGTGTGATGTGTCTGTGTGTGCACTTGTGTAAATTCGTGCCACTGTGAGGAGCAGCATTCAGAGTTTTTACTGATATTTCACATCGTTTGTTTGTTTTTTGGTTGGTTTTGGTTTTGTTTTCTTGAGACAGGGTTTCTCTGTGCAACTGGCTGTCCCAAAACTTATTCTATAGACCAAATAGGCCTGGAACTCCCAGAGAACGGCCTGCCTCTGCCTCCTGGTGCTGGGATTAAAGGCCTGCGCCACCACCACACAGCTCCTGTCACTGCACATGTGAAGTGTACAGGAGCTTCCAGAGGCCAGGAAAGTAGTGATAGTGTAGGATCCGCCAGAGTTGGTGTTACAGGTGCTTGTGAGCAGGCTCTGGGAGCTGAACCGTGAACTCTGGGGCTCTTAAACTACTGGGCCAGCTCTCCGGCCCACTTTTCTTTATCACACCCAGCAGGGCAGGAGGCTACCCCTGGTAGTTTAAGCTAAAGGGGTAAGAGGTAGAAGGTCGCTTGATACTTCAGGCATCAGAAGCAAAACAAAAAGCACAAGCTTAGGGAGCAAGGCTTTGATCTCCAAGACACCCATATGATCATGGGGGATGATGAGAGAAGCTACAGACCGATTCCCATGAGTAGAGATTCAGTGTGAGGTGTCAGTAAAAACTCTGAACGCCGAGGCACACAATGACATCATTGGTTGAGACCACAAAAGTGTCCCACTTTATGATGGCTCTCTGACAAACTTCCAACTCCATGGTAGTGTGGTGATAATTCTGGTTTTGGAGAAGCCATGCTTTAAATGTTTGACTTTTGTCCTCCCTGCTTACTCATATGTAACCCATCCTCTCCTGACGCTGGAGGTCATGAGCCAGAGGTCCAGGTCAGTGGCGGTGTAATCACCCAAAGAAACGTTTGCTATTCTGCAATGCACTGCTTCTCACCTGCGCTGGGCAGGGTTGGGTGAGCTGAATGCACAATGACCTTATACTGCTTGTAGTTGATGCTGGGTTTGTTGGATGCGTATCCATTGTTAAATCAGAGCACATGTGTTCTGCCCGCCTTGTCACACAGCAACATGCTTAGAGTGGGAGGGGAAACTCTACATCCCTGGGGAGGTAGGCAGGTTGGAGTCTAGAACCCTTCTTCTCTCTGGTTGAGTCATAGCTTTCCTGCCATGCTGTGATGAATAACCAAACGAAAGCCACAAAGGCTCCAAATTCGCAGCTGCTGCTCAGAATGTAAGGGTGTCCCTGAGCCCCAATTTGTGAATAGTACTCAAAAAGAAGAGCGTCTAGTGGGGGAGCTGTATCCCTGGGAAACCTGGCTTATCCTATGCACCACAATGGTTTGTCGTACAATATGATAAATTTTGTTAGCTTTTAGTTACACTTTTAACAGCATAGATTTTGTAATGGTACACAAGGAAAAATATTAAAATAATAACAAATCTCTTGGTTGGCATCTTTATGAAAACACTTTAATTTCATGTCTATATCACCACTAAGGAACTTGTTCTTCCGGATGTTTGCAAACATACTTGTTTAAGGACATTCATCACAGACAGCCTATAATAACCCAATACATATTTTATGAAGAACTAAAACACAACAACCCAAAGCCTCTGAACAAAAAGCACTGAGGACATAAATGCTAATTATCCTGACTTAGTCAGTATACCTTATATGCAGGTGTTAGGAGGTCATAATATATCCCATAAAGACATATAATGCTGTCTGCCGATTGCAAAGAAAAAGTTAAGCTGAAAATCATATTGCAGGAACCATTCAACTAGTGTGTGAGGAGAGAATACGGTCTATTATCCACCCTATGACTTATTATGTAATATGGACAAAGAGAGATTTTATCATCATGCCTTAAGTACAGAAGACTTCCTTGGGATGCTGGTAGAATCGGAAGTTGGAAGAAATGAAGCATGAGAGAGGTCCGACGTCACTGGCTGAAGATGGAATGGACTGCCTCCATTCCTAAGGGAACCACAGAGTGGCTTCTAGAAGCTGAGAGTAATCACCAGGCAGCATACAGCATGGAAACTTGTTGGCCTTCACCTAATTGGGCCTGAAATCTGCCAATGAGTGGTGGGTATATGTATACACTGACTAAGTCAAGGGGATTATATCTGTGTCACCATGTCGTGCTTTTGAGTTAGAAAGTTTTGCACTTCTTTCTTCTTAAAAAAAAAAAAACCTGATAGTCACTGTAAATTATAGCCATATTACCATGCCACACTAGAAATTATTGTCCCATTATCCATCCCTCTTCTACCTTCCCATTGTAGCCTTTAGTATTTTCTATTCTGCTTTCTTCTACTTTGAGCTTACCTCTTGCAGCCTGGACAACATCAGAGAGAGAATGTGTGATACACAAACAGGCTGAGACCAGTAATCCCCTAGTTTCTAGCAAGAGTCCAGCCTGGTTGACATATTTTCAGTTTTTACAAAATCAAGCAGTGAACTCAAGGGGACCCATGTAGTCTTGAAACCTATAGACTAATAGTTTCAAGTGCTTGACATGTGGCCATCCGTGGCAAGGCAGTGAACTGCCGAGACTATTGCAATGACCTTCCTATCTGAAGAGCACAGATGCTGGGGTCCCCTTGAGTAAAGCCTTGGCTGCCTCATCTCTAAAAAGACACGACTGCAGATGGGCTAACTGTGAGCTAGGGAATGTGGGAGACTTTGTAGACTACAAAGTGTGAGCATTGCAAGTGTTTCTCTTGTCATGACTGAGCATGCTCTTGAACGTGGCCCAGCTGGCCTTCAGTCAGCGTGTTTTCCAGGTAAGAGGGAGCAGTGTGAGGTTGTGGCTGAGGTGAGGGACAAGCAGAGGACACTCTCCAACTTTGGAATCTGCAACCCCAAACCACACACTTTTTTCCCTTTCTGTTTCCAAAGGCAAACAGCTCCCTGACAGCCGGCATTTGAGAACGGAGTTCACGGGAAAGCACCTGTGAGAAACACACTTGTCACAAATGCTTCTTATTCTCTCTCCCCTTGCAATTTAAATTGCCTTTGCAAAGCTGGGTGTGGCAGCCCCTGACTACAATCCCAGAGTTGGAGAGATGGACGCAAGAGAATCAGAAGTTCACAGCCATCCCCAGTTACTGGCCAAGTTCAAGGTTAGCCTGAACTTTATGAGACCCTCACTCAAAACAACAAGGCAAAAACAACTGTCCTCATTAGAGAAGACTTTTACAACCATTTGCTTCCTGTGTTCTGTTGGCATCTCTCCGGAAACCCCCGCTTCCTCCCATCATGGGCTTCCTGTGTGCCCCTCCCGCGACAGCCTTCCTGGATTTCATGACCTTATTAATGCCCCTTTCTCCTTGTGCCCAGTGCTGGGAAAGCATTCCACCGAACCCAGGACTTTGGTAATTTTTCTGTCACACTTTCCACAGTACTTAAGCCCATCTGTGGACATGTTCTGACCAGCTATGCACTTAATAGGAAGAGAAAGAGCATTGTTAGATTCTTGGGACAAGAAAGTACAAATTCATGGTTTCTCTAGACATTTTTTTTTTCCAAAATGGGATCAAGATTATTTTTTAATGAATTAAATTTAAATTTATTCTTATCCATAACCTGACTTTGAAAAAAATAGGATAACAATAATTACTTTTGAAATTTAAAAAAAAACTTTATATTTGCTCTGAAAAGATGAAGATCTTTTTATAGCTTTTTCAGTAATGAAAACAAACAAACAAAAACCGGTAGCAGCAGAAGGACATAAGTTGGCCCTGCTGCCATCTGATGCATATGTCCCTGACTGGTGGCACCTGCATTCACCTCTCTAGAAACCTGATCTTATAGTCAATACATAAACTAAAGAAATTTTATTGTTTTGACCAGTGTAATATTGGGAATAAAATACTTTTATTTTTGTTCCCCTCTTTAGTATATGGACACTATAAAACAGAATTTTCTACATAAGAAAGTAGAGGACAAGTTAGATGTCACTTCATCCAATGTCACCTAATGTCTGAGCCCCTGCAGAGCTACCTGAAACCTTGACTGGACTGTTTTATTTATTTAGCTGTTTATTTGTTTGTTTAGAGGTACTCAGATTTATTCCAGGGCCTGTTACACATAGTAGGCAAATGTTCTACCACTAAAGCATATCTCCAGACCTCTTTTTAACTTTTTTTTTAAAGATAAGTTCTCACTAAATTGTCTGTTAGCACTGAATTTAAGTTTCTCTCGCTTCAACATTCTAAGAAGCCAGGGTTATGAACCTGCGTCATCATGACTGGATCATTTACTTATTTTACAGGGCCTCCCTGTGTAGGCAGCCCTGACCTTTAAGTGCTGGGGAACTGTCAGCCAAGAGTTGGAAAGAAAAAGAGACAGAAGAAAATCTAGCATTCAAGCAAGGAAAATCAGTTGAAAATCACAGGCAAAGAGAGGAGACGATGGGTTATAAGGAATATTGATTGGCAGAGAAAAGATCCAGTCACGACAAAGTATCAAGGATTAGGAAATATTTGCATGCTCGAAAACTGAAGAAAGAAAATGGATGTGATAAAAAGAAAGACTGAAGAAGTGAAAAGACTCCAGTGGAGTTTCTAGAGATCAAGAAAAGCACCGAAGTCAGAAATACACTATTACTAGCATTCGGTAGTAGAGACAAAAGCTCATCGAAGCCGTAGACATCGATGGGCGCTACATCAGTGTCAAGTAATTGGCATTGGGATGATAGACCAAGATAGTCTACCAATATGATAATAAGGACATTAATGTAAATGTTATTATGACAAAAGTCATAGCTTCAATTAAATGGGCAACTTTCTTCCAAACCCCTTGATCATTCTCTATTAACACAGCTAAAAGTTTAAAACCTCATGGGGCTGGAAAGATGGCTCAGTGGGCAAAGTGCCTACCATGCAAGTATGAGAGGCAGAGTTGGGGTCCCTGTCACCCACAGAAAGGCCCAGCAGGCATAGTAATGTTTGTGTGATCCCTGTGCTCAGTAAATATAAGCAGAGTATACACTGGGCAAAGTCGACAGGTTACATTAGCTGGACTGACGAGCTCTGAGTTCCCCGAGAAGTAACTGCTTCAGTAAACAAGTAGAAATCCATCAAAACAGACAACCCATGTTATATTCTGGCTTCCACAATGCTCCCACTCAACACACATACATAAGTGTGCACCCTCACATATGCTAACACACACCATATGTGTACATATGTATATATGTGTGTGCGTACGCATGTGTGTATATGCATATAATAAAAATAAAACCTTGTCACAGGAAAAGAACTTATGGTGCCATGACTTCCCTGGCCCTAGGCATATAAATAATAAATAATATAATCTTTTCTATAAACAGTCATAAATACAAGAAGAAACTTAAAAATTTATTTTTGAGGCCAGTAGCATACTGATACCACTACTGTGAATATACATGACAAATTAAAGAATACTATCAGCTCATAGGCCTCAAAAGCAGAGATGCAAAATTCCTTATAAAAAATGTCAAGAAATTGAATCCACATGGAATGAATGAGTCATAATCCCCACAGGGAGCTTCTGTAAGAATACAAGGGCCAATTTAATATATTGGAAGACTTTTTTTTTTTTAAAAAAAGAATCCATATGATTACTTAAAGATATGGTTAGATCACAGGTGTCTTTTTACATGTGCACCCAGACAACCCAAGTCTATAGATGCGGAAGCCCCTGTGCTTTATGGAATAGCATAATATCTGCCTAGAACCTAGACACACTCTCCATGTACTGAAGCCGTCTCTAGAATACTTACAACAGCCAATGTCTTGCTTGTACATGGTCCACATAGACACAAAATATTTTTCCTCAATATTTTCAATCTGCAGTTGGTACTAGATGTAAAATATATAAACGTGGAAGGCCTACTATGTGTGAGAATAATTGATATCAGTGACATAAGACAGGGCAGCAGCTCCAATAAGGATGGGATCAACAGAAAGAAGGAAGGAAAGAAGGAAGGAAGGAAGGAAGGAAGGAAGGAAGGAAGGAAGGAAGGAAGGAAAACATTCTGTGAATGAGGAAAATGTTTCTCATTGGGAATGAAGGTTTTACATATATATAAATCAATTTCATCATATCATCACATGCTATTTTTGCCTTTTCTAATACCATAAGATAGACCCCCATCATCTCAGTTAGGAAAAGAATTAGGTCCGGAGCTAGGGTCTTCAGCTAATTGCTGGCCAACATAAGAACTACTCTGGCCAATTTCGATCTGTCTAGAATGATTCCCAGGGATGGGAAAGAGCCTAACCCTCCCCAAGTACTGCCCGCCTTGGACCTGGGTATTCACTGACAAGGAGGAAATCGGGCTACAATCAGCACTATCCTTTTTCCAGGGTCATCCCTACGCAGGCTCCGAAGAACACAAACGCCCTTATTAAAATTAATCATATATAATCATCTTATAATTAACATCCAATTTTTCGTGAACAATAATTACGCATTGAACCATTCCTGATAACCAATCTGGAGCGCAACGCTACTGACAAACCAGCTCTCCAGCTGAAAGGCACATACCAAGCCGTTCCTCCAGCTGGGTGAGTGGCAGCCTAGGGAAGAACGGACTACGCTGTGACATTGTTTCTGGCACATGTGGTGTGTGACCTTAAACCTCCCTTCCCTTTCCTCCATATGGGTTGTTTTAGTTTCCGTCCTTGGCTGTGCAGTTCACCCTTCTGCTTTGAAAGGATGACATTTCTGGGCTAACACAAGAAAGGGAAGGCATATGGTGCTCTTCTCTCAAAATGTTTATTTTTCTCAGCTTCATGTGTTTTGCATCCTTCCTTAACATCCTACTGAAATGTAAGAAGTCTGCCTAACACCAATGGTTCTCATTAAAAGGGACCTAGCCCCGCACCCTGCTTCTAGCCAACAACCTTCTGGACCATTGCTTTGTATGAGTGAGTTTCAGGGCTGCACGTTAACTTCTTGTCTGCTATTCCTCACGCGTTATTGGCATTTGCGAAAGAATGGGGGTTTAAATGACGTGAGATCCGGTAGAGGCTCCTTCTAAACATCTACCATCTGAGAAAGATAACCTAAGAGAACAAGAGCCCCCCGTGCATTCCCCACAATGCTTTCGGCCCTACACACCTCCGGAATGTGGGTAATCAAAAAATAAACAAGTCTGGTCTCATTATCTCAGTCTCTTTGCCGAGTTAATAAACACTGAAAGTTTTGCCCTGGGCTCAAAGAAGGTGACTTGGAGAACGTGATAGAATAGTTCTGGACTCTGGAAACCTGTAACTAAAATGGTTCACAATGTGAATAAATCACACACAACAAATAACACTCGGGTTTATTTACACTTAAGTGTTTGTCTCCTGGGGATACAGCCTTTTTTATTGAAAAATAAAAATACTTGTCCTTTGACATTTTAAATCCCATGTGGATGTCAGGAAACGGTAGCTAAGCCTACTGCAGCGTCCTAAATATTTTTATTTTATATATATATGAGTGTTTCGCCAGCATGTATGTCTGCTATTACGTGCATACCTGGTACCCTCAGAGGCCAGAAGGAGGTGTCAGATCCCCTAGAACTGGGGTTACACACAGTTGTGAGCAGCCATATTAGTGCTACGAACCAAATCCCGAGTCCTCTGCAAGAGCTGCAAGCCTCTTTCACCAATGAACCATCTCTCCAGTGCGGCCACCCCAGAGTTCTAATGATGAACATAGCGTAGATACCTGTGAGCAGCCAGCATACCAACTCCCATGAGTCCCCTCCACCAAGCCCTGAACAAATGTCCATAGAAAGTGCTCTCTAGGTTCCATTTACCTACGATGTCTCTTGTCCCAAGCTCTCATTCCTAAGCCTTGAGTCATGGCCATACCGCGGGAGCTGGTGTCGGGAGCCTGGTGTGCGTGTGTGCGTGTGTGCGTGTGTGCGTGCGTGCGTGCGTGCGTGCATGCGTGCATGCGTGTGGGCAGGCGGGTGGGCATGCCGGCGTGCGTGCGTGCGTGCATGCGTGTGTGTGTGTGTGTGTGTAACTTTCCCCAGACCAACACAGAATAGAGTATCTTAGATTGGGCCTTGGGGGAATCGGCACTCAAGAAAAGCCCTGAGCCGGGCGGTGGTGGCGCACGCCTTTAATCCCAGCACTCGGGAGGCAGAGGCAGGCGGATCTCTGTGAGTTCGAGACCAGCCTGGTCTACAAGAGCTAGTTCCAGGACAGGCTCCAAAGCCACAGAGAAACCCTGTCTCGAAAAACCAAAAAAAAAAAAAAAAAAAGAAAAAAAAAAAAAAAAAAAAAGAAAAGCCCTGAGCTGTTTGTAGTTGTTGGTAGCGTGCTCCAGGTGTATTATATCCCCACACCCATCTCAGAGGTTTGATTCCTAGGCCTGAGTTCTTACTCTTTTTTTTTTTTTTCTTGTTTTTCGAGACAGAGTTTCTCTATTTAATAGCCCTAGCTGTCCAGGAAACTAGCTCAGTAGGCCTTGAACTCACAAAAATCCACCTGCCTCTGCCTCCCAAGTGCTGGGGTTAAAAGCGTGTGCCATCGCCGCTCAGCTGAGTTTTCCTTGCATGAATCTCCCATCCAGGTGCTGCCATAGTCTTGAGAGTTTCTCTGTGGCCGGCATTAACCCTGCTCTCCCCGCCCCCGCACAGTATGTGTAGTTCTTTTTCAACTATGGGCTCAGCATAGCAGGCTACTCTCTTTCAATGTTTTGACCTGGTGTGACTAATATAACATACATGCAAACTTTAGGGACCAGTATATGACTGACTCAGTTTCCTGACTTCATTATTTGAAAAGCTTATTTTAAAAATAAAACCACAAAGCCAGGTTTTGTGGCCTACCCGTTGCTATCTTAACCCGTGGGAGGCTGAGGCTGAGGGATGGAGAAAGCAAAACGGCCTCTTTTGATAGTGATACACCATCAAAAGAGGAGAGAGAGAGAGAGAGAGAGAGAGAGAGAGAGAGAGAGAGAGAGAGAGACGGGGGTGTATAGGGGGAAGGAGGAGCAGGGAAGGGTGTAGGAGAATCAGGGAAGGGAGGAGGAGCAGGCATCTCCATCAGGTCAGCTTGGACCCCTGCAAGGCCGACAGTGAAAACTCAGTACCAACCTCCAGTGATCGCAAAAGCTGTTTCTGTAGTTTTGAGTCTCTGCAGTTTGAGGAATTGTTTCTGCAACATAAACCAGCATTCCTAATGACAAACCCTCTCTAGCATTTGTCTTTCATTTTTCCATTTCTCAGTATCATATAATCTTGGTCATATCCTGTGTTTCAATGCATCCTTAGGGGCTTGGTCCCCATTCTTTTTTGTGTCATAATATGCATATTATTCTGCATAGAATCAACATCATACTTAGATTGTAGTAGCTCTGCCCTCCTGGCCTTTAGAATGTTATTTTTCAAACTAATGCAGTCATTAAATCAAGTCTTTGTTTCAAATTGCTTGCCTCTGGGTTTCACCTTGATGGAGATACTTAAGGAGTTTGTACATGATTCCTTCTGGAAAATGGTACTAATAAGCACGCACTCTGACCCTGTTTCTCCAGGGATTCGAGGAGCCAGGGCAGGACAGCCCATGGGCTGCCTGGCAGCTCTGTTCATTACTGTCATGATCACCCGCAGTCAATACCTGCTTTCTACGCAGCACAATAGATTCATGCCCATTCTTGTTCTCTGAGCTGTTTTATTCTAATCCTAATATCTATTGGCAACATCCGGCTATGGTGGACAGCCACATTAGTCTCTTGGATACCATCCCTGGCTCCTCCAAACATTTAAATTTTGCAGATACCTGGGTAAGGCCAGGGAAGATGCAGGAAAGGCCTCTAACGGGCTCACCCACACAATCATCTGAAGGGAGAAATAATGGCTGTTGCTTTTAAGCCACTGGGTTTGGGTATGGCTTTGCAACATGGCAAAAAGAGCCTACTTCTGTGGTTTAAATATTGCCTGTCCCTTCTGAGAACTTTAACTGCATCTGACCCGCGTTTAAGTGTAGCCTTAGGGAGGTGGTTATGTTAGTTCAAAGAATTGACGCACTTAATGTCTTTCTCAGAGGAGGAGATTCCTTTTCAAAATGAGTTATGAACAGGACATCCCTGCACTTTGTTTGCTCTGCAGGTAGCTACTCGTTACCACTTCCTGCCATGAGTAGATGCCTCAAAAGGCTCTGGCCAATGCCATGTTTACGGACGCTGCATCTACCAGATTCGTGAGGCAGAACAAAGGTCTTCCCTTTGTGAACTCCCTCATCTCAGGCTTTCTTCTGTCCATTAAGATGTAGACACGCCATGATACTTCTATCTGGTTGGTTGGTGTTGTGTTATTGTTGTTGCTGTTTTGTTTCTGGAAACAAGTTTTGTTATGGTTCATTTGGCCTTGAACTTTGGGTCTTCCAGGTCCCATCTCCTGGGTGCTGGCACTGGAAGCCACAACTACGCATGTTATTAGCTGTACAAGCTGAGTTTTATAGGTAGTTGCCTGCAGCCCTGAGGACCAAGCAGGCCAGCCTAGTACACACTCAGTAAAACACATGCTTGTGCCACCTCTAACGGCCGAACATGTTAGCCATGGATGCTAGTGCCACTCAGTCTGTACTATCCCCTCTACCACCACCCCTCCCTCTGCCACCCCCACCCCCCACACGCAGCTTTCAACTGATTGCTAGAATTCTCCTCTGTGCCTCTTTCTCTAGGGCAGCCACTCACTCCTTGCTGCTCCATTGATGAGGAACAGCAGACAGAAAAGATGGGACTCTGACCCCAACGGCCATCTGTGTTGAATTCCCAGCTGTTGCTGTAACGCGGCCATCTGACTATCTGGGAACATCTGAAGCACAACAATCAAGCTGTGCTCTCTGCTTCCTGTGCCATTGGCTCACCTTCCTACCTAATAGCTTGCAGTCTCAGGAAGAAAACTTTCAACCCCGTTTCTTTCGCCATCTGTATCCAATTAAGGACCACTGTGTGGTTTCCTTCTGGAATCCCCTTGTTCTTTTTCTTCCACTGCCCCAGTCCTCCTTCCCGAGACCAAAATCACGGTGACAACACCCATTTGATTTCTCTTCATTCCTTGCTGTTTGCGTCTTACCGACCGATAACTTCTCCTTAAAAAGAAAACCCTGCCCCTTGTTTCTCTGCTTAAGAAAATAACAGTTTCATTCTGGCTCTGCTCAGAGCCTGGAGTCCCAGATCCTCACCAGGTGCCTCCTTTCAAAGTGGCAGCATGGCTGTGGTGTTGTAACACCGCTGCTTCGTTAGCATTTTGTGCTCAGTGCAGGAGGGTCTTTTTTGGCTGGTAGGATTTGCTGAAGGAGGCAGAGGCAGGAGGATCGATCACAAGTTCGAGGCCAGCCTGGGCTATACATTTTTAGCCGGGTGGTGGGGCAAGCCTTTAATCCCAGCACTCGGGAGGCAGAGGCAGGTGGATCTCTGTGAGTTCGAGGCCAGCCTGGTCTACAACAGCTAGTTCCAGGACAGGAACCAAAGCTACAGAAAAACCCTTTTTCGAAAAACAAAAACAACCAACCAACCAAACAAACAAAAAATCAGGAGGGTCTTTTCTCAGTCCAGCATCAACACAAAAAGATCCAAAGCAAAGATGAAAATGCTGAGGGTTGATTGGAAAATTGATAATCCGTGGGAACATAAAAATGATACTGGAAGGACAGAGAGGGGAAAGAGATGCCTTGGTCCCCCTCATGTTATCCTATGCTCATGAATGTATCAAGAAGAACAAATCTCTGTATCTTCAGTACAGGCAGAGGCACTATCAACCTAACTACACGGGACACAATGGTAGCACTCCACGGTTGTCCACATATGCTTCTCTGGGACCTGTGACTGGAGAGGACGATGATACACTCCATTCTTAGTGACTGGTGGGGTTCCACACCTTTATAAGTGGGTGAAGGGGCAGAGACAGGCAGATCACCAGGGCTCACTGACAGCAGTCTCACTGGAACGCTGAGTTCTGGGTTCAGTAAGAGAACCAGTCTCAAGAACTTCAGCTCGAGAGAAATAGGAGAAAATACCCAATGGCAACTCATGACCTCCAAATGTGCACACATGGTCAAGCATGTTTGCACACGACCATACACATACACACATACACACATCCAAACACATGTGCATATACAAACACACAGGCGCTGTTTTGATTTTGTCCTGCTCTCTCCTTGCTCTCTCTCTTTCTCACCCATTCCTGCTCCTGCTAGGAAAGAGAAAGGGTCCACGATTTTCCCGGTTCTTCCTATGCCCCACCTTGGGCTCAGTGTGTGAAGTCAGCCAGCCTGCTCCTGGTTCTCCAGGTGGCAAGCCTTGAGGTAGTGTAGCAAAGACACAACAAATATGAGACGGGCAGACAGCTCCCACGGCTGCAGTCTGCTTTAGCCATCTGCTTTTGGTGGATGACCTTGGCTGTGAATTCTTAAGCCAAGGGTTTGCAACTGCCTTGGTTCCTGTTTGCTTTCTAAGCCCTCTGCCCCCAAGATCTTGTGGGTTTGAGGAGCCCCTTCCTCCCTGCTGGGCTGCTATTTTTCTGAGGGACTTGGCCTGTTCCATGAAGTCAGAGCCCGTTGTTTGCCTTGTGTAACTCAGAACATACTACTTTATAGGTTTCATTGCTGTCTGTCAACTTGGGATTTTTTGTATTTATAGTTCACTTTTCTTCCTCCCTCCCTCCCTCCCTCCCTCCCTCCCTCCCTCCCTCCCTCCCTCCCTCCCTCTCTCCCTCCCTCCCTTCCTTTCTCCCTCCCTCCCTTTCTTCTTTTCTTCCTTCCATCTACCTAGATGTCAGATTCTGACATGTAATGTAGCCAAGGCTATCCTGGAACTCACTACAGAGCCCAGTGTGGTCTCAAACTTTTATTTCCTCTTCTTCAGCCTTGGGAGTTCTGGGATTACAGGCGCGTGCACGCCGCCACATCTGACTTAACCGTGGGGCTTTTATAGCACTTGGGAACAGTTTATGCAATATGCTTAGCGTAACCTAGGATAGCAAAGGCACAACTACAACAACGGGCATTAGCGTTGTATTTAGCAAATCTCAAGTTTCAGTCGTGGGAAATGTGAAGGCAACAGAGTGAGAAGCAGCGAGAGTCCCTTATGTAACAGAAGTATGTCAATAAGAGCAGCAGGATCCTGGCAACAAGGCCTGGGTTTCAAAGTGTGTTGGTGACACAGAGGAGCGAGTAGCTGGCATTCTGGAAGAAGCAGAAGGATGTCTTGAGGGGGAGATGTTCAATTTGGGGCTTGGAGGATGAGTAGGAATTCAAAGGTGGGAAAACAAAGAACGGAGTCCATATAGACCCACGTCCCGAGGGAATGTGGTCATTTAGAACAGGTATAACCTGCTGAGTTTTATAAGCATAAAACTGAGCGCCATGTATGCATGCACCTTTAGTTCTAGCACTCAGGAGGCACAGGCAAGTGGATCTCTGTGGGTTCAAGGCCACCCTGGTCTACAGAGTGGGAGCTTGTCTCAGAAGTGAGAAGAAAGAGAAGAAGGTGAAAGAGAACAAGGAGGAGGAGGAAGAGAAGAAGACAAAGGCACAGGACACAAGCTTAGAGAATGCAACTGACCTGTCTAAAAGTCAAATAGTTAATAAATATTACATATTTTACTATCAGGCTTCTGAGTTCCCCGTGTCCCGTGTTTTCCCCTCAAGATTAGCTTTTGAATACATTGTATTAAAAGAATGCAGAGTATTCGGCCGACAAGCTGTTTCTTAGTCATGTCTCCTTTCCAGCTTTCGCCCACTGTCGCTGCTGGACCACGGCTGCAATGTAAGCCCTGGACTCGCTGTGGGATTTTTTGATGACCTCTGGATAAAAGGCTCTCAGAGAACCAACAGTTCCTGAATGTTTGTCTTTACCAGGAGTAAATGGAAACAGCACAGCGGCTTCTAAGTGTCTCTTCCAACAAGGTAGCAGAACAAAATGACAGGATGCTAAACGAGGATGAGCCCTTCTAAGTCATTTCAGATCATCGGCACCCAGGTAGGCATCTCGTGTGCTGCTGCTATTGCCAGCTTTGATTTTCCTGTTGAAGGGTTTTCTTGTCCCAGTCACCCAGCAGGCAGACGTGTCCTGCAGAGTCCCAGGGACAAATGCTGTTTACATGTCCCTATGAGCAGCTGCCTTGAACCCCATCAATTTGCCTTCCCCTTCCTTTATAAAAGGAAAACAAACACCAAGTTTCCTAATGAGCTATATTCTATCGTTGCTATTCTATTGTAACCTCCAGCCATACTTAGCTCTCAGAGAAACAATCTTTCCTCCCTACTCTCCTCCAGATCTCATGGCTTCCATTCAAACAAATAAGGAAGAATAGAGGGATTATTTTATTTTCTGGAGGAAGGGTCTTTGCCATGTAGGAGAAGTTGGCCTTGAATTAGATCTTCCTGCCTCAGCCTCCTGAGTTCTGGAGGCATGCATCACCACATCCGGTGATAGTTTGCCTTTAAGAACCATATGCTATAAATCTACCCCCTTGCATTACAAGTAACATCACAGTGTCCCAACACCATCCCATGTTACTTCCTAATACAGTGATTATGGTCCTGAGGGCGGACCAAAAAGGCTTACGGGATGACAGGAAAGATCATTTCCCTGAAGAAAAAAAAAAAAAACTAGGGTTTTACATTCAGTATGCTCCCTTTTTCCTCCCTCTCCATCTCTGCCCCCCATTTTCCTGTTTATCTTATTTTTATCCCCCATGTTAAAAATGAGCAAAACTTAAATAATTTTATAAAGAATCCATCAGGCAAATATATAAGGTGTTTGTCACAAGTAGTTGGTGATTTTTGTGTCACTTTTCCCTATGCTTTTGCTTGTGCAAATTTATGTTTATTTCCACTTAAAAATATTTAGTATATATATTCTGAAATCTAAGGTACACAAGATAAAATTATTTTAAATCCCTTAAGAAATAGCGAACCATAAGCCGGGTGATGGTGGCGCATGCCTTTAATCCCAGTTCTCATTCGGGAGGCAGAGGCAAGAGGACCTCTGTGAGTTCGAGGCCAGCCTGGTCTACAGAGTGAGTTCCAGGACAGCAGAGCTACACAGAGAAACTCTGTCTCGAAAAAAAAAGAAAAGAAAAAATAAACAGAGAGAGAGAGGGAGAGAGAGAGAGAGAGAGAGAGAGAGAGAATAAGAAAAGAAATAAAAAAGCTGCAAGAAAGCAGATGGCCCATGGCATGTTCTGTGGTGGTTAATGAAAGATGGATATACTAATATTTTTTTAAAGGTGCATCAGGGCTCCATCTCAAGGGACACAAACACAAGTCAGTTAAAGAAAGAGGAGAGTCCCTTGGCTTGTGAACTGAAGGTAGGAGAAACCAAGATAGCCCTAAGAGCTTAGTCACCTGCAACAAAAGTCCATCAGTGCGCCATTCAGCAAGACACCGAGGGCGGTGGCCAGGGTGGGGGTAGGGCGGGGAACTGAGTATTCTTCCTGTAACCTCGACTCCAAGAAAGGGAGAGAATTATCAAGAAGTATGTGGGTGTGGTTTGGTCGCCCCATAGAAATCTAGGACAATAGAGAATACGGGTGTGTGTTTAGATCATCCCACTGATGTCCAGGACAATGGAGAGGTTCTGAAATATCTCGAGAAGCATTCTCTAAGAATTACTGTCAAACACAAGGTCTAAATGGTATTCTGAGAAGTGACCTGGGTAGATAAGGCAGTCCTGGGCCAGGAGGGAGAACCTCCTGACCCTGTGTCTGTGCTTACTTTGTTCTGTTCTCTTACAAATAAATGGAATTTAAAAGTGTAAAAGTTGTCCAGACAGTAAAGAGAAATTAAGACAGAATTCATGAGCCACAACTGAGGCATAGTGATATAATCCCAGCTTGTGGCATGCTCAAACAAGAATGCTCTGAGTTCAAGGCCTGCCAAAGCTACTTGGCAATACCTAGTCTCAGGAAGAAAGAAGAGGGGGGGCGGGGGGAAGGGAGAGAGAAAGAAAGGAGAGGGGGGAGGAAGGAAGGGAGGAAAGATGAAAGAAAACAGCAACGAAACAAACCCCCAAAATTGAAACAAAAAATAAAACTCCAACTTCTGAAGTGAAGAAAAAGTCATGGATATTATTTTGGATATCCATCCAGATACTGAGAAACCTTGTTTAAAAGAAAACACTGAAGCGAGGGCTAAATATGTAAATGGATATAACTAAGGGAAGCTGTTCTGATTGAGTTGGAAAAATGTCAATTAGGGCTGCAACCTGGGGAAAGACTCCGTTTTTCTTTTTCTTTTATTTTTCTTTTGAAAATGATTCTCCTAGAGTAGCAACCTCATTATTTAATTAAGACTAATGCATCTGTGCTTTTAATTGTAAGATGGGCCCTCTGTGGGACAAACAGGGTTGATTTGCTTTTGCTAACTGCACAGGGAAAGCCTGGCCGCTCTAGCTATAAAGCACAGAGTAGCAAGGCTAGGTCGCCTTTATAACAACATTAACAATAACAACATGCCTGATGAGGATAATGTTTTATTTCTTGAATAACATCGCAGCCCAGGTAGTAAGGTGGCTCTTGCTGCATGGTGAACCCACTCTCATGGGATTGGAGGTGATTTAGGCATTTTCCAAGTATGGTAAAAAGTGGAAAAGTCTGTGCTATGAACTTTTATAAAACATTTGGAATTAAGATGCTATTTTCATTCCATTTTCTCCCAATGCGTTATTATGACTTCCTCTCTTGCCGAAACATTGCTGCCTGATTCTGAGCAGTGGTAAATCAGGACCCGTGACTCCTGATGCTTCCTGTCTGCTCTGCTCCCTGACTGACCCCGGCCTGGAAAGCACTGCCTAAGCTCCCTGTCCATTGCTCAGGCACCAGGTGTGACTGACCTGCAAGCTGCCTTTGGAGGAGCTAGGGTTCAGGAAATTTTCTGGAATTTTGGGCCTAAAATCTGGTCCTCTGGCATGTCAGTGGCATGAGGTGTAGGAAACAGGGCTAGATATCAGATCTGAACTCTAGCCCTGGACCTAACGAGAGCCGGTAAGACAGGCCTGAACTCACTTCCTTCTCTCTTTCACGGGAGAGCTGCTAACTGCTCCCCGTAAACACATAGGCAAAAGTCACATAGAACATGTAGACGACAGAAGTCACAGGTGACTGTATGCGAACGTGCTTTAGGAGACCCTATGCGTGTATGTAACATAAGCCTAGGCAGACAGTTATTTCCATGTAAAAATAGTTGTGACATTCTAAATGTTTAATGTTTGAATAATTGCTTTTAAGTACTTAATTTGCCTAATAATTTATTTAACAATTAGGTATTCGCTTTAATATGGAAATAGTTAAGAAGCCCTGGATTTAAATCGAGTGACGTGCTGAGTGGCGTCACTGAGCAAGAGTGTGCTTTTTTTTTTCCTATGTGTGTGAATATTCTGCCCGCGCGTGTGCACCCACACCACGTACATGCTTGCTTAGTGCCTGCAGAGGTCAGAAGAGGGACTTAGGTCCCTGGAACTGAAGCTAGAGATGATGTGAGCCTGAACTGAAGTCTGACCTCTGCAAGAGCAAGTGTCCTAAACTGCCAAGCCATCTATCTAGCCCCCCAGGGTATTTTTTTTTTAAAAGGACAAACTCTACAGGCCTGTTTTGTACTTCCTTTTAACAAATAATAACCATACATGCTATACTCATTAAATTTTACTCATTAAGTGGCTAAGGACCCATGCTTAGAAGCAGTGGAATTGGTAGAAGTATCAAATTAATTTAGACAAGTGGCTATAAAAATGATCTCCCTCTAGGAAAGAGGAAATAATGCTGAGATTACACAAGGCATGATATACGCTATATGCTTATATTGTGGAAATGTGTTATGAATACTTTTGCGAGGAAACTAAATTCATTTTTTTTCTAGGATTGAAAGTAGTTTTTACAAAATCAACGTTGAGACCTGGAGTCCCCCCTTTCTTCAATAGCAAATATACATACTGATAAAGTCACTCGCGACCATCTGTGCCTTTAGGAAACAAGTTATTACTCATTTTTTTGAAGGGAAAAAAAAAACAGAACCCACCCAAAACCAAAACCTTAAGAGCTTCCTCTGAAGGCACAGGGTTCCGCAAAGACGGATTGTGTTCTGATAATAGTTTTACGGCCCGGGATTGGCCAAGACTGCACAGGTCCAACAGGCAGATTAAGGGTCAACAGGGCAAATACTTTCTTGAAATCCACCGTCCAGAGCCAGGCTTAGCAAAAAGTCTCTTCTCTGAGGCTTCTCTCTCCACTTCCAACTGGACCCTGCTGCTGAAACAGCTCACCCCAACTGGAGCCTGGGGGTCAGAGTGCCACCTGGGAGAGACACCACCCTCTAAAGAAGGACCTGGGAAAGACAGGGAGCCCCCTTCGGGGAAGGACCCCCAGGAGGACCAAGGCAGGGCGGGGCTCCCCTGGAGGACAGACCCTCCCCGTGGAAGGATCCCAGCAAAGTAGGGCGCCTCCTGGGGGAGGGACCCCGGGAGAGATAGGGGCGGGGAGGGGCGGGGCGCGGCTAGGTCAGCGGGGGTGTGTCCGAGAGGCCTGCGCACCAGGCGAGGGTCGGTCTGGGAAGCGCACACTTGCGCGGTGCCAGCGAGCGAGCGTGGACGCAGCCTTTCCCAGGAGCGCAAGGAGCGGCTACGGCGATATGCGCGGGGGCGGTACGGGAGCCGCGCTCCCGGCGCTTCTGGCCTCGGTGCTCTGGGTCACCGTGCAGAGCCAGCAGAGAGGTGAGCCCTGCGACCGGAACACGGGTGACCCGCGGGTTGGGGAGCGGGAGCGTGCGGGTGGCGCGGGACAAAGCGCCGAGCTCCGGCGTGGGGTGGGCGCACGCACCCTGGCGCAGCGCGGACCTACTGCGGGCCGCACGGTGCTGGGACGTCGTCCCCAGAGGACGCTGGTGCTCCCGGAGCCTTCGGCTTTGGTTTCCTCTGGTTCCAGGCGGGGCGGGTGGGGGTCGCCCGCTTTCTAGTTTCTGCGGGACCTTGCGTTCCAGCAATGCAGTGAGTGAGTGGCGAGAGTGGAGTATCGCGGAGGAGAGAAGGGCCATAGACTTCTCACCCAACACCTGAGTGGTTGTGACTGGCGGGGACCTCCAGGCTGGTTGCTGATCCTGGAATGAATGGGAACAGAGTTCTCCTGCTTTCTCCTCATTGTCCTGTGCTGCGGAGAGAGAGAGGGAGAGACCCTGATAGGAGAAAGGCGGGCTCCTCTGGGTCCGGGGTGGTCTAGTGGGAAAAGACTGATGGAGAAGGGGTCCCAAGGTCAGCCGTCCTGGGCGACTGGAGCGCGCATATGGTATCCAGTTCGCAGATGTGTTCTCTGAAGCGTGGTCTTTGTGTAGTCCTTGAGTGACCAAATGGACTTCCCACGCGTGTTTACACATGAGGTGGGGAGAGGCGCTAGAAAGGACGGAGAGAGTGTCCTCTCTGCGTGAAATCAGTAGCTTTTTTTGTTTGGGGACAGAACCCAGCCCAAAGTGAATTTTCAGTGGGTGCAGAGGGTGGGAGGTGGAGGGAGAGCGAATTTGCTGTGCCACCCAGAGTTGTCCTCGGGCTTATACTTAGCTAGCCAGTCACAAATGTTTGCTGAAAACATCTCAATGCATGCAACAAGTGACAATGAGTGTGTTCCCACACATACTGCGCTCTAAGAGCGCAGGTTAAAAGTAGAAGGCCCGATTGGAAATGCCCTCGTGAGAAAATGTGTGTTTGGGCATTGTGCAGAGCTGCGAGCTATGCAGGCCGTGAGCATCCCATTCATTCATTCATGCATTCATGATGAAAGCGCTGGACCGAGCTGGAAACACAGCCTTGAATAGCCAGGCGGCTGCTCAGCTCCCTAGCGGAGCGAGCGGGGGCTGGGAGAAGGGAATTTACATAAGTTATCAGGGAAAGAAAGAGCCAGCCTTCGGGAGGGAAGCCTTTGACTCTGAGAGTCCAACTCCTGTCTGTGAGGTTGTTGAAAGTGACTAAATCACGGTTCCCACAGGGTGGGGAAAGCAGCTTGCCTCGGTTTATTGTTTCAAGAAATTGAAAGTCTTAATTGAAGAGGTGCTCTGAATGCTTTCCGCTCCCCCCAGGGCTGGGCGCCTGGCCTGGGTGGTTATGAATGGTGTTTGGAGAAAGTGGACTGCACGGGGCTTTCCTGCTTTGAGATGCAGCAGAAAGCTGTCTCCGGCACAGCCTTTGAATCGCTCCTGTCTAGTCTGTTTTTGCCAATCCATACCTTCCCTAATGAGCATCCTTGAGAATTTTGTTCCCTGTGCGTGGCCTGGATGGTTGGGGAGATGGTATGACAACATAATAAAATAATCCTAACCTATAAATCATCCATTTAATTAACTAGCTCTGGGATGTGAGTGTGTGTGTATGTGTGTGTGCTGTGATGTGCTGTGGTGTGGTCTGGTGTGTGTGTGTGCTATAGCTCGCCTACTCTCACTCATAACATTGCCCTGATTGGTCTTAAAAGTATGGGTTCAAATCATTCCCCTGCCTCAGCTTTCTGAGCAGCTTGGACCATAGGTACTAACCACGCCTAGTGGGGTGCCTGTAGTTTTGAAACCGATCACAGTTCTAAAAGTGTTAGAACATTAAACAATTCCTATCATTTCCACGGGGACTATTTTATAACTGTGCCTCTGGCTGAGATGGAAACTTTGAAGTGAGTTGTTCTATAAGTATTGGATAATAAGTGTTGTGTTTCTAGGACTGTGGGTGTAGCTCAGTGGTAGAGTGTTTGTCTAGCGTGCAGAAGGCCCTAGGTTCAAACTCTAGCACAGCCCAAATGAATGCCCAAGCTATGTTTCTTAAAATAATGTGCTAACTTCAGAGCTGGCCACTGCAGGTACAGGAGAAGACCTAGGGGCAGAGTGCGCATTTCGGTCAGTGGTGTGTTCGTTTTAGCAGGCGTACGCTTACTCTGTGCTGTGCTCCACGAGCTGATTTCAAAGACGCTGCTTCCCTTTCTGAGGCTGTATTGTCACTGAGGCAGTAAAATGTCACTGTAAGGTAACAAGGAGGCTGTGCATATTTAAAAATGACTAACACCCCCATCCATGAAGCCTGTGCTATCAGCTCTCTCTTTGCTTTCCTAGAATTCATGTATAAAGCCTGTGTTTTTAGTTAATCTTCTGTATTGACTACAATGTCTTGGGTAGCTCTTAGAATTGTGTTGTTCCATTAGCTAGCACAATTAAGTGTGTGTGTGTGTATGCTTATTTATTTCATGATAATGATTCTTGAAGCACCATTTCATTCATAAGGTCCTATGGACATTCTTTACGATTTACAGTAACTTCATTGGCAAGTGATGTAATTAATACCTTATGCCTTTAGGTACCAAATTCTTCAGCATCACGACTCACTAGGTACATCACTTATACTTAGTTTTACTCTCTGTAAAATTAATGTAGGAAAAGAGTTCACGAGTGTACTAAATACAGCTAGGCCATGATAAACATTATGTGTGCCATTGTTATGAATACTGTTATTACTCTTATCTACAGAGTTATGTGGGGAAGGCTCCTTCCAAACTATATTGTCTCTATACTGTTCTAAAACTATCGAAGTTATGTTTGAATCAAATCGTGCTGGGCGCAACTGTTCAGATGTATCGTTCTGATTGGCCTTGGCAGTAGTTCTGCTTCCTAACCTTGGTGACAGTCCATTCCCATCCTGTCTCCACCCTCAGCCCTGCTATAATCTTTCTTTTTCTGGAAAGACTAGCTTGAGAACACTTGCCTTCCCTGCTTGGATTTCTTTCCCATTTCCTTGATGCTCGTGAGGTAGCTACTGAGTCAGGCTCCTTCTGTGGCATGCCCTTGTCTCTCCTTATATGTTCCCAGACCCACCTTTCCAAACATGCTACCATGGTGCTGTGTCACACTGGGGTAAACCCAGGAGGCTGGAAGGCACCCTGGCCTACTTACTATCTCACGGCTGAGGGTCTTAGGCAAACCTATACCTGTGCCAGGCTAACCAGTGTCCAGGAACGAATAAGAAATGTTCTGCCAGTCTGCCTGCTGTCTGGGTTCTAGAGACCTGGAACTCTTGCATGCCTTCTGCCTCAGACTCCAGTGTTTCAAAGTGCACTAAGGGATACATAAGAAACGACTGGTAATGGACTTGGTCACTCCCTTTCGAGATGGCCACTGCCTGCTATTTCTTGGCTGTCCTCACATTGCGGTTCCTCCTTGGAATGCTTCAATGCAAACGGTTTGTAAAAATTGCTTCTTAAAAGTATGGGTTCAAGTCATTCCCCTGCCTCAGCTTTCTAACGTGTGCACTTTTAAATTGCTACCTTTGAGCTTGTCCTTGGACAGACAGGTGTTACCAGAGCAGTGTTTTCTAGAGCTCTCAAAGTTTAATACGGGATTGTTGCTTTAGACTACTTCTCAAGGTACTGTTCCCTGTATTGCTAATGGGCTTCGTGTTTTCTTTCCTCTTGGTCGTAAGGAATTGATTGACACATATTTGAGGCTTTTTCTGGCGCAGAGAAATGACAGCATGGCAACTCTAAGGCAGACAGGATGGCTTAGTTTTCTGAAGAAGTTATTGCTAATGAAGAAAGCTAAGCCTGCCTTGTGAAGGCTGAAATTATCAGGAGCCAGCCACCAGAGAGTGTGGAAGCTACACCCCGAGCTGTAGTGTTTTGTGGGTTCCATTCCTCAGCAGTGTATGCATGAGCTAGAAGATATGGAGAGCTTGTTTACACCCTTGTCAGGACTTCCTTAACTTGCTTCTTTTCTAGTATAATAATATGCATCCCCAGACAACTGAGCAAATCAATGCATCGCAAAATTAATGAGCAGGAAAAAGCCTCTCTGTATACGTCGTTTAGTTAAGGTCATGAACTTTGGTTCTGTTGGAGCTTGCCCGTCAGGTAGCTATTTCAGCTTAAAGCACCACACACCAGCTGGGTTCATTGCTTTTTTTTTTTTTTTTGTCCTTTATAGAAGGGGTGACAGTCACTGCTCAGAGTAAGCATTTACTAATAAAGAACAGGGAATCCTTCCACTTGCGTCTTTGTTTTCTCAAGGCCGGGTCAGGAGGACTCTCTGTGGGTAACTGGTTCCCACTCTTGCTGGGGGGTGGGGGCAGCAGACAATGGGAGCAGTGTGGAGCTCGGTGGATAACATTCTTGTCTTGGTTAGCACTTATCTCCAAGTATTAACTCAGAAATGGTGGCGTTGCCACCATGCTGCTAGGAGCGTGACTGCAGATTGTGCCCACTTAAAAAAAAGTCATTCATTTGAAGTTCGAATCTCTTCATTCCAGAAGTTATCTTTGAAGTCTGCTCTGTTGACTCAGCGGGCCTTAACCGCTTGTACCTCTGTCTGCTGTCTCTGGTGGTAACGTCGCCTTTAGATCAGTGGGGATTCATGGACAGTACCAGCTTCTCTCATTCCCGGAGGTATTTCCTGGATTTTTCCCCCATGGTTCTGGAATTTCCTGCCAGAACCTTAGGACATTCTCAGCAATAGTAGAGATGTTAAAGGAGACGTTTAAATTTAATAGATCATTTTTAGATCTATTAAATTTTTAGAAAAGAACATTCAGGGCCATTGACGTGTCTCAGTGGTTAAATCACATGCTTCCTTATGACCCAAGTTTGATCCTTGGGACTCACGTGTTGGAGGGAAAGAACCAACTCCCTTAAGTTGCCCTCTGACCTCTAAATGTGTGCTCTGACATGCATACACAAACATGCCCACACATACACATTTAATCATAATGCTGGTGGTAATAGATCACCCATTAAATGTCTTCTACGCTTGTGCTGAAGACAGAATTTTACTTATAAAATGTGGTGACTTACCATTGCAAGCACAGGGGAAGTAATTCTTCCTTCTCAGAATGGCTCCCTCCCTCACTGCTAGACATTCATGTGGTTTTTTTTTCCCTGTGACTTTGGTTTACCAAACTCTCCCGGTTGGTTGGTTTCCCTTTTTTTCTTTTATACCATTTGCTCAACTTGTTTCTTTGAAGTTTTTTTTTTTGTTAAAATATTCCTCTCTCTCTCTCTCTCTCTCTCTCTCTCTCTCTCTCTCTCTCTCTCTCTCTCTCTTTCTCCTTTGTTTCCATTGCAAATAGCCCTGAGCTACCTGAATTATCAGCCAGGTGATCTAGTGTCTTGCAGCAGTTAGACTAATTCTACTGAAAGAATTCCCCACTGTTATCGTATGCCTGGTCCTTCTTTTGTTTGTTTCCAGTACTGGGTTTCCATGTGAGTTCCCTGGCTGTTCTGGAACTCACTTTGTAGACCAGACTGGTCTCTGACACAGAGATCTGTCTGCCTCTGCCTCTGGAATGCTGGGATTAAAGGTGTGTGCCACCACACCCAGCATCTCTTTGCCTCCTGAGATTCCTTCTTTTGCGTTCCTACCGTGGTCCACCATAATTTGCCCAAATTCCATCCTAGCTACCAACTGTTATGCTAGCTTGGCATCCTGCTTCTGTCTTAGAAATTGGTCCTCTCTGCGGCACAGCTGTTGAGCATCCTGTCACCTGAGATGCCCCCTAGCATCTCCTCACTCACAGCCTGCAGCTGACTGCCCAAGGGATAGCTTGTTGTTACAGCTTGTGCCTGCTGCCTCATTTCTCAATCTGCACTGGATTCTGTATTAAATCAGGGTTCCCACACAGTCATCGTTGTTCCCTGGGCCACTTCTGGGTTTTTTCCCAGAATGCCATTAGGCAGAGTCAAAAAGAAAGGACATTTCTCTTACACTTCCAGGCATTTCTTAGTCCACGTGGAAAATCAGAGTCTTGGCTTTAGGACCTGGGTCAGGGTGACAGTAACACCCACAGAGCCACAACGTGCAGACGAAGAGCTAGATAATCAGAGGCACTTCCTAGATGATCCATCTTGTTAGATGCCTCCCGGGTTCTTAGTTTAATTGGGGACGAGCAGTGTGAACTAAGGTAACATGGAAGCCAGTTGTCAGCCGAGGCGCATCAGTCACACGGCGAGTGGCTTCCAGTTGCTGTCTGGGGAAGAAAGGTGCTTCCGTGGATCTTAGCTCGACTTAAAGTTCTGGTGCTTGCAGAGGAAACTGGCCTGAGCACGACAGCAGGGGACACTGCTTTGGTCATGGTACTTCATTGAGTAGAAACTCTAAGACACTCTGCTCCTGACTGCCTTCCTTTCTGTGAAGCAAGGGCTGCAAGGACATTTCTCATGTTCTGGTTGGATTTGCTTTCCTGTCTGAGAAACTCAAGTGCCTGACAAGGGATTGTCTCCTTACCATGATTCTCAAGGAAGGAGTCGAGGCTCTGGAGTCCAGGCACCACTGTTGCCTGTGGACTACGTTCCTTGTCCCTGTTTCCTTTCTTCCTTGGAGAACTCGGAGCTTCCCCAACCTCACCTGTACCTAGGCTGACCTTGCAGCAGCTCCCTCCTTGGGTACTCTGCCTCAGGTATGTGAGAAGGTACTGCAATGACTGCTCCAGACAGGGCACAGAGCTGGGAGTAGGGTCCACCTGCCGTGGCAGCATTGCCCTGCTGTGAGTGTTGAGCTGTGTCTACCACAGCCTCTAAGATGGTCATCAAAGCCTCCAGGAAGCTGTTGGCACCTGACATTCCTGAAGAGCGAATTGACCCTGTTGCGTGCCTTGCCACTGTCTGCTGAGTGAAGCTTCCAGGGCTCTCAGCTATGACCTGCCTCACCTTCCATGCTGACTGTTACCTATCTTGTGTTGCTGTAGTTCTCAAGTCTGTGAACCTTGGCTGGCTTTTCTACCACAGGAGAAGCCCTCCATTTCACCTGGGTCACTCTGACTTATTCCAGAATGCTCGCTGCTCCTTTTCCTTCTTCTCGGGCAGGTGTTTGTAGCCATCTCTTCGTTTGTTTGTTTTTCTGCTTGTAATTTGGATATCTCACCCAGCACCCAGCACCCAGCACCCAGTGATGTTAATTCTGTGGTGACTGATGGATGAGTGACTGTCCCCATGCAGACAAACAGCAGGGGCCAGAGAGGAGAGTGGGAAACGTCATGCGTCATGCAGAAATCCAGACAGGTAACCTGCTTGGGGTCAGGAGAATCAGCGATAATCTCCTGAAAAGACCAGGCTAGCCCAGGAAGGCTGGAAGCTCTGTAAGTCACCCGTATAAGCCTTGGAAAGAGAACAAGGAAGGATTTGGATGACAGGACTGGGCCAGGAGTGACCAAGCATTTTTGGGACCCAGGCATGAGTTCACAGTCTAGAACAGCACACACGAATAGAGACCATCTGGCAGGAGAAATACCTTCAGAAATGCTTTCGCTTAAAGTTGGGTCCTGAGAGCTCTCAGGCCAGCCAGGGTCACCAAATCCAAGAGCTCCATTCAAATTCAGTAAGTCTCTGCCTTCAGAAAAGAAAATAAGGTGTGAACGGATTGAGGAAGACGCTCAATGTAGCCCTTATATATCTAACGTACACACATGCATGTACACACACACAGTCCGCGACACACCATTCTTGCCTTCCAAAGGTGTTATTAAACATTGCTATCATTTATCAGTCTTGTTAAACCTGCTGCCATTGGGTATAAACAATAGTTAAGAGGCTACTCCTCCACACTGGCTAAGACCGAGGTGGCGGCATTAGGGGTGGTACTCGTTGAGCCTGCTAGCCTGTCTCGCAGACTTGGTGACCGTGTCTACTACAGCAGCCTCCTCGCTCCCAGCTTTGATGACACCCACACTGTCTGTCTTCGCATAAGAACAGCCAGACAGCCCAAAGAAGGATAGTAATAGATATGCTCCAACCAGAGCACCCACCAGGAACCACATCACCAGGTCACGAGAATTTAGGGCCATTTGCAGTTGTCACCAGAGTGACGGTCGATACAAACAACGTGGAACACACTGAGAATCTGTGTGCCATCCTTGAGCAGGGAATAGGCTAGCCTTCCTTGTGTGGGTCCAGGAGAAGGAGGGTGTGCAGAAGCACTCCAGTTGTGCTATATGGAGTCTCCTAACAATCTGGAATACAGTCAGCATTTGCTGTGTGATTCAGACTTGGCATTGGTTGACTAGCTTGTTGGCATTTGCTGACTTGCTATATTTTTGTATAAAGTTGAGGTTTTTAGGGATCATACCTACCTGGCTTTAGGACTTTAAGTGGAGGGACAGCTGTTCCCTCCACTTAAATGATTTGATAAAATATCAAAAATCATAAAGATTATAAGCAATCTTTTTTTTAAAGATTTTTATTTATTATGTATATAGGTTTCTTCCTTCATGTATCCTGCAGTACAGAAGAGGACACCAGATCTTATTACAGATGGTTGTGAGCCACCATGTGGTTGCTGGGAATTGAACTCAGGACCTCTGGAAGAGCAGCCAGTGCTCTATTCCTCTGAGCCATCTCTCCAGCCACCTATAAGCAATCTTTTAGTGTAAGTGGGTGTGCATGCGTGCCCCTGGGGGCCTGTTTGTGTGGGGGGCACAGGATAGGCGCTCTCATTGAACCGGAGACAGAAAGTAGAATGGAGTGGTTTTCTACTGAGTTCCTGGGATTCACCTGTCTCTGTGTCCCCAGCATTGGGATTATAAGCGTATGTCACATGCTGGCTTATTCATCTGGGTTCTGGGCATTGAACGCTGTCTTGCAAGCACACTTGTCGATGGAACTGTCTCCACAGCTCCCTTGGAACTTTTGTTGCACAAAAAAAAAAAAAAGGATTTCCCTTTAAAATAAAACAGCCTCGTGCAGTGGAGAGCTAAGTTGGTCCTTCTGTTCCTAGGATGTCCTTGTTACATTTTATGCATTCTAACTGTCTATCATGAGCTCATTTTGAGACCCAGGCTTCAAGTTAGCCCACCTGAGAGCTTTCTGATGGTGGTTTCTACTAAGATAATGTGGCCTGTATTTTGTGTCTCTCCCTACTCCAGGTCAAGCCAGTGTCTCTTTCAGTGTCTCAGCAGGCTTCTGTGCCTGGTTGTGCGTGCATCCTGAGCCAGGGCAAGGATGCAGCAGCTCCAGATAGAGGGCCGTTCTCTCAGGGAGTCCTTACCGGAAATGCCGGCAGCATCACTAGAAGAACTTCCCCCATTGATGTTTGTTTTTAGTTGATGTTTGGAGTTCTGAGATGCCTATAATGTCACTCAGCTACATAACGAATGGGGGGCTTTGCTGGTCCCTTTTCTCTGTCCCAGATAGGTGTCCCTCTGCAATATTTTATCTGCTATACATGCCTCGGTTATCATGGATTTCTCAATGAGGATATATTTCTAAGTGTATCTTGCCAGTGACATGTGACAGGTGGCCATGGTAGATATACTTACTCCAAACCGAAGGGAAGCTGTTCATCAGGGCAGATGACTGGGTGTCTAGAGAAAATGAGCCCTTTTCCTGAGGACAGTTCATAGAGACTTTAGTCTAGCTATGGGTCTAATGTTAACCTTTCTTTAACTTGAAACACACCACACACACACATACACACACACACACACACACACACAAGATCTTGGTGTCATCCCAAAGTGTATCTTTAAAATAATTCTATTTATGAGACCTGTTAATGTTTACATTTAGCAGAATTTTCACTGTGAGTCAAACCTCAGTTTGGGTCTTTGTCAGCATAATCAAGTGAAGAGCTGCTGAGAATTTCAGTGTCAGAGAACATAGGTGCATAGGTCAGAATATTCAGGTGCACAGGTCAGGGCACTCAGGTGGATAGGTCAGAACATGCAGGTGCACAGGTCAGGGCATGCAGATACATAAATCAGAGCACCCAGGTGCACAGGTCAGAGCACACAAGTTCACAGGTCAGAACATACAGGTGCACAGGTCAGAATATACAGGTGCACAGGTCAGAACATGCAAGTACACAGGTCAGGGCATGCAGGTGCATAGATCAGAGCACCCAGGTGCACAGGTCACAGCATACAGGTGTATAGGTCAAAACACCCAGGTGCATTAAGTCAGAGCACACAGGTGCACAGGTCAGAACATTCAGGTGCACAGGTCAGGGCATGCAGGTGCACAGGTCAGAGCACCCAGGTGCATAGGTCAGAACACACAGGTGCACAGGTCAAGGAAGAACTGATGATCTTACCTGGACCTTGGGCCCTGCACCTCGAAAGAAAGATTTATGCTCTCCGGGAGACAATAAGGCCAGATCTATTTAGGGGTGCCACCAGAGAGTTGAAGAAACAGTTGGCAGTGGGGTTCTTGAAGCTCATCAGAAAGCAAAAACGTCCTGGGTGGGGGAGAGTGGATTTGAAACCTATACTTAATTTTTGAATTAATTTAGCATGTGTCTGTGTATGTGTGTACAAATGTGTGCAGGTCAGGTGGGAAGGTGCCTATGTGGATGTCTGAGTCCATCTTGTGTCAATCATTTCTCTCCTTTCACCATGTGGGTCTTGTCAAATTCAGTCGTCTGGCTTGCTTTTGCCCCTATACAGTCTTTGGAGAAGCTTTTGGCCTCCTTCTGTCTCCTAGATCCTAACTCTCCATGAAGCAGAAACTCAAGGTCTCAGGGCACCCAAAGGACAGCTTCAGAATTTCTACAAAACTGCCAGTCAGGAAATTATGCCGGCAGTTGAGTTCAGTCGGTAGACCATTTTTACTGCTTAGCAATATCGAATCTGTCCTTCCATAAATCATATTTCTCTTTATTTATCATCATCCTTGATTTCTCTCAGAAAAATTTATGTCTTTTTTGGTGCATTGGTCTTGAATTTATTTCATTAGTTTTTAGTGCGTCTGTGTGTTGTGATACAAGTGTGTGGCAGATGCGGCCTCTGTGAGCGTCCTGTGTGGAGAAGGCCCTAACAGATTGCCAGTGGTCTCTGTTTATAGAGCCATCTTTGCTTGGAGCCTTTAACATTTTTCTTTCCTAACAATAAGCTCCAGATCTTTGTTTTCATGAAATCTCAGCAGTTCTCCCAGAGATAGCTGCTCAAGGTCTGTGATTAGAAAGCCGAGTCGGTGTCTGCCGTTCTGGTTAAAGAGTTCCTGGATTGCTGAAGGAGGCAGGATCTGCCTGCCGATCACCCTGCTGAAGTTTATGCCACGCTTACTTGGCAAGATTGGCTCAGCTCAGTGTCAAAGCTGGAGGAAGGCCCACAAGGTCCAGTCCTGTGAACTCAAAGCATCATTCCCCAGGGAGTCGGTTAGACACAGAGCTTGGCGGCCCCAGTGTGACCCCAGTCCTGATTCAGCAAGATCCCCAAGTGACCTGGGAATAATAAAGCCGAGCCTTCACTTGTATCCGCCTCTCTATGTACCATGTGCACCGCCGAGTCACAGCAGCCTTGATTATGACTGGGGAGGGGGGTCACTCTTCACAGTGCTAGCCTCATTTTGTAAAAAGAAATCTTATCCACTTGGGGTGCGTTTCAAGTCTCTTTAAGGGATTGTCGGAAACCGAGTAACTCTAAAGCCCGACATACTGTTTTCCCTATGTGCACATGCAATAGTAACTTCAATTTGTGAAGCAGACATGGCAAGAGATTAATAGCAGCCAGTGACAAATGTGGAACATAAGAAATATAATGTGAATTTATAGTTGAGTAGAGAGAGAATGTGAGATTCTGGAGCCAGGATTGGTTCCTATAATGTATGTGGTCGGGCAACAACTTTGCTCAGTGTTAGAGGACAATACCTTTTTATCTGAGAAAACAGTGTTATGGAGGCCGTGAGAATGTCACAGGTCATCTAACTCTCCGCACCTTTGACTGGAGCGTCTGCCCCTTCGTAACTCTGTGTGTCGCCGACAGCCATCTCAAAAGTCTTTCGGTTTGTGTAATGTGTGCTAGATTAAAAGTAGTGTCAACCCAGTGGGTTCAGGTACCTTGGGGGTAAGCATGGACAGTGTTGACGTGTGGCACATCTCGAATGCCAGATGACCTCATCAGACACTATGGTCCACGTACATCGGGAAGGCGAGTCCTCTCTGAAGCTTTCTTCAGGCACGGGCATCGTCACATAAGTTAAGGATACAAGTCAGTGCAAACGGAGTAAGAGAGAGGCAGCTTGAAATTACTAAAAATGCCAAGGCTGTTTAGGCAGAGCTCTACACCAAGGGCAAATGTGCACGTGACCCCCGCAGAGCGTCACTCTTAGCACATGCCTGGGGTAACATCAGGGACATTAACAATTTAAATCATAGCCAGAGTGCAGAAGTGGGAAAAGAGCTAGAAAAAATAATCAAGACCGTAAAAGGCCATTAGAAAAGTGCACAGTTTGGGGAAATGTTTAGGCTGGCTAGGAAGTGATGGATGATCTGGGCAGGGTGGCTGCGGCCTTTAGTCCAGCACCTGGGAGGCCAAGGCCTGAAGAGTGTGAGTGAGCCAACCCCGGCTACACAGTATGGCCCTGCCTTAAACAAAATGGAATTAGTTTTTAAGTGAACAGTGAGATAGATTTGTGAATAGGAACGATTCTCTTTATCAGGAGGGAATGCCCATTTCTGACTCAAAGGTCCCATTTGCTCTGACTCTCAAATCAATTTCCTTCCTCTAAGGATTTGGAAGGAACAAGGCGTGGGCGTCCCTGGTCAGTGGACAAGATTGAAGTTTGAAATGTATATGGATGTTGTGGTTTTGTGAAGCTTGGGTAGAATGTTGAAATTACTGCCCTTGGCACTTTATGATGATGGGATTGTGTGTGTGTGCACGCGTGCGTGTGTGCGTGTGTGGTTTCTCTGCATCTAAACTTAAACTCTGAACCCAAACCTTCAATATGACCAAATATTATTAATCAGATACCACGGGGGCTGGAAAAATAGCTCAGTGGGTAAATCACTCGCCGTGCAAGCGTGGAAGTCTGAGTTTGGTTCCCTGGTACTCACGTGGTGTCAGGTTCTGTAGCGTGTCTGTAATCCTAGTGTCCTTATAGTATGATGGAAAGTAGAGATGCCAGAGGCTCCCATGGGAGTTAGTCTGCTCTCCGTAGAGGGGGACAAGAGAGTCCAGACCAAGGTGGGGGGTGAGGACTGACACCCAGGGGTGTCCTCTGACCTCCAAACCTGCACTCTAGTATGCATGTGCCTGTACACACACACACACATACACACACACTCACAAGCACACAGAGACACATATTTGCACACATGCACATACACGTGCACACGTGAACACACATCAAATGCGTGCACACACATATACACAGATGAAACTCGGTCTGAAAAGTGGTGCACGTGGAGAGAAGCAGGCCTGTACTACTGGACATTGTCCCCTACAGACCACATTTGTACCTAACTTGTTTTCTCCTTTGTTTACTACGCGAGAAATCTTTGTCAAGGACACCTTGAGAGCGTTGCTATGGAAATGGGCTTTTAGCAAAGCCCTCCTACTGCCTTTTGCTCAGCACCCACTCTCCTTTCTGAGATCAAACTTCCCTTCATCCCACATGAGAGAGAAAGCAGTGAGCTATGCTGAGCATGCGCTCCCAGGACCCTGGCCTGGGCTTTCCCTGTCTGCATGGTTCCCTTTTCCTCCCTAAGTTGTCTCTCACACTCTTACGTCCACTCTCTGTCTCCTTCTACCCTCCCTTTTCATCTTTTCTCTTATGCTTTCCTTCTCTCTCCCTTCCACGCTCCCTCTCTTCTCTTTCCATTTTTTTTTGGGGGGGGGCTCCATCTATCTTCCGTCCTCCACTTCTCTGCTTCCCTACCTCGCCCTCGTTCTGTGTCTTGTTCTACATTGCAGTGGGTCCTGCTGCTCAACCCGTGTTATCTCGGGAATGCTTCAGCCCTTTTTCTTTTACTAAAATCATCATTGATTAAATTTCCTTCCTTCCAAAAACCAAACAACATGTGCTTTTGGAAGAGGAGAGTCGGCAGTGGAGTTTTCTCTTTCTGGTGGCTAAAAGCGTCCTGTCCCTAAAGTGATGCAGGTCACCTTTGTTTAAATAATAATTAAAAAAAACCACTCCTACGTGTGTGCTGCTTCTTTAGTTGAGTAATAAAATAGCTAACTGGTAACTTTTGGATAGTTGTCCTTGGAAGTAAATGCCCTGATTTCCATTAAACAAACAAGACTTTCATGTTTATTTAAAGCTCAGCTTTGATGTTTCGTGTTCAAACATGTGAAATACCGATCTTTGATATACAAAGCCAGTTCATTTGGTAGCAATCTGAGTAATTTTTACTTTATAACGAGCACAGTTATGGCCATTTAACCACAGGGCTGCATTCTGGGAAGGGCACTGCAGGCAGCTGCATCCTGGGGCCCAGCAGGGCTAAGGCTCCCCCACAGGCTTCCACGGGACACATCAGCCACTCCACAGACCTGTTGTCACAGTCAAGAGACAGCGTAAACAAGAGGATGTGTTGCTGGCGTCACGTGGTGCACTGTTTGACAGAGAGGCTTGTGTTTAAGAAGGAAATGATGAACACTCGAAAATAAACGGCAGTAAAGAAGTGTGGTGGGTGGACTGAGGAAGACAGAAACTGGCAGCCGTCATGATGATTATCCAGTAAGTGCTCGTACGCAATGGTTGGTGCAGCGAGTTTGTTTACGTCAGCAACGCCATAAACACGGGTGTAATGCGCTGTGAGAGACTAAGTAATTGGCAGCTTTGAGGGCCGTTATACATATTTAAATATGGTTCTAGTGTCAGGATGCAGGACCTCGGACTTCCAAGCAAGCACTCAACCACTGAACATGCGCAGCCCTTGCTTGTGTATGTGACTTGGTCGGTCCCCCTGTGTAGCCCAGGGAACGCCTCAGCCTCCAGAGGGCTGAGGTTACACGAGTGTGTCCCCATACCCAGTTTCCAATGCAATTCATGAGATCACTGGCTCTCGTGTGGCTCCTTGTTTCTGTAAACTTTATTCTAATGCACACAACTGCACTGGAAATATAAGTTCTTCAGGTGACATACTTGCACTTAGACAAACCCTGGCCTCAAAGCAAAGGAGCAGATGAACTAAAAGTGCATCTTACAAGGAGCGCCTGCCTCACCCTGGCCATTCAGATGGACGATGAGGCCTCTCTAAAACGTGTATAGGATGCTGCGGTGGGCAAGCAGGGATCCATTGGCAGGAATTTGATATTGTCATGGCAAAACTTAGTCCCGAACTCATTTCTTAGCCACTGATTGGTCAATTCCATTCTTGGTCTTTAATATATATAAAACCAAGACAAAAAAATCATATCTGTAGTTATTTATTTGGTTATTAAGACTCATTCTACACTTGGACTAGAGAGATGACTCAGCTAATAAAGTGCTTGTCACATAAGCATGAGGGCCCAGTTCAGATCCCTAACAACCACATAAAGGCACGGTGGGGTTTGGTGCACGCCTGTAACTCCAGTATTGATGGGGCAGGGTGGACATGAACAGGTTAGCCCATCTCACTAATCCAGCGAGCTCCAGGCTCAGTGAGAAATATGGTCTTAAACCTGAGGAAACCACGTAATGGCAACCTTTGGTTGCACGTGTATATACACAAACATATATACACACATTGACACACACACATTTACATGAACATACACACACAAAAAACCTTGTTCTGATTCATCACTGTTCCTTACCACACAGATGTGGTGTGTGTGTGTGCGTGCGTGCATGTGTGGGTACACACACGTATATAATGAATTCTGTCTCTAGCCTCAGTGTGCTTCGAAAGTAAATTGAGGAATAATAGCACTTACATTATTTCACGTTTGACAAGACCCTGTGGAGTTGAGTTGAAAGCAAGGGGGGAAAGCACTTGAATGTGGTGTCCAGAGCCAGTGGCAGTGACTTGGTGTCTCTTACAGAGCCTGTCTTACTCCATGGTGGCTGTGTGGCACAAGGCATATGGTTTTGTCACATTTTCTTTGGTCCTTTTAGTTTTTATTTATTTATTTATTTATTATGTTTTTGTTTTGTCTTTTTTTTTTTTTTTTTTTTTTTGAGCCAGGGTTTCTCTGTGTAGCCCTGGCTGTCCTGGAACTCTGTAGCCCAGGCTGGCTTTGAAGTCACAGAGATCCCCCCTGCCTCTGTCTCCAAGTGCTGGGACTAAAGGAGTGCGCCACCACCACTCGGCTGGTGGTTTCATTTTGATCCTGAAGCTTGTACACATCGTTGTAACAGAGGCTTGGATTCTCAGCACACTTATGTTACCATGTGCTGGCATAGCTATACTGTCTTCTTGAGGAAAAACGATCGGATTAGAATGAGCTCTGCCCAGCTTGTGAGCAGCTAGCAGATCATGCTGGGGACATGTTGTAAATGACTTCAGTGTAAATGTTACCATGTCACTCCTGAGACCCTCCTCATCCTGGTCACTGAGCAGGTGGTACGCATTACTAAAATCTGTTAAGCTTGCTCTTATTGTTATTGTTAATGAAAAATTCTCTTACTTAATATAGTACCTACTCCTTCTGGTGATTGGTGATCATTTTCTTGTAAATTAGCAAAGCTGTTGAGTATGGGCTAATCGGACTTCCTAAATGTCAGCAGGTGAACCCTGTCTTGCTGCTGAGCTGTCCTGAGCAAAAGACCAGTGGTTCCAATAAACTGGCGGAACAGCCACGGATGTCTTAGACTGTTATGCAAAGGATTGCTGCTGATGGGCTTGGCTCTTGAATGCACATAGCCCCAGGACTGTCGGAAACAAATGCTCACAAATCTGGGTGAACCACTGCCTCCTGACCAGAGGGGGAGCACGCCCCCTAGTGGAGGTTCCGTTATAGCTGGTCCCAATCACAAGCTTTTATGACCCTGATTGGTCCAAAACAAACGGCTGTGTTTTGCTGCAAAGATAAGTCCAAGCTGTCCCTCAGGTGATATAAGCAGGCTGTTCAGGCTCATCAGGAAGGCCCCTAGGAGACAGCCTCTTGTGCTGCCATTCCTGATATTGCAACATCAGGACCAATAAAACTCTGGAATGGTCTTTCCTTGAGTGTTCCCAGCGGTGCAGGCTGGAATGCCAAGACAGTATAAACAGTGAAGACAGTGAGGGTGACTAGGGACCTAATGACTGAGAAAGCACAAGGCCAAGGCCAGCAGCTTCCTAACTGGCGCTCCTCAGGTCCCTGACACAGGCCAGCCAGCACCACACGGAGCTGCCTCTTGATGGCTTAAGAAGCTGGATGGAGGCCTTAGAACTGCTGCTCAGCAACTGAAATAACACAGAGCAAGAAGACTTAGGGCCCACCAGTAGGAACCGCACGCAGGCCTGAATCCGCCCTATGAAAGGCTTCGATGCCACTTCTGCAAAATGCCTGCTGATTCTGCTCAGCTAGAGCTGGGGAGAGATGCTTGAAAAATGCCTGACGCAATCTGCATCGTGCGTCTAGTTTCTGAAGTTCTTTAGGAGCTCCAGGCAGCTGCCCTAGCTGGGCTTTGATTCTATATTCTGTGTCAATATAGATAGGTACCCAGAGTTCTGGCAACCGTAATGGAAGGAACAGCTGAATAAATAGTTCAAGAATGGTCGCTGCGGCTGGAGAGATGCCTGAGTGATTCAGAGAGCATACTCTCTTGGAGAGGACCTGCAGTGGGTTCCCAGCACCCATGACAGGCTGCTCACAGCAACCTGTGGCTCTAGATCCTGAGGATCAGATCCCCTCTTCTGTCTTACATCATACACACCTAAAAAAGAAAGAGGGGCCAGGACATGAAGAAGATAAGAAAGTAAGGAGAAAGAGACAGAGAGAGACACAGAGAGATGCGGGGAGGGAGGGAGGGAAGGAGGAAGGGAGGGAGGAAGGGGACCAGCCAACCCCAAGGAGCCAGACAGGAAAATGCTCAGGTCACCAGAATTGTCAAATCTTCAGAGCCAGTGGTCTTGGGCTCCAGTGTGAGCCCTGTTACATTGGCCTCTGTCCCCAGTGTGTTTTTGGCCACTGTCCCCAGTGTGAGCCCTGTTACATTGGCCTCTGTCCCCAGTGTGTTTTTGGCCACTGTCCCCAGTGTGAGCCCTGTCACATTGGCCAGGAGTGCTGAGAAGCTGGGAGCTTTCTTCCTTATCTCTGGGTTCTGCAGTGATTTCATAGATGCATCATGGGTAAATGAGAGATAAAGCAAGAGAGGATTTGGCAAATGAAGACTAAATGTGTCCGAATACTTATCAAGAAATCACCAACTTTAATTCAGGAACTTGAATTCTTAGTTGTCTTAGATTCTTCTGAGGTTTGAATCGGTGACTTTGACTGTCTTGTTCAAGTCTTCTTTGTTTCCCGAGAAGAAAAGCGCTCGTGACACTAGAAGCCATTTGATTTTTCATCCGTGTAACACATTCCTAATCGTGGTTTAATTCTGGAAAAAGCTATTGGAACAAGCCGACTAGGTTCCTTTCAGCAGAAACTGCAAATCCTTTCTTTGCTGATGATCACACTGACTTATATTATGAATTAGATCAATATAACATTCTGTGGACCTCACAAACCATTCCCCCCCCCAAGATGGAAACACACACTTATATACATATACACACTTACACACACTCTTACCTCAAGGGCCTGAAGGATTGACTCTGTAGTTTTGATCAGAATCCGTGAAGAAAGTGCTGTTGTCAGCTCAATCAACATTGGAAGATGCTTTAAGGTGGTGGAAAAATTACAGTACAGGGAAGAACTCAAAAGCTCTGAATGATGAATTATTAAACAAGCGAGAAGTGTCTGGGAGGAAGCGATGGTAATTATGTAATATTATTTTTTTTTTTGTCCATAGGTTGGTGGCAGTTTTTTTTTTTTAACCTAATTGTAGTCAGGGGACTTTCCAGTACCTGACCCTGAAGGACATTTTGGGAGGCCAGGCGTGCTCAGTTTGTAAAGGGGGCTGAGAGCAGAGCAGCCGGCAAGCAGGGAGGTGTCTATTTCATGCTCTGTGGGGTTTGGTGTGACCAAGGGTGCAGGTGCTGGTTAAATGCATGGGCAGGCAGATTATTCTGTAGTGTGTTCTGAATGGGGGAGAAAGAGGTCCCAGTTACCTTGGCGATAACCGGAGGAAATGAAGCCCCAGCAAAAGCATAGAGTCTAATACATTCTGTGTGCGGCTCGCACATGCTGGGCGTCAGCCTTCCATCCACCTTGGACTTTTCTACGCAAAGCCAACCTCGCCTTCTCAGGAGCTTTCAGTGGATTTCCTGTTCCTCTCTCTACCTGCTTACTGCCCACGCGATTGTCCTGGGTTGGGGTATCTGCAGACTTGAAGATGACTCAGTTGCCCGGGAGAACTTAAAACACACACACACACACACACACACACAAAAAAAAAAAAACACTCTGTTCAAATTGTTCTCTACAGACACTAAGTCTGGCTTTCTTTTGCCTTCTACCATGTGACCAGACACAACAGAGAATGGTAATGACTTTCTGTCATGGGAGTAAAACATATGGATGTGATGTACAATTTTGAGCCGCTCCGTTATAGTAGAACTGCTAGGTAATTCTAATCTGTTTATATGGGAAAAAAGGACTACCTTTTTTCCTTTTTATTTTATTTTTTAAAAATATATATATTTATTATGTACACAGTGTTCAGCCTCCATGTATGCCTGCAGGCCAGAAGAGGGCACCAGACCTCATTACAGATGGTTGTGAGCCACCATGTGGTTGCTGGGAATTGAACTCAAGACCTCTGGAAGAGCAGTCAGTGCTCTTAACCTCTGAGCCATCTCTCCAGCCCCAGGACTACCTTTTTGTATTCTATTAATTCTTTGAGAATTTCACACAATGTATTTTGAACGTATTCACCACCCTCTCTACCCTCCCACCCAATTTTGAGAGTCCCTACTTTCCCTACTGAGTCTAATCTGTGTGCCCCGCTAGTCTGGGGATGGAAGCCTGCTCAGGTGTGTGGTCAGCTTACCTACCAGGGCCACATCATTAAAACAGCAACAACAAACATCTGGCTGTCTCCCTTCGAACCGGTGCAGAGTAAGTCTTTCAAGAGAACCGTTTTGTCTTTGATTTAAAATCCTAAATATTTACAATAAAGCACCATCGAATATACTAGGTAGAACTCAAAGGTCAAAGACATTAAAGACAAGAATTCTGTCTATACAATTAAAAGAGTTTAGTGTTACTAAAAAGCAGGTGTGGGTATGCATGCTTGTGAAGGGTTTTGGATGTCGTAGGCCAGTGCTCTACCACTGAGCTGCACCCCCAGAGCTGGCTGTGTTATTTACAAAGGGCATATCAGAGTCTGTGGTCCTTAAAGATCAACATCTAGTGAGCTGGGATCTGCAGGAGGCTAAGCTCTTGTCGGAACTGTTTACGTGGTCTGTTTTGGGCGATGGCTCCCCCACCCCGCGCACACTGTTATTTCTGGATCTCTATAGCATCTCTGCTGCTAGTGCTCCTCTTTATCAAGATAAAGTTAAGTCTCAGAAGAAGTCTAGTGGGGATCCTGGTCTTAGAGTTGCGCAAAATCTGCCACTGAATTCTTTGAACATGCCCAGAGCCCCAGCTGCTTGGAGATAAACATCAGCTAACACAGAGATATTGGGCAGAGCTGGGATTATCAGTGTGGGGAGAACCGTACAGTCTGGATACTTGTGTTCCGAAGTTTTATTCACCCCAGGAAACAATCCATCGTGAGGGACAAAAGAAAGGAAAACAAGATTGTATGTAATTGCAGGGAAGACCCTGCATTCCTGCCAGAGACAGGCAGCTGGTGGCTGTCTTTGAGGACAGTGGCCAGTTTCTTTGGGCAGTGTGTGAATTATAACTTGTCTTTAAACATATTGTTTAAAAATTTTATTAGAAAAATTGCAACCCACGATCTAGAATTGTGCACTGAGAACCTGGATTCGACAATTGCTGTTCACTCCCTTCTTCAGTGACTCTCCCTCCGTGTGTCTGTCTGTCGCTATGTCAGTCCAGGCTAGTTTCTGCTGCATCTCAAAATGAATTGAAGGCAGAAGAACACCCGCTCCTAAACATTGAGGCTACCCATTCATAATTGTTTTTGTTGCTATAGCAAGATGCATAAATCTTCATGTTTTTACACTATTTTTCACAATCATATGTGCGTAAGTAAGAATCCCAAACCTGGATGAAAGCGTGGAACATATTTACTCCCGAAAATTTCTTCATGTCTTCTAGCTAGGGTTCTGGGTTCTTCTTACAGATGTGTCCTGTTTGTCTCAGAGTTCCACAGCAGTGAGCCTTGAAAGCCTTTGTTGTACCCAGTTTTGGTGGAAGGGCCCTTCATTCAGCACACGGATTTACCGGCTTTTTTGGATTTGCCTGTGACGTGGGTCACATAGCTTGACTTGACTGATTTGGCTTTTGAACTTTGACTTCCAGGCTTGTTCCCTGCCATTCTCAACCTGGCCACCAGTGCCCACATCAGTGCCAATGCGACCTGTGGCGAGAAGGGGCCTGAGATGTTCTGCAAACTCGTGGAGCACGTGCCCGGCCGACCAGTTCGACACTCCCAGTGCCGGGTCTGCGACGGTAACAGTACAAATCCTAGAGGTAAGTACAGCCTTACTGTTCATAGAAAAGTGCACAGGGAGATGCCTTATGCATCTAGAATAGAACCCAGGGCTTTGCATGCGTTTAGCATGTGTTCCGTCTCTGAGCTCTACCACGGGCTCCCCTGTGGGAACTTATACCTTCTGAAGTAACAGTGACTTCTGCTGAGATCCTCAAAAGCTGCTCACCTTGGCGACTGGCTCTGCCTTTGCACTGAGTTTAGCAGTTCAAGAATAAAAATCCAGAGCTGAGAGCTGCGTGTGCTCTTGTTTTCTTTTAACAGAGCGCCACCCGATATCACACGCCATAGATGGTACCAATAACTGGTGGCAGAGTCCCAGTATCCAGAACGGGAGAGAGTATCACTGGGTCACCATCACCTTGGACTTACGGCAGGTAGGTGGGGCCAGTCCTGCCGGAGGGGCTCTGTAGCCCGCTGACGTCTGCCTTGTTTCTTAACACATTTGCTCTCGTCCCGCCGTTTCTTCCAGGTGTGAGGTAGGTGATACACAGTCCTTCATGGCACCATTTCCCGGCCCATTTGGTTGTGATCTCAGCCAGGAGTGTGCGGGTAGATCTTGCTGGATGGAGAGGCTAAACATGGTGTGGGAAGGGTATATGGGCACATGAGGGGCAGTCAAGGCAGGCCCTGACAGAAACCTAGGGGTTTACTGTGCAGGGAGGAGTGGCTAGACCAGACTGGATCACCAATATGGGGCAGAGGCTATATCTGACTGGTTGGTAAGGGTCAGGCACACTCACTGGCTTGACCCTGGAGAAGGACCAGGCTGGCTGAAGAGGTTGGTTGTGGTGTCTGCAGTTAGTTCCTTACTATTTTACACAGGTAACTTCCGCCCGTTTCTTCCACTGATGGGCAGCATTTGAGATGTGCTGCTGTTAGGCTATTAGAACAACCATTTAAAAACCCACTGGGACCCAGTGTATGTAGGAGTCTTGCTTTTAAGAAAAAAAAAATGTGTCTTGATCTGGTGAAGTACAGTCAGAGTAGAACTGAAGTTCATGGGGGAGGGTGCATTCTAGTTAATTCTGCTCACTGTCGGGTGGTGTGGACACACACCCTTGCCTGAGCACCACTACCGTCACTGATAAACTTTTGCTCACTGTCGGGTGGTGTGGACACATACCCTTGCCTGAGCACCACTACGGTCATTGATGACTTTGGGTGTTTTTAAACTGAAAATAAATCATTCTGAGAAAGCCTGCAGGTTTTCTTTGAATCTTGAATTTTATAGCTCTCACACTTACTTTAGGTCCCACTTGCTATGTTGAAGTCCATTTCCTATGCTGACATCGCTCAGCAGGACAGAAGACTTTCTGATTGGTGGAATTCTCGAGTAAAGATTAGTACCCATTAGGGAAATGAATACCAAAAGCACAAGAAGATAGCATTTCACCCCCATCAGGATAACTGTTATAAAAGAAACAGAAAGTCGCAGGTGTGGCCCGGGTGCAGAGGAGGAAGGACATCTGTACACTTCTGGTTGGCTTGAAGGGATGTAGCCACCGAGGAAGACAAAATAGTGGTTCCTTAATAATTCAGGTATAGAACAATGTGCCCAGCTAGTCTCCCTTCAGGTATAAAACCCGCAGAACAGAAGGGAAGGCTCAATGATACAGCCGCATCACTCACAGAGCCAAAGGGCAGGAGTAATTCAGATTTTCATTGACTGATAAATGTGTAAACTGTTTGTGGTACACACATATTATCCAAACGAAAACTTGACCCTCTAATGTGAGCATATCTTGAAAACATCACATGAAGCTGCACACAAAGAGGAAATGGTATCTGATTTGGAGGTAGGAAGTAGGCTGGTGGTTGCAGGTGCGGGGAGAAGAAAGACGGAGGTTAGTGTTTGATGGGAACGTTGAATAAGGATGCCATGTAGATGGGTGATGGTGATAGTTAAACGACGTGGATCAATGCCCCCGAATCATACAACTTAAATGGCTAAAATGGTAATTTCAGTGTTACCTGTATTTTATACAAGTAAACATTTTAACACCCTATGAAGGGCATGGTACACTGCATCAGCCCAGGTCCAGCCAGGGAACAGAAATCATGTGAGTTGCATGTGCAGAGGGGCATATTCACTGTCAGGAACTGGTTAGACTGTATTGGAGAACTGGAAAGGGGGAGGGGGCAGAAAATCTCTCAGACTGTGACGGCCATGAAGGAACCAAAGGAGGGTTGGATTATTAGCATCTGGACCCTTGGAGCAAGGAACAACACCCCTCCCCTGACTTCTGGGGAGAGTTGGAAGCTCCTCTGGGAAATACTCAGAAGCTGGAGTCAGGGGCACCTGCAGGGGTGAGACAGGAAAGCCAGGAGACAGGAGCAGTGTCGCCTCCCTCCTTGGGTTCCGGCCTCAGCCCTGCAGCCTCCTGAAGAGACACCTGGTGATTTGCAGAGCTCTAGACTCAACCTCAAGACACAGAAGCCAGGGGACACTGTCAGTCCTTTAGCCATTAGGTCCACCTTCGCCAGCAGGTGATCGCTTGCTGTGTTCCCAGCCAGCACAGAGAAGCAGCTGCAGGTGCCCTGGCATACGGTGGTCATCCAGAACCCAAATACGTTGAAAAGAAGAGCGAACTTTGGAATCTTAGCGGAGTCATGGACTGACTTCTGATACAGCCTAGGACCCGGTGCCCTTGGATCTCAGCTGAGAGAATGCCTCAGGCAGGACCAAGGAACTTGGGAACAGTTCTGTTTCATATGAACTTGCTTTTGATTTTGTTGACATGGTAGAGTGGAGATGCACAGAGAGAGGCACCAAGGTCATCTTTTCACAGAGAATGGTAGCATTATAAGTGGTGTAGTGTGCCCAACTAATTCCTCACATCCTGTAGACCTCAGGTTGCTTCTTCCTCTGACCTTTGTCTTTGTGCATAGTGTGTGTGTGTGTGTGTCTGTGTGTGTGTGTGCACATGCATATGGACACCAGGAGTCAACATCTAGTCTCTTTAAATGTTCTTCACCTCATCTTGTTGAGACAAAGTCACTCCCAAGACGTGGTACCCTCAGTTGGCTAGGCAAGCTGATCAGTGAGCTGTGGGGTCCACTTGTCTCTGTGGTCACAGATGTGCACCACCGTGCCCGGCTTGTTAATGTGTGTGCTGCGGATCCAAACTCAGGTCCTCAGGCTTGTGTGGCAGGCACCTTATAGACTGAGCCATCTCTCCAGTCACACCCCACCCCCATTCCTGTCTTCTCTCTGATCTTCAGCTATCACCAGAGGAAATGCTAAGCAAGACCTTAAGACAACCTAGTTAGACTTAGCTAATAGGATTTTTAGCAATACAATCATGCGAATCTGAGAAAACAAGCTTGCAAGTCAAGGATAATTGCTTTTAGATTTGTGAAATAGAATGGGAACATTGTAAAGCAGACAGAAGGTTCATGTTGTCACGCAGAGGGAGAGGTGAACCCGTCCATTTACTCTGAGAGGACCACTGATAATACTGTAAAACTGGGCCAGCCTTTTTCTTTCCCTCTTGTATCGCTATGCATTTAATACCTCTCCAAAGGTGTTAATGTTTACTGGAACTTTCTGTGCCAGGCCTGTGATGTGGAGTCCTTTGATCTGAGGTGTGCCACTGAATTCTCATAATCAAGCTCTATTCTCTGCCATTCCACCTCTGTGTCAGATGACTGAACATAGAAGAGAGTTCATACATCTAATGCAAGGATGGGCGTCCGGCCACTCGAGATGCTGGGCCATCGCATGCATCCTCAGATCCCACCCTTCCTTCAGCGAGAGTCTCTGATGCAAATGGTCATGCCCTAGTGTGTTTTAGTTTACATCTTGACTTGAGCGTTTCCCAGTCTGATTGCAACTCACTATTAAAGCTTTCAGAAGCTGTGCGCGTGGTCTTCTATAAGGGCTACCCAGCCTTAGCTTAGAGTTCCCGGTCCTGTGGTTTGGATTGATTCTGTTAAGGATAATAACTTGAGCTTCCAATTGAAAAGTTCAGTCTCACCCCCTGCCAAAGAAATAACGCAGTGAATAGAAGCCATATTTTGAAGTTTAAATAGCAGGTTTCTGGTGAAGTTTTGAGGGTCACTTTAAAAGGACTATTTACTGACAAATACACAGAAACTTAGAGGTGTCGCTTGGAGACGGTCCAGCCTTTTCTTCCTCAACTCTCTTCCTCCAGCTGATGTCCTGACTGTCCTGCAACTGACCTATTGCTCCATATGCCTGCAAATCTCAGCTCCTTCCACACTGTCCACGCTCCCTCACCGGCTCCCCAGTCATTGCTGTCTTTCAGGCCACAACACTAAGATGTAGCTGTCAAGGGTCCTTACAGGTTTTTTTTTTTCTATCTGACTTGAGGGTACTGAGATTCTAGCCTCTCAGATTCTTCTGTTGGTCTTTAGTGGAGCCCACTGGGGTCCACATCCCTGCAAATCCGCAGGTATCAGCACTTCTTCCTTGCTTTGGCAGTGCAGGTAGAATTGGGTGCTCTTGATCCCATAGTGTGGGACCAGGGAGAAAACAAATTGAATCGGTGTTTTGTCTTCCTTTGAAAGAAAAAGAATCCCTTTTAAGATAAAATCTGTTTCGTGAGAAAGGAAGTGTTCCCTATGGCACCGGCAGAGGCGCTGCCTCCTGGAACTGCTTCACATTTTTTTGTGTAGATTTAATTAGGAAGTGGCACTTAGTTGTGGGAACGGGCTCACAGAGGAATCTTTGTTGTGTGCAAGCTCGGAGTTGGGGGGAATCGTAGAGAGAGTCTCATTAGTTTAGAAGTCCATTGTGTTTGGTTTCCACAAATCCCTGATAAACTGACAAGACCTGGGTGGTAGACACTATTGCTAGACACACACACCGTTTGCTAAGCACATTGACCAGGCTGGTCAGAAAACTCACACAGTGCATTCCTAAGACACCCTGAGGGATTTGCGGACCTTACGTGTAAATTGTGCTCTTGTGACAAATGGGTCTTGGCTTGGTGCATTAAACAAACAAACCAAAAACAAAAAACAAAAACAAAAGTTCTGCAGTAAAGCAGTTACCCTTCTGAAATCTGGGTCACAGAGGCCCCTGTTACCACATCACCGCTGTTAGGTCAGAGCTACGCTTCAGCGTGCATAGTGACCTCCCCAGTCTCAGACACGAAGCTTTCCTGGCATTTGTTTGGCAGAATAAATAGAAGGAATCCATGGCTCTTCATGGTGGTTCAGAGTCACCCACACTGTCCCTTGTTCACATGGGTGGTCTCTGGTAATCTCCACAAACGTATGTTTTTGTTAGCCATGTCTTCTGTCTCATCTTAGCTTCCATCCACAGCTGCCCAGTGGTGTGTAAGAAATCGGTGTCGCCAGCTGTGGTGTGCCAATCAGGGACCATCAGCCTGTTGGCTTTCGGGAGTTCACCAAACACTCCTGTCCTGTTCTTCTTGGGTTCTAAGCAGCTTGGACATCTTATCCGGCTCAGAATCAGCGTTTCTGGCTGGGACCTGAGAGGGATTCTGGGAAATGAATGAGGATGGCTTTATGACATTCTTTCTCAGCAGGCTTTTGCTCTCCCAACTCTTTGATGTCAAACGAAACCTGCTTGTGCGTTTGGGGACAGAGAGGGAAGTCCACCAAAAAAATCATTCTTTCTTCCTGTTATAGTAGGGATAAACAAAAAGATAAATTGCAATTTCTGAAGAACTGTTTGAGACATACTTACCAGTTTGGAACTTGGAATCTATTCTAGTTCTCCCCTCCGCTTTCAATTCAGGCTCTGGCTATGTAACCCTGGAACTTGCCACATAGACTAGACTGGCCTTAAACGCATAGAGATCTGCCTGCCCCTGCCTCCCTAATGCTGGGATTAAAAGTGTGTACTAATAAACCCATCTGCAAGGTGATTTTTATGCTTCCAGTGTATTCTTTTATACACAGAAATGCATCATTCAAATGTAGAGGTAATACATGATAGTAACAGGAACTTTAAAAAAATATAACAAATTATAAACCAAGAGTTTTGGAGGCCTGGGGAGATGGTTCAACAGTTCTCCAGAAACCCATGTAAATTCCATGTGGGCATGGCAACCTTCTTGTAATTCCAACCCGGAAAGCAGAAACTATGGATCCCCAGAGCAAGCAGGCTAGCAAGACACTAGCCACATCAGTGAGCTGGCTAACAAGACGCTAGACACATCAGTGAGCTGGCTAACAAGACAAGAGCCACATCAGTAAGCTGACTAACAAGACACTAACCACATCAGTAAGTTGACTAACAAGACACTAGCCACATCAGTGAGCTGGCTAACAAGACTAGACACATCAGTGAGCTGGCTAACAAGACTAGACACATCAGTGAGCTGGCTATCAAGACTAGACACATCAGTGAGCTGGCTAACAAGACTAGACACATCAGTGAGCTGGCTATCAAGACTAGACACATCAGTGAGCTGGCTATCAAGACTAGACACATCAGTGAGCTGGCTAAGAAGACTAGACACATCAGTGAACTGGCTAACAAGACACTAGCCACATCAGTGAGCTCTGGTCTTGGCTGGGTGCCTTTGTGTCAATGAACAAAGTGGACGAGGGATTGAGGAAGAGTCCTGACTTTAACCCCAGGCCTCTGCTCACAGGCACATACATAAACACATACCCACACATATGCAAAATTATGCACACACACATGCACACATCCCACAAATGTAAAAGAGGATGGAAAAGGATTTTTTCCTAATCACCTGCACTTCTAACAACCGGAGTTTACTTTCTGCCCCGCTCTTCATCTTCGAGTCTACTGTACGTGTTTAATTAATACATCGTGGAGTTGCTACTCACTAGGTTCCAGAGTCTCCGGATTTGTTGATACACAAGATGACTGCTGTACTCACGCAAAACTGTCAGTATAGAAAAAGTAAGCTCCTTATCTGTACTAGCCAACATAGCAATGTCTCTTTGGTCAGCAGTTTGAAGAAGACCTGTTCCCTCCTGAGACTTGTGTTCTAGTGTAGGAAATAGATGGTCTGCAGTTAGCTTCTGCTGATGCCTAGGGAACCCACAGTAAGGGGCCTAGGGGAGGCCTCTCACAGAAGGACTCACTGAAGGAAGGAAGGAGGAAACAAACGGGAGGATGTGCAGGAGACGGAAGCCCAGGAAAGTCTTGCAGCAGAGAATGGGAGACGTGTGGGGTCGAGACAGCACATTCCGTCTGAAATGTTTTTGCTCACTTTTCTGCACTGCAGCTATGCAAACTCTCTTGTTCTCCATGGGATATTGATTTCAGGACTGGACTATCTCCCCGGTATCAGGATACCAACCCCAGACCCAGTTCTTTATGTTATAAGGCACATTACATATGTATTAATAACATCCTCGTGTGTATTTGGAATCACCACTAGCTGACATGTCATACCTCAGGCATCAGCATAAATGCTGGGTAAGCACTGGCTATACTGTGTTGTTCAGGGAGCCAGGATAAGGCAAAACCTACATGGGGTCAGTCCAGCTGCAGCCAACAAAGCCTGACACGAACACATGAGCAGATGCTGATGTGACATCGAGTCGTGTGTGCTGGAGCCATTACAGACCATGACAAGACAGGGGGCCCAGCAATTAGCATGTGTTATCAGCCCTGGTGGGGACTCCCCAGAGTGCTGGGCTCCCATGAGGAGGGCACACTGTCAGTTGCAGACAGTGAATTACACAGATTGCGAGTGTTCAGTTCGATGGATTCAAGCCACGTACTAATCAATTATGGGCCATTCTTGTCACTGCAGAGTGTTCCCCATGCCTTTCCCTGGCTGTTGCTCATCATGTTTGTCCTTTCTCTGGCCAGAGAAACCTCTGCTCTGACTTTTTCCCCTCGGTGATTCTACACAATGATATATAACTTCCTACCGAGGGATCGCACCCTACATCTGGCTTCCTTCTCTGAGAACCCTGCTGAGGTATGCGCCTTCTCTTTCTGAGCAACGCTTCACTTTATGAGCACACTGACGTCTGTTTATCTGCTCCTTGGCAGAGTTGTTTTCAGCTTTTCTCCATTGTGTAAAAACGTCTGTGAGTATTCTTGTAAACATCTTTCTCTGGGTGTATATTTTGGGTTTTACAAGGGATGGAATCGACCAAAGATAAGAGTATGTTTAAGTCTAGGACAGATGAGTAAATCATAGCCCGGAAGGTGACCGCAGCACAGAGTACAGAATTTTAACTCTTCTCCCAAAAGTTCAGGTACCTTCCAACCTATTGACCAATACTTAAAGACTGTCTGTCATATACACAATCGTTGTTGACTCTGCCAAGGCCAGGGAATATTGGTTTTGTCTTTAGGGCCATCAGCTAAATTCCTCTAACAGTGTCTAAAGATTGAACAATACTTTATTATATCGGCACATAATGCTTTATTTAATGTGTTGAACACCTAAAATGTGTTTCTAGTTTGGGACTACTATAAATCATACTTTAATATTTCCGTGGCTGTGTGTTGATTATTTTTCTCACTGTGGAGTCTTTAGTACCAAGGATTGGGACTCAGCACCTGGTACATGCTAGGCCAGTGTTCTACCACTGAGCTACATCCCAGCCCTCAAATGCAATCTTTATTAGTTTGGTTTATTTTTCAAAAATATTATTTGATGTATGTGTCCACGGTGACTGAGAGTCTCACAACTCCTTAACATCATGTTTAAAAGGGCCCCTGCCTCACTCCACCTCTTCTTTTCTTCCCTCCTCCCTTTTTCTTTCCTTTTGAATATCAGAGAATTAACCCATCAGTCACGCACTTTTATCTTGTCATTATATTGGACATCTGTCTAGGAGCACTGGACTGAATACAGTGTTTGGTCTCTTAATTATCTTCTCATACATTAATTATGTTTTGGTCATTAATCTCCATCAGGGCTGTCAAATCGTTCTGAAACCTGGCAGTGATGTATTTCAGGGCTTGAGGATCAGTGCCTGGATTTCCACCTCTCTTTCTAACAATCGAGAGAACAGAAGATTAACTGTGTCACCATTTTGAGACGTTCTCAGATGAGAACCGCGGCCCTTGGGGGAAGTGATGGGACTTCAGGTGCCTCGTGTCCCCGCTGTGCATTTGGCTCAGTGCTTTCTTATCCCCGTTTCATCTGAGACTTGCAAAACGGAAATCACGTTTGTTGTATGCTGTGAATAACGCAGTGGACTGTGGGAAATCCTCCTTGGGATTTATTACCTGCAGGATATATCATGAAAAGCATTCAGTTGAGTTTTATAATTGCCCAGATTGAAGGAACTTTAAAGAACGCTAATCTCTAATAATGTATTACCTTTTGGCAGACAGAGTAACCAAGGCAATCCAACTGTAAACCTTAGTTCTGATGAAATGATGGCAATAGCGACAGACTCACTAGTGACTGGGCAGGCTGTTACTGGGAGTGCATTGCCTTAGCACTGGGGTCCCTTTGTAATCTATACATGCATAATGTCATGCGGACATAATGCCCTTTGCCCAAGGATGGTGCTCATACACGAAAGCATTTCCACCAGATTAGAACGGACCTGAACTCCCAGTCTGTGCCCCATATTCTTTATCGTGTTCTTTCCTTTCTCTGCCTGGTTATGTTTAGATTTATAAATCCGTCAGTGCAGGAACACGTTGATAGATGAAAAGCCCAGGAACAGCTGTGTGAGCCGTAGGGCTGAGTGTGTAGTAGGTAACACCATGCAGGGGTCTGTAAGCGCACTCCGGTGTTCACAAAATCACCGAATGACCCATGTCTCCGAATGTGCCCCCTGTGCACATGGCTGTACTTCGAGAGCGGTGCCTCGTTCGAGCCTCCATCTCAGCCTTGCTGTGGTATGGAAATGAAGCCCGGGCAGCCCTGAGATCAAGTGTTAGGACTGTGAATCATTAGCTGGACGGCACAGCTGTACAAACCAAGACATCCTGGGAAAGTTGGGCAGGCTGGGAGATCACTTTCCAGCTTCAGCCGCCAACGGCGGTGGGCTAAGGTGTCTCCGGGTTTCATAATCACTATAGCATGTTCAAAATGGTTTTCCTTTTTGGAATTAATAGTCTCTTAAGGTTTTAGATTCATAGAAAAGTGGGACTGAGGTGTAAAGAATTTCCATAAAGCCTCAGTACCATCGTGCTTAGGTCAAATTTGGGCTTTTCGTGGTTGACCTTTAAACGGTACATTATAAAGTGGCCAACCTGGTGTATGGTCAACGGTCCAAATGTTTCTCCCCTGCAGTACTGAGGTAACCAGAATTGTCTGTCCTCAGATTTAACTTAACCTGTTTGCTCCATTCTTCACTATCATGGGATCAGAGTTAGACACCTTTGTGGTTGCTCTGATGGACGTACAGAAAAACAGCTTCAGTGACCATGCAGAAGGGTTGTACTGGAACCACAGACTCTCAGGGTCACCGCAGCTCTAGCCTTTCACGGGTTCCCTAGCTGCTTAGCTGTTGTTCAGGATAGAGCGCCCAGAAGTAAGCGTTCTGCTGACCCATGGGGCTTCCACACGGACCATCTGTGGGGCCACTGGGGTCCCCAGCATCTGTGGGCACTGGGTTTTGCTCCGGGTAAAGTGTCTTTCTTCCCTTGCCAGAGCTTAGGAAGAAACTGACGGAAACAGTGTCACCAAAAGGATGCTATTCAAGCATCCTCTGCACTGCTCTCCTGACCTCCAGCTCACTGGGATCCTGGCTTCTCTAGACTTGGTCCCCGCCTGGAAACGCTGCGCCCTGCTCATTCTGGTGCACACGTCTCAGTCTCCAATGAAAAGCTGCATCTTTACCTCACTCACTTCCTTCTCGCTGTGCTTTCTTTCTTCCTTTTTAAGTTGGTTTGTTCCTGTAATTATACAAAATATAAAGTTTACCACTTTAAACACTTGAAGTGTAGCATTCAGAGGCATTTAGTGTATGCAGTTTCTCTAGTGCAGTCATCCCCCACCCCAGATCCTTTTTAATCTCCTGCTTTATCCAACACCAACTCTACTTATCTCTCACACTCTTGGCCAAGGCAACAAGTATTCTTTCTTTTTATTTTCAAAATAAATGTTCTATTTTATATGCATGTGTGTGGAGTAGACTTATACGTATGGGTCTGGATGCTCATGGAGGCCAGAGGCTTGGGTTTCCCCAGAGTCCTCGGTGAGTGCAGCCACTTGACGTGTGTGCAGGGAACTCAACCCACGTCCTCACCATAGCATCCCTCATCCACCTCTCCAGCCTGACATTAGTTCCTTCTGCTAATCTGACTACTCTAGGCATTCTTTAAGTAGAACAATACTATTTGTTGTAGTTTTGTGTCTGGGTTATTTCTGTTAGTGTAATGGCCTCTAGGATTGCCCATATTGCAGACCGTATTGAAATTTTATTCCTTTTTAAGTCAAGATAACTTTCTCTTGTATGTCTTTCCCAAATTTTGCCTAGTCAGCCATCCATGGATGGATATTTGGGTTGTTTCCAACTTTTGGCTATTATAAATAATGCCGCTATAAACACTGGTGATTAATAACTTCAAATGCATCCACTCTATCTTCCAGGTACATACCAGGATGGGAAATGTTGAACCACATAGTGATTCTCTTGTTTGATTTTCTTTAAAGGAACACATACTATTTTTCACAGTGGCTCACTGTTTTCTATTCCCACCATGCTGCTTTTTAAATAATGAAAATATTTCCTACACAGTCTTCATATTTAAATTTTTTTCCTTGATGACCTTTAAATGTACTGATTTGTCAGCTCAATGTCCACCAGCTTTCAGATGCTCAGTGAAGTGAGATGTCTTGTGAGCAAAAGAAGGGTTTTCACTTAGGAACCGGATGAGGGAATTCATATCCAGAGCGAAATCTTACTTACACACAAAGGGGCTCTCTGATCTCGCCAGTGCAAAAAGCTGTTAATGATTCAATGGGCGATGAGGGGAAAGAAAACCTGCTGTTACCGTTCTTAGCAGTGGTCAATGTGTAACTCGCAGGGCGGTGTTGTTGGGTTGGTAGCGAGTTTCCCAGCTCTTTCATGCAGAGCTCTCAGCTGGGTTTGTGGGGCGCAATGAGGAGGCCCTTTACTGCCTCTGGCTTCATGGTGGTGTTGTCTTTAAAGGAGAGGTGTGGAGGGAGAGAAGGTCCAAAGCCTCTCATGGCTGCTGTGTCTGCCGGGTCAGCACCAAGTCAGTGTGCAGACTAGGAGGGTGCGCAAAGGCCGAGTTCTCAGCCCGGATTCTCTGCACTGAGACTGTAGGACAGAGGGGAGCAAGCCCTGTTCTCTTATAGACAGGGTTTGGAAGTTCTCAGTTGCCCTCTGGCTTTAGTTTTTTTCACTCACATTTTGACTCTTCTAGAAACTCTTTAGGAATCCTTGCTCATCTCTGCCCTGCTCTTTTGATCTTTTCAAAGTCATCATGATCCTCTGTGATGAATCCCACATGTCAGAATTCAAATCCACGGTCATCGCTGGCCCTATCCTGTCCTGGTGTATGATTCTCGGTGGTCTAAGAAAACTACCATGGGATACCAAGACCTACCTAGGAGAGGTACCCATCGCCTTTCCGGTCTCCCTCTGGCTGTCTGTACCAGGCCACCTGCTTTGCAATGTCTGTATTCTATGGTGTGAGCTGTTCCTCTCCGTCACGTTGCCTCTTTGCCCTGCTCCGTAGACACCTGTTTTCGCTTCTCACACTCACTTTTGGAACTTCTCTGGCCACCTCTACAAACCAGATCAAACTCCCCTGCTACATCTGACTATCCTCCTTCCCACCCCCTCCTTCTCCTCATGACTCAGGCAACCTCTTCCACAGACAGCAGCCCCTCTCTGCCGCTGCTGCTTTTGTGGTACCCACCCACCATCCCTGTGACACAGCAGATACACGGTCAGTGTTTTTCAAATGAGGCGCACACGGAAAGATGTTCTGGCGTCCCCGTTCTCAATGTCACGTGTGTCTTTGTGGGGTACTTCACTGCCCAGGTCTCCCCCTCTCTCATGGAAAAGCAGTTTCTCCTCTGAGGAAGAGAGGATGTGCTGCCCTGGAGTTCTGAGTGCCTTTCTATTAAGGAACAGGTTACTATCATCAGAACACTCGGTCCCAACCACGGGACAAAGCTGAGAGGCACCCGTGTCCCTCAACTGTGCACTAGGAGGGAATGTCGCTTTCCAGAAAGCATCCCGCTAAGCCACAGCCTCCAACTTTGCCTTTTTTTTTCCCTGAAAAGTTTAAAGGGTTACTGTATATTGTCACCTCTGTTTTGACAAGAGCAATTTGGAGCTTCGTTACTGGGGAAAAACCTAGTCTGATTTCAAAGGTGAAGACCTCCGTAGGTGGAACCTGGGCCTATCTGACTGGGAGATAGGAGCGCTGTTTCTGTATCGATGGGTCTGAGACTGACCATGTTCATCCCATCGTATCTTAGGGAGCTTCCAATAGAAAGAGAAAAGGGAAGAGCCCCCATAAAGAGCATTTGGTGACAAGAAGGTTCCAGAACACGTAGTAGAATTAGGCCATATATTTGGAGAAATACATTGAGATAGAATATTAGGGATGGAGAACACCCTATCTTTCAGTTCTCTCTTCTCTGGTAAAGTGGTTTAACATTTTTGTATTGAAATAGTAAACACTGTTAGTCATCTTCTGGTGGGTCGGTGGCATCGGGGGATGCCTTCTGGGCTCATTTGTATAGCCTTTCCCACTGATGGGAAACAGGTCCACCGCTGACAGACATCTTTAAAATTCCTTTCCCACCTTCAGATCACAGATTAAAGCTGATTCTTGTTGGGTTCCTATCTCTGAGCCTTCTTGCTGACCAAGGTCTTGTGCATTTACATATCTCAGCATGGATCAAAAGTGAATGTTCCTTGACGCTCTGAGATATTCCTAAGAGTTGTAGGTTAAGAAACCTGCTTGGTAGCCGGGTGATGGTGGCACACGCCTTTAATCCCAGCACTCGGGAGGCAGAGGCAGGTGGATCTCTGTGAGTTTGAGACCAGCCTGGTCTACAAGAGCTAGTTCCAGGACAGGCTCCAAAGCCACAGAGAAACGCTGTTTTGAAAAACCAAAAAAAAAAAAAAAAAAAAAAAAAAAAAAAAAAAAAAACCAAAAAATGAAAAGAAAGAAACCTGCTTGGTCTGAGTTTATCCACACAGGCAGTGTTCCGTCCCCCCCAACCCCCTCATAAAAAAAAAAAAAGGCAGAACAGGAAGGAGTTGGGAGTCACTGAACTTTGATCCATTTACTTCACGGGTTAATATCAGCGCCAAAGTGAGAGAAAAAGAAATCCAAAGTTCCCTCCTCATTCTTGAAGCTATCTTTTCGTCCTTATTTGTATAGGCTGGTCTTTGGGGAGGATTAGAGAGAAACTGCCAGCCCCCCACTTTACAGTAATCACTCCTGAGGGATTTGTCTAGAATCACCTTTGCAAGTGTGCCTCCCCAGCAAGAGTCTCAGCTCCCCGACTTGCTATGTCCTCGCTTTGAGGCTCCTCCCTATCGCTTTGCCAGGTTCTTGAGTCACGGATGACCCTTCTGTTTAGCAACTGCTTCTTCATTCTCAAGTAAGAAATGAGAATCCAAGTGTTGCTTTGACATTTCCTTATGATGGTTTCACAAGCAGCAGAGCTTACAAAGAGCAAACTCGTTGCTTTGGTAGGGAATCAATCACATGATAGGATTTTATCAAATACACTCTTCACCTAGATACCCTTTGTCTGTGACGAGTTTGCTTCCCCTGAGACTGTCAGCCATAAAGTGGTCTCTGTTCAGCCGCTGTCAGAGATGCAGGTGAGCCTGTCCACGTGGAATGCTCAGAGCGGCTTCCGCCTGGGCTCAGCCCCCGTGGATTCTGAGAGACCACAATGGTACAGAGGACTGCGGTGGAGGATGAACCTCTGGCCTTGCAAATGAGGCTATCTGTGCTCTCAGATGTCTATGCTTGGGTTGGATTTACTCTGTTTAAGTTAAGATTGAGGCTCACACCAGAATTCTGTCTGAATTCTCGTGTAGAAAGGCCACAGCGTTTGATGTGTGCCGACAGTACTTTGGTGACAATGTTTATGTGTATCCAAGTATTCAATTAACGAAGGCCAGCGAGTGGAAAGCTGTCGTGAAGTGGATTTGAAAATGGCTGCATCAGCTGCGGCTTTGGCAGCACAGCAATGACTCAGACTCCTGTGGAAATGCTTGCATCAACAGTGTGTGTTCAGCCAAGCTTACACCGAGAGAAAAGCCACTTTAGTCTCCAGCATGTTTGAATACTGGCGGCAGAAGTTTCATGGGTTTGATTTGGGCAAAGGTTTAAGAGTCTATCTGCTAGCAGAATCTCTCGATTTTGCTTTATTGTGTGTGAGATCTGCTTCTCAACCAGAATTGGCGAGTTAGGACCTTCTTAGCTGAGGCTGCTGTAACAGGTACCACAGGGCAACATAAAGGAGAGAAATTTGTCCCAGTTCTGAGGTCTAAGATCAAGGTGTCTTTGGCTTGCAGGTGGCTGCCTCTACTCTGTGTCTTCGTGTGGTATTCCCTCATGTGTGTCTGTCCCACGTTCTTCATTTATTATGTGTATATGATGTATGGATGGATGCATCCACCTTTGCACACCTGTACATGTGAAGGCCAGAGGACAACCTCGGTTGTCATTCCTCCAGCTCAATCGTCTTTAGATTATTTTTCAATTTATTTTGTGTGTGAGTTAATGTATTTAGGTACATGTATGCACAGTGGAGGCCAGAGGGTGACTTTAAGAGTCATTCCGCCAGGAGCTAACCATCTTGGGTTTGTGATACTATAGTGTCTTTCATTTTCTTAGACACATAGACTAGGCTGGGCTGTCTGGCCAGCAAGCCACAGGGTTTTTTCACCCAACTCCAACGTCTCCAGTGCTGGAATTACAAGGACATGCCATGGTGCCCAGCTGTTAAAATATGGGACCTAAGAACCAGACACAGTTCCTCATACTTGCTGAAAGATCTGTCTTCCTACTCCACCTCACTGCTCTGGAATTCACCAAATTGGTTTAGCTAGCTGGCCTTGGAGCCCTAGAAATCTACCCATCTCTACCTCTGCCTCCTCGGAGCAGGGCTGTGATCACAAGGGCATGCTTAGCATCTCATTGTTGTTTGTTTTTATGTGAATTCGGGGCTTGAACTCAGACCCTTGCGACGCACAGCAAGCTCTTTGCCGAGTGAGCTCTCTCCCACGCCCCTCAGTTCTTCTTGTAAGGACGCCAGTCACAGCCAGTCAGCCACCTTTTACTTCAAAGGCCTTATCTCCAAACACAGTGGCATTTGGTGGTCAAGAGTGACGAGTCAGGACTTTACCCAGGAAATCTGGGGAGTCCGTAAGTCACCCCACAGCACGGCTTTGGTGGCGCCCATTTATATTTAGACTCTTAACAGCATCCCCTTCCTCCTTATCGGGCTTGGAGCTCAGGCCAGTGTTCTTTTCCATTCTTGTTCACATTTTGGGGAGCCCAAGACAGACTGAGGCAACAATGGCCAATAAAGTTGTGTTTAGAGTCCTCATCCCATCCTCTTCCTTCCTACCAGAGCTACAGCCCGCATTCCTCTTTTAGTTTGCTTCCTGGTCTCTGGGGACCTTGAGGTCTGTGGAGAGATTGTGAGAACAATGACCTGTTTCCTGATGAAAGACAGGTGCTTGCCCTACAGAGGGACACACACCACACGAACACGGAGAGCTGAAATGTCAGGCAGCCATGGCCTTCACGGGTTAGCCTTTGCAAGGGAACACTTGGCATAAGGAGAACAGTTGTTTGAGATAAGGAGAGACTATTGTAGGTACATCACATAAGTGATGGGCTCTATCGAGCTTGTGTGTCCTGAAATTAGTGAGTACTAGGTGGAGAAACGCTAAAACAAACAGAAACCAACTACTCCAGAGGCAGCCAACTTTACTCCCTGTGTTTATGTATTCATACACAAATGTATGTGTGTAAAGCTGCCAGCATGCAAAAGATTTTATGGGCGCATTCACATATATGTATTATATATGTAAAAATCCCCCACTTACTGACAGCACTACTCCAGAGTCCCCTCAACATCTCAAATCCACAGATACTGGTCTGTCAGTAACTTTTCAGTGTTTCCACAAAGTCCCTGCTGAAAACAACTTCTGGTCTCCACAGGTGTGCACGAGCACATGCACACGCATGTGTGTGCGCGCGAACACACACACACAGATTCTGGGTGCTAGAAGTGATGTTTGAGGGTGCAGTTTAAATAGTTGGTAAGGAGTCGTGTGACAGTGGAATCTGGCATCTTCTCACTATCGCATAGGATTTGACAGATTTTTCATCCACACAGAAACAGGGGTTGTCAGAAAGCAAACCCCATCTCAGACCAGTGAGTCTGCCATGACTGGGAATGCCCAGAGTGGTGCTGATGTAGAGAGATAGCGCCTCAATCGTACTGGATCTGGGGCTAGATCTAAAAATTTCTGTTCAGATCTGCCCTTTATTTGCCTGCTTCAATCATGCCACACATAGCTTCCTCCTGTGTGCATAGCCCCCGTTGGGCTGAATTATGTTCTAATCAGTAGCTTACACAGTTCTAGGTTTACAGTAAAGTGTGTACAAGTCATTAGTCTTCATTTTTTCACCGTGAGTTCTTTTGTTATCGTCTTGAATTAGTGTGGGGCATTTGTACAACCAGTGGTCCTGCATTCATCCACGCATCCACTGGTGTTCAGTTTTCTCTTCTAAGCTGTGCGTGTTCTGCATGTTTTGACCACTGTATAATGGCCTACGTCCGCAATTATGGACCATGTAGGGTCGTTTCATCTCCTGTCCCTTCTGCTTATCCCTCCCTCTTCCGAGTTTCTAACAACCTCTGATCTTTTTACTGCCTCCATAGCTTTACCTTTTCCAGAATGTCAGACAGTTGGAACCTGTAGCATGTTGCCTCTTCAGAGTGGCTTCTTTCAGTTAGTGGTGTGCAAGTAACTCCCCTTCCTGTCTTTTTTGCCACTGTATATAATTTGTTTGTCAGTCCACTGGCTGGCATGCCATTTGGGTACATTGTTTACTTAGGGGAGCACTTTTTATTGCTTCTTGAGTTTGGACAGTTAGAAACAAAGCTATTGAGATCATCTTTTCAAGTTTTCATTTGGGTAATTATCAACAAGCATGGTTATTGGTTCACACAGAAGGTACTCATAATTTTATGTGAAAATGTGGTACTGGTGTCTCATGCATTCTTGTCGCTCCGTATCTTTGCCAACATTTGGTATTGTCTGTGCTTTGTATTTTAGCCATTCCAGTAGACTATGAGGAGTTATCTTTCTCACATTCAGCATTATCTCCAATTCACTGTGAGAAATAGATTTAACATTACCATTAATGTAAAGTAACACTGCTATTGTCAGATCCTAACAGGAAGACGGGAAACAGTGGAGCAATCCCATAATAACACTAACACTGTTAGTGATAAGAGTTAAGTATGTGTTGTTTCATTGTTGTTTATTTTGGAAACAATACCTTCAGGAGGTACATGTTCCTGACTGTCAGATGTGAACAGTTGTACTTACCAGTATAGAAAGACTCAGACAGTCATCATATGATGGTTCTCTCAGAACACTCTGGCCTTTGAGCATTTGCAAATGCTGATTCTGTTTTAATATTTTATATATTTAATATTTAATGTGTATGGCATCATTATTTTGCTACATAATGCATACTACGAAATAACCACAGTACGTCTGTAATTCCAGCTTTATCATCTTTGTCTGTGTGTCAGAGCATAGATCTCTCTGTTTAGCAAATTCCAACAGAGTCCTGGATTGTTACCATAGCAACACTGTTAAACTTTGGACCTGTCTGTCCTGCACAACTGAAAATCTGTGCCCGGCATCTGTCCCTTGTCCTTCTTCCAGCCCCTGGTAACCAGAGTTCTGCAAGGTGTCTGTGAGTTGGGTTGTTTTGGTTCACACGCGAGGGAGTTCCAGTAGTTTTTTTCTTCTCGCGTTTGACTTATTAACTCTGGATTGAAGTCTTCTAGTGTCTCTGTTTCAGGTCTTTCAGGTAGCGTATGTCATCATTAAAGCCGCCAATGCCCCTCGCCCCGGAAACTGGATTTTGGAGCGATCCATGGATGGCATTAAGTTCAAACCCTGGCAGTACTACGCAATCAGCGATTCGGAGTGTTTGACACGCTACAAAATATCTCCAAGGCGGGGACCTCCCACTTACAGAGCTGACAATGAAGTGATCTGCACCTCCTATTATTCTAAACTCGTACCACTTGAGCATGGAGAGGTACTGTGTCCACGGCAGGAATGGCTGTCTGTTATTAGAGACCCCTACCTCCGATGCCACCATGGTATCTTTCATGGGAGTCTGTATTGAACATTAAAAACAGTCACCCTTAATCCAAAGGTGTGCCTGTGGCCGCCTCGCTATTTAAAGTCACCCTGACTGGTGTCTGCTTTAGCTTCTTGTTTTCTTCCCAGCATGCAATTTCCTTGGTCTTCACTCTACTGTGTTTGCACAGCCTCACCAGTCCCCTACCCGCCACCGAATCTTTCCATAAGATCAGGGCAAGAACATGTGTTATATTAAAGAGAAGCCAGGATGATGGTATATAAGTGTAATTCTCGCACTCCAGAGGCTGGGGCAGGAGGATCATGAGTTGGAGGGATACGTAGCAAGACGTTGTCTTCAATTGTAGTAAGAACATGCGTAGATGAAAAGGAGATAGCAAAAGTGCTTCTAAAAGGTGTAGTTCCTCTGCCTCCTTCCTCCTCGGGGGTGTGGAGCAGCCCATGAAGTAGCTACTCAGTGTACGCTTCAGCAAACCCGGAGTGAAACAGAAGCAATTCAATCTCCACTGGCACCTGGCTTGATGCGCGAACGCTGTAGAACTCACAAGCGCGCTCTGTAGCGGTAGCTAGGCAGAAAACTCTCCAGTCCCAGAGATTAACTAAGACAGCAGGCATCCTTAAGGTTTGGGGCACAGTTCTCTTACCCTTGCTAGCCTGCTCATGGCTTAGGGCTTTGGTTGAGGAGATGCAGCGTCTTGGTCGGTGTTCAGAGACCCTCACAATGCGGGCAGAAGGGCACCATTGAAGGGACTCCGGTCGTCTCTGAGGTAGTGGAGTGGGTAACCCACAAACTGAGACAGAATGGGGATCGCTGTTTATGAGTACCTAACATACGGCAGATGGGCTGTTTCGTTTGCTTTTTGTTTTACACAGAACCCAGTTTTTAGGTTTATCTTTGTAAAGATTCTGATGCAGTCAGCCAGCGTGCATATATGTGTACATGTTATACGCACGCAGAATTGACATGTGTTTGACTGTGTCCAGATTCACACATCACTCATCAACGGCAGGCCAAGCGCTGATGACCCTTCACCCAAGCTGCTGGAGTTCACCTCAGCACGGTACATACGGCTTCGTCTGCAGCGCATCAGGACGCTCAATGCAGACCTCATGACCCTTAGCCATCGGGACCTCAGAGACCTTGACCCTATCGTCACAAGACGCGTGAGTATCTGCTGTGGCCCTGACCACCTTGAAGGACTTGTTTCAGGACGTATTCTTTGTTTCCTTTGGCTTGCTATGACTACCACCTGTCATTTGTGCCAAAGCTCTGTAGGTGATGGCCCCAGCATCCATTCCTCAGGTCTCCTTGCTCCTTCCTACCTGACCCCATAGTGTGCGTACCCGGAGAATGTCATGGCCATTGTCCTAAAGATCCCAGTCTGGTACCACATCCGAGCTTTAGCAACTCGGACATTTTAATTTTTTTCTTTTGAAATGGTAAAATTGGAGAAATATTCAGGAAGACATAGCTTTCAAATGTACAGTTGAATATTAAGGTCACCTGTGGCCAAACATTTTTATGACCCTCCCCATCACTTTACAGTGAATTACTAGCTTGTGGGGTAGCTGCGTGTGTAAGTCAGCTAAACTTGCTTAAAAGCAGATGCCACATTTTAGTCATTTGACATTTGCGAGCCCTGGTCTCGTAATATCCAGTGTTGTCAAGCCCTGCTGGCTGTTGGAATGCCAGCCATGGCGCCCCCTGGTGGGGTTCATTTACATTTTCCTGATTGCTAGGGTGAGCCTGTTAGAGTTGACCTTTTTTTTTTTTTTTTTTTTTTTTTTGTCCATTTTCGTGTATTTTTTTGTTCAGACCATATTATGGATATCTTCTCATTGAGGTTTTCTGTTTACTTTTTGAAACTATGACTTTTGATGAACACATCAACATAGGAAGAATTTTGGAAGACTTTTAAACAATATTGAGTCATCCAATCCATACACTTAATGGTACTGTCTGCACTTAGGTGACTCTGCCTTAAGTCCCCTCGGCATTATTTTATTGTTTATGAGTAAACCTGCTACTCAGAAATGCAAGAAGAAAGCAAAGATAAGCAGCACGTGTGTGCAGGAGTGAGTCCTCATCGTCCGTAGCTGGCACGATCATTCGCACAGATAAGCTACAAAACAGCTACTAGAAATAACACTGAGGTTGGCAAGGCAGTCAAGCCAAATCAATCGATAAAGGGGAAAGGCATTTCTAAATAATGGTATCGAACAATGGAAAATAAAATTAAAAAATTAAAATCTGCTAATACGACAAGACAGAAGTACGAGCCAGGGATGCAGCGTGACGTCCAAGGAAAGACGGTTTGCGCGCATGCACGAGTCCACGTCTTGATGATGCGTCATCCTTCCTGTGCATGTCTGTGCACCTCGGCGGTCCTATGGAACTGAGCAGCGTGAGTGATGAAGAGGGCTGCTTTGACTTAAGGCAAAACCACATAGGAAAATTCTTCTAGACTCCTAGATTCTGTTCATGAGCTGATTTGAGCATTATTGGTTCGAACTAAGACTTTTGTGTGTGTGCAGTAGCATTTTAAATGTGGCTGTAATTAAGTTTAGCTTTCCAAAAGCAAGCCGTGAGCCCAGCTGGTATGTGTGGAGTGCCATCCCTTACCTTGCACCAAAGTCAGAGGGTTTCTAACTTCTGTTTGTTACACCCCTTTTTTCCAGTATTACTATTCAATCAAAGACATTTCCGTTGGAGGCATGTGCATTTGCTACGGCCACGCCAGCAGCTGCCCATGGGACGAAGAAGCTAAGGTTAGTTCTCGTGTTTTAGGGTTACCGAAACCTCAGCGGAGCAATTATAGCGGCAATGTTTCCCTGTCTTTGTCCAAAGCAGACAGTAAGAGGCATCAAACCACGTTAAAAATTTAGACTACCTATTGGTTTGATTTTTGCTTTGTTTGGAGGACATATTTTTAAGTAACCCCTCCTGTGTTGTTTGTAATAAGATGTCCATGAAGAGACTGACAACTCCATGATCTTCCATACTCTTAAAAGAGAGTCAAGTAAATAACATGTGCTGATATAAATTATATTTGTTATTTCTGTGATTCCCTTCTTTCCATCTCTGTGGTACTAAATCAAGATAAAATAGACTTTGACTCTTTGGGTGTAATGCTAAATTAATAATTGGATAACTCCTTTCAAAACACTTAGTTACTCCCAACCTTTAGAGCTCTGTACCATTTGAGCAGGAGTATTCCGTGCTACTGTTAATTATATTTGTTTGATCTTTGCACTGCTTGGGGCTGAACTTGGTCCTCGGCATACTACGCAAGCACTCCACCAGTGAGACACACCCTCAGCCCACACTTTCTACTGTAAAATCATTTTTAACGTTTACTTAATGAGGTGTATGCCAGGGTACATATGTAGATGTCAACTCATGGACCACAGTTCTCTCCTCCCGTCATGTGGCTCCCTGGGATGCAACTGCGGTTTTCCGGCTTGGTGGCAAGTGCTTTCGCAGGCTTGCCTGTTACTATATTTTGGTGCTGAACACTGTATTGATAAACATTAGAAAATTGTCAATCAGCAAACAATGATGAAATCTATTAATAAGCAGTCAAACTATTGACCGGGACTTCCAACCCTAAAGTCGGCACATCCTTTTAAAGGACATTCTTGTTAGTTAACCCATATTTCAGTTGTGTTTGTAATCAGGTTATGTGTGTGTCTTCTCTGGAAGTCCAATGTCAGCTGGTTTGATACAGTCCCAAATGCCTCGCTGTCAAGACTTATCACTTCACAGGATCACTTTTTTTTTTCTTAAATGAAATTAAGAAAACCACACAGGTAAAGTTTTCAGCTTTCATGCCGTGTCCCTGTTCCACCAGCAACTGCAGTGTCAGTGTGAACATAACACTTGCGGGGAGAGCTGTGACCGCTGCTGTCCTGGCTTCCATCAGCAGCCCTGGAGGCCCGGGACCATTTCATCGGGCAACGAGTGTGAGGGTGAGTACACTGTCAGCCTGGACAGAGAAGGCTCCTGCTTTGTGTGCTTAAGTCGTGGCGTCTTGATTATTAGAATGACTGGATCACTTGGTTTTTGTTTTGTTTTGCATTCGAAATACTGCCCAAAGCAGCGTATCCTTGGTGACATTCAAGGGCTGAAAGTATTATGGATTCACTGTTTTACCTATGTTTTTTCCCCATGTGTACTGTTATTAGCTATAAATTTGAAGGTTAAATTCATTAATTATGGTACTGAGAATTGAACCTAAAGGAGTCCACCATGCTAGGAGAAGCTCTATCCCTGACTTACATCCCCAGGTATAGTTACTTGGTCCAGCCAGAGAGCTTGGCAGGTAAAAAGGTGCTTGCCACCAAACCCAGTGACCTGATTTTGAGCTCTGGGATCCACATGGTGGCACACAAAACCCAACTCTCTTTTTGCTGTCCTTTGATCTCCACATGCAGCTATGGGCTCCACAAGCCTCCCACAACACCCTCCCCCCGCAAACACACATGCACCAGCAAAGTGAAAACATGGTTAAATTGAAACAAAACAAATAATTCACTTTATCTCCTTCCTTCCAACTTTCTACTTCTTAGTATTTTTTTAATAATCTATGGTATAAGCCGGGCGGTGGTGGCGCACGCCTTTAATCCCAGCACTTGGGAGGCAGAGGCAGGCGGATCTCTGTGAGTTCGAGGCCAGCCTGGTCTACAGAGCTAGTTCCAGGACAGGCTCCAAAGCCACAGAGAAACCCTGTCTCGAAAAACCAAAAATAAATAAATAAATAAATAAAAAATAATCTATGGTATATATTAATATGTTCCTATTTTCAATGTTTCTTACATGTAGAATGACCTAATAATACATGCCATTCTACAGACTTGATTTTAGTTTAGCTTTTCCGTGTGTCTAGGTGTGTCTTGCCTGCTTGTATGCCTATACGTCACTTGCATACCTAGTGCCCAGGCGGAGGGCCCCAGAGTCCCAGAAGTGGACCTATAAATGGTTGTGATCTGCCCCGTGGGCATGGGAGTTGAATCTGGGTCCTCTCTACAAGAGCCACCAGTGCTCTCAACATCTGAGCCATCTTTCCAACCCCAGAATTCCTTTTTTGATTTTAGACCTGGGCCTCACATTTATCAAACAAGCGGACCCACCCTCCAAGGCAACCATATCACATTTTGAGGGGTAACAAGGTCTCCTTCTCTAGCGCAGGCTGAGTCAGACCCCATCCTTCTGCAGCCTCTTAACCCTGAGATTACAGTATGAGCTGCCATTCCCACCCAGTACATATAATTATTTTGATAGCAATTCCCATTTTTTTCCCTCTAGGATGTTGTCTGTATCTTTTTTTTTAAAGCATCTATTTATTTAGTGTGAATGGGTGTTTTGGTTGCATGTAGTCTATGCCTAGTGTCCAGGGAGGCCAGAAGAGGGCATCAGATCCCCTGGGATTGGTGTTAAGGATGGTTGTGAGCCACCATGAGCGTACTGGAAACTGAAACCAGAACCTCTGGAAGAACAGCCAGTGTCCTTTACCTCCGAGCCATCTGTCTAGCCCTTGCCTATATCTTTTGGAATTATTTATGCTAGGATTTTAAGACACGGGCATTTATGTCATGGAATGAGAATTTTCTTTAGATAGGACACAGTATGTGTGTTAATTGAGATATTCAACTATTCTCCTAGAATGCAATTGTCACAATAAAGCCAAAGACTGTTACTACGACGAGAACGTTGCAAAGGAGAAGAGAAGTCTGAACACGGCTGGGCAGTACATTGGAGGGGGCGTTTGTATAAACTGTCTGCAGAACACCACAGGGATCAACTGCGAGACCTGTGTCGATCAGTATTACAGACCTCACAAGGTAGGTGTGCTTCTTCCTGCAGTGGAGCTCCATGGCCTTCGAGGCGGAAAACACACCTCGTTAAGGGTGGACCTCTGTTCTGAAGGACCTTTCCTTTCTTCAAGGTCCTAGAGTCCTCCAGCTTTGTCTCCTACCCTGGCTTGCTGTCTTGCTCAAAGTGGAAGTCTACATGCGATGATATTTAACTTGAATTGGGGATGCGGGCTATGTGGTTACTAGATATTACAGATATTTCTAACTATAAATGTGCAGACTCAGTTAAGAACTAAAGGGGCCATAGCTCGTCCGTAAGATTCATTCACTCAACCTTCTGTGACTGTTATGGAGTCAGACTCTTGGAGTGGCAATTATAGATGGCAGAGAGGGAAGGGGGACTGTGGAAAGAGAGGGTGACACCTTGCTGATGATACTCACTGCTGTCACCATCAAAGAGATGTTCAGAGCCTCTTGCTTGAGGATGTATTATCTTCCTGACACCTACGTTCCCGGTTACACAAAATCTCTGTGGTAGTCTCACCTGGAAGCTGCTGCCTTGGCATACTGGCTGGTATTTCAAGTCATGCCGTTATCCCTGGTGAGGTCATCCTGGACACCTTCTGCCTTTCAGGTGTCTCCTTATGAGGACCAGCCTTGTCGTCCCTGTGACTGTGACCCAGTGGGGTCCCTGAGTGCCGTCTGTATCAAGGATGACCTCCATGCTGACGTAGCCAACGGTAAGAACTTGGTCTGATATTACATGCGCAGTTGATCCGGGGTGTGTGTATAAACTGTCTGTGTTGTGCAGAATTGTTTCCAGGGTCGAGAAATTGGAGGGTTTGTGTGGAGTCTCTTGTTCGCTAAATATTTATTATCTTCCGCATGCAAACAGCCATCTAACTTGTGGGTGGGGCTTTGGTAGTCACTTTATTCTCTTATTCTGGCTCCAGGAAGGTCATGCTATGTGGGCAGCATGTGACTATTACAGTTCTTTCTATTATGAATAATATTTGTTTGGCTACATCACATTTTATATGTTCATGTAGTTATTAGTGGATGAATGGATACTATTTATTAATTGATAAATAGATATATATATATAGCCTGGTATTTCTCTTGACTGAGTCTGTCTAAAACATTGACTGCAGTTGTGGTCAGCCCATTAGTGGGGAACTTTTGGGTTTCTTCGTCCCTTCCAGCTGTGCTGAATAACACTGCTGTGGGCATTCATGTAGTTACTTTCGTGGGTGTGTGTTTTATTTCACTGTGGGATCAGGAGTGGGGTTTCAGTATCACATGGTAGCTCTCCCTGTGGGTTGCAATCTCATTACACAGATAATATAACAAACTGTGGCCTATAGGCCAATCTGCATACTGTTTTATGTGCCCAGAGAAAGCTGTGGCCATTTGCATATGGATGATGGTCCATGGCTGTTTGACAGCATTGAGAAAGAGCGCATGGTTTAAGTCAGCTGTACCTGAAATCCTGCTCAAAGAGGTCGCGCCATCTGCGCTCGCCAGCCTCTGCTTTAAACCCTGGAACTTCATGTTGAATCAGTGCTGCTGTTTTCTCCCCCAGGGAAGTGGCCAGGCCAGTGTCCATGTAAGGAAGGTTATGCAGGAGACAAATGTGATCGCTGCCAGTTTGGCTACCGGGGTTTCCCAAACTGCACCCCCTGTGACTGCAGTACTGTTGGCAGCGTGAATGACGACCCATGCTCAGAACCATGTCTTTGTAAGGTAAATGTGGAGCCAAAGAAGCGTTGAGTGTCTTCTGGGGCTCTCCAGTCCGCTGGATCACATGATCAGGTCTTGTGCAGAACAGGGGGGTTTAAATAGAAGCAGCCTGTCACAGCAAGCTTGGATGTAGGTGGGCACCTGGTTTCCTCTTTTGTGGCACTTCTGGGTAGCAGCCATGTATTCCTGAGGCATTTCTGGGACTTCTAGATGAAGCCCAACCCTGCATGCCATTTCCTTGGCATTGGCTTAATTCTGGGGTATTGGCTCCCAGTTTCATGTTTGGAGGAGAACCAGGTAAATACTGAATTTCCCAGAACCCTAAAGAAATGCAGATCGGTTATCTCGAATTTCTCTTCAATGGGAATTGTGCAATTGTAGGAATGTGTACATGTGGTGCCCGAGGAGGGTCTTATTTGGTCATGGGATATTAATAACCATTTCCCCGGAATTCATGCGATTTCCTGTTTGTACCTTATGTCTCATTCCCATGAAGGCAGAGTCTTCTATGAAAATAAGGTTGACTATAAGTAAAACAGATAACCATATAGCCCTCTTTAAATCCTAAAATGGTTGTGCAAGCAAGGCATGATGTGTATGCCTGAAATCCCAGTGTCTAGAAGGGTTTGAGAAATGGAGGCCAGTCAGCCTGGGCTATACAGTGAGACCCTGTCTTAAAGGGGAAAAAACTAAAACAAAAAAAATGCAAATATAAATAAATAAGCAAATAGCTTTGACTTAATGAAAGCTCTAAAACAAAACAAATTTTTTTTTTTGATACGGCGACCAAGCTCCAACATCTGAGACTTGTTCTTAATCACAGAAGCAAGCCAGTTGTTGCGGGTTCCCCATTCATAAATATCAACTGCTTGAGGTTTCTCATGGACTTTGAATATTTGTTTAGCTGAGGATTTATTACCTGTTTTTGTGGCCCTCTCCTTACCAGTGTCATGACGTGTCATCTTTCCTCTGTCTCTCTGTATACATTGGCCCCCACCAGCTAATCCTTCTTTAAAAAATAACTTTACAGAAAAACGTTGAAGGAAAGAATTGTGATCGCTGCAAGCCAGGATTCTATAACTTGCAGGAAAGAAACCCGCAGGGCTGCTCTGAGTGCTTCTGCTTCGGCGTCTCTGATGTCTGTGACAGCCTCACGTGGTCCATTAGTCAGGTGAGAGACTCTGCAAGTTGGTTAGTAAGTGGGCCAGGGAGGCCATCTGTGGCCATGTTAGAATGCCAGGAGGCCAGCTTCCCCTGAACCATTCTCTTCCCTCTGGAGAGACCAAGGCACTGATCCAAGGCAGCCCACTCCTAAGCACATTGCTGTATTTCCATTCTAATATGTGTGTTTATTTCCATATACGTTCTCTTGTTGGAATAATTGTCTGGAATGGTGCTGTAGAACACCCCTTGTTTGCATTTCTTCTGTAGAACACACTTGGGGTCATGGGAATTTTTCATTTCAAAGACGCTTGGAGTGGGAGGCATTCCAGCGATGGGAGCAGAACGACCTCAGATGGCCCGGAATTATAAGGACAGGCAGGGTTGGGGTATGGGGAGTTCTGCGGCAGGGGATTGGAAGGGTTCATTGTGAGGGGACTGGAAGCTAGGGAGGGGCTCCTGGGCTCTGGGATTAGCTACTAGTGATCATTGTGGTCAACACACCAGGGGGGCTTCTCATCACCCCTGGGCAAGCCACACGTTGGCAGTACAAGGTCGGAGATTTTTATACATTTTTTCATCATTTTTGGCTATAAGGCAGGACCAAGGATCATTAGAAATAGGATAAATCAGGATAGAATAGATATAGGAAGATATTTTAGTCCTGACATTTATAGACTGAGCATCCCTCAACTAAGAAGCTAAGATACTGGGGAGCAGAAGCATTTTGGATTTTCCCTTTAGAGATATATATGTGTGTGTGTGTGTGTGTGTGTATACATACATACATATATATTCATTCATGTCTCATATACACCTTATCCACATAGCCTGAATACAGGTTTTGTGTAATGTTTTGAATGTACCTGTTTTATGACTCAGGTGAAGTCAGGTGTGAAGGTTTCCATTTGTGATTCCAATAGCTCTGGGTTTGGGGGACATTTGTAGATTAGTGGCATTGAACTTGTAGTAATTGCTTTGTTCTTATTAAACATCTAAAGTTTGTAACCCTGATCTGGATGCTTGTGCCCTTCAGTTGTGTGTTAACCGATGTGGGTTTGAGGTGTGTGCTGTGTGCTCAGCATCCCTGGATCCCCTGACAAGTCCCTCAGTGTGGTTCAGTGACAATGGTCCTGTTAGCTCTGTCTTGAGTATAAACTCGCTCCACCTGTCTCCTTGTTGCAAAGATACTTACACAGGATTGGGCGGAATCTAAGGAGACCTGTATGCCATATTCTAAAGTTCTTTTTTTTTTTTTTTTTTAAGGTGACCAATATGTCAGGGTGGCTGGTCACTGACTTCATCAGCCCAAATATGATCCGGTCTCAGCAGGATGCCCTGGGCGGGCGCCATCAGATCAGCATCAACAACACGGCAGTCATGCAGAGACTGAGGTCCACGTACTACTGGGCAGCTCCGGAGGCCTACCTCGGAAACAAGGCACGTGTGGGAAGGCAGGGGGAGGAACAATGTCCCACTAGAAATCTCAGAGAACTTTAAGAATGCAAAACAAGCCGGGCGGTGGTGGCGCACGCCTTTAATCCCAGCACTTGGGAGGCAGCGGCAGGCGGATCTCTGTGAGTTCGAGGCCAGCCTGGTCTACAAGAGCTAGTTCCAGGACAGGAACCAAAAGCTACGGAGAAACCCTGTCTCGAAAAATCCAAAAAAAAAAAAAAGAACGCAAAACAGACTTGCCACAAGTTAGTGCTTACAGCCTTCATGCACACCACACTGGGCACTAGATCTCTTCGGTCCTTTTTGAACTCTGTAGTACAACATCCCATCATCCTCTGCTCTTCTGCATCTTGTTCTTCAACAATGTACCTTGTGAATCTTCACCATCACTGGCTTTCTCCTTTATTCCTCTGGGTCCTTGAATAAGTCAGACCTTTACGGAGTGTTGGCTGCATTCCCACTTTGCCTAGTTAGCAGCAGACTTCCCAGTGGCCCACAAAATGGTACAGGACACCCAGGGAACAGCTCCTACAGCACCTGTTTCCACATCCCTGTTTCCACATCAGGGCAAACCGATGCTCACTGAAGGTCTCAGGAGACCAAAACAATGAACATTTTAATATAAAGTCAATGCAGGACAGTGATCTACAGTGTTGCTTGTCCAGAGAGTTGACTTCTAAGACTGACCCTTCCTCTCGTTAGTGTTTGGTTTTCACTCCCTAGCTAGTTATGCCCTATCTCTCCAGATTCTGACTAACTAGTACATACATCCAGGTGGCCTGTTTAAGTAACTCTGGTTTGTTTTAAGGTGACCCTACACCTTCCTAATAGTAGTTGGTAAGCATCTAGTTGATTTTGTTAACATTTTTCTAATTTGTATATAAATATATATGTAGAGCTACCTGCCCGTCTATCAGTCTATCTGTTTGGGGGACAGGTATTCCTGTGTATCCCTGGCTGGTCTTGCATTTATACTCTGGCCTTAGACTTCTGAGTACCAGAGGTATAAGTGTATACCTTCATATGTGGCCTAACTTGTAAATTATCATTATACAATAGATTCTATTAGACAGACATTTTATCACCAGAGAAATTGAAAAAAAATATCTTTTTCAGATTTTATGATTGTACCATGGCAGTCTGAATTTTATGGCCTATTCCCTAGGAAGAAACTCTCCAATATACAGTAATTGCCCCTAGCATACTTTAATGGACATTCCTAGTATACATTGATGGACATCCCTCATATTCATTTAAAAGAGAAAATCTTTGAGCGCTTCCTTTAAATGACATATCTAATAAGTTTAGCAATGAAATGAAAAGGTCCATGTAAGTGAAATAAATACAGCTACCAAGATGGCTCGACAGGTAAAGGTGCTTGCTGCTGAGGCTGACCTGAGTTCAATCCCTAGGAACCACATGGTTAAAGCAGAGAACCAGTTTCCTCGAGTTGCCCCAGACCTCCATACCTATGCCACGGCACACACCCCATACCAAATAAATGCATTAAAAATTATTTTTAAGGTCACTCTGTCTATCTATCTATCTATCTATCTATCTATCTATCTATCTATCTATCTATAAATCATATATCTATCTATCATCTACCTACCTACCTACCTAACCAACCTTTGATTTTTTTTTACCTTGGGGACTCTGAGGAGTATATATTATATATTTTCATATCTTTCTTCTGCAAATGTCAAGAATTTCCTCATCATGGTCATATCCAGGATATTGTATATAATATGCCTTTAGTGTGGATTTCCTCCCTGTCACCTTCAGGATGGATGCACCCAGGGGGACCCTAGCAACACTTTCCCCTGACTCAAGGCTGTAGCCATTGTCCCCTGGTCCTTACCCCCACTGTACTCTTCCAGCTGACGGCATTTGGCGGGTTCCTGAAGTACACGGTTTCTTATGACATCCCGGCGGAGACAGTCGATGGGGACCTCATGTCTCATGCTGACATCATCATCAAGGTGACGAATGTGCATTGATTTGCTCTAGAGCTTGGGGTCTGGTGGGAGTGGCACACGCATCAACACATACATGTGTGTGCGTGTAGCATACGTGCACAACTGGATATATACACACAAAATAAAAAATGTAGCTAACTGCCCCTTATCCAATAACTCCAGATTGAGAAACACGCTCCATTACATGTTTGATGTAAGAACTTGGTTGCTGGATACAGAATTTTAATTTTTGGTCACTGAGTTGGATTACAAATGTCTTTCCTCTCGGTTTTATATGCTAGGGAAATGGGCTCACTCTAAGCACACAGGCGGAGGGCCTGTCCTTGCAACCCTATGAGGAATACTTCAATGTGGTTAGACTTGTGCCCGAGAACTTCCGGGACTTTAAATCCAGAAGGGAGATTGACCGTGACCAGCTAATGACCGTCCTGGCCAATGTGACACATCTCTTGATCAGAGCCAATTATAATTCTGCTAAAATGGCACTCTACAGGTATGTACTGGAAGGAGGGAAACAGATTTCTACCGAGGTACTACAATCTTGTCTTTAATGTTGTATACTTCAAGGTTAATATAAATAAGAATGATACAGTTGAAGTAGGTGTGTTAGAATTGCCTTCACGCATGTAACAGTGAAGACATGAGACACGCATAATGACAAATGCGTCTGGTAGGAAACAGACAATTTTAGGTTCAGAATCCTTCGGGTGTAGTGCTTCCAAGCAATGCTTAGTGAGTCAACAGAACCTGAGCCATTTAGTCTCCCTGGCCCTTCTCTCTCTCCTTCTCTCCCTCTCTCCCTTCATTCCCCTGATGCCAATGACCTTAGTTGTACGCAGTTATTTGAACTACTGAATCATTTGGTCATTTGGTTGCCTCGCGGAGGGGGGGTTCTGTTTGTGGACGCCAACTGTAAAATTGGACGCTGCTGAAGTAAGCCTGGAAATGCCCAGCAGAGGCTTGGCGCTGCATTCGCGATGAGGCAGCTGGTCTTGGGGCAATGCCAATGCCTCCATCAGAGCTTTCCCTTGGCAGCCCAGGGGCAGTATCACTTATAAACAACTGCTGGAAGACTCCCATAGGAAAACAGTGGCTTCTGCAGTGCCTAGTGTAGACCCTCTGGGTTCTCAAAGTCACCGCTTGTCCAATTCCTTCAACTAAACCTTTTAGGGGCCTGTCTCAGTGAAGTGGGATGATCTTTTGCAAGGATGAGAGCTATATGATGCCCCTTGTCTGATTGCAGGCTGGATTCCGTCTCTCTGGACGTAGCAAGCCCTAATGCTATAGACCTGGCAGTAGCCACTGATGTGGAGCAGTGTGAATGTCCCCAAGGCTACACGGGGACCTCCTGTGAGGTACTGCTGGCCCCTGCCAGTCTCTTCCTTTCTTTAGCTTCCAGAGGGGAAGTGGGTGCTGAAGTTGATGTGATGAACATATGTATGTTAACTTTAGGAAACTCCCATGTGGCTGAGACTTTATTAAATTATAGGACTATTGGGCATCGTATTGTTTTAAAGAGTGAAGCCTGCTCTTGCAAAGGAAGTAAATTCAATACCTAGCACCCACATCTGACAGATCATAACTTCCTGTAACTCTAGCTCGAGGGGGATTTGATGCCTCTGGTCTCTGCCAGCACCTGTACTCGTGTGTGTGTGTGTGTGTGTGTGTGTGTGTGTGCACACGCACACACACACACACGACTAAAATAGCTCTTTAAAAATAAACAGATAGCTAGATTCCTCTGCAGGGGTTGACTGGTGTATCTTGAAGTCCCTGGACTCTGTGCAGCTCTCTTGCCTCAGCCAATAGAACATTTGCAGTGCTTATTATTGGCTGCGCATCTCTGAGGAGGATCAACTTGATTCTCTGAACGTTTCCAGTTACCTATGAAAGACCAGCATATTTGCATAAGCCAGATCCATCTTGAAACAGAAGATAGATTGCAGAATAGGCGAAGCCACACGTTGCCTGATAGACACACACAAGGCCGTATTTCAGGAGCCCGGGCTACAGACTGGTCCCTTTCTCTTGCAGTCCTGCCTCCCGGGCTATTATCGAGTGGATGGGATACTCTTTGGAGGAATCTGCCAGCCCTGCGAATGCCACGGCCATGCATCCGAGTGTGACATTCATGGAATTTGCTCCGTGAGTTTATTGCTGACTTGTGCGTCCCTCACCCTGACTTGCTCATTGCCACGTGTTGTGAGCTGTGGCTCCCAACCTCAGCTCTGATGCTGTAGACATCAAATTCAAGTCTGTGTCTTCAGCCGTCACCTGTTTTTCTTTAACGCGCTTTGCTTCCCGCCTTGCTTTAGTGGGATGAGTTGAGCATCTGAAAATTCATCTGAAAATCTAAGTCCTGAACTTTGTTTACCTGTGGCTCCCCATCATGAAGGAGAAGTCCCATACCCATTCTTTTGTGACGAATCACTCAAAACACATGCATGTTAAAATTATTGTATGTCTTTGCTTTCAGGCTGTGTGTATAAGGCATACACAAAACATCATGCTTAGAATTAGGTTCGATCCTCAACACACCTCATATCTATTGCATATATACATATATACCATATACAAATGTACATGTAAATGCTAAAACCTTCCAAATTTACAAATCTAATGTACAAATAGAATCATAAACCTTGATAAAATCACATTTGCCATATGTAAATTTTTAGTTAGTTCAGCTGAATCCTACAGACAAGAGCCTCTTTCATGAGCATTGTAAGTAGGAACAGAGCTCCACAAATGGGCAGTCAATCTTAAGCATGAGCTTTGCGGCTGGCTCAGGGCAATGCTTGTCTAAGTTCAACCAGGAATTCCTTCTTCCATTCTGCCTTCAAGGAGGCCACCCTCACCCTCTCTGTTTAGATGGATTCACTGTTCGGGGAGTGTGTCAGTATATATAATTGCTGTCTAGGCAAGGAGGCCCCAGCCCCATATTCTTTAATAAGAAAGGTTGACTGAGTCACAGGACCAAGGGAAGGTAATTATCAGGCCCCAGGAGAAGGCCCGAAGCCTGACATCCTGGATTGCCCTGGATTGCCTGCTTTCTCATTGTTCATTGAGCGAACCTTCACTTGTTCTTTATTGTCTTTATTCTAGCTGCTAAACATCTACAGCCACTGCATGGGCGTCTCAGTCCCTCTGGGATGGCTTTCCTTCAGAACCTGGCTCTGGTGGCCTGGGGAGGTTGTTGTTCTTTTCATATGTCTTTTGCCGTGTGGGTCTGCCAGCTCCTGCCCACCCCTGGCTCCAGGTTTCCCACCAACATTTGAGGGTAGCCAGTGTGTTGAGGATGCATTTCTATTGGTTAGCTTAATTAAAGATAGTCTGCGTATAAAGATTTCTTGTGCTTCTATAAATATATAGTTGCAGAAATATGTTTCAAATAAGCTAAGTGTGTATGAACTGTGCTCATCTACCAAATGCATTAGATGCAAAGGAACCGGAACTAAATGAATGACACCTATTTAGTATGTCTGGTAACTACTCTTTTATTCTCCACTTATAATACAAAAATTCTGGAGTTACAAACACTTTTTAGAAACTGGTTTCGACTTAGAGGGAAGCAGATGGCACATTAGAGAGTCCCTTGGTGTCTTAATCAGGGTTTCTAAAGCTGTGAAGAGACACCATGATCATGGCAACTCTTAGAAAGGAAAACATTTAATTGGGGCTGGCTTGCAGTTTCAGAGGGTCAGTCCATTATCATCATGGTAGGACGTGGTGGCATGTGGGCAGACATGTGCTAGAGAAGGAGGGATGCATCTTGAGCTACAGACAACCGGAAGTAGGCTGCATCACTGGGTGTAGCTTGAGCGTAAGAGACCTCAAAGCCTGGCCCCATAGTGACACACTCCTCCAACAAGCCCACACCTCCTAATAGTGCTACTCCCTATGAGCGTATGGGGGCCAATTATATTCAAACTACCGTACTTGGGGAACTTGGTCAGCATCCCAATGCTAAAATCTCACATAACGGTGACATTTTTGTTGGTACCACACCATTCGTTAAACCATGTGCTCTCCTCCCATCTTATCAGCATTTCCACTCCCATCCCGTTCTCTCTTTAGGGTTAAAACCAAGAGTCCTCTAGCTTAACAAAGCCTTGTGTCCCTTGTTTCCGCTCTCCTGTGGTAGCTCACACTTTCTAATGCTGTTCATGAATGCCAGACCCTCTGCCAGTGTCACATATGATGCTTCTCTGTGACTTCACTGGGACTGGACATTGGGACACAAGGCTTTGGAAATGATACAGCCTATCCGAACATCCAGGGGACCATGACATCACTGTGTCTGCTTCTGGGGATGTCTGCCTGGTTCACCTAGATATGATAGCACCTGCTAGCCTTTTCCACCAAGTTATTATTTTCCCCTTTAAACAGGTAATGCTTATTTTTAAGGGAAATGGGTGGAAATAAAGATAACTTAGATGAAAACTGAAGGAAATCCAAAATCTTGCCTAAGAGCAGGGCCGAGGCTTGGTGTTTCAGCTCTTGTCTCGGGCTCTTATGTCTTAGCTCTTTGAATGAAAGAAGAAATTTCTCTTTCCAAAAGAGATGATGCTCTCACCCTCTGGCATCCAGACCACCAGCAGCATCAGCACCTAGAATGGCCCATCTCCAAGGAAACACCGAGACATGTGCTCCTTGGGATCATCAACAGAATGGCAAAACAGTTTACCCAAATAGAAAGAAAGTTCAGCCTGGCCCCTTTGATCTGACTCCACACTCCACAGACTTATGTGGCCATAAAAACACAGCTCTTGCCTCAAAGGAATAAGAGAAAGTTTATGCTGAAGTCAAAGCTGGATGAGTATTGGCCCAAAAATGCAGACTTAGGCTACCCCAAATCCATGCTCTAGCATGGCAATAGAAGCTTTCATGGTAACAGAACACGGTCTTACATCAAGATCGTCTTCAAACCCGCTGCTGGAAAACCTAGATAGCTAGATAACCCAGTGGGGAATTCTCTGCTGCAGTCCCAGCTGCTGTCTGCTGACACTCTTAGATTTTGGGTGGTAGAAGTTAGTGATCTGCTCTTCCAAAGGACTTGAGTTGAGTTCCTAGTAGGTAACTCCAACCTTACCTGTATCTTCAGCCCTAGGGGATCTGATGGCATCTTCTGATCTCTGTAGACATTTGCACACACGTGTGACTATACCCACGTGTGGACATACATGCATATATGCATAATTAAAACATGTAAGACTTGTCTGTCTGGAAGCAGGGAATTCTTCCCTCCGTCGCTCAGGGTCCACATGGGTTTAAGCCTTTAACCCTTCTTCGGTTTTGTTTTAACTTGAAATCCAGCTTCTTAGTGGATGAATCAGAAAATCCTTTCAGGAAGTCTGAACTCACTCATCTTCTCATGCATGTGACCTAGGCGTGTACACACAACACCACAGGGAATCACTGTGAACAGTGCCTGCCCGGCTTCTACGGGACACCTTTGCACGGGACGCCGGGGGACTGCCAGCCTTGTGCCTGCCCCCTCTCCATTGACTCCAACAAGTAAGTCTCAGCCTCCCTAGCTGGTTCTGTCTGGTGTGGCCAGGTCCCCACTGCTGTGCATTCTGATGTTGTCAAGCAAGACTGTGTCACGTATGTTCCGTGCCATGAGTGACAGTAGATTGGATGAGAGGCTGAGAGGGAGAATGTTGTTATTAAAAACCTGGTGTATTTAATAACACAATGGAAGGCACGTGACAGCAATGATGCTCACGCACTTTTCTCATCTTGTCTTATGTCTGCCATGTGTCTTTCACGAGAATCCATTTGGTGCTCAAGACAGTGATGATTTAAACAGTGTTCTTGGGTTTGATGAGGCTTGATCAGATGATCAAACTGTGAAAATATGAAGCTGAGTCTATCCACTGAGTCAGCAACTATATATTACGTGCCTGTTGTAGACTGAGTTTCAAAGTAGGCGATGTGAGTGCACTGTGAGCTGCAGGATGCACACAGAGGAAGCAGTAGATGATGGACAAAGGAGGCAAATGGCTGTGCCAGGGTGGATTCAGGACCAAAGACTGAGCAAGAACCTGCAGAGCATTTGTTAGGACAGATGTATCCAAAAATAACCATTTGAAATATTTAGAAAGGAGCAGTGTCTGCTGGAAAAATCACATTAATTTTAAATGTTTTCACAGTTTCAGCCCCACCTGCCACCTTACTGACAGAGAGAATGTGGTTTGTGACCAGTGTGCTCCGGGTTACTCAGGATCCTGGTGTGAGAGGTACCTTGTGGCTCTCTAACCCCCAGTTCCACGAAGCAATATCAACTATTTCAAAAGTCCAGCAGAAAGTCTGTATTTTCTTCTTCAATATCTACAAATCTTTAATGTTAGTGGATGCATAGCAGTTGTCCAGACCCTGTAGATGTGGTATAATAATTCATTTTATGTATATAATGTTTGGTGGTGAACACTTAAAATATATAGCTTTAAGTGTGGTCTTGGCATCTCGGTGCATTGCTGTTATTGCATAAGGTCATAGAGAAAAGCAGGATGCCCACGGAGAGAACAGTGTTTCACCTCCTGGAGTGCATCTGTGATCACACCAAAGACTATGTGTAGTTACAGTCGTCATGTGTCTGAGTATTCAGTTGTCCCGACAATAGTGAAGGCATTGGGAGGTTTGATTTAGGAGCCGTCTCTGGCATCCAAAAGCCAGTCTGTGTTTTCCCACACAGAAGCCTTGGTGTCTCTGCCTCTGGTACATCCTGTCGAGAGCCTGGTGACATCCTGAGTGGCCAGAGGGAGGTCAGAATTGGCTCTGGACGTGGTTGCACAGCATCTGGGTTTATGCTTGTTTTGGATCTGTTCCCACCTCACAACAGGCACGGAAGATTTGTGACTGTCTGGACAGAGTCACCCTTTTTCCATTGCAAATCTTAAGGGACAGTCTGATTTATTAGCCACCCAGGGAGGCCCTGGCTAGTGAGGTATTATCTCAAACCCTCTTATTTATTAGATCCTGCTTTCCATCCTGGATACAGATGTGCAGACGGTTACTATGGGAACCCAGCAGTGCCAGGGGGAACCTGTGTACCATGCAACTGCAGCGGCAATGTTGATCCGTTGGAGGCTGGCCACTGTGACTCTGTCACCGGGGAATGTCTGAAGTGCTTGTGGAACACAGACGGTGCCCATTGTGAAAGGTGTGCAGATGGCTTCTATGGAGATGCTGTGACTGCCAAAAATTGCCGAGGTGAGTGCGTGACCAATGCGGTCATAGTTGTTATGTATTGCCATATGAATCTCTTAACACTTGCCAAAAGAACTCAGCCTGGAGGAGACCTTAGTGTATCTTGTGTACTGATTTTGGGTTTTCAGTTAGACAGATGTAGATCTGATACTCAGTTCCTTCCTCTGCATTCTTCAATGGCTTAATTCGCTGTCACCTCTAAGGTCAGAAGTCTGGAAAATGCATATCCTTCATGACCAGGGAGGAGGCTTTCTCAAGCATGGTGGTGGAGTATTCTGGTGGTCTGCTCCTGTGCCGCCTCATCCTGATGTGCTAAGTTCTGCTTGGAGCCTTGAACATAGGGATGTGGTAAAGCCACTCACCGAGACAGTCAGTTTCGTGCCTGAGGGGACCCACCCAGCTTTGGGGCTAATACTGGAACCCTTGGCATTTGTATTGTTGGTTTGTTCAGAAAATTCTATTATGTGTGTTTAAAACATGCATTCAATGTACTTTGATCAAATCCAGCCCACCAAGTCCTCCAATCTCCCTACGACTTCTCCCTCACAACTTTATGTACCTTGTTTTTAAACCTACTGAGTCCGTTTAATGCTGCCATTATGTGGATCTCAGAGCTGGGGCCATCCACTGAAGCATGGGCAGTAAAAAGGGGCACTGTATCTCTGAAGAAAACTTTCTAGTAGCCATCAACTGCCAATCACTCCTCAGCTTCATGGGTCCCCTCCCTGGTTCCCTCTGTGATTTCTGCTGCCTTGGCCTTGTTTTTGCACAGTCTTAGGAAAGGATTCATGAAAAATGATGCCACTTAAATATTTTTGATAACTCCAGGTAAGTATGTTGGTCTTATATTACAGCTTGAAGAAAAGGTGGTGCCAGCCATACAGAAAAAAATAATGTAGGCACATATTAGGAGATGAAATCAATCATGGCTTTGACCCATCAATCTGAACTACATGGACACCTTGTTTTAAAGTTCAGGGAGTGAGAGGTCTGTGGGTTCCAGTTTGAAGAAAGATTCCATAAGATGAGTACTCAGCTCTGCTCACTGACTTTAATACTTGTGGTGTCCTAGAGACTTCTAAAAGTGATACATTAGGAAATAAGAGACCAGAGGACACAAAATAAGAGTTGAGGTTGATGGACATCCTAAGGGAAAGAGGGATGGGGAAGAGGAGGAGTGGTAAGAGACATGCCTTCAGGAGGATAGGGCAGGGGAGAAAGGGGGAAGGGAGGGAGGGAGGGGAGAGAGGGAGCGCTCCATCAGAGTGCATCTGTCCATGTGTTGCCTGGGGCAGGGGTGAGGAGTTAGGAGTCGCAATTGGAATCAAGCTACAGAATGAAAGAGTAAGGCCCTTCTAGAGCACCAGGCAGTGGGGCAGCAGGGTTGCAGTCGCTCAGGATCTCGGGCAAAGCTGTGGCATTGTCCATATACACCCAGGAAAACCAAAGGCCAGAAAGAAGCCAGGTTCTTAGGCAAGTTGGGGTTAGCCATGAAGCTGATCCAGCCCTGGCTCAGGCTATCAAGTCTGCAGTGTCCAGGGTCTGTGCTCCCTCTGCTGTGGTTGCTTCACAACCTGGCTGGGCTCTCACTGTCTGTGAAGTATGTTAGCTCTGTGATCTGGCATGTTGAATGTTTAAGCCTTTTCCTTTAGGAATTAAAAGGACTTTACTCTAACCCATACTTTAAAAAAAAGCATTATGTGTCTTGTGTGTTTTAGCCTGTAACTGCCATGAAAACGGCTCCCTTTCTGGCGTGTGCCATCTGGAAACTGGGCTGTGTGATTGCAAACCTCAAGTGACAGGCCAGCAGTGTGACCAGTGCCTGGTAAGACATCTACCAATCACTGCAGGCTGACCAGTTGCTTGCCAGTGTTGCATGACTGACACTTAACCTAGGTCCACGGGAACTTGAGTTGATGTGGGACAAGTGCACTCTTGACTGGTCTGTGCTGTACCTTCCCATCTAAAGAGCATGCGTGCAGCGTGCTCAGGAACAGACATGTGCTGAGAACACACATGATGAGTCTGTGGAACATCTTCATCCCAGTGTGTGCATATGCCACTAACCTGCAATCCTTCCTCTCTTGTGACATAGCCTGGCTATTATGGGCTGGACACAGGGCGTGGCTGTGTGCCCTGCAACTGCAGTGTGGAGGGCTCCACATCAGACAACTGCACAGAGGATGGCCAGTGTCCCTGTGTACCAGGCGTCGGTGGGAAAACATGCGACAGGTGTTCACACGGCTTCTATGGGTACCAGGATGGTGGCTGTACACGTAAGCTCTCGAGTTCCTTATGTTCCCTGTAAAACCTTCTCTATGACCTTCCTTGATGCCAGAATAACTTCTGTAACATTACTTTTCTCTTGTCTTAACAGTGGGTTCCCATACCCTTTTTCTGTTTCTAGATACAAGCATTTGGTCCTGGGTCCCCACCTGGTTGTGTGAGCTTAGTCTTAGTTTTTGAGACCTTGATTGCAGTCAGCATCCAGAGACTTTTGCAGGGACTGAGGGTCTCATCTAATACAAACAGTTGGCAGATGATGAGGGCTTGATGACATTAGAGCGGTGGCTCTCAACCTTCCTAGTGCTGCGACCCTTTAATACAGTTCCTCATGTTGTGGTGATCCCAACCATAAAATTATTTCATTGCTACTTCATAACTAGATATTTGTTACTGTTATGAATTGCAATGTAAATATCTGATGTGTGACCCCTGTAAAAGGCTCATTTGGACCCAAAGGGTCACGACCCACACAGGCTGAGAACCACTGTCTTCGAGCCATCTGTTCTTCCGGACATCAAGGCGTGTTTGTCGCACTTCTTTCACGCTGATGATCTCTCAGACTTGGGGGGCACCTACCTCCGAGAGCTTTGAAGAGGTCTCAGGAATGACGGCATCTCCTTTGACGGTGGTTCTGATAGCTGATACAAAAGAGAGGAGGTCCCTTGTGCTGTCACCCTTGAATCCCATCAAACATCTAACTCTGTGATGCTTCTTTTGTTTTAGCCTGCGACTGCGCACATACTCAGAATAACTGTGACCCCGATTCTGGAGAGTGCCTCTGCCCTCCTCATACCCAGGGTCTGAAGTGTGAGGAGTGTGAAGAGGGGTACTGGAACCTGGACCCAGAGCGGGGGTGCCAGGTGGGTTCTGTCATCACGCTGGGATAAGAGTGCCTTCCTTGGAGCAAGCTTTCTTGTATCCAGTCCCTTGGTTTTAAGCAGTTAAATATCTCCATAGTTTATATTTAAAATTAGTACGGCTTGACTCACTGGTGGTGCACCGGTAGTCCCAGCTACTTGGGAGGCTGAGGCAGGGGCATTGTTCGAGCCTAGTTCTAGAATAGCCTGGGAAGCTAGACAAAGGGGACCCCCCACCATGAAATAAATAAACACATACATAATGGACTCAGGGATAATGTAGAAGAGTAGCATCTTTCAGGGTTTCTTCAAGAATTTAGCTTTGAAATTGATAGCTAGAACTGTCTATATAGGGATTTCTATATATCTATCTAGATAAGAGGCAATAGCCATAGATAGAATGTAGACTAGACTAAAACATATTTAAAGGTAACATCTATATTTATCTACAATAAATATATAAACAATATATATCTAGCTATATAAAAGGCAATATCTATAGATAGATGTCTATCTATAGATAAAAGACAGACTAAACTAAAACACATTTAAAAGGCAATATCTCTATCTATAGGTTTATAGATAGATATAGATATTGATATCTATCCATATCTATCGTTATATGGATAAGAGAGATGTATATTGATATCTATCTATAGATAAATCTATCAATATCTATATATATCAATATATCTAAATAGATTGATCTGTAGATAAATAGATATAGTTATTGATAGACTAGATAGCTAGAGATATTGCCTTTTAAATATGTTTTAGTCTAATCTATATTCTGCTTTCCAACGGAGTTGTAAATAGTTTCGTCAGAGGATTAGGTTGAATCTGAGAAGTATATTTTCCTGTAAATAATTTTCTTAGGATAGAAAGAATTAGGTGTAGTTTGGGGTTTAAAGTAGTGGGGCCATTGTTTGGTCTCTAAAATAACTCTGCTGAGTTGATAGCACCATTAGATCCAGTTCTAGTTCGCAGTGTTGATGCATTGTCACGTGCCACCAATGTACGCGCATGCCCTGCTGTGCAGCCCTTGTCCCGTTGGTCCCTGACAGAATGGTTCCGCGGAGGAACAGTACGAGGTCAGCTTATCTGAACTGCTGCCCCACACAGTGTTTTTCTGGTGTAGTTTGTGTGCCTTCTGAGGACATAGGTTCTGCCCTTATATTAATTTCATTATCCCCCCTCCCCCCTTCTTTCTCTCTCTCTCTCTCTCTCTCTCTCTCTCTCTCTCTCTCTCTCTCTCTCGCTCTCTCTCTCTCGCTCTCTCGCTCTCTCGCTCTCTCGCTCTCTCTCGCTCCTCTCTCTCTCACAGGCTTGCAACTGCAGCACTGCTGGCTCCACGGGTCCCCAGTGCGATGTTCTCTCTGGCCAGTGCCATTGCAAAGAAGGGTTTGGTGGGCAGAGCTGCGATCAGTGCTCCTTGGGTTACAGAAGGTTTCCTGACTGTGTTCCCTGTGACTGCGACCCGAGGGGGACACTGGCCGACACCTGTGACCTGGAACAGGGTCTCTGCAGCTGCACAGAGGACAGTGGTGCCTGCTCCTGCAAGGTACGTATGGTCCACTGAGCCTCTGTTTCCTTCCTCTGGCCTCCTCATTCCCACTCCTGGGCTTTTGACTATTTACCTTACGTTCTAGTGATTAGAAGCATAGTTTTAAATACTTTTTCAAACATATTTCTACTTTGATTTCTGACATTAGAGTCCCCCTCCATGTTCTTTCCTGAAATGATGGAAGATTTTTAGAATAGAATTTTTTACCACTTCCACATGTCTGGCGACCTAACTTCTCTGAATACAGCTTGCTAGCATACATCCATAGACTGGGTAGCCATTCATTCTTGAAGAAATAAAGTAATTAACAGGGCTCTGGGGAGGATTTGGGATTAGCTATGATCTTGGACAGGTAATTATTATATACATGTGCTAAAATAAAGAGAAAATGCGTACCTTGCCCCCGAGGCAAGAATTTAATGTCACTTTCATTTGCACACATGTCCGTTGCCTTTCCCAACATGCTTTGCAGCCAGGTCATTACTACCTTCTCTGGTCATCTCTGCAAGGAGGATGAGGTACCAGGCGATGGTGGTGGGTTGGTATGCAGCTAGAAGTGGTGAAGGAAAGAGTCACTGGGGCGCATATTCTAAGAATCTTCCCCTGTCTGCTAACAATCATCCTTGCTCCAGTCAGAATGGCAAGGACCTGGACTGTCTTCTTGTAGCCCAACGCTCTACCTGGAGGCCCTCAGGGTCTCAGCTGGGGACCACTGGAGGTTCACATTAGGGAATACGTTATTTCCAGCTCCTTGCACTGCAGGTTTGATCCTCAGTAATACTTGGGGAGCTCTGGTGTCTGAGAGAACTAATGATCACAAGCTTCAGGTAGGGATGTGGCCACAGAAGCTTGAATTGAACAATGCTTGTAAGTCATTGTTGTTTTTATTTGTTTAAATCTATGTATATATAAAATCACATCTCTTCTTTTTCAGATGTTAATTTCTTTCTTTTTTCACCTTTAGGAGAATGTCCTGGGACTCCAGTGCAGTGAATGCCGAGCCGGCACCTTTGCCTTGCAAACTGTCAGCCCCCTAGGCTGCAGCCCATGCTTCTGCTTTGGTCTGTCCCAGCTCTGTTCAGAGTTGGAGGGGTATGTGAGGGCTCCGGTAAGTCCCGTACACACAGTTGAAAGGGTCTTGGTCTTATTTCACCTTTGAGAGTCAGGTGGACATTGGAAGGGAGCAAAGACAACAGAAATTGTAGGATAGTGATTTGCTTGGCATACAGAGTGCTCTGAGAACTTCTGCCGTCCAGTGACGTAAACAGCTAAAGGCTTTCTATGCCAACCTTCAGCTGGTCAATTGAAAGCTTTTCCTGGAAAGAAGAAACAGCTGCAACATCTCCAAGAAGTACCTACTGTCATTGACACTTGCTCCAGGGGAGCAATAGCTTGAACCTAATCACAGTGCTTCAGGTCTTCCTGATCCAGACATACAATCTAAAGGAAAACGCTTTAATCTCTAGCCTTAAAATGGCGCTATTTCATCTGTGGACTACACAGGGATCTAACAGATCAGATCTGGGCTCTTAAAGTGTGTGTGCGTGTTTGTGTGTGTACATGTGTGCGAGTATATGTGTATGCATGCGTGTGAGTGTGTGTATGTATGCATGTGTTAGTGCATGCATATATATGTGTATGTGAATGAGTGCGTGCATGTGTGTATAGTGGGGATGTGTGTGTGTGTGTGTGTGTGTGTGTGTGTGTGTGTGTGTGTAGAAGCCAGCAGGAGGATGTTAAATATCCCTGCTCTATTACTTTCCACTATCGTCCCTCGAGCCTGGGTCTTGCACTGCCCTTGGAGTTGGCTAGCGGCCTTTGAACCGCAGCTATCCTTTCTCTGTACCCTATGGTACTGGGGTATGGGCACACATGCAGCCTCACCCAGTGTTTTGAATGAGTGCTGGTACATCATGGGTCCTCATCCTTACACCGCCAGTACTGTTACCCACTGTGTCTGGATACTTAACCTGAAGCACGTCTTTCTCCCTTCCGTGCCTAGATAATGCTTGCCTCCGATCAGCTCCTCCTGCACGTGGTTTCCCAGAGCAACCTCAAGGGCACGGTTGAGGGTGTGCATTTCCAGGACCCTGACACCTTGCTGGATGCAGAGGCTGTCCGCCAGCATGTCCATGGGGAGCCATTTTACTGGCGGCTTCCAAAACAGTTTGAGGGAGATCAGGTGAGCACACGCCAGCCCCGCCATTCCCTTCCCAGAGAGAAAATCAGAATGCCCTGCTTCTGACCATCATTAAAGGACGTGGCTATTTAATGGCTCTTCTGAGTGAGGGTGGTGACATTCAGCGCTTTTAGAAAACTGCAGAGATGTGGGTCTCCAGATGTTTAGATTTGTAAACCTTTTACGGTTTCTTTAATTCACATTATTTTTTTTCTCCTTTCTAAAGCAGTAATTCAAGAAGCCTATTCTGTAGTTACTAATAGCTGCTGAATGTACTCCTCAGTGCTAGGTCTGCCCTGGGGAGAGCAGCGGTTGGTTGGTGAGCACCGACCTATGAAAGGGTGGTTGCAGGCTTTGAGAGATGTTCCTTCTAATTCAATCTGATCTCTATATCATGCTGAGTTTTCTGGGATAGGGTTCAATTTTCCATCCTCCTGCCTCAGCGTCTTGAATGCTAGGGTAAGTGATCCTCTCCACCATGCAGGCTCACTTTGATCTTTAAATTTTATAAATCTACTCCAGTGATCATATGGATGAAGATGATTTAATTCAAAGGAGCCTGAAAATAATTAGAATCTTTGCCATGTGCACCGGTGGTGTCTGGCAACACTACTTTGGTGGAATCACTGGGAAGCTTAGCCTAGGTCTATCTCATAGACCGTTAATGTGCAGATGAGAAGGCTGATCCCAGAATGCACGTTCGTTATGATACATCATAACATGTAATGCCTTTTTTGTAATGACAGATTTTCCACAAAACGTCTTTAAACCAAGGCTGCATCATCAGAATAACATGAGTTTGTCGTTTGTTAGCTCTTGGCTTACGGAGGGAAACTGCGGTACAGCGTGGCTTTCTACTCTACCCATGGCTCCGGCACATCCAATTACGAACCTCAAGTTCTCATCAAAGGAGGTCGGGCCAGGAAGCACGTCATTTATATGGATGCCCCAGCGCCAGAGAATGGAGTGAGACGGGCTTACGACGTGGGAATGAAAGAGGTGATGTGTGGTTGTTCCACATACGTGTGTTCATTAAGGATGTGAACTTGGCTGTCAGGTAACAAAAGTCTAGGGTGTAATAAAAGACAGAGCAAGAAGGCCCTGGTCTAAGCTCCAGTGAGCTGATCAAGAGTTCTGAGCGTGATTCACATTTCATGGCCTCACAAAAGCACGGCTTTGCTGCCCACAGCTTTATATATGCAAGTTCAACTCAAGTCCAGATAAATTAAATGGAAAATTCTAGAAAGTCTTTTTTAGCTCTAAATTATATACTGTGAGATGATGAAATTGTGTGTCCTGCCTAAGAAGCGTCTCATCCCTTTAGCTAGCATATTCTCCTTGTATGCCACCTGCCCGTTAAGTCACAGCAGATCTTTGTCAGTTCATCAACCTGAACAGGGCTGATGTCTGAAGTCACTTATGAAAGAGCCATGTTCTCCTTTTAAGGCTGTAGGTCTGTGACGATTTGAGCTCTCAATTTAATTGAACATATTCCTCATCCACAGGAGTTTTGGAAGTATTTTAACTCTGTGTCCGAAGAGCATGTTACGCACTCCGATTTCATGTCTGTTCTGAGCAATATTGAGTATATCCTCATCAAGGCATCATACGGTCAAGGATTACAGCAGAGCAGGTAATTGGAAGCCCCTAGACCAGTGGTCCTCAACCTTCCCAACACTGAGACTTTAATACAGTTTCTCATGCTGTGGTTCCTGACCAGTGGTTCTCAGCCTTCCCAACACTGAGACCCTTTAATTCAGTTCCTCATGCTGTAGTGACCTTCAACCATAACATTATTTTTGATGCTACTTCATAACCGTCATTTTGCTATTGTCATGAATTGTAATGTAAATATCTATATTTTCTAATAGTATTAGGTGACTCCTGTGACAGGATCATTTAACCGTCTCAAAGCGGTCATAGCCCACAGGTTAAGAACCACCGTTTCTAGAGCTTTGAATATTTTCAGTATCTGGCGGAGAACTGGAAGGTTTGTCCCCTCATCCTACTGACACCTTTATTAATAGATACATCTCTGTTCTTTAGCCAAACCTGGGTAAACATTAATAGCTTGTTAGTCAGCTTTTTGTTGCTGTAACACAGCACCCGAGACAAGCAGCTTGAAGGCAGTCGGGCTCTGACATGATGGCTGTGGCCTTTTTCTGCAACCACACACTCCTGCATGCTAAGGTGCTTTGTGATTGTGAGCAGAAGGACCCCACGTGATGGGCCTCAGATGCAAATGTTAAACCATGTGTGTGCGGTGTTTCTGGAAGTGTCTCACATGTTGATGCTTCTTCTTTTCCCAATGGTGGCTCAGAATCGCCAATATTTCCATGGAGGTTGGCAGGAAGGTTGGAGAGCTGCCCCCTGCGGGAGAGACGGCGTCCCTGTTAGAACACTGTGTCTGTCCTCCTGGCACCACGGGATTCTCCTGTCAGGTAAGGAGCCTCCAGTTCACATCTGCTTCCTGGCTTCCAACTGAAGTGTGTTCATCTATAGCAATCCTGCATGGGGAATGGAACGCATGGACATCTACGGTGTCACTTTTTATTGTTTTTAGAGCTTTAAAAAAATATAAGTTTTCATTTAAATACACATAAATTCATATTTATTGTCTCCACCAACTTTTAAGTGTGGAAGTGAGCAGTGACAAGGGCGTTCACATGGTTCTGTAGACAGTCGTCCTTCAGGACCTTCTTTCTCTTCCCAGACAGAAACTGCATCTGTGCAGCCACCACCTGCCCCTCACTCCAGCCCCTCATCTGCTGTTCTGTTCTGTCTGCCTCTGCTCCAAGTTCCCCACATAAGGAACCCTGCAGTGTATCTGCATTTGTGACTTTCGTTTTTGCTGAGATTTCTTCCCTTTTAAGGCTAAATACTACACCATCACTTGGACACGTTCACTTTGCCCATCTGTCTGTTCATCTGTGGTGATGTGGGCTGCTTTTGTGAATAGCTCTGTGGGGAAGGGAGTGTGAATGGCTCTTCGAGTTCCCTCATGTCGTTCTCCTTGAAGTAGCCTTCTTAGGCATGGCTAGTGCCGTTTTTAATTTTGGAGGACTACACACTGCCTTTCCTCTGCACCAGCTGTGCACGAGCACCCCACTTTCTTTAATCCTCAGTGCTTGTTCTGTTCACTGTTTTGATTGAAGGCATGGGTTTTGCGGAGAGCTGGACACTCGTTTTGTTGTTGAGAGCGTATTGAGATAGTGTCTCACTCTGTTGCCTAGGCTAGCTTGAAACTTACTCTGTAGCCTAGGCTGGACTGAAATTCACAGGAGTCCTTCTGCCTCAGTTTACCCCCTGCTGGATTGTATGTCTAAGTCCCCATGCTCAGCTCTGACTGTGGATTTCATCTGCATTTCTTTCTAATAGTGGTGTTGCCCTTCTCATGAGCTCCTTAGCCACCTGTCTTTGCTGAAGAGCATTTACCTCTGCCCAGCTTTTAACCAGTGTCCTCTTTCTTGTCCCTTTTGCCTCCCTGTAGGACTGTGCTCCTGGGTACCACAGAGGGAAGCTCCCAGAAAGCGGTGGCTGGGGACCCCGCCCTCTTCTGGCTCCTTGTGTGCCCTGCAGTTGCAACAACCACAGTGATGTCTGTGACCCCGAAACTGGCCAGTGTCTGGTATGTTTGCTTGTGTGGGAACTGACCTCAGTTCACGCTGATCACTCAGTGTGACCTGAAAGACAGCCAGGAACCAGGCAGACCCTCCAGCTGGTCCTTGCCACATGGCTGTTGCCATGGCAGTCTCAAAGACATTGAAACCTCCTCCTCCTGTCACTGGGAAACTGGCAGGGTTTGTTTGTTTCTGTGTCTCCCTCAGCAACGGATACCTCCCTCACTCTAGTCCTCAGCAACAGGTCCTTGTTTCTCCGCTACTTTCTGGGGTGACTTGTTCTGTGGGATGGCAGGCCCCAGGAAGCCAGGATTCAGGGTCTGCTAAGGGAAGCACTTCATGCTCGCCATGCTGGGGTTGACAACCAACAGGGCCAGTGCCTAGAGCTGTTTCCATCTTAGCTCGTCATCTAGTACTCGGTCCTTGTCTGTGTTGTGCCATGTTGATGAAACGAGTGTTTTATTACAACTTATTTTTGAAGAGATTGCAGATAGTCCTTCTGAAGGGAGACCCATTTGAGAGGTTGAGCGGATCCTAATCAAACTTATCTTTAGCAGATGAAGCAGGAATAAAAGTTTTAAATGAAAGGGTGTTTTTAGCTGCAAAGAGTCTGTAAAAATAGGCTTTAAAAAAAAATATTTGGTAGCAATTCCTCTCTCTGTCATTTGTTGCTACCAAGGGAAAAGGTAGAGCAGGGGTGACTGGCAGCTCATGGTCTCTGTTTTGCTGTTGTTCCTTCTTGGATGCATCATACGCGGAGCCCTGTGCACAGCGGCCCAAAGAGTGAGGGACTGAGCAGCAGAGATTTTCAATAGACCTGTGATGATCTTCTAATTTGAAGGTCACTGGTTCAACTAATGGCATAAAATCTTAACTGATGTTCATTTGCTTGTTACAAGAACCTGCTGGTGGCACTCTGTGACCATGAGTTTCCTCCCTCCTTGGTTTGCTTCCCAAGCCACCGCAGCTCCCTGCGTGTGAATGTCGGATCCTGGATTAGTTATTTTTCTGTTTTCTCTCCCTGCCTGTGAATATGGAATCCTGGAGTAGTGCCTTTCCTGCCGCTGCGATGAAACAGAAGGAGGAGTTTATTTTGATTTTCGGTTCCAGAGGGGGGTCCATATGTCTGTCATATGGAACTCATGGCAGCAGGTGGCCAGAGCAGGAAGCTGAGGGATCACATGTCAGCTGTACACAGGAAGCAGAGAGTGAGCTAGGAATGGGGCGGGACTTTAAACTCTCAAAGGCCACCCCCAGTGACTTGCCTCCTCCATCAAGGCTCCATATTCAATAACTTCCCTTAAACAGCACCAACAACTGGGGGCAAGTACCCACATAAATGAGTCTTTCCTCGTACCAACCACACGAAGCCCTAAAGACCCATGGGCACACCACTGGTCTCCATCTACTTTAGCTCGAAGGATCTCAGTCCTGACTGTATTGGTGTCCTGGGTCTGTTTTCCTCCAGGAGAATGTATTAGCAGTTTCTAGGCTTATGTAGTCCTATGGTCAATAAAGGCCCCAGATCTGGAAAAGCCTCCAGAATTCTAGAAAATATAAAGAAACATACCCCCATCTTCCTTAAGCATTAAAGAATACCTTGCTGATGTGAAACACAGTTGGTTAAAAAGCTGTTCCCTGGTGAGAGTCATATCTGACTGTTTCCCATTGCTTCTCTCTTCCGCTGAAATGCTGACCTTTAGAACTGCCGCGACCACACAGCTGGTGACCACTGCGAGGTGTGTGCTCCCGGCTTCTATGGGAAGGTGATTGGGTTGCCTGGAGACTGCACCCCGTGTACCTGTCCTCACCGCCCCCCTTTCAGGTAAGTCCATGCTGGGCAGCCTGACACAGCAGCTTCCTGCATTCCTAAGCTGGCTTTCATTGTCTCCAATGAGAAGTCTGGTGTAATTCTGATAGGTCTAACTTTATGTGTTACTTGGCCTTTTTTCTTCGCAGCTCTTAATAGTCTTTCTTTACTCTGTATGTTTATTGTTTTGATTATTATGTGGCAAGAGGACTTTTTTTGGATCCAGTCTATTTGGTGTTCTGTAAGCTTCTTGTATCTTCATAGGCATATCTTTCTTTAGGTTGGGAAAGTTTTCTTCTATGATTTTTGTTCAATATATTTTCTGTGCTTTTGAGTTGAACTTCTTCTATACATATTATTCTTAGATTTGTCCTTTTCATGGTGTGCCATATTTCCTGGATATGTTGGGTTAAACTTTTGTTAGATTTAATGTTTTCTTTAACTGATGAGTCTATTTCCTCTATAGTATCTTCAGCGCTTGAGATTTTCTCTTCCATCTCTTATATTCTGCTGTTCATGCTTGTGTTTGTGATTCCTGATCATTTTCGCATGATTTCTGTTTCTATAATTTCCTTGGCTTGTGTTTTCTTTATTGTCTCTATTTCAGTTTTTAAGTCCTGAATAATTTCTTTCATATTTTTGATTTCTTTTTCTTGGTTTTATTTAAGTGATTTGCTGATATCTCCCAATTTTTTGTTTGTCTTTTCTTCCATTTCTTTAAGGGAATTTCTCATTTCCTCTTTTAGAGTTTCAAACATTCTCTTGAAGTTATTTTTTAGGTCATTTCCTTCTGCCTCATCCATATTTAGTTGTTCAGGTCTTGCAGTTGTAGGGTCTTTAGGTTTTGCTGGTGTTGTGTTGTTCTTTCTGGTGTAGCGTGTGTTCTTACCTTTTCTATTCATCTTTTCCTCTAATAGGTGTGGTTGGGGCTGTCTGAGATTCTGTTCAACAATCTTCTAGGTGCCAAAGAATCCAAAGCTCATATGGTTGTTCCTCATGGTACAGCCAGTTCCACAGTTTTAGTTACCCTGTTGGTTACTCCGTGTTCCTGTAAATATCTCAGCGTTCCCGTGCTTTGCTCTGCTCCCTTGGAGTCTGCTGTCTCAGGCCTACTTTGGCCTAGGTTACCGGCTTTGACCTGTTTCTGTAAATCCTGATCTGGATTCCCTCCTGCAGAAGTTTCTGGCTTGGAGTTGGACCTGCAAAGGTTTCTGGCTCCGGTCTACTGCCTCAGAGTTCCCAGGCTCGGGTGTGCCCAGAACCACAGAGGACCTGGCTTAGACTTACTCCCTCAGAGGTCCTAGACTCACTTCGGACGCGCAGAGGTTCCAGGTTCCTGCCTATTCTCTTTGATATTCCAGACCAATTCCTGGACCCACAGAGGTTCTGGCTCAGGCCTGCTCCCTCTGAGGTCCCAGACTAGCACCTGGCCCCACAGATATCTCTGGTTCCTGCCTGCTCCCTTGGAGGTCCCAGATTCACTCCCAGACTGGCTGAGGTCCTGGCTCAGACCTAGTTCCTGGGAGGTCCTAGACTCACACCCAGACCCACAGGGGTCCTGGCTTAGGCCTACTCTCTTGAAGGTCCCAGATTAACATCCAGACCCTCAGCAGTCTCTGGCTCTGATTCACTCACTCTGTGATTACTCCCCTGTACCTGTTCTGTTGGAGATCACTGACTCTGGATCTGGTCGGTGGCTCAATCCTGATCTGCCAGTGTCCTGGGACTGGATTGGCTCCCAGGACTGGATTTGCTCTTGGCTTCTGCTCCCATGGAGCTCGGTTCCTCAGGCCCTCTCTATCCTAGGTAGCTGTTCCAGTGGAGACCACTGACTCTGAGTCAGATCACTGGCTCAATCCTGATCCCCAGTGTCCCGGGACTGGGTTGGCTCCCGGAACTGGATTTGCTCCTGGCTTCTGCTACCTGTGAAGCTTGCTTCCTCAGGCTCTCTCTGTCCTAGGTCGAAAAAGATAATTTCTCTATATATATTCCACATCTGTGGCCAATGGCTGTGTGCACCCAGAGAAATGTGTCCGTGGCTGTTTTGCCATTCACTGTGTGTATTTCCATACTGTTGAATAATTTACTTTATTTCCTTCATCAAAAAAGGATAACCATGCCCCCAATCCCTTAGACATATCTATAAGGTACGAGAATATACAAACTTGAGAAGCCACAGCTCGCTTGGTTCATCTTCCCCGTATTTATTTCCCTGAAGTCTGCCTGATTATTTAAGGAGATAGATCTTGGAGGTGGTTCAGGGCTGGTAACTCACGCTGTGGATGTCCAGCTTACTCCCCTACAAGGAACCAGACCTGATTTCCCACTTCCTTTGAATCAGGTCCAGTAACCTGCAGTTACCCACTTCAGCCTCCAGGTGGCATCAGGACAGTTTTTAAAAAAAGATACTAATCAAAAGCTCCAACTGGGCTGTATCAGTTTACTTCTGCTGATCTACCCGGTGGCTGCCAGTCATGTTTCCCTGTTCCACCAAGTAGATTTTCTGTGACTTGTTTTCTGCACATCGTCGCAGTCCGTGGTACTGTACTAACCAACAACATTGTCTTCCTGTTTCCCGTGCCTTGTCAGTTCTATTGCTGTCTAATAAATATGGCAACCCCTCTCTCCAAATTGATTTGGAAAGTTTTCCTGGGTAGCTGGCTATGCTCTGTGAGACGGATCTACTTAGCACTCACCTGCTGCCACCTTGCAGCAAACGCCTCTTCTGACGCTGGATACAGAAGACCTCCGTGTGTCCCATAGCGTTGTCTGCAGGCTTCGATTCCTTTTGTTCTACAGAGTTGAGCTCTAGCCGCTTGTCCAGCCACCCGGTATAATCACTCAGTGTTTAGAACGTGAAGATGAATAAATACTTTAAGATAAAGAGTTGAAGCTAATCTCTAAAATTTTCTGTAAAACGATTTTTCTTTCAGTTTCAGTCCCACCTGTGTCTTGGAAGGTGACGGTGGTTTCCGGTGCGACGCCTGCATCCCTGGCTATGAAGGACAATACTGTGAAAGGTGCTCTGAGAACCGTCACAAGAGCAAAGGACGCCCACTCGTTGTATCTCACGTGGGCTGTAGTTAGGATAGTGATCTGGGAGTCCCTACACATTTGTTTGTGCAGATGGGAGGCCACATCGATAATCCATAGCAAGGTCTCCTAAGGGGAGGGTGTTATGGTGCCATATTATTTGTGTTTTAATAAATAAGGAATGCCATCCTAGTCAGCCATATAGACAGGCAGCGATAGTACACACCTTTAATCCCAGCAGCCGTACTATTAGCCATAGAGGCTGGGGAGGGTGGTGCTTGCCTTTAATCCCAGCAGCCATACTAGTTAGCCATAGAGGCTGGGGAGGGTGGTGCTTGCCTTTAATCCCAGCACTAGAGAGGAATATACGATGGGAGGAGACAGGTCTCAGTTCTGTCTCAGGCTGAGGATTCCTGCAGGCAGGATCACCCATTTCAGTCCCGGGATGGCTGCTTTACTTTTCTGATCTCCAGGTTGAGCCCCAGTATCTGTCTCTGGGTTTTTATCATTCGTGCTACAGTGTGGGCTCTGCATTTCATTTGCAAAAGGGATGACGGCCACTGGGCAGAGTTGGCACACGTGTGTTCCTGGTTGGTGCAGACTGCCCTGTCTATACCTACTGTCCCCATTTCGATAGGTGCTCTACAGGCTATCACGGCAACCCTCGTGCAGCAGGTGGCAGCTGCCAGAAGTGTGACTGTCACCCCCAAGGCTCTGTCCACAGTGACTGTGACCGCACATCTGGGCAATGTGTTTGCAAGCCAGGAGCCACGGGACTCCGGTGTGAGGAATGCCGGCCAAGATACATCATGACGGAGAGCGACTGTGTTTGTAGGTGACTCTTCTGTGTGTATCTTATGTTAGGTTTTCCTTGCTGACCTGGCTGTCTCACCCACAGGGGCAGTGGGACACCACTAATCTCACTGTACTTTACACTTTATTGCAATTCCTTGAATTAAACCTTTAGTTGTGCACAGATAAGCCAACACATCTTGGATTGTGTAGGGTCGTGTGTGATGGTCCAGGCTGACCCCAAACATCACAGTTCTGCTTCATCTTCCTGTTTATTGACTGGGATTACAGAAACATGTACTACACCCAGCTAATAATTTTTATTTCATAACTTAGCTGTATCAATACTCCCTTTTACTGAAACCAAGGATCAGTCAGTGTGGAAGAGGTGTTGTCATTTATGTTGACCGAATTTCGGGTCTCTATAGATTTCTCCAGTTCCGACGGATGTCTGTCGAGTACAGGGAAAAGTCATTTGGGTGTCTTCTTTGTGGGTGATGGGAGAGGGTTAGAGGGGATGAGTATCAGGGAATTGGGAAAGGTTTTTACTTTCATTCTGTGACTGGTATAAGCCAGCACGCCCCCGCGTGTGTTCTCCGCTGCGTTCTCTGCTGCTCTCTGCTGGAGGAGGAAGTACTGGCACACACTGAGACCGTGGGAGTGGACTTTGGGGGGAATACCGAGACAGCTTGTAGTCAGGCCCAATTCTAGATGAGCAGTGGCACTGTAAAGGTTCAAGTGGTGGGAAGGCATGATGCCTCGGCCACTCTGAGGCTCAGCTCCTCCTTTCCCTGTGACTTTGCTGAGTTTCCCTTACTATAGGAGAATTGCAGCTCCCTTGCGGCTGGAGTGAGAATGAGGTGTGTGGTGCCTGGAGCCCCACTGTGTGTTCTCTTTATAACACCGTGACTCAGTTGCTCAGTGTTCAAAGGCTATTTGCATTAGCTTTCGTTTTCTCCCCGTTTTCTCTTCAAGCCTGTGATGATGAGTGTGTGGGCGCCTTGCTGAATGACCTGGATACTATCGGCGACGCTGTTCTGTCTCTGAACTTCACTGGCGTTTCCTCTGCTCCATATGGGATCTTGTCAAGTCTGGAAAACACAACTAAATATTTCCAGGTAGGTACTAAGGATGTGGAGATGGTGGGCAGAAACACCTGTCACTGAGAGAGAAGGAGTATTGGGGGGGGGAGTCATTTGTCTCCCCAGCCTTTCGATCCCCCATGGGTGTCAAGTGACAGTGTCCTCATCCCAGACCTCACTGGGGTCTCTGGGGAGCTCTGATGGAGCTGATTCACGGACACCTCCTTGTACTTTCTGCCCACGGATTTTGTCCCACTCTCTAGAAGTCGGCAGCAGCCCTCCTTTCTGTTCGACAGACCTTTGGGTATTTGAAAAAGCTATCCAGATACAAATACTAGGAATAACAAATCTGTCCCTCATTAGTGCTGGTTTATGCCAAACATAAGTGTTTTCTGTTACGTGTTGCTATTTTAACTGGAGTTCAAGGATATACAAATAGTCTTCCTCCTTAGAAGACAGTTAAAGTCTCAGAGGGTCAATCTTTTATTTGTGTTTTATCAAAAGATCTGACCAAAAGGAGAGTAAAGTTAAGAAATTGAATCATAGATAGTACCCTTCTCTGGAATGTTAATTTAATTGGAAAATATTGCTAAGTTATACTTTTTACCTTCACATTACAATTTACAATAATCTATCCACCATGACATGCAGTAGGACAATGGATGGTCATTACTAAATAGTGTTTTACAGAAAGAGGCTCTTCTTGTGTGTGCTTTCTCCCCCCTACACTTACGCTCACACACACTCACATACACTCACATTCACACATACTTATACTCACAAACACTCACACACACACTCATTCACACACACTCTCACACACATTCAAAGACACATTCATACTAACACACACAAACTCACTCACACTTACACACTCACTCACTGGTGCTGAGGAAGAACTTATGGACTCCAGGAAATATTTTTATATTACTTTTTATCAAATAGCAAAATGTGCTTTTAAAAGATGGGTGATTCTACATTCATTAAGAAAATTCTACAAAAAGAAAGGAAAGAAGAGGTTTTTTTATTTTTTTATTGAAAAAAAAAAATTCTGCCTCCTCCCAGCCTCCCATTTCCCTTCCCCTCCCCCCACTCCTCTCCCCCTCCCTCTCCAGTCCGAAGAACAGTCAGGGTTCCCTGCCCTGTGGAAAGTCCAAGGTCCTCCCCACTCCATCCAGGTCTAGGAAGGTGACCATCCAAACTGACTAGGCTCCCACAAAGCCAGAACATGAAGTAGGATCAAAACCCAGTGCCATTGTCCTTGGCTTCTCATCAGCCCTCATTGTCCGCCACGTTCAGAGAGTCCGGTTTCATCCCATGCTTTTTCAGTCGCAGTCCAACTGGCCTTGGTGGGCTCCCAATAGATCAGCCCCACTGACTCAGTGGGTGGGTGCACCCCTCGCGGTCCTGACTTCCTTGTTCATGTTCTCCCTCCTTCTGCTCCTCATTTGGACCTTGGGAGCTCATTCCGGTGCTCCAATGTGGGTCTCTGTCTCTATCTCCATCCATCGCCAGATGAAGGTTCTATGGTGATATGCAAGATATTCATCAGTATGGCTATAGGATAGGGCCATTTCAGGTTCCCTATCCTCAGCTGCCGAAGGAAGAGATATTTTAATATCTACTCCAGCCATCATCTACACAGTCAATAAATGATGTGCTCTGCCAGTTAGGTCCCAGGGATAGTACTGTACTTTGAATTTATCAGATGAAGTGCATAGTTGGTTCAGACTGTAACTAACCTTGAATGGTTTACTCTAATGTAGTCCATTCATCCATCCCCTTAACAATGCTTTGTGTTCGTATCCAATACTATCCAGAGGGCAGGAATGTGAACTGAATTGTTTCTATTTTTTACCAAAAGAGTGAAATTGGACAAGGTATGTACACTCTTCCTAAATAGTAATGTAGCTGTTTCATAGCACTGTGAAAGGTTTGCATAGCTAAACAAGAGGTTAGGATGTTGGGATGGATTAAGCACTTAGTTACAAATAATCTTAAAAATCTTTTCCTTATTGAATAGATTTTAATTTTCTTAGGAAGTACTTTTTCATGTACCGACAATTATAGTTAATATTTATAACTTTGACACTGAAACCAAGCAGTATTTGGTCTATGATGCCGTCTGTTTGGAGTCTGCTTACTAGACCAGAGTTTGAATTTATGTCTGTCTGAGAGCAACCCAGAAAGTGATAGCAAGGAATAATATTGCTGTAATTGACAGTTGGTGATGAATGAGTGAGCCCTTTTACTTTTAAGTAACTATTAAAAGCAATCACAATGTATTTCCGTAAAGCAATTAGCCCACAATTCTCTGAAGAATGGAATATTTTAAAGTGATACAGTAAACAATGTAATACTGCTTCTTTTTTCCCCCCTTAGAGGTATTTATTAAAAGAAAATGCTAAGAAGATTCGGGCAGAAATCCAGCTTGAAGGTGTTGCAGAACAAACAGAAAACCTGCAAAAGGAGGTAAATTCTTTGCAAAAAAAAAAAACAAAACCCAGCTCCCCTCCAGCCTCCCAGGGCAGCCCTTGGAAGCATTTGGGTTCCCATCAGCCTTGCACAACAGCCCCCAGAAGCCTTTCAGTTCCCACCAGCCTCTCAGGGCAGCCCCTGGGAGCATTCAGGTCTTCTCCACCCTCCCAGGGCTGTTGGAAGGAGGCCGCTTGTTCTTCCTGGCCACTCGGCTAGCTTAGACCCAAAATAATCACACAGAAACTGTATTAATTAAATCACTGTTTGGCTCATTATCTCTAACTTCTTATTGTCTAGCTCTTACATCTTAATTTAACCCATTTCTCTTAATCTGTGCATCACCAAGAGGTCATGGGCTACCAGCAAAGTTTCAGCATGTCTGTCTCCTGTGGCTCCATGGCTTCTTTCTGACCCTGTCATTCTTCCTCCCAGCATTCAGCCTAGCTTTTCCTGCCTACCTAAGTCCTTTTTTGCTATAGGTCCAAAGCAGTTTCTTTATTCATTAATGGTAATCACAGCACAGAGAGGGGACTCCCACATCACAGGGAAGCTCTTGGGAGCCTTTGGGCTCCATCTGGTGGGTTCCAGGAGGCCCCAGAGGTCAATCATCAAATGGTTCTAATCCCACAATCCTCTGTAGTGAAAAAGGTTTCTAAGCAGATCACAGTTGCCACACATGGTTCGCTTATCTGCTTGCCTTCTCTTCTTAACCCAAGGGGAACTAAAAAATTGTTGAGGTTTCCTGCTTTTCCTAAATCCAGTCATCATGGGGTTTGTGAGGTGGAGTGGCTTTGGTACTTAGTGGTCCTTGACTTGCAGGTTTCAGGCCAGTTGAATCTGATGGTTTTAGGTCCTAGATAGAATTAGCTTGGTTTTCATGTCAGTAGGGAATTATTTAGTTTGTTTACCTCATAGAAGGATATGAACCACCAAAACATCTTCTGATTTGTACCGGGTGAGAGGGGCCTGTTATCAAGTATATTTTATTATAGATTTCTCAATATGTTCAGACATACACAGCCATGCATGCAGAAGAAAGTACTGTCTTGATGCCAGGAAATTTGAAACCAAAGATGATATTAGAAGAACTTGCATGTTTGAGTGAGGACTTTGGGTCCCTCAGCAAGCAGATATTGTCTAGAAAATAATCTGATTAAAATAATTTTTCTCTCATCATGAAAGAAGCTTCTCTTTGGCGTTAAGGAGAAAATACCTGCAGGCCCAATCCTGTTATTTTATAGTCTTTAATATTACAATCACAATCTTCTTTTGACTTATGAAATTACCGAAAAGAAATGACAGCTGAGGGCAGTTGTGTCAGCGTCGGGGCTGAGAGTTTTGTGGTCACGGCCTCACTCCCACTCCTAAGGAGGTGCTGGTGTGACCCCCATGTTACTGATCAGGCTGGAGGTGGACAGCTCTACTGGCTGCGAGATTCAGGCCTTACGCAGTCTTCCTGACAACTTGTTCTTGTCTCATAGGAACTAAAACCTCCCAGGCAGTGAGGTTCCACTTCCGGTAGTCAGTGTGAGATCCTGCACTGCACACTGACATTCTGGTCTCCCATCTCAGAAAAGTACATGTTGTTAACTGTGCCAATATCGTGGCACATGCCTTGCTCATGTGTCTGCAGTAGTGCTGGTGTGAGCAGCCTACCACACTGCCAGCTGTGTACAAGTCTAGCACACTTGTATGAAGTATAATCTGCTGCAGTGACAGTGACAGATGGTGCTGCTGCCAACCGAGGTGTTTACAGGATGGTATTTCCCCTGACGGCAGTGTATCCCTGCTCTGCCACCAGGCTCATACATCCCGTATTCGTTGAGTTCCTGGATTTTATCATATTCTCTGGAGCTTGCTGTAATCTTACATGATTGTATTCTTCATGACCCAAGGAACAATGGGCTGCACATTAATGTTTGTGTGTTATATTTGCACACATAGAAGTACCATTTGGCTTAGGTGTAAGTACTCAATGCCTATTTGTTTAAGGAAGCACACAGTGTATATGGACAACAGAGTATCTCCTAAGGAGTGCTTTCTCTTGTCACTCGGTGACATGTGACTGTACTTGGGTACTAATGTCATAAGAAGGCTTTCACAATTGGACACAAGCTTTGCTGGTCATCTAGACTGTTTGTAAAAATAAACCACCTTTCTCAAAATGAGTGTGTCTTAGGTGATTTCAGTATCAAGTCAGTCAAATCTGAGCCTAGAAATATTTACCTTGGTTTGCATGATCATGCATCTTTATGATCTGGATATATTTTGTCCCTTTAAAGAGGCAACAGCTTGTGTTCAGAAGCTCATATAATATTAAACCACACTAACCTAGTCCTTCCTGCCCTGTCAGCTCACTAGAGTTTTAGCAAGCAGTCAGCAGGTGAATAAAGCAACGACAAGAACTGTCAAGGGGACTCAAACCCTGTCCACGTTCATTGAGCAGCTGCACGCCAACATCAAAGGTAGCGTGGACGGGGCTCTCCTTTTGGGACTTTGTGCTTTGTTGGTAGAAAGAGTCACGATCGCCTTATGAAGCACATGAACAGTGTTGGGCTGGGCTTCCTAATGCCAAGAGACTGGGCCATCCCATAGCACGGGGACCCTGAAATGCCCGGGATCCCTACTGTCTACCTTGTAGAGGCTTACCTAGTGACATATCTTATCTCTAGACATCACAGAAAAGGTGGCAGCTTTGAATGAGACCTCACATGGGGACGTCCAGCCACCCATTTCTGCTCTTCAGAGCATGCACCAGAACATTTCTTCTCTGCTGGAACTTATAAAGAAAAGGAATTTCACAGAGTCGCACCAAAATGCTACCCTTGAACTCAAGTAAGTCCTGAGCACTGTTCAACCATCAACGAGAATCAGGCATTTGGGTGCTGGAGAGGGGAAATTTTGGGGAGAATGATCTTTGAGAATTAATATTGTTAAGTGAAGAGAGAGGCCCAGCTGTCCAGGAAATGAAAAGATGAGTACCTGCCTCTCCATATACAGAAAATAGATCAGGGAAACCAGTATAGTCCATTTCTGCGTACTGTGCAGTAGGCTCTGTTTTCCTGTGACTTGTAGGTTAATTTCACCTACTGCAAACCAGAGAGCATAGTAAACTGTTATGTAGATCACACACAGGGTGGTCTGTCAAGAAGAATAATGGAGAACACCTACATGATCAGCTCCAGGATAGATGGCCACTGTCAGCATCACAGAGCTCGGTTCTGCAAGCTCTCATAGAACCGCACAGTGTGCAGCCCCAGAGAACGGTTGTTCGTAGACTCGGGAGCTTGCAGTTTCCTTCCTGGCCCCTTTCTAGCTTTTTCCACATGGTTGGTAGCTGGCACTGTCTTTCCGTCAGGTAGGTTGAGGATTATTTTAATCAGTTACACGAGACTCGCTCATGCTCTATTCTTTCTAGTAGCATCGGAAGTGTGAATTTTGTTTTTGTAAATTATCATGTGATAGATATCTTTAGCAAGCCTTTTCTGTTATTTTCCATATTTCTATATGTATTTTTATATAGATATTTATGCTACAAGTTTTCGCCCTCTCCCTCCCTTCTTTTTTTTTTTAAATATTTATTTATTATGTATACAATATTCTGTCTGTGTGTACGTCTGCAGGCCAGAAGAGGGCACCAGACCTCATTACAGATGGTTGTGAGCCACCATGTGGTTGCCGGGAACTGAACTCAGGACCTTTGGAAGAGCAGGCAATGCTCTTAACCACTGAGCCATCTCTCCAGCACCTCCCTCCCCTTTTTTGTCCCACTCCCCCTCCTCCTTTTTCTTCTCCTTCCTCTCCTATTTTTCCTCCCCCTCCTTCTCCTCTTTTTCTTTCTCCTTTGAGGCAGGGTCCCACTGTATCCCTGCTGGCCTAGAACTTAAAATTGTCTCGTCTCAACCTCCTGAAAGCTGCGTTTACAGTATGTGTCTATGCAGACTCTGCCCTGCCTGTCTGGGTTTCAGGACAATAGATTACCAGAGTAGATAGTAGGACCAGATCATTTAGTCCCAGGATCTGCACGTGGAGGCTCCCTAGTGCTCAGTTCCAGATCAGTTCCACAAGGATGCAAATGTAAGCACTGTGCGCTTTCCCCCAGGAACACACACATTAGGTTCATCATTCCTTTTGCCCTTGAACATATCTTTGGCCTGCTGCTTTGCTTGGGTGGAACTTAAAAGGAAAGGCTTGGTTGGATAGGTTTTGGGATGAGATCTCATGATACAGTCACTCGAATGTTGGTTCAGAAAGTCCGGACAGGCCCCCAAGAAAACTGAACTGAATGCTGTGAAGGCAGCAAGATGCCAGAGCAGGTAACAAGACCACAGAGTGCCCAGCTATGCCAGCGAGAGTAGCAGCTCTGTCTCCTGCTGCTGACCCACGTAGGACAAAATCCTTGCCTATGAAGGAGCTTAGTAAGACGTAGATCCCCGGGCTGGTCGTCCTAGAGATCCAGATCCACCTGTGTGAGTCCCCTTCCTCACACCACCCTTTGGTCACTCAACAGACAGATGTGAACCCCACGTGCAAATGTGATAGCAGGATTTGGGGATACCCAGAGAAACAGTAGAGCCTTTGTGCCCACCAGAGCTTCTAGACCACTTAAGAAGAGTTCATTTTTGAGAATGCATTTGAAACAAAGCAGGGAAGGCAGGGCCAGCCCCTCTCCCTCCCAACTGGCTGGGTCCTCTGGGACTGCTGGTTCTATAATTGCATCTCCCTTTCTGTTTAGAATACAGCTGTCAATCAGATTCTATACGTCTCTCTTCTATCTATAAGTGAAGTTATGACTCAGGGGGCCTTTATTTTATTTTATTTTATTTTATTTTTTTTAATTTTCGAGACAGGGTTTCTCCGTAGCTTTTTGGTTCCTGTCCTGGAACTAGCTCTTGTAGACCAGGCTGGCCTCGAACTCACAGAGATCCGCCTGCCTCTGCCTCCCGAGTGCTGGGATTAAAGGCGTGCGCCACCACCGCCCGGCCGGGGCCTTTATTTTAAACAACAGGAATTTTCTAGCCTCCACTTTCTAGTTTCTGAGATAATCCCTCTTCCAATGTCATGGGTTGTTGCCGGAATGACTTGTCATCATATTACTAATCATAGTTATTATAAAATTCATGCTCCATGCTTCATTCTGGTAATCAGCTTTGGCGCACATGCCAGTCATTCACTCAGTGCCAGACCACTGCCATCTTCAGGGACTACTGCAGCTCCCAGGATTCCATGTTACTGCAGTTCCCAGGATTCTCAGCATTTATGGCTGAGAGTCTTTAAGGCTGTGCAGTTCAGATGAGGAAAAGGACAAGGAACTGCAGGGAAGTGTGGGAAGGAGTGCGTGAGAGGTCATCTAGCCCTGTGGATGCTGAGGCATGCATGTGCAGCCCATATATGGTGGTTCTGTTGCACTTGTCCATGCTGATGAGGATGACTGGCCAGGTCTCTTCCTCAAGAGGACACCAGATGTCATTACAGATGGTTGTGAGCCACCATATGGTTGCTGGGAATTGAAATCAGGACCTTTGGATGGTGGTTCAGATGGCTCCACAGTTAAGAGCACTGTCTACTCTTCCAGAGGTCCTGAGTTCGATTCCAGCTTCCACATGGTGGCTCACAAGCATCTGTAGTGGGATCTGATGCCCTCTTCTGGCCTGCAGGCGTCCATGCAAGTACAGTAAGGGCCAGACCTTAATGTGCTCTGAACTCTGCGTATTTGACATGGCACTTACACATCCCTTCCCTCATCACACACACATGCACACGAAACATATAAAAAAAATTGCTTCTAGTCTTTAGCAATCAGGATCCATGCTAAGCTTGGTCATTTACACTTAAAATCATAACAATGAGGGAGGCTGAGGCAGGAGAATTTTTTTGAGTTCAAGACCAGCCTAAGGAGTATAGTCAAGACCTAAATAAATAAATAAATAAATAAACAAAAACAAAACAAGAAGTAAGTCACTCTATAGTCCTAGAGGAACTATGGTCATTTGAAAAATCTCTTATTAGGGTTTCAAGACCCAAGTTTTACTTTCTAAGTGGACCATTTCTGTGTTTATCAGGGCCGCTAAAGAGTTATTGTCACGAATTCAGAAGAGATTCCAGAAGCCCCAGGAAAAGCTGAAGGCATTGAAAGAGGCAGCCAGTGGCCTCCTTTCAAACCGCAGTGAAGAACTGCAGGCAGCAGAGGAGCTCCTGAGGGAAACTGAGACCAAGACCCAGGAGAGCAACCGCCTGCTGCTCCTCGTCAAGGCCAACCTGAAAGAGTTCAGCGTGAGTCTCAGTATCTCCTTCCTCCTCAATTAGGACGGTCACTGCTTAAGTGTGTTTGTAAACAGCGCCAGCTTTAGCGTCTGACAAAGGGAGCCTGGCTCCTGGCTTCAGCCGGTGGCACTTGGTGCCAAAGTCAGAAGCGGGCTTGCTTTCATTATACATCCTTAATTGGTGATTTTTGATGCAGGAGAAAAAGCTGAATGTTCAAGAAGAACAAAACTTGACCTCAAAGCTCTTCGCCAAAGGAAGAGAATGGATAGCTTCCGCCACTGCTCATGTGGATACTGTTCAAGACACCCTAACGGTAAGTGCCAATTTGGGCAGCCATACCAGTTTCCAGAGTATCCACACACCTCATCGTGTGTATACATGCACACTAGTAAATCAGCATGCATATATTTACGTTTTCATTTCTCCATGCAGCAGCTGGAGCGGCACAGAGATGAGCTCCTTTTGTGGACCAGTAAGCTCCGGGGCCACGTAGATGAGCTGGTCATGCAAATGTCCAAACGGAGAGCTCGTGACCTGGTCCACAGAGCTGAGAGCCATGCCTCTGAGCTGCAGAGCCTTGCAGGTGTTTTCAACAGGTAGGGGCGCAAAGTTTTCAAAATCCAGGAAATGCTTGTCAACCCACTGACAAGGGCAAGGATGGCTTTTTGGATGACAGCATTGAATCACTTGGATGCTGTGTTTGTGTGCACACCCATGCATGCACACTCATGTCTGCCTATGCATATGTGTGCATGTATATGTATATGCATGCCTACTTAGAAGACACACATGGGAAAGCCGTAGGACAATCTTCGAGGTCACCCCTTAATGTTGTACACACATTGTAGAACAGCGTCTTGGTGACCAGGAACTCACTAGGCTAGTTGGCTCGTGAGCACTGTCTCTCTCAGCCTCCCTAATGCTGGAATTATAAACCACTATGCTTTGCCTTTTTTTACATGGACTCTGGGAAATGGTAGGAACGTGCTCATGCCTTCAAACCAAGCATTGTGCACGGAAAAATTGCGGGTCCTATTTTACTTCTGTGGCAATTTAGATTCCCTCCCGCATCTGCCAGCTTTACTGCAGGCATGCATGTATGATGGGGAAATACAGACAGAACACTGTGCTGCATGACAGGCTAGCAAGGCTTTTCTAAGTACCTACGGTGCTCAAGCGCTCTGTGTACGAGATGCACAAGGACACTGTGTTCTCTACACATCTTGTGTTCATGGAGTCCGAGATTCAAATTGAGGATGTAGCTGCTCGTGCTCCACCTGTAGAAGTGCTGACAGTCTCTTTGCCAGTGCTCAAAGAACCGCATCCGGCATTATCTGCCTCCTCGTGGTCTATGCTTGTAATATTAGAATATAATTATTTTTCCAAAAGTGTGTGTGTGTGTGTGTGTGTCATCATGTGTGCTGCTGCCCATAGAGGCCAGAAGAGGGCATCAGATCCAAAGGAGTTAAGGTAACAGGCTGTTGTGCACTGCCCAACATGGGTGTTGGCACCTGAACTTGGTCTCTCAGCAGTTAGTTAAGCCACCCCTTCAGCTACCATCCCAAAGCTGCTTCAACTAATAGTTGCTCTTATTGCTTAAACTTTTCCTCACCTTGTTAAAAATAAAGCAGAGCTACAGGCCAGCAAGGTTCCTAGGCTTAATTACACATTGGACTTAAATTAGGGCACCACATCAAATACTGGTGTCTTGTACCTTGTTCTTCCTCCCCCGAGATGGTGACTTCAGTTCTTTGGGTTATGTGTTATGGCTTGGGATTTACAGATTTTTCAGGGAGAGGGAGAGAGAGAAAGAGAGAGAGAGAGAGAGAGAGAGAGAGAGAGAAGGGGGGGGAGGAGGAGGAGGAAGAGGAGGGAGGAAGGAAGGGAACTGGGTATTGAACCAACCAACAGCCTTGTTCATGCCAAGCAATCACTGTAACATGGAGTTATATTCGCAGTCCTCTTCGTACTTTTATCTTGAGACAAGCTCTCACTAGTTGCTTAGGCTGACCCTGAATTCACTGTGTAGCCCAGGCTAGCTCTGCATTTGTGATCCTCCTGACTCAGCCTCCTAGTCTAGGCCAGGAGGCCTAGCTAATCTTGGGGTGTTATTTGGTGAATTTATTTCTTTAAACTTTGCTATAAAGGATGGATATAAAAAGCTTAGTGGGAACATTTGTGAATGGGAAAATCGTCTTCGAGAAACAGTGTCATGAATAGGTTACATAACAGAAGCAATTAAAACCGACTCAATAGGCGATCGCCTAATTTATGTGATGAATTGAATGGCTATGAGTACCATAGCAGCCAGTCACAGAGAACGGAGATAGAGCCTCCGCTTCTCTGTATCATCTTCAATCATTCTGTAAAGAGAAGAAATTTGGGCTCCATCTACGGTTAGATTAAAATCTTTATAATATAATCTAAGAGTAGTAAAAGCAACTTGAGTATGATAGTCAACATTAAATAGCTTATTTTTAATTTATAAGTCATTAAATTTTACAGTCAAATAGCAGCAGACAGTAATTGCTGATGTCTGGGATGGGAATTGCTCAGTTCGAGAAGGTTGGCGAGAAAATGAAGTGCTTCCTTGTCACGATTCATTGTCCCCCTAGTGCTAGTGAAATCATACCCTGGCCAGTTGACAAATTCCTAAACCTTTCGCCTGCTTGTTAGAATGAAGTTCAACTGATTGACATATTATCTGACCTGATTGCAGAAAGCCAGGCAAATCTCATCAAATTGGGGTACAGCCTTTGGGGACCACATCAGCACCCCTGCATGTGGTCAGAAAGCTTTTTGAAAATTGACAAATGGTTTGCAAGAGAGATGATATACAATGCACACATGCAGGGGCACCCCAACATGAACCATGAACTTAAATGTGGAAAGTGGGGGACAGACGGTGGGAACTGATGATGACTCAGGGAAATGGTCATCATGACTTTGTGTTGATTAAAAGCAGTCGCCATGACAGGCAGCTTCTCAGGTATGTCTTCTATGTGTAGAGGGGAAACCATTTGTTTGCTAGTTCTGGCTTCTTTCCTAAGAAGAAAGAAACTAGCAAGCTTTCAAGTTCAGTATTTGTGAGTGACTCCACTAATTCGTTTTTTTTTTTTTTTTTAAAATAATGTCTCTACATAATGCGGACTTGATAGTGACCTTGAAAATGTTAGAAACGTGTCCTTGAACGCCACCAGTGCAGCCCACGTTCACGCCGACATCCAGATCATGATGGAAGAAGCAGAGAGACTGGCTGCTGATGCTCACAAGACCGCAAATAAGACAGCCTTGGTGAGAGATAGCCAGGGCTTCATTGTGCATCTTCCTTTTCTGCATTCCTTGCATGGCTTCTAGAATAGCAATTCTCAACCTGTGGGTTACTACCCCCGGGGGGGGGGGTGAACATCCTTTTCATGGGGGTCACCTAAGACCATTGGAAAAATACAATATTTACATGACAATTCACAACAGCACCAAAATTACAGTAGGAGGTTGCAACGGAAATCACCACAACATGAGGAACTGTATTAAAGGGTTGTGGCATTAAGGAGGTTGAGTAGAATTTTTTGAGCATACACTCAGTGGCTCAAAGATGTTTACCCACATTCTTTTCTTGTGGAGACTGTTTGTATTTGTTTTTTTCAGCATATCATATGCCCATTAATTCTTAAATCATTTTGAGAAAACAGCACACTATGCAGCACAACCTAGCCTTCAATCCTGAATTCAAGTGAGCCCCCTACCCCAGCCTTCTGGATAGTTAGAAATGCATTGGACCATCTCACCTATGTTTTTAAGTCATTTTTGCTTCTTTGTGAAGACTAATGACTGCAATTAAAGACAAAGGAAAAATCTCAGTTTCTTCTGATAAAGACGTTGATGCAGTCCGTTACCCATTAACAGTTTTATAATGGCCAAGTTCCTTCTTTATAACGTAACCACGTCTCTGTGTTCTTCCTCTCAAAGATCTCGGAACCCCTGGTTTCTCAGGGGAACGCAGTTCTGCAGCGCACTTCCAGGTTTCTAAAGGAAAGCATCAGTGCCAGGAGGAAGCAGCAAGGTCAGTTCGCATTTGGACGAGCAGGAGCAGTGGTCACATGGTGATGAGGATCCTCAGAGATCACTCTCTTCCTAGAGCAATTTGAAGCTCCTCGTGTCTCTCTATCCTTAATGTAGTAATTTCGTCTCATCTCAACTTCGTGTGGTTCTCGATCTTATTCTAGCGTCATTTACTTGAACGTGCACACTTCTCTGTACTTAAGACTTCCTTATGACCAAATTCCAGGGGTTGCCCTGGTTGGCACTGCCGCTGTTCTTCCTGGTGGATGTGGGGGTGCTTCTCTTTTGTTGTCAAGCCTCCCAGATCCTTGAGGAAAGGGGCTATATCCAATGCCATCTTTGTATTTTTCATCTGACTCAAACCTGATAGGCCCTCATTGAAATGTTACTGGATTAAATCATAAATAAGCCCTTTTCCATAAATACCTTATACGGTTCAAGAATTTCAGCAAGTGATCACCTGGAACATGAAAGAACTATGTCAGAAAATAACGCAGGCATGGGATTTGGGTGGATGTATAATCTGCTTCTCACATTGATGCAGGTAGTTTGTAGGGGTAGCATTGGACTGTCCCATAGCTCCATAAACTGTCAGAATCAAGAGCTAGGCCCAACTGTAGCTGACTGAACCAAGGGTTTGGGCCTGGGCATTTTTGTTTCTCTCTGTGTAAGGAGACAATTTAGAAACTCCCGTCCTCTGAATGTTACATCTTCACAGTTCTTGTTTACCAGTTCAATCATAAAGGCTGACGGGCTTTGGCTTCAGTTTGCCCAGGGAAAGGTACACTGAACTCTGGATTCTTGGCAATTTTAATTCCATGTTTTCATCATGTGTTTTCAGAACGCTAGGTGTGGTTTCACACTGTATAAATTAAAACTGATGGCCGGGCGGTGGTGACGCACGCCTTTAATCCCAGCACTCGGGAGGCAGAGGCAGGCAGATCTCTGTGAGTTCGAGACCAGCCTGGTCTACAAGAGCTAGTTCCAGGACAGGCTCCAAAACCACAGAGAAACCCTGTCTCGAAAAACCAAAAAAAAAAAAAAAAATTAAAACTGATGGAAATTGAGTCCAGACTCAGTAGGTGAAGGGAATAGAAAAGAGCTGATTGGTCAGAGTGACAGGTTGGGGACCACCATCAGGGTTTGACAGCCTTGACGAGAAAGGTGGCGGGTTCCAGCATGGGGAGAAAATCATGAAATCTAACAGTTTAAACATTTCTTCACCTTTGCGCTTTTAGGAACTTAGGCACAAAATTCAAGGACAATTAATAGTGCAAAAGGCATTAGCAAGATAGACGAAAGGATCAAGCCAACCAAACCCAGTATCTGCAATGACTATTGCTAAGAATTGTTGGGAAAACCTCGGTGTTGCTGTAGGTGGACGAGGAAGGATCAAGCTGTTGCCTAGGCAGTGTGTTAGCAAACTAACCTAACGTGGACCCTTTCTTCCCCCTTCACACAGGTATTACACTGAAGCTAGATAAGTTGAAAAATCTCACGAGTCAGTTTCAAGAGAGTGTGGACAACATCACGAGGCAGACCAACAACTCCTTCTTGATACTTAGAGAAATTCCTGGAGGTAAGCAGAAACGAGTTTCATGGTGTAATTACCTTCTCGTTGTAAAAGCGTTACACGTAAGCATGAGGAAGACCTGCCTAATGACTCCTTGGGAACTACGGTCGGAAGTGAATCCAAGATTGGTTAAGTTCCAGCTTGCGAAGGAGTGTGACTTACAGGTGAAAACCATGAACCGCTTTAAACCAGGTGCCTCAGTTCGCATTCCTTAGAGGATTATGATCACACTCTGAAGAGATTTACAGCCTTTTGTAACCATATTACTGACTTTGAAAATGGGTTTGACGCAGCACTTCAAGGACAGAGGGACCTTCCAAAAAGGTCAAGAAGAAAAGAGAAGGTTATTGCCTCCTCATGGATGGCGCACCACGCTCACTATGAATGTGGCAAGTGCAGGAATTCTTATTTTGTGATCTTCCTCCCTCAGGCGAGGAAACATGGCAAAGTCAACCTGTTCATCCTTGAATGCTGATGATTTGGAAGTGCATGGTTCTCCAGTACTTTAAGTTTGAGTCATAACCCAATGAGTAGCGTTCTCTGCATTGGGTACATGACCCTGTCCCCTTGTTTGCTCCAAAGACTCACCTGGTGCTTCCTCACCTGGGAATTTCTCTTTTCCTTTCTTTTCACCACCCCAAGGAAAGTTATCCTTCATCTGTTTTAGTAAAACACATTTTTATTCAGGCCTTTTCAAACTTACAGAAAAGTTCAGAGAGAAGGGCAGAACTGCCTAGGAATTTTCTCGCTTATATTCTGGGGTCTTACCATGTAACCCAGGCTGGCATCAACCTCATGATCGTGTTGTGCCTGCTTCTGGGTACTGGAATTACAAGCGTGTGCCACCATGCCTGGCTTGGATGCTGTATACTTTTATACGGCTTCTTCCAGGACGGTTGTTTTGCTCTGTGTGCTGAGGCATTCTCAAATGAATAACAGCTCCCTGAAGACATCCTCACCCAGGGGTTCTTGAATAACAGAATTCCTTTTCCTTTAGCATCCATGTCCTCCCTGTGCTGCTGTTCCTTGTAGCAGCCACTCCAGGCTGTGACTTAACACCACTTTGTCCAGCCACGGCCACTTCCCTCTTGATTCCAGGCTTCAGTTCCAGAGCCTTATCCAGACATGAAGTGACATGGAGGTGACGATGAGGTTTACAGAAAGGGACTAAATAGAGAAGCGTGAGGCTGGAGAGATGACTCAGGTGTGAAGGCCCCTGCTGCCAAGCCTAGAGACCCGACTTCTATCTCTGGACCCACACACTGGAAGGGAGAACCCCTCCCACATGTTGTCCTTTGGCTTTCATATGTACAGCATAGTGCATGAACATTCACACATGCATGTGCACACACTAAATGAATACATAAAGTAATTAAAGTCCTTTCGGTTTATCACCCCAGAACTGAACTAAGGCCATGGCCACTAGCCACTGCTTTCGTAGTCACACTGTGACATTAAACTCATATTCGAGGGAATTAAGTATCCACGTTATTTCATTGGTTCGTTAATGGGGTGATAGATGGACATTAGGAACATGCAGCCTTAACTGACATAACAAAGCAAGAAGCCTTGTTTTGTAGTCAACAGGAAAAATGATGGTTGGAATGTGTTTCTGTGTAAAACGACGCTTATAGTCTTAGCCTTGTCCCAGCAGGGCGCGTAACTGTCCGTGTCTTTATTTTAGGTATGAGAGAGAAGGGGAGGAAAGCCAGAGAGCTGGCTGCAGCTGCCAACCAGAGTGCGGCGAGGACACTAGAGGATGTCCTGGGTTTAAGTCTGAGGGTTGTCAACACATCAGTGGACCTGTCCAGAGTGAATGCCACAGTGCAGGAGACAAATGACCTTCTGCGTAGCTCCACAATGACCAGTACGTCGGTGGACCTCCTCCCTCTTTTGAAAGCCTGCAGCCTGCTGATTGGGGGAGAGCTGGGGGCACAAGGAGGCAGAATGCAAATGTCCTACCATGTAGATTCCCACTTGTGAAGGAGAGGGGCCCCAAGAAATGCACATTGCCAATGTGTGAATTCTTCATGTATTCCGGGGTTTGGTCACTCTGTTCTGTCTTACCCGGTGTCTGAATAATGAGCTCTGCCCTTCCCTGCTTTCCTTCCTGTCTAACTCTCTTGCCACCCCTTTCCTCCTTGTCTTCATCAGCTCTGTTGGCTGGAAGGAAAATGAAAGACATGGAAATGCAAGCCAACCTCTTATTCGATCGACTGAAGCCTATGAAATCGCTGGAAGAAAACCTAAGCAGAAACCTGTCAGAGATCAAGCTTCTGATCAGCCGGGCCCGCAAACAGGCAGCTTCGGTGAGCTAGGCTTGTGGCTTGTGATAACATGACCCACAGGTCCTGGGCTCCTGCTCACAGGTCCTGGGCTCAGCCGCCCCAACTTTCCAGTTCTCAATAACCCCATGTCCTCTTAGGCTCGTCTTGGGATAGTTAAACCATTTTTCTTAGAATGCCGCTCATGTTTAGTGTATTTCAAAGATTCTTAAGAAAAAGCTGTCCTGACTTTATGGGAATTTAAGGTTAATGCCTGATCATAGCTTATGCTTCCTGCTATGAGGCCATTGAGTGGTTCCATCTGGTGCTGTTCCTTCCGTTTACCAATTAATTTTTAATGGTGGGAGTATTCTCCAGATTGAGCAGTGTGGACCTCACTCTCCAGGTCTCTGAGAAAACAGTTTGTATGCATACAGATGCTGTACAAATCTACTTCACTAAGTGCCTGATATACCAGAGAGGTCAAAGTTGGGGAATCATTCAGTAACTACCCGGGGGTCAACTCACTCATTCTCAAGCACATAGTAGGACCCCTGAGAGAGAGTACTGTTACCACAGTGTGGGTCCCTAGAGAGGAAGAGTGTGACCCCTGATCCCAGCTTGGTCTTTCTGCAGCTTTCTAGACAAAGACACTCTGGTCTCTCCTAGAATCTGCCTTTCTATAAAGGGATGTAGGCTCACATGGGCTCTGACTTCCCTCTGTGTCATGGACAGCCTAAGTCAACATAAACCAAACTTATAGTTCTAGATCTCATGGTTAATACAGACTTGGAAGAGTTGGGATTAATAGAAAATCTATATACAGATAACTATGAAGAGAGCAATATGTAGTTAATAACACTTTATAGCTTTTATTGCATGATATAATAATACATTGCCCCTGCATTTATTTAAGAAATGATCATCACAACCAGGCAATGGTGGCGCATGCCTTTAATCCCAGCATTCAGGAGGCAGAGGCAGGCGGATTGCTATGATTTTGAGGCTAGCCTGGTCTACAAAGTGAGTTCCAGAACAGCCAGAGATACACAGAGAAACCCTGTCTCAAAAAACAAAGAAAGAAAGAAAGAAAGAAAGAAAGAAAGAAAGAAAGAAAGAAAGAAAGAGAAAGAAAGAAGGAAGAAGGGAAGAAAGAAAGAAAGAAAGAAAGAAAGAAAGAAAGAAAGAAAGAAAGAAGAAGGGAAGAAGGGAGGGAGGGAGGGAGGGAGGGAGGGAGGGAGGGAGGAAGGAAGGAAGGAAGGAAGGAAGGAAGGAAGGAAGGAAGGAGAGAGGGAGGAAGAAAGAAAGTAAGTAAGTGATCAAATACTTGGAACAGGTTTTTTATTTTGGACCACGAAACTGCTCCCAAATCATGACAGAGACTGAGTTTTGAATGCTTCGCCTAACTTTGACACATTTCTGGCTAGCTCTTTTAACTTAAATATTCCTGTTTCTCTTCATCTACCTATTGCTTCAGGGCTTACTACCTTTCTTTCTTCTGCATAACTAACTTTCACTGCTTCTATGTGTCTGCCTGGCATCTACCTGGCTTCTTGCCCTGGGTGTGTCCCTTGTTCTTTCCTTCTTCCTCCTTCTCCCAAGCCTTGATTACTCCTCCTCTTTATTCTCCTGCCTGCCAGTCTTGCCCATCCCTCCTCTGCCTAGCTATTGGCTATCCAGCTCTTTATTAGACCAATCAGGTGCCTTAGGACAGGCAAGGTGGAACAGATGTAGCATGTCTTTACATAATTCAACACATCCTTACATCATTAAACAAATGAATAATAAACCAAAGAGCACAACTTTACACAGTTACTATAATAGTCCACTGTATAAACAAAGGTAACACATCTTTGCCTAGTTAAAATAATATTTCACAACAACTACTGGTGGGTCAGGTGGTACAAATCCACAGGAACAAGGGATTAACTCTTATGTAAGTGAGACAGTTCTCTGTGTTACTGAGTCTATTGATTACTAAAGGGCTGGGGCTAGGTTTGGTGGTGCAGCCTTTAATCCCAGCACTTGGGAGGCGAGGGCAGGCAGATCTTTGTGAGTTCGAGACCAGCCTGGTCTACAACTAGGGCGATTAACACAGAGAAACCCTGTCTCGAAAAGCAAAAAAGGAGGAAAACTAAAGGGCTGGAGAGACTGCTCAGCAGTTCAAAGCATTTGCTGTTCTTGTGGAAGACTGGAGATAGGAACCCAGGTCAGGAGGTGGCTCATGACTGCCTGTAACTCCAGCTCCAGGAACTCTGATGCCCTCTTCTGGCCTCTGGGAAGTCCTGCACTCACATGCAGACATCAACACACACATACAAAATAAATCAAGTAAATCTTAAACAAATCCAAAACCAAGAAAAATTAAGTTCTTTATAGTGACACACACCTGTAACCCCGGGCTGAGAAAAGGAGGATTATACATTTCAAGTTGGAGGCCAGCCTGATCTACACAATGAGACACTGTCTCTAAATAAACAAATAAAACAAAGCCTAATTTAAATGACAGCCCCGTATCTAAACAGCCTGCGATGTCTCGCTCTGTGAAGCCAAAAGTGTTATGAATTATGTATAGGAGAAATGCTTCACAAAGTAGATGGGCATCTCCAGCATCCTGAAAACCTGCTCCTGTGTGTCACCAAGTCATGGACGCTTTCTCTTCCCCGTCAGATCAAAGTTGCTGTATCTGCAGACAGAGACTGCATCCGCGCCTATCAGCCTCAGATTTCCTCTGCCAACTATAACACATTGACGCTGACCGTTAAGACGCAAGAGCCTGACAACCTTCTCTTCTACCTTGGCAGCAGCACCAGTGTAAGTGAGCGACCCAGGTGTTTGGGAATACAGGTGTTTCCTGGGGGACACTCTCGTGAAAACATCACGGTGACCACCCTGACGTCAGGGGTAACCTTTGCTACAGTTGTCGTGTTGAACTTCAAATAAATGCAAAAGTAACCACCTGGGGGTTTGGGCGGATAGGTCTGTAGGTAAAACAGTTTTGCCTGTATGTCTGAGAACCTGAGCTTGATTCCCAGGACCCACTCAAACAAAATCTGGGCATTGTGGTGTGCATTTGTATTTCCAGAACTGGACAGGTAGAGGCTGTCAGAACTCTGGGGCTCTCTGGTCAGCTGGCCTAGTCTGCTTAGCTAAGTACCAGGTCAGTGAGTACCAGGGGCCATTTCAAAAGGTAGATAGCACCTAGGCATGCACCTGAGGCTGTCTTCCGACCTCCCTGTGAACATGCCATGCTAATATACATATATGTGAACTTACACACACACGGACACACACATGTACAGAGAACTCCACAAGTAGGAAAGTAACACATCTGACCATTGTTCCCATCTACAACCTTATTGGTACACCTTGGGTACCAATAATGCCTCTGTCGACTTGAGGTGAGTCTCAGATTGTCCGGCATCACCCACATTCCTCCTGCCAAGGAGCTGCCTATGGTCCTCAGATGACGAGATTCCTAGAGAAGACCACTGCTCCTTTGGCTGTTTTCGGGAGGGATCCAAGCCCTTGGGACTTGGGAATGTCAGGAAGGAGATGTTAGGACACAGAGGAGACGTGAAGCAGAGCTCACTCCCTTTTGTGGCTCCTGTCTTAATATGCACGCCACACCTCTCTGTGCCTTCTGAAACAGAAGGAAGCCAGAACCTTCCTTGCCTATCCTCCTGTGGCTTGGTGACAAACCCTTTGAATGTCCTTGGGAGGGAGCTTCCTGAGAGGCCTTGTGGATGGTCAGTCTGCAGGAACACTAAGGACAGGTCTGCCTTCTGCCTCAGGAATCTCCACGCTCCAGCCCCAGGGTTATTATTGACAGGAGAGCACTGAAGCATTGGGCTGGCCGTGTAAATAGCAATATGTAACTCATCCCTACTCATTTCGCGCCCCACAGTCCGATTTTCTCGCAGTGGAGATGCGGCGGGGAAAAGTGGCCTTTCTCTGGGACTTGGGCTCCGGGTCCACAAGGTTGGAATTCCCAGATGTCCCCATCAATGACAACAGGTGGCACAGCATCTACATAACCAGGTATTAGAGGAGATCCTCCAGCATCTTTCTTCCTTTGATTGTACTTTATAACACATTTGTGACACATACCATAAGCAGGTTTGAGTCGTTGGTGAAGTTGGATTATAAACAACCAATGCAGGATTTATATTAACTGTAGGAATGAGGTGGGTTTTTTAAAATTAAAATAATCCTTTTTTTGCCAGAAGCAAGGGTCGTAAGAAGAAAAACATGTATATCTTGTTTCACTTTTAAGTTTTATTTTATGTGTATGAGTCTTTGTCTCTATATATGTATGTGCACCATGGGTGTGCAGAGCCTTCAAAAGCCAGATGAGAGCATCGGATTCACAGGAACTCTACTTACTGATGGTTGTGAACCACCATGTGGGTGCTGGGAATAGAACCCAGGTCCCCTGCAAGAGCAGCCAGGACTCAGCCACGGAGCTGTCTCTCCAACCCCCAGATTATTTTCTAACATAGTTCTAGAAAGTCTAAGTCTAGGGAGATCACTTACCAACCTTATTAAATGGCTCCTTCCACCGAAGACAATTCAGTAAAAAGCAACAGAAGAGGGGGAAGAGGGCAATGAAAATGAGAAATGTGCTTTCTTAAAATTCAAATACAAAGCCAAATTCTTCCTCTTAAAGCCCCCACCCCAGAAATAACTTCCTTTAAGTAGTCTTACAAAGAACTTTCCTCTTCCTTCCCTATAATATCGGGGGGGAGGGGTTGTTGATGGCCTTGTTGGAAATATTGACACTATATAAAAAAGTGGTGTCGTAGCGAAAGGATTAATTTCTATTCAGATGAAGCTTAACTCAGTAATGACCTTAAATAGGGGAGTGATATGACGAAATGTCTGTCCTCAAAACTGCTTAACATAGTTGGGGGGAATGAGGCAGAGTTTGAACGGCAAAGTTGGGAGCGCAGAGAGCAGGTGGTGGTGGTTGCAGGAGCCACCCTGAAGAGGCAGGTCGGGTGGGTACAAAAGGCATGCTTCTACATGTGACAATGTAAAATGTTTAATGTTCCTCTTGCAACCCTTTTGACCTCAGGTTTGGAAACGTGGGGTCACTGAGCGTAAAGGAACTAAGTTCAGCTGAGAACCCACCAGTCAAAACAAGCAAATCTCCTGGGATGGCCAAGGTTCTGGACATAAACAATTCAACACGAATCTTCGTGGGAGGGCTTGGAGGTCAGATCAAGGTAATATTCTCTGAGTGTGTCTGAGAAGGACACTCTGGTTGACAGGCATGTTCCTGGTTAAGTATATCCTCCAGTAACCAAAATCAGTGTGTCTGAGCAGGACCTACTGGTCAACGGGTTTGTTCCTGGTTTAGTATATCCTTCACTAACCAAAATCAGTGTGTCTGAGCAGGACCTACTGGTCAACGGGTTTGTTCCTGGTTTAGTATATCCTTCAACTAACCAAAATCAGTGTGTCTGAGCAGGACCTACTGGTTGACAGGTTTGTTCCTGGTTAAGTATATCCTTCACTAACCAAAATCAGTGTGTCTGAGCAGGACCTACTGGTCGACAGGTTTGTTCCTGGTTAAGTATATCCTTCACTAACCAAAATCAGTGTGTCTGAGCAGGACCTACTGGTCGACAGGTTTGTTCCTGGTTAAGTATATCCTTCAACTAACCGAAATCAGTGTGTCTGAGCAGGACCTACTGGTCGACAGGTTTGTTCCTGGTTAAGTATATCCTTCAACTAACCGAAATCAGTGTGTCTGAGCAGGACCTACTGATCAACAGGTTTGTTCCTGGTTTAGTATATCCTTCACTAACCAAAATCGTCCGCTTTTATTAGTTTTCATTTTGGCAATGAGTCCGCAAAGCTGGGCTGGTTTTGCCAGGGTAAAGGGTCATTTTCAATCATGAAGATGAAGGCAAGAGAAATCAGTGGTGCTGTTTGCCATGTAGAGATCTTCTCTGGTGATGGAATGGGGGATTAAATGTATAGTAATTTCTGTGAAGTCCCTTTCTCTCTTTTATTTCTCATGGTAGTTATGCCCCTGGGGGTTGAGCGAAAGTGTGTTGCACTTGTTTTATGACATCACCTAGTTAAACTGGATTCAGCATTCTGAGTTTGAAAGGAAGGTCTCCATCCAAGGACTAAACCACCAATCCTGTCCGGTCTGATGGTCAGCCATAACAGGCTTTCCCCAGACCCCTAGAAACTGAGTTGATCTTTGGGATACTGTCCAGAGCTGGGTCTGGTCCATGTGCACACGCCTGTAATCCCAGCATTCTTGAGGCTGAAGCAAGAGAACTGAGAGTGTGATCTAAGCACATAGCAAGAGTCTCCCTCAGCACCCCTTTCCCCTCAAAACAAAACAAAGCAATGCAAACTGATCATGCTTGGAAGTTAACCCAGTTTTTGCAAACTGGCTGTTTCAGGGAACGTTCTCTTGGGATTTGGCTTTTGGGATTTGAGCCTCCAGGGCAGTTTTGGAGTTGGAGAATGTATGCTTCCAGCCAACTAGATGCACATTGTGTGTTTACTTTTGTCTTTATATCAGAAATCTCCCGCTGTGAAGGTTACTCATTTTAAGGGCTGCATGGGAGAGGCCTTCTTGAATGGCAAATCGATTGGCCTGTGGAATTATATTGAAAGAGAGGGGAAGTGCAATGGCTGCTTTGGAAGGTAATCCACCCCCACATTTTGAATGGTCTGTTATCTCTGTACTCCATAGCCCCTTGAAAGGTTATGCATGGAATCTTGGTTACTGCGGCCTTTGAAGTAAAAGGAACACAAGGTTTAGAGTACATCTTTCTCAGGCTGCTGGTCCAGGCTATCTTCCAAGTTTTTCTTGGTTACTTTAGTTATTAAAGTAACCTCTTTAGCTGAGGTTTGGTGTCTTCCAGACTTACCTTACCCCCTCCCATCACTCACCTCCCCACTACTCCCAATTGGATAATTGCATATGCATAATGAAGTATCCTGGAGGTTGGATCTAATCCAGACACAGACTTTATGTTACGATCATACCATACACATGGCCCGGGGTGGTTCTAATGTACTTTAAACCAAAGTTTCTTGGTGCATACTTGTTCCCTCATGTTACCATGTCTGTCTGTACTCAGAGCTGTTCAGATGTCAGATCACTTCAGTTTTCACGAATTCAAATTAGGGGTGCGACTTGACTTCCTTACTATCTTACTATCAGTGATGAAGATAAAATTCTGTCGTGGTTTAGGATTAAGGAATTCCTTTGTCTCCCAGCCCTCCCGAGAGCGGGTGATATGTCATGGCTTCTACTTCACAGCTCGCAGAATGAAGACTCTTCTTTCCATTTCGATGGAAGTGGGTACGCGGTCGTGGAGAAGACCCTGCGGACCACCGTGACACAGATACTCGTTCTCTTTAGCACCTTCTCCCCCAACGGGCTTCTTTTCTACCTGGCTTCCAATGGCACCGTGAGTATTTCTGGAGCACCTGGCCCTCTGTGTCTGTAGAGTTCCATTGCCTTGAGATGACCTGTTCCCTGTGTGATTTTTCCTGGGGAGAGCTGGACAAATGTCCATTCAGTCCAGACCAGAGGAATGCCTCCACCACACCTCGCTAGGAGAACTGATGTCTTTATGGGGTTTATGTAGAGGAGTGTGAATGAGGACTTAACCACAGGAGAGTCCCCAGGACAGCTGCAGGACTGAGACGGCTCACCCCAGTGTGCATGATGAACTTCCAAACATCGCATGCGCAAACTCTTGCTGTCAGTTCTGCTTTTCTTAATATTCCACCACCCCCTGAATCTGCGGGGAGCTTGGGGGTCATTACAAGGAGAAGGAAAGCACAGAAGCAGGGAGTGATTGGCTGCACGCTCAGGTGAGGGTCTCCTCATTCTCTGCGGGAGCATCATCAGCCCGTGCTTGTCGCGGTCTCGTTTGGTAGTCATAACCACTGCGAGGAACGCGGTGACAGCATGTTATAGCATGAGGACGGAGTTCCACAGTGGTATCTCATTAAGACTTGGTAACATGATATATGAAATTTAACTTAGCCAGTTTCCACATACTACTATAATCTACACATATATGCTTAAAATCACTATCAGTTAACACAAATCCATGAAGAACCGCGGGGAACACAAGAAAGCACTGGTAAAAGTGTGCCTCCCCTCATCATGGCCTCAGTGGAACATTTGCTGTTAAATTCTAGTTCAAATCGTGTCCTGTTCCTTGTGTGACCACTGTGGCCTTGTTTTTAATTATTTTTATTGTTATTTTCTGTGTACAAGTAGTTTCTCTGCCTGTGTGTCTGTACACCATATGTGTGAGGTCAGATAAGGGCATTGGATCCTTGGGACTGGAGTTACAGATGGTTATGAGCAACCAAGTAGGTGTTGGGAAACAAACACAGGTCCTCTGCAAGAGCAACCAGTGTCCTTCACTGCTAAGCCATCTATCCATCCACTTCAGTATCCTCATTTGAATCTCATCTCCAAGAATTCTTCCCTTTTGGTCTTGTGTGCTGGTCATTTTCAGAAACAACCCTCTTGTCAATTTAAAGAAAGAGCCCGGGCTGGAGAGATGGCTCAGCCGTTAAGAGCACTGCCTGCTGTTCCAGAGATTCTGAGTTCAATTCCCAGCAACCACATGGTGGCTCACAACCATCTGTAGTAACATCTGGTGCCTTCTTCTGACCTGGCAGAACACTGTATATATAATGAATAAATAAATCTTTAAAAAAATATTAAATAAAAAGCCCAGAAAAGCCCAGTGTAAAATATGGATTTGGGTTAAGAAAGATTAACAGTTCATTTAATTCTCAATAATATTCTACAAAACCACTGGGGGCATTTTTGCTTTCATATAACGGACTAGCTAGGGCCCAGGCTCAGTTTCCCCAGTTTGACTTTTAAGAGGTTACTTCTACCCCTAATTTGGGTGGGAAAAGTCTAGAGGTAAAGACGTATCTGCAAAGAAATGTCCTTTCCTTCACAGAAGGACTTTCTGTCCATCGAGCTGGTCCGTGGCAGGGTTAAAGTGATGGTGGATTTGGGGTCAGGACCCCTCACTCTTATGACAGACAGGCGCTATAACAACGGATCCTGGTACAAGATTGCCTTCCAGCGAAACCGGAAGCAAGGTGGGTGCACAGGGTAGACGTCCCTGGTGCTGGCTGCCCCTCTGAGAACAAACAGCACTCTGAAATCAGCGGGTGTTATGCTCTATTAGCTTGCCAGCTACATCTTAGGTTATTAGAGTATACCACCCTCATCATTCACCACTTGGCTGCAACTACATTCTCCAGTGATATTCTGATTGAAAAGCTGCTTTTTTTTTCTGTGAAGCAAGAAACAATGGGGTTTGCTTATTGTTGGAAGAATTATATTATTCCATTTGTCTGTGATTTCAGTATTTCTCATTAAACGCCAAATTGGAAACAAGAATCAAATCCTGTTTCCTTTCACACACCTACTGTTACCATTCAGCTGTGTATATTCTGGATCTGCCTACTTTTGCTTTTTAATGGTGAAGAATAGCCCTGGTCAAATTTGCAGAATTGAAAAGAACATGTGTTGTTTTTAATCTAAGTTGTTGGAAGTCAGATATTAGGGTGAAAACCTGATAGATCACAGAAGTGGAGGAGGGGCGACCAGCTGACCTTCTCCTTTTTCCTGGAGACCCAGCATATCCCAGACTGAAAAGACCACAAATCTCGAAGTCTCTCCCTACTCCTTACAGTGACTCTCTATCTGAGTCCTCCGAACTCTCTATGGTTAATTTTTGTCAACTGGTCTCTGGCTTTGCCCCCTAATCCGAAGTTAATTTTATTAACACAGTCCCGGAGTTTCTGTGCATCAAATGTCCACAACAAATGTGTTTATAAGCGGACTGTGTTAACGGGAGCTTACATTCACATCAACCATTCCTTTCTGCTTCCCACCAGGGCTGCTGGCTGTCTTCCATGCCTATGACACGAGCGACAAGGAGACCAAGCAAGGAGAAACCCCAGGAACCTCTTCTGACCTCAATCGGCTGGAGAAAGACTTGATTTACGTGGGTGGAGTACCCCACTCAACAGCTGTGAGGTACATGTGAAACTGGGGGTCGCCCCTCTGTGGGGTTGTCACGTGGGATTTTCAGGCCTCTTTTATCCAGCATGTGAACGGTCTTCTGTCCTTGTCTCTCCAGGAAAGGGGTCAGCAGCAGAAGCTACGTGGGCTGTATCAAGAACCTGGAAATATCCAGGTCCACCTTTGATTTGCTGAGGAACTCCTATGGCGTGAGGAAAGGCTGTGCACTGGAGGTGGGAAGCAAGCATTGCCGTGGGGGTCTGGCTGGCTTTCTGTAAATGCCCAGTGGTTTATCTCTATAATGAAGCTGAAAGCTCTCAACCAGCGAGCGGGTGGGATGCACGGGAGTCAGGCAGACCTGCGACAGCAGGCCAACCTCATTGCTGCCCTTTGTCACCAGCCCATCCAGAGTGTGAGTTTCCTGAGAGGTGGCTACGTGGAGGTACCGCCCAAATCTCTGTCACCAGAATCATCCCTGCTAGCCACATTCACCACCAAGAACAGCAGTGGCATCATCCTGGCTGCACTGGGCAAGGATGTGGAGAAGGCTGGTTGGTCTCAGGCACATGTGGTGAGTAGCTGTGACCCACAGTAAGAGATGCCTTCCTTAAACATGCGTGGGAAATTTCCCACTCAAGTTCACTGCAGCTGTTTCTGAATGGTTATGCATGAGTGCTTTTTAATTTAATTGAGTATAAGTTATTACTGCCGAATGTTCTGCTCATGAAGCCATGATTTCCAGAGTTTCGTGATCAATGTCCCACTTCTAGGCGTGGGTGAAAGGCTGCTGCCCTCCAAGTAAAGCAACTCCTGACGCGGAGTCCTGGTTTCCCTGTGTGCAATGCTCACAGCGGAGCAAAAGCTCCTTCCTTACGACCTTTGGGGGATTTGTTGTTCTAAATGTGAAGGGAGGAGACAATGTGGCCTGTGATGGACATGGTGGTCCAGCCGTGGCAGAAAGCAGAGATGAAGGCATTTTTCCCGAGTTAGACTCCCTACAAGAGGTGATCTGTAATAACATGACAGAAAGAAATGTTGGGAAGCACTAGCGTGTGGCTTGGTGGAGTGCCTGCGCACGGGCAGTTTATGGAAAGGTGTGCTCCACTGCTCCAGATGTGGCTCTGTAGCTCATCATGCATCCTGCACGGCGGTACTGCTTCCTATACTTTGTGGGACAAAAACTAGGTTCGGAGAGCCTCATTAGGCCACTTAAGGTTACGTGACTGTTGTGTGTCAGAACCAAGGTGGGAATACCAGTCTATGGACCCCGGATGTGGCATGGGTCGCTTAACCAAAGTGCCTGGGACTGGAATTGGTTTTGTGAGCTTCGCTGATCTATTTTTAAGTTGAGGTGAAATTCATATAACATTAACCACTTCAGTAGTTCATTCAGTAGCGCTTTGAGCATTTAGCGTCATGACGTCACCTCCTTCATCCAGTTGCAAATGTTTTCAGCACCCAAATTAGCAGCCTATGTCCCCCAAGGAGCAGCTCTCCATCCTCCCCTCCCCACTCCTGGCCGCCATCAGCCTGTTCGGTATCTATGTATGGCTTACACATTAGATAGTGTGTGCTATTGAGACAGATACAGTAGTGTCTTCTACAGTAGTTACTTAGCAGGGTTTTAGGTTCTATACACATTTGACTGCATGTTTGATTTTCTCTGTTCCTTCCTATTTCCCTGTATGTATACCCAGAGGTCATCATTGGTTCACTGTTGGCCCTGGTTCTTTCCACTCTGGGGCACTCAGGAGCGATTCTGCTATGCTTTAGGCCCTCGTCTTCCTTCCTTCTGGGCGTAGACCTTCAAGTGGGATTTCTGGTAGACTGGTTTTGTATTTTACCTTCTGAGGAACTGCTGAACTCCTTCCCTCCACCAGTCATGAGAGGGTTGCACACAAGTCCAAGTTTTCTTCCTGAGCCAGTGGAAAGGGTGGGTGCAGCTGCTGTTGGCAAGGGCATCGGGAACACATTTCAGTTCTGGGGCTGGCTTGAGAAACTATTGTGCTTTTTGTCAACGAGGCAAGGGAGCTTTAAGAGTTTTAAATGACTTCAGACCCTTCTAACTCTTAATGCTAGAGAAGCAATCCACAGGCAAAGGAAACATCAAATTATGTGTATGGTAATAGAAAATTTGAAGTTCTTGCTGAAAACATATTCTATCTGGTGGTGCATCGTGTAGCAGTAACTAGTGTGTATGGGGCCTTGCAGGAATAGAAATAGTGAGAGAATCAGTGTCAGCATGATGCAGAGGATAAACCACGGGGGCACAGATGAGACAACAGACACTAAGTCCAGCATGAGTGACAGCTGGTGACATGTGCCCTTGCTGGCCTTGCGTTAACACGCCTACGTTATCTGTGGAGGGTGGAAGCTCCACAGATCCTTCAGTAATGTATTTTGTTCTGGAAATGCATCCTCCGCAGCCCTTCTTCTCCATCATGCTGATTGAAGGCCGCATTGAAGTGCATGTCAACTCCGGGGATGGGACCAGTCTGCGGAAGGCCCTGCTGCATGCCCCCACTGGCTCCTACGGTGACGGACAAGAACATTCCATCTCCTTGGTTAGGAATCGAAGGTATCTTAGCTCTCAGGTCTTTGTGTCAGGAGGCTGAGATGAGGAAGCACCTCCGTAGGAACCGTGCCGAATACTCGGTGTGATTTTAGATGGCGGAGATGGTTCCCACTATGTCATTAGCAACCATAGTTCTTCATGTTTCAAAACAATTCTAGGAATTTGCTGGAATTCTACTATAAAGTCAGCTTTCTACTACTTTGTAGTAATGTTTTTGAAATTTTCCTAATTGAGGATCCTTTACTTAATTTTCCTTTACTTATATATAAATATAACCCAATATAAACTGTTTACAAAGTGGATGAATTTAATGGTGAACAGTAGGTTGGTTTTGGTGGGAAGTATCTTGCCTACAGCTAAAGCTATCAAATTAGCATTCCATGTATTTCCCTCTCCAGCTGGAGACCTGTGCTTGAGGCACACTGGATATTTTCACAATAGGATAAGAGGTGTTTGAACATACACATTTGCTCTAATAATCAATTGAATTCCGTGATCCATTGATTTTATGCTTCTATGTTGTATGTGGGATTCACTTACGATGCCATGCCAAAATTTGTCCCTAGGAAAATCTACTAGTCCTAAAGAACTTGCTAGAATTGCAGATGAAAATGGAGCTATTCACTGTGCTTGAAAAGTCCGTTTTCTCTTTTCATCTGGCAGAGTTATCACCATACAAATGGATGAGAGCAGTCCTGTAGAAATGAAGTTGGGTCCGTTAGCCGAAGGAAGGACAATCGACATAGCCAACTTGTACGTAGGGGGGCTTCCGATGGACAAGGGCACGCCGATGCTCAGGATGAGGACATCTTTCCATGGCTGTATCAAAAACTTGGTCTTTGACTCTGAGTAAGTGTGATGGGTTCACGTCATGCACTTTCTCAACTGCCCTCCGAGTTTGCTGCTTGAGATGTCGTGACTTCTGCAAGTTCTTCTGTAACGAGTGAATCTCCTTGGTCTATAATGATAGTATCTTCCAGTGAAAGGGTTTATGGGGTAGACTGATCTGGCCATCGTATTTTATTAAGAAAATAATCATCATTAACCCTGTGTGTGTGCCTAGTATGGAGCATTGAACTGGGCCTTGGTGCGTGCTGGACAGTCACTCTTCCACTGACCTATATCCCTTCCCCAAGTGTACTTCTGCAAGAACCCAACTGGATTACTAATAGCTACATTTTATTAATGGCTTTCCCTAAAACAGTTGCTATATTATTAAATATTGCAAGTCTCTGTTCTCTGTGAAGAAGAGAATTATCATCTGTACAAGTGGCTGTTCGTCTCACCTCTCCCAAGTTCTAGCTAAACTGAGATGATGGGAAAAGTTGTGACTGAATCTACAGGCCAAGATCTACTTATAGGAATTCACAATGGTCTCTGCAGCAGAAGACTCTGAGCCCCATCCTTACTAGGCTGCTGGCCTGTAGGTCACCTTGAGCAAGGGACACAGCCATGGTGTCCTCCCCTGAGAAACAGCCTCCCAGGAATCCCTGAACACAGGAAGAATAAGGCCTGTAGCACGGACTCCAATAGCGGGGCCTTACTCAGTTACCTGTCGTTGTATACATATTCAGCAGTTGCTCAGCCATCCTTTCCCTGCTGAGGAAACTTCATGTTCCTGAAAGCCACAATACTCTGGACTCCATAGGCAGACAGGTGGAGTCCGCCTTTGGGAGGTGGCAGTGGGAGCCAGGCTGGCGCAGGACACCCAGCTAGAACTTCTAAGTAGAGAGACCTGTGGCAAGCACAGATCAGAACAAGAAACACCAGTGTTAAGTGGAAGCTGTTGTGTGTGGTGATGCAGAAGCCAGACACGTGTGTGTATGTGTGTGTGTGTGTATGAGAGAGAGAGAAAGACAGAGAGAGAGACAGAGAGACAGAGACAGACAGAGAGAGAGAGAGAGAGAGAGAGAGAGAGAGAGAGAGAGAGAGAGAGAGAGAGAACGAGAGCCCCGCCTGCAGGATGCTTGAGTCCACTCTGAATTCAGGAATGCCCAAGTCACCAGCCTGCAACCCAACAGAACAATGTGACGTGGCCAATTTTGTTACTCTAAGAGAAGTGGATCAGTGGTTTAAAATGGGGTTAACTACTCAGTAGTCAAATAGTTGGGCCCCCAGACTGGTTCATGGTGTTTTCATTTCGTTGCTCTCTTGTTTGTCCGTAGACTTTTGGATTTCACCCATGCGGTTGGCTCTGAACTAGTAGAGCTGGACACTTGCTTGCTGGCAGAAGAGCCCCTGCAGGACCTTCATGAAGAACACGGGGAACTCCCTCCAGAGTCCCCAACACTACAACAGCCTGTAAGCATGACCTCCTTCAGTGGCGTCAGGACAGTTCGAGAGAGGCATAGGGATAGAGAGAAAGTGGGACTGAGTCCCAAGGAGGCCGTGAAGCTGGGGGGGGGGGGAACATGCCCCAGCCATGCCCCCTTCCTGCCCTCTGGTTCTCCAGCTGTGCCCCCAATGGCAGAATACCCAAGAGCCCTTTGTCTATGGAGACTGGGAGGTAGATTTCTGGATCTTGCTTCCTGTGATAAACAGCCAGCAGGGATTAGGTAACAGTGCTTGTCTGAGGGTGCCTCGGGTTCAGCCCTGATGCTCAGCACCACAAGTGGCTAGCACACCACAAGAGGTTTGGTAGAGTCTCCCTAATCCTCCTTAGTGCTTTAGGGTCAGGTGGGGGAAACAGGAAATAAGCAACTTCCGTGAGCCAAGCCACCGTACACTCTTCAGTGTTGGAGGTCAGAGTCTGAGTCATTAAGTAAACCCTAGTTGTGACTCTTCATTTTCTCCTCTTCTGATTTCTATCTCCTAATAATTTAGAAGATGCTTCTCTCAAGCAGAGCCAAGGAGTTCAGGACAGTTTTCCTAGTTGTATATGTCTACTTTAAGTCACAAAGCTAAGTCTGGGACTCACTTGACTCGGGATGCTGGATGAGACGCTGTAGGGGCAGCCAGCACTGCCAAGGCCCTGCCTTGTGCTCTCAGCTTCTGGCTGGGGTCTGGGGCTCCTTCCAGTCCGGCTCCTCTCTCCTCACCCTGCACCTGGTATACAAGTTTAAGGCCCCATGAGACCTGAGGGTGCTGTCGTCTCCTAGTAATGTCCCAGCTGTGGTTCCCTTTGGGCCACTGCTGTCCTTGGCTGGCCCCATAGTCCCTTGTGCCCAAGGAAGGTTCACAGAGGAACTCCCTTATCTATCTTGAGGGAAAGTGACCTTTGGTGATGGTAAAAGATGGAAGGAAGCTCAGACTGCTCTCTGGGTAGAGAGGACATGAAGGCACACGGTTTAAAACAGAGCTCGGGATAAGTCAGAGGTCAGAGCAGAGTGGCAGCTGCTGCTGTTCTGACACAGCGGCTTCTGTGACATTTTCTTTGTGGAAGAACACACCCGTGTCAGCGGGGTCCTGCTACAGTGGCTGAGGGTCCTCATCCGCCTCTTACAGGAACTCTGCGCAGTGGACCCGGCTCCAGGGTTTGTTCCAGGCGCTCACCAGTTTGGTCTCTCAGAAAACAGCCACTTAGTGTTGCCTTTTAATCAGTCCGATGTCCGAAAGAGGTAAGCTTTTTCCTGAGGTCCCTCTGAGGTTTTCGTTGTTAGACGATGAGGCAAGTGTGGTGTTGACTTCTGAAACGTGCTCATACCAGACAGGTTCAGTGCCCACAGGGACCCAGGCAAGGGTCCCATCTGTCAACTCTCATCAGGCTCCCTTGGTCACATACTCTGTATTGTCATAAAACAAACGAAGGCTTTCCTATTGGCCTGTGGGGGAGTCTTGCCCATTTCTGACATTCGGAGCTTAACTGAATTGTAATCTTTTCAGAGTTGGGTCCATTCTAACAGCTTAGTACAGCCATCCGTGGGCCTCCCAGTGATACAGGACAACTGTGACATGGTCTAGCCTTCCTTTCAGGCCTAAGGGACCCCTCGTTGACTGTCATAGAACTGTTCCAATCAGAGTGGCCCTCTGTGCCATGAATGGGCGCACAAGTGAATGAACACCTCTCTCTTGAGAAGCTAAATACACATGCTGAAGCAGCAGTGGGTAATACAGGAAGTTGACCTTCCTGATCCCTGGCGCTGACTTCCTGTTCTCTCTCAGGCTCCAGGTTCAGCTGAACATCCGGACATTTGCCTCCAGTGGCCTTATTTACTACATGGCAAATCAGAACCAAATGGACTATGCCATACTCCAGCTCCACGAGGGCCGCCTCCACTTCATGTTTGACCTTGGCAAGGGCCGGACCAAGGTCTCTCATCCTACACTACTCAGCGATGGCAAGTGGCACACGGTAAGTTCTTGGGAGCCCTGTCTCCTGTCCCAAATTTTCTCCCTCCATCTCTGGTACTGATTGCATTTTCTTGAAGGGAAGCTATGCATTTTGATCCCACGTTGGCCTTATGTTTGACATCACCTCCAAGTGATATAAGCATCTTGTCAGTAGGACCCTTTTTTGCTTCCTGAATCCTTCCAGGCACTTGTTCTGAACACCTACTAAGCACTCAGCAGCTGGTTTCGGAATGAATTGAAGGTCTCAAAAATGTTTTTGACTTGACAGGAAGCCAGTAAAGCCCAGCTGTGGCCTGAAAGGACCGAGCCACTCACTGTGGTGTCTGCCGGTAACCAGGGTTCTGAAGCTCGGGTGCAGTCTTCCCGTTTCTCTTGAGCTTCAGCCATATCCTCAGCTCTGGCTGTGCCACAGGCCGAGCCCGCCACAGAACCTGGGCTCTTAAAGATCTAAGAAACATGTGTCGTAAGCACACACTGTTAAGTTTTCTCAAGTATTTTACAAGTTCCAGATGTTTTCATCTCGTGCAGGTCAAGACGGAGTACGTTAAAAGAAAGGGCTTCCTGACTGTTGATGGCCAAGAGTCCCCAACTGTGACTGTGGTGGGCAATGCAACCACACTGGATGTGGAAGGGAAGCTGTACCTTGGAGGCCTTCCTGTCCACTACAGGGCCAGGAACATTGGGAACGTAAGCAGCGGCCACCTTGCTGGGGTTGTGTTTTAGTACAAGGCCATCATTCTCCGATGCTTCTGTTTAAGTTATTCTGTCTGAACCTGGGGCTCATCAGAAGGTGCAGACCTTTCAGCGCATGTGCATAGGTCATGTGCTGGGGCTTACCCTCAGAGCCATCCTTCCAGCTTTTCCTGCCTCCCAGCTAATGAACTTCTCCTTTTTTGAAGACATGCAGTCCCAAAGCAACTCGGGAAAAGTCCAGACAATTTGTATGGTATTTTAGTGAGAGAAGCAGTCTGGATTCCAGGAGTATTTTAGGAAAAAGAGAGAACACACTTCCACTACATTATCACCAAAGTACTGGAGTGAGGGGAGAAAGCGAAACATTCACGTGAGGGATTGCCACAATTACGCTTTAAAAACCAAGATGGAGTAATGTGTGCTATTGAGACAGTTTCAGTGAAGTACAGGAGAAAGATGCCCTGTGTCATCATTGCCACTTCCTCTCCTGTCTCTCTTGGTTTAGACGACCTACAGCATTCCTGCCTGCATTGGGGAAGTAACAGTAAACAGCAAACAGCTGGATAAAGACAGCCCCACGTCTAACTTTGCAGTGGACAGGTGCTATGCATTGGCCCAAGAAGGAACTTTCTTTGAAGGAAGTGGATATGCAGCTCTTGGTACGTGCTCTTAGCAGTCTGGAAGGGATGCCCTGGGTTTAGTGTGTAATATCGTCTAGAAGGAGTGCCCTGGGTTTGGTGTGTACTCTAAGCTGACGTCTGGAAGGAGCACCCTGGGTTTGGTGTGTACTCTAAGCTGATGTGGATCCAGGAAACATTGAGAGGCTAGGACTCAGCTGGAAAGACTGCCTAAGACTGTATTTCTTCCATTCAGTGCTCTGATTTCTTTCTCGTGTTTTGCCTGTTTGTGCAGAAGCCTGCACCACTCTTGTGCTCTGCAGGAGGCCTAACAAGGTCTTCTCCCTACAGATCTGGACAGTCACGAACTCCTGGCTTCATCTGCACATTCCCCAGGTTGATGTAGGGCATGTTCCCTGTCCAAGTTAATAAAGACCTTTGAATTAGAAAGCAGGTGTGTCAGCTGAGTGGTGGCGCACACCTTTAATCCCAGCACTCAGGAGGCGGAGGTAGAACTCTGTGAGTTCGAGGCCAGCCTGGTCTACAGAATTAGTTCCAGGATAGCCGTGTCTACATATAGAGAAGCCGTGTCTTGAGAAACAAACGAAAAAAGCAGACATGTGCATCTGTAATTCCAACATATTACATTGAAGGACATATTACAATGTAGGCAAGTAAGACATTTATTCTGTCTAGGCTATGATAGCATCACCCTTCCCTTTTCATTTAGCCCCAGGCATGGTGACAAATGCCTTCTATTGCCAACCCCAGGCATGGTGACAAATGCCTTCTATTGCCAACCCCAGGCATGGTGACAAATGCCTTCTATTGACAATATCCAACTCGTTTTGTCACTTGAATTAAAGAATAAAATTATTCAATCTCCACTTTGAAAACACCTACTGTAGATGCTGATACAACCAGTAAGCGATGCTATCCAGGGTACATACAAATTAAAAAGCTAAAGACTAAGGGGGATAAATCTACAACACACGGAAAGATCACCAGACTGAAGGCACCAGATGTCCCCAGGGCTGCAGATGACGGAAGTCCCTGCCAGTGCTTGCTCTGGTTTGTGACTCAACACCCTCTTCAATGGCAGTTACCTATTGGTTGTGTACATCCGTGATCTCAGCACTCAGGACGCAGAGTCAGGACAATTGCATATGTGGTACCAGCTTGACTACATAGCAAGACTCCATTAAAACAAACAGAAGCAGGGGGGAAAAAGCAATGCTTCTTCTTACTGGGGAATGGAAGAGCTGAGACCCAGAGGATGGGGTGGGAGCGTAGCATGATCTTGACCTTGGCCAATACCATGAATGCTTAGCCAGCCAAAGGCAGCCTGGAAAGTCCATCTTGTAGGTTCTCTCAGTAACTGTGTGTCCTGTGTTTTTCAGTCAAGGAAGGCTACAGAGTGCGGTTAGATTTAAACATCTCCCTGGAGTTCCGCACCTCCTCTAAGGATGGCGTCCTCCTGGGAATCAGCAGTGCCAAAGTGGATGCCATTGGCCTGGAGATTGTAGACGGCAAGGTAGGTGCCCTGCCCCCATGCCATAGCTATTCCTGGTGTTCATTCTCCCTTTCCTCCCCTTTGGGCCACGTGAGCATGTGGAGGGGAGTTGGGGTCCCCTCTCTTTCTGTGGGGTGTCAGCTGGGGCCCCTGCAGTTGGTCCTCAGGGGCCCCTATACTTCTGGCTGTTGGCACAAATGGCCTGAGGTCTCAGTGTTGCCACTGGGTGGTGACATCTCCTAGACCGCATACACTTCAACCCTTGGGACTAGACTTCCCAAGTGTCTTCGCCAGTGCTGATTCATCCATGTCTGGCACATGAGAGAAGTGGGCATGTATGCCATGCCACACAAGCCACAGAAACCGTGGACATTGGCATCTTGGGTTGTCCTCTCCTGGTGAGCTCTGACACCAGTTTTATTATAAGATGCTTCAGTGTTCCCTTTGGAAGGCAAGGAAAATAGTGTCATTCAGATTCACATGCTAAAGCTCTACCTACTCTCAGCCTCTCAGGATGTGATCTTGTTTAGATTTTAAGGAGGTAAGTAGGAGCCAGCGAGATGGCTTCCTGGGCATAAATGCCAGATGCCAATTCTAAAAACCTCAGTTCAACCCCCAGGACCCACAGGATGGTAGGAAAGAACCGATTCCAGCAAGCTCTGTGGTTTCTGCATGTGCTCATGCATGAGCACACAGATACACACAATAAATAAATGTGAATGAAAGGATGATTCGATTAAAGTGAGGTCACTGACATGAGCTCTGAACCAATCTGACTGTGTCCATGTAAGTAGGAGGCACCAGGGCACTCAGAAAAGTCCAGCGGAACAGAAGTCTCCTTGCAGGCTCCCATGAACCTACTTGCTTGCTTTTAGCATTTCATTTCCAGGTTCTTGGCCCTTAGATTTCCCACAGTGGGAACAATTCATCAATGCTCTGTGCTCCATGGCTTCTTGGTCGTCTGGCTGAGATCTAGTGCAAAGAAGACGGTGATCCTAAGCAGAAAAACTCACCCAAGTGTTTGCTTTGTTCAGGTCTTATTTCATGTCAACAATGGCGCTGGTAGGATAACAGCTACATACGAGCCCAGAGCCTCCAGAACTCTCTGTGACGGGAAATGGCACACACTCCAAGCCCAGAAAAGCAAACACCGCATTGCCCTGACCGTGGACGGGAATCCTGTTAGGGCTGAAAGTCCTCACACCCATTCTACCTCGGCAGACACTAATGATCCCATTTATGTGGGTGGCTATCCTGGTATGTATGACTCCAGTCTGCTTACCTACACAGGAGGCCCAGTCCTGGGGAGGTAGAAGCTCAGAGGAATACAGGCTAGGGGTTGAGAGATACACAGTTCAATGACAAGTCTCACCGTTTTAGAAAAGCTGTTTGGAATATCATACCTAAACATTCTTGGGGAATTTAGCATAACCCTCACACACACACACACACACACATTTCTCACTGAGAACATTGGTTCTGATGGCAAGCAGATGATTGTACCTCTTCCCTCGATGGCTCCCAAGGTCGGGTTCTAAGTCACAGGGTTAGGCAGGCTTCATCCTCTTGCACCAATTTTGCAGTTTGAATTGAGCATTTAAGATGTCCCGAGAAATTACTGCAAATCCTTAATGCCTGTTGCATGATTTTTTTCAAGCCGCGGCTATGTCTTCAAGTTACTATGTGTTAACAGTTCTGAGGAATTCTGCCATCCACTAAAGCCACGTGTGTGGGAAATAGCCTGGTTTGATAGAAGATATACTTAGATTATTTTTGTCTTTTATGTACAACTTACCCCATCTCAACAAAATTGCAAAGCTTATCTCTTGTTTTCTCAATAGCCCATGTCAAGCAGAACTGTCTGACCAGCCAGACCTCGTTCCGGGGCTGTGTGAGGAATCTGAAGCTGAGCAGGGGAACGCAAGTGCAAACCTTGGACTTGAGCAGGGCCTTTGACATACAAGGAGTCTTCCCTCATTCCTGCCCTGGGCCTGAGTCCTGAACTGCTGCCAGAACCCTCCTTCGGGATCATTGCTAACATGCTGAGGAGAAACAAGTTGGTGAACTCAAGTGTCTTCTCTTCAGGTTTCATTTCCAACTCAGGTTATGTTTCCAGAGAAAAAATGCTGTATTTATGTTGAACTAAAGCCACATGTACAACAGATACCTCTATTAAATAGTCCAAAATGTCAGTTGAATTCATGGTCTCCTTTTTCAGGTTGTCCAAATGGATCTTTGTGGACATGGTACATTCTGCTGAAGACTTGACAGTATTCCCTGGGGGGTGGCAGATCACAGTATTAGAGCAGAATAGGGATAGTTTCATTTCTTCTCTCTTTGCTTTGAACCTTCATACATTGTACTCACTGGGTAGCAATTAGGACACAGTCTTGTTGGTTTCTTACCAAAACAGAAACATTGTTCAAAGACTCTTGGTAGGATCCAGAGTCTGAGACATGTGATTAGCCTCCTACTTGTGGGTCAAAGTATGCTCTTAGCTGTTCCTCCCACCAAGCCTTTTCTCTACCAGCATGGACTCTAATTCTGTACAATGTGAGGCTGGGTTAAACAGTTCCCATTAAAATCTTGCCTTCTCATGGTGTCTCATTTGAACAAAAGAAAGTAATGAGGACACCTTAGTAGCTTTTTCCTTAATGGATCAAAGAGGGTGATATTTGCTTATTTATAAGTCTAAGCCAGTATGATGCTTCGGTGGCCTTTTCAGTGGGAATCTCATAACATCTCTGGCTTTTAGGAAGGAGGTTTTCGAGGGGAGGGGCAATAATAGACTTACCGAGCTTGGATGCCTATGAAACACAGCAATGACCAGCATGGCACGATATCTAGTTCCTCAGGGAACTCCTGAAATGCAGCTTTTCTAAGCTGAAGCTTGTGCTGGAACTGGCATCGTGAGCTGCAGCTGCCCATGACTCACCCCTTCTGTAAGTGTTTCACACCCATACTTCTGCAAGGAGGTCCATTAGACCTACTGATTGAAAAAGCTAAACTTTGATAGAATAATTCGTTTAATCCGCTGTTAGTACCGGATATCGGTTATACTGATATTTTTCCTTTTTGTCCAAGGAATGTCTCTGAACACACATTTAAAGACAAGGTGGCAGCAGAGTCTTCCTCCAGGGTCTGTGTTCCAAAGTTGCTGCCAGTGGCTTCTGCCTGACTGGGCCCTTGATAGATGACTTCACAATTTAAATATTCAATTTTTTCCGCCATCTTAAAATGACCCATGAGAAGCCATGGAGATTGGTGGTCTAGCCCATAGCAAAATCACCTCTAGTGAGCTTTCTTTCCAGCCCCCTGTGGAACAAGCCTGTACCAGCTCTGTTCAAGAGAGAGGCTTTGCCTTCAGACTCCCCATCCTGAGAGACCTCCTATTTTCCCTGATTTCATGTGGTCTGTATTAGAGTCCATTCTGCCAGAGTTCCACACCCTGACCAGAAAGCTAGGAGAGAGGAAGTTATCTGTCCCACCATCCACCTCAAGCTAGCACGCTTGAGCTCAGTGGCCAGCATCTTACAGTGGTTCACTTCAGGTTCCTACAAGTGGTGGTCTAGCCTGGGGCAGATTCTCAGGGCACAACTAATAGTCAATACTGGTCCCATCAAGGTTGAGCACTGACTGAAGGGCAGCACCAGGGCTTGCTGCTATAACAGCATGTCCCCTTGTCTTTCTCTACACATATTTGTCACCTGATACGTCTTTTTGTTGGAATCTCGTGATTTGAAAGGTGTCATTGAGATTCAGCAACCATCCTGTCTACATCCTAGTTTTGTATTCAATTTTTTTTAATGGAGTATTATATATCCATTAAAGTTCTTTTCCCACACCTATTTAGAAAAATAATGGCCTTCATTAAGGTTATGTCTGGGTGTACATGCCTTTGCATGCATCATTTCCTTTTCTTTTCTTTTCTTTTCTGTTCACTCTTCCTGACCCCTTTGTGTGGGTTTCCTTCCATCCTCAAGTGTTTCCTCGGTCTGAATTTATATCTTATGTATTTCATACTATGCCTCCTGTGTCTTGTCCACAAGAGTTCATCTCTTCTCCCCTCACACTGGCCCACTCTTGATTTCATGTCCCAAGCCTAGCCACATCCACACAAACACACGTGCTCACAGTCAAACGCAAAGGCTCACTCAGACATGCTCACACCTGCGCCCCCCCCCAAGCGCGCACACACACTCACTCACTCACCCAGAAAGGCATACGGAATACAGAAACACACATCTTGCTTCTGCTTATTACAGAAAACCTGATACTTTTCTCTGAGCCTGGTTTATTTAGTTCACTTTAGCATAGTGATCTCAGATAGATCTATTCCTGTGTATCTCATGTTCCTCTGCAGTTACCCGTTCATATGTTGGCGAACATCCTGGCTGTTCCTTTACTGGGCTATTGTGAGCCTGGCTACGTAAGCATATCTGTCGTCCATTGATGGATTAGACAGCACTCCTAGTTTAGTTCTTCTGAGGAACTTGGTGCTGGCAGTCAAGGAGGCTGCCCCCAGGTTCAGTTCCCACTAGCAGTGTGTAAGCATCCATGTTCTCCGCACCTTGCCTGGCACCTGTTGGCCTTGCTTTCTTAGGTACTAGTCATTGTGACCGGGGTGAGAGGTGACTTCCAAACACTTTTTATTCCCTATCACGGATGAGTATGGTGAACACTTGTTCAAGTTTGTCTTTCTTCCTCTGAGGACCATCTCCTCAGTTCACTGTCCTGTTCATGGATTGGATGGAGTGGTTTCTGCTGTGCCATTTACAGCTTTCCATGTGTTAGAAGTGTCAATCAGATCTAGAGCTGACGGCTTTCTGTTTCTGTTTTTCGCCTGTTCTACAGGTACCCCTTTACAGTGGCCACTTTCCCTTTGTTGTACAGACGCTTTTCAGTTTCACGTAAGCCCGCTTGTGAATTCCTGAGATTATTTCCTAAATCTAGGAACCATAATCATGTGGTAAAGTGTGCTCTCATTTCCTGTAGCACTTCAGGTCTTATCTTTGTGGCTTTGGTGCATTCAGAACGATCCAGATGTGGGGTCGTGAGGAGTTCAGTCTCTTACATGCTGATTTTCAGTTTTCCCTACAGCATTTGTTGAGAAAGCTGTTCCTTTACCTATAGTTTTCCTTCATCAATATATAGATTCAGGTGAGTCTTGGCATGTGGACCTATTTTCAGTCCTCCATTTGATTCCTGTGACAAGTCTTGTTTCTGTAGCTGTGCGGTATTGGGATAGTTCCAGCACCGTGTTTTCTCTTCCTCCTCTTCATCTTTCTTCTTTCCTCATTTTACGCCTCTTCCTCTGCTCCTCTTCATCTCTTTCTCTTTTTTGAGGCAGGGTCTAAATGTGTAGCTCTGGCTGTCAAGAAACTCACATTGGAGACCAGGCTGTCCTCAAACTCAAGGGTGTACCTAACCTGCTGTGCCTCTCAAATGCTGGGATGAATGGCACACGTTTCCTCTGCCTGGTTAGGCTTATTTGTAGTATTTCCTCTGAAGAGATTTTGAGGAGGACTGGATTTCCTGGTTGCTTTCTCAACAAATCTAAAATTGGTTTGTAGAATCAAAATGGTATTCGGATTAGACATATAAATACATTCTATAATGATAAAAATGTAACACTGCATTATGCCGGAAATGGAATAATTTCTGCAGCAGCTTTGGCCTGAGGATTTTTCTTGGACCTGTTGACAATTGGCATTGTACTACTTGGGACATGGCCATCTGCCGGACTGGCTTGGAGATTTTCTTTGTGTCTAGCATCCTTGAAACAGCAAGAGTGGTCCAGATGTATGGTTATGTGACTGGTGATGGAAAATGACTGTAAACGCTATCTCTGTTCTATCACAGTTTATTAATGATGACTAAACATATGACCTCAGACACACAAGACAAAGTTAAATACATGTCTAGAGACCAAAATGATATGATCTATGTTTTAGAACTCTCAACTGAGTTGTATATAAACGGTTGGATATACATAAAAAGCACCCTGATTTCTAGCCAATCAGCTTCGAGATTTTCCAACCATCAGTAGTCTGATTCAATTCTTACATGGCCTCCTCCTTGTCTGCTCTCTGAAACCCGTCAATTGCTTGGGTTGGCCCCTGGCAGTTGTCTTTATTGTGGGAAAACAGAGGGAGGGCTCTAGGATGCTCTCAGTCTCCTTGTGCATCTACCAGGTTCATAGATGCCTGGACCCCATTGAGTCGATCCACATACAAAACACATGTATGTTCATCCACACACACCTAGACCACTGAGCTTTCTTGGAGAAACCAGCCTCTGTCTACCAATCCTATTCCTGATGCTTCCCCGGGACACATACAGGGGGCGCTGCCATTGTCCTCATTGATTAGGCTGGCATTCTAGGACATCTTTCCGCCTCTGCTGAGCTCTGCAGTGTGTCCCAGGGCCATGACCAAGAGCTAGGACTAATGGGCTTTTCTCAACTCCTGTGATGTCAGAAGGGTCATGACTCTCAGGACTGCATCCATGGCTGGAAGGAAATAGTTCCATGAAGAAGATTTCCTTGCTTTTGAGTCTTCTGGCATTCCTAGTATTGAGTATTCCTCCTCTCTGAAATGATCATGCTGCATGCTTAATATCTGAATATTATATATTTGAGGGCCGAATGAGAAAAGCGCTAACCAGCTGTAGTGGGCCAGTTGCCTCTGTTTAGGGCATTGGTGCATGGGAGAACCGCAAGCTCATGTGCAGACAAACGCACACAGACACAGCAGTCCAGGAGGCAATTCATCTCCAGATGTGAGCACCTTCCTTTGTCCACCTCAAGTGTAGATCTATGTAAGGGTCTGCAGCAGACTTGCCTCCGGGTCAGTACAAGGAGAGGGAGGGAAAATCGGTGGAAATGTGTGTGGTCTCAAAGGGTGAGGTTCTGTCCACAGTTAGGGAGGCTTTGGTGATTTCTTTGTGACTTGGAAAAGGGAAAGGAAGAAGGACGAGAGCACATCTCCAGCTTTGATGGGGACATCTGGGACTTACTTTACTTCTTGCTATGAGAAGACACCTAAGAAAAGCAACCCAAGAAGGAGGTTTGCTCTGGCTCAGACTTTGTTGGCACAGTACATTATGGTGGGGAAAGCAGGGCAAAGGAGAGAGAGCAACTGGTCACACTGTGTGTCACAGGAGTCCCAGACAGCTGACTGCTGAGGTTCCAGGGAGAGCAACTGGTCACACTGTGTGTCACAATCAGGAGTCCCAGACAGCTACTGCTGAGGTTTCAGTGACAGCAACTGGTCACACTGTGTGTCACAATCAGGAGTCCCAGACAGCTGACTGCTGAGGTTTCAGTGACAGCAACTGGTCACACTGTGTGTCACAATCAGGAGTCCCAGACAGCTGACTGCTGAGGTTCCAGGGAGAGCAACTGGTCACAGTGTGTCACAGTCAGGAGTCCCAGACAGCTGACTGCTGAGGTTTCAGTGACAGCAACTGGTCACACTGTGTGTCACAATCAGGAGTCCCAGACAGCTGACTGCTGAGGTTCCAGTAGTTTTCTCAGATGTTCACTGCTGGCGATGCAGCTTGAGGAACTGTTCCACACATAATCTTCAGGGCGGGTCTTAAGAACTCAGAGACACCTCTTCCAGAAACGCCCTCAGATATGTGCCCCAGGTATCTGCCTCTTAAACAAACCTAGAGCCTGTCATAGTAACCAGAGTAGATTTAGGTCTTGGAATCCAAGGTGCATTTAAAGAGAAGAAAATTTTTTTAAAAAAATCACTTCAGGCCAAGACACAGGAGGGCTTAATGAGGTAGGAGAGGACACAGAAGGAAGATCTGGAAAACCTGCAGAGTCAAGCTGAGTCAGCTCCTGCCAGGAACGAGGTAGCTCACAGACACACTGCGGATAATAAATACGTCTTGTCCTGGAGACGCCAACTTCTCAGAGTCACTGCCACTTCTCAGAATGCAGAACAGGAAGGAAGGAGTCTCTGACAGAGAGGGCAGGAGTACTGGTTGGCTCTGCCAACTTTACACAAATGAGACACAGGGGAGGGGAAACTCAATAAGAAATGGCCTCCATCACTTCGTCCTGTGATGACGTCCGTGGACCACTTCCTTCATCACTGATGAGGCTCTACCAGCTTGCTGGGGGGGGGGGCAGCCCTGGGCAATGGTCCTGTTTCATATGAGAAAGCAAGCTGCGCAAGCTAACTTTACCCCAGGGCTCTTGCCTCTGCTCCTGCTTGAGTCCTTACCCTGACTTTCCTTGGTGATGGGCTTTGATTGGGATATACAAGCTAAATAAACCCTTTCCTCCCTAAGATGCTGTTGGTCATGGTGTGGGACAGCAAGCACATGAATGCTGGCCCCACTGCCATGGAGTGCCCTAGTCCCTTCCTTCAGGAGGAGGAGGTGTGCTCACGATCGGGAAGATGAGTCGGGACAGAGTGGACGTTTTACTTTGGTCTCTCAGTTCCCACCACTCCTTATGAACCAGTTTATGTTTGTCTCAAAGACAGCAAAAGATTAAAATCTGGTTTAGAGGCAAGATCCAAAATAGAGGCTCTCAGGAACTATGAGATAGGATTGACTGGAGATGGCTCGAGAAGCAGATGAGAAGGGGCAACCGTGCTCTAGCAGCTGCCCTGATCGTCCCTGGTCACTGGTCAGAAGGCCAATCAACGCTCAGGATCACAAGAGAGAAATCAGATCTCCTATCTATAAGGAGCTGAGTCGCCACAGTGGTTGCCCAGGACGCCATGAGGTGAACAGGCACAGAAACAGCCTAGAGCTCTCTTCTTCCAACAATTACTGCTTCCTAAAGAAGAAAGTAACCCATGCCCAAGAGACCCCAGGGGGCTCCCTCCTTCTTTCTGGGCATTCGCACTTAAAGTGCCCTGTTCCATCACACCAGAAGCAAGCCCCTGGACCAGGACCAGGACTAACAGGGTCAGGATAAAGATGACCTAGAACTCCCCATACCCATGCCCTTTATACCCCTGGCCCCAAGAATGAAAGACTGTAAACATGGCTTTGACAGAATCTCCTAAGGACTTTGTCTCTTTGTAGGATACCTGCTCAAACTGTATCCCATCCTTAAAGGGCCAGACATGGTTTGAGGTCCTCAGGATGCAGCTACAAAGGCCACTGCCACTGTGCTGGTTGGAATCGCTAAACGAGTAAGCATCTGTCTGTCTTTTTGATCCACTGAAGCCGAAGCTGGGGGACGCTAGTTGCATTTTCATAAGAGGGGAAAGCTGTCAGACAGGAGACAGTCACTGTAGGCTCTAGCCTGCTGCTATTGGTCCATTTCTTGCTCTGACCTCACAAACAGTCACTGAGATGGAAGAATGAGTGGTTGCATATAAGGCTGGAGCCTGGGCTGCATTTCTGTCCAGAGACCAGGGAGCTGATTTTGGTGACCTGTGGGACTCCTTCATTCGTATCTTAATTGGAGCTGTTTGTTTGATCTTTGGCACAACCTTTCTGGACAGGAGGCCAGTAAACACCAAGCCTCATGCCCTGCTTCCCCCGAAAGGGAAGCCTAAACAAGCAGTACAAAATACTGTACACCATCGGCCAGGGTGGATTTGGCTATGTACAACTGGCCCTCCATCGCCTCACAGGCATGCCCGTCGCAATTAAAGTTGTAGAAAATCTGAAGACACACCTGCACCTCGTTCTATCAGAGATAGCAGTACTGGAAACCGTGCAACACCCACACATCATTCGCCTCTTCCAGGTTTTAACGACCACAAAATACTGCTATATAATTACTGAGTATGCATCGGAAGGCAATCTGTACGAACTGGTGAAGGAAGAAGGCAGGCTGCAGGAGGAACAGGCACAGGTGATATTTGGGCAGCTGGTGTCAGCCATAAGGTGCTGCCACGACCATGACATTGTCCACCGAGACCTGAAGCCCCCAAACATCCTGCTAGATGCACATGGAAATGTGAAGCTGGGAGACTTTGGCCTTGCTACCAGGTGCAGAGCTGGCACTGTGCTGTATGGGCGCTGTGGGACCAAAAGCTACAACGCCCCAGAAATGATTCTGAGGGAAGGCTACGACGGGAAGAAGGCAGACGTGTGGAGTGTGGGTGTGTTGCTGTACTTTATGACAACTGGGCACCACCCCTTCAAAGGAAGCACCCTGGAAGAGACCGAGAAAAAGATCACTATTGGCATGTATGACATCCCAGCTCACATCTGTGGGCAACTGGAAAATCTCATTCACCAAATCTTAACAGTTGCCCCAGAGAGGAGGCCCTCCATTGAAGACCTTCAACATCATCCATGGGTCAAGAACCCTGAAGGAAACATCTTTAGTGACCCCTACCCAAATCCTAAAATTGTTGACAAGCTGTTTGACCATGGGTTTGCTGCCAACGAGATCTTTGACTCACTGCAGAAGCGGAAATACGACGAGATAATGGGGACATACCTGTTACTACAAGAGCAGGAACACCAGGGGCTTGACTTCACCTCCTCAGTCACTACGGCAGACCCTCGCCCTGCACCTCCACCATCTCCAGTCCCTCCTTTAACATCGGGCCGTTACCTAAAAAGAAGAGCCAGTGAGCCCGCCTTTGGCCTTCTCCACACCCGGCCTTCACAACAGGACAAGCCTGATGTCTCCACGCCTCTATGGTGTCCCCAGAAGAAGAGCCCCACTTCGAGCCATGCCCCACCGACCAAGGCTGCATCTGTCCCATGTGTCTACCACAGCAGGGTAGAAGAAGAAATGCCCCTGCCACCTGGACCTGACTCTAACATGGAAAAATCATGCCTCCCTCAGAACATCGGGTGCTTCAGCAGACTGTGCAGGAGAATCAGAGTCTGCCTGTCAAGACTGTGTTGCTTCCCGAGGGCTTCAAATCCACAAACCCGGCGTGTGTTCAACAACAAAGTGGCTCCTCTGAAAGAGTCACCCAGTGAGGAATAGGGCAAGTAAGTAAGAGATGATGCATATGTATTTTATATTTAATTTTCGCCATGTATTTTTCATTTGAAAAATCAAAAATGTGTATGTTTGTCGTATCCAACAGGTTGTTCAGATGTCTACACAATTTGGATGGGAACCTGGAACTTAGCATACCTCCTCAGGAAGAAATCCTCCAGGAACAGACCTAGGTGGTATCCGATGCAGCTGCACTAGCAGTAGGCAGCAGGACTGGGTTCAGTACTGGGACAGGGAATGTTGATCTGTTGTCCATAGAGAACAGATGACCAGATTGGAAGACTCTGCTTAGGGATCCAGTGACTGGCAAAGTGACAATGCTCAAACCACAAAGGGCCAATTCAATGTCTCCCTACAGCTCCTCTGTACAGGCAGAGTGTGCTGAGTTCACGAGGCCTGATATCACAGTGTTAAGACCAACATGGGGAGGCTAAGCTGGATACCCAGGTCCTGTGTGCCCTGCATGCCCGGTCTAAAGCAGATGTTTGCAGGACCAGAGGCCTCTCCACAGCAGTATTCCAGGAGCAAGCCCTCAAGAGACAGAGTTACCTACTAAATATTTATGCCTTTTCCAACCCTAAGTCTTCCAAATCTGACCGGATGAGGGTTTTGTCAGAAGGTCATGACCTATGTCCCTGCGGTATTGTGGATTTATTTCCTAATTGTAGGGTCTCTGACCACAAAGAAAGGTGGATCATTGTGGCTGAAGCTCATGCATGGCTGTCACAGAACTCGGCCGGAAGCACGAAGTAAAATTTCCTTACCTGAGCAAGGGATGGAGAAGGAAGAGGATGCTGTTGTGCATAGGGAACAAATGTCCAGATGGAATCTAATGTGATGATTAGTGCCTAGAGAAGGATTATGGTCAAGGCTAAAGGGGTCACCTTGAGGTCTCCCAGCAGTTCAGATGAGCTGAGACATGTTTGCTTATAGCCGAGAGTGGGGCATCAGAAAGGTCTGGACAGCAGCATCTGAAGATGAGAGTTTGGATGCTTAGTGTCTCATGCTGCATGCCCAGTCTATGGACACCGGCCAACACAGGAAGGCAGTATGACTGCAGTGCCACAGGACTCTCCATGGGGAACTAAGTCCATTTTCCAGTACAGAAGGTGCTGTGATAGTCATCCTAAGCACCTGATAAACAGGGAAGACGGTCTGTGAGAATGTCTTCAAGCCCTCCATCTGAAGACCATAACAGTCTCTCATTAGGACACTAACAGAGCCCTCTTTTCTCTCCCTTCTACCTCCAATCACCCAGAAGACAATTCCTTCCCATGGTCAGTCTAACCCTCTTCCAGATAATGGGAAAACCAGTTAGAGAGGGGATCAGGGCATCTCTGCTATGGAAGGTCCTGTGCCACTGCAGAATGGCCTGAGTTGGGGCGTTGTCATCATCTAACACAGAAGACCTTGTGCCAACACACAGTATTGTTGACAAAGCTATTCTGCCCTTTTAGATGAAGAGCTGATTCACCTGTCTCCATGTAAGCACACCCCAGTCTGCCCATAATGGGTTCTACTGTCACTATGGTGACACTAAGAAGGATTTGACAGTAGGAGATTTGAAGGGAAGACATTGTGAGGCCCAGCTGTAATGGAGAACTAGATGGTGAAACCACAGACCCCCTTTCAGACCCAGGTTCTTCACTGGTGTCCTTGTAGTGACAGCTCTGTCACCAAAAAGGCGATATCTTATTCCCTGAATCTTCTTCAGCTTTCGTTCTCAGTCTTCTAGACCGGAAGCGTCTGCAAGAGGCCTCTCCAGATTCTTCAGTGCATGGCCCTATGACCACTGTTGCTGCATTTCCTTGGGATTTTGTTCCAGGTGTGGGATGTCAGACAGAGGTGGGCTCACGATTCTAGCCATGCAGCCTGTTCCTCACTCCCTGGGCTGGGCTTGCTCCAGGCCTCCTGGAGCGTCTTGGTAGCAATTCCTCCCTCCATGGGCCAGACTCCATTCTTCCCTCCAAGGAGTAAGAGTGAAGATCGTGTGACCCCAGCTTCTGGTTGCTGTTGTGCAATGGTATGAGCTGTTCTTTTGTCAGCTGGCATTCAGTAAACATGGCGGTGTGTCAGGCCCTCAGTAGGGCCTGGATGCCAGGATCGCTAGTCTGATGGTCAAGCTGCACCAAGGAGCTGGGATGCTGTCATGGTCCAAGAAAATCAGGAAGACCAAGCTGGTGAGGTAAGTGCACTTGAAAAGAGTTAAATAGAGTAGGGTGCAGGGTAGTACAGGAAGCTGGAAGAGACTGTCTTGTGTGAAGGTCACAGCTGGGAAGACCCAGGGAGGAAAGAAGGGATGGCCTTCAGAACAGCCATGTGACAGGCTGCCAGCACTGACGCCGGCTCCCTGTGTCCCTCTGTGATAGTGAAGTGTTTGTGGACTTCGGAAGCAAATTTCTCATTAATTTAACTTTTGACTAAATGGTATTCTCAAATCTCTCTTGGCTCCCAGATCCTGAGAGTGTTGGCAGTTTCAACATGGCCATCGGCCTACAGTGTGCCCTCCTCTTCTGCTGCTGGTGAGAAAGGCAGAGGAGGGGGCAGAACTGCGGGGAAGATAGGAGCTAGAATCCAGCCTGAGAGGTGTCAATGGTGGACTCTCAGCACTAAGGGACCGTGTTCCTGCTGTGGGGCCCCACCATTCTTTATATGTACCTGCAGGAGTTTCAGAACCAGGGATTATTCCAGGTCAAATGTGTCACCTAGCAGTCCTCCTAGAACGGGGTCATCCTCAGCCCCTGATGTTTCTGTCCCACCCAGACAATCAGTCACTTCGAGAAGACCTGTCACTATCCAGGATTCTTCTTTTCAATCTGAAAGTAAGGCACTGACTAGGGCAGTTGGATGCGCACCCCATCCTCTCTCCCCTGACCTACTATCACGGTCTTCTTTGCAGATGTCACCATCTGTGAGTCTGAACTTCAGCAAAGCAGGCAGGCACTGTGAGGCTGCCCTGATGGGGCCAATCTGGGCTGGAGTCATATCAAAGAATTGTGTACCAAGGTCCCTGTTCATGGCTGCTAAGGGAAGAATGAACACAAAGCCAGACTGTGTCTGCATGCTGTGTCTGGGGTCATATGCTTTGGAACTCCCTGAAATCGATCCGTTGCTGCTGCTCCTGCTGCAAAAAGGTAGGTCATGTATTTGTCAGAGAAGACAGTGCCTAGAAGACCAGGTGAGGGAGATGGGAAGGTCCCATGAAGCTTATGTAGCCCACTTCCCCAGGGTCCTTTTGTCCCAGCCCTAAACTAGCAGTAGTTCTGGGAAAGAATAGATGCCCATATACTGACTGGGAGTAAAGGATCCCTGAGTCCCTGAGTGGCATGTCTTCTGCAGGGGCCTTTCAGATTCCTCTGCTTGGACCTGTTCCTCTTCATTCTTTGAACATTGAGGTGTGTTTGGGGGATGGGGTTAGGAACTCTTCAACCTGAAGACTCCCACACTCATTCTCAGTTTGCAGAGCTGCCTTCCTCTTCATTAAAGTGACCCCTGCAGTGTTTAACTTGCAGGTCCCAGCTGCCTTCTCCATAGATGCTTTGTGTGGGAAAACAGGGAACCCGCTGAAACAGCGCATTGAACAGCCGGACGTCCCTGATGCCAAGAACCTGCACCAGACAGGGCACCTGGATCTGCATCAGCTGTGTCTCTTACGAATGAAGACCTCGTGGTCATCCTTTAGCCTGGAGGACACCGTGTTCTCTGCTTCCCTCTTCTTACCTTGTCTTCTCTGAACGGCCATTGCCTGAGCCTAGGGTGAGCCTTGCTAATCCGGGAACATGGGAACAGGCTCTATCTGTGCCATCTGTGCAGTCTCTCTGCTGTCCTCTCGCCGTGAGCACTCTGTCCCCTGTGACTTTGTCTGTGCCCTCATCTTCCTTCAGGATCCATCTGTTCATTGTCAGGGCCTCAGGAAGGTGTGGGCTGGCTTATGTTCAGCGTTCTTGGGAATCACCGTCCTTCTCATCCCATGGTTTTCCACCCTCTCATTTCTCCCTCAGCCTCCTGGTGCAGGTGGACCCCTGGCAGGCCATGGTCTCTGTGTGCAGGACAGGAGGCCATCATCGCTAGGTCAGACAACCTCACCTGCATCGTCACCACCATCTCTAGTATGGAGGTAAATGGGTGCCGGCCTCTCTCTTCCTCGGCCTGCCACTGAGCCAAGTGACACAGGTCATTCCTTTCAATGCCTAGACCTAGAATCCCTCTGAAGATGGGACTTGGCAAAGGGCCACCTGGGCAGAGGTCCTGTCTTTTCAGATCACTGGCTGTTTTTTATTTTTTTATTTTATTTTATTTTTTGGTTTTTCGAGATAGGGTTTCTCTGTGGCTTTGGAGCCTGTCCTGGAACTAGCTCTGTAGACCAGGCTGGTCTCGAACTCACAGAGATCCGCCTGCCTCTGCTGGGATTAAAGGCATGCGCCACCATCGCCCGGCACTGGTTGTTTTTTAAATGGGAGAAATCTGGGGATTTGTGCTCTTCACCTGTGCTTCAGTCAGCATGCTGGGGACAAGTTCCCTCAGTGGAATGGCGGTGAGTGCAGCAAGAAGAGGCTCACAGGCTTTCCTCTCATTGTAACTGCTTCTCCTTGGAAGGTCACTACTGGAGGATGCTCAGGGCCTCTGAAAGCTGCTGCTTGCTGTCACCTGACACGCGCCATGCACTGACAGACATACCGTAGGTCCTTGTCAGAACATCGTAGGCAGTGCACCCTGGGTGCCAAAGACCACCAGTGGGGAAGCAAGCTCAAAGAAGATATTGTTGGACTAAGAAAACCATCAGACATCTGTCACCTGTTATCCCTGGGTTGTCAGTGTGATGATCTGGAACAAAACTTTTCCATGTTCATTTGCATTATGCTGTGACTGACACTTCCAGGTTACACTGAGTTATCACAGTGAAGTCAAGGCACAAATACAAAGCCCCTACTCATCCCATATCCACGGTCAAGAGCAGAGAGAAATAAACGCATGCACTTAAGCTGGCCTGCGCTCCACTAGAGTTCCCCGCTCCTATGCAGTCTAGGACCGAAGCCTAGAGAATGGCACTGCCCTGAAGAGTTGGGTCTCTCCATATCAGTTAAGACAATCAAATAGCTCTTCTACCGCACGCTCACAGGTGAACTTTTCTAGATCATTCCTCAGTGCAGTCACTCGTAGCTGCACCATTGTTCCCAGTGAACACCACAGCTCCCAGCACTGAAATCTCCCAATTCTATGGCCAGAGACTTCAGCCTCCTGGCTTTCCCTGGTTCAAAGGAGACATCCAGTAGCATGTCCTCTCTTCTACTCTCCTCTCCCCCAGAATAACTGACTTTGTCTGTAGTCAGCAGACATCACTGGGCTGTCCCTACTGTGTCCAGGCCTGATGCTTCCTAGACTTAGATTATTTCCCACCAGACTGTGCTGCCTTCAGGTCAGCCCTTTCTTCTCTTTTCAGCTCTGTGTGGCTCATGTCAAGTCGTGACGCCCATCCTTTCCTGAACGGTTAGTGACTTCATCCACATTCCTACCACTAGCCTGTGCTAGTGTGGACTTGGCAGAGTCAGTCAATATCAGCTCCATTTTGGTATGTATGTTGCCTACAAACCTTAGCCTATTTCAGACAGATGGTTGAGTTCTGAGAGCCCAGGTCACCTTGTCAAACTCTTAAAATCATCTACATTGTCCCACTTATTCCTCTGTCTCCCCCTCTGTCTGTCTCTCGTGTCCATCTGTCTGTGTGAGCACACCAGTGTGTGCTCTTTAGCATGTGGAGGTTGCAGGATAACTGTATAAACTCAGTCTCCCCAACTGCTCTGTAGATTGAACTCTGTTGCTTCTTCCTCCAAATGTTTTTGCAGGTGGAGATCCTGATGGACATGAAGCAATGCCAGCACTGGAAAAGCTTGAAGAACAGCACAGCATTCTGTGAAGGCAGAGAGCAGGGAAAGGAGGAGGGCAGAATGAGCAGGAAGTGGAGGCACTTGTGCATCAGACACCACAGCTGCCCTGTAGCCCAAATGCTCCCCACCTGATAAACTCAGAAGTATCTGGGATCTCCAGGCAACAGAAAGAATTGGCAGTCAGGTGGTCAGTGGTTCCCTGTTGGCCAGAAGAAGTGGGCTGCTTTCTTGTTGAACTCTCATCTCCTAGCGTGTGCTGTACGACAGCCAGCTCAGGCCTATAGGAGAAGGCAAGCTCTCATGTAAAATTTAGAAAGACCCTCTCTCTGCTGTGAGAAAACATGGGATACAGCCACGTTGGAGGAACCCCAGTCTCACAGCTTTACATTCCTAGAGCATATGGGATTCCACAAAGGCCGGTTCCTGATATGGTCTCCCTCCATGTGTGCGTCAACAGCTAAGCTCCCTTAGGATGCTCAAGAGAGGACCTTCCACCTCTGCTCCCCTTCCAAGTGTCATCTCACCAAGGGGACCCCGGAAAATTGAGAGATGCATTAAACCTCCTGAGCAGCACAGAGGTGAGCCATGGCCAGTTCAGGAAACAAACACAGTGTGGTTTAGCTGCTCTACTTGATGGGTGGAGTTGGTGCATAGGCTCACCTGAAAATGCAAAGGACATCGTGCTGGAAGCTGTGAGGACTGACAAGGGGAGGGATAACATTCCCTAGGTCTGAGTGTACCAGGAAAGTGTACGGAAGAGACCAAGAATGGCTGCAAAGCTACAAAGGAAAGCTTCCCACCCTAGCTGTGCAGTGAGAGCTGAGTCACTTTAGAGCTGTTTTGAGTGGGACACTGGACGTGGCGACTGTCTGATGTGTTACAGGAGGGAGAGAGGTCTGGAAGGTGACTGAGGTCCAGAGTTGGCTTACTTCTCACTATAGTCTCAGGGCTTCTCAACTCTGCACCACATTTGCTGTGGTCAAAGGCGTAGCACAGGCTCACTGTGTTATGAAACTGTTCCTGGGCCGGTTGATGAGTTGGGACTGTCCTCACTGGGTGCTGTTTGTAGACCAATCTGTACCTGTATTTTCATACCTGCCTTCAGTCTGACCAATCATATGATTCCTTCCAGAGAACATTCCTCCTTTTATCATTTTCAGTAAACTCATCAACCAGATGCTGGAATCCATGTGCCATCTCTGAGCCCTCACGGCCCAGTCCTGACCCACGGTGGAGCTCTGTCATCACTGGAGGAATGGATCCAGGCTGATTCAAGACAAACATCATCTACCAACATTTATCAAGATGTAATAAGATGATCTCAGCACTTTGACTTGTAAATAAGTCTAAAATGTGTTCCTTGCTACCCTTATTGGTCAAAGTAGAGGAGAAGCGTTCTGAAGTCATTTTAGGATCTTGGGTACATGTCTCAGAGGACATCTCTGGACAGTGGCATGTCTATAGTGTCTCATCATTTCTTCATGATGCTCATCATCATACCGGGACTTGACGAGGACACAGTACTGGAACACTCTAGTCTACGGTGTATGAATTCGGCATGTACACAGCAGAGCAGGCACTCGTGTGAAAGAGCATTTGGACATGTTTTCCACTAGGAAGAGCCATTTGTCCACTGTCCTCATCCCTGGATGAACTGACACATGGGTCTCTACCCTTGTGATTTCCTTTGCCCTTGTGGTTTTGAGCCCCAAGGATGGCAACTTTGGTGCAGGTGGCTCCAGGACCTGCCTGAGTGCTCTCTGCCTGACTTCTGCAGATGGATAACACCAGTGATGTTCTCTGGAACTGCTGACATGATCCCTGCAGAGGCAGCGTGTCACTCCCTCTCCTGGGAGTACCTGGGTTCCTTACACAATCTGCTCCCTTACCCCAGTCCTGAAGCACTCCCGTACCTGCTCCTCTCCACGTGATTACACACTTACTTAGACTTTACGTGTGCCTTGGGAACAGCCCTGGCTGGATATTTCAGTTCTCAGCCCCATTTTACATGCAGTGTAAAAAATGCCAGGCACTCAACACCAGAAACACTAAGGGCTAGGAACCTCTGACTTCACAAAGTCACCCAATATGACTCTTGATAGGCAGTATGGCAGAAGTCAACTCTGACATAAAAAGCCTGTTTGACATGGGATACACAGGGGGAGAGAGAGCCCACAGTTCCTCTGTCTCAAAGTATAGCAATGGTGGTTTTTTGTGTGTGTGTGTGGGGGGGGTGTATGGATTTAGCTCGTCTGCCCTGGAGAGCAGCAGCATGGCGTCTGAGCTCACGGCCCTTCTTCCCAGCATTCTGTTCTGTCTACTCCACCTACCTAATTTTCTGACCTATCAGGCCAAGCAATTTTCTTTATTGATTAACCAATGAAACAACAGATTGACAAATGACCTTCCCACATCACTTGGGTATGGGAGGGTGGTTTTTCTGCATGATAAAGTGATCCTGCTCTTGTCCCTGAGAGCTCCTACAGCTGAGTCCTATTCTGCTTTCCTAAGGGAACATCTTCTCCAGTACAAGATGTTTGTTCTTGCAAACATTTGCTTAAGGGGCAGCCCCTGGAAATGTAGATTCCCTCCAGTACATGGGAAAAGTTGTTACTTTTTTGCTCAGCCTTGCTTGGCATCCCATCCTTCCCGCCCACACTCCTTTGTGCTATTATGGAGCTTCCTAGCAAGGATCTTTAGTTCTGCTAGGCCAGGCGACATCCCCTAGGGAGTTTCTTGGCAAAATCTCAGGGTTATATTCTGCTCCGTCTTTTTCAAGGTTTTTCCTAAGAAAGGGTGGTGTCCAGTGGACTCTAGACAACTGTCTTCCTCCCATTGTAGCCTTCCTTCAGAACCAGTTCTGAAGAATATTGTAGCTCCCATTGTAGCTCTGAACACCATGGCACCCTAGCAGCACAGTGCCAGCTCTGCATCTTGTTCCAAGACCAAAGTCTTTCAGATTGACATTGCTCTCTGCATCTTGCAGGAAGTTTGGGACTTCAGGTGTGAAGGGCTGTCACCCAAGACTCTTGAGAAAGAGATTTCTTTAGTAAGGAGGCACCCAAGAGAGTGGCTATCTCTGCCAGGGAGGGACTAACGACAGCCTCTAATGGAATCGGCACAGAGGCCCAGATAGGGCTTCTTACATGTGGAGTTTTTCCAGGGAGAAGGGATCCGGATTGGTTAGTTTTTTTCCTGCTCATGACTTGGTCAGTGGAGTTGGTCAGGGGTTGCCTACTGAGTTGCCTACTGAGCACTCATGTTTTCCAACCCTCAGTCTTCCATATCTGAGGAGCCCCAATGATGGATTTGTTCGATGGGACATGACCTATGTTCCTGTGATACCTTTAAGTTGTTACCTACTTGTAGGTTGTCTGACTACCAAGAATGGTGGACCATTGTTGCTGAGGCTCAGGTCTGGCTGTAATAGAACTTAGCTGGAAGCGTGAAGTAAAATTCCCTTACCTGAGCAAGGGCTGGAGAAGGGAGAGGAAGCTGTTGTGCATAAGGAACAAATGTCCAGATGGAATCTAATGTGATAATCTGGTGTTGGGAGCTGCAGATCCCTGGCCCCTTGACTTTCTTTGCCTGCCTCAGATTCGTTGCCTGCTGGAGTGAACTGAGCCCAAGACCAACAGCTTCTCTTAGCACAAGACTTTGATGGCAGGGGAGTGGGTTCTGATGAGGCCTTCAGATGAAAATCCCAGGAGCTGGGCGTGGCTACCAGTTATCTTTTTATAATACTCCCCTTGGCCTGAGCACAATAAATTTGGCACTTTTATATAAAGGATGACCTTTGTCCATGTCTCTGTCTGTGTGCGTGTGTTTTAAAATCTCCAGGCCCCGTTCCTAAAGCTCATGCAACCTTTTCTGTAGTGGCACGGGCACTACAGGACTGTCGAGATTTTACAATCTGGTGCCTGGCACAGGGACTATGGTCAAGGCTAAAGGGGTCACCTCAATGTCTCCCTGCGGTTGAGTTAGGCAAACGGAGATGCTGACCTCAGCCATGTTTGCTAATATCAGAGACTGGGGCATCAGAGAGGTCTGGACAGTAACATCTGATGAGAGTCTGGATGTTTAGTATCTCATGATGCATGACCAGTCCACGGACACCAGCCAACACAGGAAGGCGACATGATTGTAGTGACACAGGACTCTCCATGGGGAACTAACTACATTCTCTACAGCAGAACAGAGCAGAGCAGGGCTGTACATGGTCCCCAGAGGCCACGCCCTTAAAGGGCCGGGATTCTCACATCCCATTCCCCTGGGGACCAGTAACAAGGGGTAAAACTCTTCCATTTGCCAGGGTCCTCTGCCACCCAAGGATGTCTGGCTTCCTAACTGGAAAGCAGGCCTCACAGGAGGAACACAGCAGTGGGCATGACCAGTGAGTCCCATAGGACAAGGGGCTGGGTATAATGGTGCAGCATGCTGTCTCCCCCCAAGCCACGCCCCTACAGGGCTGGGATTCCCTCTTCCCATGACCCTGGGGACCAATGAAAAAGGGAAGAACTCTTCCATTGCCCCAGGGCCGCTCTCCACTTGCAGGTCCAGGGCCTGTTCATGTGGAGAATCTTGAATAATGCAGCTGCATGTTTTTATGCATCAGTCCATGGAGGAATGTGCTGGCTAACAACAGTGCTCATAAAGACATTCTCCCCGGCTCTGTTATTCCCTACGTATCCAAATTTCCATGAACACTACTCTCTTTATTATTTTTCATTTGCTGGAATCTGCTCTGAATTTCAGGAATAAAACTCATAAAGCCATGGAGCTGTCATCCAGCGTTCTGATGGGGAAAAATACCTATTATCTTGCTTTGAGATCTGGTGTCTGCTTTTCATGGTTGTCTGAAATTGCTGTGACAACCAGGTAAAAAGTAGCTTCAGTTCATCTGACCTCAGCGTGAAACCAGAGAACAAACATCTCCTTTTGTGACCTTAAAACTCTCTACCTGTTAATATTCTGGGCACCCTTCTCCCTGTGGGGCCGGAACTCTCTCCACCCACCTAATACAGTGCACTGTAAAAGCTAGCTAGCCAAGTTGTGTTCAGTAGGAAAAAGGGAAAGTTCCTACGGAGTGAAAGAAGTCTGTATCTGCTTGGGAGCCAGGGGCAAGTGCTATTAAAATGCATATCTTGGCCGAGCTAGAAAAGATCTTTGGTGTGGAAGGAATGACCAGAAACCACTGTGCTGTGCCTTTAAGCACACTATAGCCCTGTGGGAGGTGTTTTTGTCACTCAGGCCGCACTAGCCAATCAGGTCCTCCAGATGACCTGCCAGTCAGAAGTCGTGCAGGGCTCTTCCGGGCGCCCGGTTTCAGGTTTGGCTTTGAAGAGGAGCTGGCACCAGCGGTTTAGTGTGCTGTGAAGCAGCTGCCGCTGCAGGGAGAAGATGAGCTAAGAGCTTTGGCGAGCTGGGGAACCACAACATGGTGAGCGAGGGAATGCTGTCTCCAGATGGGGAGCAGCAGAGGTTGCGGTTGACACGGAGACACGAGAATGCACTCTCCCTGGATGTGGGTGGGAACCTGCCGCCAGATTCCCTGTGTTGTGAAGTCCCGTGCAGTCCTTGCTAATTCGTGGAACTGCGGGCAGGGCTCTGAATAACTCTGCTCTGTGGGCTTGATTTGCTTGGAGAGTTGGGAGCAGGGAGCTGTGTGTACAAACGTCTTTCTAGTCAACTTCTACTTGCTTCATGCATCCATGGAAACAAGTTGCCAAACTCGTAGAGGCCTAGATGCTGCAGTATCTTCTCGACATTGAGCACTTTGCATTTAACCTTTACATGTAATCTCCATTTATATTTAAATTTGTGGAGGCTATCAAAGGCATCTCACGTGTTGTGTAGTACCCCACTACTGTGTCATAATGTGCATGAGTAGAATTAGAGATACAAAGGATTTACTAATGCTTAGAAAATAGTTAATTCTCACAAAGTAGAATTTAGCTGAGGGAAGACTGTGTTTAAAACACCCAAAAGATAAGTGTATGTGCCGGGCGGTGGTGGCGCACGCCTTTAATCCCAGCACTTGGGAGGCAGAGGATCTCTGTGAGTTCGAGACCAGCCTGGTCTACAAGAGCTAGTTCCAGGACAGGCTCCAAAACCACAGAGAAACCCTGTCTCGAAAAAGCAAAAAAAAAAAAAAAAAAAAAAAAAGATAAGTGTATGTAAATCAGGCTGGTAGAGATTAGGATGCTAGGGCACACATTGTTCATTGGATTGTCCAGATATGTAGCTCCAAACCATTACAAAGAAGCCACCCCTGATTCACAACCAGGCTCTAGGTCCATCCCCATATCAAAGAAAAGGCCCCCTGACAAGCTGTGCAGGGAGGCATTACAGGGTCCCAGCCAACCTTAAGGCCTGGTGTGCCTTAAAGTTTCTGCTTTCTTTTTGAGAAAAGCATAGTTGTGCCAGATGGACAATATGACATCAGGTGACCAATGTATGAAAAGTAAAACAGTGTTATGGTAAGGACTGACCTGATCAATCAAGGCTTTCATTTAGGACCTCAGGCAGGGAGAAAGAACGTTCTTGGGAGCATTCCCTAAGGGCCCGGTGTATTGATAATAAAACAGAGCTCCTTCTCTAAAACCAGGAATATGTTTAGAAGAGCTGGTAATGGTCTGGGGCTAAGTCCGTCGTGGAGGGGTTGCTTCAGGTCCTGAGAAACCAACTCTTCCCACCATATGGAGCTATGATTTTTAGTCCCAAGACCACTCTGCACTTAGTAAAGTTCTTGAGCTACCCTGTGTTCCCCTTGTGTAGAATTATTTTGACTAGCTTCCTCCTAAATTTGTCCATTGTGTAATATTGTCTACTGACTTCATAAAATTCTCCCATTTCCTTCCATTCCCTCCCACCCCTGGAAGGATATAAGATATGAGATGCTATTCTTTCTTTTTGTTGTTGTTTTTTTTGTTTTCAAGACAAGATTTCTCTGTGGGGTAGTCCTAATTATCTTGGAACTCACTCTGTAGACCAGGCTGGCCTCACAGGGATCCACCTGCTTCTGCTTCCTGAGTCCTGGGATTAAAGTCATGTGCCACCAGCACCCGGGAAAGTCCTATTCTTGGGACATACCTTCTGCAAGATCTCCCCATCCTAGCTTTTATGTTTCTTACCTTTTACTTGTCCTATCTTTGTTATCCCCTGTGATTTCCTCAGAACCCTGTCACTGAAGAGTGGACTGCTGTTTTAGGTCACTGGTATACTTTAGAAATTATTCTGGCAATATCTTCGTTCTGTAACTCTCCTATCTGCCTAAATGTCTAGCCGGCAAAGTGCCTGTTTCTATTTCGGTTGTTCAGAGTGTAACCTGGAACCTGACCCTAAAGGATACTTAAGGACAACAGCATATATGGAATGCAAAATCTGTGTAGCTGGCTCCTCTTTGAGCATTAGCCGGAGATGGATGCATGCCATCATTAAACAGAGTTTTCTGTGTTAATCTCCTAAGTGTGTAAAGTGATTTGTCATTGGAAAGGCATGTTAGTTCTAGAACAGTTGCATTTCCATCCTGTTAGAAAAATTGTTTCTGAGACAACGTCTGTTATGTTGACCTAGGTGGCGCTGTTCCCTGTCTGTTGTGTCCAGGGCAATGACTTTGCTCTCCTCTACATTAGACTTTCAAAATTCTTAAATTAAGACTGTACCACCTCACAGTTTTAAAATTATACATTTGAGTCACGTAGTTGACTATCCAATGCAGTTGCAGGAAAAGGATTTGCATATGAAAACAGAGCATTCCTTCTGTTTTCAGACCACAATAGAAGGAATAGTTTATTGTGTACACTGCAGGGGACACAGCATAGGCAATCAGCTGTTGGAGCCGCCATTATGAAAAAGGGCCCGACTGTAGTAGGGATAGTGATTTTGTAACTTCCCAGCATGTTTTAATGAATGTCATGTGACTCAACACAGACCAGGTTGTGTGGGTGTATAGATTGGGAAGGTTATCTTGAACTAATTAGTATTGAATTAGCAATTAGGCAACTATCCTCTGCAGATATGATTGATCTTGCTTGACACAGTCATGTCAGCTCAGAGGTTTGAGCAACAGGCCATTGACTGTAACTCTGTGTGTCAGGTTCAGATCTCAGCAGCCAACATATGCATATGGGCACCATTAATCTATCTCTTATTAATGACATCCCCTCTCCTACTGAAGGGCCTACTCTGTTTCAAAGTCAATATTGCAAAGTTTTATCTAATCTTAAAAATGCATTATTCCTATCATTTTTAAAAATCACTTTTTGGTCTTATTTTCAAATACTTTAAGTGTATTGCTGCTCTTATCTCTATTTGTTTCTGTTCTCCAATGTTTCTAGGTCATTAATAGTTGCATTTCATTTCTCTCAAGTTATGTTGATTATTGGTTTCTTAGTAGAGCAATGTTTCCTATAGTTTAGGCTTGCCTCATGATATGTAATTGAGAATCATTTTGAACACCTAATCCTGCCTCTGCTGCCCAGTGCTGGGAAGACAGTTCTGCAAACTTTTCCAAGTTGGGACTTGAGAACAAAAATAGAACAGTTAATGAGTGTCTGCTGATCTTTCTGGCTTTTATTGGGGACTTAGAAGAAGAGAAACCTGTGCAAGAATTGAGCTCATTGACACTCTTTGAAGCTGGTGCAGACAGTGCAGAAGGGAGAGAATGGAGGGAGGGTGAGAGCTTTCCTCCTTCGGTAGTAGTTGAGATTAGCTATGGGAAATCAGGTCGTCAATTGTATGAATGTCCTCTATGAATGTCCTGGTTGGCCCTTGTCTTAATAATTGACGAATACTCTATTGTGTAAATATACCACATTTTTTTTCCATTCTCTGGTTGAGGGACATCTACATCTAGTTTGTTCTGGTTTCTGGCTATTATTATCCTATATCTAGCAACTATGAACACAGTTGAGCAAGTGTTCTTGTGGTAGGATGACGGAAAATTCAAACAACCTCCATTCTTTAGGTCTATCTTAACTTTAAAAAGGAAGTAAAAAAATGTATTTGTAAAATGGAAATCAAAATTCTTTGGAGAAGAGGTTTTGCTTTTGTTTCCATGGAAAACACGAGGCTGTGAATTGGTTCCAGGTTGATATGGATCAAGTTTGATCAGGGAATACCCCCTGAATCTTGATAGGTAATTTATATCAATAAAGTTTATAGCTGGTCCTCCCTGGTCTTGGCTATTTTCTCAAATTTTCTTAGGGACTTGTAGAGATGCCTCCACCCACAGGCAACAGGACTTGGTATAGGGAAAATGACACATATATTCCCAAGAGTTATGGTGTGGGAGGCTTTTGGTTATTTGGTGTGTCATGGATGTTTGCTGTAATTTAGGGAAATACAGGATTAAAAAGACAATTATTTATCTCATATATTTTACATTGCTATGGATTTTGGTATAATGATCAAATTTAAAGTTAATTCTGTTACACTGTATGTTTCTACTCTTATTTGGGTATTGTCTTTATGCAGCTGATTTCAAAATGCAATAATTAGGAAATGAGGTTACTAGTTGATCTCTAATAATAAAACTTGTAGTCACATTAGGTATGTTTTCAAGCTTATACCACTATATTTTAGAAAGATAGATCATTTTAAAACTCACAAAATAACGGCATTTAAGATGTTTAATAACCTAAGGATTTTCATGACAATGAGACATATCTGCTCCTGGCAGTACCAATTTACTTCAAAAAAGGAATAATGGGCATTGAAGGAACCATTGGAGTTTGCTTTCATTGTGGCAAGGTTAGCCATTTGGGCAAGAAACTGTTTTTTTTTTGTTTGTTTGTTTTTTTTTTTTTTTGGTTTTTTTTTGAGACAGGGTTTCTCTGTAGCTTTGGTGCCTGTCCTGGAACTAGCTCTTGTAGACCAGGCTGGCCTCGAACTCACAGAGATCCGCCTGCCTCTGCCTCCCGAGTGCTGGGATTAAAGGCGTGCGCCACCACCGCCCGGCTGAAACTGTTTTTCCTTGACTGCTTGCTAGTATGCTGTTTAAGCAAGACATGCAGGACCCATGGGAAAATGACTACTGACCTTTGCCTAAACAAGGTGGGATGGTTTTCAGGTTTCCTGCTTCACTGGAGAGTCTGCCAGGCATTTTGCAAGACAGAGAGGAAAATGACTGGTGAAATTTGTCAGTACAAGGTGTAACAGTCCTTAAAATGCCCTGCTTCGCTATAAACTCTGCCGGACACTCATATCTGTTGATAATGGATGGCCAAGTGTTGCAGAACTTTGGGTGACTGTCCAGGCAGCCAGATTTCTCCTATAATAAGTAATATTACATTCTTCTTGAGTCTTTGATGGAACTAAAGAGTAAATAATTTTTAGAACTTAAGATAGAAAGTAAATTAGGGGGCTGGAGAAATGGCTCAGCAGTTAAGAGCACTGACTACTCTTCCAGAGAACCCAGGTTCAATTCCCAGCACCCACATGGCAGCTCACAACTGTGTGAAAATCCAGTTCCAGGGGATCTGACACCTTCACACCAATGCACATAAAAAAATAAAGATAGATAAATAAATAAATAAAATAAAGTAAATTAGGTGTAAAACTTTTGAATCACCAAGATAGGATAGATAAAGAGTATTTTCTCTAAATTTGCTAAATATAAATGTACTGAATATTGTAAATATAATTCTTGATAACTGTTTTTGTTGTATATAGTTTAACGATGTTAAAGTTAAGACCTTTCGTTTTTATTGAGATACAAAGGGGAAATGTTGTGGAATATTAGATGTGTTACCTTTGTTTATGCTGTGGACTATTTACTGATGCAAGGACGCTTATTTGAGCCTGAATGCCTTCAAATGCTTCCTGGTGTCCAGCTGCTTTGAAGAGCTCTCCATGGTGCCCCCATTGCCTTCTTAGACTTCAGATCTTGCTAGAGTCTTGGAATATTTCTGGCACAGCATGTGTGTTCCTATCCTTAAAGGTGAACTCCTTGGCAAAAGTGGAAATGTTTTAAGGTAAACAAACTGAACTGTTGTTTTGAGGCATTTGCTATTTTGTATTTAATATTCTAGTTATTAGCTATTAACAAAATTATGGAGTTTGTTGGTATTATAAATTTTGGCTGTTTCTATAGATTATGCTTGCAGTCTGTTGACAAGAGTTGTGGTAATTGAAGTCAGAATGGCAAAAGCCCACCAAGAATTAACAAAAAATACTGGAGAGGAAGTGACGGAAAAATGTAATATCATGAGCAAGAAGGGAGACATGTGAAGTTAGTGTAACAAATGTTATATTTTATTATGCTGATGCTCATCATACAAGGTTCACATTCTCCATTCCTTACTAAGGTCCTAAGCCTCCTCCACCCGGGCTGCTCTCCTGTGCTAAGTATGTTAGCTGAAGGTCAGGTACAGTCTCTAACAGAAATCTGTTTTGAAGGTCAGGAACCTGGGGGAGACTTTCCAGTCGCAGTGTAGATCAAGGTGGCGTCTCCCCATACATAGAGAACAGAGCATTGCTTTTGATTTCTGCTTATATACTGCCCAGTGTGTCATGGAGTTCTGGGACTGTGTCTCCTTGTTGTGAGTGAGTGATGCCCCTGGGTTCTGTTTTTCAGGAGCACCGTTGGGTGTAGTGTTATTGACTAAGCTATTTTTACATGTCTAAAAGACAATTTATTTTACTATGCTCATTACAATGAGGCTTCTGATGCACATATATATTTGACCACGAATAACTTAAAATATGCCAGTAAAAGAGCCAGAGACATCTCCTCACCACTCCCACTGGCACCAAAACAGCAAGCAACACAATAATCACCTATATGCAGAGGACCTGGTGCAGACCCCTGCAGCCTCAGTGATTGCAGTTTCCGTCTCTGTGAGTCCCTATGAGGCCTGCTTAGTTGATTTTGTGGGCTGTATTCTCCAGTGTCCATTTTTATGTGAGGAAAATTTTTGACTTAATTAAAAAATTTTTTTTTCTTGACCTTTGAGCTGTGATTCTTTTTTTATTCCTATTATTCTTATTTGTTCTTTTCATAGTGTCCAGATGTCCTGGGTGTTATATTTCAGAAAATTTTTATTTAGATCTAATATTTTTTAATTGCTATATCCATTTCATTTATCATACATTCAAACCCGAATTTCTGTTTCATGTCTTGTATTCTTTTAGTGACATTTGCCTCTGTAGGTTCTGTTCAATAACCTAGATTCTTTTCATTTCCAGAATTCCTTCAGTTTGCATTTTTAATTGCTTCTATTCCATTTTCTGGTCTTGAACAGATTCATTCATTTCTGTCAACTGTTTGTTTCTTTTTTGGCTGTCTTTATATTCTCTAATATATTTTATTTTTTTTCCTGCTTCCTTTAAGGAATACATTCACTTCCTCCTTAAGGACTTCTATCATGTTTATAAAGTTTATGTTAACTTAATTGCACTTCAACTGTGTTTGAATATTCAGCATGTTCTGCAGTAGGATTGCTGGAATCGGTGGTGACATATTGTTCTATCTATTGTTGATCATGTTCTTATGCTGGTGTCCAGGTATCTGGGTTTGAGGTGATTGTGGGTATATGTGCCAATTTCTGTTGTCTTTGTTGCGTGGGTATTTTTTCCCCCTTGGTTTATATTTTATGTCTGGTATTCTGGTCTGTGAGGTCTATGGTTGAATTGGGGTTCTTACCCCAATTTTGGGGCTGAAAGTCTTGTAGTAAGTGTGGCCTTTGTTCTAGAGGGGAGTATCTGCCCAAGGAGATTGGGACTGAAAATGTGAAGAGGGGAGGGAGCTTGTGGGTAGTGTTGAGGGTACAGTGAGAGCATGGGGGGGGGCGTCTAGGGGTAGGTGGCCTACATGGACTTCTGCCAGATGGTTTGTCTTTTGAGCACAGGGTCTCCACCCATGTTGCAGGCTATAACATAGGGAGAAGGAGGGAAGTGGACTTTGGGATAGTGTTGGAGTTTTTTGGAAAGAATAGAAGAGGTCCATAGGCTTCTCGTCCAGCAAGTGGTCTTTGCCTCAGTTTGCCTATTTGTTCTTCTTGCTGGTGTGGCCCACACTTGTACAGAGGCTATCCATTCAGTTTGTGGGGGAAGAGCATGACTTTAGTGGTGGTAGCTGTAGAGGTGGTTGGGGATTGTGTCTGGGAATGTAGTGAGCATGTTAGTTTCATAGGTTGGTGGACTGCCTACCTGTTCTGACAGGGGTGATATGCACATGGGCAGGGATTGTCTGCTTAAGTTTGGGACTGGAACACAACCATATTCCTCTTTTTTTTCTGAACAGAGATGCATCCTGTGCCATTGCGTGTTGGGAAACCTTAGTTTGTTTCTTGATTTTACAAGATGTGTCAAGAGATTGTCTTGAATGTCAGAAAAGTTTTTGGACATTTGTGTTACAGATTGTGAGGATCAAAGAACTTAGACTAAATCCTTTTTCATTTTTCTGTTTCTCTTTTTATTTATTCCTCTGTCATACAAAACACCCTGACTGCAGCTTTTGCTTCCACCACTCCTTTTATTCCCCCCAATACTCCTTCCCCTAGATCCACTGCTACTCTATTATCCTTCAGAAAATAGCAGGACTGCAAGGGATATCAAACATACACACACATCATTACAATATGCAAAAATGCTAGGTACAAACACTTATCAAAGCTGAACAAAGCAAACCAATAGGAAGAAAAAAGCCACAAGTGTTGAGAGAGGGCCCTTGTTCTGTCCCGGTTGCCCAGCTAGCTTACACCTGAAATAACCACACAGAAATTGTATTAATTAAATCACTGCTTGGCCCATTAGCTCTAGCCTCGTATTGGCTAACTCTTACATCTTGATTCAACCCATTTCTAATAATCTGTGTGTCACCATGAGGCTGTGGCTTACTGGGAAAGATTCGGCACATCTATCTCTACCAACTCCATGGTGTCTCTTCCTGACTCTGCTTCCTTCCTCCCAAAATTCAGTTCTATCTTCTCCACCTACCTAAGATCAACCCTATCAGGCCAAGTAGTTTCTTTATTGATTAACCAATGAAAGCAACACATAAACAGAAGGACCTCCTCACCACACAAAAACTGGCCAAAGAGTCAGAGACACCAAAACTTCTACAGTTAGTGATTACACAAACACCCAAAGCTAAACAATCACAGCACACATGCATAGGGCCTGGAACAAAGCCATCCAGTATCCATGATTTCCACTTAAGTTCTGAGCCCCTATGAGACCTGTTTAGTCGATTCTGTGGGTAAGGTTCTCCTGGTTTCCTCAAACCCTCCAGATTCTGCAATTCTTATCCCTTCCTTCCACATAAATCTTCAATGTAGGGAAGGTGTGAGCAAAGTGATTCATAGTCACAGGAAGCTACTTCTTTCAAAACCTTCTGCACCTGTGGTCCAAGCTCATTAGTGTGCCTCACAGTGAAGAAATCAAACTTTCCAGCATCACCCATCATGGGTTGGTCTTGGAAACAAGAAAGAATCAAAATTTAAGATCATGGATTTTTTAGTTTACGGTTACAGTTTACTATTGTTGCAGGCATCTGTGTTTGGCAGCGTCAGAAGCTCAGTGAGGAGACAGTGAGAGTTGATTGCATGAAGCTCTGAGGATTGAAGCCTGGTGTTGTTGGTTGTTTCTTTTACTCTTTTCTCTTTTGAGGGCCTGCCACCCAGTTCTTAATTAAATCTCACACACAGAGGCTTATTTTTTTTTTTTTTTTTTTTGGTTTTTCGAGACAGGGTTTCTCTGTGGTTTTGGAGCCTGTCCTGGAACTAGCTCTTGTAGACCAGGCTGGTCTCGAACTCACAGAGATCCGCCTGCCTCTGCCTCCCGAGTGCTGGGATTAAAGGTGTGCGCCACCACCGCCCGGCCAGAGGCTTATTTTTCTTATACATGCCTGACCTTGGCTTGGCTTGTTTTGACTCAGCTTTTCTTAAATTATCCAATGTACTTTTTCCCTATGGGCTTTTCTGTTTCTCTATTCTGTATTCCTTTCTTTATTTCTTACTCTACAGCTTGCTGTGTAATTGGGTGATGACCCCTGTTCTCCTTTTCTTACTTCTTACTTTTTCTTCCCAGATTTCTCCTCCCATTTATTCTCTTTGCCTGCCAACCCTGCCTATCTAGCAAGAGCTCAGCACTGCCCAACCGTCTCTCCAGGCCTGTGTTGATTATTTATGACCAGCATTTCTATTGCTAATGTTTTTATTTGTCCATTTGTAACTGTGTAAACATGGAGTTTCTTTTTGTAAAATGTTATTCGTGTAACAGTTTAAATTGGAGCATGTCAGATTTGGGGAAGATGAACACAGAACTGGAGTGAATATATTTGTAGGAACTTCAGTAAAAACCTCTTGAGTTCTTTCTATCTGTTTTGTTTGCTTTACTGATTTTTGCAATGGAGACAGGATCTTAATGTGTACTTCCACCTGTCCTTGACCTGATTGCATAGACTTGACTGGCATTCAACTCAGAGACAAATATACCCACCTATGCTTTCTGAGTGCTGTGCTTAAAGGTACAATACACCCAGTTTGTCCATCTTATTTTTCCTTTTTATAGTTAGTAATTCTTCATACAATTTTTCTTATGTGTACTCTGTACTGCGGATCTGGTTATTTTTCTCTCTCTGTTAATAGACATATCTCTTGTAAGGTGATGTCTCATTCAAAGGGTACAGAAGCAACAGAGTTGACGATCCTCCAGTTTTCTTTAAAAGTGACTTAGTGATTACACTATAATGTTTATGTCATGGAATAAGAGATGGAATACCAAAATTATATGACTATACTCTCAAAGAAGTATACGTTTACAATGTTGTCAGTTTCATGCTTTCTGTTGTACACATGTATGGGATATTTTAGAAGGCTGTGACCTATGATGATGTGCACATCAACTTCACTTGGGAAGAGTGGAATTTGCTGGATCCTTCCCAGAAGACTCTCTACAAAGATGTGATGCAGGAGACCTACAGGAACCTCGCTACTGTAGGTAAAAATGAATTTCCTTTTTGTTTCCAAATAAGGGGACAACTGTTCCTTGGTTTTTGATAATCTGTTATCTGAGAAAGAAGAATGAGATGAATAAATAGTTCTAAGGTTCATGGAAGATAGTAACTTAAATTTGGCACAATTTTCAATAATGTAACATACATTTTCTGGTACTATATTTTAGGATGTATTTGGGAAGACCATAATATTGAAGAACATTGTCAAATTTCTAGAAGACATGAAAGGTAATTTTCCTGTGCAAGCTAAAACAGTGTGTCTCTGATGAAACTGTAATGTGTCCTGGAAGCTTTACACAAAAGCAACAGTGTAAATAAGTATGGTTTTAAGTGTATTGATGATTAGTAAATTCTCACTGATCCATATACCTCAATAGCAGGTAGTTGAATTGCATTTGCAAGTCATTCTTCTAAGATACAGGGCAAGAAAACAATGCCTAAATAAATATCACCATTTGAATCATAGCACCATGAGAGCTCTTCTGTAGATCTACCAATCCACTTATTTTTTGCTCCTCATAATACAAGAGTTATACGCATTGAAGAGATGATAAGTATATATGCAAAGCCTTCTGCTAAGCCAGTAGTCCATAGTACATCTACTATGCTTATACTTGCTGTGAGGCAGAGTCAAGAGTCAAGGGGCAGTTGCTGTAGAGGAACTTTAATACCTATACCAAAAGTCTTTGAGGAACAGAGAGTCAAATGTAAAAATCTTTTATTTTTGATTCTTCCCTTACTATGAATGCCATACGTTACTCTTGATACAAGCATAGGGGAATAGAAAAATGTAGTATACCTCTCTTTAAAAACAATTATAAGATAAGCAGTAGTCCCCATGTTGAGTATACTTGTTGAATTTGTTTCTCCTATGCAAGTAATTGGATTTCCACCATCATTGTTAAAATATGTGAAAAAAAACTTGTAAAAAAAAGTCCTATGAGTTCTAGAACTGTGCAAATACTTCTGGGTGTCCTAGTTCACTTAGCAAATGTAATATAATTCACAGTATAGGAAAATTTCTGAATACAAGAAAGGTGGTAAAGCTCTGTATTTATCTAGTTCTCTTCAAATATGTGAAAAATATCATATAGAAAAACGTTTCTGTAAAGGAGACCCATGAAATGAAGGATTTTACCATCACAGGTATCTTCAAAGATGCAAAATGACTCTTAATTGAAAAGCAAAGCATGATTTTTTTTCCAGTTAGAAAATCTTAATATCTGATTCCTCTTTACAATTGGAACACATTTTAAGATTAATTCATACAGTTATGTAGGTTAAACAGTGTATTGAATGTGGTAAAGTTTTTACATGTGCCAATTATCCTTACAGGCATGAAAGAAATCAAACTGGAGAGAAACTTTCAGTATATACTCAATATGTTAAAGCCTTTGCGTATGACAGTTACCTTCAAAGGAACGAAAGAACACAGACTGGAGAGAAACCCTATGAAATTAATCAGTGTGGTAAAGCTTTTGCTTATGTCAGTCATCTTCAAATGCATAAAAGAACATATGTTAGAGTGAAACCTTACAAATGTAATCAGTGTGGTAAGACCTTTGCACGTCATAGTCATCTTCAAATGCATGAAAGAACACACACTGGAGAGAAACCCTATGAATGCAGTCAATGTGATAAAGCCTTCGCTCTTTATGAAAATCTTCAAAGGCATAAAAGAACGCATACTGGAGAGAAACCCTATGAATGTAAACAGTGTGGTAAGACCTTTGCTCATCACAGTAATCTTCAAATGCATAAAAGAACACATACTGGAGAAAAATCCTATGAATGTAATCAGTGTGGTAAAGCCTTTGCTCATCATAGTACTCTTCAAATACATAAAAGAATACATAGTGGGGAGAAACCCTATGCATGCAATCAGTGCAATAAAACCTTTGCATGTCAAAGTAGTCTTCAAAAGCATAAAAGAACACATACTGGAGAGAAACCCTATGAATGTAATCAGTGTGGTAAGGCCTTTGCATGTCACAATCATCTTCAAATGCATGAAAGAACACATACTGGAGAGAAACCTTATGAATGTAATGACTGTGGTAAACCTTTTGCATGTCAAAGTAGTCTTCAAAAGCATAAAAGAACACATACTGGTGAGAAACCCTATGAATGTAATCAGTGTGCTAAGGCTTTTGCACATCACAATACACTTCAATTGCATAAAAGAACACATACTGGAGAGAAACCCTATGAATGCACTCAGTGTGGTAAAACCTTTGCATATCAAAGTAGTCTTCATAAGCATAAAAGAACACATACTGGAGAGAAACCCTATGAATGTAATCAGTGTGGTAAAGCTTTTGCACATTATACTACTCTTCAAATGCATAAAAGAACACATACTGGAGAGAAACCCTATGAATGTAATCAGTGTGGTAAGGCCTTTGCTCGTCACAGTCATCTTCAAATGCATGAAAGAACACATACAGGAGAGAAACCCTATAAATGTAATCAGTGTGGTAAATTGTTTTCACAACTCAGTAATCTTCAAATGCATAAACGAACACATACTGGAGAGAAGCCCTATAAATGTAATCAGTGTGGTAAAGCATTTGCTCATCACAATACTCTTCAAACACATAAAAAAACACATACAGGAGAGAAACTGTATGCATTTAATCTGTGAGGTAAAGCATTTGCATGTCTCTGTCATCTTCAAATGCATAAAAGAACACTTACTGGAGAGAAACCCAATAAATGGAATCAGTGTGGTAAGGCCTTTATGTGTCATAATAATCTCCAAATACATAAAATAAACTATTCTAGAGAGAAACTCTATGAATTTAGTCAATGTAGTCTTCAAAAACATGAAAAAAGTCATACTGGAATGAAACTCTATAAATGATTTCAATGTGGTAATGTTTTTCACCTATATAGGAGTAAAACTTTGTGTACAATCAATCTGACAAATATGCTTGTAATACTTGCATATTACAGTAGTTTTTGCATACCTGAAAAAGATTCTGAGGACTTTGTGTTATAAATTACTTTTTACGATTTTAGCAAACATGCAGTCATTTAACCAACAGCATTTATTGTGTAGAAAAATGAATTGACAGTGTCAACAATCTATTCAAGATTTATGATATTTATTTTTATTTTGTTTGTACCAGCAAACCAATGGACAAAACTGAATTCATGAATTTGTGAAGTCCTATGGGTAGAATAAAGGGCCAGTCAAAGAAACACACCCTGATCCTGAAACCAGAGCCAAAGGAATACACTGTGTCCCTAAATCTATAACCAGTGAAAGAAACATTATCACCCTGAAAACAGAGCCAAACAGTTAAAAAGGGCAGGGGAAAGAAACACATGTTGACACTCAAACTAGAGCAAAATAAACATACTTTACCCTTGACCAAATGTGCATAAAAAATCAACCAACCCCTGAGTGTAAAATCCAGCCCATCTCTGAGCTTGTTCTAGCTCAGGATTGAAATCTGAGCAATTCCCACCCTCAAAATCTCCTTAGAAAACCTCTGGATCTAAGAAGCTCTATATAAACTGTGTGCTCTTTCAATTGGCTACTGCCCCTTTCAACCCTGGCAGAGACAGTCATTCCCCTGGATTCCTCCTTCTCAAATAAATCTCGTGACTGAGTTTTGTGTGAAGACCTTCTTTCACTGGAATGGATCAGAAACTCCCTTGTGGAGATGAACTGAGATACAGTTGATACCTCTGTGTGGAAACTCACTTAACATAGAAGAGCAGAGAAGCCATGAACATCTCTTAAGGGATACTTCTCTAGTGGAGTGGAGCAGATCAGCAACAGACATCTCTGCTGGGCTGCTTCTTAGAATTATGGAGCCCAGCTGTAGTGGCGCTCTCTCTCTCTCTCTCTCTCTCTCTCTCTCTCTCTCTCTCTCTCTCTCTATCTCTATCTCTCTATCTCTCTCAGAGGAACAGGATTGCTAGATCTAGTGGGGAGACCTTCCCCTACTGCAACACAAATCTAGGTATATTCTGAATTCCTGACCATCAGGATTCCTTTCTCCTTATAGTTGTTTGTCTTCTGGATACCTTCCCTTCACAACTGTAGGTATTGCCTGACTCCAGACAGTCAGGGTATCTTTCCTTCCAGAGCTGGAACACTTGCTCTGAATCCATTTAGTGACGTTTATTTTGTAGTCCTTGTATTCCTTCTATGGTTTTTGTTCATCTTCTATTGTGCCTTTACCTAGAGATAGGTGTTTTTCTGCTGTAACCTGTAAGAATGGTGTCCCCATCATCCTAGTGTCCCATTGGTTCTTGAAATATTAGGCCATGTGTGATCATACTTTTCAAGGATGTGTGTCTGAAAGGGTAGTCAGTTGTTCCTGGTTTTGTCTTTCATATTTTCCAAAAATTCCCTTGAGATTTTGTTGTTTGTTCTTCATCCTGGCTTGGATGTCAGCAATGATTCAGGGATACATTTGAACTCATGATGCTCAAGTGTTTGCTACATTCTCATACACATACACACAGAGACACAAACACACAAAGAAAAAAGAAAAATGTACAGTTAATGATTAATATGTACAAATTTTACTTACAGCAAAAATACATTAATCCAGAGTACACAAATATTGCAAACTTAATGTCCAAGTGTAAAAGAATGTTTATATAAATTTCTGTGTAGTTCAATGATGAAATGCAACAGACATGAGAAAACATTTTTAAAGAAATATTGGATTATAGGAAATTATCATGATGTAATCAATGGGAGGGGAAATGGGCAAACCATCAAACATTGCATTTACTTCTGTCATCTTATTTTTTACAATTATTTGTCCCTTGGATATATGATTAAGTCTAGAAAATTCTGGAAAATTGTGGTGAGATACTAACAGTTGCTTCCATTCTAGGCAGTATGGTTACAGATAACTACTCTTCTTTTCACCTTTTCAACAATGTTAGATATTTCTAAATAAATATGATCTTGAACCAAAAAAAGGGTGGTATTCTTTTTAAGAAGTTGGAGACACCTTGCTCCAGACAGATGGGCTCTGTTAGGATGTAAGTGATGAAGGTGGTGATGCAAGCTCAGCCATGTGGGAAGACAGAGAGAGAGGGTCAAAAATAAAAGTAGGAAATATGGACAGGGATGAATAAAATAGTTGGGAGAAGGACATATGTGGGATAGAATATGTGATTTACCTATACTATTTGCCATCCTAGAAAAGGGTGAGGAAGAAGGAAGACTGTGGGCTTCAGGAGATTTCTTGGATGGGTAGAGATGCTACTACTATCTACAGTGGTGCAAAAAAATATGTACAACAGAGGTAGACTGTTCTGGGGAACTCCTTCAGTCAATAGCCTTTAAGATACCTTGGGCATCATCTCATGTACGATAAATGCAGACAACAAGTGTGTGCAGGCCTTTTGGCTGTTGGATTCAGTTCACATTCCCAGTGCTTGCAGAAGACTCTGAATTGTTATTCTTTGTTAGTTTTTTCCCAAGATGAATAAACCTTTGTTATCTCTATTCTGGACTATTTAGGAACTCTTTGTACAACAACAAGTTGATGACCATATGGCCAGAATTCACATTATTGCTGGGTCTCCACAGACCCCCATCTGCATCCTTCTCTCGCCCCACACAGCTGAACTACCCATCTGCAACTGAAGTACCTATTCCTCTGGCACACAGCTGTGCACCATTTTGTTGGCCTCCCACATAGCAACTTGACAATTTCCTGCCTCCCATTCCCACATGGTTTGGTCCCACCTGCTAAGCAGCTGACTTCCTGCTGCCCATGGCTTTTTGCTGAAACTCCACTGTGGCTTCTCTGGCTTCTATCAGGCCTACTCTCATCAGGCTGAGCTCTGACTCTAGGAGCAGAGGCTGCTCCAGCTTGCATTCCCAGTTTGGATCCATGAATGCCTGGCCCAAGCTTTTGGTCAGTAACCTTGTGGCTCACAACTTTCCTCAAGCTCTATGTTCCTTGATATTCTGCCCAACTCATACCTCTGTAAGGGAACGTACTGTTCTATAGTTTACCATTACATGGATGACATTTTGATATCTGATTCAAATGTACATACTATAGAAAGAGTGTTTGAAGCAGTAAAGAAAGTTTTGACTAAATGGGGATTACAAATTGCTCCTAAAAATACAAAGAGGAGATTTTTTTCAATTATCTAGGTTATAAAATAGGTTTACAGAAAATTAGAACACCAAAAACACAAATTAGGAAAGATCGATTTCAGATTCTTAATGACTTTAAAAAATTACTAGGAGACATTTCCAATCTAGGCCCACTTCTGGGATAATATCTGATCTAATAAGTCATTTAGACAAACCTTTAGATGGTGACAAAGACTTAAACAGTCCCAGGGAATTAACAACAGAAGCTGAGAAAGAATTGACTTTGATTGAAGAGCAATTACAGGAGGCACATGTGGATTGTGTGGATCCTAATCTTGACTGAATTCTGGTCATATACACTCCAAATATCCCCCTACAGGAATTTTAATGCAGAGGGAAGATCTTATCTTAGAATGACTCTTTTACCATATAAACTGAGTAAAAAACTTAAAATATTATGTGGAAAAGGTCACTGAATTAATTATAAAAGGAAAATTGAGACTTTGTCATTTAGTAGAAATAGGCCCATCAGAGATATTTTTTACTAATGATGAAATTTTAAAAATTATGGGAAAACAATGAACCCTGACAAAGAGCTTGTACAAAATTTTGGGAGAGATTAATAGCAACTATTCCAAAAATAATAGAATTTTAAAGAGAACTACTTAGATCCTTCCTCTCTTTGTATGTGACACACCAGTAACTGGAGCTTGTAATTCTATACTTATGCAAATAAATCAGGATAGGCAGGTTACAAAGAAGATTTAAGTAAAGTAGAACAAAGCCACTATAATTCTGTCTAAAAGTCAGAATTACATGCTATTCTCATGGTACTAAGGAATTATAAAGAACCTCAGTATACTTACTGCTCTGCAATATGCAGAAAGAGTTATTTTGCATATTTTAACCACTGAATTTATACTGGATAATACAGAATTGACTTCATTATTTATTCAGGCTCAAGATATAATCAGGAATAGACTTTGCCTCATATATGTAACACACATACGATTCCATATGGTTCTACCAGGTCCTCTAGCACAAGGTAATGCAGAAATTGATCAATTATTATTTGGAAATGTGCTGATGGCCTCAGAATTTTATAAAAATATCATGTCAATAGTACAAGTTTAAAAAACTTATTTTCTATTATATGACAACAAGCTAAGGAGATTATAAGGAGATGTCGTACTTGTTCTTTATATAACCAAACACCACTACCTGCAGGAAGTAACCCAAAGGGTATTCAAAGGAATAAAATCTGGCAGATGGATATGTTCCACTTTGTAGAATTTGGAAAATTAAAACATGTACACCATACCATTAACACCTATTCAGGTTTTCAATGGGCAACTACTTTGAGTTCAGAAAAGGCTGACTTGGTAATCATACATTTACTAGTAGTTACAGCCATCATGGGTATACCTGCACATGTAAAAATAGACAACAGTCCAGCATAGGTTGCTTAGAAAATGAAACAGATTTTGCTTATTAGACTATAAAGTATAATACAGGTATACCATACAATTCTCAGGTAAGGCAGTTAAAGAAAGAGCAAATTGAACTATAAAGGATGTGTTAAAAGAAAAAATGAAAAATACCCCTAGAAATAGATTCCATAAGCTTTATTAATATTGAATTTTCTTAATGCTAATGAGAAATGAACAACCGTAGCAGAGAGACATTAGAAATTAGAAAAACTTCTGAATTAGATCAGTTGGTGTATTTCAAGGATTGCTGACCTTAGAATGAAAACCAGGACTTTCATTCTATGTACTATGTTGGGGATGGGGTTTCACTCTTGTTTCCAGAAAAGATGAAATGCTATGGATACCATTAAAATTGTTAAAGGTTCTGTTTGAAAAAGAGAAACCTCTTGATAAAGAGAAATGACAGCTCATTCACAAAATTGACAATCCTACAGGTATTTGGAAACCTCATAAGTGTTGGGCAGGGTTCTGTTCTTATCTTTGCAGGAAAACACCATAGATCTTCAAAAATCCAGAGACTTTGTTCATCTAGATGCTTAAAGAAGAAAATATAGCTGTCTAGAAAGAATCACCAAACAAAGAGAAATCTGACTTATGATATCCATATTCTTTGCAAGGTAAGATCTTATTGACATACATATAATAGTAGTTTCCATTTATAAAAATCAAAGCTGGCTTTGGAGTTGGACAGTGGCTATCCTTCTCTAAACCCAAGCATGTCATTAAAATAAAAATTCAGAGTTTCTGTCTCATATCAGATAAAATTTAGAGACTATTGTTATCAAAACTCCATTTTCAAAAGTTTTGCTTCTCCCCATATCTATTTTTGTCTCTACGGTACCTTTCATTAAATATATGTCCATATAAATAATTTTTAAGTTTTCCACAATAAGCAATAATTTTTCTGCAGTAATCTTTGAAGTTTCTAGGAAGAAGTTTCCCCACAACAACAATTCCATCTGTCGATATGATGTCATTATGCTGGTAGCACCACTTTAAAATGGGTTGTGGGTTACAAACTGCTCATGATCATTCCAACTTGGCTAGTTGAGATGGTGCACCTTCTGACAAGACATAGATCTATTCATAGAAAGATAGAAAACCAGAGCTAAACATTACTTTGATTGTGTTCATGATAAGAGGTTTATTATGGTATATTATAATAAATTATAAATTCTACTATCTTATTTACAGCTGTATTTTAGTATCTAAATTGTGGCTAGTGTCTTTATTGTAAAAGGCAAGGAAGGGAAGGGAAAGTCCTGAAAAAATTTATGTGGCTTAAGTAAGCATGTAAAACACCAATTACATCCATTTGTAACATCGTCCCCTCCCAAGTAAGTAGTCTTCCTCAAAGTTAGGTAGATGGATGGAGGGATCAAAGGCTACCCAGAAATATTGGAAGGAGAAAACTCTTTTTTCAGTGTAGGCAGCCAGGCCTAGTAAAGGATCAAACCTGACTCAGAGCCTGTGGCATGCAAAGGGCAAAGCTACAAAACACATTTCTTTTTTTAAAAAAAAAATATTTATTTATTTATTTATTATGTATACAATATTCTTTCTGCGTGTATGCCTGAAGTCCAGAAGAGGGCACCAGACCTCATTACAGATGGTTGTGAGCCACCATGTGGTTGCTGGGAATTGAACTCAGGACCTTTGGAAGAGCAGGCAATGCTCTTAACCGCTGAGCCATCTCTCCAGCCCCAACAAAGCACATTTCTTTGCAACATTTTTAATCCTTTTTTTTGAAATATTAAAAACATTTACTGAATTCAAATAAACTACAAAGAATGTGGATTGATAATGTTTTCACGCATTTCTTCTTTTATTACTTTATAAACAATACCAATCAAAATTTCACTTCCTCCCCTCCTCCCTCTTCCCTCCCAGGCCACAGCAGATTCTGCTTTGGGAATTGTCTACCAAATGAGAAAATTCAGTAAGAAAGAACAGCTGTATTCAGAGCAGTGGGACCAGAACCTGTGATGTGAGCAAGGCTCAGCAGGCGAGACCAGGCAACTTAGAGCATGAGCTCACGTGCACATGCAGCTGTGACGCTGTCTAGCACTGGGAACTAACTCAAGGGTACACAGAGGCAACCCGGAAGATCTAGCACTGGGAACTAACTCAAGGGTACACAGAGGCAACCCGGAAGATCTAGCACTGGGAACTAACTCAAGGGTACACAGAGACAACCCGGAAGATCTAGCACTGGGAACTAACTCAAGGGTACACAGAGGCAACCCGGAAGAGGGAATTTAAAACCTGGCATTAAGCATGCAGGCGGAAGAATCTGACTTGCATGGCCAGCGACTGCCAGGCTGTTGAAAATGCCTTTGTGAGCATTCTGTGGACCTGTTGCAGTCATGGCCTTTCTCAGGCCAGATCTGGCGGTTGTAGGATGAGGCTGGAGGCAGGACACCTGTGCCTAAGCAGCACATCTATCTATAAGTTCTCCTGGAGAACTGCTGAAGAAATAGAAACAGTCATCAAAAGGCTCCCAATCAAAAAAGTCCGTTGCCAAATGGTTTCACTGCAGAATTCTACAAGATTTTCAAAAAAGAACTGATATGAATATTCCTCAAATTGTTCCACATTACAGAAAGAGAAGGGAAATTGACAAACTGTTTTTTATGAATCTGCGATTACCCTGATGCCCAAACCACACACAGACTTTATTAAGAAAGAGGATTATGGACCAATCTCCCTCGTGAACATTGATGCAAAAATACTCAATAAAATACTGGCAAACTGAATCCAAGAACGTGTCAGAGAAATCATCCACCATGATCAAGTCAGCTTCATCCCAAAGATGCAGGGATGGTTCAACATACAAAAATCTGTCAATGTAACCACCATATAAACAAATTGAAGAAAAATAAACCATATGATAATCTCATCAGATGCTGAAAAGTCCTTCAATAAAATACAAGATCCCTTCATGATAAATGTCTTGGAGAAAGCAGGGATATAAGGAACATACCTAAACACAATAAAGACAATATACAGCAGGTCAATTGCTAACGTCAAACTAAATGGAGAAAAACTCAAAGCAATCCCACTGAAATCAAGAACAAGACAAGGTTATCCACTCTCTCCATATCTATTCAATATAGCACTTGTGGTTCTAGCTAGATAATATTTAAAATTAACATTACATAAATCCCATCTAAATTAGTTGGGATTAGAGGACCCTGATTCCATTCCCGGCCCCTGCATGCTAGCTCACCATTTGTTCTGATTCAATCCCAGGTATCTCATCCCTTCTTCTGCCCTCTGTAGGTACTGTGCATAGGCACATGCAAGCAAAACACCATATAACTAAAGATTTTTTAAAGTTAGAAAAAATAAAGAATGAAATTCTCTACAGTGATGTCCCAACCCTGAGACAGACAGCAAACCAGGTCTAGTTAAAATGGACTCCTTCTTACCTTGCATGGAAGCAGCTGTAGCCTTCTGCCAAGTCACCCTGCTCAGAGCAAAAGCAGCTTTGTTCTGATATTAATAGAGATCATCATAACTGTTCATCCAGGGCTGTTAGGTGACTTTTCCTTGAAGTCTTATGGTTTTGTGTTCTCTATCTTTTCTGTGTAAGAGAATTATGGTGTTGGTAGTTATCTTTCAGATCAAACATCAAGTTGATAATTGACTTTTCACAGTGTCATTTACTTGATTTTGTACTAGACCATATGGTAAAATATGAACATGCTAGAGGCAATTCTTTTCATCATTTTTGTAATTTACATTTGTTCCTGTATGACTTTGAGGAAAGAATGTCCCTAACTCTGTTTCTGTGATCATGTTCAGAAGTGGATTTGTTAACTGAGCCTGCTTAAGAAAAGGAAGAACATTACATGAGCATGTTCAGGCTTCCTAAGTAAAATTCCCATGATTCCTTTGTTGAGGAAAAACACTGTTTTGAAAATAACTCCCAGTCACTCCGTGCCTCCTGCAGGTAAGAATTTTTTTCTCATTTCTTCTGTCTTGGCTGTTGAGATGGCTATTTTTGATAGTCAAACTGACTACCTCTGGGATTAAGTAATGCAGAAAAGATTGAGTATACCTGAGAGAAATTTTACTTTAAAGGTTTGAAATGGGAAAATTCTCCTTTACTCTGCATAATTTGAAATGATAGGAATCACCTTTAGCTGCTAGGTGTCAATGCTCACTTTTAACACCATCACACAAGAGTCAGAGGCAGTGGGGTTTTCTGAGTTTGAGACCAGTCTGGCCTACAGAATGAGTTCCACAACGACACAGATAAATCCTGTTTTGAAATCACCAAAAGAAAAAACTCTGAATCAAACAAAGACTATGATCTAACTTTAATCAGGATCTCACCTTTTGGTAACAACAGTCACTTTTAAAATACATTGATGAAATGTCTTTTTTTTTTTTTTGCTTCCTTGTTCTAGCTCTGGTTTCCTAACTCCTTCCTTTTCTAGCATTAGAGCCTACTTCTTTGAAATTTTGGTGAATACTTAAAAGTAGCTGAGACATCAAGCCTTGTGGGCTGAAAAACTCCTGGATTTTTCACTTGATCTCAGGCAAAAGGCTGAGAAGCAATCTACTGGATTCTTCGATTTCTGTTGGTAGGCAGCTATTTCTAGACAACCTGGACCAGAGCTTGTGAGACATTCTACTAAGCCCTCTTTTTACATACATAGTGAGATTTAGTCATCTTGTCATGTAAAGAATCTTAAATACTGCAGTTGTTTATTTTATTTACCTGATCATGGAGGAAGATGTGCTGGCTAACAATAGTGCTCATAAAGACATTTTTTCCTAGCTTCATTATTCTCTACATAGTCAAATTTCCATGAACACCACTCTTTTGATTATTATTCATTTGCCTGGAGCATGCTTTGAATTTTGAATTTTAGGAATAGAACCCGTAAAGCAATGGAGCCATCATCCAGCTTTCCAGTGGGGGACGACCAATCATCTTGCTTGAGATCTGGTTGCTGCTTTTCCCTTTTCTGTTTTGTGAAATCCCTGTGAAAACCATGTAAAAAGTACCTTCAGTTCATCTGACCTCAGCATGAAGCCACAGAACAAACATCTCATTTTGTGACCTTGAAACTCTCTTTAGCTGTTAATATTCTGGGCATCCTTCCCCTGTGGGACAGGAAATCACTGCACCCACCTAAAATAGTGCAGTGTAGAAGCTAGCTAGCCAAGTTGTGTCCTGGAAGAAAAAGGGAAAGTTCCTATGGAGTACAAGAAGATGGCAGCGTTTGTTTTTGGAGCCACGGGCAAGTACTATTGAAATGCATATGTCTTTGATGGGGTGGAAGGAATGGCCAGGAACCACTGTGCTGTGTCTTTAAGTACACTGTAGCCCTATGGTAGGTGTTCTTGTCACTCAGGCTTCGCTAGCCAATCAGGCCCTCCAGTTGACTGGCCAGTCAGAAGTGGTGCAGGGCTCTTCCGGCACCCGCCTTCAGACTCGGCTTTGCCAAGGAACCTCTGCCATTGTTTTCCTGTGCTGTGGTGCATTTGCTGCTGCAGGGAGATGATGAACTGAGAGCTTTGGAGAACTGGGGAAACCACAAAATGGTGAGTGAGGGAATGCTGTCTCCAGATGGGGAGGAGCAGAGGGTGAGGTGCGGGAGGCAGCATGGTGCGTCCTCCATGGATCCCTGTGGGAACCTGCCGCCAGATTCCTTGTGCTGTGAAGTCCCATGCGGTCCTTGTTAATTCATAGACCTGGGACAGACCTTTGAATGACTTTGGTCGGTGGTATTATCTACTTAGAGAATTGGGAGCAGGATGCTCTGTGTATAAACATCTTTCTTGTCATCTTCAATATGCCAAACTCCAAGACTCCTAGTTTCTCCAATATCTTCTCGATATTGATCAACTTATATTTATCCTTTACATATAATCTCCATTTATTTTTAACTATGTGGAGGTTATCAAGGCAGCTCACCTGTTGGGTAGCGCTGCACTTCTAAGCCGCAGCGTAGTAGAGTAGAATTGGTGATATAAATGAGTGGCCAATGCCTTGGAAATAGTCCAGTCTCACAAAGTAGCCGAGGGAGGACCAGCCCTAAAACACCCAGAAGATAAATGTATTTTAATCAGGGCTGTTAGAGATTAGGATGCTAGGGTACACATCGCTCAACTGGATTGTCCAGATATTTGGCTCCAAACCATTTACAAGGAAGCCACTGTTGATTTAAAACCAGACACCAGGCACATCCCCATATCAAAAAAACCAAAACCAACCAACCAAACAAACAAAACGAAACAAACAAAAAAAAAAAAACAAAAAAAAAAACAAGCCTCTAACAAGCTTCCCAAGGAGGCATTACAGGTTCCTAACCAACTGTAAGGTCTAATGTGCCTTAAAGTTCCAGTTTTCTTCTTAAGAAAAGCACAGTTCTTCCAGATGGGCAATAGGACACCAGGTGACATATATTTGAAATGCAAAACATTGTTATGTGAAGGAGTTACCTGATCAGTCAAGGGTTTTACTTATTCCCTCAGGCAGGGAGCAGGGACATTCCTAGGAGATCTAGTAACAGCCTAAGGGCTAAGCCTTGTGAGTTTCCCTAAGGACCTGATGTATTGATAATAAAACAGAGCTCCTCCTCTAAAACCAGGAATATGCTTTGGAGAGCTGGTAATGGTCTGGTGCCAAGGCCTTTGTGGAGGGGTTGCTTCAGATCCTAAGAACCCAACTCTTCCCACCATGTGGAGCTGTGGTAATCTGCACTTAGTAAAGTTTTGTTTTGTTTTGTTTTGTTTTGTTTTTTGGTTTTTTGGTTTTTTGGTTTTTCGAGACAGGGTTTCTCTGGTTTTGGAGCCTGTCCTGGAACTAGCTCTTGTAGACCAGGCTGGTCTCGAACTCACAGAGATCCGCCTGCCTCTGCCTCCCAAGTGCTGGGATTAAAGGTGTGCGCCACCACCGCCCGGCCTAAAGTTCTTGAGATAACCTGTGTTCCCCTTGTTAGAATTGTTTGACTAGCCTCCTCCTAAATTTGTTTGATAATTTCTATTAACTTCTTATAATTCTCCCATTTCCATCCATTCTCTTCCAGGAAGTAAAGTATATAAAATCTTCTTCTTCTTCTTCTTCTTCTTCTTCTTCTTCTTCTTCTTCTTCTTCTTCTTCTTCTTCTTCTTCTTCTTCTTCTTCTCCTTCTCCTTCTCCTTCTCCTCCTCCTCCTCCTCCTCCTCCTCCTCCTCCTCCTCCTCCTCCTTTTCCTCCTCTTTCTCTTCCTTCTCCTTCTCCTTCTCTTCCTTCTCCTTCTCCTTCTTCTTCCTTCTTCTTCTGTAGTTGAGATTAGTTCTGTGGAATCAGGCCGTAGATGCTGTATGGGTTGTCCTGGGTGAGCATCCTTTACAGCCAGGGCCTGGGGCTACGCTCCCAACTTAACATTCCAGACTGTTTGGATATAGGGGTGACAGGAAATTGAAGTGATAATTATGAGAAACATTTAGGCTCTCTTTGGAAAAAAGGCATAGACTCAAGTCTGGCTACTTCCTGTGGGTACAGGGCGATGTGGGGAGGGGAAAGCTGGCTGTTGGTGGATCCAGTTTAGCGGGTGGTGTGGCTGGAGAGGCATCCTGTCAGCTGTCATTCTGGAGACTCCAGGCATTTGTTTTTTGAGGGAGGTAAGAAGGCAGGTGTCTAGGAGAAAAAATAATTGTTATTACTGGACCTTTGTAGTAGGGCTACCCCTGGGTTGAGACACAATAGTAGATGAAACCAGACTTGAATTGGCCGGTGTCCGTGATCCAGGAGAGCTGGTACCAATGGTGTCCCAGGAGCTAGTTGGCATTGTTCTGGGAGCATTTTGTAGGTTAGTCTTGGGTAGGCACCAGGAGTAACCTGAAAAATATGCTTAGAACTGGAAAATTAAAACCTTGGATTTTACCAGGCCTTCAATTTTAAATTTACTTTCTTTTTACATAAACCAATTCATGCTGAAAGTTGTTTTAATTGTAGTTATGTGATGTATGTGTGTGTCTCTGTGGGTATGTGAATTTTCCTTCTGTATTCTGAGAAAATTAACACATTGGATCTTGTAGAAGGAATTACAGGAAGCTGTTAAAAATCTGACCTTTGTAACATGAGGGTCTGCTTGTTGGGGTTTCTGTCCTGCCCATTCCCGCAGTCATTATGTCCCAAAGAAAAATCACACAGAGTTCTACATAAGTTATAAACTGATTAACCCATTAGATCAGGCTTCGTATTAGCTCTTATAACGTATATTAACCTATTCTTATCTCTGTTAGCCACATGGCTCAGTACCTTTTTTAGCGGGGCAGGTCACATCCTGCTTCTTTGGCGTCTAGACAGGACTTTGGAGGAATGGGCTTCCTCCTTCCCAGAATTCTCCTGTTCTCAGTGTCCTGCCTCTACTTCCTGTCTGGTTGTCCTGCCTCTACTTCCTGCCTAGCTACTGGCCAATCAGCATTTATTTAAAACATAATTGACAGAATACAGAATTGTCCCCCTCCAGGCCTTAGTCCTAGGAATGAACATTTCTTAGTCATATAGCCATGACTCTAGCACTGTAAATATTTTAAATTTTATTTATATCACTTTGAAGTCTAAAATAGAAGCAAACTCATAAAGAAGAAATTCCTATTCATGAAAACAATTTGTTAATGACTTTAGACACCACAGTTGTCTCTAGCTGCAAGAAAAATTATTTTTCATCATAACCTTGAAGAAAGTATATTACATACCATATTCACTCCAGACTGATGGTAGAGATCATTCCATTCTGGTTTCTATTTTAAAACATTTGAGGTAGTCACTAAAGTGCTATATGTGTGGCAGATCCATTTAGTGAAGTTTATTTTGTAGATCTTATATTCCTTCTATGGCCTTTGTTCATCTTCTGTTGTGTTTGTACCTAATGACAGGTGTTATTCTGCTATCATGTGTAGAATGTTGTCCCCATAATATAATTGCCCTATTTGTTATTGAAATATCAGGACGTTTGATCATATTTTTTATGTAAGGGTGGTGGTTTGTTTTTCCTGGTTTTGATTTTTATCTTTTCACAAATTCCCTTGAGATTTTGTTGTTTGTCATTTATTCTAGCTTGGATGTCAGTAATGATTCAGGGATACAGTTGAGCTCATGATGCTCATGTCTCTTCCTCTTGAGTACAAGTCCAAGGGTAGATGATGAACACCCAATATGTGCTGTTTTCTCAAGAGAATTTAAGAATGTTAATGTTAAAATAACTGATAAAAGAAATTATAAGAAACATTAAATGCCTCATGTGTGTATTCAAAGAAGTATTTTTATTTATCTCATATAGATGTAATAAAGTACAATAATCAGCAATTAACTCTGTATCTAATACCAACGCTTGATGTTCTATAGGGATTTAGGTTAGGTTTGTAGTCTTGCACACAACAGTCCTTTCCCACTGAGCCAATTCACTGGTGCTCAAATTCCACTTGAAGAAATATTACAAAGGTAAAATTTTTTCATTTTGAGGAGTAGATATTTATTTATAACAGTTTCTCAGAACCAAAATTATATGGCATAGAATCGCCTCATTTAGTAAAGTTCATTGCTGCTAAGTCTGATGACCTGGGTTCAATCTCTGGGTTATACACAATACTTCTACAAATTTTCTCAGATTTCTTCACTTCAGCAGTTGCACATACACACTCCTCCAAGAGCTCATTCTTGAATAATTTTTAAATCTAAAGAAGTGACATTGAGGTCATTTTCAGTGAAATGACATCCTAGGTTTAATCACTAGAACTCACAAAGAGGAAGTAGATCTTAGACCCCATTAGTTTTCCTGTCAGTGCTACATGCACATCATGGCACAGGTGTATTCACACAGTCACACTTCAAATTTTTTTAAATGGATAGAATTAACAACACAAAGAAAATAGCCCTTTATTGAGAACATATAAAATTATTTGGCCACTTAAAGAATTTAAAGAAATATTACTATTCATCAAAACAATGATGTTCCCTTTTAAAACTTAGTTTAACATTTCGTTCTCTGATTCAATGATATTTCCTTTTAAAACTCATATTTCTACTGAACTTAGATGTGTGCGGCCATAATCACATCACATGGGAGGCTGGGTTGGACCGATCTCAGTGAGACCAGCTTGTTCCCTACAATACATTCCTGGCATCCATGGCTATGTGGGATATCCTATCTCAAAAATTCCAAAAGAAAATGCCTAACTCAAATTATGGAACTTTTCCTAATAAAATCTGGCTGGGCTCAGATTGATTTCAACCAAGATTTTTTATCTTTTTTATTCACATAAAAATAACTGTGATAACAATAAAAATAAGCAATATAGAAATTTCATTCCCATTCAGTACATTGAATCCTTCAAACACCAACTAGAGGGCATTTATATCCTTCAAGTGCTAGGAGACGGAAGGAACAGTGAGACAGCACCTTCAGCTTCATAATGACATATGTGGGACCTGAAGACATGCCTCAGCAGTACTCCTCTTCTTCAGTGCCCAAGGTTGATTTATAGCACCACATCTGATTGGCCAGAACTTCCTGTCATTGAAGACCCTTAAAATCTGGTGTATTCTTCTGGCCTCCTAGAGTACAAGATATGCAAATGCTGAAAAGACAGGTATGTATTTGACTATTTTAAATAGGTGTTCTTCCTGTGCATTAAAAAAAAGAATAAAATTTAATTTAGATGTAGAATTTGACCAGTGAGTATATCAGGGTTATCCCGGTACCAGTGGTGACCTGAAGATGGTGTCTAATCCCCTGTGATTGGAAAATCTTTAAGAGAGGCCTCCTGACTCAGCATTAAAGTCAGAAACCTTGTAGCTCTTTTAAAAAGGTCTGCCACCAAGCATTTAAATTGTTTATAAGCAGTCAGCTGTAGGCTTCATGGTGTCTGCATGGACCTAGAAATTCCAGAGTTAATAAACATGTGTCTCTCCAGTACCTCCTCAATTAAGCTAGACTCTCAGGAATCTAAGGAATGAGGTGGAGCATCCAACAAAGATGCAGCTTTAGTCCTAGCCATGCTGCTCAGCAGATTAAAACCTCATGTGCAGATCTCAGCGAACTCTAAAGCACAGGCTGAGATCACACAGTGGAACAAGAGAATGAGCACCCACCCAGCAAGGCACTCGCTCTCCAGCCCAAAACCCTGGGACCCTCCCACACCTGCATTAGCTCTAGACGGCCAGCAGGTAAGATTCCTACTGGTAGGCTGCTCCAAAACCTCCACCCTCTCTATTGCTCCCTGTAAGCTACAAGTCCCACTCCACCCCCAAACCATCCTATCCCCTGTGAACCCAGAGAAACTTGCAAGCACAGGCTGGAACTGCACACAGGGGACAAAGTGATGAGGGCACACACACCCAGCTTGAAACCACACTCTAAGCTCTCAGGACTAGAACAAAGCTCTGGGCCCGCCGGGCGGTGGTGGCGCACGCCTTTAATCCCAGCACTCGGGAGGCAGAGGCAGGCGGATCTCTGTGAGTTCGAGCCCAGCCTGGTCTACAAGAGCTAGTTCCAGGACAGGCTCCAAAGCCACAGAGAAACCCTGTCTCGAAAAACCAAAAAAAAAAAAAAAAAAAAAAAGCTCTGGGCCCTTCCCTCACTTTGCCTCAGCTTCTACAGCCAGTCAGCAGGCAAGCTTCCTGAAGTTTAGCTGCTCCAAAAACCCCTCCCCATCCTTAGGAATCTTTAAGCTACAAGTCCCACTCTGCCCCCCAAACCACCTAGCCTGCATGACCTCAGAGGTACTCTGAAGCACAGACTTACTTCACAGAGCATACCAAGACAGTGAACCAAGACACCCAGCCAAGAGAGACCTCAGTGGCTTCCTAAGACACAAACAGTAACAGTACAGATCAGGTAAAAACAGTTCCCAAAGACAGAAACAGGAACTACAATGATTGACCAAGAGGCAAAGACACTGTTAGAAACAACTGGAGGAAGAGATGGGTAGGTGCCAATGCAAGAACTTATTCAACAACCTAAAGAGCAACATGATAACACCAGAATCCGATAGAAGTACTACAGGAAGACTTGACCAGCCTAACCCAAAAAAGGCAGAAGAGAATGATTTTAAACATAACTTTATGAAGATGATGAACAGCTTTAAAGAGGAAATAAAAAATTTTCTTAAATAAATGGAGGAAAAGCCAAAAAAAAATTGGAAGAAGTCTCTTAAAGAAAACCAAGAAAAAAAACCCAATCAAACAGGTTAAGCAAATGGTTCGAACACTTCCAGACATAAAAACTAAAATAAAGGCAATAAGAAAACACCAACCAGGGGAATTCTAGAAATGGAAAATCTGTTTAAACAAATGGGAACAACAGATGCAAATGTAACTAACAAATAACAAGAGATGGAAGAAAGAATCTCAGGTGTTGAAGGTACTAAAGAGGAAATAGATTCATTGGTCAAAGAAAATATTAAATTCAACAAAGTTTAATACAAATCATTCAGGAAATCTGGGACACCATGAAAAATCCAAACCTAAGAATAACAGGGAGAGAAGAAGGAGAAGAACTCTAGCTCGAAGGCACAGACAATATTTTCAACAAAATCATAAAAGAAAACTTTCCCAACCTAGAGAAGGATATCCCTATGAAGGTACAAAAAGTTTACAGAACACAAAATAGACTGGAACAAGAAAGTCTCCTCACAATATAATCAAAATGCAAAACATACAGAATAAAGAAAAAATATTTAGATCTGTAGAGAAAAAAACTCCAAGTAATACATAAAGGCAGACCTATCAGAATTTCACCTAATTCTCCATGGAAACCATGAAAGCCAGAGGTCGTGGACAGATGTGCTGTAGACAGTAACAGACCATGGATGCAAGCTCAGATTATTAGACCCAGCAAATCTTTTCATCACCATTGATGGAGAAAAAATGTTATTCCATGAAAAACACAGATTTAAACAATAACTATCCACAAATCCTGCCATACCGAAAGTAATAGAAGGAAAACTCCAACCCAAGAAAGCTACCTAAACCCACATAAACACAGGCAACAGAAAAACTCACATCAGCAAACCCCAAAGAAGGGAAACACAAACGCTACCACCAAAAATAAAAGAAATTAGCAACCAGTGGTCATTAATATCTCCTAATATCAATGGATTCAATTTCCCTATAAAAAGACACAGGTTAAGAGAATGGATATGAAAACAGAATTTATCCTTCTGCTGTATACAAAAACACACCTCAACCTCAAGGACAGACAATGCCTCAGAGTAAAGGGTTGGGAAAAGATTCTCAATAAAATAAACATAAGAGATAAGCAGGTATAGCTATCCTAATATCTAACAAAATATACTTCAAACTTAACTCATTCAGAAGAGATGAAGAAACACACTTCATACTCATAACAGAAAAAATCCATCAAGATGAAGTTTCAATCCTGAATATGCCCCAAATGCAAGAGAACAAACATATGTAAAAGAAACATTGCTAGGGCTGGAGAGATGGCTCAGCGGTTAAGAGCATTGCCTGCTCTTCCAAAGGTCCTGAGTTCAAATCCCAGCAACCACATGGTGGGTCACAACCATCTGTAATGAGGTCTGGTGCCCTCTTCTGGCCTGCACACAGAATATTGTATTCATAATAAATAAATATTTTAAAAAAAGAAACATTGCTAAAGCATAAATTCCACATCAAACCCTACACAGAAATAGTAAGAGACTTCAATACTTCACTTTCCCCAATGGACAGGTCAACCAGACAGGAACTTAACAGAGAAATAAGACAATTAACAGATGTCATGATTCAAATGGACATAACAAGACATCTACAGAACATTCCACCCAAACACAAAAGAATATACATTCTTCTCAGCACCTCATGGACCTTCTCTAAGATTGATGCCATACATGGTAATAAAGCAAACCTCAACAGACACAAAAAAATTGGAATCACCATCGGTGTCTTATCAGATCACTATGGTTTTTTTAACTTCAGCTCAATTTTATGTGCACAAGAGATGAAAAATCTGAGCCACCTTAAAGAGAAATTGATTCTAAAATTTATAAAACCTATAAATAATCAGAGGCCAAACCACTATATTAAAACAGATTCTCTAGCAAGGAAAAATCTTGCAGTGTAAACATATGCTTGTATCCATTTTAGATACAAGACAAAGCTCGCTCTTTAAAGTGGCTCCACCTTGGCAGATACACACATCTGTGATGAGGCACACCTGCTGTGTTGTCTCTCAGCGAAAACACCCCTGCTGGTTCACAAAGCTCTGATGGCATCCGGCTCCTCTTCGTCACAGTAGACATGCCCCCACTGAAAATTAGTTTAGATTTCTATCCCTTTACATCAGTCCATTGGGAAATTATACCCAGTGAACAAGAGCAACAAATTCACTTCTGTGACAGCACAAATTATTTGGTTTAAAAAACTGCAAATCCATATTCATCCATCAACAACTGGGTCAGACAATTTGCCAAAAGCAATGACTTTACAAAGTAATGCCAGATTTTACAGATGAAAGGTTTCTGCAAATCAGACTGAGTTAAATGACTGCACATCATTCCTCTACACAGATCCTGGCTTTCTCTTTAGCGTGCGGATGCTCTGAGTGGGATGGGAATGAGCTCCCCGATCCTCGAGAATGAAGTGTTGGAACACTTCTAAAGAGCTGCTGGTTGGGTGCCACCACTTTATCAAAAGTACTGGTTACTGAGTAAAAATTGTTTTCAGTCTAAATTACAGTAAACATGAAAGCTCCACAGTTTAAACCCAATATAAGTCAACCATATCCAATTATCAAATTAAAACCAAAAGGAAAATAATCCTGGAAGCTGAAAGCAAGACTATCTTCAAACATTACCAATGAGTATTTGAGACCTTTTCCATTCCTGTTTTGACTTATTTACTTATTGATATATTTTTTATAGTCAGGGACTCTTGCTTTCAACTTCACAGAAGTTCAAGTCTGTAAGAGGCTGCAGCTCAGGTAGAGACCATGCACATCAGTTGCTTATTAAAAACAGCAGGAACAGACAGGTTGACTGAGTGGTCAAATAGGGTTTTCTGTTCTCACAAATTAGGTATAATGATGAAAGCATTACCATTGATATCTAAAGCTCTGGCTCCAACTCTGGCTTCTGAGGCAGATAGTAAACACATCAATTAATGGTAGCTGAAGGACAGTTTTAAAAAAATCTTTTAAAATCAATAACCAAGTTTCTTGTTTTTAAGTTATTACTTTTTGTGTATCAGTTCCACCAATGAAAGTCATTTGGCTTGTACTTTAATTCTTCCACATAAAAATATGAAAATATAGCCGGGCAGTGGTGGTGCACGCCTTTAATCCCAGCACTCGGGAGGCAGAGGCAGGCGGATCTCTGTGAGTTCGAGGCCAGCCTGGTCTACAAAGGGAGTTCCAGAACAGACTCCAAATCCTGTCCCAAAAAACAAAAAATATGAAAATATGTTTGAGGAGGACAATGATGGAGGCTCAGATCACACTGCACCTCTGTAGTCTTCCAACATGAATATACATCATACCAAAGTGTCTTGATCCACAGTGCACTGTTTTCTAAAGGAGTACCAGTGGGCAGCTGGTACACCCCCACTATGGAGTATTCTAACTGGAGACTGCAGTTCTCAGCATGTGTCACCAGGAAATCATGCATATGCATTTACAGTTCATGTGAGAGTGACCTTTGGCAACTGCAAAGTGACTGAGCCATGGCTTGCTTCAGAAGCATCAAAACGAAGAGGCAAGAGTGCTGTGAGCCTTCTGTTGCTTACTTTCTTATCGCTTGGTGGCAATCTGGTGGTGTTTTGTATTGAATGAAAGATAATGCACTTAATGGACCTCAGAAGTTATTTTCCTTTGTTTGGAGGTTGGCTGTTGAGTCAAAGTTGTAAGTACCTCCTTGTGTTGCTTCAGAAATGAGGCTGTGCTCATGATATTTATATATCATCACCAGAGAAATATTGATCTACGATTTCAAATGCTAATTTATATATGTCTTCATTTTCATGTTGCTGCAAAACTTCAATTTTCTCCAAACCTCCACCTCCTTCTATTTTTTCGCCGATTGTGCCTGCTTCATCACCAGCCATTATCAGGATGTCTTTAAGACCATCCAGAACCACCGGAACCACCTGAGAGTCTTTCACTGACTGTAAGTTTCAGAATGGTGGTATTACATTCCGTTGTACAAGGTGCTCCTCTTGATCTTTTCTGCCACTCATTATTAAGCTGCTAATTGCCCAAGCAGCTTCCTTTTGTGTTCGGAAGTCCCCCTTAGCAAACTGGTAAACGATTATGGGAATTAACCCGGAGTCTATTACCGCTTGAACTTGCCGCTGATTGCCTGCTGTTATTTTGGAAAGGAACAATACTGCCTCCTTATTTATTTTCTCTTTCAGGTGTGATAAGAGGTTTGGGGAGTGGAACAGGATGTGGCAGTTAAGAATCACCTGGGGGGCTGGAGAGATGGCTCAGAGGTTAAGAGCATTGCCTGCTCTTCCAAAGGCCCTGAGTTCAATTCTCAGCAACCACATGGTGGCTCACAACCATCTGTAATGGGGTCTGGTGCCCTCTTGGCCTGCAGGCATACACACAGAGTATTGATGTGGGGCGGCGGGAGAAAACTACAGTTCCCAGCATGCCCTGTGCTTGTTTTCAGATCGACACATTTTAAAGTTAGAATTTGACAACAATACTAATCACAGAAAGTCTACGAACTCTTGGAAAGTGAACAGCGCCCAACTCAATCACAACTGCCTCAAGGAAGAAATAAAGAAAAAAATTAAAGACTTTCTCGAATTCAATGAAAATGAAGACACAACATACCCAAAAAAAAGAGAGAGACATAAAAAGATTATTTAAGGTTGGTAATACAAGTTAAGATAAAAAGTAATTTAGGCACAACACCTTGGGCTTACTAAGATAGAATAGATAATAAAATATTTTGAATAAATTTACCAAGTGCAAATGGATTGGATATTGTTTTTGTTTTTGTTTTTGTTTTTTTTCTGGTTTTTCGAGACAAGGTTTCTCTGTGGTTTTGGAGCCTGTCCTGGAACTAGCTCTTGTAGACCAGGCTGGTCTCGAACTCACAGAGATCCTCCTGCCTCTGCCTCCCGAGTGCTGGGATTAAAGGCATGTGCCACCACCGCCCGGCTGGATATTGTTAATATAATTCTTCCCTCTCTGTGTGTGTGTATATATATCTCAAATTAGTTATTGTATTTAGTGTGTATAGTTTTACTGTGTTAGTTAAAACTTTCACTTTTTAATTGGACAAAAGGGGGAAACATGTGATACTTTGATTATATTGTGATAATAAAGCTTGCTTGGAGTCAGGGCAGAGCTAATCACTACCTGACCAAAAATTACCATAAAGGTTGGGAGGACTCTGGACAGATAGGAGTCAGGATTACTTAGGCAAGCCTGAGAGCATATTAGCACTTTATCTGCATGGAGAAACCAAAGAAGTAGTAGTCACCGAAGGGTGGTCAACCACTTCTCTGATCTTTCAGGTTCTTATCCTGCTCTCTGACTTTTGATGTTTTTATTGTTAAATGTCAATTAGATTAATGCTTCAGCATGGACAGAGCTTTCTAAGCCCTTTGAAAATGAAGCCCATGTACCTAAGATAGAGCCACAGGATTTGTCATTTGCCCTGCTGAATCTTCATCTTTCCTTGACCCAATCTTCCCTGAGTTTTCCTCATTCCTCTTTTTCATTTATCTTTTATTTATTCTTCTTTCATCCTGACAGCAGTGTTTCCTCCCACCATTGCTCTCTGTCCCAACCTTCCCCCATTTCTCTCTTCTTTGTTTAACTTTAGAAAAGAGCAGGTCTTTCATACATATCAACCAAATGTGGTGTCTAAATTAGGTTCTCTGTTGTGATGAAACATCATGACCAAAAACCACGAAGAGGTGAAAAGAGTTTATTTGGGTTACAATTCTATATTGTTGTTCACTATTAAAGGATGTCAGGGCAGGGACTCAAACAGGACAGGATCCTGGAGGCAGGAGGTATGCAAATGCCTTGGAAGAGTGCTTCTTTCTTGCTTTCTTCACATGACTTGCTCAACTTCATTTCTTATGGAACCCAGGACTACCATCCTGGGGATGGCATTCTCAATGGGCTGTACCCTATGACATTGATCAATAATTGAGAGAATGCCTCATTGCTGGACCTTGTGGAGGCTTTTCCTCTCCTGAGGCTCCCTGCTCTCTTATGTTTCTAGCTTTTAGCCAAGAAGATATGCAAAATGAGCCCGTACACATGGTACAATGAGTTAAAATAAGACCAGGGAAAACCTATATCAAGACTGGATAAAGTAACCCAGTATGAGAAAAGGGTCCCAAGAGCTGTCAAATGAGTCAAAGTCAACCCTCCCCCTGCCACAAACACTGCTAGAACTTTCTCAAAACAGCAAAGAATTAAAGCATATAGATATATAGTTTATATATGTGCAAAAAACTAAAGGACTTAGCACAAAGCCTTATGAGATCATGATACTCACTTTAGTCTTTGAGCACCAATGACTCCTGCTTAGTTGGTTCTATGGGGTCTGTTATTCTAGTGTCCTCAACCACTTTGGGAGGTGGCTGCTATCTTCCTTCTTACAACCAGGCACTCTTGAACTCCTCCTATTTCTTGGCTGTGGGTCTCTATATGTGCTGCTTTCAGTTCCTGGATTAAGTGAGTTTGATAGCAATTGGACTAGGTACCATTCTGTGAGTATAGTAGAATATCATTAGGAATCATTTCATCGACTTTTCTTGTCAATCTTATTTTGTTCTATCCTAGACCTCTGGTCTATTGAGCTTCAGATTCTAGGCAATCTAAGCAATCATGGGCATAGGCAACATCTCATGTAATGGGCCAGAAGTCACACCATTTCTTGGTTGGTTACCCGTCCATGTTTGGAGAAATGTATAACCCTGTACATCTTGCAAGCAGGACTAATTGTAGGTTGAAGGTTTTGTGGCTGGGTTGGTGTCCCAGTCCCAATACTGACAGCTTTGCCTGCTTAGAGAGGGCTCCACAGGCTCCTTATCCCCCATTCCTAAGCGGTCTTGCTAAGGTCATTTTCATAGAATCTGTTGAGGATTCATTGTACTAGGTTTTCCTTATCAACTTCCAAGTGTTTCCAATTTCAGTAGTGTCTTCCTGTTCTTCCTCCATCCAACCATCCCCAACCTGCTTTCTCCTGTTGCCATCCCTACCCAGGTCCATGTCATACAGAAAAATCTATTCTAGTCTTCTTTTCCAGGGAGATCCATGTACCCCCTTAGAGCCTTCATTGTTAATTACCCTCTCTTTGTCTGTGGATTGTAATATGATTATACTTTACAACACATATTCATGTATAAGAGAGTTCATACCATATTTGTCATTTGTGACTTGGTTACCTCACTCCGAATGATTACTTTGTATTTCCTTTCATTCATCTGCAAGTTTTATGATGTCCTTGACTAATATTCTATAGTATAAATCTAACACGTTTTTAAATTCATTCTTTGGTTGACGGACATCAACATCTAGGTTGTCTACAGTTTCTGGCTATTAGGAATAAAGCTGCTTTAAATACAGTTGAGCAGGTGGTTCTTGTGGTAGGATGACTGCAAAATCCAACCCACCTTGATACTTTAGGTTTATCTTAACTTTAAAAAGGAAGTCAAAAATGTGTTTGTCAAATGGAAATCAAAAATGCTTTGGAAGCTGGGCAGAGGTGGCACACTCCTTTAATCCCAGAACTTGGGAGGTAGAGGCAGGTGTATCTCTGTGAGTTCGAGGTCAGCATGGTTGACAAGGGCTAGTTTCAGGACAGACTCTAAAGCTACAGAGAAACCCTGTCTTGAAAAACTACAAAAAAATGTTTTGGAGAAGAGATTTTGCTTTTGGTTCCATGGGAACCAAGAGGCTGTGGACTTGGCCTAGGTTCATATTGATCAGGTTTTATCAGTAAATAAACCCTGAATCTTTACAGGTGATATACATTGATAAAGTATATAACATGTCCTATCCATTCTTAGCCATTTTCTCAAATTTTCTCAGGGATTTCTGAAGATACCTTCGCATACAGACAACAGGAGTTTGAATAGAGAAAATGACACCCACATTCCAAAGAACTGGTGTGTGGGCTTTTGCTAATTTGGTGGGTCATGGATGTTTGTTGTAATTTAGGAAAATGTAGAAAAAAAAGACAACAATTAATCTGATATTTTGCATTGGAATTGATTTTGCTATATTGATAGAAATTTAAAGTTAATTTTATTACAGTGTATGTTGCTACTCTTATTTTGACTATTGTCCTTATGCAGATGACTTAAATATCCAATAATTAAGAAACAAAGTTTCTAAATCATCTCTAATAATCAATTTGTAGGCATTTATGTAGATTTTCAAGCTTACACATTTATTTTAGACAGATAGAGAATTTTAAAACACTTCAAAGAGTTATATAATATAGCATTTAAGATATTTAATAACCTTAGGTTTTCATAACAATGAGACACATGTGCCACTGGCAGCAGAAATCTGTTTCAAAAGTTGTTTATTGTATAATATTCTAATATGAAGTCTTAGTCTTTAAATTATATAGGTATTAAGAATTATGGATCAATAGTTCTCTATGTTTGTCATACTTATAGTTAGACTAATCAGGTTCCTTAGATACATAGATAGGTAATCTTCAATCACTTCAATGACCTGTAGAATATGGCATTTAAATAACTTAGGGTTCTGTTGAAGTGAAACACTATTGCTCCTGGCAGCACCGATCTATTCCCGAGAGAATGTTGAACATTGAAGACACTCCACTTGGAGCTTGTTTTCTTCTTGACAAAACTGGCCTTTGGGCAAAGAAATGTCCATGTCTCAACTGCTGACAAGATAAATGGTATCTAAAAATGGATAAGCAGGTCTGTCAAATCTTGCCAAAACAGGGTAAGACAGTTGTGAAAATCTTCCTGCCTCTGAAAATGGTCTGTCAGTTACTCTAGGCCTTAGCCAATGTTGTCTGCTTCAACATTGCAAATGAGACTTTGGGTGATTGTTCACATAGCCAGTTGTCTCTGTCATTTGTTGCACATTTTGAAAGTTACTTGATTGCACTTCCTGCTTACTCAAGTAATATATTTTCCTTCTTAGATCTTCAAATGGGGTTGAAGACCAGATAGTAGTAGTTACTTTCCTCTCATGACTGGACGAAGTTATTTATTATACAAGACTTAAATTAGTTAGGATAGAATAATTATTGAATATATTTGTTCTTATTGTATATAATTTTGTATTGGGCTTACAACTCTCTAATTTAAACAAAAGGGGAGGTGCTGTAGGAAGTCTTACAGCCAGTGGTTATCTGCCCACTGGGGCGTGACCTCTTATACTATTTATGTCGGTGTAGAGCATGCATCCAGCCTCTCTTTTCCAGCTATGGAATTCGGTTTCTGATCTCCGTACAAGCAGAGGATTTTGATTAATGAGTCTACTCCTATATAAATAAACATTTATTTCTCAATTCTGAGCTAGTGTTGGATTTCTTTTAAGCGTCCTTTTCCAAGAATCATTAAATGTGAATCATTGAAGTTTCTAAATGCATGTTGACAATGAACCAATAGTGACTGGGTTCAGAATGTACTTGACTGAATGAATAACCTCCTAGAAATGATCATGTATTTGAACAAGTTTCTCTCCTTGGTGGTTTTCTCTCAATTTCTGGTGGCTCTTTAGTAGGAGAAGCCTTTCTAGATGAAATTCCTCATTGTATGTGATCAGTTTCAATCCCTTAAGTAATTTCCTGATATTTATATTCACTGTGTTGTACTTGACATTAACAGCCAACTTCCTACTTACTACTGAAATGCTTTTACCATCATTATAATCTTGATCTCTAAATAACATAAGATGTAGCAGAAACAGTTGGTATTCAGTGCTAAGGGGTTTGGTAACCTGCTGCTTTAATTGTTTTGTTTGCTTATCTAAGTAGTCCTTGCTGTGTGGCTCCAAATTCCTGAATGAAAAGGGGGGCATCATTCTTGTCTCTATTTGCTTTTATGTTATTGGATGATGTCCCTGGAATGTAGGGTTTTTTTTTTTCATGTCAAATATAAGCTGTTGTGCTTTGCTTCATGCTTATCTTGAATTTTAAAATTTGACAGAGGATATCACTCTGATTCCCAGGGTGCCATGTATTCATAACACTAATACTGCCTGAGTATTTTGAGTCATTAAATTGTAGTTGCATGCAATTCTTCTTGCTTGTTATACTTGCTTTGATTTTTTAAAATCAATATGGCTATTTTATATGTCTGCATGGATATGAACCACATGGGTACCTGGCCATCAGAGTGATCAAAGGATCTCATAAATCCTGAACAGGGAAAAATGGAAAGTTGTGAACCCCATGTAAGTACTGGCAAATGTGTCCACCTCATTCAAGACTTGCAAGGGTGCTGTATTATTCTTCCCTCACTCCTGCTCTATGTTGGTTATTTATGACCAACATTTATATTCCTATTGTTTTCATTTATCCATTTGTAACTTTTTTTAAACAGACAGTTTCTTTCTACAAAATGTTACTGGTATTGTAGTTTCAATTAGGGTACTTCAGGTGTCTGAAAGATGAATGCGGAACTGGAGTGAAAGCAAACTCTTGGTAGGAACTTCAATAGGTGCCTTTCAGTTCTTTCTATGCTATTCTTTCACTGAATTTTGCAATGGAGACAGCGTCTTCATGTGTACTTCCACCTCTCCTGAACCTGATTGCTTAGACTTGACTGGCATTCCACTCAGAAACAAATATACCCACCTCTGTTTTCTGAGTATTGTGGCTAAACGCACAATACCCTAATACACCCAGTTTGTCCATCTTTTTTTCCTTTTGCAGTCTGTCATTTTTCATACACTTTTCTCAGTATTGTTGATCTTTTTCCTTGTCTCTCCTTGTTAATAAACATTGTTCGTATAAGGTGAAATCCCATTCAAAGTGTAGAGGAATGACAGAATTGACTCTCCTTTTCAACTTCCATCTAAAGTGACTGTCTTTGTCATGGAATAAGAGTGGAGAACACCAGAATCATACAGCTATGCTGTCAAAGAAGTATGCATCTCCAATGTTGTCACTGTCGTGCTTTCCATTGTACACATGTTTGGCATATTTTAGAAGGCTGTGACCTATGATGATATACATATCAACTTCACTCAGGAAGAGTGGGATTTGCTGGATCCTTCCCAGAAGAATCTCTACAAAGATGTGATGCTGGAGACCTACAGGAACCTCACTACTATAGGTAAAAATAAATTTTCTTCATGTTTCAAAATATGAAGACAACTTTTCCTTGGTTAATGATATCTGTAATTTGATTTAGAAAGAAGAAGAATAAAGTAAATAATGTAGTCAATAGTTCTTAGGTTCACTTAAGATAATAAGCTAAATGTTATACAATGTTAAATAATATAACATACATATCTTGGTACTGTATTTTAGGATACATTTGGGAAGACAATAACACTAAAGAACATTGTCAATGTTGTAGAAGACCTGCAAGGTAATTTTGTTGTGAAAATTGATAACAGTGTGCCTATGATGAGACTGTAATATGTCCTGGAACAATTAATCAAAAGCAACAGTATAAATAAGCACAGCTTTAAATGCATTGATGGTTATTAATTTCTCACAAATCCATACACCTCAATTCCATGTATGTGAAATGTATTTGCAAGGCATTCATTTAAGAAAGAAGTCTAGAAATCAATGCCTCAACAGATATTATCATTTGAATCAAAGCACCATGAAACAAAATGTGTACACATTTCAGTGAAGATAAGTATACTTGCAAAACTTTTCACTAAATCAAAATCCTATGGTAAGTCTTATATTACTCATATACTTTTTGGGATTGTGCTAAGTTTAGTGAAAGCAGCATTAGAGTCAAGGGTCAAGGGGCAGTTGTGGAGAAACCTTAATATGTATACCACAGGTCTGTGAAGAACAGAAAGTCAAACCATGAGAATTCAGTGTGGAAGTATTTTATTCACTATTATTCCTTTACTATCTGTATCATATGTGACTCTTGATGCAAGCATATGAGCAAAGGGATATGGAAAGATTTCACACATCTCTCCTTAAGAACAATTAGAAGATAACCAGTTGTTCCCATGTAGAGTATACTCGTTGAATTTGATTCAAGTATACAAGTAATTGGTTTTCTACCATCATTAATACATCAACAAACTCACATTACAAAAAAGCCCCATGAGTTCTAGGTCTGTGCAAACTCACCTGGGTCTCCTAGTTCACTTAGCAAGTGTAATATGATTCACAGTATAGTAAAATTTATGAATGCAGTAAAGATGGTAATGCTCTCAGTGCATCCAGTTCTCTTCAAAATTGTGAAAAATGTCATATAAAAATGTTTTTGTAAAGGTGAAAAGGCAAACCATGAAACAAAGGAATTTACAATCACACATATTCTTCGAGATGAAAAATGACCCCTAATGAAAGAATGAAGTGATTTTAAACAAAGTTATAAAATCTTAATAACTGATTCCTCTTTACGATTGGAACTAATTATAAAATTTATTCATATAGATATGAGGTTCAACAGTGTATTGAATGTGGTAAAGCTTTTACATGTGCCAATTTTCCTTGCAGGATTGAAAGAAATCAAACTGGAGAGAAACATTCAGTATATACTCACTCTGCTAAAGCCTGGTCTTATGACACTCACCTTCTAAGGAATGAAAATACACATAATGGAGAACAACAGTATGAAATTAAGCAATGTGGAAAAGTCTTTGCTCATCTCAGTGATCTTCAAATGAATAAAAGAAAACACACTGGAGAGAAACCCTATGAATATAGTCAAGGTGATAAAGACTTTATTCTTTATAAGACTCATCAAAGTCATAAAAGAACACAAACTGGAAGGATACTGTATGAATATAATCTGTGTGGTACAACCATTGCTGATCACAGTAGTCTTCAAAACCATAAAAGAACACTTAATGGAGAGAAACCCTATGAATGTTATCAATGTGGTAAGGCCTTTGGCAGGCACAGTCATCTTCAAAGGCATAAAAGAACACATACTGGAGAGAAACCCTATGAATGTAATCAGTGTGGTAAGGCCTTTGCTAGACACAGTGTTCTTCAAATACATAAAAGAACACATACTGGGGAGAAACCCTATGAATGTAATCAGTGTGGTAAGGCCTTTGCATGTCAGGGTAATTTTCAAAAGCATAAAAGAACACATACTGGAGAGAAACCCTATGAATGTAATCAGTGTGGTAAGGCCTTTGCAGCTCAGGGTAATCTTCACAAGCATAAAAGAACACATACTGGAGAGAAACCCTATGAATGTAATCAGTGTGGTAAGGCCTTTGCTGAAAACAGTACTCTTCAAAGCCATAAAAGAACACATACTGGAGAGAAACCCTACAAATGTAATCAGTGTGGTAAAGCCTTTGCATTTCAGAGTTGTCTTCAAATACATAAAAGAACACATACTGGAGAGAAACCCTATGAATGTAATCAGTGTGGTAAGGCCTTTGCACAACATAGTCACCTTCAATTGCATAAAAGAACACATACTGGAGAGAAACCCTATGAATGTAATCAGTGTGGTAAGGCCTTTGCACGTCACAGTTGTCTTCAATTGCATGAAAGAACACATGCTGGAGAGAAACTCTATAAATGTAATCAATGTGGGAAGGCCTTTATTCAAAAAGGTAGTCTTCAAAGGCATAAAAGAACACATACTGGTGAGAAACCCTATGAATGTAATCAGTGTGGTAAGGCCTTTATTTGTCACAGTAGTCTTAAACGGCATAAAAGAAGACATACTGGAGAGAAACAGTAGGAATGAAATCAGTGTGATAAAGTCTTTTCATATCTTATATTCATCTCCAAATACATAAAATAATGCATACTGTAGAGAAACTCATGAATGGAATTTGTGTGGTAAATTCTTTGTCACAATAATCTCCAAATACATAAAACAAACCATCCTGGAGTTAAACTGTGTATTTAATGAGTGTAGTCTTCAAGAACATAAGAAAAATCATACTGTAGTGAAACTCTTAAATGAATTCAGTGTCGTAGTGTTTTTATTTTATATAGGAGTAAAACTTTTTGTGTGTAAGCAATTTGGTAAAGGTTTTACATAATACAGAAGTCTTTGGGTACCTGAAGAAGATACTGAGAGCTTATTTTGAATTATTTTTTAAGATTTTTAAGCCATGTAGCCGGGCGGTGGTGGCACACGCCTTTAATCCCAGCACTTGGGAGGCAGAGGCAAGCGGATCTCTGTGAGTTCAAGACCAGCCTGGTCTACAAGAGCTAGTTCCAGGACAGGCTCCAAAACCACAGAGAAACCCTGTCTCGAAAAACCAAAAAAAAAAAAAAAGATTTTAAGCCATGTAGAAAAAATTATAGTGTAAACAACCCATTGAAGAATTATGATACCTGATTTTATTTTTTTTTTGCACTAGGAAACTAATGGACAAAACCTAATTTAAGAATTTATGAAGTCCTATGGGTAGGAGATAGAGCCAATCAATGAATCACAACCTGTCCCTTAAATGAGACCCAAAGGAATACACTTCATCCCTGAATCCAGAACTAGTGAAAGAAACAACATCACCCTGAAAACAGAGCCAAAAGTTTATAAAGTGCCAGTGATAGAAACCCACTTTGGCTCTAAAACCAGAGCCCAACGAAAAAACTACCATTGTATATCTGAGCACAAAATCAACCAATCCCTGAGCACAAAAGCCAGTCCATCTCTGACCATGTTCAAGCTCAGGGATTGAAACCCAACCAGTTTCCACCTTCAAAATCTTAGAAGTGCTCCTGCCCTAAGAAGCCCTATATAAGGTGTATGCTCATTCAGTAGGCAGCTGCCCCTTTCCAGCCTTGCACAGGAAGTCACAATCCTGGATTCTTCCCTCCCCAATAAATCTCTTGGCCGAGATTTGTTTAAAGACCTTCTTTTACTCAAGTGGATCAGAAAATCCCTAGTGGAGTAGAAACAAGATACAATTGATACCTCTGCTCAAAAACTCAGCCGAGAAGAACACAGAAGCAATGAACACTTCTTATGGGATACTCCCTTAGGAGAGTGGAGCAGCACATCGGCAACAGACATTTCTGCTGGGAAGGTTTCTTAGAAGAATAAAGGGGATCTCAGAGAGGAACAGAATTGCTACATCTAGTAGAGTGAACTTCCCTTCATAGCTGTAGGTATTGCTTAACTTCTGGCAATCAAGTTACACTTTCTTTTAGAACTTTAACACTTGCCAGATCAATTTAAATGATAATGCAGCCCTCTTCAGTTCTACACTTCTCTTCAAATGTATGGAATAAGTAATTCAGGTGTAAATATTTATGGATGTGTACTGGCTCCTTTTCTGTTGTGAGATGATGTCTATTTCAACTTATAAAAGCATTTAATTTGGGCCTTGGTTCTAGAGGATAACAGGATCATCATGAACATGTCATGGCAAAAAGTGTCAGGCGTGGTACTACAGCTGAGTCTTAAGAACTCACATCCATAATCTGCTACATGAAGCAGAACATTGAAACTGGAAATGGCGTAGGGGTGTAAATTCTCATAGCTTACACTGATATATTTCCTTCAGCAGGGTAGCATGTCCTAAATCTTCCCAAATGATACTGCCAACTTAGAAAAATTAATTTTTCTCATTTCAAGTTTAAATTCACTTTATCTTTGCATGAATTAATTGATGATTTAAAAATAGTGTAAAGTGTAAGATGCCTCAACTCCTCTTTTACAGTAATGAATGCATACAGGAGAAATATGTTCATGAGAGAAAAATTGTTTTCAAATTTGCTTTAATTGTAATTATGTGATATATGTGTATGTCTCTGTGGGAATGTGAATGTGTGTTCTGTATCTTGAGAAAGTTAAAACCTTGGATCTTCTTGCAGCAGGAATTACAGGAAGATGTTATTCCTGGGACAGAGCATTTCTTAATCACTTAGCCATGACTTTAATACTATAAATATTTTAAAGTTTATTTGTATCACACTGAATTCTGGAAATAGGACCAAACTCATAATGAAGAAAGTCCTATTCATGGAAACAATTTGTTAATGACTTTAGCCATCAAAATTGTCTTCAGTTTCAAGACAAATTATTTTTCATCATAACCTTGAAGGAAGTAAATTATGTACCATGTTCACTGAAGACTGATGATGGATATCATTGCATTGTGCTTTCTATTTTGAAACATGTGAGGTAGATACTAAAGTGTGCTGTATGTGTGGCAAATCTATTTAGTGAAGCTTACGTTGTAGTCCTTACGTTCCTTGTATGGCTTTTATTCATCTTCTATTGTGCCTTTACTTAGTAATAGGTTTTTTTATGTAATGTGTACATTGGTTCAAATAACCAATCATGTGTAATCATACTTTTCAAGTAAGGGTATCTTTGCAAAGGTGATTGATTGTTGTTCCTGGTTTTGATTTTCATCTTTTTACAAAATCCCTTGAGTTTTTGTAGTTTGTTATTCATGTTAGCTTGGCTGTCACTAATGATTCAGGGATATATTTGAACACATGATGCTCATATGTCTGCCACCTGAGTACAAGATCAAGGATAGATGATGAACTCTTAATGTGTTCTGTTTTCTCAACACAATTTGACAATGTTAATGTTAAAATAACAGTTAAAGAGAGTATAAGAATCTTTAAACACTTCATGTGTGTATTCAAAGGTGTATTTTAATTTCTCTGATATAGATATAATAAAGTAGGCTAATCAGCAAACAGTTGTATATATCATACCATAGCTTGATGTTCTATAGGGATCAAGGTTAAGTTTCTAACACAAAGGACTGTTAAGCACATAACAGTCCTTTCCCACTGAGCCATGTCACTAGTGATTAAATTAAATTTGAATATTACATCAGTAAATTATTTTCTTCTGATGTGAGAGTCTCCTCTGTGTGCTGTGGTTGCCATTAATGAATAAAGAAACTACATTGGCCTATTGATAGGACAGAACTTAGGTAGGCTGGAAAGACAGAACTGAATGCTGGGAGAAGGAAGGGTAAAAACAGGGAGACGCCATGGACCCACCACTGGAGATAAACATGCTGAAACTTTGCTGGTAGGCCACAACATTGTAGTGATGCACAGATTAATGGAGATGGGTTAAATTAATATGTAGGAGTTATCTAATGAGAAGTTAGATCTAATGGGCCAAACAATGATTTAATTAATACAATTTCTGTGAGATTATTTTGGATGTATGTTAGGCCAAAAGAACAAGTGGCCCCTTGACCCCAACAGTCTTCTTTTCATATTGTAAATGTGAATTCCTTCAAGGATAGAGAAACACAAGACAATTTGAATAATAAATTCTCTTTGCATATGAAAATATACCATCATACATTTTAATTCATTCTCAGAGCTAAATATTTATTGATAAAACATTCTCATAACCAAAAATATACACCAGAGAATTGCCTCATTTAGTAAAGTACATTGCTGCTAATTCTGATAACCTGAGTTCTATCTCCGGGTTAACCATAAGACTCTTACAGATGTTGCCATATTTTTTTTAACTTGGGCATGTTTAACTACACATGAACACTCCTATATCAACTCATTCATGAATAATTCTTATATCCAAATAAGTGCCATTGAGGTCACTTGCAGCCAGATGGTTCCCTAGGTATCATCACTAGAACTCACAAAGCAGAAGTAGATCATAGACCCCTGTTAGTTTTGCTGTCAGTGCTATGTATACATCATGTCATGGGGGTATTCACACAAACACACTTCAAACATTTTTAAATGGATGGAATTAACATTGCAAAGAAAATAACCCCTTATTGAGAATATATGAAATGATTTGATCATTTAAATTATAGAATTTCAAGAAATATTGGTATTCATCTAAACAATGATGCTCCATTTAAATCTTTCATTCTCTCTTCTCTGATTCAATGATAAGTCCTTTAAAAATACATATGTCAACTGGACTTAAGAGTACATGGCTATAATCACAGCACATGGGAGTGTGGCTGTGGTCAATCTCAGTATGTTTGAGGCCAGCTTGTTCCCCATAATGAATTCCTGGCATCAGTAGCTATGTAGGCATATCCTGTCTCAAAAAAATTATGAAAGAAAAAGCCTATGCCAAATTATGGAACTTTTCCTAATAAAACCTGGCTGGACTCAAACTGATTTCAACCAACATTTATAATCTTTACTCACATAAATAGAACTGTGTTAACAAGATAGAAATTTCATTCACATTCAGTCCATTGAATTCTTTGACAACCATCCAGAGGGAACTTTATCCTTCATGTGATAAGAGACAGAAGGAACAGTTTGACACCTTCACCTTCATAATTATAATGGCATATGTATGATCTGGTGAATTGTCTCAGGAGTACTGCTCCTCTTGGGTACCCAAGTTTGATTCTGAGCACCACAACATATTGGGCAGAACTCCCTGTAATTGCAGGTCCTCAAAATCTGGTGCATTTTTCTGGCCTTTTTAGTGCGACAGGAAAGCAAATGCCAAAAAGATAGGTCTATATTTTATTATATATTTTAAATAGGTTTTCTTTGTGTGTCTGTTAAGTTAAGAAAGAATGAAATTTAATTTAGATGTAGGAGTTTGACCAGTGTGTATAACATGTGTATCCCAGGTACCAGTGGTGGCCAGAAGACAGTGTCTAATCCCCTGGGACTGGAGGTACACACAGTTGTGGGTGCTGGGTATCAATGTTAGTCCCTGTGGATGAGTCACCAATGTTCTAAGTGCTGAGCCATCTACTCAGCCTCATGAACATGTCATTCAAAACAATAAAGTGTAAAAGGATGATCTAAGTTCATCTTTTCCTCATTCTTTAAGGCACAGAAAAAATAAGAGATTGATAGCATTGGAAACTAATTTAGACTGGATCTAAAAGAATTTCTGAGCCAAAATCTCCCCAAAATCAGGGGAAAGTACAAATGAGGATCAGTAAACAAACTGACAATTGATGGAGGATGGTCACTGCTTAATAAAGAGACTGCCTTGGCCCATTTGATAGGCCAGCCCTTAAGTGGGTGGAGTAGACAGAACAGAATGCTGGGAGTAAGAGGGAAGTGAGACAATCACCATGCCTCTCCTCACTGGGTCAGATGCGATGGAGCAAGCCGCCAGGTCAGACATGCTGAATCTTTCCCGGTAAGACACCATCTCGTGGTACTACACAGATTACTAGATATGGGTTAAGCAAGATATGAGAGTTAGCCAAGAAGAGGCTAGATATAATGGGCCAGGCAGTGTTTATATGAATACAGTTTGTGTGTTGTTATTTCGGGGCATAAGCTAGCCAGGCGGCCAGGAGCTGGACGGCAGGAAGGCTGCCCGCAGCTCTCTCTCTACAGACAATAAAAGTCTTTAAAACATGGTTAACTATTTAACCAACACACTTGGCTGCAATTGGAGCCTACAAACTCACATATCATGTGTACTTCTGCTTGAGTTCTGTTCTCGTGTAAGGAGAGAATAGTAACTTGTAGGCATGAAGGCTCACTGGTAGGAATGGTATCAGATTCTGTTTCCCAGGTGCCTGGAACACCTTAAGTTAGGAGCTTTGTTTTGTGGTGACTCAAAATGACATTGAGGTTATGAGGACATGGACGGAAGTCACTTTAAGGCTAAGGTTACCAGGTGTTGACAAAGAGGTGTGGATTTGAGTGAACTATTAGGGATGGAGGTTTGTGAAAGCCTGAGGATCAAATGCCAGAGAGCAGTGTTTAGGCTGTATTTGAGGACAAACTGCCGTCAACTGACCTCTGTCCACTCAGCTCTGCTGGGTCTTCCCCATCTAGTTCTTCCACTCTTTTTTGGCATCTCATGTAGCTATAGTGATAACATCCTGCAGACCCCACTTTGAGGACTCCACCAAGAATTTAAAATACCTCCTTCTGCAGGGCTTTCATGTCCTGGGACTCCTCGAGACTTGGTTCCACCTTCTCCAACTTCATGGCCGGACCTAGAGGAGGCCCCCTTTGCAATGCTCTCCACTCCTGCTCCTGCCTGATCCTCTTGCTGCAAAGTCTCCAGGCCAACTTGGGGCACTGTGCCCACTCCAATCTGAGGTCCACAGTATGCCATCCCTCCACAGAACTCATACAGCGGGGGACAAGGGGAGATCCCCAGAACCTCTGAGCCTGGCCCAATTCCAGGCCCACCTTGAAGCTCTTAGAAGATTGTCCAAGTCCAAAAGTCCACCCAGCCTGGCTCCAGCCCTCCCGATCCATCACACCCACTAAGTGGGGGTGAGAAGGCAAAGTCTGAAGCCAGGTGTCCAGCCATAAGGAAGGTGGGCACCCCAAGCCGGGGGCCTGATGGAAGGAGGGCTCACCTAAGGAATGCTTAAACCTCTCTCCTTCCCTCCTTCCCCAATCCCATCCGCTAGCCTTCGGAATTATAAACCATAGAAAACAGGATTTCTCAGTGAATGTGAGACTCTGTTTCAGAAAATCTAGATTTTTTTTTGTCCTGTATCTGTTCTTAACAATCCCATATGTAAACACAGTATCTTGATCACACTCCCTTCACAACTTTTATTCATGCTCTCTCTTTCCTCATCTTTCTTCCTCCCTTACACCTTCTCTCTGCTGTAATGCTGTCTGATCGATTTGGCTAGATCTTTCTCAGGTATTGAGCAGGTAACAACCACAAAGATTTCATGAGTGCAACAGCTATGTCATTTCTAGAAGACAGCATTTTGCATCCTCCAACTTGTCCAGGAAGACTGGACTCTTTCTTTGCAGATTACATATGTTGTTCTTCAGGGTTTCATAGTATCAAGAGACTAGTAAAGCCTAGAGGCAATGTATACATTCACACAAAAGGAATACAAAACTTTTTCATCTTCCATATCCCTAGATCTATGATTTCTGCTACTATAGTAATCTGTCTGGGTCTGAGTGCCTGGAGTCCAGGATTTTACTGGAACTCCAACTTCCATCTTTACGTGATAAAACATTTTACACGCCTTCAATGCCAGCACTCGGGAGGCAGAGGCAGGCGGATCTCTGTGAGTTTGAGGCCAGCCTGGTCTTCAAGAGCTAGTTCCAGGACAGGCTCCAAAGCTACAGAGAAATTCTGTCTCAAAAAACCAAGGTGGCACGGAGAAACCCTGTCTCGAAAAACCAAAAAAGAAAAAAAACAAAACAAAACAAAAAAAAAAACCCAAGGTGGCACCTAAATCTTGCTGCTGTATCCTGTTTGGGAAATACCATTGCATGCCCCAAGTCCTTCCCAATACCCATGGAGACAGTCCTGCTCGCCCCTGGGAGACAAGTCGGGGAGATGTCACAGGTCCCTGTGCTCCACATGGAACATTGCTTTGGAAGTATTATTTTTATGGACAATTATCCAGTCCCAAGAAGAACTAGGTTTTTAATAAGCATCCCCAGTAGTTTTACATTTTCAGGCACCACAGTATAAAAATCTAGCTTTCCCAAGTGGCATCTGTATTCTGGACCCCCGCACCCAAATATTTCCTACAGGGGAAAATCTGCCAGCCTCCAGGGGCAGCAGTGGGGGATATGCATCTCGGATATCCCAGGAGGCTAGCCCTGCTACTAGTTGACAGAAATCAGGGACTATTTTGGAGGTGGTCCATACCATCCCTCCGGTTTGTGAAGAAATCTGCCAAGTCAATTTCTGGTGTGCATGGGGATTGTTACAGATGGACCTGGGTAACAAAGCAAGGGCTTGAGGAGGTGTGGATTGCGGCGCAAACAGATGTGAGCTGGCGGCTGCTGCTCTGGCTGTGGAGTGCTGCGCTTTTCTTGCCTTCCTTTGGGTATACCCCAGGAGTCAAAATTCTGGAATAGATGCGAGATTTCCGGGTGTCCGGGCTGGTTCAGATAGATAGATAACAGTCTGGGAAGAACAGCTTTAGGATTATATACTGTTTTACATAGGATCCTGAAAGGGGTGTTTCGGATTCAGAACAGGACAAAGGAAGGGGGGTGGCTGCCCAGTCATTCCCAGCCGGTCTTGTTTTTTTTTTTTTTTTAATACTTGTCCTGAACTCTGGGGTCAGTAATTTTTAATGTAATTTCCCCAAGTCTTACCCATGCCCTGACTTTCCTGGGCAACAAGGCAGTTTTACCAACAATCCCGATTACCTTGGGCAGACCAAACCTCAGGAAGATTTCTTCTTTGATCTTCTTAGTCGTAGTAAGAGAGTTTTTGTATCAAAGGGCTAATGTCCCTTTAAGAAAACTGTTCAGCTCAGCCACCATTGCTGCCCTGTTTTCTTCAGTAAATCCTAGCAGCGTGCGCCACCACAACCGGCTCTGCTTGGCCATTGCTGTACCCCAAGCATCCCACAGCTGCGGTCTGGGAGCTGGGAACAGTTGGTCTCTGTGAAACTTGCAAGCAGCTCAGGAAGGCTGTTTGGAATTGGGCTCCAGCACCTCCTGGACCCCTCCTCACTTCAGTCAGTCATTGCCTGTGGGGGCGGGCGACTGTAAGCAGAGTTCCCGGACTTGGGCTGTGTCCAAGGCAGCTTCCTCCACAAGGTGGGCATGGCAAAGGCTGAGCGCAGCCTGCTTTTCCCTGCCATGTTCGGGAACAGAGGGAGTGAAAACAAAAAGGCTTTTGCTTACCTAAACTTAATCTGGGCCTTTGACTTTGTCAAGATTGACAATTGACTTTTTACAATGTCATCTACTTGATTTTCAACTAAGAACATATGGTACAGGCCGGGCGGTGGTGGCGCAAGCCTTTAATCCCAGCACTCAGGAGGCAGAGGCAGGCGGATCTCTGTGAGTTCGAGACCAGCCTGGTCTACAAGAGCTAGTTTCAGGACAGGCTCCAAAACCACAGAGAAACCCTGTCTCGAAAAACAAAAAAAAAAAAAAAAAAAAAAAAAAAAAAAAGAACATATGGTACAATATGAACATACCAGAGGCATTTCTTTCCATCATTTGTCTATCTTACATATGTTCCTACAAGACTTTGTGGTAAGAATGTCCCTAAATGTCTCTGATTTTACATTGTTATCATGCTTAGAAGTGGATTTGTTAACGGAACATGTTTAAGAAATAGGAAAACATGACATGAGCATGTTCAGACTCCGTAAGTAAAGTCCCAATGCTTCCTTTGTTGAGGAAAAATACTGTTTTGAAAATAACTCCAATGCTCTTCATGCCTCCCACAGGCAAGAAATCTTTCTCATTTCTTCTGCCTTGGCTACTGAGATGCCTGTTTGTGGTAGTCAAACTGACTGCTCCTGAGTTCATCTAATAAACAAAGAAGTGATTATACCTGAGAGAGATTTTACCTAAATGTTTTGAAGTGGGAAACTCCTCCATTAATCTGGATAGTTTGAGATGAAGAAAGACCCTCAGTGCTGGGGAGACTCTCACTCAAGTCTCGAGATAACATGACCTTCCAGTAACTCATGAGAGACCATCCTTGCTGCAATCACATGAGGCTTTAATCGATGAGACGGGAACCAGTGCACTGGGGCCGAGACTCATAACCCACGCAGGGGAAGAGTTCGACCCTGAGTGGCCGGGAGAAGGAGTTTTTAAAGGAAGAAACCAAGCCCAGTAATCCAAAAGGGTCATAGAAAATTCTGAAAAATCCAGTGATGGTCACAAGGGGCAACTCCCTGCCTCTCAGGACCACTTTCAAGGTCATAATCAGCTAGTTCTTAAAACACAATACAATGGCAATCACAAGGGGGAAACTCCCTGTCTCAAGATTATTGTGATGATTAGAATCTAACTTTATCTTCAGCTAGTTCCTGAAACACAGTCACTGAACCAGCTAATCCTAGATTTTTGATTCTTCTCTTCCTGCTTGGATTTTTGGCTATTTTCTTCCTGCTTGGGGGGGGGGGTGTCTGGATTTATCCAGGTCTTTCAATGATAAGACCACCTTTAGCTGCTTGCTGCCAGTAAACACTTTTAACACCCTGACTCAAGAGGAAGAGGCAGTGGGATTTTCTGAGTTTGAGACCAGTCTGGGTGATAGAATGAGTTCCACAACGACACAGATAAATCCTGCCTTGAAATCACCAGAAAAAGAAAGAAAGAAAGAAATCTCAGTCAAAAACTATGACCCATGGGGCTGGAGAGATGGCTCAGTGGTTAAGAGCATTGCCTGCTCTTCCAAAGGTCCTGAGTTCAATTCCCGGCAACCACATGGTGGCTCACAATCATCTGTAATGAGGTCTGGTGCCCTCTTCTGGCCTGCAGGCATACACACAGACAGAATATTGTATGCATAATAAATAAATAAATATTTAAAAAAAAAAACAAAAAACCCAAAAAAACTGTGACCCAACTTTAACAGCATCTCATGTTCTGGTAGCAGCAGTCACATATAAAGTATATTGAAGAAGGAAAGTCTCTGTTTTTGCCTCTGTGCTCTGGCTCTGACTACTAAGCTCATTCCTTTACTAGCATTAGCGCCTAGTTCTTTGTAATTTTGGTGTCTATTTAAAAGTGGCTGAGAAGCCGGGCGGTAGTGGCGCACGCCTTTAATCCCAGCACTCGGGAGGCAGAGGCAGGCGAATCTCTGTGAGTTCGAGACCAGCCTGGTCTACAGAGCTAGTTCCAGGACAGGCTCCAAAACCACAGAGAAACCCTGTCTCGAAAAACCAAAAAAAAAAAAAAAAAAAAAAAAGACATTCTTCCTAGTACAATTATTCTCTACACATCCAAATTTCCATGAACACTATTCTTTTTTTTTTATTATTATTCATTTGCCTGGAGTTTCCTTTGAATTTCAGGAATAAACCCAGAAAGCAATGGTGCCATCACCCAGCTATCTGATGAGGAAAAGACCTATCATCTTGTTTGAGATCTGTTTTGGCTTTTCTCTTTTCTGTTCTGTGAAATCTCTGTGAGAATCATGTAAAAAGTACCTTCACTATATCAGACCTCAGCCTGAAACCATAGAACAAACACCTTCTTCTATGACCTGAAAACTCTCTTTAACTGTTTTTGTTTTTTTTTTTTTTTTTTGGTTTTTCGAGACAGGGTTTCTCTGTGGTTTTGGAGCCTGTCCTGGAACTAGCTCTTGTAGACCAGGCTGATCTCGAACTCACAGAGATCCGCCTGCCTCTGCCTCCCAAGTGCTGGGATTAAAGGCATGCGCCACCACCGCCCGGCCTGCAAGGTAATTTTCTTGTGCAAATTCATAACAATATGCCTCTGATGGTTGCTGGGAATTGAACTCAGGACCTTTGGAAGAGCAGGCAATGCTCTTAACCGCTGAGCCATCTCTCCAGCCCAGAATAGTGTTTTCTATTTCCATCCATTTGCATGCAAAATTCAAGAAGTCATTGTTTTTTACCGCTGAGTAGTGCTCTAATGTGTATATATTCCACACTTTCATTATCCATTCTTCCATTGAGGGGCATCTAGGTTGTTTCCAGGTTCTAGCTATTACAAATAATGCTGCTATGAACATAGTTGAACAAATGCTTTTGTAGTATGATAGGGCATCTCTTGGGTATATTCCCAAGAGTGATATTACTGGATCTTGGGGTAGGTTGATCCCAAATTTCCTGAGAAACTGCCACACTGATTTCCAAAGTGGTTGCACAAGTTTGCGTTCCCACCAGCAATGGATGAATGTTCCCCTTACTCCACATCCTCTCCAGCATAGGCTATCATTGGTGTTTTTGATTTTAGCCATTCTGACAGGTGTAAGATGGTATCTCAAAGTTGTTTTGATTTGCATTTCCCTTGAGCACTGCACTATTAGCACAAAAGAGGTAGCCTATTCATTGGGTTCACCTCTCAGTGGGTGGAGTTCCCAGGGTGTATTCCATAACCAATCAGATAGCTGATCATATCATTAAAGGCATGGATATTTTGGTAAGGACAATTGGGACAGAACCCCATTCCCTTATTGTACCATTTAAAATCACTGATTTCACCTAGATTCAGGGAAATAATAGTAGAATTGCTATAGCCATTGATGGATTTTCAGGAAAAATTGATTGCCATTATGGCCCTCACAAATGGATGAACTCCTTTTCTCTACAGGAGTGGAGGCCTTCTAAGCATTTTCTGTCTCAATTCAACCATGATTTTCCTACAGCTTGGGGGCCTCCCTTGTTGTATTCCCATTTCTCCTACAGGGAGAAGAGCAAATGCCTATAAAATTAATTTCCCATGAGGTGGTGAATTATTTGCTGTCATTATGGCATTGGATTCCATACCAGAGCTGTCCAATCTATGTTCTAAACCTTTTTCCCAACCTGGTTTAGGTCCATATTAATTATGTCCCCTCTTATGATTCAAGCTCACCACTTGCTTAAACAAAGTATTAATCCCATCTTCCTACCATATCTTAGAGGTCACCAAAACTTACCTGGATTTCTGTCTAGGGAAAATCAGCTAACCCTTTACCCTGCTTCCATGCCTCACTGCAATACTGCTATGGAAGCCACTCATTGCCACCTTTTGACCCATGTAAACTTGAGGGGCCTAAAACATAGGTTCCCACAGGTACCACTTAAAGACCTCAAAAAAAAATTGTTCGGAACTGTAGGTCCTGTCAAGCTTTCCTCCAGAGTCCTCCCCTTCAAAATGTAGGGAGCAATCCTCAGGGGCTTCACCCTAACCAGATTGGTGTTATACATTATTCTTCATCTGGAAAGTTTTTTTGGTTTTTTTTTTTTTTTTTTTTTTTTTTGGTTTTTTTGAGACAGGGTTTCTCTGTGGTTTTGGAGCCTGTCCTGGAACTAGCTCTTGTAGACCAGGCTGGTCTCGAACTCACAGAGATCTGCCTGCCTCTGCCTCCTGAGTGCTGGGATTAAAGGCGTGCACCACCACTGCCCGGTGGAAAGCTTAAACACATTTTTCTTTCAATGGATACCTTCTCCCAAGCCTGTTGGGCTTTGGCACATGCTAGAGAGAAATCCAAACATGCTATTAGCCATATGCTATAATGTTTTGCCATCCTTGGCTTCCTTAGCCAAATTAAAGCAGATAAAGGCCCATGCTTTATTGGTAAGGCCTTTCTACAAACCTGGAAAATTTTCTCATTCCAGTGGCATTTCATGTAATCCAAGGGGACAGGTCATCATGTAAAGGAACAAACACTTAAGTATCAACTACAAAAGCAAAAAGGGGAGTCCCTAACCCCACATGATCAATTAAGAAAGGCATTATTGACCTTAAATATTCTTTTTTGTTGTTGTTGTTTGTTTTTTGAGATAGGGTTTCTCTGTAGCTTTAGAGCCTGTCCTGGAACTAGCTCCTGTAGACCAGAATGTCCTCAAACTCACAGAGATCTACCTGCCTCTGCCTCCCAAATGCTGGGATTAAGGCATATGCCACCACCGCCTGGCTGACCTTAAATATTCTAAATTTCTCTAGAGAAGATAAAAATGTCTCCTTTTCAAAAACATTGGTATTCATCACTTACCTACAGTTCTATTTGGGTCAAATGGAGGGACTCCTTGACTGGGACCTGGAGAGGCCCAGACCTCACTGCCGGAAGAGGGTTTGGATGTGTCTTCCCTCAAAATGAAAAGAGGCCCATCTGGGTGCTGGCTAGAGATCTTAAATATTTACCACCGCAAGGGGATTGTGGTAATGATGTTCCCAGAGAGTATCCAATCCCTGAGGAGTGCCTTTCTGCTTTTTCCCCAGAAATAAAGATATGGATGCTGTTGCATATCCTGATTATGATGACGATGATAATGATGATCATGAGACCTAGAGAAGAGATGGTGAGACCTTCAGGACAAGTCCCTGTAGATGGGCTTTCATAGATTCTTACCCTGCTTCATATCCCTGCTCAGATCCTTCCTTTTTCTTATTCTCCTTCTTACTATTGGGCATTGTGTGTTCAATAAGATCACACAATTTATTTAGTGAAGATTGAAAGCAGTTGAAATACATCAGGTCAAGGTATATTATCATAGGCTGACCACTCAGGAGTCTGGCTCCCTTGTATGACTGTATGACTGGTATATTAATCCTCATATAAACACCCCTCGTCCACCCTCCACTTGATCAATGACAGGTAAGATCTCACATAGTCTAAGACAAGCCAAGGCAGGTCATGGAGTGGGCTCTTCATAAAGGAGGAACATGGTATTCAGTGATGGGTAAGAGCTCCCTCCATGTGGGAGATGACCTAAGACATGGATCATGTTTTCTACTGTCATGACGAAAGCAAAAGGGGGAAATGTTGGGCCTCATGAGGCCCAGTGTAATTTTCTGAGCCTACCTTGAGTTGGTGTGAGGCCTAATTTAACTTCCTGAGCTTATCTCAAGTATGGAGACCTGTCTTTGGCCATGACTTCCACATATAAGTGACTCAGCACATCCTGACCCAGACCCACCTCTGCTCAGTCACAGCTAGTATGGCAGAATATTATTGGCTCTTGTTCCTTACTCTGCCTCAACCCATCCCAAGCTTCTCCATCCCCATCACAACCATATATAAGTTCCTGCCTAATACCATCATTAGAGATCCTGCTTTGAAAGACCCCCCAACTCAGTGGGTGTGTTTCTCCCTGGAGGCCAGGGCAGAAGAGCTGGGTCATCTGATACTCACCATCCTGCTCAGTCCCAGGAAGAGTTGGGCAGGTCTGGCTCTGCTACTGCTCTTCCTGCCAGAGAAACCAGCAGTTCATGATTTGTGTGTGTGTGAGTGTGTGTATGTGTGTGTGTGTGTAAGATAGAAGTCAACCTCTGGGGTCAGTTCTCCAAGTTTTATTTTATTTCTTTTGAGATAGGGTCTCTGATTGCTCTGTAACTTTCCATAAACACTTGGCTAGCTAACTAAGGAGACATTTGTCTACATGTCCCAGTTCCATTGATCGTGTTATAATTCCTTGTGACCATACCTTTTTTCTTTTTCTATTCAAAATGGATTTTGGGGCTCAAATTGAGATCCTTAAGCTCATAAGACTAGCTCACCTGTCTTCTCAGCCCTCCACAACTTCTGTTTTTTGTTGCTGCTGCTGTTGTTGTCACTGTGTGGTTCTGGTTTAGTTTTTGACACAATTTTGTGTAATCTAGAGACTGGCCCCCCAAGTGCTGTATAGCATTTGTGTCTGAAGGCCAAATGTTGATATGAAAGGTCTTCCCCAATCTCTATTCCCTATGTATTTATTTATTTGTCTAAATGAGGCAATTCTCTGGCATATGATTTTGGTTCTGAGAAAGTGTTATAAATGTCTAGTCATCAAAATGAACAAATTTTACTGTTGTAATATTTCTTCAAGTTGAATTTGAGCACCAGTGAGAAGGATCAGTGGAAAAACACTGTTTTGTGCAAGACAATAAAGCTAACCTAAATCCCTATAGAAATCAAGCTTTGGTATTAGATACACAGTTGATGGCTGACTATCATACTTTATTACATCTATATCAGATAAATGAAAATATTTCTTTGAATACATACATGAGGTATTTAATGTTTCTTATAATTTCTCTCTCTCTTTTTTTTTTTTTTTTTTTTTTTTGGTTTTTCAAGACAGGGTTTCTCTGTGGCTTTGGAGCCTGTCCTGGAACTAGCTCTGTAGACCAGGCTGGTCTCGAACTCACAGAGATCCGCCTGCCTCTGCCTCCCGAGTGCTAGGAATAAAGGCGTGTGCCACCATCGCCCGGCCTCTTATAATTTCTTTTATCAGTCATTTTAACATTAACATTGATAAGTCACTTTAAGAAACAGCACACGGGGGCTGGAGAGATGGCTCAGAGGGTAAGAGCACTGGCTACTCTTCCAGAGGTCCCGAGTTCAATTCCCAGCAACCACATGGTGGCTCACAACCATCTGTAATGAGACCTGGTGCCTTCCTTGCCAGCAGTACATTGGATGCTAAATAAATAAATCTTTAAAAAAAAAAAAAGAGCACACATTGAGAGTTCATCATCTACCCTTGGACTTGTACTCAATAGGAAAACACATAAACATTGTGAGTTCAAATGTATACCTAAATCATTACTAACATCCAAGCTAAGACGAATAACAAACAACAAATCTCAAGGGAATTTGTGAAAAGATGAGAATCAACCAGGAACAACAACCCACCACCCTTACTTGAAAAGTATGATCAAACATGGACTGATATTTCAATAACCAATGGAACAATTATATGATAGGGGCTCCATTCTATACATTACAGCAGAAAAATACATATCACTAAGTACAGGCACAATAGAAGATGAACAAAAGTCACAGAAGGAATATAGGGACTACAAAATAAACTTCATTAAATGGATTTGCCACACATAGAGCACACTTTAGTGACTATCTCATATGTTTCAAAATAGAAACCACACTGCCATGATCTCCTCCACCAGTCTGGAGTGAACATGGTGCATAATTTACTTACTTTAAGGCTATAAAGAGAAACAATTATTCTTGAAGCTAAAGACAACTGTGAAGTCTAAATTCATTAACAACCTGTTTTCATGAATAGGGATTTCTTCTTTATGAGTTTGTGCCTATTTCAGACTTCAAACGCATATAAATAGACTTTAAAATATTTCCAGCACTAGATTTTGAGCTCTGGGATTGGTTTTGTGTTCAGTTGGACAAGAGTAGAGTGTGTTTCTTTGACTCTGGTTTAAGATTCAAAGGGTAGTTCCTACAATGGCCCTTAACATTTGGCTCTGTTTTGGGGGTGATGTTGTTTCTTTAACTAGCTCTAGATTCAGGGCCAAAGTGTTTCCTTTGGATTTCATTTCAGGACCAGGGTGTGTTTCTTTGAAAGGACCTTTTTCCTACCCATAGGACTTCATAAATTCATAAATTGGGTTTTGGCCATCAGTTTGCTGGTGCAAACAAAATAAAGAGGTATCATAATGCTTGAACAGATCATTGACACTATCAAATTTTTCTACAGAATAAATGTTGATTAACTGACTTTAAGTGTATTGGCTTAATATCTTAAAAAATAATTTAGAATAAACCCTCAATTTCTTCTTCAGGTACCCAAAGACTATTGTAATATGGAAAAACATTATCAGACTGATTACCAAAAAGTTTTACTCCAGTATAAAGTGGAAAACATTAGCACACTGAATTCATTTAAGAGTTTCACTGCAATATAATTTTTCTCATGATTTTGAAAACTACACTCATTAAATTCATAGTTTCTCTCCAGGAGGGTTTATTTCATGTAGTTGGAGATTACTGTGACAAAGGATTTACCACACAAATTATATTCATGGTTTCTTTCCAGAATGTGTACTTTTGTACATTTGAAGATGAATAAGACATGAAAAGGCTTTATCACACTGATTTCATTCATACTGTTTCTCACCAGCATGTGTTTTTGTATGCCTGTGAATATTACTGTGATCTGTAAAGGTCTTAGCACACTGAATAAAATCAAAGGGTTTCTCTCTACTGTGTGTTATTTTATGCCTTTGAAAATGACAGTGATGTGCAAAGGTATTACCACACTGATTATATTTGTAGGATTCCTCTCCAGTGTGTATTCTTTTGTGCTTCTGAAAATAATAATAAAAAGGTTTTTACCACACTGATTTTATTCAAACTATTTCACTACAGTATTTGTTCTTTGATGTGGGAAGGTCATATGTCAATCTGTTGATTTCATTGGTTAATAAAGAAACTGCCTTGGCCCATTTGATAGGCCAGCCCTTAGGTGGGTGGAATAGAGAGAACAGAATGCTGGGAGGAAGCAAGGCAATCGCCATGCCTCTCCTCTCTGGGTCAGATGCAATGAAGCTCTGGCCCAAGATGGACATAGGTTAGAATCCTTCCCAGTAAGCCACACAGATTATTAGAAATGGGTTAGTCAGGATGTGAGAGTTAGCCAGTAAGAGGCTAGAGCTAATGGGCCAGGCAGTGTTTAAAAGAATACAGTTTGTGGCCGGGCAGTGGTGGCGCACGCCTTTAATCCCAGCGCTTGGGAGGCAGAGGCAGGTGGATCTCTGTGAGTTCGAGACCAGCCTGGTCTACAAGAGCTAGTTCCAGGACAGGCTCCAAAACCACAGAGAAACCCTATCTCGAAAAACCAAAAAAAAAAAAGATTTCAGTTTGTGTGCTGTTATTTTGGGGCATAAGTTAGCCAGGCGACTGGGAGCCGGGTGACAGGAACGCTGCCTGCAGCTCTTTCTACAGTTCTTTGATGACATTGACAATGACTGTGTTGTGCAAAGGCCTTACCACACTGATTATGATCTCCAGTATGCTTTATGCAGTTGATGAATACAATAACCAGGAAAGGTCTTATCACACTGATTACATTCGTAGGATTTCTACCTAGAGTGAGATCTTTTATGCCTCTTAAGATTACTGTGAGCTGCAAAGACCTTACCACACTGATTACATTCATAGGGTTTCTTTTCGGTGTGTTCTTTTATGCAGTTGAAAAGTACTCTGCAAAGGCCTTACCACATTGATTATATTCATAAGGTTTCTCTCCAGTATGTGTTCTTTTATGACTTTGAAGACCACTGTACTGTGCAAAGGCCTTACCACACTGATTACATTCATAGGGCTTCTCTCCAGTATGTCTTCTTTGATGCAATTGAAGTGTACGGTGCACTGCAAAGGCCTTACCACACTCATTACATTTATAGGGCTTCTCTCCAGTATGTGTTCTTTTATGATTTTGAAGACCACTCAGCTCTGCAAAGGCCTTACCACACTGATTACATTCATAAGGTTTCTCTCCAGTATGTGTTCTTTTATGACTTTGAAGACCACTGTGCTGTGCAAAGGCCTTACCACACTGATTACATTCATAGGGTTTCTCTCCAGTGTGTGTTCTTTGATGCAATTGAAGTGTACGGTGCACTGCAAAGGCCTTACCACACTCATTACATTTATAGGGTTTCTCTCCAGTATGTGTCCTTTTATGACTTTGAAGATTACTGTGAGCTGCAAAAGCCTTCCCACACTCATTACATTTATAGGGTTTCTCTCCAGTATGTGTTCTTTGATGCTTTTGAAGACCACTTTGCTGTGCAAAGGCCTTTTCACACTGATTACATTCATAGGGTTTCTCTCCAGTGTGTGTTCTTTCATGCCTTTGAAGATCACTATGACAATCAAAGGCCTTACCACACTGATAACATCCATAGGGTTTTTCTCTAGTATGTGTCCTTTTATGCTTTTGTAGATTACTGTGACCTGAAAAGACCTTACCACACTGATTACATTCATAGGGTTTCTCTCCAGTCTTTGTTCTTTCATTCCATTTAAGGTGACTGTCATATGTCAAGGGTTTACCACACTGAAGATATACTGAAATTTTCTCTCCAGTTTGATTTCTTTCAATCCTGCAAGGATAATTGGCACATGTAAAAGCTTTACTACAGTCAACTAGTTGTGCCTAAACATTTCTATAAATTAATTTTATAATATGTTCCAATTGTAAAAAGGAATCAGATGCTAAGTTTTAAAAACTGTGTCTAAACTCATGTTTTGATCTTTAATTAGGCACTGTTTTGCAACTTTGAAAATATCTCCAATGATAAATTCCTTTCTTTTATGGCTTACCTTTTCACCTTCACAGAAACTTTTTTTCTCTATGATATTTTACACATATGTGAAGAGAATTGAATAGACTCAGAGCTTTAACGTACATGAATTCTCCTATACTGTGAATCATATTGCATTTGCTATGTGAACAAGGACACCGGAAAGTATTTGCACAGTGTTAGAACTCATAGGGCTTTTTTGCAGTGTGAGTTTGTTCATGTATTAAAAATGATGGTGGAAAACCAATTACTTGCATAGTGGAAACAAATTCAACAAGTATACTCTGCATGGGAACTACTTCTTATCATCTAACTGTTTTTAGAGAGAGGTATGCTACATCTCACCATATCCCAATGTTCATATGCTTGTATCTAGAATAACATATGGTATACATAGTAACGAAGAATAACAAATAAAAGATTTCCACATTGAATTATCAGGGTTTGACTTGCAGTTCCTCACAGACTTGTGGTATAGGTATCAAGGTTTCTCCAGAACAACTTGACTCGACTCTAACTGCTCCTCTGACTGAACTTAGCACAGTCACAAGAAGTGTATGAGTAATACAAGATTTACTATGGGCTATTGGTTTTATTTTTTTTTTTTTTTTTTTTTTTTTTTTGGTTTTTTCGAGACAGGGTTTCTCTGTGGTTTTGGAGCCTGTCCTGGAACTAGCTCTTGTAGACCAGGCTGGTCTCGAACTCACAGAGATCCGCCTGCCTCTGCCTCCCGAGTGCTGGGATTAAAGGCGTGCGCCACCACCGCCCGGCTGGGCTATTGGTTTTAGTAGGAAGTTTTGCAGATATACTTATTATCTCTTTAGTGTGTATACCTTTTCTATTATGAGTAGCAAGCTAGAAATGTATTTGCAGATCTACAACAAAGTTCTCATGGTGTTATGCCTCAAAAGGTGATATCTGTTTTGGGCATTGCTTTCCTGACTTCTTTCTTAAGAGAATGTCATTCAAATGCAATTCACATATATGAAATATGGATTCATGAAAAATTGATAACCATCAGTGCACTTATAGTTGTGCTTATTTACACTGTTGTTCCACTTAAAACTTCCAGGACACATGACAACTTCATCAGAGGCACATTGTTATCAGCTTTGCACATGAAAATTACCTTTCATGTCTTCTAGAACATTGACAATGTTCTTCACTATTATGGTCTTCCCAAATGCATCCTAAAACATAATACCAGAAAATATATGTTATATTATTGAAAACTGTACAATATTTAAACTGTTATCTTAAGGAAACCTTAGAACTATGACTGCTTTATTCAACTCATTCTTATTCTTTCTAAATCAAATTACAAAAGAACATGATTAACCAAGAAAAAGTTGTCCCCTTATTTTGAAACATGAAGGAAATTCATTTTTTACCTATAGTAGTGAGGTTCCTGTAGGTCTCCAGCATCACATCTTTGTAGAGATTCTTCTGGGAAGGATCCAGCAAATTCCACTCTTCCTGACTGAAGTTGATATGCACATCATCATAGGTCACTGCCCTCTAAAATATTTCATTCATGTGTTTAAAAGGAAGTATGATGGTGACAACACTGTAAAATATATACTTCCCCACTCTTATTCCATGAGACAGTCACTTTAGAAGGAAATTGAATAGGAGAGTCACCTCTGCCATTTCTGTACACTTTGAATGGGATGCCACCTTACAAAAGAACTGTCTATTACTAGGGAGAGCTAAGGAAACAGGTAAACAGGATATAGTACACATGAGAAAACTGTATGGAAAAATGATGGAGGAGTTACTTTCATTTAATAAAGAAACTGCCTAGGCCCATTTGATAGGCCAACCCTTAGGTGGGTGGAGTAAACAGAACAGAATGCTGGGAGAAAGAAGTCGAGTCAGCATTTGCCATGATTCTCTCACTCCAGACAGACGCAGGTTAAGATCTTTCCTGGTAAGCCACACCTCATGGGGCTACACTCATTATTAGAAATGGGTTAAAGCAAGATGTGAGAGCTAGCCAGTAAAAGGCTAGAGCTAATGGGCCAACCAGTGTTTAAAAGAATAGAGTTTCCATGTAATTATTTTGGGTAAGGCTAGCCATGCGGGCGGCCGGGCGCCAGGAACGCAGCCCCGCTGCTTCTTAATCCAACAGAAAAATACTAATTACAAAAAAGAAAAATACAGTGGACAAACTGGGTATATTGACTCATGCCTTTAAGCACAGGACTCAGAAAGCAGAGGTATGTATATTTGTCTCTGAGTTGAATGCCAGCCAAGTCTATGGAATCATGTCCAGGACAGGTGGAAGTACACATTAAGTCCATGTCTCCATTGCAAAAATCAGTGAATAAGCCGGGCGGTGGTGGCGCACGCCTTTAATCCCAGCACTTGGGAGGCAGAGGCAGGCGGATCTCTGTGAGTCCGAGACCAGCCTGGTCTACAAGAGCTAGTTCCAGGACAGGCTCCAAAACCACAGAGAAACCCTGTCTCGAAAAACCAAAAAAAAAAAAAAAAAAAAAAAATCAGTGAATAAAAATCAGATATAAAGAATTCAGAGATGTGTACTGAAGCTCTCACAAAGAATTATGCATTCACTCCAGTTCTGTATTAATATTCCAGACAGCAGAAGTGTCTTATTTTAATCTGTAATACCAATAACATTTTATAAAAAGGAGATACATTTTTAAAATAATTACAAATGGACAGATGAAAACATTAGCAATATAAATATTGGACACAACTAATTAACACAGGTCTGGAAATATGGCTGAGTACTACTGAGCTCTTCCTGGTCTTGAATAGAGGTGGGCACAAATGCCAGTACTTACATTGGGATTGCAACTATTTATTATTCCAAGTTCAAGATTCTGAGATGCTTTGATCACTCTGATGACCAGGTACCCATATGGTGCATATCCATGCAGACACAAAAAATAGTCATATTGAGTAAAAAATTAAAAGCAAGCATAACAGGCAGGAAGAAGTTCATGTACCTGCAATTCAATGACTCAGAATGCTTAGGCAGTATTAATGTCATGAATACATGGCATCCTGGGAATCAGAATGAAACCTTCTGTCAAATTTAAAGTTCAAGATATGGGGCTGGAGAGGTGGCTCAGAGGTTAAGAGCATTGCCTGCTCTTCCAAACGTCAGGATTATGTTCAGGATTCTATACTTATGTGCCCTTTGAATAAGACATCACCTTATGAGAGAAATATCAATTAGCAGAGAGAGAGACAAGGAAGCAGGGCAGCAGTACATAGTACACAAGAAAATTCAATGAAGAAATACTAACTACTGAAGGAAGAATAAGATAGAGAAACTGGGTGTATTATGAAAGAAGAATAAATTTTAAAAAATCAAAGGAAGGAATATGAGCACAGTTAGGGAAGATTTGACCAAGGTAAGACTAAAACTTATAAGAGCAAACAACGAATCATGTAGGTCTGTCTCAGGCTGTTAGGACTTCATTCTCAAAGGGTCTACATAGTTCTATTCCTGTAAACTTTTATACATGTCTCTATTTTGCTGGTTCCACTCTCTGTATGCAGCTCTCCAGGGCATATGTCTCACAGCCTGGTTATCTCAACATCCTATCATCTCAACATACAAATGTGGCTTCATCTTCACAGACTCATACAGTGAAATCTCACAGAATCTGCACCGAGTTTCTGACTCCGCAAAACAAATTGGTGCAACAATGCTGAACTGAAACCACAGAAGAAGATTCTATGACTTATAAATTTTGCATCATTTTCATTTCCACTACAAGTACAACATGTGTTATTGCCCCTCCCCTAAATTTGGCTTCTAACTTGTGGTGGACAATATTACACTTGATCAAAGCTGATAAGATGCTGGTAGCAATGGCTTTATCAGAGTTACAGCAGATGGCAATTAAGGTTTGGAAGTCACCCCACCAGATGAATAATTCTCTGATGGAGAAACCTTGTTTCAAGGAAGGCTAATAGTGCCATAGACTCAGAACACTGTTTGCTTCTGTCTGTAATTTACATGTGTAAAACAGCTGTGGAATCACCCCATTACCAGGGATTTTCATAGAAACTGCACATGTAATTTCAAGATTTCATCTCAATCTTGTGGGCATTTACTCTGTGAACTATCAAAAGATGAATCCTCACTAAAGTGTCTAATTTTGATCAATTGAAAATATACTGGGATATGCTTCATAACTAGATCTATTCTTCCACAAAGACCGTAATGCACTTAGGCCCTGATTTCTATCAATGACTCAGATGAACATAAGAGAATGGCGATGTTTCCCAATTCCAGGCAGCTGCAAACAATTCACATATTTTAGACCTCAATGCAAAATCAAAGTAGACTAACTGCCACTACAATGAAATGCACAAGGACAAAACCCACAGGTGTGATTGTTGAGCCAAGACCCAGCATAAAGCAAGTTTGGTGCCAGTTTCTCACTTGCAAAAAGTCAGGCTGATAACATGAAGACATAACTCCCCACACCAAGGCACCTACCTGCACAGCACCAGAGCCTGGCTCACAGCAGAGTGTTGCCATGGTTACTCACTCACAGTCTGTCTGGCCATGCAGTGTAAATAAGAGCTTTCTGTTGGGAATATCTATAACTGTATGGAAAATGAGAGGAGAGAGATTTCAAGATGCAGTAATGAGAAAGCTACCAATAGAACATGTGTGTTCCTTTCCTACCCAGAAGATAGAAATGTTTAGTTCTAACCAACATTCATGGATTTTAATATTAATAATAATTATTATTATTTTCAAACCCTAGTTCCCCAAAGGTCTTTGGAGCTTGTTCCCCAAAGACCACAATAGAACAGAATTACGGAAGGTTCTGTATGGAGTTGCTTCTTTGAATTAGGAATCAGGTTGCCTATGCCTACAGAAATTGAAGGCTTAGATGGATGGAGTCTTGCCCTTAGGTTACCTTCCTAGGCTTCCATGCTAAGAGGAGCCTTCTCTTTAATGGTGTTAAACTTCACAGAATGTTCTCTCTCTTCTTCACCACAGGACTGCCCTTTAAACTGCCTCATGCCGCTTTTCTCTATTAAACTGAATCTTCATGTCTTTCTGCCCTACTTGTTTCTTTTTCACTGCTGGCCTAAATGAGTCAACAGTGATAATCACCCAACATAGTAAATCCTTTTCCAAGAAATCAGCCAGTTATTTTTTAATTGTGCCTTACTTAGATTCTCAGAGAATAGAGAAAATAGAAATGATATGGGAACAAAATATTATACAAATGACCTCTAACTAACTTATTCATGGATTCTGTTCCCAACTAAAACCCTATGAGCTCAAGCTCCACTGTCAGCATTGCTTTCAATTCTCCCATGTTCCTGGTCTTACAACAATAGCTAATGAAGCTCCGGCTGCACCTTCTATGGCCTTTGCCATCTAAAGTCCCAATATCGTTCACATTCCCCCAGAAGACAACGTTCTCATGTTCTACCCAGCAGAAATAAACACTTCTTGTATATCACCTGTTGTTCTGACTTGCCCGTTTCCTGCTGTTATTAAATTCTCTCTAACTAAAATCATCTCAGGTAATGAACAGGTTTATTTTACTGATATCGAAAGGCCATAACCCACAATTGTGAGAGCTTAGGTTTGAAACTCAAGCTACGAATAGAAGTCAAAAACCACAGAGAAACATTGTTTACTGATTTTTGCTCTTGCTTAGTCACTGGTTCTAAGCTAGATGTTTTTATTTTCTTTATTGGGGGAGGGGTTCACCCACTGAAACAGTTTACCTGAGCTAATGGGAGCTCACCAACTCCAGCTGGACTGGGAAGAAACACGCATAGGACCAAACTAGTCCTTTGAGAGTGGTTGACAGTTCCATGGCTGGGGCAGACTGAGGGGCCATTGGCAGTGGCACCAGGATTTATCCCTACTGCATGTACTGATTTCTGTGGGTATACCCATCATGGTCTTAACCTCTTTGTTCACATTCTCACTCCTCCCACTCTTCACCTGGTCTTTGGCAACTCAATCCAGTGCTCTAATGTGGGTCTCTGCCTCTGTTTCCATCAGTTGCTGGATGAAGATTCTCTTTTCTTATCCTTGTCAGGCCCACTTGCTTAGTGTAAATGGAGACTCTGTTTTCATTTCTCAACTGCCAAGACCCAATGAGTCACACAGAAACTATATTAATTACATTATTCTATAACCAATGGCTCAGGCATATTCCTCATTAGCCCTTATATCTTACACAAACCCATTTATATTAATGTATGTATTGTCACAAGGCTGTGACTTACTTCTCCTTCAGTGGCTATATGGTATCTCTTTGACTCAACCAATTTTCTCTATTACTGTTCAGATTTCCCATCTGCCTTTAATTGGCTAAGCCATTGGCAAAAACAGCTTTATTCATCTACCAATGAAGCAAGATACATACAGATGGACATCCACATAATCTCCCCTTTTCTGTCTAATTTAAAAGGAAGGTTTTAATTTTAACACAGAAAATATTACATATACAAAAGAGTTATCAAACAATAATTATAGTTACAATATTTAATCAACTTACATTTTGCAAAGGAAGGTAAATAATCCATCATCTTTCCTACCTTCATGAGTCTAAACTTTTATATCAAAAAAAAAATATATATATATATTACCACAACTAAAGAAGACTATAATTATAACTATCTAGTTCTCAACTCCATCAAAAAACCCAGAAGGATATATCATTAGCCTGGAATGTCTGTGGAAACAAAAGCATAACCTGTTTCCCAAAATAATATACCCTTAGACTCACATTTTGAAGTCAAGATACCTTTAAAATTTATGTTGAGCTAGCATAGCAGCCCCCAGAATCAAATGTCTCTCTGCAATCAAAAATTCAAAGCAAACAAAATAATATATGTAACCCAGACTCTTTGTATATTTTCTATGTATTTAATGCCCCTTGATTGATTTATTCAATTTTTTTCCTTTAAGAACCCCAGTGTAAAATCCTTACATTATTATTTTTTTAAAGATTTTATTTATTCGCCGGGCGACAGTGGCGCATGCCTTTAATCCCAGCACTCGGGAGGCAGAGGCAGGCAGATCTCTGTGAGTTTGAGACCAGCCTGGTCTACAGAGCTAGTTCCAGGACAGGCTCCAAAGCCACAGAGAAACCCTGTCTCGAAAAACCAAAAAAAAAAAAAAAAAAAAGAAAAGAAAAGATTTTATTTATTTATTATGTATACAACATTCTGCCTCCATGTATGCCTGAATGCCAGAAGAGGGAGCCAGATCTCATTACAGATGGTTGTGAGCCACCATGTGGTTGGTGGGAATTGAACTCAGGACCTCTGGAAGAGCCGCCAGGGCTCTTAACCACTGAGCCATCTCTCCAGCCCCCCTTACATTATTTTTTAATCTATGACTCTGTCTGTAATTATCCTCTGTCCCAAGCCGATGCAAATTTATCAAATAGATCGTGACCCATTCAGAGGCCTTTTTTTCTGAATCTGTCTTTACTATTTATCTGAAATTCTTTTCTGATAAATTTTCTGGCTGCCTAGACACGAATAATTAAATACAGAATATATAATTAAAACAGTGTTTGGCCAATGCCTTAGGTATATCCCTAGTTAGCTCTTACATGTTAAATTCATCTATTTCTATTTTCTATGTATCACCATGACTGCTGTGGCTTACAGTTAATATTCTGGCATTTTTTTACCTTCAGTATCCAAATGGCATTTCTTTGACTCTATCTTTGTTCAGACTTCCTACCTGGCTTCACCCTACTAAGTTAATGGCCAAGACAACTTTATTCATCAGCCAATAAAAGCACCACATATACAGACGGACAACACATATCAACTATGGTATGGCTTCTGGTCTCCCTCACAGTTCCTTAAAAAAGAGCCAGAGGAGAAACCTGTAAAGAATTTGCAAGCTACATCTAACTGGTATGCATTCCCAGGGTCCCACAATAGCTATGACTGCCCATCTGGGACTCACAACAGGAGCATCTCCCTCTACTGGGTTACCAGAATATACACAACAGACAAAAGAAGCCTTCCCAGCTCTGCTTTTTACTGTATGTGCATACAGAACCCTAATCTGGAAAATTCTTCAAAAGCACACAGTCCTTTGTGTACAAATTCCAACAGACAACCCTTTGTTTCATAGCTGGGAAGTTCTGTAGTCAAAAGCAGGTCACATGCAAACAGTAACTGTTATTGTGTAACTGTTGTTACAGAAAAAGAGACCATGAATTAGAAAACAGCGAGGAGCCAATGGAAGAGCTTGTAGGCAGGAAAGAGACTGTGGGCTTGATGGAGTCATATTCTCAAATAATTATTCCAGAAAACTGGAACACAATCTATGGCAACATGTTCCAGAGACTAGGGGTTTGTATGAGAGCAAACCAAGGATAACTCACATCCTTTTCCCTTGGCTATACACTTTAAACCTTGAAATTAATAGTCCTGTCAGGCAGGGCCACACTATTTTACCCAGACTTTCTATATTGGTTGAACCAGTATAACTTCAGTAATTTGATTTTGTGATAAATCATTCCTGTATCCAGATTAATTTTATTATAAAATTGGCCCTTTATCCAGATTATTGAAAGTGCTGTTCTATGGACCCCAAGTAATGGTCAGTCAGGACATTTATGAACCATCAAATGTTAGTAAATGACTCTATATTGATACTCTCAACTAATATTGAAGCAGGAAATTTTTTCCCCATTATTCTCTCCCTCTTTTCTGCCCCTCCCTTTCTGCATTGTCACTACTCCAGCATCAAAGGTGGCCATAAACTCAATTCTTACACAGGTCCCACTTCATTTGCATGTCCAGAAACCAGACACAGAGAATAATGGGCAGTCATTAACTGGTCAAATTTCTCATTATCACTGTGCTGTCATGGCCCAATATTGAAGGATTTGCAGGACTGTCTTCCCAGCTCTTGGCAGCAGAGGTGGGATTGGGTGTTCAAAGCAATTCTCAATTACTTAGCATGAGGCAAGCTTAAGCCACAGAAGACATTACTCTACACAGATATCAATAATCGACATCACTTAAGAGAAATGGAATGAAACTATTAATCACCTAGAAACATTGGAGAGAAGAAAATAGAGATAGTGAACTATTTCACTTTAAAAATGTTAAAAGTGGCACAAAAAGATGATATTTTAAAATAATAAAAATAGGGGGCTGGAGAGATGGCTCAGCGGTTAAGAGCATTGCCTGCTCTTCCAAAGGTCCTGAGTTCAATTCCCAGCAACCACATGGTGGCTCACAACCATCTGTAATGAGATCTGGTGCCCTCTTCTGGCCTACAGACATACACACAGACAGAATATTGTATACATAATAAATAAATATTTAAAAAAATAAAAAATAAATAAAATAATAAAAATAATGTATTTCAAGATTAAAAAAATACAACTATATTCATTTGAGAAGAAGTAGGACCTTCTCTAGAAGAGGGAATGTTATTAATAAGAAATAGATTAATTTTGCCCATATGTACTTGTTGGCTGCTGAGATTTGTAACTTAACACACAGAGTTAAAATCAGTGACCTTTATCTCAAATCTCCCAGCTGACATACTTGTGTCAAGGAATGTTGTTCTTTTTTTCATAAACTTTGTATAATTGTAGACCCTGCGTATATGTCAGCATGGCTAATACCAGGTATACATTTACACCTTAGAGAGTTAATGTGTCATTTTAGACACATCAGTTTTGATACTCAATACTTTTCTATTTATTTATTTATTTTGGTTTATTGAGACAGGGTTTCTCTGTAACTTTGCTGGAACTATTTCTTTTTTTTTTTTTTTTTTTTTTGCTTTTTCAAGACAGGGTTTCTCTGTGGTTTTGGAGCCTGTCCTGGAACTAGCTCTTGTAGACCAGGCTGGTCTCGAACTCACAGAGATCCGCCTGCCTCTGACTCCCAAGTGCTGGGATTAAAGGCGTGCACCACCACTGCCCGGCGCTGGAACTATTTCTATAGACTAGGCTAGCCTCAAAATCACAGAGATCTGCCTGTCTCTACCTTACAATTGCTGGGATTATAAGTAGGTGCCAATACTGCCTGGCAGATATATCAACATTTACGTTTTAATTATGTGGACCAAAAAACTTAATATTAATTTTCACTTTCCAGGTTAGGAAGGTTTGTTCTTTGTAACAAAGACATCAAAAATCCTCCTGACTCTTGCAAGACTGGCACTTTGTTAGGGAAAGAGATTCTCAGTGGTGAGATGGGGTAACTATTTCCCAAATAAATTGAGCTCAAAGAAAGAAAAATACATATTACCATGCTAAAGAATAAAAATCCATAAGAATTATGCTATGTTTTCAATTGGTTTGAAGTATGAAATAATTTTTAAAAGAATAGGTGGCATCTGTAACATGGTAACAGTCTCTCTTTTGACAAATAGTGGTAACATCAAGAGCTTCTGGAGACATAGGCAGTACATAGAATGATTGGAACACATAACTTCCTCTAATTTAGACATAAAAGAAATGTGTAAAAAACACTTTGAAAGGATCCAAATTACATGATCAAATGTTTTCATTCAAGGAGAAAAAGTAGCAAGCAGAAGTAGAAAATAATAGTCCCTGAAGGGACCTGGGAAATTGCCAATTTGTACACCTAAACTAGGAATATAGCACTCCAGTAACAGAATTTAACATGAAGGAATATAACATGTTTACACCTGCATGTTCTTGGCTATATTGTTTGGCCTCTCTGTAACTGAATTTCCATAAAAGTATAATACTGCCTTCTGTATATTTCAGGACAGTTGTGAAGATAAACAAAGGAGCAGGCTCCAGATTACACCTTGAATAATTGGAAATAAAAACAGACAACTTGCCAGGCTAGACATTTAGGCAGATGGGAGAGTTAGAAAGCAAAGATCTTCCCAGGATAAGTTTTTAAGTGCACTTGTGACCTGAATCAGCATACCATTCTTCAGTGACAGCCTTCTGAGTGAAGAAGGGAGTGAGAAAGACAGGAAAAGTAAAATGTAAAAAAGCTAAAAAGTTAAGGTGGGCAGGTCCTGCAGATACCTAGTAAGCTAAGAAAAATAGCATCTTGCCTGGTGATGGTGGCACAGGCCTTTAACCTCAGGACTTAGGAGTCGGGGCCCTGTGATCTCTGTGAGTTTGAGGATAGCCTGGTCTACAGAGTGAGTTCCAGGATAGTCACGACCATCCTACAGATATAAAGTTACCAATGCCTCCTAGAGAAGCTTGTTAGAGGCTTGTTGGCAACTCCTTTATATCACTAATTCTACTCTTCTATTTTGCAGCTTAGAAATACAGTGCTACCCAATGGGTGAGCTGCCTTGATATCCTCCACATAGTTAAATATAAATGGAGATTGTATGTAAAGGTTAAATGCAAAGTGCTCAATATCGAGAAGATGCTGGAGTTACCAGGCCTCTCTGAGTGTGGCAAATTGTTTCCATGAATGCATCAAGCCTGTTGAAGTTGACAAGAAAGATGTTTGTACACACAGCACCCTGCTCCCAATTCTCTAAGCAGATTAAGCCCACAGCACAGTTATTCAGAGGCCTGTCCCTAGGTCTATGAATTAACAAGGACCGCAGGAGACTTTAAAACACAGGGAATCTGGCGGCAGGTTCCGAGTCAGATTCCGGGAGGACGCACCTTACCGTCTCCCGCACCTCACCCTCTGCTCCTCCCCCATCTGGAGACAGCATTCCCTCGCTCACCATGTTGTGGTTTTCCAGATCGCCAAAGCTCTCGGTTCATCATCTCCCAGCAGCAGCAACTTCATCTCAGTACAAAAAACCACTGCCGCCAGCGCCTCAGCAAAGCCGAGTCTGAAGGCGGCTGCCCGGAAGAGCTCGGCACCGCTTCTGCCTGGCAGGTCACCTCGAGAGCCTGATTGGCTAGTGAGGCCTGAGTGACAAGAACACCTCCTTTGGGGTTATAGTGTGCTTAAAGACACAGCACAGTGGTTCCTGGCCATTCCAGTCAAAGATCTTTTCTAGATCGGCCAAGATATGCGTTTCAATTGCACTCGCCCCTGGCTCCAAAAGCAGACACTGTCATCTTCTTGCGCTCCATAGGAACTTTCCGTTTCTCCTCCAGGACACACTGTGGCTAGCTAGCCTGTACTGTGCATTGTGCTAGGTGGGTGCACGGATTTCCTGTCCCACACGGGGAAGGATGCCCAGAATACTAACAGTTAAAGAGAGTTTTAAGGTCAAAAGGAGATGTTTGTTCTGTGCCTTGCTTCATTTGAGGTCGGATAAATTGAAGATACTTTTTACATGGTTTTCACAGGGATTTCATACGACAGAAAAGAGAAAGCAGCAACCAGATCTTAAACAAAATGACAGGTCTTTTCCCTATCAGAAAGCTGGATGATTGCTCAATTGTTTTGCAAGTTTTATTCCTGAAATTCAAAGCAAGCTCCAGGCAAATGTATAAAAATCAAAAGAGTAGTGTTCATGGAAATTTGAATACATAGAGAATAAAGGAGCTAGGAAGAATGTCTTCATGAGCACTATTGTTAGCCAGCACATCTCCCTCCATGGTCAGGTGGATAAAATATACAACTGCAGTATTCAAGATTCTATTCATGGCCGGGTGGTGGTAGCCAACGCCTTTAATCCCAGCACTCGGGAGGCAGAGGCAGGTGGATCTTTGTGAGTTTGAGGCCAGCCTGGTCTGGTCTACAAGGGCTAGCTACAGAGAAACCCTGTCTTGAAAAACCAAAAAAGATTCACTACAAAAACAGAACAGGGAGAATGAATCTCACTATGTATGTAGAAAGTGGGCTTATTAGCATGTCTCACAAGCTGCGTTTCTGGTCGTCCTGGTTCAGGTCATCTAAAAATAGTTCCCTACCAATGGCAATTGAAGAATGCAAGAGATTGGTTCTCTGCCTTTTGTCTAATATTAAGTAAAGAATCCAGTAGTTGTTCAGTCCTTGATGTACAATGTCTCAGCTGGTTTTAAGTATTCACCAAAATTACAAGAAAGTAGGCTCTAAAGCTAGTAAAGAAATGAGCTTGGTAGCCAGAGCTAGAGCAAGGAGGCAAAACCAGAGACTTTTCTTCTTCAAAATACTTTATATGTGATTGCTGCTACCAGGATGGGAGATGCTGGTTAAAGTTGGGTCATAGTCTTTGTTTGAATCAGATTTTTTTTTTTTTGAGATATCTTTTTTTTTTTTGGATTTTTCGAGACAGGGTTTCTCCATACCTTTTGGTTCCTGTCCTGAAACTAGCTCTTGTAGACCAGGCTGGCCTCGAACTCACAGAGATCCGCCTGTCTCTGACTCCCGAGTACTGGGATTAAAGACGTGCACCACCACCGCCTGGCTTTTTTGAGATTTCAAGACAGGATTTTTTCTGTGTAGTTTTGAATCTCAATCTGTAGGCCAGACTAGTCTCAAACTCAGAAAATCCCAATGCCTCTGGCTCTTCAGTCATGGTGTTAAAAGTGTGTAGTGACACCAAGCAGCTAAAGGTGGGTCCTATTATCTCATATTATACAGATTAATGGAGGATTTTCCCACGTCAAAACCTTTAAGTAAAATCTCTCTCAGGTATAATCAATTCTTTATGTATTAGTTAATCCCAGAGGTAATCAGTTTGACTATGAAAAATAGCCATCTCAGCAGCCAAGACAGAAGAAATGAGAAAAAAATCTTGCCTGCAGGAGGCACAAAATGCATGGGAGTTATTTCCAAAACAGTGCTTTTCCTCAACAAAGGAAGCATGGGGATTTTACTTAGGGAGTCTGAACACAAAAGATAGAGAACACAAAACCAGAAAACTTCAAGGCAAAGTCACCTAACAGTCCTCTATACAGTGATCCTGGGTGAACGGTTATGATGATCTCTGTTACTCTCAGAGCAAAGCTGCTTTTGCTCTGAGCAGGGTGACTAGGCAAACTAGACAAGAAGGAGTTCATTATAACTAGCCCTGGCTTGCTGTCTGTCTCAAGCTTGTAACATCACTGTAGAGAATTTCATTCTTTCTTTTTCCTAACAATTGCCCTATAGCTAATCATCAGGTGAGGCAGAGGGAGCACAGGAACAAGCAAGATGTTTTAGCTGGATGGCCAGAAACTATCCTCAAGATGAACCACAGGATCAGGGGTAGACCCATGGGCCCTACATGGTTTATGAAATTTATTTACATATCACTGTAGCATGAAGTCTAATTGATCTAAATTATAAAAAGACAGAGTCAGATATCGAGGTAAATGCTAAAAGATTAGAGAAATAAAGGAGTCAAACACTATAAAGATCTTTTATGTCTACCGAATCCTCAGACCAAAGTGAGCAAGATTCTGACCCCATGAATACGCAGATTGAATGCCACGGGTTCCTGTCCCCTCCCACAATAAATTCCTGTCTCTTCCAAGCCAATTTGAGGACTATAGGTGTTAACTCTTTAAAGTTCTAGTAGGATTCTGCTCTGAAACTGTCCACTGTGGGATTTTGGGGGGCGGGGGGCTTTTGAGATCTGCTTCTATTTTCTTGCAGGTTATAAGGCTATTTAAATTGTTCACATGGTCTTTATTTAATTTTGATACGTGGCACCTATCCAGAAAACTGCCCATTTACTTTACATGTTCCAATTTTGTGGAGTATAGTTTTTTGTAGTATGACCCAAAGTTTCTCTGGATTTCCTCAGTGTCTGTTGTTATGTCTGCTTTTTTGTTTATGCCTTTGTTAATTTGGATGTTCTCTCTCTGCCTTTTCGTTAATTTGGATAAGGATGGGTCTATCTTCTTGATTTTTTTCAAAGAATCAGTTCTTTGTTACATTGATTTTTTTGTATTGTTTGCCTTCTTTCTATTTTATTGATTTCAGCCCTAAATTGGATTATTTTCTGTCATTTATTTCTCCTGGGTGAGTCTGCTTCTTTTGTTCTGGAGCTTTCAGGTGTGCTGTTAACTCACTAGTGTTAGATTTCCCCACTTTCTTTATGCAGGCACTTAGTGCTATGACGGTTCTTCACAGCACTGCTTTCATAGTGTCTCATAGGTTTGGGTATGTTGTGCCTTCATTTTCATTGAATTCTAGAAAGTCTTTAATTTTTTTGATTTTTTCCTTGAAGCAGTTCTGATTCAATTGGGCACTGTTCACTTTCCAAGAGTTCGTAGACTTTCTGCGATTAGTATTGTTGTCAAATTCTAACTTTAAAATGTGTCGATCTAGAAACCAGCGAAGGGCATGCTGGGAACTGTAGTTTCCACCCACCGCCCCACATCACGCTTGGCAGGAAAAGCTGCTAGGTCTGGCTTCATTTCTAGAACACTACAAGCGGCGGTGGGGAGCCCCTACGGTGGGATAAGGACAGGGTCACCGCGACAGCCAGCAGCCCAGCACCCCGGCCTCTCCGCCCCCGCGCCGGGGCCACCTCGCGCTCCTCCCCTTCTGTCCCCTCCCTCTGGTCCCGCCGCCGCTGCCACCGCGGAAGGAGCAGCTGCCGCTGGAGCTGCTTGTAGACCCCGGCTTGTAGAACCACTGCATCAAGAGCTTCAAGAGCAAAAGCCGCGATGTGGTGACAATGCAAAGACACGGAAATGAAGTGACAATTGAACTCAAAAGAACAAAAGAGATGAACATTTACTGAAAAAGAGAAATGTGTTCCCCAGGAAGAAAGCTTGGAAGATTCAGATGTCGATGCTGATTTTAAAGCACAAAACATAACACTGGAAGCTGTATTGCAGAATGCTACAAGTGAAACCCTGTAGTCCAGTCTAGCGTTGTCCAGGCAACAAGGAAATTATTATCCAGTGACGGAAATCAACCAATTGATGCCCTAACAAAATCTGGAAGTTTACCAGTTCTAGTCAAATATCTAGTTAGGGATGATAATCCTTCATTACAGTTTGAAGCTGCTTGGGCACTAACTAACATAGCATCAGGAACCTCTGCACAGACTCAAGCTGCTGTACGGTCTAATGCAGTGCCGCTTTTCCTGAGACTCCTCCCATTCCCCCACATCAAAATGTCTGTGAACAAGCCGTGTGGGCTTTGGGAAACAGTATAGGTGATGGCCCTCAATATAGAGATTATGTCATGTCACTGGGAGTTGTGAAACCTCTTCTGTCCTTCATCAGTCCCTCCATTCCCATCACTTTCCTTTGGAAAGTCACATGGGTCATTGTCAATCTTTGCAGGAATAAGGACCCCCCCACCCACCACCTATGGAGACAGGAGATTTTGCCAGCTTTATGTGTTCTCATATATCACACGGATATAAATATTATTGTAGACACTGGATGGGCTCTGTCATACCTGACGGAGGAAATGAGCAGATACCGATGTTTATTGATTCAGGGGTTGTACCACTCCTGCCCCCTCTGAGCCACCGGGAAGTGAAAGTTCAAACAGCAGCACTCAGAGCAGTTGGGAACATGGTGAACCGCATTGAGGAGCAGACCCAGGTGATTCTTAACTGTCACGTCCAGTCCCACTTCCCAAACCTCTTATCACACCCGAAAGAGAAAATAAATAAGGAAGCAGTGTCGTTCCTTTCCAATATAACAGCAGGCAATCAGCGGCAAGTTCAAGCGGTAATAGACTCCGGGTTAATCCCCATAATCGTTCACCAGTTTGCTAAGGGGGACTTTGGAACACAAAAGGAAGCTGCTTGGACAATTAGCAACTTAATAATGAGTGGCAGAGCCGGGCGGTGGTGGCGCACGCCTTTAATCCCAGCACTTGGGAGGCAGAGGCAGGTGAATCTCTGTGAGTTCGAGACCAGCCTGGTCTACAAGAGCTAGTTCCAAGACAGGCTCCAAAGCCACAGAGAAACCCTGTCTCGAAAAACCAAAAAAAAAAAAAAAATAATAATGAGTGGCAGAAAAGATCAAGAGGAGCACCTTGTACAACGGAACGTAATACCACCATTCTGTAACTTACAGTCAGTGAAAGACTCTCAGGTGGTTCCGGTGGTTCTGGATGGTCTTAAAGACATCCTGATAATGGCTGGTGATGAAGCAAGCACAATAGCGAAAAAGTAGAAGAAGGTGGAGGTTTGTAGAAAATTGAAGTTATGCAGCAACATGAAAATGAAAACATATATAAATTAGCATTTGAAATCATAGATCAATATTTCTCTGGTGATGATATTGATGAAGAGTCCAGGCTCATTCCTGAAGCAACACAATGAGGTACTTACAACTTTGACCCAGCAGCCAACCTCCAAACAAAGGAATTGAATTTCTAAGGTCTACGAAGCACAGCATCTCTCATTCAATACAAAAACACCACCAGATGGCCACCAAGCGATAAGACAGCAAGCAACAGAAGGCTCGCAGCACTCTTGCCTCTTCGTTTTGATGCTTCTGAAGCAAGCCATGGCTCAGTCACTTTGCAGTTGCCAAAGGTCACTCTCACATGAACTGTAAATGCATATGCACGATTTCCTGAACTGTTTAAGAATTCTCCTTAACAAACTCAACTACCCTATTTTTCCATGTTTCCTGGTGCCTCATGCTGAGAACTGCAGTCTCCAGTTAGAATACTCCATAGTGGGGGTGTATCAGCTGCCCTCTGGTACTCCTTTGGAAAACAGTGCACTGTGGATCAAGACACTTTGGTATGATGCATATTCGTGTTGGAAGACTACAGAGGTGCAGTGTGATCTGAGCCTCCATCATTGCCTCCTCAAACATATTTGCATATGGAAGAATTAAAGTACAAGCCAAATGACTTTCATTGGTGGAACTGATACACAAAACATAATAACTTAAAAACAAGAAACTTGGTTATTGATTTTAAGAGATGTTTTTTTAAAACTGTACTTCAGCTACCATTAATTGATGTGTTTATTATCAGCCTCAGAAGCCAGAGTTGGAGCCAGAGCTTTAGATATCATGGTAATGCTTTCACCATTATACCTAATTTGTGAGAACAGCAAACCCTATTTGACCACTCACTCAGCCTGTCTGTTCCTGCTGTTTTTAATAAGCAACTGATGTGCATGGTCTCTACCTGAGCTGAGCCTCTTACAGACTTGAACTTCTGTGAAGTTGAAAGCAAGAGTCCCTGACTACAAAAAAATACATCAATAAATAAATAAGTCAAAACAGGAATGGAAAAGGTCTCAAATACTCATTGGTAATGTTTGAAGATAGTCTTGCTTTCAGCTTCCAGGATTATTTTTCTTTTGGTTTTAATTTGATAATTGGATATGGTTGGTTTACATTGGGTTTAAACTGTGGAGCTTTCATGTTTACTGTAATTTAGACTGAAAACATTTTTTACTCAGTAACCAGTACTTTTGATAAAGTGGTGGCACCCAACCAGCAGCTCTTTAGAAGTGTTCCAACACTTCATTATCGAGGATCAGGGAGCTCATTCCGATCCCACTCAGAGCACCCGCACGCTAAAGAGAAAGCCAGGATCTGTGTAGAGGAATGATGTGCAGTCATTTAACTCAGTCTGATTTGCAGAAACCTTTCATCTGTAAAATCTGGCATTACTATGTAAAGTCATTGCTTGTGGCAAATTGTCTGACCCGGTTGTTGATGGATGAATATGGATTTGCAGTTTTTTAAACCAAATAATTTGTGCTGTCACAGAAATGGATTTGTTGCTCTTGTTCACTGGTTATAATTTCCCAATGCATTGATGTGAAGGGATAGAAATCTAAACTAAGTTAGTTTTCAGATGGGGGTGTGTCTACTGTGACAAAGAGGAGCCGGATGCCATCAGAGCTTTGTGAACCAGCCGGGGTGTTTTCGCTGAGAGACAACACAGCAGGTGTGCCTCATCACAGATGTGTGTATCTGCCAAGGTGGAGCCACTTTAAAGAGTGAGCTTTGTCTTGTATCTAAAATGTGTTTACACTGCAAGATTTTTCCTTGCTAGAGAATCTGTTTTAATATAGTGGTTTGGCCTCTGATTATTTATAGGTTTTATAAATTTTAGAATCAATTTCTCTTTAAGGTGGGCTCAGATTTTTCAACTCTTGTGCACATAAAATTGAGTTGAAGTTAAAAAAACCATAGTGATCTGATAAGACACCGATGGTGGTTCCAATTTTTTTGTGTCTGTTGAGGTTTGCTTTATTACCATGTATGGGTCAATCTTAGAGAAGGTCCCTGAGGTGTTGAGAAGAACATATATTCTTTTGTGTTTGGGAGGAATGTCTGTAGATGTCTGTTATGTCCATTTCAATCATGACATCTGTTAGTTGTCTTATTTCTCTGTTAAGTTTCTGTCTGGATGACCTGTCCATTGGGGGAGTGGAGTATTGACGTCTCCTAATATTTCTGTGTGGGGTTTTATGACGGACACAGTACTGACTGTAACAGTCCTTTATGAGTGCATAAGCTTTTGGCCATTGATAATTGTCTTCATTCATTTTCTAGTACAGTGGCCTCATGAGGCACACCACTTTTCATATACAAGTGAACATTTAGGTTGTTTTTATATTTAGGCAACAATGAATATACCTGCCATAAGCATGAGAATCCAATACATGTTAATTCTAATTTCAATAACATGGAAACTATACTGAGATTGCTGGGAACTATAGTAATTTTATGTCATTTTATGAGTACTCTGTATATTATGGACACACATAAACACATTGATATAAAAAGAATATCTGGGCATTACAGTTTACTGTGTCCCCTGTGGTAATGGTGCTGTCCCATGTGTGTAATATATCCAAATGCATCAGAATACATACACTAAATATGTGTAAATTTACATCAACTATAACAATGCAACATGCTGTTATTTAATTTTATTTATTTATATATTTATTTTTGGTTTTTCGAGACAGGCACAGAGTCAAATACATACCTGTCTTTTCAACATTTGCATATCTGGTTTCCTAGGTCAGAAGAATGCACCAGATTTTCAGTGCCTTCAATGACAGGAAGTTCTGACCAATCATATGTGGTGCTATGAAACAAATTTGGGAACCCAAAAGGATCAGTCCTCCTGAGACAACTCTCCAGGTCCCACCTATGTCATATAATGCTGAAGATGAAGGTATCACACTGTTACTTCTGTCTCCTAGCACTTAAAGGATATAAATGTCCTCTAAATGGTGGTCCAAAGATTCAATGGACTGAAAAGAAATGGAATTTCTATATTGTTTATTTTTCTTTCAACTTAAGGAGTTTATTTCTTCTTACAACTTCTAATCCATTTATCAGTGAAATAAGGAAGAGAACTCAAGGCAGGAACTCATGCAAAGGCCACGAAAGAATGTTGCTGACTTGCTTACTCCTCGATGGCTTGTTTTTTAAATTAAATTTATTGAGCTCTACATTTCTCTCTGCTCCTCTCCCTGCCTCTCCCCTCCCCCTTTCAGACCTCCCCCAAGGTCTCCATGCTCCCAATTTACTCAGGAGACCCTGTCTTTCTCTACTTCCAATGTAGATCAGATCTATGTAAGTCTCTCTTAGTGTACTCATTGTTGTCTAAGTTTTCTGGAATTGTGATTTGTAGGCTGGTTTTCTTTCCTTTATGTTAAAAACCACTTATGAGTCCCCTCGAGCTTTGCCCGCCTTGAGCTCAGCTGCTCCTGGCGGCCAGAACGGAGGGGTAGAGCAGTTCTCGGCGGCCTGGGGGGGGGGGCGGGCGGCCGTGCCCAGCCCGGGGCCGCTCGAGACACAATGTAAAAAAAAAAAAAAAAAAAAAAAAAAAAAACCACTTATGAGTGAGTACATGAGATAATTGTCTTTCTGGGTCTGGGTTACCTCACTCAAAATAATTTTCTCTAGCTCCATCCCTTTTCCTGTTCAAAGTTCAAGATGTCATTATTTTTTTCTACTGTGTAGTACTCCATTGTGTTAATGTACCATATTTTCCTTATCCATTCTTTGGTCGAGGAGCATTCTCAGAGGTGTAAGGCAGAAATGCAGAGTTGTTTTGATTTACATTTCTCTGATGATTAAGGATGTTGAACATTTCCTTAAGGGTCTTTCAGCTAATTTATATTCCTCTGTTGAGAGTTCTCTGTTTAGGTCTACACTTCATTTTTTTTTTTGTTGGATTATGTGATCTTTTGGTGTCTGATTTCTTGAGTTCTTTGTATATTTTGGAGATCAGACCTTCATCTGATGTGGGGTTAGTGAAGATCTTTTATGATTCTGTAGGCTGTCGTTTTGTCTTATTGACTGTGTCCTTTGCTTTACAGAAGCTACTCAGTTTCAGGAGGTCCCATTTTATTGTTTTGCTCAGTGTCTTTGATGCTGGGTTATACTTAGGAAGTGGTCTCTTGTGCCAATGCATTCAAGTGTACTCCCCACTTCCTCTTCTATAAGGTCCAGTGTGTTTGGCTTTAAGTTGAGGTCTTTGATCCATTTGGACTTGAGTTTTGTGCATGGTGATAGATATGGTTCTATTTCAATTCTTTTTTTTAAAGATTGTTTTTAAATTTAATTTAATTTATTTATTTAGTCTATTTCAATTCTTTTTTTTGTAAAGACTTATTTATTTATTTATTTATTTATTTATTTATTTATTTATTTATTGTGTATACATACATGCCAGAAGAGGGCACCAAATCTCATTATAGATGGTTGTGAGCCACCATGTGGTTGCTGGGAATTGAACTCAGGGCCTTTGGAAGAGCAGGCAATGCTCTTAACCTCTGAGCCATCTCTCCAGCCCCAGTCTATTTCAATTCTTATACATGTTGATATCCAGGTATGCCAGCACCATTTGTTAAATATGCTTTCTTTTGTGCACTTGATATTTTTTGCTTCTTTGTCAAAAATCAGGTGTTCAAAAGTGTATGGGTTAATATCTGAGTCTTCTATTCAGTTCCATTGGTCCTCTTGTCTATTCTTTTTTTTTAATATTTATTTATTTATTTTGTATACAATATTCTGTCTGTGCCTATGCCTGCAGGGAAGAAGAGGGCACCAGACCCCATTACAGATGGTTGTGAACCACCATGTGGTTGCTGGGAATTGAACTCAGGACCTTTGGAAGAGCAGGCAATGCTCTCAACCTCTGAGCCATCTCTCCAGCCCCCCTCTTGTCTATTCTTCTTCTTTTTTTTTTTTTTTTTTTTTTTTGGTTTTTCGAGACAGGGTTTCTCTGTGGTTTTGGAGCCTGTCCTGGAACTAGCTCTTGTAGACCAGGCTGGTCTCGAACTCACAGAGATCCGCCTGCCTCTGCCTCCCAAGTGCTGGGATTAAAGGTGTGCGCCACCACCGCCCGGCTTCTCTTGTCTATTCTTATGGCAATACCAGGCTGTTTTCACTGCTGTAACTCTGTAGTAGAATTTGATGTCAGGGATTGTGATGCCTCTAGAAGTTCTTTTTTGTATAGGATTGTTTTGACTATACTGAGTTTTTTTAAAAAATATTTATTTATTATGTATACAATATTCTGTCTACATGTATGCCTGCAGGCCAGAAGAGGGCACCAGACCTCATTACAGATGGTTGTGAGCCACCATGTGGTTGCTGGGAATTGAACTCAGGACCTTTGGAAGAGCAGGCAATGCTCTTAACCGCTGAGCCATCTCTCCAGCCCCTATACTGGGTTTTTTGTTTTTCCATATGAAGTTGATATGACAGTACTCTTTAGGTGAATAAAGATAAAAAAGGTTGGTTGAATCAATCTGAGTCCAGCCAGATTTTATTAGGAAAAGTTCCATAAGTTGAGATAGACTTTTGGAATTTTTGACACAGGATATGTCCACATAGCTATAGATGCCAGGAATTTATTATGGGAAACGAGCTGTCTCACGGAGATTTGTCCCACCCACACTTCTGTGTGCTGCGATTATAGCCATGCACCTCTAAGTCCAGCTGAATATGGGTTTTTAAAGGACTTATTGAATCAGAGAAAGAAAGAATAAGTTTTTAAAAGGAGCATCAATGTTTTGAAGAATAGAAATATTTCTTGAAATTTTATAATTAAAATGGCCAAATCATTTCATATGTTCTAAATTTTCTTTGTACTGTAAGTTCCATTCATTTAAAAATTTATGAAGTGTGTCTGTGTGAATATGGCATAGGAGGTCCTTCTGTTTGTGTGTTGCTTTCATTGGTAAATAAATAAAAAAACTGCCTTGGCCTAGTTGATAGGGTGGAACTTAGGTAGGCAGAGAAAACGGAACTGAATTCTGGGAAGAAGAAAGCAAAGTCAGAGAACCACCATGGTGCTGCCAGAATCAGACACACTGAATCTTTCCCAGTAAGACATGACCTCATGCTGATAAACAGATTAATAGAAATGGGTTAAATCAAGATGTGAGAGTTAGCCAATAAGGGGCTAGGGATAATGGGCCAGGCAGTGATTTAAGTAATACAGTTTCTATGTGGTTATTTTGGGTGTAAGCTAGCTGGGCAGCCAGGACAAACAAAGGGCCACCCTCCTCGTGCAACATAAACACACCTGTGCCATGCTGTGTATGCAGCACTGTTAGGAAAACTAACAGGGGTCTATGATCTACTTCTGCTTTATGAGTTCTAATGATTAAACTTAGTGATTCATTTTAAAGAAAATGACCTCAACGGCACTTTTTTAGATTTAAAAATTATTCATGAATAAGCTGTTGGAAGATTGTATATGTGCAACTGCTGAAGTAAAGAAATATGAGAAAATTTGTAGAAGCATTTTGCATAACCCAGGTCATCAGACTTAGCAGCAATGAACTTTACTAAATGAGGCGATTCTATGCCATATAATTTTGGTTCTGAGAAAGTGTTATAAAATAAATGTCTAGTCCTCAAAATGAATAAATTTTGCCTTTTTAATTATTTCTTCAAGTGGAATGTGAGCACCCGTGAATTGTCACAATGGGAAAGGACTGTTGTGTGCCAGACTACGAACCTAACCTCAGTCCCTATAGAACACCAAGCTATGGTTTTACACACACAGTTAATGGCTGATTATCATACTTTGTTACACCTATATAAGATAAATAAAAATAAATGAAAATACTTTTTTGAATACACATATGAGGTATTTAATGTTTCTTATAATTTCTTTTATCAGTCATTTAACTTTAACATTCTTAAATTCTCTTGAAAAAACAGCACATATTGGGTGTTCATCATCTATCCTTGGACTTGTACTCAAGAGGAAGACAAATGAGCATCATGAGTTGAAATGTTTCCCTGAATCATTACTGACATCCAATGGAAGATGAATAACAAACAACAAAATCGCAAGGGAATCGTGAAAAGGTGAAAATCAAAACCAGGAACAACAAACCACCACCCTTACATGAAGAGTATGATCAAACAAGTCCTGATATTTCAATAACCAATGGGGCAATTATGCGATGGGAACAACATTCTATACATTACAGCAGAATAACACCTATCACTAGGTACAGGCACAAGAGAAGATAAATAATGGCCATAGAAGGAATATAAGGTGTCCAAAATAAACATCATTAAATGGGTTTGCCACACATATAGCACTTCACTGACTACCTCAAATGTTTAAAAATAGAAACCACAATGGAATGATCACAATCATCAGTCTGGAGCGAACATGGTATGTAATTTACTTCCTTCAAGGCTATCATGAAAAATATTTTTTTTGAAACTAAAGATAACTGTGATGTCTAAAGTCATTAACAAATTGTTTTCATGAATGGGGATTTCTTCTTTATGAGTTTGCATATATTTCACACTTCCAAGTGATATAAATAATATTTAACATATTTACAGCAATAGAGTCATGGCTAGGTGACTAAAAAATGTTCATTCCCAGGACTAAGATCAGATTTTTAACAGCTTCCTGTAATTCCTGCTACAAGATGATCCAAAGTGTTAATTTTCCAAGGATACAGAATGCAAATTCGTATACCTACTGACACACACACATACATCACATAATTACAATTAAAACAACTTTCATCATGAATTGGTTTGTATAAAGAGAAGGAAAATTTAAGCTTGAAGTAACAAAATAATCCTCCTAAATTGGTGGTATCATTTGGGAAGAATTAGGACATGCTGTCCTGTGGAAGGAAATATGTTACTGAGAGTAAACTATGAGACTTTACATCCAGACACTAATTTCAGTTCCCATCATCGGCTCCATGTGGGAGATTAAGGATGTGAATTCTTCAGCTCCTGCTTTAGGTGCCATATCTCACTCTTTTCATGACACTTTCATGTTGATCATTTTGTCCTATATAACCAAGAGCCAAATAAATTGCATTTGTAATTTGAAATAGTCATTACATCACAACAAAAAAGGAGCAACTAGACATCCATAATGATTCATATCTGAATTACTTAAGCCATGCAATTGAAGAGAAGTATAAAATCTAAAACGATTACTTTATTTATATTCATGGTGCAAGTGTTACAGTTCTGGAGGGAAAGGTATCCTTACTGCATGGAGTCAGGCAACACCTACAGCTGTAAAGGAAAGATCACTCCACTAGATGTAGCCATCCTCTTCCTTTCTGAGAGAGAGCCATCACAGTTGGGATCTGCTCCATTCTAAGAGAGTTGCCCAGTAGAAACCTCTGTTGCTGAAAAAAGGTGTCCATTGTTTTGTCCTCTTTCTGGGCTAAATGTGTTTAAGTATAAGTATCAATTGTAGCTCAGTTCAGCTCCACAAGGGAGTTTCTGATCCATCCCAGTGCAAGGTCTTCACACAAATCACAATCAAGAGATGTATTTGGGAAGGAAGAAACCAGGAGTGTGGTTGCCTCTGCCATGGTAGAAAGTGGCAGCTGCCTACTGAATGGCTCATATAAGGCTTCTTAGAACCAGAGGCATAAGGATATTTGGAAGGTAGGAATTGGTTGGATTTCAATCCCTGAGCTTGAATAAGATAAAAGATGGGCTGGATTTTGTGCTCAGTTGGACAAGGATGAAGTGTATTTCTTTGGCTCTGGTTTGAGAGGCAAAGTATGTTTCCTTCACTGGCCCTTTTTTTACCTTTTTGGCTCTGTTTAAAGGGTGATGTTTCTTTCACTGACTCTAGATTCAGGAACAAAGTGTTTTCCTTTGGATCTCATTTCAGTACCAGGGTATAATTCTTTGACTGGCTCTTCTAACCATAGGAGGTCATAAATTAAAAAATTAGGTTTTGTCCATCAGTTTTGCTAGTGTAAACAAAATAAAGAGGTATCCTAATGCTTGAACAGATTATTGAAACTGTCAATTTTTTTGAAGAGTAAATGTTGTTGGTTAAATGACTGCAAGTGTATTAGCTTTAGATCTTGAAAAATAGTTAAGAAGGAGCCCTCAGTTTCTTCTTCAGGTACCCAAGGACTATTATAATGTGGAAAAAAATTTATCAGATTGATCACACACAAAAGTTTTACTCCTGTATAAATTGCAAAACATTATCACACCGAATTCATTGATAGAGTTTCACTGCAGTATGGTATTTTTCATGTTTTTGAAGACTACACTCATTAAATTCATAGTTTCTCTCCAGGGTGGTTTATTTTATGTAGTTGGAGATTATTGTGACAAAGGATTTAACACATAGATTCCATTCATGGTTTCTCTCCAGTTTACGTACTTTTATGCATTTGAAGATGAATAAGAAATGAAAAGGCTTTATCACACTGATTCCATTCATACTTTTTCTTGTTCTTTTATGCCTTTGAAGATGACTGTGCTGTGCAAAAGCCTTACAACACTGATTTCATTCATAGGGTTTTTCGCCAGTATGCACGCTTTCGTGCACTTGAAGAGTACAGTGGTCTGCAAAGTACTTGTTACACAGATTACATTTGTAGGGTTTCTATCTACAGTGAGATGTTTTATGACTTTTAAGATTCCTGGGAGTTATAAAGGCCATACAACACTGATTACATTCATAGGGTTTTTTTTCCAGTATGTGTTCTTTTATTTAATTGAAGATGACTGCAATATGCAAAGACCATACCACACTAATTACATTTATATGGTTTCTTTCCAGTATGTGTTTTTTTATGCTTTTGAAGATTACTGTGAGCTGCAAAGGCTTTACCACACTGATTACATTCATAGGGTCTCTCTCCAGTATGTGTTCTTTTATGCACTTGAAGAGAACTCTGCTCTGCAAAGTCCTTACCACACCAATTACATACATAGGGTTTCTCTCCACTATGTGATCTTTTATGACTTTGAAGATTACTGTGAGCTGCAAAGGTCTTACCACACTGATCACATTCATAGGGTTTCTCTCCAGTATGTGTTCTTTTATGCCTTTGAAGAGGACTAGGTTGTGCAAAGGCCTTACCACACTGATTACATCCATAGGGTTTCTCTCCAGTATGTGTTCTTTTATGATTTTGAAGATGACTATGACGTGCAAAGGCCTTACCACACTGATTACATTCATACGGTTTCTCTCCAGTATGTGTTCTTTTATGGTTTTGAAGATTACTGTGAGTTGCAAAGGCCTTACCACACTGATTACATTCATAGGGTTTCTCCCCAGTATGTGTTCTTCTATGGTACTGAAGAGCACTGTACTGTGCAAAGGCCTTACCACAGTAATTGCAACCATAGGGTTTCTCTCCAGTATGTGTTCTTTTATGCTTTTGAAGAGCACTGTACTGTGCAAAGGCCTTAGCACACAGATTACATTCATAAGGCTTCTCTCCACTGTGTGTTCTTTCATGACTTTGAAGATGACTGAGTTGAGCAAAGGCTTTACCACACTGATTGCATTTATAAGGTTTCTCTCCAGTATGTGTTCTTTTATGCTTTTGAAGATTACTGTGACGTGTAAAGGTCTTACCACATTGATTACATTCATAGGCTTTCTGTCCAGTATGTATTCTTTTATGACTTTGAAGAGTTTTGTAAAGAGCAAAGGCTTTATCACATTGATTGCATTCATAGGGTTTCTCTCCAGTGTGTCTTTTATGCATTTGAACATAACCGTGATAAGAAAAGGCTTTACTACATTGACTAGTTTCATAGGTTTTCTCTCCATTATGGGTTCTTTCATTCCATTTAAGGTAAGTATCATATGTCAAGGGTTTATCACATTGAATATATACTGAAAGTTTCTCTTGAGTTTGAATTCTTTCAATCCTGCAAGGATAATTGGCACATATAAAAGTTTTACCACATTTAGCACATACTGTACACACACATTTGAATGAATTAATGCTACAATATGTACTAATTGTAAAGAGAAATCAGATCGTGAGTTTTTATAACTGTGTCTAAACTCATTTTCCTCTTTAATTAGCGGTTGTCTTGCAACTCTGAAAATACCTTCAATGGTAAATTCCTTTCTTTCTTGGCTTACCTTTTCCTCTTTACAGATTTTTTTTTCTATATGGTATTTTACACATATTGGAAGAGAACAGGATAAACTCAGAGCTTTACCAACTTTATTGCAATCATAAATTCTCCTATACTGTGAATGAGATTACATTTGCTATGTGAACTAGGGCACCCAGAAGTATTTACACAGATCCAGAACTCATAGGGATTTTTTGCAGTGTGAGTTTGTTCATGTATGAACAATGATGGTAGAAAACCAATTACTTGTAAACTTGAATCAAATTCAACAATTATAATCTACATGGGGACTACTGCTTGTGTTCTAATTGTTCTTAGAGAGTGGTATGTTACATCTCACTATATCTCTATGCTCATACACTTGTATCAAGAGTAACATATGGTGCACACAGTATCGAATAATAAATAAAAGATTTCCACATTGAAGTCTCAGGATTGACTTGCTGTTCCTCATAAACTTGTGGTATAGGTATATGTATTAAGGTTTCTCCACAACAACAGCCCCTTGACTCTTGACTCTGCCTCTCTCACTAAACTTAGCACAGTCACAAGAAGTATATGAGTAAGACAAAATTTACAATGGAATATTGGTTTAGTAGAAAGTTTTACAGATATACCAATTATTATTTATACAAATACATATATATGTACATACAAATATATATATAAGTACAAAAATATTATCATCTCTTCAATGTGTATGCCTTTTTATTAGAGTAGCAAAAAATAAATGGATTCAAAGATCTACAATAAAGCTCTCATGGTGCTGTGCCTCAAATGGTGATATCTATTTAGCCATTGTTTTCTTGATTTCCTTTTAAAAAGAATGTCATTCAAATGCAATTCACATACATGAAATATGGATTTGTGAGAATTTAATAACCATTAATGCACTTAGAGCTGTGCTTATTTACACTGTTGCTTTCGTTTAAAGCTTTAAGGATACATCACAATTTCACCAGAGGCACATTGTTATCAGCTTTCATGTGAAAATTACCTTTCATATCTTCTAGAACATTGACAATATTCTTCACTATTATGGTCTTCCCAAATGTATCCTAAAATATAATACCAGAAAATATATGTTATATTATGGAACTGTGCAATAGTAAGTTACTATCTTAAGAGAACCTTAGAACTCTGACTGCTTTTTTCACCTCATTATTCTTCTTTCTAAATCAAATTACAGAAGAACATTATTAACCAAGGAAAAGTTGTCCCCTTATTTTGAAACATGAAGGAAATTCATTTTTACCTATACTAGCGAGGTTCCTGTAGGTCTCCAGCATCACATCTTTGTAGAGATTCTTCTGGGAAGGATCCAGCAAATTCCACTCTTCCTGACTGAAGTTGATATGCACATCATCATAGGTCACTGCCCTCTAAAATATTACATTCATGTGTATAAGAGAAGCATGATGGTGACAACATTGTAAATGTATACATCTTTGACAGTATAATCATATAATTCTGGTGTTCCCCACTATTATTCCATGACATAGACAGTCACTTCAGAAGGAAATTGAATAGGAGAGTCATCTCTGTCATTTCTGTACCCTTTGAATGGGATATCACCTTACAAGGAACTGTCTATTAACAAAGAGAGACAAGGAAACAGATCATCAGGACATAGTAGACATGAAAAAAAATTGTACAAAGAAATAACTAATTACGAAGCAGAAAAATACAATGGACAAACTGGGTGTATTGACTCATGCCTTTAAATTCAGCACTCAGAAAGCACAGGTGGGTATATTTGTCTCTGAGTTGAATGCCAGTCAAGTCTATGGAATCATATCCAAGACAGGTGGAAGTACACATTAAGACCCTGTCTCGATTGCAAAAATCAGTGAAACAAACAAATCAGATAGAAGAATTCAGAGGTTTTTACTGAAGTTCCTACAAAAAGTGTTGCATTCACTTCAGTTCTGTATTCATCTTGCAGAGATATCTGAAGTACCCTAATTTAAACTGTAATGCCAGTAACATTTTATGAAAGGAAACTTCATGTTTAAAACAGTTACAAATGGACAGTTGAAAATATTAGCAATAAGCTGGGCGGTGGTGGTGCACGCCTTTAATCCCAGCACTTGGGAGGCAGAGGCAGGTGAATCTCTGTGAGTTCGAGACCAGCCTGGTCTACAAGAGCTAGTTCCAGGACAGGCTCCAAAGCACCACCACCACCCGGCTATACCTGACTTTTCATTAGAGACAATGAAAGCCAGAAGGTCGTGTTCAAGCATTATGCAGACATTAAGAGACCATGGATGCAAGCACAGATGATGATACTCAGCAAAACTTTTACCACCATAGAAGGACAAAACAAGATATTCCATGACAAAACCACATTTAACCCATATCCAGCCACAAACCCAGTCCTACACAAAATACTTGAAGGAAAACTCCAACCCAAGGAAGTTGACATTATAAAAAAACAACCACAGAAAATTTATAATCTCATAGAAGCAAATCCCAAAGAAGGGAAAAACACACAAATTAACCTCACCAACAATGAAAACTAAATTAACAGGAGCTAGCAATCACTGGTCATTATTATCCCTTAATATAAATGGACTCAACTCACCTATAAAAAGGCACAGGCTAATAGATTGAATACAAAACCAAAATCTATCCTTCTTCTTCATACAAGAAACACATCTCAACCTCAAAGACAGATATCATCTAAGAGTAAAGGGCTGGGAAAAATATACTAATCAAATGAACCTAAGAATAAAGTGAGTGTAGCCATCCTAATATCTAAGAAAATAGACTTCAAACTAAAATAAATCAAAAGAGACAAAGAAGGACATTTCATATTAGTCACAGGAAAATTCCATCATGAGGAAATCTTAATATTGAACATCTATGCCCCACATACAAAGGCACCCTCATATGTAAAAGAAATACTTCTAAGCCAGGCTGTGGTGTCAACCACCTTTAATTCCAGTACTCAGAAGGTAGAAGCAGGCTGATCTATGTGAGTTCTAGACCAGCCTGGTCTACAAGAGCTAGTTTCAGGACAGGCTCCAAAGCTACCAAGAAAACCTGCTTGTCTCAAACAACAACAACAACAACAGCAAAAACATTCAAGAAAACCCCAAAGAAAAACTTGTAAAGCTTAAATCATACATTAAACCCCACACACTAGTATATAACCTAAGTAGCACAGACAATAAGAGCAACAAAAAACAAATGGGACCCCCCTGAAACTGAGAAGCTTCTGGAACGCAAAGCATCCAGTCAATAAGACAAAAAGGCAGCCTACTGAATGGGAAAAGATCTTCATCAACCCCAAATTAGACAAAGGACTGATCTCCAAAATATATAAAGAACTCAAGAAATTAAACATTAAAATTCAAAATAACCCACTGAAATCATGAACAAGACAATGTTGTCCACTCCCTCCATATCTATTCAATATAGTTCTTGATGTTCTAGCTAGAGTAATAAGACATGGAAAGGAGATCAAGGGGATACAAATCAGAAAAGGAGAAGGCAAACTCTCACTATTTGCTGATGATATGACAGTGTCCTTAAACAATCCCCAAAACAATACCAAGGAACTTGTACAACCCACAAACACTTTTAGTAATGTAGCATGATTAAAGATTAACTCAAAACAATCAGTAGCCCTGCTGTACACAGATGATAAAAGGGCTGAGAAAGAAATCAGAGAAATATCACCTTTCACGATAGCCACGAATACCATAAAATATCTCAGATTAACTATAACCAAACAAGTGGGAAACTTGTATGACAAAAACTATAAATCTTCAAAGAAATAAATTGAAGAAGACACCAGATCTTCCATGCGCTTGGGTAGGTAGAATTAGGATAGTAAAAATGATAATCTTTTTTTTATTTAAAATATTTATTTATTTATTTATTTATTTATTATGTATACAATGGTCTGCCTGCATGTATCCCTGCAGACAGAAGTTGGCACCAGATCTTATTACCAGTGGTTGTGAGCCACATATGGTTTCTGGGAATTAACTCAGGACCTCTGGAAGAGCAGTCAATGCTCTTAACCACTGAGCCATCTCTCCAGCCCCCTAGAAATGGCAATCTTACCAAAAGCAATCTACAGATTCATTGCAATGTCCGTCAAAATCCCAGCAAAATTCCCACAGACCTCAAAAGAATGGTGGTCAACTTCATAGGGAAAAGCAAAAACCAGGATAGCTGAAACAATCCTGTACAATAAAAAATTCTGTAGATATCACAATCCCTGACATCAAATGAGGAAGAGAAGACTAGGCCCTGGCTGATGGCTCTATACATCATCCTGTAACCACCCAGAGTTGGAGAGCTGCAGGATTACAACCCCTTTCTGGGACAACCCTGATACTTGTGAAGGGAAATCTTCACAGTGGGCAGAACTTCAAACAGTATACATTCTCATACCATTTATTTGAAAGAAGAAATGACCCAATGTGCAACTAAGAATTCACTTATTGATGGACGCTATCCAGTGGTTCGACTGGAGGACCAGGGATTAGTAAAAAACATGATTAGAAAATTGGTGCGAGAAGACATCTGAGGAAGAAGAATGTGGATAATCTCTGCAAATGGGAAAGGGGCCTAAAAATCCTTTTATTCCACATAAATACTGATCAAAAGGTGAATTCAGCTGAGGAGGAGTTCAGCACTCAAGTAGACAGAATGACTCTTCCATGGCATAGCTTCAGTAATATTATGAATAGGGGATGGATTGTTTTTAAAATCACCATGTCACATTTTTCCCACAGCACTTCTAAAGGGGACAGGGTAACCAACAGTCAGGGGGAACCTAAAGGTGATGACCTGATCAGCACCAGACACTGCAATTTCCATGGGCCTAGGTCTGAGTTTACACGTATTGTTCTAAGTAGCGAGAACAAAGAGGAGACCCAGGCCTCTAAATAATCAGTTCTGGATTTGCTGCTATCAGCCATTCTGAGAGTGGGCACTGTGGGTCTGAGACACCAGCAGCCGATCTTTCTCAGGATTTCAGTTCATTGTCTCCACTGCTGTCCTTGATAGTGAAACACAAGCAGTAAGTTTCCTGAACTAAAGTCATCAGTAAACTGAGGTGAAGGTGAGTGTAAGGAGGTAGAAATGTTTTGATGAAGATTTTCATGTTATTATATTCCCATAAGTGAGGTAAAACCAGGACAAGCTTATACTTCTATCTGAGCATCTGTGAGTCGCCACCTTTGGGCAAAAAGTACTTCTATGTCATGGATAGCGGAGATTATCTTAAATGAGTTGCATTTGGCTATACCCTAAACACTGACCAAATGGCTCCTGCTAAAGATAATTGCAGGAAGGGAGAGCTTGGCATTTATCTAGGAAAGAGAAATAAAGGCCTGGCAGTGGGAAATTGTTTTCTCCCATAGCTAGGGGAATGCGATCAATAAGTCCCAAAAGTATAGGCAACCATCTGAATTGTTGGAATTAATTCACAAACATGTAACAGAAAGTGAGCTTCCTATAGGGAATCTACAGCTAAATTAGCCTCTTGATTCATAAAGCAATAATGCAAAAAATCCTTGACTTTTGTTTTAACCCTCACCAAAGCCCTTGGTTCTGATAAGTCACTCATGAAAGAACGGCTGAGCAATTACTTTAAAATATTGCAGCTTGCCAAGAGTCTCCTGCCTTCATAGAACAACACACAAAACCACTGAATCCTACTATGCTACAAAGTCAGCCCTGCATCCTCACCCCAGCAACGCAAAAGCCCTGTACCACTTCTGACTGGCAGGCCTGAATGAAGGACCTCACTAGTTTGTGGTACTGAGGGACAAGAGCAGGTCCTTTGATGATACAGTGTGCTTAAAGACACAGCACAGTGATTCCTGGCACTGCATCCCCCTCCAGACCCAGATTCCAAATCTACAGAGAAAAGCATTTCAGTAACACTTGCTTTGACTCTTTCTTAAAGTTGACCCAGCAACCATCCTGCACTCCATAGAATCTTCCCATTCTTCCACCTGGACACAATGTGACTAGCCAATTACAAAATGCTTCCCATTTTCCCAGGTGGAAGGGCGCCCAAAATTAAGAGAGATTTTAGGAGAGGAAAAGGAAATGATCTGTGGCTTCACACTGAGATTGGGTGAACTGAAGGTATCTGGATGTAGCAGGGACTTCAGACAACTGGGAGAGAAAAGCAGAAATGAGAAATAAATAACCAAGATATTAGGTCTTTCTCCCATCAGAAGACTGGATGATAGCGCCATGGCATTAGGGGTTTTTCAGTTAAATCCATTTCAATCTCCTGACAATTTAACAAAATAAAAAGTGTAGTCTTTAGAATATATTGAAGACTTAGAGAGACATGGAGCAAGGAAGAATGACTGTATGAGCTCTATAATAGCTACCTCATTTACTCAGTGGGAAAATGAAACCATGGCAGTATTGGTCAAGGTTCTGTGCTTGACTGGAACTGATAGAATAAACTCTCTGTATGTATTTCAAAAGTGGATTTATTAGGCTCTGGGCCAGCTAGTCCAACCTTGACCGTCTACCAATAGAAAGTTGAAGAATTCAATAGCTATTCAACCCATCAGGCCAGTGTTCTCAAATGATCTTCAGGATATACAAAAATTCCTAAGAACTGGACTCTAAAGAGTAAAGGAATGACCTTCCGAACCACAGGCAGAGAAATCACACAAAGAGAAAAAGCTTCCTTCTTCAATATCCTTGACATAAGTAGACTGCAACCAGAAGGTCTCACCCAGATTAAAGGCGGTTCTAGTTAGCTCAAAAGATTCAGATTAATATCAAGTTTTGCCATTTAAAAACCTTTAGTTAAAGTGTCTCACAGATGTACCCAATTCATTGTGCATTTGTGTCTTCCACAGGTATTCAGTTTGGCTACCAAGAAAAGCCATCATAACAGCCAAAAGAGAAGGAATGAAAAAAATTCTTGCTTCCAAAATGCAAGAAAATGGGGAAATATTTCCAAACAATAATTTTCTTAAAAATGAAAGCATGGGGATTTTACTTAGGGAGTCTGGGCATGTTAAGGTAGAGTTCTCTCTTTCTAAACATACTCAGTTACCAAATCCACTTCTGAACATTATCACAATTTAAAAGCAGAGATATTTAGGGACATTCTCACCTCAAAGTCATGCAGGAACTTATAGAAATTATAAAAATGATGGATAAGTAATACTGGCATGTTCATCTTGTATCTTAAAGTCTTAGCTGAAAAATCAAGAAAATGGCACCATGATATTCAAGTGCTTTGGATCCTATGCAACATTTTAATGATATTTCATCTAAGAGACATGTATCAATATCACAATACTCACAAAAACAACAGACACAGAACACAAATACATGAAAAAGGAAATAAAAGTCACCCATTGTACAGTGGTCAGTGCTTTATGTTGGATGTCTTTACTGAGTTATTTTTCAATCAGAACAAGGCTGCTTTTGCCTCTGTACAGACTGACTCAGAAGAAGGCCAGATTCTTCCAGGAAGGGGTGAGAGAGTTAATTTTAACTATCCCTGGCTGTTGTCTGTCTCAGCTATGCGATATCACTTGGAGAATTTTATTCTTTGGTCATTTAACCTGTTTTTAATTTTACTTGTGCCTGTGCTTTGCCTCCATATCGCTGCACAGTGCATGCTGAAGTTGACAAGAAAGATGTTTGTAAACAGACCACCATGCTCCCAATTCTCTAAGCAGATTAATTTCACAGCACAAAGTTATTCAGAGTTCTGTCCCTAGGTCGAGAAATTAACAAGGACCGCACGGGACTTCACACATGGATCCCGGGAGGACGCACCACACTGTCTTCCGCACCTCACCCTCTGCTCCTCCCCATCTGGAGACAGCATTCCCTCGCTCACCATGTTGTGGTTCCCCAGCTCGCCAAAGCTCTCAGTTCACCATCTGCCAGCAGCAGCAAATTCGCCACAGCACAAGAAACCACTGCCGCCAGCGCCTCCGTAAAGCAGAGTCTGAAAGCGGGTGCCCGGAAGAGCCCTGCATTGCTTCAGACTGGCAGGTCACCTGGAGGACCTGATTGGCTAGTGAGATCTGAGTGACAAAAACACCTCCTTTGGGGTTATAGTGTGCTTAAAGACACAGCACAGTGGTTCCTGGCCATTCCAGTCAAAGATCTTTTCTAGATCGACCAAGAGATGCATTTTAATTGCACGTTCCCCTGGCTCCAAAAGCAGACACTGCCATCTTCTTGAACTCCATAGGAACGTTCCGTTTCTCCTCCAGGACACACTGTGGCTAGCTAGCCTGTACTGTGCACTGTGCTAGGTGGGTGCAGGGATTTCCTGTCTCACACGGGGAAATTGCCCAGAATATTAACAGTTAAAGAGAGTTTTAAGGTCAAAAGGAGATGTTTGTTCTGTGCCTTGCCTCATGCTGAAGTCGGATAAATTGAAGATACTTTTTACATGGTTTTCACGGGGATTTCACACAACAGAAAAAAGAAAAGCAGGAACCAGATCTTAAACAAAATGACAGGTCTTTCCCCATCAGAAAGCTGGATGATGGCTCCATTGCTTTGTGAGTTTTATTCCTCAAGTTCAAAGCAAGCTCCAGGCAAATGTATAAAAATCAAAAGAGTAATGTCCATGGAAATTTGAATACATAGAGAATAATGGAGCTAGGAAGAATGTCTTCATGAGCACTATTGTCAGCCAGCACGTCTCCCTCCATGGTCAGGTGAATAAAATATACAACTGCAGTATTCAAGATTCTCTACATGAACAGGACAGGTAGATTGAATCTCACGATTACGTAAAAAGTGGGCTTATTAAAATGTCTCACAAGCTGGGTTCAGGTCATCTAAAAATGTTTGCCTATTAATGAAAATTGAAGAATGCAGGAGACTGGTTCTCAGCCTTTTGTCTAAGATCAAGTGAAATATCCAGTAGTTGTTCAGCCATGAGGCATGATGTCTCAGTTAGTTTTAAGTATTCGCCAAGATTAAAAAGAAATAGGCTCTAATGCTAGTAAAGGAATAAACTTGGGGGCCTGGAGAGATGGCTCAGAGGTTAAGGGCATTGCCTGCTCTTCCAAAGGTTCTGAGTTCAATTCCCAGCAACCACATGGTGGCTCACAACTGTAATGGGGTCTGGTGCCCTCTTCTGGCCTGCAGGCATACACACAGACAGAATATTGTATACATAATAAATAAATAAATAAATAAATAAATAAATAAGTAAGTAAGTAATTTTTTTTAAATAGGAATACGCTTAGTAGCCAGAGTTAAGGCAAAGAGGTAAAAAAAAAAAAAAAAAAAAAACACACCTTTTTTTCTTCAGTATACTTTATATGTGACATATATACCAGAACATGAGATGCTGTTATAGTTGGGTCAAAGTCTTTGTTTGAATCGGATTTTTTTTTTTGAGATTTCAAGACAGAAATTTATCTGTGTAGTTATGGAACTCATTCTGTAGGCCAGACTGTATGCCCAGATTTGTTTTTAAGCAAAGGTAGGGCCTGCTGCCTTTTTGCTCAGTGCCTGTCTTCTATACAAATTTCTATGTGGTCTGTGAGTTGGTAATTTTGTGGGGTTGACTGTGTGTAAATTTGAGTGTTAGAACAAAGAATGAACGTTGTCACTCTGAGGCCTCCTGGTGTGGGGGAATGGAGCAAGGTCTCTCCATTGTCCTGCAGAAGTCACAATGCTGAGGTGTTTTGGGAACAAATCCTATTTCTAAGGGAAGAATCATGGTTTCACAAGGTTTCCACAGATATGAGAGTGACTATTCCAAAAGACAAGTGTTCCCATAGCTCTGCAAAATGGGATGCTCCATGTGGACAAAGACATATACACATCCCTTGCATCTGCCTATTGGTCTGTTAGCTGTGCATTTACTGTATAGTCTTGTGGGTTCCAACATCTCTCTCTGTTCCCTCAGCTTGTCACCATGGGTATTCCTTTATTGTCATTAAGTCTACTCCTTTTTTTTTTTTTTTTTTTGAATTTTTCGAGACAGGGTTTCTCCGTAGTTTTTGGTTCCTGTCCTGGAACTAGCTCTTTTTTTTTTTTTTTTTTTTTTTTGGTTTTTCGAGACAGGGTTTCTCTGTGGCTTTGGAGCCTGTCCTGGAACTTGCTCTTGTAGACCGGGCTGGTCTCGAACTCACAGAGATCCGCCTGCCTCTGCCTCCCAAGTGCTGGGATTAAAGGCGTGCGCCACCACCGCCCGGCTGGAACTAGCTCTTATAGACCAGACTGGCCTCGAACTCCCAGAAATCCGCCTGCCTCTGCCTCCCGAGTGATAGGATTCTAGTATATATACAAAACATTTGAGACACCCAGTCTGGTGGGACTGATCAACAACTAGATTCTTGAACTTTCCATTCCCTGACAGCCATTGTTGGACTTTACTCTGTAAATTATTCCAATAAATTCTCATATACACACAGATAGGAAGAAAGAGAGAGAGAGAGAGAGAGAGAGAGAGAGAGAGAGAGAGAGAGATTTAGTCCATAAGTTCTGTGACTCTAGAGAATCCTGACTATTATACTGTGATTTTTAGCCAATTAAAGTTTTAAACTTTTAGTTGCTAATTTTTCTATTTATACTCTAATTACACATCTGAAAAGCTTTTTAGCAAATACTTTAGTATCATGTTATAAACATTTTAAAACAATAATCTTTCATATTATAATAAGATAAGCAATATGGGAAAGAGTGAAGCAAAGGGTTGAGCGCTACTTCTGACAAAAATAATTTATAAAAGAGTATGATGGGCTGGAGAGATGGCTCAGTGGTTAAGAGCATCACCTGCTCTTCCAAAGGTCCTGAGTTCAATTCCCGGCAACCACATGGTGGCTCACAAACCATCTGTAAGGAGGTCTGGTGCCCTCTTCTGGCCTGCAGGAATACATGCAGACAGAATATTGTATACATAATAAATAAATAAATATTAAAAAAAGATTATGAGCCATTAGATTCATAACAAGATTTGTCTATTTGTTTGATCAAGTTGATAGGTACTTGCTAGTGGAAAGCTATTTATTAGTTTAATCTTGTAGTCATTTGTTCCTTAAGTCTATTAAAATTTAAAATTAAGTAAATTGATGCTTAAAAGGGAAAAACCACCATCAAAGCTCCAACCACCAAAGAATGGTAAAGTAAACTCTATCTCCAGTTCTAAAGTCACATTTAGAATTGTAATTGAATGATGGGGTTGGAGAGATGGGATTTTCTGAGTTCTAAACCAGTCTGGCCTACAGAATTAGTTCCATAACTACACAGAAAAATCCTGTCTTTTTTTTTTAAGTATTTATTTATTTATTTATTTATTTATTTATTTATTATGTATACAATATTCTGTCTGTGTGTATGTCTGCAGGCCAGAAGAGGGCACCAGACCTCATTACGTATGGTTGTGAGCCACCATGTGGTTGCTGGGAAATGAACTCAGGACCTTTGGAAGAGCAGGCAATGCTTTTAACCGCTGAGCCATCTCTTCAGCCCGAAAAATCCTGTCTTGAAATCACCAAAAAATAAATCCGAATCAAACAAAGACTATGACCCAACTTTAGTCAGCATCTTACATTCTGGTAGCAGCAGTCACATATAAAGTATTTAAAAGAAGAAAAGTCTCTTTTTTGCCTCTGTGCTCTGGCTCTGGCTCTGGCTACCAAGTTCATTCCTGTACTAGCATTAGCGCCTACGTCATTGTAATTTTGTTGAATACTTAAACCAGCTGAGACATTGAGCACTGTGGGCAGAACAACTACTGGATTCTTCACGTGATCTTAGACAAAGGCTGAGAAGCAATCTATTGGATTCTTCAATTGCCATTGGTATGCAGCTGTCCTTAAGTTACCTGGACCACAGCTTGTGAGACATTCTATTTTTTTTTTTTTTTTTGGTTTTTCGAGACAGGGTTTCTCTGTGGTTTTGGAGCCTGTCCTGGAACTAGCTCTTGTAGACCAGGCTGGTCTCGAACTCACAGAGATCCGCCTGCCTCTGCCTCCCAAGTGCTGGGATTAAAGGCGTGCGCCACCACCGCCCGGCGCTTTTTCTTTTCTTTTCTTTTTTTTTTTTTTTGTGAGACATTCTAATAAGCTCGCTTTTTACATAATGGTGAGAATCATTCTACCTGTCCTGTTCATGTAGAGAATCTTGAATACTGCAGTTGTATATTTTATTTACCTGACCATGGAGGAAGACGTGCTGGCTGACAATAGTGCTCATGAAGACATTCTTCCTAGCTCCATTATTCTCTATGTATTCAAATTTCCAGGGGCTGGAGAGATGGCTCAGGGGTTAAGAGCATTGCCTGCTCTTCCAAAGTTCCTGAGTTCAATTCCCAGCAACCACATGGTGGCTCACAACCATCCGTAATGAGGTCTGGTGCCCTCTCTGGCCTGAAGGCATACACGCAGACAAACTATTGTTTACATAGTAAATAAATATTTTTTTTTAAAAAAGTTATCTCATCTTCAAACCAATTGAAACCATAACAAAATCCTTATGGATTTTTATTCTCCAGCATGGTAATATGTATTTTTCTACCATCCTTGCTGCAATCACACAAGGTTTATTGACAGGAACCAGCACACTGGGGCCAAGACTCATAACCCACACAAGGGTAGAGGAGTTTGACCCCAAGTAGCTGGGAGAAAAGGTATTTAAGGGAAGAAAGGACAAGCCAAAGGGGATAGGGAGGGAGTCATTGGAAGATTTCAAAATTACCAGTGATAATCACAAGGGGGTAACTCCCCGTTTCTCAAGATTGTTCTTCAAGATTATAATCTAACTTTGTGGTCAGCCAGTTCCTGGAACAAAGTCACTGAACAGACCAACCTAGAGTTTTGGCTCTATTCTTCCTGTTAGGGGAGGGTGTCTGGATTTATCCTGGTCTTTCACTAGCATAAGCTACTCCATTTAGAAACTAATGTTGAATTTCATTCAGTATGTTAAATTTATTTATTTTTATTTTATGTGCATTCTTGCTTTGCATTCTTAGATGTCTTGTGACAGTGTCATGTCCTCTAGAACTGGAGCAACAGACAGGTGTGGGCTTCCATGTGCGTGCTGAGAACTGAGCCAAGATCCTCTAGAAGATCAGGCAGTGCTCTTAACCACAGTACCATCTCTCCAGTGCCATCATTCAAGTACAATTCTAAATGTGCTTTTAGAACAGGAGACAAAGTTTACTTTCTCATTCTTTGGTGGTTGGATTTCTGATTGTGGTATTTCTCTTTTAAGCATCAATTTACTTAATTTTTAATTTTATTAGGTGTACAGAACAAATGACTACAAGATTAAACTACTAGATAAATAGCTTTCCACTAGCAAGTACCTATCAACTTGATCAAAACAAATAACCAAGTCTTGCCACAGATCTAATGGCTTTATAAATATTTCATCAGAAATAGCTCTTAATACTATGCTCCACTGTTGCCAATATACTTTATCTTATTACACTATGAAAGGTTATTGTCTTCAAATGTATATAATGTGATACTAAAGTATTTGCTAAAAATGTTTCAGGTGTGTAGTTAGAGTATAAATAGAAAAATTAGCAACTAAATGTTTAAAAATTTATTGACTGAAAATCACAGTATATTAGTCAGGGTTCTCAAGAGTCACAGAACTTATGGGTTAAATCTGCAATCCATCTATCTATCTATCTATCTATCTATCTATCTATCTATCTATCTATCTATCTGTGCGGGGATTTATTGGAATAACTTCCAGAGTGCAGTCCAAAATGGTTGTCAGTAAATAGAAAGTTCAAGACTCTAGTAATTGCTCAGTCCCACAAGACTGGGTGTCTCAGTTGTTTTATGAATATGCTATTATCTCAATGAGGTAGACTTCCATGAAATGAAAGAATACCTGTGCTGACAAGGTGAGGGAATGCAGAGAGATGTAGAACCACACGATTATACAGTGTATGCACAGCTGACAGACCAATAGGCAGACCCATGGGAAGTGTATACATTAAAGTCCACATGGAGCAACCCATTTTGCTAAGCTGTGGGAATGCTTGTCTTTTGAAAAACCCACTGTCATTTCTGTGGAAACCTTGTGACACAATTCTTCCCTTTGAAATGTTTGTTTTTTCCCCCAAAACATCTCAGCAATGTGACTTCTGTAGGGTCACAGAGTGACCTTGCTCCATTTCACACACACACACACACACACACACACACACACACACACACACCAGGAGGCCTTATCCTTTGTTCTAACCCTCAAATTTACATAGAGTCAATCCCACAAAATTAGCAGCTTACAGAAAACAGAAATATTTATAAAAGACAGATACTGAGCCAGAAGGCATCATGCCTCCCCCCCACCTTTGGTAACAAACAAATCTGAGCATGCCAAAAGCTGGTGATCAGCAAATAGATTAGATAAGGAGAATGGGTGAATCCAGGAGTTAGGCTTGTTTAGTAACTTTCTAATGTTTGGAACGTGAGGTATTTCCCCTTGAATGCTGGCTGTAATTGTTTCTTCAAAAGAACAAGTCCATTCACTCTTAGAATCAGTCTGGTTTCTTAAGGATGCTGGAGAACATGTTAATACCAGTGGATTCCATGACTGTGGGCCCATTCTCATGCTTCTCTGGCTGTGAAGTGAGTTCCCTGGCCAGAAGCAATACTGTGTGGAATACCATGCTGCTGAGTAAGAAATTCTACAAATGCATTGATGGTGGTTTTGCAGAAGCATTGCATGTACTAAGGCAAATCCATAACCAGAGTAAGTTTCTACTCCAATAAGAACAAAGACTTGTCCTTTCCATGGAGGAAGCTGTCCAGTGTAGTCAGCCTGGCTGTAAGTCCATGTTATTGAACCCATATCTAGCTCTCATCTTTGGCACTATGGCCCTATTCCTCATGGGCCCATTGGACATTGACATGAAGAGTTGGTAAAAGAGGCTGACTAACAGCAGAGTCCTCCTGTCTACTTGAGTATTGAACTCCTTCTCAGCTGCATTCACCTTTTGATCAGCATTTACATGGAATACAAGGATCTTTATACCCTTTTCCCATTTGCAGAGAACATCCACATTCTTCTTCCTCAGATGTCGTCTCTCACCAATTTTCTAATCATGCTCTTTACTAATCCCTGACCATCCAGCCAAACCACTGGACAGAGTCCATCAATCAGTGAATTGTTAGTCACACATTAGGCCATTTCTCCTAGCAAATAAATCATATGGAAGTGTGTACTGTTTGAAATGTAGCCCACTGTGAAGATTGCCCTTCACAAGTATCCTTCATGGTTGTCCCAGAAAGGGGATGTAATCCTGCAGCTGTTCAATTCTGCATGGTTCCATCATGATGTATAGAACCATCAGCCTGACCTTAGTCTTCTCTTCTTCATTCAACGAATCTTAGGGATTAAATACCTCATGAAACTATAGGTGTATGCTTGGCATCAGAAGGCATTGTGGCAGGAGTAGGAACCATTGGCATTTGGCCACTTTTTCATAGAGCTTCTTTATGCCTTCAAGACTTGCTTGGTGCTGATGTCTTATATACCACTTCCATTTGATAACAGATTGCAGTTGTACATATTCGAAGTTATAACTTGATGGAGCCAATAATACCCAGCTCATGATGGGCACTTCAGGACACATGGTAAACTAGTGACCCTCTGTCAAATATTCAGTTTCTCCCAGTGACTGGAATTAATGGCCTATGCTCACATGTTTCACTATATTTATGTTTGAAATTGATTATATGGGCAAAAGTGGCAAATACTTTAAATGAATTTAAGAGGTACTATATTATTACAACTCTCCAGTGCTCCTTTTGCCTTTTGTATGTTATTCAGTTCCCCCCCCCTCTCTCTCTCGTATGTGTTTTTGTGTGCAGACTATTTAGCACAAGCTACAAAATGCACATTGAATTTCCAGCCTCTGTGTCCAGATTACTGCTACTAAAGAAATATACTATCACGTACAGCTTGAAAAAGAAATTTTATGTTGTAAGTCTCTCTTTCTTTTTGTTTTCCCAGTAATAAATAGGCATTGTATTTTAAGCAGGAATCCATAGAAGTTTTATGACTTCAACTTATACAAAGTAGAAAAATTTACAAATAACCCCAAACATTGCAGGATTCTGTTGTGGATTCTGGTTACTTGAAACATTTCTGGATTAATCTAAATTAGCATGTTCCAGCTGCTTTTCCTCTGCTTTGAACTGTTCCCCTTTTTTGTACTGGCAGAAGGAACATGTGGACCACCTGCAGTATCTGTGTTTAATCCACTGGGTCTTCTTGATCCTCAACAGTACTTCTTCTCTCTTCAACTGTCTGTGCCCAGGGTGTAACACATCATTTTCCGGGGACTGGTGATGACTCAGTAGCTTTGCCTGCCTTCTTTCTAAGCCAGTTGTTTATTTCTCTCAATCCTCTGTTGCTTCTCTTTCTTAGACTTCTTCTTGATTCAGAGGCCAACTTCTTGCTGTCATCTGAGCTTGTCAAAAAGGGATCAACTCCAGATGCAGTTGCATTGAGGTGAGAAGATTCTTTAACTTCATCTTTAATTCCAGCACTTGGGAGGAACAGGCAGGCAGATATCTGTGAGTTTAAAATCAGCCTGGTCAATAAAACAAGTTCCAGAATAGCTAGGACTGTAACACAGAAAAATTCTGTCTGGCCGGGCGGTGGTGGCGCACGCCTTTAATCCCAGCACTCGGGAGGCAGAGGCAGGCGGATCTCTGTGAGTTCGAGACCAGCCTGGTCTACAAGAGACAGGCTCCAAAACCACAGAGAAACCTTGTCTCGAAAAACCAAAAAAAAAAAAAAAAAAAAAAAATTCTGTCTGAAAACCCCCTAAAAAAAAGGGCAGTTTTGGTGCACACCTTTAATCCCAACACTGGAGAGGCAGAGGCAGGAGGATCTCTGTGGTTTCAAGGCCAGCCACTCTAGGATCATCAGCTATAGGCTCAGTATTTGTTCACCCATTATTTTTTTTAAAGATTTATTTATTTATTTATTATGCAGTGTTCTGTCTGTATATGTTTCTGCAGGCCAGAACAGATGTTTGTGAGCCATCATGTAGTTGCTGGGAATTGAACTCAGAACCTCTGGAAGAGCAGCCAGTGCTCTTAACCTCTGAGCCATTTCTCCAACATGTTATTCACCCATTCTTAACAAGAATAAAGTTGGAAGGTATTTGTGGCATGGAAGGAATGAACAGATAAAATGAAAAAATGATTTAATGTCATTTTTAACAAATTTTGAAAATTAATTTTAAATTAAAAAGAGGAGCTAGATAGACGCCTCAACAGAGTACTCAGTGCTTTTACAGAGGACCTTGATTCTATTCCAGGACCCTGCAAGCTAGCTAAACATTTGCTCTAACTAATCCCAGCTATCTCCTCCCTTCTTCTGCACTCTGTAGATATTGTGCACAGACACATGCAGGCAAAACACCATATAACTAAATATGTTATAAAGATAGAAGAAAGAAAGAATGAAATTCTACTGTTGTGTCAAACTCTGAGACAACAAGCCAGGGCTAGTTAAAATGGACTCTCATTTGTCTTGCATGAGAGCAGCTGTGGCCTTTTGCCTGGTCAGCCTGCTCAGAACAAAAGCAGCTTTGCTCTGATATTAATAAAGATCATCGTAACTGTTCCTGCAGAAGGACAGTATATAGGACTGTTAGGTGACTCTTCCTTAAAGTTTTCTTGTTTTGTGTTCTCCATCTTTTGTGTTTGTGAGAATTATGGTGTTGGTACAGCTATCTTTTAGATGAAACATCAAGATTGACAATTGACTTTTCAAGTATCATTTTCTTGATTTTAAGCTAAGAACTTATGATATAGTATGAACATGCCAGAGGCATTTCTTTCCATCATTTGTCTATTTGCATTTGTTATTACATGACTTTGAGGTAAGAATGTCCCTAAATATCTCTGCTTTTATGCTGTGATCATGTTTAGGTGTGGATTTGTTAACTGAGCATGCTTAAAAATAGGGAGAACATTACATGAGCATGTTAAGACTTACTATGTAAAATCCCCATGCTTCCTTTGTTGAGGAAAACAGCTGTTTTGAAAATTATTCCCTTGCTCTTCCTGCCTCATGCAGGGTAGATTTTTTCTCATTTCTTCTGTCTTGGCTTTTGAGATGTCTATTATTGGTAGTCAAACTGACTATATCTGGGATTAACTAATACACATAGAACTGATTTTACCTGAGAGATTTTACTCAAAGGTGATGAAATGGGAAAACCCTCCATTAATCTGGAAAACTTGAGATGATATGATCCACCTTTAGCTGCTTGTTGTCACTGAACACTTAAACACCATCACTCAAGAGGCAGAGGCAGTGGGATTTTCTGAGTTGGAGACCAGTCTGGCCTACAGAATGAGTTTCAGAACTACACAGATAAATCCTGCCATAAAAATCACCTGAATAAGCCTGGTCTACAAGAGCTAGTTCCGGGACAGGCACCAAAGCTACAGAGAAACCCTGCCTCGAAAAACCAAAAAAAAAAAATCACCTGAATAAATAAATAAATAAATAAATAAATAAATGAATAAAAATAAACCCAAATAATACAAAGACTATGATCTAACTTTAACCAGGATCTCACAGTCTGGTATCAGCAGTCACATATAAAGTATACGGAAGAAGAAAATTCTCTTATTTTAGCTTTTTGCTCTACCTCTGCCTACCAAGCTCATTCCTTTACTAGTATTAGAGTCCACTTCTTTGGAATTTTTTTTTTTTAAGTTTTTCGAGACAGGGTTTCTCTGTGGTTTTGGAGCCTGTCCTGGAACTAGCTCTTGTAGACCAGGCTGGTCTCGAACTCACAGAGATCCACCTGCCTCTGCCTCCCAAGTGCTGGGATTAAAGGCGTGCGCCACCACCGCCCAGCCTTTCTTTGGAATTTTGATGAATACTGAAAACCAACTTAGACATCGAGCCTCATGGACTGAAAAACAACTAAATTCTTCACTCGATCTTAGACAAGAGGCTGAGTAGTAATCTAGTGGATTCTTAATTGCCATTGGTAGGCAGCTATTTTTAGGTGACCAGGACCACAGCTAGTGAGACATTATAATAAGCCAACTTCCTACTTAAATGGTGAGATTCATTCTACCTGTCCTGTTCATGTAGAGAATCTTGAAAACTGCCATTGTATATTTTATTCACCTGACTTGGAGGGAGACGTGTTAGCTAACAATAGTGCTCACGAAGACATTTTTCCTAGCTCCATTATTCTCCATGTATCCAGATTTTCATGAACACACCCTCTTTATTATTATGCATTTGCCTGGAGGTTGCTTTGAATTTTAGGAATAAAACCCATAAAGCAATGGAAACATCATCTAGCTTTCCAGTGTAGGAAAGACCTGTCATTTTTTTGAGACAGGGTTTCTCTATAGTTTTGAAACCTGCCCTGGAACTTATAGAACAGCACTTATAGAACAGGCTGGCCTCGAACTCACAGAGATCTGCCTGCATCTGCCTCTTTCCCACCTCCCCCCTGAGAACTGGGATTAAAGGTGTGTGCCACCACCACCTGGCAAGACCTATCATCTTGTTTGTGATCTTGTTCCTGCTTTTCTCTTTTTAGTTGGAAATCTCTATGAAAGCCATGTTAAAAGTACATTCAGTTCATCTGACCTCAGCATGAATCCACAGAATAAGCATCTCCTTTTGTAACTTTAAAACTCTCTCTACTTAGTAATATTCTGGGCTTTCTTTCCCCTGTGGGACAGGAAATTACTCCACAAACTAGCTAGCTACTTTGCGTCCAGGAGGAAAAGGGGAAAGTTCCTATGCAGTGCAAGAAGATGACAGTGACTGCTTCTGTAACCTGGGGCAAGGGCATGCATATGTTCTCAGATCTGGAAAAGAATTTTTGATGGGGTGAGAGGAATGACCAGGAACAAATGTGCTGTCTCTTTAAGAACACTATAGCCCTATAGCCCTATGGGTGGTGTTTCCTCCACTCCGGCCTAACTAGCCAATCATACCCTCCAGATGACCTGCCAGTCAAAGCAGGGCAGGTCTCTTCCGGGCAGGTGCCTTCAGGCTTTACTTTGAAGGGGAGCTGGCTGCAGTGGCTTCCTGTGCTGGGGAGCAGTTGCTGGTGCTGGGAAATGATGAACTGAGAGCTTTGGCGACCTGGAGAAGGACAACATGGTGAGCAGGGAAATGCTGTCTCTTGGTGCGAACCAGCAGAGGGTGAGATGTGGGAGACATTATGGTATATCTTCCCGGGATCTAGGTGGGAACCTGCCGCCATATTCCCTGTATTGTGAAGTCCCACGTGGTCCCTGCTAACTCATGGGCCTAGGGGCAGGCCTCTGAATAACTTTGCTCTGTGACTTAATCTGCTTAAAATATTGGGAACAGGAAGCTGTGTGTACAAACACCTTTCTAGTCAACTTCAACAGGCTTGTTGAATCCATGGAAACAAGTTGCCAGACTCAGGCCTACATTCCCCAGTGTCTTTTCAATATTGAGCACATTGCACTTAACCTTTAAATTTAATTGTTAAGAATAAGAGCAGCCCCGCCAGTGCAAGAAATCCAATTAGGTCAAATCAAACCAAATCAAAATGCCCATCGTTTTATTAAGACGATCTCAGGTTGCCAAGCACATGGTGGGGAGACAGGACAGCAGCAAGGAGCTCATGCAGTCCCCAAAAACACGTGTTCCCCCTCTAGGAGGCCCCTTAAATACCCTGTGGGACTGGTCCTGACCCTTCCCTGTGTTGGGGGTCAGGACCTTGCATGCTGGCATTTGGAGTCCAGAACAAAGCAACTCCCAGGCCAGTGGCTGGAGCTAGGCCCCCAACTTAATAATAATATGAATTTATATTTAAATTTGTGGACGTTATCTAAGGCATCTCATGTGTTGGGTAGCAATCCACTACTATACCATAATGTAGAAGAGGAGAATTGGTGATACAAAGGATTTACCAATGCTTAGTGAGTAATTAAGTCTCACAAAGTAGAATTTAGCAGAGGGAGGACAGTGTCTAAAACACCCAAAAGCTAAGAATATGCTCATCAGGGCTGGTAGAGCTTAGGATGCTTGGGTATGCATTGATCACCAGGACTGCCCAGATACTTGGCTACAAACCATCTCCCTAAATGTCTAGACTGGCAAGTTGCCTGTTTCTATTTCAATTGTTCGAAGTGTAATCTGGACCGTGAACCTAAGGCATACTTAAGGATAATAGAATATATTAAATGCAAAATCTGTCTAACCTGCTTACCCTTGATTATTGGCCAGAGATTGAGGCATGCCATCATTAAAGAGACATTCCTTTATTAATCTCCTAAGGGTCTGAAGTGATTTCTCAGTGGAAAGGCATATAAATTCCAGAACTGCTGCATTTCCATCCAGATAGAAAAATTCTTTCTCAGACAACTTCTCTTATGTTGACTCAGTCCCTGTCTGTTGTTGTCCAGGGCAATGACCTTGAGTGTCCTCTGCATTAAACCTTCAAAATTCTTAAATGACTTCAGCACCTCACAGTTTTAAAATTATGCATTTGAGTCATGTAGTTGACTATCCAATGCACTCACAGGGAAAGGATTTGCATATGGAACATCCCTTCTCTCTTCAGACCACAATAGGGAAAATAGTTTATTATGTGCACTGCAGGGGATACAGCATAGGGAATCAGCCACTGGAGCCACCATTATAAAAAGGGCCCAATTGTGATAGTGGGAGTGGTTTGTAATTTCCACGCATGTTTAAATTATTGTCATGTGAATGAACTCAGACCAGAGTACATGGGTGTCCAGATTGGGAAGCTTTTCTTGAGTCAAGGAACATTGAATGAGCAATTAGGCAATTATCCTCTGCAGATATGATCAACAGTCTTGCTTGGTACAGTTATATTGGCTCAGTTATTTGAAAAACAGGCCATTGCCTAACTCTATGTGTCAGGTTACAGATCTCAGTAACCAACATATGTATATGGGCAACATCAATCTATCTCTTATTAATGACATCCCATCTCTCAGGGAAGGGCCTACTCTTTTTTCAAAGTCAATATAGAAAATTTTATTTTATCTTAAAAGTACATTATTATCATCACTTTAAAAACCACTTTTTCTTGTGAGTTCGAGGCCAGACTGGTCTACAAGAGCTAGTTCCAGGACAGGAACCAAAAGCTACGGAGAAACCCTGTCTTGGAAAAAAAATAATAAAAAAATAAATAAAAACCACTTTTTGGTATCAGTTTCAAAACTTTCTTTAAGTATTTAAGTATTGCTGCTCTTCTCTCTATTTGTTTCTGTTTTCCAATGTTTCTAAGTCATTGATAGTTTCATTTTATTTCTTTCAAGTTATGTTGATTTCTGTGTAGAGCAATGTCTCCTGTACTTTAGGCTTGCTTCATGCTATGTAATTCAGAATTATTTTAAACACCTAATCCTGCCTCTGTTGTCCAGTGCTGGGAAGACAGTCCTGCAAATCCTTCTAGGTTTGGCCTTGACTAGTGAGAGAGAAAGAAAAATAGAGCAGTTAATGAGTGTCTGCTAATCATTCTGACTTTTATTGGGGACTTAGAAATGAAGAGGGTTTTGTATAAGAATTGAACTCATTGACTAACTTTGAAGTTGGTGGAGACACAGTACAGGAAGTGAGAGGTTGTCCTGAGGGTGAGAGCTTTCCTCCTTCAACTGAGATTACTTATGTGGAATCAGGTAGTCCATTGTAGATGCTGTATGATTGTCCTGATTGACCATTGTTTGCAGTCCATGAACCTGCACAATTAAGAATCTGGGTAAGGGACTGAACTTATCCTGAAACCTAATTCCTATATTTACAGTAGTTCATCCAAAATAGAAGATCTGGGTTAAATGCTGTGTCCCTCCTTAATAGGACTGCTACTTTTCTGGATTAAGATCTTCATCTTTTGAGAAAATATATGAAATATATTTATTGTGCTCTAATACAAATTCCTAGTCTCTGGAGCACATGGCCATAAAGCTTGTCTCAACTTTTCAAAATAATTTTTGAGATTAAAACTACATCATATTCACATTGTCTTTGTTCCTTCCAAGCCATAACATGATCCCAATTGTTTTCTGATTCAAGGTCTGTATTTCTTTAACAACACTTACACAGTAACAGTAGATACTTTATGAATGGGACCTGTGTTTGTCTGCAGGATTTTGCATCTCTGAGTCAATGGGATGTCTACACTGGAAAGTGAGTGTTCAATGTATTGTCTACACAAAAACCCTGTACTTTGTGTGAGGATCAGGATGTGCTCTAGGCGAGTCAAATAATGTGTACTAAATACAAATTTTCTAAACTAGGGCCTGGCCTGCTGGGCTGGAAAAGCAAAACTGGAAGGACTGTGCTGTCTAAGTCATTTGATCTCTGATCCTCCTATAGAGGAGCTGCTAATATTGTGAGGGCCAGCTGGGTAGCCCTAGGCAGTGGGGGATTCTGGGAAGTGTTAGCAATGGGACGTATTGGTGGCAGACAGTTTGTGGGTTCTTTCCATGATTCTATTCTGTCTCTGCAGTAGGAGTAGTAAGGAAGATCACAAGCTATACCATGGTGAGTGTTGGGTTTTGAGGTCTGTTTAACTGTCATTTCTGCTGTGACTTGGACTGATCATGAACGAGACTGTAGCTATGTTGGTCCATGTGGTTCATGTTGGCAGTGTCCCTTGTCCTCTGAGCCTCCCTGTATATGAATTTATTGGGGCAGGGGAGTCTCTGGAAATTCAGGATATGATGCTGATTCTCCAGAGTGCACACATGGACACTGCTCTTGGTGTGCAGTGGGAAGAGAGATTAGAAAACTGAAGGTTTTGATTCCAGAAGTTCTCAATATTGCATTCCAATTTCAGGTTTGTGTTATAAAGATTACAAATAGTTTAGAAACTGGTAGTAAATGATATTGATCTTCTAGCAGTGCACGATTAGAATGCTTTTAATGTGATCCTGCCACTATCTGCAAAGGTGTGATCCAGTGAAGCTTAGTTCCAAGGGACAAAGGAGTTTCTGATCTGCAGACATTTCTCAGGAGTGCCTTGTGTTGGGCAGGTAGATAGAGCATAATCCGCATCTTCTTGGACCATAATCCATGTAGGAGAAAATAAATTTTAAATCATTTTTCTTTTTTTATATAAACAACTTTATTCGTGACACATTATTTAAAAAAAAACCCATCCCTTTTAAATGAGTTTAAAAACAAAATCCAGCCCACCTCCTGAAACAACAACAGCAACAATACACTGCAAAACTTCCCGAAACAAAGTAGTGTGTTTCCCCAGGGGTAAGTGGAATTTACACTGAATCCACTGGGAGTGAGTTCTTTCCACTACAAAAACCTGCAAAGAAAGATACTCAAGACAGAAAAATAAACAAAAAAGCAAACAATAGTTCACCAGACAAATTTGAGGAGCAGGAGCCCCTAGGAAAGAAAGGCAGAGTTTGCCTAGACCTGAAAGGACAGGAGAAGGCAGGCAGGGTCTGCAAAAGGCAGGCAGAAGATGAGGGAAGGAAACAAGCTGAACAGATTGGTGCCCTTCCAGAACTCTGGGTGAAAAAAGGCCTCCTACCACCCATGCTCACCTACCATTAACCAGGCCCAAAGACAGTGAAGTAGAGCAGGCAAACAGGGAGCAGCTTGCACATTTGAGAAGTGTCTATATTGAATCTCCAGAGGGAACATGGCACCACTGCCGCAGTCCCTGGGCCTGCCCTACTACACAGAGCAGGTCCCTCCTCAGTTAGTTATGGGATTCTCCCCCTTCCACAGTATATCTTTTTAAAAAAAAATATTTTTCCATCTTCTGTTTTTCTTTTAATTCTTTTTTTTTTTGATTCCAGAATCAAGACTGGGAGCTGTTGTAATTGGCAGTTTGGGCACGGTATTGGGCACACGGGTAACCCATCTGTGTGCTGATGGGAATCACCTTGATCTGTCTCCCTCTAAACAGGGAATCATCTAAAGCCAGGGAAGTCCTCACTGACTTTTGTCTAATAATTCTACATATGCAAACCCTTTGGCAAGACCACTGAATTTGTCACAGACTGTAGTAACACGGTTGACTGAACCACAGCCATGAAAGTGAGCTTCCAGCTCTTCTGCTGTTGCACCATAGTCCACATTGCCAACATAGATGGAATTGGCATCAGCCTGCATCTTCTCTAGAGACGTGATCACTGAGCCAGCATTGCCTGGGGTTGTACTCTTATTCATCTGCTTCTCTACCTCATTTTGTAGCTCCTTTAACTTCTCATCCTCTTCCTCTATCTCCCTGACTCCCTGAAGCTTTGATCACATAGCTCTGGGCCCTCAATGATGCTATCCCTGGGTTCACCTTAAGTAGTACTGGCTCTTCCTGCTGCTCCTGGCTGCCAGGGACTCCCCAGGTGTGCCCAGAACCTGTAGAGGGGGGCACAGGACCAGTGCTCTTTGGGCAGGCTGTTTCCATGGTCCCCTGTACCTCTGGCTCTCCCTCCCAGGCTCCCCAAAGGCCCCGGGCCCACTGCTCAGGTACGAATTTCCAACCACCTGCTTCCCCCACTACTCCTTAAATCATTTTTTCTAGGTTGTTTGGGATTGGGTATCAGTAGAGCACTATTTATCTGAAATCAGAAGAAAGCACCAGGGGATGGGGAGCCATCACAAGAGAGCTCCTCTGTTTGCAAAGAGAACGTCTATGTCATGAGGCTTCTGTCTTTGAAAGACATATTAGTAACTAGGGGTCAGAAACAACAGTTTAAGGGTTACTTTGAGATAACTTTGTGAAAGTTGTGTAGTTTCTGTTTATTTAATCACATATAATCAGAGGTAGCTGGGTAACATTGGTCAAGATCACACTTTTCCTTGCCTAAGTTTTCTTAGGTCTTTTGATTAAAAGTTGACTATTTCTGCATCTGCTTTTGCCTTTTTATATCCTTCCCCTTAATTCTTTTACAAAAATTGTGCACATTTTTTATTTATGTATAATTGTGGAAAGTATAGAAGTCATTATACATGAATTTTTATACTAATTTTTTTCTGTAATCTAACTGTAATATAAATATATTATTGGTTATCTTTAAAATAATGGACCTTCATCAATTTTCTTCAGAAAATTTCTTATTTTATCAGGTCATTATTTTTTGGAAAGTTTCTGTTGAAAGACTGCTTTTTTCTTCTTAGGTGCCTGACTCTTTTCATATCCTGGCGTATCTGTGTTTTTAGTGTTGCCCTCTTCATATTTGAATCTTTGCTACTTAAGTGTTGGTATGATCAATACATAATCCCTTGAGCCTTCTGAGTGTTTCCACTGTGAATATTGGTTTGTTATCAGCTGTCCAGTTATAAATTGTTGTGCAAAGCTATTTGTATTCATTTAATGGTGGGAACTTTCATACACAAAATCATAATTTTTATAGATCATCTTCATAAGGATCATCTTTTTCTTTTTTATGTTTTGTTTTTCTTGTTTTTATTAATCTGAAAAAGACTTGACTTACTGGATAAAAGCTTTTATGTGTCTGGGGAGGTGGCTCAGCACATATTCTTTTTGTGGATGACTTGAATTCAGATACCCTACACGCTAGTGGATAGGTTAATTGTTGAAGCCCGTGTTGGTCCAACACAGATAATTATTTTCCCTAACTGGACTGGAAGGGAGTCACAAGGAATGATCAGATGCAACCTACAGGGTCATCCTGTAGGGCAAGATCTCTCGACGATCTCTTCTTGTTTATTATCCAAACACCTTATATATCATCACATAAATTGAGCGGGAAAACACATTAGGCTGTGTCCTAGGCAACCAGGTGAATGGGCTTTTAGTCATGTCCACATCTACCTGTAAGCTAGCTTTCTCATAGGCCATGAATTAGTGTCTCTATAAGACTTCCTCCAAATTACCAAGAAATAAGCACCAAACATTCTGACCAGTTTCAGCCAACACCTCTCTTCAGGAGATCTACATTTCTAACAAAAGAAGAAAGGAGCTATACATCCTTGCTATTGTTATGCAGAGACAGCTTGTCTGCTGAGCTACATGATCAGCTCAGATGGGACCTATAGCTTTTATGCTTGGCTGCTACATCATACACAAATATGGGCCTACAGTTAACAAATCTCCAATATTCCCAATTCAGCAACCTTCCTTTCTGTATGTCACCTGTTTGTGTATCTGTGTGTGTATGTGTCTGTGTGTGTATGTATGATATTCTCTCTCATGCACAAACACACAAAAATAGCAGTAATCTTATTTTCAAAAGTGCTTGGAACTTATAGAGCAGTTGGAGTAAAGCAAGTTGCTTTACATGTACACTGATACTTTAAAAATCTCTTCTCTTGAAATTCCATTTAAAAAGATTTCATTTCCTCACTGTGATGCAGACTTGGATTCCATCACCAGTTGTAGGAAACAACATGGTAGTGATCATAACAGATATCATTTTCCTTATCATAAGAGAATGAGATGCTTTGAGTAATCAAAACTATTTTCTGTAAAGTAAAAACACCAGAAGACTTCAAGAGAATATTGTAAATTTTGGTGAAACAGCCCTTTTCACCAAACCCATTTTCTATTATTGGTAAAGGACAGAACAGGAGTGTACAGGATGTGTGATGGCCAGTGATTTCTTGGGAATTGATTTTGATTAGAATTTTACAGTTCTTTAAGAAACACACACACACACATATATATATTTGTGTTTGTGTCTTGTTTTGTCAATGGAGTCATCTATATTGTTGATTTTGTGAACCATAATTTAATTATATCATTCATTGTCTTTGAAAATGATTGACCTTCTCCAGTTTGTACTCAGAATATTTCTTATACTCTTTGGTGATAAACAGTTTTACATTCTCTTCTTGGTCTCAGATGCTTGCTTCTAATTATTTTTTCATTTATATTTTAATAATAAATCTTGCCTGAAGATCATAGAGTAAAACAGATGCCATGGCCCACCTTACACCCCAGGCAATACTGACACACACCTTTAAACCCAGTAGTCACACCAGTTTGTTGTAGAGTCAAATGCTGGTGTCGCATATCTTTAATTCTATCACTAAGCAGTTGCAGATAGGAAGTAGCATGCCTGGGCAGAGAGAGGAATATAAGGTGGTAAGAGAGAGGAGCTGAGGATTGTGTGTTTTGTAGAAACAGCATTCAGTCTGAGGACTTATAAAGACAGGATACCCCATTTCATCACTCTAGCATAATTCACCTAGGGGTTCCCTTGGAGGGAATGCTGAGGCTAAGGAAAAGTTAGATTAAGAGAAATGAAGACAGAATCATAGGTTAGACTGAGAGGGTGAAAGGTCAATAGAAAACAGCCCGAGTTTATTTCTCAGCCAGCATATATACTGAACACAGTCAAAATGCAGATCAAAAAGCAGTACAGTCAGCACCACACCTCCCTGCACTGTTTGGAGACAGTTTAAACCTGTGCAGTATCCGATTCAGCTAAGCAGCTTCTAATCACTAACAAGGAGTGCCCCTGGCTGCCCTACACTAGCCCAAATCTTTTTTTTTTTTTTTTGGTTTTCTAAGACAGGGTTTCCCTGTGGCTTTGGAGCCTGTCCTGGAACTAGCTCTGTAGACCAGGCTGGTCTCGACCTCACAGAGATCTGCCTGCCTCTGCCTCCCGGGTGCTGGGATTAAAGGCGTGCGCCACCACTGCCTGGTTTAGCCCAAATCTTAATAGAAAAAATGGACTCTTTCAGCTGGGCAAAATCCTTTTTCTGTTGGCTAACACAGATGTTATTCACAGCCCTCAAGGTTACTGGAAGAAGCACAGCAGGCATGCTTGAGCTCAAAGGGGTTCCTTAAGTCTGAAATGACTCCAGATGATCATTATGATTATCAAAATTATGGCAAAATGGATATTTGTTGTTAATCTCTCCCAAGAAATTACTGCAAGCTCTTTGCCAGTGTTTACTTGCTGTCCATTATGATTCAATTTTAACATTAGTAAAAGAGTCCATAATTTAACCTTGGTTAATTCTTGCTAATAGATGAAGTTTCAATTTTCTTTTTAATATCAACTCAGATTTTTTTCCACATAACTTTATAGCTTTTAGTCTGTTTATATGGTAAAAATATTGATTTAAAAATAATATCTTTTCTCTGCAGTAAAATTCTTATAGGGGAATGCATAGAGGTTAAAATGTCTAGAATGAAGACCATGAGGTGGTGGCTCAGCCTTTAATCCCAGCACTTGGGTGGCAGAGGCATATGGAGTTCATGACCAGCCTGGTCTACAAGAGCTAGGAGTAGTACATGTTCGAAAACTAAAGAAAAAGCCTGTATCAAAAAAAATGTCTTGAATGTAACCAAACTTCAGATCCAAACAATCCGTATGTGCATCCTGTAATTTTATTTCTACGAAACCAATTTTTTTCTCTGCTTTAGATGATAATTCTCTTTGACTATTTAAAATCTTGTCACCTTTTATAGTTTGGTTCTAATTACTGTTTTGAATTTTTTACCCAAACAGTGGGATATAGATGGTCAATACCTTGCAGCAATTTCAGAAAATTATTAAGATTCCACAAATAATCTCTCCTAATTTTTAAATTTAGGACTCATTTTTGTAAAAGTATTCTATTTATTTTTATTTATTTATTTATTCTTTTTTAAAATATTTATTTATTTATTTGTTATGTATACAATATTCTATCTGTGTGTATGCCTGCAGGTCAGAAGAGGGCACCAGACCTCATTACAGATGGTTGTGAGCCACCATGTGGTTGCTGGGAATTGAACTCAGGACCTTTGGAAGAGCAGGCAATACTCTTAACCGCTGAGCCATCTCTCCAGCCCCTATTTATTTATTCTTATTTTTTTTTTGAGACAGGGTTTCTCTGTGGTTTTGGAGCCTGTCCTGGAACTAGCTCTTGTAGACCAGGCTGGTCTCGAACTCACAGAGATCCACCTGCCTCTGCCTCCCAAGTGCTGGGATTAAAGGTGTGTGCCACCACTGCCCGGCATAAAACATGCTGAATAATAAATAGACTCCTTTTTGTATATTTTCAGAAGAAATTTTTAATCCCCAAGGAGACAAAGTTTGCTTTACTTCAGCAAACATTTTCTCTAAAGTATGTTCATTTGAATCATCTAATAAAATTCTGTATAATGTTGAAAACTTACCTAACTTGAGTATAATTTCAATTATAATAAGTAACAAACTACTAACCTGCAGGACTTTATATCCTCATTTGCTTATGATAAAACTTTTGGGGACTACAAATTTTCATTGCATGTTTAAGTGAGTTGTATTAGGTACAACCTTGAGTAAGAATATAACATCAAAGACAGTATGTTTTAACAAAAATTATGTCAAGTTTGTATCAAAAGGAAGCATCCATATCTATATCAATGTAAAATGTATAAATAAGTAGTTAATTTTAAAATTAATTTTAATGGTCTACCCTTCTATCTCATCATACATACATATGCCACTTTATTCTTTTTAGAGCAGATTCAGTAATCTACACTTTTATCCTATTATTTCATTGGGTGCCTTTTTTTAGGTGGATGTATATTTATGAGTGTACAGTGGTAGAAACTGGCTATGTCCCTCTATAAATCCAAGCATGTTGTTAAAATAAAATATTAGAGTTTTTGTCTCATATGAGGAGTATGGGGTAAAAAAAAATTTAGAAATTTTTTCATTTTTCTTCATACCTATTTTTGTCTCTATTGTACATGCCATTGAATATATATGTCTATATATGTCTATATAAATAGTGTTTAAGTTTTCCACAATGAACAATGAATTTTCCTGCAGTAATTTTTAAATTTCCAGGAAGAATATTGCCCCCCACAACAACAACTCAACCTGGTTGATATTATTACGTCAGGATGATAATGCTTTTGTTTTTTAAAGATTTATTTATTTATTATGTGTACAGCATTCCTTCCATGTGTGCCAGAAGGGGGCACCAGGACTCATTACAGATGGTTGTGAGCCACCGTGTGGTTGCTGGGAATTGAACTCAGGACCTCTGGAAGAGCAGTCAGTGCTCTTAACCACTGAGCCATCTCTCCAGCCCTACTAAAATGCTTTTAACATCGTTATAGGCTTGATCTCTAAATCACATAAAATATAGCAGAAACAGTTGTTATTCAGTCCTCAGGACTGCTGTTTTCATTGTTTCGTTTGCTTATCTGAGTAACTGTGTGGCTCTCAATTCCTGTAACTAAGGGAAGGCATCATTCCTGGCTCTATTTGTTTTTATGTTATTGGATGATGGTCCTAGAATGTAGGTATTTTTTATGTCAAGTATATGCTGCTGTGCTGAGCTTCATAATGTCTTGAATTTTAAAAATTGACAGAGGGCATCACTCTGATTGCCAAGATGCCATGTATTCATAACATTAGTACTGCCTGAGTATTCTGAGTCATTAACTGGAGTGAAAACAATTCTTTGTGGGAAGTTCAATAAAAATCTTTCAGTTCTTTCTATCTCATTGTTTCTTTCATTCCGGTTTGCAATGGAAAGAGGGACTTAATGTGTATTTCCACCTCTCCTGGACCTGATTGCTTAGACTTGACTGACATTCAACTCAGAGACAAATATTCCCACCTGTGTGTTCTGAGTGTTGTGGTTAAAGGCACAATACTTCAATACACCCAGTTTGTCCATCTTTTTTTCCTTTCTGTAGTCAGTAATTTTTTATACAATTTTCTCAGGCATACAATGTACTGTTGATCTTTTCTGGTTTTCTTTCCCTATGAATAGACATTGCTCTTATAAGGTGATATACCATACAAAGGGTACAGAAATAAAAGAATTGACTATCCTTTTAAATTTCATTCTAAAGTGAGTGTCTATGTCATGGAATAGGAATGGGTAACACCAGAATCATACAACTGTACTTTCAAAGAAGTATGCATTCCAATGTTGCCAATGTCATGCTTACATTGTACACATGTGTGGTATATTTTTGAAGGCAGTGACCTATGATGATGTGCATATCAACTTCACTAAGGAAGAGTGGGATGTGCTGAATCCATCCCAGAAGAATCTCTACAAAGATGTGATGCTGGAGACCTACAGGAACCTCACTACTATAGGTAAAAATAAATTTCTTTCATGTTTCAAAATATGGAGACAACTTTTCCTTGGTTTATGTTGTTGTTCTGTAATTTGATTTAGAAAGAAGGAATATGAGGTGAATAACAGTCATAGTTCTTAGGATAATAAGCTAATTATTGCACAATGTTGAATAATATAACATACATATTCTGGTACTGTATTTTAGGATACATTTGGGAAGACCATAACACTGAAGAACATTGTCAATGTTGTAGAAGGCATGCAAGGTAATTTTCTTGTGCAAGTTTATAACAATGTGCCTCTGATGAGTTTGTAATGTGTATTGACACTTAAACAAAACAACAGTGTAAATAAGCACAGCTTTAAATGCATTGATGGTTATTAAATTCTCACAAATCCATATACCTCAATTTCCTGTATGTGAATTGCATTTGCAAGGCATTCATTTAAGAAGTAGTCAAGGAATCAATGACTAAACAGATATTACCACTAACCATGAGAGCTATATTATAGATCTGTCAGTCTATTTGTTTCTTGCTACTGATGACAGAAACTGTATACACATTTCAGTGATGATGAGTATAGCTACAAAACTTTCTACTAAATCAATAGCCTGTGGTATGCTTTGTATTACTCATATACTTTTTGTGACTGTGCTAAGTTTAGTGAAAGCAGCTGTTAGAGTCAAGGATCAAGGGGCAGATGTTGTAGAGAAACCTTAATATCTATACCACAAGTCTGTGAGGAACAGAAAGTCAAACCATGAGAATTCAATGTGGAAATCTTTTATTGACTAGTCTTCCTTCCCTATATATATCATGTGTTACTCGTGACACAAGAGTATGAGCATAGTGATATGGAAAGATTTAGCATACCTCTCCTTAAGAACAATTAAGAAGAGAAAATATAGTTCCTATGTAGAGTATACTTGTTGAAATTGATCCAAAAATTCAAAGTTAATTCATTTTCTACCATCATTGTTAATACATAAACTCACATTACAAAAAAACACGATGAGTTCTAGGCCTGTCCAAATACTTTTAGGTGTCTTAGTTCACTTAGCAAATGTATAATGATTCACATTATAGTCAAATTTATAAATGCAGTAAAGTTGGTAAAGCACTCAGTGTATGCAGTTCTCTTCAAAAATGTAAAAAATATCCTAGAAAAAATATAGGTATAGATGAAAAGGTAAACCATGACACAAAGGAAATTATCATCACAAATATTTTTTGAGATGCAAAATGACCCCTAATGGGTAAACATAGCATGATTTTTTTTTTTTTTTGGTTTTTTGAGACAGGGTTTCTCTGTGGTTTTGGAGCCTGTCCTGGAACTAGCTCTTGTAGACCAGGCTGGTCTCGAACTCACAAAGATCCGCCTGTCTCTGCCTCCCGGGTGCTGAGATTAAAGGTGTGCACCACCACCGCCTGGCCATAGCATGATTTTAAACAAAGTTATAAAACCATAATGTTTGATTCCGTTTTACAATTGGAAAAAGATATGAAACTAATTCATATAGATATGAGGTTTAACAGTGCGTTGAATGTGGTGAAGCTTTTACATGTGTAAATTATCCATGCAGGATTGAAAGAAATCAAACTGGAGCGACGTTTTCCGTATATTCTCACTGTGCTAAAGCCTTGTCTTATAACACTCATCTTCTAAGGAATGAAAAAACACATACCGGAGAAAAATGCTCTAAAATTAAGCAATTTGATAAAACCTTTGCTTATCAAAATCATCTTCAAATGCATAAAAGAACACATAATAGAGAGAAACCCTATGAATATAATCAGCATGGTAAAGCCTTTACTCAAAACAGTGTTCTTCAAACTCATAAAGGAACACAAACTGGAGAAAAACCGTATGAATGTAATCAGTGTGGTAAGGCCTTTTCTCGAACCAGTGCTCTTCAAATACATAAAAGAATACATACTGGGGAAAAACCCTATGAATGTAATCAGTGTGGTAAGGCCTTTGCACATCATAGTTCCCTTCAATTGCATAAAAGAACACATACTGGAGAGAAACCCTATGAATGTAATCAATGTGGTAAGGCCTTTGCATATCAAAGCAATCTTCAAATGCATAAAAGAACACACACTGGAGAGAAACCCCATGAATGCAATCAGTGTGGTAAAGCCTTTGCACGTCATCATGAACTTCAATTGCATAAAAGAACACATACTGGAGAGAAACCCTATGAATGTAATCAGTGTGGTAAGGCCTTTGCACGTCATTATGATCTTCAAATACATAACAGAACACACACTGGAGAGAAACCCTATGAATGCAATCAGTGTAGTAAGGCCTTTGCATGTCATAGTCATTTTCAAAGTCATAAAAGGACACATACTGGAGAGAAACCTTACGAATGTAATCAGTGTGGTAAGGCCTTTGCACAACATAGTCACCTTCAATTGCATAAAAGAACACATACTGGAGAGAAACCCTACGAATGTAATCAGTGTGGTAAGGCCTTTGCACAAAATAGTCACCTTCAATGGCATAAAAGAACACATACTGGAGAGAAACCCTATGAATGTAATCAGTGTGGTAAGGCCTTTGTGAAAAACAGTACTCTTCAAATGCATAAAATAACACATACTGGAGAGAAACCCTATGAATGTAATCAGTGTGGTAAGGCCTTTGCACGTCATTATGATCTTCAATTGCATAAAAGAACACACACTGGAGAGAAACCCTATGAATGCAATCAGTGTGGTAAGGCCTTTGCTAAACACAGTGCTCTTCAAAGGCATAAAGGATCACATACTGGAAAGAAACCCAGTATACGAGACATTCTGCAGGACACAGCAGATAGTGAATGAACTACCTTTGAAATTTTCTGCTTTGTGGAAGTGTCTGCTGGAAACTATGGGCCTGTAGGCCGAAGATGGATGCCCCAATGGTACAGAGGAACTTTGGGTGACTGTTCAGGCAGCAAGATGTCTCTGTGATTTCTAGAGTTTTGCAAGTTGCTTACTTCTCATTTACTTAGGTAATGTTATATCTTTCTGGAGTCTTTGATGGAGTAGAAGAATAGATATAGTTTTCCTTAGTTATGATGAAGAAAAATAGCTGTAAATATTGTAATTCTTAATGTAACTGTTTTGTTATATGTAATTTTACTATGTTAAAGTGAAAGCCATTCCTTTCTGTTTAAACAGAAAAAGGGAAAATGATGGAGGAAGGTCATTGGTTAATAAAGAAACTGCCTTGGCCCATTTGATAGGCCACCACTTAGGTGGGTGTAGTAGACAGAACAGAATGCTGGGAGGAAGAGGGAAGTAAGGCAGATGTCATTTCCTCTCCTGTCCGGGGCAGACGCGATGCATCCAGCCACCAGGTCAGACATGCTGAATTTTTCCCGGTAAGCACACCTCGTGGTGCTACACATACTATTAGAAATGGGCTAAATTTAAACGTGAGAATTAGCCTAGAATAGGCTAGATATAATGGGCCAAGCAGTGTTTAAATGAATACAATTTGTGTGTTGTTATTTCGGGCATAAGCTAGCCAGGCAGCTGGGAGCTGGGTGGCAGAAAGTGGCCCACAGCTCCTTCAATCATCTCCAAATACATGTAGAGAAACTCTGAAGTTAATGTGTTTAATCTTCAAAAACATGAGAAAACATCATACTGGTGTAAAACTCTATAAATTAATTCAGTGTCATATTGTTTTGTGCTTCATATAAGAGTAAGACTTTGTGTGTAATCAATCTGATAAAGCTTGTGCATATTATCATAATCTTTTGGACCTGAGGAAAAAACTAGGGGCTTATTTTAAATTATTCTGTAAGATCTTAAGCCACTTACAGTCAGTTAACCAAAAGCAGCTATTGTGTAGATAAAAATTTGATAGTGTCCACATCCACAATCTATTTAGGCATTATGATACCTCTTTTTATTTTAGTTTGAACCAGGATTGTATTTGATAAAACCTTTTCTGAAGTATTATGGGCTACAACAAGGGTATTCCAACATTAGGCCTGAAGCCAGAGCCAAAGAAAAGCACTTTGTTTCTGAATCTAGAACTAGTTAAAAAAACAACATCTCCCTGAAAACAGCGAAAACATTAAAAAAAGGACCAGTGAAAGAAACACAATTTGGCTCTCAAACTAGAACCATAAAATCATAAAATTCAATGATGTTTTTAAGCCCAAAGGATACCATTAAGTGAAATATGAGAGTCATGAAGAGTCAAATCTCTCATACGTTTACTTGTACGTTTTGTTTAAAATTTCCTCAGAAGTTGGTGTATAATTATGGTTATTAGAAGATTGGGAGTGGTCATCAGGAAGGTAGATAGAAGGGGTTATAAGGAATAATTGGGTTTTTTTTGGATTTTTCAAGACAGGGTTTCTCTGTAGCTTTTGGTTCCTGTTCTGGAACTAGCTCTTGTAGACCAGGCTGGCCTCGAACTCACCATGATCCGCCTGTCTCTGCCTCCTGAGTGCTGGGATTAAAGGCGTGCACCACCACCGCCCGGCAAGGAATAGTTTTTGAAAAAAATGGGTACAATTAATATATTATGGAAACATCACCATTAAAAATAGCCAGAATTAATATAAAATTTTATGGAATAACTTACTAAAGAAGTGAAAGGACTGTAGGAAATGAACATTAAATCTTTGAAGTAAACAACTGAAGAAGACACCAGAGAATGAGAAGATGTCCCTTGCCCTTGTTAGGCAGAAATCGAGATAGTGAAAATGAAAACCTTTCCAAAAGCAATCTACAGGTTCAATACCATTTCCATGTAAATATCAGAAAAATTCTTCACAGACCTCAAAATAAAAATACTCAACTTCATATAAAAAAGCAAAAAAAAATTACAGGATAACCAAACCAACCGTATACAAAAAATAATTTCTGGAATCATCACATTCCCTGACTTTAGTCTACTACAGAGCTACAGTACTGAAAAGAGCCTGGGATTGGCACAAAAACAGACAGGAGGACCAATGGTACTGATTCTAAGAATTGGATATCAATCCACTCACCTACTACATCTGAATTTTGTCAAAGAATCAAAAAATATAAGATGAGCCCTTTCCCCTGGCTAGCAGCATGAAGGCCGCATGATGCCTGGAGTTACTGTAAAAGATGTTAACCAGCAGGAGTTCCTCAGAGCTCTGGCAGCCTTCCTTAAAAAGTCCGGGAAGCTGAAAGTCTCCGAATCAGTGGACACAGTCAAGCTGGCCAAACATAAAGAGCTTGCCCCCATGATGAGAACTGGTTCTACACATGAGCTGCCTCTACAGCACCATACCTGTACTTGCGTGGTGGTGCCGGGGTTGGCTCCATGGCCAAGATCTATGGAGGACAGCAGAGAAATGGTGTCAGGCCCAGCCACTTCAGCAGAGGCTCCAAGAGTGTGATCTGCCGTATTCTCCAAGCCCTGGAGGGACTGAAAATGGTGGAAAAGGACCAAGATGGGAACCACAAGCTAACACCTCAGGGAAAGAGAGATCTGGACAGCATTGCCAGACAGGTGGCAGGTGCAACAAGAAGCATTAGAACAAAGGATGCTGGGTTAATAAATTGCCTCATTCATAAAAAAATATGTATGTATGTATATATATATGAAAAAGAAAGCATATTCAACAAATTTTGCTGGCATAACTGAATATCAAGGTGGGGAAGAATGAAAGTAGATACACATCTATCATCATGAAAAAAACACAAGTCCAAATGGATCAAAGATTATAACAAAGTCAAATACACTAAACCACATAAAAGACATAGGAAGTATACTTGAACACACTGGCAAAAGAGACCACTTTCAAATTATAACGCCAGCAGCAGAGACACTGAGATAAATAATTAAGAAATGTGACCTTCTGAAACAAATGTTTCTGTGAACCAAAGGACATGATCAGAAATACAAAAAAAGGCAGCCTGTAGTATGGGAAGAGATCCTCACCTACCCCACATTGGACAGAGGAGTGATCTTGAAAACATACAAAGAAATAAAAAAATTAGACATAAAAAGAACAAATAATTCAATGAAAAATGGAGTACAGACATAAACAAAGAACTTTCAACATATGAATCTAAAATTACTGAGAGACACTTAGTGAAATTTCCAAACTCCTTAGCCATTAGAGAAATAAAAATCAGAATAACTCTGATCAAAACAAAAACATTGATGACAACTTAAGCTGGAGAGGATATGAGGTTAAGGGAACACTCCTCTGTAACACCCAATCTTGTGTTACTCCCTTGGAACAGTTCAGGCGCCACTGTACAGTACACAAGTCAGGCAAGGGCCTGGAGATTGAAAGAACACACAAAGAGACCTGGGTCATTCGAAAAGAGATCAGCTGAATGCCGTTTATTCAACCTTGGGGAAATCCTTATGTACCTAGCTGCTACACAAGGATTTCCTCCCAGGCAGGTGGGAAATTACCATGCCAAAGATGGAGTCAACAATGCCCTACAGCTAATCACCAGGCGCTGCAGGAGGAGCACAAGAACAAACAGAATGCTTTAGTTAGCTGGCTGACCAGAAACTGTCCTCAAGATGCACTTCAGGACCTGGGCCCTACACTCCTCCATTGCTGATGGGGTTACAAACTCAGTCTGCTACATTGGATATCAGTATGGTTATTTCTCAGAAACTTAGAAAGCCACCTGCCTGGGTGTGAGGCATGCCTTTAATCCCTGCACTTGGGAGGCAGAGACAGATCTCTGTGATTTTAAGGCCAGCCTGGTCTAAAAGAGCTAGTTCCAGGACAGACTCCAAAGCTAGAGAAATCATGTCTTGGAAAACCAAAAATTATTAAAAAAAAAAAAAAAGCATGAAAGAAAATTAGGAAACAACTTATCTTAAAACCCAGCAATACCACTTTGGATATGTACCCAATGGACACTCAAACATACCACAAGCACAAGTGCTCAACTGTTCACAGCAACATTATTTGTTCACAGTCAGAACCTGAAAACATCCCCTCCACTGAAGAATGGACAAAGAAATTCACATGGATAAAGACAATTACGAGCCGGGCGGTGGTGGCGCACGCCTTTAATCCCAGCACTCGGGAGGCAGAGGCAGGCGGATCTCTGTGAGTTCGAGACCAGCCTGGTCTACAAGAGCTAGTTCCAGGACAGGCTCCAAAACCACAGAGAAACCCTGTCTCGAAAAAGCAAAAAAAAAAAAAAAAAAAAAAAAAAGACAATTACGTCTTCAAATTTATGGGCAAATTTCTGGATCTAGAAAACATCATAAAAGAGTGAGTTAACCCAGACCCAGAAAGAAAAATATAAATGTACTCCTTTTTTCTTTCTTTCTTTCCTCCTTTTTTTTTTTTTTTTTTTTTTTTTGGTTTTTCGAGACAGGGTTTCTCTGTGGTTTTGGAGCCTGTCCTGGAACTAGCTCTTGTAGACCAGACTGGTCTCAAACTCACAGAGATCCACCTGCCTCTGCCTCCCGAGTACTGGGATTAAAGGTGTGCCCCACCACTGCTCGGCTAATGTACTCACTCCTAAGTGGCTTTTAGATATAAAACGGAAGACAACCAGTCTACAATTCACAATGCCAGAGAACATAGACAACAAAGTGGAAACAAAGAGATATACATAAATCTATTCTATATAGGACCTAGGCAAAGACAAGATCTTAGTAAATTGGGAGCATGTGGATCATGGGAAAAGGGGAGGGGACAGGAAGGGAGAGTAGTAGAAAAATATATATTTGAATAAAAAACAGTTAAAAAATCCTTGGTAAACAGCACTTCATGGGTGAATTATACAAAGTGATAGTAAGAAATGAATAGCTGAAATTTGGAACTTTGCTTAATTTTGTAGTTGAATAAAATAATTCCTCTTCCTAAGGCAAACTGATTAATGACATTTAAGTAATAACAATCCACACATATTTTCCAGAAGAAAATTGAAGGTTCATACCATATCTCCCCATGTTCCTAAACCTATACTCACACACACACACACACACACACAAATGAGAGAGAGAAGTGTTTGGTTTTACTTAATATACCTGCACTCATTCTAAATTCATCATTCAACACTGACTTCATGTTTTTATTATGAATTATGAAGGTTGTACATGTCAGAGTGACAGACCCTGAAACTAGATGAGTAATAATTGAATCTTTGACATTTGAAAATACCAAGTTAGAGTGTAAGAATATCTTGGGCTTTACAATAAATCTAGCAGCCAGAATCAAGAGCTGTAATCAAGAAAGTGACCACACACTTTAAAGATTGATTTATAATGTAAGAAACCATGTCCAAGAGAATTTGTATCTTAAAAGCTTTTGCCTGAAGGAGCTCTCACAGCACCTACCCCTTTTGCTTAAATAAGAAATTCCAAACTCAATATTGCTCAGACTTGAAAGTCAAGGGACTTTGTGGTAAGAGGGCAGCATTTGATGGGAGCCTTCTTCTGTTACTGAAGGTAGGACACATCCTGCTTCCTGGAGACCATAACCAGCAGGCTTAGCAAATTATCTTTATTAAGTCAACTAAAAGAACGAACCTACACTGCATGGTGGTGGTGTATTCCTTTGATCGTAACACTTGGGAGGCACAGACAGGTGGATCTCTGTAAACCCAAGGCAATCCTGGTCTAGATAACTAGTTTCAGAAATGTCAAGGCTAAAAAATAATCTGTCATAAAAAACTAAAAAAAATTACAAATTAGTTGTCTCTTATGCACCCACCTATATTTCAGGTACACTGGGGAAAAGGTGGGCAAATACCTCTGATCTTGTAGAAATGCAAGTCTATACAGTGAGTTCCAGGCCAGCCACAGAGGGGGAAGACCCAGCACAGCTGAGTGGAGGAGAACAGTTCATGCCAGCTCGTCCTCAGGTGCACCTTAAACACTGCTCTCTGGCATTTGATCCTTGGGCTTTCACAAGCCTCCATTTCTATCAGTTCACTCAAATTCCACAGCTCTTTGTGGATGCCTGATCACCTTAACCTAATAGTGACTTCAGTTTTGTCTCTGAAAGCCCTCACAACCTTGATGTTATCTTGAGTTATCACTCCTTAGAGCTCCTAACTGAATGTTTTTCAAGCACCTGGAAAACAGAATATGGTACCATTTCTCCAAGTCAGCCTTCATGTCTGCAAGTTATTATTTTCTCTTTACAAGAGGAATGAACTCAAGCAGGGTTACACCTGGTATGTTAGCTTCAAGCCTCCAATTGTGGCCAATTGCTTTGATTAAATAGTTAATCACCTTTTAAAGACTTTTACTATCAGTTTGCATCCTGATTACTTTTTATACTTTTCCCTCATTATTGGGAGACTTGGGCTCAGAAATTCTTTAAGAAGCAAGACTAAGTTAGTTTCCCATGCTATCACTCTTTTATTTCTCCTGGGTCATCAAGGCTGTGATAAAGATGGATTTAGATCAGCCATTTATACCACACTGTTAGTAATGACATGTTCATGAGACTCAGCACTTAGAACAATGATAACTCATCCACAGGGACTAACACTGATACCCAGCACCCACAACTGTGTGTACTTCCAGTCAGAGGGGATTAGACACTGTCTTCTGGTCACCCTTCCACTGACACCCTTACTTGAAAAGTGTGATGAGACATGTTCTAATATTTCAATGACCAAGGGAACACTTCAATGATGGGAAGGCCATTCTATATATTACATCAGAAAAATACCTATTACTAGGTAAAGGCACAATAGAAGCTGAACAAAAGCCATAGAAGGAATAAAATGACTACAAAATAAATTTTAGTAAATGGAGTTGCCACAATATACAACACGTTAGTACCTACCTCAAATGTTTCAAAATAGAAACCAAAATGCAATGATTTCCAGCATCAGTCTTGAGTGAACGTGTTACATAATTTACTTCCTTCAAGGCTATGATGAAAAATAGTTTTTCTTCAAGCTGAAGACAACTTTGATGGATAAAGTCACTAAAAGTTGTCTTCATGAATAGGGCTTTCTGCTTTATGAGTTTGTTCCTATTTCCAAAATTCAATGAGATATAAATAGACATTAAAATATTTATAGCACTAGAGTCATCGCTAGGTGACTAAGAAATTTTCATTCCAAGGACTCAGGTCAGATTTTTAACAGGTTTCTGTAATTTCTGCTACAAATTCTAAGGTGTTTAACTTTTCCAGGATACAGAATGCAGAATTACATTCCCCCCCACACACATCACATCATTACAATAATAGCAAATTTTTAAACAATTTTTCACTCATGAAAATTTTTCTCCTGTAAGCATTTATTAATGTAAAATAGGACTCCAGGCATCTTACAGCTCACTTAGAGTTTTTCTTTTTTTTAAAAACATTTATTTGTTATGTATTCAATATTGTGTGTATGCCTGCAGGCCAGATGAGGGCACCAGACCTTATTACAGATGGTTGTGAGCAACCATGTGGTTGGTGGGAATTGAACCCAGGACCTTTGGAAAAGCAGGAAATGCTCTTAACCGCTGAGCCATCTCTCCAGCCACCCGAGTTTTTCTTCATGAAGAATTGATTCATGTAAAGAGAAAGCAAATTCAAACTTGAAGTAAGAGAAATTAATTCTTGTAAGTTGATGGTATCATGAGGGAAGATTTAGGCTATGAGAATTCACATCCATACACCAGTTCCAGTTCCAAGACTCTGCTTCATGTGGAACATTACAGCTGGGAGTTCTTAAGTTCCAGTTTTAGTGCCATGCTGACACTTTTTGTCATGGCTCTTTCATGGTGATCCTTTTATCAAATAAAACCATGGCCTGAATAAGATGCTTTTATATTGTGAAATAGACATCATATCACAAGCAAAAAGGAGGCAGTACACATCCATAAATATTTGTACCTGAATTACATATTCCATGCAGTTGAAGAGAAGTATAAAATCTAAAAGTTACATTATTGTTCAAATTCATCTTGCAAGTCTTAAAACTCTGGAAGGAAGGATACGCTGACTACCAAAAATTAGGCAATACCAACAGCTGTGAAAAGAAGGTTGCCCCACTAGATGTAGCAATTCTCTTCCTCTCTGAGAGACAGTCATTACACCTGGGCTCTGCTCCATTCTTCCATGAAAACTTCCCAGCAGAAATGTCAGTTTCGGATCTGCTCCACTCTCCTAAGGGAGTCTCCCATAAGAGGTGTCCATTGCTTCTGTGCTCTTCTGAGCTAAGTGAATTTCCAAATAGTGGTGTCAACTGTATCTCGGTTCAACTCCAAGAGATTTTGGGATGGAAGAATCCAGAGTGTGACTTCCTCTGCTGGAAATGGGCAGCTACCAACCAAAGGAGCAGATGACTCATATAGGGCTTCTTGGAGCCAGAGCATTTCAAAGGAGATTTAGAAGGTGGGAATTGGTCAGATTTAAATGCCTGTGTTGAACAAGCTCAGAGATGGGCTAGATTTTGTGCTCTGGGGTTGGTTGGTTTTGAGCTCAGAGAGATAAGGGTAGATTGTATTTCTTTGGCTCTGGTTTGAGAGCCAAAGCAGATTTCTTTCACTGTCTGTTTTTGATTATTGACTGAGTTTTCAGGGTGATGTTGTACCTTTCACTAGTTCTGGAGTTGGGACAAAGTGTTTTCCTTTGTATCTCATTTCAGTACCAGGTTGTGATTCTTATCCTGGCTCTATCTCCTTCCCATAAGACTTCCTAAAATCACAAATTAGGTTTTGTCCATGAGTTTCCTGGGGCAAATAAAATAAAAGCTGGTATCATAATGCTTGAACAGACTGTTGACACTATAATTTTTTTACAGAATAAATACTGTTGGTTAATAGATTGTAAGTGTAATGGATTCAGGTACCTAAAAACTATCAGATTGATTACACACAAAAAGTTTTACTCCTGTAAAAAGTACAAATATTTACCACACTAAGTTTATTTTTTCACTACAGTATGATTATTCTCATGTTTTTGAAGAGTACACTCCTTAAGTTTACAGTTTCTCTCCAGGATGGTTGTTTCATGTATTTGGAGATTATTCTGACAAAGGGTTTGCCAAACAAATTCCATTCACAAGTTTCTCTCCAATCTGTGTTCTCTTCTGCATTTGAAGATGAATAAGACAGGAAAAGACTTTTCCAAACTCATTTCACGCATACAGTTTTGCACCTGTGTGTGTTCTTTGATGCATTTGAAGAGCACTGTGTTGAAAAAAGGCCTTACCACACTGACTATATGCATAGGGTTTCTCTCCAGCACGTGTCCTTTTATGATTTTAAAGATGACTGTGTTGAGCAAATGCCTTACCACACTGATTACATTCATAGGGTTTCTCTCCAGTATGTGATCTTTTATGCCTTTGAAGAGCACTGTGGTAGGTAAGCAAGGGCTTACCACAGTGATTACATTCATAGGGTTTCTCCCGAGTATGTCTTCCTTCATGTACTTGAAGATCACTGTGGTGAGCAACGGCCTTCCAACACTGATTACATTCATAGGATTTCTCTCCAGTATGTGTTCTTTTATGCTTTTGAAGACCACTGTGTTGAGCCAAGGCCTTATCACACTGCTTACATTTTTAGGGTTTCTCTCCAGTGTGTGTTCTTTTTTTTTTTTTTTTTCCGAGACAGGGTTTCTCCATAGCTTTTTGGTTCCTGTTCTGGAGCTAGCTCTTGTAGACCGAGCTGGGCTCGAACTCACAGAGATCCACCTGCCTGTGCCTCCCGAGTGCTGGGATTAAAGGCACAGTGTGTGTTCTCTTATGTGATTAAAGATGACTGTAATTTGTAAAGGCCTTACTACACTGATTACATTCATATGGTTTCTCTCCAGTATTTGCTCTTTTATGCAATTGAAGAAAATCATGATGTGCAAAGTCCTTACCATACTGATTATATTCATAGGGTTTCTCTCCAGTATGTGTTCTTTTACAGTTTTGAAGAGTACCTTGTAGAGCTAATGATTTACCACACTGATTACATTCATAATGTTTCTATCCAGTATGCATCCTTTTATGCCTTTGAAGTTTACCATGACATGCAAAGGCCTTGCCACACTGATTACATTCATAGGGTTTCTCTCCAGTATGGCATCTTCTATGTCTTTGAAGATGATAGTGTTGAGCAAAGGATTTACCACACTGATTACATTCATAAGGTTTCTCTCCAGTGTGTGTTCTTTTATGCAATTGAAGGTGACTATGTTGTGCAAAGGCCTTACCACACTGATTACATTCATAGGGTTTCTATCCAGTATGGGATCTTTTATGGCTTTGAAGATTATGGTGTTTAGCAAAGGATTTACCACACTGATTACATTCATAGGGTTTCTCTCCAATATGTGATCTTTTATGGTATTGAAGGTGACTATGACATGCAAAGGCCTTACCACACTGACTACATGCATAGGGTTTCTCTCCAGTATGTGTTCTTTTATGCATTTGAAGAGTACTGTTTTTCACAAAGGCCTTACCACACTGATTACATTTATACGGTTTCTCTCCAGTATGGGTTCTTTTATGATTTTGAAGAGAACTGTGGTAAGAAAAGGCCTTACCACACTGACTACAAGCATAGGGTTTCTCTCCAGTATGTGTTCTTTTATGCTGTCGAAGAGTACTGTTTTGAGCAAAGGCCTTACCACACTGATTACATGCATAGGGTTTCTCTCCAGTATGTGTTCTTTTATGATTTTGAAGGTGACTATGACATGCAAAGGCCTTACCACACTGATTACATTCATAGGGTTTCTCTCCAGTATGTGTTCTTTTATGCTGTCGAAGAGTACTGTTTTCAGCAAAGGCCTTACCACACTGATTACATGCATAGGGTTTCTCTCCAGTATGTGTTCTTTTATGGTAATGAAGGTGACTACGACCTGCAAAGGCCTTACCACACTGATTACATGCATAGGGTTTCTCTCCAGTATGTGTTCTTCTATGCTTTTGAAGGTGACTATGACATGCAAAGGCCTTACCACACTGATTACATTCATAGGGGTTTTCTCCAGTATGTGTTCTTTTATGCTTTTGAAGAGAACTGTGGTAAGAAAAGGCCTTACCGCACTGACTACAAGCATAGGGTTTCTCTCCAGTATGTGTTCTTTTATGGTTTTGAAGAGTACTGTTTTGAGCAAAGGCCTTACCACACTGACTACATTCAAAGGGTTTCTCTCCAGTATGTGTTCTTTCATGTATTAGAAGAGTACTGTGGCGAGCAAAGGCCTTACCACACTGATTACATTCATAGGGCTTCTCTCCACTGTGTGTTCTTTTATGCGTTTGAAGATTGCCTTGACATGCAAAGGCCTTACCACACTGATGACATTCATAGGGTTTCTCTCCCGTATGTGTTCTTTCATGTATTAGAAGAGTACTGTGGCGAGCAAAGGCCTTACCACACTGATTACATTCATAGGGCTTCTCTCCACTGTGTGTTCTTTTATGCGTTTGAAGATTGTCTTGACATGCAAAGGCCTTACCACACTGATGACATTCATAGGGTTTCTCTCCAGTATGTGTTCTTTCATGTATTTGAAGAGCACTGGGTCCAGCAAAGGCCTTACCACACTGCTTACATTCATAGGTTTTTTCTCCAGTTTGTGTTCCTTTATGAGTTTGAAGAACACTGTTTTGAGTAAAGGCTTTACCACAATGATTACATTCACAGGGTTTCTCTTCAGTCTGTGTCCTTTTGTGAATTTGAAAAGAATTGTGATGAGCAAAGGCTTTATGACACTGATTAGATTCATAAGGTTTCTTACTATCATGAGTTCTTTTATTCCTCTGAAGCTGATTGTCATATTCCAAGGCTTTAACACATTGAGGAATCACTGAAAGTTTCTTTCCATAATCATTTCTTTCAGTCCTGCAAGCATAATTGGAACATATAAAAGCTTTACCACATTCAATACGCTCTTGAACCTACATTTCTCTATGTATTACTTTTATAATTTAGTCCAATTGTAAATAGAAATCAGATATTAAGGTTTTATAACTGTGTTTAAACTCAGGCTTTCTTCTTTAATTAAGGCTTGTTTTGCATTTTTGAAGACACCTGTCATGGTAAATTTCTTTATTACGTGGTTTACCTTTTCACCTTTACAGAAACATTTTTCTTTTCTTTTTTTTTTTTTTTTTGGTTTTTCGAGACAGGGTTTCTCTGTGGCTTTGGAGCCTGTCCTGGAACTAGCTCTTGTAGACCAGGCTGGTCTCGAACTCACAGAGATCCGCCTGCCTCTGCCTCCCAAGTGCTGGGATTAAAGGCATGCGCCACCACTGCCTGGCTCAGAAACATTTTTCTATTTGACATATTTCTCATATTTGAAGAGAACTGGATAACCTCAGAACAACTTTATTACATTCATAAACTGTCCTATACTATGAATCACACTACATTTGCTAACTGAACTAGAACAAACAGAAGTATTTGCACAATTCTAGAACTCATGTGGCTTCTCTGCACTCTGAGTTTCTTTATGTATTAACAGTGATATGTGAAAACCAATTATTTATATAGTTGAATCAATTTCAGCAAGGGTACTCAACATGGGGACTAATGCTTATCTTCTAATTGTTTTTAGAGAGAGCTATGCTGCGTTTTCCCATATTCCTATGCTCATAGGCTTGTATTGCGAGTAATATGTGGGGGGCTGGAGAGATGGCTCAGTGGTTAAGAGCATTGCCTGCTCTTCCAAAGGTCCTGAGTTCAATTCCCAGCAACCACATTGTGGCTCACAACCATCTGTAAAGAGGTCTGGTGCCCTCTTCTGGCCTGCAGGCATACACACAGACAGAATATTGTATAATAATAAATTAATAAATTTTAAAAAAAGAGTAATATGTGGTATACACAGTAAAGGAAGAATCACAAACAAAAAATATCCACTCTGAATTATCACAGTGTGACTTTCTCTTCCTTATAGATGTGTGGTAGATGTATTAAAGTTTCTTCACAACAACTGCCACTGAACTCTAACTGCTTCTCTCACCAATCTTTTTTTTTTTTTTGGTTTTTCGAGACAGGGTTTCTCTGTAGCTTTGGTGCCTGTCCTGGAACTAGCTCTTGTAGACCAGGCTGGCCTCGAACTCCCAGAGATCCGCCTGCCTCTGCCTCCCGAGTGCTGGGATTAAAGGCGTGCGCCACCACCGCCCGGCTCTCTCACCAATCTTAATATAGTAATAAGAAGTATATGAGTAATACAAGATTTACTATGTGCTCTCGGTTTATAGAAAGTCTTGCAGATATACTTATCATCACTTCAATATGTACACATTTTGTATTATGAGCAAAAGAAATAAATGGATTGGCAGATCTACAACATTGCTCTCATGGTGCTAAGATTCAAATGGTGATATCTGTTTAGCAATTTCTCACTTGTCATTTTAATTAAAAGAATGCCTTGAAAATGCAATTCACCAACAGGATGATGGTGGCGCACGCCTTTAATCAGGCACTCAGGAGACAGAGGCAAGAGGATCTTTCTGAGAGACCAGCCTGGTCTACAGAGCTAGTTCCAGGACAGGCTCCAAAGCCACAGAGAAACCCTGTCTTGAAAAACCAAAAAAAAAAAAAAAAAAAAAAAAAAGAAAGAAAGAAAGAAAGAAAAAGAAAAGAAAATGCAATTCACCTACATGAAATTCTACATGGATTTTTCAGACGTTAATAAATCTTCTAGGACACATTATCATTTCATCAGAGGCTCATTGTTTTCAGCATGCACAAGAAAATTACCTTTCATGTCTTCTAGAACGTTGACAATGTTCTTTACTATTATGTTCTTCCCAAATGTATCCTAAAATGCAGTACCAGAAAATGTATGTTATAATATTGAATACTGTGCAACATTTAAGTAGCTATTTTAAGGAAACCTTAGAACCGTGCCTGGTTTATTCACCTCATTCTTCTTCTCCTTTCTAAATCAAATTATTGAAGAACATCATTAAACAAGGAAAAGTTGTCCCTTTATTTTGAAACATGAAGGAAATTCATTTTTACCTATAGTAGTGAGGTTCCTGTAGGTCTCCAGCATCACATCTTTGTAGAGATTCTTCTTGGAAGGATCCAGCAAATTCCACTCTTCCTCAGTGAAGTTGATATGCACATCATCATAGGTCACTGCCTTCTAAAATATGCCATATGTGATAGTGACATGATAGTGACAACATTGTAAATGTATACTTCTTTGATAGTATAGTCATATAATTCTATTGTTCCCTAATCATATTCCAAGACATAGACAGTCAGTTTAGAAGGTAATTGAATAGGAGAGTCTTCTCTGTCATTTCTGTACTCTTTGAATAAGCTATCACCTTACAAGAGAAATATCTATTAGCGAAGAGAAACAAGGAAACAGATCAACATTTCATAGTACAAATGAGAAATTTTTATGAAGATTAACTAACTATAAATCAAAAAATAATTTGGACAATCTGGGTGTATTGACTCATGCATTTAAGCTCAGACCTTCAAAAGCAGAGTCAGGTATATTTTTCTCTGAGTTAAATGCCAGACATGTCTATGCAATCAGGTCCAGGACAGATGGAAATACATAGTAAGACCCTATCATCCAGGAAGTGGTGATTCATGCCTTTAATCCCAGCAATCAGGAGAAAGAGGCAGAAGGGTCTCTGTGAGTTTGGGGCCAACCTGTTCTATGAGAGCTAGTTCCAGGACAGGCTCCAAAGCTACAGAGAAACCCTGTCTCAAAAATCAAATAAACAATAAACAAACAACAAACAATAAACAAACAAAAGGCACTGTCTCCATTACAAAAATTGGTGAATCAAGCAAGAAAAATAGAAGAACTCAGAGGTTTTTACTGAAGTTCCTACAAAGAAGTATGTGTTCACTCCACTTCTCTCTTTATCTTCCAAACATCCGTAGTGCCCTATTTAAACTGTATTACCAATAACATTTTACAAACAGAGCTTTATGTTTAAAACAGTTACAAGTGGACAGATGAAAACATTAGCAATATATATCTTGGGCATAAATAATAAACCCAGGCTGGGAGAGAGATGACTGAGTAGTACCTAGCTTTTGATGGTCTTGAATAAATGTGGCAGAATTGCCAGTACTTATTTGGGAATCATAAATATCCATTATTCCAAGTTCACAAATTCTGAGATCCTTTGATCATGTTGAGGACCAGATACCCATGTGGTGCATAGTCATGCCTACATATAAATTAGTTATATTAATTTTAAAAATGTAAAGTAAGTATAACAAGCAGGAAGAAGTTCATGCACCTACAAATCAATGACTCTGAATGCTTAGGCAGTACTAATGTCACACCTACTGAAAAACTTCCAGACCCCAAAATGAGGAAAAAAATCTACTTCTATCATAGGCAACTCAGACCAGAATACCAAAGAGCAAATAGAAACCAAGGAACCAAACGTGCATCCAAGAAAGACAAACAGAGATACTGGCACCTAGATCTGCAGTCACCTCAAACCCAGATACCTGGACAACAGCACAATAACATGATCAACAACAGACAGAACAATATGTCACTACCATATTCAAACTCTCCTACTACAGCACACCCTGAATATTCAAACACAGTCAAAGTACAATTAAGTTAGATCAACTATGAAGATGCTATCGTCCTTAAGAAGGAAGTGAATGAATTCTTTAAAAACGCAGGGGAAAGATAAATGAAATCTTGGAGAATAATAATAAACCCTTTAAAGAAAGTCAAACAAGCAAACAGTTGACAGAAATGAATATATCAGTTCAAGAATTGAAAATGGAAATAGAAGCATGTAAAATAATGCAAGCTGAAGATATTCTGGAGATAAAAAACTAGATAAATGAAAAGGAAAAACTGGCAAATTAAGGTGAAGTCTATCCTATCTTTGTGAGTCTAAACTTTAATATATAATTTACACACAGCTTAACTAAGGAAAACGTTAACGATATAATCGTTTTCAACTCAATCAAAGAACCCAGGGCATAACATTAGCCTGGAAGGTTTGTGGCAGCAAAAGCAGAACGTCTTCTCCAAAATAACAAATTTTGAAGTCAAGATACCTTTAAAGTATGTGTGGGGTTACCGTAGCAGCCCCCAAATCAATCTCTCTCTCTGCAGTCCAAAAATTCAAAGAAAGCACAATGTGTAACCCAGACTCTGTGTGTATTTTCTATCTTTTCAAGGTCCATTAATTGTTTTACTTATTTTTTTCTTTAAGAACCTTAGTGCAAATTCCTTAAAAAACTATTTTTAATCCATGACTCTGTCTATATTTATCCTCTGTGTTTTAAGCCCATGGACATTTATCTAATAAACTATCACCCACTCAGAGGCCTGTTTATCTGGATGTTTTTACTGTATATCTGTAATCCTTTTCTGATAAGGAGTGTTTTTGTATTTGAAAGCTGCATTTGACTTCCATTTTTGTGCTTTTACAACCCCTTGTTTTAAACTTTCTTAGGGTTTATGTGGATTTAGTTGCCAAAATTTGGTGTCATATTGTAAATGGGGACTACACTTTCATCTTCTGGCTGCCTAGACCCAAATAATCACACACAAACTATACAATTACATCTGCATTTTAAAAATGCTTCAGGCATATTCCTAGTTTGATTTTACATGTTCAATTCATCCATTTCTATTCATCTATGTATCACCACGTAATGTTTTGGGATATTTCACCTTTAGTGAATACATGCACCAACCAGTCTGGTCTGTCTTCATTAAAAAAAAAAACAATTAACAAATGCTGGAAAGTAATGAAATTGCTCTCCAACTACAATCACGTCCTTTTTCAAATTGTGACTCCAGCAGTCCTATTTTCCTGTGCAGTGCACACTCAAAACTGTTGCTTCTATTCTGGACTGAGGTAGAAACCACTCTCCACATGCAAATCCTTTTCCTTTTCCTTTACCTGCAATGGATATTCCGTTTCATAACTCAAATTTATAACTTTGAAACTGGTGGTAGAATCATTAAATTTAAGATTTTAAAGGTGTAATGTAGGACAAGGTCATTGTTCAGGAGAGGAGAAGACAGGGACCAAATCCTTTTATGTCAAGATAAGATAGATAGTGTTAAAAATTTTTCTGAAATACTAGAAGTACTGCAGTTCTAGAATTAATATGACTTCCTAGGGAGAAATCACTCCACATGTTTGCCAAATTAATAAAGAAAAAAATCATTTAATAATATTCACATACATCTCTGACTAATGCTCAAAGAGGGCCCAGGCTAGAATAATTTTCTGCATTTCACATATTTTCTTATCCTTATGTCCTTTAGGTTCAGGCTCCACACTCTTAACAATTTAAATAGAGGTGGAAGGCTACAGGTCTACCCACCTGGACAGATGGAAGACTTACACAGTAAAGTCTTCCCAGCATTATTTCTTACATAAACCAGTGACCTTAAACAGAAAGACCATCACAGGATCATGATATGTCAGACTTTTCTTCCATTTTTACAAGCTTTTCATTAGCCTCTTAAATGAGTTGATGGCCCTGATTTTGGTACATTTCTATCCAGAGTTACAAGATGGAGATTCCGGGGAATGTGAAGGATAGGAAAAGTATAAGGCAGAAAAGATAAAAACAGGTTAGGGAAGTCTTGCACAAGCTATGTCTCATGTCAAGTAAATTTCCTAAGAAGAATAGATTTGGGCTGGAGAGATGGCTCAGTGGTTGACAGTATTGACTGCTCTTTGAGAGGACCTGGGTTCAATTCCCAGTACCCACATGACAGCTCCTAAATATCTGTAAATCCAGTTTCATGAGATCTGATACCTACATACCATCACATATAAAATAAAATAGAATAACTCATAAAATATCCAGTATTTATACTGGCTGAGAAATAAACTTGGGGCTCTTTCATATTGACTTTCAGGCCTCTCAGTCTGTTTTATGCTTCTGTCTTCATTTCTCTTAATCTAACATTTCCTCAGCCTCAGCATCTCTTCTCAGGGAATCCCCAGCTGAATTCTGTTGGTCAGACCATATGGGGTATCCAACTATGCTTGAACAAAATTTACTGCAGTTTCTGTATGATGTTGCTTCGATACAAGGAATTACTTTGCATATTCTTTCCATAAATTAATAGCTTAGCTGGACAGAGCCTTACACGTTAGGGCACCTTGTTAAGATTTAAATGTAAAGCAAGGGCCTTCTCTTTAGCTGTGTAAAATCCTTGAAAATCCCTCTTTCTTTCAATACTGGACAGCCATCAGAAGCAACCTAGTGCATTTTTCCTCAACAAAACATAGATTTTTTTCATTCTTTTTATGTGTCTTTTGCACTGTAGATTTGAAGGCGTCAGCAGTAATAACCATCCAACAGAAATAATACTTTGTCTAAGATATGAGTCCATTAATTTTTAATTCTGCCTTAGTCACTTTCTTGGGACATGGAAAGATTAAGAAAGAATGGGGGCCAAAGTGTCACACAGCTGATCCCCAGCAAACTTTTTATGAAGTTTTCTAAGCTCCTGTACTTACTTACAAGGCCAAAATAAATCAATAGGGCCACAAGGAATAAAGCCAGGCTTGGGCTGGAGGGACCAGAACAAGATGAGGTTATGAGAGCAATCAGAATTATTACATCTTTATCAGAAACAGAAAATAATGGCAATTTCCAGGATCAATACAGTGTAGTTGCCAGGATATCATGAAGACTGCAAGCTATACAGGGAATACAGGATTGTGGTCTCAGACCAAGTGTACTGTTGAACTTCCATACTTCCTTGACCTCTAAGGGATTACTCAGAGAAACAGGGATTAGCCTGAATGACTCACTGCTAAAGGGAGTGCATCACCATGTCAGCAACTTAAAAAGCACACTGTGCCCCAGGAGCCATGGATTTTAATATGAAATAACTAAGACACATGTCTCTCAGGGTAGATGGGCCAATCCAGCTCCTTTGTTCCCTGCAGAGCCTTTTGTCCACTAAAATCCTATAACCTTGACCTCCACTGCTTGCCACTATTTTCAACACTCCTATCTTTAAGGCCCTACAATGACAGTCAGTTAAGCTGTGTAGAGTTTTCTATGACTTTTGCCATCGAAAGTCCTGTTAGCTTGAAAATTCTTCCACAGTCAATATTCCCAAGTCCATTGCAGGAACAAAACCACTTTTATGGTACCATTTTTATTCCAACTTGCTTCTTTGTTCCTGTGATTAAGTTATCTAACCTAAAGTAAAGCAACTCTGGTAATGGACAGGTTGATTTGTTTGTTACCCCTAAGTCAGAATCCACCACTGTGGGTGCTTAGGATAGAAACTCAAGTTAATCATTGGAGGCAAAAGCGTTGGAACCATTCTTTACTGGTTTTCTCTTGTGCTTTGTCACTGTTTTGTGCTCAGCTAGCCCCCTTAATCAGCCCAGGCCCACTTACTTAGAGACATTGCCAACTCAGTGGAAGAGTCTTCTTCCAATATCAATCATCAATCAACATAATCACTTTCAGACAGAAATCAGACATTCTGATCTAAGCACACACTCTATTGATAATTCCTCAGATGACCCTAGGCTTTGTTTTGACAGCTGAGGCTAATTACCACACAGAGGCAATATTGTATGAGAATGTTTTAAAGAACCAAAAATATAATGTATTATTCCTGCCAATCACTTAAGCAGCAAAGACCTAAACATGAGGATAACAACAAATGGAAAACACAGATTGCCAGAAAATGGAAAGAGATAAGGATCTAAGATCAAGAAGAGAAAACTAAAACTGTCACTCCACAGAAACTATTCAAAACAAAAACTTAAGGAACTGATAGCAGAGGAAATATTCTGAATACAAATTGATGAAGGTCCATTATTTTTGAAATTTTAATGATATAATTAGATTATGGTCCATAAAATCAACACAGATGGCACAACGCCAAAACAAGACTCAAAGACAGACCTACGAATATATATTATGGTCCCTTAAACAAGAACTACAAGATTCTAGTCAAAATCAAACTCCAGAAAATCACTGGCCATCACTCATCCTGCACACTCCAGTTCTCTCCTTTTCCAATAACAGAAAAAGGGTTGGGTAAGAAGGGCTCTTCCACCAAAATTCACAAGATTCACTTGACGCCTTCAGATATTTTTGCTTTGTAGAAATAGTTTTGATTACTAAAAGGATCTCATTCTCTTATGATAAAGAAAATGATGTCTGTTAGGATCACTTAGACACGATTTCATTTCCTACAATTGGTGATTGCCTCTAAGTCTGTATCAGAGTGAGGAAGTATAAACTTTTTAAATGAAATTTCAAGAGAACAGATTTTATAAGAATCACTGTGCATGTGAAGTAACTTGCTATACTCTGCCTGCTTTATAAATCGCAAACAATTTTGAAAACAAGGTTATTCCTATTTTTTGAGTATGTTTGTGCATGGGACAAAATGCCTGTGATATACAAAACAATGATTGTCAGATCTCTTGGACTGGGAATAGTAGAGATTTATTAACCTGCAAACTTGAATGTAGGTCATCCACAGGGGTAAAAAATATGTGCTGGACCACCTGCCAAGACACATAATAAATTTTATCAAATAAGCCAAGTCTTTCTCAGATTAATACAAACAAGAAAAACAAGACAGCTTCGGGGGGGGGGGGGGAAGAAAAACAAGACATAAATAAAGAAATGATTTTTGGGAATATGAGGCATCAGAATTAAGATGATATGTAAGGTAAATTTGTAGCATTAAAGGAATACAACTCAATAACTTCATCCAAAAATCTATAAGAGGAAAGCTAATCACAAAGTAACATTCACAGTGGAAACACTCAGAATGCTCATTGGGTTTGTGTGTTAATCACATCAACATTTAAGTAGCAAAGACTCAAATGTGAAGATAGTAACAACTGGAACACACAGATATGCTAGGAAATGGAAAGAGGTAGGCATCATAGATGAAAAAAAACAATCTGCACAGAAACATCCCCCAAACCTCAAACTTAAGGAACTGATGATGTAAGAAATTTTCTGAATAAAATTGGTGAAGGTCCATCATTTTCAAGAAAGTGAATAATAAATTAGATTTCAGTTGTAGATTACAAAAAAAAATCGTATACAGATTCACATAATATGCTTTCTGCATTTTACACAAAGATCCATCAATTAAGAATGGGTACAATGAGTCGGGCGATGGTGGCACACGCCTTTAATCCCAGCACTCGGGAGGCAGAGGCAGGCGGATCTCTGCGAGTTTGAGACCAGCCTGGTCCACAGAGCTAGTTCCAGGACGGGCTCCAAAGCCACAGAGAAACCCTGTCTCGAAAACCCAAAAAAAAAAAAAAAAAAAAAGAATGGGTACAATGTTTGTGAAAGAATAAAGGTGTTAAAGAGAAAAAACCCAAACAAAAGCAGGAATATGTAGTCAATTTTTAATCCAAAGACCAAAGTAAACTTCGGCAAGGAAAGTGTGATCTTGGTCAATGCTCCCTAGCTATTTTTAATTATATGTGTACAGAAATTAAATAAACATAAACTGTTCAACTTTCACAAAGATATCTCAAAGTGACCCTTAAACTGTTGTTTCTGACCCCCAGTTACTGATCTGTCTTCTGAGATGCAGCCACATGATATACATGCTCTCTTTGCAAATAGAGAGGATCTCTCGCTACAGCTCTCCAGATCCTTGTGCTATCTTCTGGTTGAAGGTAAACACAGTCCCACTGATGTCCAATCCCAAAACAACCTAAAAAATGATTTAAAATCTGCTTCCTGCCACATGCATTATGGCAGAATTGGTGGATTCTGCCCTATCTACCTGGCTAACACAATGCACACCTGAGAAATCTCTGCACATCAGAAACTCCTTTTGTCCCCTGCTAAGCTTCACTGGATCACACCATTGTGGCAAGTGGCAGAATCACATTAACAGAATTCTACTCAAGTATTGCTCTACCAGTTCCTAAACAATTTGTAATCTTTAGAACAGAAACTTGAAATTGGACAGCAATATTCAGATATTCAATATTCGAGAAATTAGAACTTCAGCTTTCTAATCTCTCTTCCCAACGCACAACAAAAGCAGTTCCCATGTGTATACTCTGGACATAGATACAACCAGCATTATATCCTTCCATTCTAGGGCTGCAGAGTGGCCCCTTCCCCACTAAATCTACACACAAGGAGGCTCAGAGAACAAGGGCCACTGCAGGCATGAACCACATGGACCAACATAAGTACAGTCTGGATCATGATCCTTCCAAGTCACAGCAGAAATAACAGTTCAACAGACCTGCTCTATACACCACCCCCACTCACCATGGGATGGCTTGTGGTCTTCCTTAAAGCTACCTACTACAGAGTCAGAGGAGAGTCATGGAAAGAACCCACAAACTATCTGCCACTAGTACTCTGATTGGCAATGCTTCCCAGAATTCCCTCATTGGCTAGGGCCACCCAGCTGGGACTCACAATATTAGCAGCTCCTCTACTGGAGGATCAGAGATCAAATGACTCAGACAGCACAGCCCTTCCAGTTCTGCCCTTCCAGCCCAGCAGACAGGGCCCCAGTTTAAAAACTTTGTATTTAGCACACATTATTCCACTCTCCTAGAGCACACACATCCTGTTCCTCATCCAAAGTGCAGGGTCCTTTGGGGACACATTCCATTACACACTCACTTGCCAGTACAGCCATCACCTTGTCTGAGAGATGCGAAATTTTGGAGAACATCAGGTCACATTCATAAAGTAATTACTGCTACTGTGTAACTGTGGTTACTTTGTAACTGTTGTCAAAATGACAGAATATGAATTAGAAAACAATCCAGGCATATTAGGACTTGAAGGTAGCAAAGAGAATGTAAATATGACATAGTCTTCATCTCAAAAATTATTTTGAAAACTTGAAGCACACTTTATGGCCATGTGCTCCGGAGACGAGGGATCTGTATTCATGCACATTAAAGATTTCTCATATATTTTATGTAAAGTTGAATGTGTTAATGCAGAAATGTAGCAGTGCTTTTAAGCAGGGCCACAACATTTTACCTAGATCTTCTATTTTAGATGAAATTCTGTAAATAGAGCAATTAGGTTTAAAGATGTGGTCAGTCCCATTCCAAGATTCTTGACTGCTCAGGTCTGTGGACTGCAATCAATGGTCAATCAGGACAATCATAGAGCATCTACAATTGACTCCCTCATTCCAATAGCTAATCTCAACTTCTATTGAAGGAGGAAAGCTCTCACCCACAGTTCAACCTTTGTGATTCTGCCCTGTGTGTGGTCTTTCTGACCAGCTTCAAGTTGATCAATGAGCTCAACTTTGCACAGGTCCCTCTGCTTCTACGTCCCCAATAAAAGCCAGAAAGATCAGCAGACACTCATTAACTGCTCTATTTTTTCTCATTGACACATCAAGGTCAAACCTGTAAGGAGTTGCAGGACTGTTTTCCCAGCACTAGGCAGCAGAGGAAAGATTGATTAGGAGTTCAAAATGATTCTCAATTACACAGCATGAGGCAAGCCTAAACTATAGGGCACCTTGCTCTACACAGAAATCAATAATCAACAAAACTTGAAAGTAATAAAATGCAACTATTAATGACTTTGAAATGTTAGAGAACAAAAACAGAGACAAGAGCAGCAATACACTGAAAGAAAACATCTGAAAATAACACCAATAAGTGATTTTTTTAAATGACAAATACTGCACTTTTAAGATTAAATAAAGCTTTCTATATTGACTTTGGGTTTTTTTTTTTTTTTTTTTGGTTTTTTGAGACAGGGTTTCTGTGGTTTTGGAGCCTGACCTGGAACTAGCTCTTGTAGACCAGCTGGTCTCGAACTCACAGAGATCCGCCTGCCTCTGCCTCACAAGTGCTAGGATTAAAGGCCTGCGCCACCACCGCCCGGCTTCTATATTGACTTTGAAAGAGCAGGCCCTTCTATAAGAGAGGGGATGTCATTAGTAAGAGATAGATTGATGGTGTCCATATACATATGTTGGCTGCTGAGATCTGTAACCTGACACATAGAGTTAGTCAATGGCCTGTTTCTCAAATCTCTGAGTTGACATAACTGGTTGATGCAAGATCAACCACATCTGCAGAGGATAGTGGCCTAATTGCAAATTCAATGTTCATTGGCTCAAGATGACCTTCCCAATCTGTACACCCACACAAATCATCTGCATTCATTCACATAGGATTAATTTAATAACACATACTGGGAAATTACAAATTCACTGAACCTATCACAATCAGACCCTTTTTCATAATGGTAGCTTCAATAGTTGATTGCCTCCACTGTTTCCCCTGCAGTGTACACAATAAACTATTCCTCCTAGTCTGGTCTGAAGACAGAAGGAATGTTCCATATGGAAATCCCTTACTCTGACAGCATTGCATAGTCAACTACATGACTCAAATGCATAAGTCTAAAACTGTAAGGTTTTACAGGCATTTTTTAGGGGAATTTTGAAAGTGTAGTATACCAAGGACACCTGAGTCAACATAAGAATTTGTCTCAGAAACTATTTTTTTTTTTTGGTTTTTTGAGACAGGGTTTCTCTGTGGTTTTGGAGCCTGTCCTGGAACTAGCTCTTGTAGACCAGGCTGGTCTCGAACTCACAGAGATCCGCCTACCTCTGCCTCCCAAGTGCTGGGATTAAAGGCATGCGCCACCACCGCCCGGCAGAAACTATTTTTTTTAACAGGATGGAAATGCAGCTGTTCTAGAATTAATATGCCTTTCCATTGAAAATCACTTCATACACTTAGGAGATTATTACATCTTTAATGATGATAGACATCAATCTCTGGCTAATGCTCAAAGAGGAGACAGCTAGACAGATTCCACATTTGCTGTTGTCCTTAAGCCTCCTTTTAGGATTAGGCTCTAGGTTACACTTTGAACAATTAAAATAAAAACAGGCAACTTGCCAGGCTAGACATTTAGGCACATAGGAGAGTTACAGAGCAAAGATATTTCCAGGATAATTTCTTCTGTACACTGGTGATGTGAATCAGCAGATCATACTTCAGTGACAGGGGATGAGTATGTCACAGGGGATGACAAAGTTAGGAAAAGTAAAATGTGAAAAGTTAAAAATTTAGGGTGGGGAGGTCTTGCAGATGCCGAGTAAGCTTCCCGAGAAAAACAGCAGCTTGCTGGGCATTGATGGCTCATACCCTTGCTGAGCCAAGGGACCTCTATGAGTTCAAAAACAGCCTGGACTCTGCAGTGAGTTCCAGGATAGTCAGGACAGTCCTACAGAGAAACACTGTTTCAAAAAATTTTGAGCCGGGCGGTGGTGGCGCACGCCTTTAATCCCAGCACTTGGGAGGCAGAGGCAGGCGGATGTCTGTGAGTTCGAGACCAGCCTGGTCTACAAGAGCTAGTTCCAGGACAGGCTCCAAAACCACAGAGAAACCCTGTCTCGAAAAACCAAAAAAAAAAAAAAAAAAAAAAAAAATTTGAAAAAAGGAGTAAAAGAAGAATAGCATCTTGGATACTTCCAGAGGGGAAATGGAAGGAAATGGGAGAATTTTATAAGAAGTCAGTAAATAGCCGGGCAATGGTGGCGCACGCCTTAATCCCAGCACTCAGGAGGCAGAGGCAGGTGTATCTCTGTGAGTTCGAGACCACCCTGGTCTACAGCGCTAGTTCCAGGACAGGCTCCAAAGCCACAGAGAAACCCTGTCTCGAAAAACCAAAAAAAAAAAAAAAAAAAGTCAGTAAACAATATCATATGATTTTGGGAGGAGGTTAGTCAGATAATTACACCCAATTTGAACACAGGGTATCCTCAAGAACTTTACTGCCGGGCGATGGTGGCGCACGCCTTTAATCCCAGCACTCGGGAGGCAGAGGCAGGCGGATCTCTGTGAGTTCAAGACCAGCCTGGTCTACAGAGCTAGTTCCAGGACAGGCTCCAAAGCCACAGAGAAAGCCTGTCTCGAAAAACAAAACAAAACAAAAAAGAACTTTACTAAGAGCACAGTGGCCTGGGGACTGATAACCATAGCTCCATATGATAAAAGGGTTGGGTTCTTAGGACCTAAAGGAACCCCTCCACAAACGCCTTGGAACCAGACCATAACCAGCTCGCCAAAGCATATTCCTGGTTTTAGAGGAGAAGCTTTGTTTTATTATCAATACATCAGGTCCTTAGGGAAACTCACAAGGCTTAGCCCCCTAGGATGTCACGAGATCTCCTAGGAATGTCCCTGAGGGAATAAATAAAACCCTTTATTGATCAGGTAACTCCTCACAACAATGTTTTGCATTTCAAATATATGTCACCTGGTGCCCTATTCCCCATCTGGAAGAACTGTGCTTTTCGAAAGAAGAAAACTGGAACTTTGAGACACATCAGGCCTTAAGGTTGTTTAGGAACCTGTAATGCCTCCTTGAAAAGCTTGCTAGAGGTTTTTTTCTTACATGAGGATGTGCCTGGTGACTGGTTTTAAATCAGTGGTGGCTTCTCTGTAGTAGTTTGGAGCTAAATATCTGGACAATCCAGTTGAACAAAGTGTGCCCTAGCATCCTAAACTCTAACAGCCCTGATTAAAACACTTTTATCTTCTGGGTGTTTTAGAGGCAGCACTCCCTAGAGTTCATTCTACTTTGTGAGACTGAACTATTTCCAAGACATTGGAAAATCCTTTATAGCAGCAATTCAACTCTTCTACGTTGCAGCTTAGAAGTGCAGCGCTACCCAAAAGGTGAGCTGCCTTGACCGTCCACATAGTTAAAGACAAATGGAGATTGTATGTAAAGTTAACTGCAACGTGCTCAATTATGAGAAGATACTGGAGAAACTAGGCCTCTCGAGTATGGCACATTGAAGTTGAGAAGAAAGATTTTTGTACACACATCACCCTGCTCCCAATTCTCTAAGCAGAATAAGCCCACAGCACTAGGTCTACGAATTAACAGGACCACATGGGACTTCACGAGGCAGGGAATATGGCGGCAGGTTCCCACACAGATCCCGCGAAGATGCACCATGCTGTCTGCTGCACCTCACCCTCTGCTCCTCCCCATCTGGAGAAAGCATTCCCTCGCTCACCATGTTGTGGTTCCCCAGATCGCCAAAGCTCTCAGTTCATCATCTCCCTGCAGCAGCAACTTCACCACAGGACAGGAAACAATGGCACAAGCTCCTCCACAAAGGGGAGTCTGCAGGCGGTGCCCGGAAGAGCCCTGCACTGTTTCTGACTGGCAGGTCACTTGGAAAGCCTGATTGGCTGGTGCTGTCTGAGTAGCAAGAACACTGTCCACAGGGCTACAGTGTGCTTAAAGACACAGCACACTGGTTCCTGGCCATTCCAGCTACCTGAGTCAAAGATCTTTTCTAGATTGGCCAAGCTTTGCATTTCAATAGCACTTGCCCCTTGCTCCAAAAGGAGACAAGGTCCTAATCTTGCACTCCACAGGAACTTTCCCCCTTTCCTCCAGGACACAATGTGGCTAACTAGCTTGTACTGTGCACTGTGCTGTGCTACGTGGATGCAGTGATTTCTTGTCCTACAGGGGGACGGGTGCACAGAATATTAACAGCTAAAGATAACTTTAAGGTCACAAAAGATGATTGTTCTCTGGCTTCCTGCTGAGGTCACATGAACCGAAGGTACTTTTTACATGGTTTTCACAGGGATTTCACACAACAGAAAAGAGAAAAGGAGAAACCAGATCTTGAACAATATGATTAGTTTTCCCCAACTAATGGCTGGATGATGGCTCCATTGCTTTATGGGTTTTATTCCTGAAATTGAAAGCAAATTCCATGCAAATGAATAATAATAACAAAGTGTAGTGTTATTAAAATTTGAATACATAGATAATAATGGAGCTAAGACGAATGTCTTCATGAGCACTATTGTTAGCCAGCACATCTTTCCATGGTCAAGTAAATAAAATATACTACTGCAGTATGCAAGATTCTCTACATGAGCAGAACAGGTAGAATGAATCTCACCATGATTGTAAGAAATGGGCTTATTAGAATGTCTCACAAGCTGTGGTCCAGGTAACTTAAAAGTGGCTGCCTACCAATGATAATTGTGAAAATCCAGGACATCACTTCTCAATGTTTTGTCTAAGATCAAGTGAAGAATTCAATAGTTTTTCAGTCCACGAGACTGGCTATTGTGTGTGTTTTGTTTTCTGCTATGAATTTGAGCAGTGTGCTTTCAAGGTCTGGGAAGAAGAGTTTTGGGATGTTGATGGAGATGAAATTAAATATATTAATTGCTTTTGGTAGGGTTGCCATTTTTATTATGTTGATTCTACCTATCCAAAGGCATCTTTCCATTTTCTTGTAATTTCTTCAATTTCTTTCTTTAAGTCTTAAATTTTGATATTAGAGGTCTTTCACTTCTTTGTTTTCTGTTAGCTGAAGATATTTTAAATTATTTGTGGCTACTTGGGAGGCAGAGGCAGGAGGATCTCTGTGAGTTTGAGACCAGCCTGGTCTATAAGAGCTAGTTCCAGGACAGGCTCCAAAACCACAGAGAAACCCTGTCTCGAAAAGCCAAAAAAAAATTATTTGTGGCTATTGTAAATGGTGATGCTCCTCTGATTTCTTTCTTAGCTTCTTTTTTATTTGTATATAAGAGGGCTACTGATTTTTTTGAGCTGATCTTGGATCCTGACAAATTACTGAAGGTATTTATGGGCTGTAGAAGTTCCCTGATAGAGTTTGTGGGGTCACTTATGTATACTATCATATCATCTGTGAATAGCAAAAGCTTAACTTCTTCCTTTCCAGTTTGGATCCCCATGTTCTTCTTTTATTTCCTATTTTCTCTAGCTAGAATTTCAAGAACTATGTTTACTAGGTATGGTGAGAAAGGAGAGCATTGAATTGTTCCTAATTTTAGTGGGATCATTTTGAGTTTTTCTCCATTTAATTTGCTCTATGCTTTCTGTATATTTCTTTTATTATATGAAGATATCTTCCTTGTATCCCTGATCTCTCCAAGACCTTTATCATGGAGGGGTGTTGGATTTTGTCAAATGATTTTTCAGCATCTACTGAGATGATTATATTTTTTCTTTCAATTTATTTATATGGTGGATTACATTGACAGACCATATGCTTCATATGTTAAACCATTCTGCATCCATGGGATGAAGTTAGGTTCATCATGGTGAATAATTTTTTTGGTGTGTTCTTTGATTCAGTTTGTCAGTATTTTATTGAGTATTTTTGCATTAATGATCATGAGAGTGATTGGCATGTGATTCTCCTTTTTGATTCTTTGTGTGGAATTAGAATCAGGGTAACTGTAACATCATAAAGTGAAAATGTTTGTGTGGAAATGCTCCTTCTGTTTTTATTTTGTGTAACCATTTGAGGAGTATTGTTGTTACCTCTTCTTTGAAGTTTTGGTATAATTCTTCACTTAAACCATCCAGTCCTTGGCTTTTTTTTTTTTTAGGTGAAGGGAGGCTTTTGATGTCTGTTTCTATTTACTTGAAGGTTATATGTATTTGAATTGTTCACCAGGTCTAGATTTAATTTTGGTATGTTGTACCTATTTAGAAAATTGTCCATTTACCTTACATTTTCCAATTTTGTGGAATACAGGATTTGAGGTATGATGAAATGATTCTCTGGATTTTCTCAGTGTCTGTTGCTATGCCCTCCTTTTCATTTATGATTTTGTTAATTTGGATGTTCTCTCTCTGCCTTTTGGTTAAGTTGGATAATGTCCCTAAATGTCTCTGCTTTGTGATTATGGTTAGAAGTGGATTTGTAGCCAGGCGGTGGTGGCGCACGCCTTTAATCCCAGCACTTGGGAGGCAGAGGCAGGTGGATCTCTGTGAGTTCGAGACCAGCCTGGTCTACAAGAGCTAGTTCAAGGACAGGCTCCAAAACCACAGAGAAACCCTGTCTCGAAAAAAAAAAAAAAACCAAAAAAAAAAAAAAGAAGTGGATTTGTTAACTGAGCATGCTTCAGGAAAGGGAGAACATTGCATGACCATGTTCAGACTACCTACATAAAATCCCCATGCTTCATTTGTTGGGGAAAACACTGTTTTGAAAACAACTCCCATGCTCTTTGTGCCTCCTGCAGGCAAGAATTTTTTTTCTCGTTTCTTCTGTCTTGGCTGTTGAAATGGCTATTTTTGGTAGTCAAAACTGACTACCCCTGAGATCATCTTATACACAAAGAATTGATTATACCGGAGAGATTTTACTTTAAGGTTTTGAAATGGGAAAATCCTCCATTAATCTGTATAATTTGAGATGATCGGACCCACCTTAACCTTCTTGGTGTCTGTGTACACTTAACCAGGGAGCCATCTCTCCAGCCCGTTTCTGTGCACAGTTTTAACACCATCAGTCATGAGCAGAGCTAGTGGGATTTTCTGGTTTGAGATCAGTCTGGCCTACAGAATGAGTTCTAAAAATACACAGAAAAATCCTGTCTTAAAATCACCAAAAAAAAAAAAAACTGAATCAAAGAAATACTATGACCCAACTTTAATCAGCATTTCCCATTCTGGTAGCAGAGTCGCATATAAAGTATTTTTTCTTTTCTTTTTTTCCTATTTTTTTTGTTTGTTTTTTGAGACAGGATTTCTCTGTAGCTTTTGGTTTCTGTCCTGGAACTAGCTCTTGGAGACCAGGCTGGCCTCAAACTCACATATATCTGCTTGCCTCTGCCTTTCGATTGCTGGGATTAAAGGCATGTGCCACCACCGCCCGGCTATAAAGTATTTTGAAAAAAAAAGTCCTTTTTTTAAATTTTTTCAAAACAGGGTTTCTCCATAGCTTTTGGTTCCTGTTCTGGAACTAGCTCTTGTAGTCCAGGCTGGCCTCACCTGCCTCTGCCTCCCAAGTGCTGGGATTAAAGGCGTGCACCACCACCGCCTGGCGAAAAGTCCTTTTTTTTGCCTCTGTGCTCTAGCTCTGCTTACCAAGCTCATTCCTTTAGTAGAATTAGTGCCTACTTCATTGTAATTTTGGTGAATACTTAAAACCAAATGAGTCACAGAGCCTTGTGGGCAGAACAACTACTGGATTCTTCACCTGATCTTAGACCAAAGGCTGAGAAGCAAGCTATTGGATTCTTCAATTGCCATTGGTAAGCAGCTGTTCTTAAGTTACCTGGAGCACAGCTTGTCAGACATTCTAATAAGCTCACTTTTTACATAATCGTGAGATTTATTCTACCTGTCCTGTTGATGTAGAGAACCTTAAATACTGCAGTTGTATATTTTATTCACCTGCTGATGGAGGGAGATGTGCTGGCTAACAATAGTGCTCAGGAAGACATTCTCTCTAGCTCCATTATTATCTACGTATTCAAATTTCCATGAACACTACTCTTTTTATTATTATTCATTTGCCTGGAGTTTGCTTCAAATTTAAGGAATAAAACCCATAAAGCAATGAAGCCATCATCTAGCTTTCTGATGGGGGAAAGAGCAATCATCTTGATTGAGATCTGGTTCCTGCTTTTCTATTTTCTGTTGTATAAAATCCCTCTGAAAACCATGTAAAAAGTACCTGCAGTTCATCTGACCTCAGAGTGAAGCCACAGAACAAATATTTCATTTTGTAATTTTAAAACTTTCTTTAGTTCTTAGTATTCCGGGAATCCTTACCTTTGTGGGACAGGAAATTGCTCCACTCACCTAGCACAGTGCACCATACAAGTCCCGTAGTGTGCTGGAAGAAAAAGGGAAAGTTCCTAGGAATGCAAGAAGATGACACTGATCGCTTTTGTAGCCAGGGGCAAGTGCTATTAAAATGCATGTGGTCTCAGATCTGGAGAAGTTTTGTGTTGGGGTGAATGGATTGGACAGGAACCAGTATTCTTTTTTTAAATGTTTATTTATTTATTATGTACACAATATTCTGTCTGTGTGTATGTCTGCAGGCCAGAAGAGGACACTTCTTTACAGATGGTTGTGAGCCACCATGTGGTTGCTGGGAAATGAACTCAGAACCTTTGGAAGAGCAGGCAATGCTCTTAAACACTGAGCCATCTCTCCAGCCCCCAGGAACCAGTATTCTGTCTCTTTAAGCACACTATACCCCTATGGGAGGTGCTGTAGCCTCTCAGGACTCACTAGCCAATCATGCACTTCAGATGACCTGCCAGTCAGAAGCAGTGCAGGTCTCTTCCGGCTTTGAAGAGGAGCTGGCACCAGTGGATTCCTGTTCTCGGGTGCAGTTGCTGTTGCAGGAGACGATGAGCTGAGAACTTTGGCAAAACGGAGAAGCACAACATGGTGAGTGAGGGAACGCTGTCTCCTGATGGGGAGGAGCAGAGGGCGAGGTGCTGAAGACACTATGGTGTCACCTCCATGGGTCTGGGTGGGAACCTGCCGCCATGTTCCCTGTATTGAAGTCCCTCATGGACCCTGCTAATTCATGGGCCTAGGGGCAGGCCTCTGAATAACCGTGCTTTGTGGCTTCATCTCCTTAGAGTATTGGGAGGAGGAAGCTCCCAAACTCCCTTTTAGTCAACTTCAACAGGGTGCCTGCATTCATGGATACAACTTGCCAAACTCAGAGAAGCCTCGTTTCTCCAGTATCTTCTCGATATCGAGCACTTTGCATTTAAGCTTTAAATAAAATCTGAATTGAGATTTAAATTTGTGGAGGTTATCAAAGGCATCTCACGTGTTGTGTAGCTTTCCACTACTGTAATATAATGTAGAAGAGTAGAATTGGTGATACAATAGATTGACCGATGCTTAAAAAATAATTAAGTCTCACAAAGTAGAACATAGCAGAGGGAGAACTGCGTCTAAAACACCCATTCTTTAAGTATATGCTAATGAGGGCTGGAAGAAATTAGAATGCCCGGGTATACATTGTTCACCAGGATTGTCCAGATATTTGACTCCAAACCATTTCAAAGAAGCCGTCACCGATTTAAAGGTGGTGGTTGTGCACACCTTTATTTCCAGTACTCTGGAGGCAGAGGCAGATGGATTTCTTTGGGTTTAAGACCAGCCTGATCTACAAGACAGGCTCCTAAGCTACTGAGAAACCCCTGTCTCAAAAAATCCCCGAGTGCAGGGATTAAAGTAGTGTACCACCACTGCCCGGCTAAGATGCTATTTTTCTTCAGAAGCTTACTAGGCATGGGGCGCATCTTCTGCAATACCTCCCCACCCTATCTTTTTTTATCTTTTACTTGTCCAGTCCAGTCTTTCTCCTCCCTTGTGATCTTCACCTTAAAACCCTGTCAGTGAAGAATGACCTGCTGTAACAGGTCATTGGCATACTTAAGAGAATATTCTGAGAATATTTTTGCCTAAATAATTAGACTGGCAAGTTGCCTGTTTCTATTTCAATTGTTCAGAGTATAATCTGGACCATTATCCTAAGGGATAATTATGGATAACAGCATATATTGAATGCAAAATCTGCCTATCCTAGCTCCCCTTGAACATTGGACAGAGATCAATGCATAACATCATTAAAGAGACTTCTCTTTATTAATCTCCTAAGTGTGTGATGTGATTTCTCAGTGGAAAGGCATATTAATTTTAGAAGAGCTGCATTTCCATCTGGATAGAAATATTGTTTCTGAGACAACTTCTGTTATGTTGACTCAGGTGGCCTTGGTCCCCATCTGTTGCTTTCCTGGGCAACCTTGAGTGTCCTCCATATTACACCCGCAAAGTTATTAAGTGACTGTACCAATTCACAGTTTTAAAATTATATATTTGCCGGACAGTGGTGGTGCACGCCTTTAATCCAAGCACTCAGGAGGCAGAGGCATGCAGATCTCTGTGAGTTTGAAGCCAGCCTGGTCTACAAGAGCTAGTTCCAGGACAGGCATCAAAGCTACAGAGATACCCTGTCTCAAACAAAATCAATAAAATAAAATAATGCATTTGAGACATGTAGCTGACTGCCCAATGCAGTTGAAGGAAAAGGATTTGCATGTGGAGCTTTTCTTCTGTCCTCAGACCACAATAGGAAGAATAGATTATTGTGTGCACTGCAGGGGCACAGTGTAGACAATCAGCTATTGGAGCCATCACTATAGAAAAGGGCCTGATTAAGGTAGCAGGAGAGGTTTGTAATTGCCCAGCATGTGTAAATTAATGTCATGTGAATGAACACAGAGTAGATTGTGTGGGTGTCCAGATTAGGAAGGTTATCTTGAGTCAAGGAACATTGAATTTGCAATTAGGCAACTATCCTCTACAGATATGATCGATCTTTTTTTATAGATATTTACTGAGCTCTACAATTTTCTTTGCTTCACTCCCTGCCTCTCAACTCCCCCCTTCAAGCCTCTCCCAAGGTCCCCATGCACCCAATTTACTCAGGAGATCTTGTCCTTTTCTACTTTATACTTCCAATGTAGATTAGATGTATGTAAGTCTCTCTTAGCATCCTCATTTTTGTCTAAGATCTGGGATTGTGGTTTGTAGGCTGGCTTTCTTTGCTTTATGCTTAAAAACCACCTATGAGTGAGTACATGTAATAATTATGTTTCTGTGTCTGGATTACTGCACTCAAAATAATGTTTTCTAGCTCTACCCATTTTATTGCAAAATTCAAGATGTCATTATTTTTTCTGCTGTTTAGTACTCCATTGTGTAAATTACCACATTTTCCTTATCCATTCTTCTATGGAGGGGCATTTAGGTTGTTTCCACATTCTGGTTATGACACACAAAGCTGCTATGAACATAGTTGAGCACATGTTCTTGTGGCACGATTAAGCATCTTTTGATTATATACCCGAAAGTGGTATTACTGGGTCTTGAGAAACGTTTTTTCCTAATTTTCTGAGAAATTGCCACACTGACATCCAAAGGGGCTGTACCAGCTTGCATTCCCACCAGCAATGCAGAAGTGTTTCCATTTCCCCACAACCTCTTCAGCATAAGTTGTCATTGGTGTTTTTATTCCTGGCCATTCTTTCAGGTGTTAGATGGAATCTCAGAGTTGTTTTGATTTGCATTTCTCTGATGAATGATATTGAACATTTCCTTAAGTGTCTTTCAGCTATTTTAGATTACTCTGTTGAGAGTTCTCTGTTTAGGTCTTTACTCCATTTTTTTTATTGGATTATGTGATCTTCTGGTGTCCAATATCTTGAGTTCTTTGTATATTTTGGAGATCAGACCTCTGTCTGATGTGGGGTTAGTGATGATCTTTTCCCATTCTATAGGCTGTTGTTTTGCCTTGTTGATCATGTCCTTTGCTTTACAGAAGCTTTTTAGTTTCAGGACGTCCCATTTAATTGTTTCTCTCAGTGTCTGTGCTACTGTGGTTATATTTAGGAAGTGGTTCCCTGTGCAATGCCTTCAAGTGTACTTCCCACTTTTTCTTCTATAATTTTCAGTGTGGCTAGCTTAGCTTTATGTTGAGGTCTTTGATCCATTTGGACTTGAGATTTGTGCCTGGTGATAGATATGGGTCTATTTTCATTTTTCTATATGTTGATATCTAGGTATGCCAGCATTACTTGTTAAATATGATTTCTTTTTCCATTTAATATTTTTTGCTGCCTTGTCAAATATCAGGAGTTTGAAAATATGTGGATTGATATCCACATCTTCTATTCAGGTCCTTTGGTCCTCCTGTCTGTTCTTATGTCAATACCAGGCTGTTTTCAGTGCTCTACCTCTGTAGAAAGATTGAAGTCAGGGATTGTGATGCTTCCAGAAGTTCTTTTATTGTATAAGATTCTTTTGGCTTTCCTGGGTTTTTTTGTTTTTTCATATGAATTTGAGTACTGTTCTTTTGAAATCTTTGAAGAATTTTGCTGGGATTTTGCTGGGCATTATATTCAATCTGTAGATTGCTTTTGGTAAGAAATATGATTGATCTTGCTTGACAGAGTATGTCGGTTTGGAGATTTGAAAAACAGGACATTGCCTAACTCTATGTGTCAGGTTACAGAGCTCAGCAGTCAACATATGTAAGGGCACCATCAATCTATCTCTTGTTAATGACATCCCCTCTTCTAGGGAAGGGCCTACTCTTTTTTGTAAAGTCAATACAGAATATTTTATTTAATCATAAAAGTGCATTTTTTGGTGTATTGTGACAGGATTTCTCTGTAGCTTTGGAGCCTGTTCTGGAACTAGGTCTTGTAGACCAGGCTGGCCTCAAACTCACAAAGATCCACCTTCTTCTGCCTCCTGAGTGCTGGGATTAAAGGCGTGTACCAGCACTGCCCAGCTAAAAGTGCAATATTATCATCACCTTAAAAATCACTTTTTGGTATCAGTTTCAAATACTTTCTTTGAGTGTATTGCTGCTGTTATTTCTATTTGTTTCTGTTCTCCAATGTTTCTAAGTCATTGAGAGTTTCATTTTATTTCTTTCAAGTTATGTTGATTTCTATGTAGAGCAATGTCTCCTATACTTTAGGCTTGCCTCATGCTATGTAATTGAGAATTATTTTTTTTTAATTTTTATGGATTATTTAACTTTATTTTATGTGCATTGGTGTGAAGGTGTCAGATCCCCTGGAACTGGATTTTCAGACAGTTGTGAGCTGCCATGTGGGTGCTGGGAATTGAACCCGGGTCCTTGAGAAGAGCAGTCACTGCTCTTAACCACTGAGCCATCTCTCCAGCCCCTTGAGAATTATTTTGAACCTCTAATCCTGCCTCTGCTGCCCAGTTCTGGTAAGACAGTCCTGCAACTCCCTCCAGGTTTGTCCTTCACTAGTCAAAGAGAAAAATAGAGCAGTTAATGAGTGTCTGCTAATCATTCTGGCTTTTATTGGGGACTTAGAAATGAGGAGGGATTGGTATAAGAATTGAACTCAATGACTAACTTTGAAGCTGGTGGAGACACAGTGCAGGAAGTGAGAGGTTGGCCTGAGGGTGAGAGCTTTCCTCCTTCAACTGAGATTACTTATGTGGAATCAGGTAGTCACTTGTGATGCTGTATGATTGTCCTGATTGACCATTGTTTGCAGTCCACAGACAATGGCAATCTAGGTCTGGGACTGACCTTATCTTGAAACCTTATTGCAATATATACAATATTTCATCAAAAATAAATGATCTGGGTAAAATGTTGTGGCCCTGCTTAACAGGACTGTTACTTTTCTGGAGTAAGATCTTCATCTTTAGGGAAATACATGACAAATATTTATTGTGCTCTAATACAAATCCCTAGTCTCTGGAGCACATGGCCTTTAGCCTATTTCAACTTTTCAAAATAATTTTTGAGATTAAAACTAATTCATATTTGCATTGTATTTGCACCCTCCAAGCCCTAATATCATCCTGATTGTTATCTAATTCATGGTTTCTTTTTGTTTAACAACAGTTACAAAGTAACCACAGTTACACAGGAACAGCGATTCCTTTATGAATGTGACCTGTGTTTGCTTTCAGGATTTCCCTTTTCGAGGCAATGGGATGGCTGCACTGGAAAGTGAGTGTGCAATGCAATGTGCACACAAAGGACCCTGTGCTTTGGATGAGAAACAGGATGTGGTGTAGGAGAGTCGAATTGTGTGTACCAGATACAAGCTTTCTAAACTAGGACACTGTTTTCTGGGCTGGGAGGGCAGAAATGGAGGACTGTGCTGTCTGAGTCATTTGATCTCTGATCCTCCTATAGAGGAGCTGCTAATATTGTGAAGCCCAGCTGGATGGCCCTAGCCATTGAGGAATTCTGGGAAGGGTTAGCAATGGGGAGGATTAGTGCCAGGCAGTTTGTGGGTTCCCATGATTCTATTCTGCCTCTGCAGTAGGAGTAGTAAGGAAGATCACAAGCAATACCATGGTTATGTTGGGTGTTCAGGTCTATTGAACTGTCATTTCTGCTGTGACTTGGACTGTTCATGAGCCAGACTGTAGTTATATTGGTCCATGTGGTTCATGTTGGCAGTGTCCCTTGTCCTGTGAGTCTCCATATGTATGAATTTATTGGGGCAGGGGAGTCTCTGTGAGTTCAAGACCAGCCTGGTCTACAAGAGCTAGTTCCAGGACAGGCTCCAAAAACCACAGAGAAACCCTGTCTCAAAAAAAAAGAAAAGAAAAGAAAAATGGAAAGTTGTAATTCCCATAAGTACTGGCAAATGTGTCCACCTCCATTGAAGATCAGCAAGAGTGCTGTATTACTCTGCCCTCTCTCCAGCTCTGTGTTGATTATTTATGACCAACATTTATATTTCTAGTACTTTCATCTGTCCACTTGTAACTCTTCTATACAGGCAGTTCTTTTTTTATAAAATGTTATTGGTATTGCAGTTTATGTTAGGGTACTTCAGGGTCTGGAAGATGATTACAGAACTGGAGTGAAAACAATTCTTTGTAAGGACTTCAATAAAAGCCTTTTATTTTTTCTATGGTATTGTTTGTTTCATTGAGGTTTGCAATGGAGACAGGATCTTACTATGTACTTCTACCACTTCTGGACCTGATTGCATAGATTTGACTGTCATTCATCTCAGAGACAAATATACCCACCTCTGTTTTCTGAGTGCTGTGGTTATAGGCAAGATACATCAATATACCATGGTTGTCCATATATTTTTTCTTTCTGTAGTCATTAATTTTCTATATAAGTTTCTCATGCATACAATGTACTGTTGATTTTTTCTCTTTTTCTCTCCCTGTGAATAGATATTGCTCTTATAAGGTGGTATCCTATACAAAGGGTATAATAAATAACAGAATTGATTCTCCTTTTCAATTTCCTTCTAATTATGGAATAATAATGGGGAACACCAGAATCATAAAACTATACTTTCAAAGAAGTATGCATTTCACTGTCATGCTTACATTGTACACATGTGTGGTATATTTTTGAAGGCAGTGACCTATGATGATGTGCATATCAACTTTACTCAGGAAGAGTGGGATTTGCTGAGTCCTTCCCAGAAGAATCTCTACAAAGATGTGATGCTGGAGACCTATAGGAACCTCACTACTGTAGGTAAAAATGAATTTCCTTCATGTTTCAAAATATGGAGACAACTTTTCCTTGGTTTATGATTTTGTTCTGTAATTTGTTTTAGAGAAAGAAGAATGAGGTGAACAACACAGTCATATTTCTTGGGTGCACTTAAGATAATAAGCTAAATGTTTCACAATTTTAAATAATATACCATATATTCTGGTACTGTATTTTAGGATACATTTGGGAAGACCTTAACACCGAAGAGCATTGTCAGTGTTCTAGAAGACATGCAAGGTAATTTTCTTGTGCAAGTTCGTAACAATTTCCCTTGACAGTTTGTAATGTGTTCTGGAACTTTTAAACAAAAGCAACAGTGTAAATAAGCACAGCTTTAAATTCATTGATGATTATTAAATTCTCACAAATCCATATACCTCAATTTCATGTATGTTAATTGCATCTACAAAGTCTTTATTTAAGAAAAAGTCTAGGTAGCAATGCCTAAACAGATATCACCATTTGATTCATAGCACCATGAGAGCTATGTTGTAGAACAGCTGGTTCATTTGTTTCAGGACAGAAAATGTATACATATTTCAGTGATGATGAGTATAGCCACAAAACTTTCTACTAATTCAATAGCCCATGGTAAGCCTTTTATTACTCATATACTTTTGGTGACTGTGCTAAGTTTAATGAGAGTAGGTGAGTCAAGGGTCAAGGGGCAGTTGTTGTGGAGAAACCTTAATATCTATACCACAAGTCTGTGAAAGTAAAACCTTGGGGATTCATTGTGGAAATCTTTTATTTACTATTCTTCCTTTCATATATATATATATGTATATATATATACATACATATATATATATATGAATCATATCTCACTCTTGACACAAGTGTATGAGGATATGGTTATGGAAAGATTTAGCATACCTCTCCTTAAGAACAATTAAGAAGAAAAACTGTAGTTCTCATGTAGAGTGTACATATTCAGTTTTATCCAAAAATACAAAGTTAATTTATTTTCTACCATCATGACTAATACATAAATACAAACTTACATTCCAAAAAACATGAGTTCTAGGTCTATGGAAATACTTCCAGATGTCTTAGTTCACTTACCAGATGTATAATGATTCATAGTATAGTAGAATTATGAAGCAGTAAAGTTGGTAAAGCACTCAGTGTATGCAGTTCTCTTCAAAAATGTAAAAATATCTTAGAAGAAATATAGGTATAGTTGTAGACCAAAAGATAAAACATGGCACAATGGAATTTATCATCACAAATATTTTTCTTGATGCAAAATGACTCCTAATGAGAGAACAAAATATGATTTTAAACAAAGTTATAAAACCTTGATATTTGATTCCTTTTTACAATTGGAAAAAATATGAAATTAATTCATATAGATATGAGGTTCCACAGTGTATTGAATGTGGTAAAGCTTTTACATGTGTAAATTATCCTTGCAGGATTGAAAGAAATCAAACTGCAGAGAAGTTTTCAGTATATTCTCACTGTGCTAAAGGCTTGTCTTATAACATTCATCTTCTAAGGAATGAAGAAACACATAGCAGAGAAAAATGCTGTGAAATTAAGCAATGTGATGAAGTCTTTTCTTATCATGATCATCTTGAAATGCATAAAATAACACACACTGGAGAGAAACCCTATGAATGTAATCAGTGTGGTAAGGCCTTTGCTCAACACAGTGCTCTTCAAAGTCATAAAAGATCACAAACTGGAGAGAAACCCTATGAATGTAGTCAGTGTGGTAAGGCCTTTGCTCAACACTGTCATCTTAAAAGGCATGAAAGAACACATACTGGGGAAAAACCCTATGAATGTAATCAGTGTGGTAAGGCCTTTGCTGAAAACAGTACTCTTCAGTTGCATAAAAGAACACATACTGGAGAGAAACCCTATCAGTGTAATCAGTGTGGTAAGGCCTTTGCTCAACACAGTGCTCTTCAGTTGCATAAAAGAACACATACTGGAGAGAAACCCTATGAATGTAATCAGTGTGGTAAGGCATTTGCTGAAAACAGAACTCTTCAAAGGCATAAAAGAACACATACTGGAGAGAAACCCTATGCATGTAGTCAGTGTAGTAAGGCCTTTGCTCAACACGGTGCTCTTCAATTGCATAAAAGAACACATACTGGAGAGAAACCCTATGAATGTAATCAGTGTGGTAAAGCCTTTGCTTATAACAGTGTTCTTCAATTGCATAAAAGAACACATACTGGAGAGAAACCCTATGAATGTAATCAGTGTGGTAAAGCCTTTGTAACTCAGGCTAATCTTCAAAGTCATAAAAGAACACACACTGGAGAGAAACCCTTTGAATGTAATCAGTGTGGTAAGGCATTTGCTGAAAACAGAACTCTTCAAAGGCATAAAAGAACACATACTGGAGAGAAACCCTATGCATGTTGTCAGTGTAGTAAGGCCTTTGCTCAACACGGTGCTCTTCAATTGCATAAAAGAACACATACTGGAGAGAAACCCTATGAATGTAATCAGTGTGGTAAAGCCTTTGCTTATAACAGTGTTCTTCAATTGCATAAAAGAACACATACTGGAGAGAAACCCTATGAATGTAATCAGTGTGGTAAGGCCTTTTCTCGTCATGATTATTTTCAATTGCATAAAAAAACACATACTGGAGAGAAACCCTATGAATGTATTCAGTGTGGTAAGGCCTTTGTACGTCATCAGGAACTTCAATTGCATAAAAGAACACATACTGGAGAGAAACCCTATGAATGTAATCAGTGTGTTAAGGCCTTTGCTCGTCTCGGTCAACTTCAAAGGCATAAAAGATCACATACTGGAAAGAAACCCTAGGAATGTAGTCAGTGTGGTAAGGCCTTTGTAACTCAGACTAGTCTACAAAATCATAAAAGAACACATACTGGAGAGAAACCCTATAAATGTAACCAGTGTGGTAAGGCCTTTGCACGTCATAGTCACCTTCAATACCATAAAAGAACACATACTGGAGAGAAACTCTATGAATGTAATCAATGTGGTTAGGCCTTTGCATATCAAAATAGTCTTCTCTGGCATAAAAGACAACATACAGGAGAGAAGGAAACTCTATGAATGTTATCAGTGTGGTAAGACCTTTGCACAACACGATTTTCTCCAAATATATAGAAGAACACATTCTTGAAAGAAACCATATGAATGAAATCAGTGTGATAAGGCCTTTGCAGACCCATGTACTCTTAAAAGGCTTAAAAGGAAACATACTTTAGAGATATCTGTGAGTGGAATCTGTGTTAAATCCTTTTTTACAATCATCTCCAAATACATAATATGAGCCCTCTTGTAGAGAAACTCTGAAGTTAATTTGTATATTCTTCAAAAACATGAGAAAAATCATACTGTAGTGTGACGAAACAAGGTCATTGTTTAGATAAAGAAACTGCCTTGGCCCTGATAGGACAGAAAATTAGGTAGGCGGAGTAGACAGGAGAGAACGCTGGGAAGAAGAGAAGTAAGCTCAGATGCCATGCCCCTGCTCTGCAGAGCAGACACGATGATGCAAGCCGCCAGGTCAGACTCGCTGAATCTTTCCCCGTAAGACTGGTGCTACACAGATTACTAAATATGGGTTAATGCAAGAATTGAGAGTTAGCCAGAAGAGGCTAGATATAATGGGCCAGGCAGTGTTTATATGAATACGGTTTGTGTGTTGTTATTTCGGGGCATAAGCTAGCCAGATGGCCAGGAGCCAGGCGGCAGGAATGCAGCCCGCAGCTCCCTCAACAGTAGTGAAACTCTATAAATTAATTCAGTGTCACAATATTTTGTGCTTCATATAGGAGTAAGGCTTTGTGTGTAATCATCTGAGATAGCTTGTGCATATTATGATAATCTTTTGGACCTGAGGAAAAAACTGAGAGCTTATTTTAAATTGTTCTTTAATATGTTAAGCCACTTAGAGTCAGTTAACCAAAATCAGTTATTGTGTAGAAAAAAGTTTGGTAGTGTCAACAATCTTTTTAAGCTTCAGGATACCTCTTTTTATTTTAGTTTGAACCAGCAAAGTAATGGATAAAACCTTATTGGTCACAGAAACAGTATTCCAACTTTGGTTCTCAAACCAGAGCCAAGGGAACAAACTTTGTCTCTGAATCTAGAACTAGACAAAGAAACAACATCTCCCTGAAAACAGCCAAAACATTAAAAACGGCCAGTGAAAGAAACACAATTTGGCTCTCAAACCAGAACCATAAACTACTAACAGTTTCAACAATGTGTTTCAGCTCCAAGGATAACATGAAGTGAAATAGGAGAGGCATGAAGAGTCAAATCTCTCATACATGTACTTTTATACTTTTATACTTTGTATAAAAGTGTCCTTAGAAGTTGGGGTATAATTATGGTTATCAGGAGATTGGGAGTGGTCATCAGGAAGGTAGATAGAAGGTGGTTATAAGGAATATTTTTTGAAAAAGAAAGATGGCTAGAATTAATATGATGGAAACATCACCCCTAGCAAAGGGTGATCATATAAAATCATATAAAATATTATGCAATAACTAACTAAAGAAGTGAAAGGACTGTAGGAAAAGAACATTAAATCTTTGACGAAGACACCAGAGCATGGGAAGATGTCCCTTGCCCTTGTTACGTAGAAATCAACATAGTAAAAATGAAAACCTTTCCAAAAACCATCTACAGGCCCCATATCATTCCCATGTAAATATCAGAAAAATTCTTCACAGACCTCAAAATTAAAACACTCAACTCATTTAGAAAAGCCAAAAAATGCAGGATAGCCAAAACAATCATACGTAAAAAGTAATTTCTGAAGGTATCACATTCCCTGACTTCAGTCTACTGTAGAGCTCCAGTACTGACGAGAGCCTGGTGTTGGCACAAAAACAGATAGGAGGACCAATGGAACTGATTCTAAGACCCAGATATCAATCCACTCACCTAGTACACCTGATTTTTGACAAAGCACCAACTATATAAAATGGAGAAAGAAAGCATATTTAACAAATGGTGCTGGCATAACTGAATATCAACGTGGGGAAGGATGAAAGTAGATCCACATCTATCATGATGAACAAAACTCAAGCCCAAATGGATCAAAGACCATAACATAAAGACAAACACACCGAGCCACATAAAAGAGAATATCGGAAGTACATGTGAACACATTGGTAAAGAAGACCACTTTCAAATTATAACCGCAGAAGCACAGACACTGAGAAAAATGATAAATGAGATCTCCTGAAGCAAAAGTTTCTGCAAACCAAAGGACATGATCAACAATACCAAACAGGCAGCCTAGAGGATGGAAAAAGAGATTCACCTACCCCACATTGGACAGAGGACTGATCTTCAAAACATACAATGAAGTAAAAAAATTGGTCATCAAAAGAACAAATAATAAAAAATGGAGTACAGACCTAAATAAAAAACTTTCAACATATGAACCTAAAATGGCTGATAGACACTTAAGGAAATTTCCAAACTCCTTAGTCATTAGAGAAATGAAAATCAAAACAACTCTGAGATTCCCTCTTACATCTGTAACAATAGGCAAGATCAAAACACTGATTGATGACAACTTAAGCTGGAGGGGATATGGCTGCTCCATTGTTGGTGGGGTTACAAACTGAGTCAGCTACATTGGATATCAGTATGGTTATTCCTCAGAAAATTATAAAGCCAACTGCCTGGTTGTGAGGCATGCCTTTAATCCCTGCACTTGGGAGGCAGAGACAGATCTCTGTGACTTCAAGGCCAGCCTGGTCTACAACAGCTAGTTCCAAGACAGGCTCCAAAGCTAAAGAGAAACCGTGTCTTGGAAAACCAAAAATTAAAAAAAAAAAAAGAATGAAAGAAAATTAGGAAACAACTTATCTTGAAACCCAGCAATACCACTTTGCATATGTACCAAATGGATGCTCAATCATACCACAAGGACAAGTGCTCAACTGTGTTCACAGCAACATTATTTGTTCAGAGCCAGGACCTGAAAACATCCCCTCCAGTGAAGAATGGACAAAGAAATGGTGGTATATTTACACAATGGAGTACTACACAGTGGATAAAAACAATTACATCATGAATTTCCTGTGCAAATTTATGGATCTAGAAAACATCATAAAAGAGTGAGTTAACTCAGACCCAGAAAGAAAAATATAACATGTACTCACTCCTAAGTGACTTTTAGATGTAAAAGAGGACAGCCAGCCTACAATTCACAATGCCAGAGAACATAGACAACAAAGAGGAAACAAAGAGAGACATACATAAATCTATTCTGTATAGGACATAGGGAAAGACAAGGTCTTAGTAAATTTGGAGCATGTGGATCATGGGAGAAGGGGAGGGGAGAGAAAGAGGGAATAGTGGATAAATATATAGTTGAATAAAAAACAGTTAAAATCTTGGTACACAGTAGTTATTGGGTGTATTAAACAAAGCGATATTAAGAAATGAATAGCTGAAATTTGGAACTTTGCTTAATTTTGTACCTGAATAAAATAATTCCTCTTGCTAAGCCAAACTGATTTATGATATTTAATTAAAAAACAATCCACCCATATTTTCCAAAAGAAAATTAAAGATTTGTACCATATCTCCCCATGTTCCTAAATCTATAATCATACATACACACAAACACATGAGAGAGAAGCATTTGATTTTACTTAATATAGCTGCATTCATTCTAAATTCAGCATTAAACACCGAGTTAATGTTTTTATGTTGTATTTTGAAAGCTGTACAAGTCAGAGTGACAAACCCTGAACTATGTGAGTACTAATTGAATCTTTAACTTTTGAAAATACCAAGTTAGAGTATAAAGAATATCTTGGGCTTTTATAGATCCGATGAGCACCTACAAATGAATGGATCATGTATACAATAAATCTAGCAGCCAGAATCAAGAGCTGGAATCAAGAAAGTGACCACACACGTTACAGATTTATTTTGTAATGTAAAAGACATGCACAAGTGAATAATGTGACGGCGTAAATGAATGCAGACAGATTATAAAAGTATATACAGCTCAAACCACAGAGAAACCCTGTCTCGAAAAACCAAAAAAAAAATATCAAAAGTATATACAGCTTTAATAAGGAAATAGACTTACAGGACCACAGGTTCCTGCAGAGAACAGGAAAAGCAGAGAAAAAAGGGCTGCTGGGATCACACCCGGCAGATTTATCAGTAAACATTAGCCCAAGGCAAACATGCCCCCAATGGGTGGGGCTATATCCCTACATCTCCCCCTTTTGTCTAAATAAAATAGAACTAAACCAAATACAACTATATACAATAATAACAAATAATAAATATAACAAACAATATTGAGAACAAAAGGGCCGGGCGGTGGTGGTGCACGCCTTTAATCCCAGCACTCGGGAGGCAGAGGCAGGCGGACCTCTGTGAGTTCGAGACCAGCCTGGTCTACAAGAGCTAGTTCCAGGACAGGCTCCAAAACCACAGAGAAACCCTGTCTCGAAAAACCAAAAAAAAAAAAAAAATGAGAACAAAAGTTTTGCTAAACATTCTATCTCAAGGAGTCTAAATAACATAGAGAGTAACTACAATTATATAATCTTTAACTCCGTCAAAGATCTGAGAAGGGAATAAATATTACTTAACAAATGAGAGATATCCAAAATGTGCAACAATTGACAGAGACAACTGACTACCTGGGCAATCACCCAAAGTCTCGTTTACAATGTTGAGTCAACCAACTTTGGCTAAGGCCTAACATAACTGACATACCATTCTTAGAACTATCCTACCCTGTCTTGGCAGGATAAGACAATCTTGTTTTATCCACTTAGGGGTGTTCTGTATCTTTGTCAGAAGTTGAGGTATGGGCTTTTCTTAACCCAAAGGCCAGTTCTGCCAAGAAGACAAGCTCCCAGTGGAGTGTCTTTGGTGCTCAATGATCTCTCGGGAGTAGAGTGGCATTGCCAGGAGTAATTGTGTCTCATTGGCACATAAATTTTAGGTTAGGTTAAAGGCCATTTTCTACAGCTCTTCAAAGAGGCTGAAGATCATACCATCTATACTAAATATAATCTCTATGTAACTAAAAGACCTGATTAACTTAAAAATAAATATGACAAACATATAATTCTCAATACCTATCTAACTTGAAGACTAAAAGAATAAACAACTGTGCAATATATGAAGACAATGATCTTCAACTGTAAACAATGTCATAGTATCAGAGGTAGAAATGTATAATGTAGTATGGTAGATGTATCAATACAATATAGAGAAAGTTATAAGCATACTCATACAAAAATAGAGGTAGTTACACTCACATTCAATATTCAATATATCAATATACAAGAAACAGTACCAATACAATTTTCTATAAACAGAAATTCACAAATACCAATCATCCCATAAAACCAGTTAATCCCCCTTCTTCTTCCTCTTCTTTTTTTTTCTTTTTTTTTCCTAAGTCCATAAAAATATCACCCCATCCCCTCAACCCTAAACCAACCACTAAAAGATGTCCCTAACCCTGAGGGCAAACTCTGTTGGGAGAGGGGATGCCGTCCTCTAAGATTGCTTCTAGCTGACATGGAAGCGACGTTCTTCTTAGGGGGTCCTGTGAAAGCAAATGATTATGTCTACATTATTCTCAGTGCTCTGCCTGCAGGCCAGAAGAGGGCACCAGATCTCAATACAGATGGTTGTTAGCCACCATGTGATTGCGGGGAATTGAACTCAGGACCTTTGGAAGAGCAGGAGGTGCTCTTAACCACTGAGCCATCTCTCCAGTTCGTGAATTGGTATCTTAAAGGCTTTTGCCTGAAGGAGCTCTCACAGCACCTACCCCTTTTGCTTAAATAAGAAATTCCAAACTCAATACAAAACTATGTATACAAGAAACAGATATCAAGTATAAAGTTAGAATGACAACCAACATAAACCATATTAAACAAGGAATACATTCTATCCTAAGGAGTCTAAGACTTGTAGTAGGAATGGCTTGATTAGACCATAAGAGGATGGTCACTATGATTATCTGATCTTCAACCACATCAAAGGCCTGAGAAGAACAATAACTTGAGTAGACAGGTAGTGAAGTCTAGTACCTTCCAAAAAGTGTAGTAGATGACAGAGACAACTGACTGCCTGAGCAATCAACCAAGTCTCATTACAATGTTGAAGATTAAGATTTCATATCAGAATATAAGACAATATTTAATCAACTGTGCAGTAGGGCAGGACAATGACCTCGAAATGTAAACATTGTATAAGTATCTTGATCAGAGGTTGAGTTATATAATGCAATATGATAAATATACCATAAAATTGTGTCAATAAAAATGTTTTAAACAGAGGTATAATCATGCATATATACAATCTGACAAAATAACTTTGCATAGGTGTTACAAATATTCTAAACAAAAATAGACACATATTCTATATAATATGTTTAATTTGAATTTGTATCAATATACAAAATCTATACCAATGTAAATTATTCATAAATAATAGCTCACAATTATTCTTTTACTCACTATTATTATTAGTGTGAATAAGTAATCTACCTATTATCCCATTCAATTTTTCCTCTTTTTTGAGATCTCTGGGTATACATAATTTTACCCAACCCCCAACCCTATATGAGTAATAATCAACTCTTAAATGTTGTCCCTGACCATGAAGACAAACTTTGTTGGGAGAGAGAATGGCATCTTCTAGAATTGCTTCCAGATGTCATGGGGGTGATGTTCTTTCTACAGAATTATATAAAAGTAAAATGATGGTTAAATTTCAAGATTGCTGTTTTGGATAATTGCAAATGGTTTCTGAGTATTCGATAGGGTTGTTCTGAAGTTCTTTTTTTTTTTTTTTCGAGACAGGGTTTCTCTGTGGTTTCGGAGTCTGTCCTGGAACTAGCTCTTGTAGACCAGGCTGGTCTCCAACTCACAGAGATCCACCTGCCTCTGCCTCCCAAATCCTGGGATTAAAGGTGTGCGCCACCCCCGCCCAGCTGAAGTTCTTATTTGGAACTGTGGCCAGAACGTTGTAAGAAGGTGCACCATATCTGCAGCTTGTACCCATAAATCGGTCTCATAGTGCTATCAGCATCATGCCATCATATTAACCAGGTAGAGACATTGTGGGGCCCCAATGTCTTCTTCTTGGAAGCTGTTCTTTGTTGAAAATGTAAACATTTTTCATGTAGACATATTTTCATTGAAAGATAAGATATAGAGAAAATGGGCATGAAGCAAAGTAAAATATTCCTTTAAAATCTATCTTCTTTCTATCCCAAACCAGAAAGCTGTTGACACGAGACAGAAATTCTAAATTTTTCTTTTAACATCATGCTTGGATTTAGAGAAGGATAGTTATAGTCTAAATCTAAAACCATTTCTGATTCTGAAGTAGAGATGTAAACACAAAGGAGACATCTTCTAATGCTGTAGCCCATACAAAGCACCTAAAAGATTATCTCTCTGGGGTTTGCCTCCTCACAGGTTTACAGATCAGTAGCTGCCCCCTTCCTGAGATGCAAAGCATGCAGTGTGGCCAGAACCAAGAGACAGATCAGCTACTATTCCAGATAATGAGAACAGTGCAAGCCATGGCTTAGAGGCTGCAGCAAAGTCAGCAGGACCTTTAGAGCCATTCACCCTGTGCCATCAGAGCAGCAACAGCACACACCTGCCCTAAGCCAGAAACTCTGGAAGGGAAACACTGTGTTTTGACAGTCTTCCAAGTAATTCTAGTATGTGTGTAAGTTTTAGGACCTCTGATCCAGGCTATCAACTCTCAGATGCTGTTTGCAGGGCTCTTCTGGGGATAGGACCAGAGGTGAAGTGGATGTAAGTTCAGATAAGTTTGGAAGTGCATAATCTACATTGCTTTTTGAGAGCCACCAATAAACATTAGCCATTTAGAGGTTTCAAGAAGTCCTAAAGTAAAGACCTTTATTTCTCATTCACCTTTGGATCTCTGTGATTCTGCCTATTCATACTTCCATAAGTACCCTCTTAGGGATATAATCCTCACTATTCACATGGATGCACTGTAACTTACAGAAAATTAGGAGACTGTCCCCAAGTCACAGAACCTGTATCCATGTGGGAAAAAACCTTAACAATTTTTCTGTTCTCAATACCCTGCATCCACTGTCCTTCCACTCTACTGTGTATCCAGGCATACTTCTGCATTATGTAGTGCCAATATCTCAGTGGAGACCTCCAAATGCCATGCACCGCGCCCCCATGTCTGCGCTGTGCACTGGCACCCAGTTCGCTAGATTCGGGCAAAGGGGCTGGAGGTTAAAATACACAGACACACACAGACAGAGAGACAGTGACACAGGTCATCCTTGAATTCCGCAAGAATGCCCCCTTTATTGTGTTCATGGGCAGAAGTTGGCCTGTGGTCGCACATCAGTCAGCAATGACTTTGTCCTTGTGGATGCCATCCTTCTGCTGCATCTACTCAAGTTTCTCATTTGGCTTTCCAACATGCCAATCCTGGTCACCTTGCTAAAGGTGCCCTCGGCCCGCAGGCCCTGCAAATGCTTTCCCACCTGCTTGGAGCACCATTCTGTGGTCCTATTTTTCTATAGCATCATCATGTTCATGTACATGAAATCCATGAACACAAAGGGCTATATCTCTAACATGGTCTTCACAGTCCTATTTTGGTTCCAAAATAAGTTCTTTTTTTTCCAGTTCTTGAGTCCCTAGTCTGTGGCTACAAATGTTCACTCACTATGCTTACCAACTTTTAATATATTTTGTTCTTGTTCAGGCAAATAAATCTTGCCTGGATATTAGAGGGCAGAGCTAACAACCACTAGTGGACCATAGGATCTGGCAGGAAGTGGATCATGACTTTAATCCCAGCAATTGGGAGATGAAAAAAGAATCTAATTCTCCCATTGGGTTTGGACTTGGGGAGCTAAGAAGTGAATGTGGCTGCTGTGTTGCTTATCTGTTCTGTCATGTTTACCCCAAAATCTGACTCTGGGATTTTATTACTACTACTAATTAGAATCATACTCCAAACAATCATCTTTTTTATTTGAATAATGATTTCTTTATTTTTATTTTTTTTCAAGAATTTATTTATTCATTTATTATATATACAGTGTTCTGTCTGCATGTGCATCTGCAGGCCAGAAGAGGGCACCAGACCTCATTACAGATGGTTGTGAACCACCATGTGGTTGCTGGGAGTTGAACTCAGGACCTCTGGAAGAACAGCCAGTGCTCTTAACCACTGAGCCATCTCTCCAGCCCTATTTTTATTTTTTAAAAAGAAAACAAACTATCTTTATTCATTATACATATCAATCCAAATTTCCACTCTCATTTTCTCCAGTTAGCCTCCCACCCAATCCCATATTCATTCCACAGAGAGAGTGGGCACATTGCTTTGTAGAAGGTCCAAGGCCCTCCCTACTATATCAAGGCTGAGCAAGGCATCCATCCAAAGAGAATGGACACCGGATTTTTGACAAAGTAGCTAAAGTTATACAATTAAAACCTCTGTCTCCTTCAAAAAACACCCATTGCTCATAATTGCTAAGCTATCTCAAGCCACATTTTTATTGAAAAATTATTCTTATACATTTTAAGTAAAATATACTCCATTACTTTACCCCTTTCTTGTCCTATCTACATGCCTTTCCAAATTCTTCTTTCAATTTATTCCTTGTTAAGTGTGAACGAATAGTAGGTTTTAAAAAGTGAGTAAAATCTGCCGGGACTATTTCTGTTGGCTGTGTGTTATAGTTTCAAGACTGACCAGGCTATTTTGAATACACAAATAGAGAGATCATCCACACATGTGGCTAAATCATCCATTTGCAGTAGAATTCTTATCTTTATTGTGCAACATGAGTTTGACATTTATGTTTAGACTGCCTTTGACAGAAAACATTAGTAAGAATAGGAAACTTGGAAGAGTGGTTACCTAAGCCAACACTTCCTGGTGCCATGCCCTTGAAGTTGTGCAGCTTCAGAGAAGGCTATGGACACTGTCCTCCACCAATCACAGTATCCCCATGTCCCAATGGGGATTTTATTAGGAAAAGTCCACATAGCCAGGGATTTCAGGAATTCATGATGGGGAACAAGTTGACCTCAAACTTACTGAGATAGGCCCCACGCATAATCCTGTGTGTTATGATATAGCCGTGCACCTCTAAGTCCAGCTGATAGGTGTTTTTAAAGGACTTATCATTGAATTAGAGAAAGAAATAAAATGAGATTTAGAGGGAGCATCATTGTTTTCATGAGTAGCAATATTTATTGAAATTTTTTTTTTTTTGGTTTTTCGAGACAGCGTTTCTCTGTGGCTTTGGAACCTGTCCTTAGTTCTTGAAATTCTATAATTTGAACAGCCAAATCATTTCATATTTTCTCAATAATGGGTTCTTTTCTTTCTTTTTTTTTTTTTTTTTTTGGTTTTCGAGACAGGGTTTCTCCATGGTTTTGGAGCCTGTCCTGGAACTAGCTCTTGTAGACCAGGCTGGTCTCAAACTCACAGAGATCTGCCTGCCTCTGCCTCCCGAGTGTTGGGATTAAAGGCGTGCGCCACCACTGTCCGCCTAGAAAGATGTATTTACTTATTTATTAAGCATACAATGCTGGCAAGGAAGGCATCAGGTCTCATTACAGATGGTTGTGAGCCACCATGTGGTTGCTGGGAATTGAACTGGGACCTCCAGATGAGCAGCCAGTGCTCTTACCCTCTAAGCCATCTCTCCAGCCCTTTTTCTTTGCATTGTTACTTGCATCTATTTAAAAATGTTTGAGGTGTGTATGTGTGAATACACCTGTGCTATGATGTGTATGTAGCACTGACAGGAAAGCTAACAGAGGTCTATGATCTACTTCCTCTTTGTGAGTTCTAGTGATGATACCTAGGGAACCATTTGGCTGCAAGTGACCTCAATGGCACTTCTTTGTATTTAAAAATTATTCACCAATGAGCTCATATAGAAGTGTGCACATGGAACCACCCAAGTGAAAATATGAGAAACAACTGTAGAAGTCTTATTGGTAACCCAGAGATAGAACTCAGGTTCTCAGAATTAGCAGCAATGAACATTACTAAATGAGGCAATTCTCTGAAAAATTCTCTGAAGAATTCAATTCTTATGTTTTAAGAAAGTGTTATAACTAAATATTTAGCCCTCCGAATGAACAAATTAGATATGTATGACGCTGTAAATATTTTTCTATGCAAAGATTTATTATTATTCAAGATGTCCTGGATCGTTATACCTGTGAATGAATTTACATTTACAATCTGAAAAAAGACAAAAATTTACTGATGTACTATTTCTTCAAATCAAATTTGATCATCACTGATACAGTTCTGTGGGAAGAAACTGTTGTATACTAGGTAAGAAACCTAACCTTAATCACGGTAGAACATCTAGTTATGGTATGAGATACACAACTGATTGCTGAATATCTTATTTTATTGTATTAATATCACATAAATTTTTTTGAATACACACATGAGGTATTAAATGTTTCTTATAATTACATTTTTCAGTCATTTTAACATTAACATTGTTAAATATAGAGAAAACAGAAAACATTGGGAGTTCACCATCTACCCTTGAACTTGTGCTTAGGTGGCAGACATATGAGCATCATGAGTTCAAATGTATCTCTGAATAATTACTGACATCCAAGCCAGGATGAATAACAACAAAACAATAAAAAGGGATTTTGTGAAAAGATGAAAATCAAAACCACGAACAACAACTGACCACCCTTTCACTGACACCCTTACTTGAAAAGTATGATCAGCCCTGTTCTAATATTTTAATAACCAAGGGGACACTTCAATGATGGGAAGGCCATTCTATATATTATATCAGAAAAATACCTATTGCCGGGCGGTGGTGGCGCACGCCTTTAATCCCAGCACTTGGGAGGCAGAGGCAGGCAGATCTCTGTGAGTTCGAGACTAGCCTGGTCTACAGAGTAGTTCCAGGACAGGCTCCAAAACCACGGAGAAACCCTGTCTCGAAAAACCAAAACAAAAAATACCTATTAATAGGTAAAGGCACAATAGAAGTTGAACAAAACCATAGAAGGAATAAAATGACTACAAAATAAATTTTAGTAAATGGAGTTGCCACAATATAGAAAAACTTTAGTACCTAACTCAAATGTCTCAAAATAGAAACCAAAATGCAAAGATTTCCAGCATCAATCTTGAGTGAACATGATACATAATTTACTTCCTCCAAGACTGTGACTGAAAATAATTTTTCTTCAAGATGAAGACAACTTTGATGGCTAAAGCCATTAAAATTGTTTTCATGAATAGGGCTTTCTGCTTTATGAGTTTGTTCCTATTTCCAAAATTTAATGAGATATAAATAGACAGTAAAATATTTATAGCACTACAGTCGTGGCTAGATGACTAAATCTTCATTCCAAGGACTCAGGTCAGAATTTTAACAGCTATCTGTAATTTCTGCAACAAGAAGATCTAATGTGGCTGGAGAGATGGCTCAGCGGTTAAGAGCATTGCCTGCTCTTCCAAAAGGTCCTGCGTTCAATTCCCAGCAACCACATGGTGGCTCACAACCATCTGTAATGGGGTCTGGTGCCCTCTTCTGGCCTGCAGGCATATAAGCAGACAGAATATTGTATACATAATAAATAAATTTAAAAAAAAAGATCTAAGGTGTTTAACTTTTCCAGGATACAGAATACACATTTACATTCCCCCCACCACACACACATACACTATTACAATAAAAGCAAATTTTTAAAAAAACTTTTAAAAATATTTATTGTGTATACAATACTCTGTCTGTATGCCTGCAGGCCAGAAGAGGGCACCAGACCTCTTTACAGATGGTTGTGAGCCACCATGGGGTTCCTGGGAATTGAACTCAGGACCTTTGGAAGAGCAGGCAATGCTCTTAACCACTGAGTCATCTCTCCAGCCCCCTAAAAGCAAATTTTTAATCATTTTTTCACTCATGAAAATTTTTCTCCTGTAAGCATTTATTAATGTAAAATAGGAGACCAGGCATCTTACATCTCACTTACAGTCTTTTTTTTTAATAAAGAATTGGTTCATGTAAAGAGAAAGCAAATATGAACTTAAAGTAAGATAAATTAATCCTTGTAAGTTGATAGTATTATTTGGGAAGATTTAGGCTATGAGAATTTACATCCATACACCAGTTCCAGTTCCAACACTCTGCTTCATGTGGAAGATTACAGCTGTGAATTTTTAAGTTCCAGTTTTAATGCCATGTCTGACACTTTTTGTCATGGCTCTTTCATGGTGATCCTATTATCCTCTAGAACTCTGGCCTGAATAAGATGCTTTTATATTGTGAAATAAACATCATATCACAAGTAAAAAGGAGGCAGTACACATCCATAAATATTTGCACCTGAATTACATATTCCATGCAGTTGAAGAGAAGTATAAAATCTAAGGGTTACATTATTGTTCAGATTCATCTTGCAAGTCTTAAAACTCTGGAAGGAAGAACACGCTGACTACCAAAAATTAGGCAATACCAACATCTGTGAAAAGAAGTTTGCCCCACTGGATGTAGCAATTCTGTTCCTCTCTGAGAGACAGTCATTACACCTGGGCTCTGCTTCATTCTTCCATGAAAGCTTCCCAGCAGAAATGTCAGTTTCTGATCTGCTCCACTTTCCTAAGGGAGTCTCCCATAAGAGGTGTCCATTGCTTCTGTGCTCTTCTGGGCTAAGTGAGTTTCCAAACAGTGGTGTCAACTGGATCTCAGTTCAACTCCACTAGGGATTTCCTGATCCATTCCAGTGAAAGAAGGTGTTCATATGAATCTCAGTCAAGAGATTTATTTGGAAGGGAAGAATCCAGAGTGTGACTTCTTCTACAAGGCTGGAAAGGGGCAGCTGTCTACTGAAGGAGCAGATGACTCATATAGGGCTTCTTGGAGCCAGAGCGCTTCTAAGGAGATTTAGAGGCAGGAATTGGTCAGATTTAAATGCCTGGGTTGAACAAGCTCAGAGATGGGCTGGATTATGTGCTCTGGAATTGGTTGGTTTTGAGCTCAGAGGGACAAGGGTAGATTGCATTTCTTTGGCTCTGGTTGGAAAGCCAAAGCAGATTTCTTTCACTGTCTGTTTTGATGTTTGACTGTGTTTTCAGGGTGATGTTGTATCTTTCACTAGTTCTGGATTTAGGGGCAAAGTGTTTTCCTTTGTATCTCAATTCAGTACCAGGTCGCGATTCTTATCATGGTTCTATCTCCTTCCCAAAGATTTCATAAAATCACAAATTAGGTTTTGTCCATCAGTTTCCTGGTTCAAATAAAATAAAAGCTGGTATCCTAATGCTTGAACAGATTGTTGACAGTATCATTTTTTTCTACAGAATGAACACTGTTGGTTAATAGACTGTAAATGTGATGGCTTCAGGTACCTAAAAACTATCAGATTGATTAGACGCAAAAAGTTTTACTCCTGTAAAAAGTGTAAAACATTTACTACACTAAGTTTATTTTTTCACTACAGTATGATTATTCTCATGTTTTTGAAGAGTACACTTCTTAAATTTACAGTTTCTCTCCAGGATGGTTTGTTTCATGTATTTGGAGATTATTGTGACAAAGGATTTGCCAAACAAATTCCATTACAAGTTTCTCTCCAATCTGTGTTCTTTTCTGCATTTGAAGATGAGTAAGACATGAAAAGACTTTTCCAAACTCATTTCACGCATACTGTTTCACACCCGCGTGTGTTCTTTGATGCCTTTGAAGAGCATTGTGTTGAGTAAAGGCCTTACCACACTGATTACATTCATAGGGCTTCTCTCCACTGTGTGTTCTTTTATGCGTTTGAAGACTGCCTTGACATGCAAAGGCCTTACCACACTGATGACATTCATAGGGTTTCTCTCCAGTATGTGTTCTTTCATGTATTAGAAGAGCACTGTGTTGAGCAAAGGCCTTACCACACTGATTACATTCATAGGGTTTCTCTCCAGTATGTGTTCTTTTATGTATTAGAAGAGCACTGTGGTGAGCAAAGGCCTTACCACACTGACTACATGCATAGGGTTTCTCTCCAGTATGTGTGCTTTTATGCTTTTGAAGAGTACTGTTTTCAGCAAAGGCCTTACCACACTGACTACATTCATAGGGTTTCTCTCCAGTATGTGTTCTTTCATGTATTAGAAGAGTACTGTGGCGAGCAAAGGCCTTACCACACTGATTACATTCATAGGGCTTCTCTCCACTGTGTGTTCTTTTATGCGTTTGAAGATTGCCTTGACATGCAAAGGCCTTACCACACTGATGACATTCATAGGGTTTCTCTCCCGTATGTGTTCTTTCATGTATTAGAAGAGTACTGTGGCGAGCAAAGGCCTTACCACACTGATTACATTCATAGGGCTTCTCTCCACTGTGTGTTCTTTTATGCGTTTGAAGATTGCCTTGACGTGCAAAGGCCTTACCACACTGATGACATTCATAGGGTTTCTCCCTAGTATATGTTCTTTCATGTATTTGAAGAGCACTGGGTCCAGCAAAGGCCTTACCACACTGCTTACATTCATAGGTTTTTTCTCCAGTTTGTGTTCCTTTATGAGTTTGAAGAACACTGTTTTGAGTAAAGGCTTTACCACACTGATTACATTCACAGGGTTTCTCTTCAGTCTGTGTCCTTTTGTGAATTTGAAGAGAATTGTGATGAGCAAAGGCTTTATGACACTGATTAGATTCATAAGGTTTCTTACTATCATGAGTTCCTTTATTCCTCTGAAGCTGATTGTCATATTCCAAGGCTTTAACACATTGAGGAATCACTGAAAGTTTCTTTCCATAATCATTTCTTTCAGTCCTGCAAGCATAATTGGAACATATAAAAGCTTTACCACATTCAATACGCTCTTGAACCTACATTTCTCTATGTATTACTTTTATAATTTAGTCCAATTGTAAATAGAAATCAGATATTAAGGTTTTATAACTGTGTTTAAACTCAGGCTTTCTTCTTTAATTAAGGCTTGTTTTGCATTTTTGAAGACACCTGTCATGGTAAATTCCTTTATTACGTGGTTTACCTTTTCACCTTTACAGAAACATTTTTCTTTTCTTTTTTTTTTTTTTTGGTTTTTCGAGACAGGGTTTCTCTGTGGCTTTGGAGCCTGTCCTGGAACTAGCTCTTGTAGACCAGGCTGGTCTCGAACTCACAGAGATTCACCTGCCTCTGCCTCCCAAGTGCTGGGATTAAAGGCGTGCGCCACCACCGCCTGGCTCAGAAACATTTTTCTATTTGACATATTTCTCATATTTGAAGAGAACTGGATAACCTCAGAACAACTTTATTACATTCATAAACTGTCCTATACTATGAATCACACTACATTTGCTAACTGAACTAGGACAATCAGAAGTATTTGCACAATTCTAGAACTCATGTGGCTTCTCTGCACTCTGAGTTTCTTTATGTATTAACAGTGATATGTGAAAACCAATTATTTATATAGTTGAATCAATTTCAGCAAGGGTACTCAACATGGGGACTAATGCTTATCTTCTAATTGTTTTTAGAGAGAGCTATGCTGCGTTTTCCCATATTCCTATGCTCATAGGCTTGTATTGTGAGTAATATGTGGTATACACAGTAAAGGAAGAATCACAAACAAAAAATATCCACTCTGAATTATCACAGTGTGACTTTCTCTTCCTTATAGATGTGTGGTAGATGTATTAAAGTTTCTTCACAACAACTGCCACTGAACTCTAACTGCTTCTCTCACCAATCTTAATATAGTAATAAGAAGTATATGAGTAATACAAGATTTACTATGTGCTCTCGGTTTATAGAAAGTCTTGCAGATATACTTATCATCACTTCAATATGTACACATTTTGTATTATGAGCAAAAGAAATAAATGGATTGGCAGATCTACAACATTGCTCTCATGGTGCTAAGATTCAAATGGTGATATCTGTTTAGCAATTTCTCACTTGTCATTTTAATTAAAAGAATGCCTTGAAAATGCAATTCACCAACAGGACGATGGTGGCGCACACCTTTAATCAGGCACTCAGGAGACAGAGGCAAGAGGATCTTTCTGAGAGACCAGCCTGGTCTACAGAGCTAGTTCCAGGACAGGCTCCAAAGCCACAGAGAAACCCTGTCTTGAAAAACCAAAAAAAAAAAAAAAAAGAAAGAAAGAAAGAAAAAAAGAGAAAATGCAATTCACCTACATGAAATTCTACATGGATTTTTCAGAAGTTAATAAATCTTCTAGGACACATTATCATTTCATCAGAGGCTCATTGTTTTCAGCATGCACAAGAAAATTACCTTTCATGTCTTCTAGAACGTTGACAATGTTCTTTACTATTATGTTCTTCCCAAAAGTATCCTAAAATGCAGTACCAGAAAATGTATGTTATAATATTGAATACTGTGCAACATTTAAGTAGCTATTTTAAGGAAACCTTAGAACCGTGCCTGGTTTATTCACCTCATTCTTCTTCTCCTTTCTAAATCAAATTATTGAAGAACATCATTAAACAAGGAAAAGTTGTCCCTTTATTTTGAAACATGAAGGAAATTCATTTTTACCTATAGTAGTGAGGTTCCTGTAGGTCTCCAGCATCACATCTTTGTAGAGATTCTTCTGGGAAGGATCCAGCAAATTCCACTCTTCCTCAGTGAAGTTGATATGCACATCATCATAGGTCACTGCCTTCTAAAATATGCCATATGTGATAGTGACATGATAGTGACAACATTGTAAATGTATACTTCTTTGATAGTATAGTCATATAATTCTATTGTTCCCTAATCATATTCCAAGACATAGACAGTCAGTTTAGAAGGTAATTGAATAGGAGAGTCTTCTCTGTCATTTCTGTACTCTTTGAATAAGCTATCACCTTACAAGAGAAATATCTATTAGCGAAGAGAAACAAGGAAACAGATCAACATTTCATAGTACAAATGAGAAATTTTTATGAAGATTAACTAACTATAAATCAAAAAATAATTTGGACAATCTGGGTGTATTGACTCATGCATTTAAGCTCAGACCTTCAAAAGCAGAGTCAGGTATATTTTTCTCTGAGTTAAATGCCAGACATGTCTATGCAATCAGGTCCAGGACAGATGGAAATACATAGTAAGACCCTATCATCCAGGAAGTGGTGATTCATGCCTTTAATCCCAGCAATCAGGAGAAAGAGGCAGAAGGGTCTCTGTGAGTTTGGGGCCAACCTGTTCTATGAGAGCTAGTTCCAGGACAGGCTCCAAAGCTACAGAGAAACCCTGTCTCAAAAATCAAATAAACAATAAACAAACAACAAACAATAAACAAACAAAAGGCACTGTCTCCATTACAAAAATTGGTGAATCAAGCAAGAAAAATAGAAGAACTCAGAGGTTTTTACTGAAGTTCCTACAAAGAAGTATGTGTTCACTCCACTTCTCTCTTTATCTTCCAAACATCCGTAGTGCCCTATTTAAACTGTAATACCAATAACATTTTACAAACAGAGCTTTATGTTTAAAACAGTTACAAGTGGACAGATGAAAACATTAGCAATATATATCTTGGGCATAAATAATTAACCCAGGCTGGGAGAGAGATGACTGAGTAGTACCTAGCTTTTGATGGTCTTGAATAAATGTGGCAGAATTGCCAGTACTTATTTGGGAATCATAAATATCCATTATTCCAAGTTCATAAATTCTGAGATCCTTTGATCATGTTGAGGACCAGATACCCATGTGGTGCATAGTCATGCCTACATATAAATTAGTTATATTAATTTTAAAAATGTAAAGTAAGTATAACAAGCAGGAAGAAGTTCATGCACCTACAAATCAATGACTCCAAATGCTTAGGCAGTACTAATGTCAGACCTACTGAAAAACTTCCAGACCCCAAAATGAGGAAAAAAATCTACTTCTATCAGAATACCAAAGAGCAAATAGAAACCAAGGAACCAAACGTGCATCCAAGAAAGACAAACAGAGATACTGGCACCTAGACCTGCAGTCACCTCAAACCCAGATACCTGGACAACAGCACAATAACATGATCAACAACAGACAGAACAATATGTCACTACCATATTCAAACTCTCCTACTACAGCACACCCTGAGTATTCCAACACAGCCAAAGTACAATTAAGTTAGATCAACTATGAAGATGTTATCGTCCTTAAGAAGGAAGTGAATGAGTTCCTTAAAAAAGCAGGGGAAAGATTAATGAAATCTTGGAGAATAATAATAAACCCTTTAAGAAAGTCAAACAAGCAAACAGTTGACAGAAATGAATATATCAGTTCAAGAATTGAAAATTGAAATAGAAGCATATAAAATAATGCAAGCTGAAGATATTCTGGAGATAAAATACTAGATAAATGAAAAGGAAAAACTGGCAAATTAAGGTAAAGTCTATCCTATCTTTGTGAGTCTAAACTTTTATATATAATTTACACAGAGCTTAACTAAGGAAAACGTTAACGATATAATCGTTTTCAACTCAATCAAAAATCCCAGGGCGTAACATTAGCCTGGAAGGTTTGTGGCAGCAAAAGCAGAATGTCTTCTCCAAAATAACAAATTTTGAAGTAAGATACCTTTAAACTATGTATGGGGTTACCGTAGCAGCCCCCAAATCAATGTCTCTCTCTGCAGTCCAAAAATTCAAAGAAAGCGCAATGTGTAACCTAGACTCTGTGTGTATTTTCTATCTTTTCAAGGTCCATTAATTGTTTTACTTATTTTTTTCTTTAAGAACCTTAGTGTAAATTCCTTAAAAAACTATTTTTCAGCCGGGTGGTGGTGGCGCACTCCTTTAATCCCAGCACTCGGGAGGCAGAGGCAGGCGGATCTCTGTGAGTTCGAGACCAGCCTGGTCTACAAGAGTTGGTTCCAGGACAGGCTCCAAAACCACAGAGAAACCCTGTCTCGAAAAAACCAAAAAAACCCCCTATTTTTAATCCATGACTCTGTCTATATTTATCCTCTCTGTCTTAAGCCCATGGACATTTATCAAATAAACTATCACCCACTCAGAGGCCTTTTAATCTTGATGTTTTTACTGTGTCTCTGTAATCCTTTTCTGATGAGGAGTGTTTTTGTATTTGAAAGCTGCATTTGACTTCCATTTTTGGGCTTTTACAACCCCTTGTTTTAAACTCTCTTAGGGTTTATGTGGATTTAGTTGCCAAACATTTGGTGTCATAATGTAAATGGGGACTACACTTTCATCTTCTGGCTGCCTAGAACCAAATAATCACACACAAACTATACAATTACATCTGCATTTTAAAAACACCTTAGGCATAGTCCTAGGACCACATGGGACTTCACGAGGCAGGGAATATGGCGGCAGGTTCCCACACAGATCCCGCGAAGATGCACCATGCTGTCTGCTGCACCTCACCCTCTGCTCCTCCCCATCTGGAGAAAGCATTCCCTCGCTCACCATGTTGTGGTTCCCCAGATCGCCAAAGCTCTCAGTTCATCATCTCCCTGCAGCAGCAACTTCACCACCGGACAGGAAACAACTGGCACAAGCTCCTCCACAAAGCCAAGTCTGCAGGCGGTGCCCGGAAGAGCCCTGCACTGTTTCTGACTGGCAGGTCACTTGGAAAGCCTGATTGGCTGGTGCCGTCTGAGTAGCAAGAACACTGTCCACAGGGCTACAGTGTGCTTAAAGACACAGCACACTGGTTCCTGGCCATTCCAGCTACCTGAGTCAAAGATCTTTTCTAGATTGGCCAAGCTTTGCATTTCAATAGCACTTGCCCCTTGCTCCAAAAGGAGACAAGGTCCTAATCTTGCACTCCATAGGAACTTTCCCCTTTTCCTCCAGGACACAATGTGGCTAACGAGCTTGTACTGTGCACTGTGCTGTGCTACGTGGATGCAGTGATTTCTTGTCCTACAGGGGGACGGGTGCACAGAATATTAACAGCTAAAGATAACTTTAAGGTCACAAAAGATGATTGTTCTCTGGCTTCCTGCTGAGGTCACGTGAACCGAAGGTACTTTTTACATGGTTTTCACAGGGATTTCACACAACAGAAAAGAGAAAAGGAGGAACCAAATCTTAAACAATATGATTAGTTTTGCCCAACTAATGGCTGGATGATGGCTCCATTGCTTTATGGGTTTTATTCCTAAAATTGAAAGCAAATTCCAGGCAAATGAATAATAATAACAAAGTGTAGTGTTATTAAAATTTGAGTACATAGATAATAATGGAGCTAAGAAGAATGTCTCTTGAGAACTATTGTTAGCCAGCACATCTTTCCATGGTCAAGTAAATAAAATATACTACTGCAGTATGCAAGATTCTCTACATGAGCAGAACAGGTAGAATGAATCTCACCATGATTGTAAGAAGTGGCCTTATTAGAATGTCTCACAAGCTGTGGTCCAGGTAACTTAAAAGTGGCTGCCTACCAATGGTAATTGGGAAAATCCAGGACATCACTTCTCAACATTTTGTCTAAGATCAAGTGAAGAATTCAGTAGTTATTCAGTCCACGAGACTGGCTATTGTGTGTGTTTTGTTTTCTGCTATGAATTTGAGCAGTGTGCTTTCAAGGTGTGGGAAAAAGAGTTTTGGGATGTTGATGGAGATGAAATTAAATATATTAATTGCTTTTGGTAGGGTTGCCATTTTTATTATGTTGATTCTACCTATCCAACGGCATCTTTCCATTTTCTTGTAATTTCTTCAATTTCTTTCTTTATGTCTTAAATTTTGATATTAGAGGTCTTTCACTTCTTTGTTTTCTGTTAGCTGAAGATATTTTAAACTATTTGTGGCTATTGTAAATGGTGATGCTCCTCTGATTTCTTTCTTAGCTTCTTTTTTATTTGTATATAAGAGGGCTACTGAATTTTGAGCCGATCTTGTATCCTGACAAATTACTGAAGGTATTTATGGGCTGTAGGAGTTCCCTGATAGAGTTTGTGGGGTCACTTATGTATACTATCATATCATCTGTGAATAGCAAAAGCTTAACTTCTTCCTTTCCAGTTTGGATCCCCATGATCTTCTTTTGTTTTCTATTTTCTCTAGCTAGAATTTCAAGAACTTTGTTTACTAGGAATGGTGAGAAAGGACAGCCTTGAATTGTTCCTAATTTTAGTGGGATCATTTTGAGTTTTTCTCCATTTAATTTGCTCTATGCTTTCTGTATATTTCTTTTATTATATGAAGATATCTTCCTTGTATCCCTGATCTCTCCAAGATCTTTATCATGAAGAGGTGCTGGATTTTGTAAAATGCTTTTTCAGCACCTACTGAGATGACTATATTTTTTCTTTCAATTTATTTATATGGTGGATTACATTGACAGACCATATGCTTCATATGTTAAACCATTCTGCATCCATGAGATGAAGTTAGGTTCACCATGGTGAATAATTTTTTTGGTGTGTTCTTTGATTCAGTTTGTCAGTATTTTATTGAGTATTTTTGCATTAATGATCGTGAGGGTGATTAGCATGTAATTCTCCTTTTTTTTTTTTCTTTTCGTTTTTCGAGACAGGGTTTCTCTGTGGTTTTGGAGCCTGTCCTGGAATTAGCTCTTGTAGACCAGACTGGACTTGAACTCACAGAGATTCGCCTGCCTCTGCCTCCTGAGTGCCGGGATTAAAGGTGTGCGCCACCAACGCCCGGCGTAATCCTCCTTTTTGATTTTTTGTGTGGAATTAGTATCAGGGTAACTGTAACATAAAATGGAAATGTTTGTGTGGAAATGTTCCTTCTGTTTTTATTTTGTGTAACCATTTGAGGAGTATTGTTGTTACCTCTTCTTTGAAGTTCTGTAGAATTCTTCACTGAAACCATCCAGTCCTTGGCTTTTTTTTTTTTTTTAGGTGAAGGGAGGCTTTTGATGTCTGTTTCTATTTACTTGAAGGTTACAGGTGTATTTGAATTGTTCACCAGGTCTTGATTTAATTTTGGTATGTGGTACCTATTTAGAAAATTGTCCATTTACCTTACATTTTCCAATTTTGTGGAATACAGGATTTGAGGTATGATGAAATGATTCTTTGGATTTCCTCAGTGTCTGTTGCTATGCCCTCCTTTTCATTTATGATTTTGTTATTTGGATGTTCTCTCTCTGCCTTTTGGTTAAGTTGGATAATGTCCCTAAATGTCTCTGCTTTTACATTGTGATTATGGTTAGAAGTGGATTTGTTAACCGAGCATGCTTCAGGAAAGGGAGAACATTGCATGACCATGTTCAGACTACCTACATAAAATCCCCATGCTTCATTTGTTGGGGAAAACCCTGTTTTGAAAACAACTCCCATGCTCTTTGTGCCCACTGCAGGCAAGAATTTTTTTCTCATTTCTTCTGTCTTGGCTGTTGAAATGGCTATTTTTGGTAGTCAAAACTGACTACCCCTGAGATCATCTTATACACAAAGAATTGATTATACCGGGGAGATTTTACTTTAAGGTTTTGAAATGGGAAAATCCTCCATTAATCTGTATAATTTGAGATGATCGGACCCACCTTAACCTTCTTGGTGTCTGTGTACACTTAACCAGGGAGCCATCTCTCCAGCCCGTGTCTGTGCACAGTTTTAACACCATCACTCATGAGCAGAGCTAGTGGGATTTTCTGGTTTGAGATCAGTCTGGCCTACAGAATGAGTTCTAAAAATACACAGAAAAATCCTGTCTTGAAATCACGAAAAAAAAAACTGAATCAAAGAAATACTATGACCCAACTTTAATCAGCATTTCCCATTCTGGTAGCAGATCGCATATAAAGTATTTTTTCTTTCTTTCTTTTTTTTTTCTATTTTTTTTGTTTGTTTTTTTGAGACAGGGTTTCTCTGTAGCTTTTGGGTTCTGTCCTGGAACTAGCTCTTGTAGACCAGGCTGGCCTCGAACTCACATATATCTGCCTGCCTCTGCCTCTCGAGTGCTGGGATTAAAGTCATGTGCCACAACCGCCTGGCTATAAAGTATTTTGAAGAAGAAAAGTCCTTTTTTTTTTTTTTTTTTTTTTGATTTTTCGAGACAGGGTTTCTCTGTGGTTTTGGAGCCTATCCTGGAACTAGCTCTTGTAGACCAGGCTGGTATCGAACTCACAGAGTTCCGCCTGCCTCTGCCTCTGCCTCCCAAGTGCTGGGATTAAAGGCGTGCGCCACCACCGCCCGGCGAAAAGTCCTTTTTTTTAATTTTACTTTTTCGAAACAGGGTTTCTCCGTAGCTTTTGGTTCCTGTTCTGGAACTAGCTCTTGTAGGCTGGCCTCGCCTGCCTCTGCCTCCCGAGTGCTGGGATTAAAGGCGTGCACCCCACCGCCTGGTGAAAAGTCCTTTTTTGCCTCTGTGCTCTAGCTCTGCTTACCAAGCTCATTCCTTTAGTAGAATTAGTGCCTACTTCATTGTAATTTTGGTGAATACTTAAAACCAGATGAGTCACAGAGCCTTGTGGGCAGAACAGCTACTGGATTCTTCACGTGATCTAAGACAAAGGCTGAGAAGCAAGCTATTGGATTCTTCAATTGCCATTGGTAGGCAGCTGTCCTTAAGTTACCTGGACCACAGCTTGTCAGACATTCTAATAAGCTCACTTTTTACATAATCGTGAGATTTATTCTACCTGTCCTGTTGATGTAGAGAATCTTAAATACTGCACTTGTTTATTTTATTCACCTGATCATGGAGGGAGATGTGCTGGCTAACCATAGTGCTCATGAAGACATTCTTTCTAGCTCCATTATTATCTACGTATTCAAATTTCCATGAACACTACTCTTTTTATTATTATTCATTTGCCTGGAGTTTGCTTCGAATTTGAGGAATAAAACCCATAAAGCAATGGAGTCATCATCCAGCTTTTCGATGGGGGAAAGAGCAATCATCTTGTTGAGACCTGGTTCCTGCTTTTCTATTTTCTGTTGTGTAAAATCCCTGTGAAAACCATGTAAAAAGTACCTTCAGTTCATCTGTCCTCAGAATGAAGCCACAGAACAAATATTTCATTTTGTAATTTTAAAACTCTCTTTAGTTCTTAGTATTCCAGGCATCCTTACCTCTGTGGGACAGGAAATTCCTCCACCCACCTAGCACAGTGCACCTTACAAGTCACACAGTGTGCTGGAGGAAAAAGGGAAAGTTCCTAGGGGTGCAAGAAGATGACACTGATCACTTTTGTAGCCAGGGGCAAGTGCTATTAAAATGCATGTGGTCTCAGATCTGGAGAAGTTCTCTGTTGGGGTGAATGGATTGGCCAGGAACCAGTATTCTTTTTTTTAAATGTTTGTTTATTTATTTATTTATTTATTATGTATACAATATTCTCTCTGTGTGTATGTCTGCAGGCCAGAAGAGGGCACCAGACCTCATTAAGATGGTTGTGAGTCACCATGTGGTTGCTGGGAATTGAACTCAGAACCTGTGGAAGAGCAGACAATGCTCTAAAACACTGAGCCATCTGTCCAGCCCCCAGGAACCAGTATTCTGTCTCTCTCTTTTTTTTTTTTTTTGGTTTTTTGAGACAGGGTTTCTCTGTGGTTTTGGAGCCTGTCCTGGAACTAGCTCTTGTAGACCAGGCCGGTCTCGAACTCACAGAGATCCGCCTGCCTCTGCCTCCCAAGTGCTGGGATTAAAGGCGTGCACCACCACCGCCCGGCAGTATTCTGTCTCTTTAAGCACACTATACCCCTATGGGAGGTGCTCTAGCCTCTCCGGACTCACTAGCCAATCATGCACTCCAGGTGACCTGCCAGTCAGAAGCAGTGCAGGTCTCTTCCGGGCAGCCACCTTTAGTCTTGACTTTGAAGAGCAGCTGGCGCCGGTGGATTCCTGTTCTCGGGTGCAGTTGCTTTTGCAGAGAGCCGATGAGCTGAGAACTTTGGCAAAACGGAGAAGCACAACATGGTGAGTGAGGGAACGCTGTCTCCTGATGGGGAGGAACACAGGGCAAGGTGCGGAAGACACTATGGTGTTACCTCCATGGGTCTGGGTGGGAACCTGCCGCCACATTCCCTGTATGTGAAGTCCCTCATGATCCCTGCTAACTAATGGGCGTAGGGGCAGGCCTCTGAATAACCGTGCTCTGTGGCTTCATCTCTTTAGATTATGAGCAGGAAGCTCCCAAACTCCTTCCTAGTCAACTTCAACAGGGTTCATGCATACATGGACAGAAGTTGCCAAACTCAGAGAAGCCTCGTTTCTCCAGTATCTTCTCGATATCGAGCACTTTGCATTTAAGCTTTAAATATAATCTGAGTTGAGATTTAAATTTGTGGAGGTTATCAAAGGCATCTCATGTGTTGTGTAGCTTTCCACTACTGTAATATAATGTAGAAGAGTAGAATTGGTGATACAATAGAGTGACCAATGCTTAAAACATAATTAAGTCTCACAAAGTAGAACATAGCAGAGGGAGAACTGCGTATAAAACACCCAGACTTGCCGGGCGGTGGTGGCGCACGCCTTTAATCCCAGCACTTGGGAGGCAGAGGCAGGCGGATCTCTGTGAGTTCGAGACCAGCCTGGTCTACAGAGCTAGTTCCAGGATAGGCTCCAAAACCACAGAGAAACCCTGTCTCGAAAACCCAAAAAAAAAAAAAAAAAAAAAACACCCAGACTTTAAGCATATGCTAATTAAGACTAGAAGAAAGTAGAATGCCCGGGTATACATTGTTCACCAGGATTGTCCAGATATTTGACTCCAAGCCATTTCAAAGAAGCCATCGCTGATTTAAAGGCAGTGGTTGTGCACACCTTTAATTCCAGCACTCTTGAGGCAGAGGCAGATGAATTTCTTTGAGTTCAAGGCCAGCCTGATCTACAAGAGTTCCAGGACAGGCTCCTAAGCTACTGAGAAACCCTGTCTCAAAAATCCCCGAGTGCAGGTATTAAAGGCATGTACCACCACTGCCCCGCTAAGATGCTATTTTTCTTCAGAAGCTTACTAGGCTTGGACGTATCTTCTGCAACACCTCCCCACCCTATCTTTTTTATCTTTTACTTGTCCAGTCCAGTCTTTCTTCTCCCTTGTGATCTTCACCTTAGAACACTGTCAATGAAGAATGACCTGCTGTAACAGGTCACTGGCATACTTAAGAGAATATTCTGAGAATATTTTTGCCTAAATATTTAGACTGGAAAGTTTTCTGTGTCTATTTCAATTGTTAGGGTATAACCTGGACCATTATCCTAAGGGATACTTATGGATAACAGCATATATTGAATGCAAAATCTGTCTAACCTAGTTCCCCTTGAGCATTGGACAGAGATCAATGCATAACATCATTAAAGAGACTTTTCTTTATTAATCTCCTAAGTGTGTGAAGTGATTTATCAGTGGGAAGGCATATTGATTCTAGAAGAGCTGCATTTCCATCTGGATAGAAATATTGTTTCTGAGACAATTTCTGTTATGTTGACTCAGGTGGCCTTGGTCCCTGTCTGTTGCTTTCCTGGGCAACCTTGAGTGTCCTCTATATTATACCCACAAAGTTGTTAAGTGACTGTACCAATTCACAGTTTTAAAATTATGTATTAGCCTGGCAGTGGTGGTGCACGTCTAGTCTACAAGAACTAGTTCCTGGACAGGCACCAAAGCTACAGAGATACCCTGTCTCAAAGAAAACCAATAAATTAAAATAAAATAAAATAATGCATTTGAGCCATGTAGCTGACTGCCCAATGCAGTTGAAGGAAAAGGATTTGCATATGGAGCATTTCTTCTGTCCTCAGACCACAATAGGAAGAATAGATTATTGTGTGCACTGCAGGGGGCATAGTGTAGGCAATCAGCTGTTGGAGCCATCACTATGGAAACAGGCCTGATTGAGGTAGCAGGAGAGGTTTGTAATTGCCTAGTATGTGTAAATTAATGTCATGTGAATGAACACAGACCAGATTATGTGGGTGTCCAGATTAGGAAGGTTATCTTGAGTCAAGGAACATTGAATTTGCAACTAGGCAACTATCCTCTACAGATATGATCAATCTTTTTTTATAGATATTTACTGAGCTCTACAATTTTCTTTGCTTCACTCCCTGCCTCTCAACTCCCCCCTTGCACCCTCTTCCCAAGGTCCCCATGCACCCAATTTACCCAGGAGATCTCGTCTTTTTATACTTTATACTTCCCATGTAGATTAGATGTATGTAAGTCTCTCTTAGCATCCTCATTTTTGTCTATAATCAGGGATTGTGGTTTGTAGGCTGGCTTTCTTTGCTTTATGCTTAAAAACCACCTATGAGTGAGTACATGTGATAATTATCTTTCTGTGTCTGGATTACCGCACTCAAAATAATGTTTTCTAGCTCTACCCATTTTCCTGCAAAATTCAAGATGTTGTTATTTTTTCTGCTGTGTAGCCCTCCATTGTGTAAATGTACCACATTTTTCTTATCCATTCTTCTATGGAGGGGCATTTAGGTTGTTTCCACATTCTGGCTATGACAAACAAAGCTGCTATGAACATAGTTGAGCACATGTTCTTGTGGCACGATTAAGCATCTTTTGATTATATACCCGAAAGTGGTATTACTGGGGAGAAAGGTTGTTTCCTAATTTTGTGAGAAATTGCCATACTGACATCCAAAGGGACTGTATCAGCTTGCATTCCCACCAGCAATGCAGAAGTGTTTCCATTTCCCCACAATCTCACCAGCATAAGTTGTCATTGGTGTTTTTAATCCTGGCCATTCTTTCAGGTGTTAGACGGAATCTCAGAGTTGTTTTGATTTTCACATCTCTGATGAACGATATTGAACATTTCCTTAAGTGTCTTTCAGCTATTTGAGATTCCTCTGTTGAGAGTTCTCTGTTTACTCCATTTTTTTTATTGGATTATGAGTTCTTCTGGTGTCCAATATCTTGAGTTCTTTGTATATTTTGGAGATCAGACCTCTGTCTGATGTGGGGTTAGTGATGATCTTTTCCCATTCTGTAGGCTGTTGTTTTGCCTTGTTGATCATGTCCTTTGCTTTACAGAAGCTTTTTATTTTCAGAAGGTCCCATTTAATTGTTTCTCTCAGTGTCTGTGCTGCTGCAGTTATATTTAGGAAGTGGTTCCCTGTGCAATGCCTTCAAGTGTACTTCCCACTTTTTCTTCTATAATTTTCAGTGTGGCTAGCTTTATGTTGAGGTCTTTGATCCATTTGGACTTGAGATTTGTGCCTGGTGATAGATATGGGTCTATTTTCATTTTACTACATGTTGATATCTAAGTATGCCAGCACCACTTGTTAAATATGATTTCTTTTTCAATTTAATATTTTTTGCTTCCCTGTCAAATATCAGGAGTTTGAAAATATGTGGATTGATATCCACATCTTCTCTTTAGGTCCTTTGGTCCTCCTGTCTGTTCTTATGTCAATACCAGGCTGTTTTCAGTGCTCTACCTCTGTAGAAAGATTGAAGTCAGGGATTGTGATGCTTCCAGAAGTTCTTTTATTGTATACGATTCTTTTGGCTTTCCTGGGTTTTTTTGTTTTTTTCATATGAATTTGAGTACTGTTCTTTTGAAATCTTTGAAGAATTTTGCTGGGCATTATATTCAATCTGTAGATTGCTTTTGGTAAGAAATATGATTGATCTTGCTTGACAGAGTATGTCGGCTTGGAGATTTGAAAAACAGGACATTGCCTAACTCTATGTGTCAGGTTACAGAGCTCAGCAGTCAACATATGTAAGGGCACCATCAATCTACCTCTTGTTAATGACATCCCCTCTCCTAGGGAAGGGCCTACTTTTGTTTTTAAAGTCAATACAGAAAATTTTATTTAATCATAAAACTGCATTTTTTTGGTGTATTGAGATAGGATTTCTCTGTAGCTTTGGAGTCTGTTCTGGAACTAGCTCTTGTAGACCAGGCTGTCCTCAAACTCACAAAGATCCACCTTCTTCTGCCTCCTGAGTGCTGGAATTAAAGGCGTGTACCAGCACTGCCCAGCTAAAAGTGCATTATTATCATCACTTTAAAAATCACTTTTTGGTATCAGTTTCAAATACTTTCTTTGAGTGTATTGCTGCTGTTATCTCTATTTGTTTCTGTTCTCCAATGTTTCTAAGTCATTGAGAGTTTCATTTTATTTCTTTCAAGTTATTTTGATTTCTATGTAGAGCAATGTCTCCTATACTTTAGGCTTGCCTCATGCTATGTAATTGAGAATTATTTTGAACACCTAATCCTGCCTCTGTTGCCAGTTCTGGGAAGACAGTCCTGCAACTCCTTCCAGGTTTGTCCTCCACTAGTCAGTGAGAAAGAAAAATAGCAGTTAATGAGTGTCTGCTAATCATTCTGGCTTTTATTGGGGACTTAGAAATGAAGAGGGATTGGTATAAGAATTGAACTCATTGACCAACTTTGAAGCTGGTGGAGACACAGTGCAGGAAGTGAGAGGTTGGCCTGAGGGTGAGAGCTTTCCTCCTTCAACTGAGATTACTTATGTGGAATCAGGTAGTCACTTGTGATGCTGTATGATTGTCCTGATTGACAATTGTTTGCAGTCCACAGACAATGGCAATCTAGGTATGGGACTGACCTTATCTTGAAACCTGATTGAGATATTTTCAATAGTTCATCAAAAATAGATAATCTGTATAAAATGTTGTGGCCCTGCTTAACAGGACTGTTACTTTTCTGGAGTAAGATCTTCATCTTTAGGGAAAATACATGACAAATATTTATTGTGCTCTAATACAAATCCCTAGTCTCTGGAGCACATGGCCTTTAACGTATGTCAACTTTTCAAAACAATTTTAGATTAAAACTAAATCATATTCACATTGTCTTTGCTCCCTCCAAGTACTAACACAGTCCTGTTTTCTAATTCATGGTTTGTTTTTCTTTAACAACAGTTACAAAGTAACCACAGTTACACAGGAACAGTGATTCCTTTATGAATGTGACCTGTGTTTGTCTTCAGGATTTTCCATCTCTGAGGCAATGGCATGGCTGCACTGGAAAGTGAGTGTAATGCAATGTGCACACAGAGGACCCTGTGCTTTGGATGAGAAACAGGATTTTTCCTGTTTTGTAGGAGAGTAGAATTATGTGTACTAATTACAAACTTTCTAAACTAGGGCACTGTATGCGGGGCTGGGAGGGCAGAACTGGAGGACTGTTCTGTCTGAGTCATTTGATCTCTTATCCTCCTAGAGAGGAGCTGCTAATATTGTGAGGCCCAGTGAGGTGGCCATAGCCAGTGAGAAATTATGGGAAGGGTTAGCAATGAGGAGTACTAGTGGCAGACACTTTGTGGGTTCTTTCCATGATTCTATTCTGCCTCTGCAGTAGGAGTAGTAAGGAATATCACAAGCTATACCATGGTGAGTGTTGGGTGTTCAGGTCTGTTGAACTGTCATTTCTGCTGTGACTTGGACTGATCATGCACAAGACTGTAGGTATATTGGTCCATGTGGTTCATGTTGGCAGTGGCCCTTGTCCTCTGAGCCTCCTTATGTATGAATTTATTGGGGCAGGGGAGTCTCTGGAAATTCTGGATATGATGGTGAGTGTCCAGAGTATACACATGAACACTGCTCTTGGTGTGCAGTAGGAAGAGAGATTAGAATACTGAAGGTCTAGATTCCAGAAGTTCTCAATATTGCATTCCAATTTCATTTTTGTGTTATAAAGATTACAAATACTTTAGGAACTGGTAGGAAATGATGATATTGATCTTCTAGAAATGCATGATTAGAATGCTTTTAATGTCATGCTGCCAGTAGCTGCAATGGTGTGATCCAGTGAAGCTTAGTTCCAGGGGACAAAGGAGTTTCTGATCTGCAGACATTTCTCAGGAGTGCATTGCATTGGGCAGATAGATAGAGCATAATCCACATCTTCTTGGACCATAATCCATGTAGGAGAAAATAAATTTTAAATCATTTTTCTTTTTTTCCATAAACAACTTTCCTCATGACACATGATTTAAAAAAAACCCATCCCTTGTAATTGAGTTTAAAAAATAAACACAATCCAGTTCCCACCTCCTTATTCCCACTTCTTCCCATTCCCTCCAAATAAAAGGAAAAAATGCAAACAAAAAATGAAACAAAACAAGGACACCTCATAAACACCAACAAAACAACACTGCAAAACTTCCCAAAACAAAGCTGTGTATTTCCCAAGGGGTAAGTAGAATTAACACTGAACACACTGGGAGTGAGTTCTTTCTGCTACAAATCTGCAAAGAAAGACACTCAAGACAGAAAAATAAACAAAAAGGAACCCAAAAAAATTCACCAGACAAACGGGAGAGGCAGGAGCCCCAAGGAAAGAAGGGTAGCTTGTGCCTAGACCTGGTAAATCAGGAGCAGGCAGGGACTGCAAAAGGCAGAGAGAAGATGAGGGAAGGAAACAAGCTGAACAGATTGGTGCCCTCCAGAGCTCTAGGTAAAAAAAAGGACTCCTACCATCCGAGCCCACCTCCCCTTGAGCAGGCCCAAAGAGAGTGAAGTGGAGCAGGGAAACCGGAAGCAGGTTGCACATTTGAGAAGTGTCCATATTGAATCTCCAGAGGGAACATGTCACCACTGCCCCACTCCCTGGGCCTGCCCTACGACACAGAGCAGGTCCCTCCTCAGTTAGTTATGGGATTCTCCCCCTTCCACAGTATATTTTTTGTAAAAAATAATTTTCCACCTTCTGTTTTTCTTTTTTTTTAATCCCAGGGCCAGTTGCTTAAACCACTGTAGAATCCAGACTGGGAGCTGTTGTAATTGGTAGTTTGGGCACGGTATGGGGCACACAGGTAACCTGTCTGTTGTCCTGATGGGAATCACCTTGATCTGTCTCCCTCTAAAGAGAGAATCATCTAAAGCCAGGGAAGTCCTCATTGACTCTTTGTCTAAGAATTCTATATATGCAAACACTTTGGCAAGGCCACTGAATTTGTCACAGACTGTAGTAACAAGGTTGACTGAACCACAGCCATGAAAGTGAGCTTCCAGCTCTTCTGCTGTTGCACCATGGTCCACATTGACAACATAGATGGAACTGGCATCAGCCTGCATCTTCTCTTCAAAAGAAGTGATCACTGAGCCAGCATTGCCTGGGGTTGTACTCTTATTCATCTGCTTCTCTACCTCATTTTGTAGCTCCTTTAACTTCTCATCCTCTTCCTCTATCTCCCTGACTCCATGAAGCTTTGATCACTTCTAGCATTTATACAGAGAATATCATACATAAAAATATTCAAACATACACAAAAAATAGCAGTAACCTTATTTTCAAAAGTGCTTGGAACTCCAAGCAGTTGGAGTAAATCAAGTGGATTTACACGTACACTGATTCTTTAAAAATCTGTTCTCTTGAAATTCCATTTAAAAAGATTTCATTTCCTCACTGTGATGCCGACTTGGATTCCATCACCAATTGTAGAAAACAACATGGTAGTGATCCTAACAGACATCATTTTCTTTTTTTTTTTTTTTTGGTTTTTCGAGACAGGGTTTCTCTGTGGTTTTGGAGCCTGTCCTGGAACTAGCTCTTGTAGACCAGGCTAGTCTTGAACTCACAGAGATCCGCCTGCCTCTACCTCCAGATTGCTGGGATTAAAGGCATGCGCCACCACCACCCGGCTCAGACATCATTTTCTTTATCACAAGAGAATGAGATGATTTGAGTAATCAAAACTACTTTCTGTAAAGTAAAAACACCAGAAGACTTCAAGAGAATATTGTAAATTTTGGTGAAACAGCCCTTCTCACCCAACCCATTTTTTATTATTGGTAAAGGAGAGAACAGGAGTGTAAAGGATATGTGATGGCCAGTGATTCCTTAGGAATTGATTTTGAATAGAACCTTCTTGTTCTTCTTTTTTTAATTAATTAATTTATTTATTTATTATGTATGCAATGTTCTGTCTGTGTGTATGTCTGCAGGCCAGAAGAGGGCACCAGACCTCATGACAGATGGTTGTGAGCCACCATGTGGTTGCTGGGAATTGAACTCAGGACCTTTGGAAGAGCAGGCAGTGCTCTTAGCGCTGAGCCATCTCTCCAGCACCCCTTCTTGTTCTTCTTTAAGAAACAATAATATATACATATATATATATGTGTGTGTGTATGTGTTTGTGTGTAGATTTGTGTTTGTCAATGGTGTCAATCTATATTGTTGAATTTGTGAACCATATTTTAATTATATCATTCATTGTTTTTGAAAATGATGGACCTTCCCCAGTTTGTACTCAGAATATTTTTTATACTCTTTGGTGATAAATAGTTTTAGTTTTCTCTTCTTGATCTCAGATGCTTGCTTCAAATTATTTAATTTTATTTTTTCATTTATATTTTAATAATAAATCTTGCCTGAAGATCATAAAGTAAAACAGATGCCATGGCCAGCCTTACACCTCAGACAATCATGACACACACCTTTAATCCCAGTAGGCACACCAGTTTGTTGTAGAGTCAAATGCTAGTGTCTCATATCTTCAATCCTATCACTAAGGAGTTGCAGATAGGAAGTGGCGTGCCTGGGCAGAGAGAGGTATATAAGGTGGTACGAGAGAGGAGCTGAGGATTGAGTGTTTTGTAGAAACAGCATTCACTCTGAGGACTTATAGAGACGGGATACCCCATTTGGTGAGTCTAACAACATTTATCTAGGGCTTCCCTTGGAGGGAATGCTGAGGCTAAGGAAAAGTTAGATTAAGAGAAATGAAGACAGAATCCTAGGTTAGACTGAGAGGGTGAAAGGTCAATAGAAAGCAGCCCAAGATTATTTCTCAGCCAGCATATATACTAAACACAGTCAAAAGGCAGATCAAAAAGCAGTACAGTCAGCACCACACCTCCCTGCACTGTATTTGGAGGCAGCTCAAACCTGTGAATTAACTGGTTCAGCTAAGCAGCTTCTAATCACTAACAAGGAGTGCCCCTGGCTGGCCTACACTAGCCCAAATATTAATAGAAAAAATAGTCTCTTTCAGCTGAGCAAAATGCTTTTTCTGTTGAGAAACACAGATGTTACTCATAGCCCGCAAGGCATGCTTGAACACAAACGGAATCTTTAAGTCTGAAAGGACTTCCGATAGAAACTGAGTCACAGGTGGGCTCCCACATTGGACTGTGAATTTCATAAAGTTAAGAACTAGTGGCTGGGCCGGGCAATGGTGGCGCACGCCTTTAATCCCAGCACTCGGGAGGCAGAGGCAGGCGGATCTCTGTGAGTTCGAGACCAGCCTGGTCTACAGAGCTAATTCCAGGACAGGCTCCAAAGCCACAGAGAAACCCTGTCTCGAAAAACCAAAAAAAAAAAAAAAAAGAACTAGTGGCTGGGCCGGGCAGTGGTGGCGCACGCCTTTAGTCCCAGCACTCGGGAGGCAGAGGCAGGCGGATCTCTGTGACTTCGAGGCCAGCCTGGTCTACAAAGGGAGTTCCAGGACAGGCTCCAAAGCTACAGAGAAACACTGTCTCGAAAAACCAAAAAAAAAAAAAAAAAAAAAGAAAGAAAAAAAAGAAATAGTGGCTGGATGCTATACTTCTCTAATCTTTCAGCTTTCAGCCCTACTATCTGACTACAGATTTTATGAATAAGATCAATTTGCACTACATCTAAAATCTAATTTTTAAAAAGGGTTCTTCTTAACTCCTGTTCATAATTTTGGGTCTAAATCTCTATCAAGTAACTTAAAATTTAGTTTTTGAATTCTGTATATAAATAAAACACTATTCTCTTTTAACTGCTTTGAGCTTTACTACATACAGCACTTAAAAGGTTTTCTAGTAAACCATGATCATTCTTAGCAGTGACCATTAAAATCTTAAACAGAGGCTTAGGGCCCCACACCATTGATTCCTCCTAGAGTGTGGTATGCCACTAAACTGACTACCTCTCCAAAAGTCAGCTTTGTACTATAAATTATTCAGGACAATTCCAAGATTACTATCTAAGATGGTCCTCATGCACTACACTAGCCAGAACTTGAGATAATTCCTCCACTTTCCCATTACACAAAGACTGGACAAGATTAATACAGGCAATTCTCCCATGAATTGAAATTATCCTAGGTTTATTTCAGGGACCCTTATAGATGCCATTGCCCACAGATAACCAAAAATAATTTTAAAAGCATGGTTCCCACCGGGCGATGGTGGTGCACGCCTTTAATCCTAGCACTCGGGAGGCAGAGGCAGGTGGATCTCTGTGAGTTCGAGACCAGCCTGGTCTACAAGAGCTAGTTCCAGGACAGGCTCCAAAACCACAGAGAAACCCTGTCTCGAAAAACCAAAAAAAAAAAGCATGGTTCCCATATTTCCAAGAGTTGGTCATTCATTAGGTCGTGATTTATATCATCATTGAGGTGGAAGTGGTAACAAGTTACTATGGGTAATGGTAAAAAATATAAACAAAGGAGATAATATTCAGTTATCTTGTTCTGAAAAGAAAAGGGGAAGATATAGAATTAGGATAGATGATAGATTACTAAATTGACTTTAAATAAAAAACAACTATTTGTATTAAATTTACATTAGAATGGATTTTTGTATATTAATACATATTTGAGATTGTTTTTGTTATACTATATGTTTCTAATCTTGTTTAACATATTTTTGTATATTTGTGGAAATTTAAGGTTATTTTTGGTAAAACATACCGTACATACATTTCTACTCATATGTAAGGTTTTGTGTCCAATAAGTCACTTAACAATGTAAAATAAATTCCTTGTCCTTAAAAATTAGTAGTATAAACTATTTAAATTAGTAAAAATACAGGTTAATAGTTACATATTATAATCATACTTATATAGTCATTTCAGGTATGTTTTCAAGGTGAAAAAAAGACATTTCATTTCCATTTTTTTCATGATAGGGTTGCTTTGTATTGCTCTCTTTGTCCTGTAAATCACTTTGTAGACCAGACTGACCTTGAATGCACTGAGATCAACCTGCTTCTGCCACACAAGTGCTGGGATTAAAGACATGACCATTAATCCCCGGCCAAAAATACATCTTAAATGGACATTTTAAATAAGTCATCAAACAGTTCCTATTCCAAATATGGCATTTACAATGTTGTGATAATATAAGGCTTTTATGACAAGACACCTGACAACACCAATCTACTTTAGAGAAATGATAGCTATCACAGAAATAACTATATGGAGTTAACTTTCTTGTTGGCAAGAGTTATTCACTGGTAAGCAACTGTTTTTGACTTAACTACTGACAGTATACTGTCCAAGTTAGATAGGCAGGACACAAAAGAAAGTGACGGCTGAGCTTTGCCATGGCAAAGCAGGACAATCCTTCAAAATTCCTGCTTCACAGAAACTTGGTCAGATCTTCTAGGTGAATAAACCAAAGTTAAAACTCCCAACAGTACAGTGGAATCTTGGGTGACATCTTGGGTGATTGTCCAGGCAGTCAGTTTCTGTCATTTCTTAGGTTTTTAAAAAATTGTTTTTATTGAGGTATATATTTTTCTCTGCTCTCCTCCTTTCCTTTCCTCTTCTACCTTCTCCCATGATCCCCATGCTCCCAATTAGGTCAGAAGATCTTGTCTTTTTCTACTTTCCATGTAGACAGGATCCATGTGTGTTTTGCTTAGATTCTTCTTTGTTATCTAGGTTCTCTGGGATTGTGAATTGTAGACATTTTCTTTGCTTTATGTCTAAAAGCCACTTATGAGTGAATACATAGTATATTTGTCTTTCTGGTTCTGAGTTACCTCACTCAATATAATGTTTTCTGGATTCATCCATTTGCCTGCAATTTCAAGCTGTCATTATTTATTTACTTATTTTGGTTTTTTGAGACAGGGTTTCTCCGTGGTTTGGAGCCTGTCCTGGAACTAGCTCTTGTAGACCAGGATCGTCTTGAACTCACAGAGATCCGCCTGCCTCTGCCTCCCGAGTGCTGGGATTAAAGGTGTGCTCCACCATCGCCCGGCAAGATGTCATTATTTTTATTTGCTGTGTGGTACCACATTTTCCTCATCCATTCTTTGGTCAAGGGAGCATTTAGGATGTTACCAGGTTCTGGCTAATACAAATAGTGCTGACATGAATATAGGTGGATATATGCCCTTAGGGTATATACCCAAAAGTGGTATTGCTTGGTCTTGAGGTAGATTGTTTCTTAATTTTCTGACAAATCACCATACTGATTTCTAAACCAGTTTGCATGCCCACAAGCAATGTAGAAGTTTTCCCTTCATCCCACATCCTCTGCAGCATAAACGGTCCTTAGGGTTTTTAATCTTGGTCATTCTTACAGGTGTAAGGAGGAATCTCAGAGTTTTTTCCATTCATATTTCTCTAAGGGCTAAAGATGTTGAGCATTGCCTTAAGTGTCTTTTAGTCATTTTACAGTCATCTGGTGAGATTTCTCTGTTTAGGTCTGTACAAATTTTTTTCTATTGGCTTATTGGTTCTTCTGATGACCAGTTCCTTGAGCTCTTTATATATTTTGAATATCAGCCCTCTGTTCATTGTGGGGTTGGGAAAGAGCTTTTCTCATTCTGTAGGGTGCTGTTTTACTGAACATTTCCTCTGTATTATGGAAACTTCTCAGTTTCAGGAGGTCCCATCTATTAATTGTTGCTATTAGTGTTTTGCTGCTGGGGTTATATTTAGAAAGTGGTCTCCTGTACCAATGTGTACTTCCAACTTGCACTTCTATGAAGTTTAATGTGGTTGGCTTTATGTTGATGTCTTTGATCTATTTGGACTTGAGATTTCTGCATGGTGATAGATAAACTCTATACTTTCTGTTCACTCAGGTCATATTAATGTCTCTAATGGAGTTAAATACTAGATAATTGTAGTTCTCTCCCTGTTAATAGACATTGCTCTTATAAGGAGAAATCCCATTCAAAGTGTAGAGGAATGACAGAATTGACTCTCCTCTTCAATATCCTTCTAAAGTGACTGTCTGTGTCATGGAATAAGAGTGGGAAACAGCAGAATCATATGACTATACTATCAAAGAAGTGTGCATTTCCAATGTTGTCGCTGTCATGCTTTCCATTGTACACATGTTTGGTATATTTTAGGAGGGCATGACCTATGATGATCTACATATCAACTTCACTCAGGAAGAGTGGGATTTGCTGAATCCTTCCCAGAAGAATCTCTACAAAGATGTGATGCTGGAGGCCTACAGGAACCTTGATACCATAGGTAAAAAAGAATTTCCTTCATGTTAAAAAATATGGAAACAGCCAGGCGGTGGTGGCGCACGCCTTTAATCCCAGCACTTGGGAGGCAGAGGCAGGTGGATCTCTGTGAGTTCGAGACCAGCCTGGTCTACAGAGCTAGTTCCAGGACAGGCTCCAAAGCCACAGAGAAACCCTGTCTCGAAAAAACCAAAAAAAAAAATATGGAAACAACTTTTTTTGGTTAATGATGTTGTTCTATAATTCGACTTAGAAAGAAGAATGAAGTGAATAATGCAGTCATAGTTCTTAGGTGCACTTAAGATAATAAGTTAAATGTTGCACAATGCTAAATGATATAACATACGTATCCTGGTACTGTATTTTAGGATACTTTTGGGAAGACCATAACACTGAAGAACATTATCAATGTTCTAGAAGACATGCAAGGTAATTTTCATATGCAAGTTGATAACATGTGCCTCTGAAGAAAGAGATGGTAACATGTCCAGGAAGTATTAAAAAGCAACAGTGTAAATAAGTGCAGCTTTAAGTGCATTGATGGTTTTTAAATTCTCACAAATCTATGTACCTCAATTCCACATAAGTGAAATACATTTGCAAGGCATTCATTTAAGAAAGAAGTCAAGAAAGCAATGCCTAGCAGATATCACCATTTGAGTCATAGCACCATGAGAGCTATGTAGTAGATCTGCCAATCCCTTTGTTTCTTGCTACTCATGATACAAAATGTATACACATTTCAGTGAAATTAAGTATACTTGCAAAACTTTCCACTAAATCAAAAGCCCATGGTAAGTCTTATATTACTCATATACTTTTGGGGATTGTGCTAAGTTTAGTGAAAGCAGCAGTTAGAGTCAAATCTAAGGGGCAGTTGTGGAGAAACATTAATATCTATACCACGAACAACAAGTTCTGTGAGGAACAACAAGTCAAACCATGAGAATTCAATGTGGAAATATTTTATTGACTATTATTCCTTTACTATTTGTATCATATGTGACTTTTGATGCAAGCATATGAGCAAAGGGATGTGGAAAGATTTTACACACCTCTCCTTAAGAACAATTAGAAGATAACTGGTAGTTCCCATGTAGAGTATACTTGTTGAATTTGATTCAAGTATACAGGTAATCAGTTTTCTACCATCATTATTAATACATCAACAAACTCACATTATAAAAAAGCCCCATGAGTTATAGGTCTGTGCAAATTCATCTGAGTGTCCTAGTTCACATAGGAAGTGTAATATGATTCACAGTATAGTAAAATTTATGAATGCAGTAGAGATGGTAAAGTTCTTAGTGTATCCAGTTCTCTCAAATTGTGAAAAATGTCACATAAAAATATTTTTGGAAAGGTGAAAAGGTAAACCATGACACAAAGATATTTACAATAATATATATTTTTTAGATGCAAAATGATCCCTAATGAAAGAACAAAACACGATTTTAAACAAAGTTATAAAATCTTAATAACTGATTCCTCTTCAAAATTGGAACAAATTATAAAATTAATTCATATAGATATGAGGTTCAACAGTGTATTGAATGTGGTAAAGCTTTTATATGTGCCAATTATCCTTGCAGGATTGAAGGAAATCAAACTGGAGAGAAAAATTCAGTATATACTCACTCTGCTAAAGCCTGGTCTTATGACACTCACCTAATAAGGAATGAAAATACACATAATGGAGAACAACAGTATGAAATTAAGCAATGTGGAAAAGTCTTTGCTCATCACAGCCATCTTCAAATGCATAAAAGAAAACACACTGGAGAAAAACCCTGTGAATACAGTCAAGTTGCTAAAGACTTTGTTCTATATGAGACTCATCAAAGTCAAAAAGAAACACATACTGGAGGGATACCATATGAATATAATCTGTGTGTTAAAGCCTTTGCTGATCACAGTAGTCTTCAGAACCATAAAAGAACACTTAATAGGGAGAAACCCTATGAATGTAATTGGTGTGGTAAGGCGTTTGCCTGGCACAGTCTTTTTCAAAGGCATGAAAGAACACATACTGGAGAGAAACCCTATGAATGTAATCAGTGTGGTAAGGCCTTTGCTAGACACAGTGTTCTTCAAATACATAAAAGAACACATACTGGGGAGAAACCCTATGAATGTAATCAGTGTGGTAAGGCCTTTGCATGTCAGGGTAATTTTCAAAAGCATAAAAGAACACATACTGGAGAGAAACCCTATGAATGTAATCAGTGTGGTAAGGCCTTTGCAGCTCAGGGTAATCTTCACAAGCATAAAAGAACACATACTGGAGAGAAACCCTATGAATGTAATCAGTGTGGTAAGGCCTTTGCTAGACACAGTGTTCTTCAAATACATAAAAGAACACATACTGGGGAGAAACCCTATGAATGTAATCAGTGTGGTAAGGCCTTTGCATGTCAGGGTAATTTTCAAAAGCATAAAAGAACACATACTGGAGAGAAACCCTATGAATGTAATCAGTGTGGTAAGGCCTTTGCTGACAACATTACTTTTCAAAGGCATAAAAGAACACATACTGGAGAAAAACCCTATCAATGTAATCAGTGTGGTAAGGCCTTTGCTAGACACAGTGTTCTTCAAATACATAAAAGAACACATACTGGGGAGAAACCCTATGAATGTAATCAGTGTGGTAAGGCCTTTGCATGTCAGGGTAATTTTCAAAAGCATAAAAGAACACATACTGGAGAGAAACCCTATGAATGTAATCAGTGTGGTAAGGCCTTTGCTGACAACATTACTTTTCAAAGGCATAAAAGAACACATACTGGAGAAAAACCCTATCAATGTAATCAGTGTGGTAAGGCCTTTGCTAGACACAGTGTTCTTCAAATACATAAAAGAACACATACTGGGGAGAAACCCTATGAATGTAATCAGTGTGGTAAGGCCTTTGCATGTCAGGGTAATTTTCAAAAGCATAAAAGAACACATACTGGAGAGAAACCCTATGAATGTAATCAGTGTGGTAAGGCCTTTGCTGACAACATTACTTTTCAAAGGCATAAAAGAACACATACTGGAGAAAAACCCTATCAATGTAATCAGTGTGGTAAGGCCTTTGCTAGACACAGTGTTCTTCAAATACATAAAAGAACACATACTGGGGAGAAACCCTATGAATGTAATCAGTGTGGTAAGGCCTTTGCATGTCAGGGTAATTTTCAAAAGCATAAAAGAACACATACTGGAGAGAAGCCCTATGGATGTAGTCAGTGTGGTAAGGCCTTTGCTGACAGCAGTGCTTTTCAAAGGCATAAAAGAACACATGCTTGAGAGAAGCAGTATGAATGAGTCAGTGTGGTAAAGTCTTCAAATGTACAGAAGAGCACATACCATAGAGAAACTCATGAATGAAATCTGTGTGGTAAATTCTTTGTCAAAATAATCTCCAGATACATAAAATAAAGCATCCTGGAGAGAAATTGTATGAATTTAATGAGTATAGTCTTCAAAAGCATAAGAAAAATCATGTTTTTGAAGTGAAACTCTTTTTTTTAATTTTTTTATTATGTATACAGTGTTCTGTCCATGTGTGTGCCTGCAGGCCAGAAGAGGGCACCAGACATCATTACAGATGGTTGTGAGCCACAATGTGGTTGCTGGGAATTGAATTCAGGACCTTTGGAAGAGCAGGCAATGCTCTTAACCACTGAGCCATGTCTCCAGCCCTGAAGTAAAACTCTTAAATGAATTCAGTGTGGTAGTGTTTTCATTTTATACAGGAGTAAAACTTTCTGTGTGTAATCAGTTTGATAAAGGTTTTAGATAATACAGAAGTCTTTGGATTCCTGAAGAAGATACTAAGGGCTTCTTATTATGAATTAATTTTTAAGATTTTAAGCCATCACACTTATTAACAAAAAGTATTTATTCTGTAGAAAAAAAACTATCAATCCATTCAAGAATTATGACACTTGCTTTTATTTTGTTTGCACCAGCAAACTACTGGACAAAACCTAATTTAAGAATTTATGAAGTCGTATGGATAGGAGATAGAGCTAATCAATGAATTAAAACCTGTTCCTTAAATGAGACCGAAAGGAATACACTTCGTTCCTGCATCCAGATCTAGTGAAAGAAACATCACCCTGAAAACAGAACAAAAAATGTTATAAACTGCCAGTGATAGAAACTCACATTGATTTTCAAGCCAGAGCCAAAGAGAAAACTCTACCATTGTATATCTGAACACAAAATCAACCAATCCCTGAGCAAAAAATTCAGCCCATCTCTGATAATGTTCAGCTCAAGGATTGAAACCCAACCACTTCCCACACTCAAAATCTCCTTAGACGTGCTCTAGCCCTAAGAAGCCCTATATAAGCTGTATGCTTATTCAGTAGGCCTCTGCCCCTTTCCAGCCTTGCACAGGAAGTCACACTCCTGGATACTTCCCTCCCAAATAAATCTTTTGACTGAGATTTGTTTGAAGACCTTCTTTTACTAGAGTGGATCAGAAAATCCCCAGTGGAGTTGAAACAAGGTACAATTGAGAAACTCAGCCAAGAAGAACACAGAAGCAATGGACACATCTTAAGGGATGTTCCCTTAGGAGAGTGGAGCAGTTCAGCAACAGACATTTCTGCTGGGAAGCTTTCTTCAAAGAATGGAATGGAGCCCAGAGAGGAACAGAAATGCTACATCTAGTGGAGTAAACTTCCCTTCACAGCTGTAGGTATTGCTTAACTTCTGGCAATCAGGTTACACTTTCTTTTAGAACTTTAACACTTGCAAGACCAATTTAAATGATAGTGTAGCCTTGTTCAGTTTTTAACTTCTCTTCAAATGTATGGAATAAGTAATTCATGTGTAAAAATTTATGGTTGTGTACTGGCTCCTTTTCTGTTGTGATATGATGTCTATTTCAACTTATAAAAGCATTTAATAGGCCTTGCAAAAAGTGCCAGGCATGGCACTACAGAAGGAGCTTAAGAATTCCCATCCAGCCGGGCGGTGGTGGCGCACGCCTTTAATCCCAGCACTCGGGAGGCAGAGGCAGGCGGATCTCTGTGAGTTCGAGACCAGCCTGGTCTACAGAGCTAGTTCCAGGACAGGCTCCAAAAAACCACAGAGAAACCCTGTCTCGAAAAACCAAAAAAAAAAAAAAAAGAATTCACATCCATAATTTGCCACATGAAGCAGAACATTGGAACTGGTATATGGGTGTAAATTCTCAGTGATATGTTTCCTTCCTCAGGGCAGCATGTCCTAAATCTTCCCAAATGATGCCACCAACTTAGAAAAATTAATTTCTCTCACTTCAAGTTTAAATTTGCTTTATCTTTGCAAAAAATTAATTGATGATTCAAAAATAGTGTAAGGTGTAAGATGCCTCAACTCCTGTTTTACAGTAATGAATGCTTAGAGGGGAAATATGTTCATGAGAGAAAATTGTTTGTTTTCAAATTTGCTTTAATTGTAATTATGTGATATATGTGTGGGGGGGGGAATGTGAATGTGCGTTCTGTATCTTGAGAAAGTTAAAACCTTGGATCTTCTTGCAGTAGGAATTACAGGAAGCTGTTATTCCTGGGAATGAACATTTCTTATTAATTACTTACCCCATGACTTTAGGGCAAAGTTTATTTATATCACGCTAAATTCTGGAAATAGAAACAAACTCATAAAGAGGAAAGCCTTATTCATGAAAACAAACTGTTAATGACTTTAGCTATCAAAATTGTCTTCAGTTTCAAGACAAATTATGTTTCATCATAACCTTGAAGGTAATAAATTGCATACCATGTTCACTGAAGACTGATGATTGAAATCATTGCATTGTGCTTTCTATTTTGAAACATATGAGGTAGATACTAAAGTGTGCTATAGTGTGGCAATTCCATTTAGGGAAATTTACGCTGTAGTCCTTACATTCCTTCTATGGCTTTTGTTCATCTTCTATTGTGCCTTTACCTAGTGATAGGTTCTTTTTTATGTAATATATACATTGATTCAAATAACCAATCATAAAAAAAAAATAACCAATCATGTGTAATCATACTTTTCAAGTAAGGGTATCTTTGCAAAGGTGATTGATTATTGTTCTTGGTTTTGATTTTTATCTTTTTACAAAATCCTTTGAGATTATATTGTTTATTATTCATGTTAACTTGGGTGTCACTGATGATTCGGGGATATAGTTGAACACATGATGCTCATATGTCTGCCACCTGAGTACAAGTTCAGGATAGGTGATGTAATCCTAATGTGTGCTGTTTTCTCAACACAATTTAACAATGTTAATGTTAAAATAACAAATAAAAGAGAGTATAAGAAACAGTAAGCTCTTCATGTGTATATTCAATTTAGTATTTTCATTTCTCTGATATAGATATAATAAAGTAGGCTAATCAGCAATCAGTTGTGTATATCGTACCATAGCTTGATGTTCTATAGGGATCAAGGTTAAGTTTTTAGCCTTGCACATAACAGTCCTTTCCACTGAGCCATATCACTGGTGATTAAATTAAATTTGAAGTAATATTACATCAGTAAATTTCTGTCTTCTGATGTGAGAGTCCCCTCTGTATCCCAGCCAGTGGAATATAAACAGTTAATCCCTGATAAACCTAGAGATGGAAGAGGAACGGAGGGGCAAGAGACATCAAACATGATGGCAAGATGGGATTTCTGATCAAACCGTCGAGTTTATTATTTTCTCAGAAGCTGTTATATAGCAAGTGGGCAAGGAGATGGGGGGGTGTCAGGTCTTTTGGAATTTCAGCCTGGAGACATCCCTAGCTGATAGGTAAATACTGAGGGTCTATGATTGTTGACTAACAAAGGAAAATGCTAATGTTTTCTAAAAGCCTGGTGCCTGCAGGTCTCACTGGGCTAATGTCTTAGGCCCAGAACTTGCCTGGAAAGGTGAATATCTTGTGAACTTAAGGTGGTTGTAAACAAAATGCAGATGTCAAAATACAGGTCTTTGCTTCTGCCCTTTTTAAGTATTAGAATGAGTCAAGTTAAAGGTCATCTTGGAAGATGAGCAGGCATTAACCAGTGTGTGTGTGTGTGTAGGGGGAACAGAAGCCCACTCCTCCCATGTTTAATTAGTGGGGGACAATTCTTTCCAACTCAGTGGAAGAATTTTCTTTTCAGAGTTGCAGATGTCCTTTTGAGAGAAGAGAGTCTAGGTTTTTATATCACTACTTCTGGACATCAACCTCTATGTAATCAGTCCTATTCCTCAGGAGACCCAGAGACAGAATCTATGGTCTTCTCCCTGCAGTGCTTTGCCTAGCACCCCTTTTGCTGGACACCCATGTCTGTCATGGACAGACACATATCTGTGAATTTTATGTGGCTCCAAATTAACCCTCAATCACTCAGATCAAGTCAGTGATAATGGACCTGAATGGGCTAGGATGCCAGAGTCCACCTGTTCATGAACAAACTTAGTGAGCCTATTAAGGGCCCACAGTCCAAAACCCATCAATAATCAAAATCCTCAAAGGGGGTCCCAAAAGGGAAGGGTAAGAGGGTGGTGACCCAGGGGAAACCATCTCTCCTCTTGTTCTATCTGCAAGAGGTAATCAGATCCCATTATAGATGATTGCATATCACCATGTAGTGGCTGAGAATCAAACTCTAAAACTTCCGGAAGAGCAGCTAGTGTTTGTTCTTTGTCATTGAACCATCTCTCCAGGCCCCTATTCAGGACCCTCTTATCAGATATTAAATACTCTTGCGCCATGGCCATGAGATTCTCATTAAAGGAAAAATGAATTAATTGCATCTCACACCTAGTCCATGTTACTTACATGCATAACATTGTACATTGATTGAAGCCATCACGTGAGAATATTTGAATACATACTCAATATATCTTCGTGACATAGATTGATTCTCATAAAACCTGTCAATAGTTGTATAATTTCAATTCATACCAGACTTTCATTGCACCTGTTATCGTATTTTTATATTTCTGAACTGTATTGTCATACTAGGCTTCTATTGCAAGCTAATAATCATGATTAATATGAGATTTATAGTAATAATTATTTAATCTCTAATACATTGTTCTTTCTGAAGATGTTAACCTATTGTTCATATGAACTCAAGTTATCAACCAAATATTTATGTGGGTGGCTTATAGTATTGACTCTGACTTTTCCATATTTTCTACATAACATACCTATTTTACAGAATACACCAGCACATAATTGTGCTTTGTTATTGGGCAATAACAGGAATTTAGGACATGGAAGTATGTGCTTGGAGCAAAGAAAGCATTTATCTCATATGCAAGAAAAAATGAGAAATAATAGGAAAAACCCATATTCCATTATTTAGATGATGGGCTACACCCTATGAGTTAATCCTCACAGCAAGTGCAATATATTAATATGTGCAGCACCTGCAAATGCTTCAAAGAACATGATAAATTCGACCATGTGAACTTTTATTCATTTATTTATTTATTTAATGGTTTATTTAACTTTATTTTATGTGCATTGGTATGAAGGTGTCAGATCCCCTGGAAATGGATCTTCAGACAGTTGTGAGCTGCCATGTGGGTGCTGGGAATTGAACTCAGGTCCTCGGGAAGAACAGTCAGTTCTCTTAACCGCTGAGCCACCTCTCCAGCCCCCATGTGAACTTTTAGAAGCATCTTACAATGAAGGAATTATAAGTGTCCTAATTGTGTAAAAGTCATTCACCCTCTCTTTCTTCCTCCATGTCTCTTTTCCCCGTGTGTGTGTGTGGGGGGGGAAGAGTTACTTTGTTCAGTCACAGGTATTCTGATTCAGTTGTTATTCAGATTAGTATTTGCCTATCAAATCCAGTTTGTTACATCCATACAAAATACAGAAATTTGTAAACACAGTGATATAGTATATTGGCAATAATTTATAAAAGGTAGAAGTAATAACATTGGTAAATTTAACAAAATAGTGCATTTCTCAACCCTCATCACAGCAGTTTCTTTTTACAGGGCACTGTAGATACACAGAGACTCAAAGCCAGTCAGCCTGTTGATAATCAGAGGTTTGGGAGGAGTCAGCATTAAAGGGAGATTTGTCCTTATCTAAATGCTATTTCCATTTCATTAGTAGAAATAGGTTCTTCTTCTTCTTTTTTTTTTTTTTTTTTGGTTTTTCGAGACAGGGTTTCTCTGTGGTTTTGGAGCCTGTCCTGGAACTAGCTCTGTAGACCAGGCTGGTCTCGAACTCACAGAGATCCGCCTGCCTCTGCCTCCTAGTGCTGGGATTAAAGGCGTGCACCACCACCGCCCGGCTCGAAATAGGTTCTTCTTATAAATGTGGTCAGGCTAGACTTACATCTGTAAAGTGGATCTCAAGCCCAATCAAAAAGTTGTTTGCTAATCCCATAATATTCATGCCATAGTTTTTCACTTATCTTACCAGGCCAATCATTACTGGAGTTTGGAAGTTTGACAGTCATGTAAGATTGAGTAGCCCCTTTCTAGCACTATGAATTCTAGCCAATTGGTGAGGAGTTTACAGGTCAGTATAAGCTTCATTTGTTTATGTTCTAGGTCTCATATGTAATGTCAGCAATAGGCTCTCCTTTTTAATAAATTAATTAAATTTAACAGCTTTATTATACTCCATTGTACTACATTTTCCTTACCCATGCTTTATTTGAGGGGCATCTAGGATTCAGGTTCTGGCTATTAAGAATAGAACTGCTTTGAACATAACTGAGCAACTGTTCTTGTGGTCTGATCAAGCTTCTTCTGCATATATTCCCAAAAGTAGTATAATTGTGTCCTCAGATAGACTGATTACCAGTTTTCTGAGAAACCACCACAATGATTTGGAAAGAGGTTGTAAAAGCATGCACTCCCATCAGAAGAGGAAGAGTGTTCTCCTTGCTACTCAAACACAGCATGAACGCTGTTATCTTTAGGATCCTATATAGGATTTTACTTGATACGAAAAAGATGACTTGTTTTCTGTTTTAAATCCTGTAGACAAAGCAAGGGGCTCAGCTCCATCTTCTTTAGGGAATCTGGTACAATGCTCATACTTCTTCCCTCCTTTTACCCCTCCCACACATCCATCTGGAGACTAAAACCTCACGTTTCTACCAAATCCTTTTTCTGTGTCTTAGGTCCCCACAACCCAGGCCCCTGAAGCTTAAAGTCTAGAAAAAAAACACTGTACTTTTCCTCTCTGCAGTCAAATGTCTTCCCTGAGGCAATGAGTAGAGAATAAAGTAGCATCCTGAGTGTAAAGCAGGAAGGTGTATGGGCTGGGTGTCCATTTCTGTATCAGAAGTGCTACTATTGAACCACGTATGGTGGTGTGTGCCTCAAATTGCAGGATTTTAATGGTTGGAGCTGATGAAATAGCATGAAGTCAAGCCTCCCAAGGTTAAACAGACCCTCTCTAAAGTAAAATAAAATAAAACAACATAAGATGAAATACAATGGCTTGAGAAATGACTCAGTGCTTAAAGAGCATGCTTTGCTCTTCCAGAGAACCTGAATTAAATTCCCAGTACCCAGTTATTTAGGCTAACATGTCTGAACCTACATCTCCAGGGGACACAACAACTGTGGACTCCATGGAAACCTCTCCACATAATTGGTACACACTCACATAGACACAAACACACATATATATGATTAAAAATAATACACTACTAAAAAAAGAAAGAAATACAAATCCCTATCTTATCTATGGCCATACTACCCCAAACACACCTGAGCTTGGATGACCAAAGAAGCTAAACTCTAGGGGGATAAGTGATGAAGGGGGTATAGAAGTGAGTTATGATTACTTCCTGCGATATGGGGGGCAGGTTGGGGGTGCTGAATGCTGGAATGCAGTGGAAACCTGTTTTCTTGTTCAGGCTCTTTGTGATGATCTGGGTCCAGGGTCATGTAAGCATATTTTGGAACAGTCTGCAATCTTTGATTTTAATTAATCACCTATTAGCTAAATATCTGCTGGTATATAAATATATACATATATGAATATATGGCAGAACATGGAGTTAATAAGGATGACGTTGGAATTTTTAAGTGCAAAGTCCTGGCAGATGAGAAAATGGAGTTACAATATTCAGAAAAAGAGAGAGAAAAGGAAATATCGTTGTAATGAACTAGACTGGAGGAGCAACAAACTGCAGCTTGTTGGTACTTTTCTCAAGTTTGTCTCGACCTTTGGGCATTGGTGATTCAATTCTCTGTTCTTAAGCTTACAAGAACCTTCTTTTTTTTTGGTTTTTCGAGACAGGGTTTCTCTGTGGCTTTGGAGCCTGTCCTGGAACTAGCTCTGTAGACCAGGCTGGTCTCGAACTCACAGAGATCCGCCTGCCTCTGCCTCCCGAGTGCTGGGATTAAAGGCGTGCGCCACCACCACCCAGCCAAGAACCTTCTTAAAAAGACAAAAATCCCAGATAATTTAGCATTACTTTCATTTGTGGTTGTGGTAATGGTGGTGGTGTTCTACCAGAGCCGGACTTGTAGGGTTTTTTTTAGGATTTTATTAATTAATATTAAAAACATTTGAGGTCTCATTATAACAGCAGAATAGCAAGAGAAAGAAATCAGAAATGTTTTTCTTTTTTTAACCTCAAATTATTTTCTTTTATCATCACCTAAGTCTTCTCATCCCCATACCTTTACAACTTTCATTTACACATCCTAATAACTTGCATTTCCTAAATTACTTTCTTCTCAAAACATTTGTTTATATTTCCCCATACACCAAACCTCCACTTTTGAAATCCCGATTTCCCGATTATATTTAATGTCTCATGACTTCCTTAACCTTTTTTTTTTTTTTTTTTTTTTTTTTGGTTTTTTGAGACAGGGTTTCTCTGTGGTTTTGGATCCTGTCCTGGAACTAGCTCTTGTAAACCAGGCTGGTCTCGAACTCACAGAGATCCGCCTGCCTCTGCCTCCCAAGTGCTGGGATTAAAGGCGTGCGCCACCACCGCCCGGCTGACTTCCTTAACCTTTAAACTTTTACACTTTTATATCTCAAACTACTTCCTCAGACCCAAAATAATACTTAGACATACTCATGACTTAATCAATCATAATTTTGATGTCTTCCTTAAGCCTTTTCTTTATCGAATTCATCAAGGACCTAGGTGATTGATTCCTGAATGTAGAGCAAAATTACAGTGAGTTACTTCAAGAAAAGAATTGTAAAAATTTATTTTGAGACATATTTGGTGAACTGTCCCCTATTTTGACTTTGGTAGCAATGCAAATTGCTTTTAAACCTGGTAACTAGAAATATAATTTAAATGACCTAAAGTGTTATTTGAACAAACCTCGGCCAGTGAGTAAAAGGCATGGCATAGTTTTGTTTATAATGAGACCCTTAAACATTTTTAATGACAGCTGGCACAGTAGGAAATTCTTAACATGACTTAGCATACTTTGCCTATCTGCATCCCTAATTATCCACAGGAGTTCTGAATTAAAATAAATTTACTCTTCAGAGTTTTTAATAAAAGTTAGTTTTCTTAGCCGGGCGATGGTGGCGCACGCCTTTAATCCCAGCACTCGGGAGGCAGAGGCAGGCGGATCTCTGTGAGTTCGAGACCAGCCTGGTCTACAGAGCTAGTTCCAGGACAGGCTCCAAAACCACAGAGAAACCCTGTCTCGAAAAACCAAAAAAAAAAAAAAAAAAAAGTTAGTTTTCTTTATAAATCTAGACATTTATGTTTTAATCCTATAAATAGTTACTTAAATTGAAGTCGTTTTTGTTTAAATTGAAGAAATTTAATTATAAATACAGAATATAGAGAAACATAATATTATAAATCCTTTTATGGTTATCATGAAATAAAATAGTATAATAAAGAAGCCAAAATAATAAAAGGAAAGATACTAAATGGCAAGCAAGAACTGGGAAGCTCAAAATCAGGAGACATGCAGTCTGCTGTATCCATATCTACAGTGATGGCAAGACACAGAGAATACCCAAAATCACCCATTCAAAAACAATCAAAAGACAAGAATACTGTGGCCACATTTTCTTTTTTTTTTTTTTTCGAGAAAGGGTTTCTCTGTGGCTTTGGAGCCTGTCCTGGAACTAGCTCTGTAGACCAGGCTAGTCTTGAACTCAGAGATCCGCCTGCCTCTGCCTCCCAAGTGCTGGGATTAAAGGCGTGCGCCACCATTGCCCTGCTCTGTGGCCACATTTTCATCCATACCTACACTGCTGCCAGCCTGAATCATGCATGCTCAGAAGATACGCCAGTGGTAACTTCCCCTTGGGACTCTGTGTGTATCAACCACAGTGGGGACATTCAGTCCAGCATTGCTACCAATCCCTTGGAAAGATCTCTACTTCTGAACCACCACTTGGGAAAAATTAAATCCTTGACTACACAAAAGAAAACTACTTTCAGCAGAATTCAAAGACATAGAGGGAAAAATTTGTATGACTAAGATACTAAATAGTGAGAAACACTGTAGTTAGTTGTCCTTACAATAGATACATAAATATTTGTCACATAATTTAAAGGATGTAATTCATAGTTGGGTATAGTGGTATATGCCTTTAATCCCAGCATTTTGAGGCATCTGTCTGTGGTGGCAGCTACATGGCCACTCTTCTGACTCTGTCTACACTTTCTATATATTAACCAAGAACCACCCACAATGTTGTAAAATGAACTCAAGCAAGGGTACACCTGATAATTGAGTTTTTAAGTTCCAATTATGGCCAACTGCTTTGGTTAAATATCCAAATATTTGTTAAAGACTTTTATTGTCAGCTTGTTTCCTGATTAATTTTTTGTACTTTTCCCTCATTTGGAGAAGATTTGGGCTCAGAAATCCTTTAAGAACTAAGTCTAAGTTAGTTTCCAATACTATCAGTCCTTTATTTCTTTTGGGCCAAGGATGAGTTAAGATGAACTTAGATCAGCCTTTTACCCTTTACTGTTATTAGTGACATGTTCATGAGGCTGAAAAGAAGGCTCAGCACTTAGAACATTGGTGACTCATCCAGAGAATCTTTGATACCCAGCACCCACAAGACAGCTCGCAACTGTCTGTACCTCCAGTCACAGGAGAGTAGACACTGTCTTCTGCTCATACACTTGGTACCCTCACTGGTCAAACTTCTACATCTAAATTGAATTTCATTTCTTTTTAAGGTAATAGACACATGAAGAAAATCTATTTACTATAGAATCAAATACAGATCTGTCTTTTAGTATTTGCACATTTTGTATCCTATGAGGCCAGAACAGTGCATCTGTTCTTCAGGACCTTGAATTACAGGGAGTCTGACCAATCAGATATGATGTGATGAATCAAACTTGTGTACCCAAGAGGAGCAGTATGACTGAGACAACTCTCCAGATTCAACCTCTCATTCTAATGCTGAAGGTAGAGAAGTCACACTGTTCCTTCTGTCTCTTATCACTTGAAGGATAAAGTCCACTCTAGATGGTTGGCAAAGGATTCATCTAAATGGATGGAAATGGTATATTGCTCATTTTCATTGTTAAGACAGTTCTATGTGAGGGAATATTTAAATTGTTGGTTGAAATCAGTCTGACTCCAGACAGATTTTATTAGGAAAACTTCCATAATTTAGGATAGTCTGTGTTTTGTGATCTTTTGGAGATAGGATATGTCCATGTAGCCATTGATGCCAGGTATGCATTATGTGGAACAAGCTGGCCTCAAACTCACTGAGATGGGACCCACCCACACTCCCATGTTCTGTGATTAGAGCCATGCACCTCTAAGTTGAGCTGAAACGTGTGTTTTTAAAGACTTATTGAGTCATAAAAACATAATGAAAGGCTTAGAAGGGAACATCATTATTTTGATGAATAACAATATTTTCTGAAATTCTGTAATTTAAACAGCCAAGTAATTTCAATAATAATGGGTTATTTTTATTGCTGTGTCAACTCCATCCATTTAAAAATGTTTGAAGTGTGTTTTTGTGAATACACACGAGCCATGTTGTGCATGTAGCACAGATAGGAAAACTCACAGTTGACTATGAACTACTTCCACTTTGTGAGTTTTAGTGCTTAAACCTAAATAGTCATTTGGCTGCAAATAACCTCAAAGACACATCTTTGGGTTTAAAAATTATTTGTGAATGAGCTGATGTAGGACTATGTATAAGTAATGCTGATGTGAACAAATATGACAAACTTTGCAAGAGTATTAGGGTAAACAAGATATAGAAGGAAGGTTATAATTAGCAGCAGGAATAAACTTTAGTAAATTATGCAATCCACTGGCATATAATTTTGGTTCTAAGAAAGTTTTACAAATACATTTTTTACTCGGAGTGAAAAAATTTTAAAAATCTGTGTTTCTAAGACTATTTTCACATGCAAAGAGGATTGACTATAAAAAATTGTCCTATGTTTTTTGGTTCTTGAATGGAAATGCATTTACAATCTCAAAAGAAAAAAGAGCTTTACTCTTGTAATATTTCTTCTGATTGAATTTGAGCACCAATAAGATGACTCAGTGGGAAAGGACTGTTATGTCCAAGACTAGAATCCTAACCTCGATTGCATCTCAAATTTTTCAGGAAAATGGATGGAGCTAGAAAACATCATTTTGAGTGAGGTAACCCAGACACAGAAAGACAATTATCACATGTACTCAGTCATAAGTGTGTTTTAATCATAAAGCAAATAAAACTAGTCTACAAATCACAATCCCAGAGAACTTAGACAACAGTGAGGACACTAAGGAGACATACATACATGGGAAGTATAAAAAGACAAGATCTCGTGAGTAAATTGGGAGCATGGGGACCTTGGGAGAGGGTTGAAATGGAGGGGAGATGCAGGGAGGGGAGCAGAGAAAAATGTAGAGCTCAATAAAGATTGATAAAAAAATTTTAAAAAGAACATTAAGTTATGGTGTCAGATAAACACTTGATTGCTGATTATACTACTTTATTACAACTATAAAAGATAAATGAAAATACTTCTTTGAATACACACAAGGCATTTAATGTTTCTTAAATTTACTTTACCAGTCACCTTAACATAAATATTCTTAAATTCTGTTGAAAAAAACCACTAACATTAAGAGTTCATCATCTACCCTTGGACTTGTATTCAGGAGGCAGACACATGAGCATCATTAGTTCATTCAAACTTATCCCTGAATCTTTACTGACATCCCACACTAGGATTAATAACAAACAACAAATTCTCCAGTGAATTTTTGAAAAGATAAAAATTAAAACCAGAAACAACCAACCACATTTACTTAAGAAGGAATATAAGGACTACAAAATAAAATTCACTTGATGGATTTGCCACATATAGCACACTTTAGTATCTGCCTCAGGTATTTCAAAATTGAAAACAAAATGCAATGATTTCCAGCATTCTTGAGTGAACATGGTATATAATTTACTTCCTTCAAGGCTGTAATGTAATTTTACTTAAAGATAAAGAAAACTGGGAAGTCTAAGGACATTAACCAATTGTTTTCAATAATAGAACCTTCTTTTTTATGAGTTTGTTCCTATATCCAGACTTCAAACTGATATTTAATGCATTAGAATCAGGGCTAGGTGAGTCAAAAATGTTTATTCACAGGATTAAGGTCAGATGTCTGACAGCTTCCTGTAATTTCTTCTGCAAGTAGATCCAAGGTATTAACTTTGTGTGGATGCAGAATGCACATTCAAATACACACACAGAGACACACACACATCACATAATTACAGATAAAGCTTTTAAGACAAACATATTTTCATTCATAAACACTTTTCTTCTGTAAACATTCATTCCTGTAAAAGAGGAGCTGATAGGCGTCTTACCACTTATTTATACTACGAACTGATTTGTATAAAAAGAAAAGCAAAGTTAGACTTGAAGAAAGAGAAATTAATTGTTCTAAGAAAGTTTAGCTGTAGAAATGTTTCGTGCTGATCTTCTCCACTCCCCTATGGGAGTTTATTGCTTTTGTGCTCCTATGGGCTAAGTAATTTTCCAAAGAGAGGTATCAATTGTATCCTGGCTCAACTCCAGGAATTTCTGAACCAGTGAAAGACGTATTCACATAATTGCAAACATAGTATGTGTTCTTTTATGCTTTTGAAGAGCACTGTACTGTGTAAAGGCCTTACCAGGCTGATTGCATTCATAAGGTTTCTCTCCAGTATGTGTTCTCTTATGCAATTGAAGAACACCACAACTTGTAAAGGCCTTACCACACTGATTACATTCTTAGGGTTTCTCTCCAGTATGTGTTCTTTTATGCTTTTGAAGATTACTGTGCTTGACAAAGGCCTTTCCACACTGATTACATTCATAGGGTTTCTCTCCAGTGTGTGTTCTTTGATGATATTGAAGACTACCGTACTGTGCGAAGGCCTTACCACACTGATTACATTCATAGGGTTTCTCTCCAGTATGTGTTCTTTTATGCAGTTTTAAGGTATAGTGAAGTACAAAGGCCTTACCACACTGACTACATTCAAAGGGTTTCTCTCCAGTGTGTGTTCTTTGATGATATTGAAGACTGCCATACTGTGCGAAGGCCTTACCACACTGATTACATTCATAGGGTTTTTCTCTGGTGTGTGTTCTTTCATGCACTTGAAGATAAGCGCGTTGAGCAAAGGCCTTACCACACTGATTACATTCATAGGGTTTCTCTCCTGTATGTGTTGTTTTATGGCTTCGAAGATTACTGTGATATGCAAAGGCCTTACCACACTGATTACATTCATAGGGTTTCTCTCCAGTATGTATTCTTTTATGGCATTGAAGGTGACTATGACATGCAAAGGCCTTACCACACTGATTACATTCATAAGGTTTTTCCCCAGTGTGCTGTCTTTTATGAATTTGAAGACCACAACTTTTAGCAAAGGTTTTATCACACTGATTACATTTGTAGGGTTTCTCCCCAGTATGTGTTCTTTTATGTGTTTGAAGAGCACTGTTTCCAGCAAAGGCCTTACCACACTGATTACATTCATAGGGTTTCTCTCCAGTATGTGTTCTTTTATGCAATTGAAGGTGACTATGTTGTGCAAAGGCCTTACCACACTGATTACATTCATAAGGTTTCTCTCCAGTATGTATTCTTCTATGGGACTGAAGATCTCTGTGCTGTGCAAAGGCCTTACCACACTGATTACATTCATAGGGTTTCTCTCCAGTATGTGTTCTTTTATGGTACTGAAGAGCACTGTGCTGTGCATAGGCCTTACCACACTGATTACATTCATAAGGTTTCTCTCCAGTATGTATTCTTCTATGGTACTGAAGAACACTGTGCTGTGCAAAGGCCTTACCACACAGATTACATTCATAGGGTTTCTCTCCAGTGTGTGTTCTTTCATGCATTCGAAGAACACTGTGATAAGCAAAGGCCTTACCACACTGATTACATACATATGGTTTCTCTCCAGTATGTGTTCTTTTATGCACTTGAAGAGAACTATGACGTGCAAAGGCCTTACCACACTGATTACATTTGGAGGGATTCTCTCTAGGATGTGTTCTTTTATTCTTTTGACAATGACTTTGATCAGCAAAGGTCTTACCACACAGAATATATTCATATGATTTCTCTCCAATACGTGATCTTTTATGACTTTGATGAGTTTCACAAACAAAGTCTTTACCATCTTGAAGATATTCATGGGGTTTCTCTCCAGTGCGTGTCCTTTTATGCATTTGATGATGACTGTGATAAGCAAAGGTTTTACCACATTGCTTAATTTCACAGCATTTTTCTCTGGTATGTGCTTTTTCGTTCCTTAGATGGTGAGTGTCATAAGACAAGGCTTTAGCACAGTGAGAATAGACTGAAACCTTCTCTCCAGTTTGATTTCTTTCAATCCTGCAAGGATAATTGACACATGTAAAAGCTTTACCACATACAATGCACTGTTGAACATCATGTCTGTATGAATTAATTTCATAATTAGTTTCAATTATAAAAAGGAATTGAAAATTAAGGTTTTATAACATTTCTTAAAATAATGATTTGTTCTCTCAGGGGATATTTTGCATCTGGAAAAATACTTGTGGAACAGAGAAACCCTTCTCAAAAAAGAAAAAAAAAAGAAAAATACTTGCGATGATAAATTCCTTTGTGTCATGGTTTACCTTTTCATCTATACCTATATTTTTCCTAGGATATTTTTTACATTTTTGAAGAGAACTGCATACTCTGAGTGCTTTACCAACTTTAATGCATTCATAAATTTTTCTATATTGTGAATCATTATACATTTGCCAAATGAACTAAGATACCTGAAAGTATTTGTGCAGACCTAGAACTTATGTTTTTTTAATAATGTGACTCTGTTTATATATTAACAATGATGGTAGAAAATGAATTAACTTTGTATTCTTGGATCAAATTCAACAAGTATACTCTACATAGGAACTACATTTTATCTTCTTAATTGTTCTTAAAGAGAGGTATGCTAAATCTTTCCATATCCCTATGCTCATACACTTGTGTCAAAAGTGACGAATCACACACACACACACACACACACACACACACATATGAAAGGAAGAATAGTGAATAAAAGATTTCCACATTGAATCCTCATGGTTTGACTTTCTGTTCCTCACAGACTTATGGTATAGATATTAAGGTTTCTCCACAACATCTGCTACGTGACCCTTAACTCTAACAGCTGCTTTCACTAAACTTAGCATAGTCACAAAGAGTATATAAGTAATACAAGACTTACTATGGGCTACTGATACAGTAGAAAGTTTTGCAGCTATACTCATCATCACTGAAATGTGTATATATTTTCTGTCATGAGTAGCAAGAAACAAATGGACTGGTATATCTATAACATAGATCTCAAGGTGCTATGACTCAAATGGTGATATCTGTTTAGGCATTGCTTCCTTGACTTTTTCATAAATGAATGACTGAGGTATATGGATTTGTGAGAATTTAATAACCATCCATGCATTTAAAGCTGTGCTTCTTTACACTATTGCTTTTGTTTAACAGTTCCAGGACACATTACAAACTCATCAGAGGCATATTGTTATGAATTTGCACAAGAAAATTACCTTGCAGGCCGGGCGGTGGTGGCGCATGCCTTTAATCCCAGCACTTGGGAGGCAGAGGCAGGCGGATCTCTGTGAGTTCAAGACCAGCCTGGTCTACAAGAGCTAGTTCCAGGACAGGCTCCAAAACCACAGAGAAACCCTGTCTCGAAAAACCAAAAAAAAAATAAATAAATAAAAAAGAAAATTACCTTGCATGTCTTCTAGAATATTGGCAATGTTCTTCAGTGTTATGATCTTCCCAAATGTATCCTAAAATACAATACCCGAATTTGTATATTATTTAACATTGTACAACAATTAGCTTATTATCTTAAGTGCACCTAGGAACTATGACTGTTATTCACCTCATTGTACTTCTAAATAAAATTACAGAACAACATCATAAACCAAGGAAAAGTTTTCTCCATATTTTGAAACATGAAAGAAAATCATTTTTACCTATAGTAGCGAGGTTCCTGTATGTCTCCAGCATCACATCTTTGTAGAGATTCTGCTGGGAATGATTCAGCAAATCCCACTCTTCCTTAGTGAAGTTGATATGCACATCATCATAGGTCACTGCCTTCGAAAATATACCACACATGTGTACAATGTAAGCATGACAGTGACATCATTGGAAATGCATACTTCTTTGAAAGTATAGTTGTATGATTCTACTGTTACCCATTCTTATTCCATGACATAGACAGTCACTTTAGAAGAAAATAGAAAAATCAGAAAACCAATTTATCAGCCACTGGTGACTACTACCACTTCAGTATCTCCATTCAAGAAAATGCCCATATCTTCTCTCAAGCCTGCATTAATAATCCTGACTCCTATCTGGCCAAAGTTCTTCAAATCTCTATGGTAATGTTCAGTCAGGTTGTGGTTAGCTCTGTCCTGATTCTAAGCAAGCTCTATTATGAGAACATGATCAAAATGTCATAATTTCCCCTTTCTTACTAAATAAAAATTGAAGAATTTAACTATCACAGTAAAGCTATATACAAAATACATAACACTGTGTACAAATATATATAGGAAACAGTGACCAATCCATTTGTATTTGGTAAATTTAGAGAAAATACTTCATTATCTATCATATTTAGGTAAGTCCAAATGGTTGTACTGAAATTACTTTTTATCCTAACTTGTATTACCAAACTAAAATAAACTTCTTGTCTCTTAACCTTATATATTTCATGCTAATTTATGAGTTGTTTTTTCAATTTCATAACAGAGAGAACTACAATTATCTAGTATCTAACTCCATTAGAGACATTAGAAGGATAGAATATTACCTGAGTGAACAGAAAGTATAGAGTTTATCTATCACCATGCAGAAATCTCAAGTCCAAATAGATCAAAGAGTCGGGCGGTGGTGGCGCACGCCTTTAATCCCAGCACTCGGGAGGCAGAGGCAGGTGGATCTCTGTGAGTTCGAGACCAGCCTGGTCTACAAGAGCTAGTTCCAGGACAGGCTCCAAAACCACAGAGAAACCCTGTCCCGAAAAACCAAAAAAAAAACAAACAAACAAATAGATCAAAGACCTCAACATAAAACCAACCACATTGAACTTCATAGAAGTGAAAGTCGGAAGTATGCTTGAACACATTGGTACAGGAGACCACTTTCTAAATATAACCCCAGCAACACAAACACTAATAGCAACAATTAATACATGGGACCTCCTGAAACTGAGAAGTTTCAATAATACAGAGGAAATGTTCAATAAAATAGCAGCCTACAGAGTGGGAAAAGATCTTTCCCAATGCCACATCGAACAGAGGACTAATATCCAAAATATATGACGAGCTCAAGCAACTGGTCATCAGAAGAAAAAAATGATCCAATAGAAAATAATTTGTACAGACCTAAGCAGAGAACTCAACAGATGACTATAAAATGACTGAAAGACACTAACGAAAATGTTCAACATCCTTAGCCATTAGAGAAATATAAATCTAAACAAATCTTAGATTCCACCTTACACCTGTAAGAATGGCCAAGATTAAACACAGAGGACAGTTTATGCAGGAGAGGATATGGGGTGAAGGGGAAACTCCACCGCTGGTGGGCATGCAAACTGGTACATTCACTTTACAAATCAGTATGGTGATTTCTCAGAAATTAAGGAAACAACCTACCTCAAGACCAAGCAATACCACTTCTGGGTATATACACAAAGGATGCTCAATCATGCACTAAGGGCATGTGTGCAGCTATATTCATATCAGCACTATTTGTATTAGCCAGAACCTGGTAACATCCTAAATGCTCCTTGACCAAAGAATGGATGAGGAAAATGTGCTACATTTATACAATGGAGTACCACACAGCAGAAAAAACTTATGACATCTTGAAATTGCAGGCAAATTGATGGATCCAGAAAGCACCATATTGAGTGAGGTAACCGAGACCCAGAAAGACAAATATATTATGTTCTCACTCATAAATGGCTTTTACACCTAAAGCAAAGAAAACAAGCCTACAATACACAACCCCAGAGAACCTAGATAACAAAGAGGAATCTAAGAGAGACATAAAAGGATCTAATCTACATGGAAAGTAGAAAAAAACATCTCCTGAAGTAAGTGGGAAAATGGGGATCATGGAACAAGGTAGAAGAGGGGAAGAAGGGAGGACAGCAGAGAAAAATATATACTTCAAAAAAACAATTAAAAAAAACTAAGAAGCCGGGCGGTGGTGGCGCACGCCTTTAATCCCAGCACTCGGGAGGCAGAGGCAGGCGGATCTCTGGGAGTTTGAGGCCAGCCTGGCTACAAGAGCTAGTTCCAGGACAGGCACCAAAGCTACAGAGAAACCCTGTCTCGAAAAACCAAAAAAAAAAAAAAAAAAAAAAACTAAGAAATGACAGAAACAACTGATCGCCTAGATAGCCACAAAAGATTTCACCCAAGATTCCACTGTACTGTTGGGAGTTTGTTTGTTTGTTTGTTTGTTTTTTGGTTTTAATCCCACCCAGCCTGTTGGGAGTTTTAACTTTGGCCTATACACCTAGAAGATCTGACTGAGTTTCTGTGAAGCAGGAATTTTAAAAGATTGTCCTGCTTTGCTATGGCAATGCTCAGCTGTCACTTTCTTTGTCCTGCCTAACTAACTTGGACAGTATACTGTCAGTATGTAAGTCAAAGACAGTTTCTTGCCTGTGCCTAAGTCTTGCCAGCAAGAAAGTTAACTCCATATAGTCATTTCTATGAGATCCATCATTTCTCTGAAGTAGATTGGTATTGTTAGAAACAGACATATATTGTCATAAAAACCCTATATTATCACAACATCTTAAATGCCATATTTCAAGTAGGAAATGTTTGATGACTTACTTAAAATGTCTATTTAAAATATATTTTTGGCCAGGGAGTGATGGTGTATGTCTTTAATCCCAGCACTTGTGTGGCAGAAGCAGGTTGATCTCAGAATGTTCAAGGCCAGTCTTGTCTACAAACTGATGTCCAAGAAAACCAGAGAAAGACAAAAGAACCCTATCATGAAAAAAATGGAAAGTGTCTTTTTGCTTCACATTGAAAACATAACTAACATGACTATAAGCATGATTATACTATATAATTATTAACCTGTATTTTTACTAATTTAAATAGTTTATAATAGTGATTTTTAAGGACTAGAGATTTATTTTACATTTTTAAGTGACTTATTGGACACAAAACCTTACGTAAGAGTAGAAATGTATGTACAGTATATTTTATCAAAAATAACCTTGAATTTCCATAAATATACAAAAATATGTTAAACAAGATTAGAAACATATATAACAAAAATAATCTCAAATATGTAATAATATAAAAAAATCCATACTAATGTAAAATATTTAATGCAAATAGTTGTTTTTTATTTAAAGTCAATTTAGTAATCTATCATCTACCTATGATTTCTATATCTTTCCTTTTCCTTTTCAGAACAAGATAACTGAATATTATCTCCTTTGTTTATATTTTTTACCATTACGCATAGTACCTTGTTACCACCTCTACCTCAGTGATGACATAAATCATGACCTAACGAAACACCAAACTGCTTACCCCAACTCTTGGGAATATGGGAACTATGTTTTTAAAATTATTTTTTGTTGTCTGTGGGCAATGGCATGTATAAGGGTCCCTGAAATAAACCTAGGATAATTTCAATTCATGGGAGCATTGCCTGTATCATCTCTTGTCCAGTCTTTGTGTAATGGGAAAGTGGAGGAATTATCTCAAGTTCTGGCTAGTGTAGTGCATGAGGACCATCTTAGATAATAATCTTGGAATTGTCCTGAATAATTTATAGCCCAAAGCTGACCTTTGGGTGGGTAGTCAGTTTAGTGGCATTACCACACTCTAGGAGGAATCAATGGTGTGGGGCTCTAAGCCCCTGTTTAGGATTTTAATGGTCACTGCTAAGAATGATCATGGTTTACTATAGAAAACCTTTTAAGTTCTGTATGTAGTAAAGCTCAGAAAGGTTAAAGGGCCATAGCCTGTTATTTACATACAAAATTCAAAAACTTAATTTTAAGTTACTTGATAGAGATTTAGACCCAAAATTATGAACAGGAATTAAGAAGAAGCCTTTTTTAAAATTAGTTTTTAGGTGTAGTGCAAATTAATCTTATTCATAAACCCTGTAGTCAGATAGTAGGGCTGAAGCTAAAAGATCAAAGAAGCACAGCATACAGTCACTAGTTCTTAGCTCTATAAAATTCTCAGTCCAATGTGGGAGCCCACGTGTGACTCAGTTTCCATCTGGAGTCATTTCAGACTTAAAGAAGCCTTTGAGTTCAAGCATGCCTGCTGTGCTTCTTCCTGTAACCTTGAGGGCTGTGAGTAACATTTGTGTTAGCCAACAAAAAAACATTTTGTTCAGTTGAAAGAGCCCATTTTTTTTCTTTTAAGATTTGGGCTAGGGGCTGGAGAGATGGCTCAGTGGTTAAGAGAACTGCCTGCTCTTCCAGAGGTCCTGAGTTCAATTCCCAGCAACCACATGGTGGCTCACAACCATCTGTAATGAGGTCTGGCACCCTCTTCTGGCGTGCGGACATACATGGAGGCAGAATGTTCTATAAATAAATAAATAAATAATCTTTAAAAAAAAAAAAAAAGATTTGGGCTAGTGTAGGCCAGATGAAAAAATAAAATAAAATAATTAGAAGCAAGCTTCTGAGATCTAGAAGAGAAATGTATAACTGTTTATCACTAAAGAGTATAAGAAATATTCTGAGTACAAACTGGGGAAGGTCCATCATTTTCAAAAACAATGAATCATATAATTAAAATATGGTTCACAAAATCAGCAATATAGATGACACTATTGACAAAACAAGACACAAACACTAATCTACAAATATATATTATTGTTTCTTAAAGAACTACAATATTCTAATCAAAATCAATTTCCAAATAATCACTGGCCATCACACATCCTGTACACTCCTGTTCTCTCCTTTACCAATAACAGAAAATGGGTTGGGTGAGAAGGGCTGTTTTACCAAAATTTACAATATTCACTTGAAGTCTTCTGATTCTTTTACTTTACAGAAAATAGTTTTAATTACTGAAAGCATCTCATTCTCTTATGATGAGGAAAATGATGTCTGTTAGGATCACTTACCATGTTGTTTCCTACAATTGGTGATTGAATCCAAGTCTGCATCACAGTGAGGAAATGAAAACTTTTTTTTTTTGGTTTTTCGAGACAGGGTTACAGGGTTTCTCTGTGGCTTTGGTTCCTGTCCTGGAAATAGCTCTGTAGACCAGGCTGGTCTCGAACTCACAGAGATCCACCTGCCTCTGCCTCCCGAGTGCGGGAATGAAAACTTTTTTTTTTTTCGAGACAGGGTTTCTCTGTGGTTTTGGAGCCTGTCCTGGAACTAGCTCTTGTAGACCAGGCTGGTCTCGAACTCACAGAGATCCACCTGTCTCTGCCTCCCGAGGGAATGAAAACTTTTAAATGAAATTTCAAGAACAGATTTTTAAAGAATCAGTGTACATGGAAAGCAACTTGCTTTACTCTGACTGCTTTATAAGTTCCAAGAACTTTTGAAAACAAGGTTACTGCTATTTTTTGTGTATGCTTGCGCATGACAGAGAATATCATACATATGTGTGTGTGTCTGTCTGTCTGTCATACAGAAAAGGAGGTTGTCAGATCTGTTGGATTTGGAATAGTAGAGATTTATTAATCTCCCAACTTGTGTGTATGTGTCTGAACTCAGGTCATCCACAAAAAAATATGTGCTGAGCCACCTGCCCAGACACATAAAACCATTATCCAATAAGTCAAGTCTTTCTCAGATTAATAAAAAGAAGAAAAACAAAACCTAAAAAAGAAAAGAATGATCCTTAGGAAGATGATCCATAAAAATTATGATTTTGTGTATGGTAAATTTCTACCATTAAATGAATACAAATAGCTTTGCCCAACAATTTATAACTGAACAGCTGATAATAATCCAATACTCACAGTGGAAACACTCAGAAGGCTCAAGGATTATGTATTGATCATACCAACACTTAAGTAGCAAAGATTCAAATATAAAGATAGCAACAACTGGAAAACACAGATATGCCAGGAAATGGAAAGAGGCAGGCACCTAAGATGAATAAAAGCAGTCTCTCAACAGAAACTTTCCAAAAAACAATAATGACCCGATAAAATTAGAAATTTTCTGAATGAAATTGATGAAAGTCCATCATTTTCAAGATAACCAATAATATATTTAAATTACAGTAAGATTACAGAAAAGATGGTATGAAAATTCAAGTAATATGACTTGTATACTTTCCAGAATTATATATAAATCAAGAATGTGCACAATATTTGTGAAAGAATTAAGGGGAAGGAAATAAAAGGTCAAAAGCAAAGGCAGAAATATATAGTCAACTTTTAATCAAAGACCAAATAAAACTTAAGCAAGGAAAAGTGTGATCTTGACCAATGTTACCGAGCTACCTTTGATTTTATGTGTACAGAAATTAAATAAACACAAACTGCACAACTTTCACAAAGTTATCTCGAAGTGACCCTTAAACTGTTGTTCCTGACCTCCTTTTACTGATATCTCTTCTAAAGATAGAAGCCTCGTGATATACATGTTCTCCTTGCAAACAGAGGAGATCTCTTGTGATGGCTCTCCAGCCCCTTGTGTTTTCTTCTGGTTTCAGATAAATGCTGCTCCACTGGTTCCCAATCCCAAACAACCGAGAAAAATGATTTAAGGAGCAGTGCAGGAAGCAGGTGGTTGGAGATTTGTGCCTGAGCAGTGGGCCTAGGGCTTTTGGGTAAGTTGGGAGGGAAACCCGGGGGTGCAGAGGACTATGGGAACAGTCTGCCCAAAGAGTCCTGTCCTGTGCCATCCCCACCCTCCCAGCCCCCAACTAAGGCTCTGGGGCTGCCTGGGGAGTCCCTGGCAGCCAGGAGGAGGAGGAAGAGCCAGGAGTGGTTGAGGTGAACCCCAGGGATTGCATCATTGAGGACCCAGAGGTAGAAGTGATCAAAGTTTCAGGGAGTCAGGGAGATAGAGGAAGAGGATGAGAAGTTAAAGGAGCTACAAAATGAGGTAGAGAAGCAGATGAATAAGAGTACAACCCAGGCAATGCTGGCTCAGTGATCACTTCTTTTGAAGAGAAGATGCAGGCTGATGCCAATTCCATCTATGTTGTCAATGTGGACCATGGTGCAACAGCAGAAGAGCTGGAAGCTCATTTTCATGGCTGTGGTTCAGTCAACCATGTTACTACAGTCTGTGACAAATTCAGTGGCCTTGCCAAAGGGTTTGCCTATATAGAATTCTTAGACAAAGAGTCAGTGAGGACTTCCCTGGCTTTAGATGAATTCCTGATTAGAGGGAGACAGATCAAGGTGATTCCAATCAGCACAACAGATGAGTTTCCCACGTGCCCAATACCCTGCCCAGACTACCAATTACAACAGCTCCCAGTCTCAATTCTACAGTGCTTTTAATAGCAGGCCCTGGGACCAAGTCTTCAGGGGCTAGGCTAGGACAACATCATGGTATTCCACTAACTAAAAAAAGTATTAGAAGGAGAGAAAGGAAAAAAAGCAGAAAGAAGGGAAAAAAAATTAAAGGAAAGAAAAATATAACATGACCTTGATGGAAGAGTTATTTTTAGAAAAAGATATACTGCCCATCAAAATCGCAGCAAAATTCTTCAAAGACCTTGAAAGAACAGTACTCAACCTCATTTGGAAAAGCAAAAACCCCAGGATATCCAAAACAAAACTATACAATAAAAGAACTTCTGAAGGCATCACAATCCTTGACTTCAAACTCTGCTACAGAGCTACAGTACTGAAAACACCCTGGTACTGGCATAAGAAGAGACAGGAGGACAAATGGAACTAAATAGAAGACCCAGCTATCAATCCACACAACTTTCAACACCTGATCTTTGCTAAAGAAGCAAAAAATATCAAATGGAAAAAAGAAAGCACATTTAACAAGTGGTGCTGGCATAACTGGATATCAACATGTAGGAAAATGAAAATAGATCCATATCTATCACAAAACTCAAGTCCAAATATATCAAAGACCTCAACATAAAGCCAGCCACACTGAACCTTATAAAAGAGAAAGTGGGAAGCACACTTGAATGAATTGGCACAGGGAACCACTTCCTAAATAGAACCCCAGCAGCACAAACACTGAGAGAAATAATTAATAAATGGGACCTCCTAAAACTGAAAAACTTCTGTAAAGCCAAGGACACAGTCAACAAGACAAAACAATAACCTACAGAATGGGAAGAGATCTTCACCAGCCCCACATCAGACAGAGGTCTGATCTCCAAAATACACAAAGAACTGAAGAGATTGAACACCAAAAGATCAAATAATCCAATAAAAAATGGAGTACAGACTTAAACAGAGAACTTTCAACTGAGGAATCTAAAATGGCTGAAAGACACTTAGGGAAATGTTCAACATCCTTAGTCATCAAAGAAATGCAAATCAAAACAACTCTGAGATTCCATCTTACACCAGTAAGAATGGCCAAGATCAAACACACTGATGACAACTTCTGCTGGAGAGGTTGTGGGGAAAAGGGAACACTTCTGCATTGCTGGTGGGAATTCAAGGTGTACAACCTCTTTGGATGTCCGTGTGGTGACTTCACAGAAAATTAGGAAACAACCTTCCTCAAAACCTAATAATACCACATTTAGGTATATAGCCAAAGGATGCTCAATTGTGCCACAAGGACATGTGCTCAACTATGTTCATAGCAGTTTTGTTTGTCATAGCCAGAACCTGGAAAGAACCTAAGTGCCCCTCAATGAAAGAATGGATAAAAAAATGTGGTACATTTATACAATGGAGTACCACACAGCAGAAAAAAAATAATATCTTGAATTTTGCAGGAAAATGGATGGAACTAGAAAACATTATTTTGAGTAAAGTAACCCAGACAATTATCACATGTCAATATCACTCATAGGTGGTGTTTAAACATAAATCAAAAAAAAGATAGCCTATAAACCACAATCCCAGGGAACTTAGACAACAATACGGACACTAAGAGAGACTTACATAGTTATAATCTACATGGGAAGTAGAAAGTATAAAAAGAAAAGATCTCCTGAGTAAATTGGGAGCATGGGTACCTTGGGGAGGGTTAAAGGGGGGAGGGCAGAGCCAGGGAGGAGAGTAGAGAAAAATGTAGAGCTCAATAAATATCATGGAACAAAAGAAATCAAAAAAGATATACTGTGGAAGGGGGAGAATCCCATAACTAACGAGGAGGGACCTGCTCTGGGCAGTAAGGGAGGGTCTGGGAGTGCAGCAGGGGTGCCATGTTCCCTCTGGAGATTCACCATGGACACTTCCTCAAATGTGCAACCTGCTCCTTATTTCCATCCTCCCCTTCACTCTCTTTGTGCCTTTCTCAGGGGAAGGTGGGCATGGGTGGTAGGAGGGCATTTTTTTTATCCAGAGCTCTGGAGGGCACCAATCTGTTCAGCGTGTTTCCTTCGCTCATCTTCTCCCTGCCTTTTTCAGTCCCTGCCTGCTCCTGATTTACCAGGTCTAGGGACACTGCACCCTTCTTTCCTCGGAGCTCCAGCCTCCCCAGTTTGTCTGGTGAACTATTTTGTTTCCTTTTTGTTTATTTTTCTGCCTTGAGTGTCTTTCTTTGCAAGTTTCTGTAGCAGAAAGATCTCACTCCTGGTGGATTCAGTGTAAATTCCACTTACCACAGGGGAAATACACTACTTTCTTTTGGAAAGTTTTTGCAGTGTTTCTGTTTATCTGGTGTTCTTGTTTTGTTTTTTATTTTTACTTTACTATTTTCCCTTTTATTTGGAGGGAATAGAAAGAAGTGGGAATAAGGAGGTGGGAGCTGGATTTTGTTATTTTAAACTCATTTACAGGAGATGGGATGTTTTTTAAATAAATGCATCATGAAGAAAATTGTTTATTGAAAAAAAATGATTTAAAATGTATTTTCTGCTACATGGATTATGACCCAAGATGTGAATTGTGCTCTATCTACCTGCCCAACAAAATGCACACCTGAGAAATCTTTGCAGATCAGAAACTCCTTTGTCCCTGGAAGCTTCACTGACTCACACCATTGCAGCTGGTGGCAGGATCACATTTAAAGCATTCTGAACATGCATTGCTAGAAGATAAATATCATCATTTTCCTACCAGTTTCTAAACTCTGTGTAATCTTTAGAACACAAATCTGAAATTGGAATGCAATATTGAGAACTTCTGCCATCTAGACCTTCAGTTTTCTAATCTCTCTTCCCACTGCACACCAAGAGCAGTGTCCATGTGTGTACTCTGGAGAATCAGCATCATATCCTGAATTTCCAGAGTCTCACCTGCTCCAGATAATTCATACATAGGGAGGCTCAGAGGACAAGGGCCACTGCCAACATGAACCACATGGACCAACACAACTACAGTCTGGCTCGTGATCAGTCCAAGTCACAGCAGAAATGACAGTTCAACAGAACTCAACACCCAACACTCACCACGGTATAGCTTGTGATCTTCCTACTCCTACTGCAGAGACAGAATAGAATCATGGAAAGAACCCACAAACTGTCTGCCACTAGTACTCCCCATTACTAACACTACCCAGAATCCCTCACTGCCTAGGGCTACGCAGCTGGGCCTCACAATATTAGCAGCTCCTCTACAGGAAGATCAGAGATCATATGCCTCAGACAGCACATTCCTTCCAGTTCTGCCTTCCCAGCCCAGCAGACCAGGCCCTAGTTTAGAAAATTTGTATTTAGGGGGCTGGAGAGATGGCTCAAAGGTTAAGAGCATTGCCTGCTCTTCAAAACATCCTGAGTTCAATTCCCAGCAACCACAAGGTGGCTCACAACCATCTATAATGGGGTCTGGTGCCCTCTTCTTGCCTGCAGGCATACACACAAACAGAATGTTGTATACATAATAAGTAAATAAATAAATGTAAAGAAAAAAAAGAAAATTTGTATTTAGTACACATTATTCGACTCGCCTAGAGCACATCCTGATCCTCACACAAAGTACAGGATTTTTGTGTACACATTACATTGAACACTCACTTTCCAGCATAGACATCCCATTGACTCAGAGATGCAAAATCATGCAGACAAACACAGGTCCCATTCATAAAGTAACCACTGTTACTGTGTAAGTGTTGTTAAAGAAATACAGACCATGAATTAGAAAACAATCGGGATCATGGTATGGCTTGGAGGGAATAAAGACAATGTGAATATGATGTAGTTTTAATCTCAAAAATTATTTTGAAAAGTTGAAACAGGCTTTATGGCCATGTGCTCCAGAGACTAGGGATTTGTGTTAGAGCATAATAAATACATTTCATATATTTTCTCGAAAGATGAAGATCCTAATCCAGAAAAGTAGCTACCCTATTAAGGAGAGACACAGCATTTAACCCAGATCTTCTATTTTGGATGAACTACTGTATATATAGCAATTAGGTTTCAGGATAAGTTCAGTCCCTTAACCAGATTCTTGATTGCAAAGGTTCATGGACTGCAAACAATGGTCAATCAGGACAATTATACAGCATCACAACTGACTACCTGATTCCACATAAGTAATCTCAGTTGAAGGAGGAAAGCTTTCACCCTCAGGCCGACCTCTCACTTCCTACACTGTGTCTCCACCAGCTTCAAAGTTAGTCAATGAGTTCAATTCTTCTACCAACCTCTCTTCATTTCTAAGTCCCCAATATAAGCCAGAATGATTAGCAGACACTCATTAACTGCTCTAATTTTCTTTCTCACTGACTAGTGAAGAACAAACCTGGAAGGAGTTGCAGGACTGTCTTCCAAGCACTGGACAACAGAGGCAGGATTAGGTGTTGAAAATAATTCTCAGTTACATAGCATGAGGCAAACCTAAATTACAGGAGACATTGCTCTACAGAGAAATCAACATAACTTGAAAGAAATGAAATGAAACTCTCAATGACTTAGAAACAATAGAGAACAGAAACAAATAGAGATAACAGCAGTCATATCCTTACAGAAAGTATTTGAAACTGATACCAAAAAGTGATTTTTAAAGTGATGATAATAATGTGCTTTTAAGATAAAATAAAATTTTCTATATTGACTTTGAAAAAAGAGTAGGCCCTTCCCTGAGAGACAGGATGTCATTAGTAAGAGATAGATTGATGTTGCCCTATACATATGTTGGCTGCTGAGATCTGTAACCTGACACATAGAGTTAGTCAATGGCCTGTTTTTCAAATCACTGAGCCTAAATAACTGTGTCAAGTAAGATTGTTGATCATATCTGCTGAGGATAATTGCCTAATTGCTAATTCAATGTTCCTTGACTCAAGAAAAGCTTCCCAATCTGGACACACACGTACTCTGGTCTGTGTTCATTCACATGACAATAATTTAAACATGCTGGGAAATTACAAACTACTCCCACTACCACAATTGGGCCCTTTTTATAATGTGGCTCCAATAGCCAATTGCCTATGCTGTGTCCCCTGCAGTGCACATAATAAACTATTCCTCCTATTGCGGTCTGAAGATAGAAAAGCTGCTCCATATGCAAATCCTTTCCCTGTGAGTGCATTGGATATTCAACTACATGACTCAAATGCATAATTTTAAAACTGTGAGGTGCTGCTGTCATTTAAGAATTTTGAAGGTTTAATGTAGAGGACACTCAAGGTCATTGCCCTGGACAGCAACAGACAGGGACTGAGTCAACAGAAGAGAAGTTGTTGGAGAAACAATTTTTCTATCTGGATGGAAATGCAACAGTTCTAGAATTTATAAGCCTTTCCACTGAGAAATCACTTCACACCCTTAGGAGATTAATAAAGGAATGTCTCTTTAATGATGGCATGCCTCAATATCTGTCAATGCTCAAAGGGCAGATTTTGCATTTAATATATGCTATTATCCTTAAGTATCCCTTAGGTTCATGGTCCAGATTATACTTCGAACAATTGAGATAGAAGCAGGCAACTTGCCAGTTTAGACATTTAGGGAGATGGCAGAATTACACAGCAAAAATATTCCCAGAATATTTTAAGTACACCAGTGACCTGTTACATCAGTTCGTTCTTCACTGACAATGTTCTAAGGTGAAGGTCACAGGGGATGAGAAAGACAGAACAACTAAAAGGTCAAACACACAGGGTGGGGATGTATTGCAGAAGATACGTCCCAGGCCTAGTAAGCTTCTGAAGAAAAATAGCATTTTTCCAGGTGGAGCAGGCATGCACCATTAATCCCAAGACACAGGGGAAAGAGCCAGGAGCTTCTCTGTGAGTTCAAGGCCAGCCTGGTCTACAGAGTTCCAGGATAGTCAGAACTGTCCTAGAGGATCTCTGTCTCAGAAAATGAAGAAAATAGAAGACATCAGCTAGCATTTTATGTACTACTTCTAGAGGAAAAATGAAAAAATTTTATGAAGTCAGTAGAAACTATCATCCAATGAGACAAATTTAGGAGGAGGCTAGTCCAAAAATTCTACACAAGGGGAACACAGGGCACTTCAAAAACTTTGTTTAGTGCAGAGTGGCCTTGGTACTGATATCCATAGCTCTGAGTTGGGTTCTCCAGAGCTGAAGCAACCCCTCCACAAAGTCCTTGGCACCAAACCATTACCAGCTCCAAACCATATTTCTACTTTTAGAGAAGAATCTATGTTTGATTATCAATACATCAGGTCGTTAGGGAAACTCACAAGGCTCAGGTGTCAGGCTGTTTCTAGATCTTCCAAGAGTATCCCTCCTCCCCGCCTGAGGTCCTAAATGAAAGTCTTGATTGATCAGGCCAGTCATTCACACAACAGTGTTTTACATTTCAAATATAAGTCGCCTGGTGTCCTATTGCCCATTTGGCAGAACTGTGCTTTTCTCAAAAAGAAACCTGGAACTTTAAGGCACACCAGACCTTAAGGTTGGTTGTGACCCTGTAATGGCTCCTTGAGAAGCTTGGTAAGAGGCATATTCTTTGATATTTGGATGGGCCTAGTGAAATTTTGTTAAATCAGTGATGGCTTCTTTGAAACAGTTTGGACCCAAGTATCTGGGCACCCTGGTGATCAATGCATACCCAAGCATCCTGATCTCTACCAGCCCTGATTAGCATATTCTTAGCTTTTGGGTGCTTTAAACACAGTCCTCACTCTGCTAAATTCTACTTTGTGAGACCTAATTACTCACTAAGCATTGGTAAATCCTTTGTATCACCAATTCTCCTCTTCTACATTATGGTATAGTAGTGGATTGCTACCCAACACGTGAGATGCCTTAGATAATGTCCACAAATTTAAATATAAATTCATATTATTATTAAGTTGGGGGCCTAGCTCCAGCCCCTGGCCTGGGAGTTGCTTTGTTCTGGACTCCAAAACCAGCATGCAAGGTCCTGACCCCCCACACAGGGAAGGGTCAGGACCAGTCCCACAGGGTATTTAAGGGGCATCCTAGAGGAGGAACACGTGTTTTGCGGGTCTGCATGAGCTCCTTGTGCTGTCCTGTCTCCGCACCATGTGCTTGGTCACCTGAGATTGTCTTACTTAATAAAACGATGGGCATTTTGATTTGGTTTGATTTGACCTAATTGGATTTCTTGCACTGGCGGGGCTGCTCTTATTCTTAACAATTATATTTAAAGGCTAAATGCAATGTGCTCAATATTGAAAAGACACTGGGGAATGTAGGCCTGAGTCTGGCAACTTGTTTCCATGGATGCAACAAGTCTGTTGAAGTTGACTAGAAAGGTGTTTGTACACACAGCTTCCTGTTCCCAATACTTTCAGCAGATTAAGTCACCGAGCAATGTTATTCAGAAACCTGCCCCTAGGGACCACGTGGGACTTCACAATACAGGGAATATGGCGGCAGCTTCCCACCCAGATCCCGGGAGGACACACCATACTGTCTCCCGCACCTCACCCTCTGCTAGTCCCCACCAGGACACAGCATGTCCCTGCTCACCATGTTGTCGTTCTCCAGGTCGCCAAAGTTCTCAGTTCATCATCGCCCAGCAGCAGCAACTGCTCCCCAGCACAGGAAGCCACTGCAGCCAGCTCCCCTTCAAAGTAAAGCCTGAAGGTGCCTGCCTGGAAGAGACCTGCCCTGCTTTGACTGGCAGGTCATCAGGAGGGTATGATTGGCTAGTGAAGCCGTAGTGGATGAAACACCGCCCATAGGACTATAGGGCTATAGTGTGCTTAAAGAGACAGCACATTGGTTCCTGGTCATTCCTCTCACCCCATCAAAAATTCTTTTCCAGATCTGAGAACATATGCATGCACTTGCCCCTGGCTACAGAAGCAGTCACTGTCATCTTCTTGCACTGCATAGGAACTTTCCCCTTTTCCTCCTGGACGCAAAGTAGCTAGCTAATTTGTACAGTTTACCAAGCTAGCTGGGTGGAGGAATTTCCTGTCCCACAGGGGAAAGGATGCCCAGAATATTAACAAGTAGAGAGAGTTTTAAAGTTACAAGAGGAGATGCTTGTTCTGTGGATTCATGCTGAGGTCAGATGAACTGAAGGTACTTTTAACATGGCTTTCATAGGGATTTCCAACTAAAAAGATTACCACACAGTATTGCTTTTGGCCAGGGAACTCACTTCACAGCCAGAGAAGCATGAAATGGGCCCACAGTCATGGAATCCACTGGTATTAACATGTTCTCCAGCATCCTTAAGAAACCAGACTGATTCTAAGAAAGAATGGACTTGTTCTTTTGAAGAAACAATTACAGCCAGCATTCAAGGGGAAATACCTCACGTTCCAAACATTAGAAAGTTACTAAACATGCCTAACTCCTGGATTCACCCATTTTCCTTATCTAATCTATTTGCTGATCACCAGCTTTGGGCATGCCCAGATTTGTTTGTTACCAAAGGTGGGAGGGGGCATGATGCCTTCTGGCTCAGTGTCTGTCTTTTAGATATTTCTATGTTTCACTTAAGCTGCTAATTTTGTGGGATTGACTCTATGTAAATTTGAGGGTTAGAACAAAGGATAAGGCCTCCTGGTGTGTGTGTGTGTGTGTGTGTGTGTGTATCTGTGTGTGTGTGTGTCTGTGTGTGTGAAATGGAGCAAGGTCACTCTGTGACCCTACAGAAGTCACACTGCTGAGATGTTTTGGGGAAAAAAACAAACATTTCAAAGGGAAGAATCATGTCACAAGGTTTCCACAGAAATGACAGTGAATTTTTCAAAAGACAAGCATTCCCACAGCTTAGCAAAATGGGTTGCTCCATGTGGACTTCGGTGTATACACTTCCCATGGGTCTGCCTATTGGTCTGTCAGCTGTGCATACACTGTATAGTCTTGTGGTTCTACATCTCTCTGCCTTCCCTCACCTTATCAGCACGGGTATCCTTTCATTTCATGGAAGTCTACCTTTTGGGGATAATAGCATATTCACAAAATAGCTGAGACACCCAGTCTTGTGGGACTGAGCAACTACTAGAGTCTTGAACAAGGAGACCAGAAGTCTGGTTTTTAAACTCCTACTAGCATTTTTACTGCATATGACAAAAAGGAAACACATTCTAAAGGGACGGAGTGGAGTTGAGGGTATTGGGATTGTCTAGATGTCGCTTTCCAGAGAAGACAGATTTCCTTCAAGATTCCCCTGGAAATGATGTGGAAGATGAGAGGAATTCAGCACGGTGATGGAATGAGACAATGAGACAGGTGTGACAGCAGACAGGAAATAAAGTGAAATAAATCAGAGCTTTATAAGCTTTCCTCAAATGTAGTACCAGGGCAGAAACTATCCCTGGGTTTTTGTCATTCACACAGAAGGTTAAGAGAATCACACAGTAATTCTAGACATGCCAAATTACATCGAAAACTCAATCAGTTAACATCATCCTCCTTTAATTCAGAATGAACTACTTTGAATCCCTAATACTACTTTGAACCCATTTTTCCTGTGTGGTTAGGCAGCTGTAAATATGGTTTCTATAGTAAGGAATCACACAATAAAATATTTCCATTTAAAAAAAAATAAAGTAATGCAAGTTAGGCCAGGCAATGGTGGTGAATTTTTTTAATCCCTGAACTTAGGAGGGAGAGACAGGTAGATCTCTGTGAGCTTGAGATCAGCATGCTGTCTGGTATGAGTGCCAGCTGAGCCAGATTTGCAGAGAAGCCCTTCTTGAAAAACCCCCTAAAAATTGTTTGGCTGGGCAGTGGCAGTGGATGCCTTAATCAGAAGGCATAGGGAGGCAGATCTCTGTGAGTTAAAGGCCAGCCTGGTCAACAGAGCAACTTCTAAGACAGACCTGAAAGATACAGGAAATCCCTGTCTTCAAAAACAAACCAACATTTAGCAAAGGGACCTAAAATCTAAGGGTTAAAACACTTACTCACAACTGGATCCATCTAGCCATGTTTCTTTCTTCTTCTTTTTTATTTCTTACTCCTTATCCTCTTGTTACAAATGATTCCAGTAATACACACCCCTATGACCCATGTTCCAGGGTTGGAATTCTTTTGCCCCTCAAAAATAAGATAAAAATTTTCCTACACCCACAATGTCACCTTAGAGGTAGGAGTGGCTAGTGCATATCCAGCGAACTCCTTAATAGAGAAAGTTAGTTAAGAAAGGAATTAAATCATCAGGGAATTCTAGAGGGGAAGGTTAGTGTGCTACATACATTCTTAGGTGGTTGGCTAAACCAAAAAGTCATATCTTCAGTAACTTTATCAATAGGGCATGGATTGTTTTTTTTAACTCACCATGCCACTTTTTGCCCACAGCACTTCTAAAGGGGACAGGGTAACCAACAGTCAGGGGGAACCTAAAGGTGATGACCTGATCAGCACCAGACACTGCAATTTCCATGGGCCTAGGTCTGAGTTTACATGTATTGTTCTAAGTAGCGAGAACAAAGAGGAGACCCAGGCCTCTAAATAATCAGTTCTGGAGTGTGCTGCTATCAGCCATTCTGAGAGTGGGCACTGTGGGTCTGTGACACCAGCAGGCGATCTTTCTCAGGATTTCAGTTCATTGTCTCCACTGCTGTCCTTGATAGTGAAACACAAGCGGTATGTTTCCTGAACTAAAGTCGTCAGTAAACTGAGGTGAAGGTGAGTGTAAGGAGGTAGAATGTCTCACAAGCTGTGGTCCAGGTAACTTAAGAACAGCTTCATACCAATGGCAATTGAAGAATCCAATAGCTTGCTTCTCAGCCTTTTGTCTTAGATCACGTGAAGAATCCAGTAGTTGTTCTGCCCACAGTGCTCAATGTCTCAGCTGGTTTAAGTATTCACCAAAATTACAATGAAGTAGGCTCTAATGCGGTTGTATATTTTATTTACCTGACCATGGAGGGAGACGTGCTGGCTGACATAGTGCTCATGAAGACATTCTTCCTAGCTCCATTATTCTCTACAAATTCAAATTTCCATGAACAGTCTTTTGATTTTTTTTTTACTCTTTCATCACGGAGATTTTATTGGTTTAGGAGTAAAGTACACAGACATTTCAATTCTTAAAACATGTACCCAAACTCTGAGGAGTCATACATTGTGTTCACGTACCCAAAAGAGCGATGTGTTGTTTCTCTTTGAACTTACTCCAAGTGATGTTCCATCCCCAAACTTGGCAAGTCTTCCCCAAGACCTCACATAATAATAAACTGCTCACAATCCTCAACTCCACTGACTCACCATTTTATGCCACGCACAGGACACACTCTAAAGTTCAATGTCTCACAGCACATTGTTACACTTGTTAGGAAAACGGACTGCCATGGGCAGACAGTCCTGACAGGGCAAGGACCGAGGAGTGGGTTTTTAGCCAACAGTTCTACAAAACACGACACCGGATATAACGGAAAATATTCCAGACACAAACGCACGACCAAGACTCCAAATTTCCACTTAGTATATGCTTTGTGTTGTAGGATATAAAACTAGCCCCCTCTACAGAATGTTATGGTCACCCCCGAGACAGTCACAGCCTCTCTTGATTCAGTATCCTGCTATTTTTTGGTTGTATCAAAAAATAAACAACCAGCAAGTGATTTAACCTCTTAAAAAAATCATTTACACTTAAAAAATTAGATGAGGCAGTATTTCTCCCCACCTTTTAAAAATATTTCTAGAGCTACTAAAAAACTCGCATTTACAAAATAGTTGATAAAAATATTCCTCTGGATTGCACAATAAGGGAGGCGGGGACACAGACATGATGGATGGTTAGTCGGACTTGGCTTCTTTCTCTTCTCCTTCAGAGGCTGGACTCTGGTTTTCGGTCTCTCCGTTCTCTGCGGGCAGATCCGTGGTTTGCTGGTCAGCCACTTCAGCTTGTTTGCCCTTTGCTCCCCGCTTCCCTTTTGCTTGCACTTTTTTGTCCAATGACTTATCCTTTCCCGCGGCCTTTTTCGGCTTTGCGTCCACCTTGGGAGGGGCGGGCTTGGCTGACAGCCTCACGGCGCTTGGGCTCCGCCTTCGCCGCTCCATCCCCGCTAACCTTCCTCTTGGGCTTCTTGGCGGCGCTGGATGGGAGGCGCGTGCGAGGCCGAACGTGTCACAGGGCCGCCCTACTCTTTTGATTTTTATCCATTTGACTGGAGCTTGCTTTGACCTTCAGGAATAAAACTCACAAAGCAATGGAGCAATCGTCCAGCATTCTGATGGAGGAAAGACCTGTCATTTTGTTTAAGATCTGGTTCCTGCTTTTCTCTTTTCTGTTCTGTGAAATCCCTGTGAAAACTATGTAAAAAGTATCTTCAATTTATCTGACCACAGCATGAGGCAAGCAACAGAACAAACGTCTCCTTTTGACCTTATAACTCTCTTTAACTGTTAATGTCCTGGGCATCTTTCCCCGTGTGGGACAGGAAATCCCTGCACCCACCTAGCACAGTGCACAGTACAGGCTAGCTAGCCACAGTGTGTCCTGGAGGAGAAACGGAACGTTCCTATGGAGTTCAAGAAGATGGCAGTGTCTGCTTTTGGAGCCAGGGGAACGTGCAATTAAAATGCATCTCTTGGCCGATCTAGAAAAGATCTTTGACTGGAATGGCCAGGAACCACTGTGCTGTGTCTTTAAGCACACTATAACCCCAAAGGAGGTGTTTTTGTCACTCAGATCTCACTAGCCAATCAGGTCCTCCAGGTGACCTGCCAGTCTGAAGCAATGCAGGGCTCTTCCGGGCACCCGCTTTCAGACTCAGCTTCACGGAGGCGCTGTTGGCAGTGGTTTCTTGTGGTGCTGTGAAGTTACTGCTGCTGACAGATGGTGAACTGAGAGCTTTGGCGAGCTGGGGAACCACAACATGGTGAGCGAGGGAATGCTGTCTCCAGATGGGCAGGAGCAGAGGGTGAAGTGTGGGAGACAGTGTGGTGCGTCCTCCCGGGATCCGTGTGGGAACCTGCCGCCAGATTCCCATGCGGTCCTTGTTAATTTCTCGACCTAGGGACAGAACTCTGAATAACTTTGTGCTGTGAGATTAATCTGCTTAGAGAATTGGGAGCATGGTGATCTGTTTACAAACATCTTTCTTGTCAACTTCAGCATGCACTGTGCAGCGATATGGAGGCAAAGCACAGGCACAAGTAAAATTAAAAACAGGTTAAATGACAAAAGAATAAAATTCTCCAAGTGATATCGCATAGCTGAGACACACAACAGCCAGGGATAGTTAAAATTAACTCTCTCTCCTCCTTCCTGGAAGAATCTGGCCTTCTTCTGAGTCAGTCTGCACAGAGGCCAAAGCAGCCTTGTTCTGATTGAAAAATAACTCAGTAAAGAAATCCAACTAAAAGCAGTGAGCACTGTACAATAGGTGACTTTTATTTCCTGTTTCATGTATTTGTGTTCTGTGTCTGTTGTTTTTGTGAGTATTGTGATATCGATACATGTCTCTTAGATGAAATATCATTAAAATGTTGCATAGGATCCAAAGCACTTGAATATCATGGTGCCATTTTCTTGATTTTTCAGCTAAGACTTTAAGATACAAGATGAACATGCCAGTATTACTTGTCCATCATTTTTATAATTTCTATAACTTCCTGCATGACTTTGAGTTGGGAATGTCCCTAAATATCTCTGCTTTTAAATTGTGATGATGTTCAGAAGTGGATTTGGTAACTGAGTATGTTTAGAAAGAGAGAACTCTACCTTAACATGCCCAGACTCCCTAAGTAAAATCCCCATGCTTTCATTTTTAAGAAAATTATTGTTTGGAAATATTTCCCCATGTTCTTGCATTTTAGAAGCAAGAATTTTTTTCATTCCTTCTCTTTTGGCTGTTATGATGGCTTTTCTTTCTTTTTTTATATTTGTTTATTTATTATGTATACAATATTCTGTCTGTGTGTATGTCTGCAGGTCAGAAGACGGCTCCAGACCTCATTACAGATGGTTGTGAGCCACCATGTGTTTGCCGGGAATTGAACTCAGGACCTTTGGAAGAGCATGCAATGTACCCCTGAGCCAACTCTCCAGCCCATGCTGGCTTTTCTTGGTAGCCAAACTGATTACCTGTGGAAGACACAAATGCACAATGAATTGGGTACATCTGTGAGACACTTTACCTAAAGGTTTTTAAATGGCAAAACTTGATATTAATCTGATTCTTTTGAGCTAACTAGAACTGCCTTTAATCTGGGTGAGACCTTCTGGTGGCAGTCTACATATGTAAAGAATATTGAAGAAGGAAGCTTTTTCTCTTTGTGTGATTTCTCTGCCTGTGGTTCAGAAGGTCATTCCTTTACTCTTTAGAGTCCAGTTCTTAGGAGTTTTGGTATATCCTGAAGATGATCTGAGAACACTGGCCTGATGGATTGAATAGCTATTGAATTCTTCAACTTTCTATTGGTAGACAGTCAAGGTTGGACTAGCTTGCCCACAGTCTAGTAAATCCACTCTTGAAATACATACAGAGATTTTGTTCTATCAGTTCTGGTCAAGCACAGAACCTTGACAAATACTGCCATGATTTTATTTTCCTACTGAGTAAAAGGTGGTAGCTATTATAGAGCTCATACAGCCATTCTTTCTTGCTCCATGTCTCTCTAAGTGTTCAATATATTCTAAAGACTACACTTTTTACTTTGTTAAATTGTCAGGAGATTGAAATGGATTTAACTGAAAAACCCCTAATGCCAAGGCGCCATCATCCAGTCTTCTGATGGGAGAAAGACCTAATATCTTGGTTTTTATTTCTCATTTCTGCTTTTGTCTCCCAGTTGTCTGAAGTCCCTGCTACATCCAGATACCTTCAGTTCACCCAATCTCAGTGTGAAGCCACAGATCATTTCCTTTTCCTCCCCTAAAATCTCTCTTAATTTTGGGCACCATTCCACCTGGGAAAATGGGGAAGCATTTTGTAATGGGCTAGTCACATTGTGTCCAGGCGGAAGAATGGGAAGATTCTATGGAGTGCAGGATGGTTGCTGGGTCAGCTTTAAGAGTCAAAGCAAGTGTTACTGAAATGCTTTTCTCTGTAGATTTGGAATCTGGGTCTGGAGGGGAATGCACTGCCAGGAATCACTGTGCTGTGTCTTTAAGCACACTGTATCATCAAAGGACCTGCTCTTGTCCCTCAGTACCACAAGCTAGTGAGGTCCTTCATTCAGGCCTGCCAGTCAGAAGTGGTACAGGGCTTTTGCGTTGCTGGGGTGAGGATGCAGGGCTGACTTTGTAACATAGTAGGATTCATTGGTTTTGTGTGTTGTTCTTTGAAGGCAGGAGACTTACAGCAAGCTGCAATATTTTTTTTTAAAGATTTATTTATTATGTATACAGTATTCTCAGTATTTGTCTGCATGTATGCCTGCAGGCCAGAATAGGGTGCCAGATATAATTACAGATGGCTGTGAGCCATCATGTGGTTGCTGGGAATTGAACTCAGGACCTCTGGAAGAGCAGTCAGTGCTCTTAACCTCTGAGCCATCTCTCCAGCCCCAAGCTGCAATATTTTTTTTTTTTGGTTTTTCGAGACAGTGTTTCTCTGTGGTTTTGGAGTCTATCCTGGCACTAGCTCTTGTAGACCAGGCTGGTCTCGAACTCACAGAGATCCGCCTGCCTCTGCCTCCCGAGTGCTGGGATTAAAGGCGTGCGCCACCACCGCCCGGCGCAAGCTGCAATATTTTAAAGTAATTGCTCAGCCGTTCTTTCATGAGTGACTTATCAGAACCAAGGGCTTTGGTGAGGGTTAAAACAAAACACATGCATTTTTTGCATTATTGCTTTATGAATCAAGTGGCTGATTTAGCTGTATATTCCCTACAGGAAGCTCACTTTCATTTTTTTTTTTTTTTTTTTTTTTTGGTTTTTCGAGGCAGGGTTTCTCTGTGATTTTGGAGCCTGTCCTGGAACTAGCTTTTGTAGACCAGGCTGGTCTCGAACTCACGGAGATCCGCCTGCCTCTGCCCCCCAAGTGCTGGGATTAAATGCGTGCGCCACCACCACCCAGCGGAAGCTCACTTTCTATTACATGTATGTGATTTAATTCCAACGATTCAGACGGTTTCTCATACTTTGGGGACTTATTGATCGCATTCCCCTAGCTATGGGAGAAAACAATTTCCCACTGCAAAGCCATTATTTCTCCTTCCTAGATAAATGCAAAGCTCTCCCTCCTGCAATTATCTTTAGCAGGAGCCATTTGGTCAGTGTTTAGGGGAAAGACAAATCCAACCCATTTAAGATAATCTCCACTATCCAAGGACATAGAAGTACTGTTTGCCCAAAGGTGGCGACTTACAGATGCTCAGATAGAAGTATAAGCTTGTCCTGGTTTTACCTCACTTATGGGAATATAATAACATGAAAATCTTCATCAAAACATTTCTACCTCCTTACACTCACCTTCACCTCAGTTTACTGATGACTTTAGTTCAGGAAACTTACTGCTTGTGTTTCACTATCAAGGACAGCAGTGGAGACAATGAACTGAAATCCTGAGAAAGATCGGCTGCTGGTGTTACAGACCCACAGTGCCCACTCTCAGAATGGCTGATGGCAGCACACTCCAGAACTGATTATTTAGAGGCCTGGGTCTCCTCTTTGTTCTCGCTACTTAGAACAATACATGTAAACTCAGACCTAGGCCCATGGAAATTGCAGTGTCTGGTGCTGATCAGGTCATCACCTTTAGGTTCCCCCTGACTGTTGGTTACCCTGTCCCCTTTAGAAGTGCTGTGGGAAAAAAGTGGCATGGTGATTTAAAAAAAACAATCCATGCCCTATTGATAATGTTACTGAAGATATAACTTTTCGGTTTAGCCAACCACCTAGGAATGTATGTAGCACACTAACCTCCTCTAGAATTCCCTGATGATTTAATTCCTTTCTTTTTTTTTTTTTTTTTTTTGGTTTTTTTTTCGAAACAGGGTTTTTCTGTGGTTTTGGAGCCTGTCCTGGAACTAGCTCTTGTAGACCAGGCTGGTCTCGAACTCACAGAGATCCGCCTGCCTCTGCCTCCCGAGTGCTGGGATTAAAGGCGTGCGCCACCACCGCCCGGCTTAATTCCTTTCTTAACTAACTTTCTCTATTAAGGAATTTTCTGGATTCGCACTAGCCACTCCAACCTCTAAGCTGACATTGTGGGTGAAGGAAGATTTTTATCTTATTTTTGAGGGACAAAAGAATTCCAACCCTGGAACGTCGGTCATAGGGGTGTGTATTACTGGAATCATTTGTAACAGGAGGATAAGGAGTAAGAAATAAAAAAGAAGAAGAAAGAAACATGGCTAGATGGATCCAGTTGTGAGTAAGTGTTTTAACCCTTAGATTTTTTTTTCTGTTTTTGGTTTTTTGAGACAGAGTTTCTCTGTGGTTTTGGAGCCTGTCCTGGAACTAGCTCTTGTAAACCAGGCTGGTCTCGAACTCACAGAGATCCGCCTGCCTCTGCCTCCCAAGTGCTGGGATTAAAGGTGTGCGCCACCACCGCCTGGCCCACCATGCACACCTTTAACACCACGACTCAGGAGCAAGAGGTGTGGTACCCTCACCCCTTATTATCAAAGGGGCAAGAAGAAATTTCCTAACAGAATGTTTTCTCAGGAAGATAGTGACCTTCCCCTCTCCCACCGGCAAGATTCCAAGCAGGTCACCTAGGTCAGCTCAGCCAGCCACCTGGTACAGGCTGTTATAGATGGCCTAACTGAAGCACAGTGGCCTTGCTCTAAGAACAAGGAGAAAGCTGACTTAACAGAATGGGAGGGAGCAAAAGTCCTTGTACCCATGCCAAGGCAACATCAAAGATTCTCTTTGTAGTTAAGCCTTTAAAAGCTTACCACACAGAGGAGATACAACTCCTCTCTATCTTGATATAAGGGGGGGTGGAGATGAGTTCCAAACATGTTTGCATTATGCTGATTAAACCTTTCTTATTACAGTCTGGACCTATCTGATGGTCTCTCTCTAGTGGTCATAATCTGAACACAACAAGAGGCACTGGGATTTTCTGAGTTTGAGACCAATCTGGCCTACAGAATGAGTTCCACACCTACACACAGAAAAATCCTGTCTTGAAATCACCAAAACAAGAAAATCTGAATCAAACAAGACTATAATCTAACTTTAACCTTCTCACCTTCTGGTAGCAGCAGTTACATAGAAAGTATATTGAAGTAGAAACGTCTCTTTTTTTGCCACCTTGCTCTGGCTACCAAGCTCATTCCTTTACTAGTACTAGGGACTACTTCTTTGAAATTTTGGTAAATACTTAAAACCAGTTGAGAAATCAAGCCTCATGGGCTGAAGAACTACTGGATTCTTCACTCGATCTTTGGGAAAAGGCTGAGAAGCAATCTACTGGATTCTTCAATTGTCATTTATAAGTAGCTATTTTTAGACAACCTGAAACACAGCTTGGGAGACATTCTAATAAGCCCACTTTTTACATACATGTTGAGATTCATTCTACCTGTCCTGTTCATGTAGAGAATCTTGAATACTGCAGTTGTATATTTTATCCACCTGACCATGGAGGAAGATGTGCTGGCTGACAATAATGCTCATGAAGACATTCCTTCTAGCTCCATTATTCTCTACATATTCACATTTTCATGAACACTACTCCTTTTATTAGTATTCATTTTCCTGGAGTTTGCTTCAAATTTCAGTAATAAAACCGGTAAAGCAATGAAGCCATCATCCAGCCTTCTGATGGGGGAAAGAGCAGTCATCTTGTTTGAGATCTGGTTCCAACTTTTCTCTTTTCTATTGTGTGAATCCCTGTGAAAACCATGTAAAAAGTACCTTCAGTTCATCTGACCTCAGCATGAAGCCACAGAACAAACATCTACTTTTATGACCTTAAAACTCTCTTTAGCTGTTAATATTCTGGGCATTCTTTCCCCTGTGGGACAGGAAATCCCTGCACCCACCTAGCACAGCACAATGCACTGTACAAGCTAAGTGGCCACTTCGAATTCTGGAGGTAAAAAGGGAAAGTTCCTATGGAGGGCAAGATTATGATGGTGTCGGCTTTTATAGCCAGGGGCAAGTGCTATTGAAATGCATATCTCGGCCAATCAAGAAAAGATCTTTGACTCAGGTGGATGGAATGGCCCGAAATCTCTGTGCTGTCTCTTTAAGCGCACTTCACTCCTGTGGGAAGTGTTCTTGTCACTCAGGCCTCACTAGCCAATCAGGCCCTCCAGGTGACCTGCCAGTCAGATGTTCTGCAGGGCTCTTCCGGGCATCCGCATTCAGTCTCGATTTTGCGGAGTAGCTGGCACCTTTGGTTTCCTGTGTTGCGGTGAAGTTGCTGCTGCAGGGAGTTGGTAAACTGAGCTTTGGCGAGCTGAGAAACCACAACATGGTGAGCGGGGGAATGCTGTCTCCAGATGGGGCGGAGCAGAGGGTGAGGTGCGGGACACAGCCTGGTGTGTCCTCCCGGGATCAGTGTGGGAACTTGCCGCCAGATTCCCTGCATTGTGAAGTCCCACGTGGTCCTGTTAATTCCTAGACCTAGGGACAGAACTCTGAATAACTTTGCGCTTTGGGTTTAATCCGCTTAGAGAATTGGGAGCAGGGTGCTGTGTGTACAAACATCTTTCTTGTCAACTTCAATGTGCCAAAGTCAGGGAAGCCTAGTTTCTTCAGTATCTTCTCGGTGTTGAGCACTTTGCATTTGATCTTTACATACAGTCTCCATTTATATTTAACTATGTGGACGGTGTCAAGGCATCTCACCTGTTGGGTAGCTCTGCACTTCTAAGCTGCAACATAGAAGAGGAGAATTGCTGATACAAAGGATTTGCCAATGGCTTGAAAATAGTTCAGTCTCTCAAAGTAGAATTTAGCTGAGGGAGGACTGCCTCTAAATCACCCAAAAGATAAATGTGTTTAATCAGGGCTGTTAGAGTTTAGGATGCTAGGGTACACATTGTTCAACTGGATTGTCCAGATATTTGGCTCCAAACCATTACAAAGAATCCACTGTTGATTTAAAACCAGACACCATGTTTATCCCCATATCAAAAGCAATGTCTATCAAGCCTTTCAAGGAGGCATTACAGTTTGGCACCGTAAGTGTGTGAAGTGATTTCTCAATGAAAGTTATATTAATTCTAGAACAGCTGCATTTCCATCCCGTTAGAAAAATAGTTTCTGAGACAAGTTCTCTTATGTTGACACAGGTGGCCTTGGTCTTCTGCTGTCCAGGGCAATGTCCTTGCTGTCCTGTACATTAGACTTTCAAAATTCCTTTAAAAATGATTGCACCACCTCACAGTTTTAAAATTATGCATGTGAGTCATGCAGTTGACTATGCATTGCAGTTGCAGGGAAAGGATTTGCATATGGAGCATTCCTTCTGTCCTCAGACCACAATAGGGGGAGGAGTTTATTGAAGCTGGTGGAGTTGCAGCACAGAAAGGGAGAGGTCGGACTGAGGGTGAGAGCTTTCCTCCTCCATAAGTAGTTGAGATTAGCTGTGTGGATTCAGGTAGTCAATTGTAGATGCTCTATGAATGTCCTGATTGACCATTGTTTGCAGTCCACAGACCAGCAGAAAAAGGAATCTGGGAAAGGGACTGACCTTATCTTTAAACCTAATTGCTATATTTACAGTAGTTCATCTACAATAGAAGATCTGGGCAAAATGTTGTGGCCCTACTTAACAGGACTTTTCTTTATTAAGACATTGATCTATAGAGAAAATACATGAAAAATTTTACTGTGCTCTAATACAAATCCCTAGTCTCTGGAGTACATGACCATAAAGTCTGTCTCAAGTTTTCAAAATAGTTTTTGAGGTGACAACTACATCATATTTACATTCTCCTTGCTGCCTCCAAGCCCTAAGATCCCTGGATTGTTTTCTAATTCCTGGTCTGTTCTTCTTTAACAACAGTTACAAAGTAACCACAGTTACACAGTAACAGTAGTTACTTTATGAATGTGACCTGTTTGTCTGCAGGATTTCCCATCTCTGAACCAATGGGATGGCTGAACTGGAAAGTGGGTATGTAATGGAATGTGCACACAAAGGACCCTGTGCTTTAGATGAGGAAGAGGATGTGCTCTAGTAGAGTGGGAAAATGTGTACTAAATACAAACTGTCTAAACTGGGGCCCTGTCTGCTGGGCTGGGAGGGCAGGACTGGAAGGACTGTGCTGTCAAGTCATTTGATCTCTGATCCTCCTGCAAAGGAGCTGCTAATATTGAGAGGCCCAGCTGGGTGGCCCTCGCCAGTAAGGGATTCTGGGAAGGATTAGCAATCAAGAGTACTAGTGGCAGACAGTTTGTGAGTCCTTTTCATGATTCTCTTCTGTCTCTGCTGTAGGGAGTGGTAAGGAAGACAATAAGCAATCCTGTAATAAGTAGGGAGTGTTCAGAGCAGGTCTGTTGAAATGTCATTTCTGCTGAGACTTGGAAGTACCATGAGCTTGACTGCAGTTATGTTGGTCCATGTGGTTCATGTTGGCAGTGGCCCTTGTTCTCTGAGCCTCTTTGTATATAGAAATACTGCAGCCCTGGAATGGAAGGAAATGATTCTGGTTGTATCTCTGTCCAGAGTCCACACATGGGCACTGCTTTTGTTGTACAGTGGGAAGAGAGATTAGAAAACTGAAGGTTTAGTTTCTAGAAGTTCTGAATATTGCATTCCAATTTCAGATTTGTGTTATAAAGATTAGAATTGTTTAGGACCTGGTAGAGCAATAGTTGTGTAGAGTGCTTTTAACATGGTGTTACCACTAGCTGCAATGGTGTGATCCAGTGAAGCTTAGTTCCAGGGGGCAAAAGGAGTTTCTGATGTGCAGAGATTTCTCAGGTGTGCAATGTGTTAGACAGGTAGATAGGGCACAATCCACATATTCTGCTCTATGTGATGTAGCAGGAAGCAGATTTTAAACCATTTTTAGGTTGTTTTGGGATTGAAAAAAATTAATTAGATTAACACTTCATCAGGCATCTTAAAATTTATGCTCAGTTAACAGAAAGGAGGAATTAAGGCCACAGAGATAGGTTACACGGTAGATTATTAACTTTTACAGTTTTAAATGCTAGTAAAAAGGAAACAGCAGCTGTGGGGAGACATTAGATAATAAAAAAGCCCTGCTATATTAAACCAACCTGTATGCTTTAAAGATACATTGCATTCAGAATAAAAACCAAGATATGTATTAAATTGGGGAATAAAGTTATAGAGACCACTTCAATCCTTAAAGATTAGCTTCAAACAAAAAGATCTATTGAGAAAAAGAGACAATAGTTCATCAGAGAGCAGAACCATTCAATCTTAACTAATTCATAAGATTAACAGATGTTTTCCTTTTAATTAAATATAGTTTCCAACAATAAATCTTCATAAAGTTAGGGTTATGGCAGAGTTTTGTTTTGTCTTTACAAAAGTATGAAAACATTGAACTAAGAAATCTAAAAACCACTAGACAACCGAGGTATCTAAAAAAATAACACATCATCCAAATAAAATATCCCCCTTCAAAAGAATAAATTGGCCTAACAGTCACTTATTATAATCATGTTAGGTGTGTTTTCAAGGTGAAATAAAAAGACATTTTTTTTTCCTTTTTTTTTTAAAGACAGATTCCTCTGTGTTGCTCTGGCTTTTCTGGAACTCACTTTGCAGGATAGGCTGGCCTCTAACTTAGTGAGATCTATCTGCATCTGCTATGAAAGTGCTGGGATTAACGGCATGCACCACTACAGTCTGACAAAAATTCATTTTAAATAGACAGGTGGTGTTGTTTTTTATTTTAAATGTTGTTTACTTTATAGTTCCTGTTTACTTAGCTAATATTATATCCTTCTGAGTTCTGATGGAGCTCCAGACTTTATAATTGTAATTATGCATGTTAACAAATTCAAAAAAATGAACTAAAAAATTATAAAGTATTCAAGGCTAAGAGACATAGAAATAGAAAGATTATTTAAGGTTGGTAATACCAGTTAGGATAAAAAGTAATTTATGTACAACACCTTGGGCTTACTAAGATAGGATAGATGATCAAACATTTTCTCTAAATTTACCAAATACAAATGGACTGGACATTGTTAGTATAATTCTTCCTTGTATATATTATATCTAGTTATTTTATTTAGTGTATATAGCTTTACTGTGATAGTTAAACCTTCACTTTTTAATTAGACAAATAGGGAAATGTGTGATATTTTGATTATATTCTAATAATAAAGCCTGCTTAGCATTACAGCAGAGCTAATCACTACCTGACCAAAATTTACCATAGAGGTTTGGAGGACTCTGGACAGAGAGGAGTCAGGATTCCTAAGGCAGGCCTAAGAGAACATTAGCGCTTTACTAACATGGAGAAGCTGAAGAGGTGGGGTCACAATTTGCTGGTTAACTGCTTCTCTGATCTTTCAGTTTCTTACCCTGCTCTCTGCCTCCTGATTTCTTATTGTTAAATGTCAATTAGATTAATGCTTCAGCATGGATAGAACTTTCTAAGCCCTTTGAAAATAAAGCCCATGTACCTGAGATAGAGCCACAAGATTTGTCATTTGCCATGCTGAATCTTCATCTTTCCTTGACCCAATCTTCCCTCAGTTTTCCTCATTCCTCTCTTTCATTTATCTTTTATTTATTCTTTCATCCTGACTGCTGTGTTTCCTCCCACCATTGCTCTCTGTCCCAATCTTCCCCCAATTCTCTCTTCTTTGTTTAACTTTAGAGAAGAGCAGGTCTCTCATACATATCAACCAAACATGGTGTCTTTTTTTTTTTTTTTTTTTGGTTTTTCGAGACAGGGTTTCTCTGTGGTTTTGGAGCCTTTCCTGGCACTAGCTCTTGTAGACCAGGCTGGTCTCGAACTCACAGAGATCCGCCTGCCTCTGCCTCCCAAGTGCTGGGATTAAAGGCGTGCGCCACCACCGCCCGGCCAAACATGGTGTCTTAATTAGGGATTCTGTTGTTGTGATGAAACACGATGAGCAAAACCCAGGATGAGGAGAAAAGGGATAATTTGGCTTATACTGCCATATTGTTGTTCACTGTTAAAGGATGTTATGGTAGGAACTTAAAGAGAGCGGGATCCTTAATAGATTTTTGTATGTTGAACCACCCTTGCATCTCTGAGATGAAGCTGACTTCATCATGGTAGATGATTTTTTTGATATGTTCTTGCATTTGATTTGCTAGTATTTTATTGAGTATTTTTGCATGTATGTTCATCAGTGAGATGGGTCTGGAATTCTCCTTGTTTGAATCTTTGTGTGGTTTGGTCTAAGGGTAACTGTAGCTTCATAAAAGGGGTTTGGCAATCTTACTTCTGTTTCTATTATGTGGAACCCTTTGAGGAGTATAGTTATTACTTCTTGGTTCTGACAGAATTTTGAACTGAACTTGTCTTTCCATGGGCTTTTTTTTGGTTGGAAGGCTTTTGATGACTTCTTCTCTTCCTTGCAGGTTATTAGCTGATTTGAATTGTTCATCTTGTCTTGATTTAATTTTGGTATTTTATTGACTTCAGCTCTCAATTTGATTATTTCCTATCCTCTACTCCTCCTGGATGAGTCTGCTTCTTTTTGTTCTAGAGCTTTCAGGTGTGCTGGTAAGTCACTGGTGTGAGTTTTCTCCACTTTCTTTATGTAGGCACTTAGTGCTATGAACTTTCATCTTAGCACTGCTTTCATAGTGTCCATAGATTTGGGTATTCTGTCCCATCATTTTTGTTGAATTCTACAAAGTGTTTAATTTCTTTATTTCTTCCTTGACCTTGGGGTGGTTTAATAGAGCATTGTTCAATTTCCATGTGTTTTTAGGCTTTCTGTGATTAGTGTTGTTAAATCCTAACTTTAAAACATGGTGATCTGCTAAGACACAGGGGGTTGTTCTATTTTTTGTGTGTCGAGGTTTGCTTTGTTAACATGTTTGTGGTCCATGTTAGAAAGGTTCCGGGATGTACTAGAAGAAGGTATATTCTTCTGTGTTTGGGTGGAATGTTCTGTAGATATCTGTTGAGTCCATTTATGTCAAGACATCTGTTAGTTGTCTCATTTCTCTGTTTAGTTTCTATCTGGATGACCTGCCCACTGGGAAGAGTGGGGTGCTGAAGTCTCCTACTATTCTTTTTTTTTAAATATTTATTTATTTATTATGTATACAATATTCTGTGTGCATGTCTGCAGGCCAGAAGAGGGCACCAGACCTCTTTACAGATGGTTGTGAGCCAACATGTGGTTGCTGGGAATTGAACTCAGGACCTTTGGAAGAGCAGTCAATGCTCTTAGCCACTGAGCCATCTCTCCAGCCCGTCTCCTACTATTCTTAAAAGCAATTTAAGCTTTAGTGATCCTTCTTTTACATGTGTGGGTGTTCTTCTATTTGGGGCATAGATGTTCAGGATTGAGACTTCATCTTGATGGATTATTCCTGTTACGGATATGAAGTGTCCTTCTTCATCTATTCTGATTGTCTTTACTTTGAAGTCTATTTTGTTTGCTATTAGGATACCTATACATGTGTGCTGCTTAGGCCCATTTGATTGGAAAATCTTTTTCCAACATTTTACTCTTTGGCAATGTTTGTCTTTGAAGTTTAGGTGTGTTTCTTTTATAAAGCAAATGGATGGATCCTGCTTTTGTATCCATTTTCTTAGTCTGTGCCATTTTATAGGTTAATCGAGTCTATTGATATTAAGAGATGTAAATAATGAGTGATTGCTAGTTCCTGTTATTTTTCATTGGTAGACAGCTATTTTTAAGATGACCTGTACCACAGCTTGTGAGACTTTGTCATAAGCCCAATTTCTACTAAAATGGTGAGTTCATTCTACCTATCTTGTTCATGTAGTAATGTAGATGTATATTTTATTAACCAGTCCATGGAGGGAGATGTGCTGGCTAACAGCAGTGCCCATAAAGACATTCTTCCTGGCTCCATTATTCTCTATGTATTCAAATTTCCATGAACACTACCCTCTTTAGTATTTTTCATTTGCCTGGAATTTGCTCTGAATTTCAGGAATAAACTTGTAAAGTCATGGAGCTATCACCCAGACTTCTGTTGGGGGAAAGATCTTGTTTAAGATCTGGTTCCTGCTTTTTTCTCATGATTGTCTGAAATCCCTATGACAACGAGGTAAACTGTACCTTCAGTTCATCTGACCTCAGCATGAAATCACACAACAAACATTTCCTTTTGTGATCTAAAAATTGTCTTTAGCTGTTAATATTCTGGGCTGCCTTCTACCTGGGGTACAGGAAATCACTGCACCCACCTAGCACAGCACAGTTCCCTGTACAAGCTAGCTAGCCACGTTGTGTCCTGCAGGGAAAAGGCAAGATTCCTATGGAGTGCAGGATTGTGGCAGTGTCTGCTATTGGAGGCTTGGGCAAGTGTTATTGAAATGCCTGTTTTTGCAGATCTAGAAAAGACTTTTGATGGGAGCAGAAAGGAATGGCCAGGAACCACTGTGCTGTCTCTTTAAGCAAACTATAGCCCTTTGGGAAGGTTCATCCCACTCAATCATCACTAGCCAATCAGGCCCTCCAGTTGACCTGCCAGTCAGAAGTGGTGCCAGTGCTCTTCCTGCAACCCGCCTCCATGTTAGGCTTTCCAGAGGAGCTGGCGCCAGCCATTTCCTGTGCTGTCTGCCTTTGCTGCTGCAGGGAGATGATGAACTGAGAGCTATGGCAAGCTGAGGAACCACAACATGGTGAGCAAGGGAATGCTGTCTCCAGATGGGGAGGAGCAGAGGGTGAGGTGTGGGAGACACTAAGGTGCATTCTCCCTGGATCTGGGTGGGAACCTGCCGCCAGTTTTCCTGTGTTGTGAAGACCCATGCGGTCCTTGCTAATTCATGGACCTGCGGGCAGGCCGCTGAAGAACTCTGCTCTGTGGGCTTAATTTGCTTAGAGAGTTGGGAGCAGGGAGCTGTGTGTACAAACATCTTTCTAGGAATTTCTGCAGGCATGATACATTCATGGAAAACCATTGGCAAACTTGGAGAGGCCTAGTTTCTCCAGTATCTTCCTGACATTCAGTACTTTTCATTTAACCTTCGCATATAGTCATCATTAATTTTAAATTTGTGGAGCTCATCCACGGCTTCTCATGTGTTGGGTAGCACTCTACTGCCAATGCTTAATGCATAGGCTAACAAAGTAGAATTTAACTAAAATTCTACTGCATCTAAAACATTCAAAACCTAAGGATGTGTTACCCAGGGCTGTTAGAGATGGAATGCTCATGTACACAGTTTTCAACGGGAATGCTCAGATATTTGACTTCAAACCATTTTAAAGAAGCCATTTAAACTTCTTGGCCCTTCCCCATGTCAAAAAACAGGCCTCTAACATGCTGTTCAACGAGGCATTAGAGGGTCACAACCAACCTTAAGGCCTGGTGTGCCTTAAAGTTCCCCTTTCTTTGTAAGAAAAGCATAGTTCTGCTAGATGGGCAAAATGACATCAGGTGACAAATATTTGAAAAGCAAAATACTGTTTTGGTAAGGACTGACCTGGTCAATCAAAGCTTTCATTTAGGACTTCAGGCAGGGAGAAAGAATATTCTTGGGAGCATTCGCTAAGGGCCTGATATATTGATAATAAAACAGAGCTCCTTATCTAAAACCAGGAATATATTTGGAAGAGCTGGTAATGGTCTGGCAATAAGCCCTTTGTGGAGAAGTTTCTTCAGGTCCTTAGAAACCAACTCTTCACTTGGGAGGCAGAGGCAGGTGGATCTCTGTGAGTTCGAGGCCAGCCTGGTCTACAAGAGCCAGTTCCGGGACAGGCTCCAAAACCACAGAGAAACCCTGTCTCAAAAAACCAAAAAAAAAAAAAAAAAGAAACCAGCTCTTCCCAGCATATGGAGCTAGGATTTTCAGTCCCAAAGCCAACTCTGCACGTAGGAAGTTCTTGAGCTACCCTGTGTTCCCCTTGTGTGGAATTGTTTGACTAGCCTCCTCCTAAATTTTTCCCATTTTTCCATTTCTTTCCATTTACTCCCTGGAAGTATACAAGATACAGAATGCTTTTCTTCTTCTCTCTTTTTTATTTTGTTTTTGTTTTTTGGGACAGAGTTTCTCTGTAGGACTGACCTGACTATCCTAGACTGTCTTGACTATTCTAGAACAATCTCTGTAGAGCAGGCTTGCCTCCTGCATCTTGGGATTAAAGGCCTGTGCCACCAATGCCTGGTAAGATGCTACTTTTCTTTTCTTTTCTTTTTTTTTTTTTTTTTTTTTTTTTTTTGGTTTTTCGAGACAGGGTTTCTCTGTGGCTTTGGAGCCTGTCCTGGAACTAGCTCTTGTAGACCAGGCTGGTCTCAAACTCACAGAGATTCACCTGCCTCTGCCTCCCAAGTGCTGGGATTAAAGGCGTGCACCACCACCGCCTGGCAGATGCTACTTTTCTTAAGAAGCTTACAAAGCATAGGACATATCTTCTCCAAGACCACCTTAACCTAGCTTCTATCCTTTTTACAATTTACTTGTCCTGTCTTTCTCATTCCCTGTGACCTTCACCTCAGAACCCTGTCAGTGAAGAATGCCCTGCTGTTTCAGGTCACCCTTGTACTTAAGAAATTATTCTGAGAATAACTATACCGTGTTATTTGTCTTCCTAAATGTCTAGCCTGGCAAGTTGTCTGTTTTATTTCAGTTGTTCAAGGTGTAGCCTGGAGCCTGAACCTAAAGGACACTCAAGGATAATAGCATAGGTGGAACTCAAAATCTCTCTTAGTTTGCTCCTCTTTGAGCATTAGCCAGAGATGGATGCATGCCATCATTAAACAGATTTTTCTTTATTAATTTCCTAGGTGAGTGAAGTGGTTTCTCAATGGAAAGGCATATCAGTTCTAGAACAGTTGCATTTCCATCTTGTGTCTGAGACAACTTATGTTATGTTGACTTAGGTGACCTTGGTCTTTTCCTGTCCAGGGCAATGACCTGGCTGTTCTCTATATTACACTTTCAAAATTCTTAAATAAAAAGACTGTACCAGGGGGCTGGAGAGATGACTCAGTGGTTAAGAGTACTGACTGCTCTTCGAGAGGACCCAGGTTCAATTCCCAGCACCCACATGGCAGCTCACAACTGTCTGAAGATCCAGTTGCAGGGGATCTAACACCTTTGTATCAATGCACATAAAAAATAAAGTTAAATAAACCATAAAAAAAAAGACTGTACCACCTCACAGTTTTAAAATTATCCATTTGAGTCATGTAGTTGACTATGCCATGCAGCCACAGGATAAGGATTTGCATATGGAGCATTCCTTCTGTCTTCAGACCACAATAGGAGGAATAGATTATTGTGTGCACTGCAGGGGACACAGCATAGGCAATCAGGTGTTGGTGCCACCATTATGAAAAAGGACTGGACTGTGGTAGGGGGAGTGATTTTGTAATTTCCCAGTATGATTTATTTCAATTAATGCCATGTTAATGTATACAGAGCAGATGGTGATTGGTGAACACTTTGGGAAGGTTATCATGAGCCAATGAGCATTGAATTTGCAATTAGGAAACAATCCTATGAAGATATGAATGATCTTACTTGGCACAGTTATGTCAGTTCAGAGTTTTGGGAAACAGGCCACTGATTGTAACTCTACTTGTCACATTATATATCTCAGCAGCCCACATATGCATAGGAGCAACATCAATCTATCTCTTATTAATGATGTCCTCTCTCTTAGGAAGGGCCTACTCTTTTTCACCGTCAATATGGCAAAGTTTTTATTTAATCTTAAAAGTGTAATATTTGTATCACTTTCGAAATCACTTATTGGAATCATTTTCAAATATTTAATTTCACTGTATTGCTGCTCTAACTCTGTTTCTCTTAATGTTTCTAAGTCATTAATAGTTTTTCCTTTCTCTCATGCGGGTAACTGTTGATTTCCCTGTAGAGCAATGTCTCCTATAGTTTAGGCTTGCCTCATGCTGCGTAACTGAGAATCATTTTGAACACCTACTCCTGCCTCTGCTGCCCAGTGCTGGGATAACAAACCTGCAACTTCTTCCAGGTTTGGCCTTGGTTCATGTTGGCAGGGGCCCTTGTTCTCTGAACCTTCTTTTGTGGAGATTTACAGAGTAAAGGGAGACTCTGGAGCCCTGGAAATGAAGAATATGATGCAGGTTGTGTCACTGTCCAGAGTATCCACGTGGGCACTGCTTTTGTTGTGCAGTGGGAAGGGAGATTAGAAAACTGAATGTCTAGATTCCAGAAGTTTTGAATATCTAATTCTAATTTCAGGTTTGTGTTATAAAGGTTTTAAATATTTTGGTACCTGGTAGGAAAATGTTGATATCAAACTTCTTACAGCAATACATGTTTAGAAGGCTTTTAACATGATGTTGCTGCTCACCACAATGATGTAATACAGTGAAGCTTAGTTCCAGAAAACAAAAGGAATTTCTGATGTGCAGAGACTTGTCAGGTGTGCATCGTGTTAGACAGGTAGATAGCGCACAATCCACATCTCCTGCCATATTCCATGTAGCAGGAAGCCATTCTAAATCATTTTATGTTTGTTTTGGGATTGGTCATCAGTGGGGCTGCATTTCCCAGAAACCAGAAGAAAGCATGAGGGGCAAGAGAGCCATTGAAAGAAATCTCCTCCATTTGAAAGACAGCATCTATATCATGAGGCTTCTTTTCTTGAAGGCATCAGTAACTTGGGGAGTCAGAAATAACAGTTTAAGGATCACTTTGAAAAAACTTTGTGAAAGTTGTGAAGTTTGTGATTATTTAGTTTCTGTTCACTTATTATCAAAGGCAGCTGGGTAACATTGGTCAAGTTCACATTTTTTCTTACCTAAGTTTTCTTTGGTCTTTTGATTTAAACTTGACAATATTTCACTGCTTTTGTTTTTGTTGCTCTCCAACCCTATTATTCTATCACAAATTTTGTACGCATTCTTGATTGATGTGCATTTGTGGAAAGTAAAGAAGTCATATGAACCTGTTTTTTCTGTAATGTATGACTCTAATTTAACTATATTATTCATTTTCCTTAAAATGGTAGACCTTCACCAATTTTATTCAGAAAGTCTTTTCTGTGATCAGTTTCTTAAGTTCTGTTTTTGGTATAGTTTCTGTGGAGAGACTAATTTTTTTTTTATCTTAGATGCTTGCCTCTTTCCATTTCCTGGTGTATCTGCGTTTTACAGATGTTGCTATCTTCATATTTGAGTCTTTGCTACCTAAGTGTTAGTATGAACAATACATAATCTCCGGGAGTGTTCTTTGTGTTTCCACTGTGAATGTAGCTTTGTATTCAGCTTTCCTGTTGTAAATTGTTGGACAAACTCATTGGATTCCATTCATTTAACTGTGAAAATTTACCAGACACAAAAACTTAATTTTGATGCATCATCTTCCTAAGGATCATTTCTTTATTTCTTTATGATATGTTTTTCTTGCTTTTATCAATCTTAGATAGACTTGACTTATTGGATAACAGGTTTTATGTGTCTTGGCAAGTGTATCAGCACATATTCCTTTTGTGGGTGACCTGAGTTCAGATAGTTACACTCAAGATGGGAGGTTAATAAATCTCTACTATTCTCAATCCAGCAGATCTGACAACCTCCTTTTCTGTATGTCACCTGTATACATATGGAAGACATTCTCTCTCATACACAAGAAATAGCAGTAACCTTGTTTTCAAAGGTGCTTGTGTCTTAAAGTCGAAGCAAAGCAAGTTGCTTTACATGTACCCTGATTCTTCAAAAATCTGTTCTTTTGAAATTTCTTTTAAAAAAGTTTTTATTTCCTCACTGTGATGCAGACTTAGATTCATTCACCAATAGTAGGTAACAAAATGTTATCTAAGTTATTCTGAGACATACTATTTTTTTATCATAAGAGAATGAAATGTTTGTTTTTTTTTTTTTTTTTTTTTTGGTTTTTCGAGACAGGGTTTCTCTGTGGTTTTGGAGCCTGTCCTGGAACTAGCTCTTGTAGACCAGGCTGGTCTTGAACTCACAGAGATCCGCCTGCCTCTGCCTCCCAAGTGCTGGGATTAAAGGCGTGCGCCACCACCGCCCGGCGAGAATGAAATGTTTTAATAAGCAAAACTATTTTCTACAAAGTAAAATCATCAGAAGACTTCAAGTGAAGCTTCTGACTTTTAGAACAGCCCTTCTCACCCAACCCATTTTTTATCATTGGTAAAGGAGCGAATTGGAGTGTATAGGATGCCAGTGATTTCTTGGAGTTTGATTTTGATGAATATCTTGTAGTTCATGTTTAATGGACATTATATATATATGTGTGTGTGTGTGTGTGTGTGTGTGTGTGTGTGTGTGTGTGTATGTAGATCTGTGTTTGTATTGTGTTTTATAATGGTGCCATCTATATTTTTCATTTTTTTTGAACCGTAAACTTATTACATTATTCATTTTCTTGAAAATTATAGACCTTCACCAATTTGTATTCTGAATATTGCTTATGCTATTTAATCCTTAATTTTTTATTTATAATAGTTTCTGTGATAAACAGTTTTAGTTTTCTCTTGTTGATCTTAGATGCTTGCCCCTTTCCATTTTCTGGCATGTCTGTGCTTTCTAGTTGTTGCTGTCTTCATGTTTGAGTCTTTGCTGCTTAGCTCATTGTCTTTGGTTCTCTAAAACCTTCTCATATATTACTGTGTCTGTGTGCTTATTAGCTTCAGCTGTCAACATGACAAAGCCAAGGTTCCTCTGAGGGCACAGCAATTAACCATGTGCTCTCTGTCTGAAAGACATTGTGTTGATTGACAATTGAGGTTGGAAGATCTTCCACTGAGTTGGCAGTGTCTCTAAGCAAGTGGGCCTGGCCTGATTAAGAGAGCTAGCTGAGCACAGGACAGTGACAAGGCAAAAGAGAAAATTAGGCAACAATGGTTCTACATGTTTTGCCTTCAGTGATTAACTTGAGATTCAATCCTAAACTCCCACAGTGGTGGACTCTGACTTAGGCATAACAATCAAATAAACCCATTCATTTCCAGAGTTCCTTTTGGTTAGATAATTTAATCACAGCAACAGAGATGAAAGTAGCAACAAAAAGCCAGGTGGTGATGGCGCACGCCTTTAATCCCAGCACTTGGGAGGCAGAGGCAGGTGGATCTCTGTGAGTTCGAGACCAGCCTGGTCAACAAGAGCTAGTTCTGGGACAGGCTCCAAAACCACAGAGAAACCCTGTCTCGAAAAACCAAAAAAAAAAAAAAAGTAACAACAAAAAATGGTACCTCAAAAGGGATTTTGTTGCTGCAATGGACTTGGAAATATGGACTTTGGAAGAATTTTGAAGATATTGAGTCTTTGGATAGAAAAAATCCAAAAGTCACGGAAAGCTCTACACAGAGATTAACTGACTGTTCTTTTTTTTTTTTTTTTTTTTTTTTGGTTTTTCGAGACAGGGTTTCTCTGTGGCTTTGGAGCCTGTCCTGGAACTAGCTCTGTAGACCAGGCTGGTCTCGAACTCACAGAGATCCGCCTGCCTCTGCCTCCCGAGTGCTGGGATTAAAGGCGTGCACCACCATCGCCCGGCAACTGACTGTTCTTGTAGGACCTGAAAGCCTGGAATGCTAACTCTACTGGCAGGCAGTGGAGGTCAAGGTCATAGGATTTTAGTGGGCTAAATGCCCTACAGGAAAACAAGGAAATGTCTTGGCCTATCAGTCCTAAGAGCTCTGTGACTCAGGGTTTTCGGGTTAAGTCAATGGCTACTGGGGCACAGTGTGACTTTCAGTTCCTGATAGATTGATGGACTCACTCTCAGAGGCATTCAGGCTAATTTGTGTTTCTCTTTATAATCCCTTAGTAGTCAAGAAAGTTCAGAAGCTTTATAGGGCAATTGGTCTGAGACAATGAACTTGTATTCCCTGTGTAGCTTACAATCTTCATGGCATCCGGGGAACCACAGATGTGTTGAGCCCAGAAATTGCCATTAACTTCTGTTCTTGATAAATATATAAAAATTCTGATTGCTCTCAATAAGCTTCTTAGCATCATCTAGCTCTGGTCCCTCCAGCCCAAGTCTGTCCTCTTTCCTTGTGGCTTTATTAGGTGACATTGGTCTGGTAAGTAACTCTACAGGTGCTTAGAAGACTTTTTTTTGTTGTTTTTTGAGACAGGGTTTCTCTGTGGCTTTGGAGCCTGTCCTGGAACTAGCTCTGTAGACCAGGCTGGTCTTGAACTCACAGAGATCCGCCTGCCTCTGCCTCCTGAGTGCTGGGATTAAAGGCGTGCGCCACCATCGCCCGGCCCAGAAGACTTTATAAAAATTTTCCTAGAGATTATTTTTGTGATTCTTTGGCCCCAAATCTTTCTTATAATTTCCACATGCCAAGAAGGTTATTAAGGCACAATTAAAGAGTAATAAACTGATATCTTAGAAAAAATATTATTTCTGTTGGATAGTTATTACTGCTGACTACTTTAGGTCTACAGTGGAAAAGAAACACATAGAAAGGAATGAAAAGAAAGAAAAGCATTAGGTAATTTCAGATGGCAGTCCAGTGGTGAAAAGGGGATTTTCATGGATTTTACACCATTAAAGGGAAGACCCTTGCTCTGCACTGAAAGCCAAGCAATGTACCTTACAGTGTAGAATGTATCCAGCTATTCTCTTAATTTATGGAAGGCAGATGCAACAAAATTCCTTATCTCAGGGCAACATCATACAAAACCTGTCGTCAATTTTGTTTAAGCTTGGTAGAATACCCCATATGGTCTGTCCAGCAGAATTCAATTAGGTTTCCCTGGGAAGGGACACCGAGACTGAGGAAAATTTAGATCAAGAGAAAGGAAGACACAGTCATAGGTTAGACCACTGAAGGCCGTAGGACTGAAGGCCAGTACCAAACAGCTCCAAGTTTATTCCTCGGACAGCATATATACTGTTTTCAAGTAATGTTCAGTCTCTGAATCTCTTAAATGTCTCCCTACAGTTGTCATCAATTGAAAAACAAAATCTTGAAACAATTCATCAGGTTTCTGTTTCATCTTAGACAATTTTTTTTGTTTTCTTTCCAGTGCAAGGTAATTTATACCAGGCCTTTTTATGCTGGAATATTAAGTTGAGCATATACTGCCATATCAAATTTCAACTGATGATCTAAATCTTTACAATCACCTTCTCCTGCCTGCATGTCAAACTTAATAGGCATTTTAAAAAATTATGGTTTATTTAACTTTATTTTATGTGCATTGGTGTGAAGGTGTCAGATCCCCTGCAACTGGATCTTCAGACAGTTGTGAGCTGCCATATGGGTGCTGGGAATTGAACCCGGGTCCTCTGGAAGAGCAGTCAGTGCTCCAAACTACTGAGCCATCTCTCCAGCCCTAGACAGGCATATTTTAAGCTTTATTAATATTATCTCTAAGTTCACATACTCATGGAATTGTGATTCCACAATACATAATCTCTTCCAGACAAACAAGTCCTAGCTTGTTGGGGATTGTGTCTAGGAATTTAGTGAGTGTGTTAGTTTCATAGACTGGTGGACTGCCTACCTGTTCTTCTGGCTGGGATGATGTGCACATGAGCAAGGATTTTCTGCTTGAATTTGGGGCTGAAGCACAACTATATTCCTTTTTCTGAATGGGAGTTTATCCTATGCCATTGCATGTTGGAAATCCTTAATTTATTACTTGGAATTTCAAGATGTGTCAGACAAGAGGTTGGCTTGAATTCCAGAAGAGTTTATAGACATTTGTGCTTTTGGGGTTATTACAGATTATGAAGCTCAAAAAACTCAGACTAAATGCATTTTCTTTTTTTTATTTTCTCTTTTATTTATTCTTTTCTCATACAATACATATTTACTGCTGCTTCCAGTTCCTCCACCCGTTCCAGTTTTCGACAGTCCTCATTCCCCCAGGTCCATTGCTCCTTTTTCATCTGTAATAAAATAGAAGGCCTCCAAGGGATATCAAAGAAACCCTTCATAAAAATGTTTAAGAAAGGGCTGGAGAGATGGCTCAGAGGTTAGGAGCACTGGCTGCTCTTCCAGAGGTCCTGAGTTCAATTCCCAGCGACCACAACCATCTGTACTGAGATCCAGCACCCTCCTCTGATGTGCAGGCATCCATCGAGGCAGAATGTTGTATACATAATAAATAAATAAATCTTTAAAAAAATGTTCAAGAAAACTAGGTAAAATCCCTTATCAAAACTGGACAAAGCAAGCGAATAGGAATGAAAAGGTCACAAAAATTGGCAAGAGTAAGAGTTCTACAGTTAGTAACCCCACAAACACCCCAAGCTAACAACCAAAGCATGCATGCATAGGGCAGATACAGAGCTGTTCATGTTCCATGATTCTCACTTCGTTTTGTCTGAGACCCTATGAGACTTGTTTTGTTGATTCTGTAGCTTTGGTTTTCCTGGGTTCCACAAACCCACCAGATCCTACATTTTTTTACCCCTTCCTTCTACAGGATTCTAAGAACTCAAGGTAAAGTTTGGGTAGGGATCTCTGCATGTGTAACCATCAGCTGCTGGACGAATTCTCTCTGGTGGCATTTGTGCTGGGAATCTATCTATGATTTTAGATATGAGTCATTTTATTTTTTTTGTGTTTAGTTGTGTTTGGTTCTACCCTAATTCTGGAAGCCATCAAGTTCTGGTTCCTGGCCATCCTGTAGTATCAGACTTTGGCTTCATCTCATAGCTTGGACTAAAAGTTAGACCATCATTGGTTGTTCACTTCACAAACTCTGAGGTCCCTTTTCCCCAGTGTATCTTGCTAGCAGAACAAGTGTAGTTCTAAGTTTAGTGACTGACTTTGTGTCCCAATCCCACCAATGGCAGCTGTATGTGTTTACAGAACAAGGCTGGTTCAGCCTCTGCATTCCTCACTACTAGGAATCTTCAATGGTGTCTTTCTTGTAGTTCTGGAAGTTTGGAGTGTACTGTCTCCACATCTCCTGCAAACAGCTCCCTTATTCCTGTCATCTCTCCCTCCTATTCTTCATCTCTGTCCCTTGCTTACATGATCTTTCCTGTTCCCATCCCCCCCTGCCTCCAGTGCACCCACAAAATCTATTCTATTCTGTCTTCCCAGAGAAATCCATGCATGTCCCCTAGATCCATTCTTATTACTTAGCCTTTCTGCATCTATGGCTTGTACTGTGATTGACTGTGATTACTATGGTACTTTACTTACCTGCTCATATCCACTTGTAACTGAGTAAACCATTTTGATTTATGTTCTTCTGGGTTGCCTCACTCAGGATAAAAAATAGTCGTGCAACAACACACCAACCAAATAATTCAAATATGGTGTGGTACACCTCTAAATGGAATTCTCAGTAGAGGAATCTAAAATAGATGAGACACATTTAAAAATATGTTCAGTATCATTAGCCATCAGGAGATTTCACCATAAACCTGACAGAAAGGATAAGTTCAACAACACAAGTGACAGCTAAGGTTCCAAGGATGTGTCAATCTACCCCATGACCCAGGTATCCCACTCTTGTGCATATTCCCAAAACACGCTCTTCCATCCCAGCACAAGGACATTTGCTCGACTCTGTTCATAATAGCCAGAAACTGCTGTGTCTGTGAGAGATTGTGTTGATTGATGATTGACGTAGGAAGCCCCTAAGAAGGTGAACCTGTGCTGGGATATGGAGCATTCTAAGCACTAGGAAGAGACTAAACAAAAGAGAAAGACTGTAAACAGTCTTTGCAAATGTGTTTTGCTTTCAATTGTTAGTGTGCAGTTTCTCCTACATTTCCAAAATGATTGAGTGTGATTTGACACAATCAATGAAATAATTCCATTTATTGCCTGAGATGCTTTCAGTTTGAGGATTTAATCACAATACTATAAAAGCAGGCAGCACAAACAATTACAACACAAAAGTTGATTTTGTTTGTCAGTAGAATATAAGAATGATGACTTTTGCCACAATGTGGAAGATATCAAGATTTTTATGTGATACAAAAAAGAAACATGAACATAATTAACTCTTGTAGGACCAGGAAAATAAAAATGTAATGGCAGAAAGTGGTATTGAGATCATAGAATTTCAGTTGAAAATAAACTTGATAAAAAAAACCAAGCCTGAGGACTTTTGTCTGATTTTTTTTTTCTTTTTGGTTTTCCGAGACAGGGTTTCCCAGTGAAACAGTCCTATTGTCCTGGAACTAGCTCTTGTAGACCAGGCTGGCCTCAAATTCAGAGGGATTCACCTGCCTCTGCCTCCCCAGTGCTGGGATTAAAGGCGTGTGTCATGACCATCCAGACTTTTGTGTGATATTTTGGTTCCAAAATTTTTCTTCTTCTGCCTTATGCTCTAGAACTTTAGTAATGCCAAATTAAAAAGTAATGGGCTAATGTCTTAAATGGAATATTGAAGCTGTTCAATGGTTATCACTGATGACTCATTTAGGTGCACAGTAAAAAATCCAAGTAGTGCAGAAATAAAAGAAAATAAAAAGATAGTTTCAAAGGGCATTTTGTATTAAAGCAGACAGGAATTTTCCAAGAGTTTATTATCATTACAGAAAAGCCATTACTGTGCAGTGGAAGCTTATCAAGGTGCCTAAGGGTAAGACTCCATACACATAAACCTTCAGTTTAGGGAAGGTTGAGCAATGTGATTCATAGTCACAGGAAGCTACGTCATTCAAAACCTTCTGCACCTGTGGTCCAAGCTCGTTAGTGTTCTTTGCAATTAAGAGATCTAATTTCTCAGCATCACCAGTAATGTATTGGTCTTGGGAACATGAAAGAATCAAAATTTAAGATCATGGCTTTTTTGTTTAAGGTTACAGTTTACCATTGTTGCAGGCATCTCTGTTTGGCAGAGTCAGAAGCCCAATGAGGAGACAGTGAGAGTTCATTGCACGAAGCTGTGAGGATTGAAGCTAGGTGTGGTGTTGTTTCTTTTACTCTCTTGTTCCTTTAGGGCCTGCCACCCAGTTCTCAATTAAATTTCACACATGGAGGCTTATTTTTTTTCTTATAAATGCTTGACTTTGGCTTGTTTCAAGGCAGGTTGTTTTTAACTTAATTGATCTCTCTACAATTTCCCCCCTGGCCTTATCTTTATTCTGTATTCCTCTCTTTATTTCTTACTCCATGGCTTGCTGTGTAGCTGGATTAAAGGCTCCTGTTGTTTCCTTCTTTTGTTGCCTCTTCTTTCTGTTTTCCTCCCAGATTTTCCATCCCATTTATTCTCTTTTCCTGGCAGCCCTGCCTGTCCTTTCTTGTCATGCGATTGGTCATTCAATCTTTTTTTTTTACACCAACCAGGTATTTTAAATAGGCAAAGCATCAAAACTTCACAGAGCTAAACCAATGCAGCACTTCTTTGCATCATTAAAACAATTTTCCACAGCTTAAATAAATATAACACACTTAAAAATGTTATTTCACAACATACTGGGTTACATTTTGAGCCCAAAGATGTTAAGATACCTAAGTTATGACAGAACTTCCATGGAGACCTAGCTGCTATTAGTGAGTGGAAGTTACCAAAGAGAGAAATGCATGAGAAGTTGCAAGGATAAGGCTATTTAAGTCATTTGAAACTGAAGCCATACATCTGACAGGAGAGCTACAGGATTTGAGGTTTTCTTGCCCTGCTTCAGTCTTGGTTCAAACTTCCCTTACTGTGTCTTTATTTTTCTCTTTTGGGATGTTAATGGTATTTTGTGCCACTGATGTTAGAAAGAGGTAATGTGTTTTCAGGTTTTATAAGATGTTGCTGTCAACAGATTGTCTTGAGTGCCAGAGGAGACATTACACATTTGGACAGTGTAGGGACCATTGCAGATGAGGATCATTAAATGTCTATCCTTGAAAGGACTAACTGCAATTTTTCCATTGTTGACCATGAGCTAATAGTGGCCGGGGTCAGAATGTACTTGATTGAATGAACAACCTCCCAGAAAAGATCATGTATTTGAAAAAGTTTCTTTCCTTGGTGGCTTTCTTTCAGTTTCCTGTGAATCTTTAGTAGGAGAAGCCTATCTAGATGAAATTCCTCATTGTATGTGATGAGTCTCAATACCCTCAACTTATTTCCTGACATTTATATCTACTGTTTTGTGCTTGTCATTAATTAGACAATTTACCTCTTATACTAAAATGATTTTGCCATCATTATAGGCTTGATTTCTATATTCTATATATTACCTATATTCTATAGGTTAAAATGAGATATAGCAGAAACAGTTGCTATTAAGGAGTTTGGCAACCAGCTATTTTAATTTTTTTCTTTGCTTGTCAAAGTAGCCCTTACGGTGTGGCTCCAAATTCCTGAAAGTAAAGGGGGGCATAATTTCTGGCTCTATTGACTTTTATATTATTGGGTGATAGCCTTGGAATATAGGTTTTTTATATGTCAACTATATGCTGCTGTGCTGTGCCTCATGCATATCTTGAATTTTAAAATTTTAAAGAGGGTATCACTATGAATCCCAGGATACCATGTATTTATGACATTAATACTGCCTTAGAATTCTGAGTCAGTTATTGGAGGTGCATTAATTTCTTCTGGATGGTTATGCTTGATTTGATTTTTCTTAAATCAAATATGACTATTTTATATGTCTGCATGGATATTCATTACATGGGTACGTGGGTCACCGAAGTGATCAAAAGATCTCAGAATTCCTGATCATGGAACAATAGAAAGTTGTGATCCCCATGTAAGTACTGGAAAATGTGCCCACCTCCATTCAAGACCAGCAAGATCTCTGAATTCCTCTGCCTTTTCTCCAGCTCTCTGTTGATTATTTGTGACCAACATTTATATTTCTAGTGTTTTCATCTGTCCATTTTAACTGCTTTATACATGAAGTTCCTTTCTATAAAATGTTATTGGACTTACAGTTTAAATTATGACACTTCAGATGTCTGGAAGATGAATACAGAACTGGAGTGAATACAAAATTACTTGTAAGAACTTCAGTAACAGCCTTTAAATTATTTCTATCCCATTTGGTTTTTTTTTTATTGTTTTTTGCAATGGAGACAGTGATTTAATGTGTACTTCTACCTGTCCTGGACCTGATTGCCTAGACTTGACTGGCAGTCAACTCAGAGACAAATATACCCACCTCTGTTTTCTGAGTATTGTAGTTAAAGGCACAATATACCAATACACCCAGTGTGTGTCCATATTACTTTTTTTGTGTGGTCTATAACTCTTTATACAATTTTCTCATGCTATATACTGTTGATCTTTTTTTTTTTTTTTAACTGTTGATCTTTTTCAATACCTCTTCCTCTCAATAGATGTTGCTCTTATGGGGTGGTATCCCATACAAAGGGTACAGAAACTACAGAGTTGACTCTGCTTTTCAATTTCCCTCTAAAGTGACTGTCTAAGTCATGGAATAAGAGTGGGGAACACCAGAATCATATGACTATACTGTCAAAGAAGTATATATTTCTAACATTGCCACTGTCATGCTTTTCATTTTAAACATTTATGGTATATTTTAGAAGGCAGTGACCTATGATGATGTGCATATCAACTTCACTCGGGAAGAGTGGGATTTGCTGAATCCTTCCCAGAAGAATCTCTATAAAGATGTAATGCTGGAAACCTACAAGAACCTCACTGCTATAGGTAAAAATGAATTTCCTCATGTTTTAAAATATGGAAACAACTTTTCCTTGGTTAAGGATGTTGTTCTGCAATTTGATTTAGAAAAAGAATGAGGTGAATACAGCAGTCATAGTTCTTAGGTGCACTTAAGATAATAAGCTAAATGTTTCACATTGTTAAATGATATAACATATATTCTGGTACTGTATTTTAGGATACATTTGGGAAGACCATAGCACTGAAGAACATTGGCAATGTTCTAGAAGACATGCAAGGTAATTTTCATGTGCAAGTTGATAACAATGTGCCTCTGATGAGATTGCACTTTCTCCTAGAACTTTTAAACAAAAGCAACAGTGTAAATAAGCACAGCTTTAAGTGCATAGACCCTTATTAAATCCTCACAAATCCATATACCTCAATTTCATGTATATGAATTATTCTTCCTTTACTATGTGTATCATACACTACCCTTGATATAAGCTTATGAGCATAGGGACATGGAAAGATTTAACATACCTCTCCTTAAGAACAAAAAGAAGATAAGCAGTAGTTCCCATGTAGAGTATACTTGTTGAATTTGATTCAAGTATACAATAATGAACGTTTTCTACCATCATTATTAATATATAAACATTACAAAACTTCCCCATGAATTCTAGGTCTGTGCAAATACTTCTGAATGTCCTAGTTCACTTAGCAAATGAAATATGATTCACAGTATAGTAAAATTTATGTATGCAGTAAAGTTTTTGAAGCTCTCAGTTTAATCAATTGTCTTCTAAAATATGAATAATATCATATAAAATGTTTTTGTAAATGTCAAAAAGTAAACCATGAAACAAAGGAATTTATCATTATATTTATTTTCCTAGATGCAAACTGAACCCTATTTAAAAAGCAAGCATGATTTTATACAGAGTTATTAAACCTTAATAACTAATTCCATTTTAGAATTGGAACAAGTTATAAAGCTAATTCATACAGATACCAAGGTTCAACGGTGTATTGAATGTGGTAAAGCTTTTAAATGTGCCAATTATCCTTGCAGGATTGAAAGAAATCAAAATGGAGAGAAGAAACTTTCAGTGTATACTCACGGTGTTAAAGTCTTGTCTTATGACACTCACCTGCTAAGGAATGAAAACCCATATAATGGAGAAAAACCCTCTAAAAGTAAGCAATGCAGTAACGCCTTTGCTTATCACAGTCATATTCAAGTGCTTAGAAAACACACTGGAAAAAAACCCTATGAATATCGTCAAGCTGATAAAGACTTTGTTCTTTATGAAACTCATCAAAGTCATAAAAGAACACATACGAAAGAGAAACACTATGAATGCAATCAGTGTCGTAAGGCCTATGCGTGTCAAACTGATCTTCAAAAGCGTAAGAGAACAGATACTGGAGAGAAACCCTATGAATGTAATCTGTGTGGTAAGGCCTTTGCAGCTCAGAGTAATCTTCGCAACCATAAAAAAACACATACTGGAGAAAAACCCTATGAATGTAATCAGTGTGGTAAGGCCTTTGCAGCTCGGTGTAATCTTTGCAAGCATAAAAGAACACATACTGGAGAGAAACCCTATGAATGTAATCAGTATGGTAAGGCCTTTGCTAAAAACAGTGCTGTTCAAAAGCATAAAAGAACACATACTGGAGAGAAACCCTATGAATGTAATCAGTATGGTAAGGCCTTTGCTAAAAACAGTGCTGTTCAAAAGCATAAAAGAACACATACTGGAGAGAAACCCTATGAATGTAATCAGTATGGTAAGGCCTTTGCTAAAAACAGTGCTGTTCAAAAGCATAAAAGAACACATACTGGAGAGAAACCCTATGAATGTAATGAGTGTGGTAAGGCCTTTGCAGCTCAGGGTGATCTTCACAAGCATAAAAGAACACATACTGGAGAAAAGCCCTATCCATGTAATCAGTGTGGTAAGGCCTTTGCATGTCACAGTCATCTTCAATTGCATAAAAGAACACATACTGGAGAGAAGCCCTATGAATGTAATCAGTGCGGTAAAGCCTTTGCATGTCACAGTCATCTTCAATTGCATAAAAGAACACATACTGGAGAGAAACCCTATGCATGTAATCAGTGTGGTAAGGCCTTTGCAGCTCAGGGTAATCTTCACAAGCATAAAAGAACACATACTGGAGAGAAACCCTATGAATGTAATCAGTGTGGTAAGGCCTTTGCCCAGCACAGTCATCTTCAAAGTCATAAAAGAACACATACCGGAGAGAAACCCTATGAATGTAATCAGTGTGGTAAGGCCTTTGCAGATCAGAGTAATCTTAAAAAGCATAAAAGAATACATAGTGGGGAGAAACCCTATGAATGTAATCAGTGTGGTAAGGTCTTTGCTGACAACAGTGGTCTTCAAAAGCATAAAAGAACACATACTGGAGAGAAACCTTATAAATGTAGTCAGTGTGATAAAGCCTTTGCACGACATACTCATCTTCATTTGCATAACAGAACACATACTGGAGAGAAACCCTATGATTGTAATCAGTGTGGTAAAGCCTTTGCACGACTCAGTCATCTTCAATTGCATAAGAAAATTCATAGTGGAGAGAAACCCTATGAATGTAATGAATGTGGTAAGGCCTTTGCGCATCAAAATAGTCTTCAATTGCATAAAAGAAAACATACTGGGGAGAAAGAAACCCTATGAATGTAATCAGTGTGGTAAGGCCATACACATCACAGTTATCCTCAAATGCATAGAAGAACATGTAGTAGGAGCTGCGGGCCTGCTTTTTGTCCCGCCCGGTTCCCACATGGTTGGCTTTATATGTGAAATAACAACACACAAACTGTATTCATTTAAACACTGCCTGGCCCATTATATCTAGCCTCTTCTAGGCTAATTCTCAAGTATTAATTTAGCCCATTTCTAATCTGTGTAGCACCGGTAGGTGTGCTTACCGGAAAAGATTCAGCATGTCTGACCTGGTGGCTTGCTCCATCGTGTCTGGCCCAGAGAGGAGAGGAAATTGAGTCTGAGCTCACTTCCTCTTCCTCCCAGCATTCTGTTCTGTTTACTCCACCCACCTATGTTCTAACCTATGAGGGCCAAGCAGTTTCTTTATTTTTTAACCAATGACCTTCCTCCATCAAGAACACATTCTAGAGAGAAACCCTATGATTGTAATATTTTTGGTAAGGCCTTTGCACAAAACAGCCATCTTCAAAAATACAAAAGATCACAGACTACATCATAGAACCCCTATGAATGTAGTAGTGTGGTTAGGCCTTTGGAGACCACTCTTCTCTTCAAGGTAATAAAATAACACACAGTAGAGGGAAACCTTATGAATGTATAGTAGTGTGAGAAAGCCTTTTCACATCTTATCTTCAAATGCATAAAAGAACACAGACGGGAGAGATAACTGTGAATTGAGTCTGTGGTAAATCCTTTGTCACAACCATCTCCAAATGCATAAAATAAACCATCTTGCAGAAAACTATGAACTCAGTGTGTGCATTCTTCAAAAACATGAGAAAAACCGTAATATATGAAACTCTAAGTGAATTTAGTGTTTTAATGTTTTGTACTTCATACAGGAGTAAGACTTTTGTGTATAATCAATCTGAGAAACTTATGCATATTACCCTAATCATTTGGACATTGGAAGAAACAGAGGGCTTATTATAACTTATTTTTTAAAGATCTTATGCCCACACACATATAGTCAGTTAGCCAACAGCGGTTATTGTGTAGATAAAAATGGATAGTGTAAAAATCTGTTCAAGCACTATGAAATCTCTTTATTTTGTTTGAACTAGCAAACTAATGGACAAAACCTTTTTTGAAGCCTTATGGGTAAGAGAAATGACTAGTCAAAGAAATACACCTTGGACCTGAAAGCAGAGCTAAAGGAAAGTACTTTTTCTCTGAATCTCGAACTAGTTAAAGAAACAACATCTCCCTGAAAGCAGCCCAAACATTAAAGTACCAGTGAAAGAAACACACTCTCAAAACACAACTAGCAAGTTGGGAGCGTAGGTCCCAGTCCCTCGCATCTATCCCAGCCCCCAGGCCTGGTCTGGACTCCCTGGGGGTGGGGTCAGGACCACTCCACAGGGTCTTTAAGTGATCCCCCAAAAGAGGAACATGTGGTCTCCCTCTCTTCCTCCTGGGGGTCGCATTTCTGCAGCTTCCTGGTTCCCTCTCAGGGCCACCTGAGAGCACAGATCGCCCATTAAACTTGTATATTTCTTAATTTGGCTTGTTTTGATTTGGCTTGATTGGGAATTTTGCGTCGGCGGGGAGCTAGTATTAAGATATATTCCTAGGGGCTGGAGAGATGGCTCAGTGGTTAAGAGCATTGCCTGCTCTTCCAAAGGTCCTGAGTTCAATTCCTGGCAACCACATGATGGCTCACAACCATCTGTAATGAGGTCTGGTGCCCTCTTCTGGCTGCAGACATACACATAGACAATTGTGTACATAATAAAATAAATAAATACATTTTTTGGGGGGGTTTCGAGACAGGGTTTCTCTGTGGTTTTTGGAGCCTGTCCTGGAACTAGCTCTTGTAGACCAGGCTGGTCTCGAACTCACAGAGATCTGCCTGCCTCTGCCTCCCGAGTGCTGGGATTAAAGGCGTGCGCCACCACCTCCCGGCAAATAAATACATTTTTTTTTCTTTTTTTTTTTTTTTTTTTTTTTTGGTTTTTTGAGACAGGGTAAATAAATACATTTTTAAGAAAGGAATATTCCTAACATTTTGGAGGTTCTGCCAAGCTAGGGGAGGCCCTTTCCACTTGGCAGGCCATGTGTTGAAAGGCCCCTAGTCTATAGTTTGAGCTCTCTACGCCACGCTTAAAACTGGCTTCTGGGCCACAGCGGCTGCATCTTGGTGAGTCCCTTTTCTTATCTATGCTATAGGGTTCTGGGGGACCCATTCATACTTATTTTTGTCATTTTTGAATTCCCGCTAAAGTCATGAACTCACACCGGGAATTCGAGTCAGGGGGCAGTCAATCCCGCAGGATCAGGCTTGGCTGAGTTGGAGATCTGTCTGTCCTGGGACACCAGGCATCCAATATATATTTGAGGATGTGCTAAAATGGACTTAGGCCACATGGTTGGGCATAGACTCTAAAATGGACACTTAAAGTTCAAAGCAGGTCTGTTGTTGCCCCTATAAGCCTCTTACAAAAATCTTTTTAAATTGAGCTTGTCTGATACAAATAAACAGAGCTTACATATATATGTCCATGATTTTTGGCCTCTGCGCTCTTGCCCCCCCCTTAGTAGCAAGTGTCTCTCAGCACCACACTGCCAGAGGCACTGGCCCCTCTCCAACTCCTTCAAGCCCACACTTCCCAACCCCTCCTGTGGAGCAACATTCTTTCCCCTCCCTTTCCCAATTCAGAGGTTCAAGGTCAACTTCAACCTTCCCCTCCCCCTCCTACCTCACTGCACTCCTGGATCCCCTCTGCACACTGGGCTAGTCCCTCCCCTGTTCCCTTTTCTCTTCCAAGTCTATCAGGTAGAAAAGTGGCTAGGTTCCTTTTCTACTAATCATTCTGCTTCCTCAGTCAGAACCAGATATTAGGAAAAAAATGATGAGGATGGTCCCCAAACTCCTATATGGGAATCGGTGAAAATGGCCTTTAAAGTTTTTAATGCCTGAGAGGAATCAGCTGAGTCTTCCCGACAGACAAAGCTACAACAATCTAGAGGCCCAGGCCTTAGCAGCTGCCCTAAGGTCACAAGAAGGCGGACAAGGGAAGCCAATCATAGGGCTGTATCAAGTGTGGCCTAAATGGTCTCGTGGCACGATATTGCACTACACCTGCTCCGAGGTTGTGCCCTACCTGCTAGCAACCTGGACACTGGAAATCACAATGCCACAATACGGGCTTGTCCTCTATGCCAAGCCACAGAGGTCTGGCCTCATCACTATCGGCCAGTGAAGCTGTGCCAGCCTTCAAACATCTCAGCCTTGCAGAGGCTGCCCGGATTTGGTTTCTCCCATAACCCTTGCCTAGCCTAGGGCCATGCTACAAATGGCGGGTAAGTCCATTACTTTTATTCTCACTCGAGCCTTAAGTTTCCCTCACCAATTTCATCTATGGGGATAGATGGGACCAGTTCCTCCCCCGCTTAAAACTCTGCCACTGCCCTACATTCTTTTTTTTTTTTTTTTTTTTTTTTTTTTTGGATTTTTTGAGACAGGGTTTCTCTGTAGCTTTTGGTTTCTGTCCTGGAACTAGCTTTTGTAGACCAGGCTGGACTCGAACTCACAGAGATCCGCCTGCCTCTGCCTCCCTAGTGCTGAGATTAAAGGCGTGTGCCACCACTGCCCGGCTTGCCCTACATTCTTGTAGGACAATTTTTCTCCCATTCTTTCTTAGTGCTACCAGCTTGCTCAGCACCTTTACTGGGTGGAAATATCCTTAGCCGCTTCCCCAAAGCTTTGTTCCGCTTCTTGGAGTCCCTTTTAAACACACCCATCTCTAAGAAACAATTTTACAGGTTCCCTCCTCCTGCCAGACATGTGTTCAGGTCAACCCACAAGGAGCTCTCCACATACACCAGCTTTGTGAACACCAACCGGGCAAAGATTGGCAGGTTAATTTCACCCATATGCTTACTCAAAAAAAATTGTTATCTATTAACACATATGGACACTTTTACAGGATGGATAGAAGCATTTTCAGTCTCCAGGGAAACAGCAGATGCAGTGGCTCAGGGTCATGGAGCTGGTGTCAGAAGCTCTCAACATCTGGACAATGGGACTCATCAAACAACAACTAACCAAGCTCTTCACTGAACTCAGGTTATCTTGGCACTCGCCTCAGGGCCACCCCATGTTCCCCTATGGGCCTGAGACCTTTTGAGTTGCTTCATGGCAAGCCCTTTCTCCTTAACCATCACCTCCCAGCAGGAAACAACCTTCTTCAAGACCCAGAAATAGCACTTTTGGGTATATATTAAAAAGATGCTCAATAGTGCCACAATGACATGTGCTCACCTATGTTCCTAGCAATATTGTTTGTAATAGCCAGAACCTGGAAACAAACTAAATGTCCCTCAACCAAAAAATGGACAAGGAAAATGTGGTACATTTATACAATGGAGTACTACACAGCAGAAAATAACAATGTCTTGAATTTTGCAGGCAAATGCATCAAACTAGAAAACATTATTTTGAGTGAGGTAACCCAGACCCAGAAATAAAATTATCACATGCACTCACTCATAAGTGGTTTTTAAGCATAAAACAAAGAAACCCAGTCTACGAATCATAATCCTAGAGAGCCTCAACAACAATGAGGACCCTGCCAGGCGGTGGTGACACACACTTTTAACCCCAGGACTTGGGAGGCAGAGGCAGGTGGATCTCTGTGAGTTTGAGACCAGCCTGGTCTACAAGAGCTAGTTCCAGGACAGGCTCCAAAACCACAGAGAAACCCTGTCTCGAAAAACCAAAAACAAAAACAAAAACAAACCAATGAGGACCCTAAGAGAAATCTACATGGGAAGTAGAAAAAGACAAGTTCTCCTGAGTAAATTGGGAGCATGGGGATCTTGGGAGAGAGTCGAAGGGGAGGGGAGCAGAGAAAAATGTAGAGCTCATTAAAAATAGATAAAAAAAATGACGCTTCAATGCGTAGGCAAAATTTTCACATAAAATCTGAAATAACTTGGGAAAAGATTCTAAACACCCAAAAAGCATAGTCAAACACAGCTTCTTTGTAACTGCCTTTTTTGGTGGGCTGTGTTTGACCAGAGGCTTGTCCCCTTTAACAGAGGGCTTCCTGTCTCAGCATTGGTGACAGATAAAGCAGCTCTTTTAAGAGATCCTAAGTTTAGTGATTATGTGTCTTCTTTCTCCACCTGACCTGAGGGCCCAGGCTTCGATCCTGCTAGCTGCTTTCCCTGTATTTCTGTAATTGAAACTATGTGTGGAGCCTGATTTGACTCTCTAAAACAGACTCTCTCTGGTGTGAAGGCCATTAATTTACAAGTGGCTGCTGCCCCTCTCTGGTCTTTTGTTCAATATGGCTGCCTCTTGAATAGTTTCTGGGCACCATTATGGGGAATTACCTTCAAATGCTTTCCAGAAATGTCTTTTCTTAGTCAGTACACCGATCTACTTGGTTACATTCAGTATAACCTATTGAAATTTACCACAAAGTTCTGGGACCAAAGATAGTCTGACTTCTACTGTGGAATGGTATTTCTTGCACTTCTAATTTTGTGTCCAATTTATTGATAGTTCAAAATGATGAGTTAGTTAAATGCATGATGGTTAATTATAGTCTATAAATAAAAGTCAGGATAAAAGTAATTTTTGATGTGTTAGCCTACAAAAGTGATTTCTTTCTTTTTTTTTTTTTTTGGTTTTTTTCGAGACAGGGTTTCTCTGTGGTTTTGGAGCCTGTCCTGGAACTAGCTCCTGTAGACCAGGCTGGTCTCGAACTCACAGAGATCCGCCTGCCTCTGCCTCCCGAGTGCTGGGATTAAAGGCATGCGCCACCACCGCCCGGCCAAAAGTGATTTCTTTACTGACACCACAAGGTGGTGCCACCAATAAATGCAAACAATGTGACTGTTCAGACTAGCCAATTATAAACCACCTACAACCTAGTGTGGCACATGAATGAATACGTACATATATCCAAGAATATGTGCACATGAAAGAAATGATCTCACTAGTCTTCACAATAAAGTGTACTTGTTCAGATAAACACATTCATTAAATTGAGGCAAGGGATTGAAGTAAGACAGCAAGAACTCCCAAAGGCTTGCAAATCAGTTGGTAGTCTGAAATGACTGCATAAGAAAGCTTCCTTTGGAGTACTGCAGATGATTTAAAAGCTATCAGCTGAAACTTATTTGTTTCTTAAACATGCACCACTGCCAAATGTAATATCTTTGTACAAATTCAGCAATGTGAAGGTTAAATCATGTAGGAAACAAACCCATTTAATTCCAGATGAATACTCTTGCTTCCCTCTAAGGAGAAATGCTATTTGAGTAACTATTTAAATAATATAAAAACATGTGTAATGGTATTATGTATTGCTATGCTAATTATATCTTAATCATATATTAACTGATATATTAAAATATTAATTGTTTAAACAGTATGTAAAGCAAAAATGAAAGGGTTACTGTCTAAAGTGGGTTATTTCAATAAAAGAAAACAGACTCAATTGTATAAGATTAGCATATTTTTGTCAAACTATAATTAATGTCATTATTTAAATTCAAACAAAACAGGCGGTCTGTTTCTTAACTTTGTTTTTACTTCTTGTGTAGTATAAATCATTGGCAAAAATTTCTCAAACTAGCCGGGCGGTGGTGGCGCATGCCTTTAATCCCAGCACTCGGGAGGCAGAGGCAGGCGGATCTCTGTGAGTTCGAGACCAGCCTGGTCTACAAGAGCTAGTTGCAGGACAGGCTCCAAAACCACAGAGAAACCCTGTCTCGAAAAACCAAAAAAAAAAAAAAATTCTCAAACTAACAAAATAAAGCAATTTTCTGCATTTTTACATTATAATAGCACATTTGCAGCTCATCTTTATAACCAACCTTTCTACAAAATTCTTGATACTTTTGTTCTTCACATACCAACTAAATGAACATTTGAAAACCATTTAAAAGTAATTGCCGCAGCTAGATTCATTTTTTTCTGCCCCTCATTTTTCATTGCTGAAGCTCTCACTTCCATGTGATTTATGAGGCTGCACTAGTTGATTAAGAACAGATGAAGAAATAGGTGGGTTGACATAGCCCAAGCTGTAATCACATTTAGTTTTGTGACGAACACAATACTGACTGTGACCGTCCTTCAGGAGTGCTTGAGCTTGTTGACCATTGTTGTCATCATTCATTTTGTCTCAGCACCGTGGCCTCATGAGGCACAGCACTGTTCCTCTATATGCGAACATTTAGGTCATTTGCACATTTAAGCCACCAAGGAAATACCTGCCATAAACATGAGAATCCTATACTTCTTCATTCTAATTTCAACAATATGGAAACTATGCTGAGGATATTGCTAGGATCTACAGTAATTTATGGCATTTTATGAGTACTCTATATTATGAAGACACAAACACAGGAATATAAAGAGAATGTCTATGCATTACAAGTCACTGTGTTTCCTATGGTAATGGTGCTGACCCATGGGCTTATATGTCCAAATGCACCAGAATACACACACTAAATATGTGTAATTTTACATCAACTCTAACAATGCAACATGCTGTCATTTAATTTTAGTTGATATATGTGGGAAATCCCAACCTCCTGCTATCAGAGTCTATTTCCCATGATACTACACAATCTCATGTCACATTGTTAAATTCTGGAATGTGCATTATTTTCACTGTTTGGTTTCTCATTTACATAATACTGAGTGTAGAATCTTTTAGATGAAAATAACAATGTATTCTTTGTCACTATCCTATACTGCAGTCTTCTTTCTGTCTCTTTACATTATTTTCCAAATCCACAAGCAAGAATGTTTAGAGTCCAGGGTGAATGATCAACACATGACTGAACAGAACCACACTCTGTCTTATGATCCATCAAACTCCCAGAAGATCTGACAACTTAGCCAACCTGCTCCTCCTGTTCAGAAGGCAATGCACCACTACGTACCATGGCATGACTTATGGTCTCCCTTACATTTCCCACAGAGCATTATAACCAGAGCATCATAAGAAGAGAAAACTAGCCGGGCGGTGGTGGCGCACGCCTTTAATCCCAGCATTCGGGAGGCAGAGGCAGGTGGATCTCTGGGAGTTCGAGACCAGCCTGGTCTACAAGAGCTAGTTCCAGGACAGGCTCCAAAACCACAGAGAAACCCTGTCTCAAAAAACCAAAAAAAAGCCGGGTGGTGGTGGCGCACGCCTTTAATCCCAGCACTTGGGAGGCAGAGGCAGGCGGATCTCTGTGAGTTCGAGGCCAGCCTGGTCTACAAAGGGAGTTCCAGGACAGGCTCCAAAGCTACAAAGAAACCCTGTCTCGAAAAACCAAAAAAAAAAAGAAGAAGAAGAGAAAACTAGAATAATCCCAAAATCTACCTCCCAATGGTGCCCCTTACCATCACCCTTCTGGGCCTCAAGAAAACAGCAGCTCCTCTACTAGATGAGCAGAGATCAAATGATTAGACTGCACAGGCTTTCCAGCTATGACCGTAGACCCTAGAGGAAGACAGGAGTCTCATCAAGGAAGTTTGTACTTTAGTAGAGACTCTTGTCAGTCTCTCAGTGCACTTCCTGTTCTTTTTCAGATACAGTGTTCCTTGTGTGCATATTCTACTACACACTTAATGTTCAGTGCAGATTATCCTCTGCATAATAACTCATAAATCCTGATCCCAAACAAAGGTCACATTTAAACAGTAACTTCTGTTAAAGCAAAAAGAGGCCTTGAATTAGAAAACAGTGAAGAAGCTATGGAAGGGCTTAGAAGAAGGATAAAGTAGAGGGAAACAATTGTTATCCCCAAAAGTTGTTTTTAAAAGTTGAAGTAGGATTTATGGCCTTGTGCTCTAGAGTTGAAAGATTCATATTAGATCACAAGTTTTAGTCACACATTTTCTCTCAGGATGTTGATCTTAAACCTGTAAAATAAGAGTTCTTTTAGGCAGACTCAGAGCATTTTACCCAGTTCTATTTTGTTTACACTAGTGTGCCGTCTGAAATTTAGTTCCATAATAAGTTCCATTCTTTATCAAAATTTTCAATTCCCTGGTCTGTGTAATCTAGAAATGAACAGTCAGAACATATATCAATTACAATGTGATATTTTGTGTTTGTTCCAACAAAGCTTGCCTGGCGATTAGAGGCTGGAGGTAACCACTATTGGATGACAGGATCTGACAAAAAGTTGGCTCCTGCTTTTAATTCTAGCATTTGGGAGATGAAGACAAGAATATAAGGTGGGGAGCCGGGCGGTGGTGGCGCACGCCTTTAATCCCAGCACTTGGGAGGCAGAGGCAGGTGGATCTCTGTGAGTTCGAGACCAGCCTGGTCTACAAGAGCTAGTTCCAGGACAGGCTCCAAAACCACAGAGAAACCCTGTCTCGAAAAACCAAAAAAAAAAAAAAAAAAAAAAAAAGAATATAAGGTGGGTGGAGACAGGATCTCATCCCCCATTTGGTCTGATGATTTGGAGAGGTAAAAAGTGAATTCGACTGCTGGGTTGCTTCTCTCTTCTGCCAGCTGTTCCCCCAATATCTTCTCTGGGATTTTATTAACAATACAAATTAGGACCATGCATCAATCAATCATCTTAACTACTTATTTCTGAAGTGTACTACTTTCAAAAGATGGAAATATTTGTGCTCCTTTCTGTCTATAACTTTTTGTGCTTGGACTGCACATGGTTTAAAGTTGACCTTTGAACTCAATTCTTACACAGGAGGGCACTCATTTACTGGTCTATATTTCTTTCTAACTGATCAGATAAAGGACAGCATTGAAGCAGTTGAAGGACTTTCTTTCCAGTGCTGTGCAGCAGAGGGATTATGAGGTCAATAGAATTCTCAACTGCATAGTGTAAGGTAAGCCTAATCTAAAGGAGACATTGCTCTCAACAGAAATAAATAATCAATATAACTTGAGAAAACAAGAAAGAAATTCTTTTTTTTTTTGAGACAGGGTTTCTCTGTGGTTTTGGAACCTGTCCTGGAACTAGCTCTTGTAGACCAGGCTGGTCTCGAACTCACAGAGATCTGCCTGCCTCTGCCTCCCAAGTGCTGGGATTAAAGGTGTGTGCCACCACCGCCTGACAAGAAAGAAATTCTTAATGACCTGGAAACAATGGGGAACAGAAAGAAATAAGAGATTAGTGCAAGGATAAATTTAAAGAAATTCAAATTTAAAAATTAAAACTCATAATTGTTTTTAAAAAAAAATTATAACTGAAAAAAACATAGCTATATTGACTTTCCAAAAGTTAAAATAATCCCTGAACTGAGGGAATGGCATTGATATTACTTCACCCTGTGCTTATATGTAATGTTAGCTGCTGAGACCTGTCACCTGACATGCAGTTACAGCTCATGGATGGAACAATGACAGCAAGATTGCACATATCTGTATGAGAGTTCCTTCTTGCAAATCCCATATTCTTTGGCTCAATTAATCTTCCCACATTGTACACAGAAATCTGGTCTGACTTCATTTACATGACATGGATCAATACATTTTGGGAAAAAAATCACATATCCATCTACAATCATGTCTTATTTCATAATGGTGACTCCACAACTGTTTGACTTCAATGTTTTCCCTATAGTGTACACAGTAAACTATTCCATCTATTATGGTCTGAAGGCAAAAACCATGTTCCACACACAAATCCTTTTTCTATTACTGAAATGGAAAGTTGACTATATGACTCAAATTTTATGACTAAGTGGTGAATGAGTTGTTTAATCTAAAAATTTAGTTGGTTTAATCATGAGAACAAGGTCATTTACCCAGGGAACAATGGAGTGGGATCAAGGGTACTTGATCCAAAATAAGAACTTTTGAGCCGGGCGGTGGTGGCGCACGCCTTTAATCCCAGCACTCGGGGGGCAGAGGCAGGCGGATCTCTGGGAGTTTGAGACCAGCCTGGTCTACAAGAGCTAGTTCCAGGACAGGCTTCAAAACCACAGAGAAACACTGTCTCAAAAAACCAAAAAAAAAAAAAAAGAACTTTTGAGTCAGAAACATTATTCTACAAACTGGAGATACTTATATTCTAGAATTAATGTGCCTTCCTCTGGATAAATTATCCCACAAACTTAAAAGTTTAATAAACAAAATCTCTGTAAAAACTGCATGCTGGGGTGGTTAATTTAAAAAAGAGGAGTCAGCCTGGAAAAAATTTTGCCTACCACAAAAAATGTCAGTTTTAAGTCTCTTTTGGGTTCAGGACCAAGGTTATACTGTGAACAATTTAAAAAGGAACAGGAGAACCTAGGCAGTGGTTGCACATGCCTTCAATCATAGCACTTGGAAGGCAGAGGCAGGTGTTGTGACTTCAAGGCCAGCCTGGTCTACAAGAGGTAGTTTCAGGACAGTTCTAAAGCTACAGAGAAATCCTGCCTTGAAAAACAAAACTAAACAAAAAATTAACAACAACAACAAAGACAGAAGGCATATATAACCACTTAGGCAAATGGAGATTTACAGCCAGGCGGTGGTGGCGCACGCCTTTAATCCCAGCACTTGGGAGGAAGAGGCAGGTGGATCTCTGTGAGTTCGAGACCAGCCTGGTCTACCAGAGCTAGTTCCAGAACAGATTCCAAAACCACAGAGAAACCCTGTCTCGAAAAACCAAAAAAAAAAAAAAAAAAAAAAAGGAGATTTACAGAGCAAAACCATCTTTTTGATCGTGCATAATGAGCAGAAATTCTAAAAGAACCAAGTCTAAGTTAGTTTCTGGTGCTGTCAATCTTTAGTTCTTCTGGGTCATGAAGGCTGAGGAAAAGATAAACTTACTATATCAGCCTTTTCCACCTCACTATTATTAATGACATGCTCATGAGGCTGAAGACTCAGCACTTAGAACACTGGATACTCATCCACGGGGCCTAACATTGATACCCAGCACCTCCAGTCAAAGAGGATTAGACACCATCTTTTTTATCACCACTGGTAACTGGGATGTGGGGCTATAAGCCAAAGTTGGGTAACCAAGAGGAGCAGTACTTTGAGACAATGCTCCAGTTCCCACATATGTCATTATAATGTGGAAGGTGATGGTGTTCCACTGTTCCTTCTGTTTCTTAGCACATAAATGCCCTCTAGATGGTTGTCAAATGATTCAATGGATTGAATGTGAATGGAATATCTATAATGCTTATGTTATTGTTATCACAGCTTTTTATGTGAGCAAAGATACTAAAAAGTTGGTTGAAATCAATCTGAGTCCAGCCAGATTTTATTAGCAAAAAGTTACATTATTTGAGATAGGCTCTTTCTTTTAGAATTTTGAGACAGGATACTTCCTCATAGCTATGGATACCATGAATTTATTATGGGGAAGAAGCTGGCCTCACTATGATCAGGCCCACCCACAATCCAGTGTGCTATAATTATAGCCATACACCTGTAAGTCCAGTTGAAAGATGTGTTTTTAAAGGACTTATCATTGAGTCAGAGAAAAAATAATAAGATTTAAAATGGAGCATCATTGTTTTGATGAATAGTAATTTTTCTTTTCTTTCTTTTTTTTTGTTTTTTGTTTTTTGCTTTTTTCGAGACAGGGTTTCTCTGTGGTTTTGGAGCCTGTCCCGGAACTAGCTCTTGTAGACCAGGCTGGTCTCGAACTCACAGAGATCCGCCTGCCTCTGCCTCCCAAGTGCTGGGATTAAAGGCGTGCGCCACCACCGCCCGGCTGAATAGTAATTTTTCATGAAATTCTATAATTTAAATGGCCAACTCATTTCATATGTTCTCAATAACGGGTTATTTTCTTTGCATTGTTAATTCCATCTGTTTAAAAATGTTTGAAGTGTGACTGTGTGAATACACCTGTGCCATGATGTGTATGTAGCACTGTCAGGAAAACTAACAGGAGTTTATGGTCTACTTCTGCTTTGTGAGTTCTAGTGATTAAACCTTTGGAGTTATTTGATCACAAATGACCTCAATGGTACTTTTTTTTGGTTTTTTTTGAGACAGGGTTTCTCTGTGGCTTTGGAGCCTATCCTGGAACTAGCTCTGTAGACCAGGCTGGTCTTGAATCCACAGAGATCCGCCTGCCTCTGCCTCCCGAGTGCTGGGATTAAAGGCGTGTGCCACCATCGCCCGGCTCAATGGCACTTCTTGTGAAGTGAAGAAATATGACAAAATTTTTAGAAGTATTGTGCATAACCAAGAGATAGAACCCAGGTCAGACTTAGCAGCAATGAACTTTACTAAATGAGGCAATTTTCTGGTGCATAATTTTGGTTCTAAGAAAGTGTTATAAATAAATGTGTAGCCCACAAAATGAACAAATGTTTCTGTTGTAATGTTTCTTCAAATTGAAATTGAGCACCACTGAAATGGGTCAGGAGGAAAGGAGTGTTGTGTGTAAGACTAGAAACATATCCTCAATTTTCTATAAAATGTCAAGGTGTGGTATTAGATACACAGTTGTTTGCTGCTTCTCATACATTATTACATCCATATCAGATACATGAAAATCTTTGAATACACACATGAATTATTTAATGTTTCTTATAATCTCTTTTATTAGTCATTTTAACATTTACATTGCTAAATTCTCTTGAAAACTCAGCACATTGGAAGTTCATCATCTACCCTTGGACTTGTACTCAAGCAGAAGAGAAATGAGCATCATGAGTTCAAATATATCCCTGAATCATTACTGACATCCAAGGTAAGATGAACAACAAATAACAAAATCTCAAGGGAATTTGTGAAAAGATGAAAATCAAAACCAGAAACACAAACCACAACCCTTATGTGTAAAGCATGATCAAACATGGCCTGATATTTCAATAACCAATGGGATAAATTATATGATGGAGGCTCCATTATATACATTACAGTAGAAAAATACGTATCACTAGGTACAGACAGAATAGAAGATAAACTAAAGTCATATAAGTAATATAAGGTCTACAAAATAAACTTCACTAAATGGATTTGCCACATATACAGCACACTTTAGTGACTCCCTCAAATATTTTAAAATAGAAACCACAATACAATGATCTCCTCCGTCTGTCTTGACTGAACATGGTATGTAACTTACTTCTTTCAATACTATCATAAAAATAATTTTCATAAAACTAAAGAAATCTGTGATGTTTAATGTCATTAACAAAGTTTTTCATGAATATGCATTTCTTCTTTATGAGTTTGTTCCTATTGCAGACTTAAAAGTGTTCTAAATCAAATTTTTTTTTTTGAGACAGGGTTTCTCTGTGGTTTTGGAGTCTGTCCTGGAACTAGCTCTTGTAGACCAGGCTGGTCTCGAACTCACAGAGATCCGCCTGTCTCTGCCTCCCGAGTGCTGGGATTAAAGGCGTGCGCCACCACCGCCCGGCTTAAATCAAATTTAAAACATTGATAGCACGAGAGTCATGGTGAGGTGACTCCATGTTCCTTCCCAAGACTTCATGCAGGAGATTAGGATGTGAGATCTTAAGCTCCTGCTTCAGGTGCCATGTCTGACTATTTTTGCCATGGTGCCCTGTGCTTGAACAACCAGAGAGATGGGCTGGACTTTGTGCTCAGAGATTGGTTGGTTTTGTGCTCAGCGAACAAGGGTTAGAGTGTTTCTTTGGCTTTGGTTTGAGAGCCAAAGTGTGTTTCCTTCACTGGCTCTTTTTAACATTTTGGCTCTGTTTTAGGGTGATGTTTTTTTTTTTTTGTTTTTTTTTTTTTTTTTTTTTTTTGGGACAGGGTTTCTCTGTGGTTTTGGAGCCTGTCCTGGAACTAGCTCTTGTAGACCAGGCTGGTCTCGAACTCACAGAGATCCACCTGCCTCTGCCTCCCAAGTGCTGGGATTAACGGTGTGCACCACCACCGCCCGGCTAGGGTGATGTTCTTATAACTGGCTCTAGATTCAGGGACAAACTATTTTCCCTTGGATCTCATTTCAATAACAAGGTGTGATTCTTTGACTGGCTGATTTTCCTGCCTGTAGGACTTCATAACTCCAAAAATTATGTTTTTTCCATTAGTTTGCTGATGCAAATAAAATAAAGTGTTATCATATTGAACAGATTATTGACACTATCAGTTATTTTCTACAGAATGAATGCTGTTAGTCATCTGACTGTAAATGTATTGGCTTAGGATCTTGAAAAATAATTTATAATAAGCCCTCAGGTTCTTCTTCAGGTACCCAAAGGATATTGTAATTTGCAAAAGCTTTATCAGATTGATTACACACAAAAAGTTTAACTCTTGTATAAATTACAAAATATCACCACATTGAATTTATTTATAGTTTCACTGCAGTATGATTTTTGTAATGTTTTTGAAGTCTATATTCATCAAATTCATAGTTTCTATCCTGGATGGTGTATTTAATGTATTTGGAGATTATTGTGACAAAGGATTTACCACACAGATTCAATTCATGGTTATTCTTCTGTATATGTACATTCCTGCATTTGAAGATGATTAAGACATGAAAAGGCTTTATCACACTGATTTCATTAATACTGTTTCTTATTCTTTTAAGCCTTTGAAGATTACTGCAAAGGATTTGCTACACTGAATACATCCATGGAGTTTCTCTTTTGTATATTTGTGTATGCTTCTGAAGATCACTATGCTGTGCAAAGCTCTTACCACACTGATTACATTCAAAGAGTTCCTACCTAGGGTGAGATCTTTTATGCCTTTTAAGATTACTTAAACCTGAAAATGCCTTACCACACTGATTACATTCATATGGTTTCTCTCCAGAATGCATTCTTTTATGTTTTTGAAGACTACAGTGTTGGGCAAAGGCCTTACCACACTGACTACATTCATAGGGTTTCTCTCCAGTATGTGTTCTTCCATGGGATTTAAGAGTATTGTACCGAGCAAAGGCCTTACCACACTGATTACATTCATATGGTTTCTCTCCAGAATGTGTTCTTTTATGTTTTTGAAGAGTACAGTGTTGGGCAAAGGCCTTACCACACTGACTACATTCATAGGGTTTCTCTCCAGTATGTGTTCTTCCATGGGATTTAAGACTATAGTACCGAGCAAAGGCCTTACCACACTGATTACATTCATAGGGTTTCTCTCCAGTATGTGTTCTTTTATGCATTTGAAGATTACTGCATTGAGCAAAGGCCTTACCACACTGATTACATTTAAAGGGTTTCTCTCCAGTATGTGTTCTTTTATGCAACTGAAGGTGATAATGATGTGCAAAGGCCTTAGCACACTGGTTACATTCATAGGGTTTCTCTCCAGTATGTGTTCTTTTATGCTTTTGAAGAGCACTGTTTTCAGCAAAGGCCTTACCACATTGATTACATTCATAGGGTTTCTCTCCAGTATGTCTTCTTTTATGATTTTGAAGAGCACTATTGTCAGCAAAGGCCTTACCACAGTGATAACATTCATAGGGTTTCTCTCCCGTATGTGTTCTTTTATGTTTTTGAAGAGTGCTGTTCTCAGCAAAGGCCTTACCACACTGAATACATTCATATGGTTTCTCACCAGTATGTGTTCTTTTATGTGTTTGAAGATTACTGTGTTGGGCAAAGGCCTTACCACACTGACTACATTCATAAGGTTTCTCTCCAGTATGTGTTCTTTTATGGATTTGAACATAACTATGAACTGCAAAGGCCTTACCACACTGATTACATTCATAGGGTTTCTCTCCAGTGTGTATTTTTTTGTGGTTTTGAAGTTGACTCTGAGCTACAAAGGCCTTCCCACACTGAATACATTCATAGGATTTCTCTCCAGTATGTGTTCTTTCATTCCATTTAAGGTGACTGGCATGTGTGAAGGCTTCAGAACATTGAAAATATACTGAAAGTTTTTCTCCACCTTGAATTCTTTCAATCCTGCAAGAATAATTGGCACATATAAAAGCTTTACAATATTCAATAAACTGTTGTGCCTACACATTTGTATGAATTAATTATATAATATGTTCCAATTATAAAGAGGAATCTGATACTAAATTTTTTTTTGTTTTTTTTTTTTTTTTGTTTTTCGAGACAGGGTTTCTCTGTGGTTTTGGAGCCTGTCCTGGAACTCCCTTTGTAGACCAGGCTGCTCTCGAACTCACAGAGATCCGCCTGCCTCTGCCTCCCGAGTGCTGGGATTAAAGGTGTGCGACACCAACACCCGGCTGATACTAAATTTTTATAACTGTGTCTAAACTCATGTTTTGGTCTTAAATTAGGCACTGTTTTGCCACTTGGAAGATACTTCCAATAGCAAATTCCTTTCTGTTTTAGCTTATCATTTTACCTTCACAGAATCTTTTTTCTTTTTCTTTTTCTTTTTTTTTTTTTTTTGAGACAGGGTTTCTCTGTGATTTTGGAGCCTGTCCTGGAACTAGCTCTTGTAGACCAGGCTGGTCTCGAACTCACAAAGATCCACCTGCCTCTGCCTCATGAGTGCTGGGATTAAAGGCGTGCGCCACCACCGCCCAGCCAGAAACTTTTTTCTATATGATATTTTATACATATGTAAAGAGAATTGGATAAACTCAGAGCTTTAACATACATGAATTCTCCTGTACTGTGAATCATATTGCATATGCTATGTGAACTAGAACACCCAGAATTATTTGCACAGTTCTAGAACTCATAGAGCTTTTTGGATGTGTGATTTTGTTCGTGTATTACCAATGAGGGTGGAAAACCAGTTACTTGTATACTTGAAACAAATTCAACAAGTAGCCGGGCGGTGGTGGCGCACGCCTTTAATCCCAGCACTCGGGAGGCAGAGGCAGGCGGATCTCTGTGAGTTCGAGGCCAGCCTGGTCTACAAGACCTAGTTCCAGGACAGGCTCCAAAGCTACAGAGAAATCCTGTCTCGAAAAACCAAAAAAAAAATAAAAAAATCAACAAGTATATTCAACATGGGGACTACTGGTTATCTAATTGTTCTTAGAGAGTGGTATGCTACATCTCTCTATATCCCTATGCTAATACACTTGTATCAAGAGTAACATATGGTATACATAGTAAAGAAGAATAACCAATAAAAGATTTCCACATTGAATTCTCAGGGTTTGTCCTGCTGTTCCTCACAGACTTGTGGTATAGATATCAAAGTTTCTCAGAACAACTGCCATTGACTCAACTCTAACTGCTTCTTTCACTAAACTTAGTACAGTCACAAGAAGCGTATGAGGAATACAAGATTTACTATGGGCTATTGGTTTAGTACAAAGCTTGGCAGATATACTTATCATCTCTTCAATGTGTATACCTTTTGTATTATGAGTAGCAAGAAAGAAATTTATTTGCAGATCTACAACAAAGCTCTCATGGTTCTATGTCTCAAAGGATATCTTTTTAGCTATTGTTTTCTTGACTTCTTTCTTGAAAGAATGTCATTCAAATGCAATTCACATATATGAAATAGGGATTTTTGAGAATTGGATAAAACTGTATATATAAACAGTATTGCTTTAGACTAAAACTTTCAGGACACATAAAAATTTCATCAGAAGCTGGGCGATGGTGGCGCACGCCTTTAATCCCAGCACTCGGGAGGCAGAGGCAGGCGGATCTCTGTGAGTTCGAGACCAGCCTGGTCTACAGAGCTAGTTCCAAGACAGGCTCCAAAGCCACAGAGAAACCCTGTCTCGAAAAACCAAAAAAAAAAAAAAAAAAAATTCATCAGAGGCACATTGTTATCAGCTTGCATATGAAAATTACCTTTCATGTCTTCTAGAAAATTGACAATGCTCTTCACTATTATGGTCTTCCCAAAGGCATCCTAAAATATAATGCCCAAAAATGTATGTTATATTATTAAAAATTGTGCAGTATTTAAGCTGTTATATGAAGGGACCCTTAGAACTATGTCTGCTCTATTCAACTCATTCTTATTCATTCTAAATAAAATTACAGAAAAACATCATTAACAAAGAAAATGTTGTCCCCTTATTTTGAATCATGAAGGAAATTTAATTTCACCTATAGTAGCAAGGTTCCTGTAGGTCTCCAGCATCACATCTTTGTAGAGATTCTTCTGGGAAAGATCCAGCAAATTCCACTCTTCCCGAGTAAAGTTGATATGCACATCATCATAGGTCACTGCTCTCTAAAATATTTCATTCATGTGTTTAATAGGAAGCATGAAGTTGACAACATTGTAAATGTATCCTTCTTTAACAGTATAGTCATAAACTTCTGGTGTTCCCAACTATTATTCCATGACACAGACAGACACTTCAGAAGGAAATGGAAGAGAAGAGTCAGGTCTGTTATTTCTGTACCCTTTGAATGGGATATTACCAACAAAAGAACTGTCTATTAATAAAGATAGCCAAGGAAACGGAGCAACAGGACATAGTACACTCAGAAAATTGTATGAAGAAATACTAATTACAAAATAGAAAAAATACAGTGGACAAACTGGGTATGTTGACTCATGCCTTTAAGCAATACACTCATAAAGCAGAGGTGTGTAGATTTGTCTCTGAGATGAGTGCCAGCCAAGTCTATGGAATCATGTCCAGGACAGGTGGAAGTACACATTAAGACCCTGTCTTCATTGCAAAAATCAGTCAAACAGGGCTGGAGAGATGCCTTGGCGGTTTGGGGCACTGATCCTTCTTGCAGAGGTCCTGGGTTCAGTTCCCAGCAACCATATGGTGGCTCACAACCATCTGCAATGAGATCTGGTGCCCTCTTCTGGCCTGCAGGCAGACATATAGGCAGAACATTGTATATATAATAATTAAATAAACCTAAAAAAATCAGTGAAATAAACAAATTACATAGAAAGAATTCAGAGCCGTGTATTGAAGTTCCTACAAAGAATTATACATTCACTCTAGTTCTGTGTTCATATTCCAGACAGCTGAAGTGTCCTATTTTATACTACAATACCAAAAACATTTTATGAAAAGGTACTTTATGTTTAAAATAATTACAAATGGACAGATTAAAACATTAGCAATATAAATGTTCATCATAACAAATTAACACAGTTCTGGAAATATGGCTGAGTACTACTGAGCTCTTCCTGGTCTTGAAAGAGGTGGTCACAATTGTCAGTACTTACATGGGGATCACAACTATTTATAATTCCAAGTTCAGGATTTCTGAGAAGCTTTGATCACTCTGATGACTGAGTACCCATATGGTGCATAGCCATGCAGACACATAAAATAGTCAAATTGACTAAAAAATTAAAAGCAAGCACAAGAAGCGGAAAGAAGTTCATGCACATGCAATTGAATGACTCAGAATGCTCAGGCAGTACTAATGTCATGAATATATGGCATCCTGGGAATCATCCAACAACATAAAAACAAATAAAGCCATGAATGAAGCCCCCCTCCCTTTACTTTCAGGAATTTGGAGCCACACAGCAAAGGTTACACAGACAAGCAAACAAAATAATTAAAACTGCAGGCTACCAAACTCCTTAGCACTGAACAGCAACTGTTTCTTCTATTTTATGTGATTTAAGGATCAAGCCTATAATGATGGTAAATGCGTTTCAGTCTGAGTGGGAAGTTGCCCGATTAATTCCAACCACAACACAGTAGACATAAAAGTCAGAAAATTAGTTAAGTTTATTGAGACTCATCATATACAAGGAGGAATTTCATCTAGAAAGGCCTTTCCTACTAAAGGTTCATAGGAAATATTTAGGCAGTAGTTTCCTGTGCCCATGCTCTCAAGGCTACTTCCTGCCAGAAGCAAAGGCCTGTATTTTGAGATCTGCGTTTTAGTTACAGACATCTTAAGCTCACAAATTATGAGAAATATTTACCTCTATCCCCACTGCAGGGTCCAGAAAATCAACCTGGTATCTTATCTCCTAGCAGAGGCCTGCAGGCACCAGGCTCTGGGACCTATTAGCATTTTCCGTCGTTAGTCAACAATTACGAATCCTCAGTATTTACTTATCAGCTAGGGACATCTCCAGACGTGAATTCCAGCAGACCTGAATTTCCTGACACACTTCCCTTCCCCCTCTGCCCGTTTGCTATATAACAGCTTCTGAGAAAGAATTAACGGAATGGCTTGATCAAAAATCCTGTCTTGCTGTCATTTCTCATGTCTCTTGTCTCCTTTCATTCCTCTCCACCAGGTTTATCAGGGACCCCCTTTCATATCACACAGGCCGAGATAACTTCCCACTTTCTCCTCTACTGTGTTCAATGTGCCCAGATCTGTACTGAGTTATTTAATCCATTTGGACTTGAGTTTGCGCATGGGGATAGATATGGATCTCCTTGCATTCTTTTTCATTTTGATATCCAGTTCTTCCAGCACCATTTGTTGAAGATGCTTTCATTTTTCCATTGTATACTTTTAGCTTCTTTGTCAAAAATCAAGTGTTCGTAGGTCTGTGGATTCATATCTGAATCTTTGTTTTGATTCCCTTGTTCAACCTGTCTACGTCTATGCCAATACCAATCTGTTTTCATTACTGTAGCTCTATAATCCAGGTTATGTTAGGAATGGTGATACCTCCAGAAGTTCCATTACTGTACAGGATATTTTGGTTATCTTGGGTGTTTTGTTTTACACTGTTTTGTTTTCTGTTTTGAATTTGAGTAGTGTGCTTTCAAGGTCTGTGAAGAATCATGTTGGGATGTTTTAAATTATTTGTGGCTATTGTAAATGGTGACGCTCCTGTGATTTCTTTCTTAGCTTCTTTATTATTTGTATATAGGAGGGCTACTCATTTTTTTTGTTTTTTTTGTTTTTTTTGTTTTTCGAGACAGGGTTTCTCTGTGGTTTTGGAGCCTGTCCTGGAACTAGCTCTTGTAGACCAGGCTGGTCTCGAACTCACAGAGATCCGCCTGCCTCTGCCTCCCAAGTGCTGGGATTAAAGGCGTGTGCCACCACCGCCCGGCTAGGGCTACTCATTTTTTGAGCTGATCTTGTATCCTGTCACCTTACTTAAGTTATTTATGGGTTGTAGGGGTTCCCTGATAGAGTGTATGGGGTCACTTATGTATACTATCATATCATCTGCGAATAGCAAAAGCTCAACGTCTTCCTTTCCAGTTTGGATTCCCATGATCTTCTTTTGTTTTCTTCTGCATATGTAGTAGCCATGTCAACCCCCTGTGTGCATGCACCAGGCAGCTTTTAAATGCTGGATGAGCCATCTTCCTCCCTCTCTCTGCACACTGACTTCCCAGGCCTGTGCACACCCCCTCTAATAAACTCCTAAGAGTGTTTGCTGTGTGTTCTGTGTTTCTTTCTTGTTAAGAAAAAAACCCAAGAAGGCACAGCTCTGCCAGCACAAAGAAGTCTAATTAGGTGAAATGAAACCAAATCAAAATGCCCATCATTTTATTAAATACAGTGCTCTCTGGTAGCTGAGCACTTGTGGGGGAGACAGGACAGCGGGGAGCCCATGCAAACCCAGAATCACGTGTTTCTCCTCTAGGATCCCACCTAAATACACTGTGGGGATGGTCCTGACCCCTCCCCAGGGACAGGTCAGGACTTGGAATGCTGGGATTTTGAGCTATTTTTCATAAGCTTCTTATGAAAAATAGCCAGGTGGTGGTAGCTTGTGCCTTTAATCCCAAGACACAGGGAGAAGAGCCCTGTGCTTCTCTGTGAGTTCAAGGCCAGCCTGGTCTACAGTCAGAACTGTCCCAGAGAAACACTGTATCAAAAAAAAAGAATAGAGGGAGAGAGAGAAGATGATATCTAGCATTTTGTATACTAATTCCTGAGGAGAAATGAAAGAATTATATAAAGTCAGCAGAAACTATCATGCAATGAGACAAATTTAGGAAGAAGCTAGGCCAACAATTCTACACAAAGGGTATACAGGCTATTTTGAAATCTTGGCTAAGCGCAGAGCTCCATCTAATGGGAAGGGTTGGGTTGTCAAGATTGAAGCAACCCCTCCACAAAGGCCTGGGCACCAGACCATTACTAGCTCCAATGCATATTCCTGGTTTTAGAGAAGGAGCTCTGTTTTATTATCAATACATCAGATCCTTAGGAAAACTCACAGGCTTATGTCCCAGGCTGTTACTCGGTCAGCAAGAATGTCGCTCCTCCCTGCCTGAGGTCCTAAATGAAAGCCTTGATTGATCAGGCAAGTCATTCACACAACAGTGTTTTACATTTCAAATATTGGTCACCTGGTGTCATATAACCCATCTGGTAGAACTATGCTTTTCTCAAAAGGAAAACAGGAACTCTAAATCAGACCAGGCCTTATGATTGGCTGTGACTCTGTAATGCCTCTTTGAGCAGCTTCATAAGAGGTCTGTTCTTTGATATTTGGATGAGCCTGGTGATTTTTATTTATTTACTTTTGAGTTTTCGAGACAGGGTTTCTCTGTACTTTGGAGCCTGTCCTAGAACTTTCTCTTGTAGACCAGGCTGGCCTTGAACTCACAGAGATCCACCTGCCTCTTCCTCAGGATTACGGGGATTAAAGATGTGCACCACCACTGCCCACCAGCAAGTTTTTTAAAAAAAAATCAGTGATGGCTTCTTTGAAATGGTTTGGAGTCAAATATCTGAACAATCCTGGTAAACAATGTATACCCAGGCATTCTAATCTCTACTAGCCCTGATTAGCATATAAACGTAGCTTTTGGGTGTTTTAGACACAGTCCTCCCTCTGCTAAATTCTACTTTCTGAGACTCAATTATTTCATAAGCATTGGTAAATCCTTTGTATTTCCAATTCTACTCTTCTACATTATCGTCTAGTAGTGGAGACCTACCCAACACGTGAGATGCATTTGATAAGCTCCACAAATTTAAATATAAATGGAGAGTACATTTAAAGCTTAAATGCAAAGTGCTCAATATTGAGACTATGTTGGAGAAACTAGGCCTCTCTGAGCTTGGCAACTTGTTTCCATGAATGCATCGACTCTGTTGAAGTTGACTACAAAAGTGTTTTTACACACAGCTTCCTGCTCCCAATATTTTAAGCAGATTCAGTCAGAGCAAAATTATACACAGGCCTGCCCCTAGACCCATGAGTTTAGTAGGGACCATGAGGGACTTCACAGTACAGGGGCTATGGCGGCAGGTTTCCATGCAGATCACGGAAGGACACATCATAGTGTCTTCCGCACCTCGCCCTCTGTTCCTCCCCATCAGGAGACAGCGTTCCCTCACTCACCATGTTGTGCTTCTCCATTTTGCCAAAGTTCTCAGCTCATCATCTCTCTGCAACAGCAACTGCACCCGAGAACAGGAATCCAGTGGTGACAGCTCCTCTTCAAAGCCAAGACTGAAGGCGGCTGCCCGGAAGAGACCTGCACTGCTTCTGACTGGCAGATCACCTGGAGTGCATGATTGGCTAGTGAGTCCTGAGTGGGGAAAGCACTGCCCATAGGGCTATAGTGTGTTTAAAGAGACATGAATACTGGTTCCTGTCCAATCCATTCACTCCAACAGAGAACTTTTCGAGATCTGAGAACATATGCATTTTAATAGCACTGGCCCCTGGCTACTAAAGCAATCAATGTCTTCTTCTTGTTCTCCACAGGAACTTTCCTTTTTTCCTGTTGGATGCAATGGTGCCTAGCTAGCTTGTATGATGCACTGTGCTAGGTGGATCGAGCAATTTCCTGTCCTGCACGGGTAAGGATGCCTAGAACACTAACAACTAAAGAGAGTTTTTTTTTCTTGTGATGTTGTAAAATCAAAGCACTACTTTATTAAATGAGTTATTTTACACAATATGAACATCAATATAATTACAATTGTAATAAAATTTTATAACAAAAATGGACTGATTTTTCAGATTTCCAAATCAGAGTCGACTGTACCTTACACAGAATTGTCTTTGCATGAAGCCCAAAGGGAACAGTATAAAAATGAGTGTTTCTGTAGCCCCTTTATTTTTGCTGATCAACAGTTTGTTTAAAAAAAGCAGCTGCAGGTTTGTTACCTAAAGTCTGAAACAGTAGAAGAGTCAAAGGTGTCATGAGCTCACCTGTAAACTTTATGCCTGAACATCAGCCAGCTCTGGAGGAAGTGGAGTCTTAGGGTGTTTGCTCTCAAAGTGCTGCTTGAAGGTCTTGGGGTCTGGCATTTGTGTCCTACAGACTGTGCAGGTGTTTATTAAGGCAGCTTTGGCAGCAGCCTTTTGGTCGTGTCCTTATTTCTTCTTTTGTCCAGCCTGCTTTTTGGCATTTTTCTGCTGAGACTGAATCTTCTGCTGTCCATGAGCCATTTCCGGGCCGGGCCGGTCTGGCGTCCGAGAGACCGTGCAGCGCGAGAGGAGCCAGGCAGGACGAGCAGGGAAGGAAGGGACGTGGCCCGCAGCGCTTGGGGCCTCTGCCAGCCACGGAGGAGAGACCGAGCAGAACCGGAGACACAACAGCCTGCGTCTCGCACACCCGCCGCGGTGCGCGCCGGCCGCCACACTCCCAGCCGCCTCACGGCCGCCGCCCGCCTGCCCGCCCACGCGGTCCCGCCCCTCGCCTTCCTGCCGCGGCTCCGCCCCGCCCCTCCTAACGAAGAGTTTTAAAGTTACAAAATGAAATATTTGTTCTGTGGCTTCACTCTGAGGTCAGATGAACTGAAGGTACTTTTTACATGGTTTTCACAGGGATTTTACACAACAGGAACGAGAAAAGCAGGAACCAGATCTCGATCAAGATAATTAGTCTTTCCCCCGTTGGAAAACTGGATGATGACTCCATTGCTTTATGGGTTTTATCCCTGAAATTCGAAGCAAACTCCAGGCGAATGAATAATAATAAATAGGGTAGTGTTTATGGAAATTTGAATAAGTATAGAGAATAATGGAGCTAGAAGAATGTCGTCATGAGCACTATTGTTAGAAAGCACATCTTCCTCTATAGTCAGGTGAATAAAATATACAAGTGCAGTATTCAAGATTCTCTACATGAACAGGACAGGTAGAATGATTCTCACCATTATGTAAAAAGCAAGCTTATTAGAATGTCTTACAAGCTGTGGTCCAGGTAACTTAAGAACAGCTGCTTACCAATGGCAACTGAACAATCCAATAGATTGCTTCTCAGCCTTTTCTCTAAGATCAAGTGAAGAATCCAGTAGTTGTTCAGCCCACAAGACTTGACTTCTCAGCTCATTTTAAGTATTCACCAAAATTACAATGACGTAGGCGCTAATGCTAGTACAGGAATGAGCTTGGTAGCCAGAGCTAGAGCAGAGGCAAAAAGAGACTTTTCTTCTTCAAAATACTTTATATGTGACTGCTCTGCCAGAATGTAAGATGCTGATTGAAGTTGGGTCATAGTCATTGTTTGATTCAGTTTTGTTTTTTTTTTTTTTGTGATTTCAAGACAGGATTTTTCTGTGTAATTGTGGAACTGATTCTGTATGCCAGACTGGTCTCAAACTCAGAAAATCCCACTACCTCTGCTCATGAGTGATGGTGTTAAAAGTGTGCACAGACACCAAGCAGCATAAGGTGGGTCCTATCATCTCAAATTATACAGATTAATGGAGGATTTTCCCATTTTAAAACCTTTAAGGAAAATGTCCCAGGTATAATCAATTCTTTGTGTATAAGATGATCCCAGAGGTAGTCAGTTTGACTACCAAAAATAGCCATTTCAACAGCCAAGACAGAAGAAATGAGAAAAAAATTCTTTGCTCACAGAAGGCACAAAGAGCATGGGAGTTGGTTTTTTTTTTGTTGTTTTTTAAATATTTATTTATTGTGTATACAATATTCTGTCTGCATGTATGTCTGCAGGCCAGAAAAGGGCACCAGACCTCATTACAGATGGTTGTGAGCCACGATGTGGTTGCTGGGAATTGAACTCAGGACCTTTGGAAGAGCACGCAATGCTCTTAACCACTGAGCCATCTCTTCAGCCCCGGGAGTTGTTTTCAAAACAGTGTTTATCCTCAACAAAGAAACATGGAGATTTTACTTAGGGAGTCTGAACATGCTCATTCAATGTTCTCCCTTTCCTTAAGCAAGATCAGTTAACAAATCCACTTCTAACTATAGTCACAGTGTAATAGCAGAGACATTTAGGGACATTCTTACCTCAAAATCATGTAGGAACAAATGTAAATTAGACAAATGATTGAAAGAAATGCCTCTGGCATGTTCATACCGTACCATAAGGTCTTGTTTGAAAATCAAGTGGATGGGAGGTGGTGGTGGCGCACGCCTTTAATCCCAGCACTCGGGAGGCAGAGGCAGGTGGATCTCTGTGAGTTCGAGACCAGCCTGGTCTACAAGAGCTAGTTCCAGGACAGGCTCCAAAACCACAGAGAAACCCTGTCTCGACAAAAAAAAAAAAAACAGTCAGTTATCAATCTTGGTGCTTATCCTAACAGATAACTTTACCAACACCATAATTTTCACAAACACAAAAGAAGGGGACACAAAACCCTTATGATCACTAATGAAAAATACATTTTGTATGTGGTTAATTCTGTAAACAGATGCATGTTCATAAGATCTATAATGGTCTTGAATCTTAATCTAATACATTTTAGATATTTTAATTGTTTCCTCTTGGGAAATACATTTAGTATAGTGTAGAAAAATACTTCATGATATTTTCATATAGGGTTACATAACTTTTCATACATAAACATAAAATTTGTTGTAGATAATTCTTTTTTTTTTTTTTGGTTTTTCGAGACAGGGTTTCTCTGTGGTTTTGGAGCCTGACCTGGAACTAGCTCTTGTAGACCAGGCTGGTCTCGAACTCACAGAGATCCGCCTGCCTCTGCCTCCCAAGTGCTGGGATTAAAGGCGTGCGCCACCACCGCCCGGCCTGTTGTAGATAATTCTTAAAATGAAACATTTAATCTAGAAATTCAATTTAATATATTCCATGAATCTATTTTTTTTTTTTTTTTGGTTTTTTCGAGACAGGATTTCTCTGTGGTTTTGGAGCCTGTCCTGGAACTAGCTCTTGTAGACCAGGCTGGTCTCGAACTCACAGAGATCCGCCTGCCTCTGCCTCCCAAGTGCTGGGATTAAAGGCGTGCGCCAGCACCGCCCGGCCCCATGAATCTATTTATATATATTCCTTGAGAATATATCCCCAAAAATATATTGCTAATACAGCAATGTCCCCATGTTCCCAATTTACTCAGGAGATCTTGTCTTTTTCTACTTTCTAATTCCCATGTAGATTAGATCTATGTAAGCCACTCTTAGCATCCATATTGTTGTCTAAGTTCTATGGGATTGTGGTTTGTAGGCTGGCTTTCTTTGCTTTATGATTGAAAACCACCTATGAGTGAGTACATGTGATAACTGTCTTCCTGTGTCTGGTATGTCATTCAGGTTTCTTGTTTACCTGAGTTATGTCATTTTTTGTGGTTTGTAGACTATATAGCAGCTGTGGCCTTCTGCCTAGTCAGCCTGGTCAGAGCAAAAGCAGCTTTCTCTGAGATTAAGAGAGATCATCATGAATGTTCCTCTAGAAGCACTGTAGAGAGGGCTCTTAGGTGACTTCTCCTTGAGGTTTTCTGGTTTTGTGTCTCCTTCTTTTGTGTTTGTGAAAATTATGGTGTTGGTAAAGTTATCTGTTAGGATAAGCACCAAGATTGATAATTGACTTTTCACAGTGATATCCACTTGATTTTCAAGCAAGACCTTATGGTACAGTATGAACATGCCAGAGGCATTTCTTTCAATCATTTGTCTAATTTACATTTGTTCCTACATGACTTTGAGGTAAGAATGTCCCTAAATGTCTCTGCTATTACACTATGACTATACTTATAAGTGGATTTGTTAACTGAGCATGCTTAAGGAAAGGGAGAACATTGTATGAGCATGTTCAGACTCCCTAAGTAAAATCTCCATGCTTCCTTTGTTGAGAAAAAAACACTGTTTTGAAAACAACTCCGATGCTCTTTGTGCCTCCTGTGGGCAAAGAATTTTTTTCTCATTTCTTCTGTCTTGGCTGTTGAAATGGCTAGTTTTGGTAGTAAAACTGACTGCCTCTGGGATCATCCAATACACAAAGAATTGATTATACCTGTAACATTTTCCTTAAAAATTTTAAATGTGAAAATCCTCCATTAATCTGTATAATTTGAGATAATAAAACCCACTTTATGCTGCTTGGTGTCTGTGCACACTTTTAACACCATCACTCATGAGCAGAGCTAGTGGGATTTTCTGAGTTTGAGACCAGTCTGCCCTATAGAATGAGTTCTACAATTACACAGAAAAATCCTGTGTTGAAATCACCAAAGGAAAAAAAAATCTGAATCAAACAATCAGCATCTTACATTCTGGCAACAGCAGTCACATATAAAGTATTTTGAAGAAGAAAAGTCTCTTTTTGCCTCTGTGCTCTAGCTCTGGCTACCAAGCTCATTCCTGTACTAGCATTAGCTCCTACGTCATTGTAATTTTGGTGAATACTTAAAATGAGCTGAGAAGTCAAGCCTTGTGGGCTGAACAACTACTGGATTCTTCACTTGATCTTAGATAAAAGGCTGAGAAGCAATCTATTGGATTGTTCAGTTGCCATTGGTAAGAGGAAAGGTGCCTGAACTGGCCTTGTCCTAAGCCACACTGATGAATATCTTGAATATCATCATAGAACCTTCATCGGGTGATGGATGGAGACAGAGACAGAGACCCACATTGGAGCACTGGACTGAGCCGCCAAGGCACAGATGAAGAGCAGAAGGAGGGAGAATATAAGAAAAGAAGGCAGGCATCCACCCACGGAGACTCTGGAACCGATCTAGTGGGAGCTCATCAAGGCCAGCTGAACTGGGTCTTGTCAAGCATGTTATCAAACTGGACTCTCCGGATGTGGCAGACAATGAGGGCAGACTGAGAAGCCAATGATAATGACATTGGATTTTGATTCTACAGCATGTACTGGCTTTTTGGGAGCCTAGTCTGTTTGGATGTACACCTTCCTAGGATGGAGGGGGGCCTTGGGCTTCCCACAAGGCAGGGCACCCTGACTTCTCTTAGGACTGGAGAGCAAAGGGGAGGGAAATGGGAGGAGGTGGAAAATTTAAATCAATCAATAAATTAAAAAAAATACAATGCTCTATCAATCTTAAAAAAACAAAACACAACAAAATTTAGTTAATTACTTAAGAACAGCACATCCCCATACAGGTTTGTATTGGGCAGAATATCAAAGAACATAGTGCTTGCAGACAGCTGTGAGCCATGAGGTTACAGAACAAAGCTTGGGCCAGGCATTTGTTGATTAAAAGTGCAAGCTGGAGCAGTCCCTCCTCCCAGAGTCAGAGCTCAGCCTAATCAGAGTGGGGCTGGCAGAAGACAGAGAAGCTGGAACCTGCAGAGGAGTTTCAGCAAAAAGTCACAAGCAGCAGTAAGCCAGCCACTTAGTAGGAGGGACTAAGCCACGTGGGCATAGGAGGAAGAAAATTGTAAATGGTGCGCAGCTGTGTGCCAGAGGGGAGCTGGTTAAGTTGCAGAGAGGTAGTTCAGCTGTGAGTGTGGGAGAGAGCTGCAGGAGAGACCCAGCAATAGTGAGGATTCTGGCCATATGGACACCAATTTGTTATTGAACAAAGAGTTCCTAAATAGTCCAGAATAGAGATAACAAAGGTTTACTCATCTGGAAATAAACTAACAGAATGGATACTAATCCAGAGCCTCTGTGAGCAATGGGAATGGGAACCAAATCCAACAGCAAAGAGGCTTTGTATTTATCGTACATGAAACCATGCCCAAGGTGGGCAGGTATCTTAAAGGCTATTGACTGAAGGAGTTCCCCAGCACAGGCTACCTGTTGTACATATTTTTTGCACCACAGTAGATGGTAGTAGCATCTCTACCCATCGAAGAAATCTCCTGAAGCCCACAGTCTTCCCTCTTCCTCACCGTTTTCTAGGATGGCAAATAGTATAGGTAAATCGCATATTCTATCCCACACATGTCCTTCTCCCAACTATTTTATTCATCCCTGTCAATATTTCCTACTTTTATTTTTGACCCTCTCTCCTGTCTTCCCACATGGCTGAGCTTGCATCACCATGTCCATCACTTACACCCTAATGGAGCCCATCTGTTTGGAACAAGGTATCCCCTGCCTTCTTAAAAAGAATACCATCATTTCTTTGGTCCAAGGGCATATTTATTTAGAAATATCTATCATTACTAAAAAGGTGAAAAGAAGAGTAGTTATCTGTAACCACATTGTCCAGAAAGGAAGCAACTATTAGTATCTCACCACGATTTTCCAGAATTTTCTAGACTTAAACATATATCCATAGGACAAATAATTAAAAAAAAAAAAAGATTAGAACAGAAGTTAATGCAATGTTTTATGGTCTGCATATTTACCCTCCCATTGATTACATCATGATAATTTCCTATAATCCAATATTTCTTACGAAATGTTTTCTCATATCTGTTGCATTTCATCATTGTACTCCACAGAAATTTATTTAAACATTTCTGTTCTACTTGAACATCAAGTTTGCAATTATTTTGTAACTTGGATTAATGTATTTTGTGCTATAAGTAAAATTTGTACATATTAATCATTAACTGTACCATATTTTTCTTTAATCCTTATGTGTGTGTATGTGCGCCTACGGGTAGGTGTATGTGTGTGTGAATGTGTCTCATGTTTCCCAGGCTTAATCTTGCTTTGTGTTTGAGGAGTGCCTATAACTTCTGATCTCTCTGTTTCTGTCTTCTAAGTGCTGGGTTTGTAGGTATGCACCACCATGACATAGCTGTGCCCTTCAGTTTTTCTTCTTTTTTTAAAAAAATATTTATTTATTATGTATTCAATATTCTGTCTGTGTGTGTGTGTGCAGGCCAGAAGAGGGCACCAGACTTCATTACAGATGATTGTGAGCCACCATGTGGTTGCTGGGAATTGAACTCAGGGCCTTTGGAAGGGCAGGCAATGCTCTTAACCACTGAGCCATCTCTCCAGCCCCCCTTCATTTTTTCTTTTTTTTTCTTTTTTCTTTTTTTTTTTTGGTTTTTCGAGACAGGGTTTCTCTGTGGTTTTGGAGTTCATTTTTTCTTAAACTATATTTCTAGTGCTGGCAGTGAAGGATTAACAGATCTGACGTTTAAGGACCCTGTTTTCCAATTACTATATAAGAGGTTCGTATTGATTTATTACCCCTCCAACTCCTTATTTAACAATATGCACAAGATCAAGAAAAGCTGATACACTAAGTGTGTAAGGGAAGATGATATCCTATCAGAGATTGAATTAAAAGTAGCAGAGCCAGACTGATGCCAGCCCTGACTCGTGCATGCTCAGAAGATGTTTCTGAGCCCTGGTAACTTCCCTTTCACCTCTGTTTGTATTAACTTCAGTGACAGATTCAGTCCAGCATTGCTACAAATGCCTTGGGAAGAGCCCTGTTTAAGAACCACCACTTGGGTAATATTGAATCCTTGGCTACACCGCAGAAAAATGTTTCAGCAAAAGTCAGAGAGACATTGAGGGGGAAAGTGTGTGTACACCTAAGATAGGCACTAACTAGAGAGAGACACTGTGCTTAGGTGTCTTTACAAAAGATACAGAAATATTTGTCACATATCTTAAAGGATGTAATTCATAGCTGAGCATAGTGGCATAAGCCTTTAATACCAGCGCTTGGTGGTGTCTTTCTCCTGTGGTGGCTACAAGGCTTCTCTTCTGATTATGCCTACCTTCTCTATATAGCTTTTCCAGTCTGGCTACATTCTGTTAAGTCATTGGCTGAAAGCAGCTTCTTTATTCATTAACCATCATAAGCAACACATATACAAAGGGACTTTCCATACCAAAGAGGCACACCGACCTAGTGAGTTCCAGACCAGGCAAGGCATAAGACCTTGTCTCAAAAAATAAATAAATAAAACAAATAATGTAATTGATAAGACTTAAAGATTTAGTATAATTTGAAAGTAGAAGTATATGATTTTAAAATACATACATTTTGTTTTATGTATATTAATATTTGCCTGCTTATCAATCTATGTACCATATGTGTGCCATGCCCATGGAGGCCAGAAAAGGGCACTGGGTCATCTGGACCTGAGTTCTGAGCTGCCATGCACATATGGATTCTCTGCACATACAGCTCTTAACTGCCGAGTCATCCTTCCAGCTTTTATCCTTCACCCTCAAGTATTTCCTTTGTAAATGAAATTGTAATGTGTATTATTTAGATTTAGAGATGAGTATTGTATGCTAACACAGGTGAATGCAAGGCACAGACATTCTGGCCCTAATTAGAGTCATTTATTGGTTTTTGGATCATTTTTGTTCATTTATCTTTTTCCCCAAGATAGGGTTTCTCTGGCTGTCCCAAAACTCTCTTTGTAGACAAGTCTGGCCTCAAAGTCAAAGAGATCCACCTGTCTCTGCCTCCTGAGTGCTTGGATCGAAGGCATACACCCCATTGCCCATCTTGAGTTCTTTATCATTTTGAATATTCTCTTTGATATATCTTTAGGAAGATCTGCAGAAAACCTGTTATTCTTTATCGCTGTGTTGAAGTTTCTTGAATCTTGGTGAGCCAGACATACCAATTAGATCTCAGGGGGCATAGCGTCTTTCACTTGCCCCTCCCCCTTAATTTTCTCTCTCTTTCTAGCCTGCCTCACTGAGAGTCCCAGAGGAGACAGGAAGATACAATAGGGCAGAGAGAGGACATTTGTGGAGCTGTGGCCAGCTGTCAGCTAGCAGGAGGGCCAGACTGATGTTTTTGCATTTAATCCAGTGACTCTACCTCAAACGACTGCTGCCTCAGCCCATGATTGCAACTCCACATTTACCAGCAGCAGTTTGGCCCGTGGTCTCCAGCCTCACAGTCATAGAGACATGAGATAGGGGATGCTATGAAAGTAAATAAGGAACTATATATCTAAGTCTCTATCCTTCTATAGAACATAGGACTTAAAAGTTGAGGTGAAGTATTCAAAGACATTGAACAGCAACCTAATATGTTCTCATTACGTGCATTCCTCCCAAAATGTGCTGTCCTTCTACTCAGCCCCCACTTAAGAACTCTGGCTACTCTTAGCTTCTCCGTACAACTTCTTGTCAGTGGACTGCTGATACAGCCTCTTGACCCCAGGCTAATTCTATTTCATCAAAAACTGTAACAAGTTTGCATCATTTTACAAAGTAGTAGAAAAATGTAGCATACCTTTACAGTGTTAAAATAATATTCCACAACAGCAGACCACGGTTGGAGCTCAGGCCTACCTTACTATTGTGTAGATGATGTGTAAACCGAGACTGCACTTGTGTTTCCTGACCACCCAAAGCTGAGCAATCACACAAAACGTTGCTAATTCCAACACTATTTTGCCAACAGCTCAGGTTTATTCCAATCTAGTTCTTGCATCTTAAATTAACCCATTTCCATTATTTTATATTTTACCACAAGGCTCATGGTTTGATACTTCACATCCTGAGTATCGGGAAGATTAAATGACACATTTGGTTATTTATTGCATTGACTATGAAAGTGTGGGGAGAAGGTAGGAGCTATGGAGTTAGGCAGACAGCCATGAGGCCCTGCTGATGAGCATCTGCTTCATCTCGAGAGCAATGAGGTGCCATTTATGGATGTCAGGCAGCAGATTGATGCAATTTGAATTGGTAACTAAAATGGTACTCCTGATGCTGGGCTAAGGAGATACTGAAGAGGGCAATACTAGCGAGTAGTATCTATTTATTTACTTGGTACTGGGTCATACAGTGTAGCACAGGCTGACATCAAGTTTGTCAACATCTTGCCTCAGCCTCGTAAACACTGGTATTATAGGTGTGATTGAAGGCACCTAGCCAAGGCTACATGGAATTGGTTCAAAAGACTAAACCAAAACCAAAGAGTGAGGACAAAAAACCTGAAGTTGTGTGTGGCTGAGAAGACAGGTGAGCCCGTCTTGTAAGCTTAAGGAAATCAATTTGAGGGCCAGAATCCATGCTGAAGAGAAAAAGAAAAAAAAAGTATTGTCACAAGGACTTTTAATACTGTACTGGGACACAGAGAATACTGGCCTCATAGGGCTTGTTGGCCAGCTAGCCTAGTCTACTTGGAAAGTCACAGAGTAATCAGAGACTCTATCTCAAAAGAAATAACAAATAAGTTTGGGAAAATCAGTGGAATAACACCAGAGTTTCTCTTGTATTCCACATATAAACATGCATGTTGTGAATTAGCTCGATATGGGCAAGAACCAGGCCAGCTTAAGGATAACAATTATATTTTTAATGGTAACAATGGGAAACTCACACCACAAGAATGGGGAGTCCAACATCCTCTGTGTTGGTGAGAATTACGTAGAGAGAGTGAGCACCTGGTAAGTCCCAGTTTTTTTCCTGGGTTCCAGGTAGCCATGTCTTAACTAGGCATGATTGGTTATTAGAGCTTCCCCATCATACACACATACACAATCATACACATACATACATCTCCACACAGATATACACTTTCACCTACAAATATACATACAAATCAATACTAACTTTGCTTGTGTAGCTTTTGAAATGTTTATGTATGCCTATTTATATTGGTAACATGAACATTCCCAGCTATTGAGTAGGATTTACATAAAAATGAAATCACAGTTCCATGAGGTCCAAGGTTTTTGGTAAACTATATCCCATTTCTAAGTAACATCTATGTTGGAATAATTCTCTTGTATACTCCAATGATTTGTCACTCAAATGGGTTTAATAAAACATGGACTGGCCAGAAGCTGGGCATGAGGTAGAGGGAGGAAGACATGAATGTGCCATGCTGATAAATGTTTTACCAGGGAAGACACTAAATGGGGAATATGGGTTAACTTTAACTGGAAGAGCAGGTTAGTAAGAACTATGATCTTTGGGTAAACATTTTCAATTCTTTTTTTTTTTTTTTTTTGGTTTTTTGAGACAGGGTTTCTCTGTGGTTTTGGAGCCTGTCCTGGAACTAGCTCTTATAGACCAGGCTGGTCTCGAACTCACAGAGATCCGCCTGTCTCTGCCTCCCGAGTGCTGGGATTAAAGGCGTGCGCCACCATCGCCCGGCCAATTCTTTTTTTTTTTTTTTTGGTTTTTCGAGACAGGGTTTCTCTGTGGCTTTGGAGCCTGTCCTGGAACTAGCTCTTGTAGACCAGGCTGGTCTCGAACTCACAGAGATCCGCCTGCCTCTGCCTCCCAAGTGCTGGGATTAAAGGCGTGCGCCACCACCGCCCGGCAACATTTTCAATTCTTAAAATCTTAAAAGCCTCTGTTTGGTAATTTGAGCGGGCAGTTACAAAAAAAAAATGTCTGTTCACAAATGGCATTCCATTGTGTAGCCAAATTTTTCACATAAATCTGAAATAACTTGGAAAAAATTCTGAACACCTGAAAACATAGTCAAATGCAGCATCTTTGTAATGCCTTTTCTTTGGTGGGCTATGTTTGCTAGCAGTGACCAGAGGCTTGCGTCCTTCAACCAAAGGCTTCATGACTCAGCATTAGCAACAAATCAAGCAGCTCTCTTAAGAGATCCTAAGTTTACTGTTTGTGTGTCTTCTTTCTCTATCTGACCTGAGGGCTCAGGTCATGAACCTGCTGGCCACTTTCCCTGTATTTCTGTAAATCAAAAAATGTGTGGAGCCCTGATTTAATTCTCTAGGACAGACACCCACAGGTGTCAAGGTCATGCATTTGTTTGTGGCTCCAGCCCACGTCTGGTCTGTTATTCAACAAAACTGCACTCTGAATATTTTTGGGGCAGCATTACTGGAAATTACTTCCAACTCCTTCCCAGAAATGTCCTTTCTTAGTCAGTCCACTGATCTACTTTGTTACCATGCACTAGACCCTATAAAAATTGACCACAAAGTTCTGGAGCCAAAGATATGTTTGCTGATTTCTACCGTGGAATGCTCTATCTTCTGTTTTTAATTGTATCTGATTTACTGATAGTTCAGAATGATGAATTAGTTAAATGCATGATGGTTAATTGTGGTCTATAAACAAAAGTCGGGTTAAGAGAAATTTGTGATGTGTAAGCATACAAAAGTGATTTTATTTTTACTGTCACCATAGTTGGTGCCACCAATAAATGAAAACAAGGTGGTTGTACTTCCTGGCCAACCGAGAACCACTCATATTTTATGAACTAAGATCCATAATCTAAGGTTTTTTTTTCTTTTATTTCTAAGACAGGTTACTTCCACATAGCCATGGATGCCAGGAATTTATTTTGGGAAACATGGTGGCCTCACTGAGATCAGCCCAGCCCACACTCCTGTGTGTTGTAATTATAGCCATACAATTCTATGTGCAGTTGAAATATGTGTTTTTAAATGCACTGAATTTTAATTTTAATTGAATTGAATCAGAGAAAGAAACAATAAAATAAGATATAAAAGGGAGCATCATTGTTTTGATGAATGGCAATGTTTCTTGCAATTTTATAATTTAAATGGCCAAATTATTTCATATGGTCTCAGTAATTTGTTATTTTCTTTGCATTGTTAATTCCATCTATTTAAAATTGTTTGGAGTGTGTTTGTGTGAATACACCTGTGCCATGATGTGTATGTAGCACCGACAGGAAAGCTAGCAGGGGTCGATTACCTACTTCTGCTTTGTGAGTTCTCGTGATTAAACCTATGGGGACATTTGACTGCAAATGACCTCAATGGCACTTCTTTGGGTTTAAAACTTATTCATGAATGAGCTGTTGGAGGAGTGTCTATGTGTTCCTGCTGAAGTAAAGAAATCTGAGAAAACTTGTAAAGGTATTGTGCATAACCCACAGATAGATCCCAGGTCATCAGACTTAGGAGCATGATCTTCACCAAATGAGGCAATTTTCTGGTGTATAATTTTGGTTCTGAGAAAGTGTTATAAATAAATGTCTACTCCTCAAAATGAAGATATTTTACTATTGTAATATTTATTCAAATTGAATTTGAGCACCACTGAAATGGCTCAGTGGGAAAGCTCTATTGTCAGCAAGACTAAAAACCTTACCTCAATTCCTATAGAACATTAAGCTATGGAATTACATACACAGATGTTTGCTGATTCTCAAAAATTATTACATCCATATCAGATAAATGAAAATACTTCTTTGAATACACACATGGAGTATTTAATGTTTCTTATAATTTTTATCAGTCATTTTAAGATTAACATTGTTAAATTTTCTTGAAAAAACACAGCACATTGGTAGCTCATCATCTACCCTTGGACTTGTACTCAAGAGTAATATAAATGAGCATCATGAATTCAAATGTATCCCTGAATCATTACTGATATCCAAGATAAGATGGATATCAAACAAAAAAATTTCAATGAAATATGTGAAAAGACAAAAATCCAAACCAGAAAGATAAATCACCACTGTTATATGAAAGTATGCTCAAACATAGCATGATTATTTCAATAACCATTGAGAAAATTATATGATAAGGGCTCCATTACATACATTACAGCAGAAATACCTATCACAAGGTACAGGCACAACAGAAGATGAAGTCATAGAAGGAATATAAAGACTACAAAATAAACTTCACTAAATGGATTTGCCACACATACAACACACTCTAGAGACTACCTCAAATGCTTAAAAATAGAAACCACAATGCAATTATCTCCTCTATCAGTTTTGAATGAACATGGTATGTAATTTGCTTCTTGTAAGGGTATGATAAAAAATTATTTTTCTTGAAGCTAAAGAAATCTGTGATGTTTAAAGCCATTAACATTTTTTTCATGAATATGAACTTCTTCATTATGAGTTTGTTCCTATTTCAGACTTAAAAGTGAGCTAAATAGAATTTAAAACAATTACAACACTAGAGTTAGTTCTAGGATAGGCTCCAAAGAAACCCTGTCTTGAAAAACAAAAGACCCAAGTACCCATCCATAAATCCTTATACCTTAATTACTTAAGTCTTGCAATTGAAAAAAAAGTATAAAATCTAAAAGAGTTACATTATCATTTAAATTCACAACTCAAGAGTTACAGTTCTGGAGGGAAAGGGACCCTTACTGCCTGTAGGCAGGAAACACCTACAGTTGTGCAGAGTTGGGCACCACACTATATGAGGCAATAACGTCCCTCTCTGAGAGACAGCCATCACAGCTGGGATCTGTTCCATTCTTCTAAGAGAGTTTTCCTGCAGAAATGTCTGTTACTGATCTGCTCCACTCCCCCAATAGAATGCCCCAAAAGAGTTGTCCATTGCTGCTGTGCTGCTCTGGGTTAAATGAGTTTCCAAGTGGAAGTATCAATCACACCTTACTACAATTATACTAGGGAGTTTCTGATCCATTCCAGTGAAAGAAGTTCTTCACAGAAATCTCAGTCAGGACATTTATTTGGGAGGGCAGAGAGTGACTGCCTCTGCCAGGGTGGAAAGAAACAGCTGCCAACTGAATGAGCATATGACTCATATAGGGCTTCTTAAAACCAGATCTAAGATTTTGAAGGTGGAAATTTGTCAGATTTCAGTCCCTGATTTTGAACAAGCTGAGACATGGGCAGAATTCTGTGCTCAGAGATTGGTTACTTTGGTGCTCAGTTGAACAAGGGAAGAGTGTGTTTCTTTGGCTCTTGATTGAGAGCCAAAGTGTGTTCTCTTCACTGGCCCTTTTTATCTTTTTGGTTCTGTTTTCAGGGTGATGTTTTGATAACCAGTTCTAGATTCAGAGACAAAGTGTTTTACTTTAGATATCATTTCAGAAACAGGATGTGTTTCTTTCACTTGCCATTTCTCCTACCCATAGGATTTCATAAATTCAAGAATTAGCTTTTTTGTTCATTAGTTTGCAGGTGCAAACAAAATAAAGAGGTATCATATTGAACAGATCATTGACACTATTAAATTTTTTTCTACAGAATGAATGCTGTTAGTTAGCTGACTGTAAGGATCTTGAAACATAATTTAGAATAAGCCCTCAGGTTCTTCCTTAGGTAATCAAAGGATATTGTAATTTGCAGAAGCTTTATCAGATGTATAAACAAAAAGATTTACTTCTGCATAAAGTACAAAACATTACCATAATGGATATATTCAGAGAGTTTCACCACAGTGTGAGTGTGATTTTTAAAAAATCTTTTGAAAAGTGTACTCATTAAATTCATAGTTTCTTTCCAGGATGAATTGTTTAATGTATTTGGAGATTATTGTGACAAAGGATTAACCACATAGATTGCATTTAGGGTTTCTATCCTGTAGGTGTACATATATGCATTTGAAGATGAGTAACACATGAAAAGGCTTTATCATGCTGATTTCATTCAAACAGTTTCTTGTTCTTTTAAGACTTTGAAGATTACTGTGCTTTACCATGTGAAATGCATCCATCGGGTTTCTCTCTTTTGTGTGTTCTTTTATGCCTTTGAAGATGACTGTGCTGTACAAAGCTCTTACCACACTGATTAAGTTCATAGAGTTTCTATCTAGAGTGAGATATTTTATGCCTTTTAAGAGTACTGTGAGCTGCAAATGCCTTCCCACATTGATTACATTCATAGGGTTTCTCTCCACTATGTGTTCTTTTATGGTTTTGAAGATTACCGTGAGATGCAAAGGCTTTGCCACACTGATTACACCCATATGGTTTCTCTCCGGTGTGTGTTCTTTTATGGCATTGAAGAACAACGTACTGTGAAAAAGCCTTACCACATTCATTACATTCATAGGGTTTCTCTCCAGTATGTATTCTTTTATGTACTTGAAGAGTACGATGAGCTGCAAAGGCCTTACCACACTGATTACATTCATAGGGTTTCTCTCCAGTATGTGTTCTTTTATGGTTTTGAAGATTACTGTGAGCAGCAAAGGCCTTCCCACACTCATTACATTCATAGCGTTTCTCTCTAGTATGTGTACTTTTATGGCTTTTCAGATTACTGTGAAATGCTAAGGCCTTACCACACTGATTACATTCATAGGGTTTCTCTCCAGTATGTGTTCTTTTATGGTTTTGAAGATTACTGTGAAATGCAAAGGCATTGCCACACTGATTACATTCATACAGTTTCTCTCCTGTATGTGTTCTTTTATGGATTTGAAGAGTACTCTTAGCTGCAAAGGCTTTACCACACTCATTACATTCATAGGGTTTCTCTCTAGTATGTGTAATTTTATGGCGTTTCAGATTACTGTGAAATGCAAAGGCCTTACCACACTCATTACATTTATAGGGTTTCTCTCCAGTATGTGTTCTTTTATGGTTTTGAAGATTACTGTGTTCTATAAAGGCCTTACCACACTGATTACATTCATAGGGTTTCTCTCCACTATGTCTTCTTTTATGGTTTTGAAGATTACCATATTGTGCAAAGGCCTTACCACACTGATTACATTCATAGGGTTTCTCTCCAGTATGTGTTCTTTTATGGTTCTGAAGATTATTGTGAGCTGCAAAGGCCTTACCACACTCATTACATTCATAGGGTTTTTCTCCAGTATGTGTTCTTTTATGGTTTTGAAGATTACTCTGAACTGCAAAGGCCTTGCCACACTGATTACATTCATACAGCTTCTCTCCACTATGTGTTCTTTTATGGTTTTGAAGATTACCGTATTGTGCAAAGGCCTTACCACACTCATTACATTCATAGGGTTTCTCTCCAGTATGTGTTCTTTTATGGTTTTGAAGAGTACTTTGAGCTGCAAAGGCTTTACCACACTCATTACATCCATAGGGTTTTTCTCCAGTATGTGTTCTTCCATGGTATTGAAGAGCATTATACCGTGCAAAGGCCTTACCACACTGATTACATTCATAGGGTTTCTCTCCAGAATATGTTCTTTCATTCCATTTAAGGTGCTTGTCATATGTCAAGGATTTACCACGTTGAAAATTTACTGAAGGTTTCTCTCCAGTTTGACTCCTCTCATTCCTATAAGGATAATTGGCACATGTAAAAGCTTTACCACATTCAATACACTGTTGTGCCTACACATTTCTACGAATTTTATAATATGTTCCAATTATAAAGAGGAATCAGATACTATGTTTTCATAAGTCTGTCTAAACTCATGTTTTGCTCTTTGATTAGGCACTGCTTTGCAACTTGGAAGATACCTCCAATGGTAAATTCCTTTCTTTTATGGCTTACCTTTGTATAGTCACAGAATCTTTTTTTCTATGATATTTTACACACAGGGAAGAGAAGTGGATCAACTCAGAGCTTTAACATTCATGAATTCTCCTTTACTGTGAATCATATTACATATGCTATGTGAACTAGGATACCAAACAGTATATGCACAGTTCTAGAACTCATAGGGCTTCTTGCAGTGAGAGTTTGTTCATATATTAACAGTGATGGTGGAAAACCAATTAATTGTATAATTTAATCAAATTCAACAAGTATACTCAATCTGGGGACTACTGGTTATCGAATTCTTCTTAGAGAGTGGTATGCTACATCTCTCTATATCCCTATGCTCATATTCTTGTATCAAAAGTAACCCCTGGTATACATAGTAAAGAAGAATTTCAAATAAAATATTTTCACGTTGAGTTCTAAGGGAACTTGCTGTTCCTCACAGACTTATGGTATAGATATCAAGGTTTCTGCAGAACAACTGCCACATGACTCAACTCTAACTGCTTCTCTCACTAAAGTTAGCACAGTCACAAGAAGTGTACGAGGAATACAAGATTTACTATGGGCTACTGGTTTAGTACATAATTTTGCAGATATACTTATCATCGCTTCAATGTGTATACTTTTGAATTATGATTAGCAAAAAGAAATTTATTTGCAGATCTACAACAAAGCTCTCATGGTGCTATGCCTTAAAAGGTAATATCTGTTATCAGCTTGCACATGAAAATTACCTTTCATGTCTTCTAGAAAATTGACAATGCTCTTCACTATTATGGTCTTCCCAAATGCATTCTAAAATATAATACCAGAAAATATATGTTAAGTTATTGAAAATTATACAATATTTAAGCTGTTGTCTCAAGGGACCCTTAGAACTATGACTGCTTTATTCAACTCATTCTTATTCTTTCTAAATTAAATTACAGAAGAACATCATTAAACAAGAAAAAGTTGTCCCCTTATTTTGAAACATGAAGAAAATTCATTTTTACCTATAGTAGTGAGGTTCCTATAGGTCTCCAGCATCACATCTTTATAGAGATTCTTCTGGGAAGGATCCAGCAAATTCCACTCTTCCCAAGTGAAGTTGATATGCACATCATCATAGGTCACTGCCCGCTAAAATATTTCAGTCACATGTATAATAGAAAGCATGATGGTGACAACATTGTAAATGTATACTTCTTTGACTGTATAGTCATAAAATTCTGGTATTATTCCAAGACATAGACACTCACTTTAGAAGGAAATTGAATAGGAGAGTCACCTCTGTCATTTCTGTACCCTTTGAATGGGATATCACCTCACAAAAGAACTATTAATAGAGAGACAAAGGAAATAGATCAACAGGACATAGTGCACATGAGAAAATTTTTTTTTGGTTTTTCGAGAGAGGGTTTCTCTGGCTTTGGAGCGGGTCCTGGAACTAGCTCTGTAGACCAGGCTGGTCTCGAACTCACAGAGATTCACCTGCCTCTGCCTCCCAAGTGCTGGGATTAAAGGCGTGCACCACCATCGCCCGGCTCACATGAGAAAATTGTATGAAAGCCGGGCAGTGGTGGCGCATGCCTTTAATCCCAGCACTTGGGAGGCAGAGGTAGGCAGATCTCTGTGAGTTCGAGACCAGCCTGGTCTACAAGAGCTAGTTCCAGGACCGGCTCCAAAACCACAGAGAAACCCCATCCCAAAACACCAAAAAAAAATTGGATGAAGAAATACTAATCACAAAAAAAAAAAATACAGTAGACAAACTGGGTGTATTGACTCAGGCCTTTAAACTCAGAATTTCAGAAGAAGAGGTGGGTATATTTTTCTCTGATTTGAATATCAGCCAAGTCTATGGAATCCTGTCCAGGACAGATGGAAGTATATATTAAGACACTGTATCCATTGAATAAAATCAATGAAAGAAACAAATCAAAGAATTCAGAGATGTTTACTGAAGTTCCTACAAAGAATTATGCATGGCCTTTTTGTCTGCGAGGTCCTTGTAGCCCGGCAAGAGGCCCTGCTCCCATACTGAGGATAAAGGTCTTGGAGAGAATAAGAATACAAGGATCATATCTGAATATAATAAAAGCAATATACAGCAAGCTGACAGCTAACATCAAATTAAATGGAGAGAAACTCAAAGCCATTCTACTAAAATCAGGATGAAGACAAGGCTGTCCACTCTCACCATATCTCTTCAATATAGTGCTTGAAAATCTAGCAATAGCAATAAGACAAAATAAGGAGATCAAGGGGATTCAAATTGGAAAGGAAGAGGTTAAATTTTTGTTATTTGCACATGATATGATAGTGTACATTAGTGACCCCCACAATTCTACCAGAGAATGCCTACAGTTAATAAATACCTTAAGTTATGTGGCAGGATACAAGATCAACTCAAAAAAATCAGTAGCCCTCCTATACACAAAAGATAAAGAAGCGGAGAGGGAAATCAGAGAAATATCACCTTTAATGATAGCCACAAATAGCATAAAATATCTTGGGGTAACTCTAACCAAGGAAGTGAAAGATCTATTTGACAAAAACTTTAAGTCTTCCAAAAAAGAAATTGAAGAGGATACCAGAAAATGGAAGGATCTCCCATGCTCTTCGATTGGTAGGATCAACATAGTAAAATGGCATTTCTACTAAAGGCAATCTATAGATTCAGTCCAATGCTTATCAAAATTCCAACAAAATTCTTCACAGATCTTGAGAGAACAATAATCAACTTTATATGGAAAAAAGAAACAACCCAGGATAGCCAATACAATCCTATATAATAAAGGAACTTCCATGAGGCTGGAGAGATGGCTCAGCGGTTAAGAGCACTGCCTGCTCTTCCAAAGGTCCTGAGTTCAATTCCCAGCAACCACATGGTGGCTCACAACCATCTGTAATGAGGTATGGTGGCCTCTTCTGGCCTTCAGGCATACACGCAGAAAGAATATTGTATACATAATAAATAAATAAATAATTTTTTTTTAAAAAAAAGGAACTTCCAGAGGCATGACCCTCTCTAACATCAAACTCTACAGCAATGATAAAAGGTTGGTATTGACTGGGTGCTGGTGGCATATGCCTTTAATCCCAGCACTCGGGAGGCAGGGCAGGTAGATCTCTGTGAGTTCGAGACCAGCCTGGTCTACAAGAGTTAGTTCCAGGACAGGCCCCAAAGCTACAGAGAAACCCTGTTTTGAAAAACAAAAAAACAAAAACAAAAACAAAAGAAGCTTGGTATTGGCATAAAAACAGAGACGTTGACCAATGGAATTGAATTGAAGACACAGATATTAACCCACAAACCTATGAACACCTGATTTTTGACAAAGAAGCTAAAATTATACAATGGAGGAAAGAAAGCATCCTTAACAAATGGTGCTGGCATAACTGGATGACAACCGGTAGAAGAATAAAAATAGATCCATATTTGTCACCATTAACAAAACTCAAGTCCCAATGGATTAAAGACCTCAATATCAATCTGAACACACTGAACCTGATAGAAGAGAAAGTGGGAAGTAGCCTGAAATATATGGGCACAGTAGACCACTTCCTACGTAAAACCACAGTAGCACAGATAATAAATGGGACATCCTGAAGCTGAGAAGCTTCTGTCTCTTGACAGTAACATCTTGTAAAATATGAAAACTAGTTACATCTTGCCAATATACAATGGCACAAAATACCATTAACATTCCAAAAGAGAAAAATCGAGACACAGTGAGGGAAGACTGGACCATGGCAAGACTGAAGCAGAGCAGGATAAACATCAAATCCTATAGCCCTCTTCTCAGATGTATGGCTTCAGTTTTGAATGACTTAAATGGCCCTGTCCTTACAACTTCTCATTAATTTCTCTCTTTGGTAACTTCCACTCACTATAAGTTGCTAGGTTTCCATGGAAATTGTGTCATAACTTAGGTATCTTAACATCTTTGGGCTCAAAATGCAAGCCAGTGTGTTGTAAAATAACATTTCTAATTGTGTTTACTTGTTTATGCTGTAGAACTTTTGATTTAATGATGCAAAAAAGTGCTGCCATTTTTTATGCTGCATTAGGTTTCGCTCTGTGAAGTTGTGATACTTTGCCTATCTAAAATACCTGGTTTATATGGAAAAGAAATGAATGACCAAGAGAATGACAAGAAAGCATAGAGAGGGCTGGCAGCCAAAAAGAATAAAAGAAAGGAGAACTCTGGGAGGAAAAAGGGAAGAAGAGGCAAGAAAAGAAGAGAACAACAAGAGACATTCAGCTAGCTACACAGCAAACCATGGAGTCAGAAATAAAGAAGGGAATACAGAATAGAGAAAGATGAAGGCCAGAGTGAAAAGATAGAAAGAAAAAATTAAGTTAAAAGTAACCATCCTTGAAAGAAGCCAAAGTAAAGCAAGGTCAGACATTTATAAGAAAACATAAGCCTGCCGGGCGGTGGTGGCGCATGCCTTTAATCCCAGCACTCGGGAGGCAGAGGCAGGCGGATCTCTGTGAGTTCGAGACCAGCCTGGTCTACAAGAGCTAGTTCCAGGACAGGCTCCAAAGCCACAGAGAAACCCTGTCTCGAAAAATCAAAAAAAAAAAAAAAAAAAAGAAAGAAAAAGAAAAAAGAAAAAAAGAAAACATAAGCCTCCATGTATGAGATTTACTTGATAAAAGGGTAGCAGGTTCTCAATAGAGAAAGAAGTAAAAGAAAACAACCAACAACACCAGGCACAACATAGATGCCTGCAACAATGATAAATGGTAACCATAAACTAAAAATTCGTGATCTTAAATTTTGATTCTTTCTTGTTTCCAAGACCAACACATAGCGGTGATGCCGAAGAGTGTGATTTCTTATTTGTGAAGAACACTAACGAGCTTGGACCACAGGTGCAGAAGGTTTTGAAAGAAGTAGCTTCCCGAGACTATGAATCACTTTGCTCAACCTTCCCTAAATTCAAGTTTTCTGTGGTCAGAGTCTTACACTTAGGGCACCTTGATAAGCTTCATTCCATAGCATGGGCCTTCTCTATAATGGTGATAAACACCTTGAAAATTCCTGCCTATCTCAACACATGGCTGCTGTCTGAAACCACCTTTTCATTTTCATTAATTTTTGCTCCAGTTGTTTTTTCCACTGTACACCTGAATGAGCCATAAGTAATAAATTTTGAACAGATTCAATGTTCCATTTAAGAAATTAGCTCATTATTTTTTAATTCTGTCTTACTAAATTTATAGAGCATAGGCAGAGGAAGAAAGATTTGAACTAAAATATCACACAAATGACCTCAGGATTAATTTTTTTTCTGGAGTTTATTTATTTCCGACTGAAATCCTATGACCTCAATACCCAATTTCTGCCATTACTCCTAACATTTATTTCTATTTTCCTGGTCCTAGACTAACAGCTAATTATGTTCAGGATTCTATACTTCTGTACCCTTTGAATAAGATATGACCTTACAAGAGAAATGTCTATTAACAGAGAGAGACAAGGAAGCAGATCAATGTATACAGTACACATAAGAAAACTGAAGCTGAATGAAGAATTACTAACTAGTAAAAGGAAAAATAAGATGGACAAATTGGGTGTATTGACTCATTGTTTAGTATGAAAGAAGAATAAATTTTAAAAAAAGGAATATGAGCACAGTTAGGGAAGATTTGACCAAGGTAAGAATAAAACTTATCAGGGCAAACAACGAATCATGTAGGTCTGTCTCAGGCTGTTAGGACTTCATTCTCCAAGGGCTTACATGGTTCTATTCCTGTATATGTCTCTCTTTTGCTGCTTCCACTCCCTGTATGAAGCTCTTTATGGCATATGTCTCATAGCTTGGTATGTCAACATCCTATCATCGCATCATACAACTGTGGCTTCATTTTTACAAATTTATTCAGTAAACTCTCACAGAATCTTTTTTTTTTTTTTTTTTTTTTTTGGTTTTTCGAGACAGGGTTTCTCTGTGGTTTTGGAGCCTGTCCTGGAACTAGCTCTTGTAGACCAGGCTGGTCTCGAACTCACAAAGATCCGCCTGCCTCTGCCTCCCAAGTGCTGGGATTAAAGGCGTGCGCCACCACCGCCTGGCTTTCTCACAGAATCTTAACTGAGTTTCCGACTCTGCAAAACAGATTGGTGCAACAGTGCTGAAGTGGAACCTCAGAAGCAGATCCTATGACTATAGACTGTGCATCTTTCTCGTTTCCAGTACAACTACAGCATGTGTTAGCACCCAAATTTGGCTTCTAACTTGTGGTGGACAACAGAGGTGGGATTAGGTGTTCAAGCAATTCTCAATTACTTAGCATGAGGCAAGCTTAAGCCACAGAAGACATTACTCTACAAAGAAATCAACAATCAACATCACTTAAAAAATGGAATGAAACTATTAATGACCTAGAAACATTGGAGAAGAGAAAAAATAGAGAGAGTTGCTTCTATTCTGGTCTGAAGAGAGAGACCACTCTCCACATACAAATCTTTTTCCTGCAATGAATATCCAGTTTCATGGCTCAAATGTGTAACTTTGAAACTGAGGTGCTACAATCATTTAATTTAAGATTTTGAAGGTGTCATACAGGACAACAAGGTCATTGCCCTGGAGAGGAAAAGTCTGGGACCAAAGCCACTTATGTCAGGGTAAGATAGCTAGTCTCAGAAAGGAATTTCTGAAAGCCTGAAACTATGGCTGTCTAGAACTGATAGGACGTCCCCAGAGAGAATTCACTCTACACATTTGAGAGATCAATAAAGAAAAGTCTCTTTGATTTTTTTTTTTTTTTTTGGTTTTTCAAGACAGGGTTTCTCTGTGGCTTTGGAGCCTGTCCTAGAACTTTCTCTTGTAGACCAGGCTGGCCTTGAACTCACAGAGATCCACTTGCCTCTTCCTCAGGATTACAGGGATTAAAGGTGTGCACCACCACTGCCCACCAGCAAGTTTTTTAAAAAAAATCAGTGATGGCTTCTTTGAAATGGTTTGGAGTCAAATATCTGAACAATCCTGGTAAACAATGTATACCCAAGCATTCTAATCTCTACTAGCCCTGATTAGCATATACGTAGCTTTTGGGTGTTTTAGACACAGTCCTCCCTCTGCTAAATTCTACTTTCTGAGACTCAATTATTTCATAAGCATTGGTAAATCCTTTGTATTTCCAATTCTACTCTTCTACATTATCGTCTAGTAGTGGAGACCGACCCAACATGTGAGATGCACTTGATAACCTCCCAAATTTAAATATAAATGGAGAGTACATTTAAAGCTTAAATGCAAAGTGCTCAATATTGAGACTATGTTGGAGAAACTAGGCCTCTCTGAGCTTGGCAACTTGTGTCCGTGAATGCATCGACTCTGTTGAAGTTGACTACAAAAGTGTTTTTACACACAGCTTCCTGCTCCCAATACTTTAAGCAGATTCAGTCAGAGCAAAATTATACACAGGCCTGCCCCTAGACCCATGAGTTTAGTAGGGACCATGAGGGACTTCACAGTACAGGGGCTATGGCGGCAGGTTTCCATGCAGATCACGGAAGGACACACCATAGTGTCTTCCGCACCTTGCCCTCTGTTCCTCCCCATCAGGAGACAGCGTTCCCTCACTCACCATGTTGTGCTTCTCCATTTTGCCAAAGTTCTCAGCTCATCGTCTCCTGCAACAGCAACTGCACCCGAGAACAGGAATCCAGTGGTGACAGCTCCTCTTCAAAGCCAAGACTGAAGGCGGCTGCCCGGAAGAGACCTGCACTGCTTCTGACTGGCAGATCACCTGGAGTGCATGATTGGCTAGTGAGTCCTGAGTGACAGGAGCACTTCCCATAGGGCTATACTGTGCTTAAAGAGACAAGAATACTGGTTCCTGTCCAATCCATTCACTCCAACAGAGAACTTTTCCAGATCTGAGAACATATGCATTTTAATAGCACTGGCCCCTGGCTACTAAAGCAATCAATGTCTTCTTCTTGTTCTCCACAGGAACTTTCCTTTTTTCCTATTGGATGCAATGGTGACTAGCTAGCTTGTATGATGCACTGTGCTAGGTGGATTGAGCAATTTCCTGTCCTGCAGGGGTAAGGATGCCTAGAACACTAACAACTAAAGAGTTTTTTTTTTCTTGTGATGTTGTAAAATCAAAGCACTATTTTATAAAATGAGTTATTTTGACAAAGTGAACATCAGCCGGGTGGTGGTGGCGCACGCCTTTAATCCCAGCACTCGGGAGGCAGAGGCAGGCGGATCTCTGTGAGTTCGAGACCAGCCTGGTCTACAAGAGCTAGTTCCAGGACAGGCTCCAAAGCCACAGAGAAACCCTGTCTCGAAAAACCAAAAAAAAAAAAACCAAACAAACAAAAAAACAAAACAAAAAAAAACAAAAAACAATGTGAACATCAATATAATTACAATTGTAATAAAATTTTATCACAAGAATGGACTGATTTTTCAGATTGCCAAATCAGAGTCGACTGTACACTTACACAGAATTGTCTTTGCATGAAGCCCAAAGTGAACAGTATAGAAATGAGTGTTTCTGTAGCCCCTTTATTTTTGCTGATCAACAGTTTGTTTAAAAAAAGCAACTTGCCGGGCGGTGGTGGCGCACGCCTTTAATCCCAGCACTTGGGAGGCAGAGGCAGGCGGATCTCTGTGAGTTCGAGACCAGCCTGTCTCAAAAAACCAAAAAAAAAAAAAAAAAAAGCAGCTGCAGGTTTGTTACCTAAAGTCTGAAACACATGAGCTCACCTGTAAGCTTTATGCCTGAACATCAGCCAGCTCTGGAGGATGTGGAGTCTTAGGGTGTTTGCTCTCAAAGTGCTGCTTGAAGATCTTGGGGTCTGGCATTTGTGTCCTACAGACTGTGCAGGTGTTTTTAAGGCAGCTTTGGCAGCAGCCTTTTGGTCGTGTCCTTATTTCTTCTTTTGTCCAGCCTGCTTTTTGGCATTTTTCTGCTGAGACTGAATCTTCTGCTGTCCATGAGCCATTTCCGGGCCGGGCCGGTCTGGCGTCCGAGAGACCGCGCAGCGCGAGAGGAGCTGGGCAGGACGAGCAAGGAAGGAAGGGACGTGGCCCGCAGCGCTTGGGGCCTCTGCCAGCCACGGAGGAGAGACCGAGCAGAACCGGAGGCACAACAGCCTGCGTCTCGCACACCTGCCGCGGTGCGCGCCCGCCGCCGCACTCCCAGCCGCCTCACCGCCGCACTCCCAGCCGCCTCACGGCCGCCGCCCGCCTGCCCGCCCACGCGGTCCCGCCCCTCGCCTTCCTGCCGCGGCTCCGCCCCGCCCCTCCTAACGAAGAGTTTTAAAGTTACAAAATGAAATATTTGTTCTGTGGCTTCACTCTGAGGTCAGATGAACTGAAGGTACTTTTTACATGGTTTTCACAGGGATTTTACACAACAGGAAAGAGAAAAGCAGGAACCAGATCTCGATCAAGATAATTAGTCTTTCCCCCATTGGAAAACTGGATGATGACTCCATTGCTTTATGGGTTTTATCCCTGAAATTCGAAGCAAACTCCAGGCGAATGAATAATAATAAATAGGGTAGTGTTTATGGAAATTTGAATAGGTATAGAGAATAATGGAGCTAGAAGAATGTCGTCATGAGCACTATTGTTAGAAAGCACATCTTCCTCTATAGTAAGGTGAATAAAATATACAAGTGCAGTATTCAAGATTCTCTACATGAACAGGACAGGTAGAATGATTCTCACCATTATGTAAAAAGCAAGCTTATTAGAATTTCTTACAAGCTGTGGTCCAGGTAACTTAAGAACAGCTGCTTACCAATGGCAACTGAACAATCCAATAGATTGCTTCTCAGCCTTTTCTCTAAGATCAAGTGAAGAATCCAGTAGTTGTTCAGCCCACAAGGCTTGACTTCTCAGCTCGTTTTAAGTATTCACCAAAATTACAATGACGTAGGCGCTAATGCTAGTACAGGAATGAGCTTGGTAGCCAGAGCTAGAGCAGAGGCAAAAAGAGACTTTTCTTCTTCAAAATACTTTATATGTGACTGCTGTTGCCAGAATGTAAGATGCTGATTGAAGTTGGATCATAGTCATTGTTTGATTCAGATTTTTTTTTTCCTTTGGTGATTTCAAGACAGGATTTTTCTGTGTAATTGTAGAACTCATTCTATAGGGCAGACTGGTCTCAAACTCAGAAAATCCCACTAGCTCTGCTCATGAGTGATGGTGTTAAAAGTGTGCACAGACACCAAGCAGCATAAGGTGGGTCCTATCGTCTCAAATTATACAGATTAATGGAGGATTTTCCCATTTAAAAACCTTTAAGGAAAATGTCCCAGGTATAATCAATTCTTTGTGTATTGGATGATCCCAGAGGCAGTCAGTTTGACTACCAAAAATAGCCATTTCAACAGCCAAGACAGAAGAAATGAGAAAAAATTCTTTGCTCACAGAAGGCACAAAGAGCATGGGAGTTGTTTTTTTGTTGTTGTTGTTGTTTTTTAAATATTTATTTATTATGTATACAATATTCTGTCTCCATGTATGTCTGCAACCAGAAGAGGACACCAGACCTCATTACAGATGGTTGTGAGCCACCATGTGGTTGCCGGAATTGAACTCAGGACCTTTGGAAGAGCATGCAATGCTCTTAACCACTGAGCCATCTCTCCAGCCCCGGGAGTTGTTTTCAAAACAGTGTTTATCCTCAACAAAGAAGCATGGAGATTTTACTTAGGGAGTCTGAACATGCTCATACAATGTTCTCCCTTTCCTTAAGCAAGATCAGTTAAAAAATCCACTTCTAACTATAGTCACAGTGTAATAGCAGAGACGTTTAGGGACATTCTTACCTCAAAATCATGAGGGAACAAATGTAAATTAGACAAATGATTGAAAGAAATGCCTCTGGCATGTTCATACCGTACCATAAAGTCTTGTTTGAAAATCAAGTGGATGGGAGGCAGTGGTGGCACACGCCTTTAATCTCAGCACTCGGGAGGCAGAGGCATGTGGATCTCTGTGAGTTAGAGACCAGCGTGGTCTACAAGAGCTAGTTCCAGGACAGGCTCCAAAGCTACAGAGAAACCCTGTCTCGAAAGAAAAAAAACAGTCAGTTATCAATCTTGGTGCTTATCCTAACAGATAACTTTACCAACACAATAATTTTCACAAACACAAAAGAAGGGGACACAAAACCAGAAAATTTCAAGGCAAAGTCACCTAAGAGCCCTGTATACAGTGCTCCTGGAGGAGCAGTGATGATGATCTCTCTTAATCTCAGAGAAAGCTGCTTTTGCTCTGACCAGGCTGACTAGGCAGAAGGCCACAGCTGCTATATAGTCTACAAACCACAAAAAATGACATAACTCAGGTAAACAAGAAACCTGAATGACATACCAGACACAGGAAGACAATTATCACATGTACTCACTCATAGGTGGTTTTCAATCATAAAGCAAAGAAAGCCAGCCTACAAACCACAAACCCAGAGAACTTAGACAACTATATGGATGCTAAGAGTGGCTTACATAGATCTAATCTACATGGGAATTAGAAAGTAGAAAAAGACAAGATCTCCTGAGTAAATTGGGAACATGGGGACCTTAGGGGAGGACTGAAGGGGGAAGGGGAGAGACAGGAAGAGGAGCACAGAAAAATGTAGAGCTCAATAAATATCAATAAAAAATATGCAAGCACATGCCATTAATTCAATTCACTTAGAAAAACTGAACATTTGACAGTGGGTCACGGAAATTACTTGGTACAAGTGAGAAGTGTTAAGTTTGGACCTTAGCCTCCAGCTCCTGGCACCCATCCCAGCCCCTCTGGTCTGGGAATTGCATTAGCCTGGACTCCAAATCCCAGCATTCCAGGTCCTTACCTGTCCCTGGGGAGGGGTCAGGACCATCCCCACAGTGTATTTAGGTGGGATCCTAGAGGAGAAACACGTGGTTCTGGGTTTGCATGGGCTCCCCTCTGTCCTGTCTCCCCCACAAGTGCTCAGCTACCAGAGAGCACTGTATTTAGTAAAATGATGGGCATTTTTATTTGGTTTCATTTCACCTAATTAGACTTCTTTGTGCTGGCAGAGCTGTGCCTTCTTTGGTTTTTTCTTAACAAGAAAGAAATACAGAACACACAGCAAACACTCTTAGGAGTTTATTACAGGGGTTGTGCACAGGCCTGGGAAGTCAGTGTGCAGAGAGAGGGAGGAATATGGCTCACCCAGCTTTTTAAAGCTGCCTAGTGTATATACACAGGGGGTTGACATGGCTACTACATATGCAGAAGAAAACAAAAGAAGATCATGGGAATCCAAACTGGAAAGAGGACGTTGAGCTTTTGCTATCCGCAGATGATATGATGGTACACATACGTGATGCCACAAACTCTATCAGGGAACCCCTACAACCCATAAATAACTTAAGTAAGGTGACAGGATACAAGATCAGCTCAAAAAATGAGTAGCCCTCCTATATACAAATAATAAAGAAGCTGAGAAAGAAATCACAAGAGCGTCACCATTTACAATAGCCACAAATAATTTAAAACATCCCAACATGATTCTTCACAGACCTTGAAAGCACACTACTCAAATTCAAATCAGAAAACAAAACAGTGTAACACAAAACACCAAAGATAACCAAAATATCCTGTACAGTAATGGAACTTCTGGAAGTATCACCATTCCTAACATAAACCTGGATTATAGAGCTACAGTAATGAAAACAGATTGGTATTGGCATAGACGTAGACAGGTTGACCAATGGAATCAAAACAAAGACTCAGATATGAATCCACAGACCTACGAACACTTGATTTTTGACAAAGAAGCTAAAACTATACAATGGAAAAAATTAAAGCATCTTCAACAAATGGTGCTGGAAGAACTGGATATCAAAATGAAAAAGAATGCAAGGAGATCCATATCTATCGCCATGCACAAACTCAAGTCCAAATGGATTAAATAACTCAGTACAGATCTGGCCACACTGAACATAGTAGAGGAGAAAGTGGGAAGTTATCTCGGCCTGTGGGATACGAACGGGGGTCCCTGATAAATCTAGTGGAGAAGAATGAAAGGAGACAAGAGACATGAGAAGTGACAGCAAGACAGGATTTTTTTTTTTTTTTTTTTTTTTTTTTTTTTTTTTTTTTGGTTTTTCGAGACAGGGTTTCTCTGTGGCTTTGGAGCCTGTCCTGGAACTAGCTCTTGTAGACCAGGCTGGTCTCGAACTCACAGAGATCCGCCTACCTCTGCCTCCCAAGTGCTGGGATTAAAGGCGTGCGCCACCACCGCCCGGCAAGACAGGATTTTTGATCAAGCCATTCCGTTTATTCTTTCTCAGAAGCTGTTATATAGCAAACGGGCAGAGGGGGAAGGGAAGTGTGTCGGGAAACTCAGGTCTGCTGGAATTCACGTCTGTAATACAAAGGACACAGTCAATAAGATAAAAAGGCATCCCACTGAATGGGTAAAGATCTTCCCAACCCCAGAGCAGACAAAAGACTGATCTCCAAAATATATAAACTCTCAAGATATTAGACATCAAATTCCAAATATTCCAAATTAAAGTAGGATACAGATCTAAAAATAGAAATTTCAACAACAGAATCTCAAATGTCTAAAAGACACTTAAGGAAATATTCAACATCCTTAGTAATCATGAAAATGTAAATCAAATTGACTATTTTTTTTATGATTTCTTCAGACAGGGTTTCTCTGTAGCTTTTTTTGGTTCCTGTCCTGGAACTAGCTCTTCTAGATCAGGCTGGCCTCGAACTCACAGAGACCCACCTGACTCTGCCTCCTGAGTGCTGGCATTAAAGGCGTGCACCACCACCACCCAGCCTCAAAATGACTCTTGAGACAGCATCTTATCATAATCAGAATGGCTAAGATTAAAACCACCAGTGATAACTTATGTTCATACATGACTTTGAGGTAAGAATGCCCCTAAATATCTCTGTTTTTACAATGTGATCATGGTCAGAAGTGGATTTGTTAACTGAGCATGCTTAAAGAAAGGGAGAACATTACATGAGCATGTTCAGACTCCCTAAGTAAAATCCCCATGCTTCAATTGTTGAGGAGAATCACTGTTTTTTTTTAAAGATCTTTTTTATTATTATTCTGTATACAATATTCTGTCTGTGTGTATGCCTGCAGGCCAGAAGAAGGCACCAGACCTCATTACAGATGGTTGTGAACCACCATGTGGATGCTGGGAATCGAACTCAGGACCTTTGGAAGAGCAGGCCATGCTCTTAAACACTGAGCCATCTTTCTGGCCCAAGAAACACTGTTTAGAAAATAAATCCAAATAAAACACTTTGTGCCTCCTGCAGGGAAGTATTTTTTTTTCATTTCTTCTCTCTTGGCTGTTGAGATCATGATTTTGGGTAGTCAAACTAACTACCTCTGGGATTACCTAAAAATTGATTATGCCTGAGAAAGATTTTACTTTACTTAAAAGGTTTTAAATAGGAAAAACCTCCATTAATATGTATAATTTGAGATGATAGGACCACCTTTAGCTGCTTGGTGGCAGTGCACACTTTTAACACCACGACAATCATCTTCTTTTGTGACCTTAAAATACTCTTCAGCTGTTAATATTTTTCCCTCTGGGACAGGAAATCACTCCACCCACCTAGATAAGCACAGTGCATAGTACAAGCCAGCTAGCCACATTGTGTCCTGGAGGAAAAGGGAAAGTTCCAGTGGAGTGCAAGATTGTGACAGTGTCTGCTTTTGTAGCCAAGGGCAAGTGCTATTGAAATGCTTACCTCGGCCAATTTAGAAAAGATCTTTGAATGGGGTGGGAGAAATGGTCAGGAATCACTCTGCTGAGTCTTTAAGCACACTATAGCCCTGCGGATAGTGTTCTTGTCACTTAGACTGCACTAGCCAATCAGGTTCTCCAAGTGACCTGCCAGTCAGAAACAGTGCAGGGCTCTTCCGGGAAGCCATGTTAAGACTCAGCTGTGCAGAGGAGCTGTCTTCAGTGGTTTCGTGTGCTGAAGTGAAATTGCTGCTGCTGGAAGTTGATGAGCTGAGAGCTTTGGAGAGCTGGGAAACAACAACATGGTGAGCGAGGGAATGCTGTCTCCCGATGGGGAGGAGCAGAGGGTGAGGTGCAGGAGACAGCATGGTGCGTCCTCGTGGGATCGGTGTGGGAACCTGCTGCCATATTCCCTGTGTTGTGAAGTCCCATGAGGCCTTTGTTAATTCTTAGACCTAGGAACAGGCATCTGAATAACTTTGCTCCTTCTGCTTAATTTATTCAGAGAATTGGAAGCAGGGCGCTGTGTGTACAAACCTTTTTCTTGTCAACTTCAATATACCATACTCGGAGAGGCCTAGTTTCTCCAGTATCTTCTGAATTTGAACACTTTGCCTTTAGCCTTTACATAAAATCCTCAATTATATTATATATTGTGGAGGGTATCAAGGTAGCTCACCTATTGGGTAGTACTGCACTTCTAAGCTGCAATGTAGAAGAGTAGAATTGCTGATATAAAGGATTGGCCAGTGCCTTGGAAATAGTTCAGTCTGTCAAAGTGGAATTTAGCTGATGGAGGACTGCCTCTAAATCACCCAAAAGATAAATGTGTTTAATCAGGGCTGTTAGAGGTTAGGATGTTAGGGTATACATTGTTCAACCTGATTGTCCAGATATTTGGCTCCAAATGATTACAAAGAAGCCAGACACCAGGCACATCCCCATATGAAAACAAACAACCTTTAACAAGCTTTTCCTAACTTACTTTAAGGCCTCATGTCGCTTAACCTTCCAGTTTTCTATTTGAGAAAAACACAGTTTTTCCATATGGGCAATATGACACCAGGTGACATATACCGATTATCCAGTCAAAAAGTTTTATCACAATTTAGTGTATTGGTTGTATCTCCACTAACAAAATATTTAACCCCTAAAGCAGCAGTCATTTATAGCAACTGTGGTACCAACATCAAAGGGGAAAACTGGTTTAAAAAATGGCGCAAAACCCATTCTGGACTGTAGAACAACATATCACAGAAAGAATATGAATACAAGTTTTGTGATTTTATATATACATACTCTAAGAAGTTTATCAGTACACATTATTTTTAGTGCTGTATTAGCAATTAATTTTTGGGGATATATTCTATAGGGCCATATAAAAATAGATTCAGGGAATATATTAAATTGAATTTCTAGATTAAATGTTTCATTTAAAGAATTATCTACAACAAATTTGATGTTTATGTATGAAAAGTTATATACCCTATATGAAAATATCATGAAATATTTTTCTACACTATACTAAATGTATTTCCCAAGAGTGAAAAATTAAAATATCTAAAATGTATTAGATTAAGATTCAAGACCATTATAGATCTTATGAACATGCATCTGTTTACAGAATTAACCACATACAAAATGTATTTTTCATTAGAGACCATAACAAAATGGGTTTGTGACAACCATGCTTTACACCACATTATCAACCTACTTTAACCACAAGTGTGTCCTTGGTATGTGAGGTTCATTTACTCCTCATCAAATCTCCACAGATTTACTTAGAAGATGAAGGTGCAAAAATGTAAAATATGTTACCTGTATTTTTTTTCTTTCAAACCACATCCCAAGCATGGCATAGGAACCTGAAAGTATAAAATACTTAACTGGGCTTTACTTATCTATACAGACTCCTTGAATGTGAATTAAATTCCCAAATTAGCACATCAAATAATAAAACCAGCCATAAAGCAGGCAGAAAAATTAAACATTTTATATATGAGTTTTAAATCATTTAATTTCTATAGAACAATTTTATTCACAATATAATATGACAGAAATTGCCACAGGAATGATATACTGATTGCAATAGTATTGTATGCAGCAGCAGCAGCTTTGCATTTTTATAGCAATTTTTTGTTTATAAAAATTAAGCCTCTCCAGTCATGCTTACCACATTTTTAGGTTTGCAATGTAAGTTAACAGGGAATACCACATAGTTCAAAGAGAAAATGTCTCATCATTTTGAATGTGGATTATCTGTATGAAACATGAAATATACTACTAAACCCTGAATCATGCATGTCTAGATTTGCTTTTGTCCAATTTCAGGCCATTTCCAATCCTATTCTGTTTATATAATACCAAGAGGATCTGTCTACAACTGTGGTTGAATGAGCTGTGGTTGCAATGGTGGTGGCAACTGAAATGGTACCATTGACTCCACCAATTGTCCTGGATTTGTGGGCGGGGGAGGAGCCACAGTGTTCATAGTTTCTACAATTTCTCCATTATAAAAGAAAAACTGAATGAATAAATGTTGAATGAATGTTTCAAGGACAGATTGATGGATTATACTTGTAGACAGAAACTCCCGATTTTCAAAATCAGGTCTCATCAAAGTTGGCCAAAAGCAGATGGATAAGTTGTCTGCCATCATTAGGTTGATTTTATTTTGTGGACTAACCCTGTCCAGATGTGTTTAACATTTTCTTTTTTTTTTTCTTTTTTTCTTTTTGGTTCTTCGAGACAGGGTTTCTCTGAGTTTTGGAGCCTGTCTTGGAACTAGCTCTTGTAGACCAGGCTGGTCTCGAACTCACAGAGATCCGCCTGCCTCTTTCCCGAGTGCTGGGATTAAAGGCCTGCGCCACCACCGCCCGGCGTGTTTAACATTTTCAATTTTGTGGAGAACAGCTTTTTTTTGTAGTGTGTCTTTATTTCTTCCTTGACCCAGGGGTAGTTTAAGAGAGCACTGTTCAATGTCCACTATTCAACTTTGTGATAAGTGTTGTTATTAAATTGTAACATTAAAACAGAGAGATCTGATAAAACACAGGGGATTATTCCAATTTTGTTGTGTGTGTGTCAAGGGTTGTTTTGTTACCATGTTTGTGGTCCATTTTAGAGAAGATACCACGAGGTGCTGAGCAGAAGGTAATTGTTTTGTGTTTGGGTGGAATGTTCTGTAGATGTCTGTTGAGTCCATTTAAGTCAAGAAATCTGTTAGTTGTCTCATTTTTCTGTTCTGTTTCTGTCTAATTGACCTGTTCATTGGGGAGAGTAGGGTGTTGAAGTCTCCTACTAGTACTATGTGGGATTTGATGTGCATTTTAAACTTTAGGAATGTTTCTTTTACATATATGGGTGCTCTTATATTTGGAGCATAGATGTTCAGGATTGAGACTTCATCCTAATGGATTGTTCCTGTTATGAATATGAAGTGTCCATCTTTCTGATTGACTTTACTTTGCAGCCTATTTTGTTCACTATTAGGATACCTATACTTGTGTTTTGCTTAGGTCCATATGATTTGAAAAACTTTTCCCAACACTTTACTCTTAGGCAATGTTTGTCTTTGAGGGTTAGGTTTGTTCCTTCATAAAGCAAAGGGATGGATCCTGCTTTTGGATCCATTCTCTAAGCTTGCGCCTTTTTAAAAAAATATTTATTTATTGTGTATACATTATTCTGTGTGTATGCCTGCAGGCCAGAAGAGGGCACCAGACCTCATTATAGATGGTTGTGAGCCACCCTGTGGTTTCTGGGAATAGAACTCAGGACCTTTGGAAGAGCAGGGAATTTCCCTTCCTTCTGAGCCACCTCTCCAGCCCAGCTTGTGCCTTTTTTTGGCAAATTGGGCCTATTGATCGTAAGAGATGAAAATGACCAATCATTGCTAGTTCCTGTTATGTTTCAATAGTAGTGTTTGTGTGTTTGCCTACTTTGGTGTTTGCAGATGTCAGGTTATCTGTTTTCTGTGTTTACAGTTAGCTTCCTTGGGTGGAGTTTTCCCTCTAGTACTTTCTGTATGACTGTACTTGTGGGGATAAGTATTGTTTAAATCTGGTTTTGTCATGGAATTCCTTGTTTTCTCCATTGTTGTTGGCTGAAAGCTTTGCTGGGTATAGTTGTGTGGTTGAAAGCTTTGGCGGGTTGAGTAGTGTCCATGGTCTCTTAGTGTCTTCATCTTGCATTGGTGCCTACCCATCTCATCCTTCAGTTGGTGCCAGCAGTGTCTTCGCCTCTTGGTCCAATCCTTAAAGTAGCTGTTTTCGGTTTTGAGACCTGTTCTTGGCCTACTCTGTGCTTCAGAGAGCCACACCTCCTAGGTCTGTCTTTGCCCTCTGTCTTGGCCTGCTCTTTTGTTCTGCTCTCTTGGGTCCCTCTCTTGGTCCAGTCTGTGCATTTCATTTAATGAACAATTAAAGGTCATGTTTCTCTCCTTGGTGGTCTTTCAATTTCCTATGAACCTTTAGTAGGAAAGGCCTTTCTAGATGAAATTCCTCCTTGTATGTGATGAGTTTCAATATCCTTAACTAATTTTCTGACTTTTATGTCTACTGTGTTGTGGTTGGAATTAATCAGCCAACTTCCCACTCATACTGAAATGCTTTTACCATCATTATAGGCTTGATCTGTAAATCACATAAAATATAGAAGAAACAGTTGCTGTTCAGTGCTAAGGAGTTTGGTAGCCTGCAGTTTTAATTATTTTGTTTGCTTGTCTGAGTAACCTTTGCTGTGTGGCTCCAAATTCCTGAAAGTAAAGGGAGGGGGGCTTCATTCATGGCTTTATTTGTTTTTATGTTGTTGTGTGATGATCCTGGAATGTAGGCTTTTTACATGTCAAGCCCATGCTGCTGTGCTCAGCTTCACACATCTCTTGAATTTTAAATTTGACAGAGGGTTTCATTCTGATTCCCAGGATGCCATGTATTCATGACATTAGTACTGTCTGAGCATTCTGAGTCATTGAATTGCAGGTGCATGAACTTCTTTCTGCTTTTGTGCTTGCTTTTAGTTTTTCACTCAATTTGACTATTTTATGTGTCTGCATGGCTATGCACCATATGGGTACTCAGTCATCAGAGTGATCAAAGCTTCTCAGAAATCCTGAACTTGGAATTATAAATAGTTGTGATCCCCATGTAAGTACTGACAATTGTGACCACCTCTTTCAAGACCAGGAAGAGCTCAGTAGTACTCAGCCATATTTCCAGAACTGTGTGAATTTGTTATGACCAACATTTATATTGCTAATGTTTTAATCTGTCCATTTGTAATTATTTTAAACATGAAGTACCTTTTCATAAAATGTTTTTGGTGCCGGGCGGTGGTGGCGCACGCCTTTAAGCCCAGCACTTGGGAGGCAGAGGCAGGCGGATCTCTGTGAGTTCGAGACCAGCCTGGTCTACAAGAGCTAGTTCCAGGACAGGCTCCAAAACCACAAAGAAACCCTGTCTCGAAAAACCAAAAAAAAAAAAAAAGAAAAAGAAAAATGTTTTTGGTATTGTAGTTTAAAATAGGACACTTCAGCTGTCTGGAATATGAACACAGAACTAGAGTGAATGTATAATTCTTTGTAGGAACTTCAGTATACAGCTCTGAATTCTTTCTGTGTGATTTGTTTATTTCACTGATTTTTTTAGATTTATTTAATTATTATATATACAATGGTCTGCCTATATGTCTGCCTGCAGGCCAGAAGAGGGCACCAGATCTCATTGCAGATGGTTGTGAGCCATCATATGGTTGCTGGGAACTGAACCCAGGACCTCTGCAAGAAGGATCAGTGCTCCAAACCACCAAGCCGTCTCTCCAGCCCTGTTTGACTGATTTTTGCAATGAAGACAGGGTCTTAATGTGTACTTCCACCTGTCCTGGACATGATTCCATAGACTTGGCTGGCACGCATCTCAGAGACAAATCTACAAACCTCTGCTTTATGAGTGTTTTGCTTAAAGGCATGAGTCAACATACCCAGTTTGTCCACTGTATTTTTTCTATTTTGTAATTAGTATTTCTTCATACAATTTTCTGAGTGTACTATGTCCTGTTGCTCCATTTCCTTGGCTATCTTTATTAATAGACAGTTCTTTTGTTGGTAATATCCCATTCAAAGGGTAGAGAAATAACAGACGTGACTCTTCTATTCCTTTTCTTTCTAAAGTGTCTGTCTGTGTCATGGAATAATAGTGGGGAACACCAGAATTTTATGACTATACTGTTAAAGAAGTATACATTTACAATGTTGTCACCATCATGCTTCTCTTACACACATGAATGAAATATTTTAGAGGGCAGTGACCTATGATGATGTGCATATCAACTTTACTCAGGAAGAGTGGAATTTGCTGGATCCTTCCCAGAAGAATCTCTACAAAGATGTGATGCTGGAGACCTATAGGAACCTCGCTGCTATAGGTGAAATTAAATTTCCTTCATGATTCAAAATAAGGGGACAACTTTTTCTTTGTTAATGATGATTTTCTATAATTTTATTTAGAAAGAATAAGAATGAGTTGAATAGAGCAGACATAGTTTTAAGGGTCCCTGCATATAACAGCTTAAATACTGCACAATTTTCAACAATATAACATACATTTTCTGGCATTATATTTTAGGATGCCTTTGGGAAGACCATAATAGTGAAGAGCATTGTCAATTTTCTAGAAGACATGGAAGGTAATTTTCATATGCAAGCTGATAACAATGTTCCTCTGATGAAATTTTTATGTGTCCTGAAAGTTTTAGTCTAAAGCAATACTGTTAATATATACAGTTTTTTCCAGTTCTCACAAATCCCTATTTCATATATGTGAATTGCATTTGAATGACATTCTTTCAAGAAAGAAGTCAAGAAAACAATAGCTAAGAAGATATCATCCTTTGAGGCATAGAACCATGAGAGCTTTGTTGTAGATCTGCAAATAAATTTCTTTCTTGCTACTCATAATACAAAAGGTATACACATTGAAGAGATGATAAGTATATCAACAAAACTTTGTACTAAACCAATAGCCCATAGTAAATCTTGTATTCCTCGTACACTTCTTGTGACTGTGCTAAGTTTAGTGAGAGAAGCAGTTAGAGTTGAGTCAATGGCAGTTGTTCTGAGAAACTTTGATATCTATACCACAAGTCTGTGAGGAACAGCAGGACAAACCCTGATAATTCAATGTGGAAATCTTTTATTTGTTATTCTTCTTTACTATGTATACCATATGTTACTCTTGATACAAGTGTATTAGCATAGGGATATAGCGAGATGTAGCATACCACTCTCTAAGAACAATTAGATAACCAGTAGTCCCCATGTTGAATATACTTGTTGAATTTGATTCAAGTATACAAGTAACTGGTTTTCCCTCCTCATTTTTAATACATTAACAAAATCACACTTCAGAAAATCTCTATGAGTTCTACAACTGTGCAAATAATTCTGGGTGTCCTAGTTCACATAGCATATGCAATATGATTCACAGTATAGGAGAATTGATGTATGTTAAAGCTCTGACTTTATCCAGTTCTCTTTACATATGTATAAAATATCATATAGAACAAAGATTCTGTGAAGGTAAAAAGGTAAGCCATAAAAGAAAGGAATTTGCCATTGGAGGTATCTTCCAAGTGGCAAAACAGTGCCTAATTAAAGAGCAAAACATGATTTTAGACACAGTTATAAAAACTTAGTATCTGATTCTGCTTTATAATTGGAACATATTATAAAATGAATTCATACAAATGTGTAGGCACAACAATGTATTGACTGTGGTAAAGCTTTTATATGTGCCAATTATCCTTGCAGGATTGAAAGAATTCAAGGTGGAGAAAAACTTTCAGTATATATTCAATGTTCTGAAGCCTTCACACATGCCAGTCACCTTAAATGGAATGAAAGAACACATACTGGAGAGAAACCCTATGAATGTAATCAGTGTGGGAAGGCCTTTGCAGCTCACAGTCAACTTCAAAACCATAAAAAAATACACACTGGAGAGAAACCCTATGAATGTAATCAGTGTGGTAAGGCCTTTGCAGTTCAGAGTTATGTTCAAATCCATAAAAGAACACATACTGGAGAAAAACCCTATCAATGTAATCAGTGTGGTAAGGCCTTTGCATGGTACACTGGTCTTCAATACCATGGAAGAACACATACCGGAGAAAAACCCTATCAGTGTAATCAATGTGGTAAGGCCTTTGCATGGTACACTGCTCTTCAGTATCATGAAAGAACACATACTGGAGAGAAACCCTTTAAATGTAATCAGTGTGGTAAGGCCTTTGCTCAACACAGTAATCTTCAATCACATAAAAGAACACATACTGGAGAGAAACCATATGAATGTAATCAATGTGGTAAGGCATTTGTAGATCAGAGTAATCTTCAAAACCATAAAAGAATACATACTGGAGAGAAACCCTATGAATGTAATCAGTGTGGTAAGACCTTTGCTCGGTACAATACTCTTAAATCCCATGGAAGAACACATACTGGAGAGAAACCATGTGTATGTAGTCAGTGTGGTAAGGCCTTTGCCCAACACAGTGGTCTTCAAAAACATAAAAGAACACATTCTGGAGAGAAACCATATGAATGTAATCAGTGTGGTAAGGCATTTTCAGCTTTAAGTAATCTTAAAAGGCATAAAAGATCTCACTCTAGGTAGGAACTCTTTGAATGTAATCAGTGTGGTAAGAGCTTTGCACAGCACAGTGATCTTCAGAAGCATAAACAAACATAAAAAAGAGAGAAACTCCATGGATGTGTTCAGTGTAGTAAAGCCTTTGCAGTAATCTTCAAAGGCTTAAAAGAATAAGAAACAGTATTAATGAAATCAGTGTGAAAAAGCCTTTTCATGTCTTATTCATGCAGGAATGTACACATACAGAAGAATAACCATGAATTGAATCTGTGTGATAAATCCTTTGTCACAATAATCTCTAAATACATTAAATACACCATCCAGGATAGCAACTGTGAATTTGATGAATGTAGACTTCAAAAACATTACAAAAATCATACTGCAGTGACACTCAATGAATAAATTCAATGTGGTGACATTTTGTAATTTATACAAGAGTAAAACTTTTTGTGTGTAATCAATCTGATAAAGCTTTTGCAAATTACAATATCCTTTGGGTACCTGAAGAACCCGAAGGCTTATTCTAAATTATTTTTCAATATCCTAAGCCAATACATTTACAGTCAGATGACTAAAAGCATTCATTCTGTAGAAAAAAACTGATAGTGTCAATAATCTGTTCAATATGATAACACTTTATTTTATTTGCATCAGCAAACTAATGGAGAAAACATAATTTTTGGAGTTATGAAGTCCTACAGGCAGGAAAATCAGCCAGTCAAAGAATCACACCCTGTTATTGAAATGAGATCCAAGGGAAAACACTTTGTCCCTGAATCTAGAGCCAGTTAATAGAACATCACCCTAAAACAGAGCCAAAATGTTAAAAAGAGCCAGTGAAGGAAACACACTTTGGCTCTCAAACCAGAGCCAAAGAAACACACTCTACCCTTGTTCACCGAGCACAAAATCCAGCCCATCTTTCTGGTTGTTCAAGCACAGGGATTGAAATCTTACCAGTTCCCACCTTCAAAATCTCCATGGAAGGGATCTGGTTTGAAGAAGCTCTATATGTGCCATATGCTCATTCAGTTCGCAGCTGTCCCTTTCCACCCTGGCAGAGGCAGTCACTCTCTTCCCTCCCAAATAAATCTCTTGACTGAGATTTCTGTGAAGACCTTAATTCACTGGAATGGATCAGAAACTCCCTAGTGGAGTTGAATTGAGATATAATTGATACTTCTTCTTGGAAACTCATTTAACCCAGAAGAGCACAGCAGCAATGGAGACACCTCTTTTAAGGCACTCTGTTACGGGAGTGGAGCTGATCAGTAACAGACATTTCTGCTGGGAAACTTTCTTAGAAGAATGGAGCGGATCCCAGCTGTGATGGCTCTATCTCAGAGAGGAACATTATTGCCTCATCTAGTGTGGTGCCCTTCCGTTCACAACTGTAGGTGTTTCCTGCCTACAGGCAGTAAGGGTCCCTTTCCCTCCAGAACTGTAACTCTTGAGTTGTGAATTTAAATGATAATGTAACTCTTTTAGATTTTATATTTCTTCAATTGCAAGACCTAAGTAATTAAGGTATAAGGATTTATGGATGGGTACATGGGTCTTTTGTTTTGTTTTCTTTTTCTTTTTTTTTTTTTGGTTTTTTTTCAAGACAGGGTTTCTCTGTAGCTTTGGTGCCTGTCCTGGAACTAGCTCTGTAGACCAGGCTGGCCTCGAACTCACAGAGATCTGCCTGCCTCTGCCTCCCAAGTGCTGGGATTAAAGGCGTGCGCCACCACTGCCCAGCCTGTTTTCTTTTTCAAGACAGGGTTTCTTTGGAGCCTATCCTAGAACTAACTCTAGTGTTGTAATTGTTTTAAATTCTATTTAGCTCACTTTTAAGTCTGAAATAGGAACAAACTCATAATGAAGAAGTTCATATTCATGAAAAAATGTTAATGGCTTTAAACATCACAGATTTCTTTAGCTTCAAGAAAAATAATTTTTTATCATAGCCTTGAAAGAAGCAAATTACCTACCATGTTCATTCAAAACTGATAGAGGAGATAATTGCACTGTGGTTTTTTTTTTTTAAGCATTTGAGGTAGTCTCTAGAGTGTGCTGTATGTGTGGTAAAGCCATTTAGTGAAGTTTATTTTGTAGACTTTATATTCCTTCTATGACTTTTTTCATCTTCTGTTGTGCCTGTACCTTGTGATAAGTATTTCCGCTGGAATATATGTAATGGAGCCCCTATGATATAATTTTCTCAATGGTTATTGAAATAATCATGCTATGTTTGAGCATACTTTCATATAACAGTGGTGATTTATCTTTCTGGTTTGGATTTTTGTCTTTTCACATATTTCATTGAAATTTTGTTGTTTGATATCCATCTTATCTTGGATATCAGTCATGATTCAGGGATACATTTGAACTCATGATGCTCATTTATATTACTCTTGAGTACAAGTCCAAGGGTAGATGATGAACTACCAATGTGCTGTGTTTTTTCAAGAAAATTTAACAATGTTAATTTTAAAATGACTGATAAAAATTATAAGAAACATTAAATACTCCATGTGTGTATTCAAAGAAGTATTTTCATTTATCTGATATGGATGTAATAATTTTTGAGAATCAGCAAACATCTGTGTATGTAACTCCATAGCTTAATGTTCTATAGGAATTGAGGTAAGGTTTTTAGTCTTGCTGACAACAGAGCTTTCCCACTGAGCCATTTCAGTGGTGCTCAAATTCAATTTGAATAAATATTACAATGGTAAAATATGTTCATTTTGAGGAGTAGACATTTATTTATAACACTTTCTCAGAACCAAAATTATACACCAGAAAATTGCCTCATTTGGTAAAGATCATTGCTGCTAAGTCTGATGACCTGGGATCTATCTGTGGGTTATACACAATACCTTCACAAGTTTTCTCAGATTTCTTTACTTCAGCAGGAACACATAGACACTCCTCCAACAGCTCATTCATGAATAAGTTTTAAACCCAAAGAAGTGCCATTGAGGTCATTTGCAGTCAAATGTCCCCATAGGTTTAATCACGAGAACTCACAAAGCGGAAGTAGATCATCGACCCCTGCTAGCTTTCCTGTCAGTGCTACATACACATCATGGCACAGGTGTATTCACACAAACACACTCCAAACAATTTTAAATAGATGGAATTATCAATGCAAAGAAAATAACAAATTACTGAGACCATATGAAATAATTTGGCCATTTAAATTATAGAATTGCAAGAAACATTGCTATTCATCAAAACAATGATGCTTCATTTTATATATTATTATTTCTTTCTCTGAATCAATTCAATTAAAATTCAGTGCATTTAAAAACACATATTTCAGCCGTGCAGTGGTGGTGAATGCCTATAATCCCAGCACTCGGGAGGCAGAGGCAGGCGGATCTCTGTGAGTTCAAGACCAGCCTGGTCTACAAGAGCTAGTTCCAGGACAGGCTCAAAAACCACAGAGAAACCCTGTCTCGAAAAGTACCAAAAAAAAAAAAAGAAACATATTTCAACTCGACATAGCATTGTATGGCTATAATAAAACCACAAAGGAGTGTGGGCTGGGGTGATCTCAGTGAGGCCAGCATGTTCCCCAAAATAAATTCCTGGCATCCATGGCTATGTGGAGGTAACCTGTCTTAGAAATAAAAAAAAAAACTTGCCGGGCAATGGTGGCGCACGCCTTTAATCCCAGCACTCGGAAGGCAGAGGCAGGCGGATCTCTGTGAGTTTGAGACCAGCCTGGTCTACAGAGCTAGTTCCAGGACAGGCTCCAAAGCCACAGAGAAACCCTGACTCGAAAAACCAAAAAAACAAAAACAAAAGAAAAACTTAAATTATGGATCTTATGTTCATAAAATCTGGCTGGACTATGATTTCAACCAAAATTTTTTATCTTTACTTACATAAAGAGAACTATGATAACAATAAGCTTAAGCAATATAAAAATTCCATTCACGTTCAGTCCATTAAATCATATTTTTTTTTTTTTTTTTTTTTTTTTTTTTTTAGTTTTTCGAGACAAGGTTTCTCTGTAGCTTTGGAGCCTGTCCTGGCACTAGCTCTTGTAGACCAGGCTGGCCTCGAACTCACAGAGATCCACCTGTCTCTGCCTCCCGAGTGCTGGGATTAAAGGCGTGCGCCACCACCGCCCGGCTCATTAAATCATTTTACAACCATCTAGAGGACATTTAGATCCTTCAAGTGCTAGGAGACAGAAGGAACAGTGGGATACCTTCACCTTCAGCTTTATAATGACATGTGGGAACAGGAGAGTTGTCTCAGGAGTGCTGCTACTCTTGGGTACCCAAGTTCAATTCATTGCACCACATCAGAAATTGCTGTCATTGCAGACCCTGAAGATATGGTGCGTTATTCTGGCCACCTAGAGTACCAGATATGCAAAAGCTAAAAAGAAAGGTATGTATTTGACTTCATATTTTAAATAGGTATTCTTCCTGTGCCTGTTATCTTCAAAAAAGGATGAAATTTAATTGGGATGTAGAAATTTGACTAGTGAAAGCCGGGTGGAGGTGGTGGCGCACGCCTTTAATCCCAGCACTCAGGAGGCAGAGGCAGGCGGATCTCTGTGAGTTCGAGACCAGCCTGGTCTACAAAGGGAGTCCCAGTGCTCAATTATTTAAATAGTTACTCAAATAGTATTTCTTTTTAAAGAAAAGCAAGAGCATTCTTTTGGAATTAAATCAACAAGGGTCTCTATAATATTCTACACTTCAAACAAGTAGAAGAGAACACAAGAAAATGGCCTTTGTTTGTTTTCTGTATGATTTAACTTTCACATTTTTAAAATATTTATTTATTTATGATGTATACAATATTCTGTCTGTGTGTACGTCTGCAGGCCAGAAGGGGGCACCAGACCTCGTTACAGATGGTTGTGAGCCACCATGTAGTTGCTGGGAATTGAACTCAGGACCTTTGGAAGAGCAGGCAATGCTCTTAACCACTGAGCCATCTCTCCAGCCCAACTTTCACATTTTTGAATTGTGCAAAGATATAACAATCCACATGTTTAATAAACAAACACCTTTCAGCTGATTGCATTTCCACCTGCATTTAAAACATTTGCAGTATTCCACTTGAAGCTTTCTTATGCATTCATTTCCAGACTACCAGCTGATTTGCAAGCTTTTGCAAGTTCTTGCTGTCTTTCTTCAATCCCTTGCTTTCCAGAGTGCTTCAACTTAACAAATGTCTTTATATGCACGAGTACATTTTATGTTACATTGTGAGGACTAGTGAAATCATTTATTTCATGTGCACACATCCTTGCATACGTGCACTTGTTCATTCATGTTCCATAAAGGACATGAGTGGTTCTTGGTTGGCCAGGAAGTAGAACCACATTGTTTTCATTTATTGGTGGTACCACCTATTGGTGACAGTAAAAATAAAATCACGTTTGTATGCTTACACATCACAAATTTCTCTTATCCCGACTTTTGTTTATAGACCACAATTAACCATCATGCATTTAACTAATTCATCATTCTGAACTATCAATAAATCAGATACAATTAAAAATAGGAGATAGTGTATTCCACAGTAGAAGTCAGCAAACAGGTAACCCGGACACAGAAAGACAATTAACACATATACTCACTCATAGGTGACTGAAAAACACAAAGCAAAGAAAACTAGCCTACAAATCATAATCCCAGAGAATTTAGACAACAATGGGAACATTAGGAGGTACTTACATAGATATAATGTACATGGGAAGTAGAGAAAGACAGGATCTCCTGACTAAATTGGCAGCATAGGGACATTGGGGGAGTGTTAAAAGGGGTAGGGAAGACAAAGGAAGAGGAGTAAAGAGCAATGTAGAACTCAAAAAAAAAAACAATATAAAATACATTTCTAAAAATTTTAGAAACCCCAGTAGCACAGACAATGAGAGCAACAATGAATAAATGGGATCTCCCAAAACTGAGAAGCTTCTGTAAAGCAAATGACACTGCCATTAAGACAAAAAGGCATCCTACTGAATGGGAGAAGATCTTCACCAACCCCACATCAAACAAAGGACTGATCTCCAAAATATATAAAGAACTCAAGAAAGTAGACACTAAAATTCTAATTAACCCAATTTAAAAATGGGGAGCTGAACTGAACAGAATTCTCAACAGAATTTCAAATGGCCAAAAGACACTTAATGTCATGTTCAACTTTCTGGTTTTTTTTTTTCAAGACAGGGTTTCTTTGTGGTTTTGGAGCCTGTCCTGGAACTAGCTCTTGTAGACCAGGCTAGTCTCGAACTCACAGAGATTCACCTGCCTCTGCCCCCAAGTGCTGGGATTAAAGGCGTGCACCACCACCGCCTGGCTTTCTTCAACTTTCTTAGTGATCAGGGAAATGCAAATCAAAACAACTTTGAGATACCATCTTACACCTGTCAGAATGGCTAAAATTAAACACACTAATGATGGCCTTTGCTTGAGAGGATGTGGAGTAAGGGGAACACTCATCCACTGCTGGTGGGAGCACACACTTGTGCAACCACTTTGGAAATCAGTGTGGTGGTTTCTCAGGAAATTCGGAATCAACCTACCTCAGGATCCAGCAATACCACTCTTGGGAATATATCCAAAAGATGCCCAATCATACTATAAAAGCATTTGTTCAGCCGGGCGATGCTGGCGCACGCCTTTAATCCCAGCACTTGGGAGGCAGAGGCAGGCGGATCTCTGTGAGTTCGAGACCAGCCTGGTCTACAAGAGCTAGTTCCAGGACAGGCTCCAAAACCACAGAGAAACTCTGTCTCGAAAAACCAAAAAAAAAAAAAAAAAAAAAAAAGCATTTGTTCAGCTATGTTCATAGCAGCACTATTTGTAATAGCCAGAACCTGGAAATAACCTAGATGCCCCTCAATGGAAGAATGGATAAAAATGTATGGAATATATATACATTAGAGTACTACTCAGTGATAAAAAAAAATGACATGTTGAATTTTGCATGCAAATGGATGGAAATAGAAAACACTATCCTGAGTGAGATAACCCAGACCCCAAAAATGAATTTAATATGTACTCACTCATTTGTGGACTCTAGCCATAAACCAAGGACATTAAGCCTATAGTTCACAAGCCTAAAGAAGCCAAATAACAAGGTGAACCCAAAGAAAATCATATATAGATCCTCCTGGAAATTGAAAGTAAACAAGATTTCCGGACAAAAGTTGTGAGCATAGGCGTGGGGGTCAATTGGGGGAAGGGGAGAGGGGGAGAGGAAAGGGAGAAAGAAGAGCTTGCGGGAGGGGAAGGGTGGAGATGTAGGAAGGGTGGATATAGGAGCCTGGAAGAAGATAGCTACAATAAGGAATCCATTTTAGGGTTAGCAAGAGACTTGGCTCTAGAGGGGATCCCATGTGACCACTGCGATGTCCCCAGCTAGGTCCTTGGACAGCAGAGGAGAAGATGCCTGAACTGTCTTTGCCCCACTATAACACTGATTAGCTCAAATATCACCATAGAATCTTCATCCAGCGATGGATGGAGATAGAGACAGAGTCCCTCATCAGAACAACAGACTGAGCTCCCAAGGTCCAGTTGAAGGGCAGAAGGAGGGAGAAGATGAGAAAGGAAGTCAGGACCACGAGGGGTTGGTCCACCAACTGAGACAGTGTGCCTGTTCTAATGGGAGCTCACCAAATCCAGCTGAACCAGGTGTGAATGAGCATTTGATCAAACCGGACTCTCTGATTGTGGCTGACAATGGGGGCAGACTGAGAAGCCGTTGTTAAAGGCACTAGGACTTGTTTTTACGGCATGTTCTGGCTTTTTGGGACCCTAGTCTATTTGGATGCACAGCTCCCTAGGCCTGGATGTAGAGGGGAGGGCATTGGACTTCCCACACGGCAGGGTTCCCTGCCCTCTCTCAAGCAGGGAGAGGGAGGGAGGAGGTAGATTGGGGAGTTGGAGGGGATTGGGAGGAGGGAAGGAAGTGTAAATATTTGAAAGGAAAAATAAAGAAAGAATGAAATAAAGAAGGAATGAGCAAAACAAAAAATTAGAAACCAAGGACACAGGAGGGAGATAATGAGAGGAGAAAATGGCTTTGAGCCTAATGTGAAAGCGGTCCAACTGCTCTTGAATAAGTGCTGAAAACAGCTGCCTCACAAGAAGAACACAAGTGTTTGTGAGGTAGGGAGTTTAGGGAAGATCGAAACACACATTTGTCAATTGTGTGTGACTGTGAAAGTCTGGGAGAAGACTGGGATCTAGGCAGGCAAGCAGGCAGCTGTGAGGTCCTGCTGATGAGCATCTTTTTCATCTTGAGAGCAGTGAGGAGCCATTTGTGACTGTCAGTCAGGAAATGATGCACTCTTAAGTAGTAATTAAAAAGGTACTCCCAGGGCTGGAGAGATGGCTCAGTGGTTAAGAGCATTGCCTGCTCTTCCAAAGGTCCTGAGTTCAATTCCCAGCAACCACATGGTGACTCACAACCATCTGTAAAGAGGTCTGGTGCCCTCTTCTGGCCTGCAGGCATGCACACAGACAGAATATTGTATATATAATAAATAAATATTTAAAAAAAGGTACTCCCAGTGCCCCACTGAGGACACATTAAGAAGGGCAATACTAATATCTAGTATGTATTTATTTTCTTGGTATTGGTCATACTATGTAGCACAGGATGACATTAATTTAACCATCAATCTGCCTTAACCTCACAAATGCTGGTATTATAGTTGTGAATGAAGGAACCTAACCAAGGCTGAAGTCTGGTTTTTTGTTGTTTTTTGTTTTGTTTTGTTTTTTGAGACAGGGTTTTTCTGTAGCTTTGGAGCCTGTCCTGGAACTAGCTCTTGTAGACCAGTCTGGCCTCAAACTCCCAGAGATCTGCCTGACTCTGCCTCCTGAGTGCTGGGATTAAAGGCGTGCGCCACCACCGCCGGGCCAAGGCTGAAGTCTTGAGATTAGATCAGATTAAGGTGCTGGGTACTAGCTCAGGCAAGTTCAGGACAGGAGAAGAATTGGGGAGTCACGCTGACAATTTTAGTAAGACATGGTCTGTGTCTCTGCAGTGGAGGTCCCCATAGTTCTATAATCTACTCTGCATTAGTATTAGCATTTGATGACATAGAAAGTCAAGATCTGCTAAGATAGGGATCTTGACTTCTATAGAAATTTCTATATGGTCTGTTAGAGGGTAAATTTGTGGGACTGACAAATGTCAGTTTGACTGTTAGAAAAAGGAATGAATGTTATCACTCCAAAGCCCACTGGTGTGGGGAAGCAAGGTCACACCATTGCCTTGCAGAAGTCACACTGCTGAGGTGTTTTGGGAGCAAATCCTATTTCAAAGGGAAGAATCATGGCTTCACAAAGTTAACACAGGTACGACAGTGACTTTTCAAAAGAGAAGTGTTCCCACAGCTCAGCGAAATGAGTTTCTCCCCGTGGAGGTGGATGTATGTATACACTTCCCGTGGATCTGCCTAGTGGTCTGTCATATGTGCATTCCCTGCGTAGTCATGTGGGCTCTGACATCTCTGCGTTCCCTCACCTTGTCAGCATTGTCATTGAAGTCTACTTCTTTGGGATTCTAGCATATACACAAAACAGCTGAGACACCCAGTCTTGTGGGTCTGAGCTAGATTCTTGAACCTTCCATTCACTGACAACCATTTTTGGACTGCACTCTGAAAGATTTTTGGGGTTTTTTTTTTGGGGGGGGGGTTCGAGACAGGGTTTCTCTGTAGCTTTGGAGCCTGTCCTGGAACTAGCTCTTGTAGACCAGGCTGGTCTCGAACTCCCAGAGATCCGCCTGCCTCTGCCTCCCGAGTGCTGGGATTAAAGGCGTGTGCCACCACCGCCCGGCCACACTCTGAAAAAGTTATTCCAAAAATTCCTCATGTATACTGTAATTGTAGAAGTTTAAGACAATTCTGAAGCCATTTCTGACAACTCTCAGTGCTTCCCCACCTCCCCTGGGAACCAAGGACATAACAGCTAAGCATTACAAGATGTTGTAAGCACGTGCTGAGAGATGTTGCCATCTCCCTGAATAGGGAGGGGCAAGATAATCCTTGGGTGTTGACTCAGTTACTGATGTTTTGATTTAGTCCCTGGGAAGGGGCAAAGTGACCCTCAGAAGTTTCCCTTTACCTCACGTGATCTGGCAACCACTCTCCAGCCAATTATTGGTATTTGCCTTTTTGAATAAGCCAATCATAATAGTTAAAGAACAACCCCCAGACACCCCTTCCTTCTGTGGTTTTCACCTTTAAAAATAGCCTGTATGAGGGGGCTGGAGAGATGGCTCAGTGTTTAAGAGCATTGCCTGCTCTTCCAAAGGTTCTGAGTTCAATTCCCAGCAACCACATGGTGGCTCACAACCATCTTTAATGAGGTCTGGTGCCCTCTTCTGACCTGCAGACATACACACAGACAAAATATTGTTGTTGTTGTTGTTTTTTGGGGGGGGTTTTTCGAGACAGGGTTTCTCTGTAGCTTTGGTGCCTGTCCCGGACCTAGCTCTTGTAGACCAGGCTGGCCTCGAACTCCCAGAGATCCGCCTGCCTCTGCCTCCCAAGTGCTGGGATTAAAGGCGTGTGCCACCACCACCCGGCACAGACAGAATATTGTATACATAATAAATAAATAAATAAATAAATAAATAAATAAATAAATAAATAGCCTGTACCAGACATTCAGGGTCTTCTGGCCTCCCGACTGCTGGAGGACCCTGTCATGACAGAATTAATAAAATGCTCATGCTTTTACACCAGCTGTCATGAGAGATGGTCTCTTGGGGCGACTCCTCTGCCTCCTCAGTGATTGGACGCTAGGGTCCAACATAATAAGGTTAAAAATAATCAAACAGTGAAGCAAAGGATTGAGTGCTATTTCTAACAAAAAAAATATAAAACAGTATGAGGCATTATTTCCATGCAGGATTTGTTTATTTGTTTTAATCAAGTTGATAGGTACTTGTTAGTGAAAAGCTGTTTATCTATTAGTTTATTTTTGCATTCATGTGTCTATTAGAAATGACGAATTAGCCGGGCAATAGTGGCGCACGCCTTTAATCCCAGCACTCGGGAGGCAGAGGCAGGCGGATCTCTGTGAGTTCGAGACCAGCCTGGTCTACAGAGCTAGTTCCAGGACAGGCTCCAAAACCACAGAGAAACCCTGTCTCGAAAAACCAAAAAAAAAAAAAAAAAAAAAAGAAATGAAGAATTCCAATGCATGGGAAAGTAAACTCTGTCTCCTGTTCTAAAGCACATTTAGAATTGTACTTGAATGATGGCACTGGAGAGATGGTACTGTGGTTAAGAGCACTGCCTGCTCTTCTAGAGGAACTTGGCTCAATTCTCAGCACCCACATGGAAGCCCACACCTGTCTGTTGCTCCAGTTCTAGAGGACATGACACTGTCACACAGACATTCGTGAATGCAAAGCATGAATGCACATAACATAAAATAAATACATTTAACATACAGAATGAAATTCACCATGAGTTTCTAAATGGAGGTCTCATCTAGTGTCATCCATACTTACTGGATTTTCAGAGGTATGTGTGCATGCTTCAGTAGCTAAACCTGAAGGTATAAAATTGGAATAAAACACTATAAACGTGGCCGGGCGGTGGTGGTGCATGCCTTTAATCCCAGCACTTGGGAGGCAGAGGCAGGCGGATCTCTGTGAGTTCGAGACCAGCCTGGTCTACAAGAGCTAGTTCCAGGACAGGCTCCAAAACCACAGAGAAACCCTGTCTCGAAAAACCAAAAAAAAAAAAAAAAAAAAAAAAAAAAAAAAAAACCACTCTAAAAGTAAGTGTTAATAATGATGTAGACTCTAAAAAACAATATACCCAAGATACTTTTGTGGGATTTTTGAAAGTAAATGGTTTAATGAAATTTATTTTACATATCACTCTAGTACAACATCTAATTGTTCTTAATCATAAAAAGACAGAGTCAGATATTGGAATAAATTCTGAAAGATCAGAGAAGTAAAGGAGTCAAAGATCTTTTATGTCTACTGAATCTCAGACCAAAGTGGGCAAGATCGTGTCTCCATGAATATTCAGATTGAATGCTGTGGGCTCACTCTACCAAGACAATTTGAGCAGTATAGGTGTTAACTCTTCTTTGAAGTTCTGGTAGAATTCCTCTCTGAACTCATCCAGCCCTGGGGTTTCTTTGGGGGGGCTGGGAAAGAGACTCTGATCTTTTTTCTTTTTTTTTCTTTTTTTTTTTTTTTACTCTTTCAAGACATTGTTTCTCTGTATTGCTTTGCTGCCTGTCCTGGAACTAGATTTTGTAGACCAGGCTGGCCTTGAACTCACAGAGATCTGCCTGCCTCTGCCTCCCAAGTGTTGGAATTAAGACGTGTGTCACTACCGCCCAGCTGGAGAATCTGATTTTCAAGTCACAATAAGACATATGTATCTTTAATAGGTAGAGCCCCGTTACTATAAATTTTACATAAATCACAGATCTTGCTTAGAGTATGTGATGAATTAATTCATGTAATGGAATATGATTTTAAGATGTGTCACATGCATTTATGCTGTGGAATATTTGTTTAATGATGCAAAGATGTATTGCACTCGTTTTTTTTTCATTTGTTTAACTTTATAAAGCTGTGTTAGGTGGTGGTGGGGTGGGGAAAAAAAAAAGAAAAAAAAGCTGTGTTAATGTGCCTGCCTAAAATACCTGATTAATCAAATATAGACCTTAATAACCAATAGCTAGACAAGAGAGAGAAATATGTAGGGCTTGTGGGCAGAGAGAATAAAGAGGAAGAGATATCTAAAATTACAAAGGTATGAGAAATTAAGAAGAGTAAGAGTCCATGAGCAAGCTACCCAGTCACCTGTCAGATACAGAGTCAGAAGGAAAGAGATATATAAAAAAGCAAAAGAAAAAAATCTCAGAGGTAAAACGTAGTTAAGGAGAAATGGGATGATTTCTTGGTGGTAGCACATTGTATCACATGGGCTCTGTTTGCTAGAGGCAGAAGGTTTCCTTTAAGAGAGGTTTCCTGAAGAAGCCTTGTAGTTCTTTTAGGAAGATCTACCATGAAATATTTAAATTGTATTTATAAGCAGTCAGCTGCTGGCTTCTTGGTGTCTTCATGGACCTAGAAACTCCAGAGTTGTGATAATAATAAACATGTCTCTCTTCAGTGCCTCCTCAGTGAAGCTAGACTCTCAGGAATCTATGGAATGCAGTGCAGCCAGCCAACAAAGATGCAGTTTTAATCCTAGCCATGCTGCTAAGTGGATTAAAAACTCATTTGCAGACCTCAGAGGAACTCTAAAGCACAGGCTGAGAGGACACAGTGGAACAAGAGATGGGTAAGCACACACCCCACTAGGCACCCACTCTCCAGGCCCTTGGCTCCACGCAAAACCCTGGGCCCTCCCCTACCTGCATCAGCTTCTCTAGTCAGCCAGCTGGTAAGATTCCTACAGGTAGGTGCTCCAAATCCACCACCCTCTCTATTGTACCCTGTAAGCTACAAGTCCCACTCCACCCCCAAACCTTCATATCTCCTGTGACCTAAGAGGAACTTGCAAGCACAGGCTGCTACTGTACAGCAAAAAAAAAAAAGTGGTGAGCCGGGCAGTGGTGGCGCACGCCTTTAATCCCAGCACTTGGGAGGCAGAGGCAGGCAGATCTCTGTGAGTTCGAGACCAGCCTGGTCTACAAGAGCTAGTTCCAGGACAGGGTCCAAAAGCACAGAGAAACCCTGTCTCGAAAAAAAAAAAAGTGGTGAGTGAACCCCCTCCCAGCTTGATACCCCACTCTCTAAGCCCACAGTACAGTGAGGTTCTGGTCACCCAGTCAGTCAGCAGACAAGCTTCCAGCAGTTTGATGGCTCCAAAACTCTCAGAGTAGGAGCCTTCAAGCTAGAAGTCTTACTCTGGCCCCCAAACCTCTATCTTGCATGGCCTCAGAGGAACTCTGAAGCAGAGACTGTTACTGCACAGAGAATATCAAGAGAGCAGACAAAGACAGAGGACCAAGACAGGCCAAGAGAGTCCCCTCAGGACCTCATGGACCTTCTCTAAAATTTACCCCATACATGGTAATGAAGCAAACCTCAACAGACACAAAAAATTGTAAAAATCACCTGTGCCTTCTCAGATCACCATGTTTTAAAGTTAGAATTCAACAACACAAATCACAGAAAGTCTACAAACCCTTGGAAAGTGAATAGTGCTCAGCTGAATCAACAGTGGGTCAAAGAAGAAAGAAGGAAAGAAATTAAAGATGTTCTAGAATACAATGAAAGTGAAGGCACAACATACCCAGACCTATGGGACACCATGAAAGCAGTGCTGTGAAGAAAGGTCATAGCACTAAGTGCCTGCATAAAGGAAGTGGGGAAATCTCACACTAGTGAGTCAACAGCACAACTGAAAGCTCCAGAACAAAAGAAGCAGACTCACCCTGGATGAGTAGATGTCAGGAAATAATCAAATTTAGGTGTGAAGTCAATAAAATAGAAACAAGGAAAACACTATAAAGAATCAATGTAAAAAAGAGCTGGTTCTATGAAAAAAATCAAGAATATAGACAAACCCTTCTTCAAGTTAAACAAAACACAGAGAGAAAACATCCAAATTAACAAAATCATAAATGAAAAGGTGGGTGGAGCAACAGACACTGAGAAAATCCAGTGAATCAATTCATCATACCTCAAATCCTGTATTCCACAAAATTGGAAAATGTAAAGTGAATGAACAATTTTCTGAATAGGTACCACATACCAAAATTAAATCAAGACACAGTGAACAATTTAAATACACCTGTAACCTTCAAGTTACTAGAAGTAGACATCAACAGCCTTCCTCCAACCCCCCTCCAAAAAAAAAAATCCCTGGACTTGATGGTTTCAGTGAAGAATTCTACCATAACTTCAAAGAAGAGGAAACAACTGTACTCCTCAAATTATTACACAAATTAAAAACAGAAGGAACATTTCCATACAAACATATCCATTTTATGATGTTACAGTTACCCTGAAACTAATCTCACACAAAGTATCAAAAGGAGAATTATATATCAGTCTCCCTCATGATCATTAATGCAAAATTATCCAGTGAAATACTGACAAACTGAATCTAGGCATACACCAAAAAAATTATTCACCATGATGAAATTAGCTTCATCCTAGATATGCAGAATGGTTTAACATATGAAAGTCTGGCAATGTAATCCACCATATAAAAAAATTGAAAGAAAAAATATAATCATCTCATTATGATGCTAAGAAGCATTTGACAAAATCCAACACCCCTTCATGATAAAGGTTTTTTTTTTGTTTGTTTGTTTTGTTTTTCGAGACAGGGTTTCTCTGTGCTTTTGGAGCCTGTCCTGGAACTAGCTCTTGTAGACCAGACTGGTCTTGAACTCACAGAGATCCGCCTGCCTCTGCCTCCCAAGTGCTGGGATTAAAGGCGTGCGCCACCACTGCCTGGCACCTGAGAGAGATTTTACTTAAAGGTTTTGAAATGGGCAAAACCTCCATTAATCTATATGATTTGAAATGATATGACCATCTTTAACTGCTTGGTGGCAGTGCACACTTTTAACACCATGACAATCATCTTCTTCAGTGACCTTAAAATTCTCTTTAGCTGTTAATATTCTGGACATCTTTTCCCCTCTGGGACAGGAAATCACTGCACCCACCTAGATAAGCACAGTGCACAGTACAAGCCAGCTAGCCACATTGTGTCCTGGAGGAAAAAGGGAAAGTTCCTGTGGAGTGCAAGATTGTGACAGTGTCTGCTTTTGTAGCCAAGGGCAAGTGCTACTGAAATGCTTACCTTGGCCTATCTAGAAAAGATCTTTGAATGGGGTGGGGGAAAAGGTCAAGAATCACTCTGCTGAGTTTTTAAGCATACTACAGCTCTGTGGACAGTGAGCTTGTCACTCAGACTACACTAGCCAATCAGGCCCTCCAGGTGACCTGCCAGTCATAAGCGGTGCTGGGCTCTTCCGGGCAGCCTCGTTCAGATTTGGCTTTGCAGAGGAGCTGTTTTCAGTGGTTTCCTGTGCTGTGTGAAGTTGCCGCTGCAGGAAGTTGATGAACTGAGAGCTTTGGCGAGCTGAGAAACCACAGCATGGTGAGCTGGGGAATGCTGTCTCCAGATGGGGAGGAGGAGGGTGAGATGCGGGAAACAGGATGTTGTGTTGTCCCAGGATCCCTGTGAGAACCTGCCACAAGATTCCCTGCATTGTGAAGTCCCACGTGGTCCTGTTAATTCTTAAACCTAGGGACAGGTCTCTGAATAAATTTGTGCTGTGGCCTTAATCTGCTTAGAGAATTGGGAGTAGGGTGCTGTGTGTACAAACATCTTTCTTGTCAACTTTAATATGCCATACTCCGAGAGGCCTAGTTTCTCCAGTATCTTCTTGAATTTGAGCACTTTGCATTTAACCTTACATACAATCTCCATTTATATTTAACTATGTGGACGGTATCAAGGCAGCTCACCTGTTGGGTAACGCTGCACTTCTAAGCTGCAATGTAGAAGAGTTGAATTGCTGATATAAAGGATTTTCCAATGCTTTGGAAATAGTTCAGTCTCACAAAGTAGAATGAGCTGAGGGAGGACTGCCTCTAAATCACCCAGAAGACAAAAGTGTTTTAATCAGGGCTGTTAGAGTTTAGGATGCTAGGGTACACATTGTTCAACTGGATTGTCCAGATATTTAGCTCCAAACTACTACAGAGAAGCCACCACTGATTTAAAACCAGACACCAGGCACATCCCCATATCAAAAAACAATCCCTAACAAGCTTTTAAAGGAGGCTTTACAGGTTTCTAACCTACTTTAAGACCTGATGTGGTTTAAAGTTCCAGTTTTCTTTTTGAGAAAAGCACAGTTCTTCCAGATGGACAATATGACACCAGGTGATATTTAATTGAACTGCAAAAACTTGATCAATCAAGGCTTTTCTTTTATGCCCTCTTCTGGAAGAAGGAACAATCATGGGAGACCTAGTAACTGCCTGGGGCCTAAGCCTTGTGAGTTTCTCTAAGGACCTGATGTATTGATAATAAAACACAGCTCCTTCTCTAAAACCAGGAATATGCTTTGGGGAGCTGCTAATGGTCTGGTGCCAAGGCCTTTGTGGAGGGGTTGCCTCATATTCTAAGAATCCAATTCTTCCCAAAATATGGAGCTATGGTTATCAGTCCCATGGCCACTCTGCTCTTAGTAAAGTTCTTGAGATACCCCGTGTTCCCCGTGTGTAGAATTGTTTGAGTAGCCTCCTCCTAAATTCATGTGATAGTTTGTAGTGACTTCTTATAATTCTCTCATTTCTCTCCATTTCTCCCCTGGAAGTATACAAGATGCTATTCTTCTCCTTTTTTATTTTTTATTTATTTATTTTTTCTGGTTTTTCAAGACAGGGTTTCTCTGTGGCTTTGGAGCCTGTCCTGGAACTAGCTCTGTAGACCAGGCTGGTCTTGAACTCAGAGATTCACCTGCCTCTGCCTCCCAAGTGCTGGGATTAAAGGCGTGCGCCATCACCGCCTGGCTCTTCTCCTTTTTTAAAAATTTTTTTGAGGGGCTGGAGAGATGGCTCAGTGGTTAAGAGCATTGCCTGCTCTTCCAAAGGTCCTGAGTTCAATTCCCGGCAACCACATGGTGGCTCACAACCATCTGTAATGAGGTCTGGTGCCCTCTTCTGGCTTGCAGACATACACACAGACAGAATATTGTATGCATAATAAATAAATAAATAAATATTTAAAAAAAAAAATTTTTTTGAGAAAACGTTAGGAGTGTCGTGACTATTCTGGAACTGACTGGATAGATCGGGCTGTCCTTGAACTCAGAGATTTCTTGGCTCAGTAAGGGTGTGTGCCACCAATGCCCAGCAAGATGCTATTTTTCCTAGGAAGCTTACTAGGAATCTGTAAGACCTCCCCACCCTAACTTTTTATCTTTTGTTTTTTTCTTTTTGATTTTCGAGACAGGGTTTCTCCATAGCTTTTTGGTTCCTGTCCTGGAACTAGCTCTTGTAGACCAGGCTGGCCTCGAACTCACAGAGATCCGCCTGCCTCTGCCTCCAGAGTGCTGGGATTAAAGGCGTGCACCACCACGGCCCTGCACTTTTTATCTTTTTTACATTTTCATTTTCCTATCTTTCTCATCCTGTGTGAGCTTCACCTCAGGACCCTGTCACTGAAGCATGACCTGCTGATTCCTGTTACCAGTGTAATGAAGAAATTACCCTGGGAATACCTTCACTCTGTAACTCTCCTATCAGCCTAAATGTCTAGCCTGGCAAGTTGCCTGTTTCTATTTCAATTGTTCAAAGTGTAACCTACAGCCTAATCCTAAAGGACACTTAAGGACAACAGCAAATGTGGAATCTGTGTAGCTGGCTCCTCTTTGAGCACTAGCTAGAGATAGATGTCTACCATCATTAAAGAGGTTTTCCTTTATTAATCTCCTAGGTGTGTGAAGTGATTTCTCAATAGAAAGGCATATTAATTCTAGAACAACTGCATTTCCATCCTGTTAGAAAAATAGTTTCTGAGACAAGTTCTCTTATTTTGACTCAGGTGGCCTTGGTCTGCTGCTGTCCTGGGCAATGACCTTGCTGTCCTGTACATTAGACTTTCAAAATTCCTTAAAAAAAGACTGTACCACCTCACAGTTTTAAAATTATGGATTTGAGTCATGCAGTTGACTATGCACTGCAGTTGCAGGGAAAGGATTTGTATATGGAGCATTCCTTCTATCTGCAGACCAGAATAGGAGGAATAGTTTATTGTGTACACTGCAGGGAAAATCAACTATTAGAGCCACCATTATGAAAAAGTTCCTGGCTGGGCAGACGTGGCACAGGCCTTTAATCCCAGCACTAGGGAGGCTAAGGCTGGCTGTGAGTTCAAGGCCAGCCTGGTCTACAAGAGCTAGTTCCAGGATAGGCAATTAGGCAATAATTCTATGCAAATATGGTTGATCTTGCTTGACACAGTTATGTCTGCTTAGAGATTTGAGAACAGGTCATTGACTAACTCTGTGTCAGGTTACAGATCTCAGCAGCCAACATATGTATATGGAAACCATTAATCTATCTCTTATTAATGACATCCCCTCTCTTATAGAAAGGCCTACTCTGTTTCAAAGTCAATATAGAAAGTTTTATTTAATCTCAAGAGTGCAGTATTTTTATCATTTGAAAATCACCTTATTGGCCGGGCGGTGGTGGCGCACGCCTTTAATCCCAGCACTTGGGAGGCAGAGGCAGGCGGATCTCTGTGGGTTTGAGACCAGCCTGGTCTACAAGAGCTAGTTCCAGGACAGGCTCCAAAACCACAGAGAAACCCTGTCTTGAAAAAGCAAAAAAAAAATTAGAAATAAAGAAAAGAAAATCACTTCTTGGTGTCATTTTCGGATATTTTTTGGGGGGGGAGTTTTGGGGTTTTTTTGTTGTTATTTTTGGTTTTTTTTTAGACAGAGACAGGGTTTCTCCAGTGTGTGCAGTTCTTTGAATGAACAACCTCCCAGAAAAGATCATGTTTCTCTCCTTGGTGGCCTTTCAATATCCTATGAACCTTCAGTAAAAAAGACTTTTCAAGATGAAATTCCTCATTGTATGTGATGAGTCTCAATTTAACTAATTTTAACTAATTTTCTGACTTTTATGTCTACTGTGTTGTGGTCGGAATTAATCAGCCAACTTCCCACTTACACTGAAATGCTTTTACATCGTTATAGGCTTGATCTGTAAATTACATAAAATATAGAAGAAACAGTTGCTGTTCAGTGCTAAGGAGTTTGGTAGCCTGCAGTTTTAATTATTTTGTTTGCTTGTCTGAGTAACCTTTGCTCTGTGGCTCCAAATTCCTGAAAGTAAAGTGAAGGGGGGGCTTCATTCATGGCTTTATTTGTTTTTATGTTGTTGGATGATGACCCTGGAATGTAGGCTTTTTACATGTCAAGCACATGCTGCTGTGCTCAGCTTCACACATCTCTTGAATTTTAAATTTGACAGAGGGTTTCATTCTGATTCCCAGGATGCCATGTCTTCATGACATTAATAGTGCCTGAGCATTCTGAGTCATTGAATTGCAGGTGCATGAACTTCTTTCTGCTTGATTAGCTTGCTTTTAATTTTTCATTCAATTTGACTATTTTATGTGTCTGTATGGATATGTACCATATGGGTACTTGGTCATCAGAGTGATCAAAGCTGGGCTGGAGAGATGGCTCAGTGGTTAAGAGCACTGACTGCTCTTCCAGAGGTCCTGAGTTCAATTCCCAGCAACCACATGGTGGCTCACAGCCATCTATAATGAGACCTGGTGCCCCCTTCTGGCTTGCGGGCACATATGGAAGGAATGCTGTACAATAATAAATAAATAAAATATTAAAAAAAAGAGTGATCAAAGCTTCTCAGAAATCCTGAACTTAGAATAATAAATAGTTGTGATCCCCATGTAAGTACTCGCAATTGTGCCTACCTCAATTCAAGACCAGGAAGACCTCAGTAGTACTCAGGCATATTTCCAGACCTGTGTTAATTTGTTATGACCACCATTTATATTGCTAATGTTTTAAATCTGTGCATTTCTAATTATTTTAAACATGAAGTACCTTTTCATAAAATGTTTTTGGTATTGTAGTATAAAATAGGACACTTGAGCTGTCTGGAATATGAATACAGAAATGGAGTGAATGCATAATTCTTTGTAGGAACTTCAGTACACAGCTCTGAATTCTTTCTATCTGATTTGTTTGTTTCAGTGATATTTCCTATGGAGACAGGGTCTTAATGTGTACTTCCACCCATCATGGACATGATTTCGTAGACTTGGCTGACATTCAACTCAGAGACAAATATACATACCTGTGCTTTCTGAGTGCTGTGCTTAAAGGCATGACTCAATACACCCAGTTTGTCGACTGTATTTTTCTATTTTGTAATTATTATTTCGTCATACAATTTTCAAGGTGTACTATGTCCTGTTGATCTGTTTCCTTGGCTGTCTCTATTAATAGACATTCTGCTGTAAGGTGATATCCCATTCAAAGGGTACAGAAATGAAAGAAGTGACTCATATTCAATTTCCTTCATGATTGTCTGTGTCATGGAATATTAGTGTTGAACACCAGAATTTTATGACTATACTGTCAAAGAAGTATACATTTACAATACTGTCACCATCATGCTTCTATTATACACATGAATGAAATATTTTAGATGGCAGTGACCTATGATGATGTACATATCAGCTTCACTCGGGAAGAGTGGAATTTGCTGGATCTGTCCCAGAAGAATCTCTACAAAGATGTGATGCTGGAAACCTACAGGAACCTTGCTACTATAGGTAAAAGTAAATTTCCTTCATGATTCAAAATAAGGGGGACAACTTTTTCTTGGTTAATGATGGTCTTCTGTAATTTGATTTAAAAATAATAAGAATGAGTTGAATAAAACAGTCATAGTTCTAAGGGTCCCTTAAGATAACACCTTAACTACTGCACAATTTTCAATAATATAACATACATTTTCTGGTATTGTATTTTAGGATTCTTTTGGGAAGACCATAATACTAAAGAACACTGTCCATTTTCTAGAAGACATGAAAGGTAATTTTCATGTGCAAGCTGATAACAATGTGCCTCTGATGAAATTTTTGTGTCCTGAAAGTTTTGGTCTAAAGCAAAATAGATATGCACAGTTTTAAGTGCACTAATGGTTATCAAATTTTTACAAATCCATATTTCATATATATGAGTTGCATTTGAATGACATTCTTTTAAGAAAGGGGTCAAGAAAGCAATGGCTAGAAAGATATCACCTTTTGAGGCATAACACCATGAGAGCTTTGTTGTAGACCTGCAAATAAATTTCTTTCTTGCTACTTAGAATACAAAAGGTATACACATTGAAGAGATGATAAGTATATCTGCAAAACTTTGTACTAAACCAATAGCCCATAGTAAATCTTGTATTCCTCGTACTCTTCTTGTGACTGTGCTAAGTTTAGTGAGAGAAGCAGTTAGAGTTGAGTCAATGGCAGTTGTTCTGCAGAACCCTTGATATCTATACCATAAGTCTGTGAGGAACAGCAAGGAAAACCCTGAGAATTCAATGTGGAAATCTTTTGTTATTCTTCTTTACTATGTATACCATACATTATTCTTGATATAAGTGTATTAGCATATGAATATAGACAGATATAACATACCACTCTCTAAGAACAATTAGATAACCAGTAGTCTACAAGTTGAGTAAATTTGTAGAATTTGATTCAAGTATACAAATACTTGGTTTTCCACCATCATTGTTAATACATGAACAAACTCAGACTGCAAAAAAGCTCTATGAGTTCTAGAACTGTGCAAATACTGTTAGGTGTCTTAGTTCACATAGCAAATGCAATATGATTCACAGTAAGGGAGAATTTATGAATGTTAAAGGTCTGAGTTTATCCAGTTCTCTTCACATATGTATAAATATCATAGAGAAAAAAGTTCCTGTGAAGGTAAAAAGGTAAGCCATAAAAGAAAGGAATTTACCATTGGAGGTATCTTCCAAGTGGCAAAACAGTGCCTAATTAAAGAGCAAAACATGAGTTTAGACACAGCTATAAAAACTTAGTACTGGCCGGGCGGTGGTAGCGCACGCCTTTAATCCCCGCACTTGGGAGGCAGAGGCAAGCAGATCTCTGTGAGTTCGAGGCCAGCCTGGTCTACAAGAGCTAGTTCCAGGACAGGCTCCAAAACCACAGAGAAACCCTGTCTCGAAAAAACAAAAAACAAAAAACCAAAAAAAAAAAAAAACTTAGTATCTGATTCCTCTTTATAATTGGAACATATTATAAAATTAATTCATACAAATGTGTAGGCACAACAGTGTATTGAATGTGGTAAAGCTTTTAAATGTGCCAATTATTCTTGCAGGATTGAAAAAATTCAAACTGGAGAGAAACTTTCAATATATATTCAATGTGGTAAACTCTTGACCTATGACAGTCACCTAAAAGGGAATGAAAGAACACATACTGGAGAGAAGCCCTATAAATGTAATCAGTGTGGTAAGGCCTTTGCAGCTCAGAGTTATGTTCAAAAGCATAAAAGAACACATACTGGAGAGAAACCCTATGAATGTAATCAGTGTGGTAAGGCCTTTGCACAGAATGTTGCTCTTCAATGCCATAAAAGAACACACACTGGAGAAAAACCATATGAGTGTAATCAGTGTGGTAAGACCTTTGCATCTCGTAGTAATCTTCAAACCCATAAAAGAACACATAGTGGAGAGAAACCATATGATTGTGATCAGTGTGATAAGGCCTTTACAACTCAGACTAATCTTCAAAACCATAAAAGAGCACATACTGGAGAGAAGCCCTATAAATGTAATCACTGTGGTAAGGCCTTTTCAGTTCATAGTGTTCTTCAAAACCATAGAAGAACACATACTGGAGAGAAACCCTATGGATGTAATCAGTGTGGTAAGGCCTTTGCACAGTATTGTGCTCTTCAATGCCATAAAAGAACACACACTGGAGAAAAACCATATGAGTGTAATCAGTGTGGTAAGGCCTTTGCAGTGTACTATAATCTTCAAGACCATAAAAAAACACATACTGGAGAGAAACACTATGAATGTAATCAGTGTGGGAAGGCCTTTGCACAGTACAGTGGTCTTCAACATCATAAAAGAACACATACTGGAGAGAAGCCCTATGAATGTAATCAGTGTGGTAAGGCCTTTGCAGTGAACAGTACTCTTCGAGTGCATAAAAGAACGCACACTGGAGAGAAACCGTATGAATGTAATCAGTGTGGTAAGGCCTTTGCAACTTCTGGTAATCTTAAAATGCATAAAAATTCTCACCATAGAAATTCTTTGAATGTAATCAGTGTGGTATGAGCTTTGCACAGCACAGTGATCTTCAAATGCATAAAAGAAGAGAGAAAGCCCATGGATGTATTCAGTATGGTAAAGCTTTTGCAGATCACAGTAATCTTCAAAGGCTTAAAAACAGTATGAATGAAGTCAATGTGATAAACCCTTTCATGTCTTATTCATCTTCAAGTGCATAAATGTACACATATAGGAGAAAAACCATGGATAGAATCTATGCGGTAAATCCTTTATCACAATAATTTACAAATATATTAAATAAACCATCGAGGAAGGAAACTATACATTTAATAAATGTAGTCTTCAAAAACATGACAAAAATTATACTACATTGAAAGTGTATTTATGAAGACCTATGGGCAGGAGAAAGAGCCAGTCAAAAATCACACCCTATTACTGAAATGAGATCCAAAAGAAAACGCTTTATCCCTGAGTCTAGAGCTAGTTGTAGAGACAACCTCACCCTGAAGACAGAGCTAAAAGCCAGTGAAGGACACACTTTGGCTCTCAAACTGTAGCCAAAGAAACACATTCTACCCTTGTTCATCTGAGCACAAAACCAACCAATATCTGAACACAAAATCAAGCCCATGTCTCAGCTTGTTCAACTCAGGGATTGAGATCTGACCAGTTTCCACCTTCAAAATCTCCTTGGAAGAGATCTGGTTTTAAGAAGACCTGGATGTGCCATATGTTCATTCAATTGGCAGCTGCCCCTTTACACCGTGGCAGAGGCAGTCACTCTCATTCCTCCCAAATAAAGCTCTTGACTGAGATTTCTGTGAAGACCTTCTTTCACTGGAATGGATCAGAAACTCCCTAGTGGAGTTGAATTGAGATATAATTGATACTTCTACTTGGAAACTCATTTAACCCAGAGCAGCACAGCAGCAATGGACACCTCTTTTGGGGCATTCTATTGGGGGAGTAGAGCAGATCAGTAACCGACATTTCTGCTGGAAAACTCTCTTAGAAGAATGGAGTGGATCCCAGCTGTGATGGCTCTCTCTCAGAGAGGAACATTATTGCCTCATCTAGTGTGGTGCCCTTCTCTTCACAACTGTAGGTGTTTCCTGACTTCAGACAGTAAGGATACCTTTCCCTCTTGCACTATGAACTTGAATGATAATGAAACCGTATTAGATTTTATACTTCTCTTCAATTGCAAGGCATAAGTAATTCAGGTATAAATATTTAAGGATGTGTACTCCTTTTGTTGTGATATCATCTTTATTTCAAATTATAAATGCATTTTATTTGGCCCTTGGTCCTAGAAGATAAGAGAATCACCATGAAAGTTCCATGACAGAAATTGTCAGACATGGCACCTGAAGCAGGAGCTTAACAAATCACATCCTTAATCTCCTGCATAAAGCAGAGAGTGGGAGCTGGAACTGGTGTATGGATGTAAATTCTCATAGCCCACTCTCAGTGGCATATTCCTTTCTGCAGGACAGCATGCCCTAAATCTTCCTAAATGATACCACCAACTTAGAAGGACTAATTTCTCTTACTTCAACCTTAAACTTGCTTTCTCTTTTATGAACCAATTCATGAAGAAAAACTCTGTAAGTGAGCTGTAAAATGCCCCAACTCCTCATTTAGAGTGTTGAATGCTTACAGGAGAAATATGTTCATGAGTGAAAAACTGATTAAAAAGTTGTTTTAATTGTAATTATGTGGTGTTGTGTGTGTGTGTCTATTTGAATGTGCAATCTGTATCTTGAGAAAATTAACACTTCTTGTAGCAGGAATTACAGGAAGGCGTTAAAAATTTGATTTTAGTCTTGGGAATGAACATCTCGCCATGACTCTAGTGCTATAAATGTTTTAAATTCCATTTGGGTCACTTCTAAGTCTGCAATAGGAACAAACTCCTAAAGAAAAAAATTTGTTAATGAAAAAAATTTTGTTAATGACATTAAACATCACAGATTTCTTTTGCTTCAAGAATAATTATTTTTCATCATAGCATTTAAGGAAGTAAATTACATACCATATTCAGTCAAGTCTGATGGAGATTATTGTATTGTGGTTTCTATTTTAAAATATTTGAGGGAGTCACTAAAGTGTGCTGTATGCAAATCCATTTCGTAGATCTTGTATTAGATCTATGACTTTTGTTTATCTTCTGTTTGTACCTAGTGATACGTATTTTTCTACTGTAATGTATATAATGGAGCCTCCATCATATAATTTTTCCCATTGGTTATTGAAATATCAGGCCATGTTTGATCATGCTTTACACATAAGGGTGGTGGTTTGTGTTTCTGGTTTTGATTTTCATCTTTTCACAAATTCCCTTGAGATTTTGTTATTTGTTGTTCATCTTACCTTGGATGTCAGTAATGATTCAGGGATACATTTGAGCTCATGATGCTCATTTGTCTTACTCTTGAGTACAAGTCCAAGGGGAGATGATGAACTTCCAATGTGCTGTGTTTTCAAGAGAATTTAACAATGTAAATGTTAAAATGACTAATAAAAGAGATTATAAGAAACATTAAATAATTCATGTGTGTATTCAAAGATTTTCATTTATCTGATATGGATGTAATAATGTATGAGAAGCAGCAAACAACTGTGTATCTAATCAACCACAGCTTGATGTTCTATAGAAATTGAGGATAGGGGACTGGAGAGATGGCTCAGAGGTTAAGAGAACTGACTGCTGTTCCAGAGGTCCTGAGTTCAATTCCCCGTAACCACATGATGGCTCACACCCATCTATAATGAGATCTGGTGCCCAGAACGCTATATACATAATAAATAAATTTTAAAAAATTGAGGATAGGTTTCTATTCTTACTCACAACAGTCCTTTCCCCCTGAGCCAATACATTGGTGCTCAAACTTAATTTGAAGAAATATTAAAACAGGAAAATTTGTTCACTTTGAGGACTACACATTTATTTATAACACTTTCTTAGAACCAAATTTATACACCACAAAATTGCCTCATTTAGTAAAGTTCATTGCTGCTAAGTCTGACCGGGGTTTTATCTCTGGGTTATGCACCATACTTCTACAAATTTTTTCATATTTTCTCACTTCACAAGAAGTGCCATTGAGGTCATTTGCAGTCAAATAACTCCAAAGGTTTAATCACTAGAACTCACAAAGTGGAAGTAGATCATAGACCCCTGTTAGTTTTCCTGTCAGTGCTACATACACATCATGGCACAGGTGTATTCACACAGTCACACTTCAAACATTTTTATTATTTATTTATTTATTTATTTATTGGTTTTTTTTTTTTTTTTTGAGACAAGGTTTCTCTGTGGCTTTGGAGCCTGTCCTGGAACTAGCTCTTGTAGACCAGGCTGGTCTCGAACTCACAGAGATTCGCCTGCCTCTGCCTCCCAAGTGCTGGGATTAAAGGCATGCGCCACCACAGCCCGGCTACTTCAAACATTTTTAAACAGGTGGAATTAACAATGCAAAGTGAATAACGTATTATTGAGAACATATGAAATGATTTGGCCATTTAAAGTACAGAATTTCAAGAATCATTACTGTTCATCAAAACGGTAATGCTCCTTTTTAAATCTTATTTTATTATTATTTTTTCTCTGATTCAATGATAAGTCCTTTAAAAACACATATTTCAACTGGACTTAGAGGTGTATCACTACAAATACAGCACATGAGAGTGTGGGTGGGACTGATCTTAGTGAGGCCAGCTTCTTTCCCATAATAAATTCATGGCATCCATGGATATGAGAAAGTATCCTGTCTCAGAAATTCTAACAGAGTCTATCTAAAATTATGTAACTTTTGCTAATAAAATCTGGCTGGACTCAGATTGATTTCAAGCAACTTTTTGTTATCTTTATTCACACACAAAAAAAACTGATAACAATAACATAAGCATTATAGATATTCCATTCACATTCAATCCATTGAATCATTTGACAACCATCTAGAGGGCATTTATGTGCTAAGAAACAGAAGGAACAGTGGAACACCATCACCTTCCACATTATAATGACATATGTGGGAACTGGAGCATTGTCTCAAAGTACTGCTCCTCTTGGTTACCCAACTTTGGCTTATAGCCCCACATCCCAGTTACCAGTGGTGATAAAAAAGATGGTGTCTAATCCTCTTTGACTGGAGGTGCTGGGTATCAATGTTAGGCCCTGTGGATGAGTATCCAGTGTTCTAAGTGCTGAGTCTTCAGCTTCATGAGCATGTCATTAATAATAGTGAGGTGGAAAAGGCTGATATAGTAAGTTTATCTTTTCAAATTGTTCACAGTATAACCTTAGGCCTGAACACAAAAGAGACTTAAAAATGACATTTGATGTGGTATGCAAAATTTTTTTCCAGACTGGCTCTTTTAAAAATTAACCACCACAGATGCATGCAGTTTTTAAAGAGTTTTTTTTTTTTGTTTGTTTGTTTGTTTTTTTTGGGGGGGAGGGTTGAGACAGGGTTTCTCTGTAGCTTTGGAGCCTGTCCTGGAACTCCCTTTGTAGACCAGGCTGGCCTTGAACTCACAGAGATCTGCTTGCCTCTGCCTCCCGAGTGCTGGGATTAAAGGCGTGCACCACCACCGCCCAGCGAGATTTTTTTTATTAGACTTAATTTTGTGGAATAATTTATCCAGAAGAAGGCATATTAATTCTAGAGCATCAGTATCTCCAATTTATAAAAAAAATGTTTGTGAATCAAATGTTCTTATTTTGGATCAAGTACCCTTGATCCCACTCCATTGTTCCCCAGGGAAATGACCTTGCTCTCATGATTAAACCAACTAAATTATTAGATTAAATAACTCATTCACCACTCAGTCATAAAATGACCTTTTGTATTGCAATAAGCTAAAGAATACAGGAAACCATGAAGCATAGTGGTGAGTGTTATTTCTGATGAAAAATTTATTAAACAGTAAGAACCAGAGCCGGGCAGTGGTGGCGCAGGCCTTTAATCCCAGCACTCGGGAGGCAGAGGGAGGCAGATCTCTGTGAGTTCAAGGCCAGCCTGGTCTACAAAAGCTAGTTCCAGGACAGGAACCAAAAGCTATGGAGAAACCCTGTCTCGAAAATCAAAAAAAAAAAGTTTGGGGCTGGGGAGATGGCTCAGCGGTTAAGAGTACTGGCTGCTCTTCCAGAGGTCCTGAGTTCATTTCCCAGCAACCACTTGGTAGCTTAGAATCACATAAAATGTGATCTGCTGCCCTCTTCTGGCCTGCAGAGATGCATGCAGGCAGAACACTATATGCATAATATATAAATAAATCTTTTTTAAAAAGTACATTTTATCATCACTTTCAAAAATCACTCTTTGGTATCATTTTCAAACACTTTGTTAAGTGTTTTGCTTCTCTTATCTCTATTTGTTTCTCTTCTGTCATGTTTCTAAGTCATTAATATTTTCATTTCATTTCTCTAGAGTTATCTTGGTTTTTTTTTTTTTTTTGGTTTTTCAAGACAGGGTTTCTCTGTGTTATTTTGGTTATTGATTTCTGTGTAGAGCAACGTCTCCTATAGTTAAAGCTTGCTCATTCTATGTAAATGAGAACTATTTTTTTTAAAAAAAATATTTCTTTATTATGTATACAATATTCTGTCTGTGTCTGCCTGCAGGCCAGAAGAGGCCACCAGATCTCATTTCAGATGGTTGTGAGCCACCATGTGGTTGCTGGGAATGAACTGAGGATCTTTGGAAGAGCAGGCAATGCTCTTAACGGCTGAGCCATCTCTCCAGCCCAATGAGAACTATTTTGAACACCTAATTTTACCTCTGCTGCCCAGTGATGGGACAACAGTCTTGTAACTCCTTCCAGGTTTGACCTTGAGTAGTCAGTGAGAAAGAAAAATAGAGCAGTTAATGAGTATCTGCTAATCATTCTGGCTTATATTGAGGCTTACAAGTGAAGAGGGACAGGTACAAGACTTGAGCTCATTGACCGACTCTAAAGCTGGTGAAGGCACAGTGCAGAAAGGGAACAGTTGGGCTGATAATGCACTTTTAAAATTAAATAAAACTTTTCTATATTGACTTTGAAAGAAGAGTAGACCCTTCCCTGAAAGAGGGGATGTCATTAATAAGAGATAGGTTGGTGGTGCCCATGTATGTATGTTGGCTGCTGAGATCTGAACCTGACACATAGAGTTACAATCAATGGCCTGTTTCTCTTCTAGACCAGGCTGGCCTCGAACTCACAGAGATCTGCCTGCCTCTGCCTCCCAAGTGCTGGGATTAAAGACTCTCTTGTCCTATGTTCGGATGCTCAGGCTCTGTGTTTGGCCTCGTCTGTAAACAGTTCTCTCATCCTGCCTCCACTTCCATCTCTCTCCGTGTGCTTAGTCAAGGACAGATCTCTTGTTCTGCTCTAACTTCCATTTAGCCACCTCCCACTTGGCTGCCTGCTCACAGTTGGGACCTGGATCTCAAGTGCCATTTTTTTCTGCCCAAACTTCTGTTTCCCCCCTCCTGCTTGTTCACAGACAGCAACTCTCATGCCACCCCATAAGCCCAGCAGATGGGCTCTGGCAAGACTCTGATGTGTCCTGTCCCCTAAGCAGCAGCATAGGCCAGACACTCAGCCTTGCCAGCTGACACAATGGCATGAATAAGGACTCAAAAGTTTTATGTGCATGTGTATTTCCAAATTATAACAGCTCCAAAAATTTAGCTTATATGCCCAGTTTAAAATACCAGGTAATGGTACCTGGCTCTCAAGTGTCTTTAGAGATCTGAGTCCATGGCATTTGAACAACAAGAGCTTCTCACACATAGACATGCCAGATTTTGCAGCACCCTATGGCTTCTTCAAGAAGACAGAAGGCCGGGCGGTGGTGGCGTACACCTTTAATCCCAGCACTTGGGAGGCAGAGGCAGGTGAATCTCTGTGAGTTCGAGATCAGCCTGGTCTACAAGAGCTAGTTCCAGGACAGGCTCCAAAGCCAAAAAAAAAAAAAAGAAGAAGAAGACAGAAGACCTGCTGTCTCCAGACTTGCTCAGCGTTTGGCAAAGTCACCCACACTGAAGCAAAAAGGGGCCTTTTACCACTCCAGTCTCCTGAATGCTTCACCCAGGGAATCAATCCCCTCATCTTGACTAGACAGTTAGACTAAATCTTCCCCCTCACAGGAAAATCTTTGGGCCTCTCACATACAGCAGCTAATAGCAAGCACTGATTCTTTTTTTTTAATATTTATTTATTTATTATGTTTACAATATTCCATCTGTGTGTATGCCTGCAGGCCAGAAGAGGGCACCAGACCCCATTACAGATGGTTGTGAGCCACCATGTGGTTGCTGGGAATTGAAGTCAGGACCTTTGGAAGAGCAGGCAATGTTCTTAACCTCTGAGCCATCTCTCCAGCCCCAAAAGCACTGATTCTAAGACTGATGTTCTCCAAGGACAAGGAGAGGATTTGGGATTGCTCCTAGCCAAAAGCTGACTCATTTTTGCTCATTAATTCCTCCCAGATCTGTCTAAGGCATTTGACAACTCAAGGTACTCTTCTTTAACAGGCTTCAGAGTCCAGGTTTAACAGGTTTCAATCTTCAGAGGTTCATAGTTCCCAATTTCCTTTAATTGCCTTCTAACCTGAAGCACTAGCCTGTTGCTATTACACCAGGATATAAAATCTGTTCCAGTTCTCGTACAGGTTCCTGGAAAGGTTCTATTGCTACATCAGAATAATGTCTGGTAAAATCCAGGGTTTCTAATTTTTAATTGTTTTACTGTTACACTAACCCCAGCCAGTTTTAAGCATATTTTTATTTATTTGTTTGTTTGTTTATTTTGGTTTTTCGAGACAGGATTTCTCTGTGGTTTTGGAGCCTGTCCTGGAACTAGCTCTTTTTTTTTTTTAAATATTTATTTATTTATTTATTTATTATGTATACAGCATTCCTTCCATGTATGTCTGCAGGCCAGAAGAGGGCACCAGACCCCATTACAGATGGTTGTGAGCCACCATATGGTTGCTAGGAATTGAACTCAGAACCTTTGGAAGAACAGTCAGTGCTCTTAACCTCTGAGCCATCTCTCCAGCCCGAAACTAGCTCTTGTAGACCAGGCTGGTCTCGAACTCACAGAGATTCACCTGCCTCTGCCTCCCAAGTGCTGGGATTAAAGGCATGCGCCACCACTGCCCAGCTTAAGCATATTTTGTAGGTCATTCCTGCTGCTTAACCAGAAACCAGCCTATAAGGCACTCTGAGGATAATGCCAAAAGCACCTGTACCAGCTCATGGGACCTTACCATTGGTACCAGCTCTCTTAGATCAAGGACACCTGCCAGTTCTTCTGGATTAAGAACACCTCCCAACTAAAATCTGTTTTCACCTACTATTGTGTCAAACCCCATGGATAGTTCCATTTTACGAGGCCAGTAATAACAATATTTTTTTCTCCTAGACACTTGCCTTCTTACCTCCCTCAAGAAACAGGGCCTGTCATTTCTGGGATGATAATGAACAGAATGCCTTTCTATACCCACCAACTTTCGTCTCTGCTACTCCCATGAAATCCCATTTCCACTTGAGTTTACACCCTTTTTCCAAAGAGAGCCTAAAATATCAGTCATAATTATCACCTCAACTTTCTGTGACCCCTATATCCAAAGAGTCTGGAATGTTGAGAGAATCACCCTAGCCCCTGGCATCCATCCCAGACCCCAGCCTGGCAGTTGCATTGATTTGGACTCCAAATCCCAGCAAGCAAGGTCCTGACCACTCCTCAAGGGAGGGTCAAGACCACTCCTACAGGGTATTTAAGTGGGCATCTGGAGGAGGAACAAATAGTACCAGGTTTGCATGTGCTCCCGGATTTTTTCTCCCCTGCCATGTTCTCGGCCACCCAAGAGCCCTGTGTTTAAGAAGACATGGGCTTTTTAATTGTTTTAATTATAGTCACAATATTTAGTCAACTTACATTTGGCAAATTGAAGTAAAGCATATCATCTATCCTACCTTTGTGAGTCTCAAATTTTATATCTAACTTACACACACCATAACTAAAGAAAGCTATAACTATACAGTTTTGAACTAAATCAAAGAACCCAGAAGGACATAATATTAGCCTGGAAAAATCTGAGGCAACAAAAGCAGAATCTTCAATTTTCTGTTGCACAATATGTGTGGATTATTTTTAATTAGATGTCATAAATCAGTTTGCTTAAGCATGAGGAGTTATTTTATTCAGCTACATAATTAAGCAAAGTTCCATATTTCTGATATTCATTTATCACTATCACTTTGGATAATTCATCCATAATCTTCTGTGTAGCAAGGATTTTTTTTTATCGTTTATTTAACTTTATGTGCATTGGTATGAAGGTGTCAGATCCCCTGCAACTGTAACTTCAGACAGTTGTGAGCTGCCATATGGGTGCTGGGAATTGAACCTGGGTCCTCTGAAAGAGCAGTCAGTGCTCTTAACCACTGAGCCATTTCTCCAGCCCCTAGCAAGGATTTTTTAACTGCTTTTTTCCAACTATATATTTTTCCACTACTCTCCTTTCCTCTCCACTCCCCTTCTCCCATGATCCACATGTCCTTTGGTTCACAGAAATTTCTCAGTATCAGGAGGTCCCATTTATTATTACTCTCTGTGTCTGTGCTACAGGGGTTATATTTAGAAAATGATCTCCTGTGTGAATGAGCTAAAATATACTTCCCACATTCTCTTTTTGTGATTCACTGTGGTTGGTTTAATGCTGGGGATTTTTTGCTTTTCTGTATGAAGTTGAGTATTATTTTTTAAGGTCTGTGAAAAATTTTGCTGAGATTTACATGGAAATGGTATTGAACCAGTTGATTGCTTTTGGAAAGATTTTTCATTTTTACTACATTAATTTCAAAAAAAAAAAAAGAAATACAAAACACCTCATGAATTCCATGTCACTAGATTTTTAGATCACCCCTTCCCCCGATCCAATTCTCTTTCCTGGCATTGCCATATGTGAGTTCCTAAGTCCATCTTCATGTCTTTTCTGCTGACTGTGTTCCTCCTGTACCTCTCAGTGCTCACACCCTTACCTGTGCTTTAGACAAGGGTTCCCATGGTCTGATGAGTTTGGGGACATCCAAGCAGATGATTCAAAATTTTTAGGATGACTAGCTCATAATACTCAGTTCCCACAGCTCCATCCCCAGAGATTCAATTGGAAGGCCATGTCACTTTCCCTGTGTTCTGACCTTGGATGATTTCTCTAGTTATGGCAATTCATGTTGAGTTCCACAGACCACTTCCAAGAAGCTCAATTAGACTGTGGTAATTAAACATTGCTTTTGGTGATCTTCATAATGTTACAGATATTCTGCTAAGAAGCAAGCTCCCTGACAGTCATCAGTGTTTCTCATAGGAATAGGGAGCCTCATGTGATTTGAATTCCAGGGAATTTGCTGACCTTACCAAAATTAAATAAAAGCTTGTTGCTCAGTATAGATTATAGAACAGATTCGGCATCCATGATAGAAGGCACTAGTGAGGGTGTTAGCTTTCCTCTACCTTCTAGTTTCTCAGAAGCTCAACCAGTGTTACTTTGGAGAGGACTATCTACCTTCTTCTGCATAGTCGTACTTTTTTTTGTTTCGTTTTCTTTTGTTTGTTTGTTTGTTTGTTTGTTTTTTTTTGGTTTTTCGAGACAGGGTTTCTCTGTGGTTTTGGAGCCTGTCCTGGAACTAGCTCTTGTAGACCAGGCTGGTCTCGAACTCACAGAGATCCGCCTGCCTCTGCCTCCCAAGTGCTGGGATTAAAGGCGTGCGCCACCACCGCCCGGCCTATAGTTGCACCTTTATAGGATACAAAGCTATCTGTGATTCTTTGTAGCTGTGATCCTTGAACACTGTGTACTCTATTATACTGATGTGTTCAAAAGTACTGACATTTTAATATGTTGGCCAGGAAAGTGTCTATGCCTGATATAAAGGAATCAAACCATATCTTCAGCAAGGCAGTCACTGTGATTCACAACAGCAGAGATCACCTGCACTTCTCTTGTCCAGCTCATCTTGGTCCTGGATTTTCAGCTTTCTGACTTCCCTGACAGTGTTGGACTCATCTATGATTGCTCGAAATCAGAACGCAGCTTGAAGCACTAAAAGTGAGAAGTGGTTCTGCCCAATAATGTGTCATTTAGTTCTTCACCACTATGATATCTTATTGACATCTGGAAATAGTGAATCTCAACAGAGAAATGTCTCTATCAGATCTGACCTATAAGGAATGTTTTGTGATTAATGATTTAAGTGGGAGCACCCAGACCACTATGCATTATGACACCCCTGGGCAGGCTAAGCAAGAAATGAGAAACAAAGGACCAGTCAACATTCCTCCTTAGCACTCGGGAGGCAGAAGCAGGCGGATCTCTGTGAGTTCGAGACCAGCCTGGTCTACAGAGCTAGTTCCAGGACAGGCTCCAAAGCCACAGAGAAACCCTGTCTCGAAAAACCAAAAAAAGCCGGGCAGTGGTGGCGCACGCCTTTAATCCCAGCACTCGGGAGGCAGAGGCAGGAGGATCTCTGTGAGTTCGAGACCAGCCTGGTCTACAAGAGCTATTTCCAGGACAGGCTCCAAAACCACGGAGAAACCCTGTCTCGAAAAACCAAAAAAAAAAAAAAAAAATTCCTCTTCTTTAGTTCCTGCTGTGACCTCCTCATTGACAGGTTGCAATTGGGAAATGTAAGTCAAATAAGTTCTTTCCTCCTCAAGCAGCTAAGGACATTGTGATTGATATCACAATAGAAAACAAACTGGCACAAGTAAAAGTGCAATCAAAGTCACATTTCAAGCAATTTGGCAGTCATAACAGAAATGCAGAAAGAGGAAATATGTATAACTTTAATGTGTGAATATAGTCATACATTGTTTACTATTTGTATTAACATTGATTACTAAATTTTGGAGTAGAGAAAGTATACAATACTCTAAGTATCTCAGTTGAATCAAGCTGCCTCTTCACTGATCATGTTATCAATTGCTACAATATTGGGCAACATTTGAAGGTTCTCCTTACCTAGCCACTCTTCCAATTACCTCATTTTCTTCCAGTTTTGCTGACTCTCTCTCTCTCTTTCTTTCTTTTTTAATTCTTCTCTTTCATTTCTTCCTTTGGTGTGCAGGTATGAAAAATTTACAAATACAGAAAAAACCTTGAGATAAATCTACAATAAATAGCTGTAGTGGTTAGATTCCAGTGACTGTGACAAAGATACCCAAGAGAACAACTCAAGGGCAGAAAGAAATCAGAGGTTCAGTAGGTCCAGTCAAAGATTATGCTAATGCAGAAACACAACTCCACTGTGGAGGGCTATTTTGAACTTTATAGAAACTCTGTGCAGGGGTGACTTGAGGTGGCACTCTTGCTGACATGCTTGGCCCGCCAAGTAAGGAGAAAGCATACCTCCTCTATCAGTAGATTTCCCTGCCAATAGTCAGTCCTTGAGTACACAGAAGTGCACTGTAGTTCACTCACTATGATTAGGTTGTGGTTTCTCTCCTGATGAAGTGGTTTTTTTTTTTTTTTTTTTTTTTTTTTGGTTTTTCGAGACAAGGTTTCTCTGTGATTTTGGAGCCTGTCCTGGAACTAGCTCTTGTAGACCAGGCTGGTCTCGAACTCACAGAGATCCACCTGCCTCTGCCTCCCGAGTGCTGGGATTAAAGGCGTGCGCCACCACCGCCCGGCTTCTGATGAAGTGTTTTTATGTATTATATTGCAGGTAAAGTTGTTCCCATAAGAACAGTCTTCTTGTTTAGATTAACTAAGGAACAAAACTTTTTTTTTTGGTTTGGTTTTTCGAGACAGGGTTTCTCTGTAGCTACGGAGCCTGGCCTGGAACTAGCTCCTGTAGACCAGGCTGGCCTCGAACTCACAAATATCCGCCTGTCTCTGCCTCCCGAGTGCTGGGATTAAAGGCGTGCGCCACCAACTCCCGGCAGGAACAAAACTCTTGAAATAATTTGTAACAAACTTGGTAGTTTCTGTAATTATTTCAAGTATTACAAGAACCTAGCTTGGATTGTGATTTGAGTATTATTAGAGAGCACTGGCTTTGCATAAAGTATGCAGTTGTATCTTCTACTCTGCATCCCTTGTCCTCTGATTTCTGTGGCAATACCCAGAGTTATCCATAACTGAGGTAGTTGGGGAAGGGACCCTGAAAGAATATCAGGAGTGTCAGATAATAAGAAAATTACAGGGTAATGGGACAAGAAAGCTTTTCTCTGTTTCTGTCTATGCCTAAGTATTTGCTGGAAACTCATGGCACCCATGTATCTTTATCAGCCTTAGAGAAGTGTCTTGAAACTATCAAAGAATACCTTGGCTTACCTCAGATGATAATTTAATGGAGATGGAAAATTGGGATTGGGTTCAGATAAATGTGGAGAGGAGGCTGCTAACTCAAGGACAGAAGTGACCTTGTGGTCAGATACTGACTGACCATCAGTGCTGTGCTTTGTTCTGCTTTTGTATTTAAGGAAGTTCTGAAAGAAACCCTGGGCTGTTTGGCTGCTTCAGCATGACTGGACATAGCTCCCGACTCTATCCTGTCTTCTGTTACTTCTGACTTTTCTTTGGCCTCGAGGATCCCCTATCAAGGAACCCTCGCTGACTTTGTAGGATCAGCTCCTTCAGGTGACATCCAGCTATGCAGCTTTCTGGGGAGGGGTGTCTTCATAGGGACCCCGCAAATTCCAAGGGCTCTGAGGTGCATTAAGGGTATCCCGGGAGTATCAGTAGTTGCACGGTGTAAATATAAAAAAAAAGGTTAGCAGCATAGCATGAAAAACAAGTAAGAAGTATTTTGAGTATTAGTGTAAAAAGCAATTGTAAAATAAGATGTAACCTGTACATAATTTTTAAAAAGGTAAATATAGGCCTGCAAAACAGCAAACAGCTGTTTGCACATTACATATATATATATATATATATATATATATATATATATATATATATATATTAAAGCTCAGGGGTACTAAGGAAGGACAATTGCTTCAGTTTTTTATTTATTTATTTATTTATTTATTTGGTTTTTCGAGACAGGGTTTCTCTGTGGCTTTGGAGCCTGTCCTGGAACTAGCTCTGTAGACCAGGCTGGTCTCGAACTCACAGAGATTCGCCTGCCTCTGCCTCCCAAGTGCTGGGATTAAAGGCATGCGCCACCACCGCCCAGCTGCTTCAGTTTTTGAAATGTACTAAAGATGTGTGCTCCTGGTTTCCTACAGAATGAAGTATAAATCTAGAGCTTAAAAAAAGTGCATGTGAGCCAGGCGGTGGTGGCGCACGCCTTTAATCCCAGCACTCAGGAGGCAGAGGCAGGCGGATCTCTGTGAGTTTGAGAACCAGCCTGGTCTACAAGAGCTAGTTCCAGGACAGGCTCCAAAACCAGAAAAACCCTTTGTCGAAAAACAAAAAAAGTGCATGTGAATGAATGAGTGCATATTTTCTTGGTCTGTGTTTTGACTGTTACTACATTGCTGTTTTATGTGATTATGTTTCTAAAAATGTTAAGTGGTACCAGTACCTGTTCGTCTGTCTTTACTGTACATTTTTGTCTATTCACCTTCTTTTTTATCCTGAAAGAGATGAGGCAGGCACCTCTGCCTTTAGCCTCCGGTAAATTTTTATTGGATCAGTTCCAGAAATTTGGGTCCCAAAAGAAAAGCTTGTCTAAGGAGAGGCATGACACTGACCACCTTCCTTCATTATTCTCTGGACCACAGGCTGCCAGCAGCTCCTTCAGAGGGCAGGGGGTGCATGCGCATGCTCACATGGGCAGAAATCCTACAAAGAGACATGCTCATGCAAATGGGGCAGCAGTAAAGAATTGTCTGCTTCCAGTTAAAGAGCTGCAGGGATGTGAAACAAAAAATCTTGGATTGTGGCCAGAGAAGTTAAAAGTGATCCATCACATCTAAGATGAGCTCATTTCTCTCTCTCTCTCAATCTCTCTCTCTCTCTCTCTCTCTCTCTCTCTCTCTCTCTCTCTCTCTCTCTTTTTCGAGACAGGGTTTCTCTGTGGTTTTGGAGCCTGTCCTGAAACTAGCTCTTGTAGACCAGGCTGGTCTCGAACTCACAGAGATCCGCCTGCCTCTGCCTCCCAAGTGCTGGGATTAAAGGCGTGCGCCACCACCGCCCGGCTGGAACTAGCTCTTGTAGACCAGGCTGGTCTCGAACTCACAGAGATCCGCCTGCCTCTGCCTCCCAAGTGCTGGGATTAAAGGTGTGTGCCACCACCGCCTGGCGAGCTCATTTCTCATAAGGCTTTTCAAATGGAAGTAACAATTGTATGTCGGTACAATTGAGGAGTTTTTGAAGTATTCCAGTGAAAGAATGTCTTCAGACAAATCTCCAATCAAAAGATTTGAGAGGGAAGAAACCACGATTATAAATACCCCTGCCAGTGTGGAATGGGGCAGCTGCATACTGAATTTGCATATGGCTCATATACGGCTTCTTAGGACCAGGGGGCATCAAAGGAGATTTTGAAGGAGGGAATTTGTTAGATTTTAATCCCCAATCCTGAACAAGATCAGAGACGGGCTGTATTTTATACTGAGGGATTAGTTACATTTGTGCTCACTTGGAGAAGAATAGAGAGTGGGGCTTTTTTATTTGGTTGTTTTGAGAGTCTGTTTCTATTACTGGAACTTTTTAATGTTTTGGCTGGTTTCAGGGAGATATTGTTTCTTTAGCTAGCTCTAGATACAGAGAAAAAGAGCTTTCCTTTGGCTCTGTTTTCAGGTCCAAAATGTGTTTCTTTGACTAGCCCGTCTCTAACCCATCAGGCTCCAAAAAAGGTTTTGCCCATTAGTTTGCTGGTTCTAACAAAATAAAAAGAGATATCATAGTCCTTGAACAGATTTTTACACTATCCATTTTTTTCTACACAACAACTGATGTTGGTTAACTGTATGTGTGTTGGCTTAGGATCTTTAAAAAATAGGTTATAATAAGCCTTCAGTTTCTTCCACAGGTCTAAATGATTAGGGTAATATGCATAAGCTTTATCAGATTACACACAAAAGTCTTACTCCTGTAGGAAGTATAAAACATTAAAAAATTAATTCACTTATAGAATTTCACTATAGTATGGTTTTTCTCATGGTTTTGAAGAATACAAACATTAAATTCATAGAGTCTTTCTGCAAGATGGTTTATTTTATGTATTTGCAGATAATTGTGACAAAGGATTTACCAGATTCCACTCAGAGTTATCTCTCCAGTCTGTGTTCTTCGCAGATTTCTTTTTTTTAATATTTATTTATTTATTTATTTATTTATTTATTTATTATGGATACAATATTCTGTCTGTGTGCATGTCTGCAGGCCAGAAGAGGGTACCAGACCTCATTACAGATGGTTGTGAGCCATCATGTGGTTGCCAGGAATTGAACTGAGACCTTTGGAAGAGCAGGCAATGCTCTTAACCATTGAGCCATCTCTCCAGCCCCAGTCTGTGTTCTTTTATGCATTTGAAGATGAATAAAGATACACTGATAACATTCATAGGGTTTCCTTCTCTACAGTATGTTTTCTTTTATGCCACAGAAGACTATTATGATATGCAAAGGCCTTACCACATTGATTACATTCATAGGGTTTCTCTCCAGTATGTGTTCTTTTATGCGTTTTAAGATGACTGAGATGTCCAAAGGCCTTACCACACTGATTACATTCATAGGGTTTCTCTCCAGTATGGGATCTTTTATGACTTTTAAGATGACTGAGACGTGCAAAGGCCTTACCACACTGATTACATTCATAGGGTTTCTCTCCAGTATGTGTTCTTTTATGCATTTGAAGATCACTCTGATCTGCAAAGGCCTTTCCACACTGATTACATTCATAGGGTTTCTCTCCAGTATGTGTTCTTTTATGCTTTTGAAGATGATTGTGCCTGGCGTAGGCCTTACCACACTGATTACATTCATAGGGTTTCTCTCCAGTGTGTTTTCTTTTATGGTCTTGAAGATGACTAAGATATGCAAAGGCCTTACCACATTGATTACATTCATAGGGTTTCTCTCCAGTATGTGTTCTTTTATGATTTTGAAGAGTACTCTTAGCTGCAAAGGCCTTACCACACTGATTACATTTATAGGGTTTCTCTCCAGTGTGTGTTCGTTCATGGTATTTAAAAGCATTGTGCCATGCAAAAGCCTTACCACATTGATTACATTCATAGGGTTTCTCTCCAGTATGTTTTCTTTTATGCTTTTGAAGATGACTCTGAGCTGCAAAGGCCTTACCACACTGATTACACTCATATGGTTTCTCTCCAGTATGTGTTCTTTTATGATTTTGAAGATGACTCTGAGATGTAAAGGCCTTACCACACTCATTACATTCATAGGGTTTCTCTCCAGTATGTGTTCTTTTATGATATTGAAGATTACTCTGAGCTGCAAATGCCTTACCACACTGATTACATTCATAGGGTTTCTCTCCAGTATGTCTTCTTTTATGATTTTGAAGATTAGTCCGAGCTGCAAAGGCCTTACCACACTGATTACATTCATAAGGTTTCTCTCCAGGATGTGTTTTTTTATGCACTTGAAGATTACTCTGAGTTGCAAAGGCCTTACCACACTGATTACATTCATGGGGTTTCTTTCCAGTATGTGTTCTTTTATGCACTTGAAGATGACTGAGACAAGCAAAGGCCTTACCACACTGATTACATTCATAGGGTTTCTCCCCAGTATGTATTCTTTTATGATTTTGAAGATGACTTTGCTGGGCAAAAGCCTTACAACACTGATTACATTCATAGGGTTTCTCTCCAGTATGTGTTTTTTTATGCACTTGAAGATTACTGGGAGTTGCAAAGGCCTTACCACACTGATTACATTCATGGGGTTTCTCTCCAGTATGTGTTCTTTTATGCAACTGAAGATGACTGAGACGTGCAAATGCTTTACCACACTGATTACATTCATAGGGTTTCTCTCCAGTATGTCTTCTTTTATGATTTTGAAGATGGTTTTGCTGGGCAAAAGCCTTAAAACACTGATTACATTCATAGGGTTTCTCTCCAGTATGTGTTTTTTTATGCACTTGAAGATTACTCTGAGTTGCAAACGCCTTACCACATTGATTACATTCATAGGGTTTCTCTCCAGTATGTATTCTTTTATGCTTTTGAAGATCAGTTTGACATGCAAAGGCCTTACCACACTCAGTACATTCATAGGGTTTCTCTCCGGTGTGTCTTCTTTTATGCATTTGAAGATAACGCTGAAATGCAAAGGCCTTACCACACTGATTACATTTGTAGGGTTTCTCTCCAATATGTGTTCTTTTATGACTTTGATGACTTTCATAAAGAACAAAGTCTTTATCACCTTGACTATATTCATAGGGTTTATTTCCAGTGTGTTTTCTTTTAAGCACTTGAATATAACTGTGATAAGCAAAGGCTTTCCCACATTGCTTAATTTTAGACCGTTTTTCTCTAATATGTGTTTTTTCATTCCTTAGAAGGTGAGTGTCATAAGACAAGGCTTTAACACAATGAGTATACACTGAAAGTTTCTTCTCACCATTTTGATTTCTTTCAATCCTGCAAGCATAATTGGCACATTTAAAAGCTTTACCACATTCAATACACTGTTGAACATTATATCTGTATGAATCAATTTATATCTTGTTCCAATTCTTTTTTTTAAAGCTGTTATGTCTTTTTGTGATATTTATTTATTCATTGGGTATACAATATTCTGTCTGTGTGTATGCCTGCAGGCCAGAAGAGGGCACCAGACCCCATAACAGATGGTTGTGAGCCACCATGTGGTTGCTGGGAATTGAACTCAGGACCTTTGGAAGAGCAGGCAATGCTCTTAACCACTGAGCCATCTCTAGCCCCAACTTGTTCCAATTCTAAAAAATATAGTTATTAAGGTTTTATAACTCTGTTTAAAATCATGTTTGTGCCGGGCGGTGGTGGTGCACGCCTTTAATCCCAGCACTCGAGAGACAGAGGCAGGCGGATCTCTGTGAGTTTGAGACCAGCCTGGTCTACAAGAGCTAGTTCCAGGACAGGCTCCAAAATCACAAAGAAACCCTGTCTCAAAAAACCAAAAAAAAAATCATGTTTGCTTTTTAATTAGGGATTGGTTTGCATCTAGGAAAATAAGTAGGATTATAAAGTCCTCTGTTTCATGGTTTACCTTTTCACATTTACAAAAATATTTTCATATGATATTATTCACATTTGTGAAGACAACTGAATACACTGAGAGCTTTCCCAACTTTACTGCATTCATAAATTTTACTATACTGTGAATCATATTACATTTGCTAAGTGAACTAGTACATTCAGGATTTGAACAGACCTAGAACTAATGGGGCATTTTTGTAATGTTTACATATTAATAATGATGGTAGAAATTCAACAAGAATACTCAACATGGCAACTACTGCTTATCTTCTTTTTGTTCTTAAGGAAAGGTATGTTAAATCTTTCCATATCCCTATGCTCATAACCTTATATCAAGGGTAGTGTCTGATACACATATGAAAGGAAGAATAATTCACATACATGAAATTGAGGTCTATGAATTTGTGAGGATTTCATAACCATCTATGCACTTAAAGCTGTGCTTATTTGCACTGTTGCTTTCATTTAAAAGTTCTAGGAGAAAGTGCGATCTCATCAGAGGCACACTGTTATCAACTTGCACATGAAAATTACTTTGCAAAAAAAAAAATTACCTTGCATGTCTTCTAGAACATTGCCAATGTTCTTCAGGGTTATGGTCTTCCCCAATGTATCCTAAAATACAGGACCAGAAAATATATTATATCATTGAACAATGTGCAACATTTAGCTTAAGTGCACCTAAGAACTATGACTGCTGTATTCACCTCATTCTTCTAATTCAAATTGCAGAACAACATCCTTAACCATGGAAAAGTTGGTTCCATATTTTGAAACATGAAGGAAATTCATTTTTACCTATAGAAATGAGGTTCCTGTAGGTCTCCAGCATCACATCTTTGTAGAGATTCTTCTGGGAAGGATTCAGCAAATCCCACTCTTCCTGAGTGAAGTTGATATGTACATCATCATAGGTCACTGCCTTCTAAAATATACCACACATGTGTAAAATGAAAAGCATGACAGTAACAAAGTTGGAAATGCATACTTCCTTCAGAGTATAGACATATGATTCTGGTGTTCCTTACTCTTACTCCATGACATAGACAGTCACTTTAGAGGGAAATTGAAAAGCAGAGTTAATTCTGTCATTTCTGTACCCTTTGTATGGGATACCACCCCATAAGAGCAATGTCTATTGAGAGGAAGAGACAACAAAAAAGATCAACAGTATATAGTATGCATGAGAAAATTCTATGAAGAGTTACAGACCACACACACACAAAGTAATATGGACACACTTGGTGTATTGGTATATTGTGCCTTTAACTACAACACTCAGAAAACAGAGGTGGGTATATTTGTCTCTGAGTTGACTGCCAGTCAAGTCTACGCAATCAGGTCCAGGACAGGTGGAAGTACACATTAAGACACTGTCTCCATTGCAAAAATCAGTGAAACAAACAAATGGGATAGAAAGAACTGAAAGGCTTTTATTGAAGTTCTTACAAATAATTTTGCATTCACTCCAGTTCTCTATTTATCTTCCAGGCATCTGAAGTGCCATAGTTTAAACTGTAAGTCCAATAACATTTTGTAGAAAGGAACTTCATGTATAAAGCAGTTAAAATAGACAGATGAAAGCACTAGAAATATAAATGTTGGTCATAAATAATCAACACAGAGCCGGAGAGAGGGCAGAGTAATTCATAGTTTTGCTGGTCTTGAATGGAGGTGGGCATATTTTCCAGTACTTACATGGGGACCACAACTTTCCATTGTTCCATGATCAGGAATTCTGAGATCTTTTGATGAATATCCATGCAGACATATAAAATAGTGATATTGATTTTTAAAAAAATCAAATCAAGGATAACAAACCAGAAGAAGTTCATGCACCTGCAATTAACTGGCTCAGATGCTCAGGCAGTATTAATGTCATAAATACATGGCATCCAGGGAGTCAGAGTGAAACCCTCTTTCAAATTTTAAAATTCAAAGTAAGTGTGAAGCTCAGCAAAGCAGCATATACTTGACATATAAAAAGTCTATATTCCAGGGCTATCACTCAATAATATAAAAGTGAATAGAGCCAGAAATGATGCCCCCCTTTACTTTCAGGAATTTGGAGCCACACAGTAAGGGCTACTTAGACAAGCAAATAAAACAATAAAAACAGCAGGTTGCCAAACTCCTTAATAGCAACTGTTTCTGCTATATCTCATTTTTACCTATGGAATATAGGTAAGAAATAGAATGCAGGCCGGGCGGTGGTGGCGCACGCCTTTAATCCCAGCACTCGGGAGGCAGAGGCAGGTGAATCTCTGTGAGTTCGAGACCAGCCTGGTCTACAAGAGCTAGTTCCAGGACAGGCTCCAAAACCACAGAGAAACCCTGTCTCGAAAAACCAAAAAAAAAAAAAAAAAAAAAAAAAAGAAATAGAATGCAGATATCAAGCCTATAATGGTGGCAAAAGCATTTCCGTATAAGTAGGAAATTGTCTAATTAATGACAAGCACAAAACAGTAGATATAAATGCCAGGAAATTAGTTGAGGGATTGAGACTCATCACATACAATGAGGAATTTCATCTAGACAGGCTTCTCCTACTAAAGATTCACAGGAAATTGAAAGAAAGCCACCAAGGAGAGAAACTTGTTCAAATACATGATCTCTTCTGGGAAGTTGTTCATTCAATCAAGTACATTTTGACCCTGGCCACTATTGGTTCATGGTCAACAATGGAAAAATTGCATTTAGTCCTTTTAAAGATAGACATTTAATGATCCTCATCTGCAATGGTCCCTATACTGTCCAAATGTGTAATGTCTTCTCTGGCACTGAAGGCAATCTGTTGACAGCAACCTCTTGTAAAACCTAAAACATGTTACCTCTTTCTAAAATCACTAGCACAAAATACCATTAACATTCCAAAAGAGAAAAATGGAGAAACAGTGAGGGACAATTGGACCATGGCAAGACTGAAGCAGAGAAGGACAAACATCAAGTCCTATAGCCCTCTTCTCAGATGTATGGCTTCAGTTTCAAATGACTTAAATGGCCCTGTCCTTACAACTTCTCATGCATTTCTCTCTTTGGTAACTTCCCATCACTGTAAGCAGCTAGGTCTTCATGAAAGTTGTGTCATAACTTAGGTACCTTAACATCTTTTTGCTCAAAATGGAACCCACTGTGCTGTGAAATCACATTTTTAAATGTTTTATATTTATTTATACTGTGGAACATTTGTTTTAATGATGCAAAGAAGTGCTGCATTGGTTTAGCTCTGTGAAGCTATGATGCTTTGCCTATTTAAAAATACCTGGTTGGTCTAAAAAATATTTGAATGACCTATCACATGACAAGAAAGGATGGGCAGGGCTGCCAGGAAAAGAAAATAAATGGGAGGGAAAATCTGGGAGGAAAACAGAAAGAAGAGGCAACAAAAGGAGAGAACAACAGGAGCCTTTAATCCAGCTACACAGCAAGCCATGGAGTAAGAAATAAAGAGAGGAATACAGAATAAAGATAAAGGCCAAGGGAAAATTGTAGAGAGAACAATTAGGTTAAAAACAACCATCCTTGAAACAAGCCAAAGTCAAAAATTTATAAAAAAAAAAAAAATAAGCCTCCATGTGTGAAATTTAATTGAGAACTGGGTGGCAGGCCCTAAAGAAACAAGAGCTTCAATCCTCACAGCTGCATGCAATGAAGTCATTGGGCTTCTGACGCTGCCAAACACAGATGCCTGCAACAATGGTAAACTAAAAACCATAAACTAAAAAGCCATGATCTTGGGGGCTGGAGAGATGGCTCAGTGGTTAAGAGCATTGCCTGCTCTTCCAAAGGTCCTGAGTTCAATTACCAGCAACCACATGGTGGCTCACAACCATCTGTAAAAAGGTCTGGTGCCCTCTTCTGGCCTTCAGGCATACACACAGACAGAATATTGTATACATAATAAATAAATATTTTTTTTTTAAAAAAAGCCATGATCTTAAATTTTGATCATTTCATGTTCCCCAAACCAACACAAGATTGGTGATGCTGAGAAACTGGATTCCTTAATTGCAAAGGACACTAAGGAGCTTGGACCACAGGTGCAGAAGGTTTTGAATGACGTAGCTTCCTGTGACTATGAGTCACATTGCTCAACCTTCCCTAAATTGAAGGTTTACGTGTATGGATTCTGACCCTTAGGCACCTTGATAAGCTTCCACTGCACAGTAATGGCTTTTCTGTAATGATAACAAACTCTTTGAAAATTCCTGCCTGTTTTAACACATAAATGCCCTTTGAAACTACCTTCTCATTTTCATTTATTTCTGCCCTACATGGGTTTTTTTTTTACTGCACACCTAAAAGAGTCATCAGTGATAACCATTGAACAGCATCAATATTCCATTTAAGACATTAGCCCATTACATTTTAATTTGGCATTACTAAATTTCTAGAGCATAGGCAGAAGAAGAAAAAGTTTGGAGCCAAAATATCACACAAATGTCTGGATGATCATTAATCCCAGCACTCGGGAAGCAGAGGCAGGTGAATCCCTCTGAGTTTGAGGCCAGCCTGGTCTACAAGCGCTAGTTTCAGGACAGTAGGACTCTTACACTGGGAAACCCTGTCTTGGAAAACCAAAAAAAAAAAAAAAAATCAGACAAAAGTCCTCAGGCTTGGTTTTTTTTTTCATCAAGTTTATTTTCAACTGAAATCCTATGATCTCCATACCCACTTTCTGCCATTATATTTTCATTTTCCTGGTCCTACGAGAACAGTTTAGAAAACTAAAACTGTTTATCCCAGAAACTCTTATAAATGAATAATTAAGGATCAAATAGCATAAGCAATATTCTGAATACAAATTGGTAAAAGTATATAATTTTCAAGAAAATGAACGATGTAATAACATTACGGTTCAAGGTCTGGAGAGATGACTCAGAGGTTAAAAGCACTGATTGCTCTTCTGGAGGTCCTGAGTTCAATTCCCAGCAACCACATGGTGGCTCATAACCATCTGTAATGAGATCTGGTGCCCTCTTCTTGCTTGCAGGTATACATGGAGGCTGAACACTGCAGTTCATTGCTACTCTGTTCAGGATTTCTAGTCTGACCAATTCCTTGTAACTGGGTAATAGTCTCTGTTTTTGGCCACTTAGAAGGCCACTGACTGGCGGTTATGACGGAAGTATCCGCGCCAGTATCCAGGAGGCCAGAAAATCTTTTTCCATTTATAAACAAAGTGAGTTCTGGTCTCTGAAGACCTATGGTCTGTATCCAAAATGCATCAGATGAACCAAATCCATCTTCTCCTCTCTTTTTTTTAAGACCTCAACATAAAACCAACAATACTTAACCTCTTAGAAGAAAATTTTAGAATTAACACTCGAATGCACTGGTACAACTCTAACACAGCCTCATTGGCATACACTTTGAGAGAAACAATAAGATCTCTTGAACTGAGAAGCTTCTATATAGCAAAGGACTTAATCAACATGACATAATAACCTATACAACTGGAAAATATCCTCACCAATCACTAATCCACTTCAAAACTCAGAACCTTTGAAAGAGCAGGCAATGCTCTCAACCGCTGAGCCATCTCTCCAGCCCTCAAAAATCATTTTGAAAAGTTGAAACAGACATTTTGGCCATGTGTTTTAGACTAGGGATTTTTATTACAGCCCATTAAAGATGTCCTATATATTTTCTCTAAAGATGAAAATCTTTCTTTTTTTAAAATATTTATTTATTTATTATGTATACAATATTCTGTCTGTGTGTCTGCAGCCAGAAGAGGGCATCAGATCTCATTTCAGATGGTTGTGAGCCACCACGTAGTTGCTGGGAATTGAACTCAGGACCTTTGGAAGAGCAGGCAGTGCTCTTAACCTCTGAGCCATCTCCCCAGCCCAAGATGAAAATCTTAATCCAGAAAAGTAACAGTTCTGTTCGGCAGGACCAAAACATTTTACCCAGATCTTCTATTTTGGATGGGCTACTATAGATATAGCAATTGGGTTTAAAATAAGGTCTGTAACTTACCCAGATTCTTGATTGCCATGGTCTGTGCATATCAAACAATGGTCAATCAGGATAATCATACCACATCTACAATGGACTGCCTGATTCCACATAGGTAATCTCAACTACTGTTGAAGGAGGAAAGCTCTCGCCCTCCATCCCTCCTCTCCCTTTCTGCACTGTGTCTCAACAGCTTCAAAGTTGGTCAATGAGCTAAATCCTTGCACAGGTCCCTCTTCTTCTTAGTCCCCAATAAAATCCAGAAGGATCAGCACTCATTAACAGTTCTTTTTTTCTTTCTCATTGCTAGTCAAGGCCAAACTTGGAAGAAGTTGCAGGTTTGTTTTCCCAGCATTGGGCAGCAGAGGCAGGTTCAAAATGATTCACAGTTACCTAACATGAGGCAAGCCTAAACTACAGGAGACATTTCTTTTTTTTTTTTTGTTTTTTTTTTGTTTTTTTTTTTGAGACAGGGTTTCTCTGTGGCTTTGGAGCCTGTCCTGGAACTAGCTCTGTAGACCAGGCTGGTCTCGAACTCACAGAGATCCGCCTGCCTCGCCTCCCGAGTGCTGGGATTAAAGGCGTGCGCCACCACCGCCCGGCATATAGGAGACATTTCTCTACAAAGAAATCAACAGTCACCATCATGAGAGAAAGGAAATGAAACTAGTAATGACTTAGAAACATTGGAGAACAGAAACAAATAGAGATAACAGCAGCAATACACTGAAATTAAATATTTGAAAATGATTCTAATAAGTGATTTCTAAAGTGATAAAAAAATATTAAGCCGGGCGGTGGTGGCGCACGCCTTTAATCCCAGCACTTGGGAGGCAGAGGCAGGTGAATCTCTGTGAGTTCGAGACCAGCCTGGTCTACAAGAACTAGTTCCAGGACAGGCTCCAAAGCCACAGAGAAACCCTGTTTCGAAAAATCAAAAAAAAAAAAAATTAAACTTTTAAGATAAAAAAACTTTGCTATATTGACTTTGAAAAAGAGTAGGCCCTTCTCTAAGAGAGAGGACATCATTAATAAGAGATAGATTGATCTTGCCCATATGCATATATTGGCTGCTGACATTGATCTACAACCTGACAAGAAGAGTTACAATCAATGGCTTCTTTTCCAAATCTCTGAGCTGACATAACTGTGTCAAGTAAGATCATTCATATCTTTATAGGATTGTTTCATAATTGCAAATTCAATGTTCATTGGCTCACAATAACCTTCCCAAAGTGTTCACCACTCACCTTCTGCTCTGTATACATCAACATGGCATTAATTAAAATAAAAGATACTGGGAAATCACAAAATCACTCCCCCTACCACAGTCCAGTCCTTTTTCATAATGGTGGCACCAACACCTGATTGCCTATGCTGTGTCCCCTGCAGTGCACACAATAATCTATTCCCCCTATTGTGGTCTGAAGACAGAAGGAATGCTCCATATGCAAATCCTTTCCCTGTGACTACATTGGATAATCAATTACATGACTCAAATGCATAATTTTAAAGCTACAAGGTGATATAGTTTTTTATTTAAGAATTTTGAAAGTGTAATATAGAGAACAGTAAGGTCATTGCCCCGGACAGGAAAAGACCAAGGTCACCTAAGTCAACATAACATAAGTTGTCTCAGACACAAGATGGAAATGCAGCTGTTCTAGAACCGATATGCCTTTCCATTGAGAAACCACTTCACTCACCTAGGAAATTAATAAAGAAAAATCTGTTTAATGATGGCATGCATCCATCTCTGGCTAATGCTCAAAGAGGAGCAAACTAAGAGAGATTTTGAGTTCCACCTATGCTATTATCCTTGAGTGTCCTTTAGGTTCAGGCTCCAGGCTACACCTTGAACAACTGAAATAAAAACAGACAACTTGACAGGCTAGACATTTAGGCAGACAAGAGAGTTACACGGCATAGTTATTCTCAGAATAATTTCTTAAGTACAAGGGTGACCTGAAACAGCAGGGCATTCTTCACTGACAGGGTTCTGAGGTGAAGGTCACAGGGCATGAGAAAGACAGGACAAGTAAATTGTAAAAAGGATAGAAGCTAGGTTAAGGTGGTCTTGGAGAAGATATGTCCTATGCTTTGTAAGCTTCTTAAGAAAAGTAGCATCTTGCCAGGCAATGGTGGCACATGCCTTTAATCCCATGACTCAGGAGGCAGAACCAAGTAATCTCTGTGACTTTAAAGCAAGCCTGGTCTACAGAGATTGTTCTAGAATAGTCAAGACAGTCTAGGATAGTCAGGTCAGTCCTACAGAGAAACTCTGTCCCAAAAATACAAAAACAAAATAAAAAAAAGAGAGAGGAGAAGAAAAGCATCCTGCTTCTTTTATAGTTCCAGGGAGTAAATGGAAAGAAATGGAAGAATTTTATGAAGTCAGCAGAAACTATTACACAATGAGAAAAATTTAGGAGGAGGCTAGTCAAACAATTCCACACAAGGGGAACACAGGGTATCTCAAGAACTTTCCTACGTGCAGAGTTGGCTTTAGGACTGAAAATCATAGCCCCATATGCTGAGAAGAGTTGATTCCTCAGAACCTGAAGAAACTTCTCCACAAAGGGCTTATCCCCTAACCATTACCAGCTCTTCCAAACATATTCCTGGTTTTAGATAAGGAGCTCTGTTTTATTATCAATACATCGGGCCCTTAGGGAATGCTCCCAAGAATGTTCTTTCTCCCTGCCTGAGGTCCTAAATGAAAGCCTTGATTGACCAGGTCAGTCCTTACCAAAACAGTATTTTGCTTTTCAAATATTTGTCACCTGATACCATGTGGCCCATCTGACAGAACTATGCTTTTCTCAAAAAGAAAGGGGAACTTTAAGGCACACCAGGCCTTAAGTTTGGTTGTGACCCTGTAATGCCTCCTTGAGCAGCTTGTTAGAGGCCTGTTTTTTTGATATGGAGAAGGGCCAAGTAACTGGTTTAAATGGCTTATTTGTAATGGTTTGGAGCCAAATATCTGAACATTCCAGTTGAAAAATGTGTACACGAGCATTCTATCTCTAACAGCCCTGACTGACATATCCTTAGGTTTTGAATGTTTTAGTTGCAGTCCTCCCTTGGATACATTTGTTAGCCTATGCATTAAGCATTGGCAGTGGAGTGCTACAAACACATGAGAAGCTGTTGATGACCTCCACAAATTTGAAATTAATGATGACTATATGCGAAGGTTAAATGAAAACCACTGAATGTCAGGAAGATACTGGAGAAACTAGGCCTTTCCAAGTTTGCCAATGGTTTTCCATGAATGTATCATACCTGCAGAAATTCCTAGAAAGATGTTTGTACACACAGCTCCCTGGTCCCAACTCTCTAAACAAATTGAGCCCACAGAGCAGAGTTATTCAGAGGCCTGCCCGCAGGTCCATGAATTAGCAAGGACCGCATGGGTCTTCACAACACAGGAAAACTGGCGGCAGGTTCCCACCCAGATCCAGGGAGAATGCACCTTAGTGTCTCCCACACCTCACCCTCTGCTGCTCCCCATCTGGAGACAGCATTCCCTTGCTCACCATGTTGGGGTTCCTCAGCTTGCCATAGCTCTCAGTTCATCATCTCCCTGCAGCAGCAAAGGCAGACAGCACAGGAAATGGCTGGCGCCAGCTCCTCTGGAAAGCCTAACATGGAGGCGGGTTGCAGGAAGAGCACTGGCACCACTTCTGACTGGCAGATCAACTGGAGGGCCTGATTGGCTAGTGATGATTGAGTGGGATGAATCTCCAAAAAGGGCTATAGTTTGCTCAAGAGACAGCACAGTGGGTTCCTGGCCATTCCTTTCTGCTCCCATTAAAAGTCTTTTATAGAGCTGACAAGATAGGCATTTCAATAACACTTGCCCGAGCACTAGACACTGCCATGATACTGCACTCCATAGCAATCTTGCCTTTTTCCTCCAGAACACAAAAGTCTAAAAGTGAGTTAGTAATAAGTCTAAGCTATGGCGCAAGCCTTCAAAAGTTTTATTAAGCTTCTGGGTCAATTGTTTATGAAGTGGCTGCTGTGTATTTGGGAGTTTTTGGTGGGGCAGAAACATCCACCTAAAAGAGGCACCCAATGAAATGATAGGATAAAAGTATAGATTATTGAATCTTCTCTTTACCCCTATAATTTGCTAAGCAATATGGCTATGGATAAAGTCTTGGCTTTGACAGCTGGATTCACCTGATTCCTTAGCTTTCTGAGATTCTAGTCTCATGGCTGAGGTACTGGCAGGAGCCATGTTTATTGCCACAATTCTATGGAGTTTCAAGGTCCTTATCACCACCAAGAAGCATAATGGTGGCTGTACATAGACACCATTTAAGTGTTTGGTGTGGTGCTTCTTTTTAGATTTTTCTTTTTTTTTTTTTTTTGGTTTTTCGAGACAGGGTTTCTCTGTGGCTTTGGAGCCTGTCCTGGAACTAGCTCTTGTAGACCAGGCTGGTTTCGAACTCACAGAGATCTGCCTGCCTCTGTCTCCCAAGTGCTGGGATTAAAGGCGCCACCACCACCCGGCCTGGTGTGGTACTTCTTAAAAGGGCCGCAAGGTTTCCACAGCTAAAGCTGAGTCAGGAAACTTCTGTTAAATGAGAAACGCTTGCCTTGATCAAACAGAGCCCAGCTAAGAAAATGCTGATAACAAGAAATCATGCTTAACTCTGTTCTTTTGTGTCTTAATTTCCAAGCTCTCTCAGGTTTAAATTGGATTTAGTTATCCACGTCGACAACATTTGTTAACAGAGGTTTCTGTTTCACCTGGTCCTGTAGCCATTCAGTCCCCAAAAAACAGAGGTCTACATTGATTATAAACTGGTGTGCCTATTAGATCATGCTTCCTATTAACCCTTACATCCTACAATCACCCATAATTTTTGTCTGTGTCAGCCACATGGCTTGGTATCTTTAATCAGCAAGGATATCTCTCTCATCTTATGTCCTCTGCCTCTGGGTGATAACTGCAGGCTGAACCTTTCCTCTTCCCAGAATTCTCCTGCTCTGATCTGCCCTGCCTATATTTCCTGCTTGGTCACCCAGCATATTCTTCCTGCATGGCTACTGGCCAATGAGCATTTTGTTAAAACAATACAATTGACAAATCTTTAAAAAGTCCATGACTGGTGGCTGGAGAGATGGCTCAGAGGAATAGAGCACTGGCTGCTCTTCCAGAGGTCCTGAGTTCAATTCCCAGCAACCACATGGTGGCTCACAACCATCTGTAATAAGATCTGGTGTCCTCTTCTGTACTGCAGGATACATGAAGGAAGAAACCTATATACATAATAAATAAAAAAAATAAAAAAAAAAAGTCCATGACTATTGCCCTACGGCAAACTTCCTCTAGCTTAGAATCAAAGGAATAGGTAAGGAACCGTTCAAAAGTACCCAAATTACATGATCAAATACTTGTACCTGATTTCAGTCTAGGAGAAAAAGTAGCAAGAGAAGTATAAATAATCGTCCCTGAAAGTACCTGGTGAATTGGTCATAGTTCTTGATACAAAGAGATCAGAATTTTGGTTTTTAAACTCTTTTTTTGTTTGTTTTTTTTGTTGTTTTTCGAGACAGGGTTTCTCTGTGGCTTTTGGAGCCTGTCCTGGAACTAGCTCTGTAGACCAGGCTGGTCTAGAACTCACAGAGATCCGCCTGCCTCTGCCTCCCGAGTGCTGGGATTAAAGGCGTGCACCACCATCGCCCGGCTTAAACTCTTATTAGTATCTTTGTCTATTATGCTAAAAAAAAACACATTTCAAAAAATCAGAATGGAGTCAGGGCAATTGGGAATGTCCATATGTCCCTTTCCATAGAAGACAGATAGTTTTCCCTGAAATTTCCTTTGGAAATGTAATGGAAGCTGAGAGGAATTCACCATGGTGATAGAATGAGACAGTGACAGCAAAAACACGAAATGAATGGGAAGTTTGTAAACCTTCTTCAAATCTAGTACCAGTGCATCAACTCCCCCTAGATTTTGTGTTTCATAAAGAAGTTTAAGAGAACACACTAATTCTAATTCATGCAAAATCTGAAAACTCAGTCAGTAAAAACCATCCTCCTTTAATTCAGAATGAATTACTTAGAACAGCTAGTACAGCATTGGATCCATTTCCCCTGTGTGGTTATGCAAGTGTAAAGATAGTTTCTATTGTATGAAATCACACAATAAAATATTACCATATTTTCACACACAAAAAAAGGATATAAAGGGGGCTGGAGAGATGGCTCAGTGGTTAAGAACATTGCCTGATCTTCCAAAGGTCCTGATTTCAATTCCCAGCAACCACATGGTGGCTCACAACCATCTGTAATGAGGTCTGGCGCCCTCTTCTGGCCTTCAGGCATACACACAGAAAGAATATTGTATACATAATAAATAAATAAATAAATAGATAGATAAAAAGGATATAAAGAAATGCAAGTTTGGCCAGGAAGTGGCGGTGCATGCTTTAAACCCCTGCACCTGGGAGGAAGAGACAGGCAGATCTCTGTGAGTTTGAGAACAACCTGCTGTATGGTTTGTGTGCCAGCAGAGCCAGATATACACAGAGAAATTCTGTCTTGAAAAACTCACTAAAGCCTTGTTGGCCAGAGAAGGGTGATGTACACCTTTAATCCCAGCACTCGGGAGACAGAGACAGATGTACCTCTGTGAGTTTGAGGCCAACCTGGTCTACAAGAGCTAGTTCCAGGCCAGGCTCTAAAACTACCTAAAATCCTGTCTTCAAAAACCAAAAACCAAAAACGAACAAACAAAAACAAAAAACTAAACCAGATCCTGTACCAGAAAACCCATTGGAGAGAGTCTTAGTCCAGTGACGGATGGAGATAGAGACAAAGTCCCTCATCAGAGCAATGGACTGAGCCCCCAAGGACCAGTTGAAGAGCAGAAGGAGGGAGAAGATCAGCAAGGTAGTCTGGACTGCGAGGGGTTGGTTGACCCACGGAGACAGTGTGCCTGTTCTAATGGGAGCTCACCAAATCCAGCAGAACCAGGACTGAATGAGCATGTGATCAAACCAGATTCTCTGAAAGTGGCTGAAAATGGGGGCTGACTGAGAAGCCATTGATAAAGGCACTGGGACTTGTTTCTACTGCATGTACTGGCTTTTTGGGACCCTAGCCCATTTGTCTATTTGGATGCAAAGCTTCCTAGGACTGGATGGGGGGGTGCTTGGACTTCCCACAGGGCAGGATTCCCTGCCCTCTCTTAAGGAGGGATGGGGAGGAAACAGGGGGTGTGGGGGAGCGGGAGGGGAATAGGAGGAGAGGAGGAAGTATAAATTATTTTAATGGAAAAATAAAAAAGGAACAAAAAAAAAACCCCAAACCAACAAAAACAAAAAACAAAAAGACTTCATAGATACAGAAACCCCAGTCTTGAGAAAGTGAAAAGCAAATAAGCAATAAGTGAAGAAACTTAAAAACTGAAGTTTAAGAAATATACTCATGATCCATTGGACCCTGAATTCTACAAGTCCCATTCTGCCCCAAATCTCCAATTACACCCCTACAAACCCCCTGCCACAACCTCAATGGAACTCTGAAACACAGCCTGCTACTACTCAGAGGGGACCAGGAGGTGAGTGATTACCCATGCAGCAGGACACCCCACTCTCTAGGCCCTCCATACTAGAGCAAAATCCCAGGATCCCCCCAGTGGCCTCAGCTTCCCTAGCCAGCTAACCTGTGAGCTTCCTGAAAGTAGGCAGTTCCCATTCATTGAACCTTGAAAGCTACAAGTCCCACTCTGCCCCAAGCCCTCCTATCCATGCACCTGCAACCTAAGTGGAACTCTGCAGCACAGTCTGCTATTACACAGAAAGGACCAAGAGGTGAGTGATGACCCATCCAGCAAGACAACCTCTCTAGGACCTCCATACTGGGGCAAAACCCTGGGACCAAACCCCACCTATTCAGTTCTCTAGTCAGTCAACAGGCAAGTTTCCTCCAGGTGTGCTGCTCAAACACCTCCACACCATCCATCAGACCCTGAAAGTTACAAGTCTCACTCCACCCCCAAAACCCCCCATCCTACCTCCCAGCCCCTTGCAACCTCAGAGGAACATTAAAACACAAGATGCAGCTTCACAGGGTGGACCCAGACAGGGACCCTGAAGCACATGCTGTGACTGCACACACTGGACCAAGAAAGTGACCCAGGAGTGCAGAGCAAAAGAGCAGGCCAAGAGAGAGTGCAAAGACAGACCTCAGTGGCATGGCTCTCTGAAACACACAGTTGGCCAAGAACAGGTCTCAAAGACACAAACAACCACTTTAAGGATTGGACCAAGAGGCAAAGACACTGGTGTAGCCAATTAAAGGGTGAGATGGGTAGGTGCCAATGCAAGAATTCATCCAACAACATAGAAAGCAACATGGTAACACCAGAACCCAGTGGCCATACACCAGGAAGACTTAATCATCCTAACCCAGGAGAAGCAAAAAAATAATAATTTTTCAATGTGACTTTTTGTGAGGATGATGGGGTCCCCAATGTAACTATAAGAGGATGATGAAGGAAATAAAAATTCCATTAAAGAAATCAAGGAAAAGGCAAGAAATTGGAAGACATCAATAAATCTCTCAAAGGAACCAAGAAAAAACAATCAAACAGATGAAACAAACAGCTCAGGACTTGAAGATGAAATAGAGGCAATAAAGAAAACACTAATGAAGGGAATTCTGTATATGGAAAATCTGGGTACAAACGGGAACTACAGCAGGAAGTGTAACCAGCAGAATACAAGAGATAGAACACCAGACCCACCAAAGCTTTCAATCACCATAAATGGAGAAAACAAGATATTCCATGGCAAAACCAGATTTAAACAATACCTATCGACAATCCAGTCATACGGAAAGTACTAGAGGGAAATCTCCAAACCAAGGAAGCTAACTGGAAACACAGGCAAGAGATATCCTAACATCCAGAAACCCCAAAGAAGGGAAACACACAAACACCACTACTGAAAAATAACAGGAACTAGTAGTCTCTCGTTATTTACATCTCTTAATATCAATAGACTCAACTAACCTACAAAATGGTACAGGCTAAGAAAATGAATACAAAAGCATGATCCATCCTTTTGCTTTATAAAAGAAACACATCTAAACCTCAAAGACAAACATTGCCAAAGAGTAAAGTGTTGGAAAGATTTTAAAATCAAATGGACCTAAGCAGTACAGAAGTGTAGGTATCCTAACAGCGAACAAAATAGACTTCAAAGTAAAGCCAATCAGAATGGATGAAGAAGGGCACTTCATTCCCATAACAAGAAGAATCCATCAAGATGAAGGCTCAATCCTGAACATCTATGCCACAAATATAAGAGCACCCACACATGTTAAAGAAACATTACTAAAGCTTAAATTGCACATCAAATCCCATACAAGAATAGTAGGAGACTTCAACACCCACTCTCCCTAGTAGACAGGGAAACAACTGACTTAACAGAGAAATGAGAGAACTAACAGATGTCTTGACTTAAATGGACTCAAAAGACATCTACAGAACATTCCACCCAAACACAGAAGAATATACCTTCTTCTCAGCACCTCGTGGAACCTTCTCTAAAATGGACCACAAGCATGGTAACAAAGCAAACCTCAATACACACACACACAAAAATGGAACAACCCCCTGTGTCTTATCAGATCACCATGTTTTAAAGTTAGGATTTAACAACACTAATCACAGAAAGCCTCAAATCTCATGGAAATTGAACAGTGCTCTATTAAATCAAGGAAGAAATAAAGAAATTAAAGACTTTGTAGAATTCAACAAAAATGATGGGACAGAATAGCCAAATCTATGGACACTATGAAAGCAGTGCTAAGATGAAAGTTCATAGCACTAAGTGCCTACATAAAGAAAATGGAGAAAACTCACACCAGTGACTTACCAGCACACCTGAAAGCTCTAGAACAAAAAGAAGCAGACTCAACCAGGAGGAGTAGAGGATAGGAAATAATCAAATTGAGAGCTGAAGTCAATAAAATACCAAAATTAAATCAAGACCAGATGGACAATTCAAATCAGCTTTTAACCTGCAAGGAAAGAGAAGTCATCAAAAGCCTTCCAACCAAAAAATCCAATGGCAAGACAGTTTCAGTTCAGAATTCTGTCAGAACTAAGAACTAATAACTATACTCAAAGGGTTCCACATAATAGAAACAGAAGTAAGACTGCAAAATCCCTTTTTATGAAGCTATAGTTACCCTTATACCAAACCACACAAAGATTCAACCAAGAAGGAGAATTCCAGACCCATCTTACAGATGAACATAGATGCAAATATACTCAATAAAATACTAGCAAATCAAATCCAAGACACATAAAAAATCATCTATCATGATGAAGCCAGTTTCATCTCAGAGATGCAAGGATGGTTCAACATACAAAAATTTATTCAGGATCCTACCCTCCTTAAGTTCCTTCCCTGACATCCTTTAACAGTGAACAACAATATGGCAGTATAAGCCAAATTCTCCCTTTTCTCCTCATCCTGGGTTTTGGTCATCGTGTTTCATCACAACAACAGAAACCCTAATTAAGACACCATGTTTGGTTGATATGTATGGGAGACCTGCTCTTCTCTAAAGTTAAACAAAGAAGAGAGATTTGGGGGAAGGTTGGGACAGAGAGAAATAGTGGGAGGAAAGACTGCAGTCAAGATGAAAGAATAAATAAAAGATAAATGAAAGAGAGGAATGAGGAAAACTGAGGGAAGATTGGGTCAAGGAAAGATGAAGATTCAGCAGGGCAAATGACAAATCTTGTGGCTCTATCTCAGGTACATGGGCTTTATTTTCAAAGGGCTTAGAAAGTTCTATCCATGCTGAAGCATTAATCTAATTGACATTTAACAATAAGAAATGAGGAGTCAGAGAGCAGGGTAACTAACTGAAAGATCAGAGAAGCAGTTAACCAGCAAATAGTGACTACCACCTCTTCAGTTTCTCCATGTTAGTAAAGTGCTAATATTCTCTTAGGCCTGCCTTAGGAATCCTGACTCCTATCTGTCCAGAGTCCTCCAAACCTCTATGGTAAATTTTGGTCAGGTAGTGATTAGCTCTGCTGTGACGCTAAGGAAGCTTTATTATCAAAATATAATGAAAATATCACACATTTCCCTATTTGTCTAATTAAAAAATGAAGGTTTTAACTAACACAGTAAAGCTATACACACTAAATACATTAACTATATATAATATATACAGGGAAGAATTATACTAACAATGGCCAATCCACTTGCATTTGGTAAATTTAGAGAAAATGTTTGATCATCTATCCTATCTTAGTAAGCCCAAGGTGTTGTACCTAAATTACTTTTTATCCTAACTGGTATTACTAACCTTAAATAATCTTTCTATGTCTCTTAGCCTTGTATACTTTATACATTTTTTAATTCATTTTTTTCAATTTGTTAACATGCATAATTACAATTATCAAGTCTTTCGCTCCATCAGAGAACTCAGAGGGATATAATATTATCTGAGTAAACAGGAAGTATAAAGCAAACAACATTTAAAATGAAGAAACAACACCACCTGTCTATTTAAAATGAATTTTTATCAGGCTGTAGTGGTGCATGCCGTTAATCCCAGCACTTTCATAGCAGAGGCAGATATATCTCACTGAGTTAGAGGCCAGCCTGTTCTACAAAGTGAATTCCAGGAAAGCCAGAGGAACACAGAGGAATCTGTCTTTTAAAAAAAGGAAACAAAATGTCTTTTTGTTTCACCTTGAAAATACACCTAACATGATTATAATAATTGACCGTTAGGCCAATTTATTCTTTTGGATGGGGATATTTTATTTGGATGATGTGTTATTTTTTTAGATACCTCAGTTGTCTAGTGGTTTTTAGATTCCTTAGTTCGATGTTTTCATACTTTTGTAAAGACAAAACAAAACTCTGCTGTAACCCTAACTTTATGAAGATTTATTATTGGAAATTATATTTAATCAAAAGGAAAACATCTGTTAATCTTATGAATTAGTTAGGATTGAATGGTAATGCTCTCTGATGAACTATTGTCTCTTACTCAAGAGATCTTTTTGTTTGAAGCTAATCTTTAAGGATTGAAGTGGTCTCTATAATTTTATTCCCCAATTTAATACATATCTTGGTTTTTATTCTGAATGCAATGTATCTTTAAAGCATACAGGTTGGTTTAATATAGCAGGGCTTTTTTATTATCTAATGTCTCCTCACAGCTGCTGTTTCCTTTTTACTAGCATTTAAAACTGTAAAAGTTAATAATCTACTGTGTAACCTATCTCTGTGGCCTTAATTCCTCCTTTCTGTTAACTGAGCATAAATTTTAAGATGCTGATGAAGGGTTAATCTAATTAATCTTTTTTAATCCCAAAACAACCTAAGAAATGATTTAAAATCTGCTTCCTGCTACATGGCATAGAGCAGAATATGTGGATTTTGCCCTATCTACCTGTCTAACACATTGCACACCTGAGAAATCTCTGCACATCAGAAACTCCTTCTGTCCCCTGGAACTAAGCTTCACTGGATCACACCATTGCAGCTAGTGGTAACACCATGTTAAAAGCACTCTACTCAACTATTGCTCTACCAGGTCCTAAACAATTTGTAATCTTTATAACACAAACCTGAAATTGGAATGCAATATTCAGAACTTCTAGAAACTAAACCTTCAGTTTTCTAATCTCTCTTCCCACTGTACAACAAAAGCAGTGCCCATGTGTGGACTCTGGACAGAGATACAACCAGCATCATTTCCTTCCATTCCAGGGCTGCAGTATTTCTATACACAAAGAGGCTCAGAGAACAAGGGCCACTGCCAACATGAACCACATGGACCAACATAACTACAGTCTAGCTCATGGTACTTCCAAGTCTCAGCAGAAATGACATTTCAACAGACCTGCTCTGAACACCCCCCACTCATTACAGGATTGCTTATGGTCTTCCTTACCACTCCCTACAGCAGAGACAGAAGAGAATCATGAAAAGAACTCACAAACTGTCTGCCACTAGTACTCTTGATTGCTAACCCTTCCCAGAATCCCTCACTGGCTATTGCCACCCATCTAGGTCTCAGAATATTAGCAGCTCCTCTAGAGGAGGATCAGAGATCAAATGACTCCGACAGCACAGTCCTTCCAGTCCTGCCCTCCCAGCCCAGCAGACAGGGCCCCAGTTTAGACAGTTTGTATTTAGTACACATTTTCCCACTCTCCTAGAGCACATCCTCTTCCTCATCTAAAGCACAGGGTCCTTTGTGTACACATTCCATTACATACCCACTTTCCAGTTCAGCCATCCCATTGGCTCAGAGATGGGAAATCCTGCAGACAAACAGGTCACATTCATAAAGTAACTACTGTTACTGTGTAACTGTGGTTACTTTGTAACTGTTGTTAAAGAAGAACAGACCAGGAATTAGAAAACAATCCAGGGGTCTTAGGGCTTGGAGGCAGCAAGGAGAATGTAAATATGATGTAGTTGTCACCTCAAAAACTATTTTGAAAACTTGAGACAGACTTTATGGTCTTGTACTCCAGAGGCAACGGATTTGTATTAGAGCACAGTAAAATTTTTCATGTATTTTCTCTAAAGATCAATGTCTTAATAGAGAAAAGTCCTGTTAAGTAGGGCCATAACATTGTGCCCAGATCTTCTATTGTAGATGAACTACTGTAAATATAGCAATTAGGTTTAAAGATAAGGTCAGTCCCTTTCCCAGATTCCTTTTTCTGCTGGTCTGTGGACTGCAAACAATGGTCAATCAGGACATTCATAGAGCATCTACAATTGACGACCTGAATCCACACAGCTAATCTCAACTACTTATGGAGGAGGAAAGCTCTCACCCTCAGTCCGACCTCTCCCTTTCTGTGCTGCAACTTCACCAGCTTCAGTAAACTCCTCCCCCTATTGTGGTCTGAGGACAGAAGGAATGCTCCATATGCAAATCCTTTCCCTGCAACTGCAATGCATAGTCAACTGCATGAATCAAATGCATAATTTTAAAACTGTGAGGTGGTGCAATCATTTTTAAAGGAATTTTGAAAGTCTAATGTACAGGACAGCAAGGTCATTGCGCTGGACAGAACAGACCAAGGCCACCTGAGTGAACATAAGAGAACTTGTCTCAGAAACTATTTTTCTAACAGGATGGAAATGCAGCTGTTCTACAAGTAATATGCCTTTCTATTGAGAAAACACTTCACACACTTAGGGTGCCAACCTGTAATGCCTCCTTGAAAGCCTTGATATAGGTTGTTCTTTGATATGGGAATGTGCGGTGTCTGGTTTTAAATCAGTGGAGGCTTCTTTGTAATGGTTTGGAGCCAAATATCTGGACAATCCAGTTGAACAATGTGTACCCTAGCATCCTAAACTCTAACAGCTCTGATTAACACACATTTATCTTTTGGGGGTTTAACAGGCAGTCCTCCCTCAGCTAAATTCTACTTTGTGAGACTGAACTATTTCCAAGGCATTGGCAAATCCTTTGCATCAGCAATTCTCCTCTTCTACATTGCAGCTTAGAAGTGCAGCGCTACCCAACAGGTGAGATGCCTTGATACCGTTCACACAGTTAAATATAAATGGAGACTGTATGTAACGATAAATGCAAAGTGATCAATATCGAGAAGAAACTAGAGAAAGTAGAAGTCTCCGACTTTAGCATATTGAAGTTGATAAGAAAGATGTTTATACACACAGCACCCTGTTCCCAATTCTCTAAGCGGATTAATCCCAAGCCGCAAAGTTGATCAGAGTTCTGTCCCTGGGTCTAGGAATTAACAAAGACCGCATGGGACTTCACAATGCAGGGAATCTGGCGGCAGGTTCCCACGTGGATCCCAGGAGGACGCACCATGCTGTCTCCCGCCCCTCACCCTCTGCTCCTCCCCATCTGGAGACAGCATTCCCCTGCTCACCATGTTGTGGTTTCTCAGCTCGCCAAAGCTCTCAGTTTATCAACTCCCTGCAGCAGCAACTTCACCGCAACACAGGAAACCAACGGTGCCAGCTCCTCTGCAAAATCAAGACTGAATGCGGATGCCCGGAAGAGCCCCGCAGAACATCTGACTGGCAGGTCACCTGGAGGGCCTGATTGGCTAGTGAGGCCTGAGTGACAAGATCACCTCCCACAGGAGTGAAGTGCGCTTAAAGAGACAGCACAGAGATTTCGGGCCATTCCATCCACCTGAGTCAAAGATCTTTTATTGATTGATTTAGATATGCATTTCAATAGCACTTGCCCCGACTATAAAAGCCGACACTATCAAAATCTTGCACTCCATAGGAACTTTCCCTTTTACCTCCAGAATACGACATGGCCACTGTGCTGTGCTAGGTGGGATTTCCTGTCCCACAGGGGAAAAGAATGCCCAGAATATTAACAGCTAAAGAGAGTTTTAAGGTCACAAAAGGAGATGTTTGGCTTCATGCTGTCAGATGAACTGAAGGTACTTCTTACATGGTTTTCACAGGGATTCACACAACAGAAAAGAGAAAAGCAGGATCCAGATCTCAAACAAGATGAGAGAATAATGGAGCTAGAAGGAATGTCTTCATGAGCACTATTGTCAGCCAGCACATCTTCCTCCATGGTCAGGTGGATAAAATATACAACCACAGAATTCAAGATTCTCTACATGAACAAGACAGGTAGAATGAATCTCAACATGTTTGTAAAAAGTGGGCCTATTAGAATGTCTCACAAGCTGTGTTTCAGGTTGTCTAAAAATAGCTACTTATAAATGACAATTGAAGAATCCAGCAGATTGCTTCTCAGCCTTTTCCCAAAGATCAAGTGAAGAATCCAGTAGTTCTTCAGCCCATGAGGCTTGATGTCTCAACTGGTTTTAAGTATTCACCAAAATTTCAAAGAAGTAGTCCCTAGTACTAGTAAAGGAATGAGCTTGGTAGCCAGAGCAAGGTGGCAAAAAAGAGACTTTTTTACTTCAATATACTTTCTATGTAATTGCTGCTACCAGAAGGTGAGAAGGTTAAAGTTAGATCATAGTCTTGTTTGATTCAGATTTTCTTGTTTTGGTGATTTCAAGACAGGATTTTTCTGTGTAGGTGTGGAACTCATTCGGTAGGCCAGACTGGTCTCAAACTCAGAAAATCCCAGAGCCTCTTGTTGTGCCCAGATTATGACCCCCCAGAGAAAGACCACCAGAGAGGTCCAGATTGTAATAAGCAAGGTTTAATCGGCATAATACAAACATGTTTGGAACTCATCTCTATCCCCCTTACGGCAAGGTAGAGAGGAGTTGTATCTCCTCTGTGGGGTAAGCTTTTAAAGGTATAACTACAAAGAGATTCTTTGATGCTGCTTTGGCATGGGTACAAGGACTTTTGCTCCCTCCCATTCTGTTAATCAGCTTTCTCCTTGTTCTTAGAGCAAGGCCACTGTCTTTGAGTTAGGCCATCTTTAACAGCCTGTACCAGGTGGCTGGCTGGCCTGACCAAGGTGACCTTGTGCTCAGAATCTCCTGAGTGGGAGAGGAGAAGGCCACTATCTTCCCGAGAAAACATTCTGCTAGGAAATTTCTTCTCGCCCCTTTGAGAATAAGGAGTGAGGGTTCCACATTCCCCATTCTTTTTGGTCCTAAGCTCAATCATTAGCTGGCTTTGCTAACATTGGCCAAATTGTCTTTTACAATTACAGAATCATTTTTATGGGGTTTCTTTGACTTAGCATTTTAACCAGAGATGATTGAATGATGCATTCTTTTAACTGCTTCGAGCTGATTTTAGGGCATTGTTGTCAAGGGTTAACAAAGGTAAAATGCTAACCAAAAAGAGAAAAATTTAGGAACATTTGGTTTGTGGACTTTGTTGAAGATCCAGGGAGCATTTTACATTGACTAGACTGGTCCACATCAGTTTTTAATAAGTCCACAGTCCACAGTCATTTGGAGCAGGTTGTGGTCAGCAATTGATGCTTGTTTTTGTCCACTAACCAAGGCAAAACCTGTTGAGACAAATTTAAACTAGGAACAGAAGTTAATGCATTTGAAACTTTTAGGCCCATACTAAAATTCATATTATAAAAATAGCAAATAACAGATATCTATAAAACAGTAAAAATAGACTTATACCTTTGAGTCCCAGCAAAAACACAGAAAATCCTGAGCTTGTAACCCAAATAGTATATAGTCATTGTTTTATTGTTTATGAACGTTTATATCCTCAGATTTTATGTATAATGAGCTAACAAGCTGGCTATAGCTTTGTGTAAGGATCTGGGTATACTTTTTGCTCTTAAATTGATATTATAGCTGGCCTAGCCATTAATACAGAGATCTGAGAAGGATAAATAAATTATATTTAAGTACAGACAAAGCAGAAAAGTGACAGAGACCAGCCCATATGCAGTCATACCCAGGTCGTCACAGCATTGGAGGCAGGAGTATCAGAACAGCAGGCTTTACCAGACCTATAAGGTGATTGGTTTCTGTGGAAGAGGGATGTGGAAAAGACTGACATTATTTTGTCTAGGCAAAAGTGGTGCAATCAATTCTCCAAGTCCTACTGTTTGTTCACAGTCTGGGCTGGGTCCTGGCAGCCAGTGCTGTACTGGGGATCATTGTTCCCAGTGGTCAGCATCTTGTTATCCAGGTGGAGACATTGTGATGTCCCATAGTCTTCTTTGGAGACCTTGGGTCACTGTTAGGATCTCAGGGTCTCTGTCTGATACAACCTTTTTAAATTTTATTTTAAATGCCATTTTTATAGATCTCTGAAGTATTTAGGGCTGTTTAGGTATCTTTGATTAGACAGACTTTATTTTAAATTACTTGTTTTAAGCTTTGAAACATATATAGGGGACTAAATAAAGCTTATCCCTGCATTTATATTAGTACTTTGAGGATGATTGATTACTAACTTGTATTTTTTTTTTTTGAGACAGGGTTTCTCTGTGGTTTTGGAGCCTGCCCTGGAACTAGCTCTTGTAGACCAGGCTGGTCTCGAACTCACAGAGATCCGCCTGCCTCTGCCTCCCGAGTGCTGGGATTAAAGGCGTGCACCACCACCGCCCGGCTACTAACTTGTATTTTTAACAGACCAGAACTATATACCATATTTTTGTCAGCTTGAATCTTTAAATTAATGATTTTAGCAAAGACAATGAGACTAAGATCTAAATATTAACAATATGAAACATTTTATAAGCATATATGTTTTATAACCTAATTTATTGTAGCTAATGCTTCTGGTGACTATCCCTTGGCATTGGTGTTTTTTCTTGTAACTTTTTTTGGGGGGCCTAGTCCCAGCTATTCCAGGTGGTAACTGACAATCTTATATATCAACAAAGAACAGCATAAAACAGTTTTTAACATTATCTATATCAAAAAGACATTAAAATTTTTGTGAACCCAAATCTAATGACCAGAGCTCAGAGAAAAATTACAAGTACAAAACTTAAAATTATCAAAGGCTAATTTTTTTAAACAAAACAAGCATACAAATGTTCTTAAGAAATAAACATGACTTTTTAACAAAACAAACAGAATTTTTAAAAAAACAGAATTAAACGTTAAACATTTAGGTACAAGAAATTACAGCAAACATCTTTTGGCCTTTTATAATTTTTTTATATATTTTGTGACTTTTTATATACCTTTTGTAATTTTTTATAACCCATATTTTTTCCCCGTGGAAGCAAAAGAATTTTTAGACATGTATCTTTGACATTTATTTTTAAATCAACATTTTTTATTTTTTTTTTATTTTTTTTTTATTTTTTTATTTTTTGGTTTTTCGAGACAGGGTTTCTCTGTGGCTTTGGAGCCTGTCCTGGAACTAGCTCTGTAGACCAGGCTGGTCTCGAACTCACAGAGATCCGCCTGCCTCTGCCTCCCAAGTGCTGGGATTAAAGGCGTGCGCCACCACCGCCCGGCAAATCAACATTTTTTAAAGTTATAGGTTGGTAAAATTTAAAACTTCTTGTAAGCAGTATCAGGACAGGAAAGGGTTAAGATGAGAAACTGCTGGGCAGCAGAGTTATCATACTAAAGAACTTGGCTCAGAAAAGAAAAGAGGCCCAGAGAATGTCCTTGGTTGTCAAAGCTTTTTAAAAAGACTTTTTGTTAACCTTTTTTTGACCATGATCTCAGATTCTCTGTTTTACATTTACCCAGGTTTTTAATTGCAAGCAGTCAATTCCCCGCCACCCGCGTGCATCTCCCTCTTTCCTCTCTAAGGCAAAGGCCCTCAAGATACAGAGAGAGAACAAGGGAGAGGGGGCTGCCCTGTTCTGCTGCAGCCGGCCTCTCTGGCACTAGCTCCACCTCCTGTCTTCTGAAGAGGCATTCCTCTGCCCTCAGCCAGGTGCATGATGATTTTGCCTCCTGCTCTGTCCCAGGTGCCACTGCTCCCTGGCCTTGGAGCTCCAGAGGCCCCAAAGATCCTCTGCCACGTTGCATTTTCCAGTCTCAAGGCTTAGCTCTCAGCATCCAGGCAGTGTATTCTCTGCCATCAGATCTGGCTCAGGGCTAGAGATACAGACCCTAGATGCGCTGCTGTCAAGTCATCTGCATTTTTACATTTAAGTTTTGTCTTTTTTTTTTTTAGTCCTTGTCAGTCCAGTCTTAAACATAATAAGCAAAGAGACAACAGTTATCCGGAACTCCAGGGGATCACCATCCACCGGATGTAGGGGCCTCAAAGACATTCCAAGCCATAGGTATGCACCCCCTACCCTCTCCACACCCAGTTCCTTCCCGGTGCGCTGCAAGATTTTGACTCTCTCTTCTCCATGTTGGACTAGATGCCCAAACATCAGGGAAGAGTTGCTCCAGACACCACTCACATAACCACAAATTGATGCAAAAGCAAGAGTGAGTTTAAATCGCCCCAGGGTGTTTTGAACCCAAAACAGGACAGAGGGAGGGAGGTCTATCCAATCATTTTGCCGGTCTCTAGGGCCAATTTTGTTAATTTGTAAAAATTTTCTTTTAGAATTTTATTTATCCTATCTATCTGACCTGAGCTTTGGGGTTGGTAAGCACAATTTAATCTTTAATTGGCCACGCACTAACTTATCTGGGCAACAAAGGCAGGTCTATTATGAGACACAATTATCTTGGGCATCCCAAACCTCAGGATGATTTTCTTTATGATCTTCTTAGCCATTACATTGGGTGTCTCAGTCCTGGTCAATGTATGATGGCTATCTTCTTTGGCAACTGTGTGGCCTCCTGGAGGCTCAAAATTTCCGCAGATGTCAACAGTCCTCTTTGTCTGTATATTGTTCTGTGTATATGGGTGGTGGCAAAAGCATACCTGCTGTCAGTATAGACGTTTCCTCTGCCATCTGTAGAGCTTGTATCAAAGCCACAAGTTCAGCTTTCTGGTAGGGCCGACGTCCCTGAAGGGAGGCTACTGGCCCAGATCATTTGTTTCCTGTCCACCAATGCTGCCCCCGCCTTCCACTTACCTTCAGTCTTGCTAGCTGTGCAGCAGCCCTCGCACCGCCACTTCCTCAGTCATAGCTTTTTCTTGCTGTGCCCCTCCAGCCCAAGCCTGGCTTTATTCCTTGTGGTCCTATTAGGTGATCCTGTCCTGGTAAGTAACTACAGGTGCTTAGAAGAATTCATAAAAAAATATAACTAGGGATCATTTGTGTGATATTTTGGCCCCAAGCCTATCTTAATTTTGCCATGTCCCAAGAATAAAAACACTAGGTAGTTTCAGATGGCAGTGCAGTGGTTAAAAAGAGACAGGGAATTTCAAGTATCTTAGCGCCATTAAAGGAATTGCTCTGCATTTAAAGCTTAGAAAGGTGCCCTAAGTCTAAGACTCTATCTGTCTATGCCCCTAATTTATGGAAAGACTATGCAAAGTAATTCCTTGTCTCAGGAGCAGCATCATACAGAACCTGCAGTAAATTTAGTCCAAGCTTGACAGGGTCCATCAGACCTTGACAGGATCATCTATGTTTTGCTAATTCTGAAAATAAGAGAGATGCATGGATTCTTCTTCTGTGGTCAGTTAATCACAATTGTAGCCATCTGTGATTGGGAGATTCAGAGCCATAGGGAAGAGACTGTGGGAGTTCATTTCATTAGGTGTTGAAGATGAAGCTGGGTTACAGTTGAGATCACAGGATGTTGAAATTTCCAAGCTATAAGACATCTGTCCTGGAGGTCTGCATACGAGGAATGGAAGTTGCAATAGAGCGAGATCTATGAGAAGTTGCAAGGGGTTGTGTAATAGCTTGACCTTATTTTGATAATAAACTTTGTTTGTAGTCAGAGATCAGAGCTAGCCATTAGCTGAACAAAATATCATAGAGGTTTTGAGGACTGTGAAGTGATAAGAGACAGGAAGTAGACAGGTGGGGGCTGAGAGAGGATCTTTCTCTCGTTACATGGAGGAGGTCAGAGTCACTGGTGGTGCTCTGCTGCTTCTCTGATCTCTCAGGTTCGTACCCCCATATCTGATTCCTGATTTTTTTTTATTGATAAAGATTAATTAGATTAACACTTCATCAAACATCTTAAAATATATGCTCAGTTAACAGAAAGGGGTAATTAAGGCCTGCAGAGATAGGTTACAGAATAGATTATTTTTTTAATATTTATTTATTTATTTATTATGTATACAATATTCTGTCTGTGTGTATGCCTGAAGGCCAGAAGAGGGCGCCAGACCTCCCTACAGATGATTGTGAGCCACCATGTGGTTGCTGGGAATTGAACTCAGGACCTTTGGAAGAACAGGCAATGTTCTTAACCACTGAGCCATCTCTCCAGCCCCCCAGAATAGATTATTAACTTTTAAATTTTTAAATGCTAATAAAAAGGAAACAATAGCTGTGGGGAAACATTAAATAATAAAAAAGCCCTGCTAAATTAAATCAAGCTGTATGCTTTAAAGATATGTTGAGCTCAGAATAAAAACCGAGCTATGTATTAAATTGGGGAATAAAGTTATAGTGACCACTAAAATCGTTAAAGATTAGTTTCAAACATAAAAATCTCTTGAGTAAAAGGGACAGTAGTTCATCAGAGAGCATTGCCATTCAATCCTTACTAATTTGTAAGACTAACAGATGTTTTCCTTTTGATTAAATATAATTGCCAAAAATCTAAAAACTCTGGACAACAGAGACATCTAAAAAAAAAAAAAAAAAAAAAAAAACCAACACATCATCCAAATAAAATGTCTCCCTCAAACAGAAAAAATTGGCCTAACAATCACTTATTATAATCATACTTATAGTCATGTTAGATACATTTTCAAGGTGAAACATTTTTCTTTTTCCTTTTTTTAAAAGTCAGATTCCTCTGTGTTGCTCTGGCTTTCCTGGAACTCACTTTGTAGAATAGGCTGGCCTCTAACTCAGTGAGATATACCTGCCTCTGCTATGAAAGTGCTGGGATTGAAGGCCTGCATCATCACAGCCTGGCTAAAAATTAATTTAAATAGACAGGTGGTGTTTCTTCATTTTAAATGTTACCCGCTTTACACTTTCTGTTTACTCAGGTAATATTATCTCCTTCTGAGTTCTCTGATGGAGCTAAAGACTCGATCATTGTAATTATGCATGTTACCAAATTGAAAAAAAAAAAACTCAAAAAAATTGTAGCAGCTTCTGATTGCAATAAGAAAGGAATCCGAGAGAGCAATCTGTGTCCAGCAGAGGGCACTCCGTTTCTCTCCCAAGTTAAAAGGGATGCATTTGCCTTGCTGCACATCCTTCAAACTTCTGTCTTGTATCTCCTTCAATACCACATTTCCTGTGTTTTGTTCAAGCATAGCTTCCAGAACAACACGACACTGAAGGGCTGTATGAAATTCGATAAAGAAGAAACATGAAAGGGGGAAGCAGTAGACCTGGATTCACTGCTCTCTGCCAAAGGGCTACCCTGGGTACATTAGTCTCTCTAACCAAAATCATTTTTTTTTTTATTTTAAAAAATTCTGTCTGGCCTTAGTGTGTTACCACAGTCTGTTCTCTGCTAACCTTTGTCCAGTGTAATTACCTACCTGGGAAGCAATTGTTAAATGTTTACCTTTGGACACCTGCGGGATGTCTGCTGCTTAAGGCAGAAAGCCATTGTGAGAAGGTAACAGTTGCTGTCTGCTTCAATTTTCCCAAAATATGTTTAGGCTTACAATTTTATATGTTGGGCTCTTCACTTCAGAACTTTCCCTACAAGTATAGTAAATATGATTTTAACTGTTACATACATAAAAATAGAAGGAAGCTATATTTGTGGGGTACCATTCAATACATATATACTTTGTGTAAAGTTGAAATCAGGTTGAATATGCATGTCTAGTTAACATGGATGACCTCTTTTGCATTTAAGTATTTACTTTTCTCAGTCTTTTTTCATAATAAATGCTTTTAAGTCTACATGTTTCTCGGGAATATTTTTTCTGTGTCCCCTATATTTTTGTATTTAGTTCCTTTTTGTTCATTTTGATAGTTTATAATTTGTATTTTATTAACATATCATAAAATGGCTTTAAGTAATTCTCATTATGAGATATTTTAAACACCACAAGTAAAAAATAACAGTGAAGGGCTGGAGAGATGGCTCAGCGGTTAAGAGCATTGCCTGGTCTTCCAGAGGTCCTGAGTTCAATTCCCAGCAACCACATGGTGGCTCACAACCATCTGTGGTGGGATCTGGTGCCCTCTTCTGGCCTGCAGGCATACATGTAGGGCCTGCAGGCATACATGTAGACAGAATATTGTATACATAATAAATAAATATTTTTAAAAAATAATAATAATAGTGAACTCTGTGTAAAAAAAAAAAATGAGGCTGAGAACCAAGCAAACTTGATTTCAATGTGCTTAGACTGCTTTATTGGAACAGTGAGGGAGCCCAATGTTTCTATGGGATGAAAGTTGAGGGAACTTTACAGGGGCTGGGACACATATGTGAAAACCGCAGCTAACTGTGTGTGTGTGTGTGTGTGTGTGTGTGTGTGTGTGGTTTTACTTGGATCAAAGTGGGTTGTTTGTTTTTGATATCTGAGCATATTGTTTTTGCTAGTAGAACTGGAATGGTCAGGCTGCGATTTTTTTATGGCTAGAAGCTGTTGTTCAGGACACGCTGACTCAATTCCTCCTCACTTGATACTATCACCCAACGCTAACATTCTCTCAGATAACGAAAGTTCTCAAGTTTCTTTCGCGTTTCTTTCAACTATTTGTTTTCTTTGTCTTTGTTAAATTATCTTCAGGAGGGGTGGGCAACAACTCAGAGTGTGAGAGCACGTGCTCTGTAAGTTTGAGGGCCTGAATCTGAATCTCCAGCTCCTCAGATGAAAATGTGAGTGTAAATGCACCTGCCTGGCACTGTGTCATGGGAAGAGACACTAGAACCCAGAAAACTTGGTGCCCAGGAAGCCCAGCAGAAATGGTGAACTTCCAGTTCAGTAAAAGACCTTATAGCAAGTCAGTAAGGTCAAGAGTGATGGAAGAGAATGCCTTTATGTCTTTTTGTGGCCTATGTGTGAACATTCACACACGCACGCACACACACACACACACACACACACACACACACGGGGTTTTTAAGAAACAGTTGTAAAGCCAGGTGGTGGGGGCGCATGCCTTTAATCCCAGCACTCGGGAGGCAGAGGCGGGCGGATCTCTGTGAGTTCGAGACCAGCCTGGTCTACAAGAGCTAGTTCCAGGACAGGCTCCAAAACCACAGAGAAACCCTGTCTCAAAAAACCAAAAAAAGAAAAAAGAAAAGAAAACAGAAACAGTTGTAAAAGACTTTCTCTCCTGCATGTTCTTGTCCTTAAACTGTGAAGGCACTATTTTCTGCAAAAATACAAGAATATTAGTCATTGTAATTATCACATCTAATAGACTTTCAGACTATTTTACCAAGACTGTGATTGACTTCTCTTATTCAAATTTGAATTAAATGCATGCCAGGCAAACACAGTAATAGCTGAGCTGCATTTCAGGCTCTCGGATTTCAGACCTCTTTCACTTTCGTTTGTGTGTTTGAGGGGCAGGAGCTATTCAGATTTTAGAACAATCTACAAGAATTTCTCATCTCCTTTTCTATATGAGTTTCTGGGTTTAAACTCCAGTTGCTATGCTTGCTGAGCCCTCCTGTAGACTTCCCTTCCTTTACATTTTCTCCGCCCTCTAGACAGGGTTTCTCTGTGTAACAGCTGTGGCTATTCTGGAACACACTTTGTAGATCATGCTCTCTGCCTCTGACTCCCAAGGGCTGGTATGAAAGGCATGTGCCACTACCACCTAGCTGATTTCCTCTTGTTTAGCTATTGAAGCTTGGAATTGTTCTATTTTTAGTTTCTGACTGTTTGACATTAATCCGAGAGACTGCTAACCGTTTTGTTGCTATTGTCATTGTTTTTCTTTTGAGACATTGCCTCACTGGGAATCTCGGGCTGGCTTGGAATTGGTATAAGACAAATCTGACCTTGAAGACAGGGGCTCAGCACGGCTCTTCATCAACACGGGAACAATCCGACACAGGAGACGGGTCTGCAGCAGGAGAGCAGTGACCAGCCGTGTTAGTGCAGCCTTTGGCCTCAGGGAGTCAGAGCCCAAACCGAGGCTTCATTTGGGGAGAAAAAAAAACCTTTTAGGTGGCAGAATGGCTCCAGGCCAGGCCTGTGGACTGCACCCAGGGACAGCGTGGTGCTGTGGGTATGGCAGGAGACCTGGTGCCTTGAAGGTGAGAAGAGATTTGCTTGATACCTTCCTGTGAGTGCCAGAGAGGACTGCGCTGAGCTCAATGGAATCGTCAGCTGTGCAGGCCCTGCCCGAGTTCTTGCACCAATACATACATTCCCTTTTCTTTCTTTCTTTCTTTCTTTCTTTCTTTCTTTCTTTCTTTCTTTCTTTCTTTTTCTTTCTTTCTTCTTCCCTCCCTCTCTTTCTTTCTTTTTTTAACAGCCCATTAGCTTCTCAAACATGGTAAGCAAATGATACTACTGTCCTCCCCAGGGTCAGGTCCAGGCCTTGTCTCTTTATTTGATCTGTTCACTCTTTTTTTTTAAAAAAAAAAAAAATTTAAGATTTTTTTTTTTACATATGCAGTATTCTGCCTGTATGTCTGCCTGCAGGCCAGAAGAGGGCGCAAGACCTCATTACGGATGGTTGTGAACCACCATGTGGTTGCTGGGAATTGAACTCAGGACCTTTGGAAGAACAGCCAGTATTTTTAACTGCTGAGCCATCTCTCCAGCCCTGGTCTGTTCACTCTTACATGTGTGGTATATGGCAGTCCAGATCACTCCTCAGCCCCGTCCTCTGACATTTCCTAGACTGTTTGCAAAGGCAAGCCAGACAGCAGTATCTGGGATTACCTTACTTTGTGGTAGAAGTTGACCTTTGAGTTGGTCCTCCACCCTGGACATTTTCCCATCATAAGTGGTGCATGGAAGCTGTTTACTTCAAGTTCCTTAAAGAACATGGTTGGTTTCTTGAAGTCTGTCTGCTTCCATTAGGTACTGTATAGTATACTACTTGAATGCCGTAAATTCAGGTTTGGGAAAACCCTCTCTCCAGAATTGAAGAACAAGAATGTTCTTAAAAGGGTGTGTTCATTTTGTGGCAGCATCACAGCCGGAGTTGGTGTGAGATCTTTCTTGCTCAGAAAAGGACTGAAGGGTAACTAAGCAGCCCTGGTTTTTGTGGCGACCGTTGGTGTCTTAGTAAGGCCGAAGGCCAGCATCCAGAATACAGGTTAAGATTATCTGTCCAGAAGTTACATCTGAGGCCGGGCGGTGGTGGCGCACGCCTTTAATCCCAGCACTCGGGAGGCAGAGGCAGGCGGATCTCTGCGAGTTCGAGGCCAGCCTGGTCTACAGAGGGAGTTTCAGGATAGGCTCCAAAGCTACAGAGAAACCCTGTCTCGAAAAACCAAAAAAAAAAAAAAAAACAAAAACAGAAGTTACATCTGGGAAGCTGATGGGCTTGTATTTGAGGTCAGGTCTGGCCTTGACTTTGTTGGTGCTACATGTTTGTCCACTCACAGTGACCAGTCCAGGCCCCCGTTCAGTGGTGCTTCCTATGTGCTAACTGATGGCCACTGGAGTGTGACTGCTTGTGTGGTGTTGAGGTGTGAGCAGTGCTTTCTTTGTCCTTCGGAGTTGCTTCACTGCCTTCAGCCTTTGACGAACTAGGTCTTACCCCGTTCCCCAAATAAGTTACTGTGCTGTGGCTGCAGCCCATGGGGTTTGAGTAGGCAGCGGTCTGAAGACTGGCCAGTGCCGTGGCACGCTGGTGACTAAAGGAAGGCCTGGGACAGAGGCCTTGGGGAGAGGAGGCTCCTTTTGCACCCTCAGCCCCACCCTTCCCTACATTTCATTGTCATTTGTAGTTTGGTGCCTCCAGTCAGCCTTGTCTGCTGTTCCAAAGTTGGGACATTCTTTTTTTGTTTTTTGTTTTTTTGGTTTTTTTCGAGACAGGGTTTCTCTGTGGTTTTGGAGCCTGTCCTGGAACTAGCTCTTGTAGACCAGGCTGGTCTCGAACTCACAGAGATCCGCCTACCTCTGCCTCCCGAGTGCTGGGATTAAAGGCGTGTGCCACCACCGCCCGGCTAGTTGGGACATTCTTTAGCGCTCCCTGCAGGACTAAGGACTGGGTTACGGTCTTTGGAGTTGGTTGTTGGCTTTTTGAGTGAGAGGACTGTACCAATTAAAAAAAATGGATTTTGAGCTCATGTGTCTCTTGCAAGTGCCTGAATTAGCAGGCCGGGTTGTGTGCACAGAAACAGCCTCATGAGAAAAGTGACTTTACCTAGAGTCTCAGAGCATCTTAGCAAGATTACCTACACCCGAGGCTTGACTGTTCAGTGTCCTTGTATGCTATGTAATTGATGATAAACCCCAGCCAGTAAGGCCCTGGAGAACAGAGACATAGCATTACTTGGTGGAGAAAGGTGACGGCCAAAGTTGAAGACTGAAGTGACTGGGTACAGTAGCCAAAGTGACTTTACCCAGCCCCGTGGGAAAGTGAACAGGCCTGAGGAGATCTGTGGGGGGGGGGTAGCACAGGAAGAGGAACTTCTCAGAGTCAGGGTGTGTGTCTTCGGGAGAACACATGTTCAGAGCATAGACTTCAGCTCAAACTGTGTGCTTGAGTTTGAGCTAGGCAACTTCTGAGATGGGAGCAGGGAGCACAGCGCACAGCAGAGCACTGCCACCTCCCCAGGGGGCAGAGCCACTTCTGTGTCTGGATGGGGTCATTTCTGGAAAACTATTTTTTCCTAATGGCAAAATGCTTACTTTGTATTTACTTTTGAAGTTGCAATTGTTCGCCTACCAGTGTTTACGGAACCCTGTATATGGGATGTTTTTTCTATAATAACGTATTTTTATTTTATTTATTTATTTATTTATTTTGGTTTTTTGAGACAGGGTTTCTCTGTGGTTTTGGAGCCTGTCCTGGAACTAGCTCTTGTAGACCAGGCTGGTCTCGAACTCACAGAGATCCGCCTGCCTCTGCCTCTCGAGTGCTGGGATTAAAGGTGTGCACCACCACCTCCCGGCCGTATTTTTATTTGTAAAAAAAAAATTATCTAGGCAAAGAAATTCCAAGAGAATTCAGTGGATGGGGGGGAGGGAATTGTTTAATGAAAGGGGATCGAGGTTGGCTTTTTCCTTGATGAGACATTGGAACTGAGGGAATGAGGAAAGACCCCTCATAAATAAAGTGTGTAAGGAAGAATGAGCTCCAGTCTTAACTAAAATGATTTAATATGGATGGAGTGAAAAAGACTGATGAAAAATCAAAGATCTGTCTGCTCTTGCTGTGCTAGGAAAGTGAAGAACAGAGAAGCTATATTTGGGTCCCTGTCCATCCCAGGCTGTCTGCTAACACAGATGGGTTTAAGCGGTTGGGATAATCATATGCGAGTTTTTTTAAAATATTTATTTATTATTTATACAATGGTCTATCTGTGTGTATGCTGAAGACCAGAAGAGGGCACCAGATCTTATTACAGATGGTTGTGAGCCACCATGTGGTTGCTGGGAATTGAACTCAGGACCTTTGGAAGAGCAAGCAATGCTCTTAACCACTGAGCCATCTCTCCAGCCCCGCGAGTTTTGGCTATAGTTGGCGCATATGGGGACACGCGAGTGATACAGATCTCCTTAAGTAAATGAACATTTAATCATATTCATCCCCTCAAGGGAAAGGAGTTTGGCATTTTCATTCCCTGTTCTGATTACCCTGGGATTCCGAAGAGACCCTTCAGAATAAGGGCCCTGTTTTTCATGCAAGTGTTACTGAGTATTTCTGATGGTACTGTCTAAGTATTAAGGCATGCTGCGGTCCTTCCCTTTGGGAGGTGCCACCGTGTCTTTATTCCAATACCTAGAGTGACTCATATGTCAGCAATGAAAAGATGATCCCCGTGTAGGAGCTGCTGCTGCTGCTGCCATCATGATTTCTGCACCGGGCAGAGAACCAAGTCTGTAACCATCAGCTGATCTTCTCACATGTGTGAAGCACTTAAGCTGCCCTGCAATCCAGGGTTTCAGCTTGCACCCAGCTGATGATTGAATTCTGATTGCCACTTAGGGTTTTCTACTAACATTGGAAGAAAGGATCCACAGAAGAATGACCTCCAGGAATTGTTTTTCCCTTGGAGGAATTCAACAGAATCTACTGTATTATCATGGCGAAGATCTCTTAACTAAAACATGAAACCTTGATTCCAGTTGTCACTCATTTTTGCTAGGTATGAAGCTTTTCAAATGGATTCCTAAAATAGTGGTTTTAGGTCACAGCACATTTGTGTCACATAGCCCTTCACAGCTGTCCCTGCAAGCACCTCTACCAGAGGGGTCCATTTGTTAAAATCAGTCAAACTACATCAACACCATCAAGCATTAAAGTCTATGGTACACACTGTAGCTCAGTCTCAGGGCTGTACGTCCTCTGGGATGGGATAAACATTGTAGCCCTTTTGCTATCTGTACTTTTGCCTCTTCAGACTGTCTGTTACGATTTGGATATCAAGTATTTACTGCAAAGACTCATGTGCTGAAGGCTTGGTATACACTATTGAGTAGTTGGTTGTAGGAGGAGGCCACTTGTTTGTTCCCAACTGCTCAGCCCCAAAATAATCACACAGAAACTATATTATTTAAATCGCTGCTTGGCCTATTAGCTCTGTCTTCTTTTTTTTTTTTCTTCTTCTTCTTTTTTTAAAATATTTATTTATTTATTTATTTATTTATTTATTTATTATGTATACAATGTTCTGTCTGTGTGTATGCCTGCAGGCCAGAAGAGGGCACCAGACCTCATTACAGATGGTTATGAGCCACCATGTGGTTGCTGGGAATTGAACTCAGGACCTTTGGAAGAGCAGGCAATGCTCTTAACCGCTGAGCCATCTCTCCAGCCCTAGCTCTGTCTTCTTATTGGCTAACTCTTACATCTGAATTTAACCCATTTCTAGTAATCTATGTATTGCGACGTGGCTGTGGCCTACCGGGTTAAGTTAGTTTTGTCATTGCCGCAACAAAGCACCTAACAAAAGCAACTTAATGAGAAGGGTTTCTTTTGGCTCACAGCTGAAGGGCACAGATGTTGGCAGACAATTCATGGAGGACGAAGTTTGGGCTGCAGCCAGGAAGCCAAGAGAGATGAACCTTGATGATCAGCTTGCTTCCTCGTTTTTATTCCGTTCAGGATCAGCCTCTGAAATGGTTCCATCCCTACTAGGGTCAGCGTATATAGACTTACCTCGTTTAATCTGATCTAGAAAATCCTTCAAAAATTTGTCTCCTCGGTGATTCTAAATCCTAGCAAGCTGACAATCAGGATTAACCACCACAGCAGACAGGCTCCTCTGCACGCTGTCTCTGATGTAAGACAAGTGAACCCTTTGGGAAGCTGCTGGCTCTGTTGATTGAGCAACTTGGAAACGTAAAGAATTATATTTTTATAATATATAGCCCTTGCCCAATGTCTAACAGGTCTTCTGGGAGATTAATTTGGTATACATTTACAAAGTCCCTCAGAAGTGAGTTCTGATTGCCAATAGCAGTAAGCAACTGGAAATTTATACTGAAATTACCTTTTTATTTATCTCTCTGTTCCCCAGCCCCATTAATTAACTAAGCCTTGAGAGAAGCTCAGAATAGCACAGCGAGGCAAGGAAAACCATCCAAAATGCAACCCCACAGATGTGATCACTATTAACATTTTGATTGCCATTTATTCATATATGGGATCTCACTACAAATTGTAAAACTAAGTTTTATTATTTAGTACTACTTATCCCTTTCATTCTCCTTTCCATCTAGTTCCTTCTTCATCCGTTTCCACTGATCTCCCAGGGTGTGGTGTGTCTTTTGCTTTTCTTCATTCTCACATAGTCAGACACTTGAATCGTAAGTCAGCTTACCCTGGAATCATGTGGGCTAATAATTATTGTGCTTATGTATCACCAGAATCTTTTCCCATGACCATATAGGTGGGGTAACTCTCTGGGGCACCTTTCTCCATGATGCAGCTCAGCTGCTCAGCAGCTGGATGTAAAGGATCCATCATCTCTCTACCCAGGCTTATACTTTGTCTAAGGCAGAGAAGAAGAAGGAGAGAAAAGTCCAGAGGTGTTTCATTTCAGCGTACTTTGGAGATATACTAAAGGCAATGAGGTCTCTGATAAAAGAAAGAGATAGTGCCTTAGAGATTGATTTGTCTGAGGTTACAAAATCAGAGCGTGGGAGACAAACCTTCCAAAGGACAGAGGCTTTCTCAGTTCTTTTTAAAGCCAAGAATGATATTTAAATAACTCACCACATCCATCCAAGATCGGAAGTGTCATCTCTCAAACGGAATCTACTCTAGAAGGGGGAAAGAATGGAAGGCATGTCACACCATGGAACATTCCTGAATAGTTCCACCAGGTAAACACATTTTTTCCTAATAGAAATCTGCTGGGAAAATAATTATCTTTCTGAACAGTGATCAAGAGCTGTGGCTAAAATCAGAGTCTGATCAGTTCCAGTTAAGTCTTATAAAAAGCTGTGCTTCCAAGCTTGGGTGATATCATGGAAACAAAGATAAGGCTGGAGGTGTTTGTCCCTATCAGAGTTGTGTCCAGTCTGTGCTCCCAAGTTCATCGAGAAGTGGCTTTAATAGAAAATCATTCTTTTCTTGTGGACTTATATATGTAGTTTAGAGAGTAGATACTTGTAGTTATCTCTATTTTAGCTTTTTATAACAGGTCTAACAGAAAAGCAATTTTAGTTAAGTATGCTTCTTTTTTTGTTTGTTTTGGGTTTTTTTTTTTTTTTTTTTTTTTTTGGTTTTTTGAGACGGTTTCTCTGTGGTTTTGGAGCCTGTCCTGGAACTAGCTCTTGTAGACCAGGCTGGTCTCGAGCTCACAGAGATCCACCTGCCTCTGCCTCCCAAGTGCTGGGATTAAAGGCGTGCGCCACCACCGCCCGGCTGGATGCCCGTTTTAAGAACTAGAATGACCCATACTCATGGATCAGAAGAATTCATCTTGTAAAAATTGCCATCCTACCAAAAACAATCTATATATTCAAAGCAACATCAGTTAAAATCCCAATGTTATTCTTCAGAGAATTTGAAGAAAAACTTGAAATTTGTATGGAAAGGGAAGAGCCCTGGGTCACTAAAACAATCTTGAGCAAAGAGAGTACCTTTCTGTTGTTGTGATAGACTATCTCAACAAAAGGCAATTGTATGAAGAAGTTGCTGAAACATGGCTAGGTTTATCACACTAATACACCCACCCTCAGTACGATCTTCTGCATTGGTTGTAGTTCACCCATATGGTATTAATCTTTCATCTTCTTTACTGTGTTGCTTACGCTTCCCAAGTGAAATGCTTTTATTTGAGTCCTTGTCTTTGTGTTTGCTTCTTGAGGAATGCCGGACTCAATAATATCAGGACTGCTGGACGCTTGGAAGACATAGCTGACAACTGTTAATGTGCTAACTGTTCTGTGACTGCCAATTCATCTCTATTTTACACATAAGGACACTGAGGGGCTGGGAAGGTATTATGCTTACCCAAGCTTACCCAGAAAGCAGATGGCTTCTCCAGGATGTCATTATAATCTATCACATAACAACACATCCACTACATATATGGTGCATCTTGATTTGGGCATTGTTGACATTTCAGGCCAGAAAATTGATTTTTGTGGGTATTTCCCTGCACATTATAGGATTCTGAGCTACAGCCTGGCTGCCAGGTACGAGATGCTGACAGCAGCCCTGTCTGTTGTGGAGTAATCTTTTTGGACATGTGAATATGTGTCACTCTGATGGGTTTAATCAAAGCTAACTGGCCAATAGCTAGGCAGCAGAGGGAATGCTGGAAGAAGGTGCAGTCCCCAGCCGGAGACAGAGAAGCAGGATAGCAATATGGGCAGTACAGAGTCAATGTAATAAGGCCATGAGGCAAAAAATAAACTGATAGGGGCTGGAGAGATGGCTCAGTGGTTAAGAGCATTGCCTGCTCTTCCAAAGGTCCTGAGTTCAATTCCCAGCAACCACATGGTGGCTCACAACCATCTGTAATGGGGTCTTGTTGTATTAGCTGTGGTGAGCTACTACGTTCCTGGCACCTGGCTGCCCGCACAGCTAGCTTTATACCCGAAATAATTACACGGAAACTGTATTCTCTTAAGCACTGCCTGGCCCATTAGTTCCAGCCTCTTATTGGCTAGCTCTTACATATTGATCTAACCCATTTCTAATAATCTGTGTAACACCACAAGGTGGCTTACCAGGAAAGATCTTAACCTGCGTCTGTCTGGAGTGGGAGAATCATGGCAACTGACGGACTTGGCTTCTTTCTCCCAGCATTCTGTTCTGTCTACTCCGCCTACCTAATTTTCTGTCCTATCAGGCCAAGCAGTTTTCTTTATTAGTTAACCAATGAAAGCAACAGATAAGATACAAGACCCACCTCCATCAGGGTCTGGTGCCCTCTTCTAGCCTACAGGCATACATGTAGACAGAATATTGTATACATAATAAATAAATAAATATTTTTTTAAAAATAAAAAATAAATAAATTGATAGAAATGGGTTAATCTAAGTTATAAGCACTAGTTAGAAACAAGCCTAAGTTACATGTCAAGCTTTTATAATAAGTCTCTGTGCCAGTTTTTGTGATTTGGCAATGCAAAAAAAAAAATTATGTCTATGGGCTGGAGAGATGGCTCAGAGGTTAAGAGCAGTGCCTGCTCTTCCAAAGGTCCTGAGTTCAATTCCCAGCAACCACATGGTGGCTCACAACCATCTGTAATGAGGTCTGGTGCCCTCTTCTGGCCTGCAGGCATACAAACAGAATATTGTATACATAAAAAATAAATAAATAAAATTTTTAAAAAATTGTGTCTATAAATGACATCCAATGTGGGGGCATGTATTCACAAAAATGGATCCAAACACCACTTTCTAGCCCTGCATTCCCTCATGCAGGGTGTGACATAGACACGACTCCCTGCTGCAGCCTGTGGGCTTGAGTTGCCGTTCACCATAACCTAAGCTGTGCAGCAGTTGAAGATTTTGCTCATGCAAACAAAAAAAAATTTAAAGAAATGCAGTAAAGCAGGTTCCAATGGAAAAATAACTCTAAACAAGTTATAGTATTTTTTAAAGTCATAAAATAATAAAGAAATAATAGCTAAAAATAATGAAGTCTTTAATGAAAGAATGAGACATAATAAAAAAGAATAGGCACACAGAGAAGGGAAATATACAGAGAGTCTGGATCCTGTATGTTATTGTGTTGTCTTTGAATTTTTTTTTTTTTTTTTTTTTTGGTTGCTGATGAAAAACTGATAGCTGCTAAGAGACATTGGATTATGGAAACTGCTAAATTAAACCAACTTATACATTTAAAAATGTCTAAACTTCAAACTAGAAGTCAAACTATATGTTCCATTAGGGAAGAGATTATGTTTTTGTTCCCACAGAAAACAAAAGGTTATGGATTCGTTCCAGGTTAAGAGGATCAGGTTTAATCAGGGGAGACCCCCTAAAAATCCTGGATACAAATATAAAAACACAAACATAGAAAAACTCCAGGACAGGTGACATATATTCTACCTACTCAAACATAAAACAAAAACTTATCTTTGGGGCCTGCTAGTGTACAATGCACACTCAATACTTGTATTAATGCCGACAGAATGAATGTTACCTCTGAATGCTTGTGTGTTTTCAGAGCAAGGGGACCAGACACCAAGGAAAATGGGTGGCCCAGGAGATCCAGCCTCTCAGAGTGCCTCTGCTGCAGTTTTCTTAGCAGAGTTCTGCATCCAAAACAGCAACAAGGGTGTTGACTGAGATGATCCAGCCTCACAGAATATTCTGGCCAGGACTTGATCATTATGATAATTTTTCAGGGTCCCTTAAAGATGCCAGTGTCCCCAGACGATAGGAAGCAGTATGGAGAACACAACGCTCACATTCCCAAGAGATGGGATGGGTGCTTTTTGGTTATTCAATGGGTTATGGATGTTTGTCATTGTTTGGGGTGATATAGAAATGTAATATAGGATAAAAAGACAACTATTAACTTCAAATATTTTACATTGGTATGGATTTTGCTGTATTGATACAAATTTTAAGTTATTTTTGTTATACTAAATGTATGTTTCTACTCTTGTTTAAGGTATTACACCGATGTCACTCATTTACCAAGGTAATTTAAATTTCTAGTCCTTGAAAGTTATTATTATGCCAGATTGGGGTGGTGCACACCTCTAATCCTAGAACTCAGGAGGCAGAGGCAGGCAGATCTCCGTGAGTTCAAAGCCAGCGTTGTCTACAGAGTGAGTTCCAGGACAGGCTTCAAGAGCTACAGAGAAATCCTGAATCAAAAAAACCAAAATAAATAAGGATACACAGGTTGTATGCTAACCGGAAGACCTGAGTCTGTCCAATCAGCAAAAAGATTACTGGACCAGGCTGTTGAAAAGGGAAGACCAGCACCTGGCTTTCATCATGGTGATGAACCTGAAAATGCAGTTCAGAAAATCATGATTCCAGCCAGCAAGGCAGGGCTCGTTATTGGAGAGGGGGGAGACTATTAAACAGCTTCAGGAACGAGCTGGTGTTCAAATGGTTATGATTCAAGTTGGGCTTCAAAACATTGGTGCTGATAAACCTCTTAGGATTACAACGTTCAGCAAGCCAAGGAAAAGGTATTAGAGTTAATTCGAAGGTGGGTTCAGAGAAGTGCGGAATGAGTATGGCTGAGGAATAGGAGGAAATGAAGGGATAGATGTCCCAATTCCAAGATTTGCTGTTGGCATTGTAATAGGAAGAAATGATCAAAAAAAAGTACAAAATTATGCTGGTGTTCGAATTCAGTTTAAGCCAGATGATGGAATAACACCTGATAGAATAGCACAGATAACAGGACCTCCAGACAGATGTCAGCATGCCGCAGAGATTATCACAGACCTTCTATGAAGTGGTCAGGCTGTAATCCTGTTGGACCTGGACCTGGTGGGCGAGGACGAGGTAGAGGTCAAGGCAACTGAAATACGGGACCACCTGGTGGACTACAGGAATGTAATTTCATTGTGCCAACTGGGAAAACTGGATTGATAATTGGAAAAGGAGGCGAAACCATAAGACGCATAAGCCAGCAGTCTGGTGCAAGAACAGAGCTTCAGAGAAATGCTCCTCCTAACGCAGATCCTAATATGAAGTTATTTACAATTCGTGGCACTCCCCAGCCAATAGATTATGCTCGACAACTCATAGAAGAGAAGAATGAGGGCCCAGTAAATTGTTTAGGGCCACCTGTACCCTATGGGGTTCCAGGTCCTCATGGGCCTCCGGAGCCCGGAACTCCAATGGGACCATACAACCCTGCACCTTACAATCCAGGACCAGCTGCTCCAGCTCCTCACGGTCCTCCAGCCCCACACGCTCCCCAGCGATGGGGAAATGGCCAACAGCTAAACAGGATTTTCTGGGCAGAGAGAATGCTGGGAAAAGAAGGCAGAGTCTCCAGACAGAAACAGAGGAAGCAGGAAAGCAATGTGAGCAGTACAGGGTAAAGATAATAGCCACAGGGTAAAGAGTAAATTAATAGAAATGGGTTTTACTATGGTAAAAGAGCTAATTAAAAACAAGCTTAAGTAATTGGCCAAGCTTTCATAATTAATAACAAGTCTTTCTTTCATTTTTTTATGAGTTGATAGCCCAAAGAAAAATATGTCTATACCTGTCCATTGACGTGACAACCAAGCTTGTTTAAGATCCTTGAGAATCCCTGTCTCGAAAAAAAAAAAAAAAAAAAAAAAAAAAAAAAAAGATCCCCAGTGGGAGGGGAGGATGGATTCCTATGCGCACCAGGGGTGCAGAGTCAGGTTCTGTGAGAAAAACTGAAAATCAAGACATTTGTGCCGAGGGAGAGGATCAAGTGACAGTGCCCGGTGGCCCTGTGTAAGCGGTCACCCTTCAGCGTCTCCAGATATGGCCTGCTTTCCATTGGGTTGGACTTCCCAGGAACACTTGTTCTGAGCCGCGCTTATTAGAAAGTTCTTTCCTACTGAGCCCAAACTCAAGCCTGGGACCTTACCTCATCAGTGCACCCTGCAGAGTCCTAATCCTTCATGGCTGGCACTTGAAGCCATGCGTGTTCCTGCCATCTCCCAGAGACCCCTGCGGACCCCTGGCGCACACAACAAAAAAACAGCAACCGCACCTGTCAGGAGGTCAGGGAGTCTTTGTCTGAGAATTCAAACCTCTGGGCGCCTTTTCAGGCCCCTGAGCAAAGGTTGGCAGGGATTTTAAGACTTCTAGAAATTTCTGACATAGTTTCCTGTGGTCCTGTATTTAGGAACCTCTGATCTAAGTCGTTCGACATTCAGGAAACAGTTGTGATTTACTTCTTAAAAGAGCTACAGGGGCTTTAGAAAAAAATTATTACAAACAAACCCTGAAATAGCAGACATGCTCACATTCAGACTTTTTTTTCTTCGGTTTAAAAAAAAAAAAAAAAAAAAAAACCACCAAGTAAATGAACAATTCCCCACCCTTTCTAAGTAGTACAAAAGTATGGACAAGTGGGGGCCCGATCTTGACTTGCCCTGTAGTCAGAATGATGAATATCTTAAATATCACCATAGAACCTTCATCCAGTAACTGATGGAGACAGAGGCAGAGACCTACATTGGAGCACTGGACTGAGCTGCCAAAGTCCAGTTGAAGAGTTGGAGGAACGAGAATATGAGGTCAAGACCATGATGGGTTCACCCACTGAGACAGTTCACCTGAGCTAATGGGAGCTCACCAACTCCAGCTGGACTGGGAAGGAACCAGTGTAGGACCAAACTATTTCTAAATGTGGCTGACAGTTGTATGGCTGGGGCAGACTGAGGGGCCACTGGCAGTGGCACCAGGATTTATCCCTACTGCTTGTACTGGGTTTTTGGGAACCAATTCTCTTTGGAGGGAAACCTTGCTCAGACTAGATATAGTAGGGAGGGCCTTGGACCTTCCACAAAGCAATGTGCCTTACCCTCTCTGAGGATTGGATGGGGGTGGGGTGGGAGGGTGTGTGGAGGGAATGAGAGGAGGGGATGGAGTGGGAACTTGGATTGGTATACATAATGAGAAAAAGATAGTTTATTTTCTTTTTTCAAAGAAAAAGAGAAAGAAAGAAAAAAAAGAGAAAGAGAAAGAGGGAGGGAGGAGGAGGGAAGGAAGGAAGGAAGACTGAAAGAAATCTATTATAAGGACATTATATGATAAAAACTATTTACTGCCTAAAGTGTCAAACAATATTAAAATGGGAGGATTGTACTAAATGTTACTTCCAGAAACAATAATAGAACTTGAACTTTGTTGCATCAAATATTCCCAAAGTCAATATCAGTGATCAGCTAACCCAACAGTAATAAAAAAAAAATCAAAAAAGTATGGATGATAACAATACAAAAATACTAGTTAGATTTATCTTTTCATGAAGGTGGGATTAAGTATATTTAATTTTCCTCTTTGTTTCCTTATCTTTATGCTTAAGCTTTTAGAATGAATACATTTTGTTACTTATACCATATGCACTGCTGTCAGTTTTTAAATTTACAAGCTAGGCAAGGGTTCTACCACTGAGCAACACCTCTAACCCTTTATTTTTTAAAACTTTTTTTTTTTTTTTTTGGTTTTTCGAGACAGGGTTTCTCTGTGGTTTTGGAGCCTGTCCTGGAACTAGCTCTTGTAGACCAGGCTGGTCTCAAACTCACAGAGATCTGCCTGCCTCTGCCTCCCAAGTGCTGGGATTAAAGGCGCGCGCCACCACCGCCTGGCCTTAAACATTTTTTAGAATTATTTATTTATCTGCCTACATGTATGCTTGCACACCAGAAGAAGGCACCAGATCTCATTATAGATGGTGGTTGCTGGAAGTTGAACTCAGGACCTCTGGAAGAACAGCCAGTGCTCTTAACCTCTGAGCTATCTCTCCAGCCCCAAACCTTTTATTTTTATTTTGAAATCAAGTGTCCGAGATTGCCCAGGCTGGCCTCTGACTTTTGATCTTCTTTCCTTCAACCAGATTACAGGTGTGTGATATAATCTATTTTCCACGGTTTCCTAAATCTTTTAAACCAAATTGTGATGATCGTGTTGATACTGTTTTCTTAGAGATGAAGGAAACTGGTAGAAACAAGTGGAAGAAACAAAGGTGTAGTCAGAGAGCTGGATTCATTGGGAGAAAGAGAACGCTCGACTGATAGAGTTGGGGAAACATAGCAGTATGACCCTCAAACCACAAGAAAGAAGACCCAGCATGCATGGGACCCCAGGACCCCAGTAAAAGACCTTGAGTTCAGAGAATGTAATCAAGTACAATAGTGATGATGGTGGCCGGGCGGTGGTGGCGCACGCCTTTAATCCCAGCACTTGGGAGGCAGAGACAGGCGGATCTCTGTGAGTTCGAGACCAGCCTGGTCTACAAGAGCTAGTTCCAGGACAGGCTCCAAAGCCACAGAGAAACCCTGTCTCAAAAACCAAAAAAAAAAAAAAAAAAAAAAAAAATACACACACACACACACATATATATATATATATATAGTGATGATGGTGGCAGAGTAATGAGTACTAAGATTGGATAGAAAAATAAACATTGGTTTTTCTGTGCACCCAAGTTAAATCACTGTTTACTCTGGGTAATTCATTAAGTCCCATCCGCCTGCACCTTTACTTTTTGGGACCTGGATTCTAATTTAACAGTTAGTGGGCTTCCTCTCTGAGCCGGGATTTCTTCTCTTCTCCATAGATTTTTTTCCAGAAGGAATCTTTCTAAAGTTCTATTCCCTCTGTTCCCGCCCCCAAACACTCTGTATACAAGTTTAAACCTCGAACTGTCATCCCTTCTTATGGGAAGATGTTCTTTCTTCCTGGAAAACACTTTCGTTTTTTCTGGGCAATGGTTCCTGTTGTTCTTGGAATCTAGGCTCAGAATTTTGGGCAGCCCTGCAGCAGGGCCGGAGTGCCTCTTGAACCACAAGGAGTGTTTGCAGGACTTGGTGAAATCCCAACCCCGCAAGCTACACTTCTTTTTTTATTATTATTATTATTTTTCATTACATTTCTTTCAGGTTAGCTACAAAGTACTGAGTTTCATTATGGAATTTCCATACATATGTGCCCTGCTTTTTTTTTCCCCATTCATTCCTTCCTCCACTGACCTCCCGTTTCTTTCTAGACCTGAAACAGAAGTCTCTCTTTCACCCTGCCCTCGGCAACAGGACACCACAGAGCTAGTCTCTGTTTAGACATTATGGATCTTTGGGGGACATTCCATTTCATGTTGCAAGGGCTCTAAGTGTGCTGGACGGGGCGGGGGGGGGGTGTCTGGAAATGTGTCTGTGAATTCTCTGGGTAATGATACTATAAATAACTTGAACTCCCACTGGTTGGCTTTTGGTCATAAAGAGCCTCATCATTTCAAGTGCAGGCCTATATATAAAAAAAAAAACATTCGAGATTGGAGGCCACACGAGCTGAGATCTTTGGTGCATAAGGTAAAGGCATGTTTAAACTGACAGTTTGAAAAGGTTTTGAGGGTTTTGCAGGCACTAACTAGGAATGGCTTTAAGAGAGATAAAATTTGTTAATAATAAATACTAATCTATGTCAAACTAATCTCAGACTCGAAGTAGATGTAGTAATTGTGCAAGTTTTTTTTTCTTTAATTCACAGCTCTCTTTAGGGAAAATGAATTTTTCATGTTCTCCCTCCCGTGCATGGGAAATAAAGAAGTGTCTCAGATTGCATGTATGGCATGCAATGTGTGGCAGACAGGTACTTTGTTGCAGGGCCTTACTGCGTGTCCATTCCATAGCGTGGAGGTGGTAACAGCAGTGGGGACCTCAAGTGTGAGAGGCTTTGCAGGAGTACAGCTCTCAGTCCTCCAACCCCGTGTGGTAGGTGTCACAATGACCTGCACAACAGGGCCAAAATTCTAACACGGGCTTCTCGCTACACTGAGGACCCTTTGGAACCTCACAATCACCAGTCTGCTGCTTTTTAAAGGGGAAACCATCCACTCCCTGAAGTCACTGCGAAGCTGAAAAATTAATAGTGAAGACAAGTAAGTGTCTGCAAGGGCAAGGATGCTCCTGAGAGGCACAAGGGTGGAACAGTCCTGGCTAGCTTGTAAAACTTGAGAACTGAGGCAATTGCTTAATGACTTGGTGCTAGAGCGTCACACCCGCCCGCTGCAGTCTAGTTTCTTAGACACTCCCTTTACTAGCGATGCCGGGGACATGCAGCCACGCCACAACCCCATGATACTCTGTGTAGCTGGAATGCCTCTGGGATTCACTGCTCGATCGTGGGCTAGAAGGGTTGAATGGAAGCGAGTTCAGTAGTGGTGCCTGGTCACCACCTCCAGCGGCTGCAAACGCAGGATGGGGACGCTCTCGAGCATGGCAGTAAACTCGGGATAGTAAACGCAGACAATGAAAATCACAAAGGCTTGTCGGGAAACCATTGCAATGTGGACTTAACATACACTAAGCACTGGGCATCATTTCAGGAAAGCCACAGGGGACCTAGGCAGCTTCCTGGACACAGTGTGGACTGCGGCTGAATGTCCCACTCAAACGTTCGGCTCTTTCACCGACAAACTTCACCTCTATCCCGGATTCTCTCCTCCAACCCCATCTTAACTGGACTGAACACCGGCTTGGTGCATGCCAAGTCAAGCGCTCTACCACTTAGCTGCATCTCAAACTTTCTATTTTGACATAGAACCTCTCTCTGTTGCAAGGTTGGCCTTGAACTTGTGATCCTTTTGCCTCAGCCTCCCAGGGAGGCAGGAGAGCAATGGGAGTATCGTGATTTTGAAGCCGATGAATGGGTAAGCCATCCTGCTGCTGGTACTGTTTCTGTTTTTATCTCACTGACCTCCAAATGGCTGTGTCTGCTTTGTCTCTTAGCAAACATCAAGTGCCCCGACCCTTTCAGGTGCAGCAGGTCTGCGGCTTTTGTGCCTGTCAATTCAACTACAGTTCTCTTGTTGCAAATCAATCTTCCTGTGTGTGAGTGAGGGTATTAAAGAGGTGCCAAGCACTGAAAGTGGGGAGCCAGGTCAGTCTCCTAGCTGTGCAGTGTTTCCTGCCATGTTCCAACACAGCCACAGAGTCTGATTCAAGCTGGGTTTCTTATCCACGCTTCCATTAACCCACAATGTCTCCAATGGTACCCAATGTTGGGCCGGCTTTCATCACAAAATTCTGTTCCAAACTTATTTGAAATATTTAAAACTCCAGAACGCAGCGATGAGCTGTACAGCGCTGGGACATGACAAGACGCGGGAGCATTTGCTCCCAGGTGCATCGGTTCTGGTTTGTATTTCTTCCTGAGCATAGGTGCCTCCTCTCCCTCCACAACACGAGCTCTGTGGTGGCCACCTTTTTCTCCCTAAGGAGCCAAGGTGAAAAGCAGAGGCTCTTCTCCACTCAGCAGACGCTAAGGCGATAAGCTCTGCCTCCTTGGACCCTTGCAAGGCTGAGTTAGAAGTATCTTTTCCCTCTCTGAAGGTTCTGCGATGGACCAGTGTCTCCGCACAGGACAACAGCCCTTGTGTCTGGGGACTCCACAGAAGGATGGCTTTGCAGGACCCTCAGTAGGTAAGCCCTTACAGCATTTCCCGGCCACAAGAATTTGCATTTCCTCTAAACTCTAGGATTCTTTTTTTTTTAATTTTTTATTTTATTATGTATACAATGTACTGTCTGTATGTATGCCTGCAGGCCAGAAGAGGGCACCAGACCTCATTACAGATGGTTGTGAGCCACCATGTGGTTGCTGGGAATTGAACTCAAGACCTTTGGAAGAGCAGGCAATGCTCTTAACCTCTGAGCCATCTCTCCAGCCCCACTCTAGGATTCTTTAAACTATAATAGGGAGTAGCAGAAGAGTATCTTTATGCAAACCTTCTATTTTTTATTGTTAAATTATCACTTCCACAATGTTTTATCATCTGTACAGGTCTGTGAGAATTGAATGTTTGAAACAAGAGCATATGAAAATTCAGATTTGTTTTTGCTTTTAACTCAGATGCATTTTTGGCAAATTTCTCCTATGGCAGATCGTTGTCAAGGGTAGTTTCCCCTTAGAGCTATGTGGAAGTTTAGAATTACATCTGGGCCTAGATTCAGAAGCAAATAAGTAATAGAAATAACCAAGGATGTCATGAGTCATTTAAAAGTACTATTTAAAGTAAAACAAAAATGTTTCACCTCTGCCAAAAAGGGTGTTATCTTTCCTATATTGTTTTCAAAAACTATAAAAGTCTCTAAAATCTGATGTTTAAAGTGATCAAATATTTAAAGTGTAAGACAGACATTTTTCTCTTTAGAGACCTTCACGTGGTCTTACATAGAACCATTTATATGCTCATAACTATCTTAATTCCAGTTCTGGATATTTGATGCCTTCTATGGCCTCTGCAGAAACTGTACCATGCCCTGTACCCACATGGTACACAGACTTATCTGTATACACAAAGGCCAAATACCCGTATATATACATGAAATAATGGAATGTAAAAACTACTTAAATCTCACCTTTAGTCATCTTCCATATGTCACCCGTGCTTTCCGTGTTACTTCCATGTCCTCTGTCGCAGGAACACACACCACCCAGGGCGAGTGTATTTATAGAGTTCCTGTCAAGCCCTGTGAATCTGTAGGGACTGGGAGTGAAACATCCCCCATTGTATTCCTTGGCCTCCTATTTGTCTGAAGCAGATTCAGCAGCAGCTCACAGTCCTGTGTAGGAATCTAGGACCTTCTCGTCATTCCTAAAGATGGGGCTTATCTGGCAGATCCCTGTGAGGGCTGTGGGGCTGCCCCTTGCAAGTCTACGGTGGCCGGGAGGCCCCCAGGACTGTGTTGCTGGCTCTCGATGAGCAGAGTCCTGAAAACTCAGCTGAAACTCAGCTTTCGGGTCACTGCACTCGCTTCTCTGAGAGGTGGAAATCAGAACTGTCTGCTCGTTAACAACCATGGGATCATCAGAGGAACCAAAGGCTTCCTCTGGGTTAATTTACAAATGACTCAGTCACCCTCACTGTGGTCAGAATTGTCCCTAATAGATCCCACGCTAATACCATCGTAAAAGAGAACAAACTTCTAGAAAATAAAATGAAACCGCATATAGACACATAACCTATGAGCCCTAGTTTGTTTTTAAAATTCTATGCAACAATCACTATCACCTGAAGTCGCTGTAGGGCCCGTCTCCACCGAGTAGAGTTTTTTCCAAGCTCACCTCCTTCCTCTTCCACCTTCCTCTTCCTGATTCTGACGGGCATCAAATGTTCATTGATTGTTTCCCCATCGATTTCCTTTTTTTTTTTTTTTTTTTTTTTTTTTTTTTTTTTTGTATTTTCGAGACAGGGTTTCTCCGTAGCTTTTTGGTTCCTGTCCTGGAACTAGCTCTTGTAGACCAGGCTGGCCTCGAACTCCCCATCGATTTCCTAGAGCCCAGATTCTACTCCTCTATCAAAACCTAGTCTTATCTCAGGGCACAAAGACAAGGTCCACCCATGTTCCTTCTACTCCAAGGCAGAATCTCTATTGTTGGTGCCACTTTAGTCCTTGGCCAACAATTCATGAGCTCAGCATCCTCATCCTCCTTCCTGACTCTTTGCCCCACTGTTCTTTTTAAACTCTGGAAAGCCTGTGAAGATTTATGATCACATGATACCAGACCCGTCAGGTGCTCTCTTCCTCATTTTATAGGACATCTGAGAACTGCTATCATGGTCCACGGGGCTGAAGGAGTATTTAAAGCAGTTGTAACTTAATATCTGGAGTTCAGCGAACAGCCTTCCCCAGGCTTGGAGAACCGATTCAACTGTGGGTACCCTGGGCCTCTTGAGGGGCAGTTGTGGATTTAAGAGAACGTGCTCCTGCCAACATGTGGTAATACTATCTCACCCCAAGACCTAAAAATAGCCAGATGTGTTTTATCTAGCTCCGCCAAGTGCAGAAAGCTCACTCAGGCTACTTACTTTGCATACAACCAGATAACATTGGTTTCTTTGGGTGGCAAAGACAGCGGAACAGGTCTTTCTTCTGTTTTCTCCTAATGAAGGATCTCCCTAGGAGATGCCTCCTAAGGGGCATCCTTTGTCATTTTGCCACATTATTAGTGTCACGGGTGAATTCCAGTCCCCATCACCCCAGTTATAATTCAGTTTTGTGTTCTATACACGGTCAATAGCTGTTGGCGGTGGCCCTCCAGAGAAAGTTTCGTCTGTTTTTATCATACTGATCCGATTTTTTCGCTTCACAGAGTCCGACAAGATAGAGTCATCTCTTCGTAGTATCCAGAAATTCGTTCCTGCAGACTTTGCCAGCTACACACAAGAGCATTATCGGTTTGCAGGCAAGAAGATCATCATCCAAGAATCCATTGAGAGCTTTGGCACGGTGGTGTGGCCAGGGGTGAGAAGTGCTACATCTGTTTGTGCTCAGGCTTTCTGGAGAGAAAACGTTTCATACATCTGTGTTGCCTAGGACAACTGGCCATGGGCTTTCTCACTGGTGTACTTTTCCGACTGATGACTAATTGCCTGGTCCCCCAAGGGATTGGGTTGTGTTTGGATTCTGCAGAAATACGTTTCTTCCAGCAGCACTGGCTTTGAAACCAAATCCTCCTCTCCCTTTCCTCTATCTTCCTCCTCCTCTTGCTCCCTGCCCATCCTTTCTCTTCCTTCTTCTCATCCTGACAGACATGTGCACCATCACTGAGCTACACAACCCCCACCCCTAAACAATATTTACTGAACTATTTCAAGAGATGTAGCCGGGCGGTGGTGGCGCGCGCCTTTAATCCCAGCACTCGGGAGGCAGAGGCAGGTGGATCTCTGTGAGTTCGAGACCAGCCTGGTCTACAAGAGCTAGTTCCAGGACAGGCTCCCAAACCACAGAAAAACCCTGTCTCAAAAAACCAAAAAAAAAAAAAAAAGAGAGAGAGAGAGATGTAAGTAGACCACATTGGAAATGGGATGTAACACTCATACAACTATTACATGAAAAAAAAGTTAAGAATTTTTAGTTTAGAATTGCCAACAGGCATCTTTGGGGTTCCCTTATTCTCAGTCATTAATTAATCCCAGACTTATTTCACAAGGTAAATTGCAGAGACTTCAGAGGAAACACTCAGCAGCCAGTTCCCTCCCTCTCACTTCCCGTGCTTGTGAAGATAGTAGTGAAGACAGACGGAAGTCTATTATTTTCAGGTTGGGTGGTCATGAGCAGTCATTTGTCCATTTTTCTTTGGTTTCCTTATTTCGAATGTGAACTAATGGTAACAAGGAGTTGCTGACATGCTTGTTCAGATTAAGGAGGCACTACACCTAGGCCCCTATTAACTCTAGTTATGATACATTATTCCTACCTCACAGCTGAGAAGACAAGGGCTCAGTAAGTTCATAGGCTGTATAAACCTTAACTCTGGGGCGCTCTGGGGTCTAGTATTACCAGTCTTCCCAATGCAAGCCTGCCCAGAAGGTTAGAAAGGGCCCACAACAGAATTTCTCAGACTTTGGAGTCATACTGAGATCTTACTGAAATGCATATTTTGATTGAAGACTGGTTCGGGGAAGGAGGAGGGTTGTGACTATTATTTCCTAAGAGCTGTCTAAGAATACGTATGATAAGGTAAGGGGCTCTAAGCTGGAAAGCCATGATGGTGGCTCTGTGGAGCACTGAGCAGTCATGAAGAGGGTCCCAGGAAGAGGACTCTTTTGCTATTTATACATGGGTATGACTTTATTCCAGCAAAGGTCTTTTCCCTGACCCAAAGTTTGATTCCTTTCCTCTTACATCAGACAAGCAGATAACTATAGTGATGGTAAACACTAAGAAAGGCCTCAGCCTGTTGTGCACCAAACTGGCCTCTCTTGGGATCTCTAAGTGGGAAAATGGCACTTCCTGTGTGATTTACGGTCCATGAAAAGAGGTTATTTCAGAGTTTACCTGGAGAGATAGAATCGGGGCTTTGAAATGTCAAAAGGATACTTATTGGAGAGTGTCCTCAGAGGAAGGCCGGCCTCGGCCATCTTCACAAAATCACACAGAATATGTTTTCTGGGCCACTCTAGGTAATACTCAAAACTTCTCCTTGCCAACCAAAGCCCCCTTCCTCGCCTTGCTGCTCTCTGGCATCTACGACTTTCACCTGGCAGGCCACTTGCATCTTTCTTCAGCTGGTGCACCTCTTCCCACAGGAGGAAGGCTGTACGAGTTCCCAGTGGTCTCTAGTCTGCCCCGTACCACTTGTAGGCCTCGTGTATGCCACATAAACCACAGTATTTTGTAACTGGTTTACAAGCCTGAGCCCCTGCCACCGGTGTGCCTTGGAAGCCTAGATAACTGCTATTATCCTTGCAGATATCTGTTCAACAGGGGTACAGGATGCAATGGAGGTGAATAGGGTTACTGTGCTATTCACTTTATGAACTGCAATGATTAAATCGGGTGTTCAGGAATTCCCTAGCCAATAATCTCCTGCCTAGCCCACATAGAAAGTAGAGTGCAAACTATTAAGCTCAACTGCTTTGCATCTCCAAGCTCCACGTCCACACCGCAATCCTGGCCTGTGTATGCATGGGTTTGTTACTCTCTTGCACATACTTGCATTGCTAGCTGGCATTCCATTCACACATATGGGGGGGGGGGTTCTGGCTGTCCTGGGGCTCACTACATAGGCCAGGCCAGCCTTAAATTCACAGGGATCCTCTTGCCTCTGCCTCCTAAGTGTTGGGAACAAAGGTGTGTGCCACCATGCCCAGCTGATGCAAATAACACTTCTTTGGTAAATCAATGAGATATCTCATTATAGAAAAATTTCTAGGAATTGTAGAAACAAAGAATAAATAAACAATGGAAAGGACACTTGATGTCATTCACAGAAACTAATTTGCTCTCATTGTAGTCCAGACTGGCATCATCAGGACTCATCCAGACCCACAGAAGCTACATATCTGCGTCTTTAACCAGCTACTCTAAACACATGAAGTACTATTCTGACCATGTTCATCAGCTAAGAGGAAGAAGGGAAGGGCGGGGGGGGGGACTCCAAATTGGCCAGCTGTCCAATGCCACAATCCTTATTAATCTGAATTTTGATGAGAGAACTGGGGGAAAGGTGCTCAAATTTAACTTACCTCAGAGCACTTAGAGACCCAACATGACAAAGCTGACAGGAATTGCTATTTTTCAGTACATGTTTCCCATTTATTCTTTTTTTTTTTTTTTTTTTTTTTTTGGTTTTTCGAGACAGGGTTTCTCTGTGGTTTTGGAGCCTGTCCTGGAACTAGCTCTTGTAGACCAGGCTGGTCTCGAACTCACAGAGATCCGCCTGCCTCTGCATCCGGAGTGCTGGGATTAAAGGTGTGCGCCACCACCGCCCGGCCCCATTTATTCTACGAGTGGAACCAACTTTCTCTTCCTTTTCCTTCTTTCTCCTTTGAGATCAGTCAGGTCTGACACAGACAACAAGACTATCTATTTCTCCAGTTCCTTAGCTAGAACTATAATATCCATACATTTTCTCTTTCTTTTTGGATGTAGGAAAGAGACAGAATCATACAGCAGCTTGGGCTGGCTCAAGTTCCTCGGTGTTGTGCTTACAGATCTGAGCCTCAGTAGCTGGCTATTTTGGTTCTTAGAGAACACTTACTAAGCTGAAAATATTTGGAGTTACACCATAATGTTCAACTACAAGTGTGCAGTGGTCTGCTCCTGGCTTCTAATGATGCAATTCCCAAATGGAAATTGTTGTTAATGTCTTTTAGGCTACAGTTTTGTGCCAGTATTTGGAAGACCATACTGAAGAATTAAATCTCCAAGATGCTAAAATACTCGAAATCGGTGCTGGACCAGGACTTGTTTCCATCGTGTCCAGTCTTTTAGGTATGTGTCTTCTTGTTCCCATTTCAAAGAAATCTCTTCTGTGACAATATTGATTTCTTACTGCTGACAGGGTATGACTTGGCTTCAATTTCATTGACTCATTCCCAAATGTCACATGACAGGCATCATTAGTTATTCAGAGATACCAATCTTGAAGAAGCTAGCCAGCTACTTCAATTCTTTAGTTTTCAGGCAAGGAAGTTGAGAAGTCCAAAGGTATGAAACCAAATCCCTTTGACATTCATGAGTGGGGGTGGAGGTTCAAATTGCGTTGCTATTGACATCAACTGTAGTGCACAGAGAACACAGGTCAGAAATACAGGAGAAAATTGTCCAGCTTAAATAATATCAGCTTGCTCGGCCTATCCCAAGGCATGGTTTAGAGATGCAGATGGTCATTGTCTGTCTTCTAGTAAAGGAAATTGTGGTTGCGTTACCATTTCTCTTTCTTTTAGGAGCCCAAGTCACAGCAACAGATTTGCCTGATGTCCTAGGAAATCTTCAATACAATCTTTTCAAAAACACACTGGAATGCGCAGCTCATCTACCTGAAGTGAAGGAACTGGTATGGGGGGAAGACCTGGACCAGAAGTTCCCTAAGTCAAACTTTTATTACGATTACATCCTGGCCTCTGATGTGGTCTACCATCACTACTTTCTCGATAAGCTCCTGGCTACCATGGTGCACCTTTCCCAGCCAGGCACTGTGGTGCTCTGGGCAAACAAATTCAGATTCAGCACTGACTATGACTTTTTAGACAAGTTCAAGCAAGTTTTTGATACCACTCTCGTGGCTGAACATTCGGAGTCATCGGTGAAACTTTTTAAAGGAATACTAAAATGGGACTGATATTAAAGGGCCTGCCTTTCAAAGTCTCAGTGTCTTGTGAGCTCTCAGAAGGCACACTCTACCATACCGGTATAGCTAGAATAAGTGCAACTCAGTATGACACCTTTCCAAGATGATAAAACAACATGGTCAGTCTAAGTATCTACAGAGAGCCACACAGGAACATGAAAGCGGTCTTGCTAACTTCCCAAGAACCTTAGTTAAGTGCTAAATATATTTTACCCAAAGAAGTTAATGAACAAGTGGGTTCTTCCTACTTGTTTCTACTATACTGCCTGGACTTTGTATGTGCCAATATGCTTTTGTCATAATTACCCACATGCAACTTAACAGGGTCTGTGTAGCCCAGGGCAACTTTAAAATAGATACACACCGGCCATAGTATCCTGACTACAGGTTTGTGCCACAGTGATTGGCATACTGCGGCTAGGACATGTATATGGGCAGTAGCAGAGAGACGGTAACACTGACTAAAGGCGCAAACGCGGAATCTCCTGGAATGAAGTGAGAGCACTGGAGATGCGGTCATGGGGGCTGGAGTACAGATCTCAGCGCCCATACAACAAGCTGCTGTTGAGCAAACAACTCTTTACAGCCCTAAGGGATCTGATGCCCTCTTCTGGACTCTAAGCACCACAGGTACACGCACTGACACATACCTGTGCACACTCACATACGTATCTAAATGAAAATTTCTCTAGAGAACTTATAATTACCTCAACTACATGTAAAATTTCCCATTAGACTTCTATATTGCCTGTTTTCCCCCCACAAATTTCTTATTAAAACTCTTACAACATTAGAAAAGAATGCAAAATTAATCCCAGCACTCGGGAGGCAGAGGCAGGCGGATCTCTGGAAGTTCGAGGCCAGCCTGGTCTACAAGAGCTAGTTCCAGGACAGACTCCAAAAAACTACAGAGAAACCCTGTCTCGAAAAACAAAACAAAACAAAACAAAAGAAAAGAAAAGAATGCAATTACTTGTTCTCATAAGACATCATAAAAATGAAAAACTAAGTATCACAAGGCTGGGGGTATCAGTCAGTACTGTGCTTGCCACGTCAGTGTGAAGATCTGGATTCAATCCCTCAGAGCCATATAAAAAGCTGGGCACAAGCGCTATACTCCTACAATCCCAGTGATGGAAGATACAGGAAGATCCCTGGTGTTTGCTGGACAGCAAGTCTTGTCCTAATCGTTGACCTTGTCTCAAATACAAGGTAGACAGTGATGGAGGAAGATACCCAGTGTTCACCTCGGGCTCCCACACAAATGTGCACATAGATGGACATGCACACTTGCCCCATACATTAACGTTTTTCGTTTGAGAAAGGAAAAACAACATTCTGACAACCATTATCACACAGACATACACACAATTATGTATCTTCTACTTTCACTAAATAAATAAAAACTAATCACGGCCAATGCATTAGCTATGCTTTCCTAAAAAGAAAGAAAACTTTCTGCAGTACTCTGCTTTAGGATGCAGGAATTATAGGATCAAGTCTCACAGAAGAAACCGCGCAGGAAAGGACAGGGAGGCAAACACAGTGTATTTGTTTGAGACCTCCATATAGTTTTACTTGCTGTTACTTCCCTGTTGAGTAAGTGTAGAAGTCCATCTGGAAATCACTGGTTTCTCAGTGTGAATGTCAGTGACTGAGTATGATAAAGCCATGGATAGCCATGATGGTGGTAGGGTCAATGAAACAAAATAAAGTTCAGAAATACACTCCCACACATACTCAACCAATTCTGAAAAAGGTACGAGGGTCACAGATGCAAGAAGAAACACCCTGTACACAGCCATATAGCACACTCTCGGATCTTATCCAATTCCACAGTCCAAACAAATAGTAATATAGATTGAAATATAAGTGCTAATAACTAAAATGTAGAACACAAAAGGGTCAAAATCTTTGTAATCTTGGTGCGATATGTGGAGGGTTTTTTTCTTTTATGAAGGGGAGAGAGGAGACCAGCCTCCTCTGGGAACAGGATCAGCAAAGAGAGAGGCGGGAGGTGGTGGTGATGGTGGAGAGAGAGAGAGAGAGAGAGAGACAGAGAGACAGACAGACAGAGAGAGAGACAGAGAGACAGAGGGAGACGAAAGAGAGAGAGAGAAGCAGAGAGAACAGAAAAAGATGGAAGGTGGGCAGGGCCCATTTAAATGGGAACAGAATAAATGTTCACAGCAGGAGCTCTTAGCGGCTGCAGCTGAAGATTTATCCCAGAACCCCAAGGTCAGACCAGTACAGGTGGCTGAATACTAACAGTCTTCCCTTATTATTTATTATAAAAAGATGAAGAGTTAAGAAAGGTGAGGCAGGGATGAGGACGCTGTGTTCTCAAGACTACTTCTTGCTGACCTGGTGGGGGGGAGGCGTCCTTCATCTTCGGGGGACCTGGGAAAGCTGGGGTGCTGGACCTGTCCTAGAGCAGCTGGCTGTTTCACTTCATTGCCCAGGCTCTGTGGAACTGTCAGGGGCCGCCTGGACCTGGCAAAATGCTGTTCAAGGTAGATCCAAATCAACTCCTGAGGACTTATAGCACCCGAGTGTTTCCCATCTCTACAACCCAGCTCTATGGCCAGCAGCTGATAGTACGGCAACAAAAACTGATTAGGTACGGTCAGTGCGGCTCTAAAAACATCTCAGTGCGAGCAAGGATGTACTAGCAATGACACAGATCCCATGAATGAGGCAGAGAAGACCCAAGGGTCTGCAATTACTAGTGTCCTAGGAATTCAGAGAGGGTTGATTCTCAGACCACACGGGCTGCTTTATAAAACTGATGGAGCAGGGGTCAAGGACTCTGAGGCTGAGACACAGTCACCTTCTACCAGGACTTCAAGAAAAGCCAGAAGGCGAGGAGAGGACAAAATTTGGAAGAGGCTTCACCAAAGAAGCACCACATGTCTAATAAGCATATTATTTATTGTAGGAATGCAGATTAAAACCACAAAAAGACAACCACTACCCAGTTTAAAAGTAACGGAAAAGGATGAAAAACAAAACCACCACCACCATCACAACAAACCCAACCCCATAAAACCCATCACTTGGCAAGCAAGACATTTAATCAGTATAGTTATGTTAGAAAACAATTTGAAAGTTTCTTACATTAACAAAAAGGCCAATAAACAGCAATTTTTCCCCAAAATATTTCCTTTAAAGCCCACAGTACATACAAACACCCATGTGAGCAGATAAACAGAATGAAGTATATCATGTAATAGCTTTTTTTTTTTTTAAGTATTAATCGGTCATGAAGTGCACCACAGGGCCAGCCTAAAGTGTGCATTAAACTCAAGAATATGGCACTAAGGAAGCCTGAAGAGATTTCAAATTTTGTCATTCCACTTCGAGAACGGGTAGAAAACTCAAGAGTAGTGATTCAAAGCAGGCCATGGCTTGTTTAGGGACAAAGTAGGAATGGAGATTGACTGCAAATGGACAAATGATTTGTTTTAAAATCAGGTTGTGCCAGGTGGCAGTGGTGGCACACGTATTTAATCCCAGCACCTGGGAGGCAGAGGCAGGTGGATCTCTGTGAGTTTGAGGCCAGCATGATCCACAGAGCAAGTTCCAGGACAGGCTCCACAGCTACTGGGAAACCCTGTCTCAAAAAAACAACAACACAAAAAGAAAGAAAAAGAAAAGAAAAAGAGCCGGGCGATGGTGGCGCACACCTTTAATCCCAGCATTCGGGAGGCAGAGGCAGGCGGATCTCTGGGAGTTCGAGACCAGCCTGGTCTACAGGAGCTAGTTCCAGGACAGGCTCCAAAGCCACAGAAAAACCCTGTCTCAAAAAAGAAAAAGAAAAAAAAAAAAAAAAGATAGACAGTAGATTAACCAGTAGATCTTTTATAGCAGTAAACCAAGGGATGAAGATCACACAATCCATGCATGCACACACACACAAGTGTACACACACATACACACACACACTTTTCTATTAGATTAACTACAGACTTTTTAAAATTATCTGTTTTTGTCTGTTTATTTTATGGAGGCAGGAATACTAGAAAAAAAGATAAAAGTAAAAAAGTTAAACATACACAGGACTTAAACACATGATAAGCATTAGAAATATATTCAAATAATTGCAAACCCACAAGAAAAATTATTAAAATATATTACCTTACTTTTTGGCCAATAGATTAAATAAACTGTTCTAACACCAAATTTAATTTATTAAAAAAGATTAAGACCAACTTTAAGGAGCTTCAATATTTACTTTTATTATTTATAAAAAAATTAAGGTATCAGAGTGCAAATCATGTACTGGGCCTGTGGTTTTGCACATTTATTCATGTGTTTTACATGATTTCAAGGTTATGAACATACCATGTGTATCTTTACAATAACCGATAGATTCAGCTGTCTGACACTGACACATGAAAATTTAATGCATTCTGATGCTGTGTACTTGAGGATGCTGGAAAAATAACTTGTCTGTTATGACTCCTTGGTGAAGATTTCTGTAACAGGTGTCCTCCCTCAGTTGCCATGTTAATGCGACCCTGCCTCCCACTAATTTCCTCATTAGGAAAAAGTCTGGAAATGACGTTCTCTTAATTTTGAGTCTAATAAATAATTTAGCTACTCCTATTACAGCTTTTTAAGGCCTTTATATAATTAGAAAAAGAAAAAAATTAAACATGTTTTAACCTTTTGATTTATAAAACAAAAAAATAGGATTCAACAGTTTTACAGTTAAAATTCACAGATGAACACTTCTCATGCATGTAAGCAGCGGCACCCAACTAGGATATGCCCTGCCCTCACCAAGTGGAGGAGGCAGTAGGAAAACATGATGGCAGAGCTCTAGATTTACATGTAGTAAGTCACACGCCAGTGAGTTCTCTGATAAATACACATAGTTTTAATGATCAGTATTGGATAGTGGATGAAAACATGCATTAGTTAGACTAAAAATGCCACACATTTGTTCACTATAAAATTTTCTTTTTGAAAATTTAAAGTCTTGGTTCTTATTTAGAATACACAATAATCAGGAGGATACATGATGGGAAGCCAGTTTTCAGTGAAAGATGCACAATGGGTCCATCCAAGTAACTTCATTAGCTATAATGAAACAGAGCATTAGTGCATGAGATGGCAGTGCAACGTGCAAAATTCAGAATCATTTAGTAATAGCACAGTAACAACACAGCCAGAGGACTGGTGTCCTTCCTAACAACCAATCCTACTCAGGAGTACAATCACATACAAACAACGGAGTTCTCTTAACCTAGTCAAGATCCAAAGGACTGAAACTGTCTTACTATTTGGACTGACTGATGAAGGTTGAAGGAAAACAAGAGGACATTAAAATAATTGTTCTTCATATCTCAAACTAACTTGTGGAGAAAATTCCAACTAGTTTTCCTCTGCATATGTGATATATGGTAAACTAACAAAGATGAAAATCATCTCAGACAAAAATTCAAATATAAACTTCACAAATTGAACCATCTTACAAACAACCAAGTCAACACACATTGAGAAGGAATGCTTCCTTCCAAAAGGAAAACATTGTCTTCTAACTAATTAACTCATTTTTGACCTTGTTGAAAACATTCAAGGCGAATAGGTCTCTGAACAGCAGTGAAAATGGTTTAGAAATTTGGATGGCTAAAAGTGGTCTCTTATGCATTTATTATACATTTCATATTGCTTTAGTAATGGTAACAACTGGCCACAATAAAATGCGTAATGTTATAATGAGCACAGGTGTTTTTTTCCCAGTGCTCTTGTCACTATGCAATATGGAAATGATACACAGTATAATTCAGACATCACTTACTTGAATACAATTTTTCCAGTTTTCTTTTGTTGGTTTTTCTTCTACAAGTTTAGTTGCAAACTTAAGGCCTCTCCCATACATCTTATTCACTAATGCATGCTTGTATGCAAATGTTAAAACCTATGGTATAAAACAAAGTAAAAATGGTTAATGGAATATTTCTATTTCAAGGCATATAGCTTTAACAATGAAATAAGGCTTTCACAGAAGAACAGCCGTGTGTGTAGAACACATGCGCAGAGTCAGAGGTCAACACGCTATCTTTCTCAGTTTCTCTACATCTTATTAATGCTGATTTGGCTAGATTGCTAGGCCCACAGATAATCCTACTTCGGCCACACACACACACACACACACACACACACACACACACACACGCTCTGGATTAAGGGAACATGTCATGGTGCTTGTTTTTTTTCACACTGGTGCCAGAAATTGAACTCAGGTCCTCGCACTTGTGTGGCAGGCAATTTACTGACTGAGTCATCTTCCCAGTCCCCGGAAGCCTATTGCTTTTAAGCTGAATAGGGCGCATCAGGGAAATTAAAAAAGAAGAAGTGCCTTTTAAGGGAAAATAACTACAAAACAGAGTAGAGGAAATAAATGATGAGAAGTCATATGCTACTAAAAATCTACTTTAAATCATTTCTTTGTGCAAAATAAATGACAGTTAATATAACTACAGAAAACAAAGCAGAATTAAAAATAGTTACTACAAATCACTAAAATTGTAAGGGAGAAGTTTTATATAAGCATGCTCCTTCTGAAACTGGAAACTGGTCTGTCAGGTTGTTTCCTTCTACATTTTGCTTGAACTGTGGAGTGTGGTAACCATTCTCAAAGAAAGAAATCCTGCTGGACGGTGGTGGTGCACGCCTTTAGTCCCAGCATTTGGGAGGCAGAGGCAGGTGGATCTCTGTGAGTTTGTGAGTTCGAAGCCAGCCTGGTCTACACGAGTTCCGGGACAAGCTCCAAAGCTACAGAGAAACCCTGTCTCGAAAAAAACAAAAAATAAATAAATGAATAGAAAAATAGAAAAAAAAAAAAAAAGAAAAAGAAAAAGAAAAGAAAAGAAATCCTGTTACACTGATTTGTTCTTTAGGGCCAAGCCAAGCATTAAAAAATGTTCAGTTAACCAGGCCACCGGTGGTGGCACACACCTTTAATCCTAGAACTTGGAAAGCAAAGTCAAGTGAATCTCTCTGAGTTCGAGGCCAGCCTGGTCTAGAGAATTAGTTCCAGGACAGCTGGGGCTGTTACACAATGAAACCCTGTCTCGGGAAACAAACAAACAAACAAACAAAACCAAAATACAGAACAAGTTCAGTCAACAGCACAAATAGGCCAGTATTCTCAGTGTCACTATGAAGACAGAAGTATGCCTGACAATATTTCTCAAAGACAGAGACTAGATCCTTGTTAGCTTCATGTTTCCAGCAGGAAGTAGTGTTTCCCCACACAGCAGACCTTCAATAGCAGTTAACAGCAATACCACTGACAACTCCCCATGAACTTAATACTTATTCACAACATCCAAAGGTAGATAGCCACTGGTAAGAAACAGGCACCAGTGTTCAGTAACTGACAAAAATGGCAGAGGCAAGAGTCAACTCAATTTCATGGCCTAATCCTTACACCTTGCAAAATTCTTCTAGCTTTAGTTTCTTGAATACTACTGAGACATTCTATTCTATGGGGGAACTGGAATCACACAGAAAGAACTTTTCCTAGTTTTTTGTTTTTTTCTTTAATTAATAATTACCATGGCTAAATCCTGAGAACCAGTGATTAATAATTACAACAATGGCTTTGTCTGGATGAGAACTCATCTACTCTTCCTTCTCAAGGAAGATTAATAAAAACATACAGTTAAATCATCTCTACTAGAGACAAAAGAGATTTAACATTTTTTCAGAACCCCAAAATCAACTTTGCTTTTTCACACATTTTTAAAACTGGTCTCTAAAAACTGAGCTATGTAGAAGTTGGAGCATTGAGGAAAATGAATAGTGACATCTAAACTAGGGAGCACATTTCACCTTGAAAATTAGCATAATAAGAGGCAGGGAGAAAGAAGAAGAATTTCTACAAGATAACAGTTTTGGCTTCATATATAACTGTCTTTTTTTTTTTTTTTTTTTTTTTTTTGGTTTTTCGAGACAGGGTTTCTCTGTGGTTTTGGAGCCTGTCCTGGAACTAGCTCTTGTAGACCAGGCTGGTCTCGAACTCACAGAGATCTGCCTGCCTCTGCCTCCCAAGTGCTGGGATTAAAGGCGTGCGCCACCACTGCCCGGCTATCTATAACTGTCTTAAAAGGCTACTCAAATTGCCCTCAAAACATTTTCAAAATAATTGTTAAACACTTTAAAACATGTAGGACAAATGCAAGGTACTTGGACTAAATGAATCTTCTGTGGAGTAGAGCCTTTATCTTCTTTCTTTTTGGTAGGCAAAGCACAAGCAGGCCTGAGAGACAACCACTGAGAGCTGTACCAACACCAACAGCAGAAGGATAAGTTACCTTAGTGTCAAAAAGATCTGTCCACTTTGTAGTTTCCCAAAAGGTTTCTGACAGAGAGTCCAAGGTACTTTCTCCCTCCTCTTCCTTTGCTTCTGCATCTCCGGCTGCCGCCCCATCATGTGGCTGTGCATGAAGCAGGTGGTCTGCCAGAGCACACCCTTTCCTGCACAGGGCATCTACCAGTGTGGACTTCTGCTTGTCCATATCACTAGAGAGGAAATCATTTGTTTCATATGTCAGTCAAAGGGTTTCCTAGAGATGGTCTTATTTGAAGTACATGCATTCTTTTTCTCTAAGACTTAGCATGCATAAATGTAGCACATCCATGTACACACGTCTGTGTTATACATCAAATGAGATTCTTATTAGTAAGCATCACAAGCTACTGCAGTACACACAGATGAAATTAGTTAGGGCAACTATACTTGGCTGAAGCAGGATGCCATAGCAACAGAGTTGAAAGACTACTCACTAGTTGTTCTATCAGCTACACAGCTTTTAATAAGGGCAGTATCTTTTAAACCTTTACATTAAGAAATATAGTAATTATACATGCTTTGCTATGTAATGTATAGAAAGACAAGGTTTTTGTAGTCATGAACATATTATGTACAAATTAAGCAAACAAATATCAAGTTTACTCTGAATGCACCAATAGCTGCTTTATCACTTTAGCATATGAATTCATTTATAGTCAAAACAATTTTATGGGGTCAGTACAACGGCTCAGTTAGTAATAGTATTTGCTACCAAATCTGATGACCTGAATCCATTACGGGAACCAGCATGGTAGAGAAGTCTTTCCTTTAAGTTCTCCTCTGACCTCCACAGGTACATCATGACATGTGCACCCATTCACAATACAAAATAAACCCCAAACCAATCCTATGAATAAGATCCTCCTATTTTGCGTAGGTGGAAACTGAAGCTCAAAGAGAGTCAGGTTAGTAGTAGCGGATGGAGGACTCTTTTCTGAGAGGGGGGAGGGGAAGAGAGGGTTTATTTGGCATAGGTTTCCACACCACAGTTCATCACTGAGAGAAGGCAGAAGGGCAGGAACCCAGAGGCAGGAACTGATGTTTACAGCAGGGAACAGGAGTGCTGCTATGACAGACCTGAGCAGGTTTTATTTGTTTGTCTACAATCTTTTCTCATCTTACACACCAATCCCAGTTCCCACCCCTCCTCTCCTACTGCTCCCACCACCTGCTCCCTACCCCACCCCATCCACTTCTTAGGGAGGGTGAGGCTTCCCACGGGGAGTCAACAAAGTCTGGCACACTTTGAGGCAGGGCCAAGGCCTTCCCACCTATAACTGATATAGAATTCTAAGCTTAGCAGTGTGGCTCTGCAATCTGGGCTCAGTCTCTAGAGTAAACTGCCTTGTTCTGGGAAGGCATCTTTGCTTTTTCTGCAGGAGCCTAGGTCCGTGCTGGCACAGACTAGACAGTCACCCATTATTGTTCGGCACCTAACCTCCACTCCAGGGAAGGTTACTGACCTTAATTGTGGTGATACGTCCAATTCATGTCAGGGATGTATAAAAACAATTAAACGTGCTGAGACAATGGCCACAAGGCAACCTGACTATGGGATCATCTGTTTAAGAAGACTAACTCTGAAGGACACATAGTAAAATATGCAATGTGTAAATCTACTGGGAACGACAAAAATCAGGACATAATTACCAATTTAGTAACTTGGGCCTCTGGGGCTTACTAGTTCTGCACACTGAAAGTGAGTTACTAACTTGAGCACCTCCCTGGAAGAATAAAGGGAGCATAAAATGAAGAAGTGAACATACTGCTCAGGACTAGGATGCTCTCAGGCTGCCAAGACCATTTGATTCTGTGAGGTCATCTAAGAAGGTATGTTCAACGTCATCTGGACTGAAAATGAAGCTAAGACCATAACACACCTTAGTTTATTACCAAGAAAAATAGTTTCCTTTTTAATTTCTGAACTGACTAACAACCGCAGGTCACATAAACCTATGTCGAGCTGACTGGAGAGTTACAAGCACAGGAAGGGCGTGCTTGACGTGGAGCAGAGTGCTTATTCTCAGCGTTCCCACCTACCCCTTTACCCCTTTCAACCGTCAGCCTCAACCAAGAAGTGGCAGCAGTACCATATTCTCCTCCTACCCAAGGTCAGGTCACCTCTTTATTTTATAGTCCTTGTGGTAACAGCTTCAGTCACCAAGTTCAGTAGCTGGCCTATATCTTGACAAATAAATAAATGCAGAACTTGATGGGCCATAGGACACCTCACTCATCTGTTCATTTAATGACACAATATTTGGCAAGACTCATTAATTTGGTATCCCACATATCTTCCTCCCTCGGCATATTATGCTAAAACACAAATACGTTTCTTCCAGGTTCCAGTTTTAAACATTTTAAGAAGTTTCTCAGCATAAACTCCACATTCCAGGGTTTGGGGTCCTTCTCAGTTTAATTCTAATCTTTGTAATCTTCTGACTCCAGAAAAAGCTTCACTACTCTCCTGTCTGGACTCCAGGCTGGCCTGAATTCCACCAGTCATCAAGAGCATCGAAGTTTTAAAGAACCAACCTTCATTCTCTATGTGGAGGTGCCTGGATTCTGCTTTAGCTACTCCAGGCTGAGAATAGCAGACTTTTGAGTCCCCTCTTGAGACATCTACTTTCCTGCTCACTTACAACACTGTTCTATCACCTTTCAGATGTCTGGTACCATTCTTTTCTGCTTTAGGGACGCTCTAAGAGCCCGGTACAACCATTAGCCCTAGCTTGTGAAGGAGACAGTGCTCTGGAACAGACTGAATCATGAGGGCATGACCCATGTCAAACCCAACTGACTGGTTCCACCTATCCAAGGCTTGCTTGAGGGGGAGGGGAGGTACAGAATTCAGAAGGAAGTTGTTACTGACACAGGTGCTCTATTCTTGCCAAGAATGGATTAAGTTACCAGCATGACTCTTTTCTGAAAGTTTTAGCATCTTCTAAAGCAATAATCCAAATGTCACGTACATGGAAATATTATTTCTCTCTCCTACCTTAGTACTCTTCAGCCTGAACACCTTGTTAAGCTATGAAGCGTGTCCATTCAGAACACTAGCAAGTTTTCTTCCTATAGGCTTTTAAAATATTAAATATATTTTCTATATTTCATCCTGTCTGCCAATTTATTTTTCGAGACAGGGTTTCTTTGTGTAATAACCTAGATGGCCTGGAACTCACTCTATAGATCAAGCTGGCTTCAAACCCACAGAGATCTGCCTGGGTCTGCCTGCCTCTGCCTCTAGAGTTGGGATTAAAGGTGTGTGCCACCATTGCCCAGCTCTATCTGCCAATTTTTGTTTTTGTTGCTACTGTTTTGTTTTTTGAAGAACTATATAGTCTCACAGAGATCCAACTGCCTTTGCCTCCTAAGTACCTAGCTCTATCTTCCAATGTAATTTTTTGCTTTAAAACAGTTTTTATATTGGAAGATCTTATTAATTTCTTCAAGTCCTTCTTAATGATAACTTACATATACTTGTTTATAAATATTTTCTAAATCAAAACTGGTTACTCGATCATAGTCATCATAGCTAAATTTTAGGAATGATTTGAATCCTATACTTTAATGCCTAAACAAAAAATTAAAATTCTTATCAGATTACATAGAAAACACCAGTATCATTTTCAAAACCATACAACAGCAATTCTGTCTGTCTCTCTCTTTTAGGACAGGGTCTCACTGGGTAAACGGCTGGCCTTCACTCATACGCCTCTGCTCCTGCATGCTGGGAAAGGAGCATGAGAAAACTGTCAATCCTAACTGCACGTGTGCTACAACAGAAAAATCCTCAATACCAGTCCCTAATTCTTAAACAAGTAACTAAGAAATGAGATGCAAGAAAGATTATTTACTGGCTAGGTACTTTTTTATAGTAGCTGCATCAGGCCTGGGGTCAGTCTTCATTGCAATGTAAACTGCTAGAGCAGTTTGATCGATGTGAGAAATAACAGCATTGGCAGCATCAACGATTTCATTAAGCCTTTTCATTCGCTCCTGGGTAGAAGATAAAGGAGTGTATCAGTCACTGCATCACAGCATTTTCATCTCTACTGTCCCAGCACTATGCCACTTCCTTCTAAGGCTAGAGCTCTATGCTATCGTTTAATCTGACTTTTACAATTCCAGTAGCCCTGGAAAATGGGTTTAGATGTAACAATACCTAACTTACCAGCTGTAGTTCAAAACTAAAAATAAAGTAAACATATAAAGTTCACCACAATGTGGGGTTTTTAACAAGGAAAAGTCCCTTCTATCATACCATTGATTTTAGAGATAATAATCTCTATTTTATACCATGCCACATGAAAAAACGGAAAAAAATCCCCAAACCCTCATTCATAAGCAAATTCTTTCTAAACAATCACTAGAATGAGAAAAGTAAGACTAAAGGAAACAAAGATCATGATCAGGACTCAAACTATAACCATCACGGATGGTTTCTGAGCGGCCTCCTCTAGAAACTCTATTCGAGTTCACTCTAAACCTTCATGAGTTTCACCAGGTCACAGCTGGCATGTTCCTACTCCATGAACAGTAACAAGAGATGGCCCACAGTCCATGGTAGACAATCTGGAATCATCATAAAATCTTTAGAAGCAAAGAAGTTACTGAGGTATTTAGATTTCCAGCTGTCCAAGACAACCCATCTGTAAGAACAAAAATCAGACCTTATGCTTTTTCCTGTGCTACAATTTTACTGACCAATCAAATACCGTAGTTTCATGGCTTCTACACATACATACTGACATCATTACTACTACTGAACTCAGTAGTGGCCAGCTCTTCTAACTATTTTAACAACATATCCAATTGCAGGAGACTCATTTTCAGTAGGCAGGAAGACAAGACAGAAAGAGATGCACCTTTATTCAAAAATACAAACTTTTAGATACTAATATGCAAAAAACAAATTTAAAAAAATGAGTATATCCAACCTTCTCAGCATCCAATTGGTGAAGCCGTGCAACATACAGAGGAAGGTAAGCAGGGTATGTTTCTTTCAATTCATTGTAAATGTCACTAGAATCGAGCCTAAGAGAGACAAATTGGTGATTTTTAATTAAAAGCATGTTTCTTTAAAACAAAAAATTTAAATATTGCTTCACAGTCCTAGATATTAAAGTACTTTATAATTATTAATAAGGACTAGTTACAGATAATATACCTATCTGAAAATTACTTAGAATTCTACAGAAATGTGAATGCACATCTGTGTGAAAAGACGTCATTCAATCTCAGACTTATTTCTCAGGCACCCTGTATCATCAGAGACAAGGTCTCTCACTAAATCAAACTTGCCGATTAGGCTAGGTCATTTGGGTAGTAAGCCCCAGGAATAACATCTGTTTCCACCTCCTCAGCACTAGGATTACAACTTTGTGCCAACCTTAACGTGGGTTCTGAGGACTGAATTTGGGTTCCTCCAGGCTGGTGAAATATGTACTTTATTGAGCTATCTTTTCCATCCACCATATTTTACAAATATTACTGATTAGAAGCTTCTGTTTGTGGTTTCCTTTAGAACCACTTCCAGAGGTTTGGGAGGTTTTTCTTAAACAAAACTGTTCACCAGTTTCACTGGATGGCAGACTCAGGAAGGGCTTCTCAGGCTCTCATGAGAGAAGCCCATCTTTGTAACTCTGAAGAAACTGTTTGTCTGCTAGTTACAGCGTTCTACATCAGTCAAAGGCAGGCATGGCTGACTGACGTCTGGGAAGATACCCTCAGTTTAAACACAACAGCACAGATGAATATGAACTGATGCTGGAATGGTTTAATCCTTGGGAACTCTGTTCACATTATAAAGGCTTTTGTTCCCTCCTAGGCCACATATCCACAGGGATTTATACACCAAGTCTGCTAGGGAGGACTCCTCCAGAAAACCAGCAAAAGAAAGCTACAATGGAAGAACCCAAACAACTGATTTAACCACACAGAACAAAGTCTTAAGTGTAACATTTTGAGCTAAATGCCAAGGGATAAACTAAGGGAAAACAGCTGATAAGTAAGCTTTCGTGTTAAAAAGTTTAGCATTATTCTTATTCATGTTAATCAATAACATGGTAATAAAAGCCTAACATTCCCATGAAGAATGGGCAGAGCACATGTTCAGCTGAAACAACAGCTCACATCTAAACAGCTGCCCCGCCAACAACAGCAGCTTTAGCCATCATGTCTAGACATTACATTCGTAGCGGAAACCATTTGAGAAACATATCAAGTAACTTTAAAGACATCTAAACTAACAATTAGACTACACTATCTAGAGAATTTAAATGTCCCCATTAGGCCGGCAGCGCTGGTGTGAGACTGCTGTCGAGCCTCGGGGAGGCAGAGGCAGAGCAGAGGCAGGACGGCGAGGATTCAAGGTCGTTCTTCCCAGCTAGAGAATTGAGACAGCCTGGGATAAATCAAACACTGTCTCGAAAAATTAAAGCCAAACAGATAAGAAAACAAAGTTAAAGAGAAAATTATAGAGAAAAGTTTTAAACATGTATTCTAAATAAATTATTAAATATATTATACTGTATTCATAGGACAATAAATTATAGTCACTAAAATTAGAACTCTAAACTATGAAATGACACAGGAAGTGCCCAACACTCACATAACCATTCACACTGCTACATGCTCAAACAGAGAGAGCAGATAAAGGGAATGGTGAATTTTGGAGAGAAGAAAAAGTTACTTTTTCTTTCTTTATGCCCTTCAATAAAATTCTCTTTGGGGCAAATTAAAACAAAAAATTACATATTTCATTGTAAAAATATAATTATAAAGTATAAATGCAGAAAAAAGTTTACAATGCTGCAATCCTATCATCCAGTCAACAGTTCTGAATAAAGTCTATACTTATACACACTAGCTGAGAAAGACTCAGGATTGGAACCCACTGGAAACAACCTACTTTGTCATCCACTGAATTTTAAGATCTCGCAATGCTTCGGTGAACTCTTCTTTCAGATCTTTCTCCTTCTCTGAATCCTTTTCTTTATCTTTGCTGCCGTTCTTCGTCTTTGCTGGTGGAGGTATTAGATAGTAGTGCACAGGGATCACATCCTAGGAAGGTGAGAGAAAGCCTCAGGTTCATACGCTTCATTTCACAAACTAAAACCACTGTCAGGAGCTGAGAACATTGTGATAGGGGTTGTGCCTGAGTTGTGTTACACCGTATTCCAGATCCGAAGGGTCCAAAACCATCAAAAATACCAATCCACATACTGGATCCCTCCTGCCCCACACACTTCAAAAGTACTGAGGTTTTTATCCATTCCTTTAAAGTAAAAGAGGTAAGAACGCTATCAGTGTCTTTAGCCTTCTTAGTTGAACCTGATACAATAAGGACAGTGTGTCCTGTCCTTTCACAGTTAGATCTCAACAGAGGAGTAAAGTTAAAACTAAACAATTTGTTTCTCCTTGTAAGAGGGCAGAGTAGAGAAGTACCATTCCTGCACTTACAAATACCAAGAGTTAGTCAGACAATTAACACACAAGTAAGCAGTTTCTGATAGTGACACACAACACACATGAAAATTAAATAAAGGATAGAGTGACTATCGGGTAAGACAGGGAAACCATGCAAACAAAGACATTATGGAAAAGTCAGTGAATCTAAATGACAAACATGAATGAATCTCAATTACCTAACTGAAGAGAGGAAGAAGTACTCTCCACCCCAGGGATTAGCATCTGAAGTGGTATATAGAGAAGTTTATCAACTATCTTAAGACCTTTTGCTTTTTAATGACTTCAGTCTATTAAATTTGGGCTTATATTTTTTATTTTTATAATACTTGATGTTATAAGTCTTGGGAACAGACCACAGAATGGAAAACTAGAGCTAGAAAAATAAGTCAGAAAACAAGCCTAGGAATTCCTACACTGTCTAGAACTAACAGGCTGTGAAAACGAGAAAATGGACAGATTCGAGATATTCTTTGAAGGCAGTGCCAACAATGTTTGCCAATAGTGCATAAAGTCAGGACATGAGTTTGGTCAGCAGGGACAAGAGACTGGAAGAGAACAGATTTTCTACTCCTGCTCTGCTCAAAGATGCTCTAAGACTGGGACAAAACCAAAGGAACCTGGGATTTTGCAAACCCTGAGGAAGAGCACGAAGAATGAAAGATCGGGGACGGCAGAGGACTGAGACCGTGCAGGGGCTTGTTACTGAGCATGATGGCCTGAGCGCGGTTCCTGCGCCCACCCTGTGCAAGGAGAGAGCTGACTGCTGCTAGATGTATATGCACGGACACACACGCACACACACACACAGACATGCACACAGACTCACACGCGCATGCACGCACACACACTACTTCCCACACAAAATAAGTGAATTTAAAAAAAAAAAATGTGATAGACTGCTAATCCAGATTAAGAAAAGAATGACCAGAAAAGTTGGCTGCAAGGAGCCTGTTGATAACCTTGGCAACAGTGGTGTCCTGGGACAAAGATCAAAGAAGAGGCAGAGAACAAGGAAATAAGCTTAGAGTTCTTTGAGAAAGTTCTGCTTCGAGAATAGTAGAGTAATATATCTTAAGTTTATCTATGGCATATAAATCTATCCTATAAAAATACATTGCTTGGGAAATGTAACCAAATAGCTAAACTTAGTTTCTGGCAACAAACTGTCTGTCCTGAATTAAGTCATTACTTACTAAGTCCACTTCTCAAATTCTATTTTCAGGTTTATATTGAACTGCTGCTAAATTAGTATCTCCACTCATCTTAAGTTTCTAATATTGAGACAAATTTATCTTACCAAAAGGACATTTACTGCCCTCCCACATTATTTCAGAAACAGCATGAGTCAAAAAGTATTTTAAAATCCTACTCCCCCAAATAGGACTTTTAGGTCTGTGCACTGTGTAAACATTTCCATGTTAAGGAGATTCTGACACTCGGGACTCGGGGGTACATGGTGACGCGACAGTGTGTGAGGAGATTACTGGTCTAGGTACATGGTGACGCGACAGTGTGTGAGGGTTACTGGTCTAGGTACATGGTGACGCGACAGTGTGTGAGGGTTACTGGTCTAGGTACATGGTGACGCGACAGTGTGTGAGGGTTACTGGTCTAGGTACATGGTGACGCGACAGTGTGTGAGGGTTACTGGTCTAGGTACATGGTGACGCGACAGTGTGTGAGGGTTACTGGTCTAGGTACATGGTGACGCGACAGTGTGTGAGGGTTACTGGTCTAGGTACATGGTGACGCGACAGTGTGTGAGGGTTACTGGTCTAGGTACATGGTGACGCGACAGTGTGTGAGGGTTACTGGTCTAGCTCTACCATCGCTTCAACACACAACATTAACCATTATTTCTTCATGCCTCTTTTAAAGCACAGAAAAACAGAAATGAGGAAGCCATAGAAATCCATCTGCAGCCTGTTATACTTTCTGAGTTAAGGGAGTCAGAGCAAAGTCTACTGCTGAGCTTGCTCTTTTAGGATGCTGCAACTTATCCATTCCTTTTCCCTCAACACCAACCCTGCTTGTATTTTTGAGATTGGTCTTGCAATGGGAGCCAGGCTGGCTTTCAATTCATGATTTTGTCTCAGAGTCCTTCCTCTCAACCCCTGACAACGCTGGAATTATGGGCAGGTTCCACCATGCTCAGCTTTCTTCTCCACTGTTTGCAGGTCACTTTCCTGGGTGGGCATTGCCCTGGATAAAGCAAAAGGGTATTTGAAAAAGCTGAGCCAAAACCCTAGCAACAAATTCTCATTGAAACAGCTCCAGTGTCGTGTGTTTTAGCAAAACTGTCCAAGAAGTAAAGATAAAAGTAGTCTCCAATATCTCTGTAAATATGGTTACACTGCTTTGGAATCAAGTTCTTCTGTATGTTACACAGACTGTGGATCACCACTTGCCTGACAGTCCGATTCATTCTAACTGCACTGTGTATCGTTTAGCCTCCCAGGCTAGAAAGAGGGAAATACTTCTAGGTAGAAAAACCTGTCTTAGAAGGCAATTTCTTCTCTGAATTTTAAAGGTAAGGCATTTGCTATTACTATTTTAGTACAGAAGACAGAAAATAGAATTTAATGTGAGTATGTGTTAATATACAATAAAAACAACTTTAAAAACAAATGCTCTTAGAGTAAACAAACTATCACTAAAAACGTTAAGAGCAGAAAGTTTAGGATCTTAGAAAAAAATCAGTAACCACTACAATTAAAATATTAGTAAGACCCTATAAAATACTTCATGACAAGAATTTTCTACTATTAAAATTATAAATGCAGTACTTTAAAACCCTAATCAAAAGGAAAATGGAGTTGTTTTAATTTGTGTCACTATGATCATATACTCTTTTTTAACAGCATTTTTTTCCCCAACTCACTTTTTTTGTTTTGTTTTTTGAGACAAGGTTTCTCTGTGCTCTTCTGTGTAGCTTTAGAACCTGTCCTAGATCTCACTCTTTAGACCAGGCTGGCCTCGAACTCACAGAGATCCACTGCCTGTGCCTCCTGAGTGCTGGGATTAAAGGCGTGAGCCACCACCACCCAGCTCCAACTCACTTGTTAAGAAACTAATGTAAAGTTAATTTAATAGGAATGATTTTGTACCTTAAATCATGAATAATTGTGAACATGTTTTAATGAGAATAGTCAAGAAGAATATTCATAGTAGAAAAGTAATAAAGAGTTCCAATAGGAAAAATTTAGTATTGAAGCTGAGAAAAATTCTAAGCTATCCTTAAAGTATTTCAATAACGTTCAAACTGAAGAATATTTTTCAGAAACTTAATGTTACCCATAAAATCAATAACTGCTCAGTGAACAACATAATACAGCATCATTTAGATCTGGTTCAAAAGGCTCAATTTCTTGAGTGCTTAATGTATTAATTTAGTTAATAATTTAAAAGCTTTATGCAAGTTAAACTATTTTAAAGATTAATAGCATTGATGCCATTTGTGATTTATTAAAAGTATCTAATTACATTATAAGTGTAAGTTTTTCTCTTTGTAACTTTATAGGTCTTTTATACAAGAGCTGTAATGTGCCAAGTACTTGTGCTGCTAGGAAGGAATGGAAGAAGTAACTGTAGTTCCCACATTTGTTACCCAAGCTTTAGTCAGCCTCCAGTAAAAAGTCTCGTGCATCAGTATTATCTCTCACAACGTGCACAACCTTAGCCCAACAAAACTGTGCAGACCAACTTAAAAAAACTGTAAGTGTGGAAGGAAAGTAATGCTTAGCCTCTCTTTGATACTTTCTATTTTATGAGTTCCTAGGAAACTTTTCAGGCTATCTTTATGGCAACTCAAAGAAGCACACATTGATACATAAGATTTTTCTAAATGATGGGTTATGATCCATTAAATATGTTTAGATGGTGCCCAAACATGTCAAAACATCCATTTGAGAAATATTGGTCTTCAGGTCCTTAACTAGAAGACTCTTCATGGTGCACCAGGGCTTAACATATCAATACACAACAGGGGCATTTTGGAGGACATTTCAGAACTTTGAAGCACAACTGATTAAATGTGGCTCCAGCAGTCACTACAGACTCTCATATTCTATAGGAAACCAAGTAGAACCATGCACAGCATCAAACATGTCTGCATTTTTATTACAGACTTCACTTTTAGTTAGACATTCTTATTTGTTATTTTCACTTTTTTTTAAAAATCCTTTTTGTGTCTGTTCTTCCATAACCAGGACATACGTAAAAGCAGGGACTAGTTTATTAACAAAACCATATTTTTAAATATGGCTTTTAGATTTTAATAGGCTTTTTACATTTTTCTTCCATTTTAAAATGTGTGTGTATGTGTGTGTGTGTGTGTGTGTGTGTGTGTGTGTGTGTGTGCAGGCAAGTCTCATGGTACATACACAAAGGTTAGATGACAACTTTCCATCATGAGTCCTAGAGATTAGGCTCAGGTTGTCAGATTTGTCAGCGGGTACCTTTACCTATTGAGCCATGTAGCCAGCCCTAGATTTAAAAAAATCATTAATTACTTTGTTCTCTATTGCTATATTATCACATTCATCTCTTTATGGTTTTGGATATGCAAAACTTCAAGCTTTTTAACTTAACATCCTATCTATAGCAAGAAATATGAGGCAATAAAAACTGTCTATACCACTGGAAAAATAGGGGTTATGATTTACAAAACCTTTTATAGGAAAGCACTATGCCAATACTGCTCGTGGGTATTGCAGATTGTAAAGAAAAGAAACTAAGAAAAAGATTCTTTAAAAATAAAGATTTATAATAGTGAGAGGAAAAAAGTTTAACTACTATGTAAATAAGGCTTTAAGATATCATTTTTAAGAACTGACAATCAGTACCTTTTTAAATTTTCCTTGTCGTTTTGCAGCAGACTGCCCCTGGGAGTTAGAACGACATTCTGTAAGAAAACATGCATAATCTACACAGGATGGAGATACCACCTCTGCCTATTTTTCTTCCAATTTAACATTTCATCTGTACTTGTCACAGTACTCAGAAGGATCAGATCTGTGACCAAAATGGCGTGCTTAAAGGAAAGCAATACTGCCATACCAACTTCTAAAAATAAAAATGCACTCAGATATGCCATTTCAGCTTTTTATTTAAAAAGTTTTGTGATCAAACTGCATTAGCATTAGAACATTTTTTTAAAAAACATTTAAGATTAGCTGACAGTCTGCAGAATCTGACTGTATACAGGAGGTCATGACCATCACATAAGCCTATGGAATTCTCTAAAAAACAAAACAAAAACCTGCAGCGCTTAGGGTTTAAATGAAAGGCAAAGTGAAGTAAAATCACACTTTCTTTCCAACTACCAAAATGTAAGAAGTGTAAAATGCTGAGGAAAGTTTAAATGAAAAATTCAATAGTAATTATACTAACTCAGTAACTTTAGATTACTGCCGTCTTCTTATAAACAACCTTCCTAACTATAGTTAGCTAGGTAAAGTCAATTCCACGTACTTATAACTTCAAATTTGTCTCTAAGAGTATAGTTGGGAAGTACTATTTTCTGAATTGCTGTAAGAATACTTCTGTCAATAACTCTCCATGAGAAGTAGACTTCTAAGATGAGCCATCTATTATGATCTGGTTGAAAAATCCAGTTGCAGTCCCACAGAAGGAGCTAAATAGTAAATCTACAGTAAGATCTGAGGATTTCTTTCTTTCTGTCAAGACAGAGTTTATCTGTGTATTCCTGGTTGTCCTGGAACTCACTTTGTAGACCACACTGGCTTTGAGCTCAGAGGCTCACCTGTCTCTGCCTCCTGAGTGATGGGATTAAAAGTGTGCACCACAACACCTGGCTATGAGGATTTCTTGAATCAGCTCAAGAACAAAGTTCAGGATCAAGTGCTGGCTGACTTCCAATGACACTGAGCTATGCATGTGTAAGGAGTACACTGAAATGCAGCCTGAGCGATATTAAGGTACACAACCTTTTCTAAGCACAAACTCCCCAAATTAAGCTTCAAGAGCTGTGAATAGATGGCCTTGATTGAACGATGACAAGCAATACAAATAAATTTCAAGATAAATGAGATGAGCTCATCTGACAACAGTTATGTACAGATCCTAGTATTAGGTTAAACAGACTTGCATAGTTTGGTTTGAACTAACGCTAATGAGAAATGCAAAGATGTAAGAATGACAACTCTAACTGGGTTTACAATAAATGACCCATAGGTCATAAAGGTGACAGATGCACATAAACATCATTCTGTGTGACAAATCTGTAATGAAAACAGATGGGAAAACCTGAAACAAATGCCCATAAGGCTGAAATAGCAGTTATCTCTAAATTAGAAACAAAAAGCATCTTTTTAAAACTATAAAACACAGTACCAAAGGAAAAATTACACCTGCCCACATAATTATACAAGATCTCAACAAGTCTGCACAAACATGACAACCAATATCCGTTGGCAAAAATTCCTCAGATTGGTTTTTAAACAGCTGAAGAGAATCTGACTCTTCCAATCTCTACAATACGTTGATCAAAATTGTAAGGTATACTGTAATTTTACATTTATTTCAGCCAATTATGACCTGGATCTCAGGAAGATTAGGTACTGAGTCAGAATAGGTTTAGGACATGAGGCATAGGCTTATGGGAAAGAATATAAACTGTTTTTCAATGACACATTTAAATAAACACCAAATATTAATTCACCTTCACTAATAGCACAAGAAAAAGCAACAATCACCCCGCACCCCCGCTGTCTCCTTTACCCATCTGAAGCGTGCCTTTTAAGGCCGTCTTCAAAGAGACGGGCAAGGCTAACAGGTACTTTCTTAGAACACTAGTACTTACAGCTTTCTTCCCAAGCTCAGTCTTTGACAGTGTCAAGGAGCCTGCAAGGTAGCATCCGGGTCCTGCCCCCTTAGGTATTCTAATGAGAAAATTAAAAAGGGAAAAAGCAACAAAAGAAAAAGTTTCACAAAAATACTTAGAGGAAAACCATCAAAATAATTCCATACTGAAATATTTCCCATGTACAAATTTTCAAAAATAAAACTGAAAAATCCCTTCAGACTAAAACGCTAGTAAACTATAAATGTAGACTAACATGAACCACAAAGTCACCCATCAACGTCACCACTTACTTATCGTCAGGTAAGGAAGTAACAAAGAATGGCTGGTTATATTTAGGTGGTAACGTCAAACTGCTTGATTTCTTCTTTCCTAGAAGTGCAAGGCTATGATTTTCATGAATATCTAAGCTCAAAGTATTAGACAACCTATGAGAAACAATAAACGGAAGATCTTTAAGACGATCCAAATCACTGATTTGCTCATGGCGAATCTGTAGTCGAATTGTATAATCTCCTTTCTCCAGTTTCAAAGAATACTGAAAAAGAAAATATTTGGAAAAAATAAGTTTAGTTTAATAAAATGGCAATAAAAGGATAAAAGAGACATTTCCATTTACAGAATGTGCACACGGTACAAGACATTATCTATACAAAAATGTCTAGGTGCTAGCGAGCCCGCAGGATCAGGAATATCAATGGACTTGCCCAGAGTCACACAGAGTAAAGAATGAAGGAGTTCAGGCAAGGTCTGACCCCAGTGTTCTCATTCTTTCCACCACAGGATAGCCACACACTCACATAACCAATATTTATACATGACTAAGAAAAGCAATATTTTTGTTCATGGGTCATCAGAAACACAAATTGTCAAAAGTGAAATTGAGTTGCTGCAGATTTTCTAAAATAGACATTTGTGTATATGCAAACTTTGAATTTTAACCATGAAGTGTTACATCTCTTTATGACAAGCAGGGGAAAGAGAAAGCCAATAGAAATTAAGGAATAGAAAGCTACATTCGGCCAAGCTAACATGTTCATGGAATAGGGATGCTTTACTCTGCAGAAGCAGTGGCTTCTGAGAAGACAGGAGAGATAACTCAAGTATGCCTTGCAACATTCCATTCTATAGCGATGAGACCGCTGTGTGTTTGACGGGGAAAACTGGGATAACTCCTTAAATGACCAAATGCAACAACTTCCATTAATTATTTTCACTATTCAGAAAAAAAAAAAATCACTAGCATTTCAGGAAAAATATCTCATTTCTTCAAATACAATTTGAGTTAGAGACGAAATTTCCAAGTAGTCACATGCCAAGAGATTCTTTGTTTCTATTCAGGGGCTGTGGAAAGCACAGTGCTTGGCACGCAGGTCAATGCTCAGTACAGTTTCAGAGCTGATGGCATGAATACACTGAAACCACCAGGTCAATGCCTTAGTAACCCCAGAGTTCCACTCAGACCTGGGACCACTTTACAGTCTCACACTCCTCATTCACGATCTCTCTTTAAATAGGCAGAAGCCGTGGGCAGGAGGGAGAAGCACAACAGGTCTAATCTCATGACGGAGTGCATGCTGAGCTTGTGCAAAGTCCTGGCTGCAGTCCCTCCTCCTCCACTAAAAACACTCTGCGGGCAGTGTTTGTAAGCAACATCCTCTAGCGCACGGCAGAAAAGTTGTCATGTTGGTCCCTTAATGACTACCAGAGCAAAAGAGATTTCTGTAGGTGTAAAAAGATTGAGTGCAAATTATATCTTTAAAAACTTTTCAAGTGTTTTAACCCAACAAGAAATTTGGGATTTATTAATTCTTTTTACAACTTATACCTGATGTGGATAGGCATCGCCTGAGCCCATTTGTCTTTTGTTCTGGTCAAAAATAATCCAGAGTTGGCTGTCAAATTCTGACTCATATAACAATTCACAAAGAAGTGGACAACTAGGTGTTACTTCTCCACTCTTAGGCTATTAAGAAAAAAAGAACAATTACTTGTCATGGTTTATATATAATTTATAATACCATTATACTGTTTCATTAAAAAAGTATTCAAAATACATTCTTATAAAAGTACAGGATAGCTACTATCTTGGCATAAAATAAATTAACTTTTGTAAACTTTAAAAAATACAAACCTAGTGCTCTTCCTATACACACCACACACACAAACACTCATTCCTAACAAATATATATAGTTCCAACATATATACTCTAATCTCTTTATAAAATTCGAATTTAACCCTAACCCTAACTCTAACCTACCATCTGTAGCATGAAAACTAAATTTATAATGTTTAAACAAAGTAAATATAAAATGAACTGAAATCTCATTCACTGTAGAAATCTCCTGGATCCAACATTGACAATGGTCTCAATTACGTTCACTACTGATTCTTCACAGAGGGCCTCAGGCCAGGTGTCATCCATGGAGCATTGTTGTAGTCAGGATATACAGTATCTCCCATATATGCTCAACGCTTGGTACCCAGCTGGGGATGCTGTGCTGAAGATGGCTGAAATTCTAGGAGGTAAGGCCTCGCTGGACAAAGCTGGGTGGCAACAGGCATGCCCTGATTTTTAGTTTCCGGTCCCCTCCTCTCTGCTTCCTGTCCTCTGTGAGTCGAGCAGCCTCCGTTAACTGTTCCTGATGCCACTGTGTGTTACCTGACTACAGGCCCAGAAACAAAGAGGCCAAGGGAGCACAGGCTAAACCCTCTCAAACAGTGTGGCAGAGCAACAACTCCTTCCTTTATGCATTTTTATTCCTGCTGTTTGTCATATCGACCCGATAAAAAAATTATTAAAAAACAAAAACAAAAAAACCTAAGACTCAAAGACAGGAGATGTCTTTCCATCTGTGATCTCATAAACTATAAAATGAAAGTTTCCTGTACAGGTGTATTTTACTAGAAAACACTTACCTGATGAAAGGTATATGTCAGAACCATCTCATAAAGTTGGCGATTATTTGGCAAAACATCTCTTGATCCTAAAGGTCTGGTTTTTGCAATTACTGGGCTGTAATAAGGCAACTGCATCACTGAATTAATTCAAGACTTCATTTAGCAATACAGAGAAGCAGTTAATTATGCCAGCTGAGAAGATTACTCTTGAAACTGCCTTTTTTAATAAACCGCATATTTTAATTATTAATATGTACTCCATATTGACTAAATCGCTGCAATATTACAAAAATTTATCATCAAAACCATTCGAAAACGTTACCAAAGAGCTCTTAGCATAGCCAAACCCCAGCACTCGGGGATGACTACCAACAACAGGGAAAGAACAGCTCCGATCAGACACTCCCCACCACCCTCTCCTGCTGGTGCTGCTGCATAAGCCTGGCATGGGCCACGTCATATGCCAAGGCTATAGCTAGCCCTTGTCCCGAGGAGATGACACTGCCGAGGTATTAGCAGCAGAACACCAAGACTGCAAGTTCCTGCTTCCACAAGGAGTTATGGCATAGACACTCAGGACACATTTCTTCTACCAGTCAATGGGATTTTCTGATATTGAATTTTTACCAGCAGTGAACCATGCATTCACAAAATAAAAATTGGGCACTGTTACCTTGCTTTGCTCTAATAGCTGAGATTAAACAGGGTGTTATGCATGGAGAGCAGCAGCTCTACAGTTAAGAAGAGACAGGGTCTCCCTAACTTCTCCAGGTCAGCCTGGGACTTGCTGCTCTCCTGTCTCAGTCTCAGCTGGTCATTTATGTCAGCAATGGTGGCCAACAGACAGTGACAGCAGCGCTGATGGGAGGGACCAGTGAGGCTGGAAAGCCATCCCAAGAGGATTCCTGGGCAGCAAAATCAAACTGCATTTTTTATTGCTAGCAGCACATAGATAAAAAATTAGAAAGAAAACAAACAAAACACCCCCAAAACCTCACACTGTTCCTATTAACATTCAGCTTTTGTAACTCTGAAAACAGTGATAGATACCGCAGTGTTTGGACCCAGCTCTTCAAAGTAATGCAAGGAGCCAGATCTTCATACTTTAAGGAGGATTGAACATCGAAACGATTGATTCCTTCAGATGCATGCTATAAAAGATATTTAAAAATTAATTTTTCAACCGTTAAGACAATACTTTGACTCTAAAATAAGTTTATGTAGTGCAAATATTTAAATACTCATGGACGAATATATATAGATTTGATTTTTGATTAGTTCCCCATTAAGGTTTACATCTACCACAGAAATTATTTTTCATAACACAAATTACACTAAAAATGATGAGAATGTTATAATACTTACAATGTTTAACTGTGGCGCAGTACACACTATTCCATGGAATGATATGGTATAATCAATATTGACATCACTAAGACTTGCCCACCAACGAGCAATACAAAATTCAATTGCTTTTCCACCCTGCAAATAAAAACAAGAATGTTAAAGAATAAATCTGTTTTCTAATTCTTCATTCCACCAAATATTACCTGTTTCAAAACAAAATTTTTATTTGCAGCAAGAAAACTAAAGATTTTATCATTTATGCTAGGCATTCAACAAATTATAATTGCACGGGTGAGTATAGATAAGGCATTTAAATAGTTATTAATAATCCAACACTTTTTAGATCATTAATAAATAAAAAACCTAGGACCATTTTAAGACATCGACATTAATGACGAGAAAGAATATTGGGAAGTTTATGAGCATACTCAATAGGCATGAATGGAGACTGTTTATGAGCATACTCAATAGGCATGAATGGAGACTGTTTATGAGCATACTCAATAGGCATGAATGGAGACTGTTTATGAGCATACTCAATAGGCATGAATGGAGACTGTTTATGAGCATACTCAATAGGCACGAATGGAGACTGTTTCACAGCCACCTGGCAACTGAAGTAGCAAGTTACAGTCACAGCCTTCTCTTATGAAAAAGTTGAAGTGTATTCTAGCACTGCTGTACTAGGAGATGAATAAATGCTAACACTGCCCCACAGAAAAGTAACAGGCAGGAGAGAGCAGGAAGAGAAAACCCAGACGAGCAAGCACAGCAGCACAGCAGCACATCGCTACCCGCCGTGAAGGAAGTCCAGCCATTCCTACCATGGGGGAGAACAGACCCGACAACAGTTTTATCTGGAAATCAAACCACTCCACAGAGACACAACAGGAGGGCATTAGTAAGACCACTGTAGAAGAGGTTCACATAAGGAAACAATCTGCAGGCCGCACTATGTGCTAACAATGCAAAATGAAGGTCCAGATATAAAGCAGCCCATGACTACAACTTTTCTTTGAAGTATCCGAGTTCAAAGAGACAGGAATATTGGTTGGGGTACAGTTCAGTTATAGAGCACTTGCCTGAGATGCACAGACCTGGGTTCCATCATAGAACTTTAAGAGGAGAGAGTAGAGGAGTAAAATTCACTTTTGAAACACAGCTTACATTTTATTTATTGGCAGAGATTCACACTATGTAAATCAGGCTGGTCTGAAACATTCAGTGATCTCCTTACCTCTGCCTCCCAAATACTAGGATTTACTGTTAAGCACTATGATAACTGCCTTGGTTTTCAGTACTCTTTTCTTTAAGGTTGTTTATTTTATGTATATGAGTGTTGCACTTGCGTGAGGTGCTTGCCCAGTGTGAGGTGGTCAGAGAGGGAACTGGCATGGCACGTGGCTGTAAGTTGCTTGCCATGTGGGTGTCGTGAACCAAAGCAAAGTGCTCTACAAGAGCAGCAAGAACTCTTGACCCCCAAGCCATTTCTCCAGCCCTGGTTTCCAGTATTCTTCATTAAACTACCTTTCATCCTACCTCATCTGTGAGGTATGAACAAAATATGAATCTCTTACATACTCTAGGCACAAACTACAAAGTCTTAGCCCATGTCAAAAGAAAAGGGAGTACTCTGAATCTGAACCTGTCAAACTTACCAGGACAGGAAAGGCTTCAATCAGTGTTCCTTTTTCTGGAAGGGAACAAAACTTATAAAATTCATGACTTCGATATGCTCTCTGCTTCACAAGCTGTACTGCATGAAGAACAAACTTTGCTGATACCTCAGAAGAACATGAACACACTGTAACTTCTAAAATGAAGAAATAAAATAAATTTTAAACTGGTTACGAATGAAAATGATCACAAAATGTTTTTTTTTAAATAACTTTTACTTTTTAGGGAATAATAAAAATAGAACGATATTTTCTTTATTACTTATAAACATATTTTTATTTGATATATGTAGGTTTTGTACGCATGTACATTATTCTGCACATCATGTGCATGTCTGGGGCCTGCAGAGGCTGAAGTCACAGCTACGCCGGAACTGGAACTACAAATGGTTGGGAGCCTCCACGTGGGTTCTGGGAATCAGACCCAGGTCTCTCTGGAAGAGCAGCAAGTGCTCTTAACCTTACTTCTCTCCAGTCTCTAAAATGGTATTTTCAAATGAAAGCCGCAAGCTTCTTCAAAAAGAGTATGTGTATACATGACAATCTCTAAGAAATAAACCATCACTAAGTGAACAGCAATCTGAACTTCAGACACCAGGAAAAAACAAAGTTACTTCTGGATCTACACACAATTATCCTAACCAGAGCCTTTAAAATCTCTCTTTTCTCTTATTTTAGTCAGAAAACAAACTAATTCCCAATAAACAGATTATAATTTTAGCAATCCCTATTTATCAAGTCTAAATTCTCTTCCTGTTCTTTTCCTCTGGTATGTATTCCTAAATTTCTTCAAAGTATTGTCATCAGAAAGAACCGCACCCGCTTAGCTTTACTGTACTGCAAGGCTAGAAGTAAACCAAAATCAGGAGGAAGATTATTTAAAGAACACTTGTTCTGCCGGGCGACGGTGGCGCACGCCTTTAATCCCAGCACTCGGGAGGCAGAGGCAGGCGGATCTCTGTGAGTTCGAGACCAGCCTGGTCTACAGAGCTAGTTCCAGGACAGGCTCCAAAACCACAGAGAAACCCTGTCTCGAAAAACCAAAAAAAAAAAAAAAGAACACTTGTTCTGATCCAGGGTACTGAAGCAAGGATCGGTTCATTTTATTTCTTACAGACAAGGGGGCAGAGGGGAAATCAATCCATTGCTCTGAGTACATATATGGCATTCTGACAATATTTTGAACGATCTGAAATAGAAACCACCAGAACATTTGTAATCTAACACTGTGAAATGATGTGGAAACATGTTCATTCTATATGATTCATATAGAATGTATTATAGTAATAACCTCCACCCAACCCTGGAATGTTTTCAACACCAACTAAATAAATCCTAAGGGGATTATATTTACTGATTTATCACTAAACAAGGTTTTTTCTTCTTTTTAATTAAAGAAAACAGACTCAGTAAACTGCAAAGGCTGGACAAAAAAACAAGAGTAATTTCTGTGGATAAGGTTTTTTTATTCTTTAGTACTATTACTGAATTTTATCAAAGCCTTGAGCTATACAACCCCAAGGGGCCTTATGTAAATACTGCAGTACTAAGCAATGCCACAACTTGGTCTTAAAATAGCCCACAGTGACAACTCACAATTATAGCCCCACATAGCTTTCTGTCACTGAGTGCAGCAAACTCTTAAGAGTACAAAGGCTGACCTAGCATAGAGGAAGCACTCCATAACCATCTATTCTTATAGACAGTATCAGTAAAGGTATTTCACTCTACTGCTTTCTCAGCAAGTCAGTCAGAGTTTAGACAAGGTATTCTGTAGGAGACAAGGCAAACAGTCTTCCTCTAAGGGCCTAGCATAGACACAGAATACAAAAAGATAACAGTTGGGAAAAACTCCTGAGAACCCTTACAAGGAAATCAACACAGCAACAGTGCATTATTACCAGTGTGCAAATTCTCAAATACATTAACAAAATAAAAGGTCACAGTCACATTTTACTTACCAGCCCAGGTTGCACCCTCAGGAACCTCAACAAAATGCCTTCGAATCTGACCAGGTTTAAAATGTACATCTGTAAAGGCTAGATCATAATGTGATGACTCATTTACTCTGAAAATTAAAAATATATATATATATATATTAAACATGATACTCTAACAGTAAAGCTACATGTAAACAATAAAGTCACTGGCACTCTAGATGTTCCTAACATATGCAAGAGTACAGTTCGCCAGAAGTAAACCCTGTATTGAGCTTGCAATAAGTTGGTGATAAACAGCAAGCACAACACTACCTCATCATGCAACACAGCAGCAGATCTAACCTGACAGCAGCACAGATGAGCCTGCTAACCTACTTTTATACCTTGCAACAGAAACAGTAAAATGCTTAGGCTCTCACCTGTTTTTTTTAAAGGAAGTTTACAAAACTCACAGGATTTTGTCATCACCTGATACTCAACTAGTGATTTCTAATATTAAAATCAAATCATATTCGTGCCAGCGACAGTCTCACAGGTGCACAGGTGAAACAGAGAGTAAGCCAAGCCCCTGTTTATGTTTCAGAATGCTCCAAAGACAAACTGCTTTCATAAGACATCAAAGAAACCTGAGCATCAAATGTGTGACTATATATACTAGAAATAAAATACATCTGCAGTCACATGGTCCTCAGTTTTACCAAGAAGAAATGAGTACCCACTATGTATGAGGCACTGTGATGTGTAGCTAGAAATATGTCAATGAGTAAAACATGACTCTCTGATATATAAAAACTGATGGGGAGAGAAAACCATTTAATACAGCAAGCTTCAGAAAGGAACTGTTGGGGAAAACAGAAAAGGGTTTAGAGCCTAAAAGTGAACCTGGGGAAACTTCCTCAACTGCTTATTATTGAAAGTCTTTTCTAAAGTCCCACTGGACGTATACAAAATATATAATTGAGAATTTAACTAAGATACAATTTTCCCATGTTTTAAATTTAATCTCTTCAATTTTATGCTATAGACCTCACTGGCTGAGGCCTATTCCATAATTAACTCAAACAACCCCCCAAACAGTATTAAATTTAGAATGTGTAAAACACAGAGGACTCACAATCAAACAACGTAAATTAAATTTTAAAACCTTGGAACACATCAGCCAAAGACTGTCCAGGAGCTGGTAAAAGGTGTTGATGAGCACAGAGAAGGAGCTCCCTTCACTAGGATGCCCAGACACAAGACTGGTTATTTAACAGACAGGAAAATGAGGCAAAGGAACCAATAGTACAAATGCATAAAAACTGAGGAAACCAGGTCAGGGAACTAGCTAAAAATGTGCAATTTGGTAGAGTCAGTGACAGGAAGCTGTCTGGGACTATAATTGTAAGTTATGTATATTGTGGGCTTTTAAAGGAACCTAAACCTGATCCTTAAGGAGTGGGTGCCCTTGCTGTGTTTGAAGCATGAAAGAACATTATCAAGCTGAATTCCATTGATTCCAAGAAGGATAAAAGAATAATTGTGGAAACAAAAGGTTGTTTTGGGATACTTGCACACTGTATTAAGTTGTATTTGCTGTGACTGGTGTGATAAAAAGCTGAACAGCCAATAGCTACGCAGGGAGTATAGGCAGGATTTCCAGGGAGAGAAGGAAAGAGGAGAACCTGCAGGATTTCCAGGGAGAGAAGGAAAGAGGAGAACCTGCAGGATTTCCAGGGAGAGAAGGAAAGAGGAGAACCTGCATGCACAGGAGACACGAGGACAGGAAACAGAAGGTGTAAGACGGAAGAGAAGTAATGCCACGTGACACAAAGTAGGTCAATATATAAATGGGTTAATTTAAGTTATAAGAGTTAGGAACAAGCCCAAGGTAAGACCAAGCTTTTTCATAACTAATTACAAGTCTCCATGTCATTATTTGAGAGCTTGTTGGTAGAACAAAGAAAGACTCATTATATAGAAAGCAACTAGAAAAATCAGAAGAGCATAATCAGACACAGGAAAGTAAAGCCACATGGAGTGGAAGAAAATGAAGAATCACTACTGACTAATAAAAGAACAGGCAAAATGAAGGCAGACTCAGCTGGGCAATATGGAGTCACTGGTACACCGTCTGGATAAAAACATTTCAGTCAAGTGTGGGCAGATGCCAAGGCTCTCAACTACTCATAATTAATACAAACAGCAAAGCTAACTACATGCCATCTAGAAAGGAGCACGACCCAGTTACCTGCTTCTGTCTTATAATCTTTCTAGTATTAGCTTCTGGGTTAATAATCCTTCAAAAGTCTACACTGTGTCACATATGGGCATGAACAATGTAAATGTAATAGTAAGTTAAACATCTTACTTACTTTGCTGCTATAACTGCAGTGATTGGAACTCTGAATAGAGGACCTGCATTAGGGGATGCTATGTCATAGCCACATACCTTGAAGAAAGAACGCAAAGTTTCAGCATCCATGAACAAAGTTGCAAAAAAGTAAGTAAAAGGTATAATGCAAGCATAGAATAATCTAATCTTAAAATATAACACAAAGTCCAAATACTCACATAAGCAAACCATGACTAAAATTAATGGGCAATACTGCATCAATTTTTTTTTTTAAAAAAAAAATGCATTTTAATTGCTATCTACTACAAAATAAAACTACTATTATAAATACTTTGGAAGCAGAAAGATGTTATGATTTACTTACAAATGCCATGTTTAAAAATGTTTTGTCTAAACACTAAAGCTAATGACAGTACAGGTTTAGCTATGTTTAACAAAGTAGAGAGGTTGGTCAAAAAGGCTTTGCTATCTATGTCTTCCCCAGCCTTCTTCACAAAAGGATGCAACATTAACTCCTTCAATGGACAAAGAAAAGATGACAATATACCTCTGTATAATGCAAGCCTTCTCTTAACCCCCTGGGGTCCACACGTATGTTTATGTGCCGACACTGGTTCATGAGCTCCAGATGGCTAGGGCACTGGACCCAAGAAGAATTTGAAGTTAGAGCTAAATGAAGCTGGAGGGATATTTTCTCAGAGTTTTCTGGAATAAAAAATAAAATAAAGTTAACATTTCCCCCTGTGTCTGGGAACCATTTTAAAAGTTCTATCAAGAAAGTTCAGCAATTGAGTTTGGTCAGCTGGACATTGCGTTAGACACAGCGCCCACATCACAATAAATAAAAGCACAGCGTCTCCTTATACTCAGTGTCCTGCCGCGGTTCATCCAACACTGCTAACCCTAAAACAGGAGATTAGTGGATGTTTCATATTGCTGCACGCAGAGAAGAGCGTCTGAGTAAAATAAGCTGCCATGCATGCGACGGCAGCTTTAACTATACACCGTAGAGCTGCAGTGTCCCTGCTACCCCAGCTGCTGCTACTTCTAACGCTAACCTTCTACTGAAGAAATGAGATAGGGCACAAAAGGAATCTGTAATTTTATTATACGTTTAATAAAACTATGGGCCACTAAAGGCCTGGCTGTACTGTTTTCTTGATAGCCAAGATGCTGCCTGAACTGCCAGGTACTGGGATCCCTAATTAACATTTCTCATCTATTAAGCTTTAAAATAATCACTAATTAAATTGTAACTTCTCCTTAGAGTAGTGGTTCTTTTTTTTTTAAAGAGTTTTTTTTTCTTTTAAATATTTATTTATTATGCATACAATATTCTGTCTGTGTGTATGCCTGCAGGCCAGAAGAGGGCACCAGACCTCATTACAGATGGTTGTGAGCCACCATGTGGTTGCCGGGAATGAACTAAGGACCTTTGGAAGAGCAGGCAATGCTCTTAACCACTGAGCCATCTCTCCAGCCCATGAGGAACTGTCTTAAAGGGTCACAGCATCAGGGAGGCTGAGAACCACTGCTTTAGAGCATTAGACAAGCAGCATTCTTCTTCTTTTTACCATTCATCCAAGTAACAAATATGAATGCTTCTGCTTACTGCCAGCCTACTACTTACCTGTGTTCTCTGGAAATACAGGCTCAATGCCAACACCATGATCTGAAGGAGCAGCCACCTGAACAGGATCTCGGAGGTAGATGCCACGGTTATTTCCAACTGTAACTGTAAAACCTAATCTGTTAGCAAATGATGTATTCTGAATGAGGTAGTCATAGGCTTTGTCAACCTAAAAAAGAATAAATGGTCAAGAAAAATATTTTATTACAAATTAAGAATCAATTTAATTAGCAGCAAAGCTAATTTCTATATTCAGTTCTCTAAACTAATCTCCACAGCTAAGATGGCAAACCTTTAAATGCTTTAAAAAAAAATACCATTCTAATCACGACTTGAAGACTTTCCACTGTAGTCTGCATTTACAGCGGTTCTCACGTGATCCAAGGCCACTCACTAACTTCTGCCTGACCAATCTCTACATGCCCTCATGTTTCTTTATTTCAGTGCAGCTACTCTCTCTTGCCTACTAAGTCTCTTTGTGCCCTTTGTCTGATAGTTCTACAATGGCCAGCTCCATAGTTTAGACAGGCTAAATTAGCACCGTAGAACAATCTATACAGCGTTATCTTGATGGCTTATCATTACTTTTTACACAGACAACAATACCTGAATAATTCCGTGTCCTTGGGCAAATACTTCTATATTTTCAGCTTTTACTGCAGTGTTTTCTAGAGCTCTTCTGACTGAGTGAACAGTATAGTCAACATTATTTGCTTTCAGACCTAAAATTAAAAAACAAAACTAAGAAATTAATGTTAATGAACTCACTAGCTGAAACCCCCCCTTCACCGAGATAACATGTACCCTCTTCTGCTAAATCTTTTTTTAACGTTCACTTCTGAATGTTTTCTTAAAAATTAACAAAACAGTTGATTTAAATTGCTTGTGTCACACAAATACTTAAGAGAAAAATTCGTTGCATGCCACTGTGCAGGCATGTCAATGCAGGCTATGTAGAGATGGCAAGAATGCACCAAGCAGACATGTTAGATGCATTCAATGGCACTTTCTTTAAAATACTGTACGTTCAGCACTATGGTTGGGAAAGAAATTTTCAACTAGATTATAATTTATGATTAGCAGTGGAACTTAAATAAAACAAATCAAAAACACTAAACAGGTCTCACTACAGCTCAGAATCTTTAATGACTAGGCACCAGATGATTACAGTGTATAGTCAGATTTTGAACGTAGAAGGCTATGGTCAACAATCTGCCAGCTTATTACTCATTGTTAAAGAAGAAATACTATATACTATGTTTGTCCTCTCAGAACTCATCAAATATGTTATCCATAAAATATTGCAATATGCAAACAAAACAAACAGGTAGTCTATGATGCAAACTAAGGAAGCTATAATTGTGTCCATGAGAATCCAGAAGAACTGTAGGTGAGTCTTGTAGAACACATGAGTTTTCAGATCCAAACCATGGTATAAAGGATTTGCAGGTAGAGAGAAGACATGCAGTCTTGAAATATCTGGTGAGTCTGAAGGACGAGAAATGAGCAGAGACCAGGATCTGTCCTAGGTCTGACTCACGCTGGCAGGTGATGTAGCACTGACTGGGGCATGGAGGCAGACGATTTCTCCCCAGTGTGGGAGAGGAGGGAGTTATAAGAGACAGAGGCGGGTGGAAGGTAAGACTTGAAAAGAGCGACACTTTGAGGCAGTGGCTTGGTGATGCCCCATTTAATACTGAATAACATTCTTCAGCTGGTAGAGTCGAATAAACATTTTGAATTTGTTTACAGTCTACCTTTTGCAATTAGCTCCATATCAGCAAAGTCATTTTTGATATTCTACGGATAATTTAGCCCCAGAACTAAACTCTTATTTGATAATCATCAATCACAGTCGATAAATTGTATTTTCTGGATGAGTGACTACCCACTCAAAGGGCTATTATTCCTTGCACCATTTTCTTCCTTATACCTTATTCTGTGTCCTGGACATCAACAATTCTATCCATACTCTCACCAAAGAACTACAGAAAACATAGCATACAGTAAAGAAGAGAGTAGTAAATAATATTCTTACCTGAAAGTACCAGGGCAATGCCCCCACAGGCATTGGGGGAAGACATTGATGTCCCATTCATTAGCTGAGTCCCCCTCAATGTCCAGTTAGGCACAGAAGCAATAGCACCTCCTGGTGCACTAATACTCACACCAAGGGCCCCATCAGCACTAAAAGGAAAGCAGAGAGGTTTATGTAGAGTGAGGATAGCTGGATATGCACAATATTTAAAGTCATAATTACAGTCCAAAATGATACGATATTTGCAGTCATTCCAAAAAGGAAAAAAAAAAAAAGAAAGAAAGAAAAGACAAAGATATTATTATGGGGTAGCAGTGGGAGGAAAATGACCAAACACAGCTAATTTCTCACTACACACTTTTTCCTTTTAAGTGAAATTTCTGTGTGTATGTATGTTTATGTGAGAAAGTCAAATATGCCAGCTATTTGAGTGCTCTAACTCCTTGATGAGGGTATTTCTTTTACCTCTATCAGTAAATTTTCACCTTGTCCAACAGAAACATAACATGAGCCTTATATCTAATTTAAAATTTTCTAAGAGCCAAATTAAAGAATTTTAAAATCAAATTATGTGTGTATGTATATATGTGTGTGTCAAAGAAAGAAAGAGGGAGAGAAAAGAAAGCTGAGAGAGAGAGAGAGAGAGAGAGAGAGAGAGAGAGAGAGAGAGAGAGAATAAGAGAGAGAGAAAATAAGAGAGAGAGAAAATAAGAGAGAGAGGGGGAATAAGAGAGGGAGAGAGAGGTGTCGTGGCATGCCTGTGTAGGTTGGAGGGCAACATACTGGATGACGCTCTCTCCCAAATGTGGGGCCCGGAGACTCAACTCCAGTGTATTCGTAAACACTTCTGACCACTTATCCTACTAGCTGTAAGACCACAGTAACACCCAGCACAGCTCTATGCCCTGTCCCAAATAAAGATATACCTATTTTGTCTTTATGGTACCTTTCATTGAATATGTCTATATAAATAATGTTTAATTTTTCCACAATGAACAATAAATTTTCCTACAGTAATCTTTGAAGTCTCTAGGAAAAAGATGGAGAACCACAACAATGATTCCACCTGGTTGGTATGATGCCATTGTGATGATAGCTGCTCCTGGCTACTGGGCACCAAAGATACTCCATTTGGAGCTTCTTTTCTTCTTGGTAAAACTGGCCTTTAGGCAAAGAACTGCCACTGCCTTGACTACTGATAAAATGCATGGTGTCCAAGCTGGACAAGCAGGATACAAGCAAAAAGACTGCCAAACCATGCCAGACAGGGTCAGACAGGTTTTCAAACTTTCCTGCCTCTCAGGCTGGGCGGTGGTGGCGCACGCCTTTAATCCCCGCACTCGGGAGGCAGAGGCAGGCGGATCTCTGTGAGTTCGAGGCCAGCCTGGTCTACAAGAGCTAGTTCCAGGACAGGCTCCAAAGCCACAGAGAAACCCTGTCTCGAAAAACCAAAAAAAAAATTAAATAAATAAATAAAAATAAATAAATATTTTCCTGCCTCTGAAAATGGTCTGTCAGATACTCTCAACCTCAGCCAAAGTTGGTTTCCCCGACACTGCAAATGGCTTTGGGTGATTGCACAGTTGTCTCTGTGCTTTCTTGCACCTTTTAGAAATTGCCTGACTACACTTCCTATTTACTCAGGTTATATTATTTCCCTTCTCGTGCCTTTAATGGGGTTGAAGAGTAGAGAGTCATAGTTACTTTCCTCTCATGACTTTTTAATATTAAGACTTCTTAGAATAGGATAATTATTGAAACGTTTAGCATATGTTTCCTATTTGATGTTGTTCATGCTGGTTGTAATTCTAATTTTTATGTATGTCATGCCTCATCTTTTCCAAAAACAATACCTGATATTTGATCTTACTGTATACATTTTTTTTTTTAATTAGGCAAGAACTCTCTTATTTAGACAAAAAGGGGAGGTGTTGTGGGAAATCCTTCAGCCAATAGCCTTTAAGATACTGAACCACTTTGGACATCATCTCAGGTACTCTAAGAGCGGACAAAATGCGTGACTGGATCTGCTGCTGGATTTGGTTCCAGTTCCCAGTGTAGGCAGAGGTCTGCAGATTGCTACCCTGTGAGTTTATCCTCAGATAAATATACATTTGTTATATTCCATTCCAGGCTATTGTAGAACTCTTCGGTACAACTGTGGTTGTTGGATCTCCTACTATGATTCTTCCCCTAAGTGAGTGATTTTCTTTTTTAACTCCTGGCTAAGAATTATAGGGTGATTTGATTTCTGTTCCACAGAAAGCAGACACACTGGTGAGACGGGTTGGGGGCAGCACTTTCAGAGCCTATCTGAAATATGACTAGACTAAGTGTCAATGTGTAAAAACATTCATGTTATATTACCGAGAGACAGACAACAGTGTCTGATCATATCTTCTCAAGAATAAAAGTACAATCTTCAAAATGTCACCCATCAATTAGATAATGGATGTGAAGATTTGGGGATAATTTCCACATTCTTGTTTATAACATCTTTTTTTTTTTTTGATTTTTCGAGACAGGGTTTCTCCGTAGCTTTTGGTTCTTGTCCTGATACTAGCTCTTCTAGACCAGGCTGGCCTCAAACTCACAGAGATCCGCCTGCCTCTGCATCCCAAGTGCTGGGATTAAAGGCGTGCGCCACCACCGCCTGGCTGTTTATAACATCTGCAATATCAACCAACAATCACAATAAGCACTAGGTCTTTAACAACTGGAAGAACCTAACTACAAAAAGTTAAAATGTAACTTTTTTTAAAGCACTTCTAAATGTTTAAATTGCTATTCTAAAATTGAGTTTACTGAAGCATCAACAATTTGGAAAACTATTTTCTGTGGTTGGGTTTTGTTGCTAGTGTCTTAATGATGAACGGTCTAGTGTGGGTTGGCCTGTGGGCACGTACGTAGAGGACTGACTTGATTAACTGATAATGGAAGACCTAGCCTAAATGATAGATGGTATCAGAAAACCAACACTTGCTTATAGGTCTCACCCAAAGTGTTCAAAGTAGATTATAACTTCAAAATGAATATAAGATTTGTTACTGTGATTCTTTACAAAAGTACAGCACGTTTCACCAAAGTTTAAACATCAAACTTGCTGGGAAAAAAGGCTATTACTATTTATTATCTACAACCTCCTCTTCTCCCACTTTCTAAAGTTTAATCAAATACATGTATTGCTTCCAAGAACTACTTGTACTTACCTTGGGCCTCGAGAAGACCACGTGTACTGATTCGCAGGTAATTTCTCTCTCAGCGAATACTCTGCAACCATCATATCAGGAGAAACATAAGCCCCAACACCTATAGGATAGATTCACCATTAACAAAAGGGAAGACAATTTTTTTACATGTATACTAACTTTTTACCAGTATCATCATTACTCAATGTGAGAAAACTGCTTACTATCTATTCTCTCTCTCCACCACCACCCCTCAGATGGAGAGGGAAGAACATTCAATGAAGAAACAAAGTAAGCTTATATTATAAACTAAATACTAAGGACACTACTTTTATACATATAAAAAAAACTTCTATGATTATTATGTGTCCTAAAAAAAAACTGCCTAAAAGTGTGCATGTGTTTCTACTAAACCACTTCTCCTAAACCCCTAGATAACACAGTCCTCAGACTTTCCTAAGAACACATTTAGGGTCTATGTCTCACCCACATTCCACAGGACACTTGCAGTCCATTTTAAGTTTACTCAAAACATTATGAAGGCAACCTGACTTTATAGAAGAAAACATCCTGTCACAGTGTAAAATGACTGAACATACCTGTGACAGGGTATATATTAAAAAGGCCTCCAGTGTTTTATATGGAGAACACAATACTTGAATACGCTGTGACTGTGATTTATTGTTTAATTCATGTATTGCTGGGGGACGGGGTCTCTCTAGTGTCATGGGGTGACATCAAACCTGTGATCTTCCCCCTTCAATCTCCTGTTCTGCAATGGTAAAGCTCACTAACCTATCACGCTGGACGTGGTTCCACCTGGACAACCCACTGTAGAAAGACATGGACCATTATTTCCAGCACTTGAAACATAAATTGTATTATGTTTCCAGACTGCTTCATTAATTACTTCACAGATTCTCCTAAAAAAAAAAAAAAAATTCCTTTGAGCAAATACATCTATTCCACATTTAATTTTTTTTTTTCGAGACAGGGTTTCTCTGTGGCTTTGGTGCCTGTCTTGGAACTAGCTCTTGTAGACCAGGCTGGCCTCAAACTCACAGAGATCCACCTGCCTCTGCCTCCCGAGTGCTGGGATTAAAGGCGTGTGCCACCACCGCCCGGCCCTCCACATTTAATTTATAACGAAACAAATTATAATGATTCCAAACTGTGTAACTGACAGTAGCTTTAAATGAGGTATCAGATTCACTCAGTTAAATGATTACACACACATTAGCAGGTAGGCTTTTAGTAAGACACAATGCCATTCCAAGTGATATACCCTAGTTGAGTTTCAGTGAATTTGCAAGTTATATTAAATAAAAGAAAAACTTAAAGAAAAGCCTGGTTGGTGGCACGCAGCTTTAATTGCAACTCTCGAGAGGCAGGCAGAGGAGTAGTTTTGTGAATTCAAGGCTATATCTGGTCTACAAATAGATTCCTAGGCTAGACACCCAAGGCTACATAGTGGAACACTCTCTCAAGAAAAATAAAAGAGTAAGCAAACAAAACCAATATGGGGGGGGGGACACCAAAATCCACAATATCAAGAGGGTCTGTGAAGTAGTAGTGTTGAGAGAAAAATAAAAACCAAACAAAACACCAAAGTGACTCCTACATGTATTCTGACCTGGGATTATTTGAAAAAAGCCACTTAGTATTTCTAGTGAAAAGTTAAATGGGGGGAGAGACTAGAAGAAAAACCTAAGAATTTGAAAGTCAAAGAAATCTACTCAGAGATTGATAGCAAACAAGAATGTTTTCCTGAGATGAAGAAAATGGAAATTAAAGAAGGTCTAGCTCAAAAGGGTCCTGAAAAATCCAATGTGTGACATCTAACAAGAGATTCAAGTTCAGTTACCAAAACACTCATCATTGTGCTCAGAACTGACTGTGACTCCAGCAACAGGGTTCTACTGCCCTCTTCTGACCTCCATGGACACTGTGACACAAGTGGAACACACTCACACACACACACACACACACACACACACACACACACGAAGGGGGGAGGGAGAGGGACTTTAATGGGTAACTGACAAAGGAGAAAAGTAAAGAAAAAGATAATGAGATGACAGAAGGGGCAAGACTGCACCTTAGAAAGAAATGGCTAAAACTGACAGGGAACATATTAAAAGGGCAATAAAACAGTATTTCATAAGAAATCCAATTCCTGGAAGAAATGAGCCATCAGGTAACAGTACAGCCTCTAGATTGTTACAGCTTCCCCTTTGACGGACCCTAAATAATCAGGTACCAGATAACTGGCATATAGTAATACTTTAGTGACGGGAGTGGTGGAAATGTTGATCACTAAGGAAATGCTCTAAATATTTCAACTATATATTAATATAAAGGGAAGGAGCTAAGGTAAACAGGTTAAGGCCAACACGGTACTGCAGTAGAGGAAATGACAGGGATGACAGATGTGTAACAGTTTCCTCTGAGACTGAAATATTTCATCCTGCAGGGAAGCTCCTTAAGCAGGAAAGTAAACAACTCAACACTGGTTCAGCAAGTCTCTGAAACTGAACAGATTCACAAGGCCCCTCCCTGCCAGAGTGAGCAAAAAGCTGAGAGCCTACCTTAGAGGAGAGAAGATAAGCTGCAATCAAGACTCTCACAAAAGCTAAGTTGCAAAGAAGTCTCTGAGACTACCAGCTGCCTGCAAGAAGCAGAAACCAGCTGAGCTGCCTGGAAGAGGTTGAGACCAGCTGAGGCACCTGGAAAGGACAGGCTCCAACCTGCTGAGCTGCATGCAGGCTGTGCAGTGTGCTCTAGGTTCCCCGCTGGTGTGGGAAGTCCTTCTATATGTGTGCTGCTTTTATTGGTTATTGAATAAGGAATCTGCTTTTGGCCAATGGCTTAACAGAATATAACCAGGATAGAAGAGATATATATAGAGAGAATAGGCCTCCGGAGTCAGAGAAGCCATGCAGCCATGCCAGAGACATACGCGCCAGAATCTTGCTGGTAAACCACAGCCACATGGCCATACACAGATTAATAGAAATGGGTTAACCAAAGATATAAGAGCTAGCAAGCAAAACACTTAAGTGAATGGCCAAGTAGTGATTTAAATAATATAGTTTCGTGTGATTATTTCAGATCTGAGCTTCTGGGAATGAACAAGCAGCCTACGTCAACACCCCACTTTGTGAGAGGTCACCCACGCTGGAGTAGGCTTTGATGACGCAGTTGTCTTTGAGTCACTTCTCCTACAAGTAACCTCTCACCCACAGTCCTCTAAGTAACCCAAAGAAAACTCACTGGGTCACTACTGTGGGATTCTCCTCTGTATGCTGTGATTACCATTAATAAATAAAGGAACTGCTTTAGACCTATAGCAGGGCAGAACTTAGCTAGGCGAGGAAAACTAAAGTGAATGCTGAGAGAAAGAAGGGCAGAGTCAAGGAAAAGCCATGTTGCTCTGCCAGAGCTGGACGGAATTTTACCCAGAAAGCCACAGCCATGTGGAAATACACAGATTACTAGAAATGGGTTAAATTAAGATATAAGTGTTAGCCAATAAGAAGCTAGAGCTAATGGGCCAAGCAGTGTTTTAATTAATACAGTTTCTGAATGGTTATTTCGGGCCTGAGAAGCCAGGAAACAAACGGCCTCTCATTCAACAGGTCACCAAGCTGGACTTTGGTGGTGTCCGTACTTCGGTCTGTTGTGGGGTTCCTACCAGGTGAGCAGATGTATGTATTTTATCTCCCGAGGAAAAGTTTTGTCACATCATTACAAGAAAGAAGGGGGTGCAGGAGAGAAAGTAGCATGGATAGAGGAGACAGGGAAGCTTAGCAACTGGAGCCAGTATGTGTAACAACAGCAAGCTTGGTGGTTAAGGAACAGCAAGGTCTGTGCACATCTGGGCCCCTGTCAGGTACGCAAGCACCCCTGACAAGTCCCAGAACATCTGTGAATGAGCTATTTTGGTGATGGATGGCCCAATAAATCCAAAGTTGCTAGAAAGGAAAATGTGGAAGCATCGACCAATGTCAGAGAGTTAGGCAGGTTGGGAGTGTCAGAAGCACTATACAGAGGAGCAACCCTAGCTACCCAGGCTTGGAATGGTTTGGCAAGGGGCAGTGATTGGACCTGGCATTAAAGACGTGACATGGAGTGAGAGTCTGACTTACAAAACACAATTACTTGTCCATCATAGGTATAGTTTACTGTAATTGCAATTCCCTTACTTAAACTATTGATGCTCTTAATTAGTAGGTTCTATGATATGAGATCTGACAAAGAAGACTTACCCAGAATTTGGCCAATGAGTTGCTTCTCCATAGCTATAGTTGACAAGATCACACTTATGATTTATTACTTCTATCATCTATTAAAAGATTAAGAATCTAGTTTAGGAAGTCATTTGTAGAAACAGATTACCCAGTAAATAAGGTTTATAATCCCACAGTGTTTAATCTAATTGCATCCTAATTTATGAGGTATTTCTAGGCATACTGTAATTAAAGTCATAGGTAACAAGAGAAGAGTTACTAAAGCATCAATTAAAAGTGAAACTATTCTCTTTGGACTGCGGGAATCATAGAAGGAAATGGGAGAGGCATAGATTCTGAATAGATTTAAAGGCACTTAAGTTGCATGACAAAGTGAATCATACAGAATATTAAATTTACAAAGGGTTTAATTTATTCCTTTCAGAATATTGGAGCAAGCCAAATATTTTTTAAAACCTACCTTGAAAAGTTTGCTAAGAGATTTACAACAAAGAGTATAAAATATTTTTTCTACAAAAGGTTTCTTAAGCCAAGAAAGTTCTTCATGGTAATTTTTAACTTCAAACTGAATTAATCAGCATTGGTTTGTTTCTATAAACACTGTTCTGTACACCTAATTCTGTTTAAATATACTCCTGATAAACTAAGAGTACTTTATAAACATTATATAGGCTTCTTATTTATTTATTTATTTATTTATTTATTTATTTATTTATTTATTTATTTATTATGCAATATTCTGCCTGTGTGTATGCCTGTAGGCCAGAAGAGGGAAACAGATCTCATTACAGATGGTTGTGAGCCACTATGTGGTTGCTGGGAATTGAACTCAGGACCTCTGGAAGAGCAGCCAGTGTTCTTAACTTCTGAGCCATCTCTCCAGTCCCATTATGTAGGTTTCTAAGTCCCTAAATTATTAACCTATATCAAGAACTTCCAGACACTCACAGCTCTGATGAGGCCTGTGCCTGTTTCCATGGTGCTTAGCCTTGTATCACCAATCTTAATGGACAGAATTTGAGCACCAGGAGCAACTCCATTCCGTTCAGGCTCCTCTGGAAAATGCCCAGCAGCGATACTTGCTACATGGGTTCCATGAGCTCCTATAGACAGAAATAGAGTGTGTGCGCATAAGATGAAAAAAATCATCACATACTAAAATCGTAACCATTTCAACATGTATATTATGACAAAAATAATTTAACAAAAACACAACCTGATCGCATATCTAATATCTCAAATATATTCCTATCATTCATACAAAATCAACTTAAATTATATATATTTGCTTCTCTACACTGGATCCTACCCTGTTTATAGTAAATAAAAAATGTAAGCCATTAGAAGACAGCCAATATTTGCAATACATAGAACCTACAAGTAACCTGTATCCAAAGTATATATTAAAAAAATCTTGCAAACCCAACAAAGAAAGTAGAAAAAGGAGTTAGAAATACCTGTCCACCAAGCAAAATTTGAAAACACATTCCACAAAAAGGATGTCCATAAGACATACAAATATGAAAACATGTTTCACTTCATTGATCATCTTGGGATTACACCTTATTGTCAAAATGAAGTATCTCTCCACATCTTTAAACATAACTAAGATATTGAAGGCTGACAATAGTTTAGAATATACTTGTTTGAGAAATTTGAACACAGGGATTCTTAGGGACTTAGTAGTCTTGCTTTTGCCCCAGTACCCAACAGACATGTGCAAACATGTTCACCAAGGCATTCAGAAAAATGTTCATGCCTGCATTACTTATGTAATTCAAAATTCCAAATAGCTTAGGGTTCACTAAAAGTAAATGGATATTTAACATATCAATCCATAGAATTGACATAAATTAATGTGAACTAATATGAATCAAAATGAAGCTTACAATAAGACTGAATTAAAGTCTCATACAAAAACTAGGCTAAATTCATTTATATAATTGAAAAAAAAACATGTGGAAATTAAGAATATTTTTGTCAGTTCTGACTCAACACAAACACCCCTATATGTACAAAGTAATAAGGAAGACAGTAGTTAACTTGGGAGAAAGGTAAAGGTTATTAGTTTTTCTAATGTTAGCACACAAAATAATGCATTTCCTTATGACATCTTTCTATGTTTACCATACTCTGATTTCATGCAGTCCTCATTATCTTCTTCTGATTCCTGGCATCTGCGGTCTTTGTCAACACAGTCCCACCTTACCGCATTCTCTTTCTGTCTCCTCAGCAGCCCAACCCTGAAGGCCTGAGCATCTTCTTTCCTCTTGTTTCTGTATCCTCAGCATAAAAACACCCAAGCCTATCTACAATATTATTTGGCATGCTCTTCCACTTTATACAAGTGTTTTATGATAGATACATTTTCACTAAAACTCATATTTGACATTTATATATAAATTTGATTATGTAATATTTTATATCATAATACAAGTATTAAAATCTCTCTTGGACCATTATCTAGTAGCACACTATTGAGCAGTCAACTTATATGTCCTTACACAGAATACTATAATGAGAATCATCTTAAGTCTTTGTACTTATGGGTGAATTCCTCAAGGGTTAATATTTGCAAGTAAAATCACTTCATATTTATTAATGGCTTTTCTGATGTTAAGATTTTGCTTTATTTATGAACTATCTCTACACAGTCATAACTTTAAAAGATAAGAGAGTCATATCTTATCAAAGTTTCTAGGCTTGGTCCTTCAATAGAAATTTCTATGATGAATTCACCAGCACCTCACTCTAACCTGCAAGGATTTATCACTCAGCTACTGTACGGCTATCTCTCACTAGTAAATCTCATAAACCAGATACCTCCACTGGTCACAATGGAAAGCAGGTTTCCATCATCATAAATATTAACAGAATAATTCAACATCTCAGCTGTGCCAAAAGAGCCGTATTCTTGGGCCTCTTTGTAGTTTCTCAACACAGTACATTTACTCAAGTCTCCGTTTTCATTGGAATCAACACAGGCTCTGTGGAGAAGGAGAAACGGGTATTAAAATTCACCCTTCCACTCTTGCTCTGAAGATCACACAGTACAGTTTCTCAGTCATCCTCTCCCAACACTCCATTCCAAAGACTACATTCCTTCCTTTCAGACTGAGCAGTTAAGCTTAGGACAGAAACCTCCAGAATCCAGTGCTAAAACCAGGACACTGATGGTCACAGATGGTATAGAAAATTAACTGGACAGGTGAGAAATGAAAACTGAAGCTTGGGTTGGAGTGTGGACGAGTTTAGGACGGCTCAGACACAAAGGACAGCCTTTACTCCCTGCTGCCGATTTCAGTGCTGGCGCTGTGACTCCAGCAGCAGCCACAGCTTCTTGCTACCAAATGGCTAAAAACTTCAAACTGTAGTCACATACAGCTTTAGGAGAATATTTTTTTTTTTAACAAAACAAAATTTCCACCTTATTTTATGATTCTCTTCCTACCTGCTGCTTACCTATTTTATTACTGCTAAAATTATTTTAAGCACATTATTAGTCTGTTTAAATCTATTTAACTAAAATGTCACAAATGTTATATAAAGATCAACCCTTTGTTATTATGTTTGTTTGTGTATGTATGTGCATTTTGAGAGAGTGTTATTACACAGCCCCAAATGGCCTGACAGGCACTAAGCAGCCCATGCTGGCCTTGAACTTGTGGCAATCCTCCTGTCTTAGCCTAGTAAGTACTGAGACTGCATATATCCACCATTATGCCTAACCCAGGACTGAACACTTAATTACTGTGTTGTGCTGCCAAGTTAACTTAGCTATTCTATCTCTATTTAAAACATTGAAGTCCAAATTTTCTTCCTTTTATCCTTGAGTTTTTAGTGAATACACTACAACATTTGTGGTTACTTTGCAAACTGCCCAGTTTTAACAAGGAGCATTTCCATATATCTCAGTGATCAACCTGCCAAAATGTGGTTAATCAAGTAAGATTTTAAAAAACAGTAAATGTAATGCTTAATGTAAAAAATACTAAGTTCAAAAGGCTTGCCCATGGATACCAACAGCTGATTTGTCTCTCACACAATGTTGCTAAGTTATATGATTATATAAACCACAACTTTTCACAGCTTTGAGGGTTCACGATTTTTAGGTAATGAAGAAGATCCACAAAATACTTGAGATTACCTCCAGGTCTCACCATCATGCCACACCAAGCAGTCATACACAGGGCCTGGATCACTATACTTTTTCTCAAAAGAATTAAGTAATTCCACTTGAGTTTGCAGCTCTTCCTTGATTAGCTTATTGCCCTATTAATCAGAAAACAGATTAATATTAGAATATTTTTGTGTATATGAGAGTTGTATTAACATATGTATGATCAAAGACAGTGTTGAACAAACAGAAAAAAAATCACTTCGGAAAAACATAGTAAGAAAACAGAATGCTTTCGCAGTGTTGGAGACTGAGTCTGGAGCCTTGAGTATGTAAGGCAAGTTCTCCACCCCAGTCCAAAACTCCACTTTTAATTAAGAAAATGTATATGTTCATAATAAAAGAATAAAAAGGGATAAACACTTCTTTGTGACTTGTTCCTGGGATGGCATAATAAAAGCTTTCCTTTGGCACTTATTACCATGCATGGGCCATCCAAATCTGCTGCACTTAGCATACCATGTTCATAATAAATAAAAACAAAGGCCGGGCGGTGGTGGCGCACGCCTTTAATCCCAGCACTTGGGAGGCAGAGACAGGCGGATCTCTGTGAGTTCAAGACCAGCCTGGTCTACAAGAGCTAGTTCCAGGACAGACTCCAAAACCACAGAGAAACCCTGTCTCAAAAAACCAAAAATAAATAAATAAATAAATAAATAAATAAATAAATAAAAACAATGCAATGTAAGCCCCTAAATCAGTGTCTACCTCTGATTCCATGAAAAACTGTTACATTACTGGGAGACCAGAATTTTAAATTATGTTTTCACTGAATATTTCCAAAGGGTGTAGTTCTTTATAAGAATTATTAAACTTAACTGTATTTTATTCTTTAAACAAGAATTGTCACTATTCAAATTATACTATGACGACGGTTAGAACTGTTTAAAATATAATAATTTTGAAAACTATGAGAATAACCTGGGAATACCAATTTTTGTCCTTGAATCTCAGAGTAACACCAAAAATTGAAAACACTGAGATTGTTTGCATTTTCAATGCTGTAATTCTAAAGTGTAACACTGTTGATAAATATATTTTAGCTTTTCTTCTTAAAGAAAAAGCATAAAAGCAAACAAAAACCCACAAAGACATTATGTTCACTTATAACTGACTAAAATGAAGCAGGAGGGCAATGGTTAAGAACAGTGCTACGCCTGCAGAGGACCAAGGTTTACTTTCACCCACACAGCGATGCAGAACTGTGTAACTTCCATTCTGGACAAATAACTGCCCTCTTCTGGCCTTAGAGAACATCATGTATAGGCAAACACTCATACACATAAAATAATAATAAAATTTAAAAAATTAACAGGTATACTTACATGCCTCTGGTGGGAATATAAACAGGCATTATCATTACGATTTACAAAAAGCTATACTCAACAATGTTTTAAATGATCTTTTTCTTTTTTGAAGGATTTATTTTGTACCTAGAATCCCACCACTCAGGAGGCAGAGACAAGTCACATCTCTGTGAGTTTGAAACCAGCCTGGTCTCAGAGATCCAGAACCGCAAGTTCCAGAACAGCCAAGCTACACTGAGAACCCCTGTCTCGAAAACAAAAATCAACAAAAAGACTTATTTCAATTTTACGTTTGAGTGCTTTGGATTCATGTTAAGTTCTGCACCACCTGATGCCTGTGGAGGCCAGAATGCACTGGATCTCCTGGAACCAGAGTTACAAACTAACCCTGGGTCCTCCTTGAAAGCACCAAGTGTTCTTAACTCTGAGCCATTTCCTTAGCTCCAAAATGACACTTCTTAACACTCAAAAAACAAAGTCAGTACCAATGTGCAAAATGAACAAACTGTATTACACACATAAACATAGAATATCACACAGAAGTATAATGACCTGTATGTAATACCTAGGGCATATCCTAACAATCTCAGCAACAGAAACTGCGTAAAAGCTCTGTATGGCTTCATCGTACAAACTTCAAAGAGGAAAATCATTCACAGTGTTAGAGGACAGGATGATGATGTCTTGGGGAGGACAAATGAGAGAGTGGCTAGGAAGAGGCACTGGGGAATTTCCATGTGTAGCTGGTAAAGATTCATGTCTATGTTTTAAAATATTCATAATATATATGCAAATTGGTACAGCATAAATAATAATGTTAGAACTGGTAACTTTAATCCACTGAGAAAAAAAAACTGTCAAGGAAGGAACCCTATGAAAATGCAGTCTACTGAAGCCTTCAGAGTACTTATATAGGTCTTTAAAACATTAAAATAAAAGTGAGTAGCACCAACTTGGGAAGAGCCATTGTTGGCAATATCAAATTCTTCTTGTTTCCTACAAGCTTCTGCAAGCGCAACTCTGTGAACAGGATCCCAGATTTTTTCTTTCCGTTCTTTCTGCAAAGGCAAAATTTTTATCTCACAATCAGGCAGACAAACTAGTCAGGTAAACAAGCCTATATGGTTACACCCTGCCAGCAGTTCAGATATTACAAAATTCTGAAACAAAGGTTTACCAAAACCATTTCTAGTGAAGGTAATAAAGAAAATCAATTAATGAAGTTGGTTAGGAGAACAAGTTTATCAAGTCACACAAAATATTTTTATACAGTTATTTCCAATTTATACCCGCCCTTCTCCACAATGTAGTATGCCACACCAGGAACCCTGTCTAGTCCTAGAAGATACCCACCCCGAACTTGTACAAAGCTGGGAAATGCAGAGAGGCAAGGACAAAGTCATGACTAAGGAAAGACTGCAGCTTCACTGGGAAGGGCAGGTGTCCTCAATCATCCCTGTCCAGGATGCCTCATCCTCTTCAATTGGACAGGGTTCCAGGCTTCTGAAATCAGTCCTAACCTTTGTCACCATTCTTCACCATACAGTATCTCCTAACGAAAGTTTTCTAGATAAAAGAATCCTTTCAGTAATCTAGTAAACTGGATTATCTATGAAGAGTCCACTTCAACTTTATGAGCTATATTCACATGTCAACTTGTTCCTTATAAAAGCTGACTGAACAGAAATTGTCACTTGACAGCAACTCTTTAAAGCAAATTCCTAGCCACACTTAGCTCTTCTTTCTCTAACTACAGACATGTTTTATTTTATTCATGTATGTGTATGCGTGAATTTATGTGAAATGTGTGCATGCTGATGCCCATAAGCCAGAAGAAGGCATCAGATCCCCTAGAACTAGAGTTACAAGTAGTAATAAGACAGCTGTGGTTAAGAGCACTGCCTGCTCTTCCAAAGGTCCCGAGTTCAATTCCCAGCAACCACATGGTAATCCTCATAACCAACTGTGATGAGATCTGAAGAAGAGACCTGGTCAGTCATCCTCCTCAGCTCAGACCATGAGACCCAATATGAACAAGTTCAACAAAACCGCCATATTCAGGCAGCTCATGCATGCTTCAGCACTGCCAGGGCATAAATTCCATTTTTCAAAAATTTCATGAGTCATCTGATGTGGGTGTTGGGCTCGATGCAAAGACAGTAAGCTAAGCTGTTGCGCTATCTTTCCAGCCCAACATGTGCCTTTTATACACATATTTGAAAAGCTTTAGATCTGATGAGCAGAACAGTATTAAACGGTAACAAACCAGGAGCAGGAAAGACTAGACAACAAGATAAAAGGGGCAAACTTTCTTAGAGGACACAAGAACAAGAATAAAGAGATCTATTCTTTAAGAAAGTTCTCAAAAAAATCTAAAGCTCAGTTTATGTCATCTACCCATAAGAACCCTAGTTCTAGTTTAGTTTTGCTTTATTCTTCCTTAAACTAACTAACCCATGCACCCAAGACTAAGAATGACTTTAAGTAAAACACATACTCTTGAACAGTCTTTCAAAGTCCAAGTCCCTAGAAGATTTAAGACCTCATGACATTTTTTTAAATATTTATTTATTATTATGTATACAATATTCTGTCTGTGTGTATGCCTGCAGGCCAGAAGAGGGCATCAGATCTCATTACAGATGGTTGTGAGCCACCATGTGGTTGCTGGGAATTGAACTCAGGACCTTTGGAAGAGCAGGCAATGCTCTTAACCTCTGAGCCATCTCTCCAGCCCAAGACCTCATGACATTTACAAAAGCAAAATTTAAATTAAAAAAAATCCTTTTTCTTCAAGTAGGAATCTAAGCATATAATACGTGCAAGCAACTGATTGTGGGTTTCTCATTACCTGTATTCTTTCCTTGAGAGCCTTTGGATAGAAGTCATAGCCATTTTTAATGCCAATATGATATTTTCCTGAAGGATTTGTCCAGCTCGCAGGAATCTGTAGGTAAAACAAATTGCTCATTCACTTCTCAATGCCAATGATACACCACTGTGGGATCAAACTATCTCACATCTACTCTACTGGCTCACTGTGGGTAAAGAGGCTTATGTATAGGAGAAATACTTTTAATACTCTAAGTGGACACTTAATGTCACTATGGCTTTATAGTTTATAAAATCCTCTGAAAATGTTACTTCGTTAAATCACTAACATTATTAACCGGTTCTTGAACACTGCTGACGCTTCATCTCTCCTTTATCACACTTGTGCCGTTAAGTAGCAGGGAGGAGAAGCAGTTTTCAGAACTTCCCCACACTCAGCCTTCCTATTTAGAGTAAGAACGTCATTCGTCTACAACAGCAGCATACAGACAGTGCGCAGATAGTACACATGGCTCGTTGGATCCTTATGGACAAAGCACTATAAAATCATGCTAATTTCACTAAGATCTCTAACACTCTCAAATTATCTCATCATCTGTAAAAATAGGTTTTAATAGAAAGATGAAATGAAATTACTTATACAAACAGGAATGTAAAAAATTGGAATCTAGTTCCATCATGGAATTCAGTTAAAAAGGTACAAGATTTTAGACTAGACAAATGTGGCTGTGACTCTCAACTTTACCACTAATGGGGGGTACATTTATTTCCTCTTGTGTGCAAGGAAGATATACCCCATAATCCTAACCTTATGACTGTATTTTGGGGATGGTGATGAGGTCTCTCTATTCTTCTTGGAAGCAATGTAACAGTTTCAGAAGTTGATTCAGCAAAAGCAAGCAAGCACTCCATGGAGAGGGGAAGAGTAGGCTGTCTCAAAAGTCAGGCGGCAGCACTGCAGTTCTAATACATATGCCTTAGAGAAGTGTCTATGAATGTTTATGTGGGTGACATCTTCAGGCATATGTCATTTACCCTCTTCTCTTCCCAAATCATGGTAGGATGAAATAGCGGAGCCAAGGTCTTTTGAGGATGCAGGCCCTTTTAGTGCGTGTGTGGGAAAATACCTGCCACCATAGCTTCTGATGTACGGAGAACAACCAACCTATCAGCAGCCTCAAGACCATCTAACCACAAAAGGGCACTATGAAATGGCAAATGCCAAGCTACATCAGCAGTTTCCCTTTGAGAATGACTGCTCTCGTGCTCTCTCTGTCGGCTGACAATTTCTGCTTCTCCAGGATGAAGCCTGTCTGTTATTCTAGACCTTAATTTATCATGAAAGCTGGGATCTGCAGTAGACAGGCAGGCTGCTCCACCACTCATGTCTATCTTCAACAGTGAAGCTGGGGATCATAACTACTTTATGATCCCTATGACTCATAAAATGCAATGAATATCAAGAAATTTAAAATATCAAATCTATCTGATTACCCTAATTATGAAAAACAGCTGTTAGCTTTGTGCTAAATACGAAGTTGAACTGCCAATGCACATCTGGCTGTCCCATGTGTTTAATCCCAGCAGCCGGAAGCAAAGGTAGGTAGATCTCTGTGAGTTTGAGGCCTGCCTGGTCTATATAGTAAACTCCAGGACAGTCAGTAATACTCAGAGACCCCGTCTCAAAAACAAACACAAAAACAAACAAAAAATCCTCACTTGTCTCACTTATAGTCTCTTTCTCCAACTCATTCCCATGTTTTATAGCAATTATTTCCTACATAGAAAACTTTTGGGTGAAAATTTCATCATATTAGAAATATGAAAACTATTATTAAAGGCCTATGTTTTAACTAATAATTTGAGAGTCAACTGGCTGTATACTAAATCTCATCCATTGTCAGAAAAGCCATTCTTCATATTCTTAAAATGCCTTGACATAACAAAAACAGTGACAAAATGTTGCAACAAAGTGCCACTAGCGGCAACACAAGAGTCCACTGTACATGCACCTCTATAAACTCTGGTGAGTGACAAGTGAAAATGTTCAAAAGGCCATGAGATGCCAACTTATAAAGAAAAGCAAAACTCAAAAGCTATTCAACATATTTAATCACATTAGTTAGCATATATATAAAAATCAATGAAAATAATCCTGTGGTCAATTTATATTTAACTATAAATAAAACAAAAATTCCACGGGGTCATAGAAGTACATATATCTCAAAAATTAGTATTATCTACCTTCCTTTAAAGGTAGACTAGCTATAAAAATTATATACAAAAAACTCAAAAAAATAAAAGTCATGCTACATTAATTTAGGCAATTATGGAATGTCATTTTATCTATTTAAATAGTATACATTATGAAGTTATGTGTGATATCTTTAAGTAGCAAAGAAATATTTAAAACGGTTTAAACGACAGACAGTAACTACGATCATCTTTCTTAGAGGTGTGATGTATACCTGTGTGAGAGTATGCACACGTTGTACATAGGAAGCGCATGGAGGCCAAGGGTTGATGTGGAACTTCTCTGCTGCCACCATCCTGCTTTTTGAGGCAGGGTCTCTCAGTAATCAGAAGCTAAGACAGCTGGTCACTAGATCCAGGGATCCTACTGGCTCTACCTTGGAGTGCTGAAGTTCCTGCCGAATGCTACCACACTGCGATTTTAGATCGGTGCTGGGGTCTGAATTCAGGTCTTCATGCTCACATAGCAGATACTTCATCTACTGAGCTCTCTCCAGGTCTCCATGGAGATCAACTTTGTCTCTTTTTTTAAAGACAGGATATATTGTTTTGTATGTAAACCCACGCCTGGGACTCAAAATCCCTGTCTGGAGTACATAATCTCATTATTACGAATTATAGTTCATTTCTAAAACTCTTAAAAGAGGTTGCCTAACAAATGGGACATTTTTCTTAATGAACCAAATAGCACCCTGAGTTGTTTCAGTCTTGCCGGCTTCATAGCACATGCCTATAAAGTCACACACCATTTGCTTTGGTTATACTAAATCTAGTCACACTCTTCTATATGCCTGTATTAACCTTTTCATAAAATTTTTCAATTTTTGAGGCTAAATATAGGTTATTTTTTAAAAGGTTTAACTTCAACGTGGTAAAGTGAGAGCAGCATGTATTGAGAACTGAGTCGAGAACGACTGGAGAACCACAGGACAGAGAACTAAGGAGTAAGACTTAAAGGTGGACCAACCTTTGGTCTGCTAACACGACGGTGTCACAGACAAATTTCACAACCCAGAAGAGTCTCTTTCTCCCCCCACCCGCCATGTCTTACATAAGTTCATGGCTTTCTCTTGGTGCAGATGTCTCCTGTGAGCTTCAGGATAGACAGGACTCCTAACAAACTTTGAAGGTAGCCAAGTTAAAAGAAAGACATGAGAATTACTGGGGAACTAAAGGAATGATAATGTGTGATGTGGGCATTCTAGGTTTTTTTATGAAAAAAATGAGACTCCAACTTCAAACTAAATATAAAAAAAATTCCAGTCAAATTCTCTAAAACAAATAAGAAAAAATACAACTTTCTAGGTATACTGGGAATACTGTCATATTCAGTCACACATTTAATTAATTTTAGAGCTTCAAGTTTTCACTAAGTACATATGTATATGTAAAAACTGAAAATTTCAAGTTTAAAATAGAAAATGGATATATAAAAGAATGCTACAAACCAATAAGAATACAATGCACAGTTCAGTAACATTAAAATGAAACAAAACAAAAATGAAAAGGGTAAATGAATGTTTAATATGTCATACGAAACCCAAAAGCCCAAATCTGTGAAAAAATGGCTGATCTCATTAAACAAGTGCAAATTAAACTTACAACACGATATACTGAGATTCCCATCCTTTTTAAAGATTTTTTTTTTTTAAAGTTCTGAAAATTCCAAGTATTTGAAGTTAAAAGCTGGCCAGGCACGATGGTACACACCTATAATCCCAGCACTTGGGATGTGGAGGCAAGAAAATCAGGAGTGTACAAGGCCAGTCTCAAATAAAAGGTAAAGACATTAGTAATGTCCTAGTAAAGCTGTATCTCCATGACTCAGCAATTCTTCTGGCACACACACATCCTGGAGACATCCGCACACATGCACAGGAAATATGCATAATGCTTTCAAAACAGCTCTTACTCAACAGTCCCAAACTGCAACAGTTCAATACACAGAGCAAACAGAATGTGCTGTATAGAAATCTTATCATATTGCTTAGCAATGAAACTGAACCCATTATTGTTGCCACATTCAACAATAAAGACCAGTCAATCTCAAATCTTGCAAACACCAAGAACAGATACAGAAATGAGGGCATCCATGAAAAGCTGAAAAGTAGAGGAAACTAAATACTGCATTTTATTTATCTGCACAAAGGTGATAAAACAACAAACAAATGATTATCACAAAAGTTGAAACAGGGTATGATATGGCAGAAAGAAGTCAAGATTGTAAAGGACTATCATCTGAAAGCAATGGCTACCAAAGTATTACCTGTACTTGGTCTTAAACAAGAAGAATGAGGCTCTGTTGGCTGTTTATGAGCTATTTGGAAGAAGGAGAAGATAGTAAATATCAAGACAGATATTTACTTCACTGTAACACATGGCTAAGTCAAAGGAACTTATTTTACTACTTTCAGAAAATGGTGTCCTGAAGAGGTAAGGAGAGCCAAGTAGCCATGGTACCAGTGACTAATAATTATTCCTTCCTGACACTACAAAACATCTCAGCCAAGTGGTGGTAGCGCCTTTAATCCCAGCACTCAGGAGGCAGAGGCAGGCGGATCTCTAGAGTTCAAGGCCAGTCTGGTATAAAAGAGCTAGTATCAGGACAAGCGCCAAAGCTACACAGAGAAACCCTGTCTCAAAAAATCAAAAAGAAAAAAAAGAAAATTCTCAATACCTCTGTAAGTACATTTTATGCATGGATGGAGAAGGGAAAGATTGGTACAAAGTCTGTATGAAGAGCAATTGGTTTCCACCATCCTATTCCACAAGCTATCCAAACTTAACCAATCAGTATCTCTCCCTGTGTGGACTAGGAGGCTGGTCAAGAGGTCAACTCCCTGGAGAACGTTCATAGCAAATGAAGCGATAACACACTCTGGAGAACAGTCTTCATGTGAGCAACAGGCAAGACTATCAAGTCTTTTTTTTTTTAAAGACTATCAAGTCTTAATTGCTTTACCTTATTTATTAAGGAATGATATATTACATAAAACTTCTACCTTTGAGCACTAGTGACAATAGTTATTCATACAGCTTATTGAAAGCTTAGGTTATTACAGTTATCTAAAAATAAGCAACTAAGAATAATTATGTAGGTCTAAATCTGCAGGGCTCACTAGAAGTGTGATCTACTGTCATAGAGTAAATCAATATACTTCAAACTAAGTCTGCTTGTTCTAAAAGATTAAAAATAGCCGGGCAGTGGTGGCGCACGCCTTTAATCCTAGAACTCAGGAGGCAGAGACAGGCGGATCTCTGTGAGTTCGAGGCCAGCCTGGTCTACAAGAGCTAGTTCCAGGACAGGCACCAAAGCTATAGTGAAGTCTTGTCAAAAAAAAAAAAAAAAAGAGCCGGGCGATGGTGGCGCACGCCTTTAATCCCAGCACTCGGGAGGCAGAGGCAGGTGGATCTCTGTGAGTTCGAGACCAGCCTGGTCTACAGAGCTAGTTCCAGGACAGGCTCCAAAGCCACAGAGAAACCCTGTCTCGAAAAACCAAAAAAAAAAAAAAAAGATTAAAAATAAAAATCATTCTCAATTCTTTTGTAATCCTCTAAATGGATTAACCAGTAACTCATAAATAGCTCTATGCTTGTTTTATATCTATTGTCTCATGCTTAGTTTATACATCCCTTTTTACCAAGAACAAAATAAAGCAAAGCCAGTCATTTAAGTTGGTAAATTTTAGGGCCTAAATATTTCTTCATGGTCAGGTTCACTGAAAAAGTGATGAAGGCAAAAAAACTATGTAGGTGGTTACTTTCTCTCTCTTTTTTTCTCTTCAAAAGTTAAAACCATTTGTTGACCTCAATTTAAAAAAAATCCCAATGACAAGTACTTTACTAAACAAATAACTTCTAAGATGGCCCTCATGACCCACACCTTACAGTACACATGCTGTCATGAGATACCTCTTCCAGGTGTCTGCTGATTACTGCCTGATTTCCAATGAACAGAAAACAATGAAGAGATGGACTATCACTTGTAAGCTAATCTTATAAAAATCCATGACTTTCACCGTGATTATTCTCTTAGACTCTTGCCCCGAGATAAGACAGCTGCCATGCTCACTATAAAACAACTCTGTCAAGAGAGCCATGTGGCAAAGAAACAAGGGGTAGTGGTGCAGCCTTTAACCCCAGCGTTTGGGAGGAAAAATAAGCAGAACTGGGAACAGCCTGGTCTACCTAGAGTTCCAGGACTGCAAAGACGACATAAAGAGACCCTGTCACAAAAAGAACAAAATAAAACAACCAAACAAATAAACCAAATTATGTACATGGAACAGCCAACTTCCCAACGCTCACTAGCTAAGCCTTTAAATGAAACCACAACCATGGTCAACAACTTACAACTTCATGAGAAATTCACAACTATAAGCTATTGGGAAGCTCCACCTGAACCCAATCGTCACATTCCAGAACCCATGCCTGAGAACCCCAGGGGGAGGCCCCTCCCCCTGAGAGGCTCAAGACCACGAGTATAGGTCTTTATATCCAGAACTGACCCATAGTTTCTCCTTCCTTCCAAGACTACCCAGGAGTTGCTTTGCTCAGATTAAAACCTGGTCTTATTAATTCGGTTTGATTTGGCTTATTACATCTGTGGAGGATATCCAATAGCTGGGGATTCAATATTTACCATAAGCATCCATCAACATGACAACCTATGTTCTTAGAAGACAGTAATGGAACATCTCCTTATTTTATACTAAGCGTTTTGGGATAATTCGCAAAGTATAAGTAACAGGTAAATACTACTCTAGTGCCAATTTAAGTTTAAAAATATTAAGATGTTTTGAAGCAACATTACAAAATGAAGGAAGAGGGGAAAAGAACCAACAAACTAAAAAACCCATTCAATAAGAAGAGAAATGTTCCAACCTTAAGCACTCTTCCAGAAAGACCAATAATTTCCCCATCTTTTGGCTCTACTTCTGTAGCAGTATTCACATCACCACTTCCTGTGGTATCAATGATGTCAATGATTTTTGGTTTTCCATCAGTTGTAACCTAAAAATTGAGAAAAAGAAAATGAGTTAGATTTTGTCTTTATAGTAATGTAAATCCATGTATGTACACACTATAATATATATATGTATATACATATATAATTGCCTATGGAATTTTTCATTTATATTAAAAATAATATAATTAAGAGAAAAGCATAGGGGCTGGAGAGATGGCTCAGTGGTTATGAGCACTGGCTACTCTTCCAAAGGTCCTGAGTTCAATTCCCGGAAACCACATAGTGCTCACAACCATCTGTAATGAGGTCTGGTGCCCTCTTCTGGCCTCAAGGCATACATGCAGACAGAATACTGAGACTACTGTATACATAATAAAGAAATCTTTTTTTTTTTTTTTTTTTTTTGGTTTTTCGAGACAGGGTTTCTCTGTGGCTTTGGAGCCTGTCCTGGAACTAGCTCTTGTAGACCAGGCTGGTCTCGAACTCACAGAGATCCGCCTGCCTCTGCCTCCCGAGTGCTGGGATTAAAGGCGTGCGCCACCACCGCCCGGCAAATGTTCACCATTCTTGCCTCGACTGTTTTTATACAATCCTCTTCCTTAGATTATTTATCTCTCCAGTTGTATAAGAGCATTCAATTGCGCATTTCAGTTTTCTAGTCAAGTTATCGCCCCTTCAGAAAACCTTCCCAGATGACTCCTTTCATGTGTTCCCCACCCTCGCAGGACACAGCCCAGCTTCCCACAGCACACACGAGGTGGCTCTCGTCAGTGTCTCCTGTTAGAGTGCACGCTCCACAGGGACGGGTGGTCTCTCCATCCAAGTTGCAAACAGACACCCAACAACAGTGATGGCTGGGCAGTAACATTTTTTATGACTGAATGATCCAACTTAGCATCGGCTCTAATAACTTAGTTAAGATATATTTCTTTACTAGCTATAAATTTTCATGTGAGCGCCGGGCGGTGGTGGCGCACGCCTTTAATCCCAGCACTCGGGAGGCAGAGGCAGGCGGATCTCTGGGAGTTCGAGGCCAGCCTGGTCTACAAGAGCTAGTTCCAGGACAGGCACCAAAACCACAGAGAAACCCTGTCTTGAAAAAAAAAAAAAATTTTCATGTGAGCCACAACACTACTGCTACAGGAAACTGTAGTAGAATATTTTTACAGACGAATAATTAATAAGGTTCGTTTGAGCTAGTTTTGCAAAGCCAAGTCATTGTGTTCAATATATACTTATGGAGCATGCCTATACTTAAAGAAACTCAATACTAATTTTTATAGTAAATGATCTAATATATACTTCTACCAACGGTATTCAAGAATCTTACTACCAGGGGCTGGAGAGATGGCTCAGTGGTTAAGAGCACCACCTGCTCTTCCAAAGGTCCTGAGTTCAATTCCCAGCAACCACATGGTGGCTCACAACCATCTGTAATGAGGTCTGGCGCCCTCTTCTGGCCTTCAGGCATACACAGACAGAATATTGTATATATAATAAGTATTTAAAAAAAAAAAAAGAATCTTACTACCATCCTTAACCTCATCCTCACCAGCATCTGTTAGTTTCTTAATGACAGGAATTCATTGTTGGTTAAGCTGGAATCTCAATATAGCATTGACTTTGTTGCCCTGATGGCTAAGGATGCTGAATTTTTTCATATATTTATTGGATGTTGTATATTTTTTAAACCAAATCTCATTTATTTTGTGTGTAAGGGTATCTGTGTGAGTACAAACATGCCACAGGAAGTCAGATGGCAACGTCTAGGAGTTGGTTCTCTCTTTCCAACATACAGGGACACGGCAACTCAACCCAAGTTGTCAGGATTGGCAGCAGGCACCTTTACCACTGAGCCACCTCACAAGCCCTTTCTACTTCTTTTGAGAGCTGTCTAATTCACTTTCCCATTTATTATTGTCTGTTGAGATATACAAGTATAAAAATGTCATAAGGAAACCCATCATTTTATACAATGAACATATGCACTAGTTAAAACTGTACTTGTGTGTGTGTATACACACATGTATATATTCTCTTGTGCGCTCTCTTTCTCTCTCTCTCTCTCTCTCTCTCTCTCTCTCTCTCTCTTTCACACACACACACACACACACACCAACAGGAATTAGGCATGAAAACACAAGGTCTGTAAAAAAGAGAAAGAAATAAGAAAATAACAAATGTCAAGAATGTAACAAGCACAAAGTCTTCAGACTTTCCTTCTACCTGGAAAATTCATAAATCTTTAGGACCAGGGTTGTGGCCATTACTATTAAATCATTTGACTATCATGAATCTTTTCCCCAACACAAAGTATTTTCTCTATAGTACATGCAAAGTTTTGTATTTACCATATACTCAAAGAAGCAGTGACTCTTAGAGAAAATAAGACACTTTTTCTTTTTTGTTTGTTTTTCGAGACAGGGTTTCTCTGTGGTTTTGGAGCCTGTCCTGGAACTAGCTCTTGTAGACCAGGCTGGCCTCGAACTCACAGAGATCCGCCTGCCTCTGCCTCTCGAGTGCTGGGATTAAAGGCGTGCGCCACCACCTCCCGGCACATTTTTTCTTGATAGGGCCAAGAAGGTACAGCTGTGGATCACACGCAGAACCTTGTCATGCTGCCTTGAAAAACCAAGAGCATCATGGTGTGAAGTTCCAAAGGGACTGTCACACTTAGGGTTTTTGTTTTTGTTGTTGTTGTTTGTTTGAACAGCAATTTGTAAGCTTTCTTGGATATTTATACTAGAAGAAGGCTGATAATCAGAAAGTTCAATCAATATGACAATTTAGAAAAAAAAAGTCGCAATGAAAATCATGATCAAACTAGTAAAACAAAACCTCATTATCAGTATGTGAGAAGAGGAAAAGCCAAAAGAGATTTAGTGCTTTGTTTACCATGTATTATTATTGTTAAGTTATGTATAAGAAGTGCTTGTGGTCTCTCTCTGTCTCTCACCCACGCCCCACTCACCCCACACCCTCAAACACACAGAGACAGAGAGACAGAGAAGAGAGGAAGGGAGAAAGGAGCAGACAAACATACAATATACACATGTAGAAAATTTAAATTTTTGTTCACTCTATTGGAGATTTTCTAGGAGACAAAAGAATTAGGGGCTGAAAAAATATAAAGGTAAAATCATATGAGTATTTTGCAGTAGAGGCTTGGGATAAGAAGGAAACTCAACTAGTAACAGAGGAAATATGCAGTCCATCTTTAAGGACGGAAAGGTGCGTGGATGAGGGCTGGCAAGCCTAGAAAATGGAATTATGGGGAAAGCCACAGTAATAACCTTGAGGGGGAGACTGGGAAACGTTTCCTGGATACTAACTAAATAAAAAGAAATCGCCTACCATTTCCCCGAAATGTCAGGAATACGAGTTGCTCATTTCCCCACTGTTATGGAGCAGAAAATGGTACGGGTAGGAGCCGTTCACTAACCATTTGTAAAGCCACAACAAGAGGCGAAAGGCTTGCTAACCATCAAAAACAAACGTTCACTAAGCAAGGAAAAAATAGTATTTTCTTGAAATTTCAACGGAAAAATATTGAAAATATACATTTAAGTATGTGATTACTACTCAGTAACTTTTATTCCGAGAGCATGATCAATTTATAAGGATCCCTGCTTTTAGAAAGTTTATTATCAGTTGAGATAACAAAGAAGTAGAGATAATAATCCAAGACTGTAAGAGTTTAAGGAAGTAGTCAACAAATGCCCTAAGAACACAAAACTCAGCTTGCAGAAACTAAACCCAAGTAAATGACAGTCACTAAGACTAAAATATAACCAATTATATATGTTGGATTACTTATTAATATTTTAGTGAATGTGCACACTAAAAATACTTTTATTTGAGCTGGGTGGTAGTGGCACACACCTTTAATTTCAGCACTCGGGTGGCAAAGGCAAGTGGATCTCTGTGAGTTCAAGACCAGCCTGGTCTACAGGACAGACAGAGCTATTACACAGAGAAACCCTGTATCAAAAAAACAACACAAATACCAAACAAACAAAAAACTTTCATGGAGTTATTTGTATCCATTTACCTCAAATTGCTTTTTTTCTAAAAGGACAGTTCCCTATTATGCATGCATGTCTTTTTCAACAAAATGCTTATTATCACTAGCAGATTTGATACCAAATAAATTTGATATATGCTTTCCAAGAATTTTAACCAGGAAAAATGTAAGGCGGGGTAACAAGATGAAAAAAATGTAAGCACTATTAGGAATACTTACAACTTAAGAGAACAAAAGGGAGAAAAACGAAAATCACTGTTAGCCGGAAGTTACTGGCCTTGCTCATGTCTACAGCCACAGAACTTAACAGTAGAGCTAAATGCCTGGCAAAGGCTGAATGAAGTCAGTAATGTCTTAAAGGATGAAGCAGGAGTTTGCAGGTGACTATAGGAAGCTTTTGGGCAAATTAAGGACACAGGCAAAGGCAAGCATTAGGACCTGCAACATCTAGGAGCCTAGAAGAGATGGAAATCAAATGTTCAAGAGGGAAGCACTGAGTGAAAGGTGGTGCTGAGGCTACGCCCAAAGGTCAAAGTTGGGGGGGTGAAAGGCTTGCAATAGAATTTTTGGAGGTTTACTCAAAAGCAAACTGACTTGGTTTTGAACAAATACACGTTACTAGGTTTGCTTCTGATGGGTAAGTTTGGGAAAGTGAAGCACAAATCAGTAGAGAGTTAAGAGTGGCATCTACAATTGCTTTTTTTTTTTTTTGGTTTTTCGAGACAGGGTTTCTCTGTGGTTTTGGAGCCTGTCCTGGAACTACAATTGCTTTTGTGGACGCGGCCTCGACCAAGGTTTATCTTGTCACGAAACACGTCCACGACCTCAGTCTTTCCGCCATCCTACCGCTCTATCTTTGAAACACTCACAGTTTCCAGGACTTTGTTATTTAATGGAGCAGTGGGCACCAACCAGGTGCCTGAATGCTTGCTAAGGGAACATTTCATCATCTACGGAAGGACTGCTCTCCTCAATCTGTCGGCACACCCGGCCCTGCCCTCTACTCTGAAGACACCCAGAAGCTGTGACAGAAAAAGGACTTGGCCTAAGGAAGTTAACGAAGGAGGAGACAACTGGCTCTGTCCCTCAAAGTTCTCATTTTTGTCTCGAGTCCTTTACTGAGATCCCATTTGGCATCCCAAATGGCCAGGTCAGTCCCCTCTTCTATTTTTTTTAAAATTTCTATTTTCTTTCTTACCTTAATGATGTATATACAGAGCTACAAAATTAATGCTTGATGATCTTATATTCTCATTTGGTTTTAATATTTTATTGAGTATTTGTGTTGTATGTAAATATCCAACATTATTTTCTCTTCAGACAATTTGTAAGTATAGACCTATCATAATCTCCTCCCATTAAACATTCATTGTTATTTAGGACTTTAAGATAGTCTTAAAAACAAAAAAAGAGAAAAGCAATAAAGTGCTGAAGAAAAGTTTTGTTTTTGTTTTTTTGGTTTTTCGAGACAGGGTTTCTCTGTGGCTTTGGAGCCTGTCCTGGAACTAGCTCTGTAGACCAGGCTGGTCTCGAATTCACAGAGATCCGCCTGCCTCTGCCTCCCGAGTGCTGGGATTAAAGGCGTGCGCCACCATCGCCCGGCTTGCTTTTCTCCATGGTCAAGAAATTCTACTGGGTAAAAACCGTTCCTTTACAGAAACAAAATACTTTGATAAACAGAGCTGGAAATCCCACAAATGCCCACTGAGCAGGTCTACTCCAAAACCGCCTGACCTCTAACAAAAGAACCAGCCAGCCACTTACCCTACCCTGGCTGTTCTCCCACGCGTCCTACAAGTAAGCACACACTGCTGTGTAATGGGCAGCATTTCCACTGTGTGCCAAACCCTCTATGTGGCAATGCTGTCACCACGCCTTAGCAATTACCATTCATAAAAGAACAACGGTAGTCACCTGGAGGGAACTCATTACCTGAGCTTCTAAATCAGGGGTTCTGTCAGACAGGACGGCCACTAGCTGTGCTCCAGAGAAAGGAAGAAGCAACAAACCCTCAGGATCAGGACTCCCCAGAGATCCATGGAGTGGTCACACAGGCTTCCTTCCCATCCCTTGCACAAGGAAAGAACTAACGATGGGGGGGAACCAAGGTCTAGGAATAAAGGATTAAGCATCCCTCCTTTGTGAGGAAGAAGTTAATATATTATCTATGCAATCTAATGCATCTATCTGATAGATACACAGACACAGGACCGAAAAGGAGGAAATAAGTTAGTCAGGGAAGATATTCAACAATGGCTGCAAAAGTACTTATTAGTGGGTTTTAGTAAAAGGTTAGTTTACTTTAAAAACAGAATGCATTTTAATCAGAGGCATTTTTTTAACATCAGTTTTCTGTAAGGTCCCTCCCCTAAAGACTTCTAACTTGCAGAAAGGAAAATAAAGTCATTTAAGGAAATCATAGCTAAAGTATATATTTTATGTTCTGAGGCATTTAAAAAGTCTATTTTCTTAAGGCCTGAAAAGTTCGCCCCTAACAATTTAGTTGTGCCTTACGTAAAAGTCTAACCCAGATTTCAAATACACGGCAGATAACTTAAAAATACCAAAGTCTCAGAAGAAACCATTCCGGAAGCGGACCGAGTTGTCTTCTGGGAACCCCGCTTTGCTGGTCTTGCCAAAAACCAATCTGTAACCACATCCCTAACTGCTGCCCCCATCGGTGTCACTCCCCCACCCTCCCCGAACCCCCAAGGTTAAAAACTGTAAAATCCTGGCTCGGCGAGACCGGGCGAGGACCCTGACGAGGTGCGGGGCCTGGCACGCCCGGATGACCAGCAGGGCTTCCCCGCGCGCGGCCCCGGATCCCGATCAGCCACGCCGACCACGCCGCTTTTGTGTGGAGCAGAAACCGGGTCCTGCGGTGGCCCGGAGCTGACCGGCCTCGTCCTCCGGCTCGGCCCTTCCGGTCCCAGGCCCTCGGCGCCGCCTCACCTGCATGCCCGGAGCCCCGGGATCGACCCCCGTGTCCAGGACGGCGATGAGCACCCCGCGCCCGTCATACTCCGGGTATCGGCACAGGAAGGAGGCGGCCCCGGTCTCCTTCTTCGGCAGAAGACCGTGGAAAGGGAAGGGCTCCTCGGTCGCGGCGGTGGCCATGGACGCGGTCTAGAGGACGGGCGAGGAAGAGGCAAACCGCCAGGCTGCTCGCGGACCAGCGGCGCGGGGACAGCCGGCGAGGCGGGCCCGAGGCGGGGAGGGGGCGGGGCCGTGCCGCCAGGAACCAATCGCGTGCGGGAAGAGCGGCAGAGCCAATGAAGTGTCGCTACGTCAGCTAACGGCGCCGCTGAGAGGCTCTACGTAGGCGTGTAGCTGGGCTGCGGCGCAGGGGTGGAGTCTGAACGCTTCCAGCTGGAGTCCGGTTCTAAAAGAGGGGGAGCACAGAGCCCGGGGCTCGGCGTCCGAGCTGTCACTGTCTGGGAGACGCCGTCAGAAGAACGGGCAGCCCGCCTGAGCCGCGGGATCCCCGCCGGTTGCTGCGGGCCGGCAGAGTCGGGCTCGGAGGTCTCGGATTGAGCGGTGCAGGCTCTGTGGCCGCTGCTTTCTGGGGGGTGAGGTGGATGGATGGAGTGGGGAGAGGCAGCGCCTTAGTCAACAGGAAGAGGTTTGTCGGCGATTCTGTCGCCAGTGATCTTGAAACAAAGCACGGGACCGAAATGGGCCCCTCTTGTCTTCGGGGCCTCTTCTTGGCCTCCGGGATTCCTGAAAATTTTCTAATTTTCTGCCTACTTTTCTCCATCGAAGTCCCTGTTTTCTCCTTCAGGCTCAGCACTGTCCTTAAACCATAGTGCTTTTTTTTTTTTTTTCATTAAGATATCCAGTGAGGGTGACCAGCTTCTGCGTTCTGTGGCCCTGAATGAGCTGGCTGTGCCTATACCTACCAGGGTAATCTTAATTGCCCCACTGACAATCTTGTAAAACCCTCTCACAGCGATTAAACACAGTTTATGAAAACCCAATTGTTGTTGACAGCTTCACATGCAAATAATTATGTATGTGCTTTGTTTTGCATTAAATAACAAGAGTCGGCGTCAAGTCTAATAAATAAAGTCTTAAAAAATAAAGCCTACCGGGAGAAGATGAGCAAAGGAGTCGTCAGCACCGCGAGGGGTGCGTCCACGCACTGAGACGGTGTGACCGATCTTATGGGAGCTCACCAAGGCCAGCTGGACTGGGACTGAACGAGCGTGTGATCAAACCGGACTCTCTGAATGTGGCTGACAATGAGGGCTGACTGAGAAGCCAATGATAATGGCACTAGTATTTGATTCTACTGCGTGTACTGGCTTTTTGAGATCCTAGTCTGGATGCTCACCTTCCTAGACCTGGATGGAGGGGGGAGGACCTTGGACTTCCCACAGGGCAGGATACCCTGCCCTCTCTTCGGATTGGAGAGGGAGAGGAAGGGGGAGTGGGAGGAGGTGGAAATTTTGAATGGTATTACTTATAAAGCAAATAAAAAAATAGAGCCTACCGTGATTTCTAAATCGGAAAGCAAGTGACATTTGAATATCTCCAAAGCACACAGATAACAAAGCAGTATGTAGTTGTTAACTGCTTTCATAATTAAAAAGAAACAATTTCAGAGAGGAAAATATTTTTTTCCTATGCAATCATGGGCCCTTTGCATTTCTGTGGACTCCAGCGTAACAGGCAGATGCATGGAATACCTTATATGCCACTTTTCAAACCACAGTCCTCCCAGTGACTCCTCAAACTTTGCTCTGGTGTCTCTGCAGTAATTCCTGCTGATTGCCTTCATTGTTCATTGTATAAGACCAGAAGAGTTTGCTTTTGCTTGTGAGGGAAAGGCAGCAAGGTCAACGTTATCTTCATTCCCAACCATGATTCATTACCTTTAGGACAGAATCGGAAAGCACTTAAGTATCTGAAGAGCAGAGGAAAGAGAATGACAAACTCTCCAGGGACTTTCAGTACCGAGCATGCAGCAGTGGCAGAAGGAACTGGTGTGCAGCTTCACGGGAGCCTTGGCCACCACTTCATTTCACATAGAGGAAACGACTGGAGGCCGGGTTACAAAACAACTCTCTGCTGAAACTAAGTTGTTTTCATGGTCTGCCTGCAGTACTTTCTACCCTACTGTGTTGTGCCCAACAACCAGAGTACGAATGCCTATTCGGTGAGTGTTTAAAACTGCTTATTATGAAAACTAAGTGCCAGGATTTTTAAGAACTGAATTTCAAATTTTTTTGCTGCACCTCCCACGATTTTTTAAATTTTTCTACAGTTATAAGGAGACATCTGATGCCATGTCAGAGACTAGGAGACCTAGAGGACATTATTTCTGGTGTATGTATGGACTAGCGTTCTTTATCTCACTGATTTCTATGTAGCCAGTTCAATGCCTAGCATCTTTTACTTACAAAACACTCAAACACTGAAAGTTAACCACTCAGTCACTCATTTTGCGATTTTATTTTCATTCTATACAGATTTCAATCCGGATGTGATTTGCATTTTTGAAGATGTGACTTCTGTTATAAATACCCCACAAATTAAATCTCTCTTATAAGTACATAAGAGTATAAAATGTATTCAATTGTAATTTTAAATAATTTCTTGAGATCAAAATGTTAACTTTTCTTTTGGATTGTTATCTTATAATTACAAAGCTGATGAAAAATACAAATAAATCTTAAGATTAAAAATGAGGAAAAAAGGAGGGGATGGGAGGGAAGGGGGCAAAGACAAGGCAGCTGTTACACAGATGTGTGACAGGAATAAGCCACACTTCCATTAGTAACAGACTGCTTGAGTTGATAAGGGTAAGATTTCCATGTGTATGCACGGTCTCTTGTAAAACCAGAGCCATCAGCTGCTACCTTCTAGGGAGCAAAACTGGGATACAGAAGTATTGTATTCCTGTCTCAAAGGTGACAAGAACAAGATCTGGGAGTACAACTAGTCCCATCTTTTTGAACCAATGAACCACCCATGACAAATGTCATCCTTGGCTATAACCTTTGCATAAATTGGAGATAAGATGGATATAATGAAATGTTAAAAATTAAATACAAAACACCCCAGAGAACACTACATGCTGTTATTATCCTGACCATCCCCCAGCACTTGATCCATGTAGGAGACCCTGAGTATGTTTGAAAGACTAACATTTATTTATGTAATGTGGTCCCTGGTTGTTACACCTACAATCCTAGCTTGTAGAAGGTAAAAGCAAGAAGGATTTTGAACTGGAGGCCAGTTTGGGCTATACAAACAGACTCTGTCTCAAAAAAAAAAAAACAAAAACAAAAAAAAAAACAAAAACAAAAAACTTTATTATTGATGAAATTTTTTTTCTATGGTACAGAATATTGGAGTTTCATTTTTCAGTGTTAAAGTATTTCAGTTTGTTCATTCTGTATGCTTCCAAGGCTACTGCTCCTGTAGGTAATAAAAGATAATATTCAGGATATATGTCTCCCCTATTTAAAAAAATGGAAGACCCGGTCATGAAATAGGAGGTGCAAAGGAGAAGAGACATGTCCTTCCATCATAAGCACATTTTCCGGAAGTTAAGTTTAGGAAATGTTCCAGATGTGAAGCATCTGGAAATTGTATTAAAACAGCCTGTGACTCTGTAATATAGCTTGAAGCCCTCTATTTTATGTAGAGCTGAAGCCACTTTAACTCAACTCAAAACCTATTATTTATCCATAGTATTGCACATTTACACACGTTCACATTTTTTTTTCTTCCTTTGGTGCAATGGCATTCCTAGATAGAGGATTTTTTTTTTGTTTTTTTGTTTCTTTGTTTGTTTTAGGTGTTGAGTTAGTTTGTGCTACTTGGCAACCTGACCATTGGATATAGAAAGGAAATAAGTAGAGAATATTTTGGGTGGGGAGAAACAATGAAAATACAGGTAAACGAAATAAGACTGAAGATGTGACAGGAGGAAGACAAGGCTATGCCAAAGAGGTCACTAAACCACAGCATCTGTCTTGCTGTGTGAGGTTGAGTAAGAGACTGGCTGCCCAGCAATTCCCAGGAAGTGCTGAGTCAGATGTATTGTGCCTTCTCCCAACCCCTGCCCACATGACAATGCAAGCTCATTACACTGCAGTATTACTGACCCTTACGATTTACAGAACATTTCATAATCAGATTTCCTCAAATAGGTAGACACTAAGCACTTAACACCCCCTGGCCCCACAGGCTTTGAAGTCGCCCACATTTGCTGCAAATCCACACCTCCCTGTGGATGGCTCACAGCCCAGGACTGATTGCAATAGAGATCTCAAGGAAGCTGGTTCCTGGGAGATGAGGGATTTCTTTGACTCTCCAAAGTCTTTGTCAAGTATTCCTTAGCGAATATGATGATCTAGGATACAACAGCTCAAACTTCTTTCCGCTGGATTCAAAGTCACGTGGACAGCATAGGCTCATGCCTCTGCCAGAGGTGTGTATGTGGTTTTAGACTATACAACACTTCACTTCGCTCAGGAGAATCTTGCTTATTTGATTCTGTCTAGGCATCTGTTTTCTGGAGAACTGGACTGAAATACTGTAATATATATATATATGTATATATATATATTCATTCCTCTGTACTATTACAGTGAACCTACATATATTAAATATACACATAGCCCAGAAATCTGTGATGTAAATCAAAGCTTCGGAGCTGGATTTATCTTCCAGATCTCAAGCGGCGGAGCCTCCCGAGTTTGTTGCTACAGGCATTGAGGAAATTCATTCATTTTCCCTGAGGCCATTCAGACACATTCAGTGGGTGTGATGATGTAAACCCTAACAGGGAAATCTATTTTGAAGGAATCTAGTAACATGCATTTTACCTGTTCCCTCCATATGTGACAATCATTGAAAGCAAAAGCCAGATAGAAATTTTTTTTTTTTTTTTTTTTGATTTTTCGAGACAGGGTTTCTCTGTGGCTTTGGAGCCTGTCCTGGAACTAGCTCTGTAGACCAGGCTGGTCTCGAACTCACAGAGATCCGCCTGCCTCTGCCTCCCGAGTGCTGGGATTAAAGGCGTGCGCCACCACCGCCCGGCCCCAAAATAGATTATAATAAGCTCACCCTCTTCAAAGCCATCAGTCAAGAGCTTTGGGGGATGCAGTTAGCAGTAGAAATCCTCAGGCTCACACTAACTGATGCAAGAGGATCCATCCTGAAAATCACACTCTCCCCACTCAAGTTCACCGGTTACCTTCAAATCTGAACATGTCACTTTCAATGGCCTACAGCTACATCCATCCACATATGTCATTATTTTAACATGTGCAAAGAAGAGCCACGCCTGTGTCAGCTAGCTCTCTGGAGGCTTGTGTCTGTCAAAGAAACCATATCGGTCATCAGACGACTTTATTTGGATCTTTGTATAACCATTCCCTTTAAATGGGTAATTCTATATATTTGTGCTAGTCCAAAGAATTGTGATCTTTATATATATCAGACACATGTGTTGAAATGAGGCCAGGCTTATATATGTCTGTGTCCATCTCTGAGTATATGCATTTGTGTGTGTGTGAGGGGGGGGAGGAGTATGTGTGTGTGTGTGAGATGTGTCTGTGTGTGTGTGACAGAGAAAGACAGAGACAGAGAAAAAGACAGAGAGATGAGCTCTTCAGGACCTTGATTTTTCTTCTTCAACCTCACACTGAGTTTCCTAATTCAAGATTGGGCTTCACTGTGAGTTTCCTAACTTATGACTATGCTAACTGGATTTTTTTTTTGTTTTGTTTTGTTTTTTTGGTTTTTTTTTTTTTTTTGGTTTTTCGAGAAAGGTTTTCTCTGTGGTTTTGGAGCCTGTCCTGGAACTAGCTCTTATAGACCAGGCTGGTCTCGAACTCACAGAGATCCGCCTGCCTCTGCCTCCCAAATGCTGGGATTAAAAGCACTTGCGCCACCACCGCCCGGCTATGCTAACTGATTTTGATTAGGTTCATTATTCAGGATGAGGTCTGGCCCATGGGAAACTTTGAACAAATATTTGTTGCTAAGATATGGAAATTGATAAACCAATGTTATTTTATTCACATAAGCATGTTTATATTTGCTTTAATATATTTATATATAATATATGCTATATTATATAAGCACATTTATAGTATGTATACTATAAGTGCTGAAAACATTTGAGCTTTGAAGCCCTGAAGATTTGTGATATATATTCAGTGTTGTTAAAAGCATTATCTCTTTCCTCTCTGACCTACCTTTCACATTTGCCTTCACATCCAGTGAGACTGTACAGGATGCAAACATTTCTGGGATTGGGATCAGGAGGGGCCGATTAGGATGATTCTCTCTGAGATTAATGGACTATCTATGTATTTATGTGACTAACGTTCACGTCCTCTACAGTTATGCTGTCTTGGTGTAGAAATAGCTTCCAGAGATCCAATCTGCTCATTGTGAAAACCTCTCTGTGGTGACGTCAGCAACATGGCCAGAACCTATGTCACAATGTGCAAGCCTCCTATGGTGCATGGAACTGGGGGAACTTGAGTGATGGAGAAGAAACACGGGAGAAAGCTGCAGCATGGGAAAGTGGGCTGTGGAAGGCGCTTTTACCCAACAAATTTTGTGTGAGCTGCAAGCTGAGAAATACAGAAGGGTATAGTCTTCTCATAAGACTGCACTCAGAAGAATATGTATTCACTGTAACTAATGGCATAGATGTTTCTCAGTTTCCCTGGCTGTTGCCGTGATAAAACAACCTGACGACAGCAATTTAGGGAAAGAAGGGGTTGTCTCACAGTTTCAGGTAATAGTCCAGAACTGTTAGGAAATCAAGGCAGCAGAAATTTAAAGCCTCTGGTCATGTCACATCCACAGTCAAGAATGAGGAAGACATGCACGCATGATTGCCAGTGTCAGCTCAGTCTCCCCGTTGTATTCAGTCCAGGGCCTAGCCCTAGGGAATGGTGCTACCCATAGTGGGCTGGGTTTTCCCATATCAAGAAATGTGATCAAGACAATCCCGTGAGCTAACCTTATCTAGGAAGTTTCTCGCTTAGATTTTTGTCCCGCCAGGTGATTCCAGATTGTGTCAAAGTGATAATTAAAACTAACCATCAAAAACTATAGGAGCAGGTAACTAAGATGGTATTCTTATGAGCTTCAATCATCTTTAAAAAAAATTGGAATGTGATTTTTCTATGACTAAATACAGTCTTTAGTGTCTAATTTTGTTTTTAATTTTTTGCAATATTTTAAGTTTTGTGGCTGTTCTACATCATGCATGTACTAGTAAGATTTCTCTAGAAGAACAGAACTAATAGAATGAATCTATCTATCATTCTATCTACCTGTCTATCTATCTATCTATCTTTCTCTAGAAAGGGTTTATTATATTGGCTTACAGGCTGTAGTCCAGCTAGTCCAACAATGGCTTTCTACCAACAGAAGAATCCAGATTTGCTTGGTCCCTGAGACGGGATTTCAGTATACACTGGAATCACCAGGAAGTTAATTTCTGATACCAGTGTAGGAATGAACTTACCAGCAAGGTAAGAGCAAGCATCCAAAGAGAGCAAGCCTCCTTCTATGCCCTTTATATAGGCTTCCAGGAGAAGGTGTGGCCCAGATTAAACATGTGTATCTTCCTACCTCAAAAGATCCATCTTAAAAGTGAGACTTCCCATTTATAATGGTTTAATTAAGAAAAAATGCCTCAAAGGTGTACCCAACCACTTGGGTTTTAATTATTTCCAAATGTAGTCAAGATGACAACCAAGAATAGCCACCACAATGCAACTAATCACTCAGTGCACTTTCTTCCCTATCATTTATGACTGGAAATTAAACTCAAGATTACACCTCTGATTTGTATCACCAAAAGTAACAGGTAGTCTTTTGAAGCAAATATTTTGTTTTAAATGTATCACTTCTGTAATTTGGTTGGATTTTAAGAAACAGGTTCTGTTATTTTTAGATGTGATAATGACATTGTGGTCATCTGAAAAGCCTGGTGTAGGAGGTCCTTCTGTTTGTGTGTTGCTTTCATTGGTTAATTAATAAAGAAACTGCTTGGCCTGATAGGGTAGAACTTAGGTAGACAGAGAAGACAGAACTGAATTCTGGGAGGAAGAAAGCAGAGAGAGAGAGAGAGAGAGAGAGAGAGAGAGAGAGAGAGAGAGAGAGAGAGAGAGCCGCCATGGAGATGCCAGGTCAGACATGCTAAATCTTTCCCAGTAAGCCACAACCTCGTGGTGAACACAGATTAATAGAAATGGGTTAAATCAAGATGTGAGAGTTAGCCAATATGAGGTTAGAGCTAATGGCCAAGCAGTATTTTAATTAACACAGTTTCTGTGTGATTATTTTGGGTGTAAGCTAGCTGGGTGACCGGAACAAAGGGGCCCCACTCCCTACAACAAAAGCCCTTATGTAAATACATAATAAAAATATTTATGAACCAAATGATGTATCTAGGATTTGTTCCAAAATCTTAATGGTGGAGGCATTGGTGAGATATGGATAGTTTCCACCAAAGGCTGTTGGTCTGGAATGTAGTTAATGGGCATCGGTCTTTGTGTTTGAGTGTTCAGAGTTCTCTATTATAAAAAGCATTAAGGTATTCAGCTTGGCTGTCAAACTCATTGGACAGAACTCTGTCCTTGCTGTGGGTCTTGTGCTGTCTGACAGTGTGGACCTCTTAGTGCTAACTCAAAGAGCCCTCTTTATCTCCTTTCCAGCTCAGCTAACTTTTCCACAGTCAAACATTCCTCCCACTCACCCTTCAGTCATAAGGGTAGAGTGGGAAAAAGGCTTCTGGACTGTGGGACTCTCCCATTAGGACTGTGAGAAAGCAATGTCAACAGAGGGAGAGCTCTTACCGGTAGGATGGAACAGAGCCATGCCCATCCCCCAGCCTCCAGGAACAACTGTATGAATCTACCAAGACATAAAGCAGAGAAGTTGAGTAAACACATCTCAAGGAAATATGACATTCTACTGTTTTATTTTCATTCAATGTCTCAGTAGCAAACAGAATTGTAATTCAGAAGAATCCACGTGCAATTGCTGTCAACCATGACGGACTATATTAAAGGCCCCTGCAAGTGATCCCAACAGCTTTTTGGATGAACTGCATAGATTCCAAGATTTTGAAATACTTGCCACTTGAGGAATATGGAAGTTGCTTTTCTGTAAGATTTTGGAGGGGATAAGCCAGCGAATGGTTTGGGGGATAACATCCACTGAATCTGCAGGTACACAGGCATAAAAAAAAGGCTGGTTTTCTCTTCTTTCTGGATAGAATTTGATATTCTGCTGATGAGCACTTGGCTCTGGCATCCGATTGGTTGGTGGGTTTGATTCTTCTGATTCATAATGATACAGTCTTTTCCTCCTTGTGTGCTTCTCTCCACTGTGTGAGGGACTATAATTTGAACGCTGAAAGACATTGAACATTCTCCACAAATTAGATTTAGCCTTCCTTCTTTCTTTGACTTGTGGGTACACATAAGACTTGCCATATTTTTTTGCAAGATTCAATTTAGTATTCGACTCAGTTGCTGAGGAGGCTAAAGAGTAGCTTGTTCTGCTCCATGTGGTCCTGGTCCAGTGCTTGTCTTCACGGAATGTTATAGAAGATGTTGTCGACTCCATTTCCACAGTATTGGGTGGGCTGTGACACAGCCCGTCAGGAGACTGCATCTTGGAGTTTAACCTGTGTTTCCTACTATTTCCAGACTGATAGCAAGGTTGTGCCACAGGGGAGGTGTGTTTTCTCTGGGTTCTAGTATGATGGTCATTTGGATTGTCACCGTAAACTGATTTCAAAAGAGTTGCTCCATCCACTCTGTGAAGATCCGCCAATGAAATTGCTTTGGGTACCTCAAACAGAAACTTTTGTGAACCCTTAATTAAGTAAAAATTGTTTCCTATAAACACACATTCCTCACTGTCACTTTCTTCAGAAGATGGACATTCCACCAGGTCAGTAGCTGGACATTCCGCCAAGTTAGTAGCCGGACATTCCTCCAGGTCAGTAGCCGGACATTCCGCCAGGTCAGAAGCTGGACTTTCCGCCAGGTCAGAAGCTGGACTTTCCATCAGCTCACTTGAAGTCTCAGTATTTAGGCGACCATCATTGGTCCAGTCATCAGAAATCCAAGATGAATGTGAACTGGCTAAATGAGCAGTGTTTTGCTGAGTTCCTGATATATTATAATGCTTGTATAAACTGGTCTCTTGAAAGCATAAATGACATTGTTTATCCTTTTCTGGCGTCATCTGTAATTTTAACTCTGAAGGAATCATCGTATCATTCTGTTCTGTGCCTTGTAGACCAGCGGGAACAGCAAACGCATGAGGTGGCTCCTGGAATTTTCTGGTGAAGAATGAACTTCCTTGTGGGTTTTTCTTTTGGAAAGGAACATGTTGTAAAAGGTCCGTGTCCAACAAAAGACTACTACTTTCTTCTCTGTCTTGGACTGCTTTACATTCTGAGCCTGAACCCACATCTAACTTGTTCGTGTGTTTGGGAAGTACATTTGCTTTAGAGACCACAGGGACAGAAGGCCTAGGGACTGAGCGGAGGTATTTGCATTGCAGATCATGGTCGATTTTGCAAAAAGATTTTTCATCAAAAAGTACTATAACTCTGTTTGTTTGTTTCTGTTCTTTGGTGGCAGAATGGATACACGTAAATAGGGGTTTTGATTTATCTTGGGCACTGGCCATTGCATAAGATTGGGCTGCCATTCTGGGAAGGTTGCTTGTTTTTATCTCCAGGGCTTTTGTTTCAAAGTGCAAAAGGAGGTTGTCCCTTCCTTTCTCTGAGAACTTCTGCAGAATGTGACTCCGAGTTTCTGGTGATGTTACACTTTCTTGCTTTTTGATGCCCTTTGCTCCTGTCGTGACCTCGCTGCTATTTGAAACATACATTGTCTTTACACAGCCAACAGGAGGAAAATCTCTTTGGTAATTGTTTTCTAAGTTATCGTGTATAGTGCCAGCTTTTGGAGATGCAAAATTTATTTTTATATGTTTTAGGTAAAGCCTGCAACTGGACTCTTCTGAAGTAGTCCTTTGGGGCTGAGAGTTACACTTCTGGCAAGATATGGTCACGAGCTCTGGTATCTGACTCAGTTTTATCTCAGTTGCTTTAGAATCTAAATGCATACTTAGCTTACTTAGTTCTTTTACACATGTCAAGATGTCCTTCGTGTCTCTAGCATCTGATAATTTCTTCTGGAATTCAGAATGACAGACTCTCTTTTCCCTTCTTGGGTTTGTTTCCAATTCTACTGGTCCTTCATTGTGAGGTGGACTTATCATGGAAACGCAAAGATTGCTGATGGTGATCCCTGCCACACGTTGACTACTTGGAACCATGGTTTTTGGTTTCTTGAAGGCATATTCTAATTTCCTCTTCCTGCTTGAACTACCACATCCTATGATACCAAGTGTCTTTGAAATTGGGTGCTTTGGGATTATCATGGTTAAATATTTGGGTTTCAGATTTGTTTCTGAGAATCTGCTTTGCTGGCTTTCAGGACAATCAGGAATACAAACATACAATGAACTGGGTGTGTGGGTTTGAAGCAGTTTTTGTTCTTGGATGTTTTGCTTTGCAGTAGATAGCTCTAATTCCCTTTTAAGCTTTTCTTGGGGTGGGTAGCCATTCTCTCTGCAAGTGCCTACCTGAGTCTCCATCTCAGGTTCCTCTGTTGCTGGAGGAAAAACAAGGCTTGTAGGGCTGCTGGTGCGCTCCCTGGCTTTATTCTCCAGCTGGACCACACAGCTCTGCTGCATTTCTCTTCTGTCCTCTTCTAGGGCTACCCCTTGGCTCCCACCCGCTTTTAACGCCCCTTCTTTCTGACTTGCAGAATAGTTGCTGTCCATTTCTGGTTTTGTCTGCTTCAGATTTTCATCGGAGGCTGTGTTTGTTTCTTCCAGGTGTTCAGATTTCAGCGGAGACTCATGGGACTTCGGAGGCAATGCTCCATCACAGTGTTGTTCTTCCGGAACACTTGAGGGTGAATCTTCTGTCCTTCTTGTGGCATTAAACTCTGTAGTACTCATGTGTACCCCTAACTGCGTTTGCGGGTGGATACTCACTGAGGTTTTCTTGTCCACATCTGTTTGTAAAGGTATCCTCCGATTTTTGCTGTGAACTGGACCATTAGGAGGGGAGGACTTTGACTTTATCATCTGTCCACACGTGGACTGAGGCATGGCTTGTTCTTCCATGTTAACATTTTGTTCTTCCTTATTTTGAGACATCTTTGCTGGAGTTAACATTTTGCTTAGTGAAGCATTACTCTGTCTGTCTTTCTCTGATGTCATGAAGCTACCTGAACCAGTTTCCTGTTTTCTCTCTGCCACCGATCGTTTTGAGCACACGAGGGTATCAGTTGTGACCAGGGCTTCCTTGAGTGATATTTCAGTTGGATAAACTGAAAACTTAGGACTTGTTTTGTTACTTAAATTACCTTTGAATTCATTTTCCTTTTCCCAATGCCCAATTTTAGTTGGAGTTTCCTTTTCACATTTTTCTGGCTGACCGTTTTGCCCTTCGAAGGACATGTGCAGCATTTTTTCCTTTTTAATGGTACCTAATCTCGTGAGATAAATTTTATGATCTTGGGGGTCTGATTCATATTCCATTTCAACTTGTGGATGATCACTTGTTTGATGGACCCTGGTCAAGGACTTTGACTTCTGTAGCACATTATATTCTGTTGTCTTAACAATACAGTCACTCTCAACCACAGCTGACTCTTTGGTTGCTGGTTCCTGGGCATCTGCTGCTTCTTGGAAATTTCCCTGTGGGTAAGAGTGTCCTGTACCACTGGCTGTACCTCTCTGTGTTTTGTCCTGTGAATACTCAGAAGGGTGTGATGGCAAGGACAGGAAAGATCGTGTTGCAACCACAACCAGTTCACTTTTACCGTTGTGTACTTTTTTCTCCAGAAACTTCATATTCAGGACAACTTCCATGGTGTTGAGGAGATGTGGAATTGGTGAGACCTTTGTCCTTTTGCAATGCACCCCAGCTGTGAAGCCTACTGTGATTTTTATCTGTTTTTTATATTGTTTTCCTTTTCTGACAGGACTACACACGGCTTCTTTGTCAACTATTTTCTCTGCATCTGGGGAAGATAGTGTACTTCTTAGCCTTTCTTCACCCACTTGCACACCTTTACATAAGGGAATATTGGTTGGAGAAGGTTGAGAAGTCTGCATTTTTCTTAAAACTCGGGGTTCACTTTTACTGTCTTGTTCTTTTGGTTTTGGCACATTGATATGTATATGGAGTTCTGTTCTGAAGAGCTTCTGAGACAGAAGTAATTTGTGTAATTTCAAAGTTACCTTGACTCCTCGCCTGTCTATTATTTCTTTTTGATACGTCTGTTCTCTCTGAGATAAATGCTGTTTTTTTACATCTTTCATGGTGTCAACAACAATGGCCTCTCTAGGTACTGTTTCTCCTTTAGTTGAGGACCTCTGCAGAGCCGAATTTCTAAGTCTTAGTTTTGTGTCACTGAATTCTAATTTCTCAGACAGTTTGGGATGAGACTGATCTGGCAACAAAGGAGAGGATTTAGTCAGATCTAAGACGTGCTCGTCTTTCAGTTCCTGCACCATTGTTTCTTGATACGTGTGAGTTGTTACGATCTTTGCTGTTTGCATTCCGGCTTCTGCCTTTTCCTCTGACGTGGGCTGTTTTTCATTTTGTAGACCAATTGAAGTATCTCCAGCAATTTGCTGTTTGTAAGTGCCTCTTTCCGAACCAAATGGGTTCTGGACGTATCCCAAAGAGACAGAGGATCTTGTTAACACTGTTGTACAATCTTTCTTGATTCTGGCACTCACAGTAAGGGTAGGTTGGGGAGACGTAGCAACAGAAGTCTTAGACGACTTCTGAGTTAATGTTACACCTGGCTTACTTCCATCTTCTTTCGCCTCTCCCCCTTGCTCCCTAGTTTTCCCCTGAAGGTCACTCAAATTCTGCATAGGTAAAGTAGGTGATTTCTTCGCCTTTGAATATATTTCCTCGGCACGCACTATGCTGTTTACAGTCCCAACCTTTTCTTCCTGTGCCGCATGTTCCTTCAATGAGTTTATCTCATTGTAAACTTCTCTATCAACTATCTGTGTATCTGAAAATTTATTGAGTTGCAAGTGTGAGACAGAAAATGCTACAGCTGTGTTTATCTGATCGACAAGTTTTTCTTCCTGGGTTTCTCTCTGCAACTCCTTGATACTGAGTGCATGTGATCGTGCTAATTTCTTTACGTTTTGATCCACTAATTTGGGGATCTTTTTGTCTCTCACATCTTTTCTGACTGTATTTTCTTCTTCTTCCTGTGTTGGTTCTTTATTGTTCCACCATTTTGCCTTTCCATGTGGTAAGTATTTAAAAGGTGATGTCTTTCCCTTTTGAGCAATACCTATGAGGCTTAGTCTATCTTTCAAATGTACAATATTATTTCTATATTCTTTCCTCTGTGGAGCATACTTTAATTCTGTTAACTTGCATAACTTATCTCTACTAAATGCCTTTGAAAATGGCACTTTTGTGCAGTTCAGTGACAGCAAGGGCTTTAGAGGTGGGAGGCAGCACTCTAGTTGTTCTGACTTATGTTTTTCGACTTTTATTCTTGAATTCAAATTACGATGCAACAGAGGTGGTAATGAAATACAAGAGTTCTTCAGTTTTGTGTCTGATTTACTCAACCCTTGTCGTACCTTCCCCTGTCGTTCTATACTGTCAAACAGCAAAGTTAACTTCTTTCCACTGAAAGGATAAGACAGTGATAATTCCTCTGTCTTGAAGGTAATGTTAGAGACCATTATTCTCTTCATGTCCCTTCCTTTTATGCCATTCTTCTCTTCCTGTGAGTTATGTTTTTCTTGTCTTATATCACTTGAGATAAGCACATCACTTTCCTCTTTATTCAATTTTAAGTGAGGTAAAGGGATGGAATCACGTGCTTTTATTACAACTGAACCTGGTTTATCCTTTCTATGTTTTATCCATATCATTTTCTCTTTCTTGTAACAATGTAGCTCTGAGTTATTGCTTGGGGTATAATCATTGGGACGTACTAATTTCTTCGAGTTTAGGGTTTTTCTTTCAGGGTGTATTGTGTCATTCATAACTCTGTATTCTATGTTACCCTTCTGTTTTTCATGCAAAAACTTCAAGCATAGTGAAAAGCAGTGTAAGAACATCTTAGACAGACACATCTCTTGCTTCTTTGGACTTGCTCTAAGTAACAGTTCCATTTCGCTGACTGTTGGCATGGATGAGCTATCATTTGACACTAACTTACTTATCTGTATCCCAGCAGATAATTTTTTTGATGGCAAAAGGCTTGGACAGTTTATAGTTTTACTGCCTGACTCCAAAGGCAGCTCTGGATCTTGTTCTTTTGTTTGCTCTAGAATAACTGAGGGCAAAATCCACGCTGGTTGACATTTACACCCGGTACTTAGTTGAGCTTTAGATGACAAATCTGGTCCCTTTACCTTGCTTGACACATTGCCTACTTTTAACAATGCTTCCTTTGTGTGAGGTTCTGAATGTGGCTGGACATAGGAATCATTTTGGGAACATGATAGATGTTCATCCAAACTCTTGAGGGAAAATGACAGGTGGTAACGGTTTTGTTCCTTTGTCCTGTTGTTATGTTCTTCCTTTTCTGTATTTAAAGCGTGATAGTCCAGACTGTCTACTGTTTTTAATTCTTTCTCTACCTGTGGTGATGTAATTTGATGTGTATCCCTCAAGCTGTGAGTGCCAGATGCTGGAATAGGCTCGCACGCATCCTCTGGATGCTCAGCTCCACCCTTAGCACGCAGGTTAACTCCTTCTGAACTTGGAAAGTGACCTCCTAGAATCTTACCTTCACTTGCTGCTTTTCCTAGCACCGGGTTAAAAATCTTTGAATCTAGTGCTGCTTCTGCTGAGATTTCTTTCTGTGCGTTTTCAATCTGAAGTTTGTATAATACGCAAGATAAAAAAAATTCCATAATTTGTTCTTTGTTCTGGGCAAAAATAGTCAGTTGTTTTGCCCTGATTTTTTTTGAAATCTCCACTTTCTGTCTGTTTAATTTTAGCGGACTGGCAGTTGGTTCGGCTTTTCCTTTGCCCTTGAGATTCATTTTGGCACCTATGGCACTGGCACCACTGTCCTTCCTTGTTGTACTAGAGCTTGGTTTTGAATGACGAGGAGCCCTCTTGTGGCAAGGTACAGAATTCAGAAAGATTCGAGGCCTGTGACCTGACTTTGCATGGCCTCTCAGAACTGTACCTGTTTGGTATAGATTCTCTAGATCTGTGCAGAGAAACGCCTGTGCTTTGGAACCTAGTTCTGGGTCAGTTCCTCTTAATCCAAATAGATGGGAAATATTGTTAATGTTATGATCCGTACCCACTTCCTTAGCTACCTTTGTGCTTTCCAAGTGAAAGGGCTCCCTAAAGGGGCAGGGGACATTCTCCAAGCCTGCTGGCCAAGACTCTCCTTGTTTAAACAATTCTTGCAGCTTGCATGTCTCTTTCTGGAAAGCATCCAGTTCCACGAGAAATACATCATGTTCTTTGGAACTTGAAATGTTCATCTTCTCGGGTCCTCCTCTTCTGGGTGGAACTGAAAGTGCGTGTTGGATGGAGTCTTTCCTAACTCCTTGCTCTACTCTTTGTGCAGTCGAGAATTCACATTCTGTATCTGCTCTGGGTCTTTGAGCCACAAGCCTACTGGAATCAGTTTCTTCCGTCTCTGGAAACACGACACGGTATGCTTCTTTTTCTAAATGGACACTCCAGTTGATATATCTAGGCTTCTCCATTTGTTGGCCAGGCATTAACTGATCTTTATTCCGTGGGGTAATATCTAGTAAAAGCACTTGGTGTTCTTTTTGCTTCATAGTATACGCTACTGATTTTCTGATGGTGCTCGATGTTGAATTGTTATCAGTGGGCTGCATAGATAACATATTAGTTCCGTTCAGTGGCCTTCGGGGTTTGCCTTTCCCCTCTTTTACTTCTCTAAGCTTTTTAATTTGACACACAGTGTAGCCAGAAGCACAAAAATCCTTCCACGGTAAGTCTGCCACAGTTTTCTCCTGGGGGAGCTCCTTCTCTGTCTTAATGTTGTGTCTACGCTCCTTTCTGTCGCTGTGGGCTCCATATCTGGTAACGCCAAGGAACTTTCTATAGGTTGTCTTCCTCAACTTCATTTTGATCGTTTTGTGACACAGGACGCCTTCCATGAAAGCTTCGCTTTTTTTCTTATGACATATAACTTTAGACATCAGCTTCTGCGTGTAGTCTAGGCTTGTCCCTTGTACACACAACCTTTGCTGAGTCCACAATGTGGCCACACCCCTGCTTGGTTCTGTCCCATCTCTTTGCCCGAACATACCACTGTTCATTGTGTTGATAAACTGTGTTCTGGGTGGTGAATTATTTGGAAATGGAGTGGGATTCATCATTGTTGCTTTTATGTCTTTTGCCATTTCAAAATTGTTACCCCCTCTACTTCTTTTTCTCCTCTTTCCCTGTTGTTTAATAAGCAAGAGTAGTTTTTCAATACTTCTTGAAACGTGATCCATATCGGAAATACATTCTGCATTTGAGACTTTCTTCAGCTGCGGAGTCGAATTCTTTAGTAGTTTGTCGCTTATTTTCATGTTTTCCTTTGGCTCTTCAGTATGAGGTTGGCATGGTACCTGGGCGGGAATGGATCGCGGAAGAGGGTCTGTAAACATATTTTGTTGCTGTACCATAAGTCTCGGAATAAGCAATGATTCGTTTGGATCTAGTGGGTTTTGCATTACTTCCATTTCTCCTATCATCTGTGGACTTGATGTTTTGATGTCTTGTTTTTTTATGAACTTGTTTGTCATTCCAAAACGAGAAAATTCCTTCATCGTCTGAAGAATCACCCCTTGCTTCAGTGGATAGTCCTGTTGTAGACTGTCTTGTGGGCCAGTGTAGACTTTTGTTCCTCCTCTGCTTCTGGAGGCAGCTAGCTCAATGTTATCAGTTTCATCTCTCTGGAAAGTTAACTCAGAGTTTGTCTTTCTTTGTAAATTGTCTAATTTGCAAGAGTGATGCTCTTTAGTTTCTTCTGACTTAACCCAAAATTGTTGCGTAAATTGCCGGTGAATGTCCTTGAAAGTGTGGTCCTCATGCACGTCTTTCATATCTTCTAGTTTCCTAGGTACTTCGACACATCCTGACCCTGACTTTTGCCTTTGGTTGGATGGTTTCTCCACAATTTTCTGTGGAAGAATGTTTTTTCTTCCTCCCAACTTGCCTTTCTCCAGTTTTACACTGGTAAGCTTTGTAACTGGGGATACAAAGCATCCCAAGCTCAAACTAGCTTTTAGAACCAGGTTTTGTACATTTCTCCTCAGTTCAAATGCATTCCGGTGCTGGCGCTGCATGCTACGCCCCAGTTCTTTTTTATTGCCACGGTCCCCATGTCTAAGAAGTAGACGAACCGATATTTTCTTTGCCTTCAGCTTTGTTTGTTTGGCAAACACAGTAATTTTCACTTTTGATATTTTTGCCTTACCTTTCTGTCTTATAGTTTCAGGATAGGTAGTATCCCTGGCATAAGCACTGCACGTAGGTCCTAAGACATTAAGCTTTTCCTGTTTTCTTGGCAGGGCAAAAGACTTGGACTTTGTTTTCCTATCTGTTTTAAACTCACTGTTCTGCTTTTCAATGTGAAGAGTGTGTGTATTAGAGGAAAGAACAACCTCTTGGTTAAGCTCTTCTCCGACTTTTGCATTTCCTTCTTGATCTATTAAATAAATAGCTGTTTTCTGAAGCGTATCCTTGCAGTGCGCTGTGTTAGCAGAACGCACGTCTGACTTGAAAGGACCAGGTTGTCTCTTTTGATCTGCTCCAAATGGTAGCTGTGCAAACTCTTGTTTCCTCTTTGTCTGTGCTTTGTCCAGGCCGTTTCCTTCTGAAGATTTCTCATACGTATCCCATACGTTCTGTGATGACTCCATATTTACTTGTTGAATTGGCATACACATGTAGGTGGATTTCATATCTGTATTTACCTCACCATCATCTACTTTTATCTCTAAGGTTCTAGAATCCTGTGTCTTCTTTATGTTTACAGCAACGTGGTGTCCAGGAGGTGACTGTGACTCCATTGACTTCATCTGTGAAGGTATACCTTTATACATTGCCAGGTGGGGTGCTCTGATGCTACCCATATGCCTTTTAAATTCTTTGGAAGCAATTAAATGCCTGGCAATAGAAGTGACAATTCCTGTCAAATAAAATGAAGACTTTTCTTTTAAAGAAGACTGGTGAGTGTTCCTTACTCCATGTTTGGTAGTGGTACTGGCTGATTCACTGACTTTTGAACAATTGTGAGGTTTCTCCGTATATGAGAGTGCTTCTTTGAAGCTTACTTGCATGCTATTGATCTCTATTTTTACATTAATTTCTGAATTGGCCTCATAAGTTTGACTTGTTTGTGGCAAATATTCTCTGAAAAGTATTCCCTTTGACTCCTCAAGACTGGGTTTCTTCGTGAGATGGGCACTTGCTGTTAAGTTTTTCGTATAAAATGGAGCAGGTTCTGTTAGCACATTTTGCTTCTCTCCCCAGCGTTGCCCAACATGCACTTTAGCTTCCTTTAAAAAGTTGGAATCAACTTTGTCAACAGAATCATCACACTCTGCTATGCCTTCAACTGGTGATGCCCCATGTGTTGGCCGTGTATGGGTAGACTTTGATACTCCCGAACCTATCTCTGTTTTGAATGGATTTTCCACATTAGAGTTAGTTAATAGAAAGTGGATGGTGTTTTGAAATACACCAGTTGTATTTTCACTAAGCCATATTGCTTTCATTTTTGCTCTTAATTTAACTTTCTTATGGTTTGTGATAAAGTGTCCATCTTTTTTAATTATCTTCGAAACTGATATCTTCTTTTTCTTCGTGGCTGAAAATCTCCTATTCAACGTAATATTATTTTCTGATAATTTTCCTGTGTCCACCTGGCTTTTACAGTCGGATAAAACAGGTATGAAAAACTTGAAAGGTCTCAAGAAAGTTGTGGATAAGCTTGCTTGTAACTCTGCCTTTTCCTCTGCGTTAGATCTTTGAGGTATTCTACTAGAAAAAGCAGCTCTTGCTGCTGTATCAAGTGAAAGTTCATCAGTTGGGAGTTTGAGTGGACAACTCTCCGCATCTTCAACAGCATAAAGCAGTGCCTCCTCCATACATTTATCCCTTTTCAATTGGTGTTTCCCCTTATGGTGCCTATTCTTTCTATGGACTCTCATATGATGCCTTGCAATATGAAGCAGCCTTGAAGCTTGCCTTGCCTTGGGACTTATATATTTTTTGCCTGAAAACTCTAATGTGCTGTCCTCGCATTTGGATTCAGATGACACAGGGCTGGGCTCCTGTAAAGGTTCCAAAGATGTTAAGTCCTTTTCAGCCCATGCTTTTTGTTCAGAAATAGCGTAGTCCCATTTTCTCCTGGGCCCTTCGTCACAGGTGGCATCACAGGGTATGGAGCCAATCTCAGATCCCTCTGTATTTAGAAGTGGAGGCATTACACTCACCGTGTTGCTTTGTGGGGTACTCACAGTTAGAGAGCTGTTAATCATTTCATTTCCCTTGTCCAAGGTTTCTAAATTCTCTCTCTCTTTTGATATAGGTATGGAAAAGCTCAAAGACCCTGGCATTGTTACTGCCAGTTCCTGAGCTAATGATCTTTTATTTTTCTCTGATGTTGGATTTTTCGATATTATTATATTAAGAGTATCAGGCAAGAGAGCAGACTGTATTAGTAATTCAGAAATCGATGATTTCCAGGTTTTTGGAAGAAGACTGTTTCTATGACCACACTGTGGAATAGTCAATGTCTTTGAGACAAATGCTTTCCTTCTTTTCATACTTACACCAGTTGAACACATTTTACCTTGTAAGGCTTTGCGTGGAGATACCTTGCTTTTCCTTTTGGATCTTAGTACCTCAGGGGCTAAGAGATTCGAAGACTCTGTGATGGTTGCTTGTAGATCATTTTTAAGCCCTTCTCTTTCCAATCTTTCCCAACTGTACCGTTTCTGAGCATGAGTTCCATTAACAGGGATGTCATATTTTGCTCTATCGGGGCTAACTTCATCTATTCGTGATTCCTCTGGTTGTATGGGAGGAACCTTTGGACTTGATGTACACACAGCACACTCTCTTCGTGTTAGATCTGCTGGCTGACTTTGCTGCGGAATGTCCTGTTCTACAACGAACAGAATGTTCCTCTCTCTTTGTTCTCTTAATTTCTGAGAGTTAGGATCCCTGCTTTGATGTGGACACAATACAAAATGTCGACTATACTGTGAGAATGGCTTTAATAATGCGTCATCATCATTTTCCTTTTCTTCTTCATCTTGAAGATCAATTTTTTTGATGTCATCTAAAGGAACCTTTCTTTTTTGAAGCAGTATCTCTAGATTCCATTGTATCGAACAGGGTGTCTTTTCATTTGGTGTGCCTTTTTCTGAGCCTATCTTGCTGCTCGTATTAATATCCAGTGCGACATTTGTCAAGGAGGATGTTTCGGCTGCAAGTGTTTTCTCTCGATGCCTGCCGTTCATTTTGGCGGTGTCACATTTCTTTTCCCCACTCTGCTTTGGATTCGTGTGTGAGGCAGGTGGCTCCTGTGCCTCCTTCTCGCCGTCAGCAGCATGTCCCTTGTGTCGTCTGTCACCAGACAGATCCCTGTCTCTTTCAGATAATGCACTGTCCTCTAGTTTCCCTAATTTAAATTCAGCTGGGATGGGGCATAGGGTAGAACAGGAAGTAACTTCTGTAGGTGTCTGTGGTTGTACCTGAGTAATTGTTCTTCTTACTTGGTTCAGTTGGGTATCTGACTTAACAAGGTCATGGTCTTTTTCTTGATGCACATCAAGTATAAGGGGAAGGCTCTTCTGTGTGACCAGGAAACGTTCTGGTTCCTCTTCCCCTTTCTCTTCATCGCTCTTCATGCTAGGGAAATTGCTTAAATCAGCAGAAGCCAGAAACTGTGCGTTTCCTCCATCTGGGGATTTCTCTCTTGTTTGCTGCATACAACCAAGTCTTCTTATTTTCTGTTTACCTGCTCGTGATTTTGACTTTCTCCTTTTTTGGTTGAACAAAATGTATACCTTAGAGTGAATGATTTCCAAGCAAACACCTGCTATGCTACCCTTCTGCTGTGGATCGTTCAACCCCATGTGGTTTAGTTTGTTGCTGTATCTGAAGTTAACTGTCTGTGAATCTGAGGTCTTTATTTCCCTATTTCTGTATTTACGACTCACTGTTGTCTGCTTCCTTGATCTTCTTAGTGCGTGTTTCTTCTCTTTCCGTCTAGAAGCAAAGGATCTAGTATCAGAATCAGAAGACTGTAGGAACGTCACCTGCAGACTTCTGGATGACTCTGCCTCTTTCCCCACAGGATACAAATCTAGTTCATGTTCAGACTTTTCATCAGATTCTAAATCATCGTCTGCAATGTCTGTCAGTTCACCAGATGAAGAATTCCCTGCCTCAGGAGATAAAGTTTTAGGAACCACAGGGAAGTTTCCACCATATTCTCTTCTGGTAGTTTGCTGAAATCCTTCAGCTTGGATGGGAGTCATCTGTAGGCTGTCCTCCGAAGCACTCTGCAGGGAATCTTTTTGGCTCTTTACACCCTGACGGTTAGCAGGTTGCTCTTGACTTAAAGAGATCGACGATGGCTCATCTGGAAGAGTGTCCTTCCTTTGATCGGCAGCAGCCCACCGGTGTTGGTCATGCTGCGGAGCTGCCTGTACAAAAGGTTCTTGTTTCTCTTGACGTTTTTTCTCTCTGTTGTCGAATGTTCTACTCTCAGCAACACTATCAACACCTATTTTGCTTGCTAGTTCTCCTTGCTTTAGCTGCGCATGATAGAACCCTCCTCGCAATCTTCTATCGATGAATAAGCAAAGAGTGTTTTGGCTTTCAAGTAAAACTGATTTAGCGTGGTTTATCCTTTTTAATTTGGTCTTAAGGTCCAATTTTAGATTCTTTTTATTGCCTGTGGTACTGAGTGTTTTGGAGGCTGGTGGTTTCACCTTATTCATATACGTGAGCCTCACGGCGCTCTTATTTGTGAATCTTGTTGGGTTTTTCTTCTTGTTAGAATGAGTCAACACAGACATGCGGTAATTTAAAGAGCATGAGAAAGCTTTTTGGGTAAAACCACAACTGATTTCCCTTGTATCATTCTTCCTACTTGGAATATTCCTCTCTCTTGATTGGATCAGAGGGTCTCCCATCAGTAATTCTCCCGATGTTGGAGGACCCCACTCTAATTCTGCACTATACTGGAGCTCGGCCTGTATAGATGTGCCAGTGTTTGTATTTGCAGAGCCCATTCTCAGTGAGTCACCCGATTCCCTAATTGCTTCAGTGGAAGACGCTCCTTGAAACAATTCCGTCTCCATCTTAATCTCCTTCACTGGATGCGCATCACATCTGTGGTTCCTCTTAACGTGAGCCACTGCCTCCGGCAGTACTTGCTCCACCAATTTCACACCATGACACAACTGAACTTCGAGAGTGTCTACAGTTTTGCTTTCTTTATGAAGGGAATCCAGATTCTTTTCTTTCTTTTCAACTTGTGTTTTTGGGGGTGTTATCTTGATACTTGTTTCATTACTGTGAATACTAGACCCCGGAGGGTGAACATTCAGAGGCACAGGTGCCAGTGTTACATCACGTAGTGTTTGTTTAATGAGTCTTTCAAAGCTGTCTCCCACTTTTCTCTTACGGTTCAGAGTGTCACGTGCAGTGAGAGAATGCCTCGAGGAAAATGCAGGTTTTTTCACTTTAATAATTCTGTGCTTGACACCGAGTCCATTTTTCGGCCCTGATGATTTTTTTCGGACTTTGAACGGTCCTATGGCAACTGCACGTAAGTCCTTTTTCAAGTTTTCTCCGTCTTCTGTAATACGACCATCTGGTGTTTGTGTGGGCTTTCCGCAGAATGGGATCTTGTGTCTGGTAGTTTCAATTAAACACTCAGCAGCAGGTGAGTTTTCTGGCATTAAAGCGGGGTGCCCGGGACTTGCAGCCTTGTCTCTGTCTGGAGGTTTGTCTGTCCTTTGCTTCACTTGCTCAACTTGTAGTGGATTTGTCAAGGGACATGGGCCAGTCTCCCACTCTGTAGAAACCGTCTGTGACCGCACTTCTTTCTTTGGACTTTGCATTCTTCTTTTTCCTGATTGGATTGGTCCCATTTCCAACTGGGCACATTCGTCCTTTTGCTTCAGACAGATGCTGACTCTGAAGGCTTCTGCCAGTGGTCCAACTGTTTCTCTCTTTTCCTCTTCCTCACTGCCCCACTCTTGGGGTTTTCTAAGTCTGGAGTGCTTATCAATATGCTTTACTTCCTGTATTTTCCTTCCATCTAGTAGTTCCTCTTGCTTTAGTGCAGTATGACAATTAATTGTCACTGTGCCTGCGTTGGTTTTTAATTTGTTACACATTTCCATATCAAAGGGTTGAGAAATGGTAGTCTGCCTGGTATTATGATAGGTATCTGACATCCCTTCATCCTGATGTCTATTTGTTTTATTGCTTCTGGTGTCACATTCCGGCTTCTCGCTCTCACTTGGGTTACCATAGTCTATAATATTAGCCGTCAATGGTTTCTCTTCCTTCAGATTTCTGCTTCCCGTCATCACTTGGACATTTATATCTTTGAATTCATTTTCCTCATGCTTTTGGGATCCCAGTGAAATAAGTAAACTGATACCTGGAAAGTTCAGAATGATTTCCCCTGAATATTTGGCATTCTGTACACTATCATTTGAAAAGTACTTTTGTATGTCTGGTGTACCGACTGCTGATTTCTCTCCATTCTCTGTATTTTCGATGTCCTTCTGTACTTTCATTTCTCTGTTTGATTCTATTTGGCGAAATAAAGCATCTTTCTGTGCAGATTCTGATAGCACTCCTGAAAGCCCCTCATGCTTTGGAATGTTCAGGTCAAATAAACAAGGAGTTGCCAGTTCAGGAGTGTTGACCATGAAAGAGTGTTCTGTGTTTTCAGTAGTGCCCAACCTTACTGTATCATTAGAATTTGTATAATTGACTTTTTCTGTATCTAGTGACTTCTTCAGAAAATGTTCACATTTTATGAGGTCTGGAATAACGGCCACCAGACATTTTGAGAAATACTTTTTATCATGCGGAGTGATAAGCTTCGAGACAGAAATGAGATGGGAAGCTATAGCTGACATTGTTTTCCTCTGATGTGTTCTTTTCTTCTTCTCGCATCTCAACGCTGTCTTGTTTTCTGAAGTACGACACGCTACGATTGGAAACAACCGTGAAGGGGAAGTTTGCTTTGCTTTGGGAGGCAGAGCTCTAAGACTGAGTTTTCTTTCGTTGCCTGGTGTCTTTCTCCCGTTTCTCTGCCTTTTGATGGTAGGTGAGAGAGGCACTGAACCGTATGCATCATACTGGTTTGATTCCAGTGAAGCCAGTGGTTGTTGGCCTGGTGCTGTCTTGTGTTGTGCCACAGCTTCAGCCAATAAATTTGAATTTAAAGACAAATATTCAGCATTCTGGAAAACACTATTTTGCCCTTTACCTAAATGGTTCCTCTTGTTTTGGTCATTAAAATGAACAAAATTTTGAGTCTTGCTGAAATGTTCAGCAGACTCTATGCCCTTGGTTGAATATTCTGTTTCAACAATACATAGGGTGTGATTGAAATGTTGGCCCTTATTTTCACGGTCTATTTGTTGAGCCTGGACAGAGTTTTGTGCACTGCTAGAAAACGGCGGTGTCGGAAAGTATTCAGGCTCAGAGAAACCACTCTGGCTGCTGTCTGAATCCTGGTCATGAATGAATTGTTGGGTTTGGCTAGTACACTGTGCTTCATGAATCAATTGATTCCGCATAGCACTTTGGTCTGGGAAAGTAGTTCGTGCTTCACCGGGAATAACCCCTTCATTATGTGAATAATGAGAATGAACTGAAGGCTCCTGAGCTCTGGGGTGCAGACATTCAGCTTCCCTCCATGATCTAGCTTTGGCGTTCACAGAGATTTTCCTTCTTATATTTTTTTCCACGCGTCTAATTTGCTCACTAGAAAGAAAGAAATGAACAGGAGGGGATGGTGCCACGTGGAGAGCCTTAGCTCTTGTAAATTTCAAAGCACGTTGCAAATTAAGAGCATCAGGAAGGGAAGTTTTTGTGCCGCTGGTTTTCATTGTTGAATATAAATTATCAGAGGATACTGTTTGATATTCACTTGGTGGATCTTTTCTGGGAAAGGAATTCATGAAAATGTCCTTAACTTTTGAGTGAAACATTGACAAAGGTGTATTGGTCCCACCTGAAGATGCGTGACTTTCACAAAAATGGCTTCTTTGATGTTCACATTCATTAGATGAAATCGTCCTTTCTATGGTGGTATATCTAATCTTCTCAGATGGAGGATTGCTTGGCATGCTTCTTGAAAAGGTTTCAACTCTGGAGATAAGAAAACAGTACTTGTGAGTTGCAATTTAAAATAAGCATGTTAAAGGGTCTTACTCTAGACTTAAGAAAAATCTGTCAGGGCCGGGCGGTGGTGGTGCATGCCTTTAATCCCAGCACTTGGGAGGCAGAGGCAGGCGGATCTCTGTGAGTTCAAGACCAGCCTGGTCTACAAGAGCTAGTTCCAGGACAGGCTCCAAAGCCACAGAGAAACCCTGTCTCGAAAAACCAAAAAAAAAAAAAAAAAAGAAAAAAAAAGAAAAATCTGTCATAGATGAAACCAGGTCTATTTACAAACACAAAGATAAAGGTGAAGGTACCATCCACATTGCCAAGGAAGCCACCACCTCATCATTTCCTGTAGTAGACCAATCAGTTGATAAAGTGAAGAAAAACATTTATTTAAGATAATTTCTCCCTCAATCTCTCTAAAATTGTTTTTTAGCAGCAATGACCCAATGAATAAAGATTATATACTTTTATGAAGAATATATTTCTACTCTTTAGATAATTTTTTAGATAGACAGCCTTATGAAAATTTCATAGGTATAAACAGAGGAATATCCTATAATATTAAGTGGAGTCTTCTATAGTCAGTCTTGCTAGCTATTTGTGAGGAAGAAAAAAAGCTACATTTGGGGCAAGTACTACAGTGATATTTTATGTTTTGATAAATAAAGCTTACCTGACGATCAGAGGGTACAAGTAAGCAACTAGAGACCAGGCAGTGGTGTCATACACCCTGAAGCCCAAGAGGCAGATGGATCTCTGGGAGTTCAAGGCCACCCTGGGCTCCCTTCTCTTCCTCCCTCCCTCTCCCTCCACCATGGGTAGCAGGCTCTCCCTGATGCCCCTTCTCAGGCCGCTGTCAAACTAGGCAGCTGCCTTGAAACCCAGTCAGGCTTTCGCTGTTCTGTGCAGCAAGAATCAGCTTCATATCTTCAAACAACATTGTCAGGAGATTTGGTAAGACAATTAGCAATACTTAAAGGGAGGAATTAGTTAAAAGAGAGAGTTTTTTTCCAATATTACAAATGGGAAATACCATTACAGTGGAAGGATTTGGATCTCCGGATGATAATATGCTGCACAGTTTGAAGATGAAATAGTTAAATGAGAGGGTATCTAGGTGGAATTTATGTAATGTCAGATGTAAACATTATCAGCTTTGCCATTTTTGTCTTATCACTAAAAAGTTGATTAATAAGAGTGCTAAGATACAGGCCTTAGAAAAAGTTAATAAAACAGATCCCAGAGATATTCAAATCCAGACAGAGAAATTTAGTGGAGAACCAATTTCAGCATTGCATTATAAGAAAAGAGAGGAATAGCCTAAGGTTTTCACACAACCAACCTTAATATATCTATCTAATAACCTTACAACAATTTACAAATGGCAGAGATTCTGTTACAGCTAACTGGAATCCTGTGGCAATGTTATATTTAAAGAGATTCAAGGAAGCGATCATCTCATATGACATGCATTCACCTTTTGTGAAGCAAATGTCAAACTCATGGTCAGTTTGTAATAGAATTATTCCTAAAGACTGGATAGAGTTGACTAATGGTGTTTTAGAGCCTCAATTACAATGGAGTGACTGGGTCAGGTAAGAGGCTAAGATTATTGATCAACAAAGTAAAGCTAGAGGTATGGAAACTCCCAATATCAAGTTATTGGAGAAGCGGACAAGGCCACGACAGTAAGGCAGGCTGTTTATGATGACCACACTCTGGTTTTATGATGCACAGCAGCCTTGAATACTTGGAACAGAATTGGAGAAATAGGAAAGTTGAGTCATTTTAAAGATATACAGAGCTCAAAGGAGGCCTTTACAGATTTATTACAAAGACTGACTTCAGTAGTAAATAGAATGATTCTGAATAGAATTCAGAAGTTAGAAAAATAATAATTGAATCTCTGGCTTTTGAAAATGCCAATTTCCTATTCAAAAGGATAATTAGCCTGTTAAAGGCATGGTCACACCTTTGGAAGGATGGATCAGAGACACAGTTATCATAAGCATGATGAACATAATGCTGCCTGGATAGGAGAAGTTATTTCTAGAGATGCAAGGAAAAATCAAAATGTCGAATGTTATAATTGTGGAAAACAAGATCACCTTAAAAGAAATTATTGACAGGGCCGGGCGGTGGTGGCGCACGCCTTTAATCCCAGCACTTGGGAGGCAGAGGCAGGCGGATCTCTGTGAGTTCGAGACCAGCCTGGTCTACAAGAGCTTGTTCCAGGACAGGCTCCAAAACCACAGAGAAATCCTGTCTCGAGAAACCAAAACAAACAAACAAACAAAACAACAACAACAAAAAGAACTAGTTCCAGGACAGGCTCCAAAAACCACAGAGAAACCCTGTCTCGAAAAACCAAAAAAAAAAAAAAAAAAAAAAAAAAAAAAAAAAAAGACGTTTCCATCGCAGTGTAATAATCCAATGAAATTATAAGGAGATGTCCTACTTGTTCTTTATACAACCAAACACCAGTACTTGTAGAAAGTTACCCAAAGGGTACTCAAAGGAATGGAATCTGGCAAATGAATGTATTCTATTTTGTAGAATTTGGAAAACTAAATATGTACACCACACCATTGATATCTATTCAGGTTTTCAGTGGGCAACTGCTTTGAGTTTGGAAAAGGCTGATTCGGTAATCACACATTGGCTTGAAGTTATAGCCATCAAGGGTATACCTGTACAAATAAAGACAGAAAATGCTCCAGCATATGTCTCTAGAAAATGAGACAGGTTTTTTTTTTTTTGCCTATTATGATACAAAGCATATTACAGGTATACCCCCACACACTTTTTCTGCTTCTTGAGACACCTACCTTAGGACTAAAGTTCTGAGGACCAAGGGAATGGTCCTAACAGAGCAACTAGACTTTAAATTTTAATACATTTGAAATATGGACAAATTAGACTATCTATTTCCAGGTTCATTCTGCAGAAAGAAATAAGTGATCTCAAAGAAAAATAAAACAGCCCTCTCGGTGCTTGTGTTTGGTGTGCATGTCTGTATATATATGCACATGCATGTTCACTGTGTGTGGTCACATGTGTATGCAGATGCACAGGCACATTTGCATACACGCATATGAAGGCCATATGAGGTCAGGTGTTCTTTCTCGTTCACTCTCTGTCTTCTGTCTGGAAGTAGGGTGTCTTGAGTGTAACCTAGTCAGCCATTTCTAGCTATTGGGTGTCTTAACCTCTTGAGGGCTTAGGACTACAGGTAGGTATCACACTAGATTAGTATGTGTGTGGGTGCTGGATCTCTCCAGCCCTCAGTGCCACTTCTTCATGTCCACCTCCTGATAACTTTTCAGCAACTCTGAAATCATTGCTATTCCTTTCACACAGCTTGCTGTTTCTTGTTTCCTTATCTTTGTATAGGTCTTGGAGTACCTTTATCTTCTAAACTATTTTCAGGGTAATTTTTATCTGTTCTTTAAAATCCAACTCCAGGGGGAGCTGGAGAGATGGCTCAGCGGTTAAGAGCATTGCCTGCTCTTCCAAAGGTCCTGAGTTCAATTCCCAGCAACCACATGGTGGCTCACAACCATCTGTAATGAGATCTGGTGCCCTCTTCTGGCCTTCAGGCATAAACACACACAGACAGAATATTGTATACATAATAAATAAATATTTTTAAAAAAATCCAACTCCAGGGTCGATGAATGGTTCAGCTTGCAAAACTGCTTGCTGCCAGGTCTGATGACCCGAGTTCAATCCCCAAGACCAATGCTGTAAGAGCAGAAAACTCGCTCCTGAAAGAAGTCCTCTGACCTCCCCATGTGTCCCCTATCTGCCACGCCACCATCAATCTTGTAAACAAACAAATCAATCCATAAATGTAATTTTAAACATCGAAATTCCAGCTCCCCTGTACCCTTCATGAAACCATTCTCAGGTTTAGACATCTCCTGAATGTTTGCAAACTGGACGGCAACTACCCTTTAGCTACATGTCGGAGATCAGACGCTAGCTCAAGCGTTTGTATGCTAGCATCCAACAGCACCTTCTGCATAGATGTTTAAACATCACTGCATGAGTTCTAGTTGAAATAACTAAGATAGCAACAAACAGCAATGATGATGTTGGTGTCTAAATCACAGAAGTACTTGTGAGCTGACAGATCCTGAATTACATTCAGACTTTCAGAGAACCTCTCAGATTTACAGGGCCCACTTCACTGTTGGCTCCATCCACAGAAGATGGTATTTTTTTTTTTGTACCAAGTGAATTATAAGAAATGGTGGTTACTATTTCTTTGTGAGCAGTGGGGGGATTTTATCATAAGCACCTGAGCTAACCTTTATATGCTTTATCTACTTTCTTTTTCTTTTCTTTTTTTTTTTTTTTTTTTTGGTTTTTCGAGACAGGGTTTCTCTGTAGCTTTGGTGCCTGTCCTGGAACTAGCTCTTGTAGACCAGGCTGGCCTCGAACTCACAGAGATCCGCCTGCCTCTGCCTCCCAAGTGCTGGGATTAAAGGCGTGCGCCACCACCGCCCGGCTGCTTTATCTACTTTCAAGGATAATTTTGCCAATATATGAAAAGCCCTTCTCACAGCTTGGAACAAGGCAACCACTTAAAAACTACATTGGAGCAAATTGTCGTTTACTGTGCCTTCCTAAAAGGAAGTATGAATAGGACGTAAACAGTTATATTGTTTCATCTTCTCACCTTTCCATGGAAGTTGTGTGGGAAATCGACCAGCTCTCCGTAGCTACACGGGGACAAAAAATTACAGTATCAGTATGTGGCTAAATAAGTTTAATATCAAAAGATGAAAATGTGCCGGGCGGTGGTGGTGCTCACCTTTAATCCCAGCACTCGGGAGGCAGAGGCAGGCGGATCTCTGTGAGTTCGAGACCAGCCTGGTCTACAAGAGCTAGTTCCAGGATAGGCTCCAAAACCACAGAGAAACCCTGTCTCGAAACCCCCCCCCCCAAAAAAAAAGATGAAAATGTAAACTGGACAGTCCTGGCTCATGCCTTTAATTCCAGCACTTGATAGGCAGAAGCCGGCAAATCTCTATGAGTTTGGAACTAGCCCGATCTCCAGAGCTAGTTCCAGGACAGCCAAGACCAAGACTACATAGAGAAACCATCTCAAAGAACAAACAAACAAACAAAACACACAGAGACAGACACAGAGAGAGACACACAGACGGACAGACAGACACACATAGAAATTGTGTGATACTTACCATATGTCATTCCTTTGTGGAAAATATCTTCATTCTGCTTCAAGGGAGAATATCAAAATGTTAGAGAAATCATCCAACCATCAAAGTTGTTTTTTTTTTTTTTTTTGGTTTTTCGAGACAGGGTTTCTCTGTAACTTTGGAGCCTGTCCTGGAACTAGCTCTTGTAGACCAGGCTGGTCTCAAACTCACAGAGATCCGCCTGCCTCTGCCTCCCGAGTGCTGGGATTAAAGGTGTGCGCCACCACCGCCCGGCTCCAACCATCAAAGTTAAATGTTTCTTTTTATAAATTATTATGTGTGCTTTTGAAAAATAGGAGAGAATGGTCAATCATTTCTTACCTTCTGAGAACATGAACTACCATTTTCCCATAGCTCAAGTTTCTTCTTAAAAAATTCAAAAGTTTTTATGAGGACTATCTCAAAAGTAACTCCCAGAAAAATTATAATCAGGGTTACTATCCAAACATTGTAAAAAATCCAGTAGTTTAGAAAGTCCCATGTTTTGCAAAATATATTCTCATCTAAGATAGGCTTCGATATGTGTTTAAAGAAATGGTATATTTTTGACATAATGGCCTGTTATCTCATTTACCCGGCCTTGATTTCAGAAGCCCCTCAGATACAAAATGCTGCTCTGTCCATCTAGCTCTTAAGTGCATACTTGCAAAGCTCTATTGCAGTGCCTGTGCCCAATGGCGCAGTGCTTGCCCTGGGGGCTGAGTAAAGGAAGGTACGTGTCACAATGGGTGTTTACTGAGCTCACAGCCACTCCTACGGTGACAAAAGGTCATGGGTGAAACATGTACAGTCCAAGTATGGTACTAGTGTTGGAAGTATGTAGGCTACACACACACACACACACACACACACATATAGGCAAAGCCTTGTACTACATAGCCTGTGCAGGCCTAGAACTCCAATGACTCCTATGCAGTCCAGACTGTCTTTGAACTAGAGATCCTCCAGTTCCAGCATAGGTGTGTGCTACCTCTGTTGGCATCGTTATGTAGTTAATCTTTTATTTTTCTTGAGATAGGATCTTCTATAACACAGCGAAGCCTTGAACTCTTTATACAGCCCAAGCTGCCTAGGAACTCATTGAAATCCCTTGCCTGAGCCTTCCAAGTACTGGGATTACAGGCTTGAACTACCATACTCAGTTTATATATTTTTAAATTCAACAAATAATGTTCTATCAATTTAATCTAAACTCTTTTTTTAAAAAAAACATTTATTTATTATGTATACAATATTCTGTCTGTGTATATGCCTGCAGGCCAGAAGAGGGCACCAGACCCCATTACAGATGGTTGTGAGCCACCATGTGGTTGCTGGGAATTGAACTCAGGACCTTTGGAAGAGCAGTCAATGCTCTTAACCTCTGAGCCATCTCTCCAGCCCCTAATCAAAACTCTTTTTTTTTTTTCGAGACAGGGTTTCTCTGTGGTTTTGGAGCCTGTCCTGGAACTAGCTCTTGTAGACCAGGCTGGTCTTGAACTCACAGAGATCTGCCTGCCTCTGCCTCCCGAGTGCTGGGATTAAAGGCGTGCGCCACCACCGCCGGGCTTAATCAAAACTCTTGACACAACCTCTTGACACAATTGAATGGCTACCCTAATGAAAAATATGTAAAATAGAATTGAAGTTAGAAATCCATTTAATAATTTCTCTTCTTCTCAACAGTAGTGTATTTTATGCTTCCTTGCAGTCAAGAAAATATAGCCCTGTCTTAGAGTAATTGCTAACTGACAGGTGTAACAAGTAAAAACACTGGATGTTGTAGCGAGGTATGATGGCATATGCCTTTAATTCCAGTACTCAAGAGGCAGAGGCAGGCAGATCTCTGTTAGTTCAAGGACTGTCCTGAGTACATAGCAAGTTCCAGGACCCCAAGAGCTAATAGTAAGATCTTGTATCAAAAACAGAAACAATAAAAAAAAAACTATTTTCCCTAGTTATCCTGAGTTTGACATATTCCACACAGCTTTTTAGTTCAAGAATGTACTGTTGCCAGGCGATGGTGGCGCACGCCTTTAATCCCAGCACTCGGGAGGCAGAGGCAGGTGGATCTCTGTGAGTTCGAGACCAGCCTGGTCTACAGAGCTAGTTCCAGGACAGGCTCCAAAGCCACAGAGAAACCCTGTCTTGAAAAACAAAAAACAAAAAAAAAATGTACTGTTACCAACGTGTAGAACATATGATAAACTGTTTCTGTTGATCCGGCTTCTTGGAACATTTCTTTTTGCTACAGGAGTCTGTTTTCAAGTTTCCTGTTCACAATCTATTCATACATTCAAAACCAAAGTCTGACTTTTGAATGACCTGTGGGTGAGTTTCCTTTTGCTGTCCTAAGATCAAAATTAAGGGTGGTCAGAGGCAGATGTAGACTGATTAGGACCTAATCTAAGCAGGTAGGCCTAGAAGTTTTACAGGACTGAATCCCTAGCATGTACTTCACTGACAAACACTTATACACAAACCAAACAGGGTTGGAACAGCTTCTAGGGTTTTTTTTGGTTCACTCCCTAAGTAATTGTTTACTGGAAGAGACTATTTTGAGATTCCTGGAGGCAGGATCACCATTTCAGACTGAGGTCGAGTTAAGAAAATCCTGATTTTATAGTCAAAATAATTCTGGAAAACAGTGGGGCAGATGACATCGTAGAGAGCACAGCTCAGGATGAATGTGGGATCCCAGGGTGAACCTGAAGAAAGGATTGGAAAAATACCATTAAAATAGACAAAGAAGACATTTGGGTTTTGTTAACAGTATCCAAAACAGAATTGTTTCTTCCTGGAATGCCTAGTTTCAGAATAACACTCACATAAAAAAAAAAAAAGAGTGTACACCTGGAAGAGCTACAGCCCCAATGAGTAAACCAAAGAAGCTAACATTGATCCAAGGAAGGAGGAAAAATCACTGCGATTTTTCAGTTTGGTGGGATATAACTTTCTAGTTCATCCTTAAGATTGTCTGAATTGAGCGACCTCCACTGGAACAAGCCTTGAGCCAGTGACTTCAGTGGGAACAGGCCTGAGGCAGCAACCTCCACAGCAATGGGCATGAGCCAGTGACCTCCACTGAAGCATGTACAAGGGAGCCACCACTGAGAGAGCAGGCTCAAGACAGAAATTTCTGCACCACCAGGCCCTAGCCAGCAACCTCCTTCAGAGCAGTCCTGAGTCAGTAACCTCTGCTGGAGCAGGCCCAAGCAATCAACCTCCCTGAGAGTAGGCCCCAAAACCCCGGGATTGCAGAGCAACCGAACACCAATTAAAAACCAGTGGTCTTAAAACAGTAAGACTTGAGCAACCAAATATAGATGAAGCAGAAGAAAATGACCTAAAAAATAACTTTAGGAGAATGTTTGAGGCTGTTAAAGAGGAAATGAAAAATTTCCTCAAAGAAATGGAGGAAAGGACAAACAACAACAACAAAAAAATCAACAAATCCCTTAAGGAAAATTAAAAAAAAAAGCAATCAAACAGTGAAAAAACTGTTCAAGACTTGAAAACAGAAATAGAGACAATAAAGAAAACACAAACTGAGGGAATTATAGAAATTGAAATTATGAGGAAAAGATCAGGAACCACAAATGCAAGCATAAACAGCAGTATACAAGAGATGCAAGAGAGAATCTCAAGTGCTGAAGATACAATAGAGGAAACAGGTCAAAGAAACATTAAATCTAGCAAACGCTTAACAGAAAATATCCAGGAAATATGGAACACCATGAAAAGACCAAACCTAAAAAAAAGGAGAAGTCCAACTCAAAAACACAGAAAATATATTCAATAAAGTCATAGAAGAAAACTTGCGCACCTAAAAAAAGATGTGCGTATGAAGATACAAGAAACTTAGAGAACACCAGATAGACTGGATTAAAAAAAAAGCCCCCTTGCCACATAATAAAACACTAAACATAAAGCATAAAAAAAAAAGAATATTAAGAGCTGCAAAAGAAAAAGGTCAAGTAACATGTAAAGGTAGACCTATCAGAATTACACCTTACTTCTCAGTGCAAACAATGAAAGCCAGAAGGTCCTAGTAGAGCATAATGCAGACATTAAGAGACCACAGATGCAGCCCAGACTACTATACCACCAAAACTTTCAATCACCATAGAAGGACAAAACAGGATATTCCACGACAGAACCAGATTTAACCAATACCTAGCCACAAACCCAGCCCTACAGAAAGTACTAGAAGGGAAGCTGCAACCCAGTGAAGTTGGCTACATCCTCAAAACGCAGAAAATAGATGATCTCACAGCAGCAAATACCAAAGAAGAGAAAAAGAGACACAATACACTACCAACAACAAAAACTAAATTAACACAGGTGATAGCAATCACTGGTAATTAATATCCCTTAATATAGACTCAACTATCTATAAAAAGATACAGGCTAACAGATTGGATACAAAAACAGAATCCACCCTCTGCTGCATACAAGAAACACACCTCAACCTCAGAGACAGATATTGCCTCAGAGTAATCTAGTGGACCTAGGAAACAAGCTGGTGTGGCTATCCTAATATCTAACAAAATAGACTTCAAACTAAAATCAGTCAAAAGAGACAAAAAAGGACATTTCATATTAGTCATAGTAAAATCCAACAAGTTGAAACCTCAATACTCAACAGGTATGCCCCCAATACAAGGGCACCCATATTTGTAAAAGAAACACTTCTAAGGCTTAAACACACATTAAACCCCACACACTAACAGTGGGAGACTTCAACACCCCCACTCTCACCAATGGACAGGTCTGTCAGACAGAATTTAACAAGAAATAAAGGAACTTACAGGTGTTATGACTGAAATGGACTTAACAGACATCTATAGAACATTCCATCCAAACATAAAAAAATATACCTTCTTCTCAGCACCTCATGGAACCTTCTCAAAAACTGACCACATACTAGGTAACAAAGCAAACCTCAACAGATACAAAAAAAAAAAAAGTGGATTAACCCCATGTATCTTGTCAGATCACCATGGCTTAAAATTAGAATTCAACAGCAACACTAATTCCAGAAAGCCCACAAACACATGGAAATTAAACAATGCTCACCTGAAGCATCAATGGGTCGAGGAAGAAATAAAGGGAGAAATTAAATAGTTCCTAAAATTCAATGAAAATGACCACACAACATACCCAAGTTTATGGGACAGAACAAAACCAGTGTTAAGAGGAAAGTTCCTAGCACTAAATGCCTACATAAAGAACCTGGAAAAACAAAATAAGAACAAAGAAAACAATACAAAGAATCAATAAGGCAAAGAGTTGGTTCTTCGAGGAAATCGACAAAATAGACAAATGTTTATCCAAACTAATCAAAAGGCAGAGAGAGGAGGAGAGACCTAAACAGAGAACTCTCAACAGAGGAATCTAAAAAGGCTCAAAGACAATTAGGAAATGATCAACATCCTTAGTCAGCAGAGAAATGCAAATCAAAACAACTCTGAGATTCTATCTTGCACCTGTAAGAATGGCCAAGATCAAAAACACCAATGACAGTTTATGCTGGAGAGGATGTGGGGTAAAGGGAACACTCCTCCATTGCTGATGCGAGTGCAAACTGGTACAGCTACTTTGGATATCAGTATGGCAATTTCTCAGAAAATTAGGAAACAACCTACCTCAAGATCCAGCAATACCACTTTTGGGTATATACCCAAAGGATGCTCAATCGTACCACAAGGATATGTGCTCAACTATGTTCATAGCAGCCTTGTTTGTCATAGCCAGAAACTGGAAACAATGCCCCTTGACTGAAGAATAGATAAGAAAAATGTGGTACATTTACACAATGGAGTACTGCACAACAGAAAAAAAAATGACACCTTGAAATTTGCAGGCAAATGGATAGAGCTAGAAAACATCATATTGAGTGAGGTAACCCAGACCCAGAAAGACAAACATAACAAAAGAAAATCAGTCCACAAATCACAATCCCAGAGAACCTAGGCAACAATGAGGACCCTAAGAAAGACATACATGGGTCTAATCTACATGGGAAATAGAAAAAAAACCAAGATCTCCTGAGTAAACTGGGAGCATGGGGACCATGAGAGAGATAGAAGGGGAGGGGAAAGGATGGGAGGAGAGCAGAGAAAAATATATAGCTCAATAAAAAAATGTTCAAACTACAAGGGACTGTATACTTTCCCACTAAAGGCTGCAAAGCATCAGGAGCTTTCCTTCAATATTCATTTCAGCCTTAGACCTATGGCTCATTGCTAAGTTATAAATTTTTATCAATCATAATTAGATTCATGGCTTTCAAATGGCAAGTAATTACATAAAGCAGCATAGTTGTTTCTTATACACAATTTAGGAGTTAATTTTTGAATGATTTTTTATTCCTGTTTAAAGTAGTATCTTTGATTACTGTCTTAGGATTACTACTGCTGTGATGAAACACCATAACCAAAATAAGGTTGGGGAGGAAAGGGTTTATTTCAGTTTACACTTCAGGGTAATAGTCCATCCCTGAGGGAAGTCAGGGCAGGAACTGATGCAGAGGACACAGAGGGGTGATGCTTACTGGCATGATCCCTATGACTTGCTCAGTATACTTTTCTTTCTTCCTTCTTCATTTCATATATATCCCATATCCCGGCACCATCAGCATAGTGATGGTAAAACCCACAATATGCTGGGCCCTCCTCCATGATCACTAATTAAGAAAATGCCGTACAGCTGGATCTTCTGGAGGCATCTTCCCAATAGCTTCCTTCCTTCCCGGTTAGCTTGTGTGTCAAGTACAGTTGCCTACATTCTACCTATAGTTTAAAAAGTTTCATAGCCTCATTACTAACCTTTCAAACCCACCTTATCATTACACTTCTATATTCTGATGGTTTGTAAGTTTCCTTTAGTACTGTCCGTTCTTTCCCTATTATAATTTTTCTGTGCAGATTGAATCGAGGGCCTCATCCATGCTAGGCAAGAGCTCTACCACTGAGCTACATCACTAGTTCTTTCTAATTAAATTATAATTTGTATTATTTGTCAGTGAACTTTAGTTAGCTGCTAATGGACCAAGTTATATTCTGATAGCTTGGTTTTGGGCTTACAATGTTTTCACACCTGTAGTATTTTAAAATTTTAAATATTCATTCTGTTTACCAATTTAAAAAACTTAAATCTTGCTGGGCAAAGTGGTGGGGCACACCTTAAATGCCCAGCACTTGGGAGACAGAAGCAGACAGATCTGAGTTCGAGGTCAGTCTGGTCTACAAGTTAGTTTCAAGATACCTAGGGCTGTTACACAGAGAAAACCTGTCTAGAAAAAAGCAAAAAAAAAAAAAAAAACAAAAAAACTTTAAATCTTGTTCAGGAAGTGAGTTAATCAACAAATATTATATATACTGATAACCAAAATTTGAAATTGTTATATATGATTTTCTACTATAATATGAATGACCTAAGTTATTTAGGTTATCATTTTTTTAATGCCATAGCTAAGGTGGGAAAATTAATAAAACTGATCTACTCTACCAGGGTAGGAGGAATGACAGACATGGGCAATCTGAGGTTTGGTGCCTAGAAAGAGCAGTGGGCAAGCTATTAAGAGAATTTAGCATAGAATCATTTATTTTAAAATTATTTACAAATTTAGCATTAGTCTCATTTTTTTTTTTTTTTTTTTTTTTTTTTTTTTTTTTTTTTTTTTTTTTTTTTTTTTATTTTCGAGACAGGGTTTCTCCGTAGCTTTTTGGTTCCTGTCCTGGAACTAGCTCTTGTAGACCAGGCTGGTCTCGAACTCACAGAGATCCGCCTGCCTCTGCCTCCCGAGTGCTGGGATTAAAGGCATGCGCTACCACCACCCGGCGCATTAGTCTCATTTTACGTACCTTCTAAGAACCCCTAATTCTGCCTGGATATAGCATACATTAGTCAAACTACTTAGCTATTTTCCTTTTTTCTCTTTAAGGAATCATCTATTGATTTCATAAACTATGTTGGAAACTCAAGTATTTTACTCATTTTTTACCAGCGAACTACTAAAACTTTACCTTTAGCACTTTTTATCAAAGTTGCTACTTCACTCTAAGGTCAGTCGGGTTGTTTGAAATGCACCTCCACGATCCTTCCCTCCGCTTCTTTTGACTATGTTGAGCCCAGGGTTTCAAGTCCTCTGGTCAACAAGTATTCCAACACATCCACCTTAAAGACACTGCCTCTGACCCTGGAATATGCTGGTTTGGTCAGAGAGGCTGGCCATCTAATCCCAGAGCTAGGTATACAGGGGCATGCTGTTGTGCCCACTTCTTTACATTGGTAAAAGGAATTGTATTCAGGGACTGGCAAAATGGCTAAGTGGAGGGGCACTGGCCACCAAGCTTGAAAGGAAAGAACTGCCCCAAGTTGACCTTTGACCCCTGCACCCCTTCCCCAGGTAAGTAAATGAAAACTTTTAAAAAACTTAAGTACTCATGCTTGTATAACAAGCCCTTTAGGACTGAGCCATATCACCAGCACTTTTTTCTCTTTTGAGAAGCATTTTCTTAGTATTTCAGAGTAAGACAAAGCACCATTTTAACAAAATGCAAATGTTTAATTTTTCAAAACTTAACTATACTAATGAAAATAAATTATAGACAACCTTCAATATTTGTACATTATCTTCATATAACTATAACAGTGCTTTCAAAAGACATCTTGTAAAGGATATTTCCACAATACCATGTTTCAAAAATAGGGCAACATTAAAGAACATTAGTCTGAAATATATCTCACAATGCTGAGAGGTATACTGTTCTTTATCAAATTAACCATACTTTTATTCAAAATAACATGGCTTTTAATGACAATTATTTCTTGTCCATTTCAGTTATTTCTTGGATCCAAAACAAGATCTGTGTATTTATTTCTCTGAAGACATCATTTGTCGACCGTCCTTTCACTGCCATGGAATGATTTGCCTTCTCAATCCAGTGGATTTTACTGGGAGCGCGCATCTTCTGTGCCACCTTCTCCAACAAGTTCTAAAGAGGAAAGAGAAAAAGATTACCTTTCCTTCATCTGTACTGGACGGGCACTCCCTCCAGAGGACTCACTAAATACCTGCTCTACATGCAACTTTAGAGACAGTGCGGTACATAACGAGTATCTACAGCGGTGTCAGTCCGCTTCTCTCAAACATCCTATAACAGAATACACCGAGCATTTGTTGACAAGGAAAACTTTTAGGCAGGTTAGAGTTATTCAAATTGTTTTCCCAAAAATCTTTCTCCCAAGAAAACTGTGTGTTCTGGAAAACAGTAGTTCATAATACTTAGCTAATATTCAGTAATATATGAATTCTGCTAACGCTTACTTGAGAGACAATAACAATATGCCACAAAGCTGAAATGATAAACCAAATGTATACCCTGGTATCTCCCAAATCATAACAATCAGATATTATTAATTCTTCAAATAAGGATGAAATCTATTTACCAAATCCCTTTCTAGGGAGATCCATTTTATTAGTATGCTTTTATTTTTATGTGCTACAAAGCTACAGGGTAACAAAGACACACAACTAAATTAGACATAAGCATTTTTTGTCTTGTTTCTGACAGGGTGGATGTAGCCCCAGCTGACCTGGAACTCCCTATATTCAAGGCTGGTCTTGAACTAACAGAGACCCACCAGCCTCTGTCTCCTGAGTTTGGGATTAATGGTGTGGGTCACCAGGTCCAGAAGCTGAATATGGCAGGCAATAATCTTGCCTCTAATATAGTTTACTCATACAAATACAGAGTTCCAATTCACCTTTTCACACATTTCATCTGCTGAACCTGACACAAACAGTACAGGATCCTTTATACGAAAGAGATCTTCGTCCCTGAGTTTCTGCTGCTGCTTTGGATGGTGCAGTGGGTAAGAAATACAAATGAGACCTCGAACAAAATCATCAGTGTCATCTAGCTCAGTGTGACACATTACAGAAGCAGCTGCTCTTGAGCCCATCGAACGACCTAAAACCAATTAAGTTCAATTAGAAATATAAATATTTACATACAATAGTAGCAATGGTATGGTAAAATTAGCTTTGCTGTTCTTCATACTTACAGAGGGAAAAAAAATCACAACTCAAAAGAGCAGCAAGCAACAAATTCTAATGCTTTTAATGGAATCTTACAGCTTTATGAAAAGCTAAAAATTGATCTAGCTTACCCCAAATTTTAAAAAGAAACAATTATTTTCTCAATACTTAAAAGGGTGAAGAAACTCTCAATGAATCATTTGCAAGAGTAATAAAATGTAATGATTAAGAGAATCTTATTTTATATTTAAACACATAAATGCCTTAAGCATATAAAGCTTAATAAAGTATCAAGGTTATGTATGAAAACAAAATAATTTGTTTTGAAGACAGGGTTTCTCTGTTTAACAGCCCTATCTGTCTTGAAACTCACTCTGTAGATCAATTAGCCTGGCCCCCAAATCACAGAGATTCGCTTGTCTCTGCCTCAAGTGTGGGGATTGAAGGTATGCGCTATTACCCAGCTAAAACAAATTAATTCTTAAATTAACCTCCTGCTATCAGTCTTAATATTTATAATGAAGTTATTACTAAAGCTTACCTCCAAGAAAAACACCAGCAAGTTTGTATTCTCCTGAGGTCTTTAGGTAATTCTAGATAAATCAAAAAAAAAAAAAAAAAAAATCAGTTCATGTCATACTCCACTGGATATTCTTGTCATTACTGATATATACAAAAATGTATGCAAAGACATAATTTACCGAAGATACAGTTCTTTCCTCTTCTTGTCATGTGTTCACTATTAATCCTTATGTCAGCTAATATGTCAGGGAAAATCAATTTGCCTTCATAAAAATATTCAAGCAGTAAACTGTTGGGACACAGTCCAAGAATGGAATCGTGAGAATTCTGAGTACTTGTGAGTACTCGAAGAAAACGAGTTCTGTGACCTCAGCTTCTTCAAATCACAATTGTTCTTGGCCTGTGTTCTCATGGGTCTCGCAGGCTCAGCAGACAGGAGTGAATTTACTTCAGCTGTAGTTATTCGCATGTCTCTATGGAAATACATGTTTTTGCAACGTGTCTTGTTCTTGAATATCTTATGTGATTCGACTTTTATTAACACACAGAATATAAATCATTTGATGCTCTAAACAAAATTGGTTATTGCATGAGGCTTTCGTCTGTCTAAATTTATTGGCTCCTTTCTCCCAGGTCTCACCACCTCCACAGTGGTAAACAAGTGGCACCCGAAAAGGGAAGGACCTGAAGTCAGCCATGAGAGCCAAACAGGGCAGAAACAAGGGAAGACTTTGCTGTACGCCAAATTGTGCATAATTTCTTTTTTTTTTTTTTTTTTTTTTTATTTATTTATTTGTTATGTGTATGGTGTGTATATCTGCGGGTGAGAGGAGGCCACCAGATCACATTACAGATGGTTATGAACCACCATGTGGTTGCTGGGAACTGAACTCAGGACCTTTGGAAGAGCAACCAGTGCTCTTAATCTCTGAGCCATCTCTCCAGCACCTGTGCATAATTTCTTAAAGAAATATGACCGCAAGTATTTTTTTTTTTTTTTTTGGTTTTTTGAGACAGGGTTTCTCTGTGGTTTTGGAGCCTGTCCTGGAACTAGCTCTTGTAGACCAGGCTGGTCTCGAACTCACAGAGATCCGCCTGCCTTTGCCTCCCAAGTGCTGGGATTAAAGGCGTGCGCCACTGACCGCCCGGCTGACCGCAAGTATTAAAATCACAACTACTAGATTGCTTGCAAGTTGATTATGATTATAATCCTGAAACTTTACATGAAGTAGTATGGGATAGTCTAAAATAATGTTATAAAGGCATTTAGCAAGGAGTAAAAGATCCTTGTTTAATTTGGGGTCACATAGGCATTGATTTCAACTGTTATTAAAATACTTATTAATCATGATAAAGAAATAAATAATTCCTTGAATGAATATAAACTGAGTAATTAGACCTTAAAATTGATAGAGGCAAAGAAGGAAGTTTTCCCTGTGCAGTAAAAATAATAAAATAAAAAATAGAAATGGTGACACCTATTTCAGGAATTGTTGCCTCAGCCCCCTCCTTTAAATACTTATCTCCATTGTATGAAAAATGACCTTCAAGTATGGGGTGAGGAATATGATAATTGACTTAATCTTGAATTGTCTCTACTTTCTGTGAGAATTTAGGAGTCCTATGTAAAAGCGAACTTTACAATCCAGGCAAGCTGGAGCCCGGGTGGGAAGAGCAATTCCTCTAGTCGTCTCCCTGCCTCACGAGCTGTCGCTTGGTACTTCCTGTGCCAGTTTCAGCAAAATCAAAATTCTTACCCGATTACACACTAACTAATCTATTTAAGACTCTGGAAGGAAAGACTGCATTGGACAGTCCTCACCCATTATTTCCAGAGGCAAAGGAAGAACCTACAGCTATTTGAATCCAGACCAAAAGAGCATTTATGTATCAAGTGGATTCTTTCAATGCCTTCGAACTTATTTTCCCCACTAAACTGTCTCCTACAGCTATTACAGCACAAGAGGATAATCCTTTGGATTATTTGCACCATAAGGGCCATAAAATATTGCTTACCTTATTTTTCCAGTTCAATTAGTAAATAAAGGCAGGACCCAATGTAAACAATTAATCATATGGGCCTCTTTCCAAGCTATTCTGTAACTAACAGTACTGGCCAGTTTGAATCTCTGTTGTTGGTGGCAGAAAATTCCAATGTTCCCACCATTCTATTATAATTCGTTTGTTTACGGGATGTTTAACAATTTATACACTTATGAATCACAATGACAATTAGATTTACCTAAAACATCTCAAATCAAAACCACTCTGGATATCCTATTAAAAAATAAAAATGGGGAGATTTGAAACATAGTCCAAGAATGGAGTCCAATGAGAATTCTGTGTGCTTGTGAGAAAATGCCAAGAAAGTAAGATTAGATTCTTGTAACGTCAGTTTCTTCAAAACAAAAAATTGTTCCTGGAATGGGTTTTTATGCTCCTCCCAGGTGTACTGGCTAGGAGGGAGTTTACTTCAGCTGTTATTTCTATGCCGCTATATAAAAAAAATGTATTTTTTCCATATGTGGCTTGTCCTTGTAACCGAACACCTTACTCATGCGATTAACTCTCAGAGTATAAACTGTCTGAAACTCTAAGTTAGCAACTGCATGAGACTTTAGTCCACCTCAGTTTTAGGTCCCCCTCTCCCAAGTGTGTGTCTCCAACTAGAGTGGTAAACAGTAAACTTGATAAAGAATTGTATTTTAAAAGCTAGTAGAAGTTTCAAATTTGATGAAAATACTAGCATAGAATGGTGGTATATTTGTATATGCATAATAGTGCAGTAGGTTTAATAACCTAGATTGGCATAACTATATTCTAAGGTCACATTATCCCATGTGAGAAAATTCTACATAGCTTCTTTGGCAGCAGCATGAAAGAACACTGACGATGTGAGCCTTCATCTCCATGAAAACAAACTGATGACAAAAAAGAGAAACATAAACACTAAATAGCCTATGAGCACTGCCACGTTTCTAAGGAAATTAGAAATTATTTTTATCTAAAAATTAGATAGCAAAATACCTTAAATTTATGAAGAATTTTAAGCAGAACCTTGTTACAAGTAAATATATTTTTCTTACCAAAACTGCTTTATATGCCTTAATTCTATGTACAATATTAAGGCCTTTGCAAGTAAATCTTAGGCAAAAAAACCCATGAGATGCAAGATGGGATGCCAGTGACATCAAATGAGGAAGATTCATATCTCCTGATGCTCCATGTGTAAGAATTATTCCATATGCTATGTTCTTGTTAGGTACCAAACAAACGGCATCCAGTAATTTATTTCCAAAAGGTATTTTTAATTTAACCTAAAATTCAAGAGAATAAAAGGATCAAATTATTTCCTTGACTATTTAGACAACTGAATAAATACATGTATTTGTTTTGTAAGACTCATGGCCTCCAAACAAGTCATGATATTTATAGTATTTAAGAACTGTTTACCGTCAGGTGCTTTAAGTGTTATGCATCAACTCTTGTAAGCATTCCTTATAATTCTACAAGGAAAGTGCTATTGCTACTTCCCAGATAAGGCACAGCAGATTAAGTAACTTGCTCAAGGTTACATAGTTTTTACTCCCCAACTCTAATTCTGTACTGCCTCTCACCATGCAAACTGAAAATAAGATTACACAGAACTGATGATTAACCCATTTCCCCATCTCCCCAAAAGTTTAATCTGAAGATACAGAACACATGATGCTATCTTACCTCCGTGTGACTCATTTTCACTGTTGAGTAATAAACACAAAGTGCATTACATCCAAGAAGCAAATGACATCTCCCTGAAAAGAAGATTCTGCTGTGAAAGGTGAGTTGTCAGACATGGGAATGACCCCAAAACTATGAATGAGCACATTCAAAAGCTGAAATAAACACAACCAGAAACTAGTTTTCTACAAACTGGTATCTATATTTATTACTTACTCTTGTATCACTTTCAAGATTTTTATGGGTACTCAAAACTAATTACAGGAGCTGGCAGACATAAGATAAAGCAAATGGGATACTTTGATGCAGAGGTCTTAGAATAGTTCATTCCAAATAGGATGCTGTACCTTTACAAAAATAATTTTGAAATATATTTATAAGAATATATATTTATAAGAATCTTCATTCTTGCTGGGCGGTGGTGACGCACACCTTTAATCCCAGCACTAGGGAGGCAGAGGCAGGTGGATCTCTGAGTTCAAGGCCAGCCTGGTCTACAAGAGCTAGTTCCAGGACAGCCAGGACTACACAGAGAAACCCTGTCTCAAAAAACCAAAAAGAATATTCATTCTTACTCCAACTTAATTTCTATATATCTACTAAATAATTTTCTTCATCATTCCTATTTCCTTATAATCTCGACCATTTTTAATTTAATTTCCCTGCAGCTATGAAATCATTTTCATCATTCCATTCCCCCTTTTCAACAGAAGTATGTAACCACAGTCTTTGTCATGTGATCCTACTGGCTCTGGGTTTGGCTACTGGAACATTTCAAAGTGCCACTTCTGAGTTGAGCTATGGCAAATTCCTACAAATTTAGCACTGAATTTTACCCTGAACCATAGAGAAAAACTATCCCAGGAAGTTTTTCATTTTCAGCAAAAATTCCATAATGACAGTTTGAGCAATTCTAAAGTCAAATTAAAGCCTGGAAATCAGTCTAAACCACAAGTGATGAAGAACCATCAAGCCACGGTGGCTCTTGTGACTGCTCTTCAGTACCCATTCCTTTGCATTTTAGGAGAGCTTTCGCTTTTCAGCATATCACTTTGCACCACAGTTTCTATTGTCAGCCATAGGCCTTCACTGGCATTTGTTTATTAACTAGGTACACAGTAATACGGCTCAAAGCTCACAAGACACCAAGAATATATTGACTCATTCCACTTTTGCCTTGCACTCAGAACTCCTCTCAAGGAAACCGGTATTACTTGCTTCTTGTGACTCTTTCTAGGTGATATTATACTTACAGGTATATCTACTTATAGGTATATATATTTTTTTTTAAATATTTATTTATTTATTATGTATACAATATTCTGTCTGTGTGTATGCCTGCAGGCCAGAAGAGGGCACCAGACCTCCTTACAGATGGTTGTGAGCCACCATGTGGTTGCTGGGAATTGAACTCAGGACCTTTGGAAGAGCAAGCAATGCTCTTAACCTCTGAGCCATCTCTCCAGCCCCTTATAGGTATATTTGTAAGAAAATTTCATAGGAGAGGAAATGCTACATCAAATATGTTCATAATTTAAAAAAATTACTTTTCATTTTAATAATAGGCAGCACATACATTTATCAATTATTTTGTGTTGCATGTATTTATGTGCAAGCGCACATATATGTGTGCCTGCATGTGTCAGCCAGAAGCTAACATCAGGTGTCTTCCTCTACTACTCTTATTTGAATTTGGAGCTCATCAATTTGGGTAAGCTGGTTGGCTACCCAATAAGCTTTAGTTACTCTGGGTTCACCCAGTTTAGGCCTGGTTTCTAAATGGATGCTGGGGATCAAACAATATTCCCAGCTTTTACAACTGGTATTTTATCAGTTGGATCATCTCCTGAGGTCCCAGTATAAAATTTAAAAAAATAAAAATGTTGGCGCACGCCTTTAATCCCAGCACTCGGGAGGCAAAGGCAGGCGGATCTCTGTGAGTTCGAGGCCAGCCTGGTCTACAAGAGCTAGTTCCAGGACAGGCACCAAAGCTACAGAGAAACCCTGTCTCGGAAAAAAAATAAAAAATAAATAAATAAATAAAAATAAAAATGTAAATAGTGAGGTCTCTTTGCATTTAATTTACTATTAAATTCCCTACTATTTGCCAGGAGCAACCATTAACTGGTGTGTGTGTGTTTGTGTGTGTGCGCGCATGCGCGCGCTTCCTCATTGTCTTGTTCATCCCAGCCCTACTGTCTTGGGTCTGGAAGTTATTAATATGGATACTAAAAAGTTTTGAAAGTTGAAAGAAAAGTAGATGGAGAAATTATGGCTTTGGCCCTCATTTTCATAAAGGCCCTCATTTTCATAAATATATCTTAAATATATACCTGTCTTGGATTCTCTAGTTTAAAAAAGTCTTTTTTTGTTTGTTTTTTGAGACAGGGTTTTTCTGTGTAAACAGTTCTGGCTGTCCTGGAACTAGCTTGGTAGGCTACACTGGTCTCAAACTCACAGAGATCCATCTGCCTCTGCTTCCCAAGTGCTGGGATTAAAGGCCTCCACCACCCCCACCCCCACACCATTATTTTTGTCAAAATAAGCCTCCTTCCTGTCTTCTAATCATGGGGGACATAAGCATTCAAGAGTGTGAAAGGGGAAAAGGAATCTAAATATATGCATGCTCCTTAAAAAGATTTAGCCTAACACTTCCTAAGTCTTCCAGCTCTGCCCACATCAATGCACTTCCAACTCTATCTGGTGCTGCCAGTTTCTGTGTGTTCTGAACGGTATGATTTATTCACACCAGTTGATGAGTTTTATTGCGTCCCTCACTGCTGGTTTAGTTTTTTTTTTTTTTTTCGAGACAGGGTTTCTCTGTGGTTTTGGAGCCTGTCCTGGAACTAGCTCTTGTAGACCAGGCTGGTCTCGAACTCACAGAGATCCGCCTGCCTCTGCCTCCCAAGTGCTGGGATTAAAGTCGTGCACCACCACCGCCCGGCTGCTTCTTAAGAGTTCATTATTCAACTTCTCTATTTCCCAAGGTTTCTATCCCAGTGCCCCCCCCCCCCCCCCCGTCTCAAGAAAAGAGGGGGAGCCAGGTTGGGTGGGTATGCCTATAATCTCAGCACGTGAAAAAAAAAAACAATCACTGCAAATTTGAGACCAAGCTGAGCAAGACCCTGTCTCAACAAAACCAAACACAAAACAACAACAAAAAAACCACCAAACATCCTTCCTTGTAATTTCGATGACATTTCAGAAAGCAGTAAAATTAGAAGCAGGTTTTCCATTTATTATCAACCTAGAAGGCTCTTCCAGATTAACCTGGGGTTTTGTTTTTAAGGACAAACTCTGCTCTCCGGAGTTCACGATGAACTTGTTCTTCACGACTGTTGCACACGTTTGTTCCATCCTGCTTCAGTAACCCTGAAAACGTCCCGAGGGTAACAGCTCAAAGCAAGTGATAAGTGTCGATTTTATCTCTGGCAATTTTTTTTTTTTTTCTGGAAGGATAAGGGAGGACCGAAGCCTGGCTCCGCCTCAACGTCCACAGCCAGCAGATGGAGAAAACAGCTACCAACCCGGTAGATGCAAGGTGACAACCGAATGCTGACCCTTAAATGCGGTTGACGAGGTACCGGTTCCAAATGTCGTTGATCAGCGGGGGGGGGGGGGGGAGAGTAGGGGGGAGGGGCTCCTTATACTCCGAGGCAGTTTTTGTTTTTTTTTTTTTGGGGGGTCCTACCTTCCACTCAGCCGTCAAAACACCCGGGCCACCTGACTTCCAGTTTCAAAAAAAAAAAAAAAAAAAATAAGTATTGTCTGTTACGTCTGCAGCAAACACGTCGGCTGTCACCGGTCGAACAAAACTGGGAGTCTTACCGGGGGTCGACTCACCAAACGAGAAAGAAAAAAAAAAATAATAATAATCCAAACCCGAGGTCAGGGGTCTGGATTCGCTCAACGGACGTGAAGCTCCAGGCCGGGCAGGCGCCCTCCCGCGGGAGCCCCTCACGTCTGGCGGGAGGCTCGGCTCCGGTCATCCGCGGCAGCCCACGGACGCACGAGTCTCCGCGGCCCGGCCCCCCTCCTGCCCGCCGCCGCCGTACCCACCCCGTGTCCGCCCTCCCGGGGCTGCTGCCCGACGGCGGCCGGCTTCCTCCGACGCCTCGGGCGGCCCCCGACGGACAGCCCCCGAGGAGCGGCCCGCCCGGCGCGGCCCCGCTGCCCCCGCTTCCCGCCGCCGCCGCCGCGCTTACCAGCGAACGCACGAGACACCGCCGGACGCCAACCGCCCTCACTCTCTTCGGGGAGCGAACTAACACGCTCGAAGCGACCGCCTCGCCCCCCCCCCAGTCAGCGCGGCCCCCTCCTGCGCACGCGCACGCAGGCTCCGCCCTCCCCGGCTCGTGGGACGCGCGCGCGGCACGCCGGGAAGGAGAGTTTTCTCTTCGCCGGAGCTCGGCCCCGCCTCCTGTAGGCGGGGAGCTGGGAGCGGGAGTCAGGGCGCTGGTGCAGCCGAGCAGCGCGGGAATGCCGCTCGGGTCGCCGCCTCGGCTTCTTCCGGTCCGTTCATCCTTTGGTTAGACGTGGTGTCAGCCCGGACTAGCCCTTTCCCCTCGCCCCGCCGTGGGTTCCTTATCCGCTTGGCTTTCAGGCGCGTCCACCCCGCTGCCGCATGCGCACAGGACAGCTATGCATGCGACCCCAGACAAAATCGTGCGCTTAAAACATATTTCCTAATTCATTTATTATTGGTGTTATTACTGCGACTTGCTTTCCTTTTTGCAGCTTTACTGCGTGGTTCAATGTAAGCTTTGTAGATGGGAAAGTCAAAACAGTGTCGAAAGATTGGATGCTCCTCACCTGTGCCAGGCTAGGCTAAGGCTCCCCCACTAACACTGACTGCCTAAACTTCTGGTCCGAAGGCTGTGTCGCTACCAACTTTGTGCCCTCACAGCAGCTGGATGATCCTGAGGCTTTAGGACCAACCACCCAGTACCTCCGCACTTCCTTCTTCAGAGACTCCTCACCCTCACCTGTTCCAGCCCATCAGATTGCACCTTTTACTTAGGTCTTCGCTCACGTCTTTTTCTGTCTTTCTTTTTTTATTTTTCAGTTTAAACTTCCTTAATGAAAAGATAGTGTGTGTGTGTGTGTGTGTGTGTGTGTGTGTGTGATTTGACTGAAACTCCTGGTATAAGATAATGCCAGGCAAATGTTTCCTGAATGAATCCCCCTCAGGCACAGTGATTTTAGTACCTAGGTTAATCCCAACTTCGAGAATAAATAAGACCACTACCACAATTTGAGCCTAATTTGAGGCAAGCTTGATTTTTATTAGGGTGCACCCAAGAGCTGGCCAGTGAGTAGTTTTACAGAGGGGAGACAATGGGGCAATATGGAAATTAAAAAAACAAGAAACAAAATGGAAAAAAAAAACACCCTTTAAAAATATCATGTGATCACCAAGTGATTAGTGATTAGGGTCAGGGAGGGTCAGGGACCAGGCACGCTCAAAAACATATCAAGGTCATGGGGTGGAGAAGGTCAGGTTCCAGGAACAGAGCTATTCAACTCTCACAGTAAAAAGAAAGTTATTTTTAAAAAATACAGCATAGCCGGGCGGTGGTGGCGCACGCCTTTAATCCCAGCACTCGGGAGGCAGAGGCAGGCGGATCTCTGTGAGTTCGAGACCAGCCTGGTCTACAAGAGCTAGTTCCAGGACAGGCTCCAAAACCACAGAGAAACCCTGTCTCGAAAAACAAACAAACAAACAAACAAACAAAATACAGCATAATGGCTCCTGCCTTTAAAATGGAGTCAGACAGGTTCCTCACTGACCCTCTTTCCTGGCACAGTACATACTAAGAAGCAATTGCCTGAAATTGCTTATCACAAGGGCTTTCTCAAGTTAGTCTTAATACTTTCAATTAACACTTCCTTGTTGTCTGCTAATCTCCCTTCCTTCCCTCCATCCATTCCTCCCCCTCCCCAGCCTCTCTCCTCACTTCTTTGGATTGTGGGGGATTGAACCCCAGGCTTTGTCCATGCAGACATGCCACCACTAAGCTACACTGCTAGTTCATATCTGCTATTCTAGATATGCTTTATTGGCTTTATGTGTCTGCGCTGAGTTTCAATTCAAGTACACAATTTGGTGATTTCCGGTAACTATACAGTCATTTGCAGCCGTCCATCAAGTTCTAAGCACACATCGTCTTTTCTAGAAGAAGCTTGCCACGTCCCTTTCCTACCTTGAACACCAGAGAACCCCTAACATGATTTGTGTGTTTAGACTTACCTTTTCTGGATGTAAAGTTCATGTAAATGGAGTCATGGAATGGGTTCTTTGATCTGTCATCTTGCATGTACCATGTGCAAGGGTACTCTGCTTCTTCCTACCAACTTATCACTGAATCCCATGCAACAGCTGTATGGATCGATTTACCAGTCCAGGGACATGTGGGGTATTGTGAACCATATTACTGCAGTGTTCAGAGGCTGCAGAGCTGTGTTGAGAGAAGCAGAACAAGACTTTAAGACATCAGGCTGCAGGCTACGAAGCTGGAGGGAGGGTTCCCAAGGCAAGAAATGTTAGGAAGGCAGCATTAGAAAAAAAAAGGCCATGTGTCCCACCCCTTAACCATTAGCCCAGGGAAACTGATCTCAGACTGCGACTTCCAGAACTGTAACAACACGTGTACGTTGTTTTAGATGACGAAGTATGTAATAGTTTTTTTTTTCTCTTCACAGAATAGGAAACTAATATAAAACCTTACTTATGGACCAAAATTTGAGTTCTGCATGTACTGGAATATATATTTTCTTGAAATTATTCTTATCTTAGAAGCTTTACAAACATGGGTAGTAGGCCAGATTTGCTCTGTGGGTAGTTTAAAATGTTCTAAATCAAAGCCGGGCATGGTGGCCCACTCCTTTAATCCCAGCACTCAGCGGGCAGAGACAGGTAGATCTCTATGAGTTTGAAGTCATTTTGCTATACACAGTGAGTTCCAAGCCAACCATGATTACCTACTAAGACCATGTCTTAAAAAAAGAAAAGAACTTAAAGCAAATTAAATAACCACACGGTATAAAAGTCTCAAGAAGTAAAAAATGAGAAAAAAAATTGAATGTCTAAATCAATTATGGTACCAATTAATTCAGCATGACCAAAGAAATAATGATCATGGCTTTTTACACTGCTTCAAAATTAAAATGCTATTATTGTTGTAGTTCATGAAAAATGAATGCAACAAAACCAGAAAAATACAATATGAACAGTTTCAATAGATGCCTGAAAAAACAATTGCTATTTAAAGTTGATAAACTTTAATTAGTAAATTTTTAATTTTTTAGCAGTGGCTTATCATAATTTACAGCAACAGTCAATCTCCAATTAACATATTTAGATTAGTGCTAAGCAGACTCTACTAGGCATTCCCGTGATACCACTTTTAGCCACAACCCATACTTAATTAGTTTATTGATTTTAACTTTCCATTCTTCTATTCCCTGATCTATCTTTGGAACTTATATACTATCTGAAGACATAGTAGGTGCTCAATAAACATGCATTGTGAGAATCCCCATTAGTGATGGTTAACTTGGTCGGGCCATTCCCTGGTGTAAGGTCAAGCATTCTGGATATTCTATCAGGGCAGTTTTCATTGAGATCAACATTTAAATGAGTAGACTTGGAGATTGACTGTAATGATGTGGGTGGGACTTGTCTAATTGGAGGAGAAACATGCGTGGTGGGACTAAAGGCATGTACCAGCATGCCTGGCCTCCAGCTGCAATTTTTTTTTGTTTTTTTTGTTTTTTCGAGACAGGGTTTCTCTGTGGCTTTGGAGCCTGGAACTAGCTCTTGTAGACCAGGCTGGTCTCGAACTCACAGAGATCCGCCTGCCTCTGCCTCCCGAGTGCTGGGATTAAAGGCGTGCGCCACCACTGCCCGGCCAGCTGCTACTTTAATTGCATTTTAAAGTAATTATTCCTTTACCCATTTAAATCTGTTGCCCCTTCCAGGTCCAGGGAAGTCTGTCAGACCCTAAAAAGAATGGTCTCTGTACTCAAGATGCTTAAATCTGGGGTGGAAGGGAGAGTTTATAGGCGACCATGGCAAAGGATGGTGACAGGGACCTGACATTTCTGAAGTAAGCTGGACAAAGAAGAACGGATCCTGCTTCCACACCAAGGGAAATGCAAATACCAGGGCAGGGTGGACGGTGAGAGGGTTCATGTTGGTTGGTCGTTAACAGACCTGACTACAGCTGAGGCAGAGGCCAGATAAAGGCAGTTCTACCATGTTTTATTACAGTGAGGTTTGGCTGTGACTGAATGAATAGTCATTCCAAGATGAAGCAGCTCACAAGAGACAGAGTTGTCGGTATTTTAAGAGAGAATCACACGTCTTCCAGGCCAGCTTGACATGCAGCTCAAACTGGTCTTGAACTCACGGCGGTCCTCTTGCCTCAGTCTCGGGAGTGTTGGAATTACAGGCATGAACCACCACAATTAGGTGGGTTTTGTTCTGTTTTTTGGAGGTCTGTCTGATTCAGAGCCAGCAGTCAGCAGGCCGGAATCAAGGACCCAGACTTTCCTTCTTCTACTCATAGTTAATAATTGGTACAAAATAGGCCCTTAAAATAAGGGTGGTTTTATTATCAAAATTTAAAAATGTTTTGTAAAAGACAGTCATGGGAACACTGCATTAAGAAGAAACACTTTGAGAACGCAGTCACTGATAGATTTTACACTGTTTTTGGATTAATACTTAAAAATAACCTTCTTTACAGTTAAGAAGTGTCTTTGGAGCACCATCATTTGAATAGAAGATATTTTGCTCATCAGAGTTCATCTTTGGTCTGTAATTAAGAAGAAAAAGTTAAGATCCACTAAGAAATCTTAGAATCAAGAATACTCTTACAAAACAATTGAAATAAACAAACAAAAAAAACCCAAGTTTTCTTTTAGGTGTCTTAAGGACTCAGGACTATTTCTTGACGACCAGAATCACCCACCAGGTATAAAATCACACTCAGCTTCATGGGAGTGAGTGATGGGGATCTTAAATACCCAGGGGTCTGTGTCACCACCACACCTGTGTTACAGATACTGCGTGTGAAGAGATGGCCTAGACAGATTCAAACGTCCAATAGTTGGGGGAAGATGATGATCTGGTACCAATCTATCTAAATCACATAAGAAATAGAAAGGAAATGAAATTGCCTCATCTCATGCAGAGCCAAAAGAAACTGTTTCATTATCGGCTCTAGTGACTCACACAGCACAGACAGGAATTAGCATAGATGATGTACCAGTGAGTTAGTGGCGAATCATTTCTCAAAATAGACACACAAAACTGCAAAGAACCAGAATTTCTCCTCCTAGACGGCCACGGTGTACAGAGTGCCACCAGGCCGACAATAAGCTACCCAAAGTTTAACGAGCATTCGGAACTTCTGCATTTTTCACAGGCGGTGAGCTATCACACAGACTGGTTCTTTCACGCCACTGGAGACAGAAAATTAGTCTTGTTACCTTTCTCCTATGGCACGTGCAAGGGAAGAGGTCATCCTCAGACTGTGGCTCTACCCTCTTCATACCCTCTCGGATTTGGGGCTTGTTCACTTGTAGATTGGCATAGCCCTGTTCAACAGCAATGAGAAAAGCATTTCGTAAGCAGCTCTTCAAGTATATTCACCGAATGAGACACACAGGAGCTTACAAGTAAAGCATTCCTTTAATGTATATGTACTTAACTGTTACCTACAGTGTCCTCCAAAACTATCCTAAATGCCCAATACACTCCTGATTGTACAGTGAACACTGGCTACCCATTTCAAATAAACCCCTTATTAGACAACTCTGTGAGCGTGTGTGTGTATGTGTGTGTGTATGTATGTGTGTAATGTGGATGCCAAAGGAGAACATCAAATGTCTCTCTTAGTCTCTCTCCACATTATTTTTAGAGGCAGGGAGGGTCACTGAACCTGGAGCTCACTGATGGACTAGATTGGCTAGCCATGAGCCTCTACTTATCTCTGTTTCGCAATGCTGGGATTACAGATAAGTTCTGCCACAAATACATCCTCACAGGGCTGCTGGGACCTATCATTCAGTCCTATCTCGTTTTGTAGTTTTGGAGACAGGATATCACTATGGTTGGCCTACTGATATGTAGATGACACCGGTATCAATTGCAGCAATCCTCTGTCTTCATGTCCTGAGTGCTAGGATTACAGGTGTGAGCCACTACACCTAGCATATTCACATATAAAAAAACCATTGCTTTGTTTTTAATTATGCGTCTGAGTGTGAGTATGTGCATGAGTATCGATGCCAACAGAGGCCAAGGGGTCAGGTGTCCTGAAGCTGAGAGTTACAGGCTGTTATGAGCTGTCCGACATGGGTGATGGGTTCTCAGCAAGAACAGTATGTGCTCTTAACTGCTGAGCCATCTCTCCAGCCCGAAATTGCCAATTTGTATGACTAAATATTTCTTTGTAACTACCTTCTGCTTTAAGTGAAGCTAATGTTGCACAGAAGCCTCCCTAGAACACAGTCCACTTCTTCCTTCCCCACCAAGGCTGCACGAGTCTGAGTCATCACCTTTCTTGATTATAGTCCTATTCTGCAACGGGCACTGTGCAAGGTGTGGATGCCACACATTAGCCAAATAAATGTCACAACCCAATGAATCTGTAGATGTTCAGTCTGTAGCCCCTAGTCTAGCTCACTGGTTTTACTCTCTCTGAATCCCTTGACTATCCTCTAGGAAAGGTTATAAGATAGACCAGTACAAACCAGAGACAGTCCAACTTTCCTCTGTAGCAGAGCCTAAGATATGGTGTTTGATATTTGTACTTCTAAGATAAGAATCTTAATTCAGCTCCACTGTTACTGTTTACTTCCGCATTCTTTTTTAAGATAAGTCTTTTAAATCATCAGGTTTGTTGTGATACCAATTTATAAATTCTTGGTCCATGAAAATAATTTTCAAGAAAAGGTATGTTATTTGCAGCCAAGATTACACTTTGTACTTTGCTGAATGAAGACCTTTTCATAGTTTTACTGTTTGATTACCTACAGTACCCAGTATTGCCAAGCAGTTCCCCCACGCAAATACTAAAGAGGTTTGACCCTGCCTAACCCCCAAATTAGATGAGCCTGGGATTGTTTGAGGGAGTACAGTCATAGATTCCTTGAACTCTCAACCTGTCAGGCCATAGGCCTTTTCCTGCTCAAGCCCCACCCCCCGAGCCTAGGCCCTCAGGCCTAATATCAAAGCTTCTCATTGTTAGTATTCAACATTGTTTTTTTTTTTTTTTTTATTTTCCCTTACAGTACCCAGAACTCAACCCAATGCCTCACACATAATAGATGTGTGCTGCAGAGTTAAGCTACACTCCAAGCCTCAGACACTTATTGCTTAGTATTTGTATCTAATTCTTACTAAAGTGGCACACATATGCCTTTATATTAATACACTTTTAGACAATTTTACATGAACTATTGCTTGACTATAACATATCTAACATATCTAGTCACAAGCAATATGAAAGGTGTGTGTGTGTGGTGTCTGAGTGAAAACACTAACCTGGAGAAGTTTGAAGTAATAACAGAATATATCATCACCCATTAGATTATTTCTCGCAAATTCTTGTCCTGCTTTTGCTATCTTCTTTGCCTATGGGAATTAAAAGAACACCCTTTAATGGAGCTGACTCCTTCTCTTGCAGACACATGCAAACAGACCTTCAGACCACACAGGAAGATGAGACAGAAAACTTATCTTTGGGAGTAGCCTTAAGTGGCAAAGGTGCATTTCACAGTGTACGTTTTGTTCAACCCAGAGAGGTTTGCAAGATTTGAAGTCCAAGTTGCCATGTGGGAAGCCTTAGAGATAAGCCTGCCTTGGTAAGAGGCGCTAGACGCCAGCAAAGTAACAATAATCAAGGACAGAGTTGCGCGTTCTCTCTCCCTTCCATTTTCAGCAGACACCAAGCCTCAAGCTTAGTGGTTACTGACATCTATTGCCAGACGCGCGCTGCTTATGCCCCCATACTATCAACACCAGAGTTCAGCAGAATGGTCAGCTAATCTAAAGTGCTGTGGTTACGTTCCCCTTGAGGGGAACTGCGGACGACCCTTGGTCAGGCAGCACCCCACGTATAGGTAGAAGCTGTATCTAAGCACGAGAGTTCAGGCTTGTTTCCAACCCTCCCGTGCGGCGGTTCTGCAAGGAGGAGCAAGCCTGCTAAGGGAATGGCCTTACCTCCGCGTCATGATCTTTTGCCCACTTCAGCTTCTCCAGCAGGTCGCTCAGGTTGCTTTTGACCGGGATGTAGTGCTTCCAGGGCTGCAGCTCGCTGTAAAAATGTTCATAGTAGATAGAGTCCTGCTTTAGAACCACGCTGTCGCCGACCAGGAGGTAGGGCAAGCGGTACGCGGCCACGGTACCGTCGATATTTATTTGATACTTGTGCTGTAAAGCAAGAGAGTACAGGAGACTTCACTCTCTCGTTTCTACTTTTTTTTTTTGTTGTTGTTGTTTTTTTCGAGACAGGGTTTCTCTGTAGCTTTAGAGCCTGTGCTGGAACTAGCTCTTCTAGACCAGGCTGGCCTCGAACTCCCAGAGATCCGCCTGTCTCTGCCTCCCGAGTGCTGGGATTAAAGGCGTGTGCCACCACCGCCCGGCTTACTCATTGTGTTTTGTGACAGTTCCTCATCCCCTGGAACTTGTAGACTTTAGTTCCCTTTCCCAAAGTGTTATTTATACATAAATTGGAAAGCAGAAAGGGATCCCGCAGATGATGTCATACCTTGAAGAAATCAAAAAATGAAATGTGTTTCACAATGGGCCCATACAGGCTCTCATCATGCTTAAAGAAGAAGAAGTTGGTGAAAGCAGCGTCGATGAGCTCTGGGTGTTTCCTGCTAAGTTTGACCAGCTCTAGTCTCTCTTTGCGGCTGTCACGGCCCCTCCAGACAGCTGTGGCGTTCTTCCTTTCCCAGGGAGGCCCTGTGTTAGCTTGTACCGACATCATGTCCAGACTGACTCTAAAAGACAGGAAGCGGAACACTGTCTTCCTCCCAAACTGTCAATTCATACGATCCGACAGAAAAGGACTCCCTAAAGCGAGCAAACCAAGGCCCGGGGTCCACCCTGACCATGTCTCACCGGCCCATGGTTTCGAGGACAGAGTCAGTCAGGTCGTAGGTAGGCATCACGATATCCCTGGAGTCTGTGGAGCCACACCAAGAAAAGATCGGCTGGATGTTGGGATTTGATTTCTTTTTTTCCAAAGGCCAGTCCCCCAGGTTGACAAAAAACTCCACATCTGGCATTCTCACCTGGGGGTGGGGAGGACAAGAGCTTATTGACAGTATTTGAACGGCACACGATCACACACTCATCGGTTAACAACACTAGATGGTGCTTCTCTGTAATCCTCACAGTTGGGAGACAGAGGCGGCCGGAGGAACATGAACTGGAGGCCAGTGTGCTATATAGTTAATGTGAGGCCAGTCTGGGTTACACACTACCTCCAAAAATGGAGAAAGGGAAGTACAGAGGCATTTACTGTGCGTACATATAAGCACATGATGTACATATATGAAAATGTCATAATGAAACCCATCATTCGGTATGTTGATTTAACAAAATTAGTCACTGTACGGCTAACAGGCCAATCTTTCCAACTGTAGACAAGGACAATGACTTCAGATTAAATGAACAGAAACTGTTCAGAATATGGTCACGTGGATAAATAGCTTCAGTTTGCTTTCTGTGGTGTCCAAGTTGGCCAGTAGACTTAGTATAGAATCAAGAATCTGGCAAAGTTAATTTTTCTATTGTTCCAATATTGCCAAGAGACTCTAATGAGATCAGAAAGAGAAAGAGAGAGGGAGAGAGAGGGGAATGAGAGAGAGGAGAGTGGAGGGAGGGAGGGAAATTTGCTGGGAAACACAACACTTAAGGCTGAGACATTTTCTTTCCATGTGGCATTGCTATAGATTGTCTTACCCCCACAAGACATGCTTAAGTCCTAAACCCCAATGCCTTAGAGTGACCTTATTTGGAAATCAGACATTGTTGATTTAATTAGTTTACATGAGGCTACACAAGAATGTGTGTGTGTGTGTGTGTGGCTGTTGTAGAGGCCCAAAGAGGCCAAAAGTCAGAGAGTTAGGAACTTGTTTCAAGTTCATTCAAGGTTACTGTGCTTCTAACTGAAACAAAAGTCTCACCTAGTGGTAAAACAGAGACTTCTGCTATCTCAAGGCTGTTGTCAACAGGTGTGGCTACTTGCCAGACCTCCTGTTCCTGAAGTAGGAAAGTAGTCGGTTCCTACCTAAAACAAAAGTCTAAGGATCCAACAGTTCCCTTAATGGAAATCACTTGGGATTCCACCAAGGGAGTGGTTTGCCTACAGAGTGTTTGGTCTAGGGTGTGAATGTAGCCTGTGACTTTCAATTTGTATGTTAATGCAGTCTTTTGCTTTACTCCTACCTTTTGGGGTCAGGGGTATATTAGCCAGTTGGAAACTAAAGATGGGTGAATTTTCAGTACTCATTGAGAAATTCCCTCCTGATACTATCTTATATGTTTCTGCGTTTTATTATTTTCATTCACGTCTTCATATTCTTTACTATATTTCTAAATTCCCAATTCCTCCACTCTGGAGAAAGGTGTTTTTGTCGAGGCTGGCCCCTAACAGACTGTTAAACCAATGTGATTGGCATCTTTGGGAGAGAAGAAGGAAGAGGGATGGGAGGAGATGCAGAGACTCAGATTCTTGAGGGCAGAAGGCCATGTGACAAGAGGCAGAGAAGGGAAGGCCAAGAATAGAGGATCACCGGAAGCTGGGAGGAGCCAGAATCTTAAGAGTATGACCCTTCAGCACTTTGATTTCAGACTGGTGGCCTCAGAAATTATTCTCTGCTGTTTTAAGCTACTATAGCAGCCCTTAATAACTAACACATGTTCCAGGAAAAGCAAAAACAAAAACAAAACAAAAACAAAAACAGGACTTTAGGATAGCAAAATAGAAGGCACCAGAATAGAACACTCCTAATGTTGATGTTAATGATGTCTGAAAAATTAAACTGTAAAATATAGATTGACACTGTCCATCATAATGCAGAGAAGACCTACTAACCTTTCTAGTCAATGAAAGCAGTATGGCATCCATGAAAATCCTAAAGCCGACATGCTCACCGTGAGTCTTGATATAAACCTAGAAGAGAATTGGACATTTACTATGTGCGTGCAAAAGCCCTAGCAGATGTCGCTGAAGAAAAGACTTGTGAAAAGATGCACATAGGATGATGTTTAACAAAAGTAGCCATGTGTAATCAGATGCTCAAAACATATAGAGTCCAGAAAAACAAGCACACTTCGAGCATACTGTACCTTATTGTCCTTTAAAGTATAGTGACACAGGCTCTGCCTCTGTCCAAATCGTTTTGGGATTTCTGCTGCAATCTTTTCGGGATCAACAGTAGGGAAATGTGCCAGATCTTTTTGAATCTGGGTGATGTTTTCTGGACAGTTCATCTCCCGTAGCCAGGCTGCGCTGTCTTCCAAAGGGCAGTCACAGTTCTCATGATAAACTGGTCCTATTCATGCATAAACAACACAGTGGTGAACATTTCACTCAGCAACTGAATCATAGGAAACACATATGTAATGATCTGTCCTGTCCCTTTAAGAGACACGCCCCGCCCACGCCCCCATCCACTGAGCCAGTCAGATCTTCATTCCTGCTTGCAGCTTTTCCTGTCTCTCTAGAGTAGAGGCAGCTTCTGTCTTTCCCTTCCCCTTACCCCCTCTGCTCTTCTCCAGGGCTCCCCTTTCCCCTCTATAACCCACCAAATAAATATCCACCCTCGCTCTGCATGGTGTGCCTATCCATCTGTCTCTTGCCTCCCAGGGGGACCTGCGCTATGGTCTGGCATGCCCATCCATCTGCCTCTCCTTGTGGGACTGGCTGCCCCATTGAGGTCTCTTACCCACCACGGCGGCTCCCTGCCTGGGACTTGATGCCCTTTGTGGCCCACTGTAGCCACTTGGGGAACTGCACCCTCCCTGCCTGGGACTGCTGCTCTTGGATCCGCAGCTCACTGCCTGCAGACTAGGGGATCTGCAGCATTTTACTTTTACCATAACAACACACTCCATGAACTTCTGTCTGTCTTCTATCCTATCAGCTTCTCGCAGCTCTCCTTCCTATATTTTTCTACTCTGGCCTGCTTTGCACAGTGCAAATCAAGACAATGGGTAATAATTCATGCTCTATGTAGATATAATTCCTTACTCTATAATTCCTACACCTAAGAATAATCGTGGGGCTGGAAAAAATGACTTAGCAGTTAAAGAGTGCTTGCTGCCCTGGCAGAGGACCTATGTGAGGTTCCTAGAAACCACAACCACCCCTAACTTCAGGCCTAGGGGATCCGATACCTCTCTGGTCTCTGGGATACCAACATACCCCCATTATAGACACACATACATATAAAATTGTTATTTTAATAATAACCAAATAGTGGCAAAAGAATGAGGAATCTGTGTTCTGAAGAATAAAACTGAAATAAATTACTATTTTACTGGTTTATTATACAAATAAGTTTTTAGGGTGTCAACAGTACTTTTCTCAAGGGGCAAACCATTGCTAGTAACAGCGGAAGTAAACAAAGGACTCCTACCCCCTCTTTTTTTTTTCAGAGAAAAAGAAATATAAAGAGGTGAAGATAATCCTATAAACATCACAATGATTAATTATATATTTATAAAAATAAATGTATAAAGAAATGGTAACATAAAATCTGAACTGGCACTGTACTATTTCTTTCTGAAATCCTCAAATTCCATCCTGATCTAGTCAATCAGTGACAATGGAATTTATATACAGTTTAACGCTTCACAGATTGGACTGTACCCATGGAGTGCATTAGAATATAAGAGAACAATTCAGACACTTAAAAAAAAGAATCCTCAATTTTCTTGTGGTTTCATCTTCCTTGAAAGGGAAAATGAGAAAGTTCTCTTCTGGTCTTATAAGAGAAAACAGCAGAGAATTTCTCTATAACAGTGGGCTGGCAATGACAACCAAACCAAAGATCAATCCCTTTTTCTGCTTCAAGCCACCTCACTGGCTTCAAACTCACAGAGGTACTTGCCTCTGCGTTCCTCAAGGACCTGGTATCAAAGGTGGGTGCCACTACACCTGGCAATTTTAGTGATGATTATCAGTTACTTTTCATTCATTCATTCATTCAAGAATTATCTATGACAAATATCTAACTTGATTTTTTTATTTACTTATTTTTTCCATTTTTATTATACGTATAGGTGTTTTCTTTGCATGTATATCCTGTAGTGCCTTTGGAGGCGAGAAGAGGGTATCAGACCCCTGGGCCTGGAGTTACAGGCATGAGCTGCCATTATGTGGGCTGGGAACCAATCCCAGGTCCTTTGCAAAAGCAGTCAGCGTTTTCTTAACCACTGGGCTATCTTTTCAGCCCTGGTGATTCTTTTTTATAGCTAAGATTTGCCCATACATGCACATGAAATAAAGTCTGGGAGATGGCTCAGTGGTTAAGAGCACTGGCTGCTTTTCCAGAGGTCCTGAGTTCAATTCCCAGCAACCACATGGTGGCTCACAACCATCTGTAATGAGATCTGGCGCCTTTTCTGGCCTGAGGGCATACATGCAGGCTGAATGAATACTGTATACACAATAAATAAATATTTAAAAAAAAAAACAACAAAAAACAAAACAAAAAAAAAAGAAATAAAGTCTGAAGTAGTACAGCCTAGAAGAGAGAATGGTTTCAATGGTAAGTATGGTTTTCTGAGACTTTGTTTCAATTTCATATATTCATATACACATTGGTTTTATATATATATATATATATACACACACACACACACACACACATATATGTATGTTATATCTCTTATTATAAGTTGTGTTCCAAAAGATTTATACAATCTTGTTGTACCTTATGCATGAAAAACATCTCTAATTGTAAAACACTTATTATAAATATGGAGGCAGGTGCCTTTGGACAGATACCCTCTTCCCTGAAGCTAGAGTTCCAGCTGGCTGTAAGCCACCTACATGGCTGCCGGGACCCAAACTCTGCTCCTTGGCAAGAGCAGCATGTGATCCCCACCGTTGAGCCAGCCCTCCAGTCTTCTAACTTGATTATGCTCACTGATGTGTCTTTAGGGAGTAACTTCTCTAGGAATGTTTCCTGATCTTCAGTGAATTATACTCAGTGTCTCTCTTTTGGCAGGTCTCCTAATTTAGCTTTCAATTAAAGAAACAGCTAGTGTTTTCTTGGAGTGAAAAAAGTATGCTAAATTTTTTTGAAGGAATTCTTCTTGATGGCACAACATGTATTTCTGTGTTCAAAATCCTATCATAAAATTTCATTTCAAAATACCTCTTAAAACATAAGGAGACTTGGCCACATGTTGACCGTGGTGCTTAACCTCTATCTTCAGGCTTCTGTAGCTTGCATACATTCTGTATCTCACTATGAAGGACCCATCTTTTCGATCTAAAACTTGGACGCCAACTCTCGTAAATTGCTCATCAGGTGCTGAGATTTTAACCTGGAACACCTTTTCACCTGGAGAAGATGTGAACCTGTGATGGGAAGAGAGATGAGACGGGAGGGCTATTTTAAGAGCAAATACACGCTATTTATTCTCTTCAAGTTATAAAGGATGTGCATTCCGTTATTCTAAGATACCGTCGCTTGCTTCTCTCTTAGGCTTTTAGTACCAGAACCAGTATGATCAAACACGAGAAAAGAAGATAATAATAACAACAGAAAATACTTCAACTAGACAGTTGCCAGGGGATACATTAAGACTATCAATCTACTTAGCAAATAAATAAAAAAATATTTATTTATATCAGCCTGCTCATCCATCACGTCTGGTAATTTATCTTTCCTTAAATGGCTACTTCAAGGATGAAGCCTTATTTTGAAGAACTGCTCTTAATGCCTCAAAAAACAAAAAGCAGTATTCTTGGGGCTGGGTAAGAGCACTTAGCGTCATATAAAGGACTTAGTGCACGTCCCAAGGCTCACAACTACAAGCAGGTCCAGCTCAAGGAGATACATGCCCTCTCCGGCTTTCTCCAGTTCCTGGCCTCATGTGTGGGTATATACCCCAACTCACATTCACGTAATTAAAATACTAGCATTAATGAACGTCTAATAAATATATTAGTACCTCAATTACGTTTAGTTATGGGAAAAATCAAAGTAACTGGTCTATCATATTAGCAACACAGTTCCTGTATTTGGGATGTATTTAGCTTTTAGTATTTAGTTTTCCCAGTTGTACTATCTTTCTTAAAACAGCTTGTGGGAAAACACTTAAAAAAATAAAGGAGTGGCCGGGCGGTGGTGGCGCACGCCTTTAATCCCAGCACTCGGGAGGCAGAGGCAGGCGGATCTCTGATCTCTGTGAGTTCGAGACCAGCCTGGTCTACAAGAGCTAGTTCCAGGGCAGGCTCCAAAACCACAGAGAAACCCTGTCTCAAAAAACCAAAATAAATAAATAAATAAATAAATAAATAAATAAATAAATAAAGGAGTTTTGTTTAGCCTTGAGTCCCATCTAAACAGCTAAGGAAAAAAAAACTGTTATTATAGCAATATTTTTATACTTTATTGAATACATATTTCGGAATTATTTTCAAAGTTACAGAGAAAAATAATTTGGAAAGGAAAGCCTGTTACAACCAGACGTACACAGTACTAAAATATTCTGGAATGTAAACTGTCTGGAGAAAAATTGAGGCAGATAAAAATGAGGGGCAAAAACCAAAACAAAGAGCAACAAGAACCCTGTAATTTGAAACTGCGATCTCAAATAGTTGAGGAGCCATTTAGTACCAAATACTAAATTCTCCACTTACTGTTCTCCTGAGGTATCCACTGCCCGAATGTAGAAATAGCGGGCTGGAAGGACCACGGCTGCTTTTAGCCCGGGCCCCCATATTTCGCTCTTCTCTGGGCTCAGTCTCCTCTCTCCGCCGGTCTGGGCAAGTGCTGGCGCAGTCCCCAGAAAAAGGCAGGAAAGCAGCGAAATGCTGAACATTTACAAGACCGACTGTCAGAAGATCCACGGATAAACGCCAACGTGCTAAGTGGACGGAGCTAGCCTGGGTAGGTAGGGGCACGGTGGCCAGTCCTAGCTGCAGCCAAAGAAGCAGCAGGTCCCTGAAGTGTTGCTTGATGTGCGGGGTCGGAGCGCGGGTCTCCACTGTGCCAGAGAATGTCACACCCCAAGCGCTGGCATGCCCAGGAGAAAAACTCCACTCGTTCTGCTGAACCGGGTAAGAACCGCAGAATCCTCTTTCTCTGGACAATGACAAACTTGTGTTACCCCTGCCACTAGAGCATCATTTTGGGGACGAATCCGTCGCAGGGTCCAGCCAAGGTGGGACGCGAAGGATTGGCCTGCGCGGCGGCCCGGCTTAGTAAGGTCTTCTGCTAGTGGATGAGTGGGTCAAAGTGGACACGCGTCCCGGGCCCTCGGCTCCCTGGGATATGTAGTCCACCATAGGACTAGCGGAAATCCTGCCAGGGGGTCCACCCCCCCTCCCCTCATACTGCTTTTCCCACCTCCTTTTAAAATTTCGCATCACCGCTTTCCGGGAACTCTTAAATACTACAGTTGCGCAAAAGGGGACTGGCACGTCTGGACTCAGCTAAGATTTCCCAACAGAAATTTTGCCCACCGTACCCACCGCACCTGCAAATGGCAGGTATTTATTAAATGAGGAAAGATATCCAACCACCCGGCTCCAAGGTCCTGGCGCTGTCCCTGTACGTTGGAATGGGACGAAAGACTCCGGGCCTAGGGTGGGAGGCGCGACAATACAGATCTGTTGTTGCCTTCCAACACCGGAGTTCCTCGAGCCAACAGAGGCATTCCCCAGTGGTGGGCCGGGCCCTGGGACTGGTCAGCGGTGCGCTCCGCCTCTCCGCAGCGCCGCCATTGCCTCGTTGCCGCCCCTCCGAGGAAGGATCTGGGCCGAGCTGTGTCTCTTAAGGAGGGAGAGGTTCAAGGGATAGAAATCACTGAAACAAAGCTCGGCTTTCGGGTGCATCCGTGGGTACCTGTTTACCCTCGGCAGGAGCGGGTTTCCACGCTGCACTAACGGGTCTCGGGCACCCGGCCTGCAGTGGCCATCCTCTTTCCGTGCACACGCGCATCTGGGCCAGGGAGGTCTAGAGAAGTCGCAGGCTGGGTCCCTCACTCCACCGGGCAAGGGGCGTGGAAAACCCAGACCCCCGGTGGCTCGGTGAGCTAAGGCGTGGGGATTGTTTTTTTTTTTTTTTTTCCTCCCGCCATTGTTGTTATTGGTAATATCAGCTCCTCCATCGCGGCCTCCCCTCCCGGCTCCTGGGTTGTCACTGCCGGTTTGCTACCCGCCCCCTCCAGTCCCCCTCAGGTTGGAAGCGGCACCCCCCACGGGCCTGCTCGCGCTCCCCCTCCTGGCGAACCTTGTCTTCCGGCAGAGAGTGGGGGAGCAGGCCCGAAGGAGCTCAGGAGGCTTTTGCAATCCTCCGCCGGTGGGGACTGGGGGACACCGGACTCTGGCTTGGCTACCGTGGACTGGGAGTGGGAACCCCGCACAGCCCCGCTGCTGCAGTTGCGCTCCGGGTCTGCTCCGCCGGCACCGGCACCGCGGTCACCTTCAGGTGGCCTCGGAGCCTCAAAGAGGGGACGGTGGGAGGTCTCTCGGCTTCCCAGAGCCTGGGCTCTATAAGAGGGCACCGTGAGCTGCAGGAATCCGTTACCCGCAGGTAGGCCGCCCGGAGATGGTCTGATGGCCTAGGCTAGGGAACAGGAAATTGTGCTCAAAATGCTGATGGAGAAGGGGGACCAGGCTGGTGTCTTAGCGTTTCTCAACGATCCTTCGCAAAATACTTTTCTGTTCTGCGTCTCAGTTGTTTCCTATACAGAATATTGATTATACTATTTGTGAAATGTTGAAAGCTTTATTGAGATTTTATAAGATGTCTAGTTCTCTACTGAACGTGGTATTTAGGCATGTTAGACACGAAAAGCACATGACTTGAAAAGAACATAACTCAGACGGTGAATATTGGCTCTCCAATCGGTATGTTTATTTGGCAGAACTGTTCATGCCAATGACTTTCACAAGTCATTTCTCTAGTGGGGTCCATACTGCTCGGGAGATACTGTGAGTAAATTGTGAAACTGAGCTGTGTTCGTGCAGTCGTTCTCATTACCAAGTCTTAAAATGTTAATCAAAGCGAGCAGAGAACAGTTACAATAATGCCTGGTGCAATATAGGCACCTACAAAGTATTTGTTGAGCCTAGCTTCTCCAAAGGCTAGGCCAGGGATACAATTGTCCGGACAACCAGACTTAAAGAAGGTAGCCATTTGTACACACACACACACACACACACACAGGGATACAATTGTCCGGACAACCAGACTTAAAGAAGGTAGCCATTTGTACACACACACACACACACACACACACACACGAAAGTAAAAGCATAATTCTGGAAAGAAAGGTTCCACACTATGGACAGGGAACCTGGCCTAATTAGACCATTAAAGAAAGCTTCTCCAGAAAGTGATATTTGAGTCTACTTTTAAAAGATGGATGAGAATGAATTAGTAAGGGGGGTCGGGGGGCTGGAAGACAGCATTCGGAGAACCGAAAAGTTCTGTGGAAGGACAGAGGAGGAGATACGGGGTGAGGTGGCTCTAAAGAGATAGATTTCAGACTGATCAAGGAGTTAGCCTTTTGCTCCGAGAGGTAGGCGGGGAAGTTCTGTGAGCACCTATGCGTAGCAGGCTTTACTATCTGCGGTCTACGCAGGGGTCAGACTAGAGAGGATAGCTCAAAGGGTGGGTGGCAGGGATTCATACACAGAGATGGAAGGGGATACAATTTCCAGACAGCTGCACGCCAAGTGGTGGGCAATCAATCAGCCCTTCACGCCTCAGTTTTAGCCGCTTACTAGAATAATCTACGTCTGTAATGGTTTGGTTTCCAGTCATTGTGCCTTCTTCGTTTTAAGAAAGCAGACTCTTAGCGAAGTCCTGAGGATGCCATGGCAGAAGCCCTTCGGAGTTCAACTGCAGAGGGACGTAGATGTGGATCAGGCATGGCGTGGGTTCTGGGTCATTTGTTTTCCTTTTCCATGAACTATCTTCTGATACTTCCTATTTTTTCTGCAATATATTTTACTTGTGTCATCAAAACTATAAATATACATATTTTCGGAAATAAATAAAAACAGTGGCTCAAATGAGGAAATATTGATACCTGTCATTTTCAGAGACAATCTCTGTAAAAATATATCTTCAGGTAGATGGCAGTTCTTTATGTTTTTTTTTTAAAGATAAAATGAGACCAAAGAGAATGCTCTTGTCCGGTGGGCCATTGCTTAAAGCAAACAAACCAAAACCAGATGGCGACATGTTTTATTGATCAAGTGCTGTACACTTAGTCACCTTCATCTTCAAGGAAGGTCAGCCATATCTTTCCTTGATAAGTGAAGCCGTTTCCCTTGCCCATTTGATTTATTTAGCCTTGGTTATTTGAGCTGGGGTCTTGCCCAGTATGGACGGCTGTCTGACTTGGAACTAGCGGTGCATTTTAGTCTAGACTCAGCCTGGTCTGCCTCTTGAGTCCTGGGGTTATAGAAATGGGCTACTAATTCAGTTTTGATCACAATTCTTTTTTTCTTTCTGTATGTTCCAAATAAACATAAAACCAGCAAACTGACATGTATTGCTGGTCCCATAGTCAAAATTTTATTCAAGTTGAGGAAGCTAGTGATGACAAGATAGAGTTAAGTGTCAGGTTGTGATCTGTGACGGGCAGAACCTGGGGTGTGTGTGATGCACCGACTCAGGAGCCTTTGTCCACTACCCCAGCTGACCATCTGTTGTCTGTTAGTCTTCCTCACCCGACCACAGACACACTCGTGCCCCTCCGCCACGCATCTTTTAAAGACGGCCATGAGGATCACAGATAGGAAGCAGGAAATTAAGAATTATAGAAATCCGGTCCTCAGAGAAGACTCGTGTGGTCCGCAAACCTCATGCGTCTTTCTCCACTGTCACCGTCACACCACTGACGGAGGAAAAAGGAGAAAGTTCAGACACTATCTGTAGACACACTAAGACTTTCTCTTCTAAGGGAAACCACTGCAGGTCCCCCCTTTGACGATGTTGTACCTCTATCCTGAGAGCCACTCTTAGCTGCAGGTGAGGAAAAAGCCTACCTGAGGCTGTAAGGCAAAGGCATGTCTTATAAAAGGGGAAGCTTGCTTGGCACAGATGGAGTCTCCTTCCTGGGAGTGTATTTCCGTAAATCCCATTGATGGAGTATGTGGCCTTTAGCTCGTTCATTTCGGAGATGCTGGAGGATCCCCTGTTCATCATCATATCTGTTTCTTAGTCAGTCAGCCAGGTTGTACCATTTAATACTTGTGCGATGGCTATTAAGTAAATCATAATCTGTGACTTTCATTTCTAGTGTTCAAAGTAAGCAAATGAGAAGATAGATCAATAGTGAAAAAAAAGTCAAAGTGACCCCAATGGGTGGGTTTAATCTTTCATCCTCTGCTTGGTCACTGGAGCCTGCAAAGACCTGTCTTGCTCCGTCTGGCACCTGCGCCTCACGAGGGACTTGTTCCTCTGTAAGGCCTTGCAGCTTCTTTGGATGCCCTCAGTGACTATTTGAACTTTTCTATTTTCTTCCTCCGAGGAATCAGGTTAGACGTGAAGCCCAGTTTTCTCTGAGAATGATCAGAAGTTAGTGACAGTAACTTTAAATTATGTTTTATTTGTTGAATATGACCATTATCATTGCGTATGTGTTCTCCCTATATACATTTTTTTTTTATCATCTGACCAGTGTACTACTTTAGGCAGGTTTGTTTAGACTTAATTCACACGTCATAGAATTCACCATTGCAATGTATACGTGAGTGGCATTTTAGAATATTCCCTAAATTGTACTGTTATTATGTTTTACTGTGTTAGTTATGGATGGAAGAAAAGGCTCATCATGCTGAATCCTCCTTCATCCCAAGGCAACTTCATCCCAAGGTGTACTTTGCTTTGTAGACTTGCCTTTCCTGGAGGTTTTGTGCAAAATTGGACTCTTAAGGGATCAGTTCCTTTGTGACTGGGTTTTTATATTAAAAAGTTTCCAAACTCCATTCATTTTGTATCAGGATCAGTAGTTCCTATTGCAAAGTAGTGTTTCATGGATGGACATGGCACCTCCATCCATTAGTCAGATACGAGGCTTTGGGTTTCTTTCACTTTTTGCCATTATGAGTAATGCTACTCCTCGGGGGCGTGGCTTAATGGTTCCTCTATGTATCTAGAAGGCAAATTTCCAGACTACATAGTCAGTATTTAAAAGTATGAAAAACTGTTTGGTAAGCCCACCAGACCATTTTATATCTCTAACATGAAGGACCTGATTTTCCACACACTCCCCAACATTCACTGTTGCTTGTGTCTTTTTATTACAATCATTTTGGTGGGTATGAGTGGATAAAACCATTGTGGCTTTGATTTGTGTTTCCATAGCAACTAATGAAAATGAGATTCTTTTCATGAACTCATTGTTCATCTCTATAATGTCTTTACAAAGACATGACCTCCCTCCCTTTTGAGGGGGTGGGGATTCGAGACAGGGCTCCTCTGTAGCTTTGGAGCCTGTCCTGGAACTAGCTCTTGTAGACCAGGCTGGCCTCGAACTCACAGAGATCCACCTGCCTCTGCCTCCCGAGTGCTGGGATTGAAGGCATGCACAACCACTACCCACAGACTTTCCCCTTTTTAACTTGATTATTTGTATTTTATTCTTGTATTTTGTTTTAATTTCATTTTTGTGTGTGTATGTGTGTAGGTGCACATGCATGTGTGTACATGTGTGTGGAGGTCAAAGGTCAACATTGGGTGTGTTCCACATTACTCAATCTTATTTTTTTAAAACAGGGTCTCAGCCGGGTGGTGGTGGCGCACGCCTTTAATCCCAGCACTCGGGAGGCAGAGGCAGGCGGATCTCTGTGAGTTCGAGACCAGCCTGGTCTACAAGAGCTTGTTCCAGGACAGGCTCCAAAAAACCACAGAGAAACCCTGTCTTGAAAAACCAAAAAAAAAAAAAAAAAAAAAAAAAAAACCAACAACAACAACAAAAAAAACCAGCGTCTCTCACTGTACCAGAACCTCACTGATTTAGCTAGAATGTTAGCCAGCCAGCCCTAGGGATGCTCCTGCTTCTTCTTATGCAGAGCTGACCTTATGGCACACCCAGCTTTTTCTTTTTTAGTGTGGATGCTTGAAATCCAGCTCAGGTCCTCATATTTGCATAGCAAGCACTTAACCAACTCAGCTGTATTCCCCATCCCCTAAGATAAGTGTTAATATAAGGTAGATAGTTGGTCATCATAACTCAGGATGTATGGTCATAAAATCAACATGCATTGACTGCAGATGTATGAAACATACTCATTATAGTTTATTGCCATTCATATACAGTCCTGCTGGATAGACAATCAGTCTTTCTCCTGTGTCTTTTCTTAGGATTCCATTGGTCAAATCTCAAGCTTCTATAGAATGCGATGAGAATTTGCCAAAGTTGATTTTCGAAAGAGAGAGAGGGTTGCGGCTTATTCCTAGGAACAGAGACGTCTGCCGTTCCCTTCGATGCCTCACGTTGCAGAAGCTGGACGAGCCACTGATTCTGGACATGGTGAGCCCAAAGCCGAGAACAAGTCCCCGGAAGAGGATCTACAAGGTGCTGTACAATCTTTCTGCACAAGTGCCTCAGGAGCACCCGTGGGCCCCAGAGGAGATGGTCATTATCCTTCAAGCTGTCCAGTGACTCATACTCGGGAGAAAATCTATGCCATCTGTTCCGATTATGCCTTCCTCAACCAGGCAACCTCCATCTACAAAACTCCCAACCCAGCCCGTTGCCTCGCTGATAACAATACCTCGCTTTCTGCAGAAAACAGTTCAAGATACATTGGTGTCCCACCTGGTACATCAGACATAATCTATAATGAAGAAAACAGTTTGGAAAACTTATCCACCAGTCTGGGCAAGCTACCTCTCGCGTGGGAAATTGATAAGTCGGAATTTGATGGGGTAACCACAAATTTGAAACACAAATCAGGTAAGACGATGCTGTGAAGTTCACAAGTGGAAACAACCAGAAAACCATGCCAAGTATTGATAAGTCTTGCCGTGGCGTATTTTCTGTTGCTGAACAAGGAACATCGCTAACCATCATGTCTGTCATTACAATTTTTTTTGTTTTTTTTTTCTTTAAAGTAACCCTGGTCGGGCTGGAGAGATGGCTCAGTGGTTATGAGCACTGGCTGCTCTTCCAAAGGTCCTGAGTTCAATTCTCAGCAACCACATGGTGGCTCACAACCATCTGTAATGGGGTCTGGTGCCCTCTTCTGGCCTGCAGGCATACATGCAGGCAGAATGTTATATTCTAAATAAATAAATCTTTAAAACAACAACAACAACAAAAAAAAAAAATAAAGTAACCCTGGTCTTAGTTAGCCCCTGAACATGCTATCCATGGAATCTTCTGACCTTATGTGTGCATTTTGGGAGCTTTGAAAATAAAAAAAAAAAAAGAATAAAATATAAGCATTAAAGATAATTTAAAAAAGCTACTGACACAGCTATTTTGATTAATACTGTTATTTTGTAGTTTTGCAGGGCATGGTCATATTTCCTAATGTAGGAGATATTAAGACATTTTTGTTTTAAAAATTTTTGGATGTAAAAAGAACATCTGTTGTGATCAAAGTTGATTTTTTTTTGCAGCTGCTATATTTTAAAGTCTATTTTATTTCTCACAAGTGTGAATGCAAGCAAGCAAGCAAGCAAGCAAGCAGTCTCTCTTTCTTCTCTTCCCACCTCCTTCCCTCCCTTCTATCCCTTTCTTTATGTGTATCTCTGTCTGCCTTCCCGTTTGTCTGTCTCTCTCTCTGTCTCTCTTTCGTCTTTCTGTCTCTCTACCTTTCTCTCTCCCTCTCTGACTGAACCGAAACTGCAAGCTTTGTCTTTTAAACACAGTTCTGTTCTTGTGTTGGGCCATTAGTCCTGACTGTCTTGCTTGGGGTCTACTCTATGCATGTGTGGTCCAGGTCTTAGAACAAGCTTTGGGCCACATTCATACACAGAATTTGGGCCTCTCTCTTTGGTAACTTTCCTGTTTTCAGGTTCCTGCCCACCTCTTTTGGTGGTGATTGCCCAGAACTCTTGTCTTGTGCTTCCTTAAGGAAAAACAGTGGCTGATGTTCCTTCCTTTGCTCCCCCCCTCCCTTCTCTGTTTTCTGGAGACAGAGGTCTGGCTCTGTACTCCAGCCTGGCCTCTAATTCTTTTCATTTAAGGTTATTTATTTTGTTTTTACTCGATATGTGTAGGTGTTTGTCGGCATGATGTCTGTGCTCTTTGCGTGTGTCTAATGTTCTCAGAGGCCAGAAGAACAAGACGGATCCAGGAGCTGGAGTTGTAGATGGTTGTTAACCGCCATGTGACAGTGAACCCAGGTCTTCTGCAAGAGCAGCCAGTGCTGAACCGGCTTTCCAGCCCTCTGGCCTATAATTCTTTTTTTTTTTTTTTTTTTTTTCGTTTTGGTTTTTCTAGACAGGGTTTCTCTGTGGTTTTGGAGCCTGTCCTGGAACTAGCTCTTGTAGACCAGGCTGGTCTCGAACTCACAGAGATCTGCCTGCCTCTGCCTCCCGAGTGCTGGGATTAAAGGTGTGCGCCACCACCGCCCGGCTGGCCTATAATTCTTTTTTTTTTTTTTTGTTTTTTCGAGACAGGGTTTCTCTGTGGTTTTGGAGCCTATCCTGGAAATAGCTCTTGTAGATCAGGCTGGTCTCGAACTCACAGAGATCCGCCTGCCTCTGCCTCCCGAGTGCTGGGATTAAAGGCGTGCGCCACCACCGCCCGGCTGGCCTATAATTCTTAATCTTCCTGCTTCAGTGTTTTTGAGTACTGGGATTACAGGTGCACGCCACTACATACTGCTCTGGGCTTTGATTTCTTTTCCTTCCTCATGCTTTTCTCTAAATTCCAGGGCAGTTAGTGTATGTGTCTAGCGGGAGAGGACTCTGCTCTGAGTATTTATTTTCTGGTTAGGGTTGGGAAGAACGGACAGGGTACAGAGCAGTGGACAAAGGTCATTTTGTATGCTATACTCTCGCTTCTTCTTTGACATTGTTCTCTTCCCGCAAGTTCAGTGAAACGTTGGCTGTAGAACCACGTCTCCTTGGCAGTATGGCGATCTCTTGCCGCAGTGTGTGTGCGTATTTACTCCTGGGAGAATCACAGCAACACACACACCAAAAGCAGCCCAGGGTCAGACTCGCAGAACCCAGTAAGGAAAGGATGACCGAGTGACAGAGCCGTCTCGGCGCACTGAGGTCGCAGACTTGGCGTGTCATTGGTCTCACAACTTGGAGTGCCTGGTAAAAATTACCCAGGGAACTAAGTCATCCAGAGGCAGAGGGGAGAGTCCCAGGGAGAGTCACTTTTCTGTTTTCTGTCCTCGGGAATCATTTTTACCAATAATGGCCTAAGGAGATTTAGTTCACGTCTGCAAGTGGCTGCTAAGCTCCAAAACACGTTTTGTGTATGCTGTGTCTGTGAAGACACAGACAGAATAATTAAACAGGCGGGGAAATTGTGTCTGGATTGTAGAGTGTTCATTGCATAATACTTTACAGATGTCCCTTGTGTAGGAGAATTTCCTGAGTCCCAGCTGGTTATAGGAGTTACATGGTTATGAGTCTGTAAGCGTTTGGTATGTCTACATAATATGTGTTTGATAGCACAAAAATAAAATCTTAGCCTTAATTTTCATATGAGATTTGATTATTTCATTTAAAATAGATGATATCAGGAAGATATTAATATATCTGAGTATAGGTGAAAGGAACGTTATTATTTTAACAAAATTAGCCTTGGGTGTTATTAATATTTTAATATGTATCCTATTCTGAGTGGATAAAATATCAACATGTTTCAGAGTTAAATAAATAAATAAATATCAAAATTAAGCTGGGCGGTGGTGGCGCACGCCTTTAATCCCAGCACTTGGGAGGCAGAGGTAGGCGGATCTCTGTGAGTTCGAGACCAGCCTGGTCTACAAGAGCTAGTTCCAGGACAGGCTCCAAAACCACAGAGAAACCCTGTCTCGAAAAACTAAAAAAAAAAAAAAAAAAAAAAAAAAAAAAAAAAAAAAAAAATCAAAATTAAACAAGGTAAACTCTCCCTCTTACTTTTGCCTCTCGTCCATGTTCCATATCTCTTCATCCCCAGCAGGCAGTCATTCCATGTCTTTGGGAAGAATTTGTGTGTGTGTGGGGGGCACACAGAGGACGCTGTGTTTTGCACTCTGGTTCCTAGTGCAGTGCTTTGTTTTAATAATCTAACATATGCTTCACTCTGAATTCATTTTGAAGTCCCTAGGGCCTGGAGTTATTATTGGACAGAATGTCATCACGCCAGATCCAATGCCTTAATAGAATTATGTTTATGTGGGGTTACTTGTCTTACAGAAAGGATTCATTTTCAGGAAAGCCGTCTAGTTTAATTCTTTTCTTTCTTTCTTTCTTTTTTTTTTTTTTGGTTTTTCGAGACAGGGTTTCTCTGTGGTTTTGGAGCCTGTCCTGGAACTAGCTCTTGTAGACCAGGCTGGCCTCGAACTCACAGAGATCCGCCTGCCTCTGCCTCCCAAGTGCTGGGATTAAAGGTGTGCGCCACCACCGCCCGGCTAGTTTAATTCTTTTTTTGTTGGTAACTTTAAGTTGTAGATGTGGCTTAAGATTTTTGGCCTGGTTATTTTATCAGCTCCAAGAGACTAGCTCTGATCTTGGATACGTTCTTCATAGCCAGTGCCGTTTCTGGCGGTTCAAATTCTTTTTAATTCTCTTCTTGCTTTCTTTCTAGGGAAGAGCACTATTCTAGAAGGCACAGGCACTACTTCGAGATGTTTGCAAATACCGTTTTCAGAGTGCTTAGCAGTTCCTCCCTAATTCTGTTGTGCCTTCTGGTGCGGTGGTTTTCTTCATCGGAACATTCTCCTGCTTTATCCTTTTGTCCTGCAGGCAATGCGAAGAAACAAATTTCCAAGAAAAAAACTTCAGAGAAGAAAGGGAGGCATCAGAGGGAATGTCCCCAGCACTCTCCTCTTGAGGATGTGAGACAGCGGAAAGTCTTAGACCTCAGACGGTGGTACGTGGTCATGCTAGTTTTTACTTCCTGAGCCGGGCGGTGGTGGCGCACGCCTTTAATCCCAGCACTCGGGAGGCAGAGGCAGGCGGATCTCTGTGAGTTCGAGACCAGCCTGGTCTACAAGAGCTAGTTCCAGGACAGGCTCCAAAACCACAGAGAAACCCTGTCTCGAAAAACCAAAAAAAAAAAAAAAAAAAGTTTTTACTTCCTGGTCTTAAAAACATATAATGTGACATTAATTTTGCTGGCTATAAGTTAATAAAATTGTATTTATTATGGTCTCCTTTAGTTCTAAGATTGTCTAAATACTTCAGGTTTATCTCAGATTTTGGAATTAGACTGACTGAGCTGGGCCAGTGTTCCTTCCACTTACTTGGCCATCAGTCTCATTTTGTGTATCCTCCTGAGGGTAGGCTGCTTTGGATGATACTTAAATTTCGATGTAGTTGTTTGCCTGGTAGTTCTTCGTTGTCAGTTTATTTACGTATGCATTTCTGAAAATGGCTTTTTAGCTTAGAGTAAGTACTGCCACACCTGATAAAATTAGCAATATTTCTTTTGCATATAGCTTCCAGACTAGCTTAACATTTTCTAGAATGTTCTAAACGTTGAACGTGCTTGCTTGTCATGGCTCATTGGTGTCAATTTAGAATCTCTGCCTTTCTCTTTTTGTCTCTGTCTCTGTCTGGGGGATTTTGTGTTTCTCTTTTAAATCCTGTGACAGAGCCGGGCTGTGGTGGCGCACGCCTTTAATCCCAGCACTCGGGAGGCAGAGACAGGCGGATCTCTGTGAGTCTGGTCTACAGAGCTAGTTCCAGGACAGGCTCCAAAACCACAGAGAAACCCTGTCTTGAAAAACCAAAAAAATAAATAAATAAATAAATAAATAAATCCTGTGACAAGTTCCGCTCTAGGGCTTCCTGCCCAAGGGTTCATGTAGACATGGTGGGTAATAAGGGGATATTCTTTGGTCTAAGTAGAAGAATCTCTGAACCTCTTGACATCATGGGTCTTGACATCATGGGACAGTGATTTTCTTTCTTTTCCTAGTATTTCAGAAGTTACAAATGATCTTGAACCCACTCAACTGGGCGTTTACATAGAAATTTCAGTAGAATCATATTAGAATTTATAGACCAGAATTTTTTTTTTTGGTTTGAATAAGATGTGCTTTAGTATGTTGCTAGCCATAATGTAGTCCTTCTTAATAAAATAGATGATTTTTTACTGTCATGTATTCTTTGTGTTTAATAAGTAGGAAATATTTTTTTAAAAAATATTTATTATGCAGTGTTCTGCCTGCATGTATGCCTGCAGGCCAGAAGAGGGCACCAGATCTCATTACAGATGGTTGTGAGCCACCATGTGGTTGTCGGGAATTGAACTCAGGACCTCTGGAAGAGCAACCAGTGCTCTTAACCTCTGAGCCATCTCCCCAGCCCAGTAGGAAATATTTTTAATGAATAATGATTTTGCACTGCACTAAAGTTTCCTTATGATTACATTTGAAATCCCCCATAAGACGTATACTTTTGTTCTGCATCTTTTGCGTTCATTCAAGTCAAGAAGCTGTTTGATTTCTCAGGTACTGTATAAGTCGGCCACAATACAAGACTTCCTGTGGTATCTCCTCCCTGATTTCTTGTTGGAATTTCCTCTACAGCACAATGGGAGCTGGGAAGTAAGTATGCCAGGCTACTGCTATCACCAAACCCCAGATCTGAAAGTAGTTTGAAGGAAACCAGGTGTAGTGTCACATGCCTTCAATTCCAGCACTTGGGAGTCAGTCAGAGACAGGCGGATCTCTGTGAGATTGAGCTCAGGCTGGTCTACATACTACACAGTGAGAGTTACAGAACAGCCAGGGCTACATAGAGACTCTGTCTCAAGAAGCAAGAAGTAAAAAAAAAAAAAAAAAAAAAAATTGTGAAGGCATCTTTTTTTGTTTATTTGCATGCATTCTTTTCAATCAAATAAAAATGAAAAGTATCCCTAAGACTGTTTGCACAGATTGTATTTGTGGAGGACTGGACTGTGAATGAAAGGAAATATTTCTCTTGTAGTCTCCCACCTATTACCCAAGAAGATGCATTGCATATTTTGGGCTTCCAACCCCCATTTGAAGATATTAGGTTTGGCCCTTTCACTGGAAACACAACACTCATGAGGTACGGAGCTGCCCTTAGGGACAACAACTTGTTTCTACTTCTATGAAGTGATGGAAAAGATAGACGTTGATGTGGGGTCCCAGGCTCCCTTAGAGATGCCACGTGTGGGCTGTGCTTGGGTTTCTGTACAACTAGAACAGTGGTCCTTCCTTGTTACGAAGCTATTGCTATGAATAAATCTTCTTATTTTCAGATGGTTTAGACAAATTAATGACCACTTCCATGTGAAAGGGTGTTCGTATGTTCTGTATAAGCCCCACGGGAAGAACAAAACAGCCGGAGAAACTGGTAGGTGAAAATGAACACACCTACACACACACACACACACACACACACACACCCTATACTACCCACATCCCCAAGTCCAAGTTTTCAGGTTGAGTAGATCTTAGAAATTGGCTATATTGATTCCTAGGGCATCAAATAAACTCTCAATAGTCTGATGTTTTCTTTCTCTCTCTCTCTCTCTCTCTCTCTCTCTCTCTCTCTCTCTCTCTCTCTCTCTTTCTAAGAAGATTTATTTATTAATTATGTATACATCATTCTGCTTGTATGTGTCCCTACAGGCCAAGAGAGGGCACCAGAGCTTATTATAGATGGTTGTGACCCATCATGTGATTGCTGGGAATTGAACTCAGAACCTCTGGAAGAACAGTCAGTGTTCTTAACCTCTGAGCCATCTCTCCAGCCCTAGTCTAATGTTTTCACACTTCTTTATGTAAGGAAAATCATGAGAGTAATTTATTATTCAGAACTTTAAGGCGTATTATAAACATTGGTATTGACGCATTGTTTATATTGTTTAGGACATTGTTGTGTGTGTGTGTGTGTGTGTGTGTGTTTGATTGTAAAACTTCTAGGATAAAGCACGGACTTTGCAGCTCATTTTAAAAGAGAGCGAAAGCATCTGAGGACATTGGATGCTGGACTGGCATCAGATGATAACATGAAACTATAGGGTAACAAACTGTGAAGTCACAGCACTATTGTAAAACAGTCTTGGTTTCAACAGATGTGTTAATGAAGTTCATCTTAAGGATTATTTATTATATAGATAGCAGTTGAATTATTTCTATTGTCCAATGATTTCGACTTTTCTTTTTTCTTTTTTTTTTTTGGTTTTTCGAGACAGGGTTTCTCTGTGGTTTTGGAGCCTGTCCTGGAACTAGCTCTTGTAGACCAGGCTGGTCTCGAACTCACAGAGATCCGCCTGCCTCTGCCTCCAGAGTGCTGGGATTAAAGGCGTGCGCCACCACCGCCCGGCTTGCTTTTCTCCATAATGGCTCCCCCTTTCAAGGTGTTTCTTTCCTTGCTTTCCCTTTCTGTCCTTCACCTAACTCAATCTTCCCCATCCCTCATGTTCTTCTCCCTGCTCCCCTTCTCCCCTTCCCACTCCCCTACTACCCTCTCCTGTCTTCCCATGTTGCCAAGTTACTAAAGAGATCTTGTCTACTCCCCCTCGCGGGGGAGGATCTATGTATGTCTCTCTTAGGGTTCTCCTTGTTTCCTGTTTTCTATGGGGTTATGGACTGTAACATGGTTATCCTTTGCTTTATATCTGTTATCTACTTATGAATGAGTACATACTGTGTTTGTCTTCCTGTTTCAGGGTTATCTCACTCAGTATGTTTTTTTCTAGTTCTACCCATTTGCCTGCAAATTTCAAGATGTCATTGGTTTTTACCACTGAGTAGTACTCCATTGTGTAAATATACCACATTTTCTTTATCTATTCTTTGTTTGAGGGGTATTTAGGTTGTTTCCAGGTTTTGGCTATTACAAATAATTCTGCTATGAACATAGTTGAACAAATGTCCTTGTGGTATGGGTTTGCATCCTTTGGGTATATGCCCAAGAGTGGTATTGCTTGGTCTTGAAGTAGATTGATTCCCAATTTTCTGTGAAACTGTCAGACTGATTTCCAAAGTGATTGTACAAGTTTGCACTCCCATAAGCAGTGGAGGAGTGTTCCCCTTACTCTGCATCTTCTCCAGTATAAGGCATTATCAGTGTTTTTGATCTTAGCCATTCTGACAGGTGTAAGATGGTATTGCAGAGTCATTTTGATTTGCATTTCTCTGCTGTCTAAGGATCTTGAGCAGTTCCTTAAGTGCCTTTTGGCCATTTGAGATTCCTCTGTTGAGAATTCTCTATTTAGATCTGTACCCCATTTTTCAATTGGGGTATTTGATATTTTGATAACTAGTTTCTTGAGTTCTTTGTGTATTTTGGAGACCAGCCCTCTGTCCAATGTGGGGTTGGTGAAGAATGTTTCCCGTTTTGTAGGTTGCCATTTTGTCTTGTTGACTGTGTCCTTTGCCTTACTTTCTTAGTTTCTTACTTTCAGGAGGTTCCATTTGTTATTGTCGATCTCAGGGTCTGTGCAACTAGTGTACATCCAGGAAGCAGTCTCCTGTGCCATTGTGTTAAACAAAACAAAAAGAGTATGTTTGCTGATCTTGAAATTATCAAAAGAATGTTATATACCTTGGGGAAATAAAAACATCCTATCGTTAGAAGTCATATTATACATATAATAGCATATATAGCTATCTATACGATGCTATGTATCATATTTAATAACCCTAGAAACATTATTCCATAGAAGGAAACCCACCTAGTGGCTTCTGAAAAACTGGTAAAAGAGTGTTTGCAGCAGACAAGATGATGTGAGTGCCAAGGAGAGCAGACTTTCTTACCCATCTCCCCTGCCGCCGTGGAATCCTGAATGTAACCTGGAGCATTGGTTACAACACTCATGAAGTTTTGTATTACATTTATAATGAAAGTTCTTTTCTCTCTCTCTCTCTCTCTCTCTCTCTCTCTCTCTCTCTCTCTCTCTCTTATTTTGTTTTGTTTGAGACAGGGTTTTTCTGTGTAGCTCCGACTGTCCTGGAACTTGCTTTATAGACCAGGCTGGCCTCAAACTCACAGAAACTTAAGCTACCTCAGCGTCCTGAGTGCTGCGATTGAAGGCATGACAAACTCTTTTATTGACTATGTCTGGGCTGTCAGGCATATTGACTCAATGCCTGTAGTCCCAGCACTCGGGGGGCTCTGAGGCAGCAGGATTGTTCTGCATACAAAGCCAGCCTGGGGATTCATATTGTGGTTCAGGCTAGTATGAACTACAAAGCAGGACCTGGTCTGTGGCCATACCTCCCTGGATGAACCCACTCTTGTGTGCTCTCAGTTAAGCATGGTCTGGCCTCGTTAGGACTTGGGACACCGAATGAGACTCTGTCTCAGGAAACACAGAAGTTTCCAGAGCCTACACTGTCCTCAGTGGTAAAGAGCCTGCCTATCAGGTCTAAAGGCTTCGAGTTCAAGTCTAATTGCAAAACAACAGTTTCAGTTATCTGAGAAAGCTTCTCATTGCAAACTTTTACAATTTAAAAGTATTTCAGGAGCTTTTCTAAAGCAATGGTGAGTATAGACATCTCTTTCAATGTTTGAGTATACAAAGAGGAGTTATTGGTTTTATTTTAATTCACCATCTGGAAGCTCTGTACAATCATGTTTGCTTATGGAAATGCAATAAAGACTGTACTGAATTTATTTTTAAAAGTTCTTCATCTAAACTGCCTATGGGGTCAGTTTTTTTACTGTATGAGTGGATACAACTCAAGCCTATGGAATGACTGATCGCTATTAGTCTTGGTGAGGTAGGTTTTTTTTTTTTTTTTTTGGTTTTTCAAGACAGGGTTTCTCTGTGGTTTTGGAGCCTGTCCTGGAACTAGCTCTTGTAGACCAGGCTGGTCTCAAACTCACAGAGATTCGCCTCCTCTGCCTCCCAAGTGCTGGGATTAAAGGCGTGCGCCACCACTGCCCGGCCGGTGAGGTAGGAATTTTGGCAGAGAGGAATCCCTGTCTGTGCTGACCTGCCGGGAAGTGAAAGTTTATGCGGACTGCCTTGGAGGAACTTCGGAGTAGAAACTAGAAACATCAACACGTACAGAGGCAGAGCTCCCGCTTCTTGACCATGTGGGGCAGCCAGGGAGCTGCTGCAGATACTGACTGGCAGTTCTTGGGGTCAGCAGCTATTTCAGTGGCCAGAAAGCCCATCCCTGTCAACACACTATGCAGGCTTTCAGCTTTCTCTTTTTCGGGTTCCCAGCTTTAATGGGCTATTTGATAATGAATAATTTAATTTCTTCCAGGAATGCAAGCTAATGAAACCTCAGTTAATGGCTTTGAGTACTGATAAAAACTTGTTTCTCATGCTAATACTTTTTTTTTAAATTAAGATTTATTTATTATGTATAGTATTCTGCCTGCATGTATGCCTACAGGCCAGAAGAGGGCACCACATCTCCTTACAGATGGTTGTGAGCCAGCATGTGATTGCTGGGAAGTGAACTCAGGACTTCTGGAAGAGCAGTCTGTGCTCTTAACCCCTGAGCCATCTCTCCAGCTCTGCTAATACTTTTGAAACCACTTGACAGCTGTTACAATGATGGGCAACAGATGAGGAGAAGCAGCTGTCATGGAACTTCAGCCTGACTGCAAAGCTGATGCCTTTGATCTGTGTGATATTTACAGAACGACAATTGTCTTAGCTAGGGTTTCTATTGCTGTGATGAAAACCGTGACCAGAGAGGTATTTGACTGGTATATCCTGAATCACAGTCCATTGGGGGAAGCCAAGGCAGGAACTCAAAAAGGGCAGGAACCTGGAGGCAGGAGCTGAATAGAGGCCGTAGGGGAATGCTGCTTACTGGCTTGCTCCTAATGGCTTGCTCAGACTGCTTTTTAATAGGACCCAGTATGGCCAGTCCAGGGGTAGCACCACCCACAATGGGCTGGCCCCTTCCACATCAATCACTAATTTAAAATATATGTTCTACTGGTTTGCCTACAGCCAACATTTTGTGGAGTCAATTTGTAAATCAAAGTTCCCTCCACTCAGTTGACTATAGCTCTGTCAAGCTGACACAAGGATAATGTGACAGGTGTGTGTGAGAGTTACTATGTGGCATGTGTGTGTGTGTGAGCGCACGCGTGCATGTGTACACATGTGTGCGTGCACATACACCGTTATTGTAGCTTGTTTTTACTTAGAGTTTGTATTTATTCATATGTATTAGTAAGTTTTAAGTTGGGATGTATGGGCCGGGCGATGGTGGCGCACGCCTTTAATATCAGCACTCGGGAGGCAGAGGAAAGCGGATCTCTGTGAGTTCGAGACCAGCCTGGTCTACAGAGCTAGTTCCAGGACAGGCTCCAAAGCCACAGAGAAACCCTGTCTCGAAAAACCCAAAAAAAAAAAAAAAAAAAAAAAAAAGTTGGGATGTATGTACTGCATCTAGACATTAAGATGTCTACAATTTAACTTCAAGTTTCTCTTGTAAATCTTTTGTAGACTTAGTTTGTGTGTGTAGAGTTTCTAGACGGATGTGCTTTTGCTTAGGCATGCTGATTCAGAAGCTTGTGGTGGCAGGTGTCCACAACCCGAAAAGTTGAGACCATGATTGGGCACAGTTACTGGGTTTTACACACTCATTGAATTTCTTAGACAACTTGGTAAGAATTCTTAGAAAGTTCTGGCAAGCAAGGGCATCCTTCACGTGTTTTCCTACTGGGTTTATCTAAAACTAAAAGTAAATTCATTTATATTTTTACCCACATTGGTAGCTTCTTATCCCCTTACTGAAACTCAAAATGTGAGTGTGTTCCAAATTATGTCTTAATTAGTCCTCTGTGTAAAATACAGACATTGTTTTATGGCCCTCAGTTTGCCTGGTTTTATCTTTGTAGCTCCAGGGGCCTTGTCAAAGTTGACCCGAGGATTGAAAGATGAGTCACTGGCTTATATCTATCACTGCCAAAATCATTATTTCTGTCCAATTGGCTTCGAAGCAACCCCTGTCAAAGCTAATAAGGCATTCAGGTAAGCATTTCCATCCTTGATAAGGGCACTTAACTAGGAAAATGGGTTGTACAAAGTGTTTGCAGGAATTAAACAGATTCTAGTCTCTTAGAAATTGGGGCCTTAGTGTGTTTTGTTCACACCGAGCGTGCATACGTTTTGCAGGATTGAATGCCCTTAGAAGCTGTTGCTCAGTGATTGTAAGAGAAAGTACACACTGAAGTACTAAAGGTGCAGGGCCATTCATGTGTTAGCCTCTGTTCCAGGATGTTTGATTACACTGTGAACCCCAAGATTGCAGTGTACTGGAAAAACCTTGTTCATAGTTGTGGGGTAGCCCAGCCTTAGTGCACACCTTTAATCCAAGAACTTTTGGTTTATTGTAAACAGGATTAAATAAAAGCATTCCATAGGTCAAGGGGCAGAGTAAGCAATCATTTGACGGGAAGTAAACATAGAGAGTCAAAGGGGGTCAAGAGAACAGTAGACACAGGAAGTAGAGAGGAGGAACATTGAGTTGGAGGACATTTGTGGAAGACAGTAGGAGAGAGGAGAGGCTTCTGGAGCAATGGCTGAGGAGGAAGGTCATCTGGGTGCTTGCTCTGCCTCTCTGAGCTAGCAGGCTTTGACCCCAGCATCTGAGTCTATTGAAAAAAAAATTGGATGACTGAGATTTTGTTAAAAATAACAATCCCCAGTGTCCTCGCCAGTATCTTACGTGCTGTGTTCCAAGAATGTATAACTGACTACATACAAAGCACCTTCTGTATTCATAGTGAAGAACATGGGATTGTCAGGTTTTTCTTTCATCACAAGGAAACTCGGGACCAGTTTCATTATCTAAACTTCATGGTTATATTTGCCTCTCCCTGTTGTTAATCTGGTTTCTGTCTCATGAACAACAGGTTTTCACACACACACACACACACACACACACACAAAAGCACGCACACGCACATACACACAGGAACTCCTGTCTCTTTGAAGGAGATATATTCTAAATAAGGGTGCCGAGTTTGAATGTTACTCTTTCTCTTTAGCAAGTTCCTTCATGAGGGAACTGACAGCAGAGATTATGGTGAAGAACAGGTGAAAATGGAACCCAAAGTGTGACTCTTTCACCTTACTAATTTTCTGGTTAAGTCATTCTTGGCTTTGTGGGCTTGGTGACTGAGGAGAAGGAAGAGATGTGGTGGACATTGAACGTTATCTATTCAGTGAGGGCCCAGAGTCTGGCTGCAGAACATGACTTGGCCTTTAGGATAGAGGGGTTTTCTGTTCTGGAGGCCAGGGGTTCCAGAAGTCCCACTCAAAGGTCCTTGGATGTGGTGCATCAGACAACCTGAGCAGGATGAGTGGAAGCTGGCGGACCCAGGAATACTGCTTGTATGTGAGGAGTAAGCATGACACCATTCTTTCTCTCAACTCCTGAAATAACTAAGGCTTACATCTAACTCATGGATTTCTTGAATGGCCCAAACCAAAATGCTGGTATTGATGCTACATTAACAAAAGCCATCTTTTGAGTTTTCATTTTTGGGGGTTTTGTTTTTTTATCAAGACATATTTGGAACAGCGTACTTCATGGAGTGAAATATGCTTATCAAGCTGTGAATGTATTTTCTGTTTAGCAGGGGCCCTCTCTCACTACAGGAAGTAGAGTATTGGATTTTAATTGGAGAGTCAAGTAGAAAACATCCTGCCATTCACTGTAAAAGGTTTGTTTTAGCAGCTTTTCTTTCTTTAACTGGTGTAATATTTCCTTCACTGAAAGCACAGATCAAAATCGTGTAACTAGATGCACCTGGATAAATGGGAACACCTGTGTGGTCATCAGCCAGTCACAGTGTGGCCATGTCCCAAGAAAACTGTGCTGTGTTTTATTTCTCTCTAGCCCCACAGCCGACCAGTTCTGCTTCCCATGGCCACAGATGTACTTTTTCTGTTTTGAAATTCTATCCCTTTTTGTCTTGCTTTTCTATTTAAGTAACAAATTAAGAATCCCCTCTTCAGCTGGACATGATGGCACACACCTTTAATCCCAGCAGAGGCAGTTACAGCTCTGTGAGTTCAAGGCCAGCCTGGTCTGCAGAGCAAATTCCAGGACAGTCAGCGCTATCCAGAGAAACCCTGGCTTGAATAACAACAAAATGATTCTCTAAAAAAATTTAGAACTGGATCATTTCTACTAAAGATGCGTATTTGACGAAAATAAAGTCTTTAGGACTGGTGAGATGGCTTGGCAGGTAGAGGTGCTTGCATGCAGGCCTGCTGATCTGAGTTTGATCCCTGGAATCCACAGGGTAGAAGGAGAGAAGATGCATAGTCATCTTCCAAACTCCATGCATCCACACTGGCCTGCGCCTCCCTTGCCCCTCTCCTTCCCTATCTTTTCTTTTCCTCTCCCTCCATGCCCTCTCTATCACCTGTACCTACACACAGACTGATAGAATCTCTAGAATTCACGGTTTACGGAGAATGGTCATCATAATGACATGGATTCTTACAAACTAACATCAAGGACTGTATCACCACATAACCAGAACTTTAATTTCTTTTAGCAGTGGTTTTAATTTTTCAATATAAACTCACGCATGTCCTTTAAATAGTTCTTCCTATTTTGAATTGATTAAGAAATTTAATTTTCATGGTATTGCTGGTCATATAGAAAATCCCTGATTTTCCTATTTAGACCTTGATATTCACACCTTTACCAGATTCACTTATGTGTATTTCTTTGAGATTTTTCTCCGCAACCATTTTGTATATTAGTAGAGGCATGGTTTTTGTTTTTGTTTTTGTTTTTTTTTAATTCTTTCAGAAATATGGGTAGACACTTAGTGGCACATTGGTAATGATGCAACAGAATCATGTGAACCAAGGGGTTCAAGGCCAGCTTGTACAACATAAAATCCCACCCCATGGGATTTATTTTAAGAAAATAAATTGACTTGATTATAATTGAAAGTGTGGCATGCCACTGCGTGAGCCTACAAGATGGTATTGAGTATGTTGACATGTAAGAATAAAAACCAGGGCCGGGCAGTGGTGGCGCACGCCTTTAATCCCAGCACTCGGGAGGCAGAGGCAGGCGGATCTCTGTGAGTTCGAGACCAGCCTGGTCTACAAGAGCTAGTTCCACCTGTCTCGAAAAACCAAAAAAAAAAAAAAAAAAAAAAAAAAAAAAGAGCTAGTTCCAGGACAGGCTCCACAACCACAGAGAAACCCTGTCTCGAAAAACCAAAAAAAAAAAAAAAAAAAAAAAAAAAGAATAAAAACCAGGGGCTGGAGAGATGGCTCAGAGGTTAAGAGCGCTGACTGTTCTAGAGGTCCTGAGTTCAATTCCCAGCAACATATGGTGGTTCACAACCATCTGTAATGAGATCTGGCGCCCTCTTCTGGCATGCAGCATACATGCACGGAAAACTGTATACATAACTAATAAATAAATCTTTTAAAAAAAAGAATAAAAACCAGTTGTTAACTGAGAACATTGTCAGGAATTGGATAGTCACAACTGTCAGAAAAAAGAAGCCTTTAAAGGCTAGTAGATGGAGCCTGACCTAAGAGAATAATCACCAGTTACTGCTGTGATATATTGTGGCAACTTGCTCTTGGAAAAAGCTTTATGACAATGGTGCTTTGGGCCTAATGCAAATTGTTTCTTTTCTTACTCTAGATGGGCAGATATTGTCACTGATCTAAATACTCAAAATCCAGAATTCTTAGATATCCGCCATCTGGAGAGAGGGCTGCAGTTCCGGAAAACAAAGAAGGTAAGAACACCACTACATTGGAAACCGCGTCCCAAATGACCACAATGTGGTATTTTGTTAATACTCTTCTAGTGGTAAATAACAGAAACCAACTTCCGACTACCTTAGTCAGAAGAGTAAGACTTATTTTAAGGATACAGGTGAGCTTTAAACTCTAGGTCAAGAAGGACAGTCATAAGGAAATGTCAGCCAATACTGCAGTAATGGTAGAAGCCAAGTGGCTCACGATATTAGTCATTCTTATGTAGGCTTTGCTGTGCCCACAGTATTTTATTTAAATATGCCTTTCTTGTAGATTAACTTTCAATTTATGACTTATTTTCAGGTCTAGCTTGAACCTTATCTGCCTTGGTTGAGTTCAATGGTCTTGGTGCAGCTTGGGTAGATGGTGGTCACGAGGCAGAGCCATATGAACAAACATGACTGCAGGAAGCTCTCCGAAACAGATGTAGTATAGATTGTCATAAACCTGTTGATAAAAGAATAAATGAAGCTGGGTTTGGTCGCACATGCTTGGAATCTCAGTTCTTAGATAGCAGGGCGGTGATTTCCATGCCAGTCTGATCTGAGTTATAGAGATTGTGTCTCAAAAATCTTTGTCTATACACACACACACACACACACGGGAGTAGAATGAGTTTTTCGGAGAGGAGAGCGAGCACACACAGAGAGAAGGATAAGGCACGCCTTAGTGTGTGAGTGAGGTATATTGAGACCATAACTACACTGAGTCAAGGCTGTGGAGAGGAGTACTCTGGCCCCTCGGGACATTGTTAATTGGAAAGGCAGCTGGCAAGAAAAGTCTGTTGTTGGTTGTTTTACTCTTTTGGCAGGCTCGCCGCCCAGCTCTCAGATAAATCAACACGGAGAGACTTATTCTTACTGATCAACGCCTGGCCTTAGCTTGGCTTATTTCTAGCCAGATTTTCTTAACTTAAATGATCCCATCTACAATTTGCCTCTAGGTTTTTTTTTTCCCTTTTCTTACTTGTGTAAATCCTTACTTTTCGCTCTTACTTTGTGAGTGGCTAAGTGGCTGGCCCCTGACATCCTCCTCTCCCTGTTCTCTTGCTCCTTTTTCCAGATTTCCCCTCTTATTTATTCTGTCTGCCTGCCAGCCCCAGCTATCCATTCTCCTGCCCTGCTATTGGCTGTTTAGGCAGGCAAAGAATCACAGCTGCACTGAGTTAAACAAATGCGGCATAAACAAAAGCAACACATCTTTCCGTTGTTAACCAAATGTTCTAGAGCATAAATAAATGTAACGCCTTAAAATAATATTCCACAAGAAAGGTGAGGGTATTAGCGTGCTCTGATGAGTACAGAATAGAAAAGTGTATTCAGACATGGGAAAGAATAACACCCCCCCCCCCAAGGGAGTCAATAAGGACCCCACAAACTTATCAGTAATGTCTCTTTCTTCATCTGTTTTTGTCCTTCTCAGGTGGGAGGAAATTTGCATTGCCTCATAGCATTCCAGAGACTCAGTTGGCAAAGATTTGGCTTTTGGAACTTTCCATTTGGGACCATTAGACAAGAACCACAGCCTCCTACACACGCCCAAGGACTTGCCAAATCGGAGAGTGAAGACAATATCTCCAAGAAGCCGCATGGGCGTCTGGGAAGATCCTTCAGTGCTAGTTTCCACCAGGACTCGGCATGGAAGAAGATGTCTAGTATCCGCGAGAGAAGGAACAGTGGCTACCACAGCTACAGTGATTACAATGGCAATGACTGACCACGCTGGGAACCGAACCACTGGCTCAGTGGTTCAGTTTCGTACACTGCTGCTGTGTGCAGGACTGCATTAAGGCAGAAGATGATTTTATTAAGTCCATCGATAGGACCAGATCTTGTGATACAAAGCATAACCTGTAGTTCTCCAGTAAAATAAGCTTACATAGTGTTACGACGGTTGGCTTCAAATATATAGGCAGGTAAGCACAGATTACTGCCCTTTGAAAGTAGATAAGCCATCTGGACAAAGGGTTTCACAAAAATCCAATAAAATCACAACTGCTTCAGAACAAAAACACAAATGCATTTAACGGCATCAAGACTTGAACTACTAAAAGCATGAAGCGATTTCTTGAAACTTGATCTGTAGTCATGTATTACAGATACTTTGATTCCTAAGACCAATTTGCAAGGCACTGTCTGCCCTTGAGAATGGGGGCTGTTGCCGGGCGGTGGTGGCGCACGCCTTTAATCCCAGCACTCGGGAGGCAGAGGCAGGCGGATCTCTGGGAGTTCGAGGCCAGCCTGGTCTACAAGAGCTGGTTCCAGGCCAGGCTCCAAAGCTACAGAGAAACCCTGTCTCGAAAAACCAAAAAAAAAAAAAAAAAAGAGAATGGGGGCTGTTAGGCTCTAGCTTTTGCTCATGTTAAAGCTCATTTGGAACTATCTGGCCAGTTGTTCTTTCGATGCTAGCAGTATCCACTGCACCTCTTAGCTTTCTTGAATAACTGTCTCAGGATTCTCAACACAGAAACAGAAAATACTCAAGAAACTGACCTTTCTACAGGTGCAGATGGGTGACTTACGGCATTGATTCTGGTACTCTTGGTCTGGCACATGTCTGTGAAATAGTTACAAGAAGCGTAGGTCTTGAGCGATGTCTTCAGATCTAGAACAAACTTGTTTTAGGGATATAGTTAAGGGGCATTTGGAATCTATATCCATGTAATAAGTGCAGTGAGTTCTGATATTTGGTCTCTTAATGGAGTCGTGTGCTAGCAACGGCACTGAAGACACATTGGCAATGTCCAGCTCACCCTGAGGACAACACTCTGTATTCTCAACGCTGAGCTGTTTCCTTTCGTGAAACATCCAATTAATTGTTGGAAGTGTGTATTAAATATTTCAGAACTGTGAATTCAATACTTGAGCTCCTCTTTAGCTGCTGTTGTGTTTCTTTTGCTGCCAGTGTGCGACTCATAGACGTCTAGGGTCTTGTTCTTTCATGTAATATCCTCATTCCAGGACTCAACTCAGTATCTCCGTGAGTACAAGGTGGTGAGGATGTTGGAACCATATTGCAATACACCTCAAGGCCTCAAGGGGAGGTTTCAGATTTTTATTTTTAAAAATTTTTCTTTTTTTCTCTTGAATTTTATATCCATTTATCCACTCGTACATGTCTAGCCTACAGAGAGTGATATATATTACAAAATGGTCATATTTCTGAAGAGATTATTTAGCTTGAAATGCAAAGAACCGAAAGATTTGTAGGTTGTTGGTTTTGTTTCAACTTTGTTGAGAAGCTCATACTGGAACTTTTAAAATGTTGTCATCAAATAAAGTTTTGTTTTCTACTTTTAATCATGCACGTGTTAATGACTCGGTGTCTTCGGACATATCCTTGTATCTGTATGAAGCATATGATAATTTGTCAACTCCGTGTAATTAGTGTTATAAGAAACGTCTTGTAATTTTTAGAATCAGTGACACAATGTGGAAGGTAATGACTTCTACTCCATACTTCTTATTTCTCAGGCACCTGGGCACTGTTTCTCTGATGCTTCATAGCAGGGAATAGAAAATTTCTTATATTAGTTTGAACAAGATGAGGTTGCAATTTTTGCGGATCAAGTGTCTTTTTTATATAAGCCGCTTTTTAATAGTTCAGTTGAGTATTTCAAAGAAATGGGTTTGAAGAACCAAGAGGAAAGGATACAAATGCAAAATAAAATAGAAACCTTAAGAACAAAGGGAAATCTGGAAAGCCAGGAAGCACTTATTTATTACATACTGATCATATGCTTTATAAAAACTCTGACGGACACATGACCACTTATAACTTCAGCTCACAAATTTTAAAGTGACTTAGAGCACAGTAACGTTGGGGTTCATTGTGGGAGTTTTTTCAGGTTTTGTAGGTAAGAGTTCTTCATGATTCTCCTTGCAAATTAGTAATATTCTTGCCCTATGTGATTTCTTATTCAACCCTTAGGAATCTTTATAGATCTTGTAATGAAGGATACCAACTGGCTCTGAAATTGCTGTTGTCTCGCCTGTGAGATTATGTCCTCCTTGAAAATGGTTTTTAGGAACAAATATGCTACTGTGTATGGTATTTAGAATAGTGGTAGGAAGACAGGAAAGCTATTTAAGTGTTTGTTATAATTATTTTGAAATATGCTTTAATTGATTGAGTAGTTTATAGAACCCATTGAACCTTGAAAAGAGCAAATACCTTTTATGTCAAATATATCCTCCTTGGTTGCTATTATTTCAAAAGCATTTCCTATTTAAAACATTGCTTTGGCTTTAAAAGCATGCCTAATACGCAAATGGGCACACTGGCTCTTTGTGAAAACAAAGAGTTCTCGAAACTTAAAAAAAAAAAGCCAGGAACTATTCCTCTATCCACGACCACACGAGTTACAGTGCTACATCCTATCATATTCAGCCGGTGTAGCAGCTCTAATGTTCCCAAGTTGCTTTGTTCCACACATGGAATGAGCTCAGGCAACTGCTCCAAGATCTATGATATTATTTAACTCGGTTTCACTCTTTACATTTCTACTCTGCTAACCTTCCAGTTATAATAATAATACCCCTAATCTTAATGCCATCTTAATGACTTTGTGTTTTAAAATAAAATACCAGAAACTGAGTTTCTTAAAAATAGATTTCTTTCCTCACAGTTTTGTAGATCAAGACAGGGTCTTGGCGAGTTCGTTTCTTGTCTCTTAGACTTGTGGGTGTTCACCCTTTTGTGTTCCAACTCCCTCTTATAAGGATAGCAGTCATACTGGACTAGATGATACTGATTGTGTGTGTGTATATGTAAACAAGAATCAGATCCATTGGCTCAAATATGTCTGCATGTTTGTGATCTATCATTTATCATGGCTATGTTAGACAAAGAAATGATTTCTAAGTTCTGGTTCCTGTACTCTTAGGCCCCTAATGGCCTCATTGTTTAAGAAAATCACCTTCTAGGGTTGGAGAGATGGCTCAGAGGTTAAGAGCATTGCCTCCTCTTCCAAAGGTCCTGAGTTCAATTCCCAGCAACCACATGGTGGCTCACAGCCATCTGTAATGGGGTCTGGTGCCCTCTTCTGGCCTGCAGGCATACACACAGACAGAATATTGTATACATATAATAAATAAATAAATAAATAAATATATTTTTTTTTAAAAAAGAAAATCACCTTCTAGAAATCACTCTGGATAAAAGCACTTGTTAAAGTACTTGGAACTATGTATCCAACATGTGAATTTTGTCCTGAATACATGGTAATTCTATGGTCCAGATAAGATCTGAACTAACATCTGCCTGACCTCTAATCCAAATACCACAGGATGCAAAATGCCCTGAAGACAGGAGACTGGAGAGGTTCTTTAGGCAACACTTATGAACTCTGCGATGTGCTCCAAGTACCAGGTGTAAAAGCTATCAAGATTGATACTTATTTCAACAAATTTATAGTCTCCTGTTGGAGGCAGTTAAAACTAAACAGGCAATTATATTGCCCTCAGTATAATACAACTATACTAAAATACAAAAATTCATAATTTTACACATTGAGGAAACGCTAAAAGCCCAGTGGAAAATAAGCTGAGACTAAGACAAGTAAATATGGCTATAATACACTATCTCTTTGGACATAGATATGTTTTGATGAAACCTGATTCCTAATAAGACTTCTGCAAATGGGTCTTGTAAGAAATTATCAGCTTCTATCCGTCACCCCCGCCCTTTTTTTCTTGTAGGTTCTTTTTAAAAAATATTTATTTATTTATCATGTATACAATATTCTGTCTGTGTGTATGCCCACAGGTCAGAAGAGGGTACCAGACCTCATTACAGATGGTTGCTGGGAATTGAACTCAGGACCTTTGGAAGAATAGGCAATGCTCTTAACCTCTGAGCCATCTCTCCAGCCCCCTTTGTAGGTTTTGAATTTATCCTATCTCTGCCTGTCTCCTAGATGTTTATGACACTATACCTGGCCGTGTGTCCTTTCATATTAAGATTACTGGGAATGAATGTAATTTCAATACTGTACATCAGATTTGAACTGTATGCGAAATGCCAAGTACCTTGCACACATGACCTTTGATCCATAAAATCCTGCTTACAGATGACAGAAGAAACGTGATCTCTGCAGAGCTAATTGATCACTTTAAGGCACAAGACTGAATTTGAGTTAGCACAAGCGTGGCGGGTCCTTCGTGGAACTTACTCTGCCCAAAGTCATTTCTGACCACAAGCTGTGGGAACTCGAAGTTTCAGATGCTGCAGGTAATTCGATGACACCTAGTTACTGCATGTTGTGCAAATATTTACCTTTAAAAACATCAAGGAAACATCCTTCTGTTCTTTTCTAGTCTAAACCAATCCTTAGCATCAAGTCTGCAAAGCTAGATGGACCCATGGAGGCACTGAAATTGAAGACGCACAAAGGGACTCCACTGAAAAAGCCAACGCACGTGCAATTGTCTTTTACGCCTAACAGACGGCCGAACAGAAGCAGTGAATTGGTTCCAGCTCTGCACTGACATCCCTAGCGCTCTGGCTCAGGATTTATACGTCACGAGTCAACACGGGACTCCCAACCTTCGCGTTCCCTTAGACGGAAGCCTAGAGGCTTCAGTTCGCGTGGGTTTTTGCATGTCCTCGGGGTGTGTGTGTGTGTGTGTGTGTGTGTGTGGAGGGGGTGCATCATCGGGAGGGACGTTTGGCGGCTTGCGTCGCCCGCGCCGTTCCCCACTTCTGTTAGCCGCGCCACCATTTGGGCTGAAGAGTCCCCGCTCCTCCCACTGCATCCACGTGCCATGGTGAAGCCGTGCCTTTCTTCTCGGAGGCCAGGTCCTCCCCGGAAGTGTCCCAGCGCACCCGCATCGCCGCGAGTTCCGGCTGCAGGGAGATGGGCTCGGCTGGAGCGGAGCGGGGCGCCCTGTGCCAGCGCTTGGCGCGCCCATCTCTAAGTTGAAGCAAAGGTCCTGCGCCATGGGAGTCCAGGGGCTGTGGAAGCTGCTGGAGTGCTCCGGTCGCCGGGTCAGCCCGGAGGCGCTGGAGGGCAAGGTGCTAGCCGTGGGTATCCTTCAGGCGGAGCGATGGCGCGGGCCGGGCCACTGCAGGAGGGCTGGGCTCCTGGGGGCACCCGAGCCGGGCGTTGCTCCGGTGTCTGCCTGTCCAGTTTGCAGCCCTGCTCTCATCATTTTAGGGTGTCTGTGCCTCCTGTGCTTCGGTGCTCCTTGCAGAGTAGGTACACGTTGCCTTGGAGAATCGGGAGATTTAAAGGATGAAGTTGGAAGAGCGTCCGGCTCCGCAGCGCTGTAAAGTTTAGAAGTGATTTTGTGCGCGGCGGGAGGTCAGCGTGGAGAGAATTCCGATCTCCCGTTCTTTTGCATAGTTAACTCATCTTTTGGAATGAGAAATTGGTGTGGTGCGTAGTGAATTAGTTTCCTTCAGCCCCTGTCGTGTTTCTGTGTATGTTTAGCTGGTTTTGTATCGCTGTCGTCTTGTTCTTCTTTCCCACTTTGAAAATGTGATACGAATTTTGAAGTTTTCGTTTGCCTTTTCCACTACCTCTATGACAGTGCCTCTTTTATCTCAGAAGCTGGAGGTACCTTTACGCTATTTTCTTAATGAGAACTAGAAAGACTTGTAAACAAATTGCTGGACGCGCGTGCGTGCGTGCGTGTGTGTGTGTGTAGGTGAGGCATGTCAAGTCATTCTGTAAAGTGCAGCAAAGAAGCCATTATCTGATGAGCCAGTTCTTTACTGTGTGCCCAGCTTATAATTAACGGAGAACATGTAATATTGGAAGGATAACGTTTTATGTCAAATACACCAGTGACAAAATTTAATAAAACAGTCTTACAAATTTTTTTTAAATATTTATTTATTTATTTATTTATTTATTATGTATACAATATTCTGTCTGTGTGTATGCCTGAAGGCCAGAAGAGGGCGCCAGACCTCTTTACAGATGGTTGTGAGCCACCATGTGGTTGCTGGGAATTGAACTCAGGACCTTTGGAAGAGCAGGCAATGCTCTAAACCACTGAGCCATCTCTCCAGCCCAGTCTTACAAATTTTTACCCAGGGGACAGGAAGTTGGGTAACTTGAAGAACTTTGTAAGCACTTGTGCTGTGTCGCACCCTAGTGGCTTCTCTTTATCACTGCAGTTTAAGGATTTTTTTTTTTCTTTTTTTTTGAATTTTCGAGACAGGGTTTCTCCGTAGCTTTTGTTTCCTGTCCTGGAACTAGCTCTTGTAGACCAGGCTGGCCTCGAACTCACAGAGATCCGCTTGCCTCTGCCTCCCGAGTGCTGGGATTAAAGGCGTGCGCCACCACTGCCCGGCCAGTTTAAGGATTTTTGAATTATTAGTGAATGAAAGGGCAATTTGTAGTGAGGGGGAATTCTTAAATTCTCATCGAGGGTTTCACCTTATAGTGGTAGAGTGCTTTCTTCCATGCCCGTTATTGAGAAAAAGTACTACTGGTCACGCCATCACGGATTTAGGTTATTTTCTGTTCCAGCCCCTGTAAAGGATTAGGAAGTTCAGCATCCTAACATTCAGGGATGTCAGAGGAAAAGTAAACTGGGTAAATTACCTGTAAAATAGCTGAGTCCCGTTCAGGATGTGAAGTCATTATTGTGAGGTTATTAAGGTTTTCTGAAAGAACGGGTCATTTAAAGAAAATTGAGAAAGATTCTGCATACAATCACATATGTGTATGTTCATAATATGATTACTTTTGTAATTTTTTATATTTTACCATGAGAATTCTAATACCTGAAATTTAGGTGTGATTGGTTTGGTAATAAAGAACTCATCCATGATTATCTTAGGTTTGTAATTTATGTACTCTTCCAAATAAATTGGGTTTTAGACCACGTGGATAGCTGAGTGTCTTATTTAAACAGTTTATGTCTGGGTTAAAAATGAAGAAACAACTGTTTAGTTTTTCCCATTACAGACCGTACCATCTATTAATGCATTGCTTGTACTGGGGAGATAATACCCCCTCTGAACACATACCGATCTGGATTAACTTAGTCTTCAGTCACCTAACTTTAGGACTAAAGAGAATTCCCAAAAGAACAAAGTTCTCAAATGTCATTGGGTCTTTGAGTTTCAACTCTAAAGCGAGTTTTGGCTTTGCTTCTGACTTAAGTTAAAGCACTTGCCCTTGGGGAATGTAAATTTGTTCCATGTGTGTTGAAGTTTAATGAATCAAATTGTGAAAATACTCTCAGCCTGTCTGATTTTATGTGATTGTTTTTCACCGAGAATTTTATGTGGGGACTTTCAGCCGTCCCCGAGAAATGGAAAGCCACAGCTAGTTTACATGTGGAAAGGGATCACTTCCGTGAGATTTAGCATTTCAGGAGTAAGGGTGTGGATCTGCCTATGACTTTAAGATTCAGAGTGTGGAAAGTAATAAGGAACCAAAGAAAAGCTAGCTGACTTTGGGTAGATTCTGTCATGGCCAGGTATCATCCAACTTCCATAAATGGTGATATATGTTTAATGTTCTCTGTTTGTTGGTATCATGTCTGTGATGTTGAAAGTTTGAGGATGAAGCTGGAAATCCCATACTGTTTTCCTTTACCGGTTCTCCCAGATATTAGCATTTGGCTAAACCAAGCACTTAAAGGAGCCCGAGATCGCCATGGGAATGCAATAGAAAACGCTCATCTCCTCACATTGTTCAATCGGCTCTGCAAGCTGTTATTTTTTCGTATTCGCCCTATTTTTGTATTTGATGGAGATGCGCCGCTGCTCAAGAAACAGACCTTGGTAAATATCATCTCATTTTATTTTCTCTTTAGACACCATTAGCAATTTTTTATATTAAATTCAATTACAGCATTTCTCCCTTCCCTTTCTGCCTTCCAAACCCTCTTATGTATTCCTCCCCAATCTTCAAATTCATTTTTCCCCTAATTATTATTGCATGTTTGTATGTATATGCATATATATTCCTAACTGTAACAACTTGTTCCGTCCTTATAAGGCTGCCTACATGTATTCCTTATTTGTTTGTTTGTTTGTTTTATTTTTGCTTTTTGAGACAGGGTTTCTCTGTGTTGCCCTGGCTGTTCCGGAACTCATTCTATAGACCAGGCTGTCCTTGAACCCAGAGATCCACTTGCTTCTGCCTTCTGAGTGCTAGGGATTAAAAGTGTGCACCACCACTGTATGTTTTCAGTGAGCAGTTTTGACTTGTAATCAATGTAATTTCTCTTGCTTTTAAAAATTTATGCTTAATTGTTTTGTAATTTAGTTTGTTTTTCTTTTTTTCTTTTTCTCTTTTATTTTTTGAGACAGGCTCTCTCTATGTAGCCTCAGTAGACCTGGAACTCCGTATATATAATCAAGCCTGCCTTGAACTTGCATAGTTCTGCCATTGTCCTAAGTGCTGGATTAAAGGCATGCAATCCTGTGCCAGGCTTATAACAGTCTGTCTTTACAATATTTATGAGAGTTTATTATATATGTTAGGATCAAATTTACCTATTAACTGAAACTACTCGAATTCTTAAGTAGTTTCTTTAGGATATCTCTTTAGGTGGTCCACATTTTGTCTGGCTGGGCTACTATTGCTCACTGTGGACCCCTCCTTAAGAGACGTCTCCTTTGGAGTGTGATTAAGTGTCCTTGGTGACAGGAGAACAAAGCAAACAAGCAAAAAAAAAAACTATTTTCAGAACAACAACAGTAAAACTGCTCTGCTCTGGGTAATCCTCAAATGCCTTCCCAGTGAAATTGTCCACTTAGCTCAATATTTATTAGAATGATTTTATATATGCTAAGAAGTTCTTCTAATATAGTCCTGCATTTGTGGGGCGGGGGGCAGAGGTATGTACAAATCATTTCTTAAAACAGTATCAAATTGATTTTGTGATAATTTTTTATAAAGGTTTAGATTCTTGGTGGTATTGAAATTTATTTATAAGAACTGACAATAAGCTAGTAACTTCGCAGATGTGCTACACAGGTGATCTTTAGACAAGTGCTCTGTGTATCCTGTCCGGCAGAGAACCTGAAGATGCTCATTGACAGAAGTGAGGAGGAAGCCTTAGTACAGCCGTTGTCCTACATTCAGATCCTGAAAGGTTTTTAGTGGCCCCACATCTGAAGTGAAATCCCACATGCTTTCATTTGTTTACAGGCCAAGAGAAGGCAGAGGAAGGATTCCGCATCCACCGACTCGCGAAGGACCACAGAGAAGCTCCTGAAGACGTTTCTGAAGAGACAGGCTCTGCAAACTGCCTTCAGAAGGAAGAGGCAAGCGGACTGTGCTGTGGACCTTCCCTGGCATCTACTGTCCTCCCTCCTTGTCTCTTCACAACATGAAGAGTCAGGAGAGCAACGAGTGGAGAGCTTCAGACCTGGGGGATTGTGGCTAATGAGAGAGAAAAGCTGTTGTATTGCTTCCTCCTTTAATTAATTAATTAGATTTGTATTTTTTTTAAAGAGTGGCAGGGATTGGAACACAGGGCCTCACGGAGTCCCCCCGCAACCTGACTTTACTGTGTTAGGCCCCTTGCAGACTGGAGCTGAGGCTGTGGCAAAGGCTCTGAGGAGCCCTAGCCAGTTCCCCTTTTCCTCCACATGGTTCTTAGTTATGACAATAATGGCTTTGGGGAGACGCAGGCCAGGAGAAGACATCCAGATGAAGGAGGGCAACCACTGTCCTTGATCAGGGTTTGTGCAGCCGGCAGGAGGGGAGATGGTTGACTGAGAATGTATTCCATATGATTTTTGTTGAAAACTAACTACATGTGCTTTTCAGAAATGAAGCCCTACCCAGTCTTACTCGGGTTCAAAGAGAGGACATCTATGCTTTGCCACCTTTACAGGAGGAAGAAAAACATAGGTAAATGTTTATCTACTAAGGAGAATCACTTTAGGGGCTGGGGAGGTGGCTCAGTTAGTCAAGGGGCTTGCCCCTCAAGTGTGAGGTCCCATTTTATCCATCACACCCACGTAAAAACCTGGGCATACTGGTAGCGAATGCCTGGAATCTCAGCGTCGGGGAAACCTCCTGGTTTTCCTGACCAATAATTTATAGGGAGTTATAAATTATTGTAACACATTCTAGGATCAGTGCATGTCCATGCAGAATATCTGTTCAAATTCCCTTTTTCAAGATTACATATTTAAACTGACTTACAAACTACTGGGTTTTCATCTGAATTTTTTGTGTATACTTTTGGTTATCCCATGCCTGTCCTGATCTCTCCCCATGCTCTTCCTCTATACATGCCTAAACCTTTAGCTTTCTCTCTGTATATCATTTCTTTCTCTACATTGTTGGCATCACTCTCTGACATCTCATTGGCACCCAAACTTTTTTCTGTCTCGTCTTTGATCTCATACTTTTGCCTCAACTCCCTACTCCCAGCACAGTCTGCTGTGTCTTCTACAATTTATTTAAAGCCAAATTCTGATATTGATATTGTCATTTTCTTTTCTTTTTTATTTTTTTTATAAAACTTCATAATATATTTTTCTGCTTTTTTTTTTTTTCCCTAAATGACAAATTCTCAGCATGTATCCGAGTCTGACCGGAATTTGCTCAGTAGTTTAGATTGACCTTGAATTTACAACCTTCCTGCTGTAATCTTAGCGCTGGGGTCACAGGCTTATTACCATGCCTAGCCTACCTTGTCATTTCAAGATAAACTTTCAGCCTTTTAATCACTTTTCTTCAGCCTCGTCCCCTGGTCTCTTCTCTGTCATAGGCAGAATTTTCTTGCCTTTTTTCCAGATGACTGCAGAACTCAGTTCATATACCTAGAATATTTTCTCGCATGTGCTTCCTTTATACCCTGCATTTGAGTCCTTTGTTTATTCATAGCACATCCACCAATGTGATTGCAGGAGGTTCTGGAAAACTTCATGGCCGGGCGGTGGTGGCGCACGCCTTTAATCCCAGCACTCGGGAGGCAGAGGCAGGCGGATCTCTGTGAGTTCGAGACCAGCCTGGTCTACAAGAGCTAGTTCCAGGACAGGCTCCAAAGCCACAGAGAAACCCTGTCTCGAAAAACCAAAAAAAAAAAAAAAAAATTCATGACTGTCTGTACTATCTGCTTTTCTATTGCTGTGATAAAACATCATGATCAAGACAAATGGTGAAAGAAACTGTGTTTTTTGTTTATTTATTTTATTTGACACAGTGTGGAACCTGTCCTGGAACTAGCTCTTGTAGACCAGGCTGGTCTCGAACTCACAGAGATCCACCTGCCTCTGCCTCCCGAGTGCTGGGATTAAAGGCGTGCGCCACCACTGCCCGGCTAAAAGAAACTGTTTAATTGGGCATGTGGTTTGAGAGGGTTAGAGTCTGCTATGGCGGAGTGAAGGCATGGCAGCAGAAACAGCTGGTAACTCACATCTGGAACCCTATTTGGACAGCATAGCCTATACTGGACATGGTGGGAGGATTTGAGGCCTCAAAGCCTGACCCTCGTGACACGCCTCCTCCCACAAGGCCACACCTCTTTCCCAAGTACTTCCGTCAACTAGGTACCAAGTGTTCAGGCGTATGAGCTTGTGAGGGTTATTCTTATTCAAACCACCACACTGCCCGCGGTTTTTTTATTTTTTTTTTTATTTTTTTTTTAAATATTTATTTATTATGTATACAATATTCTTTCTGCGTGTATGCCTGAAGGCCAGAAGAGGGCACCAGACCCCATTACAGATGGTTGTGAGCCACCATGTGGTTGCTGGGAATTGAACTCAGGACCTTTGGAAGAGCAGGCAATGCTCTTAACCGCTGAGCCATCACTCCAGCTCCCCGAGGTTTTTTTTAGGCGATTTACTCCTTAACTTAGCTCTATCATCTTTCTGCTCCTTACGGAGGGAGTTAGGACTTCATATTGCAGTTGCTTACTTGCGTGTGTTCCCCATTAGACAGTGAGATCCTGTGTCACAGTCTACCCATCCCATTCGCTGTTACAGACCTTGAACTCAAGAAGCATGCTTTTAAGTGTTTGTTAAAAAATCACGGATGTTAAAAGTGTTTTCTTGACTGCAGTTCAGAAGAGGAAGATGAAAAGCAGTGGCGAGAAAGAATGGATCAAAAGCAAGCTTTGCAGGTACTCACGTAACGGGGATTCAGAACGTGTTTCCTTATTTGAAATGATGAACAGGATGGGTTTATGAACGTTCTCAATAAGGAGTAAACATAGCTGTCCCTTTAACTGTGCGTGTTTCTTATTGCATGTATGTGTACATATATGTATATGTTTATATATATGTATGTTTATGTAAAATCCACACTTACCCATGCATTTGTATATTGGATTTGGCATTATGTATGTATGTCTTTCTTCCTGGGGAGGTTTTGAGACAGGCTTTCTCTATGTTGTCCTGGCTGCCCTGGACCTGACTATGTAGACCATGCTGGTATTGGACTCACAGAATCATGCCTGCCTCTGCCTCCCGAGTGCTAGGATTAAAAAAGTTACAGACAGCTGTGAGCTGCCATGTGGGTACTGGGAATCGAACCCAGGCCCTCTGGAAGAGCAACCAGTGCTTTTAACCACTGAAACATCTCTCCAGCCCCCAAATTAATTTCTTTTTTTTTTTTTTGGTTTTTCGAGACAGGGTTTCTCTGTGGTTTTGGAGCCTGTCCTGGAACTAGCTCTTGTAGACCAGGCTGGTCTCGAACTCACAGAGATCCGCCTGTCTCTGCCTCCCGAGTGCTGGGATTAAAGGCGTGCGCCACCATCGCCCAGCTTCAAATTAATTTCTTTAAGATGCTATTTTCTTAAAAAAAAAAAAACAAGACAACAAACAAAAAGCTAATGTGACTATAAAAATGGCTCTCATCCACAAGTCCTGTTGTCATTTCAGAATCCTTCTGCTTGTTCTTCTTCAATCTAGGCTTCCCACTCCCACCAGGTTCTTGGTATTAGAAAATTCCCTGCCCCAGACATCTCTCTGATAGGGTTTTCTCCATCTATCATGTAAGATCTTTTTTTCTCTTTTTCTTTCCCTGATTACTCTTAGCAGCTCAACTTATTGGATGTTCTAACAGTTATCTTGCTTATCTATTTTCTTGTTTACGTGCCTTGCTCTACTCGTAAGATTAGGGTTTGTATACACACAGCCACCACAGTGTCCAGACTCTTTGAGTGGGGCCTGGGTAGGGTCTGAGCGCCTGATAAGTGGTTTGCTTTGGAGTGAGTGAATAATTGAAGGGGCTTACCTGTTTGTGCACTGTGATGCCTGCTGCAAAATGAATGCATGCTTCTGTGTAGATTATGGAGAGCTGTGTTTTATGATATAAACACAGTGTTCGTAGCAATGACTAGGCCTGAATGGGTAAATATAAACTTAATGATGTTAACATTTTACTTCCCACAGGAAGAATTCTTTCATAATCCTCAGGCCATCGATATCGAGTCTGAGGATTTCAGCAGCCTGCCCCCTGAAGTGAAGCATGAGATCTTAACTGACATGAAAGAGTTTACCAAGCGAAGGCGGACACTGTTTGAAGCAATGCCAGAGGTAAAACACGCAGCAGTAAACAGTAGCACACCAATGCGTAGAACGGAACTTCAGCAAGACTCTGAGAAAGGAAAATGGGGATGGTACTTAGAGTCAAAGTCTCCACTTTAGACAGTAGTCCAGTTGCGTGGACACAGAATTGGAATATCTCACATCCCATAAGGCATAGTTTACTTATCCACTACAGCTCATAGGTATTCAAAGAGGTCTTCTGCACTTTGTGTTCAAGACTAGGCCTTCTCTCCTGTGTGTTCTCAGCACCTTGTAACATGGTGTTCTAGTCTCAGCACAGAACACGCCTGTCCTGATCATGGCTACACTCTCAGCAGGTACTTCCGTGTCTGACATAGTAAGTGCCCAGCCTGCTGTGGTTCATGGGCCAGTTCCTAGAAGTTACTTTAAACCATAACATACATTGCCGACAAAAAGTAACCATAAGACGGAAAATACTTCGGATGTGACATTCCAGGTACAGGATCGTGTGTTCTCCTAGGAGGCCTGAGCGTGGTGACTTCACAGTCGCAGGAAGCCGAGGCAGGTGTGGTGTGCCTAGTTGTGTGTTGGGTCCTGACAATACGCTGGTGATTACTAAGTTTATGCACCCACTGGGCACCTGCTCTCTGTAGTTTCGGATGTGAGAGTTCCGTTTTCCTTCCTTTTGGCGCCCCCTGCTGTTTGCAGTAGTTCTCAAACACTGAGGTGGACTGAAAGTTCTCAGCGTTGATGTCGTGTTTTTATTTGTTTGTTTTTTTTTAACTTGCTGTTGACTTTAGAACTTTATAGACTGCTTGTTACTTTGGTACTAAAAAGTTGAAAAAAAAAGATTTATCTCTTATTTCTGATTTTCTATGCAGTTTGTGCAATAAGAAAATAATAAGGTGCATAGAAATTGTATTATTAGGATTTTGGTACAAGGAAGTTTTTATTCCAAGGGGAAAGCAATCCAGACTCTATCTTTCAGGCATGTGCTTTGAGGGGTTGTGAGGAATCTCTGAGTGTGACTCAGAAATAAGATTTGAGTGGAATGAGAAGGAAAGGAGAAAGACAGCCCCTCATGGTTTTCTCTTTTTCTCTTTGAAGCCACGCTGTTGCTAGATCATGCTAAGCCATGCTGGAAGGCTAGGGTGGCTTCATGAGAAGACAAATTTCAAGTAGTCCAGATGAACCTTGGGGTGACTTACCGATTATGCCCTTGTGGTATTCACAAGAGAAGATCCATGTCCTGGTTGCAGGGATAATGACTAATAATGTACTCAGTTGTGTAAGCCATCTGGCTGAGGTCTCCATGTGAGTCTGGCGTTGAAGTCTCAAGTCCGTCCACTTACAGACTGGAAATAGAAAAATGTCTCATTGGATGTCTGGGAGAATAAATCAAGGTAGTTTGTATAAAAGTGCTTAGAATGTCCTTATTGGAAAAAGCTTTATACTTGTTAATTATGATGATTAAAACCTCCGGTTGCTTTATTCTTTGTAGCTTGGGGACCAGGGACAGGGCTAGTGCTAGGCACTTCATTTGTATCTAAAGATTGTGTTTTGGTGAGCCACCATCATCACACGTCATACCACAGCCATGAAGTCTAGCTCAGCAAATGGTTTTTGAATGAATGATTAAGTAATAAAAAGATCCTTCATAATTTCTTTTGCTTAATTCTTTTTGTTTCAAGGAATCTTTTTTTCTTTCTTTCTTTCTTTCTTTCTTTCTTTCTTTCTTTCTTTCTTTCTTTCTTTTTGTTTTTTGAGGCAGTGTTTCTCTGTGTATCTCTGGCTGTCCTGGAACTCACTCTGTAGACAGGCTGACCTCAAACTCACAGAGATCTACCTTCCTCTGCCTCCCTGAGTGCTGGGATTAAAGGCGTGCGTCACCACCACCTGGATATTTTTTTTTTTGATGGCTGTTATAATTCCATGTGGGCTAATCACAGTACTTGGGAGGCAGAGACAGGAGTATTGCTACAATTTCAAAGCCAGCTTGGTCTACATAGTAAGCTCCAGGCTAGCTTGGGCTATTTATTGAGGGACTGTCTCAAAAACAAACAACAAAGGAAAACAAAGAGCAAAGGAAGTTACCCCTGGAACCCCACCTTGGTTTTCAAGTTTTATTTTTCTGCTAAGAGGTTGTACCTTGTGGGGATGGGTTGGTGCGTGGTGGTGTTATTTGTGTGAGTGGAAAGCAGCAATCTTGTTTATTTTACCCCTAGGAGTCTAATGACTTTTCACAGTACCAGCTGAAAGGCCTGCTTAAGAAGAACTACCTAAACCAGCACATAGAAAATGTCCAGAAGGAAATGAATCAGCGGCACTCGGGGCAAATCCAGAGGCAGTACGAAGATGAGGGGGGCTTTCTAAAGGAGGTGGAGTCCAGGAGAGTGGTCTCTGAAGACACCGCCCACTACATCTTGATAAAAGGTACCAGGCACCATCATTGGCTTGACAGCTTAAAACCATAGGATAGGGATGCAGTTTGCTCTTGCTGTCTTGCCGTCCCTGTCGTGATGACAGGCTGCATCCTATGCCAGTCAGAGCAGACGCAGAGCATCTGAGGACTTCGATCAGGAGCACTGTGCTCTCCAGACTCTTGGTAGGGCTTCTGCAGGTAGCTATAGCTGCTGTGTCTTATGGTTCTGATGGCCGTCCCATATCCAGAACATAGCATCTTGTAGTGTTCCTTTCCATCCTCCGGCGCCTACATTCTTTTTATCCCCACCCTCCCCATTTTGGGGATGTGCTGTGTGCGTCGTATGAAATATTTATGGCAGAGCACTCAGCAGTTGCTTGTTCCAGAATTCTGCACTGAGTGTCACCCTCTTCAAGGAGGAGCTTCTCTGGTCCAGGCTGGCCGCAACACTGGTTTTGAGGTGCAAATGTAGGGGTTTGGGAAGCAGTTGGACTACATGTTCAATTAGCAAAATAGCAGCCCTACAGTTTTTCCCAGGGCAGTGACCTCTCTAGCCATGAGTTTTGACTGGGTCATACAGTCTCAGACATGTCTTCCCTCCTATAGAGTGGGCCACAAATCCAGTTGAGTCGTATGTTGATTGACCCCAGAGTATTCTTGACACTGTTGCGCTAATGGGCACATCTGGTCTGTCAGGTCAGAACTGTAGCATACAGTGTTCACCACCAGCAAAGACTTGAAAACTCCTCGCTCCCAGCAGCCTCCTGCCTAGTACCTTTCAGTTCTGTGGTAGCTGGGTACCAGGGAGGAGGCTTCCAGCTCATTTCCAACTTCTGCACCCCGTGCCCAGGGTGTGTAGTGTCATTTGCAATTGGATAGAGCAGTAGCAATGGCCTATATTCTTCTGGGAGCTTCTCTGGGCTGTCTGATCAGAGACCCATGGGGCGTAACTTGCATTTGGCACTGGGATTTTCGATCAGTTCCCATGGCGTCTAGGAGCAATCTTGTCAGCTCACACAGGATTCTTCCATTCAAACTTTTTTTTAAATTGTGCTTTTTCATTTATACAATGGTGCATTTCCACGTGGTGTTTGCATCTATCTTTGGTTTTGGTTGACCCTTCCCCCCCTATAATCTTCACCTTTCTTCTAATCTTCCAACTCCTTCCCTAATTAAACCTTTCTGTCCCCAATATACCTCCTTTTCATATCATACGGAGAAACACTACTTTTCAAAAATGAGAGAAAATGAAGTAACATAATGAGCTTCAATCTTGCTGTGATAGGGAAAGCAAAAGTCTAAATCATGGGCTTTAAAGCAGGCATGCCTTGATGTCCAGTTCTGACTCTTGACTTAAGCAAGTGTCCTAAGCTCTGTGAGTCTTTGCTTTCATGCCAGGCATTTTGTATCTCTGATACAGTGTTTGTGGGTTGTGTCAGGTCCTGTCTGTAAAGTGTCCCGTATGTGCTGGCGTCTGTTCTTTATAAATTTATTATACACATTAACTATGTAAGGTAGAGTTTTGGGCCCATTGACAGTAGAATGTCTCTAATGTTTCCTCAGACCATATTTTTGTTGTGATGGGTACAAATGTAAAATCTACTTTTTTGTTTTTTGTTTTTGTTTTTCTGTATAAGTTTGGAGCCTGTCCTAAACCTCGTTCTATAGACCAGACTGGCTTCGAACTCACAGAGATCCACCTGCCTCTGCTTCCTGATTAAAGGCTGGGTTAAAGGCGGGTGCTACCACCACCCGACTCTGTGTACTTTATTTTAAAAAGATGTGAGAAGGCTGGGCGATGGTGGCGCACGCCTTTAATCCCAGCACTCGGGAGGCAGAGGCAGGTGGATCTCTGTGAGTTCGAGACCAGCCTGGTCTACAAGAGCTAGTTCCAGGACAGGCTCCAAAGCCACAGAGAAACCCTGTCTCGAAAAACCAAAAAAAAAAAAAAAAAAAAAAAAGATGTGAGAAGAAATACATTACCTCAAAGTAATTTTTAAACTATGAAGTTAGCATTAGAAATATATAACAAGGAGCTTTAGAATGACCCAGCAGTTAAGCTCTCCTCTGCTCTTCCAGAGGAACCAGGTTCCAGGTCAACCACACAAGTGACTCACAGGTACTATAACTTCACCTCCAAAGGGTCCAGTATTCTCTTCTGATTTCCCCAAGCACCCACACATAGGGCATTCATTTACACAAACACACACGCATACGCATAAATTAAATAAAGAAATAAGTGAGTCACAGTTTCTAAAGCCATGCTTGACTCTGAAGGCTGTCCCCCACTGCCTCCTTACCCCACACTGCCAATACTTTCAGCGACTCTGTCATGTATATTGGTTTTTCTATTGTTGCTTTTCCTTAGGGGTATTGGATTTTTTTTTCTTTTTTCTTTTTGGTTTTTCGAGACAGGGTTTCTCTGTGGCTTTGGAGCCTGTCCTGGAACTAGCTCTGTAGACCAGGCTGGTCTCGAACTCACAGAGATCCGCCTGCCTCTGCCTCCCGAGTACTGGAATTAAAGGTGTGCGCCACCATCGCCCGGCTGGATTTTTTTTTTTCATTTCAGATTTTATGACAAAGAACTTAGTTTCAAAAGCATATTTGAATTTGCTAGTTTTAAAGTAATAGGGAGAAAGATCATTTTACAATTTTAATTCATATGTATGAGCACTAACACCAGGATTTAATTTTTTTCTATAGAAACAACTAAGAAATACTCAAAAATGGGATTTGTTTTACAAAATAGATAAAAGTTTTTGATTTACTTTTGACTGTGTGTTGTGACAAAATAAAATTTTAAATTGCAAACCTTGGGTACTTTTTTGCTCTGAGGTCTGGGAAAAGACATCCATGATAAAGCCAGGGGAATCTTGATTAGATAGTAGCAATTATATTTATCACTAATGGATTAGTTACTACAGAGCCAGCCACTTTAGAATTAGTGAACATATTTAATAAAAATGTATCACTATATTTATGATCCAGGATTCTCTTGTTCATCGTCCCGGAAATACATTGCCACACTGTGAATTGCATGGTGAGAAATGTTTTAATTTCTCTCAGGTATTCAAGCTAAGAAAGTCACGGATGCGGTTTCAGAGGCTTCCCCTTCCTCCAGCAGAATGCACAGCGTGGCCTTGGACCTGAAATCCTCACCCCAGGAGAAAGTGAAGCAGGAGAAAGAGCCAGAGGCCACACCTCCTTCTCCGAGGACTTTACTGGCTATGCAGGCAGCCATGCTGGGAAGTAGCTCAGAAGAGGAGCCAGAGAGTGGAGAGGGAAGGCAGCCTAGGGAGAGGAACTTGTGGGCCACGGCAGGTGCAGGCTCCGTATCGCCACGTACCCTTGCGGCCATTCAGAAAGCCCTGGATGATGACGAAGACGGGAAAGTGTGTGATGGGGGCGATGAGCCCACAGGAAGGACGGTGATGAGAGTGTTAGGTGATGATAAAGATGGGAAGGTGTGCGCCAGGAGTGATGAGCCGGCGGTGCGAACACTGCCTGGAAACGGGCCAGACCAGGGGCACAGTGATGGAGCTGTCGAAAGCGGTGGTGGCACGCCATTTGCCACAGTTCCTCCTGTACCCGCCGTGACTGTGGTAGAGGAGTGTGCGGCCAGCTGCGGTCGTGAGAAAGAACAGACCGCCTCTGCTCATTCATTGAGTGCCGCTTGTCTTCAAGCTGGTGAATGCTATGCTTCAGGAGAACAAATGTCACTTACTCCTGTGGTGAAGGCAGAGTCCGAGAGAAGCAGTGAGGATGAGGTTGAGGGTAAGCAAGCTCCCCTCCCGTCAGCGTGCACGGAACTTCCAGGCCGTGATGCCTCTGGGCGCCTCAGTGAAAGGAAACCGACCCTGGTAACTCCAGTGAGAACATATTCTGATCAGAGGCTGGACACATGCCTTGAAGGGCCCGAGCTGCAGGAGGGTCTCAACCCGCCCGAGATGAAATGCGTTTCCTCTAGTTTTTCAAGTGATGCTGAAACACAGAGTGCACAAACCCCTGCTTCTAAACCATGCCGTACAGTTCACATCCCTTCAGAGGCAACGGGTGACTTAGAAAAGGCATTGTCTTCTGATGAATGTGGAGATTCCCTGAAAACCATCGAGCAAGGGGAGATGCCTGAACCTGCTGCCAGGGAGTTGATTTCAGTCCCGGAGCCCACGGGACCAGTGGAGATGGAGTCTGGAGAGAGCGAGTCTGATGGTAGGTACTCCTTTAAGGGAAGGGAGTGGGAGGGCTTCCTGTCTGTAGAGACCAGGAGACCCCGTAGTCCAGCCCTGTTTACAGCAGAGGAACCAGGGAAAAAGGAGAAATGAGCATCACAGGGTCACACAGCCAGGATGGGGATGTCCTGCTTTGCTGGGCTGGCCTTTGTATCTTTAAGATTTTATTTTATTTTACATGTATGGATATTTCACATCTGTATGCAGTGCCCTTGAACGCCAGAAGAGGGCACCAGATTGGTTTTGAGCTGCTTAGGTCACTGGGAGCTTAATGCAGGATCTCCATGAGAGCAGCAAATGTTGTCAACTGATGAACGTCTTGACAGCCTCTGTCCTTGGTATCGTTAAAGGAAAGGAGTGCCATGCTTGGGGGGAAAGAAAGCTGAATTTCCTTTAACTTTTGTTAACTTTCTACTCTGACAAACTTGCAAAACTTAAGAGTGAAAAACTGTCACAGACTACTGACTGATTCACACCTAACCTTAGAGGCCAGTATTTTGCCCCATTTGTTTGTATGTTCCCTGCCTCTCTTTATCTTTGCTCCTTCTGCCTCTTCTCCCTCATCTCCATATCTCCCTCTCTCTGTCTCTTCCATGCACTCTTTATCCATGTACATCTCTCTGTCTCTGTATTTTTGTGTACACATATGCCAGTGATCTTCATTATCTATAGCTTATTTATTTGGGTAGTCGCTTACTTGCTAAAATTTGACTCCAGAGTCAAAAGCATGTTGGTGTTTCTTTATGGGCATTTGCTGGGAGCACAGGTCTGAATTACCATGCCTGGCTCGATTTCTACGTTTTAGTTTCTTTGTTTGTCAGTTAGCGGAAAGGAATTTGGGGCCTATGAGAATATGCTGCACCCAAGCAAACTTCCTGCCATGTGTTTCTGCATCCTCGACTGACCTCCGTGTGAGCAGAGGCCTACTGTGCACTGTGATAGTTGCCAAGTGGTGGTGACCAACCCCATCCTTCCTTAGGCATTGATTAGTGGTAGTCTGCTATAGGGAAGACCCTTTCCCTTCTCCCCTGTTGGTTGTCTTTGTTGTCGTGTGGATTTCTGTATTCAGTTACAGTCCAATACTACAGCACATTTGCTCAAATCGTCCTCACTTTGGCTGGGGGAGTGGTGTCCCTCAAGCAAGCTCTTGCGACTTTTGCCAATTCCTAATTGTATTTTGATCATTTCTATACTTCTGGCCAGGATGCCGAGGTCTTTCTTGTACTGACTCTGCTATAACCCTGCTCTAGCATTTCTTCAGGGAGCCCTTGACTCTTGGTAAAGCTTATCAGTCAGCACTGGCTTCTGGGTGAGTTCCCTGAATTTCTCAGGTTTAAATTGCTTATCCAATCTTAACTTAACTTTAGTAAGTGGTACCTGTGGACATTTATCCATTTCTTTTATATTTTCCAATTTGGTTGGTACAGGTTTTTATGATTCTCTGGATTTCCTTGGGGTCTGTTGTTATATCCCCCCTTTTATTTCTGGTTCTTTTTTTTTTTTTTTTTTTTTGGTTTTTCGAGACAGGGTTTCTCTGTGGTTTTGGAGCCTGTCCTGGAACTAGCTCTTGTAGACCAGGGTGGTCTCGAACTCACAGAGATCCGCCTGCCTCTGCCTCCCGAGTGCTGGGATTAAAGGCGTGCGCCACCACCGCCCGGCTTTATTTCTGGTTCTATGTTTATCTTGTTGCTTTTCTCCAAGACTCCACTCTTTGTTTCATTGATGCTCTGTATTGTTTTTTTTTTTGTTGTTGTTGTTGTTTTTTGTTGCCCTCAGTTTCATTACTTCTTGCCATCTACTTCTTTTGGGTATGCTCACTTATTTTTGTTCTAGATCTTTGGGTGTGCTGTTAGGTTGCTAGGATGAGATTATCTCCAGGGTTTTTGTTTTTGTTTTTTTTTTTTTTTTTGTTTGTTTGTTTGTTTCGAGACTGGGTTTCTCTGTGGAGCCTGTCCTGGAGCTAGCTCTTGTAGACCAGGCTGGTCTCGAACTCACAGAGATCCGCCTGCCTCTGCCTCCTGAGTGCTGGGATTAAAGGTGTGTGCCACCACCGCCCAGTTTATCTCCAGGTTTTTATGTAGGCACTTAGTGCTATGAACTTTCCTCTTAGCACCAGCTCCACTGTGTCTCCTAAGTTTGGGTGTGCTGTGTGTTCAAAACGAAAATCATTGAATTCTATAAAGTCTTTAATATCTTTCTTTATTTCTGCCTTGACCCATGTTTCATCCGGTAGAGAGTTGCTTGGTTTTCTTGAGTTTGTAAATTTTATGTTATCTTTGTTGTTTATATCCTGCTTTAATCCATGGTAGTCTGATTGGATGTAGGGAGTTATTTCAGTTTTCTTGTATCTTGAGACTCCCTTAGTGTCTGAATATGTGGCCCAATTTGGGGAAAAGTTCCATGAGGTGCTGAGAAGAACATATATTATTGGGTTAAGCGTTCTATAAATATCTGTGAGGTCCATTTGGTTTATAGCATCTATTAGAGCCAGCATTCCTCTGTTTATTTTTTGTCTGAATGATTGTAGTGATTCGAATAAAAATGGCCCCCATAGGCTCATAAATGGCACTTTTAGGAGGTGTGGGTTTTTTTGGAATAGGTGTGGTCTTGCTGGGGGAAGTATATCTCTGAGGGTGGGTTTGAGGTTTCAGAAGCTCATGCCAGGTCCTCTGTCATTCTCGCTTCCTGCTTCCTGCAGATCCAGATGTGAAGATTTGCTGTCAGCCTATCTGCTTCCCAGGCTTCCTTTCTGTGTTTTAAAAACAGGATTAGTTTACAGAACATAGCTGATATATAAGTTTTTGAGAATTTGATTCCTACTTTCAGTGACCAAAAGCCTAGTAGATCAATTTGTCTGATTGAAAATGCTTGTTTGGAAGTGCTAGGCGGGCGTCTGTAATGCAGTGTGTTTAAGAATAACAAGTTAGTTGCATGTTTGAGGTTATACTTAAATCCTTTCCTTTGGGGTCTCATATTTTCCACAACTGTTTAGAAGGTTCTGATGACGTAAGAGTGACCCAAACGTTCTCATTGTAGATGAAGTGACATCATTCTATTTTGGACAGGAAGTTTCATTGAGGTACAGAGTGTGGTCAGTGATGGTGAACTCCAAACAGAGTCACCGGAGACTTCTAAATCTGACTCTGAACAAGATGAAGAGGAACCAAGAGGAACTCCACAGGAAGGAACCTCCAGGGACACAGAACTCCAACAGGACAGTTCCGACAGCGAGGACGTTTCCAAAGAAGAGCACAAAAACGCTGACAGAGATGCCGAGAGCTCGCCTAATGAATGGCAAGATATTAATTTGGTAATCATGTAATACCATGTTTTAACTAGTGCCGAGGAAGCCAAGCCTGTGGCTTTTGAAATTTTAAGAGTTGCTGGATAAATATTTACTAGCTGTTCTTAATTCATCTTCTTGTTACTCATAGTTCCCTTTTGAAATGTTAGCTGCGAGCCAGGCGTTGGTGGCGTAACGCCTTTAATCCCAGCACTGGCGATCTCTGTGAGTTCGAGGCCAGCCTGGTCTACAAGAGCTAGTTCCAGGACAGGCTCCAAAGCTACAGAGAAACCCTGTCTTGAAAAAACAAACAAACAAAAAAGAAAAGAAAAGAAAAAAAGAAGAAATAAAAAGAAATGTTAGTTGCACCTGGGGTGGATAGGTTTCTCATATGATGTAGTGAGGTGACTGAAAGGGACAGTCTTTCCTTGAAATCCCAAGAAGGAAACACTGTAAGGAGCAGCAGGTTACTGGTCATTTCCGCTAGAGGAAATGCAGGCTTTTTGGTTTCTTGCAACAAATGAACATAGCTGTATCGTAACTGGAATGATCTGTGAATGGGAGCATTTTTTTATAGGAGGAACTGGACATCCTGGAGAGCAACCTCTTGGCAGAGCAGAATTCACTGAATGCTCAAAAACAGCAGCAAGAACGGATCGCTGCCTCGGTAACGGGCCAGATGTTTCTGGAAAGTCAGGTGAGTGAGTGTGACTCCAGGTTGGGCTTCTGTGACTTGTCCTTCTGTGGGAAGGGCTGTGTGATAGCCTCACACCCCTTGTGCTCAAGGTCACCAGTGCATTTCCCTATGGGTGGTTTCTCTTACTACAGGAACTCCTGCGCCTGTTTGGCATCCCCTACATCCAGGCTCCCATGGAGGCAGAGGCGCAGTGTGCCATTCTTGACCTCACTGATCAGACTTCTGGGACCATCACTGATGATAGTGATATCTGGCTGTTTGGGGCCCGGCATGTCTATAAGAATTTCTTTAACAAAAACAAGTTTGTAGAGTACTACCAGTACGTGGACTTTCACAACCAGTTAGGTAAGATTCAATGTGGTAACCTCCCACAGTTCACCATCCTGATTTGCTTCACATGGTTTTTTTCTTCTGAAGGAACTAATTTGATGCATGAATGGAAATGTGAAATTATAGGATTTCAAAACTTGGATTTAAGAAGCTAAAATTCTAGTGTCTTTCTTGTAGTTAAGTCGCCTACAAGGTTAGTTGAGTTCCCTTACAGGGAACCAGAGATGCTCTCATAGGGTAGGGAATGGAACGGCTGCTGCTTCTGATGTTGAGCACACCATCAATCCATCCATCCATCCATCCATCCATCCATCCATCCATCCATCCATCCATCCATCCATCCATCCGTTCAGCTGGGAAATGCACACTGACTCTCATATGCCAGTCATCCTTGACTGTAGGGAAAACAGCAGCGAATGAAACAATCTAGTGGAAGGTAAAGATGCTGGCCATGTTTACAAATCACAATGTGATGTTTGGTGTGCACATAGGGTCAAAACAGAAGAAGAACGAGGAACAGCTGTAGGAGAAGAGTGCATGATGTTCCCACAGAAGTGTCCTCAGGAAAGGCTTTGTCTATGACAGCCTAGAGCAGGCTCCTTGAGAAAATAGTCAACAAAGATCATGTCAGAGGGACTCAAAGATTTTCAAGGCTCTGAGGTAGAAAATTGCTTATATACCCATTCTAGGGAAGTAAGGAGGCCAGTGGGAATGGGGGAAGAGGGTGATATTAATAGTTACATCAGTGAGAAGAGACTGAAGCCTCGTAGTGTCTGGTGTAGCAGAGAAAACAGTGTTTGTGTCTTGGATGAGGGATATGGGAAGAGGGCTTCTAGTTTCCCGTTTCTGGGCTGGTGGTAGAATGAGCAGGCGAAGAGAGTGGAGTTGGGATAAGTTCATTCCGAGAGGCTCACTAGAGGCAGTTGTTAGTGGAGTGCGTGTGCCTGTGGTCAGAGGTGGGGATGGTTCATTCCGAGAGGCTCACTAGAGGCAGTTGTTAGTGGAATGCGTGTGCCTGCGGTCGGAGGGAGCAGGTCAGACAGCTAACGTAGAGGTGAGCATACATAGAGAACTTAAAACGAGAATGGTTGAAACTTGAAAATCTCAATATAATGATATTTAACGACGGGAACTCTTTTTAAATAAAATTGTGTCTTTGGATATTGGTTTATCATATACAGTTTATATAATAAAATATTTATGTTATATACCTTTTATGAAGTTATTAAATCTGTTTGTTGCTATTCACACAGGACTGGACCGGAGCAAATTAATTAACTTGGCTTATCTACTGGGCAGCGATTATACCGAAGGGATCCCGACTGTTGGCTGTGTAACAGCCATGGAGATTCTCAATGAATTCCCTGGACGCGGCCTGGACCCGCTCTTAAAATTCTCGTAAGGTTTTTTTTTTCATGTCTTTAATTAAGGTTATTTATATAAATACTCAGATTAACAAATGGATTTTTTAAAACTGTTTAGGTATGTCCCTTGTGTCCTTCATTATGTTTAGGTATGTCCCTTGTATCCTCCAGGGCTTTTATCGTGAAGGGGTGTTGAATTTTGTCAAAGTTTTTTTTTTCTGCTTCTGATAAAATGATCATATTTTTTCCTTTCATTTGTTTATATGGTGGATTACATTTATTGAGTTTTAGTATGTTGAATCATCCCTGCATCTCTGGGATGAAGTGTACCTGATCATGGTGGATGATCTTTTTGATGTGTTCTTGGATTTGGTTGGCAAATATTTTGTTGAGAATTTTTGTGTCTGTCTTCACAAAGAAAATTGTTTTGTAATTCATGTTCTTTGTTGAGTTTTTATGTGATTTGGGGATCGTGGTAACTGTGGCCTCACAAAATGAGTTGATGTTCCTTCCTGTGTCTATTGTGTGGATTTAATTTGAGGTGTCAAATTGTCTTTGAAAGTCAGGTAGAATTCTGTACTAAAACCAGCTGGCCTTGGGCCATTGTTTTGGTTGAGAGTTGTATGTATCAAGAAAACTATCCATTTCTTTTAGATTTTCCAATCTTTTAAAAGTATATTTGGATTTCCTTAGTGTCTCTTGTTATGTTCCCCTTTTCATGTCTAGTTTTGTTACTTTTAGATCGTTCTGTCTTTTTTTTTTTTTTTAAGTTTGAATAAAGGTATATCAGTCTTTTTTACGTAGGCACTTAGTCCTGTGAACTTGTCTCTTAGAACTGCCTTAATTTTACCCCATAAGTTTGGGTCTATAGTGTATTCATTTTCATTCAACTGGAAAGTCTTTAATTTCTTTCTTTATTACTGTTTTGACCTGTTCCTCATTTATCAGTGAATTATTCAGTTTCCCGGAGTTAGTAAGCTTTGTGTTGTTTCTGTTATTGATAATCTACTTTTAATCCTTGATGATCAGATAGGATGCAGGGTATTATTTGTTGCTGTTGTTGTTTATATTTGTTGAAACTTGCTTTGTGTCCTAGTATGTGGTCAACTTTGGAGAAAGTTCCATGAGCTGCTGGAAGAAGTATTCTTTTATGTTTGGGTAAAATATTCGGTAAATATTTGTTAGATCCATTTGGTTTATAAGTCAGTTATCACCAGCATTTCTCTGTTTAGTTTATGTCCAGATGACTTGTCCTTTAGTGAGAGTTGGGTATGGAAATCTCCAACTATCAGTGTGTGAGGGTCTATGTGTGATTTAAACTATAGTAGTGTTTCTTTTACAAAGGGGGCCCTTGTGTTTAGGTTACAGATGTTAAGAATTTTGATCCACTTCAGCCGTTTTGCAGGACTCAAGGCCTGCTGTGGAAGAGTTGCTAGGCTCTATTGGAAACATATTGTCCTGGCTGTGATTGTACTTTTACTTGTTAGTTTGAACTTAAAGGCCATTTTGTCAGATAAAATGGCTACAGTAGCTTCCTCTATAGGCCCATTTGCTTGGAATATCTTTTTCCATTCCTTTACGCTGTGTCTATCCTTGATGTTAAGGGGTGTTTCTTGGATGCAGCAGATAACTGGACCCTGCTCTTGCATCTGTCCTGCTAGTCTTTGTCTTGTTCTTGGGGGAATTTAGAACATTGATGTTGAGAGATATCAATGAACAGTCTAAGCATCTGGGTTTCGGAAGGTTGTAATTCTAGGTGCTGATATCTGCTCTTTGTTGACTATGTGTACTCAAAAAAAAAAGTCTTCAGAATAAAAGAAAGCATTTTGTTATTGATGGAGACTGCTGTTAGGGCTCCTGAACTCTAGATGGCACCCCAAGTCGCTCACTGAGCCACTGCAGGCTAGAACCCAGTTCCTGGTACTAATAATACGGAAGAAGTGTAACTGAATGATTGGGTAGGCGAAGAGCTTGTTTTAACTTCCATAGTGTTTTCTACCAGTTCTCTGTTGGCACACTGTAGTTACCTACCTCAGACCTCGGAAGCCTCTACCAGCAGCGCGGAGGCTTTGTTCCTGACTCTGAAGCTTGCTCAGGGTCTTTTGTTCCTGTTCCCTCCCTGTCTTGGAGCAGCTCAAGGACCGGCTGAATGTTTCACATTCCAGGCAGTGAGAGACAGACAGAATGCTGACATGCCTTTGATCCTCTCCATCTGGACCTCTGCCTGAGTACAGGCTCCTCAAGGTGTGCTGGCTGTAGAGATAGGAAGTGGACAGGCTTGTCTCAGGCTCCGTGGCTATCACTTCCTGATCATTATCTAAAGTCATAGCCGTGGGACTAACCTCACTTCTTGATAGGAGTGTTAAAACAAAACAAAACAAAAAACAAAAAAAAAAAAAACCCAAACCCCAAAAAGTGACTCTCCTTTAACTTGTCATAGTAAATTAACATTAAGATGGAAAAATTTTAAAATACACTTAATCTAAAAAATCTAAACAAACAGGCTATTTTTGCTTAGAGCATTGCCCAGTACACCGGAGAACAATAGTTCTTGCTACTATTTATAAAACCTACCCTCTTTCTGCACATAAACCCCCTGTCTGTCTTATCCTACTCTGTGTGGGTTGGTATCTGCGCTAAAACAGCCATTGCGTTCTTGACTGTCTTGGATCCACTAGACCACCCGTTTCACTGGCGAGAGGCGTGGAGATCTGTAGCCTTGTGCTACTGTGGTTGGAGTGGAGCTCTGGGAGTTTGTCATCTGACAGATCAGCCCCAGTCGCGAAGTCTTGAGGCAAGATGCTTCTGTGTGAGTCATTTCCTCTTCAGAGAGGTCAGGGACGGACATGACACGTGAAATACTTAACGTGGTCTGAGCTATGTAGCATGTAACTTAGTATTCTTTTCTATACCACATACACTTGTGCTAGAGTTAGCACTTGGAATTATATTTCAGAACTTTACATTTAGCTCTTTCTCTCCAGCGTGGCAACTGTTCTGGCTCCCTGCCTCGTAAGTAATTGCTTCCGTTCTCGTACAGAGAGTGGTGGCATGAAGCTCAGAACAGCAAGAAGGTTGCAGCCAATCCCCACGACACGAAAGTGAAGAAGAAGTTGCGGAAGTTGCAGCTGACACCTGGCTTCCCCAACCCTGCAGTCGCCGATGCTTACCTCAAGCCTGTGGTGGATGACTCCAGGGGGTCGTTTCTGTGGGGCAAGCCTGACGTGGACAAGATTAGAGAATATCCTTTCTTAACAGTTATGGGAATATTAAGCCAAAGGTTTGCTGGGTTTTAAGTGTAAGGGACAGGAACCTAGCTTTGTTTTTTCTCCAGTGTTCCATTTATCTGAGGCCCTATTCGTTCTTTCCCTCTTGAGTTTTACCCAGATGTTTTTTGTGTTTTTTTGTTTTTTTTTTTTCGATTCTGGGGAATGAGCTCAGGGCTTCTTGCATATGAGGCAATTGCCCTTCAGTAAGAATCTTAATTTGAAACAAGTAGCTACAGCTTGCACGACATGACCACATGTTTACAATTAAGTATTCCGAAAAAATATGGAAGATTACTGGCTTTGCAATTCTGTACATTTAAATAATAATTTAGATGGTGGTTTCAACACTGATGATAGATTTAACCCCGGTACAACTTCCTTTCTTAAACAAATATGTAAGATTTATTATTCTCCTTGCATTTATTCTAGGTTAGCCATGCTCTGTAGTGAGGAGTCTGTGATGTCCTAGTTAAATCTTCAAGTGTCTTCTGCCATAGGAGATTGACCAGAACATGCTGCAAGATGATCTTGTCAGAGTGGCTTATTTTGCCAGCCCTCTTATCTGACCACTTCAATCTTTATAAATATGGTTGTCCCCGGGGATACAGAGAATGGCATCAATGGTTGACTCTTGGATCTTTTTGTTTATTATCTGCTAAGTCTTATTAAAAAGAAAAAAACATCTATAAATCTTAACTACCAGCACATTTTGTCAGAGATATTTTGGCTGGAACAGGACGAAGACCGATGAATCCCTTTTTCCAGTACTCAAGCAACTGAATGTCCAGCAGGTAACTGTGGATTTTCTTTACGTCCTGAGTGAGGACTGCAGTTAGTAGGGTGGTTGCTGTTAATGTCCAGTTAACTCTTATTTCAGGGCAAGTTTTGGAATGGTGACGCCTTAAAGAGTAGACTGAAACAGAAAGAAAATTGGGCCCTGGATCCATTTTTTAATATCACTGTTAGCGCTGCACTGTCCTATTTATGCTGACTTTGAAAAAATTATAGTCTAATAAATGGTTTCATATTAAGATGCTTGAAATGAAATATATTACTTGTCTGGAGCTGTGTTCAGTGTTTTTTTTTTTAAAAATATTTATTTATACAATATTCTGTCTGCATGTATGCCTGAAGGCCAGAAGAGGGCACCAGACCTCATTACAGATGGTTGTAAGCCACCATGCAGTTGCTGGGAATTGAACTCAGGACCTCTGGAAGAGCAGGCAATGCTCTTAAGCTCTGAGCCATCTCTCCAGCCCCTGTGTTCAGTTTTTAAAAGCCCAGAAAGTAGTCACTCCAAAACAATTCTAATCATTCAATTTTCTTCAAACACTAACATTTCAAGTTACAACTTAGGGTCTGGTCTTTCTATTAGCATTTCTGCAAGAGAGGTTTTGTAGGAGGAAAAATACCCTTTTCGGTGGCCTTCAGTTCTTCAAAATGGGTGTCTATGACTTTCTTACCTGTGTGTCTTGCTCACATCGGGTAAGCCTTCCTTCATCTCAGAAGCCACTCAGAAAACATACATGTAACTAGGAATGAAATTACAGTTTTTAGGATAGCAAAATCAATTCCCATTAAGTTTGGGTAATTTAGGGAAAAAACATCCAATACAACTGATCTTAAGAATATTCCCAGGGGTTCCCTCTTGTTCACCTGATGGCTTTTACCTACCAGAGATAGAAGCTCATTAAGAATGAGAATATTTGCCAGGTGGTGGTGGCGCACACCTTTAATCCCAGCACTCGGGAGGCAGAGGCAGGCGGATCTCTGTGAGTTCGAGACCAGCCTGGTCTACAGAGCTAGTTCCAGGACAGGCTCCAAAACCACAGAGAAACCCTGTCTTGAAAAACCAAAAAAAACAAAAACAAAAACAAAAACAAAACAAAACAAAAAAAAAGAATGAGAATATTTGCTATTGACTGGTTATTCCGTAATTTCAGACACATGCCATTGTAATATATTTTCCCTTTCCATTATTCATTTTTTTTCTCCCTAAAATTAGAAAGTAAAATAGTAAGTTAAAACTGCTACCTCTCTCCTAATAGTTGTTGACATGGGTTTATTTTTCGCTTGTTTCTCATGTTAATCTGCTCTTCCACATAATGCCTCTGGATAGAATGGGTCTCTCCTTCCTCCTGTCTCATCAGCATACACCATCTTCTGTGGATTGCATTGCTTTTTACAGTTTTGGGAGATCAGCGTATTTTCCACGAAGGAGTTCATATTGGCTGTTTTTTTGGGGGAATTTTAGTTTTTTGGATAATTATGAATAATGCTGTTATACACACACACACTAGATTTAAGAGTATCTTTTCAGCCTGGTGTGGTGGTGCACGCCTTTAATCCCAGCACTAGGCAGAAGCAGGTGGATCTCTGTGAGTTTGAGGCCAGCTTTTATCTACAAAGCGAGTTCCAGGACAGCCAGAGCTGGAGAAGCCCTGTCTCAGAAAAACAAAAAAACAAAAAACAAAAAACAAAAAAAAAGAGAAAAAGAATACCTTCTTAACAGTGGATTTTTGTTTCCTGTGGCTTTTGATGGTACCTAATTTGTCCCTTGAAGGTACTATATGATGCTAATGTTCTTAAGAGAAAAGCATTGAATAAGTTAGATATTGACTCTGAATTCTGTTGCTGCCAGAGAAGAGGATACAGTTGTTATAAAACAAAGCAAAACAAAACCCCCAAAACCCCACAGAGGTAGACTGGCAGGCCATGAATCGAATTCTTAGAACTAGTAATCCCATCTGAGTGATCAGAGTTGGATTTATTGCTTTGGTCTAGAAACTACTCACTAATCTGCTTTATCATTTTATTTTATTTTAGACCCAGCTACGAATTGATTCCTTTTTTAGATTAGCTCAACAGGAAAAGCAAGATGCCAAACACATAAAAAGCCAGAGGCTAAACAGAGCTGTGACATGTATGTTGAGGAAAGGAAGGGAAGAGGCAGCTGGCGAGCTGGAGAAAGAGATTGACACCCTGGATAAGGCAAAAGGAAAAACCCCCAAAAGAAGCCTGACGAGCCCAAGAGAAACATCAGACCCCAAAAGAAGGAGGTCTTCAGGAAGTGGTGGGTTTCTGGGGGACCCCTACCTCTCAGAGTCCCCTGGGGATTCAGGTGAGGATGCAGAAAGTTCATCGGAGATGTGCGTCCAGCAAAGAACAACAGCGGAGTCACCAAAAGTCCGCCACTCGAGAGATGCTCACGGAAGGGATGTGTCTGCTGTGTCTACCAGCAGCTCCAGTGAGGACGATGGGGACGAAGTCAAGGCAGTCCTGGTGACTGCTAGACCTGTATTTGGGAAGAAAAAAAGGAAGCTAAGGAGAAGGAAAGGAAAGTCTAATTTAAAAAAAGCCAGCAGTTTGGAAGGATGATGTTCGCAATGATTATGTGTTGAGAGCATACGATTAAATCTATTTGTACAATCTCCATTTTGAATGTGTGGTTTTTATTTTATAGTTTGGTTTCTAAAGTTTATTTAAAAAACTAAAGAACAGAAAAATTTTACATGAAAATGTCTGTGTTAGTGTCTACATTAGTATCCACAAACAACATGGAAACATGGTATGTTTTGGTCAATCTGTAGCGTACAGTTATAGTGGTGGCCAGACCAGTTCATCTGGTTCACCGCTATAGGGATCGACATGTTACTGTACCTGTGACTAGACCTTACTTCTTCCAATGGAGACCCATCTCTTAAATGTTTCACAGCTTCCTCAAACAGCTGTGGGCCAAATGTTCAAACACGAGCATCCGTGTGTGGTTGTGTATACCGTGTGTACATCCCGTGTGTGTGTGCCTGGGCATGGGTTTAACACATGCTTTCCTATTAGAGACAGATTCTTTACAGAAAGACATAAAGACATAGCTGAAGGCATCAGTCTCCACGTACTCTTCAGTGTAATCAATGATTATTGTCATGTTGGTTAATATAATTGATTGTGGATTTTGGATCTTGTGAATCTTAGCACTGGGGACTTCATGATCTTTCAAATAACTCTCAGAAAGAGGTAAATAATTCTTATTTATTAAGTCATTATTCATGCTTGTTTTATTATTATTATTATTATTATTTTTTTTTTTTTTGGTTTTTCGAGACAGGGTTTCTCTGTGGTTTTGGAGCCTGTCCTGGAACTAGCTCTTGTAGACCAGGCTGGTCTCGAACTCACAGAGATCCGCCTGTAAGAAGTAAATGGCCCCAAGTCATTAGTGGTTATTAACATGAATAATGAAAACTGGGCTTTGGGATGCCTAGACCTATCCCGTATACTGACCTGAGTTCGGCTCTGTGTACATCACAGTCTAAAAGTATTTCTTAGAAGTTGTACTCACATTTCTGAGTGTGCAGTCTTGCTTGGCTTTGATTCCTCCTGCAAGAAGAAAGTGAATGGAAATTTATATGAGCCCCGAGGTATAAGCCTCTGTGCTGACGTAGAGATGCTCAGAGAACCATATCCCAGCCTGCTTATTCAGCCTCGGTGAGAAAGAATGCTGGTCTCCTGATTCTTGGGTACAGAACAATGCTACACCCATGCTGATGCTGTTGTTGGATTCTAAAATCTGTGTTCACACTCAGATAGGTGACTTAAAAACTGCATGGTCTCTGTTTTATAGGACATCGCAGCCACAGAGTCTTAGAATAACTCTTGGCAGCTGAATTGAAAGCTTAGTTTGCTTCTGCTTGCGTAGCCTACATCATCACTGAAGATGTGTGTATTCACGATCTCTTGCTGTATTCCCAGGTGTCCTTCAGCCTTTGCTTTCTGGGCTTTGCAACGTCACTGTTGTGCAACCAGAGGCACAGAAGCTGCAGCTGTTGGGCCCTAATCCCTTCAGCTCGGTCTTGTTGCCAGGGTATACAGTAGCGAACCACGAGCTCTGGGGACAGCCTGGGACATTTTCAGAGGCTTCAGCTGCAAATCACAAGTTGTGGATGGTTCTATTTCACCTTCTGTAAACTCGGCTGACACTTAGGTATGTCCAGCCTTAACATTGACTAAGTACTCACTCTAGGCAGACAGGTATAATAAAGACTGTTTCCTTTAATGAGAGAAATGGAAAACTTGGTGGAGGTGGGAAGTCTTGCTATTCTTTTAGCTGTGTGATCTTGATTTTATTTAACATTCATGTTTATTGTCTATTAACAGTAGGGAAGTAATTTGGCTTCTAACTTGCAGGGGCATGCAACAAAGAAAAAGATGGTCACTGCGAAAAGTACATGGGAACTTTGGAAGAAGGATGGAAATACTGGGATTATTTGTCATGAGACATTAATTAAATTGAGAAGTAGACTCAGCTAATTGTTTTCAGAGACTAACAGTTCATTTAAGCCTATTACAGTTACCTGCTCTAAGTGAATAGCATATCATGCTTGAGCTTGTTGTAAGCCTTTGCTGGGGTGATGTGGACACATAAACACCACCTGGTGGTTCACGCTAGCTTCATACTCACCGAGATCCACCTGCCTCTGCCTCCTGAGTGCTGGGATTAAAGGTGTGCACCACCACCACCAGGCTCTCAAATAGGTTTTAGTTTTTGACCATGATTCTGATGAGTACTATGTAGTATCTATGACCTTCCTTAAGTCATGCTGTAATATGATATTTTACTAAAAATCATGCTGTAATATATGATATTTTACTATAATTCATGACCTCCTTAAAGCATGCTGTAATAATGAAATTTTACTATTATAATTCATGACTTTCCTTAAATCATGCTTTAATATATGATATTTTACTATAATTTTCTCAGCTACATCAGGAGTTAAACTGAGATATGTACACTTACTACACATGTTGAATCCATTTTGAATTGATCATGAATTTGATATTTTAGTGAATTATGTGCTTATTGTTCAACAAATGATCAAGAAAACATCAACATATCACTATTCATTAATTTAGCAGCTGATGGAGCCAGAAACTGAAAAAGGTAAATATTTTGTTTCTTCTTTTAATTTGACCAATTCTGTGTTGAAAAACCATTAATAGAATCTATAACCTTACTTTTTCAGTCTTCATTAATACCGTAACAGGAACTAGGGTTTATTAATTGTATATTATATCTTGGCTTGTGTTTACTAACCTAAAGTACCCCCAATAAGGTTCGATAAATACTGCTAAGCACTAGTGCTCCTGATATAGTAGGCATAATTTTGACTGGCAATAATAATTTAATCTGTATAAGACAAAAAGAGATTTTATAGTTTTTCTTTGATCTGTAAAAACTGGCATTTAAAATCAGATGCTAGTCACCAAACACGTTGCTGTGGTTATTTTTAAAAAGTTTGAGAGAGAGCAAAATAGTTCTATATAAAAAGTAAAATTTTAGTGATGTTTGCATGAAAGTTGAATTTAAGGCTACAAAGTATCTCCAACATGTATTTATCATCTTTTTGACTATTGATCATAGGCAAAAGTACATAATGTAATTTGGCTTCTAGACGTAAGAATTTAAATTTGAATATTTGAAACTGGTCTACCATTTTTACAGTCTTGCATATGATGTATGACTTTGTTTAGGTTCCTAAATATAATGATCTTTCATTGGGATAAAGTTCTAATTCTTATATAGACTAGAAAAATTGCCATGTTTTTGTAAAGTAGTTTTAACCCAGATCAAATTGTTTTCCATTTTCTTTCTGTCTATATTTTTTATCTTTTATCTATACACACTGTAGATGTTTTCAAACAACCATAGACCTGCTTCTTTCTTTGGGACACGCCAGGTTTAACAGTTGACTTCTACGTAGGTAAGCATAGCTGCAGGCAGACAGAGCTGAGTGCAAGTAGAGCTGGCAGCCTCCCTAGCTTAAATGCCAATGCTTCTCAAACCTAAAGGTGCAGGTTGTAATCTCATAGAGAATCCATCCCTTTATACAATTTGAATGCAGAGGTAATTTCTCTGTTTTATGAATAGAATTTTGTCATTTTCATAGCCATTAGTAACAATTCTTTATTTTAAAACTGCACATGATGGTTTGGCAAATTACAACTGAGGCGGAAGTAGTTCAACATGAGTTTGAGGCAGGGTGCTAAAATATTTTACACTAGGAGCAGACATACCCTGTATTCATCTGTGTAGCTAAACAAAAATGGAAAAGTCTATTTGGATTTAGAATACTAAGAAGAACTGTGTGCTGCTGTAGCCAAGAAGAAGACGTTTTGTTGGCAAAGTTTCCACCAGGTAGAGGAACATTGGGTTCTCAAGTACTGAAGGATGTTTATCTGTCCTGTTCTTTTATACTTAGTACCGCGGGCTTGGAGAAGATGGACTAAGACCATAGTTAAGTGCTCATCTTTCAGTACTTGCAGGAAGATCTGAGAATTATAAGATATCACTTATTTATACACAGATTGAAACTAGAACTAGTATGAGAGCTAAAAGTTCATTCCTGTATATGTCTAGGGCTACACTGTAATTAACTCTAAAGCTTCATTTACCCTAATTATTCTAAATACATCATGTTGCCTGCCCCATGCCACAGTCCCCAGAGCTACTACTTCATGCAGCAGAATTTTGTAAGATGGCAGCTCCTGAGAATCTTCAGCTGTGGAGCAGACTACACATCGCTGCCCAGTGAATGCTTCATGATCCCAGTGCACATGATTCCCAGACCTGTTGATTTGTATTTATTGGAGATAAATGGTTGTGGTGGGGGATGAGGGAAGGAACAGAAATAGGGAAAGCTTTCTGAGATTAGAGGGAGATGGAGAGAGGGTAGGAAGATCTGTCAACTACGTCAACTACGTTATAGATCAAAGAAAGCCTCAAGTGGGCTGATCCAGGATTCCACGAGCAAAGTTGACTGTTAGAGATGGCAGTAAGAGTCGGGATGAAGGCAGCAGTCATAGTAGAGAACCCAACTAAGGAGCCTGCACTTTTGAGGTGGTGTTTGTCACCCCTTGGGGACAGTAATTGGCATTGAATAGAGACATCCAAAACCAAGTTTTGGAGACATCTGAGGTAGATTGTATTGGTAAATTTTACGCGCTTTTTATTTGACACAAGGGTATTGGAGAATATTAAAGATGTGTTATATTGGTTTATGCTGTGGAATATTTGTTTAATGATGCAAAGATATATTGCATTTGTTTAACTCCGAAGCTGTATAGCAAATATATTGCCCTAGACTGCAGCCCTGCACCCAAGCCTGATCTCAACCTTAGTCCTCAGGCCAATCTTGTGCAAGAATTCTCTGATTGCAAATGTCACTTCCTTTAGGTTGCTTCTCTTGATTCAGCCAACCCACCGGGGTACATCAGTACACTTCAGAGATGCCTCTTTTGTAATAATTATCAAATTTCATTGGTGTTTATTTAATACCTTTCCCTTTTTGATCCAAGTATCAATTTCTCAGTGCAATTTCCACTCTTTGTTTTTCGCTTGTACTTTGACCAATCTCAATAAGAAAAGATTTTTTTTCTTCTGTAAAAATACAAAATATAGTATCATTTGGACTATTTGATTGAAACTATGCAGACCAACAGACTGGATGGGAATATTTGTGAAATATTCTCAGAAGTCAGTTTCAGAAAACAACAATAACGGCAAAAATAACCTCTAAGATTTTGAGCTGTCAAAGCAGCAGAATTATATCTTTTATGCTAGTGTGTGACAATTTACTAATCTCAAAATACCTTTAACACGTGGCATTCTTCTTTGAATAGAGATTGAGTTGAATGACATTTTCCTTCACTTAGTGAGGTGGTTTGTACTTTACATTTTGCTGACAGGTGCTCATGACAGCCCTCAAATGGAAGCATTAATTCACTTGTCATAGCTATTAAAGTCAGTTTCTCTCTCTCTCTCTCTCTCTCTCTCTCTCTCTCTCTCTCTCTCTCTCTCTCTCTCTCTCTCTCTCTCTTCTGTTTCTGTTCTCTGCCCCTGATGTGGTATATTCTTCTGTATATGTGTTGCTTTTATTTGTTAATGAATAAAGCTGCTTTGGCCTATGGCAGGGCATAATATAGCCAGGCTGGAAGGGATATATATTTAGAGAGAGTAGGCGGAGTCAAAGAGATGCTGTGTAGCTGCCAAAGGACACAGATGCCCCACAACCTTACTCCTAGGCCACAGACTTGTGACAATACAAAATAATAGAAATGGGTTAAGATATAAGAGTTGGTCAGGAATACACCTAAGCTTTTGGCCAAGCAGTGTTGTAATTAATATAGTTTCTGTGTGATTATTCGGGTCTGAGCAGTTGGGAAGTGACAGTCGTTGTTTAGATGACCCTTTCTTCTGAAGGCGGCAGTCTAGCAACAGAGATGATTCACTGCTGAATTCTTCTCAAGAAAAGCCCCATTGGAATGTGGCAAAACTTGGCTTTCACCTCACACTTGAAATCCCTTTTGTTCTCAGGAGAACAAGAGCAACTGGTATATTTTAAATCCCTGTCAGCAAATATTAATAGCTGCAAAATGGCACCAATGACTATTTTATATGAAAGAGCTTTAAAATAGATAATCACAGGATAACAAAGTAATTGCAAAACACTTTCTTCCTTACTTTTTAAATGACTTTGCTACTCCAGTTAGCCAGTGTGGCCTGAGCTGACTGTTCCTGATTCTTGAACACTGAGGTTGCAGGTGGGCCACCATGCCTGAGCTTCCATGGCTTTTGTAGTGGCACTTTCTCCACTCTTGTATCTCCCCTACCTGTATTTTAATTTGCCTTGTGTGATGGATAGAACTGTGTTCTTTTAGGGTCTTTAAGAAATCAGTAGTTATTATAGTTGTTTGTTATAAACTCTCTTTGAAGTGTTTATAATAGAAGATTCATATGTGTTGTTGAAATTTCATTTCCTTATGGAAGTAAAGTTGCCACTTTCAAAAAGAAATGATCTCTGTTTATTCAGAAAGAAAAGGTGAAAAGTCAGAGTTACATTTGCTGTCACCTGGGAAATTGCTATAGACTCAAGATCGTATATTTTCACCAATGTTTATCTTAATCCAGTTTAACATGTGTTTTTGAAAACTATCACCAATTTTTTTTTTTTTTTTGGTTTTTGGTTTTTCGAGACAGGGTTTCTCTGTGGCTTTGGAGCCTGTCCTGGAACTAGCTCTGTAGACCAGGCTGGTCTCGAACTCACAGAGATCCGCCTGCCTCTGCCTCCCGAGTGCTGGGATTAAAGGCGTGCGCCACCATCGCCCGGCTATCACCAATTATTTTGTGCTTTATTTAGTGTTGCAGAAATAGATGGTGGTGGTATCAACTTCAGTAAACATCAAAGAGATTGTGAGAGCCTGGCATATGAGGAATTATGTTAAATTATGAAATATTTTTGTTCTTATATTTCTTAAGTTGAGGGTAGGAGTGTTAAGGGTATGCCACAGTCTAAGTGTGAACGTGTAAAGGTCAGAGGACAACACGGAGCCAGCTCTTTCCTTCTACCTCATGGGTTCTAGAGACTGAACTCGGGTCCTCAATTTGGCAGCAAGTCCTTTACACATTGAGCCTTCTTGTCCCCATGGAGTATTTTTTTTAAATAGTTTGCTAGTTTATTGCATCTAAAGTCAGTGAATATTCAACAATACCTTGAACTGAGAAGAGCTGTATTTCCATCAGAGTTTTCTTTTTGCAGCACTTAAAAATACTCTATTATTTTCTGTAAACATGCAAAATAATGGCTTCCTTTATGATGTTCTCATGCCTGCACAGTGTTCTACTCATCCCCACCCACCCCACCTTTCCTTGGCTCCCTGCTCTGCACATCTTTCCTTTCATGTCCCCAAGTAGTCTCCCATCTATACTTTAAAATCTAGGCTCCACATATATAATACAACAAAATATTTGCCTTCCATTCTTCTTTTCCTCTTCCATTATTCTGTCCTCCTTATATACAGTCCCCCTTTTGCATTCATATTGAAAAATCTAGGAAAATCTTGATTAAATCTTAAATCTAGATTCTTGTGTGAAGAAAAGCATGTGATATTTACTTGTGGGTCTGGCTTATTTCATTTAGCAAGATTAAAAACACTGCCCTTTTTTTGGTTTGGTTTTGTTCTTTCCTTTCAGAGATCAGAGAAGGTGAAGATGACAGGCAGGTGGTTGCAGAGATCATGGCAAGGAGTTTTATTCCAACTCAGATAACGACTGTTTCTTGGGAAGGCTTTCACTTCGCTGGTCATGAGATTCGGATTACGGAAGCCAAAGATTGTTACGGTGCTGTTGTCTGGCCCTCGGTATCATTTCTTAAGAGTTTGCTGCACCCCAGTTGCTTTCCAGGTTCTATCCATTATTTTATTTTACTTGTTAGAAGGAAACAGGTTGCAAGATTCTATTTTGTGATCTCACACAACACCAAAATTTAGACATCATGTAATGGGAAATTGCTTCCACAGTTAAATTTGTTTCTGACTTTCTTGACATTTGTAGGCTCAATAAAGATGTGGATGCCTTAGCCGGGCGGTGGTGGCGCACGCCTTTAATCCCAGCACTCGGGAGGCAGAGGGAGGTGGATCTCTGTGAGTTCGAGACCAGCCTGGTCTACAGAGCTAGTTCCAGGACAGGCTCCAAAGCCACAGAGAAACCCTGTCTCGAAAAACCAAAAAAAAAAAAAAAAAAAGATGTGGATGCCTTTAGCTTTTATGCCATGAGAGATGAAAAGAGCAAATGCTTTCATTTCTTATTTATTGCCTCTGTTTTCAGTAAAGCAAGATTAAAGGATGTCTATTTGAGACTCACAACGAGGCACTCTCATAGGCCCCCTCTCCTTTACCAGTCATCTCATGAAGGGCAGCCAATCACTGCTACTCCCCTCCCCACCTTCACACATTAATTGGAATCATCTGGTGTTGTTAGAACTTAGAAGACAGTTGGGCGACAGTGGCGCACGCCTTTAATCCCAGCACTTAGGAGGCAGAGGCAGAGGCAGGTGGATCTCTGTGAGTTTGAGGCCAGCCTGATCTACAGAGTGAGTTCCAGGACAGCTAGGGCTGGTACACAGAGAAACCCTGTCTAGAAAAAAGAAAAAGAAGTTCGAAGAAGGTCAAATTTAAACAACCACACTTGTTTTCACTCATTTCCATTTTTATTTTCAACAAGGACTTTTTCTAGCTGGCCAAAATGTTGGACTTATTGGAGGATAAAAATTTTCTGGAATGGTGTATGTTAACATCCACAAATTTATTCATACCCAGATGTACACATGAGCAGATCATAATATCTGTGGCACATTTACCTAATAGAGTTTAATTTTACTAAAACTACTTCAAACATCCTTTCCTCTCAATTTACATAGGCCCTTGTTCTCTGCTATTTCCTGGAAACACATGCCAAGCAATATAACATGGTTGATAAAAATGTGATTGAAATTGGAGCTGGGACAGGTCTTGTCTCCATTGTGGCAAGTTTACTTGGTAAGTAGATATTTCTTTATTGACTGGAGTTGGTCAGAAAATTAATGACCAAATACTAGTTATTTTTGCTTTCTAGTGTATTATGATCTGGGCTTATGTGAAACTCCTTAATTATATTTTTTAAAGATTCATTTATTTATTTTATGGATATGCGTGCTCTATCTGCATTTTGACTTTATGCCAGAAGAGGGCATCAGATACCACTATTTATGGTTGTGAACCTCCATATGGTTGTTGGGAATTCAACTCAGATCCTCTGGAGGAGTAGCCAGTGTTCTTAACTTCTGAGCCATTTCTCCAGCCCCTCCTTAATTGTTTGAAACAGACTTCAGCAAGAAAATCTACTACTTTACCATCCTTTTGCTGGTTTCTTTCCAGAATTTTCCTTGTAAGTAGTTTTAAATCTTCATGTGGAATGAGGGCTTACAAGCCTAGGTAAGAGGTGGAATTAGTCATCCTGCTAGATTCCTTTCAGGGGTTTGGGAGCCCTATTCTTTTTTGGACATGCACCTGAAACTCACACCTCAGCTTTGATTTTTAGGGGTTTGTCCTTAGATTTGTTGTTGTTGTTGTTTTTTTTTCATTTCCATTCTCATTTGGTCCTACATAAAACACTCAGAATTTTTCTTTTTGACCCTTAATGATTATGTTTATTAGAGGGTTGGAGAAAAATGAAAATTCAAATCAACTTTTTTTTTAGGGTTGGAAGAATCAGGTCATTTCTTAATACCATGATGCAGGCCCCTCCCTTCAGGTGTCTTACACATTTAAAGAGGTGACAGTACATTCTTCTACTTTCTGCACAGGATAGATCCTGTGCTTCAGCCAACCCTTGATGGAAGGATGGCTAATAGAATGTTGTTAGAGGGAGGGCCGCTTGTTGGTTCCCGACTGCTTAGCCCCAAAGTAATCACACAGAAACTGTATTAATTAAATCACTGCTTGGCGCATTAGCTCTAACTTCTTATTGGCTAACTCTTACATATTAATTTAACCCATTTCTATTAATCTGTTTATTGTCATGTGGCTGTGTGATGGAGGAGTTACTTTCATTTAATAAAGAAACTGCCTTGGCCCATTTATAGGCCAGCCCTTAGGTGGGTGGAGTAAACAGACAGAATGCTGGGAGAAAGAAGCCGAGTCAAGGAGTCGCCATGATTCTCCCACTCCAGACAGATGCAGGTTAAGATCTTTCCTGGTAAGCCAGCTCGTGATACTGCACAGAATATTAGAAATGGGTTAGATCAATATGTAAGAGCTAGCCAATAAGAGGCTGGAACTAATGGGCCAGGCAGGGTTTAAAAGAATACAGTTTCCATGTAATTATTTTGGGGCATAAGCTAGCCATGCGGGCGGCCGGGTGCCGGAGACGCAGCCCCGCCGCTCATATTACAACAGCTGTGGCTTACCAGCTACAGTTCTGGCGTCTGCCTCCAGCGGGGCTACATGGCTTCTCTCTGATTCTGCCTCTTCTCCCAGCATTCAGTTTAGTTTTTCCACCTAGCTAAGTTCTGTCCTACTATAGGTCCAAAGCAGTTTCTTTATTAATTAACCAATGGTGTTGACAGCATACAAAGGAGAATCCCACATCAGTAGAATACCATTGTATCTAGAGACAAAGGATATTGGAATATTCCACTTTGTTCATGTACACCTCTCTTCATGCATTGACTTCTATAGTAACTATAGTTCTTTATATGCCATCCAGTATCATATTTCAATGATGTTTATTAGTGGGTGATCTGCCTGTAAGTCCTGGGTCATTTCTCCACCTAGATTTGCTTATCCAGATCACACTGATGAATACTAGGAGCTTCTTTGTGGTTCTTGTACTAGTTAGGTTTCTGTTACAATGATAAACACCAGGACCAGAAACAAGGTGGGGAAGAAAGGGTTTATTTCATCTTCAACTCTCAGGTCACATTTTATCACTGAGGGAAGTAAAGGCAGGAACTCCAGGCAGGAAACTGGATCAGGATATGATGCAGAGACCACGAAGGAGTACTGCCTATTGGCTTGGTTATCGTGGCTTGCTCCACCTGCTTTCTTATACAACTAAGTGCCACCTTGCTCAATCTGCAGGGAACTGGACTCTCCTACATCAATCATTAATCAAGAAAATGTTCCCACAGACTTGGCAGGGTAGTTTGATGGAATCATCTGTGTCAAGTTGATAACAAACTAGTTAACATGGTTTTAAGTTTGTTGCTAATCTATGTTATTCACCAATTTAATTCATTATTAAAAATAATAATTTTATTCCTTTAAAGCATGCAGAGGCTTGTGGGCTCTTTTTATTTATTTTATTTTATTTATTTTTTTAAAACGTTTTTTGTTTTTTTTATTTATTATGTGTACAACATTCTGCTTCCCACACACCAGAAGAGGGCGCCAGATCTCATTACAGATGGTTGAGAGCCACCGGTGGTTGCTGGGAATTGAACTCAGGACCTCTGGAAGAGCAGCCAGTGCTCTTAACCTCTGAGTCATCTCTCCAGTCCCTGTTTAGCCTTTGTCACTGACCTTGGATCATTGCAATGACGCACTCTTTTCTTGTTGCCATTTTTCTCCCAAACGGAGAACAACAATGATGCGCTAAACAAAAAACCCAGGGGGTCAGCAAGATATAGAAATCCCACAAGATTCTGTTTTGTTCTTTTTTTAAAAAGAGGGGCAGAGAAGTGTATTAGCGTCTATTCTGAAAAGCCCTTATGTGCTGCCCCTTCTTTTCTTTGAGTCTGGCTGTTGTGAAGAATCTCAGTGCATGCTGGTTGAAACCTGACTGGTCTTATTCCAGGAGGCTCACTTTTCCTACCTTCCTTTCTTCATAGGCGCTCGAGTGACTGCTACAGACTTACCCGAATTACTTGGAAACCTGCAATATAATATCTCCAGAAACACCAAAATGAAATGCAAGCATTCGCCCCAGGTTAAGGAGCTGTCCTGGGGAGTGGCATTAGACAGGGACTTCCCCAGGTCTGCCACTAACTTTGACTACATCCTGGCAGCAGATGTTGTCTACGCCCATCCTTTCCTGGAGGAGCTTCTCCTGACCTTTGATCATCTCTGCAGAGAAAGCACCATCATCCTCTGGGCCATGAGATTCAGGCTGGAGAAGGAAAATAGATTTGTAGATAGATTTAAGGAACTGTTCGACCTCGAGGAACTCTCCAGTTTCCCTAGCCTGAATATTAAGTTGTACAAAGCTATGAAGAAGAATCGGAGGAGTGCATAGTGCGTACGGTCTGTGAATTAGGGCATGGGTATGCCAAGGTGGTTTCTAGTAGATCCTTGCTTTAAAGAAAACACACACGCGCACACACACCACTATAAGAATACAAGTTAAGTCTAAACTTGCCTTATTATAGGCAAGGAATTTTATACACACACACACACACACACAGTAGGTGTATCTATAGGACTAAGACAATTTGTTCCCAAGTCTATCTCCTCAGTACTCTAATTACATGGTAACAAACTTTCAGTAAAAGTGTCCTCATTGCAAAACAGCGATTTTCAATAATGATGTCTCTAACTGAATGTGATGACTTTATTTCTTTTTGAAATGTATCTTAGATTGGCCTTGAACTTGCAGCCTCCTGAGAGCTAGCATTCCAGGTATGTACCCCATACCCATCCATGACGTTAATCCTTTTAAATATAGGCGTAAATGATTATATTTTTAGACATCAAGAAACTGACATAGTGCGATGTGCATGTAAATTTAAAAGAGCAGATATATGATATATATATATATATGATATATATGATATATGTATGATAAAAGAGCGGTCAGTGCTAGATGTCTGTGCTTCCCACCAGTGCCAGTTTAGAGGGGGACTGTCATGTCCCTTGGATGTTTGGACCTCTAATGTAACTATTGAATCAACCAAGCATGTGTAACATTTCCCTCTAACAGATAAAAAATATGACTGGAAGAACATAAGAATGTCTGAGATTATTGTTTGTTTTTGTAAGCTAAGTAAAATTCATTTTCTTTTCACAGAAATGGAAATAATTATAAGAACTTTGGGTTGGAAGTACATCAAAAGATTTAGGCTCCTAATCTCAAATAAGTAGTCACGGTTTAAACAGATTTACATAGATATTTGAAATCTTCTCAAGAGGTTTTCACGTGGGCCTTAGAGATTAGAATAAGGTTTAAAGTAAAGTCAGGTCGGGCGGTGGTGGCGCACGCCTTTAATCCCAGCACTCGGGAGGCAGAGGCAGGTGGACTTTTGTGAGTTCGAGGCCAGCCTGGTCTACAACAGCGAGTTTCAGGACAGGCACCACATCTGCAGAGAAACCCCTTAAAGTCAGTGTGGAAGGAGTAAAGAATTAGGCCTTTTTGCCATGTGACTGTCTGGACTGTGTTGCTGGTAACACACTGCAGTATCCTCAGCTAGACTGTCGTGTGCTTCTCCAGAATCAGCGCTTTCTTCTTGGCTGGACACTGGCATGGTCAGATATCTCTACGATTGTCTCCTGGGCCTGCATTGTAAGTGAGGATGCAGGTACAAGGGTGCATGGGTTTCTTAGGACCACATCTCAACAGTCTTCCATTCGTCCTTTCCCTATTTGTTTAGTGTTCAGCCTACACTGGGCAGCGATGTCATTATTCTCACTTCACAGATAAGAGCAGAGACCCAGGTTACACAGCTGTGGAGTGAAATAATAGAAACAGTCAAACCCAGGTCTGTCTGAGCACAGAATCTGCGTTGATAATTCCAGTAAAAAAGTAACTGTCAAACAACCAAGGTCAGTTCTTCAAAAGGAATAGATTCTCAAAGAATAGCAAATATATTTTAAAATGAAACCTAACACTGTCTCTAGACTTTCTACCCATGGGAGGAGACATCACAGAAGGCTGTGGCGGAAGGTACATACAACTGTACATTCCTGGAAGGGTACCCGAGGCAGGAGGAACAGTCACGTAGGTCCTCCAGGCAGAGGCCTGCCTATGTACTTGAAGAACCATCAAAGTGGTGTGTAGAGGGACAGACAGAGAGACTGGTGAGGTCTGAAGTTGGAGACAAGGCAGGAAGTAGGTTATGGAGGTCCTGTGCAATGGGCTAGGATCTCCAGATACAGGCTCTGAGAGAGAACGTGATGGGTAGTTATTAGTTAGGCTGTGCAGCCACTGGTTAGTCTATATGGTCAGTGATTAAGCTGTATGGTTGTGATGGAGAATTGACCCACTCAATGCTAGACGTGGAGTAGCCTGTGTCAGGGTATTTCTGATGGGAGTAAGGCACTTGGGTCTTTATACGTTCCTGTATCCATCCTGGAAGACTTTTAAGGATAGTGATGGTTGTGATCTATCTACTTGCAGGATTTATAGCTGCATGGTGATAAAGTCATTCTGAACTTATCTGAGAAGTTCGTTACTGTGTTTGCTACATCATTTCAGGCTCCTCAGAGAATTCTGGTTTTTTTTTTTCTGCTGAAATAGAGAGCCCTTGGATTATACTAAGTAAAGGAGCAGAATAATATTATGGTCTGTATTCTTGTCCTGCTGTTCTGAGAGTAGGATCTCAAAGTCAAGAGACCAGCTGGGAGCTGTGGCAGCCATCCAGGCAGAGGACAGCAAGAAATCTACACGGGGGAGGCGAGATCAGCTGTTCTAGCTGTACTCTGAAGCCAGAGGCAGCAGAGTGTTCTACCAGGTGGGATGTGGAATGTAAGCAAGAAAGCCAGGGCTGACTCTGAAATACCCCTGTGAGGTGTGGTATATGGACGTAGTTTTCGGTTCAGAGAAGGCTTATGACACTCCTTCGCGGAGCAAGAGGGGATAAAGGGCTGAGCCCTGGGGTTCACCCATATTAGGGGGCAGACAGACATTTTCAGAATTTTTTGGAGCCTATGCCCCCTTCCTCAGTTGTAGCCGTATAAGTGGACCCTGAAAAATAGGAGTTTAATGGCACAGTCTTCTATTAGAAGATATGGACTTGCTAATTTCTAAAAGTTGTCTCAGAGGAAACTAAAGGTGTGACTATCACAGGTCTGGCAGCAAAAATCTTGCGGTGGTAAGTTGGGGGAAAAATAACCCACCTTCACTCTTGTTAACAAAAGTGTCTGAATATCGTTGGGAAGTAATTTTGAAATAGGGAAGATAAAGTATCCTATCAAAGACTGTTGGGACCAAACCAAACATTTAGTTCCTTCAAGTTACTCTTTTTAAAATGTAGCCATACCCATTGTCTTGCTCCATTAATTTTACAGCCTTCACTTGAGAATTCTAGCCCCAACCTCTCATGTGCTGCCTCTGTCCTGCTTCACCTTCTGCCCTGCTCCTTCACTCTGTGTTTGCCTGGCCATCCTGCTTTTCTTTCTGTTTTTGTTTCCTTGCAGCTTCTCTATGCTTTTCTAGGTTCAGTTTTACAGTAATTCATTTTCAAAATATGCAATTTGCTGAGACCTTTTCTATCTCACAATTATCCTTTTAAAAATGTGTAGGGATTCATTTGTCAACTTAAGTCTGAACAACTCACGTTGTGACATTTGAGACCACTGAGATTATGTTTTTTTTTTATTAAGATTTGTTTATTTATTATGTGTGCAGTGTTCTGCTTTTATGTATGCCTGCTGGCCAGAAGAGGGCACCAGATCTCATTTAAAGATGGTTGTGAGCCGGGCGGTGGTGGCGCATGCCTTTAATCCCAGCCCTTGGGAGGCAGAGGCAGGTGGATCTCTGTGAGTTCGAGACCAGCCTGGTCTACAAGAGCTAGGTCCAGGACAGGCTCCAAAACTACAGAGAAACCCTGTCTCGAAAAACCAAAAAAAAAAAAAAAAAAAAAAAAAAGATGGTTGTGAGCCACCATGTGGTTGCTGGGAATTGAACTTAGGACCTCTGGAAGAACAGCCGTGCTCTTAACTGCTGAGTCATCTCCTGAGACTATGTTTTTAATGATATAATTTTTTTTGAGTAACTCATTGAATTTCTAATCGAATAGAGTGCTGTCAATATTTTAATTTAAATAATTGCAGAATAATTATTGCTTCCGAGATGACAGACTGATCTGCAAGTAATGTTCTTCTACAGCTTAAAATGACACATTGATAAACATGAAAGGTGTATACACATGTGTGACCTCAGTTTTACACACATTCTTTGCAAAGCTTGGAAGTTGTTCACATGTGAGCTCCATTCCCAGGTTTGGCATCTAAGTTTGTACTCTGAATTAAGTCTTCCATACTACCTGCAGCCTGGTGACGACATTTACTCTATTTTCAAGTCCTACACAAAAGCAAAGCGTGTTCTGTACAATTGTACGGTAGCACTGGTGGACAAGGGTGTATTTGATGGCCTGAAGATTGATTAATTCTGGGATGGTATGAACTTCATCTTTAAGGGTCCCTGGACTGCATTTTACTATTTACTTAGATGGTGTGTGGCTGTGTAGTGTTCAGATCACCGCCACCTGCCATCGATTGCTTATCCTATTAAACTCACCTGTGGCCTCTGTCACAAGCACTGTTTTTATTGGGTACACTCAAAGGTAAGGATTCCCACCTCACCCCCGCCTCAATCTTCTCAATTGCTTTGTTTCTAAGGCAGCTGTCTTCCTAAGAAATCCAATCAAGCTTCACAATTACACTGTTCATCAAGGAATTTTAAAGGTTCATTGAGAATGGAAACAGATGTCCAGGGTGAATATGATGAGAGCAAAATTAGAAACATATTAGACACTGAATACCCTCCAATAAGTACTAAAATATTGCTTGGATACTCAAAACAATATAAGCAGACGAAGATTAAAATGCGCAATTAAAACTTTATAGCCAGATGCTCTATCACAAGCACAAGATGAATGCTTCTTGAAAGTCATGCCGTTGTCCGCTCTTAGACCTTGTGGTTCAGACCTTGAATTTTTCTTTCTTTTTTCCCCCTTTCGTTTAAATTACAAGTCAGCTTCTTACCTTCATGCTTTTTTATTTTATTTTTTTAGCGTGTTGTGATTTAATTTGGTTTCTTACCGAGGGCTGTGTTTATTTTGTGTTTCTTATGTCTGTGTTTCCTTTGTTGATAGAGTATAAATTATAATGGTAAAAGTTGTTTCTTTTTCACAAACCGTCATCAATGCCTCAAAGGACAAGCTATACAAATGCAAGAAATTCTTAGGTTAAAATCCCTGAGTAATACTTCTACCCACCTTCTGTTTAGGGTAAAAGTATACTTTACTACCAGTAAATTATTAGCATTTTTTCAACCAAAGACCCCCTTAGTATCTAAGCGACTAATAGCCAGTTGATTTAAGGTTAAGCCGGGTGTCAGACATGATTTAAAGCTATACTTTGGAGAGAAGAGTTGAGGAAAAATTCCAGACAATATCTTTGGGATAAAAAAGCCAAGGCTAAGAACTTCTAGAAACTGGCTTCATTATTTAAAATAAGCAATTTAAGGAGACTTAAAGGTGATTACAAGAATGCCAAATAATAAATGTAACTAAGCCCCATTTTCTTGTGGATTGGTTTTTAGTCCTTAGAAACTAGCTGTCTCATGGTTGCTGCTCATTCGTCCACTCATCTCTTTACTACTAAATCACTGCTTAATAAAAACTCACCATATGCCAATCTGAGGCTGCAGACACAGCAGGTATTAAAGCGGACAGGGCTGGTTCCCTGGAGACTCTTAGATTGGTGCCAGTGGGCTGAGGCAGAGATGTTAGTGGCAGGGGAGAGGGAGAAGTAAAAGCAAAGGGGTGGGCAATGCCCTGGTAGCAGCAAAATGGAATGACATCCATGGCTAGGAAACAGGGAAGGTGACCCAGCAGCCAGAGCTGGAGGACGAGGGCATAAGGGAGAAAGGACAGATCCCGGCACAGGAGCAGTATGTGCTGGTTTTTTTTTTTTTTAAATATTTATTTATTTATTTAATATACAATATTCTGTCTGTGTTTATGTCTTCAGGCCAGAAGAGGGCACCAGACCTCATTACAGATGGTTGTGAGCCACCATGTGGCTGCTGGGAATTGAACTCAGGACCTCTGGAAGAGCAGACAATGCTCTTAACCGTTGAGCCATCTCTCCAGCCCTTGTGCTGTGTTGTTGAAGCAGAGGGGAGAGACCTGCTTGAATTACACGCTGGGAGAATTGCCACTTCTGCTAACTTGTACTGAGAGATAACTCATCAATGGAATACTCACTGATTTAGGGTCTGGGTAGAGACAACTCACATAGTGTCTTTCCCAAGACCCATCAAGGCATGTATCTGGTCTACAAGGAAAGACATTGAGACCCACTGGACCTGGGTATCTTGCCCAGGGTGACACAGATGTGGACACTGGGATGGCAATTCTGACTTCTACAGTCCTATAGCCTATGCTCCTTTCTTGAGCTCGGCAAAGAAATCTGAATTTGAATTGTCTTCGTATTAGTGGACTACCAGTTAAATGAAGAGTATTGTGTTTGTCTCCTGAGAAAAACTGAGCATAAATGGGGTACCCTTGAGACATACCTGGGAAGATGAACCTCCATTTATAACAGCATGCATATGACATAGGTATATAGACTTAACAAAGGGTCTAAGAAGAGAATACATTTCTGTTTGCAAGGCATACTAGGCAGACGTTGGAATAATCAGTTCAAAGACATACGATCATCTTAATGAAGCCATTCAAAGAAAGAAAAGAACACTCTGAGAATGAGCTGAAGTTGGGAGATGGCTGGGGAAAAGTGATGAGGACGAAGTGTACTGTGACCTCAGGTGGCTTTTCATCAGAGAAGGCCAGTGGGGCAGGGCTGAACTTTAAAACATCATCTGATATGTTAGTGACCAGGCTCAGTGCATGACGCTGGGGTTTGTTGCCTGGTTACGAGGCAGGGACACTTACTGTATCAACAAAGCAGAAGAGAGCTGTGGGGGGTGAGGTGAGGACAGCAACTCTTGGAATCCACCTTCCAGTAAGTGTTTCCTGCCATTTAGGCAGTCAAGGACAAGGACAGAGACACTCTGCAGAGCTGACAGGAACCTGTTGCAATGAAATGGTCCCCCCCCCCCCCCCCGCTATCAGCCACCTTGCTTCTGGAAGGTGACATTGCTCAGTCAGCCTCCCTTGCTGCATGAAACCCTCTGACAGGTGACAGCTACCCACTGACGCAGCAGTGGACTTCCATGATATCAGAGAAGCTGTCCTGTGAGATGCAGGTTCAGGGGATGGTGCCAATGTCTGCAGAGCAGTAGCCAGGCCACATAGCTACAGAATGTTCTAGAATTGATTAAAGGTGATTTTTTTTTTTTTCAAAACTACTAATGACTGCCCTGGACATCAAGATAAGGTAGGGGGAACCTAATATTTCTGACAATATTCTTATTGTGCCTGCTACTGATCGGTTTTTAAGTTGACCAGCAGAACTTGAAGCCAATGGACTATTGTTTCTACTAAGCAAGAACTGCTTATGGAGTTTGAAAAATGTAAGAGGTTAAAGCCAATATCTGGAGAGCTTTCAGCTTGGATGTGGATAATGCATATCTTTAGAGCATTCTTGTTTTTATTTACTTTTTTTTTGGCTTCTTTTGATTATTTGAAAATAAAGAATTTGGAGGGGGCTGGAGAAATGGCTCAGTGGTTAAGAGCTTTGCCTGCTCTTCCAAAGGTCCTGAGTTCAATTCCCAGCAACCACGTGGTGGCTCACAACCATCTGTAATGAGACTTGGTGCCCTCTTCTGGCCGGCAGAGATACATGCAGGCTGAACACTGAATACATAATAAATAAATAAATCTAAAAAAAAAAAAGAATTTGGATACTATGCCCCCAAAGATAGCACTGAAGATAAACTGAGTTAGAATTGCATACACTTGCCATGGTGAGGACCCCAGTGAGCTTCAGAATAAACTTTTCTTCCAAATAAACCAATGAAAAAAAGCCATTATTTAAATGAGTTAAATTATGAAAACTGTTATGTAGATACATTCCAATAAAGAGTTAAAACCTAACAGTATAATTTGATACTTTTACTGTTGATACCTTTGATGACTATACTGTCTGATAATAGTGTAATCTTTAATTAGGGATTGTTTAAATTCTACTCCTCTTCATATGGCCATGCATATACTATGAAATAGATGCTTTAAGAAAAGAGAAAATAAAGGCTGGGATCCAGTTCTTTGAACCACACACAGGTATTTGGCTGCATGAATCTGTGTCTGTGTGTGTGCGCATGCGCTAAGTTCATAGGCGCAGCTGATTCTGCCAGCCCCGGAGCTTACTCTGAGCCCGACTGTCCTCGCACATCTCACATTAACGGGAAGCAGGAAGCACTAGAGACTGGTATTTTGGTAAAGAGATAGATGTGGATGTGCTTCCAAGTCGCCACTCTGCTCAGTCCTGTACTCACAAGTCGGCTCCCTCTGAAGCTGAACCTTCTCCCCAGGATGCACGGACTGAGTGATTTCAGAGGAGAATGAATACTGTTACCCGAAGGCCTTCCTGCACCCCTGAGTAATTAATGCCTGAGATTCCACCTTTTCCAAGTTGCGCATCACATAGGCTGACCTTTTTGTCCTTGTACTTAATAGTCTCTTGTTGGCGGAGGCTGTTCATTTGTTTTCTGGCTGCCCAGACCTGAAATAATTACATAGAAACTATATTAATTGCATATTGTTTGGCCAACAGCTTAAGCGTATTCTTAGCTAGCTCGTACATCTTAAATTAACCCATTTTTATTATTTTGTATTTTACCACGAGGCTTGTGGTTTGCTGGAAAGGTTCTGGAAGGCGGGTGTCTTTCACCTTCAGTGGGTACATGGCATCTCCCTGACTCTGCCTTCTGTCCTCTATCTGCTTGGAATTCCCGCCTTTTTCTATTTTGCCCTGCTGTAGACCAAAGGAGCTTAATTCATTAACCAATAAAAGCATCGTATATACAGAAAGCCTTTTCACACTATTTCCCCTTTTCTGTCCGAATAAAAGGGAAGGTTTTAACTTTAACATAGTAAAATTATATTTTAAAAAGGCATTAAGCAAGAATTACAGTTTTAATATTTATATCTATTTTATTTTTTATTGTAATTAAGGGAAACTATAACTATTTATTTTTAACTCCATAAAAGACTCCAGAAGAATATAATATTACCTAAGTAAATAGAAAGTGCATTGTAAGCAACTTTTAAAACTCTAGAGTTGGCAGAGGCATCTTGCTGCTTGGACAGTCACCCAAAGTTCTTCTGTAATATTGGGGCATCCATTTTTAGCCTACAGGTCCATAGTACCAAGAAGACTTTTTTATGAAGCAGGAAAATTTAAAGACAGTTCCAGCTATATTGGCAGTTTGTCAGTCACTTTTTTGTGTGTGTACTACAGAATGTCTGGTAGACTTTTATGAAGTAGGAGCCCTTAAAGATTGTCTCCCCTTCTTTAGGCAACATTAGCAGTTCTCTTTTTGTGGGTCCTGCACGTTCAGCTTATACAGCATACCATCAAGTAGTTCAGGCAAGAGCAGTTTTTTTTTTCTCTCTCCCAAATGGGTAACAAACTCCAGAAGGAGCCTCTTTGATGCCCATCATCCTCTTGAAGTAGATTGGTGCTGCCAGGAAGAGATGAGTCTTATTGTCACGAAAAGTTCTAAGTTCCTAGAACATTTTAAATCTCTCTACCAGCAGGAAGTCCTACAGGCAGTGATACCATGGCAAAATCCCACCCACAGTAAACTCTAGAACTGAGGAATCCCATCCCAGGCAATTGTTCACCTCTTATATAAACTCGGGGAGGGGAGGGCTTTCATAAGGATCTCATGAGGGTCTAATCATGAGTCTACTGCTTCTGTTTCACCTCTTCCCAGACAATGTTAGCAGTCCTGATCTTGTTAAGGTCTCACAAAGTTCCTCACAGCTGTTCTTCAAGATGATAATGTTCATGTCCAACACAGAAGAAACAGTCCTGTATCTGGGCTGTCCTATGGAACTTGAAACAAAGGGGTTATTAAAATAGGTACATTTTAGTAGAAAATTGTTTTTGTTTCTACTTTTACTCATTTATGCTTGTTTTTGTTTTTTAAGCTCCCCATAAGATTCTCCTAATTGACCATTTTCAAGAAAATACTGCCTTGGCGTACATAATTATTCATGCACAGATCTTCCTCTTGTTTTTGCTGCACTCTACTTGGCTGGTGATTTACTGATCCACTTATGAATTCCATGTTTTCTCTTCGTATGTAATTGCTAAGTAGATAATTTTCCACATGAAAGATTTCAACGGGATTGAAACCAACCTTAGCCACATTGTCGGATGCAAGGTCCTTGAAGCTCAGTCAATACTAAGAAATTGTTTTTGGAGGAAGGAAAACAAACATTTACTTTCCCCAGCATTGAAATATTAATCAGTCTAATCAATAGAAATTAGAATGTAATGTGTTAAACACAAACTGTATCCTCTGCCCAATGACTCACACCACTGCCCTCTTCAAATGTACCAGAATAAGGGAGTTTATCAGCACTAAAGCAATCATGGGCCACTCTTTCTACAATTCTGACTGCTATTCGTCACTTGGAATTGGATATTAGGTCATAAAAATGTATATGGCTCCCATCACAGAAGTTACAACCAGTGGGGTTTCCATGGAATTCTTGTGCTCTCTAAACTCACTTTTTTTGTGTGGCAAGCTCAGCATCCAATGCTTCACTTTTTTTTTTTTTTTTTTTTTTTTTTGGTTTTTCGAGACAGGGTTTCTCTGTGGTTTTGGAGCCTGTCCTGGAACTAGCTTTTGTAGACCAGGCTGGCCTCGAACTCACAGAGATCCGCCTGCCTCTGCCTCCCAAGTGCTGGGATTAAAGGCGTGCGCCACCACCGCCCGGCCCCAATGCTTCACTTTTATAACTGCTGAAATTACTCAAAGCCTTGCAACTTATTTTTCACCTGTAATATGTAAAATGTTTAATCATGTAAAAGATATGGCAAATATGTTGTCTTTTATTGTATTCCTTGTAATAATTCACTTAAAAACAGAAAACAACCACATTGTAATTTTTTTTTTTAAATATTTATTTTTTTATTATGTATACAATATTCTGTCTGTGTGTATGTCTGCAGGCCAGAAGAGGGCACCAGACCTCATTACAGATGGTTGTGAGCCACCATGTGGTTGCTGGGAACTGAACTCAGGACCTTTGGAAGAGCAGGCAATGCTCTTAACCACTGAGCCATCTCTCCAGCCCCTTGAAAGATTTTGCTGGGTATATAAGTTGTAGGGGAAAAAGAAGAAAGTCATCAAGAGAGACAAAAGGGGAACATCAGGGTAAAAGCACAGTACAGAAAAAGAACAGAGTAGAAAAAGCAACAAAATGAATAATAAAATGAAGAACTAAGCTCTGGCCCTCAGAAAAGTCCTTGTGTGTCTGTTTGTCTGTCCAGTGGTTCACCTGTTCTGTATCTTCATTTTCTCTGACCAGCTGAAGGCTTGGCATTCATTAGCACCTAGGTAAGATCCTGACACGTTGGAGGTGTGTGTATCTGTGTTGTCTGCATATGTCTGTGTTTTCATTTTTTTGCTAGCCCCAGAGAGTTAAGGTTTTCCCCCTGCATTGTCCACAGAGAATAAAGTTTTACTCCCTCAGATTAAAAGCCGAGTGTTGAGTTCACTGACTCTGTGGATCCTCCTCAATCCCTGAGCTGCTGAAGGCTGGTCCTCATGCCAGAAATATCTTGTGCTGAACCAGAATACTAAACTTATCAAGAGAGAGGGACAGCTTTTTTCCGAGATTGTCCAGATGGTGAGGACTGTCCAAGAAGAGGCGATTGTCTAGTGGTCACTATGGATAGGAGTCTCACCTAAAGAGCTTCCTCTCCTCCCCCAGCCCCCACCCCTCACACTTAGATGAATTGAACTCAGGCACATAATAAACCTAATTCTCTTATAGCTTGGTAACCAAACTGGTGGCAATGACAGATCCCAAATCGGCTTCATGAAGGTTTATGCAATCGATCTTACAAACAACAGCAATAGAGCTAGGTTCCTGGGCTGACATTCACTCATAACTGCTGGGCCTGAGTGCATGTAAACAGGTCATGTGCAGAGCTGGGTGGAAGCTCTGCACACGCACAGTGTCTGTGCTACTGGGGTTCTATTTAGAAAGTGGTCTCCTGTGCCATTGTGTTCAAGTGTACTTCCCGCTTTCTTCTCTATGAGGCTCAGTATGGCTGGCTTCATGTTGATGTCTTTAATCCATTTGCTATTGAGAATATATAAACAGTCTTTCCAGACATTCTGACCAAGTGACTACCCTCCTCCCCGACTTACTTCTTTTATGCCAATTCACAAGGCTGAATTATTTTTAGCTTCTCTTCTCCCAAAGGAATGCTACAAAGCACAGATCAAGGGTGGTTCCTAAACGGTGCAACAATGACCATGAATAGCCTTTCTTTAGTTTCAGGCTTCTCAGGTAGACAGAAAGATTCTGGCTGCTGTTGTGACGTCATCTCACTTAAGAGTTTGTTAATCAAATACCCACTCCCTTTCTGAGTCCTCTGTTTTCAGTCTGCCCAGAAGCGCTAATGTCAGATTCAACGAAAAAAAGAGGTCTAGAAGGGGGCAGAAGACCAGCATTCCTTTGTCTTCTGCTGTCTCCTGAGTGATACCAAGTCATGTACTGGCTACTTAGAGCAGAGAAAAGGATTTTTGAAGCACGATTAATAAAAACTCAGGGTCAGAAAGTGGGGTTCAATCTGAAGATCCAAAAAGCAAAACAGCCAGCCACTGGCTCTTACCTTGACCTCAGTTCAGGTTTAATGGTTCCCAACGCTCCCCGGATGACTTTCCAGTTCCGCAGAGAGGAGACAGGAAAGGAAGACCAGAAAACCATGCGTTTGTTCACTGGGGGGCATTTTAAATACCCTGTGGGAAAGGTCTTGAGCATCTCTGGGGAGGGGTCAAAGTCTGGACAAAGGCAACTCCCAGAGGAGGGATTTGGGGATGGAATTTCCACCTGAGCATTCCAGATTCCTTAGATATATGGGTACCGGGGCTGGGGTGAGGCTTCCACCCAAACATCTTTTCTGTAAATCTAGTATGACTAAGAAGAAATTTCACTCATAGGATTATGACCTGGTTCAGCCAGTCTATTTTAAGTTATAATAAAACAAGGAACAATTTTATTATTTATAAAACAAATAGAAAATAATTGAATTCAGTTAAATATACTTTAAAAATAGGCTTGAGCCGGGTGGAGGTGGCGCACGCCTTTAATCCCAGCACTTGGGAGGCAGAGGCAGGCGGATCTCTGTGAGTTCGAGACCAGCCTGGTCTACAAGAGCTAGTTCAGGACAGGCTCCAAAACCACAGAGAAACCCTGAAAGAATATGATTAGGAACTGAGGTTGAGCTGCAGTTCTGACTATTGCCACAAGATGGCACCAAGAGACCAGAACCTTGTGTGTAAAGCGGCAGCTGTGCTGGTGGTAGCAGAGATGTGGGAAGTTCAGCAAATAGTTTTCAGGCTTGCCCAAATTTCATTTTCTTCTTGCTGTATCGCTCAAATATTTATCAGTTAGTGTGATATTGCCCTCCCTCTCTTCTACACTGTGCCTTGTGTGTGTGTATGTGTGTGTGTGTGTGGTGTGTGCTTGTCTGTGCATATACGTGGAGGCTAGAGGTTGATTTTGAGTATTTTTCTGAATGTCTTCCACCTGATATTTTGGAAAGGCGTCTCTCACTAAACCTAGCACCTGATATCACTACTAGACTGGCCAGCTAGTGAGCACCAGGACTCACCAGTCTCTGCCTTCTCAGCACTGCAGTTAGGGGCATGCACCGACTCTCCCGGGTTTCTTGGGTGCTGGAAATGGAAACTCAGGTTCAAGGACTTTATATAATGATTCGTCTTCTTGCTCTTATAATGAATTTCAAAATTTAAGTTAATATTTTATATTGGTATATAAAATCATAAGCATTATACATACGAAGAGGATACTGTGGTAGGTTAAATACATGTAAACATTGTATCATGCTCAGATGAGACATCATGTTAGACATGCCTACACTCTCAAGCATCATTGATTTATCTGTGGTGAACGTATTCCAAATCCTTTCTTCCTTAGCTTTCTGCAATGTTCAGGGCATCGTCAACATTCTAGGCACTCCTGTGGCAGAGCCCAGTACTTCTTGCTCCTGTCTAACTTGATAGAACCTTTTTTTTTTTTTTGATAGTACCTTTTGATCCACTGTCTCTGTCCCTCCTACCTCCTTCCTACTGTCTCTAGCCGGTGGAAATCTCCATTCTAATCTCCATTCTACTCTCAACTTCTATGAGAGTAACTGTCATATATGTCAACATATGAATGAAATCATGAGCTACATGCATTCTGAGCCTGGTTTGTTCCTCTTAACATAATGATCTTTATTTTCATTCATCTATTGTAAATAACAGGATTCCATTTTTTTTTGCAATAGTCAAATAGTATTCCATTGTGCATGTAGAGACATATGGTATTTCATTTAGCCCTTCACTAGCCGATGGCCACTCCAGTCATTTTCATCTACAGGTTATAATGATGAAGGATTCAGTGAATGCAGAGCGCAGATGATTTGTCTGACAGGTTCACCTCGTTTCTATAGGATGTGAACTGAACCGTAGTTGGAGTTTTCTTTGCCTGTGCTCCCAACTATCTCCCAAATAAACACGCAGAGACTTATTATTAATTATGTATGCTTGGCCTTATCTTAGGCTTGTCCCACTATTTCTTTTTAACTTAATTTAACCTGTTTCTAGTCATCTATATTTTGCCTTGTGGTGTTTTACCTTGAATTTCGTATCTCCTACTTTCCTGCTTTCTTCATGTCTATCTGTCTGCTCTTCAGTGTCTCCCAGGCATCTTTTTCCCCTTTTCCAAGCCTAAATTCCTCCTTATACCCACTTTCCTGCTCAGAAGTCTCACCTGTACCTCCTCCCTTGTTATTGGCTGTTCATCTTTTGATTGGACCTATCAGGTGCCTTAGGCAGGCAAGGCAAAACAACAGTCCATCTTTAGATAATTAAACACGCACAACATATCCTTATATAGTTAAACAAATAGTTCACAATGTATGTTTGAAACTTGTAGGTCTATGGTCTTGGTAGTTGTGGGAGGGTAGACCAAGGACCAAGGAAAGGGGGAGAGGACCAAGGAAAGAGGCAGAGATCCCAACCTCAGGAACAGACAGGTGGGGAAACATACGCTCTTGGTTGACAGGAGTACTTATCTGAAGTCCATTTGAATTTAAGTAAGTTTTCTGAAGCTTATAAGATTTTTTAAAAGTTCATTAAAAGAGATAAAAATTGTACTAGATATATTAGCAATACCATTGTTTGTAATCTGTACTGAAATCCGTATTGTGAAAGGGGCAGTAGATTTATGTCTTTGAGCCATAATAAAAGTTTGGGAATCCAAGCAAGAGCATAGAGAGAGGGAAGAAATCTGAAATAACTTTTTATAGATCATAAATCACTTCTTTAAGAAGGTGACCTATAAATCACCTTCTTGAACTCTCACAACTTACTTAAACTTTCATATCCTCAGACCTTAAACTACTTTAAAAATTGCATTTGTTTTCTCAGACCTTTTACTTCCTTAGACCTTAATAACTTGAATTTATATACCTTACAACTTGCATTTAAATACCTTAAAACATTTTCTTAGATGCTTACAATCTCAGACCTTTATAACTTGGTGAGTGGAAAAGGTAGGGGATCTTACAGTGGACGTGGAGTTAGATCACTGGCATACATTGTAGGTTTGAGTTAGGTTCTGTAGATAGGTCTTATCTGAGCAAATGAGAGTCAGGTGCATTTGGAGAAAGACTAGAAGGGATTTAGTGTTAGAGTGAAATATTTGATGTAAGTCACAAATAATGCCCTGTATTGAAGGAGGCTGAATTATGTTGTTATTTTGGTTATGTAGTAGGGTAGCCTAGAAGGAAGTGGGATGAGTCGTCAGGGCTGAAAAAGTAGCTTGGTGCAATTATTGTCTTTACTGACAGTGGAGGGGTCAGTCTGATGTGTCTTACAATGAACCAAGTTGCTTTGAAAGGATAAAAGGGAGGCTTGGAGGAGGTTGTGGATATATGAAGTAACTGAGTTGCCTTTTGTGTTTAGATAGCCTTGTTCTTTCCCGATGGCTGAGAGTGTTAGGAAGATATGGGAAGCGTATTTGGACCCTGTATACATAATTAATGAAGTATCTTTGGTGACTTGGCATACTCTGGAGAGGGCTATTAATTCTGCCTGTTGATTGGTAGTGTTTGGGTAAGGAAGCCAGGTAGGAAATGTGAGTGATGAATTTTTTGATAAGAGAAGTTTGGAGGATAGAATCCAAGATGGTAGAAGGGATTGGAGTCTTCTTTAAGTTAGGAGTTGAGAGAGATAGTCGTGGGGATGGATTGATATTGAGCGAGGGGATCCTAGAGTTAATTTGTTAGATTTAGAGATGCTCAGAAAGGCTGCTACAAGAGTATATTGACAGGGAGGCCAGCAGTGGATAATGTTGTCCAGAGTTTGGAGAGGTAAGTAACAGGGTCAAAGGTCAGTTCTAGAAAGTGTTCCAGGACCCCAAGGACACAACCTTATCTTTTGGAAATGTAAAGACAGAAAGGTCTGCGTAGATCTGGGAGTCAGAGGGCCAGCGCTAAAATGAAAGTTTTTTTTTTTTTAATTCTTGTTTATTTAAAGAATTGTTTGTCACTAGGAGGAACAAGCTCATGGGGACATCTAGAAGCACCTTAACATAGGTGGTTACTACAGTAGTAGGGACCCAGGAGTGGAGGAAATTGGCCATCCCCAAAAGGAAAGCAGTTCAGATTTTGTTTGGAGATAAGGAATGGAGATAAGCAAGGTGTTCTAAAGTGCAATGTTTACGGACTGGGGTGTGAGAGAATACAAGATAGGTGATTTAGGGGTGAGCAGAGTTGACCTTTGGAAGTTGAGATCCGGTAAACCCTGGAGTCAAGGTGTGGTGGTTTGAAAGAAAATATTCCCCAAAGGGAGTGGCTTTTGTTGGAGGTGTGGCCTTGCTGGAGTAGGTGTGGTCTTATTGAAGGAAGCGTGTCACTGTGGGGGTGGGCTTTGAGGTTTCTATTTCTCAGGCTTTTCTGGTGTGATAGTCAGTTGACTTCCTGTTGCCTCTGAGTTAAGATGTAAGGACTCTCAGACCCAGCACCATATCTGTCTGCACGCTGCCACGCTCCCCTTCATGATCATAATGGACTGAACCTCTGAAACTGTAAGTAAGCCATTGCAATGAAATGTTTACTCTATAAGAGTTGCTATGGTCATGGTGTCTCTTCACAGCAATGAAAACCCTATCTAAGACACAAGGAAACCGAGGAGTGAGACAGTGCCCAGTGCCATATTTGCTATGGCAGGGGTGAACATGGGGGAAGGAAGGCCAGGTCTATAGCGAGTGCCTGGCCAAAACAATGGGGGTTGTTTCTGAATCCCTGGGGAAAGACAGTCTGGATCAGTTGTCAGGATTAGTGAGTATCAGGGTCTGTCCAAGTGAGGACAAGAAGATCTTGGAAACGAGTTTCTGGGGGGTATTGAGGAAATAGCATCTTTAAGGCTTCAGACTGAGAAAAGTGTTGTCAGGGATAATGGACAGGATAATCTGATGATTGGGGACCATAGGGTGGAGAGGCACAATGGCCGTGTTAATGGACTGAAGGTTTTGGTTTACATCAATAGTTCTGTTAAGTTTTTTCTTTTCTTTTTTTTTTTTTTTGACTGTCAATTCGGGAATATTGCAAGGAAAAGAGGGTACAGAAACTACTGACTTTTTTTTTTTCTCTTTGACTCTTTTGGCAAATGGTAGGAAGTGAGCTTTTATGGCAATAAAGGGAAGTCTGTGCTGAGATGAGTTGGTAAGTCCTGGTTGGACAGGTTAGCCAGTCTAGCATTGGTGGTTTGAATAGGAACAGCCCCCCACAGGCTCATGTGTTTGAATGCTTGTCCAATAGAAATTGGCACTATTAGGAGCTGAAGCCTTGCTAGAGTATGTATAGCCTTGTTGGAGGAAGTGTGTTGCTGTGGGGATGGGCTCTGAGGTTTCGGATGGGTCACTTCTGCTCCCTGAATATCAAGATGTAGAACTCTCAGGTCCTTCTCCAGCATGATGATAATGTTATAAAACTCTGAAACTGTAAGACCATCCCAATTAAATGTTTTCCTTCATAAGAGTTGCTGTGGTCATGGTGTCTCTTTACAGCAGCAGAAATTCTAGCTACAACAGTAGCCAAAATATAGATTTTGATTGCTGAACCCTGGTGTTTTAGTCAGATATGAGGAAGTGGCCAAATAAAGGGTACTAGCTTTAGGGTACTAGCTTCATATATAATCTGATGTTTTACTAGAGGAGAGGAAAGATGGAAGGGCAAAACCTGCCGGACCCATGTCTGCAATGCTCAGGCCTATTAGAAAGTTCCTTCAATAGAGAAGAGTAAGCAAAGTGAATGCTTTCCTCTTCCAATTGCTTCAGCCATGGTGCTTCATAATAGAAACGCCATCTAAGACAGAAATTGGCTTAGGATCATGGGATGTTACTCTGACAGATTTGGCCACGCTATTTTGGGAGAGGATTGTGAAAGGACCTTGGAACTTTGGGTTAGCAAAATCACTGAGTGTTGAGAGCTAATTAAGAAGAGACCAGCAACAGTGAGGTGGAATCTTCTTGGAAGTGTTTCCTCAGAGCAAGCGCACAGAGGTTGTGTTTCAGAGACGGCCAAGGTTGAACCTTTTGCTGGCAACAGAACCTGGTAGTTTAGTAGTCTTCCAGGTGGTACTGGTTTTGAAGGCACGAGGGAACATGGAGAGCAGCTAAATCTCGGCCCTGTGAGAAGTCAGGAGAGATCACTGGTGAAGGCAGAGGCTCAGTGTCAGCTGGAGACCTGGGATTGAAGGGGTAATGCTGAGAAATTGAGGCTTTGCACCATGACGAGAGCCCAGGAGAAGGTGTTGGTGAAAGGACAGCCCAGTTGCAGTAGAAGATTTCAACATTTTAGAGATGCCAATACCATGGGGTGACCACCAAGAATAGTAGCTGGCCTGGAGTGGAGCTGGCCTGAGCCTAGAGGGTACTGCAGAGGGTTCACTGTGTGTACTTTGTGTGTACTGCAGAGGGTGGAGCCATAGAAGGCACCTAAGTTCCTTGGAGAAGCCCAGAAAACCATGAGTGGATCCAAGACATTGAACAGTATGTTGTTTACAGAGTTGGAGTTATTTAAAATTTGATTGTGACTATGCCCTCATTATAAAGAAAAAGAAATTAACTTATTTATTTTTACAGGAGACCACAGCTGAGAAACTAAGCCTTAAAAAAGATTTTAGAGATTTACAAAGACTTTGGATTTTAAAAGAAAGTTTGGCTATTTTAAAGAGACTTCCTACTCACTCTCCTTGCTCTCTTCGACCCCTCTGTTCATTCCCCCTCTCTATCTTCTTAGTCTTTCCTCCCTTTTCACTTTACTCCTCCCTCTGCTCTCTCTTTTTTATCTTTCATGTCTCTGCTCCATCTATCCCCAACTTCTTTTTTTGTTTTGTTTTTCGAGACAGGGTTTCTCTGTGGTTTTGGAGCCTGTCCTGGAACTAGCTCTTGTAGACCAGGCTGGTCTCGAACTCACAGAGATCCGCCTGCCTCTGCCTCCCAACTTTTTCTAACCTCTAACCTCTGTCCACTCTGTCATTTCTCTCCTCCCTCTCTCTTCACCACTCTCTTTCCCTCTCTCTTCTCTCTCTCCGTCTTCTATTCCCCCCCATCTCTCTTCTTCTCACCCCCCCTTTGTATTCTCCCATTCCCCCCCAGGTCTCCCTTCCCCTCTGCTCTCTCCTCACATACTCTCCTCTCATTCGTTCTGTCTCTCTTATCTCTCGACCTTTCTCTTTCTCTCTTTGCCCGTACCCTGTCTTCCCCATTTCTCCTCGCTCTCCTCATACCACTTCCCCCTTTCCTCTGTCTCCCCTCCTCTTTTCTCTTCCCCTCTCCTCACACTCCCTCTCTTCTCGTCTCTCTCTCTCCACTTCCCCTTCTCTCCTTCTTCCTGCTCTTTCTCCACATATTATCGTCCCCTCTCTCCTCTGTCTCTCTCCCGCTTTACGCCTTTCCTCCATTTATTCTCTTCTTTGTCTCCCTTTGCACTCTTCTCTCTGCCCACTCTGTCTTCTCTCTGTCCCCTCTCTCATCTCTTTCCACACCCTACCTTTTCCCTCCCCCTCTGCTCTCTCTGTTCTCTTTCGTTTATCTCTCCCTTTCTAATTCTCTTCCTTTTACCCCCCACCCCCTTTCTATTCTCTCATCTCTCTTCACTTTCCTACTGTCATTCTACCCTGGACTATTTTTTCGGCTCCAATCATTTGTTTTCAAGAGGATAGATAAGATTGCAGTTAGACAGTTGTGGTGGTTGGTGGTAATTATTTACACCTGAGAGGTAGCATCTGAGCATGCCTGGGATAGGGTCAGTGCGTCTGATTAGGTTCCCAACAGGAAGACCTATCCACTATAGTTGGCAGCTATCACAGAGCTGGGATGCTAGGCAGTATGAGGGAACAGTGGGCTGAATACAGGCTTCGTTTCTCTATTTCCTGACTGACTCGAACAGCAATGTAAGTATTTCGCAAATTCTGTTTCCAGAAAACACAGAGCCCCCCTTCAGCCGGCTATTTAATAATTTCGCCACAAGGGGGTGAAGGTATATCACAAAAGGAAAGAGGTTTTTTTCTTTCTTTCTTCATTTTTTAATTTATGTAAAAGCTGCCTGTGTAGTTACAGTAATAATAAACCTCCCTCCCTGAGTAATTACAATTTCTAAGAACTTTGTTATTAAATCATCTAATGATCACAAAGTTATGATGTGGGCATATTAATCTTCAAACAAAACACTGAGTAAATTAATTAAATTGTTCAGATTCACAGCACTGACAGGATAGGATTGATACCAACATGCCTTTTTTGTGTGTATATATATATGTATAATCCTACCACTGCTTCCATTCCTTTCTCCTCCCCTAATCCCTCCTCCCATCTCCTCTCTGTCCCCGCCCCCATTCATTCCTCCTTGGTTTCTATTCAGAGGAGGGCAGGTCTCCCATGGACATCAACCAAACATGGTGTACCAAACTGAAGACTGGTTGAGGCAACCCAGTATGAGGAGAAGGGATCCCAAAAGCTGTCAAAATTTTCATTTTAGACGCTGTTTATGGAGTTGAAATTCACTTCCACACTAGGTCTTTTGATGTCCTAGATTCCTACATTAGCTTCATTTCAGCAATCTTAACTTTGAAAATCTTGGCAAGAAGGAGAATATGGTTGAAGCTTGTGAATATGGTTCTTTTTCTTTTTTTTACACTTCCTTTTCTCAAAAGTGAAATCAGGTCAGAAAGAATCTCCTTCATCATTTTACTTTTTGTTACATCCCAATGCTAGCCTTGGCTTTCCAGGCTATCTCTCTTGCTGAAGTGACTTGATTTTGAACAGCCTAAAACTAACCCATTCAATGCAAGATTGTTAAGAAAAATGCTATTTTGTAAAAACATTCTTACACAATGGAAAACTAAATTTGAAACTTCGGCTAGCTAAAAAGGTCAATATTTGGAGCATTTTACCTATAATATTTGCTCATTATAATACAAGTCATTTCTGAAATATAGAATACAAATATGCTTAGTAAATAATTAATGTGGACATGTCTAGAGACCAGTAGGAATCCTGCAAACTTCTAAACACATTTAATATGTCACATCTAATATCTATTCACATATATCTGTGAAAATATTCTACAATTTGCTTTTAAAAAACATACATCAAGCATTTAAAGTTACAAACAAATCCTACAGCTTACTGCTGTGTAACAGTTTCTTCCCCTAGTAAAACATTCCTGCAGGGTAGGTAGCTTCTTAAACCGGAAAGTAAACAACTTCAAATAGCTCCAAGAAGTCCCAGACCAGAAGAACTGACCAGATTCACTAGCCTCCCGGACTGCTAACACTGCCAGAATCAGCAATAAAAGCTGACGGTCGCTTTCAGAGAAGTGATGCCAAGCTGCAATGAAGACTCTCAGACATGCAAAGCTGCCAGGAAGACTCTGAGACCACACCAGCTGCTTGGAAGAATCAGAAACTAGCCAAGCTGCCTGGAAGGGGTTTAGAATGATTCAGGCTCCCGGAAAGGACACTCCCCCGCCTGTTGAGCTGTGTGCAGGCTGGGCAGTGTGCTCCAGGTTCCCAGATTTTGTGAGCCATCACCCACGTTGAAGTGGGCTTTGGTGATACAGGTGTCTTTGAATCATTTCTGCTCACCCATATTCCTGTAAGTAACCCCAATAAAATTTACTGGTTCACCAAGTTGGACTTAGTTGGTATCTGTACTTTGGTCTGTCATGGGCTTGCTGTCTGAGGTTAGCAGATGGCATGTGTTGCATTTCCTCAGGAAAAATTGTGTCACACAGCATAATTGGTGGCTGAACAATGATCCGACAAAGCCAAAGATGAGTTGGGGAGAAGTGATTGCGTAGTCTGCCTATGGTAGCAAGGCATACGACTGAGACAGTCGTCCTTCCTGGATGGTGTGTGTTAATGTGCCTTTGTGCTATGACAGTGGTTGCATGGGTCTTGCTTTGGTTGGTAACTAAAGCTGAGCCATCAGGATTCGGAATATCTATGGGAGGAACCCAAGGGTGGCCATCTTCATCTACAAGGTTTGGGGCAGCATGTCTACTTGGTGAGGGGGGCCCGCTACGTAAATATGGAGACTCCTTGGAAGCAGTTAAACATTTAGAGGAAACTTGGTACTCTTTGAGACTGTCCTATGTAGTTATGATCTGTTTGGATTACTTGAAGATAAACGTGGCAAGATTCGTGTTGAGCTGGAGTTCCGAAGGAGAAAATTGGTAGAAAGCCAAATTGTGTGCTAAGGAGATTCTAGAAAGCTTTAAAGTCCGAGGAGCATCATGAGAAGACCTTCATGATAAAATAATACAGGTAAAGAAAACAAGCCTGGCCCAGGGTGGGCAACTATTCCCCCCCACACCCCAACCCCTGACTAAGGAGGGGATAGGTCTCTCTGTTGTGCCTAAGTCCTAGGATTCCCCAAGAAGACCACCACGGAGCCACACTTCCGAATGCAAAAGCAAGGTTTCGTTTATTAAGTACGGGCTAGCGCGGGTCCTCTGCCTCACAGTGTGACACAGCAGATGGAGGGAGAAAGACCCCGTCTATTTTTGTAAGGGATTTATAAAGACAAAAACCACAAAACAGTCACAAGGTTATAGTCTCAAAATACAAAAGGACTTATCCTATATTAAAATTGGCTAAAGGTGAGGTAAAACCCAGCTGTTAGCTCCTGATTGGCTATTAGTATCTAAGGGGGATAGCGACAGCACCCACTGGTTACGTTCTCCAGAAATCTGCTGACCCTCTTCCTGGAAACTTATCTGATTGGTCCCTTGTCACTCAACCGATAGAGGAAGTTAGGTGGTCAACATCTTGTCAGCAGTTTTGTGTAGCTTGGGTTTTGTCCCATTAGCTAATACTTCCCCTAAAAGGGAGCTAGCGACCCCTGGCTTTCCTCAGGGATGGGGGTGAAGTTTGAAGTCTCACAAGGTCCCAGCATAAAAAATGGAATCTTTTCCGGCCTCACATGTCCTGCAAAAGGTTATGTTAGCTGGGTGGTGGTGGTGCACACCTTTATTCCCAGCATTTGGGAGGCAGAGACAGGCAGATCTTTGTGAATTTGAGGCCTGCCATGTCTACAGAGTTAGTTTAAGGTCAGCTAGGGCTGTTACACAGAGAAACCCTGTCCTGAAAAACCAAACCAAGCCAAAATTGTAGCGCACCATGCCCGTCTGCGCTTTACGCGCTATCATACAGTTCTTGAACCGGGCAAGGGGCTGGAGATTGAAACACACAAAGACACACACACAGAGACACGGGTCATCCTTGAAAGAGGAATGCCCCAAGAATGCCCCCTTTATTGTGTACCAGAGCCGCCTATATAGGGATAGCCACGCCCCAGCCAGACGCACCAGAAACCACTCTCCTGCCATCAGGAACTCCTGAAGGTCTCGTGCTCAGAGCAGCTGTAGGCACTCAGATCAAGGGAAAACAAGTTGTTTACAAGACATTCAGGATCTGGGGGTTCACAGCTCCCAACACAAAATAATAAAAAGGTTATGCTAAGGGTGGATGCCCAGCCAGGAACTCCCTTAACAGCTAGGTATTGTGGATGGAGAAGGAACAACCACAGTGCCAACCTAGGGCCACTTGGATCCCAGGAGTCAGAAGGTAAAGGGCACAGTGGGGACTTCCTCCTGGGCCCCGGATGAGATACAAACCACACCTAAACACCTGTTTTCACAGAGATCTTTTATTAGGCAAAGAAGAAAAATTTAAAGTGCCTGCTTCCTGACTCACGCAGAAAATAGCACAAATGACCTCGCAGGTGTCATTTTTTAAGAGAAAGAAAAGAGGAAGCTTGTGTTAGAATGGGCTAGGATGCTGTGGCAGAGGACATAGGTGATGGGGGAGGGTGATGGAGGAGAAGGGGAACGGGATCCTAGTTAGTAGCAGAGAGTTCATTTTGTCCCAGTCCGCCATTCTGCCCTAAGCTGCTACTCACAATTTCCTGGGGCTAGACTGCAGCCCCCCAACTCCCTCACACAAGAGTAAACCACAAACATTCCAGCTCCTTCTGGTTGGTTGGCCTCGAGCTGGGTTCGAATCAATAAGTCACAGAACTCCCTGATAGGCTGAAAGTGTGTCACCATGGAAACTCACTGTGGTGGTTTGAAAGAAAATGACCCCCAAAGGGAGTGGCACTATCAGGAGGTGTGGCCGTATTGGAGGAAGTGTGTCACTGTGGGGATGGGCTTGAGGTCTCTTTTCCTCAAGCTTCCCTCAGTGTATGACAGTCAACGTCTTGTTGCCTCTGAGTCACGATGTAGGACTCTTAGCTCCAGCGCCACATCTGCCTACACTCTGCCATGCTCCCTGCCATGTTGATAATGGAACGAACCTCTGAAACTGTAAACCCCCGTTATTAAATATTTTTATTTATAAGAGGTGCCATGATCATGGTGTCTCTTCACAGCAAAAACAAACCCTAACTAATACTGTCCCCAAGCACTTCCCCCATAATACATTATGATCAGATGGGACTTGGTATAGGGTTAAGGGCCTGTCAAAGAAACACACCTGACCCTGTTGATCCTGAGTCAAACGCCCAAACAAGACAACCATGGGAGTTTATTAATTACCAGCTAGCCTGAACCGAGTTTCAACACACCGTCACAGTGGGTGGAGAAAGTCAGCCCTGAGCCTTTAGGGTGGCTCATAGGCAAATGGTGGTTTATAAAAGTAAAGGGGGAAACCCTGAGTTCGGATGAGGTGTTTAATTTTAATTGGACATACTAATTAGGTGAAAAATTGGGGTTAGGGAATCATTTTGTGTTAGAGCAACTAACTAACATGTACAAAGCCCAGGTTTAAACTCAGTAAAACACACACACACAGAGAGAGAGGGAGAAGGAGAGGGAGAGGGAGAGGGAGAGGGAGAGGGAGAGGGAGAGGGAGAGAGGGAGAGGGAGAGGGAGAGGGAGAGGGAGAGAGGGAGAGGGAGGGAGGGAGGGAGAGAGGGAGAGGGAGAGGGGGAGGGGGAGGGGAAGGGGGAGGGGGAGGGGGAGGGGGAGAGGGAGAGGGGGAGGGGGAGGGGGAGGGGAAGGGGGAGGGGGAGGGGGAGGGGGAGAGGGAGAGGGGGAGGGGGAGGGAGAGGGAGAGGGAGGAGAGGGAGAGGGAGAGGGAGAGGGAGAGGGAGAGGGAGAGGGAGAGGGAGAGGGAGAGGGAGAGGGAGAGGGAGAGGGAGAGGGAGAGGGAGAGGGAGAGGGAGGAGAGGGAGAGGGAGAGGGAGAGGGAGAGGGAGGAGAGGGAGAGGGAGAGGGAGGAGAGGGAGAGGGAGAGGGAGAGGGAGAGGGAGAGGGAGAGGGAGAGGGAGAGGGAGAGGGAGGAGAGGGAGAGGGAGAGGGAGAGGGAGAGGGAGAGGGAGAGGGAGAGGGAGAGGGAGAGGGAGAGAATCTTGAATACAGGAAAAAAAATTTCCAAAAGATTTTTCTTAAACTAAAGGTAAAAACTAATATCTTAGAAATAAGCTGAAGATAAGGGCTATCTTATAATACAGTGGTGCTTATAGTTTACTAAGATGCTGCCATATTTGGTGATTTTTCAATTCTTATATTTTTTTGAGATTGTACATATCACCCAACTCCCACAATAATCTCTTAAAAGTAGAGTATCTGCTAGAAACATTTAAAATGAAATGGAAAATCCTTTCGGGTGATCATAGGATGTTCCTGTGTCATGCATGACTGATGTTGATAAATAGTGAAAGGACCATTAATGAAGCTGTGTTGGGTGAGATAGGTAATCAGTGTGGTCAAACTTGAAATTACTGCAAGGTTTCTGAGGGGAAAATTCAAAATGTCCATGATTAAAGGAGCAGATTTTCAGGGAACATCCAGTGTTTGGTTCCACAGAACTCCCAGGTTATCTTCTGTATGATGTATATTTATATTTGCTTTAGAGATCAAATGGCAGCTAAAAGTGAAAAAAAGTATTTGGTGACAAACAATGATGACCCCTGAAGAGATTTTTTTTACTCCCTTTCTCTCCTGCAATATAAATCAATATAAAATCATCTCTTTTGATGGATTTAATTTGAAGTCTATTTTATTTGATATTAGTAAGTTACCCCAGCTTGTTTCTTAGACACATTTGATTGGAGAATCTTTCCCAACTCTTCGCTCTGAGGTAATGTCTGTCTTTGTAGTTGAGGTGTGCTTCTTGTATGCAGCAGAAGCATGGATTCTGTTTTTGTATGCATTCTTTCAGCCTATGTCTTTTTATAGGCAAATTGAGTTCAGTGATATTAATGACCGGTAATTGCTAGTTCCTGCTATTTTTGTTCTTGTTGTTGTTGTTGCTAATGTTTGTGTTTTTCTCTTCTTTTGGAGATTCTGCTGTGGGATTATCTATTGCCTGTGTTTTTGTGGGTGTAGTTGACATTTTTGGGTTGGAATTTTCTTTCTAGTACTTTCTGTAGAGTTTGATTTGTTGATAGGTATTGTTTAAATCTGTTTTTTTTTTTATGGGATATCTTGCTTTCTCCGTCTATGTTGATTGAAAGATTTACTGGGTATAGTCATCTTGGCTGCACCCATGGTCTCTTAGTGTCTTCAGAGAGTCTATCTAGGACCTTCTGACTTTCATGTTTGCCTTTGAGAAATCAGGCATAACTCTGGTAAGTTTGCCTTTATATGTAACTTGCTCTTTTTTCTTTGCAGCTCTTCATATTTTTTTACTTATTCTGTATGTTTAGTGGTTTGATTATTATGTGGTAAGGGGAGTTTTTTTTTTTTTTTTGGTTCATTCTGTAAGTTTCTTGCATGCCCTTCTTTAGGTTGAGAAAGTTTACCTCTATGATTTTGTTGAATATATTTTCTGTGCCTTTGAGCTGGACTTCTTCAATCAATTCCTATTATTCTTAGATTTGGTCTTTTCTTTCATCTGTTTGAGTGCTTTCTTTTGTTTTCTTTAAGGGATTTGTTGATTTCTTCCAATTTTTTGTTTGTCCTTCTTTAAGGGAATTTTTTTATTTCCCCTTTAAGGGCCTAAAGAATTTTCATAAAGTCATTTTAAAGGTTGTTTTCTTCTGCTTCATCTGTGTTGAGATGTTCAGGTCTTGCTGTTGTAGAACCACTAGTTTCAGTTGGTGCTATATTGCTCTTTATGATGTTGAGTGTATTATTACCCTGTTGCTTATCCGTCTCTTCCTCCAACCAGAATAGCATGTTTCAGAGTGTTCCCTTATTCTCCAATTGGTGTAGTTGGAGGGTGTGACTTTCGTGAATGCTCTTTCAAGTGTAAGCAGGACAGCACCTCCAGTGATCATTCTCCCAGGTCCTATGGGCCCAAGACTCAGATGTTCACTCCTCCCAGTGCAGGCATGACTAAGGCTCCAATCATTGCGCCTCCAGGTGTAGGTGGGGCTAAGGTTGAGGCTCTGGTGGTCAGGAAATTTCTGGAGGTCACTGCTATTGCCTTCCCACTGCATGGTTGAGGCTTCTTCCCACAGCCTGCCCATCCATTGCTGCTGAAGCTTCTCCTAGTGACCTGGTCTACCTGCCGTTCTGCTGAGGCTTCTCCTGGTGGACTGGTTTACCTGCTGCACGGCTGATGATTCTCTTGATAGCCTGGCCTCCCAAGGCTACCATGCTTGTGAGGCTTCTTCCAGTGGCCTGGCCCTCCAGTCATGCCGTTGAAGCTCCCCCTCTGTGAAGAAAATATTTTATTCAAAATCTGAAAGTTAAAAATGGAATAAGAATTAAAAACAGAATACAGAGACATTCCAAAGCAATGAAAGGGTAAATTAGGATGGACTATGATCAAAATATATATTTATGTGGAAGTACCACAATAAAACCCATTACTTTGCACAAGTAATATATATTAATTAAATAATGAAGAGAGTAAGGACCAAAGGGCTTAAATGAGGAATGAACTTTATAGAATATTTTAAATAGCTTTTAGTCAGAGAAAACTTTTTTTAAAAAATATTTATTTATTATGTATACAATATTCTGTCTGTGTGTATGTCTGTAGGCTAGAAGAGGGCACCAGACCCCATTACAGATGGTTGTGAGCCACCATGTGGTTGCCGGGAATTGAACTCAGGACCTTTGGAAGAGCAGGCAATGCTCTTAACCGCTGAGCCATCTCTCCAGCCCCCTCAGAGAAAACTCTTTAGAGACATGTGTATCATGTATGGTAGAAGAGTGGCATATCTTGAAATCCCACGTTCTTTCCAGGAAATCATGGGGACACATTATCAACAGGTATTCTATGGACATAAGCAGCTTCTGTATTTTCAGTGCTCCTTTTGCTACAATTTCCATCCTATCAATGGAACATTTACAAAGATTTATTGTCACCCTAAGTGTTTGGGTACCTAAATTTTCACAGTACATTCTTGGAGAGATGCAATGACAGGAATTTCCACAGTTAAATTGCACCCAGATACAAGAGTCACTTGAAAGTGATTTGTAATGTTCTCAGACTTATTATATTTTTATAGTAAATAATTCAGTTTTACTTTATGCACACTGGTGTTTTGCCTGTGTGTGTGTGTGTGTGCGTAGTGTTGATTCCTTTGGAACTGGCGTTACAGACAGATGTGAGTTGCCATTTAGATGCTGGGAGTTGAACACACGTCCTTTGGGAGAATAGTGCTTTTAACCTGAGTCACATCGCCAGCACCCACTGTATTTCTCTTAGTAGCCTAATTGCAAAGAGCAAATTACTGAATTTAGATTTTGATGGGGGCAGAAAGATGAAGTGTATTCCAGATGATTACACATTATATTAAATTCTCGACATTGTCCATTAAAAGATTAGTCTAGGAAACAAAGTTGAGTCATTTGAATGATAAACATTAAGGATATATTTTTGAGCTAAGATTAATTATGATATTTTTGACCTCAGTTAACATCTTTAATCAGAATGGATTGCATCATCCAACTGACAGTCAGGGTAAGTGGCCAGGGCCATTTAGTCATTGTCAATCATACTTCAACATGTTTTATTTATTTATTTATTTATTTATTTATTTATTTTGGTTTTTTGAGACAGGGTTTCTCTGTGGTTTTGGAGCCTGTCCTGGAACTAGCTCTTGTAGACCAGGCTGGTCTCGAACTCACAGAGATCCGCCTGCCTCTGCCTCCCGAGTGCTGGGATTAAAGGCGTGCGCCACCACCGCCCGGCTTTCAACATGTTTTAGACTTTAAAAAAAGACATGTGATGAGTTCCATAAATTAGAATAGTGTTACCAAGTATAGGTCAATCTGACATTGTAGTGGGATTAAAAAGAAAAAAATGGTCTTGTGTCATAGAAGTTAACAAAGATAAAGCATAAAACTTTATAACAAAATTTTAATGTTACTTATATGCTTGCACACACACACATATATATATATACAAAATACTATTTCATGAAATATATTTGGAAACTATATGATTTATTACTTGATTTGTTTATGAGTTTATTTGGATATGTTTAAGATACTTAGGTGAGAATTAGCTAAATGACGACTTGTTATCACAAGTACCTTTGAGATGCTTCATCAAAGTTGTCTTTAGGAAAGATCAATATAATTATAGTACATAAACATAAAATGAAATACATTAAAAAACACATACAATTTAGATTTTTAAAAGGTAAACTCAAACAAAATTTTTGGGAAGTAATACTTTGCAGTTGCATATATATTATAACCTTATATACAATATACGTGACTTTTCATATCAGTGGAAAAGATGGCCAGCATGATCCATGAAGTAGAGCGATGCTTCACTGGCGTCATGCCCCCTTTAGACGGCTGAGATCTCATGATTGATGGCTGCTGATACTGAGCAATACTGCAGTACTGGCAGCTGCTTCAGCTTCCAAACTCTGCCATGGGAATAAATGAGACGCTGAGGTCTGCATAATCTTCAGCTTATTTCTGTGAAAAACTGTTTCCCCTTTCCGTTGTGTGTGAATTGGCATCTAATGAACAATATACTGGGTAGTAACATTGTTTACCAGATTCCTCTGTTGCATTGTGCCACAGACAAGACCCTTAACCACCCTAATGGCATTTTCTTATATTAAGGATGCATAAGACACAAAAGCTTATGTAATTGGGAATAGTTTAGCATATCATGATGAAATGTAATTACTGCTTTAGAAGATAAGTAATGAGCCTATGAACTCTGTGGGAGGGTACGAGACTAAAATTTCTGCTCTTCTCAAAGGTCAGTCTCTTGTTAATGCCGTCCCCAAAATACCTCTGAGAAAACTACTTATGAAAAATGATTTTTGCTACAATTTTAGTTATATCCAAATATTTAATCATAATACTTTGCAGATAAATAATACTCTGAATGTTTTTCTTGTTAAAATTAACTTACAGAGAAAGCAGAAGAACAAATAAAACTTTTATGATAAGCTCACTACACTATGGATATTGTTTATTTATTTTTTTCCTTTTAGAAAGAAAAGGTTTTTTTATTTGCTCTGATTTGGAACTAAGCATTTGTTTATAATTTCCTAATTATAACCTTTTGTACAATCTTCATTAAGTTTAGCCAGGGATAAGTTTAAAATCATGAAGGGGAACGCTTCTTAAGGAGCGCAAGGAGTATGTGATTGCACATGCTGTGTGCCCTCAGCACAGACATTTTAACCACGTGTCTCAAATTCTCCTTAGCTCTGTAACTAAATCTTGTCTGTTGTCTCCTAGACTTGTTCTCAAGGTTGCCAAATATACTTAATAGTGCTGTTTTCCATCCATGTTAAATCACATCTTTTTAAAGAAGATAATGATTACTAATTTTAGGACGCTTTTGCTTATTTTAACACCAAGCTTCTCTACACAACATCGTGGATTTGGAGTTTTCATGTCATGGTTCTACTCCACAGTGGATGATGTAATCTTGGGCAACTCATGGAATCCATGATTTATTCATTTCTGAGTCTAAATAATAGTTTTAGGGGATTCAAAAATGTACTGTGTAAAAATAACTAACATAATTGATTAAAATTGTAAAATGATTATTTTGACTACTATGAGTCAAATCTATACAATGATACCGATATCAAAACGCTGTGATAGGGATATACTAGTTCCTTTTCTCATCGCGGAGACAGAAGCAACTTAAGGGATGAAGCATTAATTTAGAGTCCTAGTTTCAGAGGCTCTCAGTGCATCATGTTGAGGCATGCTGACAGGAGCAGCTGTCTCTGGCAGTAGGGGCTACTGACAGAGATACCTCACATCTTAGTGCACTGCATACAGAGAAGAATCAGAAACCACAGACTGGGACACGAGGTGGGTTCACTCTTCTTTCTTGAATGCAATGATCCATTTCCTCCAGGTATGCCACATTCCCACGGATTTTATGACCTCTCCAAGCAACATTATTAACCGTAGCACAAAAGCCTACGGTTGCATATTTCATATTCACGTAATAACAAAGGGCTAGGTAATAAAAATATTTTAGAATCAGGAACCTTTACAATAGTACTTTTAGAAGTCAGCTGTTATTACTGTAGATCCTTATGAGAATAGGGGTGTTTCCATTTAGATTATAAACTACCTTTGCCATATCTGCCTTCAAAGAAGGACTGAATCAAAATGAAGATAAAACAAATGAGAAGAAAGGCTATTCAAGACATACAGACATAGCTATATTATTTACTAGGTTAAACTATATTATTTACTAGGATGAACAATTTTGTTGTGTAATAATTCTGTGATTTTCGTAAAACTATATAGAAATAACAATTTCTAATATTTCTTATAATACATGCTTGACTTAAACTCTATCTCTAGGGAAAATGTGGCAGTCAGAATGCGTTAGATATGGGACAGGTCACTTTCTTAAGACAAGTGTGGGGAAAATTCAGAAAAGGGAAGATACTGGATTCTTCCAGGAAAAAATATTTTGGCTTTATTTAATGTATGTATTTATGTATAAATGATCAAACTATTAAAACAAAACTTAAAGATTCATTTATTTACAATGTATCAGAAACTAAATTACACTCAGCTAGAGAAATGACATCTATTTCCCTCATTATTAGAAGAAAACCAGAGACAATAACAATGAAAACAATCTTATTCCGCTCTAGGACTCCTGCTGCCTTCTACTTGCTGACTGCTCACCAGGAGAACAGCTACACACAGCTTTGTCATGACAACCTGGACTCCACCGCCAGACTCCCCGAAACCCTTCCTTGTATTAGCATCTGTAATCTGAAAAAATGTGTGAGCTGTAGTGAGGTGTCCCAGCAACGGCACTCACGTTCAAATGTTTGTGGCCAGGGGAAAATAATACACACACACACACACACACACACACACACACACACACACTATGGTTTGGAAAAGCTCATAGTGGATTCAGAAACAGTTTACATCTATGCCAACAGCACTTCAAAGTGTAGCCGAGATCACTTCTAAGGGACATAATATGAAAAAAAAAAAAACCCTGAAAATCAACTTTTCAATTTTTGTTGTGAATTAAAGTTTTCAAGTTTTTTTTTCCTGCTACTCTGGTGGTTAAAACTGGTACAGATGAAGTTGGAAGAGTTTCCGAGGGTCAGAATTCATTACTCTGAGACTGTAAGCAAAGGCGATATTATAGCTTACTCTAAGACTGTAAGCAAAGGCGATATTATAGCTTACTCTGAGACTGGAAGCAAGGGCGATATTATAGCTTTGGTGTAAGCTACATGACATTTACAGTTTCACTTCCCTCAGGCAAACCTAAAAAGCATCGAAGGGTTTTTAAATGTTTTTAGTTCAACTTGCATAGAACAATGACACCATTTTCTTCTACATTTCTAAGCAGAACGGGTTTTAAACATTCTGCATTTGCAAATACGTAAGACAAACTAGTGTGGCTCAGCAAGCAAAAATGACAGCTGCCAAGTCTGCATGACCTCACGTGAGCTCCACACCAGGGAGCCGTGGAGGGGTGCGGGAGCTCCTGACTCTACAGGGTAGAAAGCAAGGACTGACTCAGCTGTCCTCGGACCTTTATGTGAGGGCGGCTGAATATGTGTATCTGCACACACACACACACACACACACACACACACACACACACACGAGTTTAAGTAAAATCAACAAAAGATCACTTTTTTTTTAGCTGAATAGTTCATCTTATTCCTTACTTCAATCTTACTATTTTTTGATCACCCTATCTGGGGTGAGCAGATGTTTTGTTAACAGTGTATATACAATACACATATGCAGACACTCCCATATACACATAAAATAAAGAAGTAAAGAATTTTATGTTAAAGAACCTAAGATATAGAGCAAATTTCAGAATAGAACAAAGTACAGAAATTCAATAGCAGTGTTTCTATTGGTCTGAGAGTGTCGTTAAATACGACAGTAAAGAGAGTTGTAGATAAAATGGAATCTGCGCACTAACTTATATAATCTGAAGAAATGGGATGGGAGAGAGGAAAGGATACACAAATCCAGTCAGTGATAGGCTTTAAGCACTGCAATGATAACCGCCCTTGAGTTAACTTTAATTTCATTCTTGGAACACACCTACTCTCTCACCAGAGAAAATTTGTCCCTAGGGTTATGACTACATCTTAAACTGGTTCCTATTCATTGATTAGTATATCTGAGTTTGCAATTTCTAAGGAAGCAATCAAACTTATTTTCCCCTTTATCGCAAACTTTCTACTGGGGAAGATCTAAAGTTTACTGCCCTAACAACAAGGGAGCATAGATTTCTTCACGGCAAGAATACATAGATGCAATTGAAATGACTCCTATAGGACTGGATAGATGGCTGGGCCATTAAAGGCTGGGATCACCACCAAAAAGATAAGACAAAAACCTCCTATTTTGTCAGAAAAATTAAAGCATATTCATTTTTGTACAACCTCTGGGACTCTACGGTGCGTACCGGCTGCTTGTCCACACAGAGAACTATAGAATCCCCATAACCTGATGGAGTAAGAGCCAGGACTCTCTCCCAGCAGTGAATACAAGAGCAGAAACAGTTGCTTCTGCTTCTCTCTATACAAGAACAAAAAGTTAGAACACAGCAAGCCCCTAGGTGGTAGGCTGCAAAAATATTTTATAATTTTAATGACAACGATAAAGCCATTTTTAGCAAAGTTACTGTTGTATCTAGCGTTTTCTAACCTTACTTGGTAATACATTTATTCGTGGATATGCCTTTTTGTCATATATAAACATTTATAATTTTATTAAAATAGCTCTATCATTTTCACTAGATTTTATATTCATTTTAAATGTTAATGCGTGCAGCACAAATTTTTACTGTTCTTAGTAAGAACCTGAAGTCAGGTATTAGTGGGTAAAAGCTGGAGAGATCAGAGAAGCAGTGTAGCCAGCTACTAGACAGACCTTTTACCTCTACCGAATCCTCAGACCGAAAGGGCAATCCTAGCCTCAGAGTGTGTCACGTGACCGAGTGCTTTAGACTGCACCTCAAGCTGCATCCTCAGACTGCAACTGTCTCCACCAAACCTCAAACTGCGTCTGAGCTGCTGTCTCCTCTTACATTATATTCCTCTCTCCCCCCAGTCTTATTCCTTCCTGTCTCTACCTCCCTAGTGCTGGGATTAAAGGTGTGGGACTCCCAAGTACTGGGGTTAAAGGTGTGAGCCACCACCGCCTGGTCTCTAGTGACTTAGCTCTGCACTATGATCTTCAGGAAAGATTTATTTGTTAAAACACAAACAAAATATCACTACAAATGCAAGTATGAATAGGCTACCTCTTAACAACTGGACACAAGTTTGTAGTTGGTATGAGTCTGAATATTTCAGGATAAACTCTTTACTTATGACATTAAGGAAAGTTTAGAGCTTGTATATTAGGCAGCAGTTACGCTGTGGGTGGAATGCTGTCTGATCCCATTGCCCGAGTAGTCAATCATTCCCCTGTGACTGAAGGGGTTCCATATCGCATTAACCCCTATTAATCACAACCTGCACCACTTCCCTGTTTTTCTCACCTACCTTTCATCACGCGGCCTCATAAGTCTCCATGGAAACAAAACCATTTCCCTAAATGAGAAAGGAGGAGGGACTCCTCACCAATACTGTCAATCTGTACTTGTGAATTTGGAACAGGGCAGTTTAACTATTTCCCTAGACTGAACCAACAGCAGCTATGATCACGTTACTCTTTTGCTAGAGGATTTGTGGCCAAATTCATCAGAGTACCTCAAACTATGTTTGAGAAAGACAATTATATGATTCAATCACACACAAAAGGACAGAAAAGCTTCATGAGGACTAAATGAAATACTTGGTCTTCTTAAGGCTCCATCAAACCAGTGACACCATGTCATGTCTGCGTTTGTCATAGACTCAGGCTCTATACTGATTCTTCTTTTGCTTAAAATTTATGTAAGATTGATAATGACTTACAATGTCCAGCTGCTTTCACAGATGCTTTTATATATCAAAATCCCTCCTACAACATGTGAAGCCTTTGCAAATTCACAATTTTAATAATACCTTTATCTATTCCATTAATAAATTTATATAGAATTAACTTGTAAAGTGGCTTATTATACTGTAGTTATTATATTAGTTTATGCCATTTCAAAGTCACTGTATAAAGTCCCCACTGCCTAACTTCACAATACTTATCCAACTATCTAAATATTTCTTGTCTTATGCCTTATTTTATTGATTAACCTGTGTGATTTGAAAGAGAATAGAAGAAAATGATGTAACTGTTTTAATTAACTAGGTATGATTGATCCACAGCATCTCCTCTGCAGCAAATATCAGTTTCAAACACCCCTCTGCAGGCAGCCTAGAAAAATATCAAATAAAAAAATTACATACAAAACAAAACTTCACAACAGTAGAACCAGACAATTGGAGTTTTGAGAATATATAAATATGTCTAAGAGAACTAATATACGTATAAACTATCATGTATATTTGCATATAGATATAGTACATATACATACATAAGAATATATGTGTGTTTATACTTATATGTATGTATGTTTCTTTCAACATTTTTTGTTGCTGAATATATGCAACAAATTCTGAATAATGTTAAGTGAAGGGATAAATACATAAATTTAAAATGAAAATAACCTCATAAAGTCCTTTTCTTCTTCTCATTGTCTAGAAAACAGTTGTAAATGTGGTTCCCCTGCGGACAATGTCAACTTAAGTTGTGCCTCAAAATGGTAGGCCTCTTAATTCAAAGAAAATGTAATTGTTGGCATACTGATTCTTACTTCTTGTTCAAATAGTGAACTCATTATTTTGTAACATAGATCATGACCTTCTACATGAGCACACATCTTGAAACATTTTACTCTACAGAGAGCTATATATTTAAAATCACTAGATTTTTTCATAGTGATTAAATTATTGTGTATTGTGCAAATAATTATGCAATATGTAAAAGCATGAAAAACTTTTAGAAAGTGGTTGTTCTAGAGGTTTTCTTTTTGCAAGAATCCTCTCAAATTCCAACACCAAAAAATCTGGAATTTTTAGTCGATGATGTCATTGTCTTGAAAAGTAGATAAATAGAAGAGAACTATAAAATATCACATACAAAAATACGCACTATTTAATATATGATTCTGTCACAAAGAATAGTCACAAAGTCAAGTAAATTAAGCTATAGATAAATTGATAAAGATAAAAGTCCAGAGGCAAAAGATAGGATAATTTATGAAAAGCTGACTAGAAACAAGTCAACCTAAGGTTGGGCATTTATAACTAAGAATAACCTCTCTGTATGAATTATTTGGGAGATTATTTGCAAATTAAGGTTTCTCCTTGATCACACTTATAAAAGATGAAAGGAAAATTAATGACTATATAAGCTTCATTATCCCCTCAGAAACATCGTCCTTCCATTTATAGGGCATAGGGGAAAACAGATATTAGCCAGAGAACATGCACAGAATAATTGTATAACTTCAGCAGAGTATTTATTTTTTTTATTTTTATTTTTATTTAGATTTATTTATTTACTATGTATACAACACTCCTTCCATGTATGTCTGCAGGCCAGAAGAGGGCACCAGATCTCATTATAGATGGCTGTGAGCCACCATGTGGTTGCTGGGAATTGAACTCAGGACCTCTGGAAGAGCAGTCAGTGCTCTTAACCTCTGCGCCATCTCTCCAGCTCCCTTCAGCAGAGTATTTAATAAAGGACATCTAACAGTTTTGAAATGGGGAAAATACTTGTTTTTTTATAAGTTGGTTGAAAATATCAAAAGGCATTTGTAAAGGAAGCTGCATTATAAACATGTAGAAATGCCTTACAATTAAAATGAAAATTTTAATTACACAATTAAATGCATAACTGAGTTTTCCTCTAGTTTTTTTTATTAGAAATGGAATTTTCCATACAACATATTCTGAGTATGGTTTCTCTCCCCTAATTCCTCCTAGTCCTCCCTGACTTCCCACCCACTCAAATACACACCTTTCATTTTTCATTCTGATCATAATACAAGCAGTCATTTCAAAATAATAGTAAAGTAATATAAAATAAGACAAAAATGAGAACAAGCAAGCAGGAATAGAACGAAGCACACATACTAGCAGAAGAAAAAAAGCCAAAGAAAAATCCTAAGAAACACATGTAGATGCAAAAACACACATGTGTACACACAGAAATCCCACACAAACATTACAAGGGACACCATAAAATATACAGAAAATAACTCTAAGCAAGAAATAAAAGTCAAAATAATGCCCAGACAAAACATTATGAGAAAAGGAAGCATCAAAATGCCATTGAGTTCATTTGTGTTGGCCATCTACTGTTGAGCATGGGGTCTGTCCTTAGGAGCAGTTTATATATCCACTGAGACTCTATTGAAGAAAAAGATTTTTTTTTTCAAGCATTTGTCAGTTGGCGATAGCTTCTGGGATAGGGATGATGAGGACTTGCGTCCACTTCTCACTTAGCACTGGGAGCCCACCTAGCTTTAACCCCTGTTGGGACTGTGTTTGCTGCCTCAGACTCTGTGAGTTCATATGTGTATCAGCCCCGCTGCGTTCGAAAGACCTCGATCCCTTGGCGTCTCGGATCCCCACTGATTTTAAAATCCATCTACTTCTTCCCCCTCACCCCAGGGTTCCCTGAACCCTGATGGGAAGGTTTTGATGGAGACATCCCGTTTAGGACTGAGTGTTCCAAGGTTTCTCACTCTCTGCACTTTGTTCTGTACTGGGTCCCTCCCTGTATTTGTTCCCATCTACTCCAGGAGGAAGCTTCTTATCTACTGCAGGAGTAGAGCATCTATCTGTGAGTATAGCAGAATGTTATATTGGAGTTTGTTTTATTGCTATTTTATTTTATCAGAACAGTAGTATTTGGATTTCCCTAGGTTCATGGCCTCTCTAGTCTCAGGTTCTTGTCGAGTCAAGTAGTTTTATATTTTGGTTCCATCTGTTATGAAAGGTATTGTTTTCCTGATTTACATCTCAGTCCATTTGCATTTGTTTATACAAAGGCTGCTGCTTTTGATGTATTAATTTTGTAACTGCTACTTTGCTGAAAGTATTTCTCAGCTGTAGGAGTTTCCTGGTTAAATTTTTAGGATCACTTATGTATACTATCATATCATCTACAAATAAAGATACTTCAATGGCTTTTTTTTGTAACACCTTAACTTCTCCAGTTGTCTTACTGCTGTCTAAGATTTCAAGTACAATATTAAATAGATATGAAGAGAATTAACAACCTTATTTTGTTCCCGATTATAGTGGAGATGCTTTGCTTTTCTTCCCATGTACTTGGATGTTAACTGTGGGCCTGCTGTAGATCACATAAGTTATTTTGCAGAAATAAGTTATTTCCCTACTCCAGGAATTTAGTCATGAAGGAGTGTCAGAGTTTGTCAAAGCCGTTTTCTGCATCTAATGAAGTGATCATATACTTTTTGTCTTTCAGTCTGTTTATGTCACAGGGCATATTTATCTATTAATGTATGTGAACCATCACTGTATCTCTGGGATGAAGTTTACTTTATTATTGTAGATTATGCTTTACATATATTCTTGCATTTGGTTTGCAAATATTTTATCAAGAATTTTTGCATCTGTATTCATTCACAAGGGAAATTGGCCTGTAATTCTCTTTCTTCGTTGGTTCTTTATGTGGCTTGAGTATCTGGAAAACTGGGGCCTTGTAAAATGAATCGGGTGATGTTTCTTCTCTTTCTATTTTGTAGAATAATTTGAGGTATATTGATATTAATTTTTCATCAAAATTATTTGCTAAATCCATCTGGCCCTAGTCTTTTTCATTTTTGGTTAGGAGACTTTTAAATATTGCTTCTATTTCATTGGGTGTTATATTTCTGTTTAAGTTGTTTATCTAATCATAATTTAACGTTATTAGGTGGTATATACTAAATTATACATTTTCTTTAGATTTTCCAATTTGTTGGAATACAGGTTTTTAAACACTTTTTGGTTCTCTGGATTTTATCAGTGTCTGTTGTTATGTGTTGTGAGCTATGTGCCCTAGTTTTGGATCAGTATATGAATGTTTTCCCAATGGGTTTCTATGAGGCAAGACCTATGGATAAGGAAAATGTGGTACATTTACACAATAGAGTATTGCTCATTTGTTAAAAACAATGGCATCATGAAAATTTCAGGAAAATGGACGGAACTAGAAAAATATCCTCCAGAGTAGGGTAACCCAGACTGTTGTGGGATATTTGTATGCTGTGTGAAGATGTGTCTTTGCAATGGTGCCTTCTCATTGATTAACTAAAGCATAGAATGGCCCCATGTTGTCCTTCAGGGGACAGAGAAGACTGGGAAGAAGACGGTGGATTCACCAACCAGACACAGAGAAAGTAGCGTGGGCAGTATGGAGAGATAGGGTAATGAGCCATGTGACAGAAGATAGATTAAAATAAATGGGTTAATTTCAGTTATAAGAGCTGGTGGGAAAGCTTAATCTATCATTATTAATAATGAACCTCTGTGTCAATATTTGTGAGCTGGCAGTCCAAAGAAAAATCTGTCTACACCAGACTCAGAAAGACAAGCATTGTATATACTCACTTATAAGTGGATATTTTCTCTAAAGTAAAGAATAACCATGCTATAATCCACAGATCCAGAGAGGCAAGGTAACAGGGAGGTCTCAAGGGTGGGATGCTCAGATCTCCCTGGGAAGCAGAAACAAAAGAGATCTTGGGGGTGAACTGAGGATGGGTGGGTTGGGTTGGAGGGTGGATGTGGATGCAGGGAGATGTGCTAGAAGAGATGACTGGAAAGTGGGGTATTCCAGGATGAGGTAGAAACCTGGTGCAAGGAAAACTCCCAGGAATCTGCAAGATTGACTCCAGTAAAAACTCCTAGTAATAGGAGGTATGTAACCTGATTGGCCATCTTTTATGACCAGACAAGATGTTCAGTGGAGGGATTGGGATACCAACCCTGCCATATAAGCTTTAGCCTACATTTTGTCCTGCCTATGGGATATGCTTGGGTAAGGGTGACGCAGATTGTGAAAGTGGCCAGCCAATGTCTGGTCCAGTCTGAGACCCATGCTGTACGAGTGAGCTCAACTCTGACACTTTCTGGAGAGCCAGGACGCAAAGGCTGGATGGCCCAGAGACCTAGGATAGAACCAAATACGATTGGAGAAAAAAAATCAGTATAATAATGCCTAACAATATTCTGCTATACTCATAGATTGTTGTCTATACCAATTGTCATCAGAGAGCCTTCATCAAACTACTGATGGAAACATATGCAGGGTCTCACAGCCAAAGATTAGACTGTACTTGGGAAATCCCGCTGAAGAGAGGGCGGAAGGATTATCAAGTACATCACAAAAAACGAACAGAATCCACTAACCTGAGGTCATAGGCGCTCACAGAGTCTGAACTAACAATGAGGGACCTGCATGTGACGAACCTAGGCCCTCTACATACCTGTGATGGTTGTGTAACTTGTTTTACTTGAGGGATTCTTAACAGTAGAAGCAGGGGCTACTCCTAATGCTTTGGCTAGCTCTCGGAAACCTATTTCTTGATGGCGTAAGTCATAAACAATCCCACACCAGTTTGGAATTATGATTAATAGGGTGGTATTTATTTAAAGCGGAAAAAACTTACAGATCACCGTCCCAGACAACAGCCCTCTGCGCAATTAGGAAGAAGTCTAGTTGCCGGGAACTGGACCAGGAAGTAAAGAGAACGAGGAGGGAAGCAGCCGCTTTTTTAAAGGGAAGGAGACCACGCCCCAATGGGCTGGTATCTCAGCGGCTATTGGCTGGAGGAGCGGAAGGACCTCCCGCAACAATTTCTCATACTGGTTTGCCTTGCCCAGCCTTAATACAAGGGGAGGTTTTAGTCTTACTGCAACTCGATATGTCATGTTTTGTTGATATCCATGGGAGGCTTGGCCCTTGCTGAACAGAAGTAGAGGAAGAGTGGAGGGGAAAGGGAGGAGGAAAGAGGTGACGATGAAAGACGGAATAGGAGGAGAGGAAGAGGAAAACCTGCGATTGGGATATAAAATAAATAACTTTAGTTAATAAAAAATCCAACATGATCTTCTTATTTGATGCTCAAAAGCAGTTTTACAAAAATCAACACCCCTTCTTGATAAAAGTATTGGAGAAATCAAGGATAAAATGAACATAATGAAGGTAATTTATGGCAAGTCTATAACTAAAATCAAATCAAATGGAGAGAAACTCAAAGCAAATTCCACCGAAATCAGGAACAAGAAAAGGTTACCCATTCTCTCAATATATATTCAATATAGTACTTGGAGTTCTAGTTAGAGCAATAAGAAAACTAAAGGAAATCAAGGGAATACAAATTGGAAATGAAGAACTTCAAAGTTTCTCCTTTTGCTGAGATGATATAGTTGTATACATAAGCAACCCAAAAAAATCTACTGGGAAACTCTTACAACTGATAAATACCTTAAGGTAAGTGGCTGGATACAAGATTAATTTTAGAAAATCAGCTGGACGGTGGTGCATGCCTTTAATCCCAGCCCTTGGGAGGCAGAGGCAGGCGGATCTCCGTGAGTTTGAGACCAGCCTGGTCTACAAGAGCTAGTTCCAGGACAGGCTCCAAAACCACAGAGAAACCCTGTCTCGAAAAAGCAAAAAAAAAAAAAAAAAAAAAAAAAAAAATCAGTAGCCCTCCTATAGTCAAATGATAAGCTTGCTAAGAAAGAAATCAGGGAAACAACACCCTACACAATAGCCCCAAATTATATAAAGTATCTTGGGGTAACTCTAGCCAAGCAAGTGGAAGACCTGTATGATTAAAACTTCAAGTCTTTGAAGAAGACATCAGAAGGTGGAAAGATTTCTCATGCTCATGAATCTACCAATAAGATCAACATAGTAGAAATGGCCATCCTGCCAGAAGCAATGTCCAGATTTAACTCAATTACCATCAAAACTCCAACATAGTTCTTTACATACCTTAAAAGAACAATGTTCAGCTTCAAATGGAAAAACAAAAAACCCTTAAGAGCTAAAATGATTCTTTACACTAAAAGAATTTCTAGTGGTATCACCATGATTTCAAGCTCTACTCTAGAGTTGTAGTAGCAAAAACAGAATGATGTTGGCCTAAAAAATAAACATATTGGCCAATGGAGTTAAATTTAAGACCCAGACATAAATCCATACACTTATGGACATCTGATCTATGACAAAGAAGAAGTAAATATAGAATGGAAAAAGAAAGCATCTTCAACAACGGTGCTGGTCTCACTGGGTGTTGGCATGTAGAAGAGGGCAAAGAGATCCATGTCGTTTCCTGCTTTTACTCTTTGGTTTTTGGGGGCCCTTGCCACCCTGCTCCCAAATAAATACATATAGAGATTTATTATTACTTATAAGTGCCTGGCCTTAGTTTGTCTAATTTCTAGTCAGCTCTTTTTTTTTTTTTTTAACTTATCACATCTACATTTTACCAATTCCATGAGATGTGACACCTTCTTCTAGCCTCTGTGGACACTAGGCATGTACCTGGTACATTTAAATTCATGCGGGCGAAACACACACACACAAAGTAGAATAAATTAATATTTTAAAGACAGATATTCTATTGTAATATAAATTATAATAACATTTTAATATTTGTATAAATAATTGTTGGATCTGGAGACAATTCGGTAGCTAAGAGTGATTGCTGGGCATTGCTGAGGACTGGAGTTTGGATCCAAGCGCCATTGCAAAAAACGTAGTGTCTCATAGTTCTCAGCTGGGCAAAGATAGGAGTACCACTGGGGGCTTTCTGGGTTCCGTTCTCATCAAGAACACCTGAGTCTCAGGTTTAGGGTGAGATCCTGCCTCAAGGAAAAACACAGAGAGATAGAGTTCATCTGGTTCTCCTGTCTGGCCTCTGGGTACTCATGAGGCACCCTCTTCTGCACAAGCACGAACATAATTTAGCACAGACACAAAGACTGGGATATAATATAAAAAGATGGTCTTAAAAATAAAATAGAAAAACAATTGTTATCTAAGTGGTTAAAGGACTTAGAAATACCATAAGCTATAATAAAATCAACTTCCAAAATGCACTTTAATTTCTATGTTCACCTGTTAGTTCTGTTTCTTTTTTCTAATTTTATACATTTTTTTTATATTTCCAGATAAAATGTTGGTGCTCTTTACCATGAAATACAATGCTACTGTATGCAAACTCTCTCAGTGTCAGACTTGACTTTAACAGAACAGGCAAGGATATTCTTTTAAAAGAAGTGCTGACACTAAATGATCAGGCACTTTGGTCTAGAGAAAAGCAACTCAATTAGAGCCATTAGCTTCATTTGAAACGGAATGGCTTTTCTAGTGAGGCTTATCCAAGGGAAAATGAGTGTGGTCTAATTTAAGGCAGGTGTATGAGAATATCGGGATGTGTAATGCAATAGAAAATATAACACTGTGGCCCATTAGTTACACTTCGAAAACTGCTTTAAGTCCAGACAGACAATAAATGTAACTACAAGAGAAAATAAAGAGATGTGTACCTCTTTTCTTTAGTAGATAAATAATTCAGTTGACTCTGAACCAACCCCTCACTATCAAATAACTTTTTGAGTAGGTTATTATTAGTGAAATCATATTTGAATATTTTTGTAAAATGTGTACATATTACTGCTTAAATCTTTATAGCTATACTTTGCTCTAGGCAAAGAAACACACACACACACAAATAGAAAAGCAGGTTCATATTCTAAGATGTCTATGGGAAATTGACATTTAAATGCTTCAGTTTGGGGACTGGAGAGATGATTTAGTGATTAAAAACACTTTTTGCTCTTGCTGAGATCTATAATAAACTCTTACAAGCTTAGCTCAAGGCATGTCCTTGATTGTACCAACTTCCCTAAATTTTCTTTTTGATTCTTTCATTTCCCTGACATATACAGAACAATATATGTGCATATGAGATTTGGTGTCTAGATCCAAGACCATGGGTTGAAAGTGGAGAGGCACTGAAAACAACAAATACACTCCCTACCCTGGAAATACATTAGAAAAACATGTGATTGTAGAGTGATAAGATCTCATTGCGGATTTGTGTGCTGCTCTGAATTTGTAAGGCCAGAAAAACAAATTTTTCCTCACAAGACTCTTGTAAAAGATTGATTAAGATGTAATGTCCTCATTCCTTTGCACTGCCAAATTTGCTTTGCTGTTCATTTTAGAGAGAGGATGGTGTTTAATAGGTGATCATAGGTGTCGTGAGGGATTGCTGCTGGTTTGGGGAGGCTGCTCTGAGGTCTCTGGGGGATTGGTGGTTGGGGGTGGGGTGTGGGATATTCCTCCATGGGCTAGAGCCGGAGGAGAAAAGCTCTCCAGCTGGGAACCCTCCTCTCCAGGGGCAGTTAAGGCCAAGGCTTCAGTGGTCAGTGATGTGGTGGGTGTCAGCTGTGGGTGTGGTAAGATTGTTCCTAGTTCCCTGGGGCCTAGCTAGATGGGAGTTGGACACAGGATGTGCCTCAGGGGGTAGGTTCTAGAGATCTGGTTCCTCCAACTGGGAGCCCAGACAGTCACCTCTCCAGGGACAGCCAGGGCAAAGGCTCCAGTGGTCAGAGATGCGGTGGAGGGGTGGTTGTGGGTGTCGGGAGGCTGCTCCCAGGTCTCAGGCAATTTTTATTGGGTGGGTGTGGGGCAGACACTCTTCTCTAGACAATTGAGCATTTTTTTTCTAAGTAAACAGAACCCATCATTAAGGAGGAAGCCGTATGTACTTTCATTGTAAACATGCTTTAAGTTTTGCTGTATACAAGGAACTGAGTTAATTGTCATCAGGAAACAATTTATTTATCATTGTGCTGTGCTTAAATATGGCTACACTAAAAATCCAGCTTCAGACTCCAGAAGTTTGGCTCATTATCAGCTAACGAAGTCAGGTTGAACTGAGTTTCATTCAATCTTGCCTATCTGTGGATTATTTTCCTACTGACCTTGATGTTTTTAGGGACCCCCCATAGGAGCCATAGTTGAAGATTTTATTTCTCATTATATCTACATCACAAGATTAAATATTCATGACATTAAGTAAAGTACAAGTAGATGAATATTTTATTCTGAACAGATATGACTTAAATAAATTATTTATTTTATAAGTAAAGTAAAAGGTAGAAATATTATTTACTTTCATAATTTTTATGCTTAGACCTTGCATTTTACCTTTATAATTTTTATGCTTAGACTTTGATGTTATGTGAGATACACATATGATGATTGTCAGTTCATTCTGACAGTGTCATATGCATGGGCTTAACATACGTATATCATCTATTGTAAGTGAGATGAAATGTATTCTCAAATGATTATTCTAAAAGAATGATGATCTGTTGGAGAAATAGAATCTGGGTCCTCTGCAAGAGCAGTAAATGTTCTTAACCACCGAGACATCTCTGTAGCCTTCTAAATTAATATTTAAAAGATGTTTCTTAACAAATGAAAGTAGCTACCATTGAAAATTCATCTTCATGCATTCTGGTGAATACTCAAAAAATAGCAATTCAAAGGCAATTTCTCTCAAAATTCTTACTGAAATTCACTCTTTCCTATTTAGCTTTATTTGCACAACCCACTTAAAGTAGTTCACTTCCATTAGCCCCTTTGACCCACTGACCTCTTTTGATTTCTGTAGAAAAGAATCACAGTGCAAACAGCTAGACTGAGGGGCCAAATTCCCAACATGATTAGAGCCAATTAGAAATTACACTTAAAAATATTTTTTTCTCTAAATTATGGATCAAATGGTTAGAAATTTGAAAGTGAAACATGAATTTGCTTATGTTTATTTTCATTAATGTTTAGATTTTAAACAATTAGTTTACTTGCTTTGTAAATTTTCTGATTAAGTAGTCAAATTTAGTCAAGGTGAGGGAGATCCATCCAGATACAGCACTTTAAAAATCTAAAATGCTGCCATGTTTTTATGTAATCCATCAAAAAAGAAAGAAGAATAAAAAATAGGTCAGTCCTCTAATGGCAGCAATTCATTGTATTATAGTTACAGGCTAATTTCTCTCTTTAATTTAACCTTTTTTTTGGACCCCGAAAACATTAGATAGAACTTCCCCATTGATTGATGACAGAGGAATTATCTCTGGCTAGAAGTCTGGAGACTGCTGGTTGATTAATCATAGAAAGAACTGAACACCGATAAAGAGTATTTGCTTTCAAGTTTATATTTTACAACTTCCTGTTGCCATGAAATACAGAGCATATATTCTCATGAAAGCTATTTAAAAAGTTGCTATTTATATATTTCAGATTATAGAAATGTTTAATAGTGTATGTGCTTTGTTATACCATCCCTGATACTCAGGTATGCTCTGTGTTAGTTATCCACTGATGATCCCAATTCCTACCTTGGATTTGTCCTTTATCACCATTATGAGTCAAATATTTAAATAGAGACAGATTAATAGTTTGAAACTTCCTGACCTTGGCATAACTTAGGGATAGAATTAGATAATTTTTCCCTCCTGAAATTCTTCCAACATAGCTGGCTTTGTCAATGTACTTTTGTTCATTATGAAAGTATATATACAAGTTTGTCAGTGTATGATGGTTGTTTTAATTCTTTTATTTACCTTTCTATAAAGGACAAATATTTTCAAACTGACCTTTTTTTTGTCTTCTGGGTTACTACATATAAAGATGAGTCCCTAGGTCTCAAGAACAATGAAAATGTATTACGTACTTATTTGATAAAATGCCAAATGGTATTTGTTTTATTTAAATATATTTGTTGGGGGAAAGAAGAATATGCTGTGATATTATTATGTATAGGAATCAGTGTTGTGTCTTTTGTACTACTAGAAGAAAAAAATGAGAGTAAGGTGAATGTATTCAGAGACAAATTAATCAGTCCACCTGTAGTTACAAAGGTTCCAATCCCAATTCATTTAATATATTCTATTTTGTGAAGTAGTAACAATGTTGTTACTAACACTGCCCTCAATCTATATTTTTGTCTTATTATCAGCAATCTTGAATAAATCATATATAATTTTACCCAAATTAGTATTTTGGCAATGTAGTAAAATGTATTGTAATGAAGTGCTGTCTTTATTTGTGCTAACCTAAGAAAAAATAAAGAATTATAAATTAGCTGCGTGGTGGTGGTGCATGTCTTTAATCTCAGCACTTGGGAGGCAAAGGCAGGTGAAGCTCTATGAGTTTGATGCCAGCCTGATCTACATGAGCTGGTTCTATGATAGGCTCCAAGACTACAGAGAAAATCTGCCTCAAAAAAAAAAAAAGAATTATAAATTCTGCTTATTTTAAAAAAGTATACACGTGTTTTCCCCTGGGGAAGAATATTTCTCCAGATCTTAGCATTCCTTAATTCTTTGTCTAGGGTTGAGGACTCTCAAGCTTTCTCACTTCCACATTAGCAAGCCTACTGGTGTTGACTTGTCTTTGAAACAATACATGTAAGTAACAAAACTTGTGCACATTTAGGTTCTTTCTATTTCTTCACTACTGTGAATAAAGCAGCAGCAAACTTGGCTCAGCAAATATCTGTAGAATAGGATGTCGAGGACTTTGGGCATTTCCCAAGTAGCAGTATAGCTAGATTATTTAGTAGATTTGTTTTTAGCTTTTTGAAGATTCTTCACACTCATTTCCAGTGTAACTGCACTAGTTTGCAGTCCCACCAAAATAAAAGTTTTTCTTTCCCTATATCCTCTCCAGCATTTGGGGTTAGTTTTTTTTTTTTTGATATTTATTATTCTTGATGAGATGAATTCTCAAAGTTGCTTTGAGTTTTGTTTCTTTAATTACATCATTTAATCATGAGTGCTGATGTTCAAATGACAGAGAGAACATACATGGTTCAAAATGGTTTTTATCTTGATGAATAGTTCATGTACAAAGTGAAAAGTCATTTGTTTAAAATGTAAAACATTTCTAGTTTGTTGTCTTAGTTTATAGAGGGTTTCAAATATATAATATTTTAGTAATACTGAGAATATTTATCACTCACAACCCAGGTTTTCATTCTGTACCTTGTGAAAGAAAGCAGATCTTTGATTTGGGTTCTGGCAGTGTAGTAAAACATTGCTTTGGAACAACTTACTGTGCTGGGAAAAAGAATATGCCTAAAGAATGAGGAATGAAGGTTTAGAAAGTTTAGAAAGACACAGAAGATGGCTTGAAGGACTTCCCACTGATCACATTTAAAAACACCCAACGAGGCCAAGTGGTGGTGGTGCATGCCTTTAATCCCAGCACTAGGGAGGCAGAAGCAGGTGAATCTCTGTGAGTTCGAGGCCAGCCTGATATACAACAGGCTCCAAAGCTACAGAGAAACGCTGTCTCAAAAAGCCAAAAAAAGCACTTAATGATAAAAGCAGATAATGCCACACTAAATAATTAAAGAAATCTTGAATAAGTTAGTGCACAATCGTAAAATTCTCCTTACTGCAAATGGAGGACTGACCCTAGTTTAAATAGTTAGGAAATGAGAAGATTTTTTCCAGACATTATTTATTTTCAAAATTGCACTGCATAAGATAAAAAAATTCTAATGACATAGCCCTCTGTGGTCTGTATGGCTCTGGCCTAATTATTCTTGCTGAAAGTATGGTCAAATACTTGGCTAGGCAGCTGCTTCCTAGACTGAACAAGAATATATGAAAATGGATGAAACTTTGATCCTTATTTTCTTGTATAGTATTGTCAAACTTACAAATACACTATTATTGGTAATGAAGTGCTCAAAAAAACAATCCACACCAGTGTCTTATTATATACACATGATTAAAGTTCTTATGTGTATATAATAACTTTATTATATAAAAATTTTATATATAAGAACTTTAATCTAAACAATGCTACACTTCTTATTTCAGTTAAAACAGACAATTTGATAAAATGCTCTTACTTCTTTGCTGATAATTTTATCTCTGGAGAATGAACAAAAGCTGAGCTATTGCTCTTGTGAGCAATTCTCACACAGAAAAGTTCTGCTGGGTGAATGCAAGTGATGGAAGCATTTAGAGATAGGAATCACATCATTAGACTGCTTGGAGCATCTGTGAGAAGTGGCATTCATCACTGTCAGGCTCACAACTTAGAGAGGAACGCTGTAGACCTGTCAGAGCAATTGTCAACATTTCCCATTGTAGAAAATTTATAAACATCGAAACAAGATTTATAGTATTTAGTCTTACAATTCTTCATGCTTTGCTTTGAAACAATCCTTTGTATACTGTGAAGCTTTGTCACTCAGATTGATTTAATTAAAAAAAAAAACCTGACAGGCCAGTAGCTGAATAGAATAATGTGAGGTGAAACCACCAAACTAAAGAAACTGGAAAGAAGGGTGGAGTCTCAGGAGATACCAGCAGATGTAGAGAAAGCAAGACGTGTAGAAAATGAGGTCAGAAGCCCTGAGCCACATGGGAAAACATAGATAAAAATATGGATTAACTAAAAATGTAAGAGTGAGCTAGTAATAAGCCTGAACTATTGACTGAGCATTTCTAATAAATATAAGCCTCAGAGCGTACAGCTGAGAGTAGCTGCTGGCCCAGGAAAGCTCTTGCTACAAATGGCATTCCAATGTGGGACGATAATTTCCACATAAGACCTGACAAAGCTTAAAAAATGATTCTAAACACACACACAAAAATGGAGACAAGTGTGACTCCTTGGTAACTGACTTTTCTTAGGTAGACCGTTTGCTAGTGACAAGCAGAGATATGACTCCTTTAAGAGGTTGCTTCCATGCTCAGTTCTAGTGTCAAAAATGGGCATGACTCTTTTAAGAGGCCCTGCTATGGAACACTTTAGTGGGATTTGTGAGCAGCAGGCAGTGTATGACTCAGTGGCAGCATGGACCCCAAGCTCCCCAGAGTTGGAGCAGTAAATGTGACTCTAGTATCAATACTCTTGGCAAGAATTTAGGCTCTCACAGAACCAAGTGGGGCAGAGACCATCACCAAAGCGGAGATTTTGGTCCTAGCAACACTGCTTAACAGTTTAAAGGCTCCTCTAGTCTGAAAAAGGTTACAAATATACAATAAAGAAAGATTCGGATAAAAAACCCTCTAAATGGGTTATAATGTGTTTAAAATATACATGGGCTTGGAAGAAGAGAAGATATAGACAACCATAAAAAAGAAATATATAGTTTTAAAATAAAGTACTTAAAAAGGGAATAACTTAATATAAAATGAATAAGCCACATAAAGATGGAAAATACATAGAGTATGGATCCTATATGTTGTTGTGTTGTCTTTAATTTTTTTTTATCTCCTAAGACACACTGGATTATAAAAGGTACTGCAGTAAATCAACCTATGTACTTTACAAATACCTTGACTTCAGAATATAAGTAAAAATATATGTTACTTTGTGAAAGAGGTTGTGCCTCTTTTTCCACAGAAAATGGGAGAGTGTGGGAGAGTGTAGAATCATTCAAGAATAAAGGTTTGATTACAGAAGATCCTCTTGAAATCCTGACTATAGATATAAAGAAATGAACCTATAAGAACTACAAGGCAGGTAATATATATTTTACCTGCTCAAACTGAAAACAAATGATCATCTTTGGATAACTTTGTGCACAATGCACAGGCTATATTTGGATTATTATAGATCCGTATATTACCTTTGAACCTTTGTGTATTTTCAGAGCAAGGAGACCAAACACTGATGAAAATAGATGGCCCAGGTGATCCAACATTTCAGAATGTCTCTACTGCAGTTTGAGAGTCCTGCATCCAGAGCAGCTTCAAGGCTGCTGACTGAGATGGTTTAGCCTTACAAACTATTCCAGTCAAGACTTAATCACTATCTTGATTTTTCTCACATTTGTCCCAAAGATGAAAGTGTTCCCAAACAATGGGTAGCAGTATAGAAAAAACACAATACTTACATTTCCAAAAGATTGGTTGTAGATATTTGTTATCATATAATGGGTGTTAGTTACAAGTTGTTGTTGGTCATACTCAGGAAAAAAGGCTAAACAAAAGAGTTAAATTCAAAGATCTCTTTCTAAAGGAAAAAAGAGATATGATATAGAAATAATGAGCTAAAAGGGTAGATTATTGAATCTATTTTAAACCAAAAAACAACTATTAATCTCAAAATATTTTACATTGGTATGGATTTTGATTTACTGATATAAATTCAAAGTTAATTTTTATACTGTATATATGTTTCTACTCTTGTTTAGGGTATTATGCTTATGTATTGCATTTAAATAGTAATATATAATTAAATACAGTTTAGTAGTCATCTATAATAATCAAACTTATAGTCATGTTAGATATGTTTTCAACATCATGTACAGATATATTTAGATAGGTGGATGGTCTTCTACTGTGGGATAATGCTCTTGTACACTATAAAGATTTGTCACTTCTATTGGTTTAATAAAACACTCATTGGCCAGTAGCTAGGCAGAAAGTGTAGGTAGGATGACCAGACTTGGAGAATTCTGGGAAGAGGAAAGGTAGAGTCAGCCACCAGCCATATCCAGAAGAAGCAAGAGGAGAATGCTGCACTGAGAAAAGATACCAAGTCACATGGCTACACATAGATAAGAATTATGGGTTAATTTAAGTTGTAAGAGCTAGTTAATAATAAGTCTGAGCTAATAGGCCAAACACTTTAAAATTAATATAAGCCTCTCTGTGTTTCTTTGGGAGTGAACAGCTATGAAACAGGCCAGGACAGAAGCTTTTGTGTACAGTCTTCAAACAAAGACCTATAAAATATGGCATTTGAAATTTTTTGAAAATATATGACTTCTTGACAATGAGACATGTTTGCTCATGGCAGCACCAATTTACTTTAGAGAGGATAATGGGCATGGAAGAAACTCCATATGAATTTTGCTTTCTTTATGGTAAAAGCTAGCCACTGGTCAAATAAAATTTCCTTGCCTCAATTGTTGACAATATGCTATGCAAATTGAACTAGTAAGATGCAAAAGAAAGTAACCGCCAAACTTTCCCAAGACAAGAAAAGATAGTCCTTCAAAATTCCCTGTTTCTTAGAAATATCTGTCAGATATACTAGTCCTGTTGGCCAAAGATGGATGCTCTAATGTCACAGAAGAACCTAGGGTAACTGTCCAGATAGCCAAATGTACCTCTTGTTAGGTAACATTTCACCCTTCTGGTATCTTTAATGAGTTAAAGAATAATTAGTTAAATTTATAGTTTTCCTTAGTTATTATAAAAAGTAAATTAGGTATAAAACTTATATTAGGTCATCAACATAACATAGATAACAGAATATTTCTCTAATTTTGCCAAATCAATTGACTGGATATTGTAACTAATTCTTACTTAAGAACTATTTGTGTTATGTATAATTGTACTATGTTAAAGTTAAAACCCCCTTTCAGTTAGACAAAAATGAGGAACTGCTGTTGAATAATCCTTTTTTGCACTGTGAAGATTCATATTGGTTTAATAAAGAAACTGACTGGCCATTAGTTGAACAGGATAAGGTTAGGTGGGAGAACCAAACTGAGAATCACTGAGAATAAGGACAGAGTCAGAGGAGTTGCCAGTCAGTCAGAGAATAAGCAAGACTACAAGAGAGGTAAATGCCACGAGCCTTGGGGCAGCACATAAATAAGCAGAAATGGGTTAATTTAAGTTGTAAGAGCTATGTAGTGATAAATCTGAACTATCGCCTGAGCATTTATAGTTAATATTAAGACTCTGGGTGATGTGTCATGCTCTGTGCAAGCCCACGGAAGGCCTATCCCTTTTTGAATGGAGCTGGAGGAGGAGTGGATAGGCAAGTGGGCAGATGGAAAAAGGGAAGGGACGGAGGAAAGGAGAGAGGGGAAACTGGTTGGTATGTAAAATAAATGAAAAAATGTTATTTAAATAAAAAAAAATCTTTAAATAAAAAGAGACTCTGAGTGTTTATTTGGGAGCTGCTGGCAGTACAGAAATTTCCACCTACAATGCTTCTTGTCATCCGCAAGACAACATCTATACTTCTTACAAACTTCTCAACGTTCTCAGCCAAATGCTTCGGTTATCCTGACCTCTCCTTCATCCCCAGATGAAGCATGTATAAGGGCTCATATTGACTGCTAATGCATATACAAACACAGGCCTTTTGTGTTTGTAGTTTTTGAAACATGTCTTGCATTGCGGTTCTACGAATTTCCTTTTTCTGGAAACCTAGTCCCACTTACCTGATTGGCAGATTATGTTCTTTAAAAAAATATCAATTATTTTTATCTGAAGTATTCATTGACGTCTTCTAAAATTCAAATGCATTGTCTTTGCTTCCATTAGGGTATGTTGTAGTGGTAACTGGTTCCCAGGGCCCTCGTTTATGCTAGGTAAAGGCTTTATGACTCTTCTATATGTCTAACTCTTTTCCACATCATGTGTTTCTCAATGCTAAGGACTTTTATTTTGTCTTTCTTTCACTTTCCAAGGACATATTGTGGGTAGCAAAGATGCATATGTGTTATTCATGATAACTAAAATTAAAGCTTATATCATGCCTATACAATTACTAAAACGTAAACCACAATGGGCAAAAGATATCTGATAATTTGCCCTTCATCAGTTGTTATTTTTTGGAGATACACATTAAGTAATCAGAAATGTCACAAGGAAGGGACCAGAATGTGATCTTTAATATGTATCCGGAAACATTTCTGTGAACTGTTTAGGTAAGCCTTGATTTTTAATTTTATTATCAGATTTGCAGAGAACAAATGAAAATTTATATATGTAGCAATGTTACAGATTGTGATGTGATCCACAAGTATATTATGATAATATTAAATCAACATGACTTAGATATCTGTTACCTCACATACTATGATATTTGAGATAAATGAGAAAATTTAAAATCTACTCAATAATTTAAAAATAGTCAATCAAAAGTAAAATTCAGCCGGGCAGTGGTGGGGCACGCCTTTAATCCCAGCACTCTTGGGAGGCAGAGGCAGGCGGATCTCTGGGAGTTCGAGGCCAGCCTGGTCTACAAGAGCTAGTTCCAGGACAGGAACCAAAAGCTACGGAGAAACCCTGTCTCGAAAATAAAAAAAAAAGATAAAATTCATAACATAAAAGATTTATGTAGATAGTTGAGAGGGGAGGAAATGATTGGCTATGTAAAACTCTCTAGTTTGGATTACAAGAGGCAAAGGAGCTAAAGTGTGATACATGTTCACAACTCGTTTATGGTAAAAGTGAAATGCCTGCTGTCTATTTGAATGACCAGACACTGGGAAGAAAGGCTATGATTAATTCAGCAAATATTGAAATTCAATATTGTTGATCAAAGAGGATTGAATAATTACAGCCTATATATAGACTTTCCCTCCTTCCACAACAGAGATTCAGATGCTTTAGATACAGAATAAAGAACTGAACCTTCCCATAGGACAATGTTTTAAAATAGCATCCCAGGATGACTGAGGAAACAAACTAGTACAAATTAGGCAATAAAAACCAGAGAAAATTGCTTATTAATGACATTATCTATTTTCCACAGAAATTTGCTTTCAGTGACTTCCATTATTTTTTTTAAAAAACCTTAAAACTACCCCTATTCTGGCATGTTTTAAAAATAGAATGTAAGAATGAGTTTCACAAAATCTGAAGTCAATTAGCTGAAGCAAAATAAATCCATATGGAAAGAGAAGGGAGTAAGCAAAACCTCCTGATAAAATAAAAAGTAAAATCAATTAATTTGATTTGTCTAGGGAAAATTTAAATATATCATTAAAAACAATTGACCACAAGTGTTCTTGAAACCCAACTTTGGTCATTATCATGGTCAAGGTCACATTGCTTCACAAGTCTTAGGTATGTGACTCTACTGTGTCATATGCTCCCACTCACTCATGAAGGAGATGTGAAACATGACCTGTGAAATATGAGGGGCCTGACCAGACGGCTGCAACATTTCCACAAAGATGTGAACCAAGATAGCCCCTCTTCAGCTTCCTGTTACTAATGGCATGATGGACGTTAGAGGAGAAGAAAATGACAATAATAGAGACGTTTCACTCACTGAAATGATTTCTTCTCATTTTCTTTACTTATTCCACATTATACTAAATTTATGGATATCCTAATCTCTTCAGATAGATCCTTAGACTAGACCCCTAAGCTTTTACTTTTTGACAAAGCTAGCCACATATACGCCCCCTACACACACCTGTGTACACAGGAGCCTACCTTATGAAATGTTACAATGCATAAGATTTGTGTTCCTGAAGGGATCTCCCCACAACTTAAACAGAATTAACCAAATTCAAGTAACTTTGTTCCATTAAAAGCCTCACTCATATTGAATTTACCTCTGAGTGCTATACTTGTAAAGAATACTGTCAGTGAAAAGAACTTCTGAAAGTTACTATAAGAGCCAAAACCAAAACAAAATGAACCCAAAACAGACCCCTAGGAACTACTACAAAACTACAAAGGAGTATCACTTCTTTAAAATTTTGCAGGACAGATATAAGATACTAATAGCAACTGCATCAACCAATGAAACTTTGTTTAGATATGTTTCTGTTAAGGTTATTAAGCTCTTTATAGTAATAGCATTTATTTTTCAACAGAATAAGTTTCCACAATATTCATTTCCTTTATCCATTACTTGCTTTTAACTTAAAAAGAAACTTCTGTTCCCAAGATTATTGTATAGCAAGTATTTTTTTAAACAGTATAGTCAACAGTTCTTTACTTCTTTACAAAATTTTCATTTATTGAAAATTGAAAATTTTTATTTATCCTTTATATGTACTGATGTTTTTTCAGCATAAAACGAAGAAGTATTAGAACAACAATAGACAGGGGAACAACAATAGACAGGGGAACAACAATAGACAGGGGAACAACAATAGACAGGGGAACAACAATAGACAGGGGAACAGCAATAGACAGGGGAACAGCAATAGACAGGGGAACAACAATAGACAGGGGAACAACAATAGACAGGGGAACAACAATAGACAGGGGAACAACAATAGACAGGGGAACATCTTGCATTTGAAGAAATAGACTGCTATATATTTTCAAATAATATTTCTGTTGTTTTATCTTCGGCTAATAGAATTTCTCAAGCAAATATGATTTCTTTCAGGATTTTCTTAAAGGTGAACAGTGAAGCTGGGAAGTGCATAAAACCAGAATCATTTGAGATCACTAATACCTAATGACTTGATTTTGCATATTGCATTTCCCAATATTGTCTAGATATTTTAAAATAATGACTGTTCCCATGAAACTCAACATTTTATTTTACCACATACATTAGAAATCCAGGAGGAATAACAGTAGAATCATCTATAATCATATGCTGCATGAACTCAACAGTGATAAGCAATTTGAAAGGGTTAATACAAAGACTATCTGGCTTTACTGAAATATGTCCTTTAGCCTAATGTGGAAATCATTAATTCTTGTAGATCTGTGAAATGACCAAAATGGGAAATGTTGTAGAAATGACCGAGATGGGAATGTGATAAAATATTATTTGAAGTTATGTTACATTTGTTTATGCTGTGAAACATTTGTTTAATGATGATGCAAAGATGTGTTGCATTCTTTTATGTTACATTTGTTTAACTCTGTGAAGCTGTGTTACTTTGCCTGTCTCAAACACCTGATTGGCCGATTGGCCAATAGCAAGGTTGGAGAAAGCATGGATGGGCTTGGCATGCAGAGAGAATAAATAGAAGAAGAAATCAGGAAGAAAGGAATTGAGGCGGTAGAAAAGGAGGAAAGAACGGTTTCAATGGATGGCCACCCAGCTACACAGCAAACCCATGGAGTAAGAAGTGAAGAAAGTATACAGAAATAGAGAAGATTAAAAGCCCAGGGGCAAAAGTTAGTTAGAACAATTTAAGAAAAATTGGCTAGAAACAAGCCAAGCTAAGACTGGGTACTTATAAGAAAGAATAAACCTCTGTGTACTTATTTGGGAGCTTGGTGACAGGCCCCCAAAGAACCAAAGAATAGTAATAATAATAAAGTACCAGAACTACAGGGGAATTCTTTGCAGATTCAAAGGTGGTTTCAGCAAAAGGAGAAAAGAAATAAAGCAAAACCAAATGTACTCTTTTAAAACAGAAATCAAAGAATTTCCTCAAATTAAAACAGAAGCAGCAACATTTTGGATCTTTAGCAAATTTTGTAGAAGTGAGGGAAATTAAGCAGAAAGGATTAGCTGATGATGTGTTTAATAATGAGGGCTCTGAGTAGAACAGAATGATGATAGAGCACAGATCAGGCACGTATTACAGTGTAACTGAGCTTTAAAATATGAAATATGAACATTCTAGCACTGTGATGGAGTAAAGTTAAAGAAATTAATCACGAGAGGGATAGTTATATTAAAAAAATGAATTATCAAGAGATACAGTGACGGCAGAACAGCGAGACCATTGCTGAAATTATAAAGTTTCTGGGTAGGACAGTGAAAACAGAAATTGAATAATGTTGTGTCCATAGAAAGTCTAGAAGAGATGTAACAAAGGCTCCTACTGTGGTCACTGCTTTGGGTTTGCTCTGGCAGAGGTCACTGGTTGAGGCCAGTTCCCACACAAGCGTGGGCCCGGTCCCCTCTTTTCGTTTTTAAATGGGCTGTTCTGAGCTTGCCGTTGATAGTGTACTAAGCAAAGAGTTCTGAAACAAGAGTTAATAGAATCTCGTAAGAACTTGAGATGTTAGGAGTGAGATGGGAGAAGAGACAGAAATGAGGATATGGGGATAATTCAGGAACAGAAAGGTCTTAGAGGAAGAAGGGAGGAGAGACGACTGGAATAGAGAATGGAATGGAGACTAGGTTAAAGTCTTCTCATTATTCGTTGTCATCTGACACCTCAAATTCTCCTTATTCATTCATGGTTTTAAGAAGAGTCAGCTGAGGTTTGTTAATCTTAAAGACAACAGGAGTAAAGTAAGTATTGATGGCCACACATAGTGGTGCATGCCTTTAACTTCACAGTACTCAGCAAGAAGTTGAGACCAGTGTAGTCTAGTGTACATAGCAAGTTCCAAGTCAATGAGATGCTGTCAGAAATTGGTACTGGTTACAGAAGTGTTAGCTCAATAACCCACGTAAGACATTAGCGATAGAAAAACAAAATGGAAACATGGACCAATGTATGATAATATTTATTTTATATCAGGAATTCTACATCAGTTTGCCTGGGCTAACATGGTACGAGACTAGTCTGAGGTGCAAAAACTGAAATTATCTTTCCTTTGTCTGTTTCTCTTTCAAGTAATTGTGGGACATAATTTAACTCAAGCTACACTGTGGAATACTGAGTGTAAGAAATCAGAGAAAAGAGCAATTTTCTTATTCAGGAGTCACATCCATGTCTTTAATTTTTTGAAAGGCAATCACACTTTTAGAAAATAATTTTCTATCAGAAATATAGCATATTGTTGAAAATGTTAATTCAGAGCAGATGCGCTATTTATGTAGATATAGGGTACGTTCACATCTTTTCCCTTGGAAAGTGAGCAATGTTTTCCATAGATTCTCAGTTACTATCGTAGCAAAGGATTTTCTCAGTCACTAAAACAAAATGGGCAGTTTGGGATGGCTAACAGTGTTACTGTTATGCACCCGACCTGCTTAGTACACACAGAGAATGTTTTGTTTTGTTGTTACATTTATTTTGTTATTTTGAGACAAGGTTACACTATCTACTCAAGACTGGCCCAGAGCTTTCCAAGTAAATCAGACTGCCTTGTCCTTATTTGTCCTCCTACAACAGCTTCAGGATGCAGATAAAACAGGCACTTGTCACCATTGCCAGCAAAAAATGCCCTTAGGTATTGTGAACATTTGTAAAAAGAATGTTATTTATCACAGAAGTGAGTAGTCATTTCAGGTAGAAAAGTAACTGCAATCCGGCTCCCACCCATCCGCCAAAAAATTACGTTTACATTGCTTTTATCCCCATTTATTTTTGTTTAAGTTTTTTTAGTACGATGTATTTTGTTCATCGTTTTCCCTCAGTAACACCTCCCAGGTCCACCCCAGCTCACCATCTACCTAACTCCATGTCTTTTCTTGATCTCTTTTTAGATAGAAACAAACAAAAAATCCAAGAATTTTAGTTTGTAAAAAAGAAAGAAAAAATACCCACATGAAACTAACTCACCCACACATCATCACCACCACCACCACCACCACCACCACCACCACCACCACCACCACCACCTATGAAGCACAAAATTGAACATCACAGTCTAAAAGCAAAAGACTAGTAAGACCAAAAGAAAAAAAAAGCTCAAACAAAGTAATATAAGACAAAAACTTTACAAAATACCATTGAATTTAATTTGCATTGGACATAGAGCTTACCCATAAGAGTGCTTTGTATGCCCAGTATGGCTGCCCTCGGAGAGGACTAATTTTCCTCTTGCAAACAGTTGTCACTTGGAGATAGCTTCTTGGTTAGGGATGGGAACTTGGGTCTACTTTCCGTTCTTGGTGCTGGGACTTGTTACATTTGAACCTATGAAGACCCTGCGGTGCTTCCAGTCTTTGTGAGTTCATATGTACCTCCCAGACACAGACACCCAGAATTTGCCTGGTAAGCCACAGCCTCATGGAGATACACAGATTACTAGAAATAGATTAAACTAAGATGTAAAAGTTAGCCAATAGGAAGTTAAGGCTAATGGGCCAAGCAGTGTTTTAAGTAATATAGTTTCTGTGTAGTTATTTTGGTTCTGGGCAGCCGGGATGAAAGAGCAGCTTCCCCCAACAATGTATTATCATATTATCATCTATCTTCAAGCGTCATTGTCTTAGTGAACTTCATTTAGTTACTTTCATTTCTTTGTTAAATTCAAACCTCAGAGCATGTAAATTACTTAACTGTCGGATTTATTTTTCTTACTTTAACTGTTTTGGCATTGAAGTTTTCTAAACTAGTTATTTAGATTTTTAATGGACTGTCCAAAGTCCAATTTGAGTTGGGCATCTTTGGTAGGACTGTCCCCAAGCCAATCTCCATTCCCCACTGGATCACATCTGTGACACACAGGTTGCCTTTTCCATGCTAAGCATGCTAACTTTGATTATTTGGTTTAAAGTGTTCTTTGTCAAGATTCTGCTATGAGCAACATCACCTTCCCTTTGTAATTAATAAGCAGTTTTTAGGGTGACGACCACAGGCTCATAGCTACTCTTGTTTTTCTTTAATGTCTGATAAGGAATTTTCTCATCTATTGCTTATTTTTCTGTGTCATCGTCTCTTCTAAATTTGCTTCGTGACGTTCACCTTCAGTTATAATTTGTTAAAAATTTCTCCAAGTTCCTTTCTCTATTCCTTAATTTCTTAACATATACAATAGATTACCATCTACCAATGTTATTAAGTACTTCAGTAACCAAATTGTTCCAGTCTTGGCCTGTAAAAACACCTACATGGTACTTCATGTGTCTGTTTGGTAAATTTTCCTTATTATTTTCTGGGTCATCTTGTATTTTTCCATACTCTTGTCCATTAGCTGCTGTTTCAAGGGGGGGTGGTTCTTAGAAGTAGATTTTGCTCCTTTTATTAGGAAGGATTCAAGAGATATTGTTCTGCTCAGACAGTGTCTTTCTCCTTATAAGTTTTTTTTGCTTTTTGTCTTTTCAAGGGTTTCAAGTACATAATCAAACTGTGGCTATGCTGCTCTTCACAGAGTTTTAGAAATTATTCTTTAACATTCCAGAACCAATATTCATGTCCTTGCTTTAATTTCTTGTATATATAATGTAGGTCTCTCTTTTTATTGTGTTTAACTTAGATAATGTTATATATTTAATTGGTTTTTCAAAGTGAAGTCTCTTTTTGATTTCACAATGTTAGCCCCAGAGAGTGAAAATCTGAGGAGCTCACTGTCAGGTAAATTCATCTTATGTCAGCTCATCAAATTGCCATTTAATTAAATCCTTCAAAATTGTGGCTCCTGACCACTTCCCTGTATTCAAGCTGATTTAGACATGATGATCTCTCTTTGATGGAGCATTTTGTCTGAAACTTTAGTTCACTGATGTTCCAAGAAAGTATAAATTTCAGTTGCTTCAGGAATTTTCTTATAAGGAAGTTGTGATCATATCAATGCTGGAGGATGGAGAAATTTTTGGATGGGACATGGCAGTTGCACTCATGAAATTACCTCTACTGTAGTTAACTGCCAAGACCTGGACAGAATTAAGCCTTTCAACATTCCAGCACGGAAGAGAAGAACTTATTTTCTCCACTGCTGTACTCACTGGTGAATTTTCCCTCACCATGCTCATATAAGCACCCCTTACTAAACTCAATGTGTAAATACAGAATAAAACAAAAGACATGAAAATTAGCAAGAGACTACTTGGGAAGAAGAAGGGTTTGAGTAAGAGAAAGGAGGAGACAGAGAGTGTAATGAACAAGGTGTGGATTAAAATACAGTGTATACACGTGTGAAGTTGCCAGGCAAGAAATAAACAAAAAGAACCTCTCAGCAGAAATTTAAAGTGACAAGAAGCCGATTATGTAGCTTGGGATGATAAAATTTTCAGAAATGATGGCATGTATACATACATGACATGGACAAGCACATAGCAGAGTCAAGGACTGGAAATTCCTATAGGGGATGAATAAGAGGTGTCAGGGTCTAAGAAGAGACTAAACACAGAGTTCTCAGTAGGTTACATCCACAGTGTGAATGTTGTTTTCAAGTACAAACAAGCCATATAGTGGTTCTAGGTAAGGTCACAACAAAGAATTTAGGGGATTTAAAACTAACATCTTAACTGCCATGTGGGATATGAGATGGGTAATGTCAGTTAAATATGAGACGTTCACACTAATCCAGGTAAAAAATGCTGACAATTTTCACCAAAAATCAAGAACGAAAATAGAATGCACATTGTGAGAAGCAAAATGAAAGTGATTTAGATCGAATGGCTTAAATGAGGGGTTAAAGGTACGAAAGTGTCCAAAGTCTTTCTGCTGACATGCATGACTGGAGAGGTAATGGCCGTACTAATTTGGAATTGTCTGGATGTCTGCTAGAGGAGGAAGATAGAATAAAGCGGGGAAGAAATTGAGAGGTTGGTTAGTTGTATTAAGCATGAAATAACTTAGAGACAGCCAGAAGGATTTTTGAAATGGGCAATTAATATGCAGTTATAGAGCTTGGAATTATAGAGAGATTGGAGTTAATGAGAGGAAAATTCTGACTCTTTTTTTCAAATGAATTTATATAAATATAAGTGCCCAAGGCCTGCACAAGTTGGGCATTCCTTCATGGAGGAGAATTTATGTTTTTGGTGGTGTAGTCACTGATTTTGCCCCCTCCCCGGTCTCATAAATGTACCCCATTGTAAACTCAGTGTGTAGTTTAGAGAAATAAAATTAAACTGTAAAGTAGTGTGATATATCTGCTTATTTTGGCTCTTCCCAATAAAAGCACCACATGCTAGCTATCATGGGAAATAAAAAAAAAGACTTAAAGTTATTAAATGTAGATCATTTATGAAACTGACATAGATGGTTTCTTTTTTCCTTATTCACATGTGTTTAATTATTGACATTTTCCATGGAATTACTAGCATTTAAAGAAGCTAGTTGCTCTGACGTCAGCTTAAAAGAGACGGCGCAGAACTGTAAGCTCAGGTTTTTGTTATTAGAACTTGTGCTCTTTATATACCAACTAGAATACAAACACGTTTTTCTATTGCTTCATAATGAGAACAAAGAAAACTAAACAAGTTCCAGCTTGGATGCAAACAATGTTGCTCTAAGAACCTGCCTAAGAATACCAGGCTCACCTGTCCTTTGTAAGCTATACTCATTTCTGATATGCTGTTTCTAATCTTACAGAGCAGCTAAAGACAAGGTTGTAAAAGTTGATAAGCATTTTCATGTATTTCCAGATATGATTATTAAAACAAAATCTTAGTTTGCTAAGCAAATTTAAATAATATAAGTAGTTGTTTTATTACCAGATGGGGAATCAAGAGTTATGGGTTCATAATCATTACGTATTTGTCACACAGAAACTTGGATATTGGGGTATTCAAGTTATTCACTAGGTTAACAGCTAAGTGGTTGCTCAAAATTCTGAAGGTGTTTATTATTAAAATTAGCTGGAGTGCTGGTATTTGTTCTGCTTGCTATTTCTGACAGGGAGAGGGTAATGAGAAACCATCTTTTCCTAAGAGGATGTTTTAGAATGTGGGCCTGCATTTCATAAGCTATTCTATTAGCTCGCTCCATCCCATCTCATTCAGAATACAAAGTGTGTTTCCCATCCCGTATCCTTATGAATTTTAGGGGGAAAACGTAGAATTATTATAGGAGCATACTAGAAATATACTCTTATGACCTAATAACATTATTTCATTATCTTTTCAAAATAGCACATGAATATTTAAATAATCTCTGGATTGGACACAAGTTCTGTTATACCATTCAGATTTCAATCAACATCTAGACTAGCAACAAATGATTGAAGAGATTTTAAATAGTGACATTATTCTTAAAACAAAATCCAGTGGTCTTCTCTATGTCCTAGGAAATAATTTTGGAATGGTAAAGTTTTAGAATAAAAAATAAAATAGCAAGAAGTGTTTCCTTCTCAATCTAAAAGGAGAAGAGAGGATTCAAGTGTATTGTCATTTGGCTTAAGCTCAATATTTTTACAAAGATATATTTGGGGTGGTTTTTATTTGTCTGGTTTATCTTTTTTTAATGGATAAATAAAACCATTTCACTTGAAAAATTTAAATTTCAAGACATAATGTTATTTTAATGGGAATTTATCAAAAGGAATGATAAATTGTTGGGGGAGAAATGCAAATAACATTTCTGTAAGACTATGTTCTAGGTATCTTACTGCCACTGATCTGGTTATTTTTTATCGCTATTTTAACCATCCTTTCTTCATTTGTTTAAAGTATTTGTTTTTCTTTTTTATTAATTTCTGGTTAACATACAACTAAATGCGTTTCATTATAAAACTTAAACACATATATTACTGTAGCTTGTTTTTTTTTTTATTAAATCCAAATATTGTTCCTTCCAACTCCTCCTTCCATCTGATCTTATTCCTTCAGCAAGTACTGTCCGCTTAAGTTTTCAGGATACAAATATTCCCTTGATCTACCTTCTTTTTCTAGAGATCTCACCCTCTTATAATTCTCTTCTATCATATTTACCTACACACACACACACACACACACACACACACCCTTCAAATTTTTATTCTGCACATGAGATAAAAATATGATACTTATTTCTCTTGCATCTGATTTTCTAAGGCCAAAGTCATTTGGCAGCTCAAGCTGACCTGGAACTCACTCAGAAGCCCAGGATGTACTTAAATACCCGTCAATGCTCCTGCCTTAGCCTCCCAAATCCTGAAATAATAGGCAGATGCCATTATACCTGGCTCTGAAATTTGTCTGTCTCTCTTTTGTTGGATGAGTTCTTTCGTTTTCTCTCACTAGGAGCGATAAAGTGCACGATCTTGTGAATACCAGGCAGGCTCTGTTTATAACTGAACTGCATTCCCAGCGCATCATTTCCTAATTGATTTAACTTTTCCTAACCACGTCTGCTCTACTAGTACCAAGGAAATTGTGTTCTAGGTATCATAAATTCACCATCTCAGTTCTGTATCAAATATTTTCTCCAACTACTTCCTAAATAACTTAAAAATTAAGAAACAGTTGCTTGTCTTTTTAGCTATTGTTGTTATTTATACAAGTACCAGTATAAGGAATTTAAATATATATATATATATATATATATATATATATATATATATATATATATATATTTTGATTTTTCGAGACAGGGTTTCTCTGTGGTTTTGGAGCCTATCCTGGAACTAGCTCTTGTAGACCAGGCTGGTCTCGAACTCACAGAGATCCGCCTGTCTCTGCCTCTCGAGTGCTGGGATTAAAGGCGTGCGCCACCACCACCCGGCTAAAAAAATATTTTGTGTTATACTTTGTTATACATGTTATACTTTGGCTTCACTAGTGTTCTTGTCAACAGTCCAGTTCAGTGTTTCCTGTCAGAAGAGTCTTCTAATAATAAATTCTCTCAGCTTTGCTTACCTCAGATGGGCACATTTCACCTACATTTTATGAATGATATTGATAGATACAACATACTTTGCTGATGATAATTTTAATTTCAGGACCTGTAAATGTTGGCCCCATTGCTTCTCATGATTTACCAGTTAATTCTATTGTTTCCCTATTACATAATGAGTCACTGGATTCTCATATTACTTTTAGACTTTATCGTTAGCATCGAAATTTTGACTCACTCATGACTAGTGTGGATCTCTTCATGTTAATCGCAGTTTTAGCTCGTTCTTGTCTTACTAATACTTTTCATTATAGAGAAGAAGCTTTTGGTAAGATATTTTTCCATACTTTATTTTTTGTCTATAGTTTTCCCATTACACAAATATTAGTGTCCCTCATTTTTTGGCAGCTATTTTTGTGTTTATTCTTTCATTTTTCTGCTCTTTACTTAGAATAACCTCTATTGATCGGTGATAAAACTGGCCAGTTCTTTTGCCAATTCAAAACTCTTTTTACTTCATTTAGTGAACATTTCATTCTGGTTATCATATTTTCAAGTACTAAGTTTTTATTTGACTATATTTAAAGAATGTTTTTTTCCATAGTATTTTATATTTATAGGACACTGTTACCATGTCTCATTTTAATTTTTAGACATACTCTATTCACCCTTTTGAATACATTCATAAGGGCTGTTTTGAATTCTTTGTTCATTAGAGATCAGTTCCAAACAGTTATATTTTCTGAGCATAGTCATAAAATTGTGTTATAGGTGGGACATTTTAGCTTATCATGTGAGCCTCCTCACCAAAAGGGTGTGTTTGGCTCTTTTGGATTGCATGTTTATTTATTTATTTAATGACTTGGAAGAACTGACTTGGAATCGTTGTCTCTCTGAATGTGTCTGTGTGACCTTTGGCATACTTGCTCAGATTTATTTTTCCCCTTTTTAATATTTTAGCTTGACTAGAGGTTACCCACGGATCAGCGTGATGTACTTATCTGTATTTTGCTTGACTAGGGGTTATCTGAAGTTTGTGTTCTTAGTGCCTTTACCCAGTAAACTTTTTGACCTTTATTTTTGGGTATATTTGTAGCTCAGAGACTGTAGTGAGAGACATTTTATTATTTTATTTTATTTGCGGCATTCACAGCAAAAAAAAAATCATTTAGAATTAAAAGAATTAACCTGAAAGTGTCTTGTTCAGGAACAGAAAGTTAATTTAAGGCAAAGACAGCCCAGGACACATCAATTTGAGAGGGTCTTGAGGGAAAATTACCTCATGTGTGTACTCCTGCTAGACTCCTTCCCTCGAGAAAGCTGGGTTTTTTTCCATACAGCCTACTTGATTCCCAGAATCTCCTTAGGTTAGCAAACATTTTCTCAAACTGGCTCTTGTATCTTTTTGGCTCATCCCCATCACTCCTTGACTATTTTCTGAGTTTCCAGCACACACACAAATGATTTTTGTTCATGTCTTACATTCCATACCACAGTCTTGAAAACACTCATTTCTCCAAGGAGTCCTGATTTTTTTGTTAAATGGTTTCTACTGTATGAAATATAATTTCAAATATTGAAAACTGTGCTAGAACTTTCTTTCCGTTCTTTATTATTAAAATTTTTGGGAAATTTAATTTCCTGCCACCCACTCAAATATACCTTAGCTAGAATGGGCTCAGATAAATTCATCTGAGATGGATTAGAGATTATTTTCTTATGTTACTTAGACTCATCTTTATTCATTTATTCATCTTTATTCCTTGCTAAACGGAACCATTAATTTGTTCCTCTTCTATGGTGATTGTTTCCAAATGTGTATCAATTAAAAAAAAACCTTAATAGAAGAACATAAAGCTAAGGTTTGAAGAATTTCTGCTTTACTCATTTCAGAGAAAAATATCGAGATGTGCTGAATAACTGCAAAAACTCAGTCTTTATTGGAATTTGTATGTATAAATTTTATATAAAGTGTATATCCTTTCATCTTTATAAAAGATGCTTCGTCAATATATTAAACTAAGTCATAAAATCAGAAATGAATTTTGACAGCTCATGTTAGTTTACTTTTAATACTTTAAGATTGGAAATTAAAAAAAAATTTATATAATCTCTAGGATATAAACCTTGAAATTACATTCTATCTGTGTGATATTAGGGGATCACTTAGCATGCTGGATCATTTTATATTTGAAAAATAGAATAAGGGCACCTATTTTCTAGAATTATAATATTTAGATTCTTATGGTAATAAAATGCATATGAACTACCCTGCCTGTTTGTTTATACAACTGGATTACTAATCCTGAGCACTCTTTCCATGCTGAAATATACAGGTATCTACTTTTTTCCCCTGATATTTGCTAGTATAATAAAATTTACCTTAAACAAGAACAACAACAATAAAAAAATTACTCTCTAGATTATTTTTGACCTCAATTTACACAGCATTCTAAGATGACAATGGCTTAAAACGATTTCATTCCTCTCAAGCAATAAAAATCTCATTTAAAAGATGAATAACTTTGGCTGCAATTTTTAATCTTAGCGTTTCCAGTTGCTTTTTAACTGTGTGTGTGTGTGTGTGTGTGTGTGTGCTTCTCTGGGTTATATGTGCCTTCTAAAGCAGTGCTCACTTAGCTGTCAAATCTAACTATGCACGGGAAAGATCAGACTTGAACAGATAATTCCTGTTTCCATGGAAACTGGTTCTGTTAGGTACAACCTCTAAGAGCTTAAGCATAATCACAGAATGAAAGACTTCCTCCGTTGTCTGTCTTTGACAGGCGTGGAGGTTTAAATCTTCCCTGGAAAGGGGCTGGTTCATATGGTAGTGCCACAAAATTTTTATATTCCCACTAATTTATTTGTCTTTTAGATGCATTTTCGATCATATTTTCTGACATACTCCTCCAAGGAAAAATTTAACATGCACATGAGTCATATTTTCATGGTGCAAATTATTTGATAACTATGTATACTCTCTCAGTGGGTGATGACAAATTTTGTTTCTTTTGCCATGTGGAAGAGGGAGCAGAATACTGACTCTCATATTTCACTTTCAGGGTCTTCCTTCCTTCCTTCCTTCCTTCCTTCCTTCCTTCCTTCCTTCCTTCCTTCCTTCCTTCCTTCCTCCCTCCCTCCCTCCCTCCCTCCCTCCCTCCCTCCCTCCCTCCCTCCCTCCCTCCATTGTTGAAGGGATGAAATGGCCCCATCCTTCACCACAGGCGTGGGAGAGCTGGTCCTGATAGTATGGGCATAGTGGAGCTGGCTCCAACCCCTCACCTAAGGGGGGCAGGCCCAGTAGCCTGAACTGACCAGCTCAGCTACCACTCTGGTCCACAGTTGGGCCCACCTGAGCATCTACCCTATCTAGGACTTGTTGGAGCTTGTAAAGGAACTAGTCCGGTGGAATGATATCCTCAGTATCTCTATGACTCAGGGGAGTGATGTGGGATGTACAAGAGGAGTTTTGGTGAGTATCCAGTGATGATGGAGTATCAGAAACCAGAGGCTTTGAGTCCGTCCAATGACTCATTGCAATAAACATTTTCAAGTAAAGCTGATTGGACAAAAGGGTAAATCGTGTGACACACCTTAGGTCCTAATGGCACAAGAACAAATGAAGAGGTATTGGGGAGGTGAACAGAGGAGCAATGAGGTTTTGTTTGGTTGTTTGCTTGCTTTTTTTGTTTTAGTGTGAATTTTTAAAAATTTTATTTTGTGGGGAACACTGCAGGGGTGAGGGATGGATATAGGGGACTGAGAAGTGAGCTGAATTGGGTTGCATGATGTGAAATTTAAGAATCAATGAAGCAATTATGTTAAAAAAGACAAGGGGAAACTACTTCAGAGAGGACAATCATGAGTTAGAAATTATTTCCAGGCATATTATTTCAGAGAGTTACACAGTTAGCAAATGATCCTTTAGTGACAGCCTAGGTAAAATTGGATTTGGACTACTTTGTATATGACATGGGCCATATCTAGTATAAATTACTTTCCCCTATATTCACCTGTTTTGATCATAATAGTTAATAAGCATCCTGGGGAAAGTTATAGATGGCATAATAGTTAATAAGCATCCTGGGGAAAGTTATAGATGGCAATGCTACTTACTGTTGTGATTCTTTCTCATTTTCTTGATTTTATTTCTTCTTAAAATTTCCAAATTATCATAAAAATTCTATATCAATAAATATAATACGAGAAGTTCGTGAAGAAATTTGTTAGTCAGTAACTCATTTAAACATTGTAGGCAATTTTTCTTTGGTGTCCTTACATCTAGTTTTGTTTCCTCCTCCTTTTTCCGAATGTCTATGAAAATGCTCTCAAATACAATTTGGAATGGAAGTATCTTTGAAAATAGAAGTTAATATCAATCATCTTAGAACTCAGGAATTTCTATTAAAAATAATTGAGTTGACACTAAAAGGAGAATCATAAGTTGCTATCTAGTTAGAAAATGGTTTAGAAAAGGTCTATAAAATTAATGACTCATGGTCCTCTGAGACATGTGACCTGTTAAGACGATCTCTCTCTGTTGACTGCAGATCAAAAGCCCTGAAAACTGAGAGGAATCCAGCCTCACGGACTGAGCAGCTGCCTGGTTTTCAGCCTCTCCACTGTAAAGACTACCATTGCTGGATTATTCAATCAGTATTATGTAATCCAATAAAATCCTATTTAAGGGGCTGGAGAGATGGCTCAGAGGTTAAGAGCATCGTCTGTTCTTCCAAAGGTCCTGAGTTCAGTTCCCAGCGACCACATGGTGGCTCACAACCATCTGTAATGGGGTTTGGTGCCCTCTTCTGGCGTGCAGGCATACACACAGACAGACTATTGTAAACACAATAAATAAATAAATAAATAAATAAATAAATAAATAAATATCCTATGTAATATGCAAAAAAGCCCTGAAATAGGACGGATACTATATTGAAGATTCACAAACCAGAAAACAGGTCAAGATCCATAGTAGCACCACAGCATTCTAAATGATAGTAGCAAGTGTTTAACTAAGACAAAAGGCAGGGGTTAAAGGAAACAAACATCGAAAAGATACTAGGATATCTATTGTAACTCACTTATCTATTTAAAGATTTATTTATTTTTATTTTATATTTATGAGTTTTGCCTGACTTTATCTGTGCACACCATGTATATGCCTGGTGCCTATGGAAGCCAGAAAAGGTCAGAAAACATATCAAGTCTTCTGGAAATCAAACTCAGGTTCTTAATAAGAGCAGTGAGTGCCCTGAAATCCTAAGCCATCTCTTCAACTCCTTACTTTTTTTTTCCCCATGACTAGCTCATCATCTAGAATGAAGATTCATCTTTTAGGATAAAGATCGAAATGAGAAATCCAGATGAGTTTGAGAAAATAATTTGCTTCTTTTACCCTTTCAAAATTATTGCCCATATTCAATTTACCAAAATGCAAACTTTTCAAACTGAACAATGTAGACTCTACCAGAATGAACTCTGGAGTCCCAGTTTTGTTATCATACCTGTAAAAAAGCAGTCACTCAAGACATAGTTACCAGGTGGGATTGTAGCTCTCAATTCCTTTCCCTCTAAATCCAGTTGTGAAAATTTTCCGAGAAAACCTATTAAGATTATAGAAATTATGTCAGTTACAGATTGACTTTATAATGTTCTTTTCAATAAAATTTTTAGTATGTGGGAAGACTCTAACTGCTTTCAAAAGGACATAATTTTCCTCCTTCTATTGAAAAGTCGATCCCTTTTTTCATACAGTTCCATCCCTCTACTCCTTCCAGTTTGTCCACATCTCCCCTCCTACTAGATTCAGTTCCTTTCTGTCTCTCATTAGAAAAGAACAGGCTTTATCCCTACTGCTTGTTCTGGCTTTTTGGAACCCATTCTCTCAGGGGGGATACCTTGCTCAGCCTAGATATAGTGTGTGTGTGTGTGTCGGGGGGCTTTGGTCCTGCCTCAATGCAATGTTCTAGACTTTGTTGACTTCCCATGAGAGAAAAGCCTTACCCTCTCTGAGAAGTGGACAGGTGGTGAGATGGGGATGGGAAGGGGAGGAAAGTGGAGGGAGCAGGAGGAAGGGAGGGAGTGGGAAATGAATTTGGCATATAAAATGAGAAAAGATAGTTCTTTTTTTTATTATTTATTTATTTATTTTTATTTTTTGAGACAGGATTTCTCCGTAGCTTTTTGGTTCCTGCCCTGGAACTAGCTCTTGTAGACCAGGCTGGCCTCGAACTCACAGAGATCCGCCTGTCTCTGCCTCCCGAGTGCTGGGATTAAAGGCGTGCGCCACCACCGCCCGGCGAAAAGATAGTTCTTTAAATTAAATTTCTTTTTATACAAATCAGGTTATGCTTGAATATTTATAAACCAACTTTCATTTCTTTAACTGATTCACAACTTAGATGCTTTGTAAATATTCCTTTTATAGAAATTTCAGCTCAACACTCATGGCAAATCTATTGAAATAAGAAAGGTTAAACTAGTTATTAGCAATTTCCTTGCCTCTGACAAACTGTCACGTGACAAGGCTATTGTTTCTTTTCACATTCATTGGTACTGAAACTGCTGGTGTGTGTGTGTGTACACATGCATGTACTTGTGCTTGTATGATTGTGTTTTTATATTTTAGTTTTTGAGCACGAACCTCGCGTTGAACCCAGGGACTTATGCAAGATAGGCACAAAAACTCTACAAGAAAACAGTCTCTCCAGTCCACTTTTACTTTGGCTAATTTACCTACATTGTTTTTAAACTTATGTAGTGACCCAGACTTAACTTGAACCCATGGTTCCCCAGTTTTGGTATCAGGTGTTCTGGTCTTACAATGACCATGTCACAAGGACTTGCCTTTCAACTGTTTTTTTTTTTTTTTTAAAAAAACTTAGATTGAAATCAGTTTGGTCTTGTGTAACTCGTTCCGTCTCTTGAATGCCCTTTTGCAAACTGCTTATTCTAAGCCAAGGGGAAAAGTGATTTCCTGTTTAAATAATCTTGATGAATAAGGCATGATTCTTGGAGAAAAAGAATTCAGAATCGATAACATGCTGATTTGTGTAACAACATCTAAGGAACTGAGAACATAATGTCTCCCAAATTTATTAAAAAAAATTCTGGCTTTTTCCCAGAAGACATATTAGCACTTGGATTTTTTTTGTGGGGGGGGGATAGGGGGTGCTAAAACATCGTTTTAGTACAAACTGTATGCTTATATATAAACAATTTTAAAACTATCCTAAAATTATGATAAAGAGCAGTGGGGACATAGTTCAATTTGTAGAGCACTTACCTCATTTTATCCCTAGCATCATTAGAACTGGCCCCAGGGATACAGGATGCTAATTCCAGTCCTTTGGGTACAGAAGAAGAAACAGGAGTTCAAGGTCATTCTCATCAATATAGTGAGTTCAAGGCCAGTCTATATTTATGAAGTTTCCTAATAATTAAAAACAAAACAAAAAGTCAGGTTTCACTAACTTGCATTTTTGCCACTTCAGTGAATATTAAATTTTACACAATATGACAAACAAGCCAGTGGCATTGCTGCACCATGTAATCAATGGCTAGTTCCTGGAGAAACTATCAGATAGTTAATCAATAGTGAATTATTAATGAAGAAATAGACAGGGTACTTAATTACATTAAGAACTGAGGGGACCTGCATGTGTCTCATAGTTCAGTTTAATGGATGGTTATTCAATGTGGTTGTATTGATCACCTATCCCAAGTTTTATTTTCATAGATTATTTATGATGAAATTATTAGATGACCATTTTATATATAGACTGATGCTTGGAGACCTTAAATTAATAAGGATTTAATAGAGATAAATCAATGTTTATGATATCTTATTGACTTTAAAGCTCTCACTAATACATTGCATTACATTTTCATTCATTAGTTTCTGGGACTGAAGATAGTGGTGGGGAATGTTTTCAGATAATGCCAATAGCATTTTTATTCCCTATGACAGCCTAGGGAATGATAGAAAGTTTCATTATAAATGGCAGTTTGCAGCCACAGGGATTTCGTTGACCTATCCTTTTGTTCAAATTTCATTTTAGAGATAAGTTTTTAAATAGAGTAGTTAAAGTAGAAAACTTAAACACATCTGGTGTTTTGGCCAATCATAAAATCTACTGGGGCAAGGAAAGGAAAGCTTTAGACCGAGCACCTGGTCGGGGTTCAATTTGCACCCCATCTTACCAGGTACACCTTCTACTTTCTTTCTTTTTTTTTCCCCACACCTTTTTTCTCATCTGTATTTACCTTTTAAAGCAGAATGTGATTGGGCACTGTATTTCCACTCACAAGCCTTGCTCAGTTACAAGACCTAGGGAAGCTTAGGATTTTGTTATTGGTACAAGCCACATGGGGAATTCCTGTTGTTTTAGCTTGTGTACTTACTTCTAAGACTGGTACATGCAGAACTATAGGGGATGAAAAATTTTAAGATGAAACTTAAGCCATCTTAATTTTTTTTCTGTTAAACATGAACTTATCTCAGAACACTTCCAAGTGAAATTATTTGGTCTACTTGATCATCAACACGTTCTACTCGAACAAAGAGATCTTTCTGAGGGAGCACATTTCCAATTCATTAGATGCTCTGGACAAGATCTGATACGAGAGTCTGATAGACCTTCTACTTTCAAATGATGGTCATCATTCAATTTCGTTACCCAAGTTTGAATTTGAAATATTACTATAAACAAATATTTTAAACAAACTTATATGGAAAGTCAATGTTCTCTATCATGTAAATGAAACTCAACATGGCAGAAATATTCCTGAGACGTGCTGGGTGCCCTTGATTTTAATTCCAGACCTGCTCTAAAGTTACTTTCTAGTAATTGCAAAACCATTGAGATTTTACAGAATTTAGAAGCCTACCCTTTGAAATGGGTCGTTTCCTCACTCTTGTGATTTTAAGATGCTTATCATCCTCCGATCAATAAGTCTCAAAAATTCATAGAATAAACCTCAATTTAGAATCTTTCCCAAAACTTTAACAAGCTTTAGGTTTGTGCGGAGGTCAAACACAGCTCTGCCCCAGATTTCTAAACTTGGGGTGGGAGGGTGAGAATTTCACCCATGAACCTTCTCGGCGTCTCTGTCTCTGGGCTGTTGGGCACCATTATGTTAAGTGAGTTCAAGATGGTGAAATGGGGGAGAGAGAGAGAGAGAAAGAGAGAGAGAGAAAGAGAGAGAGAGAGAGAGAGGGAGAGAGAGAGAGAGAGAGAGAGAGAGAGAGAGAGAGAGAGAAAGAGAGAGAGAGAGAGAGAGGGAGGGAGGGAGGGAGGGAGGGAGGGAGGGAGGGAGGAAGGGAGACAGACAGAATGATTCATGTGCTGAAGAGAGAGACAGATCCGAAGAGGCAGGGGTGGTGATGAACAGGCTGAGATAGATGTCCTGCTTGCCTCCCAGGGCCATGACAATGTCATCCTGGGCTTCTGCCAGGGCCCTGACTTGGTCTGTGACCCTGATGCAGCTGTGGGTGTCTATGTTGATGTCCCTAGCTCTTCTTACCACCAAGGTCCCTGTGGACAATTGGAGACTGGCCACTCCATTTGTTCAAGCTGATGTTCAAGGGATGTCCTCCCACAGGGTCATGCTGATCCAGGATTTCTGCACTGCTAACTGGGACCATGGTGACGTCCAAACCAAGCTGCTGCCAGAGGCCATGAATGTGTCCAGGTCAGTGGCTCTGCGACACTTAGGCTCTGAGTTGACCTCCATGGTTCCTGTTGCCACCAAGGGCTGTGCAGAGGCCTATAGTCTGGGCTGATACCTTGGTCCTTGTTGATTTTATAAGGTCAAGTTTCTGCTGGAGCCATATGGACCTTGGTGACCCAGCTACCACCACTCAGGCCCATAACCAGGGCTGTGAGGTAGCTCACTCCAACACCTACCTTATCTATCAAATTCTGGAGCATGCGAAGGGGCTGGACCTGCAGATTCAAGCTACAAGATCTCCATGATACAGGAAACAATAGAATATCCAGCCCCAGTGAGAGGCCAGTATCCAGGGTATAGCAGCAGTCAGGGGCCTTGACTCAGACCAATGACTCCTTGCAATAAACACTTGCAAGAAAATCTGTATGAACTTAAATTTATATACTGTGTCCATACTACAGCTTCCATACTAAGAAGTTTTACAATTTGTTTTTCTTGTTTTGCTTTTTTGGTTTATACTTTCAAATTTTGTTTTGTGAGGGTGGTTGCAAGGGTAGAGGGCAGAAGCAAGGGGACTAGGAGATCAGTGGAACTGGAATGTATTATGTGAAGGGCACAGCTAGTAGTACCATGTCCCTAATCGGCAACTCAGTGGTGGGAACTAAGGAAAGATGCTCTTCCTCTTACCTCTACTGCCTTCACCTGGTGAGGGAGCTGACCCACCCTTTACCAGTTGCAACAATTGGGGAGTAAGTCCTGCATCTAGTCTGGGCAGCACAGTTGAGCTGACCCTGTTGGCAGGTGAGCCAGTCAAGAACGTGAGCAGGGGGAGACCTGGCATATGGAGGAGTGGGTGGAGGAGACTTGCCTTCCTCCCCTATCAATACCTGAGATAAATGAGAGACATAGTCCTGAGGTCGTAAGTGGAGGAGAGTTTCCTCTGCCCTCCGCCAGCTGCAATACCCAGGAGAACAGGCCCTGCACCTGACCTGGGCAGCACAATAGAGCCAATCCTGTTGGTGGAGGTGTGGGTGGGCCAGCCCAGAAATTGTGAACATGGGAGGGCTGTCTCCATTACTCAGCTTTCATGTGGCTGTATGGGTGGGGGAGAGATGGCATTCCGCCACCCCACCCCGACCCACCAACATCTGAGGCAGGTGAGAGAGCTGGTTCTGAGGTCCTAAGAGAGGGAGAGCTATGATCCTCATCAGCTGCAGCACTTGGGAGAGTGGCCCCTACTTCACCTGGACCACAAAGTAGAGCTGGCCCTGAAGGTGTAGGTGTGGGTATGGGAGAACAGACGCTGAGGATGGGAAAGCAGGAGAACTGGCCCTGCCCCTTGCTCATTGCTGCAGCGGATGAACTAAGCCAGGCAATACAGGAGAGCTCACCTTGGTGCTGAGGACAAGGGAAAGCTGATGGTCTGATCAACCCTGTAACTACCCAGACCTAAAATCAGGGCTATGAGTTGGCTCAATGAAACATCCACCCCATCTGTGATCTGCTGGAGCACATAAAGGGACTGTTCCTGCAGACACAAAGTTGCAGCATCTCCAGGACACAGAGCAAGAACGGGATAACCAAGAGGAGCCCCAGTGAGGGCCCAGTATTGTCAGCGTCGCAGAAACCAGAGGCCTTGAATCAGGCCAATGACTATCTGCACTGAACACTTGTAAGTTAATATATATGGATAAAAGGGAAAAAATAATAAAAAGTTGTATAAAAAACTTTAACAGATATTCAATACCTTGGTTAACAATTGTCTTCAGTTCAGAGTGGTAGCACAGAATTTTGCACCCAGAATAAATGTGTGTGTGACCTTTCAAGAGCAAAGCTAAGCTGACTTTATTAACGTTTAGTGAAATGCTTAGAATCTCTGATGAGAATAATTAAGGGGAATGCTTGCTAGAGGAAAAGCAAACCTCCCTCTCTGGCTGCTAGCGTTAAGTTGAATTGCTCGTGGAGTCAGTTCTAGAGTCAAAGATGGGGTTCTGTAATCCTTCCTAGGATATAAAAGCAAAAAATGCTAGGATGACATAGGTACTTTAATCACGGAGGTACTAGGAACCTCATTTTCTGATCCTTTTGTAGTATGCTTTTACAAATTATTACAGTTTTTTATATGACTAAGTTTCTTCAAACAACTAAAACCTAATAAAGTTAGCAAAGACATGAGTGGTTAGACATGTCTCTAAATCAGTTTCTGTTAGTCTGAATAGACCATGATAACCTTACAAAAATCCATACTTCTCCAAAATATCTGATAATTTATAGTCTAAGGAAAAATGATATAATACAAGCCATCTTAAAAACTTCTTTAAAAAAAGAGTTGAATCTGAGTTACATACATGGAATGCTTTTGCAAATTTAGATTACCTACAAACAGATTTTAATTAATAATCCCTTTTGCATAAGTTTTAAGCTAACTTTAGACTTTCTACTTCAGCAGAAAAGCCAGGAGCAGTATGTAAAAGTCAAAAAATAATGTTCATGATTACAAAAACTGCAAGATGAGGTCTTGAATTATCATTGACTTTGGTCTAAATGATTTGACCTTGGAAGACAGTGCGATACCCTAGGACTTGAAATGCTGACTGCACAAGCAACATCCTACCAGTAAAATTGCAGCTATCTTGGTGGTCTCTGGTGCCAGGGTAACCTATCTCTAACTATCAGCAAGCAAGTGCAGCAGATGGCCTAATGTATCATCAACTGCAATGCAGAAGGAACTGCTGCTAAATTCTGCTTACTGGCATCAGCAATAAGTTATTCGGGTTAAAGGTGAATGTATCTTATTTTCTCATCAGCGTTTAAACAGAAGATGACCTTGTTACGTGAGAACCTTTGAAAGCCAAGTGTAAGCCTCCTCTAGTAACTACCAGATCCAAGTCTCTCTATGGGAATATCATTACAAAACTTTAACTCATTTGTTTAAGCAGAGAACATGATAAAACGAGGCCACTTCTGCATACAAAGATTCTGTAATTCATGTTTGTTACTTGCTGCAGGGTGAATATACTGATGTAACTTATTTAAGTCACTGAGACTAGAATCTCTCTCCTTATCAGCACTAACTGAAAATAAAATGGGGGAGTGCAAAGAATTACATTTGTCCCAACTAGTAAGAAATAATGTATGATATTATAATATTTATTTTGTTTTGTTTTTGTTTCTGTGTTTCTTCATGTCATACTCTTGAATTCCATTTTCTTAGCCTTTTATATTACCTCATATCTAGCCTGAGTAGTTTTTGGGGGAGTATTTCCTTTTTCTATATTATTCTATAAGATTTTCTCTGTTATTTCTCCAAACCTCTAACTCAGAGACTTCTCTGTTGTTATTAAGTTACTCCTTGTTCTCAAATTTTCTTGTTGTCCCTCTCTTTACTTAGTTATTAGTACTCCAAGATCTAAAAATCTATGGGCTATAGTTTTGTCTGACCATGTCATCCCTTGGTGAAGATAACTAACCAAGAAGTCCTACAAAGAACCAGGTGAACACAGAAAGTAAGTGTGGGGATGAGTGAAAGGGAGGACATCTGCTTCTCAACAGATGTGCAGAATAAAACAGATAAAAACTATGAGAAAGCACAGTAACACAACACTTTCCCAAACTCGTGACTCCCCAGGAATTAAAACTAAAGGTAGCAGAAAAACAAATGCCAGGAAAGTCTTTCCTTTCCTCTGTCCTTGCTTTTTCAGGTTTTCTGCAGGATATCTGGCAGGAATGGTTTTTTATTGAGCTGTTTTGATATTTGAGTTTTTTTTCAGTTCTTTTTATATCTAGATACTAACCCTCTATAAGATGTAATTGGTAAAACTTGTTCCACTATGGAGGCTGATGCATTGCTCAAAGGATTGAGTTCTTTACTATACAGAAGCTTTTAACTTCATGAGTTCTTATTTATTAATTGTTGGTCTTATTGCCTGTGTTGTCCTGATCAGAAAATCCTTTTCTATGCTAATGAGTTTTATTCTTATGTCTATCAGATCCAGGGTCTTTGGTCTTACGTTGAGTTCCTTGGACCATTTGTAGTTGAATTTTGTTCAAGGTGTTAGATTTGGAACTATTTTCTTTTTTATTAATTTTATTGAGCTATACCTTTTTCTCTGTTCCTCTCCTTTCCTCCCCCCCCAACCCTCTGTCATGGTCCCCATGCTCCCAATTTACTCAGGAGATCCTGTCTTTTTCTACTTCTCAGGCCAATTATATCCATGTATGTTTCTCTTAGGGTCCTTATTGTTTACGTTTTCTGGGGTTGTGATTTGTAGGCTAGCTTTCTTTGCTTTATGTTTATAAACCACTTATTAGTGAGTACATATGACAGTTGTCTTTCTGGGTCTGGGTTACCTTACTCAATATGATGTTTTCTAGCTTCACCCATTTGCCTAAAAATTTCAAGAGGTCATTATTTTTTTCTGTTGTGTAGTACTCCATTATGTAAATTACCACATTTTCCTTATCCATTCTTAGGTCAAGGGACATTTAGGTTGTTTCCAGGTTCTGGCTATAACAAACAATGCTGCTATGAACATAATTGAGCATGTGTCCTTGTGGTACAATTGAGTATTCTTTGGATATATACCCAAAAGTGGTATTGCTGAGTCTTGAGGAAGGTTGTTTCCTAATTTTCTGAGAAATCACCATTCTGATATCCAAAGGGGCTGTTTCCATTCTTCTACATGGAGACAATTAGTTTTATCAGCATCATATGTTGAAGATGCTATTTCTCTAGTGTGCAGAGAGACTGTCTTAGTTATTTCTCTATTGCTGTGAATGACAACATAACCAAGGCAACTCTTAAAAGAAAGTATTTGAATTTTATCTTGCTTACATTTTCAGAGTGTAAATCCATGATTATCATGTCAAGGAAGCAGACAGTCCTTGCGCTGGAGCAGACGCTTGAGAGATTTACATTCTGATCTGAGTAGGCGGGGGGGGGGGGGGAGATTTCTGAAATTGCAAAGCCAACCTTCAGTGACATACCTCCTCTAACACAGTCATACTTTATCCAACCAGACCATACCATACCTACTAGTCCATCCCAAACAGTTATTTTAACTGGGGATCATTCTTATTCAAACTAAACCATTTACAGAAACTTTGGAATATGATATGTATATCAAACATCTCCCCTTAAGGCTTAGGGTGCTATGTAGAAGAGTTGGCTAATTGTAGGAGCCAGAGATGTAGGATGACTTCTAGGAAACAATCTTCCAGATATAACAGGGCTGATACAGGTATACCCTCACAGTGACTGTGACTTAAGCACAGGCTTAAAACAGACAAAATCCCTGAGAAGGGGAAATAGACAAAAAATACCATTGCTAACCAAGAAGATATTTGCAATTGATACCAACTGAGAAAAGAAAATTCAATTTTTTCCATTGTAAGGGCATTGGGATTGTTCACCACAATCCAAAGCAGGTCTCATACCCAGGAATAGGTGGCTAACACAAAATTGATTTCATGTCTTTTTATGAGCTTTTTGTTCCATTTTGTGGTTTTTTTTGTTCATATGTTTTAACTTTTTTGTTTGTTTGCTAACAGAGAGCATGAAAGAACATGAACTTGGTGAGTAGGAAGGTAGAGAGAGAGGTTCTAGCACAAGTTGGTGGAGGGGAAAGGATTTGGTCATATATATCATATGTAAAAAAATTTAGTGTAAATATCCTACTCAAAAGTAAAATTAAATTAGAAAACAGAATTTAAAAAGATAACAAAACCCCCCAAGCAATACAAAAGAGCAGCAATCCAGATAAAAGCAGAGATTAATTAAATGAAAAACATAAAAAGAGTAGACAAATCTATGAAGGAAAATAACAGCTCCTTAAAAATAAAAATAAGCTTTTTGCATACAGCAAAAATGAGAACGCTCCAACAGCTAAAATGAGATAAGAAGTATGATATTACAGATATTGAAGATATTGAAAGAGTAAAGAGAGAATTCCATGAATAACAAAATGTCAGTATTTTGAACTTAAGCCAGTTCTTCAAAAATTATAATTGTAAGAATTTGTATGAAAAATGTTGCAAAAATTTTACAAGCTCAAACAGATCATCAGAGGATGCAATTATTAAGTGTAGTTTATAAAGAGGGTTGATAGATGGTTCAGTGGTTGGGAGTACTTGCTGGGTGACTCTCAGTGCACACACGACGGGTCACAATAACAATCTGTGGTTCCAGTCTGAGGGTATCCAGTGTCCTCTTCTGGCATCTTTAAGTGTTAAGTACCCATGTGGTATACATACATACATACATGGCAGGCAAAACACCAACTTCAGATGATTTCCCTGGATAATTTTATCAGATTTTTGAGGACACAAAGATGAGTACATATAATATAGAAGGGAGGATGGGTCTGGGAGGTGTCAGAGGTGAAGGTGAAGGCATTATCTGCTTGCCTATGATTATCTAGTTACTTGTGAACTCTCTCAATGGAAAGTTGGCTCAGAGGTGCATGATATATAGCTACACACCCTCCCTTAACCCTTTACGAATAGAGGTTGGTAGTCAATGATGGGTAAGATCTTTCTCCCTTTAGGAAACCTAATATGTGCATGATAGAATGTATGTACTAATAATGGGCAAGTCTGGAAAGATGAAGAAGACAACCTAAGACAGGCACAATCATTTGTACTGTGGCAGGAGTACAGGCTTCAATAAATAAATTTAAAAAGGGGGGAATCAGTGGGAGCTTACAGAAGTAAATCCATTCTACCTTGACCAAAAGTCAGAGAGCTCAGACTTGTTCTTGCTCCTTCAAGGTTATATGACAGAAAGTTAAGGTGTGGCTACTAACAGGGTGTTTTGACCTCGGGTGTGATTACTTGATGTCTTAGATATTAAGAAGTTAATTACTTTGTTTGTTCTTTGTATCTTGGTAAAGAAGTCTTTTGCCTTCCCCCTCTTTATTGGATTGGGATATATAAAGGCTATGAGCAATAAATGTGAGGCTTGTCTTAGTGTCTACTGGATGCCCTCCTGACTCTAAAAAAAGAATTAACAAAAATATTTTAAATACTTAAAAAATAGAACCAACACTAATTCTGCACAAGCTATCAAAAATATAGTCAAGATGTCAAAACTTTAATATAAGACCAATGCTCCTACTAACTCTAATCGATTAGGGGGAATGGAAATAATAAATTAAATATAATGACCTTGAATGAAAATAGAGGTTAAAGAACCCCCACAAAATGCTGCATATCAAATATTTTTCTGTGTATAGTATGAACAAGTGAGATTAATTACACAAAGAAAAGAAGAATTAAGCTATTCAAAAACTAATGCAATTTGTCATATCAACAAAATGAAATCAACATTACAGAAAATTAATTTTAGTCAAATAAACCATGCTAACTTATTATAGTTAAAATATTATCTCAAATGATTTGTAAAGTAATCAATTTTATTTATAGACCTAGTTAGTTTTAAAATTACAATTTTTATGCTTTTTTTATAAATAATTCAAGCTACTGTGAGGTGAACAGGATATAATTTTCATCTGGTCCCTGAGAACAGCATAAAATACCTTGAATAGCTTATTATCATTCTTCACTTAAGCATAGGGAAATATGGGAGTATACATTTTTATATATACTTTTCAGCAAAACTAAAAAACATTAAAATTCATACTAGAAAAATCTCTGCATTACATCAAAATTATCAGTTATGGAAATCTTTTTTTTTCTTTTTTTTTCAGTTATGGAAATCTTATGCTTGAATATTAAGCTGAATTTTGAATGTCATTAGAAATGCTTGTATCCAGTAATTATAACTTTGTTTTAGACTTGCTGACTTTAAAATGATCTAATAAATTACTAGGAAGTGATGGTGAATGCCTGTAATTCCAGTACTTGGGAAGCAGAGACAGGCAGATATTCAAGGCCAACCTGGTCTATAGAATGAATTTAAAGACAACCAATGCTACACAGAAAAACCCTGTCTCAAAAAGCCAAACCCAGCACCTCCCCCCAAAAAATGTCATAGAAAAATAACATCATTTGTGTGTGTGTGTGTGTGTGTGTGTGTGTGTGCCCTACATGTGTCCTGGTATTTTCAGAAGCCAGAAGAAGGCATGAAAACCTCTTGGAACTGGAGTTACAGGTGTTTGTAAGCTGTTCCGTGTGGGTGCTGGGAACCAACCTGGTTCCTATGTAAGAATGGTAATCTCTCTTAACTGATGATGGGCCATTTCTGATATCCATGGGAGGCCCACCTTCATCTGAAGAGAAACAATGGAGGTAGAACGGATGAAGTGGCAGGTGGGGGAAACTGGGAAGATGGCTGGAGGGGAATCTTTGATTGGGAGGTAAAAACAATAACTAAATAAAAAAAATGAAGGAAGTATTGTTTCTGCATGTTATTTTCAATTATATTAATAATTTATAATAATGTATAAAAATTGACTCCTCTCCTCCATAGATAAGCTCCATAGATTATCGGTAGCACCTAAATAGTGTCTATAGTACAGCATATCCTCAAAACAATCACATCTCTAAAACTAACACAACCCATTTTAGATTATGTAATGAATTTTTTCTGTCAGAGAAATGTACAACCCATGCGTGTGACATTATAATGTCTCTTAACTCTGTTCCTAAACTCTGTCTCCTCTTTTACAACATCCAGGTCTCACTTAACTCTCAGCACTAAAATGTTTCTAACCAGAGGTTTGTGTCTACCATGCAAGCCATCCTCATTCCCTAGAATCCTTTATGTCTCCACTTTTCAATTGTATTAATCAAAATACTTTCTATTTCCAAACCACAAACCAATCTCTGGGTTTCTAAGATGTTTTTAAAATCAGCATCCTATATTCACAAGCCAGTTGTTCTTTCTTTCTGTATTGTCTTATTTTCTTTGCATTGATGCAAACATAATGAATCATCCAATTGAACAAGTGCTGAGTTCATTAATTTGCAGAATTACAACAGCGTTTCATATTCAAAAGAACTATCTCAGCTGGAAACTTATACAAGCACAGACAGAGTACAATATTGGGCTGAACAAGGTTTATGACATCATGTAGAGTATCAACAATTTCACTGATTACAATACCAGTAGCCACTGATACTCATTAATCATCAAATCATTCTACAAAAATGTTAAATTCTAAAGATACCACCATGTTTCCTGATACGGATGTGTTGTAGATTGAAAAGTGTTTTTCAGGTAGCCACACTGTGCTAATAAGAGCTATACATTTGCTGCTCCTTCCATGCTTTACGTTGGTTTTTGGTGTGATTAATAATTGTGAGACAGAGAAAGATTATCTTAGATTGTCTGGGTATGGGCAGGATGCCCACAGGGGGTCATGTAATGGAACCAGAAGATCAGAGCATAAAAAGGAAACCTGACTGTGAAAACTGAGGATAGAGTGAAGAAATATTCTCTAAATGGGGGGGAGGTGTTTTTCAATTCAGAAGACATTTAATTTAAAAGAAAATAATTTAATTATTGACTTTAGTTTCCTCCTTCAAAGCATATATTTATTATTCTTGCTGTTCTAACTTACCCATAGAAAAGGCTCCATAAGAATCATCTCTTTCACTCCACTGACACTTCCAGGTAGCTCGTTGCTTTAGTTTTTCGTTAGTCGGGAAGATCTGTTCTGGAATTACGTCATTTGCACATCAGGTTCCACCCTTTCCATTTGCCACTTGACTTGTTTGTGCACAACTTTCACTAAGTGCCAGTAAAATTCAAAGGTTGCATGTGAGTTTAGTCACCTTCATTGTTCCTGCACACAGAGATGATCATTAATTAAGAAATCAGCACTGGGTGATGGTGGTGCAAAGGTTTAATCCCAGTACCTGGAAGGCTGAGCCAAAGTAGATCTCTATGAGTTTGAGGTCATTTTGGTCTTCAGAGTGAGTTTTAGGACAGGCAAAACTCTCTCTGTGTAAAAGAAAAAAAAGTAATCTGATAACCAGACCATGCACATTTGTAAAACAATGAACCTAAATTCATTTATGTCTTCCAATTGTATTATCTTTCTTATACATGTAGGGTGTGGGGAAGGTGGCCATGTATGTTGGGGGTATCATAGGAAACCCCGAGTGAGTTTGGGGGGAATCATATGAAACCCCGAGTGAGTTTATGCAGTTGATATAAGGCCAAGTGAAGGATCCAAATGCCTCAGATCCATGGATTGCCTAACTCTTCCCAGGGTCGGGCTCCGAGACATGACAAACCTTCCTCAGATCCACATACAAATGCTGGTAAATGATCTTTAGCTAAAACCAGCGTGTGCAGAAACTATCAATCCACTGAATGTCTGCAGCCAGAAATTGCTCCCCATAGAGGCTGCCTATGGAGACCAGCCCATCCACCACCTCCCTTTTCAGCTGTGTATAATAAACCTACCTCCCTTATTCAGATGAATCAAATAAACTCTGAGTTTGCTGCATGTTACTGGTACCTTGTCTTTATCAGAGTGCCTGGATGTCTCCATCCAAGTTTTCCTGTGGGTCTTTTCTTCCTTCCCTCATCACTGCAGTCAGGTCAACCTAAAACTGTGCAGGTCAAGACAGCTTTAGAGCAGCATAGGGGATCCAGAAGCCACAGGGGGTTCCTTGCCCCAGCCCTTCTTCTATTCAGCTGCTTTCAGCTGCCTTCAAGCACAAAGATTTTCAGATAGGCTATTGTGTCCAGATATATATTTTGTGATCTATTTTGTTTCTTTATTTAGGTTCAACCAAAGGACAAGCTGTCTCACAGTAGAAAAGGAAAATACTTGAGACTTTTTCTGAAAATGACCTCACATAACTCTTTCTAAGTGGCCTATTTCTCTTTGGGATTCTGTTCTCAAATAAACTAGCATCTGAGAGACCTTAGCTAACCAAAGGGAACTCAAGAAAGAGGTAGTGCTTATTTGAAAATCTCTAGAGAAGAACCATTTTAAATATGTGGTTTCCGCTTGCTTATTGCACATTGTGTACACATCCACAAGGGACGATCCAGGATGCATATCAGACTTTGAGAGAGAAAGCCTTGCTCGTGAGTTCTATGCTGCTGGTTAGCAAGCAGCGACCTCTGTCCTGTTGGCATTGGTTACTGGCATCCAGCAGGAGTAAGATGTAATACATGTCCCAAACCCTACTCAGCTTTGACATGATCATGGGACTGATGTACTCACTTTGGTTGACCAATACTGACTTCCATGAGCATTTATTTGTAAGCAATTTTCATAGAAATTTACCACAAGGCAATCACAGTTGTGAGAAAGCCAACACATTCCCCAATATGGTCCCCAAGACCTTCTCAATCCTGGGAGCATATAAAACTGGGGCATGTGGGAATGTAACCAGGTATCTAGGAAGAGAATAGGCTCAAACAAGCTAAAATATTCTGAGATTATGCACCTCCAAGAATGTAGTGAAGACAATGAATTTGCTGAGTCAATGAGGTGAACCGTATGCCAATGGCGATGATGAAAGTCCAGTGGGAAGAATTAATAGCATCAACCAGGGGGCTGGAGAGATGGCTCAGAGGTTAAGAGCACTGGATGCTCTTCCAGAGGTCCTGAGTTCAATTCCCAGCAACCACATGGTGGCTCACAACCATCTGTAGTAAGAACTGGTGCCCTCTTCTGGCCTGCAGGCAGAACACTGTATATATAATAAATAATAAATAAATAATCTTAAAAAAATAGCATCAACCTGTTATGTGACGAGAGAAATCAGAATGATCAAAGCAGCCAGAGGAACTGGCAAGCCACACCAGGACTACTTGTGACCCCCTTTGCCCAAGAAGTTTTTATGTGACCCTGTATATATAGGTGCAGAACATATGTAAACAAACATTTATCAATAATAAATAATATTGACATTTATTTGAAAACAATTATTTGGTGTACATTTAATTTTTACAATTTTTAAATATGCGAATAAATCTACGAACTAATGTGATAGGTATAATTATTTTTAGATAAACTATTCAAGGTCCACCAAAGACATAACACTGTAGGACATAAAGCATCTTCAAGACTTTTCAGAGTTGACCGACATTTTGATTTTGCAATATGTTCTGAGAACACGGCTTCACAAAAATACGGAGTACAAAAATAGCAGAAACATCTTTTAAGGCCATTTCTGAAATTCAAAAGTATGTTTAAGCATTTCACCAATGATCTCCTTTCAGGTTAGATTGTTTCAATAGCAGCATGTTCCTGTTCAGCTGTTTTTAATAAACTAATATGTTTATTTTTACAGAATATTTACAGAGTTGGAATATGTATTTGTGCTCAGTATTTTGGGTAGAAAAGTTTAAAAAACAAATATAAATAGTATGAAAACCATTTGCAGAAGGAAAAAGGGTATGTTTTTGCTGTTGGTTTTGTTTTATAAATAAAGAAGCCCCTTACAGAAGTTTTGGAATGAAATTATTATGTTATGACTATTTGGGTCTCATGCACTGACATTTTTCGCTGTATTTTTCCTGTTTGTGAAAATAATTTTAAAAATATCATAAGACCGTCATGCCCCAAGCCAAACTACTCTTTTTAAAGAAGACTTTTAATTTTGCCAACAAAAATTAATTTATTTTTATTATTTTGCTTGTCGTCAGTAGGTAAATAAAATGTGTATTTCTTCTAAAATCAGCTTTTATTGCCCAGAGTTGATGGAAGTTCTGCTCAAACAGATGCTGTCAGTTTAGACTCCAGCCAAGTTAGCAGATCGTTTGTCCTATAGACCTCATCGCACGGAGAGAGGGTTGATACAAGGCGGAGCTCGTGGGAGAGCACATCGGGACAGATTATCTCAGAAAAACAAATTTTACTGCTGCTCTAGACTTTGTATCCCATAGGAATAAAAACTTCACTGGCATTCATACAAGTGATAGGAAGGGTAAGGGACAATCTGCACTTCACATCAGAGTTCCTAGAGGACCCTGAAAGATAACAGAATCTAGAATCTCCCTCTATGTTCTTATTGGCTTGTTTCCCATTGGGATTTTGTGAAATACAATTAATAACTGTCTGTTCCTTCAAAATATGCCCATTTTCTCTTGTGGAACAATCAAAATTGCTTTTAAGCTTCAAACTAGCTGGAAAGATGCCATTATTTCCTGTCCCTATTCTCTTCTTCCCTACAGAAAAGAGGGCCAGTCACTGTCATTTGTTTCTTCCCTTACACTGCTTATTAGACAAGCAATTTTAGATTATTCAGTGGGATCTGAACAAATGAGGAGCAGCCCAACTTTGGGTTTGTGTCTGGAATAAAAGAAGAGAGGACTTTTCTGTCTGCTCTGCTGGTGTTGAATGTCACAACCTTTGACAGAAGTAAAACAAATTGCTTGTATAGAAGTTTTATTAAAGTGGTGGCCTCTTTCTTTGTGACCCTGGGAATATTTCTCACAGTAGAGCCATAACAAAGACTGTATTTAGACTTTCAGCCATAGTTAATATGTGACTCATGGACTACATGTAATCAAGGATAATTGTGAATCCAGCCAACCTAAAATTATAGCTTGCTTTAAATATTTTTTTCAATTTTAAAACTTAATTTTGTAGTTCTCAGACATGAACTTCATAAATGGCAGCATCGTGTTGTTATGTCAAGAGATTCATGGTACAGTGGATAGGAAATACTGTCCACTCAATTCAATCACATGTGCATTTATACACTCACATATGCACACACTCACAAACATATACACACACTTGCAGACTCAGACACACAGACTCACACACACATATACATACTCATTCACACAGGCACACTCATATACACTCACACTCACACACATGCACACACACTCACAAACTGATATCCAGAGATTCACATACACACACGTATGCACACACACACACATGCTAAGACTCACACATATACTTAAACAAACACTAATCTCATACATGCTCACATATACATACTCATACCACACACACACACACATACATTCTCTCTCTCCTCTCCTCTCCTCTCCTCTCCTCTCCTCTCCTCTCCTCTCCTCTCCTCTCCTCTCCTCTCCTCTCCTCTCCTCTCCTCTCCTCTCTTCTTCCTCTCTCTCTCTCTCTCTCTCTCTCTCTCTCTCTCTCTCTCTCTCTCTCTCCTTTAATCCCAGCACTCAGCAGGCAGAGTTCGAGGCCAGCCTGGTCTACAAGAGCTAGTTCCAGGACAGGCACCAAAGCTACACAGAGAAACCCTGTCTCAAAAAAAAAAAAAAAATGGGTGCACCATTGTATAACAATGAAAGAGTTTCCATTACTCTGTGTCTTTGCCGGCAGATAATGACGTCATTCACTATTTTGTATTCTGGGTGGTTTCAGTGGTTGTGTAGAAATCTCACTGTTGGTTAGCTCACACTTTCTTGATCACATATGAGATGAAGATCACGTCATGAGTTATTTTCCCATGTTTATGTTTTCTTATCTGAGCTGTCTGCTTAAAAATTCAGTTCACATTATTATCAGGTTTCTTATTTTCTTGTTGTTGTTAAGGTTAAGTTCTTTGTATATTTCTGCTGGTTTTTGAAATACATTGTCGCAGTATGTAGATTAGCCTTTTAATCTCTTGTCCTATCTTTTTTAGGGGGGATGATTATAATATCCAGGGAAATCTAATGGCAAGTTTTTCATTCTATAAATTATGCTTTTGATATTTTTGCCATATTTTAAAATATTCTATAATGTTTAAAATCTGCAGTAAAGTCCAGGAAAAAATTTGCTGCTGAGTTTCTTGACTTTTATGAAGAAGAGATTCTTCGTCTGGCACCCTGCCTTTATTTGTCCCATCTTGACTTAGTAAGCCATACCTTAATTTCCTTTATTATCGCATTTAACAGGACATGTGTCACATATGAAGGTACATCCATAAGAATAATAGCTCAGTTCTCAGTGGAAACTTTAAAAACCAGAAGGGCCTGGAACAATGCAGTCTGATCAAATTCACTATCTTACTCTTAGCAAAACAGAGAGAAAACTATCCTTGGTTTTACATGGAATCGCAAAAGACTATATATAGCTAAAATAATCTTGAGCAAAAAGAACAGTGTTGGCGGAATATCCCCTCGAGAACTTCAGATATATTACGTTGCTTGTAACACACACAATATTGCTCTGCACAAAAGGAGACATGTAGACCAAAGGAGCAGAACACTGGTACATGTAACCTCAGTCCCTTACTATTTGACAACAATATCAGAGCGTGCTCCCATAAAGTCAGCCATGGTATCTGGAGCAGAGCACTGAGGATAAGGAAATGTCAGATTGAGACAAATTGAGACAGAAAACACAGGATAGATTCAGAGGACTGCCAGCTTATTCTGGACAGTCGCGTGTTTATTTCAAAGCCTACTTATGTGCAAAAGCAGAACAAAGCATAGCACAGACAGTCGGTATCTAACCACAAGACCATTCCTGTCCTTGAGTGAGCAGTTTCCTATCTATCATGCACTTGCGGTTCACAATGTTTCAATTTCTATCTTGATGTTCCTAAGGTTTGGCATCGGCAGTATACTTTCAGCTAGATTGTGTGTTCTTTTCTCGTGGCCAAAATGCTCTTTCCCATGGGCTTTATCAGAACATTCTCACAGCCCACAAGGATATTTGGAGCGAGCAGAACAGGCAAGCTTTAACTCAAATGACTTTTAAGTCAGAATAGACTTCAGATGGAAACTTAGTCGCTTGTGGGCTACCACGCAAAGATGACAAAAACATAGTCTGGAGAAAAGAAGGTGTCTTCAACAAACTGTGCTATGAAGACTAGACGGCCTCATGAGATCAGTAGCTTATTGATAGCCTTGCACAAAAACTAACCTCACGTGGCTCAAGACCTAAATATGAAATCTGAGACCCTGAAACTTCTCGGGAGAAACATAGACAGTATTATGCCTGAGATATGTGTCAGAAAGGAACATTTGAATGGATTAATTTGCTCAAGAATTAAGGCCGATAATTGAGAAGTGGCATGTCATGAAACTTCAAAGCTCCTAACAGCTAAAGAAATAATCAAGGTGAAGATCAAGCCCACAGAATGGGAGAGGATCTTTGCCAGTTACACATCTGACAGAAGACTAATATCCAGAATATATAAAGAACTAAAAAATGTCAAAAAACAAAACAAAGAAACATAAAATACAAAAATAAAATAACAAAAAACAACAACAAAATTGACCCATTGAAGAAATGGGCCTGGAACCCCCCCCCCCAATATATATCACCTAACAAAACCAGACATGAGCATGCCGCTTCTGCCTTGTTAGCAGGGACTTTCCAAGGGACTATGAAAGCATACAACTATTGCTATTTTCTTGGTTGCTTCTTAGAGTCACCATCCCCCAGATGCTGAAGACACCATGCACATCAGATACAGGGTCCAGAGGCCACTGAATTGAAACTTATCTGAATATCTTCTTCCTGAGTACCAGAAGGTTTCATCCAAGTTCCCAAAGGGAGAGGCAACTAGTAAACCTACCCAACTATGATGCCTACGAACCACAACAAAGGCCAGCCTGGAGGAAAAACCATAACTGCACAGGAGTGGCATATATACCTGGGAGGTAACCAGTAGCTCTCTAACGGGGTTAAAACCTGCTCAACAAGAGGGGAAACATATACAGTACGGAAAACTAGTGTTAGTGAAGTCACAGATACTGGAGGAGAATCTGCAACCACTACTTTACTAAACCAGCATAATCCCAAACAATTTACAATCCTTTGTCCTTATCCAAAGATAAATGGAGTCTCTGGTCCTCATCAAGGAAACTTCTCTTTTCAACAGTTAGTAATTGGCCATTAGAGAACACTACAACCGATTCAAATACAGAGTTGTAGACTCTTGTACCAATATATATTTCTACAAAACATTTCGCATTCATGGAACATTGAAGAGGAAGGGGTGAAAGGATTATTGAGTCAGATGTTTAGGGTGTCTGCTGTGAAGTCATGTCTCCTTGTACTGCCTGAAAATGCACTCATAAAGATTTACCAGGATGATTGTCTCAACAGGACTAGAACAAGGATGATACCAATATACATACCAAAGTGCGTGGAGGAAGAGTTCATGTGGCCTCAGCCCTACACAAAAAGCTACAGGCAACTGAAAAGCTGAACGCAGGAGAAACAGTCTTCACCTGTTAAGAGCACACCAATTGGTTATCCAAATGGTCAGCCCTGAAAACATAGGTAGAAGTAACATTATGAATATTGAGCAAGTTATACATAGGAATGTTTATATCTGTCTACATATATGTATGTAATAGTAATTAATGAAAAAAGAGGCCATGAATCTAAAAGAGATTGGGAAAGTATATAGGAGGAATTTTAGGGAAGAAATGGAAGGAAGAAATATTGTGATTATAATCTTAACAGTAAATTTTTTTTTTTTTTTTTTTTTTTTTGGTTTTTCGAGACAGGGTTTCTCTGTGGTTTTGGAGCCTGTCCTGGAACTAGCTCTTGTAGACCAGGCTGGTCTCGAACTCACAGACATCCGCCTGCCTCTGCCTCCCAAGTGCTGGGATTAAAGGCGTGCGCCACCACCGCCCGGCTAACAGTAAATTTGTAAAAGTAAATTTCATATCCAAAAGTAATAAAAATTGAATTTCAATAGAAACCTGCTGCGGGAGGAACTTCCGCTCCTTCAGCCAATAGCTGCTGAAATACCAGCCCACTGGGGCGTGGTCTACTTATCTTTAAAAAAGAGCGGCAAGCCTCGGCCTGCTCTCCTGGTTCTGGTGCTTGCTTCCCGCTCCTGCTCCAGCGACTAGGCTCCTTTCCTGAAGGTTGGTGTTTTGTAAGTTTACCCCTAAAATAAATACCCCTTTAAAACTGGTGTGGGATTGTTTCGCGCATTAGAAACATAATACTCATCATGTGAATAAACAACAAAAAATTTTAATGATCAAATTGGCAAAATTAAGAATTGTATTATGTATCAGGTACTTAGCTAAAATATATAATACCTATGTACATATAATACATATATTGCTTGTCACTAAACTTCCAATAATAACTCCCATATTGCTTTTCAATTTTATTACTGTCATTACAATAGTAATATAGCCATCTAGTCAAACACTTTAACTTCCATGTTAAGCTCTACAAAAAAAGAATACTCGTATTTGTGAATGTTACACTACATTAAGTTTCTCATGCAATTTGCCAGAAAATAAGCTGTTATTTGGCTCTTACATTGTTTTTTATTAATGTGCTTCTTAAAAAAATTATAGCTCTGAATCTTTCATTGTGTAGCTTTTTTTTCCCTGTTCTCTCAATCCAGGTTTTCTTTCTCCCCAGTGATGTTGGTTCCTCTCTGCATGGTGATGATGGTGTATTTTTCTCTCATTGATTTGATGGGCAGAAAAATAAAACCAAAGAAAAATGCAAAAACCTAGAATCTTCTCTTACTTTTGCAAATTAATGATGTGAAAAAGTTAATAATTTATAATTAAAACAAGAATTTCAATCTATTTATTATGACTTATTATATAATCTGTTTATCTAAATACAATTTAAAAATAAATTCAGAACATTTTACACTTATTTTCTATTTCTAGGATTTAAAACATTTTTTTTCTGTAACTTTTAAACAAAATATTCAAAATTTTGATAAAGATTTTGGTATAAGTGAACCATTAAATTTTATGTAAGTATAGTTCTAGGAAATGCTTATAGTCCTTAGGCAAAACATTTTCATTAATGTATAAAATTGCAAAATATTTTTTGAGATCGAAAATTATGGCCATATATAATTGAAATATAAATATATTTCTGCTAAAGTTATATTTTTTATATTATTTATTTCCCCTCCTAGCAATTGCTCCCATGTCAATGAGATTTAAACTGTTACACTCAAATGCATTTTGCTCTTGCTCAAAGCAAAATTTAAAATGAACATAGAAAAAATATTGTAATGGCTGTTTTTTCTTCTTCCTTCCTTCCTTCCTTCCTTCCTTCCTTCCTTCCTTCCTTCCTTCCTTCCTTTTTTTGTTTTTTGAGACAATGTTTCTCTGTAGCTTTGGAGCCTGTTTTGGACCTAGCTATTTTAGACCAGGCTGGTCTCGAACACACAGAGATCTGCCTCCCTCTGCCACCCGAGTGCTGGGATTAAAGGTGTGCACCACAAATACCTGGCATGTAATGGCTGCTTTTCAGTTTTATATTTAGCTATTCTTATAATTAACATTTAACAGATTTCTAGTGTGTTCAATATTTTTTTCTGATAGCTTCTGGCTCAGAGAAAAATGTTTAGCCAATAAATAAATACAAATATGCTAATCATCTACTATATTCTAGAAACTGATGTGGGGTTATAGATATATAAGATACTGCAAGGATTTTACCCTTGTAGAATATGTGGTACCTGAGAAACCCAGATAAGTAGGAGAGTCAGCATTGCAGAGTTCTAGTTCAAATGGAGGGGTAACATACATGCTGTATGTAGAATGATAACAGAAGGGCTCACTTGAATTAGAACATGTTAGCTTCACAAAATAATGAATTTCATCTTAATATTTCATGCATTAATACAATGTGCCATGATTGTATTAATGACCATTACTCTCCCTGTTCCTGTCATTTTTCTCACTGGTCTCCTTACTCTAAAGGTAGGTCACTCCAAAGACCTCCTCAAGAGTGGCACTTAAGGAGGTGTCTACAGAAAGAAAAACAAGAGCTTGTTAATTTCACTTGGTTGTAAGCAAAAAAATCTTCTCTGAATTTGTCCTTTCCCATCCTCTATGAGATTCAGTGATAAAATATATATCTGGTTGGGACAGTTCAGCCTATCTCTAGAGTTCATTCCTTCTTAGCTTACCTAATCTACAGCTTAAAAGAAATATATAAAATATAAAAAATGTGGAAAAATGAAGAAGAGGGATGAACTGAGAGACTGTTTTGCTACTTACACATAGATATAGACAAGTGGAGAAAAATGTTTTGTTATGTATTTGGAACCTATATGTTTCATCTTTTATGTCACTAATGTTAGTACATTAAATTCAATATATTTAAATATTTTATTTTATTTTTGTTTTATTGAATTTATTTTATTTATTTGTTTTTTTCTTACATAATATATCCTGATTATGGATTCCTCTTTATCTACTCCTTCTAGTTCTTCCCCACTTCCCCCACCTGAATCCACTCCCTTTCTGTCTGTCATTAGAAAATAAACAGTGTTCTAGGGGCTAATAATAAAACAAAATAAAACAAAACAAAAGCAAACACAAACAAACGGAAGGAAATGAGACCAAGCAAAGGCACATGAAACAGTGGGGCACAGAAATCCATTCATTCACGCATTCAGGAGCCCTAAGATTTATACAAAAGACCTGTAGGAGAAAAAAGAGAGGAAATACATAAATAAAAGAAAAATAAAGTAAATTAAAAAGAAACAAAGTAAAGAACTAAGCCCTGACTTCTAAGACAAGGAATCTCCAATGAGGTCATTGAATTCATTTTCTGTTGTCCGTCTATGCTGAATATGGAGCCCACCCTTAGCCTGAGACTCCCTTGAAGTAAACTAAAATTTCATTTGCAATAACTATCAATTGGACATTGATTTTGAGTTAGAGACAGGGGCATGTGTCCCCTTTCCTCTCAGCTCTGGAACTCCATCTGGTGCAGACCCACTCAGACTCTGTACTTGCTGCCCTAGTCACTGTCAGTTCACCTGTGCATCAATCCTGATGATGTAGAGAACCATGGTTTTTGGTGTCTGTAATGATATTACGTTTGTATTTTAAGAAATAAATCTTGCTCAAAGATCACAGAATAAAATAGCCACATGGTCAGCTATACCGACAAGACAGTGGAGGCACACACCTTTTATCCCAATAGCCACACTAGCTCACCATAGAAGCCAGGTACATGCCTTTGAGAAGCCAAGGACAATGGCACTAGGTTTCGATCCTAATACATGAACTGGCTTTGTGGGAGCTTAGCCTGTTTGGACGATCACCTTCCTGGACCTAGATAGAAGTGGGAGGACCTTGGTCTTCCTGTAGGGCAGGGAATTTGGACTGCTCTTCAGTATCGAGAGGGAGGGAGAATGGAGTGGGGGAGGAGAAGAGGAGTGGGGATGGGGGAGGGGAGCGGGAGGAGGGGCATTATTTGGGAGGAGGGGGAGGGAAATGGGAAACGGGGAGCAGTTGGAAATTTTAATTAAAAAAAAAATAAAAAAAATGAGAAAAAAAAATAATTCCAGCATTAGAGAGGAAATTAAAATGGGAGAAGACAGGTCTCGGTTTAATCTCTTTCTGGGGATTCCTGGAAGCAGAACAGCTATTTTGGTCTCAGGTAGAGGCAGTAACCTGTGACTGGCTGATTTGCTTTTTTGATCTTCAGGTTGGACCTCAATATATGTCTCTGGGTTTTTATTATTTGTGCTACTTTTGGCACACAGCATTAGGAGCACCAATTCACAAAAAAGTCATTTGTCTCAGGTATTTTAGCCACTGGGACTGGGCAGAGCTGAATGCGGGGCTCCTGCCAGGGCTAAGTAACTATCTTGAAATAAAGTCAGGATTTTTACTGTTCTATGCAGCAGCAATAAGCCTCACGTCTTCCTCCTCTTTGTCAGCTAATTTGGTAAGACAAGTCAGAATTTCTTTTTGAGACAGATTTGACAATTCAGGAATCTTAAAAGAGGGATTAGTTAAAAGAGAGAATTTTCCCAATATTAAAAAAATAGGGAAAGCCTTTACAATGGAGGAATTTGTGTCTCTGTATAATAATATGCTAGGCAGTTTCAAAATGGAATGATTACATGAGAGAGTATCTAATTTAGATGGGATTTATGTAATGTCAATTGTAAACATTATCAGCTTTATCATTTTTATCTTATCACTAAAAACATTGGTTTATCTGAGTGCTAAGATACAGGCCTTAAAAAAAATCTAAGAAAACAGGTCACAGAGGTATTCAAATCCAGACAGAAGACAGACAGAATTTAACGGAGAGTCAATTTTAACGCTGCGTTATAAAGTAGAGATGAACAGTCTAAGGTTCTCAAAAACCAACTTTAATAAATCCATTAACATTACATGAATTGTCAAATGATAAAGCTCTGTAAGAGCTGAATGGATTCCTGTGCCAATGTTAGATTTAAGGAGATTCAGAAGATTATGAAAACCATATGTAGTCAACATAACAATGAATTTGTGGGGATGTGATTTGTTACAGCAATAGAATACTCAGATCATCATCCCTCCCAATCTTAGAAATGAACCATAAATTAATGTATGTTTCTGGGAAAAATATTAGAAGGAAATGTGTCACTGTGGGGCAGGCTTTGAGGTCTCTTCGTTAACGCTTCGCTCAGCATCACAGCCACTTCCTGGTGCCTCCTAATCAAACTGCAGCGTGCACCATGTTCCCTGGCATGATGAAAATGGACCAAACCTTTGACACTGTAAGTCAGCCAGCCCAATCAAATGTCTTCCTTATAAGAGTTGCCATGGTCACCGTGTCCCGTCACCACAGCAGAAACTCTAAGACTCTAAGACAACAGCATTTGCGACTATTTTCTACTTCATCTTTTTCAAAATGATGAATTATATAGCAGTTTTCTCATTGCTGCTGGAATGGCGTTAATGTACTGAGTGGAAGCTGGTTTATTTGCCATAAAAAAAAAAAAAAACAACTAGACTCTCATCGATGCTGGTGGGTTAATTCTGAACAGCTGCTTGGGGAACTGTTACATGAACAACTTGTATAACCTTCATTATAGCAATGGAAGACTAGATTGATTCAAGCAAAAGAAAATTTCAAGCTTCTTTTTAATTCAAATTAAACACAATTTAAATCAATAACTTCATATCTTAGTGAATCACAAATAGAGTCAACTTCTCTCTGAAATGAATTACCAAAAATCATTTATTCACATTTTGCTTCTACTGTGTTTATTCTTTTATGAAAGAACATTCTGTGTATTGTTAAACCTTGGCCACAGAGACAGAGAACAAGAGTCTAAGCAGTTAAAAGTACCACTTTGAAATCAGTACTGAAGAATTTTTGGAGAATTTATGCCTGCATATAATATGTTTTGATCAAATGAATTTTATGGTCACATTGTTCCAAGCTGAATGTCAGAGAAAAAAATTAGTTAAGAACTTAAACTGTACAGTAATATTTATTTTATTTAAAAAATAAAACATGATCGTGTTTCTATCATTAGACCAGAACAGTAAAAAAACCTGAAATGGTTCCGAAATTCCGGCTGAGAAAACATCTAGGATGTTTGTTTCTTGGTTGACTCTAGGCCAAACCACCAAAACTTTTCAAGTCTACAAATCTACTTCATGATTTCTGAGGAACAGCCTGTCCTAGGCTATTCTCGGCTAGTTGGTAACCTTGATTCTATTAGCCTTGGGTGTGAGGAGGGATAAGCAGAAAGAGAAAGAAATGCTACAAAAAATAGTTTCCTTTTTGTTTTACAATTCTGATGTGTGTTTGCTTTAAGATCAGGTTACAAATACAAATAGTTTTAAGGAATAAATACAAACCCACATGTAAAAATCTGAAATTTTACTCTACCAGATCTCAGAAACTTTTGTTCTTATTTTTTGATTATTTTTAAAACCTCACCACCAGTTTTAGAAATAATGCCCTTTTTTTCTCTCATTCATACCTCTGCCTTCTCCTCCCAAAAAAGACAAATGTGAGGGCATTTTTAATAGCAATGCTTTTCCTAAGTCACTGATTTACAGTTCCCTGACCAGAAGTGTGTCTTGACTTCTACATCTGTGGGAAGTTCATTAATACAGCAATGGAAATATGATAGTTTTTTAATTGCTCTTATTTATTCTCTAGAGTTGTTATGAGTTCTTCATATGTAAAATGCTAAACATTCAGTCTCCCATTGTTTCAATTTTGTACATGATACAAAAGAAAATGAAACAGAAAAACTGTTTGAAGACATCAGCCAGTACCTCTCGGCATTTTAGTGATTTCAGACTCAGTTCTTATATGTCCCTGAAGAAGTATTGCTTTAATTTTGTCTTCAGATTTAGAAGCCAAGGCACACTTCTGGTCAAGACACTTGTAACTTTGGTGATTCAGGAAAAGCACTGGTAGCCTGTGCCTGTTGTACCTTTCCAGTTACTTCCAGCATGTGGCTAAACCTGAGTCAGACGCTATTTTCCTGATTCTCAATCATTTAGGCAATTTTCTTTCTTTGTTTGTTTGGGGGGAAGGGATCACCCTATGGATCCCTCAGGCCTTATACTTACAGAAATAACCCTGCTTTCACCTCCTTTAATACTTTGTATTAAAGAGTTTTGAAAATACCTCTGCCATGTATCTTCAAACAGTTTGTGAACTTGGTCAGGGTAGGATATATTTTCCACGCTCTAGACTAGGACCACCTCATAGGATTTTCTAAGGCAAGAGAAATGTTTTATAATTGTTCTAACCAACAAAATGTCCCTAACCTCATACAGTTGTGGACTATTTGAAATGTGTTTAGCTTGTCCTCGTCCGTGGATGAGCGAATAAAGCAATGTTAAGTAAAATAATCCGTCATCTGAGTAAAGAATCGAGAAAGAAAGCAAAATGTAGGGAGGTTTGTACAAAGCTCTACTGTGTCGCTAACATTTATTTTAAAACATGAGCCTTGGGTTAGGAGAAATAACGAAATCAAAATGTTAAAGTTCAATTAGAGGCAGCAGTGCAATTGCGTACGCATCATCCCTAGATGGCTTAATGCTGCCAGAAGTAATTGCAGTTTGGGAAAACTGGTACGCAGAGAGCTTTACTTTCCAGCGTATCTCGCCATACCCGCGTCTTATATAAATAACCCATAAAAATGCAGTTCTCCAGTTTCAGAGTTTCTTCTTCAAATCAGAGTGAATTTCAATAGTTCTCCTATTTGTACAGCTTGATCCAATGCTTGTTAGACATGGCATTCTAACTCACTCAGCTGCAAACTTATGTAACAGTTCTTGCAAAGGATAAGCTGGCTTGTAATTGTATTAACATAAAATGCTACAGTATTATTAATATTACTTTTAATTAAAAACTAAGATTACCTGTTTCTTACAGAATTGGAGTATGATGAAAACAAGTTTTAGCATGCTAGTTCTTAAAGCTATTCTCTGCCTCTTTTGTCTTTTTTAATATTATTTTTACTTTTTAGTTATAAATTATATGTTTTGTCCGTCCCTTCCCTCCAATTCAACCATCTTATTCTCTTTAAATTTTGTTACGTGTACACACACACACACATATTGAAAAATATATAAATACAACACCCTCAGTCTCTATGGTGTTGCCTGTATATGTATAATCCTAGGACTGACAACTTGGTATTCAAAGAGTTCTTAATTATTTCACTATTAATAAATTACTTGCTTGCTTAGATGCTTAGTGTGTCAAAAATGGAGACTTGAAAGGCTAACATCAAGAGAAAAGAAGATGAACTTAACACACAGGAGTTTTGATTAAACAAATTTCAAATTACTGTAATTTGTGGTTTACCATCAAGTAACCGTGTGGATCGTTCTCTGCAAGGCTTTCACATATACTGTGCAGTATGCTCTCAGTAAACCACAAACCACAAAATAATTTCCAGTCATCAAATATAAAGCATGAAAAATTAGCCCTTAAAATCTTTACTTCAAAGTACATTTGTGTTGTGGCATTTAGCATGACATGTTCATATTTCAGACAATAAATTATATTGTTACTAATAAAATATACCAACTACTAAAGTGTAAAGCATAACAAAGCATTCGTTTAGATGACCACTACTTGAATGAACATAGGATGGGTAAGGACTAGTGGACTGATACAGCTCTCTTCACATAGCTCTGCTTTAAGTTAACTGCTGGGAATGTATTGCAAGACAGTGGAAAAGGGCAGCCTCCAGTTCTTCAAAAAATGCCCCAGCGATAGAGATCTGCCTTCATTACTGTTATTCCATGTACATTATTGTTGTCAATTTCTTCTAATTCGTTTCTAATCACATCTACCTGACAACTGTCTTGCCTTTCTGTATCCACAGCCAAAGTGATGAACAGGCTGGAAAGAATACGAGTCAATGTACACATTTAGATCATTTTAAAACAATCTCTAATTTGACTCTGTCCTTGATGTTTTCTTAGAATCATTTGTTTCCTCTGCCAGCATTTCCCTACTCTCCTTGGTGACTCTATCAAGCTATCGTCTCTAAACCTTTAACCCCCTTTCAGACTTTTCCATTTCTGCAACACTAAGAAGATAATATCCCCTCAACTTTCTGATACATTCAACAAGTAGATACCTTTTTCCCTTTAGGTAAAGGAAGATTTTCCTACCAACAGCACTGCTACATTGTCGAAGAACAGCCTTATATTCCAGAGTAAGAGTATGAGGGTTAGAATATTCAGGGAACACTGAATCTTGCATCCAAACTTCTTTATTCTCTACATGTATCTATACTTTTCTCTAAAAGGGGAGGAGGAGGCAAAAGATTTCATTAACATGATATAAGAAATAGACTTGATTCTTTTGGCTTTTGGTCCAGGTGGAGCTGATCCACATCTATGCCCAAAATATGAATTAGCCACACCCTAAGTCAGAATCTCTTATTTATAGCCACATCTGTTGTCAAGAACTTTGAAAGAACAGAAATACACTCAAAATCTCTGACCTCCAGTCAAGGTGGAAGAGGCTCACATCTAAGGGCCCTCATGATTTCCCCCTTTTTTTGTTTAATAATCCTGTGTTTTTCTTATACGATACATGACTGTGCCTACCTTGTTGTTGTTTTTTTTATTTTTTTTTATTTTTATTTTTTTTAGACTTACCTGTCATTGGTACATACGTTTTGTCATGTACTCTCTGTCTTAGAATCTTACCCTTCCCTGACTTCCAACATCTGTGAATAAAGGGTTAAGGAAGACTGCATCTCTGGGCTCTGTGCACCTTTGACCCAAATTTTTGTCAAGAGAATTAATGACAATGCAAGCAGATAATGCATTGTGATATATATGTATATATATATATATATATATATATATATATATATATATATTTCCAAAACACCTTTAGTAATTGCACTTTCCATACAGGGCCCATATATTTACTTCCCCTTCCATGGTTACTCACTGTCTTGTCTAGGCTCTCTGCTCACCGTGATTTTGTTTTTGTTGAAATACACTATGCTATTTCATTTAAAAAAATTCCTTAACTTTTGAACATACTATTTCTGTAGTATTCCTAGTTAGCTTTTTCTTATACTGGTTGGTGTCTGGCTTAGACTGTGACATGGATATTCGTATGACATCATTATTGAACACTTTCCTTCCAATCTATGAATTAATGGTTCATTTTTGTTCTCTCACAATCTGCTTTGTAAGTCCAACAAAACAATCTTGGTTTTTAAAAAATTTTTAAATTATTTTCAACAGACATTAATATTTTCTGATATTATATATATGTATATATATACACACACACATCACATACACACACACACACACACACACACACATATATATAGTAAGTTGGACAAAAAGAAAAGAGATAAGGAAAGCAGAGTCATGGAAAACAAAATACTGTAAGTTAAAGAATGCTATCAAGTTACCAGATGTGTAAAACTCTTTATTTAAACACCAGTCAAGTCTTAAAACCCCCTGGCAGTATGTGGCAGCATTGTAGCATCTTAGGTTATTTCTATGAGAGAGAAATAGAATGCCATAGTGAATTCAACAGTTCAAGTAGAAAGAATTGTTTTAACTTTTAGTGGTAACATGTATCAATAGAAAAATAAAACAAATGAAACAATCAATACCACATACACACCAAAGCAAAATAAAACCCAAAGCTTCTACCTGACTTCCTGCGGTGATATTTTGCTTGTAATCTAACAGATTAGATTTACCTGAAGATCACACTATGGAGTTAGGCACACCAGTTAGCCACAGAGGTCAGGGAGTAGTGGCACACAACTTTAATCCCAGAACTCAGGAGACAGAGTCAGACAGATCTCTTTGAGTTCAAGGCCACCCTGGGCTCCACGAAGTTGGATCAGTCTAAAAGAGAAACAGAGTTCACACCTTTGATCCCAGCACTTGGGATCACACCCTTTAATCCCAGCACTAGGGAGGTAGAGACAGGAGTGATACGGTTAGGCTGACAGAGGAATATAAGGCGGAAGGAGCTTAGAGCATTCAGTCTGCGGATTAATAGGGACAGGATTGCCATTTTGATCTGAGGATTCAGTGAGGGTAGAAACAAATGACTGGCTGCTCTGCTTCTATGATCTTTCAGCATTTATACCTACACCTGTCTCTTGTGTTTTATTATTAAGACCAATTAGAATTCATGCTACATCTCCCACAAGATTTTTATAAAGTCCTGATTTAGTCTTTTGAAAGTTGCCTTTAGTTAGGGATGTACTATCCCACTCTCTGGCAGATGGAATGTCAATGCTTTTCCAACCAGAGCGGAAGGAACCTTCACAAATTACTTATTACTTCATTGTGCTTTTGAAACATACTCTGGAGAGTAACTGTCATTATGTTCCTCAATATTACACTATAGCTCATTGACTTGACAATGTTATTTGGCTAAAGTGGCGAGTTTTTTTGGCAAACTGCCGTGAGTGCTTTCATCATTCGGAGATTTCCAAGAAGCAAATTGATTAGGTAAATAGGCTAGAATATGGAGGTGACGGACCCCACTCATGGATTGGTGATTGGTTTTTAGCTACTGATCATGATAAAGTTGGCCAGCTTAAACATACGTGCAAAATAGTTGGATATTTACTAAAATATTACGTCTAAGATATGCCTCTTTAAGACCTTGACTGGCAAGATATTTATATCCAAAGATGATTATTCATGAGAAGCAGCTGTCTAAAATCATTTAACAACTCTAATTAGCCAATACGTGTGACTCTGCTGGCTTCATACAGCATCAGCACATTCTGATTGCTTGATAATTATCAAAATTAATTATGATAACTGGGAATAACAAACGAAGAAGGCATGATTTGAACAGCTGATGATTTGGCTAGAGATTTTATTTAGGCTCATTCTACATATAATAAAAATAAGGAGATAACAAGAAATCTTCCAGCTCAGTGGAGACAGTCAAGTACCATCAATTTCTGAAAACTGCTTATGAATTTTTCCAAATACTGGTGAGTTAGTTATTCAAGTCATATTAATATTATGGGATAAGTAATTTCCTGAATGATATGTAAAATTTAAGAATCAAATAATTCTAAATAGTAAATGCATTTAGTGGAATTTAATGACAAGTCAAATGTTACTTGCATTTATAATTTTATATTTTTTTCTATAAATATGAATGGAAAATTGAAACCTATAAAGATGTTACTGAAACAAAAAATCTAATATTTTTAAAATGAATTATATAAAAATCATGCAAAGCAATAAACTCTCCAGCCTTAAAAGTCATAACAACTACATTATTTACTGTTACTTAATATTTTTAGACTCACTTAATCTATTATATCTACAGAAGGACATGCTACACAATGGTACTTAAATACATGCACATTTTCCCAATGCTGAGGTCTGCAATAATTCATTGCTAGTATAATTTGGGCCATAGTTGAAATCAGAATGTACAGCAATTTGTCATTTATATACTTGAATTTATTTATCTTTCTGTTACAGCTTTGTAGGTCTATGTCAGATACTTCTGAGGTGTCACCAGTGCCAACAATCAAGTATTATATCACTGAATTTATTTGTCAATTTTATATAGTCCATTCATATAATCCTATGTATATATGAGTGAAAATATGAGGCAGTCTCTCTTTCCTTTCATTGTTTAATCCAATCCTTATAACTATATTGGATTTAACCTAATAAATATTATAAATTAAAAGCAATTGAAATAGTAGATCAAAGGCTGTCCTTGAAGACATAAAACCTGCTGAATTTCAGACTTGGTACTCATATCATAGAGACAAATATTCAAGACAATGTAGCAAAGGGCTTAAATAACCAAAACCAATTATATAGAATCATCGTGAGACAATGCTTCTCTCACAGGCATAAAAAGTTTTCAGATAATTACTACACTTGTCTTCCTTTTTCTATTCTCTCATTTGATTTAATTACTATTTTAACTTTGATGTTACTCAGGTTTCCCCACGAATATTGTTTTAGATAATTTGGAGTATTTTAGTGTTGTTATTGTAAGGAGTATTTATTGTTGTTATTTGTTGTTTTTTTTAAATGATAATCTAAGGAAGAAAGCATCCTATCTGTAACCTGTTGTTGAACTTAGTATGTGTGTGTATGTGGGTGTGTGTATGAGAGAGGGTAAGTGTAGCTGTAGATTATGAACCCAGTGAGAGACCATGAGAGGGGAAACATGTTGACACGGGGGAGGCAGGAAGGCATGTGCCTATGTCCTATGTGGTTGGGGTGACCACGTGGGTTGGAATTTTCATCACAGTCTAAGTTCCTCACCAAGGTTCTCCTGCTCTGCTCCCGTAAAGAACTGTTTCCTTGGATCTCCTAAGCTGTGGCCACTGTTTCGCCGCAATATTTTCCTCTTTACACCGTTGGATTTCAGAACTTATTCCCAACTGTTCTGCCCGATGCTCCAGTGTTTATTTCTGCCAGCAAGATTTCCACCTCATTAAAAGACCAATCAGGTACCTGCCTTACATATGCTGATGATAGCTGTTTTTTCTTGGTTCCTAACAGAACTTTTACAACATTCAAGTTCTTGGCCCAAATTTTGCATTCTAAAGTAAATGGTATGGAACAGAAGTATACTTGGAGCAACATAAAGAGGTCCAAGATTTTTTGTACTTTTCCCCCTCCCCAAGGGGGAGACAAAAAATTTTATTTTTTTTTAATTTTTATTTATTTATTAAAGATTTCTGCCTCCTCCCCGCCTCCCATTTCCCTCCCCCTCCCCCGGTCAAGTCCCCCTCCATCGTCAGCCCTAAGAGCAATCAGGGTTCCCTGCCCTGTGCGAAGACCAAGGACCACCCACCTCTATCCAGGTCTAGTAAGGTGAGCATCCAAACTGCCTAGGCTCCCACAAAGCCAGTATGTGCAGTAGGATCAAAAACCCATTGCCATTGTTCTTGAGTTCTCAGTAGTCCTCATTGTCCGCTATGTTCAGCGAGTCCGGTTTTATCCCATGCTTTTTCAGACCCGGGCCAGCTGGCCTTGGTGAATTCCCGATAGAACATCCCCATTGTCTCAGTGTGTGGGTGCACCCCTCGCGGTCCTGAGTTCCTTGCTCGTGCTCTCTCTCCTTCTGCTCCTGATTTGGACCTTGGGATTTCAGTCCGGTGCTCCAATGTGGTTTTTAAAAATAAAGAACAGTGTTAATCCCTGTCCCACTGATCTGTCATTGCAACAGGTAAGCAATAATTGGGGGAAAAAAGGCTAGGGAACGAGCCAGGCAGTGGTGACACACACCTTTAACCCCAGCACTCAGAAGGCAGAGGCAGGTAGATCTCTGTGAGTCTGTGAGTTCTAGGCTAGCCCGGTCTACAAGAGTTAGTCCAGGACAGGCACCAAAGCTACAGAAATACCTTCACAAAACACACACACACACACACGAGAGAGAGAGAGAGAGAGAGAGAGAGAGAGAGAGAGAGAGAGAGAGAGAGAGAGAGAGAGAGAGGATTCTTGTAAGAGAGCGACTATACAATTATTGTTTTATGAGTCTGGATCATCTTATTTAATATAATATTTCTACCTATTTCTCTGAAAATTTCAGTATTTCACTTTTCATTTTAGCTGTATACAATTCCATTGTGTTAATATACCACATTTCACTATTGATCTCTTGATGGATATAAAGACTGGTTCTATTTTCTTGCTGTTGTGAATATTGTAGCTACAAATATGGATGCGTAAATATCTTTGCAGTAGTATAAGGAGTCCTTTGCTTCTATGACTAGAAGAGGTCAGGTAGCTGTCTCACATGGAAGTTCTATGATGAGTTTTTAAAGAAACTTTCATAGTAGTTCATGTGATGGCTCTAGTAGTTTATACTATAAAGGCTCTCTCTTGCCCACATTTTCACCAGTATTTAATCTCACTTGATTTCTTAAGGATAACTATTCCGAATGGTGTGAAATAAATCTCAAAGTAGTTTTGCTTTTTCATCTCTTGATGACTAAGGATGTTGATTGAACACTGCTCTAGATACTTGCTGGTCATTTGTGCTTTTTTTTTTTTTTGAGTACTATATGTTTTTTGCATTAGTCCATTTGGGGATTGACAGGTTTTTTTTTGATGCTTTGTTTTATAATACTTTAAATATGCTAGACTTTAACCCCCTGCTATTTTCCATGCTCATTATTCCCTTTGTTGTGCATAATTCTTAATAATAAATTAATTTAATTTTGTCATCTTACTAACATGTGAACCAATCCATTTTCTTTTCCATTCTTATTTTTCACAACTTACACACTTCATCAAAACCTATCTTTTTCAGAAAACAATGTTGTTTGAACATTGGATTATTTTGAAGACAGAAATATGAGTGCAACACAACCTTAATATCGATTGCCAAAATAACATCTGCTTTTGACATATTTCGTAAAATTGTTGATTGTTCAACATCTGAAAATACTTTCTTCTTAGCAAATTTTTTCAAACATGACTTCCTACTAAGTAAACAAAAGTCAGTTTATTCTATCCCTTTGAAATGTGAATTACTCTACAGACTCTTTAATAGAGACTTAAGCAGGAAAATCTCTAGACCATATGTGGATGACAAAGACTTAATCATGTGTGTTCCAAATACAGAACTCTCTTCTTTCCCAAATGGATAAACAAAATGTTTCCAAGACATTCCAAAAGCCAAATAATTCATTTGATTTGGTTATCTCACTTTACAAATTATTCTTCTAAAACTTCCGTCTATTTTTAAATATTTTTTAAAAAAATATGCTCACTGCTCTCAGTTTGTGGTAACCTAGAGTGGTGTCCATCTGCAGGAGGAATAGAGTTGGCTTTAGCCTTCCATGTTAAGTCAGTGTCTTCTTTGAATGATGGTGCTACATCACACCAACAAATCCTAAATATTTGGAGATGGTGCCCTACAGGGGTCAGACAAAAATTCAACCACAAGCCTCCCCCAATGATCCACTGCACCCAGTCAAGTTGAAAAACTCTCCCTCCCACACGACTGGAGGGCGATCTCTACAATGGCCCCAGATCTACTCCCATGACAAAGACTTTCTTCAAAATAAACAGTTATGAAACCACTGTCCTTTGTCTTTATATATAAAGTCTTTTATCTTTATAATTTTATCATACATATAAATATATATATTATATATGTGTATACACAACAGAGTTAGGAATGAAGGCTTCTTGCTAAAGACTATACTTTGCAGCTTTCCTTGCAGACTACATGTCTGTCCTTATAATGGACAACATTTCATCTTAAGTTGTAGGCATTTTAGTTACAAAGATGTAGTGAATAAACATGACCCCACCTAAGGTCAGACAAAACCTCTCTCTCTGCCTTCTATCTCTCTGCAGCTGTCTTTTAATAATCTTGAGTGAAAAAAAAATGATAGCATAGCTGCTCCCAGGTATGGCTGAAGAGAATGTTTTATTGTTGATATGGGCAAGAGCACAGCCAGAGCCTTCTGGAAGGGTCCAGACTGAATCAGGCCAAAAGAGGAGAGCAGGAGTCCATCAAGAGAGGAAGAGAAGAGAGGAGGAAGCCAGGAGAAGACTCAGGAGCCAAGAGACCAAGGGCTCCAAGAGAGTGTGTAGTCCAAATGGCTGAGTGTGTCTGGTGAAGAGAAGCTGGGGAAAGCAAAGCAGAAGTCCAGTCCCTGTGAAGGAAAGTATTAGGGGGTAAGGTGGGGTGACCTTTGTCCTCAGTTTCATTAAGACCTAACAAATCTAAGAGTGATATTTCTCCTTATTAGGCACTTACATATTTTATCATTTCACCTTAATTTCTGTCTTTGAGTTGACATACAGAAGACCACAGGCCACAATGTTTGAACGGGAAAAAAAATGATATTACCTCATAGTTCTAGAGGCAGTAGGGTTGGAGGCTCTTGTTCTGGCCTGCAGAGGACTGGTTCTTTGTGTTTGTCTTATGTTACCTCTGTGTTTTTCTGTGTTTTAATGATTTGTATGTATCAAAAGTCTTCTGGTCTTGCTGGGTTAGGGTCTGCCATACGCAGCTCACATTCACTTAAGTAACTCTTTATAACTCCTTTCTCCATATCAAGTCACATATTGAAGTCCTGAAGTTTGGCCTTTTGTGTGTTAATTTGGTAGCAAGGCACACAATTTAGCCCACAATAGCATAAAGATTAGAAAGTGTTCATCTGTTTCCTGACACAAGAATCAATCTTGTTTGCATCTTAATCTCCAAAAATGCATGAATTCAAAGCACAGTAAATGACTTTTTCAAAAAAATGCATGAATATGCTAATGTTTGTATAAAAGGAGTTATATCATTATACCATGACAATGTCATATACTTTTAACTGAGAAAATTCAGCATGCTAAATGCATTTTTTTCTCATTCTCTAAATTGTTAAAATTTAGTTAAAATTGCTACTGTGTAACACAGGCTTTGCTAGAGTATTAAGTAGTATATAGAGTATGGAAGTAAAAATTCAGAAAATACATCTTTTGAGACAGGTTCTCATTATCTAACTTCTGCTTACCCCAAACTGATATCCTCCTACCTAGACCACCCAAATAGCAGGGATTATGAGCATATGCCACTACGCTGTTCCTGGATTGACACCTTTGTTCCAGTAAAATGTCTAGGCTATTCTGTCTTACTTTCCTTCCCCTTGTCAGAGTCAAGTGGTTGGTCTGACCAAACATTTAAACAAACATTCTTGGGTCTGAAGATGAGGGCCAAATTCTAACTTCAGAGCCAGTCTTTTCAGTAAAGTAAAATGACATGAAACAATTTTCAATATTGCCTATACACAAAGACATTGGAGCCTCTGTAAGATTAAACCTAGTGATCTATATAAAAGTACCCAGAGAAAAATGTAGAGCTCAATAAAAATGAAAAAAACTAATGACATTTTCTAAAAAATTACTGTATGTGTAATTTTGCCCCTGGCTTATTTCATGCTATAATTACATTTACATATATAATATACATATACATATATACATTATGTATTGTTTCTAGACCATGTGAATACACAATTATTTGCTTTCACGTGGTTTTGGTCAATAAATACTTTATGTATATAAAAAAGGTACCCAATTTGTGTGCATCTGCAGATGGATTAACCAACAATAAACACTTTTGTTCTTAGCTGTTAAAGATACAAACAGTGTTTTCTGGGTTTGGAGGGGCAGAAACACAATTAAGTCAAAATCATAAGGTGAGGGAAACATAAGGAAAAAGAGCTATTTCAGAAATAGTTGTACGTATAAGTTTGGAAGCCCAGCATAAACATTGGGCTTTATGTCTGTGGATATGGTTTTAAGTAAGCAAGAGTCATGAAAACAATTTAAGGCAGAGAGATTTATGGGGGAGGGGGCCTTAGACTATACACCATTTCATCTTGTGGAGTTACTTAAATCAGTTTAGATATTTAAAATCAAAAGCTCTGCATTTGGGTCAATAGTGGGAACTTTTTCAAACATATATTGAGGCCAGATTTACATTGAAAAGACACTAGTGTGAGATTTCTCCACTTTCTTTATGTAGGCACTTAGTGCTATGAACTTTCCTCTTAGCACTGCTTTCCTAGTGTTCCATAGTTTTGGGGATGACGTGCCTTCATTTTTGTTGAATTCTAGGAAGCTGATCTTGGGAAATTTCATAACCTCTAGTCCTGCCTTGTTGTTCAATGATCATAGCTTCTAACTGAGGACCTGCTTCCAATACTGCTGTAACTAAATCTTTCTAATCTTGTGTAATAATTCTGTTCTCATGAATTTAACATCTGCTTCACAAAACGTGGATACATATCACATGAAATTATTGCTTCCCTAAATCTCTTCATATCTAACATTTCTATAGGATCCCAGTTAACTTCTGAATAGCTTTAGAGGTACATGTCAATTGGTGGTCATTCTGGAATGGTAGTTGGACACATTAATGTTGGTTTTCTAATAGCCGTGGTCCCCTTCTCTTCAGTTTAATAATGCAATGGTCCAGTAGCTTCTGCTCTAAACTCCTTTGTGTGTATGGAATACTATTCTTAATTTCATTAACATGTCTTTCTAAAGATTGTATCTTATTAGTCAAATTTTTGTATTTCTCACTGATATCAAATAACATGTTTAGAGATAAAACATGAAGCACCAAAAGGATAATGATTATAATTGACATTATGTCAATCCCAGCTAAACTGATTATCCCTTCAGCCATTCCATTTTGAAATCATCCATTGTGGAACTATACAGAGACCTAGTTCCCTGTTTCATCATATTCTTCCCCACTCTTACTGTGGGAAAATCCCTTTTGAAAACTAATTCCCTCCCTTAAGAATGCCTAGGTCAGATCTGATCATGATGACAGTGAAGCGTGAGGCGGGCCATCTCTGTGTAGCGTGGCTGGGCAGAGAACACAGGGAGTGAACAACCTGACGGAGCGCAGCTGCAGCTGCTCACACGTATCTGGGAACTCAGAGTCTGCGGCCGTTGTAGCAACAAGCGAAGCCGGAGGATGTGTTGAGACAGCTGACCTGGGATGGCAATGACCTGAGATTGGGGTCCAGGTGAGACTGGGGTCCCATAACCACAGGAAGAGAGAACCAGTTGCCTGCAAAGTGGATATTGGAATGTGTGGAAGAAATGGGTAGCAGGGAGTGAGGGCACTGTATTACCTGAAGGCAGAGCTGGCCAGCAGTTGGCAGCTAGTTTTGGCAGCAATTGGAGCCCAGGTGCCTGTGAAGCTTGGTGCCAGGAATGGGTGGCAATTAGAGGCTTCTGTAGAGAGGAAGCAACAGGAAAATTCCAGACTCACCCAGAGGACTTGGGACAAGGGAAGAAAAATCAGCTGGCAGGGGTGTCTCCAGCTGCTGCAAAGCCAGTACTGAACAGCTTTTTTGTGTTTTTTTTTTTACACCAAGTTTGATTTTAGAAGATGCATTTATCTAATTATTCTTCGTCAATAATAACTTGGGAGTCAGATATTGAAGAACCTGAATGATCAGAGAAATGGTGGAGAAGGGACCAGTCCTGTTGACTTAATCTTCCTGACTTCACTCCAACCAAGCAAATCCAACCTGTAGGACCAATCTGCATGCAAATGCTCTATTCTGTCTTAACTTGCTCTCTCCATAACACACTCTGAACAAATCTATAGTAAGTACACAAACTCATGGAGATGAAACAACTTATTACCAAAAGAGAACTAGGTCAGAGAAGAAATAAATAAAGAAAAATGCCCAGGAACTAAATGAAGATGAAAACACAACACATCAAAAATACTGGGACAGAGACCAGGGGAGTTTCTAGCTCTAAGTACTCACTTAAAAACTAAATGGGAGACCCAAAAAGAGGAACATGGGATGTACTCACTCATATTTGGTTTCTAGCCATAAATAGAAGACACTGAACCTATAATTCGTGATCCTAGAGAAGCTAAATAAGAAGGTGAACCCAAAGAAAAACATATAGGCATCCTCCTGAATATTAACCTTTATCAGGCGATGAAAGGAGACAGAGACAGAGACCCACATTGGAGCACAGGACTGAATCCCAAGGCCCAAATCAGGAGCAGAAGGAGAGAGAGCATGAGCAAGGAACTCAGGACCACGAGGGGTGCATCCACACACTGAGACAATGGGGATGTTCTATCAGGAACTCTCACCAAGGCCAGCTGGCCTGGGTCTGAAAAAGCATGGGACAAAACCAGACTCGCTGAACGTAGCAGACAATGAGGACTACTGAGAACTCAAGAACAATGGCAATGGGTTTTTGATCCTACTGCACGTACTGGCTTTGTGGGAGCCTAGGCAGATTGGATGCTCACCTTACTAGACCTGGATGGAGGTGGGTGGTCCTTGGACTTCCTACAGGGCAGGGAATCCTGACTGCTCTTAGGGCTGACGAGGGAGGGGGACTTGATCGAGGGAGGGGGAGGGAAATGGGAGGCGGTGGCGGGGAGGAGGCAGAAATCATAAATAAATAAATAAATAAATAAATAAATAAATGGGAGCTGAATGTGGTGGTACAAGTCTTTAATCAGGAAGCAGAAGCGGAGGCAGGCATGTCTCTAAATTCAAGGGTAAACTTGTTTACAGAGTGTGTTTTAGTATAACTAGGGATATACAGAGAAACCCTGTAGCAAAACCAAAACAAAACAAAGTAATAAATAAAAATAAAAAGAGCACAAAAAGTGGCTTAATGATGCAACTCAAGAAGGCAGAAAAACAATAGCAGGTTTAAATATAAACCTAGTACATGTCAAGAAAGAATAAAAATCATAATGGAAATCAGTACAATAGAAACAAAGAAAACAATACAAAACAACCAATGAATCTAAGAACCGTTCTTTGCAAAGATAAACAGGATTGACAAACGATTGACCTACCTAACCAAAGAAATAAAGAAAGGATCCAAATGGACAGAATCAGAAACAAACAGGCCAACATTTCAACAGTCACCAAAAAAAATTCAGAATATTATAAGGGAATATTTTAAAAACCTGTACCCCATTTCACTGTAAAACTGAAAAGAGATGGGAGAATTTCTATAGTCACTAAAAATGTCAAAATTAATCAAGACAAACTCAAAAACTGAAATAAATAGCAAATGAGATTTAAATAGTAATAAAATTGCTTTCAGCTGAACAAAAACAAGCCCAGGGCCACATAAATTTACAGCAGAATTTCATCACACATTCAAAGAAGAACTACAGCAAATCATTCTTAAATAGTTTTTTAAATGGGAAAGAGTTAGACCACTTATGCAAAGCCAGGATCATTATATTTCCACAACCAAGTATATACACAACAAAACATGAAATTATAGGCTAATTAATATCACTGATGAACTTAGGCTAAAAAATGCTCAGTAAAGCACTTGTAATCAGAATGCACAGGTATAACAAAACAGTTATCTCTGAAATGCAAAAATGATTTAATATACATAACTCAATAAATGTAGTACACCACATAAATGGACTTAAAGACAAGAATGCAGAAAAACCTTTGACAAAAGCCAACATTCCTTCATGATGAAGTCTAGAGAATATAGAGCTAGAGGGAACATACTTTTATACAATAAAAGCTATAAATGGAAACTAACGATTAACATAATCCTCATTGAGAAAAACTTTAAGGGTGAGTCCCACTGAAGTCTAAGTGGGACAGAGATGTCCATTAACCACATTACTCTTCATTATTGTGTTAGAGTTTCTAGATAAGGAAAAGAGAAAGTTAAAGGACATACATAGGCAAAGAAGAAGCCAAACTATACCTATTTGTAGGAGTTATGATACTGTACATTACAGATCCCCAAAATTCTACAAGAAAACTTCTAGAAACGATATACAAATGCAACAATGTGGCAAAAGACAGATAAATTTCCCCAAACATGAGTGCAAATAACTTCAGTTATTTGACAAAGATGGCAAAAACATAAGCTGGATTAAAAAAAAAAAGCATTTTCAACAAATGCACTGTGAAAAATGGGTATCCATATACAAATGAACAAGAAAAGAAAAAAAAGCAACTGTGTAAAGAGACCCAAAAATAGGGAGCATATTTTACAGCTGTACACCTGACAGATTAATATTCAAAATATATAAATCACTTAAGAAACAAAGAATCAAAATCAAAACTTGTTCTCCATCCCTAGCTATGATGGAAATGCAAATCAAAACAACTTTGAGATTTCCTCCTATCCCAGCCAGAATAGCAAAGTTGAAAAGACCAACCTACAGTAAATGCTGAAGAGCATGCAGATAAAAAGGGCGTGCTTGTTCACTGTGTTCAGAGAGCAAATTGGTACAGTCATTGTGGAAATCAGTGTGCAGAATTCTCAGAAAGCTAGCAATAACCTACCATATAACTCCGTTAGAACTGTCCTGTTTACAAAGGACTGGGCATCCTACTCACCGTTACTTGCTCAGCTATTCATTGCTGCCATAGTCACGATAGTTAGGAAGCGAAAACAACCTGAATGTCCTTCAACTAATGATTGGATAATAAAAATGTGGCACATGTAAGCTGTGATCCGCTATTCAGCTGTAAGGAAAATGGATACAACTAGAAAAATTATGCTGAGTGAGGTAACGTAGACCCAGAAAAATACAAGTCAGGTGTTCTCTCATCTGAGGTTCCTAGGTTCAAATTTCAGATGTGAGTACACATTCTGGAATAACCGCAGAAAGCAGGGAAGTAAAATAGAAAAAATCCTTGCTGGGAGGATTGGGGAGCAACAAATAGGGAAATAGGCACAAGTGATCTGAACTGGAAAATGGGAAGGGGGTGGCTGTAGTTGGGGAGGACATAGAGGGTTCATACAGAATAAAGGGAGAAGAGGATAAGGTAACAGAAAGAGTGCTGAATAAGCATAAAGAATTGCACTAAGAAAAAGTACCTGAAAATCTACAGTGACAGTAAATCCATTTATAAATATACATGTAGAGTTTATATTAAATCTTCTCACTTGGGCTGAAAATGCTCCCTACAAATAATAAAAATCACCTCATAAAACCCTAATACCACTCAAGAGATGCCCTCTTGAGTCAGTATTGTTCAATAGATCTCCAAAATATATAGGCTATTTTTCTTCTATTTAAGGGGAAGTTTATTTTACCTCCCAGTGTATGGAGCTTTGGTCACGGCCCATGCTCTGTTATGTATAGACAGTGCATTAAGTTGGGAGCGTATTACTCAGGAAACTGCTCATGAGGGGAAAGAATGAGCAACAAGAACGAGAGTCTGACTTGTCATCAGTTTTATCAAGGGTATGCCTCCTAATAAAAACACCCTACCTGTTAAAGACCTACCTCCTCAGAATCGTGTCTTATGTTGGGAACTAACTCCTTACCACAAGATCTTTCCATAGATATTTATACAAACAGTAGCACGTTTTAGTGGAACAAACTATGTCTACAAATGAAGAAAATATAGAGATGGCAGCATGACCTTTTAGAAAAACACTAAGATAAAGAAGTCCATTTTCAACATCATACTCAATAGGGAAAAGCAAAAAGAAATTTCACTAAAATCAAGTTGCATGGTTTTTGACAAGGATAGCAATTCTACATGATTATTCAATATTGTGCATAAGGTATTAGCTAAAATACAAAGATAAAAGGAATGAAAGAGGGGCTGGAGAAATGGCTCAGTGGTTTAGAGCACTGTCTGCTCTTCCAAAGGTCCTGAGTTCAATTCCCGGCAACCACATGGTGGCTCACAACCATCTGTAATGAGGTCTAGTGTCCTCTTCTGGCCTGCAGGCATACACACAGACAGAATATTATATACATAATAAATAAATAAATATTTAAAAAAAGGAATGAAAGAGAACACAAATAGAAAAGATAGACATCAAAAGATTCTTATTTTCAGATTTTATTATTATATATACAACAGACTTTAAAAATCTACCAATAAAGTCTTGGATCAGCAAATGCTTTCCAAAATGACATGATATAAAATTAATAATAATGATAATAATAGTGATGATGATGAATTAGATAAAATAAAAATAAACAAACCAGAATAGGATAATATGAACAAACAACAGAGGAAAATGAGTCAAAGAAAATCCTCAGATACATATACAGATGCAGAGATACACACAGAAATTCCATAAAAACAACAAACTGGAAACCATAATATTTATGATAGATACTTGTAAGGTTAAAAAAAAAAAGAAAAGAAAAAGAAAAAGTGTTATCAAACAAAAGCTTTCAAAAATGCCATTGAGTTCATTTTGTGTTAGGCATCTACTACTGGGCCTGAGGGTCTGATCTTAAGAGTTTTTATGCCTAGTGGTACACCACTGGGGCAAACACTAGTTTTTCCTTTATGAAAACTTATCAAGCAGAGAGAGCATCTGGGTTCGGGATAAGGGGCTTGTGCTCACTTCCCCTGTTAGCCCTGGGTCCCCATCTGTCTTAGACAGGTGCAGGCCCCATATATGTCACCATAGTCTTGCATTTGGCCCTGTTGTTTTAGAAGGCCCTTAGATAGCTTATCTATTAATCTATTAGCCATCTTTTCCATGTGTAATTGATGAAAAACATTTGCCATTTTGTAGCATGTCACTTTGAATTTTGGTTGCCATAGAGAAACTTTTTAATTTCATAAGATCTCATTTATTAATTGTTATACTTAGTGTCTGTGATAACAGTGCTCTGTTCAGAAATATTTTTTTCTGTGCAGAAGAACTGCTCCTGATCTCCTGTAATATACTGTCCAGTGGGTACCCTGGGGTTCTAGGACTGTGTCTCATTATCTTAAATGAGTGATGTCACTGGTATCTGGTTATCAGGTGTAACCTTGAATGTAGTAGGCTTCCGGACTAAGTTGTTTTTACATTTCTAAAAGACATTTCTTTTTTTTTTTTCTTTTTACTGTGCTCATGACATGGCTCTCTTTCTGGACTGTGCTCTGTCACAAACGAATAACCCATAATTCCCATATCATTTAGCATACTGTAATTTGAACATATTTACATTGATGTATTCAAGGAAGGGACTCATTCAGCATCATAACTTCCAATGTGATTTCACTTCACTAAGCACAGGCTTACATTATTGATATTTTATTCCCTCACGCCCTATGGAAGAAGAGAGAACACAGCGTTTAAATGTGATAAACTGCTTTGAGGTTTCAGACACTTAACAACTTTGTTAGGCTCTCACGACTGCAAAATAAACATTCTCAACATGAGTTTCAGACGCGTTCCCACTTATGTGAAAACATTAAACACCCAAGACACAGTCAATAAGTCAAATGTGAAAAGAAACTTTTGAGCTATAATAGCTAGCCCTACTTCTGGTAGCTACTATTTAAGCAATGGGATAAAGGAGAGAAAATCCAGAAAATCAAACCTTCAAAATACATAAAGCACAATATAATCATTTACTCCAGAAATTAAAAGTTAAAACACTTGCCTGATCCCTCAGTGATATTTTCAGTGTTCAAAAATATAGTGGAAAATGTATTTCAAAAACATTTCTAACAGAGCTAGATAATAAAGTTTTGAGTGTAAGTGTGTGCTTTGGACTATATGCTTTTAGCTCCCAAAACAATTTACTCCAGGCAAATGGCTTATATACAACGTAAAAATTTATTCTTGCTATGAGGAGTTTACTAGATCTACTGTCCCTGAATGGGTGATGCCTTTATTATGTATTATTAGAAAATATTTATTTCCTTTGTTATAAACTGGATTTTATTTTCATAAGACAAGAGATTCATCTTGAAATCAAGGAGGCTTTCAATGCAGAACAGCACAGCATAACTAATGGAGGAAAGCACCCTACGAGAAAAGTACTCACAGGACTCTGGGTATTTTATGCCTTTGGCAGAACCATTTCAAGATAATGAGCTGTGAAACGGCAGACATTCCTCTCCTCCTAGTGTCTCAGATAGAATATTATTTCCCTTAGGCCTTTGATACTGCCGAAGAGCTACTGACTTGTCCCTAAAGGAGGTAATATTTTAGAATTCTTTTTAAGAAATTTCGCATAACTAGTGATTTCAGTACAAGAGTATTAAATAGAGCTATGGGACAGAGAGGACAGACTTTCCTGCTTCAAAATGTGCATTTTAAACTCACAGAAAAACATAGGAAGTCTTAGAAAGCAATAACAAAATAGTATCATTATCACTATTACATATATCATTAATTAGTTATACTCGGGTAAAATTATTTAAGTTTTTTTTTTTTTTCATTTTGTTTTTCAAGCCGAGGTTTCTCTGTGTAGCCCTGGCTGTCCTAGAACTCACTCTATCGACCAGGCTGACCTTGAACTCAGAGTTCTGATTGCTTCTGCCTCGCAATTGCTGGGATTAAAGGCTAGACTTTTTTTTTTTTTTTAATATTTATTTATTTATTATGTATACAATATTCTGTCTGTGTGTATGTCTGCAGGCCAGAAGAGGGCACCAGGCCTCATTACAGATGGTTGTGAGCCACCATGTGGTTGCTGGGAATTGAACTCAGGACCTTTGAAAGAGCAGGCAATGCTCTTAACCACTGAGCCATCTCTCCAGTCCCTAGACTTTTGTTTTTATGCTTCTATTAGTTTCTTTTGAACACAGTGTTTAATTTTCCTCAGAATTAGCTGGAGCTTTTGTGTATTTCTATTATATACTCTCTGTTCATTTGATAAATTCATAATCACCTTTCGCTTATATGGACACACGTTGTAAAGAAGCAATTCCATGTGGTTGTTTGCCAAGTAGCTGACCTCCAGGTGGCTATTCAAAGTGCTTTCTTCCACTTGAGTTCCTTATTAAGTCTGCTATTGAAACCAGGAACCCCAATTGGAAACTTGACTTCTTCTCTATCAAAATAATATGTAAGTAAATGACTTGCTTGTGACAAATGTATTGGTTAAATAGATACATCCTTCTATCTCTATCTGCTCTCTCTTTTTGATTTTAATTGAGCTCTACATTTTTCTCTGTTCCCCTCCCTGCTCTCCCCTCCCACCTTCAATCCTCCCCCAAGGTCCCCCTGCTTCCAATTTACTCAGGAGATCTTGTTCTATCTGCTCTCTTAAACTCTTTCTATGAAGCACATCCCATGTACTTTCTGACGCTAGCCCCACAAGGCTCTACGAGATTCATCAGTGTTGTTTTAGATAGAAGTACTGATTGTTTCTAAGTGCTACATAGCATTTCCATGTGTACATTTAAAAGAAAGTTGTATTTTTATTTTATGCACATCATTGTTTTGTCTTCACATACATCTATGTTCACTTTGTGCATGCCCACAGAGGCCAGAAAAGGGCTTCAATCCCCTGGGTCTGGAGTTATAGATGGTTGTGAGCTGTATTGGGAAAGGTCCTCTGGAAGAGCAGCCAGTGCTCTTATTAACATTGGTGTCATTTCTCCCATCTCTCCAGACCACTGTATGAGTTCTTTTATCTTTCTTGGAAATTATTCAAAACAGTAATTTCTTTTTGTTCATACTATATATTTTGACCATATTCTTTCCCTTCCCCAACTCCTCCCAGATCCTTCCCACTTCCCAAACCACCCAACCTAATGTTCTCATTTACTCTTTCAAAATTTTAAGCAAAATAAAACAAATCAAAAGGTAAGATAAAAAAAAAATACCAAAATAAGTGAGGTGGTGGTGGTGCAAACCTTTAATTCCAGCATTTGGGAGGCAGAGGCAGGCAAATCTCTGGGAATTTGACTCCAGCTTGGTCTACAAGAACTAGTTCCAGGACAGGCTCTAAAGTTACAGAGAAACTCTATCTCAAAAAAAACAACCAACAAACAAAAACAAACAAACAAAAACCAAACCCAAACAAAAAGCACCCACCCAGAAAACAAAAACAATATGTAGTTCGTGTTGTTTTGGTTTCGACTCCTGACGATGGAACCCAGTGTCATACCAGTGATACTCCGTTGGAGAAAAGTGATTTTCCTTTTCGTAGCAGGTATTAGTTTTAAATGGCTTCTTGGATAGGAGTGGGACTTTGTGTTTACTTCCTCTTTCTCTGTGCTGGGATTTTATCTGGTTTGAACCTGTGCTGGTGTTGGGTGTGCTATCATAGTCTTTGTGAGTTCATATGTCCTAATGAGTCTTGAGGACATTGTTTCCTTGGAGTCATTAACCAACTCGGCCTCTTATCATCTTTTTGCCTCTTCCTCATAGACCCCTGAGCATTGAGGGAAGGGATTTGGTAAAGACATCTCATTTAGGGCTGAGTACCCTAATTTGCTCATTTTCTGCACACTGTCCAGCTGTGGGTCTCTGTGTGAAGAAAGTGAGTGACCTGTGAGAAGAAGGTTCTCCGATGAGGGCTGAGCTGTGCACTGATCTGAGTCCCAGCAAAGTGTGGAGGTTGTGAGGCCCTAGAAGGGAGGTATTCTGCAGGTTGGTGCAGAGTCACCAAGGAACAGAGAAGCACTAGAAGGAAAGGCTGAGAGGGGCTGACAGGGAAAACCTAGACGGATCCTGGATGTGCACCAAGAGGCAGAAACCCACACTTGTGAGCAGCAATCACTTTTAGCAAAAAGGGTATACCATGACCCAAACTAGTCTAGCGAGCATTCTGTGTGCCTTCTTTAAGCTACACTCATCCACATGAAGATAGGTGCCGCTAAGTCAAACATATTCATCCATTTTCTCGCTGTGTAAGACTGGAATTCAGCCCAGCGGTGTTTCTGCTGGGGCATGCATTGTATGGACACGTCTTTTCAGCATTCCTGGGATTAAAGTGAGGACTGTAGAGAACAACTGACCCTCTTCCAATGGGCGTGAAAAGGCATTTCCCTGCAACTTCAACAAAACCGCAAAAATGGGGGTTTTGCAGGAGAGTGGTAGCTTTAGGTTTTTATTTAGAAAATATTTTTCCACATGATTTTTGAAAGGATTCAATTTATTTTTCTCTATTTTAAGAATCTGGTCTTTATGATGTCTGTCAGAACACTGCCCAGGAATGGAATCATGTGAGAATAATTTTGAGTGCTTATGAAAAAAAAAAAAAACTCCAAGAAAACAAGACAAGAGTTTTATGACTTTAATTTCTTCACAAAACAGAGTTGTGTGCTAGTCATGGTGACCTAGACCTTTAGTCCTAGCACTTGAGAAGCAGAGGTATGTAAATAAATCTCTGTGAGTTTGAGGTCAGCTTGGTCTACAAGGTGACTTCCAGGACAGCCAAGGATATGGTTACACAGAGAAACTATGCCTCAAAAAGCTGCCACTGCAAACAAACAAAAGCTTCAAAAATTGTTCTTGAAATGTGTTTTCATACCCTTCCCGGGTGTAGTGGATAGAAGTGAGTCTATTTTAACATACTCGTTTTTGCTTGTCATTGGTACTTGATTGACTACATGTTAAACTATCACCCATATGCCTCTTTGGAAAAGTAGTGTTTTGCCGTATGTGGCTTATCCTTCTGATTGCATACAGCTTGATCTCAAGAGAAATTGACCCATGTGACCTTTTTAAATCTTCAGGGTATAAATTCAGAGTCTGATGCTCTGGATAAAGCTGGCTATTGCATGAAACTTTATTCTGCCTCATTTATCAGCTCCATTCTCCCGTGTCCCACCACCTCTAGAGCAGTGACAAGTGGCTCCTGAACAGGGATCTGAAGCCAGCTACTTGATAAGAGAGTGATTACCCTTCAGAAAGTAGGCGAGCACAATTGGGGCAGAATCCAAGGAAGGGTTTGCTTATGTCCACCTTGGGCATTATTTCTTTAATGAAAGGTCCAGCATTAAAATCAAAACTATTAGATTACTTGCAAATTGTTTAAGATTACAATCCTTGATTTCCAGAAGAAGGAACTTTAGATGAAGAAGTATGAGACAGAGTCCAAACGAATATTGAAAAGGCACACAAACAAGGGAAAAGACTTGTTCAATTTTGGGTATCTTGGGTATTCATATGGACTGTTATCAAAATAGTTAAGATAAATAGGTCATTAATCATGAGGAAGAGATGGGTTAGTTTTCTGAATAAATATAAACTGGATGACCAAGCAATAAAATTGGTAAAACAGACAAAAAAGGGAAATTTTTCTGTGCAGACAAAAGCAAAAGTAAAAACACTGTCACCTGTGCAGGTAGTGACGACACCCTCAGCTCCCTGACTGGAGCCTCATTTAGGTATATACTCTCCATTTTCTGAAGATAACCCTGAAGCATGGGGTGGGGAATTTGATAATCCAGCTAATAATGAATTCCCTCTACTTTTTAATGGGGATTTAGGAGAGCCTATGAAAAAAGCTAAGTGTAAAACCTAGGCAACCTAGGGCAAGAAATGGAAACAGAATTCATTTACCAATTCATCACAAGCTTATATCTCATATTTCCAGTGCAATTCCAGCAGAATAAAAATATTTAACAGTGATTAGGTATGGATATAACAAAAGATTTTAGAAAAACCTGTGCTTCCTATGGATTTACTACTCCATATTTAATGAGTATCTTCAGGCTTAGAGCAATAGTGCACAATGGTTGCCATATGATTTTCATATAATTGCTGAAATGGTTCTTAGCCCTTCCCAGTTTCTTCAGTGGCAAATGTGACTTTTCAGATGAAGCCCGTGAATAAGTACAGTAACGAGGACTGAGGGATAATCCTGGAAATATCTCATATGAAATGCTGACAGGAATTGGTAGGTGGAAATCAACAGATTACCATTGCCTAACATACATCCTACAGCCTAACCACATGTTGGAGACACAGCTATGGCTGCTTGCATGAAAATTAATAAGGGATCTAACTTCGGGTGTAGTTATAGAAAAGATACACAGGACCCTCTGAACCTTATGTTGATTTCATAGGGAGATCCAAAGCTGCTATTGAGAAACAAGTAAAAGGCAAACAAAACCAAGAGCTATGAATAAAACAACTGATTTTTGGTCATGCTGGTGATGGCTGCCAAGGAATAATCAGATCTCAGAGGGAGATATGAAATATTACAGACTTTCTGAAGTTATGTAGAAATATGGGGACCTACAAACAGAGCAAAATTAGCCGCTTTAGAAATCTATGCTATTCAGTGACAGATGTCAGCAAAGAGTTTCAATTGTGGCTGACCTGGCCCTTTAAAGAAACAATGTAAATTGCCTATACAACAAATGAATACTCAGAATCAATGAACTTCTGGTTTTTGCACTGGATACAAGAAAGGGAAACACTGGGCTAAGGAGAAGGGACTGCGTATGGTAAGGCCAGCAACACATGGTTTAGTAACAGTGACAAGACTAGCCACCAACAAAGAAATAGATTAAGTGTCCTCCTCAGGGCCCATTAAATTAGAGGGCATAAATCCAAAGAAATAACATCTGTGCCAGCTTCAGGGTGTAATCCTTACAAGCTGCTACTCAAGGGAATTTTGCTATTGATATTTCTTGACCTATAGATATTGTCATTTCCCCTCTCCAGTGTCCTTTTAAGTTACACACAGGATATCAGGGACCTGTATTTTCTGGAACAGTTGGACTTTTATTGGGTTACAGTAGTTTATCCATGAAAAGAATCGTAGATCATACAGGTGTCATTGATGAAGACTATACAGGTGAAACTGCATGATCTCAGTGCTCACTGGTTGTCAGTTTAAAACAGGAGAAAACATGCTCTGTTATTATTATTGTCTTACATATCCCTTCATGGAAAAATTCACTTTCTGAGTAATGATTTGGTAGTATAGATAAAACTGTAGCTTCAAGTGCTTTATTGAAGGAAACTAATAAAATATTGTTAGATTTAAAAATAAAAGGAAAATTATTTTTATATGATTAATTGATTCTGAAGCTGAAGTCTCTATTATAACCATAGAATAATGGCCCTCTGAATGGTCTCTTATGGAGCTAAGTTCAACCCTAATAGGTTTTGGAAATATGAGCTCTAAGATTAAACAAAGCATTACAAACTTACACTGCATAGGGCCAGAAGGTATAATGTCAGTCCTACAGTTCTATGCTGCTCATGTTTGGGTTCATCTTTGGGGAGGAGACATTCCACAACAAACTAATACAGAGATCTATACTCTCACTGCTAATGCTACCTACATTTCACAAGAGCAATGGCTTATGTAAAAGAAGGGATATCGAAATGGAATAGGACTAGGAAATAAGCTGCAATGGATTATAGAACATACATTCCTGTCAACATCTAGTGTGTTGGGGTCCCTGGGTAAGGGTCTCACGCAAATCAGGACACAGGGGATGCAGAGTATGAACAACTACATAACAAGTTTTATTTTGTATGGCTTTTTATACAGACTAAAAAGCATTACCTCAACTCTGAAACCCCCCTTTACTCACATACATGATCATGAGAAACTCTTGTCTCACCTCACAAGAAACAATACCTCAACTAATAACAGTAATAAAAATGAAAAGAAGTACATAGAAACAAGGCAAAATGTATACAGAAGCCAAGCATTCCTTTGTAATTGGTAGAGCGTGAAGAACTTAGCTCAAAGGCCACTTCTTTATCCAGGATACAGATTCTGACAGAACGTTTGAGAAATGGGCAGAGAAAGTTTGCTTTCATCTATGCTTGGTTTGCCAAGCAATCGTTTCCCAGCTTCATCTCATCTGTCCCAGGAGGAGCCTGCACTCTAAGCCAGTTCTGTGTCTCCACACATTCCCATAATGATAAAATCAGAAACATGGCTTGGGTTTTTCATAGGGACCATTGAAAAAGTACCATGTATAAAAATTACATGGTATAGATGGAGACTGCTTTTCCATATCCCAGCCACCCAGACCTACCTGAATAATCATACAGAAACTATATTAATTGCAACACTGTTTGGACAATGGCTTAGGCATATTCCTAGCTAGCTCTTAAAACTTAAATTAACCTGTAATTCTTGTCTATGTTTATCCACATGGCTTGGTACCTTTTATCAGTGAGGTGTTCTCATCTTGCTTCCTCTGCTTCTCGCTGGTGACTACAGACTGAGACTTTTCCCAGAATTCTCTTAGTCTGGTCACCCCGCCTATATTTCCTGCCTGACTACTGGCCAATCAGCGTTTTATTAAAGCAATACAAGTTACAAATCTTTACAAGGTACAAGAGCATTATCCCACATCAACATGGAAACCTAGTGAGCCTGTCTGAATGCTTCAATGGCCTTCTCTAAAGCAAAGTCACAGGCTCTTCACTAGTTAGCCAGAGAATAGTAGAAAAATGAGTGCACCAAACCCTCTTTTTCTCTCTGGAGTTCCCCTTGTTTTGTAATTAAAAAAAATCTCGTAAATGGAGATTGTTGTTTGACTTATAGAATGTTAACACCGCAATGTGGCCAATGGGAACTTTACAACCTGGTTTACCTACAGACACAAGTATTCCTAAAGATTGGTCATTAATAGTTTTGGGTTTAGAAGATTACTTTTATACTTAAATATTTATATCGATGAACTATGGATTATAGTATAACTTTTTTTGTTTCCTCACTCAATCATAAATAACCTTAGTTCTAATATCAATGGGTTGTATTACCTCAAGTCATGACAAACTCTCCTCAGGCTTAAATTATTAATTATATGGATGATATCCTGTTAGCCACTTTCAAAGAGGAAGAGCTATAATCCATGGATGACATGATTTGGGATATGCTACATTAGCTATATATAAAATTATTGCTTCTGAAAAGGTACAAAATCAGACCCTGGGGATACTTGGGACAAGTACTGCTATCACAGGTTACTAGAACAACTGTTAAATCACAAAATTCCCATCATGTAAGACAATTTTAAAATGCTCGACTTTCAGAAATTCTTAGGTAATATTAACTGGTTATGTCCTACTTTAGGAATACCTAATCACACACTGACTAAATCTATTTTCTTTTGTGTTACCCTTGTTGCAGCATGCCAACTCTTCAGAATATTTTATTTCTAGTGAACCTTGAGGGAAAGAATATCCAAAATCAATGTTTTTCTTTCTCCCTCAATTAAATATTCAGTTGTTCATTTGTAAAGTTCTGGAATTAATGTCGCTGTTCTATCATGACAAGCAGAAGTTGCTTGATTCCCCTTACATATTTCCCTGTCAAGCTGAGGCTTGATGTCTCTAATCTTTGGCTGTTTTCTTTGCTTGTGACATACTCTGCTTTATAAAAAAATATTAACAATTCTAATGTCTTGGCAGTTCTCAAAAGTCACTAGCATTTATTTGGGTTTGAGACTATTTTTACTTATTTTGTTCAGGCTGGTTTGAGTCTTTGCAACCAATCTGGTTTGGAACTTGAAACCCTACAAGATGACTTTCAATATTTGGAGGAAATCATACATTTTTCTTAAAATTAGTTAATTTATTTTATATACTCTCACCATTTCATTCATCTGCCTAATTTCTGGGAATTGTCTCCTTCCTAGTCTTAGATTAAAAACTTAAAGGTCTCAGATTAAAAACTTCAATTTTTTTCACATCATAAATCTACAATTCTTCCATGAAGAGGAAAATCAAACATTTAGTGCCCAATCTCTGTGATTTTCAGAAACAGGTGAGTTTGAAGCTGTGTAGAGTGTGTAGTGTTTATGTCAAAAGGCTCACACTTGCATCAATGTCTGAAACAATCCTTGAACCAACACATGGTGCTTCTTGGATACAATACTTTATGCATACGATGATAAGCAAAGTTCTATATTGAATACAAAATCATTAACATACAGTATATTTATTTCTCTTCACTGGTTTCATTGCTCTTTTTGCTGATTTCTTTGTATTCATGGTACACTACATCTTGGTACACTAACCAAGACAGGTTTTCTGCGTTGCCCTGGCTATCTTGGAACTCATTCTGTAGGCCAGGCTGGCCTCAGATTCACAGAGACCCTTCTCTCTCTGCCAAGTGCTGATATTAAAGTCATGTGCCAGCACCACCCAGACATTTGTCAAACATTTAAAGAGCAATGCTTAAGGTTTTGTGAGCAAAACTGTCCTCTAATGACAATCAGCGTGGTTAGAGTGTGGAGCAGTTAGCGTATGTTCAAGCTAGATTCTTCACTCTATGCACACTGTTGACTACCTTTGCAACATGTTTACTACGAGAACTACTCTTTCTTTAAGTGAACTTTTACTTCACTTGAGGGCAAAACTTATCTTTTTTTGTCCTTGAAGTATTGCAGGTCTGCTGTCTGTGTCATGGGCTCTCCACTTCCCAGTAAGCTGGGCTGTAAAGCAAGTGAGTGATCTAGCTACTGACATGACTCAAATCCCCAGGGTAGTCACTCCTTACACAACACCTCTCTTTCCCAGCTCAACATGAGCAGATGGCATTTCTTCCGTTGTGAAGAAAGCCAATCACCATAAATTACCATGAAAAGAATTATGGTTCTAGGGTTTTTGGAAGATTGGGACCTTATTCTGCTGTTAATGTTCATTTTATTCTTCTAACTTTTCATTGAGATGCAGTCTCTTTCATTTTTTTTAGCAGGTACAGGAGCTTTGGAAAATCTTGCCCTTCTCTTTGTAAATCAGAGGAAAGTTCTTCAGTTCAAGGTGTTACAATGAAAAGGTACGTTTTCTTTATTTTATAATGCTATATTTAGAAAAATTCACTTTGCATGAGAAAATGTGGAAAGAAAACATCACATATGAAGAATAAAAAAGTACTCTGTTCTTAGCTCACCAACATTTGAAAGCATATGGTGACTCAAATTCTTCATTTCTAATGACCCACTTACATAAGAATCCATATGTTCTAGTGATCATTTTCAGACCTGGCCTTAACTAGGAGACAGGTCTGAAAAACTCATTAGTAAAGTTCCTTGAAAAAGAACAGAAGCCTAATGTTCTTTTCAGCTGACATGAAACCCTCAAACCAGAGAAATTTGGATTTGAAAGTAAATGACCAGGGCACAGAAACCCTGACTATTCCTCTGCATCACTATCTATGTGTGAAATTGAGACTGGTAGACTTTGGAGGGATCATACATCAGATAGCCAGTAGAAGAGCAAACGTAGAAACTTGTAGGGTCTTTTCTTCAGTTACAGTTATGTTTGTAGATGTGCATAATCATGTGAGTGTTCTTTTTTTTTTTTTTTTGTTTTTTCGAGACAGGGTTTCTCTGTGGTTTTGGAGCCTGTCCTGGAACTAGCTCTTGTAGACCAGGCTGGTCTCGAACTCACAGAGATCCGCCTGCCTCTGCCTCCCGAGTGCTGGGATTAAAGGGTGAGTGTTCTTTGAAAGAACTTTATGTTCTTTTATTTTTGAGAATATAATATAATTCCACCATTTATCCCCTCTGTTTACTCTTCCTAAATCTAACTCCTTGCTATTGTTTACATTTATAACCACATTTATAACCTCTTTTTCATTAATTGTTATTACTTGCATGTACGTCTATACATACAAACATTTATACACATATATACATACACATACATACATAATACACACATACATATATCCTAAATATAACCTGCTCAGTCAGGAGCACAGATATCTTGGCAATAATCAGTAACTCTATAATTGAACTTAAGAACTGCCCCAGAAGAGGGAAACCATGCCTGGTACTGAAAACCTATCCAACAACTTAGGGCGAGTGAAGTCATGGATCTTGGAAGAGATATCCATTTTTTGTTCTGTTGCAAAACATTCTAGGTGATTCCCACTATGTTGCTCATTGCAATCTTGAGTTTCTGATTCTTTTTTTTTTTTCGAGACAGGGTTTCTCTGTGGTTTTGGAGCCTGTCCTGGAACTAGCTCTTGTAGACCAGGCTGGTCTCGAACTCACAGAGATCCGCCTGCCTCTGCCTCCCAAGTGCTGGGATTAAAGGCGTGCGCCACCACCGCCCGGCGAGTTTCTGATTCTTTAGCATGCTAGGATTGTAGGTATACAGTACCAGGCCTGTCTCTTCTAATGCCCACTCTTTCTTCTTCTATCACTCAATCTGACCTATAGACAGATAGGTCATAATGATTACTATTATTTTCAGTTTAAACTACATTTTCTTTTCTCTTATTTATGAAAAATAAGCAAGCATGTCCTTGATATATTTTTTCACTTAAAATGTAAGCATGTATAGGACAGACTCTGTTACTTTTAATATTAAATTACTTATAATTGTATGACTTAAACATATATAGACTTACAGACAATCATTTCCCTTATTATTCTGAGCCACTTTTCTTTCACTATAATGGCACTTGAGATGCTCATTTCAGAGCTGTGAGTACGGTGTGACTGAACATCAGCATCTTCAAATTATTGCTGCCGAGTTTGGGGATAAACCTGACAATGAAATGTCATGGTGTCAGAGATTGTTCTTCCATCAAAGGGAAAAGAAATAAAGATCACTTTAAAGAGAGTTATGAAGCCATGGAAACAGCAGAAATAGCTGACAGCAGATTTTTTTGGTTTATTCTGAGGCTATGTGATGTGGTCCAATGCTTATTTATTTTCCAAAGAATTTTTATATGTAAGCAATATCTTAAGGAAGGACAACACGATTAAAAGTTAATGAAACACTGTCATAATGATTGAGGATCTTTAAGAAATCGAATCATTTTTTAGCAGAGAGACATAATATCTCACTTTACAGAAACCATTTTTAACATTTTCTAAAATGATGTTTCACTATACTTATATTGTTTCTTCTCCCTTCCCAAATAGAGTCATAAAAATTGTTTTGTACTGTGTTGATTTGGCAGTTAAGTGGGGCAAGACTGATAAAATCACCAGCATTTTCCGCAGGCTATAGAAAACATTGCTAGGAAGATTACTCAGGAAGTGAAGTGTTTATGGTATAAGCATTAGGATCCCTGAGTTTGGATCCTTTGAACTCATGCAAACCTGAATATGGTAGCATGTGTCTATAATCACAGTGCTCCTATAACAAGTTGGGAATGGAGCCAGGACAATTCCTGGCTAGCCTGGTGTATACAGCAGTGGAAAACAAGAGCCACAGTCTCAGACAAATTAGAAGTCAACACCAGAGATTGACTTCTGTCCACACACGCGACATGGCACGAACACACACACCCTTACACATATGAATGTGTACAAGTGCATACACATGTCGCACACACATATAAAAGGTTAAAAAGTAAAAAGCAAACTTAACTATAGGAAGTATCTCCAAAACATAAATAAATCTATAAACGTATCTTTAAAGGGATATACTTTTTATGACTTTACTACAAGCATTCTGAAAATTATAAATAATTTCATTCTGTTATTGTTTAAATGTGCCATGTCCATCAGTTTTCCTCAATATAATAATATGATAATATTTGTATAACTAGAGATATTTGCATAACTCTTATATGCATTTATTTAAAAGTTACTATCTGACTTGTGTTATATGTAGCACAAAAGTATAGTAATTATTTCCTACTATTGACCATGTTTATTCTGTATTATATATATATGTATCACATGCAATTTTATATCAGAGCATTGTCATAGTTGCTTTATTGTTACTGTTATTAAATGCTATGACAAAAGCAACTTAAAGGAGAAAAACTTATTTTGGTTTAGGTATCTGGAAGGATATAGTCCATCTTGTTGGGAAAGGCTAAGAGCAAGCAAAAAACACATGTTGGCAGTGTCAGAAAACTGGGGGTCACATTGCACCCATACTGAGGTAGTAGAGTCAACAATAAGAGCTGGGCTGTGGTACCTCAAGGTCTGCTGGATGAAGTAAGGCTTTGTCTCCTATATGTTCCAGACACTTTCCAATAGCACCCTCAGTTTAAATATGAGAGCCTGGGACATCATGTGCTTCTAAATATAATACACATTTACACATCTCAGGAATTACATTTAAATTTACTATGTAAAACTAATTCTTGTTGTGGGTTACAGTGCCATGCCTGAAATCTATCCTTAGGACAGGCCTTGTAATGCGGGAGAGTCATGAGATAAAATATTACACATCACATGCGTAATATTTTAATGTGATGTGTGAAAATGACCCCTTGCTCAACAACCAGGAGTTTCCCCCTCTTTTTCTTTCATTGTTCCCCTCAATGTAATAATTATAAAATAATCGTAGAAAAGAGCTAATTCTGGCTTACCTTTATTAGAATTCTTTCTAGCAAACGGGCAAAGACAAAGCAAGTTTACAACAACTTTCCCACAGAAACATGACGAATTTTAAATAAAATCAAAGCAAATCATGGAACAAAGAATGAAATTCTTTTTCCTAGAAGAAATTGAATGATTTAATACAGCTCCGTGTGGCATCTGACACAATGACCCTTATGCGGCTAGGCTCCTTTTGCCTGCCTGGCATAACCCTCACCACCAGCCGCTGCTGTGGGGCTACAGCCCTGCATCATCATCAAGTGTGCTGATTGCCTTCACTTCCTTCAGCTTTCAGGACTTTGGGACTTACCATGTATAGCGAAGATGGAGAAAGATGCCTTGTACCACTTTAGGGACCTGGGTGAACCACCTAGTAGTTCCCTTCAGACAAACAATGGCACAAAGGAGTCAGCCTTCTTACACGTGTGGTAACACTTGCCATATGGATATATTAGCCATTGACTTAGGGAATGATAGCTTCAAGTCTTACTACAGATAGTAGTGCCCACATGGTGTTCCAATGAGTGCTAAATCCAGCGGAATGGAGAACACACCAGAGGACCAGACTGGCGAATCTTTCAAGAACATATAGAACATTCCTCGGACTTCTTGATACATATGAAATAATAATCAAGACAGCAGAAAAAGACTGAATGCTTTTCGGGCATTGCAAAAAATGTTCAGAAATTTTTAATGTAAGTGGTCATTCATTGTGGCAAAAACAAGTCATGTCGCTTTAAAAACGTTAGGCTAATCTCAGTCTTCACACAATGGATGTATTCTACAAGCAGCAAGGATGAGGCCCTCTTTAGCATCTCTTTGCCTGCTGTTTTCTGGTATCTCCATCACTGTAGAAAACAATTTCATTTACTACATCCCAAAAAAATCAATTCTATTTTTTGAAAATTATAACACCATTATCTAAAATTAAAACAAATGAAAACAAACAAAAATCAAAGCCCTATAATTCCCAAATAACGTCATATTCAGCTTCCCAAAAGTATGATAGCTTAGCCGCAAATGATCATACTTCCCTGAAGAGCCATTCAAATGCAAACTGTCCTTAGCCCAATTTATATTCCTTTCTCTAACGTGGGTAGTGAACGTGCATTTTCCTAGTGCTTTATAGGGTCGCAGTAGCTGAACTCCTCTGGAGCTTTTGAGACAGTCGTATCTTATTGTGAATTCTATTTTGAAAGCGACATCACTGGGAAAATGTTCCTTTGCGGTGTTGTGGGTTCACTGATGCAGGAAAACACAGCCCCTACATTCTGCCTGCAGTTATTCTTCCCGGCTGGATGTCTGCCACATAAAAATGCATGTTCTCGAAACTGCTGCTAATGATTTACAGGTTTTTCTTTAACCAGGAAAAACCTTCAGATGCAAGCAGATACTCACTCGCAGAATCAATGACAGTATAAATAACCAGGTAAAGGAGCCTTGTTTCTCCTTCAATATCTCCATGCTCACCTCTTTACATTTCTCTATGCATGTTCTGTATATACAAGTTCATTGCACTGAAGATTTTTTATATTTAACATTCTTTTAATTTCTGCAATTTAAAGAAATAATGAAAACCATTCTCTCTCGATACTGAATTCCCTGTTAAATCTCTGTTCAACTGTCTGTTAGAATCACCGTATTTCAGAGTCACCACAATGACCGGGCAGATAAAGGTGCTTTTGATGGGAACCTGCCTTCAGTCTCTGGGAAACCATCCATGTAAGAGCACAGTGGGGCTTAGGGTTCCATATACAACATGGATAGACACATACATTAAAGATAGCCTACTTTTAGCCGGGCGGTGGTGGTGCACGCCTTTAATCCCAGCACTCGGGAGGCAGAGGCAGGAGGATCTCTGTGAGTTCGAGGCCAGCCTGGTCTACAAGAGCTAGTTCCAGGACAGGCACCAAAGCTACAGAGAAACTCTGTCTCGAAAAACCAAAAAACAAAACAAAACAAAACAAAAAACCCCAAAACCAAAAACAAGCAAATAAAGATAGCCTACTTTTAAAGAAAAAAAAAAAAGAATTGCATCTTGTAGCACCCACACAATACTTTTGTATAGATTTTTAAATTAATTATTTTAAATTATTTTTCACATACTTTTTGATCAAATTCTTTATCTTCCCCAAATTCCTCCAAGATCTCTCCCAGATTTCTTCACACCCAATTTCATGTTCTCTCTCCCTCCTTTCCTTTCTCTCTTCCAAAAAACGTAAATTCAAAAGAACAAACACATAAAACCAACAAGAAAAAATACCAAAACAGAACACAGCAAAAGCTCTCTTTTGCCCTCTCTCTCTTTCTTCTCTTACACACACATGGGCGCACACATAGGCACTACATGGGCACACACACAGGCACAAACACACTAAATCCATAAAATCACAAAATCATACGCTATATTGTACAAGCAAAAGAAAACAACAGGTAAAACATGCCTAAACAAAGCAATATGAGGGGGCTGGAGAGATGGCTCAGTGGTTAAGAGTGTTGCCTGGTCTTCCAAAGGTCCTGAGTTCAATTCCCAGCAACCACATGGTGGCTCACAACCATCTGAAGCGAGGTCTGGTGCCCTCTTCTGGCCTGCAGGCATACACACAGAAAGAATATTGTATACATAATAAATAATAAATAAATATTTAAAAAAAACAGAGCAACATGATACCGAAAAAGGCTCCAAAAATTCCTCTTTTCTAAAGCAGATCTTTACACTTCTAGAAACCTCTACACTCTACAGTGATTTCCATAGTCCTGCACAAGTCTGTTTGTAGGTCAATATTATGCTGTATTTATTATTATAGCTTTGTAGTACAATTTCTGATCAGGGATGATGATATTTCCAGCAGTTCTTTGATTATTCAGGAGTGTTTTATCTATCCTGGGATTCTTTTGTGTTTCTAATGAAGCTGAAAAGTTTCCTTTCAAGTTTTATGAAGAATTAGGTTGGGATTTTAACGAGGGTTGCATTGAACCTGTCGATTGCTTTTGCTAGGACCATTTTCACTATAATAATGCCGCTGATTCATGAGCACGAGAGAACATTACAGCTTCTGATATCTTCTTCAATTTCTTTCTTTATTGTCTTAGCATTTTTATTAAACAAGTCACTTGATTAGCTAGAATTACACCACGAAATTTTTGAGGCAATTGTGAAAGGCATTGCATCTCTGATTTCTTTTTCCGTTTCAGTTTGGGGGTTTTTGTGTATTAATTTTGTATTTTTCTATTTGGATGAATTTGTTATCAGCTTTATAAGTTTTCTGGTTGATATTTTAGTGCCATCTATGTATATGTCACATCATCTGAAAATAATGGTTTTTTTTTGACTTTATACTTTTCTGTTTGTGTCCCCCTGATCTTCTTCAGTTGTCTTATCACTGTAGCTAAGACTTCAAGTACTATTTGAATAGATATGTAGAGGGTGGATAACCTTATTTTATTCATGATTTTTTGAAATGTTTTGAGTTTCTTTCTATTTAGATTGATGTTAGTTGCAGCCTCACTGTAAATTGAGTTTATTATATTGAGTTATGTCCCTTTTACCCCTAGTCTTTCCAGTACTTTCATGAGGAAATGGTGGTAGATTTTGTTAAAAGCCTGCCCAGGTGTTAACACTCAGGAATTCAAGTTAGCTGCAAGGTTCTGGGGGAACTTCTACACCTGAATCTCTAGGATAAAGCCTACTTGATCATGGTGGGTGATTTTTTTTAACATTTGTATTTTGTTTGCAAGTATTTTATTGATAACTTTTGCATCTATGTTCATGAAATAAGCTGTAATTTTATTTTTTTCTTTGTCCTTTGTGTAGATTCAGTGCCAGGGTATTTGTGACCTCATGAAAAGTGCTGGGCAATGCCCCCTTTGTTTCTATTTTGTGAAATAAATTGAAGATTATTAGTGATAATAGTTTTCTTTTGGAGGGTCTGTTAGAAGTTTATACTGATCCATCTGGTTCCAGGTTATTTTTGTTGGGAGGTTTTTAATTACTACTTCTAATTCAGTAGGGGTTATGGATCTTCTTAAGTTGCTTATCTGATATTGTTTTAACTTCTGTTGGTGATATTTATAGAGAAAATTTTCCATTTAAATTTTCCAATTTGGTGGAATACAAATTTTTAAGTATGTCCTTATAATTCTTTGGATGCCAGATAAAGTTTCTCTTTCTTTTTACTGAAAATATATTCTTCTCTCATACATACATCTGGACCACACCGTTTCTCTGCCCTGTCGTACCTCAAGGTGATCTCCAACCTCCCCTCTCTCCTAGATGACTACCCATTCATTTCCTCTTCAGAAAAGGGCATGACTATAAGAGACAGCAGCCAAATAGGACAAAATAAGACACAATAAGTCAAGGCAAAGGCCATTTATTGGAGACCTCCGATTTTGACTCTCTGTATAATGTCTGAGTATGGGTCTCAGTACCTGTTCCCATCTGCTCTCTAACGATGACTGAATAAGGCATTGACCTATGAGTATAGCAGAATATAACTAGGAATCTCTCTCTCTCTCTCTCTCTCTCTCTCTCTCTCTCTCTCTCTCTCTCTTTCTCCCTCTCTCTCTCTCTCTTTAAATCTGTGACCTCAGTGAGGACTTCTAGTAATGGAGTATATAGCGTTGGAAATGGCCAGGCAAGGCTTCCAGTTTTAAGACTAGGCTTATTCAGTTGACTTTTTGACTGGGGAAGTACCATGGAGTTTCCTAAACAACACAGGCTGAAGCTAGAGCAGAGGGTAGCTCTCTGAAAGCTGACAACATTTATGAGGACAACCATCAAGGAACTTACTGAAAGTAGATAGCTCAATGTGGTGGCTACTTGGAACCACGCTACAGGCTTTGTGAAGGGAAATCTGGACACCAAGCCAGTCTTAAAACCCTCGCCCTACAATCTGATCTAGCTGCAATATATGCTGGGGCCGTGGTGGTGTAGAACTTGTGGGAGTGCTCAACCAATGTTTGGTTTAACTTGAGACCTATGCCAAGAGAGGGAGTTCATTCCCACTTTGCCTGAATGGACAGAAGCTGGAGACCAGATAGTCCAGAGACCAAACACGACTTGAAAAAAGAAAGAAAAGGAACAAAAGAAATTTTTGTGGCTAGCCCCAAGGAATGAAGAAAGACTGCAAGAGTGGGGACGAGTGAGGGAGTCCACAGGAAGAAAATAACTGAGTCTACTACAAGTTTGAATGGAGTTCACTGGCAGTGGAGGTGGGAGAGAAGAGTTTCCATCAGTTGGTCTGCGACTGGGCTGGGGATGACAATGGAGGGGTGTTAGTGGAGGGTAAGAAGAGTAGAGATTATTGTCCTGAGTACCTGTACGGTGTACCCATTGGTTTCCCATGTAGAAAATGTTTCTAGGTATTGACTGATGACAAAAAGGGGTAGGGGAAGGGAGGGGAAGGGAGGGAAGCTTGGTCTACTGCTAGGTTTCATGGAGTCTACAGGAAATTAACTTTTCTTCAAATTGACACAGTAAAGTTGTTTGATAGATCATCAACATATGTAGGACTGACATTTCAAAAAGTTCACACATGCAGGAAGAGCCCGTGTTAATTAATATTCTAAACATGCAGTTGCTTCGAGAAAACACCTGTGAGCTTCCCAAAGCACATAATTACCAGTGCTAGAAACACTGTGGGTTTCATTATCATAAATAAGGGGAAAGGCAACACATAAAACCCCCACTGTGCAGTGAACATTAGTGACTGCTCTCTTTTTGGGAAGGACCCGCATTGTCAAGAAGTTTAAATAACCGAAGGAGCATGGAAAAGTGGGCTTAACTTTCTTACACTTTCAGGCAACTGAGGTAAGAGATGGTAGCTATGTTTAGGATAGCTTAGCTCTTACCTTGAGGATTCACTTACTATGTATACCTATCTTGGGAAGACTGTTGTCTGTACTGGAAACTGATAACCAAGATGATTACTGACTATGTCCTCCTGGTATGTTATTGTCTTTGATGATCTAGTATAATTGCTTCTCACAGAAATCTAAGGAAGCTGTCAGATCCACACATTTTAGAAAGGAAAGTATTTCAAAAGATTGAAGAAAGTTTAAAATCCTTCTAAAGAATGATGCAAAAACTTACATTTAAAAATTGAAAAAGAGAGAAGACTATAAATATGATATAAATAAAATTATTCTCCTGTTTTGTATAAATTTTGACTTTTAAAATCAGCTTTTATTCATTATATTCATACTCACGTGAGTTATTACTCTCTGCACAAAGCTTAGATATTCTAAAGCTTAGAATTCTCAGTGTCATTTTTCTTCAAAATTAATATAGCAGTCTTATAAACTGGGAAAGTTTCTAACTTTAATACAGTAGGTAGGTACATATATTTGCGTTCATATGTAGGTTTTATGTTTGCATGAAGAGAGTTCTGTGAAATTTCTATCTGTAAAACCCTCGTTACAAAATACATTCAATAGTTGTAGTTTTGGGAAAATACACATAAATGCCTAAAACTAATCCGTACTTACTCTGTAGAGCTAAGAAGATGTTCACATTACTCAACAGTCTGCTGTGTCCTTGACATGAACTTACATTTTCAAACAACCTCAGCAGCCATCAGTGTAAATGAATTTATTCTCTAGCCAGAAGTTCCTTGTATTTAGATTTACTTATATTAATCACATCTGCAACAAGGTAAAACCAATTTCCCAGAAGACATTGAGAAAAAATTTCAGTCCCCTACTTTCCCCCCCAGTTTGAGAAATAGCTAAGGAGGACATCTGCCTTCTGATCAACATCTGTCTTCTGATCAACATCTGTCTTCTGATCAACATCCCTCTAGAGGGCACATCGTTGTTTTGTTCACAGGCAGATTTTAAAATGGCATGAGTCAGTTCAGATTAAGGTAGAGCTTACACTACCTTCCAGAGCACAACAATATTCTTTGCTCTGTGATTTTTCTCTACCAAACAGAGAACTCTAAAACCCAATGACTTTTAAGTAATTTGAAATTATGTTAAAACTTTGTTCTCCCATCTGTAATGAATAATTTGTTTTCTGTATTGTTGCTTGTAAGAATACAATTCTGTTTTCTCTTGTTGACTGTGTCCTTTGCTTTACAGAAGCTTCTCAGTTTTAGGAGGTCCCATTTCTTAATTGTCACTCTCAGTGTCTGTGCTACTGGGGTACTATTTAAGAAGTGGTCTCCCATGCCAATGTGTTCAAGTGTACTTCCCACTTTCTCTTCTGTCAGGTTCATTGTGGTAAGATTTACATTGAGGTCTTAAATTCATTTGGACTTGAGTTTTGTGGTTGGTTTTATGTTGAGTTCTTTGGTCCATTTGGCCTTGAGTTTTGTCAATGGCAATAAATATGGATCTATTTTCTTCCTTCTACATGTTGATATCCAGTTAAACCAGCACCATTTGTTGAATATGCTTTCTTTTTTCCATTTTATATTTTTTGTTTCTTTGTCAAAAATTGGGTATTCATAGGTGTGTAGATTAAAATATGGATCTTTGGTTCAGTTCTATTGGTCCTTCTGTCCATTTTAATGCCCAAATTGGGCTGTTTTCAGTACTGTAGCTCTGTAGTAGAGTTTGAAGTCAGGGATTGTGATACCTCCAGAAGTTCCTTTATTGTACAGGGTTGTTTCGGCCATACTGGGTTTTTTGCTTTTCAATATGAAGTTGAGTAAAATGGCAGCCTACAGAATAGGAAAAGACCTTTGCCAACCCCACATTGGACAGAGGGCTGATCTTCAAAATGTACAAAGAACTCAAGAAATTGTTCATCAAAAATTCCAACAAAAAATGGGGTAGAGACCTAAACAGAGAACTCTAAACAGAGGGATCTAAAACGGCTGAAAGACACTTAAGGAACTGCTCAACATCCTTAGCCATCAGAAAAATGCAAATAAAAACAACTCTGAGATTCCATCTTACATCTGTTAGAATGGCCAAAATCAAAAGCATTGATGACAGCTTATGTTGGAGAGGATGTGGGGTAAAGGGAACACTCCTGCATTGCTGGTGGGAGTATAAACTGGTACAGCCACTTTTGAAATCAGTATGGTGTTTTCTCAGAAAATTAGGAAAAACCTACCTCAAGACCTAAAAGATGCTCAATCATGGCACAAGGACATGTGCTCGAATATATTCATAGCCACATTGTTTGTCATAGCCAGAACCTGGAAACAACCTAAATGCCCCTTGACTGAAAACTGGATAAAGAAAATGGGGCATATTACACGGTGGAGTACTACACAACAGAAAAAAATACATCTGCTAGAATGGCCAAAATCAAAATCAAAAAAATAACATCTTGAAATTTGTGGGCAAATGGATGGATCTATAAAACATCATACTGAGTGAGGTAACCCAGACCCAGAAAGACAAATATAATATGTACTCACTCATCAGTGATTTTTAGACATAAAGCAAAGAAAAACCAGCCTATAATTCACAGTACCAAAAACCTAGACAACAAAGAGGACCCTAAAAGAGACATGCATGATCTAATCTACATAGGAAGTAGAAAAATACAGGATCTCCTGAGTAAATTGGAAACATAGAGATCTTGGGAGAGGGCAGAAGGGGAGAGAGAAAGGAGGGGAATGAAGAAAAATGTATAGCTCAATAAAAACAACGTTAACAAAAAACAAACAAACAAAAAATATCCAAAAACGCAAAAAAAGAAATTCAAGGTTAAGAAAGCATTATGCAATCTACAAAAAAGAATTTAATCCTACTGACACAGTAATTGCCCATATAGACCATATACTATGAAAGAATAAAATTATTAACGTTTATGTGCTAATCACCTTTCCTCTGTCTTCCTTTCGCCTGCAACAGGAGGTGTGTGTATGTGTGTATGTGTGTGTGTGTATTTGTATTTGTATGTGTGTGAGTGTATTTGTGTGTCTATGTATGTGATGTAAGCGAGGAACTGTACTCTGATTTTCATCATTTTTATACTGATGAGGAAGAAAGTAGAAAGACAAGAACCATATATGATCAAAAAAACAGGTTGATTTATGTAGGAAAATCGAGAATAAATGCAAGAAATAATAAAACTGAGATGAAGGGCGCTGAAAGAAAGCCATGGAAAATGAATCTGAACTCTGCTCAGAAGTTCCTAGAAACACACTTCAGGTTGGGCACTTCCCCAAGCCGGTTTTGACAGGGCATTAATGTGCCACAGCTGTGTTAAAGAGTGCTGAAAATGTCAACACCCCTATGAAGGAAAGAAGCAAGACAGGGCTCAGGGAAAAGCTGACTGGCAGATACGTTGCAACAGATGCCCTGCAAACCCTTGAGGTTTTCTAAAGCTGGAGCAAGTTATGCGAGCTGTTCTCAGTCTGAATAATATAGTCTGGCCTTTGTAGCTGAGTGATAACTGTACTCTGGCTCCCCTGGAAAGGGAATGCGACCTTTGGCAGCTTGCTCTCCTAATCCCAAGCAATTCCCAATGTTCTCCAGTGACTTGTTTGCCAGCATGGCAGCAGTCATGCATGTGTTCATTCCTGAAAGGATTCTCAGCAGAGACTATATCCAATTGTCATCCACAAAAGTTGAGACAAAATGAGAATCAATAGGAATATCAAAGAGCGGGAGAAGTATCTAGAATAAGTGTAAAACCTTAGGCTACTTTCTGATCCCTCTTCTCTACCTCTGTGATTTCCCCTGCTTTGCAATCCTTCCATCTTGACTTCTCAACCTAGTAAGTACCAGAGATTCTCAGATATTTCTGAATATCATCAGCATAGACACACACCTAATAGATGTTTATGGCTATGTTTTAATCAAGTCTTAATGCTGTGCCCGCATGGCCTGGAACCGAAACCGGGCGAAGCGTGTCAGGATTAAACACACATACACCTCTCTAGTTGCTGGTAAAAGAAGTCCTTTATTTAACAGCACCACGGAGGTTTTTACACCTAACACAGTCAGGTAGGCCAACAGGTGAAGACCTCAGCACCTGATCCTCAATCAAGGCCAGCGTACTACAGGCTCGGGAAGCAGGGTTGGTAACATGACAGACTGGCATAAGTTTCTTAACCATTTTTAGCCTTCATAATTTTTGCCGCATTATGAAGAGACCAATACCTATTCCAGAGGCTAGTAATAGGAAATCTATTTAGGAAAAGATCAACTTAACAAAATCAGTAGCCCTCCTATATACAAGTGATGAAGAGTCTGAGAAAAAAAAATTAGAGAAACATCATCATTCACAATAGCCACAAATAACATAAAATATCTTGGTGTAACACTAACCAAAGAAAAGACCTGCTTGACAAGAACTTTGCATCTTTGAAGAATGAAATTGAAAAAAGTACCAGAAAATGGAAAGATCTCCCATTCTCTTGGATAGGAAGGATCAACATAATAAAAATGGCAATCCTACCAAAAGCAATCTATAGGTTCAATGCAATCCCATCAAAATCCCAACACAATTCTTCGCAAACCTCGATAGAATACTCAAGTTCATATGGTAAAACAAGAAACTCAGGATAGCCAAAACAATCCTGTACAATAAAGGAACTTCCAGAAGCATCACAATCTGTGATACCAAGCTCTATTACAGAGCTACAGTAATGAGAACAGCTTGGTATTGGCGTAAAAACTGACAGGTTGGCAAATGGAATCAAATCAAAGACCTGGATATTAATCCACACACCTATGAACATGTAATTCTTTACAAAGAAGCTAAAATTATGCAATGGAAAAAGGAGAACATCTTCAACAAATGGTTCTGGCATAACTGGATGTCTGCATGGAGAAGAATGCAAATAGATTCATACCTATTCCCATGCACAAAACTCAAGTCCAAATGGATTAAAGACCTCAATATAAATCTGACCACACTGAACTTGATAGAAGAGAAAGTGGGAAGTAACCTTCAGTGCATAGACACAGAAGACCACTTCCTAAATATAATACAAGTATCACAAACACTGAGAGCAACAATAAATACATGGGATTTTCTAAAACTGAGAAGCTTCTGTAAAGTAAAGGACACAGTCAATAAGACAAAAAGGCAGCCTACTGAATGGGAAGAGATCTTCACCAACCCCACAGCAGACAGAGGACTGATCTCCAAAATATATAAAGAACTCAAGAAATTAGACATCAATTATCAAATAATCCAAATAAAAATAGGGTGAAAAACTATACAGAGAATTCTCAACAGAAGCATCTCAAATGGCTGAAAGAATCTTAAGAAAATGTCCAAAATCCTTAACTGTCAGGGAAATGCAAATCAAAATGACTCTGAGATACCATTTTACACCTGTCAGAATGGCTAAGAGCCAAAACACCAATAATTAGCTTATGCTGGAGAGGATGCAGAGTAAAGGGAACACTTCTCCATTTCTGGTGGGAATGCAAACCTGCATAACCACTCTGGAAGTCAGTATGAATGCTCAACCATACTATAAGAACATTTATTCAACTGTGTTCATAGAAGCATTATTTGTAATAGCCAGAACCTGGAAACAATGTAGATGCCCCTCAACTGAAGAATAGATAAAGAAAATGTTCATTTACACAATAGAGTACTACTCAGCAGTAAGAAACAATGATGTCTTGAAATTTGTATGCAAGTGGATGGAACTGGAAGAATCCATTGAGTGAGGTAGCCCAGATCCAGAAAGATGGGCATGTTATCTACACACTTATATGTTAATACTAGCTAGGAAGCAAAGGAAAAGAAGCCTATAGTCAACGACCCCAGAGAGGCTAAGTAACAAGGAGAACCCTAAGAGAAACATACATAGATTCCTCTGGGAAGGGGAGTAGACAAGATCTCCTGAGAAAATTGGGAGCACAGGGTGGGGGAAGAAAGTAAAAGAAGGGGAGGAGGAGGGAAGGGGGGAGGAGAACTTGAGGGAATGGGATATATATTTTGATTGAGGGAGCCATTATGGGACTAGCAAGAAACCTGACGCTAGAGGAATTTCCAGAAATCCACAAGAATGATCCCAACTAAGACCCTAAGCAATAATGAAGGGGGTGTTCGAACTGGCCTTGCCCTGTAGTCAGATTGATGACTATCCTAAATGCCATCATAGAACCTACTTCCAGCAACTGATGAGAACAGATTCAGAGATCCACAGTGGAGCACTGGGCTGAGCTCCCAAATTCCAGTCAAAGAGTGGGAGGAATGAGAATATGAGCAAGGAGGTCAGGACCATGCTGGGTATACCCACTGAAACCACTTACCTGAGCTAATTAGAGCCTACCAACTCCAGCCTGACAAGGAGGGAACCAGCATAGGACCAAACTAGTCCCTTTGAATGTGGGTGACAGTTGTGTGGCTGGGGCAGACTATGGGGTTATTGGCCATGAGACCAGGATTCATCCCTACTGCTGCTTCTGGCTTTTTGGAACCCATTCTCCCTGGAGTGATAGCTTTCTCAGCCTAGATATGGGTGGAGGGCCTTGGTCCTGCCTCAAAGCAATGTGTAACACTCTATTGACTCACTCCCCATGAGAAACCTTACCTTCTCTGAGAAGTAAATGGGGGCGAGGTGGAGGGTGCAGGAGGAGAGGAGGGAGTGGGAAATGGATTTGGCACGTAAAATAACAAAAGATAGTTTAAAAAAATAGATTAAAAAAATCCAAGCCTAATAACACTGTGACGAGTAAAGGACTTCTATTTTGTGCTAGCCATCCATCTTGGTATTTAATAGCTGTCTTCCTCTGACTCAAGTTTGGGGAAGGTAAGTTTCCAATAGCCCCAGTTCCTTGATCCCTACCCAGAAATGTGCAGCTGAGACCATCTGCTTCCTACGACAGGGCTAACTGTGGATTGGGCTTCTGTTACTTGTTTATGCAGACATCCAAGGACTACTTTGAGGTCACCTTGATCACCGAATCTCATCAGAGCAGAATAGCTATTATAGTTTGCATCTTTAAATGCCTGTCCCTTACCCACCTCTGGGCACACATCTCCGATTCAAGTTAGAGACTATGGCTATGCTAACAGCTTTCTTAAATTTGCTTAGTATAATCTGGATTGATTCTGGGTTCTTTTTCCAATGGTCTTGAACTCCGTAACAACACTTTTCGTGCTAAACTTCTAACGTCTTCTGAGAGTCAAAAGTAATTTCCCATCTAAAATCAGTAAATGAAGTAGAATATTTTGATGTTATGTATTAAGAGGACTTGTGGAATGTGCATATCTGGTTTTTTTTTCTGCTAAAGAAACTTCAAAGATTCTTAGTGTGCTTTTGAAAGTTAAGTTTCTAATACAAATCTTTTCAATAACGAATGGAGAACACAGATGTATAAAAGCGCTATATAAACTGGGTTTCCTTTCCTTTCCCTGTCTCTCTTATTAGTATACTGTCTTCCAAGCATTTGGGTTGGTATTGTGTGCTGGTCACGTTGGCCTTGGTCATCCCTACACACGTGTTTCTGGTCCATGCTTTTCTAACTTGATCACTCTATTCTAAACATCTGTTCTCTAAACAAAGCACCCCCTACTCTTCCAAATGTGTCACTGAAGTCTTATTTAAGGCTGCACAAAATATTTCTGTCTTGTGACAGTTAATTTGCTTGACTGGATCACAAGACATTTATACATTTGATTAAACATTATTATGAATGTAAATGTGAAGGTTTTCTGATGAAATTAACATTTGTGTCAGTGAACTTAGTGAGCAAACCGACATCCAAACATGAGTGGGTCTCTTTCAATCAGTTGAAGGCAAGATAGGAAAAACTGGAGCATCACTGAGGATAAAGGACTTTCTTTTACATAGCTGCCTTAATTGGGTTAGCTGCCTTATCTTTGGCTCTTTAGATTCAGATAGAAATATGGCTGTTCTTGAATGCACAGCACATCAGCTTTCGGGTTAGATGTATACAAACAGAATTTCTGGTTCTTAGGACTTCACATGGAAAATTACCACTGCATATCAGTTCTCTCGATTCTCCATATGTAGACTGATCTATCAGGACCTGTCAGCCCGCCTAGCCTCAGAGCTAATTAAATATAGTAGTGTTGGTCTGATTCTATCATTGTTTCTGTTTGTCCTGAGAACTCTCACAGGCCACCCAAGCCATGAGAAAACTAGCTTGTACCTTTAACTATTCTTCTTTGACAAAAGGAGAGGTTTTTTTTTTGTTTTTTGTTTTTAACATTTTATTTGGTTTTGTATATGTCTTGCTTGCTTCACACTAAAGATTTAGCATCTAAAGTTTATTTCCAATGAAAGAAAACTGATTGTATAAAAGGCACATCTGTAAACAGTGAAGATTAAGAACATAACAGCGACTCCGGGTCTATGCAGAATAACTGAAATTGATGTGTAAGTGTATGGCAGGGCAGAAAGAGCTAATAGGTGAATCCCAGGTTTGTACATTATACAGCACAAGGTAGGATCACATATGAAGAATCATGAATATTGAACCAATACAGCCTAGTACATTTTCCTTTTCATGTTGTCTTAGTCACTATTCTGTTGTTGTGAAGAGACAACATGACCAAAGTAATGCCTATATATGAAAGCATTTAGTGGGAGGCTTGCTTATAGTTTCGGAGGTATTGTCCATTGTCACATTGGCAGAAATGTGACTTTAGGTAGATGCTGGAGCAGTAGCTGAAAGCAGCACCTTGATCTGTAGTCACAAAGAAAAAGACTCTAGCCTTGTCATGGACTTTTGAGACCTCAAAGTCCCCCTCCAGTGAAAATTCTTCTTCAACAATACCACACCTCTTAATCCTTCTAATCATTTTAAATAGTGCCACTTCTGGTGACTAAGCATTCACATATGTGAGCCTGTGAGGGTCATTGTTATTCAAACCACCACACAGGGGTACCTGCTTTCTGACTTCTCTTAGTCTCCCTGATTTTCTTCTGGATGCTCAAGGCTTGGTTAGCCTATGGTGGGCATAAGTTTCCCACGTGATGCGATTTGAATGCTTCTTATGCAAAGATGACACTTCCTTCACAGTTTGCCTGCTTCAGGCTCAAAATCATTGCTTTGCAATCATCAGTTTTTCTAGAGCCTTTTGAGAAATTTGATGTGATGAACAGCACATTTACATCATTATCATCATGGACTGCCCAATAGAAATTTCATTAACTCTCTTATATGGAAAATAGGTGGATAATAAAAAATAATGGTGACATAGAAGCAAGCATGAAAGAACAAGAATAAAAAATAGTTTCGAATGGTAAATTAATTAGATAATTTCGCCCATTTTGTTCATAATCAGCCTATTCAAATAAATGATTTTAATGGCCTAATATAAAATAAAACTGGCAGCAATGATTTGCTAGAGGAAATTTGACCAAATGATAAAAAGAAGAATTAGATAATTGAATCGTTGCTTTATAAATTGAAATATTAAAAATATTAAAATTAACTTTTAAATTTTATTTTATTTGGTGGTGAGAATTCTGACAAACCCACTATACTTCCTAAAGAGCTTCCCATGATGTGTTGTCGAATTTCCTTTGATCATGAAAACGCCTACCGAGTCTTTATTGTTTCCATTTCAAAATGAAGAAAGCAGTGTTTTACGGATGCAAAAATTGGAGGTCGCTGAATAATCCTCACAAGTATTTCACTTTAAATTCCTTTAAAAGAGGATTAACGCCTCAGATGTGAGGCACATTCCAGGCAAAAGCGAGGAATGCCCACTTACATTAAATGAGGAGTGACATAAGAGCAGAACTCTTTTGAAAAGCGTGTATATGGAGGTGGGCTGAGTACTTCAGAGTTGGAGACAGGGTATACAATAGAGCCTTGTGGCAGTTCCTTCTGTCAATCAGAATTGCTATTTCTGAAGATAAAAAGAAGAAAGTGTTAAATGGGTTACATTTTTTAAAGCAAGAAAATTCGATATTGGCTCTTTAAAATTGAAAGTAAAAGTTTTCAAACAACATAGTCTGACCATGGTGTCCCTTCTCCTACCTCCTCCCAGATCTTCCCTACCTCCCCATTTATCCAGTTATACCCCCTGAAGATAAGCAGGCAAATAAAAATTACTAATCACCTCTTTCTGTCTTCTCTTTATCTTACCAGTTATAGTGGGAAAATAGTGTCCCCTGGAAACACATGTGTACTGACTCCCAGAGAGCATGTCATAGAGAGTGGTAGCTGGAACTAGAGCTGTACTTCTGTAAGCTGGAAAAGCTCAGAGGTGCAAACAGTGGACACTACCAACAGGGATCCACCACACACTTTGCACTGAGGGTGGTTTACACTAGCACCTTATATTTATTTGTTTGTTTAGTTTTTATTTATTTATATTTAATTTCTGTCTTTCAAACTTGTTTTATGCCTTCCAGTGGACATTTTGTTTGGGTAGACCTAGGAGTTAAAGAATGATAGCTAAATTTCATTAGTAGACTATCTCCACCTGTGACTTGCAATGACATTTCCAAGGGTAAGTCTAGTAAATGCCAAATATATCTCAGCCCTAAAAATATGCTGTGCCAACTCAAATAAAGAATAGAGAGAAGCGATAGGTTGATTTTGAATTGTAAATTGTTAAACTGAATTTATTGCTTGCTGTTCGCATTTGGTAAAGGTGTTGGCTTTCCTATATTTCCTTAGAATAACGAAGTCTTCACTTTACCCATATAAGTAGTATTTCCTAGAGTACCTTTGCAATCTGCCAGGAAATGCTTGGAGAAGCAGAAGAAGCCCCATCTATCCTGTTGCCAGACCCAGATGAAAACATAACCTCTAAGCATGAAAGGAAACCATTCTCAATAGCAGCAAAGCAAAGCGAGCTCATTTTTGAAGGTTTCAACTTTCTTTACAGAGCAGTGGGAAGGTGGAGAAGCCACTAAGTAAACAGAGCTGTGCTATATTACCCAACAGGAAATAACACGTGGAGCCTATTTCCACAGAGCTGGAATATCCAGACCAACTTGTAGGAACTTCTCAATTTTCTGTTTTGTTTCAGAAATATAAACTCTGCTTTGAAATGATGCTAAATACAAATCCGTGCAGTAGTAACATGATACTGAAGGTGTTCACAGCTTTTTTTATAGGAGAAGACTGGAAACTAAAATTAAATTCAGTTTCAAAATTTGGTCACTGCGTCCCTACTGGGCAAGCTAGCTTGTCTCTTCCTTAAAAATAACCATCAATTTATGAAGATAAAATTGTACAACAAACTGGTCCTTTAATGTGTAGAAATGGTTGTATCTGAGCATGCAGATAGGGTAATAATGTATATGATATTCTTTTAACAACTGGCGCTGTTTCTATAGGATTTTACACATTCTGTTCTCAGTGTCATTTTAGCTAGTATAATTAAAAAGATTTGTATAGTAGACTCAGATGAGTATACACTGTTACCACTGAAGTTCCTATAGTTCTAGCCAATTTAATGAGGGAGGAAAGAAAAATACAACTAAGAGATAAAACATTTACTTAGTTAGCTAGTTATCTCTGCATATGGTAAGAGATCATAGGAAGGGAAGTTTCCAGAAAAGAAACAGTAACAACACTTCTCAGTAAATCTTCTGTGAGGTTGATTAACATATGGGTACTGGGGACATCAATGGCTGTGGGGAGGTTGAAATGTTGCCTATGCAGAGCCTGGTTACAGTTTATCTTGATTTGTCCTTATCTGCCTTACTAGCCACTGCTTGCCCCACTGACTGACTTAAAATCCCTGTCTCTATATCGTGAAATCTTTCAGAATGTTATCAAGGTAACAAACTATTTACTTCCACAAGTCAAAGGATAAGTATGTCATGAACCAGCATCTAATGCCATAGTAAAAATTTGCCTGATTGACTGTATTCATCTACCGGGTATTTTCACAAATAAATGTGAATAGTGTTTTAGTTTATGACTTATTTTTTTGTTGGACCATAAAATTTGCAGCAATTTAAATCTGTGTCCCAGGCCATGATCACACAGAAAGGATGCTTCTTTCCTTTGAAGTTAGAGCTGTGTTTTTGCATTAATAACAAATGGTAGACACTGGCCTGGGAATCACCCTCCTTCTTGTCCTCCATTTCTAATTTCCAGGTCTTGTTCCCAGATATGTTGCAAATTGCTTATAGTTGCCTGTCCTCCCTGTCTCCATCCATTCCCTGTGGATTCTAGAGAATATTCCAGTAGATCTAATCTTCATTCCACATCCTTCATCCTTTCCCTTCATGTAAACCATCATTTTTTTTTGGAGGTATTCTCTACTTGGGAACACACTGGCCTCACCTGCCTGGGTATGGGATCTTCACTTTCCTTATTGCCTTCCATTGCAAATTCCCCAGTAACACCCCTAGTCTTGCAACAGACCACTTTCAGGGCCATTCATCTTTCTGACTCTACCTAGGGACTAGACTTAACCTCCTGACAGACCCAGGTTTCCTCTTTTCTGTTGATTCTCACACAGTTTCTGCCTCTAGCCCATCCCCATTCTTACCTGTCAGACCCCAATAACCAGAAAAGGTCTACCTGGGATGTCCCTCCACTAGTGGTCATACTTGGCAGGGATTTAGAAGAGCTCCTTACCAAAAAAAATTTAGCCACTGTTCGTTCCTGAGGTCCAGAAAGGGCAACAAAAATCAAGGAATGGAAAAACCACCCAGTAAAAAGAAGACCAAATATTAACATCTAGAATTACAATCATGCCAAACCTAGGTACCTAAACACCAAAAACAATCTTTAACAATCCTTAACCTGCAAGACAATATGTGTCGACCATAACTCAACAACCACATTATAGTAGATACTGAGAAATGCAGGGCTGAGGCATATGCCAAGAACTTCAAAATAGCATTATGAATATGGTCAAAGACCTTAAAGAAGATATAAATAAATCTGTTAATGAAGTCTATAAAAACACAAACAGTGGAATAACAGATTGAGAACAGTTCAAGACATGAAATAGAAATAGAATCAGCAAAGAAAACACAAATTGAGGGAAAACTGGAAATGTAAAATTGAAGAACTTAATCAAAAGCCCAGGAGGAAAGTGTCACTAAAAGAATTCTAGAGACAGAAGAAAGAATCTCGGACATTGATGACAAGATAGAAGAAATGGATCCCTCAGTAAAAAAAAAAAAAAAAAAAAAAAATAGATGCAAAGAAAAAAAAACAGGCACAAGACAGTCAGAAAATCTGGGACAACATAAAGAAATAAAATCTACCAACAATAGAAACAATTTTTTTGACCTGGGATTTTGCTCAGGTGAAAATGTACAGAAAATTTTGTCAAAAAAAATTATAGAAGAAAATTTCCTCAACCAAAAGTAAGAGGTGCCTATCAAGGTACAAGAAGTATAGAGAACAGGAAATAAACTAGACCAGAAAATAATCCAAAACCAAAACATGGCACGTAATGATCAAAACACTAAGCATAAAGAACAAACAAAGTGCATTAAAAGCTGCAGGGTGTAGAAGTACCAAAGATTCCACAATAGCCCAGAATGGAGTATAACAAAGGTTTATTTATCTGGAGATAAACTCACAGTAAAGGTGGCAATCTGAAGTCCTCTACACGCCCTAGGAAATGGAACCAAATCCATCAGAAAAGAGAGCCACTCATGTTTTTCATTTGCACTTATAGTACATGAGACCACACCCAAAGTTGGTCAACATCTTAAAGGCTATTGGCTGAAGGAGTTTCCACAACACCTCCCCCTTTTGTCTGAATAAGAGAATTCTAAGCCTAATACAAAAACTATATGCAATAAGAACAAATATTTAAGTGTTATCCAGGAAAAAGAAGAGGCAAAACCAGACATAAAAATTAGAATTACAACCAGCATGAACATCATCAAACAAGAAACATATGCTAAATGTTTCAATAGTTATCTTATCCTAAGGAGTTTAAATTTTATACTAAAAATGACTTGGCTGAAGGAGTTTCCACACCAGCAGGGTGAAAAGGCCAAATAACATAAAAGCAGACCTATTAGACTAGCACATGACTTCGATGAAGACTTTAAAAGTCAGAAAGGCCTGGATGTTTGCTCTAGAAATTCCAAGAGACTGCAGATGCTGTCCCAGACTACTATACACACCTAAACTTTCAATCACAATAGACAGAGAAAAAAAGAATTTCACAATAAAACCAAACACAAGGAGTATCTATCTACAAATCCAGTTCCACAGGAAGAGCTAGAAGAAAAATTCAAGCTGAAGAGGTTAATCACACCTAAGAAAATACAAGCAACAAATAATCCCAGACTAGCAAATCAAGTCAGGGTGGTGGGGGGAGGGGGGAAATCATCTTAAAACCACAGAATAATAGGAATCAAGAAACGCTGCTTATAGATAATTCTCCACACCAATGGTGTCAATTTGCTAATAAATAGACACAGGCTAATGGACTACATTGAAAAACAGGGCCCATCCTTCTGCTGCATTCAGGAAACACTCCCTGTATCAAGGATATAGATCATCCCTGGACAAAGGATGGAAAAGGATATTCTAAGCTAAAGGATCCAAAACGCAAGCTGAAACTAATCAGAAGGAATGAGAAAGGTTATTATATATTCTTCACAGGAAAACTCCATCAAGAGGACCTTTCAATTGTAAACATTTATGCACCAAACACATGAGCAACCAAGTTCATAAAAGAAGTAGTTCTTTGGCTAAAACCACATATTGACCCCCACACAGTAATAGTGGGTGACTTCAATACCCAACTCTAACCAATAGACCGGTGGCCTAGATAAAAAAATACAAAAAACAAAACCAACAACAACGACAGCAAAAATCCAGAGAAATACTTGAGCTAAATGATGTCATAAATCAAATGGACCTAGCAGATATTTCCAGAACATTTTATTCTAACCTAAAAGTATATACCTTCTCAGCACCTAATGGGACTTGCTTCAAAATTGTCCACATACTTGAACTCTCAACAGATATAAGAAAATTGAAAGAAGACCTTTCATCCTATGTGACCATCGTGGATTAAAGCTCTATATCAACAACAACAGAGAGACAACAGAGAGCTCAGAAACCATAGAAACTGAACAACTCACTACTGAATAAGAAAATGCATCAAGAGAGAAATTAAGAAAGAAATTAAACACTTTCTAGACTTCAGTGAAATACAGTGCTTTCAGGAAAAATGATGCTTTGCTTTTTTTTTTATTTTAAAGCTTTTCCTTATCCTATTCAATTTATAGCCCCTCATAAATTACAGATTATATGTCTCCATTAGAGCAAACTCCAACTAATAATGCAATTTAATTGTAAGTTATTGTGTAGATTAAATTAAACACTCCACATTGTTATATTGATGATTCTGGAATATGAGGTTTCACACTAACTTAAGTGATTCATTTTATTGAAAGGACTTATTGAAAAATATATGTCATTATAAAATATGTCATTATAACATATTCTACATTTATTATTGCTTGGAATAGAAAAACATGAAAATAATATATACATAAAGAATATAACAGAATTAATATTCATGTAGTTCTTGTCTGAACTCATTAGTTCTAACATTTTATTTATGTATGATAGTTGGTTTTCTAACTAGTCCTGATAATAACTTCCAAACTGGAAAGTTCTTTATCATATTTATGCTAACATTAATTTTTAGATTTCATTTTTATAAATGATGCTTACTTTGAGGTTTTGTTGGTATCAACTTTCAAATGAAGAGCACTGGCTTTGTCACAGCTTATGTATGTGATGCCTTAGGATATTTCATTTCCTTTCTAACCCTCAATCACCAGCAAGCTTTGTCTGTCCCTTGGGTGCAGCTATAAACCTGCTCTCTCATTCTTGGGGTCAGCTGGTCCCATGCTTCTGTGCTTATGTTTTCATGTGATAATTTCTCTGTTGTCTCTTTCCTCTTCTTGTAAGGTCATCAAACATGCTTGAATAGGGTTTATCCTATACTTGTGGGTTTAACTGAAATAATGCACCTACAAATAAAAATTAGTAGGTTCAGGAACTTAGTGTTTCCTCGCCCTGAGGTAGGACACATGGTTCTCTACCTTCCTATGGCTGCAACCCTTTGATATATTTCCTTATACCATGGTTAACCCAACCATACAAGTTTTTTGTTTGCTTCTTCATAACTGTAATTTTTGCTAGTGTTATAAATTATAAAGCAAATACCTGATATCCTGGATGTATTTTTGATGTTTATCTGTGTCTTTATTTTAGTAATAGACATTATTCATGAAATTTGGAGTCCCTGAGTTTGGTTTCACATATGTTTAGGATAGAACTGTCTTCTTGGCTAACTGTTCCATTTTAAGAACAAAGCACTGGATGTATTTTCGCTGTTCCAAAATGAACATAATTTAGGCATAGCAATTAATCACAAAACCATGTAATTATATATTGTGTAATATTTATTTCTAATTGCAAACAAATGAAAAATTGGAAGTATTATATAGCATGAATAACAGTCCTTATTTTGAAAATTTCAGTTCACTTTATTTTCAATGGTTAACAGTCTGAAATTGCTATATTTGAGACAGTATGTGTAAAAAGTGCATGTCAGTGCAAAAGTGGAGATTGTTTCCTTCTTACTAGATCAGAAATTCTCAGGGCAGTCTTTGCAAGAGTACAACAAAGATCGTCTTTCACAAGTTTGCTTCTATATTTAGACTTGATAATCAGCAAGCTGGAAAACCTTGTTTCACAAAGATATGTTGTTGGTCATGGAAAAGAAGGTGCAACACAATCTAAGACAAAACAAGATAGGACTGCAAACACTTGATCCAGAATTTTGTAACTGACATTGTAGAGAAATCAGTTCTCACTGCATTGCTGTTAATAAGTTCAATGAACTTCTCTTATGCTGTCTCAGGAACATCTTCAACTTCAGCCCTGAATGGGCTTCTGGCAAATGCAAACAGGATGTCAGGCAGATTTGGAAAATATGAAATTTCATCTGCAAGCATGTGCAAGTGTTTTTTCATAGAAAATATCATCCTCATCCTTCTGTTTGATGTCATATTCCTCAAAGAAAGAAGATAAGGTGGGCAACATGTAAATTTTATTTTCATCTCCCCCCACTCAAAGCTGAAGTTTCAATTGCAATGAGCAGATCTTTTTAGACAAATAGAGGCATGATGTATTTAGTCCTTGCAATGATAAATTGAACTCCTTTAAGATGGCAAAAATGGCAACCAAGTAAGTTATTTCCTGCTTCACTTCCCTTTTATCACTGAAAAGTGATTCAAACTGTGGTCTTACTTTCTGATTAAAAACAAAACAAAACAACAACCACAAAAATGTTAGTCTTAGTACTCAGGTGATGAAGGTATTTCATCTCCAATCTTTGAGTTCAAGGTCAACCTGGTCTAGCCAGGATAGCCCAGGACTACACAGAGAAGCTCTATAATAAAAAAAAAAAACCCAAATGATTGAAAACAACAACAAAAAGTTTTGAGTTCATCATAAAGTTCAAAACATGTTTTAAAACTTTTCCTGTATACAACCATTTGGCTTCAAAATGAAATAGCAGAGCTTTGTGTGGCGCATCTAACTCATTGCATAGTTTTGAAAACAGATGGCAATTTAGATTGCTCACCTTTATAAAATTAACAGAATTTACGATGCTTTTTTATTAATGAATGTAACTGTTGTCGCAGCATTTTTGTTTCTAATATTGGCCAATGAATTATGCAATGAGTTCCGATGACTTTTGGTGACTCATTCAATACAAAACATTGAAATCCTAGTTCCAGGACAGGCTCCAAAACTACAGAAAAACCCTGTCTCGAAAAGAAAAAAAATCAAAAACAAGCCATGTTGAAATCAAGATTGACATCCTAGCATACTGGGGCACCATCTTTATAAAGACCACAAACCTTTTCCCAAGAGATATGCTCCTGCAGAAATGAACCAACTGGGTCTAATACACCGTGTGCAGTAGTTGTTTAAGATATTTGCAAAAAAACCCCCTCATCTTTAAAGTTGACTTTATTAATATACTTCACTTAAAGTAACTAAGATAGTCAGAACTTCTGTGAATTCTTCAAACTGGACGTTAAATATTGGAAGTGGATTTCCTTACTAGATTTCCTGATCAAGAACGTCAGCACACTTGCAATCTATCCTTCTGCGAACAGTGTTGTTATATAAGGAAACTTCAACTGAATAACTAATTTGTCTCGAGCACTCTCCAACAATGTCTTTGGCCCCTGGCAACAGTAAATCCCCACTAATGGTGTAAGGTTTCATTGTCATGGGATGGTTTTCTAATGAAAATAATATATAACAATAGCTTTAATAATACAAAGATGATACATGGCATAGTTCAACCAACACAGTTCATTGAAATTTCCTATGGATTTATTATTCTCTGTTGTGTTTTTTTGCATAGCTGTTACTGTCAAAAGGAGGAAGTATTAGTCCCAACCGTACACAGTTGAATATAAAAAGACCAATCAGCATCCAGATTATTTTTCCATTGTGTAGATATTTTTGCAGCAATTTATGATATTGCAGCATATGACATTATATTTACCCAGTAATTAAAATTATGAAGTGTTATTTATATCCACTAATGCTGCTTTCAACACAGTAGCTGCTCTCTATACTTGTATGACTGGTCTGCATAATCACATTATGGCTCCAACCCTGTCATATACACCTATATTTGTTTAGTATTGTGTATGCATTCTTACCCTAAAAAAAGTATAGGTGTATGTGACAGGGTGGGTACTATGAAGCCATCACACTGGGTACTCGTATGTGCGTATATCTGCATGTGGGCAGACCCCGGAGATGGATGGAGGTCTCAGTTCCTGAGATCAACAGAAACAAGTGTTTCCTGATGGTCTTAGGTGACCCCTGTGAAGGTAGTTCAACACCCCCCTCCCCCCCCCCACACAGGTTGAGAACCACTGACCTAGAGCTACTTGTGGGGATGGACTGCTTAGATCAGGTAGGCTAAGGAACACATCAATGAAAGGTTTTTCTTTTGTTTTTTTTTTTCTTTATCGGGCTATTTGAGATGGGAAGACCCATCCTACTATGGGCAGTACCATCCCCTATGTATGATCCTGAACTCAGGGTCGAGAAGATAACAAATAGCACCAAGCTACTGAGTAGTCATTTACTTCTCTGCTTTCCTGACTGTGTATGTAACATGACCAGCTATCTCAAATGCCTGTTTTGTGACTCCCCTAAATTGTGAGCTACAGTGTTGGGAGCTGTGAACTCCTCAGATCCTGAATTTCTTGTAAACAACTTGTTTTCCTCTGCTCTGAGACAGCCTGCAGCTGCTCTGAGCACAAGACCTTCAGGAGTTCCTGATGGCAGGGGAGTGGTTTCTGGTGCGTTTGGCTGGGGCGTGGCTATCAGTTAAGGATCTCTATATAAGCGGCTCTGGTACACAATAGGGGGCCATTCCGTTTTAAGGATGACCAGTGTCTCTCTCTGTGTGTCTTTGTGTGTTTCAATCTCCAGCCCCTTGCCTGGTTCACGAACTGTATGATAGCGCATAGAGTGCAGATGGGCGAGGTGCGCTACACTACAGTAAATCTTTTCTACCTTAAAGTTGATCTTCAAATGCGCTTGTTTTTATTTTCTCCCAGCAATGGAAATGCAACTAGGGCAGGACATAACTCTTTTACAAATGTTCTTTAGTCAACTAGATCAACGTTGCTCGGACCTAATGTATTTCTTATTTTCTTACTGGTCATCTCTGTCATAGTAAATCTATATAAATCTTGAAATTCATCCTTTATCTAAATATTTAATTATGGTCTATTTACAGCAGCAGTAAAATGCCTAAATATTCAGTGCCTTGTCTATAAAAACAAATAATGGAGTCACAGAAAATTGTATAGTAGTACTTAGGTATTAGAAATTTTATATAATGAAAACGAAATAAGAACTTACTTGTAAAAACACTTTTAAATTTTCTCATAAAATATTTATTTAAAAATGAAATATTGTATTTTCATGACATTTATCTTTTAGCAAGAAAGATTTAAAAGTACATTCATCTTAAATGGGCAAGGTCATATTAAAAATACCTGTTATAAAACAACATTTTTAAAAATAGAAGTAAATTTTTGCAGAATATTCTCAAGGAATAACTAAAGATTGTATTCACAACTACAAAAAACCTGTGTTTTAGCTTTCTTTTTTTACAAATTATCTTTTGTTGTAGACTATTATTTTAAGGTGTGTTACATTTGTTTATGCTGTGGAACATTTGTTTTTATGATGGAATGATGTTACTGCATTGTTTTGGGGGGGAATTCAAGATAGGGTTTCTCTTTATAGTTCTGACTACTGGAACTCACTTTGTAGACTAGGTTAACCTCTGTCTCACTGATATCCACCTGCCTCTGCTTACCAAGTTCTGGGATTAAAGGTGTGTATCACCTTTAATTTTTGGTCTAAGTGTGTTGCATTCTTTTAGGTTGCATTTGTTAAACTCACTGAAACTGTGATTGTTTGCTTCCCTAAAACACCCTATGGTCTAATAAAGAGCTGAATGGCCAATAGCACAGCAGGAGAAAGGAAAGGTGGGGCTGGCAGGCAAAGAGAATAAATAGGAGAAATCTGGAAGCAAAAAAAAAGAAGGAACAAGAAAACAAGGAGAGGGAGATATCAGGGGCAAGACCCCAGCTAAACAGCAAGCCATGAGGTAAAAAAGTAGAGAAAGGTATATAGAAATAGAGAAAGATAAAAACTCAAAGGCAAAAGATAGATGGGATAATTTAAAATAAGGAAAGCTGGCTAGAAACAAGCCAAGCTAAAGCCGGGCATTCTAAAAAAAGAATTAAGTCTCTATGTGATTAATTTGGGAACTGGTGGCAGGCTCCTCCAAAAGAGTTTAAAAAGCCAAACAAATAAAAAGCAACCAACAGCAATCTTTACATTTTCTTACCCCTGTATCTTTGTTATTTTCTTTTCTAAAATGCTTGTAAAAGCTTCGTGAGTTCAGACTGGGTAGAGGTTTCAGCCTAACATTTCCTTTGCTGCTCACTGTCAATCTTCCCCGAGTGACAGCTTTCTTAGCTGACTGTACATAAAGCATCTGGGAAAGAAACAAAGCTAAGCACTTTTTTGGGAGGATCCTTCTGTAGAGCTTTGACTCACTCACCGACTTTTGAAGTTCTCATCCTACATCATTGAGGTCCGACATAAACAATATGAACTTCCAAAGTCATGAATATAACAGCTCTCCTTACCAAAGACAAAATAAAACAAACAAACGAACCAAAAAAAAAAAAAAAAAACCCACAAAAAAAAAAAAAATCCCTCCAAAACAAGAACCTAATATGAGCCTGGAGATCAAAAGTTCAAGTGTAAATCAGTTCATAAGATGTAACTAATGAAATTGATTTGAAAATAAAGTGAATGGGTTGTTTAGAAGTTCAACTCTATAAAAATATTTTATATCTATTTATGTTATTTATTTTGTATGTGTGTGTGCACATATGCTCTAGTGCATGTGCTGTATGTAGTATGGATGCATGTGGAGATCAGAAGAAAACTTTAAATAATTTTTCTATTCTTTCACCATGTGTGTTCTGGGGATGAATTCGGGTTTTCAGGATAAGTGATAAGTGGGTTTATCCACTTAAGCCTTCCACTCGTCCCAAACTTTCTAACCTACATAAAACTCATGTTGTACTGACAAATCAAAGAAATACTGTGGCTCCAAGAAAGTATAAAAAGTGTCTAGACCAGCCGGGCGGTGGTGGCGCACGCCTTTAATCCCAGCACTTGGGAGGCAGAGGCAGGTGGATCTCTGTGAGTTCGAGACCAGCCTGGTCTACAAGAGCTAGTTCCAGGACAAGCTCCAAAACCACAGAGAAACCCTGTCTCAAAAAACCAAAAAAAAAAAAAAGTGTCTAGACCAGAAAAAGAAGGGAAAAAGCCAATCATAACATAGTTTTCTTGTTATTTCATCTGTATAATGTGTCTAATGCATATCTTGTAATCAAATATATATTACACATTTCATGTTATGTATTATATGTCATATACATAACAGTCACAGATATGCAATAGTCATCTGAATCATGATATTTGATTTAATAAGTTTATTATACAATAAGAACATTTATAGCCATTTGTCAGCTCAGCTTTGATGAGGTAACTATGAAAGGAAGCATGAGACCCTGTGAGTGGTGATTGTATGTACCAGGTATCTACCACAACCTTACTGTGAATATCTCTGCTATTTGTATACATATTGATACCAGAAAATATCAATACAAAAGATCGTGGTGGGCTGATAAGGGTACACATCCACATGACAAAAGAGCCACTGTGTCTAGCTGGTTATCTCTTTGACTTATTCCCAAATAGGTCTAAATAATACTGTATATGTCTAAATAATGATAGTGAAGAATTGTAAACTTTGAACGAGGCTCCCACTCCAAGTATTCATTATCAACTGTTCATTATGAAAGATTGACAAGTTGTCTGAATAGTCAATAAAGCTCCAAATTTCAACCAAATAAGGATAACGTATAAGTGCAGAGACTCATATTAAATTCAAACTTCTTGCATTTTGATGAATTGAAATATACTTACTCCAAAAATACTCAGTTACTAATTGTGAAGACCCAGCCTGCCACTATTTCAGTCTTAAAAGCCTTCTTATAGTAAAGACAAATTAAATTCATTCCTCTTTATGTTTAAACCTGTGTTTCACAAAAATTGGATTTGCCCAACCTATAATATTAACTTCAAATGGTTCTATGCTACCCCTTCCAGGAATGGCCATAATGTCTTTATTTCAAAAAGTTAATAACCATCTTGAAACCCTACCTCTGTTTCTAAAGGGTTGTTGTGGCTACTTTGATATGACTACCTGTTGTTATGAACACCTTGTGATCATACCTTTGTTTCAGGAGGTCATTATAACTAATGTGTCATGCTTATGTTCTGCTCCTAGAACGCTGCCTATTTTGCCCACCAAATACCCCATTTGGAAACCCCTAATCCCTGAGCTATACAAACTTGTCTTTCTCACATCTAATACTACTCTCTGACTTAGGGAGTGACAACACACTAGCCAGTCCTGGGTGCTCCCTAAAAATTAAAGGTTGCTTTAATCAGACAGTTGTGCACTTGGTTTTTCTTCTTACATGTTCAGGTTTAACAACAGCAAATCATTGCAACAATATATTCTGGGATCGGTTTCATATCATAATTAAAGCTTAATCAAATATTCTTGGATTACATTGATAATGGAGTAGTCTTGAAACAATCCAGCTGAGTGATATAATTATGTCTTTTGGAATGTCATTGTAAAATTAAAATTGAAAAGTAATTTAAATTAAAGAGGAAGTAATGCAATGACTTCCTAGAAAGCTTTTTCAGAATAATGGCTGATATAATTCTTTTGGTGCCTTCTTTGTGATTGGTAAAGATGCTTACTTTCAACTCTGATGTAAATGTTCTCAAAATATTTTTATGGCAGCATATTTTTATATTTATATGGAATTCTTGTTCTCGGTCAGCTAGCTACCTTTGATAGGAAAAATGCATTATGGGAAAGCTTAGATTTCCCTTTATATTTTGGGTGATATTATATGGACATTGGATAGACCTTTCATGTCTGTAAAACTACAGAATCAATTCATCTTCCCCACCTTGTAAAGTTTCTGTTAGCGAAAGATCCTGATGAATTCCTGGGTCTTGATGGCTTAGAGCAGCGGACCCCTACCCCTTTCTTCATTTCCTTTTGAATATTAAGACTAAACAACCTTCAAAGACTGTGGGTTGGACCACTGCCAATGGGGAAACGATAATTACTGCCTGTGTTAGAATAAAAGCAAAGTGAAGTTTTTGTCTCAGTGTGCTTGCTAGCCTAATATGAGTAATGCTACATACTTTTTACAAAAAGAAACTGCCTTGCTGAGTTGCTTTCAGCTTGTTCTTGTGTTCTTGATTCAACATCAAAAGTATTTATTTATGATATCGTTAGGATGAAAGGTAATAATATCTTAGTGACCTCTATATTTCCACTGAAAATTTTTACCCTTTAAATTTTTTTAAAATCAGAAAGGATACTTTTTTCCTCAATGTTAATAGATAGATGATGATTTCACATTCTGAAACATATTTTTTTGCATATTCTTAAGCCAAATTATAGGTTTATATGCTGATATAAAATTTCTCCCATAAATCTGTTTGTTAAGAAGGTTTAAGCTAACAAATTGTTTCTGGAAAATTTAGCTATTTATCTTAACTTATTTTATGTTTAATATTTTCTCAATATTTGTATGAAAACTAGTCAAAAGAAAACATTTATTTTAAATTATTAGTAACAGAGTTTACATAATTTTAACGCAATTTTTAATATTATTTTACTTATAGCTAATTGTCTACAACTTGATTTGGTTTTAGAGTTACAGGACCCATTTAAGCACAGTTCAGTTGTCCTAGGAAGCTAGGGGTTTTTGTGGGAATTACGTCTCTCACCTTCCCTATCAGTGAACTTCATTGTTACCACAGCTTCTTTCACTTCTAGATGACTTCCCCAATGTCTTGTTGTAGCAGATTTGGCTATTTTGTTTAAGAGTAAATTTACTCAAAGGTTTTGGGAAATCAGGAAACCAAGAGTGTATCATAAATGAGAAGTGATAGAAACTGGCTATAAAAGTAGGAAGACAATGGCAGAAATCTTCAGTAGACTATGTAGTAAGGACCTTAGAATAATTGCACAGCCAGGTTTCATCCTGGGTTTGGGCCACCAAGAACAATATTGACTGAGCAAGCTACAGGGAGGCAGAGAAATTTTTTTTTGCCTCTAAAATACAGGGAGCACATGATTCCTAGAGGGAAGATGGGAATTCTATGAGGGATAGAATTAGTCATTGATCTTCCATAAAACAGCCAGAATCCAGTATACACAGTTTCCATCTCTAACTGGTATATGAGCTACAATTTAGGCCAACTGTTTCAGTGAACTATTTAGATCAACCCAACTGAGTTTCGAGACAAAAGTTCTTGACATAATTTGCAAAGAGTGTTTGTTTTCTTTGCTTACAACTTACAAACTGAGTAACAGAGTCTAGCAATGTGAAAATTTAAAAAGGGCACATTTTATGACTGAAAAACATTTGACAATAGGAATATAATATGTATTTTTTAAAGACCTTTGAAAGAAAAGATAATTTTTAAGATATAAATTATTTATTACATGAAAAAAAATACTGAGTGGAGTCCAACTGTGCACTGTTGCCCAAGTGCGTTCTGTCCTGGTAGCAGGTATTATCACAGAAAAATTTGCCAATAACTTAAAATATGGAAGAAGTAAACTTGGTGGACTTATATATAAATTTCTAGACTTACATAGAGAAGGTAATCCTATGTTACCCTAGATATAAAATGATAAATAAACTAAGAAATTTCTTTATGTAAGTGTCCTAGTTAAGGTTTCTACTGTAATGAATCACTGTGACCAGAGCAACCTTGAAGGAAAGGATTTATTTGGCTAACACTTCCACAGCACTGTTCATCATTGAAGGGAGGCGGGACAGAAGCAGGAAGGCAGGAGCTGATGCGGACAGAGACTGTGGAGGTGAGCTGCTTACTGGTTTGTCCCCATTTGCCTGCTCAACCAGCTTTCTTACAGAACTCAGGAATAGCACCACTCACAATACACTGGGCCCTCCTACATTAATCACTGATTAAGAAAATGCCCTACAGTCTTGCTTACAGCCCAATTTTATGGAGGACCTTCTTAACTCATGTTCCTTTCTTGCAGATGACCTTAGTTGTGTCGAGTTGGCATAAACCTCTTCAACGCGGTAAGAAAAAGAATATAAGGCATTGTGATCAGCTTTCCTTGAAACCAGGGCATTTAATTTTCTCTAATTTGACAGTTTTGTTCTAACAATGTTATTTGGATTTTTCTGTACAATGAAATGTGCTTTTTTTTTTTTTTAAGAACAAAATCTGAACATCTACATTGGCATTTTGAAAATTGCCTGGATTCTTACTGATACTGTCAGGTTATGAAAATAGTTTTTTTGCTTTCAAATTTAAAATCCACTTTGAGGAGCTTGAGGCAATGTTTGGGGCTCCCTCCCAAGCACCTTCTGGAAGTAAGGCTCTACTGGAAACAGCTTACCCACTATCATGTTCATATTGCTATACTTAAAGTCACCACTGCAAAGGATGTGCCCTTAATCATGGCACAGCTTTGGCTTTGAGAATTTTTCTTACTTTCTTCATGGACAGAAGCCTTGACTTGATTCCAGGATACAATTCTTTGGGTGGGCTTGGCACTACTTCAATACCTCAGATATGAGGACTGGTCAAACCTACTTCAGGTTGGTCCAGTGGTTATACTGCCACATATTTATTTCTGAGGTGTTCTCAGAGACAACAAGAATACAGAACCCACTTTGCTCATGGTGATGACTTCAAAAGGGCTCTTCCTGCCTGCTTCAGGACCAAGGCTAATGCCTATTGATAAAATACGGTTCTTTATTTACCAAAAAACATTAGAGGCCACAATGTAGATTTGTGGACTTTTTTTTTTTCTTTTGGAGCAACAATGAAAACAGCAATGGCACATTGTGGGATGGCACATATATGAAGAAGAACTTATGATACATAAAGGATAGCTTTCCAGGGTAATTTTAGCCTAACTCAGACGTACTTCAGTTCACATTACTTTCTTCAATTTTATTGCTCAATCTATAAGATATAGCTCGAATATTTGTCTCTTTAAAAATATATGTTGAAATTTATTGTATTAAGTTAAATACAATAGCAGCAGGTTATAATGTTCAAGTTAAGATCAGGACTGAACTGTCCTAGGTTAGGCTGGGATTACTCTGCCCTCACTGGTAGGATAAATCCCACTATAAAAGAGTGAAATTCAGTTTCTCTTGCTCCCTTGTCCTTTTGTCTCCTATCATCGGAAGGTAGAACCCTAAGGTGTCCACTAGATCTGCCATTGTATCCTTGATCCTAACCTCTGTAGGCCCATGGATGGATAATTATAGACTCTCTCAGCCCAAGTGCTCTACTCCAATATCAACCAATGGAAAAAAAAAAGAAGAAAACCCCCTAACTTTACCAGAAGTAAAAACAACCAGTAATTATGTCATGGCTCTAACCCACCTTGAATGAACACAAGCAGAACAATTTAACACCTTCCAAATATTTCAAAGTTTATAGATTCTTACAAACTGTTTCATATTCATGAAAGGAAACTTAGCTCAAGAAAATGACTTCTCAGTTGTGATGTTGCCCCTTCAGTTTTCTGGCCTATATTCCACCGAGTTTAAATATTCCTTCTAATATAATACCCTATTTACATGTGTGTCATGTCATATTGCAAGCATTGTTGACTATATTATAGAATTCAAAATAAAATCTTCTCTGATACGGTAAAATTAAGGAGGATTTATATCAAAACTTATTTCCAACTTGATGTCAAATTTCCATTACTAAGATCTATTTCCCCATAAAAAATAACCTAAACTTCCACTTAGCACTTTAGAGATTTGTCAGGAGCACACCTAGAATTTATTGAAATTATGATCAAATCTGAATGACTCTGTACCTTATCTTTAGTTAAAACTTTTAATAATTTTAGTTAATATTTTTATACTATTTCACAGATAACCTTTTTTAAATTAATGTTATTCCATTAATGGGTAACTTGTACTGCTACAGATTTTCATGATTTTGGAAAAGTAGCAAATAATAGGATTGAAGCACAAGCTGAGAACCAGCACATAAAGTCACACAACCAAAGTTCATGACCACTAGCCAAGAATTACAGTCTTCTGTCTGTCTGTCTGTCTGTCTGTCTGTCTGTCTGTCTGTCTCATTGTGTGAAAACCAACATTTGGTATACAAGCAGAAATTGCAATACAGTAGAGTTGGATTAAATCAGCACTTAAAGTAAGACAAAAAAAAACCCCAATACTGGTCAGTAATGACTGCATGTTATTAGTAGAATAATTGGATATGCAGATAGTTAGAGAAAAGATTCATCAAAATTAATATAAATTATATTAAAAATATTAATCGCAAAAATTAAACACACAGAAAGGATGACTAGATGTTAGTAAGCAACATTTATTTCAGGAAGGGCATCAGATCCACCTGAAAACATTGGAGCTGGAGCAACTTTTTCTGGTTTTACTGTCCATATATTTTGTTTTTGTGTTGTTCTGTGGTCAAGTTTGTGTTTATTTCTTTTATTACAGAGTGAGTATTTTTTTGTAAATATCAATTTTATATTTTAGTGCTAGAAAATGAATGGGAAAAAATACATATTCCAGCTTGCTGGTTCCACAACATTCTCTATTTCCACTAAAACATTATCCATCTTAAAAGTGTCTCCTCCTTTACCTGCTATAAGCCATTCATTGGAGCCAAGAAAAATGGCCCAGGTAATTCAGACTGACAACTGATTGTGCATAGCTCAACAATCAGACTGGCCACTTACTTTGCTGACAATATATTAGCAAATGGAAATTGGCTCTTCTTGCAATGCAGGTGGCTCATTTCTTCAGCTTAACCATCATGTCGCTTGTGACTTATCCTGACTAATAAAGGAAGCACACTTGATGTTAGGAACTCCAAGCAATTATATGATCTAAAATTCAAAATTGGCCCTCAGTTTTTCTGTGATATGCTTGTTAGCTGATGTGGTTATGATAAACAGTCCCTTTTCACCACAGAGAACGATTTTACTTGCATGAGCTGTTTGTATGACATTGGACTTCACAGCTAAATTAATGAAAACAGACTCTACTGCATTCTGGTTCCAATCTCAAGTAACTGCTCAAAGCAGTGACACAGTAACTGTGTGAACAATTCAACTCGCTTTGTTGATGAACTATTTGGCTCAAAGAAAGTCAATTTGAATACAAGCTGAACAAATCTTCCCAGGCAAAGAAAAAACTTGCTAACATAAATTATATAAAAGAATGGATTTATCCAATGTAAACAGCAATAACGTAAGTCTTAGATAGTTTCAGAGTTATTACAGCAATCTTCAAAACAGTCTCACTTTATTCTAGCAAGGTTGAATAACATGAGAGGTATAATTGGGTCTAAGTTATTAGTAGACAAAATAGTTACAAATTATGTTGTGCTAGCTGTGTTTAGACCAAGAATTAGGCTTCCCATTGAGTTTCTACCTACATTGTATGCCAGGACAGAAGAACGCCCTAGAAATGGATTTTCTCAAACTTCTGCTCAGAACCACATACCCCTCCTTTTCAGGGTTTTATTGCATATAAATAAAACTGATACCTGTTTGCCACTAAAGCATAATAGCTTCAGGGAAAGTATTTTTTTTCTTTTCCTGTGCCCCAGTGCAGAAGTTCGTCTTCTTTACATCACATTTCAGCATAGCTGGGGAAGGAAACATAGACAAGATTCATCAAAAGAATCATTCACAAGAATTAGGCCTCCTTCATTTTAGAAGAGGCTGTGACTAATGGACTCTGTAGAGCAATCTTTCTCAACTCAGGGATTTGAGGGAAGATTCAAATGCTTTTAATAAATCTGCCCAGAAACATATATAAGGATGCCTTTGATTAATTAGTCCTGTACTCTCATGCAATTAAATTTTGTTTTATTATTCAAGAAAAAATATTACACTATTAGTTTTGGTCTCTGAGGTAGGAGCCAAATAAGCTGTATTATTCTACCGGCTTCACATTCCTGTACACATCTACTATTAGTGAAAGAGGGGGGATATATTGAGAAATTGCCTTTAACTTCATCATGACTATAGTAAGGTTTAGTTTTTCCTTTGGATGTCATTCATTTTAAGTTAGTTTGTTGTGAGGCGGCATGAAATAACAGGTACAAGTATGTATGACCTTTGGTTGCTTAATGAAAGTGAACTGTAATTCTCGGCTAGTGGTCCTGCACTTTGGTAGTATGAAAATATGTGCTTGTTCTCAGCTTGTACTTTCCTGAGTACTGCAGCAGGTGAGGGGCAGAGGCAGCTCTCCCATTCTTATGGCCTTAACCCAATAGTTTCTTAAACAAAGTCTTTCTTTGTTTAATAAAATAAGGGAAGGATTGTGTTGGAACGACAGAAGAGAATAATTGCCGAATTTAGGAGTCTTGAAGTTGCTTGTAATGGCTTTGTGAAGACCGGGCAAGAGGTGCCTATGAAATATTGTGAAATTCACAGCCAAGAACGAGAATCTTGACTAGATTATTGATCATAAATCAATAGTGCTGGCAGTGTTTAAGTTTATGTAAATTTCAACATCTTGGAATCATTACCTAGAGGCAGAGCCTTAGAAAGTGGAGAGGCACATTCTTCAGACAGTGGTGGAAAAATGAATTTCTATTCTAGTTTTGGTATGCAGAGGCTTACTCCAGCTGACAAAACTTAAGCTTTAGGTTACCTTGCTGGGATAAGTCAACTCTAATATCTTTCAAGGAACAATGGCAATACTGTTTTCGTGGTTTATACTTTTGCACTACTTTGTATTTTAAGATATCCTAAAAATACAGAGCATTACACTCCCAAATTCTAAGTGCCTGCCGGGCAGATGGAAACTATATAGAACAATGGTAAGAAATCTATTAGTGGAATTTTCCCATAAGAATAAGAGATGAGATTTTGAGATTGAAAACAGGAAAAAATGGAAAGAGCAAAATTTTGTGGTTGAAAAAAATGGATGAATAATAACCTCACGGTGCAACACTAAAGACAAAATCTATATTTGCATGCCATAGTCTGTTGCTCTAAGACTTTTATTATATAGAATGCATTACATATTAAGCATGCATATAATACATAACTTCAATTTGTTTTTTTAATTTCTAATGATAAACAAAGAACTGTTTGTGAAGAATATTTGTCAACTTACAGGAGAAAGGGAACATTGGGTTTGCCTCATTTAACCTACTTTTAAAAATTAATATCACTCCTCAATTAATCAATGGTGGATGTATAATCTTATACTCAATACTTTATTGATCTTTGCAGGCTGAGTTTTTCATTGGCACCACTGCCCTCCCCCAAATAAACAACCCAAAGACTTCCTATTAATTATAACCACTCAGCCTATTGCTTAGGCTTGTTTTACATCCATAAAAATACTAAACTAAAAGTTATAATATATATAGAGAGAGACTGGTGAGGACCTCTGGAGGTCCTGGGCTCAGTGCTCCAGTCTCTGTGAGTTCATGAGAACCTTGCTCAAGTTGTGTAATGGGATCATGTTTTCCTGGTGTGCTCCATGCCTTCTGGCTCTTACATTCTTTCAACCTCTTTTTCCAGGTGCAACCAAGAGCTCTGAGGAGAAGGCTTTGATGGTGGCATCCCATTTAGAGCTGTGTGTTCTAAGTCTCTCTCTTTGTGTATTATCTGGCTGTAGGTCTCTGTATTTGTTCCCATTTGCTGCAGGAGAAAGTTTCTGTTTTGGTGACCGAATAAGGTACTGATCTGTGAGTACAGCAGAATATTATCAGGAGTCATTTCAGTATGACTTTAGAGAAAAAAGTAGGAGAACTTGATTTTACTCTAAGTTTCTAGGCTATCTGGTCTCTGGTTCATGGTCACCTAAAGAGTGTCAGGTATAGGTTCCATCTTGTGAATGAGTGTGTGTGTGGGGTGTGTGTGTGTGTGTTTCACTTCCTTTGATTTTGCCCTAAGATTATTTATTCCTTGTGTTTTTATGTTTGTAGTTAAACTCCTTAGTTTGGAAATTTTTTTCTAACACCTTTTGTGGGGATGAATTAGTTTATAAATACTGTTTAAATTTTACTTTATCACGAAATATCATATTTTCTCCATCTATGGTGATTAAAAGCTTTGCTGGGCCTAGTAGTTGGGACTGGCATCAGCATTCCCTTAAAGTCTGTAGGACATCTGTCCTGGATCTTCTGGTTCTTAGAGTCTCCATTGAGAAGTCGGGAGTAATTCTAATTAGTCAAGCTTCATGTGTTACTTGGTACTTTTCAACTTTTAATATTCTTCCTTTATTCTTTATGTTTAGTGTTTTTATTATTATGTGCTGAAAAGACTTTTTTCCTTTTCTAATCTATTTGATTTTTTTAATTAATATTATACTTCTTGTACCTTTATAGACATCTCCTTTTTTCAGTTAGAACAGTTTTCTTATAAGACTTTGTTAAAAATCTTTTCTGGTTTCTTCTCTTTCCTCTTTACCTATTATTCTTAGGTTTGGTCTTTTCATAGTTTCCTAGGTTTTTGTGGATGTTTTCTGTCAGGAATTTTTAGCTTTCACATTTTCTTTGGCCAATGTCTCCATTTCGGCTATCATATCTTCATATCTCCAATGCCTGAGGACCTCTCCTCCATCTCTTGTATTCTGTCGATGAAGTTCCTGTCTGAATTCTTAAAATCTTCATTTCTAAAATTCCCTCTATTTGGGTTTTCTGGATAGATTCAATTTCCATTCTCAGATCATAAACAGTTTTATTCATTTCCTTCAACTGTTTGGTTATGTTTTCCTGGATTTTTTTTTTTTTTTTTGGTTTTTCGAGACAGGGTTTCTCTGTGGTTTTGGAGCCTGTCCTGGAACTAGCTCTTGTAGACCAGGCTGGTCTCGAACTCCCAGAGATCCACCTGCCTCTGCCTCCTGAGTGCTGGAGTTAAAGGCGTGCGCCACCATCGCCCGGCTTTTTTCCTGGATTTTTAAAAGGAATTTATTCATTTCCTCTCATGTTTGTGTTTTCCTGAATTGCTTCCCGGGATTTAACAATTTCTTCTTTATGGAAGTCTGTCAATTTCCTAAGACTGTTTTAAGTCTTTTATCTTGTGTTTCAGTTATGCTGCCATATTCAGAGCCTTCTCTGATATGGTTGCTGAGCTCTAGTGGGGACATATTGCCCTGGCTGATATAAATTGTGTTTTTATACTAGCATATAGGCGTATGAGATTAAGATATGTAGAGGCTGAGTGCTGATATCTAGTTTTGCCTTTGTTGGATGGGTGTTTCCTTCCTTGGTCTCTCTTTACTTTGTATTTTAGGAGGCTGTGATGTCTGTGTGATGCCTTGTAAAAAATTTTCTGTGAACCTGATAGGTGTGGTTACTTGGGTTCCAGGTAAAATGTGTTTCTGGGTATTGGGAACTGATGTTAAGGAATGGGTACAGGCTACAGATCTGAACTGATGCATAGGAGGGAGGAAAGTAGAGTTGTTCAACTAGTACCTGCTTATTTTGTCTCCTTGGAATGGGAGAAGACAGCGAAGATGGGTCCCCCCAGAGGGTCTGCTATAGAGCTGGGGATTGAATCTGCTTCCCTTCCCTGTTCAACTGATGTGCTAGTAGGGAATGCCTGCTGGTATTAGAGACTGGGATAATGGGATAAGTTCAGGGAAGGAAGGTTGGAGAAGATCGTTATGATTCTCTGGGAATGGGATTAGAAGAGAAAGGGATGCTACAGCAGGTGTCCTGCTTCTGCTACAGAACTGGAGACATTAGAACTGGAGGTGAAAAGAAGTGAAGATTTGCTGTCTGTCTGTTTGGAATGGCCTTTGGGTTAGCAGGGAGTGCCTGCTGGGACTGGGGACTGGGGTAAGGCAACAAGCGTGGCAAGGGAGGTTTAGAGGGGGAGATTTGTGAGATTCATAAGCGATCGGGGCAGGGTGGAGAAGGCTACAGAAAATGTTGATCTGGGGGTGATACTGGCTATTGAATTTGGAGGAACAGAGAGCTCAGAGAAATCTTAATTATATGTAAAATCAAATCCTAGTGGCCTTTCTTTATAATTTTATATTTAAAAAAATCTCTCTCTTTTTATGGATTTCTGTTGAGCTCTACATTTTTCTCTGCTCCCTTCTCTGCTTCTCCTCTCCCCTTCAACCCTCTCCCAAGGTCTCCATGCTCCCAATTTACTCAGGATATCTTGCTTTTTTCTACCACCAATGTATATTAGATCTATGTATGTCTTTCTTAGGATCCTCATTGTTGTCTAGGTTCTCTGGGGTTGTGATTTGTGGGCTGGTTTTCTTTGCTTTATGTTTAAAATCCACTTATGAGTGAGTACATGTGATACTTGTCTTTCTGAATCTGGGTTACCTCACTCAAAATGATGTTAAAACATTCTTAGTCCTCATCATAGAACCTTCTGTTTGCAGTAGATTGTGATGAAAACAGAGTGCGACACTGATCAAGGTGCAGAGAGTAAGAGAGTTCAGAGTGTTGAGCCTTAACTGGAACATATATACCACATCCATTCTTCTAAAGGCTCAGGGATCATTGTGGGAGAAAGACATAAAGAAAGTGAGAGCCAGAGGTGGTAGCTGACGACTCTGAATCATTATCTTCTGGATGGAGCAGGGAAGCTGCACAAATGGACTCATAGAAGTTGTGGTGCAATAACAGGGCCGGGGAAATAATAAACCTAACCAATCCCAGGATGAATGTGAGAGCTGCATGTGAAGCTCCACCCCTACCCAGAAGCTATCGGCAAATCTTAGCTACTCAAAGAGTAAAGGCTGGGTTTCTCTAACAGTTCAGTATTTGAGGGGCTTGCCCGTGTCAAAGTTATCAGTCTGTTGTTATCCTTGCTAAGCTCATGTTTCGACAGTCGTGTTGGTAGACTTTACAGTCCTTTCTGAGGAAACAAAATAAGATAAGACAAGCACCTTTCATTGCCAAGTGTTTTTTTTTTTTTTTTTTTTTTTTTTTGTTTTTTTGTTTTTTTGTTTTTTTGTTTTTTTGAGACAGGGTTTCTCTGTAGCTTTGGAGCCTGTCCTGGAACTCCCTTTGTAGACCAGGCTGGCCTTGAACTCACAGAGATCCGCCTGCCTCTGCCTCCCAAGTGCTGAGATTAAAGGCGTGCACCACCACCGGCCGGCTGCAAATTGGTCTTAATTGGGGGATAATTGCCCAAAGTTAGGATGGTAGGTAATGGGAATGAACCTGGTCAGAGAAGGGGAAAGACAGTGAATCTGACCAAAGCACATTGTATGAAATCCCCCCAGATCAATAAAAAGAATAAGATTTTGTCCATTTTGAAGAGATCATATTTATGATGATACTATTTACCATGCCCAGGAAGTGTTACAGCCTATCTTTATATCAGCCCATGGATTAAAATCTAAAAATGTGGTAAATACACAGCATATGTGTGATTTGTTCATGTTTATACATCCTCTATTTGTGAATTTATCTTCTTTGAAATATTTATTTATAATCCCAGAATCAATATTTGCAAAGTTTTGGCAGTTACTCAGGAGTGTGTACAGAATAGCAATGTGTAAGTCCCTAGCTAAGTACTACAAAGCAAAGATCTTAAATTTTAAGTTTCTCGAACTGTAAACTGTTATCTTGCTTGGTTATATCTATTGTCATATCTATCAATTTTTTTGTACCAAATTCACTGCTTAAAATTCCCACTAAGTTTAATGCTATCCGTTATTCTTACATACCTTAAAAGTATGATATATCTTGAAGAAACAGCACATGAACCGGGATAAACTTGTTGACTCATGAATTATAGTGACCGCTTTCCATGCCAGTGAATCAATGATCTATGTTAAATATGAAATATTTAAACAGAAATTCATAAAACAAGGTTGCTATTTATTGAGTTTCTAAAACTATTGTCAACTGATCCTCTCAGAACCTGAGTAAGTGTTTTTGCTGTAGTTGTTTTATTTTATTTTTTTTTCCTGTGAAAGTTCAGTGTTCATTTATTCCATGTCTGCAGCAACTGTATAGAACATGGCTATTAGAAATAATGATAAGTGACTCAAAATGCACCAGATCCTGGTTAACAAACAATCTCTAGTTTTGTTAATTCTCCTAAAAGTATTTTCAATTACTGGGAACACCCTGGGGAGCAGACAGATGATTTTCAGACCTTCACTTTTCTCCCTTTCCTACAAATCCAGTTTCCCCACTTATCTGCAGCTCTGTAGCAGGGCCCCTGATGTGGACTCACCTTTCTCTCTGCACCCATCTTTAGGGGTTAACGCAAATACCTTCTTTTACAGCCTTGCTCATCACCCCATCCCTATTCATGGACTGCAATAGCTATAGTCTGAGAATTGACTGGCCACACCAGTCAGGGAAACAGATAGGGTTTCTTACTCTTTCTCCTCCCCTCAAAATTTAACCTCCCAACCCCATCTTCCACTCTGGAGCAGTCCATATGCTGCAAGGTCTCTTCCCTCTCTGCCCTCATTTCCATGAGACTACACAGATCCTGTGGACACCCTGCTTTCTTCCCTCCTGTACACCTGCTCAGCCACTCCCACTTCTATACAAATGAAAACATTCTAAACGGAATCCCAAGTGGTCTTACCTGGTAAGATCTCAGTAACCCTTCCTACCAGGCAAATCACAGCTACCATTCTCTCCAAAGAACCAGAGCAGGCAACAGAAACCAAGGACTGGAACTTGCAGCCAGAAAGAACAGATGTCTGCACCTAGAATTGCAACCATCCCAATTATAGATACCTAAACGTTAGCATAAAGCACAATCAGTCTCAGCAAAGACAACATGTCTCCACTAAAGCCCAGCAATCCTATTATAGTTGGCCCTGGGAAATGTAATATAGCATCTGAAGCAAAAGACAAGGGCTTCAAAAGCCTTTACAAATATGTTAGAAGTCCTTAAAGCAGGTACGAATCAATGTGTTATGAAATCTATGTCAACAGAACTAACAATGGAATGAAAAAAACATTTCAAGACATGAAAGTAGAAATAGAACCAATAAAGAAAAATCAAAGCAAAGGAATACTGGAAATTAAAAATTGAAGAATCTCAGAGGCAAACTTCATCAACAGAATAGAGGAGATGGAAGACATTAAAGACAAGATAAAAGAAATGGATATCTTGGTCAAAGAAAATATTAAATCTAAAACATCTAAGCACAAAACATCCAGGTAGTCTTGGACACTATTGACCTACCAAGAACCTCATGGTACTGGAAGGTTCTCTTCATGCTACCAAAGGAGAAAGATATACACCAACCCAGCTATACATGCTTTGACCTACAAGAATGACCAGCCTGCAAGATAAGTTGGCGCAATAGTTGTGCAAAGCTCGTGGGAGTAAACAATCCATATCTAATTTGAGTTAAGGCACTCTGCATTAGATGAAACCCATTCCCAATGATGCTTAGATAGCCAAGAAGCTAAGACTAGATAACCCAGCAACCTCAGAGAAAACCAATTGCTACTGTTTTAGTAAAGGAGTGCAGCAATAAAATGACTCTTAATGGCATTCTCTTATATTCATAGATCTATACCATGCTCAGCCATCATCAGAGAAGCTTCTTTTTGTGCATGTGGGAACAAATACAGAGAATCATACCCAAATATTATGTGGAGAATGAGAGACCTTGAGATACTCCACCATAAATGGGATGTCACCATCAAATTCCTCTGCTCAGGGATCAGGGAAATCTGCAAAAGAGTAGGAAAGAGTATAAGAGTGTGAGAAGGGATAAAGACCTTCTAGACACAACAGAGCTGGTACATGTGTGATCTCACAGAGACTGTGGCAGCATACACAGGGCCTGCAGGGCTCTGCAGGGCTCTGCAGGGCTTTGCACTAAAAGGAGATGCAGTCGGTGCTAGAGCTGAAAGAAGTCAACATTCCACCCCCAACATTGACCAAGAAGCTATTTCCAATGGATAACCACTTGCAAATGGAAATTTACTTCTTTCCAAACAATTCTCACTATGGAAATAAACCACTTTTAAGGGTAAGCCCCATGTCCAGCAATAGATCTCCAACAGAAAATGAATTCAAACCTGAAATTCAATAACATCCCCAATTCCTTTTTGGAGTTGTGTTTTTGTTTTTTTCTTTATAGATCTGTTGCATTTATAGTATGGCTTCTGATTTGGGGTTTTATAGGATTCCTGTATGTGCAAACATGTGTCTCTGTGTTTCTTGTACTTTTTTGTCATCACCTTTCTACTTGTTTTTGATTGTTTTTATTTCAATTTTTTGTTATTCCTTAGATACCTGTTTGCTTTGTCACGAGAAACAGAAAGGTTGTGGATCTAGATGGGGGGTGATGTGAGCGGCAAACGGGAGGAGTAGGAAGAGGGGAAACTATAATCAGAATATGCTGTAAAATATGTATTTTCAAATAAGAAAAATAAAAGAAAAGTAAAAAGAAAACAATAGCCTTTATCTAATGGGGGCAAATACGCAGAGCATTATTGAAGAGAAGATGATGGCAGTAACTCTAAAGGACTCAGGTTATTCCCAAAAAGGGAGGATCAAGGTAAAAATACCATGGAAACACTGCAAAAATCAATGTCCTTAACAACATCAGGTACATAGCAATCATGGGAGAAGTGACTACTTCTTTTATCATACAACTAGGAATTTTTTTATAGTGACTGGAGCAATTATTTAGTGTGAGCAGAAACAGCAGGAATAAATTGTACTTATTTTTAAATGTGGAATGTTTATTCTTCCAGTCACAGAATGGAGGAAGCGTGCATTTAAGTTGTTGACTTGGTAGACTCATTCACTTCTGAGCATAATAAATCGATAAGTAGTATGTAATATAAAAAAGCTTTCGTCAATAAGTTATCAATGACTTGATTTCCATTCCCTCTGTAAATGGGTAATAGTGTATATGTACATTAAAAATGTTTTGAGCATTGTGGAAAATTCTGTTGGTATATACTGTTATGCTCTTTTAGAAATACAAATCAAATAATATATTCTATCATCAAAAACATGTTCCGTGATCACAAGGAATACTTGGAATATGGTTTCCAAGAGACAGGCACATTTCTTTGTAACTGCACACACACACACACACACACACATTCCACTCAACTTTTCCATTTACCAAACAACTCTCATTCTCCATTCCCTCTTCATGTTTTATACACACTCTCATATCCCTTTGGCTGAAGTATTAGGCTCAGTCATCTTCCATAATATAAAACATGTTGTTCCCAACCCCCACCCTAATATACAGATGTTATGTCACTGCCCTAATTGTTGAAATTCCAAAATTCATCAGTCTTTGCACTCTGATGCCATTTCATCTGGGACAGTCACTCTTACTTTAGTATAAATTGTTCCTTGTTTCTGTCTGCCTTTCTGTAACTTATTGTAGTTTGCTGCTTTTTTACCGGGGTTTGTTGCTTTTTAGAGTATTTTGTTATAATGGAATCTTGGATCAGATATGCTCATATGAAGATACCAAGTTCCGGTGGACGGCTCCACACCTCTGGACCTATGGGATCCCATGCCCCAGTGTAACGTTTCAAATGAATACACATATGGGCAGCACTAAGTAGATTTAGTAGGTTATTTTCTAAGATATGAAGTTGTGATATGAAATCGTATGGATTGGGGAAAGAGAGATGCTAAGTATGATCATCTTTCATTGTGTGCATATCTGAAATAAAACGTGAAGAAAAATTTTATTTATTTATTTATTTTCTGGTTTATCTTTTTATTGTTTTTATTGAGCTATATATTTTTTTGCTTCCTTCCCTTCTTCCTCCTCCTTTTGTTTTGTCCTCTCCCATAATCCCCATACTCCCAATGTACTCCCAATATCTTGTCTTTTTCTGTTCCCCGTGTAGATTAGATTCATGTATGTCTCTCTTAGGATCCTTTTTGTTGTCTAGGTTCCTGGGGTTGTGAATTGTAGGCTGTTTTTTTTTGTTTGTTTGTTTTATGTCTAAAAGCCACTAATAAGTGAGTACATATTATATTTGTCTTTCTGGGTCTGGGTCACCTCACTCAATATGATGTTTTCTAGATTCATCCATTTGGCCGCAAATTTCAAGATGTCATTATTTTTTCCCACTGTGCAATACTCCATTGTGTTCTTATCCGTTCTTCAACTGAGGGGCATTTAAGTTGTTTCCAGGTTTTAGCTATAACAAATAATGCTTCTATGAACATAGTTGAGCATATGTGCTTGTGGTATGATTGCACATCCTTTGAGTATATACCCAAAAGTGGTATTTCTGGGTCATGAGATAGGTTGTTTTCTAATTTTCTGAGAAGTTGCCATACTGATTTCCAAAGCATTGGTGGAGACTGCTTGTTCATTCCTGGCTGACCAGAATCAAAATAATCACACAGAAACTATATTATTTGTGATACTATTTGGCCAATAGATTAAGCGTATTTATGGCTAACTTTTATATATTAAACTAACCCATTTCCATTAATCTGTGTATTGCTGCATGACTGTGGTGTCTGTCTCCTATGGGTGACTACATGGCTTCTCCCTGACTCTGCCTATTATTTGTATTTTACCAGCAGGCTACTGTTAAGGTTTCAGCTGGCGGCTCATGTTTTCCTCCTCTGGAGGCTACATGGCTTCTCTCTGATTCCACCTACTCTCTTGGTGCCTGGTTAAATACTAACAAATATGTTTTGCTTGACAAATTTAAAGCAATTAAATCAATTCCATACATGGAGCAAGGAGCCCAGAGCTTGTGACAAGGGAACACCACAAATGGGAAGCTGCACAGCAGGGAAAGTGTGTGTGGGGAGCCTGTGTGAGCTTTCAAAATTGCCCCAGGTTGTTGCTGTGACTGTGGTAGGGTGGCTTAGTAGGTGAAATTAAGTCAAGAAGGTGGGGGTGGGAAAATCAGATGCTGTGGACTATAAGGCAGAAAGAAGTAAGACAGAAAAATAAACAGAGATAAAGTTTTTGATCACTAGAGTTAGATTCAAGCATATTTTCCCCACAGATCCTTCTCAGAGTAAGCAATGAAAACATGTGGCTAAACCACCAAATGTTTATAACACTACACATTTAAGTGGTATTGTTTTGGAAGCACGTAAAACAGCTTTAAAATAGTTGTTCTCTTATATAAAAAGGATTTCAATGGATAGAAAAAAAAACTAAAGGAAATTTATTACCTATACCCAACCTTTCTCTTGGTTAGTACTTTGTCACATTTACCCATGTTTCTCCAAGTAGCTAAGTGTGGGAGATGTTTTCCCTTATATGAATGAGAATGCTCTCAACTCCAGAAATAAAAACTCCCTGGCAAAGAGATCTGTTGTTGCTTTTCGCAAGAAAACAGAAAAATAAGGTCTGCCAGAAACCCTTGGTTAGAATGTTCGCGACAGAATAAAAGAACCAGATGTCTGTTTCTCTAAGGTCAGTGTGACATGCCAGGAAGCCTGGATTGTGTCTGAGCTATTTTGCTGAACAAGGATTTCATGGCACTGAACTCTGAACCATTGGTAGTACACACAGATGAACATTGTAGCTCTACCCAGTCTGAGAACTTCTAGGTAGTGAGTATGAGATTGTGTTCACACTATAGGTACAAATGACCCTGATTTTATACAGCTGTATTTGAGACCCTGATGCACTTAGAAACTCTGACTGGGCTAGAGATATTGAAAAGGTGTATCTAGGTAACCATCAGAAAGAACTTGAGCCGATGTCCTGTTTGGGGCACACTGGTTCTGAAAGATTTCATGCATGTGTAGAAAATTCCTGTTCCTGTATCCAAAGTACATGTGTATGACCCTTGAAAGGGAAAGTTGGAGTATTGGGAGCACAGTTTAATGGTAGAATATTTACCCGAATTCTCTGGGCCATGGATTCAATCCCCAGCACTGTCAAAGAGAAGAAAAGAAGTGAGACTCAGAGTTTGAGCAAGGCAAATCTCAATTCCAAGCAATGTGCAAACTTGCTAGAATTCGTACCTTCAATGCTACTGCTGTCTTTGCTCCTGCCCCTGTAGTGGAGTGTGGGTTTGAATGGGTCTTCTGGGCCTGGCTCTAGGAGAACGTTGTACAAATACAAAAAGCGTATCTCCTGAAATACAGTGCTGGAGAAAGCCATTGCACTAATTCCAACTTCCTGTCTTTTTCACCCACAAAACCCTCCAAACGGTCAATATTGGGAACATCCTGTTCATCCTTTAGTTACTTTACCATTGTTAAAACTGCCTACCAGTGACACTGGAGGTCCATGACTCAAACTGTACTATTAATGAAATCGCCAACGTTCTGTATTTAATAGATTGTATTAAATAGTAAAAAAATCAATAACAAAATACAGTAGGCTAATATCATCTAAGACTAAGACTTTTATTTAGTGGCATCTGAACTCACTGAGATACAAACTGTAATTAACATTTTCCCATTCTTAAAACAGAATAAATCGAATATTAGCACACTGCTAATATTTTTTGCTATAGGCATACTATTTCACACATATTTATTACATAGTTAAAAAGTAAGTTGAAAGGTATCTTGAAGATACAGTTACAGCACATTGATATCTGAGTCATTTCCACTGGAGCCATTCAAAATTAAGATAATGCTCAAGAGGTTTGAAATTTTCTAAAAGATTCAGAACCTGATAAGTATAGCAGGCTTTCTTGGATCACCAGCTCCCAAATCATGACATGGAGACTTCTTATTAATTAGCAATGCTCAGCCTTAGCTTAGGGTTGTTTCTGGCTAGCTTTTATATTTATATTTCTTATTATTTTATATTTATATTAATCTATGTGCTTCCCTGAGGCTCATTCATCTCATCTATGTACTGTCCATCCTGATTCTCTTCTTCCTCCATATCTGTCTGTCTTTCTGGCCCTTGGCTGATTAGGACCTGACTTGGTGGCTTCCCTTTCATTTCTGCCAGTCAGCCCTGCCTATCCCTCCTGGACCTTACTATTGGCCACTTAGCTTTTTATTAGACCAATCAGGTGCTTTAGGCAGGGAAGGTGAAGACACAATACATCTGTACATAGTTAAACAATTATTCTGCAGCATAAACAAATGTAACACATCTTTACTTAGTTGAACAAACATTCCATTCTGCAACAGATATGCTTATATTTATAGCTATTCATTAAGTTGATTGTTCATCCTATACCTGGAGAATTACAAAAAAAATACAACTGGAATTTATGAGGATAGATGCATAATGAGAAGTAATGTTGTCAGAGGCTGCTCATTTGTTCTTGACTCAGACTCGAAATAATCACACAGAAACTATATCATTTGCAATACCGTTTGGCCAATAGCATAAACATATTTTTAGCTAGCTCTTATATCCTAAACTAACCCATTACCATTATTCTGTGTATTGCCATGTGGCTTTGGCTTATTGGCAAGGTTCCGGTGGGCTCCAGCGGAGATAGCAGCTGTCTCTTATGGTGGCTACATGGCTTCTCTCTCTCTCTCTCTCTCTCTCTCTCTATATATATATATATATATATATATATATATATATATACCCATCCCAGCTTGGCTATATTCTGTTAAGCCATTGGCTGAAAGCAGCTTTATTCATTAACCAATAAAAGCAACACATATACAGAAGGACTTCCCACACCAAAGTAAGGATAGTTTTGTAAATTCTTGTTACTTACATTCTTTCTGGTATCTATACTTCGACAATAACTTATATCTGTACATTGGAAACCATAAAGTACTATGTGATTTTCACAATGAAAGATTTAGTGGAGGATTATTATGTTAATCTGAGTTTAATGTTATTCACAACCTAATGTCCTCTAAAATTGAAACTTCCTTAACTGAGTTTGAGTTGTATTTATGCTTATACTTTAATAAATTGTTTAAAATCTTCCCACAGTTCATGGCTTTTAATGGGGGAATTCTGGTGATAGCATAGGAATCTTGTTCCTCCTTATGATTTCCATGGACTTTTGTTTCCTCTGTGCCATATGACTTTCACAAGGTCCCTTTGTTGACAGTCATTTCATATGCATTGACTGGCACCGATTCTTGTGTTTCAAGGGTCTTCTGGTCTTGTCTGATGAGTCTCCATGTATTTCCTCTCACAGATGCAGTGTGCCTCTCCTTTCCTGTTAGTAGCCTTTGAGCTACTGTTGCTGACAATAATCATTTTACTCCAGATACTCTTAAAAAGTTCACAACAAAGCCTGTGCTGCTAAATCTCTTACGAACCTGAAATCATTTTCATTCTGACTTTACATTTCATTGAGTTTTTTGAGTAAGAATTCCCAAGTTCATAGCCAATTTCCTGAGAAATATGAATTTATTGCTCCATTGTCTAGCATCCAATCTTAATGAGGAGATACACCTAAGGGCATTTTCACTTTTGTTCTCTTGAAAGAAATATTTTTCTTTTCTCTGAATGTCTTTAATGTTTTTTTTCCCTGAGTTCTTGGTATTCTGAAGTTTCAAAGTGATGTGATCAGTGGAGAGATGAGATTTGAGTCACCAAGGTGGGTATACAGCGGAGCCCTTTCAGTGTGAAAATAGATAAGGAAAATTCTCCTGTTATAACTTGGTAGTTTCCTACTCTCTACCTCTTCATCATTCATCTCTGTGTTTCCTGTTGACTAAACAGTAGCCTCTGGGATGTGAAAATTTGTTTCATTTCTTTGTTCATTTTTTCTATAGTCTTCTATTTCTTTTATATTATTATGTATGGAAAGATAAAACAACCCCATGGGAACCATTTAGATTTTCAATGCCTCAGTTAAATTATATTCTCAAACTATATCCTTTTTATTTTTGACATGATTTCTTTCTTTATTTTTTGGGAATTTCACATCATGTACCCCAACTCTGTTCATTAATCAATTTCTCCCATATCCACCCTTCACCCTTACAGCATCCCCCCTAAAAGAAAATTAAAATAAAATCAAGCCAAGTCAAAACAAAGAAACAACAAAAATCCCTTTTCTCTTTTCCCTCCTTCCTGTCATCTCTTCATTCATTATATTAACATTGGGAACCTTGGCAAGTCACAGACTATACTCCTTTGTTCAACCAGATTTACTTACAAATGTTCATTGCAAAGAATCATTGTTCTGGGTCGAGACGTCTGGTTTCTGGTAACCATCATCACTGGACACTCACAGAAATGCCTCTTGGATATCCTTCACCTGCCCCAAGTAATGGAAATCCTGCAGATATCATTCCACAGGACCAGTCCCTTCATGCGCTCCAGCGGGATATAGATGGGATAAATTTTATGATGGTCCAAACCAAGGCCTTGGATATGGGCCTGGGTAATAGCTGAGCTGTTCAGTCTGGGTCCCTGGGGCCACCTACCTCTGGTGAGGGGCAGAGTCAGCTCTACTATGTCCATTCCATCAGGGCGACGTCTCCCACTCATGGAGAAGGGTGGGCTATCTCTCTGAAGTTCAGGGGTCAACTCTTGTGGCAGTGCCCAGTGAAGGGGAGTGCCAGCTTTCCCAGGGCCAACCAAAAGTAGAGCTAGCTTAGCATGGCCCTCTGAGTTCATCAGTCGCATGGTTGTTATACCTCTCCTGTGGTAACATATGCCATACACATCAACACATACCCCGGTTGCAGCAGGACCATGCACCCAGACGTGACCCTCAGTAGATCTCAGGCCTGAATGGCATAACGGCTCTGGGTGACAGCACAGCCCACCCTGATCAGAATGGCTCCAACAGCAGCACATCCCCTAGACACCAACAAGGCCACAGCTTGAATCCCAGATCTCTGGCTCCTGTGTGACCTTTGGTGGGCAACACAGACCCCAGATGTGGTAGGACAAGGTCTTTGGCAGCAGTCGTGTCTGGATATCACCATTGCCTTAGGTGGCAGCACCAGCCTTTAGGATTGTCATGGCCCCAGAGACAGAGTGGCCTTCAGACTCAGACACCAATACGGTCCCAAATGGCAGCCCCAACCTTTGGCATCCACATGACCTTCAATAGCAACAGAAGCTGTGAACATCAACACAGACCCGGGTTGTAGAGCCTCAGACTCAGACATTGCCCTCAGCTATGGTTCAGGCCCAGGAGACGCCATGGCCCTGGGTGGCAGCACAGGTCACTCAGATCTGTATGGCCCCAGCTTCAGCATTGCCTTCAGACTCCAACGAGGCCAAAAGTTGCAGTCCAAACCCCGGGCTTCCATGTGGTCTTTGGTGGAAACATGGGACATGGACGTTTAACACAGGCCATGGATAGTATAGGACCACAGACTCAGGAATGGCCTTCAGCAGCAGCCTGGGCCTGGCTGAGCAAAGGTCAGCCACAACTTTGCAGAATGAACCTCTCTGGAAAAAAACAAAACAAAACAAAACAAAACAAAAACACTCAAACAAAAAACGAAAACACCCTCACCCCCACAAAAGAACACAGAAATGGGTAGATTATGAGATAAAGATAATTTCAGAACCAAGAGAGTTTCAATAATCGGAGACTTAATATGCTGAAAAGATACTGAAGGCAATGACAGCATGCAGAAATTTCAAGTGCATATTTATTAGCATCCAAGAAACAAAACATACAAAACAATCTGATACAATTCAAAGGAAGAGTTTAGGCTATGACAGCAAGAGAATTAATACCAGAAAAAAATGAACTTGCAGCAACAAATTCCATCTCCTCGGCTCACCTGTCGGCGAGGGGAATAAACTCACTAACCTCTGTGCTCCAACTTTCCCCCACCACATGGGAGCACAGGAAAATCACCTTCCGGACTTCAGGACCCAGCACTTTGATCTCAGACTTTCCACCTCCAGACAGTGAGAAAGTATTTATTGTTTGTTAATTACTCACTCTGTGACATTTCTTATAGCAGTACAAAATATTTGGGAAACGACAAAAGAAGTAACTTTGTATTTGAAACTCTTTTTTTGTTGTTTTTGTTTTGTTTTTGTTTTTTTGAGACAGGGTTTCTCCAGATGTAGTGAGAGATCCTGCCGCCAAAAGTTTGAAGTGGAGTGATAGATACAGATACCTGACATTGATCTCCATCCACCGCATGCACACACATGGATCAGGGCACCCTCACATACAAGCACGAACTATTCTAATTTGAAAATGCTTTTAATATAAAAAGCACTACTGATTATTTCTTTTCTTTTTACGCTGGGCGCTGGTGGTGCACACCTTTAATTCCAGCACTTGGAAGGCAGAGGCAGGTGTACTTCACTGAGTTTGATGCCAGTCTGGTCTACAAAGCAAGTTCCAGGACAGCCTGGACTGTTACACAGAGAATCCCAGTCTTGAAAATCTGAAAAAAGGAAAAGAAATAAATTTCATCCCATTTTAAAAAGTTTTAAAAATAAATTATCTTGTCATAGAAATAACATTATACCTAATGAACTGTAGCTTACAGATAAAATAAACAGCCCATTGTGAGGTTTTAAAACTCAGTTTCAACATGCCTTATATCATCTAACACAGAGTCTAATTGTTTTATCCCTACAGGCCACTAAGACATGAAAATGTCATAATTTTTTATTAATGCTAATTCCATAACTCCATGATAGCTCACCAAACTGTTTAATGTAGTGCTATATTAAGAAATGGCAATTATTTCTAATTATGATCAATGTGCAATGGTGTTTTTAATATGAGTATATATCTTTTCCTTAGGGAAATTGACTATTATCCCAAACAAAAGAAACAGTTCAGCAATAAAACCAATAATTCATATGTTACAGGAGGAGAGAAAGCATTCAACAAGATACTTTGCAAATCTTTTCTTCGCAATTATGTAAGAATCACAAGACAGCTTTTTTAGACATGAAATGTACATGTATAGTTCAAATAATGAGGCGACAATATTTTTTGCTGTCATTTTTAGAGCAAATCTAACAATGATTCTGTGGAAAACATGTAAAGACAGGGGTAGAAAAGTCAAAGTCAACTTTCATTTTGGAAAATATAAGAGAGTGGTGAATAAAAATATTTTCAAAATCTTGGGTCCTTTTATTGCTCCTTTAATCGCAGTACATTGGATGATTTGTGTTTCTTGATATCGCTGACCTTTATTCCAATGCATCTTTTCAGTTCTGGGTGGACTGCAAGCAGCAGGGAGTCTCACACCATCTTAAGAGAAAACCCAAGGAGACTTTTTTCGTTCGTTCGTTCGTTCCTTCCTTCCTTCCTTTCTTCCTTCCTTCTTTCCTTCCTTTCTTCTTCTTTGCTTTCCTTCCTTCCCTCCTTCCTTCCCTCCTCCTCCTCCTTTCTCTCTCTCTCTCTCTCTCTCTCTCTCTCTCTCTCTCTCTCTCTCTCCCTCTCCCTTCTTCTCTCTCCCTTCCTCCCAGTCTCTTCAGCCCCATCTCCCTCTTTCCTTGAGATCCACCTCCATTCTCTAACATCCCCCCCTAAGAAAAGAGCAGCCTTCTCAGAGACATCAAACAAACACAGCATAACAAGCTACAATACAAAGAGATATATTCCATTGTATGAAGGTTGGAAAAAGCAACCCAGTAAGAGGAAAAAGGGTCCCATAAGTAGGCTAAAAGGGTCAGAGAGTACCTTTCTCCCCATGGTTACGAGCCCACAAGAACACCAAGTTACTCAGTCATAACATACACAGGTCCCCAATCTCTGTGAGTGCCCATGTGTCCTGGCCAGTTGACTCCATGGGCCATAGATAAATGTAGATATTTGACATTAACTAATTGTCTAGGTTTCCTGGTTATTTCAGAAAATTCACACATGTGATCCTGCCCACCTCCATAATTGTAAACAGGTTTAATTCATTCTCTAGCTCTACTTCTTTTTTTTTTTTTCTAGCTCTACTTCTATAGATAAAATCTGCCCTATAGAATCAGAGACTGGGGGCCAAGCACATAAATCTACACAAATCTAAAGACACTTGGCTAGTCAATTGTTTCATTTTGGCTCTCTCAGTGTTCTTTAAACACCATGTCTATTTTTTTTCTGTGACCCTTTTTCCTACCTGTCTATCCCAGCAAGCATCCACTATAACACAATTGATGTGGACCATTAAGGTTTTAGGCAGAGCATTCATCAGCACCTGTGCTAGGCAAGTGGTTCTTATTCTTTTGTCCATTCTTCAATATCTTTGCTAATCCCACACACTGATTTCTTTCAGATTAGTTCATAATTGTCTTTATCAAGTGATTCCTCTTTTTGTACTCAAAACACATATTTATTCACATGCATCCACACGTAGAGGGTACAGAGCAGAGAGGTTCATACTTAGCGCATCATTGCTGGTATCAACGTTACCAGCTCTTGGCTGGCTTAGTTTGAAATTGTCCTCCGTTTTCAGATACCTAAATTGTATTTAAATAGAACAAACATTGAAAAACTTTCCAATTAAAAGGCTTCTTTCCCCAGAGTTTAGACTATCCAACTCTATGACTGGGCAGGCTCCTTATTCATATCTGATAACCTTATTACTCTAGCCCTCACGTCTCATTAACACATGTATTATACAGTTTTCTTTCTTTATTTCACTTAATTTTCTATAGAGGACTCTAGATTATGACTTTATGTGTGGAAATGATATTGGCAGTCATCTTTATTTAGAAAACACTGGATTAATCACAACTAAAATAAGTTTTTGTGCCTAATAAATTTCACTATTTTCATTATAATATGGTTTTAATGACTTTGAGTCTTTATGGCTAGATTCTTCTTTTGGATCAAGAAACTAAGGGTGTTCTTTTCTTAAGGAACAGCCATGGAGAATCACTTCATTGTGTCTTATCTTTTCTCCAGTTAGCAAAGCACTACTGTGCTATTGTATTGTAAATGATGTATTGCAAATGAACCTATTCAGGAAGAATTTCACACCATACTCCTTGTCTTTTGTTATGGACAGTAGAATCATATAAGCTAGCAAACATCTGATAACTTTTTAAAAACTCTGAATAAACAGTAAACCAAAATTCATGTTGTTATTTTCATAAGAAATGGGCTTAGGAAATGATGACTACATTCACACTGTTAAAATCTCATTCATTCAGCCAAATTCCCCAAGATAAGAAGAGTAAACAACCACTTTTTAATTCTACTGCATGAACTCTAAAATAGGGAACCCGAAGTTAATAGTTAATGGTGACAGTTAAGAATCTGTAAGAAGAAAAGTTTTCTTAAGGGACAAGGAAAGAAATAGAAAAGACTGTCAAAGAGTCTACAGGAAAGGCACTAAAGAGACCAATCCTAAAGCATTTCTGATTTTATAACAGCAGATTAATTTTCAAGCAATTATTGTAATCACAGTCGCATAGTAAAATCAAGCTAGCTCATAAATAGCAAATCTTTGAGCTGAAATATAAAGCATAAATAGATTGAAATTAAAATTATAATTTATAATTTACACAATTAATCTGTATGTTTTAAAAGCATCTTGGAAAGAAAAGAGTAAAATTACATCAGAAAAATTATGATCCAATAAAAGGAACAGGGAAAAAACAAAAACATTTACAAAAACAAAGAAACTATGAAAAAAGTCTTAGAAACTATACTATAAAGACATGTATCATGCATACCATGATAGTCCCAGATGGGGAAACTTAGCAAACTGAATGAAGAAATCATGTTCAGTGGAAATGTGTCTACAATACATGGTCAAATTGCCAAGAATACAGGAAAAAAAACATAAGGCAAGTATGATATACTCTGCAAAGCGGAAAAACTAAATATATATTGATTTTATATTACTCATGAGAGCTAGAGGCAAGAAAACTATGCTAAAGTAATGAGGGAAACACACAACGCTAGCAATATAAACAAAATAACCCAAAGTCATAATTTTATTATCAATGAAAATTAAAATTAAAACACCTTTTCAGATAAAACTATGAACATTTACTACCAGCAGATTTGCAATTTCAAGACCATGATGGGTACACCCACTGAAACAGTCTACCTGAGCTAATGGAGCTCAGCAACTCCAGCTGGACTGGGAAGGAACCAGCATAAGACAAAACCAGTCCCTCTAAATGTGGTTAACAGTTGCACGGCTGGAGCAGACTGAGGGGCTACTGGAATTGGCACCAGGATTTATCCCTACTGCTTGTACTGGCTTCTTGGGAACCTATTCTCTTTGGATGGATACCATGCTCAACCTAGAGATAGTTGAGAGGGCCTTGGACCTTCCCCAAGGCAATGTGCCTTACCCTCTCTGAGAAGAGGATGGAGATGTGGTGGGGGTAAGTGGAGGGAATGGGAGAAGGGGAGGGAGTGAGAACTTGGATTGGATATATATAAAACGAAAAACGATTGTTTTCTTTTTTTAAAGAATGAATTACTTGCTGCACTCTTGCATCTTCTTTTACTGTTTATATTTTATTTTTTGACAGTTTGATACTTTGCATAGCAATTAATCTCACTTCACTGTAATGTATCTCCCTCCCATATAACATCTCTCTTCCACAAGTTCATTCCTCATAGTCAAGATTCTATCTTGTTTTGTAGCCTTCTGTATTTAACTAGGGGTATATGCATGGCCATGAGTTTGGGGCTATCTGGTGGGCTTCGTGAGCTCATCATTGGTAATCAGTTGGAGACAATGATTCTATTTCTTCAAGAATTTATAATAGTTCAGCAGTAATGGGTAAGCTTATGATCCTCTTCATCCACCCAGGGCTCGTTGTTGATGGAGCTAGTCTTGTGAAGGCCCAGGGTGAGTAACCACAGTTGCTTCTAGTTCATGAATGCAATGGTTATGTCATCCCTAAAGGATGTCGTTTTGAAGTTAGTCTCTCTGTCTTCCAGTTTTTTACATTGTTCCAGCCCCCTCTTCTGAGATGTTACCTTAGCCTCAGAGGAGGGAGAATAAATTTATTGTTTGGAGTTGAATCCTCAGTTTCTATTTCTTCTCGGATTCTTGAGCATACAAATATTGATGCAAACACTGTTGTTCGTTGTCAAGAAAAAATTCTATGATTAAGATCGAGAGTAGCTTTTTGTCTCTGGGCATAATCAAAGATGTTTAGAAGATAGTCTGATACTATTCTAGTTTTGCTATGCAGCTGTTTTCCTTTTGGGTCTACAATCTCCCCAGTCATGGGTTATTAACCATGCATGAAGTGTATCTTGCAGAGTGGGCCTCAAATCCCCAATTACATTCATATTACTGTTGTACAGGTGGGCACATCTTGTTAGCTGGTTGGTTTGTGATTCATAGAATTGAGTTGCATAAGACTGTAGGTTTCTTTTCTCACTAAGTAAGGTAAAAAGCATCCTCTGTCACTTTGAAAGCTATGCAGCAAGAAGTAGGATTCCACCTTAGTTCAAGTGTGCTTTCTCTCTATTTTGCAAGTAAGGTATGTGGTATGTTCAAAGATAGTTCTGGTGACTATCTAAAAAAAATTGACAACTATCTGTACTATTTTAGGTGTCTCTGGAGTATTCCTGACCAAAAATTCCTATGAAGATATCCCACATCTGACATTATCTCACCATGCAGGATATCACCCTTTAATCTATTTTATACTTTTTAATTGAATTACAAGACAGTCTATTTCTTTTTTTTTTTAAAAAAAAGATTTATTTATTTTTATATATACAGTGTTCTGTCTGCATGTATATCCTTGTAGGCCAGGAGAGGGCACCAGATCTCATTACAGATGGTTGTGAGCCACCATGTGGTTGCTGGGAATTGAACTCAGGACCTGTGGAAGAGCAGCCAGTGCTCTTAACCTCTGAGCCATCTCTTCAGCCCCGACAGTATATTTCCATATGGTTTTCTTTATAGTCTTTCTATATGATTACACTTTCATGTGTCCTCAAACCCATCCCCTCCTTTTTTTTTTTTAAACCTTTCAATAACCAGTATTCCTCATGTCTTCTTTACATGTCCTACTATCCCTATTCCATTAAGACATTGCTTATCTTTTCTTAGTTTTCTGGCTTCCACTGTCACTCTGTCGTCACCAAGCAAAACTACAAAGTTGAAGTTTGATCTGCATATGATAGAAAGCATAGGACATTTGTCTTTATGGACCTAGATTGGTGTACTTTTAAAATTCCATTCATTTACATTTAAATTTTACAATTTCATTTTTCTTTACAGCTGAATAAAATTCCATTGTGCACACAGACCACATTATTCATCCATTATTATTGATTCACAGTATGGTGCTGGCACAAAAACAGGAACATAGGTTATTGTAATAAAATAGAAGATTAAGATATAAGTTAATACAACTATAAAGCCAAATATATATGCCCAAAATAGATGCTGATGATAGTATAGTGTCTCCAAAATATGATTCTTGTAATCCTGGATATCAATATATAGAAATAATGCTTGATAGTTATCTCTCACCCTGCATATAACTCCGTTCCAAATAGATTAAGGACTCCAATATAAGTACTGAAACCCTGTAACTACAAGTCAATAAAGCAGGGAGTATGGCTTTATTCTGATCTGTAGATACATAGACTTTTAAAATAGAATTTCATTAGCACATAAAACAAAACCAAAGATCAATGAATGCAATCTAAAGAAACTTCTATACAATAACTATCAATTGAGTGAAAAGGCAACCCATGGTGGGGGGATCTTCCTCAGCTATTCATCTGAAAAAAAAAAGATTAGTGTTTAGGATATTCAAAAAATCAAAATACTAAATAACAAGAAAACAAACCAATTAAAATGGGCTACAAAACTAAGCAGATTTCTCAAAGGAAAAATACAGAAGAAAACATTTTTAAAAAGTGTTAAGTATTCTCTGCCATAAGGTAAACAAAAAATAAAATTATTTTAAGATTCCATCTAACTGCAGTCAATATGGCCATCATGAAGAATATGAATGATAAGATATATTGGAGTCTGTGTAGGACAAAGAGTACTCTTCTGTGCTGTTAATGTGAGTGTAAACACTTGCAGCCACTTTGGAAATTAGTTTGGGTGATTCTCAGGAAAGTAGAAAGAAAGCTACCATATGTGCTCAATTTCTGTCATTCAGCCACCATATAGCTAGAGCACTCTCCATCATTTTCCAGAAATCCTTACACGACCATGTTCATTGCTACTTTGTTCATAATGAATAAGGGATGGAATCAACATAGACACCAATGATTGCATCTAAACACTCTAACCTATATATTAGTCTGTGGAATGGAGCCATTTTGATCTTAATTTACCCTCCATCTTCACTCATAATCCTCTATTTGGCCAGGCTTAGAGAGTCAGACCTCACATTCTCTCCAGTTGCTTACTTCCAATGCCAATGTGCTGTGGGAAGTCCTTCTGTATATGTGTTGCTTTTATTGTTTTTTTTTTTATTTTATTGTTTGTGGTGGCGCAAATGAATGCAGACAGATTATATAGATATATACAGCTTTAATAAGGAAATAGACTTACAGGACCACAGGTTCCCGCGGAGCAAAAGAAGAGAGAGGCTGCTGGGCTCACGCCCAGCAGATTTATCCGTAAACATTAGCCCGAGGCGAACACGCCCCCAATGGGTGGGGCTATGTCCCTACAATTGTTAATGAATAAAGAACCTGCTTTGACCTGTGATAGGGCAGAGTAGAGGAATGCAGGAAAAATAAACTGAATGCTGGGAGAAAGATGGTGGAGTTAGTGAGAAACCATGTAGCTATCACAGGAGACAGAGACCACCACCTGAGCCTGCTGAAACTTTGCCAGTAGGCCAAGACCTCGTGGTGATGCACAGATTAATAGAAAGGGGTTAATTTAAGATATAAGAGCTAGCTAGCAATACACTTAAGTGATTGGCCAAGCTGTGCTTTAATTAACACAGTCTGTGTGGTTATTTTGGGAGTTTGAGTGGCAACAAACAAGCAGCCTCCACCAACCCCAAGGTGCAGCCACTCCTTGATCAAAAACAAGACCTGCTGTCAAGAAACACAAGGAATAAAACACAAGCATCTGCAATACATAGTTTAAAAACTAGTATATTTTCATATAAAAAGCACACATTCAGTTGTCATTAAATTGTATAGTACTTTCAAAAATGCATGCACATATGTGTAAGTACAATTTAAAGACAAGCTACAAAATAATTTTATTATTGTGAATAAGAATAAAATGAAGATGCACTTGAAAAGTTTATACATACAGTGCTTTCTGCTTATTACCCCCAATAATGAATTGTAGCTGCTTTATCTTTTATAAAGAACATAGAGTCTCTTATTTGTGTAATTAGCTGCTAATAAGGTTATATATTCTATAAGAAGAATAAGTGAGATAAGGAAACATAATTAAATCTTTTTCTAAGGAAAGTCATGTTTTGCAGGTTAGAGTTATCACCAAGATGATTCATCTAAAAAAAAAAATCCAGAATCTCCTCCTACTTCAGGCAATTAGTACCTGTTCCACTCTAGCCAAATAGTTAAAAGTATCTATCAAATGATTAATGTACCTGTCCTTAGATTACCTATTCTGAATGTTTAGATAATTAAGAAGTTTTATATAAGTCAATGATCACTAATAAATTTATTTTACAGATTAAATAATATATAACATAAATGTATTACATATTATGTTATATGGTGTACTTATATTCCAACATTTTCAACTAGGATGTTTAAATTCCTCATAGACATAATAATACTTTCAGTTAGGAAATGTATTAGACCGTGTCTTTGCTGAAAATTTCAATCACACACGCTAATATTACACAGAATTGAGCAAATTTTCTTAGTTCAGTGACTTTATTCAAAGTTAAGTGAACATTATTGTTTCAAGGCTCAGAAAAATAAGTCAGTTTATGGGAAATCCCATGGAATTAGCCAGGAAGAGCATTTATTATGAAGTAGATCCAATGAAATTGAACTGTGACCCATCAAGCAAATTTTTCTTTAGTTAAATTAGCAGCATTCATTTATTCTAAACCTGCACATAAACCGAGACAGTCAGCTTGGCTTTACCAAATTTACTCAAAGCAATGAGCTTATAATGAATACAGGTCTAACTTAACTTAAAGTTCTAAAAGTTTCATTATGAAACCAACCCCCTAATTAAGATCAGGCGGGGAAAAAAAAAGGAAGAGATTAGAGCCTTGTAATCCCATAAAATACAGATCATCCATGAATTTAGTATGTTCCTCTCCATCTTAACTTAGAAAAGGTTCTACCACCTCTCAACATACCGCTCTGGGGAGAAGCATTCATACAAAGGCTTTGGGGGACACATCATCAAATGCTCACAGTAGTCAAACACCAATGATTCTGCTCAAATAAATCTCCAGTGCCAACAGCTCCCCCTCAGGTATCTTGTATGATCACAGCTGACTCCCAATGGCAACATGAAAATATCTCCCCATTTGAGATTTTTAACCAGTTATACACATGACTATGACATAAAACTTTGGCCTATTTATTGTTTCTTAACTCATCTATCCAGCAACCTGATAAAAGCAAATGAAATTAAACTTCAAAAGGATTATTATTTTCCCCCAGTAGTTTTTTTTTTTTTGATTTATTTCTTATGTACACAATGTTCAGCCTCCATGCCTGCAGGCCAGAAGAGGGCACCAGATCTCATTACAGATGGTTGTGAGCCACCATGTGGTTGCTGGGAATTGAACTCAGGACCTCCGGAAGAGCAGTTTCTCTGATCAGAATTCTGTTCTCACATTCATTCACAACTTGAAAACTTACAAGGTTAAAATATGTTATTAACAACATATTAAATTCTTTATAATTGCATTTTCCTGCTTGTATGACTGTTTACTCACGTACTTGATCATGAGAAACTCTTGCCTCACCTTGCAAGAAACAATACCTCAATAAATAACAGTAATAAAAATGAAAAGAAATACATAGAAACAAGACAAAATGTATACAGAAGCAAAGCACTCCTTTATATCTGGTAAACCGTGAAGAACTGAGTTCAAAGGCACTTCCTTATCCAGGATACAGATTGTGACAGAACGTTTGAGAAATGTGCAGAGAAAGTATTCTTTCATTTATGCTTGGTTTGCCAAGCAACCGTTTCCTAACTTTGTCATCTGTCCCAGAAGGAGCCTGCACTCTAAGGCAGTTCTGTGTCTCCATAACCATGTTGATATTAGTGATGCATGCTTCAGCTGGAAGGCATGTTGATGACCATGGTCGGGGCTGCTGCCAGAGGTGATGGAGAGGACCATGTTCTAGGATGCCACCAAAGGCTGTGTGGATGTCACAGGTGTGTGCTGCCACTGGCAACCATGTGGAAATTCATGACCCATGCTACCGCTGGTTGTTATGGACAAGAGAATTTCTTTTGCAGTGGTATCAATGACTGCAAACTCATACTTGAGAATAAGAGACATTCAAGGCTTCTGTGACGATGCCTCCCACCAAAAGAAGCGTTCCAAACACGAAGACACTGAAGACAGTCCTTAGAAGTTGTGATAAAAATGCTAAAGTGTAACTCTTTATAGTTGATGGCTTTTGGCAGTGGGTGGGGATGGGGAAGGACTTAGTTATCTTCAAGGGGCTGGCCACTGGGAATTTGACCATGCTCCAATGAATTATGGGCAAGAAAAATTGACCTTGGTCTTATTCTTTTTGCTTTTTGATAAAGGCTATTTATAATACTTTCATATCATTTTGGAGAGAAAATTTTTCAAAAAAAGAATTCCCTTTACAAGTATCTGGTATGATTTATTATGAGCTTAGGGATTACTTCTCACATGAAATAACTAACATTCTACTGACAAATGACAAAAAGTTTATTTAACATTAATGAAGGATATAATTTATAGTTCCAACTCAATTAATACTTTGTAGGACAGTGTTCCAAATTATGTATACATGCTTAAGAAACTTATTTACATAATTTTGAAATTACCTTATTTATGATTTACTAGACTGTGAATGTGATAGCCCATTAGATACATACCTATGGTATGCTAACAATCATTTTGCAAAGATTAAATTAAAATTGTAAGAGCTACCTAGCCACACTCCTTCACAAGTTTCTCTTCAGTGTTTAGAATTAGCCCTGGAAGCAAGCACATCAAAAATAGCCATTGGTAAAACAAATGGTGGAAGTGACCTAATTCAGAATCACACTGAAAAAATAAACCTCGTCTTGGCACAGTGACTGCAAAGGAAAGTCTTTAGTATCTGAAGACGAAACGCTCAGAAGATGGAACACTCCCTGAAGTCAAACCATCAACATCATTGAATGAAAAGATAGTATATTTAAAAAAAAACCAAATGATCAAAATTTCAAAGTTAGAGCATAGTAAAAAAGTCAAAAGATGTTTAAAATATACTCTAAGAATGAACAAATATGTATTGTGTATGTGTATATATATAAATTATAGTGTTTGGGTATATTAGAAAAAGTACATTTACTGTGAATTTTGGATTTATAAATACATGAATCATAATCACTAATGCAAAAAAGTTTGGCTTCTTTAAATATAGTTAACTACTTTTCTTATCTATAATGTTAAAATTGATTTCTGTAAATTTCTGTTTATAGAGGATTTATTTGTGAATCAAAACAAACCAATAGTTTCTTACTTATTAGTTCTTCATTTTCTATTTTATGAATATTACAATGTAAATTAAACTAACATGAATAATTAGCAATGATAAAGAGACACAATTTAACAAATAAAGCAATTAGGATCAATTATAGAAAGAATATTAATAAAGAAAAATGTTTGCTGTTTACAATAGTTTTCTTTTCTATGAGATAGCAGTGCAATTGGCCCTCTGTTAAGCATTTCCTAGTAATTCAATTTGTTTAAGCTTCATTGTATATACTTTTAAAAGAAATGTTAACTTTTAAAAGATAAGAACAATCAGTGTAAGTAGGCATATATAAGCTATATTTAAGGAAAACTCCCGTTGACGAGCTCTTAGTTCCTACAAAGTCCAAGTCACACTTACCTGGAGTGTCAGCCAAATATGGTGACACTCATGGATGCGTTCTGGTGAAGAAGTCCTTTCCATCTGAAGTTTTTATATTTGGGGTTTGACTTTCTGGCAGTCATGAGGGACATGCATTTCCATTTATCCTCAAATACCCATCTCATTGTGTCTACAGTCCTGCTTCATTTGGACGAGTCTATGTCAACAGAAATTCATCACCTAGCTGTACTGTTTCAAATGCCATCATTTTGACTGTTTCAAAGAGCTTTTGGATGGTGTTAGAAGGTAAATTTTTTTCCCCAGCAGAAAATTGTTTTAAATAGCAGTGGCAATTTAAATTCGTTGAACTGTATTTGAATTCTAAATAAGTTGTTATTTTACAAAATCATTGGGAAAGTTATACTTAATATAATTGCTTTTCCTGTAAACAGCTTTTTTTTTGCACTGGAAATTGCCTTATTTCTAACTAAAATCATGTCATTTTCTTGTGAGTTTTTGTCTGTACACATCTTGCAAAACTCGGGGCCAGTGAGGTCATTTTGTTCTAGGTAACCTGTGACCTCTAGAAAAATCTCAGAAATTCTGAGACACCATGCATGTGTTTGTGTTTTATGTTAATCTTTTTATCCATTCTTATAATCAAGATTGCCTGTGGCTCAGAAAAGATTTCTATTATTCTCTTGTTGCACCCTTTGAAAGGCAATTTGCTTTATGTTTTAAGGAAAGGAAAGAATTCAAATCCTTCATTATGAAAATCTTATTTCGACTGGCAAACAAATCATGTCTCCTTTTTAGCCTTGTTTTAAATGATGACCACTTAGTTGCTGTATCTTGTCACATTTTTAGTAAAGCATTTACTGCTGAACTAAATTATCAAATTCATATGTGCATTTTCCTTCATACATAAAAGCACAGGAACAAAGTTTATTCTGTATATGTGTTTTAGTCTTTGTAAAGTCTCATTAAAATATTTATAGAACTTTAAAAATCACCATTTGAAACTACAGTTTACAGAATACTGTAGATCTAATAGGATCAATTATTGTTACTGTACACATCACATCACATAACCCACTGAAGAAAGCTTGGTCTTTGCTACTATCTGATAAAGCCAGAGCTACTTTCGAAGAGGTAACACATCTATTATCAAAATCTATATTTTCCCACAAAGCAGTTCAGTCACAACTTCCCAGACAGTTTAATATACCTTACATGGTTTCACAAAATTGTCTGGTGAAAGACAGAATAATGTGCACTCAACTGCTGTGATATTCCACTGTTAACACAGTGACCATCATTTTTAAGTTATTATTCATTTTTCTGATTAATGAAAAGTGTTTTGATTATTTTAGACATGCATGTCTCAAGACAATCTAGTAAGTGACATTCAGCCTCCACGTATGTTTCTCTACCATGAACAATTCCAAATTCCTTTCTGCCTGTTGTGCAAAATAATTGTTTTTATTCTTTCCATTAGACAGTTGTAGGAACCCTTCTTTTTTTTTTTTTAAAGGAGAAAGTTATTGAGTCTTCTTGGTTGTGCTGGTGTCTGGGTGATACTAATATCAATTCTGTAATATTGTTTTATCATACGTTTTCTTCAAAAATGTGTTAATAATTTTTGCAATGTTGAAATTAAACTAGTGTGAGAGACTAAGTATGAAGAGAGACAAGGGCCAGATCATCAAAGACATCAAACTCTAACTTAAAATTTCTGCAGCAATCAACCCAAAAGGACCAGCATTTGGTCAGTAAATGACAATTTCCTTTGATGTTCCCCAGTTTTTTGTTGTTTTGTTCTCTAGAGTAGTATTTCAATAGAAAACATGATAGTTAATCTATACGTAAAGTCAAGTTCATTTTTTTACATGATGATTACTATGCACTAAAGTTTGAAATTGAAATATTATCAATAAGAGTGACCTAACAGCTGGGAGTTGGGGTTCATGCCTGTAATTCTTGGGAAGCACTTGGGAAGCAGAGGCAGGCACATCTTCGTGAGTTTGAAGCCAGCCTGGTTGAGTTCCAGGACTGGCTCCAAAGTTACACAGAAAAATTTCAAGAGCCGAAACCACATGCTGAAAGCAAGGGGATATGGAGAATCTATTGAACAAAACACCAGGGTAACAAATTAAGAAAGGAGAATAGATATCTGCTGTTGGACCCAAAGACAGGCCCGGGCAAATAAACCGTGTTTTTGAAGATGTGGAAATATTTGCATTCTTGTGATGTAGTCGTACTGCAAGTCTGGGGAATGTTGTAGTCAACTGTACTGTTTGCAGCATGAAGTCACTTTCAATCAACCTTGTAAAAGCATCAGGTCGCAAAGTCGTGTAGCATTCTCTGTGCATTGTGTCTAAACAAAACCATGTAATTTATTTTCCCTTTACAAATGATGGGAGTGTTAATGCTTCCAGCTCACAGTTTTACTCTGTTTCCAAATATTAAACTAATTGTAAACATTTACATATAAATTTATATTATTTATATAAATTGCTATAACTTAATATATTACTAATACAAACACAGTATATAAATTTTAATATCAACTATTAATGTGAGTATAACATAAATATCAAATAATAAATATTGATTAACTAATTAATTAATTGTCATTGTTATTAGGATATTCTTGTTCACCCCAAGCATCATTATCACTAGCAGGTGTTCCTATAAAATTTTAAGAGAAGGTCCTCTCAGGTTCCAGTATCTTCTGCCTATAGCTGGAGGGAGGTAAGACAATTTTGTCTGCTTGGACAAGATTTTGCTCTTAGACTAGTCAATTGCATCTTTCTAAAACTATGAATGCTCAAAACATGTCCTTAGTTGATAAAAATATCAAGAAATCAACATGTCATTTAAATGAGTTTGTTGGCTTTCTGTTCTGTAATGCAAGATGTTAATGTCATCAGAGCACTGAGAGATTTCAATTTTCCATGTCCTTAATCTTAATATTAAGTTTATTTAAAGTCAGATAGCTTAACTGTTACAGAATTAATTTCATCATATAAGTTACTATAGCATGCAAATAAGTCTTAAAAATTAATTTTGGATTTCTACATAAATTTATCTAGCATAAAATCTTATTAGAGTATACACAGCATTGTACCTTCATAAGTAAATATAAATTCTTTTTTTCTAAGTCATTTAAAGCTAAGTCATTAAATCTAAAACAGACTGCTTTTTTGGTTTTCAGTTCTGAAAAATAACTGTATTCCAAAAATCCAAAGTGATCATATCTTCTATCAGACCTTTGTAAACATGCCCATGTCACCTCTGATTTACTGTGTTAGGGTTAATCTTGAATTAATTACCTTTGAATTATTGCTATGGATTGGTTTAGCATTTTTTCTCTTATTCACCAATAAGCAGGCATTACATAAGTATCCCAGTTGTCTCCAGTGGCTGGGGTCTGGACCATGCGCTTACAGTTTCCCAGCCTTTCAGTCAAAGAATTCAAAATGAAGGATTGCACGGACTTTCAAAGAAAATAAGTTGATTTTATTGTGAGCAAAGTGCTAATGCAGATTGTAGATTGACATTGGAACACATAACTGAGAATACTCAACGGCTTCAATTATTTCTAGGACTTACTTTAAAGGGTTCAAGTAGAAGGTTGTTTACTAAGGGGTATAGTGTGATTCTCCTTATTTAATAGATTATATCATACATTTATTATTCCTACTTCACATGTCATTTCCAGTAACACACCGGATTTTAATCATATGCATGTCTGGCTATATAGAAGCATAAGGTGATAAATATGGAATTTTCCCCTAAAATTTAACTTGAAGGACAGAATTTGATTTTCAGCATTAACACCAAAACTGAAACCAGTTTAGACTTGATGGACCTTTTTTTTTTCTTCCTCATCCAGACATATTGGGAATATGCTTGAATAGAAACTAAATTTGTTTGATACCAGGAACAGAGAACTCTATAGTATTGTTCAGAGATGGGAGTATATGCTGTTGGTGTGAATTTGGGGTTGATAAGCACAATTTTAGAGGGGTGTCTGTGTGTGTGTGTGTGTGTGTGTGTGTGGTGTGTGTGCGTGCAGATGAAAGAATTAGGCTTAAAAGTGTGTGACTATGAAGTATCATTGTGTATACTGTAGTTTACCCTCTACAATAGCAATTAAAATACCACATTTTCTCTTTCTTTACTTTTGTCTCCACTGTGAATGATGCCGTGTGTGGTTTGGAAGTGTTTATACAGACAGGTTTTCATAAATTCTAATTGCTCTCTCTGTTGCACTGAGAACTGAGCCTGAGCTCTCTTGAATGCTAGGTGAATGTTCTACACAGAGCTATGCTAACTAGCCTTTTTATCCTTAATTAAAAATGAAATGAAAAAGATCTCACTAACTTGTCTCATATATCCTTAAACTCATGCTGTAACCCTGGCTGGCCTTGAACTTGGGATCCTCTTCCCTCAGGCTTCTAAGTAGTTGTTTTTCCCAGTTTACACCACCAAGTCTGTCTTTGTTTTACATTTTATTATATATTTGTTTATAAAACAGAATTTTCTGTATACATTTTATTTATTATAGCATGCATTTCTTTAGTTTTCAGTATTTCTTTGGAACACATTTCATTTGTGATTTTTTTCAAATTATTAACAAATCTCAAAAAGAAAAGCTTTGGTTAAATAGACGCATGCAGTCCAAATCTGTGTTGTTCAAGAGTGAACTACAAAGCACTGCAGTCCCCCCTGAAAGGATTGAGCTGATGGAGGAAGGTCATTGGCTAATAAAGAAACTGCTTGGCCCTCATAGGTGAGAACATAGGTGGGTGGAGTAAACAGAACAGAATGCTGGGAGGAAGAGGAAGTGAGCTCAGATGCCATTTCCTCTCCTCTCTGGGGCAGACACGATGCTGCTCCTCTCCAGGGCAGACGCGATGAAGCAAGCCGCCAGGTCAGACATGCTGAATCTTTCCTGGTAAGACTGGTACTGCACAGATTATTAGAGATGGGTTGATCAGGATATGAGAATTAGCCAGTAAGGGCTAGAGCTAATGGGCCAAGCAGTGTTTAAAAGAATACAGTTTGTGTGTTGTTATTTTGGGGCATAAGCTAGCCAGGAGACCAGGAGCTGGGGCGGCAGGAACATAGCCCGCAGCTCCCACTACAGAATTGAGCTACTTACCCTGCTTCATCTTCCAAACAACTAGCTCGTTGTATATCTTCAGTTGTTTAAGTCATGCTTCCATTATTTCGCTAGCTTTTTATAATTAAAACGTGGATATGCTGTGTAAACTTTGATATATTTGCTCTAAAAAGTGAAATGTTCTATTTTGGGAGAGTATAGTAACTACGAATTCTAAATTTTAATGTGTGTATTCTGTCTACTCTTAAAATATTAACAGGAGAGTTTTCATAGATATGAACAAGATAATGCTAAAATTTTATACAGAGGAACTTAAAAATAACTAAAGTGATACTTCTTGTAAGTTAAAGAAATTACATTTACCAAATTTTCAAGTTACTATCTACTTTCCAAGAAGTAGTACAATAGAAATATGGGTAAAAAGACCAGTGTGGGCATCATGGAACCAGAATGACAGCCAGCAGGGACACAGACAAGGTAATTACTTCTGGTTTAAGGAAGATTCTAGAAATTAAGTGGGGAAAACATGTACTTCTCACAAATGTGGCACTCAGAAATTCCTAGATCAAAGGTGGCCTCTATCTAAACTTTCCAATTTACACAACAGTGAACTCAGATCATGAAGGCTTCATGATTAGAAATCATTAATGACGGGGTAAACAAGAAACTCTGGACAAGAAAGTTGACTTGACCTTTTAAACATGTGGAAGCTTTTGATAAGGAGATCCTCACACCAACCCCACTGGTGTCCTACCACTCCTGGACTGCAGGAGAACTGACCTATAAATAAAATCTTCCAACCCCAACGTTCTCTCTTTCCCACCCTCTAAACCCCCATGACCCTGATGCCACATATTCACAGTATCCACTCAACAGAGAGACTGTGGCTCTTCAGTTATTCTGATTAAAGAAAACTTCTACCTCCGGAGATGCCTGTCTTCTTTCCAAGTCACCACCATCAATCTCAATCTCATAGGTTTTAGAAGCAATTAACCTGAAATCAAATTTTCATGAGGAAGTCTTCATCACTTTGAGACAGACAAGTTCTTAAAGTATAAAATATTGATTAATAAAACGCGATTAATATTTAAAAATATTAACTTTTAAAGTTAGATTCTAAGAGGATGAAAATGCAAGCTGTTCATGGTTTGCTATTTCCTCCTTAATTCAGCTCGGCCGTCCAATGCTCACCACATGCAGGGTGGGTTGTCCATCTTCAATTAAGCCTTTCTAGAAACCATTTCTATAATAGGACCATCCAAAGAGAAGTTTCTATGGTGATTCTGAAGTCAGTAAAATTAAGATTAGCTACTATACATGTGATATTCATATTGGAGAAAATATTATCCTCACATAAAAATCTTGTCCACAAAAGTTCATTGCACTTTTTCTGCAATACTGAAAATCTGGAATGACATAAATCAATTTGAGTGTCTTTCATTGAGTAAAAGAAGTGAAATAAGAAAGGTGGTATGTATGTATGAACAATGAAAACACTCAGAAAAACTGCTGTTGCAAGGCATTGCTTAAATCAATCCCCAAATATCGTGTTAAGAGAAAAAGGACAAGATTGAACTCTTTGTATATGATAGTTTTATATTAACTTCTAGGAAAGTCTAAAACTCAGGGGATTCTGAAGGATTAGCTAGAAAGAATGTCTTTGCAGTTTTGGAAGTCTGGTTTCCTCATGGTAGTGGTAGCATGAATCCAATTTGTAAAACGACACTTCCGCAATGGCATATGGAAAAATGTTCATTTTGCATGAGATTTATGATTTAGTTGGAAACGCTGCATCTGTGCCCTGGTTAGGTAAGATATAGCGGGAGAAAGTGATGGGAAATATTCAGTCTTCAATGATCTCAAAATAAAAATTTTGAAGTCTCCAAATCTTACATAATTTATGATTTCACTCACATAGACTACTAAAATGAAAATGATTTCAGCAATCAGGGAGAAGTTAGTGGTTTGGAGTTTGGGTTGGGAAGACGGAGTGGTGACAGTGGAGACGTGAGTGGCCAAGAAGAGTTCCTCTGGAGAACCAGGAAAGTCTTCATTCCCAATCCTGGTAGGTGACATATCACTTAGCAATCTACGCATGTGACAGTCTTTACAATGCAAAAGCACTAACCACAAGAAAGCTAAGTGGATCTAAAAATGTTGAATTATGAATGAAATCTGCGTTTTGGTTGATAATATTGTACCCATGCCAGTTTCCTGGCCTGGGCTACTGGAAGTGACATTTTTGTAAAATTTTAGCATTAAAGGAACCTGGGTGAGAGATAGGAACTCTTTTTACTATTGAAACAACTTTTATTGGATTCTAAAATTGTTTCAAAGCACAAGTTTAAAAGAAATGACCTGAAGTGGCTTGGGCATCCTTTCCTTTTCCTGTCCTGCCTTATCTACTGCCTCACAACCTCATTTCTTATCCAGAAGCATTACAAATGGAAAAGCGCCGCTGAATGACTTCCCACTGACCATAGCACAATCACATTAGTGCCTGGCAACCAGCCCAGGTTTATGGGAAAGCGGTTCCTGAGGAAAAGATTCAAGTGCACTTTTTATTTGAAATTTACCTAAAAATAGAAAGGTGTTCATCAGCTTAGGATGGGAGTGTCATCGTTGAACAGAATATAAAACTGTGTATAATTTCTCTCTTCCTGACAAGTTTCTAAGACTAATATTAAAACAATAGCATGCTGGAGCATTTGATTTATAGTTAACCAACATTATAGAAGCAGGTCAATTGCACATACTATAAAACTATACTCTAAGTGGGTTATTGTTCTGTTTCCTTAACAGACTGGTTATTTTCTGGGAGTGTAATCTACAAATTATTAGTATATTTCAAACTTATAATAATAAATCAATATTATTAAATCTTTATAATAATGAAGAATATTATTTTTAAATTTTAAATCTTACTATAATATTTGAATTTTAGTTTTACCAACTTAATAAAAAGAAAACATGAAATTCTAAAGTACTGTTTCCTTCTGTTATAGCATAAAGCAGATGGCCCGCTGTTCTTTCAAAGCTCAGCAAAAACTAGATTTGTTTCCAACAAAGTAATTTCTATCAACTTTTCTTTGTGTCCGGATAATTGCAATTGTGACTACTTTGTGAACAATAAGTCCCTGGGAAAGAGTGGCAAATCATTTGATAGCTTTAAATGTATTTGTGTGAAAGATATAAGACTCACATACTAAATATTGCCAATACTTAGCTTTAATCTGAGCTGTATTTTCCAAATGACTGTTAAAAAAAAAAACCAAGCCTTAATCCTTTCCTCTCTGAACCATCTCCCTTACATACTGGGGCTTTGATTCTCAACCTTCCTAATGCTGTGATCCTTAATACAGTTTCTCACATTTTAGTGACCTCCATACATAAAATTATTTTTGTTGCTACTTCATAAATATAATTAGCTACTGTTTTGAATCATACTGTAAATATCTTATCTGCAGGATGACTGATATTTGACCCTTGTGAAAGGGTCACTTGACCCTGAGAGGATCACAACCCACAGGCTGAAAAATACTGCACTAGGGGTACTTTGCCCTTGGGAAATGTGTTTCCCTAAAAGACACAAACAAGATCCATTTTATTAATACCTAAGATTTGCACATGACTTTCTTTAATATCTATCAAAGACCGAATGTATACCTTCCAAATTCTTACAGGCCTAGAGATTCGTTTACTGATTTTAGAACTATTTAAGGTCCTAAATTTAGCTAGGCACAAAGATAAATATTTCCTGTTAGCCAACTGACCAAGACTTGTTATGATTGCAAGAACAATTGCAATTCTACTCCCTCTACCTAGAACTTGTCTGCTCCTCCATAGAAAAGTCTACGCAAAAAAATCACTCTGCAAGGGGACTCTTCAGACATGAGCTTTTCCCAAGTCAATAGATTTAAAAAAGAACATTTAATTGTCCCCTACAGTTTTACGTTTGACTACATCAAATACAAAGAGATGTTTTGATTTTTACTTAATATCACACTTTCCTGTGCAGCACATGGGTCCAATGAAGATTTAAATTACACTAAAATTCCAAACTACTAGTAGTCTGTATGTAGGCATCCTTTAGAGAAATTCAAGGTAGAACTATTGTGCATAAGAGTTAATGTCCTTTGGAGGCATTGATGAAAGCAACTTTAAAAGGTCTCTTAGGTCTCAATAAGTCCTTATACAATCAGAGCACGCTATCAGGAAAGTGGCTCATAAACTAGGCAAACAGGAAAGAGACTTTCCTGTCAATTCAAGATTACACAGTTAGGCTGATGATCACTTCCTACTATTGAACTTATAACTCTATCGCCAGCATTTCAACTATGTTTGAGGTTCAACTAAATCAAGAAAGTGGAATTGGGCAGACACAAAGAAACTCTTTTAACCTTCACCTTCCATATGCATTGAACATACAAATGGTTCCAATATCAAAGTATCTTATCCGTTTAATCTTCTGAAGACAAGAAATAAAAGGGCAACCTCACACACCATAGTGGGGATCAGTGGTAGAACAATGCTCAGCAAGCAAAGGGCCCTGGGCCAGACATTTGGCAGAATTACAATAACTACCATCATGAAAGACGATGGAGTGAACATTGACAGTGAATGAACAAAACCCTGTGCTGGCTTGCCTCTCATATATAGAAAAACAGGTAATTTTTTTTGCCTCTGAGAAGGTAATTTAGACTTTGGTGAAGTTATTCAGTATAAAAATTAGAGAAAGCAAAAAGGAGATTGCTAAAAATTGAGAAGAAGCAACTACTGGTTGAATATAATAAAACTCCCTTCCCAGCCTAACATTAATTCTTCCTATGAGATTGCTGCCACACTGCAAAGGGGTTTCACCAAATCCACTGTCCTCTCCACCCTCTCAAACCTCTTCCTCCATTACTTTTAGTCTTTACTTTGTTGAGTTTCAAATGTGATTTAAAAAATTTACAAACTTACAATAAAATTTCTTCAATGTTCCACACTGACTTAAAATAATGACTTTTAAACATATTTTCTCTGGCGTTGAATTTTCCGTGTGACTGGGGTTGTTTCTAATGACTGCACCCCCAGTCACTGAGACACTGAGAGAACATTCTATTTCTCTTCTTTTCCTTCCTTCCTTCCTTCCTTCCTTCCTTCCTTCCTTCCTTTTTTTTTACCAACATAGCTGTAGTTTATTTTCCCATCTAATCTTTATCATTTTCATCTCATCAAATTATGAATAAGTAATTCATTTTTTGAGAATAAAACTAATGCAGACTGGAAAGTGTCTGGCTTTCATAATCATTTTGTAGAATATCTCTTTAACTGGGTAAAGTTTAAATATTTGGGAATTAAAATAAGAAACATTCATCAAATTAATAGCAGACTTTCAAATCTCTCACACAAAAGACTGAAGAATGAACATTCAAGAGATTGTCCACATATTAGTAAGTGAAGGGGGTAGTTTTAAAATACCTAACAGGACACAGGACATGTTACCCTTTTATGGAGCAAGATAAAACCTTTGTAATATTGGCTGTATGAGACTATATTTAATAGAAACAAGATCGGCATATCAGAAAAAAGTCAATTAAAAAAGGCAATGCATTATAAAACAATACTAAAAGCAACAGAATAATTTTGTAATCACATCTGGGAAACATTGCTGAGCATTCCAGAGAGCTTTGAGAGGCTTAGACTCATTTATAAGTAATTCATTTCTCTATTCTGTTTATTACAGTTAAATTATATTCATGTTGAATTTTTTAATGAATTTCTCATATATGTAAGGGAAATTGATTCTTATTTCTTCAACAAGAATGCTTAGAACATGATCAATGTGCAAAATGTGAATTCTGTTGCAAAACTGATTGAGGAGACATAGAAAACTTCCAATGATCCAATAAAAACATTCAAATCTTAGAAGAGTAACCGTAGTAGAAAAACATAAAGTTTCCATCTTGTTGAACAGGTCCTAAATCTAACTAGAGAGCTACAGAAAATGACATGTGCCACTACTGAACCGTGAGATTTAGAGAGCCAAACTAGTTATTAATGTGGTACATAGGTATTGTAGCTGAGTAGGATTGTTGGCTGCCTTCCTCCTTTGGAAGGTTGTATGGTACCTTCTGCTGCCTTGAAAGCTAGTTTCTGGGAGAGATCATTCAGATAAGTTCCAAATTAGGGGCTTCTTGGCCCTGTATCTAATGAGCTTGGTGTCTTCAGCAATACAGATTTATATCAGTATTGCTAAAAAAGCAATTGGCGAAACAAAAGGGGGCAAACTTTATTTAAAAGAAAATCTAAGAAGCATTTTAGAACAATTTTAAATAATGTAATTGAATAAATTATGTTTACTCAAAAACTCAATTCCATGAAACTAATAAAATTTATGTATGTAATTTGTTATCTGAAATTTAAAAATTGGGAGTAAAAGTAGTCTACGTGGAGCATTTTAGAAGATATATTGATTGATGATGAATGTGTTTTGTTACTTAAAATGCAGTAAGCATTTTCAAAACAAGGGTTTGTAGCAAAAAGTACATAAAATATTATTTTTACAAAGAATTTGATCTCAATGAACAAATTATTTGTTTGTGATATGCAAAAACGGTACAAAAGAAAAATAATGAAATATATAATCCCCTGAATTCATCAAGGAAAAAATTGGTCAAAATACTCAAATAACAACACTAATAATATAGCAGCCAATATAAGGAAAGAGCCAATGGTCTGCCAAGAGACCATGGGCCACACTAACAAGCTCAGAGGTTCTGGGTCTTAAGAATTACAGGTAAGATTCTAAGCTGTCAGAGTCAGCTGGGTCTTAAAGATTTTGGAATTCAGATCAAGTGCTCTATGTTTTGCTAGCAAGCAGTCCTGCCTTTACCGACCAGAATCCACAGCTGGTGCCTCAATGCATGACCAGTGATGCTGTTCCCAAGTCCAGAATCTCAGAATTCTCGTCTCCTCACAGTGCTGAATCTCAGGATTTATGTGGGATGACCTTCAGCTGTTAGGGTGTGGCACTCCCGACTGCTCTTCTACCAACCACAACCTTCATTTATCTTCCACAGTTTGAATTTTCTGCACCTGTGATCTTCTATCTTCCTTCACAATCCCGACAGCTTCTATTTCCTATGATTTCTGCTAAAGATGGCTGTCTATAATTCAACCAGATTTTCAGTGTTACTGTTGTGGCAGTGTGGCAGTGGCTAACAGCGATACTACTGCTGCTGCTGCTTTAGATGCCATATCTCCTTGGTATTACAGTTGAACCTACTGTATACATTGTAAAAGGCCACAGATGAGCAAGACAAAGCCCTGGGGGACAAACCTTTTAATTTGCCAATGCAACCTCAGAGGGCAACATAGGAGAATGAATCCCAACTAACTAAAAAGAAGTAACATGAACAACCTGATTATTTTTGCAGGAGGAGGGTGTGCATGAGTGTGATGTGCAAATTTGGTGAGTTACTGTACCCGTCATCACGGCTTTTAGTCCCACCATCCGTGTTGCTGAAGATCCCAGGCTTCTGTAGAATTATCCACAAGCCTGTGGATACACCCACCTGGAACTTTTTGCTAAGACACCAGGGCCAGTATTGCAAGCACAGATGGGAAAAATCAAGGGGATCTAGAGTTCCCCACAGTTTATGTTGAAGCGCTACCTCCCAAGAACAGCATAGATTTGCTGAAGTGGTCATGTCTACAAACCCCTCTGAAACAGATGTCTGGCATCAGTTGCGCTGGCCCTTGAAGCTAGAATAGAGTGTGCTATAGCATAGTGGGAGAGATCTAAAGTGACTAGGTATTCAGTTTCTTTGCCAGCATTCTGTTTGGATGTCAGCTCCCCACTGGTGACAGACAACCTCAAACATGAGAGAAATCTGGCAATGGCTATTTGGGCAGTTTTCTGGCTTTTTCCTGGTTGCTCAAAATTTCAAAGAGAATAAAATGAAAGATTGTGTATGTCAAATGGTTAACATTCTAAATAGTGCTAAGTGGTTTTTATTTATTTTTATTTATTTATTTATTTATTTATTTATTTATTAAAGATTTCTGCCTCCTCCCCGCCACCGCTTCCCATTTCCCTCCACTTCCCCCAATCAAGTCCCCCTCCCTCATCAGCCCGAAGAGCAGTCAGGGTTCCCTGCCCTTTGGGAAGTCCAAGGACCTCCCACCTCCTTCCAGGTCTAGTAAGGTGAGCATCCAAACAGCCTGGGCTCCCACAAAGCCAGTACGTGCAGTAGGATCAAAACCCATTGACATTGTTCTTGAGTTCTCAGTAGTCCTCATTGTCCATTATGTTCAGCGAGTCCGGTTTTATCCCATGCTTTTTCAGACCCAGGCCAGCTGGCCTTGGTGAGTTCCCGATAGAACATCCCCATTGTCTCAGTGTGTGGATGCACCCCTCGCGGTCCTGAGTTCCTTGCTCGTGCTCTCTCTCCTTCTGCTCCTGATTTGGATCTTGGGATTTCAGTCTGGTGCTCCAATGTGGTTTTTAAAAATAAAGAACAGTGTTAATCCCTGTCCCACTGATCTGTCACAGCAGCAGGTAGGCAATAATTGGGGGAAAAAAGGCTAGGGAACGGGCCAGGCAGTGGTGGCACACACCTTTAACCCCAGCACTCAGAAGGCAGAGGCAGGTAGATCTCTGTGAGTCTGTGAGTTCTAGGCTAGCCCGGTCTACAAGAGTTAGTCCCCAGGACAGGCACCAAAGCTACAGAAATACCTTCACAACACACACACACACACACACGGGGAGGGGGGCTAGAGAAGAAAAGGTACTACAGGAACTAAACAGAAAGGGGCAGAAACCAGGTCACGTGTGTGTGGATAAACTTGTAAAATATGAAGAAAATATTAGAATGATTAAATCAGAAAATGGCTTGATCTTATTGCTGTGTTACAAAAGCGAACAAACAGTGGCAGCAACAACAACAAACTTCTGCTACCACATCAGAGGAATAATAAGCTATGGTGGTCAGTACAAGCAGGAGCATCTGAGAGACCTAGGCCTTGCAAATGATTTGAAATGTATTATAGACACAAGGGACGGTGATGAGTTCACTGCTGTTATTGGTTGCAAATAAATCTTCCATGAAATATGAACGAAGATGAAGTTTCAAGGATTTCTTTACAGGACTTAAATCAACATATAAGCAGATAACTGCTAAATAGGAGAACACTGTAAAAGTATATGTTTATTGTGTGAGTGCACAGAGTAGGAATGAAAAGCCATTTGGACTATGTTTCGTTTGACGTATATGCTCCACACTCAAGCAAAATGGCTGATCATTTACTTGGGAACAAGCCTATCTTAGGAAGAAATTTAAGGCTATTAAAAAATGATAGGTATCTTCATTTGGTTATTTTATATAAACACAAGAAGCTGAGGAATTGGAAGTTTTATGATTGAACATCAAAGCAGAAGGAGAAACTAAAAAAGGTCCCAGTATAAAGGCTAGAATACTGACATCTAATGGAAGAAATCAAAGACACAGATAATGCCAGTCTAGATAATTATAACATAAAATGAAAATGTAAATAAAGAACATTAGGTAGGATTTATATTTTGATGAACAAAAATTTTCTTTATTAACATATGCTATTTTATATAAGCAAAGATGTTAAGTGTACTAAGAGCCTCAAATGGTGTCTTGCACAATTCTTAACTGATCCTGCAAACAAGACATTAACAAATGAAAGAAAATTGAAGTAGAAATTTTTATTTGAAGGTCTTCGATTTTTTTATCTTTGCCTATTTTCATAGCTTTAGTTTAATTAATAAATCTTTATAGCGGCTAATTCTACCACAAAATTTAAATAAAAGCATGCCTTTCTTTTAATGAAAAGCATGAAAAACCTTGTGCCTCGTGGCAGTATTATTATTCTTATGCAGTCTTATATAAACAGCAGAAATATCTGTTAAAACATTTATGAAGAAAAATTACACCCCAAAATATTGAAATCCTAAAATTTGCTGAACCAAACATTGCAAATTTCCATCAATTTAATTCTAGTCTTGTAAAAGGATTCAAAGTTCAGGACATAGTCAAATAAATACAATTTATTTTCTTAAAAGGTGATATAAAAATTTAGGTTTATAACAATAGAAAGAATTGTGTATATGTAAAATATAATATACCAAGCCAAATATTAGAAGACTAGTAATATGAAAGTATGGAAAAACCATGCTCGTTGCTGATGTATCTCTCCTAGGACGAAATTGGAAACAACCTCATTGTGAATAGATGAATTGATAAAGAAAAAAATTTTAGTACATTTGCACAACATAGGATAACTCAGCCATTAACAATGACATCATGAAATATGCAGATGAATGGGTGGATCTAGATAGCTATCATTCTGCACGAGGTAACCCAGACCCAGAAAGACAGATACAGTATGTATTCACTTATATCTGCTTGTGGGCTGTTAAACCATTCCTAAGCAAGCTGTAATTTGTATAATCACAAAGGTCACGTAAAGAATAAGTAAGAGACTGGGGGAAGGAAAGGACCTCCCTAGGAAAGGGAACTAGGTTAGGTAGTTATGGATGGCTAAGAAATTGGGGGCTGGAAAGAGAGTGTCAAATAGAGTGGATGAGGATGAGGGAGCAAGTATAGGGAGGCACAGATAAAACTAAAGGCCAGTTCAGGGATGGAAACCTACCAGAGTAGAATCTTCCTAAAATATATTAATATATGAAGTTGATCTAAAATGGTTGCTCAATAACAGAGTCGATAGAGCCCCAATAGGACATCTCTTATCACCAAATGAAGCTTCCAGTACCAAAAGAATGATTTACATCTAATTAAGTTGTTAGCCAAAGTGGTCCCATAGCAATCCAGGCTATTGCCAAGGCTTTTGGTATCTCTCCACAAACTGACAGGAAGACCATATTGGTGAAGACAGCACCTAGTCTGCCCACTGAATAGAGATGTCAACCTGGGGCCTACCTAGATACTTGACCCCTGTGGACATGCACAGGAAGTTACTTTGCATGATATCAAAGGGGAAAGGTAAACACCAACCTAAGTATGAACGCTTCAATCTGCAAGGTCCTATCTGTAAGATATACTGGTGCAAGTCTCATCAAAGTTGTGGGAGGAACCCTCCAATGTCGCTTTGACTTAGGACCCACTCCATGAGATGGAACCCTAAGCCCGCACTACCTGGGGCATCAAAAATCTGGGACTAGATAGGCCAAGGAACGAAAAGAAAATCAAATACTACTGTTCTAGTAAAGCAATGTAGGAATAATCAATCACTCCTAATAATATTCTGCTGTATTGACTCACAGGTCAATTCCTTGCTTGTCCGTCATGAGCAGATACATATAGAGACCTCCAGCCAGGAAAAGTGGAGAGAGTGGGAGAGCTTGGAACACTCAGCCCTTTTGGGAGTTCTTCATCAAACCCCTTTCCTCAGGGAACTCTGGGGAAGAGGAGGCAAAAGCGTAAGAATCAGAGGGTTTGAAGGACACCAAGGAAACTAGGCCTTCTAAAAATAGCATGACTTTCAAAAAGTCTTATGTGATTGTTAACTTTGTTCCTTTATATGTAAAGCAATTCTGTGATTTTGTTACTAAGATTCTCTCATAGTCTTTATCTTGTATTGCTGCAATATAATGTCTCTTTGATTTGGTTCATTTCTTAGCATACTAACTGGTATCTGCTATTAACTGGTATCTGCCATTAGTGTGTGGAGTTCTTCAAACTGTTACTCTTTCAAATAAGCCTCATTTTTTCCTGATATTTCCATTGTCTACATATTACATCATTACAATTCTCCTGGGTTCTTGAGTATTTTCTTTTGTTTTTGTTTTTATTTGTGTTTCAACTCAGAAAATTTATACAGTGGATCTCAAAGTTTGCACTTCTCTCTGGTGAATGTTACAAGACTTTTTGTTTCCCTTGCCATGTGCTTGATTCCTGTCACATTCTTTTCAGCTTCCTTGTGGGTTTTACATTTTGATTCTCCTACAAAACTTGCATACTTTTTATTGTTTTCTGAATCTACTATGCTAATACCTTACTATGTGTTTCATGACTGTATCATACTGTCACATTGCCTTTATCCCTTTAAAAGGTATTTTTAACTCACTATTTAGAATGCCTTACATTTTTCTATCATTGTTGCAAGTTGGACATACATTAAAAACTGATGCAAATGATATTTTAGTGAGTATATTTATGTAAATCTGCTTAGGACTTGGGCTATCTTTAATTTTACTTTCAATTACAGGCATGAGAAACCTAATTTAATTTTTGAGAATAGTCTTCTCTCCTACCATACATTCCAAACACAGTTTCTCCTGTTTTCACTCCTTCTAGCCCCACCCCAACTCCACTCCACCCCAGATTCACCCCCCTCCATTCCTTCTACAGAAAAGAACTGGCCTCCCATAACAGACAAAAAGGACAAAATAAGATATGTTTTTTTTTCTTCTCTTTTCAACTCAAGCCTTACTCCTTGAGGAAAACACCAATGTTTTAGCTTTTTGTGCATATAGTCATGGGGATGGACCTATTCTGGGTTCCCATTCATTAAGTCTTCGTGTTTGGGGCAGGTGAAGGGTGCTTTCTTTTAGAATAAGTTCTTCCTAAGTGTTCTGTTCTCTTCCCACAACACACATTATCCCCTCTCTTTTTCATACTGTCTTCTTGTATAGCACCTTTAATCTGTTTCCTCAAAGCTCCTTATGTTAACTCGCATCTTAAACTTTTCTGTCAGATGGTATCAGAAGGCTACAGCAGGGTGAGGGATATCATTTCCTTTTACTAGCTACGACAGGTTTCAGCATTTCTTCTGATAGAATGCTCCTGACAGAGAGCAGGCATTTATTAGAAAGGAGAATCTATATCAGTTTCCCTTGGCTGTATCCCCTGATAAAGTCAGAGGATATTTTTCTCAGATGCTTTTTCCTGAGAAGCTAGTAGATTTCCTGGAGGACAAATCTGAACTGTGATAGTTACCTTCTGAACGGAGCCTGCAAGACTTTCTCACTCTTACTTATCCCCACTAAGCCTCCAGCAAGCCACCAAAATGACCAGTTTCATATTGACTTTTACAGCTTAATATCTTCTGTCCCCTAAAATCAATGCTGTGTATATTGCATTTCTTAAAACTCAACTATCTCTCGCAAATTCACTATGCTATTTTTCCAGATTGCCCTCAGAAACATCATTGCTTTTCACTGTTAGCCATTTTTTTTTTTTTGTAGGAATGAGAGTGATAAGTTCTAAATTATTTCCATGACAGGCATTAAAGTGAAAGTGAAGCAGCTACTTTGGAAATGACTGTTCTACTTCCTTTTTTAAGAAAATAATTTATTTAACTTTATTTTGTGTGTATTGGTATAAAGGTGTCAGATCTTACTTTCTTTTCTATTTTTTTCAAAAGGCTATCTTTTCTCATTTTATATGCCAAATTCATTTCCCCTTCCTCCCCATCTACTTCTCCCTTCACCTCTGCCCATCTCACCCCCACCCACTCCTCAGAGAGGGTAAGGCTTCCCATGGGGAGTTCACAAAGTCTAGCACATTGCTTTGAGGCAGGACTCTTCTCTATAGTTACTAAATATTAAAGAAAATTAATGAATTTTCCATTTTCATTTTAGGAGTCAATATTTGTGCTTATGATAAATTGACAAAATTGTTTTGAGGTTAGTTTATATTTTTATCTTGCCTTGTACATTTATCAATTTCTCTATACTCTAGTTGATTCTAATTTATAAAGTCATGTATATTTATCTATCTAAAAACACTGATTAGAAGTATAAGTACATACTCATCTATTTGAACTCTTATAACCTAAGTCCCCTGGTAGTCTGCCATTTTCTATTGCTACACAGTTATATTACAGTCGGGACTAAGTTTATAGAAACTATGCATTAACATTTTTTAAGCTGACAGCATATTTTTAATGTTATCTCATTGAACCATATGAAACCATATGGTAGCTTTTACAGAAATATGGCTAAATAATGTAAATTTTACTGAGCAACAGAAGAAACTGAAGTGTAAATGTAAGAATGGAAAATAATTAGTTTTGGGAAAAATGAATATTATGTGACATATTGTTACAATTTTTTAGCTTATTGAATAATATTTTGAAATATTCTATCAAAGTCATCCTAACAATAATCAAAGGATATCAGACATGTGGATCTATGAAAGTTACTGTTACTTCTGAGATTAGCATATAAAAACTAGATAAATTCAAACATTAACTTGGGTATAAGTAATGGCAGTGATAGTTTAGAAATTTGTGCTGAAGTCATTTGAAAACATGTATACATACACACTATATGTATTCTCAATAAATATGTTTTTATTTGTTGATAATTTATATATATATAATTTGTTTACCATATTTGTATATGTCAGTAGTTGGATTAGAGTTTCTTACATTGCATTTTTATCATATTTATATCCATCTTGCTCCCCTATCTCACCCCCATCCATATTTACCTATCACTGTGTCTTCATTTCTTTAACCCACCCATTATCATTAGTGATACCTGTAGACTCTTATGTGTGTGGCCATCCACTGGAGCATGTTAGACCTCATAGGTCACACCCAGAAACTATCAATTACCAATAGTTCCTTGGCTAGAGATGGTGTGGGAGGTCCTTCTATTTATGTGTTGCTTTTATTGGTTAATGAATAAAGAAATTGCCTTGGCCTGTTGATAGGGCAGAACTTAGGTAGGTGGGAAAAACTAAATGGCATGCTAGGAGAAAAGATGCAGAGTCAGGGAGATGCCATGGAGCTGCTGCCAGAGTCAGACATGCCAAAATTAATATGAGTTAGTCAATAAGAAGCTAGAGCTAATGGACTAAGCAGTGATTGAATTAATACAGTTTCTGTGTGATTATTTTGGGTCTAAGCCAGCCACGAGGCCAGGAACCAACAAACGGCACCCTCCTGCAACATAGAGATAGGATATAATAACAACCTCCCCCTTGAATGCTTGAATTTTTATCTTGGTTAAACTTGCATAGGGTTTGTGCGTATTGTCACAACTGCTGTGTGTTCATATGTGTAATTATCCTGTCATCTTTAGAAAGCACTGTTTTGTTATTGTTCTCCACCACCTCTAGTACTTAGAATATTTGATCTCCATTTTCATAATAATTACTGAGCCTTTGGAGGAGGCAGTTGCAGTGTAATAATCAATCTCTCCTTTAAGAATGAGGACTCTACAGTCACTTATTCTCTGTATCTTGACTAGCCATGGGTCTCCATGTGAGCTATGATTTCTTTCAAAAAATAGCATCTCTAATAAAGTTTAAGAGATGTACTAATGAATGGATATAATTAGAAATCGTTAGGAGTTGGTGCGACACTATGCATGTCAGCAGAATTATAGTAGTAGATCTTAGTGTAGACTCTAAAGTCTAGAGTCTATGACATGGAAAAAACTGTACCAGGAATAGATTCCATCTAACTGAGAAGGACTTAAATCTAACCAGAAAGTGATTGATTCACATGACATTCATGCCATTATTACACCCACGGGCATATCTTGTCAAGCAGGTCAAACTTATAGCTCACAGGGACCACAGCTGGATAAGACTGAGGATTACTTTCTTCCCCTGTTAATATGAAGAGGACCTTCTAGCCCAATGAAAACTAGTCTTCCCAGTAGGGATGAAGTTTCCAGGTAGGTGTCAGAATAATTTCTAGATTTGCCTTGATTCAGATATGTGGTGTTTTCAGCAATATGATCTTACAAAAATAGCATGTGCTGTTAGCTAGACCATAAGTTTGAATTTCTAGAAAATCTAATTTTCAGAAATACTTAAAAGAAAGAAAGGAAGGGAGAATGGAAGAGAAATGTTGATTTTATAATATTCTATTGTTTATAAAAAATAGAACATTTATAGTAATACTGTTATTTTTATTTTTATCTATAATTTTTATTGAAAATTGATTTTTAATATAACACATTCTGATTAGGGTTTACCCTTCCTCAACTCCTCCAAGGTTCTCCCTTTGACATGTTCCCTGCTCCAGACAAACTGTGTACAAGAATTAAGTGAAAAACAGCTGAGTCTTCATTTTGTCCCGAGATGAGATACTGGAGATCCTGCTGAAATCCTAAAGACTTTCAATTATGATGCAGGATAAAGCAGATATTTCTGCTATCAGCTAGTGAGCCTGGAGCAACTGTTCTCTTATGTTCCTGCCACTTCAGGTTTCTGTATAATTTGCTCTCAGCTGAAATCACACTGTTCAAGCCTTTTTTCTGTTTCGCTAGCCAACTTCCAAATAATGACGTGGAAAATTCTTATTAATTAGAAAATCTTGACCCATCACTTAGAATTGTCCCTAACTATCTCTTACAATTTAAATTAATCCACTTACATTAATCTACATTCTATCATGTGTCATATCTCTCTTCTATCTTGTACCTCCTGGTTCTTTCTTATGTTTTCTGGATCCTCCTGTGCCTAGACACTTCCTCCTCTTCCTCTCTCTGCCTGAAAATCGCAGCTATATCTACCAAACTATTGGCCATTCAGCTCTTTATTGCACCAATCATAGCACCAAAGATAGCAATGTATCTTCACACAGTGTACAAATGGTCCATAACACTGACCACCTGTGAATAAGCCCAGCTGATTACTGCCAACACAAATACTTTCTCGAGTGTTAAAACTGGAAACAGTGCCTCCTTCCTTGATGTTTCCAACACTCCATTCACACTTTAATCTCATTCATACTACTCAAGGTAATTGTGTACCTTATATTTCTGCTCATCCTAAGGTGAGGAAGGCAGGCATGGCTTTTAAAACTTGATAGTCTTGTTCAGGTTAATGGCTCAGCAGCTAAAGACACTTGCTTTCCACTTGCCTAGTGATCTTCATTCATTCTCCAACCCAAAAAGGTAGAAAGACAACCAACATCACAAAGTTTTACATGTATATGGTGGAACACATGTTTGCACACATACACACACACACTCATTAAAAACAACAATAGTAATAAGGTTGGTACTTGTATCTACTTAGTATAATACTTAGAATTTAAGTGAGTCTAAATACTTAATGAATGAATTCTAGCATTAGTCTCTTTGAAACAGGCTAACAGTATGGTAGATGTTAAGTGTGTGTGCATGTGTGTGTTGCTCTAATTGGCCTTAAAAGCACTATGTAGAGTTCTGAGATTGACCCCATAATCACAAAAATTCACCTGCCTCTGCTTCCTGGGTTCTAGTATTAAGGTTCTGTGTCACCTTCCTGAAAAATAAAAATGTTTTAATTTCAAATTTCAAAAACGTAACTACATTATTATATACTTTACACATTAATATTCATCTGAATTATAAGACTAAAGCTTGCAGCCAGTGCGTATGTGCTCATATGCAAAGAAAAATTTGTGTTTAAACTATTTGTAACAGTTGTTGTCAATAATTTTAAAAATAATGATTGAATTAATACTTACACGATGTAATGCCCAGAAGGAAAACGAAACAATATTCTTCAAAGTCTAAACTTGAAATAACACAAATGTTTTGCATGATCTTTAATTCAAAAGCCACGACTTTATAAAACTTGACTATTTGCATGCAAATATCATCAAATTAGCTCATTACTTTCCTGGGAGTTGTTTGATATTGACCTTCAGTTAGACAGTGGCATTCTTCCATTTCATGAGCTCTGACTAATTCAAAAGCTTTATTGAACTAAAATTTTACCTCTGTCCTTTCTCATTGTGCTACATTTTAAACACAAGAGAAAGAATAAGAATTAAGCTGAAATAAGAAGTATTAAAATCACCTGCATGGAGTATGCAGTGTGGTTTTCAATAATTTCTAGTTTAATAAATAAGATTCATAGCAACATAATATATTTTTACATACCTATGGAGTTTATTTATGTAAAATATTGAACTCTATGAACTCATGGGAAAGAACACCACAGCAAACTATAAATACTAACACAACAGATTCTTTAAAATGTACATTTTAAGCCAGTTGTAATATGATAGAATGATAAAATTCTAAGAAAATATTTATTTACCATAGTATCTCTATACATTACAATGTATTTCTCATAAGCTATCTCCTTTGATAACTTACTGCAGAGACAATCAGCCTGGAAGAAGAAAAAAGAAGCTAAAAAGAGAAAACAAAGAGGCAATCTGCAGGCAGCAAAACACTCCAACTATGTGTGCAGGAAGGTCAAAGCAAGAACAAAGAAAAAGAGAGAGCTGTATACACAAGGTATATGCAAAGAAGTCAAAGAGGCTTGACTGCATAATAAGCACATCTTGTCTATGAAGCTATCAGACAGATAGCTGCCAGATGTGTTCCTCAGATTTGGATTATTAAAGATCGGCAAGGTCATTTATTAACAAAACCAGGGGAAGTAATGCAAAGATGGAGACAAGACTTTGACACCTTATACAATGACCCTAATACTGTCAATATAGACTACAATGAGAAAGACTTCGGCAGTCACTCGAACACTGGAGATGATGAAGAAATATTAAATATTGATAAAAAGCGAGATAGAGAAAGCTATCAAGAGAGCAAAATGCAGGAAGGTCCCAAGGGTAGATGACATACTGGAGGGTCCGGAGGTGGCTACAATAGGCTCAGGGGCTGACACACTACTCTTCAGAGAGATATGGGAACATGAAGCATTTCCCACAGAATGGAAGCATTCAGTCACAACTCCCATACACAAGATGGACAAGCTGGACTACAAAAATTACAGGGGCATTAGTTTGTTGTGCCAAAGCAATAAGATCTTCTCCTCTATTTTCCTGCAAAGGATCAAGGGCAAAAATCCTTGCAGAGCTCCAGTGCAGATTCAGAGCTAAGATGAGCACAATTGATCAGATCTTCACTTTGAGGCAACTAGCAGAAAAATACATATATTGACTAATATGTCTGTTTCATAGACTTTAGGAAGGCATCGACAGCATTTGGAGGAAAGAGCATTGGGATCTAATGAGGACCCAGAGAAAATCATAAGAATACTAGAAAATGCCTATAAAGATACAATTGCATCAATCAAAGCCTATGGAGAACAAAAAGACTAGTTTAAGATTATCATAGTAGTGTTACAGGAATGTGTCCGCTCACCACTACTCTTTAATATATTCCTGGAATTAATAATAGCAACAACCGTGGAGGACGAGGAGATAGGCACGCAGATAGGTGGTATGCAAATCAATAACTTACACTTCACCGACAAAATAGCACTACTTGCTAAAAGGCCAAATGACTGCAGGCCGTGGCAAATAGAGTGGTGGAAGTCAGTGAAAACCTTGGTATTAAAGTAAACATTGAGAAGTGTGAGATACAACACATGAGAAGGACGTATAATGATTTTAACATTATAATAAAGAATCATCACCTCAAGCAAATAGTCAACTTTGTCTATCCGGGAGGAGACTGCAGTTGAAAGGCGGGAAGTATTTCAGACATCTAGAGGTGGATAGGGATAGCGAGGGTTGCATTCCAGGTATGAGGAAGGGTTTGGTCAGCAAGAAACAGAACAACAACAACAAAATTGCAAACATATGCCTTGAGTTGTCTCCTAGACAACTCTGAGTCCTGGGCAATGAAACAGAACTGTGATTGAATGTGTTTGCGATGGTATGTCTCAGGAAGATTCAAGGTGTCACACGAATGAAGACATGAAGAAACATTTCCATCTACAGAAGGAAGTAAACTGCAAGATACGGCAATAATACTTGAGACACTTCAAACATGTCATGAGCACGAATGACAGTAGATACTCGAAGATAGCACTGCTTCGAGGAGTGCACAGGATAAGGCGAAGAGGAAGACCCAAAAACCACTGGATATTACAAACAATGCTGCTATGAACATAGTTGAGCATATACTTTTGTTGTATGTTTGGGCATCTCTTGGGTATATTCCCAATAGTGGTATTGCTGGGTCAAGAGGTAGGTTGAACCCGACTTTCCTGAGAAACCGCCACACTGCTTTCCAAAGTGGTTGCACAAGTTTGCATTCCCGCCAGCAATGGATGAGAGTGCCCCTTTCTCCACAACCTCTCCAGCAGAGGCTATCATTGGTGTTTTTGATTTTAGCCATTCTGACCGGTGTAAGATGGTATCTTAATGTTGTCTTGATTTGCATTTCCCTGATTGCTAAGGAAGTTGAGCATGATCTTAAGTGACTTTTGGCCATTTGAACTTCTTCTGTTGAAAAGTCTCTGTTCAGCTCAGTGCCCCATTTTATAATTGGATTGATTAACCTTTTACGGTCTAATTTCTTGAGTTCTTTGTATATTTTGGATATCAGACCTTTGTCAGTTGCGGGGTTGGTGAAGATCTTCTCCCAGTCAGTGGGGATGTCCTTCAATGGAAGAATGGATGAAGAAAGTATGGAATATATACATATTAGAGTACTACTCAGCAGTAAAAAACAATGACTTCTTGAATTTTGCATACAAATGGACGGAAATTGAAAACACTATCCTGAGTGAGGTAAGCCAGACCCAAAAAGAGGAACATGGGATGTACTCACTCATATTTGGTTTCTAGCCATAAATAAAGGACATTGAGACTATAATTCGTGACTCTAGAGAAGCTAAATAAGAAGGTGAACCCAAAGAAAAACATATAAGCATCCCCCTGAATATTAACCTTCATCAGGCGATGAAAGAAGACAGAGACAGAGACCAACATTGGAGCACTGGACTGAAGTCTCACGATCCAAAAGAGGAGCAGAAGGAGAGTGAGCACGAGCAAGGAACTCAGGACGGCGAGGGGTGCACCCACACACTGAGGCAATGGGGATGATCTATCGGGAACTCACCAAGGCCAGCTGGCCGGGGACTGAAAAAGCATGGGACAAAACCGGTCTCGCTGAACATAATGGACAATGAGGACTACTGAGAACTGAAGAACAATGGCAATGGGTTCTTGATCCTATTGCATGTAATGGCTTTGTGGGAGCCCAGGTAGTTTGGATGCTCACCTTAATAGACCTGGATGGAGGTGGGTGGTCCTTGGACCTCCCACAGGGCAGAGAAACCTGCTTGCTCTTTGGGCTGAGGAGGAAGGAAGACTTGATTGGGGGAGGGGGAGGGAATGGGAGGTGGTGGCGGGGAAGAGGCAGAAATCTTTAATAATTAAATTAATTAATTAATAAAAAAATCAGCAAGAAAAAAAAAAAACCACTGGATAAACAGCATAAAGGGAGACATCTAGGACCGCCCAGGATAGGAACAAGGGGAGAACCGCCATAAAAAGGCTGCCCATGCGTGCTCTAGCATTGCTGGGGCGTAAATGAATGATGATCCTCCTTTGAGAAACAACCTTGCTCACAAGAATAGGTAAACCTGAAAGTCAGGCTAGAATGGAGAATCAATTAGAAACTCTTAGGTAGCCGGGCGGTGGTAGCGCACGCCTTTAATCCCAGCACTCGGGAGGCAGAGGCAGGCGGATCTCTGGGAGTTCGAGGCCAGCCTGGTCTACAAGAGCTAGTTCCGGGATGGTACCAAAGCTACAGAGAAACCTTGTCTCGAAAAACCAAAAAAAAAAAAAAAAAAAAAAAAGAAAAGAAAAAAAAAGAAAAAAGAAAAAAGAAAAAAAGAAACTCTTAGGTAGCCAGCTGCAGTTTAACTACTGTCAAGCCGTCAGGGCAGAGCTTGGAGCCCAGACCCTATGACAACACCTTTAGGGCTCTCTTTTTTTCCATCTTTCAGTTTGTTCTAGGTTTAGTGCCCTGTAATAAAGTGTATTAATATATCTTTTTAACAAAAGATTAGTTTATCTAGTCTCTATTATATGAGTTATGAAATAATTTTACTTAAATTACTATGGAGACAATAAAATAAACTTCTGTGTTAGAGGACCTAGAGAATTTATTTGTTAATATTTTCTTGTTGTTAACTGTATTTCTTTTCCAAAAACTCAGTGTTTCTAGGGAGAGAGGGTACTCTGGGGAAGCTGTATCTTCCAGTCTCTACTTTTAAAGGAGCTACAGGAGCTACTGGATGATGCAGAAATTAATTTCCTCCTTTATGGCGAGTATAAATGGAAAAAAAATGTAAAAATCTTTCCCGGAGGGTCTTTTCGTCATGCTAGGGAGCAAGAGTATGCCTTTCTAGTGATAGACGCGTCTTTTCTAATATATCTAGAATAAAGCTTTTCTGTATGTATTAGCTAGAATACTTGTCATTAATTAGTTTTGGTCACCACCAAGGACAAATGAGGCCATCTTTGAAGATATATCAGAGAAAAATATCACTAAACAGTGAGAACATTGAGCTACAAGGCCAGGTACTTCAGGCTCTAATTACATGAACCTGTAAACTCTTCAAGCACAGTGAAATCTACTTTTTCATTATTGGTAGCTGAAAACATTTCTCAAATCGAAACTGAGATTAGTTCCTGCTATCCTCAGTAATTTACACTTATTTTTAGAGGCACCACTGTCAGAGATGTGACCCATCGTTCCCATGCTGCTGTGAGCACATTGTGTTACTCTGCAATTCTACCGCTGCCTACTCTTGCATAAGCTTTTCCTGTTGAATTCTCAATGGGTTCCCAATGACTTGATCTCACCATTGTGGAAAGGATCCATATCACTTCTTAATTTATTCTATTACTAAATTCCTACAATTAAATGCTTTCAATCTCGTGTACCCTTCTCTTAGGAAATATTTTCAGGATTTTATTTGCTCTTTTAGGTCGACCTCAATCTTGTTCTTATTGTGGTTACATTACTCTTAAAATGTTCCTAGAAATGAATTAAATGCTAATATTATACTTGACAAACTATTTCAGTAAAAAAGAAACTTGAAAAATGTGGACCTTTTCAAAAATACACCTTTCTAGGAATGCAATATGCTTTCTAAATACATTATGTAAAATATTTTCCATCTGTTTATTTTATAGAACATTTCTTAAAAATAGTTTTTGTCGAAAATATTTATAAATTGTTCTTAAATTATGACAAATTTTATTCTGAGCATTGTTTCTTACTTGTTTCAAAAGCTCCCCCCCTGCATTTTATAAAATGACATGAATTAACAAATATTTTCAAACAGTAACTATAAGATACTAATGGCAATCACTTTCATTGTTACAAAATAAAGCAGGTTTTTGAGCAATATTAAATAATTAGCAATATTTTATAAAATTATTCATGATATATCAATGAGAACTTGACATTTTCCTGGAAATGTGGGGCTATTTCTAAGAACAATTAACATTAATCCCTACCATCTCTTATTGAGAAATTTATGGTGAGTCAAACTTTGTTCCAAATGCTTTTGATTAATAAATAATTCCCTTAGTATTTAATTACTGATCTGATACATCTTATCACTTAATATATTTCATGGAGAAGAAACCAAAATATTTTAAATGTCTGCTGGGACCTATTGAAAATCCTGAAGGCCATGCCAGAACTCAAGCCTGGCTTTTGGCAGAATGAGATGAGTTGCGGAACTGAGACAGCTAAATAAATGGAAACACCAGCAATGGGTACAGAACAAAGCTCATAGTTTACATTCCAATTTCTTGAAGGAAATCCCCAGAATTAATCCACCTTCTAAATGAAGGCTTAGAATGGAAGGTATTGGGAAAGTGTATATCTCGAGCTTGACTTAGAGAGCCCAGCTATGGAACACCTTTCCTGAGTTCCTCATCTCAGATGATTGATGACTGTTAACTGCCTTGCACAGCCCAGCTATTGTTACACGGATTTGAGAAGGAATAGAAACCTTTAAGTTTATTCTGCTTGTTCTAAAATTCAACATAATTATGCTCTGCTGAAATTTACCACAAATAGCTTTTTACTGAATTGTTTAGAAATGCCATCGATGATTGTAATTGCGTGGCTCTATTGCAATGTTATTCACCTTCTTGGCCTTGGATGCTGGAATGATTTAACAGGAAAATAAATGATTTAATGCAGAGCAGAATTTCGTTTACTTGGCCAATAATAAAGGTGTTATCTTTTTTATAACTTTTGGAATTCCATTATCAATAAGTGTAATTTGGAAACTGTTTTTAACATCTAGAAAGCAATGAATATGAATCTCCTTTTAATTCCTACTGAGATTGCCATTAATATGACTGTCAATTTAAGTAATTTACATTCATTTGATATTTCAATACTTTATCATAGAAATTCCAGAAATGAAAAGGATTTAATGTTAGACTACAGTTTCAAATGTTCGAATCAAGTGGAATGATAATCAATCAGAAACAGGCAAAGGGTTACCTTGTCCTACATCAACCCATACTTGGAAAGTTAGCCAAGGCAAACCCTTACTAAATATCCTCTACCTACATCTGGGAAGCTCACCCTAGGTCTTATCGGTGCCTGGTTGAATGTAACAAATGAAGGTGTTCTGGGAGCAAAGTATCTAGATTGCCTTAAATGTTCTAATTAGGTCATAGGTATTGCAAGGACACCATTACCACATCTCCGGAAACTAGGATTCATGAAATGTGTTTTTTCACACTTTCAGTATTTGATTGTAAAATTGGAAGCCAGCCCATTTCACTAACTTTCTTTTAGGTAGGGATCCACAGGACATTGCACAAGATGTTTTCAGTATCATCTCCGCCTTAAACAGAATATTATGGCGGCTTAACTAGTTCTGCTGGCACAGTTGAAAAATGCTGTCTTTTTATTATTGAGAAATTATTTTCATCAACAAGGTATTGAGGAATCAGAAACTAAAAGTGCTACAGGAAAAACTACCTCCGAGTAAGGTATAGAATGCATATGTTACTTCTTTTACTTTGCCACTGCTCAACAACCTTTACAAACTAAAATGAACTGGAGATCTCGAATTTACCTATAATAGTTACAAAATTAGACATTTCTTAAGGACCAGTCAATTGCTGTTGCAACATTTTATAAGTTATGTCCTACTTAGATTTCCTTAAAGAGAGATAATTACCATGAGATACAATTTTAACACTTAAAATAATTTTCAAAAGATTTTAAGCAACAGCAACACAAATCAGCTTAAATTCATTCTATCATCATTGATGCCCAGTGAAATCTCCAGATTCGGTCTCTAGAAATGATGGTCAGACCCTCTTCAAATCCTGAAAGCTGCAGCAGTGTTTGTTAGGCAAGCAGTTCCCTCTGATTAAGGATGCTTAGAAGCTGGAGCTCCATTTTTGGTGTGTGTCTTTGAAGTCCAGAAATCTCACTTACTGTAAGACTAAAAACATAATTTGATAAAGGATCTTTGCACTTTATCCTTCCTATCATTCTTAAATTGTCCTAGCAGCTTTCTAGTATCAATAGACTATATCTAGTTTTTTATAAAAACAAATCTTTATGTCCCATTTTACAAATTTTTTTCCATGTTACATATCACCTCTAGTTAAGATTTAAGTTTATTTTTCAATACAGTATAAGAATGAGTCACTCAGCTTACTGTCTTTATTACAAGTAAATAGTTTAGAAACTATGATCCACCCGTTTCTAACTTCTCTCTCATTTAATAAATTTGCTTGTAAAGGATAAGTTTACCGTGTGCTCATTGATATTGTGATAGTTTCATATATACAGTCTCGCTGTGTGCCTACATGTGCAGACTATATCTATCTATCTATCTATCTATCTATCTATCTATCTATCTATCTATCTATCTATCTATCTATCATCTATCTATTTATCTTGCTAAGGAGATGGTGAGTTGACTCACTCAGCAGATGAAGCACTTGCTGCCAAGCCTGACAGCCTGAATTTGATCTCCAGGATTTATAGAGTAAAAGGAGAAAATCTTGTACCATATCATTACCCTAAAGCACAATCTCACAAGCTTCTTGCAAATAGAATGCCCTTATGGTATGGCATAGTGCATGAACTCATACATTTTTAATTACATACATTATGAGTTACTTATTTGCTTAAATATCTAGGTGATTTTGAAATTACTTTGATTAATATTCTATAGCAAGTAGACAAAAAAGTATTACATATCAGAGGTTTGGTTTATTATCAAAGTCTAAGATTCATTAATTAAAACAAGCATGCAATTATTAGGTATTAGAAAAGAACAATTTATGCAATATAGGAGGATTAAATTGCATCTTTGAAAGAATGAAGAAACCCCTTCATTAGTACTAAATCACACTTGTCAAGAAGTTAATCATAACCATGAATATTGAGTAGTTTTATATAATTTATCTCCTATGTCTACTAAGTAGACTTCCTCAGAAAAGGGTTGTAGAGTAGACATCTCTAAAAGTCAATGGACACCAGGGTGATCAAATCATAATGGGATAATTTTGGGAGGCAGCTGAGAGTCTGGGGCATGAACACAGGTGATGGAACATTTTAACATATGCTCTACTATTGAATAGAACTCCCAGCCTGAAGTCTTAAAAAGAAAACCATGTCAAAACAAGTTCTTTGATAAAATATGAGGAAGTTTGTTGACCTGTCCAAGGATGCAGGAAGGGGCAAGAGAAAAAGGAAGGCAACAGGTGAATGGGATTCAGTACAATATATACATATTACACTAAATTCAGAGTTAATCCATTATTTTTTTATAAATAATATACATTAATTTTCAAAACTGGAGAAAAATTTCCCAAAGTAGTTGACATTTCAAAAAACTCTCTTTTGAAAATAAAATGCAGTTCTTCTGTAGCTCAATTATCTTTGACAATGAAATGACTCTATCAGTCAGTTATAGATATTTATAACTACTGTTACTCAGTCTGTATTATATGGTAAATCATCATTCTGAAAGTGTCTACAACATCAATTTTAAATGTTAGTAACATTTTTGACCCATGTAATTTTGTAGTATCACTTGTAGGTTTGTTACACAAGCTTATTTATTTTGTTTCTTGCTACTTATTTAAAAGATTTACCTTCTCAGGACTAAATTGTGAAAGAAAAGAACAGACTAAAAATGATTTCCCAAACATTCACAATTTGTGGATTGTGAGATCCAGGAGGCCCTTCACGGAGCCTCTTTTTAATCTCATGGATGCCAGACCGCCTCCACATCCCTGCGGTCACTACAATCTTGTTCCTCAATTGCTTTTAGTTTTCCCTGACTCCAAGGTTTTCTCAAGATGTGGTAGGAAGAGAAAGGTTACAAACTTAAATGATCAGCGTTAGATCATTTAAATAGTTTACTATTACAGGTCACTTTGGATCCATTTCCAAGTTAGTCATGGTCTGAGCACAGAAATCCCGTGAATGTCTTTCCTCGGTCAGTTCACATTTCATGGTGACGTCACCATTGCAGATAATGTCAACGCCATCACTGTTGTCACAGCACCCATCGTGCCAAGCAGGGACAACCTCACTGTCTCTGACTCTTCAACACCTGAGTTACCCTACAGAAAACACTAAGCTCCTGTAATATCTGTCCCTCCCATGGAGTGTAGTTTTCTATTCAGATTCAGATCACCTATTAATCAGAATGCCAAAGAAAATTGATGTCTCTAGACTAGTTAGTATATAAGGGAAGAAAACAAAAGTGTGTATATGTATACATACACACATGTGCAAATAAATATTTGTTTATATATTTATATGTTGCATATCATATATAACATATAATATACATATTATATATGATATATATACTATATATTATGGAGCAAGTCTGACCTGGAACTAGAAATTCTCCTGAACAGTCTCTTCAGCACTGGGATTAAACCACTCCTGGCTCTCCTTTACTTATTAAAAATAATTTAATTTACAGAGCTGGAAAGATAGGTTGGTAAATAAAATACTTGCTGCACAAACTTGAGAACTTGAGTTTTGATCCCTAACAGACCCATAAAGAGCCAGGTAGAGAATGTGTCCGAAAGCCCAGCACTGGAATGATGGAGAAAGTCTAGCCAACTGGTGAGTTTTAGATTCAGTGCCTAGAATAATAAAGTAAAATGACTGATGGTAGTTTACAATGTTTACCTCTAGTCTCGACTTGCATACATACACATGTGAACATATACACACACACAGACATGACATGGACATGGCAATACCACACACAATTTTTTACAGTGATGTAAATCCAGTCTCAAAAATCTGTTATAATTGCCTTGAAATATGTAAAAATTAAGTTCTAAAGAAATTTGCAAAGCATTTATAAGACACAAACTGAACAATGTCCTTTTGTTATTATTGTTTGAGGTCCTGGGTATTGAATTCAGGACCTTTTGCATGTTAGCCCTGAGCAATGTCTTAAATACATATTCTAAAATTGCTGTATGTTTTTCTTTTTCACTATTGTGGCCTTTATTGCTGACTGTATATATATATCTGAATGAGAGAAAATTTAACATTCAGTCAGTCATCTCTGTACTCAGTAGACATTTGAATTCTAATTGTGTTTGAGGCTTTATTCTAACCACAAAACACTTGGGAAGGTGCAAATATCTTTGAAATCTACAAAGTACCATGAAAGAAGACCTATAAAGTGTTTCAAATAAAAAAGTTATTGTGATTAATAATCTAGTAAGTATATGTGTACACATTGTTCAGCTTTAATATAACAACATTTTCATATGTTTATTTCACACTATTTTTAAAATGAAGTATTACTAAGGAGAATGGAAATAAATAAATGTAATATTGGGGTTTGAGAGGTAAAGGCAGGAGGTAGGGGAGTCTAAAGCTAAGCCAACCTTGGGTACATAGTGAGTTTAAGTCTAGCTTGGACTACATAAGACCTTGTTTCCAAAATAAAAGCAAAGAGGACTTAGAAGATAGTTTTAGTAAGAGTAATTTCTAAGACATGAGGATCTGAGTTTAAATTTTCTGAACCCACATAAGAAAAAAATTAAATGTTGGACACCTGTGACCCTGGTGCTGGAAATTAGAGACATGGAAAGGAGGAAGGGGAATCACAGGTGCTCCCTGTCCATCAATCTAAATTCAGAAAACCTAATAACCTCCTCTGGCTTCTGGGAATGCATACTTACATTTGCATACAGTGGGGGACCACGCCTGCATCTGTACACATATGGAAATCAGGAGAAAACTTGTAGTCTCTGTCTACTGTGTTGGACTCAGGGATTGAACTCAGTCATCAGGCTTGGTGGCAAGCACTTTACCTGCTGGATCATGTTACCTGCCCAATATTATTTATTTTTGGCTACTATGTTAAACACATTGAGAAACACTCATGATTTAAATGACTTTGATACACTTAAATAGTTTTATCATATTTTTATAACTTCTGTTTTCTATTTTATTTCTGTACTCATATTTAACCTTATAAGTCGTACATTGGTTTTCCTGTAATTATTTTGTCCATTTTCACTATTATATTGATTAAATGTAAAAAGCTTCAGGATATAAGATTTATTGTGTATAATATGCCTGAAGACATAATATTGAACAGTCTCTGCTGTTACTATCATAAGAATAACAATGCTATTTTTGTAGATAAATGGAAAATTACTAATTGGCTTATGAGAAAATGAGAGATTAATATGTTGATCTCAGAAGACAGCTATTAATGGTCTTTTGGACTCTATTAAAATTTAGATTACAGTTTTCAAGACTATCTCACAATCAGGAATATTATTGCAAACTGCCCAAAATGAATATCATTTCTTAACAAAATAGTGAAGAAAACATATATTTCAAATATATATCATTGCTTTTCAGGTAATAGCCATGCTTATTTTATAGTAAATGTTCAGGACAGCTCTTCTCAAAGAAGCTGGGCCTAAATAGGCCCAAGTCTGCCTCAATCAGCAAAAACAAATGTAGCAATTTTTATTTGTCTTATCTTCACATTTGAGAAAAATTAAAAATAATCATTAAAAGATGTCACAAAGTTTTATGACTAAAAACGTGTTATCAACTTTTAAAACATCATTAGTGTGTCAGATTCCAATCTGAAAAGCTTTATCACCATCCTTTCTGGTCCACTAAACTGTAGACAGAAGTAATGAAATCATAAGACAAATGGAAACCATTGATACATATCTCTAAACAACATGGGGAATGCAAGAGAATTCTGAAGAGACAGGCAAGTGCTGTTTAGACAATAATTGTGGAGGAAGCCTTGAAGCAAAACTGATGGTTTTAGACCATTAAAAGTTCAAAAGGTAAGTTTAAAAGGAAACTACTTCTGTGTTTTAGAAGATATAAAAAAGTCAAATATAATTTGGTCATGTTAGTACTCCTGAAATTAAAAAAAAAACATGAAATGTATTTAGTATGCATATCTCAATTAAAAGCATAGGTGGAAAATCCATGTGCTCCTTTACCTATGGAAACATGTATTAATCTATACTTCCAGCATTTTCATTTTTTCCAAAATGCCTATTTAGACCCTAAGGGTTCTGAAATCAAAACAGTTTGTTCTAATTTTAAGTATCTAGTAATCATTAAAACAATCCAGTTTCCCACCTCTTATAGTCAGAGATGAGTAAAGTATTCCTCATTAGTACACTTATGGGAAGAATGTGGTTCTAATAGAAGCTGCTGGTCATTATTCAGTTCTGGAATTTTCTATCTGGATTTCTGGTTGGGTTGTTGATTGACTAACTGTGAGACAGTGTTGTGGGATGAGGCTCATGCACACTGCAAAGAGATGTCACCCATTTTGGTTTCATAAAATGCTGATTGGCCAATAGCCAGGCAGGAACTATAGGCGGGGTGACCAGATGAGAACAATTCTGGGAAGAAGAAGGAGAGATGCAATCACCAGCTAGATGCAGAGGAAGCTAGTTGAGAATGCCTCACTGATAAAAGGTACCATGGTAAACAACTAAACATAGATAAAATTAAAGAATTATAGGTTAATTTAAGTTGTAAGAGCTAGATAAAAATAAGCCTGAGCTAATAGGTGAAACAGTTTATAATTAACATCAGTCTGTGTGTTTCTTTGTGATCGAATGACTGTGTGACCAGGCAAGTCAGAAACTTCTGTCTATAAATGGCACCCAAACATCCAGCAGTAGTTTCCACATTAAGCCCAAGAAAATTTTAAAAAGAGAAGAAAATTTCTAGACATAGAAGAACCCAGTCAGGTAGGCTTCTTGGTAGCAGCATTGTCTTAGATGGACTCTGCTGGAGGTGAGCAGAGGCATGCGTCCTACCACTAAATGTGAGCTGAGCAAGGTATTTCTCCAGAAAGATTTCCTAAATGCCAAAATAAGCACTAGGAATAAATCTCCAGCCACACAACTGTCACACACATTCAGAGGGCCTAGTTTTGTCCTATTCTGGTTCCCTTGCTGTCAGGCCAGAGCTACTGTTTCAGTGGGTATCCCCATCATGGTCTTGATTGCTTTGCTCATATTCTCGCTCCTCCCACACTTAAACTGGACTTTGGGATCTTGCTCCAGTGCTCCATCGTGGATCTTCGCATCTGCTTCATCAGTTGCTGGATGTAGGTTCTATGACGACATTTAAGACAGTCATCAGTCTGACTACAGGGCAAGGCCAGTTCAGGCACCCTCTCCACTAGTGCTTAGGGTCTTAACTGTGGTCATTCTGGTGGATTCCTGGAAATTTCCCTAGTGCCGGGTTTCCTGCTAGCCCCATAATGGCTCCCTCAATCAAGGTATCTCTTTTATTCTTCTCTGTCTCTGTCCTTCCACCATCTCAAACATCCTGTTTCTTCAAGCTCTCCTCCTCTCTCTCCTTCTCCTCCCTCCTCTCTTTCTGCCTTCCCTTCTTTTATAAGCCGTGTTAATATGCTACATATAAATAAGGTTCATTGTCAAGTAGGTTTTGAAAAATAACACATGTATTTACTCTGAGAATTGTTAGTATTTTTATTACTATTCATGAATATCTCAAAGAAGTGTTAATATTTTCTTAGCCATTTAAAAGTTCTTTGGGCAAGGGAAGTGGAATATGCCTTCAGTCCCCGATAACTGGGAGACTAAACAAGGGAAATCACGAGTCAAGGGCTTTCTTGGGTACATTGTAAGATTTTTGTCTTAAAAAAATTACTTTTAGCTTTTTGAGAATTCTATACACTGATTTTCAGAGTAGCTGCACCCATTTGCAATGTCATTGACTGTTCATGAGAGTTCCATAAAGGTCCTTCAGCATTTATTGTCTGTTGTTTGGTTGCTTTGTGCTAATCTGACTGAGGTAAGAAAAAATGACAAAGCCTCTTTGAATTGCATTTCCTTAATTGCTAGGGAAGATAAACATTTCTTAAGAATTTCAGGGCAATTTTCATTTCTTCTTTTGAGAATTATCTGTTCGTGTCCCAGGCCCTGTTTTTGAAAATTTTTTTTTTCCAAGATGAATAGGATGGGGGCATGGTTTGGGGTAATACAACCCTAACTAGTTTTTATTAAATAAAAACCTGGAGTCAGATATTAGGGGGTGAAAGCTGAAAGATATAGAAGCAGAGCAGCCAGTCACAAGATTTTTTTTTTAAACCTCTGAATGCTCAGATCTGAAATGGTGATCCTGTCTCCCAGAATCCTCAAACTGAATGCAATGTGCTCCTGTCTCCTCCAGTCTTATATTCCTTTCTCCACCCAGCCTGTCTCTACTTTCCTAGTGTTGGGATTAAAGACATATGACTCCCAAGTACTGAGATAAAAGGTATGAGCCATCATCCCTTGGCTGTTTCTCATTTACACTGGATCAATTTTGTGTATCCCAGGGTGGCCTTGAACTCACAGATATTTGTCTGCCTCTGCCTCCCCAGTGCTTGGATTAAAGGTTTTTGCCACCATTGACTGGCCTCTATGACTAACTAATGACTCATCTCTGCACTCTGATCTTCAGGCAAGCTTTATTTGTTAGATCACAAACAAAGTATCACCACAGTTTGGAGGTGGGAGGTATCAACCTGACACACACAAAAAAATAGGCAACTAAGAAATGTCACTAAGAGTGTAAGAAATATTCCTCCCTAGGAGTGTCCAATACCAAATGGTCAGCCTGGAAAACATATATTCAGAGAGACTGAACAGGTTGCATTTTTATATCTAGAAATAATTGTGCTTATACATATACATGTGTATATGTAACAATAATTAAAGAAAAAATAGAGGACACCAGGAAGCTGATAGAGACCTAAGTAGGGATATATGAGATGTTTTGAAGAAAGGAAAAGGGAGGGGTAAATGATGTTATTGTATTATCAAGAAATAAAAGAAAAAAATGAAAGAAGAATGATCATGAATATATAAGAGGGTATATATTCAATGTGTTTATTAGGATGATTAAGTATAGGAAGTATATATGTATTAATTAACATTTAACTATTTCACAGTATATAAATATCTCAAAACATCATGCTGTCTATGATAAATATGTACTGTTTATATATAGACCTTTAAAATATTTTAAACAATAGATTACTGGTGTTCCAGGTCATTTAAATTCTCTAACAAAGTTTCACATAGACTACTAAATTATTGGTGTTCCAGGTCATTTAAATTCTCTAACAGTTTCACAGAGACTACTAAATTATTGGTATTCCAGGTGATTTAAATTCTCTTACAAAGTTTCACATAGACTACAAAAAGGCCTCCCTAGATGGAATGTTCTATTGCCTTTGCCAACACACAGACACCATACTCATAGCCAAATATTTCAAAATTCTAGACAGCTCCTTTTTCACCAGCTTTAAAAGGTTAGTCAAATTTTCTTAATTGAGACATATTGCTATTTCTATGAATATTATACTCTGTTAATTGTCTAGACATAGTGTAAAAATTAAGGATAAGGACTAAAATGTCCATTTATGTGTTCCTAGAAATTAGAATAATACATTGACAAAGAAATATAGGAAAAAAAGAGCAAGAGAATGGATAGATTGACAAGATAAGTAGTTTGTGGGAGGTGGAGGGACAGGTCTGGGTGGGGGTCACTTTCTGATCCACATTTAATGATATCACATTTACCTTGCTCAAAGCCATGCTGTCATAATTCTACAATAAATATTGAATTCTTATTCTCTTGTATTACAATAGACATCCTCTGTTTTCTGTGTTATGTGTCATTGTCTATCAGACGATTCTTCTATCTGGAAGGTCTCAGTGACTCCTGATGATTTAATCGCTGATGGAAACAGAAACAGACATTGTTTCAACTTCTCTTCTGTGCCATAAGAATACATATTACTTGGAATACAATGAATTCTCTGCCTTAGTTCTCTTCTTTGAAAATCTCTCACGCCGGTCTTCTCTGCTCTCTACACAATTTTTTGTCAAGTTTTACCCCATGTTTATTCTCTGCCCACGGCCATTATGGCTTGTTCAGATTCTTTCCTTAAGACAGTAGTTGAGCTTCAACTAGTGTTTCATCACTGAGCTTTTATTTTGTATGCATTTCTTAGTTTAAACTCAGAAAGCAACCCCATTAACTTGTCTTGGATGTTTGCACAAAAATGTAAAATGTTATCTCTAGATTGTTTCTTCATTTTGGTTTTAGAGCATGAAAGGGAAAAATGTGTTTGATAGTTACATTTTACTTGTAATATGTACCCCTTTCTTCATCAGGACGGTGAGTCAACTAGTTTAGCCAAAAACCAACTGTAAAATAAACTACCAATGCTGTAGCTAGAGCACATGGCCTGCTCTTACCACCTGTGTGTGCTTGCTGCTTCATAATTATTTTATTCTTTAGATTGAGGATTGCAATATGAGCAAACATGTTCATAGTTCTGAGCCTTGACTGTGTATATAATATTTTCTGGTTAGGGTAAGCCTAGCACACAATAAGTACAATAATGTGTTACAGTATTAATTATTAACTTTCTCAAGATCCTAACCAAATGAAGTTTCAAATTTAAAAGTATCTGAAGGACTCACTATTCACTGTTCCCTGAACAATTAAAGCATAATCATAATTCCTTATCTTCTGATTTTGTCCCTTTTTCTGCATTATGGGATCTACACTTTCTATCTCATCCATATTCTCATTTGATTTTCCCATTGAAGATAATACATATCAAATACGTGCTTGATAAACTTTTTTCAGGGCCACTCTCAGTCTTTACTATGAAATGTCTGTATATATTTCATAGTTCTCAGGAAGTATGATCAGATTTTTCAATTCTTTGTTTCCTTCATCTTGCAAACTGTTGTTCTAACTTGGAATTTCATCCTATAAGCATAGATATTTAACTCCCTCTTGTCAGAATAGTTAGTCTTCTTTCTGAATTTACTTATTTAACAAAGATAGAGTTAATTCCTACAACAAATATTGGGAATTTCTGATATTCCAGTTTTCCATTTCCCTAGTTATGAGCAATTGTTTTTTGAATACTTGCTCTTATTTTAACTTGAAAAATAATTGAAATAAAATGTTCAACTTACTAGTTAAATGGATCAATTCCTTGAATACAAAGGACAGAACTGACTGTAATAGAGTTGTTTACAAATGAGTTTGTATTAAATGAATATGGTTCATCTGAGGATGATGTGGTAGAAGGCAATCAGAGATTATTTTTTATACTCCCAAGCTGTGTTTAGCGGAGAGGCTGATGGGATGACTTTGAGTGTCCAGCTGTGCATTGGCAGTTTTTACATTCCATTTATCTGAAAAATATCCAGTTGCTTTGCAATCTGTTTCTTGGCTCCTGACACCATCTTTTATTCCAACTGTGTTATTGATTTCATGTCCTCGGTATTTCTACTTTTCTGTTTAGCTTATCTGTAGTTAGAGCTATGCTTTTAATGGCTATTGTCTGGTGTTAATGTTAATGCTAAAAACCCACAGATTTGATCAATTGATAAAACACTCATATTTGAAAGAATCCTAATGGACGTCACAATGTTAATTTTCATCAGTTTTATCACTGACTTCTGTATTTCATAATTCCTATCCATTCTCCTTTTTATTATATTCATTTAATACATTCTCTTCATTAATTCACTTGATAAAAGATTCCATTACTCCTGGAATTCTTTTCTTAGAAATATAGTTTATCCACTCCATAATAAAAAGAAACTACAGGTTAAAGACAGGTTTTTTTTTTTTTTAAATCTAATTCTATATCATTCGTTCACCAAAAAACGTGTGATGTGGATCTTACTTTTAAAAACTTTTCCATGTTCTTCACTACTCTTATCCAGAAAAATAAGCCATAAAATATTTTCATTGTTACAAATGGATGCTTAGAAATGAGCCAGAATTAAAGCACCCTGTGTGGGCCTCGGACATCCACTTTGTAAAAGTTCTGTGGATGCTTGTGATGGGCATCCAGAACTGAAAACCACGAAATGCTGTTCCTCAATGAGAGGGTACTTGCCTCACATCATCTTGATCTGAATTGACATAGAATTTAATCTGCCCCCCGCCCCCATTGCTAAAGAATGGCACAGAAAGAAGCAAGCGTTTTTATAGGCAAAATACTAAAACACAGAGAATGACGGGCTCTTGCCCACATTTGATAATACCTTAGAGTAGGAGCAGGAATTGAACCTGCATCTCCTCTGAAGAATTTAGAGTTTATTACTTTTCATGTTACTCAAACAGCATGTTTCCACTCCTCCTCTTTAGATAGCAAACAAATTTTAAATATGCTAAAGAATAGCTGGGAAGCTTAAAAATTATAATTAAAATTCAAGTCAGTTTCCCTATGTGAGGTGTGCATACCTACATAAAGGGTGTGAATGAGCAAACTTAGAATAATATTAATACTATGTGGTAGTCATAACGTCTGTTCACAGAAAACAAAGCACTCCCAAATTTTGACACACTGAAGAAGGAAATGAAAAATAAGAGCTACCATAGCCCACGCCCTATATAGAAAAGATTTGACACAGAGTGTACAGAGAAAAACTGGTAAAGAAAAATGATTAGGACAACCTTTACTGCTATCGGTTTAGCCTCATCATACACATACACATAAACTCCTGCTGAGGCTGGACCAACTTCAAAAAGTTGCAATGCTTTTAAATCACACTGCAATCTGTGTGAGGAAATGTGTTAATAAAGAAGGATTTATCAGAGGATGTTGTAGCTCTTTCTAATTAATTCTTTCAAAGCTTCATTATTAATCTACATGCCATCTTCTTTGAGGACATAAACCCGAGGAATAAAGAGCCAATATTAAGTGGGAAAAAGAATCCAGAGATTAGAGACTGTCATTTTCTCCCTGTGAGTTATATTTTTTTCAGTTAGCATACAAAATACTGTTTTATTAAAACTTTTCATACATGCATATCATTTACCTTTCTGCATTCTTCTTTTAAAGTTGAAAGTATATATTTTTTCTTATAACCAGACTCTCCTTTTTTAAGCTGTGTATATAAGGTGCATGATTCTGTGGATCTTGAACCTTATGGAACTGAAGGGAAATATCTGCTCTGATGTCGAAGCAAAGCACAAAATTGATTTGGCACTTAGCTAAAACTTACCCACTGACTGTCACCTTTCTCTGGCCTTCCTGATATAGCTTTTCTCAGTGTACTGATTCACCTCATCAGCAACTGGCCTTTCAGACACTCTGTTATTGAAGAATGACCTGAAAACGGACAGGGAAGCTGCTATACCATGGGACAGATAGTCCCCATGTTGAAGTCATAGGACATTTTGATTTATATATGGAGATTGAAAAGGTGTCAGTGAGTCTCCCTCAGCTTTGTCAATCCTGAAGGGTAGTCCACAAAACAATTACTCCGCTCTGTGTGCCCCATGACTCAGGAGCCCCTCCCAGGTTCTTTCAGCTCCTCATACTTGATATCATAAAATCAGCGTGGACCATTCCTTTTCAGCCTAGGCCTTATGAACAGATGTGACTTTTTTAAAGCAAGAGAAAAATGTATATAAGAAATGTATTCCATCGTCTCTTTTAAATGAACACGTTAAATGTTCTCTAAACTTCAGCTTCATCCTTCAGTTCGAGTTTCTTTATGCACATTTCCTTTTAAGAAAGCTGATAGCTTCTGAGAGGCAAAGTTGCAGAATTTACTGTCTTTGTTTCTCTAGAACCTGGGAGACTGATCTGGCATGCAATATCTGTTAGATAAATGTTCAACAGTGAAATAGTTCATAACATAAATGATGTAAGTTCCTGAGAGCAATGATATACTCTTCAGTACAAAGCTCATCACATTTACAGGATCTCTAAGTACTCATTATCAAAACAAAGAGCATTGATTGCCTAATACATCTGATCCAATTTAGATGATGAGCAAGTATGTGTTCTCTAAGCTAGAGTACCATTTTATTAGCACTCTTAAAAGCTGAGGTAGCTTTCTCATAGTTTGTTAATGAACAGTAAAGGAGAAAGATACAAGAGCAAGTGAAAAAGAATGAATCTACTTCTTATCTTTATTCTAGTGTTCTGGTTTAAACATAGAAGTCAAAATTTTATGGAGGGGTGGCTCAATCAATAAGAATACTTGCTTCACCTTACCAAAAGGAATCTACAGATTCAATAAAATACCCATCAAAATTCTTCACAGATCTCAAAAGAAAAATATTCAGCTTCATATGAAAAAACAAAAACCCAGTTTAGCCAAAACAATACTGTACAATAAAGGAATTTCTGACGGCATCACAACCCCGACATCAAACTCTACTACAGAGCTACAGTAATGAAAGCAGCCTGGTATTGGCATAAAAACAGAGAGGAGAACCAATGGAATTGAATCAAAGATCCAGATATCAATCCACATACCCATGAAGACCTGATTTTTGGCAAAAAGCTAAAAATATAAAATAGAAAAAAGAAAGTATATACAACAAATGGTGCTGGCATATCTGGATACCAACATGTAGAAGAATGCAAATAGATCCATATCCATTGCCATGCATAAAACTCAAGTTCAAATGAATCAAAGACCTCAACATAAAACCAGCTACACTGAACCCCATAGAAAAGAAATTGGGAAGTATACTTGAATGCATTGGCACAGGAGACCACTTCCTAAATATAACCCCAGTAGCACAAACACTGAGAGAAATGAATAATAAATGGTACCTCCTTAAACTGAGAAGCTTCTGTAACACAAAGAACATGATCAACAAGACAAAGCTGCAACCAACATGATGGGAAAAGATCTTCACCAACTCCACATCTGACAGAGAACTGATTTCCAAAATACACAAAGAACTCAGGAAACTTGATATCTAAAAAACAAATAATTCAAGTGTTAAAAAATGGGGCACAGACTTAAACAGAGGATTCTCAACAGATGAACCTATCTCAAATGGCTGAAAGATACTTAAGGAAATGGTCAACATCCTTAGCCATCAGGGAAATGCAAACCAAAAAAACTTTGATTCCACCTGTCAAATGGCCAAGATCAAAATCACTGATGAAAGTTTATATAGAAAGAGGATATGGGGTAAGGAGAACATTCCCCCATTGCTGGTGAGGGTGAAAACTTATAGACCTGCTTTGGAAATCAGTATGGCGATTTCTCAGAAAATTAAGAAACTATCTGCCTAAAGACCCCAAAATACAACTTTTGGATATATACCCAAAAGATGCTCAATCATGTGACAATGACATATACTCAACTATGTTTATAGCAGCATTATTCATAATAGCCACAACCTGGAAACAACTTAGATGTCCCTCAACTGAAGAATAGGTGAAGAAAATGTGGTATATTTACACAATGGAGTACTAGACAGCAGTAAAAAAAAAAAAAAACTAATGACATCTTGAAACTTGCAGGCACATGGATGGATCTAGAATAAACAACATTGAGTAAAGTAACACAGACCCAGAAAGACAAATATAATATGTACTCACATGTGAGTGGCTTTTAGGCATAGAGCAAAGACCAGTCTACAGTTCACAACTCCAGAAAATCTAAACAACAAAGAGGATTCTAAGAGAGACATACATGGATCTACATAGAAAGGAGAAAAAGACAAGTTCTCTTGAGTAAATTGAGAGTGTGGGAGTCACAGGAGATGGTAGAAGGAGAGAGAGGAATGGAGGGAAGCAGAGAAAATGTATAGCTCAAACAAATCAATAAATAATAAAAAAGAATACTTGGTGCTCTTTCCAAAGATGCATGTTGGATTTCCAGCACCCATATTGTGGCTCTCAACCATCTATAACTCCAGCTTCAGGGGGTCTGACTCCCTCTTCTGAATTCCTTAAATTTAAACTTGTATGATTACCTGATATGTTGACCAGGAAAAAAAATCAAACTTCAAAGTTTGTCATTAAAAAATATTGTCATTTTCATTACTCTTAAAGCTAAATACACTCTGAATCAATATTGACTCTTCCTTGCAACATCTGTGAAATAGTCTAACATAAAAGAGTCATTATCACATGGTAAGATTTCATCCAAATACCATTAAAATGTCAGACTATTGAAACCAAACAGGTGTTTTCCTTGCAGATATTTGTGACAACCATAAAGATAATTTCTCTTACATTCAAGTGAAAGATTGCAATAATTAGGAAGATAGTACTTTTAAAATATTTAGTTAAACTTCATCCTTCAGTGCAACTTTCCCATTACTTTTAAATGAAACTTCACTGACCTAGAAGTTTACCATCTAGCTCTTAAATATCTGAATCTTCTCATACTCTGAAACAGTCTGCTTTTTGTCTATGTTGTCATAAACTTATCATCACCAAACTTTCCTAAGTGCCTATATCCAGGCTGACTTTATATTCTAGAGCAGTTGTCTCAACTTGTGGATCACAACCTCTTTGGGGAATCAAATGATTCTGTCAACAGTGGTCACCAAAGACTATTCAAAAACACATTCTTATATTATAATTCATCCTAGCAGCAAATTTACAGTTATGAAGTAGCAACTAAAATAATATTATGGCTGGGAATGATCAGATCATGAGGAACTGTATCAAAGGGTCACAATATTAGGAGGGTTGAGAACCACTGTTCTAGAGAGATATAAATGTATGTTTTATAATTCTGCAAGAAGTGATTACTGAACCATTTGACTTACCGTGAAAAGAATTACTACTTTTATGACGGAACAGCCATTGGGAAACATAAAAAATATAAGAATACGTAGGCATTTGGTTATTGTTTTTTTTGTTGTTTGTTTTGTTTTTTGTTTTTTTGGTTTTTTCTTGTGGTTTTTTTTTTTAAAGAATTTCAGCTCTACATTTTAAATTCTCAGTAGAAAGTACATATAAGCTACAATTGTTCTTTTCTACAACAACACATGGTGTCTATCCAAGCCCGCAGCCCTCCTCCCTAAAGGCATCTAAAAGGGTAGTCAAACGTTTCAGTGGCCTCTATCTTTAAACAAAAACGGATGATAGTACTAGGCATAATGAGACATCTCCAGACCAGGTGCACACTAGAGTTCCTGTTGGAAGACTGAAGCTGGTTTAACCCACAAAGCAAGTTTGCACCTGACTCAACACACCACAGCATTAGATGGTTGGCAGTCAGTTCCCCTACCTGCTTGGCTTAGTTTAAAAATCCCAGATCAAAATCTCAGTGGGAACAGTGAGTGGCAAAGTACAGTCTGGCGCCCTTTGGCTCAGGCAACGACTATTGCCAACGTGAATTCAAGGACATGGTGGTCTGTTCTGAGGCATATCACGTCTCCAAAATAAAATCCCTGGCACTTCTTGCTTAAATTGCTCAAAACTATATACTAAAGGGGAAATTCTAGCTATAATTTTAAGGCTAACTATAAGATCTCAGTTTAATTTTGTCTGGTAGTTTCTTTGACTTCAACAAGATTTGCTATACATATGTTTAATGCCAGATATCATGATATCATGGTAGCTTTTCATTCACACGAGGGAAGCGAATGTAGGAAGTAAGACAACAAAAAAGGCAGAAGTGCTAATTTCAAAGTGGCTACAATACAGCAGTTTCCTGAATACGGATGACCACAGGAAAGTAATTAGTATATTTATACAACTGGACAATTACTTGGGTTTATTGTTAACAATTGCAAAAAAAAAAGTGTGTTAATCTACGGTGGATATTGGGGAAATCTGTAAGTTATTATAAATAATAACTGATTTAGAAAAGGCTTTCTGAAAGGGTTAACATTTTAGTTTATCTTAGCTCTAATGTTTCATTACGTTTATTTACAGGAGGTATAAACATATCACCACAGGCACGCAGAAGGCAGAGGTCAAGGTTCATGTGTCACTTCTCTCGCCTTGCCATGTGTATCCTGAGCATCAAGCTCAGGTCATCGGACTTGGCAGCAAGTATTTTCTTCTGTGGAGCCATCTTGCCTGCCCCAAGTTAGAATTTTAAACTACTGTGGGGAACTAGCTTATACTTCAGTTCGTAGGGTGCTTGCATGGCATACATAAGGCTGTTGTGTAATCTCTAGCATAGAAATAAATAAGTAGGGCATATATCAAGCCAGGAAAGATATCAGGACAGTACCACTATGCTTACATTAGCTGCGACACAGCTTCCACAGAGATTTGGAGGAACAAATATGAAGAAAAAAGGAAAGAGATGGATCATGAAAGGACTTTAGTCTACCACAAATGGTGACTGCAAACAACTAGCAGTTGTGACCCGTGACCCTAAGAGTGTAAAATTATCAGCATTATACAGTAGAGAGAATAACCGCATGGTGTTCTCCAGTGAGTTATGGGGAGATAAAAAGAATTCTACCCACATGGAAACAAGTACTAAGTTCAAATGATGATACCAAAAAGAAATAAAGAGGAGTAAAACTGGAAAAAATTACTTCCATTTTAAAATCTTGAAAGAAAACCTTTTCATATTTACATGGGTAATGGTTCCTGTGTTACCTCTTAGCAATGAAAATTAACTGATAATATCTTTCTACAATAAAATTTCCTGATGTGTACTAATATAATTGGCCGCTAGTGAAAAATTTTACTTCCATGAACTCTTTGTGTGAAAAAAACAAAAACAAAAACAAAACTATTCGGTATGCTTAAAAAATTTTGAAGCTTAAAAAAGTATTTTAGAGTTAAGCACAAAAACACTAGGCGTTCTAAAACTGTTGTCTTTCAAAGCCATTTTGAAGAAATAACTTCAGGTTCTGAACTGGTAGATGCGCACATGTGTGACAGACAAGCTACACATGTGGGACAGACTATCTCCGGCAAAGAGGGAACTCAGTATTAAAGATAGGGCTAATTTCAATGATGAGAAGCAGACACAAAGATAATGAACAAACACCTGTATGTTGTACTCATATGGGAGAAAGAAGGTCCCTTATTTAATTGTTTATACTTTTATGCCTTGGCAATAGCCTGGGTTAGATATTGATAGAAAAAATATGACCCCCTTGTAGTATTAATCAGAGCATCAATTCTCTGGCATAATGATTACTAAAGGTTTTGATACTAAAATATTTGTGAAGTAGGATATAATATACCAAGATTTAGAAGACTCTTCCAACCAATTAATTCCTTAAATATATCTGTACAATGAATAAAATGTATAAACAATGGCATTGCTTAGATCATTCTTTAAAGTAGTGACAACTTGGTCACCATGTAAATTCTTAATCATTTTCATTTTTAAATATGTACTCTAGTTCCCTATTAATTGTAGCTTTGAATATTGCAAAGGTCTGTTTGTTGATATTAAGTAATATTTATTAAATTTATAAAAACAGGTTAAATGTTAGTATAGTATAATCTTTATACATACATGTATATAAAGGATATATGTGTACATAGATGGATACACATTATATGTAAACACATACTATACATACATATGTAATTAAAATATGAAAGGAATCTTCACAATTAATTTTTTGAATAAGTTACTTCACTGATTATATTTATTTTATGCATTAATAAATGTAATTTTCAGTCAGACACAAAAAAGAAATATTCTGCACTTAAGGCTGTTGCACAGTGGGAGAAGAGCAAAAAAATTATTTATCCTATGCTATAATTGTGTCATTTTCTCCCCCTCCCCTTTCATTTATTATGAACACCTTCCATGTACACCCCCTACTCTGTCTCACAAATTCATAACTTGCTTTTCTTTAAATGATGATATATCTATACATATTCTTAAATTCACAAGTACAATGTAGTCTGTATAATGCTATCTCTATGGATCTGATCTCAGGGTTACCAGCTGGTATTAGAAAACCAACTGGGGATGGAACTCTTGCCTAAGGAGGTACGCCTTATATCTTGCTCTCAGTTGCCCATAGTTCTGTTTCTACAGGTGAGGCTCCATGAGCATAGGAACGTTCCTCTTCCCTGTTAGACTGCCCATTGGTGTTGGCATTAAGTTGTTGGTCAGGTCTTGTTTAGGCAGCAATGTTGATGAGACTTCATGGGTATAGTCTCTGAGATGTCACGTTTCTGTCTTTTAAACTCCCTTTTAAGGTTATCTGTTGACATTTGTGTGAGGTCCTTTTGGTTTGACTCCTCACCACACTCTTGAGTGATAATGATATTAAATTTCTTAGCCTTTGTGCTAAGAAACACAAAAATAAGACCTTCTTCTCCGTTAATTCAGTAAAAAGTTTCCTGGACTTCGGAGAATGACTGAAGCATGTTTAGAAATCATGTCTCTGCCTAGTCACTGCTCCACTGGGCAAAGTGCCACCATGTTTCAGGATGTCACATGATCTGTGTCTGACTCGAGTAGTAAGTAACTAATCTGAAATTCAGGTGGCCAAATGGGTTTCTAAGCCTGTCTTGTGCACGTGCTTCACATCAAGAAGCAAGTCAGCCACTGTTCCTTTAGCTACAATCATGTTCAACCAAGTTTTATCTCCTTCCCCAAACCCTTACTCTTTTTTTAACACTTAGAAAAGAAGAAACGGTAATTGTAGACACTTCAGTAACTCTGACAAACAGAAAACTATTTTTGAGCCAGGCAATCAGAAGCAGGAGGAACACTGTAAGTCTGAGCTACAATTTGGGAGTCATCTTAAAAGAGAAATGAAACTGGAAAACAATCCTCCATTGGAGTCATCAGCTTTGAACATCTCACACATAATGTAGTTCAGCCAGTAGAAGATGAAGAACGTCCATATAACAAATGGTGCGAAACTCCAGCTTAGTTGTTAGATTGCAGAGTCATTTGAAAATAACATTAAATTAATATTTTCTCCTTTGTTATTCATATAAAAGTATAGGATAGCAACATTTCACAAAATTTCATGCCACAACAGGAATTTCAAATAAATTGACATAATTTCATGTTACTGAGAAATGTGTATGGTTCTTTTTATAAGCATATTTACCCAATTCTCTGTTTCCTTTCTGTCCTTTTATAAACTTGATGTCCAGCACATTAAGCTTCCAAATAAATATGTTTGGCTCTTTTATTAATTGTTTCTAATATTACTGTTACTTTATTTCATTAAAATTCTAAAAAATTGTTCTTAACGGGACTTTGGTGTACTTCATTTCTCTCTATATTAGCTAATGGTTACTGCTTCAAACACAGCCAAAAGCAATTTTTATGTGAAACTTCATTTTATTATTGTCATAAAGATAAAAATTGTAACTTCTGACTGTTTTTGATGACTAGTGGCTGGGTTTAAAGCTACCCTAGTGTTTATGTCTTTGACATGACTCTGCACTTCTTATCTTTGGGTTTCATAATTCTGTAGAACATTTTACTGAAATTTTATGACTAATAAAACCAGTATTTGACATCTTGAATCACATTTTGAAAAATGCATGTTGGTTTGCAAAAGAGTTCCACAATATCCGGGAATGGAGTGACCTGTAGCTTTGTCAGACAGCAGCAACAAAATAATAAAGACAATCTACCAGTTTACAAAGAAAAAGGGCCTGCCCTGGCCTCTAGTCTGATCAGTGGTCAGGAGGTACATGGCTCTGGTCTGTGTTGAGGCAACTCATGATAGGGAAAACTTTGTGAGACAGTAGCCTTCCTAAAAGTCCCCAGTGCTTCTCAACTGCACCATCAAACTGTTACTCAAGGCTTTGGTAAACAATAGAAGGCATTTCCTTACAAGCCACTTGCTAATTACAAAGGGGAAATGTGAAATATTCCTTTACCCCATCCCATTCATTCCCTTTACTTTTTTTTTTCAAGAGAGGTTCCTGAGCCTACTTCATTTCCACCCCAAACCCTATACCAATTATAAAAAACCCCTAATAGATGTCCCTAACCCTGAGGACAAACTTTGTTGGAAGGGGGATGTCGTTTTCTAGAATTACTTCCAGCTTTCGTGGGGGGATGTTATTTCCATGGGATCTTGCAAAAACTAAAATAATGGTTAAGTTTCAAGATTACTATTTGGTATAATTGCAGATAGTCTCTGAGTAGTCAGCAGGCTGGTGGGAAATTGCCAAGTCATCGCAGCGAGCCAGCTGAGCCAAACTGTGTGTAGCTGTGAACTCAGGACCTATTGGACACCAATTTGTTGGTGTACAAAAGAATTCCACAATAGCCCGGAATGGAGTATAACAAAGGTTTATTTATTTGAAGATAAACTCACAGTCCTCTGCATGTGCTGGGAAGTGGAACCGAATCCAGCAGCCAAGAGACCATGCATGCTTTTTGTCTGCATTTAAAATACATGAGACCATGCCCAAAGTGAACCGGCATCTTAAAAGCTGAAGGAGTTGCCAGAGCAAAAGCATTTTTCTTTTATGCATATGTTTGAATTTTAAGTATTTCCCTAGAATTATGGAATTTCACTTTCTGAGCACATTTTTCTTAACAAAAGACAAACCGCTGGAAATATCAATGAGATATCTCAATGAGAAATAAGCTACAAAATTTCACAGACCTAATCAGAAAGCACAAATTCAATTTAGTCTTGTGTTTTTCAGGTACAAGATTCTTCCACATTTCATATTTTATTTTCAGATCACATAAAATTCTTTTCTTAGTTGAAGGAATGCATCAGAAAATATGTAATCCTCTGTGGACAAGCAGGCCTAGAGAAGTATTCCATTAAATATCCCAAAGTAAGCCTATTGGAATTTTCTAAGACTACAAGAGTTGAGCCCACCTAATTAGAAGAGGATTTAGCAAGAATTTTTTCAGGAATTAAAGGTTATGAATTTTTTTTCCAAAGGACAGAAGACAAGTTTATTCTTTTTTTTTTAAATTATTACAGATTTCTGCCTCCTCCCCACCACCGCCTCCCATTTCCCTCCCCCTCCCCCAATCAAGTCCCCCTTCCTCATCAGCCCTAAGAGCAATCAGGGTTCCCTGCCCTTTGGGAAGTCCAAGGACCACCCACCTCCATCCAGGTCTAGTAAGGTGAGCATCCAAACTGCCTAGGCTCCCACAAAGCCAGTACGTGCAGTAGGATCAAAGCCCAGTGCCATTGTTCTTGACTTCTCAGTAGTCCTCATTGTCTGCTATGTTCAGCGAGTCCGGTTTTATCCCATGCTTTTTCAGACCCAGTCCAGCTGGCCTTGGTGAGTTCCCGATAGAACATCCCCATTGTCTCAGTGTGTGGGTGCACCCCTCGCGGTCCTGAGTTCCTTGCTCCTGCTCTCTCTCCTTCTGCTCCTGATTTGGACCTTGGGATTTCCAATGTGGGTCTCTGTCTCTGTCTCCTTTCATCGCCAAGGTTATGAAATTTTAAAATGACCACAACTTGTAAGAAAGCTTGCAGATGAAGCCGTTCTCTCATTCTGAAAAAGAGGTTATAACTTTTCCTTAGTTTTTATACATTTAGTGACAAGTGACATTCACTGTGGCCAAAACGGACTTACAGCAAAAATTATCTAGACATATTGACCTTCATTCAGCTACTTCACTCAGGACTAATTATATACTTGGGATGGGCTGTAGAATCCTTGAGATCTTCAAGTTGAGATATGTGATATGGGATTAAGCAATTGAGAATATAGGTTATAAAAGTTATGAGTATTACAAGTCTTTAACAAGTATAAAATGGTGCTTTGTGACCATATACAAATACCAGGAATTTAACATTTTTCAGAATTCGAGTCTTTTATTTGTAAAACCAGCAACATCCAACACTGTATACAATTGTTTCAAATTATTTTGAAATTTTAAAAATGAGAACCATGATGCATAATCTTCTCATTATGTGTTCTCAAAAAAAAAAATCACTGGCCTCTTGTCTTCTCTTTTCCTGTCTTTTCTCTTTCCTTTTTTTTTATTTCCTTCTTCTCTTTTATCTCTCTAAGCCCTCCCAAATACACTTCCATTCACTCTTTCAAATTCATGGTCACTGTTTTCATTAATGGTTATGCACATCCATACTCCTTCCTGAGTGTGTGTGTGTGTGTTAGCAGCTGAAGTAAAGCATCTACTGAAGTTGCTCAAGTCCTCAATTATTGTTGCATAGCTGTACTATTAATTAGAAACATATTCAAATTATTAAAAATCAAAGTGTCTTATATAGAACACTACAGACATAAAAATAACCATAAGCAAATCAGACCAAATATAAATGGTACATAGTAATTGCTCAGCCTGCCTTTGTAGGAAGAACTTTCCACGTACAAATGTCTTACAATGAATAAACCATTGAGTAAAGTGGAACTATACACGTTAAATTGTTTATAACACAAATAATTAACAAAGTTATCAGTAGTGATGGAATGTCCTCTGTGTTTAAATCCCATTGTTCAAAAGAGTTTTAGCATATTCACTTTATGCTGATAATTTTGCATGGAAAACGGAATATATCAAAGTCACATGAAACAAATTTAGCTTTACAAAAATACTATTTTTTATATTTCATTTGTAGTCATGTAATGCATTACTTTATCCATTACCTGACCAAAAGCAAACTTGGGGGTGGGAGCTTTGGCTGCTAGCCTTAACTGCATTCAGGTGAGCAGGATAACGTTTAAAAAATACTGAAATAGTTCATGAGCCCATGTGCAAATAATCTCCATTTCAGAAACATTTTAAATTATAACGCTGCCACTCACTTGCTTGGGAGCCAAACCTTAGGTAATACGGTGCCAGAGTAGGTAAGAAATGAACCCAAGTACACAACAATATAGATATCTCTTTCCTGGCAGGAAGAGACATTAGAACTTCACTGACAAATGCATACATGGAGGAAGATGGAGAAACTCAAAGGACAAAATTGTAGGATGCCATGTCTTCATTCGGTCCTTCATTCTTCCAGTGACAAGCCACTTATGTTTTGAAAACCTGGAGGAGATGAAGGCTTTCAGAAAGGGGAAGGACTTCAGAATGAGTGTTGCACACAGGATGTGAGACTGTTACTCCCAGCTGCGACTCTTAAAATCAGCCGGGGGCCGAACAACCAATCAGACACCTTTCAGGGTAAGTGGACAAGGTGACTCCACGAGACAGGCAGGGATGAGAATTACCGCTGTGACAAGATTATGCAAGTCTAGTCGGCAACAACTTGAAACAAGTACAAACTATAGTTCTCATCTCCTGGAACCTCATATGTTGTGTTAGCACGAAAGCAAGTTTGAGACTAAATATTTCCTCGTCTATAAAAAGGCAAAAAAAAAACAGAGCGAGGTTAATGAAAATTAGACAGTTTTGGCTTTTCCTGCACTTACCACCCGATTGAAATCTTTTTTTTTTTTAAACTTTATTTTATGTGCATTGGTGTGAAGGTGTCAGATTCCCTGGAACTGGAATTACAGACAGGTGTGAGCTGCCATGTGGGTGCTGGGAATTGAACCTGGGTCCTCTGGAAGAGCAGTCGGTGCTCTTAACCACTGAGACATCTCTCCAGCCCCCGATTGAAATCTTTTTAAAACAGAATCTCGTTCTATAGACATAACCAGCCCAAAACTTGACAGAAGTCTGCCTCGCCCCTTAGGTCTGAGGCCAACCCATCCTTAACAGATTTTGGTCCAAATCAAACCTTTATGGTTTGCAGCATAACCCTAGGATTGTATATATGTTTGGAAGAGAAAAACAGCCCTCTCACAAGGGTAGGGGCGAGTTTTAAAGGAACTGGAACCAAGGTATTATATTGGTTGCTTTTTTGCACTGTTGTGAAAAAATACCTAACCAGCAATTTAGAGGAGCTGAGGTTTGTTTGGCTGGCAGTTTCAAAGGGTTCTGTCCCCCACGACAAGAAGGCACCGTGACTGGAGTGGCTGCTGGGGCTTCCAGCACAGTTCTTTAAAGTCTTGGCAGCCTGGCAAGTCGACAACTCTGAAATCATGAAGTCCCACCTCCAGTGACCCAATTCTTGCTTGCTAGATTCTGTGTTTCAGTGGTTGTGTATCCAAAGAGTGGTTCCATCACCACACCGTGCCACTAGCTGTAGACAAGGTGTTCCCACATGAACTTGTGGGAACATTTCACATTGAAATTCTTGCAAGTGCCCTAAAAACCCGCTAGCTTGCTCCACAGATTTTCAGACTCCACTGATGACACAGGAACCTTTTTTTCAACCAATCACTTCTCGCTGAGGTAATGAAAACGTATTTTTGCCATGTCTTCTGTTAATTAACAAGTTCTCCTTTGTAGTCTTTGATAACACTGACTGAGTGGATTTCTATACCTGTGGATGGAGTATGGGCTTTTGATTAAAGCCTTTCAACTGCTAATTAACAGTCTTTGGATTATAAACAACGTATTCTGTCAGTTCAAATGCAGATACTCCAAGCAAACTGAATGAAGTTATTATCAGATAGCACCATATCTTTGTCTCTGTCTCAATAGGAGAATGGCTACTTGCTGGGTGTTTTTTGGTTGTTACCAGCATGACTCATGGATGCGTAGTGAGAAGCTCTTCAGATGTCAAAAACAACATAGGAGCATCTCCTACAAAAAAAAAGGACCTTACTTTATCTTACACAGTTTCAAATTATCTGTAAGATAAATAAAATTATAAATGAGAATGCTTATACATAGCCAAATCTAATCTTTATCTGTGCTTTATAAAAAACATAACATAACTTCTTTCTCAATCACTTTATCAAAACCTAAGCACACCAACAATACAAATCAATTGCGAGTCAATGGGATATACTGTGGGGTTTTTTGTTCATTTCTTTGTTTTATGTGAATATTTGCTTAGCACGTCAGAAAGAAACATCCAAATTGGCAATGTGAACTTATGTTAGCTGAATCATCAGCATTACATACCTGTTTCTGTCTGTGCTGTATAATCACAGTGATTAGAACCATTATTTTTTTTTCTTGTTTTTTTTTTTTTGAGAAACGGTTTCTCTGTAGCTTTGGAGTCTGTCCTGGAACTATTTCTTATAGACCAGGATGGCCTTGAACTCACAGAGATCTGTCTGCCTCTGCCTCCCAAATGCTGGGATTAAAGGTGTGCACCACTACTACCCAGCTGATAACTATCATGTTTTTTAAAAATCTGGCTATTTATTATGCCTAGTAATTTAATCTATTTATGATATTTTTTATTAAATTTTTTTTAATTAAAAATTTCCGCCTCCTCCCTGCCTTCCTTTTCCCTCCCCCTCCTCCCACTCCCCACGCCCTACTCCCCTCCCCCTCCCTCTCCAGTCCAAAGAGCAGTCAGGATTCCCTGCCCTGTGATATTTTATAATATGAAATACATTCATTCATACTGAATCGGTTCTCTTATTTTCTTTCATGTTAAAAATCCTGCTTATACCGCTTATACCTGCTTATATCTAATATGTATAATTTTACACTTCCTTCACAGGGCAGGGAACCCTGACTGCTCTTCAGACTGGAGAGGGAGGGGGAGGGAAGTGGGTGTGGGGAGTGGGGGGAGGGGGAGGGAAAAGGGAGGCGGGGAGGAGGCGGAAATTTTTAGTAAAAAAACATAAAATAAAACATTTATAAAAATATCCAGTAAAGTTGGAATGTTAATAAAGTTTAAAAAAATCCTGCTTATAATTTTTAAAAATTTTGTGTGTAAAAAGGTAACTTTCTAGTTTGATTTCATTGTAAAAAATGTTCTTGCCTTCACACACTATCTGAAGGTTAAAATATAGGATAATACACTTTCTGAGCCCACGCTCTACTGCTGTGATGAGACACCATGACCACAGCAACTCTTATAAAGAAAAGCACTTAATTGCTGCTTGTTTTGAGTTTCTGAGGTCAACTCCACAGTCGTGACGGGGAGCATGGCAACATGAAGGCAGATATGGTGCTGATGCTGAGAGTTCTGCATCCAAGTATGCAGGCAGCAGAAGGCAGAGCTGTTGACCCTGGCTTGGCCATTTGATTTTTTTTTTTTTTTTTTTTTTTTTTTTTTGGTTTTTCGAGACAGGGTTTCTCTGTGGCTTTGGAGCCTATCCTGGAACTAGCTCTGTAGACCAGGCTGGTCTCGAACTCACAGAGATCCGCCTGCCTCTGCCTCCCGAGTGCTGGGATTAAAGGCGTGCGCCACCATCGCCCAGTTGGCTTGGCCATTTGAAAACCTCAAAACCCAGTCCTAGTGACGCAGTTCCTCCAGCAAGGTCACATGTATACTACAAGGCCATACTGCTTAATTCTTCTCAATTAGTATTAATCATTCAAGTACATGAGCCTATGGGACGATTCTTACTCAAACCACCACATATACTAACTTTACAAAAAGCTACTCAAGACAGGTGTGCATATAGTGAACCTGACAGAAGGAAATGAGCAGTTTCTGAGGGGAAGCTAAAGACATCATTTGGGAGGCTTTCCACTGGTGATCCAGAGATGCTCCAAGGAAACAATTGTTCCTGAAGACTGTCAGATTAAGGGAGGTAAGAGCCATGTTGACTGAACTCTTAATCTCATTTAACAAGAGAGGAAGTAGGATGGGTGTGACAGATGCACAGATAAATGTGAAAAGAACAAACAAATGTTAGTTTGCCAAAAAAATGCCTAAAAGGGCAACACAGAAAAGTTTTATTCAAGACGATTGTACTAAAAAAATAGATGAGAATATAGTATGAACCAATTCTATTGCACAGAGAAATGTGGAAGACTTTTTAAAGGCTAAACGCAGAAATCTTTAGTAATACAACTTGGTAAATGATGTATCCAAGTGGAAAGTAAAATTTCCTATATCTTCTGGGCAGGGTGATTTTATACTGTAGACTAAGATACTTCTCAGAGGTTGGTCCACATCTTATCACAAAAACTAGGACCAGAGTGCAATACTTCTTCATGTTTACGTTTCAGAGACACAAAAGGCTTTTCTGGATTATAACGCTAATGTGTGCTTGCTAAATGACTTATATTTCATTGAAAAAAATCACAGTTGCAAATTCCCTAAGCATAAATAATAGAACGGAGGTCCAGACCCAGAGTCGGAAAGGAGGCTGTCTAGAGTTTAATCAAGAAGTTGAAAGCTATAAGAAATCCTCCAAATTGGTTCCCCTTTGAGTTACAGCTTCTCCCAATAAAACCTTAATTAGCCCAAAGTTATTTAGATGGCTTCATTTGAAGATGGATGTGATTATGTTTTGGATCACTGACCCCGATTTCTTGGTCTAATTTTTCTACTTGGAGAATGAAGCAAAGGTCAATCACCAGATGAATTCTGTCAGATTTGAAGAAGGAGCATGACTAATGATAATGTGAACAAGATAAGCTGAGATCTGTCAAATAAGGTCCTTGTACCATATTGGCATCACAACTTATTGAATGACATCACATTTTGTTGAAATGTAAGCCTTGCCCCATGTCAGTGAACAGAAATAAATTTCAATGATCAAGCAATATCCTCAATTTTCCTTTATAAAATTCAAATTCATTAGACAGTATACACATTTTAAGTATCTCCTAGAGGGAATGTATTTCTGATACTCTTTGATTTAAAATAGACTTTCACGTGTATAATACTGAATTGATAAGGTACTGGGCTTTACTTTAGAAATATGCATTATATTTTTTAAATTTCGGGAAGTATTTTTAAGGCACTCCTTGCTATCTCAAGATGAAATTTTCTGTGTGAGAGAGAGGCTTAAACCTGAGTGGAATGTTCTCTTATGAAACTGTTAAGCAAGGATTCATTTATCCCTTAGGATAGAGACAATTGTGTCTATGCAGATCTGACTATATTTCTAAATTCCCCACGGCAAATCCCCAAACACCAATAGCAAGCATTTGGAAAAATATTATTTCTTTTCCTCTCTTGTTATTACTTACATATATAATCTACCCTTCATACCTGTCCCTTAGTGGTTAGATAAATACAAATACAGTTCTTATAGAACATCAAAGCCAGACTACATTTTCTGTGTAAAGATACAAAATAATCATTTTAAAAAAGATTCCTCTTACTAATCTTTGTTTATTCTTCTGCACAGACATGATCCTACAGGTAGCAACATATTTTGAAAACCTATCAAGTATATGAGTAAAACAATAATATTTGTATTATATACCAACCTTTTAAGTTATGAAAAAAGATTACTTGGCACATAGAAAAAGGAATTTGATCATTCATAATAATAATAATAATAACTCAGCTTATTCATCCTCACATTTTCTGCAAAATTTAAACAAAAACTGTTTAAAGCAAGAAATCCTTTGTCTGAAAGGGAAGCCTGAAGAGTCGTGATTTTGTTAGAGACACTTCATAACCACCCTGTCAGCTTCCCAACGTAACAAACCCAAGAAACTTGGAGGTCAGGGCACAGACAAGGGATCTCAGTCATGTCGTTTCCTGGTGCATTTCTTGCTTGTTTCCTGTGTGGCATGGAGAATGACATACTGTCCCTACTCCACTCTTCTTATTAAAATAGTTGGGTGCAATTGTAAATTTGTTCCTAGCCCTTCTTATAATGACAATTAAAATTTGTATTGCTCAACCTTTGTTCTTTTACAATTACTTGGCAGTTTTTGTTTTCCTACGTTTTAGTCCTCTTCATCACTGCCATTTTTAGTAGGAGAGCAAAAAATGTACACACAACTTCATCCTGCGGGGTAACAGTTGTATCTTTCCTCCATTTTCGAAATGATGTCCGTCTATTAAGATACTTACTGAATTTCATTGGGTAAAATCATCCTGATGAAAATCATATAATATCAACAATTTAGCAATAACTGAAAGTGGTTTTCCTTTCTAGTTGTCATCTCTCAGCAAGAATCCTAGCTCTCAAAAAAAAAAAAAAAAAGAATCCTAGCTCTCTTGGACTCTTCCTCAATAACTTTCTTTGGGGCTGTGTTGCTCAGCTGATCACTTTTATATTGCCTATGACTTGCTATATCCACGGCCAAAGTTGTCAAGACTCACACCGAAGGTAGGACATGTCTGCTGCAGGTACCAAGGCCCAGAGCACATCCCCTACTCCCACGGGGAAGCCAGTGTGAACACTTCTGCACCTGCAGTTCAAGCATCACGCCGCACCTGCAAGGCACGCGCTGTGCTTTCAATGCCTGGTGTGAAGTTTAAAGCAACTCCCGTTAGAGTCTTTCCCCCCTTTCTCTCATTGCAGATATTTTTTCTGCCTGAAGTTAGATGCAAGCTGATGGGTATAGTTCACAGATAATCTCAAGAGAGCCAGCGGCATAATCTCTAATGGGTATCCGCCTGATATAGATGCAGTGTCCTTAAAGCAAACTTGTACTTCTTATTCTTCTTTCTTAGACCAGAAAATTTTCCTTCTCCCTGAGGAAATAGGATATAAGTGAGAAGCTGTCATGGCTTTCTTCACTCATAATAAGGGTCAGAGCAGACACTCCTGTAACAAATTACATCCTAACAAGGGGAGCACTGTACGATTTGAAAGCCTCAACAGCAAATATCCAAAGGCCAAGAGAAACTATTTTTCTGCTTATGTTTAACATAGAATGGTCAGCCATAAGTGACTGGATAATGGCCTGAGGTCTAAAGAAAACAGACTCAGGATGAGGGAGAGACAGAAAGGTACGTCTACTCAGGGTTCTCTTTAGCAGGCGACCACTCTCCACTCTCGGATAAATGGCAGGATTCCTTCCAGAATGAAGGTATGATTGCCTAGTACCTGACAAAGTTAGCCAGGAAGCTTATTTTTGGCCAAACTTTATGCAATAATGCAATGAAAAGTTGGCTTATTTTGGAGGAGAGGGAGTTCAGTTTTTGTGTCCTGTCTGTGGTCATCTCCTGCAAGACAAGCAGGGGAAAAAAACATAGAAAAAGACAGTAAGACTGTTTGGGGTACTGCTTCTGAAGCCTTCAAACCTCCTTTAGTTCAAAGTGTCAATCATTCAAATGCGCCACACTTGAGTTATTGTACTCTGGTCCAAGTGCAGATGTTCACGATTGATTTGCCCCAGGCCACACCACTCCTTCTACAATGAACTAAATAATGAGATAAGGCTAAATCCTATTCTGAGTATCTTCTTGGCTGTAGCATCCTTCAATAAAAGGACATTTCAAGTCTCCTACAGCATGATTTATTGATGTTTGCTTAACTTTGTCTGGTTTTCTGTTACTATCAGCACTTGGCAGAAAAATAAAATAGTTCCTTCTTCCTGATTAGTAAGATTCTCTGTCTGAGTTGAACTTAAGGGAGTATCAGGGTTTCTATGCCCTCTAAACAGTAAGAACTAAAGAATTCCACTCTCAAGAAATCAAAGAAAATATATTCCAAGCTATAAACAGAAAATTAAACAAATTGTTACCAAAAATGCAAAGCTTGAAGGTACAGTTCAGTGGTGGAATACTTTTCTCATATGCAAAAGTCCCTGGATTCAAGCCCCTCTACGGTAAACACAACAGATTTCAAAAATAATTTGAACTTGGACCATTCTGTTTTATTTTATATTTTAATTATTTTTTACATAAACTCTAAACTGAAAAGCATAATTTTATATTTCCATTATAAAAGGAAATTGTAAGTTATAATCTAGATGTGTTGGCACAGGCCTATCATGAAGCAAGAGGTTTATGAGTTCAAGGCTCATCTGAGCTATCTGATGAGATTCTGTCTGGAAAAAAAAAAGATAAAGTGCAAAATTATCAGAAGTAAATTTTGAAAATCTATTGATTTAATGGGTTGCAATTTTACAATTGCTTTAATTTAGCAATAAATTGTAGCACAAACAATTAAAACCCAGAGACATATATAAGGGTTAAAGCTGAAAATCAGAGAAGCAGAATGGTTCAATAACCCTGAAAATAGTATAGTGGTGGCAAGTATACCATATACCATGTTTGCCAAAGGTCTCTAATTGTACTTAACATCTCAACAGGAGGGAAATTTGCCTGGTACTGAAAGCTTTCCAACTACCCAAAGCTAGTGAATTCATGGGTCTTGGAGGATAGCCTACTACTACCATCATACTAAACAAACATTATATCTAAGTATATTCTAGATATTTTATTTTATACCCACAGATACGTGTAGTTCTCACTCCTCACCAAAAAAAAAAAAAAATTCTTTTGAAACAGACAGAAAAAATGACAGAAAACGACAACCGAACAAGATACAGAGTTGATGAGCCCACTTCCAATGGAAAAATCTACAAAACAAATTCAAAATACGAGTGAACAAGGAAACCACCAATGGACAGGCTGCATATATATAAAATAACAATCAATGTAAACAGAGGCCATGGATTTGAAAAGGAGCAAGGAGAGGTGAATGTAAAAGTTCAGAGGAAGGAATGGGAATGAAGAAATGTAATTATATGAGAATCTTAAAAAAATCTTAACTCCCAGATTCAAGGCTCAGAGTTCATTTAAGAAGAGGGACAGAAAGTTGTAGGAAGTCAGGGATTTTGCTGAGATTGTGTCTCCTAGGAGTGTCTGGAGTGTCTCTTAATCCAGAGAGTCTCAACAGCATGACTGTCTAAATAGGAGCTGATCAAGGACAACACCAATAGACATGGATAAGAGAAAGCCTCAAGCTTACACAAATAACTATAGACATCTAAGGAATGATTTCATGTTTTAAAACACCATTAATTAGCACTGCTTTAATGATATCACTTCATGCATCAATTGGTCCAGACTTATTTTACACAATGTTTCTAACCAGCACGTGGGCTAAATAGTCTTAGTCTGGTTCAATGATAATAGCATGAGAACAGTGAAGTATAATGCTGCATAAAGAATATCTATAAGCCACGGAGTGCCTAAGACTGTCTTCAAACCACCTGAAGTGGTCCATTTCTTCCTATTCTTTTATATTGAATTGTATGCAGTTAACAGCAGAGCCCCAATCTCAATCAGGTTCCTTGAATGATTATCAATTGGAGATAGCTTCTGGGTTAGTGATGGAGGCTTGAGCCCACTCTTCTGCTAAAATAAAAATAAAAATAAAGCGATATCCTTTCCTTTGAAAAACAGAGAAATAAATCGGTTCCTTCAAGAATTTTTTGGACAGTGGTATAGGCATTTGTTTTGTTTTGCTTTGTTTGTGATAGGGCCTCATGTAGCTCAGTCTGGCCTCCATTTTGCTATGGATCAGAAGTTGAATTTCTGCCCTTCTCACAACCACCTCAAAGGTGCTGGCATAGAAGTGTGTCCTGCCATCTCAAGTATTATGCAGTGTTGGGGGTGGAATATTTCAATTTGGCTTACTCCAGCCTAGGCAAGCACTTTACCAACTGAGTTAATTGGATTGCTGTTTTTTTCTCGTACATTTTCAATTAAAAAATGTATGCAATATATTCTGATTCTGGTTTTCCCCTCCCTCGACAACCCTTCCCCCAGACCCTTCTCACTTCCACACAGTTCTCCCTTCTTTAGAAAACAAATAGACAAGCAACAAAGATCAGGATAAAAATTTAAAACACACACACATACAAAAATGTCAAAAAATGTAAAATCAAGAACTACAATATATAAGAAAAAGGTCAGTAAGATAAAAAAAAAAATCCCCAATGAAGCAATTTGAGGTAAAAATCCTACAAAAAATAGATTGCATTTGCTTTGTGTGGGTCACCAATCCTGGGCATGGAGGCTACATTTAAATGTGGTTAATATACCCAGTGAAGTGTCATTGAAGAAAATGATTTCCTTTAGAAGTTGGTATCAGCCGGGCGGTGGTGGCGCACGCCTTTAATCCCAGCACTCGGGAGGCAGAGGCAGGCGGATCTCTGTGAGTTCGAGACCAGCCTGGTCTACAAGAGCTAGTTCCAGGACAGGCTCCAAAACCACAGAGAAACCTTGTCTCGAAAAACCAAAAAAAAAAAAAAAGAAAAAAAAAAAAAAAAAGAAGTTGGTATCAATTGCAGATAGGTTCTTTGTTAGGGGTGGGAGCCTCCCGAACCACTTCCCACCTGCAAAGGTTCAAGTCCAAAGAAGACTTATTACGGACAAGGGAAAGTGAATTGCTAAATTAAAAAAAAAAGTTAATCACTCCAGTTATATCCTGTGGGGTGAAAACAAACTACCATACTAGTTTTACAGAGACACTAAAGTTCTAAATGCTTGTTCCTCGGCCCCATCAACTTGTATGTTAATAATTGTGCACTTTAGAGCCCTTTGTCATTGGTACTATGATGACAATAAAGTTACTAGTTCTGAATTTCTTGCCTTCATTGAGGGGAGACTCAGACACTGAAGCCATGCCCACAACTTAATTCTCAATGCCTTCAGAATAAGAGTCTTCATAGGTCAAGAAAGATAATCAGTTCACTGAATATTGTGATGTTTTTATTTTCTCAGAGATAATGTAATTCCTAAAGGTCTCTAGCAGGCCTGAGCATTGCAAACATGGTCTCCCCTGTTCCCTCCTACTTGCTAAATCATTAGATTACATTTTTAAACTATCCAGCGAGATCTGTTTCCTTATTTGGTCATTTTGTTAGACCTGAATCATTCCTGAGACTGATCACCAAGGTTCAACTATAAAATAATTAAGGTCCAGCAATCAAAAATCCCCATTTGGTTGCCCTTACTAAAAGACCCAGTTAGAGCTTACCAGCCCATCCTCGCTCATTGTAGCACAGACCTCTCCTTTTTTCCTCTTAAAATTACCCCTGCAAAGCCATTTGCTGTTGTTTCTACCCTATTCAGATTCAGACTCCTTGTCTCTTTGTCTTGCTTAATGAGTCATCTCTTCATGTTGGAAATTGGTGCTTAGGAATGGTCTGTGCATAATGCAGGGCCCAGAGGGGAGCCCCTGGTAGTGCACAGGTCCCTTCAATTCAGCAATAACATGTGGAATATGATAATTGAAAATGAGAGGAAGTATAATGTTCCTTAAAAAAGGAAAAATTCCACCCTACATTATATATATTCACTCATGAATGTGCATTTTAAATTTCTAAATGTAAATTAAAATTATTAGAACATGTTTAGTATCAGAGGAAAAATAAACTGAGGTGGTAAAAATTAACTACTTATAGTTTTTCTAATAAAATAGTTAAGCATTGCCCCCTGTGCCACCTACAGTTTTTTCTTTTCTTTTCTTTTCTTTTCTTTTCTTTTCTTTTCTTTTCTTTTCTCTTCTCTTTTCTTCTCTTCTCTATTCTTTCCTTTCTTCCTTCCTCCCTCCCTCCCTTCTTTCTCTTTCTTTCTTTCTTTCTTTCTTTCTTTCTTTCTTTCTTTCTTTCCTTTTCTGTTATATTTTTTGCTCTATAGATTGTGTTAGTCTTTAGCCTCAAGAGAGAAAAATCATTTCCATAATTCCAAATTTGAAGCAAGCTTTAGTTAAATCCTGGGACTTAAAAGGGCAAAACCCTGGGGATAAAGAGGGTACAGAAATTGTGGGAGTGAACAACCAATGACTGATCTAGCTTGAGACCTATGCCATGAGAGGAAGTTCACCCTGACACTTGCCGCAGGCCAGGAACCAGAGACAGGATGACCCAGAGACCTAGGCTAGAACCAAACACAACTAGCAAAAACAACAAAAAGGAAAAAGTTAATAAAATGATTTCGAATGACACGCTGCTATGCTCCTAGACAGAAGCCTGGAATAGTTGTCATCAGAGAAGCTTCATTCAGCAACTAATGGAAACAGATGAAGAAACACGTAGCCAAACATTAGGTGGAATTTTGGGGAATCCTGCAGAAGATGGGGAGAAGTCAAGGAGAGCACAAGAAAACACACAGAATCAACTGACTTGGGCTCATAGGGGCTCTCAGAGACTGAACTGATAATCAGAGAGCCTGCATAGATCTGACATAGGCCCTTTGCATGTGTGTTATGGTTGGATAGCTGAGTGTTCTTGTGGGATTCCTAACGGTAGGAGCAGGTTATGTTCCTGAATCTTCTGCCTGCTTTTGGGACCACTCTCCTACTCACGGGTTGCCTCAGCTAGCCTTCAATACGAAGGGAGGTGTCTAGTCTTATTTCAAATTAATATACCATGTTTGGTTGCTATCCCTGGGAGACTTGCACTTTTCTGAAGGAAAATGAGAAGTGGACTGGGGTTAGGGGGTCTGGAAAGGAACTGGAAGGGAAGGAGAAACTGCAGTCAGGATGTAACATATGAGATAATAAACTTTTTTTTCAAAGGCAAAACCAATCATTCATTATGTTTCCCATCGGGTCCAATCAGGGGCAAGCATGCATCCTGACATTTCCTGCCTATGTACCTCCCACCAATATGTGATCAAACATAGCAAGTATAGTAGTTTTAAACAAACTCATTTAAAGGAATGAAAATATGTGGTTTATTATTTTCTAAGAATGACAGCTTCCAACATTCCAGGAAGTTATTTTGTCCTTGGGCAAGTAGGGTTTACAGATTAACCTTGGCTCTTACATCATGCCTCCCCCCCCACACACACACCTCTGATGAGTTATATCCTGAGTTAAATCCTTGATTCTGTAATTGGAACTTGTTTATATTGGGGTCCAATAACCATTATCTTAATGGTGCCCAGACAGGAAATAAAAGGGTCAAAAGTCTTGTGATGGGTGACATCATAGTTACTATCTTAAAAGAGTCTGGAAATAAAAGGGATACAAATCATTCATTTCATTTCAGGTCTCTTTTTGCAATGTTTCTTTGAGTACATCAAGGATGTAATCCCAAATGGTTTGTATAGAAATGACAATTTTCTCTTAAAGTCATATTGATACCTCCTTGTTCTGAGCAAAGCCTATCACATTGTAGAACTATTTCAGCTAAGGACTCTACCTGTTGACAGATTGGGGTCTATTTGGTTTGAACAGTTGTCTTTCATGGTATGCCAGTTGGGAACCATTTTGGTAGCCTATGCTAGGGAGTTTCCTTTTGACTTAGAATTTCAGCTTATTGGAGGAGAAGGAATGAGTTATTCCCTTATGTAAATACTTCCAGCTAAAACTAGAAGGTTGTTTTCAGGGCCCAGGATTGTTCAAAGACTAGCCAGAGGCTGTGCAATGGGGCATTTAGACACATCTGGTTAGCTGACCCAGCGGAAGAGAAAGGGAGCAGTCACATCCGCTGAACTGATTGACATCAATTTTCAGCAAAGTTCAGAGCTCAGCAGTTTGTAGTCTGCAGCTGATGTCTGTTGGCCAAGGGGAAATTTGCTGAGACGAATATAGACTAAAGACAGAAGTTAAAGCTTAGGAACTTAAAGAAAAATCTTACATTTGGAACTTCCAGGGCTACAGTCCTAGTAGTTAAGGGAGGGGAGGAGTCCCACGATGGGAAAGAGATCCCATCCCATAGACAGGAGAGGAGACTTGGGCTGTACTTGTCTGTAGACCATTTGACCTATGTTTTATGACTTCCTTGATATCCTAAGCTTACATGAATTTTTAGTATACAAAAAGAAATAAAAGATTCAGACTGATTAGCATGATCATTGTTTGCAATCTGTACTGAAATCCGTATTGTAGAAACAACAGCTAACAGGTGTCTGTAGAAATCCAAAGTATAACAGCAACATAGACGAGGGAGAAGTCTGAAACATTTTCCTTGTTCATATGAATGAAATAAAGCATGCATGGGTAGTTCATATAAGATGGTTCTATTGAACTTGTCCTTATTGGATTTTATAATCTATGTTAATGAGGATGACTGACCAGGTCTCTTCCTCAAGAGGGCACCAGATCTCATTACAGATGGTTGTGAGCCACCGTGTGGCTGCTGGGAATCGAACTTAGGATCTTTGGAAGAGCAAGTGGTGCTCTTAACCACTTGAGTCATCTATCCAGCTATACCACAAATCAATTTTTATATCTCTATAGCTTGCATTTATACATCTTAGAACTTCTTAGACCCTCATAATTTGCATAGATTTTAAACACTTTTTCATCTAGTCATTTCTGAGACATGACTGGTTTTTATTGAGAACAGTCATTGCAAGGCATGCTCCATTAGTAAAAGTTACACCTGAAAACTGTTCTTTAATATGAAGTCTGTCAGCAAGGCAGTTCTGGCTACCTGTTCTTACTTAACAGGTTCCAGGTGGAGTTGTCATTGAGCTCCATCACCTTTTTGGAGGACTTGTGGACCACTGTTAAGAACTGGGGATCTCTGTCAACCATAGTAAGCTTTATACATTAAGCATCTTAATACCATATTCAACAGACCTCTAACTAGTTTGAGGATAATTTCCTATTAAGTATATCTGAGTTAAGTTTTGCTTGTGTTTAGTTACTTGCTTTAGGGTATACCTTGAAAACATATACAGGAGGCTAGATAAAGCTTTTTCGTATAATTAACTGTGTTAGTACTTAGTGTGACTACAAGTATAGGTCTTAATTGAAGCTCTTTTAGTACCAGAAGAAAAATTTTAAATCCTGAATATAGTCCATAGGGAGAATGCCAGCTTTACATTCCTGGTGCACCATTACAAAATATCACAGTTTCTTGTATGACTGAGTTTCAAAAAAGCTCCAGCTTCACAATGTTAGCAAACGCAAAGAGGTCAAAGGTACCTTCTCAAATGAGTCTCTGTTAGCCTGAGTAAACCTTAGGTAAGAAGAGACTCTGCCAAGATGCTTAGGTCATTGTTTTGCTACATCATAAGATAGAAATACCTCAGTCTCTGGTTGTAGCGAGAATTCCGATAGGTCTCAATAATAAAAACACAGAATTAGATATCAGGGTGAATTCTGGAAGATGATAGAAGTAAAGGAGCCAGACTCTGGAGAGACTTTTTATCTTTTCCAAATCCTCAGACCAAAGTGGGCAAGATCCTGTCTCCATGAATCCTCAGATTGAACGGATGCACTTCTGTTTCCTGCCACCTTATATTCCTCTCTCGGCCCAGCCATATCCCTTCCTGTCTCTACGTTCCCAGTGCTGGGATTAAAGGCGTGTGATGCACAGTACTGGGGCTAAAGGTGTGAGCCACCATTGCCTGACTGGATTAATCTTGTGTAGCCCAGGGTGGCCTTGAACTCACAGAGATTCTTCTGCCTCTGACTCCCATTGTGCTGGGATTAAAGGTGTGTGCCACTATGGCCTGGCTTCTATGACCAACTAGTGGCTTGTTCCACACTCTGATCCTCAAGTTTTATATGTTAGATCACAAATCAAATATCACCACATCTGGTGTTTAATGTCTGGTGCTCAGAGCTGTGACCCGAAAATTTTAGTTTTTCATTTATCTATTTATCAAGATTACATATTAATCAAAACATAATGATAAACTATTTTATAAATTTAAAATTCTCATAGCCTTGTAAATTTAAATATTTTAAAGGCTTTTCCTTAAATGTATGCCTTCAGGCCAGAAGAGGGTGACAGATCTCATTACAGATAGTTGTGAGCCACCATGTAGTTGCTGGGAATTGAACTCAGGACCTCTGGAAGAGCAGCCAGTGCTCTTATCCTCTGAGCCACCTCTCATTCTTTTTTATACATCTCAAATCACCTTCTCCTTATCACCAATTAAGCTTTCCCATCTTTACACAAATGAACCTTAAAGCCCCTGGAGATGCATAGGAAGGAAATTGAAGAAGCAGGGTGTGATTCATAGAAACAAGAGAACATGAAGCAGCCTAGGGGAAGGGAGAACAATCAAGAAGGATTGGGGTTCCCAATCCCATAGAGTACAGTTGTGGGGTGAAACCTCATTCTTCTGGAATTGGAGACAAGGCAGTTGATCTCTGTGTCTTCTGAAACTTAAGGAAGCAGGATCCTGTTGGAGTTGCTGTGTATGAAGGAGGATTATCTTGAGGTGGAGGGGTAAAAGGTTTGAGGTGGGATAAATGAAACCTATGAGTACGGCCCTCAAGATTAGCAGCTGTTGGAGTTACAAGAATTACTTTTAAGGGCCCTGCCATTTAAGGGAAAGGGGTGAGGAGTATTGATCTTGAGGAGAGAGAAAGACATAAACCCTAATGTTGATTAGGGATGGACAGAGGTTAGAGCATGGTCAAGGTAGGGAGTGATGGATAAAGTTCCATAGGAGAGAATGGGGATGACAGGGTAAGGGGTGATCAGGGAGAGGTGAGGGCTTGGATGGGAGGCCAAGGGTAAGAAAAGGCTTCCCAATGTGTGTTCAAAGGGTAAGATGGAAAGGACCAGAATACATCAAATATAAAAGAAAACATCAATGATAAATGATTATAGACCTTCCTTTTGGGGTTTCTAGGTTTGTTATATTATTAGATCTCCTGTAGTAACTGCAAAATATTTACCAAAAAGAAATCAATAGTGAACTCAAAATTGTTTAATGGCTATACATACATTAGGAGTTTTTGAGGAACCATATATTGAGGAATCATATATGCATTGTACATACATGATCACATGTGTGTATACATGATCTTTGTAGATCCACATTACTAGATGGCTTTTATTAATGTGTTTTCAACAATGTAGATAACATTTATTGGTTCTTTGATTGTTTGGGAAATGCTTTGACCATGTTTCATCCTCACAAGAAGCCTTCGGAGCAAGTTCCTCATTTCCCCATGGAAGTAAAGAAATACATGCAGTGCAACCATGGCAATAATGTCTCCCTATGCTATGCATTTACGGTTAAAAAGAGGTTAGCAGTCTGGTATGTTTGAGTTATAAAACTATTAAGTAAAACAAGACATAATTCATTGCTAATTGGATTGAGGCCTATAGGGAAAGAGAAGTCACTAAGGATGGAAACAGACATGGCAGATATGAATGGCTTCATAAAAAGGAGAAAATCAGATTCAGCTGTGAGACATGGACATAAAAATATGATAAATTTACAAATGAATGATATTTTAAGCAATGAGAAGAGTGTAATTATAATTATAATCAGATATAAGGACACAGTGGAACAGAAATTTTTCATGAATACATCCAATCTGTACCTTTCCCCCAAATATGGCAACTATCTCTCTCATTTAGAAAACAATTCTAAAACCTGTACAAAGAATATCTTCAAATTTTCTTATCTATTCTACATTTTCTTATAAAATTCGACCCAGAAAATGTATATCAGTTGATTACAGTAATATTAATCGTTTTACCTTGAAATATACAATAAAATATAAACTTATCATTTAAAAATCTAATTTTCAGTGTATGTATTTACCTTTTTTCTTGTACTAGAATGAAATATTCAAAGTCAGGAACTTTATAAAGAAAAAAATTAGCTTACAGTCTTGGAGGCTAAATATATATGAACAGTACAATGTTGCCTCTCTGGCACCATTGCAGGGGTGAGCACCTGTTAGAGGGAGATGTCACCTTCCAAAGCAGGAAGGCAGGGTCAGAATCAGAGATCAGGTTTTTGTTTTGTAGCAATTTTATTATGAAAACTATTCACAGCCCCTTAAATTCTTCATAAGGCAATATTGATGATGACTTTCCCACAGGGTCTCATGTCTTAAAGGCTCTACGTATCCATACTAGTATACTGAAGACTACCATTCCAAAGCAGAATCTCTTGAGAAAGGAGTATGTTCAAACTCTACCACCTTGACTTGTCTTCCTACTGGGTGATACATTTATATTATAACAATATTAGGCAAGGGGCTAAGCAGATGGTTCAGCAATTAATAGCACTTGCTATTCTTGAACAGGATCCAGGTTCAGTTCTCAGAATCCATCTTGTGATTCACAACCATCAAAACCTCAAATTTCAGGGGATAAAATACCCTCATCTAGCCTCAGTGAGCACTAGGCGCACACACGTGCACACTATACATGCAGGTAGAATACTTATGCACCTAAAATAAATAAATCTTCGAAAGATAAACATATTGCACAAAACAAAGTATAATTCCGTGTTGACTAGGTTGCTATCAGACCCACAAGAGAAGGGAAGCCACTGTGAATGAAAACAGGCTAGAATGATCTCATGAAGAAAAAAAAATTAAACAACTGAATGGCCACACTCTCTCTTTGGAAGTAGAGACTGTGCACATGTGATATGGGAATTGTGGGGTTTATAGTATGGAAACGATTTTAGGGATGGAAAATTCCAGATGCAAGGAGTTTCCATACAGTCCGGATGTGGTATATATCAGTGGGGTTTTGTGTGACTATCACCTTACTAGAAGATTCCATAGGTACTATCAACTTTTCTGTCTTTACTTTCTCAGTCTAGCGTAGGGTTTTTTTTTCTTTTCTTGTTTTTGTAACAAACCCTTCAGAGAGGCCTTCTTCAGTTTTTCTAATTCTCATCTTTCCTGGAAACCTTTTACACTGCTCTCTGAAAAATATTATTTCTTTTTTGCTTAGCTTTCGTGTAAATTTAAACTGATCCCCAAATCCTTCCTCTGTCCCTAGTTCTTTGCCTCTATTGAGGTAAATCTTCCTTGAGAATGATTCTCTCTGAAGACTTTTCTAAGAGAAACTATATTTCATGTTTCATAAGCCATGGTCACCTGATACCCTATTTCTATGCTCTACCATTAACAGATACCTTTATTGCATTCTCAAGGTATTAGAAAATCTGTCTTTGTATCGTAGATTCTAATAATATACTGCAACCTTGGAACCTTACACCCCATAATTCTATTAATCGTGGTCTACTTCCCCTTGAACCACACATATTTGCCTTTATAACTTCTTTCTGGCGAGTATCCAGCACCATTATAATGCAGCTTTTTTTCTTTTGTGTTTGCTGATAGCATCCTGACCTTGAATATGCAAAGTTGTCCACTCTAGTGTATTTTTACAAGCTATCCCTGTTTCAGTCAAAATAATTCAGCTATGAGTAAAAAGCAAATACAATTTCTCTTAAATAATAGGACTGCATTATTTAATATAAATAGTTAAGGAATATCAGGATGATTGGTTGATTCAGAGTCGATGAATGGAATCAAGTTCATGAATTCTTTCCATCTTTTGATTCAATCATGCATCAGGCTGATGCCAGCCCGAATCTAATCCTTATGCTGCTAGGATGTTTGTTTGCTAGTTGGAATCAAGGAGATACTTTCTTTTTGACATCCAGAGTTGAATTCTCATCTTGTCCAAGAAAAGATATCAATTTCTGTTTCACAACCTTTCAGAAGGACTGTCAAAGTCTCAGTCTTCAGAAAGAAGCAGAGCTGCACAACCTCCTCCCTAAGTCAGTGATTAAGGAGAGGGAGAAGCAATTACTTTGATCCATCAGGAACAATCAAGGACACAAGCTTGGAGTCAAGAATAGGGTTGCCAGAGAGATTCGTGTAAGTGGATAATATTCAGAGAGCTAAGCGTTCTGAAGATTTCCTATTCTAAACACAAAGCAGAGGGTAGATACTACCGATGGCTCCTTGTCTACCCAAGAACCCACTTAAACTTATCTTACCTTTCACCTCTATGGAAATCCTAGGACCTTACCATGAGCAGTTTGAGAATCTCTCAGATTGTTCTGCGAATAAAGGACAATGACAGTAGCCAAATTACTAAATGCATCTGATTACTAATTCATATGAGAATTAGGTTCGAGTTTCTCTATTATTGATTGAAAAAAAAATCTATATTTCTAAATACCAAGACTGCCATTATCATAGTTGCTATTTAATTATGAAAAGGAAAATGCTTTTCATGATTCTACCTCAGAGCAATATTTTGTGTCTTTGTGTAAAGAAGACACCAGGATTTGTTATTTCCCAAGGGGCTTAAAAGATGTTTATCCATATCAAAATCTAGCCTACAGTGTTTATCTGGGAAATGTTTGTTACAAAGAATTCATCCTTGAATAATTTCATTTAGAACTACTATCTGAGCTTCATTAAACTGTCATTGTTACCACTGTTCTTACATTTTGGATTGCTTGTTTGTTTGTTTTGTAGTTAATGCATGATCATATTGAATCAAAAAAACTCATTTATATCTAGAAATATTTACATTTTATATCCTTGACATTTTGATTAAAAGTTTAAATACCAATTTTGTAGATACCTAGTTTTCAGTGCATTATACACTTCTATCATTTTCTTATTCATGAGCTATGGAGACAATCACTGTGATGTCTCCATCCATTTTTGGTAATCATACCATACTATCTACAAGAACATTGCTATTGTAGAATAGGAAGAGATCAGTCACACAGGGGAGCTCACAGAGTATATTAAAGCGAGATATTTGAATTAGACTTTGTGTACCAGCAAGGATTGACCTGATAAGCTCATATCAAGATAGCCATTGTGGTGTAAGAATAAAGTAAGTGATATAGTTGTTACAGTTTGGGAAAACTCTGATTTCAATAGTTGTGGGTTTCAGCATTTGCTCAGAACTTTTTGCTCACTCCAGAGTCTCTAGTATAGAAGTAAAACCAGTAGTAAGTTTCAGAGGAACACATTCCAAGTTTGGTTGTCATTGGGTAGAGTAATTGTTTGCTGTTAATTAAGGCAATAAGGAGAATAATGAGATATAGAGCATTGGTACCACATTTTCCATCTGTTTGCATAATAGCAGTCACCGTTAATCAGTACTGACTCCTTTCTGACTTAGTGAATTAAAAATACACTTATAATGAGATTACTTTCTAAGACATAATACCTAAAACAGGAAATTTAATAACCATTTAAAACAATAGAATGAGATGGATTGCTATAAAGAAACAAGAAAGAGTAAAAAATTGACATAAGAAAAACATTAAAGAATAAAGGTTTATAACATGATATTATTTTCCCTTAAGAAATATACATGTACAAGTAACATTACATGTGCATGGCAGATTGTATTTATTTAGAAATACATATTTGCATATGCATATATGTATATGATTATAACAACAATTAAAGAAACAGAGGTCATAAATTTGAAAGAGCAAGGGCTGGGTACACGAGAGGTTTTGGAGGAAAGAAAAGGGAATAGAAACTGGAGTAATTATTTTATAATCTCAAAAATATCTAAGTTTTTAAAAAATAAATTACAGATTAAACTTTGTATGTAAAACACGAAATAAGGAAATAAATAGTAAAATCAAATAAGGTATGAAAAATAAGATTTTGATCAAGTTAATCAAGCAAGGAAAAATAAATGTTAGAGAACTGGTGATATCATTGAGTCCTAGGTGTCAAACAAAAATGAATGAGAGAATTTAGACTCCCAAACAACCAAAGAACAGCTAATGCCTCTCTCGCTCTCTTTACAGGCACTATGCACCCACATTCATCTCTCCACTAAATGTAACTACATACATCATAGCCAAGAGAGCTATGTTTCCATGGTGATCTGAAGGCATGCAGGCCATAGCTAGAGACAAGCAGGATATAGACACCTGGCTGCCCTGTTCCCACATCACGTCAGAACTTCTTTACTCTTAGCCCCGTGACTTCTAGTGTCAGCTCCAGGTCACCCTCAAAAGACAGCTTCATCTTGCATTAGAGAAAAGGTAGAGCAGGTGACGATACATCTGAAATCTGCCACAAGTCCACGGATGTTTGCTGCCCTCACCTCTGTCCTTCACATTCTGTGGGTGGAATTGTCCTAATTCTTATCTAGGGATGATTACTGAGTGTCCACTTTTAATTTTGTCCTTACTGGCCACAGTTAAATGCACTTATTATTTATTCTCTAAATGAATTTAAGGATGCTCAAATAATCTTCCTCTTCTCAAAAGTGTCCCAGATTCCTTTGTATGCTACAATTTTCATATTTTCTCAAAAAAAGCATAATAGTTCTAATCCAAGAAGACATCCTTCAATCTCCTGTAGCTAAAAATACTACAGAAAGCAGGTTCGAAATACAGAGAGCATTTTGGCCTAGACCAAGTGATGTGACTTTTCCAATATTTTCAAAGTAAAGGAAACAACCTCCTGTCTTCCCTAAGCTTTAGTCTAGAACACATTCAGATGCTTCAAGATGGAGCAACCAGTACAGATCCAACCCGGAAACCTGCCAGAAGCATTGCGCCATGTCCTTCTGCAGTACCACAAAAGAAATGTATTGGCCTGGCTTTGGTGATTGTGTTAGGAATTCTTTCCACAATAGTAGCTTAGTCTAAATCTTAGCAGGTATGAATTGAAGTTGAAGACTCCCAGATTGATTTTCCAAGTCAAGCTTCAAAATCCTACATCCAGTGACCCAGTTGTTACCCCCTCAATGTCACGTAGGTTGGTAAATCAAAAATATAATTTTAATTTTCATCTTTAAACCTCACTTTTACTATTTTTTTAGTCTTTTCATCACTCACTGCTCCAGGAGCAGAATAAACTCTCATTGACTTCCACTCCCTCCCTGGTGATCCTGTATTGCTAAGTATTTCAAATGGGATTCCCCTTCGGCATGGTCTATCCTCTTTCCCTCTAGGACTTTCCAAGATCTTTAGAAGGATTCCAAAAAGACTGCTTCAGACTTTCGTCAGGACATTGTCCATATTCTCCCCAATCCCCAACTCCCAGGTTTCCCTCACATCCTCATGCTTCTTAGATGGAATATGCTCTCAGCTCCTTGCTATATCACCTTTGCCCAGAATGCTCTTGTCTTCAAGATGTAAGCTGTCTAGGCAGGCATTTTGTTCCTTCCTGACACAGCATTGCTCCTAAGAGGAAACATTTCCTGCACTTCCAGGCTGCTGTAATGTGGGTATGAGATTAAACACTTACCATCACTTCTTCAGTTTTTATTAATGTGAAGTAATCACATACTCGTTTCCCCAGTGTTTCTGGAACCATTTTATTTTCAAACTCAGTGGGCCAACACGGGGGGTCAGGCTCAGTCCTGTGAACACCTACTTTAATTCCTGTTAGAAATGTTTGACTTGATAATTTTAAAATGATAAACGATGTATGCCAAAGTGGAAGAAAGATTTTCAAATATTAGGCTTTATTTCAGTCGCATTTCCCTGGACTTAGGGAGCATGGTGAATGACTATACTGATGTACTAGGCTATACCCACTCTCCAACTTGCTTAATAAATGTTTGTAGACTGACTACAGCAAACTAATTTTAAAGTGTTTCCTTGCTAGTAAAAATGCTGGTGAGAACTTTGTCATAAAAATATGTAGTAAATGAGTAACAAGCAAGAATGAAGTTATTCCCAAGGACATAAAAAAACATTTTGCCTTCTCAGTGATCTGAATTTTTCTGCAGTCACTTAATCAGAAACTCTAAAAATCAAGTAAACATAATGGAGTTTTGGATTTTATATCCATAGCTATCAAGTTTACCTTTTGTAAAAAGCATTTAGTGGTTGCTTTGCTGCTGTGGCTGATGTTGGCCTATTTAATCCTTGTCTACGTTATACAACTGGGCATCTGAACTCTAACTGTGAAATATCAAGAGAGTGGTTTTTGTGTCTCCTATTCTCTCCTATTTGGCATCTTCTGCCTTACAGCTGTAAATGCATTTGCATCAGGCCTACAATGAAATATATATATATATATATATATATATATATATATATATATAAAAAATTATACCCACATCATACTTCTACTGTGTGTGATCAACATGTGCTGGAAAAATACAACGGCACTTATTTGAGAAAATCTACCTGCTTTTTAGCATTAAAGGATTTATCTGTATCAATATTTTTTTTAAAAAAATCTTCAAACAAAAGGTTTATTATCAGTGCATCCAACAAAGTCACAAGCGTTCATATTGAATATATTTAACTTCCTTTATTCATTTAATTTAACTCAAAGTTACCAAAAATCACAGTAACCTCTAAAATGTCAGAGGAAAATTTCCTTTGAAAAGATAGCTGGCTCTGAAGTAATAGTCAAGGTGGTTTAAATTATTTATGTCTCAAAAATAGGACCTTTGAGGATCCCAAGATAAAAGTTAGAATTGTTCCATTTGATCAATATCTGAACATCACAGACAGGTTTTCTGCGAATGAAAAGAAAGTCTATTTCTTCGGGGACAGCAGCACAAAACACCCAGAGGGAACATATTCACGACAACTCAACACTGAGATTCAGAAAGTGATGGAGAGAAAATGGAAAAGAAAAGTCTAGAAATGAACTGCAGACATCACAGGGTGCCTCAGTGAAAACTGCAGGTTTCTCACACTTATCTGGCTGGTCTTACACGGATTAAAATTGCAGGGTGCATAATGCAACAAAAGTATTCTTTAAATTTAAGGAATAATTCATTTGGAAGAATAGATGGTCTTTAATGATATTTCTGTTACACAATTCTTAAAAAATTCCATGTTTTATACTAAAAGATACAGAGAAAGAAATCCAATAAAAAAAAAAAGTAACTGGCACCAGAGTGATGTTCTCAGCTGTGCACCTTTCTATGTCATATGCTTCATTGTTACTTAAAATTTCTAAGGTTCATTTGAAATTTTTTTCTTTTATTTATTTTTTTTTCTTTTGTTTGTTTGTGTTTTTTTTTTCCAGACAGGGTTTTTCTCTGTGTCACAGTCCTGGTTGTCCTGGAACTCTATTTGTCGATCAGGCTGACCTTGAACTCACAAAGATACACCTGCCTCTGGCTCCCAAGTGCTGAGATTAAAGGTGTGCAACACCACCACCTGACTTCATTTGAAGCTTTTATATTAAGTAATATAGTAGATGCATTTCTGAAGTTTTCTAAAGTTTCTATCAACAAAACAAGTCATGGCTGACTGTAAACATAAGTACAAGAAATACACTTGAAGGTGAGATGAAACCTTGATTTTATCTAGGGGTAAACTCAGGAGCTTCCAGACCTGAGAAGCCAGCACGATGTTGTCAATTAAAACTTATCCTAGCTAACTAATGAACCTGGGAATTCTGAGGGCCAAGGGTAGGTTCAAGTCACAAAATCAAAAATTATTCTATAAGCCAGTTCTATTTTTTTTCCTGTTTATCCATCCTAACATGTCAGCAAACGTAACTCAGTTTACGTAAGCTTCACACGCGATAGTACTTTGAACAGATTGATGTTTACCTGAGCTAATGGAAGTTCACCAATTCCAGCTGGACTGAGAAGAAGCAAGCATAGGACCAAACTGGTCCCACTGAATGTGGTTGACAGTTGCTTGGCTGGGGCAGACTGAGGGACCACTGGCAGTGGCACTGGAATTTATCTCTACTCATGGACTGGCTTTTGGGGATCCTATTCTCTTTGAATGTATACTTTGCTCAGCCTAAATGTAGTAGGGAGGGCCTTAGATCTTCCAGAAAGCAAAGTGCCTTACCCTCTCTTAGGATTTGAGGGGGGTGGGGTGGCAGGGTATGTGGAGAGAACTGGAAAAGGGGAGGGAGTGGGAATTTGGATTGGTATTTTTAAATATATATATATATATATAATAAAAAGAAAAAATTCAAATTAGATTTCAGAAAAATAAATTTCTTTTTTATATCTTTACCTTTCGTTGAGTTTATCAACCAAAAAAAAATTTAAATTACTATGGTTGAAAGTGAACTTGTGGGTTTCCTGTCTCTATGCAATGAGTCTGTTCCAAGCTCTATCGAGGGGTGCACCCATCCACTTGGGGCCTCTCCTGCCCAAGCTGCCATGTGTGAAGCCCGGCTCTCTGGGAAATCTCCTCCCTGTTTAGGGCCACGGGAGGCCCCACTGATGAGCTTCCTCCACCCCCCTCTATGAAATGAAAAGGCCGGAAAAATGTTCCCTGGGATGCATAAATACTAAAACTCAATGAGTAAGAAGAAAAAGAGGTACAAACCTCTTCCCAGGTTTAAAGAGCTGCACCGTATCCCTGCAGAAGTATTGCTTTTGTGTTTACAGACCTTATTCAGTTTGAAACTGTGTTATAAATAGAGGAGGAAATCTGCCATTGTTCACATAAAAATTTCATCAACTCAATACATACAGACTGTTATTAAAATTTCTTCAGAGAATTGTATTGTTTAAATCAATTGAATAAACATTTAAAGCAATATTTTATAATAATTTTAGCGTATAACAAAGTTAAGCAAAGGATGCTAAGCTTTTCATATATTGCACAGCCTAACACAGGGATACTCCTTGTCAGCAGTGTCTTCAATTGAAACCACAACTAATGAACTCACAGAAGTATTTTAACAGCACCCAAAGCTCGTAGTTTAAATTAGCGTTTGATCTTTGTGCTTATTAATATCTTTATCAGCTTCATGAGATCTAAAATTTTGTAGGACTATTTGGGAAGGATTAGGAATCATGACTGTTGGAGGAAGTGTGTCACTAAAGTGCTTTTGAAGCCCATGTCAGACCCAGTCTTTCTTTCCCTCCCTTTCCCTCTCTCCACACCTCCTGCCTGCTGCCTACTGAAACCTACAGAACAACACCTAAGCTCTTAGCTGCTGCTCCAGCTCCATGCCTGTCTGCTTTCTGCCATAGGATCATGAGCTAAGGCTCTAAAGCTGTAAGGAAATCCCTAGTTAAGTATTTCCTTGTTTCATCATTGTGTCTCATCGGAGCAATAGAACAGTAACGAAGACACTCAGTTAATTCTTTCTTTTGTAACTTGTCTCATTCATGGTGTTTTGTCACTGCGATAGGAAAGTAACGAGGACACTTCGTAACTGAAGATGCAATGTGACCAGATGCCTCACGCTACTGACACCATGACTTCCTACCCATAACAGATTGCACTCTCAAACTGTGAGTCAGAACAAACCCTTACTGTCTTAAATGGTGGTTTTTTGTTGTTGTTATTGAAAACCATCTTTGACAAAACTCGTACGTTCTAGGGTAGGACTGTGAGGATTAGAATTATTAGATTAGAAAAATGTATAGCTCAATAAAAACATTAAAAGACATAAATGCAATAAAGAATTATTAGCAGAAGGAACAGGGATTTAAGACACAGAAACATAGCACAGCATCAGGAGGGACATTCAGTGAATACTGAAACCCTCCTCATTTATTCTTCCACATGCTCATATACTTCACTCCAGAAGGGGAGGGGAGGAGGCAACAGACTTCACTAGCATGACACAAGGAATAGACTAGAATTCTCCAGGTGGCGCAGATCTACTTCAACATTCAAAATACTAATTAACCACATCCCAGGCCAGAATCTCTCATTTGTAGCCACGCCTGTTGTAGAGAAACAATAAGCTGAAACTCGCTGGCTTTCAGACAAGGTGGAACAGGCTCACATCTGTGTGTGCCCCGGCAATCATTGCCGAAGAAGGGAGAAAAAAAGGAAAAGAAAAGCTATTCTTTTTGTACATTCTACAGACTTGAACTTATTTATGGTCATCAAGAATAGTTTTGTTGTCCTAAAACTCATACGCACGTTCCCATCAGCCCTCATAGTACCTGGCAACTACTGATCCTTTCATTCTCCATGGGTGACTTTTCTAGAAAAGTGTTGGTGGCACCATCCAACATTTCAAGCTGACTTTCTTCCCTTAAGTAATGTAACAACGTTTCATCTGCTTCTTTTCACAGTTTGGTAGTTCATTTTTTAAATCAGTGACTATCCTGAATTGCCTGAATGTAGTATAGGTTATTAATCACTCAGTTTCTAGAGGATGACATCTTTGTTACTTTCCCACACATGCATTTGAAAAGCAACTTTTGTATTCATATGGAATAGAGAAAAGTTTCAAGCTTCTTTGGATAAATGGATTTATTACTAAATTATTTCACAGGCTATGCTTATATTTGTAAGAACTGCCAAACTATCTTTTAAGTACCAGAAACACTTGCATTCTTTTCAGCATTTGGTAGTATCATCCTCTGGGCTTTGGATGTTTTAACAGGCATGCATTGGTATCTGAACGTTATTTGGATGTACATTTTTATGATGTGTGGGGCATGGAGAATCTTTGAATACGCATATCTATCCAGATATCTTTATGTGATGTATCTAAATGGATTCTGACACATATTTTTCTTTTGTTTGTTTGTCTTTTTTCCTTTTTCTCTTTTGAAAACCATGTTTAATTATCTCATTTCTCTTTCCCTTTCCTCGTTCCAAACCCTTCAAATACAACTCTTGGTTCTCTTTCAAATTCATGGTCCTCTTTTTTCATTAAGTTTTGTTATATACGTAGATCTATATATTCCTGAATAAAACGTGGTCAGGCCATATAATGCTATTTGTATGTATGTTTTCTGGGCTTAGCATTTGGTATTGAGTAGCCAGTTGCTGTGCTCTTCCCCAAGAAAGACTATTTCTCCTACTCCAGCACTCCTTTTGTATCGCCTATAGTTCTTTATGTATGGTGGAGATCTTCTGGGTTTCCCTCATACCTATACATGTCGTCAAGTCTATTGTTCTTCTTGGTCAGCTCATGTTTAGGCAATCATATTGGCGAGACTTTATGGGTGTAGCGTCCGACATTACTAGGTGACTTAGTTAGGGTTTCTATTGCTGTGAAGAGACACCACGACCACAGAAAGTTCTTAAGAAGGAAAACATTGAACTGGTGTGACTCTCTTACAGTGCAGATGTTTAGTTCATTATTGTCATGAAGGGAAGCAAAACAGCGTACAGATAGACATGGTGCTAGAGAAGGAGCTGAGAGATCTTAAATTTTGACTCACAGGCAACAGGAAGTGATCAGTCTCACTTGACATGGCTTAGGCACATATGGGACATCAAAGTTCCCCTCCACAGTGATACACTTCCTCCAACAAGACCGCATCTACTCCAATAAGGCCACACCTGCTAATAGTGCCGTTCCTTTGGTGGGCCATCATTCAAACAACCACACTAGAAACACAGTCTAACAGCAACATCCCTGATCATTTGGCTTTTCAGACTCTTTCTGCTCCCTCTTCTGTAATGATGTCTGAGCCTTACATGAAGGAACTGTTTTACAGATATGTTAATTGGGATGAGGTTCCTCTCCATGTTTATTGTTTGTAATTTTTTATAATGGTCTCCTCTGTGGCAAAGACAAGTTTTCTTGATGGTGGGTGAGGACTACACTTATCTGTGGGTACAAGGATGAATATTAAATTGTTGCTACGGGTTATTTTGGTTTAGTAACATCATGGCTGCAAGTTCTCCTACAAGATCCATGACCTCACTAGCCCTGGGTAGTTGGCAAGATTTCTAGTATTAAGAATGATCTCCTTCTTATCGAGTAGAAAATAAGTATATTTAGAGAGCCATTACTGTCAAAATATACTTACCACTATGACACCCTTAGGATTATTGTGCCTCGTAGGTAATTGATGCGTTTCATAGGTATCATAGCTGAGGAGCATCGTTGATTGCTTCCCTTCTTGGAAGCTTGCACAGCATCCTCTGTTAAAATGAAAGCTAGTTCTCAGGGAAGAAACACTCAGGTCAGTTCCAGCATGGGGGCCTCTAAGCCCTGTTTCCGAAGTACATGGTGATTTTAGCAATGTGGACTTACCTTCTACCTTTGGGAGGCAATCAAGGGCAATAACAATAAACTATGTTAGAGGGAGTCTCTAGGAAAATCCTGATCAAGGACTTGAAAGAGAACATTCAATGCCTGGTGTTAGGATTTTTATTAGGTAGTCTTTGGCTCTTAGAGAAAGCATTGTTGGCCCAGATGAGAAAAGTCCACTTTAACGGCATACATAGGTTTATATATGCACTATTTAGACTTAGATGTCTTATTGGGTATTTAGGTGAATAGTTAACAGTCTGATATCTTATGACTTTATCAGACATTCTTATTATTTTACCCTCCTTTCTCCCTCTCCTGTACTTATTCCTGTATTTATTTCTTTCAGTTTGCGGTTTCCCTTCTCTGACAATGACATGTTTGAAATGCTAATGAAGACATATAGATTTTTCTTTCCTTATTCTATTGCCTTTGCTCCTCCGTCACAGAATGGGTGATTGTATTTCTGTCTATTTCCTGGTTTCAGTGCTCTATCAGGGTATTTGTCTGCTATTTAACCATGGCTATACTGATGTGATGAAGTGGTTGTCTAGTTACGTACTGAAATTTTGTAATAGAACTCTTTGACTTTGGTTGGTTTTCTTAACTATTTTCTTAACAATTACAGGGTTCTTGTTTTTTTAATACTCCAAACAAACGTTCGCATTGTGGAATGAATCTACCAACTAAGCTGCTGGGATTTTGTTTGAGATTGCATTAAGCCTGCGAATCAAATTTTTAAAAAGTTCTACTAATATTAATAATATTAACTCTTCTAGGCCATATAGAGATATGCACCATATTTATTCAATTCCTTGTATGTCTTTCATCAAAATTTTATAGTATTTTCATACATTTTATCTTACTTTATTTTATCTTATCTATTTTTTGGACTTTTTTGAGACAGGGTTTCTCTGTGTAGCCTTGGCTGCCCTGAAACTTGAGCTGTAGACTAGACTAGTTTTGAACTCACCAGGATCCACCTACTTCTGCTTCCCAAGTGCTGGAACTAAAGGCATACACTACCATTCCCCGGCTTTATCTTATTTTCTTAACTTTTGAGCGCACTACTTTGTTATGAGAGAGCATACTAACATAATAGTATTTAATTTTAATTTCAAATTTATTTGTGGATATCCATGATATTGATTGGCTTTTTGTAAGATTCCTAACTGAAATGTTTGAATCTGAGAACATGAGTCTAAAACTGCAATTCAGGAGTAATGTAACATGAAGATGAAAAGAGAGAAAATGGGTTACTAATATTCCCGACTCTTGGCAGAGCAGTGGTAATACACTCACCTCATCTGTGAAGTTTTCATATAAGCCTTAGAGGAGCTAAGAGTTTGTTCTCTGTTCTCAGAAGCTTGCCATACCTCACCTCTTTTCTTTATTTGTTACAAATTAATTTTGTTTTTGCCCCTTCAGTTTTATTTATTTCAGGTATCTAGTAGTGAAAGCTTTCATGAGATCATCACATAGCTAAACCTATTCTAAATCTCAAATGGTTCTTTTCCATATTTAAAATATAAATGTATTTGCATTCACTTGAGGGGGTAATTGTATATAAAGGTATATAAAGGTAATTTAATGACAAATATAAGCATCTAAAGAAAAATGCTTTTAAGTTTAAAATTTGTTGTACTCAATTTTTATTAGTATGCATTTATACATCTGGAAAATACTTTAAGATCTTTAAAATACTTCTTGCCACAGAAGCTTCATTTCCTGGTCATTACCGTGGCAAGCCCAGTTTTCCTGTGTTTTATTGTTTAGGTTTCAGGCTTGGGTGGAGTTCCTTGAATTGTATGTATTGCATGAATTGTATCTAAGAGCAGAGGATAGTGATATTTTTTAAGCCATTTTTGTTAAGCTGGAATTAAGAATTCTAAACACTTAACTAGATTTTGAAGGCAATCCAGCATAATTTTTTTTATGTAGTCAAACTTCAACATTAATATATTTGGGCAATAAAAATTCATGAACTTATTTTACCCTTATACTGAATTAAATTAACAGTATACTGGTGATGTGAAAATCTATTTTCACTCTGATAAAAAACCTTCTGTTGTTCTGACATTATGATCAGTTTCTGCAGACAATACTTCCTGGTATGCCCTCAAGTAAAACATACCCAGTGATCCGGATAATACAACAAGCCTCATCTGGAAGATTTAAACTAAACAGAGCACTGTGATAGGTATATTCTTCTTATAGGCTAGGGGAAATTAATGGAAATGGATTTGTTTGTAGGTTACCAGTGGCATACCCAGCAATAGCCAATTAATGTTAGCAGGTGACCATACTCTTTATCCATTCTTATTATCTCTTTGCCAGTACTATAGTTCATGGCTCTTATAGCTCTCAACTGAACTAGTATATTATCTGCCTCATGGATCCCTTGCTCTGCCCACAGAACCCATGTTATTCATCTCCACCATCGCCATATCTGTCTCCAGAAAAGACAGACCTCACAGCATTGCTAATGCCCACATCTCAAGCACCTGATATAGACTTTCCCCCAACTCCCTAAATTGCCTTTCTAGGCAGCAGCAGTTATGGTCACCTCCTCATAGTGAGAACGGGGTTTGGAGAGGATGGTAAACCTCCCGGGGTCGCACACCTGCCTAGTGTATCGAGGTGTTGGGATTGCAGCATAGTTCTGACAACTTCTAACACTTGGACTTTGGGTCCAAGAGCTTATTATTCTCTTTTATGACTATAGCATTATGCTTCATTTTTTTCCTCTAAAGGTAACAACTTTGAAGACTGTACTAATAAAAATAGTATATTGTTTCCTCAGAAAGTATCACTTAAAGCAGAAGAAATGCTATTTTCTCCCAGTTCTGAAAGCTAAAACTTACAAATCCAAGGTCTCATCAGGCCCAGATCTCTCACTGTTTGCCTAAGTAGGTGCTGTTCCTTGACGTGCTTTTGTATGACTCTCATATTTGCTTCAGGGTTGGGTAACAGCCCTCCACAGTGAGCATGCTTAGCCTCCAGTCTACGTCTGTCCTCTCTAGGATCTGTAGAAGTGAGGTGGAGGTGGGCTCACAGGGTTGCTAGGGTTGCTCACACATTAAAATTTGAATCACGACCAAGCAGTTTAGGAATCCCAATCTTGTTTAAAGGAACTGCTAGAAAATTAGCCTAGCCCTTTTTTGAGAGGGCTGTTACTGCAATCTAATGAGATGAGTTTCTGATGAGAACATTATCTCTCCTCAGAAGGTTGTACCCTGAAGGAATATCCTTGAGAAGATTGGGCCAGACGAAAAGAAAATGTAAGGCATGCAGAAAAGCCAGGAGGGAATTGCCTTGCAACAACTTACGACTTACTTTTCGTTAACTCTGTCTTTACTTCAATCTTACTTTATCTTCTAATATAGATTACAAAATAAAGCAATTACCACCCCCACCCAGCATAGTAAATTGTTGTAGAATCCTTGGTGATTGGATGGGTTTCCTCTTTATGAGTGAGTGTGTGTATGTATGTGTGTGGCTAATTTATACACATATATGTTATACAAACCAAAATTACATACAGGACATATATACATATGTACACTAAAGGCTTCAACAAAAATATTTGTTAGTGGAAAGAGTCTCACACTGTAGCCCAGGCTGGTTCCAAATGCACTGCGATCTTACTGCCTTTGACTTGAGAAAGCTGTGTCACCGTGAGAGTTTTATCATACCCAAATTAACTATCAAAATACATGTCGTAAAAGAGTAAAGACTCTACCTATCTTGTTGAGGTAGAGAAAACAGTAAATAAATCAGTATTTGAAAGACACTTTCCATGGACTTAATGGGCCTTAATGTTTGTCACGTGATTGATGTTATAGACACTACTTTACAGACAGCAAGATGAAGGGTAGACTTTGCTCTAGACAAAGTCAAAATCTTCGAGTAGCAAGTCTTGGATTTGGACACTATGCATGTGAATGCAGAATCCACTCCGGAATGCTGCAAAAGACAGTGTCACTTCTTATCTCTGCTTATTTTCCAGTTGCTGCCATTTTACCCATGTATTTGGTGTGGATTAATCCTCACCAAATATATATAATTCCTGTTATATTCCTCTGATCCAGGTGCGGTTTCCTCTTCTTCTCATGCCCTATAAATATATCTACCACGATTCATTCCCTGGAATCAGATTCTCAACCTCCACTTCTATCCAGTGAACATCTCCGTGGAGGCAGACAGATCACAGGACATGGTGAATGCTGAAGTACCTTGCAGGTTTTTCATCAGTGACTCGGTCTGGCTGATGCCTGCAGTGTCAGAAGCTGCACCATAATGAGATGGACTGAAATAGAATAGAAACAAATGGTAGTGTTAGAGCGCATTGGAGGCGGTGAATGTGTGGATGGTACATGGATCCCAAAGCAGCCTCTCTGAGGTCTGAATGACCTGCTCAGAAAATCACACATGTAGGAATCTCACAGATCCTCTTCACTTCGGAATCTAGATTTCCAGTCTAAATCCATCTCTCTTCCTTCTTTTCCTTCCTTCCTTCTTTCCTTCCTTCTTTTCAAATTCTCTTTCATGTTCACACTTATGAAATGAAGATAGAAAATATGCCATTAAATTACCACCAACTACGTAAGAAACTCCTATTCTCTTTCCTGCATTGCTGTCTAGTGACACCTTTTTTGGTGAGTAGAAAGTCCACATTCCAGTGTATAGTCACAACAAATTCTTCCCTTCCAAATAGCTTCAAGAAACATCTACTCAGAGGCTGACACGATTAATCTTCCTAAGACCTTATGGCAGAACATTGTTTAATATAGGAAAGGACTTACCAACTCTGTTCTCATCCTTTTCTAACATCAAACAAATTACAATATCATATTTATTTTTTAATACCTTTATTTTCATAGAATGACCATATCTATGTTGTTCATTTGTAGAAAAACTGCTTTGTAATGTATTTATCATAATTTTCAGCCAAAACTCCTTCCTCAGCTTGCTCAGTGTATCACCGTTCCTGGTTCTGTTGATTTACACAATAAGATTCATCCTTTAAAGCCATTTCCTTTATTTTCATTACGTATACCTAACAATCATTAATACTCGGTGACTCTCTTGTTTTTTTCAAATGTAAATATAACTTTTGGTGATGTAACAAGGCAGAGTGACTACTCAAGAACTCAAAAAAAATTGAACAACTTATGAGGCTTCATAGTAATTGAAATCATCTATTGGAAGCTGGAGGTGTTTTACCAGTCTCTTCAATAGCCCTGTTAAACCTCAGAGTCTGATTATATTTGGAAATTGGTTTTTCAAAGATTTAATTAAGGCAAAGTGAAGTGATTGTGGAAGAGCTCAACAATGTGACTGATGCAAGAGGAAATGAGGAGAAGCCCAGCAGGAAAGGAGGAAGACACAAAGGACAGAACAAAGACCACTACAGGCAGAGAGAAACTTGAGAATGCCTAAAGCTGTGCCTGGTGCCCTTGATTTCCTACTTTCCAAAGGAAGCCCTGTGCCAATCAAATTAGATGGTGTGTCAGTATCCCCCAAACAGTCAAGGTACAGATTTGATTTCTGTGTATAGTGAAATTTTTCATTATGTGTGTCAGCACTGAGAAATTCCTTCTTAATGATACATTGCCTCACCAACACCCGTAATACTATAGAGAGAGAACACTACAAATGTATATATTGTATATAAAGGTACATGGAAGAGTTTCTGATTTGTTACTTCATTCAGTACCAAGACTTTATAAATTTCCTAGGAAGATATTTTTAGTTAGGAAGATATTTTTAGTTAGTATGATACAGAAAAGAACAAAAATCCATATGAAAAACAATTATAAGAGACAGGAACAGTGATGTTTCCCTGTAATCCTAGAAATTGAGGCAGGTAGATTACACGTTCTAGGCCACCCTGTGTTAGACAATAAGACTGCATCTCAAAAGAGAAGTTTAGAAACATTTAACAGCATGCAAGGAAGATCTCAGTCCTCTTCAGATAATCCTCTTCCCCTCTCCCAGTGGGAAGCTTGTGTATTAAGAAACAGGATTGTGCTGGTAACATGGCTCAGAGTGTAAAGACTCTTGTCACAGAGGCCTGGCAACCGGAATTTTATCCACTGAACTTATAAAGGTAGATAAGGAGAACCAAGTGCACAGAGTTCTTCTGATCTCCACAGGTGCACTGTGGCGTGCACACACACGACAGTAATAGGAAGTAATTTTTAAAAATCAGAAAATAGATAGGAGCTTGTGGAGTTTTGCTGGGGAGGGGGGTGGATAGATATCAATGTGCAGGCGTAAATGCTGTAAAGACACAGAGAGCTCAGCAGGTAAGGCAGCAGCCAAGTCTGAGTCAGACTACAGGACCCACACGGTAAAAGGAGAGTCAATTCTCACAAGCTGTCCTCTGATCACATTTTTGCAGTGATGTGTATGAAATCACACACACACACACACACACACACACACACACACACACATAAAAACCAACTATGAAAAGTCATAAAAACTTGACAAAGAATGAAGAAACAATTTTTTTATATTTTCCATATTTACTTTCAATGCTAAGTTTTTCTCTATTTCAACATCAAATAGTTATCAAAGGTAATAAAATATTGGCTCTGAAACACAAGTGATGAAAATATTACAATTCAACCATTTATTAATAAAGCATGCAATATGTAAACTGACCAATAATCCTTTACAAACATAAGCAAATGGAAGATAAATAAGAAAGTAAACTGTAGGTGTATCATATGCCTTTCATCCCAGCACTAGAGAGGCAAGGGCAGGAGGATCTCTCTGAGTCTGTGGACAACTTGGTCTGCATGGGGAGTTCCAGGAAAGCCAGTGCTATATAAGGAAATCTTGCTTTAAAAAAAAAATCAAACAAAACAGCAAATAACAAATAAACAAATAAATAAATGTTTAACTACATCGAGAACCCCAAGTCAAAGAGCGCTGTAGAGTCGTGATCTGTAGAATGAAATAAAGATTGCCATCAAGGGGCTGGAGAGATGGCTCAGAGGTTAAGAGCACTGCCTGCTCTTCCAAAGGTCCTGAGTTCAGTTCCCAGCAAGGTCCGGTGCCCTCTTCTGGCCTGCAGGCACACAGAATATTGTATACATAATAAATAAAATAAAATAAAATGATTGCCAGCAAGAATTACTAGATGGCAACTTCCATCCTCACGCCACTTTGAATGGAGGAAGGAAGCTGCACAGTGAGCCATGGAGCCCTCGTCACAGACTAGAGGATGAGGTCTCCTTGCTATCTGCTGTAGCCTACCTATTTGGGTTTGCCTCATCCTTGCTCCTTCCATTCACCACCATTCGAGCTCCCTCTGACTTGCCTTCTCATTCTCACCTCTTAGAATTATACACGAGTCCCCAAACTTTCAGAAAAATGTTGTGCTTTCCAAAAGCTACGGAGAAACCCTGTCTCGAAAAATCAAAAAAAAAAAAAAATGTTGTGCTTTTTCCTAATTCACATATAAATCATTGAAAATTTATCCCACTATGTTTAAGCATTTTTGTTTCATTACTCTCCCCTCTCCTCTTCCTCTTCCTCTACCTCATTGTTCTTCTCCCTCCTCTCCCTGCCCTCCAGTATGTGTGTGTGTGTGTGTGTATGTGTACGCATGCGCACATGTGCGCGTGTGTGTTTGTGTTATTTCAGACAGGATCCCATACTATAACACAGGCTGTCCTGGAACTCTTAATAATTCTCATGCTTTAGTTTCCCAAGTGCTGAAACAGGTATAATACACCACACAGAGCTACTTTTTTACTTCTTTATGATGCACACATTAAATCTTAAATGAAATATTGGATGCAAAATTATATAGAGTATTGTGAAACAGTGGAAAGTCAGCAAACTTCAATGATTATTAATATAATGAGATGCTTTAATCCTTTTCTTCTCAGATTAATATAGTGAGTAATCTGTACATAGTTGGTCACCAGGAAATATTTTAAGTCATGTCATTAAAACATATCTCTTGCCCACTTACCCAAATGTAAAAATGAAATCACTTCCTTTGTTATTTAAAATTAGCTTTCCACCCACATGAATTGCGTACACTATCAGTGAAACTGATTTACATTTTTATGAAGCAATAACAGCTGAACACTTGGCTGCTAAATTTCATGAAATGAGAGAAGTATAACTATTGAACACCCAAAAGTAACTATGTCCATCCACTTTCCAGTGCTCCGTTTACCTTCCACAGATGATGCTTCAGAAATGATAGGAAGCCTTCTCTGTGGAAAGAGAGGGTAAGCTTGTAATCTCCAATTGCAAACAACTTTTAAAAATATACCAACTTTAGCAACTTGCATTTACCACTAGAGATAACTATTTTATTATAGGCTGTGCCTTAATCTTTTAAAGAGGCATGAAAATAAAATTACTATGGCTTGGAAAATGAGAAAAAAAGTTACACAACAGCAGAGCAATGTAGAATACACAGCAGTTTAGCGACAGTGGGTTTATCCAGTCTGCACTAAAGCAGGCCTTGGCATTCGACTCTGCTCTTCTGGGATCTTTGAGAAGTGAGATGCGTTAGCTGCTTCAGAGCTCAACGCAAATAGGAGGAAACCAAGAGAAGGAAGGACTCAGCTAGTGTATGGTTAATTTTTTACCAAGTCAAAATCGATTGCTTGCATAAGGAGGCAGAAGGAAAGCGCGGAATATTTGGGGAAGGAAATCAAAAACCAAAATGCATTTCAGCCTAAAATCGAGGCAAATAATGGAGCTGACATCTCGTCCAAGCTGAAATGTGAGGAGCGTCTAAAATGATGTTTCATGTTAGAAAAAAATAGTAAATAGACTATAATTTGCTATTATCAACAGGACATAAAATATTGATATATCTGCATTCCATTTGTCTTTGTTTTATTCTGTAGAGGTTTAAACAAAACTAGAACACATGCACATGGGAAACCCCAAACAAAGTATCTTGAAGATACTTTTTCAAAACACTCTAAAATTTCCTAGTCTAAATTTTTGTTGACTATGGAAGACTTTAAAAGTCCTAGCCTCAAATATGGAGAACGGCTGCCCCCACGGAATGGAACAAAACTCAAAAATAAACTATGTTTCTAACAATACAACTTGGTCTTTGTAGCTAAAATTTGAAGAAATAAAATCATAACTTCCTGTTTAAAAATCATGACAGCCTCCAAATTAAGATATGAATCAGGTCGTTTTACCTTTTGGGGTATTTGAGTCTAAGAACAGTACCTTTAAAATAATGTAATATCATCCCTTTAACATCTATGTAAGCATTTACAATAAGATTATGCGAGCTCAACACCTTTTTCTTAATGTGCCATGAACACAAATCATTTATTGTCCCCCCTAGAAATCAAGTTTTCAACTGTTCTAAACTAAGATTTGTCACTATGCTTAAAAGATGAAAAGAGAGAAACATGCAGGCAAGTTGTAGTGGACTCCCACCTGTATAAGAACACAGTAGCTGCTTCCCCTGTGTAAGATGAAGTCTGGCAGGACCTCCAGTGTATGCATCTCAGATTAGTTTCCACCTGTGGTTTAACATGAATTTACATTTAATATTTTATTAGTACTTAAATTTAGTGAAAGCCTGCAATATGCCAAAAACTTTGTGTGAAGCTTTTTATTTATCCTCAAAGTAATCCAAGAAAAGTTCTCCATAATAAGTGAGAAAATATGAACACGAAGCTAAAATCATTCAGATAGAAACTGGGGATTTAGATTCTGAGCTCATGTCTGTCTGACGGCAGATACATGCTTGAGGTTGTGCAACGTTCCGTAGGATTTGTCTAGAGTCTTTCATTTCCAAGTGACAGTATTAAGAGAAAGTGAAGTCACATCTCAAAAACTTATAAAAAAAAAACACCAGGTGATGGAGGCACATGCCTATAATTCCAGCATTCTGGAGGCAGAGGTGGATCGATCTCTATGAGTTTGAGTTAAGCCTGGTATATAAAGCAAGTTTCAGGAGATCCACGGTTACACAGAGAAACCCTGTTTCGAAAAACAAAAAAACAAAAACAACAACAACAATAAAAAAATTATAAAAATGAGTGAAAAGGAAGTTTTTAGTTCAATTTTAAAAAATGACAGCAAAAAAAGAACCTCAAGGGCAAGTAGATTTTATGCTTGAAACAACGTCAAAACTCGACCTCTTGTCTAGCTCTCTTCAGAGCAAACCTCTGGGTTTCATTTGGCTTATGTGTGATTTATAAATCACCCATAGGTATTCCTGGCAAACAGTGTCTGTGGTTTACCTAGATATCACCAAAGAACCCAACCCTTCATCTTCCCACTGGGGTGGAAAGTACCATAAGAAAGCAAATCTTCTGTTCAGTGGAGCAAAACACCTTAGGCTAGTGATGAAAGAGACTGGGTAAAAACAGAGACATCAAGTCAAGGGACAAAGGTACTTTTCATAAAGGTGTGGTGCACACCCCCTTTGTGAGTTTATCAGACTGCTTGGTCTCTCTAAGTATTCATTTCTTTATTTTTAAAAATGTTTTAATTTTTTTGAACTTTTATATCTAGGTACTGTTTTTACATCAGATTCTCCTTCCTCGGTTTCCTCCAACTCCTCCTCTGCTCCCCACATTCCTCAAATTCATGGCCTCTTATTCTTTATTCAATTATTGTTTATATGCACACACACACTTATATACATACAACATGCTAAGTTCATTTGTAACTGCCCATATTTATATGTGTTTAGGGCTATTTAGGAATGACTCATGTATCAGGAGGCTCATCCCTGGATTAAACTAATTCTTCATCTCTTGGCAAGCATTGTTTGTAGCTCTTCATCTAAGGGAGGAATCCTATGAATCTTACCTTGTCTTTGTAGCATGACATTTGGTTTTGTCACAGTTTTCTCAGGTGTTGTTTAGGCAACCATTAGGTACATCATCCTTAGAACATACAGAAAACCTGAGCTATGAAAACCAAATGAATTAGTGAATAAAATCTATTAGTAAAAATTTGCAGAGCTAGGGTGAAACACAAGGGTACTCATGCCAAGACAGGCTTTAAGACATATCTAAAGAGACAATTTTAAAGTATGAATTAAGCCTTTATTTAACGGGGATAAAGCAGAAGTATTTTATAACCCTTCAAGTTTTCATTTTAAAAATTTGATCTTCTTACATGCACTAAATAAAACATCACTAAACTATTGGAAATTTCAACCAATTTATTTGCCTGTAGAGACTAACATACAGCTTAATTATTTTTATATCTATGGGGAAAACAAACAAAATATATTTTATTTTATTTATTTTTTTAAAGATTTATTTATTTATTATGTATACAGTGTTCTGCCTGTGTGCATACCTGCACCCCAGAAAAGGGCACCAGATCTCATTACAGATGGTTGTGAGCCACCATGTGGTTGCTAGGAATTGAACTCAGGACCTCCGGAAGAACAGTCCATGTTCTTAACCGCCGAGCCATCTCTCCAGCCCCCCAAAATATATTTTAAAGACGTTTTATGTGTATGGGCCTAGTGCACCATGCATGTGCAGTCTCTATGGGGGACAGGAATGGGTATTGGATCTTCTGGAACTATAGTTACAGACATCTGTGAGCCTCCATCTGGGTGCTGGGAATCCAATCTGGGTCCCCGCTCTTAAGCACTGAGCACCTCTTTAGTCTGACAAAGTATGTTTTTATTTTTCCATACCAATAACAGTGTTGGAAATAAGAACTGATATCATCACTAACAACACTCCACTAAAAATGTATTTATTAAATAAGTAACTGAACAATTAGGTTAACTATTTTGTAACTAATGCCTAAAAGGGAAATAAACCCTTGGAAAAAATAAAAATCAAATGTAATGGGGAGGATAGAATAAATGAAGAGAACTGAGCCAAAGAAAACTTCTTCACCATGCTCCCCAATCAATCATATTAATTAGGGCCAAAAAATACTGTAAATTATTGAGGACATTTTACAGCAATTAGCAACCAATCCTGCTTTTTATAAATATTTGTTTTATTTTCAATTATGTCCATGCGTGTATATATTTGTGGATATATGTAAGTGAGTGCTGGTGCCTGCTAATACCAGGGTCTTCTATCTGCCGGAACTGGAGTTACAGATAGTTGCGAGCCACATGATGTAAGTGTTGGGAACTGGGATTCACTTCAATATGTGCTCTAAACTACTGGGTCATCTCCTCAACCACTCAATCACAATTTTAAAACTTATATATATTTATTCATTGTGTGGGATAGGAAGACGTTCATGTGTGGAGGCCGGAGAATAACTTGTGAGGGTCAAGTCTCTCCTTCACTATGTGCATCTCAGGAACTGAACTCAAGTCGTGAGATTTGGTAGCGGTCACCTTTAGCTGGTGAGTCATTTGGCCAGCCCAGATTTTACTAACTTTTAGAAATTTGTAATTAGAAACAAAAAATTAGAAATTAGTTTGAATCCTCTGAAGATACTGTATGACAGCAGAAAATGACTAACTTTTGTAATTCTGTCTCCTGCTGTCCATAAGAAAGGTGCTCACACTTCCGTCTTTGCCTTTGACTCAGTTTCTTCTTCAACAGATTCATTAGTTTAAAATGTACTGTGTGTGATCTGATCCCTATCTCTCTCCTTTAAACTTCACAATGCTTATTCAATGCACCACTCATTTCATCTGTATTGGAATATACATTTGAGTTTGCCATCCAGACCATATGTTTCTTGAAGACAGGAAATATCTTTTTCCTTTATCTTGTATAATTTTATGCTCAGAACCAGGCACAGTGGAAGAATAGTTCTCTCTAGCAAATGAGAAACAAGAACACAAAGCTAAAATCATCCCTACAGGAAGCTGGGGATTAGATTCTGAGCTCCAGTCTGTCTGGTTCTACATAATTTATCTAGACCCTTTCATTTCCAAGAGACAATAACAAGAGAGAGTGAAGCTGTATCCAATAAAATTTATAAAGATGCGTAAGGAGGGAGTGGATAAGAAGGGACTGTCAATCAGTAAATATTAATAATAACAATTATAATAAACAAATTTGGTGTGAAAGTTGGTGGTTGAAATAGAGTGCATAATATGTAGGAGAATTCTCTTTTATTAATTTAAGTATAATGAAAGGATCCTTAATAACAAGAAATGACAGAGAATGATCTTATTTAATGAAAGCATAGCTATAGTCAGATTTGGTTCTCTGAAATTTCATCTACATAGTTATCCATGCTGTTGCAAAAATCACCATAAATTTAGCAGTTTGAAATGATGGAAGTTTATTATCTTACAGCTTTGGAGGTCAGGATGCCAGTAAATCTCAGTGGATAAGCAAGAAGCCAACAGCGCTGCATTGCTTTTGGATGTTCCTAAAAGATACTGTTTCTTTGTATTTTCCAGCTAGAGACCACCCTCATTTCTTGGCAGGTGGTCCTTTCTCCACTTTTAGAACCAGCCCTATATCTTTCTCACACTTCTATCTGTATACGCTTTCCCACCCATGCATTCTCTTCCATTATAAAGACCCTTCTGGTTGCACTGGATCTATATGCATCCTCTCCCCATATAAAAATTAGGTCATTGGCTACCACAGTTACATCTGTAACTACTTCCTTTGTGAGTGAAGGTCAATGCATAGATACCAGGATTCATTAGGGACATTTCTGGTGATTATTATTCTACCTACCATACTATGTATAATATGTGTTAATATAATAGGTGTTAACTGTTATGTGTACGATACTAACAAGAATGCAGGTTGAAATAAGCAAACAATGAAGTGTTGTAAGACAGAGACAGGGAAACACTTGTGTGTAACATGCATCATCCCTCTTCGTTGGTCTAGTATACACATAAAACCATATTTCTTAGTAAAATTTAGAGGGATAAAAGCAACATTATTGATCACTATTTAAAGTATTGCCAATGCAGAAGGAAGTATTATGAAATACAAATGCTAACTAGACCATTATAGATTAATGATATTGAAAGAGTGATCAAAACTTTACCAAATAACCAAGACCAGATATCAGAATTCTAGGAAAACCATGACCCAACTGTAAGTGAGAGTTCCAGCAAACCAAGATGAGCGGCCTGTTCAGTTTATTGCCTGAGATGGTGATAACCACGGATGTTCCTGAAGATGCAAGCAGAGAACCATATGCACATGTGTATTTACTTACTTGTGAGACTGCATGTTCAGGAAGGCTTGCTTGCATCTCAGGGCTTTCAGGCTCTGGAATCATGGGCCACCAACGTAACCAAAAGTCTTCACGAACTATTATGAAGCAAAGCAAAATAAAAAGTAAGGTATCATTTTACTTAATCTCCAGGATAGAAGGACACATTGAATTTAGAGAAGATAATACACTTGAGTATATGTAAAATTTATCCTGTTGCCTCAAGTAAGTCAAAGTAAACTTCTGAGTTTTAAAAAACTGTATCCATACTATCTACATTCTAGAAGTGGCTGTCAGGATGGATCAGCAAACAGCAATGTTGGCAGTCAAACTGATGACCTGAGTTGTTTTTAGATCCCACATGATAGAAGAAAACCATTGACTCCCTTGGGTTGTCCTCTGAGCGGCACATGTGGGATGTGGCAGGGAAGGGCATACACACACGTACACACTAAATAAACCCACGAATAAATACAATTTAAAAATTAAAAACAAAGTGAAATCTACAAGCATCCTAAGTATTCATGAGTGAAATATTAAATATATATTCACACATTAGAAAACTTTTCAACACCTTCATCTGTCGACATATATGCTTTAAATAATAATTCTTAAAAAATAAATTATAGATGTTTTATTTATCACTTATATACCACTTTAAAACAAAATACATTGTAGTTTACATTTGTCATTATGCAATGTAGATGTTATAAATTTACATACACAAGAATAATAAATATCAAATACACAGTTGAAAAAGAGATAGTAAATGGTGGTAAACTTCTGGAAAATTAGAGAAAATAAATAAGTGCTTAACATCTGTTAAAACAATCAAGTAATAAAATGGTGTCAGAGTGACTATACAGGAGATTTCAAATACAGCTTAATGTTGGAAAGGAATTGAGAGAAGTCTAGCACAAAATTAATGTTTGTCAAAATTATGAGATCTGCATTCAAGTGTTTTCATATCTTTGGGATAATTCTCAGCATATTTGATTCCCCTAAGAGCATTCACAAAGAATGTCACTCTTGGCACTGCCTGTAACAGTGTGTCCTGTAGTCTGGAAGCTCCAGGTTTGCAATGCAGTGGATATGACATTTCTAGGCAGGAAGATGTATTGCCCCCAGCCTCATTACTGCTAAGGCCGTGGCTTGTCAGGGTTCTGCTCTTCTTATGGAGGTTGCTAGGCCAAAGGTGGTACCCACTCCTGGCTAGAGGTGCTGCTATAGCAACACTGTCCTCTCTTATTACTCTTAGCCAGATTTCTACCCCAGCCATCTATCATGGGGAGTTTACTTGAAGCATATGTGATGTATTCTTTCTGTGTCTCAGTTTGGTATTTGTTGCCTTGTTTAAATTTTTGTATGGATAGCTTTCTTTCTTTCTTTCTTTCTTTCTTTCTTTCTTTCTTTCTTTCTTTCTTTTTTGAACGATGTATTACTTTTACTTTTATATAATAAGTCCTTGTTCCATATCCCAGGTTAGTTACAAACTCATGATCCTCCTGCCTCCACTCTGCTGTTCCCTCATTGCAGGCATGCACTACCATGCCAGACTTACCTTTCCTTTCAAAGGATGAAAGTAAGAGCAATGCCCTCCTCTGTTCTGTTCCCAGTACTCATATTGTTCCTCCCAACCACCTGTAACACCAGTTCTAAAGGGACTGACTTCCTCTTCCTACCTCTCTGGGTATCAGGAATGCACATACATGCATGCAGGAAAAACACTCACATAAAATAGAACAAATAAATACAAAGAAAAAATGTAAGGAAACGAAGGTGACAGATATGGTGAGACCCCCAATGTAACTTCATCACCGGCGAGACTGAGACAGAAGGATTGTCAGGTACACAAAGTCATCCTGGGCTATATAATGTGTGCTAGCCCAAACAAGAGACTATAGACAGACTCTGCCTTAGTAAACAATAAAAATAAATAAATACTAAGTGAGTAGCTTTATTAGGAAGCAGTAGCAATACTAAACTCTTTGTATCACCTAAATTTCTACCAGTAACTAGGTCATTGAGATGGTTCTCCTACAAACAGATCTAATCTTCCCCAGCATGGTGCCCAAAGAGAACACAACCTTCAATGGAAGCACTGACTGCTAATTTTCTGACTAAGATGTTCCCATCAAGATTCAGTCATAATGAAATGCTCTCTCTCTCTCTCTCTCTAAGAAAGCCCGGTTGGATAGGTCTGCTTCTGCCTTTTGAGTCATCTGCAATTTAAAATAGATGCTTTTTATTGTTGCAAAAGAGGCATTTTATAGGAATTTAAAACTGTAAGTGGAATGAATTTTGCTTCCATGGCCCAATTTCACACATCGGTGAGCAGCTGGTTGGCCGATCCATCCCTTACTCTGTCTTCGAAGCTCTGCCTTTACCTGTATTCAAATCTAAAGAAAGCCTTTTTCTCATTTCACATAATTAATTTGAGCTCTTTGATTTTGTTATACACGCATCATTTCTGCTGAATCGGCTATTGTTTTCGTGTAGGAAATAAAAGGATTCCCCATTTTATGAGGTAGTCCTTTCTAAAAGTCTAATCTTTTTATTTAATATGATCTAAAATGCAGAACAATAAAGGTTTGGGTGAGGAGACAATGGGGAAATATTAGTCATTTGCTACTGAGGTATGATTTTATAGGGACATGAAGTTCTGGTAGACAATTGCAGAGGGAGAGAACTATAAACAGTCACACCATGCTGCATGTTTCACGAAGCCAAAAAAAAAAAAAAAAAAGAATTTAAAGTTTTACCAGAAAGAAAAGAAAACATGTTTGTGTGTGTATTTTTATAAAAGCATTCCTTGGCACCCCATAAATATGTACAATTTTAGTATTTTTATGTATCCCTTAAAACTAAATTTAAAATGTTCCACAATAAAAGAAATTAAAACGTACTGTTTAACATGTGTCTGTACTGTTTCCCAGGAAAGGGCCCCTGTCTTGCCTCCTGCCGCTTGCTCTATTGCCATCGGATGTCAATATGTACAATAATAATTTTGACTCTCTGAGAAAAATACCATAAAATTGAATTTAGCATAGCATTTTAGAAGCCAATTATCACCTCAGCTATATAAATAAACTCAAATGATAGAACTTGATCTCTGTGATTGAGCATACACTAACTAATACTGATAGGGAAGAAAGAATATACTTTTACTTTTGACAAAGCACAGAGAGTCAGGCAATAATGCAGGCAATGCATTCTGTACATTTTAGCGTTCTCCTGAAAGTGCTTCAGTACAACTGCAGTGGCATCCCATCTTACTGACCCAAAAGAAAAGAAAAAAAAGAAAAAAGAAAGAGGGCAAACATTGTTCCTTTTCAATTTAGAACTCAACAATTATGCTGAGAATGTTTTTTTTTTTTTTTTTTTTTTTTTTTTTTTTTTTTTTTTTTTGGCAGAAGCTAACATTTTATTGCTCTTCAGACAAACTCCTAGAGAGCTTCTTCAAAGATTGGATTCAAGCTTGGCCACTTGCCTGACATAGTAAGATGTGGCTGGCAGATAATCTCAGCACGGAGTCTGAGAATGTCACATGCAGGTTAGAAGTACTGATACTTAATTGTGTGGTTTTATTTATAGACCATTGAGTTTCAGATATTTCTAGATACAACTATGACTAGATAATGTTTGTCTTTAATTCATAAAGGAAATATTTGTCAACTGTCAGCTGTGTGTCAGGCCCCAGCTACTTTCTAAGAAAATAAAAGTTAATAAAATATGTTTCTTTATTGAAGGAATCTGTTTCATGAAGGCACAACTACAAACTATTATAAAAATATATTATATACAATAGTTTGGTGAAATAGATTGAATTATTTAGTTTTATTTACTTTATTTTGTGCCTATAATTTTTTTTGCCTGAATGTATGTATTGTATGATTGTCATGCCTACTCCCTATGGAATTCAGAAGAGGGTGTCAAACACACTGAAACTGGAGTTAGGGTTGACCGTGAGCCACCATGTGGGTGCTGGAAATTGAACTGTGTCTTCTACAAGAACAACTGCTCTAACCACAGAGGTGTCTTAGATTGGATTTTACTTAAAATATTTTTATAGTAGAGTGGTGTGTGTGCATGTGTGTATGTGTGTGTATATGTGTGGCTTTTGCATTTGTGTATACATATGCATACGCATTGTTCTTCATCTCTAGGAAAAAGGAATCACAACTCCCCTGACTAAAGATGAATTTGCTCATGTATGAATTGACTGGCTAATGAAATGTGAGGTTATGTCATGCCTGACACATAAGAGCTGAAAACTGAAATGACAACATATAATTTGTCATACCATCGTTCCTTCTTCCACGGTTACAGTTAATGTTTCTGCAACATCAGCATATTTTTCTGAACCTGATATAAAAATTAACTTAAGCGTCATAACCTATCTAGAACTAGCATGCAATGTGAGGGAGAAATATACTTTTATTGGTACATCCGTGAATCTTGAGAGAGTTATTTCTTTGTGCAGTCTTATGCAATACCTATTTTTCTCAGTGAGAGTTAGTCTTGTAATAAAGCACCGTAACCAGATTCACACTGGGGAGAAAAGGGATTTTTTTTGTTTTTTTACTTACAATTGCATCTTACTGTTCATAACTGAAGGAAGTCATGGCAGCACCTCAAACTAGGAAGGAACTTGGAAGCAGAAACTGATGCAGATAACATGGATAAAGGCTTCTTATTGGCTTGTTACCCATGGCTTGCTCAGCCTACTTTCTCATGCACCCGGGACCACCAGCTACAATGGGCGGGGCCCTCCTCTATCGATCACTAATTATGAAAATGTCCTACTGGCTTACCTACAGACTGATCATATGGAGGCATGTCGTCAACTGAGGTTCTTATGTCTCGAGTTTGTATCAAGTTGACTCAAACTTGCCCAGCACAATACTTAGTCACCCCCTAGGGTTACGTAGCATATGTTTCAAAGAAATGCAGTCATGGATATATGGGACTAAATCAGAGCCTCTGAAGTTGTCAATGGAAACATGAATGTTTCTGTAGTTACACTATAAGAGCTGCTTTGAGTTTCAAGAGATTATTAGATGTATTAGGATAAAGCAATACTGTCGGAATTGAAATCAAAGGAAGAGGAGGAAAGGTATTAGTAAATAAATAAAACTACAGAAAGTAAAACACTGGTAAACCTGAGGGGGCTGTGGAAACAGAAGTCATGCTCTGAGAATATCAAAATAAGCGACTTAAGTTTTAGAGATCATTAGACATTAGGTTCCTGATATTACTAACTACAGAAATATTTCTCTTGAGTCAGGGAGATGGCTCACAGGGTAAAGGCACTGTCACCAGGTGTGACCATTTGAGTTGGATTCAATTCTCACAACAGGCAACCCCAAAATTAAACGAACACACTGCTTTAAGATATATCTCTCTTGTAGCGTGAGGCACAATCTAGATGCGAGATATTAGCAGCAACATGTTCAGAACATGATGGCAAGTCTCCAGAGGCCTGTTGTTCCTTCCTGCTAGCATTGCATCCCTGCCAGTTGACTGATGGCTGCTTTCTATGTTGGCAAACTGGCTCAGTTGAAGTTTGAGAATTTGTTTGTATCCTTTCAGTGATAAAGGACCTTAGAAATAATGAAATTTAAGATAGAAAGTGACATAGATTTTGATAGGATTACTCTAGGGTGAATCCTAGTAACTTTCTCAGTCTCTCTGAATGACTGGCGGCTAAGGAAAGAATTAAGTCACTGCAATAAAGGGACAGAGAATGGCTTCTGACTCGGATATTTCTTGTAGCTTGTTAGACACTGAAGCCATTTGATTTATTCGCTACCATACCAAATGTTGCGGTTTGAATGAGACTGGTCCCATAGGCTCATATATTTGAATGCCTGGTTTTTAATTGGTGTTCTACTTAGGAAAGGATTAACAGATGTGGTCTGTTAAACGAGGTGTGTCTGTTACAACTTAAAAACAGTGGGAGAGAGAGAGAGAGACTCATTTTCGGTATGTCTTGTTTCCTTGGTGTCTGGTTGGCGTCTCTACCTACTTCACCCTTCTTCTTCCCAGCATTCTCCTAGTCAGGCTCTCCTGCCTAATCTTATTCAATTCAGCTATTGACCAGTCGACTTCTTTATTAAACCAGTCACAGCAACATATATTCACACAGTATAAAGGAATATTCGACAGCAGAGGATAGCGACAAATCAAAGATCACAGATAGTATTTTTTCAATTAGTCCATATATCATGTATATATTATGACATGCTTCTGTTAGACTAACTGTGTTAGACATGATTTTAGGTCCTTATGAGTCATTTTAGAGCTTCATATTAAGAAACAGTAAAATAACTGAACTCATAATACATAAGTGGCCTCTTTCTTCTAGATGAAACCAGTACAGAACCTAGGATTCTTAATACCTACAGCAAATTACCAGGCTTTTGTGTCTTTCATCACTTAGCATATGGATCATAGAGAAACCCAATAATACATTTTTCTTCTTTGTGTATCCTCTCAATTATAAAATATGTGTAATTTAAAATTGGAATTTTCTCAATAAAATCAAGAAAAGTTTGTTTCAAAATTATCTCAATATTCTACCTCATCTCTCTTATACAATATTTCTAAGGCATTTAGGTTTTGTCATATCCAAAAGATTTCAAAATATAAACCAAATAATTCCAAATTTTCTACATCATTTCATGATCTTTGAGAACTAGATTATATGTAAGATTCAGGTGTGATTATTTAGTTACACAATAGTCTACAGAATTTTGTGGGTATGTGTATTGTAATATACATACATATATATACTACACATGCACATATATACATACATATACATGTTCTTGTGGGTTTATGCACCTATACATGTATGCACATGAATATGAAGGCCAAAGGAAAACATCAAGTGTTGGCCTCCCCCTACTTTTTGAGACAGGTTCTTTCTCTGGACCTAGAGCTCACCGGTTCACCTAGACTATTTAACTAGTGAGTTCCAGGGATCCATTTGTTCCTGTCTTCCCAGCACTGGGATTAAAGACAAGCTCCACCGTGCCCATCTTTTATGTGAGTGCTGAGTATCCAAACTAAGTTCGTTATGCTAGCATAGTAAATAATCTACCAAGTGAGCAATCTCCCAGTTCCTAAATTCTCTGGAGTTTTTATTGAAAGCTATTAAAGCAAAAAAGAATACAAAAACCAGAGGAGGAGGATCAAAAATAAAAAAATAAAAAACAAAGATGTTAGCGTTCATCTTGGTTATTAGAGCCCCTTGTGCCAGAAATTCTGAAAGTGCTGGCTGGAGAGTGGGAGGCTACTGGAGTATCGAGCAGGTGACAGTTCTTAGTTTGGAATCAGTAATTTGGAGGTTCATCTTCCACGTCTCTCTCATCTCCTATAACATCTGGTAATCAAGAATAATTAGCTCTTTTACTGAGGCGATGAGAGAAGGAGGACAGCTGTGACTGGGGTGAGCAGGTAGGGCTTCCCAAACTACTGTACCCGCAAATCACCTGGGGACTGCGTTAGACTATGAACTGTAAGTCAGCAGGTCTGAATTCAAGAAGACCTCTGCCTCAGCTTTGTGTAGCTGGAGGGGCACTGAAGCGCTCTTGTATTTTTAAATGTTTTAGTTGTGACTTTTTCCCTCAGTTTATTGCCTTTTTACTGTATTTTTCTTATATTAGCAAAATAGTTTCAATGCTATTGAGGAAAAAAAGGCAAATACACATCTATTTTGTCAATGGTACCAAATCTACTACCAAGGTAAGCTTAATGATGGTACAAAAACTTAAGTGACCAAAAGCTGTTTTCTTAAATCATCAATTCAGAAAAACTTAGGATGCAGAGGGAAAATAAGGACTACTGCTTTGCCAAAAGAAAGCTCGCTCTTTGTTAGATCATGTTATAGTTTCACATAAAATATCTATAATAAGTCGTGAAATAATAAGTAATTTTTCCCTGTTTAGCTAGTTGGCTTAAAGCAATATAACAAATGGTTTTATCTATAAAAATGATTACATAGAATTAAGTTCATTTTATTGGATTGGAATTCTAAGTCCTATAACTATATTAAGCTCTTATTTATCATTAACATAAAATAAATATTGCTCAATGGTTATTATAAACATTTTGATTCAAATCCTAAATAATAGATAGGAGAAGAATATAGAAGTTTGGTATCCCTTCATAAAAATGTTTATTCAAATTTTGTGTGCCCCTACCTTCTTTTAGCTCATTCTAGTTCCCATCTTCCAGTTTTTCTCCTAACTTTATGGTTTTTTTTTTCTGGTTATTGATAAGTCCCTGGGTCTAATTAGTGCTGCCCTTATGCACATGGGTATAAGGGCATCCATAGGAACATGAGTAACCTACCCATGGCCATATTTCCAAAGAAGACTGCCTCTCCCTCCTGAAGCAGCTATCGACTGCCGAGTGCTCCCGCGAAAAGGTAGCACTCACGGGTCTCCCGCCCATCCATGCTGGAATTTCGACTGGCTTGATCTTTCATGGGTAACTCCAGCTGCTATGAATTGATGTGTGTAATAGCCACGTCGTGTCTAGAAGTCTGCATTTCACGGTTATCTCCATCCACTGGCTCTTAAATTCTTCCTGAACCTTTTCTTATGAGTTCTTTGGTCCTCAGATGGTAAAATAGATGAACCATCCACAAATTATCATTTGCTGCTATTTAAAATTAGCCAGTTGTTAGTCTCTTTTATACTGCCCACTTGGGTGGGGGGAGCTTCTCTGACCAAAGTTAAGAACAACAAATCTGTGGGTAGAAACATAAATAAATAAATATTTAGAAAACAGTTTGACGTAACCAATCAGAAAAAAAAAAGTAGGTTCTTCACTGGCCCTAAAATCTGGCAGTTTATAATACAAGGAATATAATCTCTACTCTGGAGAAGACTTCACATCCAATAAGAAAACACCTGGAGACCCCCAGGACTGTTATGTCACTATGACACCAACTAGCACATCTTAGTAGCAGGTCAGTATTGTGACATATAGGGTCCATCTCTGTAGAAGGACCATTGTTTTCTCCCTCGATGGCCTGCATAACACTTTGTGTCACTATGTGAGCTTGTTGCAAAGAGTTTCCTGCTCAGCTTGAGGTTTGTTCTCTATGTCCTACAATAAAAATATATGGTATTTTTAGCAATAGGGTCTTCACATCTAGTTGGTGGGAAAGAAAGAAAGAAAGAAAGAAAGAAAGAAAGAAAGAAAGAAAGAAAGAAAGAAAGAAAGAATAGCCTCCATTGCTTTCAGTGCTCTTTGGGAACACTCTAACATATAATTTTTAGAAAGCTATCTAGTTTCTGACATTGAGATTTTCATCTAATAACCCAAGTCTTCTGTGAGCAGTATTGTTCCTCTATGTCTGGTATTCCTATTCAAGCTCTCTCTCTCTCTGTCTCTGTCTCTCTCTCTCTCTCACACACATGCATGTATATATATATATGTATATGTATGTATATATTTGAAACAACAGTCAATAAAACAATAAAATCTATACACACATAATGATTCCCTGCTTTAAGCAAAAGGGGAGCCCAGCAAGGAGGAAGATTCTCATAGCTAGCTATAGAGTGGAAAGGGGCTCAACAGGAGAACATTTGTAGTCTTCAGCGATTTGAAAGTAGAAGGAACACTTCCTGAAGAGCTCACATAAGACCAGTTACTTCTCCCGAAAGTCGGCAGAAAATTAATTAATGGGGAATTGACTGGTAAACACAGAAGAGAGTGGGCATGTTCAGAGGGGTATGGTTTAGACCTAGTTGATGTACCCAGAAGGAATTTTAAGCTTGCAGATACAAAAAAAAAAATAACCCTAGACTAGATGCTTCTTTATTAATGACAAAGCTTAATAGTAAAACTCAAAGCAAATGGTTTCCAAGCATGACTGCTTCCCAGTGAAAACTTCAAGTATAGACACTTCTCAGAGTAGATGGACAACACGAATGTTTTTTGCTCCATACTACATACAAAGAGACAGGCAAAGACAGCCCCTACTAAAGAAAGCATACAGTTCTTAGAGACCTGTGCAGCCATCCTTCAGATGAAAGAGGCAGCAGATGAGATCTAGAAAACATATATATGATAAATGTATTGCATGTTTTCAAGAAAACAACGGTTGACCATGCTAAGTAGATAAATTATATTAGATAATTTAAGTAGATAATTATATTAGATAATATAAGTAGATACATAATATTAGAAAAACATATGCCAGTGCTGAGCACTCCAGGGCCTGAGATTCAAATTAAACCAGATGGAATGAATAACAAATTAGAAAGTGATATGCTTTTGTGCTTAAGTACACATAAAAACTATTCAAAATCAGCCGGGCGCACGCCTTTAATCCCAGCACTCGGGAGGCAGAGGCAGGCGGATCTCTGGGAGTTCGAGGCCAGCCTGGTCTACAAAAGCTAGTTCCGGGACAGGCACCAAAGCTACAGAGAAACCCTGTCTCGAAAAATAAAATAAAAATAAATAAATAAAAAAAAAACAACTATTCAAAATCAAACATATAAAGAAAAAAATTAAAAAGTGAATATGCTTCAGTGACCTGAGGAACATTTCAACAGGCTTAATGTACAAGTAATTGCAGTCCTTGAAGGAAATCAGGGAGAGAGAAGAAAATATATTTGTAGTCTGGCAATATGATACGTGTTTCCCAAGTCACATCGGAGCTCAAATTAGGGGAATCATTAGCTTAAGGTCATTCTGTAAAGTATTTTGGACTGTCTCAAAAAAAACATAAGAACAATGAAAGAATATTTGAACTTTAATAAAAGACTTCCTAACATAGCTCTGCAATATTCAATAACTCTTAAGTGCAAGAGAAATGAAGCAAACTACATTAAGCCACATTAATCAAATTTCTGAACAGCAGCAGCAACAGAAAGAATCAGATTAAGAGCTGTTATATAAAGAGGAACAAATATCAAGGAGACAGCAGGATTCTCTTCCGATGCCCTGCAAGCTGGAGAAATTAGAATGACTTCTAAAAGATACAAAAAATAAAAAATACTGTCAATTTAGAACTCTATCTGGAGAACCGATTCTTCAAAAGTGAAGGTGAAACACTTTCAGACACATAAATGACAGGAAGATTCACTGTCAGTAATAAAACAATATACTGAGGTCCTTGAGACAGAGAATATAAAATCATATGGAAACCTGGTTCTATGTGACTGAATGAAGAGCCCTGGGAGTGTAACTGCGAGCAAATATAAAGACTTTTATTATTTCTATTTAAAAATTTCAAAGTGTATTTGGTTGTTTAAAGCCAAAATTGTAACAATAGGTAATGAGATAAAATGATAACAACGGCTGATGAGATTTATAACATATAAAGCAATATAATAAAAAGAGTAAAATGTTCTTTTATAAAAATTACATCACACAATATACAGTACATTTGAAGGTAGGTTGGACTGTATTATATGTTCCAATTGTAAACAAAGAAGCAACAGCCAAGCAACTAGTAATTAAAACTTATAAAGACAACATTAAGACAATCCAACAGAATATCAGAATTGAAGAAGGAAGGAAGGTAGTTCAGGGAGAACACTAAAACCTTACTCTTCCACCAAAGGCTGAGCAGATGTTTAGTGCTGTCTACAGTAAGTGGGGAAGCAGGAAACAGGATTAAGAGGGTGTGTCAGTGCTCCAAAGAGTCTTTGTGATCCTCGTCCTGGTCCAGAGGTGAGATGGCAAGTGGCCTCCTTTCAGATATTACCACGTGGAGAGATTTGGTGTGTATGTTTTTTGAAGACACCTAGGAAGCTCAACGCAAAGTCAACAGTTTCGAGACCTATTTCTTGCTAATGTGGCCAGTAGCTTGGTACAAAGAAATGTATGAAAGATCTGTGGGTATGCAAAACATGATCTATGGTGAAATGGATATCCCCAGAATCAACATGACTATGTTCTATCTCCCTATCTCCAAATTTATGAGAAATTAGAAAGGAAACCAAGTTCTCTTTAGCCTTCAAAATCTAAAGAGACAGGGTAATATTTTCTGATTGCAAAGTCATCTGCCTGGTTATGTTCTTCCAAATTCATTCATAGCAGTAGAGACCCCCATATCTCCACTTCAACCTGTTCACTCTGAAGTTAAGGTAGGATGTGTTGGAATCCCTGTCCAGATTGTCATTCAGGAGTAAGAATATTTCCATGAGGTTTCACATGCACTACTCAAAAGTGGTTGCATGCTCAGCAGTCTTTGTGGCTGTATTGGATGAAGAATACTGCAAAGCAAAAGGCATGTTCCAATCAAAAGAAGCTACAATGCAAAGTTAAATTGTGCATGAAAAACAAGTCCAGTCTTCTTGGCACAATACGCTGTAACCTGAAGGGCCATGCTGGTGCTATATCTCCTCAGAATGTCAATGCAGGGTAAACCCGAAGGACCACACCAGTGTTATATCTCCTCAGGATGTCAATGAGGCTAACCCTGAAGGACCATGCCAGTGCTATATCTCCTCAGTGTGTCAAACAGAGTAACCCTGAAGGGTCAAGCCAGTGCTAACGCTCCTCAGAATGTCAATGTAGGGTAACCTGAAGGACCACACCAGTGCTACAATGCAGGGTAATCCTGAAGAACCATGGCAACCTCATAATGTCAATGAGGTTTTTGTTCAAACAGGACTGAGGCTCACCTTCTCCCTTTGACTGCTTTTGTCATATCCCTGGCAAGATTATTAAAGAATATTCTAGATGTCAATAATCATTTTGTTGTCTTCTTTTTAAGGACCCAACTTGCCACAGACAATAAAGAACAAAATGTGAGAAGGTAGATGCTGAAATGAAATTTGGAATTGGATTACCTTCCACTTGGATAGCAATGTGGCCACAATGATACTGAACGAATAGTACAGAATAGGAAAAAATTATAAAGACTAACCACATGTGAGGATGGTATAACAGTAAAATTGATAAAGTGTTCTCTGGTAAGATTTATCAAGCATTTGAAAATATGAGAGATTTTTGCAAAAATGGACACACCAAGACAATCACTAAATGTAATTTTTGTAGATAATATGAAAAAAGGAAAATAAATTGTTTATTTTAAATGCCAAGTAAAGCTAACCACAAATCTATAATTTCAGAACTCAGAAAGCAGATATGGGGATATATCACAAGTCCAATGCTAGCTTAGTCTACATAGCAAGTTCCAGGCAAGCTGTAACTTTAGAGCATGGCCTTATGCTCCAAGACAATCAACAAAATCAAACAAAGCTAAAGGTTAAATCTAGAGTGGATGCCTGGTAGCATATATGAGAAAAATACATTAAGGACAGTAGTATCATGGGCTTGTGGAAGAATTAACAAAAACTCTGAAGATTAAACTCCTAGGCAAAGTAGCAAACAATTCTGGTAGCACATGGTCAAATGACTTGTTGAAAAAGAATGAACCTTATCCTAAAGAGTGGAACATGAGGGTTTATAAAAAATTTTGATTTCTTATATTTGTCTTACAATGCCTTAAGTGTTCGACAATGGTTCATGCCTTATTAGTAAGGCTGGGGGTACCCTTATTTCACATATTGCAAGCATGTACACTGAACATTATGACACACCTCCTACAGGATCCTCTCCACACCTGCTTCTAATCCTAGACCATGAAACAGGGTTAAAATCACTCTATTGGAGATATGCTGGGCCTGCTAAGGGAGGTTGTTCCCCAAAACAGTTAGAGAACTAACCGTCATGCCGTAAAAGAACCATAACATGATGTTTGGGATTGGATTTTGAATAGACTAAAGAACCAACAGTAGTTTTTGAATATAAATTTGGGGATAATGATACAGTTTATAAGTATTGGAAGATTCTTCAGGAACTATGACTTATTCTTAAAAGACATTCACAAGGCGGGGTTAATTTAAAAAATAATTCAAGTCGGGCGGTGGTGGTGCACGCCTTTAATCCCAGCACTTGGGAGGCAGAGGCAGGCGGATCTCTGTGAGTTCGAGACCAGCCTGGTCTACAAGAGCTAGTTCCAGGACAGGCTCCAAAACCACAGAGAAACCCTGTCTCGAAAAACAAAACAAAACAAAACAAAAATTCATAGACCATAAGAATCAGGAGTCTTCATGTGGGGCATAGAGAGCAGAAGAAAACATTTTAGTGTGGTGACACAGTCTAAGACTAGAAATCCTAGCACATGAAGATATTCTGCAGGAAAAGCTTGAAGACATGCCGTTAGGAAAGCAAGAGAAATTGTACCAATGAAACAAATACAGCCACCACTGAGAAGTTCCATGGTAGATCTACTGGAGCTTGCACTAATTGTTGGGAATGCCCATAATGAAGCAGAAGCTCTGCCAACAAAGAAGATGGTGAACCCCAAAAGAATACATACCAGACAATGGCTAAGTAACAGAGGCCTGGCAGGTAGCAAGAAAATAATTACAAACACAGAGACACTCCTTATTCTGTTCAGTCTTACGAATTCTAGAGTGGATGGGTGGTTTTCAAAGTACCCATAGATTCTACTGAAGAAAAACTGCTTCTGAAAGTAGGGGCAAAACCAGGCTTTCGCTGTAAATTCTCTATGAGGATTCCCTCTACCGAGAGAATGTGCCAAGCTCATGGTAACACTTTTGTTTGCTTTTATCCAATCACTGATCAATACAAGATGAGTACAAATGTTTCACATCCCTCAATTCCATTCCAAATGAGCGATCCCCAATCGAGGGCTCACCCTGCAGCTTACCGGCCAGGAGTTTTTGGTAGGATGATAATTGTATCTTAATTTTTTTCCCTGTCCAAGAATGCATTATGTTCTTTCCTTCCCTAGGTGTGCATCCATAATTTATTCTCTCTGTGAATGTTCTAACTATAAGTCTCCATAAACTCTATAAAGTTTCAGTTTGTTTTCTAAGGAGTCCAATTTGTGACGTGCAGTAGGGAGAAAGCTGCAGTCAGTCCTCTGAAGAACAGTCTGTACTGTACACAGTAGAATGATGGAACACTTGGTTGAGTTCTTTACTAAAACAGAACCTCTGAGGAAGAACTTTCTGGGGCCTGGCTAAGGAGTAACTTCCCTGGAAATAATATATCCCTTTGCACTAAAGTATTCTGCATATAAAGGAGAGGAGAAATGCTGTTGAATCTCCTTCAATCTTAAACAGGGTCGAAGGGGGAGGCAGCTCAAAACCACACCAGAAAGCATTAGCGTCAGTGAAATGTGAACGAAAATGACACTTAAAGATAGTATAATAAACACAATTTATAAAACAAAGTTGTTTCAGAAGAAAACAAGAATAAGAATCTTTAACTTTTTTTTTTTTCAGAGGTGGAGAAGGCACAGGCAGTGAGGCAGGATCTTACTATATGGTACCCCTCCTATCTTAGGCTTCCCAGTGTTGAAGTTACAGATGTGAGCCATCAAGTTGAGCTAAATGAATATTAATGCTTATAGACTCAAATGCCTCATCCGACTGTCCATCATGAAGATGACAGAAGATTCTTGTTAAACCTTATCGGGTGAAAACTTTTAGGCTAAAATCATCCAAAAGTCACGTAAGCTTTCTGAAAGAAAAAGAGAGTTGCTTATGGAGAAAAAGACTCCCTGCATCTGACACCTTATCTGATAGAGGAAAAAATAGATTAGTTCTCAGAGCACTGAGGGAAAAAAAAGATAGCAATCCAAGGATTATTCCATCAGAACAGACATCAGTCTTAAGGCAAAGAGGAAGATACTTGCTGGTAGTCATGAATTCAGAGGGTTTTATCACTCCCGTTTGTCATTTAGGAGTAAGAGTGAAGAAAAATGCTATAATTAAGACATAGGATTACTAGAGCTGCAAATTCAAGATAAGGAAAAGAAAAAGGAAACAAAGGTTAACAATAACCACAGCAGAGCTAAATCTAAAAGGGTAACAATAGACTATGAAGAAATAGGGAATATTTGTAAGGTCTTCATAAAAACTAAACCTGAGAGCAAGTGGATATGCTACTTGGAAAATCATGTTTTTGAAGAATTATGAAGAATTAAGCAGGCAAACTTTCTAGTAAAATTGGAGAGTACAATTAGAAGCTAAAAAGGACCAAGCAAAGAATGAACGTCCCAGTGGTATAGAAGGTTGTTAGCAAACAGAGAGGGAGTCCACAGCTCCTGTTTGCCAAATTTTGGTCCAGTCACACTTATTTGTGAGGCTGTGGGAGTCTCTTAGTATTCTGGCCTTAGTCAGAATTATGGTTTGAATAGGTAATGTCCCCAGTAAAGTCATATGTTCAAGACTAGGTTCTTAACTGGCTGAGAATTTGGGAGGTGGTTTAGTCTTAAGGTTTATAACTTCATCAGCGGATAAACCTAGTAACAATTTCATAAATGAATAGTTTGTTAGGTGACAAGACCTAGATACAGAACATAGGTCTCCAGGGGCATTCCTTTGAAGAGTTTGTCTTTGCTTTGCTATATGTCATCCTCTTTGACATAATGTCCCAATTTACAATGTACATGTTCAGAAATAATGCAGCCAAGACCACCATGGACGAGATCTGTGAAACAACGAACCAAAACATTCTTCCTTTTAAAGATACCTATGTTAGTGACTTGTCTGTTGCCATGTTAAAATACCATACACTCACAGGGAAAAAAAAGAGCTTATTTGGGCTCACAGTTCTAAATGAATAAGAATCCATCATGATGGGAAAAAATGGCATCAAGTAGCAGGCATGGTAACTCACACCCTCAACCATAAACTCAAAGTAGAGAATAGACAGAAGGATGACCCCAGCTAAGATACAAACAATAGAGGAGAGTGTGCTCAAATTGCCACTGCCCTGTAGTCAAACTGATGCATATTTTAAGTATCACCATAGAGCTTTCACCCAGCAGCTGATGGAAACAGAGACAGACAGAGACCCACATCAGAGTACTGGACTGAGCTCCCGAAGTGAAGTTAGTGAGAATATGAGCAAAGAGGTCAAGACCATGAAGGGTACGACCACTGAAACAGTCTACCTGAGCTGATTGGAGCTCACCAGCTCTAGCCAGACAGAGAAGAAGCATTCATAGGTCGAAACTAATCCCTCTGAATGTGAGTGACAGTTGCATGGCTGGAGCAAACTGAAGGGCCACTGGCAGTGGCACCAGGAATTATCCCTACTGCTTGTACTGGCTTTTGGGAAACTTATTCTCTTCAGATGGATACCTTGCTCAGTTGTGATATAATAAGGAAGACTTTGGACCTTCCCCAAATCAATGTGCTTTACCCTTTTCTGAGGAGTGGAATGGGGGTAGGTGAAGGGAATGGGAGTAGGGGAGAGAATGGTAACTGGGATTGGTATGTAAAATGAAAAAAAAAAAAGATTGTTTTCTTTTTTAAGGAAATAAGCAAAAAAAAAATGGAGAGCGAAGTTGACTCAACAAAACATTTCCAAATTATTCCTTTTATGCTATAATACTTTTCTTGACATAGTCACTAATTTTCATTGCTGTGTTGAACCTTCGGGCCTCAAGCCTACCAGATGATTTCTTGTCTACGGTGCTACAGACTCAGATGATGTTTGACTTTACTGTTATACTGAATCTCACTTGATGACCTAGACAGGCCTAGAGCCTGTGATCTTCCTAAAATATCCGGCATATAGACACCAGCCACCAGGTCTGGCTAATGCTAAGGAGCTTTGTGTCAAAGTAACACTTCACCTTGACTCTCAATTCTCATTCATGGCTTTTATTAAAAATTAAGAAATGAGACTAAATATGAACACGTGGGTGAATAGTATTCATGTGCTTGACTTTCTTCTATACTCAGTAAAGAAGAGAAAGAACAGCTTTTGATAAGAGTATCCATTTGCTCTTAGAATCTCTATTTTAGGTGAGTTTCTTTTCAGCACGTCTTCTGCATTTCCATTTACCAATGTTTTCCATATAAAATGAGTTCAAATTTCTTGCAATCATTCTTTAATCGCTCAGTTAAAAACAGAAATGTAAAATACATGCAAATTATTTTCACCCAAGGGCTTTTTTCATAGTGCTTTGTGTATAAGTGGGAAATGTATATGGTTTTTGTTTTTCAAAATCTCCAATTTAACACAGACATATTTAAGCAGGTTCTACTATTGCTTTAGTTCTTTCCTTTCCTAACAAGAGATAAAATGGTATGTAAAAAGAATATGATTTTTCTATTGAATTTTTGAGCAAAACTACATATGAGACAATAGAAGAAAATATTTTCAATAGGATTATAAATGATTTATATATAGATTTTAAATTAAGCAATATGAATGATTACAAATTGTGTGACATACAATTTTATGCTGCACAAAATTATTGAATAAACACATCTCAGGCATAGCAGTCTGAACAATTTGAGAGTTCTGAAGGAATATTCACAATTGCTATTATAATTGCAAATTATAAGTAGGGGAAAGTTTTAAATATATATATGTTTAATATATATAAGTTTTAAATATGTATATATATTGTTGTTGGGAGAGGCCGCTCATTTGTTCCCATTTATTCAGACTCCAGAAATTTTTTTACCACAAGGCTCATGGCCTGTTGGCAAGGTTCTACCCGGTGGTTCTAGTCTTTCTTTTCTTTCTTTCTCCTCTGGCAGCTCCTTGGCTTCTTCCTTACTCTGCCTAATCTCTCTCTCTCTCTCTCTCTCTCTCTCTCTCTCTATATATATATATATATATATATATATATATATATATATACACAGCCTGACTATATTCTGTTAAGCCATTGGCTGAAAGCAGCTTCTTTATTAAGCAATAAAAGCAACACATATACAGGACTTCCCTATCAATATATAGTAGAATATATGGTTCTAAAAAAGACAGAAAGTGTTTGAAAAACCAAGAACTAATTGTATCTATTATATTTCAATGACAAGAAGACATAAAGCAAATGTGACAACATGTGTGGATCTTTAAAATATAGTAGATATGTGTGATAATTTGAATAAAAATGGTCCACATAAGTCTATAGGGAGTGACACTCTGAGGAGGTATGGCTTTGTGATAAGAGGTGTGTCCTTATTGGAGGATGTGTGCTAGATTTTCTTTGCTCAAGCTTCACTCAGTGTGACACTCAGACCACATCCTGTTGACTTCAAGACATAAGAATCTCAGCTGCTTCTCCAGTACCATGTCTGTCTGCAGATTACCATATCCCACCATGATGATAATGGACTGAACCTCTAAACTGTGAGTGAGACAACCCAGTCAAATGTTTTTCTTTACAGGAGTTGCCATTGTCATAGTGTCTCTTCACAGCAAAGAAACCCTAAGACAGACATTGGTACCAAGTACTAATGTATTCCTTTGATAGGCTTGACCATGTTTGTTTGAAGAAATAAGGGCCTATGGGTTAGAAAAGCAAATGAACACTTTAAGTGCTGCTTAAATAGGCCATACTAGTAGGAGCATGGATGATAATGGTGCTGTATGCGATTTGATTAACTGTGGGTGCTTGACTCAAGAGATTTCAAATAAGAATATTAACATGTGGCCTAGAGAGCGTTCTCGTGATATTTTGGTGAAGAATGTGGCTGCCTTTGTCCTCGTCTAAATAGCCTGCCTGAGGCTAAAGTGAAAGGTTTTAGATTAATTGTGTTGTCAGGGGAAATCTCAAAATAGCCTAGTATAGACTCTGTGGTGCAGTTATTTGTGGTGACCCTAATGAAGATTTATAATGAAAAGGAGCAAGCTGAACAAAAGAAAATACAAAATGTATAGATTGAGAAAAGGGGCACCAGGAAGCATAATAGAGTTAAATTCAGTGTTCAATAAGATAAATTTATGAAGAAATGTAATAAAGGGGATGGTGTTCTCAGGACAAGATCACACCCAGTTAAGTTTCCAACTTGTAAAAAGGAATTGAAGAAAAGCTTAGAGTTGGGTGTGATGGTGCATGCTTTTAATCCCAGCACTCTGAAGGTAGAGGTTGAAACATACCTAAGTTTAAGGCCAACACAGTCTACCAAACAAGTTCAAGATAATAATACAAAACAGAAAACTGGGAAAGATGTAATTGAACAAGCAGGCCATGTTCCAGCCCATACAAGCATCAGAACTTGGTAGATTTGGTTCTGGCTTTATAGTCAAGTATATAAGATATGGGTTATGGAATTTGTCTCTGTGCCTATGGAAATCTGCTGAAATCAGACATATGTCAGGGGTGTCCCTGAATGGAGGCCCAGAAAGGCCATTGCATGAAGCTATGACTTGGAAGACTGGATTGCCTTGGAGATCCCAAGATATTGGAGATGCCAGAGCCATGGGATACCTTCTGAGAAGAGCTGCTAGCAGGGAGTGAAACCAGCAGCTCCCACCCATCTACGAAAAGTGTGTTGCAGTCAATAAAGCTGATAGGAGTCAGAAATCTGAAGAGTATTTTGACATCAGACATGGAAATGCAGAGTTTTCCCAGCTGGGTTTTAGTCTTGCTTTTGGTCCAGTATTTTCTCACATATGCTCCCTTCCCTATATTTCGGGATGGTCATATATGTCCTGGCCATTTTATGGCAGAAATATGTCTTCTGTTTTTTTGATTTTGATTTTTACAGGGGATTACAGTTTTGAGATTGCATGAATCTCAGAAGAGACTTTGATCTTTGGAATTTTAAACATTGTTGAGACTGTGATAGACAGTGTTCACTTTTGAAGTTAGGCAAAATTTATTTTGCATTATGATAGCCTTACAAGCTTATTGGGGTTAAAGACTAGAATGTGGTAACTTGAATGTAGTTGTCCCCCACAAGCCTATAGAGAGTGGCACTATTAGGAGGTGTGGCCTTGTTGGAGAAAGTGTCATTGTGGGAGCAGGCTTTGAGATCTCTTTTGCTCAATATTCACTCAGTGTGGTACTTAGACCACTTTCTGTTGCCTGAAGGATGTAGGAGTCTCAACCACTTCTCCTGTACTATGTCATTCTGCACACTGCCATGTCCCACCATGATGATAAGGACTGAACCTCTGAACTATAAGTAAGCCACCCCCAATTAAATGCTTTCTTCTTTAGAAGTTGCCATGGTTGTAGTGTCTCGTCACAGCAATAGAAACCCTAACTACTAAGGCAATAGGTGATTTGGGTTAAGCTATTTTCACAATGATTAAATATAAACCATATGCATTTTAACTTTGTGCCATAAACTACTGTTAATATCATTTTGAATTATTCTAAGCATTAGGCAAAAATAGATTATTGTTACTTTTTAAAGATATCATAGCTAATGTCATATCATCTTTTATTAAAACAGATTTTTTTCCTCATATAATATATGCTGATTACAATTTTCCTTCCTCTACTTCTCCTGCTTACTCCCCACCTTCTCTTCTTTCTGGATCCATTCTCTTTCTGTATTTCATTAGAAATGAACAAGTTTCTAGATAGCAAGCAAACATGACAAAATAATATAAAACAAACTCTCATATAACAGATGGACATTGCCAATCAACAGAAGGAAAAAGCGCCAAGAGAAGGCCAGACCTCTTTACCATCATCCACAAATGCATCAGAGGGCCCCAGAGGCACAGTGTCTGCTCCACAGAACAGAGAAAGAGATGAGTGGCTACTCTCTAAGGCTGAAGCCCTGCTCGCTAGGCTCTAGGTATGGGGACCCTTCCCCCACCCTTCCCCCACCCTTCCCCCACCCATCCCAGCCCCAACAGCCTGTCTCCTCTAGTCATACCACTCTACCACCGTCTCCAACTATATTAAGGGGCCCTGGAGTCACAGTCCCCACGTGCACCAATTGGAGGAAAAGTGGCTCCCCAAGGCACCGATACTACCTGGACCAATTGGAAGAAGAAAAAAACACCTCTACCTATAATTACCTCAAACCCAGATGGGTAGAAGGCAGTGTAGGAATACATTCAACAACATAAGTAGCAATAAGGCACCACCAGAAACTAGTGCTTCTACAACAATACCTGAACATCCCAGCACAGATGACATAGAAGAAAATTACCTTAAAAATAATTTCATAAAGATGATAGAGGCCCTTAGAGGGGAAATGAAAAATTCCCTTAAAGAAATGAAGGTAAAGACAAGCAAAAAATTAAAAGAAATCAATTGATCCCTTAAAGAAGTCAAGAAAATCAAGAAAAAAAAATCAAACAGATGAGGGAACAGTTAAAGCCTTGAAAATTGAAATAGAGGCAATAAAGAAAACACATACAGAGGGAATTCTGGAAATGGAAAATCTGAGTAAACGAACAGGAACCACAGATGTAGGCATAGCCAACAGAATGCAAAGAATGGAAGAGAGACTTTCAGGCATTGAAGGTATGAAAGAGGTAAATTCATCAGTCATCAGTTAAATAAAATGTCAAATCCAACAAATTCTTAGCATAAAATGCCCAGTAAATCTGGGTAAATCTAGGACACTATCAAAAGACCAAAACTAAGTATAATAGAAATAGACAAAGGAGAAAAAGTCCTGTGCAGAGGCACAGAAATTATATTTTAAAAACTTCATAGAGGAAAACTGGCCCAACATAAAGAAGAACATACCTATGAAGGGCAAGAAGCTTACAGTACACAAAATAGACTGGACCAAAACCACAAAACCTAATAATAATAAGTCCCCTTTGCCAAATAATAATCAAAATATTAAACATACAGAATAAAGAAGAAATTTTAAGAGCTGCAAAAGAAAAATCCCAGGTAATATATAAAGGTAGACCTGGCAGAATTATGCTCAACTTCTCAATGTGGACTCTGAAGGTCAAAGAGTCCTGGACAGACATTTTTCAAACACTAACAAACCATGATGCCATCCCAGACTATTATACCTAGAGAAGATTTCAATCAATATAGACAGAGAAAACAAAATATTCCATGATGAAACCAGATTTAAATAACACCAAACCACACACCCAGCCCTAAAGAATATTCTAGAAGGAAAACTCCAACCAAAAGAAGTTAGCTACACTCACAAAATCACAGGCAATAGATAACCTCAAACCAGAAAATACCAAAGAGGGGAAACACAAGCACACTACTACCAACAAAACCAAGACAAAAAAATAACAAGAAGTAACAATCACTGGTCATTACTATCACTTAATATCAATGAACTCAACTTGCCTATAAAAAGACACAGACTATCAGAATGGATATGAAAACATTACTCATCCTTTGGCTGCATACAAGAAATATACTGCAATGTCAAAGATAGACATTACCTCAGTGTAATGAGTTGGAAAAAAGATTTTCCAATCAAACGGACCTAAGGAACAAGCTGGTGGAGCTATCCTAACATCTAACAAAATAGACTTCAAACTAAAATTAATCAAAAGAGATGGAAAAAGACATTTTATAACCATGACAGAAAAAATATCTATCAAGATGAAGTCTTAATTCTGAATATATATGCCCCAAATATAAGGGCATCCATATTTTCAAAAGAAACATTACTGAAACATAAAGCACACAACAAAACCCATACACTAATAGTGGGAGACTTCAACAGTCCACTCTTAATAAGGGGAAGCAGCGTAGGGCCATACTAGGCCCTCTGAAAGTGGGTGACAGTTTTTAGCTTTGAATACGGTCTACTTGTCTGCTTACTTATGACATTGGTACTATTTATTTTCCCTACTGCACATTTCCCCTGTGTTTTTAGTCCTGTGTGTAAATTTCGAGAGAATATGTGAAAGATCATAAGCAATAAAATATTTACGAAAATCTGCATTCTGTTTTAATAGTCTAGTGTGCAAAGAAAATTGGAGAGATATTTTACAGTGCTTCTAACTTTCAGATTTCAAAAAGAAATAAAGCAAACAAAGTAACAAAAAAAATCATACATAAAACCTAACTTTAATCATTAAAAAGAGACAATTTCAATCAAGAGTAATCTAAATACAGACAAGTCTACAATATCAACAACAAAATTCTAACTAAGGTGTATTGAGCGTGGGGCTGAAAAGATGGGTCAGCAGTTAAAAGAACTTGCTGCTATTGTATAGGACCTAGGCTTGATTCCTAGACCCATGTGGTGGCTTACAATCATCTGTAACTCAAATTTCAGGGAATTCAATGCTTTCTTCTGGGCATCATAGGAACCAGGCAAGTACATAGTAAAATAAATTTATACAAGCATTCATATATACACCTAAAAAATAAATTTTTAAAAATATCTTGAATATCTTTAGTTTATTCCTCTGGGTTTAGTCTCTATATTTTAAAAATAATTTATTTTATTTTGTGTCTATGTTTTGCCTGCATGTGTGTTTGGGCACCATGTGCAGGCCTGGTGCCTACGGAATCTAGAAGAGGGCATCTCATCCCCTGGAACTGGACTTACAGACAGTCTGAGCTTCCATATGGGTTCTAGGTATCAAATCCTTGTCTTCTAGAAAAGCAGCCAGTGTTCTGGACAGCCGAGCCATCACTCTAGCCCCCTTTACTCCACATCTGTATACTGCCCTGCTTTAAAGAAGGCAAACTCATTGGAAACACACCTCAACTGCTTCAAAGCCTTGGGCTTCTTACTGAATTAGATCAAAGGGAAACTGGCATCAGGTGATGGGGATGTGGGAGAGAGTGCTATCAATTCCCATTCCCAGTTCTCGTTCCTGCCAGTCCTGTTCCTCCCTATCCATTATGATTGCTGAAGCTTGCAATTCCTGCCAGGCTTCCTCCTGCATGGTTACCCTCCCCTTTTCTGAGGTGCATTTCCTGTCTTTCTAGACATGATAATGTCTTCCCAATGTATTTTTCTAGAAAGTAACTGGGTTCTTTAATTTCCTTAACATCTGTCCATGTTTTAAAAATAATCTCTAAGACCGGGCGATGGTGGCGCACGCCTTTAATCCCAGCACTCAGGAGGCAGAGGCAGGCGGATCTCTGTGAGTTCGAGACCAGCCTGGTCTACAAGAGCTAGTTCCAGGACAGGCTCCAAAGCCACAGAGAAACCCTGTCTCGAAAAACAAAACAAAACAAAACAAAACAAACAAACAAACAAAAAAAATCTCTACATTAAATTATCTTCAGATAAGCTGGTTTGAATACACAATTTACCCTTTACCAAGTTTCTGAGTGCTACATAGTTTCTACAGTATCTTTAAGGAATGTCTGTACAAGCTAATATATTTTTATATTATACATAAAGGAATCTAATGTGTTTTTTTTTTAAAAAAAAAGCTCAAAAGATCAAACTGTTGCTAGTTTGCCATAATGGTATGTAGCTTAATTCACATTGATTATGAGTTTCTCTTATACCTAGATGATATCTGAAAAAAAAATTTTTTTTATCTAACCTAAGCTCTCTTTAACATTGCTTTACCAAGACTCCATATGCTTCAGTATTAACTAGAATGTTCTTCCATTGTTGGCTTGCCTTTCATTTGTATTCCTTAAGTATGTCCATCTTCATGGTTCTTTCAGCAATTGGCTTCACCTTCACAACTTATAATGTTCTTAAGAAATAGGCTTAGATATTGAGAAAGTGATTAAAATAATTCCTGTTAAGCTGTATTCCTAAATATGTCGATGAAACAGGTGCCAAGAGGCACCTCCATTATTTCGCTTTTATTAAAACTAACAAAGGTTACGAAAACATACAATGCTAGTTTGTGAGCAGAATTAGACAAAATCGTTGGTTACAAAAAGCTAGATTTCTTTGTAGTCATTCAATGGCATTGACCCTTCTCAAGTGTCGGCAGTATTTAAATTCCCAATGACATGAAATTTCAGGTACTAAAAATTTCAGGCAATGAACTATGATCAGGGCTCAAAATTTACAGACATAAATCAAAACTTTAAAACTGTGAGAACACATCATTGGACATTTTCCTAGGAGAGGGATGGCTATATCCCTTAAGATGTGCCTTTTCTGCTCCCTCTGGTGTTGGTCAGATACCTGAGGACACAGAGTAGGCTAATAAGAGAATATAGCTCCCTTAATTGTCATCTCCACATTCACATACCTTCACTATCCTCCCTCATCTGTCCCCACAATAATTTTTCTGTCCCCAGGATAAATTATCCTATGTGAAGATCCTCAGTAGGTTCCATTTTCTACATGAAGAAGTTCAAATTCTCACTCAGATCATCAACGCACGAGGCTGTTGGAGTTTTCTTGTTTTTATCTTGTTTTCTTTTTTTCAGGCTTTTCAGCCTTCATGTTATTTATTTGGCCATCCGTGTCTTTTTCAGTCTTGCTGGACTGCCTCACACTCAATATCCTTTCGAAATCCAGCCTACACTCTGACAATATGAGTAGCTCCTAAGTTGTTGGCATATCCTGCCCTGGACCATGAAAGAACGCATTCCGGCTTCAGTGTCTAACCTGTGATATTTATTACTCTGTTTACTACATGAGTGTCCCTCTATGGGACTATGAGTCCCTTAAGGTTAGTGACCAGGTTTACTTATTGTCACATCTCCCAGCCCAGCTCAGTGTTGGCATTTGAAGTGCTCATTTTCCCGACTGTAAATGGATTGGTGATGGAACTTACCAGAAAATCTGATCTCCACCTTTTTTCTTATCAGGAAGCAAGCCTGATTCCTTAAACATAGAGTGTTTCTATGTCTGAACTATACTAACTTCAGAGGTAACTGTAAATTTGAAGGAAGAAACATTTCTTCCTTACAAAGAATTTCATTAAAAAAAAATGTAAAATCTGTGAAAGAAAATGATAAAGATTCTAGAGTAATTAAATACTAGAGTAATAATTGCTGTAGGAGAGATTTATCAATGTATGGTAAAATCACTGTGGAAAAGTTGAAAGGGTAACACGGTACCTACATATTTCCAAAGTACATCTCCCAATTATTAATTCCAAAGAGAAAATATTAACCTCACAGTGGAGAAAACTGCCTGTCATTACTTTTAATCTTGGCCTCACCAGTACAGCTTACCATGCATCCTTACAATTTATGCCACAAGGACACTCCAGTTCTATGGACTTTCCTTCCATAACACATAAACCTGTGTGTCCATGAGAAAACTGAAGACAAATTGAACTTGACTCTAAACATACTCAATATTAAAATATTCAACCATTGTCCTTCAAAGGTGTCAATGCTATGAATGGCAAAGGAAGACCAGGAACTGTCACAGATTAGAAGAGACTAAGACAAACTGAGACAGTTTGAAATCAAAAAAAGGACATTGGTAGGAAATCGGTAAAATTTCTGAATAAATGTTGGAGACTGGTTAGAATAAAAACGAATATTCAGGTAAACATTTTCACTCTTGATAAAAATATCCATTAGTTTTTTTAAAGAAAAAAACTATTTTTTTTAACCTTTAAATTTAGTTTTAGATGTATATGCTGGTGATCTGTAAACCACAAATGTGCAGGTACCTGAGGAGGCCAGAAGAAGGTATTGGATTCCCTGGAGCTGGAGTTTCAAATGCCTATAAACTTCTTTATTTAGTTGCTGTAAACCAAACACAGGTCCTTTGGAAGAGCAGTCAGCGCTCTTAACCACTTGGTGTCTTTCTGGGCTCTCGGTGGTTGTATTCATTTTAACTGCAGATTCTCTTTCCCTTTACTTTTCTTCACAATGATCCAGATTCCAGACAAATTTCATTGTTGCACCCAAAGAGGTGTTTGTTTTGTTTTGCTTTTCTGTTTTGCCTCACAATTATTTTATACTTATTTGCTAGACTCTATTAGGCCTTTTACATGTATTAATTCAACTTTGACAACTCTGTTTTATAAATGAGAAAATAATTAAAGATAAAAAGGAGAAATTGATAGTAGGAGATTCCCATGCTCCCCCATGCTCCCCTTCCCCCTGAAAAAATGCACAAATATAGGTCAAGATGCTTCGTTATAGAGCCCGTTTCAAAGCTTCATTTTACTTTTTTCTTTAAAAAAATACTAGCCTAAATGTCACCTTTACAATAATTGAAACTTAATTCAATAAACGAAATTTAAACTGTAAGAGATTTGAGACTTTAATTACGAACCCATGTTTATTCACATTTTAATAATTCTTACCCAAACTCATAAGCTAAATAAAAATCAAGTAAAAATAATTACATTTTATTGATTGGTATAAAATATATTCTATTCTTCACTTAGTAATGTGCGGATATTCAAATAGCTTGTGTTTGTAGACTTCAGAGTTCACATAAAGACCTTTAGCAATTCTCTATTACGTGGCAAAGAGATCATCCTTACTGTCAGTTGATGTAAAGGATTTGTGTGGTTGTGAATTGCTCTAGGCAACTTTCATTTTTAGCTGAACAATGGTGTTTGCAGTCACACCCTTGTAAAGCAGCCAGTTTCCATCGGGCTGATAACACGTATCTCTGCATTCTCAGATTGTTGACCAGAGAGAGACTGTTGACTCAGAACCAACAAGACTTCTCTGTTCTCAAAATCCTTACACAGATCGCCTCTTACAGAGACGCCCAAGAATTATTTTAAAACAGAAATGAAAAGATACCCAGAGAACGGGGGTTTTTTAGTTGTGATCAGAGCCAATGTCACCTTCGCATTTTAAAGTATGATGAAATTTTCCTAGATCGCACGATGTCAATCTGAGGCATGTAGGTGTCTTGCTTTGCTCTGCTTTTCTCTCAGCTCCTTTCACCAGGTGGAGATCAATTGTGAGATAGAGTTCTGACGAAGTGATGGACTAATTATTCTAACGAGAGACTGAAAACTCTTATTTTCAAATAAACTTTTATTTGTCAAAAATCACTTTGTTATTTATGTTCTACTTCGTTGATGAAAGATTAACCAATTCTATATACAAATGGATTTCCGTTTTCGTATATTTTGGCATTTGAAGTATGGGAGCAAAAGCAGAAGTTTCTAACCAACGTAACACTGCTTAGAGCAAATTTCGTAACTCCACGCGATCACTGCAGCGGGAATGCAGTCTGAGGACACCAGTCCTAGTCATAAAGCCACGCCTTCCCTGGCGAGAGGTCTGGGTGGTGACATTTTACAAATGATACTCATCTTCCAGACTAGAATGCTCCTGAACTGACCAGAACGGTGACTCTGTATCCAGTCCTGTGTTCTCCTTCTTCCTCCTCCCATGACGCTATCAAGTAGTGATCTCACAGGTGGGAGTGAGAGTGTGATAATGGTCGCAGAAGTCAGGTGTTTCCAGGATGGAAAAGCAACCTTTTCCTGGATCGAAAGAAGAAAATGGATAGTGAAATGTGTTGAAGTAATATGTAAGATTAATATGTAAGAAGAGGTAGGGGCAGGGTCAAAGGTAGGAGGAGAAAGATGTGATAAGAAAACAGATTGATTCCAAAGATCAACTGATGAAAATATAAACTGGAAAGAACATGAACTTTGGATGGAAGAAGAGACAACGGAAGAGAATTAGGCAAAACAGATATTTTCAATGATTAAAGCCTGAGGTGATTAATAACGTTCAATGGACTGAATACTGTAACAGTTAAATGAGAAAGCTCGATGGTGTCTTATAGCACACTTTCAGGCAAAATGACTCTTCCTAAGCAAGCCCTGTAAACGCTGGGAGCTGAGGGTGAATTTGTAGCTAGAAAAGGTGTGACTTTCTTCAGGATCACAGGCTTTCCCGGCTTGACCAGAGCGAGAAACTGGCTGTTTTCCACCTGGGAAGGGAGCCTTTTACAAGTTCCATCTTCCATATTATTTGACCTGTATTGGGCTGGATTCTAAAATGACGGGGTAATGAGTGAATCATTTATGTGGTATGTGGCATCGGACACCTAGTTATTATTTTGTGGGGATGGATGAAAAAAACTTTATACAATAAAAGAAAGTGAAAAGGATGAGTGTGTATGTGTGTGTGTGTGTGTGTATGTGTTTGTGTGATAACTTTGGTGAAATGCTTTACAAGCATAAAAAAGACAGAGGAGAAATGATAGGACACTCCATTTCAGGGTTGATATTTACTGGAGTATCTCAGTGACCTCAGGAAAGCCTTGGAGTGTGGAGCAACTGTTAACAATGGCCATTCTTGAACGCCCCAGGAATCACAAGGGTATTTGGCCTTTGCTGCACATGACACATTGTTCCCTGTTTCAAAGGAGGCCCAGTCTAAGATTTTGTCTGAGTTCAGGTCTCAATTGCTGTGCAGAGACAACATGTCTATGGCAACTCTTACAGAGGGAAACGTTTAATTGAGATGGTGGCTTACATTTTCTGAGGTTTAGTCCATTGTCATTATAGTGGGGAGCATGGCGGTATGCAAGCAGAAAGGAAGAGAATGAACTGCAGCTTGTTGAATACGCAGGCCACAGGAAGTAGACCGAGTGTCTCACTGAGCAAAGACTGAGCTAAGGGGACCTCACAGCCTTCACCCACAGTGACACACTTCCTCCAACCAAGGCCACACCTGCTCCAGCAAAGCCACAGTTCCTAGGAGAGCCATTTCCTTTGGGGGCCATTTTCTTTCAAACCACCATGAGATTTTAATGCCACCTTGGTGTTTATTTCCTTTCCGAAAGAGCGATCAGCGACTTTTTAAAAAACACGTTTGCACCCAGCACTCGGGAGGCAGAGGCAGGCGGATCTCTGTGAGTTCGAGACCAGCCTGGTCTACAAGAGCTAGTTCCAGGACAGGCTCCAAAACCACAGAGAAACCCTGTCTCGAAAAACAACAACAAAAAAAAAAACAAAAAACAAAAAAAAACGTTTGCAGGAACATAGAGCTAAATAATCAGCCTATTTTTGTGTTTTTTGGTGAAATGGTACTTGTTAATCAAAAATAAGAGGTAATTTTCAATTCTCTTTTTCTTTTTTCTCTTTCCCTTCCTTTCTTCTTTCCTTTATCCCTCGTCTGTCCCTCCTTCCCTGGCTGTAAACATGACTGTGTTAGTTACATTCTCACTGCTGCTACAAATAACCTAACAAAGAGAACTTAAGGAAGAAAGAGTTTCTTTTTTTTCTAGTTTGAAGCTATAGTCCATCACGGTAGTGGCTGGTACAGCCTTCCTACCGTCTCTACCATACCTCAGCTGCGCTGCAAGTAGGCTGGTCTTGTGTCCTTAACCAGGAAGCAAGGGATTAACTAGCAGGTGCTCAGTTCATTTTCTCAGCTTTCTCTTTGTACTGAACTGGGGCCTCAGCTTGAGGAATCAGTGTGGACCCCAACTGCCAGTTAGACTTTTCTAGAAAGGCCCTTACAGACACACCCAGACGCGTGTTGTCTAGGTGGTGGTAAATCCTGTCAGAGTGTGATTATCAGGAATTGGCCTCTCGCTTCAGCCCCAGAGTGTTGAAACTATAGGGGTGTGACATCGCCTCCAGCGCCAGTCAGTGGGAATTGGTCAACTCTCTTTTTATTTGCTGAAAAAAAAAAAAAAGAAAAAAGAAAGAAAAAAGAAAGAAAGAAAGAAAAAAAACCTGAAACCTGGCCTGAGCAGGAGCATTAAATTTAAAATTAATAGAAAGCTGTTCAGTTTTTTTATGAATGGCTGCATCTAAAGGCTGCTCAGTTTTTTATGAGTGACTGCAGGCAACATGACAAACAGAAAGACTTTTAGCTGGAACTCTGAGGTAATTTGATGGGTAGAATTAGGTACTATTTAGTGGTTGTCACCTGCCAGGCATCCACAACCTTTTCCCTTGTCTTCCTTCTGGCAAATCTGATTTAAAGTTTTGTTCTGCCTTGTTTTAGTGCTGTTAAAGACTTGCTTCTAGCCGGGCCGTGGTGGCACACGCCTTTAATCCCAGCACTCAGGAGGCAGAGGCAGGCGGATCTCTGTGAGTTCCAGGCCAGTTTGGCCTACAGAGTGAGTTCCAGGACAGGCTCTAAAGCTACACAGAGAAACCCTATCTTGAAAAGTCAAAAATAAATAAATAAATAAATAAATAAATAAATAAATAAATAGCAAGGTTCTCATATCCTTAAATATTTATACGCCTTCAAGCCATTTCATAAAGAAGTTCATATTGTGAGTTACACTATAAAATAACTAAGCAATAACTAACTTAGAGATTTATGTATTATGAGAAAACGCAAAAGCAAACAATTTTGAGCACTGTGTGCAGAGGTTGTCTAGGGACAATTGTGGCGATTCAAGCGTTTCCATCCATCCGTCTAATGGTGTATATCATTTCAGTCACAATTTGTTTCCTGATAAACAGGGAACACAGATTTAGAGGCAGGACTACCTCAGATCTCCTGGAAATTGTTTCAGCCAGGGACTAAGGAGGAGGCTAGAAGGGGGTCTCTTACTGAGAGGGGAATATGGGTTGTACCTTCAGGAGCTCCAGAGGAGTTGGATCTGTGAAGGCGGGAAAATCTCAGCTTGGAGTAGAGGAAGGAAGGGATTAAAAGTCCTCTTGAAAGCTTGCAGAGGCAAATGAAGAGGTTAAGGACATGTTCTGACACTTTCCACGGGTTCATTGAACGGGGTTTGTCACTGTAGCCAGGGTCTTTCCTATGATAACACGTTTTTATTATTTTTCCATTCAGAGTACCGGCCTCATTAAGAATGGTCTGCTGTGTTATCCCTCCAACCCCACAGAGAAGTTCTGAATTCTGAGGTAAGCGTAGGAAGGCCGAAAATAAACACAACGTGGTTTTTGAGGCAATTTTCCTGTTGCTTCTTTTTGAGGGGTGGGGTGGGAGGGATAACGTGCAAAGATCCTGACTGAGTTTAAAAGAGAAAAGAATATTTATAAAAGAAAAAGTCTAGTCAGCTCAGCAGCGACAGTATTTCCTGATTGAGGCTCAGAGAGGGCATACCTCACTCATATTTATACCCTTCCTGTGGCACTTTCCCCCTTGTTAGACCAGGGAGGTGTTTTAAATTCTTAAGAAACAGCATCTTTGGAAGGAGGTTCAAAAGGAAACGGCGCTGTGGGAGTGGGGCGGGGCCGCGTATTCGCTCCGTTTGGATTAAGAACCGGTAAGGCCGTCCCTCCTGGGGACCGGTTTCTTCCTCTCTACACCTATTACCCTCCAGGTCTGCCTTTAAAAGTCAGACAGTTTCCCGGTGCTGCAGAAAACCCCATCAAGGTTCCAAGGAGAGCGGACCAAGTGCGCAGAAGGAGTTTTCTTCTGGCCGAGAGGGGGAGCCCCGCGATCCCAGCCCCAGCGACTGGAAGTCCCGACCCAGCCCGGGCCGCCGCCAGCTCCAGTTCAGGCTTCGGCAGATTAGGAGACGGAGGGAGGGGACCGGAGCCCCCGAGTCCCGGGACCAACGCCGTGTAGACGTCCACAAAGTTTCCTTGTCCTCCACGGACGCGGGACCGCGGGCCAAGGTCCCCGGAGTTCCCGTGCCTGCCCCAGCCGAGCGGCCGCATCCCTCTGCGGAGCCAGGGTAGGAAGCCTACGCGTCCGTCCGTCCGTCTGGGTCCCGGCAGCTCCGGCCAGGTGGCGCGGGACCGGGAACAGACCCCGGGAAACGGGCGCGGTCGGCGGGGAGGGTGGGGAGGGCGCGGGGCTGCGGCTGCCCGCAGGTTGCACAGATCCGGACCCCAGAGGCACGGGGAGTCGGCGGGCGGGGGAGGAGGCTGGGACCTGTTGCTGCAGGCGGGGGCAGTGCCGGAGGGAGGTGGGGGAGCCCAGGGTCCCCCGCGCTGCGCCTTCCCGCCGCAGCCCCCCGCCGGCCCCTCGGGGGGAACTTCGCCTGGTTGCGGCGGGGCGCGGGCGTTCAGGGGCCGGGAGCGAGCGGTGGGGCGCTGGACCATCCCGCTGCGGGTGCGTTGAGCAGGCGCTGCCCAGGGAGCGGAGGCATCGCTGGGTCAGCGAGGCGACCCGAGAGAGCCAACTTCGTCCCGCCTGGTCTCGCTTTTGTTGGGTCGCTGGGAAAATGTGGGCAGGGGGCGGGGAGGCAAGAAGCTCGTGACCGGGCCGTAGATACTTTAAAGCCCCACGCGGTCAGGGCCCCCAGTCTGGGGCGGTGTCCACGCAACTGCCCTTTGGCTGGGCGTTTCAGATCCCCGCTTCTGCGGGCGTTGCGTTAGTGGGACCTGGCTTGGCAAGCTTGCTTGCTCGGGTTCAACTCCCGGTAGTGGCCTTGCTCACGACCTCGCTCAGAAGACAGTCCAGCTGGTTCACTCTCCCTCGAGTTGCTGGCCTGACTTCCCTGTGTGAGGAGGGAGCTCTGGGCAGTCTAGTTTTCTTGGAATGTGTTTACAATGTTGAATGGGACTTGAACAGGAAGCTGGACGCTGCAGCTAGAAATAGCGTGCCAAGGTAGAGCAAGGAAGACATAGCTGGTGTTGGGGAAACTCCCAAGTGTGGGCTGACAAGATATCCCCCTCCCGCCTTAACGTTTCTCGACGGAGCTTTTCTTCGTTTGCACTTAGAAATTTACCTCTATTGTATCAGTCTGTAAGTTTGACAACATAATGTCGGTGAGGAAGGTGTAATACATTTATTCTGTGCCGCCTTTTAAAGATGTTGCACCAATGTTTAAGAACGAAAACTTTCCAGACGATGCCAGTTCTAGCTACCCTATTCATTCTAGGTTTTGCAGAGGCCAGGATACCGATGGTTTTATGTAGTCCATATGGGCGATCAGGTCGTAAAAGAGCAGATTGGAAGACAGAGTGAATGGCGAGAGGTGGGAAACCCTGAAAAGAATTGGAAAATTTTCAGATTTGCAAATGGCCTGCTTGCTCTGCCAGCCTTTTTTCCCCTCCTTCCCCCCTGTAAACAAATAGCCTTGCTAGAAAACCCGCCGATTTGGAGAGTTCAGACGCTGGTGACTGCAAGCTTTTCTGGAAACAACGGTCTTGCTAAGGTATTTCTCCACTACATAATTAAACGCTCTCCTTGAGCTGTCCAGGAGCATGTTCCAAGTTTTTACGACTGACAAGGAAAGAAGAGAGGAATCTGGCGGGCAGCCAAACTATACTAAGCTCGGTAGCCAGGCCTGAAAGAGACTGGGAAAGTTGCAGGGAATAATTGGAATGGGTTGGTGGCGGTACTGCTTCTGAAATAAGGGGCTTCTTTTGAAATGAAAAATTTAAATGACTGGGAGTCTTCCTGGAAAAAAAAAATAGCTAAGCCTAGAATGCAGTTGAGTATCACAAGTAGGCGTGGAGGAGGGACGTGTGACGCTTTTCACTCTTCTGGACTAGCTATGGTGTCCTCTCTGATGATGCTTTGCTTGTGCTTGCATTATTACCAAGTCGCCTCCAGATGCCCGTTGTTAGCAGCAAGTTCAGTCCTTTGACCTTGACCTTTCGTCTTTGTTCCCCTGGCCAGTAAGAACTCAAGACCGGTTCCGAACAGCTGGTTTTCCGCCTAAATTAAATAATTCAATTATTCTCAACTCGTCTGGAATGTGGGGTCATGGAATTAAACTGGAAAGTTCATCTAGTATTTCTTGTGTTTCAGAAGTGACCCGAATAAACAGATCTCCTTCTCTTACCTGAAGAAGTACAAATCGGGGCGATTTCACACACACACACACACACACACACGCACGCACGCACGCACGCACGCACGCACGCACACACACACACACACGCGCACCACTTTCTGATTGCAGGCGAGCCAGGCTCTAGGTGTCTTCTTTGCAGTTCTGACGCTTTCTATATTGACATCGCTTCTGTTTGGTCGTTTGTCTCTCATTTGTGTTACCTAGTGAGGTGGGCCTACTATTGTAAGCATGGGAGCTGAACCTTGGTTGCTATTTCTTCTGGCAGTGGGAGTTTGAGGTTGTAAATATCACCCTTCTCTCTGAGATTGACTTTATTAATCACCCTGGGTAAAGTATCTTTCCTGACTGTGACTTCAGTTTTTCCACTTGCAAAGTAAAGAAAGTTTCCTTTACACAGTTCCAAGCTCATTAAAGAAATGAATAATGTTAAGAGCTTTCAGTCTTAAAGGTCATGAGCTTTCTCACTCAGTCAACCGAGTTTATGGGATGTTTAGATCTTTTGTACACACATAATATGTTTGTGCATTTTAAAATTAATTTTTTGCATTTTATTCATAGCTATAGTTTAATCATTAATTTTTCATTTTTAATGTTTTTGAGATTTCTTACCAAGTTTACATCATTTCTACCCCCTCGCTTCGTTAATATCTTCTATAGCTCTGTTTACATCGTCTCAAATTCATCTCTTTAAATTATTACTGTTGCATATATATGTATATATAAATTACACCCCCCCCCAAAAAACACCCTACTGGTTCTCTTCAGGGTTACTGCTATGCAGATGTGTTTAGAATGACCACTTGGGATAGGGTAACCCATCAGGGATCCAGTCTTTCAGCCCTGAGCAGCCACAGGTGGACTACAGCTCTCCGTCTAGGGTTTGGAACCTTGTGAAATGTACAAATCCATGTTGACACGTGAGCTGGTATTGTCACTGTGCCGATCTTGTTAGGAGGCTACACTGCTGAGATTTCATGGGTACAGCTTTTCTGTCATGTATGTCTACACTTCCCCATCTAGAACCCATGTCCTGGTTCTCTGGTTCTTCCGGTCTTTCTGTCTTTTCTAACACAGTTTTCCCTGAGCCGTAGGTGTGTGAGTTATGCTGGAAATGTTTCATTTGGGACTGCTTGCCTCATGTCATTTGTTCTCAGCATTTTGACCCACTGTGGATCCCTGTAATAAATAATCTGCTGAAAAAAGAATCTTCTTGGATGAGGCGTGCGAACTACACTTACTAGGCAGACTGGTGTGAGAGCCGCATGTCAGTCAGGCCTAGAAATATAGGATGTCCTAGGCCCCTTCATTCTCTGATTTTCATTGTTTGAAGACGCGGAGTGAAATTTTGTTATGTTAAAAGTCTGGGTTATTTTGTTAAATGGTAAAGAATAACCAGTAAACTCACTGTCTTTGGTTTAATCTTTATATTCAAAACACGTTTTTGTCTTTAAGCCTAGCTGATGTTTTTCCTTTGTGAAATGTTAACAAAGATATTTGCAAAGTTGTGTTTGTTCAAACTGTTCAATAATTTGCATAGTAATATTTGCTGCTTTGGAGCAAGTATGTAACCCTGTAGCCCGGAGTGGCTTCTAAGTCACGATTTATGTAGTTAAGGTTGGCTATCTGCCACTTCATTCGGTCTCTTGAGTTTTGGAATTCCAGGTGTGCGCCACCATGCCAGTTCTCTTTTCTTGGATGCAGCATATGAGGGACTAATTATTGATAGTCATGACAATTTCTGTAAGGGTTCTTTCTATGACAGATTTTGGAGCCACTGAGGGATTGACTCATTCTAGTATTTGTTATATGTTGAATATGAACATAATTAGTTCTGTGTTAAGATTTCAGCACCGAGCTCGGCTTTGTTGGTTTTTATGTGTTACTTTATTGTCTGGTTGAATATTTATAATTCACGAATTTGTTAGTTGGTAATGCATGAAACTTTGTGATATAGTTAATTTTACGTTCAGCTGGTAGGGTGCACATTGACAGTGAAGTGTATACCTGTTTTGAGTCGTATGTAATATACTTCATTGTAGCATGTAGCATCCATGAATGTTTAGCTCAAATCTTTAAGGTGAATAGGTCAATGTAACAGAGCAAGCGGAATAAGAATGATAAATGACTTAAAGAAAGAAGCTCATCTCTGTAAAATCCGTAGTCTTTCTTATTAGATCTCACATTATCACAAATAATGGATGTATCAAAAGCAAGCATATATGGAATGAAGTAATATTGATGTAGTCGTCAGAAGAACACTAGAGAAACTTTTGTTGAACAAAGGAGTTTCTTAGGATAGATTATGGTAATTTTAATATAAAATGTCTGAGTCTTCTGTGGTGATATTTTGCTTGTTCTTTAGCAAATTAAGCTTGCCTGAAGATCAGAGTGAGGAGCTAACCACTAGTTAGCCACACAGACCAGCCAGTGGTTGCATACATCTTTAATCCCAGCACTGCGGAAGCAGGGGCAGGTGGATCTCTGTGAGTTCAAGGCCAGCCTGGGCTACACAGGATTGGTCCAGTCTAAGAGAGAATCAGAGTCAGGTGGTGGTGGCTCACACCTTTACTCTGAGTACTTGGGAGTCACAGGCCTTTAATACCAGCACTAGGGAGGTGGAGACAGAAAGGGATATGGCTGGGTAGAGAGAGGATTATAAGGAAAGGGGAGACAGGAGCTCAAGTTTGAGGACTTGTAGAGACAAGATAACCCATTCGCTCTGACACAAGAACTAGTGGTCGGCTGCTCTGCTCCTCTGATCTTTCAGCTTTCGCCCTCTAATATCTGACTCTGGATTTTTATTATTAAGACCGATTAGAATTTGCACTACAATCTTGTCTTTCAGAATCTTTTTCCCCCACTGTGGAGTGGAAATGATGACTTTTTATGTAAATTTTACTTAGACTGATTAGTTTCTCATTTGAGCTGCAATATTGTGCTCTATCTTCTAAAATCTCTAAAGGATAAAAAAAAAGTTATTTGTTTGAACATAATAATGAATTCAAGACAGTTACAGAAGCCAACGACATGGCTGCTGTTAGCGCTGGTCTCTAATGTACTCGATGTTGGTGGATTTAACTGTGTCTGGTTTAATGCATTTATAGATCAGGAAGGTTACATTTGTTCCTATGGGAGCCTAAATGTATTCAAATTGGAGGAAGAAAAATGGCATAAACTTTGAACATAGAAATTGCTCTGCTTTCAAGCAGCAGAGATACTAAATTGAGTCAGACCTTTACTTTCAAAGAGACTAACTGAACATTTCTCTTCCAGAGGAAGTCTCGCTGCTTTCCGATTGTTATTTGCTATTTGTTATTTGTTTCTGTCTGTTTTATACCTTAGGAATCTTCTCAGCCACTCTAGTGATACTAACTGTGTGGTTTTTGTATAAGAACATAGTTAAGCCGGGCGGTGGTGGCGCACGCCTTTAATCCCAGCACTCGGGAGGCAGAGGCAGGCGGATCTCTGTGAGTTCGAGACCAGCCTGGTCTACAAGAGCTAGTTCCAGGACAGGCTCCAAAACCACAGAGAAACCCTGTCTCGAAAAACAAAAAATAAAAAACAAAAAACAAACAAACAAAAAGAACATAATGAATTGGCTCCCATATTGTGTAGGAGGATAAATGGCATGTTTCTGTTTTCACTGAAGTGGTGTGCCTGTGTGTTGAAATTGGTTTTATGCTCCAACATTCCATGTTTAGAATAATTTACAAAGACAGCTTCCCTTCACAGTGGATGACTAACTGATGAACTCTTATGGCCACTGCCAGTATTCTGTACTGTACTGCAAAGATAAATAAAGCTTCAGAACTTATATTCAATATTAAACACATGGATAAGAAAGTACTGGTGCACTCTCGTAATTGTAACTTTGTCTTCTGGCATAAATACCGATCATTACTGGCAATACACATAGTTACCGAGAAAGCCTGACTTATTATGAAGAACAAACTGTATAACAAAATTACTTTCAAAGTTATTTATTCCTGGGCTAGATGCAGTTACTTAGTGTAATTAGTAAGAAACTGCATTTTGCAGAACATTCTCTTGAAGTACAAATTAATAAAGTATTAAAAAGTCAAAATTTGAGTAAGTAAACGTTTTTGGAATGATTCAGTTGCTACCTCTGAGAGAAGTCAATGGGTACTTCGGATTTATTAAGTAGAATTGCTTTATCACAAGAAGAACTATTATTTCCCATTTGTAGGAGTTACAAGTTTCTCTTTTAATGAATAATGGAACTCTAAATATAAGTTGAAAAATTTTAATAGCTGAGTAAGGAATATCATGTGACCAGTATCATCTTCAATCATTTTAAAGGAAGAACTGGTCTTCCATTTATAACAAGGGTTTTTCATAGGCTTCATTGCTTATATTAAACATTCTTAAGAAATTTATGATCAGTTTGGAAAAAAAAATTGCTAGAATAGTGGGAAAAGTTTTAAAAAACTGTTTTAGATGGGATATCATGGATTCAGTGGATGCTTTCGTTTACCACAATGATTTTCAGTTATATCGTTGTAACTTTGTGATCTTCACCTTTTCTCCTTTTGAAAAATATGTGTTTAAAGTATGAATCGACAGATAAGTGGACTCTGCTGTGGTTGAAGCTGGGGAATATTTATTGAATACCACGCATTCTTTTGTAGTTCTGAGCATATCAGTAAGAGATAGATCTTGCTGTACGACTTGGCGCTTTTCTGATGGGTAATGGAGAAGATGTTGAGGGGGTAGAAGCAAGGGGAAGCAGTTTGATTTTTAGACAAAGTCTCCCTATTTCAAATGAACACTAGAGAAGGCTTGGAAGCATGAAGCCATGAGAATGATTTAGCAGCCCATAGAGATGTTTCTCTTAGCCTTTATGTTTATGATGGTAATCTCTAATTACATGTAAGATTTAAGGAATTTTAACTGACTCATTTTTTAAAAAGTGATCATCTGTCATTGCTATCATCTTTCTATTTCTCTAGATCCAAGCAACATATAATTGGAGTCATGAGGAGGAGGTTGTTCTTTTTATTAAACATTTATGTTTAATCTGGGAATATGCAAATTAAAAGTATTTATCTTTGTCAGAACAATAATTGCATTTGGAAAGACTATTGCCTGGCTAGCAATATTTTTTTTTTATGGGGACCTCTCACTTCTGTTTAAAGTACATATGCTATAATATATTGCCCTATCTGTAGTCTTTTTCATCTTTTTGCCTGGCTTGGTAATTTTGAGAGATCCATCTGTTTTATTATTTCAAATTTTATCGATGTTTGATTTCTTGAAATTGAATGGGTTATTTTACTTTTAAAGTGTGTAAATAAGAAAGTATTTAAACATATTCGTTTGAGGTGGTCAATAAATACAAGTTCGCGTAGTCCTCAATAGATCTATACTACCTTCAAATCCAAAGGACAGGGTGTTGGGACTCAGAAAATAATATCCCAGCCTCTAAAGTCTGATAGCCTTGGACTCAAAGAACAATATGACAGAATTGGGAAGCTGATTTCTCCATTCTCTCCTGTGTCCATCCTTTTCATGGAGTGCCTTCGTCTGGAGCTGTCTTCCGAGAGGGAAGGCAATTATAGGCAATTAAATCTCTTTAACTTGGAAATACTAATTATTGGGGAGAAAAGAGGCAGGACTCTGTTCTTGTCTGGTCATCATCTAATCTGAGGGCAATACTGAAACTTTATTAACGTTCTTTACCGACCTCATGCGACCACTTTTGCTTCTTCCATCCTCCCAGGACTTAGCACCAGCCTCCCACCCTGTTTAAACCTGTGTTTATTCATATAACTTCAAAGAACTTTAATAACTAATGTTATTTAAGCTTCAGTTATTCAACTTTGGATACTGCTATTTTAATCACGTGTCTTACATTTTGTTTCTCCCCAGAACACACATACATCCACAAATGTGTGTGCCTTTCTTTCCTATTAAATATGTGAATTGTCAGTTCATTTTTAACGTTGGTATAATTTCCAGTTACTTAAAACCAAAATTTGAGTAGTTAGTAAGTGGAATCATAATTGTATAAGCAATCATGCTAGAAATAATTATTCAGTTGTTAAGTTAGATACCTGTCTCATCAGAATTTTAGGCAGAAGCCGCAGCTGTCTCAATAGGCACCTGCCCCAATATGGCAACTAGAGAGATGACAAGGGTTGATGAAAGGCAGAGTGGAGAGAGATCTAATCAATATGGTCACACTGACAGAAACAAATAAAGAGGATGTGTTAGTCAAGATTCTCTAGAGTCACAGAAGTTATGGAATGAATATCTGTCTGGAATGAATATCTATCTGTCTATCTATCTATCTATCTATCTATCTATCTATCTATCTATCTATCTATCTATCTTCTATTTATCTATTCATCTACCTATTTATCTATCCATCTATCTATCGATCTATCTGTGGAATTTATTGGAATGACTTGCAGCCTGATGCAGACTAATCCTACTGTGGATAGCTGTGAATGGAGTCTAAGAAGCTACAGTTTCTCGGTCCCATGAGGCAGTGTGTCTCAGCTGGTTATCTGTATATGCTGGAATCCCCAAGCACTAGTTTCCAGTGCCAGTGAAGGAATGGATGTGCTGACGAGAGGACAAGAGGGCAAAGAAGAAGGAAGCTTCTGGCTTTCATTTGTCCATATATAGGCTTCCAGCAGAAGGTGTGGCCCAGACTAATGGTGTGCCTTTCTGCCTTAAGATCTGTATTGAAGGTGTTCCCTACATTTCCAGATTATAGTTCATTCCAGATATAGTCAAGTTGACAACCGAGAATAGCCCTAACAGAAGTCTAATAACCCCTAAATCCTTCATAGGGATACTGACATAAGTTTTAATTTAAGCAAGTTAAGAGGAAGACTTGGGTCAGAGGGTAAGCAGTATGCATAACTAATCATCCTGGTCAAGGTGCAGTCTTAATTGCTGTTAAATTCTACAAGTTGGTTCTGCATGGTAGTCTAAACAGTCCCTATGGCTGTCATCTAGGAACAGGATCACTCTGGTTCGTTTGCGTGGTTATTTCTGCTTCAGGGTACAGCCTCAGCTGGGTGGTGGTCTGCCTTGTGTGAGTTTGCTGTTCCTGGAATCCAGGTGATTGGTTGCACATTTAACACATTGTCTGTCTCCATGCCTTCAGCTTTGAAGAGGATGACGTAGTTTAGGTTTCTAGATAAGACACTCCTTGAATTTTTTTTTTTTTTTTTTGGTTTTTCGAGACAGGGTTTCTCTGTGGTTTTGGAGCCTGTCCTGGAACTAGCTCTTGTAGACCAGGCTGGTCTCGAACTCACAGAGATCTGCCTGCCTCTGCCTCCCGAGTGCTGGGATTAAAGGCGTGCGCCACCACCGCCCGGTTCCTTGAATTTTTAATATGTCTGCTGCAGTGTAGTAAGCAGGTAACTCAGACGCTAGGCTTTCATTTTTTTCTAGTTACTTTTTCTAGGGCCCGAACAAGGAGTTGGTAGTTTTTCATGCAAACAGTTTCTAAGTGATTATTATACACGTGTTCTGTAAACATTTTGCATAATAGTGCCATTCATCTATAAAAATGTTATCAGTTATTAAATACTACAATAACCTCAATGTAGCAAATATATGCATCATTTAATTAATAATATTTAGTTTGAACTAAAAAATTAGAAGGTAAGCAAAGAGGAATAATCTAGCAGGCTCAGAGTTAATCAGTAAAGAATAAATTAATTTAAAATATAAATTCATAATTTAATCAGTTCGTAAAATTCTACCACTATTCATTGGTTGTAGAATATCTTGAGTATACTGATAATATTTATTACACATAAAAGATTAAACCAATCCCAGCTCCTGGTTTGAGTAATTTAAAATTGTCTCATCTTAAAACTGACTTATAAGTGTTTATGTAACACACACATCTTACAGGAATGAAATTAAAACTGTGAATTGGAGACCCATCGACAGAGGCTTTAGAGTACAGATCTCTACTGAGGTTTTATGTTAAAGGAGATAACACTGAGTTCCTTGACCAGACAGTAGTCAGGCACTTCGGAGCTTTGGCCTCTGGGATTCTCTGCTGCACTGTCTAGACTTAGCAAGAATCTTGCTAGCTCAGCTGAGCAGCCGCAGTGTTCACATCCGAGTATATAGCTGGGTTTCTTACTGATCGCTCTGCCTGTATCTAACAGGAGCCCTGTGAGATCCACTTACCCACGGTCTCTATAACCGATGGCTGGGATGCTGTTTTGTTCTTTGTCTTCTATTCTTCCCCTTCCTGGTAATTCCCAGTTTTCTGTTGCCTTTGGGCTTGAGCCCAGTGTTTCTTCCACACCGCAAAAGAGTGGCTTCTACCCACTGTGATCCTGAATATAGTTGGCCTTGCTTTCCTCCTTAAATGTGAATCATGTTTATATTATTCCCTCTTCCTCCACCCACCCATGTCCCTCATAGTAATGTGTGTATGTATGTGGGTGTACAAACAAGATCACTTGTATAGATCAGACTACAACTGTGTGATGTTAGTTCTCACCTTTGACCTTTTTGTGAGCTCTAGGTATGGAACTCACTTCATCAGGCTAGAAGAACAAGTAGTTTACTCGCTGAGCCAACTCACTGGCCCATTTTTTATAATTACGAATAATCTTTTTCTTTAACGCTAGTTTTCCAACCCCCTAACTCACTACAGCCATTAGTAATTGAATTATTTTCTTGACTTAGGAATTTGGTTCTGGTGTTTGGATGTATCGGTGTGAATGTTTGCCCCTCGTGTTCCAGGGCCATCAAAGGTCAGAGGATTCCATCAGATCGTGTGCAGCTGGAGGTGCAGCTGGAGGTACAGGCAGTTGAGAGCCAGCTGATGTTGCAGTTTCTGAGAACAGATTTCAGGCCTTTTGGAGATGCAATATGTTCTTGTAGATGCTGGCTTATCTCTCCAGTTTTTTTACTTAGGTTTTTGATGACTTACTTAGAAATATTTATACCATTTTTTTTATAGCATGCTGTCTCAGAGTATGAAAACAACCTTTGGCTGTATAAAAGTGATAGGATTTACCCCAAGCTGAGAAGTGGCAAGCCCAAGAAGAAAATACATACTAGTTTGTCAATGTCCTTCCAAGCTGAAGTAGTTACCCAAATAGTTTAAGCAGAAAATGAAGGCAAGCAAAATTGTAAAAAACCTTAAGAGGCTCAAATAAAAGGCAAGAGTCACAAATGGTCAGGCTTGTTGTGAATAAGAAGAAGAAAGTAGAAAAGGTTGTGTAGGTGGTGCAGAACAGGGAAATCAGGGGGTGAGACTGTGGCTGGCAGTCATACAGATGCTGAAGCTGCTGTAAACAGGCACAGTAACTGAAACAATGGCAAGGCTATTACTATATTAGGGCTGGTACCAGCATGGATACTAGAAACATGTAGGTCCCAGAGAGATATAGCTAACAACCTGAATACCCAAGGGAAATGAGAGAGACATCAGAGGGGCAGTTACTGATGCAAACATTCCAAGTCTGGGACCTCCTGCCATGCTGGGATTGAGACATTCATCTCAGTGTTTTGCATAAGAATGCAATAAACATGCTTAAGATGCTTCACCCATGAGATCAGGACCTTCACTCTAAGCAACTAAGGAAGCCACACACTGGGAAGCTTGCTGTAGGGAGCCTAGAATAAAACATGCTACCGTTCTCAGGATTATTGTTCTGTTAGAAGCTATTGTCCTATGAATGTTTTGGGGCCTCCATTTATGATTGCAGAACAGATGTGCACTCTGGTGAGCATGTTTTCTGGTTTAAAAGCGGGCTACATTCTTATGGTTTTTGAAACAATGAACTGCCCATTGGAATGAAGGCTTTAAAGTGAATCTCATGACTTATTTTGGAAAATTTAGTAGAAAATACAATATGGGGTGGGCATGACGGCTCACATCTGCAATTCCTGCACCCAGGAGGCTTTGATAGGAGGGTTGCCCCAACTCTGAGGCCAGGCTGGGCTACCCAGGGAGGAAAAAGACTTCTAGGTCACTTGGTCTTCTCTCTTGATTTTAAAACACACACACACACACACACACACACACACACACACACACACACACACACACACACACTTTCTCTCCCCCCTTCCTCTCACTGTCTCTCTCTGTATCAACTTACAATAGATGTAAAGTGGAGAGATTAAGTACTTGTAAATTGAATTTCCAATGCCTTTTTCTGTTGAAATAATCAAACAAAATATAATCTATCCCCTCCCCCCCTTATTAATTTGCCCTTCTTTTAGGATTTTCCTGGCACCTGTCTTCTTTGTATACTTAAGAATCAGGACCAAAGGACGTTTTTGAACAAGAGAGTAACAGTAAGAAAGGAACTTACAGAGTTCTTCCTCTATCTTCAGCATTATTGTTCTTGTTATCAGTTATTTGTCATTATAAACTTGTTCTAAGTGTCCACAGGTAGCCAGCAATGGAGGCAGAGTAGCCAGTAGACTGTGAATAATGTTGGCAGCCGCTGGAGCTCTGCATCACTTTGAATTACCTGAATGTCGAGACTTGATGATTCCTTCTCGTTTGTCCTTCTGATGGCAAAACAGCCAATCTTTTCTTTTTCTCAGACATAGCAAATTGGAGTACCCGTGTATCAGGACATTTGTCTATAGCCCACCTAGTAAAAGAAAACATAAAAATTAACTCATTGGTCAAGTTGTGTGAATATAACCTTGACCTTTACTTGATTTGTTTTGTCAGAAGATCAATAGTTTCGATTGTAGGAGTCTTACATTTGGATGTTAAATGTCCCTCAGAAAACCTGTGTTGGAAGCCTAGGCCCAGCAATTGATTATGCTGTTGTGGATGAGACTGGAAATTTTAAAGTTGGGGCACATTGAGAAGTCTTTTAGATTTTTAGAGACTTGTATTTGGATGAGATTGTGGGCCACTGTTTCCTCCTGCCCCTCTGTTTTTCCCCGTTTCCTTCTTTCCTTTCTATCTAGCTCACTCTTCCATTCTGTACCTGTTAGTTTTTACTTGTGCCAATTTTCTTACTCCACATAGACCTAAAGGTAATCATGCCACTGTTATGTATGAATACCCCCCCCAAACTCTGCACTGAAACAACTCTTTTCTATTTATAAGTTGATTATTTCATTCATATTATTTTACTGATTCAAAACTGACTTATATGATGTCTGAGTTTCATTTCTTTTTCTTTGATAAAATACCCTGACAAGAAGCAACATAGTAGGGAAACATTTTAGCTCACAAATCTAGGAGAGCTGGGAAGTTAAGGCAACGGAAATTTAAAACAGTAGGTCACACATACTCAGGTACTTGCTTGCTTGTACTTGGCTCACTTTCTCTGCTTTATTACTTCAAGAGTTGCTGCCTAGAGAATGATGTTGCCCACAGTGGGCACAGTCTTCTCACCGCAATTAACTTAGTTAAGATACTCCCAAATTAATGTACACGATGTCTCAGCAAGACTCTCTTGTAGATGATTATAGTTGTATTTAGGAAACAAAGTTAACCATTACATGATGGTAAGGAAATTCAAGGTAAAAACAAGACACTGTTTTAATCATACCAATAATTTTGAATGATCTGTCATGTCCTTTTCACTTATGTATTCCACACACTTTTTCTTCACTGAGATGATCGACAGGATAAACTTAAAGAACTTTCTGTTCCTTATGACATTCTTTATTTTTGTTTTGAATACCTTATTTTAAGAATATGTTTATCTTCTTCATAAATATGTAATTTAAAACTTGCCCTAAATTTTGCAAATTTATTTTACAAAGTTTTCTTTTTTTATGATAAGTTAGGGAGTTAGGCAGTTGATCTCTTGTGATATTTGAAAATTGAATGTTTTCAGAGGGTTCTTTTGATTTGACAGAGTATGGCTGCTAAGTAAAATTTCTTGTGGAAAGTGTGTGTGTGTGTGTGTGTGTGTGTGCGACACTTGTAGGAAGCCATGTAGTAAGAGGGGAATATAAGGTTAGGCCACAAAAGCAGAAGACTAGAGCAGAGCCAAAAAGTGAATAGAGAAAAAGGAACAGAAATTTCTAGGGATAATGACAGGGGGTCATAATAACGGGTTTGTTGATATACCATCTGTAGTTAGGAAGAATTCAGCTTTTCTTCAACCACTGTATACAGGCAAGAGAAGGCTGAAACAGAAGAATGGAAATTAGAAATTATTCTAGATGTACTTTGAAGAAAATTATTCTGTTCATTTTGTTTTTCAAATTTTAATTAAATTTTTGGTTATTATATACTATGCATAATGTGGTTATATCATTTCCAGCTCTCTATGCTCACCACACCAATCCTCCTGTGTCCTCCTCCTCAGTTGCCTTCAAACGTAAGGCCTTTTCTTTAATTATTATTGTTTTGCATGCATACATACATACATACATGAACACATACTGCTGAATCCATTTAATGTTGCTCATAAACGTACATCTGCTTAAGGCTGACCACTTTGGGTTAGATCTTATCTCTGAAGAAGACTAATTCATCCTCTCTAGCATCCTCTAATTGCCTCTCAACTATTGCTAGATTTTAAGCTGGGGTCATTCTTGAGGATTCCTGGAAGTTTCCCTAGTCAAGTTTTTGCTAACCCCATAATGGTTCCCTCAATTAATCTCAATCTCCTTTCTTGCTCTTCCTCTCTGTACTTTCCCCAACTCAGCCTTCCCTATCCCTCATGGTCCCCTCCCTCCCCTTTCTCCTACCCCATTTCCCTTCTACCTTCTACCCTTTCCAACCCAAACTCTCAATTAACTTGGGATATCTTGTCTATTTCCCGTTCCCAAGGCAATCCATGTGTCTCTCTCTTAGGGTTCTTCTTGTTGTCTAGCATCTCTGGGATTATCCTTTGCTTTATGTCTAATATCGACTTATGAGTGAATACATACCGTGTTTATCTTTCTGGGTCTGGGTTACCTTACTCAGGACGGTTTTTTTCTAGTGCAATCCATTTGCCTGCAAATTTCAAGATGCCATTGTTTTTACCACTGAATAGAGTACTCCATTGTGAAAATGTACCACTTTTTTTTTTCATTCTTCAGTTGAGGTGCAACTAAATTATTTCCAGGTTCTGGCTATTAGGAATAATGCAGCTATAAACATAGTTGAACAAATGTCTTTGTGGTATGAGTATACATCCTTTGGATATATTCTCAAGAGTGGTATTGGTGGGTCTTGAGGTAGGTTGATTCCAGTTTTCTGAGAAACAGCCATACTGATTTTCAAAGTGACTGTACAAGTTTGCACTCCCACCTGCAATGGAAGAGTGTACCTCTTAATCCTCATCCTCCCTAGCATAAACTGTCATTGGTGTTTTTGAGCTTAGCCATTTTGACAGGTGTAAGAATTGTTTTGATTTGCATTCCCCCATGCCTAAGGACGTTGAACAATTCCTTAAGTGCCTTTTGGCAATTTGAGATTCCTCTGTTGAATACTCTTTTTAGATCTGTACCCCATTTTTTGATGATTTGGTGCTTTAATGTTTAGTTTCTTGAGTTATTTACATATTTTGGAGATCAGCCCTCTGTCAGGTGTGGTGTTGGTGAAGATCTTCTCCCATTCTATGGGCTGCCATTTTGTCTTGTTGACTGTGTCCTTTGCCTTACATAAGCTTCTCAGTGTGAGGAGGTCCCATTTATTAATTGTCAATCTCAGTTTCTGTGCTACTGGGGTTGTATTCAGGAAGTGGTCTGCTGATCCAACGTGTTCAAAGCTACTTCCCACTTTCTCTTCTATGAAGTTCAGTGTGACTGGATTCATGTTGAGGTCTTGGATCCGTTTGGACTTGAGTTTTGTCCATGGGGATAGATCTATCTTCCTATCTATTCAATATAGTACTCAAAGTTCTAGCTAGAGCAAAATGATAACAAAAGGGAATGATTAAGGGGATAAAAATTGGAAAGGAATAAATCAAACTTTCACTTTTGCAGACAATATGATAGTATACATAATTGCCTCAAAAAATTTGATGAGGGAACTCCTACAGCTGATAAACGTGAATAAGCCTCAGCTTCTCTGCCATGTCCGAGCTCTTCTCTTATACCGTCTCTGCAATGATGTATTTAATTGCTTGAAACCATGAGCCAATAATAAGCCTTTCTTCCCTGTTGTTGCTCCATAGTTCAAATGTATCTATTTGCATTCTTCTACATGTCAATATCCAGTTATGCCAGCACCATTTATCGAAGATGCTTTCTTTCTTCCATTGTATAATTTTAGCTTCTTTGCTGAAAATCAGGTGTTCATAGGTGTGTAGATTAATATTTAAGGTCTTTGATTCCATTCCATTGGTCCACCTGTCTGTTTTTGTGCCAAAACCTAGCTGTTTTCATTACTATCTACAGTAAAGCTCAAAACCAGGAATGGTGTAAGTTCCTTTATTGTTTTGGCTATTCTGATTTTTTTGTTTTTCCGTATGAATTTGAGTATTGTTTTTTCAATGTTCGTAAAGAATTGTGTTCGAATTTTGATGGGGATTCGTTGGATCTGTAGATTGCTTTTGGTGGGATTATCATTTTTACTATGTTGATCCTTCCTATCCAAGAACATGGGAGATCTTCCCATTTTCTGATATTTTCTTCAGTTTCATTATTCAAATACTTAAAATTCTTGTCATACAGGTTTTTCACTTGTTTGGTCAGAGTTAGCCCAAGATATTTTATATTGTTGGTTATTATGCAGGGTGATGTTTCTCTGATTTATTTCATCCAGTTTATCATCTGTATATAGGAGGGTTACTATTTTTTTTCAGTTAATATTATATGCTGCCACATTACTGAAGGTGTTTATCAGCTGTGGGAGTTTCCTCATCAAATTTTTCGAGGCAATTATGTATACTATCATATCGTCTGCAAATGTGAAAGTTTGATTTATTCCTTTCCAATTTTTATCCCCTTAATCCCCTTTTGTTGTCATTTTGCTCTAGCTAGAATGTTGAGTACTATATTGAATAGATAGGAAGATAGCGGGCAGACTTTTCTTGTTCCTGATTTCAGTGGGACTGCTTTGAGTTTCTCTCCATTTAGTTTGATATTGGCTGTTGGCTTGCTGTATATTACCTTTATTATGTTTAGGTATGCTCCTTATATCCCTCATCTTTCCAAGACCTGTGTCATGAAGGGGTGTTGGATTTTATTGAAGGCTTTTTCAGCATCTAATGAGATGGTCTTGTGGGTTTTTTCCTTTCAGTTTGTTTATGTGGTGAATTACATTGACAGGCTTTTGTATCTTGACCCATCTCTGGGATGAATCCTACATCATCATTGTGGATGATTTTTTTCTGATGTGATCTTGGATTCAGGTTGCCAGTATTTTGGGTATTTTTCTATCAATGTTTATGGTGTAGATTGGTCTGAAATTCTCTTTCTTAGTGTGACTTGGGTATCAAGGTAACTGTAGCCCTTGTAAAAGGAATTAGGGAATGTTCATTCTGTTTCTATTGTGTGGAACAATTTGAGGAGTATTGATATTAGCTCTTCTTTGAAATTTTGTTATAATTCTGTCCTGAAACCATCTGACCCTAGGCTTTTATTGGTTGGGAGACTTTTGATGAGTGATTCTATTTCCTTATAGGTTATAGGCCTATTTAAATTGTTTATCTGGTCTTGATTTAATTTTGGCACGTGATACATATCCTGAAAACTGCCCATTTCTTTGAATTTTCCAATTTTCTGCAGTACAGGTTTTTGAAATATGACCTGATGATTCTCTGGATTCTCCGTATCTATTGTTAGGTCCCCATTTTCATTTCTGATTTTGTTAATTTGGATAGTCTCTCTCTGCTTTTTTGTTAGTTTGAATAAAGGTTTGTCTATGTTGTTGATTTTCCAAAGAACCAACTCATTGTCTCATTGATTCCTTGTATTGTTTTCTTTGTTTCTATTTTATTGATTTCAGCCCTCAATTTGATTATTTCCTGCCATCTACTTCACCTGGGTGGGTTTGCTTCTTTTTGTTCTAGAGTTTTCAGGTGTACTGTTAAATCACTATGTCTGTGATTTCTCCTGGTTCTTTATGTAGGCACTTAGTGGAATGAATTTTCTTTGCTTTCTTTAAAGAATTTGTTGATTTCTTCTAATTTTTTGTTTGTCTTTCCCTCCAATTTTTTTCAGTGAATTTTTTATAAAGACCTCTACTATCTTCATATTATTTTTAAAGTTGTTTTCTTCTGCTTCATCTGTACTGGTATGTTCAGGTCTTGGTGATGTAGAACCACCAGTTTCTGGTGGTGCCATATTGCTCTTTATATTGTTGAATATTTTCTTACACTGATGTCTCCATCTCTTCTTCTAATTGGTACAGTTAGGGTCTTTGGCTTAGATGGTCCCCCCTCCTCCTATTGCAGGGGAGGTTGTGCCTCTGGTGGTCGCTAATGTGGCTCTGGGGGCCTCCTCTCCAGTTGCTGTCAGAGTCAAGGTTATGGCTGTTACAGATGTGCTGGAGGATGGCTTTGGGTTTAGGGAGGCTCCTCTGGGATCTGAGGGGCTTTGGTGGGTGGGGTTGGTGCACGGGATGTGCCCCTGGGGGTTAGAGCCTAGAGAGCAGGGCCCTTCAGCTGGAAACACAGACACTTCTCTAGGAACAATCAGGCACTCTTATAAAGGAAAAGAATTTTTTTTGTTTTTTTTTATTTTTATTTTTTTTATTTTATATTAATTAATTTATTTAATTATTAAAGATTTCTGCCTCTTCCCCGCCACCACCTCCCATTCCCTCCCCCTCCCCCAATCAAGTCTTCCTCCCTCCTCAGCCCAAAGAGCAAGCAGGTTCCTCTGCCCTGTGGGAGGTCCAAGGACCACCCACCTCCATCCAGGTCTATTAAGGTGAGTATCCAAACTACCTGGGCTCCCACAAAGCCATTACGTGCAATAGGAACAAGAACCCATTGCCATTGTTCTTCAGTTCTCAGTAGTCCTCATTGTCCATTATGTTCATAAAGGAAAAAATTTAATTGTGGTAACCTCCTTACAGTTTAGTGGTTCTATCTCTTATCATCATGGTGGGACATGGTAGTGTGCATGCAGACACAGTGTTGAAGGAGATGTTGCATGTTGATATGCAGGTAGCAGTAAGTAGACTGTCACATCGACCTGTATCTGGAGTACAGGAAACCTCAAAGCCTGCCCACAAAATGGCACATTTCCTCCAACATGGTCATACCTACTTCTGAGAGGCCACAGCCCCTAATATTGCCACTTCCTATGAGATTATGGGGGCCCATTATTACACGTAAACTCCCACAGGGTCCTTGTGAGATTTATCCTGTTCATGCTAACGTGTCAATTAATATCATTATTCAGGGCTTGTTTAGGTAGCCATATTACGAGATTTCATGCAGGTAGCTTCCCTGCCAGAACTGGAGGACATAGTCTTAAAGCATACATACTGGTACTCTGTCTTTTCTTATCTCTCTGCCCTGTCTTCTGTGATGTTCTTGAGCCTTCAGTGTAGGAGATTTGTTGTAGCTGCTTCCAGTCCACATTGTAACTATGATCTGTCTTTCTCTGCATCTTACTGTGGTGTCTCTGTGACAGTCTCCATCTGCTAAAGAAAGAAGTTTCTTTGATGAGAGCTGAAGGCTGCACTTCTCTGTGGGTGTAAGCATGTTCTAGTAAGGGTTTTACTGCAGTCATGAAACACCGCGACCCAAGCAACTTGAGGAGGAAAGGGTTTATTTGGCTCACACTTCCATATTGCCGTTCATCGTTGAACGAAGTCAATACAGGAACTCAAGCAGTGCAGGAAATGATGCAGAGGCCATAGAGGAGTGTTGCTTACTGGCTTGTTCCTCACAGTTTGCTAAGCCTGCTTCCTTATAGAACCAGGACCACCAGTCAAGAGGCGGTGCCACCCACAATGAGCTGTGCCTCCCACATTGATCACTAATTGAGAAAATGCTCTACAAACTTGTCTGTTTGCAGCCTACTACCCTGGGGGCATTTCCTCAATTGAGGTTCCCTCTTCTCAGATGACTATATATAGCTTGTGCCAGATTGACATAAAAGTAGCCAACACAAAGCATAAGTTTTTAGAATGGAGTTATGAATTATACTGATTTAAGTCAATAATAGGTTTCCTTTGGGGTCCATGACCTCTCCAGTTATAGGCAGTTGGCAAGGTTTTCAGTACCAGACACAGTTTCCCTCCTATTGGGCAGTTCTTAATGGTTGTGAGAGTGGTTGACAACGGGGTATTTGTACTATGTGAGAGTGGTTGACAATTGGGTATTTGTACTACTCACTGACAGAGTGAATATAACATATGTAATGATTATTGGGAAAAAAAGAATTATTTCTGCTTTGGAAACAGCCTGATTTGGCTCTAAATTTTTCTGTTTGTAATATTACATATATTACTTTGTCTAAACCAAAACTCAGTAGATATAAACTACAACATAAAGACTTTTACATACTCAACGCCTACAGTCATACCCAAATATGGATCGTGTTAGGTCAAACTTATGATCTCCAGGCTTACATTATATCCAGAGTATATTATAATTCTAAGTGATATTGAGGAGCTAGTTTCAAGTGACTATAGTGGAAAATTAAAAAAGTTTTGGGTATCATGAGCAACAGAAACCAAATAAAGATACTAAGGACAAGAAAGTTGGTAGGAAAACATTGACAAGAAGGGAAGAGGCCATTGTTAGTCAGTTTTCCATTGTTGTGATAAAATACCTAAAAAGGAAAAAAAATAACTTACAAAGAAAGGTTGATTTTGGCTTTTAATTCAGAGGTTTTAGTCCGTGTTTTAGTAGCTGCATTAATTTTAGATCTGTGGCAAGGCCAGTATATCATGGCAGGTGGGTGGTGACAGAAGAAAGCGTCTGATGGCAGGGCAACCAGGAAGCAGAGGGAGAGAGAGACAAGATCAAGCCTATATAAGAACATGACCTGCTTCCTCCAGTTCGGCCCATTTACTAATAACCCTTTTAGCTGTGAATGGACTAGGTCCATGAAAGCCAAGTCTCTTTTCAATAGCCCGTTCACTCCGGCCGAGCCTTTAACATGTGTGAGAGGCATTTAAACCTCTCCAAACCAAAATAGGCTAAGGAATGGAGAGAGAGTCAGCAGCATAGACATGTATCAGCTACTTTTGTCCTTCAGTGAACAGAAGGAGCAACGTCAGGGAAGAAAAGCTGATTATTGGCTCATGGTTTCAAGCAATTCAATCCATCGTTGCAGAGGCGGTATAAGAGAAGAGTTCGGACACGGCAGAGAAACTGAGGCTGTTCACGTGATTTGGACCAGGAAGCAGAAAAGTTAGGCAGGAACCAGAGGAACCTGTAATTGCCAAAGGTCTGACCTACCTACCTTCTTCTGCAAGCCAGAACCCCACTTCCGCAAGGTTTCATAGCCTTCCAAATAAGTTGTAGAACAAGTGCTCAAGATGCAGTCTACGGGGGAGATTTATTTCAAGATTCAACCTGTAACAGGCATATTAAAGATATCAGAAGATGTCTTCAACACATTTGATTCTTGAAATATAATTGTTTGAAGTAATAAAGACAGAGGACCAATTGTCTGAAAATGATAAGAGAAAATGTTTGAGTATGAAAATACTGGATGAGTATTCCTATAGATTTTGGAAATTCATTCCAATAGAGATATTTCAATTTATATACATATATGAATGCTAACAACAATAATAACGAGGATATATTCTCTAAAGGTGGAAGCAGGAAGGGTTGGGTCTTGGAATGCATTTTGGAATTTTTTGAATTCTCTAGTGTCCCGAGTTGTGAACATGGCCCTATAGGAGGGTGAGGGAGAAGAGGTCACCTAATGAAGGCTTTCTAGTGCCCCCTGGAGTGTAGTATGCTCAGGCTGTCATAACAAAATGCCAAAGGGGGGCTGGAGAGATGGCTCAGTGGTCAAGAGCTTTGCCTGGTCTTCCGAAGGTCCTGAGTTCAATTCCCAGCAACCACATGGTGGCTCACAATCATTAGTAATGGGATTTGATTGTATACATAACTAATTACTTAATTAAAAAAAGAAGTCATGTTGCAAGATGCCAACACAATGCCAAAGGGTAGATGACTTACACATCAGTGGGTTTGAGTAAGACCTGTCTTCCGAGATTTCTGCCTGCTTTGTGTCTTCTCAGACAGCAAACGTGGGAAAGATGAAGACAGAGAGAGAGAGAACAAGGTCTGTGGTATTTTCTCTGATTAGTGTATGCATCTCATTCATTAGGGTCCTAGCCTTATGATTTTCTCTAAGTTTAATTAAAAACCAAAGACATCAAGAATTAAGGCTCCAAACTAGGGATTTGTGGAGTCTATAGCACCCGGAGACACATTGGCTTCACACTGTGAGGGCAATAAGGACGTTGTTTGTTACACACACAACCATACACACAAAAACAAAACAAAACACCTCACTGCATTTCTATAGATCAGTACTCAAGGTTACATTGGAAAGCCTGAGCATTTAACTAGGGACTAGCGAACAATTTTAGAGGGTTAGTTCATGCTTATCAGATAGGCCTGGCATTGAAACAGTAGTTGGGGCGCAGATAGATATTGACTGAGGTTTTCGGTCCTGTCCAGTTCCCACAGTTGTTAAGCCCCAAAGAAATCACACAGAGATCTATATTAGTTATAAACTGATTGGCCCATTAGCTCAGGCTTCTTATTAACTAATTCTTATAACTTGCATTAGTCCATAATTCTTGTCTGAGTTAGCCTAGTGGCTTGGTTCCTTTTTTGGCTAGGCTTCCTCTGAGGCTGGGTCACGACTACAGAATGAACTTTCCTCTTCTCAGAATTCTCCTGTTCTCATCGCTTCATCTCTACTTCCTTCCTGATTGAGCCTATACTTCCTGCCTGGCTACTGGCCAATCAGCATTTTATTAAACAAGAAACAAATGTTTACAGGGTAAAACCATTGTCCCACAGCAGATAGACAAGGCACTGGAACAGAAGCTGAGATTTGTGTCCTGATCTGCAGGCAGCAAGCAGAGAGAGAGAGAGAGAGAGAGAGAGAGAGACACTGAGCCTGACATAGGCTTTTGAAACCGCAAAACCAACTCCCAATGACATACCTCCTCCAACAAGGCCATACCTACTAATACTGTCCAAACACTTACGCTGAGGACCAAGCATCCAAACATATGAATGTTTAGGGCCATTCTCATTCACAGGACCCAATGTCCTCTTCTGACCTCTGTGGGCATAGACATGCATATAGTCAAAATATCAATACACATAAAAAAATAAAATTTAAAAGAAGAACTTGGCTTGCTATAAGTTATGAAAAAGGAGCTTTGTCAAAGACCACTTTGACATGGGAGAGCTCAGGCTTTCGAACTGAGATTATTACCTACCCCATGACTTATCTGTTGTGGTTATTCACTTATACACTCCGATGTCTAGCATAAGGTATGTGGGCTGGGCCAAATACAGGATGAATATGAGGAGACTCTGGCACATGTATAAAACTCGATTTCAAATTCATAGCACTTGTAAAAATGCATCAGATGCCTTGAATTCAGCTATGGTGTGGTACATCTGTAATCCCAGCTTTGGAAGGCGCACACAGATAAGTCTCTGTGAGTCAAGGTCCAAGCTCCAAGTCAGCCAGGGCGCAGAGTAAGAGTCTGCCCTAACAATCAGACATACATGCAGACAGACAGACAGAAAACAACAACTTGGGGTTCTGTGGATTTATACTGTCTAAACAGAAAGTGAATATTCAGAGAAACATGCATTTTTTGACTCTGTCAGAACCAACGTGATTTTTTTTTTTAATCAGTAGGCAACCGAGTGAGCCTTGAGGAAGGGTGAGAGCATTGTAAACTGTTGTCCTTTGTGCCAACCATGGCCCACTGATCAGTCCCTAGCTCAGCTCTTTCAAGCAGTGGCTCAGCTTTTAATCTAATAATTTTGTTTATGGTTATTAGAAGCTGAAAACCTGAGCCATTAGGACATCATCTTCTCATTGCATGCATTAGTATCCATGTGTGCTGGGCTGGGGTTATGGGAACAGGCTGTGTCTTTCTATTCCTGACATCTACACAGGCATTAAAGGAAATTAGGCCTTGTGGATGAAATCTGTTTCTCAGGTTTGATATTTAAAACATGTTATTCCCATCAAAGACTAAAGAAAATCCTCATTTAGCTTTGTAAATCTCTAGAGGAAAACCACTAACACAAAAAATCTTGAGGAAGTACTTTTTTTTGTATTAAAATGAAAATCTTAAAAAACTCCAATATTTACTTGTATCAAATTTATAGCATGTTTATTTTGTAATTAATTAACTAGTAATTATTTGAGGCAAGGCTTCAGTTTGTTGCTCAGTTTACCTTGGGTTTCAGTTCATGGTATGGGCTGTCCTTGAATTCATGACACTGGTCCTGAGTACTGGGATTGCAAGTCTATATCAGCATTCTTAGCTGCTCCCCACCCCTGCCCCTGTAACATTTTTCAAAGCAAAGTTCCCTGATTAAAATATGAAGAGGATCATGTGCATGAACAAAGCAAAGGCTCAGAAGCAGAAATGCACTGGGCTTGTTACATTTTCCTTTCCCCTTTACATCTTACAGACTGCAAGAAAATAAGAAAGGAAGGGTGTAGTCTGTGTGGTGTTACAGAACACCTAAAATGAGTTATTAAAACTTACTGAACTGTATATAGATAACCAGGCCCTGGGTCAGGTGTGTGTCCTTGATTTGACTTCATCACTTACTGCTTAAAGGGGATACTTATTTTGCCAAGTCAGACAGGTCTTCTGGACATTTTTCCTCGAGTGTAAACTGAAGACAACGATTTGATGTGAATGTTCTGTATCTCTCGGGCAGGTGTAAAAACAAAAATCTAGGCGGGAATCTATAAATTATCACTGAGCTGCCTCTAGTGTGTCCCTCCTCTGGACTCGAGATTATTGGGATGCACGCAGTGTGTTGTAGAGGAGGTAACATCATACTTACTTGTTTCTGCCCTTTCGGATCATCCAGAAGCTTCTCAAAAGTAAGTCTTTCTCTTCTAAGGTTCCATTGTTGCTTTGAATTTGTTGTTTTCCTAGCTTGACTTCAATAAGTATATGTGGGTCACACCTCCACTGGGGGTTGAGTGACCCTTTCACAGGGCCTTCATATCCGATATCCTGCACATCAAATATTTACATCACTTTTCATAACAGTAGTAAATTATAGTTATGAAATAGCAAGGAAAAGAATTTTATGGTTGGCGGTCACCACAACATGAAGAGTTCCAGTATTTGGAAGGTCAAGAAGTACTGTTAAAGGAGATGCAGCCTCCCCACGGGTCTCTACATAAAGGGGAACATGTTATCTTGGGATTTCATATTAGTGTCAGAATGGAATTCTGATGGTGGATCGTGATCTGGTGAGGATGCTGAGTCAATGGTGATGTTGTTAGGAGAAAAGCTCAGCAACTATGGGTCTCATGGTAATTCCTCTACAAGTTGGCTCATTGCATAAATGAATGTCTAACCATGATCACTAAGTTTTGGAAAAGGTCATCAATCTACTGTGATAATACTTGTGAAGTTAGAACCAATAATTGTAGGCTAAATATATTTCTTGGGGGTTGTTTTTATTCCACATACTCTTAAAACTTTATTCTCTGCCAACTATTGTAGTACACTCCTTCAAAGAGTTCTTATGTTAGGAGTCATGGGTATATGCTTATTCTGACTGTTGGGAGTGTAATTCTTTAAATTTTTATTTATTTATTTATTTTTACGCACAGGGTTTCTCTGTGTAACAGCCAAGGCTGTGCTGGAACTAGCTCTTGTAGACAAGGCTGGCCTTGAACTCACAGAGATCTACCTGCTTTTGCCTCCCAAGTGCTTGAAATAAAGGTGTGTGCCACCTCTACCTGGTAAATATTTTTACCAATAAGTTCATCTAAATCTGGCCCTTTATGTCACAGAGTTTGCTTACAGTAGGAATACTATGTTTTGATGACAATGAAGCAATATTAGTTATCTAGTCATATGAGATACTAACTTGAAAACTTCATTTAACCCTCGGATTGGTATATTTCCCTAAGTGTACTTAAATTCTTGTTACAGTTCTGTGACAGAACCTTTGGGGAACATCCTGGCACTTATAAGTCCCATAAGATCAAAGAGACAGAGAGAAGGAAACACCAGCAACATGATACTTACGGGTTGTCAAATTTGGGGAAAAGCAAGGAAGGATGAGAAAGACATCATAGAAGCAGATTAGGGACTGTTCAAACTGTATAGATTAACTAGGATAAAGGCCAGAACTGAAGAGGTGTAAACGAGATTGAAGAAGAATAAACTGGACTTAATTCATAATATTTTGGGCAGGTTAAGTTGTAAGCATTTCAGAGGGTTGTAGGAGAGATGGTCCGGTGGAGAATTCAGACTGGAATGATCGATGAGATTGTAGTAAGATCTACAAAAGCAAGGCCATGTAGGATGGAGAATATGACTGGAGGAATAAAGTCGGAATTCTGATTGGCATTTTGGAGTCTGAGGTGTTTGGATGTATTCACAGGAATCAATCTTTGACTTTTAAGAAACTGGAAGACTCATAGGATGAGGGTGTCAGTTTGTGAGTTGTATTATTTCTCTAGAACTAACCAGGGTTCTCTAGAGTAGCAGAACTTATAGAATGAATCTTTTTCCATATGTATATGGAAAGGGGATTTATGGAATCACTTACAGGCTATGGTCCAACTAACCCAACAACGGCAGGCTATGAACAGAAAATACAAGAATCCAGAAGTTGCTCAGTCCAATAAGCTAGATGTCTCAGTTGGTCTTCCGGAGACGCTGGAATTCTGAAGAAGTAATAGACAGTGAAGGAGGGGTATACTAGAAAGGAGAGAACAAATAGACAAAGAGCAAATCTTCCTCCTTCCATGCCCCTATACCGACTTTTAGCAGAAGGTGTGATCTGGGTTAAAGGTGTGTCATCATGCCTCAAGATCCAATCAAAGGTATTTATCTTCCTACCTTAAAAGTCCAGACTAAAAGTGGATTCACCCACTTCTAGTCAAGTACAAATAATCTCTCACAGGTGTGCCTTCTATTCCATTGGAAGGGAATGCCCTCTATTCTATTGGAATGATGGTATTTCATTCCAGATGTAGTGATGTTGACAACCAAGAATAGCCACCCCAGGAGTCACCAGCACCGAGACAAATAGTGTCCTGGGGTTACAGTACTGCTGTTTAGGAGGAATTGAAACTAAGGAACCAGCAAAAGACAGAAGAAAATCTGCACCCAAAAGAAACCTAGCTTTTTATAGACTGAGCCGGAGTGCCCTTTAAGATGGGTCCAGAAAAGACTAACTCGAAAATTAGTTTAATGAGCTATTGTGTGGTAGTTTCAGAGCAAACTACACCCAGTATTTACTAAATATTTCTAGATTGTATCAGCTTATGTGGCCAGGACTTTAATTTTTTTTGTTTGTTTCAATTCCAGGTCCTCAATGACACTATTATAGATACTGACTGAATACAGGTCTCACATGATTTGCAAAAGGAGCTCCAGTCCTTGGAGAGGGGACAGGGAAGTAGGGGCCTCCTTGGGTGGTGACTGTGTTCTCAGTCAGGATCTCCACAGTCTCCTTCCACAAACCATTTCTCAAAGCCACTCACTTCGTGTCGTGGAGTTAACAATTCCTGTTTGTCCTCAGTGCTATGCCTTCTGATTCAGACATTGTTTAAAACCTGACCATTTACTATAAAGGGATAGAGATACTTGGCGCAAAATCGGACAAGGTAACCAGTTTCAACAAAATAGATTTTCTCAGATTATTGAAAATTGTTTGAGGTTAAAAAAAAAATAGAATAACATCCTTGAACAGTAGTTTATTAGTTTTATGATAAATTATATATAGGATGTTTTTATATAACCATTATGTTATAAACAACTGTACATTTTACGTTTATGAAAATGTTGATCTTTTTACATTTTGACTATGGTTGATATTACAAAATACTTACTTTGTTAACATTTCATTTTGCGGTGGTGCCGGGTTACAAGCAAAGGACTTGTCTTTGCTAAATGGACACCTGCTTTCTGAGCCACACCCCCAGCCCTAAACTTTGCTTTGCCTTACTAAACCTGATAGCACAGGGAAGCATGAGATGTGGGCATCTGGTTCTTCTAACAGGGTCTTCCTGCACAGCTCTTTCAGTGTGACTGAGAAGCAGCAAGCCTGGCACTGGTTTGTTCCTCTCTTGTGCTGTTCTTGTCTGTCCTGTCTTGTTCCTCCCTCCCTTTCTTTTAAGAAACAAGAACGTTGTAGATAGTATTTCTTACAAAACAAAACAACAAAAAAGAAAACTTCTCCTCTAACCTTCAGTGAAACCAAAAATTTAAATCAAGCATATGAAAGTGATATGAATTATATGAATTAGCATAATAAAGCATTTTGGATATAGTGACATGAGCCCTAAACATTTTCTGTCGCGTTTGTTTTTGAGACAGGGTCTCTCGGTGGAGCCAGTTTTAAAATCCGGCCCTTACCCTGGTGTTTCCCACTCCACCCGGTACTGCAGTTGTTTCAGAGAATTTTTACTGTGACCCTCTTGAATTTTCTTTTCTTTCTTTTTTTTTTTTTTTGGTTTTTCGAGACAGGGTTTCTCTGTGGCTTTGGAGCTGTCCTGGAACTAGCTCTTGTAGACCAGGCTGGTCTCGAACTCACAGAGATTCACCTGCCTCTGCCTCCCAAGTGCTGGGATTAAAGGCGTGCGCCACCACCGCCCGGCCCCTCTTGAATTTTCTATCTGGTTCTTTGATCCAACTAGATGCCTTTCGTCAAATTACCTACTATATCTTTAAACAATTGTATTGAGGCAAGACACTCTCCGAATCAATTCAAATGCGGCGTTGTGGAGCCCAGTCCTAACTGATATATCTGCAGCACTGCTGCACCTCGGACTCAATCACTTCAGAGGAGAGGATGGAAAAATGGGAGAGCCAGAAAGAAAAAGACAGGGACACTGGCGCTGAGACTTTTGTCTCCTAGAACTGTCAGACTCTACAGCCTTAAATCCTCACTAGCATGGCTCTCTAAACATAAATTGAACAAGGATGCCACCAATAGACATGCTAATGTGAGTGGGGGAGTGGTCGATAGTCCTCGACCTAAACCAAGAACCACAGACAACTAAGGGATGCCAAGAGCTGATAAAACAGTCTTCCTTAGGGAAGAGCACACTAATTGGTTGTCCAATACAAATGACCAGCCATGAAAACATACATTTAAATAATAATATTCAAACTAAGCACGTTGTGTATTTGGGAATATATATATATACACACAACCTGCTTAGTTTGAATGTATATATATATATATATATATATATATATTTCTTTTTCTTTTTTTTAATTGATTGATTTTATTGAGCTCTACATTTTTCTCTGCTCCCTTCCTTTCCTCTACCTTCCCTTCAACCCTCTCCCACAGTCCCCATGTCCTAATTTACTCAGGAGATCTTGTCTTTTTCTATTTCCCGTAGATGAGATCCATATATGTCTTTCTTAGGGTCTTCATTGTTGTCTAGGTTCTCTGTGATTGTGATTTGTAGGCTGGGTTTCTTTGCTTTATGTTAAAAACCACTTATAAATGTGTACATATGATAATTGTCTTTCTGGGTCTGGGTTACCTCACTCAATATGATGTTTTCTAGCTCCATCCATTTGTCTGCAAAATTCAAGACGTCATTGTTTTGTTCTGCTGTGTAGTACTCCATTGTGTAAATGTACCACATTTTCCTTATCTTCAGTTGAGGGGCATTTAGGTTGTTTCCAGGTTCTGGCTATGACAAACAAAGCTGCTATGAAAATTGTGGTAAGATTGAACATCCTTTGGGTATATACCCAAAAGTGGTATTTCTGGGTCTTTAGGAAGGTTGTTTCCTAATTTCTGAAAAATCACCATACTGATATCCAAAGGGGCTGTACCAGCTTGCACTCCCACCAGCAATGCAGGAGTGTTCCCTTTAACCTACAATCGCTCCAGCATAAGTTGTTATCAGTGTTTTTGATCTTGGCCATTCTTACAGGTATCTACTTTATGTGCGGCTGTTTATTTCTAAGGACTCAAAACAAGTGCCAGGCATAACAGACGTTAAAAAAAAATGATGAGTAAATGAAGAACCCAGGAATTAAAGATCTATTTTCCTTTAAAACATGCTTCTTCTAAATATTTATGCTAAAGTAGCGTCTTGGGAGGTGCTCCTAGGAAGACAGATACCAGACAAGGACTTGGGCAGGGGGTAACCCACTCATTCATAGTTGCTTAAACAATTTGTTATATAGTATCAGTATTTGGCCAAATAAGTTTATTTTTATTTTAATTTTGTTATTCATTTTGCATACCAACCACAGTCCCTTCTCCCTCCACTTTTCCTGTTCTCTCCCCGCCCTCGCATCCATTCCTCAGAGAGGGTACGGCCTTCCATGGGGAGTGAATAAACGCTGGCAAGAATCAAGTTGAGGCAGGACCAAGTCCCTCCCTCCTGCATCAAGGCTGAGCAAGTCTTCCCACCACAGGGAATGGGCTCCAGAAAGCCAATTCATGCACTAGGGATAAATCCTGGTTCCACTGCCAGGGACCCCACAAACAGACCAAGCCACACAGCTGTCACCCATATTCAGAGGCCCTTGTTCAGTCCCATGCTGGCTCACCAGATGTCAGTCCAGAGTCCATTTGAATCAGTTTTTATTTCGGGCTAGTTAATGGAAAATAAGCCAACCCACAACATGACACACTGGTCATGAATAAAGAAATTAGCTATCGACTGCCTTCAGTCTTTGACCTTTAGCTGCCTATAGATTCTTAGAAAATGATCAAACAACCACTAACTGCCTATTAATCCACAGGGAAGACTGGGGGAGACGATGATCGTTCAAAAGTAATGCAGGAAGTGAGGTGCTTTTAACCTGCAACATTGCCTGCTCTGACGGCCTTTTAAAAGCATAACTTACTATGACTTCATTCGCTTGTCTTTGTCAGAATGATTGATGAACACACACTTACTTTTGTATATTTTAATTATTTAAAGTTTTATTTTCGCATATTAAGGTTCCACGTGCCAAATATTTATGTGCTGAAAAATACCTCTTGTTAATGAAGCATAAAAACTGAGGATTTATTTATTTATTTATTTATTTATTTATTTTGTCATTTTATTGTATAACTATCCTTGAAAGGGTTCAGAAGACACTGATTTTATTTATTCTATCTAATAATATGATCTATATGATCATATAGTCCTATGATTTAAATGCACAATATGATTTTTAAAGATGTGGATATTTATACTATTTTTAAATGAATTAATTAATGAAATATAAATTAGTACATATTTGTGCTGATTATTATACCATTTCCTATCTAATGCTTAGAGGTTTATTTTACATATGTAATATATTAGCTAGCATGTTTATTTTAGTTTTTGTCTTATGGCATACATATAAAGCATGGATGATGATAGTCGAAGCAAGAAATTCTGTTTCAGGATTAGCACGACTGATTTGCAAGGGGATTGATTTTATGATCACCGTCTTTTCATTTCCAGCTTTACACTGTTCATTTTTCCATGTTGGCAAAACAATTCTCACAATCTGCCAACAATTTTCTTGGCTATTTATTGTACATTGCCTTAGTGGATGAGTGGGAACTTCATGAAACTGCTTCAGTTTTAGTTAGATGGAATAACTGATTTTCTTCTAATTTGCTTCGTCACAGAGAGTTATATGTTAATAAATAAGGAAAATCAAGCAAAATCCATCAAAGTGGAATTATTCTGGCTCAGAGTTAACAAAGAGCACAGCTGAGAAAATTCAAAGTCCTTAACTGTTTACTGATTATTGCTGTGTATTATGTGTACGTCACTCCCTGGAGTTGTAAAAACGAACTGTTTCAAAGAAACGGTTTCAAATGTTGTGGATTTTTTTTTTTTAAATAACTATCAGGAAATTTTCTAAATTTTTAGAAATGCTGTACATTCTCTGAAAGTATCAGTTAAGTTTTCAGAAAATATTGGAAGCAAAGTGCCATTTATTTATTTTTATTTTTTTAAATTTTATTTATTTATTTATTTATTTATTTATTTATTTATTTATTTATTTATTTTTTACTGAGGAGATAGCTCAGTGGGTAAGAACCCTTGCTCTGCAAACGTGAAGAAATTAGTTCAAACCCACAACACTCACGTAAAAGCCAAGCGTGATGGATGCGCCTGTACCCCAAGCACCGGAAGTGGAGACAGGGAGATTCCTGGGCCTGACTGGCCAGCCAGCGCACGTGCAATGGAGAACTTGCAGCTCGGACAAAGACCCTAGTCTCGAGGTAGTAAGGAAACAAATGCGTGATATCCTCTTCTTCCCTCCACATGCATCCTTATGGGTTAGTAGTCCGGAACACTCACTTGCATGCACCACACACACACCGCGTATTCAGATAAAAAAATAGTGTGAGTAAAATTCCAAACATTTGCAATAATGTACAGAAAGTATTCATTTGCTTTTATTTTATTTATTTGTTAATTCTGTGTCTAGAAGTGTATGTAAATGCATGGGTGATATAATATAACACAATATATACATGTATACACACACACACACACATATATGTGGACAGGAGACAAAACTTGGTGAGTAAAAGCATTTGCTGCATTAGCCTGGTGACTTCAGTTTGGTCATTGGAACCCATGTAAAGGTGAAAGAAAGAACTGACTCCACAAAGTTGTCCCCTGTCTCCTTACAAGCTCCATGGTGCATGCACACACACCACCCTCACCCCAACTCATGTAATCAAAAAGAAAGAAAGAAAAAAAAAACCCAAGCTGTGGTACAAATTCCAAGATGTCTTTAACTAGCAAAATTGTTTTTTGCAAGGTTTGCCTGGGGTTCAGGGTGGGGTTGGAGAATGACTAAAGATCTTACTGTGATGGTCACACATTTATATCGTACATAGGACAAGGTATTTCTATTATATGCTAACAGGTTAAAGCAGGTCTTTTGCATGCCATCAAAACCCATTCTTTGCGAGAAAACAAAACCACCTAAGCTTTACATAAAAATGCATCTCCATCATATAAACGCCTAAGTCAGAAGACAAAAGAACAAAATATGAGTGTTTCCTCTTGTCCTTCCCACGCTCATGCCTTTTGGAAGTAAAAACTCCTGTTCAGTGTGTCATTTCAGTGAAAAATTCTAGCCATTTCCAAATGTGCACTTTGTTAAAATATTTTTTTTTGTAATTGGGATCACAATGCACATTCCTTTAGCTGGGCTGGAGGAGATAAACATTCTTTGTAATTAAAGAGATTGGCTTATATGGCCCAAAGGTCACCCTCTATTATTTTCTCAATCCACCATTGCTTTGTGTGGTCTCACTAATCGACTCACATTTCTTCACAGTCCACGTGAGAAACAGGGACCTTGCCCACAAGAGCATCAACTTCTGTAAAGTCAATTGTGTTTTAAGCAAGAAACACTGCTTTTAAAAAGTAAGAACCTTAGCTGGGCAGTGGTGGTGTACGCCTTTAATCCCAGCGCTCAGGAGGTAGAGACAGGCAGATCTCTATGAGTTCGAGGCCAGCCAGATCTCTATGAGTTCGAGGCCAGCCTGGTCTAAAAGAGCTAGTTCCAGAGTTTTTATTATTTATCTGTGATAGGTGTTTATGGGCATTGCCTATATCCTTTTTTGTGTTTATGATAATGACTACAGATACCCCACATTCACTTCATATCAGCCATGAAGTAAATATTAGGTGTTGATTTTTTTTTTTTACTCTCGACCTTTTGTGCTCTTCCTGTCTTCTGTCTTTAGCACTCAAATTTTTGCATCAGTTTTGAGGGTGATGAGTATAGCAGAGTGTGCCTGAGACACAGCAGTTGTATCACTTTTTTGTCTGTGCATGGTTGGACATTTAGTAATATCCCTGGGCTCCACATTCCAGGTGCCAAGAGAAACTGCCCGGTTGACACAATGAAGAATGACTCCTGAAATTTTCAAATATTTCAGATCAACATCTCTAGTTGATGCCAGTGTTTGACTAAGGGGCAGTTACTCAAATAGAGAATTGGGAATAAGTGGCATTTCTGAACCCACATTCACTTCCTTACATATATTTTTCCTGGTCCAGGTCACAGTTTAAAGTATGATTAAAATTGCCTTCAGTACCACAGTACCAAGTCTGAGCTCCAGTTATACACAGTTGATACAGACTTAGGAAACAAAATGCTTTTACATAAAAAGCACTATCTAACTCTTCAAAACGTCCTCATTTCCATATAAAATTATGAGGAACTGAAGATCTCAAGCTAAGATCTTTATGTTGTCACCGTAGCTCATGCAGAATGGTATTTCTTTGTCCTTTGTAAAAAAGCATGTTGAGGTAAAGCTAATGTGTATGTCGTTTTCATTTCTTTACAAAAGGAATTCAGGGGAAGATGATGCGTTGCAAAATCGAAATCGATTTTTCTTAGCATTGGTTCTTTCATATGCACATATAAAAGCAATTAAAATGGAATAGCAAAGAGGAGCTGTAATGTGTCACCTAAAATTTGGGAACTTCAGTGACAATTCTGTGTGAGGGGACATCTTCAGATAGATGGCGGTCATCTTTGAGATGTCACAGCTGGCCGCTATCCTGAAGAAAAGGACTAGAATAACGGCTTTCCTGACCAGAAATCTCAGCCTGCTTCACAAAATGTTTCCTGTATTTTACACCTAATATTCTTGTATCCGCCTTTAGTGTATATTCACGCTTAATGAATTTCCTGTTGATTTTAAAATAAATTTTTATTATGGACTATTTTAAAAGAATTGTCTATTTTTAAGTTGCCCACAGCACAGAGTTAAATCACTTCCCTTCCAGGAACAATGCCTGACTTCAAACTGAAAATCTGACCATGAAATTTGAGCATTTTATTCATTTAAATGCACCATATTTTTCTTTTTATTTTCAATACAATATTTTATAAATTGGAAATATCCAAATCTTCTTCTTTAATTTCCTTTTTTAAAAATGACTGAAAGTCAGTTTTAAAATATTTGAAAATGGCAAATCTTTTCAAAATAGAAAACTGAAGTGTTTGTTTTCAAAGGAATCCAAACCATGTTCTATAAACCAGCAATATATTTAATGCTTATACTGATTCTAAGTAGAGTAATAAGAGTTATTTTTTTCATAAACTGGAGAGCTAGTACAATTAGTAAAAATTAATATCCTAACAGTGACATCTATGCCAGTAATGCTGATGGAGATAGAAAGCTAAGCGTGTGCAGTGGAATGATAAAAATGATTCTTTTTGTATGGATTTACTGTACCGCCAATAATATTTCAGTATTGTTTCTAAAAATTGTAACATTCTTATTTAAATAAACCATTTTAAAACTTTCATGTGCTTCAATTGGGAATGCATCACTATCTCTTTCCCCTGTTACATCCTTACAAATAAATAATACTCTAAGAAAGGTACCGAGGTTAAATGAGAGGGAGGGGAGTCACCATCTTGGAAAGTATCACTGACCGCTGAATGAAAGAACACATTTGTGTCCAGTGAAGCTTCGCCCTTTGATTCAGAAAGGTTTTGGTTTTAAAGAGAAATATTCTGGAACATGATAAAATTATGGGCATCATTATTTTTAAATATTAGGCACAGTGATCTCCACTGAATAGTAACTATCATGGCGCACCACTCATATAGGGCCTTTATGCCTTAGAACTCTTCGTTGGTTCCGGAGAGGACATTGCTGTTAGTTCTTCAGGGTTGTAAAGGGAATAACAATACAACCTTCTCAATTATTTGTTTATTTATTGTTGTTGTTCTTAGCTCATAAACTTTAGTGCTGGTTCAGTTGAAGGTGAGAACAGAAGGCGATTCTAGCCTTCTTAATTCTAGGAATGCTATTAAAAAATGGTTCAGACATGTGGCTGGCTGTACTGTTCTCGGTGGCTTTTAATAATCCACATTCATAGCTAGTCTTTTATCGGCATTTCTAAGCGGTGTCTTGGTTTTCTTTGCAAAGCTGAAGTGCTGTGTTGTTTCAGTTGTTCCATGAAGGTTTCTGTTAGAAACTCAAGTTTCACTTGTCCCTTTTACTTCATGTCTATAGTAAAGGTTACATTATTTAAAACTGTAGACTTTGTGGTTAAGAGGAGCGGAAGAGCTAACCATTCCCATTCCTTTATGACCCCAGCTTTGGCCTTCGGTACCACTTGCCTGGTAATTTTGAAACCCTTTAACTTTCCTCTCAGATTTTGCTGTTCTCTCACTCCCATTCAATGCCACTCTCGTTGTGTTTCATCTTGGACAAAAGCCTCCAGAATCCTGCATCAAGTCAAGACATCTTTTTCTCTATTCCTTTGAACTTCTGCCCTGTCCTTGTATTTATTACTCCTGTGCACTACACAAATTTACCATCATGTGAGATTAGGGAATTTTAATTTTGCTTTGTAGTTCTCACTGCTCTTTTAAGTTTTCCAAAAAAAAAAAAAAAAGAATATAAATTCATTTGTGTGTGAATTCCTACACCCCCTTCAAGGTTCAGCAGGCATTTTGTCTCTCCTCTTAAATATCTTATGTTCTCTCTGAATTAGTTGCAAACGGGTACATATCTTTCTTCTGGAAATGCCATTGTAATTCTTGTGGTTTTATTTCATTTTACTTTTTATGGCTAGATTGCAATCTCAGGGTATAGGAAAGATTCAAGTTACAGAGTCAGGCATATCTGGTTTCCGATCCATTTTTTATTTATATTCTGCCTTAGGTAGTAAAAATTCTTCTGACTTTTTTTTCTTTTGGGTTTTCAAGACAGGGTTTCTCTGCAGCTTTGGAGCCTGTCCTGGAACTAGCTCTTGTAGTCCAGGCTGGCCTCGAACTCACAGAGATTCACCTGCCTCAAGAAAGAATTCTTCTATATTCCTTGCATGTAAAGTTGTTTGTTGGCAATAACTAAGAGTTTGAAGGATAAAGAAGGTTTATTTATGGAGGAATGCTATTTTAGTATTTAGTTAAACGATATTCTAAAAAATCTCAGTGTTTTTGCCACCCACAGAGAAATAGCTTCCTTATCAAAATAAAAGTCATGCTATAGTCACAGTGAAGGAGGTTGTGTGTGGTAACGGAATGTGAAATTCAAGGAGTGGCTGAAGGTGTCTCTGTCATCTGTATGTGTATTTACACATTTGGAAAAGACTGTTTTCTTTTTTTTTTTCAAGTTCAATATGAGCTCACTTATAATAGTTATTTAGAGCCAGCTGGAGTCAATTCTGACTCCTAATGCCAATTTCTGGTTTTGAATGGGGAATTCGATATGACATAGTAGTCGATTGCAGGATATCTCAGTCTCTCAGTTTTATTTTTTTATGAAATCTTTTCTATTCATATCATTACTGGACAGAAGAAAACCCTAGTGTGTTTGCAAACGGGGTATGCATAATGGTTTACTAACTTGAAAATGTAGCCATATAATTAGGCTCCTGAAAGAGTAGCTTGTTTTCATACTGTTCCTGTCTCTGTGCTGGAGGATGCAGCGTGCATAGCATAGAAAAGTCTTAGCACTAGCTGCATTTATCTTAAACTCAGCCTGAAGGGCTAGTGGCTTGTGTTTGGGCGGAAAGAATACTAACAACAATCTTAACGTCAGAAGGATGCCTCCGTCGGTCCGGGTCTTCTTGCTGTTTGTATGCAGGTAACTGAGATTACCCTGGCAGGTTTCTGAGATGACTCTTCACACTGTCTTGCCTTTACTCAGGGCTGAATGAGTAAATGACTGGATTTCAATGCTATTAATTAAATTTGTAGAAGAGCTGCTTCTCATACCTCTAAATCGTTCTTCTATTCCTATTATTTTTAAGTTTGGTCTTTTTATGGTGTCCCAGATTTTCTGGATATTTTCTGTTAGGATTTTTTTTTTTTTAGTTTTTCCTAATAGACTTTCTCATTGCTTCTGTTTCTAAATATTTATGTCAATAATGTAACCAAGCCATTTTGTTCTTTTGTTGTTTTAGCAACACTAACAGATCATTTTGGCAAATTTGTTTTTCTGTTATCAGTGATTATTTACCTATAAAATTGTTTTTTAATTTGTATGTTACACGCACACATTACTGTATAACACACATACATGCATATGTACACACACACACACACACATATATATTTACATACACACACAGACATGTAAGTATAGCAAAAATATCTCAAAGAGAAGCAGAGTAAAGAGCCAAACATTGACTCTTCACTCATCACTGTGACATTTTTTGCTGTGCAGTTCAACAGCTTAAGCGGGACTATAGATAGCCACAGATAACCCTCCATCGAGAAGCATCTACTGTCTTAGAACCACTAGGGAGCCTCACACTTTCCAAATGAACATCTACTTTATGGTGAAGATGGGTTTTAAGTGTGAAATTTGTGCTCTGAGCTTACTCAGTGAAGGACATGTGTTCCAGGTTCTATTTGCCACGGGTCCTTGGTTTCCTGCCTATCTAGACTAACGTTTTGTTTTCTAATGCTTTCATTGTGGCTCTAGTGTGTGTTGTTGCAAATGACAGACAAGGCTACACCCATGAAATCCATGTCCTCGGTATGGTTCCAGGATTGTTTGTTACTTTCTTAGTTGTTTACTAGTGTATTGGAGTGCGTTTTTGGTACACACTGAGTTCAATGATGAACTATTTTGCTCAGTATCTTTGCTGAGTTTTTGTTTACAGCTGAAAAACATGACATTTAAACAATTAAAATAGTTTGACTTTGGGGTTAGTGAGACAATGAAGACATCTGGTCAACAAACTTCATTGACCTGGTGTGGAATAGCCTTCAATAAATGTCAGTTTTATAATTGTTGTTTATTATTTGTACTGATAATAAGTGCCTCAGTCGAGCCTCAGTATAGCTGAAGCGCAGTTCATCCAAGTCTGAAGTCTTTTATGATTTTAGGTACCTTTAGGGATACAAACGGGGTGAACAGTAAATGCAGTTTTACTTCTTTTCTTTCTGTAGCAGAGTCCTTGATGTTGGTGGCCCTCTGGAATCTAGTCCCTTCCTATTGCTGGCTTCTGCTTACAAAGCCAACCTCCAGCTATTGGGCCCAATGCTGTGCTTCATTCTGACGACTGAGCAGACCATGGCCATTGTGAGACTCAGCCAGGCTCTCCTGCCCAGGCTGCGGACTCAGCAGATCAGCAAGTCCTGCCTGTGTGCGGCTTTGGTCTGGGGTGCAGAGGCTTATCTGGAAAACCCGAGAAAAAACAAACAAGATGCCAGTGGAAGTGGGTTGCGGGCTCTAACTTCTGGGTGGTGTCTGGTGTCAGGTTTAAGAACCACATGGCCAGGGAGCTATTGTCTTGTAGGGCTATTTAGCAAATAGGCTGGCATCAGGTTCCAGATAAAACACAAGTTTGCATTTTGTGCTGAGACCGCTTTTTATCAGAAGGTGCTGTGTTTTGCAAGTACTCACAAGAGAACAAGATGCCTAGTGTACACAATGCAGTGAATGAATTCCCCAGCGACCCACAGAGAGATGTCATTCCTATGTCAATAAAGCACTCTTTGTTTCCCTGACTTCTCCCTCACTTTGGACAGGATTGTTTGAATCCAAAAAGCAGATGGAACAGGCCCTGCTCTTCTGGTGCCTCAGACTGCTTACATGATAACTCTTTCTTGTAGGAAAAAGAGGGGTCTATTTGTTTTTCTGATTTATTTAACAAATGTCCTTGAAACTAGTTACAAATGTTGAAATTTTGGTAACAGGACTGGGCAGCAGAGTGACTCACTGTGGGCTTTCAAGTTCTGTCCAGTATCTTGGGCCTTATTCACATAGTTATGTGTACATTTACAGTTAGGATGGTGTGCCTATCCTGCCTGTCATTCTTCCTGGGTTACAACGTGATGCCACCCTTGCTGTGGCCACCCTTGGGATCTGGCTAATGGGATGTTCAGTCGCGGGTACATTTATCATGGACTTAGTTCGCAATTGTAGTGCGAGTCACCTGGAACATCAATTTTGGAAGTGAAAGATTATGGAATACCATCAATTCGTTGAGATCAGTGAATGCTTACCTACTAGTAGTGACTGAACTAATAAAGTTTTGCTTTACTGCCCCCTAGGAGCCTCCTCCTGCTCAGGTTTCTAAGGAAGCCTCTTCACTAAGGCTGATAATGAGTCTGTGTAGAATCAGGGGTCACCCAGTCTGAGAGAAACTGGTGCCAGCCTCACATGGGCAGGATGAAAAATGAGGAGTGATTACTCCTGCTAATAGAGGGAGATCAGAATCAAAGAATTGAGAAAGGAATACCCCAGCTTAGTAATTGTTTGAAAATATAAATGATTCTCCTTGATATTATTGCCTTTGTGATACATTCTTTAAATTTGTAGTGTTTTACAGTAGATGCCCACCTTCTTCCTTTGCCTCTGCCTTCCTTTCTGCTGGAGACTGAATCTCAGATCACCTGTTTGGGAGGAAAGAAAGACCTCCACTACCTAGTGATTGAGATCTGTGTCATAGGGAACTGAGGATGGGAGCGAAAGATTCGGTTATCTAAAATAGTTCCCGAGTTTTCTTTGTTTCTCTTATGTTACCTGGTTGCTATTACAATCAGCAAATCTGTTGCTTGATAATAGCGTCCCTGCCACTGTTAATTTTTTAGTTTGCACAAGTAAAACAGAAATTTGCCCTTTCCCCCATTGTTTTTAACTTTTCCTTTAATCGCATCAGCTTCAGGGAGTCTGAGAAGCTGTAAGAGAAGAAGCAATGCTTTTCTGATTGCCATTCACATCAAGCAAGCGAATGAGACATATAGTTTAGAAAATCAATAATCAGCGGTTCTTCTAACATCTCTCCCTTACTGAGCTTCTCTTTAGTAAACTCCTTGCTCTGGGCATGAAGTGTCCTATGATTGAAGGTTGGTTGATTTATTCATGGTGAAAGCAGCTAGATAGGGTGGATATTAAAATATTTAATACTCTCTTTCCTTTTGGCATATATATTACTGTCTTTTAGTTTTTTTTTTTAACAAAATCAGAGACATCTCTGCTGTACATCAAAGATCATGAATCAGCTCATAATCACCTTCTGTCTTACCAAAGCCAGAGGAGTTGTTCTTAAGGAACTATTGTTTATATATCATGTTTAAAAACCATATTCCAAAGGTAATTGTCACTCCAGCTATGTTGACTCATTCAGTACATGATACTTGCAAGCCAGATATTTGCCAGGTCTTGTTAGAGGTTAGGGAAACCACAAAACACCAGCAAACAAAAGTCCTTGCTCTCTGAGTGCTAACATTTTAGTGTGGAAGAAAGGAAAAGGAGAAGCAAACTGAGTAAGAGAGGTCAGTGATGTGGGAGTGATTTCTTTTTAATCTGTTGCTTTCATTGGTTAATTAATAAAGAAACTGCCTAGGCCCATTTGATAGGCCAACCCTTAGGTGGGTGGGGTAAACAGAACAGGATGCTGGTAGAAAGAAGCTGAGTCAGGCAGTCGCCATGATTCTCCCACTCCAGACAGACGCAGGTTAAGATCTTTCCTGGTAAGCCAGCTTGTGGTGCTACACAAAATATTAAAAATGGGTTAAATCAATATGTAAAAGCTAGCCAATAAGAGACTAAAACTAATGGGCCAGACAGTGTTCAAAAAAATACAGTTTCCGTATAATTATTTTGGGTAAAGCTAGCCGTGCAGACGGCTGGGCGCCAGGAACGCAGCCCCGCCGCTCCTATTACTACAGGTCAGACGGTGGTGCTCGTGATGGGAAGAGATACATTAGCTCAGAGAACCAGTGCGGGACACTTAGAGCGTCTCCTACAGATCCATCCACCAGTCGGGAGCGTTTTGTTTTCTCCCCTTGCCTGCCAACCGGTCTGCTTTGTCTTAATAGGTCTCTTGGGAAGAGATCAGAGGCAGGGAGAAATCTGAGTTTTAGCTCCGTTCTTTAGCAGGTACCTTGTGCTCTTTAGCAGGGACCTTGTGCTCATGACTGCCCTATTCAGTTTCTAGCACTTTTCTCAAAGCAGCCTTCTTTACTGAATTTTTTTTTTCTAGTTTTAGCTGTCTTCGTTTCATCGTGTCCCTTCAGAACTGATGCTGGTCATAGCTCACTTCCAGTCTCTTCACAGTTTCAGTGTGGTACCTACATGCCAACACACTGGCCAATACAGATGTTAGTCTTGGTTACCAAAAAGATGGCTTGTCATTGTTAGGGACACAAATAAGGCAAAGGGAAAATAATGCAGGGGTATGGAGAGGAATCTTTCTTCAAGAAGGAGCTCTTTTCTGAGAATGTAGGATTAATAGCAGGATGGGCTGGGTCAGAGATGGAAGAGAAGAAGCAAATGGGGAGACATTGGAATTTTAGATAGATATAGAGGAAGAATAAGATCACTGAGCGTTTCCCTAGAGTTTATAGCTAGTGTCAGACTCTGAGGAAGCTTCTAGTACATTGCTCTCTATACTGCTTGGAGACTTTCCATATGACAGCAGAAGTGGAACAGGGAGATTTTTAGGAGGCTGCTGAAGAAGATGGTAGTGATGACAGAGGGGGTAAGGAGTGATGACACATTTAGAGAGTTTCCTGATGGATGAATCATGCTAAGAGAAGACTCTGGAATGATGCCAAGTTTAGCAACCCAACGGGTAGGCTTATCTTTTGTGTTCTGAGGGCCAGCTTTGGAAGAAGAGTTTAGAGAAGATTAGTGATTTGGTATTGATCCGCTTAACATGTTTCCCAGCCAGTGTCTCTGAGTTGGCAGTTCATGAGAAGTGTCCAAGCTGGAGACATAAATTAGGAGTCCTCAATAAATAGATAATATTTAAAATTAAGAGACTTACTGAAATTATTTATGTTGTTGATTCTCATACACTTGACTCTGATATTGTATTTATAATTTTTACTGCAAATATATGATGTTTGGGTCAATTTAGTGAACCTTAAAACACACACACACATAAACCCCTGGCACCTGGCAATACTGAGGTCTTTGTAAATTCATCGGTAGGCATACCAAGTGTGAGTGGAACAAGAAATCTGTTTGAAAATACTTTTATTAAGAGGGCCTTTTATCTAAATGCTGGAAAGTGAGTATAATCACTGTTTTTCTGTGAAGGAGAATTGAATTTTAACTCTGAGGAGAGACCATAAAGGACTTTACTGTAGCTGTCTTTCAGACGACAATTTTCTGTTAAAATGCAGTTCTTTTAAGCCATCTGTTTATAAAGTGGCATATTTATCAGTATAAAATTTCAAATACTTGTCCTTTCTGTGACTTCTGTTAACTTTCTAGGATTTTGGATAAAAGATAATTTGCAGCCATGAAATCATCATCTATACTGCTAGAGCTAGTGTCAGCTGCGGAAGGCCAGGAGAATTATTTTGTCACTAACCAGCCACGGAAATTCGTCGCAGAACTTCACTGGGTTTAATCACTTTGTTTGAAATAAAAAAACTAAATTGGACTTCTGATACCTAGTTAGTCTCCCAGGTTTACTGGTCACAATGGGCCAGGAAGGCCAGCAGTGCCTGAGCGAGGCTGGGTCCCACTCCCGGTTCTAGCCCCATAGCTGTCTTCCCAGGTAGCTCTCCCTTCTGGTCTCTGTGGCATAGTTTAGTCAGAAGTTCCCTTAATTATATGGTCTCGGGATCTCCTAGTTCAGACGGCCTGGGGAAATGAGCCCTTCCAACCTCCATCCTGGTACAGAACACACACCACATCCCTGAGAGCAGTTATTCAAAATCTATTTGCAGAGTGCCAGCACCTCGTTAGCTGGGATGGTAGCTTGGGTAACAGCCGCCATACTTTCTTTTTTCCAGCCAAAGCAAATATAAATCTAAACCCTCTACTTTTGGGTCATTTTACCCTACGGATTTGTAAACACTTCTGTGGTTTAGTGGCTTTCAAAGTTTACAGTATGTAAGGGTCACTCAGAGGGTTATGATGAACACTGTAGAACTCCCTATCCCAGGGTGATTTTATTCAATCACAGATGGGCTCCAACCATCGACATGTCTTTCTGAGTGTGCGACACATGAGTGTGTAAGCATGTGTATGCATTTGCACACGTGTGGAGGTCAGAGGTCAGCTTCCATTGCTTTCTCTCAGAAGTCCTCATCTTTATTTCTTGAGATAGTTTATCTCATAGACCCTATAGTGTCGGGGCTTGCCAATTAATCTAGGTCGGGGGGGGGGTCAGTGAACTCCAGAGATCTGTGTGTGCTGGCTTGCCCAGTGTTGGGATTACAATGATGCACCACCATGTTCTCTCTGGGGATTAAACTCAGGTCCTCATGGTTTGCAGTGAGCAGCCTGCAGCGTGCATTTTAACAAACCTGTCACATCAATAACAGATAAAGATTTTACTATAATTCACCACAAATGTGTGGCATGAAAAACTCAGTTATAACGCTGTTTGTATAGCGGGGTCTGGTGGCCGTGCCTTTAATTCTAACACTCAGGATGCAGAGGTAGGCAGATTTCTACGAGTTCAAGAGCAGTCTGTTTACACAGGGAGCTCCAGGCTAGGCAGGGCTGTACACGTTACAACGACAAAAAGCTTAACAACAACAGCAACAACGAAACACTTACATGGTACAATTCTACATTTGGAATGCGCCATCCTTGGAGCAGTTTATGCACCATTTTAATGAACTTGGGAAGTGAGGTAAGCAATCCTTCATTTCTGCCTTGGGGGAACATCATAGCACAGAGATAGGAGGAGAGAGGGGAGAGACCAGAAGACCAGGAGAACATTGGTGATGGTGAGGTGCAAAGAGTGTTAGAGGCAAAAATGTAAAGGGGTCAGAAGTCTAGCTGCTTAAGTGACAGGATTTGGGGCAAAGATGCCAAGGGGCTAATTGGTTTAGGAGACAGGATTAGGTTTCTTTGTATTCCTTTCCAAATCAAAAGAAACAGTAATTGAGTTTGACAACTTTTAAATGGAAATTACCTTTTCTAGTCACTCAGAGAACTTACCTTAATTTGAGAAAACCCCAAGATGACGCCTTTAGCCTCTAGTCTCTGTTAAAAGCAAACTTAACTCCTTGGGGTTGGCAAAAGGAGTTGTGTGTTGGAAGTCGATTTCTGAGTTATATTGTTCGATAATGTCCGGTTTCCTCTTGCTTTAATTTTAATGACAGTACAGCCACTGTCTTCGTTTTGTTGGTGGCTTTGCCCTCCATCCCACGAGCATCAGTCTGAACCCAGATGGTTCTGAGATCCGTTCTGAAGAGTCCAGCTGCTGCTCAGATGTGACTGCTCATTGTTCTAAAATAAGCAGCTTGGGCTCAACTAGCCACATTCTGGACCATCCCCTTACAAAGCCCTCTCTGTCCCACATAGACTGGGGACTCCCTATGCACCAGGCTCAGCTGCAGGGGCTGCTGGATTAATCACAGGATGCTTAGGTCACACTCCCTAAGGACTTGGCAATTTCTAGAGTGACTTCACCCAAATGCTGAACTCTCCGCTCCCTTTAAATGACTCCTTGATGGCTAGGATTGGAAAGCAGTGTCGCCCCAGGAGGACAGCTTAGTAAGGATGCTCTTAAAAGGCTGCTGAGGAGAAATGGACATTCACTTGTCCTCTTGCCTGTCAGGACGACTTCAGCAGTTCATTCGCAATCAACATTTTCCACACTCGAGAGCACAGCAGGCATAGAAGGCAATGTTTTGCTTCGACTATTTCATTGTCTCTGGCGCATCAGATACCCTGACTCATTTTGTTTGCAGGAACTAAAGAGCCCCTTAAAGTAGAAGTCACATAGGAAAAGTGGCTTCAGCTGAGGCGATACAGTGAAGTTATGTGGAAAGCTTCTATGAATTATTGATGCCTGGGTCTATGTCAGATAAATTAGGTAAGAAATTGGAGTATGGGGTAAAAGAAGAAGTGCCTGATCACTGGAATTGAAAAAACACAGAGGAGCTTCCTGGGTGATTCTAATTTGTAGATAAGACAGTCTTTTTCCTGTGTGTCTGACATTCATATCTCATGGGAAATGGCATAAGTTGGTAGGGATCTCGAACCCTGACTGCTGCATTCAAACCTAGATTTGCCAAAGATTCCACAGGGAATGATTTGTACTGGCTTTTCAACTTTTTGTAGTTTTAAAGTTATCCCAAGATTTGAAAAATGTTCACGGGGGAGGGAGAATGAAGATCACGTTTAGAACACGAAGACCAAAACCTTTGCTCTAGAAACTTAGCAAGAAAGTTTGCAAAAGTAAGTTGCAGAGTGAACCAAAAGCACGTTAGAAAGTGTTCCTGGCATCCAGAAGGAAACAAAGATGGCTATGTGGTGGAATTCGAGATCCACCAAGCCCAGATGACTCTGAAGTGTTCTGGGCACTGAGAAAGACCAGGGGTAATCCCTCTCAGGGAAGCTGTTAATAGGAAAAGAATTTCAAAGAGAGTTGGGAAGTGGGAACTGACTTCAATGAAGCTGTATTTAATGCACCTGTGTACATATTTAAAACATAGCTTCAGAATTCAGTTTGAAGATTCATGTCAGGCTAGAAGGTGACGTAACAGCCAATGAGTTTTTCTTTTCTGGAAGAAAGTATAGAGCTGAGAAAGTCAATCTTTGCTGTAGCAATGACTGTAAGTGACTTACACACATCCATTTGCTCCAGATTCTTCTTGGGGCTGCTGTGACCCTGTTTCCTAAACTATCAGTTTCTAAGGTGGTAGTGTTTGAACTCGGCACTAGATCTTTGCAGATTTTGTGTTATCCGTATTTGTCAACACCTTGGTCATGTTTGACCCTTCTTGCCCCTATTTAGTCCCCTGTCCCTTCGTCCTTCATGTAGAATGATCAGAAAAATTTTCACAAAATGTCTACAGAGATCCGCCTGCCTCTGCCTCCCGAGTGCTGGGATTAAAGGCGTGCGCCACCATCGCCCGGCTACAAAATGTCTTTTTCAAAGTAGGTATCGTTTTGATGGAGTACCGTTCATTTGAGATCCTGTGACATCTTGTGTATGTCACATTTGGCTGATTTTTCCTTTAGTATATTTATCATATGAAATGGTAAATTAAAGGTGTTTTCTGTGGCTTAGTGGCTGGAGTATGATGCCTTCTGTTTCAGTCAATAAATGCTTTAAAAATAAAAGAAGTGAAACTACAAGTCTATTTTGGGCCTTAGTCTTTGGCTGAAATGTATTTAAGGTTAATACCGAGGAAGAAATTTAGAGGTGTCTATTGTGCACTGTACATACCTGCCACAGAGCAGATTTCCAGTCAGTTTTAGTTGTATGAAGTTAAAAGCCATGATCATCTCCCTCAGTAGAACTCTGGTTGTATTATTTTATAGATGTCTCTAGCGTGTCAAGAGCATGTGAACTCAGATGTGGCTGTCTTTGTTCACACATTGCTAATTTTATTAGCTTCCAATTATAAAGCATCTGTATATATCATGTTCTAACAAGCTCTTTAGAAATGTGGGTCATCGTTAATCCTCTAAGAGTCTTATGATACTTACAGAAATTTAGGGGCAGGGATTTGGATTCTGCAGTGGGTAATTGTAGGCTCATTGTTCTTTTCTAATCAGTTTCTTTCTTTCTTTCTTTCTTCCTTCCTTCCTTTCTTCCTTCCTTCCTTCCTTTCTTTCTTTCTTTCTTTCTTTCTTTCTTTCTTTCTTTCTTTCTTTCTTTCTCTCTTTCTTTCTTCCTTTCTTCTTTCTTTCTGCTGTCCTTTTGTGTCCTTAACTTTAAGAAGAATGGGACAGGACACAAAAGTAAAAGCAAACACATTTGATTAGATAAAAATAAAATACTTATTTATTAGAAGTAGACAGTTCTCAGAGGATGATATATAGATGGCCAACAGTTGAATAAGGAATGTCAGTATTACTGATCATCATGGAAATGCAAACAAAATCACAGTGGCTTTATTACTTCACAACAGTGAGAATGGGTATTTCAAAAAAGACAAAAAAAAAATACACCATGTGCTGATGAGGCTACAGAAAAAAAGGAACCCCTGCATAACACCCTGGTTCTCAGTGAAGCTGCTATAGAAAGTGGTGTTAAAATTAAACCTAAAATTTTTACATGATCCAGCCATATCCAAAGGGAATGAGATCAGTATGTTGAAGAGATATGTGGACTCCCATATTTATGTCAACACTACTTTCAATAGCCATGAAATGAAAACACTCCAAATGTACATGTACCATGGACTACTGTTGGGTCAAAATTTTCAGTCAGTTGTGGAAACAGGATGGAAGTAGAGATCATTGTGTTAAGTGAAATAACCCAAGCACAAAATGAGGAGTGTCACATCATCTCGCTCTATACAGTCAAGTTCAAAAAAGTTGAAAGTGTTGTGGGGTTTAAGAGAGGCCGGAAAGAGTAACAGGGGAGGGAAAGGTTGGAAAAATTGTTCAATGTGTATTCTGTTACTGCTTGACAACAAGAAGCCACTGGGATGTGTTCTCATCAGGATGTTGACTTTAATTAATGGAGTGAAGTCATGTGCTTAACAATAAACTATGAGGAAAGATTTTTTTTTGTAAAATCTTAATTATAAAGAAATGATAAGTCAGCTATAGTTGCTTCTGATGGAATCTTTAGGAAATCCATGTACAGATATATGAATTGAGGATGCTTTGACTTCATCATTTTTGTTTGAATCCCCTACATCTTCCTCACTGGTTTCACTGTTCTAACCAAGACTTCAAGTGCTATGTTGAATAGACATGGAGAGAGTGGACATCCTTGCCTTGCTCATGATTATAGTGGAAATGCTTTAGTTCTTCTCTATGTGGAATGATGTTGGTTGTTGCTTTATTATATATTGCCTTCAGTCTGTTGAAATATGTCCCTGTATCTCTACGTTATCTAAAACTTTCATCATGAAGGGATATTAGATTTGTCATTTGCTTTTTTTCTGCAATAATAAAATAATCATAGGTTTCTGTCAAAAAAATGATAAGTATTTGAAGAGATATATATTTAACCTGATTGCAGTATTACACAGTATAACTTTGCACCAGAATGTCACACAGTACCCACTATATGTATAATTTTATGATTTTATGTATCAATCCTCAAAGAAAATTATTCTTAAGTAAAGAGAAGAGGCTAGTGTTACGGCATAAATGAATGGCAGACAGAAATAATAATAAAATATTTCAGCTTTAGTAAAGAAAGCACTTATAAAACCGAGGTTCCCGCGGAAAACAGGAAAGCAGAAGGGAAGGCGGGGAACACACCCGCGATATTTATTAGTAAAAAATAACCTTATGGGACCCTGCCCTTCAAGCAAGGTGATTGACTGGTCTTCCCCTACACGGTAGGTGAAATACCTTGAATCGTTCTTTCTGCAAATTGCTTGGTTGGAAATCAAGGAGTAGTCAGCCTTGCTTTTCTGTGTGGTCACAAACACATCACTGTAGCGCTCTTCCTGTTTCTGTATTCTCCAGCGGGCCTATTTAGCTACATCAGGGGTTCATTCACTAAACAACATGTATTTTAACAGTGACTATATTGCACGCTATTCTAGATGCCAATAGCACAGCAACGTGTTGGACTGAAAGATTCTCCTTTCCCACAGAGCACGTGTTTGGGACAAGCAAGTGATCACGCCATGAAGCAAATAGAACAGGTTGATGATGTGGTTCGTGTGTGTTGATGGACAGTCAAGGATGTTGTGGTCTGTGAAGTAATATTTGGAACCTGGGGGTAAAGCTGCAAGCGGCTGTGGATTAAGTTTAGAGGGCACAGTTTAAGGATTGTCAGAGGCATGAACTCTAAGGTTGTAGAAGCTTTGAACACTGGGAAGCCAGTGGTGAGCAGCGTGTGGGGAAAGAGAGTAGTCACAGGTAGGTGAGAGGCTGGCAGCTACAAATCTCAGCCTCAGCATCTGTGGCAGAGATTGCTTCTCTACAGCGGTGTGTAGACTCCCATGAGCTCCTGGTACCATTCTTACCACTCTCATATTGCAGCCATCTTTGTCATTTTTGAGCCTCCTGTAGACATCTTTGTCAAGCTCTATGTTTTGTAGAAACCCTTCTTTGTCAATGCTTCTCTAGAATAACAGTCCCCTGCCCCTGTTTCTTATATATTGATGATGTAGTTTTATAGCCATGTCCATCAACCAGATACACACAGTTAAGACTTTAATTTGGAAATTAGCAACAAGAAAGAGGCACCATGAACTCCATTTTGCTTAATGGGGGCAACAGTCACAGAATCCCTGATTGTTAGAGAAGGTCGCTTGTTTGTTCCTGGCAGCCCGGTTAGGTAAGACCAGAAATAACCACACAGAAACTGTATTCATTAAATCGCTGCTTGGCCCATCAGCTCTAGTTTCTTACTGGATAACCCTTACATCTTAGTTTAACCCATCTCCATAATATGTGCATCACCACGAGGTCGTGCCTTACCAGCAAAGTTTCAGCACATCTATCTCCTGCGGTAGCTCCATAGCATCCCTGACTCCACCGTTCTTTCTCCTAGCATTCAGTTCCATCTTCCCTGTCTACCTATGTTCTGCCCTATCAACAGGCCAAGACAGTTTTTTTATTCATTAATGGCAATCACAGCACACAGAGGGGACTCCCACATCATCTGATATAGTAGCTAATGCCAGAGACTGCTGTGCAAAGTGGTTTTTGCTGCTTGACGAAGGCAGTAGCGTGGAGGTCATGGGACCACAGTTGTTCTTTCAGTACTTCCTGTCACTACAAAAGCCTAATGCATTGTCTGCCTGGAGATTTCCATGATTGTAATTGTCCTCTGTAAGTGTCTTTTGACTTACATTAACTAGGACGCATTTATGCTGTTTGTAATTGAGAACTCTGGTCAAGAACCTGAACTTGAAAGTAAATTTACTGCTTATAGATGAGAAGCACAGACTCTAATGGAGTCATTCCAGTCCCAAAGTCTTGCATTATTTATTGGCCCAAGAAGTAAATGTTGTGTAGTTCAATACTTCATATTTTTCGTATTTTTTAAAAACTAATATTGATACACTTGCTCCTTTCTCTACGCTTGCTTTCTTCTCAGCATGCACAGGAGACACACTAACTACTCAATTATACACTAGATGTCTCTTTCTGCCTTGTTTAGCTTAAAAAGCATGATCTTGTCCAATGATGTCGCTTCCCACATACATCACTGAAGGGATGTGCTATCCCAGTCAGTCTCCCTCTTACAGTGTGATTCCTTATTGGTAAGAGGGACACATGCCATTATTAATCACTACTTTAAATGCATTTTCATTTTCCAGAGAATACTTTGATGTCTGTTTGATAGTCATTCTTTTTGGTAGTGCATGTAACCGTCTTTCACAAAAGCTACCATTTTGTGTCCATGGAAAAAAGCTCATAAAATGTAAGTGCTTTTTAATAGTTATACAAAAGTAAGGTGAAAATGTGCTTGTAATTTTCCCTGCTCCTATCTTCCCAGTCCTTATGGCAGGCTGCTCTTGTTAAAAATGTAGATGCTTCTCTGGAATGCTTTCTTATTTTCCATGTCTCTGCCTGACTGTATACTCTATGTTGAAGTTCTGAGTCTTTTGTTAACGTCTGCCAATTTTATTTCCTGAATAAAATTTTATTTCCTGCTCTTAGAGTTAAAGCTGAACATGTTTTCTTTCTTCACTGACATGTCAGTTGGGTGTAGTGTTTCCACTGTGACTCCTGGAGAAGAGAATCCATCCTCTAATGCTTAAGAAGGTGCAAACGACCCCTGGGGATACTTAGTTTGCCTAACTTCATAGGCATCACCCATTGTGGCAAATGGGAGAACAAAGGAGCACCGTTTTCCTTATTGAAGGACCTTGTGTCCTATGATGTCAGGATGCATAAGAGAGCAACTTAACTGGAATACTGATTTTATAACAGATTCTAGACTTCAAATGTCTATCTGAGGCGTATGCTTTAGGCTGCTGCATGACTTTGGGCTGCCGGTGGAGTTTTAGAGGCCTGCTGTGTTACCTGTGCACAAGAAGTTTTTGGTGACAGGTTTGTGAGCATTTGTGTGTTTCCACTTATGAGTGCATCCCACGGGCTAGAGACAAGGCTTTGAGCAGCAATTCTCACCCTGAAGTATCTTTGTTGGTTGTATTTTTCTCTCTTTTGTCTAATGACATGGTAAACGTTTTAAATGATGTGTTACTCAAAATTTGAGGTTAGGAATGTCTATTTCTGGACTCGTTAGGAACATTTAAAAAAGTAATTCATTTCAAATAGTTATTGTGGTTATGTAATGAGTACTTGTTGGTTATTCTGTTAATCCATATGTAGTTTTTGTATAATAGAACATAAAAGGAATATATTATATGGTATACAGATACAACTCTTCCCTGAACTTCCATGCCCTTATTGGTAAAGTTGCAATGAATGCCTTGTTCATAGAATTAGAAGTGTTACCAGGGAATGAACATCCCAATGTTCCAGTGTGCACTGTAAAATACTGCTTATATGTTGAGCATAAATGAAAAAGGATTTGCTTCAAATGTCACTCACTATTGGTTAGCAAAGAAGTACATGTTCTTTGCACTTATGTAGGGTCTTGGAGACCAAGAGAACCAGGGAAATGCTTTTAGAAGGTTGATTTTGGTTAGAATGGATCACAAATAATCACAACTTGGAGCAAGAATCCTTTTATTTTCTGCATTAATGAAGTGAATTGTGACTTTTATTGAATATAAATGCTAATCATGGCCTAATCAGAGATTTTCTTAGTAGTTGTCGCAAGAACTACAAACATGTATATATATATATATATATATCTCAATTTATTAAGGGCTGTGGGGAAAACAGACTCATGGAGTTGGGGATTGAGGGAGCTAGGAACTGGCCACACGGAACTTCACTCTACCTTACTTGGTCTTCACAACCCAAGACAGTGCCTGCAACATCTTTCTCTCCTTTTAAGACATCATGTCTGTAAACAAGAAGCCACTCCTTAAGATTGGAAGCCCAAAGCTATGGGCAGAATAGTTCCCACTTCCTTTTTTTTTTTGTCTAAATACGAAGGTTCTAATCCTAACATAAAACTGTTTACAGTCAGAACAATTATCATTTTCCAGGAAATGTATTGTTCGAGAGAAAGACAGGATAATAAAATAAACAAAATGGAGCTACAACCAATAAGAACATCAAGCAAGAAACACATATTAAATGTTCAGGGTATAGGTAATTTGCAAATAGCAGAGATTATTCTGATATCTGTCCTACCCTGAAGCATCTAAGTCTTCTATCTGATTTATCTTAATTAAGATATGAGAGGAAAGTAACTGTGATATATAGTCTTCAACCCCATCAAAGACCTGACTATGAAAATAATATTACCTCATCAAACAGGAAGTACAAGCAAGTGGCTTCCAAAAGATAAAAGAAATAACAAAACAAACAAACAAAAAAAAGAAATAACAGAAACAACTGGCTAATTGGAGAGTCACCTGAAGTCTCTCTATAATGTCAGGGCAACCAACTTTGGCTATAGACCTAGAATGCCTGACAGACCACTTTCAAAAGCAGGAATATCCAAAAGACTCTCCTACCCTGTCTTGGCAAAGTTCAGCAGTTCCTTATCCTTGTATTCTATTTGTCCAGATTGGACAGCGTGGTTGTTTTCAGCAGTAGAAGCAAGGGCAGTTCTTTGCCCAATAGGCCAGTTTTGCCAAGAAGAAAAGAAACTCCCATATGGAGTGTCTTCAGTTCCCACTATTCTCTCAGGAGGAGATGGGTGCTGCCAGGAGCAGTCGTGTCCACGTCAACAGAATTCTAAATTATTAAAACATTTAAATGCCTTATTTTATAGGTTTTTGAAGTGTTTGGAGATTGCCCATCTATGTGGAGTACACCTCTGTACATCTAAAGAACCTAATTAACACAACTATAAGTATGACAAATATGGGTGGTTATTAACCTGTAATTCTTGATAGCCTATATAACTTAAAGACAAACATCTATACAGCATAAGGACAATAATCTCAAAATTTTAATGCTATATAAAAATATCTTAGAGGAGGAGATATATAGAGCAATATAACACAAATATCCTTAATTTGTATCAATATACAAAATAACCTAAGCACTTGGCGTGCAAGCCTGGGGACTTGAGTCAGTCTCTGGAATCCTCATGAGGGTGGGAGGAAAGAACTGACTCAACAAATGTCTACGACTACTGCACACATGCTGTGGTGTACTCGTGTCCTTACAGACATATCGAACACACATACACACAGACTGTATATACACAAATATATTGAATACTACTATAATACAACAATAAGGAAACTGAGAATCTTTTTTTTTTTTTATCAATAATTGCCGAAACTCAGCAGTGAATGCTTATAAATGCTTGTCTTTTAAAAACCTTATTGTATATTTTAGGGTCTGAAAGGAATTCACTTTGTGCTTACTAAGCATGGCTCTGAGAAACTGTCTTCATTATTGTTTGTCGAGTAGAGCTTGCTGTGAAGCAGATGGACCCCTCTTCTCCGTACAGTTACACAACCCCATTTTCTTAAATCATTAGCATCACACCACTCTCTGCAGCGTTTTGCACTATGTCAGTCTCTCCCGCTGGCTCCACAGAACACTTGAAAATGGCTTCCAAGATCCTTTTTTTAAGCTCTATTGATTTTCTCCAGCACCTCCAAAGATCGTCACTGAGCTCAGCTAACTTATTGAGTTGCACAAGGGACTGAGAGGGAGCTATTTCGGAAGGGAGATGTCATGGCACCCAGGAAGTCAAGAGACAGTATAAAAGGGGGAAAATAATGGCTATGGGTATGCGCTGAAAGAGGCTTTGTAGAGACTAAATGCAAGCATGCGCTTTAGATTTGGACACAGTTGAGTGGTGGATGTAAACTGTGGTTTCAACCATGTGTGGGAGGCATTGAAATGAAAGGCTGCCTGCTAATGAAAGAAACATGATAGAGATGTAAGGGCATACAAAAGTGTGTAGAAAGAAGTCAACAAAGAAGACTAGACGAGAGGAAAAAGTGATGTATTTTTACTCCGTTCTTTCTTCTTGAAACTGTTCGTCCACTAATTCTTTCAATCTCTTGTTAATAGCAGCAACCCACAATATTACTTGAATATATTGAATGTGCCACTCTGCTTGATGTTCTAGGAAAAAAAAATCTATGAGGTCTTATTCCAGCTCTTTAGAATTTACAGTCTAATGTCATCACAGAAAATGTGAATGGGGTCATTTCTGCCTTATGCATGTTCTCTAGCATATTTATTGTGGCCTTATTTTTATGGAGAGCAGTGATTTAATGTGCCTGTCTGCTGGATCATGTGAACTAGAACTTCCCTTTAACCTTGGCACTGAAAGCAAAAATAAGGCCTATCATTTTATATTTAGTTCCAGTGTCGTCTAATTGGCCATTTACTGTTTGGCCATTAACTCTTCTCGACACTGTAGAGTTAAATCTAAGTGTTATAATGTGAAGGTTGCCTTAGACCCAATTGCAGGATCTCCAGGTTGCTATGACCACAGGAAGAATCAATTAATGCCTCCAAATACTTATCAGATAAATCATTTTCTGTCTGATGCACTCACATGTGTATAAGTATCTGATGAAGAGTAAGAGCAGTCCAAATCAAATGAGGTTAAGTTTTTAGAATTTCCTTTGGGAACAATAGCCTTAACAATCGATACTGAGTATGGGATCAGCCACAGTTTTTAAGATGTTTTGTGGCCAGGGAATGCATTATTTTTTACAGTTGATAACACACTGTCCTAGGCATTTTTTTTTTATTCCTAGCATCACTCTCCCTAGAGTAAGGAGGTTTTGTTGGGGTTCGATAATAATAATTGATATGTTGCACTGGGCATGACATTGAGACACACATAGAAGAAGCTACCCTCTGCTATATGGGTTATTGCCACCTTGAATTTGCGGTTAAGAAGCTTGAAAAGTTAAGCTCTGTATTCAAATACTTATGATAGGTTAGTAATAGAATGATTGAAAACTAAGGCACTCAAAGAGACTCTGAGCAACTTCTGTGGGCACTATACTTTAGGTACTTCACATAGCTAATAAACTACTAGGAACTGTTATGTAATATAACCATATAAATACTGTCAGAGAGGTTAAAAAGTCAATGGGTGGAATTCATACATCTGTAGCTTCAATTAGAATACAGGAAGATGTTTGATTTGTTTTAATTAAAGAATTAAGAAGTACTGTCTACTAAAGAGAATTATGGATCTTGTTATTAACTAAAGTGAGTCGCATATTCTTTCTTTAGAAATATTTTATAAGGGCAAAGATATAAAAATTAATATAAAAAGGATTTCTCATGAACATTTTGGGACACATGATGAACTGTATTAGCTGTTTGACCAATTTACCCTTCAGAGAATTTAAAAATCATAATATCCTGAAGTTATCTGGACTAATTCAGAGCTATTAACTAACTACAGAGAACTAGAACTTTCCTAACTAGCAGCATTTAACGGTTGCTACACCACACTATGCTTGTTGCCTCTGATTTGAATGTAGTATGTTGAGGGTATTGGTCAATACCCATGTGGGTTAAACATCTATTTATGCAAATATTGATTACCGGTTGTTATGACACGAAAATAAAAGGAAAAAGTTCTAGCTAAGTGCACCGTCTTGAGCTGATTTAGTTGCTATACTTGACAGAACAGAACGTCGGAATACAGAATGAAAATAAAGTGGAATAACCTTAGTGTTGAATTAATCACTGCATCGCATGGGTGCCAAAGCATACGATGCGCAAGTATGAAGCTTTTGTAAGGAAACTCATTTCATACATTGACTACATAATGATGTCGTGAACAGACATGAACAAAAGTACAAAAATCAAAGCTTCAGACCTGTTGGGTACCAGCCATGCAGCTTAGCAGTGTAACAGAAAACAACACTGGACCGTAGATTGCCAAGCGATATAAAGTAGAAGCTGTCCAAATATAGACAACTTTCCTAAAGATTGAAAATTGGGGCCAGGTGGTGATGGTGCGTGCCTTCAATCCCAGCACTCGGGAGGCAGAGGCAGGTGGATCTCTGTGAGTTCGAGGCCAGCCTGGACTACAAGAGCTAGTTCCAGGACAGGCTCCAAAAACCACAGAGAAACCCTGTCTCAAAAACAAAAAAAAAAAAAAAAAAAAAACAAAGAAACAAAACAAACAAACAAAAAATAAAAAGAAAGGAAAATTGTTGCCTTGCTTTAAATGATAAAAATAAATATGCATTATTGAACATTCTGTTTTATTTTTCTGATATATATTTGAAATATATATATATTTCAAATAAGGACTTCACCCATAGGTCATTTTAGGTCTCTGCTTTTTTAAAATCTATTTAAAATATATCATTCTGTTCATTTATATACAGTTCTTTTGTAAACATAATTCCTCTCGGGTACATATGTTGAAGAGGGGTTTATAGTCACTGGTAACTATTCAGTATTCTGAGATACTTTCAAACTGTTTCTGAAAATACACGGTCTATCTATTTTACAATCTCAAAAGTGTCTCTTTCAATTTATTCTAATGTTTGCCAACACTCTTTAATATTTTCTTGGCTTATTTTAGCCCCTCTGGTGGACATTCAGTAGAATTTCTGTCCAGCTTTGATTTCTTCTCCTGATAGTTCTTCATACTGAACATCTCTTCACCTGGCTATTGGTCACTAGCGTATCTTCTTTGGAGAATTGTGTCTGCCGAACTCTCCAAGTTTTAAATCTTAGGCTATCATTTTTTACTGAGTTACTCTCACGTACACAATAATTATGCATTTTATAGCATTATTTGCTTGTCTTCGTTTTGTGAAGTGTATAGAAGGGGATTACATTTCTATGAAGCATGAATTTAATTTTCATTACAGTACTTGATGATATAATTTAAAATTATTGTTGCTGTCCTTTTTGTAAAATATGTAAGAAACTATTGCCCATGGCATGAAAATTACTCAGGTTTTCTTTGAAGAGGTTTGCATGAAGTATTGAAAACAAAAATTTGTGTGTGAATGTAATCTGAGGTAGGGGTTCACCTTCAGTCTTGTTTACAGATTACCTTCCCATTCTATGTGCCATGTGACAGGACTGGACCCTCCTCCCTGATCTGGCACCACTGTGGAAAATCGATTGGCTCTATAAAAGGGGTCTATTTCTGGACTCTCACATCTGTTCCATTGAGGAGAGATATATGTGTTCAGCTTCAGGACAGCACAGCAGCAATATCTTAAGTACTGTTTACAGAAAAAAAGCTGTAGAAGTGTGTCTTCTGGCATTTTCATTATTAAATATTTATGATCATTCTGTATTCTTATTTGTACATGTATTTTGGAATTAGCTCATTGGTTTTAAAAAAGGCATAAATGATAGAGATAACATTGGACATGAAGGCCAATTGAAGGATATTAGCATTTTAAAACACTAATTTTAAACCAAATTTTATATATTATATATAATACATTATATAAATAGATATTATATTTATATAAATATATTTCACACAATATAATTATAAAGTAATAAGTAATTTATTTAAACTAAATAAAATATTAATATTTTAATGTATCAAATCTTTAAAGCAGAGGCTATTTTTTGTCAGATCCTTAATTTCTTTCAACTCTCTCTTTATATATATTTTGTTTTCAGTGAACCTGTGTTTTAATCTGCTTGATGCTATTATAAAAAGAATTATTCCCTTACTTTCATTTTTGAATTTTACTGCTATTTTGTAGAAATACAACTAATTTTTATGTTTGTATTAGTCAACGTGTTTAGTCATTCTCACAGGGTTTTTTCCTTGCTTCCATTGTATTTTTAAAAGTTGCATGTATGTGTGCATGTATGCATGTCTATAAAATGGATGCATGTGTGTGTGTGCAATTGTACAAATACACACTTTTGTGTGCACGTGCGTGGAGGCCAGAGAACAATGTTGGTGGTTGCTTTTAACCCGTCTACCTTATTTTTGTGAGATAGGATCTCGCCCTGGTAGGTTAGTCTTTGGGGATCTACTTGTCTCTGCCTCCCAGCGTGGCAATTACAAGGGTTTTCCACCAATCCTGTTATTTTCATGTGAGTTTTTCATGGTCAAACTCTAAGCAAGCACTTTACTGACAATTCTATCTTCCCAAACTTGAAATGTCTTTATATAAGATGTTGTCATCTGTACGTAAAGATATGAGTAGTTATTATTTTCCAGAATATTATGCTTTCTATTTATTTTAACCAATTTTGAATGTTACAATTGTTTTTTAATTTGTAGTTCAAGTTTAATCATGCTTAATGATAACAAGTTTTTTTTCAAAATAATTCTTCCTTTACTTTGTGCATTTGGTTTCATATTGTCAGTTCACCAGTGACTGAGCCTACAAAATGCATCTTCCTCATTTTGTGTCAGTATACACTTATTAAATGCAACATCATTTCTATAAATGCACCAGGCTTTGTAAAAATCAGAAAAGAGCCTGAGGTCTGTCTACAATTAATTTCATAGTGACTCCAAGTCTTAACATGCTTCAAATAGCTCTGTGAAAAATGTACGGCATACAAATTCAGTGGCTGTTGGGAAAACTGAGCTGATAGTGGCAGACTGAAGCATACAATAATGCTATGAAACATGCTTAATATTGCCTTGTACTTTTACATAGTGCGTGGATTTGGCAATCAGCTTTTAGACAAATAATGCCAAAGATGGGCTGGCTATACCTGGAGAAAGAAAGGGGAAAGTGACTAATTAGAAGTATTTCCTCGTGAGGCAGCTGAGCAGGGGAAAGGTTAAGTCTAATTATAACAGAATGGCAAGGTGGAGTGGAGAGACTTTTAGGGCACAAAACAATAGAACAGGGCAAAAGACTGACGGCAACAGAATGAAGGAAGGGAGAGTAAAAATAGCCAATACCGCCGGCTAAAATTATGAAAAAGCTGCCTGGAAGTTGTTCCAGTTCCAAAGCCATAGATTGTAGTATCAGGAACGGCGGGCTGGGCTGTGTCCCGCCACCCGGCTATCTTTACCAGAAATAATTACACGGAAACTGTATTTTTTTAAACACTGTTTGGCCCATTAGCTCCAGCCTCTTATTGGCTAGCTCTTACATATTGATCTAACCCATTTTTAATATTTTGTGTAGCACCACAAGCTAGCTTACCAGGAAAGATCTTAACCTGCGTCTGTCTGGAGTGGGAGAATCATGGCGACTGCCTGACTCGGCTTCTTTCTCCCAGCATTCTGTTCTGTCTACTCCACCCACCTAAGGGTTGGCCTATCAAATGGGCCAGGGCAGTTTCTTTATTAATTAACCAATGAAAGCAACAGATTAGAAAGAAATCACTCATACATCAATAGATGAGCCAAGACTGAAAACCTCGCCATTTGACTCCAAGCCCTGTGCTAAGTGTCCTCCTCACTTCAAAAGTCACTGCATGGAAAGCTCTACCAGACACACCCCACATCTTCAACCTAATGCAATGTGTCCAGACCATGGTTCTGAATAAAATAGTTTCAGTTTCCTTCCGCATGCACCCTGCGAGTCCCTACACCTCGTAAACATAATTTGCAGCCAAGGGTGCTCATGGTAACTGAGGAAAAGGAGAGATCAAATAGAAGGATTTAAACGAATATGTTCTAATCTGCTAGATGAGATTATGGTCTTCGTCCTGGGTCCTAAGATCCTGTTTATATGAATGCGGGTTCCCAAGAGCAAAGTGTCACCGTATGGCTGTGCCATCTCTTCTGCCATCTTCCTTCCTATTTTGAAATTCTTCATGTCTCTGTGTGTGATGTGCAGGCATGTGTGGGCATAGCATTTGCTTGTTTTGTGTGTGTGCGCGTGCGTGTGTGTCTGGCCACAAACATGTGCAGCTTCAAAAGTGATATAAAGTGACCTTCTGGGTTGCCCTCAGATTTATTTTCTAATGCAGGATCTCACTTAACCCAATGTAATAATAGGAATGGCGGGCTGCGTCCCACCACCCGGCTAGCTTTACCCAAAATAATTACATGGAAACTGTATTCTTTTAAACACTGCTTGGCCCATTAGTTTTAACCTCTTATTGGCTAGCTCTTACATATTGATCTAACCCATTTCTGATATTCTGTGTAGCCCCACGAGGTGGCTTACCAAAGAGATCTTAACCTGCGTCTGTGTCTGGTGGGAGAATCATGGCGACTCCCTGACTCGGCTTCTTTCTCCCAGTATTCTGTTCTGTTTACTCCGCCTATCTTAATTCTACCCTATCAGAGGTCAAGCAGTTTCTTTATTAATTAACCAATGAAAGCAACAGATAGAAAGATGACCCTCCTCCATCATTTCCCCTTTTTCTGTTTAAACAAAAAAGAAGGCTTTCATTTTAACATAGTAAAATTACATATAACAAAATAGTTATAAAGCAAGAATTACAGTTACAATATTTATATCTATTTTATCTTTTATTATAACTAAGGAAAACTATAATTATCTATCCATTCTTTAACTCCATCAAAGACTCCAGAAGGATATGATATTACCCACATTAAAGGTGACTATTTAAACTGCATTGATGATACACCTAATACTTCAGAATGGAATAATATGCCTCAAGTTCCTATCTGCAAAACAATGTGAATATTTCATATATATATATATATATTTTTTTTGCTGAAAGCAGAATAACAAACACACTTATAAAGCACATAAAAGAGTGTCTGCTCTCTATTGTTTTCTAACATTATTAACAAAGATTGGACTTTAAGTGTAGGTGGCTTCCTGCCAAAGCAACTCCTGGCCCACAGATTCCATTGATGTCTAGAAAGTAACATTTTCATTTTTATATTGTAGAAGAGGTACCATAAGTGGAGGCCACATATTTTGAGTCGAGGCTACCATGCATTAAATACTTCAGAGACATCTAATTTTTTTTTTATTTTATTCTTTTTTAGTTAAAATTTCCACCTCCTTCCCGTTTCCCATTTCCCTCCTCCCACATATTGCCCCCTCCCCCCGCTCCCCTCCCCCTATCCCCACTCCTCTTCTCCTCCCCCCACTCCATTCCCCCTCCCTCTCTATACTGAAGAGCAGTCCAAATTCCCTGCCCTACGGAAGACCAAGGTCCTCCCACTTCTATCAAGGTCCAGGAAGGTGAGCATCCAAACAGGCTAAGCTCCCACAAAGCCAGTTCATGTATTAGGATCGAAACCTAGTGCCATTGTCCTTGGCTTCTCATCAGCCTTCATTGACATCTAAATCCAATATTTAGATAATTATTTGCCCAGAGAGTATATATTTTCATATCTACTAGAAAATGTGTTTTATTTGCCAAGACAAAAAAAAAAAGAGTTAGTGAGAGCTTGCAACTGAATGGATACAGAACTTCAGTTCTCACGATCAAAAGACTGCTGGAGGTTGTGTGAACAGCAGCTTGCACATCCTTAACATCACTGGACCTAAGATTAGCAAAATGGTAACTGTGTTATGTGGATTTAAGCGCAATCAAAAGTAAAGCGAGGGAAGAACATACTATATTAGGCGTAAGAAATCGAACTCTCATAATGCGTTCAAGTGTAAGCTGGTGAAAGCGAAAGGTTACACAAGACTCAACAGTACATCAATCACGCAAGCTGGCTGAGAAGAGGGAATCTGACAGGCAGTCCTTCCTTCCAACTTTATATTCCAACTTTCCACCTTAAAAGACAGACTGGGAAGCTGACGTGAAGGCTGATGAAACAAGACAGGAAAGTAGCTGGGTTTTACGAAGAATATAAACAGTACATATCACTGCAAAATCCAGTGGTGAAAGATACATTTAAGCAGGTAATCTGAGAAACAGGCTAAAATAATATTTAAAATGTGGCCTTTGTGTGTGGTTTCTTTTTAAATATAGATAGAAGAGTCACTTCTGTTCTTTTTCTTTCTGTCATTTCTTCCTTTCCTTCCTTATAAAAATAGTCAAACTGAGATGGAGCACGGATAATAAGAACCGAGAGACAGATATTGGGATTCAAGCTGAAATATCAGAGCAGCAAAGCAACCAGTCACTAGAGAGGCCACAGCTCTCCGACATCTTCAGACTGAAAAAGAGCAAGTTCCTGTCTCATCTGCTTCATATTCTTCTCTCATGCTGGGATTAAAGGCGTGCACCACTGCCTAACTAGTATGGCTGCTGGCATTAAAGGTGTGTGCACCACTGCCTGGCCTAGATGGCTGACTAGTGTGGCTAGCTTTTCACACTGATCTTCAGGCAAGCTTTCTTTGTTAAAATACAAATAAAAAGTCACTACACCGAGTTTTGCAAAAGAGAACCTGTGCTCCGTTCACTATTAGGCTCTTCCCTTCTACTTAATCCTCCCTCCAGTTGGCTTTCTTTCCGTTTTGGGTTGTTGCTTTTTGACACGGAAGGCAGTGGTTAGTTTTAAATTCTATTTGCTCATTCCAGCATCACCTGTGAAGAAAGCCTCAATTGAGGTGCTTTCTAGAATGGTTGGTCCCTCGGCCCATTTGTGCGGGATTATCTTAATGTTAACTGACACAGAAAGACTTACCCATTGTGGGAGAAGCTCTTCCTGATTTGGGACCTTGAATAATGTAAAAGAAGAAAAAGTAGGCTGAGCAAAAGATTAGTAAGTAAGGATCCTTTGATGTTTGACCGGCTGTTTGAATTTCCCGTGTACCTCTCCACACGTCAGTGTTATCCTGTGCGCTGGTTGGTTCTTGCCCCCTTGACACAGAGGGGAAAGGAGAACCCCAGTTGAGGAACTGCTTCCATTAGATTTGCCCATGGGTATGCCTGTGGAGGCATTTTCTTGATTATTAATGTGGAAGGATTCAGTCCACTGGGCAACAGTATGTTGAACCAAACACCCCTGACCGAGTATGTGTTCTTAGGCAGTGTAATGCCGCAAGCCCCTATGGTCTCTGTATTAATTAGCTCCTGCCTGCCTCCAGCTTCCTGCCTCCAGTTCCTTCCCTGATTCCCTCAGTGGGGGCTTTTATCCTGCAAACCAAATAAACCTCTTCCTCCAAGTGAGCAAAACTGTTTCAGAATGTTTACTAAGGCATGCGTGTGTATCGGTGTACATTTTCTTTTAAAATTCTAATGCCACCAGGAGTTAATTATTGGGAGTGTATTTCACAGATGATTTTGCCTACAGAAAGACATACGTAAAGACCACAACTTTCATCTGAGTGATCGTGGTCCAGGAACACAGACTTAGTTTACCCCAAATTCCACGTTCCAATGTGGAAACAGTTTCACAGGGTGTATTTAGTTTTATAGAAAAGAGAAAGTCATAAATCAAGGCAATTTTAAGATACTTTGGTGGGTACACGAGAGAGACAGATAAATTGAATTGAGGAAACTATTTTATATGTTCAAGATGCTATCGAGTGACTTTCTTAGCTCTTAGATTGTTGGAAACTAGTGTATGTTAGGCAAATAGCTTCTAAGAGGGTTTTATTGTTATCATTTAGTGTTAGCTCAGATGGAGTGGGCCAAGGAATGGTTGTTCCAGAAGGCTAACACTAGCCAACGATGAAGTAATTAGCTTGTGAATCTACACTGTTCCAATTTCTCCCCAGTTCTGAAATTCCAGTTGGTCCATCAGTCTCCGTGGACACAGATTCCTTCCAGGATTTTATGTTTACAGCCAGACAGCTTCTTTTTAGGATCTTTTTGTTCACGATTTCTTTAGTCACTGATACTTAAAGTGTACTGCTTTGAGGATATCTAAGCAGACACAGCATGTAAACTCTGGATGAAATAAATGCATGGGAAGTTTTTCTGGACACAAAGTGGTTCACTTAAGCAGTAAGTTTGTAGTGACTAGAAAGCAGAGCGGTAGATGTGTATTTAGGTCGTTCATCAATTCATGCAGCTTGCATACTAAAGTGGCAATAGATTCTGAAGAGCAGATCTAACCGTCTGATGGCTTTAGGTTCTTTTGGAAATAGAAACAAGATTCACGTGCATATATATTATTGTACATGGTTTAAGGACTTACTGAATGTATTACATCACCCGTGAACCACTTGAATATTAAAAATAATCTCCCATATTACTAGAAATGAGAATAGAGTGGAGACCCTGGGAGAGGCTCACAGGATGATTTTCTAGGCCAGCTAAGTGAAGAGTTGCTGTTAGGAATGAATTTGTAAACACATTTGTCTTTAAAACGCATATTAATATTTATGGATTAGACTTAAGTATATCATTCTGTAACAGTTTAAATATGTACTTTAAAGCCAAATCTTATTTAATGCTAACATGCTTGTGGCAACAGTTGTGGCAAAATACTTGGAACTTTGTTAATAACAATTTTCTTTATGGATAAATGCCACTTACGTTGGATGTATATATGAAAGAAATGTCTAAAATGTATGGATCTGTGTTTCAAACTAACGTTAAGCTGGAAGGCCTTAATTATGTTTTGAGGTTTTACTTTTAGATGGTGGTTTATTCTCCAGACACATGATAAAGCTACAGGGTAAAGAAGAACACAAACCAGCTGAAGCCAATAGGCAGTGTGCAGGCAGTGGAGGGGGAAGCCTTGCAGAGAAGTACATTGTAAAATTAGCTGCTGGAAAAGGAGGTCTTTTCTCCCTAACGGTGTGGCCCCTGTAAGGTCAATGGATGCTCCAGTGGATGACTATACATTCAAGAGTATACAGGTAGCATATATTTGGCTTGATTTTTAAAAAAGAGAACCTAAAGCCAAATTGGTAAGAAAGGGAGTATGAATCTGTGAAGACTTGGAAGAAGGAGGTAATATGATCAAAATATAATGTATGATAGACTCCAAGAACTAATACAAAGTAAAAAAGAAAGCAAAGGTATGCATGTCAGCCTATCACCCAGGACTTCAAATATTTCATTAATCTGAATTTGAGACTGCATGAGTTTCCTGATGTCCATTTTGTGACATGTCTGTATGTCACAGAAGATCAAAGACTGAAACTGAACTGTGATCAAGGGCTTCTCATAGACAATGCACATACTTCATTCTGTAGAGTACAGTGATGGCTAACTAGTCATAGATCCAAGAGAGAATGCATTGCACTAACGTTTTATTTTATTTTATTTTTTTGGTTTTTCGAGACAGGGTTTCTCTGTGGTTTTGGAGCCTGTCCTGGAACTAGCTCTTGTAGACCAGGCTGGTCTCGAACTCACAGAGATCCACCTGCCTCTGCCTCCCGAGTGCTGGGATTAAAGGCGTGCGCCACCACCGCCCGGCTGCACTAACGTTTTAGTGAATTCAACATTAACTTTATATTTTGTAGAGTTGGGGAGTGACAGACCTAAAGAATGAACTGTCCGTTTCTCCTCATGGTTTTAGAAGGCTTGCCTTACCCGTGCAGCACACAGGACTCAGAAACTGAGCTCAACAAGGGCTGTTGCTCATGTGCTAGTTAAATTTTGGAAACAAGAGAAAATACGAAAATTATTCTAGAAGAGATTCCAGCAGAGTCAGCAAGCAAAAAGAGTAGGAAATAGCCTTGGGACCACCAAAATGTCAATGCTTCCTGTTGTTATTTTGTGATTTTTTGGTATTTTATAACCGCAGCTGCTTTGGAAATATCTTGATTATCGAGACTTATTGACACTTTGTAATGTGATGTGAACCCCTTGATGTTAGGGGATTCTGTTTCGCCATTGGCCATCCGCTCATCTGTCTCTCATCTCTGATGCCCTTTGACATCCTGCAGTTAGGCCTCGGGTTTGCTTTGATGGGTCTACCTAGCTCACTCGTGGACCCTCTGGTTCTGTTCCCGTAAATAGTGTCACTTATGGCGACTAGAATGCATTCCTGGCCAAAGGATCTCTATTACTCTGAACTACTAAGAATTCTTCAGGCAGGCATTCTTACAGTCAGAAGCCTGAAATCTGTATTTATATACTACGCCTCTTTAACCCTACCAGTTAAGCACCGTGGGCAATTTCATTCTTTCTTCTGATGCAGCGTTTCAAGCAGATATATTATACTCTATTAGCTGAAAGCTGTAAGAAACATTCAAAGATTTTTTTAATAACTTATTTTAGCCTCAATTCCTGGATGCATCAAGGACAAGAAAGGCCTTTGGCAGTAAATGCTTCTGCTACCTCTGAAGCCTTTATTCTGACTTCCTAAGAGAAAGATGGATGTAATTATTATTATTATTATTATTTTTTGGTTTTTTGAGACAGGGTTTCTCTGTGGCTTTGGAGCCTGTCCTGGAACTAGCTCTTGTAGACCAGGCTGGTCTCGAACTCATAGAGATCCACCTGCCTCTGCCTCCCGAGTGCTGGGATTAAAGGCGTGCGCCACCATCGCCGGGCAAGATGTAATTATTATTGTTGCTGTGATTGGTCACAGGATTACTTCTTGGATAGGTTCCATGAGTACATAGTGTTTGACTCCTGTTTCTTTTATGGCATGTCTTGTCTGTTGAGATGCTGGAGGAGGGATTAAGGAGAAGCTAATTTGACTGACGGTTTTGGAAAGACAGCAAGGCCTGAAAATGCTCATTTGGATGCACGACAATTAACAAAACACTGCTTTCTAGAAATTTGACTGTGCAAGCTTATATTTTATTTTATTATCATACTTTAAAAAATTTAAAAAGAAATAGCCCAAATTGCAGTCATGGTTTTTCTATATGATAAATGGTTTAATTACCAGTTAACATTTATGACCATCATGGCCACCTCTCTTACAGTGACATAAATGATAAAGTTATTTATGAATTATTTCTCTCAGTAAATGATCAGTGCAAAGTTCTTTGCCTTTTCCAAATGTCACCGAACTATATAATATCGAAGAGATGACAACTGTGGTTGTCTTGACCATGGACAATGAAATGCTTAGAGCTGCAATCAACATTTAAGCTATTTTCCTATATAAATTTCTTGTCTAGGTAATAGGCATCTTCATTTGTGTTGTGGTTTATTCACCTGCTCTGCACTAAGCATCTTTGCATCTCGTGGTCTTCAAGGTACAGTTGTGCCTACTGTGACTTCAGGTTATCTAAACCAGAGTCTCTGGTCACTAAGAGTGCCTGAGCTAGGCTAAGGTACAGACAAGGGACTTGTCCACCCGCTCTAGAACAGGCATGTCTCTGGTTTGTGGTGTAGCTGGGAGATTGAGCAGATGGAGTGGGAAGGAGGTGAAATGATTAGGCACATGGGTCTACCTGGAAAGGCGCTGTAGGTGTTTTAACTGTCTGCGGCACAAACAGACCTTTATGATGCTACATCCAGTGCCAAAGGAATATAGAGGACAACCTTAAATGTCACACATTTGATGTCTGTTTTAGCTTGCCATATGTTCACAACTAAATAACCCTGGGTGATTCGGGTTCTGTTTTATGGATTAGCTGTATGAGAAGAAAACTGTATTTATGAAAATGAACTCTTATTTACATGGCTTTTAAAGGCTGGTGTAGAAAGCATTTTATACTCTCCCGCCTTTGATATAGCTGGTGATATCACTGTATTATACAGAGACGGATGCGTTTCATTTAGCGAAATGCACATGCCATTTATGTGCATTTATGTGCAGTAAGAAATTTTATTTTATAAATACATTTATATATAAGTAAATTTATATTTTATTTTTATAAATGCCATTTATGTGCAGTAATGCATTTTATTTTAAAAATACAGCTGAGCTTTGTGCAAATCTACATTTTAAAAATCACAGCAACTTTTCAAAATTTAATTTTATTTCCTTCTTGATGACGAGGATGCTTTGAAGACGGCTGGGCTATACTGTTCATTTAGTTTTTTAAGGTTAAAATATTTCATGAACCTGATGCAATACTCACATGAGTAGTATATTGTCTTTTGCCGTTTCGTCAAGGGTTTAGTTGTGGTAATTGGGTCATTTCCTAGAAATAATTGTTAATGGTGAAATTGCCTCTTTTAATACTTGTTTCCTTTCTTAAAAACTTGTACTATTTACTTAGTGTGTGTTATGATGGTGGTATCATATACCCGTTAGTGTGTATGTGTCTGTGTATTTGTTTTTATGTTTATGGCATTATGGATTTATAAACATTATGGATTATGTTGTATGTGTGGAGGGATTGTGGGGATCTCTTCTCTCCTTCCACTGAAGGATGGCGCTCAGGTCATTAGGACTTGTGGCAAATACCCCTACTGTCGGAGACCAGCTTCGACAAGTAGACCACTTGCCAGACTAGGGGCATGGGGATTAGAAAAATCAGTAAAGAGAATGAAGGTGTGAGTGAAAATAATAAACAGAAATATATACTAGTACTGGGAGGGAGTTCTAGTGAGTACTGGAAATCATCCATGTCTAATTTCCATTTGCTTAAATACCCTGACTCCAAAATGGAGGAGTAAGGTAAAAAACTGCCTTGACGTGATACAAGAAATGAACAGACCAGTTGAAGGATTACGGGCTACATTCTTATTTAAACATTCTGTTGCCAAAACAGGACAAGTCACGCTCACACCCTAGACCAAAACAATCTGTAGGCAAACTACTCCCTGCGTGGAATCCATTGTTATCTCCCTAAGGGAGCAGGAACCTAGTTGGATCCTTAGATTATTGTTTGAGGTAGAAACAGGTCTAAATCTTCATACCTGAAATACCAGGTCTTGATATTAGCCACACCTGTTGTCTGAGCTGCTGATAATCATCTTGAAGAAACACAAGTAAATTCCAACCCTCTGACCTTTAGTCCAGGTAGAATGGACCCGCACCAATGGGCTCTGTCACTTTACTCACAGAGCCATCTCACTGGCCCTGTTTGTTGGTTTGTTCCTTTGTTTTCAGGGCATTTTGATCAAACTCTGGATATACTTCGTGAAAAAGCACTCTCTGATTAAAGAATCATGCTATTGCTATGTTTGGGCTGGGGTGGCTTTAAAACATGTTTTAAAATATATGGTAAGAGGGCTAGAGATATGGCTCAGAAGTTAAGAGCACTGACTCTCCTTCCAGAGGTTCTGAGTTCAATTCCCAGCAACCACATAGTGGCTCACAGCCATCTGTAATGAGATCTGGCGCCCTCTTCTGGCCTGCAGGGACACATGCAGGTAGAATGCTGTGTACATAATAAATCTTTGAAAAATATATGGTAAGAGTATATGAAGTACTGTAGTAAAAGTTGTTTAATATGAGTAGCTTAAGTATTTCTCAAACAAATCTGACCACTGAGCTGTTTTGAGTATGTGGGTAAAACTTTTTTCCCCTTATTGCATTCTACCCACAGAACTGACTTTCTTTTGTTGGTGGCTTACCCTCATGTTTGTGACCCCCAACTGTGAGAATATGGTTCTTTTTGATACTGATCAGATATGACCTTTATTACTTCACTACTGTTTACAAGTCTTACACATAAGCCTGTTAGGAGTTCATTGTTTATTCTCTTGAGGTCTTTAGTCTAAATTTGCAGGTGACCCCGGTGTTTTACAGAAAGGTACTTCCCCTCTCCTAGCTTCTTACGGTTAGCAGTTTGCTCTGCTTCTTTCGCAGTCTTCTAGACTTGAAGGACATAACTCCTCTTCTACATCTTTTCCTTTGCTGTCTGATTAGAAAGTTACTAGATATGCTGGCCACGACTAGAATGTTCTTTAGTTCTTTTTGTGCACCATAGCCTTATCTGTGATTCTGATTTTAGTTTGGAATTATTAATTGTATTTTCCACTACTGATGGACAATAGAATATAGAAAAGGAAACTGAGTCCTGATAGGAAATGAGTTCTCTCATTGTATAATTGAAATGTAACAAAAAGGAGGAAAAACAAAATATAAATGCCTGAAATAGCCAAGTAGCTGAAAAACCCTTTCTAGTTTTAATTTTCCCAAAGCACATTGCAGTGCTGTTCCTTTTCAATTTTCAATGTGTCTTATATAAATATTACAGTCTGCCTTTTTCTGTGGAAATATTTTGGGGTGTCAACTGTGAAATGGATTAATTAAAATATGCTGTGAGATCCCGGGGTGTGTGTGTGTGTGTGTGTGTGTGTGTGTGTGTGTGCTGCAGTAGCAGAGACACTGCAGATCCCTGAGCAGTGGCAGGCAGAGGGCAGTGGATCCTCAGAGCAGCCTGTCCCAGGCAGGGACATGGATAAGCATGGCATGCAGAGTGAGGCTGGGTATTTATTTAGTGGGTTATGGAGGGGGAAGGGAGATAAGGAGAAAAGCAGAGAGGGAGGGAGAGAGAGAGGAGAGAGGAGAGAGGAGAGAGGAGAGAGAGAGAGAGAGAGAGAGAGAGAGAGAGAGAGAGAGAGAGGAGATGGAAGCTGCCTCTCCAAGAGGGAGGCAGAAAAGGGAAGGGAGAAGGAAAAGGGGAGGGGAGTGGGCATGGCTTGTCTCTTAAAGAGACAGAACAGACCATTACAAGCTGTGCTTGCAATAGTTTGCAATTCTATTATTTAATTGCCTTTGGTACCTGGAAGGATTTCTTTTTCCACCTCAGAATGATTATAATATGCCTTTTTACATGGCATTTTTAGAGTGTGGATAGTACATGGTTCACATGTGAATTTGTGGAGGTTCGCAATAACTTTGTAGTCACTGACAAATGGAACACAGTGGGAGGTAATTGCTGAAATCAAAGAGTAGGAGCTGAATTTAAGGTGTTTGTGGTGATGAAATCATGCCACAGTATAAAACTGATCTTGAAGACTCTAAGGCAGTATAGAAGGAGAGTAAATAAGCGAGAGACAGAATCAAGATTTACACCACTCTGAGGTAATGAAGCAAGGACTACGGAAGTTAGTGTCACTAATGTCCAGTATTTAAGACATGGTTATTACTGTAAATAATAGTAATGGAAAAGATGGATTGATCATAAAACTCTCTCTGAAAGCAAAATAAACAAATTGTGGTGTCAGGTGGAGAGAGAGTTCAGTAAAACACAAACAAACCGACAAAAACAAAAAAACAAGAAACAAAACTTTGTGTGACCTGAAGAATTTATAACATTTACAGGTTGAGAAATTTAAAGAGCTTTTTGAAATTACTTGGCACGAGTGAGAAGGAAACATGAAACATATAACAAACCCACTTAGGGGTTTATTAGAGGGGGCTGAAGATGGCGTGTCCAGCTTTTGTTTGTTTTGTTTTTTGAGACAGGGTTTCTCTGTAGTTTTGGAGCCTGTCCTAGAACTAGCTCTTGTAGACCAGGCTGGCCTCAAACTCACAGCGATCTGCCTGCCTCTGCCTCCCGAGTGCTAGGATTAAAGGCTTTTAAAGGCTGCCTAGTGCATGCACACAGGGAGATGACATAGCTACGTCGTATGCAGATGACGGAGCTCACACATGCTTGTAAGGGTTTACATAGCTGGGTCATACATAAGTGAGTCACGCAGGGCCTTTTAAGGTCCCTGGGGTGGCCAGGTATTTTTTGCCTGAGGGTTTGTCCATACAAGCATGGCCCTGGAACCCAGAAGTGGCAGCCCTGTTTGTTGGCTAAAATCATGACACGTTCTTCATCGTAGAGAAGAGGAGTGATTTCTACTTGTGCTAATTTGGATCTTGCTGGCTGCTCACCAGCAGCCTTGACCTCTTCTAGGCATGCTTTGCACACTTGTGGCATGCTGAGTTTCATAGATTGCATTGTGTTAGGTACACCCAATCTGAAATTGCACTTTAAGAATGTACATTATTCAAGTCCTCAGTGTGCGTGTAATAGGATTAATGTGCTATTGCTGTTCAGACACATTGTGAGCTTGCTGAATTCCCTCTGTGCTTATGAGAATGACCTATAATGCTAAACCAATCAGTGTATCCCATTAGCTTCTGCAGGATCATCCTCCTTGTGGTGCTTGAGCAAGAGTTTCATTGCTATGACAAAACTCCAGGCAAAAATCAACTTGAGGATTTGTCATAGTGGAGAGGGCAAGACAGGAGGTTCTTGAGGTGGCTGGTTGCACTGCACCCAGCCAGAAAGCACAGAGAGATTAATGCTGGCTGAAGCTTGTTAGTTGCTGTTCTATTGCTGTGGAGACAAGTCTTGATCAAGGCAACACGCAAAAAAGAAAGCATTTATTTTATAGCTTGCTTATAGTTTAATAGGGTTAGTCCATTATGCATCATAGAAGGGAGTGTTGTGGCACACAGCCAGACATGGCCCTGGAGCTAAGAATTTTATATCCTGATCCACATGAAACAGGGAGCAAGAGACACTGGACCTAACCTGGGCTTTTGAAACTGCAAAGCTCACCCCCAGTGACACACTTCTTCCAACAAGGTCACACCTCCTAATCTGACCAAGCTTTTCAATATATGAGCCTGTGACTTCCAATAGTTGGACAGAAGTGCCCATAGCCAAGGTTGTTGGCACTTTGGAGTAAATGGATCAGCACCTGGTGTCCAGAAAGAAGTTATAGAGAGCTCTAGTTTGTGGGTATGGTGCCGCAGTGGGGAATCAGAAAGCATTTAATATTTAGACAGTCATGGCTACCCAGAGGGCTCTTTATTTTGTTGTGTGTGTGGGGGGTGTCTGTGTAGCATGAATTCTAATTGATATTAGCAATGAAAATCTGGAGTCAGATATCGGGATAAATGCTGAAAAATCAGAGATGTAAAGGAGCCAGCCACTAGAAAGACTTTTTACCTCTATGGCATCATCAGAACAAATGGGGCAAGATCCTGCCTCCACAAATCCTCAGATTCAATGGCTTGAGCTCCTGTTTCCTCCTGCCTTATATTCTTCTCTGTGCCCAGTGATATCCCTTCCTGTCTTCATCTTCCTAGTGCTTGGATAAAAGGCGTGTGGCTCCCAAGTCCTGAGATTAAAGGTGTGTACCACTACTACCTAGCTCTGTTTCTCTTTTAGACTGGATCAATCTCGTGAAGCCCAGGGTAGCATGAACTCAGAGATATACATCCTCCAAGTGCTGGGATTAAAGGAGCATCCCACGGCTTCCTGGACTCTATGACTAACTAGGGGTTTAGCTCCACCCTTCGATTTTCTGGGAAGCTTTATATGTTAGATTACAAACAAAATATCACCACTTGTATGTGCATAACTTATTCAGTGATACTTATTTTCTATGGAGTTTCAGCTTCTTAAGGAAGCGTGTAAGGAAAGTACAAGATGCCAGGGACTCAGAAGTAACCACTGGAGCACAAGACTGGGGCAAGATTACCAATATGGATGTCGGTGCCTTCTTAACAGAGGACTCTTCACTTCAGGGAGGAAGGAGCTCAGCTGCTGGTTCAGTAGTCAGCACTGGTGCAGAGTGATATCATTGAACAGCAATGAAAAGACCCACTGACTCTTCTTCCCGATCGGCCTGAGAATGCAGAGAAAGATGGCTGAAATCGGGAGACATTTCGGGGTTGGTATGGAAGCATAGTTCAGAGGAAACTTCCTGGAATGCGGAGATGTGATGCTAGTGAAGACTCCTAGTAAAGATCTGACGAGGAGATGTGTGATAAACAAAGCCATCTTCTTGCTTTCAGTCTTTTCTTTCTTTTCCAGATACCTGGCAAGATGACCTTTTTTTCCATGCTAGACATGAGCTATACCTCTGAGGTATATTTTCAGCTCTATGATTTTTTTATGTGTAGTAAATGTTCTGTGCTTGGTGTTTTATACTATAGGAAAGTCAAACCAAATGCATATTTAAGAATAATCCTGAAACAAATGTGCAAGGTTCTTGAGCCTGAGAGAACCATAAACTTGATAATATATTTTTTCTTCTCCCAATATATGGTCTAGGAATATATCTAATTTATCCTTGAGTTTTAAAAATGCAGATGTTTTCAACACAAACAGCAAAATATAGAACCCATAAGCAAATTATATTTGTTAATTGTTCTTGGAGAAAAAGAGAAAAGATCATGGCATAAGGATGTTTAATGTTTTTTTGATTAGCTAGCAAAGAACAGATATTTACAGATAAATATGTTTTTATTCAAGAAGACAGTGTTACTTTATATAAGTAGACACACAGCAAATGGATGTGCCCTACTTTTATTGGTATTATAATTCTTTGAGGAAGTATTAATTGGACAGAGTCAATATAAACTATGTGTCCAGTGAGGTCGATGATGAAGGTTCTGTTGCTGTGTTTACATACACTGATTGTTTGGGAGCCCATTGAAGAGATTACCCAGAAGGGGGTACTTTCAGATTGCTTTAGTTCCAAGGAACAGGTCACATAGGTGACCTCAAGAAACTGAAGTTGAGGGCTAAAGGAGAAATGAGTATATCTGTGTGTTGTTTGAGGAGTTCATCCCCTTGTGCAGTCTGAGGGGTCCCAGGGAAGACTGGGGTGCAAACAATAGGAAGAACTAGGGCTCATCTGAAATTTTTTTTTTCTGCTCCTGGAGCATATACTCCAAGACAGTATAAGTATCATTGATTAAAAGTAAAGTCAGAATATTGAGATGAGGTTATCTTCCAAATATTTATATTATTTTGTATTTTATTGTTGCTTTTTTATTTTTGGAGAGATGAAACTTTTGACCTATTAATAATAGTAGTCCTTTTTTTTAATACCCTTATGCTCACCAAATCCTTTTTAAATGTCAACTTTTTACTGGTGAATACACTTAGTATTTATCAGACATGAAGAAAGTGATGAAATTTATATTTAATTCATCCACAGAGAGAATAACGGTGGTTTTCATACTTACAATATAGTTAGCAATATGCAAGTAGTTTGAATACCATTTGTACCAGTATCTGTTCTGTCATTTCAAAATTGCATCTGCTTTATATTGTATGGTTGACAGGTTTTAATAGACAAAAGCCTAAAATTCACCATTATTTCATTTGACAAGAAATAAGTCAGGGTTGGATTAGGGTTCTTATGAGATGATACTTTATGGATAGGCGCTTTCCTTTTTCAGTACCATCAATAAAATTAAGTTTAGTAAAAATGGGGAATCACATGAAAAAAGAGCAGGAGAATACAGAATGCAAACGAGGCACATGATCCTCCAGTTGCTGAAGGGAAGTAGAGGAAGGTGAGACAGCCATATGGCTTTTATGAAAATAAATATCCTTACAGCCAGGATAGCATTTCAAAAAATGAAATGTTTACTAACTCATCTTAATCTGGCTAAATAACTCGTACAGATCAGTTCTTCCAAATTTGGAATTAAGATGCAAGGTCTTTGTAGGCCAAGCTCTATTCTGGAACAGATAATAGCAAAGTTATCATCATCCACTACGACTCATGGACTTCCACTCTGCAATATACTGCCAAGTACTTAACAGGTGCTTCCTAAATGTTCATTGCATGAACCAAACGGCTGAGGAGGTGAGGGAAGAGCTGTCTAACGATGACCTAAGTCGTCATCATAAACTGCTAAAGCAGATTTCTGGTACCTTTTACCCCTTTTACAGCAAGGAGCAGAGCCACTGAAGAGGTGGCCAACTCGCAGGCTCCTTTCTGCTTCAAGCTACGGTACTGATGGGCTGTCTTTCCCTTCATTTTACCTTTTTTCCCCTGTAACTGGCTACAGCAAAATATAAAGAAAAAATGTGCTCCTGGACATAATGCCCTCATTAGTTGTATTAAGTGAGGTCTTCCTGGTCTGGAACTAAATATTACGCTGACTTGAAATGTAAGTGATTTCATGCCTAGCACAGTGTGAAGACTGGATGGTAGGGGTTTCCTTTGGTGTTGCTTCTGCAGGGAATGCTGGTTCTTGCATCTTTAATAGATGCAGAGAATTGAGAAGACTGCTCTGAGCATTCATTTTCACTACATACAGCATGGAAATTAGACAAACTGACTAATGTGTGGTCTCCTCTTGTTTTTGTAAGGCTTACTACACACAAGTGCAGCTGCTCCTACTGCTTGTTAAAAAGGGGAAATTTTATTCTGCAATTTACGTTTTCAACACACGTGATAACGTTTCCTGCAATGCGTCTTTCGGGCCTGATTACATGATATTACATTTGTTTTGTATTCAGCTGCTTGACAGTACTGTCATACATGAACTTCTTTGAAAAATGCCTCCAGGGGAGAGAGAGGCAGGCTGGGTATTGCCAGATTTGTGTTGCAAGTGCTTTCTAGGTTGTTTTGGACAACTTTCTGTGTAATGTATTTGACTGCCAAAAGAAATTGAGTGTGTTCTTGTGTTGGCATTTCTATATCTTGCTTTCTTGTGTTGTGTTTGTGAACAGTGAAAAGGTCTGCTCTCTCTCTCTCTAAAGTTTATCTTTGGGTACTAGGAGAACAAATTTAAATAAATAAATGCAGTTTCTTTGGTCACAGGTATATTATCTTCATTAATCACAGAATAACTGAAAAGTTAGTTGATTCAGAACATGTCAAATGGGGGAATGCAAGTTAAGTAATGTCTAACTAACTCTGAATAGAATAGTCTAAGGTTTTTCTTTATTATCAGGAAACTCACAGATCACAGCTTTTAGTTCTGATAATTAAGGTTTTTATTTTTAGTAGGTCACTCAGATATTATTTAGGTGGAATCAAATCTGTAGTAGCAAAAAATTGTTAGAGGTCAGGTCAAAGTATGTACTTGCTCTACATAATTCCATGATCCATTAGTAGAACAAAAAGGTTTTCTTTTAACCATGGTCTTTTTACAAAGCCTCAAAGATAGAAGAAAGTATATTTCAGAGTCAAAAGATCAGAACATTTCTATCTAACTTACAATATGATATTTTCATTGTAAAATACCACTAATTTGTCAGTAACAGAAAGATACTGTCTCAGGGTTTCTATTGCTGTGAAGAGACACCATTACCATGGTAACTCTTATTAAAGAAAATATTAAACTGGGGCTGGCATACAATTTCAGAGGTTTAGTCCATTATTGTCATGGTTGGGGGCATGGTGGTTCACAGGCAGATTTTGTGCTGGAGAAGGAGCTGAGATCCTATATCTACATCAGCAGGAAGCAAGAAGAGAGTCAGCCCCTGGACCTGACTTGAGATTCTAAAACCTCAAAACCCACCCCTAGTGACACACTTCCTCCAACAAGGCCACACCTTCTAATAGTGACATTACCTGTAAACCTGTGGTTGCCATTGTATAGAAAAAAAAAACCCACAAATACTACTTATTGGATATAAAACATTAAGGCTTATTTTTATTTATGTTGATATATGTATGCTTGTTTCTGTTTTTATATTCTGGTGCCTATAGAAGTCAGAAAAAAGACATCAGATCCCTTGCAATTGAAGTTACAGAAGGTTATGAGTTGCTGGACTTGGGTGCCAAAAATAGAACTCATGTTCTCTGGAAGAACAGCCAGTGCTCTCAACTGCTGAACCATCTCTCGAGTCCCAATTTACTGGATGATTTTTAAAATACAAAATACTATATATTGTATATTCAGTTTATGTAGTTGCTCAAATGTCTCCTAAAGATGTTAATTTACCAGTTATAAAATTAATCTCCCTGCTCTCTTAAACAGAAATGAAGAATTAATTAATAGTGTATATTCCCAACCTAAATTTGGTGAAAGACTATTACATCTTAAGGAGACAAAATGTTTAATGTTTGCAAATTCTCTCAATGTGACAGGAGCCCATTTAAAATATGGTGTTTGTAAATCAATCCTCCAACAGCAGCAAATATCTTCAGAAAACCAAGAGTAGGTGAATAACGGTTTTCTAGAAATCTTTTATTCCCCTCAACATACCAGTAAATCATTTTGGCCTGATATATTTATAACAGTTAATTAATTAAAGGCAGTCTATACATGTTGGCTTAAATGGGAAATTCCCACCATAGGCTCATTTATTTAAACTCTTTGTTCCCAGTTCATGCTGTTTGGAGAGGTTATGGAAGCTTTGGAAGATGAGTCCTTGCTGGAGAAACTAGATCACCAAGGATGGACTTTGAAGATTTATTGTCTCACTCCACATCCTATTTTGCTTCTGCTTTCTGTGAGGGTATAATGATGAAATTGGTCAGCTTTCTACCTCCAGCCGAAAACCATGCTTGCTCCTACATTATGGCTATCAAAACTCCTGGCATCAGAAGCCAAAATAAGTTCCTTTTCCCTTTCGTTGCTTTTGGTTATGGTATTTTATCCTAGCAACAGGAAAATAACTAATACCTCATGTAACCTTCAATGACACATAAGCATCAATCAGCAACACACATTTCAGAATAATGATGTGATTGTAATTAAGAGAAAAACAACCAAAGGTGGGTTAGACAATACCAATTAGGCTTTGGTTACCATAGCCAAGGGTTCTAGAGCAGAGCTTTCCAAATGGCTGATTCTAGTCACTCCAGGGCACTACTCACTTCCTCTCACAGCTCTGTTTTCTTCCAAGTTGGATGTCATGATTTGAATAAGAATGACCCCTATCGGTTCATATATTTGAGTGATTAAACAGAGAGAGTAGCACTATTTGAAGGGATGAGAAGGTGTGTCCTTGTTGGAGAAAACATGGCCCTGTGGGTGGGTTTTGAGGTTTCAAAAGCCCATGCCAAGTCCAGTCTCTCTCTCTCTCTCTCCTCCAGCATATGGCTGCATGCTGCCATTCTCTCTGCCATGATGATCATGTGCTGAACCTCCGAAACTGTCAGCAAGTCTCCAATTAGATGTTTTATTTTATAAGAGAACGGTGACTAAGACAAATACATTTCAAGATGAGTAACTGGAAGTCAGAATAGCCTCTGGGATGCTAGCCTTCCAGTTAATCAACTCAAGTGGACAGAGATTGTCTCTTTCTAGCTGTAGGGAAGTGTAATCATTTTATTATCTTTAATTTAGTACACATTTCCATTCAGGAATGAGTCATCACGGATAGATCATTGTGCTTGCACTGTCCAGTTGCCAGGGAGGAAGGAGAGGGCAGGTATGCAGAAAACACCCAGGAGGCCATGTCCAGAATTTTTCTTTGTTCAGAGAGGAGTGGTGGCAGCAAGAAAGAGCAATGAATGCAGTGCACTTTAATGAAATGAAGAGTGAAATGCATACTATTATGTAAAAACACTGAGCCAAAAATTGTCAGGGTAAATTGCTACATGATCTGAAAGCATGATTATAAAATAACCACATGGAAATGCTGTGTGGCTAAAAAGGCAGTAAATACTGGAGACACATGCATGTATAAAATAGTTCCCCCATCTTTAAAATAATAATTATGTGGGTAACAGTATGTTTATTTAATTTTCTACTAAAAAGGTTGTATGGAAGGTATTCAGATTTTATTGATGTCTGTAGAATATAAACCAGTTGCTATCCAAAAAAATGGTGATAAGATAAATAATTTGATAAGAAGGGTAAGTGAAACTCTAGCTGTCTTTCCCCTTTCCACTCTGGGGAATTAGAAGACTGAATTGTGGCTCATGGAAATTTACTGATGCTGTCATGCTGAACTTTTCATTAAGAATCTTATTGCATGCTGGGCCGTGGTGGCGCATGCCTTTAATCTCAGCACTGGGGAGGCAGAGGTGGGCTGATCTTTGTGAGTTTGAGGCCAGTCTAGTCTTCAAAAAATAGTTCCAGGACAGCTATAACTGTTACACACAGAAACCTTGCCTCGAAAAACCAAAGAAAAGAAAAGAAAAGAAAAAAAAAAAAAAAGAATCCAATTGCCATTTCTTGTTTTCCTTCCTTTGAATCCCATCTGCCTGCTGTGTGAGATTAAAGGTCTGATTCAGCAAATCCTAGAGTATATTAAAACAGTTCTGTGGCTTTTGGTAATAGTATAAAGTTATTAAATTTGAAGAATGCATGTGATATAAAAATACTTTGTTTCATCACACATCAAAGTGTTTTACTATCAAAATACTACGGCTTTCTCCTTTTTTATTCAATAAGATGATGGAAGGAATATGAATAAAGAAAGGTGGCGAAAGTTAATGAAGAAAGGAACCAAACTGCAGGAAATGATGCTGGGAAAATCAGATTCTATTTCTAAACATCTTGGTGCTAAAATATATAACCACGGCATTTTACAGATAGCCCTAGAGTTGTAGGGCTCACTAGAAGAAAAAACTATTCCTAAAAGTTCAGTCTGTAAACAGACACACTTTAGACACTTATTAAATAAAGGTCTGCAACCCCTGTGATAACGTAAGGAACTTGCTCAGCACAGATAGCAGTGGAGTTAGGCCTGGAATCTGAGGGATGGGACTGGAAGTGTGATGTGAACAGCAGGCTCCATCAGTCCCTCCAATCCCATAGGAATACAGCGTAAGACACGTCATGATTACCAGAGACATGCTTTAAAGGCAAAGCTCATTGGGGTAAATTAACAATATGATCTCAGCAGATACAAGTTAGAGCCAATGAGTCATTCTAATTTCTTATGCTTAAAATTTTATGCTTAAAATTATAAGTAAGTATAAATGTATGTATACTTCAGAAGATGCTATGGAGGACTGCTTTTTCAAGCTTCATTGATTGTTACTTCCCTCCTTATATATGCAGTTTTTAATGTTTTAAAATAAATATACATTTTATTGTTTAAAAAATAACTAAAAGATTATACATGATTATATATATTTGAAGAAAAGTTGTTTTACTACTAGAGAAGAAAACAAGACCCAAATAAAATGTAAACAAAAACAAAATTCTAACTGCTCACCTGATGTACTTCATTGTTTCAATGCTACAGCAAAAAAATCTGAGAAAAAAACCCAAACGCTTGGATGGTTGAAAAAAGGGTTTAAAAGATTATATTACATGAATAAAACCCACAATACAAGCAGTATTATTAGCTAATTTTTATTATAAGCCAATTTTCTTATGTAATTAAAATAAATCTAGAATCATGTCATATTATTGGGGGGATTAGCTTTGGTGGTATAATTCACCCAATGTTTCTGAAATACTGATGATATTCTAAGTTTGGATCCTGTAATTCTCATCCTGTTTCATATAAGAAGATTACCTGTTCATCACTGTAACCCTGTGCTTGCAATGTGGAAGACCGGAGAGTTGTAAGACACTTCACAAGCTCTAGGCCATATCTGTGTCTCAGAATTCTCTGAGTGAAGAGTCTGTGCCCTGACTTGCCCAAGGTGCAAATTTTGAAATGAAGTGTCAAATATCTGTGAAGCCACCTAGTCATGATGCCACAGTAATCCCAGCATACACCCCTGGTGTACACTTGTATTGCATTTAGGAAGGCCCGAGCTACATCTTCAGCACAGCCTAAACCAGGCATGGCGGTGCTTGACTAATTCTAGCACTCAGGAAACAGATGCAGGAGGATCGGAAGCTCAGTTACACGATTTTAGAGCAGTGTGGGATGTATGAGATCCCGTGTTAAAACAGAACCTTGACAGTTGAATGGTGTCTAGATGAAAATCTTTTAGTTTATCTTTTCTAAATGTGTATGCGTGTGTGTATATGAATGTGTGAGTATTGTTTGTGTTGGTGTGTATGTGTGTTGTTTGTGTATGTTGTGACTGTGTGTGTTGATGAACATGTGAACTCCTGTAGAAAGTAACATAGCCTGAGGTAACATCTCAGGAACACTTTCACTTCCTTTGAAATCAGGTCTTCTGGAACGTGAGTTGAGCTGTATCATCTGGTTACTGCACCCCAAATGAACCAACTATCTCTTTCTCTCAAGAGCTAAGATTCTGGTGATACCATAGCAGCAGGTATAATTTTTAATAGACTCCTGTATTTGAACTCAGCTGCTTAGGCTTATAAAGCAATCGCAAGCCCTAGTTTATCATAATATTAACTATTTTCTATTAATAACTTTCTATAACTTCAAGTTTTCTGCTACATATAACTGTTTATACTGTAATACACCCACTACAAATATTGGTGGTACTAAATTGCTTTCTGTTTTACTTTGTTCTGTCTTTGAGTTCCTGTTATATTAAAATATCCCCTTACTTGGTATGAATATGTTTTACCACATGCCATTTATTAACTCAAAATGTAGGGTTTTAGCTAACTCAAACCCATTGTTACAGTTTTAAGCTAGACTGTGTTTGCTGTAAAAGTCTTTTAATAACTGAGAGGTCAGAGATTTGGAAGAGTTTAATGCTTGAAAAGAGCAAAGACTTTAAAATAAATGATTTAGTCTTCAAAAAGATAAAACTGAAACTCAGAACAAGATCCCTACTGGTGACAGTGGAAGGATTGGGTGACTTGACAATAGGCATCTCTCTTTTGATTAGACAAAATTCCTGTCAGTGGCAGTTCCAGAGGACCATGTAAAGCTCATTGTCCACTGTAAATTAATTTTGGTTTTAACCAGCAAATTTACATTTTTATGTATTTGGGAAGTTTGTTATCACTATTTTCTATTGCCTTTCTGTTAGCACACTGAGAGCTAAGGACACTTCTGGCAGCCTCTACATGGAAAGATAACAGAAATTTAAACTCTTGGTCCTGTCTGCTATCTCTCAGAATAGAAAGTTCTAGGATGAGTTGGTTTCATCTCTTCTATTCCCACTTAAATATCAAGCATCTTCTCTGTTTTGTATCTTACAAATGTCCTGAGTTTATTTCACTTCAAATTCCCATCTGGCAGATCCATGCAGGTTTCCAAGAAGCCTTCAGTTTGTTTCACTCTTTTTCATGTGTCTTCAGAACAACACCTACTCCATGATTTTCCTAAAGCAAACATCAGACTGTAAAAATACACTGTTTTATGTTATTCCTGTCACCTGTTGTGTAAAAAAAAAAAAAAATCATGGCAAGGTTTTTGACAAGCCATCTTGATGTAGGCTCGTTCATCACTGAAGTTTTATGCAAAGTCATCTCCTATAATTATTTTGTTTTCAAATCTCCATGGTTTGTCTGTTTTGAGGTTGATGTGTTGTTTTGTATCCCCAGGTCCACCTTCTAAACACCATCTTTCCCAACTTTCTCACCAAAGAATTTTTACCCAAAGGTGAATAGGTTCTGTCTCTTAGAAGGTTTTCCAAACCTTTTCTATGCTTGTTTCTGTAGCACCAGACCTTGGTTAACAGTCCTGTTACACTGACAACAGACTTATAATCATAAAAGAGAGTGTAGGCTCATTCTCCTCTTATTGTCTCCTTCAATCATTGAGTTTTCAGGAGCTATGCAGTGAATATTGGCTAAATACACTAGCAGTTATGACTGTGTCAAACAATATCTCTGCCCAAATGAGAAGACTAGAATGTTCCAAAGCACATAGAACAGTCTTCCCAAGTCATCATGTCTGTGCCCTGTGCCCAGAGGACTGTGGGGAGAACGTTTGACAAAGCCTTCAAAGGATACCTTGATGCCCAAACTGCATGTGCAGATGACACACTGCGTTACTTACTAGGGAAGTCATGACATTAGATGTGCAAGTCGGGATGCAAATTGGGAAAGGGAAAAAGCATAAGCATCTGTTGTAGTAAGTCAACTTGAAATGAACCCATTAAAATGATGTAGGTAGAAAGAGAAAGTAAGCAGATGAACAGTGCTAGGTTTCTCATTATTCAGCAACCGCAGTGAGGATTTTACTAGTATTTAAGTTACACGAAAACGAAAAGAAAATAAAAAATAAAAATAAAATAAAAATATAAAAATAAAAAAATAAAATAAATAAAAAGAAAAAGAAAAAAATAAAATAAAAAAACCAGAAAAGAAAATAGAGGGAAAACGGAAATGATAAAAGGAAATTAGAGATTTTTTTCTACACTTTGAATTTTAAGATTGTTTAGGAATATCATTTTGCAAATGAAACTGACGAATTAAAGTCATAGTGTTTCATGCCTAAATCCCAGTACTTGCGAAGCAGATTGTGAGTCTCCTATCATCCTGAATTACACAGGAAGACCATGTCTCATATACAATTATTGTTGAACCCAAATGAAATGATTTGAATACCTTTAAAATTGTTTTACAGTTTTGTGATTATAAATAATTAAATCATATCCCCTTCCCTTTCTTCTCAACTCCTTTCACAGCGGCCACCTAAGACCATCATAAATATCAGATATTTATGTAATTACTCACAACATTAGTGAAATTACAGTTATGAAGTAGCAACAAATATAATTTTATTTTGGGGGCTCACCACAACATAAAGAACTATTCTACTAAAGGGTCTCAGCACTATGAAGATTAAGAGCTACTGCTTCAAACCATCCCATGTACCATCCCCTTTCAAATTCTTGACCTCTCTTTCTTTAGCGGTTGAATACCTTTTATGGACATCATATACATGATTTGTAGGTCATGATAAGTAGCAATGCTGTTTGCCTCTACTTGGGGTTTGACCTTGGTTTTATAGCTTGGAGAACATCTATAGCCATGCTCTAAGTTGAAAAGTTGAAAACCTGGCCATGTTCTGATGATGTTTTTCTCAAGTTAGTGCTGTTAAAAAGTATGAAAGTTTGTGTAAAGAGTGATTGCCTTCACTTAATTTCCTATCTGTCTTCAGAGTACTCGAGAATGAGTGATAAATGGTGGCAGACAGCCTTAAATTGAATATATTATGTTCAAACTAGAAATGTAAGAACGATTTGAATTGGAAATCAGGATTTTTAAAATTCTAGGATAAAAATATGTTCAAAGGAACAGCATATAAGCCAGTCTCATTTTTTTTGCAAGATTATCCAAAATGCTGTCTCTATGAACAAATTTAATCACATCAGACATGGAAGCAGAGTATATATCAATTCACTGCATGAATGTCAACACTAGGTACAAGTTCATTCTTGTTTTTGACGCAAGTATTTTTATTCTCGTCTTTATTCTACCACATTGCATAAAATATTCTGCTTTGAAAACATTCTGCAACAAGACTGGGCTTTATTTAGTAGCTGTTCTTGGAAATAAAATTCAGGGAAGGTTAAGCCAAAGTGACCCTTTTGAGAAAAGACACTGTTGTTATCTTTTGGATAGAGATTTACTGGAAGTTTTTCTTAACACCTGTTAATAGTATTATCTCGGTTAATTTTCTTCTTTTTTTCCCCCCTTGGATCTGTATTTTCCTACAACATACCTAGAAAAATCATCTTTCTGTCCTTAAAAATATCCCATTATTTTCTTTCCTAAAACAAATATGAGAATAAAATAGGATCTGGTAAATGATTCTGAAAATTGTGGTCTGGCTTTTTAGTTATCTTTTTTGTTATTGTTGCATATTGTGTTTGACAATTTTGTGTTCGACAAACTTTCATTTAGGACAGGAAATAAAGTATATGGTAGTGTGACCTTTACTTTTGTGTGGACAAGGAGTTGGTACAAGAACGTCATAAGAGACAGCATCACTGGGTAGGCAAATATTCTTTGTTACTCAGAGTATTAGATGTGGGCTGAAAATACAGTGTGTATGTTTTCAAAATGGCTGCCTTCTTTGGCAGAAGACATTGTCTGGCCTGTCACTGCCTCCCTTATAGCTGAAGATTCTCCAAGGCAGCTCTTGTCTTTCTTTGCCCAGGACATTCTCTGGCCATGGAAGCAACAGTGCCAAGGGATTTGGGCAGAGATCTGAGGGATTTGATGATCCTGGGCGCTGCACTTAGCATGTGACTAAAGACAGTTGGTATGAGACCGCCCAACACTGCCACCTTTAGGTGTCATGACGTTGAGGCGTGTTCTACATTGTGTGTCAGATGTCCCCCCTAAAACGACAGTGTGGTCGCTGGTGGTGTCCCGGCTGATAATAGAACTGCCATCCTTGTCTCTCTTTTCTCTCACCTGCTGTTTCCTAAGATCATTTCCCAAGTAAACCAAAGAGTGAGGTATAGCATGGGGTTTGCTGATGTAAGTGAAGCTGATGCTTTGCTTTCTTTCTACCTAACTTCATATTAGAAATTCCTTAAAATGGTGAATAAATAAGATTTCTAAAGGAGACTATGTGTAAGATGGAGAAACTTTTAGAATACTTAGATAGCGTAGATATGAATAGGAATGAAATATTTGCTATTGTCTATCATTGGTGGCTAACATGCGTGCCAAGGTGTTTGCCTCATGGGCAGGGACAGACAGAAAGAGGAGTTTCCTCATTTTGGAAAAATGATTCTGTGTTTCAGTAAGAAGAAACTATCCTATGCAGTGTTCCGCTACTATCTGAATTTTTGTCAGGCATGTATTTGAGATGACTGAATTAAGTAATGGAAAATAATTTGCAGTTTTATGAGTTCCTGGAGAGACTATTTTATTTGGTCCCATGGGAAAAACCTTAAGTTTAACTCTTGATGGCTCTTGTTGTTATCTGTAGTGCAGCAATAAATTATGGATAAATAAAGAATTAAATGTCCTTCTACAGTGTCGGGAGTGGGATGAACAGGCAAGCAAATCATTGTGAATCCTGTATGGGCTTGGTGCATCTAATTCGCTAAGGTGTGAGAGAGCGGAGCCCCTATTAGGCTGAAGGAAGAATAGCGCATGTTGTCAGCTGTCTCTGTGATGGGATGGTAACACATGTTATATATGTTAAGATGCTGACTGTCCTCTAGCAACTTTGCGACTTACCACTATCTAGCAAGGCGTTTTATTACTTATTATGTTTTATTATTGCTTCCCTACTCTATATGAACTTTCTAGACAACCAGAGCAAACAGAAGTAAAAGTCTTGGAGAGAGATTGCACCCTCTACAGCGAAATACACATAAACGCAACTATCGGTTACCTCTACTAACGCTCATGGCAATTTAATTCTTTATGCCTGATTGAAGAGAAAATGATAAAAGGAAAATTCAGAGACAGCCTTGTTGTGGAATCTATAGGAAGTCTGGGGCCTGTATACACTTTCACCTGTATTTGGGCATGCCTAGGTAAGGTTAAAGTGTTTGGTTATGTACAACCCTTCACTTCCAAACAAAAACTATAAAATGGCTTTATTTTGTAAAAGATTTGAAATTAGGGACTAATGGATAGTTCTATCAAGGGTCTGAGTTTTAAACACCAAAACCCATGTTAAAAAGCATATTGAGGGGTGATGGTGCTTAGAGTTTTAGTGCTGGAAATTGGAGGGTGGGATAGAGATGAATCCCTGCGTTTTCTGGCCAGCCAGTCTGCCTTTGCGCTGAGTCCTGGGCCTTTATCAGACTCTGTCTCACCAAAAATTTCGCCATTTTTAATGTCCTAATATTTTGGCCTTTTTGTGTTCTTTTCTGCATAACAAACTGTACCTGCATGCACAATTAACTTAAATTCTGAATATAAAAGAAAACAGGAAGGTTTTTTTTTCTTTTTGAGATTGTCTGTCCTTGTTGAATAATATTGATTCTAAGCACATTCATTTCCTTGAAAATTTCTTAACCTCATTTTTCTTTAAAGCTGAATAGTATCATAGTACATGCACGCACAAACGTATCAAATTTACATTTATATTATCCATTCATTTGCTCATAGACAATAAGATTCTTTCCATTTCTTTTTTATAGTTAATAAAGGTAGCAATAAACATAGAGTTCAAATATCTCTATGATAGTATATGGAGTTCTCTGCATATATTGTCAGGAGTGAAGTAGTTGGGTTATACGGTTAATCTATTTTTATTATCTTGCTGTTGTTGTTAAATCTTCAAACTGATTTCCACTATGGCTGTGTTAATTTAAACCTCCAATTAGTGATGAATGGTTCCTTTTTCTGCATGTCCTTTCCAACACTTGCCGTCAAATATGTTGATGAGAGCATTCTGACTAGAGTGAGGTGATATCTGAAGGTAGTTTTAATTTCTATTTCTGGGATGGCCAGAGATATTGATCACTCTTATTTTATTTTATATTTATTTATTAGAGACTGAATTTCACTATATAGTCCTGGCTGTCCTGGCACTCACTATGTAGACCAGGCTGGCTTCGAACGCACAGAGATCTGCCTGTCTCTATCTCCCCACTTCTGGGATTAAAGTTGTTTGCTGCTACACCAGGCTAGATAATGAAAACCTTTTAAAACACCTATTGGCTTTCTTCTTTTCTTTTCTTTTCTTTTCTTTTCTTTTCCTTTTCTTTTTTCTTTTCTTTCTTTCCTTCCTTCCTTCCTTCCTTCCTTCCTTCCTTCCTTCCTTCCTTCCTTCACTCTTGATTTATGGGCTCTCTCAAAAGCCTCCGTCAGTGTTTCCACTCTTCTGTAGCCTATATAGATTGTCTCCTATGCTCAAACCAGCTCCACTTCACTGCCACTGTTGTTCTGGGCAGCTTCCCATTGGACTGGCATCTTCAAAATGCTAGTGTCTGCTGCTGCAACTCAACTGCACTTCACCAATATCTTCTCCTGGGTTTTCTTCAGGACTACACATAGTTCCAAACCTTGCCTGCTCTCTATGACCTTTGCATGCCTACAAAACTAGTACCACCTTGGTGATTCTTACTCTACCAAGTTCAGCTGCCAGTGAGTGGCCGCTCATTGGTCACCTCTGGAACACAGGGTGTGCTGATTCTGGGGAAACCCTTCTCAGGTTTCCCTTCATTGGTCCTGTCTCTTCAATCACTGCTGACTTTGTATCTCCAGCTAAGGGGCATCATTTGCCCCCCGTGCAGAAAGCTTTTATTGAGTAATGCCTCTCTATTGTCACTCCCAGCTGATTCTTTAGCTCTAGCTGACCAGAACTGCAGATGCTTAGTTCAAAATATCAGACAGCCCTGATAAGAGTCTTTGCTTTTTTCTGAAACTCCCCAAGCCAGGCCTCCAGCAACTGTCCTGCTCCCAGCCTTATTATCTAATCTTCCGAGTTGTCATGACAGCTCACCAAGCTTTGAAAACACAAAGGTCTTTCCAGTCCAAGTTCCAAAGTCCTCCTACAGTCCTCCCTGAAACACAGTCAGGTCTGTCACTGCCATACCCAGTGATCCTGGTGCCAATTTTTGCCTTAGGGTTATTATTGCTACTGAATCATCATGGCCAAAAGCAACTTGGAGAGGAAGGTATAATTTGGCTTGCATATTCTGAATCATGATACCGAGGGAAGTCAAAGCAGGAACTCAAACTGGGCAGGAACCTGGAGGCAGGAGTTGAAACAGAAGGCATGAAGTCCTACAGCTTACTGGTCTAGTCTTCATGGCTTGCTCAGCCCGCTTTCTCATTAACCCAGGACCACCGGCCCAGGGATGGTCCTGCCCATTATGGGCTCAGTCTTCTCCCATCAATCATTAATTAAGAAAATATTCTACAGGCTTGCTTGTAGCCAGATCTCCTGGAGGCAAAGTCTTGGTTGAAATACCCTCCTTCTGGATGATTACAGCCTGAGTCATGTTAACATAAAACTAGCAAACATAGATTTCAAGTTACCCTCAAATCAATGTTTGCCAATTTTGTGAGAATGAAAATAAAGTATATTGATTCTTTATTTTCAGTAAGAGAAGTTAAAGTAAAATTTAAAAAGTATGAACAGTTTGAATGAAAAGAATAATATAGGCATATTATTTAAAAAGGCATAGTAGAGGGGAAAAAGTTTATTATAGGAGCATAGGGAGAGACAGGGACATCCAGAGTAGACAAGACCAGGCTGAAACGAGCTATGTGAGCAGACTGAGGGGGAAAGGGAGAGAGGAGAGAAGGGGATGAGGTACAGCAGCCAAGAAGGCAAAGGCACAAAAAGGGGTAGGTAGCCAAAATGGCTGGATTATATAGGTAAGAGCATCTTGGGGAAGGACAGCCAGGCCCTGGGCTGAAGAAGTTTAGGGTAGAGGTGGGGTATGCATGCCAGGAGGACCCCGAAACAGGTAGGAATTTAGGGATAGATGCTAGGAGAACCCGTTGGTCAGGTCCAACTTGATATGTTAAATAGGCACCTCACCTATTTGTCCCAAGGTTTGAGATTTAGCATCCCAGCCTTTTTGTTGATAATAAATGATAAGGAGCCATGCAATCTTCTCTGACTTCTTCCTGTTGGCATTGAACCCAAGAAACCCAGAATGCTGCCCGCCGAGTCTGGAAGCAGACCTTTTCACTCCCTGTTCAGGCTCTTCAGTACCATCTAGGGCCAAGGATGTGAGGTGGCACTGGAGCAGTGTGGGAGCCTGGACCACCTGGAGCTAGCCCATTTGAAGTTGGTTAGGATGCAGCTTGTGAGGGGAACCCTGAAGCCCGGCAGGTTGTTGAAGCATCTGTGGTTTATTTGAAATATGCTGGGACACATAGACTAGAGAGAGACGGTAATGTTAAGGAGTTTAGGGGAAATTTTATTTTTCTTAGGTGTACATTTGAAACTTTGGGGTCATGGCCCTGATAGTTGGGGAAAGGGAGTCTTAAGAAAAGGGAAAGGGAGAGAGATATCCCACCCCCAAGAATAGACAGTAGGTGGGGAAACAAGCTATTGATTAACAGGAGTATTTTATCTGGAGTCCATTTGACTTGTGGATTCCAGTCTATTGTCTGAAGCTTACAAGAAAAATTTTAAGTTTATAAAAAGAGGTAAAAGGTTTAGATCCTATAGCACCACCACTGTTTGTACTCTGTAGTACAAATGAAATCCACATTGTAGAAAAGGGAGCAGAGTCACATCTTTGAGTCATGGGTACCCAAAAAATGATTCTGGGTTAAAAGCATTACCGAGAGCTTTCCCAGAGCATGGGATATATAGATTAAACAGAGATGTTTTCAGCATAGTGAGAAGCATTTTTCTGCCTATACATAGAAGACAACCATCCAGAGGAAATTTAAAGTTTTAAGCTTGTGCATGATAATATTATCAATGCTTACCAGAACTAGATTAATGGCTTATCAGAAGCCTACTGATTGTTAAAATTCTAAACTTATGAAATCTTAGTATAACAATAGCATAGCAAGGAAAAGAAACCTGAAGCACTTTTCATTTTTTATTTACCTTAAGTCACTTCTTAGTCCTTTAGGGAGACCTACCAGCTCTAGGAAAATGAGGCTTGAGGCCAGTTTTACATATGAATAGAACTGAGACATCAGCTGAAATCTTGATTTCTGCCCTTAAACTGACAAAGCTAACATAGCCTAGTTGTCAATGCCATCAGAGATCTGAGAAGGCTAAATTTCACCTTAGTAAGCAGGAAGCGCAGACCAAGCAGCTCCCTACTCTATTAAAGATGACAGAGATTTGCCAGCTATCTGGATAATCACCCCAGGGTCCTCGGTGGAAATCTTGATTTCATTGTAGGCAGAGGTCACAGGAAAGCATCAATCTTCTATTTCCAGGCCAGGAGATCTGACAGACTTTCTCCTGGAGGAGGAACTCAGGGGACCAGGCTACCTTGTCTTAGGCAAACTGGGGCTGCCTGCCTACAGTAGCAGGCGTTCTGGGAACCACCAGCCCCAAATGATGACACAGAGACACAAGAGACTTATTCTTAGTTATGAATGCTTGGCCGTAGTTCGGCTGGTCCTCTTACCTATTTTAACTCATTTTAACCTGTTTCTCTTCATCTACGTTTGGCCTCCAGGCTTTTTGCCTTTCTTTCGTTCCAGACCTCCTATCATCTTGCTTTCTCTCAGTCTGCTGATCCCAGGCATCTCCCTCTCATCCTCCCTTTTTCTCGCAAGCCTAGATTTCCCCTCCTACTCACTCTCTCCTTGCCAGCCCTGCCTATCTCTTTACTGCCTCGCTATTGGCCACTCAGCTTTTTAGTAGACCAATCAGGTGCCTTAGTCAGGCAAAGTAAAACAGCAACACATGTTGAACAAATGCGGCACAAACAAAAGTAAAACACCTGTACATAGTTAAAGGAATGTTCTACAACATAAAGAAATACAGCATATTTTTATTTAGTTAATGTAATATCTCCCAATAGTGCACAGTTTGGACAGGATCCTGGTGGTGAACAAGTCAAAGGGCAGTCTTTCACCCAGTGGTTGGCTTGCCACATTTAAACCAAGCTCTAGGCGACGTCCTTCTGTGCCCCAGCATCTTCTTTGGAAACCTTGGGATCACCTCTAGGAACTGTGGTCTCTGTTACAGTAAGGTTTTTCCATTAAACATTTTAAATGCCATATTCCGCAGATCTCTGAAAAGTTTTGAGGAGCATTATCTAAGTACTTCTAAACTAAACAAACTTTGTTTCTATATACTTATTAGGTTTAACCTTGAAAATGTATATAGAAGGCTAAATAGATCTTACTTCTGTAATTAACTGCATTAGTATGTAGCATTACTACAACTATAGTTATGAGCACAATTAAAGAAACTGATCATTTATAAGGTGACTGGCTAGCAACTTGCATGCCTTAGTTATCTTTAATAGTTTACAATAAGGTAGTAGGTTTTTTTTTTTTTAAGATTAGGACTTTACATTTGTATCCCTGTTAGTTAGCCTTAAGAAAATAACAATTTTAAATCGAAGCTCTTTTAATATCAAAATGAAGCTTTTAATCATAATGCACCACTCTAGGATATCACAAAGTTTTTTTTGGTATAACTTAGATTATTCAAATAGCTAAAACTTAACAAAGTGATCAAAAACAATGGATCTAGATAGATTCTACCATGAACCTTAGTAGACCTCAGGAATTTATAAATCTTGATTATGAAATATACTTTGTTTTTCTCACATATATTGTTACATACCTAAATTTTCTAAAAGCTTAGTGTTGAACAGGTAGCAAAGATATAAACAGTTAGACCTACATCTTAAGTCATTGTTTATTAATCTGAGTAAATCTTTATAACCTTCAATTTTTATCATCACTCAAAAATCCATACCAATCCAAAAACATCCTGGAGACTTCTTAGTATTTCCTTAGTCTAAGAAGAGATACAGTGAGAAACCGAGAGATCAGTAAGACAAAAGTTGTATGATTGTTGCTCTATGACATGTGGTTATTATAAAATGGTGAAATCACACGGCGTGTTTTCTTTAGCCTTAGTAAAGATAGCTGCCAGTGGTGTGGTTGCTTCTATCTTGATGAGATAATCAACCAAGAAGGTGGTAAGTCAGGTGGGTCGGTTCAAAGCATGTTTTCCTAGTAGATCTTTTTGTAAAAACAAGAGTTGAATCCAAATTGTATATATAGTTTACTCTAAACCAAATGAATCTCATATATAGGATATTGTAGCAAACTAAAATTCCTAGGTATAAGTTTTAACTATAAGCTTTTTGTTAAAAGTTTTAAGTCACTTTTTTTTTTTTTTTTTTTTTTTACAGATTTTACAGACTCTTTAACCACACCCAGTGAGTTTACAAATCCCGGGAGAAAGACTATTTACACAGCAGTCTCAGTAGATTTTTTGAGAGCAGAGCATAAAGAAATCATAGAGATGAAAGTTCTCAGAGTTGAAAGTGGTAAAACCTTAGAGATAAGGTATCATTTGCTTGTGCAGTGGCACAAGTTGTTACAATCAGAGAATTTGGAACTTGTGTCTACCATCTTTGGCCATCAAGCTATAGTGATTGTTATGATTTATGGAGTGGGTGACCCCGGAAGGTCCCATGGCAGGTGGGACATAGTAGTGGGTGGGAGACAGACAGATATGCCATGCAGACAGAGCTTGAGTGTGGAGAGTGTAGTTAGTGGGTATTGGGAGGATAGGGGTGTGGGGTGAAAAGAGAAAGAGAGAGAGAGGGAGAGGGACAGAGAGAGAGAGAGGGAGGGAAGGGGGGAAGGAAAGAGGCAGGGAGCTGCCTCTTTAGAAGAATGGACAGAAAGAGAACAGGAAGTCAGAAGGGAGAGAGAATGGAGACCAGCTTGCCTTGGTGTGAAGGGAGAGATTGGGAGTGGGCGGAGCTTTGTCTCTTAAAGGGACAGGGTACCCAGGTGACAGGGCAGGTCAGCATATTTATAATTATAACGCTGATACTAAGTCATTTTCAGTAAGACATTGAGGCCTTATGAAAATCTGAGTCAGAGAAAGGAATCAAATCCAAGGAGAAAAGTTTGAAGAAAAAAAAAAAAAACCAAACCAAAACAACAGCTTTGCCATATGGAGGCTTAAGGAGCTCAGAAACAGGGCACAGTGTAGCCATAAGGACAAGAAGGAAGACCAGAAACCCTACCAAGAGAGGGTTCCAATACTGTAGAAGCGAGGAGGGCATGGAAAACCTTCAGGACTTTCAGGAGGAGCTGAGAGACAGGGACAAGATCAAAGAGGCCCAGAAAGGCGTAAGAAATTTGTGCGACTTAGCAGTCCGCTCCCGAGGGAGGCAAGGAAATTCCTGGGCAATGTTCAGGCCCAGGAGGGCACAAAGGGAGATAGAACAAGTCGTTCCAAGAGGAAGGGCGTATGGAAAAGTTCAGAGACCTAGGATAATGTAGAGAACCTGTGGAACTTAGGAGGCCGCTGCTAGGGGAAGGTGAGGAAGTTCCAGGAAGGAGCTGAGAGGAGTCACGAGGAAGCAGAGGGGATAAGTGTCAAGGCAACAGGAATGTCAATCCAGGGCATCCCTTAATGGACAGAGAAAATTGCCAGTGGGAAATGTCCCAAATCACAGAAGACAGGCAACCCTTTCCACATGACAGGGTCCCTGGAGGGCAAGAAGAAGCTTCTCGCACACCTGTGTTGCATTTGTAGTAAAGGTAGACAGAGCGGGCATCTCCTTAGTGACAGCCAGAAGAAGGGGAGAGACAATAGAACAGGTAAAGGAGAAAACAGCAGAGGAGGTGCATTGGGAGAGGCTTTGGTAAAGGGAGGTTTCCTACAAAAGGATTTGAGCAAGTGTCTTAGTAAGTAGACTACCCCATGCGTTGGGGCGCTGAAGAGCCGCTCAGGAGGATGTTCCCGTGGTAGGCTCCCTAAAGGGCATAGCAGGTTCTAAGAACCAGAGAGAAGACACGTACTGAGTGAGAAAGGAAAGATGGTTATTTAGATGAGGTGGAGGAAAGAAGCGGCTGAAGAGAGGTGGACGCTCCAATTAAATTTGGAGGATGGAAAAAGCGAGCAGAAACTAAGGATTCTGTCCACTTTAGCAGAGTCAGATTAGATCAGCGCTTTGGTTTGGAGCAGCTGAGTTCCTTGGGGAAAGAACTCATTTAAGTCACTCCTAGGGTCTCTTCACCAGGTGTGGAGAGCATAGACAGAGACAGGCATTCTGGAAGAGTCTAGAGTGGACATGACTAAGCTGAGCTGGGCCAAGTATGGAGAAGGGGAAGGGAAGGGAGACGGGGCAAAGAGGGGGATGAGCAGCCAAGCAGGCAGAGGTACACAAAGGGGCAGGTCATGAAAATGGTAGGATTCTAGGGAGAGCCTTTGGGGAAGGGCAGCCCAGCCCCTGTACCGGAGAAGTTTAGGGTAGGGGTTGGGTATGCCAGCCTAGAGGACCCTGTAATAGGTAGGGACTGAGCAAGGGATGCTGGGAGAACCTGGAGGCCAGGTTCACTTTGATACTTTAAATAGGTGCCTCAGCCATTAGTTTCAAGGTTTGTGACTGAATACAATTGACATTCCAAGTGACTGAGGTAAGAGAGACAATGCTTGTGGTATTTACAGACAGGAAGGCGCTAGTCCCAGGATGGGATTTTGTGTTAGTAAAATTAGATTGGTTTTGAACTCTGCAGATTTTTTTCCCTCCTTTAACTGCTTCTCTCAGACCATTATTAGGACATTTATACTGTTTCTCAGCTTCATTGTAATTATTGCTATAATTAATGATTCATCTATTCATAAAATTATTCCAGTTTCTTTACATAAAATGACACGTGTAAAACAGTTTATATGAAACACACTGTTAACATGAATTTATTTATGCCTTTTCCAGGTGGTACTACCTCCTTTAGCTCTAGAAACTTTCAATAATCTCAATAATGGATATAAGATTTTACCTAGCGGCTTAAATCATTTCTTATAAGGGTCTTTGTGTAAAGGGATGTAGAGTGTTCTTTATACATAGTAATGCCTCATTGAAAGGAAAAGGAACTTGGTCAATTCATACCTAGGAGTAATTAACCTCGTTGAAATTCAGAATGAACTCTCCAGGCCATGTCTCCTGACCTTTGCAATGAGACTCTTCTATGTGCTCCGTGCCCCACAGCCTGCATATTCCTTTCTCAAATCAGCTAGTGTGTACTTTTCTTTAGTCCTCTAAGGCTGTAGAACCCTTACATAGTAGGTCTTCATTTCTTAGTTAAGATGCCAGTTTCAGTATACATGAAACTCTCCACAATTTTTTTTGGTAGCAGATAATTCCATAAATACTAATTATATGCAAAACTGAGTCCATTTCTCTAGCTTAATTGTCTTAATTGTTGTTCAGTTTGCATAAGTAATCTTTAGGTCATTGTTTATATTCAGTTGCTAAATAACAAATCTATCTAAAACACAGCATCTCTGACCATGACTATATAACATCTCCTTGCTGTGGGACAAGAGTGTAGGCCCAGCTTATGGCCAGTTTCCCTTGGGAAAAGCAATGGAAGGTAGAGAAAAAGATAGACAATCACAGTGGTGGTCTCTTCTACATAGCCAAATCAAGGAGGATGCGCTCATTTGACATGATTTCCATTTGGGATCAAACAGGCACATCTAGTCCTTGCTCTAAGTATTTGCAAACACATACACATATTTGATTTTTTGCACACATACACAGATGTGATTGGCCAGGTTTGAGAAGAAGCCTGAATTCAGTGGTGTGTCTCTAGGCCGAGGTCATATTTCTTATTTTTACAACTTTGATCCTTCATTCATCTTTGTTATCTACTAAATTAGAATGATCATTCACCATCAAAGGAGGAAAGGTGCCGAGAAGTGAATGACCTCCCCTTAGTACCAGTAACCTTTCATTTACTGATTGGTATTTTTCATTTATTCTGTGCATTACTATTATCACCATTTCCTGTGCAGACCCACTTGCTTCTTCCATCTTTGGTTGCCAAAGTAACACAAAGACTCTTAAATGACTTCTGAGCTTTTCTTTACACTTTCTTTGCTTGTGGTCCTGGAAACGTGCCTTGGATAAAGGAATTCTGTCCTTAACATTCTTCACCAAGTCTCCCCTCACTCCTTGGCCAAATAAAAATTAACTAGTAGGAAATAGAACGCCTTGTGGTATGAATCTTTACTTTCTTAAATTCAAACTGTGTTTAAACTATTTCCCAAGATAGAGCTATAGAATTAATGCAAACTTTCAAACTACATTCTGTAACCTCTTGCTCCTTTTTCACTTCCGATTCCTTTTCTGTCAATCACCCATCCATCTGATAACCACATTGGTGTTTGTCTGATCTCTCTCTGGGATGTCTAGGATCAAGGGCCTTACAGAGCATTTGCAGAGTGGAGTCTTCTGCTGTAACTAGTGTTGGATGAAAGAGTGAAAAGTAAAAAAGGCCAAAACCATAATAAAATCAGTGTGCCGAAAGACTAGCTCAGTGTCAAACAAGGACAGAGAAAGGAAATTACAAACTCATTACAGGGGAAAATTGAAAAATTTCAGGGCAGGATTAAAGCAAACACGGTTTCTGTAAAAATGTTTAGAAGGAGTCGAAGAAGACGCCTCCAAAGAGAACGTTTTAGTTTTGAGATTGGAAGGGAGTTTAGATTCAGATGTCTCTATCATGTGATTTACATTACAGAGTCTTGAAAGATGTTTTTGAGATTGCAATGTATTAATAGTAACAGTGAGAAGTAACAAAAGATGCTCCAAAGAGAATGGCGTGATCCTGAAACTCTCTTAAGAGGTCTCCTGGCCCCTCTGTGTAGAAGGCAAGGCTCAGCACTCTTGTTTGAAGAGGACATCTAGGGAGACATTTCACTGTGCCAAAAATGATCTTGGCTCAAAGACACAGGTGCCTTACCTGCACCTATGTTTAAAAACGAAAGCTATCATTCGGGCCTTGAAGAAAATGAAGAAAGCTGTTTCGCTCTCCCTGAGCTTTTAAAGTTTACATTTAGTGCAACTAAATGTGCCAGACACAGTCCTGTGTTAATCATGTTCATTTTCCTGCATAAAATGTTAACTTTGAGCTGGGTGGTGGTGGCATATACCAGTAATCCCAGCACTCAGGAGACAGAGGCAGGCGGATCTCTGTGAGTTCGAGGCCAGCCTGGTCGACAAGAGCTAGTTCCAGGACAGGCCCCAAAGCTACAGAGAAAACCTATTTCAAAAAAATGAAAAAGAATTGTTAACTTTTGCTTTTATTTAATAAATAATTTTAAATAGTCTGCATATTGATATAATAGTAATTAACGGATGCTTCATAAATTATGTGAATGAAATAAAGAAATTTTTCGACCAGTGGTTGGTTGCTTATCAGTATGTTGGACATGGTACAAAGTAGTAATTAGTTTAGCCTCAAGGTTGGTATCATTTATACCAAACCCTTGACTGATTTGTTATTTCATACAAAGTGCTTTAAAATTTTTTCGTGCATTCCATTTATTCAAAAATTGGGAAAAGATTCAAGGTAAATTTTCATACTTCCATTTACCTTTCTGAACAGTGCAGTAGGAGCTAGAGAGATAGTTCTGTCAATCCAGCGCTGGCTGTGCGGGTTCGCAGACATGAGTCTGTCCTTATACCTCAGGTCAAAAGGAAGGTTCTGTGATGAATGCCTGCCATGCCCATTCTGGTGAGGCAGACACAGCAGGATTCCGGGAGGCCACTCTCTAGCCATCCTACCCAGATCTGTCACAGTGAGAGTCTATATCTCAAAAAGTAAGGTTGGTGACCTTTGGGGACCTACATCTGAGGTGGTTCTCTCATCTGTATGTGTGCTTGAGTGCGCTACACGGGCGCACACACATATTAATCTGAACTAGAAACTTCTGATTGGGTGTTTTTTGATGAAACACCTATTTGTATAAGCAGTCGGATATATGTTCTAATTACATCTACATTTGAACAGTATCATTACAGTTAGATTGCAAGGAGCAGAAATTAGTTCTGGGTATTTAAACAAAAACTACAGCTTGCTGAAAGGATATGAGCTTGCTGAGAGGGCTGGAGGGCGATCAGATGAAGCAGTTCCCAGAAACTGATCTGAGCCGGATTGTCCCCCGGATCTGAAGAACAGGGGTGAATACTGAAGGGGTCGGCCATGCAGCTGAATCAGAACCAGTCCTGCCTTTACTGTTTCCATAGTCACAATGCCTCAGTGCCCACCTGACCTGCAAATATGTGAAGAGGGTGGATTCTCAGTTGAAAAACCAGCACAGGTAGTGGATGTATCTGTCCCAAATGAAACTGAAGTGTTGATAGGTAATGAGAAATTAATTGGTTCTTTCTTTCCTGCACATACAGTACACAACACACATACACACACATATACTACATATATGTTTTTTCATTCTTTTTCCCTTTTTCCTTTTTTCCTTTTTTTTTTGAAGGGGGGTGGTGATTTTTGTTTGTTTGTTTTGTTTTGTTTTTCAAGACAGGGTATCTCTGTGTAGCTTTGGTTGTCCTGGAACTCACTTGGTAGACCAGGCTGGCTTCAGACTCAGAGATCCACCTGCCTCTGCCACCTGAGTAGTGAGATTAAAAACATGTGGCCACAATGGCCTGGTTATACATACTTTCTTCTCCTAGACAATTGTGCTTGGCAGAGAGAAGAAACCTGTTAAATAGCTACTACCATATGAAGCCGGGGTGGGTGATGTATTAGTTACACAAGGCCACTGTTACAAAGAGCCACAAAGTGGATTAGCCTAAGAAAATAAAAATTTGTTTGCTCAGAGTCAGACTCCAAAATTAAGGTGTCATTAGTGCCATTGTCCCTTCTGGGCTTTAGAGAGATCCTCCTGGTGTTCCTTCTGAGGCAGTGGGTCTTTAGTCTCTGCTTGGCTTTCCCCCTTCATCTCCGTGTCCTTTTCTCTTTCTAAAAATATATTCGTCCTAAATTCAGAATGATTCTCATCTCACCATCCTGATGAGCTGTGCATCTTTCCCTGTCGGCTCATAAGATCACTTTCTGAGCTCTGAGGAAGTATAGAATTTGAGGAAGAAGAGTTGGTAGTGTCTGGTATCTGTAGCAAAGACTGAGTAAGGGCAGAAGGAGAGAGATTATGAGACAGATGGCAAGAAAGCATTTTAAAGAAGGGGATGTCACGGTATATGTGCAGATTGCCACTAGAAGGTGAAGCAAGAGAATGGATGAGAGATTTCTACGTCTGTGCGATTGCTACCAGAAGGTGAAACAAACAAAGGATCGGAGCAGATTTGAGGTTTACAATAAGCACATTGGGTGCTATTTGAGTTCTTCAATCAGTGCTAGAGAAAGAAAAGCCAGCGGAGACATGGAGCAGTAGTTTAAGTGTGAAATAATGGCAGTATGGGAAAGGAGATGCTGGGTGGAATGAAGAACAGTCAGTGGAATTGACACCGAATTAAAGGCAAAAGATAGCAGGAGTCACTGAATGGCTCAGGTGCCGCCTTCTGCCTTCTGGCGAAGTCAAGTAAGGTCATCTTGGCATAGGAATTGTAGTTGAAACTGAAGATATTTGCAAAACCTTTATAACTGTTTCCAGTAACAGACGATGACACAGAATTTAAGCACAACAATCTGAATAATTTTCTCTGACCCAGGAAACAGTCATAGCACAATGGCAAGGGGACTAGACTCAGTAGGGTCTCCAGGAACATCTGAGCACTGAGTAATGGACTTCATTTAATAACAGATGGTGAAGACAAATGCTCTTAAATATTTCTCTATCTGTTTTTGCATAGTTTTAGTTGTCTTAAAAAAAAACCCGAACAAAATTAAACAAACACAAATACCTTGTTTTTAAAGCTCACATGTCCAGCATAACTACCTCTGTATGTAAAATATACTGTTAAATTTGAACACCTAAAGTTGACCTGATGCAGCGTCTCTGAAATGTCATTTGTGAGGAAGCGAGGAGCTAGTTTCAAAGGTTTTGTCATCTTTCCATGTAGGACCCAGACAGTGTGCAAGAGAATAAAACATTATTCCACTTGATCAAGGTGTTTATAAAATATCCTGAAATATAGGGGAGGAACCGATCACGTCTTTAGGATTTATGGCTATTTGATGAATCAAGGGGAAGTACTATTTGGTCATATACAGAAAACAAATGTAGAAAGAAAACGGTTATCACAAACTTCTGGAGATGTGTCAGTGAATGAGAAGCCATGCTCTTGTGTAAGCTGATCATTCATGCTAGCCTCCCTTTTGTATGCAACTGCATTCCTGTGCAGACTGTGCTAATTTGTGTGATGTAGGTGACATTTGACTCACTGGAATGGAAAGTTAGAGATTTAATATTAAATATGCTGTACAGGTTCATAGGTTGTGCCGTGAAAACAGGGGGCTTTGTTTATGTGCTCTGTTCATTCTGAAACTCAGATTCAGCGTGCTAAGACAATGCTTCATGAATGCACAAGACAATACTTCATTCACACATACTCAAAAATGTGATGATTTAATTAAAACTCTCAAATCATTTTTGGGGGGGGATGGTCTTTTATTTATAGCTATCAAAAAATATCACAGGATAATTATTTAATATATGGGCAAATGGTGGCTAATTCCTACAACCAGGACAATCTTTTGAGGTTAATGTGAGAGTTTCTTTTGTTAAAAGTTTTGATATTTTTTGGAGCAACATTGCCTGCACTGACTCACCAATGAAGGCATTTGCTCATGTAAAGTTTCTCCTGAGATAAACTCTAAGCATATAAGCATACACATATACTTCTATTTGACAATGAATGTTAACTAAGTAGACATCCTTTCACTGAAAATAGTTCTGGATAGATTGAGTAATGGGAGTACTAGAAATAAATTCCTTTTAATCATTTCATAAGAAAAAGTAGATGATAACTATAGTTTAAGAAAAACATGAGGTTAAATTTTTGTGGAGACATTGTGTTATCCAAAGCGAGCTACTCTTTTTTTTTTTTAATCACTTAATTAGATCATGCCATCACTGTGTAAATGAGTTGCCCAATCTAAAATACTTGGCTTAATTAGTACGTTAAACAAGAAATCTCCTAGACCTTTGCTACTTATATTCTCTTTGAGTGCAGTTTTCTAAAATCCCTCTTTTCTAAAATCTGCCCTGAGATCCTAAGAAGCAGCAGCAACAGTTGTAGCAATACTCCGACATTCTCTAGTGTGGGTCCGGCGTGATTCTTCATGTGCTAACACGTAATTCCTACTGAGAAAGAGGAGATCAACAGCTCAGAGCACAGAGTCTTAGGCCTTTAGAGAGGTCAACTAAACTCGACTAAGAAGAAATGACAAGAAAGGAGATCACAATCAGGTTTGGTCCTGATTCTGCCCCGTACCTTCTGTGTCAAATAGGCATGTATAAACATCGTAGAAAGTATTTAATCAAAATTATCAAATGCCTAGTCAGTATCCCGTGATACCTCCTCACAAATTGTCACTTCGTTCTGTGCTAAAGTCACACGTTTCATTTCCTCCCACACTTTCATTCCTCCTACCCCTTATAAGTTATTCATTTTGGATTCCTTGCTGACGTTCTCTTAATATTCATCTTTATAGTTTTATAAACATATTTTCTAATATGTATTGCTATGAATAGATTCCAAGGTGAATTTATTATTTTGATGAATTAAAATGGTTGAAAGCAGCATACTGAGGTAGGAAAAAGTGAAAATATTAGTCATATAGCGTAAGCTATCAGTAAAGCAAACAGTAATAGTAAATTTTCAGGATGATAGAATGATTAGAACTTTTGGTATCTGCTATTATGTTGAACTTATAATTAATGTTAAATTCCTTTCTAAACAGACAATTGTAGGCTATTTCTTATTTCTTTTGATAAACTAAGCACACAGTAATCATACTTTAAATCCCTGAGTAGACCAGAAATGAATATATCATATATAATTTAATTCAGAGCTATGCTGGCAGTATGTCAGAAAATTCTAATAGGATGCACATAGATATATACATACACACATGCATACATGCACACATGCATACATATAAGAACTTTAGGAGGAGACTATGTCAGTTACTGCTCGAGGCAACCAACAACTTAGCCAAGTCCAGCCTAATGTGGGTGAAAGAGAGAAGAGAGCACATGACTTTGCTTTTTACTGCTTCACTGTAAAAAGCAGAACTTAACAAGTCCAACTTCAAGCCTACAAACAGAGCTTCTGAGTCTGTTCCAGTGCTAAGCCACATCTCACCCTTGCAAGTTGAGCATGTGTTCAGCTGCCTAAATCTGTGGGCAATCTGAATTGGTTGGCTTGACTGACTTCAGTGCCATAGACTGTATGTCTGTCCCAGGCCTTCATGCTCCATGGCTATCCTGTGTTCTTGACTACTCCAGAGCTAGATGCTTGAACTTAGGCCTAGACTTCAGACCTGCCCCATTTTCAGGTCAGCTCTGCTGGTGTCAGAATCTAGGCTTGCACTTCTGGCTACAGGCCTATGTCTGCTTTGTGTTGGGGTGATCTTTGCAGTTTTAGCCTCAAGATCATTTTCTCTGTCCATCAAGAACCAGAATAAAAGCTTCTCTATCATGCTCCATATCCTGGCTCATGAATTGCTATTTTGGTTTTCTAATGTAGTTCCTATGCTTGAGGCCTCAATTTGTCCCTACAGACTTAGGACTCAGACTGACTATCATAGAGGTAGCCCCAGGGTCACAGCAACACTAGGCTACTGGTTGGTTCCCAGTTCAACACATTCCAGGTTACTCAGGGCCTATTCTGTTCTTGTATATCAGATCTTGTTTTCATAGACTAAGACTCCAGGCCTCTTTGTTATGGACCCAAAATCCAGGCTTTCTCTTATAGACCCAATTTTCAAATCTATCAATAAATCCAACCCCACAGACACAGATGATAGGAAAGCTTTACCTTGGACTTCAGCAGCAAGCCTCTTTTGGGCCATATCAGACATCCTTCTCGGGATTTCTGGATGCTTGATTCATACAAAGAATTTCCCAGACCAAGTCAGTCTGTAGATACTAGAGTAAATCCTTCTGTTGTATACTGGCTAGAAAAACTATGAGCAATCAAAAAAATATGACACTAATAAATAATCAAAAGAAGGCACCAATAGCCTGACCTAAAGAAATATGTACCTCCGAACTAAAATTCAGACGTCTGTTTTGTGAAAGTGCAGCTAACTTACAATAAGAACATGTAATAAAACAATTAAGTGAGATCAGAAAAGCAATAAATTGCCGGGCGGTGGTGGCACATGCCTTTAATCCCAGCACTCGCGAGGCAGAGGCAGGCGGATCTCTGGGAGTTTGAGGCCAGCCTGGTCTACAAGAGCTAGTTCTGGGATGGGCACCAAAGCTACAGAGAAACCCTGTCTCGAAAAACCAAAAAAAAAAAAAAAAAAAAGAAAAGAAAAGCAATAAATTACCCGAATGAGGAGATTAACAGGAAAATAGACATTAGGCAAACTGAAGTTCTAGAGCTGAGAATTATATTTGGTGAGTGAAAAATGTAATGAGGAATGTCAGCATTGTGACTGATGAGACCAAAGAATCTGGAAAATTAGTGAGAAGTTATTAGGAAACGTGCAGACTGAAAAATAGAGGAATAAAATGAATGCATAATACCATAAGTCTCACATGATAACATCAAAAGAATAAATGTTTTTGTTATAAAAATCATGCAAGAAGACAATGACAAAAAGTCAAGAAAGTTTTTGAAATAACCCCAAATATTTTCCAAATATTCAGAAAGACATAAATTTCCAAGTATGAGAAAAGCAGAGCTTTTCAGCTAAATTATATCTGAATTACACCTAAATAAGACAAATTCACTTCGTCAAATCTAAGGTAAGGAGAGTCCTTCCTTGAAATCACGAGGAGAAAGGTAACTTCTCATATATGAGGGGGCTCCAATGAGGCTGGCAGGAATATGGGCAAAACTTGCCTCGTTAGGAGAGTGGAGAGACGTGGATATCACTTAAGAGTAGTGAGGAGAGAGATAGAATTTCTGTCTAAGCACCGAAGGGCAGATGCTGAAGTCTTGGATCAGGACTATTTATTAAGAGATGAGCTGTAAATAATACATTCACAAATACAGAAATGAAGTGACACAGCTGCTTCTTCACCCACCAGGGAAGGATGGGGAAAACTCCAGACCAGACCACCTAGCCGTGGTGTAAGGAAACCTTCTAAGTCCAAGTGAGAGACTGACATTCCTCACTTGCTTCTAAGGGACCGCATATCGCCAGAGGAAACCATGCCCATCGGGCTGACCCTCTCCATTCCACTAGTCATTAGGCCAATGGGCAAATTCCCACAACAAACCAAGTGTTCTTGTCCAGCACAGCTGGTCCCTACAAATAAAAGGTAAAGACTCTTCTAGACCAAAACAGAGTATTTGCTACTTATAAACTCAAGAAGACGTGCAAAGGGTATTTTTTCAGCTAAAACAAAAGAACCTAATTAATATTACAAACACACAAACCTCTAGCTCACTGGTGTAATTAAGTGTATAATCAAGTTTATAGTGCTTTACCTGCTCTGTGATATTGCTATGTAAATCACCTGCATTTCTTAGCATAAAGGTTAAAAGAGAAAACTAACATGAAAACACTTTTACATCGAAAACATGAAACATTTCATGGAGGGTAAAAGCACAGAGTGTTGATATGCAATCAAAATCAAGCCATTATTTGTTGTGCCAAGCCTTTGTAGCTATGATGTCCTCTGTAAGTCTCAGGGTAACTACACACCAAAAATTTATGGTGGCTCCACATTCGACGTAAAGAACAAGGACTCACCGCATGACAGTCGCAAAGGAAGACAGAGAGAAGGGGTCACATGCTTCACAACAAACAGAAAAACAGCAATCCCGCAGCTCTGGCTCAGTAGCTATCCTGAGTGTAAACATATACAATATTCCAATCAAAATTTATATAACAGTATTTTAAGGATTATTTTTATTATTTATTGATTTGGATGTGTGTATCTGCATGAGTACAAGTGCTGGGAGAGGCCAGAAGAGTGCAACAAATATAATTATTAATAATCGTTAGGCACCATGTGGGTGCTGGGAATTGAACTTGGGTCCTCTGCAAGAGCAGTGGGTGCTCTGAACTGCTGAGCCATCTATCCAGCCCAACTGGATATCATCTGGGTATCAACTCTATACTGTCTACAAGAGATTTACTTCCTCTCTAAGGACAGAGAAAGATGGACAGAATCACCCCACACAATGAAAGCTAGAGAAGAGTTCTGAGAGTGGTGCTCATAGGCGATAAAATAGATGTCAACTCGAAGCTGTCAAGTAAGACAAAGAAGATCCATATGTAAATATCAAGGTACTATCACCCTGGGAATTAAGCATTAAATATGCACTCAGAGTGAAGTATTCATATATGCAAAGTCAATACTCATATATCTGAAGCACACATTCTACACAACCCATTCATATTAGACAAATTTCATATACTTTTCAAAATGGAAATTTCATTCACACAGAAAATTTAAAGGGCTCTGTTGGATCTGAACTAAACTCTAGACCAGGTGAATCTACAGATTATATGGCTGTAGCCCTGGGATTGGCTTACATGCACATGGAATGTTCTTTAGGAGGGACTGTGTGTCAAGCCACAGAACACATATTAGTAAGTTTAAGAAGGTTGAAACCACATCAGATATTTTTTTATGACCACAGTGATGTACAATTAGAAGCTGATAATAGAGAAGGTTTGTAATGGGGAAGATTTTGAAAACGGTAAATCTGTGACAACTTGGAAATATGCGTCCAGCTATGATATCAGAAGTCTGGGATCCCAGCAAAAGAGACTGAATAAAGATTAAAATCTCAGGAATGCAAGAGGAAGCTTGGCTCTATAGTGGCTACCAGTCATCTACATAATCAGAACTTGACCTTTCCAAGAAAGGAAGTAATGCAAAGAAAGAAAGGAAGGTAGGAAGGCAGGAAGAAAGGAAAAGTTTCTAAATAGTCAGTGGATTCAAAGGAATTAAAGTGTCTAGAAATCTCGAAACTAATGTCTATGGAAACACCATCCTGAACACATGTCATTGCAGAACTAAGAACACTTGTAACAGGGAAGTTTATGACCATACACACGCACACATACACACATGCACATTAATGTTTTAAAAATTATTTTAGAGACTGGAGAGATGGTTCAGTGGTTAAGAAAATGGAATGCTCTTGCACAGTATCTGGGTCTAGGTCCCAACTCCCAAGGTGACTCACAGCTACCCATAGATAACACCAGTTTCAGGGGATCCAACACCCTGTTCTGACCTTTTTGGGTACCAGGCATGCATGTGGTATAAATCTATGCATATGGTATAAATCTATACATGCAAACAAAACACTCACACCTAAAATAAAAATAAATAAATAAAATTTAGAAGAGTTACTTTAAAGTATCATCTTCTATTTTCGTTTTGTGTTTGGTCATTCTTCTTGCTTGCTAAAAGGCACAAACCAACAGGAAATTAGGGATGGTTCATTCAGCAACTCTGCTGACTGCCAAGAGCCTGAATCCTACCTCTTATCCTGGACCATGCCAAAGACAAGTTTGATTCCCATGTGTTCTGCTCAAAGGTTACCATGGCCTCTTCTCTTCTGTCGACTTGCCAAGACAATGAAATTCTCTGTGGTCTGCTAGCAATGCATGGATTTCTCTGAAATGAGCATGGAGTGGGTGACGCTCTCACACAAAGGAGGTGCCGGGTCCTGTAGCCAAGCCAAAGCCTTCACAATGTTGAAAAAAAAAATCGCTAGTCACTTAGTACCAGCATAAAACATTAGTCAGAGTTCTGGTGTCTGTGTGTACTAAACCACAACTCTTGACCACTTGCCCTGTTTATCAGAATCATGTCACTTTTTGATATCCAACTGTTTTGATCCCAATAGGATGCATTTATGTTTTGCACACACCACCACCACCACCACCTCCACCACTTTTCTCTCTCCACAGAAATCATTTTCTGCAGTTTTCTCTCTTTGGGTGGGTGTGAAGCAGCCCTTTGAAGGTAATGAAGATATGCTATAATTAGCGTATGGTGAGAGCTATATACTCTGTAGGGTGTTGTAAAAATAATTGAACCACATTTTGAATAGGGAAATCTCTGATATATAAGTTGCACATCAAGTGAGCTGTTTATCAAAATGTGAAGCTCTACCCAAAGGTTGATTAAGGGGAAAGGAATAATTACCATTGATAACAACAGCCTGTCTCACCTGACTGATAGCATGCCACTCTAGGTTGCGGGCTCAAGGTTCTGATGCTATTGAGATACCCTTCTGGGTCTTACCATTTCTGTGCTTTAGAAGAGAACTGACAGTCACAAGCTAGGCATCAATCATAACTTTACTCCACCTCTATCAGTGTGTGGGCTTTGGCCAACCTACGAAAGGAGAAGGAGACCTCTCACAGGCAGCTTTGCCCTCATGAACATGAGGCACAAGTGAACCCTTGAAGGTATGAATGATATTCAATTGAGAGGTGAAAGGAGATCACACAAGACATTTATTGCTCTTATCAGTTATAGCTAGGTAAACACTCTTTGAACATTTGTTTTACAGCCTGGGAGACTTTACTGTCTAGAGTAAATGTCATGTCCAAAGGGTGAAGACTGAATCTTTGAAAAAATAAATACATGTTCTAATTTTGAAGAAGTTTTCAAGGTGTGGAAATACCCTTTCAAGAAAGTTTTCAAAAATATGTAAACACTCCATGAAATTATCAGCCCTGAGTTGTTTCCGTTGGTAACTGCCATAGAGGTAGAAACTTTTACTAATTTTTTTTGGCATTTTAAATTTACAGATTGATGTGTATGCACATGTACACACATCTCACATACATGCCTTGTGAGCTTCTACAGTCACAGTTAAATTGAACCTTATCTGGAACTCAACTGTAAACCTTATTCATAGTCTCTGACTATACTTTTATGGTCCTACTCCACTCAGTATTTGATTTACCCTCTGAGAAACTAGAGATCTAACACTAAAAATTTGAGATCTACTTCTTCTTTAAACCAGAACACTCCAGTGTGTTAGTACACATAAGTGAAGTCTGTACACTTCGCTCTGTAATAAATGCTAAGGTTTTTTTGTATCATTTTCGTTTCTATTCGTTGCTATTGTTGTGGTATGCTGCATGTGGGTTTACATGCCATTGCATGTGTGTGGAGATCAGAGGACAACACTGTCGAGTTGGTTCTCTCCTTCCACCTTTACCTGGATGACAGGAATTAGATTCAGGCTGCCAGGCTTCCATGGTAAGCACCCTCATCAGTTGAGGCATCCAATGGCCCAACATTGTGATAAAATGTTATTAATTAGTACTTAATTTCAAGTAGGAATTTCAAATCCCCGTGCATGTTAAAGAGAAACCTCATTGTTTTATGAAAGCACTGTTGCTGAGCTAGTAATTCTGTCCCCGTGACCAGATATGAAGAGCCAGGGGGAGTTCTGTACCGGAGCTAAGTCGAGGTGCATTCTTTGTATACCTTCAGGATGCTGGGCTGACATTTCTTTGGCTTCCGTTCTGGAAAATGTTGCCTAGGTGATGAGTTATTGATTTTCTAGCTCTGTATACTCAGAGTTTCAGCTCAACTAAGTTTAGCTTCTTTTCCATTCCTGTCTCCAATACATTCATTGTTCCTAGGATGAAAAGTATCAGGTTTTACTAGTAGAGCGAAATGTTGCAGAAAATGTTACCCTGCTTTTCAGTGGTTTATTGTTCTAAAGAACCCGCTAAATAGCAATATTGGTTTTAGTTTACAGATTAAAAGTAAACAGTTTTAAAGATAAAGAAAGCAGCTTTATAAAAACAGACAGTTGAATCTTTTTGGAACAATGTAGTCCCACATTAAATCCCAAATGCACCAGTGCTCTGCAGACCATGCAGGGGATATTCATCTCATGAAGACCAGCATTCCCTCTCTTTGTTGCAAAGGGCACTTCTCCCCTCCATCAGTGTCTTGAAACCAAACAGATTCTTCTTCCAGGCATCACAATACTACAACTCAATTGCATTATAAGAATATCATTTATAACTTACCTTTTTAAGAGAACAAACAACTACATGAGTTTAAGGAATTCTAGAAATGAGAGAAATAGTCTTTCTCAGGGAAGAACACACTAGATAACCATCTGATATCAAATAGTCATCCCTGGAAATATACATATGGGTAAAATTATATTGACTGAGCAATGTGTTCTTACATATTTAGGAATATATTTATGAATATACATAAAATATATATGCATGTTATACACATATATATATTTAGGAATATACTTATTTGTTGTTATGCGCATATATGTGTGTCACAGCAATTAGTGAAAAAGGGCCTTGAATTTGCATGAGAACAGGGATGTGGTTTGAAGGGAGAAAACAGAAAGGGGAAATGATCTAATTATAATTTCAGATAAAACTAATTAGGAAATAAACTCTAAGAAAAGTTATTAAAGTATGAAGTAACCCACAAATTTCTGTGCCAACCATTACCTAATAGCTTCCTATCATTTTGGTGATGAAAAAGTCGGGTAGAATGTTTTTTTTTTTTTTTTGAAAGCTTTAAAGTGTTCAAATTATTTTCAAATGAGTTAACCAACATCTATGATTAACATTTTTAAATAGAGAAAGTTGAATTGGAAGTAACACTTTAAAAGTTTTCTTTGGGTCAGAAAGGTGGCTTAGTAGATAAAGGTACTTATTGTCAAACCTGATAGCTGGAGACTGATTTCTGAAGCCCATAAGATGCAAGGAGACAGCTGATTTCTGCAAATCATCCTGTGATCAAATCATCATGCAGTGGCTGGGCATGCCCGTGCACAGCAAACAAACAAAAATGTACAAGTTAAATACTTTAGCCTGTTTCTAGCTTTCATAATGCCATTTGAACACTCACATATGTATATACATTTACACACACACACACACACCTTCTAAAGTTTCAGTTTTAAGATAAAGCCTTCTTTTAAAGCAAATGCGTCTTTGCTTCATTTTAGAAGGACATTGTATTCCATTTATTACTGGTATAATCTCATATGGGATCCCAGTCCTTACTTTTGGGTTTTGTCACATAAACCTTTCAGCTACACTAAAATGGCAAATGCAAGAGGGAAGATCTAAGAATATAATTTAAATGATGACACTAAAAACTATAGATGCAATAACAAATGGAATATACTTATAAGTTTCAGGTTTTTAACCCCTTTTCACATGTACATAAATTTTATGATACATAAATACTAACATTACTAGTGAGTAGAATTGGAGTCTGATAAGAGTCGTGAATTGTTTCTGTTGGCATAGAGAATGGGTGAGGGAACTGGGAGATGAACTGGATTCTCAATGGCAGTACAAAGTTGCAACTCTAACGTTGGTCCTTGGAGTGCTTATCACTGCATAGTTAAATTGGTGAGGTAGGGCAGATCTGGCAGAAGTTGGGAGCAGGAGTGAACATGATCAAAATATATTGTATAAAAATTTAAATATACAAGACAAATGTCTCATATAAAAGTTGAGCCAGGAAAGCAGTTTGGGGCTGGACCATTAGGCTAACAGTGAACCAGTCATGGGGACAGTAAACTGGTCACAAATCTAAAGGGCAAGCTGGTGAGAGGAAATACAATTAGAATTCTTCTCTGGCCCCAAGATAGCGCAATATAAGGTAAATCTGTGGCCATCTGTTCCGTTAGCTGTCTACTATCTCAAATACCCATCCTGAAAAACAAGTGACAAAGAGAGGAAAGAGAAGAGGTGTCCTAGGAGGTGGACTGCTGTTTCCATGCCTAAGATTCATGTCACTCTGAACAGAACACAATTTTAATGCCCACCTCAATAAAAGCCTCAACAGACATCACTGGAGTTGACTGTCACTGTTTTCTGAATGTCCACCTCCTGGCACGGCCATTACACCTTTTCTGAGAATCATTGTAATCTGGATTCAACAAAACCTTCCCTAACCTTTCTTTTGGTCTCAGTTGTACAGCACTCCAAAGAGCCGGCTCTTTGTCCAAGAAGACCCTTAAGGGAAAGTGTCTCTCTGCAGGTCACCTCACCCAAGAGCACAGGCGTTTCTGCACCTTCCTGGTAACCTTTCTGAGGTTTATTACACAGCAGTTCTAACAAGTGCTAATGTGCACATAGTGGAAATAATCATCTACTTCAGTGATTCACACATTCATTCCTTTTCTCATCTTCAGTATAAATTTCTAAAATACAAATATATAATTACTATATATCACTGTCATATCAATAATTCTTAGTATTAACAGCTTGCTCTCAAATTTCCAGTTGTTTAATAAACGTAAGTTTTGATTTTATTTTTTTCAGTATTAATCCATATTCTTTAACATGGCTAAAATTTGCAGTGTTTTGTGCCCCTTTTGTGTCCTCAGTCAGGAACTTTTTTCTTTCAGTTTGGCTTTTATTTCTTCATGTAACAAACACATTTTGAAGAACCTTGTTTTTTATGTTTTGTTTTGTTTTGTTTCTGTGCAGTTCCCCAGACTAGCATGTAGTGATGGTGGGGGAGTTTAGCATGTTTCTCAGTCATGTATTATGTAACAGTGGGTCTGCCTAAGAGTTCCAAGTTATTTCCCTGATTGAAAACCAGAGCCTTGGGTTCCGTTTCTTCAGCCATCTCTGCGCCTCGTAAAGCCCGAGCTTTACTCCTCACTGTGTTGCAGAGCTTCTCACTACCTCTAATTTTTTTCCTACTTTAATTTTACTAGGCTGAATATGTGACTGGAATATGTTTTCTGTTGGTCATTCTGGTGACTTTGTATGAATATAAATTAGCTTATGCATTCATATATACATATATATTTCTCAATCTTTTCATGTTTAATGAAGTTTAAAAAATAATTATAGCTTCTATGTTTTGTTTTTTGCCGTCTTTGAATAACGTTATACATTAGATTATTTTTATGTCTAATGCATTTGTGATTTCTTTTGTAATTCACAACACATCTTCATTTATTTTAACTTACACCATTCAAAAGAATCACTTGTTCTTTGTAGCAGTTTCTCCTTTTGTTCTTTATTATAGCTTTCTTTCTAAAATTGTTTATTTTCTAAACTTCACAAATGATATCACTGATATCTTGAAATTTTCTGAGATTTCCTCATTTTTAAATGAGTTTTATTTTCTGAACTCCATTCAACTTAATTTAAATAACTTAGCTAGGAATTTAATCTTATTTGTTGATAGTTTTCTGGTAGGCTTTCCTTGCTGCACATCATTTTCTTATATCCTTATTACAACTTTAGTTAAGTTGGATCATTTAAGCCAAATCATTTTACTAGCTTTAATATTTGACATGGAATTAGGTATTTAAATTTTTTTATTTACTTATTTAATTAGGCTACCGTATAAAACAATGCCTAATGACATTTACATATTTACTCCATTTTAGTTGATTATCTCCCTCCCAGTCCCATCTCCCTGCCCCCTACTTTCTCTGTTCTAATTTTTTAGCTCTATATTATCTCCATGGGTTCTGTAGCTCACAAACCCCTTTCTACCTTCAAAACTTTATACTCTATTGTGTGTTGAAATTATAACATGGCACTCCCCAATTTGTCATGGCCTCTGACTTTTACCTTAACAATTTTATTCTAGGTGTTTTGTTTATATAATGACTATTATTCAATTTTATTTTTCAATTTATTTTTATTTTCAGAATTTATCTTGACTGTGAGACTGTTTCTGAAGGTTGCTTTTGTAAATTTATAGGGCAAGGACTTTTCTGATATTTCTTTTTTTTTTTAATTTAATTATTATGTATACAATATTCTGTCTGTGTGTATATCTACAGGCCAGAAGAGGGCACCAGACCTCATTACAGATGGTTGTGAGCCACCATGTGGTTGCCGGGAATTGAACTCAGGACCTTTGGAAGAGCAGGCAATGCTCTTAACCACTGAGCCATCTCTCCAGCCCCCCTGATATTTCTTAAATGTTAACCCAAACCCTTTGTTTTCTCCAGAGGGCTGCTATAGAAAAATGTTATCTCATGTATGTACTATTATCCTCACTGGAAAGCTATGGATATTTGGGTGTATAAATGATTCTTTAATTTTCTTTAATTTATTCCACATTCTTGCAAATAATCTAAAGGGTTGTCTTCAATTCCACAGAGACATCTTTTGCATTAATTTCCTATAAATAAATTCTATATATGTTGCTGGTACCCACAGCCATTTTTTATCTCACAATTTCAACTGTGAGAACTTCATTCACAGCCTTTTTGAGTCCTCTATACAGCATCGCATGGCTGCTTTGAGTGTTGTCTGTGTTGTGTTGTGCTCTATGGCCTCAGCCCAGGAAGAACCTGCCTTGGCGATCCCTCAGATTGCTGCCACCTGACAGATGCTATCGCTCCTTCAGACTCAGCCACGGAGAGGCAAAGCTTGTCCTGGAGTCTATTCAAAGGCTGTGCTCTGCTTCCTAGCTCATGTTTCTGTATTCTGTTCTTCATACCCATAGCAGGCACGCCTTACAAAGGGCTCAGTGTTGATTATGAGAGATCTCACCAAACTCTGTCAAGTCTATCCTTGAAAAATCAGTGGTTTTGAGACTTTAACTGTACTTGCTTGTCCTATAAGGTAATTATTCTCGAAGTTACTGACTGCTTTCTTCAAGGTCCTTTGTAGTAAATAGGAGCGGTGGGGCGATCACTGCCTGTGCAAAATCAGGGTAGGACTATGTACGGATATAGGACTATGAAATGATAAGGATCTTAGGATTCAATCACATCCCGGCGTCTGCTTTTGTTGTAGATTTCATTTCTTAGTTTGTGTGTTATTACCTTGATCGTATTTTTCAAAGATTAACTAATTATGCCACCCTTATCACATTCTTCTAAAATCCCATTATTAAATTTTCTTTTAATAGAATCTACCATCCTCATTAAAGGGCCCAACAGCATCATTGCCATGACCTCCTCTTGAAGCACACCCTGGGCCCCTTCTCTCTCATGCTGTGTGCTTATTATACTCCTCTCTGATTTGTATGCATGCTCCCCCATCCTCTAATCACAGATGTGTGTTCACACTTCTCTCATAGTAATTCACACATCTTCGTATCTATTTTCCTTGATCAGTGTTTCCAAAGTAAGACATATGAATCCCTATGGTGAATTCAACAGAAAAAAAAAAGTAATACTTCAATTTCTATTGAACATTTCTCTTATACCTTCATGCTTTACTTGTGTTTTTATCATGCATGTGTATTAAGACAGAAATACACGAGTTAAAGTATAGACTGAATATAATTTATATATGATGTATATGCCGCATGATCAAATATCTTTTATATTCTGCCTTCATGAAGAAAATATCTTTGTAAACTGTGTCCTTGAAATTGGATTTCCTTAAGAGGAACTGTCAAAATTTTCCTGAATGTGTGTATACTTTTCTCATTAGGTTAAAAACTGTAAAATTTGTTTGTCTGCAGTAGCCTCTCATTTTACTTACTAATACCACAGGATTGTCTTCTAGAGTTTTGTGTACTTCATCAACATTATCACACCAATCCTGGTAGAGTAACTATTCTAAGACATCCTTGCTTTACTGTGTGCCAACTGTGTGATTCATTTCATATCTGCTCACCAATAGAATGAGTGTTATGATGAAATGACCCAACGTTGTTGTTTGAAATGTAGCAATTACATTTTCCAGGGTATGTTTATTTCCCAAGGATGAAGAGTATTTAGAAGTAAATGTGTTGGTTCCCTTTAAGAGTGGTCTGTAGATCTTCATACTTCAAAGCTCACGGAATCTAATCCAGCTGTATGTACCAAGCTGAAGTTAGAGTCTGCTACAGACTAGATTTACCAGTTTCTTCTATTTGGAAGACGGAAAGCATGTTTTCCCCCACTACTTCTTCATTATTTGTTTGACTAAGTGCTCAGTGTTGAAAGTTATAAAAGTACTTGTTATGTAAAATAGCAAATTTCTTTAAGTTTTATGTTCTTTAGCTATGCTGTTATTCCTAGGAACCCATATGAATCATCTATAGCAACAATTCTCAACTTGTAGATCACAGCCTCTTTAGGGGCAAATGATTCTTTCATAGGGATCACCTAAGATCACCAGAAAACATAATATTTACATTATGATTCATAACAGTAACAAAATTACAGTTATGAAGTAGCCAGAGAAAGAATTTTACAATTGGGGGTCACCACACCGTGGAGAACTGTATTAATGTGTCTCAATATTAGGGAGGTTGAGAACCACAGCTCGGCTGGATATGGACCTCCATTCCCATCACCCTCTCCAGGAGCCAAGCAGGGCATTTCCATCCTCAGAATGAGCAGAGCTGCGGCAGGTCTTCTTTACTTAGCCACACTGCGCACATGGATCTGTTTCTCCGTGTTGGCAAAGCTTCCTCTTCATTGTCCTATCTCATCACAGTTTATGTGTCTTGATGTGGGTGCTTAGGGGCCTGTGATGCCCAACCTTTAAAATGAATCCCTGATCCTTGGTTTGTAACGTTCTCTACTTCAATACCAGAGACATTACTTACTCCAACTGCTTTAAAGGTAACTGTAGGTTTTCTGTTACTCACCTAGATGTTCTAGGCACTGCCTTCTTCTTTCTGTACACAGCACCTTTCTCAATGCACATTTGTACCATAGATGGGTGAAACTGTCATGATTTGTAGCTTCTCTTATCTTACAAAAAAAATAGGAACGTGAATAGATGGGGGTGGATACTTGCTTAGCATTATAGGTCAGAACAGCTGATATTAGGAATGCAAAAATATCTTTAGCATGACTAAATAACCGTCACATTTAATCAAATTTACACAGGCATATCTTTTATTACCTCAATAAAATAATGACTTTAAAGTAGGAGATTGCAAATTGCCTCTGGAAGCTAAGCATTTAAAGGTTAACTGTTTGTATAATCAATTAAAGGGTGCAAAAATAAAAATCACCTAATGTAGGAAACCAGCAACTATAATCTCCACAGTTGAAATACTGAGTAATATAGGCTGTTTAAAGCCACCTCGAAATCATCTCTTGTTATGCCAACTATGGACAGGTTGCTGGCAAGCGTGTCCGGTGTATGTACTAACTCAAATATAAGCAAGCTTTAGCACTGCCATGTTAAACATTACAATGATCTTGCTGCTCTCCATTTATAAGAGAAAAAGAAGTAGGCAGGTCAGGGAGGGACTAAGACATGGCATGCAGGCACAACACACACTAGAGGTGCACCTGTCTGGTATTTGTAGTTGGAGGAAGGGGAAGAGTTTGAGCCATGCTGTTACACAGCACCATTGCTGCCCCGCAAGAAGCCAAGTCCAGCTTTAAGGAAAGAGCCAAGGTGGGGCTTGGGGCTGGCTTTAAGATTATCTTTAAGTAAAGTGTTTCCCCCAATCAAGACATGTAGTCTTTCATCTTGTAAGTCATCTCTTGACTTTCTACTTCTCTTTGCTCAGATCTACCCCCCAAATCACCGTCGCCTTATCCACCGTTCATCACGTCAGCCGTAAAATAATGAGCCCTTGTATCCTTTCCGAGCGTGTTTCTCTGCTTTCTGCTTTACAGTACCTGTCACTGCCCACTCCTCTAGCTTTATGTTCACAACCTCCATGTCGAAAACAAAATCTATCTCCGCAAGGCTCGGGAGTTTGTCTTCTTTAGTACTCCTCTCCTGACCGAATCAATGCCTGCAGACAGAGAAGATGCTTGAAACGTATGTGCCGGGGAAGGAACGGGGAGATGGGGAGACAGGAAGAAGGCATCTCTTCAAAGCTTACTGCTATAGTTCCTTTCTGTTCAGCTGGAGTGAGCTTCTCTCACTTTATTCTATTTACTTGTCTCCTTAGATGATTTTGCTTCCACTGCTTTCTATTTATCAGCATGCATATAATAAATTTTTCTTTTGAATTTTTTCTCCCGAAGTTTAGGTTTTGTTTTCTCTGATTCACTGAAGTGCATAATATCACAGGATTAAATAGGTAATTATATAATGAAGTCATGACACCACTTACATGTGCTAGGTGTGTTGATAGGTGACAGGCAGTGCTTTTTCAAGAGCGAAATGAATTATTATGAAGTTATGACTCTTCCAAAATTTTCCTCTTTGTATCACAATTAATAAAAGCCCAGAGACAGAAAGTGGGGTTCAACCTGAAGGTCAGAAAAGCAAAACAACGAGCCACTTGCTCTTACATCCTCCTCAGTTAGAAATGGTGATCCTGTCTCCAGGAATCTTAGAATGAGACTGTCTGCTCCTGTTTTGTATTCCTTTCTAGGACTGGGATTAAAGGCATGCACCTCTGGAATTAAAGGCATGAATTGCCCATTTTCTATGGTAAACTAATGTGGCTACTGGATTAGAGGTATGTGTAACCACTGCCTGGTCTGTAAGGCTGACCAGTGGGACTGTTTTATATCTGTTCTGGCTTCTGGCAACAATTTTAAAATACGAATGAACTATCACTACACCCCCTGGCTTTTTTTTTTGTGCTAGGGCTTTGTGCATTTTAGGTAAACGCTTTGCCACCAGCCTATACCCACAGACCTTACAAAGTTTCTTCAAATGATTTTTATTTTCTTGTCTTATGTTTAATGAGTAAATTAGTCATAAGTTGTTTGATTGATCGAGGTTGGATAAATAGCATACAAATCTAATATGAACTGACTTCCTTCTGCCATTAAATTGAAAAAAAAAAGCCGAGCATGGGGCTGGATATATATATTCGCGTAGGTACTCAAACAGTGCCAAATGCACAACGAAACTAAAAGGAAAGAAAAAGAATCTCATTCTGGCATGAATAATGTAACCTTGGTCTTTCTTCAAACAGGAAATCTGAAAGCCAAGTACACCCAAAAGCTTCAGTGCTGCTGCTAACACACCCTACCCTCCCCCCACCACACACCTAACAAAACCCACATTGTCTAAGGTCATAGACTGGCATAAAAGTTGCTCTGTGTTCTGTTTTTTTCATCCTCAGAAATATATAAAGCATGGCTTTACTACAGAGAGGATTATATCCATATAAAGGTTTATTTTGATGTTATAACATATTAACTTTAATATTTCCACCTTCAATTTATAATTTCTATATGTCATAGCTATAGTTATCTTTTATTACCTGGGCTGTTACATGACCAGTTTGTATTTGGAAGAAATAAGATATGTTTATCTTATTATCTCGATCAACAAACAAAAGTTGATCGAGAACTTGCTTGTGTACCTACAAATAACCATGCACCTCTTTGTTCAGCATGTGCTTTTTGATGGGAAAAGAGTTATGGTCTCCGTATCACTGGGGATTTCTATTTCCATTGAGGTCAAGATGATGGAATTAATCTTTGTAACTCCTTCTTTAATCAGAGGATGTGGGCCATTATGTTGTGTTCACATTGTTCTATGTAAGGCAGGAGGCAAAAATGAGGGGGGGGAGGTGCAAGGAACTGCACTTGCCATGGGGTTCTTTGCTCCCAAAGAAGTATCCCAGAGAAGAATCCTGAGCTTATTTTGGGAGAAGCAGGGGGCACTGGCCCAATCCAAATACAGAAATTCAAAAATGTTTATTGGTGAATATATTATAATCGTCATTACCATAGCATTCTTTGAGATAATATGTGATTGCTAACTCAAGGCGGTCATTTCTCAATGCACAGTACTTTAAATTTTATGGCATACTTGACCATATTTTGATTCCCCAATAATCCATTCCTGTGTAAGATATGACAAGTTTAATTTTCCAGTCTTAGAGTACGCACAAACAGTTGTATTAGTTTGTTTTTCTGTTGCTGTGATTAAAACACTGACCGAAAACGACTTACAGAGAGGAAAAGATTTCTTTGGATTTCACGTCTTCCTGACCACACTTAGTCACTGAAGGAAGCAGAGCAGGAACCTGGAGGCAGTAACTGAAGCAGAGAACATGGAGGAATGCTGCTTATTGGCTTGCTCTGCTTTTCACTGCTCGGCCACGTTTCTTACACAGCTTGAGCCTACCAGCTGAGGAATGCTTTTGCTCATCGTAGGCTGGATTTCCCTATGGTACTTATCAATTAAGAAACTGTCCCCAGCCAGGCGGTGGTGGCGCATGCCTTTAATCCCAGCACTTGGGAGGCAGAGGCAGGCGGATCTCTGTGAGTTCGAGACCAGCCTGGTCTACAAGAGCTAGTTCCAGGACAGGCTCCAAAGCCACAGAGAAACCCTGTCTCGAAAAAAACTAAAAAAAAAAAAAAAAAAAAAAAAAAAAAAAGAAACTGTCCCCAAAGACTTGCCTACACACGAGTCTGATGGAGGCAGTTTCTTAGTTGAGGTCCTCTTTCCAGGTGTTTATTTTGTGTCATGGTGACAAATCTAGCCAATGCACTGGTAGATATGTGTCAAGTCGCTTGGAAGCCCATACAGGATCTTTCACTGAATGGTAATTTAAAACTAAATGATGATTTTTAAATTTTTAGGCTTGAGCAAATGACTGAGGAAGGTTAATATTTAAACTAACTCAAACTTTTCATTTCAGATTTAGGATGTAATCCATGTTGGTCTGTGTCAGTCCAGTGAGTGATGCTCTCTCGTTGGTCCAGAGTTCTGGGAGAATAGACCACTGTGAGCAGACCTGCTACTCAGACTCAGGATCTAGTAATACATGGTGTCTAGAATGACACCTGTAAGGATGTTTACATTCAGTCTGTATATACCGTGAGTCTTCTAGAAAGATATCTGAAAAAGAAAACATAAGGGCCATAGGTTTTATAAGATTAAGTTTGAGAAAAGGAGGTGAATATTAATTACTAGAATACCCTGAAGCCTATGAGGCACATTAAGTCAAGCCCTGGTTTAATGTGACGGACACCGACTGAGCTTCCTACTGGCTCTGCCTGTCTAAGAAATCTTCTACTTCTTGCTTATGCTAGACATCGTGTTCTTGGAACTCTAAGACCACGACCCATAGGCCATTTTAAGTTTAACAAGGCAAAAGATCTAAAATGGCCCCTGTTTACTTGGCAAACAGACGTTTTAAATTAGACTTTATAATGATATGTTGACAGTTTAAGACCATCGATTTTCGAAAACATAAAAAATAGCCTTTAAAAAGTCTGAGTGAAAAATATCATGTCAGCTAGTAGGAATGTTCTTTCATTTTTAAAATGCCAGTGTAATTTTTCTTCCAAAAATAATTACAGAGGTTAAATTCTTTGTGCTGAAAGGGAAATAATGGACTCATTGAATTAAAACAATAGTTGGTGGCATTTTCAATTTATACTTAAAGGTCACAATTAATTTTCTTCCATTTGGTACTTTTTAATAAAACAGAATTCTAGTACATAAATATGATAAATTATCCATAAAGAAGTGTGGCTGATTTTCATTGTTATTTTTATCTTTGGAAAGAAATGCATCTTAGTTTTAATTATACCAAGCAAATGCTGTTGGGTTGTTTGAGTCCCGAGCCATATGTAAGGTCATTAGCTTTCATGTCACATTTTGAACATTTTAAAAAATGAAGTGTGGAGGGAATGAGGTGTGAGGCGATGAATAAAATTTTGATGTTAGATAACCAGATTTTTCTAAAGAATCTCTTTCTGTCTCTCTGGCGTGTATGCAGGCTCGTGTGTGTGTATGTGTGTGCATGCGTGTGCACACGCATGCATATGCTCTGATGCTTGTGCCTGTGGAGGGAACAGCCTCCTGTATTGTTTATACTCCACATCGTATTTTGAGATAGTGTTTTTCATTGGTCTAAAGTTCATCAAGTAGGCTATGTAGGCTGGCCAGCAAGATCCAGGGATCCAGTTGTCTCCGACTCCCTTGCAGCTAGAGTACAAGGTGTTCAGTTCTGGGGATCAAACCCAAGTCTTTCTTCTTGCAAGGAGAGCCTTTCACGGTTAATCATCCTGCATACCCAATAAAAATAGATTCTAATACCTCCTTTTTTTTTTTAAAGTGAAAGTATCTAAATTACCATGTTTTTTATGCCTCAATTTTGGCTCAGTGATAAATGCTTTTTGGAAACCTCAGTTTGCCAGTGAGCTTGAATCTGGATACTTTACTACTTAAATTACTCTAAATGAGTTTCTCAACCTCTATTATTTTGCCTTTATAATTAGGCAATTAGAAGACACTCAAATAGCACTGTTGTGGAAATTATTGGAGTTATTTAGAATGTATGTGGAATGGGGTTTGGCTCTTAGCAAACACTCACAGCCATTATTTGTTTTATAGTATGAAATGGCAAATCGAATTTTGTAATTAAATGTGGTATTATATAATTCATAACTTTTGTATAAGCTGCATTTTTTATTTGATGGGTTAGATTGTTTTCTTTATTTCTCATATTTCTTTCTGACAATCAACTTGTCTCTCTTGAGTTATTAGGAAAACATTTAGACATGGCCCAATAGTTTTGGGGAACTAGAAAAAGTCTGGATTTCCCACTTTCAAAACAAAGCTCGAATAAAAATATCTTAATTATTCATAGTTTGTTCATGTTTTCAGTCCCCATTGGGCTTGCCTAATAGTCTTTTGTAGGAAGATCTACTAAGGAAATAAGAATAAGCAAGGATCCCAAGAGACAATGGAAAGGCTTGTAGGGAGGGCATTTTTTTGCTGTACTGCTGTTATCCACATGGTTTGGAATTATATGTGACATCTAGTTTCATACTAGCGCCCCTCCTTTAGGTGAGATGCATGATTCACGTGTTGGCTTTGCCTCTTAATTATTGAATGGCTCTGAATGTCTGGGCCAAGCCAACATCTGTGACATTGTAAGCATTGAGTGAGAACTCAGATGACTTTTCAGTTAACCTTGAATACAATGGTGACTTCTCACCACTAGAAAGAGGAATGAGTGAACATGACTTTAGGCCCTAGGCATAAAGGTAACCCATGTTACAGTAGAATATTCCACCAGAATGGTATCTTATCAATTTGTACTATTAGAAGCTTATGTTACAAACGTATACATAGTTCTATTAAAATCCCCCTTTACTAAAATCCACATTTGTGTTGTATAGGAGGACAGGGAGGTCACACTCAACTGGGGTCATTCTTGTGGTTTCCTGGGAACTGGTGCCAGGTTTCACACTAGCCCCATAACGGCTCCCACAACCAAGATACCTCTTCCTTCGTTGTTTTTTTCTGTCTTTTCCCCATCCTGTTCCCTCATGTTCTCCTGAGATAAAATTTAAATTGAGTAAGATGACTTCCTGTAACAAAGATGGGGAAGCCAGAAATGTAAAATCAGAATAATAATGTGTAAAACACCTCAGCAATTTTTGTCATAAATTGACCATCAATTGTGTTGAAGTCCACATTCAGCATAGTGACTTGGAAATGTCTCTTCTTACCCCTGATGTCGTAAGAAGCTTCAGAAGAATATTCATTGACATAATTGTTAATATGCCAAACCAAATGTATACAGTTTTGCGTATATGTATGGTTTTTAGTTTTTGCTTCTTAGGTCATGAGCCTGTTTTTATCCTGGAGTAATTGAAAATTTCTAAATATATTTAGCTAAATAACTATGTTTATTATAATAAGGGAATATTTCTTTCCATAAAAGGGCACTTAATTGTTAAATGCAGTATCTAAAACCAGACCAATTTCAAAGGCATTTTGTTTTTATTCAAAGCATATAAATTGTCAGGATACTCTGCCTCCCCTCTTTGAATTACAAGCCTGGAAAAAATCTCAGCCACTATTGATGTATGAACTTCGTTAAATAGCAGTGGCTAGAACACACACACGCACACACACGAGTGCACACATTCACATGAATGCACACACATTTACAGACACCGTGGACGTAGAAACTTTAGTTGGTAATAATGGCAAGAGCACGCGTGCGTCTACACACATTTACAAATAAAAACACATATCCATACATTTTTATTTACTTTGTATGTGATTGTAGGTCTCATGCAGCCATTAAAATTCCCCCAGATTGGACTCTATTTTCAACTCATTCTCTTATTTGCGATGACTATCTTGCTCTCCTCTCCACTCTCCTTCTTTCTCTAATACTCCCTCACACCTTAATCGTTTTCTCTAAGAGCTAATGACCTACATCTTATTTAAATGAGAAACGCTGCTCCAAAGAAAAATCTAATATTCTTCTCTCACTCAATTACCAAGCTGCAAGGAATCCGCTGTACTTCCCTGAGTCAGCTGTTTTTGTGTGTGATGTTTGAATTGTTTTATTTATCTAGAGACAGTCGCTTCACTTGTGGATTTGTCTATATAACTGCATGTGTGTTCAAGACTTTCCTGCGTTTATCTTCTATTTTTTCTTTATCATCATTTTTTTTTTCTATTTAATTCGAGTTTTCCACCTGTGTTGAGCATCTGTAATAGTTCTAATTCCAATGCTGGCTTCTGTTTTATCTCATGTCACCTTCTGGTTCCCGCCTTTATTCTTTGCTCCTATTTATAGCAAATCTTTTAAGTTTTCTGTTTCCTCTATTCATTTTCTCGCTTCCTATTCTCTCAGGATTCAAAACCAGCTAGACCACTTATCATACGATTATATCTCCAAGACTTCTGAAACTGCAGTGGAAAAATCTACAGCATACTGTAAAACTAGTAGCTTATTTTTTTTTCCAAATTTCTTCTTTGTAGTTATCACAAACCACATGCTCATTTTTTTCTTTTGAAAATATTCTTTATTATGCTATTGGAAGACAATACTTTCTTCATTCTTTCTTATACCTTTACTGCTTTGGGTATAAACTGCTTCCATATTTTGCCTAGTGGATAGAATATACTTTGACTAACTATCACTTGTCTATTTCCAACTCACTGTCTGAATATCATCTCTATTGCTATGATAAAATATTCTAAAGAAAAGCAACTTTGTGAAGGAAAAGACTTATTGTGGGTTGCCATTCCAGGTTAAAGTGTATTAGTACAAGGAAGTCACAGCATGGGGAACTTGAGACAGATGGTCAAGTGACAGTCACAGTCAAGAGCAGAGAGAATCGAATGTATGCTTTCTTGCACCTCAGCTAACTTCTTTCTTTCTTATACTGCTCAAAGCCCCGTGCCTGGAGGATGTCACCACCCACAGATGTGCCGTCAGGTGAATCTAACCTAGGCATTTTCTCTAATGTGGACCTATGTGGAAGTTTATTGTATAATATTCTTTACACTATATGAAGATAATTTAATAAAGAGCTGAACGACCAATAACTAGGCAGGAGGAAGTTGGGGGGTCTTATGGGGACAGAGAACACTCGGAGAAGAAAGGCAGAGTTGTCAGCCAGAGACAGAAGAAACAGGACATGCGGGGCAAGAAATAAAAGCCATGAGCCAGGGGCTGGAGAGATGGCTCAGCAGAGCAGTTAAGAGCATTGCCTGCTCTTCCAAAGGTCCTGAGTTCAATTCCCAGCAACCACATGGTGGCTCACAGCCATCTGTAATGAGGTCTGGTGCCCTCTTCTGGCCTGCAGGCATACACACAAACAGAACATTGTATACATAATAAATAAATAGATATTTTTTAAAAAAAGCCATGAGCCACATGGCAGCATGTAGATGAACAGAAATTTGCATTATAAGAACTAATTAGAAAGAAGCTTAATAAGTTTGAGCTTTCATCATTAAGAAGTCTCTCTGTGTCATTATTAGGGAGCTGGCTGACGGGACAGAGAAAAACTTGTTACAGAATTTGTTTGTTAGGTTTCATACTCAATAATGGAGAGTTTTATTTATATGCCTATGAATCCTTAGTTTGTTTAACTACTGGATCATAGATTGTGTCAATTTTGATGTTTAAAACTAACCAGCACACTCTGAACTGAGCTATCAACTGTAAGCTGGGCACTTTGTCATTATGTATCTATTCCTACCTACTATCACACAACTCTGAAGTCAGCCACTCATTTTGAGCTGTTCATTTGGTATCTAAGGACAAACACTTCCTAAAGAGAAGGCTTTTTAAAAGTCTCTCTGTCTGTCTGTCTGTCTGTCTGTGTGTGTGTGTAGGTGAGTGTGGGTGTGTGAATTTATTTATAGGTGTGTGAAAAGAGTCAGCATACATGAAAGGAAAAGATAGAAGAAGATGCCAAGGCCTCAGAGCTGTATCTATAGGCGTTTGTAGGCAGCGTGGATTACTTATATAGATAGTTATAGAGATCTGCGCTCTGTTCTTCATGATGTTGAGTGGGTCTTAATCCAGGTAGGGTGGTGGTAGCTACTACTCATAGCGGTATTGTGCCATTCTAGATCTTGATGTGGCCCATAGATGTCATAGCTGGGTAGGACTTATGGCTACTCCCTTCCTTTGATGGCTTACATGGTCCTGTCTGGTCCCATGAAAGCCAGTCCTGAGGGAGGAGACACTCTGGTCACTTCCAGCTCAGGGACCGCTCAGACTCATTTTTTTTCGCTCATACTGAATAATCTAAATAAATTTAAAAAGTTTACTTATTTACCCTGATTATATTTTTGAAACAACATGCCCTTAAACTATTAATTTTTTCCAGCAAATTTTGGAGGCACATGTTTATTTTTATGTCATCAGGAGAATGTGTACTTTCTTAAGAAACAACTTATTTGGTTTGGAATTCAACTAATGTTTCCTATAGGTATTTCCTCCATGCTAAGCATGGAAAAAGTGCAATCTGTTAGCGTTCAGATCCCTGTGCTTTTCTAGGGCATCGTTTTCTAATTCATTTGTTGGCTTGTTGTAGACAGAGATACGGAAGCACTCATTAGTGCAGGGATGAAATGGCCACGTTGTTTGAATGGATGCCTCGAAAGGGAGATTTTCAAATTAGTTCAGCCAAGTAGGTTGAGGTTAGTTGCCAAAAGTTTTCTAAATGTGTTCAAATGATTAGTCACATAAAAACTAAATCTAATCTTTGGTAAGAAGAGGCTTCTTGAAAACATTCCAGTTCCAGTGTAAGTAGGTGTAAGGGAGGGGGTGGGTGGGGGTGGGAACTGGATGCGGGGTAGGCTGGGGTGAAGAAGGCTGGAATTTGGGGCAGTGTATCTGAGAATGTTTCACCTTCAGGTCAGCCTGGCAGCAGCTCAGGAAGGAAGTGTTGGGGATGATGGGATTGCCCACATCCTGGAATCTTGGCAACAGAGACATTAAAGAAGTTTCCCGTCTTGTACACAAGCAGTTCAGCTAACCGTTTATAGAGTGAAGAATATGGTTTTGGAGTCACAGTTGCCTGTGCTTGTTATAAAAAGAACCCCAAAATCTCACCGAAACCATCTGAGAAATGGTCTCTGCTGTGTTTGAACTTAGAAGAGAAGGGAAAATTTCTTGAACTTTTCTTTCCAGAACCGCAGGCCCAGGGTCAAGTACACTACTTTCAGACAGGTGATGAGGAGAAATATTTTACCAGTTATAATTGAAGCATTAATAGATAGACAAAATAGAAAACTTAAAAAAAAAAAAAAGAGCTTACTATGGTCATACTAAAGTTAAAAGGAAAATGGTCATGGTAGCAATGGCGAAAGCAGAAGGTGATATTTACTATGTCCAAGTCGTTTTGTGTGCAGGCCTGGCCAGTGTATCCATCCTTGTTGCCATGGTGAGGAAAGCATTGATGTCTGAAGCCTTCCTTTCCCCTGCACCTTGGTTTCACCTCAGGAAAATGTCTCCCATTATTCTGATTGCCCACTTAAGTTGGACAATGTGTGATTTCAGGGCCTGTTTTAAAACTGGCAAAAAGTAATCTCAAATCTTTGCCCAGGCCCAAGTTCTTTATAGCTCAGTGAGCTGCTATGTAGTTATAATAGCCATTTTGCTGTGTAATATTCTCGTGAGTTCATTATGATAAAATTGTTCTATTAAATTAAGAAAGAAATTCCAAAGAAATCAAAGAATGATTATACTATTTAAATTTTAAAAAGAGCAATCTGTTTTATTTATTATAAAACAGCCATTAAAACATGTGTAAAATGGTTAAAGCAGCAAGTTAAGACATATTTATAATTACTGAGTTTTAACATTGTTGTAATTTTAAAACTGTGCCTATTGTCAAAATGCCAACATATCAACTTTTTTACCAACGAAAAGAATTCAAATGTCAGGTTCTTTTCAAGTGCAACACCTCAGTGACACATGGAATATTTGAAACTGAATCACAAGTTTATACTATTGTTTCATGGGTAGAGATAAAATGGAATGCATATTTTAGACATAGAAATCTATAGTCTTTAGTTTTAGGCTCTAACAGCATTAACTAGGCAACCATACTGTTTATTCTAGTCGGTCAGAGGAATTCAGGTGGTTTCACCAAAGACAGCTTCACCTCTGTAATTGAATCCCATGGCACTCGGTCACCAGGACAGATATGGAAATATTTGATGAAACGACCAAGGCTGCAAATTTACTGAATTACAGTACTATGTGCACAATTTAAAAAAGGAGAAGAGGGCATAGGTGTATGCACATTGCTGCAATAGAAAAGCTGGGGATTTTATTTTAAAGTAGATAAAGTATTGCTTTGGATTTCTGCAAAGAACAGAGTTTGTAGTTCAAAAGCAAACGAGAATTCAGGTTTTCCACAATCCACACAAGTCAAGTATGTGATAAATGTTTATTTCAGCATAGACAATTATGTTTTGTATTAAATAATCATTAGTCTCTGAGAATATTTTTCTTACCAACATTATTTCTGTGTAATTATCGCATTTTAGAGAAATGCAGAGCTGATTCTCATTAAGGACACAGACTCTTAATGAAAACCCAGGAAGAAAATAGTTTAATTGGCATTGGAAGGAATCATAATGAAACCTCAATGTGTAACTACACAAACGTGGCCAGAGTCTGAGCAGTTTAGCTCAGCATCAACGAGGATCAAGTTGTCACTGGCAGGAAAGGGATTGTCTGAATTGTGTGTCACCTTCTGGTCCTAAGGATGTGGGGAACCCATGTCCTCACCTGGAGACGGAATGGTGGGGCCCCTCCAGGCTGATGTCAGACAACAAACACAGCATTTAGTTGCTGGATAACTACACAGCCTTTTGTGATGTGCCAACATCGACCCAAGATCTGATTGCGCAGTACAAGAGCCGCAGCTGTGGAAAGGACTTTTGGTGTACCTTACTGAAATCCTCTTAGGAAAAAAACCCCCACTGTTACCAAAATAAAGCCATTTAAACTCATGAACTTAAATGCCAGGAAGGATAGGGTGCATAGTTTTACTTTTCTTTTTGATTAATTAAACCAAGAACCCAGATGCACCTCTTAGTCCATTCTTTGCTCCTCCAACCACTGCAGAACATGCTAAAACACATCCCTAGCGAGAGGCAGGAAGTGCTCTGAAGGCTCGCGGTGAGACTAGGAGTTCTGTCCACAAATCAGGTGTCACCTCAGGCGCCATTGTTGCTTGTTCCTCTTTCATCAGACCTTTGCCTCATCACAGAGTCCCATGTCCACTCTCTCCTACCTACAAATATGGTGAGAATGTGAAAGTAGGGAACCTGTTATACTTGTCTGTTATCTTGATACACTCTTTGTAATGCATTATATATAAGGTTTTAAAACATATCTATGGAAATAGCAACTATTTTTATGAATGTGATCTGGTTCAAGTCATGCATGTGCTAGAGGAAACAGATGATAAGTGTGTGTGTATTTGTGTGTGTGTGTATCCATCCAATTGGAGAGTTTGGAGAACACTGATGTATTACTTGATTTATCATGTCTCATAAAGTGTCCGTTTATGAACTGTTTTTGGTTTTTTGTTTTGTTTTTCTTGCAGTCACTTAGATTTGAGCTGCCTGTTAAGTGCAAATCTGCTTACAATGCACACTCATAAAATCTATAAGAATATTCGAAACTCTTTCACTATTTGGTGGATTTTAGCAGATAACCTTCACAACAGACACTGCTTGCATCAAGGCAAACATCACATCAAGCTGCATTGTGCTAGCAGGATGGAGGTGCTATCCATACATACCCTTTGCACACTAGCGGGTTCTAATAGTTCTAATAGTTCAACTGCTTGGTACCAGTTTGGAGTGTCGTGTTAATTGCGGATCTAAGATTGCCTGGCTTCCTCTAACCACTGCCTCACAGACTTACATCGTCACAATTGTTTACATCACAATTGCTTACAAGGCTTGTGTGTACAATTTAAATGTATCTTTATTAATCACAAAATACCTTTTGTTTTTGTGCTTCTCCAAGTTTGCCTTGCTATCTATAACTGAATATTGACCGCGTTTAATTATGATGTGAACAACAAGATCTTAAAGTGATTTTTATCTATTGATCTCATGTGTGTTTTAATCAGTTTTTGCGCCCCCCCCCCTTTAGTACTTCAAAATTGTTCCTGGAACATTGAATCACAAAGTAAAATGGAATCACAAGTAAAATTGAAACCCAGAACTATTTTACAAATTCTAATATTAAATCTACATATAGTTTCCATCATCATAACAGTATGGTTGGATTTTTAGTTTTTAGAAAACCAAAGCTTCAATATCAGACTAATAGGTAGAAAACTGCTTTTCCTTAAAAGACCACACACTTTCAATCTTTTAAACCAGCTCTGAGTATCAGTGGTTTAATTCCTGCCCCTCATTTTGTTTATTTCAACAATGTTGACTGACTCTAGAGATCTTTAAATATTTCACTTATAAACTAAATTAAATTAATATAAAGTGGCCTCTGTATTTCATCTGTTGTTAATAAGTTGTAAAGAAAATGTAAGATAAATACAGTCTAATTAGATCTAACGTCCATTTTTATCTCCTCTGCCCCATTGCCCTCTCCAGTCCTTTGCTCCCAGCTCCTACTCTGTCTCCTTACCTCTTTCTTCTCACTGGATGCTTTTAGGATTTCTTTTTCCTTTGGAAGACTTAAGCAACTGGGTGATGATGAGTCATGGTGCAGTTTTTGCATTGCTTTAAAGATTTGGGGTTTGTTGAGCTTCTTGGATCTCTGGGTCTACAGTGTCACCAAGTTTGGAAAAACTCTTACCCTTTATAGCATCGCTTCAGTATTCCCTTCTATCTTCAACTCTCTGACTTCAGGAAGTTTGGACCACATAACGTTTTCCCTCAGTTCAGAATACGTGTTCCTGTCTCCCAACTTCCTTCTTTCTCTCCTTCCTCATAGTCTTTTCCTCTGTTTCAGGCTGGTCTCTATGTTCCACTCTTCATTTTACTGCATTTTTTTTCTTCCTGCCACTCATTCTAACTAGAAGCTTTGGGAAAATGCATCTGTCTCTCCGTTCATAGTTTCTTGACGTTAGCCCTGTCTTCTTCTCAGGAGGGCAGTCATAGCAGTTCTCATGTATCCACCATTCTTCTCTGGCTCAGTTTTCATTGATTTTTCTCTTTAGTTCGCATTTCATCTTTTGCTTTTGCTGCACTCCTGATATTTGACTGCATATATGAATTGTGTTTTCCTGGGTTGTGAATAATACTCTAATCTTTACCATCCTCTTAAGTATACATTCGAGATGAGAATGTTCTTGGAAAGTTTCATCCGGGGAGTGATCTTCCTTTTAAACTTTGTCATCTTTAATTCTGGCTTCATTCTTTCCACAGTGATAAAAGGAGACTTTTCTCACTAATCTAATTCTCTTGAAATTAGTTTATCTCTCTCTCTCTCTTTTTTTTTTTTTTTGGTTTTTCGAGACAGGGTTTCTCTGTGGTTTTGGAGCCTGTCCTGGAACTAGCTCTTGTAGACCAGGCTGGTCTCGAACTCACAGAGATCCGCCTGCCTCTGCCTCCCAAGTGCTGGGATTAAAGGCGTGCGCCACCACCGCCCGGCTGAAATTAGTTTCTCTTATTGCTCGTTGTGGTTGGCTTCTGTGTAATGGCCCTTCTCTCTCTAAACTTTAAGGATGCTTCTTCAGATTTTCTGTCAGAGTAGTTTCTGCATGTACCCTTAGACTCTCTGTGTGTTTTTTTCTTGTCTGAGGCAATTGTAGACCTTAGTTTCAAGGGAGGTTGTATAGCTCTGACTGGGTTGCATCTCCCTGGGCTCAAAATTCCTCTATTAAGCAAGTAGAGAAATTATTGAAAATATGAGATTAATGAGAGGTGTTGTTATGCAGTCCAATGTTTAAAGTGCGAGTCTAAGTTTTGAAAGCATCTCTATGTTGACTGATACACTCAGGATAAAAGGCTTGATACCCTCATCCTGAGTAAGTGGCAAGACTAAGTTGAAGAACGTGGGGCGGGGGAAAGTGGTCCCAGAGTCATTGTCAGTGCTTGCTCTTTTTCTTCTATCAACTGGACTTTGGACATCAGTGAAGAGGCTCCAGAGAGACCTTACTGCAAGTCCCCTTGCTCTCTTGATGTTTGGAAGACGGAAGCACACAGAACTGGGATCATTTATTGAACAGATGAATATCCATTGATTTTTGTGATCAGAATTGCATTGGAAGATAGAGAAAGATAAACATTATGGAACACTATTTAGGGACAGAATTAAGTGCTGCAATATGTCGGCTCAAAGTCCTCCAAGGCATGCATATTGTTTATTATATATATATATATATATATATATATATATATTTGTAAAGCTAAGGAAGAAGGTTACTTTTCTTCTGAACATGTTCAAGACAAATGAAATCAATTTTGAATTTCTCCTTGACAGAGATAGATAGGAAAATTAAAAGTAAAATCATTTTATAAATACATTTACACATTCAATCACTTGGCTGCAAAATGGGCTTTTCAACCCAGACATTTCATTTTACTTACCTGATGTTTTATTAAACAGATATTTTAACTTTATACAATTAAAGCAGTGGTAAAAAATGACAATGTGAGTTATGAAAGAATAATGTATTTTAATTCCAAAAAGTCTTTTGAGTCGTCTGGAAATGTTATGGCAGCATTAGCTAGTTCTACTAAACATGAGGACCAGTGTAGTATCTCTTTAAGAGTGTCTGCATCTTAAATACAACACTCCTTCCACATTCATCCAAAAGGTAACTTCTTCCTGGGCCTCCAAATAGAGATGCTAACCTTAATTTCCTCATACACTATTAATATGCAGTATCTCTGAGAAGGTATCTAGATGTATTTTTTACATGAAAACATTAGCTGAGTAAAATGAAGTATCTGAGTTGGACAGCTCATCTTGCTAAACAAAAATTCCATAAGCATATCTCAGTTATTAAGGAGCAGATATATTGCACTTAACTCTGTCCTTCATAGTATTATGTAATGTTTATATTTATCTATTGCCATGTGGTAGACAATTGCTTGTTGAGTATTTCACAGCTTTTAAAGGCTCTGTAATTTAAAATTCACTAAAGCTGGGTGTGATGGGGAATACTATAATCTCAACACTTGTGAGGTTGAGGCAGGAAGATTGCCCTGAATTTGAAGCCATATTGGGCTACCTAGCAAGACCTTTTCTCAATAAATAAATAAAAATGAAAAAACAAAAAAAGCAGATAAAATCATTGTAAACACAGCGAAAGTTGGTCAACAATGCTTTGTTTGTGTTTTAACAGGAAACTTAGTGTTACTGAGCAGAGCAGTTGGGTGGACCCACATCATGAATCGTGCCTTCAGCAGGAAGAAAGGTAAGAGAACTTGGGCGTCAAGTCACTATTGCTAATAAAGCAGAAATAACACATTAGCTTTTTCCTATTTATCAAGCCAATAGAGTTTTATTAGAACAATTCACATCTACAAGAACTGCTTACTAATACATTTTGGTTGTATCCTATATAAATAATAGAGTTATTATGCTTAGTTCATAATGCATATAAATATTTCATATGTTCTCTAGCAATTGTATGCTATACTATGAAATTGCATAAAATAATTTATCTGAAACCTATGATAAGATTATAGATAAGCAATTGTAAGTTGAATTCTATACTATAAATTTAAGTAGATATCATAAGCTGTCAAAGAATAGTATAGAAAATATAGTATCATATTATTATTCATATGCAGTTTCGGAAATTGACTTTAAGTTTTGTGGGTAATAAAAAGTGACCAAACAGTAAAAATAACTGTAATTATTTAATATATGAAAGATAGATAGTTCCGAGCTAGAAACTACAGCATTAGTGTTTTATTTAGTGAAGTCAGTTGAAGTGTGCTCTACCCAATTTTGGTCTCTCTTTGAGTAGTCAAGGATTGAGTTATTCCCTTCTGGCCTAGGAGAATGAACTTGAATTTTGATCATCTGCCCTCCATGATGCAAGTGTTGCAATTACAGGCATGTACCATTGCACCTGTTTTTGAGGTGCCAAGGAGCAAACTCAGGGCTCCGTGCATGCTAGCCAAGCACTTTATGGATGCAAATAAAGTGAGCAAAAGATGCCCTGGCACATACAACTTGACAAGATCAGAAATAAAAGTGGAAGTAATTACAACTCTTTCACGGGAAGTAGAGTTGAGAATTCCGTGTATGCTTCTGATTTAAAACCCACTAAAAGGGAAATAGTATTTCCTTTTTGTAATAGCAAAATCTAGAAACAGCCTCAGAACACATGTGTCTGCAGTAAAATACTTAGGTCACACTCATCAGCTGCTTCACAAAGACCAGACCATTTGCTATACATAGATCTGATTATATTTGTCTGACTGACAAAGCCCCCATCTTCAATTCGATATTTACTTGAAAGAGATATGGATTGTTTCTCATTGATGTAGTCAATGGAACATGGGTTTGACACATTTGTGCACAGTGGGAGGAAAGCTACGGGGAAATTGGAAATACAGACACTTGTGATTTCTTACAGTGCTTTATTCTTCCTCAATTCCTCAATCCCCATTAAGTTTAATGATTATCCTAGTCAGGAAATTCTTGATCAGTATTTTGTTCCACCTCTAAGTTAGACTGTGACTGGTTTCACTTTTGTTTCCTTTAGTTGTCAATTGACATTTTGATGAGTAAATATAGTTGTAATGTTCAGCATTCAAAAATTATTAAGTTATTTTCTTCTTTATGGAAATTTTATTTTATATTCATTAACATCAATATTAAATGTAATATAGTAGAAGTAGGTACTTTTCTTATGTTATGTGCAGAGAAATAGAAATAGCCATGATGTATTGACCTTTCAATATTTTATATTAGAAACATGCTAGCACATAAATGTGTTTAATATAAGTATTATGTATTGTCCTAAAACAAGTGACATTACAGGTATATATATATATATATATATACACACACACACATAAATTTCTGAATATATATATATATACATATATTTCTGCTCCTCCAATTTGTAAAACACATATTAATGAATCATATTGGTTTCTGCTAATGTAATTTTAAAATCACCTCAAATCAATTTTGAAAATTCTTTGTTGGTAACCAATGTTCCCTTTCTATGTGTTGCTTCTATTTATTGTTTCTACTGGCATACACTTTCGTTCCCAGTACTTAGGAGGCAAAGGCAGGAGGATCTCCTAGAGCTTGAAGTCAGCTTGGTCTACATATGAAATCCAGCCCATTCACGGATACATTGTGAGATCTTGTGTTAGAAAAACAAAGCAAAAAGTCATATTTTAAAATTCTATTTTATTTGTCATATTGATTCTGATTTTAAGGTACCCTGAAGAATAATATATACATAAAATTTCTCTAATGGAAACTAGATCTATCCATATATTTAAAAGTCTTACACCAACAAATGCAATTAAAAAAAATAATGATGATAAATTTGCCTCATGTAAACCTTCGCTACTTTTTCCCCTTATACATTTACCATAGTATTTGGGAATTACATGGAAAGTATAAATAAAAGACAACATTGAATGAAAATGTAGATAATATAAATATAAGCAGCATTCAATACACATTAGTATGAAAATCTGTCTTTGTATCCGTATACATGTTTTTGTGTATGTATGTATGTATGGGGGCCAGATGTTGATATTGGAGTCTCTGTCAGTTAATCTCTGTCTTAATTTTTGAGACACAGTTTCTCACTGAAGCTGGAGCTCGTTACCTAAACGAGATCAACTAGACAGTGAGATCAAGGGTTCCTCGTGTCTCCGCTTACCCAGGGCTTCAATGAGAAGCGCAATGGGGCCACCATTACATCTATAACCACAGATCTGAACTCAGGACCTCATGCTTGTTCTGAAAACATTCTAACTGCCAAGCCTACTTTCCTTCCCTTCATTATATCCCTTCTGAAATTACTTTATTTCTAATATTTCATTACATTTATCTACATTTCCAATGAATATGCTTAATATTATTCATGTTCAAAACTTCTGATAGTAGACTTTCAACTATTGTTTTTCTAATTTAAAATAAGGATTATCTTAATGACGTTCCATGAACATAATAACTAATGTATTTCAACATCATTCAAGTGCACTTCCTCCTCCCTTAATGTATTTTCCCTTTAAAATGCACAAATCCTGTTGCTAAAGTTATCGTAACTATGAAAGGACAGATTATTTTTATTATCTGGCAATTATGAAATATACCTTGGCATTCATGAAAGCATTAAATAAAAGAAGACAGGCACTTGTCTTAACTTGCATAATTGTTTTTGCTCATGGCTCCACTATGTTGTTCTTATAAAATGAGGACCAGGGGAAGAGCAAGTGCAGATAACTAAAGGACAGCAAATTGACTGTGACCAACCTTGGCTACATAGCAACACCCCAATCATTCATGAGTGACTTCTATAGTAAGAAAAGGATAAATGCTTTAATCATTTCCAGTTACAACATTTTACTTTCTTGATTTAAGAAGGTTCAGGCGATTGGACTGCCTTCCCCAATATAGATTTCCTTCAGGTGAGAATGCATAAACACCACCTGATAAAAATTGATGATTTAATCCAATACTGCATTTTCTCTGTTACAGACAAAACATGGATGCATACGCCTGAAGCTTTATCAAAACATTACATCCCCTATAATGCAAAGGTAAAATAGTTATTAGGATATTGTCTAATTTTACTTTGTTATGTGTTGTTTTGAATAATTGTGCTAATTTTAGAAAAATTGCTAATGCTATCAATGTTTCCTGGTAAGTGGTCTTTGAAACTAATTTGACATTGCTTAAATAAGTAAAGTAACATTACTTATTCAATTCATTACTTATTAAATGACTTATTAAAATCATTTTAATGTCTAAATTAATTTTTAAAAAGTATACCTTTTATAGTTTCTTGATCTATGTATTTTAATTGATGCTTTTTCTTATTATGAGTTGGACTCTTATTTAAGTTATTTTGCAATGTCATAGACTCTGGGAAATTAACTTAAAAATTGACTTTCTTTAAATGCATTTTAATATTGTGGTTCATTGAAAACAAATAAAAACTAATCTGGGAAAGTGACATGCAATTTTAATGTGTAGTTGGAATCCAAGAAAATAAGCAAATGAAATGGAAAACATAAAAGCATAATTTTTTTTTTCATTCTTTCCTGGATTACTGTGTTTTGATGAGGCAGCCCAAACACTGCTGCATGTGCCATCGTTTTAAAGATTGGATCTGCTGTTTGAAGGGACATAAATTGTAAAAGGTACATTAAGGAGAGATGAGACATTGTATTTAGCAAAAGATATGAACTTGTTTACAGAAAAATCTGATTAGAAATTTTGCAGAGGCATGAAAAAATGTAATATTTGAGATTTTTTTTTTTTGATTTTCGAGACAGGGTTTCTCCGTAGCTTTTTGGTTCCTGTCCTGAAACTAGCTCTTGTAGACCAGGCTGGCCTCGAACTCCCAGAGATCCGCCTGTCTCTGCCTCCCGAGTGCTGGGATTAAAGGCGTGCGCCACCACCGCCCGGTAATATTTGAGATGTTAAATATTGGGTTAAAACAAGCTCAAATTGCTGGACTTTGAAGACAACATGGAGGGCATAGGAAAGTTCAATATTCAAAGGAGAGTTTATGGTTTTTATAAAAGGTTAACAAACTATCCTCCATGATATAATGAGCAAAGACTCAGGGATTATTTTAGAAAATAAAATGAAAAACGTTATCCAGCAGAATATCAACTGTGCTTAGTGGGACCCTCAACAGTGCTGGCTCATGTCCCTGTTGACGAAAAGACATGTATAATAGGACTGAGGACGAAATTACCACAGAATGTGCAACTCAGCACTGAGATTTGTTAGGGACAGAAAAAAAATATGATTTCATAGAGAAATAAAAATGTTCTAATACTTCCCATGCCTCAGAAATAGTCCTGAAACTGCTGTATGCTTATTAATTTCTCTATATGATTGGTATGAAGGCTGATTGCCACTGCTTATCATAGTTCTTGAACCCTGAAAAAAAATTATTACCTATCCTGCTGAGTATTTATCATAAACAGCATGTGATATATACAAAAACATATCGCTTAAGACAGCTATTGTTATTTTAGGCTGCACAGTCAGACCTTGACAGTCATACCACAGTTACATCCTTTAGGTGAAGCTATCAGGGCTATTTCACCTTTCTGTAAGGAAAATGCATCGTATTGGAACTCTGGTTTGTTAGTATTGGGAGACTCTGTTCTAATTAGAACGACCTTTTATTTTAGTACTGCAGGGGTACTGCGGCGATGGAGATCTGTTATGTAGCCGGGGTTCAGTTGCTTGTGCTGTACCAGACAATAACTGTAAAATTACTGGCACTAATGAAAAACTATAGAGCGCTTCCCACACAGAGACCAGCATCAGTCAATGCACAGGGTTTTAGCGGCAGGGCCGCACACAGAGACACTGTTTAATAAATGAATAAATCACTAGGTGTTATTACGTTCACTTAGAGAGAGAGCACTGCTCTTGTTCTTTATGCAGCTTTTTATGGGAAAGCAGGTTAGCCTCATCTGTTTAATTTTACCTAATCTGTGAGGATATATATCACGGGAACACCAAGTAGCATTGCAGCAATTGAAGAGCATTCATTTCCCTTCTCCGTAGTGCTTGTCTTTTTAGCGAACCTATTTTAAAGACGTGTTCTCTTCTTGTTAGGCCATTTACCGTCTGAAAAGTCAGTTCATTTTCACAGGAAGTGCTTTAGTACAGCATGGGAGATGACAGACCACGGAACTAGACTGCCTTGACCTATAGCCTAGCTAAAAAGTTTAGCTATGTATCACTGGCAAACCATTTAATTTTTCTGTCCCTGGACTATGCATTCAAGAATAAGGGAGTCAATAACAGTAACTTCTTCTTTTTTTTTTAATTGAATTTTATTGAGCTCTACATTTTTCTCCACTCCCCTTTCTGCCTTTTTCCTCCCCTTCAACCCTCTCCCAAGGCCCTCATGCTCCAAATTTACTCAGGAGATCTTGTCTTTTTCTACTACTCATGTTCGTTAGATCTATGTATGCCTCTCTTAGGGTCTTCTTACACCAGTAGTTTTGATATAAAAAGAAGGTAGATGAAGTTGGAAACAACATATAACATAAAATAAATCCCCAATAAATATTAGCAACCATGTACTAATTATTTTTACAAAACTTATTCTTTTTCACAAAACTTATCAAAATGACAGTCCTATAGTCGGTTTTTATTATAAATGATTTATGTATCAATGTCGAACATTGCACTGAAGTATATTTCATTCAACCCTTATAGACACAGGAGACTATGGTACTGGTGAATTTTTACATGACTTCTGTTACTATCGATGTTTCTGATGGCCTTGTATACTGAATAGCAATGTTATCATAACTTTATGTTAGGAAACAAATAGTGAAACACTGAATATTTTGCGCTATTAGTTGAGAAAGCTGAAAAACTGAGTTTTGTGTTTTTACAAACTGAATGTGATAATAGGGTATGTATGCATGATTTAAATGCTTACTGTATATAAGGCATTGTTGGCTAAAGCTTTACTGAATGTTGGTATACCCCAGAGCTTTATAGAAAATGCTTATATTTGTGTAACATCTATTATCATCAGTAAGCACGATAGCCAGAATAAAGGTCACAACATGCCCTTGTTTGGTTTCCATTGCTGTGGTAAACTGTTGACCAAAAACAACTTGGGAAGGAAAGAGATTATTTGTGTAGTACGTTTCAGCCCACCATCAAGGAAAACCAGGGCAAGGATTCAAAGCAGGAACCAACCAAGAGGCAGCAGACCATGGAGGAATACTGGCCTGTTCCCTGTTCTCAGTTTGCCCTCTCGTACTACACAGAACCACCTGCCTAGATCTGGCACTGCTCACAGTGGGCTGACCCCTCCCAAATCAATCATCAATCTTGAAAGTGTAGCTCAGACATGCCCAGAGGCTGGTCTCATGGAGGAGATTCCTCACCGTGGTACGCTCCTCCCAGGTGACTCCTGCTTATGTCAAGTTGACAGAAACCAACCAGCACATACCACGTTCTCTGCCACTCACATGACCCTCGTGGGAAGTTGTAAAGACTCAGAGAATAGTACGTCACCCCTCTGAGGCTGAATTCCCAAAGTTTACAACAGGGAGGGCCGTTTCCATCCAACAGGTGTGGCAGAGTAATTTTAGCATGAGCACAGTGAAGAAGGCACACATTGAATGCAGCTGGAATACTACAAGTACTGAGACAACGTATCAAAGATTGGTCAACCAAGTTGGATCATTAGAATTGCGTTGGCTACTTTTATGTCAATTTGACACAAGCTGCTTATTTTAAGAGGAACTCTCAATTAGGAAAAAGACTCCATAACATTGGCTCATAGGCAAGTTCGTTGGGAATTTTCTTGATTAAGGATTGATGTAGGAGTGCCCAGCTCAGTTTGGGTGTCAACTCTGGGTAGTTAGTCCTTAGTTATATAAGAAAGCTGACAGAGCAAACTAGTAAGCAGAGTTCCTCTGTGACTTCTGCTTTGTTTCTTGCCTTGAGTTCCTGCTGTGACTTCCCTCAGGGATATGGGATATGATCTAAAAGTTGTAAGATGGGAATAAGCCCTTTCCTCCCCCAAAGTGTTTTTGGTCATGGAATTTTATCACAGCAATTGATACCATAACCAAGACAAGAGGAATGATAAGCGGTGTGTGTGTGTGTGTGTGTGTGAGAGAGAGAGAGAGAGAGAGAGAGAGAGAGAGAGAGAGAGAGAGAGAGAGAGAGAGAGAGAAAGACAGACAGAGAATCATAATGGACCATCGAAATTAGAGGGCGCTGGAAGTTCCTGCCAGGTGCTGACCTTGCAGATCACAGGGGTAGAATTCCCTTCTTTCTCTGAGAAATACAAATTTCATCTCTGTTTTGTTCCCAGGATTTTTCAATTGCTTGCGTCAGGCCTGCCTTGATTATCTAGAGTAATTGCCTTATCTCTAAAGTATCAATTGAGTGTAGGCATAAAGCACTCCTACAAAATGATTTCCTCACAGTATCTAGACTAGAATTTGACTGAATATTGAATTATAACTTGGTGAGTTTGCACAGAGGACTTCTGCTCATAAGTCTCATGACGGACAAAACTGGAAAGGGAAACTGAGAAGGCTTTTTTGGATGACAGAAGAGTCAGTTAAGTCATAAACTAAACATACGGGATTTTAACGCTCTCTGCAATTCCATGAGAACTAATCTTGACCAGCAGAGGAACTCATCAGACCTCCTAGGAAGTCATCTTAATGGCACAAGCATTAGTAATAAGTTTACAGAATGGTAGGAAATAATAAGTCATAAAATAAGGTGATAAACATCAGGTAATAATAGATGCAACACAGGAACAGATAGTATACTGAGAACAGGAATATGACTACTTTCATAAAGGCTGAAAAAATAGTGTTGCTAGAATATTGCCATCACTTCACCTTTGGCATGCACCGGTTTTATATTAAGGAGATTAATTTGACATAAATGTTTTAGAATGGCAGTTGTGCCCTGTGAAATACATGATAACATTCATTTGAGAAATCTTTAATTTTTAATTTTCTACTTGAATATTCCTGTCCCTTTAATTTCTTTTTAAGAATGCATTTTAGTTTCACCTCCATTCATTTTACAAAGTAACTATAAAATTTTGTTCTTGATCTTTGTATTGAAATCATTTTGAACCACACGTGGATACAGAATAGCAGGTTATTATTGAATATGTGTCAGTTTATGTAAGGTTCATTAGTTCTGATATTTTATTATGTGTCGTGACAGCATTAATGCCAATTCACTGGAAATTTATCATCTGTATATTCTGTAGCAACGCTTTTAGTTTACAGGTTATAACCTAAGGAAAAAGAATACTGTGTATTCTGTAGCAATGCTTTTAGTTTACAGGTTATAACCTAAGGAAAAAGAATGCATTCTGAGATCAATGTGGTGTAGATAATCGGAAGCCCGCCTTTAGAGATAGAATAAATATAAAAAGGAAGAAACTCCCAGAATGCATGTGGCAAACACGTTTTTGTTCTGCAGAATTATGCTCTATAGTCAAGGAATTCAAAAGCTCCTGCTTTCCAGTTGTGACCTATAACCTGTTTTTCAACATACTAGACCAGATTTAACTAATTTAAAGTACAAATCAATAATTGGGTAAAAAATCTGCCTATTGAAGCAGCTACCAATTTTTAGAAAAATGTCTCTCATTATAGCATTAGCTGGTCTGGAACTCACAGAGATCTGCATGCTGCCTGCCTCTGCTCCCTGAGTGATAGCATTAAAGGTATGTGCCCGATAGCCATATGGTGGTATACTCACAGTAGAAAGGATGGTTAACAAGTTTAATCTCATTCCCTCACTGAATATGGCATCTCACGACAATCCTTCAAATACTCATGGGGTTACAGGGTGATGAACAATGTACAAGACAATGAAGGGCAGCAATGAGCTCTGACAACTTAGTTGCCTTGTTTAAACGTTTCTTTTTTCCTTTCTCCTTCCCTCCCCTTTCTTCTATTCTTCCTCTTGTTTTATGAGATCGGGTCTTGCTGTTTATGCCACGCTAGCCTCAGCCTGTAACACTTGTCTCAGGCTCCTTAGCGCCTCGGATTATTAGTGTGCCTGATTTCTGAGACACATTTTTATCTAAAATTGACCATAAGTAGCTAAAAATATATTCACTGAGTTCAGGCCAGATGTGATTGCTACTTGAATGATATTAGGGGCTAGAGAAGAGTCACAGAGTCTGGACACATTTTGAAAATAAGGCTGTCAGGATCTAAAAAATGGATTTTATGTTCACCACCTATTGCTATAATTAGAACATTAAAGCAGAAACTTTCAAAGACATCACCCATAAGGAAGCTGCATTTCTATGTCCTCCCATTTCTGACAGAGGAGCGCTAGGTTGTCTTTTCTATGAAGGTGGAATACTGCCAGATTTTCATCTCAATCAGTTTGTTATGCTATTCAGTAACAATGATTTCCTGAATAAAGACTTGTGAGAAATGTTTCATATAGGACATTTATTAAATTTTTTATTTTAAAATGCATACCTCTTCTTGAATCTTCATGCCTTAATACTTTTATTAAATGTTTATATTTAGGATATGTTCAAAGGGTACTAGCTCTTGTAGACCAGGCTGTCCTCAAACTCACAGAGATCCACCTGCCTCTGCCTTCCAAGTGCCGGGATTAAAGGTGTGCACCACCACTGCCTGGCTAATCTATAAGTTCTTATTTGGCTTCAAAAACAAATATAAAGAAACAGAAAACAAAATCAAGCTAAAAATGTGTATATATATATATATATATATATATATGATATTCACATTACACACACAGACACACACACACCACATCTTGGCTCCTGCTGTTTGAAACTTTTAGCTAAATCCATTTAAAAGGATTTGGAATAGGAAAATAAAAACATAGATATGGAATGTGTTCCCTTTGCACCCCACAAGAATAAACATTGTACCCTGAACTCCACTGCTGTTAAAATTTTGTAGTTATAGTTAATGAAACCCATTACAGTAATTGGAACAGCCACTTTGCAACCTATTTTGGTTGAAATTTCTACTTTATTAACTCAAATCAGATTGATGTGATTTTTCTGTTTTTTTAAAAAATATTTTGTTGAAGAGCTTCCTAATTACATGGACCTCCATAGTTGATTATAAGTTACAAACAAGTGTAGAAGAATGTATAATTTTATTTATCAATCGATCATCTATCTATCTATCTATCTATCTATCTATCTATCTATCTATCTATCTATGTTTGTAACTTCATTGGGGAGAAAATATATAATGTCTGCTACTGTATCAAAGAAAAAGGAATCAGGGCTGAAACATGTTCATACTGACCTCTGTGGAACCATTAACACTGTGGAAAAGTTATACTTACGGAATATATTTCTAAAACACCCAAAATGGTCTAGAAATCTAAATTATTAAGATATTTCAGAGTAATTTTATAATGCCTATGAGAATTTGCCAAGTTTTCTGGTTGTGACGCAAGAAGAATGTAAAGAATTAGTGTGCAAAGTTCAGAAGTATTTTCTATAACCCATCTCACTTATTTAGCTATGAAATTTTCATTAAAACATGGGATCCAATAATAAATTCACCTCTGCAAAAGCTTTCCTATTTACTGGAATTTTAGACTTGGTCTTTGGTGACGTGAGTTTATACAATAAGTTTATTCTAAACATTTGCAAACAGAAGGATGCTTATGTAAATTAGCTGCTGTTTCATTTTATCCAATGTAGAAATGTTATAATTCTGTAAGAATTCTAGGTAATTCTGCTTCTGCAGCCATAAGCCATGTTCTTTATGTGATATATCAGCACTGATACACACTTAAAAAGAATGCAGAAATCTCTAAAAGGCTATTTCCCCTCCCTTTGTAGTGGAAAGTTATGAAGTATTTTAATACTAAACGCTGAAAATTAATATGGCCATCATAATATACCTGGATGTTTGTTGTTGAGCAGTGATCCTGTAGGCCGTATGATTGTTAGATAAAAGGCAAATTCAGAAATCAAAATGACAGTAGGCTACGTATCTTCTCAGTTCTTCAGACAAGATAATACATCAGTGGAATTCCTGAAAATTCAGTTTTTTAAAGAGGGTATTAGTTGCCCGCCAGGTTTTCTCACAATTACTGAAATAATTAGCAAATTGTAAAGCTCAATTATTGTACTATTATTTTACCTCTGAAAATGCTCTAAACAGTGTTCCAAAGTTCCTAGAAACTGAGGCAGAAGTGAAGCCGTTCATTCCAGTTATTTGCTGCCGCATTGAACTATGCATTGCTTTGTGTATTTAAAGATATCACATGTGCTACAGATGCAAAGGTATTGGGTTTGTTACTCTAGGTCTATCATTTTCTTGAGGAACCTATTCTCCTTGGAGGGATATGTTGCTCAACGGAGATATAGTAGCGAGGGCCCAGGACCTTCCCCAAAGCAATGTGCCTTACCCTCTCTAAGGAGAGGATGGGGGTGGGGTGGGAGCATTTGTGGAGGGAATGGGAGGAGGGGAAGGAGTGGGAACTTGGATTGGCATGTATAATGAAAAAAAATGTTTGTTTTCTTCTTTAACAAAATAAAGAAAGAAATTTATTTTAAAAGAAATATGTAAAAATTTAAGAATATAAGGACATTTCAGTGTATATAAACAGCATGTAAGTTTAGTTGATTAAAATGTCTTAATTTCAAAAAAAGAAAAGTGTCTCTATGAAACAAATGAAATGTATTGTCGATTAGTGTAGGTAAAGAAACTTATTTGTCTCTGTGAGTTCGAGACTAGCCTGGTCTACAAGAGCTAGTTCCAGGACAGGCTCCAAAACCACAGAGAAACCCTGTCTCGAAAAACCAAAAAAAAAAAAAAAAAGAAACTTATTTGTGGACGAATTAATATTTTTGAGAATGGCACGAATTAATCTTCTCCTTAAACGTCAAACCGTAGAATTCTGAAGCTGGAAATGTGAATCCAAGGAACTGAGCAGAAAGCAAAACAGTGGGGCAGTGCTTGAGAAATGCCACACACATTGGAGGCTTTCCTGGAGATTATTTCAGGAGTTGTTTTGATGAGTGGCTAAAATCAGCATCTGCAGCATCAGAAACCCTGGGCAGGAGGTGAGCGTTCTGTGGCAGGAATGAGATTTGAGAGGTGATGCTAAGGAGGAGAAGCTGTCATAGAAGGTGAAATACACAGGGCACATGTGGGTTGAGGGAGTGACAGAAATTGAGTCAGAATCAGCATCCTTAATACATTCCATGGCCTCCTTTCAAATACTACTTCAGTACCTATGACTCCGCATCTTTGAATTCAGCCAACAGAGGCAGGAAACTATTTTGGGGGAACTGTACTGATATATAGCTTAATTTTTTTTTTGCTCTTGTTCTCTAAGCAGTACGAAATATCAAGTGTTACCATAATATTTAGATTTTATTATAATATATGTAATCTAAAATGAGGCCAGGGAGTGGAAGGATACGTGCATCCTATAAATAGGCCTCTTGACCTGAGCGGGTTCAGTGATAGCTATATCTGTCTGTGCCCTGCACCCCTCCTGTGAGCACTAAGGGGTAACTGCCGTGACTAGGAAGACAGCAGGGGGGAAGCTCCCTCCAGCTCTGTCCCTGCTGTCCTGCTTCCATGGTTTGAGGGGAGGCAGTGGCCAGCTCATCCAGGCACAGCAAGGCTCTTTAGAAGGTAAGCTAAGGTCCCAGCTCATGGTACTCGCTACAGTTTTTTTTTTTTTTTTTTTTTTTTTTTTTTTTTTTTTTTTTTTTTTTTTTTTGGTTTTTCGAGACAGGGTTTCTCTGTGGTTTTGGAGCCTGTCCTGGAACTAGCTCTTGTAGACCAGGCTGGTCTCGAACTCACAGAGATCCGCCTGCCTCTGCCTCCCGAGTGCTGGGATTAAAGGCGTGTGCCACCACTGCCCGGCTCTCGCTACAGTTTTTGTAGACATTTTAGAGAAAGTAATCTTTTATCTTCTAGGCAGTAAACAAATACATGTTATTTTAAATCACACCGAAGTTATTATTTTCTCTCTTCCAATGGCATACGATATGGGAACCTTCATCTCCAAATCAATTTTACATCTAATTTACATTAAAAGCCACCTGTGGTTTCCCTGTCGCTTCAGTTTCTGGGAAGATGTTTATTGGAGGAGAAGTGGAGTGGGGATAGGGGGAGGGGAGTGGGGGGAGGGGGCAGTATGTGGGAGGAGGGGGAGGGGAATGGGAAACGGGGAGCAGTTGGAAATTTTAATTAAAAAAGAATAAAAAAAAGATGTTTATTGCCACCTAGTTTTGTTCTTTTCGTTACGTTTTTGTCGGAACGAAGTGCTTTTCTCCTGAACTTTTAATATCACATCAAGGAAGTCAAAATGGATTTCATGTCAGTCCCTTTGTTGGTCCGATAGCATGGACCCTTTGAACAACTGAGAGAGTAAAACAGAAGAAATGAGAGCCTTTGAAGACCTAAAGCCTTGGTCTGGGAAACTGTTACAGAGCACAGAGAATAAAATGTCATGTATGTGTAAGTCAGCCATTTACATTAGCGCGTCGATAATTGGTTCTATTTTCCAAGAATAATAATGTTGTGCCCGAATATGATGCATACTAATGATTAAGATTTAGGCAGTTCAGAAAAACGCAGAAGTATTAAAATTAACGTATTGCAGCCGGGCGGTGGTGGCGCACGCCTTTAATCCCAGCACTCGGGAGGCAGAGGCAGGCGGATCTCTGGGAGTTCGAGACCAGCCTGGTCTACAAGAGCTAGTTCCAGGACAGGCTCCAAAACCACAGAGAAACCCTGTCTCGAAAAGCAAACAAACAGAAAAACAAAAAATTAACATATTGCTTCTAATTCTACCAGGCAGAAATCACCCAGGGTTAACCTTAAGCTAATGATATTTCAAGAACTCCATTCTATACAAATGTGCAACAGTGGGTATATAAATCAGAAATGACTTTAAAAATAGGTGATAACTCTTAGCAGTAACCTTGTGGGCACATTCTGACCATCTCATTAACTCTCACAAAGAGCCATGAGAATAAGAGTCTTAATATTTATAATTGGAGAACTGAATTGTAACATCGATCAAATTGTAAGTCGGAAAGTGAGGCTGAGGTTGAGTGGACATGGAGAAAGAACTAGCTTTATAAATAAGTTATAATAGACATGTTAAAATAAAGACATGTGACTTGAATTATCAGATGAAAAATTGAAGTTACTGAATTTGAGGTATGCATCTTTTGTCAGAATGGCTATTAGCTCTGGGAAGATTACTGGAAGGTGAATTCTGAGAACTCGCCCTCTGCCCTGCTTCTCGTGACAATGTGCACATACAAATGATAAACAGTGTGAAGTTTCTCTACACTCTTGTCTTCCCTGCTTATTTTACTTGATCTTGTCAGGATTCATATCAACTACATTTACTTCTGAAAGCATAATTCCTTATTATAAATAAAGAAGTGGACTCTATTTCACTTTCCTTAAGAACCATTTCTTGTCTGTGCCCAAGGCCTTGATTAAGTTTTTTCCTAAAGGAAAAAAAAAAAAAAAGACACCCAGCACCCTAGGTTCTGTGGGATATTTTCCATCAGAATGTCTTACAGCTGCAAGGCTGACTACTATGCCTTTAATAATCAATAAGGGCTCTTATCCTTCTTGACTGGTAAACAACTTTTGTTTCAAGGAGCGGGAACTCCATTGTATCATCAATGTTTTCCTTTTTTTGGTTATTTTCCAGGTTTTGGTTATTAGCCTGGTTTATCCTCCCTAGTGTGGTGCTTCCTCCTACCCTTGCTGGATGTTCTCACACACTCAAAACTTAGCTCACTTTCCATCTCTTAATGGTTTTGCCCCAAGATCTCATTTCTGAGCTCTACCCTCGTGCATAATTCCTGAAGATATACTGTTAATAGAAGACCACGATATCACATAATCATGTCCCAGATCAGTCACGTGACCCTTTTTCAGTAAGTTTATTTCCCCCATCTTAGCAGAGTTGCAACTGAGCGCTCTTGGCTTCCTGATTTGCTGAGTGCATTTTTGACATAATCAAGAAATCGAGGCACTGCATATGAAATAATTCTCTTCAGACCTCACTTGACCCATCAGCAACATGACCTTCCTACTGAGTTCTCCTTGAGTTTCCTCGGTCCTCATGCTGCTGCGTCACTTCTGACAGGTGCTGGAAGATTGATGTTATCACAAATAGCAGACACACTTGTGTGAACTTAGCCTTACTAGCTCTAGTGAACTTGAATGGCTTTGTGTCCTTCCCAGACCAATCTTTATGGAGGGAGGGTGAATTCATTGGCAGCCTATGTCACAGTCTTCTAGACTATGCCGGCTAATTCTAGAGGAAAGAATTTCTTTTCCTTAAAGGAAAAACAAGCTATTACCGGAAAGAGGAGAGTGACTACTCACAAACACTTTCTACTACCGTGATTAACTTTGCTCCGTCTTCTGCTTCCTCACTATTCAGCCATCTTGTCTTGAGATTACTTACGTATTGCTCCTTCTCCAGGAAGCTGCCACCAACAATCAACTATAGGATGGTGTTCCTCAAACTCTCTGCAGCTAAGTAACAGACTTCTTTGTTTTGTTTTAACAAAAGGGTCTTTCATGGAGAACATTTTTTCCTAAATCAATAATTTTCAGAAATCCTATAGAGACTAGGAAAACATACTCCTTGTCAAAATGCCTTCAGAATTTAGCCAGGGTAACTGTTGATGCCTGTCTCAGTCTTGCCGGCAGTTGGTTGGCAATTCATACTATTTGTGGTCTGCTGACTGTGCATGTCATGCCCATGGATTGCCATGCTCATTTCTGCTGTACAATACGATTTTGCAATAAATTCCATGCTGTTGTTATTTCTCTTCTTTTTCCAGATCATCTGTTCTCCAAGTTAGAAGTAGTCTCTTTATAGTGAGATTTAATTATTTTACCTACTGATGGTTGCCCTACATTTCTATCACTCATAGGAATGGTCGGTGTTTGCCTTCTCTGCTTTTCTCCTGTGCCCTTTTGAATATTTTTATTTTTTTTATTTTTCTGATGTAGGCTCTTTTGTTTTGTCTCATCATCTCTTTCTCATTCTTGCTTTCTTCGGAGGAATTGCATATACTGTAAGCATACCTGGACTCCACTTCTTTTCTTAGCAGAGTCTCGGTGGTCTATAGGTCACTTCTGGTTTTCTTCCTGGCATAGTTTGCGATCTCTTGTGTTTATATATTCTATCCTCATTCTTATAACCACACTCTGAATTATTTTAATTTTAATTTACTCTTTTAGAAGTTCATAGATTTATATGCGATTTATCTTGATCGTATACACTCCTCACACCCCTCAACTATCCACATGGTTCCCCATCACTCTTCCTCCAAACTTTGTGTTCTCCTATAATTTTTAATTAATTAATTCTTTTTAATCCACTGAATTCAGTTAGTGCTGTCCTTATGTGCATGGACATGAGAGTCATCCACTGGGTCCTGGGGAGCCTACTGGTTGCCACTGTCTTTAGACCATTTTCTTTTGACAGTTAGGATCAGATACTGGTTGTCTTCAAGTCTGAGCTCTTACGGTAAAGACTTGTACCTTAACGATCAGTGATCACTATGGTAATACTGGTGGATCCTGGTCCCCTGAAGAAATGGAAAGAACAAGCCATGTAGGACTATCTGTGCACTATAGTTCAACATCTAGTGTCTCTACCTTGACTTTTAACAGAACAAATAAAATGTGAAATAAAAAGCTGGAAACTTTTTCAGTATGTGATTATAAGAATGGGATAGAATGCTTAAACACGGAGATCACAGACACCCTTAATTCAGGTGGAAGGCAAGAGATACAGGCTAAGTGTGCAAGGAACAGAGAGGGTAGGAAGCCACCCATAGAAGTTCAGCAGGAAAAGGAAGCAGAATCTAGGTATGTTCCCAGTATACACAATGTTTCAGAAGAGTCCAAGAATGAAAAAGAGGTGGTGACATAAAATGGAAGAGGCTACACTGAAATATTAAAAATATTTAAAAATGGTAAGGCTGGAAAAGCAGAGAAGGCCAGTCTTTGCTCACCCCTCCTCCATGTGAGAAATGAACAATGAATGATAGAAATACGGCTGCAGTCACCAGGCCCAGTAACTGGGCTTCCTTGTACAAACTCTCTGAGCCTTCTTGGACTCCTAACTGCATCCTAAATAAATCTCAGGACACATCTCTAATGCACTAGACTCAGAAAATGAAGTCGTAATCTTCCATTTGGAAACACCCAAGACGCGAAAAAAGTAGCAAAATAGACCTGTGTTCTTTAAAAGGCAAAACTAAAACCACCAGTATACGATAGTTAAGGGCGGTTCTACTGTTGGTATACCAGATCCAACAAGTTTGGGTCTACAGAAAGCTTTATGTTTTAATCCAAAGAGCATGGGTTTGGAATCTCAGGAAGAGAAATTGAAAATGGGCTTCGTAATGTCACATAACCCTCTTACTTTATACATTTTAGCACATATAAATTGAAAATGGTGCCTTCTTTTAAAGGATTTTGGTATAATTTATATAACATCAGTACAATTTCTGGAATGGGATTTTATTTTTATTAAATGTTGAGTTTCCTTTTGTCCCCAGTTGGATATGAAATTGCCTCTGTGAGGGAAAACGTCTACAATATTAGCCAGTGCCGCAGCTTCGAATGGGATTTCAGACTACAGCAAGTTCATTAGGAGATCAGTCCTTGGCTCTTTGCACATTTTAATAACATGATCCTTCTAAGATTCAGCGTTAGGAAATCATAGAAGTCAATGGAATAGATACGCCCAGACTCTACTCCCCCTGCCCTGTCTTCTAGGCAGATTTTATCTGTGACAGAATCTCTCACTAACGATGACAGGAATGGCAGCTATAACTAATTACTTCCTAGGAGATTTGGGTTCAGAGAAGCGCAAATCATCCACCTCAGCTCCTGCAGGCTGAGATAAGAAACGGTACCTGGGTGGGAAGCACACGATGCAAGGGCCTAATCTGCCTTTAGTTGATCCTCAATTATAGGGCTCAATAATTAAGCATCTCAGTCTGGGTTTACTTCCAGTGACTGTGACATCATTTCTCCAGTTATATAGTTTAAATTACTTATCAGAATGATATTGCTGCACACCTGCTAACACAAATGTTTGCCAAGACCATGGTCCTCTCTCTCTCTCTCTCTCTCTCTCTCTCTCTCTCTCTCATCTATTTATATCTATCTATCTATCTATCTATCTATCTATCTATCTATCTATCTATCGTCTATCATCTATCTATCTATCTATCTATCTATCTATCTTTCTATCTATCTATCGTCTATCTATCATCTATCTATCATCTATCTATATCTATCTATCATCTATCTACCTATCACCTATCTATCATCTATCTATCTATCTATCTATCTATCTATCTATCTATCTATCGTCTATCTATCATCTATCTATCTCTATCTATCATCTATCTATCTATCTATCTATCATCTATCTATCTATCTATCTATCTATCTATCATCTATCATCTATCTATCTATCTATCTATCTATGTATCATCTATGTATGTATGTATGTATGTATGTATGTATCTATCTATCTATCTATCTATCTGTACTGTTAGCAAATAAATTACTTCCATTTGCAAATATTCAGAATTTTAAGAAGGATTAGAGGGACTTCTAGGGAAAACTAGGTGAGACTGAATAAGCTCAATTATTGAGATAGAGAAACATCTGCATGATTTTGATTAACATATCATTGAACTTAATTATTTCCTAAATGTACAGAAACAGTGAAGAATAAATCTAAGCCACTCCACTCAGTAGAATGGCCTTTTCTTTGACCCTCATTAGAGAATGAAAATGCTTTTTGTTAAGATTCTGTCAGGTGCTCCATCCATGAAGTCCCATCAACAGGACTACCTAAAAATGAACTAGAAAGGCTAAAAACATTGGACATGCCAGAGCAGATAGGGAAAAGCCCAAAGGCTATGCAGAGAATGGCAGGCAAGTAAGGAATGCTGACACTGGGAAAAATGGATTTCCCCAGCGAAAAGCACACCAGTTGGTTATCCACTACTGAATGGTCAGCTCTGAAAACACGCATGCACAAGTAGCATCACAGAGACTTAATATATTATATTAAGGAATACATATGGACACTACATACATACAAATAATAGTAATTAATCAAAAAGAGGTCATGAACTTGAAAGAGATCAAGGAAGGATATATGGGAAGGTTTAGAAGGAAGAAAGGGAAAGGACAAATGTACTTATCTCAAAAATAAAAAATGGGATAGCATATTAAAAACTTAAGTTAGCTTTTTATCAGTTTTACCATAGCTTGTTTCATAGTGAATATGTCTTTATAATTGTGTATCTTTTATAGTTTGTTTGATTTTTAGTTTATAAATTAATAGTATTTTAACTGAGTTCCAAGAAGTAAGTTTGTGATTCCACCATACATGAACAGCAAGCCGTAAATGCTACTTTCCTTCAGTATACACTGTCATGTGAGATCTGTAAAAAAATGCCTTCCTCCCAGTCTCACGGAACATCCCATTGTAAGGCTTATACATACTTGTGTGGTTGAAAGGATAACCATCTACTCAAAGCAAAGCAAACAATACATAATCAGAGAAATGTCATACACAAAAGTATCAGACACCTAAGCATATTCTAACCCTGCTCCCTGGGGTCCTTTTTTAGACACAAGATTAATCTCCAGTTATTGAAGCAACAACATATGTAAGAATTGTTTTTGCTTTACAAAACTTTCACATTTCCATGCATCTAGATAATATTTAAAGAACCAGTAGGTATTATCTTAGCAGTGGAAATAAGAGAGTCGTCATGGACAGCATTCCAGAAGCATAGCAAAACATGACACAGTTTGAATACTCTAAGTTTGGGGGGAGACTATAATTTATAGTAACATACTGAGTTCATAGAATGCTACCAACACAATGATTCAGAAACACAACACAATACTTGAACTTGAGAAAAAGCATAATGAGCTGCTGTAGCAGATATCTCTTACCACTGGGCGTCAAAGTTTAAGCCCTATGGAGTATTTAAGTGTCTTCTGTCTGTGGTGTCATTAAAATGCCAACATTTAGAACAAAGTATTTTGCACTGACCCAGCAAGACCTAAGTACAAAGACCAATCTAAAGGTCTTCCCTGTGCCCCTTCAGAAACTTACTGTGAACAGGAAACAATATTATTTAAATATGTTTAATTTTTGACACTTATATCAGAATAAATTACCTTTTTCAAGCTTCAGCATGGTTAAAGATGAAGATGCTGTCTCCCTCAAAAATTCCTCCTTGCACAGGAGCAGGTAAAACTGAACTTATTGAAGAGAAGGTGCCAGACATGGAATTTTTTTCATGTTTTCTTTGCACTCTGGAGTCAGTACAATATTTCTCCTCTGGCTGCTCTAATTTATTCTTCATCCAGGGGTTTTAATCAATGTCTGAAGTTAGAATTTTCTAAGTAAATCTTTATATGGGCATGTATCTCTGTGTGTGTGTGTGTGTGTGTGTGTATGTGTGTTTAGTACCCAGATTTAGGTACTATAAATTATTGTATCCTTTAGATCCATAGACAAATATGATTGTCTTCATGCTTACAAAAATTTTTTCTCATAAATAATTTTCACAAGATTTGGGGAAACAGAAAGCTACACTTTTCTGAATGACAGACCACTTCCTTTCAAGTGCTGAACAGCAAGGGTTCCCAATATTATAATGCATGTGTACCTCAACCTGACCTCATGGTAAAATGTCTACAAAGTAATGACAAACCTCAAGCAAGGTTTTTCTGAGAAACACAAAATGTCAACATCATCAAGTACGGTGTCCTCTCTACCCTTGCAGGCTTCCAGATCTTTGCCAAGGGCTTTACTTCTCGTTTGTGTTATTGCATTCCAGGGAGGTAGTCAGACCGGTACCATTATTCTTCACTGAAAGTTATACAGTTTTTTCATGTATAAAAATAGAAGGCTGGCCTTTTCATACAGGTAATGTTTCTTTAGATTCTAACCTGTACGACACAAATGCTTGTCTCTGCATTTTGCCTTCTCTGGGTTCAGAAGTTGAAGAGTAGAGGAATATGTAGCATAACTTTTACATTGTTAGACATATGTAGAGTTAGTAAATTATTATATAGACTGCTTTTATTTTCATTTTTATATTAAAGCAACTTTACAAAAAAGAGGGAAACTATTTTGACAGTGGTTCTCAACCTATGGGTCACAACCCCTTTGGGGTCAAACATCCCTTTCACAGGGTTTAAGACCATCAAAAAGTCATATATTTACATTATTATTCATAACACTTGCAAAAATAAGTTATGAAGTAGCAAGGAAAATAATTCTATTGTTGGTGTTCACCATAACAAAAAGAACTATATTAAAAGGTCACCATATTAGGAAGGTTGAAAACCACTGTCTTAAACGATTGAAACGCTCATGTATTTGGCAACATGTTGCCACATCCTGTTTCCTTTTTAGTGTGTTCACGTCCTTTCTGTAATACAGAAATTAGGGTGTGTTTATCATTACTTGCCTTACAAGAGGTATAGTAGTTGCTGACAAAGTGCAGCGTTCTTATTTAATGTGCAGAATTTGCTTTATTTGAACTTCAAGGAATATCAGTGTTTCTTAAAAATTATGGGATTAGTTTTAAAATGTCATTTTCTTGTTTAGTCCCTTTGCTTCAGTGGGTCTAGAAGGAGTCCAGAAATCTTTATTAGTTCAGGGTTCTTGAGAAACATTGGGAAAGACGTTTTCATGGTATTTGAAGGTCAAATAGCGAACTAAATGAAATACACAAGCGAAGTCAGTGTTCCCAATAGCAGCTACTTTTTCCCTCTGGTATTTACAGGAAGCTGATAAGGATGAGCAAAACTGAGAAGGGTGAGTTCAGATTCTTCCTCACGATCCCCAGCGGTGACAGTGCTAATAAGTGTCAGACTGTCCGAAGGTGATGATTGAGGAAGCTGAGAAGAAAATTGCAGGAACTGAATCCATTGCCCTGGTATCACATAGATAAACAAGCGTGGGAGACAACAGCCTTGTAATGTCACTGGGTGGTGATGTAAGAGGCCATTCCCATACTGTTGGAAAGAGTTCTCTTATTTTGCATAGTAAACATACACTACCACCAAGACTTTCTGAAGGGCTCTGTGAGCTTAAAAAAGAATTGATGGGGCTGGAGAGATGGCTCAGTGGTTAAGAGCACTGGCTGCTCTTCCAGAGGTCATGAGTTCAATTCCCAGCAACCACATGGTGGCTCACAACCATCTGTAATTAGATCTGGCGCCCTCTTCTGGCATGTGGGCATACATGGAGGCAGAATGTTGTATACATAATAAATAAATAAATTTTTTAAAAAAAAGAATTGATGGCATCAAAATTTATTGTAGTTATTCCCTGCCCTCATATATTTTATCCCAACTCCCCCTTTTTCTGAATTAAGAACTTCCAACCTGTAGGTTCTATTAAATTAGATAAGGTTAGCGGAGATTGGGTATTGATCTCAGCTGACTCCTAAAACCTAATTATGCTGTTGATGGTACCAAATCCTACCACCGATGTGGCTGATTATAACTCATTGGTCTCACACTCTCTCTGGATTGCATAGACAATCCTATGAGCTTCCTACTGCTTTTATGAAAATCCTCTATGTGCTTATCTGGATTGGTTATTATTACGTCTTCGTTTTGCAAAGAAGTAAGTTGAGGCTAAGTGAAATTAAATACCTTCCTCAAGGTTTCAGGTAGCAGTCAGCAATTTACTCAATTGTACAAGGTGTAATTTTGTTGGCTTGCTATTAGGAGAACTCTAAGTCCCCTTATCAGGCCTATATACTGATAAGACATTTCTTCTGTATTTTATAAATGATAGAAATCTTAACAAGGGGAACAAAGGAACTGATGGTACAGTCATCTAGAAAGTCACTTTCTGAGGACTGGATGACCCTTGTTCTATATCTAACACGTGAACAGACTCTTCCCCTGTCATGAATAATTCGTAACAGTCTTCATGAATATTTGGTCATGATGGAGAAGAGCATGTGCCCTGTGATGTTGCCCATCCAGGTGTATTAGCTAGGAAAGTCCTCCCTTCCTTCACTCCAGCCTCCCTTTCCCAATACTGAATGTACTCTCATGAGTTCCTGAGTAGTCTTTCCTACTTTAATCCCTAATTTAAAAATGTTACCCTCTTCAGAAAGGACATTTGTACTAATTTCATACATAACTTGTTGCTGTCCTGTTAGAATCCTAGTGCGCAGAGAAGTCTTGGCAGAGCAAAGACCAATTTCAGAGGTTTTTCCAAGATGCTAGTAATGGACAATGGATGATCTTACAACTGGACCAGTGCCTGTGAAAACAGGTAGAGGGGAAAAGAGTTGCTTCTGATGGTCATGGAAGGATGGTATCCCACAGGTGGTGTTAAATTTGTCATGGCATACCTCACTCTTGATGAGACAGCTCCTAAGGAAGCGATTGATTCTATCTAAAGGCTAAACAGTCATTGCCTAATTTATGAGGATGTATTTTTCATCGTGGACTCAATATTAACATAAACACTATGATGTTTGTTATTAGTGCTATACGAATGTAATGATTCTTCATTTTTTTCTGTAAGGTGATGTCTATAATCTAAATCCATGTGGACAAGACATTAATTACTGTTTGAAAGAGGAATTTACCTATGTCAACAGCAAACTTACGGAATATACACTGTTACCCATGTCTCTGAAGCGAGATGTTTTATTTTATGACAACTTTGACCATGTGCAGCACACGGAAGGGATGATGCAGAATGAAAATAAGATCTTTATTTGTACAATACATTTAAATTTTCGGAAGTTTAATGCTCTCTTGAGTATTTAAAATATCCATGGAATATAGCTTCTTAGAACTTTTAAAGACTATAGTATCCGGGCATGGTGGTATGTAGCTACAATCCTAGCAGTAAGGAGTGTTGACCAAGGTTTCTGTCTCACCTGGTCCTGCCTGTTCAGGCAGCTGTTCAGCCCCAAAGCAAAAACACAGAGGTCTACATTAATCATAAACTGGTTGACTTATTAGCACAGGCTTCTTATTCATTCTTATAACTTATATTAGCCCATAATTCTTGTCCTATGTTAACCATGTGGCTTGATACCTTATTTGGCGAGGCAGTCACATCTTGCTTCCTCTGCATCTAGGTCCTGACTGCAGACTGTGACTTCCTTCTCTGAATTCTTGTGGCCCCACCTCTACTTCCTGTGTCCCACCTATATTCCTGCCTGGCTACTGGCCAATCGGCATTTCATTAAAATACAATTGAGAGGGTACAGACCATTGTCCCACAGCAAAGGAGGCTATGGCAGGAAGATTGGTAATGTAGAGCCCCCATGGCTACATAGTAAGATCAAGGCCAGCCTGAGTTTTGTGAGACTCTGTCTCACAAAGAAAAAAAATCATTTAATAATAAGAACAATAGCAATAAAGGATATATTAATGAAATTTCCTATTAATTCTTAGTCCATTATTGCTGCTGTAGGTAAAGATCCATACACTGTAATTTATGATTTCTGAAGTCTTATCAGAGGAAAATCCAAGGCTAAGTATTCACATGTTTGGTGTCTGGTGCAGGATTAGTGACTTCTAAGCTATACCTTGAACTATGCATCCTCCAGTAAGAATAAATACTTTGTTCTTATTCGGGAGAGATGGCATGCCAGTAGTTGTCTTGAGTATAGTCTAGTTGTGTGATCAAAGCCCTCATGACCCCAGGAATGGCTCAGAGAATCCACTTCATTGTTGCTGTTTATGCAGCACAGGCATTCATATGACTGCACACAGGTCGAGGTCAGAGATACTCTTCTGCCCTTGCCTGCTACCTTGTGGGAGCCAGGAATTGAACTCAGGACTTTGCTATTACTTTTATTTACTACACCGTTACCTATTGAGCCATCAGACTGGTTCAACCTGTGAGCTATTTTTATATAAGTGCATGTATGTCTAAGTATAAGCATTAAAATAAAGACTTGGCAACTCTGCTTTAAAAACCTTGAACTCAACTGGCTCAGTGCATTTTTTTCCCAATAATTACCTTGCTGGGTTCAGTACAACAGAATATCTCTAAAGTCACACCAACAATAACACTTTGGAGTTCTAATCAGCGGCAATAACTCAGCTGTCACTACCCTGTACAATAGAAAAAAATGCAGTGACATCAAACTTCCAGTGTTAATAATACAGAGATAAGGAAGCTTTCTCTACAAAGTGTTTCTATTCTGAAAAGTAGAACTGACAAAAAGATGTTATGATCTGTACATTTGAAATGTCCTAAATGATTCTAGAAACAAATTTTTTTTTTAAAAAAAAAACCTATACATTAATCTGGATATAGAACTTTATACTAAATTGGACCATGTTAAATCTAAGCCTTCAGTTCTATCTAGCATCCATATCCTTTCCTACATAATGTGAATATGCATATGTGTGTCTATGTATACATGCACAGTATATACTCCCTGTGATGCCCTAATGTTGATTTCATATCCAAAACTTACCTTATGATTGAATTATTTATATTTATCTAGAAATAGTGAAGAACATTATTTATATAGGCAAATAAACAATAAAACGTAATGACAAAAGCAGTTAATGATTTTCTCTTTGATTGAAACTGGTGACTGCACCTCCAAGGAACTTGAAAATGGAAGGCATGTTGTGATAAAAGGAAGTCAGTAATGACAGAGAAGCCGCTTTTATCTTCACAGCGATTAGAAATACAAGATAAATAAATCTAGTAGATTATTTGACACTTCATGGGCTGTCAAACACATCTATCTGTGAATTCACAACTATGGCTGCTATTCAAAGTCTTATCACACGTATAAACAGCGTTTAAGACTCAGCATCGAATCCATGGTAAACTATTTCTACCTCCCAGCTGCTGTGAAATAAAAAATGCTTACTTTAGGAATGACTTCTAGGAACTGCGCAGGATTGTGTGGCTTCGTGTTATACACCTATTTCTACGTTTCTGGCTTACTTTCTTTGCTTTGTTCTTTTCCCCGTGTTTTTAATCCATGACTTTAAAAGTCCACGAATTTAAGCTACTTTAACTATAGTTTGATGTGAAGTAGTATTGTTTTGTTGTTTGCTTTCTTCTTTTAATCAGAAGCTATATCTTTTCTTTATATTGAAGGAGAATGCTAGCCCCATAGGAACCTTAGATAAGATTTCATGAACTTCCTCCGGTCTTCTCACCTCTCTTCTGAACTTCCTTGCTGCTTCTTGCTTCAAAGGAAAACCACTTCTTTTTGGACATTAAGTCCACATTGCTTCTCCATGATGGGCATTTCTCCCTACACCCCACCACCACCCCGACACCTGGCACCTGGAGGACAGGTGCTTCTGATCTTTTTCTCCTTTTCTTATCCCTACATTTCTTAGGGTTCAGATATTTTATCATCAATCTATATCACCTTTCTCTCATATTGAAACCAGTTACCTCCCCTGGCTCACCTGTTCATATATTGAGCATATTAACTCGTAGTCTATAGTCATTCCGCCACAAATAATTCCATAGGAGGAAACACCTTGTAATCTATAGATTATAACAAGTTATATGCTACTAGTGCAGGATCACATGTTCCTGTGCACTAATGATCTACCTGTCAATTAATTATATCTAACATCATGATGTAGTAAGCCAGGTGTGCTTCTGTGGCCACAATCTCATTTGCCCATTGACTTTTCTAGCTGCATGGTGAAGTTAGTGAAAAAACATTATTCATATGAAAAATGATAATCAAGAGGTCATATGTTTTGCCTTAAGTTAGTAAGTCTATCTTTCTATTTACCTATTGAAATCTATACACATAAATTAGGGGCATTGAAATTGTTTGTATCTTGTTTTTTAAATACTGTGCCTTTATTTGCAGTACTGGGTGGTTCAACAAAAGAAAGTTTTAAGTTTCAAACAATTTCCATTTGATGAACCATTGTGTCCCTTGAGCATCTCAGAGGAACCTCTTCTGTAACACATATAGCCAACTGCATCATCTTATTAAGGGGATCGCCATGTACAGTCCATTCATACACTTCATTTATTAAAGATAATTACAATAATCTCATAAATTAGATTACTAAATTTAGAAAAGAGGTTTCTTGACAAATGATAGCATTCAATATAATTATCACCTCATCATTTAATGTTATGTTTGGTGACGGTTTCAAAATTTAACATTTCATAAATAATATCCTGCATGTCCACTATATTGCTGACATATGTATGTATGTTCCAGTCTTTGAAATCTCAGATTTCCATTTATTAGATGCCTGAAATTATTCTAAGGGCATGAAAATCACCAGTAATACTGACTTGAAAAATGACCTTTCTCCTTTTCATTTAGCAGTATAAAAGCAAGAAAACATTTAATAACAATTGTTTTCCCCAATCTTCCTCAACTATTTAGTCTAGAACAACTTAATTAAGGAAACTATAAGGCTTTTATCTATAAAATAGCTTTCATTATCCTTTCTGAATGAGACAGATCGATCAAACACTAATTTATTAAATAAAGCTCTGTTGCCTTAATGGCCTGTGCGGTAATTGGGTATCTTGGCTAGATGTATTGCCGCTGGTCCTTAGAGTAGTACATGTAGACAACAGAGTCACCGAAGCACAAACAGGAAGACCTGTTATCCATTTAGGAAGATATTATTTTTTAAAATAATTGAGGCATATGCCGTTTGCACACACTTTATGGGGCATAGAATGATAAATCAAAGCAGGTATAGAATGAAGATTCCAATCCTGATCTCCATGGGGTCATAGACATGCTATTGTTCCCTGCAGATAAAGTTAGACTTTGTGGTATAATAAAAAGTCAGCCTGAGGTCAAAAGTTTACCAAAGCAACACATTTGACTCTAGTACTTACCCAGGGATTTGTATTTTTTTAATGTGGTTAAGTAATAAATTCCTCATATTAATAAGTCTCTGAATATTCAATGTAAGTGGAACAGAAGTCACCACAACCTTAATATCCCCCTGAATCTATTTTGTAGGATGATAGAACTGTTTAAAACAGTCACTTGCCCCACCTCGCTAACAACCCAAACGTTGTGCTCCTTCCTGCAGAGTTTTCATAGCCATAGCTTGGCTGATGAGCTCCTAGTAACGAGGGCTCCCCCTACACTAAGAGGATGCCATCAACGATCTGCAGAAGTCTTTGCCAACTTGCTAGCTATATGAAATGCTGTCTATTTCCAGATAAACAATCATGCTAAGAGAGCAATAAATCTCAGAGTCTCTGTTACGTTTTATTGAATTTGGTTTCCTTGAGCTTTGCTTGACGATGTGTCTTGCATTTGCAAAGTTGTTTCAACCTCAATATTTATGAGAGACTAGGTTCCAGAGCAGAGGAAAAATACAATTTATTTATCACTTCTTCCATGGAGTAAGCAGCATTTATGACTTCTGTGTTCACAGATTTTCTGAAAGGCATGCAGGGTAAGTCCTGAAATGGAGTGCAGATACGTACTCTAAACTTTAGGAACATTGATAAATGAAAATTCATAGATTCTAATGCTAGTTTATTCAAGCCTAGTCTTCGCTGTGTATAGCCTCATTCTTGCCACAGAACAGTGTGGAAAGCGGAGGAGAGCTTTCAGGGGTCCGTTCTCACCATCTGCCTTTTTCTTTATTGCTTCCGCGATGTGTACTCCAGGCTAGCTGACCTGCAAATTCCTAAGCGATTCTCCCGTCACAACCTTCCCTCTTGTCTTAGAAACAATGCAGTTATGTAAAAACAATGACAGCTGCTAGGTCAGACTTGTTATATGGGTTGTAGAGACCCAAACTCAGGTCATCAGTTTTAGGCAGACGAGCATATTTGCCTTCTGATCCATCTTCCCTGATCAGCTTTTGGTCATTTTTAGCTAAACAGAGTGAAGTTAATGCCAAGACCAAGTCAGATATGAATTTTATAGTAAAACTGATGGGCAAGAAATTGAATGAAATGGCGTGGATGTAAAAGACGTTTAAATTAAAAGTATGGGGCTGGGGGGATGGCTCACGGGTCAGGAGTGCCCGCAACTTCTCCAGAGGATGAAATTCAGTTCTTAGCACCCACGACCACCTGGAACTCCAGCTCCTGGGGCTCCAGTGCCCTCTGCTGGTCATTTTGGGCACTCGCGTTCCCATGACATACACTTGAACATACCCATAAGTAAAACTAAAATAAATCTTTTTAAAAGTTAAAAATACATATTATAAACTTTAGGCATGTTGATAAATGAAAATTCATACTTCACTAGTTCTAACTCAGCTCTTTGCCAAGTGTTTGGGTCACAGCTCCATTAATAAATGGAACTGTGCCTCACAAGTTTCATCTCAAAATCTATTTCTGCTGCGTGAAAACAGTCAGCTTGAATATGTAATATATTAATCCAACATGAAATGGAAAACAGCGATGTATCCCCCTTTTATGCCACAGTGCATGTCTGTATAATTAAAATGAAATTCTTCTTACATTTGGAATGACAGCCACTAATGAAGTTCTCAATTTTTTAGATATATTCTAATAAAAGCCTAAAGGTCTACATTAATACCAGGATTAGAAGTCTCAGAGGGTAGATGAAAAATGCACTCAGGAGCTGCCCTGGAATATATTATCATTGTTTTTTTTTTTTTTTTAAAAAGGTCAATAAAAAGAAGCATACAGGAGAGTTCAGACAAAACCAATTAGGCACCACAGTGAAAACCAAGTGGTGCAAATTAGCGATGAGTAATGTCAAGTGTTGAGAAGAAAGCCTAAATAAAATCATCTTTAGAAAGAAAGATATCTGAGCTTCAAAATCAGAAAAATAGCCAAATTGAATTTAAAGGTGTATGGTATTTGCCTAATTGGAACACAGGCCTGAATTGTGACCATGGATCAGGAACCGTTGCTCACTTTTACAAATGAGGGTGAGAGAGCTGGGTTATTAGGTGCCGAATCGAAACACCATACTTCAGCTTGTCTTCGGCTGATTACAAGGCAGGCTCGATGACGGGAGGTGGATCCAGTTGATCATGCGGAAGGAGAATGGTCTGCTCCCCAGGACACAGCTGCTTTTTAGGTCCTTGGAGCTTCAGTTTTTGCATCTTCTACCTTTAGTTCCAAGGATAGCTTCCTGGCAGATTTATGAATTCCTTGAAGCTTTCAGGTTTTGAGAATTAATCGTGTTGATTTTGAGAAAGGATGAACCTGACCCTTGTTTAAAGGAGTAAAACCCACACACTCTATCATAACATCACTCTGAGATCTAAACCAAAATGATACAGACATGAACCCATCACAGAAAGGACAGCTTATACTAGCTAATAGCCTAGTTTCTCATCCCCATTTGTAAAAGGTAGCAACTGTTGTGATCCACAGTCACAAATCAGGGTCTTGTTCCAATTAGGCAAATGCTAAATACCTCTAATGACAGCTTTTGCTGGAGAGGATGTGGAGCAAGGGGAACGCTCCTCCACTGCTGGTGGGAGTGCAAACTTGTACAACCACTTTGGAAATTGAGGTTTCTCAGAAAATTGAGAGTCAGTCTACCTCAAGAACCAGCTATACCATCCCCAGAATATACCCATAGGATGCTCAATCATTCCACAAGGACACTTGCTCAATGAGGCACATATCACTGTCTCGAAAACCCCCCCCCAAAAAAAGTGTGTTGTCTAGAAGTAGGATTAATAGTTCTTAGAATACTAATGGCTTGTTATAAACAACATTGAAAAATAATCTTATTTGTTAAAATCTATTATGCATCTAAGACCTTATTTCACAAGGCATGTGCTCAGATTCTCTGAAAACCAGAGTAACACTTTATGGAGGACATATGAATATGTGTAGTTATCCTAAATTTATGGCTCGCCTCACAATGTGTATTCAATTAAATTGCAAGGAATATTGTAAATAAATTATGAGAATTTTTCAAAAACTAAATATTTATTAAATGCAATACAATTTTGAGAGAGAAAAAAATGTGTGTGTGTGTGTATTTTGTAAGGGCCCTTTCTGCCTCCCAGCCAGAATCTAAACCTGATGACTTCAAGTGCGTCTTTTCATTTTTCTTGATTGTTCATTTTGAGTGATTGGTTCATCTTGTTTTCTTCTTGTGACGATTAGGTCTAATCATTTAGTCTAAATTAATTTCATTGACTGTACTCGCAATGCTGAAAATGTCGTGCAACTTGACGGTAAAAATGCAGGGACAATGGAGGTACTCCAATCCCACCTCATCATTTTAAAGAGGGAATCTGGGCATTGAGTTCTCCTGTTTATGAATGAGAAGACAGATGTTGAGAATTTGACTGTATACAACATGGAATTCTTGAATTCAGTTCATTGCCTGAAGATCAACCCAGAAGCCCGTTTGTCCCTACAGTGTTTTCAACGTATTTTATAAGAGATTAGATGGTCTAAACCTTAGCTAGTCAGGTGTGTATGGTAAAGAGAGTCATGTGATTCCAACTGTTAGCCAGATGTAATAATCCATGTCACTTCCCATTTTTTTTATAGTTTGCTTAAAGGAGCAGGAATAAATAGTGCATGTTTGTGAGAGAAAGAGAGTTTGGAGGGTTGGGATTCTTTCACAGGCTTTGTGGCCTTAGAAAGTTCCTTCATCTCTTTAATGTCCAAATTCCCTCTTTCAAATGATGAGGTGGGATTGGAGTACCTCTGTTGTCCCTGCATTTTTTCCATATTTTTTATTGATTGATTTTTATTGAGCTCTACATTTTTCTCTTCTCCCCTCCCTGCCTCTCCCCTCTCCACTTCAACCGTCCCCCAAAGCCCCCATGCTCCCAATTTACTCAGGAGATCTTGTCTTTTTCTACTTCCCATGTAGATTAGATATATGTATGACTCCTTTAGTGTCCTCATTGTTGTCTAAGTTCTCTGGGATTGTGGTTTGTAGCCTGGCTTTCTTTGCTTTATGTTTCAAAACCACCTGTGAGTGAGTACATGTGATAAGTGTCTTTCTGTGTCAGGGTTACCTCACTCAAAATAATGTTTTCTAGCTCCATCCATTTTCCTGCAAAATTCAAGATGTTGTCCCTGCATTTTTACTGTCTCATGTGGTTGAGACGTGGATTATGAAGCCCCTGCTTGTTGTTTTCTGTAAACATCCATTTTATATTCGCTCTCAGTTCCTTGGCATTTCTGCAAGGAGATGCCTTGCTTCGCTCCAGCTGCCCCAGTCCTGCCCCAAGGGCACCAGGCTGTGGAACTCCTGAAGCTGAAAAGGGCATCCTGCTGCCTTTGACTGAGAGTGATCTTTAGGCTCAGTGGGAGCCCTTGCAGCCAGCATAGGCTCTCCTTTGCAGAAACCAGGTCTGTTTGGGCTTGCATTTCCTAATCGTCCCTTAAAAGCACGGATCTACTGAAACAACACACCCCATATCTGTCTATAATAAGAGAATGTGATTTCATAGAAAACGCTGAAATAAAGTGAGAAACTTCAAATGAAATATATAAAAAATATAAGTCTATCAATGCTAAGCTTAGTTTTAATCCTCTACCAAAATATTTTGGACCTATTTTAAAAGGTGCCCTTTAGAGCAATCAAAGTTTAAATTAAAATCTATCTTTTTAGTGGCTCTATTTTAATTTATTTCTTTCAGGATCATGGTTTTGGCAATCAAGTAACAGATTTAAACCTGATCGAATCTGACCTTTCTTTAGCAACTGGCAGTGAAGATGCACATTTTAAAAATGACTTTTCCCGTGTTGCTTGGCACTGTAACATGGTAATTCAGCCAAATAAATCTATTAATTAAATTGGCTCTCTTGTCTACAGCTAAACTCCTAAGTTGATTGTGAAGCAAAAAGATTAAAAGGCGCTTTTTGTTTGCTTGTTTATTTTTTGAGACAGGGTTTTACTCTCCTGGAACTGGCTCTTGTAGACCAGGTTGGCCTCAATCTCACAGAGATTCATTCACCTGTCTCCGCCTCCCGAGTGCTGGGATTAAAAGCTTGTGCCATCACCACCTGACTAAATAAAAAGTGCTTTTTAAAAATCATTTTGCAGTCATGTCAAGTTGACTTAGAAGATTCATCCTATGATATTTATAGTCAGTGTTGTTGGATACAAGGCTATATTCCCATTTGCCTGTTTTTCCTCTGATCAGAATATCATTAGTTAATATGCCATCAATATTCTTTATTCATTAATCTTGGTCTTAAAGACTTTTTTATATTTTAACATGCTTTCCCCTTAACACTTATAGTAAATATATAGCAAAGATATACAATAAAGAGGAATATTTTAAATTTGAAGTAAAATGTACATTTTATATTTTTTGTTATAAATTAAGACCTTCGTGTGCTAGATAGTGACACATTTCTTGGCAGACTGGATAAACCCTTAGTTACTTGTTTTTAATTTTAACTTATTTACATTTTGTTTTACACGTTCATTTCTAGAGTGATAGAAGCAAACATAGCAGTTGAAATGGCTGTGTAGTGCTGTGCAACACTGCCCTCTACTGGTAAAGAAGCAAAGTCTACCACAAGCTTCAAAACAGTTCATTTTAAGTAATATTTGAAAAATGAGGGTGGAGTTCTCAAACTTTTCCATACTTCTGTACAGTGCTTATTGTGAATATAATGGAATGAAGGAATATCAACAAAAATAAAAGAACAGGAGAATGACGTCACTGAGCTCTGTGCCACTTTCATTCATTGATAATTGTATTTGATAAATATTAATCAAATATGACGGTTTAATATGCTCTTTAATAGTGCAGATATTTTATGTACTAGAAAACTTAATGAACATTTTCATACTTTCAATTTCAGTAGACTTTAGACTGTGAGATGATCACTTTTTTTGTTGTTTTTTTCGAGACAGGGTTTCTCCGTAGCTTTGGGGCCTGTCCTAGAACTAGCTCTTGTAAACCAGGCTGGCCTGGCCTCAAACTCACAGAGATCTGCCTGCTTCTGCCTCCTGAGTGCTGGGATTAAAGGCGTGTGCCATCACCGCCGGCATCTCACTAAACTGTAAATTTTCCATACATTGAACCTAGAGATCACGCATTTCCTCTGTGTAGAATATAAAATAACATCTATAGTTGTAGATATTAGAACTGTATTTATCAAAGGCATCTTGAAACATTAAAAAAGAGAAGGTATAGTTTTATGAGGAAAACATATACCACGTTGCCACACTTTTCAGCACAGACTGGGATTGCCCCAAACATTTTGGGTTTAGGTCAGTAGATTACAATAGATGGATCTTCTTGTTGCCTCCAACAGCAGTAGCAGCAAGCAACTGCATTGCTAACTCTGAGAACTTTATGGTGTTAGTGACCCCACCTTCTGTTCTTCCTATCATCTCTTCTGAGTTTGCACCCAAGACCTTTTTAGTAGCGGTGTTTCTGAGGAATCATAGCAACTCCTTGGGAACCCAAGATCTTTGCAGTCTCCGTCTTCAAGTCTTTGAGATCTTAATGTTTCCTCTCCTTCTCTGTTTCTGTCTCTGTCTCTGTCTCTCTCTCTCTCTCTCTCACACACACACACACACACACACACACATTCATATACTACCTACGACAGTTTCTTCCAAGCTCTAAGTTTGTTCACATAGTTATTGAATTCTACATCATTTTTAAAGAATTTTTTTTAAATATAAAATAATGGACTTCTTGATGATGCTTTCATATGTACACAGTTTCTCATTCACCTCCTCTTCTGCTCTCTCTGGCTCCTCCTGTTCTGAACAGCTTCCTCCTTCCAGATTCTCCCATTCTGCTTTTATGTTATTCTGGCTTCTGTGTAGGATTTTTATAATTTGTCCACATATCTCTGGGGTATGGTGTCGCACTGACATGTGCTTTTTTAATTCCCACCATGCTGCCTCTATTTCCCTAGAACTTGTTACTTCGATTGGTGGAATGCAGTCATTTTTCTCCTGTTCTCTCTTTCTCCGACTCCATGGGGTTGACTGTTAGGCTTCCTGGTGTATTTCTCCCATTTGTGAGGATTGTGGAAAAGAGATACAGAATCGTGGGGTTAGGTCCCTCATTGTTTATGATCCATTGGAATTCATATTCAAAACAATTTTTACTGATAATGCTGATGTTATCAGTACAGCAAATAAGGGTGTTTGTTTGTTTATTTGCTTGCTTCATTTTGTTCTCTAATTCATTCCCAACTTCCATAATATTACTTGAAAAATGTTAAATCATCCAGCATTATACATTACGTTTAGCTGTGTCAATGACCTTGAACTTCCTGTTTAGCTGGGAATGATTTTGTCCTTTTGTGTGTGGGAAAAGGATCTCACTGTATGACTGACTACATCGACCAGGCTATCCTCTAACTCACAGAACTCCACCTGCAACTAAAGGAGTGTGTCAACATGCCTATCTACTGAAATTTTGATTTTCCTGCCTTGGTACCTCCAGAGTACTGTGATTACAGGCATATGTTTCATGTGGTGCTGGGATTAAACCCAGAGTGTGTGTGTGTGTGTCCTATGATGTACTAGAATGAGCTCTAGATTGGGAGTGTGAAAATGTTAGGGAGCTCATTCTAGTACATCATGTTTGAGCTTCTCAAATCCTTTATGTAAAGCAGTAGCCCCTCACTCTTCTTGCTAATGATAGTTTAGTGGTGAGTCTGTCACTGGCTTTGAAAAATTCAGAGAAGCTAAGGAAAGGAGTCTACCCTATATCCATTCATTTTAATCTATAAAGCTCCTTTTCTGTTGAACCTTCTGTTTTTGAACCCTTTATTTTTTATGTGTTCTGGCGTGGTGCTTTCAAACTCCTGGCACCTTCATACCAGCTCTGGAGATTAATATGTGCAGACATCCTGGCTCTGCTGCAGAGCTAGGAAATATAACTGGCAGGCATGGGTGATAACGGCACTCAGCCTTGGGAAGATCTTTCATGAGACCAAGGTTAAAAATACTGATGTAAAACAGAAGACTGTGGCAGGCCAATTGGTGTCCAGCTATGTTTAGTTGTCTCTGTCTTCTTCTTCTTCTTCTTCTTCTTCTTCTTCTTCTTCTTCTTCTTCTTCTTCTTCTTCTTCTTCTTCTTCTTCTTCTTCTTCTTCTTCTTCTTTTTCTTTCTTCTTCCTCCTCCTCCTCTTCCTCCTCCTCCTCCTCCTCTTCCTCCTCCTCCTCTTCTTCCTCCTTCTCCTTCTGTTTTGGAGACAGGGTTTCTCTGTAGCTTTGGAGCCTATTCTGGAACTAGCTCTTGTAGATCAAGCTGGTCTCGAGCTCACGGAGATCTGCCTGCCTCTGCCTCCCGAGTGCTGGGATTAAAGGGTCACCCACTTCGTAAACAAAGAATTTCTTTCTTTAGTCTTCCGTGTACACCCAATCAGTCAACAACACGGTGTCACCATTAGGAGAGCTTGTGTTAAGCCTCAGGAACAGTTGTTTAAGGTAACCTGTGTGTCCTAGTTAGAAAAATAGAGTCTTGTATCTTACATAATCTAGTCTTGATCTCAGTGTAGAGGTACCATACTTTCTTCCCTGAATGTTCTCCTCAGAGGGAAAGCCCCAGTGTTTTCGGCTCTACTACTTCCATCTCCTGTTCTCTTCCAGCTGTTCACAAACTTCGGTACAGGGAATCAGCCTCGGGAAAATAATTTCCTGAACATATCCCTAGAGAGTCTGATATGTTTGACAAAGGAAAGTCCATATTTTATTGCTTAATTTTCTATCACAGTAATTCTCAGGACAGGACAGAGAACATGTTTTAAAATGGAAGGGACTAGAGAGATGACTTAGTGTTTCGAAGTACTGCCTGCTCTTCCAGAGGACTGCAGTTTAGGTCTCCACACCCACGTGAGAGCTCAAAACTCTCTGTGACTTCGGTTCTAGGAGGACACCCATACAGTAGGCAAAAACACCCATGCACATCATTTTTTTAAGAGGAAAGAAAAATGAGGACCTAGATTAATTACTAGTTCATTTTTCAAGATTGAAGCAAAGAAAATGAGATGCTGCGATCTTATTATTCTCTTCCGTTCTGCACATTAATACACAGAATCTTATCAGGATTCCTTACTTAATCACTTCCTCTAAAATGTGCACGCACCCCGTATCTATGAGAAGTGATGCCACTTGGTATTATAATCTGTGATATATGACAAGAACAGAATAGTCTTTGGGAAATTTTGTACACTTGATGAGTTTACTGATTAATTGCGATCTATGTAAAGCACGTCAAGGAGAGCAACCACAGACTTCTGTTGCAGTGAGTTAACATGGTGGGCTGTGTTGGCAGAATTAATGTGGCTCCAGCATAGGCACTGATTGACAAAGTCATAATTATTAGGATATTTACACTGGGAATTATTCCCAAGCTTTAACAAAACTTTAGCAACTTCAGGGTTATTTTAGAAAAATAGTGAATTTGTAGGTTGTGTAGATTTTACTTTATAAATTTAGTGTACATACATTATTGAACAGTGTATACTGAATGTTTTAAAATATGACTTGTAGAGTCTACATATTATAGGAGTTTAATAATTTGAAAACAAAGAAAAATGCTTATCTGGAATGATAAATGTTAAAGAGTCTATTACAGTTTAATATAGTAACTACATAAAGCATGTATATCCTTTGAACTTAAACTTTCAAAAGTGCACATCATTCTGGGTGTATTTTATTTTATTTCATTTTTTAATTTTTTTTCTGGGTGTATTTTAGCCTTGAGAAAATGACTGATTATAAAAATCAGCCATTATAATAAAAAGACAATAACACTGAATTAGCATATTTACTAACTTTTAACTCAGGATTAAATTTATCTCTTCAGAGACAATGAAATAATTTCAGTTTTCTTTCTAGTAGGATCTTCAAGTAAAATACATAGTAAACTATATTTTTAAAAAATCTTTTGAAAAATAGGAATTATAAATGGTCAAACAACGTATTTTCATGTGCTATGTACAAATTGAGTAACAACTGCTCTCCTGAATTAGGATTTATGTTTGAATTTCTGCCTAACTTTCCTGTATGCAGGGTGTTGGCTCCAGGTAGTTTAGTGAAGCCTGTGTCTCATGAGTGCTCATGTTCAGTTTCTTGGCAGCACAGAAGTGGAGCAGCCAAAGGGGACAGAAGTCGTGAGAGATGCTGTGAGGAAGCTGAAGGTAAGAAAGGCCCTCAGGAGAACGCCTAGTGTGTCCGTCTCATGTAGGTAAGGAAAACCCTCAGGAGAACGCCTGGTGTATCAGTCTCATGTCATTGGCAGATTGATGGAAGTGAAAAGCGTGCATAACTCTGGCAGGTATAGCTCCACTCTTTAAATTATAATTAAATATTTTCGGTTGTGAGCCTAGCCTTTAATGGCTGACCCATCTTTCCAATTCTTCGACCATAGAATAGATAAAGAAAATGAAAAAAAAAAAAAAAACCACAATGACATCTTGAAAGCGACATGCAAATGGATAGATCTAGAAAAAAATATAGTAAGTAAGGTAACCCAGACAGAGAAAAACAAATATAATATGTACTCACTCACAAGTGGCTTCTAGACATACAGCAAAGAAAAACCAACCTATAGTCCACAACCCTAGACAACAAAGAGGACCCTAAGAGTGACATACATGGATCTACATAGGAAGGAGAAAAAGACAAGAGTTCCTGTGTAAACTGGGAGTGTGGGAGTCACGGGGGAGAATAGAAGAGGAGGGGGGGAAGGGATGGGAGTGGAGAAAGATGTACAACTCAATAAATAAATAAGTAAATTACAATTAAATAGCTATCACCTGTCCAAAGAGACATTTTAAAGTATAAATCACAGTTATTCTTCCTGTACGTACCATATTTTATAAAGTATTATTTCTTACAATCACTAAAAGCTTTTAGGGTCAAATCCCCTAAGTGTTTATATTCAGTGGTCTGCCTTTGTATTTCTTGACCAGTGTGAAGCCATGCTCTAGCTCAAAACTAGTAGTAGCATCATAGAAATCTCTAACAGTTAAATTACTATATCTACCAGCTGAAATATGGTTGCAGCTGATTGCACAACAGACTTTTGAAATACTGCTATACATTAAGAATATCTCAATGGACCATATCAAGCAGCAATGTTAGGGAGAGAACAGAAGAAAATATTGATTAAACCGCCTTAGTATTCACAAGTAATACGTCTCTTGAGAAAAAAAAATTATGCAACCTCATGAAGTCACATTCACCAAGGTTCCTGATAAAATCTTATGACTACACACCACAAATATGTTTCTGTAAAACCCACCTCTCAAAAGTCAGTTGGGAGAACTCCTTCAAGACGTCATGCAGCTTCATATTCGTAAGACGATCTGCATATCACTACTTTATTTGCAAAGTTAGCTTTTATTTCCTGTGGCTGCTTTCACAATTTGGTGGATGGGAGATAACCTTTCTGTGACCTTGCTTCTAGAGATGAGCTCACTCCACAGGACTGTTAGGCCCCGTAGTTTGTTCCAAGCTGAATCATGAACGTTAAAAATTACTACTATGTTTTGAGAAGGTCAAATGAAGTATATGCAAAGTTTAAGTTGAGGCAAAGGAGCAGAATGAGATTTATATTCTGGATAAAGAAATAAATCAGGCCATGCCTTCATCCATTCACTCTTGTGACTATTTGATACAGTCCTGGAAGTAGACATTCTGGGCTCCCAAGATAATATCACTCACATTTAAGGAAAATGCTCTCTCATGAACCGTTTCTTCCCACTGTCATTGGGCAATGTTTCAGGCTGGTCTTCATCTGAACAACATTTTTAATCACCAATAGAGGGTTTTATTGATAACCTTGTAGGTTGTGGCAACACTTAAAATATGATTCTATTTAATCGTTTTAATAGTGGTCCAAGTCCTGGGTTGAGTCCAACTTTACTGCAACCAGAACATATCTTAAAAGAGCAATGGTGTTGCAATATTTCTTTGTACGTTTGGAATTCTTAATCCAGTATCTCTAATGTGAAACTAAAATGATTCAATTACCTTATGACTATGCTAAAGAGATACTTCGACTTAAATGGCTTCTAAAACTATGACTAGTTTATATGAGATTTTAAATGGCATAGCTATAAAGTTCAATACCTAAAAATGAACTGTTTGCGGGGAATAGAATGAAAAATAACAATAGAGTTAAAATGTATACTTAACGGACAGTAGCTTTCATTAAACGTGTGTCTTTTACAATTGATATGCATTTAACAAATAACTTGTATAGGTTGAAAAATTTGTTTCTCAACAAAGTAAATATGTATAAGAGAGAATTTTGCATTAGTGAATATGAGTAAGATGATAGTTTTCATCTGAGTTTGTTGAAATTGTTTCTCTTGTGCTGTGTCTGAGCTCAGAGCTATGACAAAATGTATCAATATTTACAGTATTTTTAATTTGCTATCCTATGGATGTGGCCATTGGGTGGTGCTGTGGATCCACTAGAAATAGAAACTTCCAAATATTCGTGACCCCATTTTGATTTTCTGCTTCTTTTTCCCAAACACATGTGTCCTGACTCTTTTAGTAAATACATTGTAGTGTTGGACTCATTTTTTCTCATGTAGCTAAAAATGTTATTAATTTTACTCCCTTTCCTGAGTTAGCATTTTAAATGCATTGCCTTTTGACATTAGGTAAAAATTAGAAATGTAAGTATAATAAAATAGTTAGAAATCTTAAAGAAGTTTCAGTAATGTTATATTTATACTCTTGCAGTTCATCATATCTGCTTGGTTTTTAACAGAATGTTTCTAATGATTTGGCTAGTGACTGGTGACTATAGAGAATTCATTGTTTGTGAACGTTAACACAATGTTAATGTAAGAACTTGTGTAAGAATAAAAATACCTTCTGTTTGTCAAAATGACATATCCCATTTCTATTTCTTAATTATGCTTTTAGCATGACATTTAAAAACCGGTAAGCTTTTAAAAATGTGCTATTATGAAACTCAGCACTTTTTTCATTATGCGTCTCATTTTCAGAAGGGATCTGTTTCCATACAATCAGTTCAAACACCAGGACTCAATGTGTATTCACAATTCGTTATGTTAAAATATGCATACACACTAGGACATAGATATTAACTCAATAGGCTCCCTCACACATGTGTAGAGATAACATGTTTTCGCCCCAGTTTGAAAGGGCTGTCTCCAGTTAAAGAGGCTCCAGTTAAAGATTCCAATAAATACATATATTTCTAGTGAATTATTTTCTAAACATATGAAGTTATCTAGTTTTAAAACCTGCCAAGAATTCTTTTTTTTATTGAAAAAAATTTTCCACCTCCCATTTCCCTCCCCCTCCTCCCGCCCCTTTCCCCCTCCCCTCCCCCCACTCCTCTTCTCCTCCCTCTCCAGTCCCAAGAGCAGTTAGGGTTCCCTGCCCTGTGGAAAGTCCAAGGTCCTTCCCCCTCCATCCAGGTCTAGGAAGGTGAACATCCAAACTGTCTAGGCTCCCACAAAGCCAAAATACTCTTATGTTATTACTGGAAAGTTCCAGAAATGTATTTGAAAGTTTTTTTTTAAAAATGACCTAAAGAACCTTAAGTAAATTCTATATCCATTCTTCCTCTGCAAAAAAAAAAAAAAGGCTCCACTTAAATACATGAAAATGCTTCAATGTCATTCAGCCTTTGGAGTCCCTGACAAGATCTGTTCATCAGCTTAGGCCTTCATCATTGGATTTCACTCTGTGTTACAATTCCATTGTGTCTTCAGTTATTTTTCTTCGAATGACCAACTATTTAGAACCTAGTTATACCAAAAAAAAGCATAATTATTAGACTATTTTAGCAACTTGAGTGTAAGAAATACAAAGTGGCCTTGGAGTGTCAAATAGTTTGCAGATGATATGATAGTATGCGTAAGTGACCCAAAACATTTCTACCAGGAAACTCCAACAGCTGAGAAATACTTTTAGAAAGAGATTGGATACAAGTTTAACTAAAGTCAATATATCAATCAATCATATTTATGAATGTATACATATATATCAATCAATCATATATATAAATGTATACATATATATATACATATGCTTATATATAAACAAAGAAATCAGTAGCTAGACTGATAAAGATACCATGCCAACAACACTTTTCATAATAGCCTCAAATTATATAAAATATTTACACTCTAAGCAAGTGACTGACGTATATGATAAAAACTTCAAATCTTTGAAGATTTGAAGAAGATATCAGAAGATGGAAAGATCTCCCATGTTCATGGTTCAGTGAGATTAACAGAATAAAAATGGCCACCCTGCCAAAAGCAATCTACAGATTTAGTGCAATCCCTATCAAAATTCCAACACAATTCTTTACAGACTTTGAAAGAACAATATTAAACTTCATGTAAAAAGCAAAAACAAAAAACCGAGAATAGCTAAAACAATGCTCTAAAATTAAAGAACTTCTTGAGGTATCATCATCCCAGATTTCAAGCAATACTACAGAGCTATATTAATTTTTAAAGTGCATGGTATTGGCATAAAAACAGATACATTGATTAATGGAATCAAATTGAAGACCCAGCAATAAATCCTCATGCCTATGGACACTTGAATTTGGATTTTTAAAAAAAATCCAGAAATACACACCGAAAAAAGACATTTGCAAACAAGGCTCTTCAAGGATTTACATTAAAATAATAAATAAGAAAAAGAATATAGCCAAAGATAAGAGAGCATCTGTCATGCATTGTCTCTCATCACTCTTGAATTAGAAGAATTTTGGAATACAGTTAAGAAGTCCACAAGTACGAAAATCAAGGAGACTTAAGATGGGAGAAAAGTTTTGTGAGCATTGAGCTTGGCATTTAGATAAAAAAGCAGAGACCATGACTATTAAATTATTTAAGATATAAAGCTTAGAGTGAGTCTAATTCTAGATACAAGACTTTTGCAGATATATTTTCAGCAATCACTCCACAAAACGGATGGGAATGTTGATATTGACATGAAACACGAATGGAAAGTTTGATGGTAAAGGAAGATGTCTGAGTGCAAGGGAGCAAGCGCATCCTCCGTGATGCTTGCTACCAGCCCATTTCGTGACTGCGGTGTGTAAGGACATTAGGAAATGCAGTTTGGGTTGATGGAGGATTGATAACTCAAGGCTTTTGTAGTACCGTTAAGTTGGCCTTGACACGAGGTAGGGGAGTGATACCAGAGGGGCTTACACCAGCTGTTTAGGTCTCATCATCCTTTTCCTGATTTCTCCAGCTGTCCTCCGTGTGTGTGTGTGTGTGTGTGTGTGTATGTATGTGTATATGTGTATACATGTGTGACATCAACACTCCCTTTTCTTCATTTCTTCCTTTCATTGCTTTTTCCTTTCTAAACAGACAAGTTTTAAATCACTGGCTTTTTGGAGCAAGATTTTCATAATACACAAGGTTACAGGATTCATGTCTGAGGTCACAGGAATTGCTGTCTTCAGATGGCGAAAAGCCCTTGGAAGTGACTGCGAGGCCCTGTAAGCAGCACAGGGTGGTTTATCTCAGGTGGCCCTCAATAGGTACAGAACACAGACCCACTGGTACTTTTAGTATTTCATGCATGGAAACCTTAAAATTGCTTAATTATACTAAGTCAAAAGTGTACCACAATTGGAAAAGACAGCTGATATACATGCTTTGAGGGAGAATTGAATAACGCTGCATGGAAGCAAAACATGTTTCTTAAAGGCCGAAAAGTATTTGGCATATATTGGATGTCATGTGCACACTGTAAGACTTCTAGAGGCAAAAGAACAATAATAATGAAGCAGCTTATGTCAAAGGAACGCAGGAAAAAAAAAGCAGACTGGAAAAGTATGCCACCCGAAGTGGAACAAAACACATAGCAGCAGCTGGGCTTCGAAGGCAGACACTTGAAGGCACTCTTGTAAGCATTAATTGTGCTCCTCTCTGGCAGTGCAAAGACATACATAAGAAGGCTTTGAACACTCTGCCCCAGGAACAACTACCATGCTCGTGCACATCTGCCCTAGATTAGAATGAATTGCGCAATGCAAATAAATAGGACACACCAGAACCCTGGAGCTCTGCCCGAACTCACATCTGATCCTTCAGAATCAAGTTCAAAGGACTTTCCATATGCTGAAAATGAGTTGTAGAAGCCCCTGGCAGTGGGGTGTGCAATTCTACTACTTTAAAAGTCTCCTTTCTTTCTTTCTTTCTTTCTTTCTTTCTTTCTTTCTTTCTTTCTTTCTTTCTTTCTTCCTTCCTTCCTTCCTTCCTTCCTTCCTTCCTTCCTTCCTTCCTTCCTTCCTTTCTTTCTTTTTTTTAAAGTAATATAAAGGGAAGGAACTAAGAAAGAAAGTAGGGAGTCAGAGGGGTTTCCAGGAGAAACCAAAACACCCAGTAAACTAAAGTAAATAGGGAGTTGGACAGAAATTGGGACACCCAGTGAACCTTAGATTCAGGTAAGTAGCATTTAAACTAAAAAGGATTACAAAATACTGCCCAAGACATACTTATTCTAACAGCGCATATATGTTGTATATATATGTGCTTAGGTAAATATTTGTATGTATTCTAATATTAAGTTTGTAAACATGTCTATTGTTTAATACCAAAATTCAGTTGGATTCATAATTTTTCTTCCACGAAATCTGGAGAAGCTGGGGAGAGACAGGCAGAAACTTCCTCTGCGGGAGAGTAGGATGATATTCTTCAGATTTTACAAAGACCCGAACAGTTGTAAACATATGCTTTACATGAGTGGAAAGACGGGATACTATGGCTATGAAAGTAGGTAGAAACCATTGTGTCTACAAGATGCTGGCTGTGTTTGTGATTCTGTCCCCACAACGGAATCATTCATGGTAAAATGACTGGAGCTCTCAGCTTTGGTTTAGATATGTCAGTTGGTGTCATCTTTGTTGGTTTGACTGATAGGTCATGTACACAACTAGGTAGCTGTCAGTCAACAGCAGGTGAACAGCAAATTCTGAGAACACATTAAAATAAAATTTTCTCAAAATGAGGAAATCAGTACTTGTTATCCCACATGGTTTCTTTGCTGGTTGGTAGACATTCAGCCCTGTAAATGGCATGGAAAATGTATGAAAGTCAAGGTTTGGGCATTTTTTTTTAGAAGGGTGTTGTTGGTGTTTAGTGATTAGAATCAGCTAGGCATAGTGTCTCATACCTGAAATCACAACACTTGAGAGGCTAAGGCAGTGGATTGTTATAAATTTGATCGCAGGCTGAATTTACATAATGATTTCAAGGCTGACATGGAATACAGAAAAAGAGTGTGTCTCAAATAGAAAAGCCAAACAAACAAACAAAAACCCAAAGGAAACAGAAAATACAAGTCATTGCGAATGAATCTGAATTACGGTAACAGACAGAGAGGGTTACTGAGCAAAACTGTTTCTATAAAATGCTTTGTAATGGGTAGTCGCTGAATTCATGAATGTTGGTTACAGACACAAACTCCAAATGTCCATTTATGCTCATGTTCCACAGTTATGGAATCACAATTTTGTGAATGTTTTTGTTATTTATAGTTTGCAAGACACATCAAGAAATCAGAAGGCCAGAAGATTCCTAAAGTTGAATTGCAAATATCAATTTACGGAGTAAAAATTCTTGAACCCAAAACAAAGGTAAGGCTTGTTTTTTGAGAGTTATGTGGACCTATTCTTCAGTCAGTGACAATTACATCTATTTTCATGGACATTTAACATTTATTACCAACTTTAAATGTTCAGTGCTTGGCGATTTATTTAAACATGTGTAGCAATTTGGAGAAGGGGAAGAACTTTTGGGATTTTGGTATTGTCTACCTGCAGCCTATGCCCCCCATAAACTAACTTATATAAAGTAGATTCAGTACTGGTAGTGTGTATTTAGTAATTTCTATCCCTTTATGTGCAAGATGCATATGGTATGGTTTGCTGGGTATAAAAGAAGACAAAAGCTGTCCAGTGTTAAAATATCCTTTCCTGTGGATTCAATTGCTGTATATTAGTTTTCTAGGGATGATATAACAAAATGCCAAAGTCTGGATAAATTAAGCAATGGCAATTTATTTCCTTTGTAGTTATGAACCTACAATCTCAATATTCACATGTCCACAAACTCGGTTTCTCCTTTAGCCTCCTCCTTTGGCACAGCTGTATCTTCATGTGCGCACATACTTGAGATTCTTTGTATGTCTGGGTTTTACTTATTTGTTTGTTTGCTTTGTTTCGTTTTTAAAATGGACACCAGATTGAATTAAGGATCATGCAATGCTTTAATATGAATTGAATTACCCATATAAATGCCTTACCTCCAATTTTTAATTTTAAGACAAACAGTTTCATATTTGTATCAACATATATTAATTATACATAATAATTAATTTCATTATAACATCATCATACATGTATACAATGTGTTTTAATTGTAGGTATTGCAATCACCTTTTCTTGATTCCTTCCTACTTTCAATAGTTCCCTTCTTTGCCCCAATCAGTCCCCCTTTCCCTTATCCCCTATGAGTTTTATTCATATTGCTTACGGGGACATGGCAAGGGACTTCTCACTGTATTATATGCTATTCACCCGAGGGAAGGTTCTCTCCCTTCACCGTAGACTCTCTCTAGAGCCTGTTGAAGTGATGGGAATTGTGTGCTTTTCACCACCACTCACAAGGACCAAGCTTGTGCTAATCTTGCCTAGGTAATTACAGCTGCATTGAGTTCTGAATTCAACAAGCACGCCATACCCAGAAGCCTGTAATTCCACATCCCCATCCCTTCCTATGTCTCTGACATCCTTTCATCTTCTGTGAGGCCCCCTGAATCCTAGAGGAAGTAATATAGATGTGTAACTTACAGAGGCATACTCAGCAATTACTTTTTCTCAACATCTCAGCAACCACAAGTCCCTGAAGCTACCACTGCAGTGCAAAAGAAGCTTTTATTGTCCAAATGGATGCCATTAATCTGGGGGCATAAATTTAGTTATTTAGGAGGTAATTTGTTGACACATTATGTCCATTGAGTAAACAGCAGCCCTAATTTCCTTACTAGGATTTATAGGACTTCAGTGGCTAAAGGCTTTGACCATAGGACTACAATGCCAGACAGGAATTCTCTCCTCTGGTGCAGACTTCAAATCCAGTTTAGAAAGTAATTGGTTGTCTCACTAATATAGAATTGCTGCTATTGTACCAATGAGCTCATCTGCCTGTCTAGCGGATAGTATAGCATGCAAGGATTGAATTGTGTAAGACTGGATAGCAATTCTTCCTTAGCAGCCTGCACAGCACCCTTGACACTATGAGGGCAAACCAATAAGAAGAAAGCTCAACTTGATTTTTCCATGTCCTATGGCTGACACTACAACATTTTCAGCAATAAGGTCTATCCATCTAGTTCTGTTAGACAGCCAACAACCGTGGTGATCACCTCTTTATTTGGGGTTCTCAGGGGAATCCTGAATCAACCACTCATAGGAGCTAGCCTGCCCCCGACACAGGGATTTTCATTTAACGACTTGTTTCCTAGGAGAAACTTTATCTACCTATTCAGGGTCCTTCTATTTAAACTCATTGTTTCTACATTTTTTACTTTTAGCCTATCTTACCAGTTATCCTTCTTCCTTTGTTTTTTTTCCTATATTGTTAGTTTTAGTTGATCTTCTCTCCCAACCCCTTTGTTTCCTCTAGCTCCCAACCACTGCCCCCACTTAATTCTTGCCACTGCAATATAATATGTCATAAGTCACACAATACTCAGAATAGTTCACCAGCATGAGCAATAAGCCTTAAAGGCCAAGTAAGAATATGGTAAGGAGATTTTCTAATTGGCTGCAGCTAGATGTCTGCTTTATTTAGATATGGTATCATGAGCTGGCTGCCAGTGGTTGGTTAAAACCCAGCTGTATGTAATTGGCTGAAGTTGATCTGTTTGTTATATGTAAAGTTAGGCTGCTAACATACTCTTGGCTTGCAAATTTGTTAGTCAAGAAATGAAATAGGCAGACAGTCTCAAACTAATGAGCTTCTGTATATTTCATTAAGCGTTTGTGATACAATTATAGTTTATCATATTGGGAATGAGCTCTTCAGGCAGAAGAATGGTTTGTATCTATCTATAAATAAAAATGGGATTTTTTTATTAATTAATTTATTTAATTATTAAAGATTTCTGCCTCTTCCCCGCCACCACCTCCCATTCCCTCCCCCTCCCGCAATCAAGTCTTCCTCCCTCCTCAGCCCAAAGAGCAAGCAGGTTTCTCTGCCCTGTGGGAGGTCCAAGGACCACCCACCTCCATCCAGGTCTATTAAGGTGAGCATCCAAACTACCTGGGCTCCCACAAAGCCAAAAAATGGGATTTTTTAAAATACACTATTAGTGAAGAAATAGTCTTTCTTTACAGATACTATGTTTTCCCACTTGGATGGGTAAAAATTGAAATAAATGCAATCTCTGTAAGCAGTTAGCGCCTATGCTTTTCTCATTTCTACCCCCCTTAGCTGTTCTCTACGTGTAGTGTGTGGTTTGGGAAACAGAGGATGCAGAGAAACACATATTGATCTTTTCATTTCAGCTGTAATCAAAGATGTTGATTATAAATATATGTGTTTCCTCGCTGTGTGTTTTGTTGTTGGTGTTCCCAGATCTCTTTAGCACATCTCACAAAATTAGTTCTGGATTTGATATCCATGAATTTTATCACAAGGTGGGCTGTCTAACTCTATACAGAAAAAAAAAAGTTCTGCTTAAATACAAGAAGCTCTGAGTTCAATCCCCAGTACCTAAAATAAAAAGCAAAGCAAAACAAGAAAAGTCACCCCAAGAGAATGGAGTTAAAGTCTTCAACTCTAGTCTTCCTAGGAAGATGACTTTGGTAACTGCCTTACTTTATTTTATTGTTAATGTGGTAAAATACTACAGCAGAAGCAGTGTAAAGGAGAGTTTTTGCTCGCAGTTCCTGATACAGCCCATAATGGAGGGGAAGGCAAGGCAGCATTAACTGAAGCATCCTGTGATATTATATCCACAAACAGAAAACAACTATGAAGGCATGTTTATAGCTTCTCTGCTTTATGCATTCTAGGATATTCTGCCCAGGGGTCGTCTCACCCATCATTAACATGACTCTTTCCACAATGTAATCAATATGATATTCTACTGATATGACCAAAGGCCTTTTTCTTAGTGTGATTCTGGGATTATCTCATGGTAATAGTTCACATAAACTATCACACCAATATCAACAAATATTATGATAATGTGGGAATGATTACAACCAAATGTCTTCTGTTTCCATACTGGTTGCTGAGTTGATGAAAAATGACACATTCCACCACTAGCTATAGAAATGTTGTGTTTATCCTATAAATAAGAAGAAAAAATAAATCATTTTTTTCTGAGCTGTATAGCAATAATTATACACTTATACCGTCATATAGCCCTTTTTCTAAACCATATAATGATAAGATGGAAATGTATCACAAACATTGTCATATAGTTATTAGTGATATATACTAGCTATTAGAATTTAGAGACTGCAGTATAGCTCAGGGTAGTTATTTGATTGACTACATTAAAACAAAATATGTGTCAATGTGAAAAAATCATTGTGCTATAAGGCAAAATGTAGGAATAAGTCCGAGGCATACACAACTTGTTGCTGGTCTAAAGATTAAGGGCAAGTGCCAGCAACTGTCTGAAGAACAACAGGTGGCAATTGACATTCAAGGTGTCAGCCCACCAGGAGGTACTTCCCTGATGGCTGAATCTCAGATAGGCAAGGAACTGAGACCACAGACCCCGGAATGGAATGTGATTTTCTTCTGCTGTGTCTTCGCGTGTTTACTGCTGCTATCTTTCTCTGGTATCTGGTATGGTGTGAATAGGTGTGGTGAGATCACCACTGCCTATAATGTAGTGTGTTTATCTTATGGAAACCTTTCGTTCTACTGGGTGTTTTTACCTGTGGATTATTATGAAGATGACTCCTTCCTAAGCTGTCCTATCTAATTGGTGATAATAATGTTAGTTTAAATAGAGTTTTGATGATAAAAAATAAAACAAGGAAGTGTCACACGCATGGGTTTCTCTTGAGGAGCCATATAGACTGTGGCTTAGGTTAACGACTAAGAAAAACAATTGAGTCCCAGGAGCCAAGCCAGCTCGAATTCCTTTAATCTTAATGCTGAAAGATACAGTCACAGCTTCCGGTGTGCATCACCAGCTGGAACAAAGCTCTAAAATAACTCCAGGATAGAGCAGATGTTTCAATAAAAGCTTTGAGATGAAAAACCCCAGAAAACAACCTAAAGTTCGCGAGGACACAAAACTGAGGTCAAAATACAAAGCAGCCCAACTATTAATCACTGATGTACTTTTCTTGCTAGGACTGATTGATGACCAAAGATGATTATTAATTCTTTATACCTATTTCTGACCTCAATCTCCTGACATAAGAAACTATTGATGAGTGGACACTGAAGTCTTAAAATACGGTTGACTAATTCTTTTTCATGTATAAAAGTTTAGGTTTGTGATTCCTTTAAGATTCCTATAGGATTACCTCTAAAGATAAGGAATAAAGTAATTGGTCCTTTCTTTGTAACTGAAAAATACAACCTGCCATTAAAAGACCTGACTGAGAAGAGTATCTTGATTACCTACATGACTAATCTATAACAAGTTGCTTGGGTATGAATGTATTTAGATTTTTGGGATAAATTGTTTTTCACATGTATTACATAAAATGTTTAATCTTGTAAAGAACATCGAGACTGTTCTGTTTTTTTACTTGTGTTCATTGTAATCATTCACCTGAAACACAGAATATATACTGTAACTGCAGTATAATTTTTATATTGCCTGAAATATTTTGTTGGGGCATATAAGCTGTAAGGGAAAGAATAGAGTTAAAATGAGTTAGAAGGGAAAAAAAATCAAGAATGTAGAAGTTAGAAGAAAAACGACACAAATGAGAGACGGAAATCACCAGGAAAATAAAGAATATAGAATGAAAATGAAGAATAAAGAAACGGTCAGATGGAAACCGTCAAGAGAGTGTTTCATACTTAACTCACCCAGCAAATGCTTGGTGACCTGTCCTTCAGCTGCCCCTCAGGCGATGCATTGCTGCAGATGAATTCCCTTAGCATTTGTTATCTATGATATTTAAACAAACTAGAAATAAGGGTGATAGGTTTAATCAAAGCAAGCATGAGTGTAAGATGCAAAAAGATAAGATTCTAAGGCATCATTGCTACTGATGTTAAGACAGTCTTTGAGTTTCTGAATCAACTGTAATAAATATAGAGGGAAATGTTTATAGCAGACACTCTGGGGTTTAAAATTAGCAAGATAATTATCTAGTCAGTCTTGGATACAACTATAATAGCTCCCATCACTAATGTTCACACATCCACCAAATACTGCGATGACCAGAGGTTCTTACTGACGTGGTGTGTTATAGCTAGAATAGAAAACAGAATGATTATTGATTGTATTTTACTTCATCAGTTATAATTAAGTAAAACATAAGATTTTTTTCTAACCCCAACATGTTTCAGAAAACTATGGTGATACATAGATAATATTGATGATAATACTGAGTTTCATAATTTAATGATGGATGGGTCTCTGTGAGTGCATGAGTTCTCATGTTACTGCTCTGTCTGTCTGGTTCCGTAGTTGTCTTTCTGCCCATTAGAAGTCTTAATTCCATCATCTGCAGGCAGTGATGATGAGCCCCTTTCCCCGTGTGTGTGTGTGTGTGTGTGGTGTGTACTATGAATGAATTCTGAAGTTCTTATGCTATCAAAGTTGCAAGGATGACTTTCCTCGACAGAAAAGGCTAAGTCATGAGTGAATAACAATATGGACCTGATATTTAGTAAGAGAACTATGAATGAGTTGTTACCGGACCATGGGTAAACTTGTACAGAGGTGGTTCTGTTCTAGACTATAGTGCTAATTATTACCAGTAGCACAAAGTGCAAAGAATTTGGCAGAATTTTTTCTTTTTCTATAAACCTTTGGAAAAGTTTTAACATTTTGGGGCTCAGTACACTCTTGTGCAAATGTTCAAGGTGTGAAGAATATGGTTTTTAAAGATCCTATGTAGGATCGCAGAATCCCACAAAGTGGCCCAGAAATGCTCCGAGCCACTGATCAATCTTCCTTTCTCTAGCATGTACTGATGTGTGCACTGTTGCAGCGAATGCCTTGTTCCAACCATGAGTCAGGCGTTTCCACCTCCGTTGTGTTCGGATTTGTGTAAATTCAGTTACGTGCAATTCCAAGAGCAAGACTTGATGGGTTAGCGCTGCACTTTCAGAACTGTGAGGTGTTTTATTAATGCGGCGGACATTTCAAAATGTGGAAGAAAATACAGTCAACTAAGTTCGTTTCCATTCATGTTCACAGGAAGTCCAACATAACTGCCAGCTTCATAGAATATCGTTCTGCGCAGATGACAAAACCGACAAGAGGATCTTCACTTTCATATGCAAAGATTCCGAGTCAAATAAACATTTGTGTTATGTATTTGACAGCGAAAAGTGTGTAAGTACGCCAGATGTTTTAGGGTGGTTTGTTCTCTTTTATAAGCCAGGGATTGTCTTGTTTCCGGCATTAACAAAGTATTTGGAAATGAATAAGGCCTGCAAACACTTAACTGCACCACTAATAGATTCATCCTGTCGTGAGAACAGGCTTCAGAATTTCATCCTAACTAAATGCTTATGTTCATTTGCAAAAGCTTGCATGCAAATTTCTTTCTCTTAGAGCATCATGGCTACTTTTATCTCTTTGTATTTATCTCAACGTCATTTAGTTTATTTTAAATTTTAATTTAAAAGTGATTGACAAATGTCTGCATGATGCAAAGAGGAACGGCGAGCAGAGGTTTTCCTGGAATATGAGGAATTTAGTGAAGGCAAGGCAAGTATCTTCAGCCGAGGTACAAATGCTGTATGCCTTCTTAAAATGTTCCCAGTTCTAGCCGGGCGGTGGTGGCACACGCCTTTAATCCCAGCACTTGGGAGGCAGAGGCAGGTGGATCTCTGTGAGTTCGAGACCAGCCTGGTCTACAGAGCTAGTTCCAGGACAGGCTCCAAAACCACAGAGAAACCCTGTCTCGAAAAACAATAAACAAAAAACAACAACAAAAAAAAATGTTCCCAGTTCTTTGAAAGCTGGCATTTGATGTCTATTATTCAGAACACTTAGCATAAGTAGTGATGTTGAGCCCCCTTCCCCGTGTGTGTGTGTGTGTGTGTGTGTGTGTGTGTGGTGTGGTGTGTGTGTTACTATGAATGAATTCTGAAGTTCTTAGCATGTAAGGGCACTTAGGAAATTCTGAGTCATGCAACAATTCCTGAATCACCCAACATCTGAAGGAAAACCGTGTGTCTTGCTTATGAGTGTGAGCTCATTTTCATAGCCAAGTCCGAGTTCTGCTATAAAACCTATGATGTCAATTCTGAGCGCATATTGCAACCATTGAATACGTCAATGGAAAACCATCCAACCTCAACAGCACTATTGGATTAAAATGGAAACAGAGCTAAACTCATTTAGATTCTATTTTTGCCTTGTTCTCAAAAATAGAAAATTAGGTGATTCATATTTTTAATTTTACAGACCTTTTGAGAAAAAATACCTGTTTATTTCAGACCTATTACTTGTATCAGGTGGATAACAGAAACCCAGTAATTTTTTATTATGTATACAATATTCTGTCTGTGTGCATGTCTGCAGGCCAGAAGAGGGCACCAGACCTCTTTACAGATGGTTGTGAGCCACTATGTGGTTGCTGGGAATTGAACTCAGGACCTTTGGAAGAGCAGGCAATGCTCTTAACCACTGAGCCATCTCTCCAGCCCCCCCAGTAATTTTTTTATCTTGATGAAAAATACATTGTTGAAATTTACCCCAAGTAGCCACATCTTTTACATTTTAGAGCTCTTAAAAAGCAAGTTCATATGGTGTTTATGTGGCATCATAAGATCTATTTGGGATTTGTAAACATTACAGAATATCTCATCTGAAAAATATGCTTATCGCTGCAAGGAAGCATTCTACAGACAAGAGGGAACTTTATATGGAGACCACACTATTTTTGAAACTTATCCCATTTCACAAATAAACCATAGTTGAATATTCCTCTGCTTTTTCAACATGTGGTTTGCAGATGACTTTGTTTGTATGTTTGAGACTATTAAAGCTGATATTCCTAAAAATCATTTCTATTTTAAGATAAAACAGTCTTTTTACATTTTCACCAAAACAATAAGCTCAATTTTATTTCATCCATGCCTTGAACATAGAAAGCAACTTCCTTGGGATTCTCTGAAATAGTTCTTAATTAGAATTCTTAATAAATATAAGCATTTATAAACTATGTGCTACTTTATAATCTTTCCTTGAAACTCATTTAAATATCTAAATCTGTCCTATGATCACATGATCATAAAGCAAATCTTGTATATTACATTTTTAAAAGTATAGTTCTTTTTTAATCCCAAGGATAATTTTATTAGAGTTTACTTGTTGAACTTATATGGAAGTCAAATTATAACTCTCAGTAGCTGTCTGGAGAAGAATAAAAGATGAAGGGATAAAACCCTCCATTTGAGTTACTGACATGAAGGCTCACTACATAGATGTTAGAGAAAGATTAAGGAAGCCCAAAGTGGGGGCTGGAGAGATGGCTCAGAGGTTAAGAGCATTGCCTGCTCTTCCAAAGGTCCTGAGTTCAATTACCAGCAACCACATGGTGGCTTACAACCATCTGTATTGGGGGTCTGGTGCTCTCTTCTGGCCTGCAGTCATAACACAGACAGAATATTGTATACATAATGAATAAATAAATACAAAAAAAAAAGAAGCCCAAAGTGCTGGGGAAAGGAGGCTGTAAAAAGATAAAAAAAAAAAAGGGGGGGGGGTGGGCAATATTAATGCTTTTCTGAGTAATTCAGAAACAAGGGGCTGACTTACAAAACGGTGCTGTGGTCCAGAAAGCTACTGCACAGTGGTCTAAAATTCTGGGAAAGGAAGTTGTAGTACCTCAATGAGCCCCCTTTACAGGAGCAGGCCTGCTTTCATGAACTTGAAGTTGAACTGTTTCCTTGATTCCAATGTATTTTTTCACTACATGCTTAATTATGTCTCTAATTATAATATGTAAATGAAGGTAGAATTGTCTTTCTGTTAGTGTATCTTGAATGAATGCTATCAAAAACAGAAGGAGAAGAACGAAACTATAAGGAAATACTAGGAATGCAGATTCTGAAAGGACAGGGAATAGTCGAGCATGCTAAAACCATTCAAGAGCATGCCATTTGCCTTGAAAGTGGCATTTGTAGGGGCTGGAGAGATGGCTCAGTGGCTAAGAGCATTACCTGCTCTTCCAAAGGTCCTGAGTTCAATTCCCAGAAACCACATGGTGGTTCACAACCATCTGTAATGAGGTCTGGTGCCCTCTTCTGGCCTTCAGGCATACACACAGACAGAATATTATATACATAATAAATAACTATATATATATGAAAGTGACATTTGTGGAGTGTACAAAATAGCACTCCAAAGGTGAGGAAAGTACAGCATTAAACTGGTACATTTTATATTCCTGCGTAGGGACCCTGGATGTTTAATGATTTAAAACAAAACAAGGAAAGAAGAGAAAAAGAAAACGTATACTTTCTACCTTCCAGAGAAGTTTTTGCTTTGCATTCACTTTTGTAGCATTTTATTCTATCATAAACTGTCTAAGAATATATTTCTACTGAAGTCACATGATCTTTGTACAATAGAAACCCAGACTTAAGTCTTGTCATCATTTAAAACTCAATTAGATTGTCTCTAAGACCTCTTTCTGAAGACTGTTTCCATAAATGTTTTAAGATTAAGAATTTTAAAAGTATTTTAATAATTAATAAGGAATTATCCTCTCCAAAATACTTGCTGATATTTTCCCCATCATGTAACTTCCACAGTTAAATACATAAATGTCAAATACAGGTAGTTTAAATTGAAGCAATAGAAATGACAAATTCAGGTTTTTAGTTTTTCTGGAAGTCACTGTGTGTACACAGTGCTCTGTCACATCTTAGAGTTGCTGCAGAAAACAGATTTGACTCCACCTTCAAAATCCCAAAGTCAAATGTTCATGGATATTTATTTAAATTGCTTAAATAAACTCACTCCATGATGTGCAGCTGCCAGATGCCTGGAAGAAAAAAGCCATCATAGCAATGGACTGAGAGCAGCTGATGAGTATTGGCTCATCCATTGTCTTCTGTAGGCTAATGTGAAGGTTGCTATTATGCAAAAGACTCTTACAGAGATGACAAAACTAGCTAAGCCCAGGAAAAATTGTTTGGAAACCTCAGAGGAGACAGGACTCATGTCAAGAACCCTCAGTGACCTGCAGTATAAAGTCTATCAAGCTATAGAATGGGCAAAAATCACATTTCACTGACGAGGAGGGCATATTAGGAGAATTCAGTTGAAAAATCAAACTGAGACATTATCCCACAGCTCCCCGAAAGATTACAACAAAGCCTCCCAATGCTGCTGAGGATGTGGAAAAGGCATGACTCATGTGGAGCTGCTGGGAACACTAAATGCTAGAGCCACTCAGGGTAAACAGTTTGTGAGTCTGTTAAGAACTCACAAACTCTTGCATGAACGGCTTAGAAACTCACCACACAGAAATCAAAGCTTAAAATATTCACAGAAAACAAACCTGATAATATTTACAAAAAGACACACATATGTGTTTGTTTGCATGACTTCCTATTTACTAACAGTCCCAAACTACAATCACCCTAAAAAGTAGGTGAATAGTCTTTTATACATTTAAACCTCAGAACCCTATTTAGCAATGGAAAGAAGTGAGCTGTTAAAACATAAAGCATCCTGATGATTCTGCAGACAAGGAAAAAGGCCAGTCCCTGGACATAGTGTTCTGTGATTTTACGTCTTTAGTACTCCAACACAGGCAAAATCATAGACACAAAACTAATTGATGTTTCCTTGTGTTATGAGGAAGAGCTGAGAACAGATTGGGAAAGGAATGTCTTTACAGCAAAGTGAAGGATGGTTATGAAATTTTCTGTGCTTTGACAATATTATCTATATTCTAGCTGTGATTTGTGCTGTAGCTTTGAGATATAATACTATTAGGAAGAGCAGGACACAGTGTTGCCAGAACCTCTCTATGGAAATTCTTGCAATTTAAGGTAAATCTAAAAAATGTAACCAGTCTCCTTCTGTCCTGCTAGCAGGCTCCCAAATAATGTCATGGAGAGTTATTAATTGTGAAAGCTCAGACTTAGCATAGGCTTGTCCCACTAGCTCTTATAACTTAAACTGACTCATTTCTATTAATCTACATTTTACCATGTGACTTTTATCTTTTTCTTCATTCTGTATGTCAAACTTTTCCCATGTCTCATTGGCATATCACTGGCATAATTCACATGCCTAGATTCCTCTTCCTTTCTCTCCCTGAAAATCCCATCTATCCTCCCTGCCTAGCTATTGGCTGTTCAGGTTTTTACTACACCAGTCACAACAATACATCTTCAGAGCGCACAAATATGCCACAAGAAAAACAATCACAAGAAAAGTGGTGGCCTATTTCAAGCCAAACATTTCTCTTCCTTTAAATAAATAAATGCTACAGAGATTCACTGATGACCACAGACCTGCAAAGCCAAGCAGAGACAGAATGTGAGTGGCCGCACACACCTATTGTTACAGTACTTGGGAGGCAGAAGTAGTCAGATCTCTATGAGTTCAAAGCCAGTCTTGTTCACAAAGTGAATTACAGGCCTGCCAGGGCTCCACAGTATGACTCTACTTCAAAACATCAAACAAAACCCACACATTTTCTGTTTCTAATTTAGATGAAGGCCCTATTCTACAATACGACAGACTGCAGTTCCTTTTCCTGGTTAAAGGATACTATGCTATTAAAATTTTACATTTATACAATTTCCACTGATTCTTTGTAGAAAACTGGGGTATGGTCAAGACATATATGCATCATTAATATAGGAGGAGTCCTCTCTACCCAATATGTCTATAGTGGAAACATTTATAATGCTTTCTTATAGTTTTAATATAGTCATATTCTATGTTTTAATTTTTGAAACAGCCTTTAATGACATGACAGTGTCAATTAAATATCTAAATTTTAAGAAAATGTTTTAGGTAGCTTATAGTACCTAAAAAGTATTACAATGCTGACTTGTTTCAGGGGGATATTTTCAATACTTAAAGCTACCACCATTGTCCTATCATTAAAAACAGGCACATTGCTTTTATTATAACACTTATCTGTACATTAAATCATTTAGTGCCTTCTTAACTCCTGCTTAATTAAGTAAATAAATATTTCATGAGTTCTTTATGAAACTCTGGAGATTCAGGTGAAGAAGGAATGAGGTAGTGACTTGGGGTGTCTGCAGCTGTCTCTTTGTGATAGAATATATATCAGTTCCAATTCAGATGACAGCTGTCCTCTGTTATCATCATCTTTCTTCTTGATACAATATATACCAGATCCAATGCCAATGTCAGGTATACTTTGTTCTGTTATCACCATCTTACAAAAATGTGAGTTGTTAACATCACTGAAAATTAGAGGCTCTCATATAAAATTTCACATCATTGCCCTCATCGCCTGTGTTTAAGATCCGACCCTGATTGAAACTGCTCAGTTATGTGAGGAGCAATGAACCAGCTGGACCTAGCTGCTCTGTCTAGAGAGGTCTTCCCTGGAATTGTCCAGGGACTGCCCCTACCCCTGGTGACTTCATTCATGCTACCTGCCCAGAGTTTAAAACTCCTTCTCGTTGGAAAAAGAAAGCAGTAACAAGACAGCAGGGGAAACCACTCAATTTGATGCTTGCCTTTAACTGATACTAGGTATTTAAGGAAGCGAGAAAACAGCTGCAGAACATTCTTCAATTAAACAGAGAGGAGTCTGCAAAAGCAGCTCACAGGACTTTCTAAATCCAATTGCTGCTCTTTGGTGGCCTCCTTTCTCTTCACTTGATTTTACTCTTGAGGTTGAGGGACATCAGATCTTTATGTCAGCCCTGAATACTTTCAACTCATGTCTCTGAAGAGCTCCAGTTTTTTGTTGGTTGGTTGGTTGGTTTGGGGGTAGGGTAAATGACGCCTTGATTAATTGTTACTAATATGTAGATCTTCATTGTATGGCTTTTTTTTCAAAGGCTGAAGAAATAACATTAACAATTGGTCAAGCATTTGATCTGGCATACAGGAAATTTCTAGAATCTGGAGGGAAAGATGTGGAAACAAGAAAGCAGATTGCTGGGATGCAGAAGAGAGTGAGTAACCTAAGCTTCTGGCTTCACATTTGTCTGGTGTGTGTACAGGGAAATTTGTGTATGGTTGAACAAACCGAGAAGTCCTGCCATTTATTGTCCCTAACACGGCGGTAGCTGCTCTCAACATATTCCTATAACTCTTCATCCCGGGGCCTCTGCACAGTCTTTAACTGTTTTATATTGAATTCCCACAAGAACTTAGTGTTCTCATGTGATTTTGCTTCACTTCCTGATGCTTCTCATGGGGATCAGAGCAGCAGAGGCAGCAGATGCTGGGTAAGTGGATTCCCATGCAGCTCGGATTCCTTCGTAATTCAATTATGCCCCGTCTCCACACTCCCATGTTCACAGGCAGCTTTTCTGTCTTGTGGTTCTATACCCCAAGATGGGTATAACGTGCACCACTCAACAAGTAAACACAGAAATAAATATTGGGAACATAAAATTTTCACACACAGTATTTTTTTAATTTGTTATCATCCTAGTGACCTTGGATCTTCTGATATTTCCCGAACTGTGGCAACTAATGCTCCTTGTGCACCAAAGACTTTTGAATTTTATAAATATAAAATATAAATGAATTTTATAAATAAAATGTTCTTTTCTAATGTAACTGAGATAACAGCCAATATTTTCCAAGAAAAAAATAATCCTGAAAATTATTCAATGATCTTTTGATTTTTAGATCCAAGATTTAGAAACCGAAAATATGGAACTTAAAAATAAAGTTCAAGATTTAGAAAACCGGTTGAGAATAAGTCAAGTGTCATCTTCTCCAGTAAGTACATTGAAAGTGTAATTGTATGATGTCAAACACCTCCTGATCTTGAATCCTTCTTTGATTCAAATCATTTTTGTGATCAATAATAAAACTAACTAGACTGCTCAGCAGGGGGCCTTTCCACATTTAAATTTTGTAGATAGTTCAGAACATGGTTATTTTTCATGTTACTCTTTTTGTTATCCCTTGTTACCCAAAATGATTTCAACCACCCTTTGATCTTAAGGGTGAATATACTTTCTCCCTTTGTGGCAAGTCCTATCCTTCTTTCCTGTTGGTTATTGCTTCCTGAAGTTAGTCACAATATCCATGCAAGCTAGCCCCGTGGTGCTGAGCTTCACTTTAGGAAATAGACTGAGAACAAGACCGTGTACTGGGCGTGGTTGCTTCAGACACTGAAATGTGCAGGTTCGGTTCAGACATCTGATATGAAATTATTTGTGTCTGACCTGATCCATCTTTAAAACTTGTTTCCAATATCAAGCATGATACCATTATTAAGTGATTTTGGCCAAGGGGATTATTTTTGAGAGCGTGCAATTTAAAGCTATATTGTTTTCTTGCAATGATGTTGTTAATACTGAATATTTTCCTGTTCAATAATCTGTACTACTACTAATCTTTATAATGCATTTTATTCACACTGTTTAACTTAAAGCATGAGTGTGTGGAGTTGAACACAATTGAGACCAGTAAACTGTTGGAAAGATTTTGACAATTTATATATAAAGTACTTATATATAATTTTATAGAATAATATCATAATAGCTTATTAGTTCATCACCAGAAAGAAGGATGCTTCTATGAGAACTGGGCTTAGGGCTTCAAACTAGCATAACCTGGAAGTTGATTGTTTTTTTCAGTTTACTTGTTTTTCCATCCATGTACTGAGAGAGTTGGTCTATCCATTGCCCAGCATTGGAGACAGTCTGCTGCTCCAGCTGAACACAAAGAGTTGGCAGACTCCTGAGTGCAGACAATATGTGTAGTGGGCTTATTGGTCTTATCCCAATCCTTCTTACTCTTATTCTTCGCTTTATACAGCCCTTGAGGATTTTGTGTTGTTTTGTTTTGGCTTGCTTCCCTTTTCTCAAGATACAGAACAATGGCTTTGTCTTCTGCTTTGACCCAAAAATATGCAAAATGAAGCACACATCCATTTGAGACATGTTAAAATGCTTATTTTAAGTTTTGTTGTAAAACACAGTGTATGAGGGAGGGTGTTTTTCTAGTGATTCTTGAGTGGTTGTTTCTAGAACCTATCAGGCATGCTTTGGTTCAGTCTTTGGGTTCTCAAAATATAAAATAAGTGTGTCATTATTTTTGATGCAAACCCAAAGAATATTCACTGTTTCCTTTTTATGAGGACAGAAATTCGAGGCCATTTCATTGAAGGTGAAGATTTGGGAGGGTCAAATGAATTTGGAACTCATTCTTAGAACTGCTCCCTCCCTATCAGAGCACATCAACTTGTCTCAAGGCAGACACTGTCCTACACTAATGCTGGGTAACTGTGAAAAGATCAAGACAAGGGTGAAGTTGTAATTGAGCATGGGGGGTTTAAGTAAGACACAGTAAGAGCTTGGTTAAAGAAGACAAAGCTTCATTTAAGCAATACTCATGGGTTTAAGGGTCTTATTGAGCTCTGGAGCAGCGGTTCTCAGCCTGCCCAATGTTGCAACCCTTTGCTACAGTTTCTCATGTTTTGATGACCCCAACCCTAAAATTATTTCGCTGCTATTTCATGACTGTAATTTTGATACTGTTATGTAATGTAATGTGAATATCTGATATACATGAAATCTGATATGTGACCCTGTTTAAAGAGTAGTTCAACTACCAGAGGGGTCATGTCCCATGGCCTGAGAACCTGTGTTCTTGAGCATTCAATGATTATTATGACGGTAAGAAAAGAATGGGAGTATGATAAAGAACATATTAAAGGAGTGTCGATCCAAAAGTATTCTAGGTTTCTAAAATTTAGATGACGTTAAGTGATAATAATGCTAAAACTATGAATTACAACAAATCTATCATTATAGGCTTTTGTTACCCTCTTTTGTTCTTTATTTTCAGTACATTTTTAATATAGAATTGCATTTCTCTCCCTTTTCCCTCCCTCCTTCCTCCCCTTCCCAGGTACCCTCATCCCAACTCTTCCATGGATACTCAGACCAACCCATTTCCCTACTCTTTAAGTGAGAGCCTCTTTTTCTTTTATTATTATTGTTACGTAGATATGTGTTTATATATACATATATAAACATACATATATATGTTTTCACAAATATATAAAAACAAGCTACTAAGTCTGTTTTGTTCTTTGTGTGCAGATGGTTTCAGGGCTCTTCTTTTTTGATGAGATTATGAACAAATAAATGTCTTTGCTTCTCATTTTCTATTTTTCCCCGACAGCAGTGAAATAAACTGGCAAGGTACTAAGTTTAGCCATATTTACTTGACCACTGTTAAAATAATTTCCCACATTCCTAATAGTAAAATGTTAAAAATAGGTTTATATTACCTTCAATTTTTTTAATATGAAGACCTATTTTTAAAGATTTGGAATGGGTCAAACTATTGACTTGGAAAAATGGCAGATTATAATAATTAAAATACAAATGAAAGTGTAAGCATCTCTTATTTGGTGATTTGCCATTTGCTTTCAGGTTAACCCATTTCTGTTAAATTAGAAATAACTTCCATCTGTTCTTGTGAAGCTTGACTGTTACCTTCAGGGACACACTAGGAAAGAATATTTCACAGAGTTCCAAAAGCCTGCTCTATAGTTGAAATTCTGTATATGCTGTACATTTTACATTTGTGTGTGTGTGTGTGTGTGTGCGTGCGTGTAAATCAGGAATAAAATAGAGGGTGCTTACAAGATGGTTAGACCTAGTAGCAGTTTGGTTAAAGGAATAGAGGCGGTGGTCTATATTGTAGCTGAAGAAATAGTAGAATTGATTGGAAATCCCACATACATTCATAAAGATGAATTTCATGTGCATAATTAAATTGTCCTCATATACTTAAAGAGTTTTCAATGTGTTGGTGCTGAGTGCAGCATCCCCTTGAAACAGATGACCTCTGTATTGACCATCCCAACATTGAATGTTCACAGTCCTAAATCCCACTCAGTGGTCTAAGTCACGGGTTCCTTTTCTGACAAATGAAATAGGCCTTGATATTACCCATAATATGTATCTTCTTAATACATTGAGATTGTGGAAACCTTTGGTTGGTTTTAGAAATTGGTCCTCAGGCAAAAGTATCATTTAGATACACTGAGAAATTTCCGTTCCTTGATAAGAAACTTTGCTTTGTTCTGTGTTCTCGTGGTTTGGCAATCAACGAGAGACTGTTTTGCTGCCATTTGAGACCAATTGTCTAGAAGCAAGCTGATTTATGTTCATTATGTCTGCATGGCAGTGTCATATTTATATTATTTATATTTGAAAGGGGGGTTTATTCTGCCCTTCTGGCCTCATGAAAACACTTTCAGGAGATTGTCCCTTCGTAAAAATGTGGGTAAACCAAGTCACGTCAAACTTTTCCTCATGATTCCTATGTCTGAGTGCTTGCATTTTCCTTTACTAAGTAGAGAAGCTTTCAAACAATCAAGTTGTTCCCAAAAGTTAAATGAATAAAATTATAGTTTCCAGGAATACTGGACTGTCTATTGCTGGGTAAAGCAAATGTCTCCCTTTCAATTAACCGGTGTTAGATGAAATTCTACTTTTATATAATCTGCTGTGCAGCCACTGATTAGACTCGATAAGACAATTACAACTTAAAATGTGTATTGCGTTGTGGGTAAACAACGTGCTTTCTCAAATGCTCTTGAATTCAAGCTAGGCAAGAACCCATTATGAAAACTCTCAATTACGCAATAAGGCAAACGAGCGTCTCTAAACAGAGGCACGAAGTGTAAACATGAACATCAGTAAAGAACATTTGGTGCCCGCAGAAAATGATGAGTACTTCCCAGCTTCGGGATTGTTGGCTGCACCCAGATGATTCCAAGACAAAGCCTATGGAATGGGAAGCAAGCGTGTTTTCTGTCCAGTTCCCCCAGGCAGTCCCTGCGCACAGCACTGGGCTTTTGTCTCGGGTTTCTTTTCAGGGTTTGTGGCTAGGTTAGTCACAACCATTTAACTTAAATATTTTTGAAATGAAATATAAGATAATAGGTCTCGTAATTAAGAAATTATAAACCCACTTTAGATCTGGGGGCCTGAAATAGTATTTTCCTGGTGGTATAAGTTTCAAATTAGAGGGTTTGTTATTTTTAAGGATTGTTAAAAATGTACCTGGAGTAATTACCAAGTGCCGAGACGGGAGAAATTAGTCTTCCCCATGTCCCTGAGAACATAGACAAAGAAATATCATTAAATGGAATCGGTAGGTTGTACCTATGTATTAATCCATTTATATACATATGGAACAGTAACAATTAAAGAAAAAAAGGCCATGGGTTTGGGAGGGAGTGAGGGAACTATATGGAATATATATGGGAGAAATTGGGGAGAGGAGAGGAAGAGAGTAAGTGGTATTACTATATTCCAATTTTTAAAATACAAATTAAGAAGAAGTGCAGGAAAGATGAATTTTACAATGAGTCAACATCTGGACACTGGTAAGAAAAGGGCTGTCCACCCACCATGCCACCACCGCAGAACTGGGGCAGTTTTGAGTTGAGTCATGCGTTCTCCTTCCCAGCTGGCCATATGCTCATGGGCTCTGCATTCAAGCCTTGATACAAAAGCCCCTCTCTGACACTCTTGGTCAAGGCATCTCTTTAATGTTGCTGCCAGATTTCTTCATGCGAGGGTCTTTGCCACACTTCTCCCCTCTCCGATTCTGTATTCAGCACTTCTCTGTCTCTTACAAAAAGCAAAAATAAAGGAAAACCGAAAGTTTAACCTTGGTGAGTCTTTTGTTCCAGTTCCCTCAGCAATAACCTAGTACATCATGCCTTACCTCTACCCTTTCAGTGGCTCTTATGGGGGAAAATGCAATGGCGTGTTGATGTGGTAGGGTTCCCTCTTTCTAGCCTCTTGCCTAGAGTATCAGAGTAAATGAATAAAGGCTCAACTGTAGCTTTGATGTCAGATTGTTGAGTTAATTAGCATCTGTAGAATCTGACACCTGGAGAGAGCTCAGCTCTTGACAGGAAGTGTCCATGACAGAAGAGTGACTCCCAAAGTCTTGATACTCAGACCCTGTTTACTATGCTACTTGCCTGCTATATGACTTCCAGTTTCTATGAGGTCCTTGTCAACTTCCTTTCCATCTCTAGAATGTCTTACTATGGGGAACTCCTTACTTTAAGGATGGGCAGAGAGCTGGAGTCACTGTTTTAGATTTTAGCTTTGCTCCTGAGCTTACAGAGTTTTATATCTTACAACCTATGGGCATTACCTCTGTGAAATTGCATACATTGCTATAGTCATACTTACAAAATCTGGAAGATTACTAAAATGCATACTAACACTAGAAAATTCTCCGGTCACTACTTATTCACCAGAATGTCTTCCATGACCATGACTGTTCATGTTAGTGAACAGCCCCATCACTGAGACCCTAAAACACATCACAGGCTTTCTCAGTTTCTTCTCTACTGTCTTCCACTGAAGTCCTGGTGATTCCAATATCCTGTTTAAAACTATGAATATATGAAAATATTTCAATTAAAAATGAACAGTGAGAACTCATACAGATATTCATCTTCAGCGGGGTTTTGAAATTTCCACAAAACTCTTTTCCAAACCATCTTCATTCATGCTATTCACTCTCTCCGAGCCTCCTTGCTCCTCCTTGGCATGTTTCTTGTTCTTTTTTCCTCTTCGGCTGCCACACAGAGTGTCTGGTCATGTGCCACATGCATTCCTGAGACACCCATCCTGTTTCTGGAGCACTAGCAATGATCCATCTCTGTCTAAGCATGTCTTCCATTTCTGTCTCTCCTGTCAACTTGTCTGGTTCCAGACTGTTGGTGGGAAATCTAATACCACTGTCTACTCAGGCCAGTCAGTGAGAACAGCAGTCTAAGACCTTGTGTGACTTACTAAGCAGAAAACTTGCTATCCATTCCCTAGTTAAAAAGAATTCTTGTAGAACATGTCCTTATGAAGTGCTAAAAGAAGGTGTGTCTTGAATTGTTGGGATGGGACCTGGGGCCTTTATAGGATTTTTATTTTCTTAAGTTTATGCTGAGCAGAGTTTGAAGCAGAGAGCCCTCGGAGTTTAGAAGCTGAGTAGATGTGGAGGATCAGTACAGAGAAGCAATATTACTGCTTTCTAGTGTCAGGTAAGAGTTAACATTTTTATGCCCCAAGGAGAGCTATGGATGTGAGGGAAGACAGAAGAGGATTAGGAGAGCAAGATTCCCAAATGTAGAAGGCGTGAGGAGTATAATGGAAAATTTTGAAGAAGGGCAAATAGTGGTATTTTTATGCAGAAAAATGTATTAACACGCATTTTAGATGAACAACTAACCCATTTCTCTCAACATGCAACCAGTGTCCTTTGATTTTTATTCTGAACTATACTGTCAACATGAGCCATGGCAATCTTTCCTCAGTCTAATAGGAAGAGTAAAAAGTTCTATTTCTCTCTGAAAAATTCATCCTTTAATCAGATATGACAGTCTCCTTAGAAGATTATACTACATTTTACTTAGTTTGGCACATTGGTAATTCTCCCATTTTACATTATTTTTGACTGCATTTTCAGATGATGTTAATATTCAATTTTTTTTATATTTTCCCAGTCCTGGACTGTATTGTATAATTTAAGAAATTGAGTATTACATTGTTGGTTATTATTTTACAAGGTTACTGTTTTGTGTTGAAAACATGAAATTATTCAGGAATAAAATTACTGCAATAAATATCAATTACTTGCTCCTGTACTTGCAAATTAATGTACTCCACCTTTCAGAAAACAAAAATGTCAGTTGAGTTTTAACATTTACAACTAAGAAAGTCTCTTATGGTGACTGTTTCTGTTCAAAACTTCATGCAAAGTCAATTTCAAAACTTTCATTTCTATTCAAATAGTTTCTAAGGTATTTGCTATTTTCTGACAGAGTTGACAATGGTTTGTAAGTATACAAAAGCCCAACACACCTCGCCCATCAATCTTGAACAGGGTCCACACTACTGTTGCTATTGACATTGAGAAGAAGTTTTTGTTGTTTTCTAAGTGAGCATTTGGTGTATTAGTCTGAACCACTAGAAACTATAGTTAACCACTTTCCTTTACACAATGGTGGGTTATCTGACTCCACTCAGGACTGTGCTTGTGTGGATTACATATATGACATTCTCAGTACAGTATTAAGCATGCATGGGCCAGCACACTGATTCCTATCTTCATTGCAGGCCGGCAGTGTCACCGTGAAATCTCCTTCCACTGACATCTTCGATATGGTTCCCTTTTCCCCAATATCACACCAGTCTCCCACGCCTACTCGCAATGGCACACAGCTCCCACCAGTACCTAGCAGATCTGCTGAAATCCGTAAGCTCTCTAAAAATAGTCATATTCTTGCTATTTGGGTGTGTTTTCCCTCTTCCGCATTTTGTGAAAATAACGTAACAAGCCAACAGCTTTAATTATTGAAGGATTATGCTTTTATATGGGTTTCAAATTTGATTGATTCTATTTAACTTTATAATCGATAAAAATTCTAAATACATCTCCATTTCCAAGTTGAATCTTATATGGACAATAAGATTTTGATATAAGGCTATTTGAATCATAAAAAGTTCAACTGTGCATTTCTGTTTAATTAATATCTTAACTGTTCAAAATAAGTAGGAGTCATCATGTACTCATTTGTAATATGCTTACTAGAGTAGCTTAGATATACAAGGCATTCATGTATCCTTAGTGGAAGAATATTAAAGAGTGTATATGTATACTGTTATTTAAGGGGATTGTCTTTGATATATTAAATATTCAAAAACATTTTTCTGATGTATATTCTATATATCTGTAAACAACATTGAAGTCTCTCTTTGGTACATCAGAAAGCAACCAGTAGGCATTCATTGTCCTGGCATATCTGATCTATGCCCTGATTCTGAAGGAGTTATTCCAATAGCCAAGGATCATTTATTCAAAGCACATGTATATTGGAAAAAAATCGGTGTCATATTCCACCTTATTATGTATGCACTAAGACCTTTCTTTTTAAATTTTATTTATTTATTTTTTTGGACTTTCGAGACAGAGTTTCTCCGTAGCTTTTTTGGTTCCTGTCCTGGAACTAGCTCTTGTAGACCAGGCTGGCCTCGAACTCACAGAGATCCGCCTGCCTCTGCCTCCCAAGTGCTGGGATTAAAGGCGTGCACCACCACTGCCCGGCATTTATTTAATTTTTGAAACTCTCTTTTCTCTTTTTACAAACCTATCCTACTCCCTCCCCTCCTCCCACTCCCCCACCTTCCCCCCACCCCACTCTCCATCCACTCTGCAGAGAGGGTAAGACTTCCAATGGGGAGGTAAAAATACCTGACACATCAATTTGAGGTGGGACCAAGTCCCTGCCCTTTATATTCAGGCTGAGCAAGGTATCTCCAAAACGAATGGACTCCAAAAAGTCGGTTCATGCACTAGGGATAATTGTGGTTTCACTACCAGAGGACACAAAAACTACCCAACCACACATCTGTCACCTATATTCAGAGGGCCTAGTCTTGTCCTATTCAGGCTGCCTCGCTGTCAGTCCAGAGTCAGAGAGTTCCCACTAGCTCAAGTCAGCTGTTTCTATGGAGATTCCCATCATGGTTTTGACCCCTATGCTCATATTATCGCTCTCCTGGACGGGTCTCCAGAAGCTCAGCCAGTGCTTAGCTGTAGCTTTCTGCATTTGCTTCCATCAGTTGTTGGATGAAGGTTCTACGATGACACTTAAGGTAGTCACAAATCTGATTATAAGCGAAGTCCAGTTCAGATGCCTTCCAACTATTGCTTAGAGTCTTAGCTGGGGTCATCTTTGTGGATTCTTGGGAATTTCTCCAGTGTCAGCTTTCACACTAGCTTTGAGAACAAGCTACAGGGCATTTGACTGACTGCTCCTTCTTTCTCCCTGCATTAAGTTTAGTTTTTCTGCCAACCTATATTCTGCCCTGCCATAGGCCAACTCAGCTTCTTTATTAACCAATGACAATAAAACAAATTCATAGTATAAAGACGGAGAACCCCACATCAAAGATCAAATGTCCTGTTAAGCTTCCATACTTCCCTAACTACTACGGGATCATCACGGAGAAGCACAAAGCAAAACGGTGCTTCACTGCCCGAGAGAGCGCATCAGTCTCTCAGGAACTGGAAGGCACATTGTGCCCCAGGAGCAATGGACTCTAACCTGAAAAACATATGATGCATGTCTCTCAAGGCAACTAGGCCACACAACTTCATGGTTCCCTACAGTTTTTTTTTTTTTTTTAATCAAGATAGGGTCTCACTGTATAGCTCTGACTGTCCTATCTAAACCAAGCTTGTCTCAAATTCACAGATACCTACCCACCTGTTTCTGCCTCCAAAGCACTGAGGTTAAAGATGTGAACCACTATGTCCTGCTATTTTGTTTTGTTTGTTTTTTATTTACGTTTTTGAGATTTTCATACATGAATTTAGTATTTACATCATTTACACCTAACTCTCTCCTCATTCCCTTTAAATTCATGGATTTCTTATTTATTGTTATACTCACACACACACACACACACGTGTGTGTGTGTGAGAGAGAGAGTGAATACATCCTGTTGTGTATATTTAATATTACATATATATATATATATATATATGTTGACCTTGGCATTGGATAACCTATCATAAAATCGCTTTTGATACTGCATTCATTCCTATCAATTTTTAAAATAAAAAAATGTTTCTTTCATCTGAGAACCCTTGTTAAAAATTTGGTTTCGTGTTGTCTATGAAAATTTTGTCATTTTATGCTGCTCAAGACAAAGTGACTTAAAGTTTTTCTTGGTGAAAGTAAGATCCAAGTTTGTAAACTACAAATAAACTGTTAACTTACAAATTCCACACAATGCTTTCCCACTGTGTTGTGAGGCAGCAACAAATAGAATTAGAGAACTCTCATATGGCTCCTACAGGTTTTCTATCTCCTTTTGCAAAATGGTTCCTAAATTTATGGGATGAAGGATTTAAAAGTCCCCTTTGTGACTAAGTTCTCCATTGACATGTATTCCCTGCACTTTGATCAGTTGTGAGTTTCTACACTAACCACTATATATTGTACAAAGAAACATCTTTGATGATGTCTGAGAGCTACACTAATCTACAGACATATAGATATAAGTTTAGAAAGCAGTTTAATATGAAGTCCATCTAGTAGGATGATAATAGTAGGTCCAACCTGAGACCTATGACCTCTTCAATCATGGGTTCTCCCAATAGCCTAGCCTAAATGGTACCCATGGTACTGTGAAAGCTGGCCAAAGTGAATAAAGTTTCCTGATTAGTGCCAACATGATTGCTCCATATCCTGTGACCCAAGTATGCAGTGTCTTCAGCAATAAAGTCTGGCAATTAAGTTCTAATTGGCAACCAGGAACTATAACCATGGCTTGTATTGTTTGTGGGAACTACTAGACACCCCTAATCAACCTCTAGAGTAGATACCCACATTTGATATTGGGTTTTCTATTTGTCAACCTATGGCTTCTAGGAAGAGCATTATTCTCTGTGTTGCAGAGTTGCAATTAAATTCTTTTACATGAACACAGAAACACACACATTAAGCTTATTAAATATTAAGTTTCTATATTGATTTTTTTGCATCATTAGTGTTCGTTAAATCTTCTCCAACCCTCTTCTCTGCCCTACTCTTCCTCCCCTTTTCTTACCTAACCTTTCTTCTGCATTTCCCCCTTTTATCACCTACGTTCTACTATTCTCTTCCCTTAAGATCTTCCTTCACTTTCCCCACCAGTAATCCCATTCTAGTTTCCTAAATATTCCAAGTTAAACATACAGTTATGAATATTTGACACTAATATTCACATACGGATGAGAACTTGCAACACTTGCCTAAGGCAATGCCATCCTGAATATAACTGATCCCATCTTGCCATAGAATTTGTAATATCATACAATATATTTTTTGCTTACTTAGATCAAGAATGCCCATTACATATTATAAGAATCAAGAGATCATTTAATCGTGTACGTACTTATAATACTATAATAATTAAATTTATACTTTTAAATTATAGTCCTGGTTTTGCTGTGTCTCAACCAATGTTTGATCATCTCACTTACAAAGTGTTTTCTTCCTTATAGAACGGGACCTTTTTGGAGCTGAACCTTTTGACCCATTTAACTGTGGAGCAGGGGACTTCCCTCCAGATATTCAGTCCAAATTAGATGAGATGCAGGTGACTATTTTAACAGATTGGACAAAAATACTGTTTATTTCTTTTTAATCTGGAGCAAAGAAAATGTTGGTACCAAAACTATATCCCTTGTTGTTGCTTTAAAGACTTATTTAAAGCAGTTAGACTAAAAATCATTACACTTACTCCTAAAAGCTGTTACACATGTTGAGACTGTGCCTTTCTTTCTATTTATGAATGATTCAATATGCAAGGGAAGAAATTGCTTATTTTTTAATACAAAAATGACAGGATTATACATTTTTAAGTCAAGAACTTAAAAGGCCATTGAAATGAAATTGTAAGATTTTGTTTCAGCCCTAATAGTTTCAAATTTCAAAGTTGCAAAGGGGTTGGATGAAGGAAAATCTTTGAAAAGAAGCATTGTAACGGAGGCCCATGACTCCTGGACTACTAAGAAGACAAACACCATTGGCAACTTCTTTAGGAATAGAGTCAAATTGATTATTTTTCTCTTCTTTTTCTAAATGTTTCTATAAGCTGTAAGAAATTAGTTTCTAAAACTTCATACATTGGGCGGTGATAGAAAAAAAAACAGTCATCTTTATATTAGAATGAAGACTTCTCTTGATATTTTCCCCTTACATTTGGATGAAATAATTATGTACAGGTGTCATAATTAAGAGAATCCAAGCATCAGTTCCTTGGAGCTGACTGAGATTAGAAGGCTGGGACATTAATGTGAGGAGGTAGAACTGTTTTTGCGTGTTGTCCTGATGTACCCCCCGGCTCCTTGTGCTTTACCACCCCCAAATCAGAGTCTAGATGGCTCTAAAACTGGCAAACACATGCCTTGCCCTGAGGCAATAATATAAACATCCTTCCATTTAGATAAATGGCATGCTGCCTGCCTTATTTTTCTAATTGATTTATACACATCTTTTTGTTCTAGATTTAATAATATGCCTGCATTTAAAAGGTTGAATTATTGAAAGCATGCCTTGATGTTTCCAAAGAATATATTAAAATTTCCAAAATGCAATCACTTATAATTCTCTTTTCCATAAAAAAATATTTCGGAGCCTTAAAATTTACTAAATCATATCTTTTTTAAAAAAAAAAAACTCTGAAAAAATTATTAGTGACCGAGTCATATAATTTTTATTTAATTAGGAAACATCTTAACATCAGCAAAGTTTACATTAAGGAGCTTCATCAAATAATATGTATATAACATTTTGAGGTGAAACAAAGATCGCTATGAAACTTCTGTTGATCTCAACGTGCATTGTTGCATTGTGTCTGATGATAGTGAATTCTCACCTTTATATCTCAATTACTTTGAAAATTTCACTTAAATGTGGCTGGCTAATGAGACCTAGCGCTGTGTCTTCTCTGGAATTAATTACTTTCCTTTGTTGCCATCTGTGCTATTTTGAGCTGTCTGGGACACTGCAGAACACAAGTCTGTGAACGGGCAGAAATGACTCTTCTCAGGGTGATGCAGATCATGAAGACTTTCCTGCAGACCTTTTGTTCTTAGTACTAAACTTACAACCTCAGTAGGTTTTAAAAGATAAGCTTTCGGACGTTTGTAGCAACCCAGTTTGAGAAAATACAGACGTGTCTTAGCAATGTGGTCATCAGGTAATATTAATCTGGAATGTGATGCTTTGCATTTTGATGTTTCTAACGTTTTCTTGATGTCTTTTTTATTCTCCTGCTTTCGTGGTGGGTAGCGCCAGAGATGGTTGGTATCTCATTTTCATCATTCAAAGAAATAACAATCTTTCTAAGAGTTAAAAATTTTGTATTTACACATTTTGCTTAATGTCTATTCAAACAAGTTTAATATGGATGTGTTAAAAGAGGTTTTATAACTCAGATCTTCAGGTTAATTTTTCAGTGACCGTCAACATTTCATTGTTCACCTCATTATATGTTTCTGTTAGTTCACGACTTACTTGCTAGGCCACTTTAACTATGCTTAGTAAAATCCTTCTTTCATTTAGATTTTACAAGGAATTTGTTATTAATTTAGCTATCCTAATTAATCCAATATACACATATAGTTGCTGTATCTTCACATGCTATATAAAAGGCTGATATAGTATGTTAGGCTATGAACGCTATAGGATGTTAATGATAAGCCTCCTAGCTAACTACTTGGGTTTTTTTTTTCTTCTTTTTTTTACAGAGGATTAAAACTAAATTATTCCTAAGAGTTACAGTACAAACTTTGAAACTCTAGGGATACTTTGAGCATGTAAGATTTAAAGCGTAAATGTTAAACCACATGTCATTTCAGATAGTTGGGCAATTTAATATATATTTGAAATGAGTTATGTAGCTGTTTGATCTGGCATAATTTAAACCTCACGACATGTATCTCTGTTAGGCAAAGGAATAGGGTAGTATTAATGACCAGAAACATATTCCATGAATTATAATAATGAATTACAGAGTTGAAGGGAGAATTCAGTTGGTAAAATGCTAGCCATGCAGATGTGAGAATCTTAGTCTCAGAACCCATAAAGAGGCGGGGTAATCTCATCACTGGGGAAGCAAAGCCAGGTGGTTTCTTGGGGATTATTGGCCGTCATAGCCTAATTAGGAGGTTCAAAGTCAGTGAAAGACCCTGTTTCAAAGGACATGGAAGACATTCCTGGAAAACAATACCTAAGCTTGATCTTTGGCTGTGTATAAATGTACATGTATGTATATGGGCACACACAGTTATACACATACATCTGTGCAAACACACACACATGAACACATGCATGTGGCAACGTAATATGTTTAAGAACAGTGGCAAGTCTATAAATAAAAGAGTTATATATAAATATCAAGTCGACGGTTTAAAAACTGGGGACCCTATGTATAAATGAAATATAAGCAGTCCTTCCATGAAAATATCTCAAGGAGGTTGGTGGCATTCCTGGGAAATGATGCCCAAATGGTCTCTAGATTTCATATGCATCAACGTACATGTGCATGCAAACCATTGAATACACATGCACTGACATGTATGTATGTAATTGCAGAAACAAATGAATGACTGGGAGACTAACCACTCATAATATGAATAATAAACCCTCACTCACAAAAAGGCCACAGTTGGCTAACCCACCTGTGAATGTGTTCTGTGTAATCAAAGCAAACATTCTATAATTTAAAAAGTCTGTGTCATTTTAACAGGAAATTCAATTTTTTAAAGAAACAGTATTGAGTGAAAGTATTGAGAAACAAGCAGTCTAATGCTTATTAGACCAAGATTAGTTTATAACAGAATCTCTTTGGGGAGTAATTTGATACTACTGTATACACTTATATTTTCTGTTATTTAAAACAGGAACAAATAATTATAAATATGTTGAATTTTATGCATGAAATTATGCGCTTGGCCTTATTCATGATTGTAAGGTCATGGAAATGAATTGATACTATAAAGACTAATAGTGTGTCATGGTCAGAATAAATTAGTTTTTTGAGAAATAAAATGTAGGAAGTTAGTTCACTTGACAACAGCAGAATAGAAAATTATAGGTAACATACTCTGTGAAGGAAATTTTCTGCTCTCATGAAACTTGAGTGCTCTGTAAGAACAGATAATGAAGCACTCACCTCAGTGTCTGAATACTTACTCAGAGTTCTCTTTCTACTAAATACTGCTCTCTGTTTCACAGAGGAAAATACAGTTCAGCAAAAGGTTTCATATGAAAATATGACCAATGTTTTAATTATAGAGTAATTATTTGTGATGTTAGCTAGTAATAATTATTTTAAATAAGTAAGCCTCGTTTTTAATCAGAGGCTTAAAGATTTACGAGGAATATTCAAAATTCATTACACCGCGAAACAAAAATGAAACTGTTGTAGGGCAGTCTTTAAGTGTCCAGGGAGGTTTGGATCGGGGTAAAGGAAGCCATGAGCCTACAAGACCTACCAGCTGATGGTTAGATTAGTCTAAGTGGTTCACCGTGGTGTCACTACCACAAGTGGTGCACAATCATGAGGGAGTGATGTGCATTTCCCTTTTTTGTTTTGACTTTCTACTTTTCCGGTACTGATAGCTCTGATAACTTCCTTTTTCGGCAACAGGAAATAATAACTGGTGAACTTTTATAATGAATTGATAAAAATTGAAAGTATTGTGTGCTATCAAATTGTCCCTCTATCATATCATATCAACTACTTATCTGTTATCTATATGTAATCTATCATCAATTTATCATCATCCATTATTCAAAATGTACTAGAAGATGACAGTGTATAGGTCTTCAGATAGCAACCAAACATTTGAAAAAAAGACCAGCGAGTAATATTTTCAGTACTCACTTTTAAAAGCATTTAATTTATGCCGGGCGGTGGTGGCGCACGCCTTTAATCCCAGCACTTGGGAGGCAGAGGCAGGTGGATCTCTGTGAGTTCGAGACCAGCCTGGTCTACAAGAGCTAGTTCCAGGACAGGCTCCAAAGCCACAGAGAAACCCTGTCTCGAAAAACCAAAAAAAAAAAAAAAAAAAAAAAAAAAAAAAGCATTTAATTTATATTGACAAATATACATACACATAGCCAATAGTTCTTATTTTGATACAGGCTTTTTAAAAAAGAGGCCATGAATTTGAATGAGAGCAAGGAGGGAGATATGAGAGGTATTCGAGGAAGAAAAGGGAAGGGAGAAATGATGTAATTGTGTTATAATTTCAAAATAATTTCCAAGCAGAACTGATGGGCAGCTTTCAGATGGTGTGGTTGTCTATGGTACCACATTCTGTTTGGATCACAACACTGTCCTTCCCAAAGTGTTTTACCCAGCCTGTGGACTGTGGTAGCCAGATAGAAAATGTCAACAGTGTCAAGCAGCTTTGAGCCCTTCCCAGAAGAGGGGCTTGACAAACAGCTCAGCAGTGAAGAACATGGACTCTTCTGGAATGTCCTCACAACTATCAACTCGGGTTCCAGGGATGCAGTGCCCTCTTCTAGTTTTGTGGTACACATGCGCGCATGCACACACATAACACTTTTTTAAAAAACTAGTAAAGAACTTAGAGTAAAATGGAATATTGAAAAGGTCTGATGCAAAAGAAATGGATAAATCGTAGAACTACTTCATGTCTTACATTGGTATTTTCTTCTGTTTCTCATACACATTCAGTATATATACTTAAGACAGCAAAATGTCACTAAATATAAAAGAACTCATAGTTATTTACATCTCTGTGAAAATTTGATAAACCAAAATTTGCATTTATTTAGACATAGGAAGTTAATTTCTGTTCATAGTCTCTTTTGCTTGGTGATACAATTTTTATTTTGCCATTACTGTTTTTACTAACAATTTTAACAATTTTATTCTGCTTTACAGGAGGGGTTCAAAATGGGATTAACTCTTGAAGGAACGGTATTTTGTCTCGACCCGTTAGACAGCAGGTGCTGACGTCAAGAATGAATGATCCTGACTTATGCTTAGTTTGTTTATATACATATATATCATTCATTATTTCAAGACAGTTATTATATCTGTGCCAATATATTTTTGAATATCTGAATGTTTTTAAATCTATTAAAGTAAAAGCTTTCTCATTCACTGTTGATTTATCTTTTATTTTAAGTATAACTTAGTGTAATGTATATTGGATTTTTATGTTCCCTTCTGTGGTATGGGTGAATCTGTAATTGAGAGAGAAGTTTACTGAGTATCTGCCTTGTCTGTGTTCTAATAATCATCACCTTGAAATTTATGCTCATTCTCAAAGGCATTAGTTCATTATCCTAGTCCCCAAGCCTACCTTGATATCTTTCAAATTCCTGAAGCAGGAGACCAGTATTGAGCTACACATGTTCTATTTTGATGCCAATAAACAGGCCACTAGTGATTAGATGGATGTCATTTTGTATTTAAAATGTTCATCTCATTATGAAACTCAAAAAGTTTAGTTATTATGCTGCAAGTTTACCAAATTCTAAAATAAGAATATAAGTTCTAATAGTATTATATAAAATATATTTAGAATATTAATAATTATTATATAATAACACCAGTCATTTAAGTTATATTCTAAAAATGTTTACTTTGTCTCAAAAGTAACAATTGTGGAAAAAAGTGCTTCCCTGAAAAAACAAAAAATTTTTTTTCTGGTGTGTTGTCATATTAGTATAACATTGGGCCATCATCTGCTCTGGTATTTTAAGAAATGAAGTTTTTGCTTTCTACAGATGCAATGCCTGTTGTCTCTTTTATTTTGCCTGTGATGTGGTATTTCTCTTACCGACCTTATGTCTCTATGCCACATTAGTTTGATACTTTAACTTTTCTGAGAGGTATTCTATTTAATTTTAAGAATATTTAACAAATTTAGTTTTTGCTCTGTTAAAGTCAGAACCGGTTTCTCACAAAGCTTTCTCATCAGCTTCATCTCCAATATGAGCAATAAAATTCTGTAGTGTTAATGCTGATACGCTGATGAACCCTGACCTTTGAAAACATATGTTTCCAATATATTTGCCTAAGGTGTAAAATACTAACAGTGATAGTGCAGAAAAAAAAATACGGTCAAATTTCTAATTTGGTTTGTCACAATATAAGAAAATAAAGTAATGAAAATAAGGGCTTGGTTGTAGGAAATTTATCAAAACTAAGTAGATTTCTACTCATGGAGTTTTATGCAGGTATTAAAGGTACCTTTTCATTAGGAACAGAAATCAAATATGCTTATGCAATACTATATTTGTACCACCATGCTCTACGGTATAGACGAGCCTTTCTATTTATGTTCTCTTAAACCTGACAAGTCAAACCTGAATTAGCGGGCAGTATGCATTTCATCAAGAAGTTTTTGCTGTTCTATTTGTCAGATAGTATTTTGGAATTTGTATAATGAGGATATTTAGAAGCCATATAAATGGCTTTTTTTTAAACAGATAGAGTTTGTATTTTTATTGTTCTTTAAAAAGCTTTATGTACTAGGTATATATTTAGCAAACATTTAATATCAATTGTAACACAATAGAATACTAAGATGATATTTGCACATTTAAGATATGTTACTTATCAGTTTTTAATGGTGATCTGTTCTGCTAATGGCATGATCAAGTAGTACATAATTGGTCATTAATATGAACATTTACTTCACCAGTGAATTTTTATGAAGACATGATTGGAAATTGTATTTCTATGTAAACTCAATGATATGTTTGATTTTGCTGAGAATAAAAGATTTTAAATAAATCAAACTGTATGATATATTCATTTAATAATCTAAAAGTACATCCTAAAGCTACATATTTAATTTTTGTATTTAGTAGTTGGAACTGGGGAGAGAAAGAGAGAGAGAGAGAGAGAGAGAGAGAGAGAGAGAGAGATTAACTTTTGACCTATTTTTCTCAGCCCACACATGTTTCAGTTTTATGAATAAATCTCACTCAGTTGTGCAAACATGGACTTGCTGATGATGGCAAAGGCCATGATTTGGTTCCTTTTACCAGAAGCATCTGATGCAATAACTGTATTACATAAATATTGCTTTTCAAAGCCAATTGTTCCTTTAGAGTGTCTTGGCTGACCATCTTCTAAGTGGACCTGATAACAGGACTTTTGAACTATACTGTCAAGAATAATTTGTTGCTCTTCCAAACATAATGCTAGACATTTGAGGACACATGGGTTTCATATAAACTGTCTTTGCACACTAAATTATGCACCAATTCATTCAACAAAATGCACTTACCATCACTTTATCTTATCTATATATGTAATATAGGTAGGAAAATATCTAGGAAATTTGCTAATGTAGTGTTAAGGTGGCAGAATTTTTAACTTCCAATGAAAATAAAAGAAATATATGGATTAATAAGTGAGAAACAATGTATACTTCAAAATATCACATGAACCAATCACTTCCTTGGGAACATATACATTTGATTATGTTTAAATATGAGTGTCTAGCACTAGCTACTGGTGTTAGAAAAATCACATGAACCAGTTACTTCCCTGGGTGCATACACATTTGACTTTTTAAAAATATGAGTACCTTGCACTGACTACCGGTGCCAGGTATCCCATGAGAGGTTTATCTGGACCAGCAATAAAGATTGTTCTCCTTTATTTCTAGTCTTGCCACCTAGGCTGATGACCTGATTTAGATCTCATTGGAAGGAAGGAGCTGAGTCTCACAAGCTGTACTCTTGACCGCTGCATGTATCGTTTGCACATCTGTGCTCACCCCTACCCCACAGACAGATGCACACAAAAATGTAGAATTACTTGTTAAACTATAAAGAACATTAACCGTGGAGTGGAAATTAAAACTGAGGTAGGCATTTTGACAGTTTTACGATGTTTCTTTTCTAAAGGCTGCTACATTTTACTTTTTGTTATTTCGATAATTGAAAAATATTGGCTGCTAATATTTTTCTGTGCCAGTATTTCCATCTATAGCTCCAACTTCAATATTTACTAATGGTATTGGGTTTCAGCCTCTGTTAAATTACTTGTAGAGCCTTAGAATGCATTTTAAATTTTGACAGCTAAATCTGAAACTCCACCTAAACGACACTCTGTGCAAGCAGTTAAGGAACTGCAGATATGATCAAGGGTGTCTTAGCCTCCACCCTCATGAGTTCTGTGAGAAGTGTCTCCTTCCTAGATAAGTCAAGACAAATCTTTGAAGCCTTTGTTCTTGAATCCCTATATAATGTATTGAGCAGGATTCAAAGCACAATTATTAACCATGGACAATTTTCGATTATATGGTGTTATCTAGCCACTGCGATACCCTGATTCTGAGATTCTATCTACAGAAGCACTTTAAATACATACAAAGTAAAATTTTCTACTTAGGCAAAGACACTAATTCTTCATGTAAGCAACATTATTCAGATGACAGTCACTATTCTGTAGAAATTCACTAGATATTGATGAATGAAGGAAGATTGCCTTGCCATTTCTGTGATTTCTTTGCTGCTGAACACAGCAGGTCGTATATAGGCATTCTATATAAGGCTTAATGATCTATTTATTTATTTATTTATTTATTTATTTATTTATTTATTTATTAAAGATTTCTGTCTCCTCCCTGCCACCGCCTCCCATTTCCCTCCCCCTCCCCCGATAAAGCCCCCCTCCCTCGTCAGCCCAAAGATCAATCAGGGTTCCCTGCCCTGTGCGAAGACCAAGGACCACCCACCTCCATCCAGGTCTAGTAAGGTGAGCATCCAAACTGCCTAGGCTCCCATAAAGCCAGTACGTGCAGTAGGATCAAAAACCCATTGCCATTGTTCTTGAGTTCTCAGTAGTCCTCATTGTCCTCTATGTTCTGTGAGTCTGGTTTTATCCCATGCTTTTTCAGACCCAGGCCAGCTGACCTTGGTGAGTTCCCGATAGAACATCCCCATTGTTCTAATGATCTTTTTTACATGTCCTTGCTGATGATATAGTGTCAGATTTCTTTTGCATACTTATATAAGAAACAGCTTCATGCCTTCTAAATAAACATTGGAGAAAATAACCATTCCTCCTCTCCAACAAAATCTTTGTAATGTTACTTGAACCTTCTCCTCCCTTTTTGTGAGACAAGGTCTCCCTGGCTGGCCTGCATCTCACTCCACTGGCCAGGCTGGCCTCTAGCCCACAATACATCTGCCTCCTCAGTGCTGGGATTAAAGACATACTCCACCACTCCTAGACATCACTTTAACTTTGACTGAACCAATAATTTTCTAAAGTAAGCACTTGATAATTGTCTGAAAGCATCTAACAACTCTCATGGAATTACAGGTCAAAGAATTCTGACCCAGTTGAGAGACGAAAACAAATGGATGATTCTTTTTTTTTTTTTGGTTTTTCGAGACAGGGTTTCTCTGTAGCTTTTGGTGCCTGTCCTGGAACTAGTTCTTGTAGACCAGGCTGGCCTCGAACTCACAGAGATCCGCCTGCCTCTGCTTCCTGAGTGCTGGGATTAAAGGCGTGCGCCACCACCGCCCGGCAAATGGATGATTCTTTAGCTTCAGCGATTCTGAATACTCCAAGATGAATGTTACGTAACTATTCAGCTTTCCTGTACTCAAAGAACTATTTGTTGAGCCTGTATATCAAATATTGATAACTTAAAACTCAAATTTTAACTACGCTTAAATTCTGTATCATGGACACACATTTTTTTTCCCCCATTGGCTGTAACTTTTTTTTTTTTTTTTAAGTTTTCTTCCCTTAACTTTTCACTATTCTCTTCAGCAGCAATTTCATGAGAACAAGCTGGGGACCTTCCAGTAGACTCCACCCTCTCCTCAGCCTGGCAAGGCTTTTCTCTTCTAGTCTGTTCCAAAGGTCGCTTGTTCCAGTTGAAACTGTTCTCCGGATGGCCTGGAAGCAATCCAGGTTTTGGTTCTTTCCCGCGAAGAAAGCAGAGACAGATGTTTGTCACTTGGCTACATTTTGGAAGGAGAAAAAAAAAAAGAGAAAGACTGTTATGGCTGAATCTGCTAATAACTGAAAGAATTGGTGCATAATGGAACCACTGCTGTTTTCCAGTGTTTCGTGTTTATTTTACTTTTCATACACTTTGGAAACCATTTGATTATTCTCAATGTCTAGGTAATTAAATAGTTATTGAATAACATGTCAGAGTATGCACAGAGATTTTAGCAAATACTCAGCAAATTCGAATCCCCACTTCATCCTCCCCACACTCCATTAGCTATTCAGCTTGCCCTCTATTTATTTTTATTAGCTGCTTTAATGGAAGATAAATTGAGTTTTACTAGACAGTGGCAGCCCGGAGGATAGGAAGTGACAGGTATTGAAGGACTAGTCATAAATCTTCTGAGATGTCAGCTTACACCTAACAGCCTGAGTGCATAAGCAGCTGACCCATTTCATTTTCTGGATAAATTGGATCATTTGGGAGCCAGGGAAGTCCTGGGAATGATAATTATAGGAAAGGATGTTTCTACAGTGACTACTCCTCAGATTCTCTGTTTCATAGAATGTCCACAGATTTTTTTCCCACATAAGAAAAATAATTGGAAAAAAAAGAAAGAAAGAAAAATAATTGAAAAATAAAATACCTGAAAATAATCTGGCCTTGATTTCATGACTTCCACCAATTAAAAAAAAAAAAAAAACCAAAAAAAACAAAAAACACTTATCTATTCTAGGCAATACTAGAGCATTAAAATTTCTGAAACACCTATGGGGAGATGTGGAGCTAAACCTTGAAACTCTGTGCAATTCTATGTATGGCTTAGTGACCGTTGACCTTAAATATCATGTCAGGATTCAGGAAATCGTGTAATAGATTATGTCTCTTGAAATTCATGAATGTTAGCTATCCAGAGCACAATGAAGCAGAATATCCCCTTAAATACCCATGATTAAAAAAAAAACTGTTGAAAAACTCATGAATTTCCTATATTTAATTGTATTTTTTTGCAAACATTATACAGAGTGATCTCACTCCTTCACAAACAAAGTAGAAAAGTAGATAAACAAGCAAGCAAACAAACAAAAGAACCCCACAATTCTGCTTCTCAGTTGTCTACTTTCATGGATGGGCTGAGAGGCAGATCTCAGAAAGCCCTAACACTGGTCTCTCTTCACAAAAATTCATGACTTGCTATGTACTCAGAAACTGAAGGTGAATGATATGTGTATCAACAAAGCTTTAAAGGCTTGATTTGAATTGCACATTAACCATTAAAAACAAAAGGATAAAACACAGGACACAAGGCAACAAGGGAATAGTAGAACCGAAGTCTCTGTGGGCAGAAATACACAAATTCTGAGTTTGTTCCAAGTGTGGATTTTCCACAAGGCTGCTTGTGAGCACCCGGATTTTACAAAGGCGTGAGAGTGACTGTGGTTGTAACTGAATGTTAGAGGTCTTTTTAAAAAATGGATTCAGGAGAGGAGAGGCAGGGAGGGGAGCAGAGAAAAATGTAGAGCTCAATAAAAATCAATACAAAAAATGGATTCCAGTAAAATGTGATTTGGATAAGCTGAGTTATAGACTCTCTCGAGTAGCTGGTTTACCAAAGTTTTTTCTTGTTTCTCTTACCTATAGTGTAATGAAAATGAGGAGAAGATGACCCTCCCAACGTGTCTGTCAGCTTCCCCAAAGGCAGATCCTGTTCTGCCCATTTCTCAAGCCTGTCATCAATCTTTCCTTAGTCTTAATCATGGAGCTGAAGCTACAGACAGCAGCTGGCCCTGGAGCCGTCAAGGGGCTCAAAAACACATTCTTTTACTCAAACTGGTCTACTCTACAAACCTCTAAAAAGAATTTTGCAAAATAACAAGAGAAATTTAAAGTACAGTATTCATTGTAAATTACTTTATTATATATTTTTTAAAGAAGCATTTAAAAATGTTCATCTGATCAAGCCATTTTAATTGAGCAGTTTCTAGACAGAAAATAAAGTCAGTGAGACCATGGAAAGCCTGTGAGTCATATGGCCTAGTTGAGTTTATTTAGAACATACAAATACTCACAAAAATTTGGGTTGCATCAAAACCAGATTGTTTCCAGCAGTTTCCCAACTAAAAATTAGAAGGTTGAAGGAAAATTGGACAAATCTCAAAAGAAAATCACTTTGCATGAAAACTAGCAACAAGCAAAATGAAATAAACGGAACAACAAGAGGAAAACCTTTTACCATTTTGAATTTATGTGTTAAAAACTGTCAATAATTATTTTAGCTAATAATATTTGATACTTATTCTCATCTGACACCAGTACCATTTTGACAATTACCAGGAACCAAGAGCATTGTGGAATGTGATTGTTTTCAGGAACAACCAAGTAGGATTAAAAATTAATTTTTTGATTCACTATTGCTTTCCACAAGAATGAACAGTATACAGAAGAGAGCAGCCAAATAGAATGCAAAGGGAAATTGAATTGGGTATTAAGTAATTAGAACAGATCCATTACCTTGAATGACTGCTCTGGCTGGGCAGTGTTGGCACATGCCTTTAATCCTAGCACTCGGGAGGTAGAGGCAGGCAGATCTCAGTGAGTTCGAGGACAGCTTGGTCTACAAAGTGAGTTCCAGGACAGCCAGGACTGTTACACGGAGAAATCATGTATCAAAATAAACAAAAGAAAGAAAGACTATTCTGGTGATATCCTGTCTGTTTTGAGTGGGTGCAAGATAAAATGAGGAAGCAGCTACTGGTTTGCCTTAATTCTCATGTGCTATACCAGTCCATATTCTAACAGGACAGTTGAAATGGTCATACGCCGGCTGCCTCTCCTCTGAATGTTCCCACCAACAGAACAGCAAAGTAAATTTACTTGTTAAGGAGACAGAAAGTGATACATAATTGAGTCTTCTAGAAACACGATTCTGAATTTGGTGAAAGTCACATCTACAGAGTTTAAGATAGTTACTTTGGAAACACTGGGAGCATAGCTCAAAATTTTCCATTCTTAAAGGTAAAATTTTTCAAAGAGAAAACATCAAATAATGAGCATATATTGGCAAGGTTCATATTCATTTTAGATTGCCAAAATTTTATGACTCCTATTAGAGACTGAGATGCGTATGTGCCCAAAGGACTACTGTGAGGCCAGCAGTACTTTCCACCCAGGGCTCAACACAGAATCTCCTTTGGTCTGTGGATGAACCGCAAGTACATGAGTAGCTGCTCACTGCAGTGGTATGGAAACGCTGCAGTCAAACCACTAATAATGGCAACAACTTTTTCCCAGAATAAAACCATTACTCTAGAAGCTGTGCCAACAGCTTGGAGTCTTAAAAAAAAATATGGATCTTCAAAAGCTCCAGATCAGCATAATATTGCAGAGTCACTATCAGATGGCAAAAGTGTGGTTTTAAAGTAAAGAACTTGAGCAGCCTTTTGTCGTGGCATTCATCTGTCTTGTAAGTTCTCCAGGGCTGGTGGCAAACAACACCAATTGTTCAGTGAAACGTAGCACATTGAAGTTTTGTTCTTCTGCTTAAGTGAACTTTGCTAACAGAACTTTATGCATGAAATATATGTCTGCAAGCAAAGTTCTAAACATAAAAAAACACTTGAAATAATCGTCCAGATATTGTTATAATATTCTGTTTTGCTTGTTTGTTTGCTTGCTTTGAGTTGGAATGCAAAACAGAAATGTGAAGTAGGGAAATATCTGTGAAACATGTGGCACCCAGTAGTAATAAGAGCAGCGGGGCTGTGTCTCCAGCACCCAGCCGCCCGCATGGCTTATGCCCCAAAATAATTACACGGAAACTGTATTCTTTTAAACACTGCCTGGCCCATTAGCTCCAGCCTCTTATTGGCTAGCTCTTACATATTGATCTAACCCATTTCTACTATTCTGTGTAACACCACGAGCTGGCTTATCAGGAAAGATCTTAACCTGCGATGTGGGAGAATCATGGTGGCTCCCTGACTCAGCTTCTTTCTCCCAGCATTCTGTTCTGTTTACTCCACCCACCTAAGGGTTGGCCTATCAAATGGTCCTAGGCAGTTTCTTTATTAATTATCCAATGAAAGCAACAGATTAATACAAGACCCACCTCCATCAGGACCCTCTACCATTTTTGTTATTTTCCTATAAATCTAAAACTGTTCTGTAATGAACAGCTCCATTCTTCTTTTTTCTGTTTGTTTATTTTTAACTACTACCAGTATGAGCTGCAGAACTCAAGTACTTACAGGCTGAGGGGGTTTTGGAGTTATTACTATCAGTCAAAGAATTTTAAACGCGCATCAGAAGTAAAACCTACTTACTATAAAAAGACAAAGTAAGTAACACACACTCAACCAGATGGGTGGCAATGTGAAGAAAACACAATGTTGGTATTGAGTAACATGGTAAATGACATTTGATGCCTCCACTACTCACTAATTGATGAGCTCAGAAAAAAGTACTTCGCGTCTTCAACGATCATCTCCTTTCCTCTAAAACCCAAGCAGCATTCTGTCGTGTAGTTAATAAGGATATGAAGCATCTATAATTATAAGGATACTTGTTTAATGATAACTTTATTAGAAATTCTACATGTATGTGTAAATATAACGGTACTGTTATGCTGTATTAATAACTCACTTGTTTGAGATAATAATGCTAACACATAAAAATTTAGCTTAAATGTTTATATACCATTAAATGATTGAATACCAAGTACGTATTTTTTTTGAGTTAGTTTGTAAGAGTAATTTTATTTTTTCTGACTCTTATACCGTTCTGACATTTTAGTTGTCTGCTTTTTCTATAGTATATCTTTAAGGAAAAGAGGTGGATACCCAAAACTCAGCAAATCATCAGAAGATCTACACAACTGGAAACATTAATACTTGCTCCAGAGAGGGTCTATCCTGCCATCAAAGCTAACAGAATGGCTTTTGAAAGGAATCTGTGTCTGCCAGAAATCATTGTGCTGCGGGAACCAGATTCCCACAAAGTGCAGTCTGGTTCGCCTTGCTGGTAATTCAACAGCTCTGCACTTTTTTCTACGGTTTGGAATTTATCTCAAGGAAGAATTCAAACCAAAACCAAACTTGGCTCCAGCACTTAGGAAATCTGAGGATTCAGGCAACCCAGGGATTTTGAAGTGTGAGGGGCTGCTGACAGGGTGTCTGCCTGCTTTTGCTTCCTTCAGCATGGTGGACAATGAGAAGAACACAATTCCAATCTAGATCAGTGTTTGTTTTCCATGTGTACTCGCTTTGAAAAAATGATTTCTACGAGAGTCTCTTGCTTCTTAACTGCGAGTATAGTAGTTTTCTCTTCCACTGGCATGTCTTCTCTCACTTCACATGGTCTCAGTCTTTCTTACTTGATGAACTTACTTTCTTACTTGATGGACTCTAACTTTTTGGCTATTTTATAGGATATCATGTGCCCTTCTATTTACTAGAATGCTGCTTACTAAAGACAACTGAAAAGTACAAGTACGTATTATTGTTGGTGCCCCAAAGGGAAGGACTGGGATAAACATGTATTTAGCCAATCGGTTCCTGCTCATGTCTCTTTCCTTTATTTGCTCGTTAATTTTTCCTTGGTTTTCTGGCTGTCATTTCCCCCAAACTATATATTTTTCTTGCAAAGTAATTATGACCTTAGGGTTAACCCAGACAAATATTCAATTAAGTTTAATTGTATGAGGGACACATAATTAAAAGTGAGACGACATACAGCCTTCCTAACACAGACTGGAATTACATTTGGGTTGATTTGCATGATGTTCATTAAAGAATTTCCTACAATAAAATGATTGAGCTGATAAGGGGAATAACTGAGTGGCGATACTACAAGTGCGGATGTGGAAAGATGAATTTTAAAGAGGCTAGATTACACAGAAGATATAATTTAATAACCCAGGTTTGGAGTCAGATCAGACAAGGAAAATAACACACATTTATAAAAGGATGCTAAATTTGGGACATTTGAGATATAAAGTTAATGGGGAATTCATGAGGATCTACATCTGGGAACAGATAAACAGAGCGGCAGCTTTGAACAACGTTGAGCCTTGTAAGAAGTAATTCCACTGCCAAGGCATAAAGAGGAACTTATGGCAAGAGGGCCTAGGTATCGCCAAGATTCAGTCTATGAAAAAGCCTGCACTTTAAAGTGTGGATCGTTGAGAAGTTAGAACCATATTGACCTCAAGGAATTTCTGATTCGTATTTAAGTATTCTAAAGTAATTGAGATGGAATAATGTTATAGAATGAGTTCCCTAAGAAATACTCTGCGGTGGCTCTTTACATGCTAGTGACTCATTTGGGATTACTCTTAGTGATGACGTCTATTTGGGAGAGAGAATAGAGCACTGATATGCAACAATGCCCTTCAAAGGGGATCCATGGAATCACAGCTGCTCAGAGATTTTGCAAGAAGAAAAATGGCTCTTGGTACTTATAAAGAAGCGAGAGGAGAATGCAGCTGCAGACTTCAGATGTCCAAAGTCTGGCAGCAGGGTATGGAACTGTCTTCAGAGCATCCTCATGGAAGGATGTAGAGCTAATTGCACCACTTGGAAAGCTTTTCCACAGTTCTGCTTCGTTTTCTTTCCTAGGGACATATTCACAAGGAAAATCTTATGTCCCATCACTGAAGCTGATATTTGGGAAAGTAAGTGATGGTCACTATAACTTTCTGCTGCTGTCCATCCAAACTTCCTTCATCTCGATGTCCAGCCATTCCACCTGCTTGCCTTCATGTCTTAGAAGTCCAAGATTCAGGTCTTCCATTTAGACTGTAGCTACTGCCTAGGTCTATTTATCAAAAAATTCAATGAGAAAAAAGCCCAAGCAATACCTCAGTGAATTATCCACACTATCATGTAACATGAAACAGCAACCTTATCTCCATTTGAGGATCAGGAGAAAGATCCCTTTGTCAGTCTAGTGACATCTTTCTTCATCTAAAGATCTTTTAGAGACTAAAGTAAGTGATGATACCAATTAATTTAAGTTTATTGTGATTGTTTTTCAGGGTGAGCTATGGGCTAGAATCATTAGGAACTATGGCTCCTGAGATCCCATCACCAATAATTTTAGGAACAGGGTATGATGATAGTTATCCGCTTTTACTATAAAGACCCTATATGCTACTCACCATTGACTTTGTATTGCTGATGATAATTGACTAATATCCTGCTTCCCTCTGTGTTCAGGAGGACTCATCTCCCAACTGGTGTCTTTTTCTTCATGAGGTGAAAAGATCAACATGTAATTGGAGCCACATTTGGAGTATGAGAAATACAGTCTTGGACACATGGATCTAATCCAATAATATACACAGCACGCCCTTGTCTATATGATAATGTAGGTATGTTGGTTTGGTGGGATGTTCATGGAAATACCCTTGAAGTAGAACAAGTTTCTCTGAGCACTGATGTTTCATAAGAAAAAGAAGATAAAATTAGACCCCCAGTATAAAATAGAAGTGTGTCAGTGTTCTTAGTATGTTATCTAATACTAGTTTTTCTCTTCAGGGAATGGTGATTTAAGAAATTAGAGGTATTCTTTGTTGTTTACGTATTGGACATTGTATAGTGACAGTTGCTAGATGATCCTTAGAATGTAAGAGTGTAAGCTTTTTTTAAAAATTTTTATTTATTTATTATGTATACAATATTCTGTCTGAGTGTATGCCTGAAGGCCAGAAGAGGGCGCCATACCTCTTTACAGATGGTTGTGAGCCACCATGTGGTTGCTGGGAATTGAACTCAGGACCTTTGGAAGAGCAGGCAATGCTCTTAACCACTGAGCCATCTCTCCAGCCCCCGAGTGTAAGCTTTTGTAGCTATGCGTAGCTGCCCCTCCTGACATTACGCTACTCTTGCACTCATATGCTAAATATAGATACTGGTAAGCACAGTTTCACCAAGTCATCCTGTCTTCCTGATAGTTAATGGCCACATACATATGAGCATGTGTGTTAGCATGTATTAAAAATATTTCACATTTCATGTGCAATCTATAGTACCACCCACAAACGTTAAGCTTTTTGTCCTTTCTTTCTTACCATATTTTTGCTATACTTTTGGTCAATGACAAATACTATATTGCTTTAAATATATTAACAGAGTTCAGTTGTGTTTCATTCAAAGTATGTGATAAGGTCCGTCATTTTTGTTTAAGGGATTTCCCATCATGTTTGTTTTACTTGGCAAAAGAATGAAAAAGAGCAACGTTTTCTCAGAGCATCTATTATCTATTTTCTAAAAGCTACGCTGTGAAATTAAATAAAATTGCTATGCTTATTCATCTTATATCCCTTGAGTCTTTAAGAATGAAAATAATTTTGCCATTTTCATCTGGTGTTCAAGAACTCAGTAGTAATTTTTGTAAACTTATTGTCTTTCTTGGAGAGACTATAGTTTCACCAGATTCTCTACTGTACTATCTCCATCCTACATGCCATGGACCACCTTGATGATATTGTCTAGCAATAAATTGTGGAATTTGTATACCAGGAAATTGTCCAAGAAGTCAAATAACTCGTTGAAAGTTGAAGCTTGGCCAGAGGTTCATTTATCACAAGGCTCCAAACCCTCTCTCTTTGAAAGGAATCATGATAACATTTTTTAACAGCTACTCTCAAAGTTCTTGAATATGTTTTTCTTCTGAAGGGCAATTACTCGAGTAACTGTTAATAAGTCGTTTGGGAATCTTAATTAAAAAAGAATAAAATAAAGAGGAAAAATAAATAAATCTTTTGGTGGAAAGTCAAGGAATATCATTACTGTGTGCATTTGGTGTGATGTTAGAGTCTTAGTCATAAAATTATTTTACCTTTCATGCAGACTGTAAGCCCCAGCTCTGGACATTTACTCTGTTTTAAATAATGAGTTATAATTTTTATTGGTGCAGTCAATTATCTATACTGAATTTCTTTTGGGTAAAAATTGCACAATACCATATACATCTACAGCTATGAACTGACTAATTTTTGTTGTCTAGCACTCCATGTTGGACCTAGAGAGTGTGTATTTTGATAACCACATTTATAGCTTTTTTTTTTTTCAAGTCCATACCTCTGTCTTGCATTCAGGTCTCATTAGAAGAACTGGAGTGCTTCTCTTAAGATGGTTAGATTCTTCCATTGATATCTATCAGGTGATCATATCATTTTCACTGGTGTCTATAATCATATTTCCAAAACCAAATAGCACCTACCACCTGCCTAAGCATAACAGTACCACAGATTTTTCTCACCAATCCTACTGCCCTTTACTTGTTACCAAATATTTCTTTGCACTGGGTGATCATGTGTCACTGTGATTGGTTTAATAAACATCCGAATGACCAACAGCTGTGCAGAAAGAGGTTAGGTTGGACTTCTGGGAAGAGTGTGGTCTTGGGGAAGAAGAAAGGTGGAATCATCAGCCTGATGCAGAGGAAGCAGGACATGCAAAGGAGAGATAAGCGCTATGAGCCACGAGGAAGCACACAGATTAATGGAAATGATTTAACTTATAAGAGCTAGTTAGAAAGAAGCCTAAGCTAAGGCTAAGCTTTCATGATCAATAATAACTTTTGTGTCATGATTTGAGGGCTGGCAGTCACACACAAAAAAAAGCCTTCTACATTTACCCAAGCATATCCTGTCCTCACTTTTTGTGAATTGAGTATTCTTTGGGTAAGATGAGGCATAAAACTTGTGATTTTTATGCCTTATGTGTTTTATCCAGTCATATGGCACTTATCTGACCCTTTTTATATAGTCCTCCAGTATCTACCACACTGTTGTCCCATCTGTCTCATGGTGTACAAGTGATGATCTCCTTGAAGTGTCCACAAACCATCTCTTTCCTGTCGTCTCTGTCTTCTCAGATGGTGAAAACAGGTGTCACAGGAGAGTGAGCCCACATCAGAATCAGTTTTTCTTATACAAATTTCAAGTTTTTTTTTCTCTTGATTCACAAATGTTCTGACAATTATTGTCAGTATGTAGAACATGATATATTTGGGGGTCATAGCATTTTTCTTTGCTTAGCATTCTGTTTATATCATAATTTCACTATAAGAATGGGTTTGTTGCCAAAGATTATTGATGTCAAAAGTTCTGAAGGGAGATGAATATATTTCCATACACTGGTGAATCATTTAGACTCTGAAAGCTTTGAGGAGAGCCAGAAAGATGATTTTTCCAGGTAAAGCCCCTTGCAGCCTGCCAAGCCCAATGGCCTGTTTTCCCTGTCTAGCTATCGTGGGCGGCATTTTGAAATTGTCCCAAGATTTAAAAGTTGTGGCATATGTAACCCCTGTACTCCTTTCTTTGATATAGTATACACCCGTGACTATATTGTGAAATGTCTTTCAGAACTATGTTAATGATCAACTGATATTTGTGTTAATTCTTGAGATTGTATTTTAACCACATCTCCCGTCTCATTCCTCCTTCTAAACTCTACATACTTACTCACTCTACTCCAAAATCATGACATTGTTTCCATCTGAAGAACCCACCTGCCTCCATTTTAAGCTTAAAAGCCATTTCATAGTAAAGACAAGTGGACTGTTCCTGTTTATAATCTTTAGTTTGAACCCCAATTTCTGCCTCTGGTTTTTATTATTCATGGTACAACAGAGTTCTTATTTATGCCTGTGTTCTTGGGATGTGTCCTCAATGTGGGAACTTTTTCTCATAAGCTCTATTTATCTGAATTTTTAAGGCACGTCACTCATATCTTCTGTTTAGCAGTTTCTCTATTTCGTGATTATCATACAGAATGTGTAGACTTTTACTAATACGTGACAAATACAAAGAAGCAGAACTCAAATGCTTTCAAGCCTACTTTTCAGGTCTGACTCTTAGATGTAGACCTTCTACCTTTCTCTTTGATCTTCCTTGTTGATTTCAGTTCAGCTTTGGCCTTTCATGGTCCAGGTGGAAAATTAAGCAAACGCTAACATTATATTGAAAGTGGTACTTGTAAGTTGATTTAGGAACCAAGAAACTTCATATAACAAATCATATAATGGCTCAATAGGTAGAGGTTTCTGTTTCCAAGATTGATAGCTTGTATTTATCTTCAATTCTGTGAAGCAGTCGGTAGAAAGAAAAAACCTAAGTCCAGCAGATTGCTCTCTGACCTCCATATGCATTCCACGGTCCACCAGCAAATTTGCACGTGTGCGTGTGTGCATGTGCGTGCGCACACACACATACACACACACACACACACAAAGTATATGTAAAAAAGACAGATCTTAAAAAGAAACTCCTTACACAATATTTAGAATCTGGAACTACTGTCTCCTGGTTCCTGAACCACTGCACTTAGAATCAGAGATAAACAGCTAAGAATTAAGAAATAGATTTGTTCTTTCATAGCTCATACTTACTTACTTGATATATGAATGAGGGTCTACTATTTTGGCTAAACAGTTACTGCAGCTGTAAAAGAATGTGATGCATTGTTGCATTGGAAGCAGTCATGCGATAGCATAGTCATTCATTTTACATATAAATCTTTTCTAAGTTAATCTCTGAAACCATGGAGCAAAATTCCTTGAGAGACATACATAGATCCAATCTACATGAGAAGTAAAAAAAGACATAATTTCTTGAGTAAATTGGAAGCATGGGGAACTTGGGAGGGGGTTAAAGGGAGGGGCGAGGCAGGGAGGGGAACAGAGAAAAATGTAGAGCTCAATAAAAAAACAATAAAAAAATTCCATGACTTTCTTTCTTTTCTTTTTTCTTTTTTTTTTTTTTTGGTTTTTTGAGACAGGGTTTCTCTGTGGTTTTGGAGCCTGTCCTGGAACTAACTCTTGTAGACCAGGTTGGCCTCGAACTCACAGAGATCCGCCTGCCTCTGCCTCCCTAGTGCTGGGATTAAAGGCGTGCGCCACCACCGCCCGGCTCCATGACTTTCTTAACCTTGCATCCTTCATGCTTTGGAAACTGATTTCACATAGACGACCCTGCCGAGCTATAGGGCAGCTCTAAATGGAGCCTGGCCCTCTTAGATCATGGTTTCAACTACTTTTGTGTGCTAATGCTCTTCTATGCAGTTGTTTATGTGGTGCATGAAAGATTATTAGCTGCATTTGCAGCTCCTTGGCATAAACCTGCATAATGACAACTCAGAACCTTCGTTGGGTAAAAGATTGCCCTCTGGACAGTTTTCCTACTGAGTCAGTATAACATGGGAGGGTTTTGGTTTATTTTACTTTTTTACTTTTGCTATTCTTTGTCAGTTACAGTTGCTTAGTTGTCTTCAGTCCCCTGTCTGAGATTTTAACTTTGCTCACTTTTCTTCACACTCATGCAAAAATCAACCCTTTATCTTTAGCATGAACTTTAGTCACACTCTCACAACTTGTGCAGAATGAAGCCTTAGCCAGGTCCTTATAGTGTCATTGTTCCCCTCTGAAATCCCATGAGCTGGCCCACCTTCCACTGTCCGTGTTTCCCTTAGCATTTCTGTCTTCTTAGCTCTCACTAGAATAGCGACGTAACCTCTGCTTCTAGCATCATAAGACTTTATAAGCCCAAAGTTCCAATTTTTTTTTACACAAGTTTGTTCCAAAGGTCTAAAATTAAATAGTCTGCTTTATCACACAACAGCCCCGTTTAATGGTATCAATTTCTGTCTTCGTTTCTTTGACTGTGGCTGTGATGAACTATTCTGGCAAAAATAAGTTAACAGAAGAAAACTTTCTTCTGGCTTATAACTCAAGGATCGTCCATCCTAGTGGGAAGTCATAGTTGTAAGAACCTGAGACATTGGATAACATCACATCACACACAGTATGCAGCTTTCCGCAATAACTAATGCAAAACAGTTTCTCCTATGTGTGCCCAATGACCTGTTTCCCAGTCTAGTCTATGGTCTGTTATCTCGAAAATTAATATCAACCACTATATTAGTGTATGTGTGTGTGTGCTTTTTTATATGTGTGTGTACAAGTAATTTATGGGTAGTAAAGTATAATAATTTAAACAATAGCATGCTGATATTCATTCACAAGTTTCTCTAGGATAATTTTTGACAATATTTTATGGATAGGATTAGAGTTAGGGTTAACAAGTCTTAAAAAAAACTCTTTACTTTCAGTCTCTGTTGTTTCTAGAAAATACTGAGAAACATATAAAAGGCTGTTTACTTATGTTAACTTTTATTCAAGTTTAGCAATACTTCTAGGCTTTATCTTCTCAAGTTTCTGACCACAGACAGCTTTATGTCAAATTAAATTTGAATTTCATATAAACCTGACCATTGGCAATTCATTTCTGCCAATCAATTGGAGAAGGGAATTTGTTAACTAACTTGTCTAGTATCATTTACAGAATTAAAGGTTTGTATTTTTAAGGGATTAGTGTTTCGATCTAAAAGCTTTCACCTAGGCATTCAGGGTGTTTGCACCTACCAAGAACAAATTATCAAAAATGCTTTTCATCCATCACTGATTTGCATATTGTGTCCAACAACTATGGAGAAAGGGTCCTGATTACGCTCGTGAGTATTTCTGTTTTGATGATGAAGTGGAACTCATGAAGAAGATGGACTCTGACAAATAGCTATTGTCCTGATTAATCTTAGTAATAATGGAATCAAGACAATCAAAACATATTTCATTAACAAATGTAGACTTGGATTTCAGTAAGTGTGAATATGTTTGCATGCTATTAGAAGAGAATTAGTTTTGCTTTCTATTTTTTTTTTTTTTTTGGTTTTTCGAGACAGGGTTTCTCTGTGGCTTTGGAGCCTGTCCTGGAACTAGCTCTTGTAGACCAGGCTGGTCTCGAACTCACAGAGATCCGCCTGCCTCTGCCTCCCAAGTGCTGGGATTAAAGGCGTGCGCCACCATTGCTTTCTATTTTATTTTGGGAAAAGACACTCTGTGATGTATCAAACAGTTCTTTAGGTGTTGTGTGATTATCTGGTGATTTTGTTTTCCTTCCAGAATGAAATTCAAACTTATAATTATTAGCAAAACATGCTGTCCTTGGGGAGAAACATACGTTTCATGTTAAATGCTGTGACCTGGGAAGGAAGAGGAAAAGAAAGAAAGCCTCTCAAGTAACAACTCATTGCCTACAATGTATTTGAAAATGCTGGGCTTTCTCCTTCTCAGCAAATCTTACTAACCCGTGGATCAAAATTTTATTTTAACAAAGAAAAATAGAGTTTGTAGAACAATTTGCTTTCCACCTCCTTTTCTTGCATGACTTGACCACAGACTGAACCCTTCGCTCCAACTGTGCTGTTTCCACAGTATTTCATTCCCTGCTGTAAAATGATATCATGTTTCCACTGTTTCTGGATAAACTCAAGCACAGGCTGAACCCACCATGGCTTGCTGCTTTGATCTAAGCCTCAGACAGAAATATTGTAAAATATGTGCAAACTGTCTCTTTCTCATAAAAACCAAGCTTTTTCTGGAGTGGATCTGGGGAGCTGCAGGCCTCCATCAGTCTACTTTTCCAGAAACCTGACCTGAAAGGGCTAGCTCCAGACAATCACATAAATAAAGAGGCGTTCATAAAGAATTAGGCTTGTCTCACCCTCTTGCAAATTCTGATTTAGCATTTTTCCTAGAAATGTTCCTATGGATTTGTAGCTTTTATGATTTTTGTTTTCCTTTTCTACGTCTTAACAGCACTGACATTGGTTTAAATCATTTAATAACTCCACTGAATTCTAACCAATCTAAAATGTAAATGAACAACTAAATAATTCCCTAAGTTCAAAATTGATCCGTATGGCTTTTTAATATTGTCCTTATCTGGTATTAAATACGTTTAACCTAGTCACAAAGGGCAGATTCTGAGGTTAGATTTAGGACATACATGGGACATTTGAATTAGTTCTACTTCTATTTTGTCTCCGAAAACTTTTGGAGATACTATAAAGATCATTTCAAATTCTCAGAAATAGGCTACATCTTACTGTCACCTCATGTATGAAATGTTTTCTGCCCACTACCTCCTGAGCTTCCTACCACAAACACATTATTAAAATACACTTTTCAAAGTAAATTTTTAAACTTTTCAGAATTTATTCTTTGATAATTTTATCCATGTAAAATGCATTCATTGCTATAACCCTACTCTTCTTTGGTTTTGTTTCTATCCTTATTTCCCCTCCTCCTCTCTATAGGTCTCATTCCCATAATTATTTATTTGTTTGTTTGTTTATCTCACTTTGTGACCCACTAGGGTTAACCACTGTCATCTGTCTCACTATAGGTTAAGAACTATTCATTGGAAGCTGTTGAGCTCTGTAATATGTATACAAATGAAGATAGTAACTGTTTCTTCCCCCAGAATCCATATGCTACTTAAAGTGTTCAACAGACAGGGTAGAGTCCTTTGTGATCCCTTCCTGGTTGAGTCTAGGTTGTGTTGAATCGACAATAAATCCTAACCAGCAATATTCATCCCTCATCGAATTGCTACACAAACACCTTGCTGCTAAGCCATAATCTTTCCTTTCCTCTTTGTTGCCAATCTCATGTCATATCATAATAAATAATATAATCAACCTTAAGAGTCTCACAGTCTTTTGAATTTTAACCGTTTAAATGTTCAATTTCTCTTTTAAAGCCTCTTAACTTTTGTATTAATAAAATGAGGGAGAGAGAGACAGACAAACACTTAAATATGCTAAAAGGGAAAAATACAGATGTAGGAGCACTTAGCAGTATAAATAAAATCCTGTATCTCTCAGTGTCTGGCAATTAAGACTCAATTCTTATGTTCTGAGCTCCCAAAGGCTTGGATAGCTCATTTCACTGAGTCTTCCATCCACAACACACATAACTAATCTCAAAAGTTCAGGATGGCTCTACTTTGTACTTGCCACTGTCTTTAGTAGACATCCCATGGTCATAACATACCCAGCATTCTGAGGTCTCCCCTGCACCTGAGGTTGCACCTTTCTTTACCAATTGGCCCCAGTGAGCCAATCAGTGGGACCGCCAACCCTGTTATACAGTGAGAAGCCTAATGCTACCCATGATGCCCTCTTGCATATGGAAGTTTCATGCATGTCATTTGTCAACATCTGCCGATAATTTGATGTGTACGCTGTACACCCCCAAGCCACAGCTTCTGCGTGCTGACCCTGAAGAAACACTTCTTAGTTCACTTCACTGATGCCAGTCTCTTATTAACTATAACTGAATTTTCAGCATAGAGCACAATCTTTCACTGTACTAGAAAAGCACAGAAGTTTTTCTTTCTACTGATTTTTTTCAGAAGGAAACAGTGTCTTTATTCTAATTCTCTTCATAAAGCACCAAACTATGTAATTTACAAATGGTAACCTTCATTCTTTAGAATAGGAAAAAAAGCATTGTAATGAAACCATCACATCCATCCATCCAAAACAGCTAATTCGGGCATAAAAACCCATTAAGATGCTTGAATACTAAACTTACAAGTGAACACCTAAATGTGTACATTAGTGTTAGGAATGCTCTTCTCAGGGAGGTTCAATCGTTACAACATAAATAACACAGTTATGCTTCCTAATTAGTTCAGGCTTATTCAGCTACCGCTGAGCATTTAAAAAACCTTCACATGTGCTCAGTTGAGGTCAGAGACTTCTGGAAAGTCAGATCCCTTGTACTTTTGCCTCTGTTTCCCTCTATATTCTCTAGATATCTTCCTTCTATAGGATATAATTCCTTGTTCCATCTTTTGCAGTCTTCAGTGGTGTCCTCCAGCCTTTAAATATTCATCCCAGGAAGGAGCAGATTCCTGAATCAGTAGAATGGGCCTTCTGCTGATTTTTAACCTGAAATATCATAATAATGGCCCCAACAGAGTCTTTGTTCCTCTCTGAATTTTCAAAATCTAGGCCCCAGTTTCACATTTCTTTCAGGATTCTTAGCTTCCAATTCCCCATAGAACAGGTTCTTAAGTTCTAATCACAAAATGGATTTTCTAGCCTAAACCTATAAAATACTCCAGAGTTCTCCCTAAAACCTGTATAGTCAAGTTCATTATAGCAACAGCCCCACACATGGTACCAATTTTTGCTCTATTATATTTTCTCGTCCTGTGACAGTGCCCCAAAGCAACTTGAGAGATGAGGCATCTTGTTTCATTTAAATTTCAAGTTAATAGTCCTAATAACTAAGGCAAATTAAAGCAGAAACTTAAGCAGGTATAGAGGCAAGAAACAGTGTAAAACTGCTTTCTGGTTCTCTCTCTCTCTCTCTCTCTCTCTCTCTCTCTCTCTCTCTCTCTCTCTCTCTTTCTCTCTCTCTCTCTCTCTGTATGTCTCTGAAAGATTTCCTATACAACCCTAGACTCTCTGTCCAGGAGATACGCAACTTACCTCCCACAGCACTCAACAATCAAGCCAATTATTCACAGCAAGGCCACAGGCCAATATGATCTAGGAAATTATTCAAATAAAGGTTCTTGTTTTCAAGTTGATTCTGAGCTATGTCAAATTGACAATCAAAACTATATAGCACACTAGACTTCTAATGTTTCACCAATCTCCTCTTCTCAACTCCCCTTCTATGGTATTTCTTTTGCTCAAAACTTTCAGTATTCCTGTACCTAGTTCAAGATACCCAGTGCCTTCCATAGCATAACTGTAAGCTAACCTTTCCAATCACTTTTGCCTCTGTGGTCCTGTGAAAAAGGAAATGGAACTTGGGGTCTCTAATGAAAGAATGAAAATTGCATTGGAGAATGAATTTAGTTACTTCTAGTGATTTGTTTCCAAAGTAGCCTTGAGAAAATAATATTCATAAGGTCCTCTAGTACTACATCAATACCCAGGTGTTTGGTAGAAGTCTTCTGATTTTGTTGCCAAACTGTGGATTTAAACTTCAGAGTAATAGTAAGGTATGTCTCTAAATTATACACAAATGCTTGTCTCATAAATTATCTCAAATTAGATTTGTCTCCAGTTTTCTTATTGTCTTTCACAAAAACATAACATCAACTACATAAGCACACGGACATAGTCTTTTCTGAATTTGTATTTGGTATTTCCCACAAAATCTCATAATATTAGAAAATTAGTTCACAGTGTGGTAGTATTAAAAAGTGGCAGAATCTTCAAGAACCAGGGCACTGGAGGTCTTGTCCATTGAGAGGCTTAGAGATCATTGCAGAGTGATTTAGTAATGTATAACCTGCTTTGTTTTGGTCTCCGATTTTTCGCTTCTCTCCGTACTCTCTTTTATAGTCTATGAGGCCCTTACTATGGCCAAAGAGGAACAGCAGCTTGTACCATTAGAACTGTGACCTAAGTAAACCTTTTCTTCATGAATACTAAGACTCTAGCATTTTGTTACAGTAATAGAAAAAATGAACTGAAAAGAACTTGCTGTAAATTCAATTCTGAGGTTATTGTTTTATTTGTACAGTCATAAACAAAATTGCATGGCGTTGATAATTTTATTTCAATAAGGCACTCACTGAGGAGCTGGGAATTTGCTGGTGTGGGTAAGATGAATACAGTGCTATATCACCCAGAGACATATGTGTTTTAAATGAAAAGAATGATAATACAGTTAACACAAGATGACTCGAGCTCAAATAAGACCAAGCATGGTAATAAGTCCCTTGATGGAGTCTTATTTGGCTCAACAAAATGCTATTTGTCTTGCTGAGATTTCTATAATTTTAAGGATTATAGAAAAAACGTTGAATGTGTCAGTTTCCTTTGCCTCTCTTCCAAGTCATTAATGATCTATATCACCCCTATTCTTTATATCTCAATGACTTCCATGTTCATTTTAAAGAAAAAATCCATCAGTTATGTCATGATCTTTCTCACAAGATGTTAACATCCTGATAACAATGACTCTGGACCATTTGTCCTAAGCAAAAGAAAAATCTATTCCTTTAAGACATTGAATGTTCAATAATATGACTCTTCTAATTGATACAAACTAATTGTGTTCTGATTTTATATATATGCACATGAATTATCAAGTACACACACATATACACACACTGTCATTTCTATTTTGCCTCATTTATAGCACATTCTCTATATTGCTCCTTAAAGAATAAGACAGAAAAGAAATAGAGGGTGGGCTCATTTACCTCAGGCGTATCTACTTTAGATTCTTATCCAGACTTTTGTCTTCCACTTCCAAATGAAGGAGAAGCCTTGGAAACTCTGAGAAAACAGGATGAGGAGAAAAGTGACGACTGCAGAGGCATGCAATGTTACTTTTGTGGTTGGCATTATTGACCAGCAGAAACCAATGACACAGCCCACAACCAATGTTGGAGCCATCAAAAGCCCCAAACTAGGGCATATCCCAACTTTTTGGAACTCAAAATTCCACCATCTCATCCCCAAAGTTCCAGAGTGTACTTCTTTTATAGGACTGTGGGATCTGCCAGTTGTCAGTCTGTTGTTTATAAATCATCTATCCCACGCCTGGCTTCAGGGAGGTGAGCAATTCTTCAAGAGAGAACTCTGAGGGCAATTAAAATCCAGTGCTGGCTAACACTTCAAGCTGAGGTTCTCACAGCCAAGGGCAGGGACAAGAAAGGGTGGATCTATAAACTACAGGGAGGAACATAAATGTCTGAGCTGCAGTTCTCTAGGGCAAATTGGTTAAAAATACAGAGTACAGAGCTGGGTCAGGATGCCTGGGAGATGGGGACCTAGGTTTAAGATAACTGTGTATGAGGGGAAAGTAATAGAGAATGCAGATCCTCTTTTTCTTTTGTGTTATGAAAAGTACATTGCTTAAGAATGAGACCCTGAGAATTCAGGGTATACGTGTTAGCTAGAGGTAAAGAAGGAAATAAGCTTATTTCATCTTATGCAGAAGTGCAGCCCCCTTGAGGTTTGCCATGGGCTTAGATCTTGAAGATCTTGTCTTACTCATAAAGAATTTGGCTATAAATAAAAAGTGGCCAGAGAGTTGAGTAAAAGCTCAAAAAGTAGGTTGGCATTTATTTCTCAAGCCTTCGTTTAACTTCTGGTCAAGGAAATTCCTGTAGGAAGGGCAGGGATCTAAAGGTAATGGGCTCAGCAGACAACGAAATGCATCATTATTTTTTTTTTCTTGTGGTCATTAGGGCCGGCAGACAAACTCCTGGAGGTCTTAAAAGTGAAATGTTCTCACACAGCTATTTTCCACTGAATTTGTCCCAGAGAGAGAGAGAGAGAGAGAGAGAGAGAGAGAGAGAGAGAGAGAGAGAGAGAGAGAGAGAGAGATTGTTAAAGCTATGTCTTAGCTTTGTGGGAAAAAAAAGGTTGAAAGCCAGTATACATTCAGCTCTTGACTCTCAGAACATTGTGTCATTCAGCTGAGTGTAAACAAACATTAAAAAGAAATAAACCTGGAAGACTCTTACATTGAAGTCTAGATTTAACATAAAGGCAATCGTTTCTGATAGTTTTGCCAAAAGTTCTTGATCAAGTATTTATTCAAGTATCTGAAGCACCAGTTTATATTTGAGAAGTCAATACCAGAAAGAGAAGCAGGTAAAGAGCTATAATCACCTCTTCACAAGATTTCTAAGTCACCCAACTCTTGTGTTCCATGGACCAGGTTTTGCTACCTGTCTCAACAAAAGAACATTTGAAGGGATGATTAGTGGTGAATACAGAAACAGAATTTGTATTAAATGTGTCATAAATATAGAGAGCTCAGAAGTCTAGACAGTAACTGGAAGTATTAGGGGCTAATAAATAGCACTTTGGTAATACAGCCTGGGTTGTAGGCGGGAAATTCTTAAGGACATAGTCTGCTGGTCATGATCTCAGCATTAGTCACACAAGATCTCATCAATAATGAGGACGTTGTTACTGCGTAGTGGTAGGTTTAACTCATGTCACAACATGCATACTTGACTGTCTGTTCCTGGAATCTAAAGTAATTGCAAAAGGAAATGAATTAAAGTAAGAACAAACCAGAAAGGCAAAAGAGAGATAAGGGGAAGGCTTAACACACCAAAGAGACATATAATATAAATGCAGAGATGCTGAGATTTTTTTTTATCCTCTTTTCTCTTACCCAGAACACAAAGCAGGTCCAAGTGTACTTTTCTCTTTCCACCTGTGAATTCAGGAATTGAATTCAAATAGTTGATTAGGTTTAGTCACAAGTGCCGTCACCTACTGAATCACTTTACTGGCCCCATTGGTATGTAATAAGCTAAAACGAGAACCTGAATAAATAATATGTAATTCAAAACTGGGTAGTTAGCACATTTAAGCTTGTAATTAAGAAATCACACATGAGAGAGTGAAGCAAGAAGAGAATTACATAATTCTAATTTGCTCTACCTCAGAGAATTATTTTTTTCCTAAGGACTGATAGAAGGAAGAATATGGCAGAATGACATCACAGACTTAGAAATATCGATTTGGGGGCTTGAATTTGATCAGAATAACAATAGAATCTTGCAAATCAAATAGCATTATTATAACTCAGAACTCCCTTTTAGCCTCCTGTTCTGATGAAGCTTCAAAAACTCACTGGGTAAGAGGCAGGCGTTCTTGCAAAGTCTACAGAAGGAAAGCTTTAAGGTCACAAGTATTTTTTTAAGCCTCCCAGTTATGGGGAGACATAGTCTCAACTGGCCATATCCTGTCACCAAACAGCTTCCAATACTGGAGTTGGGTTATGTTGACTTGAGTTGTGGGCCCCATGGGAGTCTCCCAAACAACCCAGACGATTGCCGAAACACAACAAGACCCCATTGCTGAAGACAACGCCTACACAACTCACTGAAGATGGAGATGTTGAGCGAGTGTTTAAATAGAGCCTTCACCCTTATGTCCTAGTATCTCATGTACCACAAGGAATTCTACAGGCTACCAAAAGAGACCTGCAAACATGAAGCCAGTCACAAATCTTTTGTTGTACATTGCTGTAGGAAATCCTACAGCCAGCAGCCTGGGGTGTGGCCTCTTATACTACTTATGCCAATATAAAGCATGTGTCCAGTCTCTGCTTCGACTGTGGGTTTCGGTTGTTCTCCATTCCAGCAGAGGATATTAATTTGTAAGTTTACCCGTAAATAAATAACCATCTATTATCCTCAATTCTAAGCTAGTGTGGGATTTCTTTTACACGTCCTTCAGTACATTGGTGTACTGCCTCTGAGATAAGCTAGCGCAATGGTGGCACAAAGCCTGTGGGAGTAACCAATAAAATAACTGATTTAAGTCCTACATTATGAGATAGAACCCGTGTCTGACATTGCTTGGGTACCAAGAACCTGAGACTGAACTTTCTAGGAACCAAAGGTAAAACCAAGTAACACCAGTCAAAAAAGAGTTAAAAAAAAAGTTGTGGTAAAATGTCTCCTATTGATTTTCTGCTATATTCCTAGACCAGTGCCTTGTTCAGCCATCATTAGAGAAGTTTCCTCCCAAAGCAGATGGGAGCAAATATAGAGATCCACAGCCAGACATTACAGAGAAAGTGAGAGACAGTGGAACACTTGGCCCTAAATGGGACATCTCCAGCAAATCCCTCCGCTGAGTTCAAAGAATTCCTCAGAAGAGGAGGAAGAGAGTGTAAGAGTCACGAGAAGAAACCAAGAAAACATGGCCCTCTACACCAAAATTAATATGAACTCACAGATTTTGAAATAGCATAATAGCATGCATAGGACCTATACGGGTCTGTAAGCAGGCCCTCTGCACTTATATTTTGGTTGCCAGTTTAGTGATTTTATGGGATTCCTGGGTGCACAAATGAATAGATCTCTGATTCTTATGCCTTCTCTATGGTTCTTTTTCTTCTGTTCCTTTGCCTTAGACAACTTTGATGTGATAGTTTTTGTTTTTCTTTTCTTTTATTTTTCAAAGGAATGAATGAATGAAAATCTAACCAGTATCATAAAAGTTAACAATGTAACTGTCATTTATGCCTGATGGAAAAGAGAAATCCATTTTCTCCAATGGAGTGACACTGGTTATATCTACCACTCCAGGGAAGGTTCCATGTTCAGGAGTAGTTGATGAACATACAATGGACTCCACGGGTCTTTTTGTTTGTTTGTGCTTTTATTTAGTTACATTTTTGTGGGGTTTTGTTTGTTTGTAATAGGTTTTATATACCTCAGTAGTAGAATTCCCCACCAACACAGTATGTCCATATTAAGCCAAATTTGATGATGTGCTCCACAAGCTGCATGTGTGCCCAAGTATGGTCAAAAGCTGACCACTTTAGGTGGATACATGGGCTGTTGACAATTTCAGAGGAAGAGCTGACATGGCTGCTGAGAATGCAGAACTGGGCATTTTGGGGGCTTTTCTTTGTTGGAGATTCTCTGAGAAGGTGGGGTTTGGAGAGACCCACAGCCAGACAAGGAATGGGGCTTTCTGGATCAAGCAGGAGTGAACTGGAGATTCCAGATGAGTTTTGTTTTCTTCTTCTTTTGAGTGCTGTTTTATTTTTTTTCCTTGGTTTGGGTTTTTTGGGGGGTGTTTGTTTCTTTTTTTTTTTTTTTTTGAGAAAAAAACTTAAAGTTGTGTGGGTAGGAAGTGGGAAAGAATCTGGAAGGACTTGGAGAAGAAGATGATGATCAAAATATATTTAAAGTTAAAAATTATATACCAGGCCGGGCGGTGGTGGTGCACGCCTTTAATCCCAGCACTCGGGAGGCAGAGGCAGGCGGATCTCTGGGAGTTCAAGACCAGCCTGGTCTACAAGAGCTAGTTCCGGGATGGGCACCAAAGCTACAGAGAAACCCTGTCTCGAAAAACCAAGAAAAAAAAAATTATATACCAGGCAGTGCTAGCTCATGCCTTTAATTCCAGCACTTGGGAGACAGACAGTTAGAACTTTGTGAGTTCAAGGCCAGCCTGGTCTACAAGAGCTATTCCAGGACAGGCTCCAAAGCTACAAAGAAACCCTGTCTCAAAAAAAAAAAAAAAAAAAAACATAAAATTTATTAAAAGCAAAGACCTCCCAATTTTGAAAGGCAGAAATTTGCTAAATGAACCATCTTTGTTAGACATTTCTTTTGTGATACCTTTTTCTAGGCAACAAATTTTTAAACAGTTACTTCAAGAGTCTACTACTCTGAAGCTCCTTCCACTGTCCTTCTCTGGGGCATAAGAGGATTTTTTAGTGAATTCCTTTTTTAGAGCCCTCAAAAATAGATGAGGATTAATGCTACAATTTCTTTGTTTCTTATGATTGACAACTCTGATATTATTCTATAATGTCATCTGATATACCTTGCATTTGTTGTAAATATAGCCATGATCCATTTAGATCTGTATAGCTCTGATTATCTATCATGAACTAGAAAATAAAACCAGAGAGTTGTCTTTAAAAGATTCATGGTTATAGGGTCTGAAAATGGCTCAGCAGCTAAGAGCATTGGCTACTCTTTTAGAGGACCTAGTTTTAATTCCCAGCACCCACAAAGTAGTTCAAAGCCACCTATAACTCTTGTTCCAAGGGAACTGATGTTCTTTTCTGACTTCCACAGGGGCCAAGCACACATGTAACAAACAGACATACACGGAGGAAAAACATTCATATAATAAACATAAATAAAGATGTAAATTTTAAAAAAGATACTTGCTTATCAAAACTGATCATAAGTATTATATGAAATTACCCCAACCCACATCAGAATGTCAACTAGTGTTGTCATTATGTGGTCTCATTGAAGCAGTCATACTGTTGAGATTTCTTTTTAAATGCGGCTTCGCTCTCAAATATAGAAGACACCATTTCTTAACAATGTTCTAATCTTCTGGGTCTTACCATCTTTCCACCTCTCCTCTGAGGTGTTCACTGAGCTATAGAAGAAATAGTTGTGTGTTAGAAGTATAAGGTCACCCTGGTACTCCATGGTCACTTATACTCTATATTTTGATAAGTTGTGTCTCTGATGTACTCTCCATCTGCTGCAAAAAGAAGCCTTTTTATGCTTAGGACTGAGAGTTATGCTTTCCTGTATATATAAAGGCAAATATTTAGAACACACTTAGAAAGCATAGTGATTTAGGAAAATAAAAGTAGTAGGTTTTCCTCTAAGATCTATGACCTTTCCCCCTAGGGGTCATTGGTTAATTGCAGCAGCAGGCTGAATTCTTTCCTACTGAGATAGCCTTAAGTCCAACTAGACAGCTGCTTATTATCACAAATAAAAGTGTTCTACTGGAGACACCTGTATGTACCAGTCATTTTTGTGCTCATAGGTTTACAGAGTAGGACTATGGATTCTTTTGCCTTACTTTACAACTTACATAGCACCTTCAGACACTATGAGGACTAGCTCTAAGAGAAGAGGTTTCAAGGTCAGTTCCAGTTTGATCACTCCAAGTTCAGTGTCCAAAGGTATCTTTACCTGTTTTTTTTTTTTTTTTTTTTTTTTTTTTTTTTTTTTTTTTTTTTTATACTCTCCTTTTGCAATAGCAATGATTTCTGCAGCAGGTAATATCGTATGCATAATTTTAAAAATGTGTTTTTAGTATTTATTCTGAGGCAACAGTTACCTGGGTACTCAAACCATAAAAAAATACAGCTAAGAAAGAGACTTACAGACCAATCTCCCTCATGAAAAATGATGCAAAAATACTCAATAAAATACTGGAAAACCTAATCCAAAAGCACATCAGAAAAATCATCCACCATGATCAAGTTGGCTTCACCACAGAGATCCAGGGATGCTTCAACATGCGAAAAACCTGTCAATGTAATCCACCATATAAACAAACTGGAAAAAACCCACACGATCATCTCATATACCAAAGGATGCTCAATCATACCACAAGGACATGTTCTCACCTATGTGCATAGCAGCATTATTTGTCATAGCCCAAACCTGGAAACAACCTAAATTACCCTCAAATGAAGATTTGATAAAGATGATGTGGTACATTTACACAATGGAGTACTATATGGCAGAAAAATCTAATGACATCTTGAAATTTGCAGGCAAATGGATGGATCTAGAGAACATCATAGTGAGTGAGGTAGCTAAGACCCAGAAAGACAAATAAAATTTACTTTACTCATAAGTAACTTTTAGACATAAAGAACAGAAAAGCTAGCCTACAATTCACAGTCCCAGAAAACCTAGACAACAATGAAAACCCTAAGAAAGACATATAAGGATCTAATCTACATGAGAAGTAAAAAAAGTCAAGATCTACTGAGTAAATTGTGGACATGGGGACCATGGGAGAGAGTAGAAGAGGAAGGGGGAGGAAGGGAGGGGAGTGAAGAAAAGTATGTAGCTCAATAAGATCTTTCACCATTCTGCATACTGCCACTTTACCTGAATGATGCTGTCCTTTGCCATACAGAAAGCTTTTACAGTCTTATAATGTTCCATTTATCAATTGTTTTTCATAGTGATCATGTTATTGGTGTTCTTTTCAGAAAGTCATTTCTGTTCTAATGAGCCCCAAACTGCTACCTACTTTCTCTTCTATCGAATTCAGAGTATTTGGCTTCATTTTTAGATTCTTTATCCATTTGGAGTCATTTTTTGTGCACACTGATAAGTTTGGATCTGTTTGATTTCTTTCACAAGTAGCTGTCTGGTTTGAACACTATCATTTGTTGAAAATAGTGTCTTTTTTCCAGTTGTGTTTGGGTTTTTTCCTTTCCTTTTCTTTTTTTCCCTTCTTTCTTTTCAATTTTTTTTTGTCAGTACCTTCTGTTTTTATTACTACAGCTCCATAGTACAATTTGAAATTGCGGATGTGACTTTCTAGTACTTCTTTTATCAGTCAGGGTTATTTTAGCATATGTGTGTGGTTGTGTGTGTGTGTGTGTGTGCATTTCTTTCCTTACGATGAAAATAGTCCTTTCAATTTCTGTGAAAAACTGGGTCAGAATTTTGATGGAGTTTGAAATTAATCTGTTTCTTTTTAATTTATATAAATATTTTCATAATGATTGTTTGTTTTGTACTTCAGTTTTGCTGCATTTCTCGGGACCTGTTGTAGTAGGATTACTACAGATTATCTTGGGTGTTAATGAGTGTGGTTTCATGCTGTTGTTCTGCATCTGGATTTGGGATGGTTGATTCTAGATGCTGTTATTTGGTCTTGTTTTTGTTGGGTGGGTCCTCCATCCCTTGGTTTATATTTTTCTTTTTGGCTATTAGGCAAGTGTGGTGGCTGTAGTTTGGCTGGAAGAGACTATTTCTGCCAGCTGGTGGGTGACAGATAGGATGAGAGTTGAGCTAGAAGAAAAGACTGAGACGTTCATCAAAAAAGAGCTAAAGCGATTATATTCACAACAGAGGTTTAGTTCAGAGTGGATTGAGGATGTAATAGGAAGAACAGATCCTATTTGTGGATAAGTGATGACCTGGAGTTAAAAGGATGAAAATTTTAGAGGTACCCTAAGTCTGAACCAGGAGTTAGAGATTTTAATGCGTGAAGTTGAAGTAGAAAGAAGGGTATCTGTAAGTCCTGGGTTAAAAGGTTAGAATGGGCAGATTGTAGCGGAGTGGACATTCTTGTCTTTTTCCAGATTTTGTCAAAATACTTTAGGTTTCTTTCTGGTTAAGTTGATATTGACTGTGGGCTTGCCTTAAATAACATTTGTTATGTTAAAGCATGGTTCTTGTATCCTTGGTCTCTGCAGGACATTTTTTTTAATCAGAAAGGGGTACTGGATTTTGCTGAAGTTTTTTTCTGCATCTAATGAGATGATCATGTGGCATTTGTATTTCAGGCTCTTTATGTGGCAGATTACATTTATCTATTTATGTATATTGAACCATCCTTGCCTCTCTAGGGTGAAGACTGCTTTATCATATTGGATAATTTTTTGATACATTCTTATGTCGGGTTTGCAGGTATTTTATTGATAATTTTTACATCTATGTTTATTATAAGAGAAATTGGTCTATAATTTTCTTTCTCTGGTGGGTCTTTGTGGGGTTTTGATATCAGGAAAACATGGCTTTGTGAAAACAATTAGGAAATGCTCTTTACGTTTCTAATTTAAAGTATAAAATTCATCAGTATTGATACATTTAAAATATTATGCAACTCTCACTACTGTCTGCCAGAATATTTCACATTGTAAGCAGAAACCCAATAATTATATAGTGATCACTTCGTATTCCTTCTCTATTTACAGCCTCTGACAAATATTATACTGATTTCTATCTCAACTATTTTACCTATTACTTGTTTTCATAAATAAAATTGTATGTCATGTATGATTTTACATGTTTTTGATATCTGTGCTTAGAATGTTTTCAAGCATCATCCATATTGTTCATTACTTTTAGATATGGTTGAAATTTAATTTTATTGATAAGGCTCCACATTTTGTTTATGGGCTTATTAGTTAAGGAGTAGTTGGGTTGTTTCTGCCTTGTGCATATAGCACTGTTATAATATTTATACATTTCATTTTTCTTGACTCTAAATTAATACCTAAGAATTGAATTCTTCCCCTCCAGATGAAGGCTCCTTAAAATGCATTTGATAAAGGAAATTGAGAAGACTCTGCAAGTTCCGATTTGTGAGTTTTCCCCTTCACAAATGCTAAATAAATAGCAACAACTACTGAGCCAAGGAGTTTTATTTACTTATTTTTCTCTCACACATTACACTCTAACTGCAGCCTCCCCTCTTTCAACTCCTTTCAGTTCCCATGCCCCACCTCTCCTCTCCCCCAGATCTACTCTCTTTTCCTTCAGAAAAAAAAAAAAAAAAAACCTCCCAGGACTATCAACCAAACACGATGCAATGAGATACAATAAGACTAGGTGCAAACCCTCATATCAAGTCCGGATAAGGCAACACACTAGGAGGAAAAGAGTCCCAAGAGTAGACAAAAGAGTCAGAGACAGCCCTGATCCCACTGTTGGGAGATCCACAGAAAAGATAGCAACCATAGCATAATATAACCCTTAGGCTCTTGTCATATACTATGTCATATACAACTCTTGGGCATATACCCAAAGGATGCACACTCATACCATGAGGACATTTGCTTTACTGTGCTCATAGCAGCATTATTCATAATAGCTAGATTTTCAAAACAACCTAGATGCCCCTCAACTGAAGAATGGATAAAGAAAAAGTGGTACATTTGTACCACAGAGTACTACTCAGTGGTAAAAAAAAAAAAACAAAAAAACAAAAAAACAAAAAAAACAGTGACGTCTTGAAATTTGCACGCAAATAGATAGAGCTAGAAAATACTATTCTCAGTGAGGTAACTCAGATCCAGATACACAAACATGGTATATGCTCACTCATAAGTGGATATTGGATGTAAAACAAGGGATAACAAGCCTATAGTCCACAATCCCAGAGAAGTTAGATGACAAGGAGAAGCCTAAGAGAGACACACATGGATTCCCCCTGGGAAGGGGAAACAGACAAGACTTCCTGAAGTAACTAGGAGGAGGGAGAAGAGAGGGTGGAACGAGAGAAGGTGATAATGGAAGGGAGGAGGAGAATAAGAGGAAATGGGATGCTGAAGAAGGGGGAAGGACAGTGAGGGAGAGAAAGAAAAGAGATATCTTGATGGAAGAAGCCACTAAAGGGCTATCAAGAAACATAGCACAAGAGAAATTTCCAGAAATTCCCAAGAATGACCCCAGCTAAGACTCTAAGCCACAATGGAGAGGACGCCTAAATTGGCCTTACATTGTAATCAGTCTGATGGCTACCTTAATTGTCATCATAGACCCTTCAACCAGCAACTGATGGAAACAGATACAGAGATCTACAGCAAAGTGCTAGGCCGAGCTACCCAAGACCAGACCAGACCAAGAGAGGGAGGAACAATAATAATATGAGCAAAGGGGTCAAAACCGTGATGGTGATATCATCAGAAACAGCTGGTCTGAGCTAGTGAGCGCTCACTGACTCTGGATTGATAGTGGGTAAACCTGCATAGGACCAAATTAGGATCCCTAAATGTGGGGGACAGTCATGAGGCTTGGACAGTCTGTGGGGTCACTGGCAGTGGGACCAGGATTTATCCTTAGTGCTTGAACTGGCATCTAGGAGCACATTCTTTTTGGAGGTATACGTTGCTCAACCTAGATATAGGGGGGGAGGACCTTGGTCTTGCCACAAACTGAAGTGTCAGACTTTGTCGACCCCCCCGTGAGAGCCTCACCCTTTCAGAGGAGTGGATGGGGGGTGGAGTGGGGGAAAATGGAGAAAGCATGAGGAGGGGAAGGAATGAGAACAGGGATAGCTATGTAAAATGAGAAAAGATTGTATTATAAAAATTTCTTAATAAACAAAAACAAAATAAAATAATATACCTATGAGCTGTCAAACTATTTGCTGTAGTGGCTTGACCATTTTAAATTCTCTGTAAAGTGGGAATTCTAAAAATATTCTAATTTCAGTATAATTTTCCATTTTATTTTTGTTCTGGATACCTACTGATTATAAATAGTAACTTGCAGTTTTCATGTTAAAAAGCACATTAGGTATGTAAAAACCTATATTTGAAGAATGCAAAATAAACAACAAACATATTTTGAATTTATTTTACTATACGTAAATCGACAATGGGTAATATCTTGGAAGGAATGGCTTGTTTAAAAATGAGGCAAATAAGAAAGAGTGTGAACATTATTCTCTAGTGATAAACCATTGATGAAATAATAATCTCATCCTTTTATACCTTGCCAATGAGGAATCTAATGTGCAGTTATGAAAATATGTGAGATTAAATCTGTTTCCAAACTTTAATATTATCATCTTGTTTCCCTCATTTTCAGTCTGCTAATAGAATGATCGGATATAAAATAATAGTTCATTCCTGCCTCTTCCTTAGAGTTTGGCATGGAGTTGTAATATTTGGAAAATTTCACAAATATTTTGCATTCTTTCCGTAGGAAATCTAAGGCTTATCAAAGAGGGAGTATACATTCTCCTTTCCATATCAGTCTACTGACACAAGGAGACTGGTTCTTACAACACGATTGCAAACAATGTCAGATAAATTTATGCTTCAAATTCAAGTCCTTTCTAAGCTGATATCTACAGGAGCACATTCCACATTAAGTATGTACATGAAGGTCTTCCCTGGAATAACAGCATGTATCAAGAAGCTTATCTCCAAGGCTTATGGGAAGATTTCTGGGGACTGTACAGACAGTGTATATCTTGCCTGTAAGATCTTAAATAAAATCCAAGCAGCTGCTGGAAGATTTAACATCCTCAAAAAAGAAGATGGCTTGTAAAATGCTAGGTCAAGTTTTGTACTGCTAGATAATTGTGGAAAGTAGTGAGTCATACATTGAATAATGCCAGGGACGCCTTTGATTTGACAGCACATCTGGAGTCCATAAAGATAACCTTGGGTTTCTCTGGTGCCTGGGAAGAAGGTAACATTAGAAAATGTCTCTAACACCATGTTATTTGACATTAGATGCTTGCAATTCTATCATGTTTTGATGTTTGCTTGCCTAAGGATGTGGTCTATATTCAGAATGATGGGAAACTGAAAATAAATGAAGTTTGGTTTAATCTTTGGTTTTATAATGAACATGAGTGATAAATTCCACAAAAGATAAGGAATTCAGAGGCAATAGCACATAAGAAGTAAATGGGTTTTTATCAAAATGTAGTGACAAGGAATGCATAAAAATAATGAGAAGAGTATACATATTCTATAATAATTGCAATTAAAATATACACCAATGCTTTATGTTTCGTATATATTTTACCTATAAGATGATTTGATAAAAATTGTGACTGAGATCATATGCCTGTTTCATGTTCTACAAACACATGACTTGATGAATAGTCTGTTTTGGCCTTTAAAACTGACATATAGGAATATGCAGCTTTAAGTTACTTAAGATAATATAAAACTAAAACACGTTTGAAGACAAGAAGGCTAACCAGGAAATTTATTTTTTTATAAATAAAACAAATGCATATTTTTTTAAAGAAAATGCTTAACAAGCTACACGGTTGCCTTGCTGTTATTCTTCGGGCCCTTGAAGGATGGAGGGGCAGGACCACTCTCCTTTTAAGCATGTGCCTTTGTTCATAGTCAATGTCTCCCATTCTTCTGCCCTCCTCATGCTATGCAAATATAATGTACAGTAGTAATTTATTTTTAGTCACTCCCAAATACAGAACTTGAGGGTTCTTCTTTATGATTTCACCCTTTAACTAGGTGATGTCTGCAGCATAGTAACTAGGTGCAGCTGTGTCTTTGGGATTTATGACATATTCCTGTTGTTTGGAGCCAAGAGGCGTGGCTGCAAAGCAACTGAGTGACTTAAGAGGGGGCACATAAAAGACAGAGTCTGTCTTCTGAAAACAGAAGAAAGAAATTGTCAAATCCTTGGTCATGTTTACTCCTGAGCCAGTTTGCCACATCACAGATTCCTACTTCCCAGGGTTTATGTAATAGTTATGAGTGATACAAAATTTGAGTCCTTTATAAAGTTCTGTGAGTCTCTGTATTTTTCCATTTTGTCCATTAAAATGGGTAAAGATGAGATATTTATTTTAAGGACAACAGAAACAAAAACAAAATATTATTTTACAGTAGTTACTGCTAGCAAGGATACAAGGAACATACTCTGTAACTACTTTGAAATGTAAACTAGATAGTCTGCTCAGACTGCCTATAGTGTCTGAGAAAAGAACATCCTACATAGATTAATTTTTTCACGTAATGATTTTTTCACGTAAATTACATTTGGTTAAACACAATTGAAATTCACAATATTTAGTCACCTGGATTCAAAATATTCTGATGAAATACATTTTTCTTTTCATTATTAAATGGGAAAATATGAAATAATGGTTTGTAAATTATATATAATTTACATAGTTATAATATATAAGTATGTTATATATGTTATATAAAGGTGATGTGAACCTATTTATATATAATATAGTTACAAATGCCTGTATATTATGTATAGTATATAGACATATTTCATACATAGAACTACATTATATAAAGATTTACATCATATATAGTATAGTTATATATAATACACAGCTGTATGTTATATACAATATATACTATATATTATATATAAATAGATTTATATCACCTTTCCCTCCCTTTTCCCCTTCCAGCCTCTCCTTCAAGCCCTGCCCATCCCCCCTCAAGCTGATAACCTCTTTCTCTCTATTATTATACAGATAAATATGTTTTTGTTGTTTGTGTGTATATGCTTTCAAAACTGACTATTCTGCACTGGAAGATAAATAGAAGTGGCTCATCCCAGGGAGACATTAATCTTTCTTCTAGTCGTCATTAGCTGCCTGAAGTGTTTTGTCTATGGATGGGAACCTCTCAAATGTTCCTCTGTGCACATAAAACGTTCATTAATAGTGTCATCTATCCAGGCTTTATGCAAGCCTTTCTAAGCCTGACTGCCTCATAATAGACTTTGTGGTATTAAGGATATCATAATCAACACGCCATTCAACAATGTTCCTTGTGCCATATAGATGCAGGAACTGTAAGGTAGATGTTTTCCCTGTGGCTGGGTTCTCCCTGATACATCGATTGCATTGTGTCAACTTGTGGCTGTCTATGATAGTCTCCATTTTCTGTCAACATAGGCCTTTTTGATAAGAGGTGGTTAGACTTATCTGTGGATGTAAGGATAAAGTTTAGAAAGTAGTGATGCCGATTTCCTGTACACAGAGAAGAAAAGTCAGAATCTCAATGGCGTTGATATACATATTGTTTTGTGCTAGTATCCATTATAAATTTTTACCTCTCTCTTTCATTTGAATTTTATTATCAATTATTGTAATATTTATTTTATAGTGCTGCTGAGTAATCTACAGTTATGCTTGTCACTGTCATGTAGGAGCTATTTACACATTTTTGTTATTAAATTTGATAGTTCAATGGCTTCATGACAAGGTCTTATCCATTTTTTTAAAAAATGGAAATTCAACAAACACCATTTGTTCATAGCATATTTTGACTATTTAAAGCTAAATATTGATGGAAAAAATAAAAGACCCATCTTTTTCTACATAAACCCTACACTGTTTTAACTAGTTTAGCAATAATACTTTTTGCATCTATATTGTTTATAGATAAAAGAGAGCATTTTTGACCCAATAATTGTGTTGTTTATAAGACAGGGTCTAACTAACAAGCTATGTCCCTCTCAAAACTCAGTATGTAGACCCGGCTGGCCTTGATCACAGAGATCTGTCTGCCTCTGTTCCAATGCTGGAATTAAAGACATGCACCCCCACGCCCAGCTTGAAAACAGGATCTTTTTGGTGATGTACTCAAATAGGAGAAATGTGAACTTTTCAGAGAGGAAGTGTCACAATTATTTTGTTTTTTTTGGGGTCCCTTAAGCAGGTGCCCACCTATAGAGACCCTCCATGAGTGTTGCTGCCGCTAGGAATTCTGAGAGTAACTCGGGGTCCCTCTTCCCACCTGGTCCCACAGACACTTTTAAAGTAACCATTCAGAGGCTTAATATTAATTACATACTGTTTGGCCTATTAGTTCAGATTTATTGTTAACTAGCTCTTACAACTTAAATTAACCCGTGTCTGTTAGTTTTTTATTTTACCACGAGACTCATGTCTAGTTTCCGCACATCTTGCTTCCCCGAAAGCTGCTGGCAATCTCCCTCAACTATGCCTTTTTTTCTCTTTGTATTCAGTTTGACTTTTCCACCTAGTTATTTTCTGCCCTACCATGGGCCAAAGCAACTTCTTTATTAACCAGTGGTAATAAAATGAATTCACAGCATACATAGGGACATTCCACATCATCTGACTTATATATACATTTTGTCATCAAAATAAATATATACATGTTACCTGGTTAATGTTTTGAGAATAGTGTACAATCTATAATTCATCTTATTTTTTGCTTCATTAAACTCTATTTCCAAAGATAGCTAGTTAAAGCAATACTTATTCAGCTCCTGATTGTGGTTCTGCAGGTCATCAATTTTACGGGAGATGGTTACAACCCTGTGGTTACAATCTTTCTAATGTTTATAGTGAGTTGCTGAATTAGCTATGCCAAAAATTGCTAGATTCTAGGGTATGGTTTGGACAAAAAAAATGTGACTTCACCCTCAATAAATAAATATATTTTGAAAAACACAAATTTAGCTAACACTGATGTCCAGATCTTTAGATCTGTTATGCTTTGTGATATCTATAGATGCTTCACTTATAAAATGCTTTAATTCAGGGTGACATCTACAATCACCAGACAAATTTCATTTGTCATAAGATGCTTTTGAATAATTGAGGTTTTCATTTACATAAATGTGTGGTTTGCATGCCATCTTCTACTGTTTTCGGGCTATGATGGCAGTTGGCTTTCTGCAATATAAAAATAATCCACAGTGCTCAAATATCTCCTGTCTGATCTTAGATTTCTCTCTGGAACAATGAGAAAATTTGATCCACATTTTTAAGACCTTTGACATTTTATTTTCATAGGTTGTGGAATACTTTAATTATGTAAAAATATGCTACATTTGCTTATGCTGTGGACTATTATTTTATCTGTGTAAATGTGTGTTACATTTGTTTATGCTATATTTGTTTAATGATGTAAAGATGTGTAATTAATTATGTAAAAATAGGTTGCATTTGTTTCACCTTGCCTGCCTAAGGCACCTGACTGTCAAGAGCTTAACTCTCAGTAAGTAGCTAGGCAGATAAAGGATAGGCAGGGCTGGCAAGCAGACAGAATCAACAGGAGGAGTAATCTAGGCTCTGAAAGAAAGAAGAGAATGAGGAGAAAAGGGGAGGGGGTCATGCTAGGGACAAGAAACCATTCAGTCACCAGACAGACAGGCATGAGAAACAGTGAGAGTAGAATACTATACAGAAGGAAAAAAGGTAAAAATCCCCAAGGTAAAAAGTAGATAAAGAGAAACAGGTCAATTAAGGTTAAAAGAGGTAAATAGCAAACAGCTTAAACTAGGCCAAACATTCCAAACTGAAATTAAGCCTCCATGTAATGATTTGGGAGCTGGTTGGTGGCCCAAAAGAAAAAGCCTGATACATTCATATTTTTCTTACTTTGTGCTTGGTGTTGTTAATTAATTTGAGCTTTATGGAGGTTTATGGTATAAAGTTATCACCAACACTTGATACAGGAGGCATAGAAAAGAGAATCTCTTAAAACACGTATCTTAGGATTCTAAATCTTGGTGCTACCAATCAGAAGACATGCCGCACGTTCTACATCGTTGCTTCCATTTCATGTGATGCCAATCATTTGTAAGTGATCCCAGCGTTATGTAAACTTTTCCCTAAAAGTGCTGTGCTCTTATTATTTATAATAAGATATAGAATATATATCTTATTAAAATATATATGGAATATATATCTTGTATAGAAAATATATAAGGGATTTACTTTTCATGAAAGAAACTTTATATTGTTATTTTTATTCTCTCACTAATTAAAGTTCAAATGAGAAGTATTCTTTTCTAATAAAAAAAAACTCCAAATAAACAAATTTCACACATTTTCTTGTTTGTTCCCAAAGAATGCTATTATTTTCTATCGCAACATCTACTGTAACTGTAGATTTACATTTATCTGTCAAGGAAAGTTTCTGTGCTTTTTCCTTTATAAAATGTTTTTATTGTCAAATACTAGTTATACATAGTAATGGACTTCCTTATGATATTTTTATAGAATTTGAAGAACTGTAAAAGAAAACCACCCTAACAAGTAAGCAGATATCATAAATAGATTTCTTTGTTTGTTTGTTTGTTTGCTTGCTTGTTTAGTGTTTGGTTATGGGGTTTATTACAGCAACAGGAAAAAGAAAAACTAAAAATCCTCACCAGGATTTCCTGCCCTATGTGCTATTGATGATGATAGATATTCTGCTATCATTAGTTGAAATTTGAAAGTAGGTTGATTCTTTCCTGCTGGTTAAGAATGTTGTGTACCTTTTAAAATACTTGTTGGTTATTTGTCTTTCTTTTTTGAGAACTATCTATTCAGTCCTTTACCTCATTTATAATTACAAGACTCATTTTGGGGGTATTTAATATTGTTGTTCTTTCTGCATTCTAAATATTAATCTTTTTTCAAGTGCACAATTGGCAAAAGGAGTTTTGTTGTTGTTCAGTCTATGTACAGCCTCCTCACTTAGCTGATTATTTACTTTTCTTTGCAAAAGTTTATAGTTTCATGAATTGATAATTCCTGTGTTTATTTCCTGTGCTGCTCTCTAGAAAGTCCTTGTCTATGCCCATATCTTGAAGTGCTTTATTAATGTCTTACTTTTGCAAAGTCCAAATTTCTCATATTACTTGTAGGTCTTCAATTTATTTTGAATTCACTTTTGTAAAGAATGAGAGATGGGAGTCTGGTTTTATTTCTCTGTGAGTAATTTTTTTTTTTTTGCCATTGGTTTGAAGAAACTCATTTTCAAGGTTTAGATGTCCACACACACACACACACACACACACACACATTGACTTCCGAGTTCTCCATTGTGTTACATTGGTCTGCATGTCTGCTTTTTGTTTGCTTTGTTTTGTTTTTGCTAGTGTTTCACAGTCTGGTTGCTATGGTTCTGTAGCACAATTTGAGATAAGGTATTGGGACGCCTCCAGCATTACTCCCCCTACTTAAAAGTCCTCTGTCTATTGAGGATCTTCTCTGATTCCATAATGCTTCAAGATTTTTTCTAGTACTACAAAAATTACCATTGTGATTTTGAAGGAGATTGGGTGTACAGATAATTTTTGGGAACATAGCATTTTCACAATATTAATTTTTCTCTCAAGGGGAAGAATCTGAGTTTATTTTTTCCAAGTTTTTGTGTCGCTGTGAAAGTTCAGATTAAACACAAAAACAAAGAAAACAAAACAAAGAGAAAATTAAAACTGTAGCATGAATAGTAAAACCCCAGAGACAGATATTGGAATTTAAGCAGAAGATCAGAAAAGTAAAGCAGCCAACCTTTAGAGAGACCTTTTGCCTCTACCAAATACTAAGACCAAGAGGGCCATATTCTGTCTCCACAAATCTTCAGACTTTACACTCCAGTGAGGTGCTGTCTCTTTCCCCTTTGCATCCCTCTCTCCACCCAGCCTTATCACTCCTGTCTCCACTTCCTATTGCTGGGATTAAAGGTGTGTGATCCCAAATACTGGGATTAAAAGTGTGAGCCGCCACCACCTGAATCTGTTTCCGGATAAATTTTGTGTACCCAGAGTAGTCGTGAACTCAGAGAGATCCTTCTGCCTCTGTCTCCTAAATTCTGAGATTAAAGGTGTGTGCCACACCCCCCTGGCCTCTAGTGGCTTAGCTTTGCATTCTGATCCTTGGGAAAGGTGTATTTATTAAAATACAAATAGAATATTCCTACAAAAACCCTAAATCTTGATGTCCCTAAAGGAGCAGCATAGGATGAAACATAATAAAATTTTAGGATTCAAAAAAGTGAAGGTCTATGTACAACCATTTACATTTTTTTTATTTAAGTAGCATTGTTTTCCATTTATTTTACAAATCAACCAGTTTTCCTTCCCCCTTTCCTCCCATCTCTTCCCCCTTCCCATCTACTCCTTCCCCATCCACTCCTCCTCCATCTCCATTCAGAAAGGGGCAGCCTTCCCATGGGCTTGTACAAAGCATGGCACATCAAGTTGAGGCAGGACAAGCTCCTCCCCTTAAGTTGAGGCAGGGCCAGCTAACCTGTCAAAGGAAGCAGGTTACCAAAAGCCAGTTAAGTGCCAGGGAGAGGTCTTCTCTCATTAGCAGCAGCCTTACAAAGAAACCAAGCTACCTGATTGTCAAACATATGCAAAGGGACTAGGTCAGTCCCATGCAGTCTCCCTGACTGTTGGTCCTGAATCCGTGAGTTCCTGCTAGCTGTGTTTCCCCCATTATGAACCCTCTGGCTGGTATAATCCCTCCTCCTTTTCTTCTGCAAGACTCCCAGAGCTCAACGCAGTACTTGTCTCTCGATCTCTGTCTCTGTTTCCATCAGTTACTGGATAAAGTCTCTCTGAAGGCAGTTAGGGAAGTCATCAGTCTGTTTATAGCAGATGACCAGTTCAGGAATCCTCTCCACCATTGCTAGGAATCCTAGTTGGGGGTCATTGCTGTGGGTTCCTGGGGGTTTTATTGGCCCTAGATTTTTTTCCTAACCCCAATATGGTACCCTCCAATCAAGACATCTCCTTTGATACCCTTTCCATCTATCCTGCCTCCATCCTGCCTCCCACACCCAGCCCTTCCAACCTGCTCCATCTAGTTCCCATCTTTCCATTCTCCCAAACCCCACCACCAGTTTACCTAGAAGATCCTGGGCCCTTCTTGTTATCTAGTTTCTCCTTTGGGTGGCAGAGAGGGTCTTACAGATTATTGTGTCCAATGGGTGAGGGCAGGGGTGGAGAGCCTGCCAATAGGACTCTTATCTGCTTTCTGGCTCCTAAAAAGACTTCTAACTTCTAATTTTATTATTAAATTAAAAGATAATCAGTTTCATTGAAAAATATAGTTTTACTTTTGATCCTGGTTCTTTTGGCTTCACTAACTTTTCCTTTTCTATATACACATATAATTTATTTTTCCATATATTGTTTAAATTATATTCCAACAGTTCTTTTATTGCTCAGGATTGTGAGCTATTCTGTCTTTCTGTGTTTTCACATGAAATTTAATATTTTTCCATTTCTAAAAAAATGCATTAGAACTTTAATAAGGGTGCGCTAAATCTATATATTGCTTTTGATAAGATAAGCAATTTCACAATCTAAATCCTTCTAATTTATGAGCATGATATATAAACCATCTTTTATTCTTCATTTTCTTTTGTCAAAATCTTAATAGTTTTTGAATGATTGTTTCCAGGATTTCCTTGCTTTGTGCACATAATAAAAACCTTAGCAAGACAGAGAAATCTACATAGAAAACTAAAATAGTTGAAAATATTAGTGAAACTAAAGTCATTACTGAATGTAATGGACTTAATGGAAATATGGCAGTAAAATCTGCTTTTCTTTTATCTAATAGAGGAAAGTGTTACATGATGTTTTACTCTTGGCTTTTGAACTTTTGGGGAGCCCACACCCAATTCCCAAATAAATCACACATGAAAAGAGGCTTGTTCTTAGCTATGATTGCCCAGTTTTAGCTTGGCTTATTTCTTGCCAGCTTTTCTTAAATGATCCCAACTACCTTTTGCTTCAGGGCTTTTTCTTTTCTTACTTATGTATATCTTACATTTACTCTTATTCCCTGACTGAGTAGCTAGGTGTTTGGCCCCTTGTTCTCTTGCTTGTTCCTTTTCCTTTTCCTCCTAATTTTATTCTCTGCCTGCCAGCTCCACCTAATCTTGCTCCTGCCTTGGTATTCGCCATTCAGCTCTTTATTAGGACCATCAGGTGTTTTAGACAGGCAAAGAATCACAGCTTCACACAGAGTTAAACAAATGCAGCATAAACAAAAGTCACACGCCTTAAAATGATATTCCCCAATAATACACTTAAAGTCCAAACTGTTAAAGAGTAAAAGATAGACAGTGTTTAGTAATGAGAGTAATTTCGTAAGCTAACAATTATAGATGAATCTATACACATCTAAATTTGTAAATCAAATATTATAAGACATAAAAAGGAAAAGGTAGCAACAGTGTAGCAATAATTTGATGACTCTAGTTAACAATAAATAGTTATTATAAGAATATTTATTTATATAGAAGCTTTCTGTCCGAAGCAGAGTCCATGGTTTTCTGTAGTGAGAATGGATCTTCTTTTATTATATACCAGGCCACAAAAGACTTATAAGTCTGAGAAGTTACCTTATTTTGTGATTGGATGAAATGTTCTATAAATATCCATTAGGTTCATTTAGTTCATAATGACAGTTATCTCCAGAGTTTCTTTGTTTAGATTTTTGTCTGGGTGTCTTACCCCTTGGCTAGAGTAGGGTGTTGAAGTTTCTCACTACTAGTGGGTAAGGTTCAGTACTTGACTTAAAGTATAGTAGTGTTTCTTTTATGAACATAGGTGCTCTTGTTTTGGGGACATATATATTAAAAATTATAATGTCCTTTTTCTGGATTTTTCCTTTGATCAATATGTAGTTTCCTTCTCTATCTCTTCTGATGAGTTTTGGTTCCAAGTCTATTTTGTTAGGTATTCAAATGCCTATTTTACTTGCTTTTTAGGTACATTTTGCATGGAATAGCCCTTTCCATTTTTCTACTGCAAAATGAGATTTACTCATGATGTTAAGGTGTTATTTCTCAGATTCAGCAAAAGGACTGACCCTGTTTGAACATCTATTTTGTTAGTCTTTGTTTTTATTGGGGAACTGAGACCAATGATGTAGAGAGATAGCAATGGCTGATTCCTATTACTTTGTGGTGGTGGGGACAGGGAGTGTTTCCCCTCTTATGTTTTTCTAGTCTGGTATTGATCATTTCTTGAATTTCCTTAGGTATGGTTAACCTGTTGTAGTTGAAGTTTTTCTTTCAGAACCTTTTGTAGGGCTGAATTTGTCAATTTTTTAATTTTGATTTTTGTTTTATTTTCTCCATCTATTGTGTTGAAAATTTTGTTAGGTATAATAGTCTGGTCTAAGATCTATGTCTCTTACCATATGTAAAATATCTGTCCATGCCCTTGCTTTTAGGTTCTCCATTGAGAAGTCAGGTGTTTCTCTAATAGGTCTGGTAGTATTTTACTTGGTCGTCATGCAACTTTTGGTATTCATTCTTCATTCTATGTGTTTAGGGGCTTGGTTATCATGTGGAGAGGGGATAAACTTTTTTGTTCCTGTTTATTTGGTGTTCTGTGTGTTTATTGCTCATTGATAGACATTTCTTTTCTTTCTATTATTTTTAGATTGGTCCTTTGTAGTATCCCAGAATTCTGGATATTTTGTGCCAGTAATTTTTTAAGTTTAACATCCCCCTGATGTACTTGAGAAAGAAGGAAAGTATAGTGGGTAAACTGAAGAAAATTATGGACAAATATTTGAGATCAATTATGGCAAACATGTCTAAATGAAAACAAAATGTATGATGTTATTTCAAAAAATAGGAACATGCCATAAGGACTAGATAAAATATAACATAAGACTAGGATAGCATTCACTTTAATGAGATAATTCAAAATATTCTAATGCAAAAGCATGGTTATAGTCAGGATGATTTTTATAAAAGCCTCAGGAAAAATTAAGTCATGAGGAAGAATACACATTTACATGAGAATAAAACATTGACTTACCTTTGAATTTATTCCAAAGAACATCAGTGACTTATAACAAAAACCATTTAGGATAGCAAATGATTCTATGAACTGTCTTGAAATCAAAAGGGTGCTTTCTTTGGGAGTTTCAAGATCTACTGCAAATGTGTCACCCCTGATGAACCATTTGTTGACTTTCTCTCAACCTTACTCCTTCAATCTCTGGGAGAAAAGGAGTCATAAAGTCAGCTGGGACACAAGACACTTGGCCCTACATCCAGGGCTAAACTGAGAAATTATATTTTCTAGTCCAGGCAAAAAAAGAGATATTTGGTAATTATTGAAAGTTCATTCACCAGCCAGTCATATTAGAAGATACTATTCATACAAAATAGGTGTAAAAAAAGACTTTTTAAAATATGAGTTTTAAAAGATTATTATCAATAATCTTTATCACTCATGAATCCAGAGCAGCAGCTAAATTGAAAACAGCCCTGCTTCTGGTTCTGGCTGGTTAGGTTTATTTTCTGTGATCACCTTTTGAGCTCCCATCTTCCTGCAAAACGACTTGTTAAACCTTGAAGAAAATTACTAAAGAAAGATGAGTGGCTTATAAAATTCAGTGGCCAGCTATAAACATGTCACTATAGAAGCCCAAACAAAACTCACTCAATAGAATATCACTGACAAAATTTTAAATACAAGTGTCTATACAAGTAAGTGTATTTGCAACATCTAAACTGAGGTAAGTTTATCAGAAAGTTCAAACCTTCAAAAATAAACATCATTTTTTCTTAAAATATTTTTTTAAATTTTCTTATAGTTTTAGAAAAACACGATGTATTAGCACTAAAAGAACATTAAGAAAATGTCTATATATGATAAAATTTAGTTTTTTATATAATAGATAAAACATTAACACAAAGTTTGATAAAATAAAAAAGGATAAGAAGACTACTTAACTCTTCTCTTTCAAAACTCATGGATAGCAACATAAAAGAGAGAATGTAAGGGAACATAGCTCTTCTGACACAGAGAAACTTGAACCAGAAAGCCTCAAATCATTGCCTATGCTTGCCAGTGCTGGATCCTGGACTTAGATGAGAGACTTGCTTGGAGTCGATGCTGGTTGATTTTTAGCCAAGTGCATATTTTCTGAAAGCTCCCAACTTTAAGACAAGGCAATGCAACTGTAGCTTGTTCATGGGAATTAACCCTAGCTTTACATCTGTCACAAATTGCCTGTGGAAAATGCAGGAAGAAACTTAATTTGGAATGATGAGGTAGGGAAACCGTGACAAAATCAACTGAGAGGAATTTGTTTTATTTAAGATTGTTTTTCTAGCTCAGAGATTGTACAGTGTGTGTGTGTGTGTGTGTGTGTGTGTGTGTGTGTGGTGTTGTGTGTAGTCAAACAACAAAATAGAGTGTCTAAGATTAGCAATTTCTGGGAGGTCTGTGGGTCTATTCAAGAATAAAAGTGGAGGGAAGTTGTGTCGTCAGCATAAAAATGAATGATAACAAAGAAAGCAGAAGCATGTGTTAAAGACAATAATCATACTATACCTCATTTCTTACTGATACTCTGCACAATACTTCACTGGAAACTAAGGATCATTTAGTGATGAATTTCAATCAGAAATAAGCCAGTGATGTTTCTATATTTGAAATTACCAAAACAAGATGAATATATACAATATCAAAAGATAGTGAGGTAACCCAGACCCAGAAAGACAATTATCACAAGTACTCAATCATAAGTAGTTTTTGAACATAAAGCAAAGAAACCAGCCCACAAACCACAAACCCAGAGAACTTAGACAACAATGAAAATCCTAAGAGAGACTTACATAGATCTAATTTACCTGGGAAGTAGAAAAAGACAAGATCTCCTGAGTAAATTGGAAGCAGGGGACCTTGGCGGAGGTTTGAAGGGGAGGGAGAAGGCAGAGAGGGGAGCAGAGAAAAATGTAGAGCTCAATAAAAATCAATAAAAAATTAATAAAAAAGATAAATGCCATTAACATGGTGTAAACACACCACAGATCTTTGAGACAACATTCAAAATAAACATACATAATCTCAAAATAATTAGCTAATATCATTTATCCTAAAGAATCAGAGATACAAGGGATACCTATGAAATCAGAAAGTCATATAGCCATAGTCAAATAGCCTATTGTAGTGGCATTTCAACTTTATTTTAATAAATAGAGACTGCCTGAAGATTTGAGGATAAGACAGTCCTATTGGTTAGCCTTACAGACCAGATTATGGTAACACACACTTTTAATCTCAGTCGCCGTAATGACACACCTTCAATCCCAGTAGCCGCACTAGTTGCCACAGAAACTGGGCAGTTCATGACTTTAATGATGGAGGTGCACGCCTTTAATCCCAGCCCTAGAAAGGAATATGAGACGGGGGAAGACAGCTCTCAGATGCAGTCTCCTTCTGAGATCCCAGGAGCCGGAATCGTCATTTAAGACTGAGGTCGAGGTAAGAGCCAGTGGCCGGCTGTTTGGGTTTTTGAATCTTATAGTTGAACCCCAATTTCTGACCCTGAGCCTTCATTTAGTCATTCTTCAGCCTATAAACAGAACTTGGGGAAGAAACAGGAAGTGATTTTAAAAATGTTAAAGTTACCACAGAAACAAAGAGAGAAAACATATTGAAGTGAGATCAGAAACATGTGGATATGTTTGAAGCAAATAAATAACAAAAGGGAAATACCAACTAATTAAAAAGTACTTTAAAATGTTAAAAACTGTAGTAATAAAGGACATCTGGGCCACACATGACTGTCTGTTTTGAAAAGAACAGAATGCATACAGACTGTACTTTAATTGGATATTAAAGTAGGATAAAACTTAACAGAGAAGAGAAGACTGGGAGGTAAAGATTTAAGAAGCATACATTTAGCAGAGAAAGTCACAGAGCAGAGAAGACATGTCATCTGGGCTTCATGTCACTTATAATTGGAATACAAAGAACAGGCTCTTAGGACAGGACACAGTGCATTCCATCTAAAGAACAGTGAGAAAAAAAAACCTCTAGAATTTTTTTCCCTGTAAATTTCTTTCAAGTCGAGTAGCTCTATATAGAGGATCTTTTATAACAAAATTATGCATCATACTTAGCAAAACACAAGTGTGAGAGTCAAAATTAAATTTTAAGCTTTAAATACCATTCTTTAGAGACTCACGAAACAAAATTGTCTCTGATCTGCAAGCCCCTTTGCCCAAGGACAGATAGTTCCTAAAATTATGGAGGTTATTGTTTTTGGTAGATAACAACCCACATCTTCTTACTCCCCTAAACAAGTTTGTTTGGCTCATCTGGACCAGAGATGCTTGATCATGTGAGTGGGAGGTACATAGGCAGAAAAAACATCAGGATGTATGTTTGCCCCTGATTGGACCTGATAGGAAGTAAATTATGAGTTTCCCTTCTTAAGTCCTTGACTCGGGGCCATTTTTCTCTTAATTTAATTTAATTTAATTTAAACATTTAATTAAAGCTTGCTTCGAATTTGACTTTAAATTGTGGTAGTTGTCTTACTCTCAATCAGTGGGTTTAACACAAGTAGACAATTATTTCATGATTGAAAGGGATAATAGCCCCCTAGAGCATGTGGTTCTGGCAGGCCTTGCCCTTCTCTCCTCCCTTGCTAAAAACCATTAGATTAGATTCCTAAAGCTAGCCACCAAAGTCTATTTCCTTATTTGGTCACTTCCTCCTCCTGAGGCTGACTACAAAGGTCTAGCTATTGACATATTTAAGTCCAGCAATCCTTTGGCTCAACTAATTAACATGCCCAACTAAAATTAATCACCTAGCCGGGCGGTGGTGGCGCACGCCTTTAATTCCAGCACTTGGGAGGCAGAGGCAGGCAGATCTCTGTGAGTTCGAGACCAGCCTGGTCTACAAGAGTTAGTTCCAGGGCAGGCTCCAAAACCACAGAGAAACCCTGTCTCGAAAAAAAACCTAAATAAATAAATAAATAAATAAATAAATAAATAAATAAATAAATACCTCATCCTAACAAGGAGTTTTCTCCTTTACTTTTATAAACCACCATTTGCCTATGGTCTGTCTCCTCTCTATCCAGAGGGAATCCTTTGTCCCTCCAGAATAAATACCCATGCCCTAGTTCCCTTTTCCCCTTCCCTGTCTTGCTTGTCCCCTGTCTCCTTTACCATCACATCCTAGACAATTCTAACATAGACCGCCCCTCTATCTTTTCTTAAAAATTATACTTGCAAGGTCATTTGCTGCTGTTTTCTGCCGAAGTCAGAAAGCAGCCACTTAACTTTTCTTTCCTGCTTAGTAAAGTATCTGTCCGTGAAAATAGGTGTTTGGGTGTGGTTTGTGCCTAATCAGGGGTCCGTCAGGGGTCCCCCACTGTTCATGACTCCCCTTTATTGAAATCTAAGCTAAAGGTAAATCACTGTCAAGAACTCAGTTTGAAGGATATAGAAAACTTTTGTGGAGTAGTGAGTCTCTTCCAGTCAATAGTTGATAATTTAGCTACTGTTCAGAGTTGGGAACAGACTAGCTAAAATACTACAATAAATTAAGTTGGGATACAGTGAACATCCAGGCTGTTGCCACTGGGCTTAAAAGCCATCTTACAGTATAAAAAAAAAAAAAAAAAAAAAAAAAAAAAAATCGGTTTATTTTTGTTTATAATTAAACTTCTGTTTTCAAGGATTGGGCTATGTGCCACCTGCAACCTTAACTACAAATGGTTCTGTGCTGCCTATTCCAGAAGTGACAATCATGTCTTTGTTTCATAAAGTTGTTTATAACCATCTTGCAACCCTACCTTTGTTTCAAAAGGTTACCTATGTCTTCGTGCTGTTTTGACTGCCTTGTTACACCTACCTTGCAACCATCTCTTTTTTTCAGGAGGTCATGCTTATGTTCTTCTCCCATAACTATGCTTTTTTTCCCCACTAAATTTCCTATTTGGAAACTCCCTACCTCTGAGCTATAAAAACCTTGTCTTCCCTTAACTCTGTCTTAGGAAGAGGCAGCCAATGTGCATGAATCAAAAAGCTTGCTTTAATTTATTTGGCCATGATGATTTGGATTGGTGGTCTTTCTCCTTTATTCTTTGGGATTAACAGCATATCAGTGGTAAGATGCTTGATTAATAATTAATATACATAATGCCCTGGGTTCAATTTTCTACCCATTTAAAGCAATATGAACAATATGCAAATAAGTACCAAATCAAGGATGTAAAAGATCACAAAAGTGATCATTATAACATCCCAGCCGTGAAGAACTGAAATAATCACATAGAAACTGTATTAATTAAATCCTGCTTGGCCCATTAGCTCTAGCTTCTTATTGGCTAACTCTTACATCTTAATTTAGCCCATTTCTGTTAATCTGTACATCACCACAAGGTTGTGGCCTACAAGCAAATTTTCAGCACATCTATTTCTGGCGTCCCTTGACTCTGCCCTTCTTTCTCCCAGCATTCAGTCCAGTCCTCTCTGCCTAAGTTCTGCTCTATCAACAGGCCAAGGCAGTTTCTATATTCATTAAAGGTAATCACAGCACACAGAGGGAACTCCCACATCACCTCACCTTTTCTGTTTAAATAAAAAAGGAGGTTTTAACTTTAACATAGTAAAATTACATATAACAAAACAGGTATCAAGTAATAATTACAGTTACACTATTTCTATTTACTTTATCTTTTATCATAACTAAGGAAAACTATAATTATAAGTTCTTCAACTCCATAAAAGACTCCAGAATGATATAATATTACCTAAGTAAACAGGAAATGCATTGTAAGCAACTTTCAAAACTCTAGAAATAACAGAGACATCTCACTGCCTGGAGAGTCACGTAAAATTTTTCTGTACCATTGGGTCATCCAATCTTCAGCCAACAGGACCATAGTATGCAGCAGATTTTTTTCCATGAAGCAAGAAATTTCTAAGACAGTTCCGCCTATATTGGCAGTTTTTCCATCACATTTTTCTGTGTCCTGCAGAAAGAGTTTGGCAGACTCTTTCATGAAGTAGAAACCCCAAAGGATTGTTTTACCTTTAGGCAAGTTTAGCAGTCATTTCTCTGTGGGTCCTACATGTCCAGTCAAACGGTTCAGGCAAAAGAAGTTTCTTGTTCAAATGGCTAGCAAACTCAATAAGGAGGCTCTTCAATGCCCATCTTTCTCTTGAAGTAGCTTGGTGTTGCCAGGAGAAGATGTGTCTCATTGTCATCAAAAGTCTTTGATTCTTAAACATTTTAAATATCATATTCTGAATGTCTCTGAAAGATTTGAAGAATACATATCTAGCTGAAATATGTCTCTATACATCTAGAAAATCCAACAGGACTACAAGCTTAACTATTATAGATGAGTATCTATTAACTTATATTTCTTAATTATACTTTACATTTTTAAATGAGCTACACAAACATAATATCTTAATCAAGATCAGAAATACATTTACATATAACAAAATTGACTTAAATTTGTATCAATAAACCAAGATCTATACCAATGCAAAATCTTGTAGCATATCCCCCTTTAAATGTAAACAAACATTTATAGACAACATTTGGAAATATGGGCATTGTTATTTTTCTCCAAACTTCCTGCTGTTTATTGGGTGATGTAATTTTTGAGGGTATTTTTGGGGTGTTCGTGGTGACCTTTCAGGGGGTGATGATCCAGCAAACCATATTAACCTGGAATGAATCTACAGGTTCTCATCCTCTGTGAAGACAAAAGAAGAACCTCTTTTCCAAAGCAATATATCCTTAGATCCAAATTCTGAAGTCAAGATACCTTTATAAAATACATGCTGGTTTAGTTTAGCAGCCCATACAATGAAATGTCTCTCTGTACTTAGATCCTTCACAGTCAAAAAATTCAAAGAAAACACAATAATATACATAATCCAAACTCTCTGTGAATTTCCCATTTAGGTATCTTATTTTTCTTTACTCCTTTTAATATATGACTATATTCTGTTTCTTTAAAGACTTTTTTTTACTTCTTTTTCAACTCTCTTTACTTTTTTTTCTTCTTTCTTCCAAGCCTATGTACATTTATCCAACACTGTGACCAATATAGAGTTATTTAATTTCTGAATCTGTCCTTATTGCATTATCTGTAATTCTTTACTGTCTTGAAGAGCTTTTAACATGGTAAGCAGCTTGGTTGCAGCTGCTCTGGATGCTGGCTTTACCTCTCTCCACTTTCAAAATGGTAGATGTACCATTTCTGCTAGCTCTGGGGCTGCCAGGTAGGATCCACACTCAGCACTTTAACTCTGAGAATGAGCATGCAGCACATAAAACCTCTTTATCTGAATAACAGCCAAATCTGCCATGCAGAGCACCGTGCAGCCTGGAAACATCTCTGTGTATGACGGACTTTAGATAGGAAATGTTTCTTAGCAATCTTTGAAAATTATTAAGAGTCTGCAATTGTTCTCTCCAAATTTATACCTTTGGAGTCTAATTTTATTTATTTATTTTTTTTTTTGGTTTTTTCGATACAGGGTTTCTCTGTGGTTTTGGAGCCTGTCCGGGAACTAGCTCTTGTAGACCAGGCTGGTCTCGAACTCACAGAGATCCGCCTGCCTCAGCCTCCCGAGTGCTGGGATTAAAGTGGAGTCTAATTTTTTGTAAACTTATTTATATCCAAAATAATTAATAGAATTTCCTCTCTGTATTTTTTCAGGAGCAATTTGCAGTCCCCAGCAAGGCAAAATTTTCTTTACTTCTTCAAACATTCTTTCTACAGTATATACATTTGTCTTCCATGTAAAGGTGAACTATAGATTTAGGAAATTGCTTTCAAATCATTTCCAATGGCTAACTTACAAAACATTGGCACAAGATTGGGGCTATTTAAAATTCCTTGTGGAAGAAGCTTCTATTGATATCCCTTAGCAGGCTGAGAATTATTATAAGTAGGTATTGTGAAGGCAAATATTTCTCTGTCTTTTTCTTGTAAAGTGAAGAAAACCTTTTAAGTCAATAACTTTAAGAGGCCATTTTTTAGGCAGTATATAAAAAAAGGAATTCGAGACTGCAAAGAGTACTTTGGCTAAATCACTAATTAACAGCTCTTAGCTCTTTCACCATTCTCCATTTTCCAGATTTATTTTTAGCAGAAAGATGGGATAATTCCAAGGACTGGTTGATTCTCAATATGCTGAGCACCTCGCTGCACTGATACCACATTTTCTAAGGCTGAAGTTTCTCTATTGTTCAATACTAATGTGCAACCCATATTGGTATGTGTGTCAACTATTTTAAAGGTCAGACTGGATAAATTAAAGTTGACTGTTTGAAACCTTAGGCTGGTCTTCTCTTACCTTAAAGTGCAATGCTGAGATTGCTTCCCCTTTAAATTCTTATGTCCTGATCTGAATATCTCTGTGATCTGCTTTAAGAAGTTTTCCTAAGACCTGTATCTTGACACATATCAACCAACTTTTTAAAGGATAAACCAAGAATGATCAAACCAACAATAAAGATTATCAAAATGATAATGACCATTGGGTTAATCCAGGTTAAATTGATTATCATTCCATTTAATTGTTCCAATTTTAAACCATTCATTTTGTAATCATACAGAGACTCATCTCCTTCCTTCATAATAGTGTTTCCCAATCTTTGAAGTGAGAACCACCCAGTCCTAAACTAATCCCCTCCTTTACAAATACCCAATTGTCTCATCAAATCTGATGATGATGTCAGTGAAATGTGTGGTGTAGCACATTTGAGTGGCGAAAACAGACAGTGAACAGCCTGGTTGGGGAGAGCTGCAGCTGCTAGCATGTAGCTGTGAGCTGTGAGTGGCAGTCCAAGCAGAGATGGTCTAGGGGAAGAGGACGTCAACTTTCTGAAAAACACACATGAGATTATGCAGAAAATGCATGTGAAGAGAGCTGTGTGAAGGCAGAGTCAGCTGGTCTAGGGTAGGTAAATCCTATGGCATTTGGAACCCATATACTTCTTGAGTTTGGATGGCAGCTGGAGACTCGTGTAAAGAGGCAACAATAGGAAAATCCCAATCTTGCTCAGAGATTTTGGGAAAAAAAAAAAAAAAAAGAAACCTAGCCAGTGGAATAGTAATTCTGACAGGAGCCCCCACATGTAGCTCTGGCATGCACCAGAGGCTGCAAACCCACAAGCAAGTGACCTTTTCATGAATTCATGCCTTAAAGTTGTTTCACATGTTCTCATTGGTCTTAATAATAAAATCCTGGAGCCAGACATTGGGGTAAATGCTGAAAGATCAGAGACAAAGGAACAAGCCACTGCTAACTCTTAGCTTGCTAACGCCTCAGTTAAAAAAAAAAAAGTTCTGAGTTTTTGTCTCCTCCTGCCTTATATTCCTCTCTCCACCCGGCCATATCACTTCCTGTCTGTACAGACCTCCAGAAACTCTGGTTAACTAGTGGTTAGATTTGCCCTCTGATCTTCAGGCAAGCTTTATTTGTTTTTGTTAGAGCACAAACAAAATATCATCACAGCAAATGGAGGCTGCTCCTGGTTCTCTAATCTTTCATATTTTCCTCCAATATTTGATTACTAATTTTTTATTGTTAAGACTAACTAGGATCACTCTTCATATAATAAATAAGATTTCATTAACAACAATATTTACAGAGACATTTAATGCTAGTAGTTACAGGAACCAGTTTTAATCTGTAAAGAGAGCTGTATATTTCTTCTTTTATCAGTTTTCAACACTTAACCCATAAATTAATAAGTTTTTCCTCACCCAAATTATTGATTGAGTCCTGACCCCTACTCACATCCCCACCCCCTGCTTCTATTCCCAGGCAATTGCAATCTGAGGAAATGGTTGCTAAAGGAGCCCAATCTTTTTTGGATTTGCCTTTATTCTAGGCTCCTTTAGGTAAGTAAAGTTGAATGGTAAACTAGGCCGTGCAAATGGAGTGCCTTTTTCTGTCCTGTGTCCTGGGTCTCAGAATTCTTCATACTTCATGAATAAAATTAAGAAGTTGATTCCCTGAAATGCTGCCTAGGAGGTGACTACAGAACATGGAGACCAAGTGAACTGACATTTAAATAATATAAACAATGAGATTAAGAATCCAATCTGTGCAGTGAAAACACAAAACACAGTACAATAAAACCCAACAAGCAAACAAAACCATCTAAAGGCACTATGTCCACTCTTGGTTTTTCCATGGCTGAATTTCTAATAGTAACAAAACTAATCTGTGTTTAATGTTAAACATTACAATGCTTTTCTCACTATCTTGCATAAGATGGAATGCTTATATTATCTTGTCCATATAATTCTGGGAATGTATTTAACCCAAAGTTAGTTTGTGAGATTGTTTCTTGTATTATTTCAGTCATTCACAGAAATCTTTCACTGCATGACTTTGCCACTTTGACAATAGGAATACACAGTAGGATGCCATTGGTGGCCCTGCAGAGAGAAGAGGTCATACCATAAATTGCAGAAGCCCTAAGAATCCTGACCTCAGTCCAGCAGGAGGTGACCTAAGAGCAAAGTGCAATAGAAATCAGAAGCTGCCTCTGAAGCTTGTGACATCAGGGATAGATTTGTAAGTGAGAATTCCAAAACCAATTGGACTTTTGTGATTCTGTTAGAAAATGTACAGCTATGAATTTGTCATTGAAAAGTATGTAAATTCAGAGGCTAATGAGGCTTGGGAGACAGAGTATAAAGTGATGTAAGTGCATGGACTAAGGTAGGACATGCTTCTACACATTGCCTGTTCCTGAGCATTTTATAAAAACTATAAAATTAAGATTGAGTCTGTAAATGTGACCATAATTAAACTTTAACTTATTATCTTTTATTTGAGTGACATCAGTCACTCAAAGACTAGGTTACCATGGTCAAACCACAGCTTTCCTTTCCTTCTCCTGGGCACAATTTCACAGAGGTCTTGCTATGCAAACTTTCAGAATAGAAGACGAGAGAGGGAAAAAAATGGAGGAAAAAAATAGGGAAAAATTAAAAATCAAGCACTTCATTGGAAGAAATGATGGTTAGATATTATAAAGGAGAGTGGGGTTTTTTCCAATTAAATTTTCTACAGAAGCCATGAAAATGTAAGTCATTAGTTTGGACTGTTTGAAAAAGTCCCTTTGTTGCCAAATTGTGTTAGCAGCAATTCAAGATCCCCTGTTGAGGTTCAATCTACTGATAGTAGAGTATGATGATTTGGAAAGATTGTAATTGTTTTTAAATTCCAAGGAGAACATTCCTGAATAGTAGAGTATCGTTACTTATATATTTTAAAAATATTTTTTGGGTAATTTCCAAACAATGAGTCATTACTATCATTGTTCTGTGCTATTTTTACTTTTAGTTCAATAGGAACCAACTATAATTTTTCTTTTGTAAAAATTAAAATACAAACCATTTGTGTCTTGTCATTGAAAACATTTACAAGATAGGTAGATGATACTTAAATCAACACTCTTTATGTGTGATTTCCCTCTGTATGCTATGAATATGTTTTATTATCATTGGTTAATAAAGAAGCTGCTTCCGCCTATATCAGGGCAGAATGTCCAGGCTGGAAGAGATATATAGCGAAACTAGGCAGAGTTAAAGAGAAACATTGCATCTGCTGAAGGAGAAGGATTCCAGCCGCCAGTCAAAATATTACTGGTAGGCCACAACCTCATGGTAATTCATGGGTTAATAGAAATGGATTAACTTAAGATGTAAGAGTTAGCTAAAAATATGACTAAGCTATTGGCTAAAAGTATTGTAATTAAAATAGTTTTTGTGTTATCATTCGCACCTGGGCAACTTGGAAACAAACGAGCAGTCTCCACCTACAAATGGCTTGTAATGTGGGCGGACTACATCCACCTAAAACCTGAGGAACGTGGGAAGGAATTGCACACACACACACATGCACACACAAAACAGAGTCAAGCATTGCTTCATGGTATCAGCATTTTCTTGGGTAAGCTCTGTTTGCTAGAAGCAAGCAGAGACACAATTCCTTTAAGAGAAGGCTTTCTAAGCCAGCAGTAGCAGCAAAAACTGTATGGCTCCTTCAAGAAGACTCCCTGGTTTGTGCTAGTCTGGCTCTGGCTCTTTCAGGAGGCCAAACGATTGAATTGGGGTTTGTAGGCAGCATGTTGCAAGTTACTTGGTGGCAGCATGGGTCAACTGCTTACCAAAATTAAGGTTGTAAGCACAACTCCCACCCAGAAGTCCCAGACCAGAGCTAGCTGTAAAGGTACCTTCACCTTATTGAAAAGCTGAGAGAGGCAAAGGCAACATCCAGGGCCACTGCAACCAAGCTGCTTACAATTTTAAAAGCACTGCAAGTCAGAAAATAATTACAGATACTCAATAAAGACAGATTCAGACAGAAACAAACCTCTGAACTGGTCACAGTGTAATTAAACATGTACACAGGCTTGGGATAAAAAAAGAAAAAGAGTATAGAGAGTTAGAAAAATAAGTGAATCATCTTGAAAATTAAAACAAAGTTTTCAAAGAGATTGTAAAGGTATAATAGTAAAGGTATAATAGAAATATAATAGATCTCAGACAGTCATATATTAGAGGAATAAAAAATAAGCCACATAAAGATGAAATATACACAAAGAATCAAGATTATGTATATTATTGTGTTTTCTTTAAATTTTTTGACTGCAGAGAGACATTTGATTGAGGGGCTTGCTAGTTAAACCAATGTATATATTTTAAAGGTATCATGAAGCCGGGCAGTGGTGGCGCACGCCTTTAATCCCAGCACTCAGGAGGCAGAGGCAGGCGGATCTCTGTGAGTTCGAGGCCAGCCTGGTCTACAAAGGGAGTCCCAGGACTCAATTATTTAAATAGTTACTCAAATAGTATTTCTTTTTAAAGAAAAGCAAGAGCATTCTTTTGGAATTAAATGAACAAGGGTCTCTATAATATTCTACACTTCAAACAAGTAGAAGAGAACACAAGAAAATGAGTAAATGAGTGAACAGTTTCTACCTACAAACTATTGCTTCATTTTAATGTTAGAATATTATAGTAACAATATTTCCAACCTATCACAAGTCAAACACTTGATTTGTCAACTTCCCTGATGTTTTTATTGTGAGCATATAGGTAATTGTTGAATTACCTCTCTAGCACATTAATATGCAATAGAACAGATCTCTCTTAGTAGGAATCACAGTTATACAATATTTTTTCTATTTTACAATAGCTTACTCTAAAATTAGACTTACTTTTCAGATATCTGTGCACTTTTGAAAAAAATATTCTAAGTCATCTTGAACATTCTATAAAATTCCAGATTACTAAAGAAAATTTCTCACTTATGAAATGATCCCAGATGTTTTCCATTTTCATGTTTCATGTACAAACTTGCTCACAAGGAACTAAAATAGAATTGTGTGACTCATTAGGAAATATTTTCACATATTCTGATGGTTGCTCAAAAATAATTGAATAAGAACAACCTAGTTTCTGCAGACAGATGATAAATTCTAAAACTGACACTCTGGAAATTAGACTCTGAAATAAATCTAAATTCAGCACCCTTCAGAAACCACCCTGTTCTCTTCAGTATAGAGTACATTATGAAAGTTCTGTGTGAATACCAAAAACAACTGCTTTCTTTTGCCACCACTTCTAAGAACTTCAAAACTCCTAATATATATAAAAAGATAGACCAGTTTTACAATGTTTTAGGGAAAACCTTGACATTTTGTGGCAAAGAGTCAAGTTAGGTGACCTTGGATCTACCTCAGCTTTTCAAGTGATGCTAGCATGTAGACTTCTTACCAACTTATTATGTGAGGATAGGTGGCCTTAGATTTCTGCACAGTTGCAAGATCAGCCTGAGTAGAGATCTTTGTTCAGGATTGCCTCTCTGTCCTGGCCAAGAGTCTTCTGTTTATTTGTTTATGGTCTGAGACTTTTCCTCTGTACCCAGTCTTGGTTCCTTTGACCAGGGGGCTAGTTTTCAATAAGCATCTTCCACTTGTAATTCCATTCTAACATCTAATCAGACTTTATTATAACTTTAGACTTTACCAGAAATGAACTTCTGATAGTGCAATGAAAAAAACACCTCTAGAATTGAAGCTAGAACATATGGGTATAAGCTTTGTTTCCTGTACTTTCTAATGTCATCACTGATGGCATCAATCTTTCTAGTGGCTAATGTCATCATTAGTAAAACAGTTGCAATAATATCTAAGGTATTGTGAGATTAAGAAGAATATATTATGATGTTTATTTTCAGAAAAACTCTACTGCATAGGCTTTAACATAACTAAATGACCATCATACTTTACAATCTTAAATCTCATTTTCATGCCATAAAATATTGGTAGTTATTATTATTAAGGTAGCCAAGATATTGACAAATACCTGACTTTTAGATCTGCACAATGCATCAGCCTTAAATGATCTATAAAATATATTTCATTTCTAAATTTTTTAACATATATGAATATATTCCCATGTTATCACTAATACAAAATGTCCAAGCAGGCCTAAGTACCAATAAATCAAAGAAGAATGCAATATTTCTGCAATTACATTGTCAAAATTACATAAAGCTAGCTGGAGTTAGAACAAACTATCCCAGCACACGCTGAAGAAAGAAATGTGAGTATATGTCAACAATTAAGAGGGTAGCAAACAGCCTCTCCAGAGGAGTCCTTATGAGAAAATAACATTAGTCTTAGTGTGATAATTTGAAAAGACAAACATACTCACAAACCTAGTGGCCCAACAAAGAAGACACCAGGTCCTATTCATTGAATTTATATTTTCAAAACTTCTACATGCAAAAGAACTATTTTCTCCTTTTGCCATATTGCTATACTGGCTCCTCCTCCTCCTCCTCCTCCTCCTCCTCCTCCTCCTCCTCCTCCTCCTCCTCCTCCTCCTCCTCCTCCTCCTCTTCTTCTTCTTCTTCTTCTTCTTCTTCTTCTTCTTCTTCTTCTTCTTCTTCTTCTTCTTCTTCTCCTTCTCCTTCTTCTTCTCCTTCTTCTCCTTCCTCTTTTCCTTCTCCTCCTCTTCCTCCTCCTTTTCTCTTCTTCCTCCTCCTCCTCCTCTTCTTCTCCTACTTCTCCTTCATCATCTTCTTCTCTTCCTCTTCTTTCTTCTTCTTCTGCTCCTTCCCCCTCCACCTTTTCCTCCTCCTCCTTCTTTTCATGTTGCTGGGTTTTTTTTTTTTAATCTTTGAGGCAGAATCTCTCTATATAGGCGGATTGGACTGGAACACACGATATAGATCAGGCTGCCCTTGAACTGTCTTCCTCGTACCTCCTGAGCGCTCAGATTATAGGCTTATGGCATCACTCGTGGCATGCACGTATAGATATTTGTAATGATGTTGTACATAATATTTGTAAAGACTAAAGAAACTTTTGTTACAGGGAGAAATGAGAATGAAGGGAGTATAATGTCATGTAGGCGGAAGTTTCTGTCCTGCCCGGTACCATAGCTTTTCTCAGTGAACCATTTTCATCTTGCTTCCTCTGTGTCTTGGTGGCAACTGCAGACTGAGTCTTTCCTCTTCCCAGAATTCCCCTAGTCTTTTTGCCCCACCTATGCTTCCTGCATGGATACAGGTCAGCCCGCATTTTATTAAACCAATACAAGTGACAAATCTTTACAGGGTACAAGACCATTATCCCACAGCACCATAATGTCTTGAGAGAGATCGTATATTACACTGATGATTTCAACTTGGTGGGGAGAAGTAGAGAGCACTGTTTTCATAATAACAGTGTGTGCTGCTTTTCAATAAAACATTCTACTCTGACAGTAATTCGCAAAAGGTATAGAAGAACAAGGTTAAGATATAAGGACTAATTGGTAATATAGGTTAAAGTCTGTAATATCAGTACTGAAAAGCCTGAAGCAGGAAGGTGGTATACTTCAGGCCAGCCTGAGCTACATTGTGAATTTCTGTCTTAGGGGCTTGGGAGGATGAAGAAGAAGACAATGAAAAAATGCATTGATCTTGTAGTAGGACTGTTATAATTCTATATCTTTCTCCAAAAGTGACAGAAATGGTTTAAGAATTGTCTCCTGTTTGGATGTAAGATCAAACAAGTGTTATAGTCAGAGGGAGAAAAGAAGACTCTCTTTATCAGATAAGATGATTGGTTAGAAAGAAACAAGATGGAGACAATCACATTTTTTTCCTGCTTTTTATCAGTATAGATTCAAAGGAAATGAATCTTTATTGTCCCAAAGATAAAGGAAATGCATGCAGGATTAATTTCTCTCATACAAAGGAGCATTTCTGAGCTTTAGTCTAAGCTGGGCTTCTGATGAGATTTTGAAACCAAATACACCCAAGTGCTAATATAAGCCACGTGAACCTTTTCATTAGTCTGGGAGGATAGCATGAGAATAAGAAGTGAACTTGATTGCTACTACAAAAGAGGAAAGAAAAACTATTTATGACAGGAAACAGTCCTGTTTTACTTCACAGAGCAAGACTTTGCAAGTTCACATATGCCTGTTTTCTCAATTTGCAAGTTCCGTTATTATGTGGAAGCATACATTTTTGTTTAATAATATGTTTCATTGAAATTGTTATTTTCTTCTACTATGAGTTTAAATGTAAAAAAATAAACTTAAAAACTTTTTTTTTCCTCCAGCTATGGTTTGAAAGACTTTACTTCAAGTCAAGAAATACTTATTTAACTATATCATTATCTTTTAATCTTTGGGTTCAAAACCAAGAATTACTCTACTTTTGTGCCTTATAACTGTCAGTGGACAGCCATTCTTGTACCCAATGAACATTGAAATGCCCCCTAGGTAATATATACATCTACCATGCTCTGGGTTCTGTACTGAAAAATCAAAAAAGAAAACACATAACTGTTTTTTTTTCTTTAAATAGCAAGCTTCGCTATTGCAGAAAGCCAGTTTTATAAATAAAGCAACTAAAGTAACACTACCCGTGTGGCTTTGGTGATGGTTTGACATGCTGTGTAAGACTTTCTCTTCTGCTTAAGTTAATTAAGCTGTACCCAGAAGAGCCTGCGATGATTAATCGCCTTTACTTTGCTACAAAACATGTCATGTTCAACTGTAAGTATAATTACTTTCCCTAAATAAGACATGCAGATGGCCAATAGACATATGAAAAGATGGCCCAAATGACCCATCATCAGGAAGATACAGAACAAAACCTTAAACGATATTTTCACCTCACACTTACTAAGTTGGCTTTTGCTAAAAGAAAAACTAAAAGTAAAGTGGGTTATTCCTTTACACTGTGCAAATATATGTCACTGTGGTTGGTTTAATAACGAAGCCGACTGGCCAATATTTGGACAAGGTAAGGTCAGGCAGCAGAGACAAACTGAGAGACAAACTGAGAAGACTGGGAAGAAAAAGGGCTGAGTCAGGAGTTACAAAGAGATACAGAGAGAAGCAATATGGGTATGCCATACTGAGAAAAGGTACCAAGCCATGTAGCAAAGTATAGATAAGATATAATGGGTTAAGTGAAATGTGCAAGTTAGGTAGTAACAGGCCTGAGCTATTGGCCAAGCATTTATAATTAATATTGACTTTCCAGGTCAGTTATTTGTGAACTGAGGAGGTGGAAAGAAAAGCCCATCTACAAAGTAACAAGTGTTGGTGAGGTCATGGAGAAACCAGAAAGCTTTTACACTGATGGTGAGTGTTCTGCCATCAAATGTCATCCATTTACTCCTACAGAACCAAAGACAGACCAAAGTAAGGACAGCACCAATGTCTAACTTGGTGAGCCAATGGATTTTACTGTGGTGCCTTACTGAAATGAGAGGATTAGGTATAGGGGGTTTACAAATAGAGAATTTGGTGGGAAAAATAGGCAGAGTTACAGGAGCCGAAAACAAGGTAGCCATAGCAACACTTTAGAACAAAGGAAGGCTTGTGAGATGGTTATAAGAACTTTAAAAAAAAACCCATAATTTCCACTTCCTGGATTAAGTAGTACAGAACCATTGGTAGCTAAGGTCACAGGTGCAGTTTAGCTCAATCCTTGAAAATCAGGGATTTAATAATAAGTAGGAATGAGCCTCATTTGTCATTTCTATAAGACAGCTTTTAAATCTAAATTAGAGTCAGGGTGGTTCATCACTACCCCTTGTAAATCAGTGATTTTACTCAGGTTATTTCCAGGAATATGGGTAATGAGTTGATTTCAGAAGGGAAATAAATAAAGGTGCTTTGGAGAATGGGAAGGATGCTTAGGGATTCATCACATCCAAAATCCTCATACTCTCTTAAACTTGGCCTACATCAATTAAATAAAATAATGTAAATAAGAAAAAAAATGTGTGAGCTCACACATATCTGACCTTCAAGTTTCTAAAGGTGGTACTCTGATCTTGCTTTACACTGCTTATTCACGTGTAGTGAAAATAGTTATGACAGACAGCGTCTTCGAATATTTATTTTTCAATTTCAACCTCTTCACAATGCACATCATCATAAAATGCCAAATTAATCTCTTTTAGTGTCCGAGAGATTTGTTTGGCTTCCAAAAGATCCCAAATCTATGACTCATGAGAAAGAAAGCTGTTGCACGGGGACCTCCAGGCTGAGTTCATGCTATCAGGGTTCACTTCAAGTGTCCCATCAGCTATACGGCACTGTGAAAACTGAAGGTCAGATATTCAGTGAACGTCTTCTAGTTTTGAAGAAAAAAAAAAGACTTTGCTAAATGGCTTATAATGATACATTTATAAAAGACTATTTTAACATTTAATAAATACTAATATAAGGATAAATTGCTTCAAAAATCATATCAAGATTGGCCATTGAGAATTGATTCAAAATATCAACTAGTAATAAAACAATAAGCAAAGTAAGTGAAATGTTTAAATAATTCTTGTTGCAAGGAGGGGCTGCTTGTTCATTCTGGCCACCCAGCTAGCTTAACCCCAAAGTAACAACATAGAAAACTGTATTAATTAAATCACTGCTTGGCCCATTAACTCTAATTTCTTATTGGTTAATTCTTACATCTTAATTTAACCCATTTTTATTCATCTTTACATTGCCACATGGTCGTGGACTACCAGAAATTTTCAGCATGTCTACCTCCAGCAGCAGATCCATAGCATCCCTCTGACTCTGCTTTCTTCCTCCCAGAATTCAGTTCTGTCTTCTCCGCCTACCTAAGTTCTGCCCTGTCAGGCCAAGGCAGTTTCTTTATTAATTAACCATTATAAGCAACACACAGAGGGGACTCCCACATCAAATTCTTTCCTAACTTTAACTTTTTAAAAGTTGAAAAAAAACATGTTTTTAAAGTTTTAAAACAAACAAACAAAACCAACAAATTTTTGACTCTAACAATGCCCCAAGTGAAAGAGTTGTTCTCATGCTAAGGGATGGTAAGCACTGAACCGCCAACCACCAATGCAAGAAAATAAACGTCTGGGCTGAAAGAAAGAGAGTTAACAGAAACGACAGCCAGACAGTATGGAATCAATTTCCACCTGGCAGGAAAACTGAAAGGATAGTGTTTCTTTTGTGCAATATTTTCCACATTGGTTTTTAGCAATTTCTGCATCATTAGTAACATCTGTAACAGAAAGACAGAGAAAAGAAAATCAATTACAATGGGAGGGGAGCAAGACACCAGCGCAGGAGAAACAGAAAAAGAAAGCTTTGTCTAATGTCATATCCTCATCACCAGCTTTCTCATCCTTATTTTCCTGTAACATGAAATCCCAAAGGAAGCTGACGTAGCCTTAACCTCAGCAACATTCCTTCTACCTGGGCATAAGATTTCAGACCAGAGGACTGATTGGAAAGTTCCTTCTCTGATAGGATGAGGAAGGTGGAGCATTTCTCCTGATGGCCACAGAAGATTAACTGAAGCTGATCCTAACACTCCAAGAGCATGGAAGATATTTCCATTTTCTGATATCTTCCACAATTTCTTTCTTCAAAGTTCTTGTTGTACAGGTCTTTCATTTCTTATTTATTTATTTATTGAAAAAATTTCTGCCTCCTCCCCGCCTCCCATTTCCCTCCCCCTACTCCCCCCTCCCCCCACTCCATTCCCCCTCCCTCTCGAGTCTAAAGAGCAGTCCAGATTCCCTGCCCTGTGGGAAGTGCAAGGTCCTCCCCCCTCCATCCAGGTCCAGGAAGGTGAGCATCCAAACAGCCTAGGCTCCCACAAAGCCAGTTCATACAGTAGGATCGAAACCCAGTGCCATTGTCCTTGGCTTCTCATCAGCCCTCATTGTCCGCCATGTTCAGAGAGTCCGATTTTATCCCATGCTTATTTAGTCCCAGTCCAGCTGGCCTTGGTGAGCTCCCAATAGATCAGCCCCACTGTCACAGTGGGTGGGTGCACCCCTCGCGGTCCTGACTTCCTTGCTCATGTTCTCCCTCCTTCTGCTCCTCATTTGGACCTTGGGAGCTCAGTCCGGTGCTCCAATGTGGGTCTCTGTCTCTATCTCCATCCATCGCCAGATGAAGGTTCATGTCCAGGGGGATGACTATCTGTTTTTCTTTGGGTTTACCTTCTTATTTAGCTTCTCTAGGATCACAAATTATAGGCTCAATGTCCTTTATTTATGGCTAGAAACCAATTATGAGTGAGTACATCCCGTGTTCATCTTTTTGGGTCTGAGTTACCTCACTCAGGATAGTGTTTTCTATTTCCATCCATTTGCATGCAAAATTCAAGATGTCATTGTTTTTTACCACTGAGTAATACTCTAATATGTATATATTCCACACTTTGTTCATCCATTCTTCCATTGAAGGGCATCTAGGTTGTTTCCAGGTTCTTGCTATTACAAATAATGCTGCTATGAACATAGTTGAACAAATGCTTTTGTCATGTGATAGGGCATCTCTTGGGTATATTCCCAAGAGTGGTATTACTGGGTCTTGGGGTAGGTTGATCCCGAATTTCCTGAGAAATCGCCACACTGATTTCCAAAGTGGTTGCACAAGTTTGCATTCCAACCAGCAATGGATGAGTGTTCCCCTTACTCCACAACCTCTCCAGCAAAGGCTATCATTGGTGTTTTTGATTTTAGCCATTCTGACAGGTGTAAGATGGTGTCTCAGAATCTCAAACACTGAAGACACCAAAACATTCAGGTCTTTCATTTCTTTGATTAGCGTTACCCCAAGATATTTTATATTATTTGTGACTATTGTAAATTGTGATGTTTCTCTGATTCCTTTTTCAGCACCTTTATCATTTGTATATACAACAACCACTGATAATTTTTGAGTTGATCTTGTATCTGTCTACATGACTGAAGGTGTTTATCAGGTGTAAGAGTTCCCTCTTTGAATTTGGGGTTACTTATATATATTATCATATCATCTTCAAACAGCAAAAATTTGACTTCTTCTTTTCCAATTTGTATCCCTTATATATTCTTTTGTTGTCTTATTGCTCTAGCTAGAACTTTGAGTACTATGACGAATAGGTATGGAGAGAGTGGAAAGACTTGTCTTATTCCTGATTTTAGTGGAATCGCTTTGAGTTTCTCTCTTTTTAATTTTACGTTAGTTGTTGATTTGCTGTATATTGCTTTTATTATGTTTAGATACATTCCTTGTATCCCTGATCTCTCCAAGACCTTTATTATGAATGGTTGTTGGATTTTGATGGATTTTTATAGCATCTAATGAGATGATCATATGGTATTTTTTATTTCAGTTTGTTTATGTGGTGGATCACATTGATAGATTTCCATATGTTGAACAATGGCTGCATCTCTGGGATGAAGCCAACTTGATCATGGTGGATGATTTTTTTAAATGTGTTCTTGGATTTGGTTTGCCAGTATTTTATTGAGTATTTTTGAATAAATGTTCATGAGGGAAACTGGTCTTTAATTCTCTTTCTTAGTTCATCTTTGTGTGGTTTGGTTACCAGGGTAACTGTCAACTCATGAAAAGAGATTGGCAAGGTCCCTTCTGTTTGTATTGTGTGGGACAAACTGAGGAATGTTGGTATTAGCTTGTCTTTCAAATTCTGGTAGAATTCTACACTAAAATTGTCTGACCCTGGGCTTTTTTTTTTTTTTTTTTTTTTGGTTGAGAGATTTTTATGACTGTTCCTATTTTCTTAGGGGTTATAGGTCTATTTACGTTGTTTGTCTGTTCTGGATTTAATTTTGGTATGTAACACATATCCAGAAAATTGTCCATTTCATTTAAATTTTTCAATTTTTTCTGGAGTACCTGATGATTCTCTGGATTTCCTCCTTGTCTGTTGTTCTGTTCCCTTTTCATTTCTGATTTTGTTAATTTCCCTATTTTCTCTCTGCCTTTTGGTTAGTTTGGATAAGAATTTGTCTATCCTGTTGATTTTCTTGAGTAACCAACTTCTTGTCTCATTGCTTCTTTGTATTGCTTTCTTTATTTTTATTTTATTGATTTTAGCCCTCAATTTATTTCCTGGCATCTACTCCTGCTGTGTAAATTTGCTTCTTTTTTTTCCATAGCTTTCAAATGTGCTGTTAAATTGCTCATGTGAGATTTCTCCAGATTCTTAGGTAGGCACTTAATGCTTTGAACTTTCCTCTGTAGTTCCTGTTCATTTACTTAGTAGCTCTTACATTTTAAGTTAACCCATAATCCTTCTTTATGCTCTGCCACAGGTTGGTACCTTTTTTCACATGGCATGTTCATTTTCTGCTCCCTCTGTGTCTGATTGGTGACTTCTGACCCCACCCTTCTTCTTATCATTCTTTTTTTTTTATGTTGTATGAATTTTTTTTATTCTTTTTTAATTAAAATTTCCAACTGCTCCTCGTTTCCCATTTCCCTCCCCTCCTCCCACACATTGCCCCCTCCCCCCACTCCCCTCCCCCATCCCCACTCCTCTTCTCCTCCCCCCAGTCCATTCCCCCTCCCTCTTGATACTGAAGAGCAGTCCAAATTCCCTGGTTTCCCCACCTATACTTCCTGCCTGGCTACTAGCCAAGCAGCATTTTTGCAAACCAACATTAGTGACAAATCTTTACAGTATACAAGAGGATTATTCCATATCAGTTCTTAAACATTGATTGTTAGTTAGATGTAAGAAAACATACAAGAATCAAATCCATATAATTTGATATCAGGCCCTCCCCTGATTTACTGATTGAGCAAGAAGAATAAGAATAAGGTAAGAAATAGCATTTTATGGCCCTTGTAGTGTAAATAAATCCATTCTAAAGGTTTATCCTCTTGTGCTATAATACTTATAGAAGACAACTCAGTAGGGAAAATGGGTTTAAAGGCAGTGAAGGTACCACATGATATAGCAATGCCTCTTTTTATCTGAATTCAAATAGCTGTAGTTCTTTTTTTTTTCTCTTGAGATAATACAAAAACTATCCAGGCCAACTATCTTCTTCTAGAGTTTTAAATAGATTGATTAGTGCATGATTAGTCATTCTTAAAGTCATAGGAATACTATGACATAGCCACCTAGTATTTCTAATAATTTCTGAAAGTTAAGTGTTTTTAAATTCTCTTCTCTAATGGACACATCTTTGGGTTTAACAGTTTTTCTAGTGATGAGATAACAGGATATAATTCATATATTGAATAATACAAACGTGAGGAAAGGCCTGCCCAACAGGCTCTAAACCCTTCCCTATGTAGCACTGAGACACTGTAGGGAAGTTTTTCATGACTTGCAGTAATATAGTTCATTTATATCACAGTTGAAATTCCTTGTGATTGAGTGAGGGAACAAAAAAGGTAAAATGCATCTATCTTTATGATGAATATTCATAGTATAAAGCTTTCTTCTAAATCCAAAATAATTAAAGGGCAATCTTTAGGGATAGTCGCGCATAGGTACTTGACTGTAAAGCTCCAATTGACCGTATGGCGGCATTTACATTCTGTGAGTCAATCAACAGTCACCATTCACCAGATTTCTTTTTAACTAAAAAAACAGGAGGATTCCAAGAAGAAAAAGAGGGTTATCTGTTCTCCTTCTCCAACTGCTCTCGGACTGGTGAAGGGCCTGTAACTTTGTTTTAGGAATACGCCATTGATGTATTTTTTTTTTTTTTGGTCCCTAGGAAAAACCCACTCCATGTTTATGATTGTATCCTTATGGGTGCATAAGTTCAATAATTCCTTACAACTCTTTCCCAAGTAATTCTCCATTTTGATATCCCATTCTTTACATAAGCCATTGTTCTTGTGAAGTGTAGGTAGCATTAGCAGTGGGAATATGGATCTCTGCATTAGTTTGCTGTAGAAAGTCTCCCCAAAGATGAACCCAAACCTAAGTAACACAAGACTATAGGACTGTCATTATGCCTTCTGAACCTAAGCAGTGTAACTTTGTAGTACTTTGTTTAATCTTCTTAAAGCACATAGCTCCAAATATTATCAGGTTTGAATTTACCACCTGGTCATGGGGTTGTCATTCTTCTATACTTTGAATAGAGACATCAACTCCAGAATCAATCAATTCTCTCAAACCTTATCCTTTTATTTTTATATCTAATAGTGGTTTATCATTTTCCTTCAATTAAGAATTTGAGATTACAGTTTCATCTTTACTACCAAATCCTCCCTCACAAAGTGCATTGTTCTGTGAAGGAGCTACATAAGGCAATACTAATCATTGGACCTTTTTTTTTCTCATGCTTTTAATTGCCAACCAGTGGGCAATGTGATCCTGACAGCAGTTTCCCCTGTATAGTTTCATCAATGGCTCCTGTATGAACTATGATTCCCTTCATGGATAAATTACTGTGACCCACTAAAAGTCCAACTGTTCCAGGGAATATAGGCCACCGAATTCCTGTTTGTAACTTAAAGGGACATTGGAGATGGGAAATGGGATATCAATTGCAACACTTCCTTGAGTAGTAGCTTGTTACAAAAGAATAGATTGGTTATAATCAAAAGCTGGCACATATTTTATTATTTGTGGCTTTAAACCCTCTAATTTTGCAGGGACTGAGAGAGGCCCTTAATCCATTCATTTCCCTGTTGTTGCCTGGCAGTGTTATAGTTAGTTACTAGACAATGTGTTGCCATCCGTATCAAATTTAGGTCTGCATCACTCCAATGTTTCCCTTTCTTGCATTTAGGACATCAGCCAGGAGCCTGTTGATTATGAGCATCCATTTGTGGTAAGGGCAGTTTATGAATTTTTTTTTTTTAGGTGACTATGTCAGCAGCAATTGAAACATTTTGCTGACAAGTCTTTGACAGCATGGGCTTCAAAGCAGTTAATTCTGCTGTATGTTTTTCGGTTCCCACATTTCCACATAGCTTCAGAAATCCCATGACATTTCCTAACTCTCTCTGAGGTCTAATTATTCCTTGGAAATCTTCACTGGCAGTATCAAAACCAGCTGTCTTAACAATAACGCTTGATTTTGTTCCCCCTTTTGCTTATTTCTCAATAGCATCTTTGGATCTCCCTATGAAATCAACATAAGACTCAGAGGGACCTTGTATAATTTTTTATTTGACTATACCCGAAGTTAGACCCCATATCAAGTTTCGTCCAAGAGATTATAACTCTGTCCCTACCACGAGGGAAGGTTTGCAAGAGATATATTATACAATCTGTTGATACCCATCTACCACTCTCCGTTAGCATTTCAAATGAGCCATTTCCGGGATTACCCCTTAGTCCTAGTGGTCAAACTTTTCCATGGGCTTAATCTGAAAGCCACATTTGGCACTGAAGAAAATGGGAAGGGCTGAGAACCATTTCAGCAATTATATAGAGACCAAATCACAACCATGTTACATTATTGCTCTAACCCTGAAGACACTTGTAACAATATGGAGCTGTACATCCATAGGAAGCCCAGGCCTTTTAAAAATCTTTCATCGTATCCGTGTCTCATCCCTGATAAACGTTTTGTTGACACTGCACCAGAAATGCCAAGTGCAACCTTAAGAGGCTGGGGAGGAATTGGTAAATGAATTTCATTTCATTGTAGTGGCCTAATTTGTCTACGTTTTAAACTTCATGTTTTCTTAGGCTCTCCTAAATTCCCATCAGGAAGTGGATAAAATTCAAGATTAGATGGGTTATCAAATTCTTTATTCCATTTTCAGGCAATGGGGGATACATACTCATTTTCAGGTAATGAAGGATACATATCTAAAAAGGCTCATATAAGGGATCCGAGGAAGTAATTGCTGACATAGTTATTGGTGGCACTAATTTTACTTTTGCTTTTTCCTGGAAGAAAATTTCTTCTTTTGTCTCTTTTACAAGTTTTAAGGTTTGATCATCCAGTTTTCATTAAGTCAAAGAATTACCCATCTCTTCCTAATGATTGATATTCTCCTTATCTTCCAACCATACATAGTTTGAATCAGTGCCCAAGTGACCCAAAATTGAATAAGGAACTTTTTTCCTTGTTTATATTCCATTTCAATATTCTTTCATATTCTGTCCTTTACTTTTTTATCTAAAAGTTCCTTCTTCTGGAAACCAGGGGCTATAATCTTAAACAATTTGCAAGCAATCTAGTAGCTGTGGTTTTGATACCTGTGGTACTCTTTTCTTTAGTAAATGATGCCTAAGCCAAACATAAGGCAAAGTTTTCTCTGGTTTATGCTCCATTTTTCTCTCATCTCCCCACTTTCTTTCTCCTAGTTGGCTTCATATCCCTGATATGTTTACTGCTCTAAAGACAGTGGAACCCAGGGAATGGAGCTGATAAATGAGGTAGATAAAGTCTCATGCAATAGCAAACTTTATGTAGAGCGTTGAACAATTTATACTCTGGGGGATAACAAGAGCCACAAGAGCAAAGTGTCCAATCACAAGATAAATCACATGTGGTGGACAAGATGCACGTGGCAAAAACATGTTTTTTCCATAGAAGCATATAAACAAGTAATAATAGCCAGTTGTACCAAACAATCTGAAGTAAAGTCAATCCTATCAACTACACTTAGGAGGGACATGCGAGCACATTCCAAGAATAATTCCATGTTTTTTAAAAAAACTGAGGTCCCAAGACTCTTGTTTTATTGAAGCATTTTTGCAAGCTCAAAATTCTCCTCACACCAATCCATCCTGGAAGCATGCTTCAAAATTTTACTTTTAAAATTCTGGAGCATCATGATAACTTTTCTGAAATCTATGTGATGTTGGATATTACAAACGGCAGTAGTAGCTTGCCAGACCTGTGGTAGATGGCCACAGATAAAACTATGGTGAAAATGGCTCTGCAGTGAGGTTTCTCACCTCATCATCTATAGATGTTGTGTTTCAGAACAAATTCTACGCAACCACAATATTTGAAATTTACAGTTAAGGAAATAAATAGCCAAAGATAGCAAGTAATCTGAATAGTGTTGGCCTCTGCAATTTTGTGTACAGCTAACTTAAGTTCCCTATAAATTCCTGTCTTACTGCACAGGAAATTCAGGGTAGAGATGCAGCATAGTTCATCGTCTGGGCTCTACAGACAGACATCTCCAAGTGCAATGTATCTTAACTCACCACTTTGACTGAAATAGACAATCCATTTATTCAATGGTAAGTGCGCACATAGGAGAACACAAAAGACTGCTATTTGGGTTAGATTAAAGGTGATTGGATGGGCAAAGGTTTTCACAGTGTTTGTAATATGGGTAGCTCTCAGTAAATGTTAGTTGCAAAGCTATTGGTGTAAAGTGTTCATCAGATTAACAGCTAAAGGTATGCTAGCTGTTTTTTTTAAATTTTACTCTTTAGTGTCCTCCTATAATTCCTAATAAAAGTAGTATAATTCCTAATAAATAATAAAAGTTTTAATGACTTCCCCAAAATCGTGATCATTTTTGACAAATACTTTCTTTGGGTGATTGACCCAAATTCATGGAAATCACACAAGCATGGGGAGAGTACGTGATTCCCAAGGTGACCTTTCAAACTTACATTCTTAATATTCCTAGTTATAAAGTATTCCTTTATTTCTATGAATATAGTCAATGAAACTATTGTCTCTATAATATAGTTGTTAATTTTGTAAAATATTTTTCCAAATTCTCTTACAGTCAATAATGAAAAAGATCTCTGTCTCCTTTTATGAGTTTTAAGTCAGGGCTTCTTGCCAGGAACACAAACTAGAATGCCACTGACCTTAACAGCATTCAGTCCATTGTTTGAGGAGGAAGATTAAAGGATAGAAGCCCAATTGAAGGAAAAAGTGCTAAATATCATTCTACATAATAATGCCAATTCAAATCTGATTTTACAACTTACAAAGTCTAAGTTGAGCAACGGTCGCCTGCTGAAAACTAAATTTAGTAATGTGCTATTCGAAGCAAATAATGGTTGGTCTATCCGGCGATTCCTTCTGAAATTCCAACAAAGCAAAATGAAATTGAGAGAGAAACACTGAGGGAACTCCATGAGAGAAAGGCTTTTATTTCAAGTTGTCCACTCCATCTCAGTGTGATTCAAGTTGAGTTCACTAGCATGGAAAATTCATAGCCAGTCTTGTCTTTTGAAATATACTTCTGAATTTATTTTATTAACTTATGTAGTTTTGAGGTGTGTGTGTGTGTGTGTTTGTGCGCACGCGCGAGCGAGCGGGCATGCTCAACAGGAATATGCTATGGCACGCATGTGGAAGTCAGAGGGAATCTTTCAGAAATATACCCCTTCATTATATGATATATGTTCTGGGAGTCAAGCCCAGTTGTTTAGGCTTGGCAACAAGCATATTTACACACCAAGTTAACTTTCTGATTCTACTTTTGAAACCTAATGATTCTTTTCTAGCCACATTTAGGATAATTTGTTCTATGCTTGTTTTATTTGTATTATAAAAACATACCTATGCCTGAAACACATATTCATCTGATAATTATCAGAGCTAAATTATTTACTTTAACAGTAATTTATATGTTTACATTTTATAATTTAGATATCACTTCTATAACTTAATGGCTCCAAATATTGGAATGAGATTTTAGAATCCATGTATATGTTACAGTCACAAGTTGAGTATTTAAGATATGGTCAAGTATTTCAAAATAGGTCACAACATCTTTGCATTTAGTTAAGTCTTTGTAAATGATAATTTAGCTAACCTAAACCACTAAGATCTAGTTTCTTCTTATTTTGTTAAAAGCTATCAGCTAACCTGTAAGAAAGGGTGTTATGCTACCAAAATGTAATTTAATCAAATGCAAACACAATTAACTGAATGGAATTTGATTTTGATAAAATGCTGATATTCTTTAGCATGAAGTGGAATTATATAAACAACTGTAAATATGACAAACAGATCAGAATTAAATAAAACAGAAGTATGTCACTGTCATATTCAAAGAATTCACAATCTGCCTCTTTCTTTGATCACAATCTAAAAAAAGAAAAAGTGGAATGCAACATGATGGAGGCAAAGAAACACTCCCCTAAATTCATCAGCTCTCCACTGCATGGAATTGATTGACCAAAAGCAACAGCTAAGATCTGCAAGGTAGATCCAACCTTGTAACACACAGAGCCTACCCCCTCTTTTTCTTTTACTTGTATTGTCATTTCCAGACTGCAATTATAAACTACTTTACATCCATGATCTAATTGCCATCTATTTTCCTGGATGATAGAATTTTGACTTATTTTCTTTGGAATAATTCAACTATTTTTCAAATTTTCATTGGAAACACACAAACACTTTCACATAAACATTACTCTTAAGTCATTTGAATATGCAAATCAAAATAAAAATAGTTTAGATAATTAAGCAGGGATTGACAAAAATGTTGAGCTTTCATAGACATTACAGAGACTCTTTGAAGTCTTTTGAACAGTATCATAGCAGAGATTTTCAAAAGATAGTTTCAGGTTTCTCCTTTATACTGTAATCATCATATTTCCTTTTTCTTCATCTCATTCTTTGTTTTCATTTCTCTCTCTTCTATTCTTTTCTTTCATTTAAGCTTGTATTTATTTCTTGGGCAGAGACATAAGTCATTCTATTGATTTTAGCCAATCTCTGCTCTCATTGTTTAGCGTCTGGACCAGTTAATAACTTAAACTATAATGTTCCATAATAACTTTGAAATGTCGTTTAACAAAAGCATTAAAATATATGTTGTCCATCATGGGGCATGGAGTCAGTGATAATTTAATTTAGTCCTTGTTGGCCTTGCTGTATCCATCTGTACTGATTGTGACTCTTATCTGTGTATACAAAGGGTTTTATTCTTCATGAGTGCTAGGAACTCATATGACCAGGAACTCATATGACCAAAGTGAACTATATAAATCCTTTAATGTCATATGTTTTCTGAAACCTTGCAAAATTAGTTTATAAACATCATTTCTCTTCTGATGTCCAAATAAAAAGAAAGGTTTTAGTTTCAACTCAGTAAATTTACATATAAAAAACAATTATTAAACAATAATTATAGTTGCAATATTTAGTCCATTTTCATTTGGGAAATTAAGGAAAATACCCTATCATCTATCCTATCTTTATGAGTCTAAAGTTTTATACCTTTTTATCATAACTAAGGAAGTCTATATATATGAGTCTAAAGTTTTATATCTTTTATCATAACTAAGGAAAACTATAATTAGAACTATCTAGTCTTCAACTCTATCAAAGACCCCAGAAGAAGGTTAAAATACTACCTAAGTACACAGGAAGTGCATTGTAAGAAACTTCCAAAGTTCTAGAAATGACAGAGACATCTCAATGCCGGTACAGTCACTCAAATTTCTTTTGTAGCATTGGGGCATCCATCTTCAGCCTATAGGCCCATAGTATCTGGCAGACTTTTTGCAAATCAAGAAATTTGAAGAACTGTTTTGCCTTGTACTGGCAAAATTCATCAGGTTTTTTTTTTTTTTTTTCTGTGAAGAATGTCTGACAGTTTCTTCTGTGAAGGAGGAACCCTGTTTAGCAATCACTTTTCTGAGGGTCCTGCATATTCAGTTCATACACTTTACCATCATGCAGTCCAGGCAAGAGCAGTTTCTTGTCCAAATGGCTAGCCTTGTCACCTTGAAGCCAAATTCCATAATGAGCTTTTTCAATGCCCATCAACCTCTCTGGAGCAATTGGTGCTGCCAGAAGGAGACATGTCTCACTGTCAAAACAGTCTAAGTTTTTAAACCCTTTAAAGTGCCATATTCTGTAGGATGTTAAAGTGTTGAAGATTATTTATCTTACTAAAATACATCTCTGTATGTCTAGAAACCTAACATGACTACAAATTTGACTGTTATAAATGACTATTTATTTATCTGTAATTTCTAACTATACATTACCTTTTTAAATGAGCTGTATAAACATAGAGTAGGAATATACATATAACAAAATTGACCTTAAATTTGTATTAATAAACCAAAATTCATACAAATGCAAAGTGTTTATTTTATCATATCCCTTCTTTTATTAGAAAGAGATTTACTGTGACCACTAACCATTTATAGATCGACCCCCTTTAAATGAAAAAAAAGATTTAGTAACCATCATTTTGGGAATTTGGGCATAGTTTTCTCTAAACCTCTTCCTGCTGTTTGTTGGGTGAAGTATTTTTAGGGTTCGAGGAGACCTTTTGGAGAGGTCTTGTTCCATCAAAGCCCATCATTCTGGAAGGAATCTACAGATTCTCATCTTCTATGGAAACAAAAGTAGAACCTCTTTTCCAAAGCAACATATCTTTAAACTCAAAATTTTAAGTCAAGATATCTCTCAAATATATATTTGTTTAGCTTAGCAGCCCATACAATAAAATGTCGCTTTGTAGTTAGCTCATTTACAATAAAAAAGTCAAAGAAAACACAGTAATATACATAATCCATACTCTTTGTGTGTTTTCCATTTTTATGTGCACTTTTTTACTGTCTCTTTAAAGACTTTGTTTTTCTTTTTTTTTAAAGCCTACATGTATTTTTAAAAACACACTGTGGGTTCACCTTCTTAATTAGCTTCTCTAGGACCACGCATAATAGGCTCAACGTCCCCTATTCATGGCTAGAAACCAAATATGAGTGAGTACATCCCATGTTCCTCTTTTTGGGTCTGGCTCTCCTCACTCAGGATAGTGTTTTCTATTTCCGTCCATTTGCCTGCAAAATTCAGGAAGTCATTGTTTTTCACTGCTGAGTAGTACTCTAATATGTATATTTTCCATACTTTCTTCATCCATTCTTCCATTGAAGGGCATCTAGGTTGTTTCCAGGTTCTGGCTATTACAAACAATGCTGCTATGAACATAGTTGAGCATATACTTTTGTTGTATGATAGGGCATTTCTTGGGTATATTCCCAAGAGTGGTATTGCTGGGTCCAGGGGTAGGTGGATCCCGAAATTCCTGAGAAACCGCCACACTGTTTTCCAAAGTGGTTGCACAAGTTTGCATTTCCACCAGCAATGGATGAGTGTACCCCTTTCTCCACAACCTCTCCAGCAAAGACTATCATTGGTGTTTTTTATTTTAGCCATTCTGACAGGTGTAAGATGGTATCTTAAAGTTGTCTTGATTTGCATTTCCCTGATCGCTAGGGAAGTTGAGCATGACCTTAAATGTCTTTTGGCCATTCGAACTTCTTCTGTTGAGAATTCTCTGTTCAGCTCAGTGCCCCATTTTTTAAATTGGGTTGATTAGCCCTTTACAGTCTACTTTCTTGAGTTCTCTATATATTTTGGAGATCATACCTTTGTCTGTTGCGGGGTTGGTGAAGATCTTCTCCCAGTCAGTGGGTTGCCTTTTTGTCTTAGTGACAGTGTCCTTTGCTTTACAGAAGCTTCTCAGTCTCAGGAGGTCCCATTTATTCAATGATGCCCTTAATGTCCGTGCTGCTGGGAAGGTGAGCCCAAAGAAAAACATTTAGGCGATGAAAGGAGACAGAGACAAAGACCCACATTGGAGCACCGGACTGAAATCTCAAGGTCCAAATCATGAGCAGGAGACAGAGCACGAGCAAGGAACTCAGGACCGCGAGGGGTGCACCCACACACTGAGACAATGGGGATGTTCTATCAGGAACTCACCAAGGCCAGCTGGCCTGGGTCTGAAAAAGCATGGGATAAAACCAGACTTGCTGAACATAATGGACAATGAGGACTACTGGGAACTCAAGAACAATGGCAATGGGTTTTTGATCCTACTGCACGTACTGGCTTTGTGGGAGCCTAGGCAGTTTGGATGCTCACCTTACTAGACCTGGATGGAGGTGGGTGGTCCTTGGACTTTCCAAAGGGCAGGGAACCCAGATTACTCTTAGGGCTGATGAGGGAGGGGGACTTGATGGGGGAGGGGGAGGGAAATGGGAGGTGGTGGCGGGGAGAAGGCAGAAATCTTTAATAAATAAATAAACAATAAAAAATTTAATAATACTAATAATAAAAATAATGTAAGGTTAAAAAAATAAAAAAAAATAAAAACACACTGTGACCCATTCAGAGGCTTATTTCTGTCTAAATTTGTCTTTATTGTGTATCTGTAATCCTTTTTTGATCACTGTTGTGAACTGTTAAGCAGGCATGACTAGGACCATAGCAACCACTCTGGCTCTTGGTTCCACACTGTTTTGCTTTCCAACATAGCAAATGTCTATTTGCCACTAACTCTGGGTGCCATGTCTACCACCCCAACTCTGGGAAGCAGTTGGCCTATTCAGCTACCAAGCAACTTGTAGAACGCTGCCCACAAACTGTGTTCAAGGGTTCTGTAACAGGACGTCCTGAACGATCCAGAGGCATTTGTGCCACCATCATGAGTCAGGAAGCTGTTTTCTAAAGGAGTCGTGCAGTGCAGTTTTTGTTGCTAATGCTGAGTCATCACCAGCCAACAGAGCCTATCTGAAAATGTGCAGCTACCAAGAAATTCCAATTGACTCCCATTTTTGCAGGTCTAGAAGCTCTTTTTTTAAAGTTTTATGAAGCTTTATGTGGTTATTCTTGCCAAAGGTTTAGGTGCCATTTGTACATTGAGACTGTGCATTCATTTCCCAGCCACCCTGACCTGACTAATCACACTATATTAATATAAACTATATTAATTACAGCACTGTTCAGCCAACATAGTAGTATACTTCTAGCTACCTCTTATATCATAGATTAACAATTTCTATTAATCTGTATATCATCATGAGGCTGTGACTTACTAGAAAAGTTCTAGTGTCTTTCTCCTTCAGCAGCTACAGGGTGTCTGCCTGACTCTACATTCTTTCTCCCTGCATTCAGTTTAGTTTTCTCACCTACTTATATTCTGCCTGCCATAGACCAAAACAGCTTCGTTATTAACCAATGGTAATAAAAATATATTAATACTATACAGAGGAGAATCCCACATCAACACTGTACATTTAGAATTAGTATAAGTAAAATTAAAATTATTATTAAAATAGATGGTATAGATACTAAAAGAGATGGTATAAATTGAGTTGTTATTTAAGACCATTCCAAATTATGGTGAAAAAGCAACACGAAACCAAGTGTGTATGAGATGTATCTGTGGGTTTATTTTTTTGCAATGATAATGGCCACATACAAATGTTAAAAATGGTAAAGACAAAGAAACAATGTCAGTTACAACAACATTTACAAAACAGGTAGACGTGATAAAAGAAGCAGAGAGGGACTTGAGTTGAGAAGTAACTAGTAGTTATGAAAGGCAGAGGTGATACGGAAAATCATCCCAGAATACAGGTGAAAGACACAAAACCCCCCAATATATGATGAAACAATTTTAGATATGGAAATATCTTTAGATGTCTCAAAAATGTCTTACAAGGAGCAGTAATAGAAAACAGTTGAAAAAAGGAATTGATCGCACGTGGATTCAACTAGAGGAACCATTAAATGTTTAAGGAAAGACATAAACAAAAGAAGTTAAATACTTTGAGAACTGAATTATCAGAGGCAGTAAGAGGAGAAAGATTAATGGCAAAAACAACCAACTGTCAATAATAAAACTACTAACCTGACCACTGACATCCAATTACTCTATTATTATGAATGTAGAGAAAATGCAAGAGTATCAAATAAGGATGAGCTGAGTTGCATCAGAACACCTTTATAGAAAATATTTGCACAGTACCAGTTTTCTGTATTTTAATAATTCACAAGCAATTTAAACCTTGGAATGTTTTCCAAGTCTTCAGCAATCAAAGTTGATAATGTTTATATAGTCTTCAACAATACTAAGATTAAAGTTGATGAGGTGATGCTTAACATATCTAAATTTGTATAGAAGTATTAGCATCCCAACACAGTCCCCTGACTCTCAATTTTCACCCTATTTCTCATGTATTACACTAGACTACAGTTATAGGAGATTTGGCTTCAAAGACAAAAGTAATAAATCTGGAATTGTAGAACAATACACACTGGGCTGCTGAGTACACACTCCATAAACAAAGACTACTCTGTCCCGTAGATATAAGCTGCTTTTTGTCACACACTGCCAGAAAGGATAGAACAGCTGATATTGTCCTCAAAAATTCTGTTCCAGTTGTGGAGTGGTTCCTTTATCAGCTGGGCAACTGCATGGATCATTCATTCATACATATACCATACTTACATGCATGTGTACATACACACACACTCACAGACATACAAAAGCACATGTATACATACAATATACACAGAACACACACATCACACACACTCATACAACCTCCATACACACACACATGCACACATTCACGTACACTCACACACAATATACATACACCTTACAAACCCTCAAACATACAATGATAATAATGAAACTTTTTTTTAAAAAAAAAACAAAGTACAGATAACTAGAATTGGCTCATGATTTAAAACAGTCTGATCTAACATATTGCAGATAAAATATTTTTAATGTATTTTAAATTTTTATACATACATTTCCCCCACCAGGCAGTGGTTGCATATACTTTTAATTCCAGTACTCAGGAGGCAGAGACAGACAAATCTTTGAGTTCCAGGCCAGCCTAGTTCAGGATGGTCTGGGCAATACAGACAAACTCTATTTTAAAAGAAATTCTATTTTCCCAAAGCACAAGTGAAGTAACCACTGTTTGTTCTGACTGTGGTATGAAGTAGTCAGTAATAGTTATGACTCTAAATGCACTAAAGTCCTCAGATGTCTCCATGCTGGTATGTATTATTCAGAGTACATATTGTAACTGAATTATATTTTCATGGAGAAGAAAACTAATTATTCCCAGTGCCTTAACCCCTTAAATGTGTATTAAAATATACCTGCTGGGTTTTAATAGCATGGTGTTTGTAAAGTTCTCTGTGGTTATGTGATCCTGTCGGTAAAGAATATAGATTTGATTGGTTGTTAAAGTGACTAACCTGCAAAATTAAAGGAATGCAATGTAATGACTTCAGCAGAGATGTAGTTCAGTCATCGGTTCTAGCAATGAAGATGGTATGTGTTACTCTAAACTTCAGTACACTTTTATGAAACAGGCTTTTAAATATAACTGACTTCACTGCACTGTGGGATATCACAGGTGGCACAAGGCAACACTATGCATGAAGTGTGTCTGAGACATAAGGACAAATCCTGATAGACTCTAGACTTGAGTACAGTGTAGCCAGGCAGGTAGTGGGCTGGGTAAATGAAGCCCAGTGCAGAATACTGAAAAAGTCTTGCTCAGATTGGGGAAAGCTATTACTGTTCATAGCAGCTCCGCAGTGTTCTACACAGGGCAAGACATAAGACAAAAAAATCCAAATAGTAAAAAGTGGTATCTAAGAATTTATGACCTTTCTAAGTATGCTTTTCACTAACTTTCTAACTTGAAGATTAAGAGACTACATTTAAACTCACTTTTAAAAACACATTTGCCCCCCTTTTGTTTTGTTTTGTTTTGTTTTGTTTTGGGGGGGGGGGTTTCGAGACAGGGTTTCTCTGTAGCTTTGGTGCCGGTCCCGGAACTAGCTCTTGTAGACCAGGCTGGCCTCGAACTCCCAGAGATCCGCCTGCCTCTGCCTCCCGAGTGCTGGGATTAAATTTGCCCTTTTGACCTAGCCATAATTCACCCCATCTCTGAGCGTGTCCCTTATGCCATGGTGTATTTCCTTCACTTTCTACAAAGACTGACTTCTCCTTTTGCAGATTAGCATCTTGTCAATCTCTACAACATACGGTGTATCTTTATTCTGTTGGGTATGTCTTTCTCCCTCCTGTTTAAAGAAAACAAACATGATCTATCTTAAATTCACAACCATCATATTTCTTGAAGTCATTATATTTAAGTAATGAAGTCAGATTAAATAGCCTCTTCACTTTCAAAGACTGTTTTAAATTTTATTTATTTATTATTTATTATTGTGTATGCCTGCACATACTCTGTACACCACAAGTGTGTCTGATGCCTATGGAGGCCAAGAGAGCATTAGCTACCCGGGTGCTAGAATTGCAGATGGTTGTGAGCTGTTGTGTGGATGCTAGGAATTGAACCTGGATCCTCTGGAAAAGGAACCATGCTCTTAACTATTCAGCCATCTCTCCATATCTCAGAGATTTTTATTTTTTAACAATTCTTCTCCCTGCTATTTTCCAGTCATTGGTGAATGCCATGTTTTTTATTGATCTCAATAGAGGACAACAGTTTGGCTTTTATTTACTTATTAAGCATCACTAAAAAGACTCTTCCTTCCAAATTTCCTGTCTGGAAGCTGGGACTTCTCATGTAGGAAGGTGCATATCCCCATTTCATGGCCTACCTCGGCAACCATATCCAACTTGAATCTTTGTCAAGCTTCACAATAACACAAACCAATAGCTCATTGTCAAATCATCTTAGTCTCTTCACTTTTCCCATGGCTGGTTTTCTTGGGTACTCTCGGAAGCTATTTTTGTTATCTCTCTTCTGTGACTTAGTCATAAATCTTGTACACATATGCATACAATGTTGTATTAAAAAATTACTTCTTGCAGCTTCTTTCTCTCTAGTCATTCTATGTCTCTGAACTGAGACTATTGTTTCTTATAGAATCCCTATTTCTAGTCCTTATTTAGTGTTAGGATTGAGATGTAAAGGTTCTCACAGAAGCTCATGTAACAAGGGTGTGATTGATGCTGAGTTCTCTGACAGACATTGAATTCTCAAGGCTGCAATCCAACAGATAGGTTGATTCCTTGATGGACTCATGACCTGAAGATGTAATGAAGAGGAATGTAAAGAAACCAGCAGGTGAAGCCCATCTGTAGTAAGAAGGCTACATCTTCACTCCTCTTTCTCATTGGTTCCTGTTGCAGGGAGGTGAGCTTCTCTGCTCCATCACCATGGTGTTCTGCTTCAATACAACCTAGAAATACCCACATTTACCCATTTACCAACTGTGGCCTGAAAGTTTTTTTTTTATTGTTTATTTACTTATTAAAGATTTCTGCCTTCTCCCCGCCACCACCTCCCATTTCCCTCCCCCTCCCCCATCAAGTCCCCCTCCCTCACCATCCCTAAGAGTAATCCGGGTTCCCTGCCCTGTGGGAAGTCCAAGGACCACCCACCTCCATCCAGGTCTAGTAAGGTGAGCATCCAAACTGCCTAGGCTCCCACAAAGCCAGTACGTGCAGTAGGATCAAAAACCCATTGCCATTGTTCTTGAGTTCTCAGTAGTCCTCATTGTCCATTATGTTCAGCAAGTCCGGTTTTATCCCATGCCATGAATAGGGGACGTTGAGCCTATTATGCGTGGTCCTAGAGAATTAATTAAGAAGGTGAACCCAAAGAAAAACATTTAGGCGATGAAAGGAGACAGAGACAAAGACCCACATTGGAGCACTGGACTGAAATCTCAAGGTCCAAATCATGAGCAGGAGACGGAGCACGAGCAAGGAACTTAGGACCGCGAGGGGGGCACCCACACACTGAGACAATGGGGATGTTCTATCAGGAACTCACCAAGGCCAGCTGGCCTGGGTCTGAAAAAGCATGGGATAAGGCCTGAAAGTTTTGAAGTCACAAGCCAAGAGTGAATCTTTCTTTCTTTACCTAGATACTTGTTGTTGCAACAACAGCAAAAAAAAATCTATTACACTTTCAGTGTTGCCGATGCCACACATGGAATCAAAACCTGAATTTAATGACTCTCCTTTCACTTTGCTTTATGATAAAATGTAAGTATATATGGCTACTTTTTAGATTTTTAGGATGTCTCAATCTGTGTCAATTATATTGTTCCATTGCAAGCACTTCCCCTTAAAAGTAACAGAAAACACAATCAATTTAAAAAAAATAAAAAAAGATCTACACCAGCTCATTTGAAATTTAAAACTTTATGAATAGGAAGTGTTCAGGAATGTCTTGGAGTTCTAACTCCACCGCTAAGTGGTTCTCTTCTTGACAACAGATTGTTTTCGTCCATGTTTGCAAGAAGGCTGTCACAGTTGGACATGTCACCTACACTACCTCATCCCCTGGTGTGATGGTGGGAGCTGAGGAAGAGAAGAAATGCAGTTAGGGTCCTGAACGAAAGCAGGGCAAATACCCTGCAGCAAGTAGGTAAGATAGAGAATTCTTAGTCCAGCATTATAAGAAAGTGACTACCGTTTTGATTCACACTTTTCCACTTTCTGAAGTGACTGTATTGAAACTTCCAACTCCTCTTGAAATAGAGAAAGAGTGCAATCTATACTGTTAAAATATTTTGGTACAACTGATTCTTTTAATTTTATGTGCAAAATGTTCACAAATTTTAACAACTTTATAAGGCCAGCAATCAACAACGTACATCCAATCAATAAAAAAATTGAACAAATAAATCCAATAATTGTCTGGCTTTTAAATTCTAAACTTGTATTTAGAATTCACAGTGTCTATTTAACTGAGTGCAGAACCAAAAGGTTATCTAACCTTCCACAGAGAAAGTTTGGGAGGCTTAAAACATTTTGAGTTAACCACCTTCTGTAGATGTTCTTTAATCCATGTTTTAAATGTTCTACCATATCTTTGTACATCACAACATACACAATTAAGTGATCTTATGTGTACACTCATAAAAACAGATGAGATTAACGATTTATGTAATATCTATTATTCCAGTTTTGATGCGCTCTGTTATTTAATAGCTTAAGATTTAGGGAAATAACAAGATCAGACATTACAATTTACCACTCTTAAACATTTCCATCTGGGTCTCTTTAAAAATCAAACCTTCTCATATTAGTGTACAGTAACACACGTTTAATTATTAAACATCTTCCAGAAAAATATTACTTGAATAAAAGGAATTACCTACACTTATATTTATATCTTATTCATTAGTAAAAGAACATGTTGAAAATGGGGTTTTGAGAAATAAGAAAGTAAAAGCACAGTTTTCTGTGAGTAATTCCTGACGAGTTGGGTCATATTTGGCTTCGATTCACTGGAGAGACTGTTTTTGGAAATGTACTCTCTGCTTATGATTTTTATGGCAAGTTCTTAAGGTATAGAATGTGTTCCATATTACTTATGACCATAGTGTGCCAGACTAATGAGTTCAAAACAGTTAATGTGGGAAGTCAAAAAAGAAGAAAGATCATTGCCAAGTTGGAAGAGAAAGAACTCAGACATGCCTCCTCAGCATGGAACAGACATTCATCATGTCCTCTCTGTGCATGCAGGATCAGGACAGTGTGGATACAAATAATTCACAACAGATGTTAATGTAAAAATGCATTTTTATTTTCACAAAATTCTCATACTTAAGTAGATAACATATTCCTGGTTGTTACACATTAGTAATTCCAGTATATTATCTAGTATCTGACTGTTAAATAAATTCTAGCATGAATAAAAGAAATTCCAACAAAGTAGATTTAAATGCCGTGTAAGTTCAGGTGTGTGTTTGGGAAGCTGCAGCCTAGACATATTCCTTAAGACATTCTCTCTGCAGGAGCCCTGATTCTGCTATTTCCAAGGGACCATGGTGTACAAGTTCCTTCTGTTTGTGTGTTGCTTTCATTGGTTAATGAATAAAGAAACTGCCTTGGCCTATTTGATAGGGCAGAACTTAGGTAGGCAGAGAAAACAGAACTGAATGCTGGGAGGAAGAAGGGCAGAGTCAGAGAAGCCATGGATCCTTCAACTGAGATGGACGCCAGTTAGAATCTCCATTAAGCCACTGCCACGTGGCAACACACAGAATAATGGAGATGGGTTAAACTCATATGTAAGAGTTAGCCAATAAGAAGTTAGAGCTAATGGCCAAGCAGTGTTTTAATTAATACAATTTCTGTGTGGTTATTTCAGGTGTAAGCTATCCGGGTGGCCGGGACAAACAAGCAGCCCCTCTCCCTTGCAACAGGACAAGAGGATTATTCTGTTCAACGCCAGGTGAGAAAACATACTACACAGCTAACATTTTTTTATTACGAGTTAGATTAATTTTCTTGTATGCACGTAAAAAGCATAATTTAGAACAATGAGACTTCAGAAATAGATAGAAGATAAAGTAAAACTAAGATTTACAAATGTGAGAGCTAATAGATACTGATTCCAGTAGATACCAAGCCAAAAACACAACACCACAAGAGGGTTTCCCAACTGATCACATGCACAGCCCACCAAATATACCACACTGTTTCTGAATTGTATCTGGAGCTTACTACTCACAGTGAGATTTGTCGTTTCCCTCCTTGTGATGATGAAAAAATTCAGGTTTTTGTTTTAGGTAAGCCATATGTTGATGTGAGCGATCATGTGAAGTAAAATAAGGTTTCATATCCCGTTTCCCAGTACCATCCCCCACACAAAACAACCCTAGATCCTATTTTGTAGTTTTCAAGTATTTGTGGTCTTAAAGCAGGTGCTGACCCAGAAGTTACATTCCCACTGGCTAATGTTCATAATGCCCATACATAATGAACAATAAAATAAAAAAAGAACTAAGCAAAAATTAATGCATACACAGGAAAGTCTACTGATATATACTTTTAAGGCTTATGCAGGCTATCACACATTCTTTTCAATGTTATATTTACATATTTAACTTGTCAATTTACAGATTTTACTTAATATCTTTCCCCAACAATTCCATAACAGTTATCATGGGAATAACATTTTCTTTAAAATAGATTTTTTTCTCATGTAATATGTCCTGATTATAGTTTCCTCTCCATCTGCTCCTTAAAGCTCCTCCCTCCCTCCCTCCCACTCATATCTACCACTTCTTGTTTCTCTTTAGGAAGCAAGGCTTTATGGGTTAATAGTAAAGAGTAGTACTGTGATACACTAACACATTGGAATTAAACAAAACAAACAAATAGAAGAGCCTATGAACATACCCAAGAGACAGAGACACACTTGTTCACACACTTAGGATTCCCCCCTCTCCCCAAAAAGTACTATTAATGCCATGTAGTTTGCTGTCAACTAGACTTTGGGGCTTTATTTTTGATTAATAGAACTTTAAAAATATAAATTGAGACTATTCCCCATGTTCTATTCTATCTGGTTCAGAGTAGCTGGATTTATGTTCAGGTCTTTGATCCATCTGAACTTGAGTTTTGTGCAGGGTGACTGATAAGGTTCTATTTTCATTTTCTATATACTGACATCCAGTTATGCCAGCACCATTTGTTGAGGATTCTTTCTTTTCTCCATTGTATAGTTTTTTTTTTTTTTTTTTGTCAAAACTTAAGTGTCCAAAAATGTATGGAGTGTTGTTTGGGTCTTTGATTCAATCCCATTGATAAATATGTCTGTTTTTATGCCAGTACCATGTTGTATAGCTTAAGATCAGGGATTTTGATAGCTCCAGAAGTTCTTTTATTGTACAGGGTTATTTTAGCTATCCTGGGTTTTTGTTTTTCCATATGAAGCTTAGTATTGTTCTTTTAAGGTCTATAAAGAACCATGTTGGAATTTTGATGGGGATTGTGTTAAATCTGTATATTGCTTTGGCAAGATGGCCATTTAAACTATGTTAATCCCACTGAACATGCAAAATCTTTCCATCTTCTGATATCTTCTCCAATTTCTTTTGTCATCAACAATTAAGAAATGGGACCTCATGAAATTGAGAAGTTTCTCTAAGGCAAAAGACACTACCAATACAACAAAATGGCAGCCTACACACTGAGAAAAATCGTTACCAACCTCACATCTGACAGATGACTAATCTCCAAACTATATAAAGAACTCAGGAAACTAGGCATCATAAAAACCAAATAATCCAATTTAAAAATGGAGTACAGGCCTAAACAGAGAATTTTCAACAGAAAAAAATCTCAAATGAATGAGAAACACTTAAAGAAATGTTCATCATTTTTAGGCATCAGAAATATGCAAATCAAAACAACTCTGAGAGCCAATCTTACACCTGTCAGAATGGCTAACACCAGAAACGCAATGACAGCTTATCCTAAAAAGATGTAGAGCAAGGAAAGCCCTTCTCCATTGCTGGTGGGAGTACAAACTTGTACAGCCAATATGGAAATCAATATGGTGATTTCTCAGGAAATTGGGGATCAATCTACCTCAAGATCCAGTGCTACCACTCTTGGGCATATATACTCAAAGGATGCTTAATCATACCATAAGGATACTTGCTCAACTATATTCATAGAAGATTTATTTGTAATAACCAGAACCTGGAAACAAGTTAGATGCCCCTCAACTGAAGAATGGATAAAGAAAATGTGGTACATTTATACAATAGAGTATTAATAAGCTGTTAAAAAAGAATGACATCATCAAGTATGAAAGCAAATAGAACTAGAAAAAAAAATCATCCTGAGTGAGGTAGCCCAGACTCAGAAAGACAAACGTTTTATTCACTTACCCATGAGTGTATATTAACTGTAAAGGATAATCATGCTACAGTCCACAGATCTAGAGAGGCTAGATAGCAAGGAGAGCCCAAGTGGAGGGATGCCTGGATATTCCTAGGAAGGGGAAACAGAAGACATTTCTTAGGTGAACTGAGAGTTGGTGGGCATGAAAACTTGAGGGATTCAGTTGAGAGTCTATGAAGAGTACTGAAAGAGATGATTGGAAATGGGGTACATTTCGGGGTCAGGTAGAAACAAAACTCCCAGGAGTCTACAAGGATAGCCCTATTAAGACTTCTGGGAGCAGTGTATGCATAGCCTGAACTGGCAACTCTCTATGATCAGATTGGAGACTACTAGTTGTCATCTGAGTCCTTCATCCAGTGACTGATGAAGGCAGATTCAGAGACTCATGGTCAAACATTGGACTGAACTTGGAGAATCCTACCGAGGAGAGGGAAGAGGGATTGTAGGAGCCAAGGTGAGGGTGGAAGGTAAGATGTAGGAGTGGGGGGGGGGGCACCTGATAGTGGTGGTGGTGGTGGCAGTGGTGGTGTGCGTGTGTGTGTGTGTGTGTGTGTGTGTGTGTGAGGGACATCTCAGTAAAACCCAAAGAAATAGCTAGTCTGGCTCATGGGAGCTCATAGAATTTAAACCAACAACAGGGAACCTGCATGGGACCCATCTATTCCTTCTGGACGTATGTAACAGTTGTGTAACTTGGTCCACATGTGGAACTCCTGGCAACAGAAGTAGGGACAGTTCCTGGTGCTTTTAAAGGGCTGGCTCTTGGGAACCGGTTCCTCTAGCTTGATAGCTTCTCCCAGACTGAATAGAGGAAGTGGGGCTTGGTCTTATGGCAGCTTGATATGCCATGTCTTTTTGATGTCCATGGCAGGCCTGCCTTTTTCTGAGTGGATATGGAAGAGAGGTGGATTTAGGATGATGGTGGAGGGGAAGTAGGGGGAGGAGTGAGAGGAGAAGAGGTGAGGAGGCTACTATCTGCATGTAAAATAAATAAATTAAATTGTAAGAGAAAAAAACAGTAAAAGAATAAAGTTAACATATACATATTTAAGCAAAATAAAATATAATAATATTTTTAAAAGAAAAATAAATTGACCTATATTTATGTCACAACTTATTGTTTGACTTTTGTCTTTATATTTAAGGTCTTCCAAATCAATTTTGTGAGGTTATATTTAATACTTTTTTGATATTTTGGGACGGCGTTACCTCAAAGCTTGTTTTTTCCTATATCATTGCAACGGCAGCCATAGAAACAGAGCACAGATATTTGCTGAAAATTTATGGGATTAAAGGGTGACTATATTATTTTTACCACCACAAAACTTCCAGTAAATATCTATTCTATTGGCTTCTCATAAGTATCTATCGAATTATACTTTTTTAGAGGAATTTATGTTCGTGAGATGGTTCAGTGAGTTGTGAGACTTGCCACTAATGCCACTAATACCGACAACCTGTGCTTGATGCTCTGACCCACTTAGCCAAAGAGAAGAATCAACTCTTTCAAATTGTCCTCTGTCTACCATGTGTACATTGGGACACATCTGTGTGTACACACAGGTATGAACACAAACATACACACACGCACAAATAAATACACAAATAATTATATGTAATAAAATATTTTCAAAGAAAAATCAACTTTTTTAGAGTCAATTTCCTTCTTTTCTCACAAACTGGGATTAACATCAAGATGAAATTTTGAGATACTTGGTGCAGGAGTGGTGGTCTTAGAACTGAAAATTAGGTCATTATAAAAATAAAGACAATCCATATTTTGTAAATTCAACTTGTCTGAATTATTTGAGTCTCAGCTATAAATGGCTGAAATTACATTAGCAACCTACTAAAGAATGCACTTATAATTTATAATGACAACTCAAATAGAACACATGAAATTAGATTACCTAATGACAATTGAACTAAAGCAGGTTTATGGTTATTAAATAATTATTTAAAACCATCCACATGTGTGGAACATCACTTAAAGGCATTTTATATTCACAAAGAATTTGGAATTTGAAATGGCATTTATACTTTATTTAAACAGTATGACTAATGTTTCCATTAAAAAATACTACACAAGGATCTCATCATCCTCATGATGAATCCATGACTATGAAGGTTAATCCTATATGTGACATGGTTTACAATATTTCTTCAGTGACTCAATATTTTCTGTTACTGATCCATTATATTTATAAATTATGTATTACTTTATGTTTGTGAGTGTTTTCCTTGACTGCATATCTGTGTACCATATTTGTGCCTGGTGCCTGCAAAAGTGAGAAGAGAAGTCAGTTCCCTGGAACTGAGGTTGTAGAAGTTTGAGCAGCCATCTGGGTGTGGGAAATTGCACACAGGTTCTCTGGAGGAGCGATCAGTGTGCTTAACTGCTGAGCTGTCTCTCCTGCCCCTATTCCCTTTTTAACCCTATAACACTAAGGTCATTGAAAATGAGAAGGATTTACATTACGTTAACAATATTTCAAAACTGTTAACCTACCCAGTTTATAAAATTGTATTTAACAATAGAAGCTCCCTCTTTAAATGCAGTTGTAAGGTCTTGTGTTAGGATATACAGATCTAATAGCAATGAAAAGTTGGATGAAGTATAAAAACCATAAAATTTATTGAGCCTGCAGAAGGATCAAGGAGTCATCTGCTGAGAAAACATGGCTTTCATAAAAGTACAGGACGTGAGCAACGACTCAGCCGAAGAAACAAATCTTAGGGAGGAACATAATGTGCTAAACAAACAGTTAAAAAAAAACCTGCAACAAAATGGTTTTTGTGTTTCTGTTTTATATGAATGTGTCAGTTCCTTACTGATACACTCACAAGAATAAAGCCCACTTACTGTAGCAACTTTTTTTTAGATGCCTCTGAGAAAGATTTAGTTCAGACTGGGTATCAGGGATATTTTCTTGTTTCATGGAGAATTCAGCATCTACTGTGCCAAAAGCAAATAGATATTTTGGAATTAGCTTTCCTGTGGGTAATATTGGAAAATAACTTTGAGAGGCTGGCTGCATAGGTCTGTGATAGAAGACTTGCCCAGTACAAATCGTCCCTAGATTTGATTCCTAGTACCATAAAAAAATTAAGGAAAATAATGAGTGGGGGGAGAAGAGAGAGAAAGAGAGATGGAAAAAGAGAAGGGAGGAGGAAAAAGCAAAACTAATTTGAAATAGCAGGTGATGGAAAGCAACTTTTGTGACATTAGAGAACATGTAGAAAGTCATTGTCCCTTGGGAAATGACGGAAGAAAAAAAACCACCCTGCATAATTGGGAAAAGTCAGGACATTAAGGACTTTTACCAGTGGGTGGAATGGCAAAGACACTAAGAAATGCCCGAGACCTACTCATAGAGACTGATGTTATATCAAAGCAAGAGAAAATGTTCCTCAGTCCACTGGTAGACTAGCAAGTGATTAAGTGATGTGTGGAACATATAATCATCCCACTCTGAAAGAATGATCTTCTCTAATGAGCAAGTCAACAAAAAAGTCCCGAGCTAAAAGTGGTACAAAGCCACTGAGAGTCATGTGCATAAGGAAGAACTAGGGGGTCTGAAGCCAATGTTGGCATGTGAGCATTGCAAGAATAGCCCTCTTAGCAGCACCCAACCAGATGAACTCAATCTGTTCGACTATGCATCTACTATAATAAGAAGAGATATCTAATCCAGACATGAACACCATATGATATTCAGCTTTCAACAATCATGTGAAAAGTATGTAAGGAAAATAACATATGACCAAGATACCATAGAAGTAAGTAAATTGGGCCTATATGTAACACAGGTATTGAGATTATCTAAGAATTTAAACTAACTATCCATAATGTGTTAGCATTGTTTTTGACTAGGGGAAAAACATGTGTTATAAGAACACAGTTTAGGCCGGGCGGTGGTGGCGCACGCCTTTAATCCCAGCACTCGGGAGGCAGAGGCAGGCGGATCTCTGTGAGTTCGAGGCCAGCCTGGTCTACAAAGGGAGTTCCAGGACAGGCTCCAAAGCTACAGAGAAACCATGTTTCGAAAAATAAAAAAAAAAAAAAAACACAGTTTAAATTCTATTAGAACGATGAAAATTTTAAGAAAATAATTAAATGGAATAGCTAGCAGAACAAGCTTTAAGACAGCAAAGGTTCCTTGACAAAGCAAAGGGAGTCATTAAACATGAAGATCAATAAATATCAGCCACACTAGAACTATAAAGGACAAATGAGATTGGGAAGCAACTGACACATGGAAGATTTGAGGGAAGGGTCAGTTATCCTAACATAGGTATAATAATCACAAAAGAAGAAGAAATAGCAACAGGGAATGAAATATTATAAGTTCATATCTGAGAATTTTCCAAACAAGAAGAAAAACATGAAGCCACAGATTGAAGAAATTCAATTTAGTAAAATAAATATTATCAATTCAAATTTAGCTAAATAAAAATAGTCCACTTGCCAAAACCTAAGGATAGATAAAATATTGAGAAAAGGTATATATTAAAAATACAAACAGTATTTATATGTGTGTACACTTGTACCCATGAACTCTAACATACTTCCCAAGAATTCATATAGCTTATTGAAACCAGAACAGAATTTTTTTTAATAATCTCAAAGTAAAAAATACAAAAACCAGAAAGGAATATTTTAAGTAGTTTGAACGTTTAAAACTACAAAGCGAATTTCTCCAGATAATTAAAAATTTGATTATTCATTGTAAAGACTCTTTACATGAAAAGTTTAAATAATTCAGGGAAAAATAAGTATGATAACAAGTAAAAACTTGGATTGACATAGCTCTTTAAGGAGATCTGGAAATAATACCAATGTAGTACCTATGAGTGTGATTTTCTTTTTACTTGTAATTTTTCAATTGACCAATTAACACAAGCTACACAGTAATCAGCTTATGCCTGAACTTGTAGTTAAACTTAAAATGCTACTTTATGTGATGATTTTTAAATTATCAGTACCAAATGAGCTTATTGGTTATTAAAAGTAAATTATTATCTTTTATGGGAATGGAAATATAGGAAAACAATGGATGGACTCAGTGGTTAAGAGCACTGGGTGCTCTTCCAGAGAACCCAGCTTTGATTTCCATCACCCACACAGTTGCTAACAATTGTCTGTAGCTCCAGTTCCAGGGAATCCAACACCCTCTTCAGGCCTCTGTGGGCACCAGACATTGTGCCAAACATAGACACATACAAAACACCATATACTTAAAATAAATAAATAAAATTCAGTTTAAAATAATGACTTTCTCCTTGAAGTCCAAAATTTACCATTCTGGGGGATTTAATAAGTCCACGATGTTGGCTATATTTTTGAAAACCTAGAAGTGACACAATCAATTGAAAGTCTTAATATTTGTATTTTGTAATACAAAATATAATGCTTTTCCAGGAGTATACCCTTGCAATTCAATTATAGATATGTTACTAGAAAATTGTAGTATGAAGATAACAATATCAATTCTGTAGTCTTCCTAGATTTGTTCAGACACAGAAGAAGGAAAAGAAAGTTGAAAAATCAATGAATCTATGTCAGCAAGATATTTATGGAAACATACTGGCAAGAGCAATGGTGTAACAGCTAGTTGTATTAATGTGCCTTATCATTGCATCATTTAGAAGTCAGCTCAAACATTCTGTGATACTGTAACTTGAGTAAACGTCTTTCTCCAGGCATCAAAACAAATTTCTAGTTACTGAGTTGTTTTATTTCACAGACATGTTGTGCTGTCCAATCTGTGTGTGGCAATATTCATATTTCTTCTTGAGCATTGTGGAAAGGGAGTTTTTTAAAGCTAAAAAAAAATAAAACATTTTATAAAATAGCATGCCTTGCAAAATTGTGGCATTCCCAGCCAGAGACCACTCAAGACATCCTGTGAGCTATTTATGACCCAACGCTGTATGTTCAAAACAGTAAGTGAAATTAAGTAAAAAAAAAAAAATGTGATACAAAAGGTGCTTGTCTGCAAAATGATGACTATTGTTTCTGATATAAAATGACGGAGATTTGAACTTCACATGGCAAATGAGTGCCTGGTTCCATAACACAAACTAATGTAAACTTTTTACTTTGGGGGGATTTGGGTATTGAATAGTTGAAGTTAAGGAGATGTCTCAATGTATATCATAAAATTTTAATGCCAAATGAAGAGCTTTGTGGTTTTTTAATATACATTGGTTTTACATACCGTACTTAGCAAGCAACAGGAAATGAAAGTATGGAAATCTAGTGGTATTTCTGTGTTTTTGTTTTTGGTTTGAGGTGTCATATTGTCACTTAATTTACTAAGTCTAAAATATACAAATGTCATTCTAAGGTTTAAGTGTATCAACAAATTAAGCTTTAGGAGCTTGATTTCCTTTATTGATATGCTGTTTTAACAAAAGTTTGTTTTCACCATGTATAAGACGGACTTAAAAACCTCTGAACATATTTTAACATATGTTTTTGAAGGCTTAAAATCACCGAGAATGCAGAAAAAGTGAAAGTTTTTTAATCATTTTTTTATGTTGGAGAATACACGGTACTTATATCCCATTTTGGTAAGATATTTACATAATCAACAATAGAGGTTACAGATGTGTTAGGAGAAGTAAACATGGAAAATAAAATTGCACATGTACCATTGAGTAGGGAAAAAAAATATCACTTGTTTTCATTTTGTCTTAATAGAGAAGAAAAGTCTAATTTTAAAGAAGTGGAAAACTTTAAGGAGTGCCAAAAGGATTTTTCCATGTATCAGTGCTCTTTGGCATATACACTATATGTATTTATCCAGATGTGAAGAGTGGGAATTATGAGACTTAATGATAGCTAGATGCATCTGAAGAATAGAACAGTCACAAAATGAAAATAGATGACTAATTTTGAATATAAAGTTCTTAAAGGAATCCAGGATCATATTGTGCAATAAATGTTAAATCACATTAGGGCAGAGACACAAAAAAAATATTGCCCTTCTGTTGCAGAAATAATTAGACTAGGTGGATGTATTTCATCACTTTTTGACACCAAAAAGATACAGTTCGATAACATAGCTTCCTAGTTTTTTCTAACTGTATTCAGGCTAGTCTTAAGTAATATTGTAGTTAAAGTAAGTCACGGTCATGTGGGAGGAAGAAGTCACACCCTGATTGCCATTCAGCTCCATGTATAAACTGTGTAGTCGTAGACCAATGACTCCTTGTTCTCCAATACCAAAGCTTCCCATCATGGTAAGAAGTATCAGAGAAAACATTTGGTTTTGCTTTCCTTGAAGTTTTGAAGGTTTCAGACAATGGTAGGTTATTTTTGTTCTTTCCAGACTATGGTGAGGAGAAACACAGAATTTGAGGGAATATCTAGAAGTACAAAGGTACTCAGTTCAGGGTGCTGGAGAGATGGCTCAGTGGTTAAGAGCAGTGGCTGCTCTTCCAGAGGTCCTGAGTTCAATTCCCAGCAACCACATGGTGGCTCACAACCATCTGTAATGAGATCTGGTGCCCTCTTCTGGCCTTCAGGCACACATGGAGGCAGAATGTTGTATACATAATAAATAAATAAATCTTTTTTTAAAAAGGTACTCAGTTCATGGTAAAAGAGAAAAGGAGAAAGAAACTGGGGTTCACATTCCTTCTGACAAGTATTTGACAAATAATGGACACCTTCTGTGAGGTTCTATCTCTTCAAGTCTCTATCATTTCCCAATAGTTTTATGCTGGGGCTTGAGCCTTCACTACTTAGATCTTTGAGAAGCACACAAGGCACAAGATTCGGCAGAGTAAATTCCCTGCCCTCAGAGAATATCTGCTAGGCAATTGAAGTTACTATGAATGCTATAATTCTGAGAACTCTGGTATGACACACCATTTACCACACTGATTGTAATCAGAATTGTTCTCAGTGCTGGCTAAGTGTATATCTGAATAATACCATCTCTTGTCTCAGGAAAGACTTTTATTTCATGGTGTCTCAAGAAAGTAAGTGGAAACCGAAAACACCAGTTTAGGGCATCTTAACACAGGTTCAGAAATACAAATGCCATATTTCTCTTTGATGCGCTGATCCTAGCCTCTAACTGATAAGTATGTGTGCCTAGGAGGGAGAAAATGTGGGGCTAGAAATGAAAAAGGCTGTAGGGTGTAGATGAAGATTGCTTTTTGATTCCCTATCCCCAAGACCTGAATAATCACACAGAAACTATATTAATTACAAGACTATTTGGCCAATGGTTCCAGCATATTTCTAGCTAGCTCTTATATCTTAAACTAACCCATTTCTATTAATCTGTGTATTTCTACTAGGCTCTTGTGTAGCGGTAAGATTCTGGGCATCCTTGTCCTTCGGCAGTTCCATGGCGTCTGATTGACTCCACCCTCTTTCTCCCAGAATTCAGTTTAGTTTTCCCACCTAGCTCTATTCTCCCCTGCCAGGCCAAAGCAGCTTCTTTATTAACCAATGGTCATAAAACATATTCATAGCATACAGAGGAGAATCCCACATCAGTAAGGGAGTAGAGTGGAAGGAAGCCAGCGCAAAGTATAGGGGGCAAAGAGAACACCATGCAAAGAGATGAAGGAGTAACAGGGCTGAGAACAGGAGAACGAGCCGAAACAAACTCAGTATGAAAGCTCGCCCTACATAAAACCTGTTTTGTAACTTAGTCTTTAAGAACAATACAAATAAAATAGGCAATAGTGAAGAAAAAAAAAGAGGCTACAATTATTAAACCAAGGTCTGCTACTTTCTACCGAAACAATAAGAAAGAAGACCTGAGGGTGAGTCCTTTCCTACCATATGTTCCAGTGTGAAAAATAAGAATTTATTTTGGATCTCTGTGAGTTTGAGGCCAGCCTGGTCTACCAGAACTAGTTCCAGGAAAGGCACCAGAGCTACACAGAGAAACCCTGTGTTGAAAAAATAAATCATTTGGGAGGACCTACAACTGCGAATGTCATGGCACTAACCAAGAGTTTAGTGTTTTCTCAGGATGAGCCCTCACAAACTGGTTAACTCTGGTCCAAAAGACCAGGCTCCATTCTGAGCTGGCAGCACAGATGTGCCTCAACAACCACGCGACACTGCTTTGCAGGCAAGAAAGATCCGCGGATGAAGGGGTCGTGGAGTCTTACACTACCATTCCAGAGAGAATTGAAATCAGGGCGTATATGGCAGTGGTTGAATCCCAGTGAGGCAGCCCTGAGAGACTGCTGGGTGAAGCTGTGACAATGAAGAGGTTGCAATGGAGACCGCCAGGATGTTGCCAGAACCAGGAAATGTCCGCTGAGGAAAGCTGAATGGATGGCGTGGACCCAGCAAGAGTGAGGGGCTTCCTGCGCAGCAGACGACCGAACTGCAGAGGCAGGACTGTATAAGATACTGTATGGAGCCCAGATGGTTCCATCATTAGCTCCAGATGTCAGTCGTAGAGCCAAAGATTTGGTGTTTCCCTGATGGTTTTAGTCTTGCTTTGATCTGATTGTTGCTTGCCATGGCCTCATCTTTTAGCAATGGGAAATTTTACTCTGTCATTATGCATTGGAAGTATGTAACTTTTTTTTCAAAAAAAAAAAGAGCTCAGAGTTAAGAGATTTTTTCTGAGTCTAATTGTCTTTATTTAGTCTCTCTTGTTCTCTCTCTCTCTCTCTCTCTCTCTCTCTCTCTCTCTCTCTCTCTCTCTCTCCCTCTCGTGTGTGCGTGCAAGTGAGCATGCATGAGCATGGTTTGACTCTAGTAATTTCAGACACTGGCCTCAACACTGGCCCAGGTTTTGAGGTTTTATACACTTGTAGTTTGAGGCCGCTTGTTTGTTTCCGGCTGCCCAGACTCCCGAAATAACCACACAGAAAACTGTATTAATTAAATCACTGCTTGGCCTATTAGCTCAAAATTCTTATTGGCTAGGTTTTACATCTTAATTAAACCCATATCCATTATTTTATATTTCATCATGAGGTTCGTAGCCTACCAGCAAGGTTCGGCATCTGTCTCCGTGGCCTCTCCCCTGACTCTGCCTTCCTTCTCCCAGCATTCAGTTTAGTTTTCCCCACCTACCCTGTTCTACCCTGTGAGGCCAAGCCAGTTTCTTTATTAACCAATAATACTCACAGCGTAGGAGGGGAATCCCACATCATACACTGGCCCCACTTTCTGTCCACCCTCTGCTTTCTGACCGAGAATGTGATGAGACCACCTGGGCTCCCACACCTGACACAGTTATCCCCTTCTCGCCATGGGGGAATGTATCTCCTTGCAGTGTGAAACAGACGAAAATCATCTTTCATTTGATGGCTTATTTTCAGGCATTTTGTTGTAGCAATGAGGAAGGAAACTAATATGCTGGTGTATTTCCAGGGTTGTGAATTTTTAACAATGAAAAAGTTGCCAATTCAGTTGTTCTATTTATTCCCTGAAATGGTGGTTGATTCTTAAACTTTTTGAGTTTTCACTTAATGTCATGGTAGGTATCCTCCTAAATGTTTGGTTATCTAGATAATTATGATTTTAAAAAAATGAATAGGAGTCCATTATTTGTGAAAATTTTATTTTTAGAAGCTTTTGGGACAATGATCAGGAGACTTGCATGATACTCTTGGACTAATTTTGGACATACTGGGTTATTGCACAAGCAGATTGAGAAGCCCTGGCCTAGATGGTTCAACACCATCAGCAGAAACACATATTGTCTACTTTTATAAGCATCTGGCTACAATGAAGTATTCAAGAAGATACAATGACATTTTCACCAACTTTGAGTCATAATTTAATGATTTTGTGGGAAGTGATGCCTGTGAAAATCTTTGTGTTGATTTGCATAATCCACTGTGTTTCCACAAATACCTTTTACATATTTCTCAGTTAGTTGAAAGGTTTCTCATTTCTAATTCTTAAGTCATTCCATTGATTATTTGTCATCTAACAGCAAATATCATTTTATTAGAACCAGAATTTATCTGATATGTTGCTGTTCTACCCAGTGGACATTTGCATAATGTTAAACATTTGCTGTCTGTATTTGTTGTTCACACCCTTCCAATTCCTTTAACCTTCCCCCTTCTTACTCACCAGTTGGCATAGCTGAAAAGATTTAGTTCATTTGAGTAAATCAATACCAGATTTTCAAAAGAACATTTCTATTCTTCATGTATTCTTTGTCCTACCAACAGCATTTTAGAATCTCTTTGGATACAAATAAACCCAGAATAATACTGAATATGATTTTTTGAAAAGAGCTATAGGGCTAGCACTGATCCTCTCATTGTTTATTTCAGAGTAAAAATGGATCCTGAATATGTATTTCATTATTCCTCTAAATAATTAACACAGGCTCTAGTCTATTAATTTGCAGGAATTGGCAGAGAAAGGTTTTGAACAGTGAGCTGGAGAGCAGGAAAGAACTCTGCACAAAAAACTTGTAGAAATTTTTGCTAGACATACCAATGTCTGCAGAAAATAAATAATTGTCCCTTAATTTGCATTTTTGGTTCTGTGTTGGCAAGCTGATGTTTCTATCAACATAAATTAATTTTACATCAAATTCACTTTATAGTTTTCCACAAATCTTCCTGAACAATTGGGAGTAAACAATAGATGCAGGGACTTCCTTAGTGCCCTACCATATCTATATTCATATCTATATTTCATATCTATATTTTTCATCTTGTAAATTCTACATTTTCATTAAACAAAATAGTACAAAACACACATGTAGATCAGCACAAGCATAAAGGTAGGGAATGTCAAAGTTATAATTCAAAGTTATCAACAGTAATTTTTTAAAATTGAAAATAAAAAAATAATTATTAAATATATTTGTTATTTGAGTTGTGAAAAATACTCTGATTATAGCATGCCTAATGTAGTTTTAAAGTGTTTAAAAATGGTTTCAAACAAGATATAAATTTTGTTTCCCAGAAAAGACTTTCTACGTTGACTAAATTTAATTAGATGCACACACAAACCAACCACTTGACCAGATGTTAGATCCACCTACTAGAATGACTGTCACAGCTCTGCAGGGCTGCTACCTGTATTTTCTGCTTTTAAGAATTTTTCACCATTAAACTAAGAATAAGAATACAAGACAACTAGCCGGGCGGTGGTGGCGCACGCCTTTAATCCCAGCACTCGGGAGGCAGAGGCAGGCGGATCTCTGTGAGTTCGAGACCAGCCTGGTCTACAAGAGCTAGTTCCAGGACAGGCACCAAAACCAAAAAAAAAAAAAAAAAAAAAAAAAAGAATACAAGACAACTCATTTTACTCTGTACAATTTGTTAACATTTGTGCTTATTGCGTTGAGACAGAGGTAACAGATTGTTCTTTGAGGAAACTAAGAAATATAGATACACTTTAGTAAGGAAACTAAAGGTTTAAGTTTAACGTTGAAAGATAGCTGTAGAGTCATAGAGGAGAAATGAGTTATTGATTAATCTCATTATTTTTTGTTTCTCTGTTCTTCATCATAGAAAAAGAAGTTGTTTAAACTATAAAGTAACATAGCAAACAGTAGAAAGTTTGCGGAGGACAAGGAAGAGACAGGTATAAGATACTCCCATATTGTACGTGCAGTAGGATCAAAAACCCATTGCCATTGTTCTTGAGTTCTCAGTAGTCCTCATTGTCCATTATGTTCAGCAAGTCCGGTTTTATCCCATGCTTTTTCAGACCCAGGCCAGCTGGCCTTGGTGAGTTCCCGATAGAACATCCCCATTGTCTCAGTGTGTGGGTGCACTCATAACAGGAACAATTCATCAAAATTGCCTATTGCTTTTTATGCTGATGTCTAGGAATCAAATTTGGGGAGACTGTATTTCTCGATGACGATAACTGGTCTTCTCTTCATTGTGTGGGTATTTTCCTCCTAGGTTTCTGATGCCCCCCACCTCTCTTTTAAGAAAAGTATGGTGCTGTGTGTGCTCTACAAGGAATTCTTCTGGGACCCTGAGAGCTGTCACCACTTGGGGTAGAATTTACTTCTGGGTGTAGAGATCCGACACTTCAGATGGGATTGAACTGGCAGACAAAAGCTGAAGAGATCCATGAGGGAGGAAAGCAGGGTATTCCACCTGGATCTGTTTCGTCCCTTGGGAATAGGGACAAAGAGTAAGCAGAGACCACAGCAGAAAATCTGCTGCAGAGCTGGTGATGAGACTGGAGAATTAGACCTGGAGGAGTAGAAGGAAAGAAGAAAATCTACAGTTGGCATACTTACTTCCTTGGTCATTTTTCTTTTAAAATTATTTTTAAAATTATTTTTATCCATGTGGGTGTATTTGAATTGTATGTTTGTCTGGGAACCAGGTGTATGCCTGGTGCCTACAAGGCTAGAAGAAGGCAACTGATACCATGGAACTAGAGTTACTGATTATTGTAAGCTACCATGTAGATGCTGGAGATTGACTATAGGTCCTCTGGAGAAGCAGCCAGCGCCTTAGCCTTTGAATCATCTTTCCAGTGCTATTGTTTCTTTAACCAAAGGCCATTCTGATTTGGAAGAGATGCAATCTCCATGTAGCTTTAATTTTCATTTCTCTGATGGCTGAGAATGTTAAGCTTTAGAAAAAAAATGTGTTGATTAGCTATTTGTACTTTATATTTTGAGAATTGGCTCTGCATTTCATTAGTCCATTGATTGGTTGGTTGGTTTTGGGTTTGTTGTTATTTGACATGGGGTGAAGGTTAGTTTCTTGAGTTCTTTATTTGCTATGGATATTGATCATATTTCGGGTGTATAGCTTGCAAAGATTTTCTAATCTTACACAGGTGTACATGTTCACACACACACACCTTTATTTATGGAAACGATGTGTTCACTGTTATGAGAGAAGAATCAAAAGGATGATTTTGTTTTATGATTTTTAGGAAAAAACTCACTCTATATTACATATCAAATGAAAACTAGTCATTGTCTCAACTAGGTTGTATAGTAAATTGACAGGACCCATCTTGTTATAGTTCTTAAAATTTTAGGCCATGCTACAGCTAGAACTATGGAGACAGGCAGGCAGGAAGCCATGATCATTGAGCAGTAACTGAGAGCTTACTTCTCTATAAACTATAAACATGTCACTTCTAATAATAAAGTTATTTTCAAAAGTACTCATAAGGATGGATAATACAGTTTGGAGTTATGGTCGTTAGACATTCAAATCAAAATTCACTTTATCTCTACGTATTTCAGGAACAAAATATTTATTCTGAATGAAGAATAAAACAGGAACTTGGATCGTCTGAATTTGGCCAATATTTCTTTTTTATGAAAATAATTTAGAATATTAGATTCTGTTAATTATTCACATTTAATCTATAAATCAGATTTATAGATTAAATAAAGCATAAAGCAATAACATTGTTTCTGAAACACCAAATCCCAGAAGTATTGTATTTATGAGGCCATTCTCTTAGTAGATTTCATCTTATGATTTATTTTTTTCCTATATGACAAATTTGGCACAACTGAAATTGTACTACTAAGCCATGGTGTTCTTAAGGAGGATGATCTCACTTTTGCCTGTTTGGGCTCTTGTTCACCAGTTGGTGGAACTGTTTGGGAAGCAGTAAGACATGTGTCCTTGTAGGAAGAGATGTGTCACTGGAAATGGCCCTTGATGTTTCTAAAGCCCAGGTTCTTGCAAGTTGTACTCTCTTTACACCAAGCTTGTGACACATCTGTAAAATCTCAGTTTCTGTTCAGTCATCATGCCTACACACTTGTTGCCCATGCTCCTAGCCATGATGATCACGACTCTAGCCCTTTGGAAACTTGGGCTCCAAAATTGAATGCTTCTTTGTATTAGGTATTTTGGTCTTAATTGTAATGATTTCAGGCACATGAGGCTGTTTCTTCCGGGTTCTAGAGCCATGCATGTGCAGACAAGCCCTCAAGCGGGAGTGCATGAATGTTAAAGGGCCCTGCGTGACCCATATGCGAGCATGCATGGTTACATCCGCCCTGACTCACCTAAGCCCTTGCATGCATGCTTGAGCCCGTCATCTGCGTATTACATAGATACGCCAACCCCCTGTGCGCATGCACTAGGCAGCTTTAAAAAAACTACACGCTCCATGCTCCATCTTTCTCTCTCTGCACACCGATTCCCCAGGCCTGTACACATCCCCTCTAATAAACTCTTAAGTGGGTTTGTTGCATGTTCCATGCTTCCCTCTCACTCATGCCAGATAATTTCAATAATATTTTATCATAACAATAGAAAATTTAAAGACAGCCATTTTACCACTAATGTAAAAACGATTAGCTTACTTTATTTAAAAATGAAAATTATGTTCCATAGATAGGCAAAAGAGATTTTGGTTTAGATAATCCATATTTATACATTTTCACACCATATCCCAGGTTGCCAAGAGTATAAAAATTAGCTACCTTAGTTAAATAACTTATCTGTGTATGTGTGCACATTAACTAAAAGGTGCATGCATGAAAGAATGCAAGTCTGCACTGGAGGGTCAGGATACTCTTCCACTTTTATCAATTATCTGCTTGATTTAGAACTCTAAACTAGGCTCTCACCTAGTTTTCTTTCTATAAGTCATTAATGAATACCAAAATCAATTTAGTGGAAAGAATCTGAAATGGCATATTAAGTCACTCTGAAAATCTGGAAAATTATTAAAATGGAAAGAATTGAGGATATATGGTTTGGGCTTTGTAAACAAGAAAAATTATTTCACGATTAACAAAGAGTGTAGCTTAATCACTTATAATTCAAGGATGGTTGAGTTGTGTTTTAGTAATTTGAAAGCAAGAAATGTCATTATCCGAAGAACTGAGACGTTGCCATAGTTACTGCGTAAATCATCTCTGTGTCTCCTGTTGGTGCCTCCTCCAATTCTTTTGTGGTAAATTGCATCTGCTCCACAACCCATTGTTTACTTTTCTTGTTTACCTTGAGGAGAGCAGTCCTCCCTCTCCAGGTGCCTCCATCATGATGACCTATCTTATTTAGGACCAGAAATAATGCATCTTTGAACTGTAGGCTGAAAATTTTGAAAGAGAAACCAAAATGAGTCTTACAAGCAACACTTTTCATGTAATTGGTCACAGTGATGTCAAGCTATTCATATAAGATGACTAACAACTATCCATCAGTTAAAGGAAAAAAGTAACATTTTCCTAAAATTTTATAAGCAAAGCTTTCCGTGGTCCTCCTTATCCTGGGTACAGCTCCTACAGTCTCACCTATATGTTCTCATCTAAAATTCTCTAATTAAAATAAAAGCTTTTCAGTGTTCAGTAAAAGCAGAGGAAAAGAGATATTATGCCTTGTTCCATCGCCATAGGTATGAGGATGTACACACAAGATTTGTCTTTGAATGTGCTCTATTTGTTCAAACACTTCTTACCTAGAAGTATAGCAGGTAGCTCAAGAAGTTGGGGAGTTGGGTAGGAAAGCCTGTAGGCTTCCACTGGGGAATCTTCTCCATTGAGGATGCTTTCAGACTTGACCTTTATCTGCATAAAGTTCTTTAGCTGTGGCAGGCAGGGGGATAGCACTGATGGAAGTCCAGAAAGTCCTTGAGAGTGTTGGTCAGTGATTAGTGCTAACAGTGTGAGACCGTTCAGCAATATGCTGGAAGGTCAACGGTGCTGAAGCCAGTGACGTCTCAAGTCCTCTTGCTGCTAGGTGGAGAAGCCATGTCTGGGGTAGTAGGAGCCTAAATATCATTATATTTACTGTGGCGACTTTGTGCTGCCCAGGTCTCACAGTTTGGGGCTGGTTCACTCACTACCCTGTCAATGGGGCTAGTTCATTAGCATGACAAGGTCTGTTTCAGGTTTGGTTCCTACCTGAGCTGTTGGCTAGCCAGCCTGCTGCTTGTCCCCTAGGCCAAGCTCTTGTTGTCCCAGCGGCAAGTTCCTATTTGACAGACATTACATTATTACAAGTCACACAAAACGGATTCACTTATGTTAATACTTTGTTAATATCCAATATGCTGTGTGTATAAAAGTAAAATGATTTCGTGCCAAGCCACGGCATTTCCTGGATATATAAATGACTTATTTATTTTTACTCCTCAAGATTCAGTGTAGAATCATTACTGAGTATAAACAGGAGAAATTCAAGCTTGAGGGTAACGTTTAGAAATGGTGAGAAACAAATTGATGAAAACAAGTTGATGAAATTCTGTCTTCACAGTCCATTAGATACCATGGAAATGGATCTTGCGGATGGCTCTATTGACAATCAACAGTGGCAAGCAGGCTGTGCCTTGCGGGTTTCCAGAACTGCCTACTTCAGCAAGCCTCAGTCACACTTCTGACTTTCAGAATTCCATTCAGCATGTATTTGCCTTAAAATTACAGATTTTAGCCCATTCCAAACCCAGAAACTCAAGCAACCATCACATGGCACTTGTAGCCAGGAGAGCAGAGAGAGAAAAAAATATTTCTATGCTGCATCTTTGTTTGCTTTTCATAGAACTGTCTCCTGTCTTGTAGAGTTTAGGACTTCTTGCCTAGGTAATAGTGAGGCCCACAATTAGACGCCTATGTCTAATATATCAGTTAACAAACAAAACACTCCCTGACAGACATCTCCATTTCTCTCTTCCCCTCTTCCTCCCCTTCCCTTCCCCCTTCATAAACTACTAGATATACCCAAACTCTCTTTGTATGATGCATCTGTCTGTCTGTCATCCACCTCTGTCTCCCACCCACCAAGGGGACCACCACTGCCCCTAGTGGAGCCGCACCCTCTTGTGAGCCTGGTCTCCCACCATATGTTTATAAATGATAACATTGGTGCCTGACTCAGCCAGGCTCTCTCCATGTTCTCTCCCACTTGCTGGCAGGTTGGCTGAGGACACGTGGGGACCCTAGACTCAGACCACTTTCCAACATCCTGTACCTGCTCCTGAAAGACCCTACAGACCCCCTCCTCAGAACCCGCAGCTAGCAGGCTCCCCGGGAGAACGTCCTGTTTGCTTGGAAGATTCTCAGGATCAGCAGCTAGCCTGCTCTCGTGAGAGGAAAACAGGATATCTATAAGATAGGACATCTACAAAGCAGGATGACTGCAAAGTAGGATATCTATAAGATAAGAACAGGATCTCTGCTGCCAGACATCCATGCTGGGGGAGGAAAACCATTCATGCCCCCCCCCCCGCCTCATTCCAATAACCACGCTTCTGCTTCTGTAAAACTTGCTTTTGCTACCCTCTTTCCTATAAAAAGACCCCCTCCCAGTCTGCTGGCGCGCAAGTCCTCCGAAAGATTTTGCCGCCCGCAGGTACCTGTGTCTACCTAATAAACCTCTTGCAGTTTGCATCCGACCCGTGGTCTCGGCCTGGTTTTTGGGTCCGGGGGTCTCCACCTGAGGGAAGGTCCCTACCGGGGTCTTTCACTCCATCGCTGCAAATGGTAAGATTCCCTTCTCCAAGTTAGCTTTTGTTCATATTCAGTGCTGGTTGCTCCCCACAGCTAAAAACTGAGAATTGGCTCAGTTCTGTTCAGATCACTCAGAAATGGTCCTGTCACTGCTCTTAGAGGATTCTTTTTTTTTTTTCTTTCAGAAATTGGAAGTGGTCCTATCACTGCTGTTTGGTTTTTCTGTTGTTGTTGTTTCAGACCATTTGGAGTGGTCCTTCAACCCATGCCCTATTCCGAAGATGTCCTGCTTAGTTGCCTTTGGGCTTTTGCCTTTCTCACATTTTTAACCATGGGGGAACAAAAACCACAAAAACCTCAAAAACTATACCTCCCCCCATGTCTTTTACAGACCCTAAACCCCCTTCCTTGTTTACAGATTCCTAACCTTACCCATCTATACACTAACAAATGGCCTACATACCCCTTAAATAACAACCTAAAGAGGGCGCTTTCTGATTTCTACAAGCAAACAGGACTGCCAATATCCCACTGGCACCTCATGCCCATCTGCTTTTCCTTTCCCTAGGCGGCCCCACCCACCCACCTGTAAATGCTCCTTTTCTCGCTAGTATTCCTACTCTCCTATTCCTTTTAGGCTATCTCTGCCACCGCTGCCATGATCCTGCCGAAACCAGCAAGATTAATAGTATCCACAATTCAGCTGTTTCCAGTTCAGCCCTCACTCCCAGCTGCAGCTGGTGGCCCTGCGGCTGGTGGCAGGGAGGCTGGTGGCTCAGTGGCTCACAGTGCTGAATAATTTTCCTGTCCATGTATGAAAGAATGTGTGAATGGTGTGACCACACAGATGTAATTCTGTTTTAAATGTAGGTTTTTTTTTTAAATCAATAACTTTAAAAAAATTTTAAATCAATAACTCAAGTAAAATTTTATCCTCCTCAAAGATCTCGGATTCAGTTTAATGGCTGAGAGGTTTTTTTTTTTTTTTGTGTGTGTGTGTGTTCCTTGAATCAGTTTTATTTGTGTGGTGAATACAAAAGTCATCTGCATGCTGGATACTTATACATTATTAAAAAAGAAAGAGATATATTGATTATATTTTAGCAGTGCATCAGACTGGTGAGATGTATAATTAAATCAACAAAATATTCAAACAAAAATGGAAAAATGTAATTTAGAACTAAGAGAGACACTAAGAAAAGACATAATCTTTCCTTAGTCAAAAGCATTCCTATATTAACCCCCTGTTAAAAAAAATACAGTAATACATGATTGTAAATAGTAATGAAAGTGAAAATTGAGGGATGGTTTGGTTGATCAAAGCAAAAGCAGACATTAAATTACAGATATTTAGCATCCTTTTACATTTGTTTGCTTCTTTTTTAAGATAGGCTTTTCTTATACAACTCAGACAGGGTTTGGACCTTGTTTTTCTTTTTAAATTTATTTATTTATTTCTTTATTAAAGATTTCTGCCTCCTCCCTGCCACCACCTTCCATTTCCCTCCCCCTCCCCCAACCAAGTCCCCCTCCCTCGGGCTGAGAGGTTTTTTTTATCAGTTTAAAAGGACAAAGTCACCAAACACATTTCACAGAACTTCTTAACATGTTCTGAATAAAGGGTGTACTAAGATATACAAATGCAAGTTATTAAGGTGTATACCTGCAAGTTATAAAGGTATAAGGACAAATACAAGTTATCAAATTTCTCTCTCATGCTGCCTATCATAGTCTTAAAAATACTTTTAATTGCGCAAAGCATCTGACACAGTCATTCTGACATGAATATGCTGCTATTTAAACAATGTATATGTCTAAAATTTATGGTTTCACAAACTCAAAATTTCTTATGAGTTCTAGGGAGCTGAATTGTAGGATCCACCGTATACAGGTCAGATACACCCCTCTCAATTTTCTGGTCCTGCAATTTTTTTCTTCTTAAACTAACTTTGTCCTCTGTTCTGCCAACACCTTGCCGGGTCCAAGAGACATGGGAAAGTTCCACACCACAAATTTTTGATAAGAGTAAAGCAACCAGTTACCCCAGGATGTGACCAGCACTCAGCTTTCTCAGACTCCCCAAGATGAAGCCCACAGATAAGCAAGAAGCAGTCTTGAGAATCTGCCATTCCAATTCCCTCAACCTGCAATGCCTAAATGCCTATTTTATTATAAGAAAAAGTTGGAACCGTTATAATCTGTTGGACTGCTCTGTCATCTGGCACCCTGGCCCTTTAAGAAAGAAGCTCCTCCCATTCCCACCTACCCCCCTTCTGCTGAGGCAAGCAGACCCTCTTTTTCTCTGCCCTTCTTCCGGAGAAGCAGCTTCTGCCTTGTTGACTGAGTTTTTTTGTCCTGCCTGGTTCTCGCAGTCGTTAAGTCCCAAAGAAATCTCACAGAGGTTTACATTAATTGCAAACTGATTGGTCCATTAGCTCAGGCTTGTTATTAACTCTTATAACTTTTATTAGCCCATAATTCTTGTCTATGTTAACCACATGGCTCAGTACCTTACTTAGCAAGACAATCACATCTTGTTTCTTCTGCATCTGGGTCATGACTGCAGAATGAGCTCTCTTCTTCCCAGAATTCTCCTGCCCCACCCCCTTCATGCCTGGTCTCCCTGCCTATACTTCTTGCCTGGATACTGGCCAACCAGAGTTTTATTAAAAATAATACAAGTAACAGGATAAAAGACATTTGTCCCACAGCACTGCCTCTCTCCCTTTACCCCAGCTTTTCCCCTTCCCCACGCTTTCTACTTCCTTTTCCCCTTTATAAACTACAATAAACTCTATACCCAAACTCTCTTTCTGCATCATGTATCTGTCTCTCTTTCACCTACTGTCTCCCACTCATTAAGGGACCAGCTGAGGCTTTGGGGGACCTGCTGCTGCCCTTGTGGGACCGGTCCCCCACCATATGTTTATAGATGAAACAATAACAGCATGCAAGAAGCTTCCACTTAGTCATAGGCACCTCTGTGTGTAAGTTCAGTCTGCCTATTCTCAGGTAGCTTAAGAAAAATTAAACACATACTTTAGGCTTGGAGACATGATTTGCTCTCATCAAAAATTGACTGACCCCCCTTCTTCAAGATAAATCTATCAAGGAGATCCACAGTGATTCTTCTAATTCTAGGAATTGACACTGTTGTTCCAATAGAAGCTATCAAGAGATAAAAGTCAAATATAAAAATATTTCTGACCACCTAGAGAAATCTCACAAATTACTGAACAATGATGTGTATATTTCAAAGAACATGTAATATACTCTGGTTACCAGAGCTTATATTACTAAAACTAATAAATTTTAGCACAAAAACCATACTTATTTTATAACCCCTGTTTAAAAGATGACTATTTAAAATAGGATGCTCCTCGGAACTACTTTATTTAACTAAGTTACTCAATCTCTTATTGAATGGTAGGGCTTCTCTGGTGTTGAGACGACCAATATATGTAGCCATGCAACTTACTACACTCTGCTTAGCTACATAAATCATATTAGGCTAATTATTCATTTAAATGGTAGGAGGTACTCTAGCATTAGATTCTTTGTACCATACAGCTATTTATTTACTGATCATTTGCTTTTATAAACATCAGTCATGTTTCTGTTATTGAGATCATGTTCAAGTATGCTCATCTGGGAACAATTAAGAGGTATGGAAATTCATATCAAATATGTTTTCTTTCAATTATGCTCTTGACAGCAGCTAGAGCTACCATTCTTGGATGGCTGAACTCCTACATCAAGACTGACATAAACTAGTTCATATATCCACATAACATGATCACCTATACCATGTCTACCTAGGTTTTATAGAGACTTTCTCATCCTTTGGACATTCTTCTCTTTTTCCATCCTTTGGGTCTTTTTAAATGAGAATTATTTGTTTTCTCAACTATTAGAAGTATACTTATTTTGAAACACGATTTAGAGATATTTAGATGTTCTAATTTATTTAATTTACTACACCTGTAATAATTTATGTTTGTATTTAGATAAAAAAAAATATCACTGAATCCTATCTCTTTCATCTAATGGAATTACATCAAGTCCACAGCGTTTGCCCAGTTCTGGGGACTGCTGGGGTTATGAAAGGGCACAAGTGGGACCCTGGTGGACAGTGCCGTGATGGGTGAGGGATAACTATGGTCAGGCAGATAGAACTTAAGTGGGAAGTTTTATTGGGGGAAGGGAAGAGAGTGGGGAAAGGGAAGGGAATTGGGGAAAGAGATGAGAGAGAGAAGAAGAAGGGGGGTAGGAAAAGCCTTGCCCATCCCTTCAGAGGAACAGAGAGCAGCTGCAATGGGCGGAGGTTATTTCTTAAAGGGACCTTTGCATCTGTTTACAGACAACATTGTCTGGGTTTATCCTGCTTTGCGACAGGAGCCAGAATAATGCCGGAATCTAAACAGCTGGATAACTAGGGCATGTGTGTTTTTTCTTGGATACTTTCTCGTTCTTCCTGAACCCTTTTAGTCGTCATTGTCTCCTTGTTCAAGGAACTGTTCTCTCCCTATGCCATTCAGTTCCCAAGTATGCACATATATCACCCTAGGTACCCACTTCCACAAGGCTCTTTTGTATAGCAGATTGTACTGATGGTTTGGGGATGATGGAAGACAGACTCAGTGTGAAACAGGAAATCATCCGAAGCTAGATACAGATACCACATTTCTTCCATTTTCTGCCTATTCCAAAGCAGAAGGGTTGTTTGTGCCTACCCTTCTCCTGGCATCTGTTCTCGTGACTCTGGGGTGGTCCCTTGGAATGCTCACTGCTCACCATCACCCTGCCACTGATCAAGAACTAATGTAATCAACCCATTACTTCACAAATAGCAGTAAAACAAATGAAGCCAATGCCCTTTACCAAGTCAGTCAAATAATGTTTGTGTTTATTGGTTTCCCACATAGATGCAGTAGCTTCTGTAACTTAAAGGCCTGCAAAGTGTTGTTCAAAAGAGTAGTTCTTTCCTGATAGGAGTTTTATTTCATTTATTGAAGACATTACACAATGGTTTTTTGTTGTTGTTGTTGTTGTTTTTTTTGGTTTTTCGAGACAGGGTTTCTCTGTAGCTTTGGTGCCCATCCCAGAACTAGTTCTTGTAGACCAGGCTGGCCTCGAACTCCCAGAAATCCGCCTGCCTCTGCCTCCCGAGTGCTGGGATTAAAGGCGTGCGCCACCACCGCCCGGCTACACAATGGTTTTTAAAATAGTACTTTCTCCTCTTTTTAAACGACTTTATTTACGTTGCTTTGCTTTCTTATTCTTTGTCCCTCTATGGGTGAGAAATGCACAGAAACTACACAGTCTATTCCTGAAACAATGATAATCTCATTTTCTTGGGAAAAGACAGTTGAAACAAAAGTGTGTCATTTGGAGGAGAGAGATTAAACTTGCTAGGTGATGATAGCAAAACAACACAAGGGAAACTCAAATATTATGTTGTACTAACATCTCTGAGCTTTTTGACATTATCAGACTCAAAATTCATGAACATGTCTTCAGGCTCCTAATATTTTGTCTTTGAATCAAAAATGAAAAGTAAAATCTTATCAGTAGGGTGTTAGCTTCATCTCTGTGGGCTAACCTCATCTTTTCAAAGATATATACAGTGCAACCTACCAGCTAAACGGCTTTAGTAGCTCCTACTCTGTTGAGAAAGCTGCAGACACTGGAAGCCATTTTTGGCTCAGAATTCAGTTCCCTCCCCTTTTCCCATTCTTCCCCAACTTCTTCTTGTCTCTGGCCTTTTCTCCCACATGTGTCCGATTTCTCCACTCTCTAGTATGTGCTCTTAACTTTGGTTTACTGAAGCACAAGGAGGAAGCCTGAAATTCCCACTGTCCTTTTGTCCCATCATATGGATGTTTATACCATACGCTACAACATTTCCAGCTCCACCAAGTCTACTGTCTGTGCGGTGCTTACTGAAGCTGAATTCCTGAAGTAGTTCATCATTGTTTTTTATTGTATGTACTTGAAGCTTTCCAGAGCTTTACCAGAGAAGGCTTCATTAAACGGACCAAGCAAGGACAGAATAAAAATAACAGCAGTCACACTGTCAACAATATTTATACAACACTTAACTGTTAGAGACCACAGAAAATTACAGGCTTTTTACTGTTCATGAAAACTGGACTTGCAGCCATTTGTAGAAGCTTGGAGTTGTAACGAATTCTGTACTGACAAAACATGCATTATGAGTTTGATTAAGTGCATTCACAGGGATTCCTCACAACAACCTCAAGCCCCATTTTTTACGCAGAAGTAACTTTGTTTCTAGGTCAACTTACATACATCATAAAAAGAAGAATTATGTCTTCTCTATCTAAAGGAAGAAGGGTAAACTAATAAAGGAGAGTAAATACATCTGTTGTAGTTTGGAGCTTACTGAACAATTTCCCGACATTTGAGAATGTGATACTTATGTTCTTATTACTTCTCTGACAGATCAGGAGGAGCCTTCATTTCTCATTCTGTTTATAGTTCCCCTTTTTCTCTTGCAGCTACGTGGCGCATCTTCGCCCTCAGATTCACTTTTGCCCTTGTCCGCTGCTCTTCCCCTCAGGGAAAGAAGCAGGGCGTGGGAGTACAGTCTCCACCAGTCTCTGCTGCTGGCGTGTTAAAGTTTCTTGTGGACGTGGCATGGGAATCCGCTTGGTGGATCTGTTCCTCATCTAATTGTCAATGAAAACAATTGCTCTTTAATTAGAACCATCTGGGTCCGGCCAATGTTATTCAATCCATGTGTGTAACCTGCCTTGAATCCAAGTGCAATTTGGCCATGTGAATCAGTTGCTGATATCATGCAATTACTAGACAGTGTGGGGCTTGCTAAACACTAACGACTAATGATTCACTGACTTTTTTTTGTCATTGCTGATATTAGAGGAAGGAGAGAAAGAGACAATGGTGGAAAGGGACTGGGGACGTGTATATAATGAGGTCATGAGCATGAGTATCAGCCTAGACTCTGACAGAATCCATCAGGATGGACTGACAGTGTCCCCGAACATTACTGACCTTGACTTTGCTAGCTACAAAACAAGCATGAATAATTTCAATGTATTTCACAACATGGCTTGTAAGAATCGTTCCAGGTGTTGACACGCACAAACACTCACGTGCGTGCACGTACATGCATGGCCAAAGAGAGGGGCATGGATATTAAAAACAGAAGAGATTTCTACATTCTGCTAAAGTTAAGTATTGCAATTTTTATGGATTTGAGAAGCACATTCATTTTACACTTCATCAGTGATGTTTTGCTTCCATGACATCTTAGTGGAAGTATTTGTTAACACTGTCAAGGGATTTCCTAGTTAAAACATAGTCAAAATTTTCTTCAAGGACCACCTCTCTTCTCATCCTAACTCCATCTCTTTGATCTCCTACAACTAACCAAAGCTTGGAATATCGTGATTTCAAAGAATAATGACAAATCAAAGTTCACTGAAAATCACACAATAGCCTCCCTCCCCTGGGGTATGACTGTAAGTAAAACCCAAGAGCTGAATCCTTGTCTTTCCTTTCTGTTAATTTCTGTTTGTCCATGGAGAATGTAGGGCAGTGACTCACAGTACTGGCCCAGAGCCACACAGCTGGATAGGCACAGTGTATTTCATAACAAAAGGGTCAAGAAAGAAAAACATTGTTTATTTGTTCATTTTTTAAAATTCTGCATGGATTATTGTTACAAAAGCAAGATACTGACTTTCTAAGGAAATCGATTTAACAAAGAGCATGTTTTTAGATTGTAAGGTCCTGTTGCTGAAGACACCACACACTCTGGCTGTAGAACATAGAGAAGCCAATCCTGAACCAACCAGGAAACTATCTCCATGCTGTCTGGCTTGCACAAGGCTGGGGTGTGCTTTTCTGGCTTCTGGAAAACATAAGACATCAATAGGATTACCCAGTGTTTGACCCCGTACACTAAACAATGCTGATCTGTCAAACAAGATGTACCCCTTGATGGCAATAGTAGCAAGACTGTTTATGGGGTTCACTGACCACTGTCTTAATTAGATCTGAGATCTGTTCCACAGTGGGGAATTTATGCCTGCTATTGTAAACTTGGTCAAAACACATGACTATGGAAGTTCCAAAACGGAACCTATTGATGTTATTTTGCTAAAAGGTCATGTTATCAGACTGCCCTCTAAGTATTTCTGTATATGTCCACAGATTTGCATTGAACTCACCCCTGGGCATAGAAGCATCCTATTGTAGTAGGTAGTTGTTAATGAGAGACTCAAAACTGTTCAAAATGCTAAGAATTAGTGGCTGTGGGTGTTTAGCTATACATGGGAGCCCAATTCCATGCCAGTTCTCAGGGAACATCCCACAAGAGGAGGTAGACCAGGTAAAATAACAACACAATGGTGAGGAGTACTATGAAATGCTGTCCTCTGGGCACGACGTGGTCATAGTTCACACAAACTCGCAGTAGCTGTGCCTATCTGCACACATCAAAGCAGTTAAACATTCCACAACATAGACAGGTTGGGCTCCTGAGGTCTACTCTTACCGAGGAGCTATTGGAATGGAGGCCCGCTGGGAGAGGAAGAATCATTTTTCTTGGAGCGGGGGGGGTGGCAACTGGAATATTCTCAGAGCCCCAGGAGATAACAACTCACACCCATATACCTATGCATACACAGGCAGTACTAATTGGACATTGTAACAGGAGCAGGAGAGGGCCTGCTTTTCATTCTGGCTGCCCGGCTAGCTTACACCCAAAATAACCACACAGAAATTGTATTAATTAAATTACTGCTTGGCCATTAGCTCTAGCCTCTTATTGGCTAACTCTCACATCTTGATTTAACCTATTTCTATTAATCTGTATATAACCATGAGGTCGAGGCTTACCAGGAAAGATTTAGCATGTCTGACCTGGCATCTCCGTGGTGGCTCTGTCACTCTGCTTCTCCCAGAATTCAGTTCTGTCTTCTCCACCTACCTAAGTTCTGCCCTATCAGGCCGAGCAGTTTCTTTATTAATTAACCAATGAAAGCAACACACAAACAGAAGGACCTCCTATGCCATGACATGGGGGGCTGGATAGATGGCTCAGTAGTCAGGGTGTTGACTGCTCTTCTAAAGAACTTGAGGTAGCCCCAGCTCCACCTCAGGCAGCTCACAACTGAACCTCCAGATCCATGGGATCTTATTCTCCCTTATGAACTGCACAAGTACTGTACTCACACACATGAGCTCACACACACTTGTATACAAAACCACATGCACAAACACACAGGTGCACACATATACCTAAAAATGAAAATTGACTCCTAACAGAAAAGCAAAGACATAGAGTTGGAAGGCAGTTGTATTTGGGGTAGGAGGTATGAATGTGGGGAGGGAGTGGAGGAAGGAGGGTGTTAGATATGATGAAGATACAATCTATAAGCATTTTAAATTTTCAAAGAATAATTAAAAAGGTACATTGGAGGTCATTCCTTATACATGTTAGTTGAAGTGAAATTTAATGGTAATTTAAAGGCATTAATAATAAAATAACCAGTACACAATAATTTTGGTATCTTGACAAACTACACAGTGGCAGAATTATATTAAAAAAAAGATACTGGGAAACATTTTTACAGGCCTGATAAATGAACCAACTTAGAAATATTTGTACTTCAGCTTAGAAAGAGCAAGGAATCCAATAAACAATGCCATAAACACTTATATTTACAGAACTGTCCAGAGATAAAATATCATTATATGTAACATCATTCTCATTTTTCCTCGTTACTGAGTATTGTGTAGAAGCTGAGTTAAGGTGTTCCGTGAATAACGGAGCTAAAAGTGAAGTCATAGAGTATGAACTATTTTATAATATGCTTGTTTCAGAGAGAGCTACTTCTGTCAAGAGAAAACACTGTTTCTTTACTCGCGCTAACAGAGTAGACTTCTCTATCTGAAATAACTCATAGTTAAGGCCTGAATTTCTTAGCAAACAAGTCATTTTCAGATTCTGGTGATGAGAAATTATGCCAGCATCTACTCACATTCTCAGCTAATGGTGACAAAGTTGTTGTGTGGTGAAGTGCTTGGAGCCAGGTAGAAGGCTTGTTTGATAACTATTGTGGGATTATTCTTTTAATTATTCTTCTGACAGATGAATACTGTGACATTTTCACAAGTGGAAGCTGAGACCATGAAGACAAAAGATCTCCAAGGTCCTTGCATGTACCTTAGCATAATAACTCAAGATACATATTAAGAAACTATGTCTGACTTTGAATCATCACAAACTCTCTATAAATGTTTCCCTTATCCATAAAATATGGAATAAATTCATATCTGTCCCAGGGGATTTAATGAGAATGAATTAAAAAACACTGAGCAATCCTCAAAACACACATTATGTGGCTGACAAGACTGTTGCTTTTCCAGACAGTGTGTTTGCTTTCTGGTACTTTCCCCTTCAATTATCCAAGGTATCTTTCTAGACATCTCTTCCACAGCCATCTGTCAGTCAAGGCACTTACACAATTTCTGATAGTTATTAATGAGATGAACATATCAGCCAGCAATAAAATATGTGACTGAACTTACTACTTTTGGTGTCATAGTTAAATTCCAAAGATAAAATTCTCTAGCTAGCTACGGGTTCATGACCAATTAGTGAACACATGAAAGATGAAATTAATTAAGCACCACAAAAGTTATAGTTTTCTACAAAGTTTTTCAATTTACAGCCTTACCACTTTTAGTTATGGTCAGAAATATTTGCTCCAATACCTCAGGAGTCATTTAAATGATGAAACTTTCTTTAGTTTAATTATTCCTTATGCACATGGTGATCAACATTTGCCACTGAGCAACAATTACAACTAAGCAGTGAGTCAGGACACCGCATCCCTTTGGTTAGTTGTTTCAACCATGTGTTTGCAATGTGTAGGGTCACGCCATTGCAGGATGTTTATATATTCACTGGGGAGCCATGAACAATGGAACTTCTCGGAATAGATGGCTCAGTGTTGACATATAGAAAGTGAAAATCTCTAAGGACATCTGTGTAATCTTATCAGCATCTGGAGAGATTTTTATCTTAGAAAATGAATCCTTGGGCTTCTATGTTATCAACCAACAAGAATTAAAATAATGCCTTTCCCTACTTGCAAATTCAATACTAATACAATCTACTTATACACATAGGCACTGAAACAATAAAAGAACAAATAAATTAACATAAAAGCTCAACTCATATTTAGTTATATAGTGAGTTTGAGACCATACTGCATTACACAAAACTCTGTCTTAAAAAAAGGAGTTAAATGAAAAAAGAAAAAAGATTTTAAGTAATTCACCATAAAAATTGCAGAGTACATGAAATGACAGACATATTAATGAACCTGATTTGATCAATCCTTAATGTACCTCATAAACACATACACTGCTATTTTCAATTAAATATAATATTTTAGCCACTAAAATTATTTATGGACATTTATAAAATATGCCTTGGTCTCAAATACTGACTTTGAATCATGATAAAGAAAGAATCAGATATTATCCTTTTCTTTGTGTATGTGAACACATTGCAAACCAGACAAAGAGTTAAATTGGGGGAAACTTAAATACTATTTTAAAATAAAGTAAGATAAATAGAAGAATTCAAACTTTGTCTTTTAAAATAATGTTTTAGATGTTAGGTTACTATTGCTATGATAGAACACCATGGCCAAAAGCAAGTTGAGGAGGAAAGGGTTTATCTGTTTAATATTACACATTGTAGTCCATCTTTGGAAGAAGTCAGGACAGGACACAAACATAACAGGAACCTGGAGGCAGGAGCTCATGCAGAGACCATGGAGAGGTGCTGCTTCCTGACTTGCTCACCATGGTTTTATCAGGCTGTTTTTTTTTTTTTAATAGAACCCATGACCACAAGTCCAGGTGGTACTACTCACAATTGGCTTGATCTTCCCCATCAATCACTAATCAAGAACATGCCCGACAGCTGGATGTTACGTTGGCATTTTCTGAATTGAGTTCTTTCTTCTCAGATGTCTTTAACTTGCATATAGTTGACACAAAACTATCTGGCACAAATAACAAAGGGAATGATGAATCTGTACAATGACAATCCGTAAGCCGGGCGGTGGTGGCGCACGCCTTTAATCCCAGCACTTGGGGGGCAGAGGCAGGCGGATCTCTGTGAGTTCGAGGCCAGCCTGGTCTACAAGAGCTAGTTCCAGGACAGGAACCAAAAGCTACGGAGAAACCCTGTCTCAAAAAATCAAAAAACAAAAAAAAAAAAAAAAAAAAAAAAACAACAACAACAAAAAAATGACAATCCGTAGCTGCTAAACAATTAAGAGGCATGATGGAAACCCATGTCAAGAATTAAGTTGTCTGCCACAGAATACTCTTGCATTTTAGCATCACCTTCTAAGTAAATATTCACGTACCTAGTACTGCCCAATCTGAAGCAATCGGAAGTAAACAACATTGCATGCTAAGTATTCTAGTTAACATATTCCATGTGGATGTAATCAAGCCTCTGTCAAAGTTTCCAGGCAATATGAGAGAGGGTCATACTAAGTGACTCCATGAAAATACAATTATCCGAATAAGAATCAGAAGCTCTCCTGGAAACCCAGATGAAAAAAATAAATGGCAGAAAGAATGTTTATGAATTTGAGAAAATTATTTCAAAGGAAGTATGCAGGCCTTTTGAATATGCAAATGAAGAGAATGGAGAAGGATTTCCATAAATTGCTAGACGATTGGTAATTTTGTTGCTATGATAACAGGATTGTGATAATATTGTGTAAACTCTCCTGTTTCTCAAAATTACGCTCAAACACTGAGAGTAAATATCTTCTTACAGCGAGAATTTGTTTCAAAATATTCCAAAATTATCAGAGGATTAGATGAAACGACAAGTATAGAATTTTGATAATTGATAGACAGATGGGTTTTAGGTTTAATTACGTAATTCTCATGCTTTTTGAACATAAAGCTAAACAGTTGATTAAAGAGAATATCGGCGTCTCAGTTATACTCAGAAAAAATCCAGGTGTGAAGGTGATAGCGAATGGTGATTCAGTATTTGTTACAACATTAGAAGTAAGAACCTTGGCCATGTTGAAACCATCACAACACAGGAAGTACTGTGTCAATAACAGCTCTCAACACACACTCAAGAACGTTCGGTTGACGTTCACTGATCCAGCCTTGAAGCCTCACTCTAGTTCCCCTCCAATAGACAGCGACTATTCATCATTTCCTCCAAAGAACCAAACCGTGTGGCAGACGCACTTGGTGTGACAGAGAAAAAGCCCATGAGGGGAGTAAGACATCTTTCTGATGAAATGACATTCCATGAAACTTCCTATTAGAAGGCCTTAGTGTTAAAGATTGTTCTTGTTTGAACAAGCAGGCTGTTGTGAGATGAAGTTTCTTTAGAGAGGAGTTCAGGGGAAGGAACTGGTCCTGACCTCCCACTGACAACCCTCAAGAGGCTGGACTGTCCTTTCTGACAGCAGTTTAGATGAGTTTAGAAACAAAAGTCTGAAGCTCAGAAGGGAGTTCATCTTCATCTTCTAATTCTGAGTTTTCTGATTTTTGATACATTAATGGAAGACTCATAAATTGCATGCCCAGATTTCTGAACTACAAAATTCATGACTTTCTCTCTTCCTCTCCCCATCTCCTGATTGTGTGTGCGTGGATGTGTGTATGTAAGTGTGTGTGTGTGTGTGTGCGTGTGTGTGTCTGTCTATGCCTGTAATGTGGAATGACTATAACACAGAAATAGAAAGCAAAGGTATCATATACTGTTCTTACTGGGAAAATCTATGAATCTTTGAAGAAGAGACTGGTTGGGGTCTGGGTCAGGAATTATACTCAGAAAATCTAGAATAGGTAAGTCTCTGCAGCAGATGGCAATGCTTCAAAGACCATGGAGGTTTTATTTGAAAGCTACACAGGAATGAAAAAGAAGAAAGAGCTGCTGACTAGGTATGACACAGTTGCTCCAAAGAAGCTAACATCAGTAATACAATAACCAAAACTTGATATACTTTGTTTTGAGACACCAAATTGGGATCTATGTTCATATGCAACAGTTTATATGGAAATCTCTGTTCCTTCTCAAGTTTGCTGTGAACTTCCAACTGCCCTTTAAAAGGACTCCAAAAGGAGACACACCCAAGGACTAAATGACTAACAGTGTAGACTTAGTTTAATAAAATCCTTGAGCCCCTCAAGTTTGGGTTATCTGATACTGCTTCTGGTATAGTCTGCTATATCAGTAAAAGTCTAATAGATAAAATTTGGTATAGGAACATCTTGGAAATGCATAGAAAGACTAAATCAGAACCAAATGAGATGAAACAAAATGATTTCATTTAGACACCTTTGATGTCTAATTAACAGAATTTGGGTTGTTGTGAATGAAATAGGTAATGGTTCCTTATATTGAACTTAAGAAAGGGCGGCTGCTAACGCTTCTCGGGCATAGATGTACACTTTATGAATCATTTTCCATATTTTATTTTTTCAACAGTCCACAGCCTAATCGATGTTTCAAGAAACTCTTCATCTGGCTCATGATTAAATCCAAAATATACCTCATGTCATAAAACCGCGGAACTGATTTGCTTTCGCAGCCTTGCTTGGAGTTAAGACAGAAACATCTGGCTATGCACCCACCTTAGACTGAATACAGAACGAGTGGTGTTAGGACTGGAATGTTCATATGCTTCTCCTACCAGGACACCATTCCACAACGAAAGAAAAGTGCAAAGAAACATTGCGAGTCTCATAATGCATGCAATGGGTTGATGTGACATTAAATGCTCTCCAGTGTATAACTACGTTGCACAATCGTCTTGACTGGTTGTCAGTGACAGCTTATTCATGCCACTAAGATAAGGGTGTCACAGTAAGTTCCTTTGTAAGCCATTCAAGTACTCTCTGCTTCCCTCATCGAATGTTTCTGCTTGGTGATTTGGTTAGGAGGAATGTCTGGACTTGAGCTGCCCTCTGAATCATTCAATTCCTGTCGTTGAAGTGGAAGGTTAGCTTGTTCTTGTTCCTTCATGTAAGAACTTGGAGCCCTCTTGGATGCTAACTCTGGATTCCCACGCGTTCATATAGGAGGAACCTGACAATGGAAACAATCTGTGAACTTATTTTCAATCTTCACATTCATGTTCCCATGTCATCTCAACCCCGGTATTTCATGGAAAATTTTCAAAGACATTTAAAATATATATCTAAAGATATTTAAAGTATTTTTGAAGCTTTCTGTTCTAGCACAAGTCTAATAATTTTAAATAGATATGTGATTCTTTATTAAACATTATTATATATTTTGGAACCAAAGGAAAAATGTATAATACCAAAACAAATTTTATTTTATTTTTATTATTAATTTATTTTATTACTTCAAAAAATACCAATCCAAATTTCCACTTCCTCCCCTCCTCCCACTTCCTTCCCACTCCCTTCATACACCCTTCCCCTCACACCCCTCCAGTCTTAAGAGAGGGCAAGGCATCCTGCCCTGTGGAAAGTCCACGGCCCTCCTCACTACATCCAGGTTGAGCAAGGTATACATTCAAAGAGAAAAGGATCCCAAAAAGCCAGTGCCATTGTCATTGGCCCCTCAGTTGGCCCCAACTGTTAACTGTTAAGTTCAGGGGAACTAATTTGATCCCATGATCATTCACTCCCAGTCCAGTTGGAGTTGGTGAGTTCCCATTGGCTCAGGCACATTGCCTCAGTGGGTGACCCTTTCATGGTCCTGACTTCCTTGCTCATACTCTCCCTCCTTCTGCTCTTCTACTGGACTTTGGGAGCTCAGTTCAGTGCTCCGATGTGGTTCTCTGCCTCTGTTTCCATCTGTTGTTGGACCAAGGTTCTATGGTGATATTTAAGAAAATCATCAGTCTGACTACAGGGCAAGGCCAGTTTAGTCACTCTCTCTATTGATTAGGGTTTTAGCTTAGGGTCTTCTTTGTGGATTCCTGGGAATTGTTCTAGAACCAGGTTTCCTGTCAACCCCAAAATGGCTCCCTCAATCAAGATATCTCTTTCCTTGTTCGCATATCTGTCCTTCTTCCATCTCAACTATCCCATTCACTCAAGCTCTCCCAAACTCTCCTCTTCTCTCCTCCCTTTCCCCTTCTCCCTTTCCCCTTCTCCCCTTCCTTCTATCCCCACCCCTTGCTCCCAAATTTGGTCAGGCAATCCTGTCTGCTTCCAATTTTCAGGTGAATCTATATATGTTTTTCTTTGGGTTCACAAGAAACAAGAAGGAACAAGAGAAGAAGGAAGAGGACATCTGGGCAAGCCACCTAGCTACACAGAAAGCCATAGAGTAAGAAGTAAAAAAGCATACAGTAATAAGAGCAAGGTAAAATCTCAGAGGTGAAAATTAGATGGAATAATTTAAATTAAGAAAAACTGGCTAGAAATAAGTCAAGCTAAGGTCAGTCATTTACAAGTTATGATAAGCATCTGTGTGTGATTTATTTGGGAACTGGGAAGCAGCCCCTCTCCCCCCCAAAAAAAAGAAGAATTAAAAGAGAAAAAGAAACAACCCCAAAACAAGTGGTTATAATGTCTACCTAGATCATTAATTAATTTCTAGTCAGCCCATGGTGGCTAACCTAGTGAAGCACCTCTGGGGAGTATTTCTGACATCATATTTTAGAGAGGCTTGAACTTTGGATATTTTTAAAATATTCCAAATAAGGAAATGAAATTTAAAGACTAAGAAACCTTTAAATTACAGTATATATGAATACAGTGAAATTAATTTGGGAGCTGGGGGTAAACATAAAAGGAAATATAACTGTTAACCAGTGTTAAATTAGTGTGTCAAATTGACAAGGAGTCAATTGTCCACCTCTTGTCCTGGTTCCTTTCATATCAACTTAATACAGCCTAGAGTGACTTAGGAAGAGAGACACTCAATTGAGAAAGGCTTCCATAAGATTGCATGTAGGCAAGCACGTAGGGAGATTTCTTAATTACTGATTGATATGGGCAGACTCAGACCATTGTGGGTGGTGCCAATCCTGGGTGCTAGAAGAAAGAGTGAGTAAGGCAGAATGGAAGAAGCCTGTAAGCAGCCTTCCTCCATTGCTTCTGCTTCAACTTCTGCCTCCAGGTTCCTGCCTTGAGTTCCAGCCCTGACTTCCTTTCTTGACAGGCCAGGAACTGAGAGTTATGAGCAGGAACACACCCACTCCTTCCCATGTTCATTACGGTCATGGTCAATAATAAAACAAAGAACTCCCCAAGACATTAAGTAAAGCACCTTCACAGATAAATTTCTTTGATGCTAAAAGCCTGGGAACCATATGTATCAAGAAATTCAGCTGTCAGTAGGCAATTTAAAATCACATCAATATGTCATAGGTCAGAAAATACTTTCATGACTAACTGTGGTCATCCTAAGCACCTCTTACTTTATGACTTGTTCCTTTAAAGTCATTAGATTGACTTTGAGATCATCCTTACCACAGGCAGTAAGTGGCCACCATGTTTTCTAAAATTGTGTTGAGTCATATTTTCTGTGGAGGAGTTTCTGAAATGCTAAAATGCCTTTCCTGACTCCCAGTGACTGAGTTCCAATTTGGCTTGAGTTTCCTTATAGGGATGTTAAAACCATATTTCTCAGGGACAGACTTCATATTTAACTGAGGTATTTTTTTCTGCAAAAACAGGTACAACAATGCTTATTGCATTTAAACTATAAACCCGTGTGTGTCTTGGCTAAGTGAAAGGGTACTTGCATTTCTCAGCAGTAAACTATAAATTAATCCATCAATCCACCTTCTCTGGCGTTTTACAGTCTAGGAATCAGACTTGGAATGCACTGGTAAAATGAGATTTGGTCCTAGCTAAAGTCTGGAAATAGTGCAACATTGAGCTTCTGGAGCCCGGGCCAGTATTGCCTTAGACAGGAAATGTGTGCTCTGTGGCTTTCTGTCAGACCTACTTGGGCCTAAGTGTGCAGAAATCACAAAACCTTACTTGGAGCTTTTATAGCCCCAACTGATGAATTCCACGCTAAGCCTCCCCTTCCTGCTCTCTGACCTAATAGGAATGCTCCCCATAGCTGTGTTTAAATACTACCTAGTGTATTTTGGCTTCAGCTAAGTGGAAAAGCAGAAGTCTGGAATATGTACCATGTCTCTGAATTTGAGACTATTGTGACATCATAAATAAAAGGAACCCCATTAATCACATGGGGGCAGACTAAGAAAAGTCAGGGGAAAGTTTTGCATGGTAAAATCCAGAGCAAATTGAAATGTTGAAGGGGAAGTGCAAAAAAGCAAAAACATATGACAAGTAAGACATGAGACATTTAAGCTAAGAGAGTTGTAGCTTATGTTTTTACATATCTGCTCTATATTTTCAAATAGATACTTGTAAATGCCTACACAATATATATATATATACCCCAAACAGTTATAATTTATACATCATACACATACATTTATTATTTAATATTTTGTATATTGATTTGCAGAGATCTATAAAGTATTCTAATCTGTATGTAAATATAAATGAATATTAGATATAAGAATGCATTTTAAGTAACATTTATTTTAATAATTCATTTGCAATTTTAAAAGGTATTTTAAAAAGTAATATGCTGTATGCAAGTGAGTGCAGGTGCCCTGGAATTCAGAGCACTGAGTTCCCCAGAGCTGGAGTGACAGCTGGCTTTGAGCGACAGGACTTGAGTTCTGGGGACCAAACTCTGGTCCTCTTCAAGGGCAAAACATGCTCTATTTAAAGTTGAATTATGTGTTCAGTCCCTGGATGTAAGTCTAAAGTACTCCTCCCTCCCTCATTGGTTCTTGTCATTCTTCTGCTTAAAAGAGATGCCACATCAAAGAAAGGACTTACTGGAGAATAAGTATAAAATGAATTTGATAGACTCTATACTTGGGACCTTAGTTTCATCTTTCCTCACCATGATAACAGTATCTCAATGCCTGTCTTTCAGGTAGGAGCATCAGCCACACAATCCCAAGGGGACACTCTCTAGACAATGTCCTGTAACACTGCCTTTCTGATCTATGGAGATTGGCAGGTTAAGTGCATCGAGCATGTCTTTTTCCGCAGATTTAGTGACTCTTAAACTCAGTATGAGTCAAGAACTGTCTGTAAATTTTAAAAAGTTTTATATTTGTAAGACAGAGTTTCACCGCATAGCTCTGGCTGGACTGCAACTCACCAACCTTAAATGGTAATGAAGTCTGTGAGTCCCAGTTAGTGATGAAAAGACTCAATAAACACAGAGCTAAGAGATTAGTGGCCAGTTCTGTTAAGAAGGAGTCACCTTGGGCTAGAGAGTTGGCTCAGCGGTTAAGAGCATTGCCTGCTCTTCCAAAGGTCCTGAGTTCAATTCCCGGCAACCACATGGTGGCTCACAACCATCTGTAATGAGGTCTGGTGCCCTCTTCTGGCCTGCAGACATACACAAAGACGGAATATTGTATAAATAAATAAATTTTTTTTAAAAAAAGAAGGAGTCACCTTCTTATACAGAATATCTATATAGTTCTAGTAACATCCTTGTTTTATAGGAGTACCCCGGGCTTGCTGTAATATTCCCACCTCAAATAGGCATTACTGTTTCTGTAAACATTTAAAACTTCCGGCAGAGACCATTACTACCCTATGGCTCTTAATTACAAGAAACAAGTTTGGTTCAATCCTTTCAATTGTTTTTACACGTCCAGAGAAATCCAAAATGTAATGAAAATAAATTCAGCCAACTACAAATTTTCCATAAGGTAAGTTCATCAAAAGAGACCCACATGTTCGTCTAATTTGGATAAAATGTAACGTCAAAGGTATGCATCCTTCCGAAGAATATTCAAAATAAGTGAACGCACTGACACATGATAGAGATTCAAAGTTCTAAGGATAAAATGAAAATGAGACAACTAGGGAAGGGGTGTGGAAACTCCGAGTGAGCTGATGACGATTCATGACTGACAGCTGATGGATAACCAATCGGTGTGCTCTTCCTTGGGGAAAACTGCTTCTCCCACTGTCAGCATTCATTGACTTCTACAGTAATTTGTGTAGGGTTCTGGATGTGGTCTTTCCCTTTATCCACTTGGTCGGTCTATTGATGTCCTTGCTCAGCTGATGTCTATGCAGTCACAGTGGTGAGACTTTTAGGGGTGTAGCTTTTGACATCCCTTGAAGACACAACATCACAGCAAACATCCTAATGTTCTGGCCCTTACAACCATCCTGTCCCATCTTCCACAATGTTCCCTGAGCTTCAGGTGCGGGAGATTTGTGGATGCAGCCATTTGTACCGGGCTCGACAACTCTGCGTTTTGATTGGCTACCGTTTTCTGTAATGCTCTTCCTCTATTGTAAGGAGAAGTTTCTTTGATGGGTGTTGAGGTCTACACTTATTTGTGGCTATAAGAACAAATATTTAGAATATAGTTAGAGATTGTACTGGTTAAATTGAGTGGTACTTGTAGATTCTCCTCCAAAATCCATGATTTCACTAGCCCTACGTAGTCGGTTAGGTTTCCCTTGTTGAGCAGATCTTAAGTTCAATAACAGAGTTTCTGGTTACTACCAGGGAATATGTGCCACTCCCCTATTCATAGTGTTATCAAGTAATGGTCCTATGAAAGCTATTTCTCAGGGAGGAGGCTTTAAGGTCTGTTTAAGCTCACAACCCCTGAGCCCTATGTCTCAATTGCTGTTAACATCAGAAAGGAGTTGTGTTCTTCCTCAGGGGACAAACCAAAAGCAATACCAGTAACTTGTTTGCTGTGTGTGTGTGTGCGCGGGAGGGGGGGGTCTTTTGGGCAGCCCTGACAAATAACTCAAAATAGGACTTTTCACACCTTGCTGTAGGGCTCCGTTAGGTGGATTTTGCCTCTTGGAGGAAACATTGTCAGTCCATATGAGAAAATTTTATTTAAACTATGTTTGTATATTTATATAAACTTATTGCACTACAGACTTTTTAGGTAAGTAGTTAGTAGTATGGCTCAGTATGACTAGTTTAGATATCCTTACTATTATTTTGGCCTCTTTTCTCCTTCTTCTTTATTTATCTCCCTCTCCCCTCCATAATTAGAGTCCGCCCCCTTTCCCTATTTCCGGAATCAGATCACTTGTACCCTGCTTCACCCCTCCGCTGTTCTTCTACCGCTTACCCCAGCAATCGTTCCCCTTTCACCATTTTTTTTTTTTTAGGGATTCTGAAGTTACTTCAGAATATAAATTCACATCTGAAGATTTGGAGCTAGGGGCTTAGAATGAGAGAGAACATGCAACGTTTGTCTTTATGAGTCTGGGTTACTTCACTCAATATAATCTTTGCTAAGTTCCATCCATTTATACTTGTGAAATTCATGATTTAATTTTCTTTACAGCTGAATAACATCCTATGGTGTATACATACCATATTTTTATTATCCATTTATCGGATGAAGGACATTTACGTTATTTCTTTTTTCTGTCTATCTTGAGTAAAGCAGCAAATGAACATGATTGTGCAAGTATCTGTGGAGATCAAGGGCTTTCGGCATGTGTCTTATCTCTGGAACAGATATATATTCACCTGGGCATATGCAAAGGAATGACACATTTGGGTTATAGGCAAGATTTAATTTTAAAGAACTTATCACAGGAATTTCCACAAATGGCTATACGACTGTACAATCCACCAGCAGTGAATGAAGGTCCCTTTTCCCTGCATCCCCTCCATCATTTCTAGCCGATGTTTTACTGATCTTTGTCATACTGAATGGAGTAGGATGAAACTCGGCTGTTTGATTTGCACTTCCCTAATTGCTAGGGACCACGAACATTTTTTGAGATATATCTTAGCCAATTTTTCTCCCTTTCAGATCTCTCAGTACAGGTCTTAAAGTCATTTACATCTTTTAGTCATTTCTTTCTGAGTTCTTGACATATTCTGGATATGAATTGTCTATCAGATGTATAGCTGGCAAAGATTCTTTCCCACTTTATGGGCTTCCTCTGCATGGTTTCTTTAACTATGTGGAAGCGTTTTAGTTTTATAAAGTCCCAAATACCCATTATTGGACTGAGTTATTAGGCAAATGGGTTCTATTGCAAAGGCCCTTTAATACATGTAGGGCATTGCCTATGCTTTCTTCTAGCACTTTCTGTATGTCAGGTTTCATATTTAGGTGTTTAATCCATTTATTTTACAAGGTGATGGGTTCAGGTCTATTTTCATTTCTCTTCATGTGAAAATTCAGCTTTTCAAGGACTATTTGTTGAAAAGTGTTGACTAAGGTTTCGGTTTCACCCAGTTTCATAGCTGTTAAGTCTTAAAGAATCACACAGAGGTCTACATTACTTATAAACTGGTTGCCCTATTAGCTCAGGCTTCTTATTAACTCTTAGAACTTCTACTAGCCCATAATTTTTGTGTGGGTTAGCCATGTGGCTTGGTACCTATTTCAGCAAAGCAGTCACATCTTGCTTCCTCTGTGTCTGGGTGACAACTACAAACTAAATCTTTCCTCTTCCCAGAATTCTCCTGTTCTCATTGTCCTGCGTATTCTTCTTGCCTAGCCATTGGCCAAGCAGCATTTTATTAAAATACAATTGACAGAGTACAGACTATTGTCCCATGGCAGAAAAGCTTTCTTTTCTCCATCTTATGGTTTTGGTATCTTGGGGATGACATAATGAGTAGTCATGCTTGGGTAACCAAATTTTTCCATTAATCTACATGTTTGTTTCTGATGCAGTACTGTATTTATTATTACAACGTCTCTGTAAAATGGATGTGTAACATACTGTGTAAGATCTGGAATGGGAGATCAGGAAGAATCACCAGGCTAGAACTGGAAAAGGAAGTGACACTTCTGGCTGGGTTGGAGACATTCTAGAAACATTTTAAATGTATGAACCATTTCTTTTTGAGTATTTGGCCCTCTCACCCGTGTATTCCTTCAGTGTCTTATAGCCTCTTCTCAAATACATGTGAGTTTGTCCATTTCTATAATTATTATACATATAAAGGCTTGGGATTGATGACTTAGGTTTGGGACACTTATTGGGGGCTTGACTCTGAAGAAAACTGACTCCCCTTTTCTCATCCATTATTGATTACACATAGTCAAAGCTCTTCAATTTAGGATATGGTCTTGGGAGCCTTTTCTCATCCAAGTTTGCATAGCAGTTGGTATGACCTTACACAGCTCTTGTGCAGGTCACCATACTGTTGAGAGTTGGAGGTTTTTCATTCATCTTAAAACAGAAAACCGTGTATATAAGTTGATGACATATGTAAAAATTAATAAATCAATTTTCAGATATTTGTGGAGTTTATGAAAACATTGTTGCTAGTAATTATCATGAGATTTCTATTTTCTTATGGATTATTCACTAAAGAATGTAATGATCTTCATGAAATACATGATGAAGTCATATTTTGTGGGTTGCCACAAAAATAGATAATCAGAGAAGTATTTATTGACTCAAATAATTCCTTATGAATTACAGGATTAAGAACATAGGAACTGAAAAATTACCCATACACAAAGGTTGACTCTTTATGAGGCATAGTAAAATGAGTTATCCCTACAGATGTTCAAATGTTAGTTGACTCAGACTTCAGTAATCATTTGTAATTCTTGATTAAGTTCTCAGAGAGGTAAATTCTAGATTGTAAGGTAGGAAAAAGTTGCCTAAACTCCACAGAGGTAAAAATCATGGTTTCACATTGTCAAGATCACCTCAAAAATCTTAAAACTCTGCCAATAAAATGATATATCCTCATTGCTTTCTAGTGGAGACAACACAATTATGAGTTAGATTTTAGTAATAGTAATGATATTGTGTTTACTTTAGATTTTAGTTCTTTATGAGAATGTAGTCAAAACACCCACTAAGAATGTTGCAGAACCTGGGGAGCAACATATAACTAGAAATATGCAGTATTGGAAGCCCAGATTAGGGTCACCACCAAGTGGCTTGATGTTTATACTAGTCCACAGATTGGTTGGAGAGTGAGAACTTGATTTTATACGTTGCGTATTGGTTAAGTGTATAAATTGTCCAGGGGCAATTACAATGAAGAACAGCAGAGTGAAACCAAAGAATGTGAATGTGAAAACCATGACAAATGCTAAGAAGAGAGTTGTGTAGAGTTATTTGTTTCTCCAAATCCTGAGCTGGGTTTGAAGAAGGTGAGTGCACATCAGATAAGGCACGGGGAGGGAAAGTGACATCTGTGAATAAGGCTTGAAGTGATCTTAACATGGAGCAATTAAGTGAAGGAGTGACAAAATCCAGTATGCTTCTGTGGTCATCCAGATGAAGAGCAGTATTCAAGTTAGTATCAAACCAAAACTAAAATATTAGATGCCAGTTTCGAAGTCAACTGGGAAATTGATTAAACAAACAGAAAATGAAGATGAACTCAATGCAAACATTTTCAGTCGTCGTTGGAATTGCTCAAGATGTTGTAGCATTGTGCACACGCAGGCTAGAAATGTGTGAGTATTTACAAATTTACTGATTTTCAAAAACAAAGTACATTTCAGACTGAATGGGGAATGAGTTCTTAGCCTATACAATGTACTATAGGCAGGCGAGGAAAGCTGGAAACTGGAGAGCTGGTCTCTAGGAAAAAACAAACACCAATTGGCTGTCCAGTTCAAAATGGTCAGCCCTAAAGACATACATACAGATACCATTATACAGACTGAGCAAGTTATATTTAGGAATGTATATACATAAACTTATACTAATGTAGTAACTATTAGCTGAAAAGAAAAGAGAGAGGTCACGAACTTGAGGAAGAGAGTAGAGTGGTACATGGAAGGATCTGGAGGGAGGAAACGGAAGGGAGAAATGTAATAAAATTGCTTTTTCAAAAATAAATAGTATTTAAAAGCAAAGGGCTTATGCAAAAGAAAAGACTATGGAGTGGGAAGAAAATTAACATAAAAGTAAATTTATGATTTCTTAATAAATGTATCTCATCAGAGACATAAATAGATCTAATCTACATAGGAAGTGGAAAAAGACAGATCTTCTGAGTAAATTGGGAGCATGGGGACCTTGGGGAGGGTTGAAGGGGAGGGGAGAGGCAGAGAGAGGAGCAGGGAAAAATGTAGAACTCAATAAAAATCAATAAAATAAAAAAATTTAAAAGTGACAATTTTAAATGGAAAAAAAGTTCAGGCAACTAGAGTAGTGATGAACTTAAAAATTAACCCCAGAAATTTTTCAATATTTGAACATGAATATATACTACAATCCCAGATACTCTCTTTTAGGGCTATACCAGGCAATAATATACCAACAGACACCCAGCATTATTCACAATCAGCAAAACAAGTTGTACTTTGGGGCCAGGGGAAGCATAACTGAATTATGAACTAAAGTTTCTGAGAAAGCCACATCTGTATTGAAGAACATGCACACGGACTGACTATAGCCTGGTGACTCAGGAGGAATAGAATGCGGTAGACTCCGTGCCAAAGTCATTTGGGGCTACGCTTGCAGTCTTTTGTAAAGATCGTTTGTTTTCAACATCTGCTGAGATCTCACTGCTCTTCATGACAGCTAGGATAATCTTAAAGCATCCCATTATGATAAGCAGCCTTGGTTTCTCATCTCTACCAAGCCCAAAGTCAAGAATACTACAAGATGACATTAGAAATCAATAGGAGAAATTGCTCTGCTCTGCACCGCAGCTGTATACTAGCCGTCCCCACCTCTGTTTTGTAAATGCATTTATTTCTGCCTTTCTCTGCTGCTAAGACCTAACAGGTCCTGTCTCTGCCCTGAGTACACACTCTTCTATGGCACCTGAATCTACATTCCTAGGCCTTTGTCAACCATACTGGCTTTGAAAGAACGCTCTTATTTAAACTAGAGGAAAAGCTCTGTTTTCCTTGGCAATCTTATAGTATAATAATAGAATGGACACACACAAAAACCAAAAAAAAAGTGTGCTATCTACAACATATTAGTGAATGTCACAGAAACTTAGGGGAAAGAGCCAAGCCCCTAATAATCCAAAATGTACTGTGTGATTCCTTTAACACAAAGGAAAATACAAGATGGCTATGATTCCTGGTATTAGAAGGTTGAAAAGTGGCAATCTGTAGAAGGGAGAACAGGAGAGTGATGGGGGTAGGTGGCAAAAGGACACCTCTGGGATGTCCTTGTTACTTCATGCCTTGAATTCCTCAGTGACTACTTTGATTGTGTTCTCTGTGCAGCAATTTATGAAACTTGCTTTTGGTGGACCTTAGTTTTATGCACTTTTCCATGAACATGATGTATTTCGAGAAAATGTTCATTTATAAATTGGAAGACAAAGCTTTACGTTCTAGGACGAAGAAGACAGGTCTTGTCCCATGGCTCATGGCTTCTCACAACCATATGCTCAAAATCACGGCATCTAAGGCACTAATGTGCTTTTAAAATGAAGACTTGTTTTTAACAGATACTTATGTTTTATTAGAGAAAAAGATAAGTTGGCTATTTTGAAAATTTGACTTCCATTCGAAGGGGTTGTGTAATTTCCGGTCTGATAGAGTAACGGTCTTTGTCTCAATAATAAATGGCCTCTGTGTGTCCTCACAGTGCTACAAGAACATCATGCCATAAAATTCAATTTAGGGTTGCTGGGTAATTAATGTTTCTTTTAAAGCCAGGCAGTGCAGCTGAAACCCTGTTCTTGTAGCCCAACGTTGAGAGTGAGCTTCTGACCCACAGTCTTCAAGCTCTCAGTTCTCACTGGCTTGGCATTTTTTTTTTTTCTATTTCATGCTCACTTTAGCTCGAGCCATACATAGATATTAACCACTTTTGGCTTCCCAGTTTAAGGTCCCTTTTGTGCACAAAACAAAATAAAAACGTAGCATAAACTTTTAAGTCAAATTGTAGTGTGAGAGTGTTTAACTGACCTTTGCTGCTTAGGGTACCAAAATGGCAAGGTTACTAAGTTGTTTTCAAGTCAAGGATCTTCTTTTCTACCAATATAACAAACTGGGCTTTGAACCATCATGGCCACCTGGATTCTTATTTGTGAACTCCAACGTGCATACTTTTTGTTAATCTTGAAACAAAGTCAGAGAGAGACTTTATTATTTTGTCCTATTTCAATGGATTTATAATGGCCAGGACCATCTTTGACATTGAAAAGGAAGGTTATCCATATCAATTGTGAGCAGAAGTTCATATTGAAGCAAATAGAAGAAGGAGGCACCATTTTATGATTAGGGTACGTAGAAGTCTGAGGCTTGCCATTTCCAATACTAATGTAGGCTGTAAGCTTTGGAATGAATCTATGTGGCAGATCTCAGCACAGATGTGTCAGAGAACTCTCTTGGGATGCAAAGAACTCACTGCGCTGAGACTGACTGAGTTTTTTTCCAGGTTTCTTCCACACAATCAGTTTCTGCACCAGATGAACCACACTGGTGGCCAAGTTCTGAATCACCACATCCCATGGACCGCTTTGTTCTCAATTCGCCCCTCCCCCGTTCTCCTTGACAACTGGCTCCTTCCCTTCCCAATTCTCCTTTCAGATGACAAGTAAGTCTGTGTAGCTCTGTAAGAAGGAGAAAGAGGTGGCGTTGAAGTGTTGAGTAATGGAGAAGAAGTAGGTGTTGGATCTGGAAGCTTGACCTTTCATTCCCAATATTACTGCTTTTCTTCTTAACTCCATCTTTCTGAGTCTCAGTTTCCTCATCTGTGAAATGTGGATAACAACTTTTATTCCACTGACCTCACTGGCTGGAAAGGGGTGAGGTAAGTTCCAGTGTCCTGTGAACACCCATTACTTAGCTTCCAGGTGTTACTGAAACCAACGCTACGTTTGCCAGCACATGGGGAGCAAATTTCTCTCCGTGTCTGACTCAATTACTTGACTTACGTTGAATTTATCTTTTGGTGGACCAAGAAATACCAACCAAGAAGGTCTCATGTTGCAATTTGTAAGTAACAGGAAGAGCCTAGGAAACTAAGAAAGGCACGTGACTTGTCTGGTGGAAGATCATTTTTAAAGACTGCCAAAGACGTCTTCAGATAGTTATAGAATTAAAAATGAAGAAGGAAAGAAAACAAAGAGGCAAGGATACATTTTCTACCACCAGAATTCCTAACAATCGCTGCATTGAAATATATCAGACTAGTGCAGAGAAGGGTTCTTGCTCGGGAAGGGGACACCCAAGGCCATTTTCTGAAAAACACTGGACGCTGGTTCTGGGGCAGGTACTTCTAAGTAACTTCCAGCTCTTTTTACCTCACCCCTTTCCAGCCAGTGAGGTCAGTGGAATAAAAGTTGTTATCCACATTTCACAGATGAGGAAACTGAGACTCAGAAAGATGGAGTTAAGAAGAAAAGCAGTAATATTGGGAATGAAAGGTCAAGCTTCCAGATCCAACACCTACTTCTTTTTACCATTTGGCTCCCATTGCCAGTGGGCAGCCCTCTTTCAGGCTCTACTGTTTCCAGCATATAGCAGCGTCCTCCACCCTTGTTTGCTGGCTCCTGCCTGCCAAAGCTTTGAGGTTTCCAAAAGGAAAACACAGGCCGGGTGTTTTCAAGTGACTGATGCGAACATCTCAACCATTTGTTCCATTTATTAGACTTGAAGGCACAACTGGGGAGAAATATGGGCAGGCTCTTGGAGAGTTCACAGTGGGCTGACATGCTTGCTCTAGGCCACACTGACCTTTTAGCGTGTTCCAAATTTCTCTGGAGATATCTCTGGCTGGTTTTCGGCAGCGTTATCATAGATGCTGAGCTGTATATCATTCCGGCTCAGCGGAGCCTACAGCCACAGATTGATTAACCGCCCTGGAAAGAGGCAGAAACACCTCGAGGCACCTGCATTCTGTTGTATTTAGTGTGCTGGGACAGCTCTTTGACCTATTTGACTTAGCCAAAGTTTTCAATCAATCTAAGATTTATACTAAAGAACAGAATATAATAGTTTCTTGTCTCAATTACTTGTATACCATGCATTTATTATTGTACCAGCTTTTTGTATACTTGCAAATTGTATTTTCACAATTAACATCAGGTGTATTTAAAGACAAATGTTGAAAATCCTATGTGGTAATAAAAGGAACCAAGGAGAGATACAGAAGCGGTACCAGGACAGCAATAGCAATATATAGAGTGGGGACAATCTCCCTCACTTCCTCAACAGCGTGTGCTAATATAGCCAGCCAATAGAGGTAAAGCCACAGGCAGGAATGGCTGAGAATGCTTGAAATCCCCACTCCGACCTTCCCTGCAGAATTTCAATATTAACCTGCTCTCTTATGTTTCCCATTCCATTTTTGAGTTATCTTTTTTTTCGATTTGACTGGTATATTTCTTTTGTGTGTATCTCTGACACAACAAACACAAGCTTTTCCAAACGCATTTGTTTTCTAGACAGTATTTTGGCCTTCAGAAGTTTTATTTAGAGGTGGTTGTCTGAAAATTAACTTCTTTTATCTCTTCCAAAGACAGACATGAGCCAAACATTTTCCACATTTTCATCTTGACACTTCCTTATTTTACTGGATTAGAAAAAAAATCATGTTTTAAACCTTCTGCAAAATGAATGCCTCTTCCTTAGAAAAACTTGCTTCAAATTCTGATACAGTAATGGTCCTCAGTAATAATATGATCTAGTCTTGACATTCCTGTCTGCTTTTACTTGCTTATTAATTTCCTGTCTGTATCATTACTGTGCTTTAGATTTGATAGCTTCATCACAGAGTAACGGACTTTGTGGGGACAGGTGCCATGCTTGGTTTGAACGCTCCTTGACTTCCTTCATCAAAGCAGTACCTGGTGTATGTTGTAGCTCAGAAATACTTCTGTGTGAAAGAGGAGGCTGAATAAGCCCACATCTATTTGGTACAGAAGTCCTGACTTCAACCCTCTAATCCTGATAAAACCTGGAGCAAATTCGGGACATTTATGTCCATCAGCTGACCAGATGAAGACAAGGAAACAAAAATTTTGGTCTCACATCAACTGACAACAATTTTATGATAAGTTAACCTTTGTAGTCTTTTCAAGATAATTGCAGAATCTGAGATTGTGCAGGTAGGTCTGTGTTTTGTACACTTGGCACTGTTGATGGACTATCTGACCGCTTGAAATGAAAGAGGTTTGGAATTCATCACAAAAGTGGATGGTGGTAGTTCTAGCGCTCAGAGGTTCAACTCTGCAGGGCCTGAATGGATGGCTATTCCTTATCTACAAGATGCAAAGCAGGAATCCAGAAATACCAGACTGATCTTCCAGGGAGCTGCCAGCATAAAGGATGGAGCCTTCTCAGAATGGATCCTTACAGAGATATAAATGTACTGCTTCCATTGAGACCCACTGTAGACTTTGTACTGATTTCATACTAATTGCTTAGCTACTCTCAGTATAGCTTTTTCTCAGTATACATCCTTGCAAATACTGGGAGATAACAAAATGAAAAAAAAAAAAAAAAAAGAGCCAAAGATGAAAGCAAGAGAGAGCAAAACTGAACATCTCAGAAGTCACTCTCAAGACAATCTTCTCTTATGTGAGAGCAGACTAAAAATAAACTCTTCCAGTCCCCAAACTGAGCTACTACTTGAGACGAAACAGTTTTCTATATACCTCTTTGATATAGATAAATCATAAGAGGACTTTTCCTTCTTTCTTTAAAGTTTTGAGATACGCAATTACATTTCTCCCTTTCGTTTCCTTCCTCTAAACCTTCCCATACAGTCTTCCTTGCTCCCTTTTAAATGCATGGGCTTCTTTCTCATTAATTATTGTTACAAACTTAATGTATAGCCATTCCCAAATATGATCTGCTCAGTCTGCATAATGTTACTGTAAGGATGTCTTCAGAGCTGACTGTTGGGTATTGGGTAACTAACTGGTGTGTGCTTCCATGGGGAAAACTATTTCTCCTGCTCTCAGCGTTTCTCAGTTGCATGAATTTCTTTGTTATCAAGCAATCCTCTGGTTCTAAGTAAAATTATAGCTGACCTTGAATTTTTTCCAAGTAAAATAATATGAGGTAAATGTCCTGACTCTGAAGAAACATTTCCCAGAAGAGGCAGCCTCAGTGATGCTCGTCTCTTCTAATCACTGCTAATTGAGTAGTTCCAGCCGACAAGCAAAGCAACGGTTCTGGTCTTTTGATAATCACAGCCAGTTCTTAAGCTCCAGCTAACCAGAACCATAGATTCTCTGCACAAATGGCCCAGTAGAATCTTTGCTTCCCTCTGAAACTTCCCAAGCCAGGCCTCCACTGGCTGCTCCTTTTTCAACATTGTTATCTGCCAAGCTCTTACAGAACATTCCACTGAGCTCTTAATACCCAAAAGCCTTTTTAGCTCAAAGTTCCAAAGTCCTTCCACAATCCTTCCAAAGGCAGTTTGGTCAGATCTGCCACTGCAATACCCCATTTCTGATACAAAATTGTCTTCGTTAGCATTTCTGTTGCTGTGACAAAACATCATGACTAACGTAAAACAAGTTGGGGAGGAAATGCTTTATTTGGCTTGCACTTCCTTATCCGAGTTCATCATTGAAGGAGTCAGGATAGGAATTCAGACGGCAGGATCCTGGAAACAGGAGCGAATACGGAGGCTATGGAGGGGTGCTGCTTTTTACTAGCTTGCTCCTCATGGTTTTCTCAGCCTGCTTCGTAATAGAACCAAGAACCACCAGCCCAGGGGTGGCCCACCCCCATGAGTTGAGCCCTTCCTCATCACATCAATCACTAATTTAAAAAATTCCCTATAGGCTTGCCTGCAGTTCAATGTTATGAAGACATTTTCTCAACTGAGGCTCCCTCCTCTCTGATGATGCTAACTTGTGTCAAGTTGCCATAAAACTAGCCAGTACAGTTAATTTTTTTATTCCAAGTATTAATGCTATTTCTTTTGAGCATATTATATATTGAAAAGTTGGACAATAGAGACATTCAGAGAGAATTAGATAATAAATGTTTGTAGTCAGCCTTATTTTTATTTAGTGTAGTTTACAGAAAGAGGGCTTACAGCCCCAAACCTCAGCATGGATCGGGAAAGAGTTCATCTAGTTCTGCCACTAGCTGAAACATTACAAGGCAGGGAAAATAGGTTATCTTTAGGAGACCTGAAAGGCTATTCATATTCCAGTAAATGGTCCTCTGTACCCATGCACACATGCAACTCAGTGGGATTAAACATCAAGGAATACATGAAATTGGAAGAGAAAAGGGATAGGTGGGATGGGGGGGAAGATGGGTAGCTTTTCTCAAAAGGCACTACATGCTTTTAAGAAATTCTTAATAAATGATTTAAAATGTATATGGCCTGGGGGTTTCTTGGAAATCTTCCATTTCCCTCCATCATGGTGCCTTGTTATCAACATGAACATGTGGTTGAACTTTAGGGACTGATGCCAAACATATGGGATCCACAACCAGCCGTCATAAGCTTTGGAATGTTAATTGCAGGGAAGAGCCAAGTGCAAATGCTTAATAACAGACACATTGCCAAAGGATTTCCTAATAGAAAGATTGCTATAAGGCCTTTGTCATGTACAACAGAGAGATTTTAACATTCCAAGAAATGCCAAGATTAAAGACAATCTTTACAAAGCTTGGTGTATTTTTAAAATGTGAAAGTAAAATACAATTCCTACATCTTTATTAAATTTATAAAATCTCACTTCATAACCGTATGCTTCCTGGAAAGGCCTCTAATCATCCTATTTATTTTAGCCTGAAACTATCTAATTATAGGTGTGATATTTTTCCTTGAATTAAGTATATGGTAACTCCATGTGCATGACTGCTATAAATACCTGTTAACACTACATTGATTTGAGCTCTAATAATAGAACCAAAAACTTCATCTTAAAGAATGCCAAAGATTACCTAGTTTAAATGCTTTATTTGCTATATAAAAAAATGGCAATTTTCAAAGCTATGTGTAATTTGTTCAATGCTATAGAATTGCAGTTGCTGTGCCCAGGATGAAATTTAAATTTTTAATATAGTTGTTTCTTTCTTCTTAATTGACTCTACCATGCAGAATACGTTATTATATAAAGAGGAATGAATATATTATGTTATGATTTTAATGTGTCCACCTAAAGTTGATGTGCTTTAAATCCCCAAATTCTTTTTTTTTTTTTTTTTTTTTTGGCATTTGATGGGAGAACTTCAGGAAGTAATTAGAATTAGTAGAAGTGGTGAGGGTAAGGTCTCCATGACTGAGATGTATAAGACAGGAAGAGGGATACAGGCTAGCATGCTTGCTCTGTCTTACCACACGATGACCTATATACTATGCTAGGATGTAGAAAGAATGCCCTAGCCAGATGTTTGAGAAATGTTTTTGTACTTTTCACCCCCACCTACTACTGTTTTATAAAGAATCCAGTCATTGATTCCTTGTTTTAACGTTTGGAAATGACCCAGTATTGCTCATTAGAACAGTGTTGAACTTATTGTTTGCTCATTAGAAACAGGAATACAAGTTGAACCTTTGTGTAAGTACCTTTGGGGCTGTTTCTAGTGTTTGCTCGATAAGATCATTTTGTCCCTTCATTGTCAACAGATTAAAAATCTACTAAACTATTAACCTTATCCTTTCTTTCCTGCCAATTCTTCCAAATTATTGATCTTATTTCATCACTAAAGTTAAATGAAACAAGACTAGCCAAATAGTATGACCAAATCTGAAAATCAGTTTGTTACTCTACAGACTTTTCCATTTATGTCTCCAATTCATAAGAATTCATTGGTTAAAAAAATGTACCCAGAAATTTCTAGTTGTCTTATCTGTGTATGTTTATTTCTAAAATACTGTCAGCTTAAGCATAGTTATTTTAAATTTTACTTGTCTGATTTTATAATCCCTTTTTAACAAATAGTTATCTATTGCTAAATATCAAACTACCCCAAAGCATTGTGCCTTAAAGTAGTGGTTAGGAGGAGTAATAGCTCAGTATAGGCACCTGGAGTGATTGGAATGGTGTGATCTGGTCCATCAGGGCTCTCCCTTTCTATTCCCATGCTTAGTTGGATATTGGCTCACTGATGTCTGTCTGGGACCTCTGTTTTCCTCTAGATTCCCTTCTTTCTTTTGTGTGAGTGCCTGCCCTTCTTATAACAACTAAACTACCAGGTAGTAAGACTGAATACTCTTAGGTCTACCGTGGTCTAAGCCTGCAACTGGCAGTTATTTACTCTGGATTTTACCAATTTAATCAAAGTAGGCCATAAAGGTTATTAATGCTTAACATTGTGAGACAATGTTATTCCTGGGGAGACATAACACACATGTCTACTCAGCCCATATAGGGAGCCCATGACAGACAAAGTATGGATACTAAGAATGTCCAACTTAGCAAACCAATGGGTTTTACTGAGGTTCTTACAGGAGTATAGATGAGAGGTTACCTAGTGGATTTGGTCAGTTTCAGTGACTTCTTGAAGCTATTTTAGATTGTTTGCTTTCTTTATTTTAATTAATTAATTAATTAATTAATTAATTTTTTTGACAAGGTTTCTCTGTGGCTTTGGAGCCTGTCCTGGAACTCACTTGGTATACTAGGCTGACCTCGAACTCACAGAAATTCTAGTTTAAGAAGCTTCTCTGCAAGTTGAATTGTTTCAGTCTCCCAGGAGACTTGAGTATGAGGTACATCCTTTCATAGCATGAAGAAAGGAGCACCAAAGACATTTACATGTGGAAAAAATTGTCAGTGACTTCTGTGTACAATGAGTTATTTGTTCTGTGTTTATGTAAAAACAAAAATAGGAATGCATTCCTATCTTGAATTACCAATTCCCATCCCCTGTACTGTTGATGAAACCTATAATCTTCCTGCTGTGCAGTCAAAAAAGAAAAACCTTGGCAACTAATAAATGGCATCCAGTGGTACTATAATTGCATGTGTATTTCTTTTAAAGATGAGACCATCAAGAGATGCTGCAAAATATTTAGGAAACCAATAAAATGATGACTGTTGGACTTGAAGGAAGTTTACTAAAAAAAATTAACCTTTACTATTTTTTGCTTGGTTTTAATTTTTACATCCTAGGAGACTATATCTAATAAACACTACTAAAGTAGAAAAAAGAGTGAAAATATGGCTCTTTGGCGCAGTGATTAGCACAGTGAACACTGATATAAAGGGTTTAAAGGGAATAATTGAACAGGAAGGGTCGAGTTGGGGCAGACAAAACCTGTGCTAGTCCAAGCCGAATCATTGGCCAGCTTGGAAATGGGAGCTGGACAAAGAACCCAGCCACTAGGTGTGGAGAGATTTGCTGAGAGAACTTGTCCTGGAGAGACACAACATACATGGTTACTCAACGGAAGCACACTGCACAGCCTGCAGGCTGCTCGACATGCTGGAAAGTACTCCTTCCAAGTGACTCAGTTGGTCTAATCCTCTTCCAGGAAGATCAACTGCTTTCTGCTTCTTCCAGGCAGCTGGTCTGGCCTCAGAGTTTTCTTTGGAACTCACTCTTTGAGAGTCTTATTTGCAACTTGGCTTGTCTGAGCATGACTCCTGGTAGCATTATTGCTTACTTTGGGACAGAGGGTCCTACTGAGTCTGGTTAGTTTCGGGAACTTTTTGAAGCAATTGTGTGTAATTGACCTTCCTGCTTAAAGAGCTCCCCTGCAGGATGGAATGTTTCCATTTCAGAAGAAATTTTTATAGGAGGAAAGTTTTATACAACAATATAGACAATTGTTGGTGACTGGTGTAGGGAGAGATAGTTCTATTTAACAGTGTAGTCCTTGGTAAGTCAACCACACTTCAGTGGGATACTACACATCCAAGAATATTTGGACAGCAAAAGATGGCCTTGAGGGGTTTAAAAAAAAAATAGATCACAAAATTAAGCAGGAAAGGAAAGGATGTAAATCTGGAACTGTAAGAAGGATGTAAATATGTTCAAAACTCTTGTACAAAACTTTCAAAGAACTAGTAAAAAGTAAACATTAAAAAGACATAAATGGTTATTTTGTTCCATAGATATCTTTTTACTCTTTTATATGTTTATAGTTCACCTTCTGCTCTACTGAATGTTGGTACAAATAGGTACTGGTGGAATCCTTGGTTTGAGACTGACATAGTAGCCATATTAAACTGCATAAATGCTCAAAAGTCAGCATGCAATATATAAGACATAAGTTTTAATATCACAGTTCAATTATGTAAAATTTTATTGTTCATTATGTTCCTTGATATTTTTTTATTTTTTTAGTTTTAATAGTGTGTGTGTGTATGTGTGTGAGTGTGTGTGTTATTTCTTATACATGGGGGTGGAATTAGGAAGATCAGTAGTTCAAGGTTATCCTCACACAATAAATTCAATCCAAGGCTACACTAGGCTTCATGAGCACATCTTGGAAATAAAAGAATACAAAAATAAAAAGAATTATAAAAATCATTACATTATTCTGATGGAAGCCCAATCTTCTATTTCAGTGAACCAATGATAAACAATGCCTTCAAAATGCTTTTGAGTAACTATCTTTGCAAAATGAAACATCCCTGCACCTGTATGACCTTGAGAGGAAACAAAGAAATGGGAACTGATTTGAAGCTAGAAGCCTATACCATATTATTGAGATTTATATATCCTGATTATTGTCACACTTTGTCAATATCTACATTTCTCTTTCTAGTCTCAACTTGCAAGCATCCTCTCTTGCTACAAATCTTCTACTCAATTTTGCTCATTAATCTCTTTAATTACACACCAAGTAATTTGATAGCATATAATAATAACTTCTATGCCAATAAAACCTGAAATATTAATGCTGAGGATAAGAAATGCCTTCACTGAAGAAAGGGATAAGGAATGACTGTGATGAGCAATGTAAAAAGGGCTATGGGTCAGAGTGGAGATTTGGCTCATGGTCCCTTTCTCCAGTCCCAGAATTTAGGAGGCTGAGGCAGGAGTATCATGACTGAGTTCAAGTTTTGCTATCCTGGGCTACAAAGTGGGTCTCATCACTACCCCTTATTGAGTCTGCATGTGTGTGTGCGTGTTAAATGAAGAAAATATGACTAAAACAAACTTAAATATACAGTTTGAAGGCCACTTTTCTTTAATGGTTTGTATGCAGAATAGTGCTTTAACATATTTTAATTATTTGTCAATAATTAATATCTTATAGATTTAATATTATACTTTTTAAATTCCAGATTTGTCTTGAAAAACTAAAAGGAAAATATGGGTTTTCCTTTTAGTATGACAATATAAATTAATTAGAGAATGCTATGTTCTGTAATAAACAATCATATTTTTAGTGGTTTAGTATTTTTTTCTGAAGCAGTGACTTAGCTAACCAAGGTTCCTGTTCCAGAACTTTTCTGAACAGCTCTCCACCAAGAAATACATCAAAGCCATCAGTAATTTCCATGTCTTGATCTAGTTCTTGAATCTTGTCTACTTATTAACGGGAAGAAAAGAACATATCTGCACATAGCTGTTCCACTGTCTAGCCTAAATAAAGTATGAGTCAGAAACCCATCGTATGTCCCACCTAAAGGTCATGAAAGCTGGGAATACACTGTACCTTTGTGCTGGGAAGGAAAAGAAATGGCCTGTGAACAAACAGCCAATTTCTGTCATATGGCAGCTATGCATAGTGAGTACACTTCCCCAACTTTGTGAAGATCGACTTTTTTAACAGTCTGCCTTCAGCTTCTGAATTGTATCCAGTTACCTGCCTAGCTATTGTAAGCAAGGTTGTTTACTGTGTTAAAAAATGGAAAAGAACTTGTCTATAAGAAGTGATGAACATTCTTTTTAGAATTCGGAAGTAATTAGGGTCTTCACGGTTATTGTTGTTGTTTTTTGTTTGTTTGTTTTAAGCCCTAAACACTATTAGTTTTTTTCAGGACCATACAATTCTTTTTTTTTTTTTTTTTTTTTTTGATTTTTCGAGACAGCGTTTCTCCGTAGCTTTTGGTTCCTGTCCTGGAACTAGCTCTTGTAGACCAGGCTGGCCTCAAACTCACAGAGATCCGCCTGCCTCTGCCTCCCGAGGGCTGGGGTTAAAGGCGTGCACCACCACTGCCCGGCCCATAAAATTCTTTTAAGTCAATGGGCAACATAAAAACATGAAAGGGTAATTATTTATCTGATCTTCCATTCACCTAATATCTGAATACTTTATAACTTTCAACACTGCTTGTCTGCACTTCTAAATAGAATTAAATTTTTGTGACTTTCAATGGTGCTAGTATTTTTTTTACTAAGTAAGAGAACAATGATTTATGGACTGTGATGTTGGAAGACAGAAGGAGATACACTCTGTAACCTAGTTGTTTGTCATTTCCACTAAACCCTCTCAATTAGTTGATTTCTCAGAAAAAAAAATCACAAAAAGTTAGCATTTTTAAGAAGAGAATGTGTATTCAGCATACTTCTTTAAACGCTGCATGCTCTCAAGAATGGGCACACAGCAGAAATTTCTGTTGTTGTTTTCCTTTGTGTATTTGCTAAAAGAAATTAATTAGGTGTCAAAGTAAGAATTTCTATTGCTGTGATGAAACACCATGACCAAAACAACTTGGACAGAAAAGGGTTTATTTGACTTACACTTCCATATTGATGTTCATCATTAAAGGAAGTGAGGACAGGAACCCGGACAGCAGAGGAAACTGGAGGCAGGAGCTGATACAGAAATCATGAAGGGGTGGTGCTGACTGGCTTGCTCCACATGACTTATTCAGTCTGCTTTTGATAGAATCCAAGACTACTAGCCCAGGGAGAGCACCACCACAATGGGCTGGGCCCTACTCCATCAGTCACTAATTAAGAAAATGCCCTATGGGCCTTATACAGTCCAGTTTTATGGAGGTATTTTCTTAATTGAAGTTCCTTCTCAGGTAATTTTAGCTTTTGTCAAGTTGACGAAAAATTGCCTAGAACAATAGTCAATATTTAATAGCTAAAATTTTAGTGATGACATGGATTTGGGGGATTATTCTGTTCAGTTGAATCTCCTGAGATATCTCTGAGGCAACAGGAGACAGCTTGTTCTGTACACTATTCAGCCACTCACATTTCAGGAACTTCTTGGGCTGCTCTGTGTCACCTCATGACATTTTCAGTTCTCCTCTAAAATATCTCCCAGCAAAATAACCCACTGCACAGTCTGTCTTAGCTAGGGTTGTTTTGCTGTGAAGTGACACCATTGTAGCAAGGGGCCGCTTGTTGGATCCTGACAACTCAGCCCCGAAATAATCACACAAAAACTGTATTAATTAAAACACTGCTTCACCCATTATCTCTACCTTCTTATTTTGGGGTTTGCCACTTGTCAAAACTTATCTGGTGGTCAAAAACTTCATTTCTTCATGCTGATGTACTTTCCCTCTCAAGACTTGAACAGGGGCTGCAGCAGGATCACATCAATACACGTATTACTTCAGTTTTGCTTTTGTCCATGGGTACCCTAGATTGTATATATGATATCAGGCTTAACTAAGCAAATAATATGCAGAACAGCTATATTCCCAACTTTCTTTTTCTATTTCACATCAATATACATATTACTTCAGTTTTGCTTTTGTCTGTGGGTACCCTATATTGTATATATGATATCAGGCTTAACTAAGCAAATAATATACAGAACAGCTATATTCCCAACTTTCTTTTTCTTTAAAAATCACTTTTAGAAAAGTTCTTGTGCCGAGGCTGGCCCCGAACTCACCCTGAATTCAAGGCAAATCTTGAAATGAGAGTCCTGTTGATTTTAACTTCCAAGTGCTGAGATTACAGACCTGCACCACCAGACTCAGCTTCCATTTTTTTTTATGTATACTTATGCTTTCTAAAAACACCCTCTGAAATAAACTTTTCATTTTACAATCCAAACCAAAATAAAGTAACTCAGTTAAATTATATCTAATTATGAATTGGAAAAATTTCTCATTTATATAAAACAAATTCTATGTGTCAGAACTAAATTAATGATATGTTTATCCATTAAATATATCCAAACTCATTAAGACTAACCATATGTAGAGTATTCTGCAATTACATTTTTCCCACAAATTTTAATTTCCTCAATTTTTTATCCCCCTTAATAACCCGCACAATAAGCAGCTAAATATAAGTTCTATTATTCTGTTTCTGATATTTTTACATACCAGACCGTGACTATAATGATATACGTCCCAAGGTGGGACCAGAGATCCCATGGGGAGGGCCGACAAACACACCATCAGGTAGAACTTACATGAGACGGAAGTTTATCAGAAAGGGAAAGGAGAGAGAGAGAGAGAGAGAGAGAGAGAGAGAAGTGAGGAGAGGGGAGGGAGAGAGAGAAAGAAGCAGAGATAGAGAGACCTGTCTCCTTAGAGAAACGACAGAAAGAAGAGAGTAAGAATGGGCCCGTGTAGAGTCAAAGCACTGCTTGCCATGCTCAAGGGATGACACAGTGCCAGGTTCCCAAGGAACAGGGTTAAGGTGAGCCTGGATGCTAACACTGACCATTAAAATAGTTAATATTGCTTTAAGCAAGTATGCTTTCCGATAGTGTTAACTTGTGGATTCTTACATTCAAAGATGGTATTTTACACTAAAGCATGTTAACAGAGAAAGGGTTTTGTAAATCCCTTCTTTCTGCTTTGCTGCTCCCTCTTCAGACCCTTTGAGAGTAAGGAAGATTCTCAAAGAAAGAGAAATGAGAGAAATCCATTTCCTACCCTGGGAAATCTACAGGAAGAATGGAAATACAATGAAACTAGCGGGAACATTTTGTCCACCCACCTGTGAAAGTGGGTCCCAGGGTTGATGGTGAGCAAAATGTTTAGAGATATCAAATTAAATTAGAGGAATTAGAGGTCAAGAATCAAGGGTTAAAAAACTAAAAGGCTGAAAAGGCTGAGAAACTCTGCTCAGGAAGTTGACTTTGATTGATAACCCTGTGGGCTGTGGTGTCCAGGAAGATTCCCTCTCTTGCTATCTACGTCGTTGGGACTGCAGCAAAGCTGAGATATAGGTAAAAATCTTCCATCCCATATCTTCTCTGTCCTATGAAACCCCAAGGCATGCTTAGAGAGACTGGTGTCTTCAAATTTTCTTCTTTCAAAAGATTCTACATCGGAGGATGCCTGTCTACACTATTTGCATGTCACTTCCATCAATTCTGATTCAATGGAATAAATTTTTCAATAGAAGAGAAGAGGGAAGCATTTGAAGATTGTCCCATTTAGGATATCATCTCTCAACTGTATAGAGGATCTTTTTTAGTTTACCACTCAAATATTTGGCTGAACTAAAAACTGAAAATATATCATCCCATTTTTCTTGAATTATGACTATTACTCCTTATCTCCTTTTTAATGCATTTGAATATGAACTGTTCCTTGAAAATATTAAATATTGTAGAACCATTGAATATAACTCTTAATATGCCCGAATTTAAGTTATATAACACCTTTGTCATCTATGTTATTTACATGTAAAATATGTAAATATTAAAAAATACAGAAGATGAAAACCCAAAGCTGAAGAAGAGGTGACCGTTTGCCAAATCTGTGGGTGGCACATTTAAATTCAAGTTCATGTGAGTGTTGAGGCACATATAACATAAGCATGGCACAGTTTACATACATAAGCCTATGAAACACCAACACACCAGCAAAATTAGTTCACAACAATGCCCAGATGAAGCACATGACAATATTCATTGGATTAAATCTTTCCATAAAAGCTCTGAGCAGCCAACAGGGTTTTGTTCCTTCAAGGCTTTGACAATTATACATCTGTCATTCAGCTGTGCAGTACAGGTGTGTAGAAAATAAATGGTGTTATTATTTTCATATAATTTTTTTTTGTTGTTTTCTGAAATAGGCTGTCCTGGAATTCTCTCTGTAAACCAGTCTAGCTTTGAGCTCAAGGAGATTATCTGCCTCTGCCTCCTGAGTGCTGGGATTAAAGACATGGGCCATCACTGCATGGCTCATAAATATTCTTAGTTTTAGGTTTTTTTTTTTTTCATATTTTCAACCAGGCAGTTTTGATCAGGTAGATCTCCAGTCTTATTTTCAATCAATTATGGATTATCATGATTCCTGAAAAATTCAGAGCCATGATAAATTAATGTTATTTTTTATAGTCTATATAAAAATAGCAATTCAATAACTGTTGGTAAAAAAACACAATCATAGTAGGCAATTATAATGCACACTTTGAAATTACATTTATATTTGCATGTATGCAAAATTCCAAACGTCTAGCTATTCAAGAAGTTGCCTATCCTGCTTTGGCTTCCTGTCTTAATTTTTTTGTTTACTATTTTGATGTTTCTGCATGAGTGTACATACTATTTAAGAAACTTAAGTAGAGGGAACATTATGTTCAGTCGATGCTGGCATAATATTTAGTGTTGTTGACTATGCATGAATATGATGTAACAGAAAATATTTGGAATCAGAATGATAATTTTTCAACTTTTACCTAAGCACAAAAGACCTATTGATTAAAAAGAAACAATACATAATCGTCAACTGATATTTTGTTTCAGAAGTATTTACTGTAGCCTGAACTGGGCATAATATATACTGTGCTGAAGCAAGGCATGCAAGGACTATGTCCTCATGTAGCACACATTTGAGTCAGATGGAAAGACATTGATACACATTCTCTAGCAAATACTGTGAATATTTGACTGGAAAGGCAGCCTCTTTCAGGAAGTACATGTTTGAAATCAGGAGAGCTTATGTTTACTATATTGACAAAAGAGAGGTGGGCATGTCAAACAGAGTAAACATTACGGATAAATGTCCCAAAGCTGGTGGGATGCAGCATAGTGAGTACTGAGTACACAGGAACTAAAATAATTTCAGTTTCATGGGGCTGAAAGAGAACTGAATGTAGGATGGGGGTACAGATGTGGAGAAAAGCTAGACCACGTAGGGCTTTCTTCATCATGTGAATCATTCTGAGACAAAGGAAAGAGACTGAAATATTTAAATGGAAAGTAAGTTGTATATTATGAAAAGAACACTCAGGCAGACACATGAAGTGATTTGTTGGAAGTCACAATGAATAGAGGTAAAGTAAACAGACCAGAAAACTGCCACGCTGATGAGATATATTTGTTGGCTACTAAATAGGCTGAAGACTTAGCAACTTTAAAGAGAATTTATTGTCTCACAAATTCTGTTAGAAATCTGTTCCTAGCTTTTCTTCTATCACAAAGTTGCAATCAATGTAGTATCCAGAGCGTTTGCCTCTCCAGACTTTTGTGGAAGAAAACTTATTTTAGAGATCGCTTAAATGGTTTGTGGCAAGATTCAGTTCCTCATGAATCCTTGGATGAAGCTTTTGGCCAGAGATCTTGCCCAGTCTTTCCCGCTTCTTTCCCTTTTTGTGTTTTGTTTTGGTTGTTTGTCTGTAAGCCAAGGCACAATACAGCAACGCATCAGAGATGGACGAAGAGTATGAAAAAGAGATCAGTTTAGAGTCCACATCCTGGAGTAGTCTTTCAAGGATGACATTCCATCACTTTTTATCATAATCTACTCATTAGTCATGAGACTCAAGCCCACACTAAAGGGCAGGGAATGATATGAGTATATGAGTACAATACTAAGAATCAGAGACTCCTGCAAGATCTTATATGCTGCCTGTTCTAGGTAAAGATAATGATACTGTGTGCCTTTAAGTTACAGAAAACAAGACAAGCAAAAAATAAATGTGAATCCTAAGGTAAAGTTTAGCGGGATAAAAAAAGGTGCAGATAACAGATTTCTATGAGTTGGAGAATATCCCTTTCCCTTACTGAATATACTGAACCTGAATCTCCAGTGTGTCAGGTTGTAAACATAGTTGTGGCTGGGATAAAATGGAGTCTGTAAAACCAAGAAATAAAAGAAGAGACTATTTGTGGGCCCTACTTCACCAGGACCAGTATCTGTATTAGAAGAAGGAACTAGGTCAAGCAATGAGCTAGGAGAAGTGCACACATAGAGATAAAAAGGCTAAATGAACATGGTGAGAATGGGCATTTAGTCCAACATCAAGAACTGAAATAAAGTAAAATTCCGTTGCCTAATCCACCTACCTATTCCATGACATTTTGTTAAGAAAAACTGAACTAATGCAATTGTTCACCGTGTGGAATGAGAAAAGGAAAGGAAAATACCAACAAGTTTAGGAATGCTGATTAATTGAATCAATAGTGATAGCCTACCTGTCTGAGTGGAGCTCCGCCTCAGTGGGGAGCCCCCACCACCACCACTCCCAGTCCCAAAAAGCCAGTGAAATGGAGGCTCCTCTTCTGGAGATGTGTGGGACCATGTCTGCAAAGTATTTTAAAAGCCTCTTAAAGAAGACCACATGTTTTTCCCATTCCTTCTCCCTCTCTTCTCTCTGGGGACCAGGAGATAATCCGGGAGCATTTTACTTATTAAACCTGAAATTTTAATTTTTACTTCAGTTCAGTTCAATTGACTGAGTCATTGGAGAGGCTTAACTTCAGGGGTACATCTGGTATAGTTAGTCAGAAGGGGCTCATTTTCCTTATCATCAGCCCTTGGGCAGGTGGTGGGATAACACCCCTCTCCCCTCCCCCCACACTCTCTACCACACTAGATTGGCTGTTGGCCCTGTAAATCGCCCTTTCCAAGTCACCAATTAGAGGTCCAGGCCCTCTTCCAAATTTCAGGTCACCTTGCCAAAGATGCAGCTGTACCAACACCCTAACACATTACTGGAGCAAAGGTAGTCTTTGTTTGTGGGACCCCTTCTATGGGAGATTTCCTGCTCAAGGGTATACCCCACAAACCCTTCTCTACAATTCTGGGTGTTGTGCTTTAGACTTTGGGTTTCAGTACAGGCTTGTGACATGGACAGTTATGGATCAAAGCTACATCCCCAAACTACTTTGGCATTTCTTTTCCAAAATCTTTTCAAATTGGGTCTATCTGACAACATATGTCCTGAATGCCTGATTTCTCTGTGCACTAAGGCCTGGACACAATATGTTCTTGGCAGTCACTCAAGATGACCACTGAAGAGAACCTTTGAATTTATCATCCTCTATGACCTTGACAAATTTTGCAATTGGGCAGAATTGTCATATGTTCATGGTTTCTGCATACTGTCCCACGGCACTGGTCTTATTAGCTAGGGTCATAGTGTAATCATTTATAAACATATGGGGAACCAGACTCTGGACCCACAGGGGTGGTGGTCCCTTGAGGGACAGCAGCCAGCTACCCGAGGTCCCAGTGGGTCCCCTTGGCAGGTGGAAGACCATGGCAGGTTAGACAGACAGATAGATACACCATGCAAAGAGAGTTTGGGTGTAGAGTTTATTTACTGGTTTATGGAGGGGAAATGGAAGGGGAAATGGGAAAAAGAGGAGAAGGGGGAGTGAAGAGAAAGAGGCAGAAAAACAGAGAAAAAGAGATGGGGGGAGCAAGGGAGGCAGTAGTTACCTCTTCAGAAGAGGGAGAAAGAGAGAAAGAAAAAGAGAGATAAAGAGCAGGCTGGAAAGGAGGCCAGGAGATCCAAGAGAGAGTATGGGAATGGGCGGGGCTTGTCTCTTAAAGGAACAGAGTACCCAGGTGAAAGACCAGGCCAGCAGATTACAACACATAGAGCCTCTAAATTCTTGAGTATCTGGGAACTGGGACTTTGAAAATTCTGCCCGGGCCATGATGCTGGGGACAACACCCTGAATTCTGCCTACCCAGCCCCCTCCTAAAGGGCCACATGTTCCATTCATTAGCCAATATTCTTCACATGCCCCACATTCCTTCCTCTATCCTCTCCTCCTTTTCCCTCCCCCTCCAGGACAAAGGTTGAAAAACAACCTCCTCCTCCTTATCTACCTTCTTCCCTCCATTTCCTCCTACCACCCCTGACCATCCTTCCATGCCCCAACCCACATCATGGTCCCATTCTACACATTGGCTGTATCCCCCTGAATACGCCTTAGTCTCTTCTCAAACCTGGTTATGACACTGAAGAGCACTGCAAGATGGTGTATTTTCAGTGAGAAGGCCCCTTGATGTTGGGTGGTCTCAGTCCTTCAGCAGGTAAGCATTGGAATACCCATCCTTTCCTTCTTTTGTGTTGTCTGTCATGTTTGCCTGCCCATCTGGTTAGCAAGACTTTTTTTTTGTTTTGATTTACTTGTCATCTCCATATGAGGGCTGACCACCCAGAAAACAAAACCAAGGATCAGTTCCCAAGTGCCATCCCTCATCTGGAAACCCCATGTGGGCACACAGCTATGGTCTAAAGAGCCACAGAAGTTCCCCACTAATCATAAATAATAAAGGTCCGATGCAACTCTCCTCCCTTGTTGAGTATTGTCTCCCTCCACAAAATAGATGTCCTCTCCACCTACACCCCTTCCGTGTCTGTTCTCTCCTCGACATTTGATGAGGAGACAATTCAAGCCCCACGAAATTTGCTAAGGTGAGTGCGGCCACAATTAAACCCACATGTGCCAAGTCCCCATCAGCTCCACTCCTGCCGTGGGAAGCTATGCCTCCCCTGCAATACTCTTGGAATGAAGGGCCACAAGATCCACTTGTCGCTGTAGGCAGATATTCCCTTGCCTCAGTGTGACCCAGAGGCAGTGCCACCCCTGCCCCTTGCCCTGTCTCGGGTTTCAAAGACCAACAGAAGCTTTTCTGGTCAACCTGAACATAATGTTGTTAACCAGTCTTAGATTCCCACCCCCATGGCTGAACTCTTCCTTATCCAGAAGGCAACTATGTGTCAGGCCTGGATTCACCTTACTTTGAACAGGTGATTACTCTATAGACAATGCAACTAAAGACTTACTTTGGTTGGTATAGATTGGTCAAAGCTATGCTGTAGCCAGTCACCCTTCTTAGCTGAAAATTGATTTACAAGGATCAAGCAGGAGTGCACACATGTATGAACCTCTTAACTAATGCTCCAGTGACCCTTGATATGCTCACTGGAAGAGGTAACTTTGTCCATTTGATCCATCAGTCACAGACTGGCCATCAAGCCCATTGCCTTGCCAACAGGTTTCTAACCTGACCTTCAAAGCTCTTAAGATATGCAGCCCATAGGACTCTTCAGCTTACTTCTGTAATCTTGACCCTGATCCTACCTAGCGCACTCCTCCAATAAATAGATGACCTCCATCTCTGTAGCCCTTCCTTGTATCTATCACAATGGGCCACTTCTTTATTTCTAAACTTCCTTGGTTACCTGGGATATTGCGTTTCACTATCTAAGGCTCATTTATGCTCTCCACTATGCTATATTTGGACTTTCAACTCAGTCCAGAGTCTAAAATCCTCACTTCTGACAGGGGCCATGTCCTGTGGGAACTACCCTACCACAGTGGCTCAGATTCTCTCATTTTGGGGCCTGATGGAATTCTCCCACCCTTAGATCCCTAACTTTGCCCATTGCAACCAAGTCTCTGTACCAGGGAACCAGAGAGACCCCACAGGGCCTCTTACCTACACAGCCACCATCTGCCACCATTTCTCTCTACTGTGAGATGCCCTTCTAATCGCTCACACTCTTGCTTTTCCAGCCCCCATCCAGTGTTATTACCCTTATGCAGATAAAAGGTTGGGAATGTCCACCAAGATTGTAGTTCAACAGATTGGGCCTTCAAATCAGACCAACACTTTTCTTCCCAGATCTGCAGATCTTCCCATGTACTGGTGACAGCCATGTTTTAAAGTCCTAGTAGCAGCAGCTGAACTTACCTAGGAAGCTGTCAAGATCACCCTGTTGCAGCCAATCCCAGTAGACTCCTGCCACCACCTCTCACAACTTCTGAATCATCCTTCTCTCCTTCTTTGGGCTTTAATGAGTCCATTTTTTATTTACTGTTTTTAGAGAACCCCTAAATTACCTTGGCCTCCAGCCCTGCCCTAAACCCTGCAACCCTCCTTCCTGCCTCTTCCTTCTCTGGTACTTTGCAATCCTTCCCAGAGGTTGTAGAGGCCGTAAACTCACCCTGGCCAGGTAATCTAGACCAGCATCTCACAAATCCCCAGCTCACCCTCTTTGTTGATAGAAGGTCTCTTATAGACAGACCAGGAGTGTATGCAGTGCCAAGCAGTGTATGCAGTGGTCACTTCCACTAAAACAGTTGAAGCCATCCACTTGATAATGAGGACATCTTCTCAAAAGGCTAAATTAATCACCTTGACTGGAACACTCCATATAGCCGAGGGACAGTGGGGTAACATTTATGCCAACTCTAAATATGTCTTTTTAATAGCCCATATCCATTCTGTTCTTTGGAGGGAAAGGGGCTTCCTTACTATCAAGAACATGGGGGCATAGTTAATGGACTCCTTATAGCCAAACTCTTGGAGGGCCTCAGCTCCACGCAGAAGTAACCATAGTCAATTACTGGGAAAACCAGTCCTCCTAGAACCAGTGGCCTTGGGCAATGCCAGAGCTGACTCACTAGCCCAGGGTTTGACCTCCAGCTCCTTTGGAAAAAAGGAACACATTTTGGTTTTGAAACCCTCCTATCAGTCCTTTTATGAGCCAGAAGAGAGGGACATACTTCTGAAAAAAGGGACCATGGAGACAAAGGATGATGGTTCTACTTAAATAAGTACTTCATCTTCCCTTAATACATTGTTCGTCATTACACACAACCACCAAACCCTACACATAGGTCCCAAAGCTTTGTTCAGTTTCTTAGAGCCCCGTTTTGACCCTACCCACTTTAAGCTCTTATTTTACAGGTTCACTCCTGCTCGCTGTGTGCTAGAGTCAAGCCACAGGTGTTGCTCAAGATATATCAGCCCCTGTACCATCTTTGAGGACATCAGTCAACCTGGTGAAGATGGGCAGGTGGACTTCACCCACATGGCCACTCATAAAGAACTCTGTTACCTCCTAACTCTTGTTGATACTTCTACAGGATGGACAGAAGCATTTACCATCTCTGGGGAAACAGCAGCTATGGTGGCTCAGACACTCTTGACCACCTCTTGGTCACATCATTCCTCAGTTTTGCTTTCCAAGGATCATTCAAGGGACAGTGGGCCAGCTTTCACTTCCGGGGTCATGGAGCTGGTGTCAGAAGCTCTCCACATTTGCAGGAAACTCCACCTTCCCTACCATCCACAATCATCGGGAAAGATTGAGAGGAACAATAGACTTATTAAGCAAAAATTCATTTAAGCTCCCTATCGAATTCAGAATATCTTGGCTCTCACTTCTTCCCATTGCCCTTACTGGCCTCCAGGATACCACATGCTTTCCTACAGGTCTAAACCCTTTTGAGGTCCTTTATTCAAGTTCCTTCCTCCTCAATCACCACCTCCAAACCCAAACTCCTCCACTGGCTGGGTACCTTCTTACTTCTCCCTTCTGAGATAACCTCTCCATTCACATGCTGACAATTATCTTCCTGCCCCCACACAAATGGGTCCAACTGCCCCAGAGCCTGCCTGACTCTCTCAGATGTAACGAGTTTGAGGTTCTAAGTCTCTCAAGCTCCAATGGGCAGGACCTCACACCATGATCCTCACCACCTCTTCAACCGCCAAATTCCGGGAGCAACAATATTGGTACCTTCTCTCCATGCTGAAGCAGGCATTTATCCAGAATGGAGTGATCTGTCCAACATTTGGGACCCTCCACCTTCCACGGACCAAGATGTCCCCATCAAGGGCCTATATGTTCTTCTGCCTTGCTTATTCATCTTTGTCAGTACAATCATTCCATTCTTCCTGACAATCTCCATTCTTCCCACGACTAACCCCACTGGTAGGCCCAATATATTAATAATCCACTTTTATCCTAGAAACCTACCTTATGAGCTGCCTCAAAGAACAGATGCATACGGTAGATGGCAGCTAAAGAATTCTTCCTCCCTCAAGCAACCTCCCTAGTGTGAACCCACATACTCTTTGACTGACTCCCTGACTCCCCAACCCCATGTTGCCCATCGCTGCAGGAAGTAGTCAGACATGCAGCAGGTGCCCGCATATCTAAAGAGTCTGGACTATTTGGGTAGTGCTCTGCCTCACCACCACCACTTCCCATCATCATTCTAAACCTTTCCCTGTCTCAGAAAGCCCAGAGAAGCTCCCATCCAAAGGGCCTGGGACCACGCCTGCAGGGTATTTAAATGGCCTCTTAAAGAAAGGCCATGTGGTTTTCTAGTTTCTTCTCCCTGTCTCCTCTCTGGGGTCCAGGAGAACATTCAGGAGAGTTTTATTTATTTAGCCTGGACTTTTAATTCTTTACTCAGCTCAGGTTGATTGATTGCATCAGCAGAAGGACTTAATATCAGTATAGAGAAACCTTTCACTGCCTACATAGAAATATTGAAGAAGGATAAAGTTCAGGGAGATTTCTTTTTCTTCAACAACACTAATACTGGTCACTGTCCCAAGCTCCATGGAAATAATAAATAAAGCAAGTGGTCTCTGTTTTCCTAGAGTCTGAATTCCTGACAACATATGAAATTACAGTTAAAATGAGAAATTTTAGAAAGAGGTTTAGGAAGACTTTAGATGGTTCCGGGCTCCCTATGGAAACAGAAACAACAGAGTTCAGATGCATAACTAGAGTGAATATTTATATGCCGCGCACCGCGCCCCTCGTCTGTGCTCTATGCGCTAGAACCCAGTTTGTGAGCTTCGGGCAAGGGGCTGGAGGTTGAGGAACCACACACAGAGACAGACCAACACACGGACCTCCAATCGCTGGTACAAAAGCCCTCCTTTAATAGCACCATGGAGGCTTAAATACCCTGCAGTCAATGGCCAACAGGTGAAAATCCCATCCTCTGATCCTCTAGGCTAGGCACAGCTTCTAGTAACTTCAATTAGAAGGCTCTAGACAGGGAAGAGCAGTTGAAGGCCAGGACTCAATTAGTCCCAACATTAATACATATCTTCTAATATATATATATATATATATATATATATATATATAGAGAGAGAGAGAGAGAGAGAGAGACAGACAGACAGACAGACAGACAGACAGAGACAGAGACAGAGAGACAGAGAGTGACAGAGAGGCAGGGAGACAGAGAGACAGAAACAGAAAGACAGAGAGAGAAATACTTATTATAAGAATCAATTCAGTTGGTGATGAACCTGAGACATTGCTGTATGTGCCACTCTTGAATGTGCTAGGTATCCAGAAAAGCCAAATTTATGATTCAGCTTGAGTCTAAAAACACAAGAACCAGGAAAGTTTGTGGTATAGCTTCAATCTGAGTCTGACAACTGGAAAACTATGGGACTTATGGTATAAGTCCTAAAGCCCCAAACTCCAAAAACTTGGAGCTCTCACATCTGCCTGTGGTCAGGCAGTGGAGAATAGTAAAGGAAAATTTGTTTTTCCTCCAAATTTCTATACCATCTAGACATTGAAGAAATTAAATTATGTCTGTCCAAAGCAGTAAGTGTGGATGTTTTCCAAGAGCAGAAAGTGTTCCAAAGAAGAGACTAGGAATAAAAAAAAATGACACACTCCAACATGATACTCATGATTTCCAACAATTCCACAATCAATATCAACTTAAATGGAAATAAACTCCAAGCAATTCCACGAAAATGGGAACAAGGCAAGGCTTTCCACTATCTCTATACCTATGCAATATATTTTTTACTTGGCATCTTACCTAGAGTAATAAAACAGCTGAAGGTCGAGGGGATACAAATTAGAAAGGCATGACATCAAAGTATCTTTATTTGCAGATGTTATGATAGTATCTACAAACAACCCTAAAATTTCCACCAGGAAATTCCTACAGCTGATCGACACCTTCAGAGAAGAAGCTGGATGCAAAATTAACTCACAAAAATCAGTATCCTTCCTATATATAAATAGCAAATGGATTGAGAAGGAAATTAAGTAAACAATACCTTTCACAACAGTCTCAAGTAATATACTTTGGGTTAGCTCTAATCAAGCAAGTGAAAAGCTTGTATGATAAAAACTTCAAATACTTCAATAGAGAAGTTGAAGAAAATGTCAGAAGATGTAAAGTTCCCTTCTGCTTATGAATCAATAAGATTAACACTCTACAAATGACCCTCCTACAAAAAGCAACTTACAGATTCAATGCAATTGCCATAAAAATCCCAAGACAATTCTTCACAGTATTGGAGGGATAATTTTCAGCTTCACACAAAAACTCAGGATAGCTAAAAGAATACTGAATAATAAAGTAACTGCAGTAGGTATCACTATTCTCAAGTTCAAGTTGTACTGCAGAGGTATAGTCATAAAATCAACATGGTACTAGCTGTTAAGTCAGTGATAAACACAGACAATCCACAGAAGCAAAGAGACTGGGTATAGAGTAAGAGACCAGTGGTGGTAGATAGATCTCCCTAGAGAAGGGAAACAGAGTAGTCATATGGGTGGACAGGTGAGAAGAATGAGAGAATCAAGTGATAAGGGATGTGAGGGAGTCAAGGGGGAAACAGCTAAAATTAGGGCCCCTTGAGAGGTAGAATTGAAACCTAATATAGTAGAAGCTTCCTAAAATGTATACATATATGGAGGCTATCTAAACGGAATTGCCAGAAAATGGGAGAGAGAAGGGCCTAACTGAATGTCTCTTATCACCAAATGAAGCTTCCAGTACCTGGATCGTGTTACATCTAATTGAATCGTTGGCCAAAGTGGCACCATGGAAATTCTCATGAGGCCAAGGCTATTGTTACAACTACAGGTTATTCTCCACAAGCTGACAGCAAGGCCCCATTGCTGTAAACCACAGCTACACAGCTCTTTGAACGTGGAGAAGTTGAACTCGTGCCTACTTAGAGACTTCACTCCTATGTTCTAGAGTCTTGGTACCAGAAAGTAGTCTACACACTACCAGAAGAGAAATCTAAAACCTAAACCAACCACAAACCCTTCATCTCAATGGAAAGAGAAGAGGGAAACTGGCAACAGCATACTAAATCAATAGGAATATCACTGCTGGTTGGAGTCATATTGGCAACCAACCAAGTCCCCAAACCTCATTTGACTTTCATAATGGTGCTAGGGGAAACTCATCTTGCTGTCAGTTTTATTGCTTATAAAATCCTCTTCATTTCAGTTGATACCTATGATTTTCTTCGACCTTAAGCTTTGATTGTATTGTAGGGCTATACTTTTCTTGGTTAGCTATGGAAATACTCCCTGATACATGCCTAATAAGTTAGACATAGCCATAAGCAGAAAATTATATGCTACTTTTTGGAAATAGAATCAAGACTTCATCTTGTGATAGTTCTAAATGTCCAATAAAGAGGATCTTCTCCATGTGGTTTTGGTTATAGGAAGATGTAACATACAACATTCAACATGTGGGTGGTCAAAGAAGGGGAAAAATAAAGGCCGGTTCTGTAATATATTAGGTCATTAACATTTTGTGTTTGAAGAAGTTTCTTAAGAAAAGATAAACAAATGTTCAAATCCAGTGAACAAAGAACCTTTTTGTTAATTTCAGCCACACACACTTAGAATGCACTGTTTAGCATCGTGGAGAAGGTGGAAGATAACACTTTCATGATTTATCCTTCTTTTCCACTAGTAAACAGATATAAAGAGCCCACTGAGACATGATATCCCCAGAGTTCATAATCCTGAATTTCAAGTAAACAAAAACTCATTTTATAGCTTTTCCTGTCTATAGTCTATACAAATGTTCTAAAATATTGAAAGTATATATAATTTTAATTTTGTAGATCCATAGACTTTGAAAGAGGCATGCAGAGAACCTTCACGTCTTTTCAAACAGAGTCAGCCTTTTGGAATTGACATTTGTCTGAGGAAATTACAGTTGAAAATTGTCAAAATACAATATGCAAGTTTTCCCATTGAATTGGCAGCTGATAGGTTTTTTAAATCAAAAACTATTAAAAATTAAGTTGAAATATCATATTTCAGATTCATTCCAATCTTTAAAGTCTTATAAAATTAATTTGTTAAATAGACAAAAAGGACAGAATAAAATTCAATTTAGAGATTTTTCTGATCAATAACATAAATTTACAAATAAATAGATATTCATGGAAATGATTTCACTAACAAGATGTGTTTTCTCCTATATTAATACATGGTGTCTCTGCTTCTAAATATATCACTTAATATGTAAAACACTTGAAGGGAAACTTCCAGCATAATTTGAAAGTCTGCCTTCAAATTCATGTCGGGAAACACTGGAGGTATCCCGTTTTTTCATACATGTGTATACCCTATTCATTATCGGAATCTTTTGAAAAAGAAAACTATAACATGCTTCCATCTTAAAAAGGAAGTCGCACATTTGAAACATTTTACTCCAGTTTAGTCATATTACTGGATTAGTTGCTCTTTGTATTTGCATAAAGATTATATTCATATAGATGCACAAATGAGGACCAAAGCTAAAACAAGACCTAACACATGATATCCAAACAGTGGCTTTGGCTCACATTCAGTCCTTTCTATGCTGTTCCTTATTTCTATTTCAGACATGAGAATATTAACCTGTTAGGTCAAAATGTGAACGCAAGTGAAGGAAGACTTTATCAACTTTTACTCATTTCATAAAGAATTATTTAGTTTTCAGGTAAAATTTATTGTGTAAAAAAATTTAAATAAAAAGTATAGAAAAATAGTCATTTTAAGGAGAAAAAATGTAGTTGTTTAGCCTATGCAGTTTGGATGCTCACCTTACTAGACCTGGATGGAGGTGGGTGGTCCTTGGACTTCCCACAGGACAGGGAACCCTGATTGCTCTTTGGGCTGACGAGGGAGGGAGACTTGATCGGGGGAGGGGGAGGGAAATGGGAGGTGGTGGGGGGGAAGAGGCAGAAATCTTTAAGAAATAAATTAATTATTAATTAAAAAAATAAACTTTTCTAAACTAATGAAAAAAAATAAAATAAAATGATTGTATTGGATGGCCCATTCCCTTGTCAAGTAGTAAGAATAGGATCCAGGCTCTAGGTCCATACTAAGTAATGGAATCTCTAACATGTAGTTAGAATCTAGATTACCATCAAAGCAACTGTAGTTGTTTGTTTGTTTAAAAAATAATTACAGTGGATTATTGCTGCAGCTGAGAGTTTTTTTTAATATTTATTTATTTATTTATTATGTATACAATATTCTGTCTGTGTGTCTGCAGCCAGAAGAGGGCATCAGATCTCAATTCAGATGGTTGTGAGCCACCATGTGGTTGCTGGGAATTGAACTCAGGACCTTTGGAAGAGCAGTCAGTGCTCTTAACCTCTGAGCCATCTCTCCAGCCCCCAGCTGAGAGTTTTTATGTTAATCTTTAAAACTGATATTCTAAGTTGTTTGCATCTTCAAAGAATCCTGATTTATAAAGTCTCTTCGGTTGCTCTGGTTTCTCCTTCAGGCAAGTGGATAATACATAGGATAAAGAGATTTACTGTTTTTCATTTGTTTTAGTCTGGTTTCCCCTCCAGGCAAGCAGATAATACATAGAATGAAGAGATTTATTGTTATTCATATGCTTTAGAGCACTCTTGATTTATTTTTGCTTGGCTAAGGAAGATTCAAGCAGTTTTACAAACTGGAGGACAATGAGTCAAAACCAAAATTCTACAGTTAGAACTTTAACTTTTTCTTCTAAAACCCTATTATTACATAAAAATTCTCTGTTCTGGAAAAAAAAAACAAAAATCATCCCTTCAATCCCTAAGTATATGTGTGGGTTACATTGCTTCTTTGAAATTCAATTTCCACTTACATATGAAACTAGTAGAAGCATCTTGGAAATTTTTCAGCTGCAGAAGAACAGGCACTTACTTCATTCACAATTAGCCATTGGTCATGCAGTGTCTGTGAGGAACCATGTTAGTAAACAGAGAGGGAAAAAAATCACACTTACCTCTCACTCCAGGGAGCCATAAATCAACATTTCTATTTGATGTCACAGAAATTTTTTTTTTTTTTTTTTTTTTGGTTTTTTGAGACAGGGTTTCTCTGTGGCTTTGGAGCCTGTCCTGGAACTAGCTCTTGTAGACCAGGCTGGTCTCGAACTCACAGAGATCCGCCTGCCTCTGCCTCCCAAGTGCTAGGATTAAAGGCGTGGGCCACCATCGCCCGGCGATGTCACAGAAATATTAAGAAACAAAAGATTGAGACGGAAAAATGGGTAAGGACAAAACCCGGGTGACATTACAAGGGGAGTACCTATAGCAGAACAGGAAAACTGTGTCAGAGGGAAGAAAGGTACAGCAGGCATTCGTAAGACATTTGGGCTAGACTAAAGCAAGATGTCTCTTACTTTGCTTCTTCTTGTCATATAGAACAGTATTCTGGGGCTAAAACGGTTTGCAAAATTGCGTCATTTTACTGGAAGTAATTCTCCATCAGATGTTATAATTTGGGGGAAATACGGCTAATCATTTCTCACTTTGAGAACTGGGGAAAGACAAATAGAAGGAGAGCTGGTGAGTGAGTGGTGTGACTCTATATCTCCTTTCTCTGGACATTGGTCTGGAATGTGACAAATGAGTTACATAAATTGAGGAGAATGCAAAAAGAATGAGTTTTGCAGAAGTAATTGGTCTTCAAGGTAACTTGGGGCCAACAAATAATCCCTGCCACCATATCAATGCGGAAGGAATGATTCCATCAAGCAGGGGAAGAAACCAATTCTCATTTTATGAGATCATGCATGACAGACTTGCCATGGGTCTGAGAGGGTGTGGGAAAAACTAAAAGGTACGCAACACTAGCAAGTGAACAAGTGGAGGGGGACAGATGAACAGATCAGAACAAAATGTCACCCTAAATCTGTCTGAATGAACTCAGAATAAATAGGGTACAAGTTAATCAAATGAACATCAGCGATATCATGACGAATGCTCACTCACACTGTCAAAAGTGCTGAGTCTCAGCATGAATCTACAGAAGCCTTTTCTGTTGTCATCACAAGATCTTTAGTATTTCTCTATCATGCATTAAGCAATCTCAGGAAAACCATGGAAAGGTAGGCACAGGTCTGAAAGCCAAGGAGTTTCATTCCAAATTGACTTATTGTAGAAGGAATTCTGATTGGTCTTAATAATACAAACCTGGAGTCAGATATCAGGATGAATGCTAAGAGATCAGAAAAGTACAGGAGCCAGCCATTAAAGTTCTTACCTCTACCAAATCTTCAGGTCGAATAGGCAATCCTTTCTCTAGGAATCCTCAGACTGAATCCTGAGTTCCTGTCTCCTCTGCCATATATTCCTCTCTCCACCCAGCCATATCACTTCCCACCTCTACCTCCATAGTCCTGGGATTAATGGTGTGAGCCACCACCACCTGACTGGTTTTCTTTCACACTGACTCAACCTCATGTAGCCCAGGGTGGCCTTAAGCTCACAGAGATCCATCTGTCTCTGTCTCCTGACAACAAATGAGGACACTAAGAGAGACTTACAAAGATCTAATCTACATGGGAAGTAGAAAGTAGAAAAAGACAAGATCTCCCGAGTAATATCTCCCAAGTAAATTGGGAGCATGGGGACATTGGGGGAGGGTTGAAGGGAGGAGGGGAGAGGCAATAAAAATCAATTAAAAAAACTGCTTGTAGAAAAATAAAGATAGCACTCCAAAGTTAAAAGAACAAAACAAACAAAATAACATGCTCACTACCTCATAATAAGAATAGTTCAACTCATGCAATCTAGAACGATCCATCCAAATCTGGTTTTCATTAATATTTGTGTTTGCTTTTTTTTTTTTTTTTTTTTTTTTTTTTTTTTTTTTTTTTTTTTTTTTTGGTTTTTCGAGACAGGGTTTCTCTGTGGTTTTGGAGCCTGTCCTGGAACTAGCTCTTGTAGACCAGGCTGGTCTCGAACTCACAGAGATCCGCCTGCCTCTGCCTCCCAAGTGCTGGGATTAAAGGCGTGCGCCACCACCGCCCGGCAATATTTGTGTTTGCTAACACATGCTTTAAACCAGGGTTAGTATCTTTGAAATGATTGTAGTAAAAAATGATTTCAGGTTTTTGCAGCTAAAGAAGACGCCATGGCATACAAAGCTACAGGTCTCTATCCTTGTGGAAAGACATGAAACAAACAAATGTCATGAAGGACACCAGCACTGGCTTGGGAAACATTCAACTTTATTTGAACACATGAAAATACTAGATACTTGTAGTCTTCCAACAGTAGACATCAGTAGAGGTGCAGAAGAATAACGAGGGGTTGAAGAGATGGCTCAGCAGTTAAGAGCACTGCCTGCTCTTCCGAAGGTCCTGAGTTCAATTCCCAGCACCCACATGATGGCTCACAACCATCTGTAATGAGGTCTGGTGCCCTCTTTAGGCATACATGCAGATAGAATATTGTATATGTAATAAATAAATAAATAAATATAAAAAAGAATAACAAGGAATTTTTTAATTATTTAAACAACTTTATTTTTTGTTTTTGAAACTATATTTACATAATTCTCCCTCCTCTTTTTCTTTCCAACCCTTCTCATACATAACTGTGCTCTCTTTGAATTTTTTGACCTCTTTTTCATTAATTTGTTGTACATGCGTACATGTGTATACATAGATATTTCCCTAAATAAATAAATACAACCCATTCACTCATACAAACTGAGTTACTGTTGTCTTCGTGTTTTAAGAGGAGGATACACCTCAGTGTATAATAATTGCAAGAGTAATTAAGTTGTATCATAATTACTTAAAAATAATGAGTTTTATTATAACATTTTCACAAATATACATCATGCCCTTTGATCATGCTCTCCAATCACTCTGACTTATTCCTTACAGGCTGGCTCCTTCTTAAAATGAGATTTGTTTTTTCCTATAAAATGGACATTTAACAGCAAGCATATATGACAGAAATTCTAGGGGTTGTTAAATGCAAGGTAGAAATGTAGATAAGAAAGGTTAATGAGAGGCACTCAGTGCATCGATAATCACAGATGAATCTCAGCCATTAAGGGAGCTGACAGGCTTCACGGCTTCCTTTTATCTGACATTTTTACAGTATATGTGATTTTCATATGTTGAACCATCCATCCCTGCAGCTCTGGGATGAAGTCAACTTGATCATGGTGAATGATTTTTTGATGTGTTATTCAATTTGGTGTGCCAGTATTTTATTTTTATTGAGTATATTTATTTATTTTTATGTATAATAAATATTTATTGAGTATATTTGTGTCAGTGCTCATGAGGAAAATTGGCCTGTAATTCTCTTTCAGTTGTATCTTTGTGTGGTTTTGGTACCAGGGTAACTGTAATCTCATAAAAAGAGTTTGACAATGTTCCTTGTATTGTGTGGAAAAACTTGATGAGTATTGGTATTAATGCTTCTTTGAAATTCTGGTAAAATTCTATACTAAAACTCTCTGGCCCTGGGCTTTTTTTGGTGACTTTTGATGACTGTTTCTATTTCCTTAGGGGTTATAGATCTATTTAAATTGTTTATCTGTTCTTGATTTAATTTTGGTATGTGGTATATATTCAGAAAATTGTCCATTTTCTTTAAGTTTTCCAATTTTGTGAAGTACAGGTTTTTGAATTATAACCTGATGACTCTGTGGATTTCCCCTGTGTTGTTATGTCTCCTTTTCATTTCTGATTTTGTTAATTTGCATATTTCCTCTCTGCCTTGGTTAGTTTGGATTAGAGTTTGTGTATCTTGTTGATTTTCTCAAAGAACTAACTCTTTGTCTCATTGATTCTTTCTATTGCTTCCTTTGTTTCTATTTTATTGATTTCAGCCAATTTGATTTGATTATTTCCTGGTGTCTCACCCTCCTGGGTGAGTTTGCTTCTTTTTGTTCTAGAGCTTTCAGATGTGCTGTTACGTCACTTATGTGAGATTTCTCCAGGTTCTGTATGTAGGCACTTAGTGCTTTGAACTTTCCTCTAATCACAGCTTTCAAAGTGCCCCGTGAGTTTGCTATGTTGTGGATTCATTTTCATTGAATTCTAGGAAATTTTAAAGCCTAAATCACATGTTCTACCTATTCCAGAAATGGTTCTAAAACTGCTAACAGCAAGAGACCTTCCTCTCGGCCTTTGAGTGCTAATTATATCAGCAGATTTTTTATCCTTGAATGAAATTAAGTATAATTCCTTTAATATTTTTATTTCCTTGTGGAACTTAACTCATGGAAGAAAGGTCTCAGGCAAAAAAATTTGAAATGTAGCTGGGTTGCTCAAAATGAATAATGTCTGCTGGGTGAGACACTGAGACAAGGCTTTAGTTTGCAGAATAGGAAAGTATTTTGAGAGTCTTGCTGGAAAAGCTGACAGCCTAGCACAAGCAGCCTCCCTTTTAGATAGAGAAATGTGGAGATGAGAACAAAGTGCTAATTTGGCTAGAAAATCAAAACAACAACAACAACAAAAAAAAAACCCCGCTTGTGTAGCCAAGTGAGTTTTATGGGTGAGAATCTCTATTTGATTGCACGTAACTTTCCTCTGTTCTCCCTTGTTGCATAAAACAAAAGTTATGAGTCTTTAAAACATTAAGGCAAACCTCTGATCTTGAATTCAGGGAGAACAGACTCCATGGAAAAGGGCAGGGAAAACATTCTTATTGCTCAATACAGAATGTTATCTTGAAGAGATTAGGAACCAAAAATCAAGTTCACTAGCTCTTGCTTTCATCAGTATAAGTCATTCAAATATGACTGAATCCACTTGTGCAAATGGTAAATTAATTGAGGCTACATTTTCTAATGGCTAACGCATGATGAAGAGAACATTTCAAAATCCTGTGGCTAAAATTGTGGGCTTCGCCGCAAAGTCATCCTTTACATGGATTAATACTAAAAATCAGAAAATACAAAACTGGATTTAAAAATATTAGACAGTATACATTTTTTAACAATTCAAGACTTGACACAAAGTTATTAGCATAAATAGGCAGTTAAGCTGTATAGAAAACTCAGTATCTTAAGTTTGAGGGTTAATTTTATCTCATTTTGAACTTGAACTTGTGCTATTATGAGGAAACATTCAAACATAACTAGAATTCTTACTATGATGGGTATAAAAGAACTCCGACTAGGTTAGAAGCTACAAACATTGTCTCTGGTGCTATTGTAAATGATCTGTGTGCATCTAAATAAGGAGAAAACTCCTGTCCCTATGGTGATGCATTGAAATGGAATTACACCATGAAAGGGTTATTTAAAGGGCAAACCAAATTTTTCCAAGTAATATTTCCAGAGATAATCAACAAATATATTTTGACCTATGGATGCTAATTGCATAAATTCATCTCAAAGATTTTCTTCCTCCTTATTGAAACAATACTGATATAGAAACAGAGGTCTAGTCTTTTAAGATTCAATTCAAAAAAAAATGAAAGCTCTACTTGCAATGGAAAGGGGACTGAAGAACCAGAAATGCTAGTAGACGGGTGTGGTAGACACAGAGTTAAGTGAAGGAAAATGAGTTAATGAACTCCAGGGATGCAATCATATTGCAATATAAAACATTTTCTTGGCTTCTACATAAACTATTGATTTAATAATGCAATAAATGAAGTAATAGGAAAACAGTAAAAATCTGCTAGCAAGTTGTTCAGCATGAACTCTTTATAAAAGCCATTTGTGTGAACGAATGAGCACCATGATGAACAAGTTCATATAATCCAGAGATGCTTTAAATGACCAATTAATGAATTGCAATTATTAGTAAGGGTGATTGCAGCTCTTAGTTAAGTTAAAATAATTCATGGTTTGTTTATGTGTAACATTTTCCTGGTCAATTTAATTGTAACTACCAACTAGATCCTCCGTCAACTAGATCCTAATGTTTATATCCAAAATCAGTCAAGTCCTTTAGATGCGACCTGGGGAAGTTACTCTCTCAATGCATTTGGTGCAATATAAAAGAACTAATCCAAGACATGGGATGGCAGAGAAGGAAAAAGAAATATCATCTATGATGATACACTTGGAAATGGTTGACTCCTCCCTTTAGTCTTGCTTAAAATTGCTATGTTTTTAGCTTGTCAGGCATTCGTGAATTAAATTAAAACAATGAGGAAACCAGACAGCACTGCCACTAAATTCACTAATGGCTTGCCCCAATCATGAAGTTGCCTAAGGACAGAGAAAATCACCTCCTAGCATTCAGAAAGAATTCTTTATTGTATGGAAGACAGGCTAAGAAGTTACAATGCATATAATTATAGTTTTCTTCATTTATTGCCTTTGAAAATAGTTTTATAATGGAAGACATCATAGATTAACATGATCACTTTATGATATTGTAAACTAAAAAAATATTTAATCTAATTAGACCATTTCTAGTGAAGGTTAGCATTTATTATCTCAAAATATTCATGATTAATTTTAAGTCATGAATCTTGTTACAAGAATGGGAATATAGTACAAAATATTATTCTGGAAGTTTTGAAATATGTTGCATTAGTTTCTATGTGTGCAGACTAAGTCCAGTATTACTGACTTTCTCAAAAACAGGATTACTTCAGAAGTAAGGTTTCTAATAAGGCAAAATTCCATGTATCTATAAAAAAGACTGATTATGGTAATAAGAAACATAATTGAAAACATTGCTTAATTTTTCAATCCATGAAATTGCCAAGGAAGACTTTATAGAAAAATATACTTTTGGTATCACCATCCTAAATTTCAAGTTATACTACAGCAATAAGAAACAACATGGTCCTTCCATAAAACAGACATTTGACTGATGGAACAGAATTGAAAACCACATATAAGCCATTAGGTAGGCTTATAGGATTTTGACAAAAGGCCAAGAATACGTTGGTGAAAAGACAGCATCTTCAACAAATGGAGTGGTCAAACTGAGTAACCACATGAAGAAAATTAAACTTGATCCTTGTATCTTACCCTTCATAAAAGTGAACTCCAAATGGAGCAAGGAACAAAACAGAAGATCTGATACCCTGAATTTGATAAAGGAAAAGTTGGGAACATGCTTATCATCAAAGAACGAATTTTCTGAACAGGATCCCGAAGTTCTGGCATTAGGATCGACAATCAACAGAGAGAACCATATGAGACTAAACAGATATATTGTATGAGAGTAAACCACAAAAGGACACTATCATTTAAATAAAGAGATAGTCTATAGAATGGGAGAAAACCCTTAACCACTACATATCTAACATATCTAGTATCTATAATATACAGAGCCTTAAAATACTAAGCATCAAGAAAACAAACATCACCACTCCCAAAATGGGGCATGAACCTAAATAAAAAAATTCTCAAAATATAAATTACAAAAGCTTGAGAATTGCCTTTTTTAAATATTCAGTATCAGAGAAATATAAATTAAAGCTACTTGAGAGTATATCTTACTCTAGTCAGAATAGCTAAGATCAAAACAGACGTGATGACAAACTCTGGTGTGGATGGAGCAGAATAGTTTCACTTATCCATCACTTGCAGGAGTACAGACTGGTGCAGCCACTATGAAAATCAGCACAGAGTTTCCTCAAAAGGCTAGGAAAAGAAAGATAAGCTCATTCAGCTGTGGAACCTGAATGCTGCTTGCAATTGCTAATGACACACCTGTAAAGAAAAGCCCACTGCCTTAATATTAGCCCATGAGAAAAAGCATGAGAAAAAGCAACCACTTTCTTGCTGAATATAAGTTCTTTGCAAGATTAAGCCTATACTTAACATAGTTTTTGAGGCCAATGCCCTGTGTATAGGCAGGTCAAGGGTGTTAGGGCAGAACCTGTTACTCTGTCAATAAGACAGACTATTAAACCAACTCCTAACAATGTCTTGGTATACTCAAAGATTAGTGCCTAACTCAAACCTCACCAAAGAACTTTCTTTTTGAAGTAGGTGACAATTACCACTGACAGCCACAATTTTTTCAAGAAGCAGACAATAAGTGACTCTAGAGTGTTTAGCTCTGAGACTTTAAAATCACACTTACCTCCTCCCAAGGATTAGGGATCAGTATGTGAAAGAGGGGAATGATGACTCTAAGAGCCAGAAGAAGTTGAAGACTAAAAGTAAACATTAGTAAATGTTCCCAGGATGCAATAGGGCAATAAACTCACAGCAATTGCGACAGCGTGCAGTAGACTCAAGCCTATCAAATTTTCAATATGGAAGTGAGAGGTAGACGCCAAGTTCTACCCCTAGCTAAGGAGCTGTTGGTAATTGACAGCTGCCTGGAATGGAAAACTGAGTTTTCTCCAGAATGTGGTTTGTGGTAGGTCTAAAACACCCAGTGGTGGCAAAACACCTAAAAATCTAGAGGCAGCAAAATTGCATTGGATAGGTTTAAAAAGAAATGAAGACACAAAGTTGAAGGGGTGTATCTGGGAGAAGATTGGAGACGTAGGGGGAAGAGATGTGATGAAAATGTAATGTATGGAATTCCCAAAGAATTAATAAAAATATTTTTAGAAAGGAAAAATCATTTTAATGCCTACATATTCAGAAAAAAATATGAGTTTTTATGTAAGGTATTTTAACTGGTAACAAGAAATGAACTTTTTCACTAGTGATCACTTTAAGGTCATTAAAAAATAATGCATAGGTCAATTTATCGCAATAAGAATTTTTTTGAACTTGTCAATCTTAAATGAGAATATTGGTATAAATAGAATACTGTATAGAAGGTGACCTATGTGGATTTTCTATTGCTATGAAGAGACAATTTGACCATAGCAACTCTTTCAAAGGAAACATTTCATTGGGGTGGCTCACTTGTAGTTTTTAGAGGTTCTGTCCATTATCATCATGGTAGGGAGTATGGTGGCAGGCAGGCAGATGTACTGCTGGAGGAATAGCTGGGAGTCCCACATCTGGTAGCCAACAGGAAGTCAACTGCCACCCACACTGACAGACAGCAATAGGGCAAAAGCAGGTGGACCTTGCCATGTTCTGTAGATTTCCTGCTGCAGAGTCACTATGGAGTGGTGCAAATACAGGAAGACCTTGCCATGTTTGTTCCCCTGAAGCTGAGCATCTGCTTTGTAATACAGGAGTCAAGTCACCCTCTGCAGCTAAATTACGGAGCAGTTGTGTTTGTCCACTTTATGTTTCAGTTGGACCATTGGCCAGACTCCAAGAGCTACGCCTACTCAGAGGGAGTAAGGAAGGTCCTGTCTCCCTCACTAACCAGATTTTTTGGCCGGATTTTTCACTGTTCCAGTCTTCATATTCTCTCGCTTTTTTCTTAGCTCTTCAACTTAAATAAAATTTTTAAAAAATTACTTATGTTTCTAGTAATGGTGTTTTTGTGGAATCTATATTGTAGGATTTTTTTCTAGCCTTCAATGCTTGAAAAAAATTATAGAACAAATCCACATATCTATACAATTCATTTGAATGAGGTATTCTATGTCCAATAAACAGACAATGGAACACAAAATGCACAGAGCTTCGTGTTTCTTTTACTTTCTCTTCCCTTCCCTTTCCCTTCTTCTGCCCCACTTCCCTCTCCCTTTCTGTCCTTCTTCCTCTCTTTCTGTCTCCTTCCCCCTTTCGATCTTGCATGATATCTTCTATAAACAGGTCTTACTATGTAATCTCTGCTCTTCTTGAACTTGTGATAGTCCTGCTTTGATGTGTAAAGTTCTGACTTTACAGGTTTAGCCATGTCTAATTTATATTTTCTTTTATAATCTGGGTTATCTGTGTCTTTAGAACAGAGTTTAGTATTTTTCTTGAGTGGATTTTGACTAAGGAGTTTATTTTTCAGTAAGAATTTTTAAATTAACAGTAATAACATCTTTTGTTTTGTATTCGTTACTTTTCAACATCAAATACCCACCATCAATTGAAGTAAATCCCAAGCTGTTGGGATCCTATGCACTTCTCCACCAAACTATTTACAAGATGACATAAACCTCTGTTTATATTCCATTTTAGTGCTTCATAAAAATTTTCAATTCTAAAAAATTCAAAATACCAATTTAGAATTCATATTCAAGTCCATAAAATAAATACTTAAAATGTACAGAGTGTTGGGGGGAAACGGTAGGTTGTCATGTGATAGCCATTCTTCTTGGGCACACCACCTTCCACCCAGAGTTCTTACCAGACCGAAAGAGTAACTGCTTCTAATGTAGGATCAGTATTAAATAAATACGTTCTCAGCCAGCCAAGTATCTGAGAGGTTCAGAAACATTGGCAACCGTTTCGCATTTCTGTTTTCTGACCTGGATTGAACTGGACACATTGAAATAATGTGAGAAAGATTGTTCTTCGCCAGAAGTAGCAGTAAATCTGCCAGCTCTCTAGTGAGCAGGCCTTTCCTCTCTCCGGCTCTGACCATTTGAGAAGTCATGTTTGACCGACCCAATAGTCCGAACTACAAAGCTTTTCAGATGATGGAGATCTTAACTCTTGGAAGAATGGAACAGCTGAAAGGCAGACATTGCCGAGCCGCCAAGGTGAATTGCTATTCCCAGTTCTGGAGATTTTAACAGTCCACACAACGTGCCTTGAGGCTTAGGTCCGAACCAAAGTATGTGATCCAGTCCAGTCAGGGGCACCTCTCAAAGGGTCTCAAGCTGTAGAAGGAACTTTCTTTCACTCACGTTAGTGAGAGAAAGTATATCAATAATTAATTCTCCATGTAAGCCATGGCATCTGAAGCTTATACATTAAGGATTAGCTGAAATTGTTTCATTTCATAATTTATAAGTAACTCTAAACTTTGTTAGTTTTTACCTTGGTCTCCAACGAACAAATATTTCCTTTCTAGAGTTAATTGTTTTACTAATGAAAAACAGAGAATTATTTCTCATCCAAAATTATGTATTATTGTCAACATTTGGAAAGAGTTTTTCTTCTACCTATTTTATCTGATTAAAACCTAACTTCATTTTCATTTGGAACCATGAACCAGATCCGAAAGGTCAAACAGCCCAGAATGTCTTCTGAGGAAAGAAATAACATATTATCCAGATTTCACACAAATATTAGCTCTTGCCTATGTCTATGTCCGCAAGAGGATCACAAACTGAGCTCATTTCTGCTACTTTGGTCACTAGCAAGGAACAGCTGGAGCCTCTCCTCTGTGTGTTCATTTTTACACTGTTAAGAATCACATTCATCTCCCTGTGTTAAACTGAGACTAAACAAGAAAAATTTTTTTGGACTTTCTCATCACTGTATCACAGATTGCAGGATGATAAGTAGACACAACCATCTTGAAAGGACAAGACACTGTGAACAATATACATTTAAAATTATTCTATGGTTCCTGAGGTGCTTTGCTTGGTACTTGTATTCTTGTATTCTAACTAAGAAGGGCATACAACTGATACAATATATTCAAATGAATTGATTTTACTCACTAACAGCAACACTCTTTAAATGTGTTGAAAGGATATATTTTCCCACCACCTAATCACTTGGGTCACATCCCAATCAAGAAGTTTAAATATTTGCATTTGATTAGAACTGATGATCTATTTATTCACACTCCATATCTATTTTCCTGTCTATATATGAGAGGGGTTAAAATGATACCACTGCTCATATAAATTCATTTTAATTAAAGAGATGAAAATTTTTTTAATGGGAAAGCTTGTTTCAGAATCGAATATTGAGGGATGGATTACCATTTTTGTCATGGGAAGTGGTGATATAAAAGACTAAGGGATTAGTATCCAGAAGCAACTGTGTCAGGGTTTTTTTTTTTTTCTTTATTTTTTGTTTCATATAAAGCACTGTATTATGTGACTAAACTGAAAAGCAAGCATGTCAGCCCACTGTGCCTAAATACAGCTATTAATGAACAATATAGTAAATAATAATGTGAAAATGAGTTTTAAAACATTGAGCATGCTATGATGTGGGATTCCCCTATGTATGCTATGAATATGTTTTATTCCCATTGGCTATTAAGGAAGCCGTTTTGGCCAATGGCTTAGTAGAGTAAAGCCAGGCAGGAAATCCAAACAGATGAATAGAGAGAAAGTAGGCAGAGTCAGAGAGATGCCATCTAGCTGCCAAAGCAGAAAGATGCTCGCCACCAGCCAGAACCTTACTGGTAGGTGACAGCCTTGTAGTGATTCTCAGATTAATAGAAATGGGTTAATTTATGATGTAAGTGTTAGCTAGAAATATGCACAGGCTATTGGCCATACAGTGTTGTAATTAGTATAGTTTCTGTGTGATTATTCACATCTAGGAGGCTGGGAAATGAGTGAGCAGCCTCCACTTACAATGCTATCTTCTTCTTAGATAGTATTTAAATGACTATGCTTGACAGGAACAAGTGGCTTAAACTGTAAGAACATTTTTTGCATAGTTATAAAAACCTCAACATTTGGGTAAGAAGGTTAGGGTTCATTCCTTGTGTTCTGACATGTCTTCAGATTTCTTTTCCACCTTCCTTCACAGGATGGGACATAATGAAAGCACACTTCAGAGGAGAAATCAAAGGGAGAAAATGTTAATCTAATGTGAATCTCAAGCTTAATTTTTAGTTTAGAAATAATTTTTCTACATTTTTTTTCTCTGCGCACTCCCATCTGTAAGGTTCCTATTTAATGAAATGGTTTTCTATCAATGAAAAGTAAAATTTCCATGATGGGCAAAAATCAAATACACTCATTTTCTCAGTCCTATTTTCTGGAGACCTACAGACTCATCACTTTAAACAGATTCAGTAGAAAAATACTATTTAGAGAACTGCCATTTTTTAAGTAGCTAAAATATTTAACATTGCAGCAACCCCTCTTCTCAAACTGAATGATTAAACAGACAGCATTTATAGGAAAGCACATATGCTTCAGAAGAACACATCAGAAGCTTTGTTTTTGCATATTTATAAAAACCTCAGCATTTGGGTAAGAAGGTTATGCTTCAGAAGAACACATCAGAAGCTTTGTTTTAAAAGCATAGAGGGATTTTAAAGGAATAGACTCTTTCAAATTGAGGCAATGCTGAAATTCAGACTCAAAAGGTTTCCTGCATCTTCAGAATCCTTGTCAGAAAACTTCACCAAAGACGAAGGCTGTCAGTTCCCATCATCTCAATGATGATTCTGTTCCCAAGCTGATCCCTTTCTGGGACCCTTTATCTCAATCCTCTGCGTGCTTCTTGAGAACAAGACTCATCCAAACCTAAGCTTGTCCTAAAGACAAGAACTCAAGACATAGGTAGAGGTGTCAGCTCCTTAGAGCACAGTACTGACAGCCATAACAAGCATGTGTGTCTCTCTCTCTGAGCCTCATACATCTTAGGTGTAGGTTGAAGACAATGGCAGATACTCCATGCACTGAGTAAAATATCTGTATATGGCAAGACCTAAATAAATGTGTTCATATTAAAAGTGGGCATCAGAGACTTATATAAAAGTAACAACAGAAATTTACTTACATAAAAACGATTCATCTCATGTTTATTGTCTGCCATATTAAATGTTAGAAATTACTATTATCTACTGAGAATCAGAGGAAAATTTTGAGCTCAGATCCTTTTATCCACTCAATAAGCACCGTCAAAACAAGGCGATCTTAAATGCTTAAAGTCTCAGGCTCTAACCCACATAGTTTTCCTTAACAAAATATAACTATTTAAAACAAGTGTAAGCAAGAAAAGCAATTGGCACCAACCCTTTCAAAACGAGATCAAATCATGTCATGTTTTCTCCTACTCAAATCCTTTTATTGGGAGTTGAGAAACAGTTCAAAGGATGAAAGACAGACAATCAGGGGAACTTGAGGTCAGATCTCCAGCACCTAGGAGAAAAGCCAAACATAGCAGCATGGGTCTGTAACCAGGTGCTGAGGGGTGGAGACACGAGGGTCCCTGGTTCCTAAACCCCAGCCAGTCTGATGAAATGGTGGAACTCTCAGAAGTCAATGACAGACTCTGTCTACAATAGGTATAAAGCAATAGCAAAGGGCACCCCATGTCAAACTCTGATTTCCAATGCACCCACATTGATGAGTGGACATACACATATGTGCACATATCAAACACCATACATATGTGCAAAACAAATAATAAAAACAATCTGCAAAATTTCATGGTTCAAACCTCCCTCAACACGAACATATATTCTCTTTCTGATTTTTTTCTTATTTTTCATTCTTATGATTTTTGATTAATCATTTATTCTTTTCATTCCCCCATCACTCCTACAAGGTCTTTTAAGAAAACAATTCAGGATGAAAGAGAAAGAAGCACCTTAACTTCATTATGGTTTTTCATCGCTTAACAATTATCAAGACTAGAGTATAGCGGATGCAATTGGCCCAGAAACCTAAGACTAAAACTGAAATTTGCAGAACCTAAGTCGAGATATCAAAGAACAAGGGAAGAAAGCATAAACTCATATCCTTTGAAAACTAAAAACCAGGGACTAGACATCATTGTTAATTTAAACCAACAACAAATAAATTAGGACAAGAGGAAGCAGAATGTAATATAATCATCTATTTTATTGGAAAAGGTAAATTATTCAATGACATTGTTTTCAGTGTAACTGCTGCAGCATATGTATGTTGATGACGGTCATGTCCCGAATCTTTTTTAGATGGTAGGAAATATCTCTTGGGTTACTTTATAATTAACATAGAAACCATCATCTGTTTTGGATGATACTGGAGACAGAAATTTTAGGTCACTTCCAACTGTGATCTCTTGTCTGGTTCTGAGTGAAATGAGTCATTTCCAAACAATGTTCTCCAAGGCAAACATAGCCCTTCCTGGTGTTGCCTTGTTTTGGTGGTTCCTTTAGAAGCCCAGATTTGGAAAAATCCCTCCTCATCATTTATCTTATCCCCAAACAGTCTTATGATTTGTCTTTACATAGTGAAGTACACAGGTCTCTTTCCCGTTGCTGAACCTTAATTTCTTTTCAACTCAGTCTTCAGGGAGCGTTATTACATCTTAGTTTGTATAATCTACTTCCTGGTCTCATGTAGAGTATGACACTGTTTTAAAAGTTATTTCTCTCTGGAAAACTCCTTTCCATTTTAAAGACCTCAGTTTTTACATAGCAGTTCTTACTGTTATGATAAAACATGGGACAAAAGGAATTTAAAAATGGAAAGGTTTATATTGGCTGGCATGCTGAGATAATAATTTATTATGACAGAGAAGGCATGGCAGAAGGAGTAGGAAGCACTTATTCAAAATTGTGTCAAGGGGCAGGAAGCAGAGGGCAAGAATTTGAGTACCTACTTCATTACATTCTTCTTATTAAAAGCTGGAATAACTATACCCACACTTAGGGGAGGTCTTCCCACCTCAGTTATATGTGGCAAATGGAGTTCATAATACAACAGAAAATAATTCATATGCAAAGAAAATTTATTTTATGAAGGTTTTAAGGAAATGGATAGAATGGAAACAGTCATTTTGAGTGAGGTAACCCAGAAAGAAAAATGTGCTTTATATTGTCTTTTAAAGTGAATGTTAAATTTGAATCATTGTGTGTGTGTGTGTGTGTGCACGTACATGCTTGCATGTGTGTGTGTGTCTGTCTGTCTGTTTAAATTAGAGTGCTCATAGATAACTGGAAACTAGTTAGAGTTTATGGGGAGATTTTCAAGGAAGGGAGCAATAGAATGCAGGTGGTAAGGATAGAAGAAGAGAGATAATAACACAGAAAAATAAAATGGGAATGGAAAGGCAGGATAGGAGAGGAAATGTAGGGAGGGATAATTGACACTGAAGATCTTTGAAAATACCACGTAAAATTCTACTACTGTAGAAGCTTCCTAAACTAACTATATATGCATATATAAAAGAAATTTAAATGTCTTTTCCCTATAATGGGGTATAATACCTCTCCATGACAACATTGGCTACTAAAATAAAAAGTTCAGTGACAGCTATGGAATAACTAATTTCAAGTTGTGGGCAAGTAGACTTTCATAAACATCCTCAAACTTTAAAAGCTATTGCCATTGAATTGACTGTTCTCCATAACTCAATGGTATTGCATGGGTTCTAATTGGTATTAATAACAAAAACTCAGAGACAGATATTAGGGAATGAAAGATGAAAGATCAGAGAAGCAGAACAGCCAGTCACTAGAGATCTTACCTGTATGACTCACAGCCTGAAAAGAGACCAAACTTCTCTCTCCACCCTGGTTTATCACTTCCTCTCTCTGCCTAGCCATATCATTTCCTTTCTGTCTTTACAGACCCCCAGACCTCTATGGTAAACTAGTGGCTAACTCCACTCTCAGATCTTCAGGCAAGCTTTATTGGTTAGGGTACAAAAAAGATTTCAGCACATTTTCCCTTCTTTGACTAAAATAAAAAAGATACAACTAATATAAAAACTATACACAGTAATTACAATAACTATATATAATATATTCTGGCAATAAAAACATAAACAATGCCCTGTCCATAAACAAGTGACAAAATCAGAGAAAATATTCCATATCTATTTATCTTGATGAGTCCAAAAGTTTGTACCTTATTTACTTTCTATTCTAACTTGCATTACTAAAACTATCTTTTAACATCTCTCAACCTTATACACTTCATACCTCTTTTGTGAGTTTCTTTTCTGAATCTGGTTAAAAAAGGAAAGCTATATTTATAACTAAGAATAAAGTGTTCATCAGAGACCCAAGAAGAAAATAATATTGCCCGAGTAAGCAGGAAGAGGAAGCTGATGACTTAGGAAAAAAAAATGTGAGAAATTGCAAAAATAGCTGGCTGCCTGAACAGTCATTCAAAGTTCCTCTGCAGCATGGGGGCATCCATCTTTGACCTACATGCCTAGCATATCTGACACACTTTTCTGTAAAGCAAGATATTCTGAAGGGCTGTCATACCTTGTCTTGGTAAAGTTCCGCAATCCTTATTTTTTATCATGCTTGTCCAATTAGAACAGCATTGTGTCAGCAGTCGAGACAAGAGCACATCTTACACAGTGGCCAACTTTGGCCACTCAAAGTGAACTCCTTATTTAAAATTTCATATGGGAGACCTTGAGCCACTAAGTGACATTCTAAATGGAGCAGTGATTCCCGGAAAGTTGTCAGAAAGGTATTCACCCAGGTAGAGAATGCTGTACACAAACTGCAAATACATCATATTAATTACGATCAGGCTCAGAAATCATGTATAATACTTACAAAACTTATTCCTGTAATAGTTTTATGGCATTAAGTGCTCATTTTGAAGCAGTACCTTGCTTAGCAGAGAAGAGCAGGATGGAATCTAGGAGATATTTTGGCAGGGAACCAGCTATGATCAATGTTCCTTATACCAAGCAAAAAAAAAATATATTATAGTTATTTCCAAATAGTGATTATTGGGCAATTGCTTTTGCTTAACTTAAAGACCAGATTAATTCTCTTTTCCCAATTGATTTTTGCTGCAATTTGCACCACTATATTCCTTTATTTTTCCTAAATTTGTAGCAAAAAAATTCATTAAAGGATATTATGCTAAATTTTACAGGTGGTTCGTCCAATGGAAGAGCTGCATGTGTTGTTAATGATGAAAAGGAAACTTGGAGCATACCCATGGCTCCTTAAAAACAACTTTAGCAGATAAAAACAGGAGAATTAAGAATTGCCACATAACACCTTAAGTCATACACCTTTCATGGATGACTGTGAGCAATGTGTCATTGACAGATTTTAGCATGATGGCACCAAGGTGACCTTTGCTAAAGCAAGGTGGAGAGACCCTTGCACTGAATTATGGAAGAGACCTAACCCCCTATTAGTTTGGGGTTGATGAATTAATGTCTGTGCTTTTTTCACAGGAAGAAAATAAAACTGAATGAGATGACCTCATATACATTCGAGGAATGCCAACCCTGATGACATCACAGTCAGTGATGTCACCATAGGAGAAGCACAAAGAGGTTCCTGAACCTGGAATCCTGACCTCTTTGTACCACCATGCTGAAGGCTGAGAAAATGGATACCTGATCCTCAGGACCAAGCTTAGGACACACACAGCTGGCCTGCTGCCACCGTCCTGTGTTTGTGCAAACCTGGGTTGCGTGGGGACACTTGGGACCCACACCACCATTGAGGCCACTGCTGCTGCTGCTGCTGCTTGCAATCCTGACAACAGCTTGCCTCAGTCTGACAAGGGAAAGAAGACTGTGGCAACGACTGGTGATTTCCAGCCTCTTGATGGACTTGCTATGCAGACTTCCAGACCTAGTGAGTCCTGTTTATGTTGGAGCCAGACCAGAAACGCAGACTGAACATTTGACTGTTTTACTCTTTGGGACGCAGAACTCCTCTTGACAGGATGGTATTCAATCTGCTGTTGAAATATTGGGTCTGAGAACTGAGACCTAAACTTTCCCCTCAGGGATAAAGGACTTACTAGAAGGAGTGTGACACCCCTCTTCAAATATGAGGAGGATAGCCTAAGGGTTTTTGCTGCTGCTTAGAGACTGGAACAATTACTTAAAAATAGCATTGTGGTTGAACTCTCACCCATCAGAGAAAACTTTTCTTGTCTTTTGATTAGAATGGATTTAAGAGAATTGTGACATGACAGATTATATATTTATTGTTAATTTCTACTCTAGAATTATGTTATTGATGTGGTAATGTTTGTAACTGCTTTATTTTACTGTAAGATGTTAAGAAAAGTTTGACATTTCCCATGGGTACTTGGATTTGACATATTTGATAAGAAACTTAGATTTTGATACAACTAAAAAGTGTTAAGAAGCACTCTAGACCAACTGAAGAAAGCACTCCTAACCCAGGTGATCCTTTTTTACTCTAATTAGGAGATTGTAGCCAATAGGAGCATGTTTATTCAGAAAACATTATCTAATTGCAAAACTCTCTTAACAAAATTTGACTCAGAGACACACAACCCAAAAGTATTTTTCTCCCTTAATCCTTTGTTTACAGAGCTTGGTAGTCGCTGATGAGTTTGATCTTTTTCCCTCCTAGGTTCCTAAGGCTTGTATGATTAAAGTGAAGGTACCGAAGATAGGTAAGTCTGGGAAAAGGAAAAGTGTTCACCTAGGGCAGACACAATAATTTGTCCTGCTGCAGAAACACTGGCTTTATTAAAATTAATAAAAAGGGAGGAATTGTGGAGGTTGAGGAATGTGGGTCCATTCCCACTTTGTCTGATGGTCAGAGAGTTTGAAGGTTACTCAAATCGACAACCAGAGTTGCTTGTCTCCACTCAGGATGTGATTGCTTAGTTCTTTTGACATTAAGATAGCTCCATTCAATCCCGACAGGTGGTCAGGATAAGCAAATGCCCTCTTGCTCCCTCTTTTGTAACTGTGAGGTTACCTGGGGAGGGGTAACCTTCAGCATACATGATCTAGAGTACCTTTGTTACCTAGACAACAGAATGCTAATGATTTGATGCTTCAGAGTGATAAAGAAATTGTGTGAGTTATCTTTTGTATGTAATATAGTCTTTTGTTACCCCCCCCCCATTTATCTTGGGAATGAAAGCTGTAGAAAAATAAACATGGGGACTGGAGAGATGGCTCAGTGGTTAAGAGCATTGCCTGCTCTTCCAAAGGTCCTGAGTTCAATTCCCAGCAACCACATAGTGGCTCACAACCATCTGTAATGAGGTCTGGTGCCCTCTTCTGGCCTGCAGGCATATACACAGACAGAATATTGTACTCATCATAAAGAAGAAAGAAAGAAAGAAAGAAAGAAAGAAAGAAAGAAAGAAAGAAAGAAAGAAAGAAAGAAAGAAAGAAAGAAAGAAAGAAAGAAAGAAAGAAAAACATGGGTGATTTGAGGATTTCAGTAATCACTGGGATACCCTCCCAGTATTATTCTATGGTTTCTGCCTTATTGTCTTTATGCATCTTCATATTCTTTACTTATATTTCTAAAATTCCCATGACCCTAATGCCAAATTACCTTTTCATTCTTTACATAATTTTTTCTGGTCTTTGAGTAATATATACTGAACCATTCCCTTCATTATAAGACTGAGTGATTTCAAAGGACAGGGCAACTATCCCTCTGTTTCTATTTCCTAACTTAGCACAATGGGATCATCATTAACTTATTTCTAGCTATTCAGTTTTATTTATATGTTTAATCTGGTTACTCTTTCATACAAATACTTCACTAGCCAATTCCACAGTTGTCCCTGTAGCTCTACAATAGACCACCTGCTCTAGCCTCTCTTTCCTCTCTGCCCCCATTCCCAAGAGCTTGAACTTTCTTCTATAGCCTGCCTGCTTCCCCCCAGACCTTTGTCTCGGTGCCAACACTTAAAGCATTTTTTCAGAAACCCACTCACTACGCAGCCAGGGAATCAGGTAGGTGCAGTCCTCTCTCAATTCTATCATCTAATTCCAATTTCATAGTGGAATCCCAGACCTTTAACAGACGACCTGCAGGTACATATCTTCCCTCTTTTCCTTCATTCCCTGTGTACCTTACAGATCTTCATAGAAGACTTAGTCTCCCTCCCTCCCTCCCAGGGACCCTATCAGCCCCCACTCCACAACAAAACTCTTCAAGCCTATCCTCATTCTTCAACATAATAAAGACAATTTACAAGTACACAGCCAGCATCAATTTAAACAGAGAGTAATTCAAAGCATTTTCACTAAAATTAGAACAAGACAAATTTACCCACTCTCTTCATATGTATTCAGTTTACTACTTGAAGGTTTAGCTAGAGTAATAAGGCAACTTTTAGATTTCATCTTATACTGAACAGAATGGCCAAGATAAATAAAACAAATAACAGCTCATATTGGTGAGGATATAGAATTAGATGGACACTAATTCATCACTGGTGGAAGTGCAAACTTGAAAAGCCACTATGAACTTTGTTGCTGCCATTCCCCAGGAAGCTGAGAATACATAAAACTCAAAATCCATCTATACCACCCATGACACACACCCAATGGGCATTTCATCCAACCACAAGGACACTTGCTCAACCATGTTTGTTGCTGCTCTATTAATAATAGCCAGAAATTAGAAAGAGCCTAGATGTCTATCATCAGATAAATTGATTAATATAGAAAGTGTAGTATAGGTATACAATGATATATTTATCACTCAGCTATTTAAAAACCTGAAATTGTGAAATTTTAAGTAAATAGGTAGAGCTACAAAAAAATCATTCTAAAAGAAATAACACAGACCCAAAAAGATAAACATGTTATATGCTCACTTGTATTTGTATACTAGCTATTAAGTCAGATAAACAGACTACAATTCATGTAACCATAGAAGTTAGGTATAAGGTGAAGGGTTAGTTGGGAGGGAAGGATCTTCCTAGAATGGTACTGTCAAACAATCTTTTTGTGCACTATGAGTATGTATTAATCTCATTGGCTAATAAAAAGCTGGTTGGCTGATAATTGGACAGGAAGAGATTGAGCACAAGAGCTAAACTAGGAGAATTCTGGGAAGAGGAAGGGTGGGGTCACAGAGTTAGTGGCAAATGCAGAGAATCAAAATGAGAATGCTGTACTAGGAAAAGGCACCAAGCCACGTGGATAAGCATAGATAAGAATTGTGGGTTAATTTAAGTGTAAGAATTAACTAGTAATAAGCCTGAGCTATCTGCTGAGCATTTACAAATAATACAAAGTCTCTGGGGTAATTTGGAAATGTTTTGGTGGGATTTCTATGTATGTTAATACATGTATCTCTGGTCAATAAGTGTTCGTTGAGCTTTTTCTTTTTTTTTTCTTCTGTTGTTTTTCTTTGTTTCTCTAGACCTTTTTAACCATATTAGTTATCTAGTTTTTTTCTTCTCTTCCTCTCCCTTTTGTTGGTTTTCGTCTGCTTTCCAAAACTCTCCCATTCTGTTCTCATGTCATTTCCAGAATTAGATTGTATAAGTGAGAGAAAGCTAGCTAATCATGAAATTTTAATTCCCCTTAAATTTGGGAGAAAATTCTAACCATGTGATTTAGTTACCGTATAACTTTGGCAAGTGAGAATTTCTGATTTTTAACTCTAAGTATCTTTAAGTAGAGCTAAAGCTAATTAGATTAGATTCCATAAGGACACAATGTGATGGCATTATAGTCCCTAGCAAAGGCCTTGCTCTAACAATACAAATTGATTTGCCAGCTCTGTGTGCTGATAAGGACACACAGCTGACTTTTCAAGTAGATGACAGAGGTATGTCTTTTGTCTCATGGAAATGACCAACTCTGTACCCATAAACAGCAAAAGCAACACAAATACTGTACCAAATGACACATTTTAAACTATTGCTGCTTTCATAATAGTAGCTGCCAGTTAAGGAATCTTCTGGCTAGGACGTCTTTCCAGCAACTTGTGTTTTATGTAACAAGCCACTGATCCAAGCGTGTTCTTGGCAAGGGTTACCCAGGACTCCTTCCTTACAGGGAAGCTATAACTGCACTATGGCTGGTTTAGTAGTTTTTCTTGCATATAATCTTTAAAACATATTCCAGTGGAATACTTATTGCCACCTCCTTCTCTGAATTTCTTTCTAGGACACACACATACAAAAAAAAAAAGGGCAGAAAGCCATTTTTACTGCCAAACATCCTCTGTGTCTAGAAACTTCCCTTGGCAGTCAAGACAATGGGCTTCCACATCTGATCTGCACACATACTACCTTGCAAACTGCGGAAGCAGCTGCCAGCCCTATGCCTAAGACAGACCAATCTTTGAATATACGAAAGGATAAGAAGTCAGTTGAGAAATGAATCTATTAATATTCGGCGAGCTATCATTTGAAGAAAACGAAATACAATGACTCCTGTTTAATTATGCAGTATATTCTTACATATCATATTTTTTGTCTTCACCAAATTCTTTCAAGTGTCTCTCATCCCACCCCTCCCCAGTCCACATTCATTTTTCCTCTCTTAAAAAAAAAAAAAAGGATAGCCGGGCGGTGGTGGCGCACGCCTTTAATCCCAGCACTCGGGAGGCAGAGGCAGGCGGATCTCTGAGTTCGAGGCCAGCCTGGTCTACAAGAGCTAGTTCCAGGACGGGAACCAAAAGCTATGGAGAAACCTTGTCTTGAAAAATCAAAACAAAAACAAAACAAAACAAAACAAAACAAAAAAAAAAACCATAAAGATACCCCCACGCACAAACACCACAAAACAGAGTTCTTTTTTCTGTTGGCTGACTATTCCTGCACATGCAGCCTACACTTGGGCTGGCTGATAGTTCCAGGGTCACTTTGCTTATTTTCTTCTCCTAGCAACTATCCATTGGCAACACCTTCTTGGTTAGGGGCTGGGCAGTGTTCTCCAGGACCGCAGAAATTCAAAAGAGGCAAAAATCCCAGCAGGGAGAAGAAGTAATCACAAATCCCACTCCTAAACAAAAGAATTTGATTCTTGGGAAAAAAAAAAACCCAAAAAACAAAACTGTGTGTGTTGGGGGAGGGGTGTAGAATGGATGAGTCATTTGTACTTAGTTTCAAGTAACTTGGGAAGGGAAGAAAATTATATCTTTTTTTATTTTTTTTAAACAATCTTTTTTATTTTACCCACCAATCCCAGTTCCCTCTGACTCCCCTCCTCTTATGCCCCCCTCCCCGCCTTCCTCCCACCCCATCTCCTAACCACTCCTCAGAGAGGGTGAGGCCTCCCACTGGGAGCCAACAAAGTCTGTCACTTGAGGCAGGCCTTCCCTCCTGTATCTAGGCTGTGCAAGGAATCCCTCCACAGGGAATGGGCTCCAAAAGGCGAAGTCACATTCTAGGGATAAATACTGGTTCTACTGCGAGTGGACCCTCAAGTCACACAGCTCTCACGCACATTCAGAAGGCCAAGGTCTGCCCTGCGCAGGTTCCACAGCTCTCAGTCTGGAGTCAGTGAGCTCCCACTTCGCTCTAACATCAAATTTCTGTAAGACACTCACCAACTTCCTTTAAAAACAACTACAAAAAGTGTCACACAGTTAAATACTAAGAGTTGATGCTTAGTATTATACGTTTTAATAAGAAAAATGGAAAAATACACTTTTAGGACCTTACCTGAGACCTGCTAGAAATTGTGGTGTTATGCTTTCTACTTCACACAAATTTATTTAGTTTATTCTCTAAAAATCATATGAATATTTGTGGCTCTTATTACATATTTTTTACCCCTAACCTTTAAATTATTATTATTATTATTTGTAAATAGTATTGGAGGTTGTTATACAGTATCTTATTGACATTTTACAAAAAAATAGACATAAGATATTTTGAGTCATTATTATTGACTTTACCATTCTTTCTAAAACTTTTAACAATTTAAAATGGACACAAGTCAAATGGAAAAACAAAAAATACTGTCCTTAAGGAAAAGAGACCTTTTCCAATTCCTTTTATTACCAAACACTTTATATTTTAAATTATTTTTGGTACTTATGAAAACATGCATTCATGCATTCCTCATCATCATTTAAACACTTTCTAGATCCCACCTCATAAGTTGGCAGGGATTTGCATGACTGTGTTTTTGGAAGGAAGTACATGAGCAAAAAGTTGTATTCGGGGATTTGTAGAGTGTTTTTCTTGAACTGAGCTAACAGGTATTTAATGTTAATTAACTCAAGAATGAGTACACATTTCCAACAAAATGAAGGAAATGAAGTACCTGTTCTCCATCCGTCTTATTTCATTGAATTAAGAAAAAAAACAACAGTTTTTCTTCTCTAAGATATTTTGCTTTATCTTTTTCTCATAAAATAATACATTGTATTCTGGTTTCTTAAATTCCTGAACATATTTTCAAATATCTTTTTCTCCAGCTATCACATTAATTAATAATATCAGTGGGCAAATTCAGCAATGTATATGAAAGGTAAATACTCCATCTTTGTCTTATAATTGTCAATGGCTTCCTAATACCACTGTACTAATATGACTTAAGTTTGAAACAATCTTTTTCTTCAACGTAAGTGTTGAAGGTTTGGTCTTCAGTAATGTTGGAAAGAGAATGGATAGAGAGATTAATTAACTGCTGAAGTCATAATGTAATAGTAATACTGGTAAGTATTAGATTCTTACATAAAGTAGTTCATTGAGTGACTTTACATGTATTTGGACAAAACACCTAACAGAAGTAATTTAAGAAAAGGGTTTAATTCAGCTTTCAATTTGAGTATATAGTATATTATGGTGAAGAATTCATGGCAGGAGGGAACTGGCATACCTTGTCAAATCACCTTCATAGCCAGGAAGCACATAGCAATAAATTCTGATGATCAGTTCACATCTCCTTTTTATTTGTTTTAATGATTAGGGTAGGGTTTGTACTTGGTCCCAGTTGGTGAAAGTGTTTGGGAAGAATTAGGAGTGCGGCCTTGTTGAACATATGTCATTGGAAGTGGGCATTTAAGTTTCTAAAGACCACACCATTCTCACTTAGCTCTATCTTTCTGCCTCCTACTTGGAGATAAGGGTGTAATCTTTTGGGTATTTCTCCAGATGGTTTCTTGCCTGATGTCATACTACCGCTGTGATAGTCATGAACTATATCTAAACCTCTGGGACTATGAGCCTCAGTAAAGTGCTTTCTGTTATTAGTTGTGTTTGTTATAGCGTTCTATCACAGAAATAGAAAAATAAGACAAAAATTGTGCTATTGCTATAAAAGATCTGAATGTGTGCTTTATTAGAAAAATGGGAAAGACTTTGGAACATGGGGCTAGAAAATTGGTTGAACTCTATAAGTATGGCTTGATGGATCAATCTAGTAGGATCTTGGAAGACTATAGTGATGACAGTAATGGGTACTATAGAGGTTGAGTTCAAGATGTTTCAAGTGGAAATGATATTAGCAACTGGGCTAGAGACCATTCTTGTAATGTATGGAAAAGAATATGACTTGTTTTTTCACCCCAGATTGTCTTAAGATATGTTTTGAGTTAATTTCATTGGCAGAGGGATATTTCAAGAAAGCTTTATGTTGGCTGTGTCATATGCTTATAAGTGATTAATCTTATGCAAATATACCATGAAAAAGAGCAAGCAGGACACAAAGAAATAAAAACACACTGTTTTAGCTAAAACAGAAAGGGTAATAAAGACCCCTAAAGATAGATTATGCAACATTTTTTTTTATCTTTAAGTTTTTATATGCTAATGGGAAAGGAAGAACAGCTGCAGAGAAACATTGGATAGCAGAAAAAAAAACACTGTTGAAATAAATTAGCCTGTATACGTTAAAGATGTGCTGACCTCAGAATGGAAATCAGGATATGTGTTACATTGGGGAAGAGGTTTTGCTTTTGTTTCCACAGGAGAAGAAAAGCTATGAATATCATCAAAATTGATAAAGATTAGATACAAACAGGAAAGATCCTCTGATTAAGAGAGGTGATAATCCATCAAACAGCATGGCCATTTAAAGTAATTTTACTTATATGACTAGCATATAATGCCTTTAATTTGAACAGACATAACCTGCCCAACAGGAAAACTTCCCAAAGTTAGGGTTGAGGCAGGGTTTTGTTTTCATTTTTCTAGGATAATAAAAGCATCCAACTATGGAATTTAAAGACCATGGGACAAATGAGACATCTGAAGAAGTGTGACTCATTTAGAGGAAATATCCAAAGCAAAAGAGTAAATTGGCCTAATGACATAGCATACTTCCAATAGGGTAAAATCTCATAAATCTTCCCAGATGTTGTTTCTGCTGTTCTCTATGGGTATATAAGGGAATTTTAAAAAATTTTTAATTCAGTTAAAACTTAAAGCTGGCTTTTAAGTTGGAACATGGTTCTTTCTTTCTCCAAAATCTCTTTCTCATATCAGAAAAGCCACCTGGTATGGGACAGAAGAGAAAGCCAAATTAAGAGACTATTCTCTTGCTACTAATCTCAGAAACTTTGGTTTTGTTTTCACTTATTAAAACTTTTCTTAATGCACAAACATTATCTCAAAATTTATAAGATTAATATATATATTAATATATATATATATTTAAACCTCTCATAATATCAATGGTCTTATACATTACTAACTAATTTATCCTTTTTCTCCCCCAACCCTGCAATCCTCTCATATACTCCATATTCCTTTGCTTTCTCAGATTCATGGACTTCCTTTCTTTAATTAATGGTATGTATGTATGTGTGTTTTTGTCTGTGTAATGTGTGTGTACATAACCCAAATACATAAATGCAGCCTACTCAGCTTGTTACCTGTATGTATGTAATTTCAGGATTGAGCACTTGATATTGGATAACCAATTTGTAGGGTTGGTGGTTCTTCCCCAGAACTATTTCTACCACTCTTGGCATCCCTTAATAACCCGTTTTTCTCTATTTAGAATCGAGATCATATTTTAATGAGATAAATGGAATTGTTTGAAAGTGAGACGCAAGTTTCTGTATTTGATTCCAGTGTGCAACCAAATTTGAAAAACAATTTTTCAGAGAGAATAGGGTGAGTTTACTTACTGAAATATTTTTATAATTTTTAATTTGTTAATTGTTACTGTGTGCGTGTATGTTGGGGGCCGCATGTGGAACACAGAGCATGCATAGAGGTCAGAAGAAAACTTTGTGGAGTCCATTTTCTTTCTGTGTTATATGTGAGTCCAGGTGTGAAGCTCACTTGCCAGGTTTGAGCAGTAAGGACTTTTCCATCTGAGCCATCAGGGCCCCACTGATACATCCCAAAAGCCATAGGTAAACTTAAAGAGTTGATAACAATTAAGTTAACTGGTTTGATCAGTTTTAGAATTTCTGAGAGGACAATGATTAATAATTGGGTTCTTTAGTCCCAATAAATTAGAGAATATTTTCCACCCAAAAGGGAAATTAAATCTGTCTTTGTCAGTGTTCTATCATTGTGAAGGAACAGTATGATCATGGCAACTATTGTAAAAGGAAGCATTTACCCGGGGCACGCTTGTGGCTTTAGAGGTTTAGTCCATTATCATAATGGCCATGCAGGCCAGTATGGCGAGGAAAAGGTAGCTGAGAACTGCATCCTGACCTATAGGCAGAGAGAAACTTTTGTCTTAGCATGGATTTTTGAAACTTCAAAGCCCACCCCAGTAATACACTTCCTCCAACAAGGCCACACCTCCTGATACTTTAAAAAAAAAAAAAAAGTACCACTTTTTAATGACTGAACATTTAAATCTCTGAGCCTATAGGAACCATTCTTATTTAAACCACCACAAAAATGTTTCTCACAGTTCTATGATAGGACAAAATGTATATCAAACAGCAAGAAAGTTTCCTTGTATTTGGAGGTCTCTATCCACAAATGAACTGAGTATATCAGTCCCTCATCTATTTTTTTTCTTTTTTTCTTTTTTTTTTTTTTTTTTTTTTTTTTGGTTTTTCGAGACAGGGTTTCCCTGTGGTTTTGGAGCCTGTCCTGGAACTAGCTCCTGTAGACCAGGCTGGTCTCGAACTCACAGAGATCCGCCTGCCTCTGCCTCCTGAGTGCTGGGATTAAAGGCGTGCGCCACCACCGCCCGGCTTCAGTCCCGCATCTATTAACATGCCCAGATTAGATGAGATCTGATCTTTTCAGTCCAGCCCAATAATGCTATCTAGTAACTGCTTTAATAAGTGCATTGGGTTATTACTTTAAATATTTTTTAAAATATATAACTTTTCATTTGAGAAAGTATACTTTATAATTATGTTTAGATAGGCCCTTGGTAAAGATAAAAATCCTTTATTTTGTACTTAAGAACTCTACTAAGTTAGAAAAATAAATCTAGTCTTCTTAGTTTTGATGGAAAGTTTTTCTTGGCTCAAGTTCTTTGAAGTTGAATCCAGATACCAAGATTATTGCACATAGTCGACAGAAATAATTCCAACAATGTTGGCTGCAGGGTTCTGTGAATCATATTTAATGGAAACATGTTGACTTCAAGAAATCTTTGAAAGCTAAAGAGAACTATAACAATTAATTCTAACTGTCTCAGATCTATGAAGAAAACTGAACCTGAGCATTCTGGTACTCTAGTAGAAATATAGTTGAGAACCTTACACGATTTCTGATGATAGAACTCTTTCCAATTTTCAATATATTGTTTCAAGGCATTAAGTTTGTTTCAATTTGTTGCACAGGACTTGAAAACTAACAAAAATTACATCGACCCCAATTTTCTCCATGTAAAATCACTAATTTAGGTGATTACTACACAGAAAATTGCTATTAAAATGAATAAAATATATTTTCCATGTAAGAGTCTGATATGGCATTCATTCAACCTTTCTCTGGGCAAACATTTTCAAACTTATTCCCTAAAAGGATAAAATATTCTGCTTCAAAGACAATGCCAAAACTCCTTTCCTGATACAATTTTGTGCTAAATAACGCTCACTAGTAAATTTGTTCTTTTTCCTCATTTCTATACAATGGTAATTATTATAACTACTGTATATAGCTGCTGCTCTTAACCTTTATTGAGTACTTACAGTAACAAAATGAACGAATACAGCATTGCTTAATTTAATATGACCAACAATAAAAGATGTGCAAACCAGCGTTATATCTGGAAAACATCATACACGTATCAAAAGTATCATACACATTGTACATACATTTTATTTGATAAACTTATGAATGTAATCTTACCTTTGATGATAAACTAGTAAATGTATAATTTTTAGGTATGACACACACGAGAACTAGACAGTTGAAGGGAATGGTAGGATGCTGCAATGTAGTTTTTTTCCTCTGCGACAGACGTGGCTATCACTATCATGAAAGAGAGATTGCTCTGGCGACCTCAGGTATCTTTGACTCTTCTCCCTACTGGCTTAGTTATGGACTAAGAGAAAAGAGTATACTGACATGTTGGAAACTGTACTGGCTGATTTTGTGTGTCAACTTGACACAAGCTAGAGTCATCAGAGAAGAAGATACCTCAGTTAAAAAAATGCCTCCATAAGATCTGCCTATAAGTTCATTATATACAAATACAGAGGTCCTGTTTGGTGAATGAGGGTGCTGTGCTGAAGGCCATTGTATCTTCCAAAGTACGGACTTACCTTCCACTTTTGGGAGATTACCTAGGGCAATAGTTTATTTATTCTGGGAGATGTTGTCAACCCAGCAAACTCATAAGAGGACTTTTATGTCTGGAATTGGGATTTTGGTTAGGTGGCCTTCAACTCTTAGAAGGAAAACAATCAGCCCAGATTTTAAAAGTTCATTAAAACTCTATGTGTATATTTATATGTGAAATTGCATGTGTTATAGGGTGGTTGTGTTAAATAGTTAATAGTATGATTCCTGTGTCTTTTTCAGACATCCTTATTGTTCTTTTGCCCTACTCTGACTTTTTTTGGTATTTGCCCTTCCCCCAAAGAGCCTCCTTTTCCTGGACACTGATGCAGGCAATAATAATTAATGAAGAAAAGACTGTATAAATTTGTAGTAGATGGAGAAGGGGTGTATGTACGAGTATGGAGGGATGAAAAGGAAGGGAGAGATGTAACTTATAATCTGAAAAAAACTGAGAAAGTACAATATTCTACTGCAAAAATATGAGGCTCAGGTACATCACACCTTACACATTGTTAACTCGAAATAGGTCAAAGATCACCTTTTCACCTGTCAGATCCAATGGAAGCTCCAGTACCTCAACCCCAAAAGACAGTGCAAATATTCGGCAATGGGCTCAACCTGCATAGAGGAAGGTTTCTGATGCTCAGGAGCTTGTGAACCTGGTTCCTATCTACCCTTACCTTTGGCAGAAGACACCTGTGGTGCCTATCAGCATATCAAAGCTCATGCTGGCCTCCAGGCTTCTTCAGTATCACAGTGTTTCAACGTCTGTGGTAACATTCTAAACCTTCTCACCTCCCTCCTACACTAAACTCCATCATGCTCCCCTCACCCCCTCACCCCCTCACCCTCCCACCCCCTTCGCTGCAGCTACTCTTGTCTTTTCAATCCTGCTATTGTTAATATGCTCTCTGGCTCTTCTTCTGGCTCTCTGCCTGTATATCTCTCTGTCTACCTCTCTTTCTCTTTCTTTGTCTCTGCCTCTATCTCTCTGTGTCTTTGTCTGTCTGTCTGTCTGTCTGTCTGTCTGTCTCTCTCTCTGTGTGTGTGTGTGTGTGTGTGTGCTCTCTGCCCTTGTCTGAAAAAAATCCACCTGTGGCTAAATTAGAGGCTTTAGATTAATAGCCTTGGCAGAGGAGATTTCAAGACACCTTAGTATTATTGACTGTGTTTTGTGGTTATTAGTAATTAGGAGTTGGATATTGAAAGAGCACTTGATGTCAGATCTGGAGATGCAGGACTTGGACTTTGCCTTGTTGACTTTTGGTATTTTCTCGCTATGTTCCATTTCCCTCCTGTGAAGTAATAATGTATATTCCGTGCCATCCAACACTGGAAGTATTGTGAGGTATTCATGTCACTGTCGCACCAGTGGGCATATCTTGTCAAGACAGCCATTACTGTAGTTGTGAGGTTTGAATCTGGATAAGATTGATGATTACTATTTTCTTCTGCTAGCATGCATAGCACCTTCCAGAATGATGAAAGCAAACTGGTAAGGATGAAACTTTCTGAACAGGACCCCGTTAATTCAGATATTAAGACCAACATACTATCAATGGGACCTCATAAACAAGCTTCTTTACAGCAAAGAACACTACCACTCTAGTGATAAGGTAGATTATAGAATAGGAAAATATTTACAAGCTACATATGTGACAGAGGTTACTATCTAGAACATATAAGAAATTCAAAATACTAAACATCAAGAAAACAAATAACCTAGTTAAAAGTAACCTAAATAAATCTAAACAGGGAGTTCTTATAATATGAAATATAAATAGCTAAAAAAATTTTCTTAAATATTCAGTATCTTTAACCATCAGACAAATCCAATTTAAAACTACTTTGAGATTTTATCTTACCTGAGCCAATGGCTATTATAAAAACATGAATGCTGGCTGGATGTGGGGAAAAGGAAGCACTTATTCTATTCAATGCTGTTGGAAGTAGTGGTATAGCTACTATGGAAATCAATATGGAAAGTCCACAAGTAGCTTGGCCAGCTAGGTGGTGGTAGCACATGCCTTTAATCCTAGCACTTAGGAGGCAGAGACATGTGGATCTCTGTGAGTTAGAGGCCAGCCTGGTATGTGGAGCTAGTTTTAGGACAGGCTCCAAAGCTACACAGAGAGACCTGGTCTCTAAAAATCAATAAGAAAAAAAGAAGGAAAAAAACCCACATGGCCTAGATCTATCACATCATTCAACTCTGCCACTCTTGGGCTTATACCAAAAGGACCTCATATCCTACCTTAAAGACACCTGCTCATATCCATTCACTGCTGCTCTGTTCACAATAGAGTAAACAGAAATAACCTAGATTTCCATCAGTTGATGAATGGATAAGGAAATGAGGTATATTTACACAGTAGAAAATTATTCAGCTATTAATACAATTAAATTGTGAAATTCTCAAATAAATGGATGGATCTGGAGACAGCCATCCAGAATGAGATAACCAGGATCCAGAAAGACAACACTCTATGCTTCTCTCTTTGGGATTCTTCAAATATTCTACATTCTAAGTCCAGCCAATGAATTGTTTTATTTTCTTTTTAGTGATACCATAAATGCTTTTTGTGAACTGAAAGTTATTATTAAACACTGTTAGTGTATAGAAGAGTAAGTTACTTGTGCCCTCTGTGGCTTTAAACACTGAAACTAGGAGTTAACAATTGACAAGCAACGAACTAAAGTTTGTTGTTTCCCTTATTAATTGAAATATGCTATCTCTGGGCTCTGATAGCTTGTGATTCATGAGAAAACTGATACGAGAAATGGAAAAGATGAAAACTGTGCTTTAAAACATGAGACTTTTATTAAAACCCAATTACACATAGCTCATGTTCCCATGAACTACAGCTCCAGGGGAGAATGTGGGAAAGCCAAGCATTGGTTGAGACTATTAGTCACCAGAAGACAGCTTTGCAATACATTGACTGAAAACACATAAACTCAGGGAAAAATTACAGAGTGTTCAAAATAAACGACAAAAGAAGCAAAGTGGGTCCAGGAATTACTTTTTCAACCTAAACAATAAAAGTAAGATTAAGCAATGCTTTGGGAGACAAAATTCAACTAAACCCTTGAAACTGCCTCAGAGCGTGGAGCAAATTAGGGGTATAAAATCAGTCACCCGGCTCAGGCTTGGCTAGTTTAAACAAATGACTCATTACATGCAGTGTCTCAAAGAACCTAAACTCCAGAAGAGAGAGTAGAATCAGAAGAGAGGATATGAATACCAGAACAAAAGAATCTGGGAGTGTAGAACACTTCCTTAAAAATAATCCCAAATTCTTTGTTAGTCCAACAAATTACATTTACATTACAATTAGATATTAATTTTACAGAAAATTTTGAGAGAAAAGGACTTCCCAAGGAGTCAGCAGCTGGTTCTTTTAGACACTAAGTGATCTTTCCATATTCAACCATGTGTCAGCAGGAAACGGGTTAAGAGATCAACACTGAATATATTCCCCTGTATCCACTTAAGACGAGGCAAAAAGTATATTGAAAAGAAGTGTTTTTTCCAGAGGTTAGAACAACAAAGGAGTTCTTTCCGAGGCAAGGAGTTAGGGTATAACTAAGGAGCATTCCATGGCTGTGGGGTAGAAACCTCATAATTTCTTCCCAGTGGGGTTTAGCAGGCTGTGACTCACAGTCAGCAGGCAATCCCCCTTTCTTTCCCGTTTGGAATGAGACTGTTCCCTAGTTTCCTTTCTCACCATTGCACATCATCTGCATTTGTGCAGCTGGTTAGATAGTGGTACATTTCAGCTCATTCCCAAGCCCTGTTCTCCAGATAAGGCTAAGCCACACTGAGACTTGAAGATACAGTGAGCATCAGAGGCCTTTAAGTCCTGTGCACTTTGAAGTGGTGCTGAGTATGTTTTTCTATGGGAGAGATCAGAATAGTTTGCAATCCAAAAGGCAGACTCTGGTAGATAGAAGTCATATTTTCAATTAGTGCTCAGCATTCTTCTTGTGTTTAAACCTAGTCCCAGGACTTTCGTTGGTAAATAAAATGTGAGCAGAAGTGATATGTCACCTGAACATTGGAACTATTCTGCATCTATTATTACCTTACTACTGTTAAATCTCAACTCTCCTGTCCAAGTGGTGTGTCCAGGGTCACTCCAGTGACCAGTCTCAAGCTTAGAAATAGATATATTAAATGAGTGAAATATAGGAAGTTTGCTTTTACATTGCAAATTACCATAATCATTGCACCAAATAAGCAACATTTGACAGTTTGTCAGGTTTAAATTCAATGGCTTTATGAATAAATAAAAAGGCCCGGGTGTGTAAGAGCTTCAGAGAGAAAAACAACTTAGCTTTCATGTCCCCTCCTAGGACAGGAGCTAGGAAGTCTAGCAATATTTGGTTTCTGAATCCTCCCACTTTATGAGTGGCTCGAGACAGTCCTAATCAATCCTCACCAGCTCCAGACACTAAGCACATTGTTCATCCAACATGGAACACAATAGTCAGGGAAGAGGGATAGATAAATATGATGCTAGCCTTTGGAGTCGGTAGAAGTCACGTGTGTCCTTTGGTTTGGGAATATTGGAGAAAAACATGTGGAATATGAAAAAATATGATGAATTTTACATTTCCAGAATGGAGATTCCAAAAAATTTCTGCATTAGTCTCTTTCTTAACCTCTGTTATGTTTTTTTTTAATATTCTCTTCTATGAATACCTTTGAGAAGATACTTTTCAAGCCACAAGACATGACATCAGGGGAGAATGCATACTGGTATTTTTTTTTAGGGCAGTTTACCTCAGGAAGCCATATTTCAAGATGTCTAATATCCATATTACGCAGGTGTCAGAATATCATTTCCGAAGTTGGAAATTGGTATGTGTCCAATAGCAAATTAACAAATACCTGTGTATGAATGGCATTATGTCCAGGGACATCTCATCTCAGTGTTAAAGGGACTACATACAGATTTTGATAAATTTAAATTTAAAAGTACAAAGCTAAAAGTTGCCAGTCCAAAATATTCCATGCAAAGTAGCACTCACTGTCCATGGAGAAGCCTTTAGATTCTCTGGAGAAATCTGTCCCCAGGGACAGACCACTCTCTGAGTCCTTTTTTCCGTGGCTGTGATGAAAGTCAGCTGGGCCACTAACGACCTCCTCTGAAAGCTGGCAAGTGGAAAGGGGATTGCTGTAACTGAATTCCCCATCCCCACCCTCACTCCACTGCCCTCAGTGAATCTGGCTGTCTGGGAAGACAAAAGTGAGCAGACAGAAAGTTCAACATCGCGTCTCCAACCCTGCCAAAACCGACTTTATTTAATGTAGACAGTGAGTTTCCACCCACGGCTTCCATCTCCTCTCGGTGTTCCAGTCCCGTTGGCTCATGAATAATCTTTTCCTGTGGATAACTGCCAGTTACTTGATTATTATATTTTCCTTTCTAACTTTGAACTTGAATTATCATTTGCTGGCTGAAAGTCTTCCAGAAGTGTCCGCAAATGAAGTTTAGCTCTTATGTTTTCATCTTGTGTTTCTTGTGTAAAACTTAATGATAAAAACTCATTTAACACTGAGGTGACATTAAATGATCAAATCAAGCTGTGCGTTCTCTTGGCACAGGAGGGGAATTGCTGCCGAAGGGGATATGGCCTATCTGTGCTGCTGTGTGTTTTTCAAGCCTTGAACTCTGAGACCTTAATTATCTTTCTAAAAATTCACATTTAATATCTTATAATGTTTATTATAATGGTTATATAGAGCCCATCTTTCCTTTCTAGTAGGTTTTCTTAGCATTGGTCTTGATAGCTCACCTCCCTGGGTAGAAAACACCCCATATAATTCAATATGGTTCTGACTAGACAAATATGGAATGAAAACATTAGTCCCTTTTTCTAAAAAAGTCTTGTTGTTATAAAAAACATGGTAAGAATATGGCAGGGGTGGTAAGCAATTCAAACACTCAATGTCATTATCCAAAAGGTGATAGCACACTAATGTCCTTTAATTCCCAACCTCCATGAAAAACTGTAAAAATACAATTAAGGTTTATTTACCTAGACCATAAGAAGTTTATCAGATGGTGAATTTCAAACTTTTAAACTATATTTAATTAGAAAGCAATTGTTCACTCCAAATCTCATGATGGGTTAGTAAACTGTTCATTTCCTCACGTGTCTTCATGCATATTTATTCATGGCTATGAAAAAATCCAACTAATTGAGAGAGGACTATCAATGTGTTTTACTAAGTAAAAAAAAAAAAACTTGAAATATTCAATAGTCAGTTTCTTAAGGACAAGCAATACCCCCACAAACACTCTTTGTATTGTGTTCTTACGACACATACTCTATTCAATTCCCATGTAGCATGACAGCATGACAGGTGCCAAATGAGGTCACCGGCGGACTGAGAACTAGCTAGTTGTGCATATTGGCAGCAGTATACATGTTGTCTGAATGGAATAAATGAGAAGGGAATGTATTTTCATCCAGAACATCACTTTCAAACTCAGCCTTTGGCGATAATGGCAACTGAGTAGGAAGGACATTTGCATGGCTTTCTTCTGATGGCTGCCTTTCAGCATTGCAAGACGATCTACACGCTTCAAAATAAATAACTCAATTTTACAGCATTAGAGAAATCCGAACAGAATACTTACATGGATAAATAAATATCTAAGAGAAATGCTATGGTTTTCAATAGAGAATGATGATATTGACTTAGTAATGATAATGTTTTATTTGTCAAACTTCTGAAAAAAGTTCTTAGCAAAGTGCAGTTGCTTAAAGAAGAATTTATTCTGATTGAACGGTAGCAGGATATTTTATAAACAACAAGCACTTCTTTCTATCAAAATTACGAAGCAATGACAATAGTTATAAAGCTCCTTACTCCTGAGGAAATTAAAATATTTTAAATAATGTCAAATATTTGTCATTTTGGTTACTTTTCCCCTTAACTCACAAACTTCAATTTGAGGTAAGGAGCTTAATCTGGTCAAATATTGTATGGAGAGTCTCATGAGAGTCAAATAAAACTGCCTTTCTATATATTCACTTATGATCTATTCAAGTTCAAATTGGTTTGCATTGATTTGTAAGTTCCCAGCAAAAAAGACAATGCTTATACTGATTGTGATAGGGAGTTTGTATCCATTTCAATCGTTCCTATAACATATATGCATTTATTGTTTTCTGATTTTGCAGATCAAAAGTTCCCAATGGGTCACGGGTTCAAATACAGTTGTGAAAAGACTGAGACTCATTCAGAATCTTCTAGAATAAACTGTGCCTTGGTTGTATCCAACTTTTAGATCCTTTCCAAATTATTTGTTGATGATTCCATTTGCCTGCGAGTTAGTAACAACAGGTGGAACCTTTCTCAATCAGGACACTTAAATACCAATTCCCCTCCATTTACAATTGCCCCTCCCTTGCAATTAATTTATCACCAATCACACAATCAGGAAAATCTCCTGATTTTGAAGTCAGCTCTTTAGCATCCTTGATTATATCTCCCTCATTAATTCTTTTTACTATGAAGCTAACACATTGCTAAATTCCAGGAATTAGAGTTTATATATCTGCAATCTATCATTTCACTACTTGCCAGAGAGATTTTTACACAATCATGGAATAGAGCATCTTAGACGGATGATTTTAAACAGAGTTCCTTGGAATTTTCTAACAACTAGAAACTCTTACTCCTTTTTCTGAGGCCATATTATCACTGTGTGAAGGATTTTCTTGGGGGAAAATAACTTTAAAATATTTTTTCTCAAAAGAAAGAATCTAAGAATTTGCTTCCTCATACAATTTGAAAGCTTTTAGGCAACAGTTGGAGAGTATCCATATATTGGAAACAGCATGCAGAGCAACATCATTAGGAAAACACAAACTAAAGCCACAGTTAGTTACAACATGTTGAATGGATTTTGCAAACAAAAGGATAATAAGTGTTATTAGAAATATGGAGTCAGGGAACACTGATATAACATTGATGAGAACACGAATTACTGTAGTCATAGTTAGTCAAGACATTAAAAATAGAACTTCCATCTAATCTACTAATTCTACTTTTGGCTATATATTCAGAAAATATAGTCAGTATGTTAACTATACTGAAAATGCCTGCATTCCTATGTTTTTTGTTTGTTTGTTTGTTTGCAGTGCTAATCACATAATCTAAGCCTTGGACACAGTTTTGGTACATCAGTGGTTGAGTGGATTAAACATCCCAAAGGCATGTACGTGATGTTTAATCTTCCTTGTTCTTGAGAAGCCCAGAGTGGGAGAGGAATGTGCTTGTATGTTTTTTCTACATTTAAGTCTCTAAAGTGGTTCTGTCTTCTTATTTCTTTAATTGCTCTGAATCACTCTGTGTTTTAATTCGATGCACTATGTTCCAATAGAGCAGAAATAATTCCTTTGCGATTCTAAATGTCCTTCATAGTTTTGTTGTTGTTAACAAAAAAGACCATGTTCTTAACAAGTTTCAAGTTTATTGGTTTTCTAACAAAACTGATTTCTGTGTTACTCAAGGATATACCTTCAGCATATAGAGCAGCCTCCACCCCTACCACACGCAGCCCTCATTGCTGTCGGTGTAGTTTATCACTTCTCATTGGTCTGCCATCCCTCTTGGACGTGCCCTGGAGAATGAGGATCTTATTTCTATCAATATACATAAATCTATTGTTTGTGGGGTCTGGCCCAGAAATTGAACAGAGTCCACTATGCCATAGACATAGACATGTAAAGACTAGAGAATGAAGCTCACAAACTATTGATAAATTGGGTTTATATCCTGGATCATTAACAAATTTATTAATTAATAAAGTCATTTTTGATAAATTCATGTCACCAATAAAAATAATTAAAATATGTAATGCTATCATTATTTATTCCTGGAAGTTAAATAATATCAAGGGAACAGCATTGGATCATTATATTACATTTAGACATCTGTCAGTGCTCTGATATTTTAATCAAAAATAAAGCCCAGATATATTTTCTTTTTTATACTTATGCATCAGCACAATATTAAGTGTAAAATTAAATCTAATTATAAAACAAAAATATCATTTACATTAAAGTAAAATTTCCTCCTCTTATTGAAAATCGATTCTTTTCTCATGTATTATATCTGATTACAGGTTTCCTAACTTCTACTCCTTCCAATTCCTCCTCACTTCCTCTCTCATCTAAAACCACTCTCTTTCTGTCTCTCCTTAAAAAGGAACAGGCTTCTAAGAGATAACAGCAAAACACAACAAAATAAAATAAGATCAAATAAAAATCATCACAGGGCAGTTGGTCATGGCAAACCAAGAGAAGAAAAAGAGTCTAAGATAAGGGGCAAGAACCCAAACCCCACCCATTCACATTCTCCGCAGTCCCATAAAAATACTAAACTGAAAATTGTAACAAATATGCAGAGAATCTGGTACAAGCTTGCTTGCTGCTTGAGTGTCTATGAGGCCATAGGACATTTGCTCAGTTGTTTAGAGGAACTTGTTTTCTTGGTGTCCGCTATTCACTCTGACTCTTCCAGTCTTTTTGCCTTCTCTTCTACGGTTTCCGTGAGCTTTAAGGTGAGGGATTTGGTGGAGACATTCCATGTGCAATTGTGTGTTCCAAGGTTTCTCTCTCTCTTTGTGTAATGTGTTCACGTCTGTTGCTAGAGGAGACTTCTTTGATGATGGCTGAATAAGGCACCGTTCTATGAATAAAGCAGGATAAGGGCTTTGTTTTATTGCTACCTTTTTAAAATTAATTAATTAAGTAAGTAATTTTTTTACTGACAGTATTTGGGTTTATCCTAAATCTCTGGGCTATTATGAGGGTGTTAGACAGGGAAACAGTGTGTGAAGAGGGGAGAATGAAAACTGAGTTCAGATTGACTTTGTCAGTCTCGACCATCAAAGCTTCTAGAGAATCTGATGCCAGGCAGTTTAAACTTCCGGCATAACCAAACCCAGTATAATTTGGGGGAAAAAGGTTTCCCAACATAATACAATCCCCAGTGCAAATGGAGGCATAATCACATCTAAACTCAACTCATGGCACATATAATTTCTTCCAAGAAGATGGGTTCTAGCCATATGCTATCTGTACTATATTAGCTTTAGGACCTACAAAAGCATCATACAGATAGTGTAGAAGTCATTTAGGCTTTTACTCATCTATAGTCTTGGCTCTGGGAGCTTAAGGGAGCTTCTGGCTATACAGAAAATATAAGGGTCTTTTAGACAATTAGATGTCTCCAGTCCTGGTTCTAGAAGCTTGATATGGCTTGGTCCCACAGATAATGAGGATAACCAGGCTGTTAAGCACCTCAAATTCCCAGTTTTCTTGGTAAAAATTCAAGTTTTATGTCCATTCCTTTGAGAGAACAGTCCTGTATGCTTAACCATTCCTGGTTTACTGGATATCTGAGGGTACGATATCTTTGTGCTGTCTCCCAATACTATTAATCTTTGATTTTTTTTGTTACCCAAGTAGAATTGGGTATGGGTTCCATCTCATGGAAGGGACCTTCAGTCAAATCAAATGTTGGTCAGTTACTCCCACAAACTTTGTGTCACCATTGACCTAATATATAAAATATAATTTTTAAAATCTAAACAATTAAATTATATTCATTTTGTCCCAAAAATTCCTTTTCTAAGTTGCCAACGTCATTACACTTTAGAGGCAGATTTCAATTATATTATTTAGAAACTGTGCCAACACACACAAGACCTGCACAGGTTCAAGCCAGACAAGGTACCAGCACTGAGAGGAAAATTGAACATGGGGGTCCCATCACTAACCAAGAAGTTATTTACAATTGATTCCTACTAGAGAAAGGAAAATCAGTTTTCTCCAATGAATGTCACTGGGCGTATATCAAGAAAAATAAGAAAAAACAAAAATATTTTAGAAGGAAAGAATTAGAAGCTATCACTTAAGGTATATTTAATTCCTTATTTTAAGAGTAGTAACAAATTTCCATCTAGTTCTACAATGAGTGACTAAAAGCAATATGAACTGTTTAAAATCTCAAGATATATATATCCCAACTGACATGAGTAATAGTTGTGAAAACTAACAATTAGGGAGCGATTGCAAAATGATACTCTAGAACACAAAATAATACCCTAGAACACAAAAAGAAGCAATATTGAAAGAATCTTAGCGATGCTTAGAAAGACCACTATTTTAGGCTAGGATCTGCTATAATTATATTATTTTCATTGAAGAAATTACAAGTAAACTGATTTACTTTGATGTATGTACTCTGCCAATCAATATTTTTGAATATCCCAAAACATCATAGGTCTTCAACTATGGCACCGCACAAACTGGAGTGTTTAACATTAAGGCTAAGTTGGTTTTTCTTTCCCAAGCTCAGAACTGCAGAAATCAAGACTCCATGCAGAATTAACAAGGTTAGTGTGATTGTGCACACCTAGAAAACTGGCTGTATCTTTTTGTGATGGTGTTAAGTCCAGGAGACTCATTTGTTAACAAACAGTGAAGAACTAGTTTTAACCAAAGATGTATCTGATTTTCATGCTCAAATTCTGGGAGTTAATCTCTAAATCCCTATTTAAAAATGTTTATTTTTTTTCTTTTTCCACAACACATACATGCATACCTAAACACACACACACATATGCACACACACACGTATGCATACACACACACAATTTACTGTGTCCCATTTAGTTTTGATGTGTGCTTGCATCTAGGGCTGGCCATTTGTGATTTAGTATTATATGTGGAAGTTTGTCCATTGAGAAGACTGGCTCTCCTTCTCTCAGCATCACTGACTTCCTGTAACTCTCCCTCCAAAGGCAGGACCATATGGGATTTCCCCTGTCTTCACTGAAATGACAAATGGTATCAGATAAGCTATTAATCTAACTCTGGCAGAGTACTTCCATTACTATGCTATAAGATCAGGATTTTAAATTCTCCTTGCTCATTTATTAACAATACTTTTCATTGTACAAAAACATCTGTCACAATCATTCTGGCATAAATATGCTGCTTTTTATACAATGTATGTGTCTAAAATTTGTTTTCACAAACTCAAAGAATTCTTGTGAGTTCCAGAAAGTCAAATTGAAGGATTCACCTTAAACAGGTCAAATACACCCTTCTCTCAATTCTCTGGTCCTGACATCCTTTTCCTCAACTACCAGGACCTAAAATTTTTTTTTTCTTCCTCAACTTAACCTTGTCCTCTGCTCTGCCAACACCTTGCCATGTCCAAGAGACACTGAAAACTTCCACACCACAAATCTTGGACAGGAATGAAGCAACCAGATACCCCAGAATGTGACCAGTATCACAGCTTTCTTAGGTCCACCAAAAGTCCAGAGCCCACAAATCAGCAGGAAATATCTCAAGAACGTGATGTTCTCAATCCCTTTACCTGCTATGGCTAGCTCCTCACCTTTTTATTATAAGAAAAAGACAGGAATGCTATAATTATATTTATGCTGGCCTGCCCTGTCACCTGGGTATCCTGACCCTTTAAGAAACAAGCTCCGCCCACTCGCAATCTCCCCCTTCTTGCCAAGGCAAGCTGATCTCATACCTCCTCTATTACTCTTCACTCTCTGTCCATTCTTTTTCTGAAGAGGCAGCCTCTGCCTTCTCCTCCCCCCCTTTCCTCTTTCCTCTCTCGGTCTCTATCTCTCTCTCTGACTTTCTCTCTTTCCTCTATACCCCCTTTACGCTTATATTTTCCCAATACCCACTAAATAAACCCTATACCCAAACTCTCGCTGCATGGTGTCTCTGTCTGTTTCCCACCTGCTGTGGGACCTGCCAGGGTAGCCACTCCATCAATCATAACAGTCATTATTTTGCTGCTCTTGCTCAGGCACTGTATGGCTATGATGCACGGATACATTTCTCTGTTATGTCGATCAACACGTGTTCTCAGTCCCTGGCTCTTATAATCTTATAATGTTCTTCCCTCTGGTCTCTTCTTTTCCTCTGTGTCTTAGGTGTGGGGTTTTGTTGCAGATGCTATCAGTTGGGCTACAACACCCTAGAGTCATTTGTCTTCGGCATTTTACACTGTGTCTCTGCGACCATCTCCACATGCTGAGAAAGAAAATTCTTTGATGAGAGGTGAAGCACTTCGCTAGGAAGCATACCTGTTTTCATAGCACTTCGAAAGCTAGGGGCAAGAAAATTTCAAGTTTAATTCAATCTGATCTATATAACAATATACTCTCTCAAAAAATATGATCTTTAGACACTTTTGCAATTTTACTTTATCTTTACCCCCTCTAGCTCAGAAAACCAATTACTTGTTTTGTAACCTTATAGATGAGGTAGCATGTTATAGAAGCTTATATAAACAATATAAAAAGTCTAGTTTCTTTCACCGAACATAATCATATTAATATGCATCAATTGATTAGCGATACCATAGCTTTTTCATTTTATTAGAGCAGTATTCCATGCATATCAAATTCCCAAGTTCGTTTCTTAGTCTAGCATTGTGACCTTTAAAAAACATTAAAGCTGTTATAATTGTCATGAATAAATATGACGCACACCTTTATTACAACAGAGTTAAATTAGTAGGCATAGACATAATGAACAGTATTGTATATTTAACTTTGTAAGAAAATTAAAAGTTTTTAAAAAGAAGTTTCACTCATACTGTAAGAGCATTTCAATGGCTACTTCTACTCAAGACCATCACAAAACATCTACATTTTACATTTTGTAGCAAGTATTTAGCTGTATTGTGAGACCTTTACAAATAGAACACCAATGACAGGTAAGAGCAATTATTCTATTATGCTACCAGTGTTCAACTTGTATGACCACTGTGCTTCTTGGATTAACCTGCAGGAATATAGGTAAGGGGTTACATACAAGAGCAGGGGAGATTCAAAGACAGCTACACCACCAAAAAGCTTATTCCAGCATGGCTATACATTGTTAAAGGCACAACTCTGTAGTTCTCTGCACGACGGGCAGGCAGATCTGTGGGCAGACAGTCTCTGCCCATGTAATCTTGGGGATGGTGAGACCTTGTGAGTTTTTTCATATCGTAAATCTTTACTGATTTTTTTTTTGGTATTGCACATCATGCACCCCAATCTGTTCACATCTCAGGCCCTCCATATCCTCTCCTCACCCCTGCAGCATTCCCCAGTCAATTAAATACAGGAGAAACAAATAACCACCTGACTCCTCCATCTTTTCAACACCTCTTCATTCATCCTAGTGGTACTGGAAGGAAGGGGGAACAGAGGATGGAGCGGAGGACAGAGAAAGGAGGGTGTACTGCCTCTGCTGATTTTTTTAAAATATTTATTATGCAGACAATATTCTGTCTATATGTCTGCAGGCCAGAAGAGGGCACCAGACCTCATTACAGATGGTTGTGAACCACCACGTGGTTGCTGGGAATTGAACTCAGGACCTTTGGAAGAGCAGGCAATACTCTTAACCATTGAGCCATCTCTCCAGCCCCATGAAGCCATTGTCACTGCTCTGCTACAGAATACTTTCAGTGGGCTCATGAAGTGTTTTCATTTGAAGGCAAAGTAAGAAGACAAAATGTGCATGTGTGCTTCCTAGTGTAACTGTAAGAAGAAAAAAAAGCAAATTTAGCTGACAATTACTCTGCAATCCTTTTCTGGAAATTATATTCATGACACAAGATTATTTATTACCAATGGATGAATTAAGTTTTGTTTATAATAAATTATGGACCGAAAATAAGCAGTAATTACCCAACTTCCCATTTTAACTTTGTTCTGCTTCTGCTCTGCCAAACTTGCAGCATCTACTCCACAAACGTGCTCCAACTTTCTCCATCTCAGCATCTCAATTTCCCTTCCAAGTAATGTTACATGTTAACTTCATTTTTTCCTGTATTTTCAGCGCATACTAACATGTGATTTATCTTAATTATTTCACACTTTTAGGAACTTTTGTTTACTTCATGCTTCAAGAAACATTTCGCGAACAATAGTAAATGCAGATACGATAGCAAAGTGATAAGCAACCAATATCAGACATTAGGAGTTCATTAAATACTAGTAATAATATAGTATAATAGTATACTATAATATACTGCATATCGTCTAACATTCGGGTGAAGTCTGTCCCTCATTGTCTTGGGTTAATGTTTAGGATTTAATTCTGTCCTCTCGTATTTATTCCTGTATTCCATTGGGAAATCGTTGTCACAGCCAGAGACTTCTTACATAAACAGAACAACGGGAAGCGTTACCCTAATGGCACTGGCGACACTCTTGTTCACAAATTAAAAAAATCGAGAGTCCAGTAAGACAAGGAATAGCATGCTCCTAAATAAACCCCTCTTCTTCATTTTAAAAATCTGCTTTGGTTGTAACTGTTGCTGGTTTACACTGTCTTGAGGCGTCTTTGATTTTGGCAACGTGGCATGAGAAAGACACTTCCAGTGCTTAGTCATATATGCAAGCTCCACATCAGCGCATTTATCTTAAGCATGAAGATCAAGTTAGTTCTCTCATGATACCAGATGGCCTCCTTTCCCCAGCGCATTAGCTCATGGTCTGAGAACAACTGTCACACGTGGCAAGCTCAGCAAAGAAATGATTTCCAAATCCTCTGCAGAGTTCTGAGGGATGGCAATAATAATTTGACAAAGAAAAATGATCCACACAGTCTTGGCAGCTGCTTCTCAAGCTCCAACTCGTTCCACCCTTCCCTTTAACTTAATTCCAACATCATCTCACTAAGACTGTTCCAGTTTAGAAAAGGATGGACAAAGACCTACACGGCCACAGACACAAAGACCTATCAGACTATAACTGCTTTGTGCTGTCCTGTTCCTTGTTAAAGTCCAGTCCGCACAGATTAAGAGAAAATATTTGTCTTGAAATTCTTGAATGCTAACAGGAGATAAGAAGTTGTTTAAAGTTAGAGGAAATAAGAGGGAAGCTCCAGAGAATTAACTCTGGAGTCTTTTTGGAAACCCTGGAAGATTTGAAGTGTCAAGGCTCTCAAAGCTTCAATCATTTACTGGAGGTTAGAACATTCAGTTAAGACCGAGTGAGCGATTGGTGGAATGGATGGGCCACACCAGAACTGCTTACACACACAGTGAGTGCGAAGACCCTAGGTTCACTGATCCAATAGCCTGCGTATCTTCACAAAGGCTGTCTTATCTAGCTGCAGAAGAAACACGGACATCTGTTACTTGCTAGATGTTTTGAGTATCTGATCTGGCCTGGAGAGTATTTGTTTTACTATGAGAGAGTGATATAAGCATATCTGTTCAAATGTTTGCTGCTGTTTTTTTCGAGATCTTCTTATTTCAAGCTAGCAATGCAAAGATAAGAGAATGTGGGAACCAGGGGCAATCTAGGTTTGTCTCCTCTTACAGAAAGAACAGAACCTAAGTTTGTAGTTCTCACAGCTATTCACTCTTATTGGAGTCTATAGATTGGCCTCCTTTATCGATAGATTCTGTACTGGTAAATCAATTTATGTATCAAAATATTTTAGAAAAAAAATGCATCTATACTAGACATGCATGGATTTTTGGTCATTTAACACCTGATCAATACAGAAAGGCCACTATTTATGATATAGCATTTGTCATTTATTAGGCACTACAGTACCCAAAATTATGCAAAATGTTCAGGATGGGAAAGTGATTGAATGATATGTTCCAAATTACCATGAAGTTCTGATGCATTCTTAATATTGACTACAAAGGACGTGGGGAATATCTCAGGGATAAAGCGCTTGCTGAACAAACGTGAGGATCTGGATTCATCCTCAGCACCTACATAAATGCCAAGCATGGCAGCATATGCCTCTCACCCCAGTTCTGGGAGTAGGGAGATGGACATGTGTAGACATCAGAAGCTTGTTGATAAGCAGGAATGACAGACTTCAAGTAGTGAGAGACCCTGTGAAAAACTATGGTGGAGAAGCCCCTAAGGAAGGTATCCTGACTGCAACCTACAGCCTAGCCATGTATCCACAAGGGTAAGTGTGTGTGTGTGTGTGTGTGTGTATGCGTACATGTGTGCACACATGTGTGTTTGAGTGTGCGCACACACAGATATTCACATGCCACGTACACACACACAAATGGTAACTTTGTACTGTATGAAAGATCAATGAAAGGTAATTCCTAAATAAAAAAATGGCTTCTTTCTTTGTCTAAGTTATTTGCATCTTAGCTGAGTGGACAAAGGCCTCTGCCAAAGAAGGATGAGTAACAGTTGGCCTTGAAAAGGGTGCTGCTCCGGGGGTTCTTTTCCTCCTGTTGGGTTGCTGTGTCCAACTGTGTCCAACTTCAATATGAACGTTTAGGCTTCATCTTATTATATTTCATTTTGTCATGTTCAGCTGTTATCTCTTAGATGCCTGTTCTTTTTTAATAAGAGACAGAAAGGGAGTGGATCTGGAGGGGAGGGGAAGCAGGGAAAATCTGAGAGGAGTAGAGGAAGAAGAAAGTATAATCAGGATATATTAGATTTGAAAATTATCTTTGTTTTTTGTTTGTTTGTTTGTTTTTTAAGTGCTCTGTGCAAAGAATGTGCCAAGAGGGAATTCCGAGAATAGGAAGAACCTGGTGAGGCACAAGTGAAGGAGGAATGGTGGAAGGTGAGGTGGGAATTGGAGTTGAAAGAACGAGATAATCCTTCATGTCAGGAAGGTTTTTAATCCTCGGGATGGTGAAACAGCATAGAGTTTACAGGTTGGCAAGTGAAAGGGTCAAACTTGCATTTCAGAATGGTTTCTCAAGGTATGGTACAGAAAATAAACACAAAATGGAGAATATTAATATCAAGGCTGGAAGTTCAAAGTGTGGTTTCCAGCTGGGATGCAGTGACAGTCTTAGGGGTGGAGAGCTGGACAGACTGGGAATAATTAAGGCCCCTGTGTTAGCAGTGTTGCTTATGATGTACTTCAAGATGAAGGGGACTTTGAAGGGCAAAACCAGGGATAGTAAACTGTCTGCTGATGTCAGTGTGGCTTAGACATTAAAATATCAGAGATTATGCAAAAGGGGAAAATGAATAAGAAAGAGATAAATGGTGGGAGGAAGGAAAAAAATAAGTAAATATCTTCTTTGTTTTCAATAAGTGATAGCCATTCCGTAGTATCCATTTTGTCTGTAGTTATGTTGTCTATGATTTTAATAACTCTTGTTAAAACATTAAAAGTTCAAAATGGGAAATTCAAAACTAAGGCAGTTCAAGTTTTAAAATGGGCTTCACTCCAAAAAGCACAGTGAAATAGCATACCATTCTTTGGTCCTATCAGGTTGGTGAACCTTCCCTCCACCTATCATTTCCAAGCTGTATTCGATCGTCTCCCATATAATCACTGAGTCATCCTCTCCTGTAATCAAATCTCCATGCATGTGCTTAACAGTAACCTTCATTTTATTTGCCAGTACCACCACAGCACAAAGGTACTGATGCCTGTCAGTCTGAATACACCAAAGAGAAGTTGAAAATCTTCTCTCTTTGGCAATTATAATAGAGAGAAATATCTAGAGTTTGATAACATCTATACTAAGAATGAACCCTCTACTCATGAAAGTAAGAAGGGAAACTAATTTCACCCTGCTTTTGAAGCTATATCTCAAACTGCAAACATTACAGCCATAGTTTCTGACCAATTAATGCTTACTTCAGATGAAAAAAGCAGACAGAAGACATAAGTAGGAAATATGCTTACGTTGATAAAAATGATAGACAAGAAAGCCTTGAGCCAGCCAGAAGACTTCAACAAGAGATGGCCTAGCCGGGCGGTGGTGGCGCACGCCTTTAATCCTAGCACTTGAGAGGCAGAGGCAGGCGGATCTCTGTGAGTTCGAGACCAGCCTGGTCTACAAGAGCTAGTTCCAGGACAGGCTCCAAAACCACAGAGAAACCCTGTCTCGAAAAACCAGAAAAAAAAAAAAAAAAAAGAGATGGCCTAAAATAAGTAACACTGAGACAGGAACATCAAAAAAAAAAAAGTTGATTTAAAATAAACAAATGGAATAATAGATTTGGACTAAAAGACGCAACATTTACTGGGAACCTTTGTCTCCCACTGAACATTTGAAAAACTTGATGATAAAGGACCCATCCAAAAAAAACTTTAGATTACTTAGAAATCGGGCTCTTGAAGAATATTCCTGGTAGGATCTCACTTCACAAAAAGCAAATGGAAACATTAGAGTTTAAGACACGGAGAAGCAGTGAGTACTGGTACCACAGGACAGTCCCACAATGCTTGTGATAAAGTTGGGCACAGCGCAAAGGGCAAAGAAAAATATTTTCAGTAGCAAAAACAGAAGTTATATTCTAAGATCACGTTCACATAGCTCTTATCCCAATGCTTTTCTTTAACTTTTCTAGTTTATTAGTAGTGGTTGTTAATCACAGACTAAATCAAGCTAAATACAGACGTATCTGTGTAGAAAAATATGAACATTTTGGGTTCCATAATATTCAAAATTTCAGTCTTCCTGTAAGCACCTTGATTGTCTTGCCATAAATCACTATCAGAATATAGTTAGAGAGAACCCTCTCACAAATGCATTATAAAGTTACTGTCTACTTTAGTATCTTATCTTTAATTAAATATTATTGATAGAACCTTAGCATGAAGCCTGTTAAGATGCAAGAGATTTTCTAACTTTGCTCCAATTCTGAAAATGTTAAAGATGTTGATTATGAACTGAAAGCAAAATACAGTGCCTTTCCTGTCCATTAGTCACCTCTTCTATTTTATCCTACAGAAAACTGCAGGACGCTGAACCTGAATGCAATCTGTTTCACTAATAAAAAACAGGTGGGGGAGATGTATCACACAGTCTCTGGTATCTATCGTTGAACAATGATGTGGATTCCCCTCTGTATGTATGAATATGTTTTATTTTTATTGATTAATAGAAAAGCTCCTTTGGCCTGTGGCAAGGCAGAATATAGCTAGGCTGTAAAACCAAACTCAATACAAGGAGAAAGAAGGCAGAGTCAGGCAGATGCCATGCAGCAACCTAAGAAGCAAGATGTGAGGTAACAAAAAAAAAAAAAAACAAGTCTCATGGTAAAATATAAAATAATAGAAATTGGTTAATTTAAGATGTAAGAGCAAGCTAGGCCTATGCCTGAGCTGTTATCCAAACAGTTTTGTTATTAATTAATATAGTTTTGTGGGATTATTTGGGTCAGGTTGTCCGGGAAACAAAAGCACAGTCCCCATTTACAGAACAATTGTATATCCATAAGGCTGATGATTGAAGAATGTATAAATGACACTATGTTCAAATATTTCAAATAGCATAGAGGACAAGGAAGTCAGTGAGACTGCTATAGTGGTGACAAAGGTTGTGTTGTATTTATATACCACATGATCACTTTGTGTGATACTGATAGAATATATAGAAAAATGTCATCTTTGACATTTCCCTAGAAGGCTCATTTTGACGCTTATAGACAGAGCTGTCCCTTTACACTATTTGATGTCCCTCCAAATCATTCTCTGGCTATGCCATCAGGGACAGGTCAGTTTAATCACTAGTTCCTGGTCCTCGAATGAAGCTTAGCAATCAAGTAGCCCTCAGCAATACATGATTGAATTGAATACAATACATTCAAGCTATGAACGAAGGCAGAAGCCAATCATTGCCTGCAGTTCCCTGTTAGGATTAACTGAAAGTTACCTACTGCTTTTTTTTTCCACATCAACTAACATGTCACCATATTTCTCCTTGCTTTGTTTTTGTGCGGTCAATTTCTCTTACAAATACTTTATCTTATACAGAAGTTTACTATGTTATTGGTTTTTCATCATCCACAATTTTGATACAGATCTCTGTGATGCTTCCTTCTTGTTATTTTCTTGTTTGTTTGCTTGTTTTCATTTTTATGAGACAGGTCTTCCCTCTTTGTAGCTTTGGAACTTGTCCTGAAACTCATTTTGTAACCAGGCTGCTGTTCTCAAACTCACAGAGATCCACCTGTCTTTGCCTCCCGAATGCTGGGATTAAAGACACCACCACTCAGCGATGTTTCTTATTCAATATTCTACAGGAATATTAGTAAAACTTCCTTTTATATCAGATCATCAGGATAGAAAGTCTTCTTTAACCTTTGAAAGAATAGCACAGAGGCTGCCATAATTTGCCATTATGAACTCTGAAGTTTCAGGAGCTAAGCCAATGAGGCTCTACATCTTCCCCCGACTGTATCTAACTACATGGTCATTGTTATTATTTATGCTATGTAATTTTTGGTGCATTCACTCCCTACACAAATGAGGGCTACTTGGGCAGAAAATAATATGCAGGTAACATTCTGGTTCCTCGGTACAGTCTAGGGATTTGTCCTTGTTAAAAATGATATTGGAGCTTGCTTTTCCACACTGGGATTTTGTGATGTGTGGGATATATAAGTCAGCATAGATTATGAGGGCCCCACTTAAAAAAATGAGTTCAGGATTGGGTTAGTGGCTGCTGTCTATTCTATTCCTCTGTTCTGTAGACACTCACTTACTCTTCTGCTTTCTGGTTAAGTGTGGAACAACCCCTGGCCTTCATCGGGAGCTGAAGAGAGACAAAGAGCTTCCAAAACAGTGAGGAAAAAATAAACCTCATTCTTAAAAAATTTCTTATTCCCAATTGTTCTGCTAAAGCAACAACAAAAGGCAAGACAGGCTCCTGTTGCACAGTGTGAGATTCAGTTGCTGTGTCTAACCAGTGAGATGGCAGGGCAATGCCTCTTTGATAACAACCATCTTTTGATATGAATTGATTAGCCTAAGAAAGATTATGGTGAAGTAAGAAGAAAAGAGTTGGGCTTCTCTCTAAACTTGTTCTACCAAGCCACTCAAATGGGGCAGGGATGTAATTTATGATGAATGACAATTGGTATGCTTATTGCCTCATTCTGAAGTTTTCTACTTAAAATTAAACCTATCAAATTTATCTAGTAAGAAATAAAATGATCTCATCAGAATAAAGCGAGTAGCTATAAAGAATATAGTCTGTATATATAAAATCTATTTTTGTGGTTAAAAACGTACATGTAACATTAGGTTTACTCTCTTAAGCTTTAAACGTGTACAATATAGCATTCTTAACTTTAAGGACACAACACACATTGAAAGCATAATTAAATAACTGATTAAAAAACATTTGAACTATAAATCAGATAACAATACTTACCCAAGAGGCACTTACATAAACCACTGAAAATTAATTTTGAGGCAATATAAGGTAGTGAAAGACATCCTTGAAACTCCAGATTTACAGAGTCAGAGCATATGGTATATATTTAAAATGTGTAATGTAAAAAAACAAATGAATAAGGAAATTTGGAATTTGATAAGCTGCCTTGATTTGTTTAACTGCCAGTATCTCCCAATTTTATTTCTTTCGAGTGTTGCAATTGCTTTGAGATGCTGAGTAAATATTTGCGTGCAAAGAAGAGTTATATTTTTTTTCTTTAAAGGAGCTGAATATTGACTAAACTGACTTGTGAAGATTTGAAAAAGATAGAAAGCGATAAAAAGATGACCGCAATGAGAAATGTTGAAAAGGTTAGGGAATCATGAGGACAAGCAAAAGCCCATGATCCTTTTGGAAACACTTGAACTAGTACGTCATTTTGGGACAGTTCCCTGCCACATATGTAAGTTTTTATGGAAAATGTGTTCATTTCTGCATTGTCAGTATGGGATCATTTTGTATGGTTTACAACACGGACAGGCCCTGAGGATAGGGAAGACCTAATTTTTCACTTTCTGAGTTTACTTGGCTACCACAAGCTGAAAACTGACTGCAGTAAGACATGGATTGTGCTAGCAGATTCTGAGACAATCAAAGCAGATTAGCAAACGTAAATGAAGAGAATGAGATTCTCCCCAGATCACTGATATTTGTTGTCTAATGTATATTCACACACTTTTTGTCCCCCAAAGAGTTATGAGACTATTAAATCCTGTGTACTACTATATTTTGTTTTTGTTATTTACTTTTATTTTTAGAACTGCAAACAGAAATGAGGACACCTTTGGACCTATCCTATGGGATTTCTCCTTAAATGATTTAAAACATGAACAAAGACTGGAGTGACTATATACAATTTCCTTTAGTAGTTTTACGACTTCCTTATTCCATTTATTTATTGGAAATAACAAAATAATTGTTTTGCATTAAAAATTAAGCCTACAAGAAAAACAGAATAATGTCACATAAAAAGACATACTAGAAAATAAAACTGAGCTAAATTTAAGTGTAAATAGGTTCAAAATTATTTCACTGAAGGTTCATTTCAAGAGAACTACTGCCATGTTTAAAAATATTTATGGTGGCCACATTGAAAATAGTATATATTATGAACTGAAAGCGTGTATTCTGGAAGCAGATTTCAGAGGGTACTTGTACTCATGTATACATAGCCATGTGCACACACAGATAATATGCAATTAAAAACAACAAAACTGATTAAATGATAGAAACAATCTTCAATTTTATTTTGTTGTTATTTTTTGTTTTGTTCTTTGAGACAGAGCTTGTGATCTACAATTCCTTGTTTTACATAATTTTATGTGACAAACCCTTTTATATACTAATAAAATCAAAACTATTTGGTAGTGTATTAAACAGGAATCCTTAGACTGTTACGATGACTCGGTGAATAAAGGTATTTGCTGAACTAATCAGGTACCTGGATCTGATTCCTGGATCCATTGTTGGAATGAGAAAATTGGTTCCTGAGGGTTGTTCTCTAACCTCTACATATATGCTGTGACATGTCTATACTGACAGTCATACACAGGTATCACGAATAAATACGCATTCACAAATAAATAAACAAATTGACCTTCCCTGTGCACCCTATATGCTAGGAACTGCACCAAGAAAAAGCTAATGCTGTAAGTGACAGGTTACTACTTAAATTTCAAAGTACAGAACAATTTCTGAGACTATTTTAACTGTGGGAGACAGTTTCTCTTCCTCTCTTATTCTAATTATTTGCTTTCATTTATCAAATTAACATATACAAGTCAAGTGTTTTTCTTATAAGTATTCTAGAAAACAATTTCTCTTGAATAGTGTTCTAAAATAAACAGTTCAAATACGATATGCTTTGGGAAAATGTTAATAAACTAGCCTCTGGCGAATGTTTTGAGTTTCCTTGTATTTCTTTCACTTGGCAGTGATTTATTTTGTGTTTAAATAATGAAGAAAAATGGCCTAAGACTTTACAAGGTCTTTATTATAGTGACAATTTTCTTATAAAACCTCTCTATGTATTGAGGGTCAGGAGACCTTTCATTGAAACTTATTATATAAGTTAGCAAGGAAAAGAGTGAATTAAAATAAAAAACTAACTTAAGGCGTGAGTGTTAACCAGAATCTGAACATCTGATAAGCCCTTAGCTTCGCCTTCTTTGCCCCTCCAGCTATTTGTTGGACAACAGAGAAAACAGTGACCACAAAAACCCTCAACCCATGGCGCTTGCAACCCTGGAAGCCCTAACCACAGCAACTGTGAGAAACCAAGTCAGAGGTCATAGCAAAGGAACACAAGGAAGCTAAGCAGGAGACACAGGAATGTGGGTGGCCCATGTCTTGGCAGTGGTCTGTGTTTAAAATATCAAAATTCCTTTGCCTCCGACTCCTCCTCTAAGTTCTATGCTGTTGGTTAAAAAAAAAAAAAAAAAAAAAGAGCACAAAACGCGAGAACTGCTATGACTATTCTTTTTAGCCAAACAGAAGGAAAGTTAACTTCATCCCTGTACTGCTGGGGACAGTAACATAGAACCCAGTACAGTGGTAGGTGTGCCCAGCACCTGGGTGTTGGATGGGCGTCATCATTACTGTTGTTCCCTCTGTATCACGTACAACCCTATCTTCTTAATAACTGCTAGGAAGAATGTGGCAAACTAGGGTGACTGTAACCATTGATGATTTGGTGAGAATCCAAAATCCACAACCCCTAGGAATTTTCCTGGATCCTCTACTTGGAGAAACACAGCAAGCAACTTACAGCTCACTAAATCAGCGAGGTTGGCCTGGAAAACCATTTATGTAATTTCTCTGCTTTTGTTTTGGGGAATCTTCCAGAATAATTGTCTAGAGAATCAGATATAATTTGAGCAGTGTATGCTCATGTGGCTTCAACAATGACCTTACTTTTCTTGTAATTGTGTACTAGCTTGTCACTTTTTCCAGCAGTGTGTCATGCTGTCCCAGATGGCTGTCTGGCTGTACTTTGCTCTGGTGTTTGCTATAGCAAAAAAAGTAAAGATATAAAATTACCTCCTTTGATTTAGTGTGAATTTCAGTGAAATCTCTCCAGATGTATTCGTTCCTATTTCTTCCTCTCTATATCAAGAGTCTGCTGAAAGATCCACCAGGTTTTATCTTATTTTGAGGGAGAAAAACAATAATCCAGTTGATATCCTAAAATAATCTTACGTTAGTTGAATTTCTTCCTAGTTAGTCATTATAATAAATAACTAACAAGCAATCTCTTGTTTCTCCTTCCACATCTCACCATAAGAGGATGTTCTGCACATCACTTCAGGCTGAGAAACAGGACCCATTAGGGAAATCTCACCGAATCCTCATCAACCTGAGAACATATTTAATCCAACTGCTGACTTTTTGTTATTGACCTCCCCTTAACAACCACACTCAAAGCATCATTTTGGTTGGGTTGTATTAGCTGGATACTTGGCAGTTATCAGCATGACACAATCCTGTTGCTGAATGTAGGTCAACGTGCATGTCCCTTAGATACTAACCTTCCCCCAACAAACAAAAATATGGCCAGGAACTCCTACACGTGGGAGTCCTCCCTAGACCACCTGACTTGCCTACATCCTTGGCATCCTCAGCTGAACAGATTGACATCTTCACAGTTCTTTATGGGAGTTAAGCCACGAAATCAATTCACAAAAGAAAGTTTTAAGCGTGTGTAATGCATTGCAGATAGGATGTCCATATTTGTGTGATAATAAGGTATTTCAGTACTTTGATTGGATAATTTGTGGGACTTTTTGTTTTGTTTAGTTTTGTTTTACCTAATAAAGTGTTAAACCAACAAATTTGGTCAAGAGTAATGAAAATAACTTGAACAAAGGATGTAAAACTTTCCCCTTGATCACTATATTCTCACAGTGTTTTTTTGTATGCCCCATTTAACCTTTATTCTCAAAAATAGATTTTAAAATCGATACATCTTGTGTTTAATATTAACTTTGAAGTTAATAAAAATTTTGTGATACCTTGGTAAAATACCTGTATTGTTTTCACTTTTTAAATTGTGTCTTTTAAGTGGTCCTTTATTTGTGATAATTGTGAGCACAAGTTTGACAACTTTCAATTTGTTTGTGAACAAGTCTCATATATATTTTTTTTCTATTTTAGAAATCAATTAATGACATCTGGAAGTTTTTAAAATATCTGTTATAAATCCAACCACTTCCTATGCTGGAAGGAGCAATCACTTGTTTTCAGAGTTATTAAAATCCTGAGACTAGCTGATTGAAAAATTAGAAGAACTTTAAAGGAAGGGCACAAGAAGAATACATTAACTGCAGAAGTGTTCTGCTTGATTAATGGCTGCAGGTCTTAGCCCCACGAGTTAATGTGTGTTTATCGGCTGTGTGCAACAAATACCAAACGGAACAAGTATTGAAGGTTGTTGATGAAGGAAAAGGGCTTAAACTTGAACTGCAGTAGCTTCAAGTCTTGGAAAAAAATTCAAAAATCTGCAGTTTAAGACCAACTAAGAATTATGGGAAAAGGTTAATAAAAAAAGGAGGAAAATGGTTCCAATAAGGGAAATTCGGTTTCGTAGATTAGTTGACAGGAAGACAATATCAAAGGCATAGGAACTCATCATGATAGAAGAGGTATGGTTGAAATTCAGCTGTTAGACTTATTGAAGACTGCCCTGAATCCAGATAGAAGGTATACTAGGTATAAAATGGTATACAAGATCATTTAGCATCTTATTTTAGATGCTGTAAAAAAAAATAGAGAGTTACCCGGAAATAAGAGAATAAAGTAATATTCATCTATTCAGTATTGTCATCCATGATTACCACATTGAACTACCAAGATGGCATACCTCCCACTTCCATGATCAGGTCACATGTCCACTGCTATTCTCCTCTCTACATCCCCCACCACTCTTCCCCAATGAATGAACCTGTTTTCTGCTGTTACTCTATGAGAAGGCTACATGAGAGGATTTGGAGCTAGGGGTCTCATGTGACAGAGAACATGTGACATTTTTTTCTGATTTGGAAAATGGCACAAGTGGGGTACTAGTTAAAGAGAAGAAGGGAGATAAATACAAAAAAAAAAGAAGCAAGATGGAAAAACAACAGTGAGGATGTATGAAAAAAATCACAAGGAACCACATTATTAAATATTTGCTTAAAATAAACTACAACACAGGTCAGTCTGTATATAAATATACATATACAGTTCATATGAAATTTCTCATATTTCCTGACAATGCTTCCTCCATGAGCCAAAGACTACCCAACAAAACCCCCACCACCAAATATGAGATGCCCTCTTCTGAGTCATTGGTCACTGTTGTTCAGTAGACTCCAAGACACAGGCTATTGCCATTGCTCTTGGTTGTTCCCCCAAGAGATAAGGTAAGTCCCTATCGCCATTCACTTCCAACAAATGGCCAGAAGGCCCCTAAGCTAGGGCGACGTCAATGCCTCTCCATGAGCTTTCATAATCCCAGAAGATGCCATGTAAGCTTCCAAGGGAGAGAAACTAGCCACAGTCCTACCCAGCTACGATGCTGATTAACTATAACAAAGACCAGGAGGAAATGATAACGCTAAGTGTACAGGCATGGTAAACATACTTTGGTGGTTATCAACAGTTCTCTAATTGAACTTAAGACCCACTCAACAAATGGGAAATCATGCCTGGTACTGGGAACCTAAATAGTTACCTGTTGGGACTAAAGAGTTCTGGCCTTCAGCTACTCTTCCCTGCTAGAACCTTCTAATTGAAGTTACTAGAAGCTGTGCCTAGCTTAGAGGATCAGAGGATGGGATTTTCACCTGTTGGCCATTGACTGCAGGGTATTTAAGCCTCCATGGTGCTATTAAAGAAGGGCTTTTAGTACCAGTGATTGAAGGTCTGTGTGTCAGTCTGTCTCTGCGTGAGTATTCTCAACCTCCAGGCCCTTGCCCGAAGCTCGCGAACTGGGGTCTAGCGCATAGAGCACAGACGGAGGCCGTGGTGCCCGGCAGTTACCCACATGGATCTTGGAGAAGGACCTACAATAATCCACTTTAATAATAATCACAGGCACATAGCTATAGATAGATATTTACATATAAGATAGATATAGATAAATTGATAGACAGATGATTGTTAGATAGATGATAGATAGATGATGATGATGAAGATAGATAGATAGATAGATAGATAGATAGATAGATAGATAGATAGATGATAGACAGACAGACAGATAGATGATAGATAGATAGATAGATAGATAGATAGATAGATAGATAGATAGACAGACAGACATATAGATAGATGTGTATAACAAAAAATTTAAAAAGAGATCATGAATTTGAAGGAGAATGGAGATGGGATATGATATGATTGATATGATATAATGTGGGAGTCTTTTAAGGAGGAAAGGGAAGGGATTAATCTCAAAGGGAAATATAAAATGGCACACATTTTATTTGGAACTTTCTACATGCATTTGTTTGCTTTCACTAAATATTTTATTTGACACAAGCACTTCAAGAAATGGATGCTAAGCTCCCACAAAGCCAGTTCATGTATTAGGATCGAAACCTAGTGCCATTGTCCTTGGCTTCTCATCAGTCTTCATTGACCGCCATGCTCAGAGAGTCCGGAATCAACCCATGCTTATTCAGTCCCAGACCAGCTGGCCTTGGTGGGCTCCCAATAAATCAGTTCCACTGTCACAGTGGGTGGGTGCATCCCTCGTGGTCCTGATTTTTTGCTCATGTTCTCCCTCCTTCTGCTCCTCATTTGGACCTTAAGAGCTCAGACCGTTGCTCCAAATTGAGACTCTGTCTCTACCTCGATCCATCGCGAGATGAAGGTTCTAAGGTGATATGCAAGATATTCATCAGTATAGGATAGGGTCATTTCAGGTTCCCTCTCCTTAGTTGCCCAAGGTACCAGCTGGGGACATATTCCTGGACACCAGCGAACCCCTCAAGAGTCAAGTCTCTTGCCAACCCTAAGATGGCTCCCTTAGATAGGATATATACTTCGCTCTGGACGTAGATAGAAGGACCTTGGTCTTCCCGAAGGGCAGGGAATTTGGACTGCTCTTCAGTAACGAGAGGGAGGGGGAATGGAGTTGGGGGAGGAGAAGAGGAGTGGGGATAGGGGGAGGGAAGTGGGGGGAGGGCAATATTTGGGAGGAGGGGAGGGAAATGGGAAATGGGGAGCAGGTGGAAATTTTAATTAAAAAAGAATAAAAATAAATAAATAAATAAAAAAAAAAAGAAAAAAAAGAAATGGATGCAATATCTTTTAAAAGGAGAGGTGATGGTAGGGACTGGCTCATAATCTTGATGCTATAAATATTTAAAAACATGTATACACCAACACTAATGTTTAATGTCCTACTATATAAATTAATTTCCTGCATTTATCCCAACCTACCATATAAGAGACTTTGCCTTCTCATGATCATGACGTTTAAAGGAGAATGGAACAGAAAATCTCTCTCTCTCTCTCTCTCTCTCTCTCTCTCTCTCTCTCTCACACACACACACACACACACACACACACGTATATATATGGATAAATATATACATTAAAATATAAGTATGAATTTGAAGCAAAATTATCACCATGGGCATTGCCACATGAAAGTCAGACTAGGTGGTCTCACTAAGATCTTTGGAATAAAATTTCCACTTAGACTTGTCTCTAGCCCCAAGACTCTAATGTTGACATCAGTTCATGTGCAGATAGAGTGCATCCTTAGACCAAAATTTAACACCCACTCACATATGTGTGAAGATGTTTACATATACACAGCACTACACAGATAGTGTGTGTTAGCAAAACTAGTATGTAGTTGACACATACTAAACCCAGTTCCCATTTTAAACATTAGAAATCAGTTTTTGTCTTCATATGTCTTTCAGAAGATGGTTATTTGGCCTTCTATTTATCTCCAGACACATTTGGCTGTATTTGTAGAACTATGGCAGCTGTGTTGGAGACTGTTGAAAATTCCTGAGTCTGACTCAGATGACAAATTATACTCAGTAGAGAATCTGGTGGGATTTTCAGAGTGGAGCTTTTCTTCTCAGAATGATAGAAATCTTGCATCGTATTTCTCAACCTTTGTCTGTATTTAACATGTATAAAATAACCACACTGCTCAAGGACAGATTGTGCATCAGGAAAAGAGATGAACTTGAATTTTCTTTGAAATTTCAAATATAATTGCAACATTAAGGTGATGGCAAATAATGCCACCTTATAAGTGTAAGAGTATAAAGAATTCATTTCAGGTAGCATGCTTGTAGTGCTACCACAATTTTCATAATTAAACAGGTGAAATGCCACAGTTTTCCTATCAATGATTAAATGTCAATTGAGAAAATGGTGATATCCACATAAGAGGAAATTACATTTTATCCACTTCTGTGAAGATAAATTAACACTGAAAAGATGAAGCACATCTCGTGCATATTAAAGAAGTTTCCCTAGATTTTTAAAAATACTGTAAGACTACATACATGCGTATTTAGTTATTTGATGTAGTATAAATTGGCAGAGGCAGAAGTATTGTATCTATGGTATTCATGTACAGAGCTTTCAAAATAATATAAAAATAAGAATTTACATCAGAACCTTATCCATTCTTAATCTTCTTCATAAATAGGTCAACTTTTGGGAAAATTTCTCTTATGAGTCATATAAAATGGATTTATTGAAAACATAAATGCCAGTGTAGTATACATTTAACCTATGGATGTTATGCTTACTTGCTTAGGAAGAACTATGATTACTCACTATGAATAACTAGTGAATGATTCCTTTATTCAAATCACAATAACCATGTATGTATTCAAAATTAAAAACAAAACAGAAAAACAAAAGTCCATGCACATACAAAGACACGCACAATCTTTCACATTTCGCAAGGTTGTCATATAAAATTAAGAATAAATTACTGAGTGTTTAATTCACTTAAAATTGACTTAAGAGTACGTGAGTTGGCTTGGTGAGTAAAGGGACTTACCACCAAGCCTGATGAACTGAGTTCTGGAACACACATGAGGTCTAGGAGAGAAACGAGTCCTACAAGTTGTCCTCTTACATGTGTATGTAAACTACTGGAAGCACACACACACACACACACACATCACAGACATAAAACTACAATGAAATTTACCTAAATACAATTCTAACCTTTACCAAACATTAAGTGATAAGACAAAATCAGAAATCAAATAGTGATCTCTTAAACAAACCTGACCACCTACTCAAACTGTATTCCTTTTTCCCCATCTGTTTTAGAGCCCTCAAAGAGAAAACACAAAATTATGTGCCAAATTTGTATTCACAGGATTTCTACATTGCATAAAAATATAGCTGCCACAATCAGTGACTAATTCAAGTGGAAAACATTGTGAAAACTGGAAAGTGTGGTTGTCAGTTCCAACTCCAGTGAGCAACTTGCAGACTCACACAACCGATTTGAACTTTTCAAACATGGGGTAAATTTCATCATTAAACAGAAAACTAGATATTTAGAACCTCAGCTAGAACAGCAAATATTCAAAGAGTAGATCATCCTAGAGTTATTTAGTATTTCCCAACTATTTGAACAAAAGTCAAGAAGGCGTGAGACTGCTGTAGAAGTGAAAGTTCCAGAGACATGACTACTAACATAGTCATATAGACACAAAGTAAGAAGGGTAGACCACAGCAACTGAACTCTTGATTGTCACATCCACAGTTACTGATTCAACATCTCTCCAAACCACTTACTCATCCTACAAATTTTATAATCAGGCATATTCAAGTCTTCCAGCTCTAAGACAATTTTCAAGTCAACAATTGGTAGGTACACATTATTATTAATCAAATTCTTTTTAAATTCTCCACAGATAGTACTTCCCATGAACACTGAGTAGATGGGTCCATCGCCTTAAGAATAACAAAGGCTTACAACCTACTTCACAGCTGTGCAAAAAATCACCCTTTCATTCCTGCCATTCTGTTGAAGATTCAATGTGCTTTGTAAACAATGCCACAGGTACATTTTAAAGGGCCTTACAGTGATTCAAAATATACAAACTGACCATAAAAAATTATCATTAAAGAAGACAGCACCATGAAGTTGAAAGGAAAAGGTGGGGCACAGGAGCTATTTGAGGGGAGAATGTTGGATGGAAGTGTTGTAAATATAGTATGTATATGATGTAAACATAGAAATAAATGCATGAGTAAAGTATTTTCCTCTTTTAAAAATGTCACAAATAAAACTTTAGACTAAGTAAGGGGAAGAAAGGAGGAAACAGAGAGTGATGGGTGTTGACTGAGCATCGTTCTGTTGACAGAGGTTTCTGTCACACTTGGTCCTGCAGTCAGTCATTCAGTACCAAAGAAACACACAGAGGTCTACATTAATTATAAGCTGGTTGGCCTAGTAGCTCAGGCTTCTTATTAACTCTTATAACTTAGATTAGCTTATAATTCTTGTCTGTGTTAGTTACATGGCTTGGTACCTTTTTCAGCAAGGCAGTCACATCTTGCTTCCTCTGTGGCTGGATCACAACTGCAGACTGAAACTTTCCTCTTCCCACAATTCTCGTTGCCCTACCTCTACTTCCTGCCTGATTGCCCCGCCTCTACTTCCTGCCTGGCATCTATACCTCCTGCCTGGGTACTGGTCAATCAGCGTTTATTAAACAAGTACACGAAACAAATCTTTACAGGGTAAAACCATTGTCCCACAGGAGATGGGTAGAGGGAGAGAGACAGGACAGAAGAAAGAGGAGAGTTGTGTTTCATGATGGAGACAGTTGATTTCTTTGTTTCGGTCCATTGTGGAGAGCACTGCTGACATTCTCTGGCCTTCAGAGTTTGTCGCAGCTGGGCTTGCACAGCTCCAACCCCCCTTCCCCCCCCACCCCCCCCCGCCTCAGCTTTCCACTGACTTAGAAGATCCAAATTCTTGGAAGATAATTGGCCACACCCTTGCTTTGCCTCATCTTTCCAGCCATTCTTGTCCAGAGACAGTTTAAGCACTGCTTTCGCTGGTGCAGGAATCTGTGTTTTTGTCATGTTTCCAGATGCAATAAAAAGAGCAAATTGACATATATATATATCCTGTTAATATCAGTTAAATCACAGAGGTATACAAAGCAATTTGTGTGGTTAACAACAGTGCTGGGCTTGCATGATACAGTTTCCCAGGGCATGCATTTAACCCGTTGTAACAACAGCTCAGATCCACTCCCATCTGGACACTCCACCAAGAAACACTGTCTCCTCCTCGAAAAGAGGAGACAGAAGGTCTAGGACGCAGAGCAAAGACTCATCATGCAGAACTTCCAAGCACGCTTAAAGTAGAAAAGAATGATGAACCAGACAACCTGGAAGTGTTCTCCAAGTTTCTCCTAAAAACCTTAAAATAGAGCAGACCCTCAATCTGCAAAATCCCAGTCATCTCTCTGTCCTGAGTGTGCTGATCAGGAACTTTCCTTATGCACATAAGGCTGCTTTAGGAATTTTAACGCAAACTTAAAATAGTATAGAAATTATACATAATATGCCCGAAATTGGACATACAATATTTTTAAAGTAGCATCATTAATTTTTCACATTGAAAAATAATTACGCTGAAACTTTTCAATACATTTCAATGTTTATTAACCTCTTTAAATAAGGAGAGACGTGCTTATGCATAGTGTCCTGTTTTATGTACACGCCAAAGATTCCAGGAGAAAAACTTGTGTTTCGGAGTTGGTTTGGACAGAAGAGAACATTGAAGAGAAGGATGAAGACCGGATGACAGAAAGACACATGTGACTGTCCTTCCCCAACTTCTTCACTATCACCCGGCAACACAGATGTTGTCAACAGTTACTTTTCCTGCCTCTTTCGGCAACCATTCTCTAATACGACATCAGAAGATGCACAGTAAGTGGGTCTTGTCCCATTTCTTGTTTCCTGTCACCAAATGACGTCACTTTCCCCCTTGAACTTCTTAGTCTGACCTCCCTCTGAGCAGGGATATAAGGAGTCAGGCATAGAACTGTCCATGATTATAACGCGTACATAAAACACAATTTAAAAATGAGTGTTATACATTAGGGACAAGAAAATGATAAAAAGAGTTTTAAAAAAGTGAGATGATTTTCCTAAGGAAGAAAGTCTTGAGCAGAAATAACTTTCATGAAATGGTACAAGAGGGCAAGCATCTCAAGGGTAGGTGCACAGACAGGGCACACTTCCATGAAGTTAAGACTAAAGAAACCAATGTACGTGATCTCAATGAGGAGATTGACCTTGAAAGGCTCACAGTAGATTTTAAAGATAAGTGAAGGAATAAGTGACTGAAGGTTAGGTATCAAGATATTATTTGGTCATTAATGACATCATAACAAAGTTAACAAATGCCTTTTTCCTGCAGGAGTCTAAGTGGTACTTAATCCTCAGATAGATCTAGAAAAGCATAGAAAAGCCCTGCTCATACAGACTCAGAACAGAAACACAGAAAAGACGGAACCTAGATGGATTCGCAGTAATCTTTTTATTAATGGAGTTGAAATTGAAATTTCTTATATCCCAGGCACTGAACTCTTTCTCTTGTGGTTTCTTACAAAGACAAGACAGGAAAGGTTTTTATTATTTCTTTAGTAACGTCTGTTCTGGCTTCCTCACACAACATGTAAACTGGAAATCTTACAAGGAAACAGACTTGCTAAAGAAATCTGGGAGAAATGGAAACAGGGAAACAGTCACAGATAAGAATCTCTCAAAATCTGTTCGAACCAGGCTCAGAAACAGTTTCGTGACTATCTGTGAAATCCAACATCCAGAACACAGAGGGGTGGGTGAGTGCAGGGGCAGACAGAGGTTTTTCCTTCAGTAAGTTTCTTACATTCCCTCTTTAAATCGAGTTGGGGTGGCTTCTGGCAAAATCCCAACATCAAAGTCCTCTAGGAAGATAGAGTTCACAAAATAACCACACCCGACCACGGAAATTAAACACTTTTTCAAATTCGAGCTGCTTTTACTGTTTTCGAGAGAGATTTAAAAAGGCAAGGACAATTGTTAGAGGCGATCACAAAGCGCATTCCTGTGTGTGCCTGTCATGCAAATATGTATTTAAGACTAATGCGTGTTATAAACATATACATGGGCTGATGTATACAAACTCCAGATGTGCCGCTTTCAAACTCCATGGGCTGTGTCCTCTATAAGAGAAAAAGAAATATTAATCACAGCTTTTACTGCTGAGGGGATGGGAGCTGTTCTCATATTTCAGAAAGGGGCTGGGAAGTGAGGGAAGCCAACCTTTTTTCCTATTTAAGGCCAAAGCAGAGGAATCTCAGCGGCTGAGTTTTATGACGGGCCCGGTGCTGGAGGGCAGGGTACAACTGATGGTGCTACTTTGAGCTGCTTTTTCTTTTCTCCGCTTGCACAAAGAGTCTCATGTCTGATATTTAGACATGATGAGCTTTGTGCAAAGTGGGGCCTGGCTTCTCCTTGCCCTGCTCCATCCCACTTTCATTTGGGCACAACAGGGCAGTGTTGGTAAGTAGGTACTGATTTCAACAGGCTTTCTGCGTTAACTTTGTCTTAACTTCTTACCAAGACTCACATAGGGAAAAGAAATCAGCGTCCTCGGAATTTCCTGCCTAGCCTGTGACTGCGGATTGCTTCTCTAACCATAACTTTGCTTTTGATATTTGCTTATAAAAAGAGAGTGCATATGTGTATTTGAAAATTCTCTAGTTGTTTAAGATAAAAATGGTCCTAACTTGCTTTGTTTCCATGTTTACCTTTAAAAAAAATGCCTTTTAGACACTCCCTTCCTCTATTGTGAACATCTTGGAATGCTCCCAAGACATCTGGAATTTGTTGGTCTCTTGTAATAATTTCATGTTCTCCTTTGTATGCTGTTCTCTTTGTAAGGATGGGATATTTAGCCTGATTTTTCCAGTAAAATAATGTATTAGAAATGCATCTGTTGTCAACAGCCCAGAAGAAGATACTAGAAGACCAGCAGAACCCCTGTATGTATTTCTGTAAATGGCACAGTGGACTATCTCTGGACATTGCTGAAGTGAGCTCAGGCCACTGAGAACATGCCATTGTTCTTGTTCTTATTGCATTCTAAGAATGTGCATAGTCGGTTAATCCATACTTCCTCAGAGTTTTGCCAAAGGCTCTTTTATGTCCCAAATGCTCTGCTTAGCTGGGTTTTCACTACTGGAGGGAAAATGTTTTAAAAGGAGTGTTTTTGCCTTTTCTACAAACAATGTAAAGATGCTAGCTTCGTTCAGAAAACACTTCCTTCATATATTCTTGGTGCAAATACAATGATCTTTACTTTCCCGTGCCACAAATTAAAACAGTTGCCTTGTTATCTACTTAAATATTTTTACAAATGCCTCTGTTCCTCAACATCACGAAAAATTGGGGTGCACACTTTCCTCAAAATAACTGTGATTTTGTGAATCTTAACTATGTTAGCGATTTTTTTATTTTTTACACATTACCAAATGTGCTTGTATTTAAACCTTTTGTTTTGGTAAATGCTTCATGAGTATTAGTTTTTCCATTGTTTGTAATATCAATATCTTTGCTCTCTTTGCAAATTATAAATTCAAGACTAGGTGGTCCGGGTGAGGGATACCCGAAAACATTTATGTCTATTCAGTCCATGACTGCAACAGTAAAGGAACACCCAGATTTCTTGTTCATTAGTTTTCTCCTCCCTTTAACCCATCCCCAGCCCCCGCATCCCCCCTCCTTATCTCCCCGCCCCTTCTGTCTCCTAAAGAACTCCCCTCCCCGTTTTCCTCCCTCCCTCATCACCCCACCCCCATCCTGGGCTGTCCACCTCCCCTCCCCACTTCCTAATCCTTCCTGTCTCCTGCCACACCCAGTGCATCCCCCTGCAGCTTCCATCTCTCTTTTCCTTCTCTCCTCTTCCTCCCTGATTTGTTCCCCCTTCGGATGCTCAACTCTCCTTTAACTTTCTGTCTTCACTTTCTCTCCCCATCCTGCCCTCCTGGAAGATGCAACAATCCCCATGTCTTCGCTAGAAAACCAAAAGACAGGGCCCCAAAGGAATGCTAATTCCCCAGCGTCCCAATAAAGATCTTTGGATGTCTGGGAGGAGAATCACAGAATTTTATTTTTTCAAAAGACTGTGTTCCTTATATGAATATAAAAAATAGTGTAGGCGCAATGAGTATGCTTCTTTGCAGTCCGACATCACCATCTTAACGTCTTCGCTAGCTCACTTGCTTCAGCCCTTGTGCTATGGCCATTAAGACAATGAAAGGGATTTAAGAGTGTACATTACACATTCTTTATAGGTGTTTAGTGAAGGTTCTCCTGGATCTTTGGGGAGGATACAGTCGGTGATGGCTATTCAGCACACAGGGAATATTCACAGAACTCTAATGGGGTATCGCCTATGTTCTTTAGAAACCCCAGAAGGAGCACAAAGCTGCAGGAGAGTAACTTGCAATCTACTCATGGGAGTTTTCAGGAGTATAAAACATGTCTCCAAAAGGAATTTTGGTCTCTATACAAATCTGTGCGAGTCTTTACTTTATTCATGCATCTTATGCCAGCTGTGGAAAAACCTGGTCTGTTTTATATTTCCTGTGGTTTAGAAGGGTGCCAGATTTTTTAAGTGCTAAATCACGCCACCTAGTGGCTGGCAGAAGGGACACCATTTACAGAACCAGTGCCAACATGACTGCTGCATCACAGGATTGGGTATTTTAGAATGAAGAGTGTGTGTGTGTGTGTGTGTGTGTGTGTGTGTGTGTGTGTGTGTGTGTGTGTGTAAATCTCATTCTATAGATATATATGTATATATGTGCATATGTGTTTATGAATTTTAAAAATTCTACGCTGCTTTCATAAGTTAAAGGAAAGTAGATGATAAGACGTTGCCAGACATATAAACAAACTGATGGTGATATCGTAAGACGTTTCAAAAATGAATGCTAAAGTTATAGACATTTTCCAGCAGGTGTGGTGGCACAGTCTTTCAATACCAGTTCTTTCCAGTTAGGCATGGTGGCACAGTCTTGTCATCCCTGTTCTTTGGGCGGTTGAGGGTAGAGGAATACCAGTCCAAAGTCTGCCTTGTCTACAGAGTGAGGTTGAGGTCAGCCTAGGAACAAAAGTGAAACTGTCTCAAAATAACAAATTTAAAGAAGGCTGGGGATGCATGTCAGTGGTGGAGAACTTGTCCACGCAGGGTCCCTAGTTCCAATCTCCAGCATGGCCAGAGAAAAGCTATAGATGTATTGAAATCCATAGTATGACCTTTAAACATATGATCCCTACTCATGGACTGATATCATCCTTGCTTAACATCAGCATTTTGCTGGTTATGGGTCCATAGATAGATGTTAATAATATTGCCTTCTTAGGGCAGGGACATAAACTATTTTAATTAAATGTCCTCTAATGTTGAACCTTCTACACTTTGCTATGCTGGTAATGTCACAAAAATTAACTATGAACTATTAACTGATTTGTAATTTCAAAGCTGTAAGTGGACATCAAGAATGAATTCTTATTTCATGTTTTGTGAGTCTGTTTCCCTTTCTGTTTAAAAGGAAGGTTATAGCTAATATTAACATTTAAATTTTCTCTGGTTTGTGTTATCCTAAATATTAAACATACCAAACCACTGGATTAATTGTTTTGTAAAGTCATTGAAATTAACTGTAACTCCTACAAGAGAAAATATGTTGTTAAAACATTGTAAGTTATGTACATATCTCAATATCAGTTGTGTAGTGAATAGTGTGTTGGTATAGGTTAGAAACAGGAAAGGACATGGTTAATACTCAGAAATTTGAAGAAATGTTAAATGATTTCAGAAAAAATAATACACTTTTAGTGTCTGCATTTTCTTATTTTTTGTAACTATTTATCAATAGAAGAGAGATTCCAAGTTCTAAATTGTCCCAGAAAATATATTTATAAAGGTTTTTTTTAAAGATAGTCTTTTTTTTTCTATTTAGTACTCAACTTTTAACAGATTAATCTGGTTTACTAGGCAAAAGACTCAGAAGCTAAGGACTTCACCAGAAATTACCATCCCTTCTGTGAACATGTACACTGCAAGAGAATAAAGGACTATTGACACACACTTTCGTGATTTCAATTTGTGACCCCTCACATTTCCTCAGCAGCTCCACAGTGCTCAGCCTGAGGGCTGAGACATCCTGCTTAGGTCTAGGATGGAGCCTGAGTCTTAGAGAAGCAACCCAGTCTTCTCAAACCATGCTGGGAGAGAGGAGAGCAGAGGTCCATTAAGGAATTCACCGCCCCCCCTCTGTTGCTGCCTTGTCCAGAGATTTCTTCGTAAAAGGATTTGTCTAGAACTGTAGTGGACGTTAAATGAGAGCCAGCTCATTGGAAAGGCCTGTGTCATATCATACCTAGAGGCCCAGGTCAGCCTGAGTGGTAACTCAGAAAAGACTGCCACCTACCGAGGTTCTGTAGTGTCCACTGAGAATGCTGTGCAGAGTTCCTATGTAGTTCTTTTACTCTGTGACCTAAGTGATATCTCCACCTTGAATCCATTAAACTGCATTGCTTGCAAGTCAGCTGGGAAGATGAAAGATAAGCTTGTCTTTGCTGGACCTAGGGGACACTTGGAAAGCTCGAGGTCCACCGCAGATTCCTGGAAATGTGGGTGCAGCGATTCTTATAAAATGTCTCATTCTGTTCCTTAGGGGGAAACAGCTTCGTGTCATTGATTTACAGGTTAGCAAAGAAGACCCGTTGTATTTTTCCTAATACAAAATTTTTAACGGGAAACTTTGCCTGTCAGGAAGGCAATGGAAACTCTGAGTTAGCTCTTTGAACAGCAGTCATTTGTAACTGCAGTTTGGAGAGTTGCATTAACCACTAGCAGTTCTGTCTGTGCCTAAGACAAACACAGCCCCAGTGGATTCCTTTCAGATTATCTAATCAAAGCCTCGCTTTTTCCACGACTGAGGTCAAGCCCTGCCGCTTCCAATGTAATCTTAATGAGCAAAATGGAAAGTTCAAATGGGAAGAATGCTAAAATTGTCCCGCAAAAGTGAGCTTAGAACACAGCTAAACCCGAAAACCCTTAACAGTTAAATTCGCTTTGAAAATTAACATTGAGAGATGACTTTTCCAGTAACATATTTGCCAGACATTTCTCTTTTGTTTGTTATTGTAGAGGCAGATAGGCTATATTTCTTAAAGAAACACTCTGTGGTGTTCCACAGAACTTATAAATCCTTACTTATTCAAAGGAGACTTGTGAGCAAGTTAATGCATGCGAAGCATGAGTAACTATATTTTCTGAATATTAGTGCTTTAGGTGTCGTAAATACATCTATGCATTGGAAGCAGAAACCTTATGTTTGCTTCTACCTGTCTTCCTGCCTGGCTTTCAAATCACCCGTTCTTCTTGCTGGTGGTCTGGATGCCAGCAGGGTGGCCTTGGAAATACAAACCTTTTTCATAAGGTCAAGAGAAATAAACAAGTAGGACTCAACTCCAGATGGTATCTTCCCGTTTCAAGATTAGAGAGAACGAACATTTTGCAGACCACTGTGATTCCTTAAAATGTCTGCCGTCGTCCTCCTGGGGGCACAAAGTTTACAAACCGTATGGGACAGGGAACTGCTCTTCGTCCAATCCTGTCTTTGAAAGCAGAAAGGAAATTGAATAAAGCCATTAAGAGAGTATCAGCCTTCAGAAAAGCATCCTAGATTCAAATGTGATTTTCTTTCATTATTTAGTCTGGGGCACTACTTGGTTTGTTTCAGGCTCTTTGCCTGCGTGGAGGATTGTCACAGCATTTAACTGATAGATCCTCTGCAAGAAGGAAGGGAACCATAAGATCAATATAAAGCATCAGGTATAGATGCGCACAGCTGTATTCCCAATGGCCAGCTGTAGTGACCCACCCCTATATTTCTAGCAGGTTCGTTGCAGTGATGCATACCTGTGCCTGCATTCCCAGCAGTCTGCAAACTCAGATCAAAAACTGTGATGTCATGGCTGGCTTGGCTTACAGGTGAAAACCATTGATTCTAAAGAAAACAAAATGAGGTCAGCTGCTCAAGGATAGTGCCCAGAGCACAAGGTGGTCAGGCAATGTGCTTGAGCTGTCACTTGTCAACTATCACTACTCTTTGGAAGAACCAAAAGTCCTTAGCCATGTAGTGCAAGGGGAGATTACACAAAAACCTGTACTCTCAAAATATAAAACTAAAGTTGTTATGGAATAAGTTAAATATATTAAACATTTTCATGATCCGGCAGATTGTATTATAAATAAGAACAATATATAAATATTAAACAAATCAATAAACAGATCTATTCCAATGCTGCAAAGGGTGAAGCATTCCAGGAAGTGCCCACGCTTTACCATGACTTCCAGGTTTGATACTAAAGGCAGCTTCAGGAGATGTGTACTGAAGGTGTTCTCCTTTGGTAGATTATATGGCTAACAGTAGATGGTCATGCATGAGATAGTAAATCAGAAGAAACTCGGAAGGCATACTTGTCAGAGCAAATATGACTAAGAGACACAGGGTGGGAAGTGTTGTGTTCAGCCACAAGGTCTACTTACAACTTTTCAGGCTCTGATTTTTCAAGAAAGACAACTTTGCTTCAAATGAATATGAAACAAATTATGGCAACAAATTAGATGCATTAACTCTTATTTTTTTTAGGCATTCCAACTCTCCCTTTATGTAGCACAACATGACTTTCTAAAAAAAAAAAAAAAAAAAAAAAAAAGTAAGCTCTATCACTTTAAATGGTAGGAGCAGATTAAAACAAAGACATCACCCCAAAAGTTGGCATCACATTAAGAAAGGCTTGGTGGTTTCTAGAGGTGGAGGGCAGGAGGAGAACCACAGACTGTGCAGGATGGCTGTGCAGAATGGCTGTGCAGAATGACTGTGCAAAATGGCTGTGCAGAATGGATGCCAATGGGAACTAACACCAAGAACTAACCTGGTGTGGTAATGCTCAGAAGGTCAACTTTTTGTTACTAGTATTAGCAACAAAAAGTATAAAGTATACATTTTAAAAGTTAAGGAAAATATTTTGAAAATTTTTACCATAAATTGTAAATTTTTGAAGAAATAAATATGTTTAAACTGATGATTTTATATATATATATGTATATATATATTGCATGGAAATTATTAAATTATAGAATTTTATAATTGCATATATTAAAACAAATAAAATATTAAAAGTATTAAAAAGATGTACTAAGATACACTGATCATTATATTGAAGTCTCTGCACTTAAAAAATTATATTTCTAATAAAATTTGAAAACAAGAAGTCAAATAACAGTTTTCTATTATGTAGCCCTATTTATATTAGCATGTTAAACCTAGAGTCAATGTCATGCTTGTCTACTTGACAGTGTTCAAAACAAATAATAAACACTATTTCTTCTGATGTGAGATTGGGTTTTCACATGGGAGGATGAATGGGGGAGAAAAACTTTACGCCCAATTAAGAACATATGAAGTCGTTTTAAAATATGAGGTACTTAAATCTAAATTTACCTGCTATATTAATTTATGTTTAACTTTACATGGGTGTCCAATAGCGCCTTTTAATAACCTGCGTGCTGTATTAAATGTTGAAAGCTATTTCTGATTCAAGGGTAAGTTGCTGATAGAACAATTAGCACAATCTAAGGGTCAAGGTCAGGCAGTTTGACAGCCATGTCTTCAGTGAGACTATCCCAAGTTAGAGTCAATCAAATAGGAATCTCTTGTCCATCTAATTGAGAGAAGTTGGGAAAGATTCATATGAAGAAAGGAACACCCATGAAAAGATTTTAGTGATTTCGCTGAAAAGTCTTCCATCTCAACACTTGACATATTTTGTTTTTACTTCCAACTGAACAAAGTTCTTAAATATAAAACATCAGTTGTAGGTAACACAAATAGGTTTGGTGATCATCGCTTCATGCACTAAGACTATTAATTATATGAAAGCCCTCTTTGCCTTCTCTTGAATTACTTAAAAGCAACAACATCACATAATCCTGAACCTTATATGCTGAGATAAACAGTTTGTATTCAGCTCTTATATTCTCTGAGAATAAAGATGCATTCCACAAAGCTTTAGAAAGCCTATTTCCACCCCCACCCTTCACCCCCATCTCACTCATTTGCTACAGACACAGGAGGAGTTGACACAACTTTGCTAAAAGAGAGATTTTTTTTTTAAAACTGTATAATCTTTGTTCCCTATTGAAAATTTTAGTGGAACTGTCATTTTTGGTTTTTATTAGCTGTTACATTGATAAATTGTGAAGACAGGAATGGGTCTCAACTTGCCTCATACAAGAAACTCAAGCTATTTCATACGATGATTAAAACTGTCTTTGTACATATATGTAGAAGGTGAAGCAACCCCATAGTCTGCAGAGAGCAGATACTCTGGGTTTTTTTTTTTTTGTTTTGCTTTTTGTTTTGTTTTGTTTTTCGAGACACGGTTTCTCTGTGGTTTTGGAGCCTGTCCTGGAACTAGCTCTTGTAGACCAGGCTGGTCTCGAACTCACAGAGATCCGCCTGCCTCTGCCTCCCCAGTGCTGGGATTAAAGGCATGCGCCAAAGAGCAGATACTCTGAAATTTCTTTTAATGGTAAAGTTTTAGATGATATATTATCTAAATATGAAGATAAGGAAAGAGAAATTTGCAAACAGAGCTACAGGAAAATAAAGTTTCACTGTCTAAAAAAAATACAAAAGAACACACAAGACCTTGCTTACATTTGAAATTGTTTGCAGATGTTTTAGGACTTAATATTTATCCATTCGTGATTGGCAAACTGTCATAGCAATTTTCAAGCTGAGCTTAGCCATACTACACAGCCAAAACTTCAAGAATTGGGAGGGGGTTTTATTCTGGCATCTCCTCAGTTGATTCATTGTGAATGGCTACTGAAATTTCAATTTCTTACATATAATTAAGAACCAACTCTAAAATTTTGGTTGAAGCCATTTCGTCTGCTGTAGTAAGCCACAAATACACATGGCCATGATTCATATTTTCCCTGGTCTTTCTACTTATTCATTGCCAATATTTGCTTTAAAGTTGCACTTTATTCTAGACGTTTGGAAAACTATCTATGATATATATATATATGTATATATATATATACATATATATTACATTATGCCATATAATGTTGACCCACTAATGCCCAACAGAGCTAGCAGTGACATTGAACACACAGTCAGCTTTGCTAGCTTTCCCAGAACAATCTGGAAGAGTTTTATGCTGCCAAGATTAGCTCAGTTTTCCCCCTGAATTTCTCAACTTGGTTAATATAATCCACAAGGTCCCAGAGTTAGTAACAAAAATCATCCTTTAGTACTGTCCCATCTGACATTAAAGCAAAGAATAGCAATTAGGCAAAAATGCTTCTTTTTAGTTGTGTAATTAATATACAAGTGTTTGCATGTTTGTGTTGTATCTACTGTTGCTAAGTTTTTCATATAGGAAGTAAAAACAATGGATTTTTAATAAAAATTGTGGTGTGACATTTTATTATAATAAACAGTACACTGGTACATAGCAATTACATAGAGGAAATATGATTTTTGATGAAAAGAAGAAATTGCTTCAAACTTTCTCCATTTTGACTGTACTCTGCAAATAGTTATGACTGAAAAATCACATTTTTTTCAAAACATGAAAAATGCCATATGTTCTCCTGTTTCTTCCCGCAGATGAATTGGGATGCACCCACCTTGGTCAGAGCTATGAGTCTAGAGATGTTTGGAAACCAGAGCCATGCCAAATATGTGTCTGCGACGCCGGATCTGTCCTCTGTGATGACATCATATGCGATGATGCGCCGCTAGACTGCCCCAACGTAGAGATCCCATTTGGAGAATGTTGTCCAATATGCCCGCAGCCTACCACACCTGTGAGTCTACAGAATGCATAAGCTCTTCAAAGACTACATCTTCAAGATTCATATTAAACAAATGGATAGACAGCATCCATAGCAAAGAGGCCTGGAAGGAACTGCAAGCCATGTCTGTTAAGCAAGCTTAACAAGTGAATGGTGTCATTTCTAAATGAAAGCAGGAGGTTGGGTGTAATGAGAATTAAGAAATAGTTAAGAATACTGCCATAGTTTACATATATTAATCTATATTTTTTATGCTTTATAGGCTCCTGCCCTTCCTGATGGCCATGGACCACGAGGCCCCAAGGGAGATCCAGTGAGTAACATCTTCCCAAGGAGTAAAATTAATGCTAATGACATTTCTAGGAAAGCCTGGTTTTCCTTGTCAAATTATTCCCGTATTCAAACTGAACTGTAATCATTCTGAATTTTCTTCTGGCCTATGTATTTGAAAATCATGATATATTTTCCCAAACCTTACAAGTCTTCATCCCTTTGTCAGTTCAAAACACAAAATGTAGGTCAAGATACAAAGGAACATAATAAACTTCAGTTATCCATGAGACTTAGTTGGATATATACTTATCCCCACGGACAAATATCACAGTGATAATAAAATATAGGATGGAAGCAAATCCCTAATAATCATTTTAAATCACCCCATATTTTACTGGTTTTGTTTGTTTTTATCTTACTTTTTTAGGGCCCTCCTGGCATTCCTGGGAGAAATGGTGACCCAGGCAATCCAGGGCTACCAGGTCCCCCTGGCTCTCCTGGCGCTCCTGGAATCTGTCCATCATGTCCAAATGGCGGTCAGGTAAGAAATTACAGAATTAAAACCTCCTCCATATTTTATTTTATTTATTTGCTCTGCATTATATCTCAAGAGCAACTTTCCTCCTCCAGTTTTATATATTTAACAAATTCTTATCTAGTGCTTCTATATGCTAAGAGCTTTAAAAGAATTCCTCTGTCGTCATGCCAATATGATTGCTACCACATCTTTCAAAAATGTCCCAACTTCTCAGCAAGTATATGACATACTCATTATGTTTGATAGATAGACTATCAGCTCCTAAAATAAATAACTTACAAAACTTAAAAAGTGCTATAGTTGTAGATTATTCCCTAATTCCTCTCCTAACACCAATGACAATGTCATTGGAGGCTTAGGCACTAAGCAGTTAACAGCTCCAAAAATGGCTTATCAACTTCAGATAAACAGAGTGCCCTGTGCTTCCGTGGCGGCTGAACAGAACTCAAGTCTTCAAGACACATCTTTCTCCTTCTGAATCAGGGCTGCCAATCAGTCTGCACATAAAACCAATAACCAAGAATATAAACATTGCAAAGTTAAGTGGTACGGGAGTAAGTGAACTCAGAAAACTACACAGATGTTTGTGATTTATATAACTGTTTTCCCAAAACAGTTCAGGAGCAATGAGCATCATGGAAATCAAATAGAACCTATCTAGACCTAGAACTTAAAGCAAGCTCTGAGCCTCTCTGATATTTTTCCTTGTTTACAATGGTTCAGTGCTTAATTGGGAGGGGTTCAGCTCTTATTACATAAAATCAGAAACCATATATATATATAGTTGATTATGTATATATACATATATGAGTACATATATGCGTGTGTATATAATTAAAATCAGTTTTATTGGCCTTTTGGGAAGTTTGTTTTACTTCCCCATGTTTAGTTGGAGATTAGATACTTAGAGCTAATGACATCACTGTTCCTTTGTCCTTACATATTCAATTAGTCTGTGTGTAATGCTATAACTATTGTATAGAAATAATGATTTCAGTGATAACACTGAGGGACAAATTGAAGTGGAAATTTTTCATTTAATACAGTTTGTTAAAATCTTCATACACCACTCAATAAATATTTCTGTAGCAAGTATAATATTTAAAGTCATAGACAGACAATAAGCAGAAAAGACGTCACATCTGGCATGCTGAAATCTAAATCATGCTGCATACACTTATTCTAAATGCTTCAGAAAATAACTATGACATTCGTATTAATAGACTCTGATCTATGTACCTGATTTTTTTTCTACAGAATTATTCTCCCCAGTATGACTCCTACGATGTCAAGTCTGGAGTTGGAGGAGCAATGGGTGGCTATCCTGGACCACCTGTACGTACAAATGTTTCTGAGCATGTTCAAGTATCACGCAGCATTTGTTTCTTAACTCTTGAGTGATGTTCTTCCGGAAATACAACATTTTCATGGAATTGTAGAAAATGGCTCATTAATTACCAAAGCTGGAAGAGAAGCCAACGACATTGCTATGATTTTCTATGCTAACTCGTTTTCTTCTTGTGGCATTTTATGCCATGCCAGTATTGTTAATTCTTCATGCACACATACATAAGGGCTCTCTTACCCTAACCTCATAGACTGTCTAATTGAAGGCAGTTTTGTTAAGGAGTGTTCCCCCTTCTCATTTTCTCATCCAAGTTGCTCAGCATCCTCTTTTCATGGTTTAGTTGGCTGAATTTTTCATTCTATATGACAGTTTAAGTCATGAATGTTCAATATCACTTTTCATCTTTCCTCCAAGCTTTAAATCAAGTATCAATATTTTTGGAATCATTGATCTTTTATGTCCATCTATCCTAAAGAATACCTATTCACTTTGACTGTGAAGGCCTTTCCAAATGTAAATGGCCCAGAGTTTTAATAACAGAAAACAACAAGAATCATTCCAAGTTGGATTTGAACGTGTAATACTATAATGACATATGCTGGTGATGATTGCTCTTGAATAACTCTCAGGGAGAGGAATAATGTTGAAGCCCAAAATTTACTGCAAGTAACAGAAACATCACTGTAAATAAATACAATATGCCAATGTAGTTGTGGCTTCTCAAGTTAAATAAAAAAATTTATCAGTAGATACAAAAGAACTGGTAAGGAGTATTATAATTGGCATATATGAAATTGAAAAATGTTTACCTATTAGATGTTTATGATTTTCTAAGTTTTTGGTATTTTTTTAATGTTTGAAAGTCACATGAAGAATCATTTTTATGAATATTGGTTATTACTATACTCATGTTATAAATCCTCCTTCAATAAGATACACAAACCTAAATAAAACTAACATGTATTGACATTCCAGAAAGATAAGTCAAAAACTTGTTGTCAGAATTTAGAAACAGTATAATACCGGTTTGCTAGTTTAGTCTGCACTTCTGAATGGTGTTGACGTCCATTTGCTTTAAGTGTTTAGTGACCCATACATTATGTTTACACCCAAGTCTTCACATCAACATGACTGTAACATACTAATACAATCATGAGGTTTGAAGCTGACTGACACGCTTAAGTAAGAAACATGCATAAGATATATAGTGTAAAGATATTTTCCACATGGTGCTTAGACAAAAGACAAGAAATTGTTTTTAACCGAGGGAGGTATTAATGAAACACTATTAAAGCTTATCATTATATTTTCTACTGACTTTTCCCCCCTCTGAATTGCCTTTCTTAAGGGTTGAGGTTAAAATTTTTAACATTGATTAATAATCTGAATGACTCTCTAATTTCATCTGGAGTAAGGTTTTCATGCAAAACCCTTTTGGGGAATCTCATAGAATTAAGCATATCAAGGCTTGTTACCAGATAACAAGATAGAGTTGGATATGTTTCAAAACACATTGGCATCATGCCTGAACAGACATCACTCTGCGCAATGCGTTTCCCATTTATCTACTTGTGTTTATTGTTTAAATTTGCATTCTAGGGTCCCCCAGGCCCTGCAGGCCCCCCTGGCTCTTCTGGACATCCTGGCTCCCCTGTAAGTACAACACCTGCTGGTGTTTTTATCTTCATGAATATATAAATCAAATTAATATAGATATGGATATACTCCATCTCAGCATGTGCGGTCACAACTAAGTGAAGCTGCAACCAAGAAACATCATTTTAAATGTTACAATTTTATATTTAATGTAACAACTATTATTAATAAAAATTTTGATGAAGTTGAAATACATGTTTCATTTATAAATAATATGCCTTTGAGTTAAGAGCCATTCAATTTCAATTTCAATGAAATTTTTATTTAATCCTGAAAATATGTTTTAAACCTTCATAAACTGTAATGGAATTTTTGACCAAATTTACTAATCATGACTTCTGACTATTCTCAAAGTATAAGTTTTTCATATGAAGCTCTTGTTACTTTATTTACATATATTATATAATGTAACAATGATGCCATAATTATTATTTAATAATATAAATATTACATAATATTAAAATATATTTTCAATATTATTCTACTTTAGGGTTCTCCTGGATACCAAGGTCCCCCTGGCGAACCTGGTCAAGCTGGTCCTGCTGTAAGTAACAGATTGCTGAACACATTGACAGTTCACTTACCATATGGAATCTATCAATTCCTGAGCCATTCATGGCTATATCTAGAGTGCAGATTGCACACATGCTTGAATTTTTACATAATAACTTAACATTTTGGGGTGTTTGAGGTGAACCCAAAGAACTTAGAGATTCTTAGCTGGTTAGACATTAAAGTTATCCATTTCCCAGAGTTAACAAAGATCATCTATCTAAGCATCTAAGGTTTCTGTAGACTCCCCTTGTGTCTCTTCTGTCCCTGTGCTTATAGGCTTGCATATATCTGCATATAGTGAAGAAAAAGATGAGTCCTCCGGAATCATATGCCACACAGACATACAGAAATTAAAATAAATGTTATTTTAATACAATTTTTCAAAATATTGAGAAATGTATTTATATTTTTTGTATAGTCAATGTCTTAAATATACAGATGCATATATAAATAGAAACTTTTAGCATAAGACATAGATACATGGTATCTAAAGTTTTCAGTAAATTTTAATCAACAGCAAAAATTAGATATAATGAACATATAATATTAACTCAGTGTAATTTTCATGGTGAGAGGGAATGAAGGATGTTTCCCTCCAGTGCACTTAACATGCAATGACAAAATTTTGAGCTTATCTATTTCTATTTTCTCATTTCAGGGCCCTCCAGGACCTCCTGGTGCTATTGGTCCATCTGGCCCTGCTGGAAAGGATGTAAGTATTCATAGGTCAAATAGGAATATACTAAAATTCAACTTGAATGATAAACCATGTGTCCTTCATGCCACTATAGAAAAATCTTAGAAAAACTTGAAAGTCTTCATTCAAAAAAAAAAAAACTGTAGTTAGGTGGTGCTGGCGCATGCCTTTAATCCCAGCAATCCAGAGGCAGAGGCAGGCTGATCTCTGTAAGTTCAAGGCCAACCTGGTCTATGGTGAGTTCCAGGACAGTCAAGACTGTTACACAGAGAAACCTTGTCTCAAAGAACATCAATTGTACCCTAACAAGCATCTTCTGTTTTTATTGGTCCTTGGTAGCATTCTCACAACCTTTTATGATGAATTTCCTAGCTTCTTAATTCCCTTTCTTAAGGGTGACAGCCAACACTGACCAACACTTCTTATTGCTTCTAGGGTAGCTTCATGGAGAATCAGGCTCTCTTGCTGAGATCTCCATCAGAAATCTTGCAACACTTCTATCTCTAAATCACCACGAGACGAGATAGTTGTTTTCACTTTTCAGGATGCTAACATTTTGTCAACACGTTCATCTCTGCGTTGCATTTGAAAATCTGTACATCTGACAAATTAGAAAGTGATAGAACTCTCAGATACGCTTCATTTTCATCCCAGAAGGAACAAGATTTTTTCTTTACATTCTGTAACAAATAATCAATATATTAAGATCATTATTTTATGAGCATAAATTTATAAGCATTAAATATTCTCCCTCTTTCTCAATTAATTTCCAATGGTAAATTCTTTTCATTGACTTGGGGAAAAATCTGAATATTGGGAAGAGAGGCATCAGTACTAGGACATCATAGGTTTATGACAAGGTGGAAGGAGCCTCCTTTAGTCCTTCCATTGAAAAACCTGATGTCACTGAGTAGATGGCTTGTACCCATCAACATAGCACTAGGTGACCATTGGAGGTTCGGGAGCACAGCATCAGCCAAAGCTATCTACAGAGATTGTGTCTCAAATAAGTACCTAATCGGAAGTCGTCTGATCTCATAACTGCATGTTTGATCCAACCAGGCCACTCCTTAGCTGCACCCCATCTCCTCACACATGAGCCTTTATGCATCCTTTATTTCTAGGGAGAGTCAGGGAGACCTGGTCGACCTGGAGAGCGTGGACTACCTGGCCCTCCGGTAAGTCTCCTCCATTTGATAACCTCCTCAGTCACAAGCATTTTAACTGCAAAAGTGCATGACCAAATTGAAAGCAATATAAAGACAAAGTGTATTTCATTGCTGGATTTTGATTCTATTTGAATGTTAATTAATGTCTTTCCCATTCATTACGTTTAGGGTGCAAAAGGCCCAAGCGGCATGCCTGGATTCCCTGGGATGAAAGGGCACAGAGTAAGTGACCCTATGCTTACCCCTAACTCTAACCCTTTATTCATGAACTTAGTAGGTATAATGTATTGATGGCAAAGCATCTTTATGTTTAACTAAATATTGGGTGAAATCTGCCAAGTCCAGAATGTATCAATCTAACAAGAACAAAATCCATCGAACTAGGTTTTACTCTTCTACCCTGAAGGCAGCTTTCTAAACAGACTGAATGGAACTTCTTTCTTCTATAAAAACCATGCCAATGTTTTAAATAATTTACGTTCTTTAAAGTACCATTATAGATAGTTATATATAACCAAATCCAGTAAGACTTCCATTTTGAATTGTGCACAAATCTTAATTTTTTTTTTCTGTTTTTAAATTTTCCTAGGGTTTTGACGGACGGAATGGAGAGAAGGGTGAAACGGGTGCTCCTGGACTGAAGGTGAATTGCAGCCCACTGTGGTTTTGAGCGAACTCATTTAGAGTCTGGAGCTATGTTAAGATTCACTCTATAGGACATAACTTTGTCAACTGTTCTTTGCATATTATTAATTGCCTAGGGTAGCCCCCTAAAGCTTCGATGACAGCTGATAACCAAGCCTCTGGAGTAGAAATGTTTGCGCATTTCAGCGTGACTAATTAATATGTAGAGTTGTCTTATACTTAAAGTGCAGAATTTTACATTTCTGGTGATTAAAATTAAAGGCTTACAACATTTAATATTACCTTAGTCTCTTCTATGATACAGTATTCACAATATCAAACAGTTTGCTATACAAAACCATAACGTTTTGTATGTCTCTAGGGTGAAAACGGTCTTCCCGGAGACAATGGCGCTCCTGGCCCCATGGTAATTATGTTTCCTCTCCTGTGATTTTCAGTACTAATACTAACCATCCAGCTCGCTTGCCTTTCTCCTTCCTGTCTGTTCTCACACATGGCAGGTTCACGATGAGATCATTACTCTCAATTTTGTCTGCAGGGTCCCAGAGGGGCTCCTGGAGAGCGAGGACGGCCAGGCCTTCCTGGAGCTGCAGTGAGTATTGTCACAGTGTACCCCAATGAAGGCAGAGGTTATCTCTTCTGGACAAGCTGTCTTCAAGATCAGATCAGTCCAGATTTGGATATAATGATATGGAAAAGAAAGCCTTGCATTTAGTCTCCCTGCTGATTCTTTTCCATTGGTGTGGGGGTGTCAGTTTGATACATGCATTAGAACCTCATATTTGCATTCAATTCTAAAAACCCAGAATCCGGGCTTGCTCCATGCCTCCTGCGTGGTGTCTCAACAGTCTAACACTGACTCTAAAAATATGTGATAGTAAGGCGACTTTAATATGTCTGAGGAAATTCAGTTCAGCTGAGCTTGTAGTCTGACGTTACCGGTAATTAGCCTTTCATAAAAAAGAAAATATTTGAGACAAACTTCTCTTTTTAGGGTGCTCGAGGCAATGACGGTGCTCGGGGCAGTGATGGCCAACCAGTGAGTAACGTTGCATCTAATCCCGCTTTGTTGCAAAGTACTTAGAGCTTGTGGGTTATACATTACATTGTCATATTGTCATATTATTATATAGCAAACCCACATTGCCACTTGATGACTTTTTAACTCTAAAAATGGAAATTATTTGTGGGTCCATCCAGTACTTGATAGAATCCATCAGGATATCATTTAAATCTATACGGACCCCCCCCCCCAAACTATGCTTCCCTTCTAGCCATAACCATTATTCCCAGTCATTTGATGACATGTGTTTAACACGTACATGTGTTTCATAGCCAATATAGGTTATGCCAATTAAGAGACATGCAAAATAGATGGTGATGTTACCTCTATGTAAATAAGAACACAAACGCTCAGGAGTAAGATCCTGCACAGTCACGGGATGTATGGAAAAGCAGAGAGAAATACAGATGTTCTCACCTCAGATTTAACTCTCTTCTTATCTTACACAATGTTCCTCTCTAGAATACCCATGCGAATGGCAAATGCTCTTTCATCTATATGGTGGCCTTCTATACTTTTGATTCATGTATCATTTCCTAGAAGGCTTCATTTGATGATTATTCTAGGTGTTCAGTCTAACCAATTTTTTATGACTTGCATATTTTTCCTTGTTTTAGGGTCCCCCTGGTCCTCCTGGAACCGCAGGATTCCCTGGGTCCCCCGGTGCTAAGGTAAGCATGTAGTTCTAACACATTGGATTGCTTCTCAAAGTTGACTTGTAAAAGAATCAAATGCATATTTTCATCTACAGAGAACTTTAATGCCTTAATCTTGATTCTAGTACATTTATATATAATCATTAGCATTCTACCATTCTGATATTTATTCTGATGACTTCTGCCTTTTCCCCGGTCCTTTCTGGGAAACAATTAGAAAACAGGCAGACTCATATCTCCCTTTGTCCCCTGTCTTTATGATATCCTTTGTTTTATTACAACATTTAACCATAGTACTATAGCTTTAGAGAAATAAGTTTAAACAGAACTGAAGGGTAAACCAAGTTATTCCAAGTGGAAAGGACAGCTGACATGTTGGAATTTGACTCTTTAGGGTGAAGTTGGACCTGCAGGGTCCCCTGGTTCAAATGGCTCCCCAGGACAAAGAGGTGAACCTGGACCACAGGGACACGCTGGTGCTCAAGGGCCTCCTGTAAGTAGCAGACAAGACCTGAGAGGAGCCAAGCTGCTGGGCTTACTCCTTCAAAGCATGCTTCAACATTGCTGTCAATCAAAAAGTATTCCTTTCTTTAAAAAGTGTAATTTCATACTCTACTGTAATTAGGTCCATAACAAAAATGGGAGTTTGTGCATTGTAGAATTCATGAATTTCACATTAACACAGTGCAGAGTAGAGAATATATAGAGCATGTATGTAAACTATAGGTTACTTTTCTGATGCCTGGCAGGTTGTCTACACTAAGCACCAGCCGGGAAATAAATAATCTCTGACTTAATTCCTAATTATTTTTCCTACTTTTCTATGTTGGGCTACTATTAGGGAAATGACATAGTCTCTACAATACATAATACCTGTCAGTAAATATATTCTCTAAACAATATACTATACATGCAAGTTTTTTTGGCATTCCTGCTAAGATGCTCTCTCCCCTTGTGTACATAGGGCCCTCCTGGGAATAATGGCAGTCCTGGCGGCAAAGGTGAAATGGTGAGTTGAATCTCCCTCCCCTCATCCCACACTGATTTATGGATTTAAGTCTGGTGGGAGAAAAGAAGGTCCGTGCATGGCTGATGTCTGTGTTTGCGCTGTCCTTAGGGTCCCGCTGGCATTCCTGGAGCTCCTGGACTGATGGGGGCTAGGGGCCCCCCTGGACCAGCTGGGACTAATGGCGCACCTGGACAGCGAGGCCCTTCAGTAAGTTCCTTTCTCCTTCAGTGCCCGGAAGTTCAAACTTACCTATCACAGCAAAATATTGCTATTCCTTTTGCTCTTGAGTCCTCTCAGTTAGGGTTCTATGGCTCTCCTTCGAGCTGTATAACATCTGGCTGGTTATGATTTTATTAGTCAAATCCTCATTGTCTTTACATAGAGATTTTGTTTCTCTTTAGGGTGAACCCGGCAAGAATGGTGCAAAGGGAGAGCCAGGTGCTCGTGGTGAACGGGTCAGTACCAAACCAACATGCTTGGCTACTTAGAAAACCGCAGCGCTCGGAGAAAATAATGGGTAAAGTTTTCTCTAGTAAATTTCGTCCCAATGCTTTATATCTTTTAGGGGGAAGCTGGATCCCCAGGAATCCCAGGGCCTAAGGGTGAAGATGGCAAAGATGGATCACCTGGAGAACCCGGTACAAATGGACTGCCGGGAGCTGCTGGAGAAAGGGTAGGTTTCCATAGTAACCTGCTTCATCTTCAAGATACAGCAATCTTTCATTCCCCCCCTCCCCCGTTTGGTGAGGCGGGGTCTTATTTATAGACCATGTTGGCTTGGACCTTCCTCTGTAGCCCAGGCTTGGCTCAAACTTATGGCAATCCCCCTGCTTCAGCCTCCCCTAATGCTTGGATTAGAGGCATGAACCATCACACCAGTTTAAAAGCTAACAAAAACCAGTAGCGTAAATTGCTTCTACACAGTGTCTCACTACAGGTTGACCTCAAATTTAGAGATTCTCCTAACTCCACCACCTAAGTGGGGGATTAAAGCTGTGCACCACCAAGCTCTTCTGGGCATTGTTTATTTGAGTGTCCCATCTAAACTTAAAACCCTGAAGACTTTCAGTATGCTTATTTCTGTCTTGTGTGTGCATTTGGCTGATGGGTTGCTCTGTGATTTATTCTTTTCTTCCATTTCAGAATTTTGGTTTTGTCTTATTTAGTATTAATTTTTTCAGTTCTGAGAAGTGATCCTATGACCTGTACTTGGAGGGCAACACACTACTATTAAATCCCTAAACTCCTGTTTAAAGAACTTTGTAGTATAGGAATATTTATACCTATGAATTATGAACAAGTTTTAATCTTATAGACTGAAATATTTAACTGTCATTGTTTCCAGGGAGCTCCTGGCTTCAGAGGACCTGCAGGGCCAAATGGCATCCCAGGAGAAAAGGTACACACCTCAGTTCCTGATGTCATTACTACAAATAGAAGTTTCTTCACTACATTATCTCATTAATGGAAAGATAAATATCTAGAAAAAAACATAGCAGAACAACAAAATGCAAACATCTCCACATGACCCTAGTCCCTGCCTCATTACTTCCTGTGCTCTGTGATGAGCGAAGTCACTTCCTCTGTCAGACAGGAAGAATCCCTGACCCTAGTGTCACCGCAAGAACCAAAGAAAACCACCTGGATGTGCAGGAAAGACTCCACAGTAATTTCTCACCATTAACGGTGCTTCACTTTAAACACACATAAAGATATAGCTAAGTCCAATCAATAATGCTTGTTATAAACAAGGGATATTCATCACAGCTACCTCATTTTTTCCCCAACATGGCATTCAAAGCTAAACCATATGATCTTAAAGGGCAGAACTCAGCAACACAAACTCTCCTCGAGAAGCCAAATGACTCCGCCAGTCACAGATTCAGAGTGTCAGTGCCTAAGTCAATCAAAGCTCTCTAAGGTTTGTTATCTCACAACTTAGGGTCCTGCTGGGGAACGTGGTGGCCCAGGTCCTGCAGGGCCCAGAGGAGTAGCTGGAGAACCTGGCCGAGATGGAGCCCCAGGAGGCCCAGGAATGAGGGTAAGGAGACAAATCTGTTTTAATCACACTGTAATGTAGTAGGAAAAAAGACAATGCAAGTGATGGCAGACCAAAAACAACTTCAAGCAGACAATACCTTTCCAAAGACGCAAAGTAAACCAACCAAATCCCTTTAAGAAAACATGGGTTAAAACAGATGAAAGAAAGAAAATTAAAGAAAGAAAGAAAATTAAATATTTGACTAAGATGAATTTTTTAAGAGAAAATAAGAAATGCACTTGCAAGGCTATAAATAAACATGGAAATCTCAAAATTGTTCAAGTTGAGTATATTGTACTTTTTCATGTGACTTTTTAAGTCATCTGACAAAATATAATTTTTCATTTAGGGTGTTCCCGGAAGCCCAGGAGGACCAGGCAATGATGGGAAACCAGGACCTCCCGTATGTATAATTATGACATCCCTTTGAATTACTCCAGTAAAAATTGGAATGCATTCATTGGCTAGATTTGAATAAGTGTAGGTATACTATACTTTGATTATGTGTTACTCCAACTCTAACTAAGGTAGTGGTTTTTCTTCCTAGGGAAGTCAAGGAGAAAGTGGCCGTCCTGGTCCTCCTGGCCCATCTGGACCCCGGGGTCAGCCTGGTGTCATGGGTTTTCCTGGTCCTAAAGGAAATGATGTAAGTTCTAATGCTACTTTCTCCAATAAATATTTGACGGAGCCCCTTTGGCTTTCTATAAGAAAAATGTAAAGATACCCAAGACTTAGCCTTCTCTAAAAACATGGACGAATATGTGAAATTGAGCAGTGTGTTAGAGACAAATATGTAATTGGCTATGATTGTGTGTGTGTGTGTGTGTGTGTGTGTGTGTGTGTGTGGCTGAGCAGGTGTAGGAGGATCAAAAATGGGGTTTGGACTTTGATTACTGATTTTTTTTCTTTAATTATGTAAACATTTACCCTTTTCTTTAGGGTGCTCCTGGCAAGAATGGAGAACGCGGTGGCCCTGGAGGACCCGGCCTTCCCGTATGTAGCTTTTGTCTTTTTCTGTCTAATCAATTTAATCATTTCCAGACTCCTACTTTCTTGATATATGTATTAATTCTGCTTGTCTAACTGTCATTGCTGTAGGGTCCTGCTGGAAAGAACGGTGAAACTGGACCTCAGGGTCCCCCAGGCCCTACTGTAAGTACTCGTGTAACTGAAGAGAGGAAGAGAGTGGAAATAGTGCAGGGGCAAGCCTTCAGAAATTATGCACTCACTGCACTGTATTATAATAGTTCAGCAGTTACTAGACTTCCTTATTTTATTACTGAATCAAATGTTGGTATTCACTACATGTTGTACTTAATTTGCCTTGAGTATCTTCTATAGCCCAAGCTTTCCCTACTCTTCATATTCTTACCTTTGACAGTAAGCAATAGGCCTGCTAGGATGTGAACTGTAGATTAAAAAGGACAATTTTACAATGGACTCTATCATTGTGTTTCTCAACCTAGGGCCCATCTGGTGACAAGGGTGATTCCGGACCTCCTGGTCCACAAGGATTACAAGTAAGAGCTTATTCTTTGAATGTTATTGTCTGCTAAAATTCCATATTTCTCTTTCAGACCTATTTTGTAGAATAAATAAACTTCAAAACTTTTGTTCCCCTGCTACATGTTCATCTGAAACTTAATTTGTAGACTTTTTTCCATTCTGAAATAAAAAAATAATAGTAATTTCTTCTATGGCTATTCTAGAATGTACATATAAAGTTATTAAAAATGAACTGAAAAAAAAATGAACTGAACTGCAATTCTATATGCACACTTATAGCTCTCACAATAAAAAGTCTATGTAGATAAATTCATCTACCCTTATTCCTCAGCACAACTGTATATACAGAAACAAAAATACAGATATAAGCCCAGGTTTGTAAAGCATAACCACCCTCTATCTGGCATTAGTTTAAATAGGGCAAACATTCTATACCTTAAAAATATGGAAATTATGTCATGAACTACTTTGAAAACTAGGCTTACATGTGAGAGCTTCCTCAAAGCCATTTTTGAAGTGATCATACGATGTGATTCTGTTGATTTGCAGGGAATACCTGGTACCAGTGGTCCTCCAGGAGAAAATGGAAAGCCTGGTGAACCAGTAAGTCACCTCTTATTTTTGTAAAGTTGGCAACTACATGAAAAAATCAATAGCATTTATCTATCATTAACTTTGTATGCCCAGGTAGTTGAGCGTTGTTGACTTAGATCATAGAATACTTGCTAGAATCTATGAAACTCTCCATTAAATCTCTAGCAGAGTACACACCAAGTACCTGTCAGTTTATTTCCTTTGAAGAGGTGTATAGAGTTAACAGTTCAAGGTCATCCTTGGCTACAAAATGAGTTTGAGTTACACGAGACTCTGTCTCAGAAACCACAACAAAACAAAGATGAGGTGCTTATAATGTCACTCACTCGGTTTAATTTTTTTCTATAAAACAACAGAATTAAAGTGCATAGCTTGAAGATTTAAATAATTGTATAACATATAGGCACAGCAGATGTCGATGTTGCTTACACTTGTGCAATGCATATTGACAAATGCTTACCATATATAATGCTCACCTCCTAGGGTCCAAAGGGTGAGGTTGGTGCACCTGGAGTTCCTGGAGGCAAGGTAATTTTACTTTAACTCTTTAACTATGTTATAGAGCAACTGATTAGGGGAACACCTTTTTCTCCTTTTTAGTAATTTGAAGCCAACTGCAAACATTGCAAGGCACTGAACTTGCTCCCTCTAAATATTCTCTTTCTCTAACATTAATACATGCCACAGAGTCAGCCACTCAAGAGGAAATGCTGTTAATGCATGGCTTCCCTGAGAGAATTGTCCTGCTGGAGGAAATGGAAACTTTACCTCTATGAATAGTAACAGTAATTTCTTCCGAGACACTTTCCCCTTAATCAGAACAAATACACATTCCATTGTTTCACACTTTTTAAAGATTCCTGTTCCCAAGCAGCTAATCAAAATTTTATAGTCAAAAATTTCAAAACCATTAAGAAATAAAAGTTAAAAACCTAGTAGACGTAATCAAAGTCACTGTAATCCACAGTGTTTCTCTTTTCTGACTCTAATGTGTTCCTAATGTGGATGTTATCTTTTCACTGATAGGGTGATTCCGGTGCCCCTGGAGAGCGTGGACCACCCGGAGTTGCAGGAAGCCCTGGTCTTAGAGGCGGAGCTGGACCCCCTGGCCCCGAGGGAGGAAAGGTAGCTGCCGTTTCTGGCATCCTGGACTTAAGAAGATGCAATCCAATTGCTTGCTCATCATCTGGCATGCTTCTCTTTATCGCAGGGCCCTGCTGGTCCCCCTGGTCTCGCTGGTGCTACTGGTCCCCCTGGTCTACAAGGGATGCCTGGAGAGAGAGGAGGTCCTGGGAGTCCTGGTCCAAAGGGTGAAAAGGTACTGATTGTTTGATCTTGATTCTACAATAAACTAGATTTTATAGATTAGAGGAAAGCCACTTTACTAGAAACTATTTTCAAAATTACTATCATTTTATTTTAAGTGAAATTTTACATAGGGTCCTATAGCAACTATTAATCAAATACCAACTCTAATGTCAGCAACTCCTGAGGGTTTCTCTTCTTGGCCAACTTTCACTGGGTGATGACACCGACTTTTGTTTGGCAGGGTGAACCAGGGGGTGCAGGTGCTGATGGGGCTCCAGGAAAGGATGGGCCAAGGGTGAGTATTTATATTTTTGAGAAATGGACCTTGATAGAATGCAATGTGTGGTAGACCCTACTTCAGCTTTCAGTGTTCCCAGAACCACTCTAATGAAGTGAGACCATGTTAGGATGCCCTGAATATTGAAAAGACACTAATCACTGGACTGTTTAAATTCTTAGTTTTTTTTTATCTATCACTCCATGGTAGTTCGTCAGTGCCCTAAGGATGAAGAGAATCCTTAATAATATAAAAAACAAAAGCCAGGAATGACTGTCATAGCAAGTCAATAAAAACTAAGAAATATAGCTTTAAAAGATATTTCAATAAGATCTTATATCTTCTCTAATAGCGGTAAAAAAAAAAGCATCAATCAATGAACACAGTGAATTAAATTACTTTCTCTGATCACACTCACAGAATAGTGAGCTTACTGGACTCTCTCACGTTGGTACCAAGCAATGAAAGTATCATGTGAGCCACGAGAGAACAAAAACGGATTGACTTTAGTAGATGAGTGTCTCTAGACACTGATTAATACAAGAAATGATGTTGATTTCTTTCAACCTAAAACCCCTCTTTCTGCAGGGTCCTACTGGTCCTATTGGTCCTCCTGGCCCAGCTGGTCAGCCTGGAGATAAGGTAACAGCACTACTGCAAATAAAGTCAACCTTTGTTTCAGTGAAGATAGAGGAGTGATAGCACCGTTTGATCTTTTCTCAGGGTGAAGGTGGTGCCCCTGGACTTCCGGGTATAGCTGGACCTCGAGGTGGCCCTGTAAGTGGCAAAGACATTTTCAACATACTCTTAACCCCACACAGGTCATTGTCTTGTTTTAGTAGCTTTGCCCCTGCTACTCTTTTCCTCCTTTTTGACTCTATCCTTAAAATATATGAGATTCAAGAAAATATTTAAAAAATTTAAAATCCATGTGAGATTATTTTAAGGTACCTCATTTCCTAAGTAACTCTGGGGAAAGCACATAAATTGAAATATACTATACATTTCTAAGTAAGCATCTCTTTGCCAGAAGCATCTTCCAAATCAAAAATCCTTTGCCTTTAAAAAGTCTTGAACTCAAAGCTCAGCACCTTTTTGTCTAATTAATGTCTTATCATTTTGCCATATTTTAAATACTTTACATTTGGGAGTTACATAATTACATGTATTATTATTGGAGCACTTTGAAGCCATAGCCATTGCAAGTTATATTGCAGTCTAGAGACAGAAGAAATCAACAGTTCTAGTGTTCCTTTCTAATTTTGATAAGAAGTAAAAAAAAAAAAAAAAAAAAAAGACTTTCAGGTGAAACTGTTTTCTGCATTAGCTGTTTTCCCACGACAGCAAGATAAGACTATAGAGAGGACACTGCAAGATCCCCGTGGGGAAGGCCATCACTGTGACTAACAAGCTATTTTCCTTCAGGGCGAGAGAGGTGAACATGGACCTCCTGGACCTGCTGGCTTCCCGGGTGCTCCTGTAAGTATGGCTGTCTAAGCACAAATGCCCCAATGCCTATTTTATTATCTTGTTGAAAACTAACAGATACAAGTTATTTGGTCCCAGTCTTTCTTCAGTCACTTTACTCTTTGAAGTTACTTTATCAATTTTTAGGTTGGTGTTTAACTAATTCTATTGTTTAAGCTTTAGGCAACTTAAACCCCTATCCTCCTTTATGGCTTGGGCAAGGAGGCAATGCAGCATCGTGATGCTCATTTTCAAATCCAGAGCCTTTGTTCTTCTTCTTCTTCTTCTTCTTCTTCTTCTTCTTCTTCTTCTTCTTCTTCTTCTTCTTCTTCTTCTTCTTCTTCTTCTTCTTCTCCTCCTCCTCCTCCTCCTCCTCCTTCTCCTTCTCCTTCTTCTCCTCCTCCTCCTCCTCCTTCCTCTTTCTCTTCCTTTCTCACAATATTTTGCCTAATTTAGTTTTGGTGTGTTTTCAGAGAGCCTCCTATTTCTATTTGATGGTAACATCTTCCCAACTTTAAAAAAAAAAAGTTCTATGTTCTAAAGTAAAGGAATGCTAACCCAAGTGCATTGTGGAGGAAGTTAGCTCACAGGCTGTCACTGTTGCTGTGTGCAGGGACAGAATGGTGAACCAGGTGCTAAAGGAGAAAGAGGCGCCCCTGGAGAGAAAGGTGAAGGAGGCCCTCCTGGAGCCGCAGGACCCCCTGGAGGTTCCGGACCCGCTGTGAGTCTTATTGCTAAACAATCCCATAAAACATTTTGGTTTATTAATAATTTAACATTTCATGTAAGATTTTGTGCTATGCGAGGAGAATATCATCATCTTTATAAGGATATACTCAATCTGAATTTTGGTTTGAGTAGTTTAGATATTATCAGATGTGAGCTATTTTAATTTCTTCAGGGAGTTATTGCTGGTCTCCTAATGTTTAATGCTTTTGTTGACACTCAACTTAGTATGTCCTTCCTCCCTTTTGTATTTAGGGTCCTCCTGGTCCTCAGGGTGTCAAGGGTGAACGCGGCAGTCCTGGTGGTCCTGTGAGTACTGATCCCCTTAACTATCACTCTCTGAGTTATTACTGAAAAAATGTATTGAGTCCCAATCTATGGAAAGACCTTTTAATGACACTAAAGCCACAGAGAGAATGTGAAAGTCAGTCAGTCAATCACGGGCAGTTGGGTGTAAATCTGAAGCGGAGGTGGGAAATCATAAATAACTTTAGGATGGAATTCAGGTCCTGGTCCATTCCTTTTCTTGACATTTGTGTGGGCAAAGATTTATGTTCTAGTTTGTCTCTGATGGCTGCATTTCTGCTTCACAGGGTGCTGCTGGCTTTCCTGGTGGGCGTGGTCTTCCTGGTCCCCCTGGCAACAATGTAAGCACTTTCTTCAAATTTCTTCTTCAAATGCATCTTACTGGTAGACTTCATATATCTAGAGGAGAAAGTGATATCTTGATATGTATCTGCCAAATCCCATATAAAATTGAAAATAAGTAAAAGGCAAGAACAACAACAACAAAAAAAAACCTCTTAATGTATATTTTAAATTTCATTTATTTGCAGGGTAACCCAGGCCCTCCAGGGCCAAGTGGAGCTCCGGGCAAGGATGGCCCTCCAGGGCCTGCTGGGAACAGTGGTTCTCCTGGTAACCCTGGAATAGCGGGACCAAAAGGTGATGCTGGCCAACCTGGAGAGAAGGGACCACCTGGTGCTCAGGGACCTCCGGTGAGTGGCCCTGTTGTTCTCTTGATTGACCATATATTTTGATAACAAATTTAATAGGGAAACATAAAGGGAAACATAACTGTGTAGAAACGAGCTGAGTCTTTCTTATCTATTGCAACAGGGCTCCCCAGGCCCACTTGGACTTGCGGGACTTACTGGAGCAAGAGGTCTTGCTGGACCACCAGGCATGCCAGGTCCTAGGGGCAGCCCCGGGCCTCAAGGTATCAAGGTAAGTGTAGTTTCCTTGCGCTGGATTCTTGCTTCCCTTCATGGATGTAGAGATTTCTTCACTGTATCAGATACGAGATGGTTTCTCATCGCTACACAAATTATGAAAGATCTGAACTTCTCTATACATCTAGGTTTATAAAAGCAAAACTTTTATTTAATCATTCCAAAATGCATAGGGAAAGCATGTCATAAAGAAGGCTTGAATACTTACACAGACAAGCCAATGTCACAAAAAATCAATTTTGATATTTCAAACACCACTGTTAGGAAGCTTGTGAACATTCTCTAGTTTTTTCACTGTGTTCATGAAGGGAGAAGGTGCTGCAGCTCATAAATATATCAAAGCTTAATTGATGTCAGCTGCCCATCCCTTCAAGCCTTTTGCTCTCTTGGTTTTCTTTCACTGATATTAGTATAACATTATAGGGCTTAGTATCTGAAAAATGCACTTGGCAAATAAGCTAACACAATTCCATTTGTGTCTGATTTAATAATATGATACTTTATGTACCCATTTCAAAATATGTCAGAAAATAATAACAGGAAGTTTAACAGTACTTAGCATGTCTTCCCAAGACTCTAATAAATCCTGATTCTCAAGGTCATCAAGATGATGGTTTATCATTAATATTTCTATTTTTCTACTCATAAATTTCTGTTCCTCACAACCAAATGTTTTAAAAAGAATTTTTTGCCATTCTCAATCACTGTGCGGTTAGGAAAACCCAAAAATCTTGCTCCCCCAATTTTTTCCTTATAAAGGGTATGGCTTCAAGAAGGTTGAACATCAATATAAGTTGAATAAAACACATTTCTCCTTCTGAAATGAAGATATCTGCCTACACCCCAATAGTTGGTTTCTTAAAGTGAAAACGTCTTTTATTTCTTTTTACACAGGGTGAAAGCGGAAAACCGGGAGCCAGTGGCCATAATGGGGAACGTGGTCCTCCTGGACCCCAAGGTCTTCCTGGCCAACCTGGTACAGCTGGTGAACCTGGGAGGGATGTAAGTAGCAACTGAAAGATGATGTCCAACAAGTCAGCTAACATTCAATTCGTCGGATACATTTTCTTTTTCAATGATACGTATTTAATTGTGTTTGTTTATGTGTGTACACATGGGCACATAGGAACTATGATGCACACATGGAGGTCAGAGAACAACTTTCAAGGGAGTCACTTGTCTCCTTCCTCCATGTAGCTCCCCAAGAGTGAACTCTAAGCATCAGATTCAGTTGCAAATGCCTCTAACCATTGCACCATCTCTCCAGTACAAAATTCAAGCATTAGTCAAAGAGCCCTTAATGTCTATGATGATCTAGATATAGGTCCATGTAACCTATATCAGACAGCTCTCCTTCCCTCTCTGATAATCATCCTGCTATATATAAGTTAGAATATTATACATGCCTATGGCCAATAATATCTCTCAATAAATTCATTAATGAAGGAAATGCAGTTGCTTAACTAATTTAGGAAACAGGTTGATGAAGAAAATTACAACATACAGTTTTGTATAAAAATGATCTTTATTCATTGGTAATTATTAATTTTTCAACTAATATTCAATATTAACAAAATATATAACAGGTGCTATGTATTTTTGAGAGCTATATTTGATGCTGAAATATTAAGTAAATTTAACTTTGAATTTCCATCATAAATTTACATCTCCATTATTCAAAAATTATTTGCCACCTCTAGTATAAATGCCATTTTTATTATTGCTCTCCTCATATTATTTTGTGAAATTTTAGGAAAATAGATATCCTACATATCTGCCAAAGAATTACCATTCTTCACAGGGCTAAACCACATTGTAGTATAGAGAATTTCTTGTCGCTGAAAACAATTTTTGCTTCTACTGGGAGACAGGACAGCAAGGGAATGGGGCATGACTAGTTAAAGTAGTCTTTGTTCAAAAATACCACAGTGTATCTAATACTTTGTATACTAAATAGAGAGCATCTTTTAAAGGAATAAAAAGGCTTGCGTAGTATTTGGATAATTTCAAGTCATTTTTCTCCCCCTCCCCCTTTTACCCAGGGAAACCCAGGATCAGATGGCCAACCAGGACGAGATGGATCCCCTGGTGGCAAGGTATAACAAACTATGTACGGTAGACATGTATAATTAAATTTGATGGCTGTCATAGTTACATGAGATTTGTGAATTTGTTCCAGGGTGATCGTGGTGAAAATGGTTCTCCTGGTGCCCCAGGTGCTCCTGGTCATCCAGGGCCACCTGGTCCTGTCGGTCCAGCTGGGAAGAGTGGTGACCGAGGAGAAACGGTGAGTTCCCATAAGCACCTTCTCTCTATTTGCCCTGGTCCGTCCAAAGAAGACTGGGGTTGGGATAGCAGGTTACTTCTGTCCACTGGGATGTATCTGTGCTGATTTCAGTCGGGATTAATGGGCACCTGTCTCTTTGCTGCAGGGATGCAGTTAGAATTAACGGGGCTCTTTTCCTTCCGCTTCCGTTTAGAATCCTTTGTAAAGATGGAGGGAGGGAACAGATTTTAAAGGCTAGAGGAATATTAGTTTCCAATAATAGTATGTGTACTACTATCCCACCACAATGGAGCTAGTAAATTTTTTTTAAAGGAGAACTGTTTTCATATTTGTAAAATTTCAGACTGGTTCACTGTATTTAATTTTTTAAATGAAATTAAAATTTTAGTTAATTCTTGTACAATATATTGTGACCATGTTTCCACTCCCCCATTCTATTCACATCCTCCTGTCCTCCTGACACACTCAACTTTTCAAAATGGGGTTGAGTGAGTAAGTTCAGTCCCACATGCTGTGCTCACTTGTTTGTTTATCTCCTAGGGCCCTGCTGGTCCTTCTGGTGCTCCAGGTCCTGCTGGAGCTCGGGGTGCTCCTGTAAGTATTAAGCGTTTGAGCCTTTGTGTTTGTAAACTCATTTTAGAGTGTTAAAAAAAAATACTCTGTTGCTTTATGAAAGGTCTAGAAAATGGACAGGATGACAGATACATAACTGTGGAGAAAATATAAACTTATAGTTGATGATACAGAAAACGATTCAGCTTCTGAACTAAAGGTTTCATGCGGCTAATTATGCCAGCATCAATTACGAGCATTGATTGCATCACCAATCCAAACTGTAAACCGAAACCGTCTTTGTTATTTTTTAGGGGGATTTCGAGCTAATAGGATCCTATATAATATAATACATTTACTATTACGATCTACAGGAGGATGCTGTATAATAGATTATAAAAGATTATTATAAAGCTAATAGAATTCTGTGAATTATAATCGACTTACTATAAATTCAACTTTATTTCCTCAATATGTATACACCATAATGACCTTAATTTGAAATATATTTCTAAAGGGTCCCCAAGGTCCACGAGGTGACAAAGGGGAAACTGGTGAGCGTGGCTCCAATGGCATCAAAGGACACCGAGGATTCCCAGGCAATCCAGGTCCCCCAGGTTCCCCTGTGAGTGCATCCACTTTTGCAAGCCCTCCTTTACTGCATGACTGATGAGGGACTCCACGCAGAACACTTTCCACCTCTGAACAATAAGCTAGAAGATATGAGACATGAACTCAAGAGCTTATTTCAAATAATGGGTTAGCATGAAGAAATGCAAAGAAAGAGAGTTTATTTCATCACGGTCATGGTGGTCTGGACAGATCTTTAACAGTCCATCCCATATGCTGTGAGAGATCTTCTCAAGTCTCTGTTCTTCCTTGCTTTCCAGGGTGCTGCTGGTCACCAGGGTGCAGTTGGTAGTCCCGGACCTGCCGGTCCCAGAGTAAGTGTCGTAGAAGCCCGTCAGAAGGAGCCTATTTTGAAATGTTTGCACGGCAGGCATGTATTCTAGCATTATAACATCGTGTTCATTTCTTCAGGGACCAGTTGGACCACATGGGCCTCCTGGAAAAGATGGTACAAGCGGACATCCGGGTCCCATTGGGCCGCCAGGACCTCGAGGCAACAGAGGTGAAAGAGGATCTGAGGTAAGTCCCTACTCGTATATGCATGACTTAATTCGCTGTAATCCATCATTTCAGAAACCCTTCATTGTTTTTTTAACTGAAGTAGCCTGATGAGTACAGTGTAATCATTTACTTTAGAAAGTAAGGCTTAATTTAACGCAGTCTTCATTACAGTAAGACTTTTTTGATGCCACAGCGACATGGAGAAAATTTATAGTTTGATGAGTGATATTTTGATATAATGACAGCTACTTAACTAACCAAACTACACCATGCCGACATCACACCAAAGAACACATGGATGCAATTTGATTTTTGTAGAGATTCCATTAATTAAACAACCTTTTCAATGTACAGTCTTGCTACTGCTAAAATCATGACTAGCACGTTCATGTTCCACAGCTTTGGGGAAAATGGAGCAATAAACCATTGTTCTGACAAACATACACGCGACAAATGAAAAATCAATATGTCACAAGCACAGAGATGCAATGGCAATGGAAATTTGAACCCAGAAGATAAAGTCCCTTTTTTATTTTCTCACGACAGCATGTGAATTGTACTTTGGGGGGCTGTTCGCTCCCATATTTGTCCGAAATGAATTATATTTGCTGTAAGTTGACAATCACGAAACTCCAAGATCATCTACATTTTTTTTTAATTAAAGTAATTGTCCCAACATAGGTGGATTGTTTACAGTTCACTTTCCTAGACACGTGGCACAGTCCTTCAGTGGGAATCCAAGAAAAGCCTCACTGACACATGGTTTCATCCACCTAGGGCTCACCAGGCCACCCCGGGCAGCCAGGGCCCCCTGGACCTCCTGGTGCACCTGGTCCTTGCTGTGGGGGAGGAGGTGTTGCTTCCCTTGGAGGCGGTGAAAAGTCGGCTGGATTTGCACCCTACTATGGCGATGAACCAATGGATTTCAAGATCAACACCGAGGAGATTATGTCTTCCCTCAAGTCTGTTAATGGACAAATAGAAAGTCTCATTAGTCCTGATGGTTCTCGTAAAAACCCAGCGCGGAACTGCAGAGACCTGAAATTTTGCCATCCTGAACTCAAGAGTGGTACGTTGGAGTCTTTATCACGCATGGCTGTAGACTGTATGAGAATTTGACCAAGAAAGTTTTCCTGGTGGAAAATATTTTAAAGCATATACTACCCAAACATTGTTATTTAAGCTGAACACACTTGAGAAAACAGAAAAACAGTATTTGAAGGTGTATTTAAAGAACAACATAAGTAACTACAAACTGTTTCAAATATAAGAAAATTTAAGGACAGTTTGACAAAAAATTTCACACAAGTATTTCTAAATACAAAACAAAAATGATTTAAATGATCAAATGGCATGCATCATTCTATTCTCATGGTTAGATATGCATAATTTTATCATTTTGATTATTGTATTATATATTTATTAGAATTCATTTTGATGACCTAATGACTAAGTATCAAGTTTACTTAAATAACTCCTGCTTTTTATCTACTATGACATGTGTAATTTTATTTTTATTTTAAATATATATTTATTATAATCAATACAAAAATCATCTTTTAATTTCAAATCTTGAAATATCATTTCAAAATTATTTCAACTTTAAATATATTGACAAAGACCACTGCTTTTGCTCAGAGTTATCTCTGGACATTACTTAAAATATGAAGTATCAGGCAAGCTAAGCTATGATGCTGCAAATCTGTAGTAGAATGTTATCTTTGAAATAAATGGTGAGATTTAGACAAGTACAACACACCAAGGTGTGTGTGTGTGTATATATATATATATATATATATATATATATATATATATATACCTGTATGTAATGTATGTGTGTGTATATATATATATATATATATATATATATATCAACGGCAATGCTTTCTTTCTAATTTTAATACTGCTATGGATCTTACTAACTTTCCACTTCAGACATACCAATCAGTTGTGCTATATATTACCTGCAAATGCATTAGCACTCCATACTCGGAACTAGACAAACAAGCAGATCTTCTGGCCCAGGCTCCCCTTTTGAGTTCCGTAACGAATTCCCCTTCTCTCTTTTGGTGACTCTGCAGGCGAATATTGGGTCGATCCTAACCAAGGTTGCAAGATGGATGCTATCAAAGTGTTCTGTAACATGGAAACCGGGGAGACGTGCATAAACGCCAACCCAATGACTGTTCCAAAGAAGAACTGGTGGACAGACTCTGCTGCTGAGAAGAAACATGTTTGGTTTGGAGAATCTATGGATGGTGGCTTTCAGGTGAGAACAGATAGACCTTTTAAATCAAGCTATGCCTAAATATATGTCATTTATTTTTTTTTCCTTTTACCTCTTCCTGGTTACTAAGTAGAATACCTCAAACACTTGTCTGATTAGAAAACTATCGCTCCTATAAAAAGCTGGATTGTATTAGGGAAGTTGAATCTCAACACCTTCTCTACTTGCTGAGGCAGTCACTTCTGCATGTAATAAAATAGCATGTCATGTCTGTGAAGAATGTATAATGCAATGTCCACGCTGATAGTGCACGAAGCCCTTCCCTGAGGCTGCAGTCACGACCTCTAATGCATCCTTTTGTCCTGTTACAGTTCAGCTATGGGAATCCTGACCTTCCTGAAGATGTCCTTGATGTACAACTGGCATACCTCAGGCTCCTCTCCAGCAGGGCCTCCCAGAACATTACATACCACTGCAAGAACAGTATTGCCTACATGGACCAGGCCACTGGCAATGTCAAGAAGTCTCTAAAGCTCATGGGATCGAATGAAGGGGAATTCAAGGCGGAAGGAAACAGCAAATTCACTTACACAGTCCTGGAGGATGGCTGTACTGTAAGTAACAATGCCTCTGAAAGCAGGATGGCAAATATCATCAAAATTTGTTGCTTAATCATCCAAACTGTTGGCCAAGAAAAAGTAAAAATCAATGAGGGAGACAGAAGCTGCCCAGTGGCATGAATTATTTAGCATCTACTTATCTGTTCCAGAAATGTTAAATATTACAAAAGTGTAAAATATTACAAAAACAGAGCCTAACTTCTAGATGGAAAACAGGTGTAATGAAAACGAACGAAATTTAAACTCACAAAACAACTTTGATAACTGCAATATTTACTGTATATTCTACATATTATTTATTATATAATATCCATCAGATATAACCGCTTTTTTAAATGTAAAGATATAACATGTGATTTAAAATCGATTCTTTTTTCTTGTAATTTACTAAAAGGAGGAACTCACTTCTACTGCTAGCTACTCCCATTGTGAGTGACTCACCCACTTCTTAGTAAACCAACCAGCTATACTATAAAAGGAACAACCAGAACCAGGCTTGAAAATGGGTTAGCCTATCTGTGACTATCTCCCTTCTGGATTAAGTCTGGCCAGGGTTTGACTAATAATTTTATTGATCAACCAAGAACATTAAAACTTCAAATACAGAAGTTCTCATATGTTCTAGAAGGTTCCATATGCACTAACTACTCCATGAGAGCAGAAGACAGTTGTCCAGCATAATCAGTTAAGTATGCCATCTATGTGCTATAATGCCATGGTTCTTTTCTTACACACTTTTTCCTCTTTTGAATAGAAACACACCGGGGAATGGAGCAAAACCGTCTTTGAGTATCGAACACGCAAGGCTCTGAGACTACCCATCATAGACATTGCGCCCTATGACATCGGTGGTCCTGATCAAGAATTTGGTGTGGACGTTGGCCCTGTTTGCTTTTTATAAACCAAACTCTATCTGAAACCCCAGCAAAACAGAAACCACATCCATGTGCTCTTCTTGTTATAATCTTGTCAACCAGTGCAAGTGACCGACTAAATTCCAGTTATTTATTTCCAAATTTTTGGGAAAAAAAAAGTATAATTTGACAAAAAAAAAGAATACAATATTTTCTTGCCATTCCGTCCACCCAGTACAGTTCAAATGCTTTTGTTTTATTTTTTTACCAATTCCAACTTCAAAATGTCTCAATGGTGCTATAATAAATAAACGTCCACACTCTTATGATACCACTGCGTTACATTCTTTGGACTCTAGCCCACCTACAGAGCAATGTTCACACTCACCAGCAAAAGAATCCCTTCATTTTCCAAACAGGCAAAGATAAGATTATAAATGACCTCCCTATTTTAACTACCTCAACTGGTCAGACAGACAAATTCTGAGTCCTAGAAGACTACACAATTTATGTATAACTTGACAAAACTTACGAATTTCATCCATTACATGTAGAATGTCGGTAAAATACAAAATGAGACTGCGGTGCAGGAGTTTGAAGGAGTACTTCCGGTTCACAGCTGTCTTTTTCACAGGGATCCATGCTTTCAAAGGTGCTTCTCTTCTGTCTTTGCTGGTGAACTTGCAAATATTTGGGAGGGCTTTAAAAACACGTTATGGTGCTACGGTATTTTCACTTTTAGAGTCTAGATCAAAATTAGTGACCTTCACCCAAGCCCTAAATGCACAGCATCCATCCCTGTCGTTTGCCAGCAAGATCGATTGGCAATGCTGCAGGAGCCTTTATCCCTTTATCCTGTAAAAATAAAAATAAAAAAAAGAACCAAGTTTGGGGTTGCTTTTGTCACAATAATGCAGAGAATACTTTCGACATTTTCTTTTGTAAGCTTGTATGTGGCTGTTGAATTTCCTCTCTTACATTCACTCATAATAAAAGATCATAATGAAACATTTCTGGTTTTGTCGCTTCTCACAGATTTAACCATGGCATGTTTACAGGCAAGAGCTTCAGTAACTTTCTAAAAGAAATCCTAATTGTGTAATTCAGTAACACAATGATTTAAAAATACAAAATATTATGTGTACAGAATAAAGATGCATCCTAGTAAATTCTAGGATTTTAGCGCATATGTAATAGAAGCTTTGATGTTACTTGAAACTTAGGAAGCTAGATTTGAAGCAGTCACTCCTTAGATAGAATTCCAGTGTTTTCAAGTGAGGATTAAAAAAAAAATGCCAGCATTTTCAGGAAGTGATCGGCTGCTGCACAATGCAAAAGCCAGGTTCCTTCACCTGCATCTGTGGTGCGAAGATGTTGAAGAGAAATAGGAAATCGATCACCAGGGGTTGTCAGGGGGTGGTACTGTAGCCATTTTTATCAAAAGACATGAAATAATAAATAACAGGACTAAGTTCAAAATATCTATTGGCAACTGCAATTAACAGTAATTTATACTTTTAGTATCAATCCAAATAAACCACTGCTTTCTATTTTTGAGACAGGTCTTGCTAAGTTGTCTTCCTTGCTAAGTCTCTTGAGCTCACTGTGTAGGTTAAGAGTTTGGGAATGGGATGTTTCTGTCCCAGCCTCCTAGGAAGCTGGATTTTTCAGCCTGGCTATCGTATTCAACTAATATTAGATTTCTTTATGAGCCTTCCATACATGTATTTAATATATTTTGCTCATTTCCATTATCAATTTGCAAATCTTTCTTTAATAATATGGAGAGTGGGTAAACATTCAAATTATAAAGCCGAATGTCCAAATTGATTCTGTTGTCATTTGTGGCAACTAAAACAGTAAGAACTAGCCGGGCGGTGGTGGCGCATGCCTTTAATCCCAGCACTCGGGAGGCAGAGGCAGGCGGATCTCTGTGAGTTCGAGACCAGCCTGGTCTACAAGAGCTAGTTCCAGGACAGGCTCCAAAACCATAGAGAAACCCTGTCTCAAAAAACCAAAAAAAAAAAAGAAAGCAAAACAGTAAGAACTATGCACAGAAGGACAAAGTGAGCCATCAGCAAGGCGATATATAGAACTAGGAGTCCAATCCAGTATAGCGTTTGCCTAGTAAATGGATAGTAAGGAAATCCGTTATTTTAGACAATTATTATATCATAAATAAAATCCTTCTAATCAAATATTAACATAGAAACAACCTGTGTGAACTGCCTCTTGTTCTATCATTTGAATATGTTCAGTTTATTTATGGTGTTATAAATCATTCTGCACATATTATTTACATATAAATTATATATGCATAGTAATTTTAGAACTAAGGAAAGAATGAGTGCAAACTAAGATATTGAATTAAATAAGATTTATTAGAATTTTATTTTAAGAGAAATACATGAAATATAGCGCTCTGCCTTCTGCATCTATAATTTTATAGACCATGGAGCTTTAATACATTATGTGCTATTTATACTTATTAATCAGTTTTACACATAAATTTTTAGCAGTTATTAAGCATCTAAATCTAAACTAAGCATCCTGCAAGGAATTTACAGTTGGATGTAACTTACTTGACTTTGGAAAACCCAAGGACATTTATTTACCTTCCCAGAGACCTGCCTTCCCAGCAACATGTCTCATTGATTGGGATGATCCTAATTTGATCAATCAGATGCACACACCTGCATCTGGAAATACCAGTGTAAGTTTCCAATTACTGCTGAAACGCATAAAGTAGATTTGTGCTTTTACATTCTGGAGGTCAAAATTCAAAATTGTATTAAGCCAGCGAGAGGTGTCAATCAAGCATGTTCCTCCTGAAAGACTCGGGGCCAAATTACTATTTTCCTTTTGCAGGCTTAAGGACATGACTGGCGTTCCTTTGCCTGTGGGGTCCTTTCTTTTCTAAAGCCACAAAACTTGGTTGAGTATTTCTCATATCCCAAGGTTGCCTCTTCTGTTCTTTCATGGAAAAGCACCTTCCTGGTTGTCTAGGCCCAACTGAGAGATCCAGGTGATCTCAAAACATGGTGATATTTCTGCTGGTCTTTAAAGACAAACTGGTTGCAAGGCCAGTTCTCCTACTTTAGCTAATAACTAGAATCAGCTCTCAAAATGCTTCAGGGAGTAAAAATTAAAATGTCAGCCTCAGTAGGAAGCTGACAAGCAAAAATAATGAATAGATTTCATTAATTCATACTGCCTAAAATTTGGAAAATAAGCATTCCAGTTCTGAGAAACAAGACAAAAGACGGTGCATTTCAGGGGAAAAAAAATTATCAATGCATGCACATACTTGGAAGTCCTAGAAATACTTTTTAACATGGCTCTTTAAGTAAACTTAGATCTCAGATCTGCTGCAACTGAGCAAATGTGAGACATCAGACACTCCATGCAGGCAAAATATGCATTTCCAAACCAACGGAAGACAGAGATGCCTGCATAGACTTACACTACCAGGTGGGATCACTTGGTTTCTGATGAGGGTCATTTTCTGTATGAGGTGCTTGTCTTTTTGCTGTGGCAAAATACCAGAAAAAGCAACTTCAAGAAGGGTTTGGAGGCTGGAAGTTTCAGGGGATTTGCCCATCAGAGAAGAGATGCTATGAAAGCAGGACCAGGAAGCATCTAATCATATTGGGTCCATGTCAAGAGACAGGACATTTTGTACACTTGGCCTTGATAGCCACTCTTTATTTAGTTCCAGAAACCCAGTCCATGGAATAGTGCTGTGCATTTCAGGATGGGTCTTCTCATCTCAATTTATATTTTCTAGGTAATAGTTCACAGGCCTTTGCCAGGGGCCTGTGATAATTTCCAGATAACCCCTTGAAGCAGGCCAAGAGGCTAATCTCTTAGGCTATTATAGATGCTGTCAAATTGGCAATCAATATTCGTACTTTGATGATATTATAGAATATCTATTGTTATTGAGCCATGTGAAGGTTTTGGTCATTGCTCTCAGGGAGCAATGAAAGATGGGGAACACCATGGGAACAGGTGTTATGCTCTAGTTAGTTAGCACAGAGTACTGTGAGATAGCATTGCATGAGGGAGAGAGTTGAGGATTTGGTACTCTATTGCAATAATCCTGGCCTCTACCAACATGGTCATGGTGGATGGGATGGAAGTACTTGTAGCTTGAATGTCTTTGGGGTACACAGGCAACAGAAATTTCTAACAGATTTGTATGTGGTCTTACACAAAGAGGAAAGTAAAACACAAACCAAAGCTTACAGCATGATTAACTAAAGAGTTACACATCTTTCATCTCAATACTCATCAGTCTCAGGCAGGAGAACACTATGGAGGAGGAGATATCTTGTGGTATGTAGTTATACCCATTCTCAACAGCACAAGAAATTATAATTAAAAAAGAGTTGCCAGAAATTATCAGAATACAAAATATCAAAGAGTTCAACATTCTTAATAGGGCATGTTAAGTTTTTGATACTTCATTTATCCGAGGTAGTAATTGAGGTCATAAATCTATTGATTATAGAAAGAAAAGAGAAAAAAAATAGACGCCAAGACCTACCCAAAGTATCAAAATGAACAGAAAGAGCAAAGGAATGAAAGGAATGGGGGAAAGTGTAGTGGCATAGCTGGCAAACACAGTTCACTGTACACAGTTTGGAAATATGACCTATCAGAAGTTGTAAAGAAGCCACTTGTTGGTTCCCAAACACCCGGCAGCTTAGACAAAGCCAACTACTGTGTTATGGGCTTGCATACAGTTTTAGAGGGTTATTCCATAATTATTATGGTGGGAAGCAGACAGACCTAGCTTTGGAGCAGTAACTAAGAGCTTTACAGTCAGATCTGCAGGGATTAGGCAGACAGAGAGAGACTGGGCCTGGTGTGGGCTTTCGAAATCCCAATGATACACCTCCTCCAACAAAGCCAGGCCTACTCCAACAAGGCTATGCCTCTTAATCCTTCCCAAACTGCTTCATTAACTAGTGACTAGACATTCAAATATAGCATATGAGGGTCATTCCTATTCAAACTACCACACCATGGCACCGTGGAAAAGAACAAACTAAAACATTCACCCAACCTATTGTTGTTCAGAATAATGTCTTTGTAATTGTTCCCTATCTGGGGTAAATGGACATTTATTTAAAACACTCTAGTGTTGTGTAAACTTTTTCTGGAGAGGTAAACAAATCCTTATTCATCCCAGATGGGGTAAGAGCAACAGACCAAAGAAATCTAAGTCTAGCTTGGTGGAATACTGAGTTTAATCAGGGCTGCTTACAGGAGTGTGGATGAAGGGTTACTTCCAGGCCCAAGATCAACTTATGGGTGGCTGTGCCATAGCAGAAAGGAAAAATCTTTCTGCAGTGGCCATTAATTACCCATATATCCTTGAGGATGGATCTGGCTTCATAAGCCTTCCCTCTTACTAACCATGAACTAGACATTCTATGAATCATGAACAGCCTCATGAGACTCTTCACCTACCATTGAAAGTAAATGAATCAATTCTTAAGTAGTTCCCCTTCAGATGACTATAGCTGCTGAATATTCCAGAGTTCAACAGCCATGTCATGAGTAGAAGAAAACTTTCCATGATATGCAGGAAAAGCCATACAACAGTAATCATTAGAGTGCATTTGTAAACTATTTATAAAGAAAGGGATTATCCAAGACCATATTGGTAAACATTCCCCTCGCACGTTATTTTTATTAAGGTGATTGTGACAATACTGGGTATGCAGTTCTGGAGGTTGCTGATTTAATTAAACATGACACAATTTTTATCCATGAAGGAAATATTATTCTAGCTTTAATAATAGTTGAGAAAATACGAGACCATTTTTAGAAATATTCTGAAACTAAAAACCATGTCAATGGACCTTACTTTTGTTTTGTTTATACTAAAATCATGCTTGTCTGAGTTCTATCTTAGAGGAATGTTCCTGTTTTCATAAGTGAGTCAGAAACTTTGAAAAATATTTTCCATACTAATGTTATCCTCTACTGGGGTAAAACTCACTAGGAAAGGCTGGACAAATATTGGAGCATTCCATATGGCTGTTCATACCCAAAAGATCTCTGAAATCTCCATATTCTGCCATTCGAAAGGTTTACAGAAATATTGTGAAGAATAATGTGTTGAGTCAATGTCATATAAAAGCTTATCATCCATGGTCATCAATCATGGCCATTATCCATTGCTGTCATCCGTGTCCAGCATTGATAAGCATTGTAAAAAACAGATTCTCTTCTGATGATATTTTTCACATCTAACCTCCATAAACCTCCAAAAACGCGTTTCTCTTTAAAACTTTTTCTCTTTAAAACTTTAAAATGTTTTCACTAAAATGACCTGAATTATTTTAGCCCAGGTCCACATTTGTCATGGTGCTTAGTAAGTAGCAAGAAGTCAAGCTGTATTTTGTGATTTATAAAATTTAGAAGTGGTAGCTACCATATTTTATAACATCGGCTTAGTGATTGTGTGGAATTAGTGCTATACTTGTTAAACTCTAAAAAGTAAGAAATTTCGTAATTTCATTAAGTATGATAAAATATACCCAAGCTCTGTCTTAGGTTGAGTTCTAAGTTCACAGATTATTTACTTGGCATTTGTTAGGGAGTCATTTGATTCATAGCAATCAATTTAAGCACAAGTATTCAAGGTATTTTTTTTTAAATAACCAAACTTTATCTTCTAAATTCCAACTTTTTGTGACGTAAGCTGCCCTTCACCAGTGACATACCATTTCAAGGTATTTTTTATAAAAACTATATTTCTTATTTTTATGAAGAAAAGTAAAGAACAAATTCTCTATTTCAATCTATTTTTACATATCCACACGGTAAAACTAGCAAAATGGTACTTAGTTTACATTAAGCATTGAGTTCCAGACTTTATAAACAGTATGTCCTAAGTTATTAATAAATAATTAAAGCATGCGTGCACACACACACACATTTCTGTCCACGACCGGTTGTTTGTTCTTGAAACAACCGGTCGTGCACAGACAACAATATTTTACAGCATCTCTATCCATTCCCTTGTTTTTATATTATCCCTTTCTGTGATATTGCTAGGCAGGGGAGGAGCTGATAGCAATGTCTTATTTATTGACTGATATTCAGCAATTACATAGTCTCAACAATTTAAATAGTATTAAGTCTCTGAAGTTACATCTTCCCACTACAAATAGACCAATATTGATATCAGCAATAATCTATGGCTATAAACATAATCATTTACAGCAGTTCTCAACCTGTGGGTCATGACCCTCCTACCCTCACAGGACATCACTATTCATAACAGCAACAAAATTATAGTTATGAAGTAGAGACAGAATAATTTTATTGTCAGGGGTTGCCAGAACATGAGGAACTGCATAAAAGGGTTGCTGTGTTAGAAAGGTTGAGAACCACTGATCTAGAAGGAAATCTGACCGGTCACTTAATATCTTGTAAAGAAGATTCAAAATTTGTTTCAAAACTAAGAAATCACATTACAAACAGCAATACTTGTGGTGGAAGCAAGAACCCCAAATCTGCTATTTCGAAAAAAAGATGAGACAATCATCAGAGCAAAAAGTACAGCACATTTCTTCAGGAAAGAGTTACAGACTATAGAGAAACGTGCTGTGAAACCAGGCAAAAGAAGGCAGATGTGAGGTACTGAAGGAAGACTTCAACAGTCCTGGGGGGGGGGGGCTCCCTTCAGAAAAGACTAAGTACCAAGTTCCTCAACTCCAGCCTTTCTCACAGCCTCCTACGTGGAAGCTAAACACCGAAGTGATTCATCTGGAAGGGAAACTGAACACGATACAAACTGTGACTGGCTGGAGAATACCAGGTCATGGCTGGCTAATTGCTGTGGAAACTATCCTTGGACAGATGGCCGATGAAATCATCTGACTCCAAAACAATGATCTCAGAGAACAAAACATCCAACAGGGGAAAGGTACTTCTTTGAAAGGGGGTGTGGACCAACGATCATCCAAACTTGGATTCCAGAGTTGGAAAAGAGGAAGATTTAATTTTGAGAGTTGACAAGGGCTGTAGGGATAAAAAGGAAAAATAAGCAGAAGGTAGACACCATTGCTGTAATGATTTAAAAGGAAATAATCTGATTTTCAAAACTCCTCTTGGGTTTGCCCTTAGTGGAGTCAGCAAAAGAACAGTCAGAAGGCTGGAAGGTCATTGCTGTCCAGGAGAGCCTGTGTGCTCAGCATCACTGGAGGAAACCTGTCTGAGGACTCACAAGGCTTTCAACCTCAGTATCCTCTTGAACCTTAAAGCTTCAATTCAAAACAAAGATGTTTTCAATTCACGTTATCTCATTAAACTAACAGTTGTAGTCAGTCTGAGTCTCCAGCTGCCTTTCCTTAGAAGATGTACCTCATAGCCTTGGCTGTTAGGAAAGTGGCTCGCACTACCACCACAACCCTGCCTCCACTCCTCCATTTCAATCTCCGTGTTATATTTCACACATCTGCTGACCAATTACTTAAGACATAGATGGTATTTAACCCAGCAGTTTTATATGTATGTAGTTCCAAGAAGTTATTATCCCTTAACTTGTGGCAAATCACATTCATTGAAAAAATCAGAAAAAAAATTCACCTTTTAAAATGTGTAAGTTAAATCACTTAAGGTTTTTACTATGGTAAAAAAAAAATATAACCAAAAATAATATATAACATTGCAAAATAAGCACAATTTTAACTTGGTGACTCCTTCAGAGCCCCAGAAAGTCTTCACCTACTTAATTTTCAACCAGAATTTTCAGCTTCCACCATAGTCCCGGACACAGATTTTCATGAATTTAATCAAGAAATTCTGGAAATGAGAAGGGGGAAAAAGATGTCATCACAGAGTCACAGCTGGAGTAAAGTTCTCTTTCTCTAAAGGTTCTCTTTCCTTTAAAAATCTCCCTTTCTATCTCTTCTCTTTATTTTCTCTTTACTCCAAATTCTTCCCAGAGACCTGTTCTTCTTAGCCAACTGTTCAGCTAAAGCCTTTGTCCATGATTTGTTCACACCCATTGATCTAACAACGGCTTGATGAGTCTTTTCTTTTCTTTTCTTTTTTTTTCAGTTTTTCAAGACAGGGTTTCTCTGTAGCTCTAGAGCCTATCCCTTGGGTAGCTCTTGTAGACCAGGCTACCCTTGAACTCAAAGAGATCCACCTGCCTCTGCCTCCCAAGTGCTAGGATTAAAGGCGTGCGCCACCCTCCCAGCTAAAATTGCGTAGCCCAGGATGACCTCGAGCTCACGATCCTTCTGCCTCTGCCTCCTTCAGCAAATCCTACCTGTGTGTTCCACCACAACTGGCGATGAGTCTTGCCTATCTGTTTTAAACATAATTTCCTTTATTAAAAATAGATTCTTTCATAGGCAGTGGTGGCACACATCTTTAATCCCAGACTCAGGAGGCAGAGGCAGAGGCAGGCAGATCTCTGGAGTTTGAGGCCAACATGGTCTACAGAGTGAGTTTCAGAACAGGCAGGGCTGCACAGAGAAATCCTGTCTCAAATCACAACACAACACAACAAACAAAAAGAACAAAAAAAAAAAGAAAGAAAGAAATTTTTACCTCACAAAGAAATGCGACCTCCTTTTCAGTCATTTCTTTCAGTGATTTCTTCCCAGCTCTCCCCACCTGATTCCTCTTTTTTCCATCCTTACCTGCCACAAGTTCACTATGAAATCTACTCTATTTCCCCTTCCTAGGGAGACACAAGGCTCCACACTCGAGCCCTCCTTGATGTCTAGCATCTCTGTGAACTGTAGCATGGTTATCCTTTACTTTTCAGCCAATATCCACCTAGTTCAAGGGAAATTTTCCAAAATCTACAAGAATAACCCCAGCTAAGACTCCTAGCAATAGTGTAGCCTGAACTGGTCACCTCTGGTGACCAGTGGAGGGGTTGAGACACTATCTCAGCCATGGTGTGGGAGGTCCTTCCTTGACTCCACCTTCCTCCTCCCATGCTATAGGCCAAGCCAGTTCTTTATTCATTAACCATTAAAAGCAACACATAGACAGAAGGACCGCCCACACAGCCCACATAACCTTTGACTCTCTGAACCTTGTCCTGACGTAGCTCCACTTGGTCTAAAGACAGCAAGCAGAGCCTCATCTGCCCTCTTTCCCATTATCTTTCTCAATCAATGTTGTCACGACTCTGTGAGCTACCCCAATCAGAAACTAAAGAAGAAACATACATAACCTGCTTCCCCACCTCCTCACTTGCAAGTGACTCTGATTCTGTTTCTTAAATATCTTCCAGATGCAACTCTTTTACCAGCGGAAGTGGTGTTGATTTTTTATTTCCTGCTCCAGTCTCATTAAAAACTCTGCCCTAGAATTTTTGTCAAAGTGACTTCTCTCCCAGGTGAATCTCCGTGCGCACTCTACATTCCTAAAACTAGTCTGTCTTTTGCGGTGAGAGTTCCATTGATATGCTTTGGTTGTTCAGCTTTTGTGGGTGGAGATAGGTGTGCAAGTAAAATTTTCAAAGTGCTTGGCACACCCACAAAGCCCGGCCATAGGTATTCCTCTCCCTCACACCGGAAGGCCTCTAAAGGATGTGGTTGCACCCCAAACTGAGACCCGGTTCCCCGAAATACCTTCAGAATAATTTCCAATGTCTTCAGAGTCACGCACGCCTCCCTATCTCTCTGCCTTTCCCATGAACCCCTTGTTTACCATCAACTGCATGCCGCCCCAGTAGGGGCTCCCCAAACAAACCAGACTTTGAGGACCTTGGTCCATGTTGTTGTGTTGACCTACGCTTCCCGTTACTCAATGCCGCCTTTGTCTTTCAAGATTCACTAAGAAAAAGAAATTTCTGAGTTGCTTTCGCCCGTGCTCCTCTTCAAAGCCCAATCTGTTTTACACAGATTGGGCATAATTCCCTTGCGTACAACCTGTGCCACATGTCCTTTCAATACAGTGATATGTCTTATAGTTTTACCAAGTAAATGATAGAAACAGTAAAGAAAGTGTTGAGTCACTTTCTGTAGCCGCAGATGGTAAATCATCGTATATTCCTAAGCTAAAGTACCAATATGTGGCAGCAAATACAAATGAGAAGCATGTGGTTCCAACTATCTGTTAGGCTATCTTGTATACATCAGTCTGTCATCATTTCTCAGTGTTCTTTGTCATGTGAGTTATAAGTCCCACCGTATTTCATGTATGTATTTATATGCTATTTTCCAAATCATGAATCAAACCACTTGAAATTAAACAAAATCAATATTCTCAGAGGGCACCCCAATTTTCCCATTCCCTGACCTGTCCATAGCTTATTTTGATCATGAGTCTTGTCATGTTTCTGTGAACTCTAGGTAAAATGACTTGAGAACATAATTTTACACTGTCTTCAATCCAGTGGACAAAAGAGACAGAAAGTATTCGTGAGAATTTTGCTTAATCTGGTACCAGTACACTGATACTGCCTGACATAAACTGTGAAAATTGATAGAATTTAGCGTTATTATTTCCATTGTTTTTATTTCCTATGAGGTCATCTGTCTCCCCCAAGTTCAGCCGCTCGGTAAATCACCTACCAAGCACTCCATACATCTTAAATATCTACTTCATTGCTGTCATCCGCAGGATTACGCAGTGAGATTTCAGCTAATAAATCAGAAGGTCAACCCACCAGAATGGGTTTTGATGGAGGTAGACCCAGATGCAAGGAGCTGGGGTACCACCCCTTGAATAACAGCCGTTCTTGCAGTAAATCACATGTGAAATCACAGCCCTCTCTTGCTCTAGTGAGACCTGTCTCCAAAAGACTCAGCAGTGTATTAAATATTGGGCACGATTTTTCCTATGTACTGGTATATTGGGTGACTCTCTCTACACTGTGGGACCCCGGTGAGAAAATTTATCACACAGTCAAAAAACAACCTTTGTTCCCACAGCTTCGTTCCCTGAGATAAACTGAGAAGTCAGTCCCCTGCAATTATCTTTTATTGGCAGGATATTTGGTCAAGAGAGGAGTCTTTCAGATAGATCGCATTTGGGACCTTCAAAGACAGGGGTATGGCACATCTGAGATTTTTTGATTCATAGTCCTTCCTGATAAGGAGCTTGGGCATCCCAAATTCACCTGCAGCCAACTTGAGAAAGTGCTAACCTCAGCTGAAACCCAGCTCTAAAGCTAAAAATGCTATTAATTCCGTACTCCAACTCTCACCTCAGCTTATGGATAGAAGATTTTCATGTAGGAAATTTCCTGTCTGTGTCCTAACCCTGAGAGACAACAGGGAAAAAAAACATTGTTTATTTAGTTAGCTCCAGAGAGAAGCCATCCCTATCACACAGACAGCATGGGACAAGCACCACCATTTGGCATGCGCAGGTGAAATTGTCAGGCTCCGGATTTTGTACTCTATAACCATGAATTCTCCTTGTTCTAACTGCTTGAGGTGATAGATGTAATTCATGAATCTGAGATGTCCCTTTTAGCTAGCTACGTTGGTGAAAATGCTAACATAGACCAGACTCCATATGTCTTCTCCTGCAGTTACACTGGTTACCATAGTGACCCTGACACTGGTCATAAGTGCCACAATTCTGCCAGTAGACAGAGTGCCTCTTCACTGTATCCCTCCCCTCTTTCTTTCACATTTATTGGTCACAAAGTTCTAGTTTAATCACCACCTAGGAAAGCAGTATCATGCATGGATTTCCCCTTCTCTCTTCTTAGAATTTAAAACCTCCTAAATCAACTTTTTTGCCTCTGGATGCCTGGGCATCTTTCTAGCCATGTATCTCTGAGGGGCTCTGAGGGGCCACAAAAAAGCTGACAGCTTCGCTTGGGCCAGTTCTCATCTGTTTTATGACCCTGAGAAATTCGAGCCTTGTAACCTTGCTATTACCACAGGATTGCTGTGTGTGTGCGTGTGTGTGTGTGTATATAAACTGAAAACTTTACAGCACAGCAGAACAATAAAGAAACTGGCACAAAAGTATGGAGTGTGAGATTGATTTTTTGTCTTCAGATCCCAAGTCTCCCGTTGGCTGTAGATTCCTTTCTGAACCCTGAGAGGAACCTTGGGGCTGGTCCATTCTCATTATTTTGTCTTTTAAGATAAACGTTATTCAACAATTGTGTCGTATTTATTGCAGTTTTTTTCCTCGTTTAAATATGCTTTAAGGTTATGTCCTGAGTGTCTCATGATGCATGTAAAGAGAATGCATTCCTTCGGGCTTTATTTGGTGTATACCTTTTTTTCATTCCCATACTTAAAGTATTAAACTACTCCATAATTTTTACACCAATAAACTTAGAGGTTTTAAATATTGTAATATTCTGTCCATTTTGAAACTGTTTTGTTACAGTATTTTAAAAAGAAAATGTGCTCTCAAATAATAAACTCAAGCTAGCTTTGATAATATGATAAATTCTAGCCAGCTACATAGATTAATTCTAAAGAGCCTTTTCCCCATGACCAGCAAATTTTTATTATTTTTTAAATATTTGATTATGGTACTAAACATGTGAGGTGCAGGGCCTGCTTTCCAAGTGCCACAGTTGGCGAGGGGCAGGACCAACTCTGTGTATGTGTGGCCCAATCCTCTGCTTTTGATGGCAGCAGGAGCCACAAACCTCACCACAGACTGAGGATGCTGCAGGGCCAAGGACCAGACACGACCCCTGGTAGCAGTAGTCCAGGCCTGGGCCACACCGAGGCCCCAGATGGCAAGGCTGGCTGCCTAGATCTGTATGACCCAACAGAGGCTCAGCCCTTGGACACTAAGATGCAGCCTAGAGCCCTGACATCCTTATGGCTCTTGGTGGCAATACAGATCAGGGACATCCACACAGACCTAACCTTGGACAATGGACCCAGGCATTGTCCTTGGCATCAACCCCAGCTGGATGTCACCTTAGCCTTTGTTGGCAGCATGGGTCACTACCACCACCTCTGCTAGCTCACCCAATGCAACAGGCAGCAATGAGCAGGGCTGGTCCTCTTGTCCTCAGGTCAGCTTCTCCACACTAACCACCAGGATCAACTCTACTGTCTTGCCCAGACAATGTACAAGACCCGCTCAGCCTATTGTTACAGTTGGTAAGGGATAAGACAAGCTCTTCCGTTCTCGTGCTCCCGAGGCTCTCCCACCCGTGTCTGTCCTCTGAGCATTGCTGATCCCCCCTTTGTCTCTTGCCTCCCCCTGCCACCCATGGCAGTGGCGGTGGGTGGTGGTGGAGCTGGCCCTGCCCCTCACCAGCTATAGTATAGCCGAGAGTGGTCCCTGTACTTTGACTGGTGTACACACTAAAGCTGATATTGCTGGCAGTCTTGGGGATGCGAGAGACAGAGAGTGGTACCTGCCCCCTGCCTCTTATACTGTGCTGTGTCATGAATGAGAGAAATATGCCTTCTAGCTGAGAAAGTTTCTAACATTAATTCATTATTTTCTTTCCTATTTTTCACACCAAGAGCTTGAGCCTGACTTTGTCATGTTTCATAGCTGAAAGAGTCCATGATGACTGGACTCAGCTATTAATTTAGAAAAAAAATTGCATTTTTTATATATTAATTTCCTTATGTGACCATAAGTTGTTACTGTTATTAGTTTTATTTCATGCTCACTCTAATATTTCCCTTGCTCCATTAATTCCTAAAAGTTATTTTTATGACACTATTACCGTGGACAAAAATAATTTTTCTATTGTGCATTTTGTATGCTAGAACTATAAATATTAATGATGACATATGCATAAATAGTACATGAATCAAGAATAAATATTCTGAGTATGCTTTACAGTCATATAGTATTACATTTTTATTATTCATTCAATGAATAGATGGTGATTTGGCAAAAATACCAAGAAAATTTATGTTTCTCTGTAAATATGTTTCCCTACCTTTGTAACAAATGTGCAGAAAAGAGTATCAGTAACTGTCGGAGCTGATGTCCTGTGCTGTCACCTGGGTGCCCTGTCCCTTTATCCCTTTAAGAGTCAAGTCCCGCCCACTCCCAACCCCCTTTAGCACAGCCTCCTCCAGCCTGTGTGCTCTCTCTGTTCATCCCACTTCTGAGGAGGTAACTTGAGTGGCTATTTTGATTTGAAAAAGAAAGAAAATCAGCGGACTGACATGACCTATGTTCGACAGACTGTCTATGGTTCGGGGCAAGCGTTGCTGCTTTTAGTTTTTGTTTTTGTTTTGTTTTGTTTTGTTTTTCTAAAATCAACTTTTAATGGTTCCTTAACGTCTTCTCAATTCTTTATAATTTCTAAGGAAAATGGGTTCTCTTGAGCTACGATAGATTAGCGTGTGATAGCTCCAACTACTGCTTTGCCCAGATTTTTTTTCTTTTGTATTTTCTTACTGAATCTGGGCTAGGTAGTGTTTTCTCAACTGGACATAAGCTAGCATCACTTAGGAAGAAAAAAAATCTTAATTGAGACAATGCCTTCATAGGATAGGTATGTAGGCAAGTCCATAGGACCTTGTCGTGGCTAGTGATTGATCTGGGAGGACTCAGCCTTCGGTGAGTGGCTGGCTAGTATAAAAAAAGCAAGTTTGAGCAAGCCATGTGGAGCAAGGCCATAAGAAACCCTTCTCCACATCCTTTGCAGCAGCAGCTCAGCCTCCAGGTTCCTGCCCAGCTTGAGTTCCTGCTCTGACTTCCTTTAAAATGGAATGCAAGGAGCTAGCGGAAGCGAGACAAACTCCTTCCTCCCCAGGTTGCTTTAGGTCATGGTGTTTATACCACAGTAATAAAATATCTAACTAAATAGATCCATAATACCATTTTGGGGAAAGGATGATGTTTATAAATGTTTAAATTGAATCTTTTTAAAATTGGGAACAAATTACAGTGAACGAAGCCAGAAGTTACCAAATTGTGCTGTGAGTTTGGGACTCTTTTAAACACCATTCATTTGCTAGCTTGGCTTCCTTTTGTTCATCAAAGCTAATTAGAGAGAGCTTTATTTGTATTTTTAATAAATTATCAATAAAGAAATGCCACTCCCCCCCCTATTTTGCTTTTGGTTATCTAGCATCCAAGATAAAGGTAAAGAAATTTATTGCTCTGAAGGAACCTGTGTGCCCAGAACATAGACTCAGATTTGAACCTTTGGTGTCATGCAGATGGACTTCTGGTAGCATTCCTGACATCCGGACAAGAACTGGTATTTCTGTGAATGGAAGCTATTAGCATTTTTAATAAACGGAAATCAATGTGTGTTTCTGGATTTCTTATACAAACCCGTACCACTTATACAGGCTGGATTTAAAAATAAGCCAAGAAAATATCAAATATCCTTAGTGACATAGCCAAATTAAAAATGTTGAGCTCAGATAATAATCAAATTAAGAAAAAATGAAGTTGTGAAACAGACAATGGAAATAAAATGCTGATAATACTCAAGCTAAATTCATCCTTGGTACACATTGAGGCATGTTTTAGTATTAGTTTGTTCAACCATGGAATTTTCATTTCCTTTACTCTTCATCAATCACTAGCCAGAGTTTTCTAAGGCATAGACTGTCTTCATTGATGTCTTCATACCTCTGAGGGCAGTATTACAGACAGACATCTCTATAAGTCGGTGCAGACATAATGGAAGGTACTTGTTGCTTCTATTATTAAATGATAAACCTAACCACCAAAAGACCTTGGTTTTAACTATTGGGAGCTAGAAGGATCTAATCTGTTCAAAGGAATTCACAAAATGAGAACAACGGATGTGGCAGAAGCGTGCATTTAATTCCTTGCTTTGCAGAGATACATAACCAGAGTTGTGTGCATGGCTTGTCCTTTGGGAAGGCCCAAACTATTTATTTTTAAGTAAGAAATAACAATGGAGCAAAGGAGTCACAATTAAGAAAAACTATCTTGAGACACAAGAGGACCTGTGTGCCCTGGACCAAGACACATGCAAGTAATACAAAACATTCTAAATACAGTATGAGAGGAGCAGTCAGTCAACAGGCCCTGGAATGATGTTCTGTCTCTCAGAAATGGGATGTTTACCTGTTCTGTGTTTACAAATGGCATTGATGAAATAACCTTTATTTTTTAGAAAATTTTATAGAGATCATTTTAGCACCATCAGTAAGAGAAAAGTAATACGATTTCAGCCCTGCCTATCTCCAGTCTTGGAATAACAACAGAAGCACAGCACCTTTCAATATCTAAGGTATAAACAAGAACAGAAGTCTATCCCAGCTTCTAGAGATGAGGTAGCTCATGCTAAGAAATGTTGGGTCATATTTTCTTATGAAAGTTCTAATTTCAATCCTCACATTATTATTTGAGTGATCGTCACAACTTTGGGTTTTTAGATCTGTCCTTTGTGATAGGCTTCAGAAAAAGATGAGATTGTACCTGTGGGGGAGTCTTCCTGTGGGGGTGTGTTTAGAGAATCATATGGGTAATTGCTTCTTGGCAATGTTTTGCATTCAATATCTTCTTACATGAGAAAATGCAAATACAGGTTCTACTAGTATTGAAAAAATAGAACAAATAGGAAAATGTTACTCTTAAATTTGAATGAAAAAGTCAAAATGCATCAGTTTTGCAAAATAAATTGGAAAACTGAAGCAATCATGAGTTTTTCTTTCCTCCTGAAATTCAACGACTGTGTGTTGTTTAAAGATTTCATTTAAGAAATGGAAATGTGTGATATTATATTCCTCTCGAAGAATTCCTGCAATGGCATTACAATCTCATGACACTCGTGGGAGCTTCAGCCATGAAGTAAAATACTTTGCGTTCATTTCTCGTTGAGAATCTGGGAATAAGGGGACACGGAAGGGCACTGCTCTCTACTTTCCAGACTGCAGCCAAGCAAAGTCAACACGTGCTGAGGTTTTCACCCCGCTCTATAAGCTACCTGCTACAAAGAAGAGTTTCCTCATAAATACTAAGCAATTTATTCATTACCGTGAAATGAATTGATGAAAACGTATTTATTTCTTAATCGGTTTACGTTTTTGGCAAAGGTGGTCATTGTCATCGGTCATCTTCAATCTACACTGCCGTATCGAAAAGTATTTTTAAGTCAATTAAACTTTGAGGATTGTAAGTAAAATAAATATTCCGAAGGATAAGGAGGCCAGGCACTTCAGACCGTATGTACAAAGCTGACGCAGGATCAGCCGTTACTTCAAGAGTCTCAGGATCAACCTCAAACAGGCAAAAATTCTTGTGAAAGGTGGTGGTCACAGGTGGCAGTTCTTATTACCGCCGGTGTGGTCATCGATGGCTGTGCTCGTTGTCAATGTATCTGGGCTTCTGTCACATGAAACAAACCGGCCCGATTTCGATGCCAAATTCCTGGTCTGCACTGCCAATATCCACAGGAGCAAGGTCTACAATGGGCAAGCGGGCCACGTTCTGCGTTCTGTATTCAAAGACGGTCTTGCCCACATTGCCACTCCGCTTCTGGAATTCAACAGGACAACAGGTGAGTGGCATGCACAAGTTTTCTAAGAATTCGGCGCAGCAACACCCTCCCACGGCGGCTTTTTGTGTTATAACAGCAGTGACATAAACAGCTCAAGTTAAGTGTGCCACTAGTGTCCGTGGCAGAAAGGAGACACGCAAATCAGTCTATTGCAGACTCACGAAAGTTTCTGACTGGGGGTTTAAGTGTAACTCACAAAAGTTTAAGACAGATTCAGTAACTTTATTTGCTGAAAATAGGAAGGGAGTTACAGAAGAGTGTATTTCCAAAGGCACTTACAGAACAGGTGTCTTGAAGAACTGTGTATCTGAATCTAATATTTCCTTCTCCTTTGATCTCTAAGTCATTTGACCCTTTGAGCACGACAGCTTTCTTGAGGTTTTTGGCTTGGTCATCCATGTACCCCACGGTGTTCCTGCAGACGTAAGTAATGTTCTGGGAGGCTTCTTTGGATAAGAGGCGCAGGAAGGTCATCTGAGTGATAGCTGAATTAGGTGACTGGTAATCTCCGTACGTGAACTAGAGAAACAGAAGGAGTCAATGTGACAGAGCATACCCAGAGACTCATAATGCACCAACCCAAAGAGATGGCAGGCTGATGACAGGTACACAGATAGAGAGAGGACTAACTGACCATAGACAAATTGAATTTGAAAAAATATTACTTTGTTTTCATATAATAAGATATTATACCTATCCAAAGGAAAATATCTATGCATCGTCATAAATACCTGTGTCCTTATGACCTCAAAGAAGAGGCAAAAAAAGACTTTAATTTCCCTGAGAAAAATTAAATATTTTAAAATCTGCTTTAATTTTATACATATTATATGCATTATACTTAATAAATACAACTCAGCTTTCTCACCAATCAGAATAAAATAGGAATTAAGTGGAAGAATTAATCTATTTTACTGAACAGTTACAATGAGCTCTTTCTTTCTCATCCACAGCTTTGAGTTCTGCTTCCAGTGGCATCGTTTTGATTTCTGGCATACCATTTTGGTTAAACTACATTTTAGCTATTTCTATTTATTTTCACTATCCAGAATTACAGCTCTTCCATACCATACTAACTGGGACAAGGTAAGCTTGGATAGAATGCTGATTTTGTAAATAGAAACCACCACGCAAGATCTGATAAACTCTGAACACTAGACTGAAACAGAAGCGTAAGATAGACAGAAACACAGAAAAACCATCACCTAATTAGAAAAATTAGTAAGCGTATGAGATAGTTCACAGTTTCAAGGGATTCCTTGAATGTATCTAGCAAGCATCAGCTCTTATCTTTCTAGACACTACACTAAGCCTAGCATTCGCAGAGACAGTGAGCTCAGCCTTACCACCTGCTCTTTAAAGTAGCGATAAGGTTTTAAAAGGTTTAGCAATTTAATAAGTTCCCGATATGACCCAGGTGTCCTGGGCTGAGGCAAGACCCCTCCGACTCTACTACATACCCAGTGATGTATTTAAAGGAACTAATACTAAACATTATTTATTCTTATTTATTCATTCTACTAAAAGGAAAAACTATAATTCTAAATTCATATTAATTAATCCTTATAAAACTTATTTAGAAAAATATTTTGCATTTATAGTGAGAACTATCATTTCAAAGTAAGCATAGTTAAAATAAACCTGGTCAAAAATATAGCAAAGGTTTTAATAAATGTAGAAACATAATGAATAATAAAAAGTAAAATATATAATTCGGAGTGAACATAAATTAACCTGAGATCCTCTGTTCATGTCGAGACCATACCACACTGGCTTATTGTCGGGAGACTTGCTGGCCCACCAGGTTTTAAGTGGAACACTGGCTGGGTTTGCGGAAATACATGTCTCTCCTGTTTCCATATTGCAGTAAACTTTGATTGCATCTTCAGCCGAACCCTGGTTGGGGTCAATCCAATATTCACCTATTTTTTAAAGATAGAAATAGTTGCTAAATGAAAAAGATAATCTCAGATATGATGATGAGCCTCTAAAATTGTCACTAGAGATTTGACCCTTTATTCAAAATGAAATCGTTAAGGGAACGGGGAGAAGGCTCAGCAGGTAAGGTGTTTGCCACGAAAGCCTGAAAACTTGAGTTGGGATCCAGAACCCCCAAATCTGTGCAAATTAGGTGGGTACAGGGGCCCACTTGCCGTCCCAGCATGTACAAAGACAGAAAGAGAAATCCTGGCATAAGCAGACAAGCTAGACTATCTAAGACAATGAGATGTGGACTCAGTTAAAAAACAAGTCTTGCCGGGCATTGGTGGCGCACGCCTTTAATCCCAGCACTCGGGAGGCAGAGGCAGGTGGATCTCTGTGAGTTCGAGACCAGCCTGGTCTACAAGAGCTAGTTCCAGGACAGGCACCAAAGCCACAGAGAAACCCTGTCTCGAAAAACAAAAAACAAAACAAACAAACAAACAAAAAAACCAAGTCTTAACATTTAAGATGTACAGTAATTGAGGAAGATAGCTAATGTCAACTTTCTCCATGTATACACATGCACTCACACATATGTGAACACACAAACACACATGTGCACAGCCACTCACATATACATAAAGGGAGGAATGCAACTGATAAACACTGGGAGCCTTCCCCATGCTAACTGCTTTTTAAAGACACTTTTCCAGATTGTGTATTCCAAACTCAAGACATCCAAGTGATTTGTAAAATAAGATATACCAAATCACATACATACACAAACAAATATATCTTCTCACATGTATTTATTTAGGTCCATAAATATGTATATGATATTCTACATAAATTATAAAAATTAAATTTTGAATAAAATGAAAAGGGAGATGCAAATTATTGTACAATTAATAAAAAGTATATATTTTTTAGAGGGAACATTTTTTAGTTTGCCCCCTTGACATCATTGAAAAGTTAACTGAAATTCCGGTGTTTTACAACTCATTCTTACAGTTTTAAATATCCCTTTTCTGGGTCTAATTAGATCATTTAAAATTATTGGAGTAGAAAACTTAGAACACTATCATACAACTAAGGAAGATATACTTCTTCATTCCAAACTGCCTTAAAAGCTCACTATACATTATTCTACCAAGAAGGATTGCAAAAGAGTGCCTGGCAGGACATTGAAGTGCAATAAATATATTCCATATGCAAATAATTTAGGGAAACATGTACTCTACTGACCTCTGAATGGTTTACCTAATTACAATTCTGAATGATCTTGTAGGTGAAAAACCATCTTTAATTATGCATGAGCAAGTATTTTCTGAAGGTACATATGTGTGTTGGGACCACTTCCTCAAAATTGGGTTTTTCATAGACTACGACCTATATTGTATATGCTATCTATCATCTTTATAATTTTTCATGTGGTTGTCTCTACCACAAAACCGTAAGCTCTATGGCATGTTAAGAGTTTTATCTTTGTGTCTACCATTAGTTATAAAGTTGCAAAAATCTTTCTTGCTGCAGAGGAGACTAACTCAACCACAACCACATGCTTCACTGATGCAGGCTTCTAGCTACTCACCGCTCTGCTTGGTGGAATGACAAAGCTTTAAGTCATCACAAGTGCGGGCTGGGTGCTTCTTGGAACCATCAGGGCTACGCATGGTTTCAATCTGACTACTGAGAGATTTCAGGGTAGCGTGGACCCCAGGGTCAGTTTTGTTTGTGTCATCGGGAGCTGCCTGGTCTTCGGTGAACTCAGGAAGTGGATCTGGCATATTCTCATCGTAGTGGCCCATGATATCACCAAGAGCAGCAGTGAGATGGCCGGGGGGACCCGGAGGACCAGGGGGCCCAGGTTCACCAGGAGGACCCTAATGAAGAAGCAATTGGGAAGACATTTAGAAGGGTTTTGGTTTTGTTTTGCTAAACTGCTGCTGTGCAGTGTGCTGGTTGCTACAGCTTGGCAGACTAATTTGTGGATACTGAAGAAGAATGACTCACACTTTTATAAACAGGCAGGCCTAGCCCACCAAGCAATAGCATTGCAAGAATGGGGAGTGACCCCGAGCTGTTTTCCAGGCGAAAAAAAAAAAAAAAAAAACATATCTACAAGTCAAGCTCTGAGATAAACAAAGCTTAAAGCCAAACTTTTCACTTTGATGTCTTCTTTGATGATCTTATGTATCTCATGTGAAACATATTCAGAGTTACATTCTTTTGAAAATAATTTGAGGCAAAATACAACTGGAATTCTTCATAAGCAGCTGTGTGCAGGAGGCCAAAGTGCTGCTGGGGTGTGGGATCTTGTTCCGTAAGTCTCCGTGTAAATACGAGGGAAATAGCCACAAGACCTCCAACATGGAGCATCTTGCCTCCTCCAAAGCAAGAAGAAAGACTTGAAGTTTTTTCGTATGTATGCGAATGGTGGTGAATATAAAATTCTCTGTACTAAACAAAGTTGAGGAGAAGTTCCTGTATTCACCTTTTCATTGTTCAAGAACAATTGAAGGAATGTGAAGTCTCAGATAAGCCCAAAAAAGTGGCAAAGATTGCAAGTTCAGTGCTTTCAATTGATACCGCTGAATTTTCAGAAGAACTGAGTCTTGAAAGAGCCATGTAACTAAAGAGATGTGGAGCCCACATCTCAGGCAGAGAGAACACCCTGGGTGTCAGAGACTGGCTCTGCTGTTCCCTGAAAGGCTCCGGGAAAGGCATTTTAACCTCTGTGCAAGTGCTATCTATTCTCAAAACACTGAGAATAGGGAGACAGATGATCGTAAAGTGGCTGGCGGGACGACAGATTTCCTGGGAGGTCATCATGATGCCACACATCCTGTTACATTAATCTAAAGGAAAGAGCCTCATCTCACTAAAACCTGTGAGCCATAAAAAAGTAAATTAGGAGCCACATGAACCAAATTGTATAGCTGTTTTCTTCTCATAAAGAAAGAAATGGGGAACTTTCTTGACTACGATGAAAATAAACTTACATACCTACATAAAAATAATAAATATTTGAATTGATGGCACTATCACTGGGGGAATAACGATTAAACAGTGAGGGTCAGATAAATAAGATCAGAGAAACGTTAGACAAAAACTTAAACATACACATATGTGTATAGATTGATGATGTATGTCTAAAGACAGAGAAGCTAGGGACTAACTAATATGGTCTGTTATTTGATATCTTCTTATACTAAATACCCTTAGATTGGGAATTGGGAACTTTAAATTGAAACCTTGAATGTTATTTCCAGTAAAGAAAACTTTCAAACTCATATGCTCATCTTGCTCCAGGCTTCTGTTGTCTTTATTTCCCTGCCATGATGGGCTGTACCATGAACTATGGGGGAAAATGAACCATTTCTTAACAGGAAAGCAAACTAAGACAACCGCAATTTCAAACAGTACATTAGTTGCACAACTTTGATAAGAATGCAGTCATAGCTGGATATTTAACCTCAGTGTAATAGCAATCCAAGGACTTGGTATCTTGAACTCTCATTTTGTATATTCTAAATATTGTGTATTTAAAGACTTGGAAGAACTTCTTAAGTAGGTAACCTTCTGTGGTTACTTCTAAGCTTATTTTAGGAGTATCTTAAGACTCTTGTTGGCAAAGTTAAGCATCTTTGTATCAGTATCTTCCATGCAAAGTCTTGTGAGCTTACCTCCGGTCCTGCTTCTCCTACACTTCCCCGCACACCAGGAGGTCCAATGGGTCCAAGTAGTCCAGGGTTTCCTTCTTTGCCTGAAGGACCTACTGGTCCAGGAGGACCCTGTCAGAACACAAAAACTGCAGTTTAGAGGAAAGACTTTGCAATGTCTCTCTAATAAAAGAACTATTATAGAGATTGAGTAATTACCGTGATTGCTCAAATTCCAGCCCTAATAACTAATAAATGGCCTTTCACCATTTTATTACATTTACAATTTCATTGTGTGTTAACTGTCCATCACTAATTCTGGGTAAAGGACCAAGACAAGTTAAGAACTCTAACCGACTGTGGTGGTGGTTTGAAAAAAAATGGCGCCCAAAGGGAGTGGCACTGTTAGGAGGTGTGGCCTTGTTGGAGTAGGTGTGGCTTTGTTGGAGGAAGTGTGTGGTAGGCTTTGAGGCTTTTGTATGCTCAAGATACCACCCACTGTCTCAGAACACTTTCTGTTGCCTAAAAGATGTAGAACTTTCAGCTACTTCTCAGCACCATGTCTGGCTGCATACTACCATGTCTCACCATGATGATCATAGACTGAACCTGCTAACTGTAAGTGAGCCAGTCAAACTAAATGTTGCCATGGCTATGGTGTTTCTTCACAATAGAAATCCTATCTAAGATACCTGTTAATCACCAACTTCCATTGGTAGCAACTATTTCATCAAATTGTTAATAAACTTGGTTGGAATTTCAGTTGCTTTACAAGTGAATTACATAAGTTGAGTGTTTGCTGTAGTTGAACACCAGTTCTTACACCACAGAACCTCATCACAACCTTCTTAATATTGTTCTCAATTTATGTATATTTATGTTACATTTAAATATAGCGTTTTTTGCTAATTCCTCTTTCTAATTTTTTCTATTCCCCTAAATATCTGTGTGAACTGCCTTAGGACCCCAGTGACTTAGAAGAAGCAGCACTTAAATGAATTTTAGAATTTCTAAAATCCTCAAGTTTTGATTCCCTTTTATGATTTGCTTCCAAACTATTTTTGTATAAACTTCTTCTAGGGCTTTGTCACAATTAAAGAATGGAATATGCCTATCTTCCAAATCTATTCCACTTCGTGAATAGGTCTCATCATCTATAAAAATCCACGTTCAATGGAAATTTAACCCCCAATAAGAAATGTAATAGGAGAACATATAAAAACTTGGGTAAGAGATTTTACCATGGGCTCACAGTACAACACATAGTACGCCGTATTCTAGGATATTTCTATTTTAAATTATGTACTAAGTTTGTCCCATACATTTTCTGCCAACTTCAAAGAACATGAACCAATTAGTATTTAGTATCAGGGATAGTGTGCTCCAGGAACAGTGTTATGTCACTAAAGTCTTTACTACGCACAACAAAAACTTAAAGAGTTTCCGTTACTTACTCTTGGGCCAAAGGGACCAGGGATCCCAGGACTTCCTTGTTCACCATTTGGACCCTACACAGGAAGAATATTGAAAGCATTGTTAAAACATTTAAATCATGCATTGTGCTGTGTTTTATCTTTCAAATTACACTGTTAATAACTTTAGCACTAGAAAAGAAGCCATTGACTTCCTTAACAAATATCCAACTAATACCAAAGGCAACCGTACAGGTAAAGAGACATATTGTTTATTGCTTTATTTCTTCCCCACAATATTATAGCTTATGCATGGGTATCTATATTAGGTAACTATATAAGCATCTATCAAGTTCATTTTAAATTAAAATAATTTACAAACGCATCCATCTGTTTCATGGAGGGATGGGTGGGCCTGTGAATACACTAGTATATTCTCACATGCAGGAAAGTACAATGCTTAATTTACTTACAGGAGGGCCAGGAAGACCCTGAAGACCAGTGAAGCCTCTGTGGCCTTTCTGACCTCGGTCACCTCTGTCTCCATTGTCACCCTTGTCACCTCGAGGTCCTTGGGGTCCCTATAAATAGTCAGTCATTAATATTACTCCTTAAGACTATAATTTCCTGTGATTTTACTCTTTATGATTTCATTTATTATAATTTTTAAAAATAGATTCTCTGAAATTAAAATTTATAAAAATTTTTACTTTTCATGTTTCCTCTAGCAAAGCTAAATTCACATATGCAAATAAAATGATGGGATAGGACTGCTGGAAATATTTTAAGAAACAAACAAGAGTTCAGTAGGTGTATTTGTATTTCAGAATAATCAGCAACCCCCTGATTGCACTTAGATGCCACCCAGTAGGAAGTGATTCATGCCTGGTACTGGAAACTTAGCAAACTGCCCATGGCTAGTTTGAGATCATGGACCCTAGAGGAGAACATTGCACTGTTCTGTTCTTAACCTAACTCCCACCTGCATTCTAAATACTTAGTCTTATATTCGCACATAACTGTAGCTATACTGTTCTGTTCCTAAACTAACTCCCACCTGCATTCTAAATACTTAGTCTTATATCCAAAGATAACTGTAGCTCTAGTCTCTCATCAGAACCCTCACAGAAATCCACACTGGTCAACATGCAGAGAGCAACTGACCATGGGATTTCCCCATGAATGATTGACACACCTATGACACAGTCCCTACACATAAGTTTCAAGGAAGATCACAAGCTCCTGGAAGAGGGGGAGAAACAGGCTTCTGAGAGGTTAGCTAATCGCAAGAGCTCAGTATATCACATAAGCAATGCAAAAATAAACTCAGCAGGTTGTGTTTATATATACATGTGTCTTTAGACATTTAAAGAAGTGGTCGTGAAATTGAAAGGAAGTGGAAGGTACTGAAAAAGTTAGAGGAGAGACAGAGGGAGGGTAGAAATAGGGTAAATACAGTATTCATGTAAAAAATTCTCAAAAACATTTTTAAAAGAAACAAAGCCTGGGGCAAATGACACAAATATTATCAGTGAGCTACATTTATTAGATACACACTTGCACTAGACACACATGCACTAGTGAGAGAGACTATGTCATTCTCATCATATCTACAATAGTCTCTTCCCAAATGCAAGTATCCTAATCCTAAAAAATATGAAGAATTTTATTTGTTATATAAGTCAAATCCAGAGAAGTGGTAAAATTACTCACTAGATGGATTCTGTCATTTACTTTGAATGCCGGAACATAAACACAGTTTCAGGATTCAATGGTTGCCAGTAAACCACAAACAACATATGGCTACCTACTAAGGGTTAGCTATTTCACCTACTAGAAGATGTTACTCTTAGTTTCCTAGCAGAAGAAGTGAAATCCTATCATGTAACTTTAGAGAATGGGCAGAATGATCAAATCCATTGGATTTTTGGCTAATGATTTCCCCTTTTGAAGCTTTATTTTGTTTGCTTGTTTTTTCTTTGTTTTGTTGTGTTTTTGTTTAATTTGTGTTTCAAAATATCTGGTAGCATAGATAGCATTTATAATAAAAGTAATACTAAATATTAATGTATGAACATCAGAAACATGATCCATTAGACTGCCCATAATGGATAAAGGTAAACCTGCCTGGAAGCTCCTTAAATTAAGGTATCACCAAATATCCAGCCCAGACAGCTCAGGTAGAAAGCCACAGCGACATGTTGTAAGCGGATCACTTGATTGGTCAGCTTACCTCAACATGCCTTAGTATAGCTTTTGCCATAAGTCATATGGCAAAACAGTCCCTAAACCAGCATCCCAGCGGCAACTCATTTTTGGGACACATCCCTGCTGTTCAGGACTCTGCTTCCTGTCTCTCCAGCTCTCATCTATGACCTATGGCAAAATTCTTTCTAAAAACTCACCATCCATGGTGTGCAGGAAATCTCATGGACCAGGAAGCCCCTGGCTGGGAAAGATTTGTCAATCTTTGGTTCCCCAGAACCTCATCTCTCCCAGCCCCTCTGAGCTAGTTATTGTACATGTGAAGCAAGAAAGCTTCTGTTCCTCTCAAGGGTCTTTGATCTTGCTCATATCACTTTAAATTCAATTCCCTTGTGGTTTTTACTGTAGCTATAAAAGGCCCTGCCATTGTATCATTTCTTTGTAACACAATCTTTCAGAATCTATCTTCTACCTTTCTGAGATATTCCTTACTGTGACCATAGACAACATTACTGCTGCCATCTCACAGAGTTTCTGGCTTCTCTGGGTCAGTAATTATCTAGAGGCCTTTCTTTGCCTTGCTATTTATGAATCTTAAATTAGATTTCTTTTAGGTATATAGTTTACATAAGGAAACATATAAATATATGTTCAGGAAAAAATAGAGCTTACAGGCAAACCACGTTTTCCAGCTCGGCCAGGTGGTCCTACAGGGCCTCGAGAACCCTAGAAAAGAGTTCATAAAATTTATTATTGCATTTTTTAAAATGTAAATGCAAACATCGGTATAAATATAAGAGTAACATATTAACGTAAGCATAAACATAGATAAAAAGGTAATGTGCACAATCATAACTAATTCCCTGATGTCTAGCAAATGTCTCTACGTCAGGTAAGAATGCACTAACTCTTGCAACACATTACAGGGATTGTTTTTATTATTTTTACCAAATGAAGTTCACCGTATTGATTATTAAATGACATTGCTTGCTTAATTGTTTTGTACGTATTACAGTTTGTATAAATTGCAACCTATTTGGATAATCAAGGTAACTACATTGGGATCATATCCATATTCAAACAGCAATTCATTTTTAAACTTAGCATATACTTTAACACATAATGGTCTGTTTATCAATATTTAGAGTTCTTAGCTAACAGCATATACAAGATAGGATGTATGTACATCTAGGATAGCATATCAATGTCATATAACTGGCAGTGAGAAATTGATTTTCTTACAGGATCTCCTCTTTGTCCTGCATCTCCAGGTGCACCAACAGGCCCAGGAGTCCCTGGGGCACCCTGAGAGCCTGGCAGACCTGCAGGGCCAGGGTCTCCACGATCACCCTGACAAGAAGAGACAGAACATTTTTCTTTAAACATTGATTGTATAATAACAATATTCTATATTGCTCATATTATAGACAATATGAAAATATACCATTTCAAACACTGCTTTAAGTACTGCTTTACTTAAATATTTTACTTTCATTTGCTAATCAATACATTAAATTCAAGGGAATAGAATTATTTTTCCTCAGCTTTAGATCTTCTCCACCTTCGACTCTTGCTGTTCCCTACATTCTGGTTGTCAGAGGACAAAAGTCAACATTTGCTAGTCTACCTTTCTAGACTAGTGTAGTTGACGTCCAGAAGTCAACATTTGCTGGTCCTCTTGCCTAGACCAGCAGTTTTCCTGTTGACCTCCAGAAGTCAGCATCTGCTGGTCCACTTGCCTAGACTACCAGTCTTCCTGTTGACCTCCAGAAGTCAGCATCTTCTGGTCTGCTTGCCTAGACTAGTGTTCACATTCATAAAGCACAGTGTAAATTTCAGTGGGAAAACATCAAGGAAGCCACTACCTACGTTTTTCAGCTACACTCACAAAGTCTTTCAAAAAACTGGTTCTGAGACTTCCTTCCTTCCTTGCCCTCCCCACCTCTGGAAGGACAAACACTATGCTAGCTGCAGTCCTGTGTGGTATAACATCCTTGAAAGCCACTGCTTCTGAGGGGCAAACAAAGATGTCTGTGGATTGCAGATCGCGCTTGGAAGAAATCGGAAAGAGTCCTCTTGTCTTTCACTCACATGACCCATATGGCAAGGCGGCAAATAAGAGCTGATTGGATGCGCACAGGTGAAATCAATGCGGCATGAGCCTGCAAGGTTGCAATTAATTGCTGCATGGGTTCTAATTGGTATTAATAATAAAAACCTATCACCACAGCTAATGAGTCAAAAGTTGGAGTCAAACTTTATTTTCTGACAGAAATTCATTCTTACTTAACTTATTAATTTGGCAGCCAGAACAAACATTTGTATCTAAGTTAAAGAACATGTATTCAATATGATGAAGAGAAGATTTTGGGAAGCAAGTCATTTAAAGCGCTCATACAACTGGAATTTATAGGGAATTGCCTGTGTATGCATTTAACTTTGTAATTAAAAAATGAGACAGCCATTTAAAGTGCACATATGAGTCCAACAAGCTGCAGTAGTATGTCAGGGAGTGCACATCAAGGCCTTTGAATGCTTTCTGTATTACATGTACACCAGCAAAGGCAAAGACTCTGGATGCTAGAAAAAATTCTGTGGCCACAATAGATAAGGGGAGTCTTAGCCAAAGACACCTCAAATGTCTCCATCCTGTTAATAGTACAAGAGCATTCTTGCATCCTTACTCTGTAGAAGAGTTTTAACATATAAACACTTGCGCTAAGCATATTTAAGGTATTTGGAAATAGTTTCAAAAAAGTCAGTGTCACGTGACTCCTTTGTCCTTGGTTGCCAGGTCTGCTTCCACCAAAAGGGACTCAGCTGCTGTTATACCTGGGGAAATTGTCAGCTCGACACAGCCTGATTTAAAAACATATGGCATATCTATCATGTAGAAAGCATCATTGCATATATCTTTGTCAGTTACTCTCTTTAGGGAGTGCGTAGAAAAATGTGGATGTCATTCAGCTGTAAAAGTGATACACAAATTTAGAGGATTCATTTACATCTTCAGCCGAAGCCTCCACGTTATACCAAATAAGAAGGCAATTTGGTTCCCGGCTTAGGAAAATATGTGTCATACTTTGTCATACATTCAAATGTTATTTCATTTAGACGATTATCCAAGGTTATAACCTTACTAAAAAGTTTACCATCAGAAAAGTCAAAGTTGGACTGGGACTATGGTCATAAAGAATATTTTAAATATTGTTTTATTATTATTATTATTACACTAGAATTCCAGTGATCTCAGGTTTATGGAGCTCTAATGTTCTAATCAGTAGCACTGAACTCACCCGTTCTCCAACGGCACCATCCCGTCCTGGGGTACCATCATTACCAGCAGGACCCTAAAATGAACAGTATTTGAGACATTGGTTCGTGAGATTGTTAAGCTCTCATTCCTGCTGACAGGAAACAGGCCAACATGTTTTACTCTTCTTTGAACTATAAAATGGCACTCAATAGGAACCTCAGCAAGAGAAAGAGGGCTACTAATTCCTTTCTATTTCCAATTCCTTGTTAAATTGCCATATTCTTATTTACTTTAATTATCATTTCTAGTTCTCAATATTAAAAAGGAAAAGTCCTCAGACACACTTAAATAGATTACAGTTATAGTGCTCTTATCTTGCATTTTGTTTGAATTTCCACGTTGGTTTTTCAAATAATATTTTTAAGGTTTTGAAACCAGATAACTATATTTATATTATATAAGATTCTGTTTGAAAGTATATATTATTATTTCCTTATTCTACCTTGATATTTTTCAAAACTACGTTTTTATTTTTTTGATAAAATGAAGTTTGAAATCATCGATTGATCTTTTCAAGAGCATGTGATCCTTTGGCAATTCACTCATTAAGTTGCTGAGCCTTTCGCTTCTCGAACTGCCTGTCTGCTCTGTATTTCCTCTCAAAAGAGACTAAAGGGCTTGCATGACAGCCTTAATGTTACTTTATCATGATAAAGAAAAATGTCCTCAACTTTCTCTTCTTCCTGAGCTGTAATGGTTTCATTAATCCTATCACCACAAAGCTGGGCAATTTTGATAAATATCCCATTACAGAACGAAATAATACCATGGGAAAGATGAATGGCTATGTCCTTCCACCTTCAACACAATTTCCCAAAGTCTAAATCAACCGAAATGCTCACTGAAGCTTTTACGAAAGTCAGTCCAAGGGCACTGATTTGGTTTCTCTATGATTTAGTCAACTCTCTAGGGAGATAGAGTACCTCAAACAGCACGTCAAAAATCTTTCTTACGCTTGTATGTGGAATTCATCTCTAAACATCCTCATCCACTTCATAATGGAAGAATCATCCCTACCACATTGAGTTAGAATAGAAGGTATTTTCCTTCGGGTTGTTGCACTCACTTCTGGCCCAGGTTCTCCCACAGGACCATTTGAGCCTGGGGGTCCTACAGGTCCAGGGGGACCTTTATCTCCTGTAGCACCGGTCGGTCCTACTTTTCCGGGTGTGCCCTGAAATCAGATCACAAGCATGAGTCAACCACTGCAGAAAAGTTTCCAGAACACCCGTTTCCATTAGGATTCATTTAGTCAGTAGTTCTTTGGTGTCTCCTCCTACAGAAATAACTGCCCAGTACCCTACAGCACCCGCGATTGCTTAAAGACATGGCCACTTCATAGCTCATCACTCCTGACATACCAAAGAGATAAAAAGCATCCTGTACCACCTGATTAGCTATGAATTTTGCACTTCTGGAATCCGTGTCTCTACAAAGACATACGCATCCTTATCACTCTTGCGTTTTCTGCCCATTTGTTTAAAATGTGTTCCAGTCCTTTAGACTCATCACCGAAGAATTTTACTTTCCAGCTCTTGGCTCAGTTCTGATGTCAGCAAGATAAGCTTTAACTCTTAATACGCTGCCTTCATATTTCTACCCAAAGGTCTTCTAGTTTAACATACCAAGAAGCCAATCTCTGTCCACATTCCTTAAGAACACCATTTTCGCCTCAAACACTGCAAACACCCACTGGTAAAATGAGTCATGCCAGAGTTTATAGAGCATCAAACTTTCCTCCGTATTCCAAAGAATACCAGATCCTGGAGCATCCACGGGAAACAGGAGATTAAAGTTCACCCACAACCACTTCTAATGTGAGTCACCCAGTTCTTCTCTTTGATGGTTTACTGTGAGGTATGGCTGTTTGGCTAAGGATGTTTATGTTAAAAGATACTACCAAGCCTCAAGAAGGCCATCCCCCTTTGCCAGCACTGTTTTTAATATTTGAAGAAAGATTTAAGTCACCAAAAATCCAAACACTTGTTATCTACCTCTGTAGCTCCATGGTTAAACTAATGTTTGTCAAGGATGTTAAACATTTAACATTTAAGATCAAAGGTTTCTAAAAGCTAGGAATTCATGTCCGCTTAAGACTATCTGAACCAACTCATCAAGTAAAACAAATTCTTACTGCAAAAGTTATATCATGTATCTGGTGACTATTGACACAGTTACTCACCGCTGGGCCAGGAAGACCAGGCATGCCTCGCTCCCCACGTTGTCCGGGCATCCCTACAATCCCTCTTTGCCCAGTGGTACCAGCCGGACCAGGGGGACCATCTGGACCCTAATGGTGAGAGCAGGCTATAATTACTACTCTACAGAATGAGTCCATATCTGAGTAATTTATATAGTTAACTATGACTTTATAGACATTGATGAGGTATGAGGAGAAAAACCTCTCGTTTCATAAACCATGAATGTCAATACTTATGGGTCCTAGCACAGCCTCTAATATTATTCAACACATGGAAAGAACTTGACAGCTAAGGAAAATAAGTGGAGAGAACTATTCAAAAACTATTTCCTTCTTTTAAAAAAATGAAAAAGAAAATTTAGAAGGATTATATTTCAAAAATGTCAATATTCAGTAGAATGCAAATATTAAATATGATAACATATATTTTATTTTCTTCACATGGGGGACATTAGATAAAGAATGGGTTTTTTGGATTAGTTTAAGAAAACCATGTCCTTTATCATTTTGTAAACATATATATATATATATATATATATGTGTGTGTGTGTATGTGTGTGTGTGTGTATGTACATAGATATACTTTTATAAGAGAGAATTAGAAATTGAAAATTTCATGTAAATTAATCAGTTGAAAGCATTTAGGAATGTTTCCAGAATAATATTTTGATAGATTTTATGGCAGTGATTATTACAAGTTTCTTATTATAAATATTTCAGCTGGAGTTGAAGTGAAACAGAGGCCAAACTTACAGGCTGTCCATCTTCTCCTGGGTCTCCTTTGTCTCCTGGGCCACCAGGTGGGCCAGCGGGTCCTCTATCACCCACTCTTCCATGAGAGCCAGGGTCCCCACGAAGACCAGGAGGTCCCTCCTTCCCAGGTTCGCCTATGGGCCCTGCAGGTCCTGGAGCTCCCTAGAACAACACAAAAAAGAAGCAATGAGGAGGCCAAAGTGGGAGCTAAGTAAGAAGAGCTGACCTAGTAGCCTCTACCTCAGCACAGAGGGCACAGCCTTGCAGGACTGTTTGTTACCTTCTGAGATAATCGCTTACTGCGAATACTTGACCAAACCAAAAGAAGACAAGGCACAGCAGACCATAGACTAATAACCCTGAGAAAAGCCCAGATTTCATTTCCAGATGACCATTTAATCTCTCATTATTAAGAGCTATGGAATTAATTTTAATTTTCAAACATATTTAATATTCTGTTCCAACTATAGATTATAATGTTTTATTTTATTTGGGCTGGTCTAAAGTGGTCTTATGACAGGATTTACTAAAGAAACTCTCAGGGGGTGGTGCAAGGTGATGCTATCAAGAGCCCCCATGGCTCTTCAGTATGACATGGTTTGATGCCCAGCACCCACGTGATGAGCACAGATGCCTCTAACCCTACTCCCAGAGGATGCAACACCCTCTCTGGCCTCCACCAGCATCTGCATGCACATGGTACATAAACTCGTGCAGGCATACACACCCATGTACATAAAAGAATGAACTTTGAAGAAGAAAGTTTCAGAGATGCATTATTAGCACAGAACAAAAAAGTACTTAGTACTCAAACAGAATCGTGGTCAGACATTAGCTTAGAAAGAACGTGCAAATAATCTCTTCCAAGTTCATTGACTGGTAACTTTGGATTTGTTTTGGTGAGATATCACTATGACTGCAAGAAGACTTAACCAAGAGAAAAACAAATCAGGAAGAGATTCAATAAAAATAATAGTTAAAAGGCCACATGTGTGTGGCATACATACAAGGACATGGACTAAACGTACTACCAATGATTTAAGTCTAAATGGACTTACAGTAGGCCCGGGAGGCCCAACTCTGCCGGCAGAACCAGGAAATCCTGTAGCACCCTAAGAACAAAATACCATACAATCAGTTCAGATAAGAAGATGCCTGAAGCCTACATCTCACACAGGAGGCTTAGGGCCTGTTGATTCCTTCTTGTATTTATGACCACGTAGCTTTTTACGCTTCTCGCTCCTCAAATATTTTAGAGAATCTGGATTAACTGATAGGGTCAAACAGTTTTTCTGTTTTGACTTTTATTTTTAACATATAAAGGTACAGCTAAAGCTACACAGGCTCTTTTGTGTAATCAATTACATAAGGTATTTTTACTTTGATATATAAATATCAAACATATAATACTTTGATATATAAATTTATGCTTCACATGAAGCAATTGGATTTTCACAAGTAACAAAAGTGACTTTCACCCAGATTTTCATGTTAAGCTAAGCACCCTTTGCTCTGTAATACAGCTGATACATAAGATGATGTGTCACTACATCCTTGGATGACAGTTAGCTATTTTATAACCAGGACACATTTGATATTTTCAACTGGCTGTGCACAATTCCCAGAACAGCAAAGAGACTCACAGGTGGACCCTGGGTTCCGCGGCCGCCTTTCAGTCCAGGGACACCATGAGGACCCTACGGGGAAGAACCAAAAGATCACAAAATGAGCTCAAATGCAGCTACTGTGCATTGTACACATTGGGTCCCAGTATCAAGATTTCCTTTTTAAAATTTTTAACTCACATGAGGGCCAGGTGATCCTGCTAGCCCTTGGGGTCCAGGAGACCCAGCATCTCCCTTCTGGCCTGGCTCTCCAGGCTCACCTTTGACTCCAGGCTGTCCATCAGGACCCTAAATGCAATTTTCAAATGAGTAAATATCTTTAAGACTAATAAATAAATTTTTCATAGTAATTATTATTAACATGGCATTTAATCTTATAAAACATTGCTGTGTATTTAAACATGTTCTGAAAAAAACCTCAATATCTTCTTTAAAACTTTCTCAAAGAAATTTTAGCATATCTTCATCATAGAAAATAATTACATTAACTAAAATACTATAAACATCAACTTTTGTTCCACCTATGAAAATATGCTGAATAATACATAAATTATTTTAAAATTTAAAGATTTTAATATATCCCAAGACATACAAAAATAAGACTTTTAAACTCTTCTACTAAGAAGAGTTTTAACTTGTAAGTTAGAAATATTTGAAAATTTTACCTGGGGTCCAGCAAAACCAACAGCTCCCGTTGGACCATTTTCACCACGAGAGCCCTAAAAGGAGACAAGCAATAATGAAGTTTTGGCACATAATATGCAGTTTATGTAGCTAACTGTATGTAGAGAAGTCAACTGCATTGCGTGAGGAAGAGCCTTAAGTTAAATCATAAACTGGAGGACATTGAACAAGATTCTTGAGATCAAAGAAACTCAAATACTCAGAAAAAAGCTACATGTCTAGATTTAATAGACTGTGTAGCTAATAATTTTTTAAGTTTAATGACAATAAAATTTGAAAACTGGGGAGCTGTAAATAACATAATACAATAAGCATAAAAGTTACATTAAAGATTAGACAGATAGTGATTAATGATAGATAGATAGATGATAGATAGATGATAGAAAGATAGATAGATGATGATAGATAGATAGATAGATAGATAGATAGATAGATAGATAGATAGATAGATATGGATGGATAGATAGATAGATAGATAGATAGATAGATAGATAGATAGATATGGATGGATAGATAGATAGATAGATAGATAGATAGATAGATAGATAGACAGACAGACAGACAGACGGACAGAGACAGATAGACATAGGTAGGTAGGTAGGTAGGTAGGTAGGTAGGTAGGTAGGTAGGTAGAGATAGACAAACAAACAGACAGACAGACAGACAGACAGATCAACCAAAGAAAAATTCTTTTAGTGTTCAACCTCATACTATTAGTGTTCAACCTCACACTAAGGAAAATTAAAAGATTTTCACTTACAGGATTGCCACGAGAGCCAGGAGGGCCAACTAAGCCTCGAGGACCAGGTTCACCCTAGAAAACAGATTTTAGATAACTAAGTATCTAGTGCACAACACAATTAAAGAACACCAGGCACAATGTGCAGGTAAACCAGACTCTGAGAAACAGCAACACTTTTGGCCTTGTTATTTGGAGTGCACAGAGATATCTTTCGGCTTACCTTTTCTCCAGTAGGGCCTGCAGGACCTGGTGGTCCCAAAGGACCTGGAAGACCCTATAAATTAACAAGACATAGGTACACTGAGGAAAGACATGTACAGAAATTTCCACGTTTAAATAAATAAGCAAGAAAATCAGCTATTATTTTTGTAGCATGATTGCGTTTTTTTCAAGTCATTGTTTACCACGATGACAGCACCTCTACCTTCTCAAGACTTATGCCATGTAGTCCACACACTAGCAACTAGATTTCTCAACATGAAACCATCTTCAAATTGGATCTAAATTAGCAGCTTTCTTTGGCAATGTTTCTTTGATTTTACAACCTGTTTAATTTGCTAGTATCTATCTTGAAATTTGCGTATAGATTGAAAATTGGATTTTCTTTTGTACTACTCTCTTAAATTCTAAGATAATAACAAAATGTAATTCTATTATTATAAATTCAATGACACTAAGCATGCCTCAGTGTTTAAGATGAAAGAGTCATCCACATCAAGGCTCACTGATTTTGATGTAGTCCTGTTGATGCGTAGTGTAGGACAGTCACTACCTGGGGCAGAACCTGGGACTTCAGGACACATAATCACAATATTTAAAGGCGTATATTGTTGGGATTCTTTAGGAAAAAGTGCTCTGTTAATTTTGTGCTTCTTCTTCACAGGTATGTCAATATTTTTGTCCTGAAAGTTATATGTGCATTACTGAAAGAATGGAAAAAATGAAATTTACTTCTTATTTGTATATTCTTGACAAAAGGTTTTTGTTTTCTCCAGATCTATAACAGAAAAAAAATCCTTTAATAATTTTCCTAGAACACTTCCTGAAACCTGAGTAAGAAAAGAAAACAGCTCATTACTTATATGCATAGGAAATGAAAGTACCCAGTTTGTATAGGGGAGCTGTTATTAATGTCGAGAAAACATATTATTGTTTTCTTACAGCAAATGCCTCTTTCCTAAAACAATGCATCGCAGTTACTACAAATAAAGCAATCAATGATCTGCTCCATCACACACATTTTATAAGCCTGGTAGATATAAAGATAGCTTTGTGTGGTCTATGACTTTATTTATTTGTTGTATTGCTAAAATGCAGAGGAAGTAAAATAAGTACCCACTGTTAATCTACATCAAGTCTCAAACAGCATCGCTGTTACATTCTTGATGATAAATCAGCATGAGTAACATTACTGTTAAAATTTAAAGCAATTTCATAGGACAATGAACGATAATGTACATTTGTAGCCCGTTCGAGAAGATAACCTTTCCCTTACCCTTGCTCCATCATTTCCAGCTGTTCCTTCAGCACCTTTCTCTCCTATGCCACCCTGGAAAAATACGAAATAGCAGCTGTTCATTTAATTGTGCCTCCTGTGCTCCAGATGAAGCTTCATGTCTCCTTCACAGCTCTACCAGCTGCAGACTACAACAGCACCTGACTAGGCATATTCTAAATAAATAAAGATGATTAGAAGAAGAAATGACTTATCACTCAGGCTGAGAGAGATAAAAGGCTACTTAGAAAGTCATTATTATAGAAAGTCTAAATACATACACTGGAAAAGTTAACTAGCAAAAAAACAAGATTTACTCTGTCACCCTTGGGGCCAGGAGTCCCTGCAATTCCTCTTTCTCCTGGCATGCCTTGAAGACCTGGTGGCCCTGTGTCTCCAATGGTCCCAGTTGGACCTGGATTGCCCTAAAGGGAATAAATGATGAGATTGTATTAGTATATTAATACCAAAACCTGTGAAGTTGCTGTTTTAGTTAAATAATTGAATGCTAGCAATTAAATTAAATCTCAATGCTCAGATTTAGCACTTGGGGAAATTGTATCATAGTGGGATTTCTGAAAAACAATGTAATTTACATTTTGAGTTTTGGCTTATATGTCTAACTGCTCTCTTTTGTTCACCGCAACCCCTCTATTATATTGTTCTTTTTTCTAACTTACCTGTTTGTTAATATACTTTTAATTTTTATTTGCAATTAGTATATAAATATTAAATTTCATTGTGGAATTTTGAAGATAATTTCTCTTTGATGATCCTACTCATACCTATCCAACCCTCTTCGCATCTCTTGTACTATACCACTTCCAGTGGCTTCTTTTCTACTTTCATGTCACATACGTGACATGCTACCCTCCCCAAAGTCAACATTAGTTCCCCTCCCCATGGTCCTCATGGTCCTACTTTCATGACCCACACCCAACCTGTCTCTATAGAGAAACACTAATTCAAATCAAAAGAAAAATAAATGTCCTTTCAAATAGAATTAATTGAATTGCCCTTGCTTCCCCCACCCCATTGACCATGGTAGATACATTAATAAAGAAGATATTGTGTTTAGGGAAAAGAAACATTTCTCTCTTTCCTTGGAAAACCTGTGAGATTAAGCTGGTTCCCAGAAAAATGCACAGTCAAATCGAGATTGGCTTTGCTCTGTCATCCTGGACCTTGACGATGTTAAAGACCTCTTAGTCATATGGTCATGTGAAATTCCACTTCAGTTCCACACATGAAACTTGGCTACATTGTTGTCTACCAACCCCAAGAAAGCACATGAGAGCACACAGGCATGTTCTCTATGCTATACTATATCCAAACCTACAGGTTTGCAAACAGGCAGTAACTGTAGTCATGGAGTCAAGATGAAGAACATGAGCACATAATTTGCTTCACCTACTAATAAACTATGATGTTCCATTTCTTTTCTCTTGCATTCATAGATGCTCCCAACAAGTAACAGTTTCCATTTCTCATCTCTGTTAATTAGCAGATGTTACCAACGAAATGTACAAGTATTGGGAGCTCATGCATGTACGACAGAGCATCCTGTGCCTGGGCTCCTCATCCCCACCATAGAAAGCTCACTTTCTAGTTGCCAGAAAAAAAGCCCAAGATGCACCCGCTAAAGATTTGTTGAAGTAAAAATAATTTAATCAAGTTATCCCAGTAGACCAAGCGAAGATGCATTCCAGGGACAGCTGGTAAGTTCTAGAGTTTTCGGGAAGCCCAGGTCAGGACTGCACTTACCTTTGGACCATCAGGGCCATGTCCTCCAGCCATGCCTTTCTCCCCAGGCAGCCCCGTTATTCCCGGCTCTCCTCTTTCTCCAGGATTCCCTCTTTCTCCCTAGTATGACATCAGAATGTCAGATAGCCTTAATATTAGCCTAAAACAAACTTTAAAAGTTTCTACAAAATTCGACAGGACAAATGTTTTTATAATGGAACCACTATAATGGCTCAGGTTTTCTAATTTAGTACAAAGAAATGAACAGGGCCTAAAGATAATCTTTGCTTACAAGAAAGGTATCCCATAAATTTTTCAAAGAATAGAACAGCTTAATACTTAAAATAAAACATCCTTTAAGATAAAAGACTTTCTTTATTCTGTAGCCAATGGGAAACAAAATGAATCACACAACAGAAAATGCTTACCCGAGGTCCCAAAGGGCCAACTGCTCCAGGCTCTCCAGGAACACCCTAGATAATTTAAAAAATGGAAGCTCTTGTATTATTGGAAATATTTCTAGATCAAATATCACAGGCTCTGCAGTATACTATTATAATAAATACTACAGTGTGAAAAATATGTATATCTTTACAATTGAGGAAATACATTTTTCTGAAAAGATTTGTATTAACCCAAATGTCTGATTATTTTTGGCAGTGAGAATGAATAGACTATTTTCTCACAAAGATAGTGTATTAGATTCTTCAGAGATAACAGAACATAGTTATAGCATCTTTTTTAAAACAGAGTATTGGGAAGGGTTTAAATAGAAGGAAAGCAACATACAAAAACGCATAATAGCCGGTCATTTCAACTAACTGAATTTCAATTATATTGAATCTAATATTTATATATGTGTGTGTGTATAAACATTCTATATTTATATAGAGAGAATATATAAATAAATATATAGAATATCGGCTGCAGCACTTGCTACTTAACAGTCTTTTACCAGTTTCCCTACACTCTAAAAATGACCAAATGAAGCTCACAGTAGAACTCCCTTCAATCTGGTCCCTGGTTCACACCTCCAACTTTATCTCCATCACTTCGTCCTGTGCTCACACTTCTGACACTGCATTTTTACGGTGCCTTAAATTACTCAGCAAGCATTTACGCTCGCCATTCCCACTTCCTGCAATATTTTTCCATCTTCTATCCTTCATATTTTATGTACAATATTACTTTTGGAAAGTCTTCCTATACCAAGAAGTCAATACACATTGTGTCTCCCCTGCTGTAGCATTTGGATCACACTGTTATTATACTGTTTCCCAATATTCTATCTCTTCTATTATTTGGAAATACAGAGTTCCACAGTCTGCAACCAACTGTCCAGCTGAGAAGGTGGTGTGCTTAACTGAGGCAAGCACACAGAATGCTGAGCAAATGTTAATTGAGTGGTAATAAGCAAATTAATTGCTCGAAGATAAAAGAGCAAATCTATCTGCCATTAAATGCCTATATCAATTTCAGACCATGAATCATCTAGTGATATTTTAGGCATAAAATGCATAAGAAGCAAGTGAGTTGAGTTCAAAGTGGAACTGAGGAAGTCACAAAACATCTGAGTTCTTTCACCTGTCAATGGACATAATTGAATCATTGAACAAAATTCCTAGGGCTTCACTCATCAAAGATGATATTATAATCTACCAACTTATAGTCTTGATGCTATTATTTCCAAAACTTACTTGATCACCTGGCTTTCCACCTTCCCCAGGAGGCCCTGGAGGCCCAGGAAGCCCCTAAAACGAGAGTGACAAATAGATCTCATGATTCACTGAAAGTTTTACCAGCTACCAAACCAAATAGTTTACATTTTATACTTTATTTAACTTCAATACAAAGGACATTGCATGGACATATTAAGAAAAGTTATGAAAAATAGTGCCCAGATACATCAGGAAAGCCACCTATTACAAGGCACAGGGCATACCTGGCTTTTAAGGCTAGCTTCTTCTTTGCACATAGCACTTAAAAATTAGGATAAGAATATAATACAAGGCTCTCCATGTTTGTTTTGTTTCTAGCACATTTGAACTGCTCGAATATTGTTGGCAGAAGGCCTGATGCTTCCACAAACTGACTTTTTTAATGCCCATAACTAATGTTTACTATATAGAAACAATCTATGAACAAGTTTTAGTAACTATACTAATAAAATCAGGTAAGGTTAAGTTTAATGAACCTGCCGAGATGTTGGGAACATTCTATTATCATTCATTTCTTACCAGATTTGTGGTTAATCATTTTGTTCAGAGGAAGGTCATTCCCTATCTTTGAACAACAGTATTTGGTTACACACAACTATGATAACAGAAGATGTCTAAAAATTAGAGGACTCTGCCACATTCAAGCATTCTATCGTGTGCATGTATCCAAGCACAGACATATTCTCATGCTTATAAAATATGGTCTCACTCTACAGTCTCGCCTGGCCTGGAACTTAATAGGTCACACAGGCTGACTGCACTCAAAGCAACCCCTCTGACTCAGTCTGCCAACTGATAGCAGCGCAGGTTCAGCATTCACAAACTGGCTGCTTTCCATATTGTGTGTGTGTGTGTGTGTGTGTGTGCGTGTGTTTAATAAATGAAAATCTAAATTAATACATACCTGAAAGCCAGTAGGACCTGGAGGACCCTGCTCTCCTCTTTCCCCAGCTAGACCCTAAGAGCAAAAGTAAAAAAGAAAAGAAAAATAGTATAAATCCCACCAGATAGTCACGTCTGTTTTCTGTTTACGTGAACCAGGGGTATTGATCTCTTTGTATTTCTTCCAGACATCTGCTCTACGTATTAGTCAGATAACACCCTGGTATTAAGAGTCACCAAATCCCACTGTTTGAAGTCCTTCAAAGTGAGAACATTTCATTTAAAAAGCTAGTGAAGAAATTATAGAATGGCTTTTGTTTTGGCTTTGCTTTGTTTTTAATTCAAATACAAAAAGCCTAAAGCCAACTATAGATAGACTATAGGAAACCCACCATTTCCTACATCCAATTTAAAGGGTTGTATTTCTATTGACATTTCTTTCTATTAATTGTAATTTCCTATAGGAGTATTAACAAAAGCTATTTCAACATTTGAGAGGATACTTAAACTGACCTGACCCCATAAAAACTCAATATGTCAAAACATCTTTAATAAAAAATTAAAACAAACTCAGGATGAAAACATAGAATCAAAATATGAGCATCCTTTCTTATTACCTTTTCAAAACCAACCAAATTAAATGCATTTTTAAGATACATTTTTTATAATCTAGGTGGAATTATGTATGCATTTATACATTTAAATGAATACATTAAAATATTCGCAAACATTATTTTTGACAGCTGATAAATTCTTCAACTATGGCATATGGGGGTAACAACCTTTGTCACTAGATACCGTTTTACAGTTTGAAATGAGGTCAGTCTTTTTACCCAAGTAGGAGGGAGCAATCCATCAAAGGAATAAAACAAAAAGACAACTGAAATTCACCTCCAGTCCCTTATTTCCTCATTCCCTTCCCTGAAACTTATTCATGAAAACCTTGGAGAAACACAATGTACAATGTCATCGAAGCAAGTCACATACCGGGGGCCCCACGGGACCTGAAGGACCAACTTCTCCATCTTTGCCAGGAGCCCCCTAGGATCACAAGGACATAACATTTCAAGTGAGGCCATCGTAATTTTTTTTTTTTTATTCAATACCAGAAGATGGATGCCTACCCTTTGTCCTGGAACGCCAGCATTCCCCGCTTCTCCTGGTTTTCCAAGGTCACCCTAAAAGATACAGGGGCACTGCTCTAAATTTGATCAGATGGAGCCCCCTGCCCCGATCTCCCGCTGCAGGCTCCCGGGACCTGTTACGCGCTGTCGGCTGTACTCACACTGCTACCTTTGGGGCCTGGAAGGCCCATGCTTCCAGGCTGCCCTCTGATGCCAATTGAACCTGGAGGACCTGGCCGGCCATCTTCCCCAGGAGCACCCTGCAGAATTGACAGACAACAGGCAGGTAAGATGAGTTCTAAGCACGGCTCTGTCCGCATTGCCAACTGACTTGGCTAACAGTCAATATCATCCTAACTAAAAGTGAATTTCCTTCTATTTAGATGTTAGTGAGTGAGAACAGCCAGATAGGTGTTTGTTGTTTGGCCTGGTTTAACTTGTTTTGTTTCTATAAAGCCCCGAGGCACTTTGAACATTTAGAGCAGAAATTCTAATTTTGCTCCATTCATAAGCCTCCTTGCCACCATTTTCTGGCCCTCTCATTCTAAGAGTCAAGCTTTCCCTTCTTTCAGCCTCTGTTTTGTGGTCATAAATATTTAAACTTCCCCAGTTCACATTAAAGAAGAGATTCTGCACCCGGATGCATACGCTGACAAGTTATTTATTTCTAGAACATGGAAAACTAGAAGGCCACCAGGGAAAAAGAACAATGTCAGACAAGTTTAGCAATATTAAAGGATATTATTTTACTGAATAAATTTCAATTTTAAACACCCAATTAAGAGAATTTATCTTGCATTTTGCTCAGTTTGAGAGTTCATAGATACTAAGAAGCTGTTACCATGGGGCACTTAAAAATGTAGTCATGGTCACCATTGCCAGGATAAATAAATAACTTACACATATGCTGGGAATGGTATGGAATTGCTCCAATTACTTACCAAAGGCCCAAGTTTTCCTTCAGGGCCTTGAACCCCAGGGTTTCCTGTCAGACCCTGGCAAGGAAAATCGACTGTTAATTTGTTGCAAAAAGCCACTGGTGGGAAGACTTTAAATAGAACAGTGATGCTTTATTGTAACCAACTAAACAGATGGGCAGTTTCACTGTTTGAATAAAATGTTAAATGACCTTTTGTTAAATAGAACCAACAATTTTCTTTACCAAAGGTCAAATAGGTTATTTTGGAGCATAAAAATTAGAAGTTACAAAAGTTTACAAAGAGATACCGTTCCCAAGAAGAACAGTGATGCTATTTGTGTGTATGCCTTTAACATGGTCCTTAGACATGACTGTACTTTATGTACAGGTCAAAAATAGCATATCAATGTTTGTAAAATAGCCCATATACTACTGAAATGATGGTCTATGTTGTAAAGCAAGCTAAACATAAAAACAGGAAATGAAACTCCAATGAACGCAGAAGTACTTGGATGTTGACAGCGTAGAGCTACGAAGTTCTTACCCGAGCACCTGGCAGCCCAGGTTCACCTGGACGTCCTGGGTCTCCCTGACCTCCTTTAGGCCCCGAAGAACCTACGGGACCACGCTCTCCCTGAGCACCCTATTCCAAAGAAGACAGACAGGGCAGAATTGAAACAAAGCCAGAAGACATTAAGTTCTTAATTTTCCAAATATACATTAATATGCAACCATTTTGTCAGAGATTTGAGAGAGATGCATTTGGAAACAATGTCATTGAGTGTTTTGTTCTAACTTGTACCCGCTGTGAAATGGCCTTATCCAGGATTAAAGAAAGATGAAATCACAGTGTCACTCTAATATGGGAAAAATTTTAGAGTTTAAATCTCATCTAAAGGTTACATCACCCAAACTAAAGCCCTACAACCTTTTGTTCTCAGAAGTGACCCATGAAAGTCTAGAAGCCAGGCCTCATTAGCGCTAATATTAATTTAAACAATCATCCATCTCCCAGGACCTCCTAGTACTAAAAAGAAAAAAAATAGACAGGGCAGGTTTGGAGTTAAGCCAATACCTGCTTCTATGACCCCTATGAGTATAAACTTATATGAGCCAAGGATGCATGCCCATCCTGGAAATATCAGCTTTGATGTAATCTTACCTTTGGTCCAGGTAAACCATCAGACCCTGGAAAGCCACGATTGCCAGGAGCACCCTGCAACGAACAAAACTGCAGTTCTGAGATCCTGTTGTTCATTGTGTGATATGACTAGTGAATAAATTTTACTGAAAACCTGTTAGGTTTTCAGAGTTCTGATCAAGTTAGCCCAGCAAAAATAAATATAAAGAAAATAATCTTACTAGAAAAAATTAATTGGAAATTTGATGAAGATGAGTATAGAAACAAATATTCCAGAAAACGTCTAAAAGATAATTTTAAAATAAACACAGGAAAAAAACTAGTATGTAGACCCAGGAAGCAAAATCACTATCTATAGTGACCAAAATGCCAGTGTTAGCATGCTTTCATGTAATCTTATAGAAGAAAACCTTGGATTTCACTAAAACTGTACACAAACATATGATAATGACAGTCCCTTCCAGTTTATATATATATATATACATATATATATATACATTTATATATATATATATATATATATATATATATATATATATATATATACAACACAACAACCTTTGCTCCTTCCCAGTCACAAATTTACACCTGCAACCTCCCAAAACACGCACACAGGAAAGGAGAGGAAAATTAAGTTTATTATTCAAATATACCCTTTCTCCCATTGGGCCTGGAGGACCAACTGTGCCTGGGTCACCTCGAGGACCTCGTTTGCCTTCTTCACCAGGTGGGCCTATGGGACCCTGGACACCGTGTGGCCCCTATTAAAACAGATACATGGGTTCCAGTAAGAGTCATTCATTAAGTTCAAGTGGGTCAACTCACCTCATTTAGTCAGCAAAAAGTTAAAGTATATTAAATAATTATTTTATGCCATTGCAAGTTTACATACATGAAACATTTAAGCAATGCGCCTCTAGACAATATTAATACTCTTCATCATTAAAATCATGAAGGCTTACTGGTTCCCCCTTTGGGCCAGCTTCTCCTTTGAAACCTGGAACTCCTGGATCACCCTAAAATAAAATATCAATAGTAGAAAGAAATAAAAATTAAGTGCAATGAATAGGCTCTTGAGTCTATATCGAATTAGTACTAAAATGAAATGTCATAATTTTTGTGCATGTTCATGTGAAGTACATGTATGTACTTGTATGGGGTAAATTGACACCTTTGCTCTTGTCTCCATCTCCCAAGCTTTAGGATTACAAGCATAGTCACCCATGCCCAGCATATAAATACATACATACATGCATGAATGCATATATACACACATACATATGAGTACATAAAAACAATAGAAAAAGAGGTCAGGAATTTGAAAGATAGCAAGGATGGGTATATGGGAGGGCTTGGAGGAAAGAAAAGGAAAGGGGAAATGATGCAATGATACCAAAATCTGAAAACACTTATAAAAAGAATTTGAGACAATACCGGTTGTCCTCGGATTCCCTGAGGTCCAGTGCTGCCCTGAGGGCCAGGAGATCCAGGAGGTCCCGACAAGCCAGGAGGACCAGAGGTTCCAGCAGAGCCCTGCCAGCGGCAACGGTGACATGAGCATAGAACCTGCAGTAATCTAAAGCCAGGGACTGCTTCCCTTTGAAAACCACTGGACAGAAATGTTGTGACTTACCGTGGGGCCTTTGGCACCAGGCGTACCGTCAGTTCCCACTGCACCCTGAAAAGTACGTGAAGCACTTTTGTAAATATTAACCTGTATCTGACACAGTTAACATAGTATTCAGATCATCTAAGGAGAGGCAGAAGAGTTGCAAACAAAAAAAATCCACAATTATAGCAAAACAGTACTTTCATGGATAACCTTTTCTATTAGGTAGGCGAAACAAGATGTATTGGCAAGTAAAGTGTGCTTTTTTTCTGAGTGTTAATTTAGAACTGATTATATTAAAATAAATTCCATCTTCTGATGCTGTAATAAGTAAGCATCTTCCTGGGCTAGCTTCTAGAGGCGTGAGACACCACTTACAGGAAGACCATGAGAGCCAACTGGACCTGGGGGCCCAGTTTCACCTCTCTGCCCCTGAGGACCTTCAGGGCCTCGGGCCCCAGTAGGACCTGCTTCTCCCTAGAGGGATGGAGAAGAAAACATTAACTTAAGTAAAATACTACTATTGTTGTCTAAAGGCAATTGTATATTTGGGGCTTTTCATGTTAAATCTACAATCTGAAGCTACCATGAGCTTTATAATCAGTGCAAACCAGGGGGCTCCTTCAGCCAATAGCCCTTAAGAGATCATGCCCAAGTGGGCTTGTATCTTAAAGGCTATTGGCTGAAGGAGCAGAAGGAACTCCCACAGCACCGGACATCTGAAGTCCAACAAAGAACCACACAAGTAAAGCTTGATTGAAACATGGAAGACAACAGAAGATTTCTAAGTATTCCCACAATCTACCGCTATTTTATAGCTAAAATTTGTTACAGGACTCAATAAATTTGAATGGATTAAACTCGCCGTAAAATTACACAAATTTCACTCTACAATTTAGAGGCAGTAATTTCTGTAGAAGCTATATAGAAAATTATGTTTCAGAGTAAAGAATATACTCTTGACTCATTAAACGTGCACTTATTGACTTTTAGAGAAATGGTTTTTCAATAAAGAGGAAAACACTTGATTTCGAAGTGACTAATAAACATGTTAACTTCTTGCAATGTTAATGAAAAAGCCAATACATTAACAAAATAAATGATAGTTTCTCTTCTAGAAACCAGGAGATATTAAAATAACAGCATGAAGAGTGGAGCAAAGGGCCATGGCAACCTGTACTTCAGTCCAGCATCCTCAGGTTACCTTTGATTCGTACAAACAAATTTGGTATAAGTTTCTTTTATGCAATTTTGAGACACATTTTTACCACAAGCCCTTCCTATGTCTCTCTAAAATTCAAGTTTGGTTCTATATTTTATCCTGCATATTCCTTAGAAGAATCCATATTTCTTTAGTGAAAACTAAAATTGTAAGCTTTAGGGAGCTAATATATAGTAATAAAACATATTAAATTCCTTCCACTCTTTACTGAAATGCAAATGACTGGATGTTAAAGCTGATCCATACATTGTCTTAGAGAAATAACTACAATCAAGGACCCAGAGGTTTTATAATGAGGAGGTGAGGAGGCAGAGACAGTAAAATAAATTCTGAGATATACCCAACATACTGCATGTTTAAGTTTCATTAAGGAGGATTCGATAGCCTCAAATGAGTCCTACTAATACACAGGGGTACAGGACAGTACCCCAAGTCTCTAGAGAAGCTATGTCAGCTATAGGTGCAGTGAGGAGACACTACGTTCTGCTAGGGCACAGACCAAGGCATGGGGAATATTCTTTCCTTACTTGCCTAGTGAGCACTTAGTTTGAGGGTGGGGAGTCTCCCTGGAAGCATGAAGGAATTTTGTATGTTTTAATAAGAGCATGAACTAGGACTGGGTCAAGAGCCAGTATTATTAAAGCTTGGATTTCAGGGCTGGGAGTGTATCACAGTGGTAGATACCTGCTCACATAGCTCAGAAAAAAATGGGAAGGAGGGAAAGAAGAAGGAGGAAGGAGGGGAGTAAGAAGGGCCAGTGTTGTGTAAGAGAAACAGGAAGAGGAAAGAGGATGAGGACAGGGAACATGGGAAGGAAGGAAAGAGATGTAGGCTTTCAAGAGATCAGAGTCCTAAAGGAACAGATTCTCCATGAAAACAAAAACCAGTTACTTAAGACTTCAACTTAAAGCTCTCAGCCTGAAGAGTGACTTGACTAATTGATTCTCATATCTCAAAAAGTACTGAAAATGACAGTTCCTAAATTCACATTTAGTCTGAGGACAGTTCCTAACAGGAAGTAGGAACCTATCATAGCTTTATTGGCTGGCCCAGCCCCCACGTTGAGCATTTATACAAATCATCACACTGAATCCTGGACAGAATTCTTTTGGAAAATGAGGCACAGAGAAGCTCCTGAGGGGCCACAGATGCAGTCATGTTTGCAAGCTGAATGTCCTGAGGAAAACTTTTTTTCAAGACCAACAGAATTATAGCTCCTGGAGCAGAGCGAAATCAGATCCTGAGGCTCACAACTCAGAATCAGTGTTTTGAGTTTATTTGTGATTCAGCTAGTGCAATCTTATTGTCCTCCTACTGTAATCTTTGACTCTCTCCCAAAGAACTGAGAGAACAAACTGTGTCACAACACCCACAGAATGCCTTAATCCGTTCCCACATGGGACGCCAAGTGTCCTCCCTACTTCCTTCTTTAAGGGCAGGGAGGGGCTGAGAAACGGCCAGCGTGTTGTGACAGAACAGTTTTTCTTGCTTTTGCAAGATTTAATTTATTTGGACTTCCCATTGCTTAAAACAGTCCGCTTTGATTATTTTCCACACTCTCTCCAAGAACAGAGTGTCCGCTCAGCTCAAAATTGTTCTTTCTTATCTTACAACCATTTCAAAAATCTGTCTGTAGAGTTCAGTTATATGGCTTTAAGTAACGTTTGTTTAATGGCATATCATATAGCAGGTTTCATTTTTCCATTTTCTTTTTTTTTAATTCCCTTGATAAGGACCATGAACATACTATGCTAGGCTCTTTCTTTTGTTAAACATGACTAGCAAAAAAAAGTAGTCAATAAATGAGTCCTAATGATATTCTGCTATACTCATAGATTGTTGCCTATTATCTGAATTGCCATCAGAAAGACTTCAGCAAGCCACAGATGGAAACAGATCCAGAGACCCACAGTCAAACCTTAGGTGGACCTTGGGGAATCCTGTGGAAGAGGGAGAAGAAGGATTATGGGAACCAGAGGGCCCAAGGACATCACAAGAAAATCCACAGAATCAACAAACCTGGGTACATCGAAGCTCACAGAGCCTGAGCCTCCACTCAGAGAGCTTGTGCTTAGGACTGACCTAGGCCCTTGGCATGTATGTTACAGTTGTGTAACTTAGTCTTCTTATAGGGCTAAGAGTGGGAGCAGGGGCTGTGTCTCTAACTCTGTTACTAGCTTTTGGGACCCCATCCTCCTACTGGGTTTCCTTGCCAAGCCTCAATAGAAGAGGAGGTGCCGAGTCTTACTACAACTTGATATACTTTTTCTGGCTGGTGTACATGGGAGACCTGTCCTTTTCTGAAGAGAAAAAAGGAAGAGTGGATAGGGGAAGGGACTGGGAGAAGATGAGGAGGGAGGGAAAACTGATTGGACTGGGAAAAATCAATTAATTAATTAAAAAAAGAATACTCCCCCCCCAGATTCTTCAATTACTGACATGACCCTGACTCATCAAATGCTGTTACTATTTTACCTTCATTCCAGGATTTCCTGGAAAACCAGCAGAGCCAGGTATCCCAAGGGGACCCTACAAAAGGGAAATTGGCAAAGTAATCACATATTTTTAATCAGTATACAATGACATCATTTTTCTATTCAGAGGGTGTGAATCTGTATTTTTAACAGATAGGATCCATAGGCACATCATACTAAACAATGTAATTATGTTATGAGTATCATCCAAGATTGGCTTAAAGTAGTGTTCAAAGATGTATACGATGGGTCAACCATAAGAATTGAATTTCCAGGGCAGAAGGGACAACTCAACAGCAAGGATCACTTGCTGCTTTTGCAGAAAACCTGGGTTAAGTTACCAGCATAGACATGGCAGATCACAACTATCTGGATATCTGATATGTATATGGTACACACACACACACACACACACACACACACACTTGGCAAAAATACTCCTACACATAAAATAAATGAATCTCAAATTTCCTAATCGTGCCACATAAAATGGATGGCGTCACAATGGAAACATGTGTCTCTTGAAAGGTGTGCCTTGGTTTGTCCGTGTTAACTGAGTCTCCAGGACAATCATTGAGCAGCTGTAGCTTGCAGCAAAATCTTGTATTTCGTTCTGAACAAATGACATCCCAGAACCATCTGGATGACACTAGTGCACATTGTGTAACACCACCAGAATTTGTAAGGATGCACAGCTGAAGTGTTCAGAGTAAACCAATGTTCATCATGCAGCTTTGGATATAGTGCTAACTTACTGCACTTCTTTGAATCATGTGTTTTGATTCCAGGTGTTTTGAATTAATAAAATCATTTCAAAATGTATTCCTTATGTCTTATCTTTCGCTTCATTTTTTTTTTTTTTTTGAGTGACAAGGGGAAGAAAAATCTGCAGGGTCAAGAATTTTGATTACTATATTTCTATTTCACTTTGGGAATATGGAAAAAATAAAATTTTTAAATTGGCCCATGCGATCCAGTATCCCTATTCTCTCTCACATTTTAGTGTTTTATATCATTAGTACAACTTATCTTGTGCAGCTACTTGAATTCATGTCTACCCTTTCAACAGTTGGACTTCACTGCCAATATACTAGATTTAGGTTACACTGTTACAGCCCCTTCCTGGAATTAAGCTAATGGTGTTCACACTCGGTCTTGACCCCTTCATCCATCTACAGCATTGACAGCTGATGCTCCTTCTGGTCATGTATGCCTATGTTTAATGCCACAGAGTGGCTTCTCAATACCTGAGATTGGAAAGAGAGCAAACATTCCTTAACAGTAAGTGCAACTGTGTGACCTACCTGCCAATTCAGTCTTTTCATTAGTATTTCCTTGAGTTCCTCATATTTTTTCATTTAATTATTCTATAGCTGGTCTAATAGTCCTGCCTTTTATGTATCAATAACTCAAGATTTTATTTGATAATTATTCCTTGTTAATTCTTTATTTACATCCTTCATATATTGTAGGTTTAAGCTATCCTCTTCTATGCTCTGTATTTCAAATTCACTATATTACATCATCGACTGTAGTATTCCACACATATTAATTAATACATCAGTTTTCAAAAATAAGATCCGTGCTTGTCGTGTTTTTAATCCCATGTGTCTACAATACAGTGAGCATTCTGTAATTGTAATACACAAAAATAAATAAAATAAAATTAAAATTAAAAAATGGAGAAATAAATAAATAAATAAAAATATACAAAGTGATAGTGGATCAATTAATTAGTTAATATGAAAATAACACAACTAACCATTGGTCCAGGTTTTCCAGGCATACCATGGGTACCTCGTTGTCCCTAATTTTTAAAAAAGAGAGAGAATTCAAAGAGGGAATTGCATCATTGACAGTGATTCATTTATTTCCCAAACAGTTTACCATGAAAATATTGAAAAAAATATATTAAGGATGATTGATAACAAGTGCCATTGAACTAATGGTGATAAAAAAGCATGAGTTTATATAAAACAGATTTTACATATAATATATATAAACATATATATTATATATATGCCTTTTATAAGGTAGCAATAAACATATTTATCCTGTATCAGTAGAAAACAAACAAACAAAAAAAAAACAATTAACCCTCAAGATTAAGGAAAGAAAACAGCTCCAAATATTCGCTTTACTTAACTGCATCACCCTATGTCATGTAAATTCTGATCCAAAGATAGTTTGAGCATCCTGGCTTTCTTACTGAGCAGATTAACTCTGAAGACAAGTGATTTTGCAAAATAAGCAAGCAAAATAGCTAAGAACACAGGAAGCACAAACAAAAAATGAAGCTCAAATTAAATCTGTGGGTCTCAGACCGGTCCCCGTCAGGATGGAGTCTCATGGAAGGGTCCCCTGAAGCAGCTGAATCAACACCTGCTGAGGGCTGCAGTCAGATTCTCCCTGGAGACTGCAGACTTCCCACTGCTGCCCTTTCTCTGGTCATGTCTACACAGGATGATAGCTCTCCAGATATTTACTGCAGTCTTTGCTGTCCTTGCAACACTACCCAGCTTCTCTCAAAGCCTACTTCCTTATTTCTCTTTCATGGGCTTGCTTTTTAATGCATTCCCCCATCAATTTCTCCTCAACAAGGCACAGCTTTCAAACTCTTGTCTAAGAAAACGGACATAAGACCCAGAGTCCACTGGTATCAGATGAGCCACAAGATATTTTAAGCTGGATTCCTCGCTAGCCAGTTAGCATCCAATGGAGGTGGGATCATCCTCAGCTGGTAAGTGTTGTCTCCAACGGTGAACTGAGACAGCATACAGACTAAAGGAATGGGCTGAGCCTACAATAGCTGTCTCAGGCATTTGGAAAGGCTTAATGGGGACTAGGCCAAAGGGTGGTGATGACTGAACCTGGGAGAGATGTGTTCTGAATTCTTCCCACAGCTTTCAGAATGTCAGGCCACACTGTCCAATATTTCAAACTTGAAGTGTGTTCCAAAATAAAAATAACCCAAGCATAAAGTTATATGCCCTGCAATTGCTCTCATTTAAAAAGCATATCTACAAAAACATAACTGAAAAATGTTGAACATAGTTCTCAATAAGGACGTGATGCAGGTATACTTACAGGGGCACCCTGTGGTCCAAGTCGTCCTCTTTCTCCCGGCATTCCTCTTGGTCCCTACAAGTGACACAGAAAAGAGATAACTAATCTGAGTTTATGTGATGGTTTTATTTCACTGTCTCATCCAATTTAGACACAATATAAATAAAAATAAAAAAAAGACCTGAGAAATAAAATAATGTAATTGATATAAAAAGCAATATTAAAAGGAGAAAATTTGAATGTGAAAAATCTGTTTATCTATGGAGATGCAAATCCCGATACAAATAGAGATCACATAACAGGATTTAAAGGCTAAATAGAGGAGAGTAATTGTTTATAACCATGCTAAAGGAAAGCACTGAAATCCAGGATGGGCCGACCTCCAAATGGAGAGCTGGCTTTTCTTTGACTGCTTTTCTATCGGCTACCTTTCAGAATTATTTCCTAGCAAATATATGCATCTCTATTTGAACATTTCCTTATTGCAATATGAAAAGAAAGAAATAAAGAATGTGAGGATTACCAGAGGGCCCATGGCACCCATCGGACCGGTGGGGCCGGCTTCACCCTAAAACAAAGGAGAGAGCACATCACAGTGTGAGGAATCTCAGTACAGCTACCAAAACGCTGCTCCATAAAGGCGCGATGTCGAAGGCACGGTTTCAAAAAAGACATTTGAAAAGGGTGCTTCCAAAGGAAGGGCTCAGAATTTGCTTTTACTATCTTTTCTTAAAATTAAACGAAAGTTTAATTACTATAGAAATAAAGTCTAAAGCTGGGGATTTAAACAAGACTGACATAAACTGGCACTTCTGGCCAGTGGGCACTGACATGTCCAATATACCCCAGATAACATTTTACAACACTAAAGGTGACTAGGTTAATTTTGGTAGGAAATTGAGAAATAAAAGTTTTAAAACACATTTTCTAGACATTGTCTCACAGTGATGTTTTCCTCTTAAGAAAACCTTGAAATTTCTGTGCTATATTCTCTACTTAAATAAAAAGAAAATCACTTTGGGACAGAAAGAATGGCTAAAAGTCCCTGGAAAAGAGTGGAGTAACCAGGAAACTTTTTATTTACCTGGCTGTTTGTTTGTTTGTTTAAGTCCCTCTCTTTTCCATATATTTCCTCTTTAAAGGTGCCCACGGCAGCTGCACCGCTTCACTGAGTCAGGGTTAGTGATGCTCACGGCAGCTGCTCTGCTGCACTGAGTCAGGGTTAGTGATGCCCACGGCAGCTGCAAGTCTGCACAGAATCAGGGTTAATGTGGAACAAATACCTTGGCACCGGTTGCTCCAACTTCACCTTTGGGGCCTTCAAGACCTTTGTGTCCCTGCAAAGAACAGTAGAAATTTATAAATATTTCTGGTTTTCTTCAGTTTTCAAAAGGATAAAAAAAGAACCCAAAACACACTCATACACGGGGTCTTGTGGAGACAAGCTTTACAGGTCAAATAATCGCTCACTATTTTTCTAAACTTTGAATACTTTCATGAAATATGTTAGAAAAAATAAGATTTCACAAAAAAATGTTCCCAAGCTTAAAGCATTGATCAACAAAAATATGACTTCCTAGAAAATTAATCTGTGCTACAAAATATATACCGACCCTACACAAATCACAAGGTTTATATAGTTTTAAAAGCTGTATTCTTGGGTGCGGGTTGTCCTGGAACCATTCCTCAACAGACACCCAAAAAGTAAAGTAATTTGACAATGAGGACATTCATTCTACTCAGAATTTCAATAGCTCAAAAAGTAACTCCCCAGTATAGTATAGCTGATACTAGCCTTGCCTTTGGATGGAAGATAGAATGATAACTACATTCCAATACAGACACATGTATAGTAGAAGGCTGATGATAGATTATATTTGTGTACACCATATTTAATAGTCACCCACTCGTTATCTCCAGTTTAAAAAACTACTGTCCGCCAAGTTGTGTCCTTTTTGACCCAGTGTCCTCCACTTTAATCCAGTCACTCATTGCCCTACAACATAATGATTCTCTCTTTCCCCAGTGCATCCACTTTGTAGTTGAGGTCGTAAACCTAAGACTCTTCTTGGTCACTATAGCACCATCTCACGTAATACAGCCTTTTTGTAATAGAATTATATGAAATTCAAAGGAAATGTATGGTATTTACAATTTCAGTAATGCAGATGAGTATTTCGAGGACAAGTATAAAGGCAGTTGGCACAAACAGTTGCCAAGGTTCTGATTGGTTTATCCCTGGGCCCCTCTCGGTAAAACAGAGAATAAGGCAAACTTACTCTGTGACCTTTCAGGCCTGGGAGACCAGGAGCACCAGGGAAGCCTCGAGCGCCCTGTGGGAAAGGTACATAGAAAATTACGGTCATTAATAAAACCGGAAAATGGCTTAATATGCCTTTGCCCCAAGGTAGCTGACACATCTTTTTCACCAACATATTCAAGAGAAGAACAGGATACTTTTGCCTAGTAAAATGTTACTGGGGTAATCAAAACTAGGAAAGCAAGCACCATGTTAAAAATGGAAGAGCCCAACACACAAAGATGTGGGTTAATGAGCCAGCTGCCCATTTGCTGATACTTCACTGTCTACTGACAAGGGACAATAAATAAATAAATAAATAAATAAATAAATAAATAAATAAATAAATAAAATATTAATGGATCAACACGTGCAGTGTGTAAATTGACTAGGTCCAGGCATACAGAAGAAACTTCAGAAGAGGAACCCTGGAGAACACATTGTCCTGTTTTCCATTGAACTTCATCTGGATGGAAGAGGTGTCCTTGTATGTAGCAAGCCAAGGGCTTCAATCATTTCTACTGTCTGAATATGGTAGTTTTATTATGATCCAGACTTTTAGAGGTCAGGGTTCAGAGCAAGCTTTGTAAAATGATGGCTGCTGGAAAAGCGAGTGAGCAGCTAAAATATCCGACAGAAAATCAGGAAATGCGAGGGTAGCTTTGGGTCCTGACCCAGTCATGTCTAGGTTTCTGCTAATTCTATGTCTCTTCTAGTCAAGCACATTAAAGCAGAAGAATAGAAATACAACCACAAATAAAACCCAGTCGAAAACCCTTTTTGAAATGATATTAAGGCTTTTTCCATATAGTGTTTTTCAGATGATAGTGATCCAGTAACTCAGTCATGCTCTTATTATTTTGACTACATGTATTTGGTTTTGCATTGAATTCCTGTGACCGCTGTCATTGGAAGGTTCTAGATCCTGATAGCACAGATTGGTGCTATCATCCAGCTGTCAGATTTCAACCGTGGTTATCAATTCTCAAATGCCTAGCACTTAGCCTTCTGCTTCGTTAGTGAGCAATCAGAAAATAATCATCAGTTTGATGGCAAACTGAATTAAGATTTGAATGCCTCTAAGCCCAGTCGCTGTCACCAGTCCCTTCCAGCGTAGCTTCTCTTGTCCCAGTTCCTACACATACGGCAAAGTCCTTTCACTCCGCACACCATAGCCTTTACTCAATTTTACTAAATGAATAAATAAGAAACCAGACTAAAAAGTTTAGTTGATAAGATCAGAGTAATATTTTCTGTGACTTCTTGTAGGGAAAGTACCTCGGCATTTTGAGACTATCACAGTTAGGATACCTCATCTCCGAAAACAATGAGGTATCACTAATTCTTCTGTGGATGCAACCATGCTTAGAAAATCTTTCATATCAATAAGTCCCTTAAAGGTTTTGGACCGGCATCCTCTCTCTCACTGAGATATAACTCCCTTAACATCGAACAAGCCAGTTAGTGCACACCCATCCAAGCCTATGGGGAAATAGCTGAGCTGTTATTTCAAATAATTAGTTAACTTCAGCTTTGACGATCGCAGGGGAAATTCCTATGTAATTGCATATTCTAGTATGACAAGGACATGAACTGGATGTTCTGATGCTCAAGAAGAATGCTCCTGCTGACCCAGAGCTGTCATCACAGCGTGAATGTGCGGGGTTGCGGTGAGCTTGCCCAGAGCATCTGCGCCGTCCTGGCGGGGTACCTCTCCTCCCCACAGAGATGCTCGCTGTGAGCACAGGCGGGAGTACAGAAGGCCATGGAGGAAAAGGACATCTGTCCTGGCTGCTAACCCTCACGCCTTAGCCTTATACCCCAGGAAGATAGGGGAGCAGAGGATAAAAAGAGGAAGATGGGGGATTGCTTTCGTAATTGAAACTAAATCATCCTTAGAGCCCTATAAATCCCAGTTAAAGATCAACATCACTCTGTTTAAAAAAAAATGATCTCAGTAATGAACCTCACCAATTTTGGGAAAGTAAAGAGAGAATCATACAGTACCAGGCGGCTGTATTAAGTACAGAAACATTAGAGAATAACAGGAACGAAATGAAGGCACTGAGTTCAGCGAGGGGCTGCTGGGCGAGAGAAACTCTACGCACTGACATGCTTGAGGAGGATTTTTGCTCCTTCTGTCTCTAATTCTCTCCATTCTGGTCTAGCACACCCTTAAAGAAACTAAACAAAGCAACGTGGAGCCACAAACAGGCAGATTTGGAAGCCGTTCACGGTCCCTGATCTCGAAATCCGGTGGAGCGGGCTGACACATGTGTTCCTTGAATGAGTCAAGGGAGAACGAAACAGCTGTGTTAGGGCAGCCTGGCCACGGACGCGTCTTCTCCTGAGATTTTAGGACCCAGCATACTAATAAAGGATTTTAGGCAACATTAGGACTTGGTGAGCAGCCAAAGGAGCAGCCTGTCCACAGTTTAGCCCCCAGCTGATTGAAAACACACACGAGGCAACAACCTCAAGCCGCTACTTCCGTTAGACGGGCTGCTATACAATAAAAATATTTGGAGATCAACAAAACTCAGGTGTTATGGATTATAAGTAGGTCACTTTGGTGACTTCTTAATTGTGGAAATTTTGAGTTTTGGGAGTATCCATGAGAGTTATAGTTATGACCCAATTGTTTGGCTCCAGGGTTTGCATCTGGCGCCAATACAATTCTGGGAACTGGGATTCACTGTAATGCTGGCAGAACGGCCCTCCACATCTGCATGTCGACAGAAGAGGATATCGCTTGGGTGTCTGCATTTACCTAGTGTCTAATACATGTGTGTACAATGCGCTGCAAGTTTCGCATTCTTTATTTTTTTTTTATTTTTATTTATTTTTTATTTATTTATTTTTTTTTTTTTTTTGGTTTTTCGAGACAGGGTTTCTCTGTGGCTTTGGAGCCTGTCCTGGAACTAGCTCTGTAGACCAGGCTGGTCTCGAACTCACAGAGATCCGCCTGCCTCTGCCTCCCGAGTGCTGGGATTAAAGGCGTGCGCCCGGCTCGCATTCTTTATTTTTGTGTCATTATATTGATCATGAACTTACCGGTGACCCTGAGAATCCCACTTCGCCAGTGTTGCCATTCCTTCCAGGTTCACCCTTTACAGGAAGAAGGAGGTGAGAAGTGCGGAGAGATTAAATACCCTTCTCTGAGATTGCCTGATAAAGTGCAGATGGAAAAACCTGTACAGATTTTTTTTTTGTGTGTGTGTTATACTGCAAACAGTGTAGAAACAGAACCCAGGCTCGATTTCTGGTCACATTAACCCTGCAATTCAGTTTATCATGCTTCTTTGAAGTTGCCAGAAGAATAAATGGATGCAAAGCAACCCGTTCTGATCTAGCCATTTTCAGACCCTCACAATTTGCATGCAGAGGGATCGGATATAGCTCAAAGCAGAGACCCTGTCTATCATGCACAATACCCCAAGTTGATCCCTAACACAACAAAAATTAAAATAAAATAAGCATTTGTTATATGTTCAGATTAACTCATCTTCCCAGTCTTCTAAAAGACACACACACATAAATTGTTTGTTTTCAAAGATAAATCTTAATAAAAAAAAATCCTGGAGAATTCAGGAGAGATAATATCTAGTAATTTAACACTCTCATAATAAAGAGTCCTTTCAGGTTTTGGAGAACTTTAACCTGTGTCCCCCAGTTTAGAGTGGATTTGATGGGAGTTGAAGGGGTGAGGTGATGAAAGGGAATTGGAGCCGAATTTTCGCCTGACCCATGTAGCTCCTAGTTAGCCTCATCTACACTCCAAAGCAATGGGAAACTTACATCTTCTCCAGGTTTCCCAGGGGGCCCCTCTGGTCCACGGGCACCAATTGGACCCTAAGAAGAAAGCAAAACAAAAACCAAAGAATATTCACCTCCTCCTTCCAAGGCTATTCAAATCCTATTGAAACAATGGAAAGATATCAAACAGCATTACTAATGTTTAATCACCTGTATGTCTCGGATCTTGTGCTTGGGAATAGAGATGTTGAATTGCACAAATCTATGTATCCATACTTTCCACAACACTCAAGTCCCTGGGTTAAAATACTGTGACTTAGAAATATAAAACTTAAGTATAATCCATAGCACAGGACCTCAGGGACCGTCATTTCTTGCTACATTATTGTAGCCTAGGAGAACAAATACCCCCACAACACCTCATAGAGGTAGAGTCCCGTGAAATGGGTTGACACATTCATTCCACACTCACCATTGGTCCAGGCTCGCCAGGCTCACCGGGAGGTCCTGATGGCCCAACGCCACCCTAAAGTTCAGAACGAATGATAAATGAACCGAAGAAAAGCAGAATACCAAATTCTGTATCCTTAACAATGCATAGTGTGGGGGTTGCTCTCTGCCTCTTTCCAGGCATGGAATATCAAGGAAATTACTGAATCAGAATATAATGCAGTTTCACAATCTTAAAAATCAGGTTAATGTTAGGACTAGGTTTATTGGCCTATTTAGATAAAGGAGTCTTCAAATAGGGCTAATGCAGATTGGGTACTCAATCAATAGTATCTAGCATCATCATCATCAACCACCTTACCATTATCAACTATCTCTCTGTTCAGCAATGTAATGAATTCAAGTCCATACAGCCGATCATGACAATGAGATGACCTCGAATGAGCTAAAGATGTTTCCTTTTGAAGCATTCTTAGCCAATGCCTATTGGATCATTACAAGGAGTCTACATCATAGTTCTACTAGCATTTGATAGGTGTGGAAGGAAAGTATATAGTATTAGGATCATACAGATTCCACAAAATAACTACCTCGGCCTTAGTTTATAATAATACTAATTGGGAAGGGCCTTTAGTTATCTGATCGTAAAGTCTGAGAGTTGGCAATAATCAGTTGTGGAAATCATCATGACATGAGATGATGTTCTCTTGTTTTAGAACCAAGGATACATGGATCCTAGTGTCAGAGGTCAATCACATAGAGAAATCAGATGATGCACATTGAGGACCATTGAGAAACTTGGAGGGCTAGGGAGACAGCTCAGTGGATAAGCATTTGCTGCACAGGCATGAGGAGGATCGGAATGTGGAAACCTAACACACATGTGAGAGCCAGGCAGATAGACAGACAGCCTGTGATCCTTGTGCCGGGGAGAGGGACAGGAACAGGGCATCTCTGGGGCCCCCCAGCCAAATGACTGGCTAAACCAGTGAGCTACCAATTCAGTAAGAGACCCTGCCTGCAAGAGAGAGACTCTGCTCCAAGAACTAAAGCAGAGAGCTACCAAAAAAGATGTATGACTTCAGTCTCTGGTTTGCGCGCGTGCTCTCTCTCTCTCTTTCTCTCTCTCTCTCTTTTTCTTTCTCTCTCTCTCTTTCTCTCTCTCTCTCTCTCTCTCTCACACACACACACACACACACGTTATCAAGAAACTTTGAAAAAGAAAGCTGCCTATGCTACTAAGTGGGTGAGGATTGTTTGGTAGATGCCATTCCAAGTGATAATAACACAGTTTAATGTTCTGCCCCAAGTAGTCATGAAACGTGAACCTTATTTGTGCTCTTTCTTTATGTTGTAGTATATAATTTCATTGTAAAGAACACTTACTTGCTGTCCTTGTAAACCTTGAGGTCCCCTTGGGCCAACAGGACCCTTAAAAACAAGTGAGAAGAAAAGTTACTTCATATTCAAGTTGCATTATATCTATTTTTAGATTTATTGATTTTATTGTATGCATATGAGTGGTTTGCTCATGTGTATGCAGGTACACCATATATGTGCCTGGTGTTCTGGGAGGTCATAAGAGGGTATTATATCCTCTGGAATTGGAGTTGTGAACCACCAGGAGGATGCTAAGAATCAAACCTGGGTTCTTGGCAAGAATAGCTGCTCTTAATAGTTGAGTGACCTCTTCAGTTCCACAACTCATGCTTTTAAAATGGTGAATGTGTTTTAGAATCTGGGAAGTGACGATTGACTAGAGGGCCATACTGACATGACCTTGGATTTGCTTTTCTGGGAGGCAGATGCACTCAGGGCGATTAAATTTGACTGATGTGTGTGATGATTTCACTGTGTAGCCTCTTTGCCATAAACACGCCTGTGCACACCCAGTGTCTTTATGACAAGGGCCCACAGATGAGCAAGTGGGAGATTCTGATAAAGCAAAACATCTGAAGAGGGAAAATCTTGGCACCCACACAATACTTACAGATAACCAGTGTGATGTTTCCACTCTAGGGAGGGCTGGCTTAAATACCAAGCTAAGTCAACAGTTTATGAAACCAGCAATATGGGCCAGATCATTTTCAATGTCAGTTTAAATTATCGGGGATTGGGTTTTCTGGAACAACACATATTAAAAGCATAAGCACAGGTTTCTCTCATCTAAACATGAAGTGATTCCCCTGAAGCAGAGGGGATGCAGTGGGAAGTGAAAACTTAGGGGGGTTTTAACTCCATTTGAGAAAAATGAAACTTCATGTCAAACCTTCTAAATAAAATCAGTTTAGCTAAAATAAATCTCAATCGAGTAAATGCTGCTAAATTCAGTTTAGTTCATTCTATATTCTAGCTACTAAGGAGAGGAAGCACCTTTAAAAATAAGAAAGTTGAAAAGTAGCCACTTTGGAAGACAGAGACAATGACTCGGAAAGGAGAAGAGTGGGAAATTCAAGAAGGAATACCAAATTGTGTGCATGTATAAAAACAATATAAGGAAATTCATTATTATGTACAACCAATATAAGTTAATAAAACATTAATTTTAAATTAAATGACTTTAAAAATAAAATTTTGATAAGATAGTGGTATGAATATGTATGTAATTTAAATTCAAAGTTAAAACATTAGATATCGCAGAAAACTATCACAAAACAAGCAATTAATAGTGAGTTAGAAGATCATGTTTGAGGTAACCTAAAGCTGGCCTTAAAGAGGCTTGATATCTGTGAGGTGTGACTTTATTTTGCATCGTCTGAGATTTAATTAACATGGACCAGTTTTAAATTATTAAGTTCAAAAGGCAGTGAAGAATTGGTGTGAAGGGTGTTAGTTCTCTCTGTGTGTCTGGAATCCTTCACATTTCCAAGTTAAGAATCAGTTCAAGAAGCTGGAAAATTCACAGGGCTGAAGACAAAAGAGGAATAGCCAGGGAAGCAGAGCTGCTGGACTATGGGTGTCCGGTCAAAGGATGCTAGTTCAGTAGAAACTCATAAAGATGGAAATGACCCAACATTTGTTTGAGAAGTCAAACAAGTCAGGGTTTCTAATTGACACTATAAAAATAATAAATACACTTTTATTATAAAGAAATAGTCTTTTTTGATGGTAGTCATGTCCTCTTCCTTAAGTGTGAAATGAAATATGCAGACAGATGTTGATTGATGCTCACAAATAGTACATAAGGGTATGACTGGAACATTCCTGGACTTTCAACTCACACACAGCAGGACTTGCAAAATAAGTTAAATGTCTTGATAAGTGTGTTCTAAAATATTCTAATTTTATTTATATTAATGAAATGTGTGTATGTATGTGTGCATATGTGTGTGAACGTTTATGTGTGTATGTGTGTGCTTATGTTAATGCATGCATATATGTGCATGTGTGTGTGCATGTAAGTGTATATGAGCATCTATAGGTGTTTCTGTGTATGTATGTGCTTCTGTTCATATGTGTGCATGTATGTTTGTGTGTGCATATAAGTGTGTAACAGTGTATGTGTGTATGAGTGTGTGTTTGTGTTTCTGTGAATGTATGTGCTTCTCTGTGTGTTATTGTGTGCATCTGTGTGTGTTTCTCACTGTGTGTGTGTGTGTGTGTATACTTGAGTGTCACGGTGCACATGTGAAAGTCATAAGAATCTAGTCTCTCCTACAGTATGTTTCTTGGGGGTTGATCTCAAATCAGCAGGCTTGGCAGCTGTCGCCTTCACCAGCTGAGTCTCCTCATTTGCTTACAATTTTATCTAACTCACTCAAGCTTCCCCATCTAGAAGTTTCTTTCAACTAATACTTTACCAGGAAACTGTGTGCTTACCACAGAGCCAGGCATGAGTCCCACTTGACTCCCAAGTCCGGATTTTTCATCCAGTCCTGCCATCTGAGCTGAAAAGGGCTGGAAAGGTAGACATTGACATTATTTACACTGTAAAAGATGTGTATCGCAACACTTCTAATGGTGAGAAATGTGCACACTCCGCTTTCTCTATCAGACTCTTCTAAGCGCCATTCTGAATATTTGACTTTAGTACGCAGAGAAGAATTCAAGCTACTTTTTTTCTGTGCGTGAGTTTGACGGGTTATTCTTCCCCCACCCCCAGGGTGTTTTCTCCATATGTTATTTCAGAAAACCTGCTGCAACCAGACACAAGCATCTTGACAGGTTCTCAGCTGCCTGCTGCGGATCTGATGTTTTCATCTGGCTCTCTCCCACCCGGAACATGCTTGTAACAGAGAAAAGCTTAAAGGATGTACTTTAAATATTTATCCTAAAGATGCCAGATTCCATTTCAGAATATTTTAACTAGATGGGGTGTTTTATTCACTCATGGAAAGTAACCTAAAAGTTGCTTTTCTGTAAGTTTACAAAATTGTTACAATCCTTTCAGTAAATCTCTGATTATTCCAAGAAGTGGGAATCATTTTATTTATTCTCGGATAACTTTAAAATACTCTGGCAATTAAACTGAATAAAACTATTCATCTATTTTCCAGCAACTTTATTAATTTCCAGATGTTAGTGAGAAATAGGTATGTTGTTCAAAATATAAACAGACTGCTCCTTCTTTAATCAGCTGGTAAGCAAATGCATGAACAGTTGTAATATACTCATAGTCTTTGGACTCTTTGGGTGGCTTTTCCTATGCAGTAAACCCCTGAGTGCCATCTGCAGCCACCAAGAGTTCAACAGGGCAGACAAAAAGAAGCATTTCGTTTGATTAAAGAAGAAAATTAAAATATAAGAAATATGTTCAATGCTGCTATGGTTTGATATAGCTTCCCCAACACACCCTAATGCCTTGGGTTAAAATCTTGGTCCCCAATGCAACGTTCACAGGTGGAGTATTGGAAAGTAACTGGACCATGGAACTTCCCAATGAATTCATTCACCAATGGAGTCATTAAGTCAAAAGCATGGGTTGGAAGGAGGTAGAGACATTCAGAAGTGACATCCAGATGCATGAAATTATCCAAGTCACTGCGAACATATTCTGGGGAACTCTGTCTTATCCCAAACTCTTCTTTTATTTGTCATCTTCCTAACCATGGAGAAGGGAATGTTTGTTCTATCAATGTTAGACGAGGATGCTCTACCCTGCACAGGCCCTGAAACAAGGGAGTCAGCAGCTATGGATAGAAACTTCTCACACTGTGAACCAATCATCTCCCCTGTAAATTGTTTCTCACTAGCATTTGTCATGGTGACAAAAATGTCTCCCCCAAGAGTCTGTACAACCTCGTGTTCTCTCCATCACCACAAGTATGGCATCCTCTCTTGGGAGGATGCAGGTTTGGTTTTGGGAGCCTGGGGAACAGCAGGACAGAGATGTGCATTCTTCAGTTCATTGTATGAACAGTGCACTATTCTCTCAGTACCCCCAGAAAAAAGTGAGGGTTTGGGGGTCTGGAACTACCACTGGAGAACAAAGAATTTGATGTAAACCTTGAGAAAAGGATGCTTTGGATTTTCCAACAATCCCTTGTGAATTTATATGTTTCACTGTAGTTCTCAGTAGATCTGCATTCATGCCACAGGTTCGGAGTAAAGTATCAACTTCTGAACAGATACAGTCTAACACCATCAGGCTGAATTCACGATTCATGTATCACCTAACTGTTACACTAACCAGAGCACACAACTCACCCTGCTCATTCCATCAGGCCCTGGGTGAGAGGGATGTCCAGGAGGCCCTGGGGCACCAGGTTGACCAGGAACACCTGGCTCTCCATCAATTCCCTGAGGACCACGAGGACCCTAGGAAAGAAAACCACTGGACGTTAGAACCACTTTCAAATAAGTGCTCACTAGGAAGCTGAATACACAGACTTCGAGAGGACAAGCATGGTCATTATAACAGACAATCTAAACACTGTCAATTTCCCCTACTGCTCAGGGCTTCTGTCACTGAGACACAGTCTTGGTAAGAATTTTATTTGATGTGTTAAATCTTATAATAATTCGAAAATCAAGTAACCTCAGCAGCAGTCTAGAATGAGGCTGATTGCTGGACGGTGGTGGCGCACGCCTTTAATCCCAGCACTCGGGAGGCAGAGGCAGGCGGATCTCTGTGAGTTCGAGACCAGCCTGGTCTACAAGAGCTAGTTCCAGGACAGGCTCCAAAACCACAGAGAAACCCTGTCTCCAAAAACCAAAAAAAAAAAAAAAAAAAAAAAAAAAAAAAAAAAAAAAAAAAAATGAGGCTTATTTGATGAGATTATCTTGCTTATGTATATTTAATAAACAGTTTCTAAATGTATCTGTCTGGTATTACAGTTACCTGTGATGTGCCTGTTTACCCTATTTTTCACCCTATCTTCTCCTAAAATGCAAAAGCCCTGGATAGAGTTTGTGAGTCTATTTCATCTTCCAAATTGCATGAGGCTTGCAGAATTTCTGGTACTTAGTGGACACTCAATACTGTGGATAACATTTGCACACTTCACTCTTCTTTACTTTAAGTCTGGCACGCCTTATTTTCCTTCCCCCCAGGGCGGTCAGCCAGACAAATGAGACATGAGAAGCCAGTTCTCAGAGAAGTGAACAATGACCCTTCCCGCCAAGCTGCACCCTTTCCCTAACCCACATTCTGAGGGCAACTTGGGGAACAGCCACGTCCTCAAGTCTGGAAAAGCTCCGTTTCCCAGCGTCATCATTCCCATCAGGCTTGCGCATTCGTGTGTGTGTGTGTGTGTGTGTGTGTGCGTGCGCACGCGCGTGTGCATGTCTAAAACTCTTAAGCTCTCATAGGAGAGGAACAAAGAAGTCACAAGATAATTTGAAAGTGGTAAGTGGGTGTTGAATAGTAAAAAAAGCTTCTAATTCTTAGCCAAGAGAGTAACTCTACCTGGCCCACAGTCAGCAACTCAAATGTGAATCAACAATGCAGCCCAGAAGGCTGGACAAGCTGAAGAAGCTGATTGATCGTAATTTGCTGTACTCAAACATCCATATTTTTTCTGGAGTTGGCCAAATAACACTTATGTCTTTGAACTGAGAGAAAAAAAAAATAGCCTAGGAAATCCAAAGCCTGATTTCTTAGAAAAACATTCTTATATTTGAAAAATCAGTCCCCTTCTTGCCCCTCGACCAATGGCAAGTCACTCTCTAATGCATTATTGGGTTTATTTCGCTGTTGTCTTCGCCCCCGGATCACACTGTGTGGCAGGCATCTCTGCTCCAGAACACACAGAGTAGCCCTTAGCTTTGTCGGAGAGCTTTTTCCCCCAAAGCCAACTGCTTAGTACGAACCATTATTATAAACAGAAACAAAATGCTTACTCCCCAAATGTTTCCAAAATAAACAGAAAACTATATTTGCTTTATATATGAATAGAAAGCGATCTGGTTAATAGGAATTCTCGGGGTTCTTACTGCATTCGCTGGTTAAGCCAGATCAGATACCAAGCAAGGGCTGGCCGGAAGAGAGCCTACATTTTTGTTGACGTCCAATTTCTTCTATATTTTCCTGGAATTCTCTGTATGTTAGTCTATCAGAACTTGAAAATTAAGTAAATGAACACTTCTGAAAATTTTCTAAGACGAAGTGAATGTGAACAATTTAATGAGAATAAGAATGCAATGTAAACGGTTTAGTGATTAAAAACTACAAAATGAACTAGAATTAGTAATCCATTCAAATGCGTATTTTCAGTTATACTTAATCACATAATTTGTTTAAGTCAATGTTCTGTTTCGTCCTTTTATCCTCTGCATAAAAGTACTTGCAGATGGCCACTAGGTGGCGAACTTTAAACGTCCACACGAAGAAAACAGCGGACACGCTTCAATAACTTTTCCCTGCTTGTCATTTTTAGTCTGTGGTGACACCTGGAGAGCTAAAAGCATTTAAACCACTAATACCAGCGACGTAGCTCAATAGAACAGCAACGAAGAGCGCACGAGAGAACGAGAACATGCAATTTAGTCCCCTGATGTGGCCACAGCTGGTTTGGGCACTACCGTGCACCTGTAGGCCTAGGCAATTCACCCACACTGCCAGCTCGATTCTAGAAGCCTTAGCGCTTTGTCCTCTGTTTGCGTTAATGCTTTTAAAGAAAACTAGGCTGTAAGATTTCAGAACGATCTGACCTACAACAGATTCGACTCCTACTTATACGTCCAGAGTCATATGTTGCCTCCTTGCTCATCTGTTCCTTCCACAGATATCCCCACAAATACATATTTGGATACTGAAAATTCCATTGAAAATTAAGTTTTAGAAGATACAATTAGAGATAAAAATTAAACAACACAAATGCTTTTCTTTTTTTCTTTTTTAATTTTCGAGACAGGGTTTCTCTGTAGCTTTTGGTTCCGGTTCTGGAACTAGCTCTTGTAGACCAGGCTGGCCTCGAACTCACAGAGATCTGCCCGCCTCTGCCTCCCGAGTGCACAAATGCTTTTCTAGCCGAAATAAGGGGTAATGACAGCAACAAAAACGAAATCCAGTTATTCAATAAATGAAACATCTTAGATTTTATGGTGGTGTAAGAAAGCACACACTTAACAAGAGAAGAATATACCTTGTATGCAAGTAGATAATGAGATAACTGGGTTCTACAATGTGTATGTGACATCATGCTTTAGATCATGGACACACAACTTTTAGTTATAACTCATCCCCTTTGTTGGAAGTGTTGATTTCTTCCAGTTATTAAATCTCTGTAACATCTACACCATGGAAAGGCAAGAATTCTTAGGAAATAAATCTTATCCACCAATAGTTTCTTTTTTCCCCTCTCCAGTTGGAAATTTCCACAGCATCCATAAAAACCAGAGTGCAGGTGTTTTACCTTAAATGCACATTCTTGGCATCGTTCACTCGTGAATGACAGCTTCTGAATGCAGCATGATGTATGAACCTTGTTTCTATAATCAGTGTGTCGGTAATTTGACTTTATAAAATCTAACTGATTGCGGTTGTGTTATCTGACTAGTAAGGAGTGGCTAATCACTTTCATGCAATAATTTTCTCTACATTTGGAGAACTGTAAGTTCATTTCGTGATTGGAATTCTTTGTGGCGTTTAGTGAAAATGGCAGAGCCAAAGTGTCTCTGGTCCCTCGCTGTACTCAAAGGAAAAGTGCAAACCAGCACATTAGACACACATTTGGGGGGTGGGGGAAACAGTCGCCAACTTACAGGTCTTCCTTTGGGGCCTCGGTCCCCTCTTGGTCCTTGTGATCCTGGAGGGCCCTAAAATACAAAGTATGGTTATGGATATAAACATTTATGATTTTTTAAAGAATTTAATCGATAAAAGAACGTTGAAAAAGACACATCACTTTTCCAGTTTAGTGCGGTTGAAGACTGGACAGCAAAGCCTGAGCAAGCGAATGTTCTATAAACGAAAGGGCTGAGTGTTTCAGGGGTGAAGTTCAAAGAGCTGTACAGACTTAGGCACCACATAAAGGCACTGCGGAACGGAACGTATTGGTGTAACTAGCAATTGCAAATGTAGCTTCATTTTCACAGGCTAGCCGCAATGTAAATCTTTGGCCAATAAGTTCTAGGTACAAAAGCTTAAGAGTTCATGTCTGAAGACTCACGGAAAAATGCCAGCCCTACATTGCCAGTTATCTGGTAGAATGTGTGAGTCACACAGTGCTCCAGACCACTCACTACTGGCCTATCTGCTGCTGGCCAGTACTGTTGCTTTATGTACATTCAAACAGAGATGGATTATTATTTCTATGGCACACATACATGCATACATATAAACTCTACTCAAAATTTCTCGAATTCTAAGTGCCACAGTTGCTGCCTTACTAAAAACATTTATTTAAAAATGTTATTTGTTTCAACCAACAACCTTGCTTCTGGTGTTTTATTTAATTTTTTTATTATTAAGATGTTTTCCCATAAAGCAAAGAAAACCAGCCTACAAATCACAATCCAGAGAACCCAGGCAACAAAGAGGACCCTAAGAGAGACATACATAGATTTAATCTACGTGGGAAGTAGACAATGTAGAGCTCAATAAAAATCAATAAAAACAATAGATGCTCAGTATTCACAACAAATACCGGAGGGAAACACTTACTGCAGGTCCCGGACGACCGCGTATGCCCGTTACCTGAACACCAAACAAGAAAATTATGAAGGTAAAGCTTACAGAGACTTGGAAAATTCAACAGTCTAATGAAGAAGAACAAAAGCTCGGTGGAATCTTTTTAAGGATGAGTCCAACTACTTGCACTGCCTCTTAACTCTGAGTTAAAATATCACCCATTTTGAACTTTAATACAGAAATATAGTGTTTGCATGGAAATGGATACATTTTATTAAAACAATAAATTCACATTGATACAATACATTCACATTGAAGACAGGGGCTCTATGCCAAATCTTCACTCTCAGGGCAACTAAGTGACCTTGAACTAACTGCTTATTCTCTCTGTAGTAAGTTTCTTTAAATGGAAATTTATATGCAGGCTGAAACGCAAAATGGTGTGCGTGAAACAATCTCACAGAATTATGTGGAATGAAAAAGTTAGTCAAATATTTAAAATCTAAGACACATCAAATATGAAAAGGGGAAACTATAAGAAATGCATACTTTTAGCCGGGCGGTGGTGGCACACGCCTTTAATCCCAGCACTTGGGAGGCAGAGGCAGGACGATCTCTGTGAGTTCGAGACCAGCCTCGTCTACAGAGCTAGTTCCAGGACAGGCTCCAAAGTTACAGAGAAACCCTGTCTCGAAAAAAAACAAAAAAAAAAAAACAAAAAAAAAAAACAAAAAAAAAAAAAAGAAAAAAAAGAAATGCATACTTTTGGGTAAATTGAGAAAATAGGGTTTTCTACCTAATAGCTACCTAGTTAGTACCTATTGCTACTTAATAATTAACGAGTGTAATCTTTTCACTTAACAGATCAATGAAAGCTGCTATAAAAATCTATGGTTTGAAATGATAGCAATTTTGTCATATCCATGGTGTACTTTCTGGTCACCAGCAAGAATAATGATGTCCTGAGAATTCTGAATTAATGTGGAATTTCGATCAGGATCAAGGAATGACACACTTCCAAACGTGTGGAACACCATTATATACAATTCAATATACTTCATATTATAAGAACATGATTTTTTTGTATTATCAGTCATGTGAATATAAAATTTAATGTTATAAAGCATACATATTATATCTAATACTGTATTCTGCCTTGTGCATGTTATATTAAACTTTTTCATTATAAAATAACTTTCTTTTTGAAAGAAAGCAATAATAAATGACTTCTATAGTTATGCTTGAAAATTGTATATATATATTGTTTTTTATATATCAATAATATATACTTACAACAGGCACGAGTCCTGGCTCTCCTTTTTGTCCCTAGAAAGATTTTTTTAAAAAGAAGAAACTAATTAATAAAATATAGCTTATTTTGAGCAATAACATGTCACACTAGTCTACAGAAATACTGGGAATGTGGATAAAACGTGAGCAAGGAGAACGAAGTTAATGTTCCATGATCAAGGCATTTAGTCAGACATTCTTTGTGAAGACAACATCTCCAGAGATGAGGACCGTGAGAGAAATGGAGCACATGAAATGAGAAGGGAGAAAACCTTCGTTTCACTTCGTTTTTCATAATAGCAATAGCAGAAAGCTGATCAGAATAAGAAAGAATCGGGGAGAAAGAAGTAAAGACAGCATCACTGGGACATCTCCCCATAGAGTGAAACCACAGAAGAAACCCAGAGAGCTATGTGTCCGAAGAGGCAGGGTATCATCATCGACATAAACCATTCTTGCCCCTCGTGTTCCTTCCATAGACTTCATGGCGAACATCAAAAGTTACAGATGCTCGCCTCTCATCAGAAGAGAAAGCACGGTTGTTCTAGTGTGTGCTTCTCAATCTCTGAGGGAAACGTTGGAAAAAGCCAATTGCATAGCAAGAGACTGCCATGTCAATTTATGAACATCAGTGAAGGAACAACAAGGAAACTAGACGCCAGAGGCGTTTCGTTTCAACAGTAGGCCTGTAGGTTTTTGACGTGCATATACTGATTTTATGATCTCAGTAGGTAGAGTATGGGTGGCCTAATATCTGTGTTTTTCCTCATATATTAGTGAGTGTTATCTGTGTCAGCATTTGTCCTCCTGTGATTTGGGGCTCCTTGATGTCATCATTGTCTCTGCCTGTTTTGCTTCCTGGGTGATCGTCCTGAGCCAATGAGTTCCAATTAGCACATTACAAAATGTGCTTCTGTTAAGCGTCTGAGGAGAGCAAGCATGACTTCAAGTCACATCCTACGTGGATGGACCGCAGGAGGAGTGAGTCGGAGCTTTTTTAATTTCATATCTCGCATATATTATTATATCATCTAATTAGAAAATCAAATACATGTCTAGAAGGGAATTCTGCAAGCAGAGGAAACACACACTAGATTATCTCACTCAGTACCTCGGAGATATCCAGGGTTACATGTCTGACTGCCCCCATGGTTTTCACGCCCTCGCTCATCTGGTCAACGCTGCGCTGCTATACCCTACGCTGACCTATAATGGACAACCCTGACTATCCATGCTTGGGTGCCATCCATGATTGACATGTAAGAGATGCTGCTAGAAGCTATGTGGGTTAAAAGTCATACTATGTTTTGAGTACTGTTCTTTTTTTTTTTAAATCTAGGTCACCAAATCGTATACTCCAAAGGGGAAAATCTAATTTTACCTTTCCAATATTACCTCACACATGGAAAACTGATGCAGCTTTAAAACTAATGATTTCAATGATCATCATGACAGACTCAGAAGCAGGACACACAATACAGTGATCACGTCGGTTGATCTGAGTCTGGAGCAGGTAATGCATTAGAGCAAAGACGTGGCCCTAGAGCAGATAGTTACTAGGGAAACAGTTATGACTACTGCTGTCCTCACAGACAAGAAGGTCTTCTCCAGGAAAATACCTTCTTCAGGTAAGGTCCTGAAGGTGAAGGAGGGTGAAGAGGGCAAGCAGTATGCTTTGGGGAAAAAATTAATTTATTTTGGATCAATTAATTATCCTCCAATGGAGAGACCAATTCATTAAAGTAGAACTCCCCTTGCTTTCTCTCCTTCCCCTTCCTCCTTCTTCTTTCCTGTCTTTCCTCCTTCCTTTTCCTTGGTCTTCCCCTGACCACAAATGTATGTCAAGTTTCTAAGGCACATGAACTATTTACTAAGTACAATGATTAGGATGGAAACAGCAGAACGTGTTCCCAAACTCCTAATGTAGTTCACAACTTTCGGATAGGAACGGGCAGCTGACAAAAACTAGCTCAGTAGTTGAAGGCTTGTCCAGTATATGGAAAGCCCTGACTCTCCCACACTGAAGACAGAAGAGACAAAGGAACTGTAGAGTCAGTAAATCAGTGGCCTCTGTAACTCTCAGCAGTCGAGAAACTGTATCCATTCAGTCTCCGTGTATTTCAGGTTACCTTACACCCCACACCAAACTTCCAGACATTTCAAAGCACAGTACTGTGTGGATCGTCTCAGAAAGAGCTTTGCTTATGGAAAAGAAACAATACAAAGTAAAACTCACCTTCCTTCCTCTACCTACAAAAAGAAAAGAATAAACATATCATTTTATGGAGCAATGACTATGAAAAAACATGCAGCATATATGCTTTCAATCGTTTATTTCTTATAGATATAGATTTCAACACAGACAGGCTATCTCCGCACGAATATGGTTGAGTGCAAAAACTGCCTTGAAACAATTCTAACAAAAGAAATTGCACATATATTTGGATTATCCTTATGTGGTCATAATTTTCTTCACAACATTTACAGCGATCCCAGTGTTAGCAAAGCCTAGTAATTTTATCATAAATTATATTTAGAGTTGTCTGTTGTTTTTAATACTTTAAAAGAGTCAAGAGGTTTAGTTCAAATGCAAATTGTATTGAACATCCAGCTCTGCAGTGGAAATCTGTAACCCATGTTACGTCCTCTGTCCCGTGTTTCCTGGTCTCAGTCAAGCCATCAGAAGTCACTACCATTTGTTTCGTGTATGTAATCCTCATAAATAAGCAAATGATATCAGGTACCTAATTTTTCCTTATTCTCCTATCCTTGTCTGCATATAGTAATAGATATTTACATCACACAAACCTTTGCATAATTTGTTTTCCTGTTCGCTTTTCAAATCAGGATCTCATCACATGAATTCAGTACAGTCCATTTAGCAGCATTAGTTTCCCCACAATAAATTATTTGGATTGTTTCTTTTTTTTTCTAATTACTAAAAATAGCTTATTACCCTGCCATAATATTTTGAAAAATGGAAGTGAGAGAAATATAGAAATTGGGATAATTTGGGGTTTTGAAGGACTAGCCACAAATCATGTCAATTATTATAAATGATGTGAAATGAGTAAATATGACCACCTGTAAGTATATTTGCAAGGCAAATTTCCTTAAATTTGAGGCAATGGATAGATAATTATAATTTGACATATTATCAATATACCACCTCCTGAGGTTGCAGCCACTTGATCATCCTGTATTCAGTGAACAAAACTCAGAATAATTGCTGGTAATACAGTGTGCTAACAAACACCACTATATTGTTCAATTTGCTAGATGAAGCAATGTGACTGATTCCCAATTTTGATTTTGAGGAACTTTGACAGGTATCATACTCAAATTTCCTTTAAAAAAATATGTCATTTCTTCTCCTATTTTTTGTTATTGAAATTTTATTATTTGTAGCTGAAATTTCTTTCTATTTAAAACATTGTCATCCTTTGTGACTTGAATTACAAATTTACTTTATTGCTTGCATGCCAGCGCGTTGTAGAATACTGTTTTGAGGTGTGTTGCTTTTGTTCGTGCTTCATTTGTTTAACTCTGCGAAGCTGTGATGCTTTGCCTGCCTAAAACACCTGATGGTCTAATAAAGAGCTGAACGGCCAATAGCGAGGCAGGAGCAAGAATAGGCGGGGCTGGCGGGAAGAGAGAATAAATAGGAGGAGAAATCTGGGAAGAAAAGGAGGAGCAAGAGAACAAGGAGAGGAGGAATCAGGAGCCAGCCAAGAAGAAAGAGTGAAAGTAAAGACAGAAGAAAAGGAAAAAGCCCAGAGGCAAAACATAGTTGGGATAATTTAAGTTAAGAAAAGCTGGCAAGACACAAGGCAAGCTAAGACAGGGCATTATAAGTAAAAATAGCCTTCGTGTGTGTGTAATTATTTGGGAACTGATTGGCAGTCCCCCCAAAAGAACAAAGAGTAAAAGGGCAAAAACAAACAAACGTTTGTTTTTGTTTTGTTTTCCTTGTTTGTTTGCATGCTGGGAAATGATCCTAAGACCTCACTCATGATGTCTGAATACTTAACCGCTGGACTTGACCAGAGCCTGAGAAAAAGCCTTCTATGTTTCGGGATTACTAAAGAAATCTGTTATTTTTGACATGAGTAGAATTCCCTTTGATCTCGTATTTTGTCAACTATTTGTGCTTTGTACTGCTTTAAAATGTGTGATTGTTGTGAATCTAAGATTTGTCTAAAATTCAGCCATTCTAGAGGTCTTATGAAAATTAATATTCATGATAAGAATACAATAGAATGCTCACATTTCTAAGCCTTTGCTTATCTATTATAACTTCATCAGCTATTTTTTCTGTGTTGTATCTTAACTATAGATATTTCTTATTTCTATGAATGGGATATATTTTATTCTTATTATTTACATTATTATGCAACTATTTTACAAAACAAATCTATACATTTCTGCTGGTTAATTTTATGCTATACTGCCTTATGGTAATTTTTTACTCAGTTTCCTTAGGTTTTATAAATGCACACTTTTGTTTTTGTGGAAATGATGATTGTCTTCAAAGAGCATGTCTAGAGTGGCTACTGACTATCCGCCACCAGTCATGAAAAATGCTCAGGGGGAAAAATGATAATTTTCAAGTTTCTGCTCGGTTTCCCCAACGAGCGAAAAGGTTTGCCCAGGTTCTGTTAGTGCTGCAAGCAGTTTTCATCCATTACGTCCTGGTTTGCTCTGCTGCATTGTGTTAGCATCTTTGGAGACTTTTCAATTATATGCGTATCTTCTGCATAGAGTCTGCCTTTTGATATGTTTAATTCTTCTTGGTTAATTTATTGTTTTTCTCTTCTCATGGATGTCATCCTTACCTCTTCTGTAATTTGTGCACGATCCCCTCACTGTTCAACTTCCTAGCTCATCTTTCCGTTTTGCTTTTCCTAATGCTTTCACGTCACCGCACATGGATCCTGACGAAAGGGTTTTTCTCTTAGACACATTATGACTTTATTAGGTTTTGACCTGGAGGTATGTCTTAGTACTTGGTGTGCCTTATTTATACATAAAGTGCAGCACTCAGAAAGCTGTAGAATTGCTGAGAATATTGTAAGCTCAATTTGGTATGAGCTAATTTTGTTTGGATGTGATGCCTGGTCCTTAGATCTTGCTAGCCTTGAGCTCAGTGTGTAACTCAGGCTGACTTTGAACCCTTGACCCTCCTACGACACATTCCAACTCCTGAATTAAAGGCATGTGCCACTGTATCCAACTCCAGAAAATTTACCTGATCTATGACCACATATATGCCAGTGTGTTTTTGTCTCATAAATTTAGATGAAATCAGTTACCCTTACTTCATGCTTCATTAGTATAAGTCTGTTGCCATTCATTGCCTCTACTTCTCTCGGAAGGAGCTGCACTCCCCTGCACCGATTAGTGGCAGGAAGTTAAGAGATTTTGCTCTCTGACATTTGCTGACACACTCCCACTTGCTATTTGCTTATCCCCATGGTTTAATTGTACTGATTCCTGGGCCCCTATGAAATTAGGTCTGCTTCCAGGAGCTTCTTTGTCTTCATCATTCTATGACATGTGTTTATCATACCGTACAACTTTGAGTTTAAGTATTTATCTTAGGTGCATTGTTTCTGCTAAATGATATCCAAGATAAAAAGATATAAGTGGCTGTCTAATATTTCCATGTATGTACTGTTGAATACTTCATTATATTTTTGTTGTCAAATGGGATTTGTGAAAAGCAAAAGGAAGCTTTGATAATGTTTTGACAATGCTGTACAAGGCATAAAGCAAACAACTTAAAAGCTTAGTGTTGGTCTTATGTAACTCATTAAAATATGCAAATGTAATGCATGCCTGTCTCTTTGATTAACAATCAAATTGATATATATATCAATTACACTTAAATACATTTTTTAAAAAACCTTTTTAAACCCACTAATTATTATCCTTCTTTTCTCCAAGAACTTGCTTCCATTTCTTTCCATTACATCGTTCACACTAATCATGCCTTGGATTTTTGAGGTGATGTAAGATAAATTGCTAGATCAGTAAATTATATTATGAATAATTATCGTATTCTATAGGGTGAAGCTTGTACCGGAGGCAATAAATATGTTTTCTGCATTTTCCCTTGGATATTAAACAATGAAAGTCCACAAAGTATCTTAGAGACACCTTTTATATACAAAATAACAACAGCCACCTATAATGCACAATTGTTCTCTAAGTAGATATAACCATTTAAAACACGGTCCTCTGATAGTTAAGAAAGCAAGAAATCATTGTCTATTTCTATATGTTAATCAGCCTCAGAAGGGAAAATCAGGTTATCTACATGCTCCATGATGTTCATTACACTTTAATACAGGCATATATATATATATATATATATATATATATATTACTTATTTCAAAGTCATTAGCCCCTGAGGTCACTGAGTTAGTTGCTGTGATTATTCATTCAGATTGTTGAACTATGAGGGCAATAATTACTCTGAAATAAAGCCATGGACTCGATTCTGAAAGAGCTGTGAGCATGCTTACCAAAATTAGTGTCTGCACCTCCAGGGGTTTGTGGGCATACTGGACAGCACTCTCCAGCAGGTGTTATAGGATTGGCACAGCTGAGCATTTCTGGGCACTCTATCTTGTCACAAAGAATGGCACCATTGTCACAGACACAGATCTGGCATGCAGAAGGTTTCCAAATGTCTCTATTTAAATACATCTGGCCGCCTTGAGTACAGGCTACTTCTTCATCGTATTCATCTGAAATAAAAAAAGATGATAGTAATTCGTAATTTGTGGAATGTTTAAGATAATAAATTATCGTTTTGGTCTTAAAAATTCTAAGAAGTAATCTCCTAGGGCTTGAGACCTCGCTGGGTCAGGAAAGCCCCTGTTGTGCAGGCATAGGGAGCTGAGTTTAGATTCCCAGCACCATATAAAAGACTGAGCAATTGTAGTCAGTCACATATGTCTGCAACCTAGTACTGGCAGGATTTCCCAGAGCTACCTAACCACTCAACTCAGCCAACTTCAGGGAGAGATTCAGTCCCAAGACACAGATAGAAAGCAGTTGTGGAAGGTACCACTCACAGAGGGAAGGAGGCGGAGGGTGAAGAAGGGAAGGAGAGAAGAAAAGTGACTAATCTCTTTAGGGGACAAAATACAGATGGATTTATTCACATAAAACAGTGAGTATCTGTTCATCATGTAAAGATGAATGAAATACATCTGTTGTGTCCCCCAACAGATGACGAAGAAAAACATGATCCAAAGTAAGTATGCCATTTCACCAAGGAATGCTCCTCACAAGACTTTACTTTCAAAACTATGAGTAATTGTGCATAATACAGTTTGGTAAAGAAGGACAGAAAGAAACAACCTAAAAATAGAGAGCAAAAAGGATTTCAAAAGGGAATGAGTAACTTCAGTCCATGTGAACCCTAGATGACTTTACTTCCTGCAGATTTTATACAGGTAAATCTCAATCTCCAAAGAGTTCAAGCAGATTCATGTACTGAGAGAAACTTCCAGAGAATAACATATGGATTTCTGGGAATTGTTTTAAACCTGAATTGAAAATGAAATAACCATTTCCTGTCTCTTGCATTACGTTTCCTTTAACCGTGCCAAACAGAGGATATTTGTTTTTCAAATTGTAACAGAAACACAAAACTCATACAGATAACAAAAAAAAAAATCTTTACATTGAAACCAATTCATCAAAGTCATAACAAAAATAATATTGTGGGTTTTATGTTATTTTATTAATTACCTTTCTATATTTAGATTGAAGGGTTTTTTTTTTTTGTTTGGTTGGTTGTGGTTTTTTTTGTTTGTTTGTTTCCAAGACAGGGTCTCTCTGTAGCTTTGGAGCCTGTCCTGAAACTCATTTTGTAAATCAGGCTGGTCTCAAACTCACCAAGATCTGCCTGCCTCTGCCTACCAAGAGCTAGTATTAAAGGCATGCACCACCATCCAGCTGATAATAGTTATTTTTAATATTGAGAAATATGTACACGTGTGTACATGTGAAGCAACAACAGTTTTAGTTAACTTGAAAGAAAACATGTATTATATGATTAGCTTCAATAAGAGGCCAACCTGTGCGTAATAGAACACAGATAGGACCATAGCACAGTTCTGAATACTCAGGAACTTCTCAGCCCCTAGCACCCAAACTCCTCCATATGGCGATGGCAGTTCCTTTCTGATCTGCACAAAATATCCTATTGCCTGGTTCCTAGATTCCAGTTCCTTCAGTTTTCCTGTATCTTCATGGCTATCACAGACTACAGCTACCAAGGATTTTTCTTCAGAATCCCACCCCACATGGCCTTCTTCAACAAGGAGACAATCGGTTCCCTTGTTTAGACCCAGCTCCCCTCTAGAACTTCCTGCAACAGCCTCGCAAAGAAAATGGGCATCTCAAGCCTTCTAAAAGAGTTCTCAACTGGCATTTTCAATACCTCCACAGAAAGATGAAAGACAATTGAATAGAGGAATTGGGGAACACTGAACCCACAAGCTTCTTCAGATGCTGAAGTTTCAGGAATGAAACTGAAACAACAGAATAGTACCCCGATTCCAGCAATAAACAGGTCATCTGTCAAGTGCTCAGAACAAGATGGGGATGGACACCTATATCACAGCGCACCTTCAATAGCTCAGTTACCATTGCAGGGGAAGAGACAATAAGATGGTGATGGCCTGGCCAGGCCAGCCAGGACTGCACAGTGAGATCCTCTATCAATATTTCCAAACAGAAGGAAGGGAGGGACAGAAGGAGGGAGGGAGGGAAGGAGAAACAAAGAGAGAAAAGAAGAGAGGAAGGGTTGTGAGATGCAGAAACAGTGGCTGTCTCCAACCATACAGTACGTCCCAGACATGTCAGAGTGGCACACTGGAGCTCACGTCAGCAGGAAGTGATTGCACGAGATCAAGTCAATCAAAACCTGAGCATGAGCAGAGGCGGGGCTTCTGAAGCCCCACCCCTAGTTGGGGATTTGTTGGCAACTGGTGGCTTGGGGGGCAGGGAAAGTCAGGTTATTGTCAAGGATACATCCCCTAAAGCCACCCACATCCATTCTGGCACATTCAGGCAGCGCTACATGAACCCTAAATTTAAAGTAAAATAGCAAACAGTACTGGGAAAACTACGTGGTCAGGGGATACTAGAGTAATTGGAGAAGAGAAAATGGAAGCATTGATTAAATTGCATGTACGTGTATGAAATTCTCAAACAATAAAATGTGCTGTATTTGCATTAAAATTAGTTTTAAGCATTCTGCTTCCAAAATAAACATTCCAAAACATGATCCGTATAAACATGGACTCAGTTCATAATTAATTGAACTGCTACAATAAATAGATAAATTTTAAATAACTTCTGAGCCGCAATATGGTTCAGTGGGTAAAAGCACCTGTAGCCAAGCTTGAGCCCAACCCTAGGGGACTCCATGGAATGTAAGAAGAGCAGATCCAGAATTTTCCTCTGTCTTTTATGCTCAAATTCCGCATTCCCTATTTCTTCCATACAACCATGTAGACAGGCGCACAGAATAAATGAATAGACGCAATTTTCAGAATCAAAGGAACTTGGCTCATTAAGTTTCTGGTTGAGGTAGCAGCATCTACTTTCTGGTTTTAAATTCATTGCTTGAAAATTAAGTACTCTGTTAGATCAAATAGCTATTTCTCTCACAATTTGGAGGGTCAAGGTTGAGGGTTGGTAACGTTCAAACATATTGATGGGATGAGGTGGTATTGGGTATGTGCTGATCATTCAAATACTGAAAGTATATGTGTTCTGTTTTATATATATATATATTTATCACTATGGAACATCATTTATTAATATATATAGTCTGTTATATATAATGCTTTATACAACATTGTGAAGTTATATTTATTGACACAATAAAAATAAATTTGTATAAATTATTATACAATGCATTAATAATAATTAAATATAATTCATCTAGAATTATGCTATATAATTTTAATTTTTCAATAGTGTGCTATAAACAACAAATTTACATTCACATGGGTAATGAAATATTCTTAGATATCGTATATTATTACATGTATTAGTTGTGATGATATATGCAATAAACTGGAACTAAAACTGGAAAGTAAAAATACCCAAGATGGCATGCAAATTTTTAATTGGGTATTACTAAAATGTGTACAAATCACCTCAGCAGATAGCTTAATCATATTTCTGCAGCGACTTTAGGAAAGGAGGTTTGGAGAACTCTTTCTCCAGGTCACTAGTCCGTTTGTGTTGTTTGGAATACTTTTGCCTTTGTCGACAAAGCTCTTTCTATTCCATCCCTAACTTAAAAGTCATTTCTTGTTCTACATCTTCTCCTGGTGACTGCTGGGATTTTTTTCAAATAATCTGTACTGTTTTCTCTGAAAGCCAAATAAACTTGTTCTTGACCCCAAGAAGCAGGGCAGGGAGCAGGAGGAAGTGAGAGAGAGAGATTGGAAAAAAAGACTCACCCTTTCAGTCCTGTGTTAACACAAATGAGAGCGAATTCTCCCTGGAAGTCTGAGACAATATGATCTCAACTCCAGGGGCAGAGAAGGGGTCACTGTATTGCTTTCTTGAAATGGCAATGCAAAAGCTGGTTTTGTACTCAGATTCATCCCTGGGCTCTTTCTCCTGAGAATTTATAATTAAACATAAGATGATATAGACACGTAGTTGGAATGCTTTTACATGGCAAGGAGATGAAAACCCCATTCACTTCTGAGGCATGCCTTCTCCTCGCCCACACAAGAATCTGTTCCCATCACAGAGGGCTCAGTGAAGACTTGCTGTGCGTGTCTGAAGGAAATATGTGTGCACAGTAAGAGTGCTTAGAAAATAGAGCTCATAAACTCCTCTGTGTTTCTGCATGGCCATTGTGTAGAACGTGGCTACCGTCCTTTGTGTTTCTATAGGGCCAATTACTTAAATGAGAAGCAGAACAGGAAACAAAATGATGAAAAGAATTACAAAGATGTTGTCATGACATAATTATTGCATGAATACCAGCAAAAGTGTAGGAATTTTCAAATGAAATCTTGAGAAATCTAATAGTGCCCTTAAGACTCCGCTACTCATTTCAGAAACAGAATCCAGGCTCAGATCTATAGTCTAGATTTGAGTCCTAGAAAACACACACACATGCACTCATACACACATCACACACACACACACACACACACACATGTCCTGCAAATCTGTAATTTTATGCTGCTTGCATTTTTTGCTACTTATAATTTATTAATGTCACTAACATTTTAAAAAGGTTGAAATCTGGCCATATTTTTACTCTTTTCTAATTTCTGTGATGTAATTTCCCACATTTGAACTTGCAGGCTACAGGATTGCTTTCCCTTACTAAGTACTGCAGCAGACTGACTCCATTGTGAGTCACCCACAAAGACCTGGCATGGGTATCGAGACGGAGAGATGCATTTTGTTTAATCATCTTTTGCTTGAAATCAACTCAATTGCTCTATGTTTATAAAAAGTTTTCTTTTATATAGATCTGTTTTCTTACAAATCTGATGTGCTTTCGGATTTAATTGTCTAAATTCAGTACTTAATCACTAGATGGCAGGGCACACACACCATCTTTTAACAACCAACAACCAGAAAAACTAAGATGTTTAAAGCTGCCCTTTGCCAACTCTGAGCTAACATTCCCCACTTTTCCATTCCTTCATACACAGTATATGTGCAAAAGATGCCCACATAGAAGATCTCAAGTTCAAAGCCAGATGGGGCTATATCATGATATTTTATCTAAAAAAAAAAAAAAAAAAAAAAAAAAAAAAAAAAAAAAAAAAAAAAAAAGAGGTAGGGGAGGAGGGGAAAGGCTGGAGAGACGTGGGGGGGTTATAATCACCTACTATTCTGAACTTGAGTTCAGTTTCCAACACCCAAAGTTCATAATTGTCCTGTAAATCTAGTTCCAGGAAATTCAATAACCTCTTCTGGCCTACATGAGTAACCCCCACCACACACACACACACACACAAACAGCTCACACACGAAGAAGGAAGGAAGGAAGAAAAGAAGGAAGGAATCTTGAGAAATGAAAGATACATATTGAAACCTTTGTAAGCCAGAGATACGTAATTCCTAAATAATATAACTAATGTTCTTCTTCATAAAACCTGAAGAAAATAGTTTTAAGTCCATGCTCATACTACTATTATGCCTTAAAACTAAAATTGCGAATAACCTTTAACTATAGTTCACTGAAGGTCTTCCCTATAGAAAGTATGTCATGCCCTTATATTGCAATAACTTCCCCTATCTTGTTCAGACAGATGTTTGTTCTGATCAGTTTCTTCTCCTGAACTGTAAATTCCTTGGGTACCAAAATAGTGGCCATCTCAGGAATGTTTTCCTGGTGTCTTATAAGAAGGCTTTTATAAATTTATCTGTCTCATAGTGTGGATGAGGATCAAAGAAAAGTATATATTGTGAACAAATATATTGAAAAACAGCACTTTCATCTCTTAAATTTCCAGAGGACTCTTATTTTGAATGAAAGGAAGTGGGTAACTTGGTGGATTGACAAAGTGCCTCTGGTGTCAAGACCTCTGTGAGGCCAGACAGGAAGAAGGAAGTGTTGGTTCTAACAGCTTGTATTTCTGAACAATTGCCTTCCTGACCGAATTCACCTCACTCCACGCTGGGGGCGTGAAGGTCTGGGATGCCACTATTTAATGTACATTTCACTTTCCTCTTGTGCACAAAGGAAGCAACAGCCAACACTACCCCCCATCTCTCTGAACCCAGCCATGGAGACTGTCTATAGCAAGGATGAACAACCACAACCATCTGGACCTGGCTGCTGACACTCTCCAGCAAGGATGGACAACCTCAGCTCCGTCTGGCTTCCAGACACTCTTTAAGCAAAGCCTTTCCTCTCTGAAGCACCTATTACCACAGGAAAAGACAAGGAGAGCGTCATTCATTTTTCCCTTTAGCCTCCGCCAAGTGAGTGCCAGGCATGCCATGCTCTTCTTTCTCACATTTTAAAAGTCAGAAGCATCAGAAATCACCAGAGACAACTTGTTGTGTTTAAACATGAAACGCCAAAGGTCTTGGTCCTCAGCTTGCTCTGTTCAGAGGTTAGATCATGAATGTAGTAACTTCACCAATGGATTAAAGCAATGAGTTCACAGTTGAACGGGATATTAGCACACGGGGCCCAGCTGGAGGAAGTGGATCACTATAAGCTGTCATAGGATGATGTATCGTACCCCTGGACACTTTATGTCAGTTTTTCTCTCTCCCTTCAGTTTTCCAGAGGTGAGCCACTTATCTCTATACATAATCACCCTGAAACCGTCTCACCACATACAAACCAAGAAGCAGAAACATCCAGTGAGCAACTACTGAAACTTTGGAAATTTTAACAAAGTTCCCAGAAACAGGGACAGAAGAATTGTCTACCACAATACCCGAAGGTTCTTGAGCTGAGCTGAAATTCATGTTCTATTAAGAATGATTTTGTTTTATAATCTAAAGCAACATGAAAAATTTTAGAGATGTTATTAAAATCTGAGAAATTACAAAGATGATGACCTCCCCACACAATTTTAGGTCAGTCTACAAATGAAGACAGAGGTAATTTCCTTAATTCTGTCATTGAAGGTTTTTTAATCATGCACAAATGCTTTTCAGTTAACTAGCAAAACCGCTGGTCTTACTTGACTTCAAATGGAAAAAATGAAAGCAGAGACTCTCTTATTAGATACGACTTGAATGTCTTTCCATGTGCCATTTGGAAATGGGAATAAGTGTGGCCAAGTTATGAAGCTAAACCTGCACATACTTATGTGCAAGGCTCATCTACAGTTCAGTCTGCAAGAACGACTTTTCCCGCTGTTTTTGGTTGGTTGTTACTGTAGTTACTTTACTCACACACAGAGATGCAGTACATGGCTTAAGCCCCTGATTAGATGCAAAACCACTACAGAGAATGAGCTGAACCTATCCACTCTCCTCACACAGTATTCGGAGGTACTAACATACTTCATACAAGTAAATATATATATATATACATATACATACATACATATATATAGAGAGAGAGATCTAAGTAATAATTTTTGTGTAACTAAATCACTATTTGTGAGTAAACATATATAAATACATACATACATACATGCATACATATATATATAGAGAGAGAGATCTAAGTAATAATTTTTGTGTAACTAAATCACTATTTGTGAGTAAACATATATAAATACATACATACATGCATGCATGCATGCATACATATTCTGCAGCTGCCCAGCCTTTGGGCTAAGACTGAATGCAAAAGCTTTGTCTTCCTGATTTCCTTCTTCACCTGCAGGTCTCAACTTAAGGGCTACTTTCTTCATAAAGCCCATCCTGACAACTTAACGAAAAGTCTCAAAGAATCACAGACGCATAAAACCACGATACTCTAATCCACTGATGCTTGTGACTTTCTCCTTTATTTATTCTGTTTTGTTTTATTTCAGTGTATTTTTGACACAGGGTTGCACTGTGTACCCCAATCCAGCCTAGACCTGGGAGAATCTTCAATCCTTGATCCTCCTGAATGAGCCTATAATGTGCTGAGATTGTAGGTCACCACCACTGCATCCAGCCTTGCTCTCCCCTCATGGCTGCTCTCCTTTTGTTCTTTATGGAAGAGCTTTCACTTCTGTGTACATTGTTGGCCTCTTCATAATGCGATTGCAACTCTCTAACTTTTCAGCTTTTCTCTAACGTTTGCTGATAGCCTAAAACCATGCCAGGATTTCAGTAAGTCATCAATCAAGATTTGTGGAATTAATTTGGTGAATATTGTTTCATTACGATCCTTTAGGTTGTAGAATCATTCAGGAACACCCTTTGGTATGTAAGAAAGAACAATTCTTCCTAAAGTCAACTGTAGGACCAACAATGAGATATACACCATACTGGATGCAAACATGATTTCTTTTAATTCTGGACCATTCCATGATTTTCAAAGAAACACCATTTAATTTGTTTATTTCAGCTGTGGGTCATACTTGCAAAAACATCAAATAACTGAGAGAGATTGGAGTGACACTATATAGTAACATTTTCATTGCAGATATCTTAATCTAAAATGGACGTTTTGTATATTTTAATTTTTCCGCTTATTATGGAACTTGCTTCAGAGATATTATGGTAATATTAACTAGAAGAGACCCAAGTGGGTATAAAACTAGATATTTTGTCTAAGACAGTTTTTCAGAATTACTTCAAATCTTTATCTTTTCACTATCTTTACATTGTATTTTGCCTTCTCTCTCATCATTCCTGATACAAAAGAATAATTAGTGTTTATAGACAAAATGTTTATTTCAGAGGCTATGGATCGGCCTGGTCAATACAGCACTTGCCTCGTATGCTCAAAGTCCTGTGTTCCAGCTTCAGCGCCACATAGTCAAAATGGTGAAATACATCTCTAATCCAAGCAATGGGGAGGTGAAAGCAAGGATTAGGGTTCAAGGTCAACCTCAGCTACATATTGAGTTCAAAGCCAACTTGAACTAATGTAAAGAGAAGGAATATCTAGATATTGTGGTAATCAACTTCTTTGTTATAATTTGTTCTTTATTGACTTGCTACTTATTCACTGCCCTCTGATTAACTATTTGGGATTTTTTTATTTTATAATCAACAGAACAGTGTTCAATTCTTAAGGGGTTTCTGATTCAATTCATTGCATTACAAAGAGACCTATAAGACTTGGAAGAAAGTTTCTAAAGCAAAGTTAAAGCATTGCCTCTTTCTCCTCTCTTCCCTCTGAACTGGATCCAGGGGATGGTACAAGAGGCAAGGAGCACCCGTGCTTTCATTCCAAAGAGAAATTTCTAGGGTTTTTTTTTTTTCTTGTTTGTTTTGTTTTGTTTTGTTTTGGTTAGGTTTTTTGAGATAGGGTTTCTCTGTAGCTTTAGAGCCTGTCCTGGAACTAACTCTTGTAGACCAGGCTGGCCACAAACTCACAGAGATTCACCTGCCTCTGCCTCCCGAGTGCTGGGATTAAAGGCGTGCACCACCACTATCTGGCTGGGAGATTTCTAGTTTTATCAAATACTTAGACAATATAGCAAAGTAAACTTACACCAGATTTTACCCTGCTTTGCAAAGACTTCATTTCCATCATTTTGTAACTAATGCAATCAGGTGATTTCACTGAAGAACAAAAGCAAACCTCAATTTTACCTTGCATCTCCCTTCCAAGTCCCTGTCCAAGCAGACAGTGGGTTCTAAGTAAAGCTGGAATCATTACTTGAGAGCCTAAGTTCATTTCCGAGACTTTGCCCCCAGTTTACCCTTTTATAATATGCATTCCCAGTTATATGAGTCACTTTACTGTAGGGTTAAGGTCAAGGCTTGCTTGATTGAACCTCAGAACCAGCTGAACATCATTCACAGAGAGCTTGGCTATGGAGAGCTACTTTAGTGGGTGTTGGGCAGGCATAAGGAAGGGAGGGAGAGAGAGAGAGAGAGAGACTGAGACAGAGACAGAAAGACAGACAGAGACAGACAAAGAGAGACAGACAGACAGAGAGACAGAGAGACAGAGAGAGAGGAAACAGGATAAAGAAAGAAAGGGGGAGAGAAACAGAAAGCTCAGAAGGACAGACAATGGGCAGACAGAGAGAGAAAAGGAAGAGGGCTGAGACCAGCTTGCCTTGGTGGGGAAGGGGAGATTGGGAGTGGGCAGAGCTTATCTCTTAAAGGTACAGGGTTCCCAGGTGACAAGGCAAGTCAGCATAATTATAACTCTAACAGAAACAACAAAGCAATATAATGGCCTGCCTGATGATACACTATTTAGACAATAAAGAAAAATGTAGCATCTATTATTACGACAAACTCTAGATATAAAAGCTGTGGTAGTGAATGTATTCTCTCCTGCCTTTGCAGACTGAAGAAAGAAACAACGTGGCAATAGACCTAGGCTAATAGGACATTACTCTTTAAACATAAAACTGGGGCAAACTTGGATGCTGGAACACTGCTCACCTAGGTGGGAGGGCAAAGACATCAAAAACTTCAGTGATGCTAATTCTGTAATGCCTTATTTCCTTTCTCTACCGTGCTGAGCGGCATCCTTTTTATAAGGGTGAAAACCAAATCCAAAGTGGTTCCTTCCAGAACCCCTGTTCTAAGATGTGTAATAGTGTTACTCTTGGCTCATGCTGGCAATTGGCAACCGACTAGTTTTGTCTGCCAGCTCTCCGGCATACATCTGAAGAGACATGGTACTTCCCCAAATCCACTACTCCTGCTTTGATTCCTTTACCATCTTTCCCCTTTTCCCTTGCCTAAGGGGAAACAATGGCATTCTTGTTTCTAAATCTGTTGGTATGGCCACAGTAGGTGCCTTGGGAGAAGGTTGTTGTTCAGTAGTCTGCAGAATGCCCCAGAAGCCAGGACAGAGATGCACAGTAAAACAGGGAGGGGATATTTGTTGCCAATGACTAACTGGCAACTGGAGGATACACTGTAAATGTGTTTTTCCAAGTCCAATTCCATAGCCATTTTTTTCAAATTTAGATTCAGAATTCTGGATTATATCCTCATGACATTTTCCATTTTTAAAAAAAGTTATATTATGCAATGGCTAGTTTGAAAAAAAATTCCCTTGCAAGTACTAATTTAGAATCTAGTAAACAGTGAGCATTAAGATACGTATCAAAAACTCACACTAGGATTTCATTTTTAATTTATACTAAGAAAATATACTTATATCAGTTCTTTATATTGTTTGAGTCTATTTGCTGTATGCTTGATTACATCCACGTCAGAGATACCAGAGTTATACATATTACTCCAGAAAAACTTTCAGGTACGAAAAAAAAATTCATAAAATAATATTTTTAAAAAATATATTTGCCAAGGACTTTTCGAATGAAGTCCATTCTAGCCAGTTACTTCTTAAGTGATTTCAAGTAGTCACAGTGACACTATACATGCACACATATAATTAGACTTTCATCTCCTATAAGATCTAAACCTTATACTATTGTTGAATGGAGGGCAGAAAATATGAAAGAGGTGGGCAATAGGGTGAAGGTCTGCAAAATACCATTCTTTGTATTCAGTGTAACCATTTCAACCATTAATTCACAGTAACTGAAGTTATGTGCACTGGACCAACACTGAATAACACTGCCATCAATCATCAAGGAAGCCAGGGAGCAGTCGGGTAGCTAAGTAGGTTCCTACTCTTTACTGCTGAACTAATGGCTCTTGATAGATTCTGGGAGAGGAGAAATGGATGTCTTTAGTTGTGCACCAACTACTGAGTCCACCAAGTTCCAATGAATGGTTCCAGAAGCGTTGTCCGTCCTGGTTTATCTCAGTGAGTCACAAAACAAAACAAATACATCTAAACGTGTTGTATTTAAGTAGAGAAGAGAACATGGGTAAGGGTGGTGGGGGACGAAAGTGATCAACATGCATGGCTAAATGTTCAAAATTGTCTAAGACAAAATTTCATAATTGTTTGAGAGTAAGATGAAACAGATTCTTAAGCAGACCTTGAATTCCACATGGTGCCATGAAGAAGATTGTCTGGAAGGTGAGGGGGAATCCCATGAAATAATCACTGAGAAGAAAAGAAGTGTCTTATGGGTAGGCCCAGAAGGGGGAATATCAATTACATAAAAGAGGTACTACAGGGTTTTGATAAAGATAATAACTTTCTAAAGTACAACCAAAAGTTAGCGAATCGTGTAGCTGATGATTCAAATACCTAATTCCCCCCCCTCATCACTCTTGCCCTTTGTTAGACAACCAGACTTCTACTTTAGAGAGAATACAATTTTGCACAAATAAAATTTTGAAATTCAAAATCTAATGTGAAATTTGATTAACTGGATGAAATAAATGGATAATAGAGCTTGCATGAAGGAAAGAAGCCCAAGAGTATGAATTAATTTGGAAAAAAAAAGGAAAGTTAGCAGTAGACATTTTGAAAAGAGAGGCTAATGTTTAAAACTAAGATTGTTATTATAGGGATGAATGTGAGCTCTGTGCTTTCTCTTCTGTTCCTGACTCTTAATGGCCAGTATTTCATCTCCAGTTGCATGGTCTATGAAGTCACGAAATATCCCTGTTCTAATATCCGGTGAAAGTTCCCCCAGCTTTCCTGAGATCCCATAGGATATTGATGAGAAAACCAAGTCCATGTCATAAATAAGCCTTCAGATATTTGCATGAATATGGTTAGCAAATGGCTTCATACCAGCTATCATTTCCCTTTTTAGATTAGTTTATAGGGCACAGGAAATGAATTTCCCCCAGAATAGTCTGCTTTTATTGCATAAAAATGACTCTTATTCATAGCAAACAATAACAACATTGTGCTCTCTGTTTTCTTTAAACTAACCAGATAATATTTGTTTGTTTGTTTATTTTCCAAAATGTTGGGATATATGCAACTTGAAAAGTATGATATAAAAACATCAACTATGTACATTTTAAATTATATAATATACAACTCTTTACTTTCTCGCTTTTTTTAAAGTCTTAAAACTTAGCTGGTTTTAAGAACTAGCCCTAATGATTATGTAGTTGGTGTCCTTGTGGGACTCCCAATAACGGGATTCAGGGTGTCTCTGATTCTTTTACCTGAGCTTGGGAACCTTTTCGTCCTACTGGTTTGCCCCATCCTGCCTTGATGATAGGGTTTGTGTCTAGTTTTATTGTATATTTTTAGACCATATTCAGCGGATATCCCTAGGAGGCCTCCTTTTTTTTTTTAAGGGAAAAAGAGAAGGAGTTGATCTCGGGGAAAAATATATATTTGTATATATATAAATTACGTATATATATATATATATATACAAAATAAATGATTTTTTAAAAATAAAAAATTCCCTGCTTTGTTTCTGGTTTTTGCTTGTTTTCATGGCTTTATAAAAGAACCTGAAAACAAGCATCCTCTACCCACACATCACAAGTTCAACTGTCTTCTTTGTGTTGATAAGTTGGGTAAAATGGATTAGCTTGTTTTCTGGATTTGAAAGAAAATGAAATAAAAAAAAAACATGATTGCAGATGTTCATTTACAATACAAAAAGCATGCCCTTTATAAAATCTAAATGTGATCATTTGAATGTTTGCATTATAGAAGACAATTGGGTAAATTTAAACATTCTTGTGACATTAATAAAATATAGATGACTAAGAGGTCAATGTCAGCTATGAGATTTTAATGATCTCATACATGTTATGACTGGGTTGTATTATCAGATGTGACTGATCAAGAAGAAGCAGAGACCTATCTCCAGCAGTCTGTCTGATACTGTAAAATTCAACTGCAGGAAAGGACAGCATCTGTAGGTTCTGGACTGGGAAACAGAGCAGTTGATTGGAAGGCATTATTAAACCCATCTGTATATACCTAGATTTCTCTGCAAGTTAGGAACTCTAAGAAATCATTTTCTGTACCCACATCAAACCACAAGTATATCAGTTGCCATGTGCTCAACATAGTTCTACATCAGAATGTCAGTACCCATGCGTTCAACATTATTCTGCCTCATATCATACAATAAAATCAGATTGTCTGCACCTATGAGCTCTGGGTTTTGTGATTCTTGAATCTTATAACATGTAAAGAATTAGTCAGCACTTAGCAGAATTTGAAAAGTGTGGTGAGTACACACTTCAATCCATGACCTACATATGACAAATTATAAACTCTAGTACTTAAAGTTTCCAAAAAAATAGTCAGAAAATTAAAAACTAATTATTTTACAGGAACTAACTAACTGACACAATATTGGAAGTCAATTCAATTTAACATCATTGGACTTAAAAGATAATTAGAAATGTTAATAAATAGAGTTGAATTGTTTTGTTTTGTTGCTATTTGGGGGCCTGCCACCCAGCTCCCAAATAATTACAAGGAGACTTATTCTTACATATGAATGATAGGCCTTAGCTTGGGTTATTTCTAGTCAGTTTTTCTTAAGTTATCCCATCTACCTTTTCTCTCTGTGATTTTATCATTCTCTAGTCTATATTTCTTTCTTTCCTTCTTTCTTGGTGGCTGGCTGTGCGGCTGCTTGGCTGGTCTCTGTAATCCTCTCTCCTCCTTTTCTCACTCCTCACTCTTCTTTCCTCATATTTATTCTCTCTGCATGCCAGCCCCATCTACTTCTTTCTTCTACTTAGCTGTTAGTTGTTCAGCTCTTTATTAGACCAATCAGGTGTTTTAGGCAGGCAAAGTAACACAGCTTCACAGGTTTAAACAAATGCAACATAAAAAAATTCAGCACATCTATGAATAATTAAACAAATGCTCTACAGCATAAATGAATGTAACACATCTTAAACTATTCCACAGCAAGTAAAAAAAAGAAGTTAAGGTGATGATAAAATGATAAGATAGCAAAAAGAATGTTATCTAAGGGGGGCTGGAGAGACAGCACCTCCTGCTCTTCCAAAGGTCCTGAGTTCAATTCCCAGCAACAACATGGTGGCTCACAACCATCTGTAATGAGATCTGGTGCCCTCTTCTGGCCTGCAGGCAGAGTACTGAGAACACTGTATACTAAATAAATAAATAAATAAATAAATAAATAAATAAATAAATATTTTTTTAAAAAAAGAATGTTATCTAAGTGTAAGAATATACAGATTTTCACAATGGTAAAACTGTGTGATGAGAAGCTTTCATAGCTAACTTGTGATCCAATTAAAATACTGTTAATAACTTGCCTAATCAAAAGTCACTCGTCTAGGACCTGAAGGATGGATCAGTTGGTAAAATGTACTCACACGAGCATGAACCTGAGTTCAGATCCCCAGCACGCACATGAAAGCTGGACCAGAACACATCTATTACACTGCTGCTGAAGGGTTGGATGTGGATCCCTAGAGCGCACTGGCCATTCAGTCGAGCTGAATCTGTGAACTCCAGATCCAGTGAAAGACCTTGTCTGCTATGGGGAGAGAAAGTCTAATTTGGAGGTCTCCATCGGGTCGCTCCCTGAGGAGCTCAGGGAATCCCAGGAACAAGGGGAGGAAAGGTTGTAGGAGTGAGAAAGGATGGAGGACACCAAGAAAACATGACCCACTGAATCAGTTAAGCAGGGCATAGAGACTGAAACACAGACACAGGACCTGCCTGTGTCTACATCAGGTCCTCTGCATATATGCTATGGCTGTTAGCTTGGTGTTTTGTGGGACTATTAACAGTGAGCGTGGGTGTGTCTCTGACTCTTTTGTCTGCTCTTGGGACTCTTTTCCTCCTATTGGGTCCCACCTCAAAAGGAAGGGACTTTGCCTCCTCTCTTGTTTTGTCATGTTTGGTTGTTGTCTCTTGGAGGCCTGATATTTTCTGAGGAAAAAAATGGAAGGGAAGTAGATCTCAGGGAGGGAAGGGTTGGAGGAGAGTTGAGAGGAGTGAAGGGAGGAGAAACAGTGGTGGGGATGTATTCTATGAAGAGACAGTAAGAATCTATTTTCAATTAAAAAAGCTGAAATGAAAGGAGAAAGAAAGACAGTCTCATAAAATAAGGGAGAGCATTGAGAGATATAATGGGTCAACTTCTGACACACACACTCACACACACACACACACACACACATCATTCATCGTCTTTAAATAAAACATGCAAAGTTTCCTTTCCTTCCATGTTGCAAAGCAAGAGTATATTTTCAGGAAATGAGATACCCCTTGGAGGACAGCAGAGAATCATGTGCAAAAAAATCTCCAGAGGCTGAGCTGCAGGAGTCCAGTCAAAGAGAGGGAAAAGGGATTGTATGAGCAAGGAAGATCAAGATCATGATGGGGAAACCCACAGAGACAGTTGACCCAAGCTAGTGAGGGCTCAAGAACTCCGGACCAGCACCTGGGGAGCCTGCATGGAACTGAATTAGACTCTGTGTGTGGATGACACTGTGTGACTTGGTCTGTTTGAGGGGCCTCTGACAGGGGGACCATGATCTACTTACTCATAATTTTAAACTTGGGCCCAGTACATTTCTTAAAATTGTTTTAGAAATTGAACAGTTAGGAAAATGGTTTAGAAAAACTCATTCCTGTTCATCAAAGACAAACGATTACTGTCTAGTACAAGTCGTCCAAGCCCTCCTGTCCTCACTCAACCATTTCTGTGCATGTGTGTCCCTGGAGTCTCGCCACTGTTCTCTTTAAAAGGGGCCTACCGGAATGTTCAGTAGGTGGAGAAAGGGTCCCGTTATGGTGTGTGGGTGGGACCCATTCACAACGGACTGTGTTAACAGTGTCCTAGAGGAATCCTGCCCTTCCTTAGAACTCACTCCGATCAATTTGGTGCTAACCAATATCACAAACCTGAAACATTCCTATTTCAAGAGTTTAAGTGACAAGGGTAGGGAATAGGAAGACCGTGGGTTCTCCAGGACAAGAAGAACGCTTCGGAGTTAGCACGCGATATTGAACAAAGCCACTATAGCAATTAATTGAGCCTGTTAACGTCACAATAGCTGAACAACTTGCCCAGGGCAATACACCTGTGTTTAACAGCACCACAGATGGAAACCTCGGGGAGCTAATTACAAGGCATCTTGACAAGAGGCTCTTAAGTGATGAAGCCTCTTCTGAGATTTCTGCCAACGTAGCCCATATTTTGCCAGTTATAATTTTAAGAAAGGAGGTGCTTCTGTTTGTGGATGGGGAGGCAGGTCCAAGTCTTCTCTTTCAGAGCCATATAAAGCTGCAGGTTATGTTTAAGACCATGTAGTTATAATCTTTTACTTCCATAATTCAAACATTTCGCTGAAAATCAGTCGCATAAAAATTATATGTGTTTTGTGATTTTAAATACAGTGTGTCTCTCAAATGGAAGGTTTTTAATTTCATTTTAAATTTAGCCTTAATTTTAACTTGGTGCTTCTCAAACTCGGTTCTCAATCAGAAACACGGAGGGCTTTTTCTGTTGTTTTGTTGGGTTTTTTAATACTAATTCCTACCTCCTGCTCTTATTAATTCTATTTTTTGCTTTGAGTCTGCAAAGTTCTGCTTCTGAGACACTTCTCTCATGGTTTGGGTGCAGCTGTGGGAATGGTTACTGTTTTCCTCACAACACGTACTTCTACGATGGCTCTTTCATTAAATGGAGAGCCCAGATGATTGCCACGCCCAAGTATGAGGGCCTTTTCTGACTGCTTTTCACGACAATAGAGATAAATTCTAGCTGGTATTTTCTATGGAAAAGGCTGCTGCTGCCAGCTTCCTGAATATTCACCTAAGGTGAAAACCCCTTTAAAGTCAAAATGTCCTTTAATCACTAGGGCCATACAGTAAGTCAGTCAACGATATCTCTGCAAAGGTCTGGTTTATATCACGTTAGTGAGCTTCTGGTGTGAGTGTAGATTGCAAGTGCTCCCTGAATGTTCATAATATTTATATGCTTCTATGGTCCCCAGTGTGTTTTATCACAGGGTAGAATTGACAAAGCAAAAAAAAAAAAAAAAAAGGAAAAACTAAAAAGAAAAAAATACTTTCACCCAGAGAACTTAACAAGGAAAAACTGCCTTATAGAAAACAGATGACAGGACTTGCCAGCCCTTAGAAGCTGTCATCTGGGTCCAGCCCGCGTTGTCTACATGTTTGGAAATGAGTAGAAAAAAGGAAACTACTTCACCAAAGGAGGCCCATTTTGCACCTCAAATTAAAAATTCATGTTTTGAAACTGAAATATGCAAGATGGCTAAGGAGTGGTTGTTTGTTGTTGTTTTTGAAAGATTCTGACACCATACTTAAAGCATACAGAGTTGTAGAAAGGAAAAGCAGTGGAGATAAAATTCTTTCAGCCAGGCGTGGTGCTGCAAGCCTGTGATCCTATGAGGCTGAAGCAAGAGGTCTTGAGTTTGAGGTTAGCCTGGGCTACAAGAGAGACACCCTGGTGTTTGAGGTTAGCCTGGGCTACAGGAAAGACACTCTAGAGTTTGAGGTTAGCCTGGGCTACAAGAGAGACACCCTGGTGTTTGAGGTTAGCCTGAGCTACAGGAAAGACACTCTAGAGTTTGAGGTTAGCCTGGGCTACAAGAGAGACACCCTGGAGTTTGAAGTTAGCCTGGGCTACAGGAGAGACACTCTAGAGTTTGAGGTTAGCCTGGGCTACAAGAGAGACACCCTGGAGTTTGAAGTTAGCCTGGGCTACAGGAGAGACACCCTGTCTCAAGTGGCAGTAGTCGTGATAGTAGGTGTTGAAAATGTTAAGAGTTTTGTGCCAAATTTCACTTTTCTCCTGTTATCTAAAACTTTATCGTGCACAGAAACCCCTTGGGCGATAAGTGACAGTTCCACAAGCCATCTTTGTGTGTGGTTTCACCAAGAAAAATATCTTCAGATTTTTATTCCATTAGGGTTCCTGGATTTTCAAACTTAGGAAATTATTTTCAATTTGAAATTACAAACATATTAACTGTTGTTCATTGATTCAAACCGTATTCCAGTATCTATGAAGAAGCTAAGGGTATAGTTCATTTGATAAAATGTTTACCTACTACGTATGGAGCACTGGGTTTGATGGACACCCATAAATCTGGCATGGTGATAATTCCCTAGAATACCAGCATTTGGAAGGCAAAACTTGAGCATTAGAAGTCAAGGTAATCTTCTGATACAACATGATTTGTGACCAACCTAAGCTACCTAAAAACCTCCTCTCTAAAATAAATAAATAAATAAATAAATAAATAAATAAATAAATAAATGGCTTGGGGAAAGAACTTAGATTTTTTATTAAAGAAGCCTTATATTTTTCAGGAGAAATATCATCTTTAAGTAAACCACTGGGTTTTAGGACATGATAGAGAGCTGAGTGCCTCATACACATAGGGAGACGCAGCAGAGGAAAACATGCGATCCTCTGTGTGTGAAATTGGGATTAGGCAAAACACACTGATCATCTTTTGTCTCAAAAGATGAAGCTCTAACAAATCTAATTAAAACGTGCACTAAAGGAACTACTGACAAATATCAACACTCAAGTGGGTTTGAATGAGATTAAAGTCCTTCCGAGAGGTTCTCCCATGACCTAAATTTGGCTTTTCGACTTGGGGAACAAACTAGAGGAAGAGGGGTGAGAGTCTTTGGGCAAATCAATAAATAGTACTCGAGTATTTCAGACATTCATGCTATGTGATTAACAAGTAAATGTTGAATTTTGGCTTAATTCAGGGAATGGTATTTATTATAAAATTGGTCTTATGTCACCCACTTGGACTTATTTTTGATTATCATCTATTAACATCTAGTTTTGGAAAAAGAAATGAGCTGCTGACATGTACAGACATGTGACTGAGCAACCTCATGGACACCAAGCAGCAAGAGGAGCCACAGTTTGCATCTATCTTTATGGTATGTCATCATGGCCTAGATTCTAGAGACATCAGCAGAACTTTCCTACCACATCAACATTCCTGGGGAACACTGTCATTTTGGTACAGACAACTTCATAAAATCAAAGGAAGAAATACACCTATGTAAATATTTTTGGGACGATTGCAAAGTTAATCGTACATTTTAAAAAATTGTTAATCAGAGAAAATAAATTCTGTATACTTTTAGAGATGAAAGATACATTATAATTCATGGCTTTCTAAAAGTAAAAGCTATTGTGTGTTTAACAGAATAACTGCATTTAATTTTAACCACATACCATTAACATTCCTTGAAAAGAGTAATATTCTCTCATTAAAAAAACAATGAGAAAGTGAAATAATAAAAGATAAAGGAATAAAAATGCACTTTGTATGATGTTAAGTCCTCAACTAATTCATTGTCAAAATAATCAATTAATATTGACCACACCCAAGTATCACTGTCAAGGAGTGTCACAGATAATAACTCAAGAAAAACCTAAGCAGTTATTCAGGGATTAAGAAGTCCAGGATGGAAAGCATTTGGACATCATGGTAGAGATGGCTTTGGTAAGAAGTAGACAAAAGGCCAGAGAACCCTGCTGCCTCCAAACACTGACACAAAGAATATAAATTAACACTTCAGAACTGGATTTCATGGTAGGTGATGTGATATCTTGAATGCCTTTACTTCAGGGAGCAGGAAAACATCAAGTGACAAGATTGAATCCCCAGAGATGCTAGAAAAAAAAAAAAGTTAATCAGAAAAGTGGCTGAGAATCTGCACAGCAAATCTGCAGGGTAGCAGGGTATGAGCTAAGAAGGGTCAATCCTAGGGACAAAAGACACAAAAACACAGGCAGCAAATGAAAAGACATGTCACCCACCACAATCACCTAAGTGGCGGTGTCAGAAACAGACGTTCCAAAATTATATTTCATGTAAGAAAACACACTGCTTTGCTCTGCCCTGAAGAGTTCATGCCCTATCTCACTATTTGGGGGGCAGCAGGGATGGAGATGGGGGCTGGGTTCTCTGAACTGGGGAAGGGTACATGAACTCTGCTCCTGCTTCTCTGTGTATAGATAAAGCCAGATAGACTCCCCTCCACCTTCCCAAGATATCGTGAAAAATACATTGGAATCACATGCTGACTGAGAGTCATAGGTTTTCTGTTGATCTGAAAAGACAGTAAGAGAAAAAGCAGCTTGAGAAGGAAAGGTTTTATTTCACCTTGAGCTTCCCAGTGACAGTCCCCCACCCAGGGAGTCCAAGGTAGGAACTCAAGGCAGGAACCTGGAGAATCGAACTGATCCAAAGACTGTGGAAGAAGCTACTTACTAGCTTGCTTTGTGACATAATCCTGGATCCTCAGCCACCAGGGTGGCACCACCCACGGTGTTCCATGTCCTCCTGCATCAAATACTAATCAGGAAAACGACCCGCGAACACGTTGACAGACCAGCCTACTGGAGGCCATTGCTCACGTGAGATTCACTCGTCCCAACTGACTGGAGTTTGTGTCAGACTGACAAAAACCAATAAGTACACTGAGCAGGTTTGTCCGAATCCACAGAGGTGACTATCTTTGGTGTTTTCTACATTCCATTTATAAAGTTATTAGAGCCTGTCCCACACCTAGCACCTCATCCTCTCTGCAATCAGGCAGTATTAAAGCAGTAACATATAACTTCAGCCTGATGTTTTTTATGATAATTGATGAGGCAAACAAAACCTTTTGACGACTTCCTGACTCTGCTGTAGCACATAATTTTTAACGATCCTTCATAAAGTAAATTTATATTCAGTGAATGAAGTCTTTAAATCATACATAAAACACCGTTCTGGATTCTGACAGTAGCCACAGGTAGATTCCAGAAAAATAGAGTGAATTATATTGTAAAAACATTTCTAAGTACATCGTAACATTGATGGTGATGAAGAATCAGGAGAGTCTGCCTGAGTCTTTACAAAGGGAACACCTTCTAGCCCCAAGTTTATCTTTTCAGCTCCATCGCCTGCATGAAGCTATAGATTCATATATCTGAAGATGCATTAGTTGCAAACCTTCAAGAGTATTCTTTCCACTGAAGACAGTATCTATATTCCAGTACCCAGCACTGGATTAGTTGGAAAAGGCAAATGAAAGGGGGGGGGGGGCAGAATAGAATATAATAGCTTTATATTGCATAAAATAATTCTTCAAGTTATAAGTATTTTTGTGGCTTATCTATTTCCATTTTCCATTTCAACTTACAATTGTGGATATAGTCAAATAAGTAAGAAAGAAGGGCTGATTTAAAATTTAATTAAAATACACAAATTTTAATTTAAGTTATTTAGTTAAATAAAAACCTACCATAGATGATCATATACTCTGATCTCAACCGCTTATGAAACTTTTTCTTCCCAAGCTTGAATATTTGAATAAATTTTAATTTATGGTTGAAATCGTTTATGGGAAATTATTGCCATACATTCAGTTAAGTGTTTGTAATAGTGCCCCAAGTGCTTTGAATATTCCACAAAATGGCCAACGCCTCTGCAGTAAGAGAAATACTGCTTCCACTCACAAGAGACGCAATGCAACGACCTCTGAAGAGCCCTGAACCTTGGTATCATGAGTGTTGCTTATACGCAGTGAGGTAAAAAGCAAAGTGCCTTGTTGTGAGTAATGAAGAGACAAATTTTAGTTTTCTTATTCTTTGTCCTTAGATTGCAAACACTAAGGCCATATCCAAAGCTTTGTGAAATCTTCAGGTTAGTGGCAAATAACTAGCAACTGAGCACTAAGAATAATGGTCTCTTTAGTAATTTCATAAATGATATTAAAATAAAAGTATTTGAATTTAAATGTCTGTTTAAATTGGCAGTGGTCTTAATTATAAGAGTAAAGCAGAAAATTAGAAGCTAATGTTTATTGGGTACTTAAAATATGCTAAGCATGGTTGTATTTTGCATTTTAGATATAATTATCTCTCAAACAAAATTTGCAGAAAGTTAATTAAAATCTATTGGAAGCATTATTGTTGTGTATGAACAATGGGTCAAGTTAAAAGGCACATGAATATTTGTATATAACTTTTGTATCTGTACCTTATGTGTATAGACATTGCTTTTATATCAATACCTATACATTGGTAGCTATAGATTTTGTTCTTTTATAAATATTATATTTACATAAAACTATATATATATGTGTGCAAACGTGAAGAAATTTTATGATTATGCATTCACATATGCTGAGAAATGCATGTAAGCATTCTGGAATATAATCCTAGCAGATTACACACCACTATGGAGGATAGGAAAGAAGAAAATCAAGTTTCCATACTTGAAATACATTATAATGTTATCTAACTAGAAGTGACTTTTCTTTGTTTTATGCTACACTCATTTTAATACTCTGAATTTAACTAAATTCATCCTCTGTCACGTAACTACAATCTTACTTTTCCATCATATTGTAAATCCATTGTCTTGTAAATAATTTTAATTAGGTTGGGTCAGTAACATTTGGAGAGCTACCATCTTGGGTCACTCCAAGCTCCTCAAATTCGAGAGTTTATTTGCATTTATGGTGTGGGACAATGGTCTGTATTCTGTCAATTATATTTTAAATAAATGCTGATTGGCCAGTAGCCAGGTAGGAAGTAGAGGCGGGACAACCAGACAGGAAGTAAAGGTGGGTCAATGAGAACATGAGAATTCTGGGAAGATGGAAATCTTAGTTGGCAGTCCTGACCCAGCCACAGAAGAAGCAAGATGTGACTGTATCGCCGAATAAGGTACTGAGCCACATGGTTAGCATAGACAAGAATAATGGGCTAATATAAGTTATAAGAGTTAATAAGAAGCCTGCACTAATGGGCCAATCCATTTATAACTGTTGTAGAACTCTGTGTGATTTCTTTGGGACTTAACGATTGTGGGAACTGAGCAGGACAGAAACCCCAGCAACGCAGTTTGACTATTGATGCTCAGATTTTTATTGCTTCATAGTATTTGCTAGAGCAGAAGTCAAATGTCAAATAAAATACTTCATATCTTTAGGAAATCAGAAATATTTCTTATAATTCAGAACTTTTTCTTAATTCATGTCCTTCCTCAATATAGCTAAATCAGCCCATCTTGGAATTGGTTTACAGTGTTTGGCACTGAATCTAGGTCACATGTATGCACCATGAGCTCTCGGTCCTCAGCCTTAAGACTGCTCAAACTGACTCTACAAACAAAACCACAAGCCTGAGCCTCAGGATATAGTTAAAGTGTGTGAATTATATAACTGGCCTTTTACAAGACATGTGATAGTTCAAGATACTAAAAAATTGACAAAGAAACTTCTATCTTAGCACAAGAAATATCTCCTAGAATTTTAAAAATAGATCATTTGTAACAGCTTATTTATCAGACCACATCAAAAGCCACATTTTAAATATTTATTGTTTTTAATTCTGTGTAGGCATGTATTCTCTACTTCTATTCTATATACAGGTATGTGTGCATGATCGCAGGTGTCCTTGGAGACCAGAGGTTTTAGATCCTCTGGAGCTTGACTTACAAAGGGTTCTGAATTGTGTGACATGAGTCTGGGAACTGAAATCAGGTCCTTTGCATGAGCAGCAACCCCTAAGTCATCTCTCCAACCCTCAGACCAACTTTTATATTGATTTTATTACATTTTTATTACTTTATTACTATTCATTTTGAAGAAGTGGCTAGGATGGTAGACTTATGATTATTATTTTAGAATCAGGATTTAGGCAGAAGTCAAAACTTACGGAGCTAAGTTTATTGGGTTTTATGTAGTATTTCCAATAGAGTTCACACTTTTTTACTTAAATATGGATATTATTCACTTAGATAAATGAAATTATTTTTCTCATTTTCCAGATTTGCTAGTCATGGGCTCAAAAAAGAATTTCCTTTCTTTTGTATTGGAATAGAAGCTATGATACTTGTGCATTTGGAGCCTGAGATGGCTCCCAGTGCGTAGGAGATGACGAGTTGGGTGGAGAAATGGGTAGATTATCTGGAAAAGAAGTGCTCCTGGGGTCCTTATTAAGGTTGGTGCTGCAAATCAGTGCAAGACAATTGGCAAATAGAGAACCAAGTGCAGGGTTCTTGGGCCTGACAAAGTCCAGAGCTTCGAAAATGAGCATGGGATTGGACTTCCCAGTGGTTTTACTCAGTGGTGCAATTCCAATTGTTTACAGTTTTCCATGAGCCAAACAAAATGCATGGGCAGACATATCCAGCCCAAGACTCAGGGTAGAAACATTTGAATTATGGTATGCTCTCAAAACATTCTTTCTAACCTCTGTCTAGCATTACTGTCCATTAACATGGATTGGTTTTCTTTTTTTAGGGATCTCATGTGAAAGTCTAGGTCTGCGTCTGCTCCCAAAAGAACCATATAATTATTTTAATAACTGTATAATCCACTGAAATAATTATGTGTCTATGAACACAGAAACACAAACTTTGTTCTTGCAGCTAAAGTTGATACAGACGCAGGCACACCTTTGCCACAGATTATGGCTTTAAATATCATCCCTCAACAGAAGAGGTAGGGTCACTTTGAAGAATTGCAAGCTCATCCTAGAACTAGGCTGAGACAAACATGAAAAGGATTATATTGAAATGTCAGAAAAGAAGGGAAAATTTGAAAGGAGGTGTGTAGGATGTGGTTTTATCAGAATTGAAAGGGGTGCATACAGCGAAGCTATATCATAACTTGAAAGGGGTACATATGATGCGGTAATATCATAATTTAAAAGGGGTATGTATGATGGTGTTATGTGAGAATTTAGAAAAATGGCGTGTATGATGGTGTTGTGTCAGAATTTTAAAGGGTGTTATGTATAATGGGTTTAGTCTCAGGAATGCAGAAGCCAACAGTTCTGGAAGTATAAAAAAGTATTTGAGAATTCATACTGACAAATAAATAACTCATCAAGAATTTCAAATAATTTGTGTGATACTCCATCTTCAAGGAGGTAGAGAGTAACGCCACTCTTTTATAGGTTATTCACTCTGAGTCCGTTAAGAGCACAGGATGAAGAGAAGTAGTAAATTAAAATGAAGATAACTGGTATTAGATAACTACACAAGTCAGGTATTCAAGTTCAGCATCATTGCTGTAAATCACCTGACCGTCAAGTACTATATTTTACCCGTGAAAGCCTCCTTCCAAATACTCATATATGAGTCTATTCATGAAAAAAAGATCACGTTTCAACTGAGGAACATTCTACAGAACACCTCATTAGATCCCCTCAGCTTTTCCAAGTCTTGAAAACAAAGAAAGGTTGGTTAACTGTCACAACCAAAGGGTGCCTAAGGAAATGCACTCATTAGATGTGATGTTGTGTTGCCTGGATACTGATATAGGAAAGACTCACTAAGTAAAAGCGAAAGAAATGTAAATAAAACTCATTTATTAACAATGAAGTATCAATATTAGTTCATTATGTCTCAATACGATGTCTGGAAGACGAAAATACTGGGCCTGGAGTGCCCTTGGAAACATCTATACTGTGACCCAAGCCAAATACAGACGCAAAAATAATTCAGCCTGAAGACTTCATATTAAGACATCTGATTTAGGGTATATTTTTTTAAAGTATATTTTTAATGACCAACTTTTAAGGCATATTTAAACTATAATTGGTTAGCATTCCAAACTGTCCATGTATACAAAAACACAGAATTAAAAGTAAATTTCTAATTCAAAAATTTTATACCAAAACATCACTTTGACATATAAATACATGATAAAGTCCACATAGAAGGAATGTGTGTGTGTGTGTGTGTGTTCCCTTGTGCCCTTTATTTCATCTTTGATTAGGGGTGTGTTCTGCGTATCAATACACTGTAAGGCATAAACCATATTTGGCACAACTACGATTAAGTTTAATGAACAGGAAGCTGGACACAGCAGTGTCATTGCGGTTCCACGGAGCTAGGGATAAGGATGCTGAACCTTTGTGTGTGTGTGTGTGTGTGTGTGTGTGTGTGTGTGTGTGTATTCGGGTCAACACACAGCACAGAAAAGAAGAATGGGGTTAAATTAGTCCAAGTGTGCCATGCTATAGCTAGAGAGTGAAACTTCCTTATTTTCCTTTAGGTTTTTATCTTGACTCTCTCGCCTTCTTTTACACACACACACACACACACACACACACTCCTTCTATGTGGTGTCATCTGTCCATGTAAAGGTTTGATGTATAGAGAAGAACCGGGTTCCATCCTTGGAAGACCTAGTGATAATTTTTATTGTAATTAGAATTAACATCAGGAAACCTAGAAGTCATCTGTTATAGACCCTGTTCTTCTAATAAAAAAAAAATGTTGGTTCAACAATTCTCACATCAAAGGCAATGAGAGAAGCTTCATGAAAAACCATTTCATCTCCTAAGCACTCTACACGCATGCCTTGCTAGACGATCCACACTGATGTTTAGTTTAGGGCAGACATTGAACCTGGGAGAATGAGAGTGAGACCTCTGAGCTGGAGACCATCCTAGATTACACTGTAAGATCCCATCTCAAAAACAAACCAATCTACTTCAAATTCACCAAAAAGTATACCTTACTTTCAAAGTATTTTAGTGGTAATCATTATTATTTTATTTAAAGTAAATTACAAAGTAGCTCTGTGCATTCGCTGTAGGAGAGTCTTACTGTGCGTTTGGCAAAACAGAGACTGGAGCAGGCACCGTGGAGAGAAGGGTAACATGAGCTGTGACTCCAAATGGCTTGGGGTGGAATCACAGTTGGAAATGTATGAACAGTGTGCGGGAAAACACGATGGTGTTCTCAGACCCTCTCATCCTGCAGTATGCATAATGGTAGGGTCACATACTCATACACGCACTCTTCACACCTTTCCTGATACATAATTCTACCAAATTCAAACAATTTATTTTCCTACTTTACAGATAATACAATTAGAGCTCTTAAGACAAAAGATTTTGCCAAGTTACTGGGGAACCCATCCGCAGAGCCTTTTCCATGTGATACAGGAAGTTAAATGGGGAGCATTCTCAATGCCTTTTCCATGAGACTCAAGGAGTTAGCAGGGAGATTCTTAAAGCTTTTTCCATGTGACACAGGGAATTAATGGGGAGTCATACTTAAAGCTTTTTACATGAGACATAAGGGGTTAACAGGGAATCATTCTCAGAGCTTTTTCTGTGACACAGGGAGTCTATTCTTCTGGGACTGTAGCCGGGCTGGGTGAGTCATACGGAGTTGGAGGACCAACTTGACTAGGGTGAGTGATTAGTATTTCTGGGTCTCTTACTCACTAAAATATGTAGTCACAGGAATTATGCAGTGAAAGAAGAGAGAAATTTTTGTTTAAGACAATTTTGAATGAAAAATTCTTTAAAATAGCCAAATCCTTTCTGTTGAAAAATCTATTCTTCGCACTAGACATATCTAAATATGAGTAATTCTTCCACAACATCTCAGTCATCTTATTTTTATAATAAATTTTTAACCTTTATGACAAACACATATGGTATAGATAAGTCCTCCCATGTTACACATTATTTTTAACATAACTAAAATTTTATGTGCATCCCTATATATTAGGTGCCATTAATTTTGTGTATTTTTTTACTAGAAATATGCTTTTTCTTTCTTTCTTTTTTTGGTCTTTTGTTTGTTTGGATTTGTCTTTTTTAGGTTTTATTTTTGTTTTGTTTTCAAGACAGGTTTCTCTATGTAACAACCCTGGCATTTGCTTTGTAGACCAGGCTGGCGAACTCACTGAGATCCGCCTGTCTCTGCCTCTCAAGCGCTGGGATTAAAGGCATGCGCCTGCACTATCAGGCTTCATTTGCTTTTCAACACAGGGTTCTCTCCACACCCCTGGCTATCTTGGCACTCACTCTGTAGACCAGGCTGACCTTGAACTCAGAAACCCACCTGCCTCTGCCTCTGCCTCCTGAGTGCTTGAATTAAAGACGCGTGCCATCACACCTGACTTATTAAGATATACTTTAAAGTTACTTCCATATAATACAGAATGTGAAATCAAATAGTACCTACTCTTTAAAATTACCTCCTGCTGACTAAAGTAACACTTTGGGAAATGCACAAGTGAACCACAGGATTTCAGAATGTGGGCAAGTCTGAAGTTAGCTCCTGACATAAAAATAAAGTTTTTAAATTGAATAAATCACATGATGCTATTAAAATAACACCTGAAGCCTATATTAAGAAAATATTACCAATACCATCATATAGTCCTTGCTTTATTTTTTTATTTTTTAATTGGTTTTTATTGAGCTTTACATTTTTCTTCTTGCTTTATTTTTAAAAATGTACTGTATATAGGCCTAATAACTCATTTCACTGGGATTTCAACAAATGGTAACTTTAAAATAGTAAGTATTATTAATAAATATTCATAAAAATATAAAAGCTAAGCCGGGCAGTGGTGGCGCATGCCTTTAATCCCAGCACTCGGGAGGCAGAGGCAGGTGGATCTCTGTGAGTTCGAGGCCAGCCTGGTCTAGAAGAGTTAGTTCCAGGACAGGAACCAAAAAGCTACGGAGAAACCCTGTCTCGAAAATCAATATATATGTATATATATATATATGCTATCATTATTTATTCCACTCCTTAATTTCCTAAGCACTCTTTCACAGACTGCAGGCATACAGAGTCATCCGTAAGTTGATGTATTGCGCCTTAATTGTTCCTCCATTTTTCAGTGTTTACTGGCACAAACATACAGATATATTTTTACTATAAGTATCCTGCAATGTATTTTCACTATAGCCATCAAAATTGTCTTCTTAAATGGCATGTCAGCCATGGCACCCTCTTCAAGCCCCAGTAACTGCGCCCAAAGACATTCTGTTCTCTTGACAGATCCATTCTCACCCTGAGAATTGCGCCATTTCCTTCCCTCTGTCTGCACACCTTACACAAGCTGCCTCTGCTGCTCTCCTGCCTTCGTTCCTTCCCATGCTCTGGGCTATTTATTCTCACCAGGGTTATTTTCTTGGGCCAATTCGAAAACCTATATCCGTATCAGCAAGAACAACTTACATCTTTCTCCCAATGTGACACATAAAACGCCCAGCTGCCTGGCCTCTAGCTTCCTACCACACAGAGTACGCAATGCTAGCCACCTCCTAATCCACTGCGCCCTTCACAGCTTCGTCTGCAACAGTGGAGGACTGAAAAGAATTATGGGGAAGTCTGTAAAGTCAAGGAGGCTCCCAGTGACCAGTGACAGCTAACATCTGAGCCAGAGTTTCTTTCCCATCTTGCACCATGAGCTCTAGCTTGAAGCTGTGTCTGCTTGGGGATGCATTTCTGGTTTGGTTATTGCCTGTGATTTTTTCACACTGCTCCTGTCTGCCCCCTTGTCTAGGATAAAATCTATAGTACCTCCTAATTTCTGACTGCATTTTTTTTTTAACAAACTAAGTCCCCTCATGTACTCTGCTAGAATTATTCTTCTTCAAACCATTGATTTAGTATCATTTCAACAGCTGGGTTCCCAATGCCCTGTGTCCCTTAGGTTGGGAGATTGCAAAACAAAATAAAAAAGCATCCAGTTATCAGGTAAACTGCAGTCTGATTAAACAGACAAGGCATTGAAGCAAACATAAGCACACCAATGTGGAATAAAACAGTCTGGGGTCGTGAAAGAGATCCGTGGACTCATCCTGAGGAGGAGAGACTTCACAGGAGAGCGACACTTAAACCTGATTTGGAGAAGGAGTGAGGTAAAACTAGGCTGAAGGAAAGAAGGACCACATCCCGGCAGCATGATAACATCCCGCAGGCGGTATTCACAGGTGTGACATGTTCATTCTTAAAATAAAAAGAGCTCAAGGATGAAATTCCTGAGCAACTCGATGCAAGTATGAAGATTAATTGGCTAAGCGTTGTAGGGTTAGAATGTTGCTTCTAATCTGTTTTTCAGTCCTTGAAGGAAGAGAAAAAAACAAGGCCTGTGTAGATCATCTGCCGAGCAGATGGTGGTGGGACCGGGCGTGCATCCTCAGATACATTCCTTCGTAGCAGAAACCCTGCTGCTGGAGCAGAGCTTGGGCCTCTGAAAGCAGAGAGCATGGATGTTCTGGAGAGCTTTCCTAGCGACTCCAAACCCGAAACACAGATAAAAAGAAGAAATAACTCGCCCCTACTTAGAACCTTGATTTCATTAAAAGAATGAGGGGGAAACGGATTACTTTTGTCTAGTTAGGGGAGCAGATGCTGTGTTCTCCTCAAAGGAAAAAGGAGGGAAATAAAGGAGGCTTTTTGGTTCTAACTTTTGAGTTACAAAACTGGACTTGTTAAGGGTGGTATGGGTGACCCTCATGAAGACGAATGGTGGCTGCAATGTTCTCTGTAATCATACGCAGAGTAAAATCAAGCAAAGTTATTCACAATAATTTGAAAAATAAAATCCACTGTGTGTGTGTGTGTATATATATATAATCTGAGAATAAAATCCACTGTGTATATATACATATTATATATATATATATATAATCTGCAATAAAATCCACTATATATCATACTAAATGCACAGTTACACACATGAATATATACACTCCCATCAGAAAGTTTGTTTTTAATCCTGATGGATTTGGAAACATAATAGTGCTTACAAGTCTAAGGACATGAGCCACCAGATCACTAACCAGTCTGTGCAGTCCTGTCTCCGTGGCCTTATGCACACTATGGGAATCAAGCAGCGTGACTAACGCACAGGAAACATTCTCTATTTGCCTCTGAGTAGGAACAGATGTTTCACATCCTTTAGAGAGGAAATTGCATTCTACAGAAGAGGACCTCGGTCCCGCCAAATGAATAAGGTAAGAGATTTCAACAGCTCCTGCGGTGCACTGGCGCATAGTTCTCTATTACTGCAATGATGCATTCTGAAACAGACACGTCTTTGAGTTTGGAACATCATAAAAAGCTGAGTCTCCCTACTTCACAACCAGAATCACTTTCAGAGACTGCAAGCTACCTTCTCAGTCCCTGCATGTACGGAAAAGTGGACATGAATATATGCTCCTATGTTCATACATAAGGAGTAGTGGACATGATGTGTGCTCCTATGTCCAAAGATAAGGAAGAGTGGACATGGTGAGTGCTCCCATGTCCATAGATGAGGAAGAGTGGACATGGTGAGTGCTCCCATGTCCATAGATGAGGAAGAGTGGACATGGTGAGTGCTCCCATGTCCATAGATGAGGAAGAGTGAACATGGTGAGTGCTCCCATGTCCATAGATGAGGAAGAGTGGACATGGTGAGTGCTCCCATGTCCATAGATGAGGAAGAGTGGACATGGTGAATGCTCGCTCCTATGTCCACAGATGAGGAAGAGTGGACTTGATGAGTGCTCCCATGTCTATAGATGAGTAAAAGTGGACATGATGAGTGCTCCCATGTCCATAGATAAGGAAGAGTGGACATGGTGAGTGCTCCCATGTCCATAGATGAGGAAGAGTGGACATGGTGAATGCTCACTCCCATGTCCATAGATAAGGAAGAGTGGACTTGGTGAGTGCTCCCATGTCCATAGATGAAGAAGAGTGGATATGATGAATGCTCCCATGTCCACAGATAAGCTTCATTAGCTCAGACTCTGGATAAATGAGATAAAACAGGCTGTGAGATAACTTGCATCCATACAAACATTCTGATGGCAGCTATCAGTTCAATAGTGGTCTCAAGAGTTACATAAAATAAGTGAGAAATCACTTAGATTGAGAATTAAGAGTAATTTATTCCTCATACAACTTTCTTCTCTGTGTTTTTGTGTGATTTCAAAACAGTGTCAAAATATAGTAATATAGGTATAAGAGAATTCCATGTAATAATGGCACTAATATGCCAGTGTGTTTGTCCACACAAATCCCCAAATATCTGTGAAGTGTCTGTCTCAGTTGAATATCCAACATGTAGATATATATTTAATTCCAAACACACAAAGTGAAGGCATTCAAGGGCATACAAGCTGGTAAAGAAAGCCTACAAACTGCCAGGTGGTAGTAGCACATGCCTTTATTCCCAGCACTCAGGAGGCAGAGGCAGGTGAATCTCTGTGAGCCTGAGGCCAGCCTGGTCTACAAAGTGAGTTCCAGGAAGCCAGGGATATTTCACAGAGAAATCCTGTCTCAGGAAAAAAAAAAGAAAAAGAAAAGAAAAGAAAAACAACCCACAAGTAATTAAATTAAAATAATTCATGACTATCTGTGCGAATTTAAACATATATTCTATCTGTCTATGGAATAAAACAATAAAATCCACGCCATTACTATTTTATAACTGAGATTCTAAATCAAATGACTGACACATATTATTTTGATCACAGACTGAATTAGAAACCTTGTGGATAAAAGCTTCCTAAAACCTTATCTGAATTTTATGATTTATACAATCTGTACCTATTATAGTGCCTAGATTGGCAGAGAAAATTCGACAATTATTAAGTAGTGAGCAGAAGAATTTCTCCAGTAGGATTTATACTGTTTAAATATAATATTTTCAAGGAAAGTAAACACTTGCACAGCTTCTTAGATCAAGAAGGAAAAACTGTACATGAAGGATGAGGTAGGACTATGAAAGAGATTGAGATGAGAAAAGGTTCTTTTTATGTGAGAGAGGTTAAGTATAAGACAGAAATTGAGACCCTCGTCCTTAATAACATGGTCTTCCCATGGGTTCTTAAATATCCAGTGAACTTAACATATTCGCAAAGATATTGAATGAGTAGATGTTATCATGTAGAGGAATAAAATTGTGACTCTCAGGATACACCCTGAGTGAGATAGTGGAGTTAAAGCAAAGGACCATAAATTTGGACCATGTAACATGTACTTCAACTATCAAATAGCCTACAAAGAGAGTTTTGATGTCAATAAGTGCATTTATATAAGATTTGAGTGGATAATCAATGAAGAAACTATACAAATACTTTACAGGAAGCTATCACTATACATTAAGACTCAGGTGAACATATCATTTACCAAGATCTGTAGTGTAAAAATTTCACAACCCATGTGGTAAATAAAGACAAGTTGATTAAAGATAACATGATAAAGCTCTTGCTTATTGTCTAAAAACATTAATATTACACTTAGCTACAGCTGACTATGAAATTAAAAAATATTTGAATAGTCTATAAGAATTAAGAAAGTAAACACAATTGATAAAACAGGAGTAATGTGGATTTTTATGGTTCATCCTCTTATCAGCAGAAAAAATATATATTCAAATGCAAAAACACATGAAAAGCCTGTTTTCTTAAATTTTATTCTCTTCATCTAGACAGAGTCAAACAGGAAATGCTGCACGCCATATCATAGTGATTCATTTCTACCTCCTATTCAATCAGGCCAGGGTTTGGTGGAAAGGGAGGTGTCAGATAAAATAGTTTAATTTTAGGAAAAATATTAAAATCTTGCAATATTTTTAAACACGTTAAAATAGGAATACTTTATTAGATGAACTACAGAAGTTCTGGAGTCTATTTTAAATAACCATTAGAAGTCCAAGATGGTTATTTTCTCACGAATCATAAAAACGATAGACGCAAAAGAAATAAAAGAAAGAAAACTAATTTCAGATCAAACTTTTGCATGAAAGACTGCCTATGAAGAGAAATACTGCAGAATGGAAATCTTGCAAATGAAGAGAAGGGAAAGGTTTCCAAAGCGTGACAGGTCAGACAGCAGTAGATATTAGACAGACCAGAAAGCTATTCCTGAAACTGTGTTACAAGGCATTTCAAAACTAACAGGAAGATCCTTCATAATGTCAAATAGAAGAAAGGAATCTTACAAAGGAATCCTAAAAATAAAATAATGTGTTTGGAGAATATTCAATATTTCATTGGGTTTTAGTCCATTTTGATTTACTTATTTGATAATATCAACGTAGTTTCAGTGAACATTTCAGAAATACTAAATTAATTGTTGAAAGCAGCATTTATTCATCATCATATTTGATAGAGAAAAATACTTGAGAAACTACAATTTTTTTATACAAAATAATGAGAGGACATAAGGGTTAGATATTGAACAATGAGCCAATCATGTGACTTCTCAGGAATAAATTAATAAAAAAAATTTAAAAGTGAATTGTCAACATTATCTTCATTTGTAAACCAAGTCTTTTGAATATTCTGGTAATCTAAATTTGAATTACACCCATGCAATCTGGTGCAATCTGTCAACATGATACATACACCACATGTCCTTAATTTAACAGATCCCCACAGATTCCCCACAGAGGGAATGAGGGGTCTGTAAAGAAAAATAATGTTTAATTAATCTGTTAGAATTGTCAAGCTAATATGCATTTAGTGCAGGAACTGATGGATATAGTTTATCTGTATATTTTTTTTTCTTTATTTTTCGAGACAAGGTTTCTCTGTTGCTTTTTTGGTTCCCGTCCTGGAACTAGCTCTTGTAGACCAGGCTGACCTCGAACTCACAGAGATCCGCCTGCCTCTGCCTTCCAAGTGCTGGGATTAAAGACGTGCGCCACCACCGCCCGGCCTGTATATATATATTTGTATTTTCAAAGAATATATAGCAAGGATCAGACCAAGACTGCTTAAATATTGACTCATCCCTGGATTCAGAAGATGCTTTGACATACAGATCTTCCGTAAGGTCTTTTTTCAGGTAGAGAGAAGCCCAAATACTGAGCTTTGCACGCTCTTGAATGCTAATAACTACTCTAGATAGAACAGTACCCAGATATCATAGATACAATCAGAGTGCTATTTCTTGGGTTTTATATTGGAATCCATCCTCCTGCCTTCCTTAGTACCCTGGACTGCCCTAGTCAAATTTTTGGATAAGAAGATTAAGAACAAAAAAGGACAGAGAGGAAGAAAGAGTGGAAGGAGCATGGGGGACAGGAAAACAGGTTTGTCACTTCTCCGGTTCTATCTGCACATCTGTCAGGTAAGCTAGTAAGGAAGTGATTCAGCATGTGGACCCAAATCTTCACAGATACTGCTGCACAATCCTAAAACTCCTCTGGAGAATAAAGCAAAACATTACCAGTGAATATCCTTAAAGTTAACCCTTGACAGGTAGATGAGGGACTAATGAACTTTTTATGGACAATTTATTTGCATTCCTAGAAAAGGTATTTTTATTTCTTTGGGAGAAATCTTTATACATATAACAAGCTCGTTGCATTGGGAAAGACCCAGAGAAATAATCTCAGAATTTTGTAAAATCATTCTTGAAGACAATCAAACAAGATGCTGGTTTTCATAGTAATATTTTTAAAGATTATACACACACCACACACACACACACACACACACATACATGTTATGTATACACATATGTAGCAATACCTAGAACTTAGAGAAATGCAGCGTTCGGGTTAGATTTGTACACTTAAATAAATATTCATAGAAGTAGATAAGAGTTCACCAAGACACAAGCAGAAGCACAAAAGAGGATGGACTCTGCATGAATCTATACATAAGACAGTCTCGACGCTGAACCTGGGAAGTTAAAGAAGTCAGCAAAAATGTGTTCTAACAAGCCATGAAGGTTATGTCATGAGACTTGAAATATAAAAATAAAAGTTTAAAAAGAAAACATAAAGTTGGTAAAGAAAAGAAAGGTACAAATAAGTTAAGAAATATATATAAAAGCCTTTGTCTTCTAGTGTCTACTACTGTGGTAGAACACCGTGATCAAAAGCAACTTGGGAAGGAAAGGGTTTATTTCCTTTTACACTAGCAGTTAAAAGTCCATCATGGGAAGGAGCCAGGGCAGGAACTCTAGCAAGACAGGAAGTGGGTCAGAAGCCATGGGAGAGTGCTACTTACTGACTTGCTCCTCTTAGTTATTCCTCCTTCTTTCTTATATGCCCCAAGGCCATCTGCTTAGGGCTGGCACCACGTACGGGGAGCTGGGCTTTTTCTGAATTAACCATTAATCCAGAAACTGCCCCATAGACTTGCCAACAGGCCAATCTTGTTTCTCAATTCCTGTCTCCTCTTTCTATATGTGTCTAAGCTTTTGTTAAGTTGACAAAGTTTGACCAAGATATCTTCTAATGTCCATATAGTCTACAATCACAAATTTTTTTATAAACATGATCCACCCCAGAGATCATTAGTTTGCATAGATTCAGCCTTAGCCAAAAGTAATATTCCTAAATTATAAGAGGGGTTGCTGAGTTCATGTTAATTCTGCTACCATCTCCAATATCAATGCTAATAAAAACATTGGAAAATAGAATATTACTTCTGTAGCCAAACTCATGTCAACTTTCTCATTATTAAAAAAGAAAATGGACTATTTAGATCTGACTCGGATCAGGCAGAAGCTACTCTCAGCCTTAGCCATAGAAGCCACTCCTTGCAGTAAACAGAGGTAAAAGCCAAGACCTGTGGCTGTACAGATGCTAAAAATAAAGCACAGTTGAGAGAATAGCCCTAAACAAGACATTTACACCACCTCTTTAAGGCTCAGAAAGCATTGTGGAAGAGGGATGGAAAGAATGTAAAAACAGGAGGATAAGAAGAAAATCTGAGCAATACCATCTTCTGAGCAAGACACAGCCATGGCAACCAGAGACTTACAGCTGTCTGTACAGGCACTCCAGTCACAAAACCCTTCCTTGTAATAACTATAAAGGGAGGAAGGGCTTATAAGACCTTATCACATATTGCTGATCTATTGTTTGGTAATGGATTCTGGAAGAGAGGGAGTCAGTACTCAGTTGTATACCCAGTGGTGAGCCAGCCAGGCTCTAATGGTTAGTTCCAAACTCAGCATTCACGGGGACAGCCCTAACTAAACTCAGAGGGACTCTAAACAAAACGAAAGTCGGTAAACAGTGGAAAGACATTTAGCGGGAGGAAGGCACTGCAGGGGTGGGAAAGAAATAGGAGACGCACATGGGAGAGTCACCAGACTATGCAGCATACGTGTACATGGTGTAGGAGTTCCTTCTGTTTGTGTGTTGCTTTCATTGATTAGTGAATAAAGAAACTGCCTTGGCCTAGTTGATAGGGCAGAACTTAGGTAGGCAGGGAAGCAGAACTGAATGCTGGGAGGAAGAAAGGCAGAGTAGGAGAGAGATGCCATGGATCCGTGGTGGAGGTAGATTGTTGAATTTTACCCAGTAAGTCATTGCCACGTGGCGATATACAGATTAATAGAAATGGGTTAAATTAATATAAGAGTTAGTCAATAAGAAGTTAGGGCTAATGGGCCAAGCAATGTTTTAATTAATACAGTTTTTGTGTGATTATTTTGGGGCTAAGATAGCAGGGCAGCTGGGAACTGGGCAGCAGGATGAACAAGCAGGCCCTTCCTGTAACATATATAAAATTGGGAAAGAGCAGAAGGTACAGAAGAGCAAGGAAACAAGTGAGGCTTCGTGAAAGGTTTCCCTTTATTAATCTTGTATGCTGCTCCAGAAATGAGCAGGAAAGATGACTGACTGCACACTTTAAACAAAATCATTTTAGAGGTAAAATGAATACAATAATACCTGCTGATTAATAATCCTAGAACATTAATAACTGAAAGATAACTAAAACTCTCCATCATCACAAGGAAAATATTACCTAATATATCTAGTGTGGAATATAAATTTTGTCAAATTCTGAACGTGAGTAATTCTTAAAGAAGCACACGATACAGTTTTACTGGTAGACATCTTATGATCACAATAAGAAAAAGCAATGATTTACCACATCATTAACCCCTCAAGCCACATATGACAAGCCCCTCTTGTCCACTTAAATTGTAATTACAAGTAATAAATTCAATAAAAGATGGCATTTCTATTCATTGGGTTGAATCTAAACTCTCCATTTCTGTCCCATTTTTTAAAATTGTGATAGTTTTGTATAACCTTTTATATAATTCTTTTAAGACAGGGTTTCTCTGTATAGCTGTGATTGTCCTAGAACTCACTCTGTAGACCAGGCTGTCCTTGAACTCACAGAGATCCGCCTGCCTCCTGCTTCTCAAATGCTGGGCTAAAAGACCTGTGCCACCACTGCCCAGTGTGTTCAGTAGCTTTAGAGCAACTTGAAATTCCATCTTTAGAAGTTTTTATTAAGCTTATATGCTCCCAAGACAAACATATCAATGAGTAAATAGATGAATAAATGTCCACAGTTGTACATACTGGCATTTCTCTTAATAGGCAGATTAAAAAGAATAGAAAATGAAGAATTTTTTTCATTTATTTATTTATTAACATGTGCGTGCCAGTGAGTGAGTGAGTGAATGAGTGTGTACGTGTGCACGTGTGTGTGTATGTGTGTGTGTTCACAAGGGCACACATATGAAGGCTCATGGATGTTGGTTCCACATAAATCCCAATACTAGCACTAGTATTTAGTCTTGTAAATTCCAATACCTTCCTACACCGTGGCGTAGTAGGAAGCATGGTTAGGTCAACATTTCCAATGATATATTCATTGATTTGCATACAGACCGTCTGCTATGGGGCTCTGCAATTGTGCTCTCTAAGTTGGCATGTAGCATTCTACCCTGTAGATCCCAGGAATTTAATTCCATCGTCAGGTTTGTCAGCAAACGCATTTACCCAATAAGCCATCTCACCAGCCAGACTGTTCAAGAAGAAGGCTCCACAGTAACATTTACTAAAAGAAAACCTTTTATTTACAGTTCTTAGAAGGGCCTTAAACACGTATTTTCAAAAATGATATATGTGCTGCGTGGCATGCAATTTCAAGCTTAGCGCAAGGCGAGGGCCATAAAATTTTATGCATAGCCTCGGTTGTTATGGCTTGCTTTAATTTATGTAATTATGTATGAGGTCAATATGGAAAATTAGCCATCATTCAAACTGGTAAACATTCCTGAACAATGTGTCCTTCAGGAATTAGCTAAGAGACTCGCATTTTCAGAAAGTCAAAAGAAAGCAGTCATCAGTTTGGCCCCCAAACGGTTGAGATTGTTTCCTGTTCTACATTACAACTGTGCTGTAGAGATGGTTGAACAGGCAATAAATTATACTAGAATATATCTCTTGCTAACCATCATATGTCAGTATATAAGCACACCTCAGTTTTACAAATCCTTGGGACATAGTAAATCTGAAAGAATTTCCATTTTTAATTTAACATTCTTTCTGAAAGAAATATTTTAAAGACATAAATGTTAGTCTTTCTAAAGTTTCAAAGATTAAAAGGTTGCCTTAAAAAACCAGTGTCTCTGTAGGCAATGGCTACTTTTTACCTTGCAAGATAACTCTTCAATCAAGTTTTGACTTCTTCACTTCTGTTTTTTAAAATTATCTTTGAAAAATGATTTTCTGTGTGTAATAAATGCTTTCCATTCTTTGGTCCTACAAGGAGCTTAGGGACCTTTCATTAGTTACTGAGCCACTAAATTCAAATATTCAAAATTTCAGAAGAGAACAAAAAGCTATTTGGTCTAATTTCTTAATTTCTTTAAAAGTATCCATAGTCATAGATCCATGGGCTGGTTACTTTCATAAACAAATATGTTACCTCAGAGGGATCCTGTTCCATTTGGTTAGGTCAAATTATTAAAATTATATTTCATAGAGAATGCCACATGAAACATTAGAGTGTCCAAATATGGAACCCACAGCAGATGGTCTATATGCTGCTCATTAAATGTATCACTGGTAACATTCATCTATCCGTGTTTTCTAAAACACATGATTCTAGTACATTATTAGGGTTTAGAGAAATACATGCCATTTATTTCTTATTTTATTCATCTCTACTTCCACAGCTAGAACTTTTCCAAACATTTTGAGATATACTCATAATCCTTCCCATTTTATTCTTATTTTCTGTGATTTAGACACAATAACTTTATTTTTTCTGTTACAATAGATTTTTGTAGTCTCTCTTGTATTTACTTCCAAAACACATCTTCTTTTAACTAAAATGACCTTTGTTAAAGAGTGTTAAGGAAGGTTACAATGGCTTAGCTCTTTACATTAAATGATTACATAATGCCAAGGAAAGTTATCATCAGATTTCATCAAAAGCTAACAGTGAAACGATGAGGCTTCAGCTGATGTGCTTTCTGCGGTACTCATAACTGCAGACACGGAGTGCTTAAGGGGAAATGTAAATGAAAATCACTGCAGACTGGGTAGATACCTATCATTTCTGTTAAGATCCTGTCTCAGACAGACAGGAGGACCAATGGAACCGAATCAAGACCCAGATATTAATCCACACACCTAAGAACACCTGATTTTTGACAAAGAAGCAAAAAAATATCAAATGGAAAAAAGAAAACATCTTTAACAAATGATGCTGGCATAACTGGATAGCAACATGTAGAAGAATAAAAATAGACCTATATCTATCACCATGCACAAAACTCATGTCCAAATGGATCAAAGATCTCAACATAAAGCCAGCCACACTGAACCTCGTAGAAGAGAAAGTGGGAAGTACACTTGAATGCATTGGCACAGGGGAACCACTTCCTAAATAGAACCCCAGTAACACAGAAACTGAGAGGAACACTTAATAAATGGGACCTCTTGATTTACTGAAAAGCTTCTGTAAATCAAAGGACACGGTCAACAAAACGAAATGGCAACCTACAGAATGGGGAAAGATTTTCACCAACCCCACATCAGACAAAGGACTGATTTTCAAAATATACAAAGAACTCAAGAAATTGGTCATCAAAAGAACAAATAATCCAATTTAAAAAAATGGAGTACAGACCTAAACAGAGAACTCTTAACAGAGGAATCTAAAATGGCTGAAAGACACTTAAGGAAATGCTAAACATCCTTAGTCATCAGAGAAATGCAAATCTAAACAACTCTGAGATGCCATCTTACACATGTAAGAATGGCTAAGATCAAAAACACTGACGACAACTTATGTTGGAGAGGATGTGGGGTTAAGGGAACACTCCTGCATTGCTGGTGGAAATGTAAGCTGGTACAGCCCCTTTGTATGTCAGTGTGGTGATTTCTCAGAAAATTAGGAAGCAACCTTCCTAAAGACCCAACAATACCATTTTTGGGTATATACCCAAAGCATGCTCAACTGTGCCACAAAAACATGTGCTCAACTATGTTCATAGCAGCATTGTTTGTCATAGCCAGAACCTGGAAACAACCTAAATGCCCTTCGACCAAAGAATGGATGAGGAAAATGTGCTGCATTTACACAATGGAGCACTACACAGTAGAAAAAAATAATGACTTCTTGAAATTTGCAGGCAAATGGATAGATCTAGAAAACATCACATTGAGGGAGGTAACCCAGACCCAGAAATATAAATATGATATGTACTCACTCATAAGTGGCTTTTAGACATAAAACAAACAAAAAAAACAGCTTACAATTACAATCCCAGAGAACCTAGACAACAATGAGGACACTAAGAGAGACATAAATGGATCTAATCTACATGGGAAGTAGAAAAAGACAAGATCTCCTGAGTACATTGTGAGCCTGGGGACCATGGGAGAGGGTTGAAGGGGAGGAGAGAGGAAGAGAGAGGAACAGAGAAAAATGTATAGCTCAATAAAATCATATATATATATTATATATAATATATATAATATATATATATATATATATATATATATATATATATATATATATATATGAGATACCCTATCTAAGGCAACTATGCATGAGGGTGAGGGCTAAGGTGCCATGTACATACTAGGTAGCTGGAACTGACAAGAATGTGGAATGTGCATAAGGATCCCTGCAGTCAACAAGTAGAACAAGCCTGGGAGAGAGGTCAGGTGGACTGCAGAAGCTAAACACTGAAAAGGGTCTGTCTATGTCCTTTGGGTTCACTTCATGTGATCATATTTCCTAGTTGCTGGACCTGGGGATAAAACCTTTGGTATTTTCCCAATTTATAAAAAAATAAAAATGATAAAAATAAAAGAAATAGAGTTTAAAATAAAGCCATGTAAAAATGGGGAAAACAAGATCCTGTTTCAGTAAGTCACCTTCCAGAATGAACTACCAAATTCTACTTGCATTAAAGTCTAAGCAACAGGGATAGGAACTGTACTTGAAACTGTGCCTATATAGCATGTGTGTGGTTCTCGGTGCAATCCTCAAACTGCCAGAAAATGAATAAAACCCACACACATTATTTCATACCTCAACTACAAAGACCACTAGGGTGGCCGCTAATTTCGGTCTCCATAATTATTTAAAATCAACTTTAGCTGAGATTTCCACTATTTACACATGTTTCATAGTTCTAAATAGCTTTGGCAACTTCCCTTTGGGAGCAATGATATGAAAGTCATGTTGATTTTCAAAGCCCTTTTGCTTTGCACAAAGAAATTACATAATTATAGAGAACATCTCAAATCGCATTTCTGGGTTTAAGAGTTTGCTAGTTGCATCACACAGCAAACTGTGGCATTCTTTTTCTTACTCTAGAGCTTTTAAAAAAAAAAGCAGAATCAATCCCTATTTATGAACCAGTAAGAGAAATCAAATAATCACGACATGAGCAGAATGTTTGTATTCCAAGTGCATAACTAAGAAGGGTTGATACACTCTGCTTTCCCAACCACAATCCCATTCCTAGCACAGTACAAAGTAATGCAAGGCAGCATCACTATTATTATTTGCATTTTGTGACATGTGCATTTGAGATGTACATTTATGGTTGAAATGCAGGACCAGTGAGCTTAATGGAGCTTGATTTTAAGCTGGGGTTTCTAATTCCAAGCACAATATAGATAAGGCCAATGGTCTGTGACCTCTAGACTCCAAACCAAGATTCTAGTAGCTTCTGCTTCTGATGTTTTTTCAGATAAATTAGAAGGTCAAAGAGTATGGACAGCCAAGATGGTAAATAAAGTTACATAATAGTCAATATATAATGAAGTTTTCTCCACATGAACACTCAAAAAGTTTCTGAGAAAATTCACAATAGAGTACGCTCACTTCTCCAGCCTTGGACTGAGCGAGCTCCCTAGAGAAATACCTACCTGTCACCCTGGCCCTACTTTCCCACTCCTTGTGAAAATAGTTGGAACAGGAATTGAGATTTCATGTTCCAACTTTTGCAGAGGCTGACTCTTTGGAAGGGACTGGCCTTTTCTGGCCCAGGACCAGGGTTACCATGGAGATTGCCAAGAAATCTTTATTTTATGGAGGAGTTGAAGTGGGAGCATTGAAGTGTAGAGTGCAACAGTGTAATCAAAACAACTTAGAAATAAAAGGGAAAGATTCACAAAAATGTAGAGTTAGATACACACTCATTTACCTAGAGCAAGTTGGCACAGGTTGACTACTTCAGGACAACAGTTTCTTGTCTCCATTTGAAAATCCATGTGTATTTAAAATGTCAGGTTGGGGGGAAACCCTGTAGTCAATGTAAGCATTTCATCAAAAATTTTAGACTTTCTCCCTTTTTAGAAAATAATCCCAAAACAACCCCTAGCAGAGTATCTAGTTGCCTATAATAACTAGATTGTTATCTTGTAAACTCTCATCGAAAGTCAGTTTGACTGAAAATAAACCATTTGACTCTGCCAACATTGCCTTCCCTTTTTCAGGTATCTTTAGAAAATGTATCTTCTTTTATTCTCGCTTCTGCAGGAGGATTGAAAGGGATTGGATAGAAGAAAAACTCATCCATGAAAGCACCTTACTTCATTTCTCCTTCAGTAGTGGCGCCCATATCTGACACCATTCTGTGATGAAGAAACACCATAGAGGACAAGTGACGTAGGCCAACCTACTTTGGTAGCAAATAATTGGGCAGGGCTTAAAGACAATCTGCTTGATAGTTCTACTACCAAGTAGATTTTACTAACTTTATAACCTCTGACAAGATATTAACCAAGTATAGTTGTTATGGTTACTATCATAACGTTGATGATTATGGGAAAGATCATAAGAAATGGAGCACATAGCAGTTATGTAATGAGCTTGGGTGCATACTAACATAGAGGCACATGGACTTTTACTCAGCTCTGATTATTACTGCTCTCTTCACTCAGACACACCCCCTGAGTCTCCTCTCTGGATTCTGAATGTTTTGTTTTGTGTATGCCCAGTCCCTCTTAGATCAGTGCTTCACATCATTTTCGGTTGTCCTAGCAACACGTTTCGATTTTCTACCGCAGTTGCCAAAACAAGCACTTGAACATCTGGAAATCATCCTCCATCACTTTCGCCAGTCGATGCATCGGCCTTAAGTGGTGGTTCCCATACAGACCCCCTGAGATTCCACTGTACCTTTGGATAACAGCTTTCCAATATTCCCTGGCTATGGAAAATTGCTATTCGCTGACTGCATACTTTGGCACCTTCTATACAATTAATAATAACATTTTATAAGTTAATGCTTTAGTACAATGAAGTCAGATTTAAAAATGAAAAACTAAAGAAAGAAAAGAGTACACACACACACACACACATAGAGACTTCAATCTTTCTTAAGGAAGAAACCTACATCCAGATGCAATTTCTTATGCTCACTGATGTTAATAGATGACAGTTGTTGTCATTAGCTGTAAAATGTGATAAAGACGAATCATGGCAGGAATAATAACTTTTAAGAACAAGTCTCCAGTTCAAGACTCAAAGGAAGAAGAACCTGCAGTTTAATGGAACACTCTTCGTTTGTCAAGGCAGCTGATGACTTGTGCTGCCCACACTGCTGCCGTATGTGTTGTTGCTGGAGTTTAGCAAGGGATATGAAATGATCAGAGAGACATCTTTATTGCTACGCAAGTGGCAAGCCTCCAGCACAGCAGAATTCCCCAGTTTCCGTCTTTCCTCATTCTACCAAGAAGAATATAGAATTGTAGCTCCACGCTCTACCTATCAAAGAAATGGCCTCTGAAACCATCAAAAAGAACCGTGATTTTTATGAGAAAATAGTTAATTATACTTGACGGTCAATCCTGTGAACATCTGCTTTTGTGTATGTATTTACCTGGCTCAGGACAAGAATTGAATGTCAGTAAATACTTGACGAATGAATGAATGAGCAGTTCTCACTACCTATTAGTAAAAGAATAGTCATGTTACTGGAATACTCTGATGTGTTTAAGAAGGGATATGTCACTTTTATCTATTTGACAACTCTGAATTTTGCTCCTGCACCTGAGATGCTTCCCCCGTCTGCTTCATGCCTGATTCCTCCCTCGTTCCCCCTCTTATCTGGACCCACACTCTATAAAATTATGTCGCATTCAGTATGACACTGGCCAAGATCCTTTCTGTCACGACGGGAAGTTCTAATGTCTGTACTAATACAGGAGCCACTAGTTACACTATAATTGATATTGTACTTAATTTAAATTAAATTTATATAGCACCATGTTGTCAGTAGGCTATATTTGACATCACGATTCTAGATACCGTCTCAGTTTTTAAACCTCTTTGACATTTGTTATATGGAAGTAGTCTTTTAAAAATAATACACATAGCCATTTTATTCAATTATTATCTATATCTCTATGCTTATTTCTGGTGTTTGAAATATAATCTACCATAGACGGTAGGTTAAACAAGGAAACTTAGTCTGAGGGGTCAGAAATCCCAAATAGGCGTCTCTTGCACATCAAGGAATTGACATTATTTCGGGGAGAATGAGTAAAATACTCATATTCTTGCCATTTCCGGCTTCTAGAAGCTTCAAATATATTCTCTGATGATTCCTTCCCAATGTCAAGGCCTACAAACCAGGAAATCCTACCTCATCCTGCCTCTATAGACCTCACTTTCTTTGACATTATTGTATTCATTTCCAGTCACTGTTGTTAAATGGTAGAAAAGCCTATAAATTCATTCTTATAGCTTTGACATTGAAAGTCTAAAATGGCTTCTATCAGGCTAACATCAAGGTGTAGACATGCCCCTCTGCACACCCTCAAAGATAATCCATGTCTTTCTCTTTTCCAGTTTCACAGAAGAAGCCCAAATTTCTATTGTTCTTGTCACAGAGGAATGGCACCTTGAAATCTCCTTCTGGTTCTGATGTTTTCCTTCTGGGCTGCATCTCTTCCACCTCCTTCCTTTCATTTGCACCCTTGGGCTCACAGGAGGCTGACCAGTTAATCCAGGCTCATCTGGAGGTCAGTTGTTGGCAGCCATGAGTTTGTCAACAGATGTCACCCTCCTTTTCTACATGAGGCAACATGTACACAGATTACAGACAGAGACTAAAAGGTGCAAAGGATTCGTCCATGCCCATCCTAGTGTGTGATTCAGGTTTTGTGTGCTCATGGCCTTCCTAGTTACCATATCCTAAGAGATACGGTTGTCTCTGCCACCTTTTACCAAACTCCTTTTTGCCCAGGCACGGTTGTATATACCTGTAATACAAATACTCAGGAATTGGAGGCAAGAAGTCCGTGAGCTAGAAACCAGTCTAGCAGTTGAAGCAATGGTTCACTCAGCAATGAAAAAACACTTGTTTGGTTTGGTTCCCAACACCGAAATGATGGCTCACAACAGCCTGTAACTCCAGTTTCTTGGATTTAGATGCCCTCTCTAATCTCTGAGGGGACCAGACTTGCATATGGTAAATATACAAACATTCAGACAAAGTACTTCTACATATAAAATAAAAATAAATAAATCTGGGGGGAGTGGGAAGAAGCCAGACTGGACTAGAATAACATCCAGTTTCAATAAAATTTAAACATTTCATGTATTTATTTATTTCAGTTTGTCGAGACAGGGTTTCTTTGTGTTATGGCTCTGGCTGTACTGGAGCTCACTCTGTAGATCAGGCTGACCTCAAACTCATAGAGATCCTCCTTCCTCTGACTCCCGAGTGCTGAGATTAAAGGTATGTATCACCCCTGCCCAGGTAAATTTAAAACTCAATTCCCCCCCCCTCTCACATTCCCTCCCTTTCTCATTCCTTGCATGTGTGTATGTGTGTGTGTGTATGTGTTGTGTGTATGCACATGTCCCTGTATAGACACACAAATGTGTTCAGGTATGTGTTCATATACATACACATAGAGGCCTGAAATTGATGACAAGCATCTTCCTCCTCAAACACTCCATTTTTCTAAATTGAGTCAGGGTCTCATACTGAGCCTGGAGATTATCCAATTCAAGCTAGACTTGCTAACTAGCTTGCCTGGGAGAACTAGCTCTGCCTCCAGAGTGGTGGTGGAATTACACACCACCTTTACACTTTATCTGATGAGCCATCTCCCTAACTCTTTTTTTTTGGGGGGGGGGGTTGAGACAGAGTAAAATCTACTTTTAAAGAAACAATTTCTCACTGCATATTTTGAGAATTAGAGGATTTAAAATATGAAAGAGTACAAAACAATAATTCATATTATACTTTAAGAGACATGAAATTCTTTTTCTCTATTATCCTTTTATAGATCCTTTTCAAATCTTCAGACATTAACTATTGGTTTTCTGGCATATATCCACAGCACTACACTTATGAAGTAATTTGAAAAGGGTCAGGCTACTCTATATTGTTAAAGAGGCTACACTAATGAAATATAAACTTATACAAGCAGGTTATTATCTCAAATTGGTATTTTATATAAAAGACAGTATTTGAATACCTAAAATAAATATTGATGTCTCTCAGATATATTTTTTGCTATTTATCCCTTTAAACTCATAATGTAAAGTTGTAGAAGGATGCTTAAAAGAAATTCCACACTTGCTCAAAATTGAAAAATAGATGGCTATTTATTTAGGAGTAGACTCACAAATCAGAATCCTCTGCTTGAACAGAGAACAGAAACTGAATCCAGTGACCGGAAAGAGAGTGGACGCATGCTCTACATAGGTTTATATAGTATAAGAGGCCACGCCTCTGTGGGCGGGTAACCACTGGCTGTAAGACTTCCTACAGCACCGAGTCATATTTTCTCTTAAAACATCGAAATCAGACAGCAGAACATTCAGCATTAATTCTTACTGGAGGACACAATAAACCTACAATCCAATAAATCACTTAAAATTTACAATGAAGTAGTGGAATTACAGTTGAAGATTTGTTGCTATGGTAACTGAAAAATGGAAAGAAAATGAAAAATTCAGAGGAAGCAATTTGTAATATGATTACAGTTCTAACTGTCTGTATTTGATTCATCATGATGAATGACATGCATGCTATGCTGAAGGAAGTAATCAAACATTCTGCATAGTCTAAAGAAATCAAAACTTTTTTGTATATATATTTTCCTAAATAATGTTTCCAGCATATATGGTTCTCTGAATACAATCCATACTAAAATTATTTGATTCTATTAAATTATTTTTTATTACTTTTTTCTTCTTTATGTTTGTTCCTAGGGCAGTTGTTATGACCAGTTGCTTTTTGAGATGGTGCTTTATTATGTACCCCAGCTGACCTTGCTCTAAAACTTAGAAAGTTTCAGCAATTTTTCTTTCTCCTTGCCCTTCAGAGCTGGGGTTTCAGGCATGGACAGGATATGTGGCTTCTACGTGGGTGCTGGCATCTGAACTCTTGTCCTCACGACTGCGCACCAAATGCTCTTAGCTGCCGAGCCATCTCTTTAGCCCTCAAATGTTTTGGTGATAGTGCATGTTTTAATATGTTTGGAAAGATTTTTCCAAAAGGAGAATTTAGATACGGGCTGTGTGGTCCTAGGGTTAGGAAAGTTGCAATGGTAAAAGAATTTTGAAGTTGAGTACAGCAAGCGCCAGGTTCACGGAGAGACTCTGCCTCTCTCAGTAAATAAGTCTTAAAAATATATGTGCATGGGCTGGAGAGATGGTCCAGTAGTTAAGAGCACTTTCTGCTCTTCCAAAGGACCCAGGTTCAATTCCCAGTACCTACATGACAGCCCATAACTGTATAATCCCAGTTCCAGGGTGTCTGATCTGACACCCTCACACAGATATACGTGCAGGAAGAACACCGATACATGAGAGAGAGAGAGAGAGAGAGAGAGAGAGAGAGAGAGAGAGAGAGAGAGAGAGAGAGAATAAAGAAGTTTAACAACAAGCAAAAAAAAAAAGTTATGCAGAAGAATCTCAAACATTCACTAAAGTACTTTTGAAGAACATTTAAATAAAATATATAAAATGCACAAGAATATATATACATATATATGTATATATATAATTGTGTCTTCAATAATAATCACACAAACATGACCCTGCTATCTGTTTGAAAATGTGATCTCTGGATGGCTTTGCAACCTGACTGAACAGAGTCTACCAAATGCAATTCTCATCTAGACTATTGTCTACCTAAAAAAGTCTGTCATACATACCAGTAAAAAAAGGACTGGAATGTAATGTGCTTTGGATGAAAAAGTAAAAATGTGGGCTAATTTTTCAGTAGGACTAAATGTTTTGTGGTATTCTTATTTCAAGTAAATCTTTGCCAAGGGTTTGTTCAAAATGCCTTGTTCTCTCTGGTATGTCCTGGCTTAAATACAACATTTTTAGCATCAATGGAATGACTAATATTCTAAACTATTTAAAATATGACATATGCATAGGTGATAATTTCTTTCTGATAAATAGAAAACTTTAGGGAGGAATTTAATTTTTAAACATACCTACTCTATGCCTTTGCCTCTCTTTCTCTTCAAGGACAAGTTCATGGCTTACACATTATGATAGTTCTATAATCTGGCTAGCACAATAATCAAACACAATAGATATACAATGAATACTTTCTGGATTTTAATTGCAAGTATTGTAGATAACTGCTCAGTAATGATTAGATGCAGTCCTGAGACTCATCACAATAATTTCTGTAGATAACTGGCACTATAGTAACTAATTATTTGTGGAAAATTATGTTATATTTATATAGGTAGAAAATATCATCATGATGTACAAATTAAACATTTCCAAGTCAAGAATTTATGAACTCTTAATTAAATCAGAGTTTTTTGGTTTGCATAATACCATAATATCACTATAAACATTTCTTAGTATAAAATGATACTAATACAGTATAAAACCTAATAGAACATGCTCATCATTTCATTAATATCCAAGAGATCCTGATGTTGAAAATTAATGTGTAGATAAATTACCTGAGCTGCATTTCAAATATGTGTGATAGTTATTACATCAAGTTAGTTCAGAAGTCAATATATTTGAACATATCTAAATATCTAAGACTTTAATTTGGTCCTTAACTTTGTGGATACATTATTGAAGGCTACCAGAAAACTTTACATAGCCAGTTTTTATAGATACAATGACTTATATTCGAAGTGAATTACATTTAAGCGCTTTCAGATAGTCAAGTACATGTCTCACTTACTGCAGAGGCCCTTCAGCTGGGGGAAGTGTGTTCTTTCTGTAGTCTCTAATTTAGCATGGATGCATTTGGGGTTGAGCATCAGTTTTATTAAAGTGCATCATGAACTTTGACCATATTCATTGTCTGTCATCCTTTCCTGCCCCTCTCTCTTTTCTCACTACCCCTTCCTCCTCTCAAATAGATCCCCTAATAAATTCATGCCATTAGTTTGTATATTCAAGTTATTTTTCTTTCTAGATATGTATCATTTCACTTAACATGGTTGATTTCCAGTTCCATCTAAGTTATTACAAATGACATAATTTTATACTTTATGGCTAAAATATGATGAGACATGCATGAATAAGGAAGAGATAATAATTAAAAAACTCTATTGTACATACATTTTACATTTTCTTTATGCATTCATCTTTTGTTAGACAACAAGATTGATTCTTGCCTATCAGACTTTAATCTTAATATTTCATCCATTTGAACTGGAAATACAATATAGAGTTGTTTTGTTTTGTTTTCCAAGACAAGGTTTTTTTCTGTGAAAGAGCCCTGGAGGTCCTGGAACTTGCTCTGTGGACCAGACTGGCCTTGACTCACAGAGATCCGCCTGCCTCTGCCTCCCAAGTGTTGGAATTAAAGGTGTGTGCTACCATTGCCAGGCGGAGAGATATTTTTAATAGACAGGATTTATATGGTGTGTCTGTCTGTAAGTCATTCGGTCTTATTTCTTGCTTAGAATGTATCAGAGTGAAATTCCAGCAGAACCCTGGAACAAAATGTTCACACATTTACGGTTTGTGAAGACAGGAAATGGGAGAGAATCACGGAGATGGAAGAAGGGCAAACAGCATGTTCTAAAATGTTCTGGACTCAATAACTACCAATACAATGAATCTCAGCTACCTATTCAGGCTGAACGTTTTCACATCTTCCATTTAGCATTATTGTAAAGAGAAATGAAAACTTAAGAACTGGAAGAAATAGGACAATTCTATGGCCTACTCTTCAGACAAGTTCCCACAGCCAGTTAAAATAATGTTTCCTTTCATCTCTCAAATCTTCCTTCTCCTCCCCTCTTCCCTTTGCAGCCTCCACCTTTTCTTGCTAGTTCTATATGATCACTGATGTCACCCTACAAACAAACTGTCAACTTAGTAGATATATTATGTTGTTGGGGAAAATTAGCATCTATAACTCAGAGCTACAGCCTCCAAGAAATAACCAGAAACCTGGATCAAAACTGTAAACCCTAATTTAAAGGGCGCATGTATATCACACACAGAAAATACACATTATGGTCCCAATGATCAAACTCTGTACATAATAAACTCTGTAGTAATACAAAATTAGTCTGACCTAGGTGAAGAAAGTTTACCTAAATACTCTGTAGGCCTTTGGAGTTTAACAATGCTATGCCACATGCTTTGAAGAAAGCCTCTGGGGCCCAGAGAATTTGAGTCACTTCCCCCAAATCACTGAGTGAACCCATGAGAGAGCTGCAATTAGAACGCAGAATTCCTGCATCCCGGTCCAGTTTTAAGTTAGAAGCTTTTCATTAAAATTATTTCAACAATTCATTCATGGCAGAAAGTTGCAGCCTGTTTAGTTGAAGCTCTCATCTCGTTAACTGCATGTTTCCCTCCGTGCCAGCAGAGTCTTAAAATACACCAGAAGGCAGACAGGCCTGGGAGATGATGGAGCCTTCGTATAAACACTCAGCAGATTGCTGGGAATTTTGGTCAGCTTCTTGTTCCTAGTCACTTTCGACTCACTGAAAAAGAGATTGCCAAGCAACAGAGAGGACCTCAGAGATGACTGGTTTTGAGACAAGCTTCCTGAAGAGACACGAATAAAGAAGAAGTAATGAATTTGATAGTTCTCACCATCTAACGGGAAGCTATTCTTTGTTCACAGAAAAAAAGAAAAAAAGCTGAAGTCCAGGTATAAAGCAGGAAAATGTATCATGGAACCCGGAGCCTTTTATCTTATCATCTTTCAGTTCATTTATCTCACTCAGCTGATTGGAATTGACTGCACCCTCTCAAGAGCTCTTCTTGCCATAGACTTAATGCTCTCTAAACCCTCACTCCTGATCCCCACACACCGCTGACTGCACAGGACCTTTAAGAGTTTGTTCAAGGGTGACTTGAATGCTGCTGTTGAAATTTCTTAGAAAGAAAAGACAAATCAAAACATTTAATCACCTACAGCAGGAAAAGGAAGGCAGTTCAGGGAGAGGGATAACAAAGAGGAGCTTGGAAGCACCCATTTGGAAGTCCCTGTAACGATTTGTTTATTAGAAAGCAAATCCCAGTTCCATGGACCAGTTTCCCTGGGGCATGTCTGATATGACAGCCTTGGAATGTATCCTGAAGAACTTTAAATTTTGGGGTTCCCTTTATAATAGAATTGAGGTGACTGCAATGTTCTGATGGGAAATCTGTTGACAAGAGCAGAGCTTCTAGAACAAACTGAAGATCACCTTCCAGAGATGAGCCCAGAGTCTAGCCGAGACGATGAGACACTTTGTCAGCACATTCTAACGGCCCGAAAATATTGGGGGAAATATTTCAAGTACAAATTTCCATATAAGGAGCTCACATTAGAGGAAAAACAATTACTCAGTCTGTACAGTAGAGCAATAAGTAGGAGAGCATGTGGATCAAGTTAGTGCCCTGCAGAGCAGAGCATAAGCAAATACTATAGCAGGCAATGCTGGTAGGCGGTCCAAACTATGAGGGAGAGTCTCAAATACGAACTAAAATGTAAGACGATTAAGAAGATGGCACCAAGAGAGACATACATAGATCTAATCTACATGGGAAGTAGAAAAAGACAAGATCTTCTGAGTAAATTGGGAGCATGAGGACCTTGGGAGAGGGTTGAAGGGGAAGGAAGAGCAGGGAGAAGAGCAGAGAAAAATGTAGAGCTCAATAAAAATCAAAGAAGAGGAGGAGGAAAAGGAGGAGGAGGAGAAGAAGAAGAAAAGAAGGAGAAGAAGAAGGAGGAGGAGGAGGAGGAGGAGGAGGAGGAGGAGGAGGAGGAGGAGGCACCCAAAGCTGGGTATGGAGGTCCATGCCTTTAATCCCATCACTGGGGAGACAGAACTAGGTGGATCTCTGTGAGTTCAAGGTCAGTCTGGTCTACATAGTGAGTTCCAGGACAGTCAGGCCTATGCAGAGCTACTGTCTCAAAATATCAAACCAAAACAAACAAACAAAAGGGAAAGTGGCGACCACACAAAGCTGCAGCATAAGACCCTGGAAAGGCAAAATGTTAATATGGCATCAAAATTCTGAAGAAGTTAAAAATATGCTTTCCTTTTTAGAAAAATGAAACTACATTAACAGGTCATGTATCTCAAATTTTATTTTTTTGATTAAGAACTGGACCTTCTCTTTTTTTCTAACGTAGTGGTTCTCAAGGTAGGGTCAGGGCCCCTGTGTCATTTGGATTACCCTTTCATAGGGGTCCCTAAACCATTAGAAAACACAGATATTTGCATTACAGTTCATAACAATAGCAAAATTACAGTTAGGAAATAGCAAAGAAAATAATCTTATGCTGGGGGGTCATCACAACATGAGGAACTGTATTAAAGGGTGGTAGTGTTAGGAAGGTTGAGAAGCACAGTTCTAGCACATTCCACCAAAAGACCTGAAGGCAGGAACATGAGGCAGCCCAAGTGAGCTGCATATTTACCAAATGTAAGAGGTACACTTTACACGTCAGTTGTATGGAAATATCATATGTTGCACTAATTAAATTTCATTTTTCATCCTCCATTTATCTGAACACAAATATCTGCAATAGAACCTGGAGTGTCTTCATTGGTTCATCTTAGATGAGTTCTATTGCAATTTGCCCTGAATGAAACGTTTCCAATCGTTTTCCCTTTTAATAAACATAGCAGATTCCGAGAATAATGGAAGCATCCTGAGCTATACGACTGTGAACGTCAGAGGCTGGGGATGACTGGGGCAAAGCTGTCCTCTGGAGATGAAAGGGTTTTTACTCTCATGAACTCTCAGCACTTACGGCTGCTGCACAAGATCAAGACAGGCAACAGTCCAGTTTAGATGAAGGAGGGGCTTATGAGTACCGACCCTATCAGAGGAGCTAATGGGCAAGGATGAAGGAGGGGCTTATGAGTACCTATCCTATCAGAGGAGCTAATGGGCAAGGATGAAGGAGGGGCTTATGAACATGCAACCTTTAGAGGAGCTAATGGCAGTTGACGGCTGCTGTGGAAGAAAAGGTTAATTTTCTTTAGGATTATAGTCCATTGCTATACTGACATGCTCCAGTGGATGGATACATATTCATATATGTGTGAAACTCTCACTGGACTCAGTCTGCCTTACTTTTCTAAAAAAAAAAAAGAAAAGAGCATGAAGTTGGAAGGGAAATATGGTGGGGAATTAAAGGAAAGAGTAAAATTGATGGGATGGAAATATGCACATTTGTTACTTTTGTTGTTATTACTATCACTATAATAATAATAACCATCATTTTACAAGATACTATTAGTTGAAAACAAACTATAATCAAATGACAGATATATCTGATAGACATCCTATTAACTATTTGACTATATTATTATAAAGTAAATTATCTTATTATAGTTTTATGTATAAAGAAACCAAGATTCAGGAATGTTAAGAAATTGTCCAAAACTGTGCAAATATAATTTAAAACCCATGAGCCTGAATTTAGTTCATTCACAACTGAATGAATATCAATATTTTCTAATTTTTACAAAAATATTCAACTACTGAATATTCATGAAATAACTGCCATGTGCCTACTGGTTTTATAGAAAGGTATTAATCAGAATTCAGGAAGTTTCCCAAAGAGATGAAGAACAAGCAAAAGAAATTATCTGAAAGACTGAGTGCAAAACAATTCAAAGATTTGCAAAAAGGAAAAAACATGATATAAATTCATATTATAATCTCTATTTCTCAAGACAGTGAATTAGCAGCAATACACTTGACCACTTATTGAACATATAGAGAAATGAAAGAGGTTAATCATTACAGATTAACCAACCAAAAATTATAATGACGTGAGAAAGGATGCCACATAGTATTAATCATAAATAAACACAATATGGTTGTTTACAAAGAGAAAATAAGATTAGTAGCTTTGAAAGTCAATAGGATAATCCTGACATTCTTTAGATTAAAAAAAGACACAGTATTAATAATCAATGGAATATATGAAGCATGGTACAGTAGACAAGTTAGAATCAATTGCCAAATTGGAAGATTCTAAGGTAAATATAAGATCTAAAAAACAACTCATCTTACGGGAGCAGGTGAAATAGACACAAGAGAAGCAATTCTCCACAGATGGCTCATGCAGAGAAAGGTGAGGTAAGTCCTGTGAGACAGAAAAGGAGGAACACTGGGTTCAACTTAGAGAAAATTAGTTGAAAATTCAGTGCACTCTGAAGAGTAGAGGTTTGGAAAAAGAAGACAGGTATGTGTGTGTGTGCATGCATATGTGTATATGTGTGTTTGCATGCATGTGAGTATGTATACACACATGTACAAGAACAAGCACAAGCATAATCACATTGTGAGTGATAACTATGAGTGACTTTTTATTGTGAGGTAAAACATGACAGGAGGGAAGAGCAAAGGGGTCAAGACCATGATCTTGAAACCCACAAAAACCACTAACCTGAGCTAGTGAGAGCTCACTGACTCCAGAATGATAGCAGGGGAACCTGTACAGGATCAAACTAGGCTCACTGAATGTGAGGGACAGTTGTGTGACTTGGGCAGCCTGTGGGGTCACTGACAGTGGAACCAAGATTTATCCCTAGTGCTTGAAGTGCTGTCTTCTAGCATATTCTCTTTGGAAGGATTCCTTGCTCAAAGTAGATATGTGGGGAGGGCCTTAGTCTTGCCTAGAAGTGAAGAGTCAGACTTTGTTGACTCCCCATGGGAAGGCTTACTCTTTCTGAGGATGGGGGGATGGGGTGGGTTTATGGATGGGGTGAGAGGAGGGGAGGAGATAGCTATGTAAAATGAGAAAAATGTACTAAAAATCTTAAGACAAAAAGAAGGTGTGCAAGCTAAGAAGCATGGTCATTACTATCTCTTCAAACTATGTGTCCCATTGAAGAATTAGAAGGCAAACAAATGGACTTACGTTTTGTTTTAAATTTCACTGGCAAGAAGGGGATATACTTATGTGGTGTATACAATATATATCACAATATATATCACAGTTCTGTTGATAGAAAATGGCCACAAGAGTGACAAGAAGATGAATTCAGCTGTCATTGCAGTAACCCAGAGATGGATGATGGGGATTTGAACTGAGAAATGTGTAATAAAGATGAATAAGAGTTATATATGGGAAATATTTAGCAAATTAAATAACAAAGTTGGTGACTGAGTAGAAATTTACTGACTGAATGAAAGAATGAAGTTGCCATTAACTGACATAAAGGCCATGTAAGAAAAGAGCCCAATCTTGGAGGGTAGAGTTTAGAGGAGTTTAGATTGAATTTTTGAGTTGTTTTAGATATAGGAGCTCAAAGTGGTTCTCGGTGGCTAGACATATACTCCGGAGTTCATGTGAAATTTCAGGATTGTCAAAAGAGTTATGAGTTAGCATTACTCACTAGGCAAATCCCTTGAAACTGTGGAAGCTTCCTCATGACCTAAAAAGGCAATATCATGAAAGAACTGATAAAGTAGGAAAAGGGGCTAGGTAAAAGAAAAAGAGGAATCCTTTGAGTGAACAAGAAAACAAAGTTGGGGAGATGAGGAAATGCCTTCAGAGAACTGCATTTTTGAAAATCTGTACTGATCAATGGTATTCATCCAGAAGATAGTTCTTATAAACTGAGGAGAAAGAGGCCATTGGGTCATCATGCATGCTGGTCCTTACTGCACAAGCTTATGTGTATGGGAGGCTACAAAGTCAGAGTTAGTTCAGTGGGAACAACAAGGCAAGAGAGGGATGCAAGACAGAGACAGAAAGCTTGACCACTGTCCCTTGAAAGCAGCTGAGCTCAGAAAGAAGATTGGAATTCTGGGAGATGGATGGACCTGCTCAGAGGCTAGGAGGAAAGACCCAATAACAAGGAGTGTCGAAGAGGTCCTGATTGATACTAGCTGCTCAGGAAGATGGAAAACAAGCACAGTACACAAGAAATCCATAGAATACCTCAAAACAATGTCTAGGATTTGTTTATAGGGAAAGAATTATGTCTCTGGAGCTTTTATCTGTCGTGACTGGGATAAGTACTCTTGGTCTGTACCTCAGTTGAGGCTCCATGGTCCAACTGCAAGACTGTGTCTTATTTCCTGACATTTGCAGTGGAGACAGAAAGGACTTGGAAAGTTGCGAAGCTACAACAATGTCAAGAACAAACTTCTCACACACGGTGGAGGGATCAAGGCTGACTCTCCTTGACAACAATGTCAAGAACAAACTTCTCACACACGGTGGAGGGATCAAGGCTGACTCTCCTTGACAACAATGTCAAGAACAAACTTCTCACACACGGTGGAGGGATCAAGGCTGACTCTCCTTGAGAAGGGACCAAGAGCATGTTTTTCCCATCTAAATACTAAAGCCATAGCTCTGACTGAAGACAATAAGAGATATGAGAAAGAAAACTATGGCACTATCTTCTTCCTAGATGTAATTTTTGAAAGAGTAAACATTTAAGTTTGAACACTACACCAAAATGTTGAAGGGATAAAGTTCTATGAATGTATTTGTACTGTTGTATTATTAATGTTGCTGACATGAATGCTTTCTCCCTAGAAGGCAAGGCGTAGCTAGGAAAGCATTGCTTCGCTAGCTTTCCTCTTATTGAATAAATTTAGTAGAAGATGAATTCGCATTAATTTCATTGGAAGTGTAGCTTATTTAAAGATTAAGACAAGATAAAAGTGCCCCATACAGGTGAGCCTTAAGACAAAGCTCTCTGTTAGAAGAATTGCTCCTCATGTAGATGGGACATGGAATGCTCAGCTCTTCAGAATTGTATGAAACTGAAATAGAAAGACATTTAAAAATAAGGAAATTGTCTGTATCTTTCTGATTATTCTAAATTTAGTGAGTTTTTTTTAAAGTTATAAAACAGTCAGGTTCTGTGGAAAGGACAAGTTAGTAAAGTGTTTGCTATGGAAATGGGAGAACCTGAGTTAGGATAAACAGTACCCACATAAAGATGGGTTGTATTCCTAGGGTAGGGGAGGCAGAGACATGAGGTTTGCCAGCCAGCCCTTCTAGATAATCAGGGAAAGACCCTTTCTCGAAAACAAAACTGAGGGAATGAGAGAGCCAACTCAGCAGATGAAAATTCTTGTCACTCTGTCAGAGGACCCATGTTTGGTTCTCAGGACCCGTGTGGCCACTCACACTACCTATAACTCCACTCCCAAATCTGACACCATGGTTTCGGAGGGCACCACACACATACACATATATGCTGGCAAAATACTCAGACACACAAAATAAAAATAAAACGATAATCTTTGAAAGCTTATATAAAAAATAAAATTGAAGACCAAGAACTCATCTGGTACATCTTGCCTACTTTAATTTGATCTCCAGAACCCACATAAAAGAGGAAGGACACAACTGGCTCCACAAGGTATACACACACGCACACACACGCACACACACGCACGCATACACACTAACAGTAAATTTAAAGTAAGATTGAGAAGCAAACGAAGACACCTAATGTCAGCTTATGGCCTCCACACTCACGTGTGCTTACTTCCAAGTACACATACATGAGCATGTATACACCCATGGAAGAAAATTCAAATAACACAAATTTACAGTAAATTGGCAATATCTCATGGCATATCCAGGTCTCCAGAAATAAATCGCTGAGAATAATACATGTTAGAATGTTAATTAACTCTAAGATGAATTTGTTTTTTTAACCTTGTACAATCTACCCAATCTTACATGGTAGATTAATTACTAAAAATTCTAATCTTCCTCTTACCATTGATGTATCTCTCATATGTAAACATACACTTCTCAAAGTCAAATCCAGAGTCAAAAACAATAGATTAAAATGTCCCCATTCAACCCTAACCTATGTTCCATGAGGCCAAAGACATGAGATTTATCCTTGACATGGAGCAAACTGTATGTTTAAAATGATTTCATACTATCTAGTCAGGTTAGCACAATTCCAGACTCCCTGTCACACCTTCGCAAGACATAACCTACTCTTTCTGTTTTAGTCTATCATCTTGCATTGAATGCATGTTTTGAATGGTCACAATATTGATTCCAGGCTTGAGATAATAGTGTTAGTGCATAAAAAGCAGGAATAGAAGGGGTAACAGATGAACTCACATTTACCTGAAGATAAATCAGAATTACATGAGTCCTCTATATAACAGAATTATTCATCTAACACCATATGGACATTAGGTTTGGTATTATCTTTTCCTCAAATGATGTCAAATTTATAATGGTTTACCCACAAACTTCAGTCCGCCTTACAAATAAAATAAAATAAAATAAAATAAAGAAGCCAAAGTCCCAGAGTTTACACTTCAGTGCATGGAAGCCACAGGCACTATCAATACCAGAGGAAAGATGGCCAAAGACATAATATAGTGCTTCACCAGTGGGACCAAGGTCACCCCCAAAGGTCCGATTCTCACACCACATCCAGCCTTTCCAGATATATTTAAAAAGACTAAGACCTGAAAGCTGTATCAATAACAAGATCTGTAGGTAACTCTTTATGCAATACTAAATCATGGGGGAAACACACACTGCACTGCTCAATACAACGGATTCCCTAAACTCCCATATACAGAGAGAGAAATATTCAGAGTGACACATCACTGTGATTTAGATAATAATTATATTTTGATCACACATATACACACACGCGCGTGCGCACACACACACACATTTCACTCAAGTATTTCATCTACTGCCACAAATCTTTCTAATGTCCTCAATAGTAGAGCATCATAGCGTCACGGTTTACCTAGAACTCAACATTTTCCTGCCCGTTCTTGCATCTTTGTGTGACCATATGACTAAATTCCAGCCATGCATAGATAACCCTACATGTTTCGAAGACATGAAAGATTCCATTTAAGAAATGCGGACCCACAGCGTCTCATCCTCTATCTAAATGCCTAGGACACTGCATGCAATGTTCGGATCTCTAGCAGCCGCCAGGGGCTGTAAAATCAAAGACCGTGCACTAGGGATCAAAGAATGGAGAGAGAAAAAAATTTGAGTGCCCAGCTATTTTCAGAGTACCAGCTTTTCACTCTGCTTGAGAGCTTCTTTTGAATCCGAAAAAAAGATTCTGTTTTACTTATCTTGGTTGAAATTGTGTTTTAATACATGAAGGACTCTAAAATAAATAATAGCAAGTATAGAACACTTTACGAATGTGAATATCTAAAGTGATATATTCATCCTCTGTTGCTTTGGGTCTCATTTGAAATAATGTCATCCAAGCACTGCTGAGTGCCACACCCACATATCTAATGCCTTCTGTCCGTATTCTTACAAGATAAATCACAGTATAACATCATAAAGAAATTCCAAAGACTCCAATACTTAAAAAATGTGCATTTTTTTCTCTTGGTAGTTTGAAGCTGTCTTGGGATCAAGCTTCACTGTAGGTTTGTAGCATGGGTATGGACAATTTCTAGTCCATGGGCCAAATTTGGCCCTTAGACATATTAAATTTGACTTATGCAATGCTTTCTGAAAAATGTTCACTTGGAATGCTTGCAGTGGGCATGCCTATGTCTTCAGCTCTCCCATCGTCCCCTGCTAAGACACGAAACTGTTACATCACTACTCATGTGACAAGCCTAGCTTCTGGCAGCACTGAAGTCCCCAGTACGTGCTCCCTTCTGAGCCCTCTCTCACCGCATCGCTCCTGCAATGTTGAATAAAATGATTCATACTGAGGACTATTCCCTAAGACTAAGCATGCCTAGGGCCAGTAACAAAACTTTGCGTAGCTCCCTAGATGTGACATTTTGATTCGGAAATAAAATTTCACTGTCAATGGCCTAGTATTTTTCTCTTACAGAAAACAAATGTGGAACATTCCAAATCCTCCCTACACCATATACACCAGAGGGAGGAGGTGGATCTTGAAAATGCTGATTTTATCATCTTGGCTCTGATTTTGGTTACACTATACTTTCAACTAAAGTTAGCCTAAATCTCAAACCCTTTCTCTTAGTTTCTAACAAGCTTTTAAAATCCAATGTTGTTTTTTTGTTTTGTTTTGTTTTTTTGGTTTTTTTGTTTTTTTTTTTTTTGTTTTTTTTTTTTTTTTTGATTTTTCGAGACAGGGTTTCTCTGTGGTTTTGGAGCCTGTCCTGGAACTAGCTCTGTAGACCAGGCTGATCTCGAACCAATGTTTAAACTTTCTTGATAGGGCAGCTCTATTTTGGCCAGAAGAGTGTCTAAGACTTTATTTACTCATCTCAGTCTCTACACATGCTCCTGTCAGACGGACGCTGCGCTGACATTTTATATCCCAGTCCAAAAGAAGACAGCCATACCTTATACTAACAAAAGAAAAGGCTACGTGTGTATTATATACGCAATGCCAGCTTTCTATAGCACACATTGGAGAGAACACAAAAGAAATACCACAATCCATGTTACTCACATCAACCACTGAAATCTGTATGCTCTTGACATGCAAGCCTTAGACTTCTCCTTAATATTAAAGCATTGCCTACATTTACTCCTCCTCAGAGTCAAAAGTTACATGGGATTACTGGGTTCTGACAGGAGAAACGGAGTATAACAAGTGTCCACACGGTAGCAGTGCACACCCAAGCATTCAGAGAAAGTGAGTTGAGCTTAAACTAAGTGGCTCTGCCCACACTTCATTACTGAGTCACAAATATCATCCTTCCTTACACACACTCTTTTCTGCAACTGATTTTGATCACATCTATCTGATTTACTATCCAGAATGTCTAGGAGAATTTGTTTTCTGTTTCGGGGTTTAAGTTTCTTTGCTATTTAATGACACTAGGGGCAGAAGAGTTTAGTTCCGAGGCAAAAACTTTTTTGAACCAACTTTATAGTCTTAATTCCCACAAATAAATATTAGAGAGAGGATAAACCTTTACTTTTTCAGTAACACCTACAGAATAAGCAGAACGGCATAGGAGAGGCCTTTAGCATACGGCCTACCATACAAGGCTTTCTCATTTCTTACATCTTCCATCTACGCCCGTGTCCATTAGCTGCCACACTTCACAAAAACTGATCACATAACTTTAAGATAAGTCAGAAATGAGGTCTTCCGTACAGACATTTTAAAGCTGACCAGCTAGCTGGGTAGGGGAGGGAGCAGATTCCTGATAGTCAGACGTGTTACTGCTCTCCTAATGATTGTCCTCCTCTCTCCTAACTTCTCTGTCCCTACACTGACAAGCAACACATCCTTCTCACGGTATCATGAAGAAACATGGTAAGATTCACCTTTTAATAAATTCTCTCACTTTTCGGAACAGAGAAACTGACTTTAAAAGTTTCCAGATTTTAGAAAAGGGCCCCCTCTATGGGACTCTGACAGACTTGAAACTAACCTCTAGAAGCTTCTTTTCCCCTCCTCACAGTTTTCCAGAACCAACAGTTTCTAAACGTTTTCAGAGGAAAAATCCAGGGAAGAAGGAGACAAATGTACAGAGAAGGGGGAGAAAACACATGAGAAAGACAGTAACAGACAGGATTAACAAGTGTGCTAAGTTAAAAGATCGAAATCAGTACTAGCAGTGGCTCAGATCTATGCTGGCCTATTGCAAATGAGAATATGTCTGTATAGGGCGTTTCGATCCTCCGAAGTTAAGGATTTGAGAATCAATGGAGCCATTCGTTTTGGGATGTTTTGTCTTTTATAATATTATATAGCAGCCATGCCATCTTGCTTAACAACATGGCCCAAGGAAGATATGCCTTAAAAGGAAGGAAAGGGAAAAAGGAATGAGCAGAGGGAGGGAGAGAAGAAGGAAGGAAGCAAGGGTCTAAGGGAAATGTCCTTATCAATACTCTGTGTAAAATTAGTTATATATAAGGCATGCTGATTTCCTACCTTCAGTCATTCCTCCCCACCCCCCACTCCCACCCCTGGGAACCACACTGTCCCGATAACCAAGCCAGCAGGGTGGGAAAACACAGCAGTTTTAAGAAATCTGGCTTCTATCAGCCTCTGTCATGGAGAAATAAACTTGACTCTCTCTCAGTAAGCAAACACGGTTTTAAGATCACAAATGAAAACGTCGGCAGGGAAGGATGAGGCTGTAGGAAGAAAGGAATGAGGAGCAAAGACAAAGAAAATTCCGAGCTATCAGAGTGCCGCAGAGGTTCTTCTAAACAAAGACTTTCCACGAAGCTGCTAAGTTCGCACAGGAAAGACTCCACCCTGCCCAGCTTCGGCAGCGGCTCTCCCTGTTCAGAAAGCGCCAGCCCTCACGACTGCCTCTCACTAAACGTGCCTTCGGGGCTCCGTTTTAAGCACTCTTAAAACGTTTTCTTTACTCCCACATTCAGACAAAAATACTGATCTGATTCTGCCTCTTCCCGGACGGCAGAAGCCCACTCTGCCAGGGCAGGCACCGAAGTTCCCGAGTCAAGCTGTTTCCCAGGTGCAATCCCACCGCCCCTTTCTCAAACTTCAAACCCGGTCTCCTCTCCAAGCTCTTCCTTCGCTTAACATCCCATCGAGTTCCCAAACCAAGCCATAAACACCGTAAGCAAAGCAAAAGGCAAACTCACCATTCTCTTGTTCCTGGGCTTTTATTGAGACACGGTGCCCTAATAAAACAGTGAGAATGAGGAGAGGTCTTGCTACCACCCAGTGTGCCATCATGCCTAAATTTGAGACATGTGGGTCCTCCGGGGAACGAAGAGTAGATACTGAGGTCACCGTAGCACCATGAATTCCGCTGAGGGCTCTTCTTCAGCACCAGCCCCCAGGCCGCCTCAGCCTGTTTCAGCACCAACTCCGGCACAGTCTGCGAAAACTTTTTTCAAGCGATGCAGCTTTAAATAGGAAGAATGCTGCCTCCACGTCTTTTCCTGCCCCTTTCAGCTTGTTCAGGCTCATAACCATCCAGTGTCTGCCAAGCAACCGTCTGATTGATGGTAAACAACCAAATCAGAACGCGCGCTTCTGCGACTTGGGTTTTTACTCCTTCTTGTAGATTTTAAGTGCCGATGGAGCCAAACAGAGACAAAGTTTTATTTCTTTCTGTTGAGCGTGTGTGTGTGGTTTTCTGTTTCTTTCTTCTTCTTCTTTTTTTTTAAGAAAGCCTATTAGAAGGAGTCTGATCCTCCCCTCCCTACCCTCCCCCCAGACACACACCCACTGACTTTTCCAGAGACTCTAAAAAGGCTTTAGGGAGGATGTAGAGTCTTTTAGGGAGATTGTTTTTATTTTCTTTAGCGTTTAGGTATTTAGAATTATCTTCGCCACCAGAAGCCTTTAAAAGGTCATATTTAAAACCCTTTCTTTTGTCTACAGAGGAAGAATTCTTGTCTCATCTCTCCTTCTGTTCCCTTTCTCATGTCCTCAGAGGGTTTCTAAGGAAGAGAGGCAGGATAGAATAACTGTAAAATGAACTTGAGATACTCTGCATTAAGTTACAGCCACATCTCTTAAGAAGCAATATCTATACATTTTCCTTGTCCCAGAACATTTTATTATGTTAGAAAAAGGAAAGTCTACTAAGGATTGTGTCGGCTCAGGAAAACACATTGCTTCTGGATGCAGAAAGGGTGGGTTCCAGCATCAGATCCGCCACTCGCCAATTTCGTGAATCTATACATAGTCCTTACCTCTGTGCACTCCAATTTTCTTGTTGGGAAAAGGGCTTTGCCCTGGCCAAGGCGCAGGGTCTGGCGACACTAAAATGAGTAATATGCTATTAACTGCGTTCCAAATTGCAAAGAGCTACAAAAACGTGGAGGGTGCTGTTATTAACCCTAAACCAGCTTTCCATGGGGCACGGTGATCCCAGATGCCCGTTCCTCTTGAGAGCAAAAGCCATTAATGTCGTGCCCTATTCAAGCTTGACAAGGTCTAAATGCTTTCTGTGCATTTAAAACAGCCTAATATATTTAATACCGGGAGTCCCCCAAGGATCAGGAGTTTGTCCCATACCATGTGCGTGACTAAAATGTTAACGATTTTTCATCACTGATGAGATACCTTGAGCCACACTGAGCTCTGGAGATAGGATGGCTTTGGTAGTTTGAATGCAATTGTCTCCTATAAGATCGTAGGGAGGTCATTATAAGGAGGTGTGGCTTTGTTGGAGTAGGTGTGGCCTTGTTAGAAGAAGTGTGTCACTGTGGAGGTGGGCTTTGAGGTCTCATATATACTCAAGCCACGCCCAGTCTCAAGCCACGCCCAGTGTTTCGGCGTGTTCATTTCCTGTGGCTGGCTGATCAAAGATGTGGAATTCTCTGCTCTGTCTCCAGCACCATGTCCCAGCATGCTGCTAATGTTCTAAATGTCTGAACTTTAATCCAGCCAATTAAATGTCTTTCTTTAGAAGAGCTGCTGTGGTCATGGTGTCTCTTCATAGCAATAGAAACCCTACCTAAGACAATGGCACATTAGAAACAAAGGCCACATCCATCATCTACAAGAACCATATGTAAGTGAAGAAAAACTATGTCTACCTGAAACAAAAAAAAAAATACAAACCAGTTATATAACTATGTGTGGAATGTATTAAAACCAAAATAAATTAAAAAAAAGAAATTGTCTCTAATTAGAATATGGAGGTGGGCTTGATTTACTATTTAATTTCCTTAATAAAAGAAATCCAGGAGGCTTCAGTTTGAGAGGTGCAGGCATACTCTGGACAAGTTCAAAGAGAAGCTTTCTGTCTCTGCACAGTGACTTCCCTTACCTACATAGCTGTTCCCATGTTGGGTTGCTCCCACTTAATAAATGGACTAAATGAAGAACAAAAATCAAACGTCTAAGTCTTTGAACAATATCTGAGAAAAAAAAACATGATGTCAAGGTGTCAGTACTTTTTATTTTTGGTTTTTCGAGACAGGGTTTCTTTGTATAACTTTGGAGCCTGTCCTGGAAGTAGCTCTTGTAGACCAGGCTGGTCTCGAACTCACAGAGATTCACCTGCCTCTGCCTCCCGAGTGCTGGGATTAAAGGTGTGCGCCACCACCTGGTGTCAATACTCTTCGTAATCCCTCATCCAGGAAATTTCTTTCTGCAACAGATGGAGATCACTTCAGAAAACCATAACCAATTATAATGCAGAATTGTGTAACCGAGTCGCATTGGCCACATCTACAAAACAACTTGTGAACCCAAGACTCAGAGAACATTGAGAAAGACAGGTAGAAAGAGTCAAAGAAGCAAGGAGTTTGCTGTGAGACTATGTCTCCTACTAATAATGTCAGAAGTTACCCCTGTAAAGTCACCACCATGACTGCCTACCCATGAACTGACCAAGGACAACACCAACAGACATGGCAAAGTAGAGAGAGGAAAGACCAGGAGGCCTCAATGTGGCACAGATAACTACAGGCAATTAAGGAATGCTGAACAAGGGAGAAATAGCCTTCCCCATGGAGGAGAATACCAATTGGTTATCCAATACCAAATATTCATTCCTGGAAATACGCAGGCAAGTAACATGATACAGGCTGGGCAGGTGGCATTTATGCACTCAGAAATAGATACGTCTTTCTGTGTGTACATATTTGCATGCAACTACAATTTTTTTTTTTTTTTTTTTTTTTTTTTTTTTTTTTTGGTTTTTCGAGACAGGGTTTCTCTGTGGTTTTTGGAGCCTGTCCTGGAACTAGCTCTTGTAGACCAGGCTGGTCTCGAACTCATAGCGATCCGCCTACCTCTGCCTCCCGAGTGCTGGGATTAAAGGCGTGCGCCACCACCGCCCGGCAACTACAATTAATGAAAAAATAGGCCATGAATTTGAAAAAGGAAGGGCAGATAAGAGGGATTGGAGGGAAGAAAGGGAAGAGAGAAATGATGCATTTATACTATAATCTGGAAAAGCAAAAAAAAAATTTGTTAAATGGGATCTTGTTAAATCAATGGGAGAGACAGAGAAATAAATAAATACAGGAAAAATGTAGTCTTCTCTGAGATTGCCAGTTTTCTTCTATGATGAGACCATTTTAGATATGAACATTATCCTGGTACCAAAAGCAGCTCAACTTTTGGGGTATCTTGCAATCTCCACTGAAGTACTGAGATAACAGATGTTTGTGGAGAATCTACAACTCTTAGAAACTACATCCACGCTGAAAGTTCAAAGATGATAAGGTAAGATTACAGGATCTGGAGCAGAGTGAGCAAATCTCATCCTCGGTGTCTGTTCCTGTCATCGTCCACTTGCTGTGACAACAGTTATTCTGTGATTATTGATCTAGATATTTGCTGTAGGAAGGCCGGCCGCTTGTGATTACCCGCCTACTGGGGCGTGGCCTCTGATATTCTGCGTCTGCCCTTTTTTCTCCTTCCCCTTGCTTCTTTTCGCCAATTGTTCATTCGGATTATTTGGATTTGATCTCCATCCACCGTTCAAGCAGAGAATCCTGATTTTTAAGTTTAGCCCTAAATAAATAACTATCTATCTCTCAGTTCTGAGCTAGTGGGACTTCTTTTAAGCATCCATTCACCGCTTCATCTGGCGGGATTACTGCGACAGATATTTTAAGTGTGGACACAACTTTCACAGGGGAAATTGAAAACACAATGTAACCCTCTCCCAGACCCCTGTAGCTTCTACTGTCTCTTTGCATCCCACTAGAAGTCTGTGATAAGACCATAGGAAACATTTCCCTGAGAACTAAGATAAAACAGTGTCTGCATTACAGTTTTCCATGATCTTCTGCCCTTTGTTGCCATGAAGCCATAAATAGTGAATTTTTTTTTCCAGCTAGAACTTTTCTTCCATGTTTGTCATTGGGTCCCACACGACAACGTGGAAAAGTCTAGAATGGACACAGGTGTCAGCAGATGTACCAGCTTAACAGATATAGTTGAATTCCTGAAATTAAGTGTCGTTATTTTTTTAGTCTTTAGAGAAGTACAGAATGAGCTCTAGCCATTGCTGCTGGAGCAGGGCTGTCAGATTTCAGGCTCAGTCCTCATGAGGCATGCCAGCAATCCAGCACTGCAAGTAGTTGAGTGAGTCTCTAGCAGATTTCATAAGAATCCTAAAATCTTGCTATTGATTTTCAAACTCTATATAAAAGCTATGTTTAACAGGAGTTTACTTGATCAAGTTTGCCTAACTAGTACATGTAAGCTTCTAGTTGTGTGGTGGTTAACACTCAAGTGGCTATTACCATTTCTTCCCGGCTCGTCCAAGACCTACCTGACACCATGTTTCCATCTCAGGGAAATAACACATGTGAGCATTCTTTCAGAGATAACCTCTCCCTTTCTGTTCTTCTCTTCCCTTCGATTTATATTTGGACATTATGTCCTTTCCGTCATTTGCTAACCTGATGGTTAATCTTTGATGTCAACAAACCACATATAGACTCAAACTCAAACAACTTGGGCCTTTCTCTCTTTTGCTAATTTGATGGTTGATCCTCGATGTCAACATGACTACATCTAGAGTCAAACCCAAAGAGTTTGGGCAAGCCTGTCCTCACAGGTCCACACTTTCTTGATTACATTATTTAAGGTGGGAAGACTCATTCACATATTCAGCCCCACATTCTGGCGACAACCCACATGAAAGGGTGTGAAGGAGATTTTTGCTTTTTGCCTTTTGCCTTTACTGCCCCTGACAACTTCATCTATTTCATTGCCAAGGCATCTCTTTGCTAGAATTAGAACCAGTTTCACTGAGGTTCCAACATAGACTGAAGACCAGCAGCTCTCCAGAAATTCTCTGGAACTCTAGACCCAGAATGGAATTGCTGAGCCATCTAGCATCCAGACTAAGGGACTGAACAAAAACTGGACTCCTGGCCCTTCTACCATGGGACTTGCTAGACCACAACCTATAAGCCATTCTATTATCTCTCCCCCTTCCCCACAGATGTATATGTGTGAATATGTATATATACATATATTCATTCTTCTATCAGTTCTGTTTTTCTGGAGAACCCTAGCATAGCATTTCTTCCTCTATTTAGTACATTTCCGGGATCCTGTTCCCCTATCAATTACTCATATCTTATCTTCTGTGCTTGTGTATGTATGCATGTCTGGGTTGTATAAATGAGTTTGCATACGCCTGCGCATATGTGTGATGCTGGACATCTTCATCTTCCTCTGTCACTTTCTACCTTAGGACAGGGTCTCTGACTCTACTTGAAGTTCACTGATGGACTAGAGTGACTGATCCCCAGGCCCTGGAATCCTGTCTCCACCTTCCGTCACTGGGACGATAATGATGTCTGACTTTTCACATGGGAGCCTGGGATCCAAAATCAAGTCCTCATTCTTGTGAAGCAACTACTTTAACCACTGAGCTATTTCTCCAGCCCCTATAGCTTATCTTTGAAAGTCCTTAGTGAGGTTTCTCATAATCTCTCTTCTTTTGCATTTACTTCTTTAGCACCCAATCAAGATTATACCTCTGTATCAAGATGCCAACACCAGTACTAGACTATGGATTGCATTTTCAAAGTGATCAACAACTCTCTCTACTAGGATATATAATATATATATGCTTATTATTATACTTATTTAGAATGAATATATATGTATGATATTGCAAAGGAAATTTATCAGACTGGCTTATACAAGAAAACGTGGGGAGTCTAGCATTTGCTGTTTGTGTTTAAGAAAAACTGAGAGCCCAATAGCTACTCAGCCCATGAGGGTGGATCAGCAATCCCAATCCGTCACTGAAGGCTTGGAGGAGAGATGGAGAGTCTACCGCAAAGCTGAAGAAACTGGTTCTGATATTAATGAAGGATGTTACATCAGTAACAGCAACACAAGAAGGCCAGCAGGTAAAGCAGCATGTTTTCCTGGATCTCTTTATCTCTGACCACTGACAACAGGTACTGCACTCTCTAGAAAAGGATCTCCCTTCTCAGTTAATCCGTCCAGGAAATACCCTCACAGATAGGCCCTGCATATCAATTAGTTGATCCTAGATCCCATCAAGTTGACAATCCAAGATTAACCATCAAAGTTGCATTCTTTTGACTAATCCCACAACTCTTTAGGGAAACTATTTAAGGGGGTGGGCAGGGTGATTGGGTTCGTGGTTTCAGTTAATCATGGCTGAGAAGACCTGGAGCAACTCACTTCACAGAAGTAGCAGAAGATAGTAGAACCTGGCCACAGTATAGACGACCAGGAAATAGAGAGTGGCACAGATAAGTCCAAGGACTTGATCCCAATACCCTTTTTCTGTTGGGAGCAGTGAGACCCCAGATCCTGAATTTCTTGTAAACAACTTGTTTTCCCCTGATCTGAGTGCCTACAGCTGCTCTGAGCACGAGACCTTCAGGAGTTCCTAATGGCAGGAGAGTGGTTTCTGGTGGGTTTGGCTGGGGCAAGGCTATCTCTATATAATCTGCTGACCCTGAACACAATAAAGGGGGCATTCTTGGGGAATTCAAGGATGACCCGTGTCGCTGTCTCTCTGTCTGTGTGTGTTTGTGTATTTTAACCTCCAGCCCCTTGCCCGAAGCTCGTGAACTGGGTGCCAGCGCACAGAGCGCAGACACGGGGGCGCGGTGCGCGGCATTTTTCCTCCGGTGAGTCTCCACCTCCCAAAGTTTGTAAGCCTCCCAAAATCATGCACCAGCTGGGAAATGAGCATTCAAGAGATGAACCTGCAGAGAGCAGTTCAGACTTAGCCCTATGATGCTTGATGTTTTGATTATTCCCGTCCCCTCTTTTTGAAACCCTTTTCTCTTTCTGTGTCCATTTCACTAGTCCAATTTCCTTTGGAACCCTGGTGTGAGAAGCCCTTCTGTTTATGTGTTGCTTTTATTGGTTAATAAATAAAGAAACTTCTTTGGCCTGTGATAGAGTAGAATTGAGCTAGGTGGGAAAACTAAACTGAATGCTGGGAGAAAGAAGGCAGAGTTAAGAGAAGCCATATAGCTTCTGCAGGGGACAGACGAGCTGAAATTTTGCTGGTAGGCCACGACCTCATGGTGATGCACAGATTAATGGAGATTGGTTAAGTTATGATGTAAGAGCTAGCCAATAAGATGCTAGCACTAATAGACCAAGCAATGATTTAAATAATATAGTTTTATGAGTGGTGATTTTGAGTCTGAGTGGCAGGGAACAAACAAGCGGCCTCTTACAACAGAACCCCCTAACAAAAGGAGGTCAATGTTTTCAATTGTGTCTGTCCCACCGTCATTTCCTTCTCCTTGTTCACCGAATTTAGCAACTCTTGGTTCCTTTTAGCTTGATTTACATGCTGAGGTTCAGCCAAGACTCTCCTGAGAGGGCTGGAATTACAGATATGCATGAATACACCTGGGTAAAGTATTTAATTAATTGACTTAGGATCTGGAGAGCTGGTTCTGCAGGTAAAAGCATTTGCTGTTCTTGTAGAGGATCAGATATGGACTCCTGCATCTACACTGTTGAATAACTCACAACCACTGGAAACTCCAGCTCCACGGCATCCAGTGCTCTCCTCTGGCTTCCACAGCCATCCACACTCACTAGGAAATACTCACACACAGACATAGGCACATACCCATAGATACAAATAAAATTAAATGACTTGTGTTTATCCTGAAAAATAGTGGGTTTCTTTATTGCACTTACACACATACACACACGAAATTTATACTTTTTGTACTTTGCTCATTTTGGCTCTAACCATCTTCCCTTATCCCCACTACATCCTCTCACTGGTCCCCTTTTTACCTCCAAAGAGTCCCCCTTTTTTCTTTCTTTTCACACACATACATATAAATCAAGGCTCCATATATGAAAGAAATTGCGATACTTGTCATTCTATTCGGTCTCCCACTGTTCTGTAGGGGGGACCTACAGTCCATTATAGAACTTTAATCTACTCACCCACTAAAAATGGCAGAAACGTGGATTCCATAAGGACAACACTTCTACTAGTAGATCATGAAGCCAGATATGTAGATAATGAAGCCAGCAAAGCCTAATTAAGGCCTCCTTGACCAGCTATGCTCCTCTGTCGTGACACAGACTGACTCGTTTGTAGAGATTCCGATACCACACTGTATTTATCTGTGTCTTCTACCACATTAAAGGCTCCCAAGGACATTTGTTGGTTAATTATTCCCAGTAGTTATTTGTTGAAGACATATCATTTGGTACAGAATAAAATAAGTGGTTTATGACAAGGGGAGAAGTGACAGTGAGCATAAATAAAGATGCTCACAAGATGTCAACTCCAGATTACTGGGAAAAAGATAGAAATATCTATACTAACAAGGAAGAAGACTTGGTAATGGAGAAGAAAGAGAACACGTCACTTCTTAGGCACACCTGTACATACAAACACTTTGAAACGGCAACATGGGATTTGAACAGAAAAACATTATTTTATCAGTGTAGTGTCATCGGTGCCACTGTAAAAAATAATAAGCATGGTAATAATATGATTAGCATTATTAAATACCATGTAAGCACTACATGTGTATTAACTAAGTTAATCTTCACATTAAACATGTGGAGATAGAACTGTAAGTGCTTGCTTTCCAGGTGATGAAGGAAATTGAGGTTCACAGAAGTTAAATCACTTGGATCAGTTAACATGCCAGGGCAGTACTGGATCGAGGTCTGAAGCCCTGGTGGCAGTGTTCTGGCAGAGGCTTAAAATTCAAAGCCATTGTGCAAAGTTTATCTCATTATCTTAAATTGTGTCACTAATTTTTTGAAACATGTGGCAATAGTGTAAAATTCAGATTGTCTGCCTAATAACTGTAATTTTTTAAAAATTACATCTGGTTCATTTGTGTATGTGTGTATGTATATGTGCACATGCATGCATGCATACGTGTGTACATTCTAATGTCATGACACAGATGTGAATTTCAGAGGGTAAGAAATAGATAGTGATGGTCCATTTTCAGTGTTAGAGAACATCAGAGGTTCAGATAAGAAGGGGATTCTGGGACCTCTCTTCTCAGGTCCAGTCTTGAAAAAAAACAGGCATGTCTTGCAGTCAAGGGATTTTAAAAACCAGTATCTTTCACCCAATCAGTACGCCAGCCATTTCTGCATGTTCTCTATGCTGCCAATCTTTCTGTATATTAAAATCTGCTTCATTTTTTATAATCGCTTGAGTTTGGTAATATCTCATTTTCAACAAGTAAAAGCTTGCAAAAGTCAGTTCTCTCCTACAGTATAAATAAATCTTGGGGATCAAATTAAGGTTATACAGCTTACTAGTATGCGTCTTTACCTGCTGAGCTATTGACGGTACCATGAGATCTTTTCAAGTAAGTAAACACAAGTGTTAATATACGTATAATATATTTATTATAAAAGTTATTGACATTCATACTTCATAAATATGTTACTTTTGTCTAAATACCCATACTAAAAATGTCTTTATATATTTACACAATTTGGGATCTTTTTATATTAGAAGATTATGAATTCCTACTACATGACTTTTCTATTTAATAGGCAATTATAATTTAGCTGAGTAATATTTTAAGAAAATTTTGATATTTTACATTTAAAAAATATATGATTATCTTCTAAGGCAATAAACACTCATGTTTAGAACTTATGGAGAGTTCTCCAGGTCAAAGTTATAAACATAATAATATAATAATAAACAGCGCTGGTGATTATGGCACAGTACTCCACAAGTACTATTCGAGTTCAAACATCCCTGCAACTCAAAATAATACAGACCTTATGACCGTTCCCGTTTGTTACTGAGATTCAGAGCAAGTAAGTGCCATGTAGCCATTTTCTCCGAATTACAACAATCCTTCCTGGACAGAGGCCTTGATAGTCATGGAAAATGATAGGATTCATGAAGCAAGAAAAACTCACAAACATAAGAAAGGCCTGAAATTTACAAGATCCACAAGGCCCCTCCCCCAAATCACATTACCCACCAAGTTAGATACGTGGCGTTTTCTTTGGTCTGTCCTCAGTGACACCTACTGAGACAGATAGTTGTTTATATATCCCCAGGAAAATGTCAGCAACATAATAACTTTTTTTCAGAGTTTTCCTAAGGCAAATAATGATTCTCAAATATAACTTTCCTAAGTCTTAGCATTTCTTGCACTCTCTTTGATAATTTAAAAGTTATCCAAATTTTAGTAATTGGGAAAAAGCTTCAAAAATTCCATGAAGATGCAGCAGTTATAAATATGACCCTGAAGCCAAAAAGACAGTGCAAACAATCATGCAACTGCCTACCAGATGGATGGACCTAAGAAAACCATGTCTTCTATTTGACTCAACCTCTTCATCTGTAAAATAGAGATCATAATACCATGTAACTCTCAGGGTTGTTATGAGAATTCAATGAGTTGTTAGTTGTAAAGATTTTAGAAGTTATCTAGCATAAAAATAATCATATTACTGCTGGTATAATAAAAAGCTTGTTGTCAGACTGTTAAATTTACTTAAAAATAAAAACCACAGTAACTCGACAATTTAATCACACCACATTCTCCACTTGTCCTGCCCTTTGGTATTGTGTTTATTAGCGGTTGTTTATGCAGAACAGAGGTCATAGTTTAATGTACACAGTTCTTTAGATTCTGACAAATGTGTGAGATCGAAATCATGATCACAAACTGCAGGATTTTATGTTTGCCTCTCCCAGCTCCTCGATGTGGAGCCAGTGTTCCCTGTCATGTAAGCCCTGGCAGACTGACCTGACTTGTTTTCTATGGCTTCACTGTTCTACAATGCTAGATAAATAGATTCATTCTAGTCTCCGTCTTCTGTGTCTGGTTCAAAGGCTCACCCATGTTGACCTATCCGTAGCTTACTTTTAACTTTTGGTATTCATTTAAAGTGGTTTTTCTTTTTCATTTTTAAGCCATGAATCCACTAGTTACTTTTAAGTCTAATAAGTTTGAGGCAAGGATGATTGTTGGTACTGGAAGAGACAATTCTCAGTAGCTAAAATAAGAGTCATGAGTCAGGGCTTCCCCAGGGGAAACTTTGTAAAAGGCAAGGCTAGGTACAGGCTACAAAGGAAAAATTGTCTAGAAGTTCACTGAGACCAAAAGTCATTTCTACCCAACAAGCATGCCAACCTGCATGTCTGCTGTAAGGAAGTTCAAGTACTAAAAGTTTCAAGATGGTTTTTACAGAAGGCGTCATTCAGCCCATCAAGGCCTTACATTCATTGTGGTGGCCAGGGGTCTGGAAATGGGTCTTTTCTTGATAGAGAGAGGGCAGTAGAGAACAGGGAAGCCATGTGACATATTTCACCCTGTTTTATAAGTCTATTGGTATTTCTTAATTTCGTTTTATAGGTTATAATTGTGTTAGGGTTTGAATAAAAGGAGTTATCCCATCTATCAGTGTGACAGACAGTTTTTGAGTAAAATAATGCATCATCTGTTCTCCCTCTCTTAGGTGGAGTATGGCACAGGGGACATAAAGAGTAGATATTGGTCTTGATTAATATAAAACAGTAGAGATACCTGCTCAGAACCCCATGGGCACAAATCTTTACACACATGCTTAAATCATTGGTAAAAAGCTACACTACATTATTGAATTAAAATATATGACATATTTAAACTACAATTTTTCTTTAAATATCTTCAAATATCTTTAAATATCTTCATGTAATCCCTGAGTTCACAAATGTATGTTAAAGCAAACTTCAACCGTCATAATGGAAGCTAGAAATTATAAATGGAAACGTAGTTACTATGTAGCTAGGCTTTCCCAATGTTCTAAACACCACAAGACTGCTCCCTTATCAATTATACCATCTTGACACCAGACGCATTCAGTATATCTGCCACAATTGTTATTTAATTAATACAGGATATATGCATATACTAAATAAATTCTCCTGCAAAAGAGTTGTTAAAAAAAGTTTGTGAGCTTAATTTTAAGTATTAAATTGTCAATTATTGTGTCTTCATAGGCCTGAATCCTCCTTGGCAGCTAAAACTAAAAGTCAAACCCCATTGTGATCACTTCCTATGAAAAGACAATGTATATTCCTAGCTCATAGGAAATCCCAGCACAGGTTTCGTTCACCAGTAGGAAAAGTACTGTTTTATTTTCCAGGATGAGTGGCATGCTCTCCTAAGATTTGAAGGAGCACATGTGTCTGCTGGGCTGAGATTATGACTTTTGTTTGCTCTGAAATGGATGTGGTCATAAGTATTATTGTCTGCGTGGGATTTTATACATGTCCTCTGGATTCTCTTCCAGTGGTGTGCTTACCTCCCTTATTCAGGAACAAAAGGAATCTTTAAAACTGTTTCTAGAAGATCTGACATCTCTTTTCGCACATAAAAATACAAAGCATAGACAACGGAATGGTTCTTAGAACACCAGGTCATTTCTTGTTAACCTACTGAAATTCAATCTATATTTATTTGTCTGAAAGAAAGATGTTTTATTAGTTCATGTTCTCTAGTCAATCCCCAAAGCCCATCAGTTCATGGAGCTATAATATATTTTGTTTCCTACACAAATTGTGGGCATTCCTAAATTTTTAAGAATCTGTTGAAATCTCCTGAAACACTTCTGCTATGTGGAACAAGAAAATTCCAAGTAGCGAGACAAATTAAGAAGTTACTGCATTCCTGAGAAATGAGCATTCATGACTGCACACTTGTCTAAAATGTGTCTTGCTCATCTTAATGTCTTAACCCAACTTAAGAATGAAACGGATTCCAATTTCGAAGTTGTGTGCCAGTCGATGTAAGGCACAATTGCTAAGAAAGCACCTTTGAGATATAGATATGTACAGGGCAGAGTCCCAGACCCATGCTGCATTGGGTGGTGAGCCAACCACTGACATCTGTATTACATACAGTACAGGGAAGTACACAAAACATTGGAAGAATAAGGATAAAATCTCGAAAGGGATATTCATTTTGGTGGAATTTAAGCAGAACTTTAGGAAGTACATTAAACCAGCAAATTCTGGCTGAATGGTGATTAAAGAAAATTAAGGTAGCATAAAAAAATTACTAGCCAAGCAGAGTTAAGTCACCAGTCCCTCAGCCAAATGAAAAACCAAAATACCAAATAAAATTCCTAAAATTATAAGATTACATATGATGTGAAGAGTTACCAAGAATATCTTAGAAATCCAGTTTGCAGTAACACCAGCCTTGAGAGCAGTTTTATCTCATAATGGTTTAGTCAGTATGCCAAAACAACTTCTATAATGATTATTGTATTTTGGAACTTCTAAAATTATTTCATTATTCAGGCTGCTGAACTGAAATCTCCACAGTGTCATGCCATTGGGGAGACAGAAAAATACTTGAATAATATCCCCACATTTTTATTCTTGTAGAAAAAAATAAACGTTTTTACAACTCTGTTTGGTTTTGTTGCAGAACCATACCCACAGCTTTCCTTCCGAAAAAAAAGAAGACATGGTTCAAGTAAAACTGTGGTTGAACGAGCAACCATGTGTAGATCGGAAGTCTGTTTTTCACACAGTGACGTCATCCCATTTCCCGGGCTCTCTCTGCCATCTTCTCAGCAGCTGAAGTCAATCAATGTATCAGAGAGAAGTGAAACACACACACACATGTGGGTCCCTTCTAATTTCATCTAGGAAGTTTCTACTTCAAATACAGTTCCAACACAAAATATTAAAGAGATGAGTATAGCAAATTCTAATTTTATATGAGAACAAATGGAGTGAAAATCCACATTTTGTTAAGAAATCTCCACGAAGACTATTGTTCATGGAAAATGTGAGGTCTGAACTCTTTAATTAGGAAGGCCTCAGAGTTCCCAGGAGCCCCGTTCCTTCTTTGTAAAATAGGATAGCAAGGTAAAAGCATTTTGTACTTCCAAAATTTCTACAAAAAAAAATTCATGAATACTTTTTTTTTTTTTTTTTTTGGTTTTTTGAGACAGGATTTCTCTGTGTAGCTTTGGTGTCTGTCCTGGAACTTGCTCTGTAGACCAGGCTGGCATCAAACTCACAGAGATCCTCCTGCCTCTGCCTCCCAAGTGCTAGGATTAAAACTTAAATTGCAGGTTATTATTATTTATCAATATGTAATACAAATAATTCAAGAAAGAGTTATTCATTTATTGCTGAAGAATACAGATTCTGAAATTATTTTTAACCAAACAATGTGCCTATCCCAGGTTAAAGGAGGAGGTTAGTGAGGGATACAATGTTTGTTGATTTGGCAGGTCCTGCCAAACTCCCCAGTTTAAACTCAGCGTTGACTTAGTGACATCGAAAGTAACAGAGGAAGAATAGTGACAGAGACTCTCAGAGGCTACTGGGCAAGGCAAATTTTACTGTTTCTTAAATATCATACACAGAATCAAACTATTATTTTACTATTTATGACTCTAAGGACTCCAAATAACATTACTATTAGAACTTTTTGATTTTGTAGTTTAAAAATGTCTGTTACAATGCCTCTAGATTGATGTCAAAGACAATTTTCACAACAATGTCCCATTGTTTTTTCCCAACCACACGAGTCACAGGCACATTATACAGATAATTAACATTTGATTAAGAGATATTAAATCGCTTGCAAACATTATACTAGTGAGCCACTCAGAACACAGTCCCATACCTGACTTCTGTTTCTTCCTCTACATCACAGTCAGAATAAATACACTTGGATGCTACCAAATATTTTATGAGGAAAGGAAACAAGGTAAGTTTGTGAGATTTTTAATTTTTTTCTTTTTTTTTAATTATTTTACTTTTACTTAAAATAGATTTTTTTTTCACATAAAATATTCTATTTACAGTCTCTCCTCCCTCTGATCCTCTCACTTCTTCCTCCAGCTCCACCCCTTTCTGTCTCTCATTAGAAAATAGAGCGTCATCTAAAGGATAATAACATGATAAAATATAAGATAAAATAAAAGCTAACGTATTGGACTTGGACAAAATAAACATTCAGAAGAAAAAGAGTCCAAGACAAAGAACATGAGAGACCCACTCATTTGTACACTCAGGAATCCCATAAAAACACTCAACAGAAGACCTGTAGGGTAACTGTATGCGTGGGTGTGTGGGTGTGTGGATTTGGGGGGGTGTGCATAATATATAGCATACATATATATTACAGATAATATATTTTTATGAACATTTTTTTTAAAAAAGAAGTAACAGCCTTGATATGACATTATGAGACAAGGAACATCCAAAGACACTGTTCAGTTTCTTTGCTGTTGGCCTTCTACTTCTGGATTTGTAGCCTAAGCCATCACTTACAAGTGACAATCAGTTGGAAATTGCTTCTAGGTTAAGCATAGGGGCATGAGTCTTGCAGACCTGTGCAGGCCCTGTGCATGGTCCCTCAGTCTCTGTGAGTTCATAGTCCATTGATTTTAGAAGTTCTTGTTCTCCATCATCTCTGCCTCTAACATTCTTTCTACCTTCTCTTCCCCAGGGTCCCCTGAGCCCTGAGGGGAGGAATTTGATAGGGAGATTTTCTCTTTTTTAACTATTTGTTTGTATGAAGCCAGAATTTTTCAGACACTTTAATCATAACAACAAATGGCAGTAGATTGAATCAGAAGCAAGTATAAAAATTCTATTGTATCCTATTAAATCAAACATTAAAGAAATTATTTTTAAAATGTAATGTTTCTCTTCTAATAAAATATTAGTTTCATAAAACAATATTGCTGTGGAAACTCCCTTAGCCAATAGCCTTTAAGATACTAGGCCCACTTTGGGTGTGGTCTCATGTACTATGAATGCAGACAAAAAGCATGTGCAGATCTCTTAGCTGCTGGATTCAGTTCCAGTTCCCAGGGGTCACAGAGGACTTCAGATCACTACTTGTTCTGTGAGTTTATCCCCAGATAAATAAACCTTTGTTATACTCCATTCCAGACTACTGTGGAACTTTTTTGTCCACCAACAAATTGGCATGTACCATCTGGGACATAGATTCACAAAACTCCTAAAAAAAAAAAAAAAAAAAAAAAGCTTAAGAAAAAATAAGAGGGCTTTTAGATCCACAAAAATGGGAGCCAAGTGCAGGTTTTTGGTAGCCACATTCTTTCAGATAGGTTTTGTTTGCTGGCTTCTTTAAAAACTGGCTTCCAGGTTTGTGTTGGCATCATGGGATGGCTCTGGCTCTTTCAGGAGGTTCTGTTATAAGCATATAAATGGGATTTGTGAGCAGAGTACTACAAGTTGCTTAATTGTGACATAGACCCACTGCACCCCTTTAGCTGGGGTGGTGAGCATGGCTAGCAGAGCTGGCAGTGAACATATCTCCAACATGTTGGACTGGGTGGAACCAAAAGGCAAAGCAGCCTTAGTTCTATCCACATGGCTTAGCATTTTAAGAGGCACTCCTGGTCAGAAAATGACTACAGATACACAATAAAGACAGATTCAGACAGAAAAGACCTCTAAATTAGTCACAGTGTGTTTTTAAAAAAATGTGCATAGGTTTGGGAGAAAGAAGAAAAAGAATATAGACAGTTATTAAAATAAATAGTTTTAAAAATAAAACAAAGTCTTTGAAAAGACAGTAAAAGTAAAATAAAAGAGTACAGACAGTTATAGATTAAAGGAGTTAAAAAAAAAGCCACATAGAGATGAAATAAACACAGAGAGTCTGGATTATGCATATTATTGTGTTTTCTTTAAATTTTTTGACTGCAGAAAGACATTTGGTTCTGGGGGCTGTTAAATTAAACTAACATAAAGGCATGTTGACTTCAAAATTTGGATCTAATGTTATTTTGCTTTGGAAAAAAAGGTTCTGCTTTTGTGTCCACAGAAAAGGAGAATCTGTGGATCCTTTCTAGGCTAATGTTGTTTGATGGAACAAAACCCCTTGAATGGTCTTTGTGAACCCTAAAAATTACTTTGCCCAACAAACAGCAGAAAGCAGTTTGCTGAAAACAATGCCCAAATTCCCAAAATAATTGTTTATAAATGTTTGCTTTCATTTAAAGGAGGCTGAAATATAAGTAATTAAGTGATTAATGGTTAGAGTCAATTTCAAAGAAAAGAAACAAGATATGGGGATATGATATGATATGGAGATGAATATTTTGCATTGGTATGGATCTTGATTATTGATACATATTTAAGGTTGATTTTGTTATACTGTGTATATGTATTTATGATTTTATTAAGATATTGTGTTTGTGCAGTTCATTTAAAAAGGTAATGTATAATTAAGAAGTATAGACTAATATGTAGTCATTTATAATAGTCAAACTTGTAGTCATTCCAGTTAGATTTTCTAGACGTACAGAGATATATTTCAGATAGCTAGGTAATCTTCAAACACTTCAAAGAACTAAAGAATATGGTATTTAAACACCTTAAGATTCTCTTGATGTGAGACATGATTGCTCCTAGCAGCACCAATCTATTTTTGAGAGAATGTTGGGCACAGAAGATACCTCACTTGGAACTTGTTTTCTTCTTGGAAAAACTAGCCTTTGGACAAAGAATTGCCCCTGCCCCAACCACTGACAAAATGCATGGTGTCCAGACTGGACAAGCAGGATACAAGCAAAAAGACTGCCAAACCTTGCCAAGACAAGGTAAGATGGTTTTTCAAATTTTCTTGCCTCTGAAAAATGGTTTGTCAGTTACTCTAGGCCTTAGCCAAAGTTGGTTGCCCCAACGTTGCAACAGAAATCCTAACTAATACAAGAAGCTACACCCGTAAAGTCTCATCAGTGTGACAGCAAAATGAGCTGAAGAAGGACAATGACCACAGATATGCCAAAGTGATGAGAAAGGCCGAGGCCTCAACACACACACACAAATACACGCAACTAAGAAATGCTGAAAGCTTAAGAAATAGTCTTCCCAGGGAAAATCATCCTAATTGGTTATCTAATACCAGAGGGTCATCCCTGCTAACATATATAGAGGTAACATTATATGAACTGAGCAGGTTTTGTACTTATATATTTACGAGTATGTATATGTATACATACACAAATGTATATGCAACAACAATTAATTTAAAAAGAGGCAATGAACTTGAAAATATCAGGATGTTTTATATAGAGTGTTTGAAGAAAGAAAAGGGAGAAGCTTTGTATTTATAAGTTTAAAGAAATAAAAAAATAATTAAAAGTAAAATTGAAAAGGTATCATTTCAAAAACACCTTTGAATGCAGTGTGGCATTGCAAAGCATGTACAGATCTAGTTCCATTGATATGCCTGATCTAACTCTATAATGTATGTGTAACTATTAGAGAAGTACCTAGTACATTGAAAATGATTATAGGTATAAAAACTGACATTTTACCTACCCTCCTAAAATAGATGGTTGGCATCATCTTGAGAGCTGTAGAAACGTAGTAAGAAAGTGCGGCTACTGGAAAGAGTCATCATCACTGATATAACCACCAGGTGGGTGAACTATGAGGTTGTACCGACCAGTGTAGATCAGAAGACTCCATCAACTACTCTAGTCTGAAAGAAGTTTCATCATTACCATCTCACTGCCTGTTAAACTGATAAATATTAAGAGCAATTCTGGATTCTTAAAAGGAGTTCAATTTAACAAACGAGTTTTCCAGAATGATATCATGACTGATGTCTTTTAAAACCTTTCCTTGACATGTTTTTCTGTGGCACGAATGCATTAAAATGTTAAGAACAAGATTTTTGTACTCATAACTGGAATAGATGAAACATAAATCTGTAATAGAGTTTTTAAATTTGTGTTTCGGAAAGGAGAGAAATTGTGAGCATCTCCAACATACATATGGGCCAAGGGCACATAATGAGGATATGCCATGAGCCTAATGTAACTGTCTGGCTGTATTTCTTGCACCCTCCCAAATCTAAATGTGGCACTACTTTCAAGTCCCAACCAAAAACACAGAGAATGCACTTAAGTACAACGTAGTTGAGAACCAAACACCAGAACTCCAGGTTATAATCAGCACGCCCAGCCCATAAATACAGGAGAAATTCTGGTGGAGTGGTAGAATTACAGGGAGAGACCAGTATTTGCTTTGGCAGATGTTGGCCTGTGCAAGTGGGAACACAGCTGTATGCGGAGTGTCTCAGTGCTTCTGAAACTGCTGAATTAGACATAAAGAAATAGCCAACTTTGCAGTGTATCAGCAAGTTTAGAGAACAAAGAACCATTTGTCGTTTTTAATAAATTGCGTAGAATAAGCAGTCAGGATTAAACAGCTAATAACTTTGTCCATTATAATTCGTCTCATGGCCCCATCTTTGTTATATGGCTATGGTTTTCTCTCTTTCAATATTTCATCTTTTCTGTGTCACAGAGAGAAAGACTGGTGATCCTGCAGCAAGATAGATGGGTTACCTGTGATTGGGAAGTTCAATAAAAGTAAAATGTCTCTTATTTGACTTCAGAAATGTCATGTTGAGAAACTGTTGGGGAACTGAAAATAATAAATCTTCACATAGGGCTGTTCAGTTCTCTTAGCTGAGTCAAATACGCTGCTTCATGAAGAAATCCAGGTCCTGGACACATGGAAAGGAAGAGAAGCAACATCTCATCCTCCAAGCCCAGCCTCTTTGTAAAGGCTTTTGTTACATGAATAGGGGCACACTGAGTGCCCAGTCTCTGACTTTGCTGACTTCCCTTGGGCTGACTGAGCACAGCTGGCTGCAGCAACTGATTCTTAGTGGGTCTGTGTGCCTAACTCGGCTACTAATTCAGTGTTAGTCCTACTTGAGGTTCAGTATTAATTGGATTGATAGAATTATTTTCAAACTTTTAAAACACTTTCATTTTCAAATTTAATACGGCACACCAGGATATCTCTTCCAAAATTCATCTTCTTTTCCAATTTTAATCTCTAGACGATTTTTAAATGTATCTGGAGTGTGTTGGATTGACTTTGTGTGCCATGGGCTTAGAATGCTAGCGTGCAAAGTGATAGGATATCTGCCATTTATCTGTGTCTCCGCTCCCAGGATTCTACTGGTGGAACATGGGATTAACCAGGAATGAAGTTCAAACCCTTCTGATACTAAGCATTAACATTCAGTTAATTTTTGCTCCAGTCTTTTTGTTTTTTATGTTTTTATGTTGCCATGATAAAATACTAACTAGATCCACCTTGGAGAGAAAGGAGTTTATGTGTCTGACAGGAGACAGACAGTCCCTCATCAATGAAATTCAAGACAGGAAGCTGGAGGCAGGAACTGAAGCAGAGAGTGTGGAGGAACGCTACTGACTGGCTTGCTTCCTCCTTCTTCTCAGGTAGCTTCTATATACCTGTGCTTAGTGACGGCACTGCCAAGAATGGGTTAAGCCCCCCATCATCAACTAGCAGTCAAGAGAATGTCCTAATAAACAGGTCCATGGGCTAATATAATTGAGATAATCCCCCAATTGAGGTTCTTCTTCCCAGGTCTGCTAAGTTGATAGCCATCAAGAAGAGCCTTTACAAGACCACTCCTGGTCAGCCGTGGCTGCAAGGAGGTACCAGATTTTCTGAACCTCAAGTCACAGATGGTAGTGAGCTTTTACATGTCTACACACACAAAAGTGGGTCATAGAGATGTGGCGATGGAGAACACAGAATTAATCAGGAGTACTGTTGTTTCTCCAGAAGAGATCCTGTGATAAAGAAAAGTCCTCGTGGCTAAGCAAGGGTTCCATGGTCAAAGCAGGAAGAGCCAGGCTCAGTTTGAATAACCACAGGAGGAAAAAGAGTCCACGAATCTCCATCTGTCATTTACAGTCATCCGAAAAAGCATTTGCACAACAGATATTTTAAGGGAGATGTTTGAGATCAATAAAATACGGGCGTCAGGGAATGCATGAAGACTCGTAGAAGATTGATGGGTCAGGTGGCAGCGGTTGGGTCAGAAACAACAGAGACACAGATTTGGTAAGTGTGGAAGTACATGCATGGTCCTTTGACAATTTGTTTTCAAGAGCATTGCGAGCAGTTCTTAAATAAAAACATTGGATACTGCTGAACACAGGGTAAATTAAAATCATTTTATCTTGAACTATCACAAACAATGCTAAGAAATAATTTAAAAGTATGTTTCCAAAGAGAACAGGTATGATTTTTTTAAATACCTAGATTCTGTGTGAATTAAATTAAAAACTGCCATAAGATTATAAGATTAGAGAATACATTTTGAAAGAAAACAGCAAAAATATAAACTAAGCTTAAGTTTTCAAATATGCCTATATTAAAGTAGGGTACATGTTTGAAACTTCAAACAAGAGCTATAAATTTGTGTTTGGAGTTTATTGCAATGTGGTATTTTCAAAACTCGGCTTTATTTTCCATTTATTCCTATAATGTATAGAAAATGGTTTTTTTTATGTTGTTGAAACACACCCTCAGAATTAGAAAAAGACTAGCAAATCTTGTTATTGGGGAAATTGGGTTCCCTTTCAATTCTTAGTCTCGTGAACAAAAGAATTTTGAAACAGATTCAGAAAGAAACTCGAGCACAATTTTATTTGTGTGCCAGAAAAAAACAGGACGGGCAAGCTGTAAATCCTGGCAGCTCCCAGCAGGAGAGAGGTGGAGAAGAGAGGACCATGCTGTTTGGAAGCCAACACGTTCAGTAATGGAAGTGCACGGTGTCATGTGACATCCATACAGAGACAGACAGACAGAATGAAAGAAGCAGAGATAGCACTTCAGTGAGAATACACATCCAGATTCCAAATGCATCTGTCTAGTCTTCAAATGCATCATCTTAGCCTTCTAACCTCATTTGCATGCCAGCCATCTCCTTTCTCCTCTTAGGCGTCTCAAAAAAAAAAATAAAACAGGTTTCAAGATCAACTTGTCTAAGAACCAAATTCATTACCGCTCTCCAATCCATCTATTCTTCCCTAATTACCACTAGTTACCCCACGTCTGGTCCAAGGTCAGTCCCACAGGGTGGTCAACACAGCCCAGATCCAGGATGCTCTGCTCATTATTGATGGGCAGCACTGAGCACAATGTCCCTTACATAATAAGAGGTCAGTACATACTTTATTTGAATGAATAAAGAAATGGTTCATGGGCTTACAGAAAAGCAGGTGTGGTCGTTTGAATAAGAATGACCCCCCACAGGGTCACACGTTTGAATAGCTGCCCCCCCTCCCCCAGCATACCCTCCTCTGTTGGTGAAACTGGTTGAGGAAGGATTACCAGGTGTGGTCTTGCATCACTGGGGGCAGGCTGTGAAGGTTAGCAGGTGTGAATCTCCCTCTCCCCCCTCCCCCTCTCTCTCCCCTTCCCCCTCCCCCTCCCTCTCCCCTTCCCTCCCTCCCTCCCTCCCTCCCTCATGGTAGTATCTCAGGATATAAGATCTCACCTACTGCTCCCTCACTTGTTTGCCTGCTGCCACGCTTCCCATGACGATGGCCATGAACTCTACCCCTCCAGAACTGTGAGCCCCCAATTGCACACTTCCTCTTATGAACTGCCTTGGTCACAGTGTCCTGTTTAGAGAAATTTAAAAGTAACTATAGGAACAGGTTGCCAATTTTGCCTGAGAATTTCAATTGAATAGTAGAGATGAATATTGAATGATGAAGATTTCATTAAAATAGAAAGGGAAACGAAAGAGGCAATAGAGGAAAACTTTGGAGGAAATAAATGTTTCAGGAGAATGAATCAAAGCGTACAAAGTCAAGGGCCTCACAGTTGAGGATAATGGTGATGAAATAAAGGATTTGGAGAAAGAATTGGAAAAGTAGATTTTGCACAAAGTTTGAGGCAAATCAATTTTCTCACCTAAGCACTGAGCAGGCAGTTGATGTTTTCCGGGCAAAAGACAGGATGTGTGTTTTAGACAATGCTGTGCTGCTTTTGTCTCATCCGGGTCCTCTCCCTCTCTTCTGTCCAGGGAGTTTGTATCAGCTGGTTCGGTTGGAATCTGAAAACTGTAACTGTAAGGGACAGTGGAAAAGCAACTCATTCTTTTCCGTTTCTTATAAATTTTGTCAACATCACCTTCCCTTTGAACTTCACCTGGCCTTTCTATGCATGTCTTCATCTGTCCCTAGGGAGATACCAAGGGCACCTGAGCCACGCCTCCTAGCTTCATCTGTCTCTGGGGAGGTACCAGGGGCATCAAAGCCACGCCCCTCTCCCAAAACCTAGACCTCCTGCATCTCCACCCACCCCCCATTCCCCTCTGTGTTCTAAGTTTGACTCCTCCTTTAAGGAACTTTTATTTCAGTTTGTGAGCAGCCCAACCTCCTGCCTTGTTCCCTCTACTTTAGAGGGGAGAGAGGTTATTCATCTGATTCCTTCTTTGGTTTATTTTCTATGCTCTAATAAATGACAGTCATTCCGTCTTTGATTCTGTATAAAGCAATACTTAGTGTGACGTTTTATGGCTCGTACTGGGTCCTTGACTGGCAGAAACTGCTGTGGATTTGAAATGGAATGAGTGTCTAAATTCTTTTGTGCCAATCTATCTTCTTTGGAGGAAGTAGGGGTTGCTGCCAGGAATTAAATTGTCTCTCTGTTATAAAAAGCTTTTCTAATTAAACATTTAAATGCCATATTCCCCAATCTCTGAGCATTTGAGGGTCATCTATTGGGTATATGTGAGTTATGAATACAGTATAGGATCTGCCCAGAGAGCTGAGAGTCTGTGAAGGAATGTTTTACCCAGAGTCCTCCAGCTTGTCTGTAATTGGTTTTAACTTAACAGGTTAGATTTATGCTCATGAAAGACAAAGAAGTAAAAAAAAATATTTTGCAATAAAAGCTTAATAGTAAAAACTGACAATAGTGAAGAATAATTTAGAGGAAATCTCTAGGTTAGCTTTTGTTAATCTCAAATAGATCTTTATAACCTTAATTTTTTAAATATTTATTTATTATGTATACAATATTCTGTTTGTGTGTATGCCTGCAGGCCAGAAGAGGGCACCAGACCCCTTTACAGATGGTTGTGAGCCACCATGTGGTTGCTGGGAATTGAACTCAGGACCTTTGGAAGAGCAGGCAACGCTCTTAACCTCTGAGCCATCTCTCCAGCCCCTATAACCTTAATTTTTATCATTATGTAGAATATATTTGAAAGCAGAGTTGAATCCCATAGACAATATGAGACTTGTTGCTTCCTTAGTCTAGAAGGAGATACAATGAACAGAGCTCACTAGGCTTGTTTAATAGACCATTGCAGCTGTTTTAAACCCTTTTTCTAAACTGTGACTGAATGCACACATTCAGCTGAGCTTAAGTTGCATACACACACAGGTGCAGAGTTAGAGCTAGCTCACATGCACACATAAAGTGAAATCAAAAGTCACACGAATACTGAGTGAGCGGAAAGCGGACTCTTTTCATCTCTGACTCTCAGTTTGTAACAAGAAAACGGGGCATTTAAAGAAATAGAGAGTAGACAGATACTCATTCGCAGGTCTTTGAAGCTAAAAAAAAAAGTGGGGAGGCAAAGCTGCCAGTAAACAAGAAAGCAAATTCCTTGCAGGTGGGAGAGGACAGATTCACTGTGGGTGGGGTCCTCAGTGGGACCTGTCAAGGGATTCCATTCCCCAAACTCGCCACACGCAATAGAGTCAATATAACAGGAAATTAGAGACGGAGACATAAGTAAAAGATGAGACAAAGTGTAAAGGTGGTTGCAACCGGTCATATAAATGCTTTGCCTGTAGGGGTGGAGAAGGGTCTGGGTAGGCTGTTGCAGGCACTGCTTGCTTAGGGGCAGAGCCACTGTGGCTCCTCCCTGTCCCAGTTGCCACCTGGGGCTGAGTGGTAGAGGGGTGGCTGGTCACATGGCTACCCTTAGTAAAGATGGCAGTGAAGACATCTGACTTGCCCGTAGCCAAAATGGCACTTGCCCACGTGTTGTAACTTCTCCCATTTAACCATCAGCTGGCAGAAGTTAGAATGGCCCCAAGAAAGTTTGGGATATGACTTTGTTGCCTTGTTTTCCACCAATAAGTCGGAAAGATAAGTGACTGGCTCAGGTCTTTTCCTGACTCATTAGCAGAATGAACGAGGGCCAGGGCAATAAGCCGGAAGGATGCAGAGCCTGAAAAGGCAGGAAGCAGAGAAAAGGGCAGGCTGTAGCCTACAATGACCTGTAGGTCTGAGAAACGAAGGCACCGCTCAGGGGTGCTAGGGCTCTAGGCCTGAAGGCCTCCCTCGTGGGAAATGCAGGAGGTGGTTTTTGGGGAAAGGCAACCAGGGGAAAAGGATCTTACCAATCATGTTTGTGTTGTGTGGGAGGTTCTGATGGTAGTTGGTTCTAGGTCTAGGTCCAGGATCTCTTTGTGTCTCAGGAACGTGGAGAGAGCCTGGCGGAGTCAGGCACCAGTGATATTACCGTGGGTGAGAACGGACCACAAGATACACAACGAAACCGACTTTAACGTTTTATTAATAAAGAGAACGGAAGGAAAAGAGGGCGGTGCACAGGTCTGTCTGAAAGCAACGTGGCGAGGGAAGCTGCAGCGGGAGGCTGGAGCATGCGCATGGTGATTTCCGTAGCCAGGTCACACATAGATCATGTGACTTCACTGCACTAGATACTGTAGGGCATAAGTCCCTAGGGTGACAACACATTTTGCCTGAATGCTGATGGCCCGGAAATGCTAATTTACGGGGTGACTGACTAAGCATTCTGCCTGAATGCTGGTGGCCGTGGGACCCTGGATGTGAAGGAACCAAGAATTTTCGAACTGTTAAATACAGATCTGTATCATTCTTTTTCTGTCCATAAAGAGTAAGTTTGTTGAAAGAAAATACGTACTAACTAGAGGAATGAGATAGGAGGGATGAAAAGAAATGTGTGCGCTGTGACCTCGCGAGGAAATCAGAGATTGGCATTTGCCGTCATTTGCCGTCATTTCTTCTCTTTTTATGGGGAGAGGAGAAAACAAAAAGAGGGGGAAGAGGAAGATAAGAGACACTGCAACCAACGTTTTCATTTCTAACTGAAAAGCCGGGTCTGCTAGGTTGATTATTCTCCTTATAACTGCTTGGCCACGACAGGAATGACATCCGCAAACCAATCCCCTGGTGGAACAGAATGAGATTTTCTGCTGTTGTTCGTTTTTGTTGTTGTTTTGGTTTGTTTATTTTTCTCTGTTTTCACTTGATTAAAATATTTTACATTTGTTGAGGGAAAAAAAACAGACAGAGAAACCCTCTGGAAGCAGAAAACTAAAAATCCAAATATGGTAAGCTTCGGATTAGCAAGAAAGGCAGCAGCGCGGGCACTAGAGCAGTTGAGTGAAAAGCGAACGGCTACTCGAGAAATAATTCACTGTAAATCGCATGCACTTCAGAGTTTAAGCTTTTAAGGACAAATGCAGATGAGTCTCGAGTGGGGGGGACCTCTATTTTCAAGGATAAAGCTGAAGACCTTGCTAACTCTCGGGAAAACAGCAATATTGCATGCAACATCATCTGCTCTCGGTAGTGTATTCTGCTCAGATTATTATAAACTTCTGTTGATATTTCAAATGTATCTAAACATTTGTTTCTTGAAGTAAGGCAGGCAGGAAATGCAGAGTAAAGGGCGGGGCCGGAGCTTGATCCTTATAGGAATCTCCGCCAAGCAATCTGCAAACACTCCATTTCTTGGCAAATGTCCACCAGCAGATTTCTCCACGATCTGTTTGCACCAAGGCTGCTAACGCTGACCTTTATATCCCTTAGCAATGGGAGATTTATAATTAGGGAACCTCGTTTGGAACAGGCATCCCTGTTTGGTGACCATCAGCAGTTGCTGTTCTGAAGAGTCTGAGAGGAGTGAGGCTCTTTGTAGCTGTGTGCGCTTCACAGGCTGAAAGCACAGAAACCACAAAGGAAAGAGCACCGCTTCGTTCTTATTTCTAATGTAGAGGACATGCTGTCTCCAAGATTTCACTGTTGTCATTTCATACAGATATTAACAAAGTATTATCAAGAAAACCTACCAAATTCTACAAATATAAATGAAAAACACAAAAAAAGATGGTTTCATTCACTGAGATTCTTAAAAGATTAGTTTTTAATGTGTGTGTGCATGTCTGTTATGTGTTTGTGTGGTGTGTGTGTGTATGTGTGTGTGATGCAGTATGTATGTGATATGTGTGTGGTGTGATGTGTGTGTGGAGAGTATTATGTGGTGTATGTGTGTGGTGTGGTGTGTGTTTGTGTGATGGCGATGTGTGTAGTATGGTGTGTGTTTGTGTGGTGTATGTGGTATATGTGTGTGTGTATGTGTGGTGTGGTGTGTGTGTTTAGTGTGTGTGGTCTGTGCTGTGTGTATATATATATATGTATATGGTGTGTGTGCATTGTGTATGTGTGTGTGTATATGAGTGGTACAGTGTGTGTAGTGTATGTGTAGTATGTGGTGTGTGTATGCTGTGTGTGTGCTATATATATAAATGTGTGTGTGGTGTGTGTGTACTATGATACAGTGTGTGGTATGTGTGCTGTGTGGGGGATACGTATGTGTGTGTTTGGTGTGTGGTGTGGTGCGTGTGTGTAGTATATATATGTGGTATGGTGTGATATGTGTGGTGTATATATGTGGTGTGTGTGTGTGGTGTGATATGTGTTGTGTGTGTGTATGCACACCTGTATGTGAGTGTCCTTAGAGGCCAAGGGAGGGCGTCGGATCCTGCGCAGTTAGTTACAGGTGGTTGTAAACTACCTCTGAAAGAGTAATATGTGCTCTTAACCTCCGAGCTTTCTCTTCAGACCCCTCATTCACTACAATTTTTAAATAATTAAAAATTAATATAGACAATACCACATGATCCAAAGCAACTATCATTGTTATTATTTTAAGTTATTTTTATTTTCATACATAAGCATATTGTATTTTGATCAGCCCCACCTCCACTCCCTCCTCTTTGACTCTTCCTATATCCACCCTCCACACCGTAAATTTGGCTGGCTTGATCTTCTGCAGGTCTTGTTCATACAGTCACAGCTGCTGTGAGATCACCGTGCCATAGCCCTGCCATGCCCTGGACTACTATGAGGTGGCTGTCCTCCATTGTCCCTGACTCTTAGAATCCTTCTGCCCTCTTCCATGATTACATGTGTAGACAAACAATTTTAATTTGCATATTTAGACAAATAATTGTTCTTATATATCACTAAAAACTCCCCAAACAATAAACTGTATCAAAAATTTTATTGCAACTTTTTGTTTACTAAAGCTACAACATAGTCAAATTATACAAGATGTGATAAACAATGACTAACCCAGGCAGTAGCACTGAGTTCTTATTTTCAATTCAAAGAAGCCAGCAATTCTCTGAGAGCCACCTGATTCCAGGTCTCAACGTGAAAACTGCGAAGCTTGAGGCTAGAGGACTATTTATAAATACATTGCCAAATAACGCTAATTTCAGGGTTAACATTTCTCGCAGGTCAAAGGCACCCTTTTAACTTTGATAGAAATAAAATCCCCAGTGGTCCAAGCCAAGCATGTTTGAGTGTACTGTTTCATAGTGAAGTTAAACTGAACTGCTCACCTTGAAAACTGAAAGAATTCCTAAATAAACCGTGTCTGGACATGTGCACATGTACGTTTCTTCTATCCAGATTTTATTTTACAATGAAAAACCTTTAGAAAATGGTACCTAGTGTAAACATAAATATGAAGAATGAAACCCATTGACTTTGCATCTCATTATTTGATGCTATGAAACTTATGTAAATTAGCAAAAGGTTTCTATATAAAATATGTAATATATATATGTATCTATATTAATTCATTCACTACCTTCAGGAAGTCACCCTTTAAAAAAGGATGACTGTAATGTAGCACAAATAATAAAAACCCAGAGACAAGTATTGGGGTTCAACCTGAAGATCAGCAAAGCAAAGCAGAGATCCACTGGCTCCCACCTCTACCTCAGACTGAAAATGGGAAAGATCCTGTCTCCACGAATCTTGAAGACTCCATCCTCCACTGATTTCCTGTCTCTTCCTCCTTTTATTCCTCTTTCTACCCAGCCATTTTCACTTCTGTCTCTGCTCCCTTGTGCTGGGATTAAAGGCATGGGACCCCAAGTGCTGGGATCACCTTTGTGTGAGCTCTGTTTTTCTTTTAGACAGACTCAATCTTGTGTAGGCCAGCGTGACCATCAGCTCACAGACATCTGTCTGCCTGAACTCCACTGTTACCTTGTCTCTGAAGTTAAGAGCATTTATATTTGGATACACATCAGTCATTTAACATTTTGCTGCTAACTTTTCTTCTTATTTTCAAAGGAACGCTAACCATCAGTTCAACAAGGTATGAAATAAGGATTATGCCATATAGATATCAGTGTTAGTTTACTCCAGAGTCATCTGGGATAACCAGCAGAAGGGACAGTTTTTAGGCCTCTTCACCAGAGATTCAGATTCAACATGACCAGGGGGCATGAATCACATATTGAGAAATCCTAGAATAAATGCCCAGTTCCAAGCTTTCTAGTACTGTAAGTATCAGTAGAGAGGCTATGCACCATGCACGAGGAATATTTAATAAATAAACTATTATCAGGCATGCTTGTTTTATAATATAGTATCCGACTCTTTGTCAGTCTACGGAAATTATTTTCTATCTCATAATAAATGCACCCTCATATCTAGGGAAATGGCCAGTTCAGAAGCATTCTCCTGCAGAACTGAAAGAAACAGATGTGTACTTATAGATGCCAGAACAGAGATGATTGGGTAATTTCCTTCTTAGACTACCTTGACTGGGCCTCAAAGAAACTAGTCTAGGCACTTGAGAAAGCACTTACCGGCTTGACTCTGGGCCATGGGGCTTTGGCCAAGGCAAACCGGCCCGCTTTCCTCCTCAGAAGGAGCGTCTCTGTTCACAATTCAGGAAAGGAAATCACTTGCATCCAGTAGACAGCCTCTCGGAATCCCAGCTGTGCAATGCTGTTACAGGCTGAATGAGGAGACATCACGGAGCACAGGAAGGTAGTTCTTAGTACCAAAGTAAGTCATCTTTGCTCCTGGGAGCTACATTCTCACAAAATCACCCTAGGCTACTAGGTTGAAAACTTCTCATTTACTCGCTGTAGGATTCCCAGGAGGTGTGTCAGAATAATTCATGGATAGCAACCAAGTACTATAAATAAATAAATTCTAAGTGTCAATTAAAAAGGTCAAAGATCTAGCTTTATCATAGTCAACCCAGCTGAAAATATATACCTATCTAAAGCAACTTTATAGCCCAATATCTTAATGACTTGTATTCACTACAATAAATTTCTTCAAATTATCCACTGAAATAATTACCAAGCAAAATCATGTTGGAAAAGACATTTTAAAATTCTAAATGGTTCGTCTCCCAATTTGCCTCACATGTAAGAGTTAGCTGCAAAATCATGAGTTATGACAATATTTTATGAAAAATTATGTCTGACAAATGCTTGCCAAGTCCATCATTCAGCGTGATTCTAAACGCATATCTTTTCATTCATGGTGTCCTCACGCACATCAGACCAAGCTGGCCAACGAAAAACCAAAAATAAGCAAGAGAATTTAGACAAACCTAATTTCATTGGAAGTACTCTATCTGTTTGCTCAGGAAAGTAATGAACAAGAATATTCACTCCAGAACTATTCCTAAAAGGAAAAAAAAAAGGCAACTACTCACATATGTCTCAACAACATAATGGAAAAAACTTTTGATTACAATCTCGCAGCAACAATGATAAATCATCTAAAATGACACATGAGGCAAAAATATTTCAAATACAGTGTTGAATAAAAGAAACCAGAATTAGTTTGTTTCCTACTATATATTTCAAATCATATAAAGTGAAAGAGCAATCTTTCATGGTATAAATCTAAACTATGCTTATTGCAGGAAGCAGAAGAGATGATACTGACTGAAGGTGAATATAAGAATAGTCTCTGAGTGGTTATGAGTCTTCATGTACTTCCTGGGTCCTAGTGGTATGGATTTATTTACTTTGAGAGTATGAGCTCATGAGAAATAAATCTGTGTGTGTTCACATGCATGTGAATGTGCATTCATGCAGTGATTGAATGTTCACAAACAACATATACTTTCTCTGTGAATTGCAGAGTGAAAAGATCATTTTCAAAACAGTTACTGTATTCTGATAATTCTAAGGGAAAAAATGCATTCGCAATAAGGCTGAGATAAAACGAAGAAAAGAAATGCCAGAGAAAGCCAGCAGAGAGAGTGGTAGGTGAAAGAGCTTTCTTATAAAATGAGTGTTCTTCTCCTTGAGAATATAAAAAGAAGGTGTATAGAACAAATTATAAACTAAATTGTTTGGGGAACACTGAAGATCATCAATATTAAACATATAAGTAATCAGTCTAATTCACCCAATAAATAGAAAGAATGAAAATCACGGGATCCTCACAATGTATGCAGATATGGTGATTGATAACATTAATTACAAATAATAAAAGCACTTTAAAAGCTAGGAGCACAAGAAAATTATCTCACCATAAGCAACGCCACATACAAAAAGCCCCCGGCTAGCATCTTACTCAGCAATGACACTGGCAACTTTTTATCTTCCATCAGAAGCAATGCACAAATGCACACTGCTTCCGCTTCCATTCAATATAACACCGGCGTCCTGAGTGGAGCAACAAGGCAAGAAAACCAATAAGAAACATCCAAATTAGAATGGAAGAAGGTGAGGTGATCTTTTATCGTTATTAAGGATGATGTGACCTTATATAGAGAGAAAATTACTATCCTAAAAAAGAACCCATCACCCTAAAGTTAGTTAGCTGTCACCTTGAGGCAAGAGCTATCTGCAAGACATGCCCAGATCAGACTGGCCCATGAGCATGTTTTGGGGGGATTGTTTTAATTGCCTTATTTGAAGTAGTGGGACCAGCCCAGTATGGGTAACACCATTCCCTGAGCAAGTGGTCCTTGGCTGCATAAGCAAGGAAGCAAAACAACAGAGTTCCTCTGTGAAGTTACTGTTTGAATTCCCATCCTGACTTCCCTTAATGATGGACTGTGACCTGGGAGTGTAAGACAAATAAATCCTTCCCTCCCCTGAGCTGCTTTTTAAAGATCATAGTGTTTGTTTGTATAGTCGCAGAATGAAACTAGAAATAGAAGTGGTTTTTTTAATCAGTAAAGTTTCAGGATATAAGAGCACACAGCAATCAGCTGTGTTGCTATTACTGCCGGTGAACAACTCTTAAAAGAAGCTAGGGAAATAATCCCTTGTACATCTGCATGTAAGACGTACTTATAAGAAAGACTTACAAAGAATCTTAACTAAGGATTCAATTTTTTTTCTTGGTTTCGGTTTTGATTATTCCAGACTGGGTTTCACTGTGTAACCCTGACTGTCCTGGAACTCTGTAGACCAGGCTGGCCTCGAACTCAGAGCTCCACCTGCCTCTGCCTCCCAAGTTCCGGGATTAAAGACATGCAGCACCATGCCCAGCAAGGATTCTTTTGTTTTAACTCAGAAATTATGAGTGAGGTCTGAGTGAAGAAATTAAATGAGTGCAAATATATAGGAAGACATTTCCGTTTGTGGATTTAAAGAACTAACATCATTATAATGTTAATACAGCCTAAAACGATACGCAGTTTAAATTCTCATCAAAACATCAATGACAAAAAAAAAAAATCTCACAATTTGTATGAAACCACAAAGGACCCCAAATGGCTGAACTAATTTAAGAACAAAGTTGAAGACTTCATACTTTCTGATTGCAAAACATTACAAAACTACAAAAAATATATAATGGTATATATCATTGACACAGATAAATAAAACTGTGAGAATATAAATGATTTTTCTATTACCATGGTATATCACTGGCATAGATAAATAAATCTGTGAGTATATGGTTGATTCTTCTTTGAAAAATGTGCCAGGAATACAATAAGCATCTTCAACAAAGGAGGCTAGAAAAAACTCAATTATCATATAATATCATATGCAATAGAAACAAAAATGACCTTTATCTTTATACCATAAACCACAACCACACACAACTAAAGTTGTATTAGAGATTTAAACCTGGAAGGAACCCTCTTTAGACATTAAATCTCAATCTAAAGAACTCTGAACAATAAATGTGCGTAGGTGCCCATCCCTGTGCGTGTTTGTGTGTGCTTGTGAGGGGAGGGAGGTGTATTTATTTGAGTTTTGGGGCAGGTATGGGTGCTGATAAGTATTCACGTATAGGCTTCTGTGTGTACTAGCCAGAGGTCAAATTTCCCTATGATTCCTCGGGAGCCGTCCACTCTGTTTTTTGAAACAAGATCTCTTACTTGCCTGGAAGCTGCTTTAGGTTAAAGTCTTTGCAAAAAGTCGCAGGGATCCACCTTTCTCAGGCTCCTCAGCTCTGACAGAGCAAGCGTTTGCCAACAGGCCTGACATTTGTGTGGGTTCTAGGATTGAAATCAAATCATCATGCGTGTATGGCAAGCCCTTTACGATTTCGCCAACCCAAGAAGGACATTTCCACGATTTATAAACTATGTCATCTATGATATTTTTGTTATAGCAGCCTAAATTGGCTAAAATAGGTCTTTTAATTAAAGTTTAACTGGGTTTTCTATGTTTTGTCTAGTGGCACCAGCGAGAGTCCTGTAAAAACAAGCTGGTCTGTAATGAAGGCGTACCGCGAGGGGACCGAAGCTCTGGTTTAAGGATATGATTATCAGCTGAGGCAGAGGGCAGGTCTAAATATCATTGTGCCTATCCAAAAATGTCCCCACAGCCCCTAACAAGAATATTAAAGAGAAAGAGTGAGTAAAATGAGGTATGAGCCAAGCTGTGTTGGTCCGTAGAGTGTCCGCGTCATTCCAGGACATGGGAAGTATGGGCGGCCGATGCCAACAGCTTCAGCAGTCACAACAGTGAACTAGAACCACTGAACGGATGGTAGTAGCGAAACAAAAAGGAAGATTGATTTCCCCAGCCCTCAACGTGTGATGCCAGCAATGGCCCACATCCGCACTGAAGCACAATTCAGCAAAGTTCGTGATGGAGCTAAACCACAGAGAACAAACATGCAAGCTTCTTCCACGGGCGCCCACCGCAGAGTCTGAAGTGAACATGCCTGAAACCGCGATTTATTGTTTTAAAGACAGGAAACACTACCATGGTGAAGAGAAATAAATCAGAGACGAGCTTGCCTCCGCCGGCTGATTGAAAGATTCTCACCTGGAGTAAAGGGAAAGAAGCAGGGGAAAATGGTTTCTACTTGTGACTTAACTCGAGACTCAGCTTGAGCTAGTGGACACTGTTAACTACAGATTTCTAGTACCCTGGGTTTTCTTGTCAACATTTTATCAAAGCCCAGCAAGATGTTTTCAGTTGAGAGGAAGCATACAGAAGCAACAGCCCCGGGGGCAGAAATGCGGGTACTCATAATACCGAGCGCATGTGTCATAGTTTGCCCGTTAGCATCTTCACCCGTATCCTCGCTGCCTTCCTTCCCTGTGTCTCTGGATAATTTGAGGCTAGAGCCCAGGAAAGATAACATTTTAAATAGTTCTATTTTATAGATGATCTGCAAGCAGCCATATGTCAAGATAATTGAAAATAAGACATGAACATTTATGGTTCACATGGCTACTTGTCAGTGGATAGAAGCATTTATACAGCCACCAGGATCTGAGAACCTAGGGAGTTCTAAGGAGACCTCACTAGACTAGTACACGGAGTTGGGTGCCTGAGAATCAATAAGAACAACTTCGTTAGGAGTTTGGAATTTAGAAACCAATCGCATAGAAAATATATCTGTTCATATCTTTGCTATCAGTGACATGATTTATACTAATACTAAATAATATACAATATGAGCCACATATACAGTTTTAATTCGGGGTATTCATACTAAAATGTAAAAAGATTTCCTTAAATTATATATTTTAAATGTGCTCAATAATGCTTGTTATCTGTGCAATAAAAAAGGTTGAGATGTGACATGATTGCTTATATTAAGAATCATAAGGGTGGCATGTATTTTGCACTTACAGCGCATAGCTATGACAAACAATTATGGAACACACATACAGAATGCATTAATGTGACATGGTCACATTTCAAACTCTGAGTAGAAATTCTCTAGGGTGTCACCACATGGACAGCACAAAGCCCTGTAATGCCACACTCAGTGACCTTCTGACATAATAGTCACTAAATTGTTCATAACTCTACAGTTTCACATTAATAGCATAAAACTATTAGAAATTCTAACCATTTTTCTAAGTAATATGTTTCTCCTACCTTCCTATCTCCTTTTTTCCAGGATAAACATGCTCATAAGTAAACTTTTCATTGAAATAAACCATAAAGCAAGATCCATATTGAATGTATTTGGTCCAGTGACTAAAGTAACCATACACTCAACACTTACCAAGTGATAAAACATTATGGTGTTTAATGTGGAACACTTTGGAACTTCAAACAAAAGCATAATATGCATATTCTTTAATGTTATAATGATTTAGTTCTGCATTGCATCTCTTGACACCAAATGAAGCTTCCTAACCTGATTTCAGTCACATCCAGTTTAATTATTGCCCAAAGGAATACCATGGGAATCTCCAAAGAGCCCAGTCTGTTACCAAGACTGTAGGTTGTTCTCCACACACTGACAGCAAGGCCCCCATTGCTGAAGTCAACACCTACACAGTCCACTGAACATGAAGAAGTTGAGATGGTGCCTACACAGAGCCTTTGCCCCTACATACTAGTGTATTTGGTATGGGAAGGAACTCTGCATGTTGACAAAAGAGAAACAGACACCAAGGCAGCCACACACTCTTTGATCTACAATGTTGTCCTGCCTGCAAGATATCGTAGTGAAATGGCTGGACAAAGCTGGTGGAAATAACCAACCAATATCAGATTTGACTTAGGGTCTATTCCATGAGGCAGATACCATACCCAACAATGTTTGAGTGGCCAAGAATGTGAGACTAGATAGTTCAGGGATCTAGGATAAAACCAAATACTACTGGTCTAAAAAAAAAGGAACAATAAAATGATTGCTAATGACATTCTGCCACACTCAAAGATCAGTATCTTGTTCAACCATCATCCGAGAAGCTTCCTCCAGCAGCAGATGGGAACAAATACAGAGATCCTTAGTCAGACATAATGCACAGAGTAAGAGGTCTTGGAACACTCGCCCTAAACTGAAATTCTCCATCAAATTCCTCCCCTCAGGGCTCAGTGAACTTCATGGAAGAGGAGGCAGAAAGAATATAAGAGCCAGAGGGATGAGCACCAAGAAAACAAGAACCTCTAAGTCAACATGATCAGTTCCTCTTCATATATATTATGGTTCCAGTTTTGTGTTTTTACTGGATTCCTGAGCATGTGAATAAGTGGATCTCTGTTTCTTGTGCATCTTCTTGGACTCTTTTTGTATGTTTGTTTTGTCCAATTTCAATGTGTTTTGTTTTATCTTACTTTTTATATTTTATTATTTTCCCTTAAAAGCCTGTTTGCTTTCTAATGATAGGCAGAAATGGAGCAGGTCTGGATGTGGGAGAGGGAACTGGAATAGAGGCAGGGGAAACTGTAATCAGGATATATTATATGAGAAAAAAATATTTTCAATGAAAGGGGAAAAATATCTGACACTTGGTTTCCTCCAAATTTGCCTGGTAGACAGTGTGCATACGGTGGGAGGTAGCATGTTCTGCCCTATTCCACTTGGAGAGGACTCTGGGAATATGCAGCTAGTCTCTGGACTTTGCTCCTTATGGTTTTTTCTTTGTGCTGCTTCAGTTGTGTGTGTTTTCTGTAAGATAAGCCACACCAGTGAACACAACACTAATACTGTTGGATATTGAGAGTATGTCTGTGAGTTGCCAACTTTGGGGTGGTCTTGGCAATTGCTGACATGCTTTACTATGAATAGAACTGCTAGAAATATTTTTGTATGTACCTGTTGGCAATGGATGATAAATTTTCACAGTTATTAGGTCATAGAATATGGAAGTGTTCAACATTACTAAATCCTAGCAATTAATTTGGGATTTACAATTCCTATCAGTAATGGAGACAGGATCCAGGCTTTCTGCTTCCTTCCCAACACTTGGCACAGTCACTTTAGCCAATTGATTGTATGGAATGACATCTCATTTAGGTTTTAATTTATAATTTGCCAAGCAACTAAATATACTAGAGAACTTTTTCATAGGCTTAAGAATTATTTGGCTACCATATACTATGGCTTTTTTTTGCTGGTTTGTCTACTTGTTCACAATTATTTCCAAGTATTTTACTATATTTTGGATAAAAGACATTCATTTTATAGTTGATCAGTTTTATGAATACATTAGTCTCCCACATAATCTCTCACTGTTGGCCAATAAACAACATTCTTAACTTCAATGTAGCCTAATTGATCATTTTTTCTTTTTGCTAAAAATATGCATACAATACTTAAATAATATTTACTACCTGCAAATTTATAAAGATATCACCAATGACTTTAAACATTTGATTTCTTTGCTATTTGCTTGGAGAGTCAATTAGAATAAGTCATGAAGCCCTTTTTTCTTGAATAAAAATATATCTCATTAAGATATTATTCACAAAAAAACCTCATTGTTTCCTTTTTATGGAATCCTGTGAACTTTTCTGATCCATGGATTTATTCTTTATAGCATCTCAATAATTTTATTCTTAATCATATGTATGCATTCATATTTCTAGTGTTTTCTCCTTGGGAAGCACTACTGCCTCTTCCAGATGTAGTCTGCCTGTGTGTCTATCTTTAGAAGTTGCAATCTCTTTCCTGTTTAATCCGTAATATTAATATCTTACCTTACCTATTATTTCACAGAATTCACAAGTAAAGCTAAGAATCAAGTCATAGAAATCACCATTACAACACACAGGAAGCAAAAGAGGAGCAGCAGTCCTCAGGAAATGAACCCAGGAGCCAATATTGATGGGAAGATGGAAGTTCCTCGATTGTGTGTAAAATGGCAGACGTAAAGCATTCAGAGAGGTAAGGAGATGCATCATCCTAGGAATGTATCTGAGACAAGCTGCTGAGTCTTCCGATGTGCTAATGAGAACACCATCCTCATCCTGTACCTAACTAATGGTAACACAGTACACATTGATTATTCCAACCTCATCCTCAGCCTACCTAACCGTAACACAGTGACCATTGATTAGCCCAACCTCATCCTCAGCCTACCTAATTATAACACAGTACCTACCCATTGATCAGTCAATTCTCATCCCTCTTCTATCCTCTCCACAGCCTCTGGGAACTACTATTCCGCTCTTATATGAAAGTCAATACTTTCAGGTTCCATATATGTGGGAAGTCGTACTGATCTTTGATGGGGGATACTCTCTGTATGCCATGAATATGTTTTATTACCGTTATTAAAGAAGCTGTTTTGACCAATGGTTTGGTAAAGCCAGGTGAAAAATCTGAACAGAGATATGGAGAGAAAGTAGGCAGAGGAGAAAGACACCAGTTGCCAGCCAGAACCTTACCAGTAGGCTACAACCTTTCATGATGATGCACAGATGAATAGAAATGGGTTAATTTTATGTAAGAGTTAGCTAAAAGTATGCCTAAGCTATTGGCTAAACTGTGTTGTGATTGTTATAGTTTCTGTGTGATTACTTGGGTCTGAGCAGTTGGGAAACATAAGAACAGTCTCCGACTACAGATCTTTCTATCCCTGGCTTCCCTGACTTAGTATAATTATCTATAATGCTGCAAAAACTATAGCTTCCATCCCTTTGTGGCTGAATTTATGCCTCTTTTTTTTTTTGTTTTTTGTAAGTACTGCATTTTCCCTTATCCTTTCTTCACTGATGATACTTAGGTTCTTGCTTTTGTTTTCTTAGCTATTAGGAATAATGTTACAATGAACATGTGTAAAAATATTTAATTTGAGACTTTTCTATCAAATACTTTAAAACTTGTGTTTAGAGGAATGAATTCAAATCTTTTTATCTCCCCCATCTTGTAAGACACTTAAGCACATGTTTTGATCTCTTTTACACAAAAGCCCTACTACACTCTCCAATTAAACTGACTGGCCCCTTCACCCTTCACTTCCTGTGTGATAATCCTTTAAAAGGAGCCAGTTGAGTAAGACTGTGAAGTAGGACTGCAACCAATGTGAGAAAGCCCCAGTTGTAACCTGAGTTACCATAAAACCATGTACCCCCTTGTCTTGGCATGTCTGCTCTTTTTAGCACACCCTCTTAAGTAGAGTCTTGCATAGTCCAGACACTTCAGCTGGAGTGGCTGTCTCTTTCTTTGTGATCCCAAACTTATTTTTAACACATGGGAATGTGGAACCTCATCAACACACTGATTTCCCTTCCTTTGACTATCTCCCCATAGTAGTTTTAATAGGTCAGACATGAGTTCTACTGCTAATTTTCAAGGAACCTCTATACTATTTTTCCATAATATCTGCATTAATTCACACGATCACTGATAGTGTGCAAGGTTTCACTTTCTCCAAACCTTCAGCATGTGTTATTGTTTGTTTTTCTGTTATTAGCCATTCCTACTGGGGTTCCGTAATGACTCGTGGTTCTTGCGTTTCCTAAAAGGCCTGTAATGTTTATCATTTTTTCCTTTTCCCATTGTCCTTTGCAATGTTTTCTTTTGAGAAATGTCTGCTTAAGTCTTTTGCTCACTTTTTAATCCAGTAACTTTTGTTTGATTGTTTTGGCACTGAGTTTCTTTGGAGTTCCTTAAGCTATTCTTTTTGAAAACATTTATTCTTAACACTGGCTCTAATGTACTAGAAACAGGCAATATATGTATTTAATCTTTTTTAAAAGTCACAATTACTATTATAATAACAAGTACTCTTTTGAATGTTACAAATTAGTAGCTTGCATTCCCAAGACATAGCTACATATATTAAGTTATATTTATACAGCACAGTCTGGCATTTCATAGAACTTTCCCTTATCTTTAGTTATTCCATGTTTTGACAATTAGAGAAAAAACAGATGGTGAACGGTGAAACACATTTTAAACTATTGCAGAAATATTTGGCAGCAAGTACATGAGTGTTAGTGGAGTAATGAGTCTGGTAATGGCGGTTCTATTTTACATGTACTTTCTTGAAGGAAATAATTAAAGATGAAATAAAGAATAAATTGTTGAATATGTACTACATAGACATATGTTGGTAGGGGTAGAGGTTTTGATGACCACTGTATGTCATCATGACTCTGGGTCTCAAAACTGTATCATACATTGAAAATATTTTGAGTTCATTCTGCCTTTTACAATCTGTAAATTTAATTTATTAAAAATTTTATTAAAAATTTCCACCTCCTCCCCTCCTCCCATTTCCCTCCCCTTCCCCCCACCCCAATCTGTAAATTTTTGTAACTGGAGGTTTCTCTCCCTCCTGTCAATTTCTGAATAACCACTCTTAGGCCTAATATTAATTACAAACTGTTTGGTATATTAGCTCAGACTAATCATTAACTAGCTCTTACAATTTAAATTAATCCATTTCTATTAGTCTATATTTTACCATAAGGCTTGTGGCTTGTTACCTCGCATCTTGCTTCCCTGGAAGCTGCTAGCATCTCCCTGACTTTGCCTTCTTTCTCCCTGTACCTGTTTGGATTTCCTGCTTACCTATTTCCTGCTCTGCCATGGATCAAAAGAGATTCTTTATTAACCAATGGTAATAAAGCATATTCACGGAATAAAAAAGGGTGTCCCACATCAACTTTCTACACTAATCCTGATGGCTTTATTCATTCCCACTTTTTATGTCAATTATACCTTTTAAAGTATTTCACATTAAAAACACTTCCACATTTCAAAAAAATGGACCCATTTATAACACAATATTATTCAACATTTTTTTCCGAAATTTTTTCATAATTTGAGTAATATTTCAAGCTTCTAGATATGCATTGTCATTTGATATTATATTTTCATTTTCATCCTGTTTCTATCTCTTTTATTAAGATAGTTTTAAACTATTCTGAAGGCTATTTTGGTAATATGATTATAATAATATTAAGGCAGTTGTTATAATATTTCAAAGTACTTAGGAAAAATGGTGAACTAACTTAGCTTAAAATTATACCATATTTATTTTTATCCTTTATGACAAAATAGTACAGTTGTAGTTTTTCTTTGGCAAATCTTTCAAATTGAATTTTATTAAAACAAACTTTTAGGAAATGAAAACAGTTTAAAAAAAGTTTGTACATATTTATAGAAAGAGAACTTTGACTTTGCTTTTGTGGCAACTCAGGGTCAATGGTTATTTGTTCAAAAATAATTCAGAACTCATTAAAGGGCTTGCGTGTAACTGAAGTAATCTAAATTATCATTTTATTCTGACAGTTCAATGTTAAAAGTCCAATTTTAAAAGTACTTATTTTTTATTTCCCTTGGTTGAGCGATCTTGTTCGTTTAATCAAAAATAAAATAATCCAAATATCATTAAGTGGTACTCCATTATAAACTTCGAGATTGGAAAGTCGGAGTAGTTACTTTGTGTCGTCCTGTGTGCCGGACATGGATGTAAAAGAAGAAAGAAATCATATTTCACTACTGTTGTGAACCTAAGCCATCCCTTCCAGTGAACATTCTTACTGGATTACAGGAATAACAAACTCCAAGCATGGAAGATGCAATGCCCCTGGACCCCAGGGTAGCATCAGGCCCCATTCGCATAAGGCTTCTGTGTACACTTCTTAAAACACATAGTTTCTACCACAAGTCTTATGAGGTTCTACTATGCCACCCCATCAACCCAGGAAGGCTAAAGCATCAATAGGTCAAGTACTGCTTGGTAAACGAAGCAGCTGGGATTCAAATTCAGACAATTAAACTTCATAACCTTTGCTTGTAACCAAGAAGCTAAATTTAACCAAGGTTTTTGTCATTAGTGGCAGGACTTGTTAACCATTAGCCCAGATTTTACTTGACTAATTTGGAGTTACATTGCTGGGAATTTCAAAGGAATAAATAATGGAACTTACAACATTTTTTTTTCAACCCTCCCTTCTCTACTTGAATGGCTACATTGGACTTGACCGTTTTCTCAACATTCTTCTTCATTGGGGAGTATGCATCTCTAACTCTCTCAGGGTAGCTAAAGCTGCCAGTTGAGTAGCAAATTCTATCTCCCAGCACACGCACAAGTGAGGTGCCTGATTGCCCTGATACCTTTGCAGACATTTTTTTTTCCCTCATCCAGGTGTGTCCGTCTCTGCTTCCTTTGAGACAATGAGTTCTTTGAGATCCTGCTCCTCTTGTAAAGGCCGTCTTAAATTTCTTCATTTCTTTAACTCTGGTGTTCCTACTTTAAGAGAAGGCAAGTAGCAAGGTCAAATCAGTTTCATATTTTAATCAGAGACATGCAAGGCATCATGTTGTGAGTCTTTCAATTCATGTGTTATAAAGACTGTGTGTCCAAAATCCTACCCAGTCTAGGGCTGTGAACTCTGTGCAAGCATGTGCAAAACAGGAGTGGTGGTATCAGTGGGTTCCTTTGCTGCTTACATGCATTTGAGATGAGAAAGCCTCCAAAATAGTTTTGTAACCGTAAATAACTAGGAAATAGTTACAAAATCTGAGTTATAATGATTACCGTATGAAAGTCAGAAGAATAACCTTTAAAACCAGTAATGAATATGATCAGGATGAAAAAGGAAGAGTGGATGTGTGTAAGGGAGAGAGAGAAGTAGAGATCAAAATGGAGAAGAGATTTGTGGTATAATACTAATCCCTGAGTTTTCTGAAGTGGTTCCTAGTAATCGAAGCAGCCATGATTGACATGGTAAACTGCTACAAACCCCTCTGAAACCTCTGGAAGGGATCATTTTCCTTGTCTCAAAGTTTGAGTTCCCTGATAACGGGGTGACAATGCTCCCGCTAGATGCCACAAGCCATCAAGTCAAAAGCCCGATGCCAACAGGGGATTACCTCTTTTGGAGTGTTTGATCAATGAACTGCCGTAGACCCTTAAATCTTTCAATTGCTGCCAATGCTACTGGCTACCCTCCAGAAGTAGATAGAGAGGACCCATTGCTGAAGACACTACACATTTGAGTCACAAGACAGGAAAGCAGATTTAATTAAAAAGGCCTGAAGATCGAATCAAACAGCACTTTCCTGTTTGCAGATGTGTGCCGGTCTTGGTATTAGTCTTTGTTCTACCTAAGAGTCTTGCCTTTGAATATTTGATTATGGGCACAACCTCTATTTATTTCTCAAAAAGTCACTTCTCTCTCTGAATTCTTGTGGTGCTTTATACATAAGACTGGTATGTTGGAAGAGTAATTCTGATACATTCAATGATTCACCCTCTTCGTGATAATTCCAAGGAAAGCCACCAATTAGGTTATAAACCCATTAAAATAAGCCCATGGACATCTATGCTTGTTTCTCATGTTCTGCACCTGGAGCCTATTGCCGGAGGAGCAATTAGTGAATGGTGTTCACTAATTAGGTTTGAGCTCATACCCTTGGACTTGCAGTTTGGTGTTTTCAGTTTTCATAAACTATTTCTAAAAAGCAAAATTGAAGTTCTTCAATTTAGATAAATTTCAGTTTCAAGCACAAGTTATGTTATAATTTAAATGACATGGTGGCTATAGATCTTGTGTGAGTTGCAATACTTTAATCATATGGACAGACATCAGAAACAAGGTTTTAAATTTTGGCTGGCTTAACCTACTGTAAAAACTCAAAGGCAGTTTGGCCGTTGATCTAAACCAGCATCCCTGCGTCAATAAAAGACCTGAAGCAAAACTTTAAAATGTCCCCAGAGGGCAGCTAACCAAAGGCGTGCACCATCCAGTCCTCCAAGTCTGGATTGGGAAAAGGGAAGCAGGCTCAGGCTGACCACAGTCCTATGGCCACTTCAGCTGCCCTCATGCTGCTGTGGAACTTCTGTCTCTGCCCCTGGCAGCTTGCCTCTTCCAACTGTGTCTTCCCATGCCCTATGGCACAGCGCATTTCCTCGGACATGACACCAGAAGCAGAGGTGACAGGCTGCCTGTCACCAGGAGCCAAAAGACAGGATTCCATGCCTGAGGGATGCCAGGGAAACTGAATCCGGGGCCAGTTTGGGAAGTAAACCACCTCACAGATTCTTGCTCAACCTGGGCACAAACTTTCTGTCCTGGGAAGGCATGAGTACACACCCCTTTTGTCCTGGGGTAACCATACTCACAGTCCTCTGGGAGTCTCGTCCGGCTGCTCACAGCCCGCCTTTACATGGGTTCATCAAACACAGCAGACATTCTCTTTCACGCGATCCCTTGCCAAGGATCTTGACTGACCAGCGTAAAGTACACGTCCACCTCCACCAGACAATCAGAAAACAGCCGGAGAGCTCTTCCCCATGCTTTAGAAACACGGCTCTAAGCCAGAGACGCTTGGTTAATGAGCGATCCAAACATAATTTCCAAATGTTAATTAATGCAATATGTGATTAAGTTAATTTTTTTTAAAAAAAAATATACAGTTAAGACCAAAACAAATTAAAAGTGTGGTTCAAATATAAATTTTAAAAAAAATTGCACTCCCCAATTAATCATTAAAACAGTAAAGTATGTGTAGCCATTTAGCATTCTTTCCAAAGAATAAAATTCATACTGTGATTTTATGAGGATCTGTACTTTTGCCTTCCTCCATTGAAATGGTAACTTTTCTTCTCTAATCTCAAGAACCAAAGTGTCTTTGATGTTGGATGTTGGATTTTTTTCCACTCAGACCCACTGTTATTTTAACAACTGTTTTTAAAAGCAGATACTCTTATAAAAGGATTACTCATGATAAAATATTTCCATCACCCACTCAATCTGGTCATAGGTATTCATTCTTACCTTATGTTGCCTCTAATGCTAGACTCTATATACAACTAAAATAAGTCCACTTGGAGCTCATAACAAAAGGGTAGAACAGATATGAAAGTATCCCTCATATCAGTCAAAATGATATAACAATTAAAGTGAATCAAAAACATGTTGCAAAAGTAGAGTGGAAGACATTATCCATTGTGGCGAAAGGCACTAGGCCTCTTTTATCCAGGACTTTACCGAAGCACCTTAAAAAGTGAATAACCTCATGATAAAGATGCACAATCTGGAGCCTCATGAATTAAAAGTACAAGGAGAGGGAAGACCTCAATGCTGGAGCCAAAACTCCGAGACAGCTCACAACAATCCCTCTTGAGATACTGGTGCCTCTGAGAACTCCTAAAACCCAGGAAATAACAGCAAGAATTAACCAACGGAATTGCATGAAGTTAAAATGTTTCCACCCAGCAGAGGATACAACTGAGCATTGAGACAGCTTACAGAATGGGAAAAAAAAAAAAAGTCCTCATCTATGTAACTGATAGAGGATGAATATCAAGACATGCAAAGGATTAAAAACAAAAATAAACATCCCAAACTCCAAAAACCCCAAAAGTAGGCAAATTAAAAGAAAAAGAAATGGCAGATAGACATTTAAAATCCTCAACCATCAGGAACACACAAACAGAAACTGTATGAGATCCCGTCTCAGTCTGGTCACAATGGGCATCAACAAGAAAACAAATGACAAAAACATCTAACATTCTAGGGACGGTCACACCACCAGTGGGCATCCAAACTAGAACATCCATGTATTAGTTACTTACTATAAACTCTTTCGCGCCTGCAAAGCCCCAGACCCAGGAATTGGTGATGAATCAACGCAGAATGAGATTTGCCTTCCTTCCAGTTCAGAAAGTCCAGGAAAAAGAGTTAAGGACTTTTCATTTTCTTTCTAAAGCAAGAAGGAGCTCCTGAAGAGTCTTATAGAAAAGCGTGTGAGTGGTGGGCTGTGCTCTGGGACCATTGCTCTTTTACAGTGTGTGAAACAGGTTTGTGCAATATTCTACAATATATAATTTTGTATGTATAATAATTTTTTACAACATTGTTCTTCTCCAAAATTTGAAGTGAACATTCTCTTCAATACAGATGTCTTAGTTATAGGTGTCAGATTGTTTTATTGGGAACAAGGGATAACTAATTCTGTAAAAAGTAGGAAATATACTTTTTACTTACTGTTATTATTATGATCCTATAACCTATGACTCCTGAAAAATGAAATCTGCAGCTTCATAACTAAATATTGCCCCTTAAATTGAAGATTATGAGGGAACATAGTATGTCTCTGTATCTGTGTACATTAAGGAAGGTTTATAATGGAATATTCTTTGGGGGAGGTAGGCTGTTTGATAGTTTGAGATTTTATTCATATTTTGCCTGGAAGAAAGAAAATCATGGCTGCTCAGAAAATAAGCAATTGCCAAGAAGCAATGCAGTGAGAGAAGACAAACATACACCAGGGTCCAGGAAAGGTGAGTGCCAATTTCAACTGTGACAGCCAAGTGACCTGGGCCAACCCCTAGCCAAACGCTGGCCTATTCCTGTAGCTGAGAAGCTTGACCAGACAGTCTCCAAGACTCCTTCAAGGACCAACATCATCTAACACCTTTTATTTCCAGCATCCCAATGGAACAGCTTGGTGCATCAAAGACTTGCATTTAACCTGCGTGAAATAGAAATGACTTAAATTTACGATTTACACATACTAGCCAATCCATCTAAAATGAGTCCCTTGTTCTCTGTGACCCAGAAGTGTCCTTAGGGCAAAGCAGTTACTATTGAAGGCTGACGGGGGAGGAGGAGTACAAAAAGGGAGGGAAGCAGGCATTGCTTCCTTCTCCAAGTGTGACTGTGTGCTGTGTGCCATTTGACAGACCTGGGGGAAAAAAGAGAACCTCAATTGAGGGATGGCTTTTATCAGGTTGGGCTATGGACATGTTTGAGAAACTTTCTCTTGATTGATGTTTGATGTAGGAGGACACACCCACTGTGGCATGGCCACTCCCAGGAAGAATGACCCAGGTTGCATTAGAGAGCTTGCCGAAGGAGATGAGAACAAGCCATTAAAAAACATTCCTCCACTGTTTCTACTTCAAGTTCCTGCCCTGCTGGAGTGTTCGCCTGGTTGTCTTCCTGTCTTCCACCATGGACTATTACCTAGACGTTTAAGGCAAATAAGCCATTTTCAACCCACAATGCTTTGGGCCACGGTGTTTACCAAAGCAGGAGAAGAAAGTTATAATGTCTCCACTCTGAGAACTGCAAGTTACAAAGTCGTGTGGTAACATTCATTCACGATTTAATTCTCCTTGATTATTTGGAACCCCATACATTAATAACATGACTATTCTAATTCATTACAGTAACCATACGCCATGCATTTTCCCAAAGCAGCCTCAACTCGAAAGCATTGTCCCAAACTTAAACTAAGTTTCAGACTTTATCCTTTTTCAAGGTTTAAGAAACAGTATTTCCTGTATGTTTCATTGTACAGGACCAAAAGAGATTGATAAGTTAGTTAATGCCTTAGTTGATCCCTGAAAATACGCACAAGAGACAGAAGAGGCCATACAAGTTTACCAGACTTAGCCAGCCAAGGACACAGAAATATATGGAAGAACCAAGATATTTATTTCTTTAATTGTATTTTACTTTTGCTATAAACATAGTAAGACTACAAGTGCACAACGCATAAGCATATCTTTAAACTTTGTTTCATTACATTACTCTAGGTAAGTCCTAAAAACTATAGGGTCTCAGAAACAAATGTACATTCATACTGTTTAATGATTGCCATCATGAGAACCATACCTTTTTATCAGGCTGCCCATAGTCATCAACTCAAGATGTCTAGCAAGTCAGGATAATAGCTGCAAGGTATCCTAGGAGGACGGTGGCCAGATGAGTCTTAGAGCTTAAAACCACGCTATGAAAATAGATGAGCCTAGGATTAGGAGCTGAATGCAGGAAGAGCCAAAAGAAGATGTGTTCAATGAGGCTGAGATAAACAAAGAATCCATTGCTGTGCACCCTGCCCCACAACAGACAAAAGGAAAGTGGGACTTTTTAAGGGTCAGACTTGAGTGGTAGAGGTCAGAGGAGATAGTTCTGTCAATGGCGTTTGGCAAAGATCAAAAGAGAGCAAGGTGGTGAGCAGATGGTCTCTATTCAGAAGTTGTAAAAGGGAAATTACATTACAGGAGTAGAAATTCGGGTTACATAAGAGGAAAAACATGAGACATGGTTTCTTCAAAGCATTGTTGTTCTTCTTCTTTGAAGCCTTTGAAAACACAGCAGACACCTTTGTGTTTGTGGCAGCTAGAATACAAGGTTGAGGGGACAAGGATTCAGGTTAGACATTTATGAGACGGTCAAATATTGTATATTGCATATATAAATTGTACACAAATACACTTTATTTTATTAGATTGAGTTTTGTAATTATTTTTAAAAAATCCATTGAGATCCCAAAACCTGAAACTTGTTCCTAACTTTTCTCTATAAAGGTAGAATAAAACATGTTTTATATAATTCACATCAATAAAATCACACAGAGCTCATTCAACATGTTAAGAATGTTTATTAATTTAAATAAGTATGTATTACTAAGAATTGGGGATGAAAACATTAAGATGTCACCAAGTTATAAACATTTAATTGAAATTATATTTCAGGGAAAATGTCTCTAATCGCTTCTTAAATGCCTTTAAATGGTGCCTTAGGTAAAGAACATTCTCAAAACCCACAAAGAGACTAAGAGAAAAGCAAATACAAAAGAAGTCTGGAAAGACTGTTAGAAAAGTAATGAGATTTGCAGATTGACTGAAAACACCAAGAACTCCTGCAAAGCATATTTGACATTTGGTCAGTCAGTCAGAAGAGACTTGGCCATTGGTCAAGAGAAATATGAATCATAAAAGTTCCTCTCCGCCATCACAGAGTGCAGACGAATCAGATGTCAGCTAACTAGTTCTTGGTCTCAATTCCAAGAGTCAGTAACGTAAATAGTTGTCTTTATGATCCAGCTTAGATTTCTTTTTTTTTTTTTCCAAGCTTGGAAAGCATACAGCTCCCACTCACACAGGATTTGGGGAAGACTATAACGATCATCCCATTCACCGGCTCTGGTCTTTACTTTGGCCCGTGGCTGGGGTGAGGTTGTCATGTCTCTCATTCACTGCACAAGTCTGAGCTTCCAGCCAAGCGCTGGGAAGCACATTCTGCTGTGGCAACAGACTAAACATTCAAAGAGGCAGAGTGGGAAGAGGTGAGCATGTCCAAACCCACAGAGGGATGGAAGCAAGACATTTTCAAAGCACACCACGGCACACAAGCACCGAGATCATGTACATCCCTGCTAAGGGCCAGCTTAGTAAAAGTATAAATAATTCTTTTCTACCAGTGTTTTGTGAACATTGCCTTTTATGAATCTGTAAATGATTATTTTGAATTTCTCATGAACTACATATCCAAAGATTAACTTCAAAATAAAAATTTTCATGCAGTTGCTTGTAAAGTTTAAGTCTTAATTCCTTAAATAAGAATGTGGGACTAATTCACCTTTTAAGGCATTTTCCTACAGGCTTCTAGGTGAAAAAAGTGAGTTTCCACAGCATAAATTAAGTTACAGAGGAGAAAAAGAGGCATTGCCTGTTAGATTCCCCCCCACTTCTGTATTTCATCATCATACACATGCATATGTACTTCTACATACACAAACACACATGCAGACACACCACTTTATTACCTGGGGAAAAAAATCTTTCCTTTAAAAAAAAAATTCTATATGCAAATAACGCAAGTGTGGCCAATCTGGTCCATTATGATGTGAAGCTGGGTGAATTTTAAAACTATTGAGAACAGACTGCCTATGGCTAGTGAATTTGTTCTTTGTTTTAGATCAGTAACTGGCTCTAAGTTGGTCTAATTTGGTGCTACTTTTTACAAAAGATTTGAACACTTGTACTATGATAAAATGAAATTCTTAGAAAATATCATGTATACACATGCCAACGTTTGACAAACTGGTATACCCTAACTGCAATGCACACAAAAACTGAAAAGGACTCATTCCTCAATTATGACTACAGTAAGGAATAATAAAGTGCTATGCCTAGATCTAATCAAGTAATGAAGATTAAACACAAGTACTAAAACATTCACCTGAAGGCTGGAGAGATGGCACAAGAGTTACGGGCACTTGCTACTCCTTCAGAGGCTGAGAGTACAGATGCTAACACCTACATGAGGAAGAAGATAACCACCTGAAATTCTAGCTCCAGTTCCCGAGTGTCCAATGCCCTCTTCTGATTGCTACAGAAACCGCACACATGTGGCATATACACACGAATAAAATTTAAAAGTGTAAATATTTAAAACACTCATGTTTCTAAGCATGATGGATAGACGTAATCAGCTTAAATAAACTTGGTGGTTGCATTCCAGAAAAATAGCAGGTTCAGAAACCAGTCTGAATACAAGCTTTGTTTGTTTATGTAAAATGAAGAAAATTACTGGCTCAATGAATTGCAAGTGGACTTTTTTTCTTTGCATGAATAACTGACAAGACTTTTAAATGATGCAGAATACGGCCTAATTCTTGACATTCCAAGAAAGGTGGCTCCCCCAGTTTCAGATACTAAACGTCAAGTCCAATTATTATTATATATAAAAATGTTTTCCGAACAACCTAGAATTCTCGTGCAGAGCAGGGCTGCATGTTTTACCTCAGCCTTGAAAGCACAGATGTAGGCGTAGCCCACCTTTGAGCTCTCGCTGGGTCTGTAGGGAGGTGTGTAGCGATGTCTTGCAGGACTATAACAAGACCTTTGTGTGTCACTGCAAACACTTTCGAACTTTAAAAATTGTAATCATGCAAACTGTGTCCTATGACTGTAAGGAAAATAGGTTAACAGTTAAAAAATAGATAAGCATAAAATTCAGTATGGCAAACATTAATTTCTTCTCTATAAACAACTGATAAACAGCTTAAAAAGATATGTATAAATAGCAAAAGGAAATACAAATGAATAAAAAATAATTTAAAAACTTGTATAAGGACTCTCATAAGAACACTTAAAAATCTTATTGATTTTACAGAGAAACATCAACTTTCACCATAGCCACAAAAAGCATAAAATATCTCGGAGTAACTCTAGCCAAGCATGTGGAAGACTTGTATGACAAGAACTTTAAATCTTTGAAGAAAGAAATTGAAGAAGACACCAGAAAGTGGAAAGATCTCCCATGCTCTTGGGTAGGTAGAATCAATATAGTGAAAATGGCAATCTTACCAAAAGCAATCTACACATGCAATGCAATGTCCATCAAAGTGCCAGAAAAACTCTTCACTGACCTCAAAAGAACAGTACTCAACTTCATATGGAAAAGCAAAAAACCCAGAATAGCCAAAACAATCTTGTACAATAAAAGAACTTCTGGAGGCATCACAATCCCTAACTTCAAACTCTGCTACAGAGCTACAATACTGAAAACAGCCTGGTATTGGCATAAAAACAGACAGGAGGAACTGAATAGAAGACCCAGATATTAACTCACACATCTTCAAACACCTGATTTTTGACAAAGAAGCAAAAAAAAATATTAAATTGAAAAAAGAAAACATATTTAACGAATGGTGCTGGCATAAATGGATATCAACATGTAGAAGAATGAAAATAGATCCATATCTATCACCACACACAAAACTCATGTCCAAATGAATCAAAGACCTCAACATAAAGTCAGCCACACTGAACCTCATAGAAGAGAAAGTGGGAAGTACACTTGAGCGCACTGGCACAGGAGGCCTCTTCCTAAATAGAACCCCAGCAGCATAGACACTGAGAGAAACAATTAATAAATAGGACCTCCTGAAACTGAAAAGCTTCTATAAAGCAAAGGACATGGTCAATAAGACAAATGGGAAAAGATCTTCACTAACCCCACATCAGACAGAGGTCTGATCTCCAAAATAATACAAAGAACTCAAGAAATTGGTCATCAAAAGAACAAATAATCCAACTTAAAAAAACTGGAGTACAGACCTAAACAGAAAATTCTCAACAGAGGAATCTAAAATGGATGAAAGACACTTAAGGAAATGTTCAACATCCTTAGTCATCAGAGAAATGCAAATCAAAACAACTCTGAGATTCCATCTTACACCTGTAAGAATGGCCAAGATCAAAAACACTGATGACAACTTATGCTGGAGAGGATGTAGGGATAAAGGGAACACTCCTGAATTGCTGGTGGGAGTGCAAACTGGTACAGCCCTTTTGGATATCAGTATGACAATTTCTCAGAAAATTAGGAAACAACCTACCTCAAGACCCAGCAATACCACTTTTGGGTATATATCCAAAGGATGCTCAACCATGCCACAAAGACATGTGCTTAACTATATTTTGGCAGCATTGTTTGTCATAGCCAGAATCTGGAAACAACCTAAATGCCTCTCAACCAAAGAATGGATAAGGAAAATGTGGTACATTTACACAATAGTCTTCCTTGTCCCAAATTAAATTTAATAAAGTTTTAAAACATTTATCTATTTTTGGTTTTGCGTGCATGAGTGTTTTGCCTACTCAAATGAATACAGAGCTCTCTTGGGGGCCAAAGTGGGCATCAGATCCCCTGGAATTGGTTACGGGCCTTTGTGAGCCAGTACTCTTAAACTCTGAGCCATCTCTCTAGCTCACAAATAAAAGAAGGATGGCATAAATCTGGGGAACCAGAATATTAAATAAAGAGCATGATGGAATTTTTTTATGCTTCTAGAAACATCATTCACAGAATCGTGATTTAAATCATGATTCTTTAAATGGCATCTCCATTTAAAGAACTGCAGATGGATAGCGTGTCTTGTTACATTTGTCAGAACACTTCTGTGTAAATGTGTGTTTTACTGAAAGCTGTCTGGTCCACCAGAAAATGACTCTATGAAATCAAATTGGCCAGTTGAAGCAGCGCCACAACATTCCCCGTGATATACAGCTTTGTTAGTTTTGTAACCCAATGACTTTAATCAATTCCATACATTGAAAAAAATGTATCCGTGCCTATGTTTCTTTCTCTGTGGTTTTTGCCACAACTATCTAATACTTGAGTTTTCTGTGTCTCCATATGCAAAGTTGACATCAAAATGTGTTATTCACTATTTATCCATGAGTAAATATTAATCAAATTCTAGTTCTGTTTTCTCACACTCTTTGCTACACAACTCTTTAAAATGATTTTTAAAGAAAACACATCACTATTATATTGTGCTTTAGTCAGAATTATAATCACTAGACTAAGAATTCTCAAAAATGGTATTATTGTTACCAAATAAAAGGTACTTGTTTCATTTATAAAAAAGAAAAAAACCTTCTCTTCTTGGGTAAAACTTTGTCAGCTGTTTCATTCCTCTGGCCTCCTGATTCTGTGGCAGGAGTTTAAATCATTTCCAGACTTTTCTTTTTTGCTATTTTTATATTAGTGCTCTGACCAAATTTTACTCAGCATACTCTCTCCTCTTAGAAGTAATTCTTCAGGCAAAATATGCTCCCTCAAAGAGATGTGCAGGAAATTGATGTGTTCAGTCTGTGTAGGTTTGTCATACGGGAATTGTTAAAAGAAGATGAAATTTAGTTGCACGTGGCCCTAGAGAGGACAGTGCAGTGTGCCAGGAGAGGCTCTGAGAAGAGATGAGACACTTTACCAGTTGGCCAAAAGTGAGTCATCTCTTTGTAACAAACAATATTTGGAGAGAAAAAGCTACTAGTGGTGGCTATGCTGAAAAAAATTTAATTGTCCACTTAAACACATCAACACCTTAGAGAAGACTGAGAAAGAGCACACAGCTTTTGGTCAAGTACACACTTTCTGTCAATCAGATATGCAGGTTAAGTCCAGCTTGCTAGTCATCAAAGTCTTAATTATAAGGACATTGAATATGGTAGGCACATGTCTCCCTAAAGTCTCATGAGACCCTGAAGCCAAGTTCCAGCCTAAAGGAATGCAAGGGAGGATGCTATGGATTTGGCAAAGTGACATCTCTAATACCCAACTTTTCCACAGTTTAAGGAAATTCTTTTGGCTCACTTAATCTGAAAGCCTTCCAATAGTGCTTTCTATAATGCGGTTGGAAAACAGACGGTACTTTTTCCTCAGAAATATTAATTCCATACTTGAGCAAAGTTAATAAATCACACCTCACTTTTTCTTCTCCAGAATGAATAGGCACAGGCTTTCCTTTTAAAATCTCAATTTTCCACAATTTGCCATCTAATAGCTTTGCAGTGATTCTACTCCAAATTTTCAAGACTTTTAAACTCTGGGTCTCAGAAGCTGATGACAAAATCCACGAAGCATGCAGAGAGGGCTGGGTGTTCTCTACCAGGATGAGCACATGGACAAATATGATAGTTATTTTGGGCTCTAAAGAAATCTTTGTTCTGCGTATATTATGACCACCAATTTGTGAAATGATTATAGCTTTCTTCTTGCCTGGAATATCATTGAAAATGACTGGGTGGTTCTCCTCTACTGTCCACAAACCAACAGGAGGCACAAATAGCTCTTCTTTATAATAGTCTAAGTAAAGAGAGATTTCAAATTAAATGTATCAAAACACTGGTCATTTTCAGATCATTTACAATGGCAGTGTAGATTTAGGTTACGTGTCTGTGCATAAGCCAGTACAAAAATGAAATTGATATTATAAAATGTGTTATGATGGTAGAAAGCATAGAAAATTTAGAATGTGCATATTATTAAACAGTGTATGGTGCATATAATTGAAAGTGTGAATTTGGGTTCACGTGTTATTACTTAATTTCTTTGGGCATTACTTTTTGCAAATGTGATTATAAACAGAGAGCTATTGCCTCACATCTCTAGGAAATTATATTATATTATCAAAGTGACAAATGTTTTTCAGGGATGTGAATACACAGATAAACATTTCATAGAAAAGAAATCAGTGTGAAGAAACACCTGCACTTCCATGGTTACTGCAGCATTCTTTATCAAACTCAGGAAAGAGAAAGAATCTCAGTGACCATAAATTGATGACTAGATAAAGAAAATGTAGGAGATATATACAAAAGAAGGGAACTTGGACATTTGTGGAAATGTGGCTAGATGCTTTGCTAAGTAAAATATGCCTGGCACAAGAATCTGAGTATCACATGATCTAAGATAATAGAGAGATGATAGATAGATAGATAGATAGATAGATAGATAGATAGATAGATAGATAGATAGATACATAGATACATAGATAGATACATAGATAGATACATAGATAGATACATAGATACATAGATACATAGATCATAGATAGATGATAGATAGATAGATAGATAGATAGATAGATAGATAGATAATAGATAGATAGATAGATAATAGATAGATAGATAGATAGATAGATAGATAGATAGATAGATAGATAGATAGATGATAGATAAAGAGAGATGAGAAACAGATATAGAAATGGAGAGATATTATAGATAGAAGATAGAAAGAGAAATAAAGAGAGTATAGATAGAGAGATGGTTGATAATAGATTATAGATGAGGTTATGAATATTGGATATTATACATCCCCTGGGAAGGAGAAATAGACAAGATCTCCCGAGAAAATTGGGAGCCTGGAGGTTGGGAGGCAGGGAGAAGGGAGAGAAGAAGAGAAAGAGGAGAGGATAAGGGGAGGGAGAGGAAAACTTGAAGAAATGGGATGGATGAGATGGAAAAGGGTTATTTTGTTTTACTTTTGAAATTATGATAGCATTTCTCCTTTCCCTTTCCTCCCTTCAAAACCTACCATTTACTCCTCCACACTCAGCTTCAAATTCATGGTGTCTCTTTTCACTAATTGTTATTACATAAGCTTTAGGTCTGAAATTTTCACTTTGCAGCGGGTGGAGACCATTACAGACTACAGCCTCTGATCAAAACTCAAAGTTGTGGGGCCCTGTTCCAATGGACACAGCTATAAAACACTCCCACATATATGGCTTGGAAACGTTGCAGAGGAGAGGGCAGAAAGACGGCAAGAACCAAAGGATCAGGGACTTTGTTGAGATATTGTGTCTCTAGTAATATCAGAACTACACTGATAAAGTATTACCAACATGATTGTCCAAACATGAGCTGAACAAGGATGACACCAATGGACATGCCAAAGGGAACAGGAAAAGGCCCACAAGGGCCTTTCACAAAGAGCTATAGCAGGAGAGGTAGTCTTTCCAAAAGAAAAGTGCCCCTATTTAGGGGGATATATATATGGATGTAGTATCAAGTAGTGAAAAAAGATGCGATGAATTTAAAGGAGATTGGGAAGGGTTATCTGGGAGGGAAGGAAGGAAGGAAGGAAGGAAGGAAGGAAGGAAGGAAGGAAGGAAGGAAGGAAGGAAGGAAGGAAGGAAGGAAGGAAGGAAGGAGAAAATATTGTAATTATATCATAATTTCAAAATAAACTAGGATGGGCAGTGGTGGCACATGCCTTTAATCCCAGTACTTGGAGGGGGCACAGACAAGTGTATCTCTGTGAGTTCAAGGTCAGCCTGGTCAACAGAGCTAGTTAAACAAGGAAAGCCTGCCAATAAATAAACAAACAAATAAGGTACTTAAAGTTTTTATCATACATGTCTTTCACTTGGTTGGTTAGAGTTACCCAAGATATTTTATATTATTTGTGGTTATTGTGAAGGGTATTGTTTCCTTGGTTATTTTTTTTCAGCCCATTTGTCATTTGTATATAAAAGGGCTACTGATTTTTTTTTGGTTAGTCTTGTACCCAGCCATTTCACTGAAGGTTTTTATCAGCTGTAGGAGTTCTCCAATAAAATTTGTGGGGTCACTATCATCTCAAATAGTGAAATCTTGACTTCTTTCATTTCCAGTTTTTATGCCCTTGATATCCTTTTGCGATCTTATTGCTCTAACTAGCACTTCACACACAACATTGACTAGATAGAGAGAGTGAACAACCTTGTCTTGTTCCTGATTTTAGTTGAATTGCTTTGAGTTTCTCTCCATTTGATTTGGTTTGGCAATAGACTTACTGTTTATTGCCTTTATTGTATTTATGTATGTCCCTTATATCTTGATATCTTTAAGACTTTATCATGAAGGGGTGTTGGATTTTGTCAAAGGCTTTTTCCGCCTCTAATGAGATGATCATAATGTTTTGTCCTATCAGTTTGTTTATATGGTGGATACATTGGCAAATTTTTGTATGTTGAACAATTCCTGCATCTCTGGGATGAAGTCTACTTGATCATGGTGGATGATCTTTTTGATGTGTTCTTAGATTTGGTTTGTAAGTATTTTAATGAATATTTTGCATCAATGTTCATGAGGAAAACTGATCTGTAATTCCCTTTCTTTATTGAATCATTGTGTGTTTGGGGTATCAGGGTGACTGTGACCTCATAAAATGAATTTGGCAATGTTCCTTCTTTTTCGCTTTTTTTTTGAAATAATTTGAGGAGTATTGGTAACAGGTCTTATTTGGACCATTTTCCTCCTACTGGGTTGCCTCAACCAACCTTGATGTGATGGTATGTGCCTGGTCTTATAGTAGCACATTAAATCATGTTTGGTTGGTGTCCCTGAGAGACCTGCTCTTTTCTGAGGAATGGAAGGAGGGTGGACCTGGAGTAGAGGGCAGGTGGGAGGGAGGCTGGAGGAGGAAGGGAGGGGAAACTACAGTTGGGATGTAATAAATGAAAGAAGAACAACACAAACAAACAAATCCACACCAACTAATCAAATTTCTTAAAATACCATAAAATCGAGAAAGCAATGTTCTTTCTAAACAAGCAAAGCCATTTTTGGATTATTTACAACCAGCTGGCATGATAGAGCAGCTGACTTATGCCTGTGTTAGGATGAGCATTTTAAATCAAAACTGGATGAACATCAGAAGTTTTGCTTAGTTCAACTAATAATCATTTCTTTGCCCCAAAAGGAAGATGCTGACATATATTTATTCGCATTAACCACTCAAGAAAGCGGCTTTAAAAACCTGATGACCTGTCCCTGCTTATAGTCACGAATACTTATCTCAGTTGAAATCAACTCTTAGATGCTTTTGAGCATAATTAGATAGTTGGGATTGTGGGACCAGAGCTGGGTGTCTCCAATGGGGCTATGACTTAGCATGTGGACCGACCACAGCGTGCTATAAGCTGTCACACATCTGGTGAGTAGTCTGAACCCCCCTGCTCACTTACAGTAAATTGCCTCCTATGTGGTTTTGGAAATGGGGAAATCTGAGGCTTTTTCCTCCTGACTTAGAGAATGATGTCAAGATTCTTAAAGACTTCAAAACATGGGCTGCAGTTTCAAACTGTGCATTTGCTGTCTGATTGCCACACTTAAAATTTCCTTAAGAGTTGCTCACTTATGATGCATATGGCAAAAATGTGATCGCCTGAAAGCTCTGCCACTTTAGGAAACTACTTAAAAAGATGTCTGAGTAGAAGTTGATGCATTTCTATATGGAATAAAAACTTAAATTGAGTACATCTTCCAAATATATGCTGTTGTTCGTGTAGAACTAGTCATTATTCTCACTCTAATGGTTGGCAGAGCTTTCACCTTCTCTTCTCTCTGGCATCCACTACTTGAATGTGCTTTATAGTAATATATTCAAATACACTTTACAATACAACTAATTATGCCTAAAATTATATTCTTAACTTATTAATATTTTTTTCTTAAATTTCTAATGTAGAAAACTCACAGTCTCTGAGTTAACAGATTGTGTAAAACAGATTTAGGTTTGAATTACAGCTTTGCCATATTCTACGAAAGTACAAGCTATGAAACTCTCCAAAGTCAATCAACTAAGTAATTCTGCTTTAAGTTTGATAGGATGACTTTAAAAAAAATGGACTGAGGTGAGATCAAATAACAAATATAAGATACAATACTTAATATGTGGTCTATATTAACGATGTATAAAAATACTATATATTATGAGTAATAATATCTCCTAGCTGAGAAACTAAAATAAGAATCCCACTAATCATAAATACTTTTACTATATAAAGACTATATATTATAAAATATATCATATTATATATCAAAATATTTTATCTATATGTAATTTATTGATGCACATCACAGAATTAACACAACTCAAACAAGCAAAAAAGGCTGGCTTTATTAACCAAAAACAGGTTGAAAACATAAGGGCTAGATTCATTATTACCTGTGAGTTCAAGTCAACATCAATCATCCTTAGCTCTCTTTATATTCCCAAAGAGCAGAGCATCCCAGGTATTACAAAGACCTACTTGGCCATCACTCCTAGCAAGAATTACAGAGAGAAGAAGTTTTTGTCCTGCCTGGTCCCTCAGCTGTTCAGTCCCAAAGAAACACATAGGGGCTTAAATTATTTATAAACTCTTTGGTTTATTAGCTCAGGCTTATTATTAACTAGTTCTTACAACTTAATTTAACCCATAATTCTTGTCTATGTTTATCCAGATGGCTTGGTACCCTTTTCAGTGAGGCATTCTCATCTTGCTTTCTCTGTGCCTGGCTTGTGACTGACTCTCTGCCTTTTCCCTTCCCAAAATTCTCTTAGTCATCTGGTCAGCCCACTTATACTTCATACCTAGCTACTAGCCAATCCGTGTTTTATTAAACAGACACAAGTGACAAATCTTTACAGTGTACAAGAGCATTATTCCACAACAGGATTTGAGACAGCATGTGGAGAACACAGCACTGCTGTAGAGACCAGGCTCCCCAAATGGAGTGGCAAATTCTTACTGGTTTTCTGGGGTCAGCTAAGGTTGGTAATTTTACAGCTGCCTTGGGCACGGTTTTGAAGACCTTCTTCTTCTTCTTCTTCTTCTTCTTCTTCTTCTTCTTCTTCTTCTTCTTCTTCTTCTTCTTCTTCTCTTCCTTCTCCTCCTCCTTCTCCTCCTCCTCTTCCTCCTCCTCTTCCTCCTCTTCTTCCTTCTTCTTCTTCTTCTTCTTCTGTGAAAATATACTGGCTTTGTAGTTAGAAGTCTAATCAGCAGCCAGTTTGTCCAGGAAACTGCTGAATTTCTTTTGCAAATGTTTTGAGTACCCTGTACCTTTTTGCTTGTGGTGCATCTGGTCCTAGCAATAAGGCTGATGCCAGCTGCTATAGCTGTAGAAAGAAGACAGAGGCAGAGCGTGAGAAAACATGCCCCATGCTGTCAGTGCACGACCAAGATATCTACATGCAGAGCTGCGTAGAGTCTGATCTCCAAATTCTGGCAACAAGGGGCCAGGCACAATCTGAAAACAGAAATGCCAAGCCTTTATCCTGTTCCTGTCACCCATCAAACACCTGAAAACCCAAGTGAGGAGTTGATGTTTTAGCACAAGTGGCCATCAGACTTCTGTCTCGGGGTGACTATTGCTGTGATGAAAACCATAACAAGAGGCAACTGGTGGGAAAGGGTTTATTTGGCTGCTGTATCCTGAATCACATTGAGAGAAGCTAAGGCTAGAACACAAAACGGGGCAGGAACCTGGAGGCAGGAACTGATGTAAATATCATGGAGGGGTCCTGCTTCCTGTGTTGCTACCCATGGCTTGCTCAGCTAGTTTTCTTATAGAACCCAGGACCACCAGCCCAGGGATGGCACCACACAAAATGAGCTGGGCTCCCCCTCAACAATCACTAATTAAGAAAATGTCCTACAGGCTTGCTTGCAGGCCAGTCTTCCAGAGGGATTTTCTCAATTGAGGTTTTCTCCTCTCAGGTGATTCCAGCTTCTGTCAAGGTAACATAAAACTAGCCAGTCCCTGAAAAGTAACTCATACAACTGTTGCCATAGCCCACTTACATGGGAAACATGTAACAAAGCCAGTAAAATAAGAATGTGTTTCCATGCTGACTGAGCTCCAAAATCAATGGTTTTCAAGTCAGTTAAGAGTAAGCGAAACTAGAGGATTAATTGGGCTTTTCTTTGTCCATCAACTTGAGAATGGACAGTCTGTGGCTAGTCAGAGAGTGAAGCCACATTGGTCAGAGTAGCTCTGGAGACTAGGCAACATATCCATGATGGCAATATGCAAATGACCTCTATGAAAGATGAGGTGATTAACCGTGGTGGTGGGCTAAAGCAGAATCTCTTGGAGAAATGAGAAATAGGATGGCCATCCTTAGTGGTTCTATCAGAAAAAAATGTAATGTTGAGAATGAACTCTGAGAATATATAAACCCCAAACTCCATGGTGCATCTCTGGAGCTTACTGACCACCCTAGCCTAATTGGTGAGTCACAGGTCCCAGCTGTTTTATAGCTCATGCTGAAAAGTTCATAAGAAATGAATCTAACTTGCACATGTACTTGCACATATGTGTGAACAGAGTGCATGTGTGCATATGTACACATATGTGCAAGAACATGTGCACACATGCAGTCTATTCACACAAACTTCTTAATCATTAGTACTATTCTCTCATCTGCTCCACTATTCCCACCAACCCTGTGAAATTATGTATCTATTTTTGTCTCTGCATATATCTATAATGGATATTTCTATATGCCTCCTGCCTAACTATAATTATTTACTCATTGATCAACATTCTCCATCCTCTTTCTGCAACTAACCACTCAGGGCTGTGCTGTTCTACCCTCTACCTCTGAATTTATCTTTCTTATGGAATGTAAGATTATGAAGCTATCATTTTTCTCTGGATTATTCTACTTAGCATTATGTTCTCCATATATATGGACATAAATATCACAAATTTCTTTATTGATTTGTTGGCAAGTACTTAGATTCACTCTACACCATTGTTATTATGTTAGCACTGCACAAAACATAAGTACTAAGTCTGTCTTCCACATCTAGAAGGCAGAAAAGAAAAATGGTTAGAAACTTATTGATAGGGTTGTTCTATTAGAAAGTCGACATATATCGTGCATAGAAAAACAGCCATTTTGAATTTGGTTGCTCATATAAAAGTGCATTATATGCACACAAATGCTGGTTTCCAGCAAACATGTAGTCTATATATTTATTGCAAAATAATGATGGTATTTTTGTAAAAATTCCAGCCCAGCCACAAACACTTCCAAGCTAATATCGAAACTCTTTTACAAAGGTGATATCAATGACATTCACATGTCAAAAATTTATTTTTGTATACTAGGATGTCTTTGTTAAGGTCTGTGGTAGGCTATTGTGCAGCTCCTTGATAGAACAGTAGCCTAGTATCCAAAGATCCTGTGCTACTATGTCCCAAGCCCTGAAAATTCATACAAAACAAAAGAACAAAGCAAGAGGTCTCACACATAGTTTTCTTGCTTCAGAAGATTTTCCTAACTCAGTATAGCCCCAAAATAAGCACCTCCAAACAGTGTTGGTTCAATTATTTCTATATATTTCAAGGCAGAGTATATATGTTTAATATGCAAAAATGTGAAGTGCTGTCATAATGAATAAACTGAATAGCCCAAGGCTCACGGGGTTATTGTTTTCTTTTCTTTGTTCAAGACAGGGTTTTTCTGTAACTTTTTGAAGCCTGTCCTAGAACTAGCTCTTGTAGACCAGGCTGGCCTCGAACTCACAGAGATCCACCTGCCCCTACCTCCCGAGTGCTGGGATTAAAGGTGTGCGCCACCACTGCCTGGCGGGTTATTGTTTTCTTTACAGAGTAAGATCAGAGCAGTTTTAAAGGAGGAATATAATTCTCAGTCAGAAAGAAGCACACAAGCAGACATTCACTGAGTCCCACTGCAAGCCCTCACTTAGAAAGCACAAGACTACAAACTGCTGTGGTGTGAGTCTGAATTATCCCAAACCTATCGTGTTTCACATTGTCCACTGTTCTGAGAGGCATTGGCACCCTCGGGAGGTGGGGGCTGACATGGGAAAGCAGGTCACTGTAGATGAGCTTTTGAAGGTTATGGGCAACCCCGGGTCCAGCAAATTCCCTACTTCCTTGGCCACTGTGACATGAACAGTCACTGCCTCGTGTTGCTGCTACCTCAACCAACTGTTTTGCCCTGTCTTCCCAACTGTTGGTCCAATACTTTAAAATTGTAAGTGAACATAAGTCCCCCCATGAAGTTGCTTTAACCAGGTATTTCTGTCACACTGACGCAAAAGAAATGGATGCAATCAACAATTCCAGAGCTAATGAGAAAAGACTCTGCTTTTCTTGTGAACACACAGAAAAGTGAATTAAAGAAAATGCATAGTTATATGTTTTATAATACATTCCCATTACTTAGAATACATTTGAATATTTGTCTTTTAGTGTTTATAGAAACCATATGACATTGTCAGGCTGGATTTGTTTTTATTATTTTACAAAGAGAAACCTGAAGGGCAGCTCTTGATATACCACTACAATATGACCAGAAGGGGTGGAACAAGACGGCCAGCCAGAAATCGGGCTGAATCACACAAGCAGCAAGAGTTAAAGAAGCTTAGAATTTATTCATCAAACCACTGACCAAAAATGTTCCATGGTTATGAATAGCTAGGAAAAAATGACGTCTGTGTGATCTGTCTGCTAAAAATGTCAGTGAGTGAAGCTTCTTATTTGGAGAGAGAAACCCCTTCCGTTTATTGAATATTTATTAGACAGTATCTAAAGAATCGGACTCTAGAAAGTGACTAAACAAAGAGGGAAATGCATTTGTCAATAATTTGTCTCTATGGCTGCTTCTTGAGGCAAGAAATAACTTCAGTAGCATATCAAATTTTAAGCGGTCATTATATGCCATGATCATAATGGTTACCAGTAATATCGCCACTAAAAACAGTAAGTTCAACTATCTACCAACTCCATTCACGCCACAAATATTCACTACGTGTGTACTATGTACTGGAGTGTGTATAAAAATGGAGAGAGAACAAAATATCTTATCTACTGGAACTATTCCTTTAAATGTATCAATAATAAAAAGTTAACAATGATGTAATTGATATTGAGAGTGGATCTGGGGGAAAGAGGAGGTAGGGGGAACTGGGAGGAGTAGAGAGAGGGGAAACTGTGGTTAGGATGTATTGCTTGAGAGAAGAATATGTCTTCAATAGGAGAAGAGGAAGAGATAGAATAATAAAAGCAAAGAGGTAGACTGAAGGTCTCTCTGTGGAGGTGATTTGAATAGAAACCTACAGAAAGTGAAAGATGGAACAGGGGTAGTGCATGCCTCTAATCCCAGCACCCGTGGGGCACAGACAGTCAGGGCTACTGTTCCAGGCCAGTTTGGGCTACAGAGTGAGTTACAGGACAACCAGAGCTATTCAGAGAAACCCTGTCTCAAAAATAATAATAATAATGTATGTATCAAAATTTAATTCTTGTGACAGAAGCGTGTGGGGTTGTGTTTGATTTTTGCTTCTAGGTTTATATACAGCAATGACACAGCAATGGTATAACATTACCAGCATCGTCTACCACCTAATGGTCACATGGCTTCTCCACATCAGCTTGCCACTGTCAAGACCTACTCAAGGTCCAATGGTAGGAGAGCACTAAGGACTCCGCGAAATTTAATTCTATTGGGTAGCTAAATTGACACAATATCTAAATATATATGTTTATATCCATAGATAGTTTTCACGCTCAGCTTGCATGAGAAAAACCTCTCTTTCCAGCTAGTTAGGATGAATGCAGGCTTTATAGATTCACAAGGTGCTGAGAATTAGTGACAGTTTGGTGCTCAGCCCTGAACAAGACATTTATATCAACTCCTCTAAGGCTCAGGGGACATTGCTGAAAAAGGAAGCAGAACGATTGTAAGAACTGGAACATAGAGAGAAGGGTTGTGAAATCCATCTGGAAAATACACAACTATTGTCGTCTCAAATTCTCAACCATGACATGTGGCTGCACAAGAATAGAGCCATCGACGATCATAAGAAGATGGGGGGATACTCACCCCCCTACACACACCACACTCCTCAATGCTGGGGCTATTATTTCCCATGGACAGATTCAGGGAAAGGGGAACTCGTTGCCTTCAGTTGCACATCTACTGGTCCTATCGGGCTTCAATAGGTAGTGCTAATCTTATGGTCATACAGCTGTCCCTTATTAAACAAAACAGATCCATAACAAAATCAAATGCCCTTAATCAGGAAAAATAACAGTTAATGTAGGAAGGTGATGGAGAGAGATGAGAGAGGGGGAGATAGAAACCAAAGCATTGTGCGCATATACAAAATGTCAAAAATTTGCTTAATGTGGGAGGGGGGGAGATTTGGCAGGAAAATGAGCAAAAACAAGTAAAATGTGAGGCTAGTTTGATCTGTGTGATCTTTCTCCAAGAATCAAAAATCAATAACCAAGCCGGGCGGTGGTGGCGCACGCCTTTAATCCCAGCACTTGGGAGGCAGAGGCAGGTGGATCTCTGTGAGTTCGAGACCAGCCTGGTCTACAAGAGCTAGTTCCGGGACAGGCTCCAAAACCACAGAAAAACTCTGTCTCAAAAAACCAAAAAAAAAAAAAAAAATCAATAACCAAGAATCCCAGTCTGAAGGTGAGACAAATATCATAGAAACTGGATGCAGCATTCTATAAGACACTGGATTAGGCTTCAAAACTATAAGAAAAATAAGGAAGTATGTGGAACTCTGTCACAGTGGAAAGGAACCAGAGGAGGCATGCTGGTTACATGCAATGTGTTATCTTGAAGGAGATCCTGGAACAGAAGAAATGTCAGGGAAAAGCCAGGGAATCTAAATAAAGCAGACCTGTCTCTGCATGATGAGTCTATTTGAGTTCTCTCATTGTGACAAACGTGTCATGCTCAACGTAGTGGTTTTAGTGAGAATGACCCCATAGGCTCCTAGATTTGAATTTTTGGTTCCCAGATGGTGTACTGTGCTGTGAGATATTTGTACACCGCATAAATGTGTATTGCTGTGATTGGTGTGATAAAAGGCTGAATGAACAGCCAATAGCTAGGCAGGAGGCATAGGCAGGACTTCTGGACAGAAGAACACTCTGGGAAGAAGAAGGTAGATCAGTTAGCCAGGTTCAGAGGAAGTAGGGTAGGAAGTAGAAAGAGAAGAGGTAATGAGTCATGGGACAGAACGTAGATTAAAATAAATGTAAGTTAAAATCAAATAAAATAAATTTAAGTTATAAGAGCTAGAGGGACAAGCCTAAGCTAAGGTCCAGCTTTCATAATTAGTAAGAAATCTTGGTGTCATTATTCGGGAGCTGGCTGGCGGGACAGAAAGAGTCATGGCAGCCGGGCGGTGGTGGCGCACGCCTTTAATCCCAACACTCGGGAGACAGAGGCAGGCGGATCTCTGTGAGTTCGAGACCAGCCTGGTCTACAAGAGCTAGTTCCAGGACAGGCTCAAAACTACAGAGAAACCCTGTCTCGGAAAAAAAGGAAAGAAAGAAAGAAAGAAAGAAAGAAAGAAAGAAAGAAAGAAAGAAAGAAAGAAAGAAAGAAAGAAAGAAAGAAAGAGTCATGGCAGGACTGTTTAGGAAGGATTAGGAGGTGTGGCCTTGGAGGAGGTATGTGACCAGGGATGAGTCTCGCTCTCTCTCCAGCCTCAGCTCTCCTTCACTCAGTTGCTATAGGTGCTGCATAAATATTCTTAATAATCTAATTTTACCCTGCTTCCCTCTTGGGGACCAGATGTAAGCTCTCAGCTATTACTCTAGCGCCGTGCCTGCCTACCAGCCACCATGACCCTCTGATGTCTTGGTGTCTCTTCTCAGCAAGAGAACAGTAACAAGGATACGAATATAAGGCCTTAACACAGACAAATGAAGTAGAGTAGAAAAAAGCTCTCCAAATTATCCTCACAAGAATTTTGTCAGTACTCATTCCTGTTCACTTTAAAAAAAATATAGCCTAACTCTACAAACCTCAAAAACTACCACATGAATTTAGAGTCTCTCTCTAATCTGAACCACATTCACCATTAATTTTTAAACTATAATAAAATTGCATGCTACATACACTAATTCTGCTTGGTCTAAGCAATAAAAAACAGGATGAAGATGTTTGAAAAGCAAGGCACCTCTCCTTCCTTGGCCAATAGGCTGACTGTCTTTATTGGGCTCCTCTTCACCTAAATCAAAGAGGAAATTTGTGTGGTGCTTAGCACAGGAACACGGAGCTCCTCCTCTTGATATCCTTCTCATAAAATGTGAACATCAGTGATTGCAAATTTTAAAGGCTGCAGTCTATAGTTGCTACCTCTAGAGTCAGGCAGATCTGAATCTATCCCTCTATGCATCTGCTTCACCGGATGAATCATTTAGCATTTCTCATCTGTTTTTCCAATTTTAGAACAGAGGTAGTCATTTAACTCGCTTCATGGTTTCATTGTGTGATTTACATGAGAAACTATGTGCAAGTCATTTCACACAGGACTTAACACATAACTCTCAGGGAAAATGTTAGCAATTGCTTTCCCGTTTAATTTCTAAAATTTATTATCGTAAAGGGTCGGTGATGGCATTTCCACACAAAATTTACTTTCTTCGTGTTCACCCCTTCGATTGTCCTTTCTTCTCCCCCCTTTTACTTTTCCTCTTTCTACATCCCTAATTCTTCACCTTCTTCATTCCAGGGTTTTTTTCCCCTGAGTTGTTCCATGCAAAAGGAAGCACACACTTATTTTTGTAGGACTGACTTATTTCACATAACATAATGTTCTCCAACTAATTTCCATGAACTCCGTCTTCACTTTTAGTCATTAGAACTATTTTAAAAAACACGTCTGCTTCTGCGCCTTTCTGTTCCAGGGATGTGGTCAATTTCGCTTTCTGGTGCTTTCAGCGGGGAGGTAGGAGGGTAGGAAATCTGACTCATTCTGTCTAAAAGATGTGAGGCCAAGTGATGAATGTTAAGTCTAGGACAATAGGAGACTCCACAGTCCTCTCTACTGCTCTGAAACTGCAAGTTTAAGGGGACAGCTAGACATTCTGTCAGTGTCTATCACTGGGTGGTATCAGTGAGCAGAACTCTAATGTTGGTCTGTGATGACATAATGTCTTTTAGGGTCTGAGAGGATTTGGTGGCTAAGCACACTCATACTGAAAGCATGAGACTGGAGTTCAAATCCCCAGACCCCGTGGAAAAAGGCAGTGATGTCTAGGCACGTCTGTAATCACACACTGGGGAAGGGGAAGCAAGTGGATTCCAAAAGCTCACTATAGCTGCAATGGCAAGCTTCACTTTTGGTGAGAGACCCTGTCTCAAGGTAGTAACACAAAGCCTAATGGAGAAAGCCCAACATTCTGCTCTAGCCTCTGTATGTATACTCGTAAATGCATACCTGTACATTCAGGTGAATGTACCACACACACACACACAGAGAGAGAGAGAGGTAAAACCTGGAGAGATGGATCAGTGGTTACGAACACAATTGACACTTGCAGAGAACCCAAGTTCAGTTCCCAGCACCCATGTCAGGAGACTCACAACTGCCCATAACTCAGGCTCCAGAAAAACTTGCTGCCTGTAGCCTTGACAGATGTCAGCATTCGTGTGCACACTCACAGACATAGACAGGCACACATACACACATAATTAAGGTTTTTTAAAAGACCTGGAATGCTTTTTTTATTTATTTTTATTGATTTTGATTAGCTCTACATTTTTCTCTGTTCCCCTCCCTGCTTCTCCCCCACTTCAGCCCTCCCCCAAGGTCCCCATGCTCCCAATTTACTCAGGAGATCTTGTCTTTTTCTACTTCCCATGTAGATTGGATCTATGTAAGTCTCTCTTAGTGTCTGCATTGTTGTCTAAGTTCTCTGGGATTGTGATTTGTAGGCTGGTTTTCTTTGCTTTACATTTAAAAACCACTTATTTTAAAAAGAAAATGTTCCCTAAGCTATTGAGATCTGAAAAGTATAATCTAGTGAACAGTAACTAATATCTTTGATTTTCATATTATGTCATATAATTCAAAGTAATATGCCATGTTGAAACAACGGTTCTGTTAGTAGAATATCTTTTTAAAAAAAAACTCTGGGAATGCTCAGTATATGTCTAAGAAATAGTGAGATGTTGTCTACTTCAGAAAAAAATATCAAAACTATTCCCAAACTATATAAGATACTGTTATCTAATGAGATTTTTCTATGCTACCAGTTTTCTCTACACAAATATCTTAATAAATATAATATATATCAACATATATATATAGTTTTTTCTAGCATAGTAAGTAATCAGTTATAAGACCAGTAAAGCGTTTTAATTCTATTTGTTTAATATTTGAGGATCCCTCACTGATGGCCACTCTTTTGTTTAATAAGTCAGACATTTTGTTTAATAAGTCATATTCGGTTCTTGCAAATCCAAGGAAGGAGAGAAGTTATATTTGGATAGCACAAGCTTCCTAAGGTTTATTTAAGAGAAACTGCATTCCTCTGCCAGCTGCTGTCTGTGACTGTGAGCATCTACCAATGTCTGGAAACAGCCGCCCCAGATTATGACTCCCAAGCCTGTGTTTCCATAGAAAGCTAAGACAATGGGACAAGTGGTACCATCTATAGAGCTCTTTCCTTCAGTCTGTATCCTTCCATTTGATGCTCAACACAAAAATCTCATGACACGGGCCAAGTAGTAAACACCTTAGAGGGAAAAAACTTGAAGTTGAGATGAAATAACTGATTTTCAGAAGGTCGCATACCACAGCGACCACGACAGAACTACCAAGGTCTTGAGTCATCCTCTCCGAGCCTGCCCACAAGCTGCTCTGCTTCCGATCAAGAATGCTGTCTGAGGCATGGCTTCTGTTACACATATTTCTCATGGGAACTGTGACCCGAGAATCTCCATGAAGCCTATCTGATCGGATATTTTACTTCGAAATTGAGTCGCTAGATTCCTTGGGTAGCCGAAAGGTGCAGGGAGAGAAACAAATGGTAACAGACAAATGAGTGAACTCAAAAGACACCAGGAGATACCCCGGCGCAGGTCGGGCTGCATGGTCTGGCTTCACATTAAGTAAACGGTAGATGAGTAATGTACACTTGCATTCCAACTGTTCATTTTTCCAGAATTACTTCTGCCAGACGCTAGATCACCGCTGCATTTAAAAAAAAAAAAAAAAAAAAAAAAAAAGAGCTCAGCGAGCACATCCAAATTTGAAACTACAGGTCTTATTTATTTCTAGTTTCTCAGCTGACAAGCCGGGAAAGCTCTCAAGCAGGGAGTGATGAAGACAGAGCTTCCAGTGGATGGAAAATGTTAGGAAAGCACAGGCTAGACAATTCTGTGAGTCACTTCTGAGATAGCTAGCAGGACAGGGATTCCAGGCCACTCATTAAAGTGTGGGCTGAAACGTTGCTTTAGTTTTCAAGAATTTCCATGGGAGGCACTTGGAGAGAAAAACAGGAGGGACTCATACACTTAGCGACAGCCAGGAAACGGACCTTTGAGAGCAGCTCGTTGCTGGCACCGACAGAAGAACAGCTCAGACCGAGTTCCAGGCCTCTGTGACTTTTAGAAGACTTTATGGCACTATTTCAACAGCAAACTGCCTTCTCCATAAACATACGTTAGGTGAATAATTGCCGCCTATGAGTTACTGTTCATTTTCTTCCAGGTTCATAAATAAAGCATGGAGTTTATCTAAATTTAAATATTAGAATCGCTGATTTTTTTTAAAGAAGAAGAAAAAATATAAAATAGGAAATAGTGTTAGATTCACAATTTTCTTTGTAAGAAGAAATTATGAGCTATTATTATTTCAAAAATGAACACAAAGTTAGAAAAATACAAAGATACCTATGACTTGTTTCATGGGAAAATATGTTTTTGTTGTTTTGGTTGGTTTTGTTTGGGGGGAGGATTGCTTTGTTTTGTTTTTTGTCTAGAGGAAGGGGAAGTGATGTACTAGTTGTCCACTCAAGATCAGGAGCAAGGGTACACAAAAAGAGCTTGGAGCCTGACACCTCTATTAGCCGCGATTTTCGAGAGAGCACTCAAGCAGAGCCTGGGAACTGGCAGTCCGGTTAGGCTTCCACTCCGAAATCCTATCAGGCTCCATCACTTGCTCCACACTGTGCGAAGGGGTTGGGACTCCGAGGTCACAAGGTTGTACTGGGTGATAAAAACCCACCTTGCTGTGTTCCAGGGCGCTGTCTGCGAGCACTGAGGGACAGTGGGAAAGGGTACAGACAGCCAAGACCTCCGCGAGGCCACAGCCCAGCTAGACCGGGGGTAGCTGACCCCAGCCGCGGCCGGCTGATGTGCGGGCTGCATCTGGGAAAATGTATTTCATAGTCTCCAATCTTCCCAAATTAGACAAGGGTCGATTACATCTGGTGAGGACAAACGGTGCAAAGAAGACATCACAAGTCCTGGGTCTTTCACACGCTAAAGTTGCAAAGCCTCAAAGAAGATGAGAAAAAAAATAGCGTCTAATGTTGGGGATTATTTGATAGAAACATGCAAACAAAATTACAGTGTGTGTAGAACCAGCTACAGAAAACATTCTAGCTGACTTCATGAACTTCAAGTTGACATATTCTACTCGTCTTACTAGGAACTGATGTGATGCTTGCTCCCTTTACTTCAGACAAATATTTTCCTTGAGTTTTGCAACAAATCACTAACTTCAGTTTTTCTATTTGAATTTTAAAAGTATCTTCGTCCTAAGAATTTCTCAAATATTTCAAAGATGTGAACATAGGGTTATATTTCACGCTTTATGAACCCCAATTATTTAATGATTTCCCAACACAGGATATAATATATCCCGAAAGATAGATCAAGAACGCTAGGGGACTCAGCATAACGCAACATCATCGTGGAAATAGAGATCAGAAGGGAAAGCACGCCCCCTGCTGTTTCTGGACCAGCAAAGCCCAACAGTACTGATCTGAAACGCAGGAGTCAGGGACATACAGACAGAGTCTGGGTACTTTCCTCCTGTCCCCACATCCTGCTTGCAGTACGCAGCAACATGCTGGTGACCATAAGCACATAACTGAATTACTGCAGTTGTTAGAAGGTACTAGCTTCTGACTTTCTCTGCACATTACAGAGGTGTGAACTTGGGTGTCTTGTGTTTGCTCTTCGAAGCATGTGGAAGGAAAGAACGATGTGTGTTCGTAACTATGATTATGTAATCACGAAAGAGTGTCGCATGCTCTATTTGGCAAGCTAGAAGACAGAGCAAAAAGAAGCAGCTGAAGAAATGTCCTCATTCCGCCTGCCTTTTGCCTAAAAGAGAAACCAGTGTAAATGGCAATCAACCTTTTGAGAAGCCAGGAGCTTAGCACTTATAAATTGCCTACTGATTGATGGTTTTATGGAATTCCAAGAAGTTGTACAATTCAACAAATAGTTTAGAATAATTGGTTAGTGAATTTTATACACACCTATTGATCCAGAGTGCGAGTGTAACGGGGTTCTTTCTGGACTTAGCAGACCCGCTGAAAATCTCATCCATGTGAGTAGCCATATAAGCGTGGACTATTTGCTCGGTTTTTGTGCCTGCTCCTCCTTATCCACAGATTTGGATCACACTTGCAGTTTACCTAATTAGGCTGCATAGGCTTTATATAGAGATACTGGCATTTAGCACCAGTGATCAAAAGTATAAATCCTGCACATTATTCTTATTTCGCTGGTGTTTGTTACAATGACTTTTGAAGAACAAAACTGTCATAATGAAAATTTTTTAACCATATTAGAGTGCCCAGTAGCAATTAAGAGATAAATATCTGGGACTGGAAAGATGGCTCTGAGATTAAGAGCATTTGCTTTTAATGAATTCAGGGGATCAGTTTACAATTCCTGCATGGCAGGTCACAGCCATCTGTAATCGCAGTTCCACAGTATCTGATGACCTCTTCTGGCTTCTGTTCACATGACACACACGTGGCACACAGATTCACATCCATGCAAAACACCCATACTTGTAAATTTAAACACAAATCTTTTATAAAGAGAGATCCTCAAAGTAGAAAGAAAAGATATAAATTGCTGTTTGTGGGCAGCAGCACAACCCAGCTGGCATATGTAAAATATATTTTTTTTGAGTGTCTGGACAAGGTAAACTTTCTTCTTGATCACTTGCAAGAGAGAATATGCAGAGGCAGGAAGTGCATTTGTTTTTATTCTAACTCTAGCTGTATCTTTTTCTCATTGGCTATGGCCCAAACTCACAGTCTTATTCAAGATGTCATTATTTTTCTCTGCTGTGTAGTACTCCATTGTGTAAATGTACCACATTTTCCTTATCCATTCTTCGGTCGAGGGGCATTTAGGTTGTTTCCAGGTTCTGGCTATGACAAACAATGCTGCTATGAACATAGTTAAGCACATATCCTTGTGTTACAATTGAGCATCCTTTGAATATATACCCAAAATTAGTATTGTTGAGTCTTGAAGTAGGTTGTTTCCTAATTTTCTGAGAAATCACCATACTGACATCCAAAGTGGCTGTCCCAGCTTGCATTCTCACCAACAATGCAGAAGTGTTCCCTTTTCCCCACATCCTCTCTAGCATAAGTTGTCATCAGTGTTTTTGATCTTGGCCATTCTTAAAGGTATAAGATGAAATCTCAGAGTTGTTTTGATTTGTATTTCTTGGATGACTAAGGATGTTGAGCATTTCCTTAAGTGTCATTCAGCCATTTTAGATTCCTCTGTTGAGAGTTCTCTGCTTCGATCTGTACCCATTTTTTATTGAATTTTTTGTTCATTTGATGACCAATTCCTTGAGTTCTTTGAATATTTTGGAGATCAGCCTTCTGTCCAATGTGGACTTGGTGAAGATCGTTTCCCATTCTGTAGGCTGCCGTTTTGTCTTGTTGGCCATGTCCTTTGCTTTACAGAAGCTTTTCATTTTCGGGAGGTCCCATTTATTAATTGTTTCTGTCAGTGTCTGTGCTACTAGGGTTATATTTAGGAAGTGGTCTCCTGTGCCAAACTATTGCATAATATTTCAGTAACCAGACATTTCTAGATCAACTTTGGTTAGACATATATTCTAGCCAATCCTTGTAATTAGTGTCTTTGTCCTTACAAACATTAATATATGCATCATCTCTAAGTTTCATCCTCTATGTACCTTATACAATTTCCTCCAAACTTCACAACTTGCAAAAGCTTTGTAGTCTTTTCTCTTTGGAAAACATCCAACCTCCTTAATCTTCATCTCTCTAAGTCCTTCTTTATTAAAATATTTACATATTCAAGTACTTCTAACATTTCCTTCTTTATATGGGTTACCTTTCTTAAAAACATTCACATGCAAATTTATCAACTGTTAGGAAACTTTTCCTCCCTTATGGAGAGGGATTAAGCAACCTCTCTCCTCATAAGGTCCTGATGACAAACCAACATCCAGTCTCACCAAAGTTCACCCTAGGGAAACAATGAGTGTATTGGGTGCACTCACTGAGTGTGAGTGAAGGGTAAACGACAGGGGTGTGGGTGTTACCAAAGCAGCCAAGCTGGGAAGCCTCTACACAGCTTGTGCAATGACTTTTTCTTAACTACATATGTGGAAACCCCTGTCCCTAATCTTTCTCAGCCTACATAAGCTGTCTCCCCATGCCAAACTACAAGGCCACAATGTTAAGGCCCAACTACATATAAAGGTCTGGAAGAGAAAGTTTCTCCTTCTCTGAAAGAATACGAATAGTCAACAAACTCAGTGGGGGTCATCTTTTGTGAGCAGGCACAGCTGGTCTTAGCAAGAAAACAGTTCTTTGACTTAGAAGAGTGTTGCGTAACACCAGTTTAACTTTAAAAACCTGAATATAAACTGTATATATAAATTAATCCAACAAATTAATATTTCCTAGAGACATTCTATTAAGCTAAACCTTATTTTTCTAAAAAACAAAAAACAAAAAAACACAAAGCAATTTTTGTGTGACCATGGAGTCACTACCCATAACCTTGCCTTTGGTCTTGAAAGTGTATGTGGAAGTCACAAAGGAAGAGCAAACATATAGAAAAATATCAGCAAATTGATGTTTGCAGCCTGTGATAAAATTAGGCTAAGAAATCTGTTTAAACTCTGATGCTGGAGCCATTATAGAGATCTTTAGACAGAGGATCTTCTCTAGCCTCTCCCTGGGTTCGTTGATTTTACTACAGACATCTTTAACTCATGAGATAAATGTCAGTATACACAAGAGGTACTTCCCTTCATAAAGTTGCATCATGGACTATGGAGATCAACACAGACCCTTTGTCCCTTTCATTCAAATGTGTACTCTGTTGATTCCAATTACTTCTTTCAATTTAGATAGGAGGCAAGCAGTCAGGGTAAAGTCCCCTTTTGAAAACTGTTTTTCTGTAAGTCAATCTGCCTAGATTAAAAATGTCATAGTATAATTTATCATATGCAATCGTGAATTATGTATACATACTTTAGAGCAGAGGTTCTCGACCTTCCTAATGCCGCACCCCTTGAATATGGTTCTTTATGTTGTGGTGACTCCCAAACATAAAAGTATTCCATTGCTACTTCATAACTATGATACTTATACTGCCATGAATCACAATATAAATATCTGATAAGCAGGATATATGACATGTGACCCCCAAAGGGATCATGACCCACAGGTTGAGAACCACTGGTTTAAAGACTATAGGACACAAAAACAGAAAATGTCTAAAATACCTTAGAGATACTATCAGAATGTTCTTTTTTAAAACTTACTAATGTCACAGCAACTAAAGAATGAAAACAAAAGTATGTCCCCAAAGTAAATTTCCCAAGGAGTGATGGGACAGAAATAAGAGGGGACAGCAAGTATGGAGCAAAGGAGTCTCAGGTATCTTAGAGAATCTCAGGCTTGGGTATTCCAGACATTACATGAAGCACACCTACATCTGCAGCCTCCTATCCAAGAAAACTGGTTCTCTTTGCCTCCAGACATCATGGCTGCCCAACGGCAGCAGCTCATCTACCACCTGGAAATCTGTTCTTTTAATTCCATTTGGGATCTGCTTCTTCTCAAGGCATGACTCTAGGCTGATCAAATTTTCATGAGCCTTCCAAGTCTAGCCTTTTTCCAGTGGAAAAAGCTTCCATTAATGCCTGGAGAGTGTTGGAGGCATGTGACTGGGAATACTCTTAAGTCCCCTCTAGAAGCCGGTAAATACATCATGTAAAGCAAACTGTAGACGTTAAATAAAACAAAGCAAGCAAACACCATGGATATATGGTGTTATTTCCTAAGTACAATGTATAAGAAAGAAACCTCTGAGGGCTCAGTGTCACTGGAAAGTTTATGGGACCAGTTTCATCCATGACATGTAACTACATTAACCAAGATAATGCTAAAGTAACATGGCTTTCACCATCATTATGATGTCATCAGCAAAGATAGTGGTCAAATCATTCCTTCCCCTTGGCCACCCCTCCCTGTGCTCTCCAGAGACTTTGAAATCTGGGCAGTTTTGCTGACCTGGAGAGTGTCAGAGGAACACTCACACAAGGACCAGTGAAAAAAAATGACTTATGGGGCACTTTCTCCCCAGGAGGGGAGCTGAGGCTCTCCCTCATGTGAACTAGAATCCTGAACTGAGACGCAAATTATTAAATTTGGAGTCTTAAAGAAAGAGACCACTGTGAGGTTAAGGCCAGTCAGAGCTACAAAAAAGAAAAAGAGAGACCACTATTCTTTTTGTTTGTTTTGTTAGTTGGTTGATTGGTTTCTTTTTTTCAAGACAGGGTTTCTCTGTAGCTTTGGAGGCTGTCCTGGAATCAGCTCTTGTAGACCAGGTTGGCCTCAAACTCACAGAGATTCATCTAACTTTGCCTCCCAAGTGCTGGGAGTATGTGAGGCACCATGGCCCACAGTGACCACTATTCTAACTGAAGCTTCTGGGCAAGGCAAACTTTACTCTTGGTCAAGAATTTGTTCTTAGAAGAGCAAACATCACAAAAGAAATATTAAGGAAATCAAGAGCACCACATCCTAGAAAATAGAAAAGAATATTAAGATGTATTAATACAAATAACTTTAGCTAAACAGTAATAAAGCTCAAGATGGCTTTGAACCCAAGAAAAACTTTGAGGGATTACCCACCAGATACTCAAGTAGTATCTACTTAAGTTGAATCCAGGAGCTCGGTGATGACTTCATTCTATCTCAAGTTCTGACTCCAGCTTAACACCAAACCTGAAATAGGTTCATCCTTTTTCCAGAATCCCCACTCTCAGTGTGAAAACAAAAATTCTGAAAAAAAAGGGGCTGGAGAAATGGCTCATAGGTTAAGAACACTGACTGCTCTTCAAGAGGTCCTGAGTTCAATTCCCAGCAACTACATGGTGGCTCATAACCATCTATGATGAAATATAGTGCCCTCTTCTGGCATGCAGGTGTCTGTGCAGGACTTACCTTCTTTGTGGTTTTATTCTGTGGGCTAGGATACTGGACTGAATACAAAGGAGCCAGGCAGTTAAGCACAGGCATCCATCACTCTCAGCTTTCTGACTGTGAAAGCAGCGTGACCCGTGGCGCGAAACTCCTGCCAAGATAACTCTGCACCATGACAGAACTTAACTTCAAACTGCAAGCCAAATTGAGTCAGATATTTTCTCACCGCAATGAGAAAAGTAACTAATAGAGTTGGTTTGTTCAGATTTGGATATTGTACTGAAAATTCATTAATTCAGTATGTTTTGTATATATTCTACGGAAATCCAGCTATGAGTTGTAGGATGTTTAAACAAACTGAAGAGTTTAAACTTTGTGTTCCTTGGCACCTCTTTGATCTTCTATTAGACAATAATAGTTAATATTCAAGATAGAAATATCAACGGATAGTAGTTCAAGAACCTATGAAATGGGCCCATCCCCTACGGAATAGATACACAATTATTGTATATCAAATGTCCAAATTCATGTAAATTCCACATATATCACATGGGAGACAACAGCCTAAAATGGTCCATAATAGATGGTAATTTGAGGTGATCATATTCTTAAGAAAAGAGTATGTGATTAATACGCAATGATTTTATGTTAAAAAGAAATGAGAGCTAAACTTCAACTGTAGAAGACATTTCCAGTATCTTACTTTAACCTTGACATGAACCATTCTACTGTATGGCTTTAACTCATAATAATCCATATATATATATATTGTGCAGGAGTCAGATGAAAATTCCTTAGGAGTTAGTACTCTTTAGAAGCCATTTCCAATCAATGACTGGTAGGGTTTGTACATATGAAATCTAGCTAACTTTTAACTCAGATGTGATGTTAGATGTATTATACTCTCCCAGAATTTTCCAATAGAAACAGTAGCTTCTAGGTAATGCAATCATTCTGTATCTCCCCTGCATTCACACATGGAATATGAACTCACACAATACTGGTATTAGGAAATTGAACACTTTACAAATCATTATGACATAAAGACTGCTATGAAAAGCTCATGATAGAGATTGGTACTCTTATAAAAAGATATTAGAGGACTAGATTGCCCCATTAGCAAAGCGACAATAACAACTCAAAGAAATCAGTCAATAACTTGGTTATCATCATACACCAGACTAAACCACACCTTGGTCTTGAACTTACTGGTTCCCAGAATGCTGAGAAATGAACTTCTATTGCTCATAAACTCTTCATTTTGCATCTTTTTGTTATGGTAGAGTCAGGGGATTGCACTATCTTCCTGGCATCTTTCTTCTCATGCCCTTACCAACATTCTGGAATAGCTTGTATATACCACTCCCACTGCAGACCATGTCTTAGAGTCTGCTGTTGGGATAAAAAATAGAGACATGATGTGGGAAGTCCTTCAGTGTATGTATTGCTTTTATTGGTTAATGAATAAGCAACTGCTTTGAGTCTATAACAGGACAGAACAGAGCTAGGCAGGGAAAATTAAACTGAATGCAGGGAGAAAGAAGGCGGAGTCAAGGAGACTCCATGTAGCCACTGCCAGGGAAAGACAAACCAGAACCTTGTTGGTAAATCACAGCCATGTGGCAATACACAGATTAATAGAAATGGGTTAAATTAAGATGTAAAAGATATCCAATAAGAAGTCAGAGCTAGTAGGCCAAGCAGTGATTTAATTAATACAGTTTCTATATGGTTATTTTGGGGCGAAGCAGTTAGGAACAAGCAAACAGCCTACTACAACAGAGGCAACTTACTCTGTCCCTTGTAATTGTAAATACTCTGCCTATGTTATCTTTTTTCTGTTGGCTCGATAAAAATACATGTACTTCATAGTAATGAGGCTTAAGTTACCATTTCAAATGTACCTTCATCCACTCCAATATTTAAAGAAAAAAAAACTTATTCTATACTTTAGTTAGTTCAGAGGCACTTGGCAATACAATTAAATAGTATTAATATAAACGTTCTTTTTTTTTTTTTTTTGGTTTTTTGAGACAGGGTTTCTCTGTAGCTTTTGGTGCCTGTCCCGGAACTAGCTCTTGTAGACCAGGCTGGCCTCGAACTCCCAGAGATCCACCTGCCTCTGCCTCCCGAGTGCTGGGATTAAAGGCGTGCGCCACCACCGCCCGGCAATATAAACGTTCTTAAATGGAATTCATTTTAAAGTAATATATTTATATGAACTCCTAGGAAATTTTCAAAGCAATGGCTAAATATGTCTTTCAATATATTCTGGGCATTTGTGTGAGAAGAATTAAAATATATTAGGAATATTTTCTTTCCACACAGATACCCTCAAATGAAAGAAAATATGTCTCCTACATTTTCCATGCAACATGACATGTGGTTCTCATTTACAGTCTTGTGTAATAAAGGCCTGACTCCACGAAATTACTTACTCCTCTACCTGATAATCCTCTGCTGCCAGAAGTATTGCCTTTCAAGAGAAAAATGTCTCATGGGTATTTTATACATTACTCATAAGCTAAAAACTAACATTTCTCCTGGAATATATCTCTGGAAAATCTATAGATAGTTTCCCCATCTTTGAATTTTTAATAATCTTGGTTCCTAGTGTACCGATTTTTACATCTGTGTTGTAATGGAGAGTGAAGAAAACAGAAGTACAAGAACAGTCATGCCAGAAAGCATAACTGCTCACCAAAAATGGGTTATATTGTCATGTGCTTTGAAAGGGTTATGAGAAAACAAGATAAGTAATGAAGCAATTAGAAGAGCAAAAATGGTTAAGCAAAATCGTCAATGCTTTTTATGTGGCATTTACTCAGGTAAATTCCATACATGAAGGCCCTAACTTAATTATTTTGCCTAATTCATAGGAGTCATTCCTATAAATGCCTTCTTTTTTTTCGGAGACTGAAAAAAATCTCAGAGTTTGAAATAAACTCATATTGTGAGAATGGTGGAACTGGGATTCAGACAGAATTGTTCTCATACAAATGTGAGCTACACACCCACCCATTTTAATAACTCAGTCAAATAAGGTAAATAATTGTGTGTCTGCGCCGCTAAGAGCATTTACTCTGTTAGTTTGAATCATACTCTCCAACAGGGAGTTTGATTGGGAGTTTATTTGACAATTATGCCTTTCTGTATAGAAGAGTTTAAGAGAGAAATGCTGAGTTGGGATGTTCTTTCTACATGCTTTCTTGAGTATTAGAGTTAGGTTAGTGTTAGAAGAATTTGATATATAAAATCACTTTACCTCAGTAAGTAGAACACTGGAAATAACAGAAGAAAGGGTGTCAAAATGCTTAAATGTTCTTTCTGAAAATAGTAACCACAAAGTTTGGCTAATTATTTTACTTGTTTGTTTGTTTCTTTGGTTGGTTGGTTGGTTGGTTGGTTGGTTGGTTGGTTGGTTGGTTGGTTGGTTTTCAAAAAAGTGTTTCCCTGTGTATTCATGGCTGTCCTGGAACTCACTCTGTAGACCAGGCGGGCCTTGAATTTTCACCTGTGCTTAATTTTCCATATACTTTTACACTCCAATACACCATGGGGAAGACAACAAAAGATTGTTTTAACATGATATAAATGACAACTTGAAAGGTTATTTGCTTCAGTACTTTGAGCCATCAAGCCATTAATCCATGAGAAAATCAATCTGTTGTTTAATCAATGAACCCACACTAGACCAAATACCCAGAAGGCAACCATGCCCTAGGTCATGCTTCTTAATTCAAAAGGAAGATCAGAAGGGCAGAAGTATGTGTGTATTCTCTGACATTGGTCAGGATGAAGTGAATCTATCTATGTGAGTCATATCAATGTCAAAAACACCAAGTAACCACACCATAGATGAGAGTGTGTAGCCACATTTATTGCCAACAACTTCGAACAAGCTAAAACTCTCTGACCTTCAGGCAAGGTGGAAATAGGCTCACATTTTTGGACCTCCACACCAGTTCAGTCCTAAGCAGGTTCCCTAGCTGTCAGTCCCGAGTCAGTGAGCTCCCACTAGCTTGTGTCAGCTGTTTCTATGGGTTTTCCCATCATGATCTTGACTCTTTTGCTCATATTATCAGTTCTTCCTCTCTTAGACTGAACTCCAGTAGGTTAGCCCAGGGCTTAGCTGTGAATCTCTGCATCTGGTTCCATCAGTTACTGGATGAAGGTCCTATGACAACAATTAAGGCAGTCATCATTCTGATTGCAGGGGAAGGGCAGTTAAGGCACCCTCTCCACTATTACTAAGTGCATCTGTTTTATTTCTTTTCTGTTAGTGTATATTCTTAGTACAAAACAATAGGTTTCATTATGAAATTCTCATCCGTGTATAGCATGTAGTTTGACTATACTGATTCCACATACTCTACCCTCTCTTGATTCTCTACTAGTCCTCTTCCATCCAAATGATCTACCTCATAGGTTTATATCTTACCTAGATGTCTTACATTTTTTACCTAGAGTTTGTATATGAGAAATGCATGCAATCTTTATCTGTTTCTACTTGGTTGCTTAACATGATGAGCTTCAGTTTCCCCCATTTTCTTACAAATGACATAATTTTATCCTTCCTTTTAGCTAAATAAAATCCCATTAGGTATATATACCATGTTTCCACTATCCACGCACCTAGCCTGAATCTTTCTTGGGTACTGTGCCGAGAGACGGTAAATACAAATGTGTAAGTATCTGTGTTGCATGCTAAGATTCCTTTGAACATGTAAGAGTCGCGTAATTGGGTTGTGTAGAAGTTCTGGTTTTAGATTTTTGATAAACACTCATATTTGTTTCCATAGTGGCTGGACTAATTACATCCCTGTCATTAGCATGTTGCCACTTTCCCAGATCTTCACTAACACTTGCCACTATTTCTTGAAGATGTCTAGTCTAATTGAGATGAGATGAAATATCAACATAGTTTTGATTTATACTTCTCTGAAAGCTCAGAACATGGAACATTCTTTTCAGATCAGTATTGGCCATTCATAATTCTTTTGGTATTAGTTATTCATTTCATTTGATTCTTCACTTTGGTTTTTGTTTTCTTTTGGGTGTTTAATTTTTATAGTTCTTTATATGTGGTGAATACTAATCCCCAGTCATATGTTTAGCTGACAAAGATTTTTTTCTGATCTAGTAGGCTGTCTCTTCATTGCTGTTTCTGTTGCTGTCTAGAAGTTTTTAAAGTTTCATTCAATGTCATTTGCTATTGTTTCCTGAGAAAGAAGATCCCCTTCAGAAAACCACTGACTATGCCTGTAACTTTAGATATGTTCCCAGTGCTATTTCAAAACTTAAAGTATTACATTAACATCTTTCATCCATTAAGTTGTGTGCTTGGTGAGAAGCTGGGTGTGTTTTCATTGATAAATGTGGATATCCAGTTTACAAACATCACTTTTAAAAGAGCATGCCATTCCCCAGTGTGTTTTTGTCATCTTTGTCAAAAAGCAGATGTCTATAGTTATGAGAATTTATTGCTTGCTTCTCTATTCTATTCCTTTGGTACACGTGGGAGCCTAAATAGATAGTTTTAGTAATTAATCAATGTTTCCCAGCCTGATATTTTCCCTTTCCTTCTCTCCTCCCAGTCCTTCTCCTCCAACCCCTTCCCATCCATTCCTCCTTTATCTTTAGATAGTCCATGCTTCTACTGTTAAGAGTTTCACAAGAAGATAGAGTTACATATATGTAACATATGTGTAGAGGGCCTAGGTCAGTTCTAGAGGAAATACGGGATCAGATACGGAGAGGTTAGAGGATGAGAGTACTTGGAATGACAACTGGAATCAGGAGCATCTCTGGGATGGGCTAGAAACCTGGTGCAATGGAAACTCCCTGGAATCTATGAGGGTGGCCCCTAGCTAAGCCTCCTGGCAATGGGAGATATATAGCTAGCTTTTATTGTGAATTTTACACCTGTATATACTGTATCTTAGTCAAACACACCCACGAACAGTTCCCTCCTCCAAATTCCCTCTCCTCTATCCCCCGCTACTCTTAAATCCTAACTTCATGTATTCCTTCACATTTTAAACTATCTCTAAGTGCTATCTGTAAATACGTAGGTAGATACATGACCAGCTACCAAAGCCAGAGTGGCCTTTCAGGGGCACCATCCCCACAGAAACCTTACTCCCCATCCCCCATGACTATCAATTGCGAATAGCTTCTGAAATAGGGATGGACTTCATGAGCCCCTCCTCTGCTCATACAGAGATTTTTTTTCTGGCTTGCTCTTGTTCAGTATTTATGCATGCAGTCACAGCTGCTCTGAGTTCATGTATGCACTAACTCCAGCATGTTCAGGATGTCTGCTTCACTGCAGGCATGCATGACTCCTGGCTCTTAATTCTTCCACCCTGTTCCTAACAATCTCTGATATGAAAGGGGTATGATATAGCTTTCCCATTTAAGGTTGAGTATTCCACAGTCTCGTGTTCTTTCCATGTCTGACAGTTCTAGATCTCTGTATTAATCACCTTCTACAACAAAGAGGAACTTCACCGATGAGGTTGGCAGTTAGACTAATCTATGGATATAAAGATAATGACTTAGAGGCATCTTAACACCATGTTTATGTGCCAGAAAAATACATTAGGTTCTTTCTTGGGGCTTATGACTTATCAGCCTGACACAAGAAAGCTAGTATAAAAAAGAAAGGAGCATCCTTCATACTGGGCGCAGCTGAGAATCACCAAATAGTAGGGCGAGGCCAGAGTGGTTCCAGAACATGTGAAGTGGCATTCAGAACGGAAGCAGGTATGGCCTGATGTCAGACACGTTGGCAAATAGGTTGGAGCTTTTACTCAACTGTTTTCTCATTGAACAGGAATGTGGCTTTGAGAAAGTCAGGTATTCTCCCTAAATACCTGCTTCCTCTCAGGACAATAGGTATGTGTTCTCAAAGGATTTTGGAGAGGATAAAAATATAAGAGCACTTGCCTCAGTAGCGAATACGTTATATGTTTGCGCTGGCTGGTTTTGTGTCAGCTTGACACAGGCTATAGTCATCTCAAGCGGGAAACTTTAATTGAGAAAACACATCCAAATGAATGGGCTGTAAGCAGCCAAACCAGGAGAGCGTTTTCTTAACTAGCCATTGATGGGAATGTCCAGCCTATTGTGCGTGGTGCTATCCCTGGGCTGATGGTCCCGTGTTCTGTAAGAGAGAAGTCTGAGCAAGCCATGAGGAGTAAAACAGTAAGCAGCACCCTTCCATGGTCTCTGCATCAGCTCCTGCCTCCAGGTTCCCACCCTGCATGAGCTCCTGACTTGGCTTCCCAAGTTTTTTAAATCAAATAACAAGAAATCAAACAAACTAATCAGTAAAATGAACCTATAAAAGAAACAGACAGTTCTCCAAAACTGAAATGCAAATTGCTAGGAAAATTATTCAACCTCATTAGTCAAGCAGCCGTACATGATTCGGCCATATCACTCATATTTACCCAAAGGATATAACTTCATAGGTTTCAGAGATACTTGTGCGTCAACGGACAGCAGCATTATTTGCAAAGTAGAAGCAATGCTAGTCTTAGAACAGAGCAATGAAAACAGCTGACATTTACAATGAAGCTTTCTTCATCCATAATGAAAAGCAAAGACACATCATTTCATTAGCAAATTAAGTGGGTCTCAGAAAGATAGTACCAGGTTTCTTCTCGATTGTAAAAAAAAAAAAAAAAAAAAAAAAAAAAAAAAAAAAAAAAAAAAAAAAAAAAAAGCATAAAATCAAACATGTCTACATGATATACAACAGAGTTGTCCAGAGCGAGGATAGAGACTGGAAACAGCAGGAAGAGAAAGAAGCAAAAGGCAGAGGAAATGAGCTTGAAGAATGATAAATGCTTGGGAAATGTTCTCATGCAACCACACCTTGTTTACAATTAATATACAACAATGAGGATAGATAGGAATCCCTCAGACACCGGAGGAGCCAAGGATGATAAAACCAGCATCCCACATGATGCTGCCCCTAAAACCGAGAACAAGGATTTTACTTTATCAGCAAAATTTTGGAGATTTACCAAGTATAAGAAACCAATTTCAAGAGGCTTCCCATGGGAAGTCAACAAAGTCTGTTACATCACTGGACTCAGGACCAAGGCCCTTCTCCCTGTATCTAGGCTGAGCATGATATCCCTCCATAGGAAATGGACCCCAAAAAGCCAGTTCATGCACCAGGGATAAACACTGGTTCCACTGCTAGCGTCCCCACAAACTGCCCAAGCCACACAACTGTCCCCCACATTCAGAGGGCCTAGGTCTATCCTGTGCAGGTTCCCCACCTGTCAGTCCAGAGTCAGTGAGCTCCCACTTGCTCTGGTCAGCTGTTTCTGTGGGTTTTCCCATCATGGTCTTGACTCCTTTGCTCATATAATCCCTCCTACCTCTCTTTGACTGGACTCTAGGAGCTTGGCCCAGTACTTAGCTGTGGATCTCTGCAACTGCTTCCATCAATTACTGGATGAAGGTTCTATGACAACAATTGAGGTAGTTGACAATCTGATTAAAGGGGAAGGGTAGGTCAAGCACCCTCTCCACTATTGCTTTGATTCTTAGCTGGGGTCATCCTTGTGGATTCCCGGGAATTTCCCTAGTGCCTGGTTTCTCCATAACCCCATAATGGATTGCTTTATCAAGATATCTCTTTCCTTGCTCTCCCTCTCTGTCCTTCGCCCAACTTAGCCACCCCAATCCCTTATGTCCTCTGCCCCATTTCCCTTCTTCCCCTATGTTCCCAATTGACTCAAGAGATCATGTCTATTTCCCCTTCCCAGGAAGATCCATGTGTGTCTCTCTTAGGGTGACAAACTGCAGTGATTAGGATTTTAGTTTTAGAAACAGACAACAGCAGGAGTTAGCGTTGATGCTGAGAATGAACACCTACGCATTTCTGGAGAGTGTAAAATAGTGTTGGAAAGCAGTGCCGAAAATGTAGCACTTAAGATTTTCATATTTAAATTAAAATACACCTCCATCCTAGAGTTAAACTAGGACAGAAAAATATAGAAACAATAAAGCAACTTCGAAGCTATCTAAATTCCTTCAAATAGCAATGTCTTAACTGACATTGAGTTTATAACCAAAGATCAAGCATCATCTGTGTCTGTCTGTCTGTCTTTCTGTCCCTCTGTTTGTCTCTGCCTCTGTCTCTGTCTCTCTGTATCTCCCTTTGTAGCTCTTTGTCCAGTTCTGTGCTACTGAATTAGTTACCACTATGCTTTTTACATTGCATGGATAGCTGATATCAATTTGCCAACTCATTTTTGGTTTACCATTTTTTTCTTAAAAAAGGGAGATCTTTATGGATATTTCAATCTTTGAAAGAAAGACAAAAGCATGTATCTTGAGCCTCTTAAAATTAATACTCTGTTTATAGGATATACCCTTGTGTAAATACTTTGTCCAAGTCAAGCATTTCATACTGTACTGGATTAAATGAAGCACATCACAAACACACACACAGAGAGAGAGAGAGAGAGAGAGAGAGAGAGAGAGAGAGAGAGAGATGCACACTTAGAAATGCCTCTTCTGGAATCACTTTTAAATGTTTCTTAACATCTTTTTAAAATTGAATGAAAACGTTCACCATCAAGATTTTAGACTTGTGGCAATGGCCCACAATTGTGGGAGTGCTCCAACCCCCTTTCTTCACAGTTCACTGGATTTAAAATGTCCATAAAGGAAGAAGTGATTAGGATCCTGACTTTCATCTGTTTGAAGAGAAGATAGAACAGGCGAGGTAACCGTCTTTCCTTGCTCAACTTTCTTGCTCCAGTATCTCAAGCTGGATGATTCGAGATCACGAGGCACAGCTGAAAAAGAATCCAAGTAAATGCTGTACCTTGCAACCAGCAGAGCCTGCCAATGTGAGATTCGAGCTCTCCATCCCAGCAAGAAAACAGCTTTGGAAAGTTCTCTGCATTTGTGACTCACGGAGAGTCCCGAGGGTTCCTGTTTCCATCTTACAGTCAACAGAACTTGGAGGAAGACGTGCAGTTCTGTTCAACTGTTGTTCTTAAGCAACTTGGCCGAAAGGGATGTTTAAACATTTGTTGGAAAGACGATATATTTGAGTGCTTTAATTTTTTTTAAACAAAGCTCTAGATTTCAAATTGGTTTAACTCCTGATTTAACACGGACTAAAACAAGCGCCGAAAAACAAATACCAGTTTATATAACATCCATTATGTGCTTAGCGCTTTTCCCACTTTAAAACTAGGGGTACCTATTCCAAGAATAGCCCTGACCACCCTCAAATTGCCTCCAGATCCTGAGCTTTGTAGCCAACAGTTCTGGCTCAGGAATTGGCCACCCAGTTCAGGATCTCACCTTGGCTTGTACTGTGACCAGCCACGCCAAGTCACCTCCCATTCCACCAGGATTTGATTCCTGGCTAATGCCCACTTTTGTCTGACCCAAGCTCTCTAAGTATTGTATAACATTCTTGATCCACATTTTCTCCCCACACTGCTAGTCTATCTGACTCTGCTATACACGCAGACTGATAATTTCCACCCTCATGGCCTCCTTTCTAGGCTAAGTGAGCTCCCTCATTCTTTCTGTTCCTCCCAAAGTCCCAATTAATGAATGCTATACCTTAACAATTGTCATGATCTAAATATTGTCATTTTGAATTTTTTCCATTAATAAACATAAAGACATAAAAATAACAGAAGAACTATTATTAAATAATGCTAATTTGATTCTAGTAAATGTCATTCCTTCATTTAAAAGGCATGTAATAGAAGAAACCCCAATCTCTCTCCCACCATCTTATGTTACTCGTGCCTGCCCTATTCCTTCTCTCAGCTCTCCATGTGTCTGACTCTTGGCAATCCCCTCTCACACACTTTCTCTGGAATGAAAGCTTTTGCCCAGATTCCACACCCACCCCTCCCTCAGTTCGGCCGATCACACTCTGTACAGATGGAACAAACTGGGTTCAGCCAAGACACTTGTTTAGTTTAACTTACACAGCATTTTAAACTGCTTTTCTCTCCCCCTAAGAGTTGCCAGTGTGTGAAAATTAGAAGAGCAAGCTTAAAACCAGAAAGTCCCATCTCTGACTGATGATCATGTACTATAAGGTCTTTGTGCACAACAGCATCCAGAGATGTGAAATGCCAGGAAGGTGGGGCTGGCTTCATAGCCAGGAGGCCTTACCTCGGGCACTTTTCCAACTCATCTCAGTAGAATTTGGAGTTGGTAAGACTGGCTAAGAGAAAACTACAGTGTATGATGCTCACAAGCACACCAAAGGATCCAGGCCGATTCAGGGTCACTCCTGTATTAGAAGGAATTCAACATGTTGATTCACTGTCTGTGTCCTTCATCTTGAGAAATGATCTCAGGTGTGTCTTTAATAATAATATAAAAAAATATTTCTCAAGTCTCCAGTTAAGTCTTCCCTCATGCAACCAACGAGACCGCATGCTCCAGCTGCTATCCTTTCTCTAGTCTAGCGCCTTCCAAGTTCCTCCATTATCTTAAAAGATGCAGAAGTGGGAGAGAATTGGAAGACCACAGACCATGACTGACATTAACATTCAGTACAAAGGGGGTTTCAAATACCTCTGAGTCACTTTGATAATGAGAATCACTACTTCTAACAGTATAAAAAATGTTTTAGAATAGCCAATATCAGATAATGCTAAAGAGAGGTGGATGTGTATGTATGATTTCCATAATGATCCTTTATGTAATAACTCATGTGATACTCAAAAAAATATGATTAGATAAAAGACAAATAATCAGGAAAATGTTCAACTTTTCCATAAGGATTTGCCTCATTCTTTGAGGAAGAAACATGAAGCAACAAGATGGACCCTTGCCTATGTCACTCATGTACGACATGTTCTTGAAGTTTGACAAGTCCTCTGCTCCTTCCTTTAAAACAGTCACTTATATATACACGTGTGTGTGCTCACACAGAAAGACACACATAAGCATATAATTTTAAAATGCAACAGTAAATAAAGTTATAAAAACAATCAACCAGAAAATAGTTGAGCATTAACTAGAGAAAACAAACAAGAAGTGAACCACTCTGAAAGGAAGACGATTGGAGGATAAATGGAAGCCAGAAGCGTATGCCCTTGTTACACATGAATGAGACATTTGTGGGTGGAAGGGCTATCTAGAGGGACATAATGACCTGGAACTCACAGAAGTAGATAGGAAAAGAGTACAGAGCATGTCAATAAATAAATAAATAAATAAATAAAAATTTAAAAAAAAAAAAAACAAAAAAAACAGAAGACAGACTAAAATTAGTCAGCTCTGCAAGAAAACCTTTTATGAACTGGTCATTAAGACAGGTACAGAACACTGGAGTCCGTTGACACTTAGAATCCTTCATAAGATGCGTGAAGCATGCCAGTAAGAAGAGGATGCGGAGGGTGGTGTGTTAGAAAAATATTTCAGAAGAGACGCTCTTTAGAAAGAAGGGGCTAGCTGACACTATCAATTGCCCCAGAAGGTAATACGCTAAAATCAAACACTGTTTCCCAGGTTTGGTAATAACCTTAGTGAGATCAAGAGGTACTTCCATGGGGAAGAGACCGAAACTACATCAAGTTGCCCAATGTATTCAGCACAATTGTGAAGGAAATGGGAAATATTCACCAATCTCATCTAGTCAGCGTGCAGTCGCGGCACACACACCTTCACAAAAGCTAACAGCTCTCTAGTTGGAATCAAGACCCATTCAACAAGAGCAAAGTCATGCCTGGTGTCAGAAACCTTGAAAACTATACAGGCTAGTCATGTCGCGGATCTTGAAGGAGAACTTACCATGACCACTTTACTAAACCAACATGATCCCTAAGTGCGCGCTAAAGATTTTTTTCTTGCACCCACAGAGAAATGCAGCTCTCACCCTTAAATAGGAAAGTTCTCTTTGCAACATATGGAGATCATTAAGAAAAACCACAGCCAGTCAAAATGCAGAGCTGCGGGGCCCAACCCCAATACATAATCTACAAGCAACTCCGGGAAGATGGAGCAGAATGATTATAAGAGTAAGTAGATAGGAGGGTTTGTGGTAGGATGTCAGAAGCTACCCTCCTAAAGTCTCACCACCATGACGGCACAAATGTGAGCTGAACAGCAATGACAGACATGATAAGAAGGATGAGGGAAAACACCGAAGGCCTCCACTTTATACACAGAACTACAGGCAGCTAAGGAATGCTAAAACCAGGAGAAATAGTCTTTCACAGGGAAGAAAGAGCACGCTGATTGATTATCCAATAACCAATGGTCAGGCCTGAAAATTTGGATCCTGAGAATATGACACAATCTTAGCAGGCTGTATTTATGTGTTTAGGAATATATATGAATATGTATATGCATATATACATACAACAACAATTAATGGAAAAGACACCATGAATTTAAAAGAGAGAAAGCAGAAGTATATGTCAGTGGTGTGGAAGAGGAAAGGGAAAGGGGAAATTATGTTATATTGTAATCTAAAAGAAATAAAAACAAAAGCGGTTAGCAAGGGAAAGAAAGAAAAAATGGTGCTAATCCACCCATCCATGCCATTACATTAAATGACTACACATTAATGAGTGTTAGCCAATTGATGGTAGTAAATGAATAAATACTGTGTATAAAGAAGTAGCTGACTTCAGTAGAAAGAGAACAAATTGAAAGATGAGGATTAATTCAAAGAACCCCTGGATCGGTTACTTTATGTATGCTGTTTCCTGCCAACTACCAAAATGACCACCAGCAAATTTGCAAACAACAAAAGGCATTGGATTGAATTTTCCACGACTCACCAACACAACCCTGAGCAAAGCCCTTCCAGCTTCTGGTCTTGGTTTGTTTACTGCGCAGAGGAGTGTAGGGACCAGCGACAGCTCTTGTACAGGCTATGAGCCGTTTCAGTAAACATGAAACCTCGCTAGAATCCCATTGGGAAGCATTGCGTACTTTTCTAGGGGTGAGAAATGGCTCGGTCTCTGCATTGCTTGCCGAGTTCAGATCAGCAGCACCCAGATAAAAGCTGAGTCTCACCATGCACACCCATAGCCCAGTACTGGGGAAGCAGTTCCATGAGTGATTGAGGAAGATACGTTTAAGAGACCAGCACACATACAAACACATACCTACTGATACACACACAACACCCACATACACATGCACACAGAGCTACAAGCATGCACACTCACATACATACACCCACACATACCACCCACTCATAAGCATGTGTGCACGCACACACACAAGTTCGTGTGTGTGAGCGCACACACATACACACACACATGCACATACATAGAAAACACACACATACCACATACCATGAGAATTATATATTTTTGCAAGGACAAGTTATGTTTAATATTTACGGAGAGGTTTGTCTTGGCCCTTTGGAGATATGATGCATTTTACAAATAAATTATGTAACATATACTAAGAGCCAAATCAAAAGAACATTTAAAAATATTAATCAAAACCTGCCGGGCAGTTAATCTCAGCACTCAGGAGGCAGAGGCAGGCAGATCTCTGAGAGTTCGAGGACAGCCTGGTCTACAAGAGCTAGTTCCAGGACAGGAACCAAAAGCTACAGAGAAACCTGTAGGGACATAGCCCCACCCATTGGGGGCGTGTTCGCCTCGGGCTAATGTTTACGGATAAATCTGCCGGGCGTGAGCCCAGCAGCCCTTTTTCTTTTGCTCCGCTTTTCCGGTACACCGCGGGAACCTGTGGTCCTGTAAGTTTATTTCCTTATTAAAGCTGTATATATCTATATAATCTGTCTACATTCATTTGCGCCGCCACAGAAACCCAGTCTCGAAAAATAAAAAATAAAAAAAAAAATAAAAAATAATTAATCAAAATAAAAACCAAGGTGGGCTAAGTTTGTTAACTATCTTTTTACTGTCTTTAACAATAAAAATATAATACACTGAAATGACTCAGATAACAGAATGAAAAAACACCACAGTTTTCAGCATAGAGGATTTAATAGAAAAGACTGGTTTCCTGGATGTCAGAGGGACTGAGCACCGAGTTAACTCAGAACACAGTCACAAACTTGAGACCCAGGGAACAAGCAAAAGGGTAAAGACAAACAGAACCTAGGGGACAGCAGGAGGTACCCCGGATCTGGTAGTGTAAAGGAAAGGGTTTGGGCTGGCTGCAGCTGGTTATGAGAGAACATTATGAGACTCCTTCTAGAAGCGGCTATGGCCCCCAAACTGATGCTTGGTCCAAACTGGAAAATTGTCTTGCATCCTCTCCCACTCTCTCTCCATGCCTTCATAAAGCTGTGGGGTCGGTGGTGCGAGGTACATGGCTTCTGAGGGAAAGCTGTTCCATTCTTAATACACAACAGGCACCAAGAGAGAAGGAGGGAAGGATCCCTTGGGATTCATGGGAAAGATCCCTGTCGTAAGTGGAGGCTAGACGTCAGGCTGTCAATCTATAGCCCAACACTTATCAGGCTGAGCCTAGGGCCTCGAGATTTCAAGGCCAGCCTGGACTGGAGAAGGAAAGCCGTCTCAAAAAAAAAAACACGGGCAGAATACGCTAGTCCGGGCCGGAACGTTTGCCCAACATACAAAAGGTTCTGAGCTGGATCCCCAGCACATGGGGGTAAAAATGAAAAACAGCAATATTAGAATTCTGTGTAATGAAACCAGGTTAAGGCATGACTCTTAAATCAGTCCCGTGGGCTATTATTAAAGGCCCCATAAAACCATGTTGCCCAAAATATAGGTTTGCCGGGCTCAGACTCCTGAATAGTACTAGTGAGGAAGTACCCCGAAAGTTAAGACGGACCAACAGTGACATCTGCTGCCAGGGTCTTATTTTGAAAGTGGGCTGGCTCAACATGTGCAGGCAGAGTCCTGCCAAACCACACTGGGCTTGGGCCGTGATGACTCAGCACCGCCGAACTCCTGTTTGTCATTTACGCTATTTGGAGATTTTTCCGAGGGGAACACAGGACATGAAGAAACAAGAGAATGTTTAAGACTGTAACTAAAACAAACAAAAACAGTGGGGGCGGAGGCCTAAGTGATGAGAAAAAGACCCCACTTTATCCTTCCTCGTCCTGTTTCCCTTTGGCTAAGTAAGCTCGAATTAATTCTGTAGCTGCTAGCAAGCATGAACACGCTTTCCTGGACTCAATGACAGGGTTGACTTAATCATTGCCAGCTTCAGTGGACTCCAACATAATAGCCAGGCTAGAGAGAAAAAAAAAGTCCAAGGATCAAAGGAGATTATGCACAAAATTTCAGAATAATCTCTGCTTATTAAACCGCTTCCTCATTATCTATCTGTTTACCTGGATTATATCTCTTGAAACAGCTACGGATCCTCTGGCATTTTCTTTTACTTTTGCGAGAACCGATGGAACATAAGGTTCGAATCAAGCACTATGTTTAAAATAATCATAATAGCTGCCAGGACAAAGTGCTCAACGTGATTTAATTCTATAAACAAGAAAATATGTAAGGAAAAAGTAGTTTATTTGTTTATAAAAATAGCGGATGATAATGAACTCAATTACCGGGAAAGAACCTGGGCATAACCAGTATTTCGTCTGAACTCCCATTCCAGGGTTGCCACCACACAGTGTGGCATCTTGAGCGAATTACACTTCTCTGGGCCTCATTTTCTGTGCTATAAAATGAAAAGATCGCACCGTAAGTAGGATGGCAGATGGACTGTAGCTCTTCTTTTTCTTGAATTTGGCAATGCCGGCTTACCAGTTAGTCACAGACCTGCAAGAAGACTCCATGCGAAGACTTCCTGGCCGGATGTGCCGTGGATGACAGGAGCGTGGACTGTCCCTGTGCACCTCACAGATGCTCTGGTCTTCTATGGACAATGGAAGTATAGATTGTCCATGTGAACCTCACAGATGTTCTGATTTACTGTGTACAGTGGAAGCATGGAGTCTCCTTGTGCACCTCACAGATGCTCTGGCCTCAGGCAAGAAGATCTTGCTCTTCTTTTGGAATTGTAGATTGCACTATCAGCTGTCTGTTTGGTGCATACCATAGTTTCCCTCTACGAGGTGCTCAACAACTATTATTTCTAGAATTGACTATTTTAAAGACAAGGAAAACAAGCCTCAGAAAACATAAGAAATTTCCCAGCGTTAGCACAGATTCAATACGTAACATAATATCCCACCATTCTCTGTCGTAAATGATCTTAACTTCTCATATTTTAGATCATACTCCTAGCCCCTCCTGAAACATAAAAGACATATATTATAACATTGTTGTGCCTTAGTCGTAAGTACTTAATACACACACATGCCTACATAAAGGAAGAATGACTGTTTTTGTTTTGTTTTGTTTTGTTTTGTTTTTTTGGATTTTTCGAGACAGGGTTTCTCTGTAGCTTTTGGTTCCTGTCCTGGAACTAGCTCTTGTAGACCAGGCTGGCCTCGAACCCACAGAGATCCGCCTGCCTCTGCCTCCCGAGTGCTGGGATTAAAGGCGTGTGCCACCATCGCCCGGCGAAGAATGACTGTTTTGACAGGAAATTCTACTGGCCTATACAAACATGAAAGGGCAGCGCAGAAACCCTGGTGCAAAAATATCTGAGAAAGTGCTTTGTCCCCCTTACATTCTGACCTCAGTTTCCCTTCCCTTCTCTCCTCCTAATCCCGCCCCCAACCTCCTCTCCACCAACACCCCAACCCACTCCTCTTGTGTTTCTGTTCAGTAATGGGAAGGCCTCCCATAGATATCAACCAAGCATGGTATATCAAGTTGTTATCAATGGACTAAAAGGATTAAAGGATTGTACTTTACAGATTAAAAGTGATAAGTGATAGAAAAGGTGACACATAAAAGTCATATTAAAGTTAAAAGAGAATATAATTTTTATTAGTTAAATACAGAATGGCACTAAATCCAAAGTTGGAAAGACCCATGTTCATAGGACACTGTGATACACCGATTGCATGTCTGGTTGATGTAACCACTACAATGATAAGAGTTGTACCCGGCATAAATGAGGATTCAGTAAAGACTAGCTGATGGTACTAGTTTATAAATGATATGAATAATGAATTCGTTGTAAAATAATATCTCTGAGGTTTCTTTAATAGTAGGCATTGCCTTGGCTTTAGCCATGCTTTAGGTCGTAGTATCTATGTTGGGCAGAAAGCAAACAATCTAACTTTCTATTAGACTACATTAACTCTCCCTATCAGATAGTAAAACCATCAGCAGTCTGGTCAATAACTGCAGGTTTGCATACTGGTGTTTTCAGGGACAGATAATTGCCTTTGGAAAATCACTCAGCAAGATAGTTTGATTTTAAGAAAGGAGAACAGATACAAGAATGGAACCATAGAAGAAAAATGAGTGCTGGCAGTCCAAACTTATATTTCATCTCAAAATTCTATGTGATCTTGTGTTTATCTGGTTGGCTCATCTGTGTTTACGCATCAGGTCTTTGTTTATAAATACCTTCTCCAATTACTCAGCACCAGGAACACACTGACAGATCAGTCTGATTTTAAGAAGCTGGTAACTGGAGCGAGAGAGATGGCTCAGCAATCAGGAGCACTTGCTGTTCTAGCAGATGGCATGTTTAGTTCCCAGCGTCAACATGGCTTCTTACCAGTCTGTAACTTTGGTTCCATGGGCTCCTGCGCCCTCTTCTGGCCTCTGTGGGCATTAGGCACATATGTGGTGCACAAACATACATGCAGGCAACCAAGCATTCAACAAAAATAAATAATAATAACTTCTGAATGAATAGTTGATTGGATATAGGTGTATAAATAAATTAAAAAACAAAATCACAAAGTACATGCACATTGTGAGCAGGACATTTCTTTTCTCTCATGGGAAGGATACCAAGAGATCAAAGATCAGAAAGACATAGAAGAACAAGAAAGAAGTGACGATCAGTGTGTTCCTACAGACACCAATTACTGATATGCTATTTACATTATGTTAAAATAGTAAAAAATGATAAACTTGACACTATAGACCCATTCATATATAAGAAACCGCTAGAAAGAGGACTATCGGCAATTACTGAGAAAGAGTGCTCACGTAAAGCAAAGCCCTACATTATATTTCATACCTACTGTTCTGCAGCAGGATCATTCGGAGGTGTGAGGGCCCACCGTGATACCACGCTGAGCCTGAGGACGAAAGATCTACAGAGCGCTGTTCAACACGCGCTCCGTGACTAACTCTGTAGGGAGAGCTGAGCAGCGGCTGTGGTCACCCTCCACTAGCCAAGAGAATGTTTCCAGGGTCCAGTTGTTCCAGCACCAAGGCACTTGACAGCATGTCCCCACCGCTTTTTGGTCCTTTGTGGCCAGGAGACTGCTGAGAAAATATTATTCGCCAGAATTAGACCGGACTGGTCAATGACCTGGTTGTTCCCTCAAGTCAGCTCAAGCCGTGTCGGCAACTGAGCTTAGCAGATGTTTCTCATTTCTCTACCTTATGAACTATGAGTTGAACATTTTTCCTGGCTTTGAAATATTTTAAACAAATAACTCTCTGGGATGTCTCTTGAAACTTACATAATAAAGTCCTGCGTAGTATCATAATAAGAGTCCAGGCTCTCCTGAGCCGACACAGACTTGTCCTGCGCACTACCTCGCTCATTCTTTTGATAAGGTTTTAATCCAGGAGCCTCATTCCAATCTAGAAAGTCCCATTAAGCTAACAAATTGTAAAAACCACTAAAATTCTAAAGACACTATTCGCCCTCTGCTGATGTATTCAGTAAAATTCATTTCACATGAAATTAAGACTTCACATGTGCCAAAGTCACCAATTTATACACCTTTCAAATAAGCGCTGTGCTCTACAAAGCTATCCAAAGATATTGTACATGCTTTAAAAGAAGCATACAAGTATAACGACAAACAAGTCCTTATTAATAGGAAATGACAGTAGATTTTATATTGTGTCCAACAGAAATGCTACATAGACTGTAACACAACTATACCCATCATAATTAAATGAATAAGAAATAGGCTATCATGAGTATATGAATGCAAGTATATACAAATGCCTACATCTGCTATTTAATTTTGGAGCTGTAAATTTTACTTGATTGTTGTTGGGACCAATTGAGTCCTGGCCTTCAGCTGCTCTTCCCTGCCTAGAGCCTTCTAATTGAAGTTACTAGAAGCTGTGCCTAGCCTAGAGGATCAGAGGATGGGATTTTCACCTGTTGGCCATTGACTGCAGGGTATTTAAGCCTCCATGGTGCTATTAAAGAAGGGCTTTTGTACCAGAGATTGAAGGTCCGTGTGTCGGTCTGTCTCTGCGGCAGATTGTCAAGTACAAGAATTCTTAATATGAATATAAATATAAATGAATATAATATAAATAGGAGGAATAAAGTTAAATGAAAATAAACCAAATGTGAGGGGTTGAGAAATTTACACACATGGATTAACAGAAAGGAGGTGGGGGGGGGGAAGATAAAGCAAGCAGCCAGTGAAATCCCTGCTTCCCAAAGACCACGTGAACCAAGCTCTGACTCTCATCTGGACAACTTTCTTTTTTTTTTTTTTTTATTCATATAGACATTTATTTTTTGCTGTTTTTTTTTTGGCAGAATATAACATCCATTCAAAGAACCACACATACAATTAAATTCATATCCTTATGAAAACATTCTAGTTTTCTAAATGTTGCATACAAAACCATTCATTTAAGATTTTTTTTATTCTTTTTTAATTAAAATTTCCACCTGCTCCCCGTTTCCCATTTCCCTCCCCCTCCTCCCACATATTGCCCCCTCCCCCCACTCCCCTCCCTCTATCCCCACTCCTCTTCTCCTCCCCCCACACCATTCCCCCTCCCTCTGGATACTGAAGAGCAGTCCAAATTCTCTGCCCTGCGGGAAGACGAAGGTCTTCTATCTACATCATCTGGACAACTTTCAACAGTGCTACCGACACCGGTCTCCGTTCAGATTCTTGGCAACTTCTCAGGAGCAGCATTTGACCCTTGAATACGATTTCCCTCTTCTATGAGTTATCTTGCCCTGATTCCCAGTGTGGTCTCTATCAGCTCTCTCAGCTCCCCGGCACCTCAACACCTCCTTTTCCCCCCCAGAGTTAAGTCTTCAAGGTTTTGGCCGCAGGTTCTCCCTATAGAGTGGGAGTAGGTTCTCAATGTCTTGCCATACTCTTTGGAGACATAAAATCACTTACATTTTATTTATAGATGACCTCCAGTCCTACACCTCTGTTCTCATACTATCCGTCACTTCTCTTTTCCTCCCGTTCCCTTCTCCAATGTTTATCCACTCTCTGGTTGGCTACAGAGAGCTTCCTTCAGTGGCTGTATCTTTAAAATGCCAACCTAATCTTGATCTCCCCCAGTCTCTCCTTCTTTTGCAGGGTGTGTGTGTATATTGTGTGTGTGTAATGTAAGATTTATAAGCATATATGTGCATGTGTACCGTAATTTTAAAATTGAATTTTAGGTTCCTCATAGTTTAAATCTAAATTTTTAATTAGTTACCTCTGTCTACATACCTGTCAGCTAAGATTAGTGCTTTTACACTAGGATTTTTACTCAAGTGTTAGTGAATACATCTTTGTGAGTACATTATTTTCCCCTATCTGCTATACTTAACACAGAATTTAATATGCATAATAATATCTAGGAAATTGCCGTGCAAGCTTTTGAGACAAGCTAGGCTACAATGCATTTGAAATGGTCTGTATGCTAATTACTTGTTTCAATGTCCTTCTTCCTGATTAGTCTGATTTGGGGGGGGCTAGGGCTAAGATGCTGTTTTCACATTCCAAGGGACTAACTCCAACTAGTTCCTTATATTTAACTTCGTTAAAAGAAAATGCAAGCACAAGTTTTCTAACATTTTTCTGAACAGTACCTTACTATTTAGTAAACCGACTTTGCCCAAGATATCATTTGCCTTTCACTATTGCATCAGAGTGACGAAAGGCTACAGAATCGCATAAGTGATTGAATAAATGTTTTCTTACACAACTTAATTATTACTTAAGAGTCTGGGAAGTAGACTAAAATCTGCAGCTGAAACTTTTCTGAAGATTCCCCGAGTCTCTTGAGCTATACTGAGGTTCACTGGAGAAAGGAAGCCAATGTGACCTTCAAGCCAGCTCTCATATAACTTCTGGGAAAACTGTCTCGCTATTGCGGGTGTTTAGGTGGCAGCTCTGGTATACCAGTCTTGAAACACAGACATTCTCCCACAAAGTTACCACTCACCATCTGTTAGGGCACCATGGGGTTACTCATTAGTAGCCTCCTACCAAACCCCACCCCTCCAGAGCGTTGCCAGGAAACAGAGTAGAACACTTAGCTGTCTGGGTACCAGGGACCTTTCTTCCTCTCTCCTCCCTCCACAGCCTATTACTTTTTAACCTGAGAGCAACCATCCCTTCAAATATCCAGCCAAGACACTTTCCTGTGCCTTCACATCCACTTTCTTTTCCAGATCGCACAAATCCCCCCTCATTTATGAGGTTTAAATTTCTAGAACAAAAGCCAAGTGTTGATCTTTCACGGAACCACACCTATCCCTTGAGAGATGATGAGTTCCAAACCAAATGTTTAAAAAAAAAAGATGAAAGAAGAACACAGCGCATTCCTCGTAAACTATGTTATTCTACCAACAAATGGTTCAGGTCTCTTCCTGGCTTACCCATCATTGGTCTCTTGTCTTCCCTTTTCCCATTTCACTCTCGTTGTAATTTCACGTCCTAAGACCCTGTCCTTGGGCCTTATCAGCTTATTCCTGAATTACTACAACAGCCTCTTTGGAATCCTACCTCATTCTGCCATTCCTTTCTTCTAGAGAAGCCTTTTCCACACGTCTGTAAAATCTTTCACTGGTTGTCACAAAACAGCACGTTGAAAACACTTTCGGGAAAAGGAATCGACGAAAATCAAAAATATTAAGGCAACAAATCAAATGATATGAAAAAAATAAATGTGATTAAAAACATCTATATAATGTATAAAAGTATGTCTATAATAACTTAGAATAAATTTAGACCCTACAGTGAGGTCTGGAAGGAAAACAAGAGATAAGAGAGCTACAAGTCTTGTGTTGTTAAGGGTATTGTGGATTTATAATCCAGTTAATCACTAGGAATGGGTCTACATGGGTAGGAATTCTAATTTAAAGATCAATATTATAAAAACTAAAATGCATTATTTTTAGTGAACATAAGAGAACTCTATATCTAATAGAAGATATGAAGCTAGGGCAAAAGGAAGTGATGTATATGAAAATATGACGTAATAGAACAAGTTCCTGAAATAACAACATTATTTTCAATGTAAATAATGCCAACATAGCCTTAATAGAAAAGGACTGTCAGGTTTAATCGAAGAACAATAGCCTACTATGTATCATCAACTGCAAAATCTACTCCCATTTACCATTTAAAAACTCCAAGAAACAAACACAAGAGTCCTGTGACTCAGTTTCTTCATAAAATTATGTTCTCATGCTCCACACAGGTATAGAAGATTTCAGTGAGTTTACCTAAGATTCTTCATTACAAGTGGCTATGCTATTTCATAGGAAAAACATGCTTTTGTCACATGCGTGTGGCTTGTCTACCATGTGCAGCGTGACCTTGTGATTTTACACGTTATTCATGTGGCTCCTTCACAGTATAAATTATCGGATGCCCTGAATAAAATCAGCTAGTGCCTGAGACTTTCGTCTGCCTCCTCGACCGCCTTCATTCTCTTGATTCCCACTGCCACTAAGCAGTAAACGGTGCTATCCAGTACCGGGACCGGATGCCAATTTTGAGTTAAGAGAGTAGGGACTCTCAGAGAAGGCAGTGGAAGAGAATAATGGGACATAAACCACAGGCTTTGCCTTATGCTGAGCTTACGATTCAGTTTTTCAAATAAAGGAGAAGCACAAGTATTAAAATCACAACTGTTAAGATTGCTTATGAATTGTTTATGAATATAATCCCTGATTTCCAGATGAAAGAACCGTAGATGAAAACGTATGGAAAGAGTCTGAAAAATACTGAAAAGGAATATAGAAGAGAGGAAGTCTATTTGTTTTAAATATGAATAAAAAGATGCCTCGGACAACAAGGCAGGCTGCCTGCAGGTCTCCTCCACTCTCTGCTACCCCAGACCCAATCCCTCAGGCTCCTCTCTATCACTGTAACAGAATGTCGGCTGCAGGCTTCCCCCTCCCTGCCTCAACATCTTCTGTGGGTCCCACAAATCATTCCAACCTGGATTCCCCGTTCCGACGCATCACTGTGTGTCAGTTCCAACTCAGGAAGATGTTACCTGAGGCTGACCAGCAAATGCCCAATGAAACCAGATAGCAGGAATATCTATGATAATAAGACTCAACCATCAGTAATTCGCCACACATTTCTTTACTTAATTTGAACTGAAAAAAATAGCAGTGACTAGAATTTTCAGATTTGGAAGACAAAGACCTATAGCTGTGTTAATAACTACAGGTACATCTGTATCACTAACTCTGGGTATATTTGTGTACAATGTCCTATGTTCTCCTCATTCCAGCTATTAATAACAAATTATTATGATGAAACATATAAGAGAAAGACCACATCATCTCTCTAAATCTTCCTACAGGTGAATACATTTTTCAAGATTTGTGAACTGAGGAGGTGCTTTTAAAGAACGCGAGAACTTCTAGCTTCAACACTGAGAGATACAGGGCTAAAAACGTATCACTCTCGTCTTTAAAATAAGAGGAAAAAAATACAGCAAGATGAAACCTGATGACTTCTCTCGTACCCATCAGAGAACTAGCTCACAATCCAAACCCACAGCCCAGAGTCTGGACAGACAGGAGACTAAACCATAGCGCAACTCAGTGAGATCAGTTTAGCGAGGCAGAAAGCACCAGAATCATGAACTGGGAATTTTGACAAAGTTCTGTGGAAGGTGTGGACTGCCCTGGATACAAACCTCCCGGGATCGCAGTTTTATGGCCCTCACACTTTCCTGAGCTGTGCCTCCCGGCATGCCACCAGGGCTCATGGTGATGAGCCAAGAAAGATGACTTCATGTCTCTGGCAGGAAGAAGGGGAAAGTGGCCATTCTGAGATGAGCCTGCTGCTTTTGCTGTAACAAAGAACCAACCGCTAGGAAAATAATTTTACCAGACTTCCAAATGGAGGGGCAACTTTCCAGCCCCAGTGTCCTCTAGGTTTTTGTCACATGTGTAGAGAACAGGAGGAAAAGAAAATCAAAAGTTTAGGCACACTTTAGATGTCACAGCCAGGAACATGGCACCACTAAAAGATTAATCATGAGGTTATAAATCATTCTCCTTTGCCAGTGTTTAGCACAGTATCAACAAGACCACAGTAAGATGGCGGAACTACAGCATCGTGGCTGTGTTGTCAACATCTTTCTTATTGACGACCAAAGTTAACAGAAGAAACAAAGGCACCACAGGCATCCAGGTCTTTGGAGCAAAGCCAACAGCAGGAGACTCAGCTATAGCGCAGTGTTTATAACCATCAGAAAATGTCGAATAACCGTGATTAATATGCTAACAGCTCCAATGAGAACAGACATCACACAGAAAACAAATATCGAGTCCGTTTCGTTTTAGAACTTATGAAATGTGTTGCCAACATGCCCATTCTAGCTCAGTCGACAGAGTCAGCACATTATCAGTCAAAGTGTCTGCAATCTGTTTGCTAAATGTTGACAACAATGTCCTCAAGGCTACAAGGAATGCCAAGACGTCCATACTGTTTAGCACGACACTAAAGAGCGGAACAGAAGCCCGATGCCCTCTGCCTTCAAGACTGCTTTGTGACTATTGCAAGGAATTTCAAAATGTCTTTTAATTTCAAAATGTCTATTGTATTTTGGTTTTTGTATTGATTATATTTTATTGATTTTTATTGAGCTCTACATTTTTCTCTGCTCCCCTCCCTGCCTCTCCCCTACCCTTTAACCCTCCCCCAAAGTCCCCATGCTCCCAATTTACTCAGGAGATCTTGTCTTATTTCTACTTCCCATGTAGATTGGATCTATGTTATTAACTGCGAGCTTCAGTTGTTCCAGTAGGGTATTGGTGCAGGCAAACTTAGAAGCCGCTGTGCAGCCAGGTATGTGTATCCTATAATCCTAGAATTGGAAGGATGAGACAAGGAGATTGAGAGTTTGAGGCTAGCAAAGGAAAACCCAGTGATACTTGAAAAACAACAAGAATTCCTTCTCCTGTGGCGCTATGACTAAATGAATTCTTGATCATCTCAGGGAAAATTACATAGTTTCAAATATTTCACTCAAACACGTACTTGGTTCTAGACAGCATTAACTTCAACCATAATAATAATATTCAACCAGGCCAATAATAATAAAGCATCTACTAGTCATATTTCATCATCCTTTCTTCTTTGTGCTTTACATTATTTTAGATGTGACTTCAAGACTTCCTAAAGAGCAGGGTAGTGTGTAGTACTGGTGAAAGAATGCACACATAGACCGTGAGATAAAAAAGTCTAAGGCTCTGAGAACCCCATCTTTACTATAACACAATTGCTCTCATTCTACCTACGCACTTGCTGTTGGGTGTTGGAGTACCAGTGGATTCTATAATGAGTCACTGCTGTGTTATAAACATTCCTTTCTCTCTAGCTACGGAGTGTCACCTCTGTCCATCTGTAGTTTCCCTTCCTGACTACCCCTGTTCTTTTGCTCAATGCCTAAGGACCTCTCTGCCTTCTTTGCTTTGAGGAAGCGTGGGTCTTTGAGCCATGATTATGCCTTTCTTTGATGCCTTTTCAACCTAACCTGCCAATTTAGACATGCTCATTGGAAACACTGCCCTCCCCAGACCTCCCATCTTTTCTTTGCCATGGCCTGACTTGAGAATCGCTACATCAGCTCGTGCTGACCAGTGAAGTGAATGGCATAAGCCGCTAGACTCTACGACAGAAGGCTAGAGGTTCTTCATGAAATTCTTGGTCCAAGAGCAACTAGAACTCAAAGCTGGTCTGAGGAGAGATTATATACATGGAGTTGGGGTACTCGTTGTAACAAATGTGATCAATTCCCCCCAGTTAAAAGACAAAGTTGACCAGAGTGACAAACCAAATTAATAAAAATTAGTATGGACAATAACAGTTATAGCACAAGCATAGAGACGCAGAAGTAAATTGATGGAAAAGGATGGAAAGGCAGGGTAAGCAAACGCTGATACAGCTGTACTCAAAGAGGACAAAACAGTGAAGATTATCAGGGGGATTGACAAGCCTGTTATCACAGCACGTGAGATGCTGAGGTGAGAGGATGGCTGTGAGCCTACGTGTTCCTGGACAATATGATGAGTCTCAGTCAAACCTGCCTTAGAAACAATAAAAATAACCCAGGAACCAAAAAAATCCAAACATGGGGAAGGAGAACATGAGAGAACAGGATGATGGAGTGTGGGGAAGGACAGAGAGGGGGAGCAAGGAAAGAGATACCTTGATAAAGCAATCCATTATGGGGTTAGGGAGAAACCTGTCACTATTCCCAGGAATCCACAAGGATGACCCCAGCTAAGGCTCCAAGCAATAGTGAAGAGGGTGCCTGAACTGGCCTTCCCTGTAATCAGATTGATGACCATCCTAACTGTCATCACAGAACCTTCATCCAGTAACTGATGGAAGCAGATGCAGAGATCCACAGCTAAGCACCAAAGACCCTGGAGCCCAGTCAAAGAGAGGAAGTAGAGATAATATGAGCAAAGGGGTCAAGAACATGATGGAGAAACCCACGGAAACAGCTGGCCCGAGCTAGTAGGAACTCGTTGTCTCTGGACTGACAGCTGGGGAACCTGCTTAGGACTGAGCTAGGCCCTGTGAACGTGGGTGACAGTTGTGTGGCTTGTACAGTCTGAGAGGCCACCGGCAGTGGAACCAGGATTTATCCCTACTGTCAATTGATGGCTTAATGCATCCGAACTCCTGGATACTGTGAAATTAGAGCAAGACATTGTGTTACTGGCAACTACAATACCACTGAAGCCACAGAGCCTCCTACAGATAGAGGTTTTCCATTTCTCTTTCTTGTGATTCTATTAGTCCTGTGCTCTGGGGAAGAAGCAGTTTGGTTGAAGGACCTGTTCTGTCTGGTCCATTTGTAATACTGAAGAAAGTTGAATCTTGTATGAGGTATGACCGCAGAGTTATGGGATGACAGCATCACCCACGTAAATACAAGATTAAGGAAGAATGGGGGAAAGAAAGTCAGAGTAACTTTCCGTAGAGTCATGACGCTTAATATAAGATAGCAGCTAATTTGTGGAAGTTTACATTATGAAAAACTTATTATAATCTAAGTATGGCATATACTGAGATGTACTGACGTAAGAGTTGAGAGGCTACTGTCCTGTTCGTCTGAACAAGAGTTTTGATTTTCAATGCTAAATGTGATTGAGTACTGTTAAACTAAAGAGGAGCAGCTGGTACCCTGGAGGAAAAGCATCAGATAGAAGTCCCAAGTTGTTAGTTGGACAAATTACCCATGCTGAGGTTTTAAAAAGAATTGTATCAGTAATGTCTTTGGGATACAGGTTTACCACGTTTTCTGTAAAGAGTAAGAGGGAAAGGGAGTTTTGGGGTATATCACTGAGTATACAGCACCATAATCTTTCAATGTATTCCAATTCAGTTTGCAGAATTGAATAGAAATAAGATGAGATCATGTGCAAGCACTTCTACCCTCTCAAATACCACATGTTCTCTGGTGTGAATCTTAGGTTTAAAACACACACAAAAAGAGGGGGAGGGAGAGGGGGAGGGAGGGAGGGAGGGAGGGAGGGAGGGAGGGAGGGAGGGAGGGAGGGAGAAAGAGAGAGGGGGAGAGGGAGGGAGGGGAGGGAGGGAGAGAGAGACAGAGACAGAGAGGAGGGTCATGAACTACAAAGGAGACCACAAGAAAGGAAGACCTTAAGGGAGACAGAAAGAAGATAAAGTGTGAATCTGTGTGATGTGAACACAGAAGGGGACTATTAGATTAGCAGGGAGAAATGTGGGGGACCAGAGGCAAAGGGTTAGGGGGGTGAGGAAAGGTAGTGAGGAGAAACGAATAATAAAGTATGTTTCGAAAATGGTGTAATAAAAACTCATTACTTTCAATGCCAACTTTAGAAAACGATAGTTTAAAACAAACACAACGAAGAGTAAATATAGGCTCTGGTGTTCGCTGGTGTCACGGAAACAAGTGGCTGCACCTCTGAGCCTTCGTATTAGGGAACTGCAGAGTAGAAATCCAGGTGTTTAATGTGGCAGTGCAAGCCTACATCCCTAGCAATTTGGAGGTGGAGACAGGAAGGTCACAAGTTCAAACCCAGTCTGGGCTACCCAGAGAGATCCTGTACAAAAAAAAGTTTCTCCTCCACCGTGATGGTATAAAGAACTAAGTTAACAAGTAGAAAACATGGAAAACACATAAGCATAGCCAATGATTCAGTGTATATTCAATATTCAGTGTATATACACATATATATATTTAAATCTTCTGAGACTATTAGTAGAATATTTATTTTATCTAGTCACAAAAATGCCCTAAATGTAGGAGAACAGTTAGAAGTTACTTCAACTCTTAATTTGTATTTTTATAATTTATATAATTTTATGGATAAATTTCCAGCTTTTTATGTACAAATAGTAAACAGAGGTTTTTTTTCCTTACAGTTGCTATGCTGATATGCTTCAAGGACAGGGTTTGTCAGCCCAAAAGGTCCTCCCTGTGGGCTCCTAATACATCTGTACATACAAATGACAAATGGACTAAAGAAAATCAAAGAAACCCTTTTTATAATGCCCTCAAATAATACAAATTATTTTGGGATAGCTCTAATCAGGCAGGTAGACTTATATGGTAAAAGTTCCAATTCTTTGAAGAAAGAAATTGAAGAAGATATCAGAAGCTGGAAAGATCTCCCATGCGCATGGATCAGTAGGATTAATATAGTAAAAGTGATCATCATATCAAAAGCAATTTACAAATTCAAAGCAATTTTCATTAAAATTCCCACACAAATATTCACACATCTTGAAAGGGCAGTTTTCCATATGGAAACACCACATACACACACACACATGCACACACAAAAAAATTCAGGATAGCTAAAACAATCTTTTTTTACCCTTTATATATTTTTTAATTTTTATTATATTTATTAAAAATTTCCACCTCTTCCCCTCCTCCCATTTCCCTCCCACTCCCCCCACTCCCCCTCCCCATCTCTCTCCAGTCCTAAGAGAAGTCAGGGTGCCCTGCCCTGTGGGAAGTCCAAGGCCCTCCCCCCTCCATCCAGATCTAGAAAGGCTTGCATCCAAACAGACTAGGCTCCCAAAAAGCCAGTACATGCAGTAGAATCAAAACCCAGTGCCATTATCATTGGCTTCTCAGTCAGCCCTCATTGTCAGCCACGTTCAGAGAGTCCACTTTGATCACATGCTCATTCAGTCCCAGTCCAGCTGGCCTTGATGAGCTCCCAATAGATCAGCCCCACCGTCTCAGTGGGTGGACACACCCCTCGCAGTCCTGACTTCCTTGCTCATGTTCTCCCTCCTTCTGCTCCTCATCTGGACCTTGGGAGCTCAGTCCAGGAGCTCCTGTACTCCTTTCAGGACCGTCCGCCCCGGGGGGGGGGGGAGGTGGAGGGGGGTGGAGGGGGGGCACACACTCACCCCTCTGGATGGATCTCCTCAGCACAGGCAGGAACAAAGAACTGTTATGGGTGTCAGTATCCCCTCTTACTTTTTGCAATTACCAATAGCCAAAGTATTTATACCTGTCTAGATTATTTAGAAATAACAAGTAATCATCAATAAGGCACAAAAGTCGTTAAGCCCCAGGTTACATCAACTCCATTAAGTAGAAACGAATGGTTATTTTAAATAAACAACAGCTATTGCTATTTACTTTGACCTTTAAAAAAAAATGCAGCTAAATGTGCATTTTGCCAGTCAAATGTAAACAGGGGATCATTTTATCCTATTCAAAACAATCTAGACAAAAAGCCCTTGGCAATATGTTATCAATTTTTTGCCTACATCCTCCATCTTACTTTTTGCCTAGTATGTGCCCGCCGGACATAGGTTACATTGCAATTCTACTGAACGGTGCCCAGAGTAAAGGGAGCTTGGCAAGAAATGCTGTGTATAACTGGAAAACTCAAAGTGGCGTCCCCTAGACTACGCCAACACAAACAAGCCCCTGATCTTCAAAGAAGGAGAAGACATAGGATGAGAACTGGGCCCTTCAATAACTCGCCCTCGCTCTTCTATGCCTGGAGCTTCACTTTGCTCTATTTCTAGCCTGAAGATAATACAACTTGTAGGCACTATGACTGTATTACCAGAGTGCTGTCTGTGTTTCTGTTGCCAAGGCATGACATTCTAATGTCTGGCCCTTCGTAGAATGCTGGACTCTCACCACAGCACAAGCTCCCTAATGCTCACCTGCCCTGACAGCCTTAAAAGACATTCTTTTCTGAACGCTGAATTCGCACTCCTTTCCAGCCATATCTGCTACATTCCCTGTCTTTGAAGGTCATTTGTCTGCAGCCTGTCTTGTTAGAATGAATACTTCTTGGGCATACTTCCTAATGACAAGTTCCCATGACAAGCAACCCTATTTAATTGCTTAAATCCTTACTGATCATTACTGTGTTCTCTTCTCAAGGGCAAATCCTGCAGCAAAACATTTACGATGTCCCTGACCAATGAATGTAGACCTTACCCTGCATGCAGTAGACCATGAAATATAAAAGCTCAGGATCTATCTATAGATTGAATGTGAGCTTTAACCTGCATACAGCAGATGATACAATGTAAAAATTAGATACAGGCTTTGGCTTGAGAAACACTGAAGAGATTTCGAAAATGAAGAGGCATTTCCTTAGGTTCTCCATAAAAAGTTTTTTTTTTCTTCAAACATGAGTACTTTTGGAAAGGGGTGTTATAAAATGAACTTTCTTTATTTTTACCAAATTCCTAGTTTTCTACCTCAAAATATATATATTATAATTGTATGTTTCAAAAACATCAGTTATCTTTATTTATGACATGAAGTTAGGAAACCAGGAAAAAACACATCAATTGGTTGTCCAGTGTCAAATGGCCAGCCCTGAAAACATCCATACAGGTAGCATTAGATGGACTGAAGAGGTTATATTTAGTAATATATATGCTTATACATGCATTTTATGTGTGTAAACATATGGTGGTCATACATGTATAAACTTATACTTGTATAAAGATATACATGCAGTAACAATTTTTTTTTTAAAAAAAAAAAAAAGAAGCCATTTCTCCGTAACTTTGGAGCCTGTCTTGGAACTCACTCTTTAGGCCAGGCTGGCCTCGAACTCTCAGAAATCTGCCTATCTCTGCCTCCCCGGAGTACTGGAATTAAAGGCATGTGCTTTAACAACCAAAAAAAAAAAAAAAGAAGTCATGAATTTCAATATGTTCACTCGGTATCCTGTTAATCTGCATTTGTGGATAAACTGACATTTATTAGTTGCTTCAGGTCAATTGTTTAATATACATGATGTCTCAGTTTCCATGTCTATAAAATAATAATAGTTTTAAATGCTTCTTATAATAGGTACAAGACAGGGCAGCAAAAGTTAGTTAATTGGTTAGTTAGTTAACTAGTTAGTTAGTTCCTGGATCATGGGAAATTCTTCACAAGTATTAGTGTCAATTCTCAATTGTCAGATGTCATTACTGTCGATAACACTATGACTATTTGGAAAATAGGACTGACTGAGAGAAAAATAAATAAATAAAAATCACCATTGAAAACTCTAACAATATCCATGTGTGTGACTTATTACCTTTTTGATAAAACTTCTGTTTCAGAATTTGCTTTAGATTACTGCCTTCTTCAGCATGTTTTATGCATAGGCCGCTGGGACCCCTCAAAGAAGCATCTATTTTTAAATTTCTAAACACTACTTTTAGCATATTTTGCCACATAATGTAGTCATATCTCATACTCCTTAATATGAAATCAAGGTCTCCCCTCTGCTGAGTTCTCCCAGAAAATGTCATCCATGAGCGCTTACAAGAAATTTTCCACAGGGAAAATATCTGTAAGCAAATATAAATATAATTGGCCCAGCTCCATCACTAGGCACACAGCGGGTAAAGTAGTTGAAAAGATGCTTTACACTGCGTTTACTTATACATTCAACTCAAGTTATAAAGGTGCGATTCAGATACAAGAGGCCAAGAGGTAGCGGTTAATCTGCGATTGCAGCTTCTAAGGCATAGGGCATTCAATCACAGTAATGCAGATGGCCCCCTCTTCCCTGTGTTGCGAGAAACATCTCACCAATTGCCAGGAAAGCACTGAGAGGGATTGAACCCGGAATTATAGGTGCTGAAAGGTCTGGAAGAATCCTTTCTTGTAGACTGGGAAAGAAAAAGAATGTAGTTGGCCTCCTGTCTGAACTCAGCTACTGTGGGGGCTGGAGAGATAGCTGAGCAGTTAAGAACATGAATATGGTTCTGGGGTTTAGTTCCCAGCACCAATATGGTGACTCACAACTAGCCCTCCAGTTCCAGGGAATCCAATGCCCTCTTCTAGACTCTGAGGGCATCAGACACATGCATGGTGCATGTAGATACATGCAGGTAAAACAATCATACGCACACAATAAAAAGAACAATAATAAATTCAAACAATACTGAACGTGTATTAACTAGACCTGCCTATGTTGGTGAAGGTCATGTTCGGCAGAAAAGCATGTTTGGAAATTCAGTGATGTCTACATATAAGAATGTTCTCGGCCTCTGCAACATTCTTAAGTGGTTAATCTTTAAGCTCTTGGTATTAAGTGTAAACCGACATTCATTTTCTTTAAAAGTACTATTTGGCGGTAAAGGCAATGGCTGTGTGTGTGCATGACAAGCAGAAACTTCTAGGTTCCTTAGTCCTTTGCCCTGAGCCTGGAAAGTGGAAGGAGACAGGGGGAGAGGCGGGGGCAGTGTTTATGTTACTCAAAGCAGGGCCCCAGCTGTTTCCTATCAGAGGAACAGTTTCAAAACTATACAAAGTTAGTTCGAAATACCGAAAAACTGGTTGTTCCCTGTGCGCTGAGAAGGGACAGCCACTTTCTTTCGGATGGTTTTATGTTATTTACTGGCCAACGTTTTCATGTAGCCATGCTCTAAATTTTTAATCACTAAAGATAAGGCTCTCCGTGCCTTTGAAACGTCTAAAATCCCCCAGCAACTGAGCAGCTGGGTACTGTTAAAAATGTAAATAGTCTCAAGACACAGATTATGAATCACCCAGCCAGCCAGAGACATAATTCTAGTGAAAAGAGAGTTTCCTCCTAAAGCAAAAAAAAAAAATAAATTAAGTCACAGGACTCCTACACAGTGTCGTCGTCGTCCCCCCCCCCCCCCCCCCCCCCCCCGTCTTCGCCCACGCTGTTGTGCGGCACGAACAGCCAGGCTGAGCTTTCTTGGCCATAAGACGTTTCTAAAGTTGATGTGTAATCAGGAAACGCGGGTTTCTCTGGCTTTGAGTTAAGACTGCCTTTCCAGTAATTACAGCTTAAGCTCCAGATCTCACCATGGCAGCTGAGAGATCGCTTACCCAGGAAGCATTACGTTCGGTGGTAAAACCGAGCCAGTTACTTAAGGGTGCTTCGACCAAGATTAGGCCAGCCTGCTGTTTACTTGACCTCTGTGATCCAGATGCAAGTGTTTGGTCTAAGGATCAAGATAGAATCCACTCTGATCTGGGGCGGCGCAGAGACTGCACAGGGTGGTACAGGACTCACCCAGCAAGTCACCTGCAGCTAGTCACCAACCCTTGATCTTCCTACCCGCTGAGAAGTTAATACTATCTCTGAGAAGCCGTTAAAATGAGAGTGAAATGGAAGAGAGAGTGGAATGCTAATAGTCACCAAAATTTAGATCTAGCTACCCCTGAATTGCTTCCGACTTTTCCAATACTGTTAAAATGTAAAATTATTTTTATGGAAAAGTAAAACATAAGCTTTAAAATACCCTTTCACGGGACTGAATTTGGGACAAGTGATTTAGTTAACCAATTATTTCTCAAGAGGCTTTCGTAAATTCAATCACTGAGGCCTTGTGGGTTTGAGGATCCCTGAACCAGATTAGAAAACCTAAAGTGTCTGAGCATTGTTAGTTCTGTCTACTCCAAATCACACTTCTGTGGAAACTGTGAAATGGCAAGAGGGCCCAGAGGGTGCTTGTTTTGTAATTATCATCCAGAAAAAAAAAAAAACTTTTAATCCTTTTTTTGCAATACTGAAGAGTGACCCTAAGATGTGCAACGTTTAGGGAAACAGCCTACCACTGCAGATCTTTATCTGAGACAGATTTCAGCACATTACCCAAATAGGTTTGGGACTCAGATTGTTGGTCACCTCCCAAGAAGCTCCTGCCAGCGTAACCTGTGAGGTACACATCCCAACAAATATCTCTGCAAGGAGGGGGGGGGGGGGGAACACAGGAAGAAGAGAAGGAAATAAAGAGAAAAGACAATACATAGATAGTCAAGTTGGTGACTCAGATTTGCCTTCCCAGCTCCTCAAAGACTGAGGTAGGCAGAGTACAGCTGGAAGATCACGAGTTCTGGGCCCACCAGGGCACCAGCGTCAGTTAAGTTGAGTGACCTCAGTGAGACCTTGCCTCGGAGGCAGAGGGGACAGAGGCTAGAATTCAGTGATGGAGTTCCCACTGAGCAAACCTCTGCCCTCCTCCACCCTCCAGGACCCAGGAGGAACTAAATTATTATTTCCAATAATTTTTCCTTTGGGGGAAAATTACAGCAAATATAAATCATCACAAGATTAGAAATGCATTTATGTTGATCATCAGCAAAGTACTGACACTGGAAAACATTTAAAGTGCACATGCCAATATACGCCTTTAATATTTGCAGTGGGAATAGTTACAAAGTCATGTACATATTGCATAAACACCTATTCGAACTAAGCATTAGAAAATAGGAATCGGAACAACCTCGGGAAGATCTTCCTTGTTTTACTAAAACTTTCATTACTGGGACTCCTAACATGAAAAAATAAAATAAAGTAAACAAAGCTGAAAGTTTATAAAGATGGAAAGAAAACCATACTGGTTCTAAAGACGTTTCAAACAGATTCCAACATTTATTTGGGGCAACTGTTTCCCAGGAATGAGTTGCTTCACAGTAATGAGGTCAAACACACTGGATGGCTCTCTCGAGACCTTTTCTGTTCAAAAGGTCTTTCAAAATAAAGAAGGAGTGGAGGAAGAGGCTAGGGAACGGTTCCTTCAGGAGCCAAACGCATTCTCGGAGCACGAACATCTGTTTCGGTTTACATAGTTGAAGTATGACTTTGCACATGGAAATTAAACCCAGGCACCCTGCCGAAAACGCAGCCTGTGTGAAAAAGAGCTGCGACCACAGCTGGACTCGGTAGATTCACCTCCTACAGAGCACAATATCCTGTAAGCCACCAATGACCCCACTCCCAAACCCAAATGTCACAAAACATCATCCTGACTCTCATAAAACTTTTATAGTAGAGAGAAAGAGCCGTGGAAGAAAAGAATGTGGTCACAATATGGAGGCGTTCTAGACTTTTGTATTTTTCTCTAGAAAGGAGATTTTTAAAAAATAAATCTCTTTATTCATTACTTTAGGCTGAGACATTCCCACTCTATTTCATTTCACGAAGTTTCGTTATTAGTTAGGTAGATAACCATAATACTTTTCAGCTTAATAATCAGATCGTGTTTGGTGGATACAGCCACGCAACCCGTGGAGCACAACGATGCGCCTCTGCTGCCCCCAAGTGGCAGTCTTGTATTTCTACAGTCGTACTTCATTTTAAGCCATGGCTTCGTATTTGATTCTGAAGTCATTTTCATCACCTCAGACTTCAAATAGGAAAGAACCGCTAAGGACTTGAAGAATGTAGGATCTGTCCACAGGCAATTTGCACCGTAAAAACAATTAATAAATTATTAGCAAATAGGAATCAACAGCCCAAGGAGAGCATATTATCTTAGGTCGAAAGAGGCGTAGAGTATTGATGTGTAGCAATTCGAGTCCCTGCAAAACTGGGGCGGCGATGAGTTAGCGTTCATTGAAAGGATTTCAGTGTTGTGAGCAGAAACTAGGAAGGTTTATGGAAACGTTTGCAGAAGAGAACTGAGAAGCCATGGACCTACAGGAAAGAGGTTACAATGGCTGGCAAACCGAAGACCCTACTGCTGTGTATTGCAATTGTTAAAGACACGGGTGACCCCAGGACTCTCCTCGGGTGGGTGAGAGACAGACACATACGCCATGCAGAGAGAGCTTGGGTATGGAGTCTATTTGGTAGGTATTGGAAACAGTGTAAGAGTAAGGGGTTATGGGGGGGGAGGGGAACAGAGAAAGGGGTACAGAGAAAGAGGAAAGAGGGGGAAGAGAGAAGCAGAAGGTGCCTCCTCAGGAAGACCAACAGAGAGACAGAGGGGGGAAGGGGAGGGGAGGGGAGGGGGAGGGGAGGAGAGGAGAGGAGAGGAGAGGAGAGGAGAGGAGAGGAGAGGAGAGGAGAGGAGAGGAGAGGAGAGGAGAGGAGAGAAGGAGTGGAGGCAGCAGATCTGCCCCTGCAGGAGGAAGGGGGGGATAGGGAGTGGACGGGTCTTGTCCCTTAAAAGGACAGGGTACCCAGGTGACTGGGCAAGCCAGCGGATTACAAGTACTATAAATCGCCAAATAAAGGTAGACATCATGAATTGTCATAGAAGCTTATTAAATCAAGAAAAAGACAATGTACTACAGAGGTAAATCCAAACCTTTTATGGCACGCTTTGCTGCCAAGACAAAAGGCCTGAGCTGAGCCTATGACCCTAGCTAGTCATGGCCTTGCAGCATGCATTGGTTCCATACAGACCTACCTCCTCAGTATCACGGGTATGAATTTATATGAACATAATTCTCTCCAAAACTGGAGATAGCTAGTAGGCCATGTCCCCTAATCCTTTGCTTTAACTAGGCAATTTAAAACTAGAGTCCGGAAATCAAAGAAAACCGCCCCATCTCCAGGAGAAAAACTAGGCCTTTAATGCAATAACAAAAATGGAGTATGCGCAGATGGAAACGGTCTCTTGGTGTTTTACCGAGGCATTCTGTTTTGACAAGGTGCACTTTGAGAGGGAGATCTTCAGAGGATGCGAAGAAACCCAACCCTCACTACAGGGGTTCAACACAAACTCAGGGAAATGCAGGATTCTGCAAAGGACTGAGGTCTTGGGACTTCTGCCAGGCGAATGAGCCTCAGAAGCAAAGGTGAAACTCCAGAACTTGATCTCTGTTCTCAAAAAAAGATTGATAATTTTAATAGCTTCATGTGGGCTAGATTTTATTGGATGCCTTTCTTTTTTTTTTTTTTAATGGAGTCATGGCGCACCACAAAGAATAAAGAATCCACACAGTGAAGCTCCAGCAACAGCTTCTCGGTCCTCACACAGGCGAGGTGACAAGGGAAAGTTACCCAACCCTCAAGAGAAAACCACAAATCGCAAAGAACACAGGAAAGGTTCACCCTGCACCCAGCCGTGTTTCCCCTTGTGATGCCGTAGGCCCAGATGTTGCTAATCGTGACCAAAGCAAGGCTTTCCATGCAGAAGGGTCCAGAGCTCTCTGACTCTCAAACATATTCACGCCACCTTAAACGTCCCTAAGAGCCCGCACAGGTTCGAGACAGATGAATCGCAAGGAGCTATTTGCGAAGGATAGCTGCTTGCAAAGGGGAGGTCGGGTTTTCTCCCAAAGAGTGTCTGTCAACGGCACTGCAGGGTGGCCCCATGCCCAGGAGTAATTGGCCAACGCCAATTGAATCCATGTGTTGGGGGTTGTTCATTTGTTTCGAAGGGGCTGCTTTTTGCTTTGCTTTGCTGTTTTTGTTTGTGTATTTTTGTCTCACTGCGTTTTCATTTTGATTTTCAGCTTTTGTTTTATTTTAGAGGTTTTTTTTTGTGGAGAAAGAAAGCATGAAGTTGGGTGGGTGGGTAGAAACTGGGGAGAGTTTGGAAAAGGAGAAAATGTGAGCAAAATATATTTCTAAACGTTGAAAGTCATGCCCGAGAAATTTTCTTTTTAAAGTGTTTTGCCCCCTCCACCCAGTGGCCACTGCTTAGCCAAAGGAAACAACTATGTTAAACAGAAACTTTTTTTTTTGTTTGCTTTCTTTTTTATTTATTCTTCTCTCATATAATCCATCCCGACTGCAGTTTCCCCTCCCTCCTCTCCTTCTAGTCCTGTAGCATGATTAATAAAATCCCAGAGACAGAAATTGGGATTCAACCTGTAGGTTGGAAAAGCAAAACAGCCAGTCACTGGCTCTTACGTCTACCTCTGTCTGAAATGACGATCCCGCCTGCAGGAATCGCAGAATGAGACTGTGTCTGAGAGCTGTCTCCTCCCGTTTTATATTCCTCTCTAGGGCTGGGATTAAAGGCGTGCACCACTACCGCCTGGCTTCTATGGCAAAGTAGTCTGGCTACTGGGATTAAAGGTCTGTGTCACCACTGCCTGGTCTGTAAGGCTGACCAGGGTGGCTTTTTTACTCTCTGACCTTCAGTCAAGTTTTAGTTATTAAAATACAAATGAAATATCACTACATAGTTGCCCACAAATACACACACACACACACACATCTTACCTCTCCCTCCAGACTCACTCCTCCATTTCCTTTCAGAAGAGGGCAGGCCGCCCAAGGATATCAACCAAACATGGCATAACAAGTTACAATAAGACTATGCGCATCCCCTCATACCAAGACTGTACGAAGCAGCTGGGCTTCGTAAGAAATACAATAAAAAGTGACCCAGTACGTAGAAGTACACTTCACCTACCCCCTAACTCTCCTGGCCAAAAATGTCAAGGGAATGTCTGGATTTCCCAGAAATACTTCGTTTCTCATGAGACAGTTAAGTTTTGTGGAAAAATATTCTCCTAGCCCCAAACTGAGTTGAGATATCGACATCTGTCTGACTCAGGCATTCCAAAGAAGGAGACTATTAAACTCCAGTCGTAGGGATGCATGCCTGTAACTCCCAGGAGATGGAGGCAGGAAGACCATGAGTTCACCGTCATTTGCAGCTACATAGTGTACGCAAGGCTACCCTGGGCTATATGAAACCTTGGCTCAGAAAAAAAATGAAAAAATAAAATAAGTGGAACATAATTTTTTGGACAAAGGCAGCCAGTCTGAAGGGAGACTCAGGTACATCCTTGAGAGAAAAAGTCACCAGATACAAGAAAATTCTGTATTTTTTTTCCTTTAGTCAAAACATTATGACATCATTTCCCCCTCCAACCCTCCAGTGCCCCTTCTTTGTTCCCTTTCAAGTTCATGGCTTCTTTAATTATTATTGCTACATGCATATATACAAGTGAATAAATGTTCAATTAGTGATGTTCGCATGTGTTTTTAGGGGTGACCATTTGGGATTGGATAATCAATTAGGGGGCTCACCTCTAGGGAAAACTAATCCTCTCTCACTTAGGAGCTTTTAATGGCCCATCTCTCCTCTATGGGAGCACACTCTGTAATTCATCAGCATTGAATGTCAACTGGTGTTTGCGTTGCTCAGGTCTTGTTCTGACATCTGTAGTTTTATGGGTGTAGCTTCTCTGTCATATCTAGAAGACACAATCTCGCAGCTGACTTTCTAGTCCTCTAACTCTTAAATCTTTCTTCCCTGTCTCCCACCATATTCTCTGAGCCTTAAGTAGAGAAATTGTTTTTAATGGATGTATCAGCCAGGACCAGGAACTCTGCAGATAATTGTTCTCTGAATTTTGACCAGGGGCAAATTTCTGTAATTATCTCTGCCTGCTTCAAAAGGAAACCTCTTTGAGGGATGAGAGCTACACATGGCTGTGGCTATGAGAACTTGTCCTTAGAATGCAGCCAGGAAATAAACTGACTTGGGAAAGTGGCTCTAATAGAGACTCCTCCAAGATCCAAAACCTCACCAGCCATGGGTGATTTGCTGAGTTTATGGTATCAGCATAACTTCCCTCCTGCTGAGTGGGCCTTAAGTCCTGTTAGACAGCTGTTGCTTGCCACCAAGACATCATGGCACTACTTCAGCTCTTCCTTGCCATGCTGGGCCAATGTTGTCATTTGTAGGCATTACAGCTGGGTAGGACTACTGTTGCCCTGAGGGCTGCTTGTTGGTTCCCAGCTGCCCAGCTAGCTTAGACACAAAATAACCACACAGAAACTGTATTGATTAAATCACTCACAGAGATCCCACAAGAAGACCAAGTCACACACTGTCTCATAGAGGACCTAGGTCAGTCTCACACAGGCTCCTTGGTTGTAGGTTTAGACTCTGTGAGTTCCTATGAACCCAGGTTTATTGATTTCGTGGGTATTCCTGTGACTTCCTTGACCCGTCTGGCTCATACCATCTTTTCTTTCTCTCTTCAGGAGGATTCCCTGATTGGCTGTGGGTCTCCACATTTGTTTCCATCTGTTACTGGGTGAAGCCTCTTCAATGACAATTGAGGTAGACACGAAGGATAAATTTCTCTCTGTCTCTTGTTTGATTGCTTTTGTGATGTCTAAAGCTGTTTTGACATTTGAGAATATATTTTTCTGAAATGAATCAGCATAAATTTATGGTGAATTTTTAACGTACCAAGCCTCTGCTCCTGTTGGGGTTCTTCCCTTGGGATAGTTCAGAGACAGCACAAATGGGAACTATTATTGACACATGAACGGCTCAACATAAGAACCCCTAATATGCAGGAACCATGAACATAATGCACACATAAAGTGTTAGAGAGGCATCACACGCTTGGAATTCAGGGCTAAAGTCAAAAGAACTCAACAACCTTTGCAAACCCGACAGCCACTGCAGCAGGGTGCATTTGTTTGTTTGTTTTTGGTTCTTTGTTCGCCTTGGCTGTCCTGGAACTCACTTAAGACCAGGCTGGGCTCGAGCTCACTCACAGAGATCCTCCTGCCTCTGTTTCCATGGTGCTGGGATTAAAGGCGTGGGCCGCCACCTTTAATCCTGGACTGCATCGCCAAAGAAAAGAACATGGCAGAACGCTGCAGAGATCTTGTGGCAACTTAGCGACACTCACAAAAAAGCGACAGCTAAAAAGCTACGCTTTATTTACTACTGTAGCAAAAGAAAGGGCTCTTTCTACTCCCCAAATAATAATAATAATTTTTTAAAAAAATAATAATAATAATTGGCGCCGGCTGTCGCTCACAGAGACAGAAAGGGCGAGTTGACGAGGCCGAAGGCATAGCTCTTTGTATTAAATAACCGCGGCGGTCTCTGGTAAGATTTAATTTTGTGCGCGGCTGTTCGGCTCCACCCTTTCTACAAGCGGCTTTAATTTGACAGTGCCCAAACTAAAGATGGCGGCGCAGGCGCGGCGCTGACCACACTGACCATAGAGTCCCGGAGCTAGAGAAGCCCGCGGAGGACCGCGGCGGAGACCCACGCCCCGGGCTAGCCGGCCCGGGAAGGAAGTCGGTGGTGAGGCCGGCGCTCGGCGGCTCCTGCGCCTGCGCGAAGATGGTGGAGGAGCGCGTCCGCGTGGTTCGCTGCGGCGGCAGCCGGCTGAACTTCAGGAGAGCCGTGTTCTCGGCGGACTCTAAGTATGCGGGGGGCCGCGGACAGACGGGGCGCCGCGGGCCGGGGCGGGGACGGGAGGCCGAGTGCGAGCATGGGCTCCGCGTGTCCGGACCCGGGGATCCCGGAGCAGCCTGGCCTGGCTGCTGCACGCGTGAGCCAGGGCTCCCCGGACCCTGCCTGCCGGGAGATCGGGGTGCAGGAGCTAGACCTCTAATGATCCCGCCGTCTTCCCTCCTCCCGGAGGGAAAAAAAAAACATTTCTATTGCCAGCCTCTTTTTTTTCTGGAACTTTACGTAAAAGCCGATGTTAGATCTCTAGGAGATAATCGGCCTCACACAGTTTGGGAAGAATGAAATGTCTGTAGGCACGCAACTTTTGCAAAGGTGCCTAGCTCGGTGGTCTGCTGCATGTCAGCTGGCATCCAGGCCGCTGCCTTGTATCATCTTGAGGAGACGCCTACTAGTAGTGAAAGCCTCTGGACAGCGACACTTAGTGCTTTGGGAGCACCGAGGAGAGTCTGCCTGGTCCTCACTGCTTTGAGCCTTCCACCGTGTCAGACATAATTGGCAGGAGAAAAAAAAAGTCTTTTCTGAACTTGTCTTATGATAAGTTATGAGTGTAACCGCTTGGATTTGGAAGGAGCATCTGCTTTGTGGGACGAAGCCACAACTCCAAAAAGGTTTAAACAAAATCAGCATTTCAGCAGGTGGAAAGGAAACCGGTGGGACTTAGGAGCGCCTGGACCTCGCCGTTGAGCGGAGCCTTAAACTCAACATTTGTGAGCTGCTGTCTCCGGTCAGCGTGGAGCATTTTGGAGCATGGTGCACATGCAGCCGGTGAAGAGGATTTGGGTGTCCGTGTCTGCAGCCATTCAGCAAGGGAGCCGCTCAGTTGTTTGTGGGGCGATTCTGTATCTGTCGCCTCGTGGTTTTCTCCGTTAACCGATGAGTCCATCTTCGATATCCTCCAAAGTTTAGCAACGCATCCATTGGACTATACAGTTCTTAAGCTGTATTTTGAAAGATATTTGCCTTGTTGTTCTCTTTATAGTAGGCCACAAAAAGATCACGCCCTCTGTGTAATATGTGAGACTTAGCTTTTCTCCTCTCTCTTTTCCAGGTATATCTTCTGTGTCTCCGGAGACTTCATTAAGGTGTATAGCAGTACCACCGAAGAGTGTGTGCACGTTCTACATGGGCACAAAAACCTGGTGTCGGGAATTCTCCTCAACCCCAACAACCATCTGCAGGTGCCAGTCTGGGATGGAACATGCTAGCATTCGTCTACTGTTGACAAAACAAACTAGCTTAAATTTTTAGGGCTGCTTTACAGATGATAGCCAGGGAAATAATCTGCTGGTTCCCCTAGTCAGGGGATTTTTCAATTATTCTTGGTGGAAAGAGGACCACTGCCTAGAACCACACTGCCCGTGTTACTCTGGGAATTCTTTCAGCCACATAATGCTAAGAGCTATTACTTGAGAAGGATGTTCTCATCTGTATGTGGTTCAGAAATAGAGGTGCAGTTAAATGGATTTCTTGATTAGATACCTTCTTGGGTCTCCATATCACATTTGGCATCATGAATATCCAAACACAGGTCCATAAGTTTCAATTAAAAAAATTTAAATTTATTTCAGTGTTTTGCTCTTGCTATAACAAGTTCCTATTTTCTTCCCCCCCCCCTTTTTTTTTGTTTTTTGTTTTTTGAGACTCCCGCCCCCTTCATCCCTGCTAGACTTGAAATTGCTAGATTGCTATAACTAGATTCTTTTGCAAAGACCCCTGGCTGGTCTCCTCCATCTCAGATACTCAGGGCAGAGGAGTCTCAGACTCCGAAGCTCTGGAATTTGGGGAATATTCGTTTTACTTTGCCAGCCCAACAGCCCGAAATCCCAAAACTGAATCTGATACTTTTTGAGTATCGTGCTGGGGCTCCTGAAGCTTTGCACTTAAATTTTAAGTAGGGATATTCAAATTTTATAAAATCCACTATCCCTTAAAGGCTAACGATGAGCTAATGAACAGCATGCATAAAGCAGCCCTTTAGGCCCATAGGTATTCCTTGATAATTTTGGAATACTGTTTAATCCGTTCTGTGCTGTTTTACCATTCTAGCTCTACTCTTGTTCCTTTGATGGCACAATTAAGCTATGGGACTATCTTGATGGCATTTTGATAAAGGTATGTGTATTATTCTTGAGTTTTTTTTCTATAAGGCTTAATCTTAAAGGGACTTCCTGAACAAATTAGTAAATCTACATTATTTAAAAAGATACATAGTTCTGACTATATAAAAGTTTGAAGATCCTATCAGAGAAAGAAGACTGATAAAAGCATTGAGAGAAAATATTTTAAACACCAATAAGAAACAACTAGTTAGTCCAGCAGGACGGGAAATAAATGATCCTGGACACTGAGGCTATAAGTCAGTGGTGGGGAGTCTGCGTGAGGTGCTGGCTTCTCTCCCAGCATTCTCTGGGGAGGGTAGAAGAGGCAGGTGTAAGCTAGGGATTATACAAAACAGAAAAAGAAATGCCAGTTACCATGGTGAGATGGTTCATCCCACTAATGTTAGAAGTGTACATTCAAACAAACAGAGTGATTTTCCCCCCTGCCAAAATACACATTATAAAAGAAGAGCGGAATGAGCACGGTTTAGAGAGAATTTATATGTGTAGTCAGCGGGAAGAAAGCCAAAAATACAGTTCTTTTTCTGTAAGAATTTCTCACTGAAATATTGTGTGTGTGTGTGTGTGTGTCCATATATATCTCCCTTAAATTGTTTATGGTGGAACAACCTATATAACCTTGATGTTACTTAAAGTTATGGTAGGTTTAGTCAGTGAGACGCTGCAGTCATTGAAGTCAGGAAGGCATATAAAAGATTGTTCGGCTAATATTGTGCCTGGCCCCTGTAGACAGGCGCTGTCTTGTGGTAGGAAGACAGAGGTGAGAGCCTCAGACTGCACCACGAGCTCAGGGCTCAGCTGGGGCCATGGGGCATAGTGTGACCTGTGATCTCTTTCAGACGTTCACCGTTGGACCTAAGCTCCATGCTCTCTACATTCCTCCCAATGCTGAAGACTCCGTCTTCCTCACAATCCTTAAAGAAGACCCAGGTACAGCATAGTGCACTTAATCGTTCTCGTAGACATCAGCTGGATCTTTTCACTTTCACAGAACCATGTTACTCAGCGCTGCTTTTAATCTCGAGCTAGCGGTTTTGAGTTAGCATCTTTACATCAGGGTGGGGGTTCTGTTCTGAGGTTCAGCGGATGATAATTACCATATATGCATATGTATATCTTATTAATAATGGACTCGGAGCTCAGTGTTATAGCCAAGCAAGAATTTGGCTTTTCTGCAGAATTTTAATATCATTCTTAATAAGTATCAGTGTCTTTTATTTGTTGATCTGGAGTCATACCAAATACTATAGATATAAATTGATATTAAGAACCAGTAGCGTGTGGCTGAATTATTCTGTTTGCTATTATTGAAGCAATCACATATCAGCATTTCAGTAATGTCTATAACATTGTCAGGAATTACAGATAATTATTCTCCATCATAGAATTTGATATAACAGCATATCTACATGGAGGTACCCAAGGAAAATTTCTAATGCTGAAATTCAAGAGTGCCACTCACTCTCTAAGATACAGTAGTATCAGAATTAAAAGTACAAAGCAGCTTTAATATAGGTACTATAGACTGTCAACTAGACTGCCCAAGATCTAATTCTTTAATGTAAAAGTATACAAGCCCACGAATCTCCTTAGTATGAAAACTGTTTATATTTTGTACTAAATGGTACAATTATATGTATACCAAAAAAACTGCTTTAAAATTGCTTATGGCTGAATATCAGTAACTTTTTGGTTTGTTTGCCAATTTTATGCTTACCTGTGAACATCGTAACAGCTGTAGCTGGTTCACATACATACTTATGTACATAGATACACACATGGAGGCCATAGGTTGACCCCAGGTATTTTCCTGTGTCTCTCCATTTAATCTGTGAGACACCAGCTCTCTCTGCACCCGTCGCTTGCTGACTCAGCTAGACTAGCTGCCAGTAAGTCCCAGGGATCCTCCTGGCCGGGCACCCTCCACTGTGTGGCTTTGGTGATTGGTGCAAGGATCTAACTTCGGCCTTCATGCATCATGACAAGCACCACTGAGCCATATCCCTAACCACACATTTCAGGGAGCTCTCAGGTGGCTTTCTTGGTTGCTTAGTTTGCTAGTAGTGTTTCATTTTTCAACCCCATTTTATTTATTTGTTTGTTTTTTGTGGGGGGGGCAAGCTGTCCTGTAGTGTATTCATTTTTCAGTCCCAGTTCATTCATTCATTTGGTTTCTTGACACACGGTCTTTATAGTCTTGGCTGTCCTGGAACTCACTGTGTAGACCAGACTGACCTCAAACTCCACTGAGATCTTGCTGCCTCTGCCTCCTATTCTAGAGTGCTGGGATTAAAGGCAAGTGCCGTTTTAAACATCAGCTTGGTATACTGAAACAAAAATACCCGTGTAAGATTTTCATTTCTACAGTTATAGCCAGGAGTGGCAAGAAGTTGTGGATTCAGACTTTGTTCAGATGCAGAGCCCAGGGACTAGAGAGATGGCTCAGCAATTACGAGCATTTGCTGCCCGTGCAGAGAACCTGGACTTGGTTCCCTTACCCCTGAAGCAGCTTACAGCCACCCATTGCTCCGCTCCCAGGACCCCTGTGAGCACCAGGTTCTACATGAAGTACACTTTTATACAAGCAAGCAAAGCTCATAGACATTAGGTAAATCGTTTTTTTTTTGTTTTTTTTTTTTTTTAAAAAAAATGATGAGTTCAGCCAGACAGTGGTGGTGCACACCTTTGATCTCAGCGCTCTAGAGGTAGAGGCAGGTTGATCTCTGAGTTTGAGGCAGCCTGGTCTACCAAGCAAGTTCTGAGGCAGCCAGGGCTACACAGAGAAACCCTGTCTTGAAAAAAAAATGAAGAATTAAGGTTTTTGTTCAACATGACCTTAAGTTACAGTCTTGGCATTTGAGCGTACAGAGTAGCAGTTTTGTGTGATTCAGTGTGCTTGCTTTAGAGAAACTATAACAAATGGCTTCCTTTGGCTAGACGTATTCCAGCTGGTTTCCGTGAAACTGCCCAAGTCATCAAGCCAGAATGTGGAAGCTAGGGAGCGAACCTTTGTTTTGGATTATGTAAACCGGTCACCCAAGTGCATCGACTTCGGAAATGAGGTACGTTTCTTCTGTTAGTTTCTGCTTATATTTAAAGTCTGTTCCCTGTAAGTTTTCCCCTCAGCACTGGTGATCCAGTGCAATACTATATTTTTGTTGCTAACTAAAGATCTATGACATTGTTTTAACAAATATTCCTGGATTATGGTCTGTATTCTTTTAGAACCATCCTTATGTTATATATTCTGCCCTTTGTTCTTTTATAACTTTCCCCCAAATAACAATGTCTGGTATTTTTACTCTTTTTTTTTTTTTTTTGCCTGTTTCATATAAAAACCACTGAGATTGTTCCATTTTAAGAAAAGAAAAAGTTGTTCCGTTTTAGGCTGTGTCTCTTTAGACAACATGGACTCTGTAACTATAATTGACATACCCATTATAGGAAATTCAGGTATTACAGAAAAATACCATGAGGAAAGAAAACCTTCAGTCTCACCAGGGATAATGTTTAAAGACTTTTCTAGACTTTTTTTTTAACGCATAGAAGATGACAGTTCCCAAAGGAAATAAGATCAGAAATATTTGTCTCTTTTCAGCTGAATATTGCACCCTGCATGTTTTTGACAGGTACTTGATGATATTCGTACCATTATCTAGCTACCTGTTAATAACTTATTATTTTAAAATAAAATGCCACCGAAGACCTATTACATCAGCCTTGGGGTTTGTAGGGTTCCTTTGTCATTCTCCTGGGCGGGGTTAACGAAGGTCCCTTTATCATGGTCGGTCAGTATTCAGTGTCGCTGATCATCAGTTAGAGTCCGCCTCACCTCTGCGGCAGTTACCAACGGTGTCAGGATGAGATCAACCTTCGACCCCCTGGCCCTAGATTAGAGCATGACCGTAAAGGAGTATGTGTGAGAGGGCCGGTGTTCCCCTAGCTCGGAAACATAAACTGACAACCAGAGCCCGCCAGCCAGACGACGGAATTCTGGTGCCTTACTCAGCTGAGTGCGCCTCCGCAATGAAAAGACATTTGTAATCTACATAAAGGTGTCTTTCAGAAGGGTGGTTGTGTTGAGCTACAGTTGCAACTACGCTAAAATAAACTGTGATGATACAAATGGTGAGAGTTGGGACGTTGACCAGACGGGGAAGGGGCATTCAGGGGTGAAGGAAATGTTTCTAGGTCTTGGTTGTGGCAGCGGCTGTGGACAGACTCAAACATGGCGTGGTATCATATGTATGCCTAATGGGAAAAAAATTAAATCACTGCAATTAAAGCTAGAGAGTGTCGCTGTAGAATTTAGGGCTTGCTTCCTCTTGATTTTAAAGGTAGGATGGTCTTTTCCATGGCCGAAGTCTAGCATGTCGTTTTGCAGTAGTACGGTCTCAAAGAGCTTTCCTCTTAATGCTGCCTTCTGCTTCATTCGCCAGGGAGAATATATCGCTGCGGTGCGGGACTTCTATTTATCCGTTTACTTTCTCAAAAAGAAAAAGACGTGCAAGTAAGACTTCCCTTCTGCTAACTTCGTCGTATTTACCAGAGCCCTTGTTACAGTGTTGTACAAACCTGCTTCCTGGGTCTTGTTTCTAGAAGTGGGAACCCACAATGTAGGTGAGGATCCTAGCTCGGGGTCTCCTCCATCCCAGCCCCCATATATGTCATGCACCAACCGTGGACTTGGTGTAAAAATGGATTTAGATTGACAAGGCCTGGCCTGATGGTTCTCGTTGGCTGTAGGAACCGAAATAGGCATGAGGTTACTGGGGCTTTGTTGCAGTTCACTTCCTGTTGCTGAGAAGGACACCTTTACCAAAAGCAGCCAGGGAGGAAAGAATGTGTTCGAGTAGCATCTTGATCTCACAGTACCTCATAAAGGGCAGTTAGAGCAGAAACTCAAGGGGGCAAATAAAGCAGAGGCCGAGAATGTTGTTTATCGGTGCTCTCTGTGCCTCCCCCAACTTGCTTTTTATACCCCTCAGTCCCACTTGCCCAGTGGTAGCATCATCCCTAGAGGGCTAGGCCCTTTCACATCCATGTCGATCAAGAAAATTCCCCACATGCTTGCTGACAGGCCAATCGGAGGCATTGTCTCAGTTGAGGTTTCTTCTTGCCGGATGACCCTAGCTTGTGTCAAGTCAACAGAATAAATAAATCACAGCATGGTCTTAAACTATTTGGCAATTTCAGCCACCATGTACTTCAAATTAATATGTTGAAGTAGAGATAATATCTCACTGAGCTGTAAGAATGAATAAGATCTGTGTTTAGAGGCTGCGGTGAGAGCTGAGTGTTGTGTAGACAGTCTCTGTCAGCCACGGGCATCTTCCCAGCCTCCCTCGTAAGATCCTCACGTCTTCGCAAGTGAGCCCACCTAGACAGAGCCAACAGTTGATTCCTCTGTCATGGCTCTTTAGGACACAAAGTCGGGTGTTGCAGTTAGGACTTAATAAGCATGGCCGTAAGCTTAATGCTGAAAGTTTGGTTCAGAGAGAAAATTGAATAAGCTGTCCCCAGGCCAGGAAAAGGTCCTAAAAAGACTGTCCTCGCCACCTACCTTAGTAGCTTCCGTTGGCCAGTTCCTGGGATAAGAGAGTCACGTGAAGTTTGTACTGTGTTTTAATAGATGTCCGCCAAACAGAATGCTTGGTTCAGAACCCAAGGAAAGTTGCCTCTCTTTTTCCTAGCTTTACATTACCATCAACCAAAAATAAGAAGAACGCTAGGAACAAGTTCACCTGTGTCGCCTGCCATCCAAATGAAGACTGCATCGCATCCGGCCACATGGATGGCAAGATCCGCCTTTGGTCAGTGAGCTCGGGGAAACACAGGGTCCCTTGCACTCTGCCTCCCCCCCACCCTAAGAACACCCCTGCCTCTGGGCTGTTCTGCCGAGCTCTGCCTTCCTTGGTCCCGTAGGACACCTCACCCTAAGCTTCTGGAGAAAGGAAGCGCTCTCTGTCACCCGGAACCATCTAGGCTCTCAGCCTTTGAACTAAAACAGGACAGTGTGGCAGTGCCGCGCTCCTACTGGGGGTTGAGGTGGCGTCATAACAACCTGTCTGTACAGGTGGTTGTGGTTAGGAATAACAAGCTGTCTCCCAATACTGAAGCCAGAATGCTGGAGATGGCCATTTGTTGGATTTAGCATGCCGTCGTTTCCTATCTTGTACCTGAGGTCAAGTTAAGAGTTTTGTTTCCTCAGCCCTAAGTAAATGTCTCCATCAAATAGCTTTGCTCGAGGTTCAGGGAACCCCTTGGAAGAGGAGGCAGAAAGAGTGCCCTTTGCCTATGTAGTATGGCTTCCTGTTCAGTGTTTCTATGGGATTCCTGAGCACAGACAAGTGGGTCTCTGTTCCTGTGCCTTCTCTTAGTTTTTTTTTTTTTAATCCAATTCTGATGTGTTAATCTTTGTTTTACTAGAGTTTATTTTATTGCTCTCTCAGAAGCCTGTTGGTTTTTCTCATCAGAGACAGAAAGGGAGTAGGTCTAGATGGGAGGGGCGGGGAGGAGTTGAGGGAGGGAAAACCGGAATCAGGGTATATTATGAGATATTATGAGAGGAGAAACAATGTTAAAAAGCACTTTGTTCTCTGCAACAGGCGGAATTTTCATGATGAAAAGCAGTATACATACACGTGTTTACATTGGCACCACGATTTGGTGATGGATTTGGCCTTTACGGTGTCAGGTAAGGCCACTTTGATAATGAAAAGGATGTTTAGAAGTATCTGAATCAAATGTTGGGATTCACAGCGTTTATAGTTTAAGATTTAAAATTGTATGCGCACCAGGTATGGTGTACAGCTGTAATTCCGTTTCTAGGGAGCCTGTGGCAGGAGGATCGTCAGGAGTTCCAGGCTGTCACAGACAACACGTTATGGGAGTCAAGTGTGAACGCTTTGTTCTTCCTTGAGACAGGGTTTCTCTGTAACTCCACTGGAGCGTGTCCTAGAATTCACTCTGTGGAGCACTGCCCGGCTAGGAGCATTATTTTTATGACTCTTTGTTGTGCTTTGCTCAGCACGATAGCATGTAGTTTAGCTCTCCGGATTCTAGAGTGTACGCTTGTGCTCATCTCTCCTGACACGGAAAACCCATGTAAAATCTAGGCCATCCTTAGACTAAAGTTGAGTCTGTAACTCCCCGCTACTGTCTATCAAATGCAAATAGCTGCCGGTGTTTTCCGTCATCTGTCTTCGTACCTGTGAAGTGTGTTGTTGACTGTCCTTTCACGGATGAAGGCCATGAGGAGCTGAGGCAGTGGCTAGCTAGCATACCATCTAGTGGTTAGTAAGAATTTGGGCAGGTCTTAGATGCCCATGTGCTCTGGATGCTGCAGGTGAACTTAGGGCTAGCTCCTTAGAGCCAGGAGCGAGACTCGGTCTGCTGAAGCCGTGGACAGGTGAACTTAGGGCTAGCGCCTTAGAGCCAGGAGCAAGACTCGGTCTGCTGAAGCCTTGGACTTGAGGAGCCGTGCCTGGTGTCTGCAGGAGTATCATTGTGACATAGGATCAAGACATAAAAGAGAAAGAAGGGGAGCTAAGGCTACAGATGAAGAAATGTGGGCTGTTTACTCACCTTTACCCTCCTTTCCTCTGACCTCCAGAAATACAAACTAAATACTGTGTCTTTGGTGTGCTGGTGTACTCGTCCTTGTATATTTATTTATTTGTGTGTGTGTTTTATGAAATGTCTTGCTTCTCCCTAATCTAACCGATCCTTCCTCCTCATCTCTGTACTGTGGCCTGTGCCCATCTCGGGGCCAGGAATGTTCATAAACATACAGTGGTATACACTGTGAACGTCACATGACTAAATCCTGTCTAGACTTTGTTTTCTGTAACGACCGTGCAAGAATTAATCCCTTTTCTCCACATTCCGGTGCAGTGAGGCTCTGCCTCATTCTGAGTGTTGGTTTGCATGTCTGATAGTTACTTTCATACCCCTGATGGGCTTCTGTGTACCTTCTGGGAAATGTCTGTATTAAAGGGTTTTCTTTTGGTCCATTCTTCAGTTGTATTATTTATGCTCTTTAATTATTTGAGTTATTTAGACCTTATAAATATCAATCCCTTATTAGGTGTTTGACTGACAGACATTTTATCTGTAGGTCATCTTTGCTGTTTCCTCTGTTGCACAATAGCGTGACTGTGTAGCTATTACTATTGTAACTATAAAAGAAGAGTTTGATTGTTTCATCACAAGGAACTGATAAATGCCCAAGGTGCCAGATGTTCAAATGACATGATTTGAGTATTATACTATATATGTGTGCAAGCATCATGTTGTACCGTGTATATCTGCGCAGCTATGTCAATTGAAAATAAAATTAAAATAAGACTGAAAGATAATCAATGAAAGCCGTTAAAATGGTAGGAAGACACGTTTGTCAGTTTCTAAAGAGATCCCCTAAATGCTGGTTATATTTGCCTTTGTTTTGTCTCCTGCCCGTGTGGTCTCTTCGGCTGTGAAGGCAGCAGTCTGCTGAGCGGCGGGCGCGAGTGCGTGCTGGTCGAGTGGCGGGAAGGAGCAGAGAAGAACAAGGAGTTTCTCCCTCGCCTGGGCTCCACGATTGAGCACATCTCCGTCTCCCCTGCAGGAGATTTGTTCTGTACTTCTCACTCTGACAACAGTAAGTCTGAGTGTCTCGGTGATGATACGTTAGTCAGTAGCCTCTAGATGGGAAACAGGGACCTAGAACTAGCTAAGAACAGGAGGAGGCTTACTAATGCATGGGTTTTTTCTTCCATCCTCTGATCTTCTCCACCCCCTTTGCCTCACATGCCACCAGCTCCATCATTTTCAAAATTGCTTTTATGTTTATTGCTATGGCAGATATATTTTCAGAATCTTTTAAGATGGAAGGTGTGTTTGAAGTGGGCTTTCCTACTTCCATAAGTAATAGTATTGTCGTGAGAGGGCTCACCTTGTAACACTTTTGTTACAGCTCTAGGGAGTTAGGGAGCGCTGCGGCATGCCATAGGAGGAGAGGCATGTCTCTTCTTCCCATGCCTTCTCAGCTAGATCAGTCTGTAAGCCATCGATTTGTCCATGAGCGCAATCTGTAAAAGCGGGTAACAGATGCCCTCCTCTTACACAGAACCCTGCTCAGTTCCCAGCACCCCCATCAGGCTCACAACCACCTGTAACTCCAGGTTGGAGATACCCAGCATTCTCTTCAGCATCTTAGAGCACTTGCACCCACCCCCCAACACATACATGAACACACAGACTTTGAGAGAAAAGATTAATGGCCTTGCTAGAAACTTCTATACCCATCCCTAATTGTTCAACTAACTTGTAAAATGTAGCCCTGGTTTTCTAATAACACCGACGTAGTTGAACTTACTGGATTGTCTTGTGTTCTGGCATATTTCAGAGTCACATAAACACGGGTCCTTTTCACCTTGGTACTCTGTTAATGATTTGTCTCCCTGCTTTAACAGAGATAACCGTTATTCAACGAAACCTCGACGCATGCGCAGTAATCCAAGGCCTAGTGAAAGGTACTGTGGACTGTCGGGAATGCGGGACCGACCTGACAAGCAGCCGCTGCCCACACGTGAATCACCGTCTCCTCTCTTGCAGATAGGAGCGTATCCACTGGCTTGATGGTCGACCCGAAAACCAAGGCCTTAGTTTTGAATGGAAAGCCTGGCCACCTGCAGTTTTACTCCCTACAGGGTGATAAGCAGCTATATAATGTAAGGTTTTGAAACGAGGGTTAGGTCTTTATGTTACTGCTGGAGTTGTGGGGTTCTTGGGAACGCCTGATGTTGACCCTATGCGTTTGTATTTGAATGTGGCTCATAGTGTCTGTGATTACTCTAGTGCCGTTGTTGCTGCCCACATGTGAGCTTTCAGGCGCAGTGATAGAGCTATAGATTTAAGTGCACATAAAACAAAAACGGGTTTTATGTGTAGACTTGGGTCCTAGCCCCCAGATGCCTCCTGAGACTGTGTAAACATCCTAACCGTTGAATGCATCTGAGACCTTTTGAATCTGCTATTCAGATCAACTGTTCAAACGATGGTTCCCTAACCAAAAGCAACCACTTCATTATCTTAACAAACACTAGACAACCCACTGTGAGGGATCAAGAGATCTGTCATAAATGAAAAAGCTGGCCTACTTAGACCATCACTTATCTTTTTTTATTTTGTTCCTCTCTTAAAGCGAGAGAATTTGATTTAGCTTTGAGAAATTATGATTGTAAATTAAAAGCACTTGTGTTAATAACATCCCGTCCTCTCTGACCTCGTCAGTTAGATATCATCCAGCAAGAGTACATCAATGACGATGGGCTGATCCAGATCGAGCTAAAGAAGGCCGCTTTTAGCCACTCTGGCACGTGGCTGGCCACAGTCGAGCAACGGCAAGAAAACCCATCTGAGCTGGAAATGCAGATGAAGCTGTGGGTTTTCAGCAAGAAGACCCAAGGGTAACCCTGCTGTGTGGCCCCTCGCTTGATCCTTGTTCCACAGCTAAAGCCTTCAGTCTTTTCTGTTCCATTTTGACACGCGGGAATGGGGCTTGGGGCATCATTCCAGTAGTAAAGCTTTGTTTAGCTTTCTGTTTTGAGAAAGCGTTCTTGTAAAGTAGGTCTTACTGTGTCATCCCAGAAATGATGAAACGTGAGAAAGAATTGTAGCCCCACAACACAGTACACAGTTCTAGGCAAATCCAGAATTTGAATCCAGATGTGCCTCAGTGTCTGTGAGGGTTGAGTATAGACACGTGTCGCTAAGACATGTGTCGCTGTAGACATGAGTCATATGTTTATGTAAATAACCACCATTGGTTTGAGAACTGCTCGTTGGGTCTTTGTGTGCCAGCCGTCTTTTGAGACAGGGTCTCTGTGTAGCCCTGGCTGTTCTAGAGCTTGCCATGTAGACCAGATTGGTTCAAACTCAGATTTGCCCGTGTCTGCCTCCCGAGGGCTGGAGTCGTGGCCCGCACCACCACACCTGGCTGGGGAAGTTTCTGAAGAGTATGGTAACCTGGGCCTGTACCGCACATTGCACGCATGAGAAAAGAGGCCCAAGAACTAAGTGGTCTTTCTTCCTAGTCCTCTCTCTTCGCACAGAGGCGCCTGATACGCCGCTCTGCTGCTGTCTCAGGACTGGGGCAGTTCCAGTAGTCATTTTTATCCCGTATTTTCACGTTATAAACATAAGTGGGGCCTTTCAAGGCCATTCTTTTCTTATGGTGTCTGTCTTTAGAAGAAAGCAGACCTTTAGGTTCTGTGTAGCTAGCCTGCGGAGCCTGCAGCGGAGGCCTTCAGCATGGCTTGTTTGTGTTTGCCTCTTTTTACCAGTGAGCTGGCCGCTGTATATAGTGATAGGCGTTTGAGTCACCCCGGACGCGTGTGATGTTAGAACCTGCCCTGTGTCCGTGACAGTCTATCACCCTCCCATATTAAAGATATTATCACACTTTGTATGGAATATTAGCCTACCATATCTTTTCCGAGAGTAATCGTGTGGTTTTCCTTCTGCTAGGTTCTCCCTTAACACCAAGATCGCCATGCCTCATGACGACCACATCACAGCTCTCTGTTTCAATAATGCGGAAAACTATGAAAGACCCATGCTGGTCACAGCTAGCAGAGATGGCCACTTCAAAGTGTGGGTGTTAGTCGATGACTCCGATATATACAGTAAGTTAGCACGTAGATCGTGCTGAGAAGTCACCTCTTGAAGAAGTGATGTCTTTGTATGTTGTTAATATCCTCTTTGAGAAGGGTTTCTACCTTGTTATGTTCTATAAATTATTGGTTAATTTCAGCAGATTGTTTTTTCATGTTAAATTTCTACTTAGGCTTTTCACCAGCATCTGTGCCCTGAGGAAGTGAATGTGTCTGGTTCAGCTGAAAGGGTTCTTGCTGCTGGGCCTTTCTTTTCTCCACTAGGGGGCGGTCAAGGTCTCCAGGAAGGGAAGATACCAGAACAACACTTTAAACTTAGCACAGTGTGGGGAATCTGGTTTTTGGTTTTATCTTGCTTTCTTTGTTTAGCTTTTATAATGTGTCTGTAATGTTATGTATTAATATTTATGTCATTGCTGTCGTGACTTGTTTTCTCCACAGAAAAAGCCATCGGCTGGACTTGTGACTTTGTGGGCAGTTATCACAAGTACCAAGCAACCAACTGCTGTTTCTCTGAGGACAGCTCCCTGCTAGCGGTTAGCTTCGAAGAAATAGTTACAGTGTGGGATACAGAAACGTGGGAACTAAAGTGTACGTTTTGCCAACGAGCTGGGAAAATAAGGTAGGTAAATTAGTTTGAATTGCACTACCAAAGTATGTGTATCTTTGTAATTTAAGTAAGTCTTTAAAGTTCAATAATGATGTATGCTTTCCCCAATAGAAGTAGTCTTAATTTGCTGGGGAGTAAGGGTAATCTAATCAGAATGTTCAAAAACTGAGACTTGTGTGCGCATGAGCAGTTTACAAGCATTCTTAAACCAGGATCGACATTGAACGACCGTATCCAGTTCTGTTAGAACAGTGAACAATTGAATGGGGGGTCCTGGCAATTATAGCTATGCTAGCCCTGTGCTCCCGTAGGACATAATGTAATGCTCAAATCGTTACTGCTGGCACCCAGGCTGTGTTAGCCTCTGTGCTCCCGTAGGACATAATGTAATGCTCAAATCGTTACTGCTGGCACCCAGACTGTGTTAGCCTCTGTGTTCCTGTAGAACATAATGTAATGCTCAAATCATTACTGCTGGTGCCCAGGCTGTGTTAGCCTCTGTGTTCCTGTAGAACATAATGTAATGCTCAAATCGTTACTGCTGGTGCCCAGGCTGTGCTAGCCTCTGTGTTCCCATAGAACATAATGTAATGCTCAAACCGTTACTGCTGGCGCTCAGGCTGTGTTAGCCTCTGTGTTCCTGTAGAACATAATGTAATGCTCAAATCGTTACTGCTGGTGCCCAGGCTGTGTTAGCCTCTGTGCTCCCGTAGGACATAATGTAATGCTCAAATCGTTACTGCTGGCACTCAGACCTGAGGACGGTTCTGACAGCTGACTGATTCCATCTCATTTCCAATATACCAGATTTTAAATTTACTTTGTAAAACTTTCTTTAAAATTTTGAGTACAGATTATCTCCTGTAGGTAAAGACCATACGGTTTTGTTAATTGTCATCCCACATTTTACGTAAGTTCTGTGTTGTGTGGCGATTGTTACATGACGCAGCACGTAAGAGGCGATCATCAAGGTTTCCTAAAGAACTACAAGTACCTAAACACCCCTTGTATGGCCTTAGCCCCTATTCCATTGCCGCCAGAACAGTTGGGAGCACAGAAGGGACAGGCGTGCCTGCTCGTGGGCTACACCGAGTAGGACTAAGCCCAGGGCTCACAGCCCGCCACTGTGTGTAGGTAAATGTACTGGCCCTGCCGCCACTCACCCTGGCGTGCTTCTGACCTAGGCACCTGTGCTTTGGAAGATTGACATGCTCCACATACCTTCTCGGCACCACTGAGAATGCCATTCTGTGCTGCTGGAACCTGCTCAGCTGTTCATGTAAGCTGTGTTTACGCTGAGGTGACTCGGCTGTGGGCGGGACAGGTAGCTGCTATTTACTCTGGTGGCCTAGGGAAGCGCGCGTGGGGTGCTGCACTTAGGCGCTGATGTTTCGGGACTTAAGGGTCCTGTGGCTGTGTCCTTTCCATAACAACATGTAATCTTTCACTTGACCGAAAGTTTCGGATCAGTGGGCTGGTGGTAGGTTACTGTACCCTTGTACACTTGTGCCCAGTGTGCCCCAGGTGCAGGCCTCCACCTTCATCTTCTGAGTTGAGCAATGCTCTGTTGATGGTAGGATCCCGGGCAGTGTAAGATCTGAAAGCAGTCTCTCCCAGAACTCCTAGAAAATGAGGCTTAGCTGCCTTTGATTTGCACGTAGGGAAGATGTGATGTTGTCTTGTAACGAATGTATGTGAGTAAGAGCAGCCTAGCTGCATCCCTGGATCTGAGTGAGCCTCGCTTGGTGACAGTGTGCTGTTGTCTGTACCGAATATGTGTGAGTATGAGCAGACCAGCCGCATCCCTGGATCTGAGTGAGCCTCGCTTGGTGACAGTGTGCGGAAGGACCTGACGATGTTTCTGTAGCTCCGCTGTCTGCTGCACACTTCACCGAACCCTCCACAGAGGATGGCAGTGTGAGTCTGTTGTTAGGGAGAGCTTAACCTCCTTCCATAGAATAGTGGCGTGCTGGACTGTGCCTGGAAGGATGAAGAGGACCCATTGTAAAGACAGAACTCCTGACGAACCTGTTCTCAGAAGTGCTTCCTCTTCCCGCAGTGCAGTGGAGCGCGAAATTAAATGTTAGCGTTTTGGAAGCTGACCCCTACTCAGACCATGTTGCCGCAGTGTCTCAGTCTGCAGCGGGCTCAGACTGTAAGTACTCCCCACGCTCTGATGGCATCAGGCCTGTTTCTGAAGTGATCTTTCTAGTGTCTTTCTTATAAGCTGAAGCACACGCGCTGTGGATCAGAAACCCCTCTACGGCTCCTCCTTTCTTGCCAGACACCTATCGTGTATGTTTTCATACTTGGTGCTAGGAGCGTTCTGGTACATTGCTGATTTTCCACGGGCCAGGTCTGACTCAGCCTTGACAGTCTCCTTTAGATGTCTACCTGGGCTTCGTCTGCTTCTGAGACAATGTCTCCATCTCTTTTCTGATCCTTAAGACAAACGCTTGGACGGTATTCTGGTGTCTCTTCTTCCTGTGCCCCTGGTCTCTGGAACAGAATTCCTTGTCTCTTTCGGATTCTCGTCCTCATTCCTTCCCTGTGTGGTGCACACAGTAGGCGCTCGGTAGATTAAACAGAAACAACAGCAGATCTGAAACAGTCCTAAGAAGGTCTCTTACCAAGTGGGCTGGGCACAGGACGAGTGTGACCCTGCAGGCTGAGGGAGAGGCAACCTCCACAGGTAAAGTGCCACCGTCCTTCTGTTTCCCCTTAGTGTTCGTCTTTAAACCCAGCGAGCCCAGGCCGCTGTATGTTCAGAGGACCATCTCCAGAGAGGAAGTCCAGTGGGGCGTGTTCGTGCCACGCGATGTCCCGGAGTCCTTCACCTCGGAAGCTCACCAGTGGCTGAACAGGTCCCAGTTTTACTTCCTAACGCAGTCACAGGTAATTAACTCTCCCGAAGTGTGACCAGCTTATGGACATAACTTTAGAAAGTTGGTTTCTAGGTAGAACTATGGCTTTACAGGGTCATTTCCCAAATGAAGTCATCAGATAGATGTCAGCCCAGCGGTGCTGTGAACGCAGTGTCTTAGCGCGTTACCCCCGCATCCGCGAGGCTGTCTGTTAACTCTGACCCAAGCAAAGCCCCAAGCACCAGAACCATTTTAAGTTGCGTTTATTAACATTTTCCCTAATTTTATAGCTTGATTTGCTGTTGAAGAAACTGGTGGCCATTATTTTATTACCAGGTCTTATATGTCTCAAAAAACAGTCTTGAGACTCAGTCTTCTAACTCTCACAGGACCTTACAAGCAAGTTTACATCTTTCCTAGCTTTTCTGTGAGCAGATGTATATGTCAAGATGGAAATTTGACATTTTAGAATCTTGTGTCATCTCATTTACTATTGTTCATATACTCCATTAATTTACCTGTTGTTTCAGTGCTTATTAACCTTCAGTACAAAGTCTCCGGAAGAGAAACTCACGCCAACAAGCAAACAGGTAGGCATTTGCCGCTGTCTGTGCTCACTACGCTGTCTTCCTAAAGAAAGTCGGCTTTTACAATTCAGCTGACAAAAGTGGTTAGCTGGGCTGTAGGAAGGAATTAGAAAATGCGAGGAGGTGCAGCAGGCTTGGAGATAGGGGGAAAGGGAGATATGTCTTTCTGTTTAAATAGGAAGTCCAGGTAGGTCTTACTGAATACATCCATCTTACTCTGCCGGCAGTACGGGGCTCCCTGGCAACACGGGGCTCCCTGGAGAGTTGTGAACGGGGACTGACTCCGCCTCCCACACACCCCCAGCTGCCCTGGGTTTCGTTTTTTAAATAAAAAACAAATTCTGCTCAGTCCCAAGCCTTTTACTCTATTTCCGTTTTTGTCTGTTTTGTTGGCAATTTTCTCATGTTTATCGACAGCACACACACACACAGACACACACACACACCTTGCTTTTCTCACAGCTGTCTGAGAATGTTGCTTTCTTGACTCTACTAAGATGCTCTCCTTCCAGCATGTCACCATGCGGCCTTCACCCTGTCCTCTGCCCCTGTGAGCGCGTGCCCTCTGTGGTCTTTCTCCCATGGGCATCTGTGGTTGGCTTTCCCGTGTAGAAAGTGGGACTCTAGGCATCGGTTGCTTTTCTGTGACATGAGAACAACTCTGAGTGGTCTCTGCCCCTTCGCCAGAGCCACCTACAGTGGCACTTACCTGTTAAGTCAAAGAAGTTCCGCCTTTTCATTGAAATAATGTCCTTTTCTCTTCTATCCGTGCAGCTGCTGGCAGAAGAAAGTCTGCCCACCACCCCGTTTTCTCTTCTGTTGGGAAAACAACACAGGCAGCAGAACGATGCGAGGTCCAGTGAGACTTCAGAGAACGAGCTGGTACAACTCCCCCTAACGGAGAACATCCCTGCGATTAATGAGGTAAGTGGGGGTCCAGCAGATGCGGGGAGCCCCTGAAGCTGCAGGCTCTGTCTCCAGGAGCATGCGATTCATCCTCTGTCCCTCAGTGGGGTGATTCTCTCTCTCCTGGACCTGGGTGAGAGAAAAGAGGGTTGCTCAGGTGTGGGCAGCTGGAAGGGTTGCCTCCTTTGACTTCGTTATTCTCCAGGGAAGCCTTTTGTGTTCAGCTTAGCATTGAGAACAAAGGGTATTAGGAAGGGAAGTAACCCTGTGCCCGAGGAGGATCTTTTACCAAAGTCTGCCTCTCTGCATACCTCTAGCTACTCCACACCCCAGCCCACGTCCTGCCGTCAGCTTCTTTCCTGTGCTCTCTGTTTGTGAACTCGTTGCTGCTGTCTAAAGAGACTGAAAGGTAAGAGTTCCAAATGGTTCATCTTCAGTATTGATTAGAGATTGTCGTCCACTGTCTTTGTATCGTAGCTTTGCCATGTAGCTGATGACATAGATGATAGGTACGTACCTGTAACAAACTGGGGAGATGCGTCGTGCGTGCTTAGAGATGTGCTGAGAATCACATCTCTAAGTCCACCTGCCCCTAATGGCCATGCTCCGTAAAGACTCTCATCACAGGGTCATCTTTTCTGTGTGGTATGTCAATGTGGGTCTTACAGTTATGCTTTCGAAACGTCTAATGGTGTTCATATTTTATTCTGCTGTTGTCAAAGTGCTGAAGAAGTTCCCGATGTAGACATGGAAGAGAACAAAGAAAGCGACGATTCAGACGAAGAAAACGATCTTACCGAAAAAGCCCAGGAGACACATAACACAGATCTGAGGGACGATGTGATACATCAGCTGTCAAAATATGAAGAGAAAGAGCTGAGAAAGTTCAGAAAAGTAGACTACAGCTGGCTAGCAGCTCTGTAGGCCGAGGCTGTGGACAATACAAAGACATGTTGTACTTAGGTTTTACCCCCTGTTAATACTCAAACTCTTAAAGTTATTTTATTTTTAAGACAAAATATTAAAAGTCTTTTCTTTCTGTATTTGTTTGTTTATTTAGAGTCTTGATAAGTTGCTTAGGCTAACCTTGAACTTGAGACTCCTCTCAGCGCCCAAGTCAGTAGTAGGTTTCCAGACCTGCTATCCCTGGTCCAGTCAGGTTTGTTTGTGTGTTTAGATTTTTTTCACTTCATATGTATGAATGTTTTCCTCACGTGTATGTATGTGCCACTGGCTTCTGTGGTGCCTACCAAAGTCAGCGGAGGGCACCAGGCCCCAGGAACTAGTTACCCACGATGATGAGCGGCATGAGGGTACTCCGGAAGAGCAGTGGGTACTCTTAAATCACCAAGCAAACTCCCCAACCACCTGGCCAGACTTTTTAAAAAACTCTTAATGTAAAGTATAGTTCTGTTGGTGTCGGGCCTTACAGTTGTGGGATCTATGCATTTATTTCTGTATTGAATCAGGAGGAACCTTTTTTTCCCGGTAGGCATTGCTTCTAGGTGATGTGACGGAGCTGGCTGTACTGCACACACATACTTCGTCTCTAATTTGAAGACAGAAAAGGATTTCAAAAGTCGAGAGGCTTTGCCACTGTTACTTTTAAATTTGACAGCAAAATTCATTTATTTGCCAGATGTGGCTGATGTATTCGCCCATTAAACATGACTCTATTTGGTCAGATTTCCCAGTCTCTACCACTCAAGACAAAGTAGAAGCCACCCAGTCAGTAGCCTTGTGTTGTGTTAGCACTAATGACCCTTATTTTAATTGATACTGAATACCAACTATACTGAGATAGAACTCCCCACTCCCGCATGTAAAGCGAACAATTCTGTGAGCTCTGGTGTGTTTACGTAATTGTATACCATGGAATCCAACTTTTGAGCAATTTCATGCCTCTCATCCCCGCCCTCCAAAAAAATCCCACCAGTTCCTTCAGCCTCCCAACCCTGCCTGCTAGGCTGCAATAATCTAACCTGACAAACTTGCCACTTCTAAACAGTTCATCTCAATGGAGTCGTGCTGTGTGAGCTGTGGCTTGGCTCCCCTAAGGTTCTTCACTGTAGCATGGTTGAAAGAACAAAAGCCTTGGTTGAGGTGCGCTGTGTCACCACAAAACTGTATGAAGTAGAGCCTGGCTGAGGAGGATGTGGGTCAGGCTCCCTGTGTACAGTGACAGCAGGAAGGGAGAAGGGATGCAGGACAAGTTAACCCTTCAAATACAGCTCAAAGACCTCGTCTGTCTGACCATTCAGCTGTTAATCGGTGACTTAGTCCCTGGAGGAAGAACCTAGTTTCAGACACCACAATCCTGTCATTTAAATTGTATCCCCGGCTGGAGCCCAGGCCACTAAGTGATCCCGTGAGAACATTGACTGCGTTTTCAAACATGGCAGCATTCATGTCAACTGTGTGGGCGCTTCGTTCCTTCCGTGGTGTTCATTTTCCTTGCATGTTTACCTAGTGCTAGAACTATGGGTCAATTCGTCTTCACGTTCTTTGGAAATGCCATTGTACTGAACTGAAAAATCACTTGTGCCGTTGAACATCGCTTCATAGCCCGATCCATCCGTCTTCAGTCTCTTGAGAAGAACAAATTGTTCTTTATTGTCTTAAGGCTTTTTAAAAATACATCGTGTGAGCATGGGAACCTTGGGGGAGGGGGAGGGGAGAGACAGGGAGGGGAGCCGAGAAAAATGTAGAACTCAATAAAAATCAATAAAAAAAAAATACATCGAGTGTGTATCAGGGTATAAGGAGCTATGAGTGCAATGCCCACAGAGGCCACTAGAGGAGATCTTTTCCCCAGAGCTGGAGTTACAAAGGGTTGTGAGCAGTCTGAGGTGTGCTGAGAGCTCAGCTAGGGCCCTCTGCAGAAAGTACAGACTCTTAACCACTGAGCCGCCTCTCCAGCCCTGATTCTTAAATCAATTTTCAGTTCAAAGCTAAACTGAGGGAAAGATTAATAAGAAATTTCTCAAAGTCCCCTCCCCTACCCATGAGTAAGTTCTGAATTATCAGCTTACAGTGATTACACCTGTTAGAACTGCTGAACTTGCATTCACATCATTGCATAAAAGACCCACCAGAAACTGCTCCTTCTGCTCATCTTTACCGGGGCATGAACCACCCTTATCACTGTGTCTGTGACGTGAGGCACAGCTTTTCAATCACTGGTCTATCAAAAGTGGAATTAAAACACAAGGATTGTGCCTGGCAAATTCCAAATGCTAAGCCCTTTGAGAATAAAACTGTCTCCAGCACAACAGCTGTCTGTCATTGGGAAAGAACTGAAGTAAACAAAATGGCCCAGATTTCGGGCTAATCCCCACTGAAAACAAGATCTCCTCATGGCTCTGAACCAGCTGACGGTCTTTAAGCTGTCTGAGCTCCAACCCCTCTCCTTGAAGAATTCCCCTGCTCAGGCAGATGGTTTGGTTTTCCTCATTAGGTCTGTCATGTTGCAGATAGGAAGGGGAATGTGTAATGTGCGACATTATGCACTAGAGCAAAACAAGTTGTGATTTAAAAAAAAAAAAAACTCTAAGCTTTTGGATAGTTAAAACAGGTTTTTTGTTGATATGGAACGCCATTCTTGGATTTTTCTTGCTTTGTTTTGGGTTTTGGGTTGTTTTCTTATTAGAGGCTAGCACCCAAAGAAGAGCTGTCAACTGTGTTGTAATCTTACGGATGTTTTCCAAGTCTTTGTACCGTGACTGCAGAGGAACTTCTCATAGAATTCTCTAAGTTAAATATAACCATCTGGTTGAAATGACCTGAGTTTCATAATGCAGTGGTCACTCTGTACGGCTACCTTATTTGAACTTCTAGAAGCTGTGTTTTCCTTTGTTAACTCTGTCGTTTGCAGCCAAGAAAATGATCAAATTACCTTGTAACGCCAAATTAAATTTCTCCCAAGTGGAGGTTTACAGAAAGGATGATTGATGGGTACGGATATAAAGGGGGGAATAACTTCTAATGTTCTATAGCTCATGAAGAAAGCAGTGATTGACAATGAATCTGAAAACAGTGAATAATTTAAATGTCCCTATCACAAATAATGAAGGCCCAGAAAGGTAAGTAAAAGTGTACAAGGGGACAAATATATCAATTATTCCATGTATTCTGTATTGAAAGATCACACCATACTCACATATATGAACACCTGATTTGTGCAAGCTAAAAATAAAAATTTCATTAAGTAATGAGAGAAGGGCACCCAAGAAGCAAGGGCAGAGCAGACCATCATGAAGGAAGAGCCACCCGCGGGGAGCTGCTCTCCAGCCCGCAGCTCACAGTGGGCCCTGAGATCTCTCCGCAGGGCCACTGAAGCTCCCTTTGCCTGGCTCTCTACAATGGCCTTTCACAATTACTCTACTTCCTCTCCAGGCTTTTCATTCCTCGAAGTCCCTTTGTCAATTGCAGGGCCTTCTTACGGCTCTCAAGCAACTGAAACAAAGATCTTTCCAGAGGACTGTAGTGAATATCTGTATAGTGTCAAATATTTTCCGTTAGAAACATTAAGTCTAGTTAGCTCAATAAGGAAAGTATCTCATTAGCTATCTCCTGGTTTGGGATCCATACATACTCAAGAGCAAAGTCTTAATAACCCCAACCCCTCGTTTAATCTAGATCTTTAAAAGACATAAAGACTGTGCTTAAAAACAGGATTCCGTATCACCCTATAAGACTGGCTGAAATGGCAAGAGGTAAGACCTGGAAAGGACTTAGGACCCGACAGGATCACCGCTGGAAAATGGCTCTGAGACGGAAACAAAGCAGAAAGCCTGAACTAGCATTGACTGCATTCAGTGGGGCCTGACTAGAACAAAATCAAAACAAGCAGCAAATCTGAGACCTCAGCAGCGATCGCGTTTCCCGCTTGATTTGTTTGCCAAAACCCGTGAGCAAGCCACTGCCTTCTGAATCACAGTTCCTTCCTCGAAACTACAGAATCAGACAACACGACATCCCACAGTTCTGCTTCTGTGCAAAGACAACATTAAATTAGACCCCGGAGCTCTGCCGTGTGGCTCGGACTCCCACCCCACCCCAAAGCAATAAACTGGTCTGTCGTACTAAATCCATGCCTCACAGATAGGAAGTATGGAAGCACAGTTCTGGTTTGGTGAGCCAGCTCAAAGACGACACACCTTTGATTCAGAAACTCCTTGGGAGATCAGAGCACCCGGCTCACAAAATGCAATAATCAGACATGAAAGCACACCGGTTCCTCCTATTGTTTTGTGGGGTTTTCATAAACCCCAGCACTCCGCGGTCGACTGCCTTAACGGAAGGGTGAATGAATATGTGATCCCAAAACAAGCATTTGAAATACAAATATTGATATTGTGCTCTAGTTCACATAGGAAAGTAAAAAACACCTTGTTTCTTCAGAAATGTCCGTCTGGCTTTATGGCACCATCGTCTACTTACGTAGCTCAGTAATGTAGTGAGTGCCCTCTATGCCAGAAGGAACTCGATGCAGGACCTGGAGACAGCTCACTTGATGTGGCATTCCCCTCTGTATGCTATAGTTACCGTTAATGAATAAAGAATTGCTTTGGGCCTATAGAAGAGCTATAGGGGAACCAGAGTTAAATGGGGGAAAACTAAACTGAATGCTGGGAGAAAGGAGGCAGAGTCAGAGGGAAGCCATGTAGCCCTGCAAGAGAAAGACACCGGAACTTTACCTGTAAGCCACTGCCACATGGCGATACACAGATTACTAGAAATGGGTTAAATTAAGATGTAAGAGTTAGCCAATAAGAAGCTAGAGCTAATGGGCCAAGCAGTGATTTAATTAATACAGCTTCTGTGTGATTATTTCGAGGCTGAGTAGCCAGACAAGTGGCCTCCTCCAACACTTGCTCATCTAGGCCATCCACTGACATAATCTTTAGTGATGTATTATTTGTGTTTTAATAAATAAAGTTTGCCTGAGGATCACAGGGCAAAGCAGCCACACTAGTCAGTCATACAGGCCAGGGAGTAGTGGCATACACCTCTAATCCCAGGATTTGGGAGACAGAGGCAGGCATATCTCTGTGAACTCAAGGCCACCCTGGGCTACAACAGGATTGAATCTGTCTAAAAGAGAAACAAAGCTCACACAGAGGAGATCCCAACACTTGGGATCACACGCCTTTAATCCCAGCAGTAGGGAGGGGAGACAGGAATGATATGGCTGGGCAGAGACAGGACTATAAAGGGGCAGAGACAGGAACTCAGTGGAGTGTGGGGTGTGGAGTCTTCAGCATTCGTGGAGGCAAGATCTTACCCATTTTCAGTCTGAAGTAGAAGTAAGAGCCAGTGGCTAACTGCTTTGTTTTCTGATCATCAGGTCGAACCCCAATAATTGTTTCTGGGTTTTTATTATTTGTGGTACATTTGACACTCAACGTTTGGTATATGCATTGATGAAAAAGACATTTGTCTGCAGCTCTACAGCCACCGGCATAAGCTGGAGCTAAACATGGCTACAGTCATTGCCCTACCAGCTAGGTTTTCCTTTTTTTCTCTCCTGGTGGGCTCACCCTAAACCCCCTTCTCAGGTTGCTGCCAAACTAGGTAACTGCCTTGAAATCGAGCCAAGCTTTTATTTTTCTATGCAGCAACAATAAGCCTCACATTTTCATCAACATCGGCAGCAGACTGGTAAGAAAATTGGGAATGTTTAAAGGAAGGAATTAGTTAAAAGAGAGTTTTTCTCCACATTAAAAAAATTGGAAATGCCATTATGTAAGCAGACACTCTGCTTTAATTTTCCAGCTGCCCAGACTGGAATAATCACACAGAAACTATATTAATATTAATGACAACACTGTTTTGGCCCATTAGCTCAGGCTTCTTGTTAACTAACTCTTACATCTTAAATTAACCTGTTTCTATTATTTTATATTTTACCATGAGGCTTGTGGTTTGTAACCTCTTGCTTCTTGGGTGGCTACATGGCGTCTGTCTGACTCTGTCTTCTTTCCTTCTCTATCTCTCCTTGAATTTTTCGCCTTGCTATATTCTTTAGTTTTCCCTGCCTAGCTCTCTCTACTCTACGATAAGACCAATCCAGTTTCTTCATTCATTAACCAATAAAAGCAACACATAGACAGAAGGACCTCCCACACCACTTCTCTTGAACAAACATCATCCAAAGGATGATGAGTCATGACAGCTTCAGGTTTTGTGTAATTTTTTATTTTTACTGTTTGCCATTTTTGTGGTTTTAGTATTTTTTTTTAAACCCATTCGCCAGACAGAGCAAAGGGGATGTCTCAGACCCTCATGCTGGACCTGCTGGTGGAGTTCTGAGATGACATTGAGTGGTCAGAGTGACGAAGGTGTCTCAGACCCTCATGCTGGATCTGCTGGTGGAGTTCTGAGATTTTGGTTTGGATCCTCTGAACCTCCATCCATACTTCTCACTGCCTTGAGGCTGGGCTCTTAGATATAAGCCCACCTCGGAGCAAACCTGGAACGTGAAGCTAGTGAGAAGGAATTATTATTGCCCTGGCTCTTTTTGTGCAACTGTGTCTGGGGAGAATTACTAGTATACCAGAATGAGTCTCTTTAAACTTGTAGGGACCAAAGTCTACCCTCAGGCCTCTGAAAAGTTACTAGCACCTTGCCTTGGTATGTATGACTCCTAGGGCAGTAGAATCATGCTTAGCTTCTCTATTGCTGTACTAAAACACTGGCCAAAGGGAACTGAGGGAGGAAAGTGTTTACTTCACCTTACAGCTCACAGTTCATCATTGTGGGAAGTTAACTCGAGAACTCCAGTAGGAACTGAAGTAGAGCACAGGGGAAAGCTGTTTACTGGCTTACTCTACAATTTGTTCAGCCTCTTTCTTGCACAACACTGCATCACCCACCCAGGGGTGGGGCTATCCACATGGGCTGGGCCTGGACCTTCCCACATCAATCATCCATGAAGAAAATGCCCCACACCAACCCAGTAGAGATAATTGGACAATTAAGGTTCCCTTTTCCTTGGTAACTTTAGTTTGTGTTGAGTTGGCAACAGCTAACTAGCACAAGTAGAACCCAGGCCTCCATGTCCCTGACCTCTGTTCCTACAGCTATTTGATCTGTTCTGTCATTTCCTCCAGACACCCGGGACTCTTTTCACTTCTTAGCCACAGCCTGTGTCTTCCCATACCTGCCGGACACTTGCAGGGTTTGTGTGGTTTTGCTTTTTCCCTTTAATAAAACGTGTTATGATTTGGTTCTGTTTCTTTAGAGAAGTGAGTGAGAATGCATCCGCACTTGAGGCTACGTCTTGACCGTCAATTCTCCAGACTAGAGACTCAAGCAATAGTTTTATAATTCTGTCAAAGATCATTGAGCTTTTTAGTGTTCGTCTTAATGAATCTTGTCTAGAGCATACAGAGTGTTCTGGATCAAAGACAGATTTCCTGTTGATTACAATAACTCACGAGTATGAGCACACTCACACCCACATACACTACTCAGGTGTCATAACGAGGACCAGGCGAAATGATTTACACGGCAACTGGAAATTCCAGTTTGAAGAGTACCAAGGAGCAACTTCTCTCTTTGCCTAGCAGGAAGGCCAGGGTTCTTAATGCTCCTGAAATAGCATTCCTGAAGACGGTGAATCTGATGGCTTGTTTCTGAAACAGAGCTATTTCCAGGCCCAGGTGGTCTCCACGGCTGGTGATTTATGAGCTGGGATGTGTTCTATGTTTGGTGCCTCTATATTGGCTCCATCTTCTTGGTCCCCACCTCCTCCCAATAGTTCATTCGATTCTGAACTCACCAGCAGATGAATCCATGTTCATCTCATTGTACACATTTACCCTGGGGCATGTGCTACTAACAGAACCAAACCTATCGGGTCCCTCTGCAGTTTCCACGATGTAACAGAACACCCGATTGATCTGATTAACTATAAGTTAGCAGGAGAATGACCGGGACAGCTCAGAAATGACTTCCCCAAAGTCAAATGATGCTTAGACTCTAATTCCCTTCCTTTCACTGCACAGCCCAAATCCTGGACTTCATCACATGTAAATCCATGTGAGCGCCCAGTAATGCCACAGCGATAGACTGTGAACCGTCACGGCTGGTAATCTCAGTTCATGTGTTTGTTTAAAACAGAGACTCATGCTCCAGCTCAGGCTTGCCTGGAATCACTGTGCAGCCTCGGCTGGCTTCCTACGCCTAGGCAATCCCCCTGCTTCAGCTTCCTGGGTACTAGCGGAGAGCCAACGTGCCTGCTTCATCCTGCTTCTGATCATACTAATGTATTCGATCTTCCTAAATCAGTTAAGTAAAAGTAAGGGCATAAGAATGGATTGAGAGTGTGTTACCTGTGGTATAAACCAAATACTAGATAATGACAGGTTAGTCGGGTGTGTGACAAGCTATGATGATGTCACCTTTTCTTTTTTCTTTCTCGAGATCTGAGTATGAAATCCACAAGGGAATCACTTCTTTCAATGAGGAAGACTTATAAACTCCTAATTATATGATTTTTTAAAAAGATTTATTTACTTATTGTGTACGCAGTGTTCAGCCTCCTTGTATGCCTGCAGGCCAGAAGAGGGCACCAGATCTCATTACAGATGGTTGTGAGCCACCATGTGGTTGCTTGGAATTGAACTCAGGACCTCGGGAAGATCAGCCAGTGTTCTTAACCTCTGACCCATCTATCTCTCCAGCTCATCTATGAACGTTTTAAACCACAAGGCCTAAATTAAGTCCAGAATTTGTACAATAGAAATACGCGTTAAAATGCTGACCCTGGGAGACACTACGCAAGCTGGATCATAGCTGTTCATTCTCAGCCGCTCTCGGAACCCCAAGGCTACTCAGACAACAGGAGACAAAACCCAGCCCTCCTTTCCCACACAGAGAGATTCCCAATAGCTATAAATACCTTTGACTCAGCTGTCACCGAGTTGCCGAAGGGTAAGCGCAGGTATTTGTTCCAGAGCTTGGGAGAGCCTTGTCTTCAGAAGTGAGGGAAAGGGTACGTGGGCGAGGAGGCACTGTCTGAGGACGCCCAGCCTGCCGTCCTGCACATGCGCAATGCTTATCCCTTTAGTTCCGTGCACGCTACAAGTATCCAGAATAGTGACTACTTTCACAAGATGAGGAGAGCTCATGTTTTTGTAAGTGAGGTCACATGATTCCAAAAGCCACTGGCATCTACCTGGAGAGACCGAAGAGTTGTGTGTGGGTAAATCATCTTCAAACCCCCGGGGTTTGACAAAACTAGATTCATTGGCTTTCAGAACAGCAACAACGTCTTTTGGCACATACACACACCATTCTCCTTCTGCGTTTTATTTGCACAAATGGTGCAAGCCTGTGACACAGGACAGGTGAGCCAGAAGCAACACATCACACCCTCTGAGGAAAACAGTCTTCAGACACTTTGGAGTAACTACAGAACCAATGAGTTTAGGGGAACATCCAGCTTGGATAACTTCTGCGTTGATGAGACACTGCACAGCATCCCAGCGTGGCTTTCCAGTCTCCTAATGAAGAGGCCGCTTTAGTGACGGATCCTAATGCAGTTCTGATCACAGATGGGGCTGTGCTATGCTCTCCTTTCTTGCTTTGCTCTTGTGTGTTCTTGCATCGTCTCCTTGGCATTCAGAAACACGCCCATCCACACGCTGGAATGACCCTGCTTACTATGATTCTCTAGTGTCTCGTCGTGAAGAGTACCAGGAACTCCTGGTCACACATCCTTTAGAAATCACCCCATAGGAATGGATCCACAAGCTCCCCACTTCTCACTGAAGAGCCACTTGATGGCTTCTAAGGAAGGGAAGTTGATTTCTTTTAAGGGTGTGGTCCCTGGTAGGTCAACTCTCCTCCACACCCAATAGTATATAGGCAGCAAAAAAATGGATTCAATAGATCGTATTTTTTTTTCTAATTTTAGATGAGAACACAAAGTTGGGGGAGGTAGGGAGGTGGAGATGGATCTGGGAGGAATTGGGGGAAGAAGGGAGTACACTTGATCAAAATACACTCTGTGAAATTCTCCAATAATTAATACAAATATTACATTTTTAAAAAGGCATCAGAAAAAAATGTAAAGAAAATCATTCAGGGGCTGGAGAGATGCCTTAATGGTTAAGAGCCTTGACTGTTTCTCCAGAGGACCCAGCTTCCATTCCCAGAACCTGCATATCAGCTCACAACCTATAACTCCAGCTGCAGGGGACCCAGTGCTCTCTTGTGACCTCCTGGAGTACTGCATGCATGTTGTATATAGACAAACATGCGTGAAGAACACCCGTAAACATAAAATAAAAGCAAAGGAAAAAAATTAAGAGAAAACTATGTCACAGCATTAACTGTATAAGACACATTTAAATAAGGATTTGTTTTCTATTTCCAATCTCCTGGAGTAACTAATTCATAAGAATTTCACATCTTGGGAGCCAGCTCTGGCCATGCACGATGGTTTGTGATTGAGAAAACAATTCAGCAGGCTTTGTCACGTGTGTCGTCTGCACTGAGGAACTGGAATGCTGCCCTTTGATCGTCAAGCCCGGAAGGCATCCTGTCTGGAAGTTTCAACAGCAAGTGACTCGTAACTTCAAACCGACCTCAGAAGTCATCTTCTGTGGCCTCTCTGAGCATCTTCTTGATCTAGGAGTTAACTAGGTTGACTTCCTGGTTAGGAAACCCTTCGTTAAAGGATTCAAGTTTCCTAGTTCGGATCACAGTTATAATCAGGACATCTTTCCCACCTACCCTTGTTTATCTGGCTAAGCACATTCCGGTTGCACTTGTTCTGAATCTCACATGCAAGAGACACTCAGAGTGCTTCAGAAGACCGGGCGTGTCACCAGTCCCTAAGATCCTACAATAACTCAGGTGACATCATACTGTCCAGCAAAAATGCAAAGGTTTCACAAAGAGTTTTTCAGTGTGTGTTTGAATCCAGTTTTGTCTGTTTAGAGCGCTAACATTTCTACTAGCTAGTGTCAGCCATATTATTTTGTCTTTGGTTAGGGAGGTCTATCTCATTAAGATTTTAGGCTAATATATTAAATAAAGGGTTTCGTTATGGCATCAACACACACAGGCACGCACGCGTGCGCACACACACACACACACGTCATTATGGTTTGTTCTCACATGTTCACTTCCCCGGCTGTACTCCCATGTTGCCAGCATTTTAAAGGATGTGTTCTTATTGCATAATCAGTCACATAGTGTGGCTAACTTGAGCCTGCGTCCTACCCATGGCTGCTGTCTCGACACCAGGAGATTCTGCCAGAGCACAGCATCAGGAACGGGTTTTTCTACAACTGAGGATGCCTGTGTTGTGTCTGCCTTTGAGAAGCATTGGAGTTGTCTGTTTGATTAGAAATAGTTCTCCCTGCTTTCGTATTTTGTTCTTCCAAAACAAACAGTTTCCAGTAGCATAGTGAGTTTTTCCAGGACTTTCTGCTTATCTAGTTTTCTGCTTCCTGTACTTGGCTCTTTATGCATCTCTACTCATAAAAAAAAAAAAAAAAAAAGCCTAGGCAGCACTCTGCTTATTTTTCCTCCCCTGATACGTTATCCAGTCACAGGTGGTCAGAGCTAAACATGTGTATACGTGAACAACACTAATGGACACAGAAGGATGTGTGTGTGAAAGAGAGACAGAGAGAGGGAGAGAGAGGGGGGGAAGAGAGAGAAAGAGAGAGAGAGATACAGAAGAAGTCATGAATCTGAGAGGGAGGTGGAGGAAGGAGAATTAGAGGGGGCAAGGAACAATGGAAATTATGTAAATACTGTATACTCATATCTAAAACTCTAAAATAAATTATTAAAAAAGTAAAGAATCCGGTCATGGAGAATACCTCAATTTCAGCTCCCAGGAGGCAGAGGCAGGTAGATCTCTGTGAGTTCGAAGTCAGTTTGTTCTCCATAGTGAGTTCCAGGACATCCAGGGCTATGTTGAGAGACCCTGTCTCAATGAATAAACAGTTTTTAAAAAGAAAGAAAGATCTAGAAATCCTGATTAAATAAAAAGTTTAGAGGTGAAAAGTCATCAGTTTTGACCAACCACTAAATTGTGTTATCCAGAACCCAAAAAGCAAAACCATTTCCAGAAGTTCTCGACAGGCTATTTTTGTTTAGTTCAGTGCCTAAGATTAGGCCATTTGACTTTGTTGTGTCTGGGAAGAAGAAAGGGGATTTGTTTACTGTGGTTTTGGCTCTTCCTCTGGAGCTGGGCAGGTTGCCACTTCGTTCCTAGACTCCAAAACAAGCAGCCACAGCACCTTAGTGGGCCACAAGGGCAGCTGTTCTCTTGTGGGCCTGACGCTGTCGGTGACTGATTACTGGATTTGCTCACAACTGATCAGGCACAGATCAAGGCTGTGCACGGGTTCCTGCCTATCTCCCATACAGTAACATTCTGGCATCACTGCCAAGCTGAGCCGCATTCTCACGAGGGGTGGCAGAGAGCGCCTATCTCCAGCCAGATAAAATCACACAAATAACACACGGCATCTCTGATAACGTCATGCCCAATAGTACTTGATCCATGAAACAAATTACCTGGCCAAGTTGAACAGAAATGAAACAAATATATATATCCTACTTATCTAGTGGATATGTCTGCTCTTGGCCTCTCCTCACTCTTTGCCCCCATTCCCAGAGGACTAACTAAACAGATCCTCGTGGAACACCCTGCCTTCTTCTCTCCTGTGAAGTCCCCCAACGACTCTTCCCATGCGTAAGTGTCTGCTCCCAAGACATAGAAATACATTTGACTTGGAACCCCAGTGGTCACAACTATCAGGTGACCCAGAAGAATTTCCTACCAGGCAGAACTAGCCTCTAATCTCTCCTGAGGACCAGAGACAACATCAGAAGCCGAGGAACAAAACACCCAGCCAACAAATTCAAAACTAGATATTATCACCTAGAATTACAGCCTTCCCCAAATCCAAATGTTTACTTAGATGCCAGCACAAAAACTGCAATCAATTACAGCCAGGCAATCTATCTCTGCTAGGACCCAGTAACCCACAGCAGGCTCTGAGTATTGTAACATAGATGAAGCACAATGAAAGACCTCTATAGACATGAAAAAAGTCTAAAGAGGAAATAAATAAATCTAGAAAAATAAAAACAAACAGTGGAAGGAAATGAATTAAATAGTTCAAGACCTGAATAAATAAAGAAAACCCACACAGAAGGAAATAAAAAATTATGATCTCAAACAAGAACCTCAGAGGCAATCCTCACCAACAGACATGGAAGAAAGAAGCTCAGGCACTGAAGGCATAATAAAAGAAATTAATATCTTAGTCAAAGAAAGTATTACATCTGAAAAACTCCTGGCACAAAACATCCGGGACAGTATGAAAAGAGCAAACCTAAAAATAATAGGAATAGAAGAAGGAGAAGAAACCCACATCAAAGACACAGAAAATATATTCAACAAAATCATAGAAGAAAATCTCCCTAACCTAAAGAAGGAGAGGCCTATAAAGCTACGAGAAGCATATAGAACACCAAAAGCAATGAACCAGAAAAGAAAGTCCCTGTAGTGATATCTTATTTGTGTTTTAATAAATAAAGCTTGCCTGAAGACCAGAACGCAAAACAGCCAGTCACGCTGGTCAGCCATACAGGCCAGGCAATGGTGGCACACACCTTTAATCCCAGCAACCACACTAGTTAGCCATAGAGGCCGGGTGGTGGTGGTGCATGCCTTTAATCTCAGCACTAGAGAGGAATATAAAATGGGATGAGACAGGAACTCGCTCTCTTTTAGTCTGAAGATTTTAGAGAGGTAAGAGCTCTCTAGAGGCTTGGGTGCTTCGTTTTTCTGATCTTCAGGCTGAACCCCAGTATCTGTCTCTGGGTTTTTATTATTCATACTACAAGTCCCCATGCCACACAATAATCAAAATACTAAACATACAGAACAAGGAATGTTAAAAGCTACAAGGGAAAAAGACCAAGCAAAGACAAGACCCTGCAAATGTTTCTCCATCTTGCATTCTTGCTGAGGCCATTTCAGGTTTAACTTGAATTTGATATCCTTGATGGAGAATTCCATGAAAAATTATTCAGCTCTATTCTAGGAACCCAGGGTCAGTATGTCCTTGCAATTTTTTTTTCCTCTGTTAAATTCCCTGCTTGGGCTAACCTTCCCACTAACTGCTTATCTTAGCTTCTGCAAATTGCTTGGTTACTGGAAACCCACCCCCACCCAGAAGCTGCCAAGTGAGATGTCTGGACATGGTTTCTACTATCAAACTTCCCTTGCTTGGAACATCCGGGACTACACTTAGGTTTCTGAATACCTGACTGGAATAAAGATTTTCAATTGGCTATAAACTGTGTCTGAGTGATCATCTCTGGTGGACTACCTGTAACAGTGACATATGCAAGATGATCTATTAGAATAACTACTGACTTCCAAGTGGGGACTCTAAAACCAAAAGGCCTGTAGATGTTCTACAGACTCTAAGAGACCATAGATGTCAGCTCAGATTACAACACCCAGAAAACCTGCCAATCACAATAGATGTAGAAAACAAAGCAGTCTATGATAAAATCAAATTTAAGCAATATCTACCTACAAATCCAGCCCTATAGAAGGCACTAGAAGAAAACCTACAACCTTTAGGTTTTCTTTAGAGGTCAACCATACCCATAAAACACAAGCAATAAAGAATCCCAGACCAGCAAATCAAAAAAGGGGAAACACACACACCAGCACCACACCACACCACACTAACAAAATGACAGGAATCAACAAACATTGCTCATTGATATATCTCAGCATCAATAGCCTAAATTGCCCAATAAAAAGATGCAGAGCACCAAAATGGATGAGAAAACAGAACCTACCGTTCTGCTGAAACCAAGAAACACACCTTAACATCAAGGATAAACATAGCTGCAAGGTAAAAGGACTAAAAAAGATATTGCAAGAAACTGGACCCAAGAAGCAAACTGGTGTACCTACTGACAAAATAAACTTCAAAACAAATCTAATCCATAGAGCTGGGAAGGACACTACATCCTCACCCAAGGAAAAATCCACCGAGAGGACTTTGAAACTGTTTTCTCTTTGGTTGAGCTTTTTATGTTTTTTATTTGTTTGTTTTTCAAGATAGGGTTTCTGTGTGTGACCCTAGCTGCCCTAGCTGTCCTAGAACTCACTCTGTAGATGAAGCTGGCCTCGAACTCACGACGATCTGCCTGCTTATTCCTCCGAGTGCTGGGATGAAAGGTGTTCCCCACAGCCCAGTGTGACAGAAGTAACTCCTCCATCGAGTTTCTTTCTAGGTGAGTCTAGTTTTTCCAAGTTGGCAAAAACTAAGTAGCACAATTATCTTTTGAGGATTAATCACTACATAAAATACTTAAAAAGCTATGAAAGACTATAGCTTTTGTGTAAAGGAAACTTAAGGAACTGGGTTTTTCTAAATTTGTCAAAAATTATAAGCATTTAAATTATATTTAATATAATATAAAGCATTTAATAAACTTTGAAGATGAAGTATTTCTATTATTATTCTCCCTCTTATTATATTGTGTTCTCACACAATATAACTTGAATACACTTTCCCCTCTTTTTACTGCTCATGGTTCCTTTCCAGCTTTTCTCCCATCCAGATCCACTCCCTTTTTCTGTCTTTCATTCAAAAAGAAAAAGACTTTTAAGAAAGAATGACAAAACATCACAAAATAAAAATATAATAGGATAAAGTAAAAACCATGATATTGAGGTTGGACAAACCAACAGAAAATTAAAAGAGCCCCGAGAGAAGTTCCAAGCCCCAAAGACCCAGTCATTCATATCTTGAGGAGCCCCATAAAAGTACTCAGCTGAAAGCTGTGTATGCAGAGGCCCTGGTGCTGACCCCTGTGGGCCCTGAGCATGCTCCTTCAATCTCAGTGAGTTCATGTGAGCTTCTCTCAGATGATTTAGAGGGCCTTGTTCTCCTGGTCTCCTCTGTCCTCTCTCTCTCCCCAACTCCTGCCTCCTCTTCTGATGGATTCCCTGAGCTCTGGGGAGAGGGGATTTGATGGAGGCATTTCTCATTTAAAGTTGGATGTTCCAAGGTCTCCCTCTCTCTGTGTAATGGCTGGCTGTGGGTCTCTGTATTTGTTTCCAACTGCTGTTGGAGGCAGCCTCTCTGATGATGGACAAAGTACTGATCTATGAATATAGCAGAATGTCATTAGGAGTCATTCCATTGCTTGTTTTTTGTTTGTTTTTGTTTTGCTTTGTTTTTTAGATTGGTAGTAGTATTTGGCTTTACCCTATGTCTCTAATCTTCCTGGTTCTCGGTTACCCAAGCAGTGTCATGGATGGATGGATTCCAGCTCATGGCCTTAAATAAACCAGACATTGGTTGGTTGCTCCCACAAGGTTTGTGATCATTGCCCTAGCATATTTTTCAGGAAGGACATATTGTAGATTAAGGTTTTGCAGGTAAGTTGGGGTTTATGTTACTCTTTTTGTAGTCTACAGAGTACCTATACTGGCTGGTTTTATGTGAACTTGATACAAGCTAGAGCCATCAGGGAGGAAGGCACCTCAACTGAGAAAATGCCTCCGTAAGAGCCAGTTGTAAAACATTTTCTTAATTAGCCCATAATTAGTTTCCACCCCTGGCCTAGTGGTCCTGGGTTCTGTAAGAAAGCCGGCTAAGCAAGCTATGGAAAGCAAACCCTGCATGGTCTCTGCATCAGCTCTTGCCTTCAGGTTCCTCCCATTTGAGTTCCTGTCCTGACTTCCTTCAGTGATGAATAGCGCTGTGAAGTGTAGGCTGAATAAACCCTTTCCTCTTCAACTTGTTTTTAGGTCATGATGTTCTATCACAACAATAAAAACTTTACGGCAGTAGCTTTCTGTGTCAAAGATACTGGGGGTAAAGGTTCTATGTAGGCACCAGCCTACATGTTCAATGAGTCGTGTGGATATTGTCTTCAGCAATGGGGCCTTGCGGTCCATCTGTGGAGAGCAGCCCGTTGTCTTGACAACAGGCTGAGTTGTTTCAGGATTTCCATGAGACCTTTCTGGGCAGCAACTCAAGGGGATAAACCTATTCCTGGTACTGAAATATTTGTTTGGTGGCAAGAGATGGTCAGTTGGAATTCTTTCTCCCTCATTATTTGGAGACTTCATTAGGATCAATTTCATATACCTCAGGAAGTTTCCATTGCTCTAGGTCTCTTTACCCCCCCTTAAATGCCCTTCAGTTCTAGCTGTCTCTCCCCTCATTCCCTCACTCAACCCTATCTCCCCTCCTCCTTCCCACTTGAGCTTCCCAGTCTCATCTACCTCCCACTGACTCCAGTTCTCCAGTAAAATCTATTCTATTTCCCCACCCGAGGGAGACTCATGTGGGGTCTCCCTTTTCCTCGTGGCCCATTAGCCACCAGGCTACAAAGACACAGGGAGCGAAAGCAGCAAGTTGGGTGTGTATAGCTGTAAGCACAACAGAAATAACCTCCGAGAGTCGGTCAGCATCAACGCAATGAGACAGCTCAGTTTTATTCCAGGGAGTGAGAGTAATACATAGGATGGGGACAACATCTGGGAAATCACCTAACAGGTACTCATAGCATGTTGTATTTGCATTTGGCAGCAGGGGCCCACGCCTCAGATGAGAGTGCAACAAATTATCATCCGGATGGCAATGGGGAGAGCATTTGCAGGGAACTGTGTCAAAGGTCAGCCTTAAGATAAGCCAGACGTCTGAGCTCAGGGATAGCACCAAATAAGGAAGGCAGAGAGTCCTGAAGCCCAAGGACAGGGGAGAGGGTGGAGGTGGGAGGGAAGGGTAGGAGGAAGGCTTTCCAATAATCCTCTAGTGTCTTTCTCTATGCCTACTCTCTCTATACTGTAGCTTGGTTGCCGTTTATTTAATGTCTAATATCCAGATATAAGTGAATTTATTTATGTGAGTCTGGGTTACTTCACTCAGAATGATCAATGAATACAGGAACTCAGAGAGAAAGAAACAGCAAGCACTGGACCTGGACCAGTCTGCATCAGGTTCTCTGCCTATGTTATGGCTTCCAGTTTAGTGTTTTTGTGAGATTCCTGGGTGTGCAAACTAGTGGGTCTCCAATTTTTGTGCTTTCTCTTAGATTCTTTTCCTTCTATTTGTTTTGCCCAATTTCAATGTATTAGTTTTATTTTGTTTTATTTTATTTTACCATTATCCCTTAAAAGCCTGTTTGTTTTCTAATGAGAAACAGAAGAAGAGTTAGTCTGGACAGAAGGGCATGTGGGAAGAAACTGGAAGGAGTAGAGGGGGGGAGCTGTAATTAGAATATATTGCATCAGAAAAGGATCCATTTTCAATAAAAGGGAAAAAAGAAAATGTGGTCTATTCACAATGGAATATTACTGGGTTATTAAGAAAAGTGAAGTGGATTTAAAAGTATGGAGCTAGAAGCAATCACTCTGAGTAAGATAACCGGGACCCAGAAAGACATATATAATTATGTTTTCTTTAAATCTTTAGCTATGTGTGTTTCATTTGGAATACCTATAGAGGTCAGAAAATGCTGAGGACACATGGAAAATGGTTTTAAAGGAAGCAAAAATAGAATACAGTGATATAAGTGGCCATGAGGGAATTATGGAAGGTTTTAATTGGAGCTGAAGGGAAAGGCAAAGTAGAAAATGGAAAGAATAAATAAAAGTAATGAGAATTTATAATGTAAAAGATTCCTAAAATACATCTATATAAATACATAAAATGAGTCAAAATGAAATTATCATTTAATGGGGCAACAATGCGTCTAGTAGATACCGAGGCTAACAACAACAACAACAACAAATCAGTGCCAGGACTGGGTTACTTCTGTTGAGCCGTTGAGCTCCCAAAGACCTCCAAACATCACAGGGTGTTGTCAGTGATCTTGGCTACCCTCCAGAATTTAGTGGTAAGTCTCATTTCCTGACAACACCACAGGCTTGAGTCACAGGACATGATGAAATCAAGCTGCTACTGACCTGGGAGCTTCATAGTGCTAGAAGATGCTACAGGAGGCACAAAGATTGTCATCTACCATCTAACCCAGCTGTGAATCCTGTGAGCTACAATAATGACTAGCCTGACGAAATGTGCCCACTGGTGCAATAGTGGTACAGTTGTCATGGGAGTAACCAACTACTTTCTCGTTGGATTTAAGGCCCACTTTACAAGGTGAAACGCATACCTGCTGGCATCATTACTGGACCAAGAACCTATGGCTAGCCACATCACAGACCCTAAGAGAGAAACTCTTACTATTATTCTGCTAAATGGACATAGTGTAGACCAACTCCTGGCGACATCATTATACCCATTGATTAAGGCATTTCTCAACCCTCGTCAGAGAAGCTTCCAGTAATCAACACAGACACCCACAACTACCAAAGTAATCTGGAGGTGACAGAGTGTTCAGTGCTAAGTGGCGTATGTGCACTGAGGCCTCTCTTCCAAAGGCTCACGGATCATGGGGGAAGAGGGGTTTGAAAGACTGTAGGGGTCAAAGGTGGTGGATAACTACCAAGAAACAGTGTCTTCCAGTCACAGCAGGACAGCTGCAGATAAGACCTTACAGTAATTGTGACAGAATACACAAGACCTGTGTCAACCCAAGCTAAACCAACTCAAACATGGTTTGGGAGTGGGTGCAAAGCTCCAGCCCTAGCCAAGGGGGCTATTGGCAATTGCTAGCTCTTAAGAGAGGAAAGGCCAGTTTTCCCTAAGGGGGTAGCTCTAATAAGCCAACCATGTTCCTTCCACTGGAAGACCACAGGTGTTTGGGCAGCAAGAATTGGCCTTGAAAGGGAGATTTGTTTTTTAAAGGACACAAAGTTGAGTAGCAAATGAAGAAGAAGTAGATCTTGGAAGAATCAGGTGTGGCGGTGTATGTGTGTATGTGTATGTGTGTGTGTATGTGATCCCTACACATTGCAAAATTCTCAAAGAACTAATAAAATAAATATTTTTTAAGAAACAGAAGAAAGGCTGAGGAGATGGCTCAGTGAGGAAAGAGAATCTGAGGTTGGTCCCTAGCACCCATGTAAAAAGTCAAGGTCGACAGTAGCTCTAGTCTCACCGATGGGAAGCAGATACAGGATGATCCTGAAGCTTGCTGGCCATCCAGTCTGGCCAGTCTCATTAAAAAAGCACGTTCCAGGCACAGAGAGAGACCCTGTCTTAAAAACCAAGTTTAAGAATGTTTAAAGAAGATACTCTATGTGCACATGAAGTCCACCTGCATATACTTATGCTTACATACAAACAAGCAGACACATAAAAACAAAACAAAACAACAACAAAACATACAAACAAAGATTAACCAGACAGTGGTGGTGTATCCCTTTAATCCCAGCACATGGGAGGCACAGGCAGGAGGATCTTTGTGAGTTCCAAGCCAGTATACAACTGGTCTACAAAGCAAGTTTCAGGACAGCCAGGGCTACACAAAGAAACCCTGTCTTGAAAAACCAAATCAAGCAAACAAAAAAGACAATAGATTAGGGAGGGGATGAGACAGGATGAGACAGGATGGGACAGGATGAGACAGGATGGGACGGGACGGAACAGGACAGGACGGGACCTGATGGGAAGGGAAGAGATGGGATGGGATGGGATGGGATGGGATGGGATGGGATGGGATGGGATGGGATGAAGGAGAGAAGACAAGATGAGATGAGGGAGGGGCAAGGGAAGGAGAAGATGGTGAAGGATATCTGGTGTAAGACTCTTAGTGAAGCAGATGATTTGTGAGCTGTGGGTGGTTCCAATTTACTTGTAAACGATCACATGAGGTTTTCCTAAAGCCTTAGGCACACATCTGTTGTTTTACCGATTGGCATCATCCCACAAACAAGAACAAACCTGCACAAGACTGGGGACTCCAGGTGCCACTTACTTTCCTCCCCCCTGCCACTGCCTGTCACGTTGCTCTGGGAGTCAACCATCAATGAAGTGAACTAGTAAGACTCTTACAATTGCGCAAACGCCCTGCCGTAAACGGAAAATAGATCCCATTATATGACCACTGTCAATGAGCCAAGTAAGGAAAAGACAATGGTATTTATTGTAAGGACGATGGTTCATTAGCACACTTAGAGTTTTTCAGTGTTATTACTTGTCCACTAATAAGTAGGTGTGTATCTGTGAACAAAGAGAACCCTTGTTATACAGAGACGTTAAACACATCTGTCGGTGTTTTCGCGGGCATGGAATATGAAAAGGGATGGAAACGAGGCAGGGTGGATTGTGGAATAAGTGGTAAATGTTTCCTGTGGCTGACTTACCGGACATTAATTGCAATTACCTGTTCTTCTGACTTCTGAAAGATTCCTAGTCCAAGAAACAGGGCCTTCAGCTGGCATGAAAGGAGGCCAACAGGCTTTCAGATTACCGTCCTGCCAGAATACCCACAATTCCTCCAAAGCATTGGCATGGAACATGTGACTGCCTTAGTGCATCATAAGCTGTGGTCATTTAACAGAGAAAACGTCCAACGTCACAGGAAATAGGGGACCTCCAGTGAGGGAAGCAGCCCCGTCGATACACAATGAACTGAATTCAGACTCACGTGTTGTGAAAGGCGATGGACAAATGCACATTTGTGAACGAGCTGAGTCTGATCAGCCTCGCTAGAAAAACCTACACTCGATCTGTGGAGAAAGTGTTTCCTCGTTTTTCTCTTGGGAGTTAAAATGGCCCTGACTAGATCTCACAGACTTACTCTGAGATGAAAGTCTGGCTCCACTAGCCTGAGCATCTTTCTGCCAGGTAGGACCTCAGATTGTCACCGAATACAATCAGCTGCGCTCTTCCGGCCAGTATCCCAGTGTGAAGGCTCACATAGCTCCCAAAAGCCCTCAAGGTGTGACAGGTGGTCTCACTCTTGGCAGTTATCGGGAGAGATCCAAAAGTGACTCTGAGGACATGAAGCAGTACCGATTATAGAACCAAAAGAAATGTTGTCCAACTATGCTGGAGTCAGTTCAAGATAATTTCTAGCTCAGTGTACAGCTCATATCTGGTGATATTAGTACTTGGAGGGCCATGGTTTGGTACCAGCCTGGGCTTCACAGGAAAAAACTAAACCAACCAAAGAACAGCAACACTAAAAGAGACATTTGCCTAATACTTGACTACTTTTCTATTAAAGGAAAAATTGTAAAAATAACAATGGCATTTGTTTGAACTAATTTGACTGTTTAATAATTCAGCAGTAATCAAAAGAGATTTAACTTGACAGCTTGACCTTTTGGTAGGACGCATACAGCAGGATATACAATGACTTTTAAAAAAAAATACTGATTTCTCTCGATGTAAATTCTCATATGGTTTCTTGCATGCAAATAGCGGAGTCCATTTTGGAAGTCTCATCAAAGGATACAATTTCTCCTAATAAATGATTCTATGCTAAGAAGATTTTGGGGCAAAAGGTTGTTAGTGACTCAAAATGAACTTACAGAAAACAGACAAATAATTTTTTTTAGAATCATCATGAATTAAAATTATCATTAGTATTTTCTTCAAAAGATACTTCCTAGATTTTTTACTATTAACTTATTTATTACATTATTATTATTATTATTATTATTATTATTATTGTACTGGGATGCAACCAAGGGCCTTGTTATGCAAGCCTACTACTGAGCTATACCCCAGACTAACTTTCCCTTTCTTTAGTACTACAATTCTTTACTCCACTTTGAGACTGAAGAGCTTTCAAAATGACCAGGTCAAAGCATTTACTGTCAAGCATACACGCATAAATGCCGTCAAGCTATAGTGGATTCTTAGCATCACAGTGAATCAGTCTGCAGCCTAAGGTTGGCAGGTTAGTTTTGAACAACACACCCCACTACGGGCAGGTCAGAAAACAGCAGCAATTTCTCAGTCAAACAAATCAAACTCAGAAAAGTTGTAACAATAGACTTTTTTTTTTTTTTTTGGTCTGCTTATAAATGCTATAAATCCTATAGATGCTATTTCAGGAACTGATAAGTTGTCTTTACATTTTGAATGTTTTTTTTTATTTTCTAGATGAATATAGAAAATCACACTGTGCAGCGTGAATGACTAAGTAAGTATACTGTTTATAAAAACTTGCAAAATAAAGGTTTTTGTTCCATTCGTTTCTTCATCACATTTAAGAACCGAAATTGACTGATATTGAAAAAAAAATGAAAAAAAGAAGGAAGGAAGGGAGGGAGAGAGAAGGAGGAGGAGGAAGAAGAAGAAAAAGAAGAAGGAGGAGGAAGGGAGGGAGGACAAGCGAGAGGGAAGGAAGGAAGGAAGGAAGGAAGGAAGGAAGGAAGGAAGGAAGGAAGGAAGGAAGGAAGGAAGGAAGGAAGGACATACTCAGACAAAGTCTTGTATTTTTGTCCAGACTGGATACAAATGTACAGTTCCTGAGCACATGTAATCTGGCCTCTGTCTTCTGAGCACTGACCTATGAGCACCTGCCATCCTGACCACCATAAGATGGCCCTTTAAAGACCTGCTTAGCTGTGCACTCCTGGTCTCTGGACATCTGGCAGGTCCTCCACTCTCAGGCCAGAAGTTCCTCGAACTGAAATATTTGTTAACTATTTGATGTGTGTTTCCCCGGTGATACAGTTCAGTTAACACAAACTAGAAAATTATTGGCCAGTAGATTTAGCTACAAGGCTTCCTCTACCCTACAGCACTCCCACCCCATCTTAACTTTTCTGAGGTAAGGTTATCTGTATGGATGTGTTGTTTTCCAGTGAACTTCAGTGGGATGAGACGGTTGTTCATTTAGGCTGAGAAAGGGTAGACTTTTTTTTTTAATTAGTATTGAACTATGCAATCGATAGTGTCTGCAAATGCCTATACTGATAAAAAATATTTCACAAGTTTTTTTATATCCTCTTCTTCCCTGTATTGAGACACAGCAGAGAAAGTGATAATCATATGAAATTTGCTGGCATTGAAACCACAACGTAAGTTTATAGGTGATTTTTAAATAAATATTTTTGAAATTAGACATAGACTGTCACCATAAAGCTCGTGTGAGACCAAACGGGAGCAATATACCTTACAAGTTAATGGGAGACCACGGAGGAAAAATACACTATGCAGGTTAAAAGTTCTGTTTCTTGTTAAGACAGTTGAGAATAAGTTCCTGTTTGTCTTATGTTAAGCCTTGAAAGTTAAGGTTTCTATTTGCAACTAAGAAGAGGTTCCTGTTTGTCCTGCGAGGGTTAAGGGTTCTGTTTGGGGTTAAAGAGTAAGTCCCTGTTTGTCCTGTGTTAAGTCCTTGCCAAATGAGGTTTCTATTTGTAATTAAGAATAAGTTCCTGCCCTGGCAAAGATGACGCAAGCCTTTGATACCAGCGCTCAAGGGGCAAAGGCAGGTGGATAACTGTGAGTTCGAGGCCAGCCTGGTTTATAGAGCTAGTGCCAGGAGAGCCAGGACTGTTAGAGAAAAAAAGAGAAACCCTATCTCATAAAAAGAGAAATAAATAAATAAATAAATAAATAAATAAATAAATAGAGAAAGGAAGGAAGGAAGGAAGGAAGGAAGGAAGGAAGGAAGGAAGGAAGGAAGAAAGAAAGAAAGAAAGAAAGAAAGAAAGAAAGAAAGAAAGAAAGAAAGATAGGACACTTCCAATAAAAATGTATTAATTCTTGGAGCATTGTTGATCATTGTTGTCCTGGCTTCGTGTCCCCATATCAGCCTTCTAGCTAGGCCTTGCTCATTCCTACAGTGGGAAGCAGCATGAGACTCTCTGGCTGTAGGGTGAATTACTCTCTTCAAATCAGAAAAGATCACACAGCAAATGCATTGCCCTGTTCAGAACGAGGCCTGTGGGCTCCACGGAGAGATTCTTGAAGAGACGTCACACTTTCTAATCTTCACGTGACAAAGCGCTGAGTTTGAGAGTTTACAGTCTGAAACACAGACGCCTCACATTTGGCGGTAAGATGAAGTCTAACCAGATAATGCTCTCACTCCCAAGGGATGTCTTTTGCATCTGCCATTGTCCCTGTGGTTTTTCCAGCGACGTTGAGGCTAAGAGTTTTCACCGTCAGCCTGAATCTCCTTCTCAAGGTGATTTTAAATGCTTGCAAGAAAGGGTGTCCTATGAGAGCCTGGGTTGTTTTTCTCTGAAGCAAGTCCTTCCTATTTTTGCTGAGCCATCCTATGGTTGCTTTTCACCCAGCTGAAGTGTGTTTATGTATCTAGCGAAAATAGAAACAACGCTGTAATCAGTTCTCCAGGACAGGAAGGAAGCGCTGGTTCTTCCTCCACAAAAGGACACTGGTTCGTGGGAACATGTACCAAAAGCACTGAGTTTCTCCTAGACTCCTGTCTCCTACACAAGGTTCAGGAACTCTTTAGAAAGAAACCACTCATTTATTTAAACAATTATTATCTTAAAACTTCATTACATCTAAACAGTAAACTTAGTGAATCAAATTGTACAGATATGTTTTATATTTGAACTTTTTCATAAGGAAGCAACGATTGTTCTTTTTCATAACTTCAAACCTAGATAACTTCTCAAATACTTTTAGTTTTTTAACTTTTACTTGGTATGTGTGGATGTTTTGCCAACTGTACCCCATGCCTGGTGCCCTCACAGGCCAGAATACAGTAGTAAGCTGCCACGTGGCTGCCTGGGTCTTCTGCAAAAAACAAGAGCACTTAACAGCCAAGCCACCTCTCCAGTCCCATCAATGTATTTTTCCCAAAATATTTTTATTCATACAGGCAATTGCTTAAGCAAATACCTTACATTTATCCAACATCTTCAAAGACTGTCCTGAAATGTAATATCAGAAAGAACATTCAAATCTCTGAGCTCAAATCTCAGAGTAACTCCAGGATCCTGTAACAAGCCAGATGTATCCAGGATACCTTACAAGCCAGAATGGTAGTTAGATGGCCGTGACCCACTCAGGAGGCAGAGGCAAGCGGATCTCTGTGAGGTTCGAGGCCAGCCTGATCTACAAGAGGTAGTTCCAGGCTCCAAAGCTACAGAGAAACCCTGACTTGAAAAAAACTAAAACACACACACACAAAGTCAGAATGGTGAAATGAGGGTAAACAGAAGACAATATTTGGTGAATACAAGATTTAGAAAGTTAATAGGAGGAAGGAAACACACAGATGTGTAAACCGAGTTCTTGAATGTCTTGGGCCACAGACCCAAGGAGAACTGAGACAAGCACCCTATTAGCATTCCCTAGTTGTGGGAGCAGCTCGCTGAAGAGTGAGTCCCCAGCATAGAATGTTCTGGGTACCTTCTGGGGGATACCAGCTGCCTAAGTCTATCATAGGGATTATCTGATCTTTAACTGTGTCTTAAGCCCCTTAAGACAGGCATCTATCACATGGCACAGAACTAAGGGTAAAAGTTTTATTTTGTAAAATGACTAACTACATAAATGTTTAGGGTACTTCAGTGACGACACCGGAGCGTCAACAGAGCGCCCGGGATGCGTACATCTTCAGTGACATATTAGTTCACGTTGCTTAGATTTCAAGCAGCCTGCAGAATCCTATTCCTGCTTCGGAACACAAACAAACCTAAGGGAAACACTAGTTTCCTAACAGGGGACACAAGGCAACGTTTCATTTGCAGCACAGCTAAGGGAACCGAACGCCGCGTTTCAAGCAGCTCAGGGAGCTGCTTCCGGTTTCTTGGCAGCGTTCACCAGTTTCCATGTTTCTGGTGGCACAGACCCCTGCACTCATCCCCCAGAGGGAAGTTCACCTTCAAGCAAGGCCCAGAACTTCCCTCTTGAGCAGTTTTCTGTTCCAGCTTTTTCTGCTTCCACCCTGACCGTATTCACTAAAGCTCCTGTTCTCCTTGACTGATCGGAACAATGTGTGTTTTGTTGGCCTTTATAAATTCCTGGAACTTGACAAGAAATACTAGAATATTTAGTTATACAGAAGTAGTTCTCAACTTAGGAATTACTAGCCCTTTGGCAAGCCCCTGTCTCCAAAAATATTTACATTTCAATTCATAATGGTACCAAAACTACAGTTATGAAGTATCAACAAAATTAATTTTCTGGTTGGGGGTCACCACAACTTAAGGAACTGTATTAAAGGGATGCAGCATTAGGAAGGTTGAGAACCGCTGTTATACAGCAACATTTTACAAACTAACAACAACAACTAAAATCACTTAACGGTGGTGGCGCATGCCTTTAATCCCAGCACTTGGGAGGCAGAGGCAGGCGGATCTCTGTGAGTTCGAGACCAACCTGGTCTACAAGAGCTAGTTCCAGGACAGGCTCCAAAACCACAGAGAAACCCTGTCTCGAAAAACCAAAAAATAAAAAATAAAATAAAAAAAAAAAGAAGAAGAAGAAGAAGACATGTACTGGGCATAAGGAACCCAGAGCAGCGATTAGCACTAAGTAAATGGACTCATTAGACCAGTAATGTGGTATTAGTAGGTGATGGTGCATTGGTTATTGCTGACCACATGAAGACAAGAAATGATGAACCCAAAGGGGACACGTTGGATGAGAACATGAGATGCCAAGAAAATCCTGGTGAGTAAAAATAGTGAGAGAAAGGGAGAAAAAGGAACTAGAACAATAAAACGCGGGGAAATGAGAATTTTGACACAGCAACACGAGACATGAAAGAAACCAAGAAGGAAAAGGAAATTAAACAAATAAACAAAAAACCCCGAAGTCCAACAATGATGGCGATGTAGGAATCCCCTCTGTGTGCTGTGATTACCATTAATGAATAAAGAAGCTGCTTTGGACCTATAGCAGGGCAGAACTTAGCTAGGCAGGGAAAACTAAGCTGAATGCTGGGAGAAAGAAGGGCGGGGTCAGAGAGAAGCTGTGGAGCCTCAGATAGAGGCTGTGAACTTTACCTGGCAAGCCACAGTCATGTGGCAATACACAGATTAATAGAAATGGGTTAAATTAATATAAGAATTAGCCAATAAGAAGCTAGTGCTAATGGGCCAAGCAGTAATTTAATTAATATAGTTTCTGTGTGGTTATTTTGGTTCTGAGTGGCCAAGACGAACAAGCAGCCTCCTCCAACATGATGATATTTTAGAAAGGTTGGGAAGGAAGGGCCAAGAAGCAGATCCTAGATTTGCAAAGTTCCAGTTGTTAGAAACCCCAGTAAGTCCAATCTTCTTGAATATTTCCTTGCTTTTTCTTGATTTTTCTTTTCTTTTCCTTCTTTTGCATTCTCGGCCCCTAGTGGGGGCATTTTCTGTGAGACATGGAAATGAAGTCAAATTGCAGAAATGATTAGGGAGCTAAAAGAACAAGTAAGAAATATGCCATGACTTTTGCTATGAAAGAAGGAAGGGAAGTTTGAGGTGAAGGCAGAATCAGTTCTTTTTGCTGTTCCTGTTTGCTTGTGCCAGGACCTCGTTACGCAGCCTCTTTCTGGTCTCAGGCTCAATCCTCTCACCTCAGCCTGGAGCTACAGATGTACGTGCCCAGGCTCTGTGCTAAACCAGTTCTTACAGTCTTTAAAAAAAATGCATTTTTATTACTGGATAGTTTTTGAGAGGAAGGAGGCAAGGCACAGACTAAAAAGCTCAGCAACTGAACAAATATTTATAAATATATATATTCCCTTCCCTATAATATATATATATATGAGAGAGAGAGAGAAAAAGAGAGAGAGAGAGAGAAAAAGAGAGAGAGAGAGAGAAAAAGAGAGAGAGAGAGAGAGAGAGAGAGAGGAAAAGAAATGGACTCCATCAGAGACTTCAGAGGTGATGTCATATACTTATAAGAGTTAAACAGTTAAAAGAAATGTTGGGAGCCATCCCTCTAAAGACAGAGAACGAACATTATGAAGAAGTAATGAAATTCCAGGAAGCACTAAGTACTTACATGGAAAATGAGAATTATCAAAAATTCATCAGTTGTCCAGATAAGATTCAGGATCTGTAGCCATGCTCACCATGGCTTTAAAATCAAACCGTCAGAGCCTGGTCTGGTGTTTGCACGCCTGCAACACCCTGGCCATCTTAGAATGCTTTCTTTTGTTGCCGAACATAGATCAAGTTTCAAAAGGAACACTTTGTTTTTAAATTTATTTTCAACTTTATTATAAAAAGTTAGAAATAAGAAAAAAAAAATCACACACCCAACCTGAGCAGATCCAAAGATGATACAGTTCAACCCTCTCCTACAAGGAACACTTCTCAAAACTCGTGGAAGGGTTTGCCACACAGCCGAGAGACAATAAGGAAAGCTGTTCAAAGCAGCCTCTGGTCACTGGGTGGTCTGTGGTGGATGACTCTCTCTCAGGGCGTTTGTAGGGAAGCTGGTAAAAACTGCAGACTTTGCTGACTAGAGTTTGGCTTTGGTGTCTAAATCCTGCACCGGGTGAGAAGTCAGGCCATGCTTCTCAAAGGCATGTGGTTCTGATGTTCTCTTCTGTCATCTCCACAACACCTGCAGAAGCAGCAAGCTGGCAAAAGGTGCCTGACCAAGCTGGCAAAAGGTGCCTGACCAAACAAACAGTATAGGCCAAGAAGATCAAACCCTGGGGAAGGAAAGGCGTGATGGTGGAGTTCATTCATTTTAAGTTTGGAAGACTAAGGCAACGAGGAACAGAGCATCAAGAATGAAGTTCAGAAGCTACTAAGCGTGTTCTCTTGAAAGTGTCTCCCTGAACAGCCACCTTGGAAGGATGACCCCAGGCCAACAGGTCTAGAAGCCACTGGTCAGAAGATCAAAATCCTTCTGCCCAAAAGCATCTGTTTCAAAGCACTGGTTAGAAAAAACAAAATAAAGTGCAGTTATGAAAACAAGAAAAAAATCTTACTATTTATATTTCACTAATCTCCTACAGATGGATGGTGTGGGAGGTCCTTCTGTATATGTGTTGCTTTTGTTGGTTAATGAATAAAGAAGCTGCTATGGCCTGTGATAGGGCAGGATAGAGCTAGGTGGGAAAACCAAACTGAATACTGAGAGATAGAGGGCGGAGTCAAGAGAAGCACACAGCACCAGAGACAGATGCACTGGAAAGTTGCTGGTAAGCCACAGCCACATGGTGATACAGAAATTAGTAAAAATGGGTTAATTTAAGATATGAGTTAGCCAGAAATACGCTTAAGCTATGGCCAAATAGTACTGTAATTAATAAAGATTTCTGTGTGATTATTTTGGGAGTCCGGGTGGCCAGGAAATGAACGAAAAGCCTCCCTCCAACAGATGGACATCTCTTACATTATTCCCTGTCAGTTGGTCAGTGGGGGCGCACACCTTTAATCCCAGCACCAGAAGATAGAGACAGGCAGATCTCTGTGAGTTCAAGGCTAGCTTGAACAAAAGCAGATGCCAGGACAGCCAGCCAGGACTATTACACAGAGAAACCCTGTCTTGAAAAATCACACACACACACTATTCACTGTCCTTTGAATTTTAAATATGATTCATTATTTATTATCTATTGGCAGGCATTTTACCGTAAGACAAGTGTCCTTAACTTTCTCTGCTGTATATTTCAGAGTGACTTGCCTAAGGAAAACAACAACCCCTCTAAAATTACAGTTTCTGAAGTCTTCACTAATTCTGCTCCTTCTATAAAATGGCCTGATGCTCACAGTCCTCTTGGCCAAGCTACCAAGCTATTAGTACTACGCTTATAGGGAAGACACAGCGCCAGGTGTAATAAATCCTCTCTGCTTCTGCTTGGGAAGCCTCTTGCTTTCTGCTTAGATTTCTTCTCCCAAGAAGGTCTGTGTGGGTCTTCTGGAGGCTCAGCAAAAGCACCGTCATATATGGCACTCTCGAGGGCCAGCCGCTTCCCATCTGTCAGCTGCGAGCAATCAAAGTTTCGTGCATGAACCTGCCCATAAAGGCCTCATTGCTTCGTCCACAGTTTGGCCAGATCTTTCACCCCGTGTCTGTCTTTCCAGAATGTGTCTCGTTTCTGGAGAGCCCCCATGGAGATTTATCAGATAGCTGAACTTTCAGGTACAAAAGGAGTGAGGGTGATTTTACCTTCCAAACTTTATCATTGCCTCAAAGAAGACTGGGTTTATTCTGTTTGTTCGTTTTAGACAGGGTTTCTTTTTGTAACAGCCCTAGCTGTCCTGGAACTAGCTTGTGTAAACCAGGCTGGCCTCGAACTCACAGATATCCATCTGCTTCTGCCTCACGAGTGCTGGGATTATAGGCGCGTGCCACCACTGCCCAGTTAGACTTATTCTTAAACTCAAAGTGCATTCGCAGTGAAAAACAAATATATATTTAAAAGTCTGACTGAAGTCAAATACAGGACAAGAAACTGCCTCTCTTATTCTTCTTCAGGTTTGGGGAAGGAAATGTTTAAACAGCACTCGTTTCTAGTAAGAACATTTCTGAGAGGGAAGTTCTGCGCAGCAGAAAAAGCAGAGGGCCAGCATGCATGGCACTGAGCAGGAAGGAGGGGGCTTCAGGACTGTGGCTTCCTTCAAGCATAGCTTGGGGCTACAGTGACTTACATGGGGTGTCCTGAAGGCACTTTCTGGTCCTTTTAACCCAGTCTAACAGACAGAAAGCAGAAACCGAACAGCCCAGCAGTTAACATTCCTTAGGGAAATCTACCATCTGTGAACCAGTCTGGGCTGGTTCGCCAATGTTGTACAGGAACAACAAAGCGGCCTCTGAGCAGAACAGGGCAGGTGAGGGAAACAAGACTTAGAGCTAGAAACCCAGCCAGAAGTCAAAGGCCCGGTGAAAGGTTTCTTCCCAAACAAGAACAAGACCTCCCCAGTGGAAGCCTGGAATTATCTGTTTAAGCCTCTGCTGTCTTGAGAGAAGATATGATGAGGTACCAAGAGCAACTCATAATTAGCACTTGGGTAGTTGTTTACAGAGTACTTCAAGGAGCTTGAAAGCAGTTCTTCTAAGCCTCAAGTGTTTGGGCATGCTATTAGCACGTGTTGTAAAGAACGCGTGAGAACATTGGTGTGTGTTGTTAAGAGCAAATGTATACACTGCTCCAAGCCAATTATGACTAACTTGAAAAACACTGCCGTCCAAACCAGCAGGCTTTATTGATGTGTTGTGATGTGTTTGTCCATGCTACTAATTTAGAATGTAAAGTCAAATGTAAAGGCAGAAACCTATTTTCATGGCATTTCACGGGTTAGTAATTAAGGATTTAAGCATTCTTACACATAAAGTGTGTGTGTGTGTTGCATCTGAAGGCAATAAGAAAGCTCTAAATAGATTACAAAGAGTGGCAGACTTCCCTAGCCAATTGCCTTCTCTGTTCAAAAGCATTCCAGCATGATAGAGTCAGCCATGAGCAGGTGACCCTACCACCACCAGGTGGTCAGCATTCCAACACGGAGGTGGGGAGGGGTCAGCCATGAATGAGCAGGTGTCCCTGCTGGCTATTGCCATGCATTCTAACTGAGGAATCCCCACTCTTAACGTGGGAACAAATCCGTGATGTGGGAGTGATTTCTTTCTGATCTATTGCTTTCATTGGTTAATTAATAAAGAAACTGCCTAGGCCCATTTGATAGGCCAACCCTTAGGTGGATGGAGTAGACAGAACAGAATGCTGGGAGAAAGAAGCCGAGTCAGGAGTCACCATGATTCTCCCACTCCAGACAGACGCAGGTTAAGATCTTTCCTGGTAAGCCAGCTCGTGGTGCTACACAGAATATTAGAAATGGGTTAGATCAATATGTAAGAGCTAGCCAATAAGAGGCTAAAACTAATGGGTCAAGCAGTGTTTAAAAGAATACAGTTTCCGTGTAATTATTTTGGGTAAAGCTAGCCGGGTGGCGGGACGCAGCCCCGCCGCCACTCCTATTACCACAAATCCGGACCAGTTTGAAATCTACAGACACAAAAGATGCCTATATTGAAGACCGGTAAGGAAAAGCTTGATTTCAGTGAGAACAGAAGGAAAATGGAGATGCAATCTGTGAGAAAAAACTTTCCCTTCTGTTGCCTCTGGACTAAATTGTAGAGAGAAGGCTAAAACAAATGTCCCCACGGAAAGGAACACAAGCAACTTCTAAAATATCAACAAATGCTGCCTAGACCACTGGAGCTTAGTGATGTCTAAGATCTCTCAAACATTCTAAATGAGAATCAACCATGAGGTAGAAATCAGACATCACAGACTGGAAACGTATAGAACTCTACCAAAACTGAATGGTGAAATATATACCAAACAGAGGGTTTCCAAACCTACGCTACGCCATTGCTCTCAACCCAAGAAGGACTGTGCTAATAAATGTTGAAATTTGGGCCACCTGTCTGTTGCTTGAGTTCCTTGTGTGGTATTCTGTCTGGATGCTTGAAACCTCTCATGGTGCCTCAGTCCATTGTGGGGCAGCTCTAAATGTGAGAAATGTCTTCCTCACATTGAGACTCAAACTGACCCTGGTCACCTTTTCCTTTCCTTAGCTATAGCTTTTAAATACCGAGTGGTTCTTCTCATTCTGAGCACTTAACAAAAGTGATGGATTGATCACCTTCCTCCAGAGAAAAAAATGTAGGCAAAGCACAGATGTTTTATAAATGATTCCTAGGGAACTGTAGGTACCAGAAGCCTGTGGATTGTCTGTGGACCTTACATATAGAAATGTTTCTAATAGTGGCCCTTTAAGAGCTGTTAGGAAGGTGTCTTCCTTTTCTGCATCTTGTCCAACTGAGCAGACTTCTGAGTTCTCCTGCTGGGCTGAGTATCTGGCCACTCATTTCAGCCCATGGAGACCTCTGACCCAGGTTGATGATCTTATCCTTTAAGTTGCATTTAGGCCCATCAGCACGTTTACTATGGCCACTGGCAAAGATGGGAGGACCAGGAAGCAGCTGGAAACAACACCGCAATCAGAAAGTGGTCATCAGAATACGGGGACTCTATGCCACCACCACTTTTCTTCCTTTACAGATTGCATCCTGAAATGAAGCCCAGGAAAACACAAGGAATTTCATGTAAGGATCAGAATTGATCACGTGCTATTAATTAATTGTACCCAGCCAAAGAGAACTGCTTTTGCTTTCTTCTACAAGGGCTTAGTTCAGGTATTAACTCAGGGAATATGAAAACATGTGACAGCCACATGCTAGAGGAACTAAGTAGTCATTGCGAAATTCCCTTTGAGAGTTTAGCGTATGACCTTAGGAAGCCCATGTGCCGTTTCAAACCTACAGACCCCCACCGTTCTAGCCCTCTTAAACAAACAACTCTTACCCAGTAGCTGCCTCTTTGCTTGAAGAATTCTGAGAACGGCTAGCTGAAGCATCGGGCTTAGCAGCAGCACTTCGCAGCTCAGTTAAATGGCTCTCTGGTCAACTTTCCTATGCCGCGTGAGTCTCTTACTGCTGGCGGAGAGTTCTGTAACAACGTCCCACCGACCTTGTCCCTATGTTGGGGGCACTTTATGAATTAGGTTAGATCCCTTCTAGTGTTTTCCATTTTATAGTAAGGGTTTTAATTTAAGAGCCAACATTGTACATTAGGAAGAAATGAAAAAGATCTGTCAATGGATTCTGGTATTAGCTAGCCAAGTGACTAGGAGTAACCCGGCTATCCTCCAGGGAAGTCAATCCTAGAAAACAGTCCCTCAGTTCAGTGGCTCAGTTCAGTAAAATGGTTTCACCTTAGAAACACTAAGGGGATTTTCAAAACTGCTTTTATACAGATCTTTGACTCCAATGTTCTGATTTATGAATGAAGAGCAAATGGGACGAGGGCTGTTGTCCTCTAGAACAACAGCAGCTTCTTTAGAGGCCGGCAGCTGTTCTAACCCACAGTCTGCAAGTCCGTCTGCACACAAGAATCACCTGTTGAGTTTTCAAACCTACCAGGGCCTCTGCCCCCTATAGACTCAGGCTTAATAGTCCTGGGTGACCCAGGCTTTAATGTGTTATGATGAGCAGTCAGGGCTGAGGCCCACACTCTGACGCTACCTTCCCGGTCCTATCTACCTGATCAGCTGACCCTCTCAGCCGACATTGGCCACTTAGCAAATAACAAACCCTGGGAGCTTACTACAAGGTACAGTTCTGCCTCCATTAGATCAACCTGACGCCAACTTCCAATTTTCCACCTACAATCACAACCCTCTACTCTTACCAATACCAGTGTTTCCTGTTGTCTCTACTTCCCTGCCATGTTGTAGCCCCATTCTTTCTTTTCCTGTCCGCTACGTCCATCCACTCTTCCTAACAGCATGCCTTTGTGCCTTTGCTGACTGCTTTAATATTCTTCTGTGTCCTGGGTTATCTGAGTCAAAAATCCTCTGTGCTATTAAGAAAATTAGAAGTGTTATCAAGCTGAAAGAAGGCTGTGATTGGCACTGGACAACCAAATGACGGATGAGGGTAATGAGAAAATTGAACTGCACAGTAAGAGGACCTGTAAAACTGTTATCCTTTCTTCTGCAAAAGATCAGCTGTAACTGGGATCACAGTAAAACTGCGATTATAATCAGATTATCTCAAATATGGGTTATGAAGTACTAAAGAAGTTGTTCAAAGAAAACGAAAGGTAATATTTTGTACTAATTACAAAAACAAAATTCTACTGAGCTTCAGAAGATAAAAATGCATAGAGTCATTGAAGGTTTAGATAACTTTGACTACTGACTGAGAGAAATAAATTTCTCCTATTGTACAATATATCTACGGGGAAAATATTCCTACCTCATAAAGTCGTTTTCTGCGCATGGTAATATTCAGTTGTTCTGAGTACACCGTGAACATTGGGCAGCATTGTGGAGACCGGCATCACCTCCTTTCCATGCTTCCACGAGAGGCTCTCTGAAGTGGGAAAGTGGCGAGACCTTTGTACTATTGTGACTGAGACTACAGGCGCATTTATCATGAGGCTAATAAAGCTTTTGACTTTAACCTCCTTTTTTGCAAGGATTCTTTACAAAACCCAAGGAGGGTCCCCACTGACAGATTCCACATGAGTTGTTATCAAAATGTATTCTTAGCAAAAGTAAATTATGGTAGTTTGTTGTGACTTCATTTTTTAGTCTAAATATTTAGCCTGGATATGTTATGTATTGATAATTCTGTACTTTGGAGAATAAATCCACCTATTGCCCCTTTTTAAGGCATGGGGTCCTGCTTCCCCTGTTGATCATAGAAAATGTGTTTCTGGAACAGAGAAGCCAACGCCAAGCTTTCGAGAGACAGGCTTCTCTGTGTAACCACTCTGGTTGTCCTGGAACTCACTTTGTATGCCAGGCTGACCTCGAACTCACACATCCACTTGCCTCTGTCTCCCAGGTGCTGGAATTAAAGGTTTAAGGTGTGAACCACCACCACGCAATGAAGCTGTTTTCAGAAGATGAGCTCAGTCAGCATCTTCCAGCCGCCTCAGGACCGACACACACATGAACTCATAGAGTGCGTGACATTGTCACACAGGCTCAAGCTGCTGGGGTCCCCCAGGTTTGGGAAAGAGACATGGACATGAGCTCCCATCCCTAGACCTGCCATCGCTTGCAGAGGAAAACTGACTCCAACAGAGTCTCACTGGGTTGCAAAACACCCTTCAAGGGCATCCCTGTGCCCAGCAGAAGGCCAACACAAAAAGAACGCGATGGTATTTTTGTAGAATTTTTGTCTCGTTGATTTGTTCGGGTGTTTTTTCTTTCTTTTTGTCTCATCGGTCCTTGGCTTGTATTTCGTGATTTTCAGTTTTGTGTTTTTATGAGTTTTCATTTTGCGTGTGTTTCTTGTTTTTCTTTTCTTTTTATTCTGGTTTGTTTGCTTTCTAAAGAAAGAAAGGGCATGGGGAGGTGGGGAGGATCTGGGAGGAGATGGGGAAGGGGAACCATCATCGAAATGCATCATATGAAATTTTTTTCAATAAAATACATCACAAAGAAAGTTAATAAGGAAAAATGAGCTTAGTAACAATTGTACATATTTATAACATACAATGTAATCTATGGAAAATGCAATTCGGAATGATGGACTCACCATACCCCGTGGTGGCAAGAGTATGTGCAAATTGTTCTTTGCCCAGCCGCGTCCGCTCCTCCTCGTCCACCTCAGAGAGGTGGACAATCTTAGCTTCCACGTCGGAATGTTAACCTTTACCCCGAGGATGACCCCTTATCCCCTCGCCTGTCTCCTCCATATTTAACGCATCATTTTAGTCTTTCCCCTCCCCCCACCTCCTGTCCCCGGGACCTCTTCGGCTGTCTTTGGGCACACGCGGCCCTTTCTGCTTTAATTAGTAGCTTCCCTCTTTAAATTTCCACGTCTTTCACCAAAAGAGAAAACACAGAAAACACTGAGTGCGTCTTTTCTCTGGAGTTGCTCCAGCACACATGCCTCCCAGTGAAGGAAGGGATTTGCGGCAACTGAGCCTTGAAAAGTCCACCGCTTTCCCGAGCAGCCGAACTATCCAAATAGACGGTGGCACCATAAAAAGAAAAAACGGCAGCATCAGCTTTTCCTTCTACGAAGCGCGGTCTGTTGGCCCTGGAGTCCGGGCTCCAGCTGCACCAGGAGGAAGAGGGCTGCCACAGGATCAGGGGGGGAAGTACTTCCAGAGCGACTTCAGAGTCCAGTGTGAAGACGTCTTACGCCCCGTCAGCACAGACAAGGGGAAATCTGCATCCTACAAAGATTTTAATAATTCAAGTAGGAGTTTAAAGTCTACTTAGGTTTTTAATGTTCATCTTCCAAGAGGATATAATTATTAGGTTATCTCAGTCCTGGAGTCATGTTAGTTTTCATAGTTTTTCTTGGGTCCATGCTAAATGGTGATTCTGGGGAAATATTTAAAACATTCTAAAATACTGCAACCTTTTAACATCCCCCTCCCCCCGGGAAAAACAGAAATAAAAATCTTCTAACGGTTTCAGTCATTTAAGTAAACATTTGAACAAAGAACTCTAAAACGGGAGTTTGCTGGGCAAGCAAGATCAGTCGTGTGACTGGGTGGAAACGCAGAGTCTGCCAAGAAAGAAGACACCCAGTAGTCTCAACTTTGCCTTATATTTTAGTCTAAGAATTTGGAGTAGCTTGATACTGCATATTTTGCTCAGCTTACAAAAACCCACAATGTTTCTGTAAGCCTAGGAGAGTCAAATTCTGCTTACTGTTATTAATATAAAGAAATATCCACACTATGCTAAAGTTCCTTATTTCCTCTTATTCAGCAATAAACTGATTTCCTATGTGAAAAAATATTTAATTACTATAATAAATTATTTTGAGCAAATTCTTAAACCTAGATCTTTTTTACATGTCACCTACTATCTCCCCAGTATTGATTTGATTATTATTGTGCTAAGGATTAAAAATTAGCATATACATAATAATCAAGGCCTGTGAATTGTGATAGACACATACCTTGATCTCCTTCTAGCCCTTATTACCAGCCTGACCACTTCCTTTCAGTCCTGCAAGAGGCACACTCTCTGATATATGCTGAGTCATGGTGATAAGAGGTATTTATGCAAACTCATGCTTCAGGTTGCCCAACAAAGGAAGTTCAGCGGTGGTGAGCTCAACAATGACCTCTGTGGAATGCGGTCAGCCCAGTACCAAGATTGTTATCTCACAGGGCAAGCTGAATTTTCCAGGCCTACAGAGTCTTTGACACAAGGCAGCAATTGCTCTTACAAAAGTACTGACCAGATTCCTTGCCTTATTAAAGGAGAGCCTGCAGCAGAACAAAGGTCTACAGGAGGAGACAGCCAAGATAGGAGACCTCAGACGACCAAAACGAGAACCCTTGCTGGGATCAGTCTTAGTTCTTCACAATAGGAATGGATCCGTGTTCAGCAGAGGCATTTGCGACAAAACGCAGACAGACTGAAGAGGCCCAAGCATCTTGGGACACACAGCCAGGCAGTTCTACCTCCTTCCTAGCAGGCTGTCATGGCAATCACCTTCAAGTTTCCAGAAAAGCCCAGCACACCAGCGCTAAATAAGTTAATGCTTGTTCTAAGGATTAATGCCAGCTTTAGGCTGGGCAAGGAAGCACATGCCATTAATCCCAGCACTCTGCAGGCAGAGGCAGGAGGATCTCTGTGAGTTCAAGGCCAGCCCGGTCTACACATTGAGCTTCAGGACAGACAGCTACATAAAGAGACCCTGCCTCAACAATAAATGATAGATAGGTAGGTAGGTAGGTAGATGGATGATAGGTACATGATAGATAGATAGATAGATAGATAGATAGATAGATAGATAGATAGATAGATAGATAGAGATAGATAGATAGATGATAGATAGACAGATGATAGATATAGAGATAGATAGATAGATAGATAGATAGATAGATAGATAGATAGATAGATGATAGATAGATAGATAATAGATGATAGATAGATAGATAGATAGATAGATAGATAGATAGATAGATAGATGATAGATAGATAGATAGATAGATAGATAGATAGATAGATAGATGGATATAGATGATAGATAGATAGATAGATAGATAGATAGATAGATGATAGATGATAGATAGATGATAGATAGAGATAGATAGATAGATAGATGATAGATAGACAGATGATAGATATAGAGATAGATAGATAGATAGATAATAGATGATAGATAGATAGATAGATAGATAGATAGATAGATAGATAGATAGATAGAAACAGTCTTATCTCTTTTCCCGAACTATATCTTGCTGTCCTTTTACTTTTATTACTTCTAGGCTAAACGAATGGTGGAAAGAAAAATAAATAATCTAGATATTTAACTCATCAAAATAATAGTAAAGTTGACTCTCAATTATGTTTAAAAATTAATATCTGAGTGGCGCACGCCTTTAATCCCAGCACTTGGGGGGCAGAGACAGGTGGATCTCTGTGAGTTCGAGGCCAGCCTGGTCTACAAAGAGAGTTCCAGGATAGGCTCCAAAGCAACAGAGAAACCCTGTCTTGAAATACACACACACACACACACACATATATCCTGTATGAGTAAGGAAATACCCTTAGACAGTCACTCCCAATCACTTATAATAATGTAAAACAATCAAGTTCCTTGGGACTATAGAGGTGGCCCAGCAGTTATGGGCATCAGCTGTTCTTCCAGTAGACCTGGGTTCAAGTCCCAGGACCCAATTGACAGTTCACGTTAGTCTGTAACTCCAGTTCCAGGGTATTTGACAGCAACTTCTAATCTTCTAATCTCTCAGGGCATGATGAATAGATGTGGTGCACAGACACACAGACAGGCAAAACATCCAAACACACAAAATAAATAAATAAATAAAGCAAGAAAGAAAGAAAGAAAGAAAGAAAGAAAGAAAGAAAGAAAGAAAGAAAGAAAGAAAGAAGAAAGGGAATGAGTCTCACGGGAATGCCAACTTGTGGAGGAAGCAGCAAAACCCAGAGTAGAGTAACCTCTGCTCCCTAACACTGTGACACAGATGGGTTTTCCTTTCTTCCAGGAATGAACAAAAACAGTTGAAGCAGTTAAACAAACAAACAAACAGACAAGGAAGAAAGGAAAGGCAGGCCGGAGACAAGTTGTTCTGTCTCAGAATGGCCGTGTAGACGGCATTTTCAGGTAGCATGCCAAAACCGAGTGCTGAGAGGCCAGTCAGGGGCAAGGGTGGGATGTGGTTGGCAGCCACACCTCACACTCATCCTGCTCCCTGGTGCAGCTCACTATGAGTTCGCGGAAGGTCTGGCAGCTCCACAGCCCTGTCCTGCCTCTGACAGTCTTCGTGACTAAGTACCACGTGCATCTCTAAATCTAAAGACAGTGAATTTGAATTCTAACGAAGCTCAGTTCAATTAATCTACATAGATGTGCTCATCATAACGCCCAATACACAGGGTCCCTAAACATTTTTATTAATGTTTTTCATTTCTAGAATAATAAAACAGAGCAAGCCTTCACAGACGTGAACTGAGTAGCCGGACAATGTATTCCCAAAGCATCCGCGGGAAATCTGGAAGTGGACGACAGCTTTTGTGAACTGGTCTCTCATTTCTGGAGTCCAGCTTGATGTCCTTTGCTCTGCGGAGTTGGTGTCAAGTCAGTTAATGGCTGAGGCTAAAGGTCAGTCTGAGCTGGACTTGGTGGATGGAGCCTTTAGTGAGCAAGGAAGGGACACGTGATCAGAGTGGGGTAGGTGTGGTGCCTTCCCGAGAAATAAATGCGACCAAAGGCAAAACAGTCACAGCTAAATGAAGCAGAGGAAGAAGCTGTCAACTGAAAAATTATCATCTCTGACCCACAAGGCATGTTCTGGCTAGGGCAACTTTAAAACGCTTTCTCTGTAATTGTTAACAGCTGTCAGGTGAAAACTATTCCAAGCTCTTTCCAACGTGAAAAGCGAGGCAGAAAGAGTCAGTATTTTCCTGTGACTATACAACTTTTAGGTAAGAAAGCATCCACTTGCTTGAAGCAGCCATGGCACCAATTCCACAACCTTCACACAGCCTGGGACAGCCCCGGCACTCTGCAGAGTCAGCCGTAGCCAGCGTGTCCTTGAGGATTCTGAACCCTGCTCACTGTTGCCGCTCTCTCTTGACAGTGGCTAACTCCTCGGTTCTGGGCATTTGGTAACAGGCACAGTTCTTGATGAAACAAGGCAAAGATAACACCAGATGGCTCTCACCACATCCTTCAAGCTTTGCTGGAGTGGCTGTGTCCTTATTGGAGTAAGTATGTCACTGTGGGGGTGGACTCTGAGGTTTCCTATGATTAGGTCAGCTTCCTGGGACCTGCAGACCAAGATGTCACCAGCACCATATCTGCTTGCTCCATACCATGATGACAATGGACTGAACCTCTGAAACTATAAGGGAGCCACCCCAACTAAATGTTTTCTCTGTAAGATTTGCCATGGTCATGGTGTCTCTTCACAGCAATAGAAACCCTACCTTAGTCAGGTTTTGTCCCTATGAACCCCACTCACATGTGTCATCCATGTAAGCCCCACCAACATGTGTCTCTGGGCCACACAGCTGGAAAGTTTCCAGGTGGGAGTCATGACCAAATTCCACTTAGATCAGTATTTCAAATTTTAATAGTTTTGCTTTAATTTGACCAAACTGTTAGAACTGGTTTTCCTCCAGTGAATTTCAGAAGTAATTCCTTTTCTTATTGTATTTTTTTTGTCATGTGTGGTTGTTTTCTCTTGGAGAGCTGGTCTTTTCAGAAGGGAATCAGAGGAGGAGTGGATCTGGGTGAGGGGGGAGATGGGAGAGAACTGGGAGGAGGGGAGGGAAAATTGTGGTTGAGATATAGTGTGTGAGAGTAGAACTTCTTTCCAATAAAAAATTAAAAATTTAAAAGAATATGTTCGCCGGGCGGTGGTGGCGCACGCCTTTAATCCCAGCACTCGGGAGGCAGAGGCAGGCGGATCTCTGTGAGTTCGAGACCAGCCTGGTCTACAAGAGCTAGTTCCAGGACAGGCTCCAAAACCACAGAGAAACCCTGTCTCGAAAAACCAAAAAAAAAAAAAAAAGAATATGTTCAGCTTATTAAAGAGGGGCAGAGCAAAACTGGGAACAAAATTGGGAGACCCCCTGATTACCCTGAAGAATGGGAGAGATCTCTTTTAAAAGGAGGAGGAGGAGGAGGAGGAGGAGGAGGAGGAGGAGGAGGAGGAGAAGAAGAAGAAGAAGAAGAAGAAGAAGAAGAAGAAGAAGAAGAAGAAGAAGAAGAAGAAGAAGAAGAAGAAGAAGAAGAAGAAGAAGAAGAAAGGAAAAGGGAGGAAGAAAAAACTAAAACTAACCTGGGGTGTAGTAGTGCAAACTTTTAATCCCAGCACCCAGGAGGTGGATGTAGGTGGATCTCATATTTATTCTGATTTACAAAGTGAGTTTTAGGCCAGCCAAAGTACATAGTGAGACCTTGTCTCAAGTAAAAGAAAAAAAAATGTTTTTTTAAAAAAAAGATTGCAGTGGAGCATCAGGGAGACAAGAATGTTCTCTTGAAGGCCAGGAGAGGGGATGCCTGCTTCGCTGTCTGCCTGTTTCCTCTTAGAATGATGGGGGGGCTTCAAAAAGGGGAAGATAGCTGCTACCAAATAAGACTGTGTGACCTCCTTTAGCATAGCAGAAGAGAAACAATCTGGAAGGGAAGAAAGCTCCTGAGAAGCATCTTTTCAAAGTCACGAGTAGAGGTGGATGTGGGAAAGACGAGGAAGATCCGACTCAAATGCTCGGGGCACTCTTGGATAACTAAGCAAAAACAATGAGGAAGCTGAACAGGCAGGGCGCTTGGAGCCCTCAAAAGAGCTGAGTCACTATTAGGATGGAGTGTCCTGACCCTGAAGAACCTGAAGAAGGCATAAGATAACCCAGCTACTGAGATGTTCCCCTTTTCCCCCCATGAAGCCTCAAGCAGGGGGATTCTGACTTTTTTTTTTTTTTCCTCGAGACAGGGTTTCTCTGTAGCTTTGGTGCCCGTCCCGGAACTAGCTCTTGTAGACCAGGCTGGCCTCGAACTCCCAGAGATCCGCCTGCCTCTGCCTCCCAAGTGCTGGGATTAAAGGCGTGCGCCACCACCACCCGGCGATTCTGACATTTTTAAGACATTTTTCTGACCTTATTTCTACCAGTGCCTTACAGTAAATCCTTCAGAATTTGAAGGAATCTGAGATAAACTGTTATCTCTGTGGTTAGAAAAAAAAAGTTGCCCAACACACGAGTGTGAGCAGAAACTAATAGAAGTTTGTTTTTCTCACCCAGTGGGGAGTGGGAATAGGAAGGGGTCCTTCCCTGTCCCTCCTCATCTTTGCCTCCTTTTATATGGCAGCTGCATCACACTGCTCTTGTCTTATCAACTAAAGCTCTGTATTCTTTCCTTATTTGTTCATTCAAAACATATTCACTGGGATCTTCTGTTCAAAGCCCTGGAGATGCACAGTAGGCAGCAATATGTCACGTTGCCCTTGTGACATTCATAAACAGCCTGGCAGAAAAGAGATTCCAAAAAGAATCTTGTCTCTTTAAATCTCTCAGATTATTAAGGACAACAGACCTCAAAGAAGGGGGAAATTCTCCAGGAACCTCACACTGTGAGATGGAAAAGGTACATGCAGAGGGGAGTTTGTCTCTGAAAGAGATTCTGAACAGTTCTCTCAACTTATCAAAACATCCTTACAGGGCCAGACTGAAGTCCAAACAGTGATGGGCCAGAGGTGGGTAGGACCACACCTTGGCTGGAATTGCTTAGATGAACACATCCTTGGCCGTCTATTTAAAGTTTAATTTCGCTTTAGGGCCTCCCAAATCAAAGCTGGGCTTTGAGGAGTCGCTGCCTATCCTCGTCTCTCTTCCAACTGTGGCCACATTAAACGCTTTCTATAGGGCTGTGCATTCGTTATTAACTCAGCTCTTTTATTGAAGATTATGGGTGGCCTAATCGAGCCTGTTTACAGCCTATGACTCCTAGGCTCAGCAATAGTGGGAAGACAGACATTAAGTAAATAATCAGACCTACAGGGACATCACTCTGCACAGGGATGAGGAGACCGCACCGGAAACACCACCCTCAAGCATAAGTTCACCCTTTTCTTCCTCTGCACCCCCCCTGGAAAAGATCTCTACCAAAAGACTCAGGCTGTCTCCCACTCTGTATATCCCTGCTCCTAACAATCAACATTCAAGAGCCTGGGCCTGACTGGAAAGTCCGCAAGCAGAAATCCTTGTCCCTGTGAACCTCTGAATTGAGTCTCCAGCCCTACCTCCCCCATCCCTCTGGCTGGCTCCTTGCAAGTGCTTAGCCTTTCGTTAAGATACCCAATGAAATTTCCTGTTGTCTTTGTACTCTAACCAAAAGCTACCCTTTTCATGAGAATTCTACTCTTTGCTTCCAATCTCCTCAGATGGTGGCAATGAACCTCCCTAGTTAGAGCGGCAAAATGTTGCTTCCTTGCCTAGCTACATTTTTTTCTCTTCTTTCTAACCTCACTTCATTCCCCTTCCACATTCTGTCCTCTCCCTGCCCCCTCCTCTCTCAGCTTCGAATCCCAGGTCATCAGATTTCATTCCGCATTGCCTTATACACAGGGGTCATGGGCCTCCCTTTACTTCTCCCTTTGAGCTTTTCCCAATACCTTTGCCCCGCTCTGTACCTGCCACTTTTGGTTAATGATGTAATTCTCCCATTCAGTAGAAAATGGGAGCAATCAGAAAAAACAAACAAAACCAAAAAGAAGCTTCCACAGCTACCTGAGTCATTATTTCTAAACCATATACTGTCTTTATCATCATCAGAACTATTTATGCATATAACATATAACAAGAGCTACTAAAGTTTGGCTCAAAGGTCCAGCTTCTGCAGCTCTTCCTTCTCTCTCCTCCAACATTAAACCTAGGGATTATTTCCTAACAGCTTGCCAACATATTACATAGTTACCCCCTCAAAAACCTCCTTAAACCCACTTCCTCCTCTAGCTACTTCCCTATTTCTCCGTCCTTCTGTACGTTGTCAACTGGCTGTGCTTTGGCTTGAGTCTACTCTAATCCAGGCTTTACCCCATAATTTCACAGTAAAAAATTCTTTCCATGGTGTCCTTATACTGAGAAAGTCAATTGTCAATTCAGTCTTTGTTGTTGTTGTTTGGTTTTTTCAAGGCAGGATTTCTCTGTAGTTTTGGAGCCTGTCCTGGAACTAGCTTTTGTAGACCAGGCTCGAGGTGGGATTTATGCTGTGAATATCATTGGTTAATAAAGAAACTATCTTGGGACTTTGCAGGAAATAGAGGTAGGCGGGGAAAACTAAACTGAATTCTGGGAGAAAGAAGGAGGAGTTAGAGGGAGAAGCATGTAGCCCCTGCCAGAGACAGACACCAGACATAACTTTACCCCGTAAGCCACAGCCACATGGTGATAACAGACTACTGGAGATGGATTAGTTTAGGATATGAGTTAGCAGAAATATACTTAAGCTATTGGCCAAACAGTATTGCAAATAATATGGTTTCTGTGTGATTATTTCAGGGCTGAGCAGCTGGGAAACAAACAAGCAGCCTCCTTACAACATGGGCTGGCCTTGAACTCACAGAGATCTGCCTGTCTCTGCCTCTGCCTCCTGAGTACTGGGACTAAAGGTGTGCACCACCACCTCGTCAATTCAATCTTTATGTCATTTTACCTATGCATTGAGAAATTCAATGTCAACTCAATCTTTCTGTCGTTTCGCCTGTTACCCATATTTGGTATACCTGATCGTTACTCACCGTGTGTAAAATTTCCCTTACTGTCTTCCAGGACATCACATTGCCTTAGATTTCCCTCTGCATCACTGGGTTCTCCTTATGTTCTCTTCTACTTTATTTTCCTAACTTCTTCTTTAAGGGCACAGTTACCTTCACCCAACTCTTTTTTTCCTCACAATTCACTTACTCTCTAGGGGATCTCAATTCTTTCAATCTTTTGGCTTTAGAAGGTCCTTTTGTACCAAAGACTCCCAAATTTAGATCTATAATCCAGATGTACGAAGACCACCTCACCCATTTGTGTTGAGTTTTCCTGGTTTCAGGGGCCTTCTTGGCCAAAGGCAAACCAGGAAAGCGTGCCCTAATTTCTCTCTACATTACTCTTTTTTTCTCAGATTTCAGGTTATTAAAGCAAGCTGTCTATTCTCTGACTCAGCTTGTATGTGATCAGCCTATCCCGACTTAACCCTAAGCGATTATCCTCCCAAATACACTTCTTCATGTACTTGCTCTTACCCAGATATGGAGATTCCATTTTCTAATCACTCACTTTATGAACCTTGGTTTAATCCTTGGTATTTTTCCTTCTCTTGAACCATATGCCCTATTTGTCAAAAAGGCATTGCTTTGAATGTACAGAATCTCATCTCTTCTATGGTTATGACTTCGATCAAGCCACCATAGTACTGTGCCCACATCAGTGTTTAATCCCAATTAATATTCTTGCCTCCAGCCTTCTCCATCCACACAGAGTCCACCCACACACATACAACCATTGTAATTCTTTAACACTTAAAGGATACCTGTTGCTTAGCTTGTACAATGTTTCCCTTGCCTTCTGATGAAAAACCAAGCTTTTGCACTCACTGTTCTTCGGGTCATGTATGACCTGGCCTCTCTTTCGGTTCTCTTCTGCAATTTCCTTCCCACTTACTCTGTGCCAACCATGTCCACCTTGCAATTACCCTTTAAACAAGGAAAGGCAAGTGTCGTAGCACATGCCTATAATTGCAGCCCTTGGGAGGTAGAGGTAGGAGGATCAGGAGTTCACGGTCATTCTTAGCTACATTGTGAGTTCAGGATCATCCCGGGCTACAAAAGGAATAACACCAACTGGCTCAGTTATGGGGAGAGTCAGTATTCAAAGAGCAGAAGAAAAGTCAAGGGTTGGACTAAGTAGGAGGACAGACTCCTAAGAACAAAGCTAGAAAGAGGGGCAGAGACACAGTTTTGATGGACATACGAGAAGAATGTGGCAATGTTGGAGGTGGAAGGTGGATACAAGCCAATAAAATTTGTGTTTTAGAGCCCTTCAGCTAGTGTGGTAAGTGGGTCAGAGAAGACCAGGGTAGAACTATCAGAACTAGCTAAGCCTCAGGAACATTCCAAATAAGAAATGACGGTTCCGTGAGCTAACAAACCAGAGATGGGAATGAGAGAAATTCTAAACATGGAATTCTAAAAATCAAAGGGTGGTAGAGGGAACTGGAAAGAATAGGAGGCAGGTGAAAGGCTTCAACATGGCTCCCCAGTTTATTCAAGTAAAAGTAGCCATATGATAGACCAACGCATTGCTTGGGTATAAATTTTGAGGTGTAATTTAAACATAGAATGAGGCCAACCAGGGATCAGGGAGAAAAACAACCCTTTTGAAGTCAGAAACATGTGGGTTGAAACCTGACTTTCTGCTCACCACTAGGCTGCCTTTAAGAAGCCTGGCTGTGTGTCTGGCCTTCAGACTCTTCCTGCGTCTAATGTGAAGATTAACAACAATTGCATAAGGTAGCTGGGCAGGATACATACGTGACTTACCATACACACCAGGTACTGTGTACAAAGTCATCGTCAGGGAACTCACGTGAGCTCCCTTTGCCCACACGCTCCTCACCAAGCACGGGTAAACAGTGTGGAGACAAATACCATCTGCACAAACGGACTACACTCAATCTGTTCAAAAGTGCACAACAAATCTCTTTCTTTCATTTCCTAAGCATCAGCCTTCGCTAACTTATTCTTATTTTGTCCCCACCCTTAGCTACAGCCAGAAGGTACTGGAATTGTATCTGTTTTTGAGCCATCGCTAAGTGAGGTAAAAAGGAAAATCATTTTCTAACGATTTCACATCTAATCCTCTGACAGTGATAAACTATGCGTCTTTATCTCGGATTGTACCTGTTCTTAGAAGTCACCTAATGGAACTATTTTACACAAAGCCGACGTGAAAACTCCCCTTCTCTTCTCACCCTAAAAAAAAAAAAAAAAAAAAAAGCAAAGTATTTCAAGTGTTTTTCTTTTTACTCTTGGTAGCTACCTTCCTAATTCTAGATATTATAATTGTTTCTGTTTTGATTTACCCGCTTTTGAGATTATCTGCTTAACCCCTTAGGTGAGTGTTTAAGATTTAAGTCGTTCACCTCTATTCTTCTCAATGCTCTCTGTAGTTAGTTCTACTAGCTAACTTTAAATGTCTATATAAGCCTTCGTTTCTTATTTCATCGGCTTCTGGAGTAACCCTTTCAGCTTTATTTGCTAATGACCACATGAACCACATAAAGCTGAAAAGCTTTGTCTGATTTTTCCTTCCCTTGTCCCCGCAAAGCCTAGGCTACTTACTGCCTGTACTCAGTAGGTCCTTGGTAAGTACTTGTTGAATAAATGGTTGAATGACTACATTGTTGGTATCAGCATCCCTATCCTCTCCCTATCCTCTCTCTCTCCTCTGCAGGCTCCTATCAGCTACTATGTTACCACTCAGTTTTTCACACTCACTTATTATCCTGCAAGGGCAGGAAAGCCCTTCCATGTTTTGTCCTAGGTGGCATCCAAATCTTTGCTTCCCCACAGATAGTATGCAGTTTACAGAGAGACACCAGCTAATGATGTGCCTCCTACGTTTGAGGAAGAAGGACGGAGCGGTCCACAATACCAGTCCTTCATTATAGACCTCAAACAGGCTCGCGTTCCCTTGCTGTTGACTCTGAGGCTAGAGCTGTCCAAAGATGCTGCAGGGCAAATCAGCCCCCACCTTATAACTTTATACCATCTATAAAAACAGCGATTCTCATTTTCAGTCTCCCGGGAGTTTACTAAATTGATTTGTTTGCAGATTCACCTCTAATGTCACTATGTTTCGCATTGTTTGTTTGTAGTTGGCTCATTTACTCTTGGTTTAGTAGATGTTGAAATAAGTGCGTACTTTACATTTTTAAAAACCCGTATGTTTCTGACAGGAATCTGTAGGATACAGATGATTTGTGCTACACAGTTTCTTATTGCCTTTTTTGCTCAGAATGTGACTTCACACACAAACTGTAACATAATCAATGTGTTGTTACTGATTCTTTGCTACATAGGCCAGTTCTGTGGTACATCTTGTAAGGTACATTGTATTTCTTTAAAAATAAGAAGATATAAAAAAAATAAGAAGATATGATTAAAAGGTAAAATCCCTTCACACACACACACACACACACATGCGCACACGTTGCGGATGATCACAGATCCTGCGTTATAGAGAATAAAGCAGAGGGAGAAGGGAGGAGGTGTGAATGGTCACCTGTAATATGACTTCTTCCCTACAATGACAGGAAACCAAGGTAATGACTTGGCCAGTGCATTTTAAAGGGGGTGAGTCTTGAGATTTCTAGAAAGAAATATCTGAAGTATACATAGAGAGGAGCAATTCTTATTCCAATATCCATTGGTTTATGTAACAAACATTGATTTGGAAGAAAGGGTTCTGATATGCACCTATCATAACACGTTACTCTCCCACCTATGTTATGTTTTCGGATGATTAAGCAAACCTAAGTCATTTGAAGATTTGGGCTATTTTGTGCTCATCCCTAAAGTACAGCCTTTGTAGTCTTTGTGGAACATTTACTTGAGCTGATGATGCTGATCTGGAAGCTGAAGCTGAATCGAACCATTCACAAGATCGTGGCCTCTTCCCTGCTTCAGTCTGGACTTGGCCTTTCCCCTTTCCCCTCTGTTGTATATTGCAACTCTTCAGAAATACTTCAGCAGCGTTATTTCAGGATTGCTATGTGTCAAGACAGCCGTTTGCATATATCGAGTGCCTATAACAACCAGATAAAGCAATATGATAGGTTCACTCGGGAGCAAATGGAAACCTGGGATTCAAGATCATTTTTCTTGTCTTCAAACTTCATGCCTTTTTCTCTGAACCATTCCGGTTCTTCAACTGCTGTGAACTCATTCCTAAGACAAGCCTGAGCCCCAAAGGCAGGCATGTCTCCGCTCAGCAGAGGTTCGGTCTCCCTTCTGAGGTCTGCCTGGCTTAGTAACCAAGCATTGCATCCTGAGAAACAGCAGGATAAGGTGACTGAGCAGAAATCAGTCAATTAAATCAGGCAAATAATAAAGTTATTAACAAATAGTGAGTCCGAACCAAACGATTAATGGTGGAAAATTGATAAGGAAAACAAAACGGAGCTAAGAAACAATGATTTAAGGTTTGTCAGACTCAAAGAAAGGTCATTATTACCCAGGCAGCCTGCAGTCCAGCGACTTCACAATAAGTTGGGGGAATTTTATTCAACTAGATCAATCTGTTTCATCATGAGGATTATAAACACAGAATAAGCTTTGGTCCTGTCTTTCAAGTTCAAACTCACTTTTAGAAAATGGCTAGAAAAAAAATTACCCAGACCCCAAAAGATAAATATTGTATGTTTTCTCTTATACATGGATTAGTTTTTAAGCTGTCCATGGTCCTGCTACAATCCATATCCCCATAAAGATTAGGGACCCAGGAAGGTACTAGGGAGGAGGAGAGATTTCCTAAGAAAAGGGAAATAGAACGCACAGTTATGGAGAGTCGGGGGCGGGGAAGACTGAAGGGGAGGATTAAATGGGGACAGGGAAGAATGAGGGGGTAAGGGACGGACAACTTACACTAAGGGCCATTTGAGGGAAAACACACTACTGTAAGCCTCCTACAGTATATATATATAATATATATATTATATATATGTGTGTGTGTATATATACGTGTGTGTATATATACGTGTGTGTATATGTGTATGTCTGTGTATGTGTGTATACACACACACACACACACACACACATATATATATATATATGAAATTAATCGGAGCCACCAAATAGTGGGAAGACAATGCCCAATTAGACAATGTCTTTCACCACCAAGAGAAGCCTCCAGTGCCAAGAGCAGTTACCTCTAGTTGAGGGAGCTATGGAAGGTGGAAAGAGTGTAAGAGCCACAGGGGATAGAGAACCCCAAAAAAACCATGTCCTCAGAAGTCACAGAGACTGTGGCAGCCTGCACAGGACCTGTGCAGGTTTGAAGCAGTTGGGGTCCCAGTGCAAAGAGGGGGGGCTGTGGACACAAACTCCCATTGATATCCTCTTGCAAAAGAAAAATTCATATCATATTTTTGTAGAGTTTTCTCACATATTGCTTTGTTTGAGCATTTTTTACATTTCTGATTTTTTTGCTTATGTAATATGGTTTCTGATTTTGTGGGTTTTGTGTGTTTGTGTGTCTACAGCAAAGTTTCTTGTTGGGCTTTTGCTTTGTTTGGATTTTTGTTTGTTTGTTTGTGTTTAAAGGAAAAGGAAGCAAAGGCATGAAGCTGGTGGGTGGGGAGGTAAGTAGGATTTGAGAGAAGATGGGGGAGGAGAAAAGCATTATCAAAATATATTGTATGAAAAGAAATTTCAATATAAAAATGTTTTGGTGGCCTTGGGCATCGTGGCATTTAGAAAATTGCTTAGCAGGATGTAGGTCAAAGAACCGATGATGACATAATATGTTGTGATAAAGAAAACTGTGCACAGGAAAAGAAAAAATGGATTTAAACCACATTTGAAGAAGCACAGACCATTTTCCCATCTGCTGCCTCCCTTGGTCATCGGAGTCACACAATGGGCATTGTTCTCTGATTTAATAAGTTGATTGACATGCTTGGGGTGGCGCAACCAAAGCCCTGTTTGAGCAACTACATATGGATACTTTCCCATCAGTTAGGGCTAGCCTGGTGTCCCCTAAGCAGGAGGTGTCCTGCTGTGTTTTCATCCATGGACACAAAAAGGCCTACTACTTGATGGGACAAAATAGAAAACAGTGTTTTCTTTTTCCTTTTCTTTCATTCACTTATTCTCCTTTTTTCCACTCAGACATTAAAATTCAACCCAGTCACGATTCTGATTCCGAATCATTGATCTGCTGTAGCTTTAACTCAGAGAGACCATGAATCATGGCAAAATGATCGCCTAGTGTTTGTGCCAACACCCTGCCAGATCTACACAGGTTTCCAGGGAAGCTAAAAAGCAACCTAATCTTTCAGATTGTTGTTATGATGTTCCTCATGTGACACTCATTATGATTGCTTACATCCGTACCCAGGCTCTTTCTTGGAAAAAGATGGCCTTCAATGCGGCGGTGACCAAGAGGAAGCCATGACCCGAAAGAAATCCCTTGTGACTATGGCGTAGTTAGATACAAATAGAAAATATTCTCCTGATATATGAAGCATACTGTAACAACATACCCCAGTGTTCATCCAGTGTCCCTAATATCCTAAATGGTGTCAAAACAATAACAACAAAAAAAAAAAACGGGGTGTAAAGCCCCAAACTTAGCCATAAGCAAATATGAAGAGTAGGCTAGCTAACAGCTCTCCCCACAGGCATATGAAGTGACTTTAACCTGCTCTTGATCACTTCTCTGCCTCCTCTACCTACAGTCTCTCTCTGGTACTCTCAGGGTGAGGCTTTGTTCTCTACGCCTTTCTTAACTTTATGCCAAGGAGTGAATCCAGTCTTTGAGCTCTGGCATCTGACCACCTCATACTGCAGCTGGAAATCAGCCAAATACCCAGTCACTGTCTCTCCTCTGACCATCTCATACTGCAGCTGGAAATCAGTCAAATACCCAGTCACTGTCTCTCCTCTGAGAGGTGTTGCCCGACTATTCTTGGTGGTGGGTTCGGTGGAATCAAGACTCTTTACAAGGGAGAGGAGGCAGGAAAGTCAGACATGGAGATGTGATCAAAGACACAGATGGGCAGACATCTGGAAACACTACGGTGCCCACTTCTGAAGGTGGAGGTAGAGACCACAAGCCAAGGAATGCAGGCCACTTCAAGAAAGTGGAGGACTGTAGATTCATTTCCAGAATGTTTGAAAGAAGTACAGCCCTGTCAACAGCCTGACCATCACACAGTGGGAATCCGTTATAAACTCCTGACATCTAGATTTTAAGAGCTTCCATTTGCATTGCTTAAGTCATTGTCAGAAGGTTCATTACTACAGCGATAAGTAGCTCATAACTTCCAACGTCAAAACGTTAAAAAAAAAAAAAGGAACCTGTCAGCTCTTAGAAAATCAAGAATTCAAGGGTAGGTGCTATCACACACACACACATACACACACACACACACACACACCGTTGATTCCAGCAGAGGCAGAGGCAAGTGGATCTCTGTGAGTTCAGCATCATCCTGGTATATATATTGAATTCCAGGACCGCCAGAGCTCTATAGAGAGAATGTGGCTCAGGGAGGAAGGAAGGAAGGGAGGGAGGGAGGGAGGGAGGGAGGGGGAAGAGAGGGAGAAAGTTGAGAATTTAGTCTGTGATGGCTTACTTTCTTTTTTAAGTAATTTTTTGAGATTATAATATAATTTTTTATCAATTCCCCATTCTCTTCCTTCCCCTAAACCGTCCTATGTACCCCTACCTTTCTCTCTTACAAATTTATCCCCTTTTTTCTTAACTTTGGTTATATACCTATCATGTGTGTGTATACATTTCTAAATACATAAATACAACCTGCTTACTCTGTATAATGTTGCCTGCTTTTGGGTTCAGACAACTTATTTTTTTCAACATGAGGATTCTGAGGACAATGACCACTTAGAAGTTTTGTTTTAGTTTGAGAAAAGACGAGACTAAGTTTCGTTTGTATAATATTTGAGCAGTGGTGAATGCATTATTCTATTTTATAAAATAGTATTTTAAATCTAGTGGCTATGGCCTTTCAGAAGTTTTGTACATGCATAACGCTGACTGCACTAGGAGGCGCCCAAAGGAAGGGTCTTCTGCCCAGGAAGTTGACCCCACGGTAACTCAGCCACTAAGGACTGTGTGCCCTCTACAGAAAGATCACTCGCCTAACCAAGGACACCAATGCTGAACTTCAAATTCAAAAAGCCACTTCAGAATGTGGTGACTGGTTTTCCTCTACAGTAACATTTAATATCGAATGACTAACCTTTCCAGAAATTATAATCACATTCTCACCTATTCAGAGTCTTCCCATATGAATAGGCAGCTTCACCTAGCTTTATTTTTATATTTAAAAAAAAAAAAAAAAAAAAAAAAAACTCTTGATGGTTCCATTGCATGACTGGGCAATCATTGTGAATAGGAAGAATTATTCCATTTAAGGAGAAAAGTAAATTGTCCAGGATGGGGGCAAAGATTCATTACCCCAGATGGTCTAAAGGGCACGCTAGCCAAAGAGTTGTTTTCTCTGAGAAATGAAGTGGATTTGGACCATGAGAGAGTTTCAAACAGCTGATGTAGGCATATTCATTCAAAGCACGAGCCAAGCCACTCCGCCCTTACTGTGGATGGGAGATTTTATGTGCATCACCGCAGATTGGCACTGGGGACCCACTGTTTCCAGACGTTAGTGCACACATCCTGTGTTACCTTGCAGAAGAAAAATGTATTGTTTCTCGGTTCTGGAGGGTGGAAGGCCAAGACTGAAGAGTCAGCATATAAGCAAACACATGTCAAGACTTTCTCCTAGACGGTCGTGGCTTGCTGGTGGCCTACACGCTAAGACTTTCTCCTAGATGGTCATGACTTGCTAATGCCCTACACACCAAGACTTTCTCCTAGATGGTCGTGGCTTGTTGGTAGCATACACACCAAGACTTTCTCCTAGATGGTCGTGACTTGCTGGTGGCCTACACACCAAGAGTTTCTCCTAGATGGCTGTGGCTTGCTGGTGGCCTGGACCAGTCTTTGGCAGAGGCTGTATCGTCTTCCTCTTTACCTTCTTCTTTATTCATCAGCCTCCTATATTTGTGTCTAACTGGCCACATTTTTATAAAGTTACCAGTAATACTGCATTAGAAGCCCTGGACTCTGGTACTGGATGACCTCATATTAACTGTGTCCATCTCTGACAGCACCATCTCTAAATCTGGTCACATCCAAATGAATTGGAACTCAGATCAACAAATGAATTGGCGTGGCACAATTCAATGCATATGGAGTTTGGTCCATTGAACAAATCTACTAGAAAAACAGAATAAAGCAGGTTCCCCTGTTTAGCTCTTGCGGTGATTGAAAGAAAATCACACTATTAGGAGGTGTGGCTTTGTTGGAGTAGCTATTGCTTCATTGGAGGAAGTGTGTCACTATGGGGGGGCAGGCTTTGAGGTCTCCCATGCTCCTGTTGCACTCAGTGTGGCACGCACCTGCTTCTGCTGCCTGCCAATCAAGATGTAGTACTCTCATCTCCAGCACCATGTCTGCCTGCATGCCGCCACATTTCCTGTCATGACAATAATGGACTAAATCCCTGAAACTGTAAGCCAGCCAATGCTTCCCCATCATGTCCACGGTCATGGTGTCTCTTCACGGCAGTAGGAACCCTACCTAAGACATCTCTCCTCTCTACCAAGTGCACCGTCTTCTTGCTTGGGCTAGTTCGGGCCAGTGCTCTACACAATCTTTCTCTTCATTTCCCCTCCTCTCCCAGAGGGGGTTTGGACAGAAGCAAGTTCTCTCAAATTGTTCATTATTTAAGACTAAAAACTTATTTAACCCTGTATTTTCCATGAAGTCATTTGCAGAAAAGCCAGCAGGACCTGTGATTGGCATTTGATTTGTTCCTCTTTTCCTTTACTTAACTGAAGCCCTAGAGGGTAATACTCACAGAGTATGTTCAGGAAATGTCTGTCTGACCACCTTTCCTGCTCTAACTAGCCTTGGAGTTGTTGGCATGCTTGTCTTGTCTGCTGGGTTGGAGGCTCCTAGATGTAAGGTTTCTATGATACCTTTATCCATCCTTCCAATAGGTTCTTACCTGGAGAATGAAACAAAGACAGTTAATCCAAACTAAAAATATACTTGAAATGTAACTTGGCATACCAAGAAAATGTGCTTTAAGTCACTCCGCTAAAACACAAGCAGAAGGTTAAGATGATTTCTGTTTGAAATTCCTACTTTGTTACGTTTACATTGATCAGTAGTTGTATGACTTTGTCCTTGAAACATTTCTCGAACTACCCTACGGATGGGAGCTTGCAGGCAAGGGATGGAAGCTCCATGTACTTAGGAGCTCTGTAAAAGAGAAAGGAAAGTTCTCCCAAACCTTAATCCCAAACAGGCCCCTGAAGATAAGATTTGCATAGGTAGCTGTTTCTCTTGATCTTCAGAACAATGTCTCCTGCCAGAGACTTACTTTGCTTCCTAGTTCCTCCATGGTGGGTTGAGCTCACCTATAGAACAATGGGAGACTGTGTTCTCCAGCAAGGATGCAGCCTTCATTCCCCTCCACTGGGTGGATGTCCATAGTCAATAGTAATGTTGCTGCAATATGAGAGACTACACAGTACCTGAACCCTGACAGTTGACACAATACCTGAACCCTGACAGTTGACACAGTACCTGCTTTGGTTCTGGAAGTTATATGTGTGCATCTATACACATATGTGAATTTGTTTATGTTGTGTGTTAAGGCATGTTTTTGCCATGGGACACATGTAGGAGTCAGAGCACAATTTTTTTAAAATATTTATTTATTATGTATACTATATTCTGTCTGTGTGTATGCCTGAAGTCCAGAATAGGGCACCAGACCTCATTACAGATGGTTGTGAGCCACCATGTGGTTGCTGGGAATTGAACTCAGGACCTTTGGAAGAGCAGGCAATGCCCTTAACCTCTGAGCCATCTCTCCAGCCCCCCCAGAGCACAATTTTCAGGTGTTTCTCTCCTTTTGCCCTGAGGTTCGGGGAACTGAACGCAGGTCTTTGGACTTGTGGATAAATGTCTTTAACTGCTGAGGCATCTCCCCCACCCAGCTCTGGGTATTTGAACTGTATAATCAGATCAATTTTCTTTTCAGAGAAGGATGATTATACTTAAGTTGCTATTCTGTGGATTCCACTAACTAAAACAAAGCCACAACTAGATGAAAGAACTTCTCCGTCTGTGACAGGATATGGACCCTCGGGGTAATGACTGTGTTTAGTGGGGGAGTGGTCAAGCCAGTTCCAGACGTTTAGATTTGCTCAGAAGCAGAGCCCTGGGGGCAGATACCTGGGCTCCAGAATCAAGATCTTCCCTACTAAGCCAGTAGCTCCTAGGCTCAAAGCACCAACTCCATCCCTGCTAAGTGAACAGATACCGAGATTCAAGCACCAACTTCACCCTTACCAAATGGGCAGTACCAACTCCATCCCTTCCAAGGGCACAACGTATTAAAGATGCTGGCAGTTAACGTTTCCTTCCCCCAAAGCTTTCTGTGACCATTGAATAAGACGACAAACCCTCTGCACTGTAGAGTCCCTACTCAGGCTACCTTAACGTTGACAGCTGCCTGGTTCTCGGTTGAATTCAGCTGACTAACCACTACTCTGCGTGCTAGTTTCACTGAATTAGGTATTTCTGACAAAGCCAGCTCTGTGGAGATGTAATTCACATCCTATACACTTCTTCCATTTAATGCGTAGTGGCTTTACCATAGGCACAGAGTTGTAACCATGATTACAATCGAACTTCAGAGCACGTTTCTTTTGCGCATAATCAATATGGGGTGATTTTGTGATTTGGTTGTTTGCTTACTTATTTGGTGTTAAGGCAAAGTCTGACTATGTAGGCATGGCTGGCCTGGAACTCACAGGGAGTCACCTGTCTCTGCCTCCTGTATAGGTGCGTGCCAACACACCATGCCTGGCCAAATTAACCAATCTTTTTAGGAGTTGTTTTCGTCTTATGGTTTAGAATTCTCCTCACTCTATGTTTTGAATAGTGGCCTAATTATTCTTTCTTTCAACAGCTAAGTTGATTGCTTTACTCTGAAAACAGAATGTTTCCTTGTACCCACTAGACATATTTTAGAGGGCTTGGGTGTGGAATGCATACTGTTCTTTACTGCCAGTTGGGTTAAAAGTAATCTCATAAACAGTGGCCATTACCCATTTTAAACACGGAAGGTCTGGAGAACAGCCCTGGAGAGGAAGCACTGGGAGGTATTCTGCGATTAAGGGAGTTCACTGACGTTCATTTGATGACTAAGTACAGACTGACCCAAACCAGCCTCTCGCGGCTTGGCACTCGAGGCCAAGGGTTCAGTGGTGGCTGGAACGCGAGTGGGAGCACCTGGGCAGCAAATGAAACTCCACGCCACCATCCTGAAGGCGAAGTGGGATACGCTGAAAATAAGACCAACTGGCAAACGAAGAACAGTGGGATTGTTTCGCAAACTTGCTGAGGTGTTCAGAACACCCACAAACAAAAGCCTGTCTGTACCCCACGTCTACAAACTGGAAGCACATGAGACTTGGGGTTTCTCTTAAGTCGGTAGGCTCCTAACAGACTAAATATGCACGCTATGAAGAACGTCCAGAAGTTTCTTTGGACTACTTCGGAACCAGCTGTGTGAATATTTCTTGTGTTGGCTGCCTGCCCCGCTCTACTTCTTTGCAAGAAAGACCACAGGATTTTTTTTTCTTCATTCCTTGTTGATGTGGGTTGATGGAAAAACATTTCTAAAAGTTAATGTTTCAACCATGGCTGTGACTCCTAGGAGCTAAAAATAAACTGCCAGGCTATTTTTCTCTTGTGATAGATTCCTGTTTACTCAGTATTCAGTATGCCTCTCACCCTCGCTGGGGTAACTATTATCACAAGACAGAAAGTGAGGCGCTGTAAGACGGCTCTGCAGGGCAGGCAAACCACTTCTGAGCAAGCCTGAGGACTTGGGGTGGATTCCTAAAGCCTCTGTAAGGTGAAAAAAAATGAGCTCCACAAAGTTGTCCTCTGACTTCCACATGCACACCCAGGGAATCTCTCTCCTCACCAAGAACATACACGATAAAAACTAAAACCAAAACCAAAATAAACAAATAAACCAGAAAGTGAGAAATGTTGGCCAGGATATGTAAAGGCTGGAACCTTTTTGCATTGTCTTGGGGAATGAAAAAAAAAAACGGTGAGGTTACAGAAGAAAACAACAGGAAACAGATATCACATACCTTGACAATCCTACTACTGGGTATGCACAGGAAGGCACAGAACAGCAAGCGGCTCCAGCTTAACCTTCCACCCACATTTATAGCAGGTGGAAGCAGCCCAAACGTTCACTGATTGTGAAGCTGGTCAACAAGTGATGTGTGGATACCCCAAAATGGTATAATTCAGTCTGAAAGGGAAAGAACATTCTGATGGATGGTAAACTGCGGCTGAAACCAGGAAGACGCGCCAAGTCAAAGAAGCAGGGTCTAAGAAAGACAATTACTAGATAGTTCCACTTGTTCAAGTACCTATAATGTCTGACTCATTGAGATAGAACTTACAGTGACCATTACCAGGACCGAGGTGCTGGCACGCTGAGCTGTTAGCATCTAATCCACAGACAGAGTGGCGTCCTAAGGAAGATGAGACTGTTTCGGAGAACTGGTGGAGGTGATGATTACACCACAATGTCACTGTACTTTATGTCACAGAGCTATTATTAGTATTATTAATTAACTGATTATACTTAATTTTTAAAAATAAATACATGCCTAAAACTTTATCAAATAAAACAAAGATGAAAGAGTTGAAAAATACTATTTTGTGGTACTTCATGGAAAGGAACATTAAAATTCATGAAAAGGTCGTTTTTTTTCCCTGATAGGATCTCGTATTAGTTACTTTTTCTGGCTATGGCAAAACACCGCCACCCCTAAAAGAAAGTCTTTATTGAATTGAGCTTACAGTTCCAAGGGACTAAAGTCCATGATGATGGAGATAGGCATGGAAGCAGGCATCTAAAGCAAACCGAGAGCCCACAGCCTGATCCACAAGCAGGAGGCAGATCACAAGACGACCGCAAAATGGCGTGCAGCCTTCTGAAACTCCACCCACACGCTCTCTCCCGCAAGGCCACGCCTCCCAATTCTCCCCCAAAGGGCTAAAGGCCACGCCTCCTAATCCTCCCCAAATGGCTAAAGACCACGCCTCCTAATCCTCCCCAAAAGGATACCAACTGAGGATTCAGAAGACTTGTTGGAGCTTGTCATTCCAACCACCACAGAGTCACGCTGTCAGTCCAGTCCAATAATGAATAAATCTATTGTGTGAGTCCAAGCGTGGTTTTGCCATGGGACACACGGGGAAGTCAGAGCGTAGTTTTCAAAAGTGGTTCTTCCCTCTGCCCTGTGGTTTTGAGGACCGAAGACAGGTTTGGGGCTTAGGAATAAATGTCTTTACCTGCTGAAGCACATAGCCCACCCAGATATGGATAGTTTGCAATGTATTCAAAATATAAATGTAATTAGGAGAATGAGAAATATCCTGAAAAACTACATAAGAACTTGCCTGCACATTTTACAAAGTTAGAATTGATCCTGAACTATAAATTTCTACATCTTGGGACGTACAAGATAATAAAGTCAAGAAGTCATTTCTTTTCTTTTCTTTTCTTTTTTTTTTTTTTTTTTTTTTTTTTTTTGGTTTTTTTCGAGACAGGGTTTCTCTGTGGTTTTGGAGCCTGTCCTGGAACTAGCTCTGTAGACCAGGCTGGTCTCGAACTCACAGAGATCCGCCTGCCTCTGCCTCCCAAGTGCTGGGATTAAAGGCGTGCGCCACCACCGCCCGGCAAGAAGTCATTTCGATGTGAAGAGGATAATAAAACCAAGAAATCGTTCGCATGTGAAGTGGGCCTTCAATAAGTTACTGTTTAACAAGCTCTCATTTTTTGCTACGTATTATTTTAAGCCCTTTATATACGTGAGCCTTGAAAAACACCACCAGGAAGCAGTGCCATTCTCCCTGGTTTTGCATATGGACAATCAGGTTTCTCCAGTTGTTAAGCAACAGAGCCAGAATTTGGACCCAGAAAGTCTGACTCCAAGATCTTATCTTTTAATCATTCTACAGTATTTTAAGCCACCAAGAACTCAAACACAGACAACTGACTGAAGCCGGGCCTTATTTTATATGGTAGAGCTTAATTCTAGATAGTTTAAAAACACATGAATAAAACCAAAAAGCACCAGATGGAAAGAAATTAAGGCCTAAAATTCTTTTGTCCTTTAACAATGTCAACCATGTTACAACAAAGTATTCTGGCCACCACCCAGCTCTCTTTCAACTCTGAATTGCACCCACGGAACCTCTTAGACTTTTAAAAGTCTCAGTGTGACAAAGCCTCTACATAGATTGCACAAAGGATTACAAGTCGCAGATCAGCCTGGAGCACCCAGCAAGATCCTGTCTCAAAACAGCCAGTGAAGAAGACTTACAGACCGGGTTCCGCAGCATTTAAAGCCATCATTAAAGTCACATAAGCAAGGAAGTGAAGTCATAATCACAGTGCATAGAACAGGTCTCCAGAAAACATAAATATATATATTTCAACCAGAGAACTATAAGCAAGCCTAAGGAAACACGCATGAACATTTCATAAAAATGAGAAAAACGGCCAAGTGTGTAGGCACACATGCCTTGAATCCCAGCCCATGGGAGGCAAAGGCAGGCAAATCTCTGTATGTGCAAGGCCAGCGTGTTTCACATAGGAAGTTCCAAGCAAGCAAGGACTACAAAGCGAGACTATCTGGGAGCAGGGAAGTGGGGCACAGGATAAGAGATATAAAAAAGATGCTTAAACTGACAATGTATTAAGGACGCTCACATTTGAATGAAAACCAATGCTCACTCATCTCACTGGCAGAGATATAACTAATTGGTAAAAATCCAGTGTTGGCAAAACTGTAGAAAGAGGGCTTTAGACTGAAGCTGAGTGATCACTTGTGAGCCCTTAGATTGGATGCAAGGCTTACAAAGTGAAAAATAATAATAAAAACTTATGAATGGATAGCTCTCTGTTTTCACGTATAACATAGGAAGTCTTCCAAAGACTTTTTTTTTTTTTTCGGAGATCACTGCCCACGTACCCAAAGAACGGTACACATAAAAATGTCATCATGGCCCTGTTCAGAAGGGCAACGTAAGCTGAAAACAGCCCCTCTACTCCTTGGTAAAGAACTAACTAAACAAAGTGGCAATGGACCATAAAATCAATGACGTGTTGACAGGGAATGATGCTGGTTCAAGGAAATACAATGGAGATACTGGATAGCGGAGCGTGGCCACGAAGGTCTAAAGCCACATGAAGAAAGACATGTGTACCTAGAAGGGTACTCCCTGCAATGTCCGTGGCATTCATCGCAATATGGAGAGATTTCCAATGAGCTTTGCCGCCAAACAATGAAACAGAACAGAATATGAAGACGTGGCTTTTCACAAGCCCGTCTTTAAGCAAGATGCAGGGTCTCAGTGAATTAGCATTGGTAGTGATGCCAGAGTCCGATTTTGACAACGCGTGTCTTTGTTGGCTTGTTTGTTTGCTTGTTTTTAAACAGAGAGTGTATCTACTTTCTAGAACTCTCCTCTTCTACAGATGCAAACTAGAGACAAGAATAATTTGCCAGCCAAGCGGTGGCGGTGCATACATCTATCCAACACCAGGCCAGCGTGCTGTATGGAGAGAGATCCAGGACAGCCAGGGCTACACCGAGAAACCCTTTCTTGAAAGAAACAAAACAAAACAAAGCTCCCCCAAAGCAAAACAAATCATTTGCTCATCAAGAGAGGAGGGGCGAGTGAAGTGTGTGCACGCTCAAGAGAGGGACGAATGAAGTGTGTGCATGCTCAAGGGAGGGGCTAGAGAAGTGTGTGCACACTCACGGGAGGGACAGGTGAAGTGTGTACACATTCACAGGAGAGACGAATGAAGTGTGTGCTCGCTCCAGGGAGGGGCTAGTGAAGTGTGTGCACACTCCAGGGAGGGGCTAGTGAAGTGTGTGCACACTCCAAGGAGGGACAAGTGAAGTGTATGCACGCTCCAGGGAGGGGCGAGTAAAGTGTGTGCAAGCTTCAGGGCTCTTGCACAGGTTTTATCTCCGCCTCAAACTTTCCAGTGAACTCTGTATTTTGCAAAGCAGTGCTGTGCCCCAAGCTCAGCTCAGAACATTTCACAAGATCTCCTTATCAGTCCATTAACTTCAGCTTGTGATGTTTGCCTTCTCCAGAGCACAGATTGTCTGCTGGGGTCAGGGCTTTTGAACTATAGTTACATATATGGACTGTGAGCAGAAATGGTTTCCAATTAGTAACTATTGACATGAAATGCAAAATACAAGAAAAGAGCAATAGATGTCAGTTCCACAAGAGGGGAGAGAAAGAACTAACTGAAACTGCTTTAAAAGACAAAAGGTCTAGATTCTGTGCATAAATTATAAATACAATTGTAAACATCTGTGATCACATAGCTTCATGGTGCTGGTCCTCTCCTTCCCTCTCCTCTGCTCTCTCCCCACTTCCCTTCCCTCCCCTCCTCTCCCTTCCCCTCCCCTCTCCTCTCCTCTCCTTTCCTCTTCTTTTCTTAAACCAGAGAGTGTCTCACAGCAGTTCAGAGTTGTTTCCATTTTAAAGTCTTCTGGAGCCGTCTCATCTTTAGTTGGTGTGTCCCGTGTTTGGATGGGTGTGATTTTCACACACTACCTCCAGCCAAGGAAAGCATCATCACATGAGAGCCGTGAGTCCCACCCTGTCAGAGTCAGCACTGACAGGTCAGTTCATGTCTGATTGTTTATTTAATAATCTCAACTAGATTAAGCTTTAAAACGTTTCCAGTACGTTGCTGAGCATAGATAGCTCACAGTCCTTTACCAACCTACGTAAAATGATTGATGTGCTTTCTAGTTTGAAGTCGTGTTGCAGAAACCATTTTAAAAGTTGTGTCATAATAAAGCATTTATTTGTTAAAAATATCAGATGCTCAAAAGTTTTGATAAATGTAAAATATTGGAGAATATGGATAAAACACTTTTGGGGGAAGGAGAAAAACCCAAGACGACTGGAATCTCAGTTCCAGAGTAGAAAAAAACAAACACTAGATAAAATAAGCTACAAATTAGTCAGTGAATCTGCACGTGGTGAAAACTGTTCATTTGTTAGCAAATAAACAATAGAACAACAAATTAACACTCACTAATACTACATCTCCAGGATCTTGCACATAATTCTACAACCTGACTTTTCCCTTCCTCTCTAAGCAAATACACGCGTGATTATACTGCTTTTAAAAATAATACTTTCAATGTATCTTGGTTCTTTTCCCCTCCCCTAACTCCTCAAAGATGCGCTCTCACTCCCTCCCCAGCCACCCAACTTAGTCTTCTCTCTCTCTCTTTTTATTAACCCTATCAAGTCCAATTTGGGTTGCCCAGGGTGTGAGGCCTGCCCTCACCTCTGGTTGACCAACTAAGAATCGCCATTAATGATTCTCCCAGCAGCTATCGAAGGCCAATGGATTTCCAGAGAGGGGTGGGACTTCATACCCACACACCCCTAAGCAAATGCAATTTCCACTTTCACAAAAGAAAGCAAAAGTTTGCATGTATTTACCACTTCACAGTACTAGCCTTTGAAGAAGCCCTTTTAGGTATTCCTAGCTGTATGGCTCTGAACGGACAAAGGAAGTTGTCTTAGTTACTGAGTCATTGATCTCTTTTAACAACTGTATTTAAGAAGGAACTTGCTAATATATACACGGGGAACAAAGAGGTAAATATCAGGATCCGCTAGGATGGTCGGTAACTAATTATGTCTAATTCTCAAGGCTACTAACATCATCTCTGCTGCTTGGCTTAGTGACGTAGGGCAACCTTTCTCTCAGTGGCTCACTACCCCAGATAAGTAACTCATGTCTACCCCTTTCCTACTTCTTCTCCCAGCTTTTCTCACTATATGTTTGCGGTTTACTACATATCATAGTCTCAAATAATAAGCCTCAATGTCCTTTATTGTTTCATGAATTCACACAGCATCTCAGTTTTCTCTCAGAACGTTGAGGATGTAGGAATGATGTACGTACGTACGGTACTGTATACCTGCAATGCTAGAAATCTGGGTGCAAGGGCAGGAGGCATCTGAGTCAGAGGGCAACTTGGACCATGTAGGGAGCCCTACCTTAGTCTGGGCTACACAGCAAGACTGTGTCTCAACGCCAAGCTCTCAGGTTTTATCAACTACACAATGAGTTAATTGATCAATATTCTGGCACATTCTGCTCCTATTTCATGAAGTCTCTGGTTCATTCAACTTATTAAAATTCTAGGGGGTTGCATAGTCTTCTGCTTCATTTATAGATAACATTTCTTCTTTGATCTTTGGATAGCATAACTACAACTCTTGAAAAGAAACTGTATTTCCTTCCATGAATTATCTCTCTTCTTTGATCTGTTCTTTTCTTTATGCATCTGCCGCTGCTATCCGGTGCCTTACTTTTCCCAGATTTCCAACCATGTTCAATTATCTGTTCACACTTATAAGAGAGAGAGAGAGAGAGAGAGAGAGAGAGAGAGAGAGAGACTAAGTTGATTAATTCTAGAAACTCATTTAAATGTCTTCTGCTGTTGAGGAAGTTGTGCTTTCTTAACTAGCATCCTGTGAGGGAGGGGATTGTGAGTAAGTGGGCAACTCATGTCAGTAGATGACCTTTAGGGCACAAAAGTTGTGGGACCTTCACTGCGACTCTCAAACGGGCTAGTCTCTAGACGCCCTGGTCTCACCGGGGTGTGAGCCCCCTTCTCTAGAGGACCTCAGTCTCACCGCAAGCCCCCCAGAAGAAATCTTCATTTCTTTATCTTCTATTCGCAAATGTCACCCAGTCAGTGACATCATGCTTGTGCTCCGCCTGGGCGGATTGGATCAGCTGTTTTAGATAACACAACACTTCTGCCATCCCCACTAACTGAGCTGTAATCCACACAACCCTGTGAACTATGCCTTATGCCTGTGCAAGGTTTGTAAACCAATACTCTGCTATCTGTTTTCGAACACAGAACACTGTTTCAGAACAAGCCGAGAACAGTAGATTGTGTTGAAACAAAGAATATCCTCAGTTCTGCCTTACGAATTTAAGAAACATTTAAAGGAGCCCCTGGACTGAAAGTGCTGATCCCCAGGGAGAAAGATGTCATAGATGTCAGCATCCCATTGTGCAAATGCAACAGAAGTTCAGGCCCTAGAGTATGGTGTGGGAAGTCCTTCTGTATATGTGTTGCTTTTATTGGTTAATGAATAAAGAAGCTGCTTTCGGCCAATGGTTTAACAGAACATAGACAGGCTGGAAGAGATATATAGAGAGAATAGGCGGAGTCAAAGAGGCACCATGTAGCCACCACTGGGAACAGACAAGATGGAGCCTTGCTGGTAGGCCTCGAGCCTCTTGGTAAGGAGTAATGATGGAGATGGTTGACTAAGGATGTAAGAGCTAGTTAGCAGTACGCATGGGTGATTGGGCAAGCGGTGATTTAAATAATACAGTTTCTGAGTGATTATTTCAGAAGTCTGGGCAGCTGGGAAACAAGCAAGTGGCCTCCGCCTACAAGAATACAAAGCTAACTATTGGAAAGGCTTAAATGTGTCCACAGCTACCCCTGCCACTCACACAGATGTTAGGAAAGCCGCAGCATAGCCGGAGATCTGCACAAGCAGAAACCCAGATGTTTCTCACAGGCAGCACAGCCACAGATAAAGGGAAAACTAGCCCCTTGGAAGTCTCATTAGAAACCCTCGCATTCTGCTAGTGGACAGAATTCTTCCCATTTCATATGCAGCATGCATTGGGAATAAATAAGCCCATAAATAATCCCATGAACACAAGGGATTTTCTGGAATTTCCCATTAGACAAAGCATCAGTCGGGCTTTGAGTGTAATAGAGGAAAGTAGAGAGAAATGGTTTGGGATTCTATTCTCTTACGAGAATAGAACAGCTATGTACTCTACAGTATTTATCTGCAAGTCAGTCTTTCCCATCTCTACAGTGCAGATGATAGATACACTTTTCACTGAGTTCAGAGATTAAATGAATAATAAAAGGCAAATAATTGGTGTTCAAATAATAAGTCCCTCTGCTCAAATATCTTAAATGCCTTTTACTTAAATACCTTAGACTTCAATGAGATAATTTGCATTCAGTTGACGCTAATACATCAATATTACACAATACTAAATAAAAACTTAAATCTACCATGGCACAACTATTCTTTCTAGAATACAATATGAAAAAGTCTACTATCCCTGTAAGTATGACCTGAACCATAAAATACCCTAAGTCATGTGTTATAGGACTTTGAAAATTAGTTCTACAAAACTTCATGTATGTTCATGTATACACGAAGAAAGGACAGTGACCACCTCAGATAATTTTGGTCATAGTTATTTGAAGGACTTGGCAGTGCACTTTTCTTCTAATAAAATACAATAAGGAAGATGTTCAAATAGAAAATCTACCCTAACTTGCACAAGGCCAGGAAAAAAAGAACTCCCCTGCGTTTTGATATTTCATGTGATCATTCTTTAGATAAAACACATGTTCCCTTGTAGACCTGGAAAGTGTGAACAAGTCTCCAAATGAGGACAAGGTCCTTTTGTTTGTAAAGTGTGAGCAATATGATTGGTTCAGACCTCTTAGGTAAATGTGCACACGGTGTCACAAGATTCTAACATTTCTGCTCTGTTCTTGAGCTCCATCTTGTACAACAGATGTATTCTGGAAGGAAAGATTAACAGAAGAAAGAAGCCGCCATGGAACAAACTATGCCATTGAGCTGCAGTTATTGGGAGTTTGAAAAAAGAATAATTTGAGGAAAAAGGTAAAACTCAGTTTGTTTTTAGTTTTATTTTCTTTGTGATTTTCAGTTTACTTTTTGGTCTTAGCTGTGATATTAGTCTAAATTTATTTCCTTTTAAAACTTTTATTGGCTTTTATTCATGTGTAGGTATGTGTCCGTAGGTGCATCACATGTATGTAGGCGCTCTCAGTGGCCCTCAGACGCCAAGGCTGAGCTGGACCTGTGGAATTGGACCTACAGGCAGCTGTGTCGCCGATGTGAGTGCTGGGAAGTAACCAGGGTCCTTTGCAAGAACAGCAAGTGTTCCTAACTGCATTTTATTTCTTTTTTAATATTTATTATGCATACAATGTTCTGCCTGCATGTATCCCTGCAGGCCAGAAGTTGACACCAGATCTCATTACAGGTGGTTGTGAGGCACCAGGTGGTGGCTGGGAGTTGAACTCGGGACCTCTGGAAGAACAACCAGTGCTCTTAACCACTGAGCCATCTCTCCAGCCCCTGCAATTTATTTCTTATCATGCTAAAATACATTAGGCAATTTGGGTACTTACTCACCCATGCTATAAATCTTTAAAATGCTTGATGAATAGACCAACAAGTCAATATGAACATGACTTCTGTCACAGATCAATCAACAGAGATAAAATCTTGGCAAACAGAGTATGGTGATACAACAGAACGTATCTCTGCAACTTCATTGAAAAGCAGTAATAAGAATGAATGAAATTTTTACAATGGTTGATTCCAAGGACTCGAAGAATGGTAGGGGAATGAGTATTGACACTCAGATTCTACAGATTTCTTCTTCAAAGAGGAGCGTATTATCTTTACAATTCAGGCAAACTTTCAAAGTCATTTTTAAGTATCATTGTTTAACCAAACAGCACTAGCAGCCCATGAAATAAAGGAATGAGATGCCAAATTTTTTGACACATGATAGGTGATAAACATATAGATTATGTGACATTTATAGTGCTTTGCAATAAGTTTAATAGCTTGAAATATTCATCGCAAATGTTTGCCATGCTTTTTCTGGTTCCCCCAACTTTGTAATTCTTGTATAAATTCTCCTCACAATCACTAGCTTTATGAAACTACATCCTCTTGTTCACAAACCATATCATTAGAGAACTCTAATAAAAAAAAAAGATAGCCTACCATGACATGTGTGTGTGCACAGGCGTGTGTGCATGCGTGCACGTGTGTGTGTGTTTCAGGTTAATTGCCAATATTTAAGAATTCCGGGTTCTTTCAACAGAGGGCCGAGTCACATGACAAGTGGGTCACATGCACGTCCCTGAGAGCCCTGACCATACCTTGTTCCCTACTAACAGGCCTTGGGTGTGGGTACCATCAGAATTCCTGGTGCACTGTTTTTTCTTTGTAATATACTGGAAAGTAACTTATTACCTGCACAAAGGGTAAAGGTTATTGAATATCACGCCTGTTGAGTTTGTTACTAGGAGCTGAGGGACAGGTAGGGGAAAATGGAGGCATGGAAGTTGGACTATTTGTTTGAAAATAAACTGAAATAAAATGGATTAGAAAGAGTATTCCATTTCCCCCCCCCCCCTTATTTTTGGAATCTAAAGGGATGGAAAAAAGGGAAGACTAAGTAGATGAGCAAGGATCAGAGAAGAGGAAGGGGAGGCAGAAAACCGGGTATTGGTGGATAGGACCCTGCTATGCATACACCTGAAATCATCACAACAAACCGGATTGTTTTATACAAGTAATGTAAATTAACAAAAGACAGGAAAAGCGAGGGCTTCTTCACTGTGCTTGAGATAAAACTAAACGAATTTGAGCCAAAGAAAGAGCTTAAAAAGTCTACAGAGGATGGAAAACACATGAAAAAAAAAAAACATAATGAATGTGTTTTCAAGTGGATACAAAATGGGAAGTATTTCTAAAGTATAATTGCATACAAAATAAAAGAATATTTTCCTACTTTGAATTCACTGTGCTGTACTGTCCCACTGACCCTGAAGGATTTGGAGCTATTTCTCTTTGGGGGAGCACAACTGAAGTCAGGGTCCCTTTCTCTTCCCAGTTGTCCAACCCTGACTTAATTCTAAACCCTCAGGCAGTAAACAGCAAAAACTCTCAAGGATCACAGTCGAATTTCCCTTCATTTTCCTCCTCTTCCAGCTCAGCACAGGCCCGTGGCCGTAAAATTTCTGTTAACCCACAACTCCACGCTCCTTCCTCCTCCCCCGGGGCCTCTCCTTGTGGGTCCAGCATTTGGCAACGTGCCCATATCAAGAGCCTGAATCTTTTCCGGCTCAGATGTTTCGATCCATTGCACCACGTCACAGCCCTTCAGTTATGGCTGCAAACTCTCAGGGCAGGTATCTAACCCCAGCTTGACCTCTGTGGGAAGGAGGAGAGGACCCGGGCAAGACTGCAGTCAAGCCCAGCTTAGCTGGCGTCTGCTGTCTGTGAAAACACCCAGATCTGTAGCTCTAGGGTGATGCTGGAAGCTCACCTTAGGGGTAAGGAGATCTTTATTCTCTATGACTTCTAAACTTGCATTCACCAGACCTGATCACAGCTTGGGGCCTAGATCACATCTTCAGTAAAGGATTGCTGAATGTGTTTCTGATTGTGGTCCTACTCCCAGAGATCAGACATCTCCTGCGTTCCTGGGGTCCAATCTCTTGAAAAGCCACCATCCTCGACGGCTCCATATGGCCGCACTTGCCCGGTCAGGGAAGTACCGGGATAGTTAGAGCTGGTTTTCTAATATTACCACCAAGTTACAGGAGGGAAAGTAAAACCTCAGAACTCGCTATGACTGATTCAAAGTCAAAGAATGTGCACAGTGTAGCCGGGCGGTGGTGGCACGCGCCTTTAATCCCAGCACTCGGGAGGCAGAGACAGGCGGATCTCTGGAGTTCGAGGCCAGCCTGGTCTACAAGAGCTAGTTCCAGGACAGGAACCAAAAGCTACGGAGAAACCCTGTCTTGAAAAATCAAAAAAAAAAAAAAAAAAAAAAAAAAAGAATGTGCACAGTGCTTTGGGCTTCCTGCACTCTTATCCAGGATACCATAAACTAATAACGCGGGGACAAAAAACTGGGACCCTTTATAGAGAAAAACACATAGCTCACCAACTCCAGCCGTACAGGGAGGGAACCAGCATAGGACCTAACTAGTCCCTCTGAATGTGCGTGATAGTTGTATGGCTGGGGCAGACTGTGGGGCCACTTCCTACTGCTTGTATTGGTTTTTTGGGAACCCATTCTCTTTTTGGATGGATACGAGGGCCATGAACCTTCCCCGAAGCAATGTGCCTTACCCCCTCTGAGGAGTGGATGGGGATGGAATAGGGGGGAAGGAGGAGGGGATGGAAGGAGAGGAAGGAGTGGGAACTGGGGTTGGTATGTAAAATGAAAAAAGATAGTTTTCTTTTTTAAAAAGATAAATAAATAAATAAATAAATAAATAGGTCATATTATCCAATACAGATGTCCTATAATAAAAACAACTTAAATAATTAGCCCCAGGAATCAGCACATGGGGCTACATGAAGTTAAAAGTTTCTACACAGCCAAAGAAGTTATCAGCAGGGTGAACGACAGAAGAACCAATCACACTTCAGACAGGGAGCTGACATCCAGAGTTTACAAAGACTTGCAAACATTAACCACAAAACCTCTAAACTGCTGACTGAGGAATGGGCTACCAAATAATGCCCCCCACAAAGAAGAAACATCAATTGCTAAGAAGGATTTCAAACTGTGTTCAACATCCCCCGTCATCAGGGAAGTGAAGATTATATATACCCTGTGATGGCGCCTCACCCATCAGGACGGCCTTCAGATAGCAAACGCTGACAAAAGGATGTGGAGGGAAGGAACCCTTATTCACTGATGGTAGGAGTAGAAACTAAAATAGCCATTCTATATGTTATGATGGAGCCAGAACTGCCATGGGAGCAGTTCTATATCCTACCATAGATAGCTGTGCATGGCAATTCATTACCGCTCTCTCCACAACAGCGAAGAAGAGAAATAATCTATGTGTCCATGGGTAGATGAGTGGAGAGCGAAAATGTGGCATATCTACGCAACAGAATCCTCTCTACATAAAGATGGGAAAATTTGAAAATTTCAGGGGAGAAAATGGATCTGAAAAATTAAAGTGAACCAAACTCAGAAAGACAATGAACTATTCTGTGTCATAGGCTGGTCCTAGCTGCTCGTGTCCATGTCTTTGTCAGTCTAGACATGAGTAAAACTTACAAAGTAGGAAGCCAAGGCACAGTCAGGAGGTGAGGAAGGACAAGAAATGGTCAAAAGGACATGAAGGCGCAAGGGAAGAGGTCAGTGGTAAGAGAGAGAGAGGAGAGAAGAAACTGACTATGACACACATTGTTCCAAAGGCCATAATGACACCAAATGCCTTATATGCTAGTTTTTGAAATAAGTAAAAAATAATAATAATCATTGGAGAACCCAACTCAGTAAAGAGAAATTAAGATTTTCAAAACATTTTATATAGAAACGTTTTATGAAGATTTTACAACATAGTAAATCATGTCATACTGTAGAAAGAGGAAGAGAAGATTAAACTCAACAACAAAGTGCTCGAAGCAACGTATTGCAGTCTCCATGAAAGTGCATAGAAAGTTAGGCAATGTCCCAGGTCGGCACTGGCAGGTTATACAATAACTTGCAAAACAGTTTTAAAAATATATACAAACAGTTTTTCCTTTTACTCTGCTCGGAGGTACTGACAGGGGGAACCTTTGTGGCCGGCTTTGCTCTAGATATAATGCAGAGGTAACCAACGCCTAAGCCCAAATCAATCAAAGTAAAATGTTGTAGGGGCTCTCAGCCAATGACCCCCAGGTCTTTCTTTCCAAGAGTGGCCGCTCTTCTCCAGGCCGCTTACAGGGCTGGAGGGCAGCTAGCCCGTGTACTAAGACAATGACCACCGACAACAATGGTGACTCTGGTTCCATAGGGCCTCAGCCCTTAGGTGTAGTGCTTAACCGTCAGCGGCTACAGCCACAGGGATAACCTACTTTACGACCTCCCGCACTGCCCCAGGAGTCTACAACTTTGGTTGTGCGCACCTACGGCTTTTGAGAGTCACTTTGGGAAGAGCCACAGGCGTGTTACTGGAATATTTTGCCCGACCTGATAGTCGAAACGCAAAGGTTAAGCCATAATCCTTTTTTTTGAACAATGCTGGTTATGTATTTCAATCTCCACATACAACAAATTCCTTAAGTTCAACAGTCTTTAGAAGGGTAATACTGGTTATCAGACTACAATCTTCATACATGGAGAAAAACCTGATTCTGATTCTATAACATACCTGAGAATGATATGATTGATCTAAAAAAAAAAAAAAAAAAAAAAAAGGAAGAGGGCCAGACTTTTCCAAGAGTGAGTCTTGGGGAGAATTGATTTATCTGAATTCTAGCAGATATAATATAAATACCTGCTAAGGAGTAACTTAACTCACCCGATAGCCAGCCACTCTTTGTAAAATTTCATATATTCCTAAGAGCAAAGGAACTCCGTTTTGCCATTAGACTCTCTCCATAGGTACACTAATATTTTCTTTCCCTCTTCCTTTTTTTCCCCCATGTCTAAATGTAAGGGAAAATAACCAGTCCACCTTGGCTGAGTTAGGTTAATTAGTGCTCTTAGCCCTTAAGGCACAGCGGTGGTAAAAGTCAGAGAAATACGCAGGCATTTATTGTAATTGTGCAGTACAGAATAAGCACACATGCTCTCCCTAATCTAGTAACAGGGGCCAGAGCTAAACGACTTTACACAACAGAGGTGTTGGGCTGATTTTCATCGGTCACTTCCTTTTCATCGGGACCACACACAAAGAGCTGGTGGCCCAGAGTCTTCTGGGCAAATCGGAAATACATGAGATGGCCCATTGCCACGAAGGAGACGGAAATCAACACGAGCAAGCCAAAGGCTTCAGGATTAGGGGCCAGGATGACCATGATGAAATGCAGGAGGTCGAGAAGGTAGTTCATGGAGTTCTGCACGCCGTTGATAATGCCTCTTTCTGATTCAATCACATTTTCTTGCAGCAACTGTGTCACAGTTAGATCAAAGGACCAAAGGCCTATATGGTAAAAGAGATTGTAAAAGATTAAATTTTAGTGTATAATTTAGCTTATAGTTATATAGCTTATATTATGCAGGTGTGTTAATATATGCAAAATACATTGGAGCTCTCGATTCTTTGAATTGCCCATAGATAGAAAATAGTCATCACACTTTTACTTATATAATTTATCAGTATACATTGGATTATTAATGCCTTTAAGAAATTATTCTTACAGCCACCGTACCCAATAAAGCTAAGCTACAAGCATCGCAGTCCCATTTTTCTGCGGTTATTCAGACGACAAAAGTAAAATGGCATCAGGAAGCAGAGCCTATGAATTCTGGCAGGTCTAAAGTTTAAAGTAATCTAATGTGCGGCCATGGCTAAAGAACACGGAAACTTTAACCCACTCTGCCATTGCTGCCTGAGTATCACAGGGCTCCCAATAAAGCTGTCTTGCCTGAGTATTAATGTCTCTGATAAATGCATGAATTGCTCTGTATCACAAGATAAATATGGGTTCGTTTCAAGAAGAAATGGATTCAGAGGCCACACACCAGGACTCCATTAATGATTACTTAAATTGGGCTCTGTAGGATGCCTTGACATTGTGCTTCCGGCCAGAGGTATAAAACAAATTTGTGTGGCAAAGTATGTAATGTAGAAAATGCCTGTCAGCTAGAGGGGACTTGTTTGTGAAGGGTGTTTCTTACAACCATGATGCCTTCAAAAGAGTAACAATTTAAGGCACTTCCCTAGCACAAGAAGGCCCTGGGTTTGATCCCCAGTAACACACAAGAGAGAGAGAAAGAGAGAGAGAGATTGAATATTTAATCCTCAAAAATATTCATTTAAGGATGTACCTCAGAATTAGAGTTCTCACTTAACATGCATAAGGTCCCAAAACACACACACAATTCAGAAAAAGAAATCCTAAATGTTTTCTATACCTATACACATATAGTTTAAAATATTAAGTAAAATTTCATGTTTATTGAGTAGATCCTATATATAAACTGTGACTTTTGCTTAAATTAACATGCGTGATTTCAGATAATTTACTGTTGAATTCTCTTCGCTATCACTCCCAGATGATCTAACTTTTTTAATATAGAGAAAGAGAGTTCTTACCAATTCTAGCAGCAATGACGCCCGCGAAGAGCAGGCTGACGGAGATCATGGGCTCAGACTTAGTATTAATCTCATGGACAGTATTAACAATATTGGACATGTTGGACATAGGCATATCAGTCGAAAAGCCGGTCTCGGGTATCTTGGTAGTTGGGGGCACTGGCTCTGCCTGCATAAACCTAGAACGGATATCTTCGAATGGAGAAACAGATAGGTCCAAGGGGCTTCCAGGCATGAACACGGAGATCACACACAAGATCAAACAGGAAAGCTGCGCCAGTCCTGAGAACAGACCAGTCCGAACAAGGCCGCATTTTCGGCGTAGCCAAGTGAAAGCCACGGTTCCCATTATTCCAGTTATTGCTGAGGCTCCCATCAAAACACTGAGGATGGAGCCGCTCAGTCCCTGAGTGTAGGCATACCCGGTAGTGATGCAGTCAAAGCCCAGGACTGTCATATAGAGAAAAGCCAGGCCCATGCCAGCCAGGAACACCGGCTGGTTGTAGTAGGAGACCCAACCATCCCGAAAGGTGCGGAAGGGCTCGGCCATCTGGGAGGCACACGTGGGCTCTTGCTCGGGTTCAAGTTCACGGATGTTGGAGTCTTTCTCGCCCATTAGGTGAGATTGCTCCAGAGATTTTGGCTCGGTATCTGTAAATAAGACACATCATTGGCTTGGGTTTCCTCGTTCTCCTCCCGCGTGAGTCTCCTTGACTACTACGTTGTAAATCGGCTTTCCTTATACTGGTAATTTCAGAATTACAGCCGTGCAATAGGTCCCAAGTAACAGTTCTGGGGTAAAAATAAATACCATTGGTCTCTTTTTTAAACCTCTCTTTCTTTCAGAGATTATGCTCTCACTGAAGCGAATAGCAGGAAAACTTATCAGATAAAGTAGAAAAATTATGTGGGGAAGTACACTATCTTCTTTTAAAACCTTAATAAGATTTCTTTTACCAGAAAACCAGCTTCCACTTCTCCGGGGAAAATCCTGCCTCTATCTCCCCCCCTGCTCCACCCCCCACTATCCTCTAAATGGCTACTTTACTCCCCTCAGGAATGCTAGAAAATGCCCACATTCCCTGTCTTCCCATTTCTATGACTCAGTTTCCCAGGCATCCTCAATCAGTTGCTCCTCTGTGCCCACTACCCACAAGAAGAAAAGCAGCCAGAAACCTACCCCAAGTCGTTTTATAGCCAACCCACAGTCCTTTCCAGAATCAAAAGATGACAGCCAACTCATCCAGACCCTCCCTGAAAAGATGGTCTGAAATCCAAACTAGCATCCGGTCTTCAGCAAACTCCCAAGGGCTGAACTTAGAACCGAGAGCTGGTGGTTTGGCCAGTTACCTTTGGGTGCGTTCAGTTGCTTCAGTTCTGCCTCTTCTACCTTGGGAACAGCTTTCACAGCCAGAGCAGGGGTCTTCTGATACACCTTCCAGAGCAAGAAGTACTCCACACACATGGACACCAGATTCCAGCCCGAAATGAAACCACAGCCAATGACCGGGGAACCGAACGTCATGATCTGGCCCACGGCCATGGGGGCCAGGATGTTGGTTAGCTGGTCGATCCTTCTGATGGTGGCATTCATATCTACAGAGGCAAGAGGCAGGTGAGTGAGAGTTCAAACCTATCAAAGATAGCCTGATCATTTATATCACAGAAAGCGAAAAGTCAAGGGGACAGATCCCTGGAAGGCCAGTTTCTAAAGGCATCCTGTGACCAAAACATTCGCTGTAACAGTCCCTGTTTTCATGAAGCTAACACTCCTCTAGGAAAAGCCAGTCAACCAACCAACAATATATACTATGCATGATATATTACAGATGTGTGTAGAAATATATATCTACAAATGCTGCAAAGAAACATCTGGCATGTAAACTGTGAAACACATACAATGTTTATGTTAAAGCAGTGGTCCTCAGCCTTCCTAATGCTGTAACCCTTTGGCACAGTTCCTCATGCCATGGTGACCCTCAGCCATAAAATTATTTCATTGCTACTTATTAACTATAACTTTGCTACTGTTGGGAATTGTAATGTAAATATCTCATATGCAACCCCCAAAGGGGTCACGACCCACAGGTTGAGAACCACTACTTTAAAGGCAGATTCATGATGCGCTGGTAATAGATTATGGCTGACAGAGTCTAAGAAAGAAGTGTCATCGATGGTTCTAAGGAGTGTTGCTATTTTTATTTTTCTTGTGTTACTAAGTACTGAGAAGCAGATAACTTTGGAATAATCAGGTTTTGCATAAAAGCACTAGAATTGGATTTTGGAAATGCTGACTTTGATAAGGCTCTTTGGAGACCGATAAAGGAGGCTGAAGATTCAGAAAGAGATATGAGCCGACTTCAGAAGTTTTTAAAATAATGATATAAGATTGAATCTCAAGGGTGTGTGAAGAGCACAGACCTGGTTCTAAACTGTTGGGAATGCCAAAATTTAGAGGTCAAAAACATGAGTAGGAATGAACACAGTGATTAAAAAAAAACAAGAATACCATGTCCTAGAAATGAAACGGGGACAGTGCTTCAAAGTGGAGGAAAACCGCCTGCGCCCAGTGCTTATGGTGACACCCGAGAAACAGAGAATAAGAGGGGCACTTGGCGGTGGCACTCAGACGTTAAGACTAAGAGGGGGCACTCAATGGGCCCTCTGAGAACCAGTGGACACCTCAAAGACAACAGAGCAGGAGGAGCCCACAAGAGGTGCCAACTCCAGGAAACACTGTTTTCTTATCTTTCCAATAGGTGCCCCTTCAGGGCATAATGTGAATGCTGCCCCCCCCCCCAAATGCTGCGGAGTAAACCACAGAGAAAGTTAGCAAGCGGAGAAAGTTAGCAAGCATGAGGAAGGTGGCGTGGTAGACGCTCCTGCAGGATGTAGGAGAAAATGCAGAGCCGTCCTTCAGGATGGAGGGAAAGAGGCTGAACGCAGAGCCGGGCTCGTTCCTCTGACGGCAGGAAAAGAGCAGCTCCTTGCTCACGGGAACACTGAGCTAAGTCATGTCTTTTCTCCAGTCTTGCTCTACTGTGAAAGTTGGCTTTAAAGGAGGTTACTGAGTTAGCCCAACAACAGGAGAGAGAGCCAAGTGAGCCAAGGCTTTCCCTGGGAGGCAACCATGGCATCATGACTGACCTTGGAATTTAAACAGCGTAAGAGAGGGAGAACGGAAAGGGTCCTGGGTGGTAAGAAGGCGATAGATTCTGTAGTTCGTACATGGCAGCCAGCATGCAAGGGTTGTTTGGAAGTGAAGGATGGAGCAGGGGAGATGGAGAGTGGCGGGTGAAGACGCAGACAGAGTGAGCTTATGAGAGGAAGATTTCACCATCATAACAGGGTTTTCTAAAGTTGGTTCCTGGATGTAAAAGTGTCAAAAATGAAGGAAGGGCAGCTAAGGCAATGATCCACTTTGCCGTGCCCTATAGCACGAAGGAGGGCGAAAACTCATGAGGCAGATCCTCGGCAATCATCTGGGTCAGCCAGGAAAAATCAATTCGTGACTAACGAGAATCCTTGGAAATGGCCTCTCTCCTTCCCCTCATTCCTTCGGCGTCGGTGGCTTTCTGATTAGTCCTAGGAGTGTACAAGGCACACACGATAACGGGAGAACTTTGATATTCATCACCTTTCACTTGAAAGGCAAAGGCAGCCGGCACCGACCTCAAAGGCAGCGGCCGCGGACATCCATCTTGCACAGGAGTGTGTCTTCCTTTGCACAGGCTCCCCTAACGTCTGCCTGCCCACTAACAGGCTTCCAGTGCCCAAGCCAATAGGGACACGAGGAACTGATCCAAGTGACTCAGCAATTTGAGTCCCCAAAAGAAATAACAGCTGCGTCTTAAAACCTCATTACGACAGGAAGTGTTTTAGCCGAACGTTTCCCTTTCCTAGATGATCAAGAACTGGGGGTTCACAGAGCTCCCGAGACCCCAGTTTCTATATTTTATAGAATACTTAGGAAGGCAATAGTAATGCTTTCTGTCAAGAAAAAGGTGGCATCGGGAAACAGCTTGTGTCTTTCTGGAGCAGAAGGAATTAAGTAGCCATTTTCAAGACCTAATTGTTTGGTTGGTGATAGCCTAGAAGAGACTCAGTCTTCTGAACGTTCACACGTATGCGCTCTGTGAATTTACATTTATTCGCACGTGAAGACTCAAATGAGGGTTTGCCTCATGCTGGTTTGATGGCTTTGGCTATAGCTATGGCGCAGAACATGGCATGACGCAATGTCTTTCCCTGTGACAAGTATATGATACCACACAGGAGAAGACGTGTTCAAAGGGGACGTGCTGGGCAATCAGGAGCCAGCAGGCTGCTCTGTCTAGAATGTGAAACCAACTTTTAAGCAATAGAGCTAAGGTATGAAACCTACGTGCCATACTTTGTCAAAGCAAACCACCAGATTTTCCTCCAGAATACTTAACCAGAAACCCCAAGAAGCTGTCACTACAGACTGCCCCCACAAAGGGGCAAGAGAGACGGATGGATTAGAAAGCTTGGGGAAGGAGGGCGCACAGTCTACATGGAAGAGAGAACGTCTTAATAAAAGATTGAACCTGAAAAATATCTGACTAGTTCCTAGATTCGTTAAGAGTACACATGTGAAAAACTATACTTTGTCTGGCCTCAATGATAGTTTTCAATTTTAGAACTCTCTGAAATCATGAATGCTGGAATAAAGAAACAAGAGCAGACAACAACCAGCCGCCAGCTCATAGTCTTATTCTTTATGTATGCACACGTACGTGTGTGCATGCACATGCACGCACGCATACGTGTGCACACACACAAGCACACACAAACACAGCCGACTCTCCTGCTTGGTTTTCTAACATCCTCATAGGAAGCCAAGGCAATGGACTCTACTTTTCTTCTTTTCTCTTCTATTTTTCTTTAGCCATGTCCCCCCCACCCACCGACTTTTCTGCTTAGAGCAGAAATGACACGCCAAAGCCCTGGTCAGACATCCGCTGACCCTCTGGATTAAGAAGTCTCTGTATTCTGTTTCGAAGCATGGATTTTAGTTACCATCCACTGGGGCTAAATATCATAGAAAAGAAAACTTGTGATCTATTAGCCTGGCTGTGGGGGTGGGGGCAAAAGGGCAGTAATTAAGACTGGACCACTTGACCAACAAGAAACCTTCCGTTTCCCTTTTTAAACTGAGGAAAGCCCACAAGGCTAGGAAACAGGCTGTCTTTTCTAGATTCTTCTACCATGAAATAACTCACAAAGAAGGAGAGGGGTCAGCTGAGAAATGGCCAGTCCTATTTTCAATTGTTCTGGAACATTCTCTCATAGATCCACAGAGTTAGGTTGTCTGTGTCTATGGATTTATTAGGACTACTTAAAGATTTTGAGAATTTCCCTGGAACAAGGCTTTTTGTTGTTGCTGCTGTTGCTTTTCTTTTCTTGCTTCTCTGTGTAACAGGCTCTGGCTGTCCTGGAACTCATTTTGCAGACCAGGTTGGCCTCAGACTCAAAGAGATCCACTTGCCTCTGCCTCCTAAATGCTGGTATGAAAGGCGTGTGCCACCACTACTTGGCCCTAATAAAGCTATTTTAAGGAGGAAAACAACTTTTAAAATTTTTTCTTTTTATTACTCATTAATGATGTGTATTGTGCAGGTAGATACATTAAGGGTAGGTGCCCACAGAGCCTAGAGGCATCAGATCCACTGAAGCTGGAGTTTCAGGTGATTGCCTAATGCTACTGGGAATAGAACTCGGGTCCTCCAGAAGAGAGGAATGGGCTCTTAAGGAGCAAGCCATCTCTCCAGTTCCCTAAAATAACCCTTTTTTTTTTTTTAACTCAATGGCCTTTATAGGGTCAAAATGAGTACAGTTAATAAATTCAGATAAGTGAAAGAAAAATAATTTAGAGGCCAAATATTTTTTCCAAATATGTTAGAAAAATACATTTGTGACCTATTTGCAAAACACACTCCTTCTTATCCCCTGAATTTTAAAACACAGACATATTTTACATGCTCAAAATAATGTTAAAAGGAGAAGGTTAACAAAAAAGGGGATAAAGTCTTATCTTCTCTTTCAGCAGAACAAAAAAGAAATGTGAAATTAGTATTTTTTTTTTATAAATAAAAAATGGAAGAAGAATGGAAGAGAATTTTCTGGAACACATTCACTGTTCTGTTCTCTTACAAAACCCCAGTGTATTTCCCTGGGTTGTAATACGGCTACCAGGAGGTAATGATTCAGACAAATTCTTTTTCTTCTAGAGCAGGGGTGTCCAACTTTGAAAATTAGAGTGTGGCATTGTCAGTCACCTACAAATACGTGGGGCCACATTCATAGCTATCTGAGGAGGCACACAGGCAGGTGGGACAAGCCTGTTCCTGGTCTCCCATAGACTTTGCTCCCTTTCAATTCCTGTTTCCTTCCCGCCTTCTTTTTATTTTTGAACCACCAGGTCTAGTCAAACGGAGCCACTTGCTAACCCCGGCACACAGTCTTCGCTTCTGCGTCCTCGAGTGGGCCGCTTTAGTCATCGAGCGTGGCTTTCCTGTCTGTCAGTACTGTTGGGCAATGCGCTTGTGATACTCATTATCTTAATGACCAGCAAAGTCGGTTCAGCTGATCGGGGTGACCTTCCTCTCTCACCTTGTGTAATTACCAATCCAGTTTAAACCTGCAGGTGCTGCGGTGAAGAAGGCGGATACCAGGTAAGCCAGGTGCCTTAGGAGCATTCGTGAGATAAGACATGTGTGTCTTGAAGACACTCTGGTCTTAAGCCTCTTGTCTGTGTTTCCAATAAACTAAGATTGCTTGTTAAGGAACACGTTCTGTCTTCTGTTTGAAAATATATTTTAAAAGTCTTACATTTTGTAGGATGAGAGATAATTAGTATTCAAAAGAAATTTTTTTGAAGTGAAAACTAACTTCAATAATCTCTGCTACAACTGTGTTATTTCCATTTTGGTAGAAAGAAACAAAGTATCAATGATACAATCCTTAAAGTGCGTGTAATATTTCCATATTTATGAGGGCAAAATACCACGTCAGATTGTCACCATGACAACTGAAATTGAGAAACAGCATAATTTAAAAAGAAAAAAAAAAAAACGAAAAGTTCAAATGAGATGTTCTACTTGCTAGATTTACAGAGAAGGCCACAATAGGAAGGATCCTAAAGTTAACTCCGGAGCACTTAGGTAAGTCACTGTACTGTCTGACCTCTGTAAGGGCAGCAATGCAAAACCCTGGTGCTTCCCGTGGAGAGTCCTTAAAGCCTTCCCAGACAACCAACGGGAAAAAGGCATCCCTTCCCACTTACGGCCACGGATTCATGGATTCCTTTAGTCGAAAGGGTCATCCCAGTTACCTGCTAATCTGCTTCTGTTTTCTCCTGCCACCACAACAATCCAGTCCCTTTGGATTGTGATGGCGGTAGCCGTGCTGGCCAGATTCGCGATGTTCGCGATAGTGATGATCATGATGTAGCAGGCAGTCTAAGGAATCAGAGCAAAAAACTTGAGTTAATATGGAAGCTTATCTGTTTTTTTTTTTTTATTTCAGTGTCATTCATAAAAAGTAACTTTACTTTCTGTACAAGGGGCAACTGAGTACCAGGAGTCAGAAATTAAAGGTCAGGGCATCCTTCAGATCTGTACCATTTATAGTTAATTCAAAAGTTATACAACAATCATTTATATGACAGTTGAATGTTTTTTTAAAACATCATCAAAGGAGAATCAAGAGAATTAAAATGACCTGTGGATCTAGAAATCAATATTAAAGGTTACAGTGAAAACCCACAAGGTACACTCCTAGTCTGAAAAGGGTTTACACCTTCACGGCTATTGGATGCTCTGTTCTCTCATCCAGAATCCTGGGGAGCTGAGGCACAGCTCAGTGGTGGAGTGTATGCTTAGTACTTATGAGATCCTGAGCTCCATCCTCAGGACCCAGGAAACAAAGAGCAAGAACCCCGTGGTAACTTACGAGGACCCATCCATGATACATCGTCAGAAGCTCATGTTTGTGTAAGAAAACCATCATGAGGATGATTCCACAGAGGATGACGGAGACGTTCTGCACCACCAGTGAAGTCTGGGCCACTGTCCGGAGCAAAAGCAAAATGTTCACTGCACCGGCATGGTTGAGCAGGATGCTGTCACTCACACAACTGCTGAGCTACGTGGATGCACACGCATAACTACTACAAGACCAAGAAACCCCGCCAAGAGTAAATTCTGCCTCAGCTAGGTCCTGTCCACAGACCTGAGAACCCTGCAAACAAAATAATGGACCCGTGGCTTTCTTCTATTAATTGAAGTCTTTCATGATAACTGTATATGTATCTTTTTTATTCTTAGAAAGTTTACTACTATAAACAGAACTGTTGTATGGATAAGATCCATCCTTCAACCCTCAACTGCTTAAGCTAAAATAAAAACATGTAGGAGGTTGGAGAAGAACTGAAGAGGAAGTGGACTCTGTAACCTCTCGCTTATGTGGCTTACGTGGCTTACATGGCTTACGTGGCTGGCTTGCTCTAATAAAATAATGAAAAATACACAACCATTTGCTCAGAACCCATACATAGTAGATTTCTTCTGATTTGTATTTTGTTGTCATTGCTATGAAATTCTGAGCTACGCCTTCCATCAGAGAAAATGCAAGGTCCTGTTAGAGAGAGAGACACTCCTTCATATAATGAGCAAGGTCAGGTAAGAACTCAGTAGCCATTTTCCCGCCACTCATAGGCAGATCATTAGGACAGGATATTAAATGGTTCTTATGCCTATGCCTGGTAAGTGTGGAGGATAACATCCACCTTCCTTCCCTTGTGGAATCACAATGATCTTCAAATAAAATATTTGTGAAAACATTGTGGAAAGTATAAGTTACAATTACAGATCTTGTCATCCAGAATGGGAAAATTTATCCTGGCTTGGAAGATCATATCAAAGACTTAACAAAACAGACTCCTCTCAGAAGGCAGCCTGAAACAAAACCCAACGCATGTATGCATGCATGCATATCTAAGGATTAAAAAACAACTCTCCACACACCAGAAGGAAGGCTACGTGAGCAGATGACGATAGCCATCTCAGGACAATAACGAAGGTACCATAAAGTCTCAGAGAGCAGAGGAAGAAATAGTGACTTCATCCTGTAAGGATCAGGGAAGAGTCACATGAAGGGTGGCTCGTGAGACGTGTAGACTGCAAACACAGGAGACTCCTATCATATACCACAGCCTTCTCCGTCCAACTTAGCACTTCCCGAACGCGTGATTGCAACACTCAACCACGTTAGGTTAAAGGATCCTGTGGAGAATATTCTTGTGGCTAGCTATCAAGAGAATTTGGTTTTCCCTAGTGTATAAAATTTTTTTTCTATATGCGCTCTTATCGACTTATACCCTCAAAAAAGGAAAATCTTCATATGAATCATTTTACGCCAAATCCCAGAACTCCGTAAGCCTGTCGACTCTTTATTTAGGAGCAATCACCCTGAGCTGAACAAAGCTAGCTATATCTTAAAGTTTTCCCTGTGTCTCTCTTCAGGCAGGCATGGACAGCTCTTTGCATTATTAACTGAGTTTCAAATAATTATCCACACACATCTTATATTCCTATAACCAAATTGCTTAGTTATTTCCAATCTCTTGTATATAAAACAGAATATATCTTGATGCCTTAGAATAAAAATCATTTTATCATGTGTACAATATAATACATGCATGATTTATTATAATTTCTATAACATAATTTCTTTTTTTTTTCCTTAAAAAAAGTGTAATTCAGCTGTCTGTTGTCCAGACATGGTTATTCTCCCTTGGGTTTGGTTGTCAAATTCCGCTACGCACACCTTTAAATGCACACCAGAGGACAGATGTTCAAGCTGTACCCAGGAACCTCACACTAGAGGGCCTCTAGCGCAACTCATGGTGAGGGGGGAAGCCAGAACTAAGCAAACTTTTAATGTTTAACGCGATTCCCAGAAAACTGGCTACCGGGTTAATTGTTAACCCCTGAAACCGACAAACTGCCAAAAGAAAGAAAAATCTATGAAGTCAACGCCCTGACACCCCAACTAATGCAGCTGCCTCAGGACCCTGAATCCAGATGTGGCCATCAGCCCCTATCCCTCAGCTCTGTCGCGCGAGTCTTTTCTCTGAGTCATGATTTATTCTCTCCAGTACAGAGGAAACACGGGCTGGTCCAAAGAACACAGGCTGAGTTACGTAATAGCACTCACCTTTCAGTCTGGCATTCTTGTCAACCCAGTCACCAATGATGGCGCCCATGACCAGAACGGAGCCTGCCACCACCAGCCCATAGACAGCTGTCAGAAGGAGGCTGTTTCCATAGAGCTCCACCAGAAACACGGATACGGCAAAATGCCACATCCGATCCCCCTGAAACAAGACAAGGAGGTTTGGTTGAAAGGTTTTGAGTTTGTAGCCCACTGTAGTCAAGAAGTCATTTTCTTATCAAAAAGATGCTTTCTGGCTACATCGGATGATTTTCCAAGCCAATAATTACAAATTGAAAATTGGCCTAATGTTAAAGATTCATTCCAGCACAATGGAAAAGTCAAGCTTCATTACTTATAATTTCTAAGCATTAATTTAACTTAAGGACTGACACAAGCCAGTTTTTCAATTTAGGAACTTGTAGGAATGGCCTCTGAGGCCTCTGATGGGTTTTCATTGCTATCTTTTTTTTTTAATGTGTTATTCCACGAGTAAATTTTTTCAAAGTTGTAAAATAACAGAACAAACAGAAGGGGGGGGGAATCAATCATGGAAACTCTGATCCCATAAGACCAAAGATGTTGAAATAAATATATAAGTAAACAGCTATTTTAATGTTTTAATAAAGATAAGTTTTGAAAAGATAGCTGGGTGTAGTGATGCACTCTTTTATTCCCAGCCCTCGGGAGGCAGAGGTGGGTGGGTTTCTGTGAGTTTGAGGCCAGCCTGGTCTACATAGTGAGTTCAAGGATGGCAAGAGCTACATTGTAGATTCTGTCATGAAACAAGCTGAGATGGAGAGGATTATATCTTTACATAGTTCCAGAACATATAAGGAATTTTGCTATTAGTTGGCATAAAATGTGGTACAAGTTTAACAGAAACTTTTTAATTAGTCAGATAGATTAATACATGAGCTATCTAGAAGAAACACTCTATAAGATTACAAGTCCCAGCCCGGACATTTTAGGTTAACATTGAGGAAAGACACCATTTCGTCAGAATCATCACTAAATTCCTTACATATTTGACCCTGTGTGGAAGAACTTCCACTCTGAGATCTTCCCAAAGTCTGGCAAAATCCTCATGATAAACTTCATATGTTGGAAGAAAATCATTTTACTGATAAGTCAAATGCTATTAAATTTTAACAAGACTAAAATAACCACTTTAAATATTCAAAATTTAAACTGATTCATGCTAACACAATAAACAAGTCGTTCTCAGCTAGGGAGAATTCTATTCTTAGGGGTCACTTGCTAATGTCTGTAGATGCTTTGGGGGTATCACAACCTCCCTGCCTGAAGGGAACTTGAGGTATGGAAATACTGCCGGCATCCCTCATTCCATCAGGAAGCATTTCCTGACCCCAATCATTAACACTGCAGAGGTAGGGAAATCTTTGTGCAAAGAATGATGCAATTTTCAATCATATTCCAAAACGAACACAAGATTTAGAGCTTGGAGAATGAGGTTGAAATTGCTCTGGCTATCCTAATTTCCAAAGACCTTCCAAGTATTAAGAAGTGGTAAACTGTGCTTACAAAAACCCCAAGAACGGGGCAACATCTAAGCAAACGCTGGCTAAATACTCAGCCCGCCCTTTCACGCATCCATTGTCTGCCTCCCCGCCACACGCTCCTCTCTACTTTGATATTTGTTTACGTGCCTTCCTACCCACGCTGGATCTGAGCATTAGTAACCACAGTCATCAATCCACTTAATAAACACCTCTAGACTGGTTTCCGATGCGTGCCCCACGCGACTGTGGCATCACAACTTCAGCGGGCTCCTTTTCATGGTGCCCGCATTCCAGTCTACAGAGACTGAGGCAAACCAGGCACAGGACAGGAGGTAGCAGAGGCTGTAACAAAAAGGAACGTAGCAGGTGGCACTCTACATTATGACAGAGGCCTCTGTGAGCAGAGAAGTAAGCCCCCTCTTTTTCACAGTTTCACATTGCTGCTTTTGCGGTGGCTGCTTGGAAGCCCTTACTGAATTGTGTTATAAACTCCTAAACGAAAGCTCCCACTTCTCAGCTGGTTTGTGCTCCGATGGCAGCATGAAATGTGTTATCCTGTCAGTAGAAATGAAGTCAGAAATGAAAAAAACACACAGATCACATAAGCCTAACCTCAGAGAACCTTCTGCCCAAAGACCCTATATTCAAGGTCTCGGGAATCACAGTTCAGTTGTGTTGGCAAGTGTGTGTGTGTGTGTGTGTGGTGTGTATTGGCGTGTGTGATGAGTGTGTTGACATGTGTGGTGTGTGTATTGGCGTGTGTGTGTATGTTGGCGTATATGTGTGTTGGTGTGCATGGGATGTGTGTGTATTGGCGCGCGTGTGTGTGTTGGCGTGTGTGTGTGGTGGTGTGATTTGGCATGTCTGTGTGTGTGGTGTGTTGACATGTGTGTGTTGGTGTGTTTGTGTGGTGTGTGTATTGGCATGTATGTATGTGGTGTGTGTGTGGTGTGTGCATGTGTGCCTGCATGTCTTAGCGTGTATGTTGGTGTGGGGGGGGGTGTCTGTGTGTCTGCACACAAGAGACAAAGCCCAGAAACAGAATTAACTACTTAGAGCATCTCCTTCTGTACCCTTTGCAGCGATGACTAAACACTAACCCTTCTGTGGCCCAGTTGTTGCTATAACATCTTTCTTTCTCCCGAGGACTCATCCATTTGCTCAATTGACAATAAGGTTAGAACAAGCATCTCCCACCTTTCTTTGGGAAATTGCTTTAAATTATCTTGACAAAGTCTTTCTCAATACAAAATACAAAATAATAATAATAATAATAAAACCCTGGGACACCCATAGCTCTTCTCATGTTTCTGACACCCAAAGGTCACATGAGCCTTGAAGTTAATCAGTGTTTAGAAAAGAGGTGCACTCATCTCCTGGAGGACTCCAGACCCTCACCCATCACTGGTCCCTTCGTGCTTAATATTACTGAATTAAACTGGAAGAACAGGCTATTGGCTTAGATTTATAAAGGGCTCTTCACTGTTTTTTTTTTCTTATGCCACCAGCTAAAACAAACTCAAGCCAATTCCACTTTGTTTATGAATGTATTTGCAGAGTCATCCCTGGGTAAGCATTCAGAACCCAGGAGTTAGCTTCTCTAGGAAGTTATCTGAGGCCAACAACCCAACCTAATACCCTCCCGAGGACAGAGGGCATAGATTTCTGTGTATGATTGCCCCCATTTATGGCTTATAGAGAAGTCAATTAAAAGAAATTAGTGCTTCAAACTAGACTCTGGAAACTCTTTGTTCTTGTTAATAAGGCACAGAATATGTTTAGAGTCATGGCTTCTAAGCAGTAAGAACAATTGTTTAAGGTTTCTAATAATCATCTGTTGAACGCATCCAGCCCTCTTTGGGGTGGGGGGGGGGCTTATAAAGGAATCCAGAGCAGAAATTCTGGAATTCTCCCAAAGCCACATAGGAAGCCAATGGGAGAATTGTGAAGCCATGGCTAATTTCACTGGGAGGTGGTTTTTAACCCAGCTTGTACTACCCACATATTAAGTAGCCACAGATAACATCTTTGAAGATTAGAATTTTTATCATTTAGATATTTGATCTTGGATTAGGTATACTTAAGCTAATCATACAATATTATTGTTACCCTGATAGGCCAATATTTGTTAGCATATCATTATATTCTATTTTCATGATGCTGCATGCTGGAACCAGACTTTAACAAAAGGAAAGAGTTAATTTTCTTTTCTTATTCCTCTTCTTCTTCTTTAAAAGTTTATTTATTTTTATTTTACATACATTGGTGTTTTGCCTGCACGTATGTCTGTAAAGGTGCCCGATCCCATGAAATTGGAGCTACTGGCAGCTGTGAGCCGCCATGTGGGTGCTAGGAATTGAACCCTGGTCCTCTGGAAACGCAGTCAGTGCTCTTAACCACTGGGCCATCTCTCCAGACCTCAGAAAAAGTTTCTTAAACGTGGGAAAAGAAAGAAGACTCACGAGATAACCCTTCCAGTTTGGGAGGAGGGGGTAATAGAATTTGCCAACCCTAATAATTATGCAAGTTTTCCTGTCCTTGTCAATCTTATTGTGGACAGTTTCACTCTGTAAAATATTAGCATTTCACCATTAAGAAACATTTAGCAATAATCATGGGAACTGTCTTCAAAAAAAAATTCTGCTGAAACATGTGTCTAAGAACAATTTCGCTTAATACAACTGTCTCCACAGAAAGTAAACAGAGCTTGCGCAATCGTGCGCGAAGAGTCATTGCAGCCTCACTTACCCAAGTGGAGAGAGCGTGGCCAAGGTAGAGAAGGAATTTTGCCGAGGTCAGGTAGTTTGCTAAGGATCCTACAAAGGCCCAGAGAGAGTAAATGAAAACCATGTTTCGCCATACCCCTGCACTCAGGTTAGAGTTTGCTTTGGGTCATACGTATGTGTGGTGTTTAAGCAGGTCACCTACAGTTTGATGAATTCGGTTTACTTCATGCCAACCCCTGAGGTCCAGCGTGACCTCTTGGCCAATAACCGCCCGACTCCATGCACCGTGAAGAAACTTCTGTTTCAACATTCTTCAGCTTTGGTGAGGTTTGTTTATCAGGGCAAGGAATTCCACACTGCCCAGCGTACTCTATCTATCCTTGCCGATCTGCAAGCTCTTTTTAACCAAACTTTGAATTTACATTCTTCGGAGCCTCCATCCAAACAGAAGTCAACCCTCACGGAACTGCGTCCCCCACCCCCGCCACCTGCAATCCCACCTCTTGATGCATTAGGATTATACAACTCACCACAGCATCCTTCCTGGCCGCTTTGATCTCTTGCCTTGGTCATGGCACCAGGCGCTCTCCCCTTGCTTGTTCTGGTGTTGGTTGCTGTAGCTGCTCTTGCCCAGGGGCTTGTTCACGGGAGTGCGAGGAACCGGAGATAGCACCGCTAAAAGCACAACAGCCTTGTGCCGCGAGACCCCAAAGGACAACTAGGACAAAGATCAACAGCAAAGCTGCCACCGGGGTCTCTCTCTGTCTCCTTTCCAAACTTAGCCAACACTGTAGCTGAAGTTGGAAAGCTAAAGCCTTATGGAAGCGGGTTGGAGGATCCACCGGCCGCCGGAGACCCTGAGCCTGCTCCCGCCGCCGCCACCGCCACCGCCGCGGCCGCGCCGTGGGCCGGGCCACCACTTATAGGCAGCCGGGGGCGGAGCTCGCGAGCGCGGGGGACGCCCCTCCCAGCAGGACTGGGCGAGCAGCGCTTCGGGCCTCCCGGTGCTCGCTGCTCTGCCAGGAGTCACCCGGAGGGCGCGAACAACCGGCGCCTTGGCAGGGCCACCGCAGAAGAAACCCGAGAAGGGATCGGGTGTCCCGCATCGTGGCAGGGAGACCGTGCGTGGAACCCGAGGGGACAACCGTGGAGACGTTTCGTACAAAGGGCCGATTGGCAGGTGCCAGAGCGTTGCGCTATGCTCTGACCTCCCGATCGCCAGACAGTCCCCAGGCAAAGCTCAGCGGGAGCTGGAGAGGAATAAAGGAGCCTCCCACCCCAGCTACATTTTGGAATGCCGGTAGCTAAGTAAATACAAGTCCCGTCGCAGAGGCAGCCTTCCTGGCCTCCATGTCCGGCCTCCCTGCGACCCAGAATGTCTTCCTTCCCCAGACTGTAGAGAGGGGACTCAAAAGCAGTGGAATCAAAGTGCAGGAAGAGGACTCGGAGATCAGAGAGCAACCCTCCACAGCCCAGTCAGGGACCACAGGCCTCCCAGCCCAGACTTGTGTCCTGCAGGCGCAGCCAGGAGACAGCTCCCTTCAGGGTCCTTTCCCTCTGGGCTCTAAGCCCGCCACACCTGCCTCCTTTGCTCCTCTCCAGGTCCCAGAATCAGACAGGAGGTTACCAGGAATACCGGTTGTCCCGGTTGGGACCCTGGGTCTGACCCAGTCTGATTAAAGCCACTTGGTAGACTCCAGAAGAAATGGGTTAAATATAACTACAGAAAAATGCACCAGGTGTAAGCCTCTAGTGACCTCAGCTTCATCCCCAGGTCACGCCAGGCTGCCACTTACCTTACCGTTGTCAATCTCGTCAACTCTTCCAGAGTAATCCTCAACATTGAAACCCCAGCCAGCTTGCACCCTTGGAGCGCGGGCCTAATGACACCTGCTAATGAGGAGAGCCACTCAGGAGCACGGGCCTTGTATCTGGACTCTCTATCAGAAGCCCCAAAGGTCTTTGCGGGCGGGGTGCTTCTGGATTCGTTGGGATGAGGGCTGCAGAGCAGAGATAGGGGACTCACCGTTTACTGCTCTCAATAGCTTCTCCACCTTTGCAAAAAAACGCTCTCTAGAAGTGGTGTGGCTATGTCTGCTGAACCTGTACAATGGGGTGGCGTATCCCAAACGCCTTTTGAAGGAAAGCTAAGGTATGTTTACATGGGGTACTCAGGAAGGGGGCATCTAACAAACTGAGAATTTCCTAATTTTTTGAATTTTATTGACCCTCAAGCAAAACACAAACTCTCCTGATTCCTTGCTCATATGTCACCGTGTGCCAATAACAAGAACTTCTGTGTTCTTTACATTAATTGCTGTGTGCCTTAAGGATGGGTGTTGAGCTGTCCCCAATCTCCAGGTGTCTTAACTTTGAGACCGTGAAGATTATTTACTGCAGACTCAGAGAAACAGCTGAGTTGCTGTGTGCCTTGAAGTGTGACATGGAACTTCTGTTCCCCTTGTCACCAAGGAGTCCCCAGAAACCAAAACCAGGGGAGTGGAGCAGACCAGATGGGAGCCGACCACGAAGCAGGAAGGAAAAAAAACAAGCAGCGTCTGTAGACAGTGTGATATCTGAGCGTTGGCCAGGGTTCCTAAATCCTGGCCAAGTCGTTGAGAATGAGGACTTGGAGTGTGTTGTTGAAGCTCACAACGTGGAAAGAGTTAAAACAGAAACTGGAATTAAAAATGCCCAAAACACTTGTGAGGCACAAAGCCACCGAGTTTCCTGGCCTTGACCTTCCTGATAACAAGGCTACAGTCACGAGACCTCACCGACTCTTTCTTCTTCCAAAGAAACATTTGACTGCTCCAAAGTAAAATTTCATCCAAAATGAGTTTTTTTTCTCTCAGAACAGAATACATAACTTTCTTGTCAACTTAATCATAACTCAAGGAGTCATGCATGTTTTAAATCAGTTTCCAAAAAAAAAAAAAAAAACAGGTACCCAAGAGGCATTTCTCAACTCGTTTTCAACATTTTGTTTATGAGAGGGAATCTGAGTTACTCATACCAGCTTTGAACTCACAATGCCCCTGCCTCAGCCTCTCTAGTCATGGAATGACAGGCATGTGTCACCACTGAGCTATTCATAGCTTGTCTGTTCCGAAGGCAACTTTTTAAATGTGCTATCCAGAATAAAATGTACTCTTATTGGAAGCTGTTAACAAACATTTATGGTTGGGAAGTAAAAGGGGTTTTTACTCTTCTATTTCCAAGTTGTGTCTTGACTTACCTCCAGGGCCCTCGGTCACCTCTGCTGATTCGGATGCCATCCAGAATGAAGACAGCCCAGGGAAGGGTTACCACACTCCACTGCCCTGAAGACAGATGAGAAGGAAAAACCACCGTGGGGTTATCACAGCTATTACAGGAAGGCCTCAGATCTGAGGCCGCAGCTCCCGCTGGATGCAGAGCTTTCCCTGTAAAGCCGAGTTCCTGCCCAAGTGCCTGCCTCATTATTGGCATTTCTGTCACTTTAAAACGGAGCGGACTCTTGATAAGTTCAAGTTCAGGCTTCTCCTTCGAGTCATAGGCCATTAACTGATAATGAGTGTGTGCTCACAGGTCTTCATTTCGGTGGAGTGTCCTGAAGAGATACAATCTTGACAAAATTTCCGTGAATGCCTTCTGACCTCCCTGCAGACGATTCTAAATTATATGTATAAATATATGGCAAATCCATAAATATAAAGTAATAGTTGACTTCAGGGCTGTGGGTGTCTTTTTGAGATGATGAAAGTCTTGAGAGTGGTGTGACACCATGAAAAAGTGGCCAAGTTATCAACAGTGGCAAAATTGTGCATTTTAGAATGATATAAATGGTGACTTTTACCTCATGTATCCTAAAAGAAAAGACTGCCATATTCCCGTATTAGTGTGGATTGGGGTTAATGTAGGTCAGCTATTCAGAAAGAAGAGACTAGAAATCCAATCTTGCCCATCATCGGGGAAACTAAAGCAGATAACCATGCTAATTGTTTAATTGTCTCCATATATAGCCAGAAAACAAATATGAATTTCACTGAATAAACATTTTGGCCTCTCGGCCTTTTTCCATAGTCCTTCCTTCTGCTCTTTAACCAAACTGTTACAGGACAAAGTTCATGTCATTGTTTGTTTTCAGCTAAAGCCAAGGGAGGATGCTGACTGACCACAATCCTGGACACAGCTCTCGGCCATGCCTTCCTAAGGCTCTCCAAAAAGAAACTCAGATCTCTGCTACATGCCCAGCTTCGTTTGGTTTGCTGCCCTTTTCTGTTTCTCGGTGGCTTGCAGCCCTCACAGAAGAGAGCATGAAAATCTCAGATCTCTTTGGGGGCGGGGGGGGGGACTTCATCCATCCCAAGAGTTCTCAGTGTGCACACCTACCCAAGTCACCTGCCTCAGATGCTGCAGACGGCGTGCCTGATTCTAAGAAACACCTTGGAGCTAATTCCTTCTAAGCTGGTTGTGAATTTCTAGTCGAGACGTTTGCATTCTGGGCTAAAGGTAAAAATGTTCCATTTAGGACCCAGTTCCCAGGCCCGGCGCAGGAGTGACCACCTGACGTGTGTCCCCAAGGCCTTCCCTGGAATGGGCACTGCGCCTGCTCTTTATCTTGTTTTGTTTTATTTCTAAAAATACTACTTTTATACTGTTGATTTTCGTTTTATCAAGTCTCAGAAAATGACTAATTATCATTACACGTCATCAAGGAGTGCACCGGGCTCAAGATAATCCCTGGGCAATTCCCTGATCCCAGGTCCTTGAGTTGTGCTTACGGAGACGTTAGTGTGGTTAAAGACCTTTAAGGAGAAAACAAGAAGTCTTTTACACAGGATCTGGACAAAGCCCTCTCGTCCCACACAATTTGAAATCACTGGCGAAATTATCGCAACATTTCCAAAGCAGCCTCTCCCAGGAATGCCCATCAGAGACATCTCATTAGTGTTATCTGCCAGGGGCAGCACACATGACCACAGCCATCTTACCTTAGAGCAGGACACGAGTGGCAGGTAGGAGACAAGGTTCTTATCAGATATTACTATCTCGGTTCCTCTCCACAACACCTGGTGAGGTAATGCGGTTCTTAGCCCAGGTGCAAAGAGGAGATGCACTACTCCCTCAAGGTCAGTCAGCTAAAGGACCGAAAGTAGCTGACACCAGGCCCGTGCTCTCTCCTCCCTCGCTCTGCCTCTCACCGACTCACAAGTGTGGCATGAAACAGGTCAGGTAAATAAGTGTGAATGAGTCAATCAAGCGAAGACGAAAAGTACCAGAAAATCAGGCAGCAAACGGTCTTAAAGGGATCGCTTTGTCTTATCCCAGCAGCTTTTTTTTTTCTTTCATTATGATTTTATACCCTCCCTCAACTGGTAAAGCTATTCCCTTTAAGACCCTTTGTTACCTCCTTGTGGGGCAGGGACCCCTTAGTACGAGGCGTAGGAGAGTGTCCACATATAGGTGACAGCTCACCCGCTTCTTAGCTTCTATAAGAACATAAAAACATATCAAATTCTGAGGTTTGGTTTTCAGTGACTTTTGGTTTTGTTTGAGATGGGATTTCTCTGTTGTCTTGCTGGCCTCGGCTGTCCTGGAACTGGCTCTAGAGATGAGGCTGACCCCAAACTCAGAGATTCACATCTGCCTCCCAGAGTTGGGGTTAAAGATGTGTGCCTTCACCACGACTACTCAGCGTGAGGTTTGTGGTTTTAGATACAGGGAAGCTGAGGTGTTCGAGGACATTCCATTTTATCTCATACTGCTTGCGTCCTCTGTGTTTTATAACGAGTATTAGAAGATATAGGGGTTGAAGCTTGATTAAAAATATCTTGAAAATAGTTTAAATTTCAGAATTTCTTGGCGTTGAGGAGGGAATTGAATAGAATTTGTAAAGAGGACATGGTAAGTATGGATTTCGCAACATCATAACAATTCTTTTTAAACTGTTGATAAAAAACTTATTAGCTATAGACTTAGGTTTAGAAGGTGGACTTCTCTATGGTACAATAGAAATGCAGATTTGAGGATAATTTTTTGTATTTAGAAAAATGCTTAACTGAGAAATTTACATTTTAATGTTTTTGTATTTTATCACTTCTAATAACTATCCAAAAAGCTCTTTTATTGTGGCTATTACACACCAAGTTAGTCCCAGAGTTCTGTTGCACATGCGCATGTGCATGCACATGCGCATGTGCACACACACACACGCATGCACACACACACACATGCACACACACATGCACACACACACATGCATGCCCACATGCACTCACACACAAAGGCACACACACAAACACACATGCACCACCCATGCACACACAGTTGCACACACACTGTGTGTGTGTGTCCCTCTGGTGGTAGGGATGGTTCTGTATTGAGTTGGTATGAAGGGTGCCTGGATTTGAACTCACTTCAGGAGAACTTCGGAAGCTGAAGATAGAAGGAACCCGAGAGTGGGCTTCAGCAGGGGCAGTGAGCATGGTATGGCCAGGCTTCAGACTAGAAATCAGGAAACAGTTCCATCTGGACTAAAACGCAGCTTTTGTGTCTTTGGGAGACTTTGCTTAGATAGAGCTCCTTTATGCGTAAATGATTTCGATATTATGCTTCTGGGGAAATCTAAGGCATTCAGGAAGGTGGCTTAGGACCCTTATTTATTTACAAAGTACTCATCTACCTATCGGGTCCTGTGGTCATAATCTGAGACAATTCCAACTCCAAGAAAAAGACAAATCTCTTCGGGCTCCTGCACTTACACTGATTGCTTTAGAATTGTTTAATCTGATTCTGACTTTGAAGGATCTGCCGCCTGGACAGCATCTCATATGGAGAGGACACCTACAGAGAAGCTAAGGAGAGGTGAAGACTGTTGGCATGGTTGAGTCAAAAAGCCGTTTCTCGGCTTAGCAACCCGAAGACAAGAGTGACTTTAGCTTGCGTTTGACTCAGAAAGTTAATCTCCATTTGACCTCAACTTCCTTGGGGATTATTTTCTGAGGTTCACCTGACCCTCAGATCCACCCACTCTTCCCTCTCTTCATCAGCATGCTTTCCTTCTGATAGACACAATGACTAATTGCCGAGTTGTGACAAGCTCAGTATCTCATTTCTTGCGGTCACAAGATGAGCTTTTCATATAGCTACTTTATATTCTCCTCGGCATTAAGATACATTTGTCCTTTGGAGTTAAAAAAAAAAATAACGCAATCCTACGGAGTCATGGTGGAAAACATTAATGTTTTGACTAATTTAAGATAGCAAATGAAAAATACCTACACTATAATTTTCGGTTTATGAGGGTGTAAGGTATCATTACGGGAGTTTAGCTGCTTCTTCTCAGTACCAATTACTTTAGACATGTCTAATTTGTTTTTCTCTTTCATATCCACACTATTACCTTTAAAGTCAACGTGAGCGAGAGAAGAGGGTGACGAGCTATGGTGTCAGCTCCTCTCGGGGCAGATCATCCAGGCTCAGGTTGAGTATCAGGTGATGGGAATTAGAAAAGGCTCCTCCTCTTCGATCCGTGTCTCAGGCGTCCCCTTTGCACGGTTTCCAAAACAGTCTCCTTTTACAGGCAGCTGACCAACTCAAACAAGACTATAACGATGGCAAATTAATCTATTCTTTCACCAGTGATGCACTTGCTCTGAGTTAGTGATAGATTTGGGGAATAATCTCTTACCGAAATGAGCCACAGTAAATTGGCTTCTCTTTCTTAGATTGTGTTATGGCCAAGGCAAAAATCGATCACCTTCTCTCCTTGCAGACCACGCGTGTGCCAACTCTTCTGTTTGCTCTTGTTCACAGGATGAAGAGACTGCCTGGCCATTGTCTCAGACTGCCTCACAGACTTCGCTAGCGTGTAAAAGCATCGTGGCATTAGCGTCCCAGAAACGCCCTAAATGTACCACGTGGTCTAAGTAGCTGGTGTTTCCAGACAGATCAAAGTAGTAAAGACTCCCAACTTTGTCTCAAGTATGTCTGTACTGTCTGACTAGAAGACTCTATAAAACTCCAGCCACAGGTATAAATGGGAACTTCAACATACACAGGGGCTGGAGAGATGGCTCAGCTGTTAAAAGCACTGACTGCTCTTCCAGAGGTCCTGAGTTCAATTCCCAGCAACCACATGGTGGCTCACAACCACCTCTTCTGGCCTATGGGCAGGATACTGTAAAAATAAATAAATAAATCTTAAAAAAAATACACAGGAATGGGAGCCATTTTAGAGGTAGATTACTGATCTGAGTATCTCGCTAATAAGCTTCTTTATGTATGAATGTCCATATTAACTCTTAGAGAAAATACTTGTCAGGCATCCTGACTCTGTCAGCTCCCAAATCAAGGAAACCACTCCACTGGACTCCAGGGGTTGTCATATGAAAGAGGGGGTGGCCCATTTATAGGAAGTTAAGGACAGGATCACAGAGCTTTAGGGTATAATTTTTCAGGTGAGGGAAATCAAACATCAAAAATACAAAACCTGTCTGTGTTATATAAGGGGGGTCTCAGATGAAAAGTCTCCCCCAAAGACATCATGAATGTTTACAATTTGGATAAAAATTTTCCATCCCCAATAGTAGCTATGCCTCTAAATGTACCTTGTAGCTTACTAAAGATATCCCTACCTTTGAGTATAGTTATCAAACAAAAGTATTCTTCTCATTTCTCCTTTTTAAAAATTATCTAACCGAAAACTGCGCATGGTGTGCATGATTGAATTCACAGCTCCATGGGAGGCTGAGACCACACACACACATACACACACACACACACACACACACACACGCACGCACACGCACTCACACAAGCATGCACAAGCGCATGTGTGCCAAGTGATACAATAAAAGTTAAGTTCACATATTAAACTAATATCTAAAGAGCTTTTAAGTGTTATATGTCATAAAAAGAAAAGAGTGAATTTTACGAGTGGGCACTTCGCATTTTTGAGGGCTTGAGTTAGCGCGGCACGTTGTCATTACGAAATAACTTGTTTTAGGCATTTATTAATCTAGCAAAGTGAAGTTTGCAGGATGGGAGATTTTCCTGGCGACACTGGAACAATTAGGCAGAAGACAGGATGGGTGTCGCCCTCCCAGTTTCCTAGTTATTGGTGTAGAGAAAATTCGATGAGTTAGCAAATCTGACACCCCCCACCCAGAATATACTTTCTATATTACACGTGATTGGGTGTCACCTCCTTGATGCCGTGAAATGAAGTGAGACGTGTCTTAACTGACGACCGAACAGTGGCATCTCCGGCTGGCTGTGGATCGTTAACTTAGTTTGAGGGTTCGTTTGTTAATTTTTAATTATCAGGGATATACATTATATTAAGTATTTTGTTTTGTGTGAATAGGCTGTTTTTTTTTCCCTGTGTATATGTCTGTGTACCACTGGCGCCCCTAGTGGCCAGAAGAAGGAAGACGACTCAGCTTTGTAGGAGAGGACCTGGGGCATCCTCCCTTCCGTCTCTGGTCCCAAACCCAACAGAGCACCAATATCCTCTCGCCCAACCTACCTTCCCCCAAACTATCCCATTCCCCCAGCCTCCAGCACCCTCAGGCATTCTCTGAGCACACCAGCTGAGCAGAACAGGAAACGGATAAACTACTGAAGACCCGCACCTCACCTTCCCTCAATCCAAACCCCGATCTCATCCTGCCCCTGTCCACATCTGCTGTGGACCCCTCCTCACCACCTCTTCCCTCAACTCCATCAGCCTTCCCTGTCCTCCCGCTCTCGTGTCCTGTGGATCCCACAGATCTTCCCCTTCAAACCTCCATCGTCTCCACTTGTTTTGTTCCAGACCCCAGCCCCAGCAGGCACCCGCGGCTAACCCAAGGGCTGTTCCTCCCAGAGCAAAAGGAGGCTGAAGACGGACCCACCCCTCTCCTACTGCTCCTGAGATCCGGTTCGCCAGTCTCATCCTCAGCTCTGCAGCGGGATCCTGCTGCGGTCTCCCTTCCCTCCCTGACCCCATCCCCAAGGTATCACAAAGATCTTCCCCAACCTTCCCTCCCCCAGTTCATCCCAGTACCCCAGCCGCCAACACCAGCAGGCATTCCCTATGAACACACCAGATGAGCAGACCAGGTAATCAGTAACGCACAACCATCACACTCTGTGAAAATCCAGGAAGGAAACAGAAACCACGGAACAAAACACCCACCCAACAAAGACAAACCTAAAACTCATCATTTAGACCTATAATCACCCGCAAACCCAAATGCCTAGACACAGCATAAAAATACAATCAATAACAGATAGGGAAATATGTCCCAACTAGAGCCCAGCTATTAGACCACTGCAGGCCCTGAATAATTTCAACATAGGTGAAGCACAAGAAAAGACATTAATACTAACTATATGAAGATGATAAAGGTTCTCCTAAACGAAATAAATAAATCTCTTAACAAAATCCAGGAATAAAACAAACAAAGAAATCTGAGGAAATGAATTAAAGATAGCCAAACAAAACAAGTACTTGAAGGAAATTAGCAATTTAAACAATATCTATTCACAAAGCCAATGCTATAGAAAGCGCTAGAAGGAAAATTCCCACCCAAGGAGATTAACTACACCCATGAAACACAGGAAATGGATAATTTAAAGCTAGCAAAATCAAAAGAAGAGAAACACACACACACACCACCAACAACAACAACAATAACACTAGAACAACCAGCATAGGGCCAACCAAAACAAAATAACAGGAATTAACTATTGAGAGCTACTGAGAACCAGCCTCAGCACGCTCTCAGCATTCAGAAGAGAACTTCTGTGACAAGAGAAGACTGGCTTGGCAACCGGATCTGAGGGGCTGACTGACTCAGGAACTGAGGAACTGACTGACTCGGGGACATTTTACCTGCCTGTTTCTTTATTCCTAAGGGGAAGACGAGCATAAGAAGAAGCATAGGGGCATAATGGTATCAAGCATGCATTTTTAGAGTCACAAGAAACCTGTGGATCTGGCAGGGAGGCACCTTGTGTCTCAGAGGGGGCGTGGCTGTGAAGTTCCCCTGTGGCTGGGAACACAGCCTTGGTAGCTATACTGACCTGTGGGCTCGGTTTGCATTAGCATCCAACTGGTTGAGTTAAAAGGAATCTCTTCTGGGGACCCTGCTTTTGACCCCAGCAGGGTACCCAGATGAGAGTTTTTCTCTCTGAAGCTAGTTTTAGGGATTCAGACCTTTTTCCTGTATAAATGGTTCATTTCCTGGGTTAGGAACCTATGTTAGTTAAAACCAAGGTAGAGGGTAAAGACAGACTATTAGTAGTCTGTTAAGTCAGAGCAGAAGACCAGGAGATTCCGCCTTCCTGAGCCTGCTGTTAGAGCAGCATGCTGCCTTCTGTAGGAGGCTCCTCTCTTATCAGTGACTACTGTCAATAAAGGAACTTTGTGTGTGGATTTTGAGGTTTTGAGACAATAAGAACAAGGACTTGACCTGATGAAGTTTTTTACACGATGACTTCATGGTGTGGGGAGAGGTATCCCATTGCCCTACGGGAAAAATCAGGTTTATACACTGATATACTGCTGGGAAACTATGGAAGGGAGAGATGCCATGATTTCATAAGATTTTTACAGAATTCACAGTGACTGATCCAAAGGGCAGATGTCCCCCGCATCTCTGCAAACGGGTTCTCCAGATAGAATGTACGTATATACATACCGTGGACAGTCCAATAGGTCTGTCAGCTGTACCTTTACTGTATAATACTTGTGGGCTTACCACAACCAACAATCATTGGTCGTTGATATCTGTCAATATCAGTGGTCTCGGTTCCCCAATAAAAAGGCATAGTAGACTTTCAAAGAAGAGCTAATTATAATACTCCCCAAATCATTCCATAGACTAGAAACAGAAGAAACATTGGCAAATTCTTTGTATGAGGCCACAGTCACCCTGGTATCCAAACCACATAAAAATGAACAAAGAAAGAGAATCACAAACCAATTTCCCTTATGAACATTCATACAAAAATACTCAACAAAACACTTGCAAATTAAATCTAAAAACACATTAAAAATATCATTCACCGTAAGCAAGCATGCTTCATCCCAGAAATGCAGGGATGGTTCAACCTATGAAAATCCGTCAATGTAATCCACCATACAAACAAACTGAAAGAAAGAAAACACACAATCACCTCATTAGATGCTGAAAAAGCCTTTGACAAAATTCAATACCCCTTCATAATAAAAGTCCTGGAGAGATCAGGGATACAAGGGGCATACCTGAACATAATAAAGGCATATTATAGCAAGCCAATAGTCAACATTAAATTAAATGGAGAGGAACTTAAAGCAATTCCATTTTAATCAGGAACAAGACAAGGCTGTCCACTCTCTCTGTATCTATTCAACATAGTATTTAATGTTCTAGCTAGAGTAAAGGAAACCAACTAAAGGGGATCAAAAGGGTACAAATTGGAAAGGAAGAAGCAAAGGACCGCTATTTGTAGATGATATGACAGTATACATTAACGAGAATCAGACAACTCCTACAACTGATAAACGTCTTTAGCGAACTGGCTAGATAGAAGAATTAGCTAAAACAAAACTAAACAAAACTAAACAAAGGAAAGCAAAAAGACAACAGTAGCCCTCCTATATACAAGTAACAAAAGGACTGAGGAAGAAATCAGGAAAACAGCACCCTTCACAATAGCCACAACCAATATAAACTATTTCGGGGTAACTCTAACCAAGCAGGTGAAAGACATTTAAAACAAGAACTTCAAGTTTTTGAAGAAAGAAACTGGAGAAGATATGAGAAGATGGAAAGTTCTCTTATGCTGATGGATAGGTAGGACTGACATAGTAAAAGTGGTGATCCTACCAGAGGCAATCTACAGATGCAATGCAATCACCATTAAAATCCATCACAAGTCCTTACAGATCTTGAAAGAACAATATTCAACTTCATATGTAAAAGCAAAAACCGAGGATAGCTAAAACAATTCTGCACATAATTTGGTGGTACTGCTCATAAAAGGGGAAAAGTTAGACAGAGGCATGCACAAACAGAAAGAAAAAAGCACAGATCAAGAAAGTCAAAGGCCGCCAGCATCAGATATGAGCAGAGAAGGATGATGTTCCCTTACATCCAGCCGATAAGCCAACCTCAATCTTGGCTTTCACTTCTAGCCTGCCTAAATGTGGAAGAGTAAATTTCTCTTGTCCTAACCCACCTGCCTTGTGGTTCTCGATCACATCAGCCTGAGAAAAATAATGCAGTAACGAGTTACAGTTAAGCCTGCGTCTTCAAGGAGAAGTAACTCTCAGTTTGCCACCTCATCTTTTACCATCCTTACATCCAGTCATGGTAGCCCGTCGGGAGCCTCAAACCACAGATTTACGAAGCTGTGTCTTAGATGCCTAGAAATACAAACTGCTGTGCTAAAACCTAGGGCCAAGATGAAATCTAGTCAGTGTTTTCCTAGGGCATAGTCAGGCTCTTGAAGCAGATTACCCCTTACGAAGGGGTTGGACTGTGCTAAAAACGTAGAAAAGACAAGATTAGGAGAGAGCAGAGGTTGCTTGCCTGGTTGGTTGGTTGGTTGGTTGGTTGGTTGGTTGGTTGGTTGGTTGGTTGGTAGGTTGGTTGGCTGATGAGCTGATTGCCAGCCCTAGCTCCATCCAAGCAAAGCAAAAGGGATTCCTTGTTGTGGGGGCGGAGTTAGGAGTGATGCTTCACTTATGTGGTGTGGACAAGGAAGGCCCTGGCTTTCTTTCTAGCACTGAAAGTAGTCAAAGGAGCAGCAGCAAAGCTTCTCTTGACAGACAACCTCTGAAGAGGAGAGAATAGTTCTGTGTGGCTCCAGTTACCCAGAATCTCTCTTAGGCCACCTACCTTTTATCAATTCAGTGTGGCAGAACACACGGTGTTGGATCAAGGGAGGATGCAGAAGTAGTCGCTGCCTAGAAAGGAATTTGTCTCTCGGCAAATTAAAGTAGTGTCAGCCAGCGCTTCTTTGAGTTTAGCAAGCTTGATATCACTATAGAAGCAAGAGTAAAAGCTAATGCAGGGCACTTGCTGTGTCTCCACAGCTCCTCCATACTCAATATGCTAACTCACTGAACTATACAGTAAGTCTTATGTTGTAAGTGGGACTGCTGTGCCTGCTTTGTAGATAATTGGAGTTTATAACCCGACAGAATGTTTTCAGCTGAGCTTTTAAACTTACACTAAATCCTTGGCTATCGAGCGATTCCTTGATGCAAGAGTTTGGGAATCTTATTTTGTTGCGTTGCCTTTTAAATTAGCACATACTAATTATACAAAGCACTGAGTTTCAGTATAATAGTTTTATACATGCGCATAATGTACTTCGATCATCTTGGACCCTTCTAGAACCCTCTCTTCCCCTCTCTCTTCCTTCTGCGTTTACACGTTACCTCCTACCTCCATGTCCTCCTCCCTCCTAAGTTCCACAAAGAGAGCAAACACTTGATATGTGCCTTTGTGTGTCTGGTTTATTTCACACATGGCACATTGATCTCTAGTTCCACTCAATTTATTCAAATAACATAATTTTATTCTTCTGGATGGCTGAATAATATTCACACACATGCACACACGCACACACACACACACACAAGTGGAAGTTAGGATGTTTAGGTCTGAACTTCAGCGGTAGCTTCGCTATTTTTCTAAATTAATAAAGCTTTCCAAGACGCCGAGCACACATTTAAAATGTAAGCTCCAAGGCACATCCCGGGACAGTGTGTCCTGCTCATCACTGTCCCTGCTGATGACCGCAGTACAGGTGACTCCCAAGCATCTTTAAAGTTTATTTTAAGCCGGGGGGTGGTGGCGCACGCCTTTAATCCCAGCACTTGGGAGGCAGAGGCAGGCAGATCTCTGTGAGTTCGAGACCAGCCTGGTCTACAAGAGCTAGTTCCAGGACAGGCTCCAAAACCACAGAGAAACCCTGTCTCAAAAAAGCAAAAGAAATAAAAATAAATAAAAATAAAGTTTATTTTAACCAGGCTATGAAGAGTCTAGTAACAGGACATGATTCAAACAGTTGATGGGCAACAAAAGGTACTACCCCAAGATCGCTGTTGGCGGGTGGCACACTCATTCTTTCCCGAAGTCTCTATTTGGTGCTGATGGGAGCTGAAGAGCCATGTTGCATCCCAAGTGATTTGGGGTATGAACAATTGAAGACATCTAGGAATCTGTTTGGGGGGGGGAGGGGACAGTGAATTAACAGCCCATCAAAGGATCTGTCTGGCAGAGAAAGAAAAACAGTTCCTAAGAACTCCTGATCTTCAAAGGGAGAGATTAGCATGCGTATAGGGGAAGAAACTAGCCTAGAGAGTGCACCAAGTGGCGAGAACCATGGGGCTTAGAAGCAGCTGATTCCAGATCCACTCATTACTTCAATTCTCAAAAGCAACTGGTCGCATATTCTGTTAACAGCTTGACCTGTGAAGCTTCCAGAGGGACATTGCTGTGCCGGTTGGATGTTTTGTTTACCCAGTCTCCCTGCCAAAGTGTTAAGTTACTATTATTAACTGAGGAACATCATTATGCGTTTACCAACGAATCTTTGTCATCCTTGTGCTTGAAGGCAATTCTAACAACAGCAGATTAACCCTTTACGCTTTCAAACTCTAATGTAACCGTAAGCGCTAAAAATGTATTTCTTCTATCATTTGTTATTATTTTATCCAATCTAAGATAGCGTGTTCTTATTTATCCCAGGCTGGCCACAAACTCCTTATGTAGCCAAAGATGACTTCAAACTTCTTTATTTTGGGGGTGCCGGGGGCGGGGTGAGACAGGGTTTGTCTGTAGCTTTGGAGCCTGTCCTGGAACTCGCTCTGTAGATGAGGCTGGCCTCAAACTCACAGAGGTCCTCCTGTCTTTGCCTCCTGAGTGCTGCAATTAAAGGTATGCATCACCACTGCACAGCCTACTTCAAATTTCTGGTCTACTTCCTTCTACCTCCTGAGTTCTGGGATTGCAGGCGGGTATCACTGTGTGTTTTATTAGGCGCTGGTAACTAAACTTAGGTCTCAGCCATATTAGGCAAGCTCCGTTCCAGTTGAGCCACCAAACCATTCCTGAGCCTAATAATTCTGAAAACCTTTCTGTGGCTATTTGCCTTTTTTTTTTTTTAACATCAATGAAATATTTACAATGATTTTTGAAGTCTTATTTCTTTTGAATTTGAAGCAACCAAATATTAAATTAATATCAGAAAATAACATTTACCTGTTTTTTAAACATATAATGTACATATAATGAAGGTTTTGCAAGTTTCAACTTGACACGAAATGATGTTTTAAATGCTGTTTGAGTAATATACTCATTAAAGTTCATATTGTATATATCATCCTTCATTGTTTTTACCATTGAAAACAAAAACATCCTAGGTCTCGTTTAATCCTGGAAAATTATTATTTATTAAAAAAAAACTAATGATTCACTATGGCCTTCACAAACCTTATTATTATCTGCATATATCTAAGAATAAATATCATAATTAGCTCCTTGCTTCCGCATAGATATGGTCCCCAAATTATAGGATTGCCGAGGCTTAAGGTCAAAAAAGCAAGCAGAGCCCCGATCCCAGAAGCCCAAGACAAAGCTGTTGCTAGAGAAAAGGATGAAGCTCAGTAGCAACAGAGGAAGCTCAGGCTCCGCACAGGGAGACTCACCACCGTGGTTCAAGATCAGAGAGCTCAGCCAAATCCACCGAGAGATGCTGACATTGAGAGACCATGCCAGATCTGTGCTCAACGAAGCTCTGCAGACCCAAGGTGGAGACTGCTCTGGCTCATTTGCAGGGTACTAACACTGACTAGTCTGTGTTGGAGGAAAAGATTGTTTCTGTCCCTGAAATAAGTGTGGAACAGATACTTTGGGCATTTGTCAAATTTGCCATTGCCACGTTTCTGGAGTTATGTTTAATTGGGAGGTTGTACAAGGTTGGGGTACTCGACGCTAAGCTTCAAGACCCAAAGCTAAAAGCTCTTGCAGGTCTTGGTTTAATGAGTATCTTACTATTTTATTGCGAAGTTAATGCTAAGTTTTATTATGCAAAAAAACAAAGCTGATGTATTATGATCTCAAATATTTCTATGCATTTAAATATTTGATCTTTTATTAATTTGATATGGATAGTTAAAGCTCTGAATTCAATATTAATGTTAAAACAAGATTTAACAGATATTAATTATTGTGTCAACATGAATTCTCTGTCCTGAGTAAAGTTAAAAATTATATAAAATAATTTTATTAAATTATAGTAAAACAGATTCCACTGCCCTTTTTTCTCACCTCACTGCTCACAGTGTGCCCAGCCCTCTGCCCCCTACTCCAGAGAGCTTCAAAGCTCACATGCAGGCCATATCAGCCAGAAAAACAGAGACTATCATATCAAAAGCCAAGCTAGCCACCAGAAGTCCATCTTGCAACTTGGACAGGGACTCCCTACTAGATCCAAGGTCATGTCAGGTACCAGAGATCCAGGCCACAGAGACCAGAAGACTAAAGAGGAAACAGAAACCAAGGTGTAAAACAACCATCCAACAAGGACAAACTCAGAAATCAGCACCTAGGTTTATAATCATCCCAAACATAGATGCTCAGATGCCAGAATAAAAACACAAACAACAACAGCCAGGTTAATATGACACCATTATAGCCCAACTATCCTACAATGGCGAGATCTGAATATTTCAACACAGTTGAAGCACAAGAAAATGACTTTGGAAATAATTTTATGAAGATGACACACATTCTTAAAGAGAAAATGGGAAAAAATGCTTTAGAGAAATTGAGGAAAAGCCAAACAAAGATTTGGAGGAAATTAATAAATCCCTTTAAAATGACAATAAAGCCAAGGAAAAGCAAACACAGGTGAAGGGAACTGTTCAAGAACTGAAATGGAAATGGGTACAATAATGAAAATACAATCTGAGGGAATTTTAGTAATAGAAAAATCTCTGTAAGCAAACAAGAATTACAGATGCAAGCATCACCAACAGCATACAAGAGATGGAAGAGAGAATCTCAGATATGGAAGATACAATAGAAGAAATAGATTCATCAGTCAAAGAAAATGTTAAATCTAAAAAATTCCTGACACAAAAATTTCAGAAAATCTGGGACCCTATGAAAAGATCAAGCTAATAGTAATAGAAATGAGAGAAGGAGGAGCATCACAGCTCAAAACACCAAAAAAAATTATTTAGCAAAATCATAAAAGAAAAATTTTCCTAACCTAAAGAAGGAAATACCTAGAAAGATACATGAAGCCAGCAAATACCAAATAGATTGACCAGAAAAGAAATTCCCTTTACCTCATAATAATCAAAACACTAAACACACAGAATCAAAAATATTAAAAGCAGCAAGAGAAAAAGGCTAAGTAGCATATAAAGGCAGACCTACTAAAATTATACCTGACTTCTCAGTAGAGACTCTAGAAGCCAGAAGGGTCTGGACGGATGTGCTGAAGACTCTAAGAGATCATGAATGCCAGGTCAGATGACTATATCTAACAAAATCTTCAATCATCATAAATGGAGAAAATAATATACTTCATGGCAAAATAAGATTTAAACAATATCTATCCACAAACCCAATTCCACAGAAAGAAAACTCCAGAGGAGGTTAACTATAACCATGAAAACACAGACAGTAAATATTCTCACACCAGCAAAACCCAAAGAAGAGACGCACACACACACACACACACAGAGAGAGAGAGAGAGAGAGAGAGAGAGAGAGAGAAGAGAGAGAGAGAGAGAGAGACCCAACACACATACAACCACAGCTGCCACCAACAAAATAACAGGAATTAACAATCATTGGCCATTAATATCTTTCAATATCAATTGACTCAATTCCCAAATAAAAAGACATAAGTTAACAGAATGGATAATAAAAAAGACAAGATCCATCTTTGTGCTTCATGCAAGAAACACAGCTCAATATCAAAGATTGACATTATATCGGAGTAAATGATGAAAAAATATTTTCCAAGCAAATGGTCCCAAGAAGCAAGCTGGTGTAGCTAATCTAACATCTAACAAAATGGACTTCAAACCAAAATTAATCAAAAGAGCTGGGGAAGGATACTTCATAATTATCAAATGAAAAAATCCACCAACATCTTTCCATTCTTAACATCTATGACCCAAATCCAAAGCACCTACATTTATGAAAGAAACTTTGGGGGCGGTGGTGGCGCACGCCTTTAATCCCAGAACTCGGGAGGCAGAGGCAGGCGGATCTCCGTGAGTTCAAGGCCAGCCTGGTATACAAGAGCCAGTTCCAGGACAGGCACCAAAAACTACAGAGAAACACTGTCTCATAAATAAAAAAAAAAAAAAAAAAAAAAAAAAAAAACATTTAGCACTCGGGAGGCAGAGGCAGGCGGATCTCTGGGAGTTCAAGGCCAGCCGGGCACCAAAGCTACAGAGAAACCCTGTCTCCAAAAAACCAAAAAAAAAAAAAAAAAAGAAATTTAATTCACACATACACCCTCATACATTGATAGTGGGAGGCTTCAGTACTTCACTCTCACCAATGAATTGGTCACCCAGACAAAAACTAAACAGAGAAGTAATGGAGCTAACAGAGGTTATAACTCAAGTGAACCTAACAGACATCTACAGAACACTTCATCTAAACACAAAAGAATATACCTTCCTCACAGCACCTCACAGAACATTCCAAATTAACAAGATCAGAAAAGGACAACAGACAACAAGGAAATCTAACAAATCATTAGGCCATACTTCAAAATTGGAAAATCTGAAAGAAATGGACAAATTTCTTGATAGATGCTAGTTACCAAAGTTAATTCAAGATCAAATGCACAATTTGAATAGAACTATAACCCCTAAGGAAATAGAAGCCGTCATCAAAAGTCTCCCAACCATAAAAAAGTCTAGGGCCAGACAAGTTTAGTGAAGAACTCTAACAGACTTTCAGAGAAAGGCTAATACCAATACTCCCCTAATTATTCCACAGAATAGAAACAGAAGGAACATTGCCAAATTCTTTGTATGAGGCCACAGTCACCCTGATATCCAAACCACACAAAGATGAACAAAGAAAGAGAATTACAAACCAATTTCCCTTATGAACATTCATACAAAAATACTCAACAAAATACTTGCAAACTAAATCTAAGAACACATCAAAAAGATCATCCACCGTGAGCAAGCATGCTTCATCCCAGAAATGCAGGGTAGGTTCAATCTATGAAAATCCGTCAATATAATCCACCATATAAACAAACTGAAAGAAAGAAAACACACAATCACCTCATTAGATGCTGAAAAAGCCTTTGACAAAATTCAATACCCTTTCATAATAAAAGTCCTGGAGAGATCAGGGATACAAGGGACATACCTGAACATAATACAGGCATATTATAGCAAGCCAATAGCCAACATCAAATTAAATGGAGAGAAACTTAAAGCAATTCCACTAAAATCAGAAATAAGACAAAATTGTCCACTTTCTCCGTATCTATTCAATATAGCACTGAAGTTTTGGGTAGAACAACAAGACAACAAAAGGAGATCAAAGGATAGAAATTGGAAAGGAAGGAGCAAAGTATCACTCTTTGTAGATGAAATGATAGTATACACAAACAACTCCAAAAACTCTACCAGAGAACTGCTACAACTGATGAACACCTTTAGTGAATTGGCTGATTATAAGATTAGCTAAAAAAACAAACAACAACAACAAAAAAAACCAGTAGCCCTTCTATATATAAATGACAAACAGGTTGAGGAAGAAATCAGGGAAACAATACCCCTCACAATAGCCACAAACAATATAAAATATCCTGGGGTAACTCTAACCAAGCCAAGTGAAAGCCCTGTATGATAAAAAAAAAAAAAAAAAAAAAAAAGGCAAGTCTTTGAAGAAGGAAAATGAAGGAGATATCAGAAAATGGAAAGATCTCCCATCCTGATGGATAGGTAGGATTAACATAGTAAAAATGACCATCCTACCAAAGGCAATCTATAGATTCAATGCAATCCTCATCAAAATTACAACACAATTCTTTATAGACCTTAAAAGAACAATACCAAACTTCATATGGTAAAACAAAAATTCCAGGGTAGCTAAAACAATGTTATACAATAGAAGAACTTCTGGAGCTATCAACACCCCTAATTTCAAACTCTACTACAGAGCTGTTGTAATAATAAAAGAGTTAAATGGTATAGGTATAAAATAGACATGTAGACTACGGGAATTAAATCAAAGACCCAGACATAAATCCTCAAGCCCATGAACACCTGATTTTTGACAAAGAAGTCAAAAAAGCATTTGCAAGAAATTGTGCTGGTCTAACGGGATGTCTTCATGTAGAAGAATGCAAATTGATCCATATCTATCACTCTGCACACAAAACTCAGTTCAAGTGGATCAAAAATCTCAACATAAATCCAATTACGTTGAACCTGATAGAAGAAAGAGTGTGAAAAACCCTTGAACGCATTGGCACAGGAGACAACTTCCTAAACAGAACACTAATACCACAGGCACTAAGGTGTGCTTTAACAAATAAAGCTTGCCTGAAGAGCAGAGTGTGGACCTAGCCACACTAGTTAGCCATAGAGGCCTGGCAGTGGTGGCACACACCTTTAATACCAGCCCTCCGGAGTCAGAGACAGATAGGCCTCTGTGAATTCGAGGCCACTCTGGGCTACACCAGATTGATCCAGTCTCATAGAGAAACAGAGCCAGGTGGTGGGTGCTCACATCCTTAATCCCAGGACTTGGGAGTCAAATGCCTTTAATCCCAACACTGGGGAGGTGGAGACAGGAAGAAATATGGCTGGTCAGAGAGAGAGGAATATATAAGGCAGAAGGGAACAGGAACTCTATGAATTCAGTTGAGGATTTGTAGAGAAAGGATAGCCCCACTTAGTCTGAGAATTTGGTAGAGGTAAGAACTAGTGGCTGACTGTCCTGCTTCTCTGATTTTTCAGCTTTCACCCCCTTAATATCTGATTTCGGGCTTTTATTATTAAGACAGATTAGAACCCGTGCTACACAGAGGCTTGTCTTAAAGGTGTATTTGCTCCTCATGCAGAGGAAATGATTGCTATTCCTATCATTGTGAGCAGACAGGAGCAGCATGGCCGTCAGCCCTCTGCCTGCAGGAAAAACCTATGTATACCACGGCTGTCACTATTAATGCCTCAAGCATACAGCGTAACAGCTAATACACGGCATTATTATTGATTGGGTTTCGTAAGTAACCTAGAGATGATCAGAGTCTATGGCGAGATGTGGATCACCTCATATACAAATATCATGTCGTGTTGAAGAAGAGATTTAGACATCTTGGGTTTTTCTGTGTAAGAAGGATTCCAAAACCACTGCCCACGGTAGCATTTACCTTGACTTAAGGGCAATCTTCTTTATACAATAATTCTATCTAGAGAGCAATATTAGCAACCACTCATTAAAAAGCCCTAAATTTTGTACTCCTTTAAAAATGAAAATACAGCACTAAATAATTTAGACATAATTACTTCTTAGCTACCTTGTGGTTTGTAATTTATGACCAAGGTTGTTTCAGCAAGCAAGAATGTCTGTGGGGTCTGGTCTTAAGTGAGTTTTCTTCTGACTCTTGCTTTAAAAAAAAAAAAAAAAGAGTTTTAAAAGTTTAAAATAAGGTTGAAGGAGGCACATGCCTTTAATCCTAGCACTTTGGAGGCAGAGGTAGGGGAATCTCTGAGCTCAAGGCCAGCCTGGTCTACAGAGCAAGTTCATGCTTTGCGTGCGCAAGCGTGTGTGTGTGTGTGTAGATCATGTGCACGTGGAGGGCAGAAGTCAACATCAGATGTCTCCCTCAATCTCTTCACCTACTTATTTGGGACTGGGTCTCACTCACTGAAACGAACTCTCTGATTGGCTGGACCCAGCAAGCCCTAAGGATCTTCCTGTCTGCCTCTCCAGTGCTGTGTTTTCAGGTGTCAGTTTCACAGCCTGCTTGGTTTTTTCTTTCTTTTCTTTCCCTTTTGTTTATTTGTAGTTTAAAGTCAGGTGGTGGTGGTGCACACCTTTAATCCCAGCACTCGGGAGGCAGAGGCAGGTGGATTTCTGTGAGTTTGAGATCAGTCTGGTCTATATAGTGACTTCCAGGTCAGGCAGGACTGTTACACAGAGAAACTCTGTCTTGAAAAACCAAAAAAAAAAAAAAAAAAACCAAAAAAAAAAAAACAACTATAGTTTAATTATAATGAATTACAATGTTTCTCCCTTTCATTTCCTCCCTTCAAAACCTCCCACATAACACTTCCCAGTCTCCTTCAAACTCTCAGCTTCTTTTTTGGTTAATATTTATTGCATGTATATCTGCATTTATATATACATATACATATTTATATATATAACACATTGTGTCCATATAACATTTCTTGCATGTATGCTTTCAGGACTGATTATTTGGTACTGAATAACCAACTGGTACCTTCCCTAGGGAAACCCATCTTCTTGCTCCCAGATTAGCTCAGCCACCTGTGTAGTTCATTGTATAGGGTTGAGGACCTGTGGGCTTTTCATTGTCCAGTGTAGTGTGCCCATTGGTGCCATCTTTTTTATTTTGGTTTGGTTTGGTTTGGTTTTTCGAGACAGGGTTTTTCTGTGTAGCTCTGGACCCTGTCTTGGAACTCACTCCGTAAACTAGGCTGACCTCACACTGACAGAGATCCAGCTGCCTCTTCCTCGCAAGTGCTGGGATTAAAGGCATGTGCTACCACCGCCCTGCTGGGTCACGCTTGTTCAGCTCACTCTTGGGTGGTCATGCTGGTGAAACTTTATAGACGGAGCATCTTATGTTGATAGGGGACAAACTCTTAGAATCTTTCTGCCCCCTCTTCCACAATGTTCCCTGAGCCTTAGGTATCAAGGTCCTTTGGGATCCAGCCCCAACGTCCTCTTCAGGGTTCAGACTGGACACTATGGAAAACAAAAGGAACTTTTTCTTAGAGTATCTGAGGGCAACAAACTCTCTCACTTGTGTGCTGTTTCAAACATGTCTCTTTATTCTCCTGCCTCTATTTTAATTCTCCTGCCCTTCTAACTCCTCCTAGCTCTTTCCCTAGTTTCTTCTGTAGCCAAAAACTCTCTTTCTCACAGTAGCCTTGAAGCGATATAGAAATTACAAGAGTGACCACTCATTGGTCAAGAGCACATCCCTAGAGTAAGTTATTTACTGAGCTATTTACCATGGCACCACAAAGGTTTCAGGGTTTCAGGAGTAAGACCGTGACCAGATGTGAGGCGGGGGGTGTCCAGTGACAAACTTTGAGACATTGGTCTATTGTCAGCAGACTTGGCAAGTGAAGAATTGGCATGCTTTCCTTAGGGTGCTTTGTGCTACAACCTTGGTTAGACCTCTGTGACTCTGACCTGGTGCATGCCTGTAAAGTTTTTAACTCATGATCTATTTACAAAAGGCCTTTTAGTCTTTTTTGAACTTGCTCTGAGGTGAAAGTGAGTTAACTGTGTGCAGTTAATCTGAGCTAAAGGAACAAAGCAGGCTTTTAAGTATCTACAGTCTTCATGGAATAAGAAAATGTAGTTATGAATCATGTCCTAGTGTATATTTTATATATCAAAACCATGCAGTTTAATGAAAAATCATTCTCCTGACCACCCACAGATTTATGTGTCAATAAGATTGAGATGCAATCATGAGATGACATTGTACACATCACATGAGATTACACACTACAGTGCAGGCATTGGGGAGACACCAAGCTGCCTTAGCGAATGTGAGCAACAGTTTCCAGAGTCGATGGTCCTGCAGGTTTTGCCTGGGCAGGATTCACACCAGCTGTTAGACTGCACTGGGAAGAACATACAGATTCACACCAGCTGTTAGACTGCATTGCATAGAACATACAGATTCACACCAGCTGTTAGATTGCATTGCATAGAACATACAGATTCACACCAGCTGTTGGACTGCAGGAAGTCACCTGTAGTACAAGGGCTTCAGCCATTAGCTAACAGTGTCTTTACTCTCAGAAGGAAGCATGATAAAGCGCATGAATTCTTCCCAGACTGCTCAGGTTCAAATTCAAGTTCCTTGACTTAAAAGTAGCCACACTGGATTGAATTGGTTACTTTTCTAATTCTCTGTTCCTCGAGGTCATAGGGTTGCTATGAGGACTAAGTGGGTTCACCCAAGCAAATCACATAAAGCATTGTAAACACTTAGTAACTAATACTGATTAGCTATCTATGTAACCATCTTTCCTTTTAAACGCCAACTCAAAACAGGGTTTGATGTTTCAATTTTAATTAGAAGCATATAAGCATCGGATATATTAATTAAACCTCTTTGCACAAGAACAGAAAGTTACTAAACTTTCTGGTTAACGTAATCTGAAAAAGAAATTAATTAGGAGTCTTGAGGAATCCCACAAGCGAAAAACCAGAGAACTTGGTATCTAAGCCACGATGGAGACCCAAGGGTTGTTAACTGGCTGCAGTCTCTCACGGCTTTGTCCCTCAGATCAGAGGCCTGGATGGAGCTGTTTGACTTCGGTAAAGTTACTTATTTAGAATTCAAATTCCAAAGCCTTTATGAGTCTAGCTGGGGGTCCTTTGTCCATCCTTCACCTAGGAGATAACAAGGCAGGCTAATCAAAACCCCTACTGAGACTCCAAGGATGGGGGCCTGAAATCAGGACGCTGTTATCAGAAGGGAAATGCATGCAGGAAATGCAGAAAGGACAGATGTCTAGCAAGTCACTAACTGGTCATCTTCAGAATGATCTTTTATGTATTTTGCCATAGATATAAAGATATTCATGATAACACCTTCTCTCTAGTCCCGAAGAAAGCCAACTTAATTCCTAACTCACCTGAGACATTTGTAATATTCTAGAACCCAAAACTCTTAAAACAGGTGCTTGAACCTGACCTTAGTCTCTGACTTTTGTGTTTAAAACATTTGTCCTTAAATGTAAAGACTGCACAAAACAAGATCCCAGCAACTGGGTAGATTCATGCCGATTAACACAAGTGGAAACACACCTACAAGCCAGGCTGGGCTAGCTTGGATTTGCAGCTCCATCGGAAATAGCACTGGGAAGCTTCCAAAGTCAATATAGTTTTCAATTTTTTTTTAAAAGAATGTCTCATGTTCCTCTTTTAAAAAAAAAAAAAAGAGGAACATGGGATGTACTCACTCATATTTGGTTTCTAGTCATAAATAAAGGACATTGAGCCTATAATTCGTGATCCTAGAGAAGCTAAATAAGAAGGTGAACCCAAAGAAAAACATATAGGCATCCTCCTGAATATTAACCTTCATCAGGCGATGAAAGGAGACAGAGACAGAGACCCACATTGGAGCACCGGACTGAAATCTCAAGGTCCAAATCAGAAGCAGAAGGAGAGAGAGCACGAGCAAGGAACTCAGGACCGAGAGGGGTGCACCCACACACTGAGACAATGGGGATGATCTATCGGGAACTCACCAAGGCCAGCTGGCCTGGGTCTGAAAAAGCATGGGATAAAACCGGACTCGCTGAACATAGCGGACAATGAGGACTACTGAGAACTCAAGAACAATGGCAATGGGTTTTTGATCCTACTGCACGTACTGGCTTTGTGGGAGCCTAGGCAGTTTGGATGCTCACCTTACTAGACCTGGATGGAGGTGGATGGTCCTTGGACCTCCCACAGGGCAGGGAACCCTGAGTGCTCTTAGGGCTGACGAGGGAGGGGGACTTGATTGGGGGAGGGGGAAGGAAATGGGAGGCGGTGGCGGGGAGGAGGCAGAAATCTTTAATAAATAAATAAATTTTTTAAAAAAAGAATGTCTCATATAGTAGCCAGGTGGAGGGGATGGGGCACACCTTTAATCCCTGCACTCAGGAGGAAGAGGCAGGAGGATATCTCTGAGTTCGAGGCCAGCCTGATCTACAGAGCAAGTTTCAGGACAGCTAGGGCTACCTAGAAAAATCCAGTCTAGAAATTCTCTCCTCCCAAAATACCCCATAAAAGAAAGACTAGACATATGCCAAAGATTTTGGCCAACCTAGTAAGCCATGAGAGAATCAGAGAAATTCAAAGAAGAGCCCAAGAATGTTTTGAACACGTGGGTATTTCTAAGTATTGTAAATTATGGAGGGTCATTGCAAACATCATTTTTAGAACGAATATTAAGATAAAGTTCTTAGCTTATGGATCACACTTCTGAATGTGCTCCAGGAAAATGTGACCGTAACCAGTCGGAACAGGCGGTGCCATTTTGTAGCTGACAGGGATCTTTGCACCTCTGCTGGAAACAAATCTACAAATTAAAACGTAGCTTGCCAGATTTCGGGGTAAATGCTAGTCACCGACAACAGGAAAGTCCTTGGCTGTGGAAAGTTCTTACACACCCTACATTGGGCTGAATGTGAGGACTGAGGACGAAGCGAACCGTACTCTGGTCTGGGAAACCTTTTCTGACAAGCAGCTAATGTTACCGCAGGAGACAACGGGAGGCCTGCCTTTTAACAACAACAATAACAAAAATTAGTTTTCTTTGTGTGGGGCGGTGTGGTACAGCCAGAGGATGTTATTTTGCATAGCTTGGCATCTGTGGCCAATTTTGAACAAATTCCACACAAAGGGTGCAAAAGATCATCAGTTCGAAAGGAGCAGTTATTGAGGTGCTGGGCATCTGCGCTCTCTGCCTTCCCAGCATGCATCTGCTCCCTGGCAACAGTGGTGAGCTGCGATCAGGCACGCTGCTTGCTCCACGTACAAAGGAAACCCTGAAAGTCTTGTCGGGGTTGTACACTAGGATAAGCGGACGCATTAAAATATTTCTGGTTGATTGAATGCCCTTGTCATGTCCCTAAAGCCGCAGAATGTTTCCTGTCTGTTAACTGCTTTGGCCGCGATTCTATTTTTCCTTTCTCCTCCTTAGTTTCTGTCAGTTTTTTTTCTATAAAAAATCAAATTTATTATGTCTTAACATCCTGTAACTGAAGGAGAAAGTGGTAAACTCCCACAAGACTAGGCCATTGTAATTATCCTGGAGCAAACATTTTTACACAGCCATTTCTCGGGACATTAAGAGAGGGTACATTTTTCTTTCCTAGAATTATCTTCTGTTGTGAGTCTTTGACACAGAGAATGAGTTAGGTGGCCTCTGGGATTCCCTTATATTGCAGCAGTCTAAGACTTCTCTAGGGGTTAGGTTTCCCAAATGGTTCTAAGACACACACCAGTGACAAATAATCAAAATTACACACTGAGATAGGCTTTAACAATCCACCCTGTAAACATATTTAAAATAAAAATTTTGTGCTGGCACATCCTTAAAAAATTTGATAGTACTACAGCTTCCCAAACTAACTTAAGCATCTTAGGATCTGACCTCCTGACAGCTTATGCAAGAGTCGAGTGTATTCATGAAATCTCATGTAATCTGTGTGGTTAAAACTTCTGGAGTTCTTCATTCTTTAATGATAAGAATGTATTTCTACTTGGGATTATATTCCTTCTATATGACATACTTCCTTTGGCATTCTTTTTCCGCTTGTTTTTGCTTTGCTTTCGTTTTTTGAGACAGGGTTTCATTAGGTCAAAGTGGCTTCCTGCCCTCGTTGTAGCCAAGGACATCCTTGAACTCCTTGATTTTCCCGTCTCTACCTCCCAGATGCTGGGATCACAGGCCTCTTCACTTGGCTTTGACATGTCTCTTTTCAATAAATCATTTAATTTAATATATTCAAAATATTAGTATCTTGGTGTTCAATCAATAAAAATCATTAAGAAGTTATTTTTCTTTTGTGCTGTTTTTGACACACATCCGTCATACATGACGATGGCATTTTCTTACACATATATTATATATGTTGCTCGTGGTCAGTCACCCAGTGTTCTCTCTCTTGTGCCTCTTCCCTATCCTGCAGGATCCTCTGCTTTAAAGATATGGTTCTTTCTCTTTCTCCATTTCTGCCTCTGAGCTCTGGGAAGACCACACACCATGGTTTCTTTCACGTTTTGTGTAGCGTCTGTTCATCTGAAATGACTTTAGCTTTTATATACTCTAAAGTTACATTTCTTTTTACATTTTAATCTTTTCATGTTTTTATCGCTAGTATGTGCAACTATTATGGCTGTGAATGCCCTCCCATCACAGATCTGTGTGGCGCTCAGAGGACGGCTCCACGGAATCGGTTTTCCCTTCCTCCTTTACGTGGCTTTGCGGCTCTGGCTCGGACCAGCGGGCCGTCTCACCAGCGGAACCCCTTCCCCAGCTCCTCTTGCTTTACTTAAAATAATATGCTATGGGATATGGCCGGCCCCTTCAAATCAAGACCTGAGGTATGCTCTCTACTCTGAGCGGAATCGGAAAGAGAAAAGAGGATGTTCTGACGAAGGTTACGGCTTAGAGGACATTGACAGCGGAGTGGAAGGAGCAGCCCTGCACACAGAAGGGCGGCTCTCACGCCTGCGTCTCCAGTGTATGCAGTTAGTCAGTCTTTCTTAATATTCTGTGTTATAACTTCATATTTTGTGTTCTTACTTAATAATCTGAATTCTCATTTAATATTCTAAATTCTTATTTAATATTCTGCATTCTAACTTAACATTTTATATTTCTAAGTTTCCGTTTTAACTCCTCATGATTAGATATCCCTAGAATTCTATCATTCCAGATTCATCTTGAAGTTTGTTCATTTTTAATTATTTCATTTAATGAGGCCTTTAATAAACCAAGTATCTAATCTCAATTATATAAACTCATGTACATATTGATATGTGTATATACACATCAACACACACATATTTTTACTTTTTCTAGAATACCAGCTATAACATTGATTCTTCTCATCCACTCAAGATAAATTACATATTATTCTTAAACTCCCATTTCTGACTTCAATATAATAGGCACATTTCATACGAATAATTACCTTGCAACATTATAATAACAATTATATATTTACTTTTAAGACTCGGTCTCACTGTGTACCTCAGGGGCTGGCCTTGAACTTTCAATTCCCCTGCCTCTGCTACCTGAAAGCTCGGATCACAGGCATGTGTCACCACTTTTACCTGTCTGCTTGGGTCTAGCTCTCAGTACAGGATAAAGTACTGATAAATAGGGGTTCCACAGCCTTGGACTTCCCAGTCTGCAGAACCATAAGCAAAGCACACTTACTCATGGCAGATCACCTGGTCTCTGGTGGGTGTGTTACAGCACAAAGAGAACCAATTAAAGAAAGGCCATCTGAGCTTATGTTTCTCTTTGTTTCTTCACTGTTTCCCATGAAACTGTGATCATTTGAACAGTCACTTAAATAGAGCTCCTAGCTTAAGTCATTACATCGTATTTCCCTGTTTACTTTTATGTTTGAGATTAGAGGACTGGAGTCCCAAGATCCTTAATCTCCTCCAATTTATTCAGGAGGTTGAAACCCCTATGTTCTAATCATCCCCTATTCGTCCCCACCTCTGAACACACTGCGCTGGTGATTAAAGCAAGTCAACTCAATTAACCCCAGGTGTTCCTAACCTCTGTCCTCACCGACAGAAGCTGTTTTTGAGAGTCAGAGCAGACCCCCAGACAGCCCCCTAGAAAGACTAAGGTCTCATCTCCCACCCTCTGTTGTCAATTATATAGTGTGTGTCCTTCACACATTTCTTCAGGTCCCTGAATCTCGAGTTCCTCATTCCCAACCCCCACACCCCACGGATTTTGTTATAATTATTAACCAAGGCCTCTGTAGCGTAGTGTCTTCTGCCTGGAACGTAAAAGTCTGCTGGTTTATCCCCCTTGCGAGTTAACAAGCTAGTCATGGGTTATGACAGACACGAGACACCGGAGTCAGAGCAAAGGGTACAGTAGCAGCAGTAGCACCCAGAATGCCAGCGTCCATGGTAGTTCCCTGATTCCACCGTGTGGTACAAAGAAGGCAAATCAAGTCAATGGTTAACTCTTCAAGCAGTGTGCTGGGCTATAGGAACGACCCCAAGTGTAGAGAACCTGACTTCTTAGGAGGGTACTCAGCAAACTTGACCGTTGTTCTATGGGACAGTACTATCTTTATTAGTCTAGACAGAAACAACTGTGACTTTTACTCATGTTTCTGTGTGAGAATTTGTTTCTCTGGGGTTAAGATCTAGGAAAAGGAGACTGCTGAGTCATGAGATAAATTTATACGTCCTTGAGGAGAGCTAGCAGCAACGGCAGGAAATGCCTCTTCTTACAAGACACACAAATGTAGGAGAGGTTTAACAATACTTGCCCCTCACTGAGGCTAGTAGCTAGTACGCGGTAAGTGTTCAACAGACAGCAGCCATCATGATCATGAACGCTGTTGCCTGGGGCCCGTGCTGGGCAAGGAATGAGAACAAGAAACATCTGAAAAGACTGTTGCTTCCTGCTGCCCTTCCCCTAAAAGTGGTGTTCCTCTTTAACGGGGATGTCTGTTTCTACTGAACAGTTATCTAGGAGACAAATAGCATTTCTAGGAGATGCTGGCGTAGAGTTAGAAGCGTCTGCCATGCTGTGAGTGTCTGCTTGCTTGAGACTTGATTTCTCCCATCTTACTCAGCTAGGAACACCCAGTCACACAGCAAAGTTGAGGATGTCTCTGTTTAGATGGTGTCACAGGTTAAGTCATCGCCAAAGAACGCAGGCTAATTATTTTGTTTTGGAAATCTCTTTCCTTCTACAAGCAGTGGTGACTCTCAGAACCTTGTCTTCTGGAATATCCTCATTCCAGCATCTCCATTTTTGTTGTAAATCACTTTGGCTGAAGTATCATTTAATTGTGTTTACACACACAGTTTCATTTGCTTTGACAAACACACACAAAGTGTAACTACATCATAATCAAAAGATAGCTTAGTCTTGACACTGCAGGTGCTCTCTCACTCCCCTCGTGGTCAGTAGCCTCCCCTAACACTGACCAACACTCACTTCTTGCCCCTATCACTTTTGTAGAACACAATGTAATTCGAATTCTTGAAGGATTTCAAGTCCGGCTTCTTTCACTTAGCGTCACATATTCCGTATTCATCACGTGGTGTGTGTAACACCAGTTTGCTCTCCTTATTGCTCGGTGGTATTCCATCACATTGATAAGCCATGGTTTATTTACCTGGTAATCAGTTAATGAATGTTGTGTTGTGCTTTGTTAACTGAAGGAACGTCCCAAGGGTTTCAATGAAAACAATACTAAGTACTCAATAAAATGAGTTTAAACATGCGATTAAGGTATCAAGTCAGTTGTCCTCACGTTCAGCAAAGGAAAGATAACTCTAGGCAGGTTCGACTTAATAGAAGAAGCTTGTTGGAAGAATATCCACTGAAAGGATGGGTGAACTTCAAGATGCTCGCCTCTGGACCTGGATTAGGCACAGACCACACATGAACACAATTTCCAAGCAAAAACCAAACACAAACAGACCCTTTATTAAGCAAAGCAAGCAGACCAGGTGACTCTATCTGAATCGGACAGAAACAGCAGCAAATAGCTTCACATGTGTTAATTTTAAGAGGGGAAATAAGAGGAGGCCTGTGTTCGAATGAACTAGAAAGCGTTGATAGGTTCCGACTGGGTATTTTAATTAGTCCACATAATGAATTTTGATTGCTGAATTTTGATGTTTCGACAGTTGCCCCTTGGTGATCAGTCTCGGGAATGCGTCAGGTCCAATATAGGCGTAGACGTTTGTGGGTGGCTTTAGGGGTGTCATCTAATGGTTCAGCATGGGAGAGCGTAGAAGAATGGGCAAACCCATGTTTGCCATGCTCAGGCCTGTGTTTGCTGTGCTCTGGCCTGCTAGACCCCGTCATCCACCACTTCCATGAGCTTGGGCTACGTCTGCGTCTGGAATGCCCTCCCTTCTCCTCTGCCTCTGTCTTCCTGATTGCTGTGTGTGGACAAGAAGTTTTGGCTCAGGCTATACCTAAATGATCCCTTTCGATAGCCTGCAAGTGGCAAGCTTCCACTGGTAACTATAGAACTCCTGTGTGCTCAGGATGTCTTTGTGTGCTTTGTAGACTTTGGACATGCTTAGCTTCTCTGTCTGTGTTTGTATGCTCATTTCGTGGACACCTATATGCACATCCACACAAGAACACCCTACTTGTTAAAGTGTTCCACTCCAATACTGAATGATATAGTATTTATTAATATAAATTTAGCATAGGATTCGTATGCATGTCTGCTCCTATTCGTGTGTGCAGGATGTGTGAAGGTCAGAGGACAGCATGGGACTTTGTGTCTTGACGGAAAAAGGGCTGTCTACCTTGTTTTCTGATACTCGGTCTCCCAGTGGAGCCTTGGGCTCACTGACTAGGTCAACAAGCCCCATGGATTCAACTGTCCTCACCCCTCCTGTTGTTACCGGCATGCGCCTGCTATATCCAGCTTACTCTATTTGTGACAGGGACGAAACTTGGTTCCTCATGCTCACATGACATATTCATTGAGTTATTTCTCCAGCTCAGGTTTAATAGACAGTTCAAGTATGAGCTTCCAGAATTGACTCAGGGTTTTTAGAAATCCATTATTTAAAATCCGGTAAGGTAGTTTGCAAACCAGGAGCGGATGTGATTACATACACTTTCAGCTAATTCTTTGGGGGGATTGATCAGTCTCTTTTTTTTTTTTTTTTTTTTTTTTTGGTTTTTTGAGACAGGGTTTCTCTGTGGTTTTGGAGTCTGTCCTGGAACTAGCTCTTGTAGACCAGGCTGGTCTCGAACTCACAGAGATCCGCCTGTCTCTGCCTCCCGAGTGCTGGGATTAAAGGCGTGCGCCACCACCGCCCGGCTGATCAGTCTCTTGTATCCAGTCAGCAGACAGTTAAGGGGGTGACTCTTCCATTCTGCGAGTTATGAGTCCTCAGCTTCTTACAATCCATGAACTCATGACTGTATTTTGAAACAGCAATAAAAGATGAAAATGTGTCTTCCACCAACAATATTTAACTCCAGTCCCAGGCTCTTTAGATATGTCAGAATTATAGCCCTGTTCTCATCAATATCAGAAAGTATGTGCATAGGGACATGAAATCGTAAGCCACATTTACAGCCACTTTATGTGTGTGTACACTGTTATACAGTGTGGCTATTCTTGTCAGGCGTATTCCTTGTACGTGATACATGGAGCATTTCTTCAAATTCCACGTCAAAACTGGCCAGAGAAGAGTTCAGACCCAAGCCCAGAATTTCAGAAATTGTCATATGTTGGACAACCCTGGAAATCTGAGGTGGAAAGTATGTCCCTTGAGGAATGAAGATCACAGGATAGAAAACTATAGGCTGGGAGATCTGTGCCCAAGGGAATTTGCACAGCCTCTGAAAGATGGCAGGCACAATGGATACTCTATACTTTTGAAGGTCATCTAGTCTCAAATGACAAAATAATACATTTTAGCCAATAAAGATAAGATTATTTTTCCTCTGAATTTGTATATTCTTAAAAGTTTTGATTTTCATAAAAATTAAGATAACATGTGTTGCCTGGTGGATCACTGTTTGAATCTCTGAAGAATAGCAAACCTAGGAAATGTTGCGTGAGTCCCTGCCTGCTGCACTGGCCCCTTTCATTGTCTGTACGTGGGACTCTCCTGCTCAGTCGCATTCTATCCAGAAAGCAGAGAGATGCAGTTTTTCCTAACATCTAAGGGTAAGTAAGCTACACACAACCGACCACCCTGCCGGTTTATAAACCCATGCTTATGTATGTAGGCAGGTATTGAGTGGGTTGCTTGCATTTGATGGGACTAGAGGAAGGTATCAGTTCTCTCCCTCTTGCTTCCCATCTAACTTTTGAAGGAGATCCCTGTTTCAGCTAGACTAGGTGGCCACTCCCTGGGCCCACATCTCTAACCTTGCCATTACTGGGGTTATGAGTGCAGGCTTCTGTGTCCGACTCTTTTTTTTTTTTTTTATATACATGGGTGCTGGGGATCTGAACTTGTGTCCTCACGTTTCTATAACAGCCACTTTGTCAAGCTATTTCCCCAGCCCCTAGGGCTTGGTTCATTGTAAAATATATATATTTATGTACACAGTGCATATAAGCTACAATAAATCTAATGCTGATAACTTTTAAATCTTGGTAATTTTACACAGCAGCATTCACTAAGGTTTGCTCTTCTGTTTGGGGCTGGTTTTTAAGGGTTCTTTTGTTTGTTCATTTAGATTTTGGTCATCCAGAATATGACCTAAAAAGACAATTGTTTTTATGTCTTTGGACATCATCATGCTGATCATATTTGAAAATTAGCATTGTGACTAGATCAGTGAGTCTGTTCTCAACAGGGCCCTACTAACACCTGAGGAGACCATTGTCTGCTGGCTACCTCCTCGCTGTCCTCACAGCAAGCAGAATTAGGGGACCAGGTTCTGTCGGCTACCCACTCACAATCCTCTCTGGAAGCAGAATTTCCTGAGAATGGAAATTCCCTGAGAAGAAAATGCTCTTGTACAGCTAGAGAACATTAATTGATCATATGATGTCACTTCCTCTAAAGACGGGCTCTTTATGTTTCCCACAATAAATGTCTGATGTTAATATTACATATTGTATAATATGTTATTACTCTCTGACCAGCTAATCAAGCCAGCTAGTATCCTCATCCATATACTACACAGGTTTTATGAATTTAAAATGGTACATAAGTAATGAAAATTTAGTTTTACTTTATTCTTCTTGATAACAAAAATAAGCATTACTAATATAAGTTAACACACTACATATTAATGTTTTATCTTTTAATAATCAAGTCCTATCTTCTGTCTGTGCTGTTTGGGATGTTGGTTAGAGAACCAGCAAGGTGTGATTAGATGAAACCATCCACTTAGCTCTTTCTGAGGGCTGCTTCCGCTTCTCAAAGATAACCTTGAAAGGAAGATTGAAAAGGACTTTTCCTGTTTTCTGAGATTGGTGATATGTAAGTGGAGGTTTCTCCTTGCCCACCAGTTTCTGAATAACCACTCTGAGGCTTACAAACTGTTTGGCCTATTAGCTCAGGCTTATTATTAACTAGTTTTTACAACTTAAATGAACCCCTTTCTATTTATTATTCTATATGTTACCACGAGGCCCATGGCTTGTTGCCTGTGGCTGCTGGCGCCTCCCTGATTCCACCTCTTTTCTCACTCTGTCTCTCCTTGGATTTCCCACCTGGCTCTATTTTGCCTGGCTATTTGCCAAATCAGATTCCTTATAAACCACCGGTAATAAAACATATGCACAGCACACAGAAGGGCATCCCACATCAGTGGTACACAAAAGAATGCAGTGGAGGTCAGGTCTCGTCCTTCCCTTTAGAACACATGAATAGTGGCTCATTCCCAATGACCCTCTGTTCAGGTGGTAGCTGTTCTCTTCCTCTCTACTCCAGAGAAGGTGAGAAAGAGCATGGAGGGCAACCACAAGTAAACTCACAGTGAGTCTGGCTTCCTGATAACAGGATGGAAGAAATGTGGAGCGAGATTTATCTCTTATGCCTCTCTATATCCAAAAGACAGCAAAGTGAGGGCAGAAAGGTCCCGTGAAGCAAAAGAAAATGAGATAGACAATCTCTCTGTGTTTTCGTGTACCATCCTGATCATTTTCCACAGCTGGAGTTGTCCTGGATTTTGAACTTACTACACAAGAGTCCCTGTGACTTTGGCCTATTTTTTTTAATAATATTTATTTATTATATTATGTGTACAGCATTCTTTCAATGTGTGCCTGCAAGCCAGAAGGGGGCGCCAGGTCTCATTACAGATGGCTGTAAGCCACCATGTGGTTGCTGGGAATTGAACTCAGGACCTCTGGAAGAGCAGTCAGTGCTCTTAACCTCTGAGCCATCTCTCCAGCCCCGACTTTGGCCTATTTTGTCTCTGTCCCTCCACTGCTGTTTCAAGAGAACCCAGGGCCACAGTGACACAGGGCACTTTTCCTTATTCCAGCTCCCCATCACAGAGCTACGTACTACTGGGCGGACAGTTAACAAGCTCATAACGTTAGCACACTGCCAACTGGGCCTCCAGACAGTCTTGTCTGGTGTTTTAAATAGCCACTGACCTCGGTAGAATAGAGTTCTTTCGAACCGGCTGGGATCTTGAAAACCGGTTCTTATTGGCTTACCTACAAATTAGTTATAAAGGAGTGTAGTTTCTTCACTTGCTATTCTCCCTCATGTGGTTTATATGAAGCAGTTGTTCTGCTAGCTTAATTTAACTCTCAATGGCCAGAAGCATTTCAGTTGTTTTGTCAATGTTCTGAATGTTTACAAGCAAAGACAATTTTTAAAGTAGTATCATTTTTAAAAATGGTTTTGAGTAGTACAATCCTTTTCTTTTTAGATGTCATTTGCATTGATGTTTTGCCTGCGTGTTTGTCTGTCTGTGGGTGTCGGGTCCCCTGGAATGGGAGTTACAGCAGCTACAACTGTGAGCTGCCATGGGGGTGCTGGGAATTGAACCTGGGTTTCTGGAAGAGCAGCCAGTTCTCTTAACCTGAATCATCTGTCCAGACAGATGTCCAGAATTGAGGAGTACAACTCTTAATTAACTTTTCTTTCTACTATCCTGCATTTTCCATATTTGAAAAGCAGTAATGTATACATTTTAAACAAAAAAATTGTGCACAAAAATTATCACATGTAAAGAAATAAAATCAATTACAAGACGTTAATAGAATTTGATTTGTAGAGTATCATAATGTTGGTTTTAATTTTATATTTTAGTCTTCCCAACTTTTTAAAAGGATTCCCTGTGTGAATAAAGGAGACAATTCCCTAGGTTATGAATATGCTTAATTGGTTTTCCTGTGCTCCCCGACATCTGACTAGCGTGGGGTAGGATGTGGTAGGATTCATGGGAGCATGGGCACAGTTACGGTAAGTATCTAGAATTTTGGAAAAGCATTGCCAAGCCCTGGCAGGACACTCTGATGGTTGGATATTAGCGTCTGTAACTTCTTTCTCCACCGAGGACTGGTTAATTCCTCACGTGGCCATGCCGGTGAAGAGTATTGCTGTTCAGTCACCTTCAGAGACATGGGATAGCAGGGGTATGGCGCCATGGTGGTTCATCAGTAAATATCAGCAGAGAAAGAAAGCAGAATACTCATATGGGCCACCGCTGACAAACACCGTAATCAGGGCAGGAGGCAAGAGATGGATGCAGAGAAAAGTCTGGGAAGCCAGCTGAACAAAATAGTACCCCAATACATCCTTGGGGAACAGCTACCAGCCCAAGAGAAAAACAATCTAAAGCCACGTCTTGTCTGAATCTTGACTTTTTCTAGGAAATCAAGTAAAAAGCAAAATATGTATTTTCTTTAGCATATATTTTAACCAAGAGAGAGAAAAAAGAAACATAAAGGCATGGGTTCAATAGATACAACTGTAAAAAAGATATAATAAAGAAAATGAATAACCCCCCAAAGTAACCAAACAAACGTAAATAAGAAGCAAATTCTGACTTTCAGATTCAATGAATCCAGAGCAGCCAAACAGAAACCAGGGAAGGAAAAGACTGATGAGCAGAGCATCTGCCTCAGAGTGAAACCAAAAGCCATGAGTCATTGTTGATTCAGAACACAATAAAAGGGATTTGAACTATCTTGTTCACGTGTTGTTAGTGTTGTTACCGCAGGAAGCCTGAGGTAGTAACTGTCTCTTTCCTACTCTCTCCCCACCCACCATGTCTCAGTTACTTTCTACTCCTATGAGCAGACACCATGACCAAGGCAACTTACAACAGAAAGGATTTATTTAGGTCTCACAGTTCAGAGGATTAGAGGCATGACAGCAGAACAAAGGGGAAGTGACAGGAATAACTGAGAACTTAGATTCTGATGCACAAGCAGAAAGCAGAGTACACATTGGGAATGTTGTAAATCTTCTGCAAGCTCAAAACTAGGCCTCCAACAAGGCCACGCCTTTTAATCCTTCCCAAACAATTCCACCAGCTGTTGAACAAGTACCCAAACATATGAGCCTACAGAGATCATTCTCATGCAAACCACCACATTCTACTCCCTGGCGCCCGTAGGCTTGTGGCCTTATCATACTGCAAAATGCCTTTAGTCCACCTTCAAAAGTCCCCATAGTCTTTCGCAGTCTCAACAGTGTTTAAAAGTCCAAAGTCTCTTCTGAGATGCAAGGCAATCCCTTTATTGTATTTCCCGGTAAAATCAGAAGGCAAACCACATACTTCTGATATACAGTGGCACGGAATATACATGACCATTCTAAAAGGGAAGAATGGGGACATAGCGAGGCCATACTGGACCAAAGCAAGACTAAAACCTAGCAGGACACTCTCCCTGGCAGACGTCTCGTGATTCTGACACCTCTAACATCGTGGGGTCGCCAACATAATCCAGGCTCTACTTTCCCAGCTTCATACAATGGCCCCTACTGACCTCCATTCCCCTATCACACACATGGCCTGCATGGCTCTTTGTCACAGCCAAGGACAATTTCACAGCACCTCTGCTCCTGAATCCTTCCTGACTCTAACATCAGAACTATGTGAAAAGCATGCCCCATGTGATCACCAGATGGGGGTGAATCCTGGTCCCCTTTTAGAAGCAGACAACTCATCGGGTCTTTCCTTTTGACAGTTGGGGAGCTTTGCTGGTGGGCACCCCTCTTTTTAGTTCTCTTCAGAGCAGGCCTTCCTTTCATTTTTCCATCTCTTTCAGCACAGTGGCTCTAGCATTCCATTTCCCGATGCCATTTTCCTTTTCACACTATACATTTTGTGGGGTTGTCGCTGTTGTCCCTCTTGATTTTTTTTTCATGTTTATCTGCAAAAGAGAGTGGCACAGTCAATATTGGGCTGTCTTGAAATCTCCTTGGCCAAAGAAATTTGTCCATTCATTTTCAATTTAGCTTCAGGGAGAGTCTTAAAATAAGGGCAAAAGGCAGCCACATTCTTTGCTGAAGTATTGCAAGAATGGTCTCTAGCCTGGTGGCTGATCTTGTTCCCATCTGAAACCTCTTGAGCTGGGCTTCCCCATTTCACATTGCTCTCAGCACTGCTGTCTGCCAAGCTCCTTCTGAGACAGTCCATTAAATTCTGTTCACTGTGTTCAACTACTTTCCCCTTCCAAATTCCAAACTCCCAGTGTCTTCCATGTTCCTCCAAAAACCTGTATTATCAGGCCTATCACAGTTACAGCCCAGCCCCTGGCACCAACTTTGGTCTTAAGTTACTTTACCATCACTGGGATTAGAGACCATGACCAAGACAACTTATACAAGACAGAATTCATGTAGGGCTTAGAATTTCAGGGTTACGGTTATGGTGGAGCAAAGGCATGGTGGCAGGAACAGCTTGGAGCCTACCTCTTGATCTACCAGTAGGAAACAGAAAGAGAGAGAGAGAGAGAGAGAGAGAGAGAGAGAGAGAGAGAGAGAGACTAAGAATGAAAACCAGTCTTTTGAAATCTCAAAGCTACCTCCAGTGACACACCTCCATCAACAGAGCCACACCTCTTAATCCTTCCCAAATAGTTCCATCAACTGGAGACTAAGTACTCAAACATACAAGCCTATGGGGGCCATTCTCATTCAGCTCACTATGCCCTCCATGAAAATGTACTTGCTCCACCATAACCTTTGTGATGGCTCTTCCCAGTTGTCAGCTTGACTACATCTGGAATTAACTAAGCCTAAGTGAATGAGTATACCTGTAGGAAAAAATTTCTTAATTAAAGCATTTGAAGGGTAAAGACCCATCCTAAAACCAGAGGGGTAAAGATTCATCCTTAAATCTGGACCACACTTGCTGGTTGCAGTTATGTAAAGGTCAACCTGTGGGTCGTGACCCCTTTGAGGGTCTAATGAACCCGGTTGCCTAAAACCATCAAAACCAAAGACACTTACATTGCAATTCATAACAATAGCAAAATTACAGTCATGAAGTAGTAATGGAATAATTTTATGATTGGGGTCACCACAGCATGAGGAATTATATTAAAGGGTTGCAGCATTAGGAAGGTTGAGAACCACTGACATAGATAAAGGAAGCTCTTTACCCTTTGCCTGCAAGCCTTCACCCTCCCTGGCAATTTCATTCCTTCACTGGTATTAGAGACTTCTTTGGGACTGCAGTGTATGCTGATGACCAGCTGAGACATCTCGCCTTGTGGACTGAACAACTACTGGATTCTTGAACTTTCTGTTGATAGATAGCCATTGTTGAACTGCGCGAACCACAGTCTGTAAGCCATTTTAACAAATACCAAATGTGTGTGTGTGTGTGTGTGTGTTTATTCTCTCTATTTTGTGCCTCTAGACAACCCAGACTAAAACAGTTCTCAAGGGAAACATGAATCCTAACAGAGTCTCTGAATTCAAAGAAACAGACAAATAGTGTGATTAATTTTGTTTAAATCCATCCCCTTTGATAGCAAGAATAAATTCTTGCTGTGTGACTTAATTAGTTAACCACTGTTCAATTATAACATAATAAAGAATTACTGAGGAAGAGAGGGGAAAAAAAGTAGAAAAAAATACCTAAGATTTCCACAGAACTAAATAAATGCCCATTTGTCCTAGATGTATTAGGAAAGTGATTCAACTCATTTGACCTTTGGAAAGTGTAGCTTTTCATTGAGGCTGAGTTTTTATAGAGATTTCCATATATAAAGGTAGCAATTTATAGGCCTGGAGATCTCCAAAAGGAGTTTCAATGTTTAAATTAAAAACTTTTGCTGGGCATGGTGGCACATGCAATTAATCCCAACACTGGGGAGGCAAAGGCAGGTGGATCTCTGAGTTCAAGGCCAGCCTGGTCTACAAAGCAAGTTTCAGGACATTCAGGGCTATACAGCGAAACCCTCTCTTGAACAAAACAGTATTTTTACTGTTTGCTATATTTACTATATCAGTAATTTAGTCATAAATTTATTTACTAACTTAGAACCCGAATGAGACTCCCAGGATGATGATGATGATGATGATGATGATGATGATGATAATAATAATAATTACAATTTAAACCACATATTCCTGTTGGAAAACTTGAAATAAAACCAAAGAAAATAAAGTTTTTTTCAAGGGCATTTAACTCTTTGGTTAAAAATATCCATTAATAAGTACTAATACGGTAAACTTAACAGGTCTAGGTAAATCCAAAGTAAGTAATTATGAAACTATATTTATCCAATCAACATTTATTGAAATCAATATACCAGGCCCTTAGTAGGTACTAGATACATAACAACAAACTAAATCTGTGTAAATCTCTCTCTGCCATACAGAACTCCCAGCTTGGGCTGGGAAGATAGGCAAAATGAATAAAGTATGCAGTGTAATCTCTTACAAAGTGATCAGTATTATATAAAGACAATAAAACAAAGAAGGTGACCCCAGTGAGTGAGGAGATGAATAAGTTTATCCACATACCCACACGGTCTAAAAATTTCTATCAAAGTGATTCTTAGTTTACGAAAAAAAAAACAAGACATATTATTTCATAGGTATTTACCATCTCTGCAGTGGAGAGACCACCAATGGTCATCACACAAGCTTTGTCCCATTGACAAATGCCATCAAAGCCCCGAGACACTCACCCAGAGTCCCCAGCTCTCAGAACTAATTCTCCTTCCCCTCTAACTCACTGATCTGACTTCTGGGATATGCCATGATTTCTTCCCTAGTTAATTCAAGGCACTCTAAAATGGTATTTGTCTCCTGTCCATCTACAGAGAGCACAAGAATTCATTACCTTAGACAAGATTTTTCCCTCTAAACATCAGAGATGAGTGTGTCTAAGTAGTTAACAAACATTTCAATGGGCAAAGCCAGTTCCTGGTGCCCATGAAGTGAAACTGAACTTGGTCAGATGACTTCTGAATCAGAGAACAGCTACTCTCACCTGCTAAACATTCAAGGGTTTCCTCACGGCCTACAGGGAAAAAGTTCAAAGAAGGAGTGAGGATGTATACCTGTAATTGCACCACGTGGGATGTTGGAACAGGAGTTCTGTTGTAAGTTTGAAGCTAGGGTTGTCTACATAATCCCTACCAGGTCAACCAGGGTTGCATAGCAAGACTTCATCTTGTGATGGGGGAATAGACCCTGGATAAAACTTTATTAAGATTAGTATATAAAAAGGAAAACAGTTTGCCAAGAAAGTCTGGAAGCTCATGTAGACTTCATACAACAAACAGAGCGCGGTCAAAGAAAGTGCGCTGCTAGGTTAACATGATGGAGATGCTAGTGTGTAAATACCCTATAAAGGGTCACGAGGCTCCCGGAGCAGAGTTTTTCAGTCTTTAAAAACCCTTCCTGGCTTACTCCCATTCTTGGGAGTGTTTTCCCATCTTAACAATCTGTCTCTATCTCTATTTCTTACCACCTGTCCCTGTCCCAATCCATCACTCTAGGACCATAGAACCTGGGTATCAACAGGTGTCCCTGGGACTCTGAAGTGGCTGCCTTTGGACTCAGCTCTGTGCTTGTCACATTCAAGTCCCTATAGCACCTAGGCCTCATCTCCTTTCCCTGTCCCCTTCTAGCCAGCTCTAGCTCCCCTACTCTGATCTGCACACACACTAAGTACCCCAAAGGCCATGCCTCTGAACCTGTGGAGGCCGCTTTCTGCTTAGCGCTCTGTTCTCTTTCTGTGTCTGGGAAATTCTACTAGTTTCTTCTGAAAAGCTTTCTCTGATTTCTTTAGGAAGCTGTTCTCTGAACTCACATAGTTTTATATCTTGGTTATAATATATATTGCACTGTAGAATTTATTGTCACCTTGTCTGGTTCTCCAGCTGATGGAGAATTCTTTGTGGGTTGTATTTGTTTTGGGTTTCTTTTTATTTGATTTTGTTTTTGAGGGGAAGGGGGTGTCACTACCTGGCCTAGGCCGGCCTTTATCCCCCTGCCTTGTCTTCTTTTGTGCTGAGATTACAGGCATGTGTCACCATGCCAAGAATGAGAAAGTTCCTTGAAAGTATAGAACACGTTTAGCCTTGGTGGGTAGGAATGGTGCCAAAGATATAGTAGTTACATAAGAAGTCTCAACCAAATGGGTTCAAAGTTCTTGCTTAAGAACAGTCCGTGAGATGCTTACCAAAAAGCACGTCTCCTGTGTGCTTTTTTTCTACATACTTAATACATATCCTGCAGGTTGGATAAGTAGCTAACTTTCTAAGAAAATACAGTTGTCAGATAAGCACATAGCATGGAAGAAACAGTGATCTCAGAAGCCCTTGGTAACCGCACATATGGGTTATATGCTCTCGTTCCACGTGTACTGAAAACTGGCAGTGATATGGTTAAATAAATGGCAATGTGCAGGACCGCTTTGAGTCAGAATAACTTGGAGAACGAAACTGTTACCGGCGTGGTGCAGGGAGCGTCTATAAAGCTCAGGGTCTCCGCCACAGTGAAGAGTTACCTGGCCCCTAAGGTTGATAGCCAATACTACAAAGCACTAACCACACAGCGAATCTGAAGCCATCCTGGTCTCCGGAGTGAATTCCAGACCAACCAGAGGGAATCTCAGATCGTAAGCCCTGCTAAAAGTCGGGGAGAGGCGGGTGTTAACCTGTTTTCCTCAGAACCACGTTCTACCAGTCACCATGACGGCAAGAGAAGTTGAAAGTTGTGGTAGGCTCTGATGTAGATACGGTCACCCCACTAGTCACCTTCTAGGAATGTCCAGCTTCTAAGGGAACTATAAAGAACTGAACTCTGATCTAAGGGAAACAGCAATCTTAAGAAACAAGGGCCGGGTTTTTTGTGTCTGCTTTGATCCCTGTAATTTAACCTCTGCTAAGACAGTCATATGACAATAAATATAATCTCATGAACATTGGATGAGTTATTAAAAAAACGTTAATGAAAGTATCAGCCTTGATAAAAATGGATAATGGCTTTAAAAGAATCACTTAGCCATTTTAACAGTAAGATTACCAACCTTTGTGACATTTTAGAACTACGTGTAAGAGTCAGCTTGTCTAACAAATCACAGTAGTACGTGCCTGTAACTTCAGCACTAAAGAGCTGAGGCAGGAGGACGATGAGATTGAGGGCAGCCTGGGCTACATAATGAGAACAAAAACTGAATCAAACCAAACCAAAACAGTCGGTCAGATTAAGAGAATCAAAAAATGTATCAAACCAGAGTCATGAACCGTGAAAGTATTCTCCAAGACACTTTAGCCAAGCTTGCACCCAGACCCCAGAGTTTGTACCAGGCCTGTGACAGGGGCAGCATTGCTCCAAGTGTACCCACTACTATTGTGCTGCAATGACATCATGGCACAAGGTACGCATCCTCTTCCACCTTCAGTTGCTTAGTGACAATATGGTAATGGTCCATTAGCCACCTTAGCTGTTCCTTTCCTTTCGTCCCTGAATTATCCTTGTTGCTTGCTTGGGTTTGGGGTATTGACGTTGGTTTTAATTATACCTTACTTTGATCTTTTTCATTATGTGCATCGTATATCACACTATGGCATAAAGAGATTTTTGTCCAAGTAGGTAACGTGTGTTGAACACATTCCCCCTCACGCCCAGGTGAGACCAGGGCTTGCCACGTAGTCTGGGCTGACCTTAAACTCATGATCCTCCTGACTCAGTCTCTCAAGTGCCGGGATTACTGGCGTGTACCACTCTGACTGGCTTTGAAAGCCACTGCCTTAATGAAGGTTCTTAGCTTTTCAGCCTAGATTACTGTAACCTTGGCGGGGGGAGGTTCTAATTTTTAGTGTCTCCTTAAGTCACTCATGTTTCTACATGATGGTGTAATAACCATAACCACATAATAATGATGATGACAATTCTCCGCTGATATAGCTCGAGGGTTGCTAGCAATTGCCTGGATTTCGAGCACTTAAATACATTAAGGCATCTAATCCTCCTAACAACTGTGACTTCTCCTTAGGCTACAGTTGAGAAGACTCAAGTGCGTAAGCCAGAAACAGTTTGGCCTAGGCTGTGGTTTGGTCTCAGTCTGGCTCTGTGCGCTAACCTTTGACCTCTATTCTACGCTGCTTGTCTTCATCCACATAACTGTCTCTCATCCATACTCGGGACAGTCTCCATAACTGGGTCTAACGCACCAGACTCATGTTTTCCCAGCCACTTCCCATGTAAGGGGCTAATTGTATTTTTATTAGAATACGATGACGAGACTTGAGTAATTGTGGGAAGGCAGTCGGTCCAATTTGTCTCTATTTTGTCTCTCCACTTAGTTAACGCTTGATATTTAAGTTTGACTTTTCCCATGCAGAAGAGAGAAGGCATAAACCTAATCTGTCAATGAAGAAGTTTGGTTTTGGTTATTACAGTTTGTGATTTGTCTGTCTTAGGTAGCAGATGCAGCTTGTATAGGTGAGTCAATTGTCTTGGGCAATTAATGGATTCGAGAATGCGCACACACTTAGGAATAATGGCTGCAGTAATATATAGCACTCATATATCAAAGTGAACTTATAGTATAGTAGTTAAAAGACAGCTCCCTAGATTCAAACTGCTTGAATCCCTGCCCGCTGCTTATTTTGAGCAGAATTAACTTTTCAGACCCCCGGTTCCTGTGACTTTACCCAGTGAAGGAAACCATCTTCTACCAGACTTCTCAAAGGATTAAGGGGAAAAGGAAATATTACCTAGTTGGTATAATATTATATATTATTAAGTGATTCAGAAACCATATAGCTATTTTTGAATGTCCTACTCTATGCCCAGGAGAACTTGAAGAGGATCATAGTGAAAAAGATAACGCCTCCAGAATCTTCATCTTAAGCCTTGATACAACTGTCAGGACGACATCTTGTTATATGCCATCTGGACGGGTAGATGAACAAAAACACACCGCAGAATGAGAATTTGAAATGAAGTCCCAATTTACTGCCGACCTCATCCTCGCTTTCTTTGCCAAGCCCCTCGCCCAGCACCATGCAAGCAGTTCTGCTGGGCTTCTTTCTCTTTTCACTACCAACGCCTTATCCCTGCTTTTCGCAAGAGCCGGCTCCAGAAACCCTGGGATGTTCCTTCTTAAACGATGATCCAAGAAAGGCACAAATAAACCCTTACTCTCTGAAGGAACACGTTTAGGTTTCACTATTGGACATACAAAGTGCATCATTGGTCATTTCTTTCTGCTCCTTGTCTCTCCTCTATCCGTTAAACTCTGCACTATCCCACATCATGCTGATCGGAGCCTGCGTCTCCGTGTCTCTCGCTTTGTGGCTTCCTTGTTTGTCCATGCCTTTCTTTCTTTCTGTCTAGATCATGTCTACTCAGAGGTGCAGGTCCATCCTTCTGTAACTATCTAATTATTGTAGCCTCATTGAGGTTTTCCCGCTAAAGATGCTCAAGGTCTCATTGGCCTATCAAAAAACCACCTTTCATTTTCATCTTAACCGTGGTATCTGCTGGGGTCTCTGTTTCTCAGAGGTTGTCCTTCTGTTGCCTGGGGTCCCATGCCTCACACTTCTGTGCTGTTCTCAGAGTCTTCAATAGATTCTTATGAACAGACTGCTTAGCATCCTTCACTGTTGGAGGAACAATCAGAACTCTTCGGAGAAAGAAACGCCTCTGGTCCTATCCTTACATCTGGAGCTCCACCCGATGTGAGATCACTGTTGGTTTCTGCTTGAAGACATCATTGCTGCCACATTGCTATTTTCTGACTCCTTTCTAAACGGGTCCTGTGCTGGTCTTTGCCTTCCAAGGCTTCATTCTCCTCCACTTATCAGCACACCTTGACATACTTCTGCACCATGGTCTTTGACATTGGCCTCCTCCTGTGGGTGTGAGCCCAAATCATTTTGCTGAGGTTGGCTCTTTATGGCCTCTCTACTGGCACCTGAAGATGGAAATTATGACATCATCTAAGCCAATGATCTCCAAACATAATAGGATAAGATTGCTAACGTGCTTATTAAAAAACATTCCAGTTTCTGGATCCTGCTCTAAGCCTATTACACCAGCATGTCCCAAATAAAGGCCTAGAAATCAGAATGATTAGCAAGCATCTCAAAGAGATTCTTCTGATCAGATAGGGTGCTGGGCAACATCCACCAGCTTATCTGATGGACCAGTCTGTTTCCACTGCCCATCGGATGCCAGTGTTTGGAGGAAAGAGAGCATAGATTTCAGTGACTTAGCATTGTAATCTATAAATTTCTCTTTTCTGTCAGTTTAAGTACTGACTTATCACTTGATGTGGGACTCTTCCCTGTATGCTGTGAATATGTTTTATTACCATTGATTAATGAATAAATCTCTTTCCGCCAATGGCTTAGCAGAGCAAAGTCAGGTGAGAAATCCAAACAGAGACATAGACAGAAAGTAGGTAGATTCAGGGAGATGCCATGTAGCTGCTGAAGGAGAAAGATGCCAAAACAGAACCTTACCCTGTAAGTCACAGCCTCATAGCGATACACAGATGAATAGAAATGGGTTAATTTAAGATATAAGAGCTAGCTAGGAAAACACCTAAGTTATTAGTCAAAGAGCATTGCAATTAATATAGTTTCTGTGTGATTATTCAGGTCTGAGTAGTTGAGAAGCAAACGAGCAACCTCCACCTATACAACCACTAATATAGAACAACCTACCTAGGACCTCTGAACTTTAATGTCTTCTTCTTCATTATCATCATCATCATCATGAGATGTGGTGGTTTGAATGAGAACGGCCCCTACAAACTCATATATTGGAAGACTTTGAGCCATGGTTGATGGAATTATTCAGGAGGGATTAGGAGGTGTGTGTCACTAGAGGGTGGGTTTCAAAAGTCCATGCCATTTCCAGTTAACATGTCCCTCCCCCCTACAAGGTTGTCCTCACATGCATGTTCTCAGCTGCTACTTCAATGCCATCCCTGCCTGCTGCCAAGTTCCCCACCAGGATGGTCAGGAACTAACACTCTGAAACTGTACACAAGCCCCCAATTACACACTTGCTTTTCTAAGTCACATTGGTCATGGTCATCACAACAATAGAAAAGTAGCCAGGACAGAAAATAAAGAAAGACTAGAGAAAGGAAGAGAGGAGGAGAGAGCTGTAACAAATAATTAGTTTGCCTTCATGGATTTCCACTTAGACCAACTGTAAGGACTTTTAGAAGAATTACCTCTATCAGTTCCTTCTCGTGTTGCTGTAATAAAATGCCTGGCAGAAGAAACTCCAATGAAGGCAATTTTATTTTGGTTGATGGTTCCCAAGGGTACAAACCCATGATGGTGGAGAATGCATGGAAAAGTCATTCAGCAGTAGCAGAAGCGGGAATCAGCAGAGAAGAGGACCAGAGCTGTAACATCTGCAGGTCTGCCTTCCTTGACCCACCTCTGACAGCCAGGCCTCACGATCTCCCCAGATAGGAGCCCCAGGTAGGGAGATGACATTCAGACACATGAGCCTTTGCAAACACCATAGCAACCATAACATTCCCAAAGGTCTCAGTTTAACTGGGCCAGATACACTGTTGAAGTTAAGATACAGGAAACTGGTCATTGTTAGGATGCCTTCGAATTGAAAACTTTGATTTAATTGTATGTCATTTAAAAACCTTGTGCTAATGGTAAGCATTTTAGGTTATTGATAAAATATATATTGCTATTATTTATTATTATTATTAGTGTGTGTGTGTGTGTGTGTGTGTGCGTGTGTTGGTTTTCGAGGTGGTGGGAATTAGAAGCAGAGTCTCACAGTAGGTGGAGCTATAGTCTTAACCCTCCACTCTTTGTCAACATAATTTCATTACATATTGTTGCCCAGGAGAGTGGATGAATAATCACAACAATTTTATGAGTTGCTGCAACCATGTAAAAATAGTCTGGAGTGTTGTAAGGTCATTCAAACTCTGTAGCTCAAAAAGATGTCTGGAAGTGAGGTGCTAATTAAATTTAAAAATGGATGCTTATTGACCCATTCCTTTGGTATTTCAACTAGTATTTACTGCTGAGCGCTTGCTATCTACACGTTCTTGTGTTAATTGCTAGAGATGCATCTGTACATTGACAACACAGTCCAGACTCACTTAGAAAGATGAACACTGGGTCACTATTACACCTATGCTAAGTATTGCCAAGGAATATGGAACATTATAGAAAACATATAAAGGATTTGGCCTCTCCTGCTTCAGAAAGACATAAAGGAGGAAGTGATGTTAAGAAAAGCTGAAGAACAAACTGGAATTGAAGTAGGTATAGAGGGCCCAAGGTCCTCGGGCTCACAGATAGCACTAAGGAAACCAGGAGCGTTAGACACACAGGTTTTTCTCAACAACAGGAGGGATTTATACCTGTTTCTGCCCAGGTATAAATCACTGGCAATACTTAGCATAGGTGTAATAGTGACCCAGTGCTCATCTTTCTGAGTGACTTTGGACTGTGTTGTCAATGTACAGATGCATCTCTAGCAATTAACACAAGAACATCTAGATAGCAAGCATTCAGCAATAAATACTAGTTGAAATGCCAGAGAATGGGTCAATAAGCTTCCGTTTTTTCATTTCATCTGGGAACGGAGTAGCTAATAACCTGGAAATCCTGGCTATGTGTAGGGCCAGGCCTCACCCAAATAAATCCTCCAGACTACTGTGCTTATCCCAGACCCGTCCTCCCTAGACTTTATCCTGAGCGTTCTTTCTCCGTCAATAGATCCCATTCTGTGGAAGAGGTCACAGGTGCTCTGTAAATGAGTTTCGATGTAGCCATGCCTTAAGCTTTACTATTATGATAATTGTCAAGAGGAAACATTTTTTCCAAAGTTGTAATGTGTTTCAATGTGTCAAAAAAAAAAAACTGTTTCAGGTCAGACTCTAGAAGTGTGTGAGCCAACACTGGCTAACGAAGTGGTGCCCAACCAAGTTTTCTTTTTGACTCACGGAGGTTGTTACACTGCAAGCCATGGTGTTTGCCGGGACCTCCCCTCAAACGTGAATATGGGACTTCAGTAGAATGAACTTAGGGTATACTGGGGGAAAAAAAAAACTCAAAGAACTTGAGCTTGAACATAAAAGGAACAGGGGAGCTCATGAGGGCTGTGTGGACCAAGTAAGAGAGTTTAGAGTTGATTTTGAAAGCACTGGGGGCTGAAATGATACGACGTACATGCATAAAAGTCCGCATCCTATACAACCCTTTATGGATGCAGAAAGAAACAGTTGTTGCGATAGTCATGGAAATTATGATGGCCTAAAGTGATAAGTGGAAGCGAAGATGGGAAAAGGTCAAAATGCAAGGTTGAAGATGAGTTTCAGAAGATGCATCTTTGATAGGCTGTAAGGAGATAGGATGTAGTGAGTCAAGGTTCCAGCATTAAGCCGGTAGAGGCTACGTTAGCTGCTGATAAGAAACCCCAAGGAAAGATGAGTGGAAACAGAGATGGGAAAAGGTCCAAAACCAAGGTAGATGATGAGATTTAGAAGGTGCATCTTTGAGAGGCTGTAAGGAGATAGGAGGTAGTGAGTCAAGGTTCCAGCATTAAACGGGTAGAGGCTACATTCAGTGCTGATAAGAAACCCCAAGAAAAGAGCAGTTCAGGGCAGAGACGATGAGGTTAGTCACACATAACTTTGTTTGACTCACTAGTGAGTTGTCCAGGGAGATGTCTTAAGTACTAAGGGTATATAAAAGCAAAACAGAAAGCTAGCGTTCAGTTTCAGGGAAGGTTGCCCAGCATATAGATGATAAAAAAGAAGTCACAAGATGCAAACCAGTCACCCACTGCGTTATGAGGCATGGCTTTCCCTGAGTGACGTAGGTTACCCTGAAGCATCCAACCACTGGGCAGATGCATTCTGACCTTCCTCACTGTGCCCGCCAGAGGCTGCAGCGCATCCCTCCGCTCTCGTCTCTCTCTACCGTCTCTTTTTGCCTCTGACCCAGCAAGTTCAGTCTCTGGGTTACAACATACGTATCTAAGCGGACTCCCTCTCTTGTTATTTAAAACACTGAGACTCTGACAGATCAGCGACCTTGGATCAGAAATTTACGGTGGTGTCTGTCCGTCAAAGGGAACAGGGTCCTTACCAGGCAGAGCGAGGCAAGACAGGAAGCTCCTGTGGGCTCGTGGGTAGTCTCAATTTGGGAGTAGTTTGTTTACATTTTTACTTATTATTTATTATCCTTTGACATTTTCATACACATCTATAAGGAACTTAGATTGTTTCCATGAGCATTGCTAAGCCACATCCCCTTCCCCTTCCTGGGGAACTTCCTTTTCTTCCCAGGAAATCCCCCTCCTATTTCCCTGCCTTTGTTCTAGGACCCACTGAGTTCACAGGTGATGTTTACGTGAGCAAAGGAGGGGGTGATTTGGTAGTGTGGCCAACTTACTAGTGGCTATAGGACTCCTTCTCCAGCAACCATTAACTACACATAGCTTCTCAGAGGTTGGCCTGTGCTCCCTCTCCTTGGTTCATAGCTCTGGCTCAGCTCACCTCTCTGTTGGACAGATAATGTTCACCCTGTAAGATTTTTGTTTGTTAACTAACATTTCAAGTCTTTGCCAGTTCTTTACTGAATGTTAAAAGAGTAGAACAACCTAGGTGTGGCGGCACAAGGTTTACTCGGAGCACTTGAGAGTCCGAGGCTGGTGGATCGCTGAGTTCTAGGCCAGGCCATGGACAGAGCAAGTTCTAGAGCAGCCAGGGCTACACAGAGAAACCCTGTCTTGAAAAGCCATATACGTGTGTGTGTGTGTGTGTGTGTGTGTGTGTGTGGCTTTTAATATATATATATATTATATATATATGTATATAAAGGAGAATTTATGTTCTCTCAATGGTGACAATGCACTGTGTCCAAATTAGTGATTTGTCTGATGTCACATAGCTTATTAGTACAGAGAAGATATCAAGGTGCCAGGCTATTTATTTGATCATTGACCTTTTCACCAGGGGAGAGTTCCATGAACAATATTGTGAAATGGTTTTCAATGGGTGCAAAACTGAAGTCAGTTGGATTCAACAAATATTTGAAGACCTAAGAGTAGGTGCCAGGCATTTTTCTAGCCAGTAGGGGTGGCAGGGCATAGGTGCTACCGCTTTATTGTCTACGGAACATCCCTCGAGTTCTAACAGAAAGGCAAAGTGACTTTCATCCAACCTTACTTACAGTCAATAATTTATGGTCATGGGCTGGAGAGATGGCTCAGTGGTTAAGAGCACTGACTGCTATTCCAAAGGTCCTGAGTTCAATTCCCAGCAACCACATGGTGGCTCACAACCATCTGTAAGGAGATCTGGTGCCCTTTTCTGGCATGTGGGTGAACATGGAGGCAGAATGTTGTATACATAATAAATAAATCTTTTAAAAAAATAATAACTTATGGTCATGATTTCAGCACAACAACTTCCATTTAAGCGTACTGATCACTAGTTTCATGCCTTGGTTTCTGCAATGACATGATTACTAGCATATGCCATCATATCTGCCTGGGTTTCCTTCATTCTTAAAGCCTGAAATAGCACAGCCGATTCATGTAATAGTTGTGAAATCCTATTAAAAACGATAATATTAGCATAAAATATTACTTGGACCTAAATGCATACATTAAGTCATTATTAAAAAATATCAATGTAGTAATACTCCTAAAACTTATTTGATGTTTAAAACAGTATTAAATGTACCATTATATTCTTTCCTTATAGAACCAGATTTTTTACATCAAGTGATATTATTTTTATGGTCATATGACTCATCTGCTACTAAACAGCAATTTCAGTTATTTTTTTTACTATAAACACCTTTATAAATTTTCTATGTACGTTTAGAGTGATCGCACTTTACCCAATATTATTTTTGGATGCAAGTGTATTGCTTTCAGTGTCAGGAAATCTTTTCTATTAACATCTTGGATTTATTTATTTGCCAATTATCAAAGAAACACATCCTGTACCCTGGAATAAATTCCACTTTGTTGTAGACTCCAGCCAATATGATGATGTAGTCAAGATACTAATATCTTGGGCCAGGCGGTGGTGGCGCACGCCTTTAATCCCAGCACTTGGGAGGCAGAGGCAGGCGGATCTCTGTGAGTTTGAGACCAGCCTGGTCTACAAGAGCTAGTGCCAGGACAGGCTCCAAAACCACAGAGAAACCCTGTCTCGAAAAACCAAAAAAAAAAAAAGATACTAATATCTTACTCAAGTATTTGCTCCCATATGTTTGGAGAAGTTTCTTAGTTACTTTTCTAGTGCCATGACAAAACACCATGGTGAAGGCAACTTTAAAAAGAAAACGTTTCTTGGGGCTCAGAGTTACAGTGGGTTAGTATGCATGATCATCATGGCAGGGACCAGACCTGGAAGCATGCATAGCACCGGAGTGGTATGTGAGAGCTCACAGGTACTAGGCAGAGAGAGCACTAACTGGGAATGGTGTGAGCTTTTGAAATCTCAAGGCCCACCCCCAATGACACATCTTCTCCAACAAGGCCACACCTCCTAGTCCTTCCCAAACAGTTCCACCAACTGGGGCCAAGCATTCAGACATATGAGCACATGGGTGGTCATTCTCATTCAAAGCACTTTTGGGTGTGGAAACCATGCTGGCTTCATAAATTAGTTTTTTCCCCATAATTGCTTATGATTGTCTATGAATTGAGTCTGTTCAAATACAGAAAATATTCATTCTTTATAGGTTAGAAAAAAGTGCAAAAAAAATGAGTCAGGATAGTATCTTTTAAATATAGTATGTCCAATTATCTTTTCAATTTTTTGATATTTATTAATTTTATCTGTTAATCTTATCTGTTTACTACTTTCTTTTGAGTTATACTTTCCATTCACAATTTCTCAAATATGAGGTTTTGTTTTAAGATGCTTTTCTAATTTATCACAACTAAATTATACATAACATTATCATTTAAAAGTTTTCCAATCTTGTATTTCTAGCCTTCTTTATTCCTAAAATTACAACTTCTACCGCCTCTCCTTTCCCTCAGTAAGGTAAATTAGTATCTTTTAAGAATTCAGGTTCTTATTTTACCTGCTTTTCTATCGATTCTATAAATCAACACAACAAAGGACAAAAGTCATATTGTAGTGATAGTTCATTTGTATTTTAATAAATAAAGCTTGGCTGAAGTTCAAGGAGTAAAACAGACAGACTGTCAGCCTTACAGACCAGGCAGTGGTGGCACACCCCTTTAATCCCGGTAGCCACACTAGTTAGACATAGAAACCAAACGGTAGTGGTGCACAACCTTAATCCCAGCACTAGAGAGGAATATAAGACAGGAGGATACAGTTCTCACACACAATCTCAATCTGAGAATCCTGGAGGCAGGATCACCGTTTTGGATTGAGGTAGAGGGAAGAGCCAGTGGCTGGCTGTTTTGCTTCTCTGACCTTGAGGTTGAACCCCAGTGTATGTCTTTGGGTGTTTATTAATCATGCTACACATACGATCATTTCAATAGATGCAGAAAAAGCATTTGATAACACACCCAGCTGTAGATGTGGCTCAGTGATGAACAACTTGTATAGCATGCATGAAAACAAGAGAATAAATAATTAGAACATAATCCAATGTCATTTTATGATTAAAAACACTCTAGAAAAATGGCTATAGAAAAAATGAATGGGCCTCAACATATTAAAAGTATGTATAACCATTGGGGGGGGAGCTAAGAGATGCCTCTCTGAGATGTGGCAAAGGGCCAGGACGGCATTTTCAACACTTTTACCCAGAAAGGGACTAGAAGTCCTAGCCAGAGCTGTTAGGTAAGAGGAAAAAATAAAGGGCATTCAGATAGGAAAGGAGGAAATCAGATGGACAGTGTTTGCGGATGATAAGATGCTTCATCAAATTCCAAAGATCCCACCAAAAACTCTCCGAATAAGTGAATTCGGCAAAGTGGCAGAACACAGAGCCAACACACAAAACCTGGTATTGTTGTCATATACCAATATTGATTTACCTGAAAAATCAATAAAGCAGCCTCACTCATAACAGCCACATTGTATTAAACATTAACTATCTAGGAACTATTTAGCAGAAATGAAAGTCCTATACCATAAAAAAAAAATACAAAATGTTTCTTGTATACAGCAGAAGGCTGATCCTGTTTTCGTACCCATTCTCTTAGCCTGTGTATTTTATGGGTGAATTGAGCCATAGCACAGACACTGAGAGCAACAATAAATAAATGGGACCTCCTGAAACTGAGAAGCTTCTGTAAAGCAAAGAACATGTTCAATAAGAAAAAAGGCAGCCTACTGAGTGGGAAAAATCTTTACCAACCCCACATCAGACAAAGGACTAATCTCTAAAATATATAAAGAACTCAAGAAATTAGACACCAAAATACTTAATAACCCAATTTGAAAATGGGGTACAGAACTAAACAGAGAATTCTCAACAGAAGAATCTTAAATGGCCAAAAGATACTTAAGGAAATGTTCAACATCCTTAGCCATCAGGGAAATGCAAATCAAAACAACTCTGAGATATCATCTTACACCTGTCAGAATGGCCAAGATCAAAAACACCAACAATAGCTTATGATGGAGAGAATGTGGAGTAAGGGGAACACTCACCCATTGCTGGTGGGAATGCAAACTCATACAGTCACTTTGGAAAAATCAGTATGGTGGTTTCTCAGAAAATTGGGAATCAACCTACCTCAGGACCCAGCCATATCACTCTTGGGCATATACCCAAAAGATGCTCAATCATACTACAAAGGCATTTGTTCAACTATGTTCATAGCAGCATTATTTGTAATAGCCAGAATCTGGAAACAACCAAGATGCCCCTCAACCGAAGAATGAATGAAGAAAATGTGGCACATTTACACATTAGAGTACTACTCATTGTAAAAAAAAAAAAAAAAAAAAAAAAAGACATCTTGAATTTGCATGCAAATGGATGGAATTAGGAAACACTATCCTGAGTGAGATAACCCAGACCTAAAAAGATAAATATGGTATGCACTTATCCATAAGTGGATACTAGTTATATTTATTTATGTCTGCTATATTATTTCTGTTTATTATTTATGTCTATAACAGATGTAAATAAACATTTTTATCCACTATCTGATGAATGGATAAAGAAAGTATAATACATAAATCCACATAATACTCTTAAATCATTAAGAAGAACAAAATGAAAAGGAGGAGAAGAGGGAGGTAGACAAGTTGTCCTATGTGACATGAGGGAATTACAGTTATGACATTAAGTGAAAAAAGCCCAGTGAAGCCACAACTGCCAATAACCTCATGTTTGACCTACATCACACCCATACAGAAACTACCTGATTTTCCTGTTCCTTTTTTTTTTTTTTTTTACAGGAATCTTATCTCCCTGGGTGAGGCAGCACACGCTGGCAATCCCAGCACTTGGGAAGATCGCCATTTAAAGCTCACCCTGGGCCATCTAGTGAGTCTAGCCAACCTGAACTACATAGCAAGAAAGGAAAAAAAAAAAGCACGAGGAGGCTGTATGTTTCCTTTCGCCATCCTCTTTCCCCCTCTACAATCCAGGTAAATTTTCTTAGATTTCACCACAAGTTGGGAGGAGGAAGTCATCAGGCCTTTGCCTTTTCTACAGTTGATGGAGACTCGCAGTTGAGAGTGTATTCTGTTGTGTTTACTCAAAGTTCTGCTGACTGGCTGACCCACACCACTAACATTTTACTGAACCTTTTCACTTAGTTTATTTGAGTCAAGGCATTCTGCTGTAGTTCGACCTGTCCTTTCCCTTAGGTGTGTTCTGGGGGAAGCTCCTAATGTGTGTGAAATGAGTCTGTAGACTTATGTATGCTCCATGGTAAAAATAAGACACACCTTAGAGCTATGTATGGCAAGTGCTTAGCACTGCAGAGGTTCCAGGGCTCCGGCCCCACCCGCCTACTGCCTCCCGTTCTCTGCTATGATTCCCGTCCATTTTCCCAGTTGATGAACTAATTTTACTTATTGGCCTTGTTATTCCTTGATTAATCAAGTTTCCTCCTAACTCCAAGACTGCACAGGCTGTCTTCTGCAGGCTGTCTGTATTCTGCACAGGCTGTCTGTCTTCTGCACAGGCTCCTTTTCTAAGCCTGCATACCTTGCTATCTCACATGTTGTTTAAGCTTCACCAAAACTCTTAGGATGACTAGAAATCTTCTTGCTTTTTTTATTTTTTGAGACAGGGTTTCATCTTCTTGCTTTTTAAAGCCTATGTGTTCCTTCTTTTTGAAGGGAATTTATCTTTCTCCATACCTTTCACCCTTTGCAATCCAACCAAATTTCCTAGATCTTCACAAAATCCTGGTAAGAATTATCAAGAGCTTCACATCTCTCTTATAAATGAACTAGCTTGGCCCAATTTCTTGTGCCAACAGCCAAAAGGGAATATAGAGATTAGAGTTTTTTGGAAGCTTCCTGGCTTTGTATTGACGTATGTCTTCATTTCTAAAACAGTGTCACTTCGTTTTGTTTATAATCATATTGAATGTCTGTCCAGATTACAATCTTTTTGTCCTGTGTGAATTTCTTGCCGGTCCTCTCAAATGAAATATAGTTTTTAGGTTATCTCAAACACAAGTCTACATGTGAAATCTCAAAGAATCACACTTCTATATGTGCAAGAGAAAAGGTGTTGTGATCATGTTTTAGATTTAATCCCAAAGTCCCTTATTCCTTATAAAGCACATAGGTGGGAAACTGGTCCCCACCAGAGTGGAGAACCTCCGCTCACTGAAAAAGCAAACAAGACATGGACCAGGGAAAGACCTTCCTGTGTCCGCCTGCTGAGTACTGCGATTGCAAGTGTGTGATTCGGTACTCAGCTGGGTTGTCAGGGCACCTGTGGGAGAAACTGTCTACAGGGCTGATTTTGATTTCCAGCAAGAAAACCCTTCCTTGTGGGTTCTTTTCCAGTTATTCCTATAATATCCTGCAGATATCACTAAATGGTTAGGCTATAAAACTACATTCCCGATCACCATCGCTTCCGCTGTGAAATAGCTTAGCAGGAATGCACACATCGGAAACAGAAAAGCCGGTTTTTAAGAAAATCAATGAGAAGGAAAACATTTAAAAGTACGTTCAGTCCTATAACCACTTGAGATTTACTCAAAGCACCAGTAAGAGGCGTCCATGGGCTTAACTCACGATGCACAAGTCTTTAGCCGGATGACTCGTCTCCATCCCCAGTTCACCTGTGCGTTTCAAACACCTCCCAAGTTTCAGTCAACTCACTAAAGAATCTGAAATGTTAAAACCTGTTAAGCACCCAAGAAGTGTGTCAATAAAGAAAGGCCAAGATCAGAGTTAGGCACACTACTAAGGAATGACTTACAGATCATGAGATCAGAACAGGTGAAGGTTTCTAGTTTATCAAATTATCCAGTCTTAACCAAACGACAGCCCACAGATTAATCTCTGCTGCCCTCTTACTCTACGGCTGGGTCCTACCTCTGCTGCCCTATGGACGCCCCACGCGGCCGAGCGTCAAACCTAGAAGCGCTGGAAAGCGCTCATCAATCTCTCTCGCCTATTTCTAGACTTGACTGAGATATTGCATGGAACAGAGCATAATAATTTACATAAAATTATTATTATAACTACCACTACTATTATTATTTACATCGGATTCGCTAGGGGACATTACATAAAATCCACAAACTCCACAACCGGACAATATATATATATATTTTTTTTTTTTCTAAAACCAGTGCGCATGCGTACACCCTTTTACGGCCCATTCCACCCCACATCCCCACCCCGCCCGCGAGCGCCCTCGACTGCGCACGCGTCAAAGTGCAGACTTCATTGGTTGAGGTACCGGAAGAGGCGGAATTCGCAGGAGTTCGCGCGTCCAGTCAGGCCCTTCCGGGCCGCAGTTCCTCGGTGTGCGGCGCGGCGGCGTGGAGATGCCCGGCCGTGGGGTGCGCGCCGACGATTGCGCCGCGCCGGTGCCCGTGCCCACGGCGACTGCACACAGCGAGGCCCTGGGCAGCAAGGTGCGGCGGGTCTGGGGCATCGGGACGCGGGCGGCGGGACCCGCGGCTGTGCCTGCGCCCGTGGCGTCCCTGCAGACTTGCAGTCGTCTCTTCATAAGACCCTAGCATTTTAATCTTTACCTGCCTTTCTCCCGCTCTCGCTTCCTTCGGGATAGGGTTTTCATGTCGCTCAGGCCAGGCTCAAGCTCTTGTTTGAGGGGAGCATGGCCTCATTCCCTTGCCTAAGAACCGAGATTTCAGGGATGCACCGCCATGCAGAACCCTACCCTTAGCTTCCAGTTACAGACAAAATCTTCAGACATGGATAGTGGAGGGATGTGCGTACCGTCTTTTCAGGTGTTAAATGTGCTAAATTCTACACACACACCCTTTTGAATGGCGTCTTCGGTTAGCGGCCTTATTCCCACGGTATCACAGTTTTCTTTGGTACCAGCTAAAGTGAGATGTATGTATACCCGTCATTCCTAAAACACTGTAGAAGCAGACTTGAGGCTCCAGGAAGATGAGCTCCTGTGGCTTTGTAGTTCCTTACCGCAACTGTCACCTCTGGTGGTGTGGAGACGTAAGGGTGCACATTGAAGAGGGTGCCTGTGAGTTTTCAAAATACTCCGCCTCTTAATACTGTGTGTCGCGCCGTGTGATGCTGCCCAAGAGGCATTGCCTACTTAGGCTTCATCTGGTGATCAGAACAAGCCCAGCTTGATGATACCAGCAGGATGTAGTCTTGACCGTACAAAATAGAATAAGTGCGGAGGTAGAAAATGATGTTTTCTCCCCGCAGGTAGAGCCGTCAGTGCCATTATTTTTTCTGAATGACTGATTGTCCTCTACGCAAAGGGAGGAACCCACATTCGTTTTCTTTCTCTTTGTTTTAATTTACAGCAAGAGGTTATAAAACTAAAGACTGGTACTAGTTTTGGTAGACAGTGTCTCACTTAGGTTAAAGGTATAAGCCCTGTGGTAACTGGCTCCTGGCATGCCTAAGCCTTTCCTTCTTCAGCTGTTTGCCACGGAGCCCTTCTGGGTGCTGTGGCCCCTGTATAGTGTCTGTTTAGACAAGTTGTGTATTTGACAGCCCCAGACCTATTACTTAGAATATCCCTACTGAACATACTTTGGAAACTTCTACCTTAGCTTTTTCTTTATTTTCATAGATTAAAGAGCAAAAAATCATTGTGGATGAACTCTCTAACCTGAAGAAGAATCGGGTAAGTTACTGCAGGAATCTGGAATAGTGTACAGTATATTAAGATTAGGCGTTAGATCATTTATGCTAAAGTTACAAAGTTCTGATGTACTGATTTCAAACTAAAGTGCCCTGGTTTGTTGTTGTTTTTCATTTGTTTCTCTGTATATGCCAGTGCATCTCAAAGTTGAGAAAATTATTTCCCTATTACACTTTACCAAAAATTGAGTTATTTCCTTTTCCACAGAAAACTGTAATATTCCAAGTACTTAACCCATTTAATGCCCTTTCTATGACGTGTTCATCAGTCAGCTGCTGTTTCATGTGTGGTTTTTCTGTGGAAAATTGTATCTTAAGTGAGCTCTCTCAATCCTCTAGTGACTGACATTTTCAACACTTCTGATATTGTCATTTGTGAAATATTGAACGCCAATGCAAATTAATACAGAACTTTAGGAGATCAGACTGTCAAAATGTCTAAACATTGTGTGAGACTTGACCTGGGGCTTCTTTCGGAGCAATTGATATATATACAGTTGTGATACGCATGGGCGTTTAATTGCGGTGGCAGCCGTCTGTATCTGTAATGGTGAAGAGACAGACAAATGTCTGACGTTTGCGGGCAGCAAAGAACTCTAGCGTTGTTCCTGTGTGGCGATGTAAAGAACCTTCGTTGATGAGCAAAGCTCTCCGTGCTGTACACCTGTAAGAGTGAACCGTAGCCTGTGGCTGCGGTAGCTTTGTGATTGACAGGACAGAGGCAGGATGGCATCACTGCACAAACAGCCGTTTCTGGGTGGCAGAGCATCAGTGACTTGGTATCTGTTCGTATCTGATAAATGACCGTTCTGAATATTCCTGAAGCTCAAGAGTAAGTGGTCGTAGGGTTCTGTGGAGCATCGCCGTGCGAATCGTGTCCTGATACTGTGACTTTCTTTTGCAGAAAGTGTACAGGCAGCAACAGAACAGCAACATATTCTTTCTTGAAGATCGAACAAACATGCTTTCTGAAAGCAAAAGTGAGCGGTCTTCATTTTGGTTTTGTTCTTAGTGTTATGTGTGGAATGCTATAGAAAACCTCCTATAGGCTTTCTGTGGGGATTCATAATAGTGCCTCAACTCAGCCCCATCTTCATGAGCCACATCTGGGCGTGTGTGTGCCTACAGTGATCTGTTTCCAGTTAGCCTTCCAAAGATCTCTACAGTTTTAAAAAGACCCCTTGGCTGGGGTGGGACTGGGATTCTGACTGGCTGGACCGTGGGCTGGCAGCTGCTAGCAGTGAGTTCCCATTCATAGCAAGCCCGCGAGGTCTGAAGACACTGTCACACTGCAGCAGAACTCCCCAGTCCCCTGTCCTTGTGCTTTTTCTGTCCCCTTTCCCCTATGACTCCCAAGCCGTAGGGGTCAGGAGTGTGAGATGGAGGTCCAGTTTTGGACTGAGCCCTCCAGAGTCCCTTAATCTCCGCACGCACCAGGTGTGGTTCTTGTTTTACCTGCCGTCCACTGCCAAAAGAAACTTGTCTGAGGGAGGGTGAGACCTGAGCCACGGAGCAGCTGTTGGCAGGTGACGGCTGCCAGGGAGGAGGAGAGTCGGTGTCCTTAGGGATGTGACTCCTGGTAGATTACCCATGTCCTAGTAGGAGAGGGAAGGTGGGGAGGAAGTGTGTGATGCTATATCACAGACATATGAAGTAAAAACATAACTTCAAGATGTATTTGCTGTATTTACCAAGTGAGATAGGCATTTTTTTTTTCATACTTTGACTAAAGTATAAAAGTTCATTTTCTGATTTTTCATTTTCGGGGGGAATACTTTGAGCTTGCAAGGTCTTGACAGATTTGAAAGTTGTATATGCAAAGTGCTTAGCCAAGTGCTTGGAGCAAAATAAGCACTCAGTGCAAGGAAACCATTCCCAAATTCAGCACTGTTTGTCCCTGCGGCATTCTGAGTTAGTCCTGCAGTTGTACAATGCATCTACTCATAGGAACTTGAGAAGTAGGTCTGTTTTGTCTGTGAGTTAATAGGTGAGCATTTCTGAGCTTCAGTCTGTTTTGTCTGTGAGTTAATAGGTGAGCATTTCTGAGCTTCAGTCTTTTTTTTCCACTCCCTCCTACAGATACATTGGATGAACTAAGAAAAGAATACCAAGCCTTAGAAAACTCAGAGACGACCAAAGTCAAGACCCAGTCGCCCTGACTTCACAGAGCCATGTGCGGCATCTGCTGTTCTGTAGGCTTCTCTGTTGAGCACTTCAGTAAAGAGTTAAGAGAGGATTTGCTCTGCAACCTTAGGCGACGGGGTCCCAGTAGCAGCAAGCAGTTGTTAAAATCTAGTGTTAACTATCAGTGTTTGTTTTCTGGTCACGTCCTTCACTTGAGAGGTGTTTTGACTGCCCAGCCTGTGGAAGACGAGAGTGGCAACGTGTTCCTATGGAATGGGGAAGTTTTTAGTGGGGTCCAGGTTGAAGCAGAGGACAATGACACCCAGGTTATGTGCCGTAACCTTTCTGCCTGTAAGACGGAGTCTGATATTTTGGCACTCTTCTCCAAAGTCCGAGGTCCTTGGTCTTTTATATACTATCAAGCCTCTAGCCATTGCTTATGGTTTGGAAGGGACTTTTTTGGCCGCCGTAGCTTGCTTTGGCATTTTAATAATCTGGGCAAGAGTTTCTGCCTCTCTTCAGTTGGAGCCCAGGTATCTGAGCTTACAGACCAGTGGCAAGAAGTTCCAACATCTGGAATTTTCCAAATTGATCTCAATTCTGCTGCTGTTTCCAGTTGTGTGACTTTAAAATTATATCCGTGGAAATACGTTTCTGAGCAGAATGTTATTGAAGAATGTGCTATCGACCTGACTCAGACTCCAGCAGAATTGCCGGCGCTTGTATTGGTGGTAGCAAGTGAAGCCGAGCTGTATCTTCCAAAACCCATTGCTCCCTTAAATAAGATGCTGCCTGAAACTCCACTGGAAGCTCCCTGTAGAGACAGTTCCCGTGTACCACATGCAAGAGAGACACTTGAGACATTTCTGACGGATGGACACACAAAAGAAGTAGTTCGGCAGTTCATTGATGTCCTGAGCGTTGCGGTCAAGAGACGTGTCTTATGTTTAGCTAGGGAGGAAGTTTTACAAGCTTGTCATAAGAAAGCAAGCATTGCGATCCTCTTTTCTGGAGGTGTGGATTCCATGGTGCTCGCAGCCCTTGCGGACCGTCATGTTCCTTTAGATGAGCCAATCGATCTCCTGAATGTGGCTTTTGTGGGTAAACGAGAGATTGGGCCACATGTTCCTAACATCGAAAAAAAACAGCAAAGCCGTCCCAAGACCCTGTCTGAAGAATTCTGTCAGGGTGCCGCTGAGGTGCCGGACCGAGTCACAGGGAAAGCAGGACTGAAGGAACTGCAGTCTGTCAACCCTTCTCGGACTTGGAATTTTGTTGAAATCGATGTTTCTCTTGAAGAGCTACAAAATCTAAGAAGAGCTCGGATATGTCACTTAGTTCAGCCCTTGGACACGGTTCTGGATGACAGCATTGGCTGCGCCGTCTGGTTTGCGGCTAGAGGAATCGGTTGCCTAGTGACCCAGGATGCTGCGAGATCTTACGAGAGCGCTGCAAAGGTGTGTGCTGGGATTTTTGCTCAGGGATTTCCGAGACCTAATTTTGACTCTTGAACCTTTAAACATTTAAGGTTGTAAGACTATACTGCATTTTATTTATTCTTTTTAATACAATGTATATTACTTCTTTAAAACTGAACATTTTTTTTTACTATTTTCTGACCTGTGGGTTTTTTTTTAGGCTTTATAAGAAAAATCTCTCTCTCTCTCTCTCTCTCTCTCTCTCTCTCTCTCTCTCTCTCTCTCTCTCTCTCTTCTTGTCCTCGGTCACATCTCTGGCTTTCTTCACTCTTCTGTAGGTGATTCTGACTGGTATCGGTGCAGACGAGCAGCTGGCAGGTTACTCCCGCCATCGTGTCCGCTTTGAGGCTCTCGGCCTCGAAGGACTGAATGAGGAAATAGCCATGGAACTGGGCCGCATTTCCTCCAGAAACCTCGGTCGTGACGACAGAGTTATTGGTGACCACGGAAAGGAAGCAAGGTGACTCACTCATTACTCAGATGCTCTGTAGTAGAAATACAAGGGAAGGCCTCCTACTCCTTTTCTGTGCAGAGTGCTCCCATCAGGACAGGAGCAGTTGCACACGGTCTCAGCTTTACCCTGTAAACAGTCCAGAGCAGAGCTGAAGGAAGTCTGCACTCATGATAGGAGGTGACTGAGTAATTCTTTCTAGGGCCATGATGAAAAAACTACAGACGTGAAAACAGCATAGTGTATTTCCAAGTGGAGGCAGTTTAAGGATTTGTTTTGCCCCACAAGCCCACCCTGACTTCGTCCTACAGGGTTGTAGAATCTGGGTTTGTCCATGTAGGCATGTCTGCTGTGGTGATCCATGGGGGTCCCAGGCCTGGATTTCTGCCCCTTGTGTGGTTTTTGAACAGATTTAGTACTGTTTTAGATCGCCTAAAATCTTCACAGAGACCAAGGCAGTTTCGTGTGTGCTTTTGAAATCTTGGATTGTTTCTGCCTACAACGTACTTAGGATGTTAGTTAGGACATAGTGAAAAAGAAGCGTTTTCAACGCTAAGAGCACAGGGAGACAAGGCGGTCTGAGGAGCACAGCTGTGGAGCTCTGTGTTGATGGTGGTTCACTTTAACTGGCAGAGTCCAGAGACCATGGATTTGAGACCAGCCTGGCTTACATAGCAAGACCATGTCTCAAAAAGAAAAATGAATGGCACTGTGTTTAAATAAGTGGTATTTCGTTAGAAGGATTCAGCAGGCAAGAAGGAGGAAGCCATGTAAGCCTCATGAGAGCTGGGGCATCATAGTAGTTACCTCCCCCTGTCTGAGAATGGTCTCTAGCCTTTATTTCATGCTTAGTCCTTTCCAGTGAAGCATGATTGTCTTTGCCCAGCTGTCCCTGTGTTGCCAGTCCTTGTCCAAATTAGATTGTCCTTGCTGTTGTGTTTCTCAAGATTGTATTTCAAATAGATAGTTTGTACTGTTCTACAAAGTAAATAAACTTCTCCCTTGGAAGAACGTGAGAGAGGGTCAGGAGTTGCAGAAAAGGAACATCAGGCAGATGAAGGGATAGAGAATTTACTTTTTGTGATGAAGCAATTAATTCCAAAGGCCTAAGGAAATTATTCCAGTGCTGCGTTCGGGTGGTAGTGTGTACAGTGAGTGCAGTGTGGATTATTCCAGTGCTGCGCTCAGGTGGTGGTGTGTACAGTGAGTGCAGTGTGGATTATTCCAGTGCTGCGCTCAGGTGGTGGTGTGTACAGTGAGTGCAGTGTGGATTATCCCAGTGCTGCGCTCAGGTGGTGGTGTGTACAGTGAGTGCAGTGTGGATTATCCCAGTGCTGCGCTCGGGTGGTGGTGAGTGCAGTGTGGATTATTCCAGTGCTGCGCTCGGGTGGTGGTGTGTACAGTGAGTGCAGTGTGGATTATTCCAGTGCTGCGCTCGGGTGGCGGTGTGTACGAAGAGTGGTTACGACGGTGAGTGCAGCAGAGCTGCTGTGTTCTGAGGATGGGCAGGGGACGTTGGGGATGGGCTCGTAATGGAAACAAACCCAGCTTCAGAGAAAATCCATGGTTTTGTGGGAAAGTGAAGAAGCAGAGAGCAGAATGTTTCTGTTTTAAATGTAGTATTTGTTATGGATACCAATTTGTGGCTGCATAAGCAATTTAAGTGTAAATAAACAAAATTCTTACAGTTTTGTTTATTTACAGTGTTACAAGTCCAGGCTTTTGGAACCCTTTATGTTGGCTTCATGCCCCTAAAGTTCAGTTTCTGTAGACATGCTCAAACCAGACAGAAGTTATTTATGATCAAGCTGTATACTGGGGGCACCTGCAAGGATACTCTGAAACAACTTGAAATTATTTCTTGATATCATAGACAGCTAATTTATTTAGATTTTAGAATTCTTTATAATGCATATAAAATTGCCACGTTTTGGAACACCTTTTTAATGTGGTTGAATTTTATGTTTTAAATTATATAATTACTAATAGACTTGTTTTAGTAGTGGTCACTCTCATTTTTTTTTTTTTTTTTTTTTTTTAATAAATTTTAGGTTTCCTTTCCTGGATGAGAATGTCGTGTCTTTCCTAAATTCCCTGCCGGTGTGGGAGAAGGCAGACCTGACTTTGCCCCGTGGGGTGGGTGAGAAGCTCATCTTACGCCTAGCAGCTGTGGAACTCGGCCTCACAGCCTCCGCCCTTCTGCCAAAGCGGGCCATGCAGTTTGGATGTAGAATTGCAAAACTGGAGAATGTTAAGGAGAAGGCATCTGATAAATGTGGAAGACTCCAGATCCTACCAGAGCAAACCTCTCAGAAAGATTGCGTCATCCCGTGATTCCACCAATAAACAGCTGCTGCCTCGCGGGTGGGGTGTTGTGCTTTCTTAGTGTGTTGTAGGAGTTCTTTTTTTGTTTGTTTGTTTGGTTGGTTGGTTGGTTTTTCAAGACAGGGTTTCTCTGTAGCTTTGGAGCCTGTCCTGGAACTAGCTCTGTAGACCAGGCTGGTCTCAAACTCACAGAGATCCGCCTGCCTCTGCCTCCCAAGTGCTGGGATTAAAGGGCGTTGTAGGAATTCTTTTCCCCATCAAGGCTCCTTTCAATCAGACACATGGGGTGAGTCAGGCAGGGTTCCCCAGATGGCCTCAGCACTGGGGTTGTTACTGGAAGCTCAGATATGTACAGGATTAGAGCTGGCCTTCGGGGGAGTTTCTCCTGAGAAGCGGGTGGAGTGGGCTGCAGCTGAAGCTCCGCCAAGGCCATTAGAGATGCGATGAGTTACAGTTTGCAGATGCGGGAAGGGGCTTGCAGGATGAAATTACAGAAGGCACGCAAGGCTGCTTTCCACCCTAGTCCCTTGCCCTGTGCATCTCTTCCACCTGGCTGTTTCCGGGTTCTAGCCTTTTGAATTCTCTCAGCACACTTAACACTGAAGGGGTTGGGAGGGGGTGTTGTGAGAGTCCAGTTCATAATGGCGGGAGAGAGAGCAGAGGCCTTGCTTGTGCTGGGCGCTAGAGGACCATTCCTGTAGGACTGAGCTGAACCTGAGACCTGACACTGACTCCCCGAAGACAGTCTCAGAATTGAGTTATTTTCTAGAACACTTGGGTGATGTTCAGAGATGGTAGGAAAAACCAGTCAGTGTCTCTGTGTCAAACACTTTGTTCCCCAGTCTCCAGAAGAGCCATAGCCACAGATAACTCAGTTTGCTGTTGTCTTCAGAAACTGGCTTAGGCTTTGGCAGACTCAATGCCCTTGTCAGCTCGTTTCCCTACTTGAGGAACTTTTAAGAACTAATTTAAATATTTTCTGGCCCTTCGGCTGTGCTTGTCCCCTGCTTAGCCGTTCTCAGAAAGGTCAGTTGATTAGCCTGAGACCTGCCTCTGGCCAGCACAGAACTGACTTCTGAGCTCTGTTGAACGGATGTCCGAGAGCAGAGGCGCCATAGAGTTGGTTTCCTAGGAGTCCCATCCCGGGGTGTGTCTGCATCGTGACTCCGCCTCCTCTGTGGTTATCCCCTTGCTCTCACCACTACCAGCAGAAATGGGCCCCTATCAATCAAAGACCTTCTCTATGTCACCCCTTGTATTGTGTATCGAACTGATAGCAGTCTGCTGATCTGCCCTTGCGTACCCTGTTAACTGTCCATCGTGATCCCCCCGCATCTCATCACCACCCCCACACTCTACTATTTGGAGTCTTTATCTGGGGCTGACACCTTTCTGATCTCTATTTGTAGAAAAGAATTGTTAGGAAACTGGCAGACTAGCCTGATAAAGGCCTTCCTGTGCCCCGAGTTTATTCCCTGGTAATTGCAGTTTCGTGCATAGTGCCTGAAGTTATTAAGAGTTATGCCCCAACCACTAAGAACCTCACTGCTCAGTCTGAAATTCAGGGGGAGTTAAACTATCTGGCTGCTGCAGCCAGCGAAGTAAGCCATACCTGTCCCTTAATCCACGAGATGTCGCGTGGCTTCCGACCAGTCATGGCTTCCCTGGGCCTCCTGGCCATCGCCTCATTGTCTTCGGCTGGACCCTAACCCCCATAGCTGTTTTCTCTCCTGTCCACCCTCCCCCCTCCCCTCTTGTTTCTCTTTAAAACAGAGTTCCATTATGTAACCCTAGTTGCCCTCTCCAGCTGACCTTTAAATGTTAAATTTCAGGTTTCTATCCTGAATATGAACAGTATGCTGCTCTCTGTGTTGGCGAGTCGACCTTCTCTGGCTTCAGTTTTTTAGCGTAAGTGAATTTGTATTCTCGCCCCAGCTGCCTGTTTATCCTTTTCTGATACCTTCGGGAGATCATCTGGCCTTCCTTTGTTTCTCTGGTACACAGAATTATGTTCACAGCTGAGCTTAGAATCGGGTTTTGACATCCTATAGGTCCTGATGGGAACTGAAGGGTCGTTGTTTTCAACACCTTGTGACCCCATATTCTGTTCCCAGTAGCCCCCCTCAGAGGCCCCAGCGCTCCACCCTCATCACTGCTGCCATCACCTGGCTTTCACCTGATCTGCATCAGGAACGCCTTAGCCCAGTTATCTGAGATATGAATTCAAAGTCGCACGCTGGCCCCCACCCGATTTGCATATTCATTTTGTGTTCCCACCCCTTGGTTTCGGTGCCTCGGTTTATTTTCCCACACTCAGCAACGGCGCCCCGGTCCCAGAAGAGCAACTTCAACAATTATTTTCATGGATGGATTTTTCATTTCCCGGCCTCATTTTAAGTCACTCCACAGACATCTGGACGTTCTTTTTGGTGCCGTCCACATCTTACCCCACGTTGGCAAACACTTTTGTGTTTCTAAGCTCTTTGGGGTTTTGCTCTTTCCCCTGCATCTCCAGGCTTTGGAATGGTGCCTGGCTCATAATTGATGTTCAGTAAACGTTTGTGGCGCAATAGGATTCCAGACCGGGACCCTCAGAGCCTGGCACGTTGGCTCGAGCCACTCCAGGGCGCCTGTGGTTTTCTTTGCACTTAGTAGATGCGCAGTAGCAGTGGCAGAACATGTTGCTGGACTGAGATCTCGAGAGAGGATAGAGGATTTGTCCTCATGAGATCAATCCCGAGGCTGTGGCCTTGGAGCAGAATGTACAGAGGCCGCGCCAGCCCACGCTCGTCTTCCTGAGACGCAACCTGCGTATAGGAAGGGCCTTAAGACAGCTTTACCCAAGCTTGGGGTCCTCCTGGTTCTTCCCACCAACCAGCTTCCCTGACCGTCTCGCGCTCTGGAGGCTCTGGGGGCTCTTTAGAACCATCGAGAAGCCATCGCAAGCAACGGCTATCTGCTCTTGGGAATACCTTAGTGACCATCGTGAACGCGACTCTGCTAGACAAGAAAAGTATTTCCAAGTAGGCCTCGCCCTATTCCTTGTCCTTTTCCATGTCCTTGGTGGATACTGATTGTGATCACAAGTCTTGGAGCGGGGGTCTGTTTCTGAAAACAGCCCCCATCATGTCCTGTAATCTCCTTAGTTTACGTGCCGGCCTCTATGAAGTAGGAAAAAAAAATGCCCTACATAGCCGGATTGTGTACGCGGCATTGAACATAAAATGCAAATTTTCTGCTCCAGAAACAGGTGCAGGCTAAATTTTGAAAATCCCTGTATAATGTAGGCCGATGACATTAAGTAAAAATACTCGGTTTTATACATCCCGCAGAGTAGATGTATAAATATAATATAAATGTTAAAATATAAAATATTAGTATAAATAAAACATTAGTATTGTGAAAGCAGGCATTCAGAAGGCGGGAGGAACAGCTCAGCCAATGAGTGGGGACCTAGGCTGAAACACCCCAAGAGGGGGAGCATCTAGGGGGAAGAGGAAGGAGAGGACAGCAACAGTATGTGCAGGAAAAGAGAGAGAAATGGGGTGGGAAGGGGAGGGAGGGAGTTAAAAAAAATCTTCACAATGAAAACTGAAGATAAGCAGTGGCTTCTCATATACAAACAACATTTTTTCTGAAACACAGCCACATACCATTTAATGAAGTTCTGGTTAGCTTGTTACCAAGGGAGACAGAAGTTAAAGCCATTTAGGAACAAGAAACCACAAGCAAGCAAATGCCTCCAGTATATCACTCTAGACACACCTATCGGATTTTCTTTCTCTTGATTTTTCGAGATGATTTCTCTTGTGTAGCCCCGACTGTCCTGAAACTTGCTCTGTAGACCAGGTTAGCCTCTAACTCAGAAGAGATCCACCTGTCTTTGACTTCCAAGTGCTGGGATTAAAGGTGTGCGCCACCATTACCCAGCAGGGACGTTTGTTTGATTGATGGTCGGTGTGGAAGGAAGGGCCCAGCCCCCTGTGGGTGGTATGGTCATGGGTATATAAAAAAAGCAAAGTGACGAAGCCAGAAGGGGCAGATGAATAAGCAGTGTTCCTCTCTGGTCTCTGCTGCAGTTCCTGCCTCGACACCCACTGAGGATACGCTGCGACCTGGAAGCCAAATGAAGTCTTTCCCCCAACAAGTTCCCTTGGTCACGGTGTTTATCACAGCGATAGAATCTTAAATGGGACAAATGGGAAGCGTGTCAAGCTATTTCATCGTTACGAACATTGTAGAATAGACTTACACAAGCTAAGATGTCATATATAACCTTAAGAGATGACAACCTGTGCGACTGGTTGCTGGAGAGATAGCAGAACACTGAACTTCTCAGTGCCGCTTGGCTCTGAAAAGCAGAGATTTTCAAATCATGATGAATGTTAAAGATTTTACAACCTTAAGTATTTTGATTCAAATTGAAGCTTCTTGTGGTGCAATTAAAGGGAGGTTGAGAAGAGTACAGATTGACCATGAAAAGATTAACTTTAGAAAGTGCAGAGGTGCCTGTTTATCCTACAAAAATACAGCTTTGTTGCCATGACAAACGTTATTGCTTGTCTTTTCTTTCTTTGCAGAAACTTCAAGAAGGACACACTAGATTTAATTCGCAATGTTAAGAATATCCAAAAAAGGAATAGTTAGATTTGATCAAGTTCAAGATGAAGAAACCTACCTGGAAAATTTAGCCGTGCAAAGAAATGCCTCTGCTTTCTTTGAAAAATACGAACGCAGCGAAATACAGGAATTGTTAACAACAGCCATAGTCAGCTGGCTGTCTGCCAAGGATGACGTCCGTTCTCAACTGGACATCCCGTGTGGACTCATGAGTCAAATCAATAATGTGGGCTTCTCCACGGCCATCCTCTTGACTCCCGTGGACCCTACTGCCCACTTAGACTACAGGGAAGTCCATCAGATCTTAAGGGAGTTGTCTGTTGGAATTTATTGCTTAAATCAAATCCCTTCCATCAGTTTAGAAGCAAATTATGATCAAAGTTCTTCTTGTCAGTTACCTCCAGCTTATTATGATACCAGAATTGGACAGATTTTGATCCATATTGACTATATGCTAAAAGCATTATGGCATGGAATATACATGCCAAAGGAGAAACGAGCCAGATTCTCTGAATTGTGGCGCACAATCATGGACATTGACCAAGATGGGAAGCCTCAAACAACTAAAGACATATTTTCTGAGTTTAGTTCAGCAGGTAAGAGAATTTAGCACTGTTTAATTGTTTTTATTACAAACCATTTTTCTCTTTTATTGAAAATGAACTTTTCCATGCAATATATTTTTCTGATCATACTCCCCCCCAACTCCTCCAAGATTGTTCCCACTTCCCCAACTCCTCCTTTCTTGTTCTTTTTTTTTTTTTAAAAAGAAAACAAATAAAAAAGAAACTCTCTCTCACACACACAAGTACAAAATCAGAAACCACAGTATGCAAGCAAAAGACCATTAAGACAAAATGTTCCCAAACAAAGCAATATGAGAGGAAAAGTCTACAAAAATACCATTGACTTTGTTTGTGTTGGCCATCAACTGCTAGGCATGGGGCCTACCATGAAGTGTGGTAGACTCAGTGAGACTCCATTGGAGAAAATTAATTTATTCTTTGCAAGCAGGTATCAATTACAGATAGCTATGCCATTGAGCTGGGCCCCTTTATCTTTGCCTAACATTCATAGATTTGGTCTTTTGGTGTCCCAATTTCTTGTATATTTCTTACCTGTGACTTTAACATTTTTTCATATTCTTGGTCAGGGTCAGGGTGTGATTCCTCTACTTTATTCTGATGTTGTATCTTCTTGTATCTTCTACTTTGTTTGTTGTGCTGGCAAGGCTTTCCCCTAAATTCTCTAATTGGGTTATTGAGTTTTTCAATCTATCTTCATTTTTGCTTGAATTTTTTTCAGTATTTCCATCTTCTCCTTACTGAATTCGGTTTTTAGAGTTTGAATTATCCCTTCATTTAGCAACGTATTTGCGCTTTCTTGGATGTGACTTGGGAGTTGCTTTCTGTCCTCGTTAAGTCCTTGAATTCTTTGATCATGTTTAAGATTTTTCTTTTCAATTCTGTGTTCCAGTTTTCAGTGGAGAGCATTTCTGTAGGGTTGATGGGTCTTAGAGAAGACATACTGGGTTGACATTTTGTACCTTTTGTGTATTTGTGTTGTGAACGGGGCATGTGACTTATTCTGTTGGCCGATGTGAGATTCTAGTCTGCCTCTGCTGAGCTGAAGTTTGGCTTGGTTTCTGTTGTCCCCCGAGTTAGGTTGATTTCAGATTAGGTGAGATGAGGAAATCGTAGGTCGACCCTTCAAGTAGTGTTATTTCAGACTGGTGGAACAGGCATGATTCCACTTCAGTGGTAACCAAACACGTATACAAATGGGTAAAAGGGCTGCATCTGCTTGGGCTGGTGTGTAAGGTGCACTACCTATACCTAGGGTGTGCTTGGGAACATGAGAATTGTGTGCATTGGGCTGGGGTACTGGGTATTCCGCCAGCTTAGGCCAGTACACAAACAGTTCCATAAGGATCGTAGACCATGAAGCCCAGCTGCCTGGCTGGACCAGCACCTGGGATGTGCAAGCAGGGATCAGCCTGCAGGTTTGGAATGGTGTCGGCAAAAAGGGGCCTGGGAGACTCACTAGGCCTGGCAGGTGCACAGGATGTGTGACCAGGGATAGGCCTGGGGTTGGAGACAGCGTATTCCTTGGCAATTTCATACTCATGTATGATGCTTTGACATTCACATCCCTGACCCCTAACTCCCTCTCATCCGCAGGCCCTTATTTACCATGCCCTTTCCCAGATTCATGAATTATGGTTTTGCTTTCTGATCCACTTCGTTTAGCCAGGACCATTTCTGTCATCATTGGTTAGAGCTAGCAACTCGAGCCTGATGGAATCAGCGGTGAGCACACAACTGAAGGTTGTTGAAAACGTTTAAGGGCCAGTCTCAAAAGTCTTAGCTCAGGGCTCAAAACCAGACATAAGCATAGGGGCTAAAGTCTGAGGGCTATAGAAAAGGAATCTTCTCACACAGTTCTTTCTATTCATGTGCTCTTTGTTGTTCTCTGTTTATTTTACTGCCTCGATTCTAATTCTTCTGTCCTAATTGTCTATAATTTCTTAGTTCTAATTCTCTGTCTCAATTCTAATCCCAATACTTATTCTCTGTTTTCTTTTCCTTCTCCTTCTCCTTCTCCTTCTCCTTCTTCTTCTTCTTCTTCTTTTTGGTTTTTCGAGACAGGGTTTCTCTGTGGTTTTGGAGCCTGTCCTGGAACTAGCTCTTGTAGACCAGGCTGGTCTCGAACTCCCAGAGATCCACCTGCCTCTGCCTCCCAAGTGCTGGGATTAAAGGCATGCGCCACCACCGCTGGCTTCTTCTTCTTCTTCTTTTCTTCTTCTTCCTCTTCTTCTCCTCCTTCTCCTCCTCCTCCTCTTTTTTCCTCCTCCTCCTCCTCCCTCTCCTCCTCCTCCTTCTTCTTTCTCCTCCTCCCCCTTATTCTTCCTCCTCCTCCTTCTTTTCCCTACAATCTCATTTGTCCTGCATTCTTTATCCTTTTACAATTTCTGCTCATTTCTGCCTGCTTCTCTTCTAGTCTCATCTCTAAATTCTAGTCTAAAAATTCTTCTCCTCCCCATGGCTTGAAGCACCAGGAAAGAGATGTCAGTATTAGCTCTTACTGGTCAGAAGCGTACCTAAGATAAATGATGAGGGCAGAGCCATTGCCATGGCAACGTAAGGGTCCCAAGGTTTTGAAGAGATCAGGCAGGGAGAACAGTGATATAGGCTCCAAGGCAGAGGTCTTTCATTTACAGACTGGCAAGTAAAGCATTGGCTTGCTTTTCTTAGTAACCTTGGTGGACATCTGCGACTCTGACCTTGCATAAGCTGTAAAGTTTTCTTTTTTTACAAAAAGCCTTTAGTCTAGTTGAGCTTGTTCTGAGGTGAAAATGAGATAATTGTGTGTAGTCAGCAAGGCAGGCTTTCCGGTGTCTGTAGGCCTCATGGGACGACAGATCTAGCTCTGAAGCATGTTCCAGTATATATTCTGCGTATCAAAACTATACAACTAAATAAAAAGCCATCTATTTGACCATCCGTGGATATTCATGCCTCTCAGATGGAGATGCAATCATAAGATCATATCTGCACATTGAATGAAATTGCATGGTAATGGGAATATACCATAACTGTTATTTCATGAGTGAGATCACAGATGAATGCAACAGTTCTCAGACTAAGCTGTAATTGCATTATGACCCACGAGAGCTCGTGATACACTCTCCTGACATCTCACCCTTTTCCGTTCACAAGGAGAAGCATGTAAGTCAGTCTTAGGGCAGCGCTTTCCTATCTGCTGCTGGTAGAATGAGTCCAGGACTCTCTTGTTCCCTATCTCTCCGAGAGCCATGGCTCAACAACTTTAGACATGCCGTAATTCTTGTCCTTGGGCATCTGTGAATGTCTCAATTGAGGTCTCTTTGCCTGAACACCAACATAGACCAACTGTCTGTTAAAAGAAATAATTACGGGGGTGGGGGTAGACTTCTATGTTGACACAAAGACCTGGTTGAGAGAGTAAGGGTATTGACTGTGGTTACTTCCTTGCCAGCATCACGCATTGCTGGAGGGAGTCATCCTATAGACCAATGCGTAGGGGAAATTGTGCCCAGTAAAGAACACTGTAATGCTATGGGAAGAATCCCCAAACTGTAAAGCAAGGCAAAGGGCTTATGGCTTCACACAAGAAGACATTGAAGACAGCCAACACCTTCAGAAGGCAAATATACCTAACCGCCTTGCTGGATAAGGGTAATAAGATGTGCCATCGCTTTGCTAAATGAGGTCTATTCTCCATGAGATAGCATCTCTGAAGGGCTGGCCTCGGAAGCACTCGTGAAGCGCTCACTGTGTACTTCTGTGGTCCATGACAGAAGGCCGAGACTCTCCTTTTCCAGGAACCTGATAGCTGTGAGTGTCGCAGTTAGGTCATTTCAATACCACCACTCCTACTGACTTCTGAGGGGCCTAATTCTATGTAGACCCAGGAGAGGGAGCCATAGTGGTCGTCCACGATTTCAGTGGCTGCACCAGGCCCAGAAAAGTTCATTGCCCTCTTCTTTATCTCTTGTCTCTTACTACCTATATTTTTCTTTCTTCTATTTTTTCCCCCGCGAAGGTTTGGTTGATATCACAAATGATCCAGACTTTTATGGAATCTATGATGAAGACATGAATGAAGACCCAACGTATGAGCCCAACAGCCCTGAGGAAAAGGCTATATTTATGAAATATGCGGAAAATATTATGCTGAAGTTAACATTCAGTACCACCCAAGTCCAACAACACGAGAACGTCTTTATATTCGAGACAGACTATTGGCTTACTAATGCTATAAAGTACAATCAGGATTATCTTGATATTTGCACTTACCAGAGGCTACAGCAAAGACTGTATCTTCAAAAAAAAGTTATTCAAAAGCACTTTGAGAAAAAAAAAGAAATCAGAAAAGGGATGGGCTATCTGAAGCTAATATGCTTTCTGATTCCGTTTTTACTCAGTCTAAAAAAGAAGATGAAAGTTCCGTATTTAAATAGTCTGCTTCCACCTTTTTCAGGTAAGAGGATAAACAAAAATAGACCTCATCTTTGCTGGGATGTCAGAAAATTATTTACCAGATAAGTACTGTGTATGTTTTCATTACTTTCCCATAATAGAAGCTGATTATTCCTAACAAATGATGTAGTGGTTTGAATAGGAATGGCCCCCATATGCTCATAGATTTCAATGCTTGGTCTTAAGGGAATGGCTCTACTTGAGAGAGAGTAGGAGGAGGTGTGACTTTGTTGGAGGAAGTTTGACACTGGGTGTCCCAAAGCTCAAGCCAGGCCCACTGTCTCCCTCTCTCTGCTACCTGCAGATCCAGATGTAGAACTCTGAGCTTCTTCTCCAGCACTGCCTATGCGCCACACTGCTGTTGTCACAGACTGTACGGGTCGCTGTGGTCATGGCCTCTATAGCAACAGAACACCGACTGTAAGGGTTGCTGTGGTCATGGTCTCTATAGCAACAGAACACTGACTGTAAGGGTTGCTGTGGTCATGGTCTCTATAGCAACAGAACACTGACTGTAAGGGTTGCTGTGGTCATGGTCTCTATAGCAACAGAACACCGACTGTAAGGGTTGCTGTGGTCATGGTCTCTATAGCAACAGAACACTGACTGTAAGGGTTGCTGTGGTCATGGTCTCTATAGCAACAGAACACTGACTGTAAGGGTCGCTGTGGTCATGGTCTCTATAGCAACAGAACACCGACTGTAAGGGTTGCTGTGGTCATGGTGTCCTTAGCAACAGAACACTGACTGTAAGGGTCGCTGTGGTCATGGTGTCCTTAGCAACAGAACACTGTAAGGGTTGCTGTGGTCATGGTCTCTATAGCAACAGAACACTGACTGTAAGGGTCGCTGTGGTCATGGTCTCTATAGCAACAGAACACCGACTGTAAGGGTCGCTGTGGTCATGGTCTCTATAGCAACTGAACACTGACTGTAAGAGTTGCTGTGGTCATGGTGTCCATAGCAACAGAACACTGACTGTAAGAGTTGCTATGGTTGAAACAGATGGAAATGCCTACTTGGTTCTTTATAGTGTCTCTTTTGCCTAAAGAAGCTCAAGGAAGTTTTTGTTGTTGTTTAAACAAAAGTTACCAAAATCACAGCTTTTCTATATAATAATTGAGGAGGTATATATTAGTGCTTACTCATAGATGCCAATCAGAATATTTTAACAAAGCTTTTGAATAGTTTATACAGTAAAACCACAAGACATGCTCAAAATGCATAAAAATAAATTTTATTGTCAGGCGGTGGTGGTGCACACCTTTAATCCCGGCACTTAGAGACAGAGACAGGTGGATCTCTGTGAGTTTGAGGCCAGCCTGGTCTACAGAGTGAGTTCCAGGAAAGCCAGGGCTACACAGAGAAACCCTGTCTCAAAAAATCATATATATGTATGTATGTGTTTACATATATATATATATATATGTGTGTGTGTGTGTATGTATTATATAATACATTAACAACAAAATATATTATTGTTTAAAATAAAATACATACGTATATGTGTATTTATTTATTTACCAATTTATTTTTTAGTGAACCTGATGGCACATGTCTCTAGTCCCAACTACTCAGGATAGAGGCATGAAGATCACAAATTCAAGTCTAACCTGGGTAACAGAAAAACATTCAAGGCTATCCTAGGCAACATAATGGAGCATGGTTCAAAATCCAAAGTGAAAGAGGGTTGGGGAGATAGCTCAGGAACTGACAACTTGTGTATACAAGACCCTAAATTCACTCTCTAGTACCACAAATAAATGTGTGGTGCGGGATTCCCCTCTGTATGCTGTGAATACCATTGGTTACCAAGGAACTGTCTCGATCCTGTGCAGGGCAGAATAGAGGTAGGCGGGAAAACTAAACTAAAAGATGGGAGAAAAGGCAGAGTCAGGGAGACGCCATGTAGCCGCCACCGGGGACAGACAGGCTAGAACCTTGCTGCTAAGCCACAGCCACATGGCGATATACAGATTAATAGAAATGGGTTAAATTAAGATGTAAGAGATAGCCAATGAGAAACTAGAGCTAATAGGCCAAGCAGCAATTTAATGAATATAGTCTCTGTGTGGTTATTTCAGGGCTGAGCTGCTGGCAACAAGCAAACAGCCTCTTCAACAGGTGTGTGTGTGTGTGTGTGTGTGTAGTGAGAAAGAGAGACTAAATACTTTTATAGTCAGTAATTGCCAAGTTCTAATTTCATCTAGATTTTCCACTCTGTTGACAGGAATGATAATCAGAGACCTAAAATACAATCATCTATGTGTTGTTCACATTTTAAATGAAAGTTTCTTTTTATTTCTGGAGATGACAAAGTCAAGACAGAGAGAGAACTGCCTCCCTTTATCTACGGACGAGATTTTAAGTGCCAGAATTTTGACTACAAAGAAAATCAGTATTTCCATGTCCACGGAGGAATTGAATTTGACATCAGCACAAACCCTGTTGAGAATGCTATGGATGACTTTAAGGTTTCTGAATTCTTAGTATTTCTGAACAGTCTGTTGCTCGAGCTGTTTTGATAAGTTCTCACTGAGAAAGAGCTTCTGTTGGTTCAGGCCCCATTCAATCATTGTCATAACTCACTAGCTTTTCTTACACCTTACAAAGCACACACAAATAAAAGTGCAGTGACTTCTAAGCAACTGTGTTGGAGAATAATCTGGCAAATAAACCAGATACAGTTACTTTCATCACAGGTTTATCAAATTTCAAATATGCAGTCTTGGTCCTTGGATCGTTAACTACAGCATCCAGTAGAAATCCATGGACACGCGGCTGGCTGATCATGGCAGCAGACACCTGAAATACCAGCAGGGGCAGGGAGATCATGAGTTCAAAGCCAACTAACCACACATCATAGAGAGACTTCATTAAAAAAAGAAAGGAAGAAAAAGAAAACAAACCCAAAAAGAAATAAGTCCCTGAACACTTAACGCTAACCCATCTATGTTTCTCAAAGATCATGACAAGAAAAAAGGCAGTCTTGAGTTTGCGAAGAGCCCCTGAAGAACCTGGTGACATCACACAGATCAATCCCTTATTCATTTGTTGTTTTTCTTGTATACATTATACATTATCATGCCTCTTATATTTTTTCTTTTTAACTTTTGTTACTTATTCTCAAAGTAGGATTGGATACACACAGTTATTACCAAATTTCTCTTCATCTTTATTTTTCATTTGCATGTATACAATTTCATATAATAGATCTTGTAATTATTAAGTTTGTGTGATTTGTATTTTAGAATAATGTAGAACAGATACGGGAGTGTGCTGCTAATACCTTTGTAGAAGACTCAGGATACAAAGAATTCTACTCAGTTCCAGTCATGGAGTTTTATGGAAAGAGGTGAGGACCTTTCCACTCATTCCAACCACAGCTCGTTGAATGTTCACAGAGAAGAGGATAGGGTCAAAGGCCAAAGCTAGTCTTAGGGTGGCAATCGGGGCAATCGGGGACCAGTGATGGTCTTGTGGGTGATGGATTCAAAAGAGCGCTAGGTGGTTATCATTTCACACCCTCTGATAGAGCCTGCAAGTGACTTTAGAACTTAGAATCCATCCTTACAATGAGCACAGATGTCAGATAGCGATGGTGATGGGGACCAGATGCTAGGGGCAGTTGGAAGCAGTGGGCATGGCACGCACCTTCATTTCCATGGGAAACCCTCTGTGCCAGACCTTGCTGGGCCTTCCTTCTTCTGAAATGATATATTTCCTCCTGTGTTGCTAGCGTCTCTCATGCACTCTGTTCTTGTATTATTATTGTCATCATCATCAACAACAACATCATTATTATTATTATTTACCACGAATACAAGTTTAAAAACATGGATTATAGAGCGCAGAGGAAATAGTTGGACCAAAGGTGTAAAAAAAAACATATTGGAAGGTTCGTTTGCCATTTGTTTCTCAGGTGGCAAGGAGGTTGCTGAGGACCGAGTCTGGAATTCTGCAGAATAGAAATTTCAAAAAGGGGATAAGGAGAAACGTGGGAGAGAGAGCAAAGGAGACAGAGAGGGCATAACACACGAGGAAGAAAGCAGGAGACTGGGTAGCAGAGCAGCCGAATGGGGTGTGTGTAGAACGAAATAGAAAAAGCGTCAGATACAAAAGGAAACGACAACTCAAGAGAGAAGAGCGCTCTCTAGAGCTGGCTGTGGTTTGGTAAGAACACTTTAATGAGACTATGATTAAGGGGGGCTATTTGCGCAATTTAAAGGGTAATGGGGAAAGCTAAAGAAAGGGAAGAACTAAAAATACAAGTTGTACACATTGAAGATGCGCAGGGACGAGGAGGATAAAAGATGAGGCAAAGGAACATGAAGACGAAGGATGGAGCAGAATAGATCTTTCTGTTGGGTACCGCCTGTACTCATGTACCGTGAGCATGGAGCCAAAGACCAGGCAACTACGGTCCTGAGGAGGAAGAGCAGCGTGAGGACGCAGATATTTAAGAACCATGTGAAGGGGCCTCTTCCTCATAGGCAGAGGCCATGGAAACATCTTATGCCTTAAATGCCTTGTTACCGCTCTGAAGAGGAAGCTCCTGCTCAGAGGCCCAGCACCTATTGAATAGACAGTCCCTGCCAGGCTGCGGGAGGTCCTGGGAGCATCTGTGAATGGACCTTTACTCTCTGGCTTCTGTCAGGCTTCTGGGACGCCACTGATCTTGGAAGTGGATGAGTTTGATTTCAACAGTGTGGAGGAAGGGAAACAGGGTGGAAGAGAAATCTAGGACTCTTTCTCTAGAACCTGACCTTCTAGTGGCTTCCAAACAGGGCCTAGCCTCTGTCATGGGAATCCGGACCAACCCAAAAGGTCAATAAAAGGGTAATTGTCATACAAAGTCAGCTGATAACAATGTTCGTGCTTTTCCTCTCAAGTCTAGCTCAAACTACAGTTCTATATGTAGTTAATATGGAATATTAAGTCTTTACAGAATGCAAATAAGTAGCAAGTTACTTAAAAGCTATAAAAACGCCTTTTCCTCTGTTCTTTCGTAGCTACTATGTGATCTACTTTGACCTTGAAATCTTCTATCAGCAACTGTATAAGACTCAGTGGTGGGGTGCCATCAATGAGATCGTGAACAACCTGCGACTGAAAAGGCTCCCGCTGACCGAGGCTCAGTTACACGAGCAGTTCAAGAAAAAATTTGGCTTCAAAAAAGCCATGAAGTGCAAGGTATTCCACTATCACATACCTTTGTGTGGAGAAGTTCCAAATGACCACATGTCCGCGTCCCGCATGCTCCCCTAGGTGGAAGGCCTAGGACATGGGGTTCAAAAGGACGCTGGAATCGGTTGTCGGGGGTATGGAATTTACTAGAAGAGTCATTAGTGGCTATGGACAGACAGACAGACAGACAGCATGGCAGGGGCTCTGAGAAGATGAGGCCCTAGCACCAGAAAACCAGTATGCAGGGCTTCTGTTACGCACCTTAGCTTTGGGAACCCATCTGGTTAGTCTCCATAGATGCTGGATCCCAACTCTTAGGTTCCTTGATTCCTGGATCCCATCTGTTAGGTTCAATAGCTGCCAGAACCAATCTGTTAGTCTCCACAGATGCTGGAACCCATCTGTGGGGTTGCCACCTTCAAAGGTTATGCAAGCACGTCCCTCCCGTTTATCTGTTTAAAAGCCATACATTTAAAACGCTGAAAACGACTCCAATTTAAAGTGTTTATCAGAACATCTCAAAGAACAACGTCCTGTTTTACCTCTTCGTCTGAGACCTGGAGAAAGAAGGAAAGGTCTCCTTCTAGTTAGATAGCTCTGGTTTCTTGAGTTGGCCTTTAGCTGGAGGGAAGCAGGTAGGTGATCTTCATTTGCGTTTAAAGTAGTTCAGGAAAACATCTGTCCATTTTGCTGAAATGGTCTGCAGCGTGAAGCTACAGTTGACTCTGGAAGAAAGGAGAGTCTTTCCAAATGTATTTCCATGCTCTCAATGTGACTAGTTCTGTGACTTTCAACCTTGTCCAGGGAGAAGGCTTCACCGGCCTCCATGGCCATGTGGCAAAAATGGAAGCACATTCGTGCAACTCCGTAAACACGTTCTGTGCCCCTTCCTTAAAGAACACTCTAGCCATCTTTTTATAAAGAACAATTTTAAAAACTAACGCTGACCTTTTAAAAACTTTTTTAGAGTATCCCCTTTGGTATGAAGTCAGCCGTGGAAAGAGGCCTGTCTGCCGTTTTCCATACGTTCAGCCGCAAGACCTCAAGCTCAACCCTCAACGTGTCCGATGAAGCAGGCTACGCCATTTTCCACCACGCGGCCCTGCACAACCGGGTGTCTATCATCTGTCAGCTGTGCAACGCCAACTTCAATGTCAACCAGAGGCGCTTCATCATGTTCAGCCAAGGTACCGATCCATATTCAATACCGAACGAGCCTAGTTAATATAAAGCAGAATTGAATGATTTAAACAGAGCAAGGAGCCAGTAGTCCTTTAAGCACTTCTTAATGTGGAAAGAACCTTTGGCAATTCAACATCTTCCATCCATCCTTGTCTTCTCAGATTTTCACTTGCTGACAAATAGGTAAGTTTCACCATGAACAAGTAACTCTGCTAGCAATATTACGCTAAATCAACGTGTTAGGCTAGCCGCAAGTCCTGCATAGCCTTAAAAAGACGGGGTTTCCAGGTCCGCTCTGACTTGGTAGTTGGTGTGTGCAATATCCCTACGTGTCTCTGTCAGAGGTTGCGTTCCGCGTTGTCTGATGTAAAACTTCTGTTTCAACGTTTTGTTCTTTCTAATTTAGGAATTGGTAATCATGTTTCTGTGTGGATTTCCTTTTTAAGCAGAGTCCTCCAAAATGGATATGAAAAAAGAAAGAAACGGTAAGGCCTAAGTGAAACGAATATATTTTATTTATTTATTTATTTATTTATTTATTGGTTTTTCGAGACAGGGTTTCTCTGTGGCTTTGGAGCCTGTCCTGGAACTAGCTCTTGTAGACCAGGCTGGTCTCGAACTCACAGAGATTCGCCTGCCTCTTCCTCCCGAGTGCTGGGATTAAAGGCGTGCGCCACCATCGCCCGGCAACGAATATATTTTAAAAGACTGTTATATAAGTTCAAACTTTTTTGCTGGGTATGGGGACATAAGCCTGTAATTCCAGCATGGGGGGTGGGGCAACTGGAGCAGGAAACAGGGTAAGGTCATCCTCAGTTATCTGAGTTCAAGACCAGCTGGGCTGCATGAAAATAAACAATTGCAAAAAAAAAAAAAAAGAGAGAAAGAAAGAAAGAAAGAAAGAAAGAAAGAAAGAAAGAAAGAAAAAGCTTTTTATAGTAAACAATCTACAGATATTTTGTTGGATGAAGATGTAAAAGAGCGAAGTTTCACATTCAATTTGAAGTATAATTTTTCGGCCCATGGTTATTGGTGTTCATGTTAGGCGTTCCTTTTTTATAACAGCTAACTGGGAATTTGCTGTAGTCTCCACTTGGTTTCAGAGTGGTTTGGGCAGGTTGTCCGCAATCAGCCACGAGCTGGGAACGTAGCTCAGCTGTGGGGATGCGTGCCTCACACCACCTGCAAGGCACCAACTTCAATCTCCACCCCCTGGCCCCAGAAACAAGTTTTCCGTTAGGACATCCTGCCACCTAGTGGCAGTACTGATATATGGCGCTAAGGAATGACGTTTGGCCGAGGTCAAAGATTTGAGATAAGCATTGGACATGAAAATAAAAACGCTTAGGTTTATACCTTTCTACACATTTGAGAGACCAGCCATATACCTTTAGAGTTACTGTATAAGGTAACTTATAAGGTAATTACTATATAAGGTACTTTAAGGAGAATCTTTCATAAACAAAACAACAACAACAGAAAAAAAAAAAAAACACCAAAAACACAACTACTTAAAAAAGCCCAAAATGGCAAGGTCAGAAAGGGTCTTAGGTACTTGAATTGGCTGCCTTATTGTGCTGGAGGACTACTGTATTCTCTCTCTCTCTCTCTCTCTCTCTCTCCTCTTCTCTCTCTCTCTCTCTCTCTCTCTCTCTCTCTCTCTCTCTCTCACACACACACACACACACACACACAAATAAGATTTAAAGTACCACCAGAGCAGGAAGGAGGCTGTTTGAAACTTCTGATTGAATGACATTTAATGAAACAGACCTTCATTGTAAAATAGTGCAAGCCTGTTTTATCATGACTATCTTACGTATTATGTACTTTTTGAAACTATGTAGCAAGATAGGGTGGTGCACACTGGTAATCACAGCATCAACATCAGGGGGCTGAGGCCGAAGGGTTTCAAGTTCGAGGCTGTCCTGAACTATAGTAGGCCTCAGCCCAACCTGAACTACATAGCAAGACCCTCAAAAAGCAGGTGCATATTTTCTTTTCTTTCTTTTTTTTTTTTTTTTGTGGATTTTTCGAGACAGGGTTTCTCTGTAGCTTTGGAGCCTGTCCTGGAACTAGCTCTTGTAGACCAGGCTGGCCTTGAACTCACAGAGATTCACCTGCCTCTGCCTCCCGAGTGCTGGGATTAAAGGCATGCGCCACCACTGCCCGGCTGCATATTTTCTTTACTCACAAAAAGGTATGATTCCTTCAGACACTCCAAGTTAGCAAAGAAATATAAGAGTGCCCCAATGATTGTTTTAGTGCTTGGAGGATTTCTATATTCTACATCACTAATCTGTGTGGTTGGGTTCATAAAGGCATGCTTATTTATTCTGTATTGATTTTAGGAGCGCTAGCCCTGCCTACTGAAGCAATTGTTGTTCGTCTCAGGTCCAACACCCCTGCACCTGGCGGCCCAAGCTTGCTCCCTGGAAACGACCATCTGTCTGCTGTGCTTCAAGGCTGACTACATGCTCACCGAGAAGCGAGGCTGGATGCCCATCCACTTCGCCGCCTTCTATGACAACATCTGCATCCTCATCGCCCTCTGCAGGAAGGACCCCAGCTTGCTAGAGGCCGAGGCCACCGCTGAGTGAGTTACGGGGCATCTGTAAGGATGTGAGCTGCGGTTGTCCTGACAACCATCAGGTGTATTTGGTCTGGGGGCTTGGAAGGTCACAAGCACCGACGACGTCCTCTCGGGTCCTCATCCCCTCTCTTCCAGCTTAACTTTAGACTTCGTAAAGACTCGAGCGATCATCTGCCCATGTGTGTTTTCTAGAGGACATGTCAATAATACCGCTTCACAGATAGGTTTATTTGGCAACCACATGACTAGGGAGGAGACCGTTGCTCTTGTCTCTTAGACAATCAGCAGGTAGCCCTATGTCTCCAGATCACAGCAGATAGAGCCATAGCGCAGCAGAAGTAACTGCTTGTATCTAGAGGAGGGCGACAGCAAGAAGAAGAACAATTGGAACAGGAACATCTCTAACAGTCTTCTGTCTCATCATCCGGCTGCAGCAACTTTTAGGATAGAGGTGTATGCTCTTCTTAGGCTTGTCTCGGAATCGAAAGACCAGGTGGCCGTTGTGGTTCTCTGAGCCCGTTGTAGGGATACTGTAGTCTAGGTCGTCAAATGCCCTGTGCATTATTTGCAGACTGGCTTGGTGGTTTGAAGGACGCTGGGCTTCTCTTATTGCTCCATAACACATTGCTCCCCACACTGTAGTGCGAGGTGACGTCACCTCCCGTGTCCATGTTCGTGCCAGCATTGCAGACGGGAGCAGAGTTAGAGGGAACACAGCAGCTCCGTGTCCATGTTCGTGCCAGCTTTATAGACAGGAGCAGAGATAGAGGGGAGGAGGCAGATCACGCCTTTGTCTTTACAGAGCTGCCCATGCAGCCTCCGCTTCCGTCCTATAGCCACACAGTTTGCCCTGTCCCAAGCCTACCTCTGAGGGACCATGGGAGACTGAATGCTGGCCTGGATACCATTTCCAACACCCAAAGATCTTGTCCAACAACCCCACACAGTCAGCTTTCAGACGGCTAGTTTTTGCTATAGTCAGGAAACTGGGATTCGGAATTGGATATAAAACATTAAAAACTGAAGCCGGGCGGTGGTGGCGCACGCCTTTAATCCCAGCACTTGGGAGGCAGAGGCAGGCGGATCTCTGTGAGTTTGAGGCCAGCCTGGTCGACAAGAGCTAGTTCCAGGACAGGCTCCAAAGCTACAGAGAAACCCTGTCTCAGAAAACAACAACAACAACAAAATTAAAAACTGTGTTTAGAAACTTCCAAGTCTCTGTGATATTCGAAGAGTGGGTTGATAATTCCTGATTGTGTGTCCACTAAAGCTTTGGAAAGATTAGACAAGCTAGTGCGTTTTAACTGTTTGTGTACTACCAACTTCCAACCACGTTGTAAGTCCTAATAATTGAGAGGGAGGGCAGGGAGGCGGGGAGGCAGTCCTGTGGGATGCGGAGAACGAGACGCTAGGAAGACAAGGCGATGGCAAGGAGTTGCTCCAGCCGTGCAGTAGCGGAACTCACGATAGTGTGTGTGTGTGTGTGTGTGTGCGTGTGCGCGCAAGACTGCTTCATTGTGCTCTTGATCTTTAGGAACCAGTGCACGCCACTATTGCTCGCTGCCACGTCGGGAGCCCTGGACACTATCCAGTACCTGTTCTCCCTGGGGGCCAACTGGAGGAGAACAGACACTAAAGGAAACAATATCATTCACTTGTCAGTGCTCACCTTCCACACAGAGGTGCTCAAGTATATCATAGAACTGGATATCCCTGAGCTCCCGGTTTGGAAGACTTTGGTAGGTGAGTATAGAGCTTATGGTTTCGTTATAAATCAATATTCTGATTGTTCTATAGTATGACCGACCATTGATATGCTGAAATGGAGTAAATCAAATACACATATTTTAAAAAGTAAAGCTCATGCAATTAAAGATTATGAATTAAAACCAGCAGTAGCACCGTTAATAAGGGAAACTATCATTTTGTGTGCAGAAGTAGTTTGATTTCTAACTTAAAATCAAAGCTCTGTAACCCAGATGAACTCTATTTACACCGCGATATTGACTTTCGTTTGCTAACTTTCGTAGAAGTGAGAAAATCACTTTCTCCATCAACATGGAGAAATATTCCACAACAGACCGAATTCAAAAGAAAAGAAAGAAGAAAGAGGAAGTGAAAGTTTAAGCGGCAAAGGTTCTCTCCGCTTCCTTCTTTCTTCTCGTCCTAGGGCAGCTCCAGAAAAGTCTTTTCTGCACGATTTGGTTTCACGCGAAATTTTGTGCTCAATCTAGCCGGAAAACCAAGGGCAAGGGTGGCTTAGTCAATCGAATGGGCATATCAGAATTTACTCTTGCCTCAGTCTCCACTACGATCACATAGAGCAGTAACAGCCAACATTCAAGAGAAAACGGGACGGTGTGGCAGCCATCCACACGATGGAACCAGGCCGGAACCTCTTAGACTTAGCCTCGCGGAGGATCCCAAGCCAGTGTTAGGAAAGCTGAGACCGGCTCAGACCCACCTCGCAGCCTTCATGGAGAGCGAGAACAGGCAATGCCGGGGTTCTCCGCAGGGTCCCGTCAGAAAGGCCAGCAGGTGCGGAGGCTGCCTTCTCCCCGGTGAGCGGAAGTGGGAAGGCCCCGAGGAGTAGAGAGCAAGGCCACTGGAGTTTCAGGGATGTCAGCAAGGTGTCCGGTGTTGGAGCCGCGGGCAACGCTCTGGTCAGTGAAAACCAGGAAGATGAATCTCAAGTAGGGAAAGATCACCTCCAGGGCAAAATAGTGAGAAATGAGATGGCCCCGTGGATGCCCAGATGAGATCGATATTTGTAGAGATAACGTAAATATTAATAAAGTATTGATCGTGGTGACAGCTGTAAATATGAGGAAGGGGAAAGGTGGAGATGGCAGAGCAGCCTTGAGCTGGTTCCCCGTCTCCCATAACACGAGACCATAAACAAAGCCTAAGGCTAAGGTAGTGAGATGTGGCGGTGTGTCCAGCTACACAGACTGTGGGCCCAAAGTCCAGAGCTCTGCTTTACACGGAAAGGAATCCAAAGTCAGGGAGAAGTGTGCGGAAAACCACAATGTTGGGGCTGAAGAGATGGCTCAGCGGTTAAGAGCATTGCCCGCTCTTCCAGAGGACCTGAGTTCAATTCCCAGCAACCACATGGTGGCTCACAACCATCTGTAATGAGGTCTGGTGCCCTCTTCTGGCCTGCAGGCATACACATAGACGGAATATTGTATACATAATAAATAAATAAATATTAAAGAAAAACCACAATGTTTTGCTGGTGGTGTTTTAGTGGCTTTGAATTTTGAATCATGAGCATAAAATAAAAATTGAAACAAAAAGAAAAAGAAAAGAGATGGAGAATAAAAACTGATGTTTTCCCAGTGGAGTAAAATACAGTTAACATTCCAGGCTGATTCTATTGGCTTAAGATGTTTGGTTCTTTGGGCCAGGGAGATGGCTCAGTAAATCACCTGCTGTGCAAACACAAGGACCTGAATCCAGATGCTAAGCGCACAAGTAAACTCTGGGCATGGTAGCCTCTCTGTAATCCTAGCACTGGGGTTTGCGAAGTTGTTTGAGAATTTTCTCCAACTTTGTGCTTAATCTAGACGAACTATTATAAAGATAAAAGTATTCGATCAGTTTAATGTATAATGGAATCATGTACAATGAGAATCTATTCATTCTCAATATCCCACAAAACCTGCATGAAGATTAAATGACAGTAGCAGCAGAAGGGAAGATAAGGAGGACGTGAGAGCAGTAAAAATAGGAGACAAGCCAGTCTGGGGTGCTCACTGGCCAGCCAGTCTAGTCGGGGGATGAGGTCCAGCTTCACTGGGAAACTCTGTCTCAAAAACCAAGGTAGAGAAGAAACAGTGTAAGGCACCCATTGTTGGCCTCTGGACCCCAAAACCCCAATACAAAGGTAGATTCATGTACACACAGAGAACACACATTCACACGAACACCAAATTCACATGCACACACAAAACGCACATGAGTGCACATACACAAAACACACTTGCACAAACACTACACACACGCACACACTTTAAAAAGTGATGTCTAGCTGTTGGTTCAGAAATGGCTCAGTATCGGCCCTGGCAGTTGTTAAGTAGCGAGGACATGTCCTGAGGCTATTGACCCAAGAAGCTGCTGGGAAATGTCTTGGTGTTTATTTTTATGCACGCATGTTGTTGTATCTTCGTCTTTTAAAAGACTCATTGTGAGGGTCAACTCGAACAGACATCCACTACAAATACCTCCAAGTCTGGCCCCTGACAAGAATGGCTTAATGGCACAGGTACCTTGCAGGGGTCACTTCCTGCAGGAGCTGTGGTTAGAAAGTCCTGGTAATTCCATGATAACGGCACCAGCAGAACAATAAACAGTAAGCATGCAGCTTCTCGCTTTGCGCAAGTCCTGATAGAGTTCTCTCGCCTTACACTGCCCATTTCCACGAGGAGCAAAAGTCACCTAATTGGGAGCAGGTTAATTAGCTGAAATTAAAACAGTGTTCTCTGAGTGCGGGCTGGGACAGCTCCGAAAAGAGGGAGGCCAGAGAAGGGGGCGAAGGAAGGACATGGCCCCATGTTCTCTCACACAGAGACACTGTTCAGAAGCATACATAATGTTTCATCTTTTGTTCGGAGCTCAAATTTATGCTTAGAAATATCATATTAATCATTTTCAGGAAATGTGCAAAGCATCCTATCCAATTTAATGGCTATTAAAATTTTTATTGATTGTGTAGTTTACTTTGCCATCCTTAATATCTACTCAGATTTTATTCAAAATTAATGGTAGGTGCATGAAAACATGTATTGTTCTTCTAGTTAATTTGAACTGTATTTTTAGGCAATGATAGCCGTTCAGACCAAAGAAATAATTTTAGATTTTTTTCAGTAACTATATATATACTATAAAGCTCAGAGGTCTTGGGCATACTGTGTTGGCTTCTGTTATTGCCACAAATGTCAAGATAGTCACCTTCTGCAGAGAGCACTTGATCTGTGCTCCCAGGATTGGCTGTGATGGAGTAATAACAGGTATTACAGGAGCCCGTGGCAGAGGCTGTTAGAGGCCCATGGCCTGTTAGCCTCATGAGAGGTATAGAAAAACAGAGAGACAGAATCCCACAATTCCCTTCAAGGATGCCACCCCCAGCGATCTCTGACCTCCCACTAAGTCCCACTTCTTAATGCTCCCCTAATTTTCCATTAGCACCCAGCTAGTGATTGGGCCTTTGATGGCCTCTGGGATCCAAGCTAGCCCATGATAGTCTAGCCAGCACCTCAGAGGACCACACACAGAGAGGATTTGGCGCATGCACCTGGTGATGGGGTGGTCTCAACTCGTGTGTTCACTCTATCGTATGACAATGACGTCGGTCATCCCGGTGACTCTGCTGTGAATCACAGTTGCGTTTCTCTGTTGCATACTCACCAGAGATGCTGCAGTGTGAAAGTTTCAAGCGGAGGATGATGGCCGTCATGTCTTTAGAAGTAATCTGCTTAGCCAACGACCGATACTGGAAATGTATTTTGGATGCAGGTGAGGCAAAATATATATTAACTATCTTTTTCTTGTCATAGTTTAAGTAAAGCTATATTATACTCAGGTTAATCATTTTAATATATTATATATAGTATATATAATACACGTATATTATCATAGAACTACATATTTAATGCTGGTATCAGATGTAAACCATAAACACACACACATGTATGTGTTTTTCAAGACACGGTCGCACATATAACCCAGGCTGGCCTTGAACTCGTAATCCTCTTGCCTCAGCCTTGTTTTTAAGTTAAAATTTATAGAATATATTTGGTCGTGGTTTTCTTCTCAACTTCTCTCAGATCCTCCCCATCCCCCTCCGCACACAACTTAAAATTTTACGAAGTAATAAAAAGAACTTCAGTATACTGTCTGTTGTAGGTTGTGACAAGCTACCTTGACAAAAAACCATGCAGGGAAGAAAGTGTTTATTTTATCTTGCAATTCCAAGTTACGATCTATCCTTACAGGAAGTCAAGGATGCAGGGACCTGAGTCAGTCAGTCGCACACACCCAGAGTGGACAGCAGAGGGAAGCCAATGATTGCATGCATCCCTCCTCATGCTCAGCCCTTTCTCTAAACTTACGGTCTAGGATCCCCTGCCCCAGTCACGGTGTTACCCACAGTATGAGAGTTCCCACATCGGTTAACATTAGTAATCCAAACAACCCCCCCCCACACACACACACACACACTCAGAGGCCAGCCTTATCTAGACAGTCCTGCCTAGAGGCTCTCCTCTTGGGTACGTCTAGATGACATCGTCAAGGTGACAGCGTAAACAACACGGTACTACTATGACCGCTTTCTATAAATTATTCCAGTCCCTTTTTAAATTGAAAACTAGAAGAAAATGTCAGGCCAGGTCTGTAAGGAGTTCCGCGTTCAGAAACTGCACTAATTGCACGGTTCCTCTGGCCTGGTTCCTTCACTAATCCAATGAGCCAACCATGCGTGCGGACTTGTTCTGAGAGCCACGCTGTCCGCTCTGACTTTCCGAAAGGGATGTGAATGTCGAACTATCCAGGCTGGAATCCACTTTGCTAACATGCATATTGAGACACATGCGATGTCCCGTAAATATTGATGGATGAACAAGCTTTCATTTATTTAACTCATTAAAAGCATGCTTGGAAAAGCTCTGTGTCCCCCGAAAGTTAACAATAGATGGTTTCATTTCAGGTAGATAAATAAAGGAGCCCCGGTTATAGTCATAATTTTTCATAACTTTGTGCATCTTAGCAACTGACCTGAGGTAAACCTAACAAGCATTCAACTAAAGCTAGGTTTTCTATATTTCTATATTTCTATTATAATGGATGAGGCTACTGTTACATTTTACTAAATGAGTATATTTTTCACTTTTTGGTTTAAGATAATATATGGTAACATATTCAAATAATTACACAGTTACTGCCACACCAGACAAGTCAGTATCCCAAGCAGAACTTCACCTTGTGGTGCCCAAAGCCTCTATCAGCTAGGGATGATGGTGCACACCTTGTTACCATGTGGTACCCAAAGCCTCTATCAGCTAGGGATGACAGTGCACACCTTGTTACCATGTGGTACCCAGAGCCTTTATCAGCTAGGCATCATTGTGCACACCTTGTTACCATGTGGTACCCAAAGCCTCTATCAGCTAGGGATGATGGTGTACACTTTGTTACCATGTGGTACCCAGAGCCTTTATCAGCTAGGCATCATTGTGCACACCTTGTTATCATGTGGTAACCAAAGCCTTTATCAGCTAGGTATGATGGTGCACACCTTGTTACCATGTGGTACCCAAAGCCTTTATCAGCTAGGCATGACAGTGCACACCTTGTTACCATGTGGTACCTAGAGCCTTTATCAGCTAGGGATGACTGCGCACACCTTGTTATCATGTGGTACCCAGAGCCTTTATCAGCTAGAGATGACTGTGCACACCTTGTTATCATGTGGTACCCAAAGCCTCTATTAGCTAGGCATCATGGTGCATACCTTGTTCCCAGCACTTGGGAAGCTGAGACAGAAGATGATGAACTGCATAGTTCTGTCTACATAACAAATTATCAGTTCTATAGGCCAAAATTCAGTGTTTTAAAGATGGTTTAGATTTACTAAAATATGTAGGATTATGTTATATGAAATTAAACATCCAAACAGCAAAAGTCACTATCTTGTAGATAAGACAAAAATCACATCACTTCAAATTGTTATTCTGTATTTTGTAGAACTGTCTGTAATTATCTTATTGCCATACCATGAACATTATTTCATTACTGTTAGGATAAATGGACGATAAATAACTTTGAGACATCAATGCTCACCTTGGTCTTACTTTACAGGCACCATTCCTGCCTTAATCAATCTATTAAAATGTCCCAGAATAAAACTGCAGTGTAAGACCGTCGGGTTATTGAGCAATATCTCAACCCACGTAAGCGTAGTGCATGCTGTGGTGGAGGCGGGAGGCATCCCCGCTTTGATCAACCTGCTGTCTTCTGATGAGCCCGAACTCCATTCTCGCTGCGCCGTCATCCTGTATGATATTGCGAGGTGTGAAAACAAGGATGTTATTGCCAAATGGGTGAGTACCGTCCCGTAAGACATCACTTCCGACTGGCAGCCATCCTCACACATAGAAACTAGAAAGACAGAGATCCGTGCTGTTAGAGTATCAAACTCCCAGGGCTGGTCAGCTAAAGGAGAAAGAATGTCAAGAAAAACCCTTCAGCAAGCCGCGGGCATGTAGGTCAGTGCAGGGCTGTGGCCCAACGCCAGGGGGCCTAGTTCAGACGTGAGTGGCCCCGGAGAGAAGATGGAGTACTTCTCATGGTATATACCAATTGTTTCTGGTTTATATGAAGATATTAGTTCTGAGTGAGAATTAGGATAAAATTGCTTTTGGTGAACTCCAAGCAATGGCTGATCTGCTTTGTTTCCGCAAACAAAACCTACCCTCTTGTGTCAGCGAACGCGTTAAGATCTTTTTTAGATGCTCGCAAATGAAGGGGAGGTACTTGATAGAAGTTTCTTCTGCTTCATAGAATTGTTTTTTCAATATGAACTGAACCATGTGTGTTATCAAATAGATAATTACCTTGGATTCCTTATGGTGGAAAACCATTTATATTCTGTTCTCCTTGGGTTCTTGTATGTAATTTGCCTTTGTGCATTTTTTTTTAAAAAAAATGTCTATGGAAAACTTGAATTGTTATGTCTATTATCAATCCTTCAGAAAATATATTGGAAATTTAGTCACACCCACATCTCTTTCAGTCACTCAGTATTATCTACGTAAGTCTCATGTTAATTGATTCTGGCAGCTAGCCAAAATAAGGGTAAAGTTTCTCTATGGATGCTGTCTCCTTAGGCTGTGCTGTGCCGTCCCACTTTAATGGGTCAGGAAACAAATATTTATGTGTTATCTTCATTCTGCAATAATACCGTATTTTTTTGGATAAGAATGACTCCGTTGTCTTAACTGTGTGACGTCAGTAGACACTTTTGTTTACAACAGATGTTCTCTAGTAAACAAGGACGTGTTCACAGAAAGATTACAGGCTTCGAAACGACCGGGCATCGATCTTGAAGGAGCTCACATTTCTTCTCGTTCCTCCTCAGAATGGCATCCCAGCGCTGGTCAATCTCTTGAACCTGAACATCGAAAGCGTTCTGGTGAACGTGATGAACTGTATCCGGGTGCTCTGTATAGGAAACGAGAGCAATCAGAGGGCGATGATAGAGCACAAGGGCATCCGGTACCTCATCCGCTTTCTGAGTTCCGACTCTGGTGAGCCTCAGCTGTCTGTTTAAGTCGCCAGATTTACCAATGTGATCTGGATGTTTCTGTTAACAAATACATTGGATTTGTCTTTGAACGGATCTTTGCACACAGTATAACCCAAATAGCTAGAAGACTTAAAGCTGCTAAGTTCATAGAAATAATCGACTCTCAGAAGTATATTAAAATGTTTAACTAGACATTTGCATAAATAAGAATATAACCATGAATAGTGAAAACAGAGCAGATTCTATGTTCAGGGAGGACATTTATTCTTTTATGAATAAATATTTAGATCATTGGAAGCAATTTTGCGATGCACACCAAGAACTGTAGATTTGCTCTTCTATGTCTGATATCGAAATCCAAGGCGATCAGCAGGCAGAAAGCCAGGTACCTGCTTCTGAAGTGCACCTCAGTCCTAGGAGCGCAAGGAAAACCAGGCAGCTTCTGCAGCAGCCGTAAGCGGTCACCTGCATTCTGTAAGGACAGTCACATCCAGGGCAGTATGAGCAGTTCAATTATAAGGAGAAAAACATGGGTACCGCTGTGTCTCCTTTTGTTCCGGCTTGGTTTGTCATCCGTCTTTCGCCTTAGTTCATCATATGTAAGTATAGAATAAATACAAAATAAAAACATTGGTTAAAAAAATAATCCAAGGATAAGGATAAGGGGAAGGCTGCAGAGAGCTTGCATTATTTTAGAAGTTCAATTTAAGCAAGTGTCTTCTTCTAGTAAAGGCACTTAAAGCATCCTTCCGGTCTCGAGTGTTCCCTTCCAAGTCTTCTGCACCATTTGCAAGCCTCTACTGACTGCTGGAGGAGCAGCACAAGGGGGCAGCCTTTATGCCCAGTTCCACCAGGTCAATTTTACTTAGAACTCCCCATCTTACGTTGTTTGTGCCATTAATAAAAAACGTTGGGTTGGAGAGATGGCTCAGCGGTTAAGAGCATTGTCCGCTCTCCCTAAGGTCCTGAGTTCAATTCCCAGCAACCACATGGTGGCTCACAACCATCTGAAATGAGATCTGGTGCCCTCTTCTGGCCTGCAGGCAGACACACAGACAGAATATTGTATACATAATAAATAAATAAATATTTTAAAAAAAAAGTCAAGTAAGAGATTCGCTCTGTCTTTGTTTCCCTGCCTGCTCTAGATAGTATTAAAAAAAGCAGGAATTATAACAGTAACTTAAATAAGTGAGCTCACAAAAAGTAATAGAAATAAATATTTAAAATAATTCCCTCTTAGGTCTAACACCTAAATAAAAGCATTATTCTCCTACACTGGAATCTATATTATCCTCTTGCTTTAAGGAGTATGAAGAATTTAAATTTATAATTGTAATTATTTTTTTCTCTACATAACTTTAGCATTTTAACAACTAATTCTCTTTACTCTGGGCCAAGTGGTTCAGTTAAAGCATTAAGTTATTAAGAAAATCGCATCAAAGTGGGTGTGTGGTTTTTATCTGTGTTACTTTGCTTTTTGAGATAGGCAAGTCAATTGGGCAAACTAATGTTTTATAAAAAAATTTTAAGATTGTTTCAGGGAAATATTACATGTCTCTGCTCAATTTTGATGGCATTTTTTGTTTGTTTGTTTGTTTGTTTGTTTTTTGAGACAGTGTTTCTCTGTGGCTTTGGAGCCTGTCCTGGAACTAGCTCTGTAGACCAGGCTGGTCTCGAACTCACAGAGATCCGCCTGCCTCTGCCTCCCTTGTGCTAGGATTAAAGGCGTGCGCCACCACCGCCCGGCTTGATGGCAATTTTTGATGAACACTTTATTATTATTGAGACAGCGTCTTATGGGAAAGGCTGGGCTAACCTAGAACTCACAGAGAGCCCGCTGCCTCTGCCTCCCACATGCCGAGATTAAGGGTGTGCCCAGCTTATTCACACAATATTAAAGTGCAGGTTCTTATTATTAGAAGCAAGGCAGTAATGGCAACTAAACAGAATAGGAGCTTAACTGTGGAATCTAAATTAACATCACTAATGAAAATCAGTGAGCATCCTTTAACACGACATAAACCATTGTCAAGGCATACGATGTCACCTTTTTTTTAAAAAAAAAGATTTATTTATTTATTATGTATACAATAGTCTCAGTGCTCTGCCTGCAGGCCAGAAGAGGGCACCAGATCCTAATACATAACGCTATTGGCCGGTCATCGCTTTTTTAGGACCATCAGGTGTTTTAGACAGGCACGGTAACACACAGCTTCACAGAGTTAAACAAATGCAGCGTAAACAAAAATCACACACCTGAAGATCGTGTCCCCCAACAGGTGCATATCTTGATCCATGAGAAACAAGAAACAAACGTGAACCGAGGTCTAAAATAAACGATTACTATTCACTTAAAAAAGTCCCAAAAGTCAAATCAAAGAGCGACAGAAGAGCTATAGAGACATCATAAATGAAACGCATGCTCTCAGTCTCGTTCTGTACTGAGGGAGAAGAGCGTCACAGAGGACACGACAGGGCAGCGGACGTTTGATGAAAGCATCGCATCTACAGATTGTATTGATTGTACTAAACTATTGATTGTCTACACACAGCCTCAGATGTGTGCGGGTCCCTGCTGTCGTCACCGGCAGCAGCAAAGTCATTCACGAAGAGGCAGGAAGGAAAGCTCAGTTCAGCCTGACTTGGTCAACTGCACTGGATCAGATCGGGAGTCTGATGCCAGCCCGTTTATTGCCAGCATGCTTAAACACAGTACAATTTGGGGAAAATGTCTCCCGGCGTAATACAATCCCCAGTGTGCAAGGAGGCATAACTCCATTGAAATTCAACTAAAAGTGCGTGTGATTTCTTCCAAGAAGATGGGTTCTAGAGATAGTCATTGGTCTCTTAGTTCCCTCCAGTCCTGGTTGTGGGAGCTCGATGTAGGCTGGCCCTGCGATACCCCAGGCATTTAGTCACCCCCATTTATCCACCTTCTCCTTTGGGAAGACAATCCAGCATGCTTAACATTCCTGGCTTCCATGGTGATCTATGGACACAAGGACCTTAGTGCTCCCAACACAAATGTGGAAAATCAAATTGTTGCCTGGCATAGTGGTACACTCCTTCAGTCCCGGAATCGGGGGAGGCAGAGGCAGGTGGATCTTTGTGAATTTGAGGCCAGTTTGGCCTAGATAGTGTGTTTCAAGCTAGCCAGGACAGAATAACAGAAATGAATAGATAATAAATAAATATAACAAAACTAAGTTGTAGACAGATAAATATATAAAATCAATGTACTAGTTAAATTTATATATCCAGGTGAAGTATATGAGTTCTCTCACTCATTCTTAAAACATTTTCTGTAAAATTTGTAACAACAAAATAAAATGAAATATTATTTAGTCTACCAAGTTATTAAGTTTTATGTATTCATTTTAATGAAAATATTTGTATTCAAAAGGACAAAATCAAGTTGATATCCCTGAGCTCTGATCGTGAAAGAATAAGATGCTACTGATCTTTTAGAAAACAATTTACGGAGATGTATAGAATTATTCCAGTAATTCAAGATACTCAATGCTAAAGGGGGAAAAAGGTATTGATAAATACCTAAATGCTAAGAAAATTTCTCCTGGAATCATTTAAAACAGCAAAAAGTTTGAAACAACATATATTTTTAAAGTGTGAATTGCTAATAAAATGTAATATGACCGTTGATATGCAATATTCAGAAGGCATTTGTGACTTTTATGTTCATAAAAGAGTGGAGAAAATATTTTAGTGGTAAACAAAAATTCTGGATATTATATTTGTAGTTAAACTATGTTGAATATGCTATAATCATCTACATATGCCCAAGTATCAGTATAAGAAGTAGTGAAGAAAATAAAATCTAAAGGACGAATCTGGACAGTCTTGGCTTTGAACCTAGGAATTCAGTTTTGTAACATGGAAAGCTACCTTGCTGCGTGGCAGGTTGACTGGTTCTCTTGCTCTCAACTCTTTTGAAGATACGCTGAAGGCAGTGTCCTCGGCCACCATCGCCGAGGTCGGCCGCGACAACAAGGAGGTGCAGGATGCCTTAGCCATGGAAGGGGCCATCCCTCCCCTGGTCGCTCTGTTTAAAGGCAAGCAGCTCAGTGTCCAAGTGAAGGGTGCAATGGCTGTGGAGTCCCTGGCCAACTGCAACCCTCTAATCCAGAGGGCGTTTCTCGAAAGAAAATTAACTAAAGATCTCCTCAAACTACTCAAGGTAGGGATTGATTGATTGGTTGATTGATTGATTGATTGATTGATTTTACCATTAACTTTCCAGCTGTTTAGAGGGTTCACTTCATTTCAGGTCTTTTTTTTTTAGAGACTGGACGATCAAATTCTAAAATGCACACTTTATAAAAATACATATCCCTAATGTGTTCAGAAGATGCTCACTGAATGAATGGCATGTTTTTGTCTTGAATAGGCCTTTCAATTAGATGTTAAGGAACAAGGAGCCATAGCACTGTGGGCCTTGGCAGGGCAAACCCTGAAACAGCAGAAGTTTATGGCGGAACAGATTGGCTACAACTTCATAATAAACATGCTTCTGTCTCCATCAGCCAAGATGCAGTATGTAGGTAAGTTACGCTCTATGCAGACCCCTGGCGTAGACGCTGAAGTCCACGCCCACCCACCTCTTCCCCTTCTCTGCCAGGAGGCGAAGCGGTCATCGCGCTCAGTAAGGACAGCAGGCTGCATCAAAACCAAATATGTGAAGGGAACGGCATCGCGCCCCTGGTCCGCTTACTGAGAATCAACAAGATAGCCGAAGGCACCCTTCTGAGCGTCATCAGAGCCGTGGGATCCATCTGTATTGGTGTGTATGCAGTCTCAAGTTTTTAATTACTATGAGCAAAATAAGGCTTCGGTAGAGTCGGAGAACATTTGTCTATCTCTGTTCACACCGTGAAAGAGCGCAGAGAAGGATAAATGGTTTCCCCAAGACCTTGGTGGGTTCGAGTGCGGAACCTGAGAGTGTCAAGCCTTCTTGCTCTGGAATTCTGAGTAGGATAGAAAATGAAGACAGTGAGCACTGACTATTTTTGAACTAAAACAATCCATTTATTTTAAGAGAACTTTAAAATGTCAAGAGCTATAAATTTCTTAAGGTTAACATTCAATTACATTTTCTCAATTCTTGTTGGCTTATATAAGTTATTGTTTGTTTATAAAAAGTGGCCTTTGTTGCAAAAGAATTGACCTTTTGAGCTCTGGTTCTTTGCTGACTCTGCTGAATTCAGGGTAGAGGCTGTGGGCTATTTCTTGCAAAGAAAATAAAAACGGCTTCTGTGCGCGTTTGTTTTCTAGGTAACTGTGTTTCCTCAAAAGCACCCAGATGTTGAAGTCAGCAGCTCCCCTTTTCTTTCCTGCTTTTTTTTTTTTTTTTTTTTTTGGTTTTTCTAGACAGGGTTTCTCTGTGGTTTTGGAGCCTGTCCTGGAACTAGCTCTTGTAGACCAGGCTGGTCTCGAACTCACAGAGATCCGCCTGCCTCTGCCTCCCGAGTGCTGGGATTAAAGGCGTGCGCCACCACCGGCCGGCTTCTTTCCTGCTTATGAGTAGCTGCAGAAAGTTATTAACTCTTCCAAGGCATAAATAACCCAGAAGATAATGTTTCTTTCATGGTCAGGACCTATAATATACATTTTAGTTAGTAATAAAAGTCTAGTAAATGGGGGAGGCGTTGAAGAGATGGCTCAGTGGTTAAGGCAACTTGTTACTTTCCAGAGGACCCGAGTTCGGTTCCCAGCACCCTGCCTGTAACTCCTGCTGGCTGTGGGAGCCCCATACACATAACCATGTACAGACATGTTTACATAAGAAACACACATGTAGGCGGGGTTTCCATCTAGACTGCCGATCAGCTCTGCCCCACCAGCCGCTCCCCAAATAACTGCTCAGACACTTATTATTAGTTGTACATGCTTGGCCGATAGCTTAGGCTTATCTCCAGCTATCTCTTACAATTTAAAATAACCTGTTTCTGTTTCTCTTTGTGCTGCCCTGAGGCTGGCTTGCCTCATCTGAGAGTTTCCTATATTGCTTCTTCTGCATCTGGCTTGTAGCTCTCAGACTCGACCCTCCTCCTTCTCAAGTGTTCTCTCTGCCCCCCAAATCCTGCTTAGCTACCTGCCAATCAGCTTTCCTTTTTTATTTTTCAAACAATCTTATTTTACACACCAATCCCAGTTCCCTCAACCTCCCATCCTCCCGCTCTCCCCAAACACCCCCATCCACTCCTCAGAGAGGGTAAGGCTTCCCATGGGGAGTCAACAGGGTCTGGCATATCCCTTGAGTTAGGACCAAGGTCCTCCCCTCCCGCATACCTAGACTGAGCAAGGTATCCATCCATAGGGAATGGGCACCAAGAGTCAGTTCATGCACTAGGGATAAATACTGGTGCCACTGCTAGTGGCCCCACAAACAGCCCCTGTCACATGACTGTCACCCACATTCAGAGTGCCTCCTTTGGTCCTATGCTGGTTCCCCAGCTGTCAGTCTGGGGTCAGTGAGCTCCCACTAGATCAAGTCAGCTGTTTCTGTAGGTATTCTCATCATGGTCTTGGCCCCTTCACTCATAATATCGCCCCTCTCTCTCTGTGACTGGACTCCAGGAGTTCGGTCCCTTGCTCATCTGTGGTCTCCACATCTGCTTCCGTCAGTTGCTGGAAGTTATAGGTTCTACGATGACAATTGAGATTGTCGTCAATCTGATTACAGGGGAAGGGCAGTTCAGGTGCCCTCTCCACTATTGCTTAAATTCTTAGCTAGGGTCATCCTTGTGGATTCCTGGGATTTCCCTAGTGCCTGGTTTCTCATTAATCCCACAACAGCTCCCTCTTTGAAGGTATCTCTTTCCTAGCTCTCCCTCTCTGTCCTTCCCCCACTCATTCTTCCGAATCCTTCATGTTCTCCTCCCTGCTCCCCACTACTTCCTCCCTTCCCCCACGGTGCCAATTTACCAAGAAGATCTTGTCTACGTCTCATTCCCAGGAGGGATCCATGTATGTCTCTTAGGGTTCTCCTTGTTTCCTGTCTTCTCTGGAGTTGCGGATTGTAGGCTGGTTATTCTTCGTTTTATATCTAATATCAACTTGTGAGTGAGTACGGACTGTGTCTTTCTGTGTCTGACTTCCCTCATTCAGGATTTTTTTTCTGGTTCCATTCATTTCCCTGCAAATTTCAAGATGCCATTTTTTTTTTTATCTCTGAATAGTACTCCATTGTGTAAATGTACCACCTTTTCTTCATCCATTCTTTGGTTGAGGGGCATTTAGGTTATTTCCAGGTTCTGGCTATTACGAATAATGCTGCTATGAACATAGTTGAGCACATGTCCTAGTGGCATAGGTTTGCATCCTTTGGGTATTATGCCCAAGAGTGGTATTGCTGTGTCTTGAGGTAGATCGATTGCCAATTTTTTGAGAAAATGCCATACTGATTTCCAAAGTGGCTGTACAAGTTTTCACTCCCACCAGCAATGGGGGAGTGTTCCCCTTACTCCGCACTCTCTCCAGCATAAACTGTTATTGAATGTTTTTGATCTTAGCTATTCTGACTGGTGTAAGATGGTATCTCAGAGTCATTTTGATTTGCATTTCCCTGATTGCTAAGGATGTTAAGCAGTTCCTTAAGTGCCTTTCAGCCATTAGAGATTCCTCTGTTGAGAATTAACTGTTTAGATCTGTACAAATTTTTAATTAGACTATTTGATATATATATATATATATATTTTTTTTTTTTTTGGTTTTTCGAGACAGGGTTTCTCTGTGGTTTTGGAGCCGGTCCTGGAGCTAACTCTTGTAGACCAGGCTGGTCTCGAACTCACAGAGATCCGCCTGCCTCTGCCTCCCAAGTGCTGGGATTAAAGGCGTGCGCCACCACCGCCCGGCGACTATTTGATATTTTGATATCTAGTTTTTTTGAATTCTCGGTATATTTTAGAGACCAGCCCTCTGTCCAAGTTGGGGTTGGTGAAGATCTTTTTCCCACTCTGAAGGTTACCATTTTGTCTTGTTGACTGTGTCCTTTGCCTTACAGAAGTCCCATTTATTAACTACTGATCTCAGGGTCTGGGCTACTGGTGTTCTATCCAGAAAGTGGTCTCCTGTGCCAATGAGTTCAAGGCTACTTCTCACTGTCTCTTCTGAGCCTCAGGGTGGCTGCATTTATGTTGAGGTATTTGATCCATTTGGACTTGAGTTCCGTGCATGGGGATAGATATGAATCTATTTGCATTCTTCTACATGTTGACATCCAGTTATGCCAGCACCATTTGTCGAAGATGCTTTCTTTTCCCATTGTATAATTTTAGCTTCTTTGTCAAAAACCAGGTAGGTGTTCATAAGTGTGTGGATTAATGTCAGGGTCTTCAGTTCTATTCTATTGGTCCACTTGTCTGCTTTTGTGCCAATACCAAGCTGTTTTCGTTACTATAGCTCTATGGTAGAGCTTGAAGTCAGATACGGTGATGCCATCTATCTAAATATATCTTTTTAACCTTGAAAGCATACTAATATGACTATAAGTATGATTGTTATAGATGCCTAGCTACTAACCTGTATTTTTAAGTATACATTACATTTTTAAATAATACCCCACACAAGAGTAGACACATGCATACAGCTTAACAAAGCTAACCTTAAATTTGTATCAATAAAACAAAATCCATACCAATGAAAAATATATTGAGATTAATAGGTGTTTTTAGATTAATTAAGTAGATTCAATAATCTGCCCTTTTATCTCATCATTTTTATATTAGGTCCCCATTTTTCCTTTAGAAAGACATCTTTGAATTTAACTTGTTTGTCTAACTTTTTTCCTGACTATGATCAATAACAATTTGTAACCAACCCCCCACAAATTATAACAAACATCCATAAACAATCTTCTCTCTCTTGTTTCCACTCTGTATCTGGCTAGTGATTCTGTTTCTCTTCTTCTCAGAGTCCTCTCTGTCCCTGGAAAACCCACCTAACCTCTTCCTGCCTAGCGATTGGCCATTCAGTTCGTTATTAAACTAGTTAGGAGGTGCCTTGGCAAAAACACATCTTCACAGTGTAAAGAAATATTCCACAGCAAACATACATACATATACACATACATACATACATATACACATACATACATACATATACACATACATACATACATATACACATACATACATACATATACACATACATACATACATATACACATACATACATACATATACACATACATACATACATATACACATACATACATATACACATACATACATACATATACACATACATACATACATATACACATACATACATACATATACACATACATACATACATATACACATACACACACATATATATACATATATGTGTATATGTACACACATAGACATATTCTTGATCATCCCCCCCAACAACTGTGATTCTATAGGGATGGTGAAAGCAAGAAAATAAAATTGATAAGATAGGTGTTGCTCATTCTACTCCCCCTAGTTAAACTTTACAAAAAAAACAATATGTGGGTGGCTCTTCATCACTTTTCACAGATGCCTAAACTTGTATTTTTATTTAAGTATATAAACTTACTATATTTATATCTATATAGTGCACATAATACTATATTTAATTATATATATACATATATATACATATATATAGGCACTCTTAGGCAAAACAAAATGAAATTGTTTATGCATATTCACAAAAATGAGATTGAGTTTTCTCTTGATATTAGATTGCAACTTAAAATACAGAGTGTTAGAAAGGAAGACAATGTATGTTTTTAGTATATACAATTTATGAAAGCTAGAAATTTTAACTCAGTGATTAGTCATTTTTGTAGATAAGAAAGTTTTCATAGGAAATACTGGCTATAAACTTGAGTACCAGACTATATTTTTAACCAGTGATGGTTCTGATAATGAATGTAGCAGTTTTCAAATTTATGTGCTGTGTCTCTCACTATAAAATTATCTATAGTTCTAGTAATGAATTTCCATGTTTATTCTGTCCTTTAAAGAAACCAAAGGAAGTATTAAAATAGTGCCAATATACTATGTTTTTAAAGTCTGTTAGCCATATTGCTTTAAGATAGTTTATCCATCAAAATCCAGCAAAGTTTGACTCTACAATTTAAAAATGGAACAAAAGCATGATCTCATTGACCTATGGGAGCTTTACAGGCGTGGCCCACACAAGCAATCCCTTGAGTCAACAGTTCGTTGTGGAGGAGAATGCCTTTCCTGTGCTCATTCAGCTATTAAGAAGTCATCCTTCCCTTAACATTAAGGTATGGATTAATGTTTTCAATGTTTTCTAACATAGTAAACGTAATATATAGAACAGTTTTAAGAAGAATTTTTACCTTACATTATGTGGGTTTACAAGCATAACAATTTAACTTTTAAAACAAAATTCTAAAAGTTTTAAGCAGAAAATACTGATGTAGTAATTATTATTTTCTTCTACTATGACATGAAAATCTTATGCACTTAGTCCTTGGTTATTTTTCCTTAGCCTTTAAACCCATGCTAGTAAATATTTGAAAATTATGTTTAGATGTGAAAGGGATACAATTATATATGTAAGATTTTACACTACCTCTGAACATACCTTGCTGTCCCTAGGGCACCCCCCACCCAGCACCTTCAGGAGACGTGAGATGACCTCTGGTCATAGAGGACATGGAAATTTCCTGGTCATTAAAATCTATGAGAGACACCCTCCAGAGGCTGGGTCACACTAACTGGGGTCAAAGAATTATAAGCAACACATTGTGCCTTAAACACTTTATATTTCCACAACCTAGCCTGTGCAAATATTTACGTACTATACATTCTTCAGTAATGTGTGAATGAAACATAATTTTTGAAAACCACACATTTAGGTTGAAGTGGCATTTTCTTTGGCATGCATCGTCCTAGGGAATGACTTGCTGCAGAAAGAGTTACAAGAAAAGGAAGGATTTCAGTATTCCGATGTCCTTTATCTTCTTCACTCAAAAGACAAGGTAGGACTTTGACATCCTTCAGAGCGCTCACCTAGGGGAAACGGTTCTAAGAAAAACGCAATCAGTTACGACCAAGCATTCCCCAAGGCAGCATGCGAGCAATTTATTTAAGAGAATATACTTTGTTGGTCATGAGTTTGTGCTAATATGGTTCCAAACTTTTCATACTTGCCACATGTCTTCCTTGATGTGCACAGTTTTAATGCTTGGTGAAATCTCTGTCCTGAATCAAACCCTTCACGTAAGTGCATGCCCTTCCAATCCCCCATCATGCACTTCTTACCCAGAGAACGCTGAGGCTTAGGAAATGTCACGCAGTGAAGAGAGCTTTCCCAAGGCAGCTAATATGAGGCAGTTATTTTTCTTTAAAAGAAAAAAATTCTCCCAACGATGTCCTATATCTCATCTTGATAAGAATGAGATGCATCTTAATAGGCGATAACTCAAAACCCAGTGAACAACAAAGCAAGTGAAAATTATTGGTGTTTCTCCCCTCCCTAGGACATCTGCCTGAGAGCCGGTTACGCGCTGACTCTTTTCGCCTATAACAACCGTTTTCAACAGTACTTAATACTGGAAAAAGGAATGATAACTTTATCCATTTTTGAGCCTTTTCTTCAGTCCAAAGTTGAAACCGAGAGGGCAATGGCAGCATTTCAGGTACCCAGGGCCTTGCATTTCATTCTAGCAAGCACGTTGTCTTGGTGAGCACTTCTCTACTGGGGATTCAGAAAAATGTTGACGCATTTATGAAATGAGTATTCTCCGCACCAGCCCCTCCACCTCACAAGAAGCCCATTCTTAAGACTTCTGTATTTATATAGGATCTCTCAAGTTACATCTCATGCCTGCCACAATCCTGTGAGGCCCATAGCAGGTCTTTTAATCACATCATGCTCACAGCATCTATGTGGTTGGTTTTGACGTGGTGGCGTCGAAAATTGCTCTCAGTGTGGACTGTCAGCTTATGGCATGGCCTCTTCCATCGGCATCAGCATTTAGGCTCCTCTCTGTTTTATGCTTACTCTTCAGAGCTTCTCAATCCTATAGCCTTGTGAAGTATTTTTTCTTCAAATTCAAGGTCAAACGCTGCAAGAAATGCAGAAAGAATAACGTGGCCATTGTGGCCATTGCGGCCATGGCTATGAGCATTTGGGGGAAGTACTTTAATTTTTTCTTTTCACCCATCACATCTCTTATTGGAGCCTACCAAACGTCCCCTCTGGCCCCTAAAATGCCCCCAAATCATAAATGATTAAGAGAATCTGAGTAGCAAACAGTCATCAATTCTATGTTTTTTTTGTTTTTGTTTTTTTTTTTTTTTTGGTTTGCTTTCTTTTAGATTATCGTATTAGCGAAAGTCATTATAGACGTGGACCATATTACTTTGTCGGCAAGAGGTGTTAATATTTTAGTTGACAGTCTGTATTCAACCCACATTCCTACTATTGTCTTGACAGGTAAGAAACAGCTAACAAAAGAAAACAAACAAACAAACAAAAAACAATAAAAAAAGTATAATGGCCTCCACAAAAAGGAACATGGGTTCGCGTTCAAGACAGATCATAAAAATATTTAGATCACAATCTCAACAATACAAAAATACATCTAATTCCCTGTTGCACAGTTTCAAGCTACACTACTTGGAAACACTGAGCAGGTCTGCATGGGGCAGTGGGCATCAGCATTCACTCTGTACCCTGCACGGAGCACTAGGTGTTCACCCTGCTTACTGAACAGGGTTGCAGTAACCCTCAGCACCGCTCCCTTACGTTCCTAATAATTATTTCAAACTTCTAATCATCTTCTAGACTATAAAGTAAGAGTTCAATTATGCACCCTGATCTTCAATAGTCGTGGGCAGATTTACATTGATGTGCTTTGTGTTTCTTTTGAAAGTATACATTCTGTTACTCGAAATTTTTTTTAGATTTATTATATTATTTATTTATTATATTTATTATATTATTCTTTGCATGAGTGCTTTGGTTGCAAGTTGTATTGCACTACCTGTGTGCCTGTTGCCTGTGGGTCAGAAGAGGGTGTTGGATTCACTGGGACTTATAGATAACTGGAGTTATAGATAGTTGTGAGTCATCACGTGGGCACAGGGAATTGAACCCAGGTCTTCTTTAAGAACAACAGCTGTCCTTAACCGCTGAGACACGCCTTTAATTCCAGCTCACTAGAGGCAGAGACAGGTGGAGCTCTGTGAGTTTGAGGCTAGCGTGGTCTACACAGTGAGTTCTAGGGCAGCCATGGTTATGGAGAGAGACCCTGTCTCAAAGAACAAGCAAACAAACAAAAATAAATACAACCCAGCAAAGAAAAATGGCCCACTAGTTCTCTTGACACAGTGTTATCTAAGTATATCCACTTCAAGCTTACCCATGCTTGTAACAATAGGTGATAGGGAATATTTAACCAAGCTACCATTCACAGCTACATAAACAGTTTCAGAGTGATAGTCTACGAATCCTAGCAAAATAAATTAAAAATTCAAATTTAAGCCGGGCGATGGTGGCGCACGCCTTTAATCCCAGCACTTGGGAGGCAGAGGCAGGTGGATCTCTGTGAGTTCGAGACCAGCCTGGTCTACAAGAGCTAGTTCCAGGACAGGCTCCAAAACCACAGAGAAACCCTGTCTCGAAAAACCAAAAAAAAAAAAAAAAAAATCAAATTTATTACTAACTTCACCAGTGGCTGTATGAGAAACACGTATTTTGGAGTATGTCTGCTTAGAGAGGAAGACAAATCACTCAGTGGAAACTTTTGGACACTGGGTAGGAAAACGAGTCTGGAAGGAAATTTAATAGTCATAGTTTTAGATTTTGGTTCATGATCTCTTTGCTACAAGAGATGCCTTATTTTATTTGCTTTCAAATATTAGTTTTCTCCATCTGAAAGAATGCATATCACGTCCAGACACAAGTTCAGGGGAAACACTTACGCACATAAAATGAATACATTTTATAAAAGCTTAACAACCGAAAAGCAGTGGATATATTTCTGAAGTCTGGAAAACAGAAAGCTTCTGACTTGAAAATGTGCCATTCTTCCAAATTCCAGTACATGTGACAGAAAATCTGTCAACTATGTGAACAACTGGTCCACATTTCCGTGTGCATGTTTCTCTTTCCTTGGTTCTTGATTTAACAGAGAGGTTTTGTAGGACAAACTTTTCAAAATACTATGCACAAGTGAAAACGCAACGTGTCTATTATCAGCTGTGGATCATATAAGGACTTTGCTTTGATTCTAGGTAACTTGATAGCTACTCTGGCTCATTCTAGAGCTGGTATCCCAGACGCTTTTATGACAGTAGGGGCGATCCAGCGGCTCTGCTACCACCTGCACTCAGGAAGAGAAGAGGTAAGCAAAAGCTAATTGCGAAATTTAATGGGCTACAAATAATAGAGTTTGCTTCTTTCACACAAGGGAATATTTTTTCCTTGGGATAGTAGATAATTCATAATAACTCAAGCATAGATGAACTTTCAAGTGCTAGTCATGCCTTATCTGATATGTACAATTCTGATTTCCCACAAAAATCATATATTTTTTTAAAACTTATTCTCAATATATTACATCCCAACCACAATTTTCTCTCCCTCCTCTCTTCCCAGTCCCTCTCTCCCCCATCTACTCCTCCTGCATTTACCCTCAGAAAAAGGCAGCCCTCCTAGGGATATCAAATGAACATGGCGAATCGAGACATAATGAGGCTAGGCCCCTCCCCTTATATTAAGACCGGACAACGTTGTTTTCAACTAAGTCTATTTTATCAGTAAAGACTTGGGAGCCAGATGCAGGGGTGAAAATCTGCTAACTCTGAGAGGCCGAGAAAGCACCTCCACTGCCCTCGTCCCAGGAAAAGGGCTTTCTCCTATCTGTCTCAAACAAGACTACTCCAACCGGATGTCCCTCCCTTCCGCTTCCTGTGTCTCTCTCTCTTTGTTCTTCTGACTCCCTCTTAATCTCTATGGTTACTTCCTCTCAACTGGCGGCCTGCTCCACCTAACCCTTTTTACAACATTCAAGCAGAAAACTCTTGGATTAAAGGGGCGTGCTAGGGCTGAGTCACACCAGACTGAGAAGCAGGGTTTCCTAGTCAATGATGCAGTGTTGGGGTCCACAGGGTGTTGGGGCCCACAGTGTGATGGAATATCCTGCACAGGGTGAGGCAGCCCAATGGGAGGAAGAGGCCCAGAGGCAGGCAAGAGTCCGAGACAGCCCCCTCTCCCATTCTTAGGGGTTCCACAAGAAAACCAAGCTACACAGCTATGACATCTATGCAGAGGGTCTAGGTCAGTCCCATGCAGGTTTCCTGGCTGTTGGTTCAGTCTCTGTGAGCTCCTATGAGCTCAGGTTAGTTGATTCTCTGTGTTTTCTTGTGGTGTTCTTGACCTCTCTGGCTCCAACAATCCTTCCTCCTCCCTCTTCTGCAGGGCTCCCCCAGCTCTGTCTAATGTTTGGCTGTGGGTCTCTGCATCTGTTCGCATCAGTTGCTGGATGGAGCTGCTCTCACGGCAATTATGCTAAACTCCTGTCTATGGGTATAGCGGAAGAGCAGAATTTCAACAGGAGTCATTTCATTGGCTTTTTTTTTTTTTTTTTTGCTTGTCAGCACACTTTTATTTGAACTCTGACATCTAAACAGAATTTTACGAAAGCAATATAACAACTGTAATTAAAGATTTTTGAAACCATGGAACTGGAGAGATGGTTAAGAGCGTATACTGCTCTTACAGAGGACCACATTTTGGCTCCCAGTACCCATACAACTGCCTTTAATGCCAGCTCCAAGGGACCCAGTGTTCTTTTCTGGTCTCCATGGGGATGGACACACATGCACACACACACACACCTTTTAAAAACTTACACACAGCGTTCTACTTAGTCTCCTCACAGCACCCTGACAGAGCGGCCTGCTTAGTCTCCTCACAGTGGCCTACACACAGCGTTCTGCACACAGCAGCCTGATCAGCCTCCCCACAGCAGGCAGTAGGGAAAGAATAAGACACGCTTTAGCATCATGCTTATTAAGATGTTTAAAAAATGTTTAAATCCAATACCTAGTCAAATTAGTCTCCAAGCTAAATACAAAACCAAAAACCATGAAGTGACTTGTTTTAATTATAAAATCAAGCTTTAATGACAGAATGGTTGGGGGCCCTGTCCCAGCCAGGTTCAGGTCCCGAGGAAGGGGTGTCCATGTAAAGAAAAGAGTGAACCTCAGATGAGTTTCACACAAATGGTGCTCCCAAGTAGCTCGAGCCATATTTATTTATACTTAAAACAAAGATTTTTTTCCCCCAACTTTTAAATCAATGAACAACTTATAAACAAAAAGACAACGCTGAGTATTTTGCTAGCTTGGCTAAATAGGCATACATTCTTTTTCTCTTTTCTCTTTCTCCTTCTTCTTTTTTTTTTTTTTTTTTTTTTTTTTTAAGAAAGGGTGTGGTTTTGAAACCTGTCCCGGAATTCGCTCTGTAAACCAGGCTGGCCTCGAACTCATAGAGATCTATGAGTGCTGGGATTAAAGGCGTGCACCACCACCACTCAGCTAGACATACATTCTTTTTTTGTTGTTTCGCTTGTCAAGACAGGGTTTCTCTGTAGTTTTGGATCCTGTCCTGGATCTAGCTCTTATAGTCTAGGATAGCTTTGAACTCACAGAGACCCACCTGCCTCTGCCTCCCGAGTGCTGTGATGAAGGGCATGCACCACCACCGCCCAGCTAGAACAACAATGGCTTGAAGGGATGGTGCAGAAGTTACGAGCACTTTCTAGTCTTGCAGAGGACCTGGGTTCAGTTCCCAGCACCCATGTGACAGTTCACCCACATGACCAGGTGTGCTTCCAAAAAAACAAAAACAAAACCAAAACTTAACAAAGCAAATTTACAGAAAAAGGGGCAAATTGCATACAGTTCAACTGTATTCCTCTCACTGGTCCCTGGTCCTACAAAAGCATCCTACATGCCTACAAAAAAGCGTCCTAAAACCTCTTTATAAAGGGTGAACTTGGGTAAGACATTCTTTTCTCACCCCATTCTTAATGTTTCCTCCCAGAACTCGTTGATGTGTTTAATGTCCCCTCTGATGCTTTATTAACTTTCATTGCTTCCAATTCCGATCTTGTCAGCATTGAATCAGAGAGGTCCGCGGGGTCTGGAGGGACAGCCGGTGTTTCCAAATAAGAAACCTGCAAAGCATTGGTTCCCAAAGAATTTTTAGGGGAAAATATTTGAGGGAAAAAAAACGGGCTTTCCGGGAATGATTACGTCTGTCCCAAGTGTGACTGACAAAGCCAAACCAAAACCTCCAAGAGAATCATCAACATTATAAGAGAGAAGAGAGCCTGCAGGTTGTGTGGTCCCAGCAGAATCTGTGCTGTCCTGAGGTTCACTGGTCCTTGCTGAGTGAGAGACTGTCTCCATGGGCTTTGCCTTGCAGACACCCGATGGATAAGAATTCCTATGGCTGATCTGAAGCTACGCCACACAGCTCTCAACACAAAACCCTGTGTTCATGCCAGTAATCTCAGCACTCAGGAGGCTGAGACAGGAGACTTCCTCCTACTTCAAAGCCAATTTGGGTTATACAGAGATTTAGAATGTGCCCCGTGGAAGGAGGAGATGCGGATTTGTGAAAGGCACCAAATTATAAGAGCAAAGTATAGCATGGGTGTACGAAGGTGCCCCAGTGAATGCTAATGTCTTACGTAACTTAAGATTTAAATACTCAGTCTATAAATAAATCTACCGTGATGGTACAGAAATTTATAATTTAAAAAATGTTTAGGAAGTTTCTCACAAGAATTGGTTACTTAGCAAGTGGGTGAACTTTTTTTTTTTTTTAGTATTCTAGGTAATTCTAAAATGAAATCAATGTGCTCACAGATACTGTGAGCAAGGAGTAGAAACCAATGGTGATTCACAGGCTTCAGTAAGGCTCTGAGCAGAGGATGAGGCCTGAAAGTGGAGAGAATGGCCTGGCATGCACGAGCCATTAGGCCCTACCTGATGATGGACTGGTTTTCATCCATTATCTGATATTTATCTTTACAGAAATTATCTTTTTTTTTTTTTTTGAGACAGGGTTTCTCTGTGGTTTTGGAGCCTGTCCTGGAACTAGCTCTTGTAGACCAGGCTGGCCTCGAACTCACAGAGATCCTCCTGCCTCTGCCTCCTACAGAAATTATCTTAAGGTTTAATGTAGTTTTTTTTTTAAAATATGTATTTATTTATTATGTATATACAATGTTTTGTGTGTATGCCTGCAGGCCAGAAGAGGGCACCAGACTTCATTACAGATGGTTGTGAGCCACCATGCGGTTGCTGGGAATTGAACTCAGGACCTTTGGAAGAGCAGGCAATGCTCTTAACCGCTGAGCCATCTCTCCAGCCCCGGTTTAATGTAGTTTTAATAACGAGTGTGTCTGTGTAGGTTCATGCATGTGAATTCAAGTGCCCGTGAGGCCAGAAGCAAGGGCTAGGTTCCCTGGACTTAGAGTTCCAGGTGCTGCCTGGGGTTGTCCTGGGACCCAAACTCAGGTCCAACAGACCTTTCTGAAGAAGTAGTTAGAGTCTGAGCTAGATAATTTTGGTTAGTTTTCTTGAGAATACCATATCAAATGTTTTGTTGTATTCACTCTTCACCTCTCCCACTTTCCCCCTACCCATTCCCATGCCTCTGCCCATCAAGACCAATTGGTGTTGCTCAAATATCCCCGAATGTGCGGTTTTCCACTGGAGTGTAGTTGACTTACCAGGGGCTACTAAAAACTCTTAGAGAAAAAAAACCCTCTCTTGGGCTGGTGAGATGGCTCAGAGGTTAAGAGCATTGCCTGCTCTTCCAAAGGTCCTGAGTTCAATTCCCAGCAACCACATGGTGGCTCACAACCATCTGTAATGAGGTCTGGTGCCCTCTTATGGCCTGCAGGCATACATACAGAGAGAATATTGTATACATAATAAATAATAAATATATATATAAAAAAAAAAACCCTCTCAACTCACAATCCCAGCAACTCACAATTGCCAATAGCTCCATGGCCCATGGGTGGGACTGTGTGCTCAACTCCCCTCTCCATGCTGGGATTTGGTCTTCATGCATGCACAGGCTTTGTGCATGCTACTGAAATACTGTGTTTCCACCTAGAGCCGCCCTGCTGTGTGCAGGAGGTGCTGTCTCCTGTAGTCACCTCCCCTCACTTCTGCTGCAATTATTCCTGAGCTTTCAGAGCCCATTCTTGGGGGAGGCTGGTAGTTTGTTTCCCTACTGCTCTGCCTCGAAACAATCACTCAGAACCATATTATTTGCAACACCATTTGGCCAGTTGCTTGAGCACATTTCTAGCTAGCGATTATATCCTAAATTAACCCATTTCTATTCATCTATGCATCACCACATGGCTGTGGCTTACCGGCAAGTTTCTGGTGTGTCTGTCTCCTACGGGTGGCTACATGACTTCTCCTGACTCCTCCTACTCTCTCTCTATCTTTTCCAGCCTGGCTAATCTGCTAAGCCCTTGGTCAAAAGCAGCTTTATTCATTAGCCAATAAAAGCAACACATACACAGAAGGACTTCCCACACCAGCCCCATTGCTTAAGAAGTCTCTTCTCATAAAATTGTGACAAACCTATTTTGAAACAGAGAAATTCTACATAGGCTACCTACAGGACACACACCACCCATATGTTGATTAAAAGTTCAAAGTGAATGCTGAGACTTGAACCCAAAATAATGTTCAGAAAGTGTATATGAATATATTTACCTCTGGCGAATTGCTTGATTTAAAACAGTCAAAATAGCAAATTTTAGGTTTGTTATATTTTATCATAACAAAACATCAGGAAAACGTGAAAAAGCCTCTTGTGATTTCAGGTTCGCACAGCGTGTTCCTGCGCCCTTGGCTACCTAACTTACAATGCGTACGCGTTTCGCATCCTGCTGGCTGAGTGCAGGAACAAACCTAACCAGTTCCTGCGTATAATGAACAACATCAGCAGAGACGCCAAGATTAATCCTGCCTTCCTGAAGGAGTTCCAGATGCAGCAAAGCGTGGGGCTTCCGTCCTTAAGGTATCTCGTCTTAATAAGAAATGGCAGTAGTGACCTTTAGTACCTGCAAGCGCGCTAATGTGTTTGCATTCTTGACGTGCGTGGGTACCCTATGGGTATAAACTTAGCCTTGAACGTTCATTGGCAAAGCCTGCTTTTGTTTACTTTGGAATGCCAAGAGTCTTCTGTTTTGATCCGCGGCAGCAGGTTTTTGTTTAAGGGTTAGTGTTAAGTACTCAGTGTCTTTACTCACTTCAGCTGCACTGTCCTACCTAGGGAAACAGTCAAGTTCATTTGCGCAGCCTAGAGACAAGCTGGGGCTATGTAGACACTGGTTGATGTAGTCTGTAGTGTGTAAGCAGACCCGGGCCCAGGAAAGATCCGATTTGATAGAACTGTTTCTGAGAAGTGTGCTACAAAACAGAAGGTCCTGTTTCAAATTAGGACGAAAAAGGAAGGCTACAACAGTTACTGCGGTCAGATATCTTATAGACATGGGCCACAGTTGATGCTACCACTCGGCTGGGGAAAATCTGGATGAGATTGGACCCATGTTTTCTTGAAAAGTGCTTAGAAATCCAAGCAGCATAAAGGGCAGAGTTCTGGCATAAGAGGCAGCAGCTAAAACACACTGGCTGAAGTTTTGGCATCTGTCAAGCATTTTGCTCAACTGATTCTCAACATCATAGTTTCTTTATAACCTAAGTCTTTAAAATAGGGGGTGAAAAAAAATCTTTCTGTGAAAAAAGCTGAATTATGAGTCTTTCCAAGTAGGAAAACATTCATGTAAGAGGTACTCAAGATAAATTATTACTCTGATACAAGGGAAAGAGACCCAAAAGTACACTGTGGTTATATAAGTCAATTTTAAGTATAGAAAAAGGTAAGTCTATTTCAAGAATCCTTTGAAAACTAAATATGCAAAATTAATTACATAAATTAATATAAAACACAATCTGAACTTTGGTTATAATAATTTGTTAAATTAATTTATTTTTTTCATAAATTTAATTTGGTACAAATGATTTGTACTTTGTATATTCCCATAACGCTGTGGGAAATGGAAAATTCTCCTATTCAATTTTGTCTGCCTCAAAGTTCAGTTTGAGTTCCTTCTTTCCATCACCTCAAACATAATAATTATTCCATTTTAGATGTATTTAAGGCTTGAAATGAGTAAATAAGTGATCAAATATAAGGTATCTGCAGGTAGCATGAATGCAGTTTTATACATGTATGACAGAGACCATTAGGCCCCTGAACATGGTACCTAGAATCTTTCTTTATTCATGGTTTTCTGGGTATATACACTATGTCTTCATTTAATTATTTGATACTTTCTCCTTTTAGCCTGGAAAAGAATGGAGGACCATCTGTAATTCCTGTCTTTAAAAAAGGTAGTAGTTTTTCTTTTCTTTCTTTAACGCCCGCTATTCCCAGCAGTCTGTAACTCTGCTTTAGGGTTTCTTTTGCTCTGATTAAAAACAAACACCAGACCAAAGGCGACTCGGAATGAGAAGGGTTCATTTCTCCTTACATCTCACAGCCGGTCATCCGGGGAAATGAGGGCGGGAACTCAAGGCAGGAACTGGTGCAGAAGCCATGGACAAGAGCCGATTTCTGCCTTATTCAAGTTTCCTTTCTTACACACCAGGAGCACTTAGCCAAGGGGCAGCACCAGCCACAATGGGCAGGACCCTCCCACATCAATCATAAATGAAGAAAATGCCCACATGTTTGACTACAGGCCAGTGTTATAGAAGCATTTTTTTCAGTTATGACTAGGTGTGTGTCAAGATAACCTACCAACCAGCAATCCTATCTTTTAAACTTAAAAATGTGGAGACAACCCTCCAGAAAGCATCTGGTCTGTAATTCCATACACAGAAGACACCTTCCCTTTATAAGACTGCATGAATCATTTAAGGTCTTCCCTACCATCAAATGCCAAAGAGTTCTCTGGCAGGATGGGGCAGTGGGTAAGAGCACCTGGCCACAGGCCTAATGACCTGAGTTTGTTCCTCAGAACCTATGTGGCAGGAAGGAGCTCCAAGCCAGTGGAGATGGGGTTACAGGAGGTTGTGCAGGACCTTGTATGCATGCTGGGGACACAGCGTGGCCTCTGCAACGGCGCTGCATGCAATCAACAGCCGAGGCCCCTAGCCAAGGCCTTATTAGGTCTGCAACGGGGAATAAACATGAATCACTTTCATGCACAGCTTAAATCTGCCAGTCTTAGAAAGGGCCAACGTCAGAGTACGCTGTCCTGTAAGGAACATCTACGATATCACCAGTTCAGAAAGAGAGCAGGAAAGCAAACAGGCACGCAGGGCTTAGAGGACGGCCTGGTGGTTAAGAGCAAATGCCGCCCTTCTAGAAGGCCTGAGTTGGGTTCCCAGCATCCACGTGCGGCTCACAGCCACCTGTAAGTCCAGTTCTGAGGAATGGGGCACGCTCTTCCAGCCTCACATTGCATGCATTCATTGCATGTGTACGCCTGTGCATGTACACACAAAATAAAATTTCTCTAAAAAGAGAAAAGGAGCATTTATTCAGGAGTATCTGCAGAAAGCTGGTATCCATGTAAGTTAGGCAAAGAAAATCGTATGTAATCAATCATATTATAGTTGGGGCCCTGGACTTCAGAGCTGTTTACCTGTGGCCTCTTACTTCCAGGGAAAGAACACCGAAGGAAAGCAAGACCGAAAATCCAACCAAAGGATTCTCTGACTTTAATTCCTCCTGTAACTAACTTCATGGGGCTCTTCAGAACGCCCAAGAACACCCATGTTTACCACAACATTTTCTCTTTTTCATCTGGTGTTTCATCCGATATCATAAATGTATCAAGACCAAGAATCGTGTGTTTGAACAAGCTTAGGCACCAAGAGCAGAAAGGCAATTCAGAGCCCACAGAAAGCTAGTAATTAAAAAAAAAAGCATTTGAACATGAAATGATTCTTGAGTGGTCTTTCAGGGGACGAAGCCTGTGTTGTTTGAATGGAAGGGCTGTATGTTAATACTGAGCAGATCTTCTTTTTCAGTGTTCCGCATGGAATTTAACATCAGGTTAGTTATTGCTTCAAAAAAGTAAGTTGAATTTCTGCAGATGATGCCTCCACTCACACCTATAAGATTTATCAACTGTCATGAGCAGATAATATATTTGTTTATTGTTATGCCTGCATCATAAGCCCTCCCCGCCACGCCCAGAGACCAGGAGTCCCAGTTCGTATGCAAAAGCAAAGAGCTTTTATTGCTAACTTTAGCTTGGGATCTCCATTTGTCCTGTCTTCAAAAACCAAAAACCAAAAACCAAAAACCAAAAACAAAACAGAGTGAGTTCCAGGTCAGTCAAAGCCACACGAAGAAATCCTGTCTTGAAAAACAAACAAACAAACAAAACAAAGTAAAACCCCCCACAAAGTTAAGAAGTGAATCAAATGATAAGACATCCTCATTTTCTCAGTGTCATTAAGGGTAACTCTTGAAGTTTATTAGGTTTATTATTAGGCCTCTGATCATGAACAACCAAGCCTTGAGGTAGCTTCAGGTAGGCTCAAGATATTTTGTATGCAATCACAGACACTTTCTGAGAAACTAGCCAGATTATCCCAACAACAGTATTTCTTTTGAAGAATCACTGCCAACTTTTAAAAATATATTTTGTTGAAATAAACTTTAATAAAATAGTCTAGCAGTTTCTCCTCTCCACACTCCTCTCAGATCTTCCCTGCCCAGTCACCTCCACACCCTTTCTTTTTTCTCTTTAGAGAACAAATAAGCAAATGACAAACACTCCAAATAAACTAGAATTTAAAAAAAAAAAACATAAAAGACACACACACACAAACCCATACAAACACGAAATTGGAACCACATTATAAAGGCAAAAGACCAGTAAAACAAACAAAAATGCCCAAACAAAGCAATGTGAGACAAAAAGCCTACAAAAATGGCATTGAGTTCACTCTGTGTTGGTCATCTACTGCTGGGCTTAGAGCCTATCCCCAAGGGGGGTTAATATAGCCAGTTAGACTCCACTGGAGAAAATTCATCTTTCCTTTGCAAGTGGATTATCAGCTGGAGAGAGTTTGTTGGTTAAGGACCGTGAGTTCATATCCACTTCTGTAAAGAGAGACTACTCACTCATTTCCCGACCCAGGATCGTGGGTTCGTTCCCCATTTGGGCGCCAACCCTAGGAGCAACTATCTGTTCGTTTTCCGTCACCCAGATCTGAAAATAATCACACAGAAACCATATTAATTATAACACTGCTTGGCCTATTAGCTCAGGCTTTTTATAAACTAACTCTTATGTCTTAAGTTAACCCACTCATATTACAAGGCTGAGCTTACTAGGTAAAGTTCTGGCATCTGTCTCCTTCAGCAGCTACATGGGGTCTCTTTGACTCTGCCTACTTTCTATATCTCCAGCTCAGATTTGCTGCCTGGCTTTATTCTACCCTGCTATTATAGGCCCAAAGCAGATTCTTTATTAACCAATAGTAGCAAAACACATTCACAGCATACAAAGGAGAAGCCCACATCACACTTTTCCTCTCAGCATTGGGACCCTATCTGGCTTGAACCTGTGGAGGCTCTGTGCATGCTGCCACATTTGAATTCATATGTACATCAGCCCTGTTGTGTCTGGAGACTACTGTTTCCTTGGAGCCACCCATCCCCTCTGGCTCTCACAGTCATTCTGCCTCCTCTCTGGCATAGCTCCTTGAACCTTACAGGGGAGGATACTCTCAACTCTTCATGATTAATTTTTATCATTCTATTATTTTCCCTTAAAAAATCATATACGGACATACTGAGCTTTACCATGTATGCTGGAACATACCCGTAATCAAGGACTTGGTATGTTCATACAGGAGGTTTGCTAAGAGTTCAAGACCGGTGTGAGCTACGGTGAGTCCTAGTGAGAGAGACATTGGTCTCAGTGACCTACCCAGCCCTTAGTTTCACTGTAAGGTAAATTTGGCATGTGTTGATGAAGAGTTCAGTATTGCTCCCTGATTCCAACCTCCTTTCCCTTCCTTCTTTTCCATTTCTAGTAGCAAGTACTCAAAGGATTAAAAGACATGGCTGCTATCCAGGGTTCATTAATCTCTGTTAGCTATATTTTCCCCTTATTTGTATTATGAAGTAATTTAACATACAGGCATGATTATAACAACTTTTAACATTTTCAAAACATAGATTATAAATATATTCATGATATAAATCTTGGTAAATTTTCCTCGATAATTTATATGAACTTACAGTAGTAGTCACAGAAAGTTTGTTAATTCATAATCACATATACAAAACACAAATCCAAATATCAAATGTGAATTCCTGAACTAGTTGGTGCTTTTACTTGTTACTTCTTTACCAATCCTATCTATAACAGCAATCTAACAACCAAGAATAAGAAGCTATTTTAACAATGTCTATTTTCAGATGCTTCATTTCTAGGAGAAAACAGGTGATCATTAATTAAATACAAGAATTACTTCTGGAACTTTCTGAGAAGCTACCTTAAAATAGGACTAAGATAAGTTACGTTTTCATTCTAGTTAAGAATGGTTGTACATGCCTGTAATTCTTCTGTTGGAATGTTAATAAGGTGAGTTACCTGACAAAAAGGGTTTTCTATGCTAAATTTTTATCTTTACCTTTTCAATAAAACATGTCACCAAAGATTAGAAAGTTGACAAAATTAACAACTTGGTCCAGTATAGAGGGCAAAATATAAACAGTTAGTGGCCAAATCAATGGACATAGTAACATTGGTCCTTTAAAAAAATTAAGATTTATTATCATTTTTAAAATTTTTATGTGTATGAGTGTTTTGCTTGCATTTATGTTTGTGTTCCACATGCATGCTTGGTGCCCTAGGAGGTCGGCAAAGGATGCTGGATCCACTGGAACTGGAGTTATGGACACTCGTGAGCCGCAAGAACAGGAAGTATTCTTAACCACTGAGTCAGTCTGCAGCCCCAGTAGGGATGTGCTTAGAGCCCCAAACAGTAGATAGCTACTTTAGACACAAAAAAATTGATAAATTTATGCCATCTGCAATACCAAGTTTCAGAGAAAATTATCCAAAACAAGCCTTTCTCATCTCGTTTATTTTCAGCTTAGTACACACAGTTCAAACAATCATGGCTGGGAAAGTATGTGGCCCAATCAGACAAGAATTAAAAGCGCATAGTCTTCTTCTAAGCATGACACCTAATAACTTGCTCAAATAGTAATCCATATTCTGTTGGTCAGGTTTTGTCATAACTCAGGGGTCTGACACCTCGTCTGATTTTACATCTACTCTCATTGAAGAAATTCGTCCACTATATGGGACCAGGAATCAAAAGAACCACTGTATTTCTCCCAAAGATATATTTTTTTAAAGATTTCATTTATTTATTTATTTATTTATTTATTTATTTATTTATTTATTTATTATGTATACAGTATTCTGCTTGCATGTCTGCCTACAGGCCAGAAGAGGGCACCAAATCTCATTACGGATGGTTGTGAGCCCCCATAAGGTTGCTGGGAATTGAACTCAGGTCCTCTGGAAGAGCAGTCAGTGCTCTTAACCTCTGAGCCATCTCTCCAGCCCCCAAAGATATTTTTTTTTTTTTTGAAATACCTGTTAAAGCTTGTAGACAGTGAGAAGCCTGTCTCAAGGGAGGTTGACAGCATTCCTGGTCTAACACCTGAGTTGTGAACGACGTCTTGCTATCCTGCACACTATCACGTGTCCCTTCAGGGCTATACATACATACATACATACATACATACATACATACACACACACATGCCTACTAAAAGTCTTGACGCCTAATAAATATATTTATATAATTTGATACCAAAAAGATAAAACTTAATTTTATTGTTTGAAACGTTACCTGTAAAGACCTTTAAAAATCACAAATCAAATTGTCATTTTTAATTGTGGGACTTTTATGGCAGCTTCTGCGACTTCTTTGGATATGTCTACTCCAAGAGGACATCTGCATGGAAACCAGAGGCCACATTACGTTATGCTTGCTTCACCACCTACCACAACTTCTGCACATTATCAGCTTGGAGTCTGGCCAATGGTGGAAGTAACGGGGAGTTGGCATAGGTGATGATGATCCTTACACAAACCAGGACGACGCACGACACTACCTCGTTCATAAGAAACCCGAACTGTGAGGTGTGTTTACAACTCTACTGCTCCAAAGTGCTGTAAACTAGTAAGTTTAAAACAAAACGAAGGCTGGGGATATATAGTTCAGGGCTCAATGGCAGAGTGTCTGTTTGAATACATGCAGAACCTTGAATTCTACAAACTATCAAACAGACAACAAAAAAGCAAGTGGAAAAATAACCCTTAAAATGAAGCATAAAACACAACAAAAGATGCCATAGTCTGTAGTCTTTTGCAGAGGTCAAGATGAAAAGCACATTTTTACACATAAGCCAAGCCTACATTGTTCATATGTTTGCTGCTCCCACAGTTTCCATGACTTCTCAGAGTCCACAGTTGGTCTGTCCTTGTTCTTCCAGACTGAAAGCTCTTCCCCGCTCACCCACCTTATCTGTTCTTTGTCAGTAAACAAAGGGAAACCTCAAATTCCCCCTTTTCGATGACACTGCTCAAGGTAAGCCCTGACCCCAGCAGGATAAAGCCATCAGCTCCAGCCTCGACACTGCCACAAGGGGGCACAAGTGAGCAGCCACTATCGTCTGATACTGGCTAAACTTTCAGACAGTCCCCTAAATGCTGGCCATCCACAGCCAGCATCAACAATCTGCACATCAAGTACAACTCTCTGGAGCCGAGAAGTTCAAAGTAGCAGAAGAAATAACGTCCACATCTAATGATGTCAGATTAGGAAACATAATTGTCCTAAATTATTCCCTAACCTGAACAGAACGTGATAGCAAATTAAAAACTGCTCTTGGAACTATGGGTTGAGAGAGGACATAAGCTAAGTGTGAACAGCTGCCTCCTGGCTTAATCCCATCGATTCCTGGAGGAGCACAGTTACAACATTCCTGCATGTTATCTTCATGGCTCCCTTAAGTTTGCTAATCCACTAACCGCCCTTAGATAGCGCTACACATCACAAAAGTACAGCTCATGAAGAGGGCTTCCGTCCTGTTATTAAAAATGTTATGTGTATGTGTGTGCCCGAGTGTAAGCATGTATACCATCTGCATTCACGAGCCATGGAGGTCAGGGTGTTGGATCCCCTAAAACTGGAGGAAGGGTAGCTGTGAGCCGCATGTGGGTGCTGAAAACAGACCCCAGGTTCTCTGTGTGAGCAGTGACCAATCTTAACTACCAAGGCATCTCTCCAGTCCTAAAATGTGTACTTTTCTGGACGAAATAAACAACACATCAACATTATTCATGGCCTATAGAAATAGGCCATGGCTCATATATGGCTTGGAAAAATTTTTATAATTTGATTCTGTAGCAGAAATATTTCATATCACCTATTTCTCAAGTCTATCAATGAAAACCAGTAATTTTCCTTAAACTACCAACCAGAATATCGACAAAAACTTCCTATGTAAAGAACATGCGCCAGGCTTTCCTTCTCTTTTATGAGGTGATTTGTGTAAACAGGATCCGTGGTCTACGTACCTTGGTTCATACCGGAAGTTTTCTACATCATGTAAAATGCCCAAGCCGGCACGCAATCTTTCAATCCCATTCCTGAAAAACAGTAATAAAACAAAGACAAAAATGGCACCGAAACAAAAACCAACAGCCTCAAGGTCGAAGGAAAGACAATTTAGTGTGGTAAGACATTAATGGTTAAATACATGATTGCAAAGAAATCCCATCTTGTGGCTTACCACGCAATCATAATGCCATTATCAGTGCACAGTCTTGGGGGAGGGCACAGCAAAGTGCATTGTGTCGCATCTACTACAATTTCCAATGCTCTTCGGATATATGAGTTACTTGCAACACCTCCAGACACAACCTGAAAGAATAGGGAAGACGAGTACCAAATGCTATCGCATACAGATAGGAAGCAAGCTGTTACTACACTGGGGGAGGGGGGCAGCTTTATCCAACAAGAAACTATTTGGGGCTAAGTGATTAGTATTTGCGTAATAAAAATCTGGAGACGCTAATCACAGTTTTTAGCCAGCACGTATTTGCTGCTAGCATTTTAAATATTTTCTTAGTATCAGAAAGTGTCTCGGCCACGTTGACAATCACAATACATCAATATTTTAGACGGCATTTGCACTTTTGGTTTGTTTCACTGAGCTACCCGGCTCTCACAAAACCATTACCTCTAATATCCATTTTTAATATCCCATCTTGCTAACTGCCGAATTTAGACATTTCCATTTTCAAAGACTTAAGACCTATTAAATAGGAAGATTACCAAGTCGTATGAGCACGTGTAAAGGGATTTCACTAAAAGACGGAGGATAGCAGCCTTGTTTTCTAAAACTAGGAACCACAGTGGCTACTCTGGTTTCTTTATGGCCAATCCTCTTCAAATTCAAAATGTAGCCTGGGATTTTGTTTTTCTACACAGGCGATGTTACGTCTACCTTCTCGATGGCTATATATCGCTTTTCTTCTGTATTGTTCTACACTGTCCAGCAGGAGACACAAGGCCCTAAATCCAAAGCCACACGATGGGAAGTGAACCGCTGCTAGCGGGTGACCGGGTAAGCTTACTAATACTGCGTTCGCTGGCGGTAACAACTCTCTCTGCTTGCAAAACAGAATAGCGCGCTGCGTTCTCATGGCAAGGTGGCATGCGGTCACGTGCTGCACCGCAGCCGCAATGTCTGCGGCGGAAGACAGGATTTGCCCCTTCTCAATGCCTTCTTCCTTCTCCTTCCTTTCGATTAGCTTATCGATAACATGCTGAAGTCCCGTAAAAGAAAAATTGCAGTTCTTAGCATTCTGCATGGGAGGATTGAGGGTAAAATGGAATCTATTTCCTTCTTTGGCCAAATGTTCTATAGCCTTCCCACCGCTCATCGTAGAATATTCCAGATGATTGATTAAAGAAAGTCTTCTTGCCACCTATTAAAAACAAACGATAATATATTTTGATCATAAAGTAATTAAAGAAAGATTACCCACTATGACCAAGTTAGCTTTAATCCAGGGATAAAAGGATGGTTTAAAATGTGAGTCAATGCCTGTAATAAAAGACATTAAAAAGTATATTCTTAAATGAGTCATAGACTGCACATTTTGAAGTCATAAGACATAAAGATAATGAATTCAAAGATAATTTAAAATCCTGAATGAATACAGAGACTGGCTAATTTCAGGCAAGGCTTTTCTTGAACAACCTGACCAGCAGCATCTAAGCACTGCCTCCCTAGTTTTTCTCTTACCCTGGGGTCGGAAAATTTATTAGGATGGTTATTTAATGATTAACTTTGAAAATAAGAATCTGGCCTATTCATCCCCTCTGTCATTTCGGCTGTTTTGTGGACGGCAGTAGGCTCCCTCTGTACTTCTAAAGAAACTCCGCTGTGATGTTGGCAATTACGCAGTGGATTCTGAATTCCGTGTTAGTCTTTGCTTTTCCCTCACAGGGTTTCACTGTGTAGCCCCCCCACCTCCAGTTGGCCCGGAACTCACTCTGTAGACCAAGCAGTGATCCACCTGCCTCTGCCTCCAAGGGCTGGAATTAAAGGTTTGTACCACAATGCTCTGCTCCTAATATCTGTATATCATTACCTTTTGGCAGCATGCCACAATGCTATAGCTTCCCAAACACTTTCACAAGAATATTTGACTAAATATGTAACAATAACTACAAAGGATTTGAGTTTTTACATATAGATATAAAATTGGCATTTTATTAAATGGCTAAAAATGACAAAATTGAGATGGAAACAATGGTGATTCACACCTGTAATCCCAGCACATGGAAGGCAAAAGCAGGAGGATCACCATGAGTTTGACTCCAGCATGGGTTACAGAAAGGAACCCTATCTAAAAGAAGAAAAAAAGAGTTATCACAACTCTTCACTTTTTTTTTTTTCTTCTCTATGTACTCTTGGCTGTCCTGGAGCTCATCAAGTAGATCAGGCTGGCCTTGAACTCACAGAGATCCACAAACCTCTGCCTCCCAAGTACTGGGATTAAAGGTCTGCACCACTATTCCAGGCCACAACTCTTTTTTTTTTTTTTTTTTTTTGGTTTTTCGAGACAGGGTTTCTCTGTGGCTTTGGAGCCTGTCCTGGAACTAGCTCTTGTAGACCAGGCTGGTCTCGAACTCACAGAGATCCGCCTGCCTCTGCCTCCCAAGTGCTGGGATTAAAGGCGTGCGCCACCACCGCCCGGCCCAGGCCACAACTCTTGATCTTTGAGATAAGACCTTGCCGCATGGCCTAGGATCGCCTCAAACTCATTAAATAGTCAAAGTTGGCATCAAGTCTGTGGTTTACCCTGCTACCCATCCAGCCTTTTGTCGTGGTTTTTAAAAACCTTTCCAGTAAGGGGCATTGCTCAGAACTACCTAGATGACTAGTCTGTATATGACTATTTAACTGGAAGAGCCAACAAAGTGACTTCTGAGACAGTACCTTGTCGAGCATGTCACCTGGCGCTATGTCCAAAGACTTCCCAAGAAGCAGGAAATCTGAAACACCGCGGACTAAGGCCAACAGGCAGTGACCTCCAGAAATCAAAAGAACTAGAAAAGGAAATTCTACTTTGTTGGTCAGTCTGATGGTAAGCGCATGAGCCTCCATATGGTGGATAGGAATGAAGGGCTTTTTAAACTGGTTTACTAGCTGTAGGCTGAATGATAAGCCTACGCCCAGGCTCAGAGCCAGTCCTGGTTTGACGGTGGTTGCGATTGCTGAGAGGTCACGTGGCGAGACTCTGCTGGCAGAAAGGGCTTCTTCTACTATTCGCTCAATATTTTCTCTGTGAAGCTGTTGAGCTACTGGAGGAACAATTCCGCCTGTTCTGAAAGAAAAAGGAAGACAGACGAAAAAACTAGGAGAGAAGGAAAATAAGTTATGTCTGAAGGCATTCTTGCAAATGAACCGCTGGGTCAGTATGTATGCTAACATTGCATGCAAATGGACCACTGGATTAGTATGTACGCTAACATTGTGTGCAAATGAACCACTGGGTTAGTATGTATGCTAACACTGTGCAAATGAACCACTGGGTTAGTATGTATGCTAACACTGTGCAAATGAACCACTGGGTTAGTATGTATGCTAACACTGTGCAAATGAACCACTGGGTCAGTATGTATGCTAACACTGTGCAAATGAACCACTGGGTCAGTATGTATGCTAACACTGTGTACAAATGAACCACTGGGTCAGTATGTATGCTAACACTGTGTGCAAATGAACCACTGGGTTAGTACGTATGCTAACACTGTGTACAAATGAACCACTGGGTCAGTACGTATGCTAACGCTGTGTGCAAATGAACCACTGGGCTAGTATGTATGCTAACACTGTGTACAAATGAACCACTGGGTCAGTATGTATGCTAACACTGTGCAAATGAACCACTGGGTCAGTATGTATGCTAACACTGTGCAAATGAACCACTGGGACAGTATGTATGCTAACACTGTGTACAAATGAACCACTGGGTCAGTATGTATGCTAACACTGTATGCAAATGAACCACTGGGTTAGTATGTATGCTAACACTGTGTACAAATGAACCACTGGGTCAGTACGTATGCTAACGCTGTGTGCAAATGAACCACTGGGCTAGTATGTATGCTAACACTGTGTACAAATGAACCACTGGGTCAGTATGTATGCTAACACTGTGCAAATGAACCACTGGGTCAGTATGTATGCTAACACTGTGCAAATGAACCACTGGGTCAGTATGTATGCTAACACTGTGTGCAGATGAACCACTGGGCTAGTATGTATGCTAACGCTGTGTGCAGATGAACCACTGGGTTAGTACGTATGCTAACACTGTGAGCTTTATAACGCAGGACTAGGAAGAGTTCAATATTGTTGCTGACTTCTTATCCTGTGTTCAAGACTGCTATGGTTTATTTCTGATGAAGTGAGGTCACCAGAACCACCTCATAAAGCATTCCAAAGAGGTCATGAGCAAAGGAAGGGCAGTCTAGAACTGTATTTAGCTCTGATTAATCTCCAAGGAGAGAATCTTAGAAATCAAACAAGAGTTACTTGTCTAGAGTAACATATTAAAATGCATTAAAGACCACGAGGGGCCCAGGCATCAAAGAGGACTCATATTTTCTAGGAACGGCGGGGAGAAACAAGTATGAGCAGTAAGAAATATGAAGACAGGTTTACGAAGGTTTATTTTGAAACACACTGCACTGGAGGTCGGACGAGGACAGGGGATAGCTTGCAATCCTAAAATAAAGTCTGGGAATCTAGTGTTGGGGTTAGCAGTGGAGAGCTCCAGCTGATGAGGGACAAAGGATGATCGCTCCAAACACGGAGGGAGGAGTTAGCAGGGAGGGTTGGGAACGCAGCTCCAGGGGAAAGCACCTGTCTAAGGGCCTCACATTCAGTCTCCGGGATGAAAAATGACGGGCAGAATGGGGCTAGCAACACATATAGTAACTTCTAACTGGCTTACAGGCTGGGATCCAGTTCCCCAAGTCTGTAAAATCCACCTCTGTCTCAAAACATCATTTTAAAATACTTGACATTGCAAGACCATGTGGGATGGTTTCTATACATAGAAATAAAACTCTTCACAATATTCAATGACTAATTATATTATCTATATGTAATTTATATAAATATATATTTTACACATATGTTTTTCCAGGGAGCGAGGATGTATGTAAATCAGTAAGTTCATTTTGTAACAAAATTTTAAAAGCTTATTTAAATAGACTTATTTGATATTCCTCTTCTCTATTGGCAGCAAGAGTACTCAAGGCTCATTTGTAAAATGTCTAACATTTAATTTACTTTATATTTTTTAGATGACTTTTTTATTTATTTATAGCGGGGCCTGGTGCATGTGGAAGTCAGATCAGCCGGGAGCTTTACTAACATGTCACCCCAATGTTCCTTCTACATTCATTTTGACCTTGACACATTCATGTTGACCTTGTCTCCACATCGATGCCTCTCTACTTTTCTAGCTGGGTCTTCCGACTCTTGGAGACCGTGGCAGATTGTGATGCCAGAAGACCCTAGAAAGCAATCTGTCGCTGACTGTTATTTTCCAACTGAAAATATTTCCTGGACTGGGATTTGAGAGAGTTTGAATTCCAGTCCCTTCCCTCCCGCTCACGTTTTCCTTGTTTTATATCTGTTTCACGCCTTCCTTGGCATTTTACTTTCAAGAAATTATACTAAGCGATAAAGATAAACAATGAGAAAAACTACGGCCTTATTCTCAACTAACTAACGACAACATTGTCTAGACATTTTAACTTGTACGGAGAATGCAGATGACTAATGAAGAAGGAAACCATTGAAATCTGGAGTCTAGGCGAGGGACAATAGAGGATTAACTAAGTTAGAGAGAACGGAGAGAAGTATCCCAAGCTGTATCTGAGGGTTATGTTTAGCACCCCTGAATGGCTGACGTGGCTGTGAGACGGTGAGGCCTTGAAGGTCTGGAAGAGGGGGATGCTCGTAAGCAGTGATTTTATCACCATGTCCCCCCCATTGTCTCGCAGACCTGTTCACTGTCTTGATAGTAACGTGAGTGTCGCTACGGCTAGATTTTACTCGCCAAAAACGGCAGCAGGTGTTCTAAAGGAATTCATATCAATTCATATTGAAGACAATGCCATCATGAGTTTATAGACAAGGAAGCGGGAAATATGCTCGGTCTCAGTGCACAGTGCTAACCTATATGTGAAACTATACTTAGCTCGAGGCAGACAGGCACAGCAGACAGTTTAGAACCTTGGGATCCCCACCTGGTTTGGATGATGCCCACATTCTCCCTTGGCAGCCTAGTTTCTTTGCCTGTACCCACTAGGCATACACACCCCTCTCCAAACAATGCGCTCAGCAACCTCTCCCTCCTCAGCCTGCATGGGGCTATCTGTACTCCTGTTTCTGAACACTGGTAGACATCCCTCTGGCCCTGTAGCAATCAAATTTAGACAGGTTTTATTCAAATGTATCCCCAACATCCCAGAATAAGAACAGAAAGGCTGACCCGGCCTAACTAGTTTGGATATATGTGTAAAACTGTGTCCTCGTATTGCCTTATGCCTATGAATAACTGGGCATGCACATGATCAAAACAGCAGCCTATGGAAGCCGACATACACAACAGAAAAAAATGAGTATATGATCTAATCTGTCAAACAAAATAAAGAAGCACCCAAATTCTGTCCCCGAGTAACCAATCCCTCCTTTGAACGCCAGGAAAGTAGTCCTGAGTAAGAATCAGGGTCTCTTAATCACGTGGTCGGCTGCCCATCTGGACAGTGGTTACATTTACAACCATTCACAACTGTCATTTTGATTCTTGTGTGAATTTGTGTGATCCCTTTTCAATTCTTTGAAAAAGACACCAAGAACCTGGAAATACCCACCCCGACCCCAACATAGCTGGTTTTTTTGTTCGTTTGTTTAGAGACAACTATGCCGCACTGGCTAGCCTGGAACTCAAATCCACCTTCCTCTGTCACGGAAGCGTTGGTATTAAAGGCCTGTATCGCAAGGCGTGGCTATATCTAGTGGGACTCAGCGGTTTTTACACAATAGAATAGGAATTCAACTATCAAAATTTGACTTTTACACAAAATACAAAAGGATGGTTTCGTTTTTCTTTTTCAAAAAACAAAACAAAAATACCATAAAACCGGGAATGACCAAAATGGTTGCTACTTACTTCAAATGCACTTCGGTCTGGGAATGCATGGCTTCTCCCCACACGCGTCCAGTTTCATCCACCACGGCAGCGGCTGTGTCGTCACAGCTGGTTTCGATCCCCAGGACCAGCTTACGAGGAGAAAGAACTCCAGGAGAAACACGAAGACTTCTCAAAAGTCCATACATGTTCCTCTTTGGTGGTTTGGCAAAAACTCCTGCTGTCTTCCTGAATATTAGCATACTTACTGCTCTACAGATAATTCCTGGGAAAGAATTACAGAAATATGATTTGGAATTGTCATTTGCAATTAATTCATCTACTTAAACAAAATACTGAATACTCATTTTTTAAGTATGCAGTCTTACAAAACTATAAGAGCGTTAGGAAAACCTGTCAAAATCTTACAAAGGTCCTATAAATCACTGAATATAAAATTAGGTCTTATAAAAGTGAAAAACATACAAAATCATTAATATTCCAAGTTGAGCATCCCCTAAAGTTAAAATCTAAACCACTCTCCCCACCTGACTTGCCAGTGGAAATATAAGGAACACTAGAACTATTATATAAAATTGCCTTGGCTATATTTATAGGATGCAAATAAAACATGAATTCACGTTTAGTCTTGAGTCTCATCCTGAGATATGTCATGTACATGACACATCCCTAAATTTAAAAAAAATTATTGAAATTTGAACACTTTTTGGTTCAGGCATTTTAGGTAAAGGGTGCTCAACTTGAACTTTATACAACAGCTAATGTTATTGCACAGTGGTTGTGTGGATAGTCCTTTTAAAACTAAGTTAAAAATTTAAAAATTAATGGCAAATAGAACAGATACCCCACACACACCCCATGTCCTGAGCCTCCTCTCCAAAACAGTGTACAGCACTGTATATTTAATAAATATACACAGTGTATATTTATTAAAATATACGCCCACCACTGAAAATTTAATTTTGTAGTTTGAAAACAGGCCCTCCCATAAAGCTCATTCTAAAACAAATGTATCTCGGCCAAAACAACTGCAGACACTTTTTTATCCAATGTTTGGAATCACATCTCCATTTTTTTTAATAACAGGTTTATCACCCCAAGCTTTTAAATCCTTCTCCCCACCCCGCCACCCCCCAGAGATAGCAATAAACACCCCCTAGCATTTCGACACTGCAAAACGTGTGGGTCGAGCAAGACTGGGGTTAGAAACAAATCGGGAACGCCTCCACTGGGAAAGCGGACCTGCAGGGACCGGCATGCAGCGAACTACCCGCAGATCCGAGTCGAGAGCGCCCAGGACTCCCACGGCCACCGCAGACGAATTGGATTTCCTTTGTTTGGGTACCACAGCTGGCTCGGAAGCGACGGAGTCCCTGTCGGCGGGGAGCTGGAGAGGAGCTCCGACTAGACCTGCTTTTAGAAGTCTCAGAGGCCGGGTTCGGGCAGCACCATCCACCTGTCGGAAACTGCAGCCGGAGCCCGGAGCTCCGGCCCCGGGAAGTGACGCCAGGGGGCGGCGCCGCGGCTCTCGGGGCGGCTGTGCTTCCTGGGGCACCAGAGCGCCTTAGTAAAGAAATGCTTAAGGACCTCCTGAGACTTCCAGCTTGCCCTCTGGCGTTCCTCCGAAGTGTGCGAGTACCAAGACTTCTACAGGGTCACGCTGACGTGAAGAGGAGTCCGAATTTAGTTCTGATTGCACTGCGGTACATTTTAAGGAACGGCCCTGCCTTCGGTTAGTGTTGCTGCCACTGCGGGAGAAAGGATCGGGTACATCCTCACCCTATTTTAGGGACAATGTCACCAGACTTACAGGTAGTAGTGACCCGAGAAACTTTTCGCTTTCATGGGGAAAGAGTATTTTCACCAGAAATCAGAACACCAGCGAAAATAGCCCCGGGTTCCCAGAGAATGGAAGCGTTTCTGGCTGTATAGTCTACACCTTCGCTCCCACTTTCCCTTCCAAGAGAAACACCTAGGCCTGGTTCGTTCTGTTATCGCGAAGTCAGTCAAATAAATTGTAAACATTAAAAAAAAAAAATACTGCGCTGCGTTATAAAAATCCCAGACTACTCTGTGCTCAACCTTCTGTGTAGCATGTACTAATTCTTGCATCTTATTTTGTTTTTGTTGGCTTGGTTTGTCAACTTAGTAAGTTTGAATGGATGTACCCCAAACTTTTCTTCTCGCTATCTAAGCTTTAAAACTGTCACAAGCAAAGGCTTTACAACGCACGGTTGGGAAAAGGTGGCATATCAGAACTAAATTCGGACTGTGAAGGTCTGAGTAGAAAGAAAAAGTTAGTAAATCTTATCACAAACCAACAGACTACAGTCTAGGACCAGGGCAACCTTGTCTCTTGAGCCTTTTACTTAAATGCCAAAATGGAAACTCATTTGTAACCTTCAGGTGAATGTAACAGACAGAATCTTACAATACTTAGTCCTTAAGTGTGCTCACCGAGATGTGTGTGCATAGGATTGAGGTTCTTGCTGTGTTGTCCAAGCTGGCCCTTAGCTCCTGGGCGTAAGCAGTTCTTTCTTCAGCCTTCATCGCAGTTGGGACGACAAACACCCACTCCGACGACCTGCCTGGATTTCACTTTGTCACACACTCGGCAGAACTTTTCCCCTGGGAGAGGTGCTTGCTTAGTTATGAGAGCTAAAGACTTAAAATCCACCTTCTCAAAGTCTGTTAGCAAAAGACAGGTAAGAGGTGACAGAAAGGCGAGGAAGTGGAAATGCACAGAGTGACTCGGACAAGGCTGTGATGGAGCCATACCTGGCGGGATCATGACAGAGCTGTAATCTTGGGTTTAATTTCTAGTCATAAATGCTAAGGGAAAAAGAACTGGGTGGTTAGGTGCATTGTGATGGCTATTCTTGGTTGTCACCTTGACCACATTTGGAAATAACTAAAACCCAAGTGGTTGGGTACACCTATGAGGCATTTTTTCTTAATGAAACCTTGAGAAACAGGAAGTCCCACTTTTAATCTGAATCTTCTGAGGTAGGAATATACACCTTCAATCCGGGCCACACCTTCTCCTGGCAGCCTTATATAAAAGGCGTAGAAGAAGGGGGCTTGCTCTCTTTGGCTGCTTGCTCTTACCTTGCTGGTAAGCTCAGTCCTTCACTGGCATCAGAACCTAACTTCTTCTAGACTGCAGTGTATACCGAAGACCAGCTGAGAAATCCAATCTCATGGACTGAGCAACTACTGGATTCTTCTGTTGGTAGACAGCCAGTGTGGACTAGCTGGACCACAGCCTGTAAGCCATTCTAATAAATCCCATTTCTAGATAAAGATGATAGATAGATAGATAGATAGATAGATAGATAGATAGATAGATAGACAGACAGATAGATAGGCAGATAGATGATAGATTCATTATATCCATTCTGCTCCTCTAGAGCACCCTTACTAGTACATCCATGATGCAAAACTGCCACTAAAAGTGAGAGTCAAAAACATTCAAAAAATTAAAAGCAAAATTAGGTACAAAAGACTATATCTAGACTGAGAAAAAAAATCACATTCCAATTTTTATAAAGATGCTTGAAGTTCATAAGAATATCATCTTAGTTACCTGCTTGATGTATTTTTTCCTATAGTTTTTGATGGTTAGTTTTAATTATTACCTTGACACAATCTGGAATCAGCTGGCGGGCAAAATCTCAGCGAGAAGTTTCCTAGATAAGATTAGCTCCCGGGATTGTCTTGATTGTCTTGATCACATTTCTTGATATGGGAAAACCCAGCCCACTGTGGGCAGCACCATTCCCTAGGGCTAGGCCCTGGACTGAATACAACGGGGAGACTGAGCTGACACTGGCAATCATGCGTGCATGTCTTCCTCATTCTTGATTGTGGATGTGACGTGACCAGAGGCTTTAAATTTCTGCTGCCTTGATTTCCTAACACTTCTCGACTATTACCTGAAACTGTGAGACAACCCCTTCTTTCCCTAAATTGCTGTCGTCAGGATGTTTTATCACGGCAACAGCCAGGGAAACTGAGAAACATCTATGCCATTAATTACAGTGAATACATATTCTTCTGAGTGCAGTCTTATGAGAAGACTATTCCCTTCTGTATTTCTCAGCTTGCGGCTCACACAAAATTTGACGGGTGAAAGCGCCTTCCACAGCCCACTTTCCCATGCTGCAGCTTTCTCCCGTGTTTCTTCTCCATCACTCAAGTTCCCCCAGTTCCATGCACCATAGGAGGCTTGCACATTGTGACATAGGTTCTGGCCATGTTGCTGACGTCACCACAGGGAGGTTTTCACAATGAGCAGATTGGATCTCTGGAAGCTATTTCTACACCAAGACAGCATAACTGTAGAGGACGTGAACGTTAGTCACATAAATACATAGATAGTCCATTAATCCTGGAGAGAATGCCCTCTTCTGACCTCCATGGACACTGTGACACAAGTGGAAAACTCTCTCTCTCTCTCTCTCTCTCTCTCTCTCTCTCTCACACACACACACACACACACACACACACACGGGGTGGGGGGGACTTTAATGGGTAACTGACAAAGGAAAAAAGTAATGAAAAAGATAATGAGATGACACAGAAGGGGCAAGACTGCACCTTAGAAAGAAATGGCTAAAACTGACAGGGAACATATTAAAAGGGCAATAAAACAGTATTTCATAAGAAATCCAATTCCTGGAAGAAATGAGCCATCAGGTAACAGTACAGCCTCTAGATTGTTACAGCTTCCCCTTTGACGGACCCTAAATAATCAGGTACCAGATAACTGGCATATAGTAATACTTTAGTGACGGGAGTGGTGGAAATGTTGATCACTAAGGAAATGCTCTAAATATTTTAGCTACATGTTAATATAAAGGGAAGGAGCTAAGGTAAACAGGTTAAGGCCAACACGGTACCGCAGTACAGGAAACGACAGGGATGACAGATGTGTAACAGTTTCCTCTGAGACTGAAATATTTCATCCTGCAGGGAAGCTCCTTAAGCAGGAAAGTAAACAACTCAACACTGGTTCAGCAAGTCTCTGAAACTGAACAGATTCACAAGGCCCCTCCCTGCCAGAGTGAGCAATAAAGCTGAGAGCCCACGTTAGAGGAGAGAAGCTAAGCTGCAATCAAGACTCCCACAAAAGTCTTTGAGACTACCAGCTGCCTGCAAGAAGCAAAAACAAGCTGAGCTCCCGGAGCCGTGTAGCATACCTGCCGCCACCTCCCAGAGGGGTGCGCGGCGCCGCTTCCGGAAGCCTACCAAGCCTCGCCTACCTGCAGCCGATTGGCTACCCGACGCGCCAATCGCCACTCCCCGCGGTGGGCGGGACCGAGAGGCGCGCGGACGCCCGTCCCGCCGAGCGCACGCACGCGCACGCGCGCTGCGGATGGTGGCGGGGGACGTCTCTCAGAGTGGACCCCACGGCTCGGCGTCTGCTGGCTGCACGTAGCGGAGGGTGGTGAATGCCTCACCTCGCGCGAGCTGGAAGGTAGTGTCACGGCGGTCGGGCACGCCCGGTGATGCTCGTGGGGGCTGGAGCCGCCTCCCGGGGCCAGGGGCGGGCCTGGCGCGAGCGTGTGTGTGTCAAGCCCTCGGGGCTGCAAGGCAGTTGTGGGAGCTCATTACTCAGACTTCTGGAGGGCAAGACTAAAAAGTTGGTCTTGTTAGAGAGTGTAGCGGCTTGTAATGCCGGGTCTTGTCTCAAAGTCTATCGATGTCTGTTTATCCCTGATGAAAGTCACGTGGAGTGCCACCCTGAAGAAATATGGATACCAGAAGTTCATCTCATTGAGGAAGGAGAGGAAAAGACTTCATCAATCCAGTTTCGTTCCGAATCATCTTTGAAATGACATTTTCTTCGCCTTGATGATTTGTATTTATAAAAGTTTGTGATAATTTATTTCAGAAATAACCCTGGGAAACCTTTTAAAGTTGGCAGAAGGCTTTGCACGTATGTGTAGTGTCTCGAATTTGTTTGGGGTCTGTGGAACAGTTGGATTGTGTTTCAGATGTGTTGTTTTCTCCCTAAATTCTAAGTTCCCTAGCGAGTCTCTTTCTTTTTGTAGATGCATCATGATGTGGAGGCCAGGAGGTACACTGGACTGGTGGGGGGGGGGCGGATAATGCGGGTACCAGGAGGTTTACTGGGCTGGGGGGGGGGCGGATAATGTGGGTACCAGGAGGTTTACTGGGCTGGGGATGATGTGGGTACAAGGAGGTACACTGGACTGGGGGGATGATGTGGGTACCAGGAGGGATACTGGACTGGGATGATGTGGAGGCCAGGAGATACACTGGGCTGGGGGATGATGTGGGTACCAGGAGGTACACTGAGCTGGGGGATGGGGTGGAGTCTAGGAGTGTAATATTAAACATACATTTGGAGGGAGTTGAGACTCTCAACTTGTTAGGAGGGCAAGCACTTAGTAGTAAAATTATTGTTAGCATCTCTGCATTAATTATGGACTGGTTACCAGGCTTAAAGTACTGTAATTTCTCTCTCTTTTATTTTCTTCCTTTTTTTTTGCATTTGGAGATACATACTGTGTGATTCCTTACAGTCAAAAGGTTAGGTAATTTAGGATAAGGTTTCGACAAGCATGAAGCAAGCTGAGTGCTTAAAGAGTGTGGGTGAGAGAGAGGTCATTCGAGTGGGTGATCAGAAAAGGGTTGCTGTGGCTGACATTGGAAGTGATTAAGAGGAAGCTGGGTAGCGGGGTACAGATAGATTCTGCTAACAAAGGAAAATGGAAGTTCCTCACCGACCGTGGGGACCACCAGGAGAGACCCCACAGCAAAGCTAAGCGGCAAGCCTGAGGGAGACAGAGTGAGAAGTATGGTCTGTTCTACAGACTCTTACCTGAGGTGGCAGTGACGATTACTGTTAGAAATGTTGTCTTGGGAAGAACAAGGTCACGTGACTATACAGATTTAGGTTGGGGTATTGAGTTATCTAAGAACAGGGGTGAAATGCTGGGGAACGCTCACATTCCTGGGAAGAAAGCCAGAGTTATCAGAGACAGACAGACAGACATAGCTGGGAAGTAAACAAGTATGGCTACTCACTGGGGATACAGCAATGGCGTCTCAGCTCTTGCCCGTCATACGAAAGACCCGAGTTTGACCATAAATACCGACACAAAGAAAAAGCTGCCTAGGGTCCTAAGGAAAGGATGTATTCCTTCAGAGATCCTTACTGAAGAGAGGAGAGTTCTGCAAAGGTGGCCGTAGCTATAAGCTGCTTGGCAACGCGTTAGAAATGATTTGGCGGTAGGGGTTTGAACAGCACAGCTACAGGACTTCCTCAAGCTTGGCCACACAGCCAAGGAGAGAATGGCTGCAGTGAGGGCTCGGGGAAGGTACTTGGCTAGTGTTTGCTTTCCAGGCCAGTGGGCTTGTAGGGAGGCTGGACAAGGGTGTTGGTGGTGTCAGTCTCTGCTGTCAGGACACAGGACCGCACACCGGGGAAGGGACTCAGCGACGGAAGCCTTTCACCGCTCTGGAGGCTGGCAGGTCTGAGATCCAGGCAGATGCTGTCGCCGCTGAGGGACCGGCTTCTGAGAGTCACAGAGGGCACCTCCTGTCTGTGTCACTGGGTGCAGAGGAGCCGAGCAGCTTTGGGGGCTCCTCAATGAGCGCTCGTGTGTTGCCATCCTGAGGCCTTCATCCTCACGATCTGTTGTGTCCCAGAGGGCCTTGCTTGTGATACTCAGTTCCAGAGGACACAGGTGTGACCTGACTGCAGAGCGGACAAGGCAGGAGAGAATCACTGTGTGGAACCACTGGACACAATGGGATGGCGGCCAGGTGGTGTGACTTGTCACCATCTCTGTAAACTTGTATTAGAAGAACTGGGGTAAAAGTAGAGATTTGGAAAAAATATCATTTTGAAACATTATAGAGAATAAGAGAGGTTCTGAACACTTGAAGGACAGCGTTGTCTATTAGCCATTTCAAGTGCTCATAGCTCTCCATGGGGCTGTTGGCTGTCATACTGTCCAGTGTGTAAGCCCGGAGACAGAAGGCACTTTCTATCTGGGATAGATAGCATTCATTTGTGCGAATGTTAGGATGATAGAGGTTTAGTGTTCTCCCAAAGCGAGAAAGTTTGGAGGCCCTGGAGACTTCCAAACAGTTGTTGAGAGATGGGTATAGGTACCCACTTCCCTTCAGACGGTTTACCCCGAAACTCAATAAAATTACTGTTAGTAGTGGAGCAGAATTCCCACTCTGCTTCTACATTGTGATCTCACACCCGAACACGGTACATTTTCAGTCTGTCCTGATGGCAAGGCTTAGGAGTCCCACTCCTTGGGAGGTGGAGATAGGAGGAAGGCAAATTCAGGTCCTGCCCGCAGTAGAGTGAGTTCAAGACTAGCCTTGGCCACTTCGTGAGACCTTGTCTTAGAAAGAAAAAGGACGTGTGTAAAGCCCTGGGTTCAGTCTCCGCAACCACAGAATAATAATTACATTTTAGGCCTTTACCATTTATATGACGTGTGACTCCCTGCAAGGGGATCTTGCTGTTAAGCCCAGATTTCATCTTCCGCAGCCTTCCAAGATTAGGATTGTAGATAGCTGTGTATGCCCCGCTACGCCTACTGCTTTTCATCTCTGCTAACACACAAAGTAATTGATTTCACTATGGCGCCCCCCCCCATCCTCGTCTGTCCTAACCCGTACCCCTCCCATGCCTGTTTTTATAGCTGCTTCGTCCGTTGATCCCTGCAGCAAACCACTGAGTCATTGTCTCCATTTTTATAGGTGAAAACTTTTTTGCAGAGGAATCTGAGTTTGCTTCAGGAGTAAAGATCCTAAGACCTGGGTTTTGGGATTTGCTCTGTTTCTCTACTGTGCCGATCAGCTTTGCCTTCTTTATTTATAGCAAAAAATAATTGTGACTTGTAAGAACCCAGGAAGTTAGCCTCTTCCTAGTTCACCGCTGAAATCCTTGTGTACTTGTTACAGTGCCTGCCCCTCCTCCTTGCTGTGCAGTTACTGTAGCTCTTTACCTGACAGCTGGGTTTACACGGCCTGAGAAAGAACCCTTAGCTGACCTTTGGGTTTCGTGCTTTGTGTTATCATTTTGTTTAAAATTAACTTCTATAGATTTAGTTCATCAAATGAACATGTAGTTGTGTGGAATTACTTAGAGGTTTTTGTTTTTTTTTTTTTAAACAGTTCTCCCCCAACCCTCAGAAAAAACCAAAACTTTACTTTCTACAGGAATTACATGTTGTCAAGGTAACCGTTACTGTCCCAAAATATTTTCTGAAGCTAGGCATAAATGAAGGCAGATATAAAGCTCCCTCCTTGTCGTATGTACGCTTGTAATTCTAACACTCAGAAGGTACAAATAAGAGAATCGCTGCACGTTAGAGGCTAGCCTGGTCTGCTCCATGAATTCCAAGCTGGCGGGGCTACATACCCACAACAGCAGAAGCCCCCAGTGTGTCATTTAAGTAATAGAATTTCATTTTACGTTCTGGGATTTTTGTTGTTGTTGTTGCTCTTGTTTCTGTTTTGAACAGAGAGTTTTGTCTGCATGTTGGTTCATCCTATGAAGGACCTGTAGCTTGCACAGAGGTTCTTCACAACATGCTTGGAGACCTGTTTTAGGCCTAGTGATGCAGAAGTAATTTGGCATGTCCCAGGTCTGACTAATTGTATTAAAAGCTGCTGAGAGTCTTGACAGCCAATTCGAAAGAGCCTGGGGGTCTAGAAAGGCGTTCTGGAGCACCACAGCCTTTGCATGACTAAGGAGGCGCCGGGGAAGCTGTGAGATCCACAGGCATCACCGCATGCCGCGTTTATTGTAGCAGTCCTTAGCATTCTTCAACTATCGACAGTGAAGTGGTGAATTCTTTAAAGAGGTCTTTAAAATTCACCTGTCCCCGTGGTTCCACGGCCCTGTGACTCAGTGATCTGATGTCACGAGTTTGGACCGGGATATTTAAGGAAATATATCTGAGGTAAAAATTTCTGCCTAACTTTTGAGAAGCAATTCTGTTTTTATCCCTCCTTATTAACTAAAAAAAAACATCTTCCAGGATCAATGGTCCTTATTTGCAGAGTTGAGGCCGTGGAAGCTGTAAAGACACAAATGAATCTGAATTAACAGAGTGCCCTGACTGCTGCGGGTTGAGGGCTTGAAGGCCTCTGGGCAAGCTAGCCCCCCTAGTGATTCACTGTCAGAAAATCCCGTGTACCAACCTTCCTAGTTCTGGCTTTCTGTCCTTTACCATGGGGCAGATGAAGAGAAGGTCAGTAAGAAACTCTGAAATTGAGAATGTTTACATTTATTTTACACATCTTAAATGATGATAAAATCATGCCTCCTTTTCACATGTAGAGGTTAAAGGCAATTAGTGTATGAAGAGCTCAGAACAGGGTCTGGGTGCTGAGTTCATGAGGGCGGGGCCGAATGTGAAGACAGAAGAGTGAATGAGAAATGGGGCTCCTCCATGCCGGCTTGACTGTGTGGCTAAGTGGAGGGAATACTTCGATTCAAGCTGGTGACTCCTGCAGGTGGTTGGAATTCAGTAGGAAGGAAACCAGAATTGTCCATGATGGTTTTACTCAAACCTGTGGGCAGAGAAATAGAAAAACAGCAGTTTTCTCCCACTTGCGCTATTTGTAGATTTTCTGTCTTGTTTATTTGTTAAGTTTGCCTGAAAGTAATGGATTTATTGTGTCATTTTTGCCAGACGTGTGCCACATTTTAGTTCTTCCTCCTCGCTCGTCTGTCTTCCGTCTCCCTTCCTGCCCTCCCGCTCTCATGACAGTGTGTTCACCTCTTCCGTGTCCCTTCTTTCCCTTCCCCAGGCTGGAGCTGCGGCTCATAGGTTAGCAGCACTTGCTGCTCTTGCAGAGGATCCGGGTTCAGATTCCAGCACCCCTGTGCTGGCGAGACGACCCACGTGAGGTAGTTAGTCCTTTTTATTGATGACTCCTGCCATTGAGAGTGGGCTGGCGCCAGCCTCTTAGTGCCCAAACTGAGGGGTACAGCGCTTTAAAAGGCAACCACAAAGGCCATCACCAGCTGGGGAACAAGTGTTCAAATGCTTGCAACTGTGGGGACATTCTGTTTATTTTCTTTTCGAGACGGGGTTTCTCTGTGTAACCCTAATTGTCCTGAAGCTCTCTCTGTAGACCAGGCTGGCCTCAAACTCACAGAGATCCGCCTTCCTCTGCCTCCCTGGGATTAAAGGTGTGCCCCAGCTCCCACCCGGTGGGGGACATTCTTATTCAAACCACCACAGTCAGTTTTCACAGTCTACCCTAATGATCCTCTGGGCGTCACTGAACCCTTGGTGACCTTTTCCTTTGTAACTTCATAGATTAGAATCTTCTCTTTGTTTCAGTTTGGCTAGGGCATTGTCAATCTTGTTTATTTTTTTAGATTAACAACTCTGACTTTGCACATTGACTTTTCCAGCCTTTTATTAGCGGTTGTCCTGGTCCTTATTTGCTCTAATTCCTTCGGGTTTGCTTTGCTTTCAGTTGAGACGCACCCTTTGCTAGTTACTGAAGATCTTTCTCCTGTTTTCATGTAAGCTGTCAAAGCTCTAAACTTCCTTTTGAAAATTGTTTTATTTATTTACTTATTTATTTTTTTAAACTGAGAAGCTTTTTAAATTTATTTATTTTTATTTTATGTGCATTAACGTTAGTGTTTTGTCTCCATGTATGTCTGTGAGGACGTCACATCCCCTGGAACTGGAGTTACAGACAGCTGTGAGCTGCCAGGTGGGTGCTGGGAATTGAACCCCGGTCTTCTGGAAGAGTAGCCAGTGCTCATAAGCACTAAGCCATCTCTCCAGCCCCCAAAAATTGTTCTGTGACTTGTTTCATTTGATTGTAGAAAATTTAAAAAAAAAATTCCTCTCTGCTTTCTGGTCGTTCTAGAATGTGCCATTCAGTTTCCAAGTACTGTTCAACTTTTTTAGTTCTTGTTGCTGTAAATTTCTAGTTTTCTTCCATTGTTGTCTGATAAGACAGCAAATTATTTGGTTCTTTAAATCTCAGTTTGTGGCTGACAGTGTTGTCTATGTTAGCAAAGGTTCCACAGGCTGGTGAGAATGTGTTCTCTGTGTCTGTTGGATAGAATATTTGTGTACAGTGATGAACTATTCAGATTTGTAGTATAGTTTAACTATCAAGTTTCTTCATTGATTTTTAAATTTCAATGATTTGTCTAAGCAGTGCTGTAAAGAAAGGGTTCCGTATGACTTGTGGGTCTGAACTCTAGTAGGCATGCCTGTCACGCTGTCTTTCCATGGTGTTAATTCTATGAATAAATCTCTTGCTCCAAAGGCCAGTCTGCCTCAGGGTCCCCTGTGAACCTCAAACCCTAGCCCTTTCAGTGTGGTCTTTTGGAGGAGTGCTGTTGCTTTTATTTCTAGTATGTTTCTGTGTTATGATTTGTGCATCTCTTGGTTTTGAATACCTTCAGGGTATCGTGGAGGGTCTTCGGTGAGCCTGCTACCTTCCACTCCCCTGCTGTGAGCAGCAGTGTGTGACTACTACCTCTTGGCTGGCACTACCTCTCAGCGGTGCCCGTCTTCTCCTATGCCCTCGGTATGCTGCTCTGACATTAACTGTGTGACCTCCCAAAGCTTTTCTCTTCCTCTCTTTGCTGATAAAGTCTATCTTACTTTAATCACTTAAATCTTTAATCACTTAAATTTCTTTTTATTTTTATTGTTTTATCACTTGGTCATCTTTTTCTCACCACTTCCTTCTTTCCTTTTCTCTCTCCAACTCCTTCCACGTCTGCTCCTTTATTTTCTTTTTCCGGTGCTTCTGCTTCACTGGCACGGAGGAAGCTTGCAGTCTGCCGTGTTACCTGAAAGTCTTCTGGGTATTTTTTTTTTTTTTTTTGGCTTTTCGAGACAGGGTTTCTCTGTGGCTTTGGAGCCTGTCCTGGAACTAGCTCTGTAGACCAGGCTGGTCTCGAACTCACAGAGATCCGCCTGTCTCTGCCTCCCGAGTGCTGGGATTAAAGGCGTGCGCCACCACCACCCGGCCTTCTGGGTATTTTTTGAGCTGTTTGAGTTGTTATGTAGCTGTGAGAGGTAACTAATTACATATATTTTAGGACTTCTTGTATCAAAGTCTTGACCCTGTGTCTTGATAACTGAATGAACTTAGTTCCTCCTGCATACCTCAGTAATCTTACAAAATGGAGATGTCAGTGTTACCTGCTTCTAAGGATATTAGTAGGAAGTTTTTATCTCACACTGTGTGAGCTTACGGTCAAGCCTTGCATACATAATTCCTCAGCACAGGTACGCTCCTAAGGTATCGCCTGTTGTTATCTGGTCTATACATCAGAAATGTTAACAATTCCTCTTTACACCTTGTGATTCTGTTCCAGCTACTCTGCTGAGAGCGAGGATGAAGCAGTTGCCTGCGGCGACAGTTCGCCTCCTGTCCAGTTCCCAGATAATCACATCAGTGGTCAGCGTTGTGAAAGAACTCATCGAAAACTCCTTGGATGCTGGAGCCACCAGCATCGACGTGAAACTGGTGAGTGTCATGCCTGTACAGCTAATGGACCCGACAGTTTTCTTGAGAGATTGATTGTTGCTGGACTTTCATTCCCAGGTGTTGAGCGTTTGGAATACAGTTTAAAGAGTAGATTGTAATTTAAACCGAGATTACAGTAACACTAAAGGAAATCACAGAAAAAAACTTAAGCCAGAAAGGGGTCGTTCACCCAAACACTCAGCCAAATGTCTGTTTTCTTTTAACGTGTGTCCTTGGTTGTTTGTATAACTTAAACCCCGCCTCTGAACACACAGTGTACGCCTGCAGTGTGATGCGGCCGGGACCTGCCTATAACACCTCACCGTGAGCGCAGACTGTTGTATGTGGAGAATTATCCTCACGTTACATGCTAGGGTTCCTTAGATATTTTCCTGCTCTCATTCCTCAGCATGTAAGTCTCTTTTATTCCAAATTATTGTATTGTGTTAGGATGTTAGGTTTTTTAATTTGCTATATTAGTGACCGAACTTTCATAAAACAGTCACTACTTGAACTTTGGGTTGGGATTAGCATAGCCTGCCTCAAAGTGTCTGCAGTAGCCTCTCTTAGACACCTTTCTGTGGCTGTGAAGTGACTCCGTAAACAGGGGAACTTAGAGAAAGCATGGAGTGTGGGTTTCCAGTTTCAGAGGGCGGCTGAGAGCATGCAGCAGGCAGGCACAGCACTAGAGCAGTAGCCCAGAGCCTACATCCTTATCCTCCGTAGGAGGCAGAGAACACCCTCCGGGACACACCTCCTCCAAGGCCACATTTCCTAGTTCTTCCCCAAATAGGCCCCACCTACTAGTGGGACTAAGCATTCAAATATATGAGCCTATGAGGGTCATTCCTGTTCGGACCGCCACATTCCCCCCTCTGGTCTTACATTTGTCAGGGTTCTCTAGAATGTATAGAATGACTCTCTCTACATATGTGTGTGTGATGAATCTCTCTCTGTATGTATGTATGTATGTGTGTGTGTATGATGAATCTCTATATGTATGTATGTGTGTATATGATGAATCTCTGTATGTATGTATGTATGTGTGTATATGTGTGTATGTGTGTATGGGCTTCCATCAGAAGGTGTGGCCAAGATTAAATGTGTGTCTTCCTGCCTCAAGATCTTCCTTCAAGATCCAGATCACAAGTGTGCCCTCCATTTCTGGATTATCGTTCATCCAGATACAATCAGGCTGACAACCAAGAACAGCCAGTACAGTCCCCAGAGACTTGTCGTCATACCATAATGCAGGATACATTTACTTCAACTTCAGAGGTCGCCATCGTCTTTCCCAGTCTCAGCACCTTAGAAGTCCAGAGTTTCTTCTGACACTCAAGGCAATCTCTTAGCTGTGACTCCCAGTAAAATCAAAATCAAATTATATATCTCTGACATAAAATAGTGCAGAATAAATATACAGGACCACTGTAAAATGTAGAGAGAGTGTATAGTATAATAAGGAAGCCCAGCAGGGCAAAGTGTAATTATATGTGGCTCAAGGTGGTACCATGGATCTTAGGGATCTTATGGCACGGGACAAATGTGCCATCAAAAGATGATGTTTATCATTCATTACATGGGAATGAAGTTTACTGGGGAAGGGAGCGGGGAGAGAGAGGGAGAGTAATCTGCCTCCTTAGAGAAATGGCAGAGAGAGCAGGAATAGCGTGGATTGTTTCTTAAAGGGACCTTTGCACCTGTGTATAGACTACCTAGTGACGTAGCAGTGAGAAGGCCCTGGGCTGGCCAGGGTACTGTCTGAGGTGTGCAGGACTTGCCACTCTGCTCCTGCCAGGTCCCCAAGGGAGAGGGCAGGTTTGCATTTCCTGGATGATAACACTAATATTCTCCCGAACCTTCTTGAGCTAGGACTCCGTGATCCAGATTGCATTCAGCGCCACTGTCTTCCAAGATTATACTGGGATGGCCCATTAATACTTTAATAATACATAATACTTTCAGCATTCAGCAGCTTTCCTACCTGAGGTCTAAATGTTTTCCATATTTCTCCAAGCAGCAGCATGGTCAGGTCTGTCATAGCTATACCCAGTCCCTTGGCACCAACTTGTGTCTTAGTTATTTTTCTGTGCTGTGAAGAGACACCGTGACGTAGCCAATTTAGAAAGCATTTAGTTCAGTTACGGTTTCAGAGGTGAGTCTGTTATTATCATGACAGGGAGCTTGGTGGCATGCAGGCAAGCATGGTGCTGGAGAAGTAGCTGAGAGCTACATTCTGATCCGCAGCTAGAGGCAGGGAGAGAAACTGGGCCTGAAGCTTATTCCAAGAGACACAGCTCCTCCAACAAGGCCATACCTCCTGTTCCTGCCCAAAATGAGTCTATTCAAATCACCATAGGCCCTAAATGTATTTATACAGCATACATATGCAAAATGTGTTATGAACGTTGACTATTATAGAATCAGATCAAACCTTAAAGTGCTGAAGATGTTCTGTTCTAAAATAGCAAATGTTCCTCCATGATTTAATTATGTAAAAATAAAGCAGCACCTTCACCTATCTTCTCAGTGTGCAAATATGTATTCATTTTAATAAATGGTAAAATTATATGTATAACAAGGTATTATTTCAATTATTAAATATTGGATTTGTATACCTATTTTACATATCTGTATACCACAGATTGGGCAGAACGTTGGTATTTGGAAAGAAATTATAGATGGAAGCCAGATGGTAGTGGCTCACACCTTTAGTCCCAGCACTTGAGAGGCAGAGGCAGGTGAATCTCTGTGAGTTCGAGGCCAGCCTGGTCTATAGAGAGAGTTCCAGGACAGGCTCCAAAGCTGCAGAGAAACCCTGTAGATAGAAGTTTCTGTCCTGCCTGGTCCCACAGCCATTCAGTCCCCAAAGAAACACAAAAAAGCTTATATTATTTATAAACTGTTTGTCCTTTTAGCTCAGGCTTATTATTAACTACTGTTGTTAATCTGGACGTTTACCCCAGTAGCTGGTCACACACTGTGGTTAGTCTGGTTGCTTCCCCCCTTTTTAAATGCCAAGCTCATAGACTTAGACCCTATATTTTTGTGTCCACCCTACCTATTATCTACTATTTACTAGGAGTTGAAGTCTATATTACTGAAAGCAAGAATATGGTTTTTTAAATCTAATTATCACATATTTGTGTTATTGCTAGTACTGTGACATCATAATTCTGATAGAGATACTTTGTAATGAGAGGATCTTGCTTTTGCTTATTAACAGATAAAATTCAGATGAGTATAATTCCCAAGTACATCTCATAAAAAATGTTAAAAGTTTTACAAAGACTCAGTGTTCCCAAAACTTGCCTAAGTTGCTTCATTAGCTAGTAGTGAATCAAGTGTTCCGATTTCAGGTTTCTCTTAGGGTGCTTTGTTAGGTAGTTACTAATCAAAGACTATGGTCCTTAGGGTGTTTGGGGTACGTCAGGTTAAGCTGGGTTTATTAGGTAGTTCCTAAGCAAAGACCATGGCTCAGGTTTAGTTGGGGGCTTTGTTAGGCAGTTACTAAGCTTCACTCTTGCAGTTTGAGATCTCGAGTGAGGCTGAAGAGTGTACATGCATACACTGCAGTCTACAATTGCTGCTGTACCAAGGAGCACAGTTGCAGAATATCTGCCCAATTGTGCCTTTAAATCAGCTGTTCTCAACCTGTGGGTTGAGACCCCTTTGGGGGTCAAACGACCCTTTCACAGAGGTTGCATATCAGATAGCTTGTATATCAGGTATTTATATTATGATTCATCATAACAATAGCAAAATTACAGTCATGAATTAGCAGCGGAAGTAAGTTTATGGTTGGGGTCAGCACAACATGAGGAACTGTACTAAAGGATCGCAGCATCAGGAAGGTTGGGGACCACTGCTTTAAATAATATTCCATGTGCTTATGGTGTGAAGAAATAGTTTATTGAATTAAGGCCCAGGAGTGACTATATTTCTTAGGCATTTTATATAATTGGTCTGATTAGAGTGTGAGTGGCAATAGAGTACAAGGGACAGTGTCTTTATATCCGTCAGCTGCCATTTAGATCCATCGCGTTCCTACCTGCTGTGGGTCTTTACCTGTTCCTCTTTTCTGTTTTGCTTATCTCTTGAAATGTGTTTCTTGTTATAAAGTGTCTCTCAAAGACAAAATGTTTTCTTAAAACAATGTTAACAAGCCAATGGAAGCATCCCTATAAAGTAAATTAGCACCGTCGCCTACCCGGAGATTTGCTCATCTACTTCGCATGATTTCTGAATGAACGGCTCAGCTGGGCCTGACACTACACCCAGACCTGTTTTGTTCAGATTCCTGGAGGTATTTATGCTGCAGGATTGACATTTCTCTGGTCGATGTTTTTGTCTGTTTAATAAAATGAAGCAGACATGCTGTTTCCAGGCTGTCAGACAATTTTTGATTGACACCGAAATCTTAGGTATTTCCCGATAATGCTTTGCATGCGTGGTGTATTTTTAGCAGTACCGACAAGATGCTGTGTGAGCTTAGGTTACTACAGTGTGATACCCTTGTATGCTATGGAGCCAGTATAAATCCCAGAAGCTTTTCCTCCTGTAGTTGTCGTCTGTGGTGATGTCTGCAGGGCTTTTCGGAGCGAGACTGATAACAGTTGGTGACTGTATTCATGGGAAACAGGGTCATTATAGGAATTTGGTTTCTCTTGTGTGTGCAGAGCTCAGTATCATAGGATTAAGCTATGAGTGGAGTTTACTTTTTTAATTTTCAAATTTAGAAGAGATTACTAAGTTAGATATATTTTCTCAACAATTTTCTGTTTGATATTTATAATGAGAAATTGAGAAAATTATAAGGTACTAAATACTTAATTTTATACTTAATTTTTTATGAAAGCAATGAGGGAGAACTTATTAAAAATCAGACTAAATAAGAATGGTTGCTGGATTCTTGGTGAATAGAGCAGGTGGGTTTTTGCTGGTGATAGTGTTTTATTTCATTTGAGGTATGATATATATATATATAAAATCTATGGTGGACTTTTAATTTGCGTTTAAATATAAATTACCACAAATACCTATGCAAGTAAAGAAGTTGATAGAACACTCAGGAGATTAGTCTGACCTCCTTGTGTTGTAGTTGAGTTGAGGTCCTTTGCTCAGTGTATGGAACCTAGGCATCAGCAGAGCTGAAGATGGGAGCTCCTGTTGACATGGTGTCTCCTCCCCCTTGAAGCTGTCAAACAGCCGTTTGCTTAATCTGCCCTTCTAAATGTGATCGCCGCCGTTTAAGTTTTATCAACTGAGCGTATTCCTCACTTTGCCTAGGAGAACTACGGGTTTGATAAAATCGAGGTCCGGGACAATGGTGAGGGCATCAAGGCTGTGGACGTCCCTGTGATGGCTGTGAAGTACTACACCTCCAAGATAAACAGTCACGAAGACCTCGAGAACCTGACAACCTACGGTTTCCGCGGTGAAGCCTTGGGGTCGATTTGTAGTGTTGCAGAGGTGAGGAAATTTATGTCAGCTACTTTATTCATTTCATAGTGACCGAATATTAGAATTAAGAGAAAACCAATTCATTGTTAGAGTACCTTTAATATTTTCACTTAAGGTAAAATACACTTAATAGGAAATTTACCATTTTTAATAACAATTTAGTGGTGTTAGGTACATTCAATTATTGTTTATTTATTAGCTATCCATTTCTAGGTCATTTTCGTCTTCCCTGGTTACAACCCAGGACACATTAAACAAAGCCCCCTGTCCTCCTCCCTCCTCTTCTGTATGTGACAGCTACCATTTTACTTTGTGTCTCTATCAGTTGATGCTACAGGTACCTCATAAAAGTGGAAACGTTAGACCTCTTGTGTCTGGCTCACTGTACTTCATATACTTTGTTCAGGGTTTGTGTCCGTTATGTTGTACCATGTAAAGGGTTTCCTAAGCCAGGTATGTTGACATCTGTAATTCTAGTGCCAGCGAGTCTAGCCTGGGCAGCATAGTGAACTATATCAGTATGTATACATTTTATTTATGCATTCATTTGGTATTGGATTCTTGGCCGAATGAACAGTGTTGCTCTGGTCACAGGTGTTGGAAGATGTGTAGGCCCTTGCCATCACTGCTTTTGGTGAAGTAGTCTTGGTATGTCTTATGTAATTCTGTCTTTAGTATTCTGAGAAATAGTAACATGTGCTTTGTGATATTATTGTTCCTTAGAGGAGGTTATTTAGGAGACCCTTCACTTGGAAAGGTTATATTTCAAAAGGCCCACATTTAACTTTCTAGAGCCTTTATCTACCCTAACCTAAGATTGCGAATCTAAAGGTAGTCTATAGTGTATATACTTTCCTGCACTTGCTTGATCAGGAAATCCTTTTCTTAGAAGGCATGCCCCTGACTTTGTTTTTAAGTCTATGGAAAACACAGTAGAAATCCCACTTTGGTAAATATAGGTGATGAAATAGAGTTCGGCAGCTGTGAATTGACTTGTCCTACCTCATAGCTACCAAGGGCCAGAGTGGGCCCTGCCACTCTAGTCAGTGACTGCTGGGTAGGCTCTTGTGTCTTCTTTAAACCCCATACTTCAGTGCTTGGTCCACACAGTTGTCTGCACTGCTGCTGCTCCTGATTTCCTGGCTGCCGTACCCTCAGTCCTCGTTCCCGTCACCTCAGTTGTTCTGATTGTAGGACTTGAGAGGCCTCCTTTATTAAATTGTTACTGTATGGAGTTGGGCCTGTTACTGTTGGAAGGTGTCTTGTGCTGGTAAGGCTGACAGTAACTGAGAGGCCATGGCCACATCATACTTGTGCTAAGGCTGGAAGGCCCTACTTAGTCAGAACGGTCAAGTGCCAGAAAGTAATGAAGTAATGGCATCTAAGCTAGTGTTTAGGAAAAGTGGCGGGAGCATGAGCTATTGCCACACCCTCTCTGCCCATAATAATTGGGTTATTCTCCAGATTCACTGTAGTTTGAGTGTGCAAGCGTACATGCGTGTGTGCGTGCATGCGTGCGCAAGTGCCCGTGCTTAAGCAAGGATTCCCTTACTTTTTAACTTTAGAGCTCTGTAAAGTGTTGCCTTTAGTAGGTTGGAGAAACGCTGCAGAGGTGATGAAACCTCAGTGGGAAACTCTGCTGTTAAAACAAAGAAGACCTTCAGTGCGCTCCACACCTCTACACAGCACCCAGCACACAAAGTGCTTTCTTTCTGTTACCCTGCTTTATTTAGAGCTCACTGAGACTCCAGGTAGAGTTCGGGAAAGAGTGAATAGAGGGTACACCGGGAACTGCCTGTCCTTCTGGAGCTGTGCACAGCAACCCACAGCCTTGGAACGAGTACAGAGCGCACACTGTAAAGTGGAATAGGATTTGAGACCTCGGAGCTTCCCAGTACCGGCCCTGTGCTTCGAGCTTTGACTGGCTACTTTAGAGCGTAAATGTTTGATCAGTTGGCTGCTGTCCAAACTAGCAGGTAGGATTTAAGCTCTATGTTTCGAGAGTATTGTCAGGAAATGTGTTTCGGTGTGTCTGTTTCCCGAAGCTCTGCCGGCCTTGCAGAGGTCACACCGACTTTGTCTGCTAGGTGGCAGCTGTGCACTTAGTGTGCAGACATGGGACTTCCCACTCCACTGCGGCTCTGCCTGCCGGTTCTGCTTGTCTGCTGCTGGCTGTCTTGCTTGCTTGTCTTAGATTAGTTAAGTTCACTCAACACCCACATTCATCACTTTGCCTTTTATGTTTGAGATATTCAAAAGGCCTCAAGAATAAATAATTGAAATACTTTTACTTATCAAATTTATCAAAGAATTATCAAGGTATTACAGTAATAGAGAAATTTAAATCTTTTGAACATCTAAAATTTGCAGTTTACATGTTGCAGTGCTCTGTAAATTTATCTTAAAAACATTAAGACTTTCCCTTTACAAATCTGTTATAAACTCGCATACATATATGTGTGCTTACATTTGTGTGTGCACAGAGAGCAGTTAAGTCTTATATATATTCTAGATCAAAATAAAGGTATTTTCTATTGCTTCAGAAGGTTCTTTATGTCCATCCTCATTAACAATCCTCAAAGGTAGTGTTGGCTCAGGCCAGTTCTGCCTCTCGTTAACTTGATACAGCAAACTTTTCATCATGTATTATTTGATCGTGGAGTCTTTAGACATGTAATGATTAGGCTTGATTGTATGTTGTGCACCTCAGTGCACAGCCCAGATTTCCTGCATTAGCATACATGCTGCCAAGAGTGTTGCTTACTAACGCGTCTCACATCTGGGTCTCCTTCACGTCATCAGAAGAGAGATGCATATTACCCAGGTCATGCCGAACAAGCAGTCAACACTCAGGGACTTGATGAAGGCTTGGTAAGGTCCATTCCCAGCTCAGGACAGGGGTCTGTCCTCTCCCACAGTAAAGTCCTGGTCATTAACCTTTGTCTCAAACTCTAGTTCATGGCTGAGCTTCTGTGCAGGTCTTCCGTGGATCCATCTCTCCATACTACTGCTGAGGAAAATTCTCATAGAGTTAAATACCACGTTTCCTTACCCCGATTTCAAAGCAATCCCTCACTGTGGTGGAGATGAAACCCTCGGGTCCTAGTGTTACCTTAGTTTGTCTCGATGCATGCGCTACTCTGGGGTCGGTGGTGCTGATGCAAGCAGGTCTTCACTTCTGGTTCTGCAGAAGCATAGCGCATTGAATTATGTAAGTCCTCAAGGCTTTTGAATGATGATAAATTACTGTTCCTGAATTTCTCATTGCTACTTTTCAGTGTGTTCATACGACTTAATCAAAATCGGGCGTGTGCTGGAGCACAGCCTGTCTTGTTCCACTGACTCTGTACCCCGAGTCTGTGCCTGTCTCTTAGACCCAGTGAGAGGATATATGGTGTGCAGCTACAGGTTTTCCTGCTCTGGACTCCAGTTGTGCTTAAACCAGTGATAAACTCAGTCGCTTATCCCGGTCTGCAGGCTTTCAAGTGTATTTACACTCCTCTTGTTGGGAAATCTTTTCTGAATCTTTGTAGCCATTCATAGGCAAATTCCTCCTAATTTCCACCAAAGGTCTTCATTCTATAGACAAGTTCATTATGTTTTGTCTTATTCTTTCAAGTTGCTAGCCATTGTCTCCTGGTCACATTCACATTTTTTGGTCATCTATGCAATGTTATTAGAGTGTTACAGTGCGCCTGGTATTACTCTGAGCAGTCCCGCTCATTAGATGTCATTCTGTAGAGAGATAGCACAGGATCTGTAGTGGTTTTTGAGCCCCATGTTTGGAGGGGTAGACTCAGAAGCTAGGAGAGCCATAAAACAGCAGGAAACAGCATCCACCTTGAGACTGACGGCAAGCGAATAAAACCTGTGTCCTTCAGTACCAGCGCTTCTTGTGCCGGTCACAGTCGTGATGGTAGAATGTTAGTGTGAGTAAGGACTGGAGAGCGTTGAAACAGGTGGAATGTCCTGCTTCCTAAATGGAGCCTCGTTACAGGCAGAGAACTGCTTTGAAAAGGGTACAGCCAGCTGTTCCTGTTGCTGGTCTCCCCACATGGAAGTTTCTGGAAATGTAGAAGTCAGAGGACATCCATTAGTGTATGTCTGTGCATAGCCAGGCAGGTAGACATCTCAGCCTCCAGAAGGAGAAAGACATTTGGTCATTGAGGCAGCAGCGCCTCCTTTCCCTCAATCGTAAAGGCTTTATCTTAGCTGCTAGACTCATGTTTCTGTGCTACAACATCGATGCATCCAAAGATTCAGGCTGCGGCTGCTGGGGTAGCTCTGGCAGAGCACCTGCCGCACATGTGCAGGACTCTGGATTCAAGTCTTGAAACCCAAGAAACAAACCAAAAGCCAGCTCCACCTTAGTAGAAAAGAAAAAGAAAAACTCAGGCTTATCCCCATTGCCCGAAATGAATTTGGGTGAGGAAGACTTGCTTGCACTGCCAGGATGTTTCTTAAGAAACTTTGTTTCCATGTCATCTAAATCCTGCAGGAGACTGTGCTCACATAGGATTGAGATCCTTTTTGGTAATGTTAGTTTTATAATTGGGCCAACTTTTAATAATAGAGAGCACATATAATCCTGATGGTCCTCTGAAGAATTCTTTTTTTTTTTTTTTTTTGTTTTTTCGAGACAGGGTTTCTCTGTGGTTTTGGAGCCTGTCCTGGAACTAGCTCTGTAGACCAGGCTGGTCTCGAACTCACAGAGATCCGCCTGCCTCTGCCTCCCGAGTGCTGGGATTAAAGGCGTGCGCCACCACCGCCCGGCTCCTCTGAAGAATTCTTAAAGGTGTCATCTTAATTCTGATGTCACTGGGCTCGCTCTCTTCCACAGTTGCTCAGTGTTTCTAGAAAGAATCCCCAGTGGTTGTGTGTGATGTCAGAGACCCTGATTGAGTGCGCACAGGCTCCTGCTGCACTGCTAGCGCCCTGTGACCCTGGCCTGTCCAGCACGAGGTTTCCTCCCTGGGATATGGGGCCACTGATGAGATGAACCCTTGAAATATAATTCCTCATGAATTTATAAAACAGGGTTATATGTGTTTTCTTCCGTGTCTTACAATATATCACAAACCATCTTCCAGATGAATAAACTTCCATAGTGCCCTGAAAACTGACATTTATGAAATTTTATTGTTGGAAACCATAGTAAGCTTTTTTTTTTTTTAAGTTTAACATAAATGTCAATATTGTAGCACTAAAATCCTGTTTCCTTTCTTTGAACTTGGGCTTCTTCATCTAGGTTGGTGTGGGTTTACTGTGCACTGACATGTCTAAAGCATGCACAAGTTAGTGTCACAGCAGATGCGTGCAAGTGACCAAGGCCCATGTGACCTTGCCATGCCTTAGATCTCCGTCTTCTCGTCGCCTCCCTGGAGGTGAAAGTGTAACCTTTTTCTCAGGACCGTCCTGAAGCCACGAGAAGGGTTTGTACTGGAACTCTGAGTCCAGAGCTGCCTCTGCTCAGGGACACCAACATTACATCAGGTGACTAGCTCTTTGGAGAATAGAAATAGAATTCAATTTGACCTTGGCATTTTGGAGAAGCAGTTGTTTACATGGAGAATTATTTTTAAAGGAGTAATTGTGGAATAATAAAACAGAAAAAAAATTTATACCACTTACTGTTCTCTTTGTTTTTGGTAAACAAAACCAATGATGCATTGGATAATTTAGACCAGGGGTTTGACAGGGAAGGTCAAGATTAAAGTTCTGCTTTGTCCGCCTATGGAATGGAAGTAGAACAGCTGGAACACACAGACACATAATCTTTGTCTTAGATAGCATCCTTTGTTTCCATTTTTTTGAATAATTATCATTGCAAATAGCAGCTTGAGCGAGTACCCCTAGTAAAAGTTGGATAGACATTTCAGAACTAATAGGCTCTGCTAGTTCTCCAGACTAACAAAAATATTTATCTATCTCTCATCTACTTATCAATCTAGCGTCTATCTATATCAATATATCCCTATATAACTCACATAATATATATGTATATACCCATATACCTACACACACACAGAGAGATGGAGTAGGGTCTGGTGGGGGAGGGTGATGGTGATGGCCGTGGTGGCGGCAACGATATACTGGTACCCACACATGGTGCCCATGTGTTCCACAGAGCATATGGCACCAATAAATCTACTGAGGACAGATGGTAGAACCATCAAATACAGACTCTAACTGGACCCAGAGGAGCCCCAGCAGTGCAGCTGGATTATTGTAGGTTCTATTGTGCTGAGTCAAGGAGAGCCAGGACAGATGACTCCTTACCACAGGGCTGCTCTGTCCCAGGCCATCTTGCTTCCCCTGACCGTATCCCCGCTCTTCACCATTGCTTTTTGTCTGTTCTTCATTTTATTTTCCATCAAGGCTGTGTTTCCTGCCAGGTAGATAATAGGATGTGGGATGTAGGTGGTTCAGAAAAGACAGGATTCTTAAATTTCTGTTTTCACAGATGACATCATAAGGAGGTATTTTCATATTCTCCTATGCTCATATGCTTATTGCTGACTTTTAATTAATGAAAAATTTACTCTTAAACATTGAATTTTCAACTTGAGTTTAAGAAAAATATCCTTAAATACTTATATGTATTTTGAATTTTACTCTTTGAAACTATAAACTTGAAATTCAGAAATGTTTTGTATAAAATACATAAGGGAAGGAAATGATTACTAAACAATTGCTCATTTGTCCATAAATTTTGTGGGAATTATTAAAAAGCAGATACCCTTGGTACAATTAAAGTGTTTTCTTTTACATTTGTGAGTCATATCATACAAATGGCCATTTGCAGTATAGTGGTTTGTGTTTTAATCAAATGCTCAAATATTAGTTTAGTTGCAATGTGAAAGAAATCACATGCTGCCTTCACTTGTGATGGTTCACGCGTTTAATCCCAGCACTTGGGAGACAGAAGCCAGCCTGGTCTACAGAGCGAGTTCCAAGGCCAACTGGGCAACACAGAGAAACCCTGTCTTCAGAAAACAGACAAACCCCAGCCTGTTGTGTTGTTTCAAAGTGTAACTCCAAAAGTTACTACCAGAGAAGTTGTCACGGTAATTTATCAAGCCAGGGCTTGGAGCCACATTTTAATATTTAAGGTCATGTGCTGTTCTTCCAGAAACCCTGAGTTCATTCCTAGCACCTTCCTGGAGGTTCACAGTCTCCTGTAGCTTCATCTCCAAGGGACCTGAAGCCTCTGACCTCGTAACGAATGTACACACGTGTACATAATCACACACCTGCACACATGTACATAATCACAAATTGCATGTGCACACCTGTACACATCTGTGCATAATCACACACACACCCCTGTACGCACACCCCTGCACACATGTGTACACAATCACACTCACACACACACACACTCACTTAGTTAAAGCAAATCTTTGGAAAAGAGTTAACAAGTAATAGCTTCTTCAATATTAATATGTGATAATATTTTTAATAGCTTCTTCAATATTAATATGTGATAATATTTTGTTTGTTTTCCTCATTTCTTCTGAGACAGGGTCTCTCCTCTGTATCCCACCCTGGTCTGGAACTCACAGCAATTCTCCTGCCTTAGAGCCCGAGTGCTAGAGTTGTAGGCATTGCTTTCTTTGCCAGCTTTGTGACAGTTCTCTTCGTTGCCACAGGTAAACGATCACTTCGGTGGGTTGCAGTGATAGATTCTTGTGATCCCAGGACTCAGAAGGAGGCGTGAAAGTCCTGATTTTGAGACTAGTCTAAACGACATAGCAAGACTCCATCTCAAATAAGGAAAAAAGATAAAGGCGGGAGAGAGCGGTCGCTGTGTTAGTTTGAAATACAAGTCCTTTTGGTTTGGCTTGTTGTTTCCAGGTGGTCGTCACAACAAGGACAGCTGCTGATGACTTTAGCACCCAATATGTTTTAGATGGCAGTGGCCACATACTTTCTCAGAAACCCTCACATCTTGGTCAAGGTAAGTGAGTGCTTTGGAGCATATTTTCCTGTCTATTATCATTATCATCATCATCATCATTATTTAAAGAGTTTTGTCTTGAATTTAGACAGTGTTTTGGGTTGGTCTTGATGAAATCTGGCCGTCCTTCAAGGAAGCAGAGCTGTCCTAAAGAGGAACGGGTTAAGGCTGGGTACCTGGGTGACTCGCTGTGACAGCAGTTGTTCCTGGTGTTGGATCACCAGTGTCTCCTCTGCAGACGCAGGACAGGAGTCTGCTGAGGTGCCTGAAGTCTCGTTGATTTGTAATGGGCTGTAACCCCAAGGTATTATGATTGAATAAGTTGGCAGCATATGTATGAATGGAAAACTTCATATAAGCCTGGGGTAGTGAAGCGCGTCATTGCTGTCAGCTCCCAGTTACCAACCTTCCAGCGCAGTCCTGCCTGATACCGTCCACTTACTGCTTCACTCTGTATTCTTCTGAGATAAATAATTACCAGCCATTGTTCCTGTTATTGTTTTGTGCACAGGTGCATGTAATTTTACTTGTATATTTTTACGTTTTCTAAGAACTAATCCTAAGGTAGAAATTGGTCTCTTTAGTCTATGTTCACTAAAGCGCCTAAGCTTTTCCCAGCATGGATGGGTAGCGTGGAGACGGTGTCAAAGGTGGCTCCCCTGGAGAGCTGAGGTCACAGAATCACTGGTCTTTGAAGGACTTGTGAGGTAATGGCTGCTGTTCCCCTCCTCCCACCTAGGTTGTTGATTTTAATTTAACTTTATGGCTCCTTGTTTTAATTGACCAAAGCACTTCAATTTTATTGTCTTTACTTTTAAAATAATGGCTTCAGTCTTCATAAAATTTACTTTTTTAAGTCTGGTAAGTCCACACACTCTGCCTCTAATTTTGGAAATTGTCAGCATAGTTAGTGATTACATTTGCTCATTAGAAATTTATATTTTTTTGTATCCACAAGGGAAGAAGAACTAATGGGAAATTCTAAGAAAACTCTCATTTACACTTGTTCATAGTCAATAAAAATAAACTCATCTATGTAATAAATAATATATATTTTAGCTAAATAATACATTATCATCTTTTCAATATGTGTTACACAAAGATAAGTCTAACTTGATTTTACTTCTTTGATATCTTTCCTTTTTAGAAACCCTCTGAGCCTAGATCTTGAGAGTTCACGTTAGGAAAGCACTAGAAGGCGTTCGTCCTCCTAGGAGACTGCTGTGAAGTAACCCTGTCGCCTTATAAAACTTAAAAGTATTTATTTTTATCTCAGCGGGTGCCGGTCTGATCTGGGTGGCCCGTGGCTCTGTATCATCAAACTTCTCATGCTTTTCTGTGTTCGTCTCCATGGGAACTGTGAAATAACAATCCTTAAGGAAGGGCTCCATCTGATCTCTGCCCTTTCACCGGTTGATTTTTCTTTTTCTACTGACGTCAGTCTTGCACCTTTAGTGAGTTAAATTAGGTATGCGTGTTGAGGAAGTCTTGTAGTCAGTAAATGCATCTTATTTTCATTAGCTTGTTTCATAACTCGGGAAACAACACACTTGAAAGGTCAGTAGTTACAAAATCAGTACGACTTTTTAAACTCACTTTTTCCACCTCACTATACCCGATTGCTTAGGTAACAGCAACAACAACAACAAAAATCTAAACTTCAGATTGCTCTAGATAGAGAAATTATACAACCCTTTGCTGAGTAAAAGTGCCCTTGCGGTAGCGTTGCTTCGTGTTGATGGTTTGTGAGCCACTGACTCCCAGACTCACGTTTCACCAGCTGTCATTAGCTTCCATTTAAATATTTCCTATGTAAGATAAAACTGCAGTTCGGCCATCCTAATTTATACCTGTGCATCTGAGGTTCTTGTAGACTAAACGCCACTGTGATGCGAATGCCCTTAGAAGTCACTCTTCATGTCCTCTGGTGAGATGGTACCTGCAGATGGCTCACATAGCTACAGGGGCAACCTCCAACAAAATCTCCACTAGACACTGAGATGCACACATTTAAATGTGGGTTACGGAAGATTTCTTTCTTGCTTTTTGGGTCCAGATATTTGTTTTATGGATTGTTTTAGCCATTGAAGGTGATTTTGGTTTCAGTGCTTGTTACTTTAATTGTTCTTCTCATCTCTTCATTATACTTTTAAACATAACTGGTTTTCCTTTTTTCCTTCTTAAAAATATTTATTTTTAATTGTACCCCAGTGTGTGTCTGTTTCTGCGTGTCGGTGTGTATATGCCTGCCTCCCACTTATATATTGGTTCCTACAAGGACCAGGAGAGGCTGTCTGATTGGGGCTGTAGTTAAGTTACAGGAGTTGGGAGTCACCTGATGTAGGTGCTGGCAACTGAACTCTGGTCCTCTTCAAGGCCAGCACCGTCTTTTCTACTCGCCCTCACCTTTGGAAGGTGAAACTGTAATTTTGATTAAGAGGGTGCAGTACCCACAGAAGTAGAGCAGGCGCACAGACAGGAAGTGCACTAGAGCAAGCACAGTGCGGCGGGAAGTGAACTTGGTTTTTATTTTAAGGCAGGTGGCACTGCATCTTCTCTCGATTCACCAAGTCCACCCACAGTCTTTAACAGTTGGCTGATTTTGAAAGGATGGACACAAAGGAACTGAAGGAATGCAGAAAAGAGACACTTCTCAGTCTTCGCCACCGCCCCATCTCTCCTGCCCCTATCTATCCCTACTTTCCTCCAAGGAAGCGGATTAACTCTCAGCTTCCCAAGGCTTGTTCCCAGGGGTGACCGGTTATTTGTGGCCATCACAGCTCTCTATGTCCATCGGTTGTGTGCGTCCAGCCGATGCTCCAGAGCAGATGCTTTGGAAGGAGTATTCTGTTCTGTGCTGTGGAAACCCCTGCCGTAGACCGCTGCGCGGGGGACTGTGCGTGTGGGGTTTGTCTCAGCAGGGCAGCAGAACTGTGTTCATTAGTTTAGAATCCTTTCTGACAATTCAGCGCCCGCCTTTACATTAGAAGTGTAAATAGCTTCCGTCTTAAGTGGCATAACACAGGGCCGTGTCAAAATATAATGGAGCAATTGCGGAACTGCGATTTAATTCTGGTGTTTGAAGTGTGTGCTAAAGTTAGAGGATTGAGTGGTTCCTTCTGTAAAATACCAATGCACTGGGCCTCCTCCCTGTTAGCCGGTGTTACTTGGTCCCTTTATTTTTAAGGATATTTCAGCATTCAAATTCAAACATTTAATTTGAAATAAAAAAAAATCCTTTTTATCTGTAAGTTTTATTTTTTGTTTGTTTGTTTATTGATATAGGGTTTTATTGAACTTGACCATTCTAACTGGGGTAAGATGAAATCTTAGAGACTCTGAATTTGCATTTTCGTGATGACTGAGGTTGAACATTCACAGGATAGTCATTTTTAAAGTATTAGTCCTAGTGATCCATGAGCATGGAAAAAATTTTCATCTTCTGATATCTTCTTCAATTTATTTAGTGTCTTCAAATTTTTATTATACATGTTTTTTACTTGGTTAGTTATTCCAAGTTTTTCTGTTTATTTGTTTTTACACTCTCGTGGAAAGTGGTGTTTCCCTGATTTCCTAGCCCCTTTTTACTTGTCTAAAAGAAGGCTATTAATGTTTGTGTGGTAATTTTGTGTAGTGCTATTTTAATGAAAGTTTCCTGTACTGTGGAAATTTTCTGGTGGTGTTTTTAAAGACCCTTATATATAACGGCCTTATATATTTGCATATCATATGCAAATAAACGTACTCTGACTTCTTCCTTTACTGTTTGTATCCCCTGAGCTCTTTCAGCTGTCTTATTGCTCTAGGTTAAGAGTTCTGCAATGAATAGGGATGGACAGAGTAGACTTTTTCTCATTCCTGATTCTAGTAGCAGTGCTTTGGATTTCTCACCCTTTAGTCTGATTGGCTGTGGGCTTGCTGTAAATTGCTTTCATTGTATGTACTGAGGTCTGTTCCTTGTCCTGGTCTCTCCAGGACTTCTGTCATAATGGCTTGTTAAATTTTGTCAAAGACTCTTTCTGCATCTAATGACATGATCATGTTTTTGTTTTCAGTGGATTTCATTTTTTGATTTTCATAGATTGAATCATCCTTGCATTGCTGGGATGAAGTCTATTTGATCACAATGGATGATCATTTTGGACTCGGTTTGCAAGTATTTTGTTGAGATTTTTTTTTTTTTTTTTTTTTTGGTTTTTCGAGACAGGGTTTCTCTGTGGCTTTGGAGCCTGTCCTGGAACTAGCTCTTGTAGACCAGGCTGGTCTCGAACTCACAGAGATCCACCTGCCTCTGCCTCCCAAGTGCTGGGATTTTTTTTGGATTTTTTGAGACAGGGTTTCTCCATAGCTTTTGGTTCCTGTCCTGGAACTAGCTCTTGTAGACCAGGCTGGCCTCGAACTCACAGAGATCCGCCTGCCTCTGCCTCCCGAGTGCTGGGATTAAAGGCGTGCGCCACCACCGCCCGGCTTTGTTGAGTATTTTTGTGCCACCAGCTAACTTCTACCTTGTCTTCAGTGCCTGAAGTTTCCCCCTGCGTGTCCTGCAGTCTGTTGGAGAGGCACACCTCTCAGGTTTTGTTTGGTTTTCTAAGGTTTTATCCTAGTTTTATATCAGTTTTGGTTTTTTTTTGGTGATTCTATTTCTTTGTTGATCTCTACTTTGTGGTTGAATTGGTCTTATTATTTAGTTCAGCTGTTGGCTTGTGCTTTCACCGTCTTCCTTTATCCGTCCTCTTCAAGGCCCTTGTAGGATTCCTTGTGTTGTGCTTCAGGTAAACTGTGTTTCTCGGGGCTGAAACAGTAGAGGTCCTGACCTCTGGAAAGGGCACACTGTTGGAGGTGTTGGGGCTGCTCCTGTTGGTGGGTTTGCACAGGGCTATACGCATCTGGAGTTGTCCCTTGGCTTAGGTAACTGGTCTTGTCTCTGTTGTGTGGGTACCCTGATCTTGGTTTGTTCTTGTCCATTCTTCATTTTAGCCAAGTTGGGTGGCCATGGGCCCCTTGGTAGAAGCAGTCCTAAGGGTTCTTGGATTCACAAAGCAATGGAGGTAATGTGGAAGGGTTGGCAGCGGAGATCTGGGGAGACCCCGGGTCCACACGTGAGAAACACTAGGAGTGCTGTGACTCTTTCTCCTTTTTGTGTGGTGGAGCAGGCTCTCCCTGTGTGGCCAGTGTTGAGCTATGCAGAGCCTCACCTCAGTCTCCCGAGTGCCGGGGTTCCAGGTACACACTACCACACCTGGCTATTTGGATATAGGTTTCTAAATTTCCCTGAATACTGTGTGATTTGTGTGTCTTCTGGTGCCACAAATGAAAACTTTGATGCTGGCCTTCTTGTTAAAAACTTGACTAAAATTTTTAAACATTTTTCTTCCAAAAATATTTTAAATTTTAGGATTTCCGGTGGAAAATGATTTTGGTCTTTGATTTTAAGAAATGTTTCTTGGGGCCTAGAAAGTTGACTCGGTGGTTAAGAGCACTGGCTGCTTTTCCAGAGGACTGTGGCTGTGGTTCAGTTCCCAACAGCTCCATGATTGCTCAGAACTGCAGTTACTGAGGACTGCCTCTCTTGCCCTCCGTGGGCACTGCACACACATGGTGTACACATATGTACCCAGCCCAAATACTTGCACATAGGTAACGATTTAAAAATCTCTAGAGAGGTTTGTTTTTCTTCTGGAAGAGAAATGTTTCTCTTTGTGTGGTGAAGCCCCATTCAGCCTCCTTCTTGCTTGGATGGCAGGCATATTTCACCACGCCTGATTAATTTCTGTTTTCAATGTTCGCCTTTGAAGGTGAGGTAAGTTAAACTAAATAATTCTATGATGTTTTATGTAAATACTTCAGTGGCATGATAAAGGTCATTACATGTTCTGTATAGTCTTACATCATGTTTATATTGTACTTAAAATGCAGAGTAACTAGCATCTCCAGATGGTTTGACTGTCAGCAGATTCTCAGATTGTATTCTAGTGAGGCTGTTTCTCTGCGGTAGGCAGTGGGTCTGAGCAGGAAGGGTCTGTGCTAGTTCATAGCCATGACCTTGTTTGTACCTCCATGCTTGGTGGAGGATTGGTCTTAATGCTAGAAGGGGTTGATTACTGACTGCGTGTATTTAGAGATGGGCAGTCCTTCCGCATCTAAAGCGCTTGCTTCTTGTCTGCCGACAGGTACTACTGTAACTGCCCTGAAGTTGTTCAAGAACCTGCCTGTAAGGAAGCAGTACTACTCAACTGCTAAAAAGTGTAAAGACGAGCTCAGACATGTACAGGACCTCCTCATAAGCTACGCTGTCCTTATCCCTGACCTAAGGATTATTTTCATACATAATAAGGTGAGCATTATTATCTTGTGTAAGCGGTTTTTATAGCAATCTAATGAAGAGATGATATATCCTGTATCAATCAGTTAGATGCATGCCATGGAGTATACATTTGCCGTATCCCACAATCCTACTTGGTTTGTGGAGAATCTAGTCACCAATGTGAAGACAGTGAAGGTGATTCTGTCTTATGGAAAAGCCGTCATAGTTTGACCTTTGCCAAGAAGCCAAGAGAGCCATTTCCATCTTCTATCACCCAAGGACTGGGAGAAGGAGCCGGGACTTGGCCTTCATTGGGAGTGGATCTCGGTTTTCCCAACTCTCTTAGCTGTGAGAGATAATTTTTTTATTTACTTGTGCAGTTTGTGTGGTTTTGTTTTTGTTTTTTTACCCTGTCCTGTCGGTTTTGTCTTTATTGTAAATGGAGCACTGAAGACCTATGGGAAGTCTGCTATCTTGCCATCAGTGACCCAGGGGCAGCTCTGGGGTGCTTCCCTTAGGCAGCTCTTCTTCCCCCTTTGACCCTCACCGTGGAGCAACGTCTCTCATCTTCCAGAGTTGCTTAAGGTTTGCTAAAGGCCACTCTACTCATTTCCTTCTGATTTTCAAAGCAAGGCTGGTGAAGTAAAGGGATTTGTCTTGTGTGTCAAATCGCAGAGGAAAGGTTTATATCCTTCCTGAACCTTCGTTTTTCCTGAATTCCACATAAGCACATTAAAGTAGTCAACGGGAGGAGACCAGCTCGCATAGCAGTAGATGGGGAGTGGGGACTTAGCGTCTCCTGAGGATCTGTGTAGACCAGGCGCCTCAGTCTGCTGTCCTCGCTGTACCTGCAGATGATTTGGCAGTGTGCCAAGACGAGCTGCTGGGAGCTGAACTCCGAGAACTCTAATGTGTCGCTGAGAGTCGCACAGCTGGCGAAGGGTTGAGATGGGATTGGGAACCTGGCATAGCTTGGAGGACAGGTTCTTCACACTTTCCTGTGTTCTCTTCCAGTTTTACATGTGTGCAGTTCCTCTTCATGCTTTAGTAACTACAGTAACTGCAGTAAGCAGTGTTGCCTGGATTTATATGAGAAACTTAGAGCTCAGAGTGATAAAGGAATTCTTTCTTGTATTTTAGTGAATAATTGTGTTCAACCACAACTTTTAAAATTATTTTTTTTATAGATTTTAATATTATAGTATAATTTTATTATTCCCCCTTCCCTTTCCTACCTTCAAATCCTCCCTTACACCTTTCTGGTGCGTGGCCTCATTTTTTAATGGTTACATACATATCTGTATATGCATATATATTCCTAAATACATTTGCTCCAGTCTTACCTCAGTCTTTACTAACTGGTCACAAGACTCTTTATCTTTATGCCATGTGAAATGTTTATGATCAAAACCTTTAGTCATCTTAAAAAAGAAAGAATTAAGGAGTCGGCCACCTGTTCCTGCTGGCAGGGCGCTCTACCAGATGATACCTTGAGACCCTTCCAGCGCCGCCGTGCTGAGGCTGGACGGAGGCTCCTCTGCTAAAATAACCCTGCGACCTCTGGTCCAGAGGTCATTTAGTAATTACAAGTTAAGTGTCTCCAAGTTAAGAGAAGACCAAGGTCAAGTCCATAGTCCAGAAGGGAAGACTGATTTAAAAACCAAGATTTGAAGAGGAAAAAGAACTACACATTCATAAACAACCATGAGTACAACTAAAGATCATAATTTAAAGAGAAAATAAGGAGAGATCAGAGCAGGTGGTGGAAGTGAGCAGACGGCAGAGTTTGACCAGACGAAGCGTTCTTACTCATTGGGTATATGTGTTCTAAGTTTCTAGGTTTATGTGATGAACTAATGTTGAATTATCAGAATAGGCATTTTCTTCTGAGAATGGAAAGCAGTCTTTTTATTATATGCTATATTTTATTGTTGGGGGGGTCACAGAAATTACTTGAAGTAAATTCAAGTTCCTCTGTGGCCTTCAGTCATTTCAGGGGCCATTCAGATCCTAGGAGGTGTGTTGAGAATGTCACACATGAACACAGTAGGTGACTACTCAGATCTACTAGTAAAATTGCTGGCTGTTGTATCCACGATCATCTACTGAGTGAGATAAGCTTTCTACCTCCAAACCTGTTTCCACCGCTGTACACAACTCTTCTCCTTTTTAAAAATAGCACTAGTATGCTTCAAATCATGTTAAAATCCACGGTTAAGCCTTCCACATGGCATCGCCGTCTTACCTAAGTCTCCACACGGAGCCCGCTCTGCTCGCAGCTGCTCTCGTAAACACGCTGACTTCCATCACGGTTTCTGTGAGGAACCGTTGTCCTTGTCTAAAATTTAAACATAATGATATTGTGTGTTTACTTTTTCTGCATTAGAAACACATAATATGAGAAGTACTCTGGCTATTTTGATAACTTGGATTAGCTGGTGTTCCTTCTTTTTCTGAAGGTTTCACCTGCCAAGACATTCTCTGAATACTGATGATGTCGCTGCTCCTGCCAGTATGGTTATGTTAGAAAGAAGTATTTTTCTTCTTTCATCACCACGTTCCTTGAAAGCAAATTGAATAATGAGACAGCCAAAGCGGATTCAGCGAGTTTATTTAAAGTAGATATTATTTGGAGAATTGCTGGGGCCATTTCTCACATAAGCACTGCAGTTTAAGGTTTAATCATAAGAACTAAATCCTCGTGAAGTCCTCCTCCATGTGTTTTTGCTTCTAAGGAGTTGTTTCTCGGAATAAAAAGGGCTTTTTTAGTCTGACAGTAATGAAATTCCTGATTATTGCCTATGGGTAAAAAGAACTGTGTAGATCATATTTTAGAATGCTATATTTGTGATTTCTAATGAGAGCTACTTCCACTTCATAATCGTTGGTTTGTAAATGCTTTGGTTTTTCCCTGCCGTTGCTGTTTATACCACAGCCACAGCCTATTCTCCTCCCCCTTAAACCCTCTCACCTTCGCTCTCCCCCAGGTCTGTTTCCCTTCAGAAAAGAGCAGACCTCCTAGTGACATCAGTTATTATATGGTGAGGGAGCTTTCTTTTCTGGTCCAACCTATTTGGTGTTCTGTAAGCTTCTTCTATCTTTTATAGACGTCTCCTTCTTTAGGTTAAGAAAATTTTCTTCTATGATTTTGTTTAAATTATTTTCCAAGCATTTGAGCTGGGATTCTTCTCCTTCTATTCCTGTTATTCTTAGGTTTGGTTTTTGCATAGTGTCCCCAGATTTTAGGGGTGTTTTGTGTCAGGAATTTTTATTATTATTATTATTTATTTATTTTTATTCTTTAATTAAAATTTCCACCTGCTCCCCGTTTCCCATTTCCCTCCCCCTGTGTCAGGAATTTTTTAGATTGAGCATTTTCTTTGGCTAATATATCTATTGATTTATCATTATCGTTAATGCCTGAAATTCTCTCTTCCGTCTCTTGGTTGTTGGTGATGGTTGCATCTACAATTCCCTTTTTTGAAGAGTTTAAAATTGGTCTCTCCTGATTTATACTTTCTGTGGTTGAATTTTCTGTAACTCTATCTTATCTTATATCCTAGGTAATTAATAGAATCTCCTGTTTGTATTTTTTTCAGGAGCAATTTGCAATCCCCAACAAGGCAAGCTCGTTTTATTTTGTTTCACCTCTTCAAACATTTTTCTAAGATATCTGTTTGAATCAGCTAGTAAGATACCATCCATATAATAGTTAATTATAGATTGAGGAAACTATTTGTGAATTATGTCCAATAGCTGTTATACAAGATATTGACACAAAGTGGGGAAGAATTTTCCCGATATCTTTTAACAGTGTGGGAATTAATATTAGTAAGGACTGTGAAGGCAGATTTTTCTCTATCCTGTTTTTGGAAAGGTAAAGTTAAAAAACAGTCTTTTAAATCAACCACTATAATAAACCATCCTTTAGGTAGTAGGGAAGGCAAAGGGATTCCAGGCTGTAAAGAGCACATTGGCTGAATCACCTTATTAATAGCTCTTAGATCTGTTACCATTCTCCATTTTCCAGATTTTTTTTAGTGGCAAAATGTAGTCAAGTTCAAAGAACTAGTCAATTCTTCAACGTTGAAACATTTAGTTGCTCCTGATGATCTAATGTCTGCAAATTCTCTAATGTGAGAGGCCTTCATTCTACCCAGACAGGTTTGTCAGCTAACCATTTTAAAGGTGGGGCTGTTGGTACCTTGAAAGATCTACAGCAGTTGTGGCTTGTTTACGTACAGCCTGAATGTTCAGTGACTGCTCTTAATAACACTTTCTAATATTTCTCTTATTTTATGGTTTATTTCTGAGATTAGAAAAAATGTTATTCTGGGTTTTACATCATTGTAACAAATCATGCCCCATAAATTCATTGCTATATTACTTAAATATGGTTTTAATTTCCCTACCTGTCCTTTTGGCCCGTATTATACATTCAACCTACCTTGTACTTTGTTTTACCTGAAATAAAGTTCGAATCCCTAAGAGCTGAATATTTACCTTCTGGATGCCAAGATGCTGGGGAAATTATTATTACGCTTGTGCCCATGTCTAGTAGATCTTCAGTTAGCTTTAGCCTTTCCTCATTTATAGAAGTTTGCCAAAATATTTGTTTTATGATTTCTCCTGAAAATTTTGTTTTATCCTAGTGAAGCTGTTCTGTCTTCCAGAGAAGCATGGGTTTTAACAACAGACATAAAATATCTCAGTTGTTCTGTGGATGAATTTCCCCAATGCTGACAGGGTATGATTGAATCAAATTTGATTTTGGAGCCTGGGAGAGGCTCCCTAAGACATTTCGTGGTGGAAAAGTGTTGTCTTTCCTGTCCCTTGTTGGTCTGCATTCATTAGTTCAATGCCAGTCTTTGTTATGCTCTGCATATTCCAGAAGGCTTGGGCTTTCTGTTTGGATCATCTCTAGAAAAAAACATTGTTTCTAGGAATGCTCTGCCTGCAATCCCTTTTCAAATGACCTTATTTACCACATTAAAACATCTGACCTTTCATTTAAAAAAAAAAAAGTTAGAAATGACTTCTATCCAAGTTTCTTCATAAGTGTGAAATCCAATATCAGCTATATTTTGAATCATTCCAAAGTATAGGTACTGATCTTGCCTTTAGTGGCCTAATTGCCTTTTTGCATTCTGTAGCTTCTAGGTTTGGTATTCATTCTATTTACAGAATTATATTACGAAGTCAATATTTAAAAAAAAATATATCAGTGCAGGCAGGCTTCTTTTGGGCCTTCACTCAGTCCTCCTTCCTGATTCTTCAGTCCTGTCCCAAGCACTCACTTACTTTGTGTGGCATAGGGCCAAAATGTGACTGTTAAATCCATACTGTCTTTGCAGATCAGCATACCGGGAAATTTCCATGCCTCTAGACCTACGTCATTGTCCTAATGACCCTTGCTTCCTTTCTCCACCATGTTTTCTATTGTAACTAAGTAGCAGCTTCCAGTATCGTTGTGGCTAAATCCTTCAGTCTTGTGGGATAATTCTGTTCTGAGTTGCCCATGAATTTAACACCTGCTTCACAAAAGGTGACTGCACACCATGTGAAGTGACTGCTCCCTTAAATCTCTTCAAATTTAACATTTCTACAGGATCCCATAGCCTTGGGGGTGCCTATCATCTGGTGGTCGTTCCGTATGGTAACTGGATAAATTATAGTTGATTTTCTAATAACCTTGGACCATTCTTCTTTAGTTTTGAAATACAGTGGTGCAGTGAGTCTTGCTCTCAACTCCTCTGTCTGTGTGTGAATATTTTTTTTTTAGTTTCATTAGTAGATCGTTCTAAGGATTGTATCTTATCCAGAAGTTTTTCGTATTTGGCACCAATATCAAACCACTTTTTAAAGATAAAACATGGATTAGCTACCGAACTGGTAATAATTATGATCAACATCATGCCCTCTTTATCCAACCCAGCTTTCCTGGCTAGAACTGGTGCCCAGGCTCAGAGGTGGGAGAGCAAGATTCCCTCTGTGGTCCAGCCAGTAGCCTGACAAGCTTCCTGCATAGCCTGCCAGGATTTGAAAAGGCAATGGTTAGACCTTTCTATCTGGGTACTACTTTGGGGAGGGTGGGAGATGGTTTCCCAAACAATTTAGAAAGGGAAGAGGTTAGCCCAATTTCCCACCAGTCTCTAGGACAAATTTTGTCAGTCCCCCTTCCTTCTGTTCATCCTTTCTTTTTGACCTGGGCTCTTCTGGCTGTACACACAAGTGTCATTTTATATGGAATTCCTTTGTCAAATGTTGAGATACTTTGTCAGACCCCAAAGCTAGGGTCATTCCAAAACTAGGGATATTTTACTGAAGAAATTTCTTAATAACTGTTATGGAGCAGTCTCTGTTCAGGTGAGGTCAGCCTATACCCATCACAGGAAGGTATCAATATACACCAGCAGATATTTATAGCCCCAAATAGTTCCCAGTGTTCCCCAGGCCCATTTCCTCGAGCCCAAATCCCTTGTGGGTGGTGGAGGTGGGTGGGGAGGTCTTCCTTCCCCGTTTAGGGATTGTCTGAGCCCAGGAGGCTCATCTGAAATTGCTCCTTTTAATCAGGCTTTGCAAATATGAAACATAATAGCTGGGTCTGAGAAACTCATCAGTTTCTGTGGCTGCTAGGTGTGGAGTTTGGTGGAGATCTCTACCTAGTTGCCTTCCAGACATACAACAGCATCCACCATCCTTGCCTATCCTGTGTGCCCAATTCTTGTTCTTCCAGTTGATCTTGCCCACGGTGTGTTTCAGGCAGTCTAGTAAGCAGAGCTCTGTTAGAGCTACCAAGACTTGGCGGGGTCCCACTGGTTCTGGGTTCACTTTCTGTGTGGCCAAGGCAGCCATTCTGTTGCCTTTACCTTCTGGGGACTTCTGTTTTTGGTGTCCTCCACAGTGGACAATGGCTACCCTCATGGGTAAACAGATCGTTTCTAATAGGGCTCAGATTTCTTTTCTTGGTAAAGCAGTCCTCTTTCCCTATATAGAGTCCCATCGACATGGGCCATGGTGAAAGCATATCCGTGTATAATATATGGTGATAACCTTGTCTCTCCCCCAGCGGAGTGTTTGATTCAAAGCTAAAAGCTCAGCTCATTGAGCTGAGATTTCCTGCACAGAGTGTTATCTTGGATCCCCTTTTGGACAAAACAGCTCTCATCTGAACAATACCTCATCTGGTGTTGCCACAGAGATGTCAGTCAGATCAGGCCTGCTAGACTGGAGCATCTCCAAACAGTCATGCAGGGGACCCATGTCGTTGATGTCTTGCAGGGTTGATCATTGGTGACTTGTGGAAATGGATGCAGGCTGATCCAGAAGCAGCTCTTGGTATTGGGTCTTCCAAGCAAGTGTGGGGCTGTCAGGAACAGTTTGTTCCCCAAAGTTCAATTTGTCAGCTTCTTTCACCAGCAGGGTGATGACAGTTATGGCCCTTACACTTGCCAGCCATTCAGCTATGACTGGGTCAAGTATCTTGTGAGACTGGTGGCTCCCACCATCAGGAGGAGCTGCCACCAGTGACATATGCAGCAGGTTGGGGGAAGGTACCAAAGAGCGGAGAGCCTGCAGAAGTCATGAGTCTTATTGGGGGCAGTGATGGTCCTTTCCATATATATCTATTTCTCTAAGAACTGACAGAAACAATGAGACACACAACAAATGCGGGGGGTAGGGGCACGGCCATAAGAGAGACATAATAAAGGTAGACAGCTGGCCACTACACATCCGTACACCTGAGCAGACTGGGAAAGACTGGTAACTTCTCACATGGATCCCGGACATGGAAGCTAAGGTCACGCCCGTCTTCCCTTCTCTGTCCTCACCGGATGGTGCTTCCTAAAGACCAAATTTTCCTCCAAAGATGTTAAGATGATTTTAATTTGGGAGGTAGCAGCGTCAAGTGTCTCCTGAGTGCTCAGCAGTTGTCAGTCAAAGAAAGTTTTCCCAGGACCTGAAATATCTCAGGGTGCATGTCCACTAGGAGTCTCTCAGCCAGTGTACTCTTCCCAGTCCTGGGAGCCCCAAGTGCCCTAAGTGTCAGGGTCCAGTTTCTGGGGCTCCCATAGTGTTGTACGAAACCCACCAGAGATGGCCGCTCAGACACAGTTCACAGCCAGTTGAGAGTATTCCAGCTGTCGGGGACTACATGCAGGTTTTCAGAACCCAAATGTAGAACCGATTGTGCTGAGGTTTTTTTTTTTTTTTTTTTTTTTATTATTATTATTAAAGATTTCTGCCTCCTCCTTGCCACCGTCTCCCATATCCCTCCCCCTCCCCCAACCAAGTCCCCCTCCCTCATCAGCCCGAAGAGTAGTCAGGGTTCCCTGCCCTGTGGGAAGTCCAAGGACCTCCCACCTCCTTCCAGGTCTAGTAAGGTGAGCATCAAAACAGCCTAGGCTTCCACAAAACCAGTACGTGCAGTAGGATCAAAACCCAGTGCCATTGTTCTTGACTTCTCAGCAGCCCTCATTGTCCGCTATGTTCAGCGAGTCCGGTTTTATCCCATGCTTTTTCAGACCCCACTACACAGTCCAGCTGGCCTTGGTGAGTTCCCGATAGATCATCCCCATTGTCTCAGTATGTGGGTGCACCCCTCGTGGTCCTGAGTTCCTTGCTCGTGCTCTCTCTCCTTCTGCTCCTGATTTGGACCTTGGGATTTCAGTCCGGTGCTCCAATGTGGGTCTCTGTCTCTGTCTCCTTTCATCGCCTGATGAAGGTTAATATCCAGGAGGATGCCTATATGTTTTTCTTTGGGTGTGGTGAGGGGGTTTTAAAGGCAAAATCACATCCTGGTATCTTCCTCAATACTGACGTGGGTAAGAGGAAATCTCAGTGTTGTTTGGATTTGCATCCCCATAGTTATTGGGCAGTGAACACTTTAGAGATACTTCTTAACCACTTCTATTCTTTGAGAACACTGTTTAGATCACACACCTATAATTTGAATGAGTGAACGTCTGCTTGCTCGGACTGTATTTTTTTTTTTTTTTTTTTTTTAGTTCTTCCTGGAGATTAATTCTCTGTACAACTGGCAAAGATACTCTCCCTTTCTGTGCACTCCCTCTTCACTGAATTGACAGTTACTCTAGCTGCAAAGAAGCATTTTAGTTTTCTGATGTCCTTCTCATCAACTCTTGGCCTGGGTTCCTAGGTAAATGGTGCCATATTCAGATACTCCATCCCCGCACCTTTATCGTGTAGAATATTATAATGTACTGTATTGCTTGTGTTTTCTTCTAGCAGATTCAGTGTTTCAGGTTTCTTGTTTACGTCTTTGATCCCTGTGGAGTTAGTTTTTGTAAAACGCGATAGATACAGGTTTAATTTTATTCTCTAAGGAACTTTTTAATGTCAGGTTAATCCCAGAAATAGTACTTTTAAAGTCAAATTGTTACCACACCAATAATAGGTTTTATTAACTAGGCAGACTGAAGAGAAAAACTAATAAAGCTGTAGACTAGCTATATTTATTATTTTGCCACTTGATGAGGAAACGAACAATATCAGTAAAGAACCACACTGCTGGGTGTTCACTTGCCTGCTTCGTTTACAGGGAGACACGGTAAGAGGTAGGAAGGAAACTCCCAAAGTAATCAGATACGATCACAATGCAATAGCAGCTTGATCTACAGTATCGCTTTATGTGAGGCTAGAGACAGGAGTTATGGTGCAGTTGCCTCGGGTTCTCAAGATTCAAGGCCTAGTCGGGGAGGCTGGTCTGCAGGGTTTCTGTGAAAAGCGCTGAGAAATGCAGATATCAAGACAAAGCACGAAAGGACTTCTGGTTTGTCCTGCTTTGGAGTGGCAACACATGCTTACCGACTTTAAGGCGTCGCAGTCAGCTTCATGAGACCAGTTCTTGAGACACTGGCTAGTGTTTGTTGTCTCCTAGCCCTGAAGCACTGCGCACCTCTCGGTGAGCTGCTGCGGAGTGCGTCGCCACAGCGTCAAGGCCAACCGCGTCTCTGCCTTCTTGGTCTTGGAAACAAAAATTGCCACAGATTTTAATATAACACTTGTGCCCTATGGTTGATTGTGTTTTTACTCTTTTAGGGTCCCACCATCCAGCTCACAAGTAAATGCACACAGAGACTTATTGTTATGTATAAATGCTCGGCCTTAGCTTGTCTTGTTTCTTGCCAGCTTTTTTTAAAATTATCCCGACTACCTTTTACCTCTGGGCTTTCACCTTTCTCTATTTGCGTCTACCATTCTTTCCTTCTTATTCCGTGTTTGGCTGGGTGGCTGAGTGAGTCACCCCTCTTTTCTCACTCTTTCATCTTTTTTGCCCAGAATTCTCTTTCCTTTTATTCTCTCTGCCTATCACCCCGCCACTCATCTCTTTATCAGATCACTCAGGTGTTTAGACAGCGATACAGCTTCGCAGAGGTAAGGAAATGCAGGATGAAGGAATGTAACACGTCTTTGCATCATTAAACAAATGTTTCACAGCATAAACAAATGCAACACATCTTAAAATAATATTCCACAACAGTGCCAGAGACCTCTAGATTATAAAATCAGCTCCAAAATCGGGAAACATATTGGTTTCTTTTTTTTTCCACCTCTTTTGTGTATTTCAAGTTAGCAAGTTTTTCATCTGCTTCTTGTTGAATAGTTTAGCATTGACTTAAATTGACGTGAAGCTTTGAGCTAGTAAATATAAGAAAACTTCTTTATTCTTAATTCATACAGTGAGTAAAGATAAGAAACAAATTCCTGGCCGAGGATGTAACTCAGACCGTAGAGTGTGTTGGAAACCTGTCTGAGCTCTGTGAGAACCGAGAGAGACTTTAAACTGTGTGATGAAATGTTTCTCATCTATCTGTTTATGTGATTACATTAGTCTTTGTTTATAAGTCCTGAACAATGACTTTTTAAAAGTCTGAATGTCCCTCCCCATTTTCTATGTAAAGAGATGTCTTTTATACCTTGAGACAAATTTCTAGCTATTCTTTTTGTCTTTTGTCTTGTAGGAAAAAAAAAAACCCTCAAATATTTATTAGTTTTAATGTTAAGGGCAGTAAATTATGTGAACTGTAGGCCTATCAGAAACCTCCCACATTTGCCTTGTCATCTTAGAAAAGACATACTATTGTAGCATTAGACATGCCCACAGTTTGAAATTCTGAACATCTGTATTTCTAGGGATGGAGAGAAATCTCGGTAGCCAGGAGCATTTGTTGCTCTTGTGGAGGACCTGGTTTCAGTTCCTAGCACCCACGTTGGGCAGCTCACAAAAGCTTAGCACTGTAGCTCCAGGGAATCAGTGCCTCCGCCCTCAGTGGGTACCTACACTGCGCGTGCGCACACTCACACACACACACAGTGGGCTCCTACACTGTGCGCGCGTGCGCGCGCGCGCACACACACACACACACACAGTGGAAGTACAATAAAGACCGGTTCCTTAAACATAGCAATTTCATCTTATAGAGCCAGCATCTATACTTTTTATTCTGAAAAGAATGCCTGTGGTCAGGTGGTATTTGCATTAGCAGCACAGTTTCTTAGTTAATTGTGCATTTTTCTTACACAGTCTGCGTTTACTATTGAGGCTCACTCTTTAAATGCTCTTGTCACTTCGTTCTCTTGGAATCGTGGACGGCAGTGAAGTGGGATGGGGACAGCCATCTCTGCCTGACTGAAAGTCTTGAGACGGTGTGTGTGACAATATATTCTTGATGGGTACTTCTGCACTGTCATCGTCCTGGCCAGATCACATCCTCACTTGGCACGCCCAGTGCTCTAGCTCTGTGTGACCTAGATAGGAAACATATGGAGCCGCCTGTGTATTTTTAGCATATGGTAAGCTTTCGGCCTAAGGGCAAGATATACGGATGGCTCGAGGAAGCCAAAAGATTATCTTTGTGTGCATGACCTAGAACGAAGGGTTTATATATATATATATATATATATATATATATATATATATATATATATATATATATTTATATCGTAAATTTTCAGTTTCTTTTGGGTTCTCAATTTTTATTGCAGTTGTTTGGTTAACTCTTTAATAGGAAATTCTGTCTGGAAACAAATGTGGCCTGGGCAAGAGTGGGGTTTTGCCCGTCAGCAGATTTTTGCACTGTTCATTGCCAGGCCGAATGAGCCTAAGCTCTGGCGGTGCCCCAGAATTGGCTCCCTGGATAGGACACAGCAGCCCACAAGCATTGCCTGTGACTTGGTGCCCCCCCAGGTTCCCAGCAGTGTTCCCATCGTGATTAAGAGAAAAGAAAATCACATTTTTTGTTCTAGTGTTCCCCAGATTTTCTAGAACTCACTTCCTAAAGTCATTTTATATACTGACCAGTAAATCCAGCACGGAGGCGGGGACCTTGGCCTTCATCAGCTGCTAAGATGTCTGCCCCAGGCGGCTCTCTACATAAGCCAAGTGTGGCACTCACAGCTTCATGGGTACATTTCTAGTGCAGGAAACAAATGTTTCCTTCACAATTTTAAATGTGTGTGACAGTGGGGACCTAACTCAGCACTGCCTTGGGTTTGATCCCAACAGAAAGAAGGGAGGTGGAGTATGGAGAGAGAGAGGAGACAGAAAGAAGTCAGTTCCCCTTTGCCAGGGCCGGAGAGGCGATGCGTTCCTGTGACTAAAGTTCACTGTGTGTCGATTCTTGGTTATCAGGAACTTTTGGTGTTGGCATTTCAGTCCCACACAGTTGCAGGCAGTCCAGAACCTTATATTGTCCCCAAACTCACCACAGTGGCCAGTATAGACCCAGTGCTCATAACAGCAGCAGCCAGCATTTCTTTGTCTTTTTAGAGACTTAACGCACATGGAGGTTATATACTAGTCAGCTGTGGTGGTTTAAATGAAAGTGGCGTCTATGGGCTCTGGGGAGTGGCACTATTGGGAGATGTGACATTGTTGTTACATTGTTGGAGGAAGTGTGTCACTGGAGATGGGCTTTGGGGTTTCAGAAGCCCAAGCCAGGCCCAGTGTCTCTCTCTCTCTTCCTGCTGCCTGCTGATGCAGATATAGAACACTTGGCTGCTTCCCCAGCACCATGTGTGCCTGTGTGCCATCGTGCGTCCTGCTGGAAAGATAATGAGCTAAACTTCTGAACCTGTAAGGCAGCCCCAATTACATGTATTCCTCTTATGAGTTGCTGTGGTCATGGTGTCTCTTCAGAGCAATAGAAACCCTAAGACGTCAGCCCTCAGAGCAAAGGAACCACATTACCCAGCACTTATACCTTAGTACTTATCCAGGGTAAAAACATTTCCACATGAAAGTGTCAGTGTTTATAACAGCATCATTCATGATGCTCCAAAGTAGAACCAGCCCCCAAACACATAAATTTATGAAACAATGTATCAGGTCATGTGAAGGATGGGGTTGTATACCATTTATGAAATGTCAGCATGGTGTGCTAGGTCTTCATCAGAGATTACACACTGTGTGATCCCGTTTGAATGACATTCAAGACAAGAGCAACTTTATTAAGAGAGTAGTGGGTATAGAGAAATGAGCAGGAAGACACTGTCACTGACTATGACATTCCTGTTTGGAGCGATACAGTTTTCTAACATTGGTGTAAATGCTATAGGTCCGTAAGCACGCTATGTAATAAATTATGTCGCAATAAAACTGTTCCGTTTGAAGAAAGCAAAGAATACTTCAGATTTCCTCAAGTAGCAGAGAAAGTCCAGTAATCAGCAGCAGGTGCCGAGTGGGGCGACCCATGCTGATAACCACCGAGAACAGAGCTAATGTAAGTCTTATCAGGTTTCCCTAGGAAACTTAAAACAGATAACCCTTGGTGCAGTGCTTCCCAGTCTTCCTGACGCCGCGACCCTTTAGTACAGCTCCTCACATGCTGGCCCCAAGCATAAAGGTGTTTTCGTTGCTCCTCCGTAGCTGTAATCTGCTACCCTAATGAATTATAAATATCTACATTTTCTGGTGGCCTTTAGGCAACCCTTGTGAAAGGGTCTTTCAACCTGCAAAGGTGTCGTGACCGACAAGTTGAAATCGCCGCCTTAGCAGACCATACGTGGAATCCAGAGCCGCTCTCAGTATCAGGGACTCAGCGCTGAACAAGCTGAGTGCGTCTTTCCCTCCTGCCGACAAACCTGTTCTGAGGGTGTGCTGTCTCGCTGAGCGGTGCCCTGACACCAGAGCTGAGGGACTTCCCTGTCCTCAGCACTTAGAGGGCAGTCCCATGACATCTCCATGTCCTGTAGCTTGCCGCGCTGTGGTCTCCTCCTCTCACTATGCTGGCTCTCTTCTCTCCCAGCGTTAACTCCATAGCTTACAGGGGAATTGCCTTTCAGATGAATAAGTCATTGAATAAATGGGCAAACCAGAAGGCAACATTTGTAAATGTCATTTTCCTGGGCTCGTGTTCCACTGTATTTTCAAGAATGGAAAGCAACCACACCATAACTAGTACAGCAGAAACCGCAGTTCCCAGAGATGAAGGGAACATTTTGTGAATGAACTTTATTCCTTTCTCATGTGCCCTGCCAAAGCTGGCAATCACTGATAAATACTATAACAGTGGTTGGTTGGTTTTCCTTTAAGTCACTTTAATTCTAATTTCAGCTCTCACTAAACAATTTTTGTAAAATGTCCCCATGCGGTCATGTTTTGTTCTTTTTTATTTTTTTAAAACCATCTTTTCTCATTTTACATGTCAAATCTGTTTCCCACTTCCTCCCCCCTCCCTGCTCTCTCCACCTTCCCTCCCCTACCCCCTACCCCCATCCACTCCTCAGAGAGGGTAAGGCTTGATCTAGCTCATTGCTTTGAGGCAGGATCAAGGCCTTCCCCCACTATATCTGGGTTAAGCAAGGTATCCCTCCAGAGAGAATGGGTTCTAGAAAGCATTAGGGATAAATCCTGGTCTCACTGTCAGCGACCCCACAGTCTGCCCCATATTCAGAGGGGCTAGTTTGTTCCTATGCTGGTTCCCTCACTGTCAGGCCAGAGCTGGTGAGCTCCCCTTCGCTCAGGGCAGCTGTGTCAGTGGGTGTCCCCACCATGGCCTTGACCTCTTTGCTCGTATTCTCACTCCTCCCACTCTTCGCCTGGACTCTGGGAGCTCTGCCAGTGCTCCGCCGTGGTTCTCTGCATCTGCTTCCATCAGTTGCTGGATGAAGGTTCTATGGTGACATCTGAGATAGTCATCTGACTACAGGGCAAGGCCAGTTCAGGCACCCTCTCCACTCTTGCTTAGGGTCTTAGCTGGGGTCATCCTTGTGGATTCCTGGGAATTTCTTTAGTGCCAGGTTTCTTGCCCTCCCCCCAATGGCTCCCTCAATCAAGATAACTCTTTCCTTGTTCTCTGTCTCTGTCCTTCCTCCATCTCAACCATCCCGTTCCCTCTAGTTCTCCTCCTTCCTCCCATTTTCCCCTCTTCCCTTCCCATCTTCCCTTCTTCCCCCCCCCCAACACTTCCAGTTTTCTCAGGAGGTCTCGTCTATTTTATTTTCCCAAGGGGATCTGTGTATGTTTTTCTTAGGGTTCTCCTTGTCACTAAGCATCTCTTGGTTTGTGGACTATAGACTGCTTATCCTTTGCTTTACAACTAGGATTCGCCTAGGAGTGGGTACATACCATGTTCATCCTTCTGGGTCTGGGTTACCTTACTCAGGATGTTTTTTTTTTTTTTTTTCTAGTTCCATCCATTCACATGCAAATTTCAAGACATTGTTTTTTTTGTTTTTTTTTTACTGCTGAGTAGTACTCCATTGTGTAAATGTACCACGTTTTCTTTATCCATTCTTCAGTTGAGGGGCATCTAGATTGTTTCCAGGTTCTGGCTATTACAAATAATGCCGCTATAAGCTTAGTTGAACAAATGTCCTTATAGTATGGTTGAGCATCCTTTGGGTATATGCTCAAGAGTAGTATTGCTGAGTCCTGAGGTAGCTTGATTCCCAGTTTTCGAAGAAACCACCATACTGATTTCCAGAGTGGCTGTACAAATCTGCATTCCCACCAGCAGTGGAGGAGTGTTCCCCTGACTCCACACCCTCTACCACATAAACTATTATGGTGTTTTTGATCTTAGCTGTTCTGACAGGTGTAAGATGGTATCTCAGAGTTGTTTTGATTTGCGTTTCCCTGATGTTAAACATTTTCTTAAGTGTCTTTCAGCCATTTGATATTCTTCTGTTGAGAATTCTCTGTTTAGATCTGTACTCCTTTTTTAATTGGATTATTTTATATTTTGTTGTCTCATTTCTTGAGTTCTTTATATATTTTGGAGATCAGTCCTCTGATGTGGGTTGGTGAAGATCTTTTCCCATTCAGTAGGCTTTACAGAAGCGTCTCAGTTTCAGAAGGTCCCATTTGTTTATTGTTGCTCTCAGTGTCTGTGCTACTGGGGTTATATTTAGGAAGTGGTCTCCTGTGCCCATGCATTGAAGGCTACTTCCCATTTCCCCTTCTGTCAGGTTCAGTGTGGTCAGATTTATGTTGAGGTCTTTGATCCATCTGGACTTAAGTTTTGTGCATGGAGATAGGTATGGATGTATTTGTATTCTTCTACATGTTGATATCCAGTTATGCCGGCACCATTTGTTGAAGATACTTTCTTTTTCCCATTGAATAATTTTAGCGTTTTTGTCAAAAATCAGGTGTTCATAGGTGTGTGGATTAATATCTGGGTCTTTGATTTGATTCCATTGGTCAACCTGTCTGTTTCTGTGCCAATACCAAGGTATTTTTATTACTGAAGCTCTATAATAGAGCTTGATGTCAGGGATGATTTTTGCCTCCAGAAGTTTCTTATACAGGATTGTTTAGGCTGTCCTGGGTTTTTTGTTTTTCCATATGAAGTTGAGTATTGTTCTTTCAAGGTCTGTGAAGAATTGTGTTGGGATTTTAATGGGGGACTACATTGATTCTATAGATTGCTTTTGGTAGGATTGCTATTTTTGTTATGTTGAACCTACCTATAAGAGCATGGGAGATCTTTCCATTTTCTGGTATCTTCTTTAGTTCCTTTCTTCAAAGACTTAAAGTTCTTTGTGAATAGGTCTTTCACTTCTTTGGTTAGTGTTACCCCAAGATATTTTATGTTATTTGTGGCTATTGTGAAAGGTGATGTTTTCTCTGATTTCTTTCTGAGATTCCATTAGAGCCCATTTCATCCCTCCTGTCCTAACTGCACATGGTGCCAGGAGGACATGCTCTTGACCACATAGGTCCTGGCCATTGCTAAGGCCTCCCGACTGACCTGCTCTTGACCACATAGGTCCTGGCCTTTGCTAAGGCCTCCTGACTGACCTGCTCTTGACCACATAGGTCCCTGACCATTGCTGATGACTCCCGACTGACCTGCTCTTGACTGCATAGGTCCCGGCCATTGCTAATGACTCCCGACTGACCTGCTCTTGACCGCATAGGTCCCTGGCCATTGCTAATGACTCCCAACTGACCTGCTCTTGACCGCATAGGTCCTGGCCATTGCTAAGGCCTCCTGAATGACCTGCTCTTGACCGCATAGGTCCTAGCCTTTGCTAATGACTCCCGACTGATTTGCTTTAGTGTAAACTTTTTTTCTCTCTCCTCTTCTCTGTTTCCCTTTCTCTTTCTCTTCCTCTCTTTGTCCTTATCCATGCCTCTCTTTTCCCTTGCCTTGTGCATAATAGACCCCCATTTTATACAATTTTAAAAAGCAGCCATAAAGTTCCCAAAGAGTGTAAAAGTTATTGAGTTGTCAAAGTTCTACATTGAGTTGAGAATCAAAATTTATTTATGTGGTTTAAGCAGCCTGTTTTTTGTTTTTTTTTTTTTTTCTTTTTTTTTTTTTCTGGTACTGGTTTTACTTTTCTGAACAACATAGACAATGAAAAGATGATCTCAGCTTGGTGCCATGCAGCAGCAATTCGGTCTTACGTATTTTTCAAAATTTATGTTAGACCTTTCCCACAATCCTTAAATATTTAATAGCTATGTTTCTACTTTTCAAGTAGAGATCAATATCATGTAAAATGTGCTCTGCTTGCATTCACACACGCGCATGCGCGCGCGCGCGCGCGCGCGCGCGCACACACACACACACACACACACACACAATGAACTTACATACCTCAGGCCTCCACACCGACTTGCTGGTGTACACCATCAGTCTCCTCCTGGACAAGTATGTCCTCGTTCTGCCTCCAATATTGCCTGTCTGTTGCCATCACAGTCAGAGTTCTGGAAGATGTCTGCCTCAGTTTTTGACCACCAGACAGATTGCTAGTTTGGCCTTGCTTACACTTCCGAAATATGACAACCCTCCAGATTGAATTCGGTGATCACATCTTTGTTGCCACAGAGACAGAACTGCTTGCTTGGAAAGACTCTGCTGTGCATAACGCTTTTCTGCCACCACTTCTCACACCCTTGTGCCCACCCCTGCTCCTCACCCCTGCTCCTCACCCCTGTTCCTCACCGCTGTGCCCACCCCTGCTCCTCACCCCTGCTCCTCACCCCTGTGCCCACCCCTGCTCCTCACCGCTGTGCCCACCCCTACTCCCTCCCCTTTCTTGCCCCTTGGTTGCTAATAATGATTGCTCTTAGAGCCTTTACATATTTCATCAGGACATAAAGGACCTGATGAGTATTTGTTGGATGGCTGACTATTTTCTATACTGACAGTTTCTCAAGGGTTTTCAACTGTAAGTGGGCACAGCCCCCTTCGTCAAGTCTCTTGACTGTCTCGTGATCTGCCTACACTAGTAAAGTGGGTCTTCTCACTATGCGATGTTTATGCACGCGAGGTTCTGTTAATTGTAAGTTCTTTGTGTACTGCGTGTAGCCGCAGAAGCCATTCTAGAGTGCACATTGCTCCTACAATTTTTCCGGCTGACTGCAGTAGTCCTGTAGCCTGGCTGTCAGTTCTTGGGGGAAGATCTTACTAAGGGCCATCTTTTAATTGTAAATGTATTTTGAAATGTGTACTCTGAAGTTGAGAGAAAGAGTTAGCTTGTGAAATTGTGAGGACAGTCTGAAGGGTTGATCAGGGTGTGCATTTCTGCGTACACAGGTTAAAGTGCAGAGCCAGGGTTTACACTTTCAGACCATGGCTCAGGAGTGTTCTGAATGGAAATCAGTGACGATAAATGCTAACTCTGTAAACACTGTAAATGTTTAAGCTTAGTAAATCTTATTTATACCAAAACACACCTATGTTTTCTTGTCCCTAGGCAGTTATTTGGCATAAGAGTAGAGTGCCGGATCACAGGACGGCTCTCATGTCGGTTCTGGGGACTGCTGTGATGGCCAACTTTGACGCTGTTCAGCACCACTGTGAAGAATCCCAGGTACGCAACCAAAAGAACCTTCTGTAATTCTCACCCCCAGTCAGGTTGCTGTGGTTTCCTTCTAGGATGGTTGCAAGACAAACAACAAAATGCGACGCCCACCTCCCCAGCCCTGGTTCCCTTTTTATTTACATTGGTTTTTTGAAAATTTATTTTCAATGTAGAATCTTCTCTTTACAGTACAGAGTAAAGAATAGATCTTGCTTCTCCTTTATTTCCTTCTTGTCCTGAATACACACTCAGTGTGCCTTCTGTTGGTCTTCAGCTCTGAGGACTGCTGGATGATGCTCCGTGTGTGTGCACACACAAGTGTATACGTGTGCATGCGTGTGTGTGTGTGGGGGGTGTTGTTCTGGGCATGGGCTCTGGTGGAGGAGGGGCCTTCCATGGGAGGTATGGGCCAGGATATAGTGAAGATGAGAGGAGGGACCATTAGGGCTAGGTTGGGTGGGCACTGGAAGAGTGTTGGTGCTCCATGGGTGGGAGCTTACCTGGGATCTGGGTGCCAGGGTTGTCTCTGGTGGATGAAGGTTGCTTGCCCCTTCTTACTCTCTGTTCCCCTATCTTCCCTCTCCTTCCCCCATGTGTAAGTTTCATAAAGATCATTTATGTTTCGTTTGTGTGCCAAGGACTTAATGTGGATGCTTTTCAATTTAAAGACATGTTTCTTTCTTAGCTATGGGGTTTATACTTCTACCATTATGAATTTCTCTTCAGGTCTTTGTCTTTCTGTCTCTCAGCTCATTATTTTTAGGCCCTCCTCTTCCTTTTCGCGGTGTTCCCCTCTTTCTGTGTGTTCTAGTAGACCCCACTGTATCTGCAAACTCCTGATTATTGTACTCAGAAAGATAAGTTCAGTTGCCAAGAGTATCTTATTTAAATGTTGTTTTATACCTGCCTGGTTTTTGTGGATTCAAAAGCTTGAATCGTCCTAAAGATAAGTGTATTGTTTTGTTTTGTTCTGTTGTTTTTGGAGACAGGGTTTCTCTGTATAGCTTTGGAGCCTGTGCTGGAACTAGCTCTGTAGACCAGGCTGGTCTCGAACTCACAGAGATCCGCCTGCCTCTGCCTTCCGAGTGCTGGGATTAGTGGCATGCCTTGCACTACCGTCACCCAGCTAAGTTTTTGTTTTAACGTACTATGCCCTTAAACAATATGTATTTCATAGGACATGAGTGTTATTTTGCTTAGAATGTCTTGTTGCTCTCAATCTCTGGTTCTCACTCCCTGTCTTCCTCTTTGTTCTGAACTTCTGGTTCTCTTTGTCTTTTTGCTGTGTGAGAGAAATTCAGCTGGGGATGTGTGTTTATGGCCGCTCTTGATTGTCAGGTTCCCTTTGGGTAATCCTTACATGTCTGTCTGTCTATCATCTATCTGTCCATCATCCCTCCATCCATCCATCCATCCATCTCCATCTGTTCCTCCTGCCTCCTCCTTTTCTTTTTTAAATTTCAAGCACAAAGTTAAATTAATTGTGATTGATTTCGATACATTGTTACTATTTAATTTCTTTGAACAAGGGATGTCTCTAGTGTTATGTTATTTACGTGGCTGAATTGGGACTCTCAGGGTGAATCTCAGTTGCCCTGGGTTCCCTTCTAGTTTCCTGGGACTTGGTTGTCTGTTGTTTGGTCATGCTCTAGAGACGCCAGACATCTTGATATGATCACATGCAGACTAATAGTGTTGGCATCACATGGAAGTTTGTTATAAATGGGTTTCACGCCAACCGAGGCAGATCTGTTTTTCCAAAGTCTTTGGGTGCCACACTCAAGTGTGGAAAGTAGTTACGTAGACCTTCATTAGCTGTGATTGGATGTGTCACTGGGAGTTTACTCTGTTTTGAGACATTGCCAGATCTGTGTTTACTATTTTTGTTTTGATTTTTTTCATTTGATTTTTAGTGTTTGTTTGTTTGTTTGTTTTGATGTTTTCCCTTGGTTTGGGAGACAGATATACAGAAAGATTCCTGGTAATTTTTCATAGATGACAGGAATTTTGTTTATATTCACATGGTTATTTTTGCATAGAAGAATGTTTAATACATGTGTTTATAATGTTCTGATTCAAGTACTAGAGAATTGATGTGGGATTCCCCTCTGTGTGTTGTGAATATGTTTTATTACCAATGATGAATAAAGAAGCTGCTTTGGCCTGTGGCAGGACAGAATATAGCTAGGCGGGGAAAACTCAACTGAATGCAGGGAGAAAGAAGGCAGAGTCAGACAGATGCCAGGTAGCCACCCAAGAAGCAAAGTGTGAGGTAACAAACCATGAGCCCTGTGGTACAATATAAAACCACAAAAATGGGTTAATTTAAGATTTAAGAGCTAGCTTGGAATATGTTTGAGTGTTGGCCAAACAGTGTCGTAATTAATTATTGTTGTAAATAATATATCTTTTGTGTGGTTATTCGGGTCTGGGTGGCTTGGAAACGAAGGTGCAGAGCATTTACAGAGCATGTCTGCTCGTTGTGGAACGTCTCTAAGTGACCCACGGTGAGATCGCTCTCCTGTGTCTGTCCCTGAAGCCTCCGTCACCGTGGCACCACACTCAGCCTTGTGTACTCAAAGACATGTTCAGTATTGGAATCTCCTTGGGTGTTTTCTCATCCTTGGTAAACAAAAAAAAAATCATAATTTTTGTTTCCCCACCCACTACCAACTATCACCTCTTACTTGGTTCTGCTCCCCACTACTTATCTTTGAGTGTAAAATTCGCCCTACCATGTTTCCCTTCATTGGACTGGATTGGCAGATGTGGTGGCATTGGGAACCTTGGACACAGAGTGTTTGTATATCTCTTCCTCTTATATATCAAGGGTCTTTTTGTGTGTTTGGTCCTGGGAAGAATCTTCCTTATAGGTCATGGTGCCACCTGAGCTCCTGCCTTCATAGCTCTTGTGAGATGCTTTCCGGTGTCAGTCGTTGGAGCTCCTTAGGTTGTCCTTCTTGACATCTGTCTTCTCTCTGACATTTTTAGCTCTGCTCCAAGCCGAGTGAATGTCTCACTACCACCTCAGACTATGTATTTTTTTCAGTACTTGGAATTTATCTTCAATTTCTTCTAAACTTCGTTGATAGCTGTCTATGTTTGCTAACTTTCTGACTTAATTGATGCTAATTTTTTATTTAAATTCCATGCTCTAATATGTAATTCTGGAGCCATTTCCACAGTGTTCTATCATTTCTATTTTCTGAGAAAAAAAAAAAGAATTTTATTCTCTGTTATTTTATGACTTGAAACCTTAAGTTTATTTCTGCTGTTACAGTTCCTTCCTGCAGCGCACCGCCTACCTCTTCCCCAGTCTCCTCTGAAGCCAGGTGCTGTATTAGTAGTTCAGGCCTGCAGGCTCCAGCTTGGCCAAACCTTGTCCTGGTGTTAGTGTTGACTCTGTTCTTCCCTGTGACCCTGGCAAGTGACTGCAGACAGTGGTCACAATATGTAAGTCATTTTGTTTTCTTCCAGGGAGGTGTTATGTGAGCTTCCTGATCCAAATGGAAATTCTGATTTCAGTCCTCTGCTAGATTTTCATTTCCAAATGAGGCATCCTATTTCCGATCCTAACACACATAGGGCTTGTTCCTTCGCCCCCACATCCCATTTTGTAGTCTGTACACAAAACTTGACCTGTCTGCCATTGATGATGTTAGTTCTTTTGAAATTACTTTAAATGTTGGTTTTTATCGCCCCTCTGTAGTTTGCACTTAGGAGAGGAAATTTCCACACGAACTTGTTTGCTGCCTTGAACAGAGTGTTTCAGTGACCACATGAGGAATGTATGCTATTTAGCTATGTGTGATGACCACATGAGGAGTGTATACTATTTAGCTGTGTGTGATGTTATGAAGCGCTACTGGAAAAAAGATGAGGGTTAGCAGATCAGTCAGGCTTACGTTATTATACTCAAGGTGAAGAACAGGTTTGTCTGACATACTGTGGACTCTCTAGAATGGTAAAGAATACAGAAGCTGCTAGTTGGACAGCGGGGTAAACATGAGATAACATACCATATAACGTTTTAGTGTGGTGAATTCATATTTGTGACAGCTACTTGATGCAAGAAATAACTACAACATTGTTGTCTTGGTATCAGTAATGGGTGCTTCTCAAGCCAGAGATGAGAATGCAATTACTCAGGGAAATTAACTGTAGAGCAAAGGGGGTCTAAACGTGGAACTTCGGGGGACCATAATCATCCTTACCACAGCAGACCAGACTAAGTGAAGTGTCCCAGAGGAGGCAGCTCGACATCAGTTGATTTGGTAGATTTTTTTTCTTAAATTAGCAGTCATAGATATCAGGCCTGCAGAGTCAAAACCAAGTGTACAACAAGCTTGCCTTAGTAATTGAGAGAAGCCGGTTTATTTGGGTGATTGTTGTTATTTGAGGCAGGGTCTCACTACATAGCCCCATCTGGCCTGGAAATTATTATGTTGCTGTATAGATCAGGTGGGCCTCAAAACTTTGCCTTCGGAGTGCTGGATTAAAGGTGTGCCACACGGCGCCAGGCGGGAGATGCTAGTTTGTCCACGAGGCTGGAGAAGAGGAGAGAAGTCCATGTGAGGAGCAGCTGAGGGATGGATTCCTGCTTTCCTTTATGGGTGGAGGTGCAGTCTCATACGTCTGTCAGGCTCTGGCTTTTCGGGAACTGATCTGGTTTTTTTTTTTTTGTTGTTCTTTTCCTAGGAACTAGTCTGTTGTTTAATCTGTATAGCATTGCACGCACCATGGCTTTGTTAGTTTTCCAGATTATCTTCCTTTTTCAAGCCCAGCGTCTAGCAGTGACAGTGCTTACACACTGGCAACCAGAGCAGCGAGGAAGGAAGCCACCAGCTTTGTATGACGCTTCATTTTCTTTATTCTTTTCCTATTTAGGGCATGGGACGGGGACCCTCTCCTCTCCTCTCCTCATCCTTGTCTTGTCTTAATCCGCATACTCAGTAAGTCCTTCAGAGGCTAAGCAGACTCTCCTGGTGCCCAGCGAGAGCTTTAAGAAGAGGCTCGTGTTACCTGGTAAATTATACACCCATTTATAAATGCTGTGGAGTTTTACAGTTAATTAAGTGGTATCATCTTGTAGTGGATTATCCAGATTTATTAATTTATTTTTTCAAACTGGTCCACACTGGCCCTGTGACAGTAATGCACTTAGCGTTCTAAAATTGGTGCCGCATCTCCTTAAGCGCTTACTTGCAAGTGCAGGGTAGCCATGGACATAGGTGACAGCCTACAGGCTGTGTTGGTAAGGGGCGCCATGGTTACTGCCTGGCTATAAATAGCACCTTCCTCCCATGTTTGCTTTCCTTAGCCTCAGCTGAATTAGAGTTGCTCATTGGGTTGAATTTTTTCAGATAAGGCTACATGCCAGAATATACGTATGTGTATCCACGTGTGTGCACATGTACACACGTGTACACACCATGAATGTAAAGGGGAGGAATGGGACAGTGAATGGAATTCTTAGCAGTTTTCTGTGCCATGTTGATTATCTCGAGTTAGAAGCAGGGCCGTTCTCTGCCTTCTATTCCTTAAGTCATGCTTTTTTTCTGGTCAGTTTTCCTAGTGCCCTTCAGTGTAGCTGAATTGTTTTTACTCTTTGGGAGTCTGCTGCGACCCAGCTTCCAAATAAACACGCAGAGATTTATTCCTGTTTATGAATGCCTGCCTTCACTTGGATTCTTTCTAGCCAGCTTTTCTAACTTATATTGTCCTGTTTCTCTTTAACTTCATTTTGCTTCTGAACTGTTAGCTTTCTTATTCTGTGTGTCTTTCCTTTTTACTCCATGACTGGCCGTGAGCGGGGTGACTGGCCCCGATGGCCTCCTCTTCTTCTTGCCTTGAGCCTAGGCTTCTCCTCCTATTTATTTTCTCTGCCTGGCAGCCCCGCCTGTTTCTCTCTTCTGCCTAGCTATTGACCGTTCAGCTCTTTATTAAACCAATTGGGTGTTTTAGACAGGCACAGCTTCACAGAGTTAAACAAATGCAGCCTAAAAGAATGCAACTCATCATTAAACAAATGTTCCACAGTGAAAAGGAATGTAACATGTCTTAAACTAATATTCCACATCACTTTAGATTTTTCCTTCTCTTGATATATTTGTAGGCTACATAAAGGTATAGTATATAAATCATCACAAAAGTTTTCATAGAAGTTCTGTAAGCAATCGTGAAGATGACATACAGTGCATAGCCAGCATTTAGCCCTAAAGGAATTAACTCAATGTAAAAGGTCTTTCCCTTAAACACATCAGTGAAAACCCAGTGCAGTTAGCTTTCTGTGTGTTCAGAACAAACAGCTGCATTTTGTGGGAATAATAGTTGAAGAGAAAAAGACAAACAGCCAGTAAAGGGGGGGTGGGTGTCACTGTATGAGGAAGGAAACTTTAAAACAAGGTAAGGGTGTTCATTCTGTGACAGTTAAAATTCTGAAACCAGGTCCATTCATAAGTTCTTTTACAACTGAGTCACAAAGTGCGCTGGTGCAGTGCTCCAGTGTTTACTCAACACTGACTCTCGAGTCATGAGATGAAGGAGTTAGAGCGGGGAGCATTCACTGGTGCAGTGCTCCAGTGTTTACTCAGCACTGACTCTCGAGTCATGAGATGAAGGAGTTAGAGCGGGGAGCACTCACTGGTGCAGTGCTCCAGTGTTTACTCAGCACTGACTCTCGAGTCATGAGATGAAGGAGTTAGAGCAGGGAGCACTCACTGGTGCAGTGCTCCAGTGTTTACTCAGCACTGACTCTCGAGTCATGAGATGAAGGAGTTAGAGCAGGGAGCACTCACTGGTGTAGTGCTCCAGTGTTTACTCAACACTGACTCTCGAGTTACGTCTATCAGCATGCGTGTGACCTGAAGTCACAAAGCTCACATGTTATTCTGTATGCCTTCTCATGTTGTACATGATCAGACCTCTGGAACATTATTGCTGACACTGCATCTTCTGGACTTGTGTATCACATTGTAGATTTACCTAAGTGGATTCTTCCCAAAACTTGATGCAGACCACATTTCCACAAGTCTTTCAAGCCCGGAGAGAAGTTTTATCTTCATTAACAGTCGACCAGTACATCAGAAAGAGATACTGAAGGTAATCATTTTTAGAAAGAAAAATATTCCTTGCATCAGAAATCTAATATCTTTTCATTAATTTTTTTTCCTTTTTCTAAATTTTATTTTTGTGTGTATGATATCTGCCCTGCATGTATGTCCCTACCATGTGCCTGGTGCTTACGGAGGCCAGAAGAGGGCATCAGATCCTCTGGCACTGGACTTACAGTTGGTTCTGAGCAACCACATGGGTGCTGAGAATGAACCTGGGTCCTCTGAAAGAGCAGCCGGTGCTCTTAACCACTGAACCATCTTTCTAGCCCCAGAAATTAAAAACCTTAACTCTGTCGTTTGTCAGATTGTTAGAGACCACTTCTAAGAACCTGATTTAAATAAGGAAAAGAAAAACAAACAAAATCCCTTTCATGGAGCTGGTATTTTACTGAGGTTTCATTTACTTTCCACAGACTAACAGTAATACATTATCACCCCCATTCTGAGTGAGGAGGCGAGTGGTAGGTGGTTTGAGGATATTTGTTCACGCACTACTTTGCTCATGCACTTGAAACAGGATCTGGGCAGTAGGCCCCGTTGGCTCTGAGCGCTGCATGGTAGATGCACCTCCATGCCTATCAAATGACATCCCAAAAGGAAGTAACCAGAAAGTAGCCGGGGTGATTTGTACCAAGGCCTTACATCTCCATGGCACTGTGCTTGGTGAGGCCAAGGGCACAGAGTGTGTATGATTTAGGACAGCCTGTGCTCCATGCAGGGCCGGGGCCTCATGGCATGGCCCTCCTCAGGCCAGCGATCACAGCTGCTTGCTTTCTCAATGCAGTGTATGCTTCAGGAGCATTTAAAGTTGGTTGTTGCATTTCTTCTTTTCTCTTTCATGCATCGCATATGTTTCTAGCTAATCCGGCGTTATTATAATCTGAAGTGCCTGAAGGAGTCTACTCGGTCGTATCCCATTTTCTTTCTGAAAATTGATGTTCCTTCAGCTGAACTGGATGTAAATCTCACACCAGATAAAAGTCAAGTATTATTACAGAATAAGGTAACCTTTTTCAAATAAAGTTTTGTATGTATTTATGCCGTTTATAAACTTATGCAGTTGTAACTGCTCCCGTGTTAAAAAAGACTTCCTTTTTTATATCTTTGCTATTATTTTGGATATTGTCCTTTTTTTACCCCAGTGTTGCCCCTATCTTTGTTCATTTGTATTTTGTAGGAAGCTGTTTTAAATGCTCTTGAAAATCTGATGGTGACCTGTTACGGACCGCTACCCAGTACAGAGTCTTGTGGAAATAACAAAGTAGCTGTTTCCACAGCCAACATGGCTGCTCGTGAGACAGCAGAAACAGATGTGCCCGTGAATAAAATGGAGTCACCGGGAAATAATTACCCAAATGCTGACCCTTCGGCTGTCCACTTCCAAAATGATGAATCTAGAAAAGACACTGGTAATTATTTAAATCAACAGATAAATGTAAACGACCACTGTGATGGTCATTTTCGCAGTGAAGAGCCTCATGTTAATAAGGACACTGGAAGTCCTTTTCAAAGTGTCTCCGTGGATAGGTCCTCCTCAGAGGCTGTCCAGAGTAAAGACAGCAAGACTAACTCCGCAGGTTCCGGTGAACATATCCAAGGAGAAAATGGCAGGAACCGGACAGAAGAACGTGGCGGAGGTGGGGGAGAAGCGTTCCTCGAAAAATCTCTGGCAGTCTGTGCCGATGACTGGAGCAAGGGAAATGTGTTGAATGCGGTGGGAGAGAATATTGAACCTGTGAGAATTCTAGTGCCACAGAAAAGTCTGGAGCGTAAAGTGAGCGATGATAGTTACCCAGCCCCTGAACCGAAGAATCTCAGTGATGGCCCTCGTAGCAAGACATCCAATGTAATAGATAACAGATCCGGACAGCTTACAGCCTATGACTTAATCAGCAACCGAGCAGTCAAGAAGCCCATGGCAGCAAGGGCCCTGTTTATTCAAGATCGTCGCGCTCAGTTCCTCGCAGAAAATCCCAAGACTTCTTTGGAGGATGCAGCGGCACAAATTGAAGCACTGTGGGAGACTCTGAGTGAAGAGGAAAAACTGAGGTAAGTTTCCAGAGAGTCGTGTGTCCTGGGTGCTCCACTGTTTCCATTCTAAACTCCACATTTAGGAAAGACAATGAAAATGCTTCTAGGCTTCACTGAGTATCTTTCTTGGTATCATTTTTAATTGTTATTTTAGAGAATAGGGTGTATTATTTGTAATTTTTGTCTTGAAAACATTTGTTGTGTCTACTGCTTCCCTGTTTACTGTGTGCTATAGCTTCTTCAGTTTCTGTTGGACTCTCTGCTTTCTTTATTTCTTTTTTTATTTATGTTAAAGAACTCTGGAGTGGGTTTTATTTAAGCTTTTGCATTAGAATGGTTTGTAAATATCTTGTCTGTTCCTTTCTTTTATATTGGTCTCTGAAGTGAGACGCAGTACAGAGGGCGGTGCGTTGGTGTGGTTAGTGCATTACTGCCTATGTTCAGTGTAGCTTGTGGCATCTAATCTTACCTGTTGGCAATTCATAAATTATAGTGGGTGTTTTGGGGGTATAAATAAGTAATTTTGATCTGCTTAAAGTATTATTTGCACCCTCAGGTGTAAGTATATGTCCCCAAACAATCTAATGGCTCACACTTGCGGGAACTTTTTCCCTTGGGAGATGCAAACAAACGTGTCCCCTTTTTTATAAGGCCCCAAACACAAACCAAAGTATAGTTCCACCAAAGTTCAGCTTGGGGGAGCAGTATGTTTATTAGACTTAATTACAGAGCATGGATGAGGGCTTACTTAGAGGAGGATCAGTGACCCCAATTAGCTGCACCACCAAGACGTCTTAGGCCAGCATAGCTGTGTGGATGGAATGCCCCCCAGTTAACCTTCCGCCCTCCGAATTCTTTAGCACCTCCTGAAACAGTGACGCCATGTGCAGCTCAGTCAGAATTGCCCACAGCTGCTGGAGAGGTGAAGGAAGACGATCTGGAACCTCGGGGAGGGTCTCCTGACCCCTCCCCGCCAACTCCTTCCTCCCACAAGGGAATCTCGGCAGTCAGCAGGTTCAGGCCTTAGGCTCCCGTCCAGGCAGCCGCAGCTGCTCTGGTAAAGATGACGGCTGTCACCCTGCGTGGGTAGCACTCTACACACAATTGTATGGCAATACAAAGTGTTGCCTTTTAAATTATCTGGTCCAGAAAATGAAGGATAAAACTAAACTTCTAGTCACTTATTACTATCTAATTTTTTCAAAACGCTGTCAAATATCTAGGAAAATATTTAAATATAATCCATCATCTCTGGTTTAAAATTAATCCCAAATGTAGATTGTCAACATTTTCATGTCTTCATTAGTGAATTCAGTCTCAGGAAAAAACTCAGTTACAACCAATAGTGATGACAATTAGGACATAAAATACTGCACTGTACTAGAAAACTGTTACTAAAAACAGCAAAGATCAAACGTTTGCTCTCTTACATATCACACACAAGACAGCTTGTTTAGGGGAGGGCGTGTTTGTGCTTTGTTCTTTTCCAAATATTTATCAGCATGAGATGCAGTGAGCCTGTTACCCCATTTCATCCTGTCATCCCATGCTGGGTTCTGCTTCATGAATAGCTCCCACATGACCCTCCTTCCTGACGATGCTCAGGCCAGCCTGAGCGGGGGGACACGTCAACTTTGTAAATATGCGTGTCTGTATTCTTGAGAAATAAAGATACCAGCCCAGAAATAAAGATACCAGCCTGCGGTGGTGGCGCACACCTTTAATCCCACTAATGGGGGGCAGAGGCAGGCGGATCTCTTGAGTTCGAGGCCAGCCTGGTCTACAAGAACTAGTTCCAGGACTGACTCCAAAGCTACACAGAGAAATCCTGTCTCGAAAAACTAAAAAGGAAGGAGGGAAGAAGGGAGGGAGAGAGAGGGGGGGAGGAAGGAAAAAGAAAGCTGTTTATATTTTAAGAATAACCATAATATAATCACTGTAACCTTGCCTGCATGTGTGTCTGCACCACATGCATACCTGTGGAAGCCAGAAGAAGGTATCAGGTCCTCTGGGATTGGAGTTCCAGGTGGAGTTGGTAGTCTGTGTGTGGCTGCTAAGAATCGAGCCCAGGCCCTCTAGAAGAGCAGCTGGTGCTCTTAACCACGGAGTCGTCTCTCGAGCCCCTCATAGCTTTTTAAGAACCTGATTCACTACATGAAGTAGCCAGTGTTCAAATGCTAAATACTTCATGAATGTCAGAATTTTAGAATCTTATTTTGAGCTACTGTGCAAATAGACTCACAGTATTATAGCTGTCTTACATTTTATATGAGTGATACAATTATGTAGTTTAAAGATAAGCGAAGTTTTTAAAATTTCACATGGTTCCCTATAAATGTGTTGCAAGGAGGGGGGGGCTCCGCTTGTTTGTCCTGGCCGCCTGGCTAGCTTAGCCCCAAAATAGCCACACAGAAATTGTATTAATTAAATCACTGCTCGGCCCATTATCTCTAGCCTCTTATTGGCTAACTCTCATCTTGATTTAACCCATTTCTATTAATCTGTATATTGCCATGTGGCAATGGCTTACCAGGAAAGATTCTAACCAGCATCCGTGTCAGGCAGAGAATCCGCGGCTTCTCTGACTCCGCCCTTCTTCCTCCCAGTATTCAGTTCAGTTTCCTCCGCCCCCGTCCTCCTTAAATTCTGCCCTATCAAAAGGCCAAGACGGTTTCTTTATTCATTAACCAATGAAGTCCGTACATAAACAGAAGTAAATCCTACACCATAAATGTGTGTAGTTCTCATGTGTCAAGTTGTCTGTGAGTGTGCGGCAGTGTGAACGCAGGAGGGAGGCGTTTCCCTTAGTCTTGCATCAACTTCTCTTTCGTTGCCTTGTGGAAAGGGGTAGTTAGCGTTATCTACCTAGGGAGTTCCAAACTGTCAGAATATTAGTGTTACGGTTGACACGCTTCATCTAAAGTTTTGTTAGTAATGTTACGGAATCCTTGCAGAGCAGACCTCAGAAACTACTCCTCGGACCTGCAAGCAGTGTGTGGTGTGTTGATGTGCTGGTGTGGGTGTGCTGATGTTCTGGTGTTGGTGTGCTGGTGTTGGTGTGCCGGTGTGGGTGTGCTGATGTTCTGGTGTTGGTGTGCTGGTGTTGGTGTGTTGGTGTGCTGGTGTTGGTTTGCTGGTGTGCTGGTGTTGGTGTGTTGGTGTGCTGGTGTTGGTGTGTTGGTGTGCTGGTGTTGGTGTGTTGGTGTGCTGGTGTTGGTGTGTTGGTGTGCTGGTGTTGGTGTGTTGGTGTGCTGGTGTTGGTGTGTTGGTGTGCTGGTGTTGGTGTGCTGGTGTGCTGGTGTTGGTGTGTTGGTGTGCTGGTGTGCTGGTGTGTTTGTCTCTCACTGTTGTGGTGAGGTCATGGCTGTTAGAGCAGTGTCCCCCGTGTAGAGAGTGACTTCTGTGAGTGTGATTGGGATTTTTAAGCTGTGCTGTGACACTGTGTGTTGTGCATGGCAGGTTTCATTTGCTCTAAGCCAGTTCAGTTGCCCTGGGTAGCAGGAATGTGTCTAGAAAATACTGACGTCTTGGAATCAGACACACACATGCTTTTTTAAAAATTCACATGTTTAGGTTTCAGAGCCAGGGGCCCTTGGACCTTGATCCACTGGGACGGAGCCACGCCTCACCCCCCCCCTGCAGCTTTCCTTCCGTAACCCCAGTTCAGCACAGGTAGAAGGCCATACAGGAGTCCATCTGGAAGCAGCTCGGTGGCAGCCCCGCCTGCCTTCCCCAGTCCCCCCATGGGCCTGCCTGGCCCATACCCGCAGCCTCACTACAGACCTGGCTCCCACCCCAGGACAAGGGTGCACCCCTTCTGCGGGGCTTCCGTTCACTTCTGCTTTTCCTTTTTGTTTTCTCTTCCATCCGTTCCATTCCCTTCGTTTAGGAAATACGAATTATGGATACTCTGACTAGTGAAAAAGAACATGCGTTTTCTAGTCATAAATAGTACAGTCTGCAGTTTGTTGTGTAGTGATCAAAAGTTTTGAGTTATTTAACTGGAATTTATTTTATACAATATATTCTGGTGACCGTTTCCCCTCAGCTCCCCATACATGAGCTCCAACCCACACTCGTCCAACCTCATGCCCGCCCCCTCTCTTTATCTCCCTCTCTCTTTAAAGTACAAAGAATCAAGAAACACGCATCACAAAACACAAAACCGAAAGTAAAATATACACACAAAAGACTAATAAGGCCAAAAATGCCCAGTCTACAAAAATCACATTGAGTGTGTCTTGTGTTGGCCTCTACTGCTGGCGTGGGATCTGCCCTGAGGTGTGACTCCGATGGGGGGAAAAAAAAAACCTGATTTTTCCTGTACAAGTGGATATCAGTTCATGTCCACACCCCCCTCTCGGTGTTGGGACCTCGTCTGTCTTAATCCTGTACAGGCCCCGTGCATGTCACCAGTCTGAATTCACGTGTCCGTCAGTCCTGTTGTATCTGGAAGAGTCCCCATCCCTCTGCCTCTGACAGTCTTTGGAGCTCCTTGTCTGTTTGGAGGACTGAGTCCTCCAAAGTCTCGCTCTGAACCCTGTCCAGTGTGGATCTCCATCTGGTGCCATGTGCAGTCTTCTTCAGAGGCGTGGTGAGTTTTAAGAGAAGGGAAGTATGGGGAATTACGGAGACTCAGCAGCTGTCTCGTAGATGGTACAGAAATGGTTCCCTGTATAAAACACTAACCAGAAAGCTTTTGGGGAGTTAGCCCACGAGAAGGAACACCGTGTGAGGAAGTGAGAAGAGTCTGTGACACTGGGGCAGAAAGTAAGAGTGTGCTGGAGAAAGCTGCTTCTGCAGGTCCCAGGGCCAGCCAGAGCTTCTGCAGGTCCCAGGGCCAGCCAGAGCTTCTGCGGGTCCCAGGGCCAGCCAGAGCTTCTGCGGGTCCCAGGGCCAGCCAGAGCTTCTGCGGGTCCCAGGGTCAGCCCGAGGTTCTGCGGGTCCCAGGGCCAGCCAGAGCTTCTGCGGGTCCCAGGGTCAGCCCGAGGTTCTGCAGGTCCCAGGGCCAGCCAGAGGAAAAGGAGGATGGGAACACTTGGGTCTTTCCTCTTCTTTTCCTTACCTCCCCTCTAGAGGGTTAGAATCCGGGTGTGAGCCACTCTGCAGAGAGGGCATCCTTCAGGCAGGTGGTGCTAATTTGAGCTTTCATTTGCAATATATAAATCTATTTCTACTTAAAACAACTAAGTGATGTTGCAATTTGGATGTTACTGGAAATGATAAGTAAACTTTATAATTAAATGTAGCCTTTGGTTTCAGAAACATCATTTGACCTGACTGGTCAGTCAAATCAGCGTGAATACTTTCCACTGAAGTTGCTAAGGCCCTTAATGGCGTTACATACAGAGGTACCAGCTGTTCTTACTTAACATTTACCTCGTATTATTTTGGACATAACTTTTTTATGTTTCCCAAGGAACTAAATTAAATTGACTTCTTGGATAAATCAAAAGATTAGTACCATATGCGAAAATTTGCACATTATAATTAATTACAAATGGTGACCTTTATCCTGAACTCATTTTCCACCCCATAGGAAAAGTCTGGAGTTCTGATGTCTAATGCTAAAAATATACTTACTGCCAGTGCCTGCAAAAGTAAACTATTAAAGATCTTGTGTTTTGTTTAACTAGCTCATATGTTGGTGTTCTGGGTACACTTCGGAGAAGATAACTTTCGAAGGTGTGAGTATGAGAAGCAGATGATTCGCTGTTGATCTAGTTTCCAATGGAGCAGGCCTTTGTGCTGTCTTATCCAACCAAACGTAGCATTTCTTTATCCAGAAACATGCTCTGACTGTGAAGCACACTGTGTTGTGGTCTCTTGTTTCCTAGCCTCATATTATAGCATACGTACAAGCAACGTTCCGTAAGTTCTAAGCCCGCTTCTTACAAGACCGGAAATAATCTTAGTTCTCTAGTTCCAAATGCTAAACTTAATTTGACAAATGTATCAGTGTTGCTGAATAACTAACCTTTCGTCAGATGTCCCATTCAAGCTGGAGTATTCGTGTCTCTATTTCTTTTCGTGTTTTTCGTGTTGGGGATTGACCCCAGCCTAGCCTGCACTACACATGTGCTCGCCCACTGAGTACAGCCCCAGCCCAGGACTTGGACTTCTTGGTAGAAACTTAGAGCGAGCATCACCTTTTCCAGTGGACCCAGCAGCTCCTTCCTGATTACAGAGCTCGGTACTGGATGTACACTGCTCACATAATACAAATAAGCACCCTGCGGGACAGAACAAAATACTTTGCATTAAGTTTACATGGTTTCTAGTCAGCAGAAATCCACCAAGCAGGCCACCAGGGTCCCTTCTCTCCGAGGTCCCTTGGGCACTGCTTCCTGAGGTGAACAAGGCAGCAGCTACTTCTCATGGGACAGAATCATTGTGTTTAAAAGCAGAGCCATTAAGTGTCAGAGGGGCCTGAACTTGAAAGCCAGGCATCTCAGCTTTCCCAATGTGCTTGACGATGCCACTGTAGTGAACTGCCTTTGGCTCCAGAAGCTTTATCTCCTATAACTGAGAAAAGAAGAAAGCCCGCTAACTTTTTACCTACTAGAATTGAAATACCCATCGCTTACACAGTTGCAGTTGAATTTCATAAGTTAGATCTGTTTGATTTATTGGAGTTTGCATATCAACTGATCACGTTAAGTGAGGATAGAAAAATTACCATTAACTCGGTGGATTAGACGCTGTGCTTTCTACCCCGTGTGCTATTGGAATAGCTTTATCGTGCAGTATTTCTGTTCTCCATTTGATTTTGAAATGCAGTTTGCTCTATAGAATAATTTGGCCTTGTAATTCTCCTTCCTCCACCTTCCAGGTGCCGGGACTCTGGGCATACGCTGCACGCTAAATCATTTTTTTTAAATTGGGTAGCATTTGCCTACAGCAGTAATGTCTAGTTTTAGAAGAACAGTAAGGCTTGTTGATTCACCGTCTAATATTGGAGGCTTTTAAAAATAAAATTGGTTTCTGGTTTAGAGTTAACAGAAAATATCTGTTAGATTTCACTCACCTTTTGCTGTGTCTGGCTCATCTTATTTCCCGTCCTGGCAAATGATCCGGGTTAACATATAAAGAATCAGAATTTTTCCCAATCATTCAAATTGAAGTGGTTGGCATTGTTACTGAGATCTGTCGTTTTTCTGACATTTTGCAGTCAAGAGAAGAAAGGCACACACATTCGACTGTTAAGCTCCCTAGTGCCCCCCGTCATCTCTGATAACTTGGCATTTTGATCTGCTTCATCTAATGTTGTCAGTGTCTCATTTTTCTTTCTTTCTTTTTTTCTTAGTTTTTCAACACAGGTTTTCTTGTGCAACAGTCGTAGTTGTCCTGGAACTATTCTGTAGACCAGGCTGGCCTCGAACTCACAGAGATCCGCCTGCCTCTGCCTCCCGAGTTTCGGGATTAAAGGCGCGGGCCACCACCACCCATCAGTCTCCATTTTCTTGCTCCGTTTGTATACCGTATACATCTTTTCATTCTTTTGTGCTATCTGTGTTACAAAAGTTGGGTATCCTGTCCCTTAGTTAGATTTGGTCTATGAAATATTAAAATAATTGACATTGTTGGCATTCAGTCTGCCCTGCCTCCTGTTGTCCCTGTCTTCCTTGGAGCAGTTGCAGAGGTACTCAAGGTTTAAATGAATTAATTGTAATATCTAATTTGTATTACTGTTTGCTTAGTAAGTTCACCACGTATCCTTCTATCACACTTCAGTTAAAGTCAGTACCACACAGTCTCCCATAGAACCTGAAAGCCCCCGGCTGTAATTGCTTTCATGTCCATGTCACTCTTTTAAGAGTGCAATTATGTTAACAGAAAACTTTCTTATCTGAAGCTATGTGTCTAATCTTCTCTTTGAAGGATATCTGTGGTTGGTAGATTAGAATCGTGGGCTCTCTCGCCACATAAATGACGGCACATTGAGCCAGCGTTGCTTGTCCACTTGGTGGCCTCCTCACTGACTGATCTGGGGGATTTACCTTTGGTTTTCACCAGCTTGTTCTGGTGTATCTGGCACACTTGGTTAGCATTTAACCTGCCTGGACTTGCATCTCATAGATCATTGACTCCTCATCAAATGTAATTTTATTTAAAAAAATGAGACTTAATGTGTTGAGATGCTTGTGCACAAGCCCCTGGCTACTTCCGTGGTCATGGGTTCCTTTCCTTTCTTCCTCACGGTGGTCATTTCTGTACTCTGCCTTCAGGTTCACTGGCCCTTGTGTATCCATCCTGCTGTGTAGTTAAACCTGTGGCTATTCCATCCCATATACTGTTTTAGTTCTAGACGGTCCACATCTTTCTTTGTACGCGTATAGATTCTGCTCCTCACCTGAGCTTCCTCTTCTGTCTGTTTCAGTCTCCCAAAGCTTTTATACAAAGCTTTTTATTTATTATAAATCTGCGTCACTTTGAAGGTGGTTTTTCCTGACCTCTTCTCCCCTTGGCCATGACTCACATTTTTCTTTTTTGTTTCTTGGATGCTGACTTTTAATTGTGCAATGGCCATTGTGGGTGATGCTGTTCACTCCTGAACAGTGTTGATTTTATTTAAGATGCCTTTGAACTTGTGGGGTTTTGTTTTGCCTTGAATGATGGCGAGACTTACTCAGTTCTAGGGTGTAGGGTTTTTCCTTCCTGTTTTAATTGAAAGCCCAGTATGTTTACCAAGCTCCGCATGTGACCCAGACACCAGTCTCTGTTGCCCCTGCACTGCAGCTGGAAATTCTGTTCAGCTCATTAGCCTCTTCATGTTTTCCTGAGGGCTCCCACACATGGGATTTTCTCTCCATTTCAAGTTGTTCTGGAAGCAGAGGTCTGGGTTCTGACGACACAGGGTAGTCGATGCCATCTTCCAGCTGAGTTCCTGCCGCTCCTGCCCTCTAATGCTGGATAAGAACTCTGTGAACACAAATGGAAGAGCTTTCCCGTTTGCCTTTGACTGCTTTTCGGGAGCCAATTTCTGTGCTCTGTTTGGAGTTTCTTGCAAGCACACACAGGAGGGTCACTCTAATACACATTTTCTTGTCATTAGTGAATAATAGCTCGTTACTCTTAATACAATTTGCTTCAGATGATTATTATGTTTTTATTATGTGCTTATTCATTCTGTCTCCTCTCTGTTCTTAGGTATGAAGAAAAGGCTAAAAAAGACTTGGAACGATACAATAATCAAATGCAGAGAGCTATTGAACAGGAGCCACAAGCATCCTTAAAAGATGGCAGAAAAAAGATAAGAGCCACCAATGCATGGGGCTTGGCCCAGAAGCACAAGCTGAAAGCCTCACTATCTAATCAGCCGAAACTCGATGAGCTCTTTCAGTCCCAGAATGAGAAAAGGAAGAGTGAAAACATTAAAATAGCGGAGGTCCCCTTTTCTATGGAGAGCTTAAAAGTGAACTTTAAGAAACAAAAGAAAGTTGACTTAGAAGAGAAGGATGAGATTTGCCTGATCCACGGCCTCAAGTTTCCTGATGCCTGGCTGGTCACGTCCCGAAGAGATGTCATGTTACTGAACCCATACAGAGTGGAGGAAGCCCTGCTGTTTAAAAGACTTCTTGAGAATCATAAGCTCCCCGCAGAGCCACTGGAAAAGCCAATTATATTAACAGAGAGGTAGGCTGGGGCAAGAGGGTTTTTAACTATAATGTTTCCTCTTGAAAGTTGAGGGTCTCTTCTAGTAGGGATCAGTGGTGTTTACTTGAAGGCATATCTTGAGGTTTTTCTAAACTCTAGTGGCGATGCTAGTTGCCTAGAAATGATTTTGGAAGATCCTAAGGGCTCACGTCTTGACTCAGTAAATCCCAAGCTCGCTTTTCCTGTACCTTGTGACATCTCAAGGGAATTGGAATCTAGAGTTGGTTTTCTGTGCCGTTACACTGCTCTGTCACCGCCAGACACGCACTCGAGTAGAATCACCGTCACCGTCACCAAGACTTTTGCCCCATCCTGTTTCTGCCCATATGTGTGTATAGAGACACGTTTCCTCTCATTAAGGCGCGTGAGACTAATTCCTACTTAGCCCTTTCATATACTCACAGGTGATCCGTTTCTAACAGAATCACAAGTGTCTTTTTCATACCTTACTCAATAATAATAGCTGAGAATTGTTCCTCGTTGTTTCGAAGGGTTTGTTTTTGTTTTATTTTTTAGTTTTACAATTTTGAATTTAATGTCTTTCCGTAAGTTCTACACACGGCATTTGGTTGTATTTATTTTTTATTGTTTGATTGATTTACTGTGTAGCAGTCGGTGGAGTTTTTCCTTGTCTCCTTGCATCCTGATTGGCAGCGAGGTTTTCAGTTTGGCTTTTTTCCTTTAAGATCTGTTTTATTTGCGTGCACGCGCATGTGCATAACTTACATATGACGGGTGCCTTCAGAGGCCTAGAGAGGGCGTCAGAGCCCTGTAGCCGTAGTCACAGACCATTGTGAGTAGCCAGCTGTGGGCACTGGAAACTCAACTCCAGTCTTTTCCAGAAGGGCAGCCAGTGCTCTTACCCACGGAGCCATCTCTCCGGCCCTGACATGGCGCTAACATGTTCCTCCCCTGTCTCTCACTGAAAGTTAACTGCAGGAAGACAGGAGATTTAGGTTCTTCTTTCCAGTAGGGCTTGTTCTCAGTCGGGTGCTCCGTGCGCTTCAACGCAGTTCACTAGCTTTGGACAAAAGTGATCATCCCTCTCAAAGCTCCCACTACCCCTCTGTCTACTATCTGTCCAATAGCCAATAATCTGCTAATGATTGTTGTCTGAACTAATTATATTTTCTGTTATAAATGGGGTGGGTTTTTTTATATCTTATATGAGTAACTTGATGTGTGTTATATTTAGAGAACTACTGTTTACATCTCTCTTTGAGGTTGTAATACTCCAGAAGAGATAAGCTGTCCTTTATGTCTGTCTGTCCTTCCCCCTGTCTGGGCACGCTCTCCAGTGGGCCTCTCACATGGTGCTAGCAGAGTACAGAATGCTTTCTTACAGGGCTTGCACTTTCAAGTCACCCTTGGACGAGCCTCCATAAATCTTCTTATTTCAATCTGAATATTTAACATAAAGAACCATAATTTCTTTCTTTTTCAGTCTTTTTAATGGGTCTCATTATTTAGAGGTTTTACATAAAATGTCGACAGTTGACCAGAGATGCGGCGGATCAACTTACCTGAGTGACCCTCGTCTGACAGCAAATGGCTTCAAGATCAGGCTGATACCAGGTACAATGCTGGGCTCACTTGGAAATACTGTCTCTGACTTGGAAAACCTTCTCCCAAGATCCGCACTCGGCTTGGACGGTTTCCGGGTGTGTTTTCATTTTGCTGAACGTCGTTGTCGTCGGGCGTGCGGGAGTGGACTTCCTTCAGAGGGACGCTCAGGCCATCGCTGTGCGGATTCCTCTTGTCTTTTGGCATGGCGGCCCAGCTGCCTTCCTTGTAACTCAGCAATCAGAACTCTGACGTCAGAGCAGACGTGGGATAATAGAATGTCTAGTGAGGCGGCCATTTGGAGCTATTGACTTGTTTTGCCAGCTGACATGGAGTATCGGCTGTCTCACATGAATGTCAGAGCTCCATGGCTTTGTCAGATAGATCGGAAAGGATGTGTCTGCCTCGGGGAGTCCAGTTTTCTTACCTCGCCTTCTGTCTTTTTCTGGTTCCCGTGCTGCCGTAGCTCCTGGGTTAGCCTGTCCCTCACTTCCCTTGTCCCTGTCCAGCGCCACAGTGTCACAGCCAGAGTGTGTGTAGGGAAGGATTTTTAAAAAAATTCTTTCACAGAGGTGCGGAAGACATAAGTGGGAGCTGGCGAGAGGGCTCAGTGGCTAAGAACGCTGGCTTCCCTTCCAGAGGACCCACAGAGCAGCTCCTGTCTGTAACTCCAGTTCCAGGGGATCCCTGCCTGTTCTGTCCTCCTCGTGCAAGGCTTCATACAGTGCACAGACATACATGCAGATAAAACATACACATAAAATAATGACAGTGAATTTTAGAAAGAAAATAAGTAACAACAGTGTGCAGAAGCAAGAGCTGGCTGTCCGCTTGGTTTTTCACAGCCTGACCAGGTAAAGATGCCTCCCAGCCACGCCTCAGCTCCGCGGTTCCAGCTGCTCTGTGGAGGTGGACACAGCGTGTCCAGAGCACACATCTCTCACGCTCTTCACTAGTAACAGCTGTAACTTCCCAGTGGCCCGTTACCATCCTAGCAGCCTCCAGGGGAATGTCTGTCAGTCCCCGTTTTACAGATGGAAAGAGCTGAAGCACGGAAAGGTTCAGTTGGCTCTAGAGGATAGTCAGTGTTAGAGTGAAACCCACACAGCCTGCCTCCAGAGTCTACCCCTTAACAATTTTTTTTGTACAGCCCTTCATTAAAGTCGGCATATTAACTTCACAAAATAAGTGTAAACCCTGAGGTAACATGAATCAGTGCCGAGGCTGGGCACGATGACACGGGCCTTTTGTCATAGCCTGAGGGGCTGAGACAGGAAGGCTGCTGTACGTTTAGAGCTGGCCTGATATATATAGTGAGTCTAAAGCAGTCTTGGGCTACATAGGGAGACCTGTCCCCAAACACAAAGCAAACAAACGAAAAGGAAGCCTAGTACTCCACAGAGCATCGCTCCGAGTTTAAATCCCCCTCCAGCCCCAGCCCCCCTCTCAGACCTGATCCAGGATGCTCCCTTCTTCTAGTCCTCATAGAGCGCTTTCCTGGAGTCCTGTGGCCTCTTTCCATCGGAAAATTTGAAGTATGAAGTGTGTGTGTGCACGTGCGCATGTGTGTATGTAAGAGAGAGAGAGACTTTATTCTTAATCCATTTCTCTAGTTTGTGTTGCGGGAAGGTACCTTTTCACATCTATATACTATCTAAGAAGGATGGGCGAGCCGTCCCATCCCCCTCACCTTCCCTGTGTCCTCAGACGCATTTCATCCCCTCTAGGGGGCTCCGTCGCTCATCTTCCCTCGGTTATCCTGGGGGGACGGTTCGATCTGCGCTGTGACATCTACCATTTGGCCTATAATCCCTAGAGCTGCGGCCTCTCAAGTTTGCCCGATTCCTGTTGTCACTCGTTCACCAACAGCCGTTAATGCACAGTTCTAGGTAACAGACACGCCATGGATCCCAGCATTAAAGCCACTGTTGTTCAAACAGGATGACTGACTTCTCTAGTGTCAAAGCCGATGCTTTGGAATATACACTGTCATGGATGTTCTACCCAATTACACATCCAGGCATGTGGCCTTTCCTAAAATATCTTCATAAATAACACCAGTTTCTGGTGTTTCCTTAGTTGAATCTCTGAATAAGCACTAGAATGTTTAGTTCCTGAAATCCTATAGTAACAAGGTACAGTGTCTATTTTTATTCTTGCTAAGTTAAAATCGCCGAGGTCTTTAAATTAGATATAAGGCTAGTGGGCTAGAACTTGCAGTACAGCAGTGGACAAAACACTTAAACCATTTTGACTTTAATGAATATCATTCTCTTCATTCTCTCTCCAAAGTAAGCAATGTTCTAAGCAAATGCGAGGAACAGACCAGTGGGAACTGAGATTAAATTAAATTATATAAGGCACATGTGGGGTCGTTGAGCACCCATGACTTAATTGAAGGCTTCTGGGAAATCATTATTTGTTCTCCAGGAAGCAACACAACTTTGCCCTGAAATATTAGACTCCGGTCAAGGTTCACTAAATGTTCTAACAGTGACTTTGTTCCCAATGGATATGTTCTGGAATACAATTTTAACCAGCTCAACTATGCCCCTGTGGTTTGGGTTTTCTCAGGAGTTTCCAGTACTGAAAACTACTTGGAAATAGAAGGCATGGCTAAGTGTCTCCCGTTCTACGGAGTAATGGATTTAAAGGAAATTCTTAATGCCATAATAGACAAGAACGCAAAGGAGCCTTACGAGTGCAGACCCCGGAAAGTGACGAGTTACCTGGAGGTGCGTCTCATGGTCACATGCTCTTAACCAGGGAAAAGCTTTGTTTTTCTTCTGGTTTGAGATGGGGTCCCACTCTGTGTCCTTGGCTGGCCTGGAAGTCACCCTGTGGATCGTGCTGGCCTTGAATTCTCAGACATCCACTGCCTCTGCCTCCCTCCTAACCCTCGGCTAGGATTAAAGGGCAGGGCCACCCACTTATCCCAGTAGTAAGTGATTAAAAGAGCAGATTCTAAAATGTTTATTTTCACAAAGAGATTGCTACTTTAAAAAACCCAATAAAAATATTTCACCGCATAGGCTGCGATAAATGCTATGAGAGATCCTTATAATACAGTTTTATTTATGAAACATTCTGTAGAGCTGTTTTCTATTAATCTCAGAAAAGTTTCCAAATTGTTCAAATGTTATGCTGTATTATTTGTCAAAAACATTTTATTATGATTCTAAACCCTGAGCTCTTCAAAAGGAAGTGAAAGATCTAAATTGTTGAATAAATGAGGCTAAGTTGTTGAATAAATGGAAGTTTTACTTTGCTAACACTTCACATAGCGTCTACCAAAATGAGAATTGCGAAATTAGGTTGAAAACGAACGTTCAGGGCAGCTGGGTCTGATGGTGTACCTGCCCTCCCAGCACTCAGAAGACTGAACAGGAAGATCGCAGGCCTTGTCTCAGAAGTCAAACGTAAAAGAAGAGGGCTAAGCCTATCCAAGTACAGACTAAGGGCCATGACTGTGTCTCTCGTTATATCCCAAACCATCCTGGACTTGGATTTCACCCTCTCTCTTGTCTGTGGTGTTCAGACACAGGCCATGCCCGTCCCCGGGACTGGAGAGGACGCTCAGACCAGCTCTGTTGACCCCTTGGGAACTTGTGGAAATTCCCAGCCAGTTGCCAGGGTAATCCAGCACTGATTGTTTTAGGGAACTCCAAAAGTAGTCTTTTTCTTAAGAGAGAAAAGAAAAAAAATGGATAAGAAATAAGGTTTCAGAAATAATAGAAAGTAGCAGTTGAGACTTGAATGGTTTACATTGGAGAAACTAGATATGGTTGTCAGGGGAATGGTCTTTAAAAAAAAAAAAAGTTGACCAGGCACACACCTTTAATGCCAGAACTTGTAAGAGAGACAAAGACAGGGTGATCTCTGAGTTAGAAGCTAACCCGGTGTATACACTGCATTCTGTGATAGCCAGGGTGACACAGAGAAGCCCTGTTTGGAGAAAACCAAAGGGGATGATAAATATTCCCGTGTGGCAGAGAAGCGTTAGAAAGGACATGCATCATGGTCTCTGAATCAAGAGCCAAAAAGAGTGAAAAATAGTTTTTCCTTTTTTTGTGTTTGTTGGGGGGTCTTGTGTTTTTTTTTTTTTTTTTTTTTTTTGGCTTTTTTGAAACCTCTCCATGTAGCCCAGACTGCTCCCAAACTCCTCCCAGTCTTCCTGGCTCACTCTCCCAAGTACTTGGGGTCACAAGTGTCCACTACCAAGGCCAGCTGAAAGGAAACCTTTTTTTTAAAAAAAGATTTATTTATTTATTATGTACACAGTGTTTAGCCTCCATGTATGCCTGAAGGCCAGAAGAGGGCACTAGATCTCATTACAGATGGTTGTGAGCCACCATGTGGTTGCTGGGAATTGAACTCAGGACCTCTGGAAGAGCAGTCAGTGCTCTTAACCTCTGAGCCATCTCTCCAGCCCCGAAAGGAAACCTTTTGAGGTGAATGAAAAGATGTACATGGTAGAAGACACGACTTTGGCTACGAGTGGAGGGGGTAGAGAGACTGGGCATCTGGGATCTGAAACCAAGAAAACGGGGTACAGTAAAAGAAAGGACAGTCCCGTGAGGAGCAGCAGTGTCCAGGTGTCATGGGAGCTGTTAGGACCTGACCTCCGTCTTGTGTCCGACCACAGCAGTTGCTTGACCCCAGGGGTGTCCGGGAGGTTTACCCTCCGCTAAGGATTAACAGGTTGGATATGGAGAGGGACTAAGGGGCAGGGAGAGAAACCTGAACACACTGTATTCCAGGAATTCGCTAAGTCAGCCGTAGTACTGGATGCTGAATTCACTACTCAGCCTCGGGAGGGAGAGAGGGAACGAAGTTCCAGGGAGGCCTGTGAGTCTGAGAGTAAGGAGGGGTTAAAGGTCAAAGGGAAGGAAAGACAGATTCTGTTGGAATAGGGGTGGAATGGTTGGAAGACTGAGGGCCTGTGGCTAAGAGACTGATGTTAAAATGTAACAACTCTAGGGGCAGGATTTTTTTTTTAATACTAAAAGAAGCTAGTCTTGTTTATGATGCTGTTTCCCTAGACCTTTCTCCTTCCTGTATCAGAAAACAGCATTTCTGCACCAAACCTGAGGACATTCCCTTTGGTTCTGCAGGCCTCCTAGCCACACCACCTGAGGCAGATGACCACAGCAGCTCTTGTTACTAGCCCCACAGTGGCTGTCGGCCTCAAACCCCGTTTCCCCCTGCAGCCAGAACGCTCCATGACATGGGAAATACTTGGCAGGCTCTATTTCATCTCTAGTTCCTGTCCTGGAGGGTGACCCGGTGCCTGCTTAACTTCTGTCTTGTCTCCTCTCTGGGCCACACCCACACAGACGTTTCCTTCTCTGAAATGCTTTACTTTGCTCATGACCTTGGCATGTTAACTGAAAAGCCTGAATGTCATCCTCTGAGCTAGCTTCCCATCTGTCACTGCCCTTGCCCAGTTAACCGTGTACGTGTACGTCATTTACTCGCAAGTCTTTTGTTTCTCTGCATTGAGATGTAAACTTCACAAGGTCTGGTGTTCAGTCTCCAGAGTCTGCAGCATCGTTAACTGTTACTAATTAAATAGGTATTTTTCAGTTTTTATCTGCCACAATAATGTGTTTTTTCTTCAGGGTCTACCCTAATGAGATGTGTTCCTTTTCTTTTCACAGGGGGAAGCAGTCCGTCTCTCAAGACAGCTACCCATGTACTTACCAAGAGAAGACATCCAAGAGCTTATCTATAGGATGAAGCACCAGTTTGGAAGTGAAACTAAAGAGTGTGTTCATGGCCGCCCATTTTTTCACCATTTAACCCACCTTCCAGAAAGTTCATGATTAAGCTTCTGACAGTTATTAACTGTTGACGTTGATGTGGTTTTCAACCATTTTTTGCATTATCATGTATCAAAATGACTATTTTATAAATGAGGATTTACTGGCCTGTTTGTATACTGGAAAGCTGTTTTGAAGTTGTAAAATATATAAATAAATAATATGCAGTATTGATTTTGTTCTCATACCTAGCCTTCAAACTAGGTGTAAGTTGTAGGATCCACAGGAGAGGACAGGTGTGCCCTTGGGTGCCTGACGAGCCGTAGACTCCACAGGAGAGGACAGGTGTGCCCTTGGATGCCTGACTTATGAGGTTACTGTTTAGGAGAATTTACCCACACGGCTCAGCTGGCTCATCACAAAAGAGTTTTCAGTGCAAGTTTCAAGTCAGGTGGAGAGGCAGAGAATGAGAACATGACCAAATAAGGTAGCGCTGCCTCCCCAATATGATAATATTTTAGCCTTAGGGTCAGATTTTGTCAGAAAGTATATGTGGGAAGATCAACATTTTCAACAGAAAAAATGAGGTCACCATCGTTTTTTTTCTCGCATATATTCCTTCACAAACCAGGACAATGTTTCAGTACTTTACCAAAAAAAAAAAAGCAAAACCAACGTGATTTGTTTAATGCGTGCCTTTTGGTGTGTAAAGTGACATACAGTGTAGTGGGCACGGTGTCTCCATACACTGTCTACAGCTCTCATGAGTCATCTATGAATTCTTAATCTTTGTCTTACATATAAATTATAATACCTGGAGTTACTCCTGCTGCTCAGTGTTTCCCCGCCAAACTTAGGTTTGCCGTGACCCAAATACCGCTCATTCCCACACCTCTCTAACTCACCTTGTGATGGGGCTTCCTGCTGACACATGTGTGTGTGTGTGTGTGTGTGTGTGAGAGAGAGAGAGAGAGAGACAGAGAGAGAGAGACAGAGAGAGAGAGGCCCTCTACATTGGCCTCTCCCAACAAGATCTCTTGTTGAAGGTGGAGCTCACTGATTTTCCTGCCGGGCTGCCTGGCCATTGCTGGGATTATAGGCTCAGGCTGCGAACCCAGTTTCTCTTCCTGTGCTTGTGAGTGTTGAGGCAGGGATGCTGGGGTCAGAACCCACATTCTCATTCCTACACATCTTGGAGTCCTTGTCCAAGCCAAGTTAATCCTCTCTCATTGGACAAACTGAGAAGTAACAGCTCACCAAGGAACAGAAACAGGAAGAACTTGAATTATACATACAAGCCCCCCCCCCAAAAAAAAAAAAAAACCATAGATTCATTTTCTCAGTAAGTCAGATTGGTCCGACCACACATAGAGAAACCCATTTTTGTATTAGCTCGTTTGAGCTTCAGTTTAGGACTGCAGACACTCAACACCAACTCCGAGGCTGAGCATCCTTAACAGATGACTTACCGTGAAGAATGGGTCTAAGGGGGAGGGGGCCTTAGGGTCCACAAAGTACAAGTATTTCGTCGCAGGGGACTCTGAGAAATGCTTCTTTGAGCAAATGAACTCGGGCTCGCGACATCTTCCCGACGGCTTTGGAGCATCAGTGTGGCTGAGCTGCCTGCTTCTTTCATGGGTGTGGGTTAATGTTGAGATCATCCAAGTTTTGTGGCTCTGGGCTCTTGGCCCTGTTGGCTGTAGCCTCCCTTTCCAAGAGCTCCCCATCCCCCCAGGATCTCTGCTTCAGTCCCAGCAGCACCCGCGAGCCCCGGACACCATGGCTGGAGCAGGCAGCAACCGAGAGGCCCTGGCTTCCCGTATGGAGGTAACTAACGGCTGTGGCCTGGGAGACCGGGAGCAGAGGCGTTAACGACAGGGTGGAAAGATCCAAGGAGAAAGGTCCGAAATTACTCATGCCTCCCTCTAGTCTTCCGTGTCCTCGGCCTAGAGAAAGGGAAAACTTTAAATGTCATTTTCTCAGAGCACCGTTGGTACCCAAATGTGTTGAGCAAGGCCGGTTCCGCCCCGGTGCTGACACCCACGTGGAGGAGGCCTGTGGGTTCCTTTGGTACAAATACTTCGCCAGAGCAGAAGCCAGGGGTCGCATAGGCACGCCTGGGGCATTTTAGGTTATTTATATAGTGAAACGTGTTGGGCCCCGTTCAGATAAACAGATAAATGCTTTTCTTGTTTATTTAACTGTGGTTTAGACAAATTTAGTGGCTTAGGTTGCAGTCCCTGGAAACCATGCCTCTGCAGTCTGTTTCTTAACTAAAAGCATAAATAAGATGTTTTCCCCCTTTGATTTTCATCATATTTTTGCAAGATCCCTCCAGACTCTTGAAGGTGGAAACGGAATGAGAGCCTTTAATTAAATTCAGGTTAGGGTTTACTCGTACAAAATAGATTAACGCTTGACAGTTCTGTCAGCCAAAGGGAATGCTCCTGAGAGGCGAGCGCTGCTGGCTAGCTTACCCAGACAGGTTAAAAAGGAGCTCAGAGCAGAGCGTTTGCCGAGCATGCGCAAATGGTCAAGTGTCTGGCGTTGGTCTCAAACATGCCGCCCACCCCCTCCCCCAAAAGAGGAATTCGATACCCAAGGAAGAGGGTCCATGGAGGATCTGTGAAGCTATCCATCAGTTGTCCACACGAGAAAATGGGGGTGCAGAGGATTAAAAGACAGGGCACGCTCCCATTTCTCCTGTTGAAGTCGTAATTAGTGACGCAAAGGAATTAACAGAAAATAGTCAATTTGACTGCAGAGTCAAATGAAAATACTCGAGGTTGTCAACAATGCTCTATATTCAAGAGTATAAATAATCAAACGGTGGCTTTAGGCTGGGCCCGAGTTACCAGGTGGTGACCCGGGAGGAGGCAAAAAGAGGGAAAACCCAAGGCCCGGCTGAGTACAAAGCAAATTCAAGGCCAGTCTGGGCAAATTAGCAAGACTCTTGTCTTCAAAGGTTTGAAACAGAGGGATTGGGCTATGAATACAACCCTGCCAGAATCCGGGGGGGGGTTGGTGCTCCCGGGGGAAATGCGCACAGAGAGTGCTGCCCTATTCTCTACACCCAGAGTCTTTTTCTTTTTGATAACACTCCATTTCTTTAAACCTGTATTTTTTTTTTCTTCCTGAACCATTGAGGTCTACTGTCTAGACTAAAAATCAGAGTAGGAATTATACCTGCTGAGTTCTGAAGTCCAGATGTGACCCTGGTCACCAAGGCCAGGGTCCCTTCTAACAGTCTCTAAGACGATTCTCTACTTATCTTCAAAACACTTGTCGGGATCTGAAATCGTCTTTTTCTTGTTCCTGCAAAATCTAACTCTCTTATTAGTCGTACGGAAATCTCTCTGAATTAGGTCATCTTTCTCCCACATTTTTAAATTATCAGAGGATCTAGATGTCCAGTGTCCTCAGGTATGACGCAAAGTTGTACCAGATTCTCCGTCTTTAGTTGAATACTGTCTATTCATTGAATGGCACCTTTTAGTCTACATACCAACCACAGTTTCCCCTCCTTCCTCCTCTCCCATGCCCTCCCCCTCACCTCCCATCTACCTACCTTCCCCATCCATTCAGAAAGGGGCAGGCCTCCCATGGGCACAGCACATAAAAAATAACAATAAATAATAGATAAAGCATGACACCTCAAGTTGATGCAGGACCAAGCTCCCTTTGTGTCAAGGCTGGGCGAAGTAATCCAGCATGGAGAACATGGTTCCCAAAAGCCAGATAAGCAAGCCAGGGACAGATCATGATCTCGCTGCTAGGAGCCTCAGACCAAGCTACAGAACATGCAGAGGGCCTAGGTTGCTCCCATGCAGGCTCCCTAAGTCCAGAGTCCTTCAGCACCCACGAGTTCAGGTCAGCTGTCTCTGTGCTTGAACCATCTCTCTTTTTTTTTAATTTAATTTTATTTATTTATTTATTGAAAATTTCCACCTCTCCTCCTTCCACTTCCCTCCCCTCCCCCTCCCTCTCTAGTCCAAGGAGCAGTCAGGGTTCCCTACCCTATGGGAAGTCCAAGGTCCTCCCTGCTCTCACCAGGTCTAGGAAGGTGAGCATCCAAACAGACTAGGCTCCCACAAAGCCAGTATATGCAGTAGGATCAAAACCCAGTGCCATTGTCCTTGGCTTCTCAGTCAGCCCTCCTTGTCCGCCACATTCAGAGAGTCCAGTTTGATCACATGCTCCATCAGTCCCAGTCCAACTCGGAGCCTTGGTGAGCTCCCATTAGATCAGCCCCACCCTCTCAGTGGGTGGGCGCACCCCTCGCGGTCCTGACTTCCTTGCTCATGTTGAACCAACTCTTAAGGTTGCCAGGAATCACCCCGAAGAAGAAACGGGTTTGGGGGATGGGGACAAGAGCATATGCCAGTGTGTGGTGAGTGCCGAGAACAGTACAGACCGAGACTGGCTTATCACCATTAGCACTGGCTCAATCTATAAACGCCTCAGGCCTGGCAGGACTGGGAAATGCTTGTTTTCCACGGACTGCTAGACACTAATAAAAATTTTGAACATGAGACATTAAAGTGCAAAATAAGATTGAGGACGCTTCACCCAATTGTTAGAGAAGTTACGTTTGAAAAGAGTTTGAAGGAACCGAACAAAAAGGGTAAAAGCCCTATGGAATCAAAACTTAAATGAGAATTCATGAGGGATTTACCTCCCTTCAGGGTTTTCCATCTGGGTTCTGCATGTACGGATGCAAGGCAAGTGGAGGAGAGGCCTTGCCTCCACTCCTGCTCCTTGATGGTCCCTAGGACCGCTAACCATCCTAAGGGCCACACAGCCTAGGATACCCATGCCGTCCAGCACATCTTAAAATGTGTGCGATTTGAAGCTGAGTTTGCACTGGAAGCCAACTCAAACTTTGCAGCGGTTCCTTGAATGCAATAGCTCTCTGATAATAAGAGACTTAAGTATTCAAATACAGCTTTGTGGGTAGCATTTACACAGAGAGGCTTAATACATAGTAACCGGCAATCCGATTAATCATGAAAGCTAGACATACTTGATTTTTAAGAACCTTCTCTTCCGTATTTTAATTGTGCTTTCTAATTTAGATCATAGAGATGAATAGCAAGTTGAGAAGCAGGCAAGAAATTGTGAATAGACTGAGCATATTTTTGGAAGAAAACGGTATGTCTTTAAAATTTAAGAACCTGTTATTTCTTCCTCTTTTTTCTTTTTATCTTTCTTTTTGGTTTTTTGAGATAGGGTTTCTCTGTGGTATCTCTGACTGTCCTGGAACTCACTCTGTAGACCAGGCTGGGCTCGAACTCACAGAGATCCGCCTGCCTCTGCCTCCCTGAGTGCTGGGATTAAAGGCGTGCACCACCACCGCCAGGCTGTTTTTCTCCTTAGCCTGTGTCTTCCAGTGGAAGGTTTATAACAAGGTATTTTTCTACACTCTCAAAGTCTTGGCACGCACTAAATTCATTGAGTAGGTGCTGAAAACTTCGTCAGCTCTGGATTTGTTTCCTCTCGGATTCTATTCTCTGGTCTTCCTCTCGCCGTGTCCATATCTGACAGTTACTGTCTACTTACGTGGTCCTGCTTGTACCGTTAGGTTTTCCTTTGCACTCACTTCCTACTATTGTTTAACAGCGTATGATATGTTGTGCTATGATCTACCGTTATCATATTCACAGTTTCACAATAACGTTGTTAATTTGCACAATATATTCTTATGACCGTACCTTGGAGGCAGTATGTATAAAAACATACCCATATAACATCATAAAATATATATTACACAACGTATTGTAATGTGTTCATATTTTATGCTTAAAATCACCTTCAATGGGAGATTTTTTCAGTCTCTAAAATTACATCTCATACTTTATTCCAGAAGTGATTAAGGGTGTGGCCCAGAGGTAGAGTGTAGCAAGTCTTTCTCTGTCCTGCCAACCAGCTCCCAAATAATGACATGGGACTTCTCAATAACCATGAAAGCTCAGCCTTAGCTTAGGCCTGTTTCTAACTAGCTCCTATAACTTAAATGAACCAATTTCTATTCATGTGTGTGTTGCCAGGTGACTCATGGCTTCTACCTCTCCCCTGGCATGTCCTGCATCCTCTGTCTCAGGCTGGAAACTCCCCCTTTCTTCTTCCCCGACCTCTCTCTGTTTAGAAGTCCCGCCTACCCTCCTGCCTAGCTGCTGGCCATTTAGCTTTTTATTAAACCAGTCACAGTGACGCATCTTTACAGAGTGCAGTCAAATGTCTTACAACAGTAGAGTACTTACCTCGCATATGCTGGGCTCTGGTTTGATTGATGCTCAGCAGTAAGCAGTGATGTTGATGGCTTCAAACGTCAGCAAAGGTTTGTACGTTTCCTCTAATCATCATTCATATTTTAAGAATTTAAAGACCATATTTAATCATCCTCCTGACCAAGAAGTACCAATTGAAATTTAGGGAATTTAGAATAAAATATAAAATATTATTAGGTTAGTACTCGTTCAGTTAACATTAAGATATTTGCGTACTGAGTTCTGGTCAATTGAACGAGTAAGATGAATGAAAGAGAAACTTTGAAAGAAAAGGTAGCTTGAATACTGTCTTATTAAAAACAACATGCAATGGGATGCAATTAGTGGACAAATAAGATGATGTCTAACCTGGTACCATAGTCATGGATGGTGTGGCACATCCTTCATCTTAGCACTTAAAGAGACAGAGGCAGGCAGGTATCTGTGAGTTTGAGGCCAGCCTGGTCTACATAGTAAGTTCCAGGACAGCCTTGGCTGCTTAGAGAGACGTTTTTTCTAAAAAAGCAAACAAACAAAACAAAACAGTAATGTAGTTAGAAATAGGTTCAATAGCAAAGGAAAGAAAAGATAACAAAATACAGAAAAACGAAAAGTGACAATCTGGGTTGGGAGATGTGAGCTCTAGAAAAGTCTAGGGCGGAGGGACCACTTAGGGTCAGATTCCCAAGATGCATTTCAAATTCTGTACTGGTTCATAGTCCTAGTGTTGGGTCCTCCCTACTCGATCAGGATTCCCTGGTTCCTTTTTTTGTTCTCTAGTATCCGTAACGCTTGCTTGTGTGCGCCCACAAGTGCTTCTCATTCACCGAGTGTTTGCGTTCAAGCCACTAAGTTTGCGACTTACCATTTCTGGGTGGCTTTATCTCTGCCTCTCGCTTGGCAGAGACCCAGCCGGAAGGCAGTCTGTAGATGTGCCTATGTTTGTGTGAGCCTCTGCTTCCTCTCTTCTTCAGTGCGTCTCTAGACCCTCCTGCCCTGCGGGGCAACAGTCACGGGAAATAAGATTCGAGGTTCATTTGGAATCAAATATGAGCAGACTCGGAGGCCAAGCCAAGGCTTCCCACTTCCTGAGCAGGGAGGTGAGAGGGTTGGAAGCGTGAATGAATTAGACGAGGATGGGGGGTCTGCTAAAGCTCCATTTGTGTGCTCTCCAGTCACCTAGTGTTCTTCTATCCTCTCGATATAGAAGAAACCTCTTTAGAAGAACTGGAAGAAGAGTCTGACGTTTTTGAGGTATGAACACATTTCTAAACTGAAATTCTATTAAAGATTGGAAGCACCTAAAGCACATCACCATTTGCTTCTCTGACACCGGCCAGTAGCACGTGCTGACTTTAGTGGGGACACGGGCTCCATCCCCACCAGTAGCACATGCTGACTTTAGGGGAACACTGACTCCATACCCGCCAGGAGCACAAGCTGACTTTAGGGGGGACACGGGCTCCATCCCCACCAGTAGCACATGCTGACTTTAGGGGAACACTAACTCCATACCTGCCAGGAGGACATGCTGACTTTAGGGGGGACATGGGCTCCATCCCCGCCGGTAGCACGTGCTGACTTTAGGGGGGGACACGGGCTCCATTTAACAAGAATGTTAAGATTCTGTCATACCTGAATAAAAAGATGCATGGAGTTTATCTCAGTTTATCTTGATTCCGACATTTGTCTGGAACATAACATGTCTGTGTTTTGTTATCCTCCTCTGTGCCTTTGCTTATGCATTCTGTGTCCGTTTATACTTTCTCCTGCATTCCAGACAGTTCTAGATATTTCCAGATCTTGTTTGTTTTCTTCTGACTTATAGCTACACTTCCCTTTCCCTTACTTTGGCTGGCTAAGGTTAAGGGTTAAAGTAGAACATATCAGACAGTTGTGATCTCTGTTGATACAAATACTACTAAGATGCTTTTTATAATAAGGAGAAAACCAAGTGAGTGTGTAGGACATTTGAATTTTTCAAGGAATTGGATTGCCAGCTCACCGTCTAACGCCTGAGTTTTAGACAAGTTGCGGTGGGCTATTGCTTCTTACAGGAGTCTTTACAGAACGCTCTTTACATCCTGCTGTGTGCCTCTGACTGACCCTCACACTGTGTGTCTCTCTTCTCTGAAGGAAGAAGAAACAGAAGGTCTGAGTGAAGATGGTCCCAAAGAAGCACACAATAAGTCAGTGAGATGCATACTGTTCTGCCAAATTTATAGCTTTCATAGACAGCTAACCCCGTAGGTCCTGGCATTCCGGAGTCAGGGATCGCCTGGTGCAAGGCTGTGGGTCTCAGAGGTTCACACTCAGCATTATTCAGCTAGCTGTGCTAGAGATAATATTCCCTTCACAGTGTGTAAAGACCACGTGAGACGGAACGTAGAGACTGGAGGAGCGTGCAGGGGATGCGCGGTGGCTGTGAGTTCCCAGCTTCTTCTGTGCTCTCTTTTTCAAGGGCAATCGCCCTGGAAAAGCTACGCATTTGTTTTCAGATGCAGAATTTGTCATTGTGCACCTGAGCGTAATATAAATCTAGCTTTGGGGAAATCGCTCGCGTAGAGTTTCAGAATCGTATTTCAGCTCCTAGTTAGATACAAGACCATGCACTATGCATTACCGTTGACCCAAAGTCAGTGGGAGAGACCCATATGTGGTGAAAAGTGTGTATATATTCTGTGAAATTGGATTGACAACAGGACATTTCCGTGTGGTGATAATCATCAAGTAAAATAGAAAAACATTTTAAAGGTTTATGTCAAGCAATTTCTAACATTTGATTGATCTCTCTACCTTTTTCTTCTCAAATTCTTCTCATATAAACACGGTCCCTCGACTCTCCATGACATATATTATTTTCCTAAAACAGACCTGAAGACGGTCACTGTAACATTGACATGGATGGGTAATTTTTCTTCATTTCATTTCCTTGGGCAAATAAATGCTTATTTAAAGCTCAGAAATAAATGAAAATAAAAATGGGGAGAAGGGACTGATCCTCCTGGATAAATCAGGGTAACGTGACAGTTAAATATTCACGAGATAATTGGACACAGCTGAGAACTGAAAGCTGAGACACCCCACAGATACTTCCCCAACTCCCCCCGTCTTGTCTAATACACACTTTCTCTACGTTGAATTTTGTGTGTTGCTCACGTTTTTCTACTGGTACCTTTATTCAATGTAAGTATGTACACTTTTAGCTCCGATGTATCTGTGAACATACAATTGCCATTACACGATCCACTCACCTCCACTGAGGAAGTGGGAGCCATCTTAACATACATGTCCCTGCTCACACTCTGAGTTCTTCATTTAAAAGCGCCTTGCCACTTCCCCATCTGAGTTCTCATTTCTTCTAATCTCAATCCATGGGAAAACTTTCCTAACTTAATTTCTTCTAATCTGGCCGACTTCTTGACCATATCGCCCACATTGCTAACGAGGAATCTTTATCAGAGGAAAATTGAATGTAATCGCTCTTACTGATAGCCCTTAATTGTAACGGTGGATTTTCTTATGGACTAAAGCTGGCTCCTGTGTGCATTTTCAACCTCACTTCCAACATGCTTTCCCTCCTGTCCTTGATCCTTGGCACGCCACTTGCTCTCAGTTTTCTAGCATAAACTTTTGTCTTATGTCTCTCCATCAAATATGTTGTAGCTAGATGGGAGCGGATAGTCTGGGGGCTGTTGGGTATGGATCGAGGCCTCCGGATCAGCTTTGGAGCCCGCCTCCCATTTCACTCTCAAGACTAGTAAGGGAAGCATCAGTTTTGCCCTTCCTTAGATATTAAAATACCATCTAGGGCAGGGTGGTGGGGGTGGGGATAGCCTTCCAGGCCCCTCAAGGGAGAACTCCTGCCTCCTGATCAGAGGAATCGGATGTGAGGTCTCTCTTTGGTCCCAGGTTAATCCCTCTACATATACGTAGACAGACAGCACTAATTGAACCGTGGATTATAAAAAAAGAAAGGAGAGCCGGGCGATGGTGGCACACGCTTTTAATCTCAGCACTCGGGAGGCAGAGGCAGGCGGATCTCTGTGAGTTCGAGACCAGCCTGGTCTACAAGAGCTCGTTCCAGGACAGGCTCCAAAGCTACAGAGAAATCCTGTATAATAATAAAAAAAAAAAAAAAAAAAAGGAGTTGGAGGAAGGCACTTTGGGGAGCGCGGATGCTGGAGGATTTGTAGGAGGGTAGTGGGAGTGGATATGATCGTATTTCATTGTATACATGAATGAAATCTTCAAGAATAAAGAAAAATTAATAATAATAAAGACTAGAACGTTACATATTATTGGCTCATTCCTTAATAGTTAATCCAGCTGGGTCTGTCAATCACCTGTCCAGAAGACCGCCCCTTAGGGAAGCGGATTCACCTCAAAACAGGCTGAAGAGTAGGAATAGCCATCCCGGTAATGAGAGTTACCCTTGCCTAAGACGCTCGCGCTGCCTGTGTGCTCCGTTCCCCGCCGAGCCTGCCTGTTTCCTAGGGTCTTTTCCTTTCGGATACCGGCAAAAAAAAAAAAAATCTATGCTGCCTTTCCCTGGCTCCCTAGGCTTCCTCGCTACGTTTCTGAAGCTCTCTACCCTCTCTCCAGCTCTTGCCAACTTCAACCGTACAAAGTGCAGCTCTCTTGGACCCAAACTCAAAACGCCCTGGTCTCCCTTTCTCTTTTCCGTCTCCCTCCTGATGGCCGCCAAGATGTACAGCGTACAGGCCTTGTTTTTATCTCAGATTTTGATAAAAATGTCCCTGTGCTCTCTAGTCTATTTCTCCTTTATTTTATTAATTAGAATAAGAACCTGGCAGGGAACCCGCGTTTCCCTGGTAACATACTGTCGCGGATTTTCCCCTACCCAGTTTTGCTTGCCCAAAACCAACCAGCAGATTTTCACTCTACGCTCAGAAGTACTATTAATTCTTGGAAATTCCGAAGGCCCCTCTGGACAAACTGTACCTAATTTAATTTTGCATTTTATTAGATATTACATATTGTTTTTCTAAGCATATTTATTACCCTGTCATTTGTTTCTACTGTATAAAATATATAGATGTGAAGTTATAGCAATATTTATTTAATGTAATGCAATATGTACAAATTACTTTTTTTTTTTTTTTTTTTTTTTGGTTTTTCGAGACAGGGTTTCTCTGTGGTTTTGGAGCCTGTCCTGGAACTAGCTCTTGTAGACCAGGCTGGTCTCGAACTCACAGAGATCCGCCTGCCTCTGCCTCCCTTGTGCTGGGATTAAAAGCGTGCGCCACCACCGCCCGGCACAAATTACTTTTGTGTGTCTTTCTTGCTCTGTGAGTGTTGACGCCCCAAGGGGAAATGACAACTATGGGTTTTTCCCTTATACCCCATACACACTTTGGCATATTCAAGTGGCTAAATAATATTTTCCTTATCTGTTTATTTGCCTCAGAAATATTTACTGGGGCTTGCCACTGTGCTCCAGGAGCCATTATATATTTTGGCAAATGTAACTCAAAGCCCACCACAAGGTCCTGGCCTTCATAGGTCTTATTCTTTATTGAATGAATATATTAATTAGCTAACTAGTACAAATTGTCTAAACCCTCAGGTGTATGCATTCACCAAGCAATTTGTTCTCTTTTTATGATATCATTGGCTTAAAATACTTAAAATAGTAATCTGAATTACGACTATTCTAAATGTCATCTGAACTAATGCTACTTTCCATTTTTTTTCTAGTGTAAGAACATCTCATAAAGTGTCCCTCAGGAGTATCACATCAATGACAGATGAAGAGGTTAGCATTAATTTAACCAAGAAATGTAATGTGTCAAACTTCAGGAAGTTGGTACCAGAAAGCATAAAAAGTTAGTCATCATTATTTTAAAGTTGATAAGTTTTAGCTCCTGATGTGAGATTTTTCATGATTTCCTCACCTTCATGTGTGCAGCAATATTTCTAAATACTATTTTATGTGTCACAGTGAGAACAGCATCTCCCGCATCTCTGCATCACTCTTTGTGCATACATTTATATACGTATACAGACAGGCTGAATGCTGGGAGAAAGAAGGGCAGGGTCAGAGAGAAGTCATGGAGCCGCCACCCGAGATAGAAGTGCTGAAACTTTGCTGGTAGGCCATGACCTTGTGGTGATGCACAGATTAATAGATATGGGTTAAATTAAGATGTAAGAGTTAGCCAATAAGAAGCTAGGGCTAAAGGGCCAAGCAGTGGTTTAAATAATACGGTTTCTGTGTGATTATTTCGGGGCTAAGCGGCCAGGAACCAACAAGCCGCACCCTCCTTGCAACAATCCTACAGCTGATTTATGTCCTCCCTGCCTAGATTTTTACTTACTTTTTGATTAACTCAAAGCAGTCACTACTCACAGATCTTAATATATTTATTTACAGTTCTGGTGATTGACTTCAGGCCTTGTGCGTGCTGGGGAAGCATTCTGTCACCAAACAATACCTCCACCCCTTATCTACAGGGTAGGCTTACACACATACACACACACACACACTGTTTACAAACTTTATATAAATACAATCATTTTCCCACAGTTATTTTTATTGTATGATGACTTGTAGGTATATTTATCTTTTGAGGTTTAGCCAAGACATCCTGAGTTGGCAGGCTGGGATACAGTCTACTATAACAGCTCACCTGCTGGCATCCAGGCCCTGGCTTTGGCCATCTCTAAAGACAAAAAATAAATAATAAAAAAATAAAAATAAAAACCGCACTTAGAGGTCTCTTCCATCAATGTCACTAAGATTTACTTGTTATCTTCTTTTGATGTTCTACTGGCTTCTAAATTTGTTAGAGAACCCAGAGGGTGAAGGTGACCACGTTCAGGTAAGCACAGTAGAGATGAGTCAACAGTGGAAAACAGCACAAGACCAGGGCTTTTGTAAAGGCGGGGGGTAAGCAGTGGCCACTAGGAAAGACCAGTGTGGCCCTGTGTAGTTGGCAGAGGTCTGTAAAGGGTGAAGAGGTTCTTGACCGTCACTGAGTTCGGGGAGCTGCGCCGTAGGCTCCAGCATTACCACTTTCAGGAAGTGAATTAGTGGGGAATTTCTTTGCCTGTGCTCTATTTTCTCCTGTATACAGCTAGTTCTCAGCTGTCCTCATCACGACTTCCCTGCACGTCCACATCTCCTAGCCTCTCCTAGATGCTTTGTGTCTAGTCCACGGATGTGATGTTTTCAGTAGTCATAGCTTTTAGTTTTCAATGTGTGTTTTAGTTGTGCTTAATAAGGGTGTCTGATACTGAGTGCTGAGTTGCGAGTCCTCCCTGCTCACGTTACACTTTCTGGCTGTGCACAAACACAGGCGACAACGTCCTACCCTTTAGTTTCTTCTTCTTTCACTTCGCCTGGCACTAAAGTAGGTGGCACTTAGGGTTGTCACCTCTGTTTGGTGTGGTATTGTGAAAATTCTGGGTGTGTTTTGATGCTGTCGTTAGATGCTTATAAGTTTAGACCTGTATCTTGTAAATGTCTTGTGCAATAATATCCCTTAGTAATAATAGCAATAATATTACTAGAAGCAAGATTTGTCTTTAAATCTACCTATTTAATTTGATATTAACGTTAGAGGAGGCCGCTTGTTTGTTTCCTGGCTGCCTAGAAACCAAAATCATCACACAGAAACTGTAATTAAATCACTGCTTGGCCCATTTGCTCTAGCTTCTTGTTGGCTAACTCTTACATATTAATTTAACCCATCTCTATTAATCTGTGTATCACCATGAGGTCATGGCCTACTGGCAAAGCTTCAGCACATCTATCTCCGCTGGTGGCTCCATGGCTTCTCCCTGGCTCCGCCTCCTTTCTCCCAGCATTCTGTTTAGTCCCCCCCTCCCTGCCTAGCTCTGCTCCCCTACAGCTCTGTTACAGGCCCAACGCAGTCCCTTTATTAACCACGCATGGCAATCACAGCATACAGAGGGAAATCCCACATCATATTAATATACCTAGACAAAATTTGTGTTTTATTATATTTGGGGGTGTCCCATCTAGACCTTAATCGATCCTCATGTCTATGTATACAAATGGATTTTTACTCTTATTGTTAAGTTGCACAATCTTTTAATTAGAAAATGTAGTTATATCTGATTTGGTTTTGTCTGTGACATTATATACATGCTCCCCTTTCTTTTGCTTTCTGTACATGTATATGTCTGTTTTCTTCTCTAATTGGATTGGTGTACACATGTCTGTGTGTGTATGTGTGTGCGTGTGTGTATGTGTGTGTGTTTCTCTTGTGCTGGTGGAGGATGGATTTTATGTGGTCCTCTAGTTTGAAAGTTATACTCAAATTTTATTTTGAGTTTTTCCCACCTAGTGTCCATCCATATTTAGATACCTATTAGAGTATAGACATCTTGATATCACAGAGTATAGAGCTGAAAATGCATATTGGGAAAATACATAAAGTAAGCCTTGAATTTCTGTAAGTTATTTACAGAGCAGGTTAAAAGAAATGCGTGTGGGACATATTAGGAACAAGGCCCTGAGAAAGGCGGGAAATTTTAGAAGAGAAGGAGACTTTAATGCGACAAGATAGAAATGGGATCCAGCAAGTCAGGGGCCGATCCGGGATGATAGAGTCTGGCATCGCTTTCTATCAGGGACCAGCTGCCTGCCAGCCTTAGCATTTTGTAACTGCAGAAGCATGGAAGCCCTGCCGCGCAGGTACTCTGGGGACCGGACACTGGTGTGGAAAGCCAGGCTGGAGCTCATCTTCCCATTTTCCCCACAACGTCCAGCTTTTTAGGGTGCAGGCAGCCTTGGTTTGCTGTACCTGCCTTTATTGCTTCGCAAACAGCACCCGTTCCACAAATTGAGCTGATGCAGTAACCTCGCATTGGTCAAAGTCGCCTTTTTCTAACCGCTTATTGGCTTTTTTTTAACTCCAAGGTGGTCCAATTCTAAATAGATTACGATATACTGCAAATGACACATGGTACGCCCTGAAAGTCTAGAATGTTCTTGAAACTGTATTTACTGTGCTATTTGCCTTACCGGGGAAGTGTGAAGCCAAATCCACAAATCTTTGAGCTATGCTTATTTTTTTTTTTTAACTACCCCCAGCTATAACCACCGGTATTCCTGTCAACCAGGCCCTGATTTAGTAGCAGTGGTGCCCAGGGACAAGAAAGGAAGCCACAGTGAAGGAATACAAAACCGTGGTTTGTCCTTTAGAAGGCAATGGGGACACATGTGAACTTCTGATTCCAGATGTTTAAGAACAGGACAGGTACTTCCTGTCCCGGAAGTAGCTCTTGTAGACCAGGCTGGCCTCGAACTCACAGGCTGAAAACCACTGTGCTAAGGCGAGGTTGCATTTTCTGTTTCTGTAAGGTCCATATGTCTGTCTTTACGTTTAAAACACTCACATGTCCTCACTCGGTGTTCTGGTCAAGACATGGAGCTTTGTGAAGTCAGGCATTATTCTTGATTAAACTGTCTATTATTTTCCCCTAAGAGTAATTATTAGACAGAGTTTTTAGTTTAAGTTTTCTTTGGGTTTTGTTTTTACTTCATCGTTTTTTTTTTTTTTTTTTTTTTTTGCTTCTACTGGCACAGTTTCTTAAACTTACGTGACATTTTATTTATATATTTTCAGAGATTTAATATGAGAATTAAGAAGTTTGGTATGAATACAAGTAAAGAATTCAGAAAATCACCAGGGGCTTCTTGGTAATGCCTGCTTTTTTGAACTAAAAGGCCTTTGAATTTTTTCTTTGAAAAAAATGTACAATTTGAAATACTTGTTATTTGTTGCACAATTAGAAATTTCTCACGCCGCTTTTCTTCTCCTTTTTCCCCGAAGCTTTGGACTACCTCTGTCAACTGGTATGTACTGCCACCGTTTCCGGTTTTGCATGAGTGTTGGTGAGCATGCGTGAAGCAGCCCCCACTGTGACAAGTCTGTGACGTTGTCCTGCCGTGGGCAGGCATCAGTGCAAAGCTGGATTCTCTTATTATCGAACTTTTGTTTTAATTGAACCACTGGGGAATTAAAAGGGTGTTTATTTTAGAGCAATTTTGGCACTTATGTTTGTCTATCATTTCATTATCAAAGTGTAGTCACTAAAAATAAACCTTTATTAATAATTTCTTAAGGAGATGGTGAGCAGGCTAAGGAGGAAAGTTTTGATTAGTAATTTTTTTTTTTTTTTTTTTTTTTTTTTAATTTTCGAGACAGGGTTTCTCTGTAGCTTTGGAGCCTGTCCTGGAACTAGCTCTTGTAGACCAGGCTGGTCTTGAACTCACAGAGATCCGCCTGCCTCTGCCTCCCGACTGCTGGTATTAAAGGCGTGCATGCGCCACCACTGCCCGGCTGTTGATTAGTATTTATTAAGTGAGCAAGAAGGGAGTTAGTGTAAGTTAATAGGGTGGACATTAGAGAACCTTGTAAGGTTCGTTTTCTGAGTGTTTTCAGTATAGGAAGAAGCTCACAGTGGCAAACCAGAGAGCAACTGAGGAAGAAGAGCGCAGAGTTTGGGCCAGATGGCTACATGCCTACCTGTCCATTCCCAAATCGTTTAAAAGATGTAGAGCTTGTAATAACTGTAGGTTATTAGGTTTAAGTTTTATAATTATAGACAAATTAAAGTATCTGTAGTAAAATACACATGAAAATAATATATTTAATATTATTATTTTATATTATACATTTTTGCCTTTACAAATACCTTTATTATGAGTTAGCAAGCAGATCTTTGTATTTGTATTTATTTTTTGAAATTATAATTACAACATTTCTTCGTTCAAACTTTCCTATATGCATGCCCCTCCTCTCTTTCTAATCCATGGCCTCTGTTTTGTCTTGTTATTATGTATTATATATCTATATATATGCATACATACACACACAGATATATATATTCCTATATACAACCTGCTAAGTCTATGTGCTACTTGTATGTATGTATGTCAGTCTTCAGGGCTGACCTTTTGGTATTGGATAGCCAGTGTGTGTACTCTTCCCTGAATACGCCTGTTTCTTTCACTCTTGGAACTCCTTAGTCGCCTGTAGCTTTGTGTAGGGTGGAGCCTCCTGCCCCCACCCCACTTAGCTTATTTATTGCTGCGATCTTTGTTCAGCTCATGCTGAGCTGTCATGTTGGTGAGAGTTTCTGATGTAGCTCCTGACGTTACTAGGAGACACCGTCTCACAGTAAACTCCCTGATCCTCTGACATCTGAAATCTCCCCAAGCCTCCTCCACAGTGCTCCCTGAGCCTTCGGTGCTGGCAATGTTTTGTAGCTGCGCCCAATGGGACTGGACTCCACAGCTCTGCCTTTGGACTGGCTGTAGTTTTTGCAATGGCTTCTCTGTTGTGAAATTATGTTTCCTTGATGAAACGCTTATCACTTTCCTCTGGGGATAAGGTCAGATATTTTGGATGTAGTCCCTGGCCACTTTGGCAAATCTATTGATATCTTCCTTGGTCAGCTCAGGCTTAGGCAGTCAAATCGGTGAGACTTTATGGGAGTAGCTTCTGACATCCTAGGAGACACTGCCTCATAGCAAACCTCCATCCTTTCTGCCCCTTCTTTTTCTGTTGCAAAGACAAGTTTCCTTAATGAGGAGTGAGGATTATCTTATCTGTAGGCATGAGGATCAATATTTAGGATTAATTAGGTATTATTCTAGTTCAACAAGTCGGTGGATATAGGGATTTCCTCCAAAATCCATAACTTCACTTGCCCTGAGGAGTTGGCTAGTTTTCCAGTCCTAGACATGATTTTCCTCTTGATGAGTAATTCTTAAGTCCTATTAGAGAAGAAGGGAGGAAGGTAAATTAGCAGTAAGGATGTCTGAAAAAGTCACAGTGGATCACAACCTTAACTATCCACTTTTAAAAATAAATCTATAATGCACTGGGCAGTGGTGGCACACACCTTTAATCCCAGCACTGGGGAAGCAGAGGCAGGAAGATCTCAGTGAGTTCAAGGTCAGTCTTGTCTACAAAGTGGTTTCTAGGACAACCAGAGCTGTAACACAGAGAAACCCTCTTTTGGAAAGCCAAACCAAACCAAAACACTATAATGTTGGGGGCAGTGAGACCCCAGATCCTGAATTTCTTGTAATCCCCTGATCTGAGTGCCTACAGCTGCTCTGAGCACGAGACCTTCAGGAGTTCCTGATGGCAGGAGAGTGGTTTCTGGTGGGTTTGGCTGGGGCGTGGCTATCTCTATATAATCTGCCCCTGAACACAATAAAGGGGGCATTCTTGGGGAATTCAAGGATGACCCGTGTCGCTGTTTCTCTGTCTGTGTGTGTTTGTGTATTTTAACTTCCAGCCCCCTTGCCCGAAGCTCGCGAACTGGGTGCCAGCGCACAGAGCGCTGACGCAGGGGCACGGTGCGCGGCACTATAACGCAAAAACGTCTGCGCATAAATATGCATATATGTATACAACATAAATTTTGTCGTCTTGGCTGACAATACTCCCTCCAAGAGCCAAAAACCACCCAACAAAAGTCCCAGTAGCAGGCTGGAGACGTCCTGTCTTAGCTCTGTTGATCAGGGTTGTTCAAAAGGTCCTCCAAACATGGCAGGCTATTCCTGGTTACTGCCAAGGCATTCCTGCCACTGCCAGGCCCTTGCATCTTCTTGTTCAGGTCATTACTGTGCTTCATGGGCATCTCAACTGGATGCTTTGCTCCTTTAGAAACTTGCATGCTGCCTTCTGTAACGTGAAAGTTGGTCCTCCGGGAGAAGGCTTTCAGGCCAGATCCAGCTCGCGGACCCTTTGTCTAAAGTAACTGGGGTCTTCAGCAATAAGGACAACCTTCACCTTCCTGGGAGCAACAGAGAGCAATAATAATATCTTTAATGTTTTGAGAATCGCTTGGACAACCCTGGCCAACAACTGGAAGGTTTCTCCAGCCTGGTGTTCGGGTTTTGGTTGGGTAGTCTTCGGCTCTTGGTTAGAGCACTGTCATTTAAACTGTGTATGTGTATTTATACATAGACTTACGTGCTCCATAGGTTTGGGTTCTGGTTTTCTTAAGGTGAGTAGTTCATGGTATGATCCATTATGGTTTTTCAGACATCGTTACTGTTGTTTTAACTTCTTCCCTCATTCTGTATTTGTGACCATCATCCTTCATGATCTGAACGCCCCCCTCCCAGTTTCTCTGATCAGGTCACGGTACACTGCTCTCTCCCCGTCCCTCAATCCCCCTATCCTGGTGATGGTCCCTTTTTATCTTCCTGGTTTCTGCAGCACCTCCAGGGATTGCACTTCCCATTATGATTTTTTTTGGTTCCATCTATTTTCGTTTTATTTATAGCTGAATATATTTCATAATTTATATTTACCACATTTACGTTAATCGTCCGGCTGAAGGACTTTTAGGTTGCTTCTATTTCCAAGCTGCTGTAAATATAGCAGCAATGGGTACTGGTGAATGTCTTAGTGTTTTTATTGTTGTGAAGAGACCCTGTGGCCTTTTTTCTTTTAAAGGAAAATATATAACAGGGTAACATTTTCAGAGTTTTAGTCTGTTGTCATCACGGTGACATGGCAGTGTGCAGGCAGACGTGGTGCTGGAGAAGTAGCTGAGAGTCCTACATCTGAGACACTGGGCGTGGTTTGAGCATATATGAAACCTCAAAGCCTGCTTCCACGGTGACACGCTTGGTATTTTAATAAATAAAGCTTGCCTGAAGTTCAGAAGAGTAAAACGGTTGCCCTGATCAGCCTTACAGACTAGGCAGTGGCGACACACACTTTAATCCCAGTAGCCACTCTAGTATGTCATAGAAACCGGGTGGTAGTGGTGCAGGCCTTTAATCCCAGCCATAGAGATGATTATAAAATGGGAGGAGACAGCTCTCAGACACAGTCTCAGTCTGAGGATTCCTGGAGGCAGGATCGCCATTTCAGACTGAGGTAGAGGGAAGAGCCAGTGGCTATTTTGCTTTTCTGACCTTCAGGTTGAACCCCAATATCTGCCTCTAGGTTTTTATTAATCAGACTATGACGCCCACTCCACAAAGCCACACCTCCTAATAGTGCCGCTACCTGCGAGCTTATAAAGGCCATTTCATTCAGACCACCACCGTGAGCACTTATTTATGGAGTAGCCATGCAATAACCTGGGCTTTATGAGGATTCCAATGGGGGCTCTTTAGCCAAAAATTAATTAGATGTAACCCATTCCTGAAACTAGAATCTTTGATGACAAGAGGTGTCTAGCTGGGGCTCTGTGTCTCCATCATTTGACAATCCATGAATATCACATTCAGATGTGAATGTATTTTAGGGTGCTTTTACTGGATTAGGCATTTTACTGTATCTAACCCCTCAAATGATGTTTAGTTTTGGTTGTTATTTCCATATTTCCTCCCCCAACCTTCTCTTTTCATCTCTTCTCTGTTTGAGTCTCCTGTTCTAGTCCTGCCGCATCCATTCCAATCTGTTCTATTTCTCCTTCCTAGGGCAATCCTGTTTCCCCTTAGTCTCTTACTCTCTGTCCCTAACCACGTTGGTCATAGGCACCGTAGCCTGCTTATTGACGATTTAACAGCTAGCATCCAAATATAAGTCTCTCCAAGACTTTTATGATGAAGGAGCATTTGATTTTTATCTAAGGGCTTTTATACATGATCATGTGGGTTTTGTCTTTCAGTTCGTTTATCTGTTGAATTACACTTCTCAGTTTAGGTATATTGACCCATCCCTGCATCTCTGTGAGGAAGCCCACTTGACTATGATAGATGATTTTTTTGATGTGTCCCTGGATTCAGTTTGCAAGTCTTTTATTGGTAATTTTTGCATTGATATTAATATAGGAAAGTGGTTTGTAATCCTCTTTCTTTTTGTGTGTGATTTAGGTATCAGGGTGAGTATAGCTTCATAAAAAGAATCAAGCAACATTCTTTCTGCTTCTATTTTGTGGACTAATGTGTGAGCATTGGCATTAATTGTTCTTTGGCAGTCTGGTAGAATTTTATGCTGAAACCATCTGACCCTGACCAGTTTTGTTTAGGAGACTTTTAATTACTGCTTCATTCCACTGGGGGTCATAGATCTGCTTATTTTGTTAATCTGGATTTAGCTTTGGTCAATGGCATCTATCAGGACACGTACCTGTTTCTGTTAGATTTTCCAGTTTGGCGGACTCCGGGTTTATAAAGTATATCCTTATAATTCTCTGGATTTCCTCGGTGTCTGTTGTTCTGAGCCCTTTAGTCTGGATCTCCTCCTTCCACCGGAGCTTAGTTTGGCTCAGGGTTTGTCGGTCTTACTGATTTTCTCGTAGAATTAGCTCTTCTTTTCACTGGTTCTTTGTATATTTGTTTGCTGTTTCTATTTTTTGTTTCAACCCCGAGTTTGGTTATTTCTTGCCATCTACTCATTTCGGGCATTATTCCTCCTTTTTGTTCTAGACCTTTTAGGTGTGCCATTGAGTTACAAATACAAGACCTCTCCACTTTGCAGGTGGAGATTTAGTGCTATGAAATCGCCTCTTAGAACCTCCTGCATCGTGTCTCATAACTCTGCGGCGTCCCATGGCCCCCGGTTGTCCATGGTAACAGTCTATTTTAAGGTGCCCCAAACCGAACTATATTTCCATAACTAACTCCACTTTTACTTCCTTCCAAGTTTTATGTTTTCGATAACATTTTATGTTGTATATACATTTAAAAAATTATTGTAGCTATAACTTTTGATGTTTTTGTTTTAAGACTTGTGAATTTTTGTCTTTTAGGCAAAGAAAATGTCGATATGGTAAGCCATAAAATTTAATGTACAAAAAAATAAATTGATATTCTTGAATGAGTATTGATATATATTTTCTATTACTATACTTATTTGATAAATAGCTATGAATTTAATAGTAGTAAGTTTACATTAGACAAATCTAGACTGTTTTAAGTTATAAAAATGATCTGTGTAGGGAAGGTTAGGAGCAACAGCAGACACACAGTTACAGAATCCACTGGCCTTACCATGTTCCCGACGTGCTGAAGTAGTTGGCTTGATAGAAAGACGGGGTGGCATTTGAGGACATAGTGACAATGCTAACCAGGGCTGGAGCAGGGTACTTCAGAAGGTAGAATGTGCTTTCCATGGGCGTCAGAATATATACTGCTTCTCCCATTCCTGGATCCAGGGTTCCGGGAATCAAGGGGCGGGAAAGGGAATAGTTTCACTCACCAAGACTCCTAGTGACCAACTAGAAAATGTTTGCCTCCAGTTCCTGTAACCTTGAGTTCTGCTGTTCTAGAAATTTTGGTTTGAGAGCAGGGAACACTCTTGCCAGGATCCACAACAAACATTCTGTTGAACCGGAAGCTCAGACTTCCCCTGGCCACTTTGGGATTCTAGTGTCTAAGTCCACGTGACCAGCTGGGGAAATGGGGATCATAACTGACCTTAGTGTTTCTGATCTAATTTTGTAAAAGTGTGTTTCCACAGATATTTGGGTGTCTTTCCTCAATTTATTGTGTTATGTAACATCAATTAGGAGAATACAAATGGTTTTATACTTAAATTTGAGAATACCAAGAGACATTGCTACCTATTCTAAATTTATACTGCATTTACAGTTGTATGAGGGACAGTTATATCATGTTAGGCTTAATTATGATCTGGTTAAAGATACAATGCATTTGTGATTATACGTGGGACAGTTACATCATGTTTAGGCATGATTATGGCCTGGTATGATTTTCATTTGGGAATTAGTCGCAACATAAGGAGATAGGATGTATGTCAAGCGACCAGGGGTTGACTTGTGATGGCTGTTCTGGGCCATCTTCCTGCTGGAAGCCTACATAGAGACATGGAGGAAGGAAGCTTTTTGCTCTTTGTCAGCTTGCCCTCACCTTGCTAGCAAGTCCATCCCTTTACTGTCACTCGAGCCTATTTCTTCAGGATTACCAGCCTAGACAGCCAGCATCACGGACTGAGAAACTATTGCATTCTCGAACTTTCTGTTCAAGCAAACCATTGTTAGATTAGCTGGACTGTAGCCTGTAAGTCATTCTAATCAATCCCCTTTATATATATATATATATATATATATATATATACTCTGTTACTCTAGAGAACCCTGACTAATATACACATGAAGCTTTCTGTTAAAAACTGTGCTGGAATTTTGATGAGGGTTGTATTGAATCTGTTGCTTTTGGCAGGATGGCCATTTTTTACTATATTAATCTTACTGATCCATGAGCACGGGAGATCTTTCCATCTTCTGATATTTTATTCAATTCATATCGTCAATGTCTTAAAGTATTTTTGTCGCACAAGTCTTTCACTTGCTTGGCCAGAGTTAATCCATGATATTTGCTTTTATTTGAGGCTATGGTGAAAGGTGTTGTTTCCCTGACTTTTTTTTTTTTTTAGCAGTTTTTGTTTGTCATGTGTATATATATATATATATATGTGTGTGTGTGTGTGTGTGTGTGTGTGTGTGTTTGTGTGTGTATGTGTGTGTATGTGTGTGTGTGTTAATTTTGTGTTCTGATACTTTGATCAGCTGTAGAAATTTCCGGGTGATGTTCTTAGGGTCTTTTATATATAAGACCACAAAACCTGCAAATAAAGATACTTTTACTTCTTCCTTTCCAATCTGTATCCTACTGATCTTCATTGTCTTATTGCTCTAAGACTTCCAGTGCTGTATTGAATAAATATGGAGAGAGTGCACAACCTTGTTTTGTTCCTGGTTTTAGTGGAATTGCTTTGGGTTTCTCTCCTGTTAAGTAGGTGGCTTCCTATAACTTGCCTTTATTATGTTGAGGTATGCCCCTTGCATCTCTAATCTCTCCAAGGCTTTTATTATGAAGGAGTATTGAATTTTGTCAAATTCTTCATCTAATGAGACAATTCTGTGGATTTTGTCTTTCAGTCTGTTTATACAGTGGATCGCATTTGTTAATTGATGTATGTTGAACCATCCCGGCATCGCTGGGGTGAAGCAAATCTAATTGTGGCAGATGATCTTTTTGATGTGTCCTTGGTTCAGTCTGAAACTATCTTTTGAGAACTTTTGCATCTGTGTTTATGAGTCAAATTGCTTTGTCATTCTTTCTTTATTAGGTCTTTATGTGGTTTGGGTGTCAGAGTAACTGGCCTCATAAAATGAATTGGGCAATTTTCCTTCTGTTTCTGTTTTGTGGAATAATTTGTGGAATATTGGCACTAACTCTTGTTGAAAGTCTACACTAAAACTTTTTGGTCCTGAGCTCTTTTTCAGTGGGGATGGGGGGGCTTTTAATGACTGCTTTTATTTTATTAGGGGTTATAGGCTTGTTTAAATTGCTTATTTGATCTTGATTTAACTTTGGTAAGTTGAATGTATTAAAAAATTGTCCATTTCTTTTAGATTTCTTAATCTTGTAAGTATAGGTTTTAATGCATGAATTTATGATTCTCTGGATTTCCTTGGTGTCTGTTGTTATGAAACTGTTTTCTGAACTTGGATATTCTCTATGCACCTTTTAGTTAATTTGGGTAAGTGTTTGTCAATCTTGATTGATTTTATCAAAGAACCAACTCTGTTTCATTGAGTCTTTGTATTGTTTGTTGTTACATTGTGCACATATTTCTTGGTATCTATCTTTCGGTGTGCTTGCTTGTTTTGGCTCTGGAGCTTTTAGGTGTGCTGTGAAGTTACTAGTACAGGTTTTCTCCTTTTATGAAATGTAGATACTTAGGCTATGAACTTGCTTCTAAAAACCTCCTTCATTGTGTCCCCAAAAGTTTGGGTACATTTTATATTCATTTTCATTCAGTTCTAGAAAGTCCTTCATTCTTTCTTAGTTTTTGTCTTGACCGTTTTTTCATTTTGTAGTTCAGTTTCCATGAGTTTGTAAGCTTTCTGTTGTTTCTGTTGTTGTTGAAATCCAGCTTTAATCCGTGGTGGTCTGATAGGAAGCACGGTGTTATTTCAGATTTCATGTATCTGTTGAGACTCGCTTTGAGTCGGAGTATGTAGTTAATTTTTGACAAAATTCCATGACATGCCGACAAGGAGGTATATCCTTTTCTGTTTGGGTGAACTGTTCTGTAAATAACTGTTAGGTCCATTTGGTTTATAATGTCACTTGGCTTCACCATTTCTGTTTATCATGTGCCTGCATGACCTGCCCATTGGTGAGAGCAGGGTTTTGAGGTCTCCCACTGTCTGTATGTGAAGATCAATATGTGATTTAAGCTGGAATAGTATTTCTTTCATGAACTTGGGTGCCCTTGTGTTTTGGGAATAGATATTAAGAACTAAAATGTCCTTTTGGTGGATTTTCCTTTCATGAATATATAAGTGTCCTTCCCTATTTCTTTTGATTAGTTTTGGTTTGAAGTCTATTTGTCAGATATTAAAAAGAATACACCAGTTTGCTTTTTAGATCCATTTTTTTTGGAATATATTTTCCACAGTTTTATCAAGAGGTGATGTCTATTCTTAATGTTATGGCGTGTTTCTTGAATGCAGCAGAAAGATGGATTCCACTTCTTAGTCTAATTTATTAGTCTTTGTCTTTTTATTGAGGAAATTTAGGCCATTAATGTTTGGAGATATCAATGAGAGTTGTTCATTAATTCTGGTTATTTTGTTGCTGTTGTTGTTGGCAGTGGGGGTGGGCGTGGGCGTGTGTGTTTCTCTTTTGGTTTACTGGTCTGGAATTAGTTTTTCCTTGTGTTATCCTGGATGTAGCTAACCACTTTATGCTGCAGTTTTCCTTTAGTTTCCTCTCTAGGACTGGATTTGTAGGTAAATATTAGTTATATTTGGTCTTATCATGGAATATCTTATTTTCTTCAGATATTGTGATTCAAAGTTTTGCTGGGCATAATAGTCTGGGCTGGCATCTATGATTTCTTATTATCGGTAGCATATCTATAAGGCTCTTCTGGCTTTGAGAGTCTCCACTGAGAAGTCATTTGTTATTCTAATAGGTATGCTTTTATGTGTTTCTTGGTATTTTTTTCCATTGCAGCTTTTAATATTTTTTAGAGTCTCCACTGAGAAGTCATTTGTTATTCTAATAGGTCTGTCTTTATATGTTTCTCGGTATTTTTTCCCATTGCAGCTTTTAATATTTTTTTTTTGGTACATCTAGTGGTTTGATTATTAGGTGTCAAGGGGAATTTCATTTCTACTCCAGTCTATTTGGTGCTTTGTATGCCTCTTTTACTTGGGTTTTTCGAAACAGGGTTTCTCTGTGTAACAGTCCTTGCTGTCCTGGAACTTGCTCTGTAGACCAGGCTGACCTCAAACTCACAGAGATCCACCTGCCTTTACTCCTGAGTACTGGGATTATAGGCCTGGTATACACCAGGCTCTGTGTTCAATCTCCAGGACCCCCTCTCCCCTCTGAACAGACAAGGTATTTGTTTATACCTTAAAGAGCAAATAAGAGTTTGCGTGGATGGTAATTGACTTCCAGAAGAACCTGCAGCATACGACATTTTATCTAAACTTAGGACGGGATGAGACTGAGGGCAAACTGTTTTCTATAGCGGTTATGAACCTAGGCTCAGTCCTCAGCACCACATCAGACTAGCGTCTTTCCAGAACTGGGGAGGATGGGAAGTTCAAGGTCACTCTAGGCTAAATAGCAAGTTCAAGGCCAGCCTGGGCAACCTGAAGCCCTGACTTTAATGAAATCATTTGTACATAAGCTACTGTTGGAATCAGAATGCTTTGTGCAATTTAGTCTAAGTGAAACTTTTGAAAAGGTTGCATATTTTGCCCATGTATGTAGTCAACATGGACATAATTCACATGACCTCTATGAATGTCCATGCCACAGTCTTTTCTAAAACTAACTTGACGAATGTCCTAACTGTAGGAAAAGAAGAGAAGACGTTTGGAGCATTTCCGACTCCTGTGACTCAGGCCTGCATCTTCTCTCCAATAGAAGACCCAAACTAAATATTTCATCTTCTTTTTATCATCCGTTCTTTAATCTTTTCATTGACCTTGGTTTGTACATAATGCCACTGCTATAATTTATAAATAAAAATAGCAATCCATATTTACTATATACTAGAACAGAATGGAGTTGCTTTTTGGCTGAGAACATTGTAACAAGATTTTAATATAGTATTGTAACAGTGTTTTTAAAACATTTGTATAAGTTACATGTATGACATTCACAATATGTGGTTATTTTTATGCATAAGGAGAGTGATTGTTGATAACTTATTACTGAGTATTGAATTTCCCCGTGTTATCCTTGGTTTAAATATGTAAGGCTGGAAATTAACCAAAGTACTATGTCAAAATAAATTACAAACTCAAACTTTATTCATACTTTTTAAGCGTAGTGAATTTGACGCACTTCTTCCTTCACAATTTTGGTACTCTGCAGTGAATTTGAGATATTACATTTGCTAAAGTTACCATTTTTTTTAATGGAAAACATCTGGGGTATATAACTAGTTCAGGATCTGTAGTGTTGGTTTCAAAAGTTGTTGGATTCACCGGAGAAAGAAGCCTCTCTTACTTAATGACGAGAACCATCAAAATTAAGATGGAAACCCTTTATGGTATTGGTCCTGTGGCTTACCGGATAATTTTAGCGTATTCCAAAAGGAAATGAGGGGTAACTTGTACGTAAAGTGCCAGACCGGCCCGTTACACCTGTTAGTGGGCATCGTTTGGAACAGCTGTGTCTTTTATTGTCAGTAAACAGATGCAGAACACACTGGAATGTTTAAAGCAATATGTTAATCCTGCTTTCCCCTACTGACTGTCTCACAGTATAGTGATTAAGTATTGGCTGTGCAGCTGTTGCTACAATTATAGCATTGCTTAGTTAATCTCTTCTTCCCAGGCCCAAGGCTTGTCAAATTTTAGAAAATAATATTTAATCTTGAAGTGTTTTACACTGTATTTATACAAAGTCATTTCTAGGGATAAGTGAATTGAACATTGTGGAGAATTCCTGCATGGGAGATTCTTAAAAATGCGTTGGTAAATTAATGTTCTTTGACAAAGAATTTTTAATGTGCTTTTAAATTGTCATTAATTGGTTCAGGAACATAAAGTAAGTTTTAATATAATAACTTAAATTTTATTGTTGATAATTTCAATCAAGGAGTTGAATAGGAAGGGAGTCTCATTAAGTATTTTTGAACCAACATGTATAGCATTTTCTTAGAACAGTGACTCCACTCAGGCAGTACACCATGCAACTTTTTGATTTATAGTATAAATTTATAATATAAATATATAATAACCTCCTTGTGATTTAATTATGCTTCAATTCTTATCATTTCACCTTGCCAGAGAATCTATTTAAAATCTCATGTAATTACCAGTTTATATACAATTTTAAAGATCATTTGTATTAGCTGAAATTATTAATACTTTAATTTGTTTTTAATATGTGAGATTTAGCTTATAAAACATGTTAATTGCATTATAATACTCTTGGCCTCATTTTTACCTCAGGAATTTCAAGCCAAGAGGCATGAAGCAAGTTGGCCAATGCCTTAACTCTAGGAGGTAGAGATACTTAGATCTGACCAAGGCATTTGAAACTTAGAATTCTTTTTCTTAACAACTGTGTGTTTTGTCTGCCGTTCCATTTAGCACGAACTTGCTGTAGAATGGGCAGTGTCCTGGTTTTAGCCGCTCTGTGCTTCTCCACATGGATGTTACACCATTTAGACAGAATTGCGTAAAAATAAAGTACAGGGAACAGTAAGACCTCCGGCGCCCGTCTCTCATCACACAGCTGCAGCCCCTCAGGAGTGCCCACCACACAGGGGCGGGCACAGGGGCCCTTAGAACAAACACCTGGAACGCCCTGCTGGGACTGTTTCCTTTCCTCTGATGGCACTTTGTGGGGGTAACCCCACCATCCTGCTATCCTTCGGCCTCAAAACAAATGCTCTTTGCTTCAAGAGATCTTGAAGAGCAACATCATGTTCTTTTTTACCTAGTCCCTGCTGTTTTACTTATGCCTTCACTTAGAAATCTTAATTATTGAAATTTGTTCTTGCAATGGTTGTCTTCCATCGGGTATTGGTGTTAACTGCACCTCTATTCCTTTTCTCGTGTGTGAAATAGGAAAAGAGCTGAGACTTGGATAAACTAATTAAACTGACGTATAAAGTTCATGTGTGCTAGATTTTTTTTTCTTCAGAAAGCAAAAACAAACAAACAAAAGCCCCAAACTAAAAATCTAAAACGGTCTAGCTAGTCATTTTTGTGGAGGGCCCAAGATGCCCCATCTCCAGCATCTGCTTCCTGCCGTGGAGTTTCCCTGACACTGACGAGATGCTTTTAGGATTAACTGGGATCAACAATGTCATGAAGTACTGCTAGAGGAAATTTAATACAAGTCCATTATGAGATACGCCTCTGGAGGTAAAATGTTCTTACATGCAAACTCTAGGAAATAGCATATGGATAGAAAACATTTTATTTGCAGGAAATATTGTGAAAGTTTTAAAGTATTATTTAGTTTTAAAATGAAAACAGTTCCATAATATTTTTTTTTGCTAAAGTTCATCGGCAATTAATAGTTTTTTCAGCATTACTATTTTTAAAATTGTGTTATATGCGTGCATATTTGTGTGCATGTGCTTGTGTGTGTTTTGCAGGGGTGTGCACCTGTATGCACATGTCTCTGGAAGCCAGAAATCAGCACTGGGTGTCTTTTGTCACCCCGCACTTACAAAATGATGGACTATAGTGATATTTTATTTGTGTTTTAATAAATGAAGCTTGCCTGAAGATCAGAGTCAAAGCTAGCCACGTTAGTCAGTTATACAGGCCAGGCAGTGGTGGCACACACCTTTAATCCCAGTAGCTAGCCATAGAGACTGGGCGGTGGTGGTGCACACCTTTAATCCCAGCACTGGAGAGGAATATAAGACGGGAGGAGGCAGGAACTCATGGTCTCAGGTACAATTGAGGTTTTGGTGGAGATCATTGCAATCTACAGTCACTCTGAGGATAGGATCGCCCCTTAGTTTGTTTGAGCCTCGGTAGAAGTAAGAACTCCCTAGTGGCTTGGCTGTTGTGATTTTCTGATCTTCAGCTTGAACCCCAAAATTTGTCTTTGGGTTTTATTATTCGTGCTACATGGGACTTTGATGGAGGAAGGTCATTGGTTAATAAAGAAACTGCCTTGGCCCTTTTGATAGGACAGCAGCTTAGATAGGCGGAGTAGACAGAACAGAACGCTGGGAGAAAGAAGCCAAGTCAGGCAGTCGCCATGATTCTCCCACCCGACACAGACGCAGGTTAAGATCTTCCCTGGTAAGCCAGCTTGTGGTGCTACACACATTATTAGAAATGGGTTAAAGCAAGATGTGAGAATTAGCCAGTAAGAGGCTAAAACTAATGGGCCAAGCAGTGTTTAAAAGAATACAGTTTCCGTGTAATTGTTTCAGATAAATCTAGCCGGGTGGCAGGAAGCAGCCCGCCGTTCCTCATACTACAGGACTTAATATTCAGACATGCATATAATGGTTTTTGATCAACTGCATCCCCATTCCTTCCCTTCCAATTTTGCCCCGCCCCCTTACTTTCCCATCTCAACCATGTCTGTGTGCTCCATGTGTCTCTGTCCCTAAACCCGCTGAATTCATTTAGTGCTGCCTGGATGGGATGCGCATTCACGGGGGCAAGGTAAGTCTTGCATGGTCTGCATCCAGGAATAAAACGACTGTCCCTCCCTAGCAGCCCAAAGGTCCTCAAAGACGGGCGGAGCTGCATGAACCCCTTCCCAGCCCCTCCTAGGATTTTGGCTGACCTGATCTGGTGCAAGTCCGCCTTACTTTGAAGAGAGGGTTTTTCACTGAACCTGGAGCTCCCCACTTTGGCCCAGTTCCTGGGGCCCCTCCTGTGTCAGCCTCCCCAGGACTGAGATGACAAGCTGCTTGGATGCTGGTAGCTCCACACAGGCCCTTGTGTTCGTGTGCCAGGCATCTCGAAGTTCCTAAAATTACTGTTTTATGCATGTATTGTCTCTAATTGGTAACTGTAGACTTCTGGTTTTTCTTTTGTTCTGACTTTGAGACAGAGTCTTGAATTTGCTAACCTGGAATTTTCAGTTCTCCTGCCTCAGCTGGGGACTAGATTATAGATATGTCACATTACAGCCTCAGATTATTTTTATTAATGTCTACATCCAAACACATGGAATATAAAACAAACAATAAAATGCCTATTTTGTATTACATACTACAAAATTTCCAAGAAAAATAATTTTGCTTTAGTTTTATACTTTTGAAAACTTTTGAAAAGTGAAACTTTTGTTGCTGCTGCTGCTGTTGTTGTTGTTTGGAGACAGGATTTCTCTGTGTAGTTCTGGCTGTTTTGGAACTCACTTTGTAGACCAGGCTGGCCTTGAACTCATAAAGATCACCCTGCCTCTGGCTCCCCAGTGCTGGGATTAAAGGTGTGTGCTATCACCATCCTACTGAAAAGTGAAACTTTTTATGTTGCAGCAATTTAGATGCACATCCACCTGCATGCAGAGAAATCCCTTGTGCCCCTTGCCCAGCCCTTCCCCCTAGGGGTGCAGATGCGGACATGTCACGCATCACAGCAGTGCTGTATCAGAACCGGGTTCCACTGATGCAGAAGGGCATTGGCCTGAGCTTGGCTTCTTCCTCCCGTTCCTTTTCCGATTTTCGTTTGTTTGACTTCTGTTTTTTCTTGTTGTCGTCTTTATTTTGTACTGTCTTTGTTTCAGACCTATCCTCTCCTTTCCTGGGGAATAGTGTGTAGAATTCCTGTTAACCTTCCTTAGTTCTTTGTTAGAATTCCACAAAGCTATAATATGTAAGCTATCTATATTTTGTTTGGGATGATTTTTTTTTGTTATTATTACAGGACTGTTTAATTCACATATCTTCCACAGATTGAGCAATGATTTGGGGCACATCAGAATGCAGACACACTTAGTGTTTGGGCTGTATTCCACTCATGGGGTTGGAGACTTAGATTTTCTTTCCTTATCGGTTCTTCTTATCAATTTTGCTCTAGATTTCTTAATTTTATTGACCTTTTTAAACAATCAACTCTTACTTTTCATTATTCTATGTAGTTTTTTTTTTTAATTTAATTTCTACTTTTTCCTTTGATATATCTTCTTGTTTGTGGCCTTTCAAAATATCTCGGATTTTCAGAGGGGAGCAAAGATGTTAGCATGAGACCCCCTCCTCCCCGTTTCCCATTTTCCTCCCCCTCCTCCCACACATCGCCCCCTCCCCCCACTCCTCTCCCCGTCCCCCCACTCCATTCCTCCTCCCTCTCGAGACTGAAGAGCAGGAGATCTTGAGAGCTTGTCTCAGGAAGAAAAATACAAGGCCAATGGCTAAACGTTTTTGGCAGGTGGAATTGATCACAACAACACAATGGTTGAACAGAGAATACGGTTGGGGCAAGGGAGACAAGAGACAGGACGGTGGGTGAAGTATGCGTTCTACATATGTGATGACCCAAATGTGCATCCTCAAGGTCCACATAAAGCCACACACAACAGCATACATTTGTCGCAGGCTATCTGATCACTGGGACCCCTGAGACTGAGCTGTCTACTGGAAAAACCTGTTTCTCGTTGTGGCGCAATTTGGCCCTAGCACACACCTTTCATCCAAGAGCCTTCTGCTTGAATATTGGAAGCAGAAGTCAGCCAAGAGCAAGTAAACTAGTTGACAGGAAAGAAAAAAGATAGAAAGAGGGAGTCAGGGGGACGGATAGAGAGATGCACAGGAAGTAGAAGGGAGGGACATTGAACTTGAGGAGTTTTATTTGAGATGGGTAGGAGAAAGGTCTTGTTTCTCGGATATCAGTGGAGGAGGAAGGTCAGCCAGGTGCTGTGTCTGCCTCTCTGGGCTAGCAGGTTTTCACTCGAGCATCCAGCTCCTGAATCTTAATTGGAAAAATCAAACGAATCGAGATTTGGTTAAAACTAACATAGATTCCGTACTCCCAGCGCTCCCATGTCCGTAAGTACAATAATAAATGGTGTCCATGTGCCTGTGGGTTGTTGCAGTAGAGGCAATCACTTGGTAAAGCACAGTAGAGAACAGATAGACCCCAGAACTGGATTGAGGGTGGAGTCCAAGGCTGTTGCAGGTCCCACGGATCAGCTGCATCGGTCGTGTGCAGATACAACATATACTCAATCCCTAGCAGATACAAAAGACAGGGTGGAGAGGCAAGCACAGGTTATTCCGTTTTCTGCTTTATTGCCTTTTTTATTCAGAAAAAAGTTTTCATACAATATATTTTGATTATACTTTCCTCTCACTCCAACTTCTCCCAGGTCCCCTCTACCTATCTGCCCTGTTCTTTTCTAAAAAATAAAATAAATTTTAAGTAAATAAAAGTCAAAATAAATAAACAAAAACTAAAAAGACAAAACCTACCAAAATAAAGGAAAAAGCACACACAAGACCATAGAGTTTGTTCTGTGTTGGTCCACTGCTTCTGTGCATGGGACATGCCCAAGAGGGTGGTTGATATGCTGGTGTGACTTTATTGGAGAAAAATGACTTTCCCTTTCCCAGGAGGTACCAGTCATAGGGGTGGGGGTTTTGTGCCCACTTCCCTTCTCCGTGCTGGGATTTTGTCTGGCTTGAGTAGATCTCATGCTTGCTGCCACAGTCTCTGTGAGTTCACATGGGCTGTTGTATAGGAACATCATCTCTGATGACAGCTGAGCGACGTATTTATCTATGCGCTTGTGTCACTAAGAGATAATTTGTCGCTAAGTTCATTTAGTAAAATAGTAGTAGTGGTTTTTCCCTAGGGCCCATGGCCTATCTAGTCTCAGGTACTTGGATACTTCAGCAGTGTCAGGTATGGATTCCATCTCATGACAGGCCTTAAATCCAAATTTTAAGAGTGATTGGTTATTCCCATGACATCTGTGCCAGTATTGCACAAATGTATCTTGCAGGCCAGTCACTGTTGAAGGGTTTGTAGCTGACTGAGTTGATTCTGATCACTATCGTTCTTTCAAATTTTTCCTGATCACTAATATTTCTTTGTAACATACAAGTCAATATTTAAATGCTCTTCTGAATTGCTCTTTCAATTTGTGTTTATGCACAGAGCAGCCAAAACTGATTTGCCCATGTTTCCAGTAGAGATGAAGTAAAGCTGCACCCTGCTTCTTGTTTCAGATTATACATATATATATACTACACACACACATTACTTTTATATATACTCTTTTGCTTTTAAGTGTCATGCTTTTTGTTTATTTCCTATAGTCCCAGTGCATATTATGTAATTTCTTTCCAGTGTTCATAAGCGCAAATAGACTATGATGCACTTTATGGAGCAAACAGATGCTCTTAATGGTGAGTTGCATGCTGTCTTAAGTAAAGTCTGTTAAAACAAGCACTTTCTTCTATTGGTGAGATTGGGATCTGAACTTACAGACTTATACATGGTAGGCAGGTGCTGTATCACTGAGTTAAGCATCCAGCAGAAACATCCACTTTTAACAATGTGTATGGGGAGCTCCAAAGATGGGTTTGCAGGTAAGAGTGCTTGGTGCTCTTCCAGAGGACTGGGGTTGGATTCCCAGCATCCCAGCTCCAAGGGATCCGCCATATCTTGCCTATAAGTTCATCAGCACACATAGCATACACACAGACACATACGTGGCATAAATTAAAAATAAAATATATGTGTCAATGGCCAACAGCTCACAGGGTGCTATCCCTGTATGTCCTCTCGGGAATATAGCCAGGGAGACGGCACACTGATTCCACATCCGTGTGTCCTACAGAACAAAACTATTTCCAGTAACAAGAGACTTGAAAATAAATGTTCAAAGTTAAGCAGTGAATGATGAAATGAATTCCAGAGATTTTGTAAACAGGATATAGACTGGAAAGCCAGGAAAATGTGCATCGTCAAGGCCTTTCTTTCAAGAAGAAAGGCATTGTCTCTGTTTTCAAACATTCTTAAGAGCTGAAGATGAGAAAAGTTTATTGGATTTGATGGAAACCACATTTTTTCTTCATTCTGAGCATAGTTTTAAGAAATTATGGTGGAAACTTGATTTAAGTAGTTTTTAACTAAGAAAAATCTGATTTGAAATAGATTTCAAGAATATTAAACGATAAATTTCATTAAATAATAAATAGATTATTCTTTCCCAAATTTTGTCTGAAAATTTTGTTGGTGGTATTCTTTACGCAGAGTCTCACGATGTAGTTCAGGTTGTCCTCATATTCCAAATTCTCCCACTTTAACATGTGCTACCCAGAGAAGTTAAACATCTTCATTTATTGTTGGCACTTAGATGATCATATAAATGCAAAATGTTTGGTATGTATTTCTTGATTATTTTTCTAAGTATGAGCCCACTAAAGTCCATTCTCCGTGGGGCTTTCCATTTCACCCTGATGATGATGATAATTTCTTTGCTCCTTAGGGAAAAAAAAAAGAGAAAGCATCTGTTTTTAAGGCTTATCCCAGTGACTCTGCTTTCTAAAAAGCTTGCTTGCTTTTATTTGGCACTTAGGCCAAACTCTGAACTCTTTCTCTTTGCTGATAACTGTAAAAGCTTTGGGAGGCTTTACTGTATCCCACAATTTGGATCACATAGTGATCATTTTGTTTATAGAATGACAGACTTTTTCTTATGAAAATAAAATTCAGGGCTGGAGCTATGGCTCAGGAGTTAAACAATGCTGTTCCAGAGGATCTGGGTTGGATTCCCAGCACACATGGTGACTCACTACTGTCTGTAACTCCAGCTCCAGGGAACTCAGCGCTCTCTTCTGGCCTCCATGGGCACGAGGAAAGCAAATAGTTCACAGATAAACATGAAGGCTAAACAATCATACACACTCACAGTTTTTTTTTTTTTTTCAGGAAACATCCTTTTTATTTTTTTTTAATTTTATGTACAGTGGTGTTTTGCGCTCATGTATTTCTGTGAGAGGGTACACGAAGGCTTCCAAGTCAGTCCTTTTAGAGCTCAAAACAAAACACATTCTTAACACTCACAGTTTTTTAGAATGAGATTCGTAGTTAGCCATTCACATTGTAAGGTGAAAAAATATAGTAATGAGTATATACTTTGCTAATACCTTTACATTTATAAGATTTTTGGCGAGATTAGCATTATGTGCTGGTGTCTTTCTTTTGCAGCTTCAAGATGAGATAACAGACTTCGAAAAAAAGTCACAAAAACAACATGTAAAAGTTTGTATACATGTCAATCATGCTCTTTAAAAGTCTCACATCTGCATTGTGGTTGCCTTGACTTTACGTGGTCTGTTTGAAGTGTTTACAAACAAGGTGCCCTTTAGTCTCTAAAACCGCCAGCGTGCATTTCTTGAAGAACAGGACTATGATGACGTCTAGTACAGTCATCAGGGTTCAACATTCACAGAGCACCTTTGCCCGATCGGTAGGCCTGTGTCACGCATCACAGTGGCAGTGGCTACATGTGCTATTTAAACTAATACGATTAAATAGAGACTCAGCCCCCCTCCCACAGTAGCTATGCACCAAGCACCCCATAGTCCAGTGACTCTTCTATTCTAGAACACTCTTACAGAATGCGTCCATCACTAAAGACATGATCTAGATGGTCAAATTGTACCAGTCCCCAACAAACGTCCTTTATATCAAGAAAAAATATCTATCAAATGATCACATTACATTTGGTTATGCTGTCCCCTGAGTATACTTCAACACAACTGCTTTTCAAAATTAAGATGTCTCTTTTAGGACATTGTTATTTTAAAGTCACGGAATGCCCCTCTTCTGGAGTTTTGTCTTGGAATATGTCAAGACTGCCTAGTTTCTAGGCAATCATTGCTTCATCCTCTGCTGAGCACCACATGTGAAGGTCTGGGGAATGGGTTTCCTAGTTACTCTTCCTGTCTGGTTTCTCGAGAGGGAGCTATGGAAACTATTTTCCTCCTCTAAAGTCGGTATCTTTAGAGGAGCTTTGCTCTGTCTGGGAACATGGTCTCTGAGACGTTCATCCATGGGGTTCAGTATCTACTGATAATCTTACCTGGAATAATTATATGGATTTGTGAAATAGTATTTTTCCTTTTCTTTTTGGATTTTTTTTAAAAAAGTTAATTTAGATTTATAAAACACTATAAAGAGTTGCATAGCCTTCACCCAAATTTTTATTTGTTCTCTTTGAGAAATATATACATACATATATGTGTCTACATATGTATATATAGATATATATATATACATACATACATATCACTTTCTAGTTCCCTGTTTTCCCTTCCACTTCTCAAGTTCATGGCTATAAACACAATCTTTTAAGTCCAATAGAGTTACTCATATGTGTTTAGGATTGACCTCTTGGAATTGGCTAACATGTGAGGTGCTTCCCAGGAGATTACTGAGTTTCCTTCCCCCAGAAACCATCAGTTGCCTGCAGTTCTTGCAAGGGTGAAGAGCCATGAAAATTCCCCTGTCTGTGTTGGCATGTTAGTTGGTGGTGTCAGTTTTTAGGTCTTGTTTAGGCAACCATATCGCTGTGATTTCTTAGATACAGATTCCCTGTCGTATACAGAAGACACCGTTTTGCAGCAAATGTCCCACCCTGATCCTCCAACTTCTACCCTCCTTCTGCCTGCTCCTCTGCGATGCTCCCCGAGCCTTAGATGTAGAGTTTGCGTTGTAGACAAACCAACTCGGGTTGGGTACCCCATGGCCAATTGTTCTTCGAATCTGGCCTGTTGTAGTTTTAATTGTACTGTTTAGAAAATAAAAGCTTGATATGGATACAATATTGTTGACTAATTTACATACATTCTTTATATTTTAAACTACTATCTGTCATAGTAAAAGAAAAAGTGTTCAGAGCATTGCTGTATGTCCACCTGGTCCCATTTTAGTGAGAATTACTTAGTGGTTGTGCTTTTTTTTTAGTCCCCTTCAATTTGGGATAATTCTTCAGTCTTTGTGCCTGTTTGGTTGGCTTGGTGGTTGGTGGTTTCTCAAGACACGGTTTCTCTGTGCAAGAGCCCTGGCTGTCCTGGAACTCACTTTGTAGACCAGGCTGGCCTCGAACTCACAGAATAACAAATGTTCACTTCCCACCTCCCTAATCCTAACATTTTATTGAAATCCTAGTCCCTTCTCTTGTGTTTACGCCCATTGGTAGACATTCCTGGATTCTTCCATTCCGTGGTCAAATTCCATTACTATCATGAGTTCATTGGATGCTGTATTGTCTCAGATTTGACCAATGAGAACCTACTGATTTTGTGTTTCCAGCTGTGGACATGGTGTCTGATACAATGTAACAGTGTTGCTTCACATTGGTTACAGCACTTAAAGATGGGAATAGTAAAAATATATTCGGTCCTTTAATCCCAGCACAGGGAAGGATTAGGTATTAAGGACCAGCACAGGGAAGGATTAGGTATTGCTCAGCTACATAGAGAGTTCAAGGCCAATCCTGGCTACCAGAGACTCTGAAATTAAAAGTCACATGAATCATTCTTTGTCATTCCTTTAAGCTATCTTAAAAGTATTTAAGATATTTGAATAGTTATTTCTACTTCAAAAAGCAAAAAATAATTTGCCATGTCATTACACACACACACACACACACACGATAATATCTAGATATTATCTTATATCTCATGCCCAATTGCTGAGAATATAATCTCTTCTTAGATACTGGGAATCCAGCTTCAGAGCCTTGTGCAGGCCAGGTAAGGGTTTCCCACCGAGTTCTGTTTCTAGCTCCCAGGACGCTTTCACTAGCTCCTTACGCTACTGCTTGTTGTGAGGAAGTTCACCGGTTTTCAGTTTCAAATGACCTTAGCCTCTAACCACTGTTTGTGCTTTCGGTGTCGTTACTGACGAGAGCCTCCACTAATGTCAGTACAGAGATGGGACATGGGCAACATCTGTAAAGGCAAGTTGTGTGCCATCTGGCATGGTCAATCCGTGCACATGCCTGCCATCACATCTGGCATGGTAAGTCTGTGCACATGCCTGCCGTCACATCTGGCATGGTAAGTCTGTGCACATGCCTGCCATCACATCTGGCATAAGTCTGTGTGTGCACATGCCTGCCATCACATCTGGCGTAAGTGCTCAGTGGGTATTTTTTGAATGAAGGATGATCAGGGCAGAGGTCACTCTCTATTTCTGTTATTTCCTAATAATCCTTTTAGCTTAATTGTTCACTTACTCATTTTTCACTAGTGGGCTCTGTTGACTTCTGACAGCAATGTCTGAATACTTATAGTTATCGAAACATTTCCAAGTTGTTTTCTGTGGGAAAATACGTGGGTTGAACTTTTCAAAATGAAAAAGGAATTTCATGTATGAAGATCAAGTTGGATTCTTTCTTGTGCCTTGATTATAGAATGTTCGACATCTCATGTGTGTACTGTGAACCTTTTGGAGAAGGGAGAACACCCAGCATTTGAAACTTTCTCAATGATAACCCCCTTTCCTCAGGCCCAAGGGGCTACAGAACACACTAGGGTACACGCTATCCTGACCTCATCCCCCTTTCCTCAGGCCCAAGGGGTCATGGAACACACTAGGGTAAATGCGCTTCTGATCGCTGGAAGTTGCTGGTCTCCTTTAGTCTGAGTCCTGTTGTTATTAGTTTTCAGTATTTTAATATATTCCAGTCTTTAATATTCAGTCTTTCCAACACTCACATGATTTCCTTTCTCCCGAAGACAGGCGGCTTCCACCCAGCTCAAACTCGCGTACCTCAGGATGCTCATTGATTTCTCGAAAAGCTGAGCTCATGAATTAGAAATGACCCCAAAAAGATTACTCATCGAAACATTTGTCACGCGCTCATTAAGGGTGTTTAATACAGTTTCTGTAAAGTCTCTAAATTCTTGGAGATAGGCTCTGCATCCTGGTAGATGTTTCATAATCTCCTAGAGAAAAGTAGCTGAAAATTTCAACCATTCGGAGAATGTCAAGTCAGTCACTTAATGACAAAGCTACACAGAGTCAGAAAAATGTCCGTAGAAATAGAAACAGGAAGGATCCATATAAATAGCAGCGGGAGAGGAGGGAATTCCTCCCGGGCTGGAACATCGCATTTTCTGCGTGTTGTACATATTGCTGAGCCGTCGCTAAACACATTTCCATTTACGTCATTTGTAAAAAACTTCCTCGGCTCACAGAGTTGTCACGAACAGATGCAGATTCCATGACTCTAATGGGCTTTTCCTCTCATTTTTCTGGCTCATGCATCATTAATAATTGTTTTTCTCCACTTTTGCCTTACACATCTGAAAAGCTTTCTTTCATAGAGCGCTCTGCTGATTGACTTGTATGGAGCCTCTGCATCGTGAGATGCAGGTTTATCAGCACCTTTGTTTGGACCTAGAAATGTAAGCATCTTTCCCACATTTCTGTTGATTTTAACTTTTTTTTTAAATTTAAGCTTTCTAAATTTCTCTGTGTATTTTCAGAGAAGGATATTGATTTTAAAAATCATTCCTTTTCCTTGTTTTATATTTCCTGTCATCAATAATTTCTTGTTTGAAAAATAGGTCTTGTGGGACATAATGTCACAACTCAAGCCTTTCTTAAAAGTGATGAAAAAGTCTCAGTGGGACCTTAAAGACTAACAAAAATAAATTTTCTTGTTACTTATTTCTGTCTGGTAAGGTTCTGTAGGCAGATACTCTACCACAAAGCTCTAATCCCAAGCCTGACTGATAAGATTTCCCAACAAAATCAATCAAATAACTATCACATTCCATAGCAAGACAAATACAGGTGAATCTCTAATGGGCTTAAAGGGCCAAAGACTTTAACCCCATGCATAGTGCATGTACATTTTCAGCTAGCATGAAATAGACCTAAAAAATCCTAATCTGTGAACAACCGCAATGATAATAGTGAATATTCTTTTTTTTTTTTTTTTTTGGTTTTGGTTTTTCAAGACAGGGTTTCTCTTTGGCTTTGGAGCCTGTCCTGAAACTAGCTCTTGTAGACCAGGCTGAATAGTGAATATTCTTAAGCTTTATGTAAATGGAGACTACAGTACTTACTAACGAAGGAATGATTTTTAATTTTTTTCTTGAATTGATCTTTTCATTAAAGGACTGACATTCAGAGCAAAGACCTGCATTGCGTTGTTTGTTGAGAGGAAACGGAATGAACTGTGAGGGATGTCACTCAGAGGGCAGAGAGATATTTAGGACTGGCCCCTGTGACAAAAAGGAAAAAAAATGAATCAAGAAATTCCAGGGAAAGGTTATTCAAAATGAGACAGACCCATTTTTAAGCTAGGGACAAGAGATCTAAATATCCTTTTTAAGATTTTTTTTTTTTTTTTTTTTTTTTTTTACTTAACCTTAAATAGGAACTTATTGACAATATTCAATTGGTAAAATTAAAAAACTTAGAGTAAGAAATACATAATAAGTCAGTGTTTTGTAAGCACAAGACGGCTCAAGCAGTTAGATGAGATGACTGTAAACTGAATTGGCAAGGTTTTTGGTGAAACGCTATCGGGGCTGCTTATAGTAAAGGTTCGAAATTCGTAACCAATTTATAGCAAAGATTATGAAATGTCTTAATATTTCTTTATATTTGCGTTCTCTATAAGTCCTACGACTGTTAACTGAGTTGTTAACAGCGTGACTGCATTGAAAACCCAAGGTAAGCAGCCTGCTGCATGAGTTCTGCCACATGCAGTGGCCTGGCCCTCACCCCCGGTGACCTTTGGGTCTTTTTGATCACATGCACAAAGACAACCATCTGGTAACCTTGAGTAACCACTGGTCTGCCCCCATGACAAGGCAGAACACTTATTTGATCTCTTGATCATTTCTTTTGAACATTTGCTCTTTTAGAAAATTCTGGAACTTTTAAAAATGATTTTATATTCCAATGTTTTAAAATAACAATTTTATAGTAAAAATATTTTTGAAATAAAAACTAAAAATTTCAAAATATGTTGCCACATTTTCATGTTTCTTTTAGATGCCGGTAATAATTTCCTGAAAGTCATAAATCTATATGACTGTGTTAGGTTTCTGACTATACACAGACATAACGCTTTGAATATAAATGTATTGTATCCCTGTTAGTCATGTGAACCAATGTTTGTTTTTCATAATTTGATTTGATACACTTTAGCCATAACTTTATTAATATCTGGGTTCTGAGTCAGGAATTATAAGGTAGATTTTGAGAGTGTCCAAGGTCATGAATATTCTGCTACTCAAGTATTATTAAACATTTTCTGTTAAGGATTAGATAGCAATATTTTAGGCTTTCGGGGCCAGAAAGCAAAATTCAGAATATTATATAGGCATTCAGATAACCAAAAAAATAAAAAATAAAAACAATGTTCACCAATGTTTTACTGATAGAGTTCAATTAATAAACGTACATACAAGTAATGTTGTGAAGACTGAGCAGACTGTGTTTACGTATTCAGGAATCTATATGTATATACATATATGCATGCAATAACAATGAAAAAGTACATGAATTTGAAAGAAAAGGTATGTGGGAGGGATTGGAGGGAGAAAAGGGAAGCAGGAGATGATGTCATTATAACTCCAAAAAATAAATGATTTAAAAATCATTTTTGTGACTTAACAATACAGTGGAAAGTACTCCCGATCAAGAAAAAGAAATCATTGACCACAACAGAGACCTGCAACGCATGCTACAACATACAACGCATAACTACAACATTTAACAGGCGACATGCAACCTTTCACGAACATCATGTGAGTGAAAGAAACCTACACAAATCTACATGTTATTTCTCTCCAATGACAAATTCTGGAAATACAAGGTGGGTAGCAGTCACAGAAGACTTTGTGGTTGCCAGGTACTAGGAGTGGAAGGTGGCAAAGACAGCCAAAGGACCTGCTCGCTGTCAGAAACCCTCTGTATGTGGTTGTAACAGTGGTCACACACGGGCTTAATGGGGTCGTTTTGTCTGCTGTTTCTGTTTACTTGCTTTTTGTCTTTTAGTTTACTGAATATTGGAAATCCAGCTGGCAGGACTCAGAGAGATTTCTGGCAAGATCTGTCTGGTCAGGAAGTAAAGGACTATTGTCAAGAGTCAGGACAGAGCGTGTGTCTTCTGCCAAGAACCAAGACAGCAAGCTATCATGGTTCGGCCTTAGCTGAGATTCTTGAGGCTTCTCAGGACACCTGCGCTCAGGGTCACCCAGATAAGCTGCCCCTGTGTTCCTGCCCGTAGAAACTGACTGTAATCACACCTCTCGCCCTCGATATAATATTTTTATAGTCATTGATAACCCTCTTAATTCGTACGTACATGGATTGTATGCAGATTATAACATTAGGGACTAAGTCTGCGTTACCAGCATGCACCAGTGTCCCAGTAAGGGAAGAAATGGAAGTTCTCCTCTCCGAACCGTTTAGCTGCGCGTGAGTCTGGATTTTAATTCTCTAATCTATGCTCCCTACGCTGTTTGTCCTCTATGTTGTCTGACTCTGCATCTTTGCCTCCCGGAAAGCTGTCTTGTGAGTCTGCTAGTCCCGTATCGGGGTGTCTGTGCCTACTGGTGTCTGTCTGTTGTATGCGCTGTATATGTGAGTGGTGTCTATCTGTGAGCACTGTGACTGTCCCTAACAAAGGCAGCATGTGTGCCGCCACACCTGGGAGCACAGAAGTGTGTGCCGCCACACCTGGAAGCATCGGAAGTGTGTGCCGCCACACCTGGAAGCATCATAAATGTGTGCCGCCACACCTGGAAGCAGTGGAAGTGTGTGCTGCCACACCTGGAAGCAGCGGAAGTGTGTGCCGCCACACCTGGAAGCATCATAAGTGTGTGCCGCCACACCTGGAAGCAGTGGAAGTGTGTGCTACCACCCCTGGAAGCCTCTGGATATATTTTTTTAAACCTCTGGAGGGTTTGATTTAGCATGCTGGAAGGTGGGAAGGCTGGCAGAAGCGCGGTCTTTCTGTATCTGACAGAATGCAGGCGTTCTGTCTGGCTTGGTATTTGCCTGTTTTCTGAATATTTTTTGTGTGCTGTTGCCTTGTGATTGTCAAACACGGTTTATTAGACAGCGCAACATCATCATAAGAACACAACCTTGAGCCATTTTACATTTGACATTGTGATGTCAAATTTTCTTTACTGTGATAATACCATTAAGAGGAAAGCAAAAATACTTACTTTACAATAAATATTTCATAATCCAAGCTGACATAACTCAGCGAAGTGACTTCTTCCAGAACCAGGCAAAATTCTCAGTATTTAAATTTACTGCTTCGGAGCCCACACTTTTAATAAAGTTGAGACATTGGTCCACCGTCGACCAAGTATGTACTTTTGAAGAATGGAAATAGGTAAAGAAAAAATTTCAACAAATTTGAAAATTCTTTTGAAAATTTATTTCTTTAATCATGCAATCATTTGTGTGGGATTCAAGCACTAGTGGTCATCTCATGGTGGTGTGGTGACTGGCGATACCCTTTGATGCTCATTGTGCACCGGCTCTCGTTGTAAGTACTAGGTTCCTCCCCTTCTATAAGCGGCAGAGGAGCTGTGGGCGCAGAGAGCCTGCAGCTAGCCTAGGGCCATTTGCCTCTCAGTGTCCAGACCTGCATCTGACTGCAGGCAGGGTGCAATGCTTCCGCCACACGATTTTTTTTTTTCAAATTTAGCCACAAACAACACATACTTCAAGAACTAGTAAAGAAAATTTGACATCACAATTTAACTTATATAATCTTAAGACCTAAAATGAGCTTATAAATTATGGGGTTTTTCCTCTGAGGTACTGTTTTTTTTTTTTTCCCTCTAGAACAAGTTGGATAGGCAACCCACGTTACATAAACACATGGCTGCTTCCAGAATTTAAAAAAAAAAAAAAAAAAAACTAAGACAGGCGATGGTGGCGCACGCCTTTAATCCCAGCACTTGGGAGGCAGAGGCAGGCGGATCTCTGTGAGTTCGAGACCAGCCTGGTCTACAAGAGCTAGTTCCAGGACAGGCTCCAAAACCACAGAGAAACTCTGTCTCGAAAAAACAAAAAACAAAGCAAAAAAACAAAAAAACAAAACAAACAAACAAAAAGAAACCTAGACATTTATTTAACAGATCAATTTTTCTTCCATAGAATTCTTTAATGTTTTTTGACTTACTGATATCTTTGAAAAACATATCAGCATTTATAATACATTTTTGTATTAGGAATCATAAGTGTGCTTTACATGATTTTTAACAGGATATTTGGAAACTGCCCTTGCTGAATGCTGTATTTTTGTGAAAGAGTGCTGTTATCGACGCAATCTTAGACCTGCTGGGTAAAGCTGCCTTGCCCCTGAGCGCCTTGGCCACCTGCAGCTGTTTGTCATTTGCTTGGTTTGAGGACACCAGTAGTAATGGTAAACTTCGGAATGTGTGACAAGCTAACAGCCAGCTGTGTGCGGCATGACTCTGTCCAGGTGTTAAAATAAACAGGACCATTTGGGTTCCTTCTAACGCCACAAAGTGTTTCAGGATTCATTAGCTTAAAACCCATTTCTGTTTGGGGATCAGATAAGGTTACATTCACTAAAAATGAAGAACTATATACCCAGAAATACATATGTCATCGTTACTTGACATATTACAGTCTTTTCATAGAGCACAAAGAACTGTATAAACACTGTAGATTTTGTAACACTCTTTTTTGTAGAAAAATACCAGTTTCCCTTTTCTGCTTACACACCAAAGAGTTGGGTTTTTTTAAAAAAATAATGACTGAAAATATTTTTTATTCAGAGTTAAACTTGCCTAAGGAGAACTGGGCTCCAAACTAATTTTACATCCTCTTGGTACTATCTTTGAATCATGCCATATGTTGACACACTGTGCTAGTAATATGTTTTGCTGAATTCCTGTTGTTAAATGTTAGCACAAATAACCAAATCTTGCCTTGAACAAACTACCAATTCTTTTATTGTTCCTTGGGTAGAGAAAGTATGTGTTCCATAACTCTAAGTGTGAAGTCGAAATCTTTTTTTAAAGTGGTTTTTTTTTAAGATTTATTTATTTATATATTTATTATGTATACAACATTCCTTCCATGTATGCCTGCAGGCCAGAAGAGGGCACCAGACCTCATTACAGATGGTTGTGAGCTACCATGTGGTTGCTGGAAACTGAACTCAGGACCTCTGGAAGAGCAGTCGGCACTCTTAACCTCTGAGCCATCTCTCCAGCCCTTGAAATCTTTTATGTTACCTTGCGACTGAATCTCTAAATACAGAGAAACGGAATAAGCATCACAAATAGCCCTTTCTTCCCCAAATTAAGTCCTCTCAGAACACTGGGTCTGGGAGAGGGAGCTGGCAGAAAATGCTAGTAGGTCCCCTTGCGCCGTCAGTCACACACACACTGTTACTTTCTAACCTACAAATCTGAGTCAGAAACCCACAGTACATAGGATCCAGCGGTAAAATAAAGCAGCAGAGTGAAATGGAAGAAAGACTCGCTCCTGCTTTTCCCAGAAAAGAGGGCGAAATATCAGAAAGGAGCAGATTCCCGACATCAGCTGAACCTTGTTTAACCTGAGCTGTTTTTTGAAAAAAAAAAAAAGGCACTGATGTGTCTGGCCGTTCAGCGCTCCTCTTGCAGAAGGCGTGTCCTACGGGAAGCCAGAGGGTTGAGTCAGTGATCATGCTTGTCCCTGGTTGTGTCCTTATTGTATATGACTGCCATTTATGCGGCAATACCAGGCAGGACTACGCTACCTTGCTGAAGTCAAATTTAAGGGTCTATTGGTTAATATCCAACTCCAGACTGGATAAGACAGTTCTCAGCCGTTTTCCCTCGAACTCAAATTTTCCACTTGAAATAAAGAGCAGCTTCCCACTCCAGACTGCAGAAGCTGATGCTACTAGGGATTGCAGGCTATGCAGAGTACATTCTTCCTGCTCCTTCCGACCCACACTTCCTTCCAATTCCAGCTTCAAGGCATGGAGGTCGGAGTCTCTGCTCAGCGCAAACCAGCATACAGATAATCATACCACACGGAATCAGGTTAACAGCAGCCTTCATGACCGAGGAAAGCACAAGCGCCTATTTTTGGTGGTTCAACGAGTCCAGTTTGGAGTAGTCGAAGGGCTGGGGTTGATTCATGAATGGTATCAGTCAGCTAAGCGGAAATCGACCCAGATAGATACAGCTCGGAGACCAAAGGTAAAGTTAAGGGGCTAAGGAGGATCTTTATCTTGAAGTTTCCGGGCTTGTCGCTGCGTGGGGGCGGGGCACAAGGACAAAGCGAGCTTCCGCCAACAATCACTAATTAAGAAAATGCCCTCTGGCCCGATCATTTACTTTACTGAGTTTTCCTCCTCCCGCCGTGACTTTAGCTTGTTTTAAGTTGACAAGGAGCTTCCCCAGCACATCCGGGCATCATAATCTCCATTTTTCACATACCTCCTCAGCCCCTCACAGCCAGCTGAAACCCATTCTCCTTTCCTTTCTAGACACTCCCAGTAATCTTAACCATAAATGTTACCTTGCCTTTCCATTTGGAAATAGCCAATCATTTTAATCTTTATTACAGTTCCTCATTGAGCATCATCCCTGAGAAACCAAGTCCTCTTAAATCATCAGTGGAGCATAAAGGAATAGCCAAAAGCAATTTCTACATGAGTTGGTTTGTTTGTTTGCTTATTGTAGTTTTGAGTTTGTTTTCTTACTAAATCCTGTTTGTGAGTTTACCTGTCTCTGTCAGAAGCCTATGAGCCCTGGGAGGAAGCAAGACCTGACTTTTATGCTTAGAACCAATTTAGCTGTCAGGTAATCGACTCACGGTTTTGAAACTCTTTTTACTTAAGAGGCTCAGGTAATTGAAGCTTTCTTTCTTTCTTTTTTTTTTTTCTGGTTTTTTGAGACATGGTTTCTCTGTGGCTTTGGAGCCTGGAGCCTGTCCTGGAACTAGCTCTTGTAGACCAGGCTGGTCTCGAACTCACTGAGATCCGCCTGCCTCTGCCTCCCGAGTGCTGGGATTAAAGGCGTGCGCCACCACCGCCTGGCTGAAGCTTTCTTAAAAATACTCTCCAACTTGTATCACCAGCAAGCAACATGTCCATCCCTTGCACCCACAGTTGTAGTAAAGTCAGGATCTTTGGAATGGGAAAACAGACTTTCTAGCTCTTTGACCAGGCAGTTGTGGCCTGTGATGAGGAGTTGAGTGATGTTGTTGCTCTAGCAACAGGAAGCATGGCTCCTTAATTGTGGGATGATGCTAGGGCCTCAGAGTAGATAGGAGTTAGGCTTGGAGAAGAGAAGAGCAGAGCAGAGGAAGGAGGGTGAGCATGCTGGCTGGCCTCTTCAGCAGTCCTGTGCTCACAAGCATTTCCCAAAGCAATTAGGGCCTGTTGGTAATGACGAAGACTCTGTAACCAGGTCAGAGGAAAGTATGGCAGATCCTGCTTGCTGGGCACCAGTGAAGCTGAGAGAGGCACATCCCTTCTGACATGATGGGTGCCCGGGAGGGCGTAGAGAGTGTACCTGACACGCCATCATGACTTCCGTTGGGCAGAGAGGCAGAATGGGCAGTTTCTGCCAAGAGAATAAGCAACCATGTACGTAAGTTGAAGGAGAAAAAGAAAATGATTAGAAAATACTTAGTAAATTTCAAAATAGATAAGAAAAAATATAGGGTGGGCAGGACAAACAGAATGTGAAAGCAAGATGTTGGATAACGTTTCTGGATTATGATGTACACAGGCTGACTACTTCAGCAGAGATTTTACACGCTAGAGCTGTGCGCTGTATGCACACACCTCAAACAAGAAGTCCAGAGTGGAAGAGTGGACAAGGCAAAGCAGGCAGGGCCAAGCCCTCCTCAAGCCCTCAGGATAAAGTCTTTCATATGAAAGTATTATCAGGTTTGGGGGTTTCTATCCAATTTTATTTTTAAAAGATTCTGATGTGTGAGTCCCCTCTGTGTGCTGTGATTACCATGAATGAATAAAGAAACTGCCTTGGCCTGTTGATAGGGCAGAACTTAGGTAGGCGGGGAGGACTGGACTGAATGCTGGGAGGAAGAAGGCGGAGTCAGAGCGATGCCATGGATCTACCACCGGAAGTAGATGTGCTGAAACTTTGCTGGTAGGCCATAGCCTCGTGGTGATGCACAGATTAGTGGAGATGGGTTAAATTAAGATGTAGGAGTTAGCCAATAAGAAGCTAGAGCTAATGGGCCAAGCAGTGTTTGAATTACTATAGTTTCTGTGTGGTTATTTTGGTTCTGGGTGGCCAGGATGAACAAACCACTCTCCTACAAGATTCAGTTAGTTCGGAAAGGTCAGTTGAGTTTTTCTAATGTCAATGTGTTTAAGGAAGTTTATTATTTAAGCTACACAATTACCCTTAGGTTCGACGAGTATGAATGTCTTTAAAGCTTTTGAAATCAGCTGCACAGATGCCATACATAAGTGCACACGCAATTCTACCACAAAAGCATCCCTGATTTGTATTTTCACTTTCTCACTCACCCTCTCCCATGAGCTCACTGTTTGCACATCTTCCAAATTCATGCATTGAAACTTAACCCCCATGAGGTCGTCTTCAAAGGTCAGGCTTTGGGAGACACTAGGTGTTGAGAGTGGAACCTCATGATCAGGATTAGCGTCCTAATAAAAGAGGTCCCAGAGAGCTGCCTTGCCCTTTTGCCCATGTGATGGCAGATGGCTACAGCTGTGAAAGAAGCAGTCCCTCACCAACACGTCGTCTGCTGGCACCCTGGTCTTAGACTTCCCGGTCTCCAGAGCTGGGAGAAATTCACTTCTAGTCAGTATAAGCTCTCCAGTCTGCGGTGTTCTACGAGAGCAATCTGAACAGCCTCCTCCCCTTTATCTTCCCCTTCTTCCTTCCTTTCTCCTCATGATCTCCCGTTATCCCTCTTCCAGATACAAACATTTCCATCCAGACTCCTCAGATGAACGAAGACATGCATTATTGGGTTTCTGAGCCTGGCTTATTTCATGTGACACGATGCTTTCCAGCCCCACCCATCTTCCTGCAAATGACACCATTTTATTCTTCTTCACTCTCTGATGCGTGGGTACCACATTTTCTTCATCCATCCATCCATACGCTGATGGACTTCCGGGCTGGTCACAGAACTTAGCCGTTGTGAGTAATGCCACAATAAGTGTGGATTGCAGGGCATTTCTATGATTGACTGACTTCCTTTTCTTCAGGCATTACCTGGAATTGATATGGCTGTGTCATGTGGGAGTTCCATTAAAACCAAAATATTAAAGCCAATAATGAAATACTTATTTCTACGGAAGCTGTACTAGTTTGCATTCCTGCCAAATCCCACCAGTATTTCTTGTCGCTTGTTTTCTTGATGATGGTCATTCTGACTCGGGCAAGCTGGGATATCCACTCAGTTCTAATTTGTACTCCCCTGGTGTAAGGGTGGTGCGCACTTTTCCACATTTAATGGTCATCTGTATTTCTCCCTTTGAGACTTGTCTATTCAACTTCTTTGCTCATTTATTGAATGAACTACATGGGGTCTTTTGGCAAAACTGTGTGATTTTTCTGTATTATATCTCCCAGTGTCTTCTATCCCTTCAGAACTTACCATACTATTGCATAGACATTTATTAATACTATATATTCCTGAAATTTTTTGCTAATTTTATATCTCTCAGCAATGTGGCAATTTCTTCATGTCTTTAAACTTATTATAAATGGAATATAAATGTACTTACTCTTCTGAAATTTACCTATTTTCTCCAGGTTTTGTATGAGCTGTGTGTATATTTAACTATTTAACTATTTTATTTTAACTGCTAAGTAATTGTTCATTCGTGATATTTATGTGCTATTTAAACTTAGTTATCTGTTCTTTCGATGATAGCCACTCAAATTACCCTGAATGTGCCATTTTAGATAATAATGTTATGAATATTTTCCACCTATATGTTTGTGAAACAGGGTACGTCGTTCTGGGTTTGATGGATGGAAACAGTGGCCATAGAATGGCATCCTTTCGTAGGCTCTTGTTGAGAACCCTTCTGCACATGGGTGGCAGCTCCTGCCATCAGCCCACAACAGGTATCACCCCTTGCTAATACAAGAGGCTCACATTTTTGTCACGATGACGAGTATAAAGTGATATGCCTCGGACTTAAGATTGCATTTTCTTGATGACTTCTGGCGCTAATTGCCTTCTCATGGCACTTCTTGGTCATCTGACTTCCTTCCCTGATTAATTGCCTCTCACTTCACATTTAATGTGCTGCCACAGTCCTGAAAACAGATGTTCATTTGTTCATTTAATGATCCGTATTTATCACGTGTTTTCTGTATGGCAGTCTTTGTACCGGATGATGGAAATGTAACTGAATGAATTCCTTTAGACAAACTCGGTTTGATAACTGTCAACATGCGTTCAGATATCTATCTTGGCTTCAGATATTGGGAGGGATTTCAAAGGCATTTCAAACTGAAGGCACTGATTTACCTCATTTGGTTGAAGAGGGGAAGTCAGAAAGACAGTCTCTAATATCAAAAGCCAACGGCATAGAACCGGAAAGTGGCCTCTAAGAGCCAAGAGAGCACTCCAGACGGTGAGCAGCAAGGAAAGAGATCCCCAGTCACACCCCTTCAAGGAGCGGTATTGCACCAACAAGAGAGTGATCTAGAAAGCAGACACTTCTCCAGGCCTCCTGAGAAGAACTCAATGTGGATGACGACTTCACTTCGGACTGTGAGCTGGGAACCCCTGAGTGTCATGATCAGCTTCTGGCTCGGGGAACCCTAAACTAAGGAGTGAAAGTTGTTTCAAGCTGCTCAACTTGCCGTCATCAGTCATAAAGCAAGAGAAGAGTGACACAATACAAAACTCCAATGACAGACATGCATATACCGTGAAATATGTGCGTGAAATAAACTAGCAATTATTGAATCTGAAGTACTTTCAATAGGGCAAGAGGATGACATTGTATTTCTGTCTTACCTGATCCACAGTGACCATGAACAAGAAAACAACAGAAAGTCATAAGGAAACAGAGAAAACAGAACCTTTATGTACTGTGGGACACCAACTGATGTGGCCACTATGGAAATCAGTGCGAAAGTTCCTAAATAATACAAAAATTAAGACATAGTCCATCCACACCACTCCTTGGTATATAACAAGGGATTCCAGCACCAACCAACAGACAAATGGATACAGAGAATGTAACCCATATACACAACACAGTTTTATTCCGCCATAAATTCAGTTACAAGAAAATGGGTAGAACATTTTATCATTATGCTAAATGAAGTAAGACGAATTCAGAGAAACATAACGCATTTTCTCTCACAAGCAGAATACGGATTTCTTTAAAAAGACACAAAAATAGAGGAGGAATATTTGGTAAGAGGAAGGGGCTCAGAGCGGGCAGAAGAGTCAAGAGATGATATTGGTGTGTATGTGCTCATACATACATGCATAAAAACGTCATAATAAACCTCACTATTTTCACAATTAATGCATAGAAGATTAATATATAATTGTATGATTCATATATGGAAGAGAGAAAAAGTAAAATTCTAAGGTAAAAGACTAAAGTTGAGCAGAAAATTTACTATATGATAACATTCTTATATTTAGAGACCAGAGATTTGTCTTGGAATATTAGCTTCTTTCCTTGAATAGATGCTACCCAGAGACTCCATGGTCCCATTTGTGACTCGGGGTGTCCATTTGTCAAGTTCTCATCAGTGTTTTACAGGATTTATTTCCTTTCCTGGTGTTAGGAAAGTGAATGACATCACCACATTCGACCCTACAAATGCAGCGCCTAGGAAATGACGGAGGGATAAGAATGTGTCCCCGATGACTAAGTGGATGACAGCCATGTGCCCGACTGCATAGTTAGGAGTGTTGCAAGAGTTAGAAATTCATGTTATTTACCCCTTTGTATTTTTAGCTCTCGTCTTTAGAGTATTAGCCCTAACCTTAACTAAATCGGTCCCTGAAACTGGAGCACCACAACCGCGGACGCTAAAATACAGAGCATTTGGCTTAGCAGAATTTGGGACTTAATTTAGGTCTTTGGTGGTGAGGCAGTGGATCCTGTGTTGTTTAGGGTGCAGAGCAGTTGGCTTTTCCAGGCCTCGAAGCTCAAATTTCTGCATCCTCTACCCCCTCCCTTCTCTGCTTGCAAATTGGCATATTTTTGCCTTAGCTCATCTTTTTCTTCTAATACCTTGCTAAAAGCAGGAAGAGCAGCCAACACATACTCGATGTTGCTTTTAGTAATGTACGATAAGAAGTAACACAAGGTAAGGCTATGTCTCAAAGTCTTTCCCTAATGCCTCCTGAAAGGAAGGAAGTCAGTTCTTTGAAAAAGATCTAATAAAACATGTTTTCTTCAGACCTAAACCTGTTGTTTGAGAGAACCTTGAAGTACTGATCATTGAGATAAGGAAGAAGAAGGAAGCCAAGACACTGAGAAAAAGACAAGCAGAGAAACTGTCGAGCCAAGAAGTTCCCTGTCATTACTAATAGTCAGGGAGTAGATACAGCAAGCACCTACTAAGTCCCCTTGGGAATTACACTGCAAGCAAACCTGTAAGCAAGCTATTAAAATATTCCACTCCGCTTTTGTCAGTTTTTGTGAGCTAAATTCTATTGAAAATCAGATATGGTCACATAAGATTATGGGGAAGGAACAAAATCTAGCAGTAATAATAATAATTCTAACAATAATAATAGTAACTTCATGAGTGAGAGGGGACTTTTTCTAAGATTTCTGACCATGGTGTAACCAAGGCACCCTGTCTGTTACCAGGTCAATGGACAATGGACTCTTGGTAATCTTTTCCCTTGTGACTTTTGACGCATCCGAGGATGTGTGACTAGTCTGTATTTCCCATTCTTCATTTATGAAAAACTTTTTCCATTATTGTTAATAAAGGGTCAAGACATGGTTATCAGTATATTGTTCAAGGAGCTGAGTTGAGTCTCATGTGGAACCAAATGATGCAAATATTGCACTCTCTATATTTCCGTGTTTGGGGCTAAAGGAAATCTTTAGTGGTACTCTATAGAGAAGGCAGAGCCCTTTCTTTGTGTGTGATGAAAGTGTGCATAGAAATTTGGAAATCAGTTTTCTAGTTACACCAAAAGATCTGTCTTCTTCTCCCCAGTGGTACCAATAAATGACAGCGTTTCCTATTGTAAGACCAGACTACCGTCATGTGACTAACTTTTTTGTCCTGAGTAGAAATTCTGTGTACAAATCCTACCTCATTGGTTTATAAGAAAAAAAATTGGTTGCGTTTTCATTCCTTTTGCTTCCTGTGGAATACAGACATGGTGGGCGTCTACTTCTGATAACACAGATGGAAATCTTTGAATTCCTGTTAGTTGAAGACTGTCGAGATTCTTGGCTTAAATTTGTGCTTTGTTTTAAAAAGGATTTCAGCATTGCATTCTCATTTACTTCCTGCCCTTTGACTCCTTCATCTAGGCCAACTTCCATTGTTATTAGTTATAATATTATTAGTGATAATAACTTGTTAGTCTGAATTTTTTTCTAATTTCAGATTGTATTTATTTATTTATTTATTGGTCTGGTTTGTTTGTTTCTTTGAATACACCAGTAATCCCTCACAGCAAATTTTAGTTGTACTCTGAAATTCAAGAATTTCTATTTGGTTCTCTGTTCCTTTCGAGCGTCTCCTTTTGTTAATTCTTTACCATACTTCAGTTCTTTACAGGGGACATTCTCTAATTCTTTAAAATGTTTACAGGCAGCTGATTTAAAGCCTTAGTGTCTTAGTTCTTCTCTTGTTGCGCTGACAAAATAACAGAGCCACTAAAGAAAGAAAGGGGTTATTTCAGCTCACGGTTCAGGTAGTCCCCAGTGGCCAGAAGCCAAAGCAGCAAGAACCGGAACTAGTCGGTCACATCACAGCCTCAAACAGGAAACCAAGCCGGACGAGTGCATTTGTTACACTGTAACATGGGTATGAGCCTGTGAGGCTGGGGGAGGAAGGCCGTGGCTTAAAAGTAAGGTGTTTGGGTGTCAACTTGACGAGGGAGAGAACTGTGATGGTTAGCAGAACCGAGAATCCAGAAGCAGAGTGAGAGACGGGCTTCTGGCAAGCCCGCAGGGTTATCTTGATTGTCTTAATTGAGATGGAGCGGTGCACTACCGTGGGCGGAGCCATTCCCGAGGTGGAATCCTGGACTGCATCCCTGCCAAACGAGACTTGAGCAGCAGGTGTGTACTTTGACTTGTTCTCTGCCTCTTTGCTGCAGGTGCAATATGACCTGCAGCTCCTGCAGCCTTGGTTTTCCCGCCATGACTGAGCACTGTGGACCAGAACAAGCCCTTCCTCCCTTCAGTTACCTGAGATACCTTGTTAATCACATCTCGAGTGCCTGCAGCTGCTCAGAACCAGCTACTACCAATTGCATTAATTTTTCCCCTTTGTAAGTTCCTGTCTTGTGATTTTAGGGAATGAAATTATATTTCGGTGGAAAGCTAGACCTTTCGGGTAATGAACCGGTTTGGAGTGTATCTTCTCCCCCACCATAGGCTGTCTCTAGAGGTGTTTGTGTCTTCAATTAGTAACTAGTCTGTTGTTTTTCCTGTGGACTCTCTCTCCCTTGTAGGGTATTAGCATCAATATCTCTCTTATTAAAACTTAAACTTGACTTTCTAGGAATTGTCGCTCATCTGTGTCACTTACCAATGTGGTATTAATAAACAGAAACTATGTATGTTTAAATGCTCTGAGCCAATCTACAGATGGATTTGTGTGGAAGCAGGAGAATACATTAATCAGTTTTTTAAAAATTTCATTATTATGTACACAATATTCTGTCTGTGTATATGCCTACAGGCCAGAAGAGAACACCAGATCTTATTACATATGGTTGTGAACCACCGTGTGGTTGCTGGGAATTGAACTCAGGACCTTTAGAAGAGCAGGCAATGCTCTTAACCACTGAGCCATCTCTCCAGCACAGTAATCAGTTTTAACATCCGGCCAAATCCCCTTTCCACAGAGCCCTCCTGCCTCCCATTTGCACGAGATGATTTTATCCCAGGAGCGAGTAACTTGCATATGTTGTTTCTCCATCATACAAGAAAAGGATTGTTCGTCTCAGAGCAGCAACCTCAGGTAAGTCAAGTAGCCATTGAGTTTCTTTGTCCAGCTGGTCTTGGGGGAGTTGCTACCCCAGCAGTGCCTCTGCCACAGGCAATGCTTGCCACTGGGAATGAGTAAACCTTTTCTGAATATAGCTGAGAAGTTTAATGTCCATACCAACTGTCCACCCGGAAGAACCCTGGCATATAACATATAGCAAGAACAGCCCCAGGCCTACAGCCAATCATTCCCAAGTCTCTGGCATCCATCAGGTTCACAAGCATATATAATTTTCCAAATGCCACATGCCTTTGTGTGGGTTTAGGATGCTGGAATTGTTCTTTCATACATTTGACTGCATTTACAGACACTCTTTGGAGAAAAGACTTGTTTCATGCATGTCTCAGCCTTCACCACAGACCCCATCCTAACTGGTTAAACCCATTTGTTTTCAAGGACAGGCCTGCGTGTGGGCCCCTTTGCCCAGCTCAGTCCGTCATGGCACTGGGCTGGAACATGCTTCTTCCTCAGAGCCCTTGGTGACTCAGTTTTAAATTCCTGGGTTCTCTCCAGTTCCAGTCTCTGCAGCCTCTCTTGGGGCCCCCTTCATTCCCCTGGAATTTGGATTTAGCATCTACAGTTCTCAAAAGGACCATCTGCTCTTCTGTCTGCTCTTTGTTGTCAATTTGAATGAATTAGATGACTTAGATTTTCCTCTGTCTCTGCTTTTACAGAACATTGACAAATTCTTGCGACTTTTGTGATGAGGAACGACCTGGCCTTGCCTGTCAGGTTCAGGGTTGGTAGAGCACCATACCGCTGTTTCTCATAGACTTTGCTTCAATTCAATTGTTTGATCTTTAAGAACTCAGAAGTGTATATGCATATAAAACAACCATGTCGGCCAGCCTGGTCTACAAGAGCTAGTTCCAGGACAGGCTCCAGAGCTACAGAGAAACCCTGTCCCAAAAAAAACCCACCACCACCACCAACAACAACAACAAAAAACCAACCATGTCACTGCAGCCCCACTATCTTTACCGTCCTCAGTGATGTCCTTTATGTAGCTAACAGAAGTTTCCCGGGTTTTCTTTCCTTAAAGGGATCCATGCTTCATAGGTAGCTTGATTACTAGGTATCTGGCAGTTTTTATTAAAAGAATCTTTTTTTTTGTACACAAGAACACTTTAGGATTTTGCATGTTTCTCTTCTATATGGAATTTATTTAGGTAATGAGAGGGATTATCTTCCTTATTACTCGGTAACACGGAGAGGGAAGGCAGGGGCTCTTATGTGTTTGAGTCCAGATGCTTCTCTGCTCACTCTGTGCCCCTGCCCTGTGCTGATACCTGATATTACAGAGTTGTGAATTAAGAGGGTTTGTTTGCTCCTCCAAGTCTTCAGTGCGCTTATCACGCGGTAAGATTTTTGTTTCTCGAATGTAGGCAATGACACTTTTCTTCCCTTGTTTTGTGGGTTTATTTTTATTATCGTTGGTTGTGTGCAGGTGTGTGACTTTGTGCAGGACAGAGGCTTCAGTTACCTCTGGAACTGGAGGTGCAGGTGAATTCCTGTTATGGGTAAGAGTAGCATGCACTAACCTCTGAGTCATCTCTCTGTACCTTCTTCTATCTTTCCTGCTGGACTAGAGTAAATAGCCTTCCTTGTCAGGACTTTGAAGAGCTGGTGTGGGAGGTCCTTGTGCCTATGTGTTGATGTTATTGGTTAATGAATAAAGAAAACTGGCTTGGCCTATAGCATGGGAGGAGGAAGGGAGAGTTAGAAGTCAAGGATCTGCTGCCTGAGACAGATGCTGGGAACTTTAGCTGGTAAGCCACAGCTGCGTGGCGATACACGTATTAATGGAGACGGGTTAAATTAAGATGTAAGAGTTAGCCAATAAGAAGTTAGAGCTAATGGGCCAAGCAGTATTTTAATTAATATAGTTTCTGTTTGATTATTTCAGGGCTAAGTGGCCGGGAACTAACTTGCGGCATCCTTCAACAAAGAATTAGCACTTTTTTATTCATATTTGTTATTGTGATACTTTTATAACTTACATAAACATCTGGTTTTTTATATTTAAGTGATTTTCAAAGTAGACTTTACTAGGAAAGTAATCTATATATTTAAAATTATTCTGCATGTCCTTCTACCAATAAATTATAGTGATGCTGGCCACTGGGAGAGAGACAGACACAGGATCCTGGAGGATATTCCAAATCCAAATCGCACACTGCTTTTTTAAAACACTTAAACATGTAATGAACCTGTGGTTTAAGTTTTTCTGTGGGGCTGGAGAGATGGCTCAGAGGTTAAGAGCATTGCCTGCTCTTCCAAAGGTTCTTGAGTTCAATTCCCAGCAACCACATGGTGGCTCACAACCATCTGTAACGGGGTCTGATGCCCTCCACTGGCATGCAGGCATACACGCAGACAGAATATTGTATACATAATAAATAAATAATTTTTAAAAAAAGTTTTTCTGTGATGTGAACTTAGAGTCCATATTTATTTTTCCAGTTGATAGGCCATTTGACTGAATACCTCTCAAGTACACTGCTCTAAGGTGACCATGTTGTCACAATACAAACTCAATTTGATTTCTGAGTTATTCTATTCAGCAGTTTTATGCCTATCCCCACCGTCCACTCCCATAGTGTTTTCATGTTCCCTTATTGAGCCCTTTCACCTGTTACGTATCGCCTTCCTGTCTCGGCTCCCTGTAGACACCGTTTACTGTTTCTAGCTCTGAGTTGAGCACTTGCGATGTCTCACAGGGTGGAATCATGGGGTGCTCGTCCTGTGTTACAGCCTGTTTCGCTTAGTGTGGTGCCTCTGATCACCCTTTCACCAGCATCAGATTTCCCGTGTGTGTGTGTGTGTGAGGCGTGTATGTGAGGCGTGTGTGCGTGTGTGAGAGATGAATGTGAGGTGTGTGTGCATGTATGTGTATGTGTGTGAGGTGTGTGTGTGTGCATGTGTGTGCATGTATGTGTATGTGTGTGAGGTGTGTGTGAGGTGTGTGTGCATGTGTGTGCATGTATGTGTATGTGTGTGAGGTGTGTGTGCGTGTGTGTGAGGTGTGTGTGAGGTATGTGTGTGTGTATGCGTGAGGTATGTATGTGTCTGTGAGGTGTGTGCACATGTGTGAGAGGTGTGTGTGCATGTGTGTGAGGTGTGTATGTGTCTGTGAGGTGTGTGCACATGTGTGAGAGGTGTGTGTGCGTGTGAGGTATGTGTGCATGTGTGTGTATGTGTGTGAGGTATGTGTGTGTGAGGTGTGTGAGGTATGTGTGTGTGAGGTGTGTGTAAGGTATGTGGGTGTGAGGTGTGGGTGTGAGGTGTGTGTGCATGTGTGTGCATGTATGTGTATGTGTGTGAGGTGTGTGTGCGTGTGTGTGAGGTGTGTGTGAGGTATGTGTGTGTGTATATGTGTGTGAGGTATGTATGTGTCTGTGAGGTGTGTGCACATGTGTGAGAGGTGTGTGGGGGTGTGAGGTATGTGTGTGTATGTGTGTGAGGTATGTGTGTGTATGTGTGTGAGGTATGTGTGTGTGAGGTGTGTGAGGTGTGTGTGAAGAGTGTATGTGTGTGACAGAGAGAGAGAGAGAGAGAGAGAGAGAGAGAGAGAGAGAGAATTAGATCTGTTGTGCTACCCATTCATCCTCAATGGGCTTTTGAGTCAGTTCCAGTCCTTAGCTTTGTGGATGATTCCGCTATGAAAGCAATTGGAAAGCATCTGCTTAAGTGCCCGTTTTCAAATGTTTGGGATATTTACTAAAGAACTGAACTCTTTTTATCTATTTCTGTGCCAATACTATACTGACTTTTAAGTGTTATGTAGACATTACTTCTAAGTAGAAGGCATAATTTTATCTACCTTTCTGTGTACTTACTTGCATTAGAAAGTGCTATTGATTCTATACATTTGACTCATTTAACAATCCCACAAACTCTTGCAGCATTTCCAACAGATCTTTACCATGTTTGCTACCATCTTCTTAGGCTGCCTACGCCACATTTCCTACTGTTTTAGGAGCACAGTGGTTCTAGTTACTTTAACTTCATTAAATAGGGAAATTTCTCATGACGATAGTCACGGGGCCATTATAATCACCCCTGAAAGAAAAGGAGAGTTAGCTGACAGCTTCAGCTCCTAGGGACTTTAGAAGCTTCTCGACGGTTGAGCTGAGGCCATTGTGTTTGTGGGAGGCCACAGCCAATGACCTTGCGTGCTACTGATTCTAGGGCCTGGCTGTGTGTTTAACTCTCCTAATGGACAATATTGAGTAAGTGAAGCTGTCAGGTCCGCATGTCAAGTCTAGCTGTCGTTCCCTCTGTCCAACTTTGCCTCTTTCTCTCCTTTTCAGTGTTATTCCTCAATAAATCTTTGCATCTGCTAAGCAAGAGAACAAGTTACTGGTCAAGATTATGACCAACATGCAGAAGGTCCGTGTGGATTATCAGAGACAAGTTTTAATAGACATACGTGTACTAGAATAAAACGATAAATTCTTTTTAAAAATATTTATTTATTTATTATGTATACAATATTCTTTTTGTGTGTATGTCTGCAGGCCAGAAGAGGGCACCAGACCCCATTACAGTTGGTTGTGAGCCACCATGTGGTTGCCGGGAATTGAACTCAGGACCTTTGGAAGAGCAGGCAATGCTCTTAACCTCTGAGCCATCTCTCCAGCCCCAAACGATAAATTCTTACTGATTATTATGAAATCTCTCTCCCCACACAGGCCTAGGAGTTTATGAACCAATGAACCGATTCAGATCCCGACATTCTCTGTGTATTTTAATGCTATGCATACATTCACATGAGCATGTATGAACTTATGCATGTATGCATTTGTTCAGTGCGTGTGTATAGGGGAGAGCACACATGATGCAGCACACAAGCTTAGAGGACAACTTTCAGGAGGCAAGGCTCTCCTGCCGTGTGAGCCCATGGGACAGAGCTCCGGTCAGGAATGGCAGCAAGTGTTTTGAGTCACTGAGCCATCTTGCTGGCCCTCATTCATTTCTTAGCTGATTCATGTTACTTTCCCCGTTCTCCCGCAGAAATAACTGTTTCTCACAGTGAATAATGCACTCTAGCATTTTGGCAAACAAGAGGCGAAGCAGTTAGTGTTTTATTATTTAAAAGAATAATAAAATACCAATCCCGCCATTTACTGCTAGGCAACATCAAGCTGGTTATTAAACTCCCCCTGTTATGTGCACAGGGTACAGAACCGCCATCACTCTCATCTGCCTGCAGACAGAAGGGCTGGAACAGTGGCCTCGATGGTTACTATCTGGGTCTTAAGTGGAGTTGCTTGAGTTCTGCCGTATACCTGCTCCCTTGTGTCTGGCCTGGAGCTGGTTTCTTTATTCTGCTGCTTCATTAAAGGGAGGGTAGAATGAACCAGGCTGAAGGGGCCGATTGGGGGCCCCTTCAGGGGAGAATGTCAGAGCAGCACCGGGCTTCTCTTTGGCCAGCATCACAAGGGACAAAGGGTTCCAACACGGCTTCATGGACATTGACATTTGAGCAGCCGCTCAAGTCAATTATATTTATGCATAATTTACAGAGATACTCACCGTAATGGTTATGTCTACTACTATCTTGTGGAAAATGGCAATGTACCTTTAAAGTTGACTCTGGGCTTCTTAACTAGTCTATCCCGTGATAAAGAATAGCTCTGGTCAGATAGCTCGGCGCAGCCAAGGGAGTGAGCACAGGGGTCTTCCAGAGTCTCAGTCACCTAGAATAGTGTAGGCCATGGAAAAACTTTGACTAAAACAAAGGAAGTGAGATCATAGAGTAGAGGAGTCAAGTCCGCATGCTGTAAGAATATAAAGTTTTGACAGAGTGTATGTATTGTATATCTTTATAGTAGTACTGTGGGTTTAATTATTCGGAGGAAAAGTCTTGGTTTCTATTCCAACTTTGTTTTGACTTTGTTATAAGTCAAAATTTTAAATGTTGTATTTTTTAATAGAACAATCATTTTTGTTTAAGTGGAATATCACACTAGAAATGTAAGGAAAGCATGGCTCCTTAGAGATCTTTTGGGCACCATCAGACTCCTCTATGATGTATTTATATCCCGAATGTTATTTCTCCATCTATTTTTAAATAGTGTGTGTAGAACGCCACTAGGAAGCGAGTGCAGTTAGCTTACCACATTTTCTAATCAGATCACAACTACATCTCTTATATGCTTTTCTGAAAACCACCGCGCTGTCTGCGAATCTGAATTCTGGAGCCAAATATTATTTAGTGCCGGAAAAGTTTCAAAATCTGAGTGAGTGAGAACTTCAGAATCTGGCTGTAGCTGTCTTTGGATCCTTAGTTCTTCTTTACAGTCTCCATCTCCCTCCAACTACGCCACATTTCCTCAATACGCAAATATTTCTTTAGAGAAAATGTCTGAAATCTCCTACTTGGGTTGCCTAGGAAGTGGTTGTATCACGGCAGTGTAGTTCAAGGAGAGAACAGAATCCCAATCATGACGCATGGAGGATTGTGTGTACAGAAGAAACATTGTTAGAACACTAGAGAGTGGGAGGAGGGTACGGAAAGGTGTGTTAGTCACAGCCCTCGATGTCACACTGTTGACCTTTCAAGGACTAGCAGGCCGCTCTTCTCTTTTGTGGCTGTCAGAATAAACGAAAGACCGGGCCAATCTTCTTCCTGCCTTCTAGTCTCCCGCGGCTGCGGGCAATCAGCAGAAGCTAACCAGAATCTGCTGCTAACAGAGCCCAGGATAGAAATGGGATGTGGGGAAAGTCAATAATCTCAGCCTTAAACCGGGCGATGGTGGCGCACGCCTTTAATCCCAGCACTCACGAGGCACAGGCAGGAGGATCTCTGTGAGTTCGAGGCCAGCCTGGTCTACAAGAGCTAGTTCCGGGACAGGCACCAAAGCTAAAGAGAAACCCTGCCTCGAAAAACCAGATGCATCTGGCATCCGGCATATAATTGCTCGGTGAAGGCTGTTGGATTGAATCTAACGAACATTCTGGAACCCTTTGCGCACTAGGACCTTGCAGACTCCCTTGCCTCTAGCCGGTTCCTCTCCTTAGGCGAGAAACTGAAGTGCAAATTCCTGACCAGTCTCAGGCCACGTGATTTTTACTAATAATGTTTAATTACAGGCGTTTTTAAGAATAGGATGGATTTATTATTTCACACTCATTTGCATAACAGACATCTTTTTTTACAGAACAAACACCTTCTTTTTTTGCATAACAAATGCCTCAATTATATATTTCAATCTAACCAGTTCCAAAATTCCATGATTAGAATTTAAGAGCGGTTTTACTGCTTGTCCTAAAACACAGATACTTAACTTGATCCTTGAGCAGATAATGTGCGTTAGCATTAACTTTATACTTGATGCCATTTGTTGAGAGGTAATTAATATTTCTTGACCCCTAACCCTTGCCCTTCACCCCACATACCACATTATGTTCCAAATCCAAGCTCGGGACGCGCATGAGCAATGCTGCGGTCTTAATGGAGTCAGTGGCAACGCCACAGTGGCTTTGTCTTAGCGTGCTACTTAATGGGGAGACCCAGCTGACGGGTTTCACTCTCGCATTTCACGGGTTATATGCTCCTGGTCCTGGTCATCTCCTGTAGGTGATGTTTCCATTATTAACATCCGTCTCTAAGTCAGTTTTTAGTCTTCATTTACGCAGGGGGAATTTTTAGAACAATTTTAAGTGAAACCCCCCGCCCCCTTACTTTTAAATTAAGTGACATGCATACGTCTCTGCCGCAATTAACACCCAGAATTCGGTGTGACCTTCATGGCAGCTGGCGATATTCTAATATTTCTGGCTAGTGTACGAGAGGTGAAAGGGTATATCGCCTTTCAATGTGCATATGTAATTGCAGTAAGTATTAACAGGAGGGCATACTTGCGGATAATGCTGGAATGTTTATCTATATTTATAATTAGGAACAGTCATGTGAATTTGATATAAATGTCTGTCATCATGGGTGCTTGATTTTCAATTTCCCTGCTACATTTTGCAGGAACTCTGAGTGTGTGGTGGCCTACTGTATTTGGTTTTATGGCAAGCAGTGGCAATGTGTCTAAAATGGCCCCGAATTCCATCATGTATAATAATATTTATTCAGAAATTAAAATATGAAAGTATTTTTAAATTCCATTTCCTCTTATAAAAATGGACCCGACATTGTAGAATCTCAAAATGTAATTTCATATGTGAAACTCAGTTCTGAACTGCTGGTTTTGATTGTTCTGAGTCAAGCTCTCATGTAGTCTACGCTAGCCTTGAACTCACGATCCTCCTGTCTTAACCTACCAGCTCCTGGAACCACAGGTGTGTGCCAGCCTGTCTAGGCACTGTCTGCTTTTATGACCCTGAAAGAAACTCCCGGAACAAGGGTGGCATTTCTTATGGCCAGCTCTCTGCATAGATTTCCTTTGTGTTCTGGCTTCCCTTTGCTTTCTGCTCTTTACTTAAGAGTTTGATGTCCTCATGCCTTGTGCTTTAGACATGAAATACTTAAGGGAAAAGAGAAGCTAAATACGATGGGATTCATGTGATAGATTTTAAGAGGCTTCTCTTTATGTTTCTCCTCAAATTTTATGCTTTGAAATTAAAATATAATCACATAATTTCCCCTTTCCTCCCCCCAATCCCTACCCTGTACCAATGGAGCCCTTTACCTGTGGTCTCTCAAATTCGTGGCCTTTTGGCCCCTTTTCTTCAGTTGATATTACACACACACACACACACACACATGCACACATACATGTGCACTCCTAAATACATGAAGGCATCCTCCCAAGTGTCCAGACTGTAGGCATGCGGTACCATACCCAACTGCATTTGTTTCTCTGATAAGTTTGCATTAGGTTTTATTTCTCTACCTCTATTATATTATGCACACAACTGCCAAATATATATATGTGTGTGTGTGTGTGTGTGTGTATGTGTGTGTGTTTATATAGAAAATTCTACTATCTGTATTTTGTGAATTTATCAAAAATATCCAAATAAATGTGGATATACATTCCCCAGCTTCCTGTTTCACGGCTGTCAGCTCTCTGGTCTTACCCCTTACTACAGTTGTCCACCAAGAGTTCTTTGCTTTTCTCGCTACGTCATCTCCCGTCACACACTAATGTGTACGGATGCCACCTCCAGGGGAGATTCATCTGGGGCATTCACTGAAATGGACAACAGATATCCAATTTCATTTGGAGAATTTATTTAATTTCCCACCCGTTTGGAACCAGTTATTCATAGCCACTTTCAGGTCCTATGTAGATTTCCCATTTCTATCTAACTAGTCCCATATATGCACCAACTGTGTAGGGTGTAGCACAATAACGCGTGTTTGTTCAAGTAGCGTTCGAGTTCTTGGAAAAGGCTCCTTGGGGCCCCTCTGTATATGTAGTCGAATAGGGAGACATATAAAAGCAGAGAAGTAGTCAAACTTTCATTATATAGGCAAGACATGGTGGTCGCCTGGGGGACTAACTTGTAGCGTTACAGAGTAACGGAGTAGAGAGATGCATTCTGGGGTTTAGAGAAAACAAACGAACAACATTCAGTAATGGATGAGACTTGGAGAAGTGATGGGCAGAGCTCATCAAAGATAACACAGTCCTCTTGAAGTGGAAAACAGTCATCGTCTGTGAGGGACAGAAAGGAGAGGGCAGAGTGGAGGACTTTGCCTCAGTGACGGAAGAGGGACCACCGCCAAAAACTCAGAGCTGTGGAGGTAGTCAGTATTTTCTGGAAATGGTGACTATGCTCACACAGAGTGTGCAGGAGGAAAAAGAGCTAGCAGGATGGACAGGCAAGGGAGACCCCGAACGGTAGGGAACCTCAATGCTTTCCTAATTTCTTTAATGTAGTTTTGTAATTTAGCTCTCACCAGACAGTATTCACAGAAGCGGTAAAATGTTACTGCTCTTTAATATGCCAATGTAGAATTGCCTGCTTTTATTTCACGAAACGTTAAAGGGATACAACAATCCATGACCTTACTTAAAATGTCAGAGATCTCTTGAAACACTTTATCTTTGCACTTAAATTTGGTGCAAAATAAACTCTAGGCTCAACGTCGAAATTCATTGTTAGAATTCTGCTCTTTAAATAATAAAGAGTTATGGAAAATCAGTAAACACTAAACTCCCACTCGAATGGAGGATCTCGGGAGTTGCTCGCTTAACTTCAACACCTTAGACAAACAGTCACAAATCACCAGTCAAGTGGAAAGCTTGAGCCATGAGGACCAGCGGGAGCGGCATTGCTGAGCCTCACCAGGCTTGCCAAAGTGCTGCTCTTCCTGTGTCCTGGAGAGAATAATGATTTATGCTTAGTAAATAGGACAAATGCTGGCTCTGCTTCTTTTAGTTGGTATTTTCTGAAGACGTGCTGAGAAAGAATTGAGGACTTGGCGTGTGAGTTCTCGAGTTATACGATATATAATTTATGACGCTCCTTTCTAAAAATTAGCCGCTGTTGGTGTGTATTGGTGAACGGATTAAAATGTTTTATTCATGTGTGTTTTAAAATATCCATCAGTGCTCTGGCCATTAAATATAAGATTGAATGTAATAATACTAATTTCCCAAGTAGTCTCTCACTTTTCGGCAACATTTGCTGCCATCTTCCCCTTCATAGTTTATTGTTTACCGTTTTCTCTTAAGGAAATTGAGAAAGTGGAATGGTAGGTATTTCCCCACTTATAGGAACTGAACACTTACAGGAATTTGAAGAATTGTACCAGCATTGACCTAACTCTAAATTATATTAAAGGAAACTAAAGAACATATAAATCATGCCAAAAATACTTAGGATTGGGAGGGCGAGATGCCTCAGGGAATTGGTAATTTGACCCAGAGCCTGTCACCTGTTAAAATTTATCCCGAGTCAGAGGTGACTGAAAGCATCAGCCTCTGACAGGTGTTCAGGATCGTGTGTAAACTGAAGTGGTGGCCTCAGGACCGTCCCTGCGTGACACGTGTGTGCACGGCTGGACACCCCCCCCACACACACACATTAATTGATAACTACGCCGGCCATCTCGACTGAGGTGCCAAGGACTCCCTGGCCTGAACTCTCCTCACCCTTCTAATGTGCCTTTTAAAATAGGTTCGCGTGTGCTGTGCCAGGGGAAACTGTGTGTGCCCGTTCTCTTAACTAGGTTACTCTTAAACCTGCACACCCCTGTCTTTGCACAGTGGGATCCCTTATGGGAACACCCAAGTTTTTCCCTGGAGTACTCTTTTGTTTGCTAAGTGAATTATCAAGTAAGCCGAAGCATTAAGTAGGGACTACTTATGTGTAGGGATATGTGGCCCAGTCTCTTAAAGCAATGTTTCCTTGGAATTCAATTGACAAGTATCAGTGTGTTCTTAAATATAAGCATCATTTCTAATGCAAAAAATGCTGAAAGAATTATTTTTTATCCTTGTCGATATTTCTTACTTAAAAAAGAAAGAACCATGTTGCTTTCTATACCAGAGAGTCAGGAAGAAAGTTGAAGCCATCTTCTCTTATTGGTATAGGGTAACAAAGAGAAAGGAAGTTCGGGTGTGTGCAACATGTTATAGAGATTTGAAGATCTTTAATGCCTAAAAGAATTGTTACAACTTCCTTCTTTTCATTTTCATTGTGTTTAAATAAATACTGCGTGCCTAATTAAGTTCTTAAAATCTTAGACAAATCCCACTGGTGACCTTTAGTGAGGAAAACATCATATTTTTAAAAATCGTTAAAGGATCATGATAGTGTTTATCTGTAAACATGAATTTATCCCCTCCATGCCAGCAATGTGGTTTTTGACATGTCACGGGAGGTGTACCATAATCAGTGGTACTGAGTGTGCCCTCGCTGCTGCTACTCCATAAATGGAATATCACGCTGCTTCCGAGATGATTTAGTGTGTTCATTGATTAGTAAATGTGTGGTCTTCTCAAGCCAGTAATCACTCTCTGTTTCTCAAGCTCCTTCCAGAAGGTTAGGAAGAACGGGAAAGAGCTTAAATGTGTCTATAAAATATGTCAAACTAGTTATGGCCTCAAGTTCAAACTGAGGAAGATCGGTAGATGCGCAGAGCTTTGCCTTGTGGGTAACAGAGACATTTGCCAATATTAACTGAGAGTTATGGGCCTAACTTGTAAGGCTGTCTCATTTATTTGTTGGCAGGATTCATTCACAAGTTCACTAGCAAGACGTATTTGTAAACGAAACACTTCAGACTGGATAACACAGATCTGTCGATTAGAAATGAACTACCCCGGTTTCCTTTGGGGCTTTGCACAATCACTCTAGATATATCTGTACTCTACCACATGCAGAGTTAGCTCCATGGGTCCTTTATTCTGTCCTTTCTGTTGGTAGACCAACTCTGAATCAACTTTCTAGCCCTGGGGTATCTGCAAATCCTTACCATGTCTCTCCACCCACATCCAATCTTTATTCTAGTCTATGTTGTTTGCGTTACTCACGTTCCTACTGTGGTTGCTGGATCTGTCCTCACCAGCTCCTTAGCAGAGGAGTTTGGGTGTGTTCAACATGTTATAGAGAATTGAAGATGTTTAATGCCTAAAAGAATTATTACAACTTCCTTATTTTCATTTTTATTGTGTTTAAATAAATATTGTGCGCCTATATAAGTTCTTAAAATCCTAGACACGTTCTTGTACACGTATTGTGAGTTCAACAGTGTAACGGCCATGCAGTGCCCAGAAAACAGTTTTCTACCTCTTCCCTGGGCTTTCAAGTTCTTTTCAGCCCCTTTCTGTACTATTCTCTGAGCCTTGGCTGTGGGGGCCACAGATGATGTCCTGTTTATGGCTGAACGTTCAGCCTCCATCCATTCTCCCTGCTTTGATCAGCTATGAACTTCTGCAGCTTCTGCTGCTCTTTCTGTCCAAAGACAACAACAGGGCTCATCTGTGGGCACAAACAACAAACATGAATAAAGACACTTTGTGGGACACATAACGTCCACTTAGCAAAATGACAGACATAGCTTCCCTATGCGAGCCTACGACCTCTCCAGCCATAGACTTCTGAGCAGGTTTGCAGTGGCCACACATGATCTTCCCGCTGCAGAGCAAGCCTCAAATCCAATGAGGAAGCAATTATTTTTATGAAATTTACATAAGGTTTCTATCTCAATCCAGGGGAAAGGTTCACAGTGCGGGATGGATGAAGAGCTGGGAATGGCTTGTGCCTCCAAGTGACCGTGCAAGGAGCATTTCAACTGAGTCAGGTATAAACATTAAAGAGGATACAGGAGCGATTCAGGGACTCTCCATCATCCAGGTTTAGCCACTGTCACCTACGGCCAGCTCTGCTCCTTCTGGTCCCCAGCCCACTATGCCTGAGCCACAATATTTCTGAGGCAGACTTTATATAAAGTACGATGCGCCCTTTCTAATTGTAAAGATGAAACTGGAACAACTCACTGAAATATTCTATCTCTATGAATTTTTTTATCACAATGGTCTGGGGGTGTAGCTCAGCGGGAGAGCTCTGCCTAGCATGCGTGACACCCCAAGTTCAAACTCCAGCACCACCAAAGTTGTTCTCATCAAGCCACTTGTAAGTTTCACCAACCCACTGTCAACCCCCCCCCCACATACCCTGAGAGCCACCAACTTACTTTATTTTTGCTGTAATATTTTTATTTAGCCCTGTGTCGCACGATTAATAAAAGCCCAGAGTCAGATATCGGGGTTCAACCCGAAAAGCAAAGCAGCCAAGACACTAGATTAGTCTTCCCTCTACCAAGGCTGGGCAACCACATATTAAGCCAACTGAAACAGACTAAACCTCTCTTTCCTCCCATTTTATATGCCCTCTAGTGCTGGGATTAAAGGCATGTGACTCCCCAGGACTGGGATGAAAGGTGTGAGCCACTACCACCTGGATTTGTTTCTGCGCTGGTCTTGGATAGTCCAGGGTGACCTTAAACTCACAGAAATCCATCTGCCTCTCTCTCTCAAATCCTGGGATTAAAAGGTGTATGCCACCACCATGCCTGACCTCTAGTGGCTTAGCTTTGCCCTTCTGATCTTTAGGCAAGCTTTGTTTACTAAACATAAAGTATCACTATAGCCTTTGAGAACTTCATATACAAAGCAATGTATTTTGATCATACGTACCCCAACTCTCCTCCAGCTCCTCCTGGACGGTCCCCCGCTATAACCCCCTTTACTTTCATGCCTTTTCTTTTCTTCTCCTTTTTCTTTTCTTTTTTTCTTTCTTTCTTTCACTTTTCAAGACAGGGTTTCTCTGTGTTGCTTTGGAGCCTGTCCTGGAACTAGGTCCTGTAGACCAGGCTGGCCTCGAACTCACTCCTTTTTCTTAATAACTGAGCCCAGCTGGTATCGCCCATATGGCCATGGGTGTGGCACTGTCCACAAAAGCACAGGCAGCCCCAAAGAGAAGCGACTCCCCGGGGTCAGCTAGCTGTCCACAGCTCCTTACCTAACCGCAGGGCCTGCTGGAATTTTAACTGGCTTCTGGGCGTTCATGAGTGCCATGGCCATGCCATTTCCAGAAGCCAGTACCTCACCGCACTTCTATGCCCGCCTGAGCCCTCGTATCCTTTCCGCTCCGTCTCCCATGATGCTCCCCGCGAGTCATGGGGTATAGGAGGTTATGGATCACATTAGGGCTGGCCATTCACAGCCACTTCTTCTCAGCTCTCAGTTTTGAGTCTCTATATTAACTATTGCCCAGAACGAAAAGAAGCTTCTCCAACGAAGGCTGAGAGAGGTGCAAAGCCAAGAGCACACACATAAATACTGAGGATAGCGTGATCATTCTGCAAGACAATAACAACCGACACCCCCCCCCCCCGTCCGCCCCCCACTCCCGCAGCCATGGGCCACTGGCCAGTTTTACCATAGCAGGTACAAATTCCTTTCTGTGGAGCAATCCTCAAACCTAATAAGAAGGCAGATGCTTCTCTCCAAAGCATCATGCCCCTGTTGCAGCACTAGGGCCCAGGGCTGAGGAAGACCTCTGCTAACCCATCCTGCAGCCAGCGGCCTGCGCAGCACCTGCCGGCACCATGGGAAGAAGCCAGCAGGGAGCAAGTTCCTCTGCCCACTGATTTGCTTCCGTTCTTATGTCATTGAATAAGCGAGTTCAAATGACATATATCCCTTTCTGTATGCATCTACTTTTCAAAAGTTTTCTGAGAATTACCCATGGTATTCTGTATATTACTAATTCATTCCTTTCAAAACTGTTCAGTCGTGTTGGGTTTAGTAGGTGCCTCACGAATTTATTCGTTCAACATGTGCTAGGCCTTTAGACTGCGTTTCCATTATTTCCTGTCGGTAATACTTTAAGTGAGACCATTCTGAAGATAGAAAACATTTATTTTAGATGCATGTGCTTACTTTTCTTGGGTATAAATGCCTAGACATGAACTTGCTAGGTCCTAGGGATGAATGTGTTTATTTATTTTTTTACAATAAATGGTCAAACTCTATTCCAAAATTGTACACTATTTCAGTAAAAAAGCTTAATACATTCTATGTGTATCTTTGTACTAAGAAACATTATCTTCAAAACTTTTACATTTCTGCTACTAATAAATCTTTGTTCTAAAGTCCTTGGTTATTTTTATTACTCAAAGCCATAAGACTCACTGAGGCAACTATCAAGACATCTTGCTACTGCTTGCTGGCAAGCTCCTGGCCAGCGTTCTCTTGGACAGACGGTGATGCAGCCTTGCCAACGATGTGCTCCCAAAATCACAATGTGGCCTTGGGCCACGGCACACAGTACAGCTGACTCAATCTTTGCAGCGTGTTTGAATTCAGGAAAGTCAAGAATAAGTCAGCCTGTGCCTGACAAGGTTGCAGGTCCCAGAAGATTCGTTTTTTTTTTTTTTTTCCTGGTTAAATTAAACTCTTTATATAGGGACTTGAAATCCACTGAAAGAAAGAACAGAAAGTTGAGTGGGTAGGGATGTGGGGGGATTGGGGAGGAGCTGGGGGAGGGGAAAACATGATCAAAATATCCAGCCGGGCGATGGTGGCGCACGCCTTTAATCCCAGCACTCCGGAGGCAGAGGCAGGCAGATCTCTGTGAGTTCGAGGCCAGCCTGGTCTAGATGAACTAGTTCTAGGACAGGAACCAAAAAGCTACGGAGAAACCCTGTCTCGAAAAAAAAAAAAAAGTGGTATCCAAGGCATATTATCAATTAATATAGTAAAATAATATGATTACATAAAATAATTACAGAACTTTGACAATTTCTTTTTACTCAGAACTTTGAGAGGTCTTGATTTTAATTCTGTGGTGTGTTTTCGATTCTACTAGAAAACTTTCTTTTGTTGTTTTTCTGTGAGGTACATGTGTGTGTAAGCTACAATGAGCAATTCTCTTTCAGCTACCATGACTGGGTGTCACAGTGGGGTCCTTTCTGGATATTCGGTGTGTCCCTTAAGCACACCAGACGAGACTGAGTGTGGTGGGACAGCAGATCAAGTATGAAAAGACCACAGACGCAACCTCCTTCAAGAAAGGTGCAGGCGTTGTTTGAATGTGTGATATAAATGAATAAAAAATTACTCAGTGTGCTAGGAAGCAAATTTCGACAAGCTATAAGAGAAAACACGGGTCATAACCATATCTGAAATTTATACAAACTATAAATTAGGAAATCTGAAGCCTCATTTCATTATAAAAAGCAGCCAGATGGTGACTTGATGGTGATGAGGTTGGTCTCTTGACCCTGAGGGAAGTCATAAGGACATCCCCGATGTCTTCCTCTGGAACCTGGTTTCTTTCAGCTGCAAACAACCTGAGCTGATCTTTGTTACAGTTAAGCAGACTTAAGGTGGATGCAATCCCCTGAAAAATATTCATTAGTATCAAACGCCATACCCGTTCCGGATCTATTTAAGAAGACCGACAGTTAACATTCAGCCCGCATCTGCATCGCGGGGTCGTCATAACCCTAAAGAGCCAAGCCGTCCTGAGGCCGGGGCCAGGGACTTGGGAGGGAAACCGTATGTAGACTGCAAAAGACAGCGCTATTTGCCGCGTTTTCAAGTATTGGAGCTTTCAGACGAGAAGTCACAAACAACTCAGATCCTAAAGGCGGTGACCGGGGATGTATTTCGAGAACAGACCCCACCGCCGGGATAGAAAGATTACCTCTAACCTGTGAGGTGAAAGCCAAGAACAGTTGATGGGGGCTGTGAAACCATTGCTGGCTTTGCAAGAAGGACAGCTCAACTCTTGTCTACTTTGCCAGGAGCCTGAGCTAATGGCCCGCGGTGCTACCCCACGACTACCGGGGATGAGCTGGAATCCCAAACTAGCTGATGAAATATAGCTTTCTCGGCTTTCTTTAAATAGATCCCATCTTGTTTTTAAAATTCTTCCTTCTGTGAGCTTGCTGATGGAAACGATCCGTCCTGACAGTTAAAACCACAGGTGGGAGTGTAATAGAGACTTGCTACCCCGTGGCAGGAATGCAGCTAACGCCACCGCTACACACATTTTAAATCGTAGAGATGGTAAATTTTGTTGCTTCCTTTTACAATTAGAAATAAATGAGAAGTCGTAAGGGTTTGGCTAGATTCTCACAGAAGCCCCCTGATTTTTCTCTCAGCTGCTTTCTAGGTGAACCTGGGGCAGAGAAGGATGGCTAACTCTTGCAGCCTTCCAAACAGTTCTCCCGCCTTCCTGGTATTGCTTGCGATCCAGGTCACGTGCTTCATTCAGGCGTTTCCATGTGTCTGTACATGGGTTCTTTTGCTTTGCTTTCCTTTATCCGGATTCCACCCTCTCCCACATCCTCCTGATGAGGATAAAAAACAGAAACGAGTCAGGTGCATTTAGGGACAGAAACCCCTGACACGCCACGTTCCATTCTTGACCTTGGCCAGAATCGGGGAGTGTTTTTGGTTCTGCCCTGGCTGGGTGCCAAGAATACCACAATGGTGCTTTCCTATATGAACACCACTGCCTGGAGGCCGTGTCAGGCTGGGCTAAAAACTCCAGTCCAGACACAAAACCCTTCTGAAGAGCAGCTTTGGAACTGGATCTCTGGATTTTCATAATGCGATGGGTTCTATCTCTGCTCTGATTGTAGCCCAGTTTCTAAGCTATTTTAGGGTCTCTACTCCTGAGGTAAGAATGTCACAGTAGCCTTAAAGGCCACTGGGAATGGACGCCCTGTCTCTAAACCTTGGACCTCCTCCTCTCATTTTTCTGCTAACGCTAGAAAGGTTAGCACCAGTTTTGCCATTCCTGAAGGCATGGTCAAAAGAATAGGGTGCCTCTGGCCCTGCGTGGAGACATGGCATTTTTATCTGCTCCAAAGATTGGAGTGTCACATACTATCTTCTTTCTTAAGAGTTCATGTAATCTAAAGATTTCCAATTCTTTCCGTTTTGGCATCTGCTTTTGATGAAACTGTGTTATCTCCACATGCCACCATTCACAGCTAAGCCCAGTAGAGAGTAAAGCCACCGACTCAACAGTCCACCCTTTCGAGGATCTCCTCTCGGACCTTCTTGGAAGCCACTGAACGCTCAGGATCCACTGTGATTCCTTTAGCCTCTTCATCTACTCCTTCCATGGCTACCTAGCCACCCTGGCGCCATCCTAGACACAGAATGGTGTCAAGAATTTTCCTCAGCCTCCAAGTCTGTGTGATGGGAGTCAGAGCTTGAGTTCCGGTTCTTGGATGCTCTCAGTTACTTTGGATTTTCTATCTCCCTGCCTCCATCAAGACAAATTTCACTGCCCCCTCCATATTAGACAGTCATCAAGGACACCTGGATGCTACCTTTTAGCTCTTCATTGCCTTTCTCAAATGTAGCAAAACTAATCATCACACCCTAATATCCCACATGGCATTGTCTTTGTCTTTCTAAAGGCTATAAGCCCTAGTCCAGTGGGTTATGCTTTTTTTCTTTTAAAAAATATCTTTCATTAGTCCCTTGAGAAGTTTGCACATATTTAATAATATTCATTCACAAACCCCCAATTTTTCCCAGACCCTTCTCACCCAACTTTGTGTCTTTTCTTTTTTTTTTTTTTTTTTTTTTTTTTTTGGTTTTTCGAGACAGGGTTTCTCTGTGGTTTTGGAGCCTGTCCTGGAACTAGCTCTTGTAGACCAGGTTGGTCTCGAACTCACAGAGATCCGCCTGCCTCTGCCTCCCAAGTGCCTTTGTGTCTTTTCTTAAAAATTCATCAAAAATCAATAGTGCTGTTTAAATATTCTTGGACCTTGATTCAAGAAAGGTTAGAGTACCATATTAAAAGTGAATTTCAGAGGAGGGCACATAGCCACACAGCTTTTTCCTTTAAACATCGTTTTGGCTCTCGTTGTTGATAGCCTTAAGAAAATCTTACTCCAAATACAGATCCACCCATTGCCCCTTGCATACCACTAACTGTCCAAAGCCCTATCCCTCTAGCCTTTGGTAATTCTCCTTAGGACCAGGAATGTGTCCTGTTCTCTCTGCCTGCCTTCATGTGTATGTTTGTTTTTCTCTCTGTCCTCACTCATCCACGACACTCATTGCATTATTACAGACATTGCTGTATCACACCGGCTTTTGAGCTTCCGCATGTCCTCCTGGGGTATGAAGTGTCTTTCCTCCCCTCTCCCACAGCAAACTCCATTAAAGATTATATGGCAACACGGAAATGCTCTCTGGGCTGCATTTGTCCCATTGTACAGAAAGATTTGACTACTGATTGCTTTTCTGATCTTGTTCAATTGTGAAATTTCTTGAAGGAGGGCAATGATTGGGTCTTCTGCTCTCCACAGATCTTGAGTCTAGAACTCAGTGAAAAATAGAAGTGGTACCGCACAGACAGGAAAAGTTCTTTGTGTGCTGTTCCACAGGAGAACTACCAGAGACCTTCTAATGGTTTCCCACCCCTCTGGAAAGAGTGGAGAAGACACTACTTGGAAAGGCTCAATACCACATTAGGTGCCATTAGTCAGTCAGAGAGTGACCGGGGAGAAGCTTTGTGACATTTGAGCAGAGACGCATATTATTTTTCCCTCTGAGTCATGGGTAAATAAAAATTCAGTTGTGGTGGAGTACCCTCTCCTGAAAGAATTGACCATTTTGGTCCAACATCTCCAGAGAGAATTAAAATACAATAGGGACTCCCTGAAGATTTTCATGGACTAAAGTCATAAAAGCAGGGGCACACCTGTTGCTTCTGTTTAGCCAGGAGTCCAGTGACATCGAATATCCTGTTGCTCACTTGTTTATCTCTACTGACTGTCCTTCCATCTCAAGAGTATTCCCATTCTTTCCCAGGCTAAAGTCTGTAAAACTAACTTTTTGAATCACTGAATCTATGTGATTGTTGAGTAAGTCTCCATTGAGTCCAATTCCACATTTGAAATCAGCAGAGAGCAGATAGTAAGGATGACTACCGCAAGGTCATCTAAAGAAAAATAAATTCATTCCTATTCACACTACAAAAGAGAATTGCAATGAACTGAAGATTTTAATAGCAAATAACAAAACTATATAAGTATTAAAACATAAGGTGCCATCTAGTTATTAATGTAGTTGGAAAGGCCTTTTAATTATGGCAAAAAAAAATAGAGGACGTGCAGGCCCATCTCTGTGATTATAATACAACAATTATTGGAAATTTTTAAGTTAAAAAAGTGGAGATATAATTCAGTGATAATGTATTTGATTGGCCTATATAAAACTGTAGGTAATTACATAACGACTCCCTAATACTTCAAAAGAAAACAAAGACACAAAGTCAATGACAATTGCTAATGAGAATACGGGGACAAGCAGACTCTTATACATTGCTAGAAGGGCTGCAAATAATTTATTCTCTAAAATCTAAGCAACCACATGGCATAACTATCCTACTATGGGTATATATAGCCTAAATACTATAGAGACACATCCATATTTATTACATATTTATTTATATATACAATAGCCAAGCTATGGGAATTAGATGGGGTATTTACCAACAGATGAAGAAAATGTGCAGATGTACAAATGGAGCTTTATTCAGTGATAAAGAAAATTAAAATTAGTCTGTTGCGGGAAAATGGATGAGAAAAACACATTAAGTTAAAAAACCAGATTCAGAAAAAAAAATATTGTAAATTTTCTGTCATAAGAAGGACTCAGAGTTCTTTTTTAAAGCATGGAAATAGAAGGGAAATTGTTTGGGAAGAGGAAGAAGACAGTGTGAGGAAGTGGACATTCTCTTACCTTCCTACTGGACATATTCATTGATAAGTGGACATATTATAGCCTGTGGGTCTAGAAGTCCTTTTTTTCAGGCTTTCTTAGGCTTTATGTGGAATTTTTTGCCCCGTGTTGTTACCATTTGTAATTGGAGGCTACTTTTTGTCTCCTGGACACCCAGACCAGAATAATTACATAGAGATTATATTAATTACAACACTGTTTGGCCTATTAGCTCAGCCTTCTTATTAATTAGCTCTTGCATCTTAAATTAGCCCATTTCTATGAATCTTTATATCACCATGAGGCTGTCGCTTACCAGAAAGGTTCCAGCTTTGTCATTCTCCTTTGGCAGCCACATGACATCATCTTCATGACTCTACCAACTCTCTCTCTCTCTCTGTTTTCCAGCCTGGATATATTCTGCCCTGCCACAGGCCAAAGCAACTTCTTTATTAACCAATGGTAATAAAACATATTCACAACATACATAGGAAAATCCCAAACCAATTCACACCATTAACTACAAAATATATTCTTGAATTAGGCTTTTAGTTCTTAACATCCTAAATTAAGGCTCAGTTCAATTACATAAAGACACTAGAATTGACCCTAGGCAAAAATCTTGCTTAACTTAGCATTCCATATTGGAAACACCTGTCTGTTCTGGTCCTTTCTACAGACAGTGCATCGAGTTTTTAATCTCCATCCTCTTTAGAAATAGCACTAGATACTAACATTAAATTCAATGCATCTGTTAACAAAATATCATTTTCACTCTTATTATTAGTGAGAATTAACGTCAATTGTTAGACTATTTTTCCAATGAGTGCTTGTCCAATCAAAATCACAAAGAAAAGAAAATCAATCATGTGCTTAGCTTTTAACTTTAGGCTTAGGCTTAGTTACCAAATATAAAGAGGTGATAAATAAATTGCATCAGAAAGTGGCTCACTGACATATTTGCATGTGAAGATCCTATGAGCTTATCATAACTGAGAATCTGTTGAAGAGAAAGATGCTTCTGATATCGGTAGGGTTTTTTTTTTTTTTATGCTCAACACAAACATAGGCTGATCTCGATTTAAGAGAGGACAGACATGCAATACCTCTTTTTAAAATTGGGGTATTTAAGCTGGGTGGTGGTGGCGCACGCCTTTAATCCCAGCACTCACGAGGCAGAGGCAGGCGGCTCTCTGTGAGTTCGAGACCAGCCTGGTCTACAAGAGCTAGTTCCAGGACAGGCTCCAAAGCCACAGAGAAACCCTGTCTCGAAAAACCAAAACGGCTGGTTTCTAGGAACTTGGAAGATACACATCATTCAAGTATTTCCCATGGTGCTATGTTCATAAAGCAAAAATGCTAATACAGCATAAGAAAGCTTGAGGTTCAAAACTAAAATCAGTTTTGAAACAACGTTTTAATCTTTTTCTACATCCGAGTTAATGTTTGCAAAATTGTACCAGTGTAGCTGTGTCTGCCTTTCTCCTACCGTGTATATAACTCCTGACTTGGTCACTGTCACCTTTTGGTCAGGAATCTTGAACTTGAAGCTCCTCATTTTGAAAGTGGAGATAACATACATTTTTCCTGCAAGCATACCTTCCCATGTCTTCCTATGTCTTGCCCAAACCCCTACGCGGAGTTTATTTCTGTCCGTTTGAACAAGATACATGAGGTCCCAGCACACTAATGAGGTATTAGACCAGACAAGGAAGTGTCAGCCCGTATGGTCACAGTCCCTCCCAGAAGTGACCCTGTCTTGTTTTGTTTGGACAGAATGGGGACTTTTGGTCAAATGTCTGTTCAAGCTGGGAAGGGCTGGCTATCGGGTGCACACATCTCTGTAGCAGAGGCAGCTTTACTGGCTCTTCCGTGACCGAGCTGTTGCTCCCTTAATCTCCCACTAAGTGCAGTTTGCTTTGATGATAGAGACATGCCCCAGCCTATGAGTGGGTGGCAATATAACTAGCTGCCCTGTGCAGCTTATCTTGAATTCTGACCCTGGGACTCTATGGCCTTCTTCACGCCTGGTCACAGCTCCTGGTACGTTCTAGACTTGGAAACAGTTTCACTGGTACTCATACAAAGCTGCAGGCAGGAGGTTGGCTGTTACCCTTCTCTGTCGTCTTGTGTAGGCTATAACACTTGGCCAGGATCGAGGCCCAGATAGGCCGGGATTTCCCCCCATCACCCTTCACCGTAAGGAGCAGGGAGTCGCACGCCTCACTCCAAGACTTGACATACTGCAGAAGTATGTAGCTTCTCAAGAAGATATTCTTGGGGCATGAAGCCAGACAGTTGCCACAGTAACCTTCCAAATGTTTCCACTAACAATTCAGATTTTTCCTCCCCAAACCTGTTTAGCATACTTAGAAAAGTAGTGATTTCCGTTTGAGTCCTGCCTTCCCAATTTGGTGACAGTGTTTTCAGGGTCCGATGACATCATGTGGTCACATTTTCCTGTGTTGTTACATTGTTTTGGCTGGTTGAAGGTAATGCCTAAATCCAGAGTTCCCTGGGACCATAGCCAAGAAACATTCAGCTACTTAGTCAGAGTTAGTGTCTGTGGGAGCAGCTCTGGGAAAGGCTGTGATGGCTCTGTGACCAAAACCACATAATCAAATTGTCTTGTGAATAAAGGCCATTCACAAGACATTAGGAAAAACACAACATAATACTTTAACAAAACAAAGCTTTAACAAAATAACCTTAATCCATTTGTAAAACAAAGGGGCAAATTTGAAAGGTAACTTTTAAAAAAATTGATTTATAGTTACTTTAAAAATTAATCAAATCAGGTATTGCTTTTCATAGTAGAACTTCCAACAAATCTCTTTAGCATACAAATTTGAGACTACTTGGTGTGCATTATTTCTAACGAGTGCCATTTTGCCTGTCCTGCGTACTTAGATTTAATAAAATGTACTGAGATCAGTCCTTAAGGAAAGTACAGATATGATGTGTGCTCAATTAAAAACTTGCCCCATTACAAATGAGATTATACTGCTAAGGCTGTCCTTATTGCAGCAATGCACAGCTGGGAGCAGAAGGGCAAGGCGCGTGTGCCTGCGCCGTTGCAAGTTGTGCAGCGAGAAAACTTGGTGTAGCAAAAAGGCTTCTGTGAACCATTAAACCTTTGCCTATCATGGTTACACATGCATTTTATGTCTGTCGTATAAACCTGGCAGCCCCGGAGGTCGAAGTACTCCAGTCAGAAACACCCTGCAGTTCTCAGAGGATGGGATACTCACTGAAGTATTTTGATATGTAATTCAGAGCAAAATCATATTTCAATGTTCTATTTAATGAGAGGTTTAAGTGGCACCAAAGATAAATGTGATATAAGCCATCCACTATAAGGCACTTTCCCCAGAGACTCTGCAAGATTCCTAGACACAAAGAAACTAAATTCAGTACCATTTTGGCCTCTTGACACCCCACTCAAGGACGAACAAGATCGGTGGTGTTTTCTTTTATGTTTTGCAGTGTGTGTCCTAGAACTCAATAGCCATGAAAATGGGTTTTCAGCATTATATCACATTCCAGGCAAACCCCAGGTCATCTGTCATCACTTCAAGCTTGATTTCCTAGTTATCAGATTGGCAGCAATCATGTCTTATGTTTGAAAAGCACGTCTTTGGTTATTTTAACAATTGCTGTTGGGATGAGTGAATGTGAAAATATAATGTGTCGGGGTTAGATTTCTATTTCTTATGCAATAAGATGCAAGTAGAAATTATTAAAGTTGTATTTGTGTTCATCGTGACCTATTCACTCAGAAATGATAGCATAATAGAATTTTAGGCCCCTCACTATTAAACTAAGTCAGTGCATTATGGCCAAATCCCTAAACTGATAACACAGAAGAAAGAGGTTGCTTCAGACGTTCTCCTGGACCAAGGTACATAGCAGTCTCTAGGGAATTTGAAATCACTTTGCTATTAAATTTGAAAATCAGTGCCTCCAGTGCTCAGGAAAATGTGCCAGCAGCATTACTTGTTAGGGAAGAACTGTGGTTTCCCAGGTACCCACAATTTCAGGAGAACTTGTTTTTTTTTTTGTTGTTGTTGTTGTTTTTTGTTTTTCGAGACAGGGTTTCTCTGTAGCTTTTGGTTCCTGTCCTGGAACTAGCTCTGTAGACCAGGCTGGTCTCGAACTCACAGAGATCCGCCTGCCTCTGCCTCCCGAGTGCTGGGATTAAAGGCGTGCGCCACCACCGCCCGGCCCTGTTTTTTGTTTTTTTTTTGTTTTGTTTTTTGTTCAGGAGAACTTGTAACCCTAGGGCTATACACCACTGCCAACTGCAATGCATTTGAGATTGAATTGACAAAATAAATAGATTTTAGGTCAAGATAGAGAGAAATAAAACAGAAACTCCTCTTCTGCTTTTGTATGTATAAAATAAATTCATTGGGAGCTTCACTCAGAACTAAAGAAATATGTCTTAAGTTCCTAAATCAAACTTTTGTGCTAAGTCATTAAACCTCTATAATAAAGTAAAAAATTCAAAAACCCACAATTAATCATCACAACACAAAACTGTGATGCCTTTCAAAAACGTGAAAACACTTTAATACACTTTATAGTCTCTACACATTTTATGAATAATTTCATTTAGCTTTAAGTACATTTGATCAACGAAATTCCAATTTACAAAATTTAAGTAAATAAATGCAGAAATATCTTCATTGTCAAACTATAAAATAAGAGTAGCTGTTCTTATTGAGACACCATTTTTGTTTTTCTTTCGATATTGGAATTAATCATTTTGGTATATTAAATAATGTTTATCATATTTAAAATAGTGGAGCATTGAGATTTGAATACAATGACAGGAATCCACTGAAATTTCACATTCATAGGTGAAATAGCCACCACGAATCCATAAGTGAATGTTGATATTGTAAAAAAATATAAAATGATTGTAATATAACCATCTAACCTTAGCATACGGACTTTTGAGACCACTATTGAATCTGCTAATTCTCTTTGAAATAGAAGCCATCACTTTTCTGTGATATGTGACATGTCTTTGTCCCTTAATAATTTGAAATTGCATTAGTGTAAAAATATACCAAAGTAAATAAAAAAGGAGACGCTTATTTACAAAACAATGTTGTATACATATTATATAAATGCAATTGTTTCAGAGTCTTTTATACAATATTGATAGAATCAGTCATTTCCATGATTTTACCACAAAACTTCAATGTGACGAAGGCAGACCGGGATTCTGAATGCTTGCTAGAAATGAACACTAGGCTGCCTTTGAAGACAAAGTTTCTCCCACTGTGCTAGAGAATTGAAAGTTGACCTCTAAAAAAAGAAAAAAAAATCTTCTTTAAAGAAAATGCATCCCCACTCAGAGCTGCACGGCAATGCACTTATTGGAGAGCCATATCTTATGGAGTGTGCTCTGTTTGAGGAACCTGGTAGGAGCCATTCCGCCCATGGCTTTAGCGCCCCTGGCATGGGTTAGTAATTACCATGTCCAATTAGAATAGGAATGGGGGCGTATGGAGAGGCCGCCATTCCAGTTCTGTGGAATCTTAGCATACCAAGGGTACGATACAAATAAACAATGTACATGAATAACAACCCTGCGCTTCCCAAAGGCTATATAAAGATTTTTTCCTTGAATATTAAGTGAAACTGTTGAGAAATAAGACTTTACCTTTAAAGCATACCCCTTTAATTTGGCAGACCACAAGAAGCACTGTTTTCTTGCCTGCCTAGATTGTAGTTGTGAGATCTATATATGTGAACAAAAATGCAATTTGATCTCCTCCTAGCTCAGAACCTCTGGAAATCATAAAATGTCCTATTATATGGTTTATTGGGATGGTTAAACGGCTACCATTGCAAACATTCTCTCTTCTAGTTCCTCCGCTGCAGCTTGTTGCTTAAGTTACTATCGCATACTCAAGGCCTAGAGCCTGTGGAACATAATTTCACAGTTTCAAAATTAAGGTGAAGACCTTCCATGACTTAGGAAGCCCTGGACATAGCGCGAAGCTCACGAGCACCCGCATCGATCTACGACCATGGCTGGAATTTTCCCGTATATGATTTGTTCTTTGCCATTAAAATATAGCATATTAATGGGAGACATTTTTGTGGGCGTGCAGCAAGGGCCCGCTGAGCCCCTGGGGTTTGCTTGGTGCACAAGGTGAGTATGGGGATATTTTTGTAAAAACACAAATTCACACTCTCCGGAGCAGTAATTGGCTTTATATCTCTTGGGCGCAATGATCCAGTCCCATCCGAATGCTTCAAAATCCACCGTGAGCGGGTAGCGGCAGCAGCGGGACTCGGTGGAGTGCTCGTCGCAATCAAGACCGAAGTCTCGTCGGGACCTTTTGGGCGTGTCCGTTACTTTGACCTCTAAGAAGGGATTCTGTGTGAAAAGGAAAAGAGCGACGGTGTTACCAGAGCCGGGGATCCTTCCCACCTTAGAAGCCGTCCTTAGAAGGCGCGTCATTCTCATGCTGCCGATGTAAAAAGAATAGAACAACAGCCAACACTTCCCTGTGGTCAGTTCATGCTACGTCTGTTAAACCTTTGCTTCTTTTCGTATTATTATCAGACACAGGAGTAGATAATAGCATAAGAGAGATTTTGAAATGTGTGCACAAGGCAAGAGAAAGGCAGGAGGGATGAACGCCGCCTCCGGCACTGTTGATTACTATCAGCTGCACGTGTCTGACGATTCTTGGAGGAACGCGTACCCATCTGGTCTGTCTTCCTACGTTTTTGCTCAAAGAAATGGGTCTATTAAAGTCAGAACAAAATAGCTACCTCTGGGTATGAATGTGGCTTGGTGGAAAGAGGGTTCACCTCTCATTTGCAAGGTCCTGGGTTCAATCCCAGGACCACAGCAGAAGGCGGCAGAGGAGGAAGGGGAGTGGACTTTGCTTGCTCTATGAGAGCCTCACTCTTTTACTGCATTTGAGACCATTTCCCTTGAGAGGGAGAACTCTAAGGAATAGCATGTTAGCCACCTTTTAAATAATTAAGGCCTAACCCATTAGCAACCTTGATAATTAAAATACTATTTTTGAAAGAGAACATTCTTAAACAGCTGATAGCAATTTCCTCTTGTATCACACCACTAGGCCTGCGTGTTGTCAAAGAGGGTGTCATTTGGGGAATGTAGCGTCTCAGAAGCACATACAAAGAAAATCGATCCTCTAGGAAACTGGAGAGCTTCAAACAATGTGCTTCGCTCCCAACAGACCTGGTTTCTGGACCACACATCCCCAAGCTCAATCAAAGGATTAAAAAGATGTCTATTGCTTCGAAGTATAACATTCTGGTGTAAATTCTGACAAGGGATGAAAATCAAAATACGTTCACATCAAGGTTTTGAACGCAGAAGTAAATAAAAGCCCCAGTAAGACATAAAAATAACTTGGGTCTAAGTGAGTATTGAAATGCTTTTATTCATTTTCATAGTGTATGAGGTGTTCTCATATCACCGACTTGCTACTTAGTTAATTGGCAATCCCTGTGTAAATTACTGTACAAGGATGCTAAAGTAGTTCGGAAATAACCTAGGAGGCAGAGGCTACCTGGGTTGGAAATCAGTGTTACTGCCAGCCTTCCACACAGGATCCACACACAGACCATGGCTTCAACATTCTGTAAGCTTTGAACTCTTTATTAGGGGATGTTGAGCAGAATATATTTAATCAAGTATGTCTATACTTATAAAGGTATTGTAATTAGAATTTTAATTTTTTTTTATACTTTATATTAAAAGCCAGCATTTTTTCAATGGATTGAGAAGCAAAAAAAAGGGGGGGGAGTTTTAATTTGTTGACTAATTCTAGAATCTGCAGAGTTATGGTGTGATGTCATAAGTTTATGCATATGGCATGTATCCTACAACGAAAAGGGCATTACATCCCATTCCCAATAAGGAATGCATGCAATTATGAACCGTGATGTGACTGTTTTCAGTCTTCATGGGAGAACTTCACAGGACATGTGACTGGCACCTACTCTCTTGGGCACAGGCCTAGTTGGTGTAAGATGATTTTGGCTGCCTTATGAGCAACTATTATCTTTCATATAAAGAATACAAGTACAGCATGTTGTTAGAGCATTGCTTTCAGTTATCACTCACCAGCCCGTCTTCCCCTGGTCCTGGGAAGGTTACAGCCAGATCTTGCCCATTCTCATCCAAAGCTTTGAGTTCAATGCCTAAGTTGGATTCAGGCTGTTTGAGCCAGTTTTGCAACACTGTCTTCACATCAATACTCTGCCAAATACCAGCGCCTGGGCTCATGTCGAGTTTCAGAGATCGGATTCCAGTATACCTCGTACCATCTTTCATGGGTTTGATGAGTCTTAGGATCTGCACAAACACTGTCGTGGGGGTCTTCACGGGTCTCAGATGGATCCACAGCTGGGCTTTCACTACTTTGTTGTACTGGATTTTAGAGCTAAATTTAAAAAAGCAACATTTGGGTTTTCCATCCACTTGCATTAGAAAATCAGCTACAAATGAACAAGAAAAGAATGGTTGACATTAGGTCCCATGAAAACATAAATAAAAAAAAATCACTCCTTAACAATAGATGTTGGGACAGTGTGTACAGATGTGGCCTTTCAAAATAAAATACGAGGTGGAACTTCATTCATGACGCCTAAGAACTGTCAGGGAAAATAATTGTTCCAGCTCTTCGGATTTTTCTTAGATAGCTTATATTATCACGAATATATTCCCTTCTATAGAACTAGGGGCTGAGGGATATTTTGTGAAAGAATGAACAGTAAGTAGATGATGATTCAGAGAACAAGAGACAGCGTGGAGGAACATCCACTTAGAATTCTTTGGGAATCTGAGCAGTTATGCTCACTGAACAGCTGTACCAGTCACTCTGGGGGAAGGAACCCTTCCCCCAGGCCTCAATTACCTGGGGACGAGAGACAGGGAGCAATTTAACTGAGCCTCAGAAATGACAGACAATATCGTACATCTGCGACACTCGGGCTCTGGAATAGCCTTTCAAAGGAACGACACGAAGCCAGCAATTAGCACGAAAACTCAGAAGTCATGCTCATGCTATCTCCAAAGTCAGAAGGCAGTGGCCCTGGAGCCAGACTTTCACTGCAAGCGATAGTTCAGCCTTAGCAATTCCTTCTCTTCTGGGTTTTCCAAACGGCGTGCAAACAAGGAGGCCTTCTCCTGAACGGTTGGACCCAAGAGTCATAAATGAGGATTGTTTGTTATAGCATAACCTGAGTACTTAGTGAAAGGCTGGTTTGAGAGCAGGTCGTGTCTGATTGGAAGTGCTTAAAGCACGGCATTAAAGACAGATCCCAGACACATGGCACGGCACTCTGGAGTGTCCTCCAGCTCCCTTGAGCCACCTGTCTTCATTTTGAGAGAAGGGAGAAGGGGACTGCCTGAAACAGGCTAGCTCCCAGAAGCAGTGCTGTTCTTATAGGTAATAGTCCTCCCCCTCCTAAAGAATAAAACGTTTTAGAAGGCTATAGCCACTGCTCTGTGGAAGTACACAGCCCGGGCGCTCTCAGCCCAGGGCTGTCTGGACACAGCGCAAGCAGGCTTTTATAGCATAACCTCCCGATTACAACGTTCATTTCCTGAGCGGTTTCTGATACTCGGTCCTGAGTATAATTTTGCCCCGTCTGCTTCATCGTTTCTCTCGCTAATGCATTGGATGTTTGCCTTCCTTAACTCTTCGTTGGAAAAGCTCTCACCATTAAATATTCTAATTGGTAGAGCTCCAAAGCTCCTGGCTGACAGTTTCAAGTCCCAGGCATGTGGAACAGGGTTCAAAGAAACACCCAGCAAATTTATTTCTGTGGTGTTAGCTGGGGAAGAAAACTAATGTATGTTTTAGCCAAACAGATGCAATTGTAAATTCCATGTGAGTTTTAACATTGCTTACAGTAGCTCACAGTCCTTGCCTCACGAGTATTAGGCGCCGAGCACATAAACACACTCCACATTTTCCACATAAAATCACACACTATTAAAGCGGGGCCGGCACATTAACTTTGAGATATTTGGCACCGGAAGGAAACAAGCAAGGCAGATTTCATTGTCAATATGTTTCTCAGGAAATCTTGAAGGAGGGGGGAGGAAAAAGAAAATCTCTTTTCTCTCCTACTTACATACAAGCTAAAAACCTGAAAATAGATCTGCTTCTCATAAACACTAGGGCAGCCGCCAGCGGAACCGTTGGTCCACTCTCTCTCTCTCTCACAGAGCTACTTACATGCTGTAGGCATAGTAATGATCGTCTCCGTGGTAGCGTGGTAATCGTCGTCTTCCAAAGCCCCGTCGCTGCTGTCATCCCTCTGCACGTCGTACTGATCTATAAGCTCCCGGAGCGGAGGAGCACGGGGCAGAAGTTGTCTAATAGCATCTTTGCTGATGTTAGGAGCCGTTTCCAGGCGGAGTTTACTGAGGATCTGGATTTTGATGGCTTCTATCCTGGAGTCCCTCGTGTTTTGTCTCCAGACACACGCATTGCACAGACCCTCTCGCTCCACACTCTCCTCTCGCTCGCTGCCCTCATTGAGATCCACTGGGCCAGCGGCAATCAACATGAAGAGGCAAATATATACATACATCTGCAGTTTTTGCATCATTTTAAAAGCAGCGTGGTTTTTTTTTCTTTTCTTTTCTTTTTTTTTCTCCCCTTGCTCTGATTTCTTCCTTCTGCTTTTGAGTAATGCCAAGCAAGATCTTAGTGCCTGTTCGGTGTGAGAGACAACCTGCCACGCCAGTGAGTCCTGGATACTGTATTCCAAGTGGCTTTTTATATTCCCACTTAGATGAGACAAGTATCGTCAGGATCTATGATTGGCCCCTGCTCCACAATGAATCTCGCTGTCAGAGGTTAAAACCCTGTCTGTCACAAGTCACCGAGCAGTATTTTGTTACAGTCGAGGGGAAGCTGATTCATTTGACTGCTTCATAAATGAAATAAATCCCCATATCGTGAAAGATATATGTGACATTTGATAAATTAAAGTTTGTGTAATAATATAAACGGTAGTGAAAGCTTATTCATCTTTGTGAAACCCTTGCTGTCACTTGAATTAGTAAATCTGAGTTTACACTTCAGGTTTAAAATGCAAAACGTCAGTCTTTTGAGAGTTGGCATGCTGTTTGTTAGTAAAGCAAATGTTTGAGAGAAAATTGTATCAAGGGCTGAGCAATTAGAGAAGGAAAAATTAGGAAGAGCTGACTGAATTGAAGAAAAGCTAAGGGTTGTGAACCTGGTAGAAGAGTTGCATGGGTAATTTGAGAAGTTTGTTTTCATGGCTTATCTGTTAGTACGTATTAAAATCAGCCTCACTCCGCTACAGGGCACACGAATTTATTTTGATAGCTTAACGTCTTTTGCTACCATGGAAGCTGTGCTTGATTTCAGCTAGTCAGTATTGCTCTTGTCTGTCAAAAAGACACGGGCCAAATCCTAAGTGTTTCTTTGTTGCTTATTACCAGCGGGGATAATGTTAGCTGAGAGGCTGCGCTTCGCATAAGCAAAGAATGGATTTTTGTCAGTGGCCCGGAGCGTGATTACACTTTTTGACTCAGACCTCTAGGGCTGAAAGCAGCAGCGCAGCCTGTTCTCGATGAATTATGTCAGGTCCTGCACGCACACAAAGAGAAAGTGGCAGGGAGAGGGTGTCCTTTGTTGCGCCCCCCCTCACAGTCATAGGTTAGCACCCCTTTTGCTGGCGGCTCATTTTGACCAGAGGGCAGACACCTGGCAGGGATCTGGGGCAGAGAATAGTGCTTTTTGTTCTCCCCATTTAAGTGGCCTCTATAGGGATCAAACTCTCACCCTTGGCTTTAGGAGCCACAAGATCTAACGGGGTGAACTCTGAAAGAGCTGAACGAACCGAACAGCAGGAACAGAGAACATTTCCAGGCCACAGCTTCCCTCCTCCTTGCGGGGAAGCCCGGAGCAGTCTTCCGCGCTTTAACTCATTACTCACCCCACCCTGAGCGAAAACAGTGGCTCGTATCAAATATTTATTTTTAGGTCACCACCATTCTTGCACAGCGCGCACACCCATTTACTGCCTCGGTGCACTAATATGCGACTCCATAGCTTGAAAAGTTAATGCGTTTCCCTCACATGCTTAAGAGGCATCTCATCTCTTGAGAGAGAAAAAAAAAGTAACCTTCCATAATGCACTGGATTTGCCCATCATTAAAGATTAAGGAAAACCAGACGCCCTGGGGTTTTAAGGTCCTCTTTGTGCAAGACAATATTAGGGCAGGCCTATAAAGTTGAGTTCGCCTGGAGAAGTCGTTTCCAATGTAGAATTCCTCGTGGCGTTGTAATGATCACAGCACAGGCAGCTGTAGACCCCGAGTAAATCAGTCCTGCTTATAAACCTGCTTCAAACTGCAGTGCGCTTGCGAGTTCGCGCTGTGGACTCAGACACACAAGTTGGAATCTCAACTTTGCAGCTTATAACTCGGTGACAAAGGTGGGGTGGCCAGTATTTAATTTCTCGTATGCTTCGTTTTCTCGTAGGGATTCGAGGCGTTTAATCTAGCAATGTGTTGCTAAGTGTAAGCCCCTTCCTACGGGAACACCTGGAACTCTTGCTCCTTGTTCCCTGCCCCTTGCTGCAACCTCTCCTCAGCTGCCCCACGTCAAGGCCAGGGATTGCGGTCCCATGTGCTATCTCCTTAGGCCCAGGAAGCAAGCCCAAGTACACGATTCAGCTTTTTTTTCATCACTACCTAGAATAAAGCAAACAAAGGTTGTCATTTGCCACATAATCGATTTGTGGGTTCCATTTTTTTTTCTTTTGCAATTTGCCTACTCACTGACTTTATTTCTAAAACTTGACGCTCCTGGCGCTTTGCACATTATTCTCTGCCATCCACAGAGCAGCAAAAATGCTAAGAGCAAGGAGAGAGGGTTCCGCCAGCTGCACAGATTCCCAGCGGAGGCTGCGCGGGGCGGGCCCTGCGTCCTTCCTTCTGCTCTACCACGTATCCGGCTTGTTAAGACCCTTGACAACCATGTCGTCTACTTTCTTGGGCTTTTAGCTGTCCTTGCTTGTGGAACACAGCATTGAACAGGGTGCTGAAACCCTGGGCCCGCATCCTTGAGCACGGGAGCCTGAGGGGAGAGGAGAATGGAGGTTGCCAGGGGTCAGGCGGGAGTGGTCACTGCTGAAGAGTTAGAGCCGTGCAGTTTGGAAGAGGAGAATGTTCCAATAGATGGAATTGTCCAGGCTGAGCTGCATTCTGAGTACACGGAACTCCACTCAACTTAGGACTTTTCCATCTATAATTTACAACCATTTAAGAATGCTGTGATGTGTCTCGTGTAAAGAACACGTTCCTTTTGAGAAAACAGACAAGTTAGAGAAATCCCAGGCCCAAGTTTGCCGCTTCTGAGCGGGACTTCAATGGTTGAATAGACTCAGTCTTTTGAGTGTGATGCACGTCCACAGGTGCACACACGCAAGGCAATAGGTTCATCACATCATGAACAGTCAGGACGCCGGGGGTTCACGGCACCCTGCGTGTTCTCTAGGAATGGCCGCAAGCATTTGCGAATTCAGGGTCAGCCATGCCCTTCTAGAATGATAACAATAGAATGTTAACTTCCTGTTGCTTCTTCCCTCACTCCCTAGTGCACGGGTTACGAAGTATTCTATTCAGTCAGTTTCAAGAATGTCTGCTCCTTCTCTTGTGGTGACGATCAGCAACTTCCCAAGGCCCGTGACATGGGGGCAGGGGTGGGGGTGAGGGGGGTGTCTCCTTCCTGTGGCCCCAGAGTGGAGGCTGCTCTCATAGTGGAGACAGGGCTGTGTAACATTGGGATTAGTAAAGATAGGGGAATTTCTTCAACTTGCCCAGGAGAACTTGGTCTTCCAGCTTGCTGGCCCTGGCTTAGTCACCACCTTTGTCTTGGTCACACTTCTGTCTTGGTCACACTCTTGGGTCACACTCTCGGGTCAGAAAGGTAGAAGACAAGGCATGTTTCCCGGGTCTTCTGTTAGTCTTTGTCTTGGTGGGCTCTTGTGGGCCCCCTGTTTTCTGAGCGCATCAGCAAGGGAGCAAGCATGGTTCTCTGACCTCAAACCTCTATTCCAAAACCCACACACTATTTCACAACACACTGGAGAAGAGTATAAAATAGTTTCAAAAAAAAAAAGCTTATAATTTTACTCTATCTAGATTCTAGGAACTACTGACCTGCAAGAACTTTCCAAAAATAAAGGAAGAGACAGGTGGGAATTCGGATGAGAATAGTTACCAAAATAGTCGACTATTTTGGGAAAACGCACAAGAAGTTAGAGTTTATCTAGTGGCTCACCATCAACTTCAGAGAACGTTGCAAAGCTCTTAAACTTGCTACATTGTGAGAAAGGGGGACTCCTCATGAAGGACATCTGGTTGTCGGTGCTTCTCATAGGTTACAAGGCAAAAGTTAGCCCCAAGCACTGTCGAACTCAGCCTTCAAAGTACAGGAATAGAAGACAGGAGACCATAACAAGGCTTTGGGTTTGCAACTGGTGCGTTAGGTAGTCTCAAAGAAGTCAGTTAACAGAGCCTTCATTTGTGGATATATCTATGGATGCATGAATCTATCATTTTATGAATTATTTGAAAACCCTCTCTGTGCTTAGTGCTGATGTTTGATTATAAAGATAAAACACTGGACCAAGTACAATCACTTTTCATGAACCCTGTGATCTAGTTTCTTCATATAAAATCTGAGTAGGTGTGCACACCATTTCAACTGAGATCTGTCCCTAAGTTAGTGATCCTTCAACTTCTCATCCTCGGTGTCTTTACAATCCTAAAATGACTAAAGTTCCCACAGATCTTTTGTAGGTACAGGTCCTATTGGTCAATATTTAATGCAATTCAAAACTGGAAAATCTTAGTGTAGAGGCATAAGCAGACATACACTGAATTTGATGACAGATTTCTTTTCTGATAGTCATTTACAATTACTTTTATGTATATGTGTTTGTGTGAGAGAGATGGAGAAGAGAGGGGGGAGGAACGAGGAAGAAGAGAAGGACAGGGAGAAGAAGGAGGGAGTTTATGTGTGTGTATCACAAGCTCACAGGCATGCAAGGACACACTGAGATAGAGCCAGGTCCCCTGGAACTGGAGTTGTGAGCTGCCCGAGGTGGGTGCTGGGAACTGAACCGAGGTCTTTTGTCAGAACCATAACCCCTGCTCCATCTGCGTAGCCCCCAGAGTTTTGTTCTTACTGTTGTGTGTTGGTTGGACAACATCAGTTGTATTGGGTGGGTTTCATGACAATTTCCTATACCCATGAACTTTGATCATATTTAACCCTCTATAACTCTTTCCTGACTTATTTCCTCCTCTTCTGTCACGCTTCTGAAGTTCCTTTCCCACTAACTGAACAGCATTACGTTGAGACATGGATCCTCTGGAGAACTCCATTGTACACAGAAGAAATGACGTCAGAGAAAAAGGAAGTGGTTTCAGAATTGCTGTGACTTGGTCTTTCACTTCAAAGGATCTTTGGAAATGATTTCATAACCACCCTAGCATTTTTTTAGACGACACTAGAGCACAGGACCCTAAAATAGTCAGTTTATGCTACTGCAATTGAATGCTTCCTGCCAACTATCCCTCCTCCCAATAGGGTTGGCTTTCTATTATCAACTGTGGTTCTTTTTAGACGTCATATCTATTTAATAGTACATAATTGTGTTTACTGCCAACTACGAATGTGTGGTAATTTAGAGGACTCTGGCAAAAAGAGCGCAATTTTAAGGGATTTCCTGTGTGGGTCACACTTCTTGTGAGACTGTTTATACTAGGGGGGCTTCAGAGTTGTCCAGGAGGATAAGGGATTCAAATGAAGGCCAGAGAGGAGTGTGTGTGTGTGTGTGTGTGTGTGTGTGTGTGTGTGTGTGAAATTGTATGTTTGTACAACCAATATACACTAGTAAGGAAAGAACCGTACTGTGCAGCACTTCGTGACAGAGAACAAATTTATTCCTTTCATCACTGGCATTGCCCCAACTGCCTCTTTTTGGTGTTCCAAGACAGGGTCTCTGTGTAGCTTTGGCCCCTGTCCTGGAACTAGCGCTTGTAGACCAGGCTGGCCTCGAACTCACAGAGATCCTCCTGTCTCTGCTCCCTCCCCCACCAGTGCTGGGATTAAAGGCGTGCGCCACCACCGCCCGGCCCTCAAATTCAGATCTTTAAGTATATTCTGGGTTAGCTGCACCTAACCTCTGACACTCCAGCTGCTAATTTCTACAGTGTCTATAAATTCAATGCTCACACTTGAGGTTTTGAGGGTCCTCAAGATGGCATCCGGTGTCATCTGATGCCAGAGAGGGTGACTTTTACACTGAGTTCACAGTTCCCTCCTCATCCCACCTTAAAAGGAACATCTGCCTTCCTCAAGCAAAAGGATGATTCAAGAAATATTCCTCATTTTAAGACAGGGTCTCATTTTCAGGTAAATTGGTCTAGAACTCAACAGGTAACCCGGACTAGACTGGAACACCTTCCGCCTTCATTTCCCCATTGCTTGCATCACAGACACATGACATCACAACCAGCTTCTAAAAAATGTTTTAGTTCCGTAAAACCCCACAGAATTCCTTTGCCCAAAGGCTGAGACTTGAGTATGACTAAAGCCTACATCACATTGATTTAGCTCTTTTTACTGGACTTCATACTTATTTTTATTGACGCTACAGGAGCGAGATGGCATGCAAGAATATTGAGATTGCCTCATAGGCCCACCACCAGGCTTCGTTTGCCCCCATGATTTCATGGGTCCACTGTTGCCCTTAGTCTCCGCATGACTGTCCTGTCCCTCCCTTCCCTGAATTACGAAAGCATACATTTCCGCCAGGAGCTGTAAATTTTCTACCCGGAGCTGAAGGAAGCTAAGCTTCAAAAGTCTCCGGATGAAAACTCAGTGTGCTCGGTTGGTGTTCACCATAGTCGATGCCCAGTTTCCTCTGTGATGCCCTGGTTTGCCTTAGAGCAAGCACCTGGCTGCTGAGCGGAGGAAAAAGGCGAAATTGGCAAAGACAAGCTTCAGTTTTCCTATCTTGGCCCTGACCCTTCTTAAGGGTTAGCGCTTCATAATGCTTCCAAGCTTTGTCCTTAGAAAGTTTGGGTCCTATTGGCCTAATAACAGAATACGTTTCTGCAAAGAAATGTTTTTAAGTGTACTAAAATAAAATGTTGAAACAAAATATTTTTTATTTTAGAAATTAAAACATAATTATGTTATTTTCATCTCTCCATCCACTCCCGCGTGCCCTCTATTACACCCTCGCTCTCAAACTCATGCCAAGTACTTCTTTGTGTTAAGATTTTTAAACGTTCTAGAATTAGTGAGGTTGATGCTTGTTTCCCAGGTTACTCACAGGACGCTATGTGTTCCTAGACCCAGGTTACTGCTCTGACTTGACCACTGAAGACCCAGTGGCTTGCTATGGCAACCAGGAAAAGGGCTATAGTATCTACTGACCCAAAGTGCTTTGGAAGCCCATTTGTTCAGCTCTTGAGGGAGTGGGGGAACCAGTCAACCCTGTGTTATAGCATCACCGTTAGCTCATTTTTCAATTTTCCAAATTATATTTATTACATTCTTTAAATTTAAAATTATCGAGCCTGTCCTTTCAGACATTTTAACTTGAAAGAGTTTTTTTCAATTTTTCTAACTTGTTTTAAAATAAATAGAATACCGAATTAAGGTTAAAAATCTTTACTATAGTATAATTAGGTTTCACATGGACGCTCTGCCCTCTGCTGGGAACCCTGAGAACTGCACAGGTGTTCTGTCTAAAGGCACATTTATTAAATAAACTCTATAACTAAGTCACCACAGTAGCTAGCTCTAAACTTAAAGTAAATCTCGACATTTGTACATGATACGTGAACTTAAATTTACAGTACTATAAAAATTTATCCTTCAAAGGTTTTACATATGCATAAATCTATTTTTCATTTAAATTCAGAAACCAGTATGAGAAACAGGTGACATTCAAATACTTGATAAAGTATGGCATGGCAAAGACTTTGTAGAATTTAATATCATCGAATACTTATTAACTGTCGCTGTTTGGTGTGGGTAATCCCTGAATGTATTTATATAAAATATTGCCCTAATCTCAGAATAGGCCAGATAGCTGCTCTAAAAGAACATTTCGACAAGTCAGAACTTGTGGGGTGGAGTTTGGATCGCCCTAGAACAGGCTAAGTTTCTTAGCTGTGGTTGATAAGATTTGGGAAGACAGAGAGACTGGAAACTGGATTATAAAACTTCCCAACTTGAAACCCCCCCCCCCCAGGACTAAATCAAGACGTTTGTCCAGGCAGCCTCAAAAGATCTTAGTACAAAGCGATCAACCTTTAGTTACGTATCTACAAAATGGAAATCATGGCAAGGCTGTCAGGGCTAAAAGGTGATGATGCCATGTCTGGTCTAAAGTAGGACCCTCATAAACATTAACTATCACAGTTTCAATATGCAGTAATAAATAGTAGTGCCAGTAGTCATTAGCACCCTATTGCTAATATTCTTTTGTAGTATATATCTTTACAACACTGAAGATCTTATAAGGTGAATTTTTGTAGAGCGATTGGCATGATGTACGGAAGGGGATAAAGTTAAAGAAGATGGCCGGAAAAGGAGAAAGAAAAGTGGGGAAGTCATGTCAGGTAAACTGTAATGGAAAAAGCCTGGGATCCTGGCATTAGCCACAGACGGAACTGAATTAGAAAGGAACAGTGCAAGGCCAGATGGAGGAAGGAACTGTCTGAGTAATAAGAGGAACGTTAGCCACGTCAACATAAAACAATGAAAAACTGAGAAACTAGAGATAAAAATTATAGCGAACAAAATGCTGACCACGGAGGAGTTCTCTTCAGACGCTAGCAAGGATGAAGCGTCATTGCACCAATGACGTCAGTGAGGATGACCAATGATGTCAGTGAGGACGACCGATGACGTCAGTGAGGTTGATGGACAGGGTAAGCATTGTGCTCCATACCCTTGTTATGAAAAAGAAATCCCATTGTTGGAGGCCCAACAAAGCTGGCTCTATATTGACCTATAAAAGCCCGTTGGTGGATCCACAGCTTAGGAAGATTGAGACCACAGCCTCCAAATACAGAGGGGTGGAGCAGGAGTGAATGGCTAAAATAGAACATGGACTTCCACTACTTCCAAACACAAGACCTTTGTTACAGGGGGGCAAACAAAGCTGCTTCAAACAGGATGGGAAAGAATAGTTTGTAACACACTGAAACCCACAGAACAAATGCCATTGTGTTCAGCAAATAACTGAGCCTTCCATGCGTATCCAGAGGAGGTAGTGGGAAAGACAGCTAGCAGTTAGCTAAAAATGCTAGGAAATGAATGGTGGGACAGAACATAAACTGAACTTAACACAGCAGAGAGATGCAACGATCAAGTAAGTCCGACACGGAGAAGGGATGGACTTTGAAAGGACACCTGTGCTGTTCCACAGAAGAAAATTCCTTTCTCCCTGACAAAGAAGGGAAAAGATTCTCAACTAGGAAAGAGAAACTATGCACAGACATTGAAAACATAAAAAATTTAGACAAGGGGCTAGAGAGATGGCTCAGAGGTTAAGAGCATTGCCTGCTCTTCCAAAGGTCCTGAGTTCAATTCCCAGCAACCACATGGTGGCTCACAACCATCTATAATGCGGTCTGACCTGCAGGCATACACACAGACAGAATATTGTATACATAATAAATAAATATTTTTTAAAAATTAGGCAAATAAAAATAAAAGATAAAAAATAAAAGATTGAAGGCAAAGGTATGCAAATAAATTTGAAGATCTGTCTGAAATTAATATATGTAGATTTTTCTAGAAAATACACACTAAAGGAAAAGTAGAATATCCCCTGCAGACTGCGATTGTCCCAAATCCCCCAGGACAGACAATGGAGAGCGGTGTTTGGGCGCGGTATGGTGACACACATTGTCCTTCTAGCGCACAGAAGATGGAGGTGGGAGGATCCCGAGTTCAGGTCCAGCCTCTGCTGTAGGAAGGTGGAGGCGAACCTGGGCTACATGTACCTCTGTCTTGATGTGAACAGAGTGTGTCAGGGAGGCACACATTCAGTGTAAAGACAAATACGATGTGAGATTTTTACATCAGTGCCCGCTGGAAGCTGTGTTTCTTTCCGGGGGCACAATGAAAAATACCCAGAAGCCACTATTTCAGAGAAAAAGAGAAATTAAAAGAGGTTCAGTTGCCCAGCATGGGTCTTGTGTGGCAGAATTCAGATTAAGCCAATCCTTACTTGTGTTAAAAAAAAAAAGTTCCACTGATACACTTTCGTCTTTTGGATTACCGGTGTTATTTCTTGCCGCTGGTCTTTTGGGCATCGTGAATCTGGAAACATTTTTTTTTTTCCTAAAGGAGAAGGCCACTAACCCTTCATGCCTAGCTCCAGTACTAGCTTAATCCTTCAAGCAACTTGCTACCTCGAGCTTCCGTGAATGCTGCTGTTACTACCTTAATCAGGTTCATTCTCTCTACCAGTTAAAGAATTAAAAGGAAAAGAATCTCTAGGACTGCAGTTAACAGCTGAAAAATCGTGAACCCAGCAAACAAGCCGGCCTTTATTAGGGGAGAGGAAACACACACATATAGTAGACACACACACGGCAGACACACACACACAGAGACACACATGATACACACACACACACGGCAGACATACACACAGAGACACACACGATAGACACACACCCGCAAGCAGCAGACACACACACAGCAGACACACACAGCACACACACACATTAGACACACACATGGCAGACATACACACATATACACACAGCAGACACACACAAGATAAACACACACACACATACACACACAGCAAACACACACAGAGACATACAGAAAAGGCCCTCCACAACACTTGAGGGTTTGGGAAGCTGAGGCTCAGTGTCTCCTGCAGGGCTGGGTCTCTGAAGGGTCTTCTGCCCCTAATTTAGAGTTAGCCAGTTTGAAGAAAGACAGGCTGGCTGATTGGCTCACAGCTGTGTGCAAGTAAATGCGTCCTGATTGGCCTTGAACTTATTGAGCCACAGAGAAAGATCCCAGGAGGCCTTTGGTTTAGGTCACCAGGAGGGTGAGGAAGAAGCCAGCCATCTTGGAGGTTTGCACCTTTGCTAGCCGGCCGTGGCGCCTGTCCAGATCCATCCCTCTGTTTAACAGGGAGTCTAACTTCAGTCGGTGTCTACTCAGACTGCTCACTGCTGCTAGGGCCTGCTTCCTGACGCGAAATTGCAAACAACTCAAATACGAAGAGCAAGAAACTTTGATGCAGTAAAAGTCTAACAGAGTCTAGAAGCCAAGACTAAAACATATTCTTGTTGTGGTGTTGGGCATCAAAGAGGTAGGAAAAATCCTAACTATTACTCAGAACTGTGATTTCCCATGAGAGCGCTGCACAAAAGTTTTAGCTTCCTAAAGAAGACGGCCCTTGGAGACGCTGCACGAGACACCGCGCCTCGCGCAAGCCCTTAATCCTCTCCGACTTTAACCCACTCGGGAGTCTCCCATGAATTTTAAATTTCACACACTCTCAGTGTACCTATTTAGTTTATCAACACTCTGCTCTCTTAGACACTAGAAGAGCTAGTGAATTATAAATCAAATGAAAACCAGATTAAAGAACAAGCTTGAAGATAGAAAAGGTATACCAAAGCTAGCTACTCTAGCAGCAATGCTAAAATCTGGTGGTAAGAGCAAATAGGAATGTCGCTTCCAATTTTTAGATTTTAACAACTATGTCTCTGTGGCCTTTAAAGAGTTCCATAATGAATACGGCTAGTCATCCCAGTTATACAAGTGTGATTCAGAATCAAAATCTATTAATATCTTATATTAAGAACTGAAAGGGAAGGAGAAACATTAATGAATCCTTAGTGAATTTCTGTGATACCTTTGGCACAATTTAGACACGAGTCCTCTCGTTAGCGCTGTCTGTCACTGCCCAAAAGCCTTTCGGAACAGAAGTGAACAGGGTAAACCACTATTGTGTTTCATTGGGTAGCATCGCGCGCAAATCGGCAGGCTAAGAATGTCCTCGGTAAAAGCTACTGATTATTTCTATGGAAGTATTAGTAAGAGCCATAAATAGTGAAATAAGAGGCAGGAATATAAGGAAAAGAAAAGGAAAATTGCTGGTTGTGCCGATGATGCAGCAGAAAGACTCGGCCGAGAAAGGGCGTGAAGCAAAGCAAGATGCAGGCCGTGGCAAAATCAAAGCACTCTGAAATAATGAACTTTATTTTTGCTAAGTGCAATTAGCTAGGAAATATAATGGAGGAAGAAACAATCAAAACTAAATGAAACCCTAATCGACCTTCCAAACAGCTCATCTAAGAATTTCCGAACCTGCCTGGTTACGTTCACAATAACCGCATGGTTACCGTTTGCTCCCCGCAGCCCAGGGGCATCTATGCCTATCGCCAGGACACCTGTGCCTTTGTAATCCTATGGGATCATGGGCTCAACGGGGTAAAGAACTATTTCTCCATGCAAAGAGAGATTTGTTTTGTTTAATTTTGTTTTGACACAGGCTGACCTTTAATTTATGACCTTCCTCACGGCTCCTCCTACTCCATGCTAGAAATAAAGGCATGTGCCAGATTTGAAGAAAATATGAAAATTCAAACTCTGGATGGAAAGACATACAGTTTTCTTGACAGGAAGATTCAATATTGTAGAAAGCCATTCTCTTTATTCTATAAATGCAAAGTAATCTTCAACTAAAATAGTAATAGCTTTAAAATTTTTTAACAATAGATCTTTTAAAGATAATAGATATTTCAAAATAAGTAAATTTTAGTAAGTAAAGTAGGTTAGTATTAATGGATATAATTTTTTATGATAGTATAATTTAAAATAGTATAGTACTAACAGAAAAGGGAAGAGGGAGAGAGGGAGATAGAGAAAGAGAGAGAGAGAGAGAAAAAGAGAGAGAGAGGAGAGAGAGACCCAAGCATGTAATACACAAATGACAGACGTGCCATTTAAAGCAAATTCATTAACAATAAACGGAACAAGGACAGAGAAATATCCCATTCGAGTTTTGGCCTTTAAGCTATCAACTTGATGTGATTTCCTATTTCCCCGAGATCTAAGCTGGGCTTAGTGACCCACGCGTGTAATCCTGCTCACGAAGGCAAAAGCAGCAGCATCCGGAGTTTGTCGCCAGCTTGGGTTACGTAAAATCCTGTCTCAAAAAAGAAAAAAAAACCCAAAAGCTTTCATCTTGAAAATGAAACAGCCATGGGAGAAACTGTGAACAGTTCTCGTGTGTGACGATGTAAGTTTTGGAGTGTCAGACAATGTGGGCGTGGGTCTGTTCGTAATTTGACATTTTCTTTGCCCCATGTCAATGACTATGGTGTGTGTAGCTTAGTGACTGGTTCAGGAGCTCTTGAAAATCTGTTGGCTGGCTTTACGGTACAATGCCAGACGTCAGCAAATTTAAGGTCTCCATTCTACTGCTCATTTTCTATCTATTCAACCTGTTCGTTCAAGAGGGACGTTAAAGTTCCCGGTTATAGTGATGAATTTAACTGCTTTCCTCTCCAGTTCTGAGACCGTCTACTCTCTGTGTTTCTGCGCCCTACGCTTCTGCACTCCACAGCTGGAGGCTTGCACACCCGTAACGGCAGCGCTTTCACGACTACAGATTTCACCAATGCATCTGATCAGACAACTCACTGAGAAGAATTATTTAGTTGGCCTTCCGGTTTTTAGGGAGAGCACAGGTAGTTCACCTCTCAACGGGCAGGTAGCAAAGAGATGGGATTCACGGAGGAACTAGGCCGAGAGAGAGAGAGAGAGAGAGAGAGAGAGAGAGAGAGAGAGAGAGAGAGAGAGAGATAGCCCTGGTGTCACAACCCCAATGGCGCACTTCCTCCAGCTAAGCCCACATCCTGCCTTTCACTGCCTTGAAATAGGGCCAAGCTGTTATGAGTCCATCAAAGGATGGACGCACTCATTAGCTCCAAGCCTGCATGATCTTATCATCTCTGGAAATGCTGTCATAAGCCACTCCTTGAACTACATGACTCGGTCTAATCAAGTTGAAAAGAGCATCTTTTATGCATTTTTACGATTTACGCATCTACCACAGCGTAAATCCAATTAACTCTTCAGCATGGTGAAATTGCCCTCTTGGTCTCTTCATTTGGAAATATGCCTCGTTTGGCATTTAAAATTTGATTCTATGTGTAAAGGCATGTTGCCTGTATGCCTATCTGCAGAGCGCCCGTGGAGGCCGTAAGGGAACACTGGATTCTCCCAGAACTGTGGGTGCTGGGAGTGCAATACAAGACCTCCCAAAGAGCGGCCAGGGTCTTAACCCCTGACCATCCGCCCCCACACCCCTCAATGGATACCCATATACCCTCGCCGGCTTCCTTCAGATTTATGTTTGCATATCCCTTTTCATCCATTACATACAGCCTATGTCTTTATTTTCAACTCGGTTCCTTGAAAATCACAGTAAGTTGGAGCCTGCATTTTACTAAGCCTGTGCCTTCTGCCCTTTAACTGTTTAAAGTGTTTAGACTATTAAATATAATGTTTTTAGACTATTAAATATACCGTGATTATAAATACACCTTGTTTTAAATCAAAGGCATTAATATTTGTTATGCACCTGTCCCATCTATTCTTTGTTCATTTTTCTTCTTTTGATTTCTTTTTTGGGTTAAACATATTTCATTTTATATCTATTATTATATTATGCATGACCATTTTCATTTATGTGGCTATTGTTCTAAAGTTTATAATATGAACTTTCCATGGTCTTCCTTGTCTTACGTAATTAGTATCTCTGAACCTCAGCACTGAGGGCAGGAGGTAGGGCTCAGTGCTTAAAACCACATCCTGTTCCCGGCAGCGGTGGCGCAAGCCTTTCACGCCAGCACTGGGGAAGCAGAGGCAGGTAGATCTGAGTTCCAGGACAGCCAGGGCTGTGACACAGAAGCGTATCCTGCTCCTCTAGAAGATGAAAGGTAGCTTCCTGGCACCCAGGCTGGGGAGTTTACAACCACCTGTAACTCCAGATCCATACACACTGCATTCACATCCAATCCCACACACAGACACACATACACCATTGCTGGCCAAGCAAAAGTCACGACAAATGTCTTCAGATACTAGAAAATATTCTCTGGGATGTAAACCGTCCCTAGTTGAGAACAGCAGTCCCTTTGGCCTGAAAACCATCCTTTATCCCTTCTTTTACTTTAGGTCACCACCGCCATCACCTCCTCCTTCTTCCTTCCTCTAGCTCCAGGGATTGTTAAAGGCCTCATAAATACTAAGCAAACACTTTTCCGTAGTTCTCAGATTTTTGTTATGACATACTCTGATACTGATGCTTTTGTGATTGGGGATTTATTGAGCCTTCTAGATTTAGAGGTGTATAATCTGCATTAAATTTAGGGGAAAAAAGTATCCATTTTCCACATATCTTCTCTCTCCATTCTCTCCTGGGACTGTGATCTAAACATCTTAACAATATCACATAAGCCACGGGCTTTATCCTTGTAACTTTTCAGCCCTTTCTTCCTTGTTGGCTTTGGTAGTGTCCAGTGCTCTGCCTTTTGGTACACTAATTTTGCCTGTAATGTTTCTCACTGACCTTAGCATGATTCAAATATGTCCTCCACAGACACACATGCTTGAACACTGGGCCCCCACAGCTGGCCCTGTTTGGGGGACTCTAAGAGACTTGGAACAAATGGCCAGACTGAAGTTGGGTCACCATTAGGTTGTTGATAAGCCTCAGGCCCAGCCAAGTTTCTCCCTCCTGATTCTTCAAGATGTGAAGAAGCTGCACCGCAAACTGCCTCAGCCACAGCCAGGCTCTCGCCAACTACCCCAGCTACTGTTTCTTCTCTTCCACGACAGACTTGCTAGCCTGAACCCGAACACAGCAAGTCCTTCCTCCCTCTCTTCCTGCCAGCTCAGTTGTCATGAAAATAAGAAAATAGCATGAATCTTATCAAGCAGACTTTCATTTCAGCTCTTACATTTTCATTCCTCTAAAATCCCCACTTGATTTTTTTTTCTTGTCATGTTCACATTTTCTGGTAAAATAATAAACATTTATGTAACGGCGTGGTGTTTGCTATGGTCCACGTCTGAAAATTTTACCACTATAGCTCATGTCACTTGCTGTTAGCTGTTTTCCCTGACTATGAGCTGAGTGTCCTTGCTTTGTCTGAGCCATGAAGGTTCACGCTGCACTTCATGTAAGACCTGCTTCAGACTTCAGGCACCCTGCAGAGTCCCAGGCATTTTGAACATGGCTCCCTTTCTCAGTTATCTGAGCCTCCACGGGTGTTGGCATCTGTTTCCTTGGTTTAGCAAGATGTGTGCAGCTTCCTGCTTTCTTCCTCTTTGTATCATGGTCCAAAATGTGCCTCTAGGACAACTTTGACACCATGACACCTTCTTGTTGGTTTTCCATCTCTCAGGTATAACGGTTATGTGCCCTAGTGGCTAATTTCTTAAAATAGCCATCGTTTTATAGCATATTCTGCTCTAATGGTTTACAACGGCAAGGCACGTACAGTACCGTCCAATCAAACACAACCCCAAACAGAAGCCCCTGAGCATCCAGACACAACAAGGGATAGGGAGGACGATGGGGGGAAAGACCAGATTTCTTCCTGCCTGTAAGTCAGTCTTGAAATTAATAGTCAACCCAATCAAAAAGATGAAAAGAAATATATATTTGTAATAAAGCCATGAAAAACATGTTCAACCTCCCAAACAAATAAGAGCAAGACAAAATTATCAGGAAAACAAGTTTCTCCCTGACCCCTTAGGATGGGAGTAGAAAACAGAGTTATCCCCCACTGGTGGGTGCTGTGGTTGGAACACGCATTTCCACATGGTGGGTTGTCTCGACACGTGCTCAAAGCGATGGGCCTCCTGACCTTGGATTGAAACTTCTAGAAATGTGAGCTAAATATAGCTTTTCCCTCTTAAGTTAGCTGTCTCATATATTTCATTATCCCGATAGAAAAATTAGCAGGACAGCGGGAACGTAAATTTCCCATCTTATCTCTGTGTGTATGGGTGTCCCGTAGGTGTGTGGAAATGTAAAGGTCAGAGGTCAGCCCTTGGTGCCAGCTGTCTTCCTCCATCACTTCTCATCATTTGGCGTGTGTTGTTTGTTTGGTTACTATGGATCTCCCATCCAAACGGGAGTTTACCGTGCCAGCTAGACAACCGGCCAGAGCAGCCTTGGGCCCTGTCTGTGTCCACCCTCTAGTGGAGAGGTTCAGACAGCTTGTTACCTCTCTTGGCTTTACGAGGGTGCTGGGGACTGAACACAGGTCCTCATGCAGAACAGGGGCTCCACTCCCCGAGCTGTCTTTCCAGCTCTTGGTATTTTAGGTTTTAAACATTCCACGGCCTTCAATACAGAAAGCTCTATTTTCAAGAAGGGGGCCATTTAACCCTTAGATCAAAGATTGAAAACTCTCAAAGATCTACACAAACCTTGTGATGGAGAAAGTTGAAAATGATCCCACAATTGGGATCAGTTAAATAATTGATGATGCCTCTAGGCTAATCTATATGCGCTAATGTAAAATGATAAACACCAGCGAATTAAACATGGCAGCAGAAAGGCAAACTTTAGGATAAAATGATAGACTTCTAAGGGGAGGGGAGGGAGGGGGAGGAAGGGGAGAGGACGCCTGTAACACCTTCAGGAGCGCGTTCCCACAGTCCCGCTCCTGACTGCACCACAGGCTGGTAAGTAAGCCCTCAGCATATGAACTTTTGAGGCACATTTAAGACAGACCCGACTATAGGCCAGCAGTGTGCAGTGTGGTGGTCTCACAGCGGCAACAAGTCACAGGCCAGTCACACCAGCACAGACGTAAGCAGAAACTCTCCACAGGTTTCGTGGCTAAGGCAGGCCTTTCAGTAGGCTGCGTGTATCACGTGTGCTGATTTGTTACTTGTAATTCATGGCGGGCTTATCAGGATGTCACCTGAACGGAAGGTGAGCAGCGTCTGTATTTAGTTGAATTTGGGGGTGGTGACACACTTTCAGAGGAAAGTGTGTGTGCGTGTGTGCGTGCGTGTGTGTGTGTGTGTGTGTGTGTGTGTGTGTGTGTGTACGAATCCACTGGTCAGGTAAAATAGATATCCTGAGATCATGAGCTTGGTAGCACAATAAAGACTAGTGTATGCATGCTAGGCACCTCCTATAAGCTGCTAGGTGGCGAAGTTGGCCTGTAAGAACAGAGAATTCATTCTTTCGCAGTTACATAAAAACGTCTTTTCCTTGTTTATAGCAAGATGTCAGCTGACTTCATGCCTGTAAGGATAAAGTTCTCAGAAGAAGTGAATTAAATGTGGTTTGGTCATTAGTCAGCAAACCGGCAAGGGTGTTTTAAGACTAGCTTCACTGGTTCCAAGTTTCACTAACCAAAAAAATAAATTACTAAAGGCAAGATGACCTCACATTCCGGTGTGGGAGACTGGTAAGCGGATATGCCCCGAGTTGAGTGTGGGGAGGCTTCTTCTGACCGTTGAGCAAAAAGCTGTCAGTGAAGAGGCACAGGGGACTTTTCTGGAGACAGTCAAGACGCTTTAACAGAACAGGCGACATTTGAGCTGGATCTTGAAGGATGGACAGGAGTTTGCCAAGCAGATGAGGTGATCTCTATATACGGTGCCCAGTACGGGGCCAGGCACTTGGTGAGACCCAATACATGTTAACATCCAGTTCCAGTCAAGGAAGTGTTCCTGGAAGAGGACACCGGTCCGTTCAGCTCAAGGAACACTTTTTGAGTATCTTGTGTATGTCAGGCGCTGGTCCAGGCTCTTCAATCCTACGTGCCAGGCACAGCCTGTGAAGACAGATAATTATACAAGGGGCTGGTGTGAGCCATGCTCAGATCGCCTATTTATAGTGTTAGTCCTCCAGATGGAGCAGGGATGTTTGCTTTAACACTGCTGACGCATTAGCTCTTGGTTGCAAACCCCCCTCCTCCAGGCCTGGCAGCCCCAAGAAGCAAGTAGCCCACGGCCCTTCCAGGCTCGATTTCACAAAGGCATTGGCAACAGCCTAGTCTGCCTAGTCTCATCCTGTGCTCTGGGCTACCTTGGTCCACGTGTGGGGTCAGGTCCAGGCAGCAGCTCTCCCTTACAGCAGAGTAGAAGGTGCTTGATGTTGTGTCTGCCTTAGGCTCACTGACTTAGTCATTTCAACTCTCCTTTGAACCTGCCTGCCCACAAAACCGTGACGTTTAAGCATATGTTATCATACAGTAGAATACAGAAGAGTATAGACATCGAGATGAGCTGTATTATTGTGGTCACAGAGCCTATACATTCTATACCTACCATAGAATGTTCATACATACAAGGACTACCCTATGGCTGTTTTCATAGCGGTTCTACTGGCCAAGCTGGGTCACAGTCAATAAAAAAATGAGCCAGGTTCGGAGCAGTTTTTGTTCAATGCTTACAAGTCACTAAGGTGAGAATTAATCTAACAATTGTACTAAGAAGCAGAAGAAGCACGGAACATTCGATTTGCCAAAGACTGAAGATACAATTTATTAAGATCGAAAGACAGATATCAAGGATTGCTCTGCCTACTCTCTGCCCCGACTAATGCAGTCTGTATCAAGGCTGACATTTATTATTTCTGTATCATATGCCAGGCACAACAAAAGATATTCACATATGCTGTCTTGCCTTATATCTTTTTATAATATATTTTTTAGATCTATACATTAATTAATAGGTTAAAGTATATATGGTAGACAACATGAGGTTTCAAAATATTATACGTTGTCTAATGACCAAATCATGGTAGTTAACATCTGTATTACTCACACGACTATGGATGTTGTAAGAACACGCACAGTGAGTCACACGTACACACGCGGTGTGTCATTCATCCCGGCGTCAGGCCCAGGGTTGATTCTCTGATGCCCACTTTTGTTTATCCATATATCACACCGATCACAGGTGCGCAGTAGAACAAAATGGGGAATTTGAAGTAGAGGTTAACCCTCCGAGAGCCTAATGCAGTTGTCCAGGGGAACCCACATGACTTTAAAGCTTCCGGGTGACTTTAGCCGGCTGTCCGGATTAAGACCACTGTTTCCCTAAAGTTAAAACCAGAAGGGAAGATTGTTGCTCATGAGGGTAAATTTCCGGGAGTGTCACTTGTGAACTCTTTTTCAGGTGGCTATAGCAGGCAGGAGAGCAGTGTGGAGGGTAAGAGCCGTTGGTCCTCTTGCAGAGGATTGGGTCCAGTTCCTAGCACCCACATGGTGACTTACAACCATCTGTAACCCCAGCTCCCGGGGCTCCTACACCCTCTTATGACCCCTGGGCACCAGGTACACAGGCAGTACACAGACATTCATGCTGTAAAATACGCATGCATATAAAATAATAAAATTAATACGTGTAAAAAATGGAAGTGGTTTTGACTCCTAGTCAGGTGTGGTAGTGTGTAACTGTTATCTAGTTCTCAGGAGACAGAGACAGGAGGATGGTCACAAGTTCAAGACTAACCTATTAAGACAATGAGTTCTAAGCCAGCCTAGGCTACACAGCAAGAACCTCCATCAAAAAAGAAAATGGCGGTCCCTTTCTAAACACTGAAGCTGTAAGAAACACTGGGCACTGGACTCCGGCTCTGACACCCTCTTGCTGAGCATCTTTGGCATTGAGTAAACTACCATGAAAGAAATAAGAAGAGCTCCCGAAAAGACGTTCTACTTTCCTACAGAGGGAGGGAGCGAGCGAATGCAGCTTGACCTCTTGTTGGGGTCACAACAAGGTACCATATGATGCCTTGAAAAGGCTTTAGAAAAAAAAAAAAAAACCTCTCTCATTTTCCTAATCACCCTGATATAAAGCCCACCTGCTGCCTCCAGCTCCTGCTGCCGAACTGTTCTCCTAACCGCAGACGGAATTTCTCTTGACAGTTGCTCCTGGCTGATGCTTCAGCTGAGTGGCATTTTGGATGTAGCTTCTTAGTTACTCTTACTCTGATTGGCTGCCTCTCAGCCCCCAATAGTCCTTACAATGGTTCCACGATGCTAGATGTGCCAATAGAACTCCTTGACTTCTAGACAAGGTCTCCTTCCCCCCTGCTCTCCAATGCCAAGCCTTCCCCGCTTTAGAATCAGGATCCGCTGCTGGCTGTCATTTCTGTTGCACGGAGAGCACGCGGTGAAGGGACAGCCTGGAATTTTCTCCTGTTTTTTAAAAGAATTACTCTTTGCTTGAATATATGTGCACTGTATCGTGGGATTGAAAATGAAAGCCTGTGGATAGGACAGTAAGATGAGAACAAAAGAGCCACAGCAACGCCGACATGTTCCTTAGCTAAGTACTCCAGCTATGGAAAAAAAAACAACTATGTACGAGTGGATGAGACACAGAATCTGTTATAACTGGGGACAGCTTCACAGTCTCACGTGACAACATAAATAAATGATAATTTATTCTACAGTTATATCTCTCTGTAGTAACGAGACAGTCTCTCCAGATTATTCTTCAAAGACATTCCACAGTCAGAGGGGGCTGTCACTGCGAGACAGCAGTACCAGAAGGCACGTTACAGGGCAAGAAGGCAAACTGTCTCGGTTATTTTTTTTCTCTCTGTGGTGATACAGTTCTAGTGCAACCCATCTGTCACTCAGTATCAGGCTCGGCCTGGGAGTGATGCCACCGTAGGGACTTAGTGTTGGTCTCTGTTGTTAGTGATGGGAACACTCCCCAGTGGCAGCGACCGGACTAGCCTTGGTGAAGGGCAGGCAGTCTATCTTCTAAAGCCATACGTAACGTGTGTGTTCCCCAGGGCCACACATTCATAAATCAACTGTGCAACCCCAGGGTAGTTAAGGAGAAGAGCGGGCACCTACAGGAGAGGTCATGTCAAGTGGCCCACGTGATTCGTGAAAGTCTCATTCACAGTTGAGCTAGCAGCGATATTCACCCGAGACAGGACTCCTCTGACGCTGCCCACGAGGCCCACCCTGAAACATGTCTTCAGACCTCCTTTATTCCATTTCTGAGAGGGCCTCCAAGTTCCTCACTGGTTTGCCGATCAAGTGCTCGCCCACGAATTAATACAGAACTTGGCCCGCAATAATCTGTCTTCTGGGTAAAAAGAGAAGCCAGGTGAAGCCACCCTCCCTGTGGCTTGTCACCTTCCTCAGTGGCAGCCTCAGGTGTGCTTGACAATATTGACCTTGGATAAACCTTTATAACGCCACCTTTCCAGTCTGAGTAGGCCCAACAGATCAACTTCTATCATGTCCTCTTTACTAAGCCTTCCTCCATTCTCTGCAAGATGAGAACACTATCCTTTCCACAAAATAAGAGATTTTAAAACTTGTGAACACCTGTGTACTGCCCGGCCTCCTTCGCCTTATTCCCCAGGGAAAGCTGAGTGTGCTATCTGCCCATTCCACAGCCCCACAAAGCAGGACAATCAGACATGATAGGGAGTCACGTCAAAGCAGGAACTCAGTTTATTGCTGTGAGCATCAGCTTATATAGGTTAAATGACATCATGTGATGTGGGGGTATCTCCAGCCAATGAGAGGCAGCCAATCCCTCCCCTCTGGTTGGAGGGGTATCTACCTAGATTTTCCTCCCTCATCCTCACTCAGTAGCTTTGAGATTTTCCTTCAAACTCGAGGCAGGCTTTCTTCTCTGTCCTACAGGCCTCGAGGCCCTGAGATAATTTTGGCCCAACAGAATTCCCTGCACACACACACACACACAGAGAGAGACGGAGACAGAGAAACAGACACACACACAGAGACAGAGAGAAGGAGAGGGAGAAAAGTGAGAGAGGAAGGTCAGAAGAAGAAGAAGAAGCTAGGCACATAATTGCATACTTCAAGAGGGAAGATGGTGTGGAAGTCCTCAGTGCCGTGTTGTAAAGTAAGCACAAATGTCAGTACTATCCCACGTTGTAGAAAGTGCAAAGGAGAAAGCAAGTGTGCTTCGTGAAACCCTCACTTTCTGGTGCTGCGACAGAGTGACAAAATGCACACCCATGCCCATGATGCGCAGGGGAACTCGGGTGTAAGTGTAGAAAAGGAGAAAAGCTGATTAACGGAAGGTCGCTGGAGAAACCCTGAGGGATGGGTGAGCCCTGGGCACTGAGCACAGCGCAGGCGTGAGAGTCACACGTCAGAACACTTCAGGAGAGGGGCTGGTCTCGTCATTTCCTTTCCAATTTTTTTTGCAGTGCATTAACAGTGAGGTTTAGGAGTAGAGGAAAGGAAGACGCTTAAAAGCATACCTGCACCCAAAGAAACATTTCAAAACCATGAATATAGCGGAGGAGAGAAAACAGGGGACCTACCTGAGGATGAGTAACACTGCGTGGGATATTAAAGTACCATGCTAAGAGTGGCCAGTCAGATAAAGGGCGTCTTGGGGGACATTTAATCTCACTGTTTTATTATTTGGCATTATTAAAATTTTGAGCTTCTGTAACTCATTTTTGTCTAAGTGTTGAATATAACTGATTTGTATTTCTTTTCTATTTTTACTGATTCTTGGTGGCTTTCACATCATGCATCCTGATCGTCCCACCCCCTCACATCTGCCCTCTGCCCTTGTAGACTCCCCCTAAAAAGCAAAACCAAATCTAAAAGGAAAATCAGAAAAAAAAAACACAAAGAAACAAAACCAAGAAAAAAATAAACTAACTAACAAAAAAGGAGAAGACTCTCATTATGGAAGCCGTGGTGTGGCACGTTGAGTCACGCGGTGTGCCCTTTAGTCTGTTCGTATTTACTTGGAAGTGTTTATTGCCATGAGTCTTTGGTCTGGCTCAGGGTCTCTGGTTTCTGCCACACCACCAACAATGGACTCTCAAGGCTTCTCTTAGTTACCTCATTGCTGTCCTGTGTCATGGAGATCCTGTGGTGGGGTATTCTTTGTACACTGTGAAGATGTGTCTTTGCCAAGGCAGCTTCTGATTGGTTTAATAAAGAGTTGACTGGCCAATAGCTAGGCAGGAAAGAATAGGCAGAACTGGGGAGAGAAAGAAACTGCAGATGAATATAGGAAGACATGGAAGGCATGGGAGACACCAGCAAGACACGGACAGAGTCAGACATACAGAATGAAGGAAAGTTTTTTTTAAAAGCCACTGGCAGAACATACATTAATAGACACAAATTAATTTAAGTTACAGGTGCTAATGGGACAAGCCTAAGCTAAGGCTAAGCTTTCATAATTACTAATCAGTCTCCATGTCATTATTTGGGGACTGGCAGTCTCAACAAGAAAATACTACTATATTTGGTGGCCAAGGTGGGGCACATAAATCTGCATAGGGCCTGAGAAAGCTGAAAAAAATCCCAAAAAGAGGATAACTATATGTTTTTCTTTGGGTTCACCTTCTTATTTAGCTTCTCTAGGATCACGAAATTGACCATGGACCATTACCTCCCTTTTCTCGGGGTCCTCTAAAGATACTGTTGTCCCCTGGCAACAGGAAGCAATTTTAAGAACATGATGCCCACATTGCTAAGAGGTGGGGTGGATGGTTTTTGGTTGCTTGATGAGTTATGGATGTTTGTCATCATTTAGTGCGAGGCTTGGTTATAAGTTATTATTAACTGTGGTCAGGGAAGAAACTAAGCAAAAAGTACTAGATTCAGGGATCTCAATCTGAAAAGCAAAAAAAGAGAATATAGGAATGGTAGGATAAAAGAGTAGATTATTGGGGCTGGAGAGATGGCTCAGTGGTTAAGAGCATTGTCTGCTCTTCCAAAGGTCCTGAGTTCAATTCCCGGCAACCACATGGTGGCTCACAACCATCTGTAAAGAGGTCTGGTGCCCTCTTCCGGCCTGCAGGCATACACACAGACAGAATATTGTATACATAATAAATAAATAAAATAAATATTTTAAAAAAAGAGTAGATTGGGGGCTAGAGAGATGGCTCAGCAGTTAAGAGCACTGGCTGCTCTTCCAAAGGTCCTAAGTTCAATTCCCAGCAACCATGTGGTGGCTCACAACCATCTGTAATGAGATTTGGCGCCCTCTTTTGGTGTGCGGACATACATGGAGGCAGAATGTTGTATACATAATAAAGAAATCTTTAAAAAAAAAGAGTAGATTATTAAATCTATTTTTAAGCTCATAAAGGAACTACTACTCTTAGATATTTAACATTAGTATGGATTTTTGTATATTGATACAAATTTAAAGTTATTTTTGTATACTGTATATATTTCTACTCTTGTTTAAGGTATTTTTGTATATTGATACAAATTTAAGGTTATTTTTGTTATACTGTATGTATATATATATTTCTTGTTTAAGGTATTGTATGCAAGAAGCACATTTTAAAATGTAATGTAAATCTATAGTCCTTGAAAGTCATTACAAACTATTTAGGATAAATAAGAAATATACTGTAATTCATCTAACAATCAAAATTGTTAAGCCATGTGAGGTATGTTTTCAACATTAAACACATATATTTTAGATAGAGATGGTCTTCAAACACTTAGAGGCTGACAGAATATATTAGTTAAGATGCTTTAATAACATAAGGCTTTTCGTGACAGTGAGACACATCTGCAGCTGGCAGCACCAATTTACTTCAAAAATGGACAATGGGCACTGAAGAACATTCATATGGAGTTTGCTTTAATTTGTGACAAAGTTAGTCACTGTGCAAAGAAACTGCTGTTGCCTTGACTGCTGACAATATGTTGTCCAATTGTACAAATAGGACACAAAAGAAGGCAACTGCTAAGCTTTGCCAAGACAAGGTATGACAGTCCTTCAAAATTCCTACTTTACAGAAAAGTTTGTCAGACATGCTGGCCTGTAGGCCAAAGATAGATGCCCCAATATTGAAGTGGAAACTTAGGTGGCTGTCCAGGCAGTCAGCTGTCTCTGTCATTTCTATAGTATAAGAAATTGCTTGCTCTACACTTCCTATTTTTCCATAAACTTCCTGTTTATATCCTCAGGTGTTTATTGGGGTTGAAGACAAAATAGTTACAGTCACAGTTTTCTTGTTACCAAATTCAAAGAAGAAAATTGTATAAGAGATGCAAAGTTTATAAGGTTGAGAAACATAAAAGTTTAAGTTTTTTATCTGAGAAGATGTTTTTAGGGCTAAAATATATTTTTAGGATGGTAATACAAGTTGTAATAAAAAATGGCTTAGGTACAAAACTTTAAATTCATCAAGATAGGATATATAATAGAGTATTTTCTATGAATATGCCAAAATCAAATGGACTGGACATTGTGAGTGTAATTCTTCCCTAATAATTGGTCTTATTGCATATAGTTTTACCGTGTTAGTGGTTTTTTTTTTAAAAAAAAAAACTTTCCTTTTTTATTTAGATAAAAAGGGGAAATGTTGGGGCTGGAGAGATGGCTCAGTGGTTAAGAGCATTGCTTGCTCTTTCAAAGGTCCTGAGTTCAGTTCCCAGCAACCACATGGTGGCTCACAACCATCTGTAATGGGGTCTGGTGCCCTCTTCTGGCCTGCAGGCATACACACAGACAGAATATTGTATGCATAATAAATAAATATTTATTTAAAAAGGGGTAATGTTGTGGGATATTTGTATACTATGTGAAGATGTGTTGCTGTGCGTGGTTTAGTAAAAAGCTGAATGTTCAATAGCTAGACAGGAGAGAATAGACAGGGTTTCCAGGGAGAGATAGAAAGAGAAGAAGGAATTTAGTCAGGCAGAAGACACCAGGGACACTATATGGTACAGTACAGACATACAGTACAGAATAGAGGTAACCAAGCCACTCTTCACAGCTTAGATTAAGAAAAGCTGATTAATTCAAGTTACAAGAGCTAGTGGGACAAGCCTAAGCTAAGGCCAAGCTTTCATAATTAAAAGTAAGTCTCAGGTTACTATTTGTGGGCTTGTGGTCCAAAGATAGTCCGACAGGAAAGCTTGCTGCCCAGGCCACTCAGATTGGCATGGCCCCCAAGACAGCATGACCCAGAGGAGTGCTTTAAATCTCTGTAAAATCCAGAGATCTTGCTTGACCACCACAGTCTTTATGTTACAGATATTTTTATAGAGACAGAAAATTCTTCTGGGATAAACATCCCCAAGGATTGAACAACGGTCATTATGGTCTCATAAATGCAACTGTGTGGTTTAAAGCAAGCCACAGAACCTGTCTAGGAAATGTGCAATACTAAATGTGCTCTGAACTTAACTTCAACTTTCAAATTCATATGTTCTCTGAGGGTGTATCTGGTGGCATTGCCTAGGATCAAAATATGGGGTATCGTATTCTGGAAGAATTAAACATTAGGTATTAAGAAGCTTTAATCATATAAATGAGCCATCATTTAACTTCTAGTGTTGAACTTAAGATGGGCTCCAGCAGGGGTCACTATCGTCCCACTGGTTCCCAAATCTGTGCCCTCTCTGTGTCCCGGCTGTGTCTACAATAGGTCAGTTCTTTATTTACCTTGATGGACTCTAAGGAGATGCTCTCCATTCCCATATTAATCCAGATTGCTCTTTGAAGGAACTTGAGAAAACCCATCCTGGCTGTCTTTCTCTAATGTCCCCTGACCTTGTTTATTTATAGCTCTCTCAGCCTGACATCAGAGAATCTTTACCTCCACTGATGTTGGTGCTTTGAGAGAATGTATTCCACTTGACAAGCAATGCTCATTATTATTATTATTATTAAGAACTATGATAAGGATATTTCTTTTACATATAAGAAATACTTTTTAAAGATACGAAGTTCAATTCTATCTTGACTTTTAATTTTCTTCCTAACTTGCCCAAAAATATATTCACCTCCCTTGGGACCCAGAAAACGTTATATTATCCCTGAGGAATCTATTACTCTGCAGTCTTGCTGATGACTTATACCCCCATAGTAAACCTGCTACATATATGAAGCTAGAAATGGACCAGGTCGAATTTGCAATAGAAGGATGTGGATTCTGTAACAGTTCTAATGTCAGCATTCCATTTGGGCTCTGAAAATAGAGAGACTGAAACACTACATAAAGTTAGCACTCTCTGTGTCTGTGATGCTGAAGGGGGGGATTCAGCAAGCCTAACAATGCTCCCAGAGTATCATAGCCCTCCCTAAGACATGTATTAAGACAAAAGCTTGTATTGTAGGTCTTAGGGTCTTTAAAAGGGTGGTTCAGTTTAAGACTACTTTAAAAGGGGTTCATTCTACCCTAAATTGTTTCCCAGAACTCTGTGTGTTACTGAAAACCTCACTTTGGTTCACTTGCACCAGGAGCCAAATTAATTCCTGAACCACAAAGAGTAGCTCCCAGTCCTCCGGCAGACTTCTACAAACCTGCCTTCCTTTTCTCGTTAGACAGAGACTCAACCCTATCAGTGCCGACTTTACATAAGGACACTTGTTCAGCCGGCACAGCTAACTGACAAGATTCTCAGAGCTCTAACCTGGGTTTGGAATGGGTTCCTCGTCCAGTCATTTTTGGCTGGGGTTGACATAGTCATGGCTGTGATGCAGAGTGGAAGTGAGCTGAAGAAGTCCTCCACATGAGTTCTGTGGTGTCCCTCCCTGTCCTCCCCCTCCCAAAAGGACTTCCCTTGCTGGAGGACTTTCCATGTTGTAAGTGCCTGAACTTTCTTTTTCATAAATCCATTCTACTGCAAGGCTCTTACAGGGCTAGACTCTGACCTATTACAGAAGTGCTCTCGTATCCAGTAAAATCCTGGCACACAGTAGGTAGATTCTGATCTATTACAGAAGTACTCCTGCCGGGCAGTGGTGGCGCACGCCTTTAATCCCAGCACTTGGGAGGCAGAGGCAGGTGAATCTCTGTGAGTTCGAGACCAGCCTGGTCTACAAGAGCTAGTTCCAGGACAGGCTCTGTAGCTACAGAGAAACCCTGTCTCGAAAAACCAAAAAAAAAAAAAAAAAAAGAAGTACTCCTGCATCCAGCAAAATCCTGGCACACAGTAGGTAGAGTCTGACCTATTACAGAAGTACTCCTGCATCCAGAAAAATCCTGGCACACAGTAGGTAGACTCTTATCTATTACAGATGTACTCCTGCATCCAGCAAAATCCTGGCACAGAGTAGGTAGACTCTGATCTATTACAGATGTACTCCTGTATCCAGCAAAACCTTGGCACTCAGTAGGTAGACTCTAATCTATTACAAATGTACTCCTGCATCCAACAAAATCATGGCACACAGTAGGCAGACTCTGACCAATAATATTACAGATGTATTTCTGAACCTAGTACAATCCTGACACACAGTAGGCAGACTCTGACCTATTAAGGATACATTCCTGCATCTAGCATAATCCTGACACATAGTAGGTAGTAGCAACAACAATAAAGAAAAGACCCTGTACTAAAGTGTAACGTTTATGACAAGGCTATGCTATTTTAACAGCGTGGTTGCTACAGTAGTCATACAAGGGTCACTCATGTAAGTAGTGAACCTGTCAATCAACATTCTGCTCAATGTTACATATTAGGATAGTTAGACCCACTTGTTTCTTAGGTTCATTTGATTGGAAAATCTTTTCTCAACCCTTTATTCTGAGGTAATGCCTGTCTTTGAAGTTGAGGTGTGCTTCTTGTATACAGCAGAAGGTTGGATTCTGTTTTTTTTTAAATCCAGTCTGTTAGCCTGTGTCTTTTTACAGGTGAGTTGAATCCATTGATATTAAGAGATATTAATGACCAGTGATTGCTAGTTCTTGTTATTTTTTGGTGGTAGTGTTTGTGTGTTTCCCTTCTTTGGGGTTTGTTGGTGGGAGGTTATCTGTTGCCTGTGTTTTTGTGGGTGCAGGTAAATTTCTTGGGTTGGAGTTTCCCTTCTAGTACTTTCTGTAGGGCTGGATTTGTGGCTAGGTAATATTTAAATGGGTGCAATAATCTGCGCTTGTATCCGTGGTCTTTGGGTGTCTTCAACACAATTGTTCTTCTCTTCAATTCAAACTTTGGTAAATAGTTATTCTTGTTTCAGGCAGGGCCATTAGTAAGTGTTGGGTCGGGGGGGGGTCACACAAAGATGGGGACAGAATCCAGGACAAAATGAAAAAATAAAATAAAAAATCTCCATGGGGCACAAAAAGCTTATCAGCTAGCTGAGACCACAGCCAGAGATAGATTTTGTTAGACTTGTGGCAAAAGGCTGGTTTCTGAACCCACCTTTTTATAGGAGGGGCACCAAGCATTAGGTCTAAACAAAGGAATTTGTACAATCTCGAGGTAAAACTTAGATACAGATTGCCTTATTTTACAATCTCCATTAACAGAGGTTTTTTAAAGTTAAATTGGTGTTTGCACTTAATCTATTGTCTTCCCTGGTACTTTTAGGTGGTGTTTACTGAAGCCCTGTGGTCTCCCCTTTGACGCTGCCACTTTCACATAGCAGGGATAATGCCTAACCCAGAGGTCATATATCTATCTCCTAAAAGTTGACTCAGCTCATATCTGTAGGCTAGCTCTCAGTTTGCAGAGAGATGCTTTGGCCTTGTAAATAGAGCTATGGGTTGTAAAGTGGAGTAACCCACTGTTAACAGTTAATCCTCAAGCTGCTGAGAAAGCTGCGGACAGCCTGTTCTCATTCTCCTAGGCTGACAACTTTATATTTCTTTATTTCTACTTCCTATTTCTGGAATCCACACTTTTATTTTCTTATTCCTGGACTCTTCACTAAAAGCAGAAGAAAGTACTAGAAGTATTTTGTCATAACTTTCCCATTTCAGGAATACAATAATGTATTAATAAAAACGGCACTATATTCCTAAAGAAACTCAATTCCTTTAGTCGAAAGTATACATGGTACAGATAAAAGGCATGGGGAAGTAAGTAAATGTTTATTATTAAAAAAATAGATATTACTAAAATAGTACCCGTGACACAACCCAGAAAATGGACACTTAGATGCCTGAGAACAGAAGCAAGGAACAAATGATTAAAGGTTGCCGAGATAAAATTCATACCCCGTAATTTTTAAAGCTGTTTAGATTGCTGCCTCGCATGGAAAAACATTATAGTTCATGCCATCTTGTCTTCATCCTTGTTTCTCTTCATTGTTGATCTCGGTGAGCACCCCACATCCAATCAGTCTTTGGTGGGTAGTATCAAGGTCAGGCTTGACTGGTTGTGAGATCATTTAATGTTTACAGATTCCAGAAGTGGCGTTCAGTTGTCTGATGCTGTTAACAGATGTCAAACTCAGCTGCCGTTGGGTTTGCTCTTTGAGAATTTCCCCGGCTTGGCAGCCTGTCGGGCGGGAACCTAGAGTCCAGGTGAAAACTAGTTCGAGGCAGTCAGGAGGAAGCTGTCCACGCGCTCCTTCTGGCCCGCGCCGAGGGAGCCAGCTTTCTTTGCCTCCCTGTCCTGCAACCATGCACTTGGAGCAATTGCTGGGCCAGTGGCTTTCTGTCTAGGGCTAGTGGCTTAGTTCTATGAAAAAGCCCTCTCTCCCCTTGCCGAGACCTTCTGTGTTCTCCCAGCAACAGAGCAGGCAAGCTTTTACATTGCTTTAGTTTGTGCTCCAAAAAAGTCTAGGGGCGTATGCGTCTGTCGGGATTCTACAGGTCATTGTCACAGTGAGTCACGGTGAGGGGGAGCATTTTGTTTGTTTGTTTGTTTTTCGAGACAGGGTTTCTCTGTGGTTTTGGATCCTGTCCTGGAACTAGCTCTTGTAGACCAGGCTGGTCTCGAACTCACAGAGATCCACCTGCCTCTGCCTCCCAAGTGCTGGGATTAAAGGCGTCCGGCCGGGGGTAGCATTTTTTAAAGAACTAACAAAGGGGAAAAATGTGTAAAAGACATCTTATTGGTGCCTCAGGGGATCAAAGTTTTGTATGCTTTTTCTCATCTCTTCAGCAAATCTGTTAGGTTGATTACTGCCATTTGGAAGACAAGAAAACTGAGCCATAGAGCACTTAAGTCCTTGGCCCAAAGCCAAGGGGCTAAGACCGTGATTCAAACCTAGGTCTGCTACCAAATCCTTCAGTCTTTCCACCCGGCTGAAGTTATGCTGAAAGGGGTCAGGGAGAGTGGAACCTAAGTTCGGAAGAGTTCTTCCTGTGCTCCTGTCTGCCTATGAAACATTACTTCCCTTTTTATTCTGAACCGTGTCTCTCGGCAAGCAAAAGATTTATTATTGCAGGGTGTTTCCTGCCAGCGAAGTCTATTGAGCTGAACTTGCAAACATTGCTTTGCCTTCTGTTGCTGTTCATATTTATCCAGGGGTGGCTGAGTCCTTGTTAGTATCCTCTCCGAGCAATGAACTGCTCCTTCAAGACCTTGGGAGGGTACTGAGGGGAGGTAGGGAAAGGTCGTTTATAGGGGACTTTAGTTGGGAGCAACTGGTTACTACATAAGAAATACAGGTCTCCCAGCAAGAAGATCACCATTTCTGACTGTGGACAACTCTAATTCTTTTGACTTGCGGGCTTCTTACCCACCAGACCATTCCTTCTGTAGCTCAGGAGAGCACCCCAGCCCCATCTGCTCGCAGTACCCTGTAATCTCTGCTCTCACTGAAGTTCTTTGGGTTCCATATTTTCCTCATTCCCCTTCAAGTCTAGCTGGATTGCAGAGTTAAGTTTATGATTATGAATAAAAACTAAGTAAGAACTGTAAAAAAAAAAAAGAAAAAAGAAATACAGGTCTCGTTCCTGGTGGTTTAAGAAATAGAAGCCAAAGGTAAGCTGAGGAAATAAATGACCAGTCCAGTAAGCCATGAAAAACTCTAAGTTTTTCTGATCCCCAAAATCAGAAATAATATTAGATAATATGGGTGTAGGAGATACATATTCATATTCACCATCTCCAAACACATACACTGAATCTTAATTCTAATCCTCACTGAGAATTTATGTGAGATGGAACCTTTGGCTCGAATGGCCTTATTTTTTTTTTCCAATTTATTTATTTTATATGTATTGGTGTGAAGGTATCAGATCCCGGAACTGGAGTTACAGACAGTTGTTAGCTGTCATGTGGGTGCTGGGAATTGAACCTGGGTCCTATGGAAGAACAGCCAGTGCTCTTAACTGCTGAGCTATCTCTCCAGCCCCCTCGAAAGGCCTTCTTATTAAACAGATCCTAGAGAGCTGTGTGTCCCTTTCTAGCACGTGGGAAACCCATGAGGAAGAGGCAGTCTGTGGCCCAGAAGAAATCACTCATCAGAACCCAACCACACCGAGAGCAGAGTTTTAACATCCCCACACCTGCAGAAATACATTTCTGTTGCTTATAAGCTAACCGTATCTAACATACTTTCCTATAGAGGCCAAGTGAGCTAGCAATTGATGCAAATATGATAGGAAGTCAATCAAAAGTCAATCAGAGAGGGGCTGGAGAGTGCCCATCAGTAAGTGTTTGCACTTAGGAAAAACCCAAGTTCAGTTCCCAGTAACAATGCCTGATAGTTCACAACCACTTCTAACTCCACCTTCCGGGCACCCAACCCCTCTTCTGGCCTCCACGGGCACCCCCACAGCATGGTCACGCACACATGACTTGATCAGCGTGTATGCAGGCAATCTCCATATCTCGGGGTCAGCAGACAGTTGTGAAGGGAAGCAGGGAAAAGAAAATTTTAAGAAGCTTAAATCAGAGAGGCATAGGGCATACATGCACTGCCCAGATTCTTATTTTATTAGATGTATATACTAAATATGCATATATCCATATATATGCTAGTATGTAGAAGGGATTCATTGCATGGGTTTGCTCTTCTGTAATGTGGTCTAGTAAGCCACGGAAGCAGTCAGCGCAAGTCTGAGTTATTTGCTTATCTGATCTTGGTGGCCTAAGAAGGGAAGCCAGAGCGTGAAAGACAAGCTTCCTCTAGACACCCACATGCATCTGCCCCTCCTTTCTTCCTTCTCTCAGTTAGAGTTGTCCATCTCCCTATCCGAGGCCAGTTCTTGCCCCTCTCCCTACAATCCTTGGAAATACTGGCCGTCAATAAATAACCTTGAATCTCCACCATAGCTTCAGTTTGGCGTCCTGTCCGTCCATTGGTAATAGATCTTCAGGGAGAGAGGGGTGTCACCTTCTTCCAGCGTCCCCTCCAGCTGCTTTTATTGTAGCTCTCTCGGCTGGATGTTACTTCTTCCCAGCCATTGGCTCAAAATGAGCCCCAGGTTCTTCTCTTTCTGTTCTAACTTCATTCTTTGGAAGACTCTGTTCTTCTCCTTTACCGTCTGAGGCTCTAATCCAAATAGTCTCCTGCTGTCTTCTTGTCTCCATTTGGATGTCTCCCCAAAGCCCTAAGCTCAACATGTCCCAAACTAAAGGCAAGACATTTGTCATTAAACTTTCTCCTTCCCCCACCCCCATTCTGTCTTGTTAAAGGCCTTAGCAGCTGCTCAGACAAGCCTTCCGAAGTGGAGGGTGGCAGGTCTGCCTTGATTCCCACCTCCTTCTCAGTGCCCGGCTGAATGCACAGCATGGGCGACCCTGCCAGGGCAACCTCTTCCCTTGTCATTCTAGTTTATTCCTGATAGCTCTGGTAATTATTAAACAGCTCTTCCACCCTTTTGCACACAATGTGAGCAATAAATTGTATCAATGCTCTCAATGCTGGCTGATAAATTTACTGAAATAAAACGCCAAATTTGCTATCTCACTCCAGGCTTTTTCTTCAGAGCTCACAAAGACCGTGGTTTTCTCTGATTATTCTTTCTTCCTTCTAATTTACGCATTTCCTCCAGCCCTCATTCGGCCTTATTTTCTATCTAGCTAGTTTAGAAGGAACTATTTCTTTAAAAAATACTTTATTATACTGTTGGCATATTTCCTTGCTGCCTAGCCATTCATGAAATAATCCTCATGGTTTCTTAGCTTCTTTTAGTCTATTCTGTGATGTCTTTGTCCCAGCAGGACACGTTGACACAGTTTCAAGTCATTGCTCCTGGTTCAGACAGGCCCTCTGGGTGCCCCGTGATGCTCTGGTGCCGATCCTAACCTCGTAGCTCCTCATAGCTCAGCCCCAGCATGGACCGCACTACACCACGGTTGTGTGCATAAATGGTTCTGCCTCGGGGGGGGGGGGATCTAGCTCTTAATTCCAATAGCGTTTCGCCCAAATTCATATTGTGTAACAACCTTAGCACCTGACTTTAAAAACTTTTACAAATACAGCCAGGTGGTAGTGCTGCATGCCTTTAATCCCGGCACTCGGGAGGCAGAGTCAGGAGGATCTCTGTGAGTTCGAGGCCGGCCTGCTCTATAAGAGCTAGTTCCCAATTTATCGATATTTCTATATATTCATACCTAAGTGGCCTCGGGTGTCTTTATGGTACCTGTACTGAGGAGTCACAGTAGCACATGCCTGTGATCCCACCACTCGGTAGGCAGGGGCATGAGGATCGTGCCGAATGCCAGCATGACCTTGGTGATAGTTTTGCCACTTTAGGTTGCCAGGTTACACATCCCCACCTGTGCTCTTAGCCATAGCAAGTTCGTTTTCGCCGGGTTTCCCTAACTCTGTCTTCCTTACCCACTTCACCTTCATTTACTTCTTTCCTCTTAATCGTCAGCGAGCTCTTGGCCACCGACGCTTTTAGCTCTTTCTCCTCTTAGCTCGTTTCCTAGCTGGCTCTGAATCTGGCAACCTGGGACCTCTATCTCTTTGATGCAGGTTTTAATTCTTGTCTGTGTAAATCCACTCATGACCCAAGGGAGGTGTTGCCTGGGAGCAGTAATCACCCGGGAAGAGAAAGGAAGAGATTCCTACCGAATTTGCTAAGCGGTTGTATCGTTTGTCTCTGGCCCAAGAATCTGAAAGACACCTACAAAACCCTGACAGCTTTTTGAAGACTCTCTTTCTCCTTCAGTGTCGAGAGAACAGTTACCAGCAAAGGAAGAAGCGCTGTGGCAATGTCAAGTGGTGACATGGCTGAGGAACGGCTTAAATTCACCCAACTGAGGAGATTCTATTCCTAGATCCTACAGTGCTGCCAACAAGAAACACAAGCTGGAGAGAAGAGTTGAAACTAGAGACTGCCAAACAGTCTTTGGCAACCGTGTGGGCTCCATCTAGGTATACCAAAAGAGGAGCCATGTTTCTGGGCAATGGAGTCCTTCTTTCTCAACAGTCTAAGCTACTCGACTTCTGCACGTCACCAATCCATGTTTACTGCTCTGTCTAAACCGTGAGGGTCAGGTGATGCAGTGAGAGAGGCATTGGAGTGGGCAGGCTTGTGATTGACTCTGATAGCTACCAAGTCAACCTGCTTCTGCATCTTCATCTGTGAAGTGAGAGTGCATGCCTCACTGAGCTAAGGCAAAGACTAACACAGCGGCAGTGCCTAACAGGACATCTGATACAAAATCAGACACTGTTGTTGGGTGATTTGTTTCTTTCCTCCCTGTTTTTGTCTTCCTATTTCTTCACACAGAGGTGTCAGCATTTCTCATCGGAACTGAAGAAAAACCAATTTTAAATTTTAGTTTAAAAATGCTGAGACGGCGCTGGTTTGCCAATAGAAGTAGGCGTTTTCGTGTGTCTGTTTGATTTCAGGAAGGTATCCAGCCTCATCCGTCAGTAACCTGAGTACCGCTTGTTCCCAAAGGGCCCTGCTGGAAGAGTGGAGTCAGGCGAAGTCAGGGTGCTGCTACAGGACATCAACGCCATGACACGGCGATGGGAACATGCTCATCCAGGAATATATGTTCCTCTCTAGGGCAAAGGAACAGATATTTATTATTTAATAGAGATATTTATTATTTAATAGAGCAGATATTATTTAATAGAGCCCCGACTCTGCCTGGAATATGCATGCCCGCAGTGCCAGCATTATCGAATATGGCCTAACATCAGACTTCTAAGGCCTTTGTTTCATAGATAAAGGAACTAAGCTCTGAGGAAGGGAGGGACTCGCTGAAGTTAGCACGGCCAATTCTTTCTACTGGGGCCCAGCGCACTTGCCCTGAACGAGTCTAAGGACAGAATTTCTGCTTCCTGTAGCAATGTGGGGGGGGGGGGTGTCGAGGGGCGGGCTGCACCTGGCCTACGTGCACAAAAGCTGTCAGTCATAAAGAATGTTAATTCTTTATTGCTAACCTTTTCTTATTAAAAAAAAAAAGTTTGAAGACCACAGCGGGTGTGCAGGACTACCTTCCTAGCCAAACAGCCTCCATCTTCTGGGGAACCCTGGGAAAGAATTTTTGCAATACTTGCTATTCTCTGTAATTTGGCTTTGAATGGCAAAACTTCCTTGTAGTATGTGTGTTAGCGAATGCTGGTCTGAATCTTGGCAGCTCATACATAAAACTCTCAAGGCATAAAAGAGTGGCCTAGGAGGATCCTAAAAAGAGCAAGAAGCTGAAACAGAGGGCAGTAGATATGCTCTCCAGCCCCCACGTGATGACATTTTGAAAGAAATCGGAGAGGCATCTGCAGTCTTAGCCTCAGAGAGGATGGGGCAGGAGGATCATATGTTCGAGGCTAGCTAAGACGCTGTCACGAAAACCTAGCAAATAAGGAAAACAGAGAAGAGGGAAATATTTCCATCTAAAATTTTAAAAATCATGTGAGAACTTGCGGAGGAAAAGCCAAGGAAGTCTAATGGTTGAAACGAAAATTTGTAATCTCTCAGATTCTTCCCTGGAGAGACTCCGCTACAAGCTCTCAAAAGTCTTACATGGAATTTCTGAGAGTTTTACTTTCTGATTGCTTTCAGAGGTGCTGCTTTGTAATTTTGTAGGAAATAACGAAGAGAGAAACGATATTAATAAAATGTATTTGTATAATAGCCTTACTGGGAAATGATGTTTTCCGCCATTTAAGTTTTGTAGATTTTTATATATGTTATCATAGCGTAAAGACATTTATACTGTGAGGTACAGGAAACTGGCGGTCAAGAGAATTATAAGTCAGTAAACTGTGGGTAACACACTTGGGGAACAAGGTCCCTTGGCAGGTGCAGATGATCTATGTAGATTATGGGAATGTTTATCAGTAATGTCAATATTAGCAGTGCTCTCTGCGCCAGCCTTCTGCTGTGTGGGTACTGTTTCTTCAGGGTGTTTCTGAGATCATCGTAAGGTCTGCTAGACTCCTCTTCATCAGATCCCCGTGTCTCTACTCACGGTGACCTCAAAAGATCCTCTGGTCACACGTTGCCACCCTACCACAACCAGCCTCTTGGGAGTGTCCAGATTTTCATGGTTATTTTATCTGCCCCGCGTACAGCTTTTTCTGTGATTCCCCAAGATCTGAGTAGTCTCCAGAGAGAGAAACGGGAAAAAAATTCTCTAGTGACTTCAAGGCACAACATTTTCTTAAGACCCAGTTGCTTCCTTCAGGCAATTATTATTATTATTATTATTATCATTATCATTATCATTATTATTATTACAAATTTTCACCTCCTCACCTCCTCTCATTTCCCTCCCCCTCCCCCCATTCCCCTTTCCCCTTCCTTTCCAGTCCAAAGAGCAGTCAGGGTTCCCTGCCCTGTGGGAAGTCCAAGGTCCTCCCCCCTCCATCCAGGTCTAGGAAGGTGAGCATCCAAACAGACTAGGTTCCCACAAAGCCAGTACATGGAGTAGAATAGGCTTTTTTTTTTTTTTTTAAAGGAAATATCCATTTACTTCCAAAGAACTCTGTGGTTTCAATATGTGGACTTGCCCCAACTTCTCAAGGAAAACAGGGCATGCATAACGAAGAAAAGCCATCCAGTACCAGAAAACCCTGGTTCACTTTGCCAGCTGGGGAGGTTCACTGGTGGCAGCTGGGGAGGGTGTGGCTGGCTTGGGGCAGTGGCTTTCTTAGCCCTTGAAGTATTAAAAGGAACCATGCTGGGCCCCATTTCAGAGCAACTAGCACCGGTAGTTTGGGTTAGGAGAGTAAAAAAGCATGCTGTTTTTAAGGGACACCAGGCAATTCTGGTCTGCTAGCCCAAGGACCACATCGAGGAGTGTTGAGACCTAGAGAAAACCATGACAGAAGTCCAGCACCTGACCCCACAGGCGCCACAGGGTGAGGGCATACGGCCAGGAAGGGAGTGCTGCCCTGCAGTGAATGGAAAATTGCTTTTGTCTTAAAAATCTAGCAGTGTTTCGGATAAAGTATCACGGTATGAAATGATGCTCAATTTGCCAAGAATCCCCACGGCGTCGACTAAATTCAGATTTTTTTCACAAAGAATAAAGAGCATAGTCTGCCAGAGCCCTCTTAAAAAGAGAGGCCTGGGGGCTGGAGAGATGGCTCAGAGGTTAAGAGCACTGCCTGCTCTTCCAAAGGTCCTGAGTTCAATTCCCAGCAACCACATGGTGGCTCACAACCATCTGAAATAAGATCTGATGCCCTCTTCTGGCTGCAGACACACAGAATATTGTATACATAATAAATAAATAAATAAATAAATAAATAAATAAATATTTAAAAAAAAAAAAGAGAGGCCTTTGCATCCTGATTTCACTGCAGCTGCTCTTGGGACAGCAGGGATGAATCGAGCTCTTTTCTTTGACGCCCTCTTCTGCTGGCTAGCTCTGTGTTTAGTTCAGGTTCTACTAAGACGAAGCAATGAGAGCTACACAAAGATAAGAGGCAGGAACAACAGAGAAAAAGCTGAATGACCATAGCAGGTAAAAGATCAGGAAAGAAAATTATCAAAACAAACACATTCTTCCCTTGATAGAACCATTACTACATGTAGACTGTATCACAATCGCCAAAACTCTGCTCCCCCAAATTATGAAGATGTAAACCATGGTCCGTAGGAAGATGACATTTGGAGCATGAACGCTCCTGCCCCTCACCCAGTTGCTGGCAGTGGGTGCTGGCCCTTTCTGCTGCCCTGAAGGGCAAGCCTACCACAAGAAAGAGTGTAAGCCCCATTCCAGGAGGCGGAGAATTGTTAGTGTTTCCCAATTTCTCTCACAGCTTTTCCAAATGTACGGACAGGTGCAAACTCACACAGTTTCTCCATTTCTTCATGGTTAAAGTCTTGAATTGTATAACTTTTGCTTGTCTGTTTACTTCTTTACATGTGTGTGCCGGTTTGTATGCTGGTGCTGTGTGCATGTGTGTGTGTGTGTGTACATGTGTGTGTTCCTATAGAGGCCAATGTTGACACTGGCTGTCTTCCTCTATCTCTAGCTAATCTTTTGAGACAGTCTCTCCTTTGCACCTGAAGCTCAGCAATTTGACTGAACTGGTTGGCCAGCAAGGCCCTCGGAAACTCCGTTCTCTGCCCTCAGCCCTGTGATAATGGCTACACTCCACCATGATCAGATTTTCACAGGGGCGCTTGGGATTAGAACTCAGGTCCTCACATTTGTACAGCAAATGCTCTCTCATCAAGCCATGTCTTCAGCCCTTCTATGCCTTTCTAAGGCGCATTGGTAGACATCAGTGTGAGGAACACCATGGAAGCCTCTAGAAAAGCAAAGAGCTACTCAGGGAACAAAGGCAGTTCTGGTTGTACATAGGCACATGACAGTTGGTAAGGCCAAGGAGTTTATAAAGAGACACATGGTTCCTGCCCTGTGAGCCCGTTATCTCATGGAAAGGCCCGTTTTCAAATCAAAACTTGAGGTTGAGTTTATCTATTGCCTTCTGTTTTCCACTTCAGAAACGAAACCAGATTCCTCCTCGTAGCTGAGTCCCAATCCTCATCATCAAATTACTGAATAGTACATCATCTCCAACACAGGACTGAGCCTCAGAGTTCCTGGTGTCCATTAGCCACCAAGTGATACTGCATTAGTAAACTCAAGTGGAGGTATGATATTACGCCGTAAATGCATCTGAAGGAGCGGTGTTACCGTGCTAACTTAGCCAATGTGCCAACATCTTCTTTTAACTCTAGGTAAACTGAGCTAAGTATTTACACATGAAGCCTTTCAGGACCCCCTAGGTTACCATGTAAGGCACTTGTGAAGTTAGTAATAAACCTCCCTAGGCCTTTAATGTTTGTAATTAAAAATGAAACAGACAGATAAATAGGTAATAGAGAAACCACGTCCATGTGTGTGCATAAACAAACAAACTCTAACAGCCACACAATTCATGGGTTTATTTATACATATTCTACATAAAACCACTTTTGCTTAATCAGCATGTTTAAAGTTTTCTTCTTTTTGCTCTATTTATGAAAATTATTTCCTTCCCACTTCAGCTTACTAAGACAGCTTATTCCTCAAGGCCTTCCAAAAGCTGTAGCAGGCTTTTACATTTTTCTTGCATATTCATCTAGATAGGAGGTTATTAATATCCAGAGCTGAGTATAAGGAAAAGGTGTTTATCTAGTTTCCAGTTTAGGAGGTTCAAGAGCTTGGTACCAACATCTAGGCAGCCCGAGTGCTGGTCATTTTGGCTACATCACAAGGTAGACGTCACCAAACATGCAAGAGGAAGAGATCACACTTTAAAACACGAACCCAGAGAGACTGGGAGGGAGCCAGTCTTAAACTTTGCAACAATTGTCTCTTGAGAACTCACCAAGGTCTCATAAACTTGTTATGGAATTTGACTTCAATGTGACAAGGCTAGTCATTTGGGCAAGAAATTGCTCTTACCTGGACTGTTATTTGCTTCTGGAGTCTTCGATGGAGTTGAAGACAGATAGTTATAGTTACAGTTTTCCTTAGTTATGATAAAGGATAAATTAGATATAAAACTGTAGGCTCAGGGTTGGAGACATGGCTCAGAGGTTAAGAGCACTGACTGCTCTTTCAGAGGTTCTGAGTTCAATTCCCAGCAACCACATGGTGGCTCACAACCATCTGTAATGAGATCTGGTGCCCTCTTCTGGCATGCAAGCATACATGGAAGGAATGTTGTATACATAATAAATAAATAAATTAAAAAAAAAACTTTAGGCTCATAAAGACAGGATAGATGATAGAGTATTTTCCTTAATTTGCCAAATGTAAATGGATTAAATATTGTAAGTATAATTCTTGCTTGATAACTGTTTTGTATATGTAATTTTACTATGTTAAAGTTAAAACCTTCCTTCTTATTTAGACAGAAAATGGAAGAATCCATTTTCTATGACTATGTTTTATTACAAATTGGTTAATAAAGAAGCTACTTTGGCCTATGGCAGGGCAGATTATAGCCAGGCTAGAAGAGATATAGAGAGAAAGAAAGTGGAGTCAGGGAGACACCACATAACTGCCAAAGGAGAAAGATGCCCGGAAACCTTCCAGTAAGCTGCAGCCTTGTGGCAATACACAGATGAACAGAAATTGGTTAATTTAAGATATAAGAGCTAGCTAGAAATATGCCTGAGCCATTGGCCAAGCAGTGTTGTAATTAATATAGTCTCTGTGATTATTTGGGTCTGGGCAGTTGGGAAACCAACGAGCAGCCTCCGTTTACATGAGAACCAGAGGCTCACAAAGCTGAGCACACTTTGGTCAGCTTTCTGTGGCCATCAGAGCCCAGGAGCAGGACTATCTGTTTGCTCATGGTAACCAAACTGAGTCTTTCCAGAGCAGAGAAGCTTAATTTTGTACTTTTGGTGTTGGAGACATACATCATTGTTTACAATCGGTGCCCTCACTGGTATGGGGATGAAGACATCTGGGACTTTGTGGTTCACAGGTCAAGCTTGGTGGCAAGCTGACCGACAGATGATGCGGAATGAATGTGTGTCCAGTTGTCCCTGAGTGAAGCCTTGGGCTCTGGGGAAGCTGTTTTGCTGTGTTTAATCTTAGAAAGCCTATTTCTAGCCACATGCTCATTTCTCCTTCGACTCTCTGTCCCCAATTCACTACCCAGAGCATCAAGTCAGTGCGAACACAGAAAACAATGAATTTTGTACCAATAAATTTTGGACAAGATCCATATTTGCACACACTGGAGAGGTACCTAAATCCTAGCTCATGCAGGTTAAGCTCTTACACTAACGTATATATGAAATAGTACCATGAAACTTATGAGCCACTCAAGATATGTAAGAGGAAACCACATTCAAATGTTAGGATAGGTCTAACGTGTAATTCCAATCTGAACCGGTTCCCAAGAAGCAGTGCAGCTCATGTCACTTGTAAGTATGTAATTTTGTAAGCTTGTATCAGTATCACTTTTGTTTAGCTTTTAACTTTTCCTTCTCGGGGCCCCTCCTCCCCTCGCCCATAGCCCTGGAAGGCTGGAAAGGGGCCTTTCTAATGGTGCTCACACTGCCGACAGCAAGGGAGATGGCATCACGTGGCACTTAGAGCTTTGTTTAATAGCCAATTACTTAAGCAAATTAGAAACGAAGTAAAAGGCATAAATCTGATAACTCACGGATGTAAAACTATATGCACATACCTTTATTTCAGACAGAGCAAATACAGTTAAGACAATAGGAAAGAATAGTAGAAGAGGCTAAGTGGAGATGTGAACGTTGTACCCAGTCTCACATGCAAACTACTGTTTGCTCTCACAAAACCATCCTGCTTCTGGGTGTGGATAAGCAGTTACATCTTCTTATAGTTTGGATCTTAATTGTATACTAAAGACTAGGATTCCAGGGAGGAGCTAGAGGAAAGTTGGCCTCATGATGCATCTCTGGGAGGAAGGTGGAACCCTAGCATCTTCCCCTGGCTTGCTTCATTTTCATACTTTACTTGCTAAGGATTGCAGGAACCCCAAATAAAGTTCTCCAAAACTCCCATGCAAATTGGCATGCAACTTCTCTTCTGAAAGAGGCATCAGCCCCACTGGAGGAGAGAGCCACAGCTCTGTCACTCTGACAAACTGCCTGAGATAATCGACTCACAAACGAAATGAATTTGCTTAGCTTACAGCCCTGGAGGGTTTAGACCATGATTGATTGTCCTTGGCAGGGCCAGCCACTGAGCGGCCAAGAAAGAACCAATTAGTCTACAAAGCATAACATGCTTAGAATTTACGGAAAATATTTTTACAGTGAAATCAAACACGGTACTAGCCAAAGCGGTTACTTAGTTATAGATGAATTAATGATAAATCTATTCCCAAGCAATAGACTCTGCCCAGCTTCTGCCCCAGCTGACCTACTCTCAAGAGGGGAATGAGGAGCTAAGATGGGGAGGGTGTCATTAAGTGGCCTGAGTTCCCCTGTGCTGGCTCTGCCAAGATTGGCCATGTGACCTAGCAACTTGTGGGAGTTAGGATGCTTCAACTGCATGAGCAATACATGCTTAAGATTACACATGTAATTATATATTACATATGTAGTATGTCTTCAGAATACCTCAGTTGTTCTGCTGTCCCTACCACACAGATTGCTTGTCATATAGTTTGTTTACATATATGCTATGGATATATACACATATGTTCATAACACATATACACATATATGCACACATGTGAATATACCATGCCAATAGCTTTGGATACCAACACTGCAGAAGAAGCCAGACAACCCAAACCTCAGTAGAAACTCACACAGCAAAGAAATGTTTTATGTTCCTAAAAACATAACCCCTGACTTGTAGCAAGCCCTCTCTAAGACTCTCCGTGTCTTTGCAAGATTTACGCTCACATCTCATGGGGATGCCTTCACGTAGATGTCTGGCCTGTGCGTGGCACCTCCTGGAGCTGCACAGGAAATGGCTGGAGAGTATACAGTTCTGATTCTGAACGTGGGCATTCGTCTTTGAACCTGAGGACACAAGGACATTGGTGTCCTTCTTCCCAGATGCTGTCAGGGGTCACATAACATTCTGCAGCTGGCCTGTGTTACCAGCATGGGTTTTGCTTCCGTAGAAGTCAGTGTGCATCTGCCTTGCTCTGTGAGAGCTACAGAGTGTCTTACACATCTTGTAATTTAATTTATCCCTTACTAACAGATTTCTGAATTACTACTAACTTTCTGTAGTGTGTGGTGGCCCAGTGAAAAGCTATAGTTTCCTTTTTTTTTTTTTTTTTTTTTTTGGATTTTCGAGACAGGGTTTCTTTGTAGCTTTTTTGGTTCCTGTCCTGGAACTAGCTCTTCTAGACCAGGCTGGCCTCGAACTCACAAAGATCCGTCTGCCTCTGCCTCACGAGTGCTGGGATTAAAGGCGTGCGCCACCACCCGGCTAGTTTCCTTCTTTTATGCCGAAAGATTCTCATTAGAAATTGCATCCATAAGTGATTTTTGTAATTAAAATATGTGGACAAAATAAAAATTATTCTTTGACTATCTTTATAAGCTGTTTGACAGACACACTCACACCCAGGCCTCGATGTGTGTCTTTGGAAGCCAGTAAAGACTCGCCACCTGCCGGGATTATGTTGTAGCCTCTAAGAGCCTGTTTCAGACGGTTAGACCTTCTTCTTTAAAGCAACCGGTCAAAACTGGTTCTCAGGATGAAAGGCAAAAGGCTGTTCTGAGGTGATGAGAAAGGAAGTCATTTGTATATGCACTTATTCTAATTTTAGGACTTGGTAGGATGCAACCTCAGTTAGAATACAGGGTCGCCCTGTCAGCAAGAAACTGAAGTAATGAGGAGGCGGGAGACAGGTGTTGTACAAGTCCCTTTTTCCGATAGAGTCCGGAGGCTACCAAGGTTGAGAGAGCACCTCCACAAATCGTCTAGTAGGCCAGGCTCACCCCTGGAGATAGGACTGGGACCCTGGGGCTGGGGACCTGGGGTCTCTTCCTCTCCATCTTCCTCACTGCCCTGCCTACAGGCGGGATGGCTTCCCATCCAGCTTGGGAGATGCGTCCTCTCTGGCCTTCCGAGTCCTTCCTCTTCTATCCTTTCGCTCATATTTGTTTTTTTAGACCCAATTAGGGTTTGGGACCTTGGGCTATCGTGAGTCAGACCCAAAGCAATTTCTAGGACCGATTCTTAGGCCACCTGAAACCAAGGGAAAGTAAGTGATCCCAGGACACACAGATTCTGCCACCCATTGTGGCTAGTAGCCTGTTTTGTTTCTCCTTAATAAACATAGCAGAGTGATGTGGGAGTGTCATATCAATCTGTTGCTTTCATTGGTTAATTAATAAAGAAACTGCTTGGCCTGATAGGTTAGAACATAGGTGGGTGGAGTAAACAGAACAGAATGTTGGGAGGAAGAGGAAGTGAGCCAGACGCCATGCCTCTCCTCTCCTGAGCATGTCTGACCTGGTGGCTGCTGTATCTTTCCCGGTAAGCCACACAGATTATTAGAGATGGGTTAATCAAGATATGAGAGTTAGCCAAGAAGAGGCTAGATATAATGGGCCAGGAAGTGTTTAAAAGAATACAATTTGTGTGTTGTTATTTCGGGGGGCTAAGCTAGCCAGGCGGCCAGGAGCTGGGCAGGAAGGCAGCCCGCAGCTCTCACTGCAGCAGAGTGACAGACAGCTGGGTTTGCTGACTGACTTGGGGAGCTGATTCCGGCTGGGATCAGAAGACTGTGTGTCTCTTGAGAGGCTTGACTTTCAAGCAGGAAAAACGCTCTTGCTTGAGAGTTTTCTAATACTGGAGTTTAGACACCTGTGACATGAACACTGGGGATGAGAATCACCAGGTCTTTGTGCTTTCTTCTTCAGCATGGTCGTTCTCAAATACGTCTTGGTTGGATCAAAGATTTGAATGGGTTTCTAGCATCTTAGCTTGTGATCGTGGTGGCTATGATGGAGAGGGGAGAAATAGGTTGGAGGTGTCCCTACCACATACACCTTTGCGGGTATCTTTGCTTGAATCTCGGTGACGCTCTTAGTATATGGTGGGCCATGTGGCTGTCACACAGTCTCTAACAGCAAGCCCTTAGATGGAAGACTTAGCCCTACGGCCTAACCAGAGTATGTAAAAGGTGGGCGCAAGGGTTTTCATTAGTTAATTTATCTGATCTAATATACTGGGACCTCCTAGCACGGGAGGCCAGCGGACAGCTCGCTTCAGAGCTGACTTATCAGCCCTAACTTACAGAGATGGGTAAAACCCAGAAAATCTAGTGACATCACACCAAAGAGAAGAATCTACCTCCTGGAGCAAGCCGAGAGCAAACCAGACTCCATAGAGCTCGCTACCTCTCTCTGTGGCCTCCGGCTGCTTCTGTGACAGAGGCCACGCCCATGATTGAAGGGCATTAAAACACAGTGGGGAGAAGGAATGAGGTCCTTTTCCTAACAGGACTCTTGGATGGAAGTTACTTTACTGAACCTACCGACCCAGCACGGCACTCAAAACCACAAACAAATGTTATCCACCCCTCCCCCACCACAGCGTTCCCGCCCGGGGGCGCGGGCGCATTGCTCATAGTTTAAGATTAAAGCTGTGCGTTCGGTTTAGCTTGTAGAAGCTGATCACCTGGGGAATCCAGAGCCCAGGCTTGTTGTGGACTATTATTTTAACTAGGCAAAGATGTGCTGCATTTGTTTATGCTGTGGAATGTTACTTTAACCATGTCACGGTGGCTTACATTTACTTATTCTGCATTTGTTTAACGACGTGAGGACGTGTGTTTAATTATGTAAAGATGTGTTGCCTCTGTTTCACCTTGCCTGCTTAGGGCAGCTGATTGGTCTAATGAAGAGCTGAATGGCTAGGAATGGCTAGCTGAAAGCTAGGAAGGAGAGGGATAGGTAGGCGGGGCTGGCGTGCAGAGAGAATAAATAGGAGAATTCTGGCTAAAAAAAAGAATGGGAGAAGAAGAGAACAGAATGAGGGGAAAGAGGGCCAGAAGTCAGGCAGCCCCCAGACAGACAGACATGGGAAGCAGTCAAAGTAAGATTTACAGGCGGAAAGAAAAGCAAAAAGCCCCAAGGCAAAAGGTAGCTAAAAAGAGCTAACCAGAAGCAAGCCTAAACTAGGCAGAGTATTCAAAACTGATGTCTTGTCTCCATGTCATGACTTGGCGACTGGTTTTGCCCCAGAGCAGACGCCTGGTACATAGATTGGTTCCAGTTGTCTTAAAGCCAGCTTGAGTTTACACAAGCTGAGCACACAGCCGGGGAAACAGATGGTGCCCATTGTTTTCCATGAATTCAAAGCACGTGACTAGGTTGTTGCAAGGTTGAGCAAAAGTTCAGTTTCTGTGGGGAAGAGGATTTTCCAGAAAAGGTAATTACCACCAGAATGTTTGGTGTCTTTAAATGCACTAATTCTATGTGCCATCCGACCCCCCAAAGCATTCATCAAACAGCCGTGATTCTGTTTCTTTCTGTTGGTTTGGTGATGGTTTAACTGTGGCTCCAGAAGGTTCGTGTATTTAAAACTTAATCGGAGGACGGCGCTATTAGGGGTAGTGGGACCCTAAAGGGGTGGAACCTGGTGGGCGGTCCCTAAGTCAGACAGTACCGGCCGTAAGGTCTGAGAGCCCAGACTCTCTCCCCTTCCTGGTACATAAAGGGCTCCCACACATCGCTACCCAACATTTGCTCAAGGTATGCGGGTAAATACAAGGGGGTGATGGGACAGACGTCACTGGTAACGACTCTAGATCTTAGCTGGTAAGAAGGAAAGCCACAGTGTGGGAGTGTCTAAGTAGATCCACGGTTGAAAGGCCTGGGAGAGCTTATTCAATGATAAACTATTTCCAAGCTTGTAGGAACATCGAGGATCTCAGTATCGAGTTACCCATGGATGTTAAAGTTATCAGTGCTCATATCGTCTTAACCATATCTATACCTAAGCCATTCAGGTGTATAGATTTTAAAATGTCACATGTTTTGTTAATATAAATAGAATAAATTTGTATCTCAATCTTCCAAAGCCATGTGCCCTTAAGCTTTTGGTATTAGTCATTCATCCAATGTTTTTTCTTAAGTCAAGTTTTTTTCCTAGTGGTTTATATCCAGTTGATTTAATCAAAAAGTTATAAACCAGGAAAAAGAGAAGCCATTGCTTTTGTTCTCTTATTTAAGATGTGAACGTCTTTGCCCTATTCTTACGAAACTGTGTTCTTACTCGGGTGACGATTTAGCCTTACCTCAGAGGAAGAGAAGTTTGTAATTTGGTATCTCGGAATGTAAAAGCATAAAGTTTAGAAAGAAAGAAAATATATTTGATAGAATGATCGAAATTTCCCCCGGATATGGTCTTTCAAATTGCTGAAGTTGCCAGATACCCGCAGCATCGTTCATGTTTCTATTTGTCTTCAGGCATTTCTATTAAATGGAGTTCTACTATTCTGCATGAAAATATTTGACACTTTCGGCTTCTATTTTCAGACATTGCTCTTTGCTTTGTGTTTCCCCAGAATTCCTGAGCTCAGTATTCACTTTTGTTCTTTTACAATATCTTAGCTCTTCAGCCTGACTATTGGAGGATTTTTTTCAGTTATTTTTTAGACCTAGAATTCACCATTTGTTTCTGCTTTATATCAATTTAGTGTCCTCTCTTACTGCTCCAGAATAATGCACTTTAAAAATGAGGTCTAATTGCCAGGACCAAAACTGTGTTTTCTTCTGCCTTGTGACTTTCATTTTGCAGCAGTGAGTTCTCTATAGTCATTCCTAAAATGATGTCATCTCAATAACCACCAATAACACAGTTGCAATTGGCTTTGTGTCCCCGCCCATGGGTCGGTTGGGGAGCGCTAGGTTTGCACGTGAGAGAGGTGGTAAAATATGCCTCTTAGCTGCACATTACGGCTTGCCCCCCCCCCCCCCCCCGTTTATCCAGAACACAGCCAGGTACCTATATCAACTGTCACCTCTTCTAGGGTCCTGGCCACCTGAAGAAACACTGTTATCACAAACGGTTAATTCTAAAGCTGCTAATGTCTTTTTGCTAGTAGATTCTGAAAGGCCTTTGCTCTGCCCCAGACAGCATCCACGGCCACCCCCTTTCTCAGGGTCCACTATGGTTTTCTCCCTGGTCCTTTGCTCATCAAGGTATCTTTGTCGGTATGAGAGTATACATCATCTGCCTTGTTAATAATGCTCAATCCATCACAAACTTCATTTGAAAAGTTAAAAAAAGTATGAAACATTCCCCCAGCTGTACCATGTGTTAGGGCACAAAATGTCTCTACAAACTTAGGATGGTTGAAATCATATCAAATAGTTTTCACCACCACAGAACTATGAGATTAGAAAGCAGTTAGAGGGCAGTGGGAATATATTTCAGGGGTAAGGAGCTTGCCTAGCATAAGAAATACCCTGAAAATTACTTACCCTCTCCCTGACAGAGAAGAGATAATAACAGAACAAAAGAGAGGATGGGAGGGAGAAGGGAGAAATGGAAAGACGGAACAGTAAGTGAGTATATTTTCAGAAGTTACTTATTCCCGAACAGCCAAGGGCTCAGAAACTCAAAAAGGAAATGAAAAGGTATCTCAGGAGAAATGCTTGAAATAGGAGGATATCAAAACTGTGGCAGTTCCAAGGAGCAACCGGACAACTAGAAATGCTCTCATCAGAAAGAGATGCTCCCTTGTATGGCACAAGCTTCAGACTGCCTACTAGTGTTGCTCAGAGTCTATGTAAATGAAATGAAGTTGTTTTTTTTTTTTTTTTCCTCTCTGTGAATCAACAGAGATCTTAAAGGAGAGTCTATCTCCATTCCATTATTCCAGTCTGGTCCCTGGGTAACGTTTACATTCAGTCTGAAAACAGGGAAGAGTGTATGACGCACGGAGCTCTCCTTTGATAAAGTACTTCAGAACCTAGATGACGGAGATTTTCATCTTTGTGTCCAGGAAACAGCCTAGTGCAAGGCAGCTTCCGTGGGACTGTTAATCACGCGGGCAGTCTTTTCCCAGTGACTTTTAATGAACTGAGAGCAGAAAGAGAGATTGAGAGGTGGCCTGTGTGTTATCATAATACTGCCCACTGGGTGAAAAGTGCATTTGTGAGCAAATCTGGCCCTGCCTAGCAACTGTCTCCAGGCAGAAAGGGCTGGGACCCAGATGCTGCTGCCTGTCAGGACCCAACAGCCTTTCTGAGCATATTGACAGGATATCTGGTTTGGGTAGCCGGAATTCCAGTGTTAAGGTACTCAGCAACTCTTAATTCTAAATATTTTGTTATTGACCGATACGTTTAGCCTGTATTACTACATTCTATCCACCTCTGCATAGATATTCAGATTTTTGAAATATAATGGAATGTAATATCTGAAAGTAAGGTCGTAGTATTCTTTTAAAAACAAGGTAGCCGGGCGATGGTGGCGCACGCCTTTAATCCCAGCACTCCGGAGGCAGAGGCAGGCGGATCTCTGTGAGTTCGAGACCAGCCTGGTCTACAAGAGCTAGTTCCAGGATAGGCTCCAAAACCACAGAGAAACCCTGTCTCGAAAAACCAAAAAAAAATAAAAATAAAAACAAGGTAATTGCTTTTTAGCCCAAAGTCTGTCACTTTCTTAAGCAGTCCAGGACCCTACCCCCGTTCCCACATCCTTCCGCCAGCATAGAGTGTGATGTTAAACATGACACTGGAACTTCTCACGTAGCTCCCAAGTAACTGACCCCTGGCCTTCCTACGTGACCACGACTTCCACTCCTGGGGGTGACCTTCCCTCTGCTTTACCCTTGCTTCAGGACAGAGCGAAGCTGACAGCGCAGGTGCAGAACTTAAAACGTCGAGGGTGGGGCGAGGAGTAGGAAATCTGGAGAGACAGGACTTGGAAATTTTGGAGAAATGTGGCCGTGATACTGTGGCCTTCAGCTGGTTGTATACGTGGCAGCAGCCGGCCTCTCTGGTGCTTTCAAAACATTGCTTATTCTTTGAGCCTTTCGTACACGCCGTCAGTGTGTGACTGTTGTGTCGAGCTCCCGTCCCCTGACAACTCCTCTCAGACTCTCTCCCTCCATATCTCCTTCCCAACTTTATGTTCTCGCTCTCTCCCCTCCCTCACCCTCTCTTAAGAAGCCGCTTTAAGTAAACTCCAATAGACAACCTACCAGGGTTGACCCTGAAGAACCCAACTCTGCGTGCATACCCAGCTGTCATCAATTACCAAGAGCTACTGCGCTGGGGGTGGAGCCAGGGGCGGAGCCGGGGCGGAGCCAGGCGAGCCCCTCCTCTACTCACACAGAAGTTTTGACTGGCTCCAACTTAAGCAGATCTTGAACCACACTTAATTTGCTTAGTAAATTAAGTTATAGTTCATGTGACCTTGCGCTTCGGTATTTGAATACGTGACACCTAATTCACACCCCTCTACCCCCACTCTTGCCACCACCCTTTGATGAGCTCAGCCAATGCTACTAGGCTTTGTACAAGCCGAGGAGACACAGTTTAGTGAAGGTTTTTAAAAAAGGATGAACAGAGAGGAAACCTTGGAGCCAGTCAAGAGGAACTAAAAAGAGTAGGTTCTGGAATCAGGGCTATCACACCAGAGAAGTCTGGCCTAGGGGTGAGAATCCAGCAGCCACTCAACATTCACTGCTCCATTAGGAAAAGCTAAACGGGAAACTCCCTATCTCTGGGGGTTAGGGGTGGGCAAGATCCTCTCACACAAGCCGAAATGTTTCAGCCTTTTAAAAAAACCTAATCTGGGCTGAGATCGCAGGCTGTTGAGTTTGAAACCAGCGTGGGCTAAAAAATGAGACCCTGCCTCGGTAATGGAAGCAAGACAAAAATGCAAGCTGACTCTGTCCTACCCCACTCCTCGGAGCCCATCCTGACTGAGGCAGGCACACCATGTTTATTGTAGCGGCGTCTGCACTAGGGAGAGACTATGGACGGTGAACGTACTCGGCAGGACAGGGCCTCTCTCAGGGTGTGAGGGCACACACACAGTGTGTATCAGACAGTCATTCAAAGAAAGCAGCCTTGCAATAGTATCCACACATCCACGCCTACGAGAGGCTTCCGCATGAGAGACACCGGGTTGATGATGTTCTCATCTTTTCTGTTTTTGTTTTTTTGTTTGTTTGTTTTGTTTTTTTTTGGTTTTTCGAGACAGGGTTTCTCTGTGGCTTTGGAGCCTGTCCTGGAACTAGCTCTGTAGACCAGGCTGGTCTCGAACTCACAGAGATCCGCCTGCCTCTGCCTCCCGAGTGCTGGGATTAAAGGCGTGCGCCACCATCGCCCGTTCTTAAGGAAGTCCCAGGGCAGCATCCTGATTCCCACTGAGGAGCTGTCCTTATGGTTCAATACTGATAACGAGTCAAATAAAGTCTTCAAGGGTATCTCAGAAGATCTTTTTGAAGGTTTCCATAGTTAAGGTGCTGGGCACATGTGAACAGTCTTTCTAGAGACATTTTAACAAAATATGTGCTTCCTTAGGGAAGGAAGTCCATTTATAACAGTAAATATATATTTGTCTAGATATTTGAGAATTTAATTTTTATATCCCACTTGAAGTAAAGGGTTAAACGTTCTTATCAAAGTAAAGCTGGGGCTAGAGAGAGGGCTCAGGGACTTTGAGGACCCAGGTTCAGTTCCCAGCACCCACATGGCAGCTCGCAACCATCTGTCTGTCACTCCAGACCCAGGGGAAGCAATGCCTTCTTCTGAGCTCAAGAGGAGCTAGGCACACACAAGTGGTACCCAGACACATAAACAGGCAAAAACATATAAAGCACATACACAAGAAATCTAACTTTTTAAAAATCAAATGGCGGTTAAAAAGCAAGCCATAGAGTTACTGGCGAATATAATATGGATGCCTGGTTAGCCTGTCCGGACAGTGGCCCCAAAGGATCACCGTGAATCGCTCAGTGGGCGTGGCTTGGGCTTTATTGTTGTAGAAAGTCGGTATTGATTTCCACCCATTGTCTTTCAATTTGCATTTTGTTCTGAGGTTTCCATGTAGCCTAGAGTTCACGGTTCTCCCTTAGGAGTTAACAACTGCCTCCAGTGTTTGCCCAAGTGTGGACAGGGAGCGCCAACCTCGACTGTGATCCTCGGGAACTCTATGCAGCCCCTTTGATACAGGGATTCTCCCTCACGTGGAACGCATCACGTAGGCTGGACTGGCTGGCCAGTAACAGCCCCCAGATTCCACCTGGTTGTGCCTCCCCGGTGCAGGGTGTGCCCGTGTACCCAATATACCCAGCATTTTGACATGGGTCCTGGGGATCTAGCTCCATTCTCATGGTTGAAAGGCCTCATCTACAGAAATATTCCCCAGCCATTTTCTCTACTAACATGTATCATGAGTTTCTACTGAGTATCGTGTAGGACTTTAGAATACCTAATGACGTCATTCTTCCATTTGAGTGAGGGAACATAAATACAAAATATTCATTACGATATGTATTGTGGGCACATATATGAAGTGTAAAGGGGGAAGGAGAACAAATCTCCTAAATTAACCAGTTAGAGCATAAGATCATTGGCCAACCACTGAATGACTCATTTCTGCATGTTTTTTTCAGAAAGAATTTTCAAGATTAAAATAACAATTTGCATAAATTCAGTAATAACATTACATTCAACATGTCTTACATTTTGTGATTATATAACTTTCGTGCCGGTACATTTTAGGATTAGCATTGCAGCTATTAAATCTTTTGCCAAATATTTTAATATATTTTAATTAAATACAGTTCTATCACTTCCCCCTTCCCTTTCTTATCTTCAGCCTCCCTTATGCCCCCACTCAAACCCTTGGAAGCTGACGGCCTCTTTTTCACGTACATGCAACCTTCTGAGTCCAGTTTTGTGGTTCCTGCGTCTCTTGTCTCAGGGCTGAGCACTTGTGCTGGATAACCACTTAAGGGGCTTATCCCTAGTGGAGGCTAATTCTCCCTCCTTCAGCAGTTATTAGTTGCCTGTAGCTTTTTGTCTAGGTGTGAACCCTCTGAGATTTTTTTTCCAGTCCCCATTAGCATGACTCTTGATATTGGCGTTGTTTAGGTCTTGTCTTAGCAGCTATTTCTAGAAGACAATCTCACAGCGTGTTCTCTGGTCCTCCGGCTCTTCCTATCAATCTCACGGTGGACTTTCTGGTCCTCTGGCTCTTCCCATATTCCTAATCTCACAGCAGACTTTCTGGTCCTCCAGCTCTTCCCATCTTCCCATCTCCTCATCCATGATGTTCTGGAAATTTACATGCAGGGGATGTGTTAGAGATGTATCTTCTGAGGCTGGGCTCCCCATGACCTGTTGATCTCGGCATTGTGTCCATTGGTGGGGCAGTCATGCGGTCATTCAGAAGAAAGCATGGGCACTACTGACGTCCACACAGGAACTCATGCCTGCTCTGCCTTCCCAGGAGAGGCTGGTGATAATGCTTCAAGATGTATTCTGTTACAGTGTAGAATGTGTTCCTTGCTGACGTGTAGGGGATTCACTCTTATATCATTGATATTAAACATATATCCATTTGAGACGTTTAGTGTCTCAATTCAGTAGGAATCTATATTCATTTAAACTAAAAAGTCCAATTTCTGTGGTCTTAAAATTTGGTAGTTAAGTAAAATAACATTTTAGTCATGAACTCGAGCATGAATTTTTAACAATGGTTGAAGTAAAAGTCATTATTATTCATTATTTTAAGACAGGGTCTCATTGTACACCCAACTGGCCAGGCACTCATAGAGCCCCTGGCTTTTTAACCCTTCCAGGTTAGCCCCCCAGGTTAGCTCTATCGTATCTAGATTATTTAGAGATTTTAAAATACATGTAATTACGTATCACTGAGAAGATGTTATTGGTTCTTGATGGGTAAATTCAGAGTCTAGAAAAGATGAAAAGACTTTTGCTTAGGCAACAGAAGCTAATTAAAAGAAGCCCTTACCTTCATGAGGGCACAGTGTGTGCAAGCTGTGCTCCTAAACCCACGAGTGAGCATTTCCAGGTGTGAAATGCTCACATGCACTGCTGCTATGAATAGTCTCTTTGTAAAAATGTGTGTTCAATTTTGTTGACTACACGTGCTGAACAGACCAAACGGAAAACTCTCAGCTCCAAAATGACCCCCGCTACAAAACTTTTTGACCTGATACTATAATTTGAAAATTCCATATCTGACCTTCTAGGACAAGGCATAGCTGAAAGTTCGGGGATACTGTATAAAATTCCTTCGAGCTGTAGGTATTTATGAAACACAAAAGAGATTCCTGCTTAGACGTGGGGGCTCTCATCACACATCTGCAAACATCCCCAAAGGTGAAAGAATAAAATTGGAATCACCTGTGTCCCCCCCGTACCCCATCTGTACACCTAGGGATGACCAATCATGCCCTACAATTATGTTTCGCACTACTTAGTTTACTCTAAGCATGGTCCAAGGTCTCCTCCCGTATGTAGCACAGGAGAGGGCCAGCATCTCCTCGTTCTGATGCTTGGCGCTTTAACTTGGTGATCATAGTGTGGGATTTGATGTTGATCTTTACTTGCATTTCTGGTGCAGAAGGAAAACTGTTAAGTTGAGCCCATTTTCTCGTACCTATTGGACATGTACATAGACTCTTTGGTAAAGCGCTTACTCAAGCGTTATGCGTGCAGGAAGGTCCTTTCTAAGGATGTGAATAATATGCAGGAGAGAGGGAAACGAGGAGACAAGAAAGGTGTGCAGGCTTTGGGGTGGAGCTAATGGGAGGGGCTAGCTGTCAAACTGAGACTGGAAAAATGGCCCTGGTGACAATTAGTGAGTGTCATACAGTGGGAAGAACTCACACAGAAATAGGAGAATCCGAAAGCGGCTCTGGAGTTCCTCACTTTTGCCACTGGCTGCCAAGCAATCAGGGGCAGGAGCATGCCTGCAATTGATCACCCACAGCTCTAGGTTTTGGTGGATGTGGTGGGATTTGCCCACAGTCCCAACTCCTCAGGAGGCTAAGGTGCAAATCTGTGCCTGTGACTCAAGCAAGGCCAGTCAAAGAATTTGTCTAAAGAAAAAAAAGCGTAAGTTTGGTAGTTATTGACATAAAGGTGATCTGAAAGCAACATGAACCTGAGAATCTGGAAAAAAAAATATTATAAATTTAAAGAGACATTACCTCAGAACTGGTGGGCTTAGCACAGAGAGTCCAGAAGCCTCCATGTTCACATGAGCTAAGGCGGAAGCAGCTGAAGAAGACACAAGAAGTTAAGCGCAGACTGGGTAGTGACAGACTAAGACACGCCAGTGACTCTGCCAACACAGAAAGTGCTGGTAGCGTCAGTGACAATAAGGAAGCTACCATGGTGGGCTTGAGACCAGAGGGGTGCCAGAAACCAAAAAGGGGTCCATAGGTTTTGCAAACTATGGAGTGAACTAACAGATACTCCAACACTCTAAATACCCAAGAAAGATGAATTTGGATGATTTTTTTTATAGCGGCTGTAAGTGGAACAAGCAAACATGGGTTCTCTGCCTACTCTTCAGGACCCATTTCTGCTTTGGGGGCGAGGCTGAACCCAGACCAGAGGGAGAGCTATGGAAACACAGCTGTCAGTTTGGTTGTGGCTTTTGGTTGTCTTCCAAAGTCCTTAAAGAGATGCCTGTCCATCCATGTCTAAAAGATACAGTGGCGAGAACCAGACTACGGATCATATTATCTTAAATAGAACATGTAATAGATCACATGTAATCTAACTCATTTCATGAAACATACCAGAACCTTGATTAAATACAGAACTGATTTAAAACTGTTGGCCAATAGATACGACCATAAACATAATTGAAAGGTACCGTGAAAATATTTGTGTGAACCAAATCAACCAATTGTAACCAAGGTTTTTTAATTCTAAAAATGAACATAAAGTAATTTCATGTTTGAAAATCAGAAAATGGATTGAAATGATGAAACCGTTTATCTTAGCAGATGGGGGAAATAATTTTTAAAATGAATTGCTCACATATATAAAAAAACTCTTTGAAAATGATAAATAAGAAGCTTCTTTAGTTTAAAAATAAAAGCTGGACTGGAGAGATGGTTCAGCATGGGTAAGCGTGCTTACGGTGCAATCACAAGAACCTGATTGCAAATCCTATAATGGCCCAGCATGGCTGCACGAAGGTCTGAAACCCCAGTGCCATGGAGAACGGTGGCCAAGGCTTGCCGACCTCCAACCTACCTTCAGGTGTCCTGATTGACCCTGTTTCAGGGGACTAAGGCAGAGCATGATAAAGCAGAACATGTGATGTCCCTCTGTTCTGTGCACACATCTGTGAATTCATAACATGCACCGAGACAGAGAGAGACAGAAACAGAAACAGACAGACAGAGAGAGAGATTGTAGTCTGGGGTGCGGCTCAGCTGGTAGGGTGCTTGCCCAGCATGTCCAAGGCCCTGGGCTCTCCCCTGAACTGCATGGTGCACGCACAGAGTCCCTGTCTATAATCTAAGCCTCTGAAGGTAGGGAAGGACGATCAGAACTGAAGACCAGCCTCAGCTATACAGAGATTCTGGGCCCAACCTGGGAAATAGGACACTGTCTCGAAAGAAAGAGAGAGAGAGAGAGAGAGAGAGAGAGAGAGAGAGAGAGAGAGAGAAAAGAAGAAAGAGAGAGAGAAAGAAAGGAACGAATGAAAATATTATACAAAAACAAAAACAATCCCTTTCACATCAGGAAGAAGAAGAATGTCCCTATCGCTACTTCTGTTCAGTTACAGCCGACAAGAAGAGACAGCAGATACCAAGTCATGAATAAGTTGTACACTCTCTCAAGCCCTTGCCGTGTAGGTGAGGTGGTTTGAGTGTGAGGGGGCTGTGTTACTAGAAACACAGAACATTCTAGCAATGGTGCAGATCAGGGTCCGACCTCACTTTCCCTGAGAACAGAGTAACTAATTAACACTTGCTGGGATTTACAGCTCAGGGAACATTCTGAAGTTTGAACCACAGAGACACAGAAAGATAGCCTCCAATGAGGACTTAGTAGAACATTTAACTTGGATAACTTCCATTAGCTGTCCTTCCCTTGTTGAGAGCACATAAGTGTACGGAATGTGGTTTGCTACTCCCTCTGTGAGGTAATACCGATTGCCTCTTGGGGCTGCCGTTAACATGACGACCCCTGGCAACGCTTGTGACACCTGAGCTTGTTTGAGCCAAGACACAAAATACTAACTGGATGCCCCCGAAAGAGGAGAGTTTCTCTCCTCCTCTGTGGTAGGCTGTTACCACATGAAGCTTTATGGAAGAAACAGTGACAGCCTTAACATTGTGTCGTTCGCTTTGAGCTAAATCAAGGCTGTCATGATACAACGTTTCTTTGAAGATGAGAATACAAGGCAGGAATAAGGGAATCCCAAAAGTAAGTCTTTGTCTTAGCTAAGGGGACTGTAACAACAAAACTAAGATGCCATAGAATCATGGGTTAAATCACAAAGCGATTCCTCTCCCTTCTGGAGATGTCTGATATTAGGGTGGCAGCATGATCAGGCTCTGGTGGGGACACTTTTTTGAGTTGTGGGTTGTTATCTTCTCATGTCCTCTAAAAGTAGTGGGGGAGAAAGGCTGAACAAGCTTCCTAGTGTTGTTATAAGGACCGTCTGAGCTCTTGCTTCCCGCGCTGTGATAGTATACCATGACAAAACTCAACCTGAGGGAGAGAGGGATTGTCTGGTTCCCAGTTCCAGGAGACAGTCTGTCATGGTGTGGAGGCCATGGTAGCTGGGGCTGGAAGCAACTGGTCACAGTCCATTCACAGCTGGAAAAGAGTCTGCTTCCCCTGTTATACGGTCCAGGATCTCCTTAGGAATGATTTCACCCACAGCAAACTCCTCCACATCCCTCCCCAGAACAGTCATGAAGACCTAAAAGTCACACATTCAGGTGTATCAACACCAGCAACCCACCCTCACGACCAGTTCCTTTCTGTCTCAGCTTCTTCTCCTGTTTCTTGGATAAAAGACCCTGTCAGAACCAACTTACAAGAGAGAGGATGTATTTATCTCATGGTTGCAGGTCACATTGACATTCCACCATGACATGGAAGTCACGTGTGGAAGGAGCTTGAAGCAGCCGTTCACATTACATATGCCATCACGAGAGAGTAACGAATGTGTGTCTACATGCTCAGCTTGTTTCTCCATTCGTACAGTATAGAATCCTGCGCCTAGGGGATGGTCCCACCCATGGTGGGCGGTCTTCCCACCTCAACATGATAAAGACAATCCTTTGCAGACACCCCCAGCCATGAGCCTTAGTTGGATAATCCCTCACAGATAGGCTGAGAGATTTGCCAAGTTAACAATATTAACCCTTATACTACTAATTTCTAACTGAGGGCTCATTCTCATGACCTAATTTACTCTAAGTTATTGTGCCATACACTGTGAGCTATTTCAGAGTATGAGCATGTAGGGTGGGTACCATCATTTAGGGCACACAGTCCTACGAAGCTGAATCCTAGCTGAGTAATTGATTAGGATCACATTTCATGACTTTCCCTCCACAATGATGCACCTGCCAAGAACTTTGGAACTAACAAAGACATGCTTAGACCCTGTTCTCCAGGGTGTGTGTGTGTGTTTGTGTGTACGCACGCATGCACACATGCACGTGTGTGTATATGATGCCAATAATGTTTCCACTCCTTTGCGTTCTCTCTGCTGCCATCCAGAGTACATAATTGGGCAGACTGGTGGGTTTCATTTTTCTCTTAGAATAGGTAATTAATATCGACTATAGGACAAATCCATGTGTATTTTATAAAAGCACAATTGGTTCCTCTGCCCAGCATGGTAGTAGGGTGGTGAGGTCACCATGGAGATGTTCCAGTGAACCTTATCTAATGAGTCACCGCTTCCTGATGGCTGGACTTAAATTAGATGTCTGGTAGCCAGTCTCAATCCAGGGATCAGGCTGGGTGGGAACCTGATACATCGATAAGAAACCAAACTGAATTTCTTGTTCACAAAAGCGTGGCCGTCCCACATCAGATAGAGCCGAAATTTGCTGGTGACCAAACTCTCTTTGGAAACAAGCCATTTTCTAGGGACAGAATTTTAATCTAAATATCCATGCTTATCTGTAGCTGTCCTTAATTCGGAAGCTAGTCCCTAAATTGAGATGATGATTTAGTTCAAAACTGGAAATGTTTCAGAGCTCTTAGGACCTCGGGTTCTTAAGGGAACTTCCAGGGAGCCAGACCACAGAGGTGATGCGCTTGGTTCCCTCGTTTAACCCACAGATCACGCATGTCACCTCGTAAGCAACTGGTCCAGTGAGAATGCTGCAAAGTTTCAAATAAAGTTTAAAAGGATAGAAGAGCAGAAAAACCAGATGAGGAAAGCAAAGGAGGACGAAAAGCAGCAGCAGCAGCAGGGGAAAACTCCCTCCCAAACCTTTCTTAGCATGGCCCTGATCTCTGAGGGGCAGTCCAAGAAAAAACATCTCTATTTTATTCTGATTAAAAGTAGAACTAATGGCCATTGTAACAAGTTTTTATTTTGATTAGTGTGCATGTGTGAAAATACGTGGATGCACAAATGTGTCCTTGTGGGTATGGAGGCTGGAGGTCATATCCAGTATCTTTTTTATTTTTTAAAGCATTCTCCACCTTAGTTTTTTTGAGACAGGATCTCTCACTGAATGAGGAGCTTGCAATTTTGCAAGACCAGTTGGCTAGTGAGGTCCCCAGCTCTGGGATTATGGACGTGAGCTCGAACCAAACTCAGATCAGGTCAGTGGGGCACTCTCCTGCCTGAGCCGGGTCTCTGGCTCCAGTGTAAACAGGTTTCCAGCTCCGAGAATGTGCAGCTTCTTCCTGTATTTACACTTTCTTCCTCCTCAGTTACCTGGCTTCACTCAACAGACACGGGGTTCCTTTCTCTCTCTCTCTCTCTCTCTCTCTTTTTTTTTTTTTGGTTTTTCGAGACAGGGTTTCTCTGTAGCTTTGGTGCTTGTCCCAGAACTAGCTCTTGTAGACCAGGCTGGCCTCGAACTCACAGAGATCCGCCTGCCTCTGTCTCCCGAGTGCTGGGATTAAAGGCGTGCTCCACCACCGCCAGGCTGGTTCCTTTCTCTTTTGTCTTCAGCTCCATTATATACATTGATAATCAGGGCGTGTATATATGTGTGTGTTTCTTATTTTCTCTCTTTTCTTCTTCCTTGAAGTATGAGAACTCAAACTTAATAAATAATGTTGCACTAAACCTAAGGATCTTAGAAGACTGAGGTACAAACAACCCCAGACTAGTGAGTTACGCAGGGCACAGCTTGTGAGGGCCGGGAAGCATCCCTGTGCATCTTTCCCAGGCCACTGTCCTTGGGGTGGGATTTCCACAACATGATTGGTTTGGGCCACTAACCATATACTCATGCTCAGCATTGCACTGTGAATTGTACATCCGTGGATTCAAGGACAACTTTTATTACAACGTTTTGTAATCGAGGGTCTTTCTGAGAGTGTCTGCTATTCATCATAACAAATCATCTGTTATGATGCGCGTGGGCCCCATGCCTTGTAACTTAGATTCATCTTCCTCCATTTTGATGTGATTCCTTCTCATGCCCCTCCCCTTCTCATGCCCCTCCCCTTCTCATGCCCCTCCCCTTCTCATGCCCCTCCCTTCTCATGCCCCTCCCTTCTCATGTCCCTCCTCCCCTTCTCATGCCCCTCCCCTTCTCATGCCCTTCCTCCCCTTCTCATGTCCCTCCTCCCCTTCTCATGCCCTTCCTCCCCTTCTCATGCCCCTCCTCCCCTTCTCATGCCCCTCCTCCCCTTCTCATGCCCCTCCCCTTCTCTTTAGTACAGGCTAGCCACGCTTATTTCCTTCTTCAACATCTGAGCTAGTGATCAGCGTTTTCTCACTTCTCACTGGGCATGCGTGATTGATGTTATTCCTGTTAGACATTTGACCATTAATTTTGGACAGTTATTCTTTAGTATCTCATAACTGTCATAGTTCAGAGGTTAGCTCCCCATCACTGCTGATGTCATTCCAAATAGAAGACCCATAGACTAAAGCCTTGCTTGGAGATACAGAAAACCACCAGAAGCTTTCTGTTCTGTTCTCTCCTGTTTGGTTGAGACAGGGCTTCAGTATCGATGGGACTCACTCCTGATCCTCCTCCCTCAGCCTCCCAAGTCCTGGGTTTGTAGGTATGTGCTATTGCACCTGACTTAGAATTCTCTATTGAATTGTGCAAACCGACTGTCCAGCCACTAGAGATTCCACAGCTTTGGGGGCAGTCCACCTTCTTTTCAAATCCTGGTAAACTGTCCAGGAGCTATTGCCCATGTGAGCAGAGGACGTAGGAGCTGGATGGGAGAGATTGCTGCTTTGAACCAAGGCTAGATTTAACAGGCTACCGAAAAAGGATGGCTGAGGCCTTGGAAAGCAGCACAAAGCAACCAAAGATTAAAAGCACCGGCTTTGTTAATCCCAAAGATGGGAGGAGAAAGACCACCAACCCAAATCATCATGGCCAAATTAATAAAAGCAAGCTTTTTTTTTGATTCTTGTATATGGGCTGTCCCCCCCCCCCCCAAGAAAGTATTCAACAGGTCCACATTGGATGTGAGGAAGACAAGGCTTTCATAGCTCAGGGGTGGGAGTCCATATGGGAGATTTGATAGGAAAATAGACAGTGTTATAGAAGTGGGAGATAAGCATAACAAAGTAGCCCCTCCCGAAACAAAGACATAGTCGCAAGGTAGGCATAGCAAAGTAGTCATAAGAACAGGTAGTTATAAAAAGGTCGTCATAGGTGGTCATATAACCTTCTGAAACCAAGGTAGGGTTGCAAAGTAGTGATAAACACCTTTTGAAACAAAGACATAATTACCATTCCTAGAACATGCAACACAATTATAAATTATAAACATCTTTTTGAAACAAAGACATAATTACCATTCCTGGAACATGCAACACAGAACCATTTGTGGTTAAGGTTACAAGTGGGTCATAGCCTAATCCTTGAGAAGCAGAGAGAGGTCTAACCCCAAATGGACTGAACCTACTTTGTCTTTCCTGGTGGATTTTAAGTCTGGGATGGAGGCAGGCTGGCTCTTCAGCTTTGGGCTCAGGCCTGGGTTCATATTTAAGTTCGACCGCACGTCGGAAGTGACCTTCTATTTCCCATTCTCTCCTATTTGAAAGCGAAGTGATACACACGTCACAAGACTATTATAAGGGGGCTGGGATGGATGCCAGGGGCTGGGGTTATGCTCACAGTTTAACAGAGATAGCATGTAGAAGGCCATTGTGCTTCCCAGTTCATAGGTGATCAATGACTAGGAGCTATCATCAGCAACGAACTGTTGCCTAGTAACTGTTATCATCACCTCTGTCAAAGTGGCTCGTGGTCCATCAAGGGTTAGCAGCTGCAAGGCACATCCTAAACCATACATTGTTTCTAGCCAGGCAAACTGTTTCTTACGCTGAATGATCTGCAATCCGAGGACCAATTTATTAAGTATTTGGCAGTTGATTTGATTTCGGAGGAGAAATCTTGAATAGAATTAAAACTGTTTTCTTAGACTCGCCCTGGGCAAGGGCACAGACAAGAGAACGGAATGCCAAGGAGAGACTCAATTAGTTTGATAACATCAGACAAATCGTTTTTTAATACTGCAAGGAGTGAGATAATGGAAATTGAAACACATATGCCACAAGAAAAACACAAAACATGTAAAACAATGACACCTAGATAGTATATTTGGCAGCATTTTAATATTTCTTTGGTGTTAGCAATGTCTCATATCTATAGCACATGCACATACACACACACACACGGGCCCTTATGAAGGATCAGGTAAAGTGATGTTTTGGCCTTTGATTCTGTGAACATGTCAGACAAGACTCCCTCAGCCGTGTGACTCAGGCTGACCTTGAGATTTGAAGCCTCTTTGGGCACAGGGTCGACGGGAAGAGATGGAAAGGGTTAAAGACTGCAAGAAGGAAGGACGGATGGCATTTTTACACTGAGACAGTTTCTTAGGTGTCTGGGGCTACAGAAAACATTGAAGAGTCAACCCATGCAGCTGGAGAGGAGGCTCGGCTGCTGAGAGCACAGGCTGCTGTTCCAGAGATTTGGGCTCCATGGCAGCTCAGAACTGTCTGGAACTCCTGTCTCAGGAGATCTGACATCCTCTTATAAGCACTAGGCATAGTTGGGATGCCCAGACACACATGCAGGCAAAAATCCATATACATAAAAAATATTTTTAAAGGATCAACACCATTTCTCCTCTTGGATTGTAAAGCTTTGCATTACAGAACTCTAGCCTAGTGCTCGACAGTGTGTGCCAGTCACCCAGTCACAGAGGTATCTTGGGATCTCCTCCAAATCTGAATAAAATCGTGGCAAGTAAGAAAAGTTCACAACCAAATAGTCTCAAGACTCAGCAGCAGAGGGCGCCACGTTCTCTGCAGCCACCTTTATCTGGATTCATCATATTGACCAAAACCAATCCAGTCCAGAGACAGGAGTAGGCTCCTTCTGTCAGGACCGCCTTAGAACTGGGCTCCTAGATGTGAAGAAGGCAGAAAAAGAAGCCGGCTGTGCCAAGAGGCCTGGCTGTGTTGAGCTCTGGGGAGCCTCAGGACTGACTCCCAGGCGTTGGCACAGGCTCAAAGACAAACTCTTGGCCATCCCTACCAGACCTAAGGTTCTTGACAGCTTGAAGTAGAGGAAAGGGAGCGTCTGGTCTGGACCTCGTAGTCACAGTGTGGCGACAGACCTTGCTGCTCCGCAGTCGGCCTCACTCGTAGGCTGGAGGTTAAGCGTGGATAACTCTTAGTAAAGACAGTCCCATGTGGTCTTGAACAGAGCCAAGGTTAATAACATGTATGTGGGACTGGTAACACTCTCATGGGTGAAGTGTTACTGTGTGAACATGCATCCCGATTTGGGACCCTGCGCACCCATGTAAAAACCCAGGTGTGACAGTGTGCTTGTATCTCCCCGTGGGGGGGGGGGGGTGCTGAAGAGAGGAGGAGCCTAGGGTTTGCTGACAAGTCAATCTAACCAAATCCACCAGCCCCAGATTCAGGGAGAACCCTGGGCTGAAAGAGGCAGCATGGCACACACCTCCACACAGGTGCACACACACACTCTCCAACTTCGTACACACGCATAGACAAGGAAAGCTTTATGCATGTGTCCAGGGTGCTCTTCTGATGGGGGCCGGAGACATCCTCACCCACTTTCTTCTTCTGCCCTAGTAACTAGGATGCACAACCACAGTTTTCTTTCTCTTCTCTCAAGGACCGACACCCATCACTCAGGGTGTGGCCTAGCGATCTCTTAGAATCCTAGCAACACAGACTGACTGAACCATAAAGCCGAGAAAGGCAGGGGCCAGCAAATATTACAGGAATTGAGCCTCAAGGTAGAGCCTTGCATTTGATCATAATTATTCAGCGGAAATGTATGTGAATACATGCACCATCTAGACACAATCAATTTTGTATATTAAAATAATTGCTTATCAAACAAATCAATTTAATGATGTTCACACTCTGATGCCATTAGTCACACTAAATGACAAAATTTATATGTTTGAGCTACAGTATTTTTCAGGTAAAAGTTACCTTAGCTGATTTACACAGAACAGAAACTAAAGGCACCCAACTTTCTTAAGGCTGACCTAGGTCTGACAGCTTCCCAACCCCTCTGTTCTCAGGGTCGATTCTTTACTGAACTGAACCTTCAGAGAGCCTGCTGGTGCAAGCCTATAGGCTTCAGGGTTTCCTTAGTGTGTGTGTAGGGGTGCATGCAGGTGCATGGGGGTGCGAGAGTGTTGCGTGCAGGTGCGTGGGGGTGCAAGAGTGTGCATGCAGGTGCAAGGGATGTAGGAGTGTGTACATGCGGGTGCGTGGGATGTGGGAGTGTGCATGCAGGTGTGTGTGGGAGTGCGTGCATGCAATTGTGTGGGGCTGCAGGAGTATGCATGCAGATATGGGGGAGTGTTGCATTCAGGTGTGGGTGTGTGCATGCAGGTGGGAGATGCAAGAGTGTGTGCATACTGGTGTGTGAGAAGTGTGTGATTGCAGGTGTGTGGGAGTGTGAGTGTGTGCAGGCAGATGGGGGTTGCATGGTGTGGGAGTGTGTGCATGCAGGTGTGTGTGGGGGGGAATATGTGCATGCAGATGGGGAGTGTGGGGAGTGTGTGCATGCAGGTGTGTGTGGAGGTGTGGGAGTGTGTGCATGCAAGTGTGTGTGGGAGAGTGTGCACGCAGGTGTGGGGGTGTGTGGGAATGTGCATGCAGATGGGGGTGTGCAGGAGTGTGCGGGAGTGTGCGCATGCAGGTGTGCAGGGAGTGTGCGTGCAGGTGTGGGGGTGCAAGTGTGTGTGCATGCAGTTGTGGGGGGTGCAGGAGTGTGTTCATGCAGAGGTTAGAGGAGGCCCTCAGGTGGTGTCTTCAACAACTCTTGAACTTATTCCCTTGAGACAGAGTCCCTTGTGGGACCTGAAGACTACCTTTTGGATTGGCTGGCTTGTGGACTCCCAAGAATCCACCTAGTTCTGTGTCCCCCACATTCCTAAGGCAGGTCTCAGTCTCAGCATGTTCATCTGTAATGCGAAGGAGCCAAAAGAGTTGTCAGTGAGGTCCCTTGAGGCATGAATTTTGCATTGACAATCCATTGTGGAACAGGCTAAAATAAAGGTTCTTTTGTCATTCTCTTGGGGCTGTTGCTCTCGCTGGGAATCTCGGAGACAGAAGCAAGCATCACATGAAGCGAGCGACAGCAAGGTCTAACTGAATAATGGCCATGTTTGGAGGTCCCTGCTTCGTTAAAGAGTAAGAAAATGGTCTTTCAGGATATTTTGTTTTGAGAAACAAGCGTGTCGATCGTTGTGGATGGGAGGATAGAAAAGTGCAAGACGGGATGCATTTTCAAATCTGTAAATACTCCGGAGGACTTTTGCTTAGCTCTCTCACTGTGCCAAGTCCTTGGTCGGGCGGAGTCTGCAGGGTAGAGCTGCCAGGTGTGACTCTTGGGGTCAAAACAGTTTGCCTGCTAAGCCGGCACCAGGGCGGCGGAGCCTTCTCGGGGAGGGCCAGGGCCGGGGCCAGGCTGCAGGAGGTCACCTGCGGAGCCGGCGCCAAGCTGCAGCACCCGGCGTGCCGCGCCTGCTCCCACGCGGACGGAGATCAGGTGATGTCGCAGCCCAGGTGGCTCCGGGGAGGTGGGGCGGGAGAGTGAAGCGGCCAGCTCACTTAGCTTTCGTACTCGGTGATGATGATCTAGATCCCGCTAGGGAGGTGGCGCCGCGTGGATATATCGCGTGCCGGGGACCGGTGTGCGAGCGGTGGCCCAGCCCTTTGGATCTCTCTGGCTGTGCCTGGGACTCGGCGCTGGGTGGAGCAGCCCCTGGCGGTGCCAATGCGGAGGGCGTGCTCAGTAGCCGCCGCCTCCCTTGGCTCCACTTGCAGGATACCACCCGGTGAGGGCCGCGAACTCGCGAGTAGAGCGAGGAGGGCGGGCTTCAGGAGGAGGAGCCGGGGGCACGGCCTCAGGACGCCCGCCCTCCGGGAGTGGCCACTAACTTGACCCAGCTGGCGTTCACGAGACCGCGGAGTCGCTGCCCCTGCAGCCCCGCCACGCTGCGCCCTTTCAGGCTGCAGCTCCCACCCTGACGCCACGCTGCGCCCTTTCAGGCTGTAGCTCCCACCCTGACGCCAGCGCCTTCCCCGGAGCAGCTCCTGACCCGGCAGCCCGGGCTGCGGCCAGGGGCATGAGGCTCGCCGAGCACCCACGCCGAGGCCGTGCAGACCCGCGATGGCTGCACAGCTACGCCGCCCCTGTGTAGGGTAAGTGAACATCTGGGAGGTGGGTGTCCTGCTCTGTTGCCGTGACCTTTTCCCATTCCAAGCCAGGAAAGCTGGAGTTGAGGGAGTTAATTGTATGGAACATTTCACAGCTGTCCCGGATACATCCTCACAACCCAGGTCCTTAATTGAGCCGCTAGCTCCGCCCTCGCGATCTTGTTCCCAGTCCTCAAATTCAAGTATTTCATTGTGGGGTGCAGATTCCCTTCCCACCTGAAAAGTGAATGAAGGGTTTCAGGTAAAGGCCGTTACAGGCGCACGCCAACCTGTCAGGCTTGTGCTGAGTGGCACATGACGAGCGAAGTATTGATGCCTTGTACTCTTGGAAGCCGTGGGAGGCTGAATCTTGAGGGGAAATCATGCAAACGAGAAAGAAGTGAAAGAGTAAACCGTTGGGATCCTCAGCCCCAGAGAAGGCTCTGAGAAGCAGCGAGTTTCTGTCTCCGGTCTGACCCTCCCCGTCCTTTATTGGCGGTAATACCACATTGTAAACTAGTGACTAGCCACATAAACTGCTACATCTAAATATCAAATGGAGATTTTGGGGTACAATTTCAGGGAATTAAAGAGTCTACTTCTACTGTGGCAACATTAGCAGGTAGATAATCTGGTTTTCCTTCGAATGAGGTTGTTGATGGTTCCTGAGATAGCTCTCGTGCCCGTATAGATGGGGACTAACGTTATTTAAGCAGAATGGTTCTGGACAAAGTGTAACTTCAGATTTTACCCTTTTCTTCTTTCTAATAACTTTCTAGTACTTTCGTCTAGTGGTCTGCCTGCCCCGTCAATTTCAATAGACTGTTCACACCTCACTTTTGGCATAAGCCAGGTTTTGATTGGCCACTTCCATGTCAGAAAACTCCCTGTGTTTGGAGGTAACTTCCTGTTTGCGTCAGCAAGGCCATGCTGACAAGGGCTTCTAGGGACCTGTGTCTCCTCAGTCCTGTCCTAGCCAAGAACCTCCCGGCTTCTGAAATTACATGCAAGAATTCTTCTTTTTGCAAAGGAAATCTAAAACTTCCCTTTGAAGTCCATCCCACTCACCCCCCCCCCCCCAAAAAAGAAAATACAGACAGAAAGGAGAAAAGAGAAAGGAAAGGCTTGAAGCGACAGTTGCGTCTGTTTGGCTGGCTGCTGTGAGGAGGGAAACGTTAACTCACGCGGTACATATAGGTGCTCAGAAGCCATGGCAGGGGTGTCTTTAATGAATAAACCAAAACTGATTAAACAGCGGTTTTATTGTGAACAGTCAGAATACTACTTTCTACCATAAAGTAAAAACTCCGACTTGACCAAAAAACCACAGATGTCCTTTATTTGATGTTAGGTAGACTTTATTAATCTTTAAATTGTGCAGCTTCTTGCTTCGTAAGTGGACTGCTTTCTCTTTTGGTTTCTATCTCTTTAAACCTCTAATTTCCACTTTAACATTTCAACTTTGATTCTGATAGTCATTGTGTAATTCTCCACATTTGAGAACGCCCAGCACGGATCCTTTTGTGCTGAAGGTTGCACAGTTAGGAGCCCAAGGCATGGTGGAAAAGCTGCACTGTGAGGAGCCTGGGCCACGCCAGAAATGGCTCTGGAGGTTTGAACTTTGAAGCCTGGTACGTACTCTTTCACAGATGGTAAAATGAGGCTAATGCCATCCACTTTCAGGCCGATTGCTGAGCTTCAAAAACTGAGAAAGTCAGAACAGTGGCTGCCAATCTAGTTGGTCCCTATAGAAAGTAGTGAGTCGGGGGAGTTCGGCGCTTAAATTGTTCTAGTCTGTCGGTGTTTTCTCTAAGGATTTCAGGAAAGGAAAGTTTAATCAAGTGCCTTGCAGGGAAATAGCCTCTGGGTTTGACACGGAGGGAACCAGTCAGCTTCCGACTGGTAGAAATACAGACCTCGGCCCCACCCCAGCCTTGCCTGCTCATGCCTTTAATTTCACTGGAGATTTATGTCAAACTAGTTTATAGGGCTTGGGAATTCTAATTCATTTTCTCCCGTATTTAGTATTAGACGCTAACATTGGGACCAAGTTGTGCGAGTGGTTTCTTGAGACCTTCCCACAGGTTTTCGGGAGATTCCCAGACATTCATGTGTTCACGACTCCAGGTTCTCTTGGTTGTTAGCGTCTGAGTGATCGGAACGGGAAGGCATGGGCCGTTCACCGCTTCGGCTTGTCCTGTAGCTCCACCCCATCCTTGCCAGCTTGATGCTCAGAAGGCAGAGGACAGCCGCTTTCCTTCTCTAATTAATTAAAGCACCATCTGCCTTGGGATTCTAGGATTCTGCTAACTAGGGCCCATGTTCCATAGCAAACGCACAATGAACAATATGCACCAGATTGGAGGCATCAGAATGTTGGTAAGTTCCGAGTTTTGGCAATAGTAAATAACTCCAGATAGCTAGGGTATGGAAAACACTATATTTTAAGAATTCATTTCTTAAAATGAAGAGTAGAGAAATCACACATTTGTCACAAGGGGCTGAAGGTAAACAGAGCCAAGAATCTAGATGGCAGAGACACAGGGATGCCACGGAGTCCTGTGGAGTAGAGGTGTGTCTTCTGTGGGGGCATCATCAGAACATTGTAAACATTAACCCGAGTCCACTTCTCCAACTCTGCAGAAGCCTTTGTATGAACAAAGCCAATAGCATCAAATCCACCGCTTATACCCAGCATCTAACACACTGAAGACACACAGGTTTCTGGAGAGCAGACATGCTTTAGAAACATCCTTCCTCACGTGCTTTGGGGAAGCATTCTGTGTCAAAGAAAAGAAAGGGAAAGGAAAAAAAGTTTCCCGTGAGGAATGTTCTCACCAGGAGAGAGCACTTACAAGCTCAACAGTCTAGACACCTGGACATGAGAATTTTAGAGGCTCGGGGGAATTCTGGGAAGTCTGTAGAGAGGAGATAGGGCTTCCCCATCCTTGAAGACAGTCTTTGGTGTAAGTAGGGAAGTGGGGAGAGGGTGCAGGGTGCAGATAAGGAGTGGGGGGGAGTGTTTCCAGTTAAGGAAGGGGCAGAAGCCAGAGATGGACATGAATGCTGAAAACAGCCCAGCACTGAGTAGGAGGAGGTGCCATTGTGTGAGTGCAAAGTCCGGAGCTTTTAAATGTGGTTCTTTGAGCCCACCCTCCCCCGGACCACTGTCCCATCCGCCACAGGCAGCAGATGTGATAAGTCCTTAGCAAAGACGTACAGAGTACAGCATCATGAAAGAATCCGTAAGCTTGAAATAGCCAACTTTTCCGAGTTCTTGTCTCTGTCCTAGAGTCCAAGTGCACTTGAACTCCGAGTTCTCTTGCGTCTCCGCGTAACGTGCTGCTTCTCAAGGCTCCGAATTAGATACACTGCTGCCTGGAGGTTAATTTAGTGCTCAGCACTTAATTCCCTCCTGCTGTTTGCACTCCCTCCTCGTTCTGATGGAGCTGAATTGGTTTCACTGTGTAACATAATGCCTGAATTGAATGCAGAGGGAAGGAAAGAAACTTTCGCTGTCCTGTGTCAGGGGCGAGTGCTCGAGAGTCCAGCTGCTAAAAGGCTTAATCACGTGAACTTAATCATGTGAACATGTAACACGCAACACCACGTGCCTTGAGAATTGGGCCTGAGGTTCTAGATCATTCTTTCTTCACTAATTGGCGAGAAGCTACATCTCACTTTGCTCCAGGACGTATTTATAGTACTGGAGGAACTAAGACAGGCTCAGAGTTCAGCATCTGCCCTCATCAGGGAGCGGCCAGGGAAAGCCTGCGAGGGCCACGGGAGACCATTGGCTTAGACGACACGACACGCGAGAGAGGCTTTCACGGCCAAAGAAAGGCGCACGTCACAGTTCTAACTTCTGGCTCCCTAATGACGGCTGCCAACCTTAATTTATACGTCTTTTCATAACTACAGTCCGAAGACATAACTCACTTAAAATAATCTGATATTGCTAGGTTTAGGAGACACTCCAGAGGAAAAGGGAAGGAGAGCCACACAAAGCAGCTCGTCCCAGGCGGTTGAGGATCCCCACCTGGTTTTTTACCATGTCCGTGGTGGAGCCTTGTTTGTTGGCACGTAAAACCAAAGCACCTGGTTTCCAAGGACCTGGCTTGCAGAATCTCAAACATCATCCTTGCCCTTAGCCATGCTAATTTCTCGACCTAGCATTGAGAACCCGGCCCCAGGCATGAACGCATAGGAGCTGTCTGACTGAGACAGCTCTTGGTGGGCAGCCACACGCTGTACACGTCCCTTGTTGGTGACCTTCAGATACGTCAGGATTGTATTTATGCAAGTTCCAGCTTTTGCTTTTTTTGACGCAGAGGAACATTAAGTGGAGTCTGTTTGACCATGTCGTTGAATCCTCCTGTAAATGTATATTCCAAGTGAGTGATTCTCAATGTTCCCAGAACAAAGACCCCCAATTTTTAGACTCAGTTTTCATGGATCCTTACAAAAAAAAAAAAATCACGGAATTGTTGGATAAATTATTAGAGGACAAATAATGACAAATATGCTGTCACAAACTCAGTGACATATTATAAAAAAAATAACTTAGGTATTTTGCATGCCTCTGCGGGGAGTGTAGTGTTTGTGCACACGCGTGTGTAAATGTGCCAGAGAAAGACACTGGTTCTCTTCTCCAGTCACTTCCCGTCTTGGTTTTGAGACATGTTCTCACTGAGTCTGGAGCTCACAGGTTCAACTAGACTGGCCAGCAAGCCCTAGCACTTGTCTCTGCAGCCCCAGTGCCAGGGTTCTGGATGCATCTTCATGTCTCCTCTCTCCTCTGTTAAGGACATGGTACTGGGGATTGAACTCGGGTCCTTATGGTTGCATGGCAAGCGCTTTACTGAGCCATCTCCATCGTTCCTTCCAGTAGGTTTTTAAATGAATTAGCATTTTGATTAAGTATATTTACATTGAAATTGATAGCACATAAATATACATACATGTTTAAGATGTGTGTGCGCGCGCATGTGCGTGCATGCATGTGTGTGTGTAGGCTTGCATTAATTCAAGGCAAAGCCCATTTAAAAGCCACAAGGTGAAGCAGATAGCTTCACAGAACCCTGTGAGAGGTTTAGAATGTGACGTAAAATGAGCCAACCGTAAACCCAATCTAGAGTTTAAGGCGAGCTTTTAGCTGTTCTCTGCCTGTTCGTCTGACAGATTTGAGTTGTGGTTTTGCTTGGTTGGGTTTTTTTGGTTTTTATTTTTTTAATTTTTTATTTTTTGAGGCAGGGTTTCTTGGTGCAACTGTCCTCACTGTTCTGGAACTTGCTTTGTAGACCAGGCTGGCCTTGGATTAGAGATTCAACTACCTCTGCCACCCGGGTACTGGGGTTAAAGGCATGCGCCACCACCACCTCCAGCTAAGTTGTTTTCTTAATTATTTTTTAGATAATTTTTCCTTGTGTGTAGTCTGTGACAGCTTCAAACTCTGGGTTCTACTTTGTCTCCTGAGCTGTATAATTTCAGGCACCTGTCACTATGCTCAGTTTTATTAGGTCATTTTAAACTGCACTGCTTGCTTTGGTTTATTGATTTATGCCTTTTTCTGTATCATTTATGTCCGTCTTACCTGGGATTAATTTTTCCTTTTTAGTTTAAGGTGAAATCGGGTAACCAATTTAAGCTTTGTTTTTGCTACAAGGATTCAAGTCTATATAATTTATTTTACATTGAAAGATTCATTTCAGGATTTTAATATGTTGTAGCGTTTATTGAGCTGGAAATAGATTTAATTCCTTTTCAATCTCCTCTCCACCCCCATGGGTGACTTAACAATGAGTCGTTTCCAAATATGTGGGACTTTTCCCACAATTTTATTTAACAACTTTATTATTTAAAAAAATGTAATACCAGGGCAACTGGGATATATATTCTATAGAATTTCAAGCCTCTACTTCTGTTTGGCTCTCCTCTACTCAGTCTGCCCTGGTGAATGTCCCATAAGCACGTGAGGGAATGCCCTCATTTCTGAGTCTCTGTTCAGTGGGCCATGCTTAAAACGTAGATTCATTTTGTCTCTGCATAATCCGTTCAGGCTAAGCAATATAAATCTCCCAGCTGTGTTGTGGCTTATTTCTCCTTTTAGTTCTGCCAAGTTATGGCTCTTCATGTATTTTCAAACTATCAGTCGCATACATATTTATATTTAAACTGCGCCTCTTACAGACAGAATGTAGTTCGTATTTCTAAAAGATGTTTCGGGATGAGTCCTGGTTCACAGCGTAATTGAGCGGGAGGTGCAGAGTCCTCAGACAGCCTGACTGCAATCCCTCAGCTTCCCAGACTGCCGGCACCCCATGGAATGACTCCCGTGTTTCACAAGATGCAACTGTTTTGCTACGCCATGACCACCTAAGGTCCACACTTTATATTAGGGGTCCTTCTTGGTTTTATATAATTCATGGGTTTTGATGTGTTTAATACCCAGCATTATAGCAATATAAAATACTTTCACTGCCTCCAGAATCGTCTGTTCACCTGTCTCTTCTATCAACCTCCATTCATCATCCTGTACCCCTGTCTTTCACTGTCTCCATAGCTTTGCCTTCCCTAATATGTCAGAGTCGGAGTGACATAGCATGCAGTCCTTTCAGATGGGCTGAATACCTCACTTCTGTCTAGTGCTGAACACTGTCCCGTTATCTAGATGTACCACAGTATCCACTCAGCAACTGAGTAGTTCCTAAGTCTTAGCATTTGCGAAAAAGACGCTGGAGTGTAGACTTCTGTGTGGGCCTTCATTTTCACTTGGGTGGCTGCCGAGCAGTGATGTTGTTGGATTGTGGAGAAGAGTGTGTTCACTGGGTAAGAAGATGCTAATCTGTCTCCAGTATGACTACATCACCCGTGTTCTCACCTCCAACACGCAGAACCCCGCTCCACACTCAGCTCCGTCTGGGGCTTTGGACTGTCCACTACTCTATTGGGTTATGCTGTATCTGAGCGCTGGTCTAACCTGTAATTCCCTAATGCCATATGATGATTTTCTAAACTTGGAAGTCACCTTCCGAGTCTTCCACAGTGAGGGGAAAGTCTGCACGTTTTGATCAAATCCTTCAGTTTTGTTATTGAGTTTTTGGAGTTCTTTGTACATTTGGATTTTAGTTTTGTTTTTTTTTTTTAAACTTTTTATTTATATTTTAGGTATGAGTTCCCTGTATGTACCAGCAGAGGGCACCAGATCCTATTACAGATGGTTGTGAGCCACCGTGTGGGTGCTGGGAATTGAACTCAGGACCTTTGGAAGAGCAGCCAGTGCTCTTAACTGCTGAGCCATCTCTCTAGGCCATGGATTATAGCTCTTATCTAAGCCATTACAGTGTTTTCTCCATGCCACTGCCTGATCTCATTTTATTTGAGTGTCTCATAAGGAGTGGAGCTTTTAATTCTTGTGAGAACAAGCAGTCTTTTACTGAGCACACCTTTGGTGTTGGACCTAAAAAAGTCACCACCAAACCTGAAGTCATATATAGGCTTTTTTTGTCAGTGGTGGTTTGTTTGGTGTTTGTGTGTGTGTGTGCTGTGCTATAGACGTTTTAAGTCCACAAACTATTGTGAGTTCATCTTATTTTCTTTGCGAGTGTACACTCCTCAGACCACTTGCTGAAGACTGCGCCCTCCGCTTCTCTGCCTGGACCCAAAATCAGTTGGTGATATTTGCTTAATTTTTATTTCATTTGGCTACTATTTTTTATCTATCTACCTATTTTTTTTTTTTATTTATTTGGAGAGCACAAATTTCTCATTTGTGAGTGGTTGTCAGTTGGAAATAGCTTCGGGGTTAGGGACGGGGGCTTGTGTCCACTTCTCTCAGTGCTGGGATCCTGTCTGACACAGATCTGGGCAGGTCCTGTGTCTGCTGCTATAGTCTCCGTGAGTTCATCCGTGCGTCAGTCAGTCACGCTGTGTTCACAAGGCCTTGTTTCCTTGGATCTTATTTTTTGACTAACTTAATAATTTGTTTGTAATTAGGGATTTTAGTCTATTTTCTTCTGAGTGGTTTTTACACGGAAGGTGGGCATTGTGTCTTCTCTTTGTGTTTTGACTGTCCTTTTGAATTTGTGCTTCTGGAGGCTGAACTGCTCATATGTTAGTCAAGGCTACCCCAGAGGCCCAGGCCCGGCCACGTTCATTTGTAGTGGGTTTTTGTTTGTTTGGTTGGTTTGGTTTTTCAAGACAGGGTTTCTCTGTGGTTTTGGAGCCTGTCCTGGAACTAGCTCTTGTAGACCAGGCTGGCCTCGAACTCACAGAGATCCGCCTTTTTTTCCATCTTTTTCTTCTGCGCTTCCCCTTTCCGGTCTTCTGAGTTTAAGGCATGCAGTTCTTCACAGCTTGGATACTGAATGATACTGAATTATCTTCTTTGTGGCTGCTTTGTTTCGATTTTTAAATATTTCCCTCTCATTTTCAATGGCTCGCTTATTTCAGATAATATGCCTCTTTCTTCTTGCATTTGTATTTTCTCTTAATTGTACAATGTCAGTTTTGCCAATGAGATTGATTGATTTTCATGATCATATTTTTCCTTCCTGTCCTTGGGTATGTTTGTTTGAAAGTCTGAGTAAGTTCTATTAAATTCTGTTAGCTATTGAACACCGGGTAAATGGGGATCTAGCAGTACACTGGCTAGTTTTACGTCAACTTGACACAAGCTAAAGACATCTTCGAGGAAGGAACCTTAGCCGAGAAAATGCCTCCATAAGATCTGGTTGTAGGTAATTCCATAGGGCATTTTCTTAATTAGTGATTCACGGAGGAGGGCCCAGTCATTGTGGGTGGAACCATCCCAGGGCTGGTGGTCCTGGGTGCTGTAACAAAGCAGACTGAGCAAGCCATGAGGAGCAGACCAGTAAGCAGCACCTCTCCATGGCCTCTGCATCAGCGCCCGCCTCCAGGTTCCTGCCCGGCATGAACCCCTGTCCTGACTTCAATGAATGGTGGACTACAATGTGGAAGTGTGAGCTAAATGAACCCTTTCCTTCCCAGGTTGTTTTTGATCATGGCGTTTCATCACAGCAATAGAAACCCTAACTAGGACAAGTAACCATCTCTTTTCTTGACTGTAGGTCATTTTCTCGTTTCTCTATGTGACTTGTAGTCTTTTTTTTTTTTTTTTTTTACTGGATGTTGTGTATTGTTAACATTTTGAATAGAGTCTGGATTGTGTCATCTTTGTTTAAATGACGATTTTACACTTAAAGTGAGACTACTTCTGTTTAGCCCATGCGCATGCCGGGCTGACTCTTTCAGAACTGAAGTCTTCCTGGAATATGACTTTCTCATCTATGTGTTGTCTGTGGCTGTTTCTGTGCCATGAGTATCTTAGCGGGTACTTGCGTCATATGGTGTGTGTGTGTTTGTCTGTTCAGACTGCTTCAACCAAATACCATAGACTGTTTACAAACAACAGGAACACACTCTGACGGTCTTGTGCTAGAAAGTCCAGCTCCGCCCAGACACCAGCAGATTCAGAGTCAGCCCTGGAATCAAAGGTGCCACATCCTCTCATGGCAGTGAAGGGCGGGAGTTTGGGATTTCTTTACAAGGTCGGTATTACTGTGATCCTATTTCCCAGAGTTCCCAGTTTAACACTGCCATGTGAGGGTCGAAATGTCAATACGGCATTGGGGGAGCAGTCACAAGCACTGTCTACAGTGATGCCTGAGACGTCTAAGCCACATACTGTCTAGTTCTTTAAGACCTTTGCCCGAGCCTTGTTCTTGTTATTTCTTCTTTTGAAAACTGTATACATACATATACATATATGTATATGTATGTATATATACAGTTATCTCTATATATTCTTGTTATTTTTTCTTTTGAGAAATATATATATATACTTTTTTCTATGCTCTCCTATTATGTCAATCCAATGTACAGCTGGCAGATTCTCCCCTACCCAATGACCTTCCTCTTCCCTTGACTGTTTCCTCAGCTGTGCACAAGTTCCTTAGCTTTATGAGGTCTGCTTGTCAACTGTTGGGCTCAATTCCTGGGCCAACAGAGCTCTACTCGTAAAATCCTTTCCTACACTTACATCTTGCATGGGATATGTTGTCCTCTAACAGCGTTAGCATTTTGGGGTTCAAACTGAGGTATGTGATTCACGTGAAGCTAATTTTTATGCAAGTGACAGATACTGGTCTGATGTCATTCTCCTGTATGTGAACGTCCAGTTTTCCAAGCAGCATTTGTTGATGCTGCTGCCTTCTCTTCACTGTGTTTCTGGCCTCAATATCAGGTGGCTGTAGGTTTATGTACCCATGTTTGGGTCTTCTCTTTTGTACGTTGGTCTCTATATATATGTTTTTGTGCTAGTACCACACTGTTTTCCTTACTATAGCTCTATATCTTGGAATCTGGAATGATAAATCTCTCTACTACTGTTAGGTTTTGTCAGAATTGCTTTGGCTGTCTTGGGTCTCCTCTGACTGTGTATGAATTTTTATTTCTGTATGCTGTTTATTTCTGTAAAGACTGATATATGTATTTTGACTGGGATTGCATTGAATCTATATCACTTTGGGCAGGATGGTCATTTTCACAATATTAATTCTAACAACCCACGAATATGAGAGGTCTTTGTATTTCTTAATGTCTTCAGAGATTTGAAGTTTTCATTGTAGAGATCCTTTACCTCCTCGGTTAGGTTTATTCCTAGATATTTTATTGTCTGAGGCTACTGTAAGTGGTAGTGTTGCCACAATCTCTTTCTCAAGAGTATTTGTTGGAGATGTAAATAAAGATGCTACAGGGTTTTGTAAGGTTGATGTTGTATCCACTACTTTGCTGAAATTGTTCTTTCTAGTTCTCCAGAAGACTATATGTGGCCTCTTATGCATAATAGATCATTTACAAATAGGGATAATTTGACCCCTTTTCCTGTTTGTATCCCTTGCTGTACTGTCCCAGTTAGTGCTTTAAGCACTAGACTGAGGAGGAACGGACAGCCATGTCTTCTTGATTTTAATGGGATTGAGTATTCCTCTACTTAGGATAATGTCGGTTGGGTTTGTCATATGTATCACAATAAAGTGCTGAGGTTTATTATATTTATTGACTTATATACATACAGTCATTCCTGCATCTCTGGGATAAGGTCAACTTGCTTCTGCATGGTGGATTAACTTTTTGACATGTGTCTGTATTCTATTCACAATTATTTTATTGAGATGTTTTTTAAATTTGTGCCCATCAGAGACATTGACCTACAAGGTTTTTGTGTGTGTGTGTGTGTGTTCCTGTTTTGTTACCTGTATTTGAGTAATACTGGCTTCATAGATGGCATCTCGGAGTGTTCCTTATGTATTGGCTGAAGATATTTGAAAGTCAAAGTTGAATAGATATATGCTTTTAATTCATTTGGGCTGGACTTTTTTGGTCAGAGGTTTATTATTATTGTTTCAGTCAATTCATTTGTTATGTTCAGGTCATTGACCTCTCTTGGTATAACTTTGGTGTTTCTATGTACCTAGAATTCATGTTTCTTTTAGATTTTCCAACTTGATGGAGAGCTGGTTTTCTGAGTATTCCCTTATAATATTCTGAATGTTTTTAGTGTCTGCTGTAAATGTCTCACCATTCATTTCCATTAATTTGGAGCCTCTCTCTTTCTTTTGGTTAGTTGGGCCAAGAATATGTCAATCTTGTTTATTGTTTCAAAGAACTAGCCCTTTAGACTCATTGATCCTTTATATTAATTTATTTCATTAATTTCTACTTTGGTCTTTATTTCTTGCTGTCTACTGGGTTTGGGCTTGTCTTCTGTCTCTCTAAATTCTTGAGTTGCGTCATTGTCATTTATGCTCCTGGTTTTGTTTTGAATACAGGCATATGGAGCTATAAGGGGTACTTGAAGAACTTTTTAAAAAATGCCTCAAAGGTATTATTGTGTTTTCATTTTCATTTAGTTCCATAAACTTTTAAAAAATTATTTTGACTTCCATTTTGGCCAGTTCATTGTCCACTAATGAGTCGTTTAATCTCCACAAGTTTTACACTTAAAAATAATTGCAAACAATTTTTTAATTAAGTTTTATTGCATCATGGCTGAAAAGGGCACTTGGAAATTTTTTTTCTGAATTTAAGATTGTTTTTTTTGCAACCTAGGATGTGTTGTGTTTTAGAGATGCTTCCATAGCTGCTGAATAGAATGTATGTTCTTTGGTGTTTGGGTGGAATATTCTGCTATTAAGCCCATTTGATGTAAAATGTCTGAGGTTTCCCCTATTCTTTTCCCAGATGAGTTATCTACTGGATAATATGAGTTATCTATTTATCTATCTATAAAGCGCATTATCGAAATTACCTACCAGTACTGGGCAGGTATTAACCTATCTTTAATTTCAGCACTATGCTTTCTTGTGAAATCGGGTGCCCCAGAGTTGCTCCATGTATGTTTAGTATGGTAATATTATCTTGGCCAATTGTTACCTTGATCAGGAATGAAGTGCCCTCTTTTTCCTCCTGTGTAGCTTTAGTTTGAAGTTGAATTTTGTCAGATATGTGGATGGCAACTGCTGCTTCCTTTGGTCCCATTTGCTTGGAGCACTCTCTCCATCCTTTCAATTTAAAGTGGTGCCTACAGCCAAGTCTCTGCCGATAACAGGAAGATATTGTTTTAGTCCACTCACCTAGCCTATGTCTTTTGATTGGAAAATTGAATCCATACATTTTTAAAGTTATTATTCAAGGGTGTGTATACTGTAGTAATTTTCTTGACTTTTTTGCTGTTTTAGTTGTGCTTTGTATTTCATTAATTATAGCTTAATTTTTTTAAGAGTCTCTTGGACATGCGTATTCCTCTCTTCAGTCTAAAGCACTGCTTCCAATATTCTAAAAGATCATTTTGGTAGACATGAAGTTTTTAGGCTGTTTATATCAGGAGCAATTTTTTTGCTCCTGTTTTTGTTAAATACTTTTCCTAGATACAGTGGTTAAGGCTGCCACCATGTCTTTTAGAACTTTAGAAAACATTCCTTCAAGCTCCTTTGGCTTACAAAGTTTCCACTGAGAAATCGGCTGTTACTTTGGTGAATTTGCCTTTATATGTGACATGTTTTTTTCTCTTGCAGCTTTCAACACTCCTTCTGTATGCATAATTAGAGTTTTAAGTGTGGTCGCTCATAAGTAGCTTCTTTTCTGGTCTTGCCTCTTTGGTGTTCTGTATGCTTCTTATATCTATAAGGGTATGTCTTTCCTTAGTTTGAGGAAGTCTATTTTTATATTCTCAAGATCTGGTCTATGCCACTGACTTGGGATTCTTCTTTCTCCATCTTTGCCTTTAATTAGAAGATGCGGTCTTATCTTGGCATCCTACAGTTCCTGCATGTTCTTTTCCTGTGTTTATTTTTTTAATATTCTTTGCTTGTGTGGTCTAATTCCTTCATCTTCAATATTCTATCTTCCACGTAAACCATTCCACGTGTATGACCTTCCTCTGCGTTTTTTTCTAACTGGGATACTGCATTTTCCAATTCTACCTTCATTTCAGTTTGACTCTCCTCAATATTTCTGTCTCTTTATCGAATTTGTTTTTCAAATTCTCGATTGCCTTTGTCATTTCATTCAGCCTTATTTTTGTGGGGTTTGGGGGGGCATCACACAACACATTTTTTCTCTTTATGTTCTAAGGTCACTGAGCTGTTTTTGTCTTCTTTAAGCTCCTTGAACTCTTTGATGAAGTCTGTGAGTTCTTTTAAGATCTGTGCCCTGCGCCTCAGCAAGGTGATTCTTACTGGAGAACATTTCTAAGTGACTGCTTTTTAGAGGAGATGGTTTTGTTCTTTTGTATTGTTTTCCGATGAGGTTTGTGGATGTGGCTATTTTTCTTGTTGGTTGCATGTTTGATGCGGAGACTGCACATGGGGAAGCACATTGGCTGTGTGTTCTGTCCCAGGTCTGGAGGTTGGAAGGGTATGGGAAGAGCCCCTCAGTCTGAGCTGGAGCACTGGATGTGGGACTGGGCTTTATCCACAGATTGAGATGAATGCAGGCAGTTTGTGGAGTCAGCAGGCTAGGCTAGAGCCTAGAGTGCGCTGGCCAGGCTAGACCTGGAAGGTAGCTTTAGGATGGGGAGATAGGATAAGGTCTAGATGATAGAGGTTGCTGAGCAGGTGCATCCTGATCCAAACCTAGAGCTTGGGAGAGTGCAGATGGGATTCCTCAGAATGGGCCAAAGCATTGAGTATGGGCCCAGAGGAGTGGTGGTGAGTGCAGGAGGCATAAAGATGAGAGAGCAGGCTTACCAGAGTGCAAGGTGCTTTGTCGCGGCTGGAAATGGAAGACAGGTAGAGGTTGGGGCCACCAGATAAACCTACTTCTGCCCCTTTGTTTATGACGGAGTGCTCTAATCATTTCCATGTTGATTTTGTCCAGCGACGATATCACTTCTCAGTCCAAAATAGATTCTGTGGTAAGTAATTGCATGCTCTGTGTTAGAGATCTTTAGCCAAGGTAGACCCAGTGTCAATGAGCTGAGCAGAGCCAACAAGACATTCAACACATTCTATACCCCCTTTGAAAAAGCTCTCTAAAATCTGGAACATGAAGCGTGACATACAAAACAAATTTAAACACAGAAGCCTGGAATTCCTTTTGTCCCCCTTTTTTTTTTAAATATCTTAATTGTTAAAGCTATTTTTATTGAACTATATATTCCCCTTCTCATCCTTACTTAGTGGTGGGGTTGTGAGTATATTTAAAGAAAAGCCACACATTTAAAGAAAATCGTAAAGGAGTAAGTACAAACTATTAAAAGTGAGTTGACATATAGTAGCTTTTACTTTCTAGGGACCAGAGGTCTCAAAAAGAACAACTTCCATTTTATGACATTTTAGTGTTCCTTTTAAAATCTAATCAGGTACAGTGGCCAGGAATTGCTGGCTTCATCTGTGCTCTCCAGTGGCTGCATGTCCTTAATGTAGCCACCTATAGAAACCCTAAAGTCCCATCTTAAGTCAGTTCATTCAGTGACAACACCAACTTAAGATGCAAAGGCATGCCAGAGTGTAGCCTGCTCACTGTTTAAACACCGACAGGAGTAGGATGAGGGTACTCTGGCATAAGAAACCTTTGTTTTAAAATAACTTCATAGGATGTATTTCATCCAGAAAGAAAAAAAAAACCCAGGTGGCTCCTAGGTGTCTGTGTTGCCCAGTGCACACACAGGTGTGAAAACCATTATCCTCTTCTCCCCCTTAAGCCATAAAACTCTGGCCAGGGGACAAAATCAGACCTGAACAGCAGCCTCAGATGGGTGAGCTCATGGGGCTGGCGGCAGGAGCACACTTCGCTTAATTCTTCCTAATAGTAAGGATCAGAGATCAGCGAACACTTCCTGCCAAGGACCTGTGGGTACCATCTGTCCTAACTGTCCAGTGCCACCATGGTTAGCAAGACCCAACCATACACCATAAATAAACAAAGGCGCCAAGTCCTGGTGAACTTTCTTTGTAGACAATGTTTTGTTTTGGTTTTGAACGTTTTGGAAGCAGCAGTGGCTGCCACAGCTTGCGCAGCTGTGGGTGTGTGGCCACGGGGGCATGAAGAAATGGCAGACACACACACAGAAACGCTGGGGAAAGGGCAGACACACACACAGAAACGCTGGGGAAAGGCGGGATACTTTCAGTGCACACTGCTAACATCCATACTCCAACCAGAGGAAGGCTTTGCTGTTTTCCTGAGCCTGGAGCACTGGGATCCTAGAGAGTAATGTTCATGACATGAACGCTCACTCATTCCTGCAGGGGGACATCTGCTGCCAAAGGGGGCACCGTCGAATCAGACGCTGGATAAAAGGACCCGGATTTCAAATGGTTATTCTGAAGGAATTGACTTTAAAACTGCCTAATTACACGCTGTGGGACACCCCCACCCATGGGGGCAGCAGAGGGAGGGTGGGAAGAAGAGATAAACAGAAAACACAAAGGAGGGTGACTTGGAAGGGATTTGATGGTCTGATGATATGACTAAGGAGTAAGAGGGTCGTAGGGAGACTATGCCCAGAGTACATTATATATGTGTGAAAGAATAAAAAAGAAAAGCAAAAAAAAAAAAAAAAAAAAAAAAGTGGGTGGAATTCAGTCCAAGAACGATCACTTGTCAGTGTAAAATTTTACTTCATTTACTTTTATATGATTTTCAAAATGTCTGGCGAGTGTCCTGTCGTTCCCACTGAGTGACTTCTCCAGCTTTGGCTCCTGGGGTTGGTTGCTGAGAACCCTGCTTTTCTCTCAAGGAACTAAGGACTTCCTGGTCACCACATCATGCGGAACCTTACGGTGACAACTTCCCTTCTCTCGGCAGGTGAACACAAGACCCGAGGAGTGCTGAAAGAGGCCGGTGTTTGTCACAGAGGCCCGGGAGGAAGCCTGGTCACCGCTGCGTCAACAACCCTGCCCTGTTTCCCAAAGATGCTGTTGACGTCGTCTTAACACCGCTCGCCTTCAGTCCGCCAAAGCTCTTCATCATGGGCTGCATGAAGTCAAAGGAAACGTTCCCCTTTCCGACCACTTTAGACATCCACAAGCTACATGAGAGCGAAATAGCTTTCATGCCGGATGACGGCTGTCAGACCCGGACCCCTTCTCCGGTTAGACCCCAAGTCCAAGAGGAAGAGAAGACACTCCCGGAGCCCAGCCCCGCGGTCCTCGAGTTCGCAGAGCGTCTGGCCAGTGAGATCGTGCAGGATGCATTGCAGCAGTGGGTGTGTGAGAACATCAAGTACTACAACATCCCCTACATCGAGAGCGAGGGCTCGGACACCGCCGTCGCCACCGGGTGATGGCGTTCCGCTAGGCTCTGGATGTGGTCGGTACTAGTTTAAATACACGAGAGAAGTTTCAAAACCCCACCTGGATGTACAGCCGTGTCTATGATATTAGTGTAGCGATGCTCACGATGACAGACGGTTTTAGGCAGTCCTATGTTAACATCAATGTATATCCGCTCCATCTTGAATTTGGGTCACAGAAAGGAGGGGCAGAGGTCTTGTGGCACCCAGCAACCAGCTGAGCTGTCTGCCCAAGCATGTTCTTCCTGAGGCAGTGATGGCATATCACCAAAGAAAACACTGAATAAAAAGTGCCCAAATTTCAAATGGTTATTTTAAGGGATTGACTTTAAAATGACTATTTCTGTTAATATATACCAAAAAAAAAAAAAAAAAAAGCCCAGACCAGGAAAAGGGGTTTCCTTAAAATGTCTTGACAAAGAACTGAACTCCAGCCATAGTGGCCCACAGCCTGTCTGCATGCCAGGTACTGCCCACTTCCTGACACCGTAACTTAAAATCAGAGAGCCAGCAGGAAAGGGGGCTGCCTCGGATGCTCTTCCTAGGAAGTTCATTTATAGGTGAGAAGGATAACTGACGTCCAGGGCCTCAGGGTCATCCCACTGCTTTGCCTGGATGATTTAAACTTTGCCCATTACAGCCATCTTTAAAGGATAATTTATAGGAGCCATGACATTAGTTTACGGGATTGAGTTAGGAAGCTCTCTGACACCTTTTATCCGATGTCTTAACGACAGAAGCCCAGTCTGCGAGGTGACAAGCGAAGCCCAGTGTCGCGGCTCAGCGTGGGTAAAGCCTCCTGCAATGCTGGTGCGGGTGCAGAGCCAGCACACAGGGGGTTACAATTCTCCTCCACTAGACAGCAGAACAGAACACTCCTCCCCAAGGGAGCACCTATGTGGGATTTAGCAGTCACAGGGTGCTCTTAGCCACAGATTATAGAAATGTTATAAATTAAGTATTTGTAGTATATACATTAGTATATACTGTTTATATAGTTCTTTAAATAAATAAAGCTCAATAGTAACAGAGGTCAAAGCCAGTGGAAGAACGGTGCCGACTGTCCAGGATTGTCACCAAGCTGTGCTAGACACCAGGTCTAACTAGAAAGAGAATAGGCCCACCCACACCAGCCCTTCAGCGATATGGTTTATCAGCATCCTTGGAACCCAAAACCACTGGAGAAAGGCTAATGAGATAAATAGGTGTGTGGCTTTGCCAATAACAAGAATCGTTGCCTCTAGTTTTCATAATGTGCTGAAATCCAAGCCAAATAGAGTGAATTCTCCAAGTTTTAGGAGCACAGAGGCCGTTATAATGAGCTGTTTTTCAGTTTGCTTTCAGATACCTGGCCATTAGGCTAATTTTACTAAGCCGTGGGAAGCGTAGCACCCCGCTACACCTGCAATCCAGTAGCTCACAGAACTAAAGCAACCCCTCCTGTTCCTGGCTCTGCACGGATTGTCCCTCCCAGAGTGGAGCCCTTTCCCGAAGTACAGTCTCTAGTTCGCCGAGCAGCGCAGCTTCCAGCGTCTGTGCTGATGGCTCCGGTCACCAGTTTCTCCTATGAGGTCACCTGTTGCAAGGTTTCTTGTTATTCAAAATATACAATTAAGTATATAAAATATGTATGCTGGTCATAAGAAGACATCATCTACACAGAGATAAGAGCAAGTGGGCTGGGGTTACACGTGAGTATTTCAACTTCTCGTTTCTTCCTTGTTGACCCCCACCCCCCAGGGTGGAGCAGAGATGTCTGCCAGGTCTGCATCTAGCTAGAGGTCTGCTCCTGGCTGCCACCCCCTTTCAGCAAGTATGAACGGTTTTACCATGAAGTAAGCACCGTGACCTCACCTAGCCAGGCTTTAATGATATAGTATCTTCTAAGAGACCTGTCTTTGGAATATATGAGAATTGCACATCCGCCCATGAACAAGGAACCACAAGGCTTACCTAGTAGGTGGATAAACCCTGTGTGACGGAGTTGAGCAAACTTTATACCACACTGGATAGTTGTCACGATAGAGTCTGCACTTAGCGAGACACTGTTGATGAGAAATCAGCCTTCTTTCATGCCTTCGCATTAAACATCTGATCCTCATTTGAAGTCTTTCATTAAGGAGAGATGAGTGAGAAGGGGGCCCCATAAGCAGAAAGATAGCGGACTCATTCGCTACTGGATGGGGCATGTGGAGCATCTGTGTACAGGCGGAGGGATGCTATGAGCACACGGTCTCCCAGAGGTGACCGCAGAGGGAGATCAGTGGAGGAAATCAACGTGCCAATCCTTACTTACTAAGACTCTAAATGCCACAATGCGCTTCGCTGTAGTGTCTTTGGTACCGCCACCTTTTGGTCACGGGCCTTCGATCTAGAACTCTCCCATCTTAGTTGCCTTATCAGTTCTTTGCAAACTACCTAGACCTGTTATCACTTAAAGCACAATTTTCAAGGGGACGCACAGGATTGTCTTAAGCCCAAAGGACTTTGTATCAAATGTCCCCTAGGTATTAAAATAAATGCACAGAAACGGGAAGCTATGCACCTCCTGCTCGGTCCCCACTGGCACTGGTGGGAGGGGACAGAGTACACGTCTACACTTTATTATTTTAGAAATCAGAAGCTATACATGGACACATGATGTCAAGAAACAGTAATGCGTATGTCAGTCTATACACATGTAGTATCTGTGTGAAATGACTCAGCCAGCCATGTGTTTCCCTGCTGAGCCGGAAGCGCTAGCTCTAAAGAATTCGCTGTCACTTTATCTACGAAACTCATTTTGTTAGCAAAGTCCCTTCTGTAGGAGTTAACTCAGAAGTGCTATATTTTCCCAAAAAAATTTTGTGAAAAATTTTTTTTTGTAAGTATAATAAAAGTCCAACTAAATGAGCTATCAGTACTTACTTGATTGAAGCAAACACTTGTGGGGTGTGGTTCACCGATGTCTCACATAAAGACTTCTAGTATGTCTTGCTAACATGGACACAGACAAGTCCTTGGGTTAAGGTCTCATTTCGGAGCTTTAAGAATATAGCTGTAACACGCGGTCAATATCGTGGTATTATTTCTGAACTGTCTGGAGAAAAAGGCCGTCATGATAAAAATTAAGAGCTGAGGAAAAGTAGCCTCCACCTGCGTGGGGAGGTGCAGGCATGAGCCCAATGTTCCCTTCAGTTCTGTTGGTTTAGTTCTTACCTCAGTTTTTCAGGAGCCTGGGATGAAGGAGAAATTATACCAAGTTACAAAACAAATGATTAGCTGACTCTAATATAAAATTATTCTAACATAAATCTGCCAGGGGCTGGGGAGATGGCTCAGTAATTCAGAGCACTGGCTGCTCTTCCAGAGGACCCAGGTTTAATTTCCAGTGCCCATGTGGTTACCCATAATCATCCTTAGCCCCAGATCCAGGGACCTAAGGCCCTCTTATGGCTCTGCAGGCAAAATATGCACACACATAAAATATTTGAAAACTGTCAACCTCCAATTACTAAAAGACATTTCTATTTTAAATTGCTTTTGACTTTTCCTACAAAAGTTTGATATAACTTATGAAAAGCAAGGGTGTGTCTGTCTTAGAGACCGGAGTTTCTTAATTCCTCATTTCTTTCAGGTTAGCAAATCCTGCAAATAATAGGCATAACTTGCATTTCTAGCAGGAAGGTATGTTCCGACGACCCGGAAAAGCTGAGGCAGAGACAGCAGTCTGGAGATGGAGCTTCTTTTCCAGTGAGACTCTTCCTCTTCCTGTTTACAGAGTAACTCTTCTGTTAAGTGTTGTTCCAAATTCACGTTTTCTTAAATGAACACTTGTAAGGCATTAATTAACATCCCCCTCCAAATTTCAGGGTCTTTATTTTTGATTATCTATACATAATTTGATTAATTAACATATAAACTACCACTGGGAGCCAGAGTTACCATTTTAAGGAGAGAATGTAACTCAAGACCCTGGAGGACTTGAGAGTTTCCCATCTTTGAAACCAGGGCCCAGCAAGTCATTTCTGATGAAGATCACAGGAGACACTTGAGACGCTGTGGGCCATACAGCATATGCCATGGCATCTTAGGGTTTCTGCTGCTGTGAAGAGACGCCATGACCATGGCAGCTCTTAAAGGGAAACATTTCCAGTTTGCACGCTGGAAATGGGCAAGCTGAGAGACCGAGCTAGCCTCTGTGATGTGTTTACTGACCGTTGCTCCAAAATAAACTGTAGGAGGTCTGGCCATCTCAGAATTTCAGATCACTGCTTCCCAGAGATTTAAAATAGCTATTCAAGTCTTCATTGGTAACTTCCTTTAAACTGGCTGGGTTCCATTTGGGGCTCTGGTCTTTGTCAATGAGAACTGTGAAAAGAAGGTGGCGACATTAGTGCAGCCTGTTGTGCTAGGTGGCGACATTAGTGCAGCCTGCTGTGTTACTATCAGATCTAACCACCGAACTGATTCCTCTGCCTTACTAGGCATTCTCTTCTATAGCACATTTTTCTGCAACATTTATGCTTTCAATAAAACCTAGCAAACTAATCTGGCAGTTTAAATATTCCTCTTTCAGCCTCAGAACTATAAATGGAATCTCTGTATTGCAGACAGCTAAATCACGTATTGGTGCAAGGGGGAGGGGAGGGCAATGGAGGGCAGAGGGCCCAGGCTTCTAACCAGGCTTTGAGAGGAAAATTAATTACTTGAGGTAAAGAAAAGGAGACTGTATATGTAATTAAATGTAGATGTTATCATTTTACCAAATCCTCTAGTATTTAAAAAAAAAAATCAGACCACCATCAGGTAATCACAAAATCTTCTATTCCTGTTTCATTACAGATACCACTCTGGGTAGCCACATTATGTCCCCATGGGATTCTAAGTGTAAACACTTAAGAAAATAAAAGGAGAATCCCGTTTTCTGGGGCTAGTGGGCTCAGGATGTGTGGGTGTGTGGAGGGAGGGGATTCGGGAGCTCAACCTAGAATTGCAAACAGTTAAAAAACAGCGTGATACGGTAGCAAATCTCAGACATGCCTAACATACATAACATTAATAAAGAGTGGGAGTGTGTGTGTGTGAGTGTGTGTATGTGTGTGTGTTTCCATGTCTGCTTTGTTGTGGCTTGCTTGGGACAGCACAGGAATCGAACCTTAGACCTCTTGCACCCTGGGTGAGCACTCTGTCATTATTCTCTATTCCCAGTCTTAATATACAGGCTCTGGATACTCAGAAAAAAAACAAAAACAAATTAAGTACAGTTGGAGCAGCAGTCTGGGAACCAAGGAAGAATTTGTTGAATAGGTACAAATTCGGCACAATCAAATGCAGACACTGGAGAGGTACGTGTGTTTAGTTTTGTTCTGAGATGAAGTCTCAGGTACCTGGGGGCTGTCGGTACGCAGCCAGTTTTATACTGGATTGAAAGCTTCTATTTCCTAGCCAGTGTCAACAAAAGACTGGTGCTGGGGTCTGCTTCCCGCACGACTTTTCCCCTTCAGTTATGGCTGACACCAGCTACCTCCTTGGGGTTCTACTGAAGGGCACAGGAGTGAGCCCTGAACACATCTGTGCAAGACAGAAAATGCTGCCCGTGCAGGAAGCTCGGCCCGCAGGAGGGAGAGCTTCTGGCCCTCAGCTCTGCTGGCAGGGTTCACTTTCATCTTCCGTAACCAGAAAGGAGCTCATCCTAGATGTCAACATTGAATGTGCTGACACAGCATCATAGTTGTAAGTCACAGCAAGAGTACCAGTCTTCCCCCAGCAGATGCTCCTGTCTGAGCAGAGTCTGTGCTGAGCCAGGAGGCAGCAGTGTTGTCTCACTGTGAGCCAGGGGCGCACACCTGATCCCGGCACTCAGCAAGCTGAGGCAGCGAGACAGCAGGTTTCGGACCAGCCTGGCCCACACGGTAAACCTTGTCTCATAATAAAAGGACCTCCCCCCCCCCCCCAATTTTAGAAAGAAAAGTAGCTTGACAAGCAGTTACTTTGGGTTTTAGTTATTATTGGTGGTGGGTTTTGGTTTTGGTTTTGAGACATGATCTCTCTCTTATGTGGCTCTGGCTGGCCTGGGCCACACAGAGATCCGCCTGTCTCTCCCTCTGCGCTGTCCCACAGCTGCCAAGCACTTGCTGTGTGAGTCTGATGGTGACTAAGTTACTCACGTCACACTGCAAATTAAGAGAATTTTACAACAACTGAAATTTACCAAATCTCAGGGCGTAGAAAGCACAGTCTTTTACTCAGAAAAATATTTCTGGGGTTGTAGAGTATAGGCCGGAGGTAGAGCAGTAGCCTCCCCCCCACACACACACACGCACACATGCACAGTGACTGTACTCTATCAAAATGATTAATAATAACAAGAAATCTGGCCAGTTACGGTATGTTTGGGAGGCAGAGGCAGGAAGGGTCATGCAAATTTTATGCAGAAGAAAACAACTCATTTTATATATGGAAAACAGCTCTTCATAAACTTAGAACTATACAGAAAAGGAATGGCTACAAGTTTGCTAGCTTTTTCTACATGTGCTGCCTTGAGGCAAGCAAAGCGTTACATATAACACCCTCTGTGCTCTCCCAGTGACGCCAGCTGCCTAAGCATGAGGAGGAGGGTGCTGGGCAGACACTGCCCAGTCATAAGAGAACAGCACAAAGAGAGGAGGAAGAAGGGGCAGCTGAGGGCTTCTAGGCAACCATTAATGCACCTTTCAAATGCAGCACGGCATGTTTACAAGTTCACAGGGCAGGTTCCGTGAGTAGAGGGGCGGGCCTGACACACTCATAAGAGGGGACAGGGCCTGACACACTCACAGGAGGGGACAGGGCCTGACACACTCACAGGAGGGGACAGGGCCTGACACACTCACAGGAGGGGACAGGGCCTGACACACTCACAGGAGGGGACAGGGCCTGACACACAGGAAGGGACAGGGCCTGACACACTCATAAGAGGGGACAGGGCCTGACACACTCATAGGAGGGGACAGGGCCTGACACACTCGTACGAGGGGACAGGGTCTGACACACTCATAAGAGGGGACAGGGTCTGACACACTCACAGGAGGGGACAGGGCCTGACACACTCACAGGAGGGGACAGGGCCTGACACACTCACAGGAGGGGACAGGGCCTGACACACTCACAGGAGGGGACAGGGCCTGACACGCTCATAGGAGGGGACAGGGCCTGACACGCTCATAGGAGGGGACAGGGCCTGACACACTCGTAAGAGGGGGAGGACCTGACACTCATAAGAGGGGAAAGAGTCTGACACGCACAGGATGTGAATGTGAAACATTAGTTTTAGAGTCACCTTTCCATATGTTGTGTACACACACACACACACAACCATTCTAAAAGTTTAATTTCCACTAAAACAGCCACTGAAAACTGAGAATGCTCACAAATTCCCTTTGTCACTTACCAGCTCGAACGCCTTCATCAAAGTCATGACCTTCCTGAAAGAGTCAAGAGCAAAGCGAATGGAGTAATTCCGGCCCCTTGCTCCTACGCCCTTCCTCTTCCACCCACCCCAGCCCTTCGTTCCTATGACTACAGCTGAGACCACAGCACCCGGAGTATGGCGCCCTCCAGACAGCTCCACTCAGACCCCCGCCCAACTTCACTGGCTCGGGCAAGCCCACTGAGGCATGACTCTGCTCCTCCTCAGGTTGGTGCAGCCTCCACCCTGCCCCACCACGCTGCCTTCACGTTGTTCCTGACCTAACATGAATTTTTCTCCTGTGGCCTGTTGTTATGCTGCTCTTTCTCTTCAGTAGCCACAGAAGTGGCTTGGTGGTCACAAATTACTTCCACTTGCTTTTCTTACAGGACTTTTTCTTTTGTCTTCAGTTTGGAAAGGTGGTTTTGCTGGGCAAATGGTCTGGGTTGGCATCCGTGTTCTTCCACTGATCTAAGCCGCTCTGACTTTTAAGGGCTACACTACAGGTTCAGCTGTGATTCCAACAGCCCACGTTTCCATGGGGCGTGGTCCTTCTCCCCTGCAGCACCCACTATCCTTTCTGGGCTCTGTACCTTTAATGTTTTAGTGGGATGTGACGTGGGGATCTGTTTGGGGATATTTGTGCTCTGACTGCCTCATTCACCTAGATACCATCTCCCTAGACTTGGAAACTTCTCTTCCATGATTTTATTTATTTATTTTTATTTAAAAATATTTATGCCGGGCAGTGGTAGCGCACACCTTTAATCCCAGCACTTGGGAGGCAGAGGCAGGCGGATCTCTGTGAGTTCGAGACCAGCCTGGTCTACAAGAGCTAGTTCCAGGACAGGCTCCAAAACCACAGAGAAACCCTGTCTCGAAAAGCCCAAAAAAAAAAAAAAATTTATTTAGCCTGCATGCCTGCACACACACCAGAAAAGGGCGCCAGATTTCATCATAGATGGTTGTGAGCCACCATGTGGTTACTGGGAACTGAACTCAGGACCTCTGGGAGAGCAGGCAGTGCTCTTAACCTTTGAGCCATCTCTCCAGCCCCATGATTTTATTCAAAGTATTTTCTATGCCTTTAATCTCCTTTCTTTCAATGCCTATAACTCGAGAACTTGCCCACAGACCCTGCACACTCACTACCCTGAACACTCGCCACCCTGCACGCTCACCATGAGCCCATAGACCCTGCACATTCACCATGAGCCCATAGACCCTGCACACTCACCACCCTGCACACTCACCATGAGCCCACAGACCCTGCATGCTCACCACCCTGCACACTCACCATGGTTTTCTTAAAGACTAATCATGTTCCTGGACTGTGGTCCAATTCCTCTACCTTCCTTCAAGCCTTGATAATCTGTCTGCCACTTGCAAAGGTGTAAATTGTAAAATTCTAATCTAAATTTTACATGCTCTGCAAGGAATTTCCTAACTAGAAAACAACAACACTCAGTATAAAATTCTTACCATACAGGCTTGACTTAGGCGATACTCCATGGTCAGTACCTCTGGCAAGGTCTTGGAAGAGCCCTCCGTGAGCTGCCTCAGTGTGATCTTTAGGGATGTCGGAGACATTTTGTTAATCACCTTTGGGGAAAAAAATATTCCTTGTTAGCCAACTGCCCCTTTGCTGTATGTAATAAGCAAGCTGAATTCCTATGGAAGCCAGACTAACACCTGTGCTTTAGAACTTCTTCCACGGGCCAGAGACTCATAAAAACATGCCTCAGCCTCGCCCTGCGAAAGCAGGAGACACAAACTTGCCAGCCCGCCACAGCAGGAACACAGGCCCTTCCACGAATGCAGCGACATAGAGCCTGGTCAAATAAACCTTACTGGAGTGTTTACACAGATTACACATCATCTCAGGGGCATCCCTCAACATCTCAAGGCAGGAAAGGAGAGCTGAGCGGCTGGGAAGGAGTTGCTGACTGCTCTGTCCAGGGCTCTCAGCAAAGAGCTTAAAGAAAGTAAGCAAAGGAAGGAGCAGGGAGGTAGCAGCTGTGAGCTGGACGTGTCTCAACTGCAGTGGGCTCTTCGCCCACTGAGAAACCTCGATGTAACCTGGACAGAGAAAACATGACTAACTCTCCTTAATATTAATTAAAAAGTAAGAATGTCATACCCGATCCTTCAGCTACAATGCCACGGGACTTGTTCTGAATCTAAAGAGCCTATTACTAGTGTTCCAAGCCACGCAGCTGACTGTGGCCACCTGATTGCCTCAAGAGGCCACCACATACCTGCATTCTCCTTTATAACTGCACAAACCGTTTTCAGATGGATTATTGATTGATGGCTCAAAGGTTTAAACTGGGTTCAAAGAACTCTCACTTTGAATTCTATATATTTTATTTTTAAACTTTTATTTATTTTTTTTAGTTTTATATGTGTATTACTTCCTTATAATCTACTGGATATCTTCTTACCCACTGAAGACACTCTTCTCTCCAACAAGCAACAAGTCCCCTTGCTACATTCTTGTCTTTCTATGTGTATGGTCCACTGTATTTAGTTAGGGATACCCACCTCCTTCTTCTGTACAAAGTAAGAGCCATGAGAGTAAAGGGAAGTCCAAGGAAGATGATGGAGAGGGATTAAACAGATGTGTCTAAAATGTAATTTTGCCAGTACAGAGAAATACAGAGGAATGTACCTTAAGAAGGCGCAAGGAGGAGGCCTTTAAAGTTCTTAGCACTTTCTACCCTGACTTATCTTTCTCCTTGACTTGTAATGATGTTACTGGATGAGAATGCACTAAATCCATGGACTCGTCAGGCAATGGCTTCCCACTACATCGAGAGCATGAACAAGACAAAGCGTGGATGATGACTGGATTGGGCCTCTGCCTGAGTGCTTGCGCTCAGACTCCGATGCCCTCAGGTTTTCAAACTGGTCTTGATTGATAAAGATCTCACACAGCAATAGCGACATCAGTGTTCTGAAAAGCTTTCCCCAAGACAGAAAGACAACATGAGGAGCTCTCACCATTCCCACCAAATAGTGCTGGTGGTATAAGCCAGCGTAGGAAGATGGGCAGTGGGGTGTGGGCGGAAAGTGGGAAGAATGCAGGTGAAGAAGTTAGAAGAAAAAAAGAAGGGAAATAAAGTTAAATCCCCAAATATTCAAAGTAATCTATAAACTATAAATACTTCCATAATGAGTTTAGCCATCCTGGATACAAGGTAGAAGGTATATATACAAATTTTGGCTTCAGTTTTACTTCTATATCCTAACAGAAATGAACTTTTAAATGATACCATTTCAAAGGCTTCAAAACCATCACTATCTACTGCTAAATCCAATGAAAAACATACAAATGCAATTCTCTATAAAGAAATTGCAACGTCACCAGATATAAACGTGGGCCTAAATGAGAGAGCACAGCACATGTGCAGAGAAGAGGTGTGAGCATTCCTCTAAGGACACCGGAATTCCAGTGCACTAGGTGGAGAGTGAGCACGTGACCAGTCCCCAGTGACCATCTTGACACTGAATACGGACATGTGCTGAGGTACAGGCAGACGCTTGGTGACTCCACCTGGAACTCTGGTTCTCTCCAATCTCACTTCACGTGCCTTCCCTTTGGCTTTTCTGAGTGTGTGTCACTACATGCTGAGTCTTGTGAGTCCTGCCAGGGGGTCACCAAACCCACAGGAGGGCTTGGAGACTCTAAACGTAAAATATAATATTGACTTTTCTCTTTGGAAGATACTAAAGGTCCTAATGCCTTTGTATATGATGTATTTTATTATCTGAAAGTTTTCAAAGGTAGCTATAATTTCATTAAAAGGTCTAAAAGAACAAATAATAAAGGGGAAAAGACAAGCTGGGTTACTATGAAACCCTTTATTCTTCGTGTGGAATCCGGAAGAGAAAGAGAAGGGAAGGGCTAAAGGAGAAAGTGTATGCAATCTAGATGTCAACTGAAGGACTCATACCCAGCACGGATAAATTTTACAAAATATGGTGAGTATTTAAAAGGTACTTCATGTGAAAAGATACTCATATGGTCACTAAATATATAAAATGGCATTTGACCTCATTAGTTATCATGGAAATGCACATCAAGACCACAATACAATGTTATTTTATGTGCTCTTGAATGACCAAAATGAAGAAGAAATGGTAGCACATAGTGGTAAGAGTGTGGAACCAACCAGGGCTTAAGGACAAGGAGAAACCACCTTATTGGAAGAGTGTTTAGGATAATAAATATTATGTGTACATACGAGGCCGGGCTTTGTAATACTACTGTGGCTGTATACCTAACAGAAATGTGAATCATACAATAATAAGGGCCACAACAATTCTCACAAAAGTAAAAATCTGCTAGGAAGCCCAATGGAGTGTGTTGCCATTCTGGAAATGAACATCCAAGCCACTGCTGTGCAGCGCGATGCGGGCTCATCTGCAGATGAAGACAAACCTTCTCTTTCTCTGTCTAGGATTCTGAAATACTTCAGTCCTATGACAGCCCCAAGGGTATCGAGCCCATGCATATAACACTTAGCCCAAATGGTTTTTCTCCGCTGTTAACCAGGTATGTGTAGAAAGTCCAAAGTGCTGCTAACTCTGAGGAACACTGCTTAAAACTCAGTGGTGACAGGAAATGGCGGCACGCCAGCTTAAACAGTATCACTTCTTTAATCGCTCGGCTAAAGGAGACCATCTTTCATATTAAACATTATTAATAGGCAAAACCGCCACTGTAATGTCACCAGGTGCCTACTCTGCAGTGACACAGTCCTTCTAAAAAAAATGTTTCTATTTGCTTCTCCCAGAAGACAAAGGGACATTTGAAAATGCAATACTTCCACTAAAGTCCTTCTTTGTTACATGCAAGGGACACAAAACCAGCTTCACTTGGTTTCTCAAAAGCCGGAAGATAGACATGACATTTGGGTACAGTCATGGTTTAGGAGAAAGGCTTTCAGAGGCTTTGTAAACACTATCATGGAATATTGACAACCCTCAGGCAGGCTTCCCTGTCCCAAGATGTCCAGACTCAGCTGGGATAGAAAGATTCATACCTTTAATTGTTGTATGGCAAAAGGTGAACCATCCTGCTGTAAGTTCTCAATAATCTGTTCCACAGAATTGGCTGAAAAACAACTGTAAAAAAAAAAAAGAAGCACAATTTCACCAGCACACAAGAAATTAAGACTTTCAAGGCGTTTTGCGAAGGAAGAAATGCTCACCGCTTCCCTGGTAAGAACAATTGTCGTCTACCACTGCCAGGGAAACATGAAGCTACTCCTGCCTTATCAATTGCTTCTGTGCATTCCTGGGACTTACACTTAAATACTGCCTAAACTACAAAACCCGATGCTTCAGAACAGAGAGGACAGCACTATCTCGCAGCCATCTTCCTTTCATTCTTCCCTTGGGCCAGCTGGCTAGTCCCAGATCCCAGCACAGAGCCTCTGGCTGACCGGCTTAATAGTACCTTCTTGGAAGATGACATTGTGAAGACAAAAGGTAAGATAATTCAATTACTCTCTGGCCTTTCTCCCCAACTTTAAAAAGAGATATTTGGGCCGGGCGATGGTGGCGCACGCCTTTAATCCCAGCACTTGGGAGGCAGAGGAAGGCGGATCTCTGTGAGTTCGAGACCAGCCTGGTCTACATGAGCTAAAAAAAAAAAAAAAAAAAAGAGATATTTGTATGAAAATGAGCAAGCACCAGAGAGGCCAGCAACGAATAACTCCTCTTTCAAGAGTGGGTGAGAGGTTACTTTCAAAGGTAAATGAAAAGAAAAGCAGGATACTATCCATCTCAAAATGTGGAGTTTATCCATCTCAAAATGTGGAGTTTTCTCAATGACAGCGGGAGCAGATCTGACTTGATTCAGCCTCCCAAAGGACAGCGTGATCAGTACCTTGTGTTCAGTACCTGTTTATTTTGTCCATGTGTTCCTCAAATACGACAGATTTGTCTTGATCCATCTTGGACTGTTTGAAAAGAAGAAATCTGAAGTGACTCAAATCTTTTTTAAAAAATTCGTTACAAGTTCATCACGTTTAATGACACATTTGTGACAGATTATCGCTTTCATCCAAATTACATTTAACACCCTCATAAATAGCTGCTACCGTATGCTCGAACATCAGAGAATCTCAGAGCTGCAGACAAGCGCTGCAAAGTGCCAAAGGCACTCTCATTTCTTTATTCCTGTCACCTTAATGTTTCTGTGCATCTAAAGATAAGAGTCTAGGACCTAAGACCTTACAACACCATGTCAAGTACCCATCGGAACTAGAAACCCCCACTGCCTGCCTGGCATCCCTGCAGCTCGACCTTCAGGGGGAGAAAACTGCCCCTGGAAGCCAACCACAAGAGCTAGGCCACTACAGTATTCAGTACTCATCATTTACGGTCTCTCAACCTGAGCTCTCTCCTGTTTACATTTCAGTTAATTTCTCTTTTACCACCCACACCTCACACGACACAGCAGGTGCCGCTTTACCAAGGTCGTTCTTATGGTACGGAACGCATACTGTATCGGAAGGCTAGGCTGCATTGCAGCAATGGGCTGAGTTTTGGTCTACAAGGCAGCCCTGTTACACAGCTTTTAGACACTGAACTCCAATCAAGATATCGCTTGAAAGCCTGCATATCATGTGTTTCTCCATTCCAGTACTTAGGAATCCAGCCCTCTGGATGGTCCTGTTTATCTGCAGTAAGTTATATGGCGTGCCCACCACAGCTGCCAACTGAATGGCGCATTCCCAGGACCAGGCAAGTTCCTCCATGTGTCAGGAACAGCTCCCCGAGTGCCAGCACATGGAGGAAGACGGCAGACCCTGGATCTGCAAGCCTGCTCGCTGCTCAAAGTGGCTACAGGTCCTCCCATTTGCCATCGCCTCTCCCTTCTGCACAGCACCTGCCCATCCCTGGGCCTTGGCCGGGCTTTCTAGACTTTTGGAGATCTAACTGCACTCACTAAAACTTGTAAGACATTTTTATTTTTATTTTTTCCCGCTCCACACCAGTATCCCTGCCTCCAGGTCTCTCCGTTCTTCCTCCCCTACTCTCTCTCTTCCCCTTGTGGTACTGAAGAAACAGCCTTACAGATGCACACGCCAAGCAAACACCCCACCACCGCGCTACACTCCTGCCCACTGCGCAGGTCTTCAGAGGCTCCTGGCTCCTTAAAGGGCTCGCCACAGGACTCAGCTGCTCCGGCTGACCCCCCCCCCAAGGATGATGTCACTTGTAGGTAGAGCCCTCTTCTCTAAAGCCGCCACTGTATTATACATCATTTCCACCTTTGTTTTCTCTCATTTCATTTGACTTCGTCAATCTCTGCACTTTTTCTTCCTTTACTACAATTTCAGTGAAATTTTAGACGATCACATATTTGATTATGATTTGTAAGGATTCTTGGCTCTATGTATTTGTGTGTGTGTGTATATGTGTGTGTGTATATACGCGCACGCACACATGCATGCATGTACACCACATGCAAATATATAGTGTGGGTATGTAATTGTGGAGACCAGGCATCAACCTTATGTGTTATTCCTCTCACAGTGTTAGTTCATCGGCACTTGGAGCTCACCTTTTAACCTAAGCTAGGCTGGCTGCTCAACAGGTCTCAGGGGACTTCCTGTCTCCGCCTTCCCAGAGTTAGGCTAACAAATGTACCATATCTCGATTTATAAAAAGCTCCCGTAAGTGGGCGCTGGGGATCAAATTCAAGTCCTGAGATGCTTGTGCAGCAAACACGTTACTGACTGGGTTGCTACCGCCCCAGCTTCTATTTTTGGCCTTTATAAGAAAACTCAGGTGACATAAGAAGGAAACATCGCAGCACACTGTATTATTGGCGGTTCATTTTAGCAGCGCCACAAATAGTCTGAACGTTGAACCTCTGTCACAGAAATGCCACAGAGCACAGCAAAAGCTTCTGCAGAAGCTCCTTCCAAAGCTGAGCACTTTAAGTTCAAAAGACAAGCTATGCAGTTTCACAGGAGGAGGGCAGGTATCAGGTGGCTAGCCCAACACTGAAGCTCTGGTCCTCCCACCAAGCCTTAAAATAAATGACCCTCAATGCTCTTCCTTCCTTCCTTCCTTCCTTCCTTCCTTCCTTCCTTCCTTCCTTCCTTCCTTCCTTCCCTCCCTCCCTCCCTCCCTCCCTCCCTCCCTCCCTCCCTCCCTCCCCCCCTTTTTTTTTGTCTTTTGAGACAGGGTTTCTCAGCAACTTTGGAGCCTGTCCTGGAACTAGCTCTTGTACACCAGGCTGGCCTTGAACTCACAGATCTGCCTGCCTCTGCCTCCCAGTGCTGGAATTAAAGGAGTGTGCCCGCACCACCGGGCTCCTCAATGCTCTTTCTATTGAAGCGAACCAATGCTTACTGTCAGCTCGCTGTGTGAGCACCTTACGTTCCTGTGACTGGGAACCACTTACCTGTGCCTGGTAGCTTTCTAAGACACCCGCAACATCTTCTGCCGAGGGCGACTTCAAGGCCAGCAACTCGTCCTCTAACTTGTGCAGCTAAAAGGAAAGAAAACAAGACCCGCAACTTGACAGAGGCAGAAAGCTTTTAACCCCTTGGGGTCCTTAAGATCTATGTTCCCTTCACATCGGCCCTGGAAGACACGTGGACTGCAGCTCCGTGCACATGCGCAGCAAATGCTGCCTCAGAAGGGAGGACGAGACAGGAAACGAAGCAGCCCTTGTGCTGTGGGACGGTGAGGAGGGGATGTGGGGCTGGGCTGAGGTGATCTCTGCGAGGTCATACAGCTCTAACCAATAAATTCAACCTTCATACTCATATTCACCAAAGACCCGTGATCTCAACCCCAAAAAATTACCTTCTCTGAATCTACAAAATGGGTGGCGATTCCTGCCCTGTGCACGTCTCTTCCTTTCAGTCTGAACCCGGTCAGGGCAAGGAAGTAGCCCAGTTTGCCTTGAAGTCGTGGCAAGAAATAACCGCCGCCCACATCAGGAAAGAGCCCTGTAAGGACAGCAAAAAGAATAATTCGAACGGAGGGTGGAGTGAGTCTCTTAGATCGTCTACACAGACGGAACCTGTACTACCAATATTACATGCTATACACTGAACTCGAATCACAAACATGTTATAAGCTGTTAACGTATTCTGTATATTTTTCAAATTCTCCGCATCTCACTGCTAGAGAGGTCACCAAAGTATGTGTCGTATGCAGTCAAGTATTTCACAGTACCTTGTATATTAGGAGCATGCGGTATTGGGGACAGATGGCTCAGGGGGACCTGCCTTTGACTCCTAGACCTCACACTTCAAAATTCAGGTGTGGCAGCGTCTGATTTCAGTCCCAGAACTGGACAAGCAAAGCCAGAGAGGTACCCGGGTCACATGTCTAGCTTGACCAAGCTCCCGGAGAAAGAGACCCTGTCTCAAAGACAAAAGGTGGGCAGTACCTAAAGAGAGAGAGTCAATGCAGCTAACAAAATATCTCCTTTCCAAACAGAAAGCACGGAGCTTCTTTTCCTATTAACTCGGGAGAGGGCCTTTCAGAGTAGTCCAGTGTGGACGTGGACTTGTGGTCTCTTCCCTCAGCCTGCTCTCTCCCCAGCACTAGGATTACAGGCATGGGTCACCATGCCCAGAACGTATGGTATTTTAAACATGAATTCCTCTCAGAGTCTTCACATTTCTGAAACTTTCCAGAAGCTGTGTTTTCTCTGAGAATACCTCTAACATAGCTGTAAGTGTCCACCCATGTTTTCAGCTGTATCTCTTAGACCACACGCTGGCCCAGTCTCTCGAGCGTCTTCTCATCTGCTCGGCACTCACCTCCTGACCAGAATCGCAGGGACGTTCTGAACACAGGAGACCCTCCTGTCCTGACACATGCCCTTGTCCTACATGGCATGGCCCAGCCTTTGACACACAATGAGTGCTTCTTTTCCCCGTCGCAGTCTCTAGTGGCTTGACCTCTGAGTGCTGCAGACAGCACTCCTGCTATGAGGATGCCCACCTGGGGTTAGCTGCCTTGACTCCCGTGGATTTAAGTAAAATCTATATGCTGATTACTCTCAGTTATTAAGAAAATTGTTCCGCAAGTCTGGATGTTGAAGCCTCAGCCCACAATGTAACTATATTATTTAGAGGTGGAGTTTCAGGTGCTGTGGAATAATCCTTCGTACACTGTAAAGACCTTAATTTAATAAACAGCTAAATGGTCATTAGCTAGGCAGGAGGTGCAGGCCAACACGCAGACACAGAGGACTCTGGGAGGAGAAAAGTGGGGTCACCAGGAGATGCAGAGCAAGCAAGACAAGCTGGAGGGCAGGTAAAAAAAGCCACACGGCAATACATAGATGAATAGAAATGGGTTAAGTTGTAAGAGCTAGTTAGAAACAAGCCTAAGCTATGGGCAAGTGTTTATAATTAATAAGTTTCTGTGTTATTACTGGGCAGCCGGTTTTGCCCAATGAAAAGGTTCAAGAATTCAGGTATGTCAGAGTGCAAGGGGATGCCATAAACCAACAGAACTATCTTTATGAAAGAGATCCACACACGGAGGAAAGGCCACATGAAGACAGGGCAGGGAGGCGGCCATCTGAAAGTGGAAGATGGCAGCTCAGGAGGAACTGAGCTTACTGACAGCTTGACCCTGACTCTCAGCCCCCAGAGATGCGAGAAGCAATGTGTCGCTTTAAGCCAAGCAGTCTGCGGTCCTGTCGAATAGGCTCAAGCCGATGAACAGCCTCAAACCTAGCTTTGCCTTTTCCCTCAAACACCAAACTTGAGCGCTGTCTTCTCTGCAGTCACATGGTGAGCCAGCATCTCCACAGGCAAAACCACAGCTCTGGGCTTGCATCCCTTCAACTACAGTGCTCTTTCCTGACCTGCCTCCTCTGCCCAGAAGCACAAACTGAACAGCCTGGTGCTGTCCCCAGTTACACCTCAGGGTCACCCCATCCAGGGTTCCCCTTAGAGCTCCTCAGTACAGTGTGTGAAGAAGGGACCTGAGCCTCGGGAAGGGATAGGCATAGGAACAAAATTCTGACAAAATCCAATGCCTGTTCTTCAGCAATATGGAAGGAATATTCCTCAAGCTGACAAAGATGTAGTGGATTCTCGTATTAGTAACTTAACTACACGCCTAAAATCTCTAGAACAACAAGAAGACATAACACCCCAAACAGTAGATGGGAGGAAATAAACTCAGGGCTGCCGCCAATGAAATAAAAATGATAACAAAATCAATACAAAGAATCAATGAAACAGAGATGGTTGAGACTAGTCAACAAGACTGACAAACACATCCGCAAACCAACTAACAGAAGCTCCAACTGAATAAAATTCAAGATGAAAAGGAAGACACAACAGACACCACGCTATTCAGAAAATCATAAGGATAGTTTTAAAAATCTATACTTCACCAAAGTGGAGAATCTAGAAGAAACAGATGAATTCCTTGATATAAATGACCTACCAGAATTAAGTCAAGATAAGCAATGTATAATGGCTCATAACCCCTCATGAAATAAAAGCAATTAAATCTCCCAACAACAACAAAAAACTTCAGGGAGCCAGATGGATTCATTGCAGAATTATACCAGTCCCTCAAATAAGAATTAACACCAATATTCTTCAAATTATTCCACAAAATAGAAACTGAAGGTTCACTTTCTAGTTCCTTTTAAGAAGCCACTAATATCCCAATACCTAAATGACACAAAAACCTAACAAAAAGGTTTTTAGACAAATACCCCTTATGAACATAAATGCAAAAATTCTCAGTAAAATACCCCCAAACCAAATCCAAGCAAACATCTAGCATTATCAACTTGTCTTTATCCCAGAGATGCAGGATTGAGAGACTAGTGATACGTGGGCCATACCTATTAATAAAGGTAACTAACTTACAGGAAGCCCGCAGTCAACACCAACTCACATGGGGATAAGGAATAAGATGAGGTAGTGCACTCTCTCCATCCCTACCCAGTATAGAACTGGAGGTCTTGGCTAGAGCAACCAAACAACTGAAGGAGATCAAGGAGATGCAATTTGGAGAAGTCAAGGTATCTTAATTGCAGACGATATGATTGGATACACAAATGACACTTAAAAACTCCCCCAGGAAAACTTCTGCAGCTGTTTAAACACTTTTAGCAAAGTAGCGGGACATAAAAGTCAACACACGCAAATGAGTAGACTTCCCATATACAAATGACAAACATACTGGGAAAGAAGAAATGCAAGGAATAGTAACTTTACAACAGCCTCAACACAAAAATATCTCAGGATAACTCTAACCGAGCAGGTGGAAGACTTGCACAATAGAAACTCTAAGATACTGAAGAAAGAAACTGAAGAAGACATCAGGAGATGGAGATCTCCTAGTGCTCATGGATCAGTAGGATTAGCGCAGAAAACATGGAAATCGATCTAACTCAAGAACCAGCTACCCATTCCCGGGCATATACCCAGAGGACTCTCCATCCTGTCACAAGGACACTTGCTTAACCACGCTCATTGCTGCTCTATTCATAATAGCCCCAAACTGTAAATACCTAAATGTACGTCAGCTGATGAACACATCGTGAAAATGTGGTACAATTACACCATGCAGCTAGGAAAAAACTCATTCTGAGTGAGGTAACTCAGAGCAAAAAGACCAATACTGTGTACGAATGTCAGCTTCTAAGTTTCTGATATCTGGACTGCAGTCTGAATCACCGCAGAGGTTAGGTACCTGGAAAAGGGCTAGGGAGGAGGAGACACAAGGAAGACAATGTGCAGCGTGAGAGAGACTGGAGCATCCGGCCCTACACGGGATGTCTTTGTCAAAAGGCTCAGGGGTCTGCAAGGAAGAGCAGGCAGGAAGACTGTTAAGGGCCAGAGGTGGCGGGTGAGTCCAGGGAACTGTCTCCCAGACACAGCAGGACTGACATTCACACGAACTCAGAGAGACCACAGCAGCGCGAAGAAGGCTGGCGCGGGACCACGCTATATGGGGTCTCAGCACTGAGGGGCAAGTGAACACAACCAGAACCAAAAGCCATCGGCAACGGAGAGCAGCAGACCCCTCCACAGACAGCAGGCATCTGGCGGGGACCACGGTGATCGAGTGAAGACACAAGGGTCCTTTCAGCAAACCCTGCTGGGGTGACTCACTTTTACCACAAAATAGTAATGTTGACCAATGAATGGAAATGGGAGGGTATTTTTTTTTTATCCTTACCTAAGATTAACTACAGGGAACTAGTATCTTCCGATAAATGGTCTCAGCTGTGCTATAATTACTGAGCTAATACAGAGTGTCATTTTTGTGAGTTCTTTCATCGTGGTGTCTCACATGGCATCTTCTGGCTCCATATGTATATGTATAAAGTAGTAAAGAAATGTGATTCAAAAGGAATTACAAAGCTTTTTCGGTGGTTTACCTATTCCCGTTTCTGGCATTGCAAAGAGGGTCCTTTCGGTAGCCACTCGGAATCGCCCATGAACGGAAACACCAACTCCCTAGGAAAAGAAGGGGAAAAAATGCCTTAACGTGTGGTAAAAATGGAAAGATGAACACACAAGTATTACAAAGCGAGCAGGTGTTATCTTATATTCCACAGCAATCTGCTTCAGCATGTGGGCTGAAGGAAACCCCAAGCCTCAACATGAAGTTTCTACACCAAACTTCACAGGCATCTCTGCCAGGCGAGCCTGGCCTGCTCTAAGTGAGCAGTTTCCAGCAGTGGTCTGTGTTGTGTGCTGGGTCTTCCCAGCACTACCGGATACCCGCCCTCTGCGGAAGCTCAGTACTGCTTATTACTTGTATTAATAACTATAAAAGCTTGATCAACTTATAGAAAATTTCAATAATTTTGAAAAGAATATTTAATACATTTATTAACCTATTTTATCAAATAAAATTAGCCATATCATTATTCTAACATGCAGCATTTAGTGAGACCAGTTATAAAACTTCCCCAAGTTGGCTACTAAAAAATTTGGTTAGCCAACGCCCAATGGTTAGCCTTGAAAAACACACAAAAATAACGTACGGACTGAGCAGGTTGTATTTAGGCACGCATGTGTATACGTGTGCACGCACGTGCACTTATGCAATAAGAAAAGGCCATGGATTTGAAGGAGAGAAGGGAGGAGTAGACAGGAGGGCTGTATGGGAGGTCTGCACAAAGTCCTGGGTACAGTCTCAAGCACTGCAGAAAACCAAGTAGAAACTTGTAATTTTAGCACTTGGGAGGCAAAGGCAGAGGCTCAGAAATTCAAAGTCATCCTCAGCTCCACAGAGCTTGAGGCCTGCGTGGAATACCAAGATCTTGACTCAAAATAAATAAATAAATAGTTTTCAAAAAAAATTCTAAAGCTTAATGTTGTATTTTATTTAACCATTAATTTTGGAGATGCTTCTCTGCTATACAAGGAAGGTTTTAAAGCCTTCCGTCTTTACTGCATTAACTAATCAATCTTTAACATCCTGTATCTAACCCCTGCACCTTGTCAAAGGAGCCACCAGACCTCTGCTCAGCTGAGAACACTCCCTGCCAGTGACGCTCCCTGGGAGTGGCCTTGGGACAGCACTGTATCTTCTGAGGTTTTCCCTCTCTCCTGGTGGGTTTTTCCTCTTCCCTGAGGCCATCCCTCTATCTCCCTCCCCTACTGTTGGCCTACACTCATCCCCTCTGCAGCCCCAGGGCATCCAGCTCCTCTGTAACAGTGGCCTGCTATTTTCCCATCCCGATCTCTCTGGACTCTACTAGGCTCAGAGATTCCTCCATGGGTAAAGGTCTTGGTCACCAAAGTCTGAGGAGCTGACCTCAGTGCCTAAGCCACGTGGAAGAAGGAGAAAGTGACTCCCATGCGCTGCCCTCTGACCTCCCAGGTGCACCAGGGCACTCACCCCTCTCCCCACACAGAGAAAGACGGGTTTTCTCAGGTTGTCTTCTCTTGCCCACACTGCCTTCCCAAGTCAGTTCAATTCCCCGACTTCTCCACACAGTCCTCTCTCTGCCCTGCAGTCCTTCCTGACCCCTCATTCTGTGGGGACTAGAATTTGTGACAGTCGGCACCAGACAATTTGCCATCTGGTCTGTAATTATTTCATATCTCCTCCAACTTCAAAGCAAGTTGTTCAAAGCGCATCTGAGTCTTCTTCGTGATAGTACAGGCACCAAGTAACGCATTTGTCAACTGAAAGGAACACATTTTTAAGAACACCGGCCTGGGTCTAGTGGCATACACCTGCAACCCCCCGCACCTGGGAGAAGCCAAAGGACTGAGAAACCAAGACTACCTAAGCACAGGGGACAACCCTGTCTCCGAGGAGACGATTGTGAAATGTTACAGGGCAGGAACAATTCAGTGAGCCACCTCCCCCTACTGCAGGTCTAATGGAGTTGTTCCCCCAACACTACGGAAGCACTGTTAATGTGTCGGTAGGAGAGTGGGCTACAGCGATGTAGACTTGGGGTGTAGAGGCAGGAGCACCTTGAGCTCAAAGTTGCCACAGCCCACATGACAAGTTTGTAGCTGACCTGGGCTATATATTAAATCCCTGCCTCAAAAGGCAAGGGCTAAGGATGAAGTTGAGGAGTACAACATTTGCTTAGTGTGCACGCAGCCCCGAGCTCACTGCACGTCCCACATGTAAAGAGACCAGTGCAGGCAGAGCTGGGCAAAGGGCTCAGTGGGCAAAGCACTTGATGCACAGGCCTGGGAATCTGTGTTTGGATCCCCAAAACCTACATACAGCCAGGTGTCTACAACCCAGGGCTCTTCAAAGGAGATGGGAACAAAATCAGGAGAATCTCTGAAGTTTGCAGGCCAAGCAGCCCGACATACGCAGGAGAAAAATAACAAGAGGCTTGGCTCAAGGACGGTAGAAGTTGAAGCTGATAGACAAGCTGTTCTCTGCCACCCATGCAGCATGGCACATGCATGCCTGCAGAGTCTCACATTTTACCCCCTACACCACAAACACGCACGCACACACACACGTGCATACACACACATGCATACACACATGCATACACACATGCGCACACACACATGCACGCACACACACACACACGTGCACGCACACAAGTAAGTTTTTAAAAGTACAATCAGTTTCTGTGGCCTAAGAGAGTCTGATAATTACAAAGGTTAAAATAGATTATAGCATAATTAAAAACATGAAATATTCTTTTGGCTCCAATACATTTTATATCCCAAATCTTCCAGGATCTGAAACTGAAATAAACACATTTCACTGAGCTGTACTGTACTGCATTCAGTGTCTCACTTATATGAAATAATCATTACCTTATTTTAATACGGCTCATACAATGAAAATGATGAAAAGTTCACTTACCCCACCAATTGTGATACCGTCAATGAGGGCGACATATGGTTTTTGACAAGACGCTAAACGAGAGAGAGCTTTAGTTAGAATATTTAAACTACATCCACTTCCTACAGTCACATCATGTGTACTCTAGTTTCCTTGGCAAATGTTTAAAGGAATATCAAGAAAGAATATCAAGAAATTACGTGGTTTGTAATGTGTATTTAAATGTCAATTCACTCACACTCATGATAAAATAATCATTGCTGCTTAATAATTGTTTTAAGTCCGAAGCAAATGAATGTTTTGTATTATCTGACAATGAAGAAAAATAATTAACATCTCTATTATAAACCACGCTCCCAGCTGTGCTTTAAGAACATACTTGCTTTCTATACAATGGAAGCATCAGATACATGCAGAGAGGTACACCATGCAAGAAAAATCCCAGAGTGGGGTGACGAGACCCAGATTTCAGTCTCGGCTTGATTATGAAATGAACAGCCACTGAGATAAACACACGTGTTACATATGACACATACACACATCAGATAAGGGCCCTTCATGGACATCATCTGGGAATATGTGTCCTCATCTATAAAATAAGATTTAACAAATGTCAGATAAGGGGGCTTCATGGACATCATCTGGGAATATGTGTCCTCATCTATAAGATTTAACACACATCAGATAAGGGGGCTTCATGAACATCATCTGGGAATATGTGTCCTCATCTATAAAATAAGATTTAACACACATCAGATAAGGGCACTTCATGGACATCATCTGGGAATATGTGTCCTCATCTATAAAATAAAATTTAACAAATGTCAGATAAGGGGGCTTCATGGACATCATCTGGGAATATGTGTCCTCATCTATAAAATAAGATTTAACACACATCCTCAAACACTCCACCCTGCTTGAAAACCCCATTAGTCACCCACACTTTTACTATCTCTGTTTCCCTTCTCAGGCTTTCTTCTCAGAGAGTTGGCAGAGAGAGCACAGTAACATAAATTCCAGGGCTTGTGCCACAGTTTGCTGTCAAGCACTACCCCGAGCATTCTGATCTATCTGGGAATTCCTGAAGTATTCACAAACAAAGCACACTCACAAACTCTCTATCTGCAGCTCCTTAGAAACTATAGAAGTTATTGATTGTGGTGGAGGTAAATACACTGACCCCACGCCAATTACTATAGAAGTGAGTTATTTCAAATATAAACTATTATTGTGGTGGAGGTAAATACACTGTCCCCACGCCAACTACTACAGAAGTGAGCTAGTTCAAACATAAACTATTAGACAACAACTGATGTAGGACATGAAGCCAGAATCTGCCAAATCTTTTACTGAATATAATATCATTACATGCAGAAATTTTACCTTATTTTTTTTTCGATACTATTAATATACTTTACACTGCCTAAACACCTTCTATTTCCTTTTTATCCCATAAAAAAAAATGAGTGGTCATTATCCACATGGAATCACTTATATTAAAATCATAATTAAACAACATTTAAAGTTTAGTTTCTTGATTCCATTAGTCACATCTCACATGTTCGGTGGCTCTCAAAGTGGACAGCACACATGCAGCTTCACACCTGTTGATTTCCTAAAAAACCATAGACTGTTTATGGTACTATGCTGTGAACCATAACTCCCCAAACATTCACGAAGACGACTCCTGCCAAAGAGATTAGTTCTCGCCAGGCTGGGGTGGAACAAGTCACCGGCTTTCCAGTCCAAGCCCCCGCAGGTCCTGACTGGCTGGACTCACTCGTGTTCTCGTACTCACTCATTCTCGTATATTCTCTCTCTCTCTCTCTCTCTCTCCCTCCCTCCCTCCCTCCCTCCCTCCCTCCCTCCCTATGTGTGTCTGTCTGTCTCTGTCTGTCTCAAGGTGAGGGAATAAACCTCAGGCCTTTGGATTACATATTCCCAGACTTCTAAAAAGATTTTTAATAACCAGACAAAACAATTATTAAGTTAGAAGATTTTAAAAAAAAATCCAAGAGTAGTCAAAACAAAAGATGTGTACAAAACATCTATTTCTGGGAAATTTCAGAAACAGTGTGAAGCTATACAGCATATCCATCCCATATATTATTTAAAAATAAACTTAGCAGTCACTAGAGTAGCACATAAACCATCTCTATCAGTAAAAGCTAGAAATGACCTATGTAAAGATGTAGACTGACAACACGGGCAGTCGGGAAGTACAGGGTCAGTGACCAGCACTGAACAGTGAACTGCGGTGTTCAGCTGTGGCTTTTACAGGTTGGATACACTGAATGTCTTGTAGTGTCTTCAATTTAGTTGCAGCTTATTTGGATACACTCCCATCCTAAGTCAGGGAATGTTTGCACATTGTTCGGTAAGTTGGTTTAACCACAACGTGTTGTTAATGTTCTAAAATTCACTGAACACTTACGGTATTCCACTATAAGCTCTAACTCCATAGATTCATGGGAGAAAGACTCGTATCAAAGAGCTCAGGACTGACTCCCCAGGCTAGTGCAGAACAAGCCCTCTGCTGCTAAATCAACTTAAAATATGGTCTATAAAGACAGTGAGGCTTTGGGAAAGGACCAACGTTCCTCCTGGTTAAGGAAAAAAATGACAATAAAGAAAGCCACAAGAGCCGGGCGGTGGTGGCGCACGCCTTTAATCCCAGCACTCGGGAGGCAGAGGCAGGCGGATCTCTGTGAGTTCGAGACCAACCTGGTCTAGTAGAGCTAGTTCCAGGACCGGAACCAAAAGCTACAGAGAAACCCTGTCTTGAAAAATCAAAAAAAAAAAAAAAAAAAATGTATTGTTTTTATAACATCATGCAAAATCAGAATATTGCTACTATGTCTAGACTATAGATAAAAATGCTGTATTAATTTATCTTTTCAAAACATGTTTGTCAAAAGTAAATTCTACTTCACTTACACAGAAACCTAGAATTCAGATTCTAAACAAAATTACCACTCCAGAGTTCCTGGAGAAACACAAAATGGTACTTCATTTTCTTTAGAAACCGAGAATACAAGTTTTCTTGTCTTTTGAGAAAGGTAGCTAAATGATCAAGAATCCATATTTTCACATCGATTTTATACAAACACAATAATTGTATCAGTCTGACCAAACGTAGTAATGTCTCTACGAGAGCACCTACTGGTTGCATTCTAACAAATTACAGTGCTATCCCAGCTCTGGATTTCACGTTCAAAGTTCAGATCGGATCATACACATACCAATGGCATTGTTCAGGGTATATTCTTCTCTGAAAAAATCTTGAGTCAAATTCTGCTTTGCTTTTTTAGCTTCTGAGAGTGCTAAAGAAGGAAGGAAAGGAGAAAAAAATGAAAGAAAGAACAATTACAAATCATAAAGAAGGCTTCCAGTCAATACAGCCAAAGATACTAAAGTCCTGTAATCAGTAAATGCTGGAGGGAGGGGAACTTCCAGATGGCATTAATGTTTGAAGCCACTTATGTTGGGGACATATTACCTCTTGTCAGAGACCCACAGTTCAATGTCAAAGTTTCAAAGAAAAAATTCTTCTTTTACTTATTGTGCTGTTAACATACACATATATACACAAGCGTTCATGCATGCACACATGCATACACACAAACACAAACACAAATTTTTATTCACAGTTCCTGACTCCTTAAGTTCTTCAAGGTAGGTCACAGACACAAGAACTTCTCCCTAAAGCAGGCCACAGTCTCTATATTCTTTTCTGTCAGGGGCCATGAGAGTTACATCAGGTGACAACTAGTGTTCAGATGTCCACCCACCAGTGACTCTCTGATGGAGGCTGATCCTGTCCAGGCAAGGCCTGCAGGACCATCGACTCTGGAAACTGTTACATTTGCTAAGGGAGTTTGGTGTCTCCTCAATACCTGCACTGTAGTATGCAATCTCCTGTGATATGTATATGTCGTCTCATGATTGCATCTCAATCTTATGGGCATGTATATTTGTGGGTGGTCAGGAAGATGACTTTTCATTTAGTTATATAGTTTTGATATGTAGAATATATTCTGGGCCATGCTTCATAACTGGATCTATTTGTCCCACAAGGACTGTGGACACTTAAAAAGCTTGTTTTATTCTTTGGCTCAGACTAATTGCACAAAATTAGCTCACTTTCACCTCAAAACAAGTTCAAGCTAGACTAAAGGCCTTTTGTAAACAGACCTTAAGTTTAAAACCTTACAGATTTGCATAAGGTCAGAGCTGCAGATGTCCAACTAAGGTTACTAAAGAAAAGCATGCCAATTCTTTGCTTGCCAAGTCTGTTAACAAAAGACCTATGTCTCAAAGCTCATCTCAGTGGACACTGTACCCCCTGCCCTCTGGTCACAGTCTTACTTCTGTAACCTTGGACCCTTGTGTTGCCACGGCAATGGCTCAATCCCTATCGTTTGCCTCAGGAATGTGCTTTTGACTAATGAGAGACAACTCTCGTAATTTATCACTTCAAGGCTCCTGGGAAAAACAGTTTAGAGCAGGAAGAAGTGAGGAGAAGCAGCTAGGAGAATGTGGCAGTAATGGTCTGTCCTGTCCCTTTAAGAGACAAACCACATCCATCCCCTCCCCCCCCTTCACCCTGCCTGCAGCCTGAGCTCATCCTTCTCTCTCTCCCTCCCCCTCCCTCCCTCTCTCTCTCCCTCTCTCTCTCTCTCTCTCTCTCTCTCTCTCTCTCTCTCTCTCCTCTTCTCCTTCACTTCCATAACCCACTAAATAAATGTCCTTTGCTGAGTTAGAGCCTCACTTAGAAACTCTAAGTCACCTTTCCCCAAGCCTTCTCAGAGTTCCTTCTAATTTTATTTTAAGCTAATTTCACTTAAATCAACTAATTATATATTGTGTTGGTTTGAATGAAAATGGCCCAGGTAGGCTCCCAGGGAGTGGCACTATTAGGAGGAGGCGTGGCCTTGTTGGAGGAAGTGTCTCACTGGGGGGCAGGCTTTGTGGTTGGAGAAGCTCAAACCCAGGCTCAGTTTCACTCTTTTCCTGCTGCCTGCAGAGCCAGCTTTCTCTCCTTCTCCAGCACCCTATCTGCCTGCACGCCATCAGTCAGTCCCAGTTAAATGTTTTCCTTATAAGAGTTGCTGTGGACATGGTGTCCCTTCATAGCGACAGAAACCTTAACTAAGGCATATATGTATATATATATATATATATACATATATATATATATATATTAAAATTAAATGATATTCACCTTTAATATTTTTATGAGCATCTACCTACTTGTAGAATTTTCTAGAACTCACACTGTTTTGTACATATAAACTAGAATAATTCTGGAATTTAAAACTATATTTATAAACAGAATATAAAGTTAGTTCCATGTAGCATGTATATGTGAAAGGTCCCCCACAGGCTCAGATACCTGAACACTTGGTCTAAGGCTGGTGGTTCTGTTTGGAGCGACTCTGGGAGGTACAGTCTTGCTGAAGAAACTCTGTCACTAGGGCAAGCTTTGAGGGGTCATGGTCTCACCCCACTTCCAGTTTATTTTCTGGGCTTTTGCTTGCACTGCTCTGGCTGCCATTCCTCCCCTGTCACGAACTGCCTGGAACCATGTGCCAAAATAAACCTTTCCTCCTGTGAGCTGCCAGTGCCATGTCACAGCCACGGAGACTCAGACTAGGACAACTCACAATGAGCGGCAGCTAGCCTCATCCACGCACTCACAATGAGCAGCAGCTAGCCTCATCCACGCACTGGGCTTCCCTGTGTGGGGATGGACAGAACTGTGGCCCCACCCTAAAGAAGAGGCACTCCCCAGGGATGAGAACACTGGTTTAAAATATTCATTCTAGGGTTGTTAAGAGCTAGAGCACAGGCATGCATGAGACCCTAGGTGTGATCCCTCGTGTGCATATGTGCACACATGTGCATACACACACACACAGTCACACATCACAGACACAGGCACACACAGGCGAGCAAGCACATATACACAGGTACACAGACACACACAGGCATACAGGTACACGTACTCACACACATGGTCATACACATGGGATATCATAGACATGCAGACACAGGCATACTGGCACTCACATAGTCATGGGCACAAAGGCATACACACATAGGCATGCACACACATAGGCACACACACAGGCATGCACACACATAGGCATGCAGACACACATGCATGCACACACATAGGCATGCAGACACACAGACATGCACACACACAGGCATGCACACACATAGGCACACACACAGGCATGCACACACATAGGCATGCACATGTGCATATTCAATTCACATTGTGGGCAAAACCACACTTCAGTTAACACAATACTTAAGCATTAAGTTAAGGTTTTTATTACATAGCAATTTTAAATTTCAGTTATTTAAAACTGAGTGGGCATCTGAACTTAGTCCTGAATCTAGACTTTTCTTCCTTCCTACTCATAATGCAATGGTTTATAGAAACTTGCAAATTTGGTGAACAAATCAACCCAAAGTTCATTGTTTTTTAATAATAAAACAAATATGCAAAATCAGAACACGGGGGGGGGATCCCTGAACAAATCCCTAAGAAATGACATATAAACTGTAAAAAAACTTTCTCAGCAGGGACAGCCATCAGTGATAGCAATGATTTCATAACTCATCACAAGAACAAACGTTATCTTGAATAGTTAAATACATACGGACTAATTGAATATAAAAAGCAACTTTTTATTTATGTGTCTTTAAACACATAGCAGCATTAACAATCGGCTCAAGGAGCACTTGCTCTGGAAGGTGAGTGGTGGGGATGGAAAGTCCTCCGCATGCACCGATGGTGATGTCGTGGGGAACACGTGCCGTAAGAGGAAAACAAAGTACCTACACTTCAGCCCTGCACACGGGCAGTAAATAAAATCTCCATTCAAATGGTAACAAACTTGTAAAGAATTATTAACATACAGCAAATATTTCTAAATCGCCTGACGCATCTTCAGAGCTTACTGGCTCCAGTAGGGTAAGGGCACACACTGGACTCTTTACCTCTGATGTCTCCTCCAGCACAGAAGGCCTTTCCTCCAGCTCCCTTTATGATGATCAGGAACGTCTCAGGGTCTTGTTCCCACTTCTACACAAACATAAAAGATGATGGTGGCTTTTGGGGGCACAGGAAATACAAGTTCATGTAAGACACATTCACATACATATGTGTGCACACGTGGGCTTGCCTAAAACACATCCAGAGGAGTGGATTCTACCCACTTAATTTTCTTTCTAAGTGCAATCTATATTCCAGAAAGAACTGTCAAAACTTTAATACCAAGATGAATAAACAGGTGCTTAATGGCACTGTGTTATATACGTGTATGAGTCTAGTGAACACATTCACCCAAAGACTGCTGGCATGAGGTGCAGCCATAACTTTTCCCCAAAAGCAAGATAGCACTGTTATACCAAAAGATAAAAATAAATAAATAAATAAAATAACTATTACACAGTTAAGTTATTTACAAAGTTTTTAAATATGTGGTGGATGGGGGTTTGGTGAGGTCAGGCAATAAACTGAGCATGATGAGATGGTGGGGAGCCGGTCAGTGACAGAGTGCTCACTTTATAACCACACTACGACAAATCATGGTTCTCATTTCCTCACAGCTGAGAAAGTGGGGTACAGAGACTGACATGTATAGTCTACAGAGTTTAATACTCAGAAATCCAAATTTCAAATACAAGCCTGACTTTCAGCCCTACACTTTCTATTGTCTTGATGGGGGAGGTAATATATGCTATGAATATGTGTTATTGACATTGGTTAATAAAGAAGCTGCTTTCAGACAATGGTTTAACAGATTATAGCCAAGCTGGAAAAGATATTTAGAGAGAGAGCAGGCAGAGTCAGGGAGACACCATGTAGCTCCTGGAAGTCTTGCAGCTTCTCATGCCCTCAAGGCCTCTACGACACAGGAATCATCCCTGGGGTGGAATTCCTTCCTGTTCCTCCTTGCCCAGCACAGCTGTACTGCTCTCTGTCTCTCAGCTTCCTCTCAGAGCTGATGGTAACCCTCCCTGCATCAGAATTCCTTTTGCAACCCTTCCTCCTTTCCTTCTCAAACTCAGAGAATCTATAAAACCTTCCTGTCTCACTGCAAAGGGCTTGGCCTCAGTACAGCTCCCTGGCTAAATACAGCACACTTGAGTTCCAAATTCTCACAAATTGTAACAGCTTCTGCCAGCACAGGCAATGATCCCAAAGTATCTCTTCTAAGGCTTTTAAACTTTCCATTCTTAAACCTTTTATTTTTCTACAATTTCTCTGTGCTCTGCTCTCCAGAAACCTTTCAAGACTATTGTGTAAACAGTCTTCATCTCAGGACTTGTAACTTCAATGGGTCTGGTTAAAGAATCTGCAAAATCTGTATCAAAAGTCAGCTTAAAGCTTGTAACAAAACGTAGTTAAGGGGCTGGAGAGATGGCTCAGAGGTTAAGAGCACTGCCTGCTCTTCCAAAGGTCCTGAGTTCAATTCCCAGCAACCACATGGTGGCTCACAACCATCTGTAATGGGGTCTGGTGCCCTCTTCTGGCTTGCAGGCATATACACAGACAGAATATTATATACATAAATAAATATTTAGAAAAAAAAGTAGTTAAAAAATCTATACATAGATAATCTTAATTTGATACAACACATTATTCAACTCTTGGGATTCAACTCTTGTTTAGAAAAATAGATTTTTTTGAATAGCAACCATGTGGCTCTCTTCCATCTTAGCTGATCACCTCATCAAGATTTGAAAGTTACCATGTGACGGGCAGCCATCTTTAATAAGGTTAAAGAGTGCAAGACATGTAACTTCACTATCTTAAAGTGACAGCGATCATAAACTTCTTTCTCCTCGTGAGCTCTGTTTATCATTATGTCTCCTTTTTGGGCTACGGAGGCAACAGCAGGCTTCGTGAATAATTCGGATTGGTACGGATTTCTGTATGATGGTAAAAGTAAAGGTTATAAAGGTTTACTCCGATTAACAAAAGCTGAATTAGAGAGCTACATCTGACTACTTATGTCTTTGCTAACTGTTCAACACAAGGTTTCTAGAAAATTTAAATAAGTAACAATATAAGTTTAAAGAATGTTTGAGTTAAGGCTTCACCTCAGCTCCTGGCATCCATGCATCCAAAAAGTCTGGAATGTTCGAGTGGAACTTTCCATCGCAAGCCCCCTCCCCTGGGAGCTGCCTCAGTCCAGACTCCAACTCCAATAAAATCTGCCAAGCGATGACGCCTCCCCCAAGAGGCTCAAGACCACTCCCACAGGGTATTTAAACTGCCCCACTGGGGAATGAACACGTGGTCTTCCAGTCTTCCTTCCCATCTCATCTCTGAGGACTGGAAGGCTACTCAGGGGCACTGGCATCCATTAAATCTGAGCCTTTTCTAATTCGGTTTGATTTGGATTATTGCTTTGGCGGAGAGGTCTATTGGAACATAAAAACTTTTCAATAAATAAGCAGAAAAGTTCCCAGTGTCCCCATGGACTGATTTATGGTTTAAAGTTTTATTTTGGTTGTTGTAATTTAGACAAAGCAGTGCACAAGAGAAAGACACCATGCAACAGAGCTCAGGTGGAAAAGCGTTTTTAATTGCAGGAAAGTGAATGGGAAGAAGGGGGACAGGGAGGGGAGACCAGCTTCTGGGAAGAGGAGTGGTAGAAGAGAAGAGAACAGACAGACAGACAGACAGACAGGCAGACACAGAGAGAAAGAGATGGGAGGTGAGCAGGGTCCTTTTAAGAGGGAACATAGTGAATGTGTAAGAGCACAGGAGATGCTCTTAGTGGCTACAAGTCAGGTCAGTGCAGATTATAAACAATGGGAATGCTAATGTGTCTTAAAAAATGCTGTTTTCGCAAACTCAAAGAATTCTTGCAAGTTCCAGGTAGTCAACTTGGAGGATTCACCTCGAACAGACAAGATCAGATGCACCCCTGCCTCAGTTACCAGGCCTAAGCAGCTCAAGCCTCCCCGCTTCCCCTGGTCTTGACACTCTCCTTCCTCAAATGCCAAGACCTAAAGAAAAAACATTTTTCCCCCTAAACTTAACCTTTTCCTCTGCTCTGCCGACATCTCACCAGGTTCAAGAAGCATCAGAGAGTTCCACAGAGCCTGGATATTTTCCTGGATGATAACATCGATGCTAAAGGCTCTTCAGTTAAATCTTCAATTTTTCAAGTTCAAACTTAACAGGGTAAAAATATAAAATCCTAGTCTTATAAAAGCTACCAATTTAAACTGCTAAAGATAATTAAGACATACAGGTTAATGCATTTCCAAAGTAAAATCTAAACTCAGGTATGCTTGATGGATAGTCTTCAAACTCTTCAGAGATAGGCTGAATATGGCATTTAAAACATTTAATGGAATGGTTTCCCATAAGAGACAGAAATGCCCTGCTTCTAGCAGGAACCTAAGGTCTCTAATGAACAGAGAAGGGCACAGAGACGCCACCTGAATTATGGTAGCATTAAACAGTTGGCAACACTGCCCCGTGCCTCGCCTGCTGTCCGGGCTCTGCCCAAGCTGCGGCCCTGTGGGCTGACTGCCCTACTCTACCTGTAAGGTCAGTCCCCAGAGTTTCTCCACAGGAACACTCAGACCTGGGTCTGGTAGCCCAAGGCTGAGGCTGCTCTGTGTGGCAGCAGACGATAAAATGCTGTCCTGTAGGACAGTCAAAGACATATAACCACCGACTGCCCCCAGTGGAGCCACTGAGACCACGGGAGCCTAGGTCAACTGTCTGGGGAGTGGGTCTCTTCACTTTAATTGACAGATAAGCAATCGGGGTTATACCTCCTGCTTATAAATTACCCTTTCAGATCTCTGATAATATTGGCTGTTGCTTTAACAGCCACAAGCACCCCAGCTCTCCACAAGACTTCAGCTGCCTTCTCATTTCTTTGGCCCTTTCAGTCCTGGCCAACATTCCAGCTTTCCTGAGTCCCCAACAAGGATGGCCCGGTGTCAGGAAGCAGTCATGAAAAAGATCACACTGTCCCTTACCATAATCTACTATCAGCAAAAGGGCTGGGATGTTAGGTCTCAAACCCAGGCCTATTTACCGTACCAAAGTGGACCTGGCACCAGGTTCTCCTAGCATCCCCTCAGTCCATCCCACTCTCTACACTAAACTTCTGCAGACCAGAAGCCAGGTTGCCCTCACCCCAGCTTCTGCATGTAGTCCAGTCATTTTGGTTGCCTGGGTCTTTTTTTTTTTACCCACCCTTTACTCTCCTGGTCTCCTGGTTCTCCCCTCCCCATGCTCCTCACATGGCCCAACTCAGGGTTATGTTCACTCTGGATTCTCTGAGATGTCCCTGACTCTGGCTATGGTCTCTCTTTTATTTACAGTAACCCTTCTCCTGCACCACACCGTGGAGCTAATGCCCTGAGCACTAACGCTCACTAGTCACTAACGCTCTGAGCAGTCAGCATCATTGTTTAAGTGGAGTGGACCATGAGAAACAAGACCTACGGGAAGCAGAAAGCCTGTGTCCTAAGACAGCGAGTGGGGTGGGCAGGTTCCACAGGAAAGCACCAGTGTGCTACTGAGTCCCAGGACAAAACACCAGGCATGTCCCCCACCGGATACTTCAGAAAGCTCTTCACAGGGCTTTCCATGATTACAGACCTTCAGCTGTGGGTAGATCTGCCGGATCATGCTGAGAGACAGAGCGTTGAGGAACTTGGGTCTGTTCAGTGTTATGACTCCTGCACAGCCCCTCCTCTCCAGCAACACTTCCGGGGCTTCTGTGTGCACGGACATCCTCTGAGTGAACGAAGAACAATGTCAGGAAGTTTTATCAACGCCCACAGCAAAACGCACAGCACGTGCACACCTTCCAAGTGATAACCAAAGAAGTGGCGACCAGGGACACCTAGCGTCCCCAGCCTACACAGACAGAGCAGTCCCAAAGCAAGCCAAGCACACCTCCCGGATGTCCAATACTGCATTTCTACATGGACTGGATCAACTCATCTAAAACACAGCCTCTTCCTAGAGCCCCTCGGACTAGGAAGTACCCCAAAACCTTGTAGCTTGTTACTACATTTCAAATTCTACACTAGGTGCTTAGAAAACGTGGAGAGGTACATGACTCTCACTATAGTAGCTGCGAGCAACTTGGAAAAGGCAGCATCTGGGCAGGGCTGTGGTGTCCATGAGGCAAATGGAGGTGAGAACTCCAGGTACAACAATGGCCTGGACTAGCCATGAACAATGAACATCTGGACATGCCGCGATGCTAGCCCTGAGTGCAACAAAGGCTGGACAGGAAGACGAGCATGGACGTATGGACAGCACGAGCAGCCAGGCCAGAGCACAGCTTCAGACTGCGTGTTCTGTGTTGGAAAGATGCCGTGCAAGCGTCGGCAGGGTCTCGACTTTGTCACCTCCCGTGTGACTACAGCCCCGACGCGGCTGTCTTCCGTCCAAAGGCTGTCAGTCAGAACGCAGCAGACTAGCACACGGCTTCTCTAGGCGCAGTCAGAACCACGTTTAGAAAGGGCGGCGCCACTAAAAGTGGCGGGGTACGAGAGGAAACATGGAAACAGAGTCATGCGAAGAGAATGAGAGAAAGAAGTAAGAAGGAAAGGGAGTGACTGCTCCTAGGTATGGTGGAGGGGAAGGGTGACTGCAGGTGCAGGGGCGAACTCGGTCGGAGACAGCGATATCTAGGAGAACCCAGAGTGGCCGTGACCAGACTGAACTGGGCTGTGTGGGGAGACAGGGACGGGAAGGGAGAGGAGAACCAGGTACAAGAACCAGGAGAACAAAGGTTCAAAAGGGGCTGGAACCCAAAATGCCTGGATTGTATAGGGAAGAGCCTCTGGGGGAAGGGCAGCTCAGGCCCTGGCCTGGAGAGTTTGGGGTAGAGGCAGGGAATGCCACCACACCTGTAACAGGGAGGACTCGGGGGTGCTGGGAGAACCCCGTGTAAAATTATGTTACATATTTCTCATGAAAATTCATTACCACATAATAAGCAAAAAATGATATGTACTTAGAAGAGCTTTAAGACAACCTATTGAAGCCGGGCGGTGGTGGCGCACGCCTTTAATCCCACTTGGGAGGCAGAGGCTGGCGGATCTCTGTGAGTTCGAGGCCAGCCTGGTCTACAAGAGCTAGTTCCGGGACAGGCACCAAAGCTACAGAGAAACCCTGCCTTGAAAAACCAAAAAAAAAAAAAGACAACCTATTGAGGGGCTGGAGAGATGGTTCAGTGGTTAAGAACACTGGCTGTTCTTCCAGAGGTCCTGAGTTCAAATCCCAGCAACCATAGGGTGGCTCACAACCATCTGTAATGAGATCTGGCTCCCTCTTCTGGCCTGCAGGCAGAACAACACTGTATACATAATCTTTGAAAATAGGACAGCCAGGGCTACGCTGTCCAGAGCCAAGGAGAACAACCAGACACTTCTCTACAGATTCTTAGTATCCACGTTCAGATCAGACTGCGTCCAGAAGAGCATTTACCAGAAGCTAACAACAAACGCTCTTACTGCAGAGGTTCTAGAACTGCACCTGAGGGCTCCAGGCTCCCTTCTTAGGCTGCAGTGAGGATTAGTTGAGCTAGTACATGTATGACGTCCTAGCGCAGCTCCTGCACACGGAGCTAGTACATGTGTGACGTCCTAGCTCCTGCACACAGAGCTAGTACATGTGTGACGTCCTAGCTCCTGCACATGGAGCTAGTACATGTGTGACGTCCTAGCTCCTGCACATAGAGCTATAGCGGGTGCTCATTCCTACTAAGGCATTCAGATTCTACATGAGGTACAAAACTGAATAAAAATCATCTTTCTGTAATCCGATATTCAACAAATGTTTACCTTCGCAAGGTACAATTAGCATAATTGCTAAGGCACTAGCATTCATTATTAGCAATAACTGCTAAAGTATGAAGTTATTATTTATATATTATATACCGTATTGGTGGTCTCTAAGATTTTAAAATTTTATTCTATGTGTATGGGTGCTTTGACAGCATGCATGTCTATGTCCCAAATTCTCACAGTGCCTACAGATGCCAGAAGAGGGCATAAGATCTCCTGGAACTGGAGTTACATACTGTTGATAGCCACCACGGAACTGAGTCCTTTGCGAGAATAGTCAGTATCTTAAGCACCGCTGAGCTATTTCTCCAGCTCGCATGCTAAGTCTTAAAATGTAATACTTTTTTAACATTTTTGAATCTCTGTATGGTAAAGACTATCCTCATTATATATATGGAAGCAACAATAAACTAAGCATTTGCCTAAGATTAAGTTGCAGAGTCTTCCCAGCAACCACGTGGTGGCTCACAACCACCTATAATGAGATCTGGTGCCCTCTTCTGGCCTACAGGCAGGATGCTGCATAAATAAATAAATGGGGTTGGAGAGATGGCTCAGCGGTTAAAAGCATTGCCTGCTCTTCCAAAGGTCCTGAGTTCAATTCCCAGCAACCACATGGTGGCTCACAACCATCTGTAAAGAGGTCTGGCGCCCTCTTCTGGCCTGCAGGCATACACACAGACAAAATATTGTATACATAATAAATATTTTTAAAAAAAGTTGCAGAGAGTCAGATTTAACCATACTCATTAAAACAGCCTTACAGCACAGAGTGCGCAGGAGGTGGCACGTCTCATCACGGGAGCTTGAGGGCAGAGGTTCGGAAACCAAGGAAACCAGTCTACTTCCCTAACAGAGACACTTTTAAGTTATATCATGAACAGCGAAGCAAAGCCCAAACTCACCAGATGCTGCAGAACAACCCTGGCTCTTCTGAGGGAGCTGACCCTGAAAGAGACACAGACTGCAATGAGTAACACAGGCAACTGTGTCTTGACGCACAAATACCGCAAGGCCTTAACTGTGTTGGGACAGAACCTTGAAAACAGACTGAACAGCCATGAAATGACGCCCATCTCAAAGGGCTCCAGCAGCACATATATGTGTGTGTGTACACATATATACATGGATATGATATATATGTATATCATATCATACATATCCACCTACTTACAGGACACCAAAGATAAACCGAAGTAAATCCACTAACGTGTAACCTGGGAGAACCCATGATTTTACTGGGGTTACTTACAGAGCATGTATGAAGAGGGGTGCAGGTGAATGTAGAGCAGCCGCTCCACTAGACTATCCTGTCCCAACATGGATGTTAGCTAGCTCATAGCTACATAGATGGAGTCCCTGCTTCCGTTAACCGTCCACGATCTATACCCTCTGGCACCTTCCAAGACCATAAAGGCATGTGCAAACAGGACAGATTACATACAGAAGGTGGGGAGGTACAGGAAGGAAATCTGGAATTTCAGTGAGGGTCTACTACGGAAAACTAACCGCATCAACAAGCTTGAGCTCAGCTTGTGTGTGTATGTGGTGTGTGTTGTGTTGTGTGTGTGTATATGCAGTGTGCGTTGTGTGTGTATGTGTGTATATGTGGTGTGTGTTGTGTGTGTACACACATGTGTGTTGTGTGTATATGCAGTGTGTGTTGTGTGTGTATGTGTGTATATGTGGTGTATGTGTGTTGTGTGTGTACACATGCGTGTGTTGTGTGTATATGCAGTGTGCATATGTGTGTTGTGTGTGTATGTGTGTATATGTGGTGTTATGTGTGGTGTGGGTGTATGGATGGTGTGTGTCTGTGCGGCGTCTGTGTGTATGTGCGCGCATGTGTCTTTTGTAAGCAGTCCCAGCTGTGATGAAGATGGCTGTTATGCTTGAGAACGGCTCTCTACAACACCATATGATCTAGCAATCCTACTCTTTGAGTTTGACTAAATGAGCCAGAAGCTTACATCCACAAGAAAACCTACAAACCTGAATGTAAATTTCATATTAGCTGCATCTACAGATACAAAATACAGGCATAACCAAGATATCTTTAAGTAAATCCATACAGGAATGGAAGCCATAAAAAGAAATGAGCTACCAACTCTAAGCATCCCACACACAGAAGAATGGAACTTAAATAATGTGTGCTCCGAAGAAGTAAATCTGAGAAGAAAATACCGTGAGGCTTCAAGTGTAGGACATTTTGGAAATGGCAGAGTTCTGGAACACAAAGAACAACAAACAGCTGTCAGAGATTTGGGAGAGAAGATAAATGAAGAGCGGAGACACATTTAAACTAATCTGTAAACACTGTGCACGCCATGAGATTAAACCAATCTGTAAACACTGGACCTAACATCAGATTAAACTAATCTGTAAACAGTGCGCACGCCTTTAGATTAAAACTTTTGAGCGAAACTTCAGTTTAACTTTTGGAAAATCTCAAAACATTCCACAAACAAAAATCTGTAAAATTTTAAATTACATTTTGTTTATTGTGTAAAGAATGTGGAATCTGTCACTATTTTAAATTGGTAAAGATGAAACACAATACACAGTCTGAGAGAGCCCTGGGAGAGGCCTATGTTGCTCTGGCCTCCTAAACAAGCAATCAGGATGGACAGACCTGTATCCTGCAGCAGTTTAGGGAGACAAGGGTTACCGAGCTCACAGGACACACGTCATCCTGAGGTCACCAGAGCAGGGACTGGAGCAGAGGGCACAGAGAACACTCATTCTCGGCTGGCTGCTCCTGGCTTGCTCAGTTTGCTTTCTTCAACACCCCAGAACTACAGGCCAGGGGTGACGCTGCTCACACAGACTGGCGCTCATACACCAGCAAGAAAACGCCCTACAGGCTTGACTACAGGCCAATCTAACAGAGGCGTCTCCTCAGCTGAGGCTCCCTCTTCTCAGCTGACTGTGGGTTCGAGGATGGCGGCACATGCATATGGTTCCTAGGAAGAGGAGGAAGGAGACCATTGAGCATCTCTTGCTCTCGGGAGACTCACAAGGTGGTGACCGAACATCAGAAAAGGGTATCGCTATCGCTAGAATACCCTGGGATGGGTGCTTCTTCTCGAAGACATCAAACTTAAGATACAGAGAAAAAAACAAAGCAGGAATCGGCAGGCACAGCCTTAACAAGGTCCAGGCCATCTGCAGATGTGCACGCTGTCTGATGGAACCAAGAGCTGCCAGGGGTTAATGCTTTTCAGTGACAGACAGCACGCAAAACGAATAACTGAGACAAAAAAGGAAATAAAGAAAACCTAGGACCATCACTGCTACCACTTACAAATATGTGAAACCGTTGTATATGAATAATTGAAATCCAAGTGACTTTCTAGAAGTTATATTATTTTCCTTTTAAATTATGCTCAAATTGACAATACAACCAAAGAAATAAATCACATATTTGTTTGAATAAGTCACAGTTTACATTTCTGACCTAGCATGTTTTAAATTTGCTTCACTACAGCAAAGCCTTCTGCTCCCAGTCCAGTGTCCCGCCAAGTGTCTGTATATCAGAGTCTTCTGAAGACCCCCGTCAATATTCTAAAACTCTGGTGACAACCGCCCAGCTCAATACTGACTGTGGAGGTGAGGCACAGGCGTGGGTACTTTGTTCGACAAAATGACCACTACAAAGTGCAAGCAAGTTGTCCTTCAAATAAAACACTATAAAAAATAGCCAGAAGTGACAGATGACCGGTAATTCAGGAGGATTTTCCAGAAAGGGTTTTCATGCAGGCTTTGTGCCCTCACTGAGGCCAGAAATCAAGGCTGAGTGTCACTGCTTCAAGGCCCGATTTCACGTTCATCTTTTAGGACTCTCTCTCACTGAACCTGCTAGACCAGACTTTCCAGCAAGCCAGGACTCCTGCCTCCGCCTCCCAGCACTAGCATTTGAGTGTGGCATGCTTGCACCAAGTACTTCACCAAGTAATCTGTCCCCCAACTCCTCACACAGGCTCTTAAATCTGTAACACCCGATTTAAACACCCAAACAGCCGATTTCTAAAAAACAATTTAAAAATTCTACTTGGCTCAATTTTGTCTTTGGAAACTTTTCAGTATTGAAAAGCTCACAAGTGACAAACACGCATACTCAGAACCATTGGCTTATTTCCCAGCACATCGAAATGGGGGAGAGAAGAGTTCTTTCTGTCAAACCACAGAGGCTCTGAAGTCCTTAATGAGGCCAGCACCCAGCTCAAGGCTGCAGAGGGTGCCGCCAGTCTGGCAGATCTAAGTAATGGTTTAAGTACTGCCTGAGCAGAAGAGGACATGAGAAATGCAGGCTTAACTTCAAGTCCCCATTTAATCTACGAAATACAGTTCTGCCAGAATCAAGAAGCTGACCCACAGTGACCACGCCCACATGCAAAGCACTGCGCAAGACACTTGCAGTCACAAAGACACCTTACCAGTGGCAAGGAGAGTAAAGAAGAGTTAAGTGTAACTAAATTCGCCACCATTTCTATACATTCACATTGTTTCCATTTAGGGCCAAACTAACCTATTACTTAAAATCCGATACTGGGGCCGGAGATGTAGTTTGTGATACAGCATTTAGTTCAATCTCTAGTACTACAAAAATATAAAACATGGTACTTGAGAATTCAGTCTCCAAATTTATTCCAAACCTTTTTTTCTTGGGGGGTGGGGGCGGGTGTTCAACACAGGGTTTCTCTGTGTACTAGTCCTAGCTGCCCTGGAACTAGCTCTTGTAGACCATGCTGGCCTCGAATTTATAGATATTCACCTGCTTCTGCCTTCGGAGTGCTGGAATTGAAGGTGTGCACCACCACCTGGCATCCTAGCTTTCTTTTTTAATGGCTACAAGACTGCCATCTGGTGGAGAGGAGGGGTACACACATCTCTCTAGCATTGCAGCCCAGGTTCAGTTATCACCAACACTATTTAATCCTCGCAGGGGATGTGAAATGCTGGAAACCTGGCTCAAAGGGCAAAGTATTTGCTCCATCAAAGACCATAGAAGAAACTGAAGGGCACAGAAATCTCCCTGGTGATTACCAGACATACGAAGGTGGAAAAACAACTACCACAGCCGTAACCCACGTCTTTAGGCCCAGCACTGGGGAGGCAAAGCAGGTGGATCTCTGTGAGTTCCTGGCAAGCCTGGTGACAGTGAGTTACAGACCAGCCGTGGATACACAGTGAGACACTGTCTCAAAACAAATACATAAACAAACAATCAAACAACAATGGGACACCATCATCTTAGAATGATACAAGCTTCAGAAACTTTGTTGCAATCATCCAGTCAAGCAAATACAAGCTCACAAATCACACAACTCTACAAGGAACTGCTCAAGCAAGAAAATGTGATTAACAAAAGAAAAAAGGCTCAGAGACTCAGAGACTGCACTGGCAGCTGCCAGGGTTAAGTAGGGCCGAAAAGTCGAGCGAGTAACTCAGGGGTGAAGCGACAGAAAACAGGGACACGGTGGACTGCGCTGTGAGGGGACATCTGGAAGAGAGGATGGCTGCAAGCAAGAACAGGAAGGGAAATACAGGTCCTGAGACACTTAAAGGGCACTGACTGCTTTACAGGATAAAATACGAATTTGGTTTTTAGGTTGCGTTTGCTGTGACGGAAAGTAGAAACTTTCAACAACAAATGAAATGACCCTGAAGCCTACGAGAAAAGCCAGGACTGAAGACACATGGGCGGGGGCGGTTCCCAGAGCAACCACAGAGGCTCTAGAACCTCCACCTGTCTGTAAGAAATAAATACAAACACTGCGGTGCACAGGGGGCGCCAAGACCTCCATGCCTAGTCTGTGAGTGTGTTTTGTCATTCTGTTCCTGGTTAGTCAACAGTTATTTTAAAATCACAAACATTTTTTTAAATGTTCTTTCACCTTTTCCAGAAAATAAAACACAATTTTTTTTTAAATATTTATTTATTATGTATACAATATTTTGTCTGTGTGTATGCCTGCAGGGCAGAAAAGGTCACCAGACTCCATTACAGATGGTTGTGAGCCACCATGTGGTTGCTGGGAATTGAACTCATGACCTTTGGAAGAGCAGGTGATGCTCTTAACCTCTGAGCCATCTCTCCAGCCCAATAAAACACAATTTTTAAAAGGCAGCCTGCTCATGGGAATAGCAGGCCTACACTGTTAACCCTATCAGTGCCAGAGGTGAGAAGCTGCCTGAGAACCGGAGAGCCTTCTCCCTCGCCCAATAGCGCCCTGGTGACCGTCACTGAGTGCTTATGCTTGGTCTCTGGAGTGCTTATGCTTGGTCTCTGACTGGGTTTGTGTCTCCTGCAACAGAGAACAAAAGGATAATAGGGCCTCAAAGACTGCACACCTTGGTCCATCTAGCAGTGAAGAAAGGAGGGACCAGCAAACAGGAGCCAAACGAAGCAGGTAAGCAGAGGACAGCAGCGGTCTCCTGACAGTTACCCTCCTCTAGTTGAAGATGGCTTTACGCTATCCCACTTTTTTCTTGAAAACTCTTAGCAAGGTCAGTAAATAAATACACTTTGTCTTAAGTATTTACTTAAGGGCTGGTAAGAATACCTGGTCCACGCTGCCCACCGGATAATCAGTGGCCAGAACAATAACTCTGAGCAGCCACAAAAGACTATTTTCGTCAGAAAGTAAACTGAGATCCAAATCCTGGAGATCCAAGCTAGTAAAGCTTTCTTTTATTTAATCCCATGTCCAGGAAGGTACTCCTGAGAGCTTCGAAGCAGACAAAAGGCAGGCTCTGGAGTAAAATTCAGTAGTCTGCATCTAGCCGTCACACAAAGAACTTTCTCTAGCTGGAAGTCATAAGCCCACCAAGTTTCTGCAAAAGGAACAAGCGCTAAACCCAGGGTGTTGTATGGCCTGGAGTCTGCAAGAAGAAATAAGGTTGGTGGGAGAATAGAGAACTTCGCCCTACCAAAGAGATGCATCCTTCACAAAAGCAAAAACAAACAGAACTCGCCTAGAGAGCCAGCAACAGCTCAGATAAAGGAAAATGTGGCGCTGTGGCACACGGACACAAGAGATGTAGAGCAGGACAGAGAACCCACTCCGTGACACCTGCAGGACCTGGAAGTCACTGTGTCTTAGGGTTTCTACTGCTGTGGCGAAGCGCCATGACCAAAAGCAACTTGGGGAAGGGGAGGTTTATTCGGCTTACACTTCCGTATGTCTGTTCATCACTGAAGGACGTCCGGGTAGGAACTCAAACTGGGCAGGAATCTAATGGCAAGAGCTGATGCAGGGGCATGGAGGAGTGCTGGTGCCATCTATGCTTGTTCCTCGTGGTTTATTCAGCTTGCTTTTTTGTCACACCCAGGGCCACCAGACCAGGGCCACCAGACCAGGAAGGGCACCACCCACATGGGCTGGACCCCACCCCATACATCACTAATTAAGAAAATGCCCACCAGGATTACCGACAGCCCCAGTTTATGAAGGCATTTTCTCAACTGAAAACTGAAAATCACTTCTGGGGTGATTACAGCTAATGTTAGTTGACATAAAAACTAGCCAGCACATTGTGTCAGGCAAAGTGTCCCAGACTCAGCAAATGCAGCATGTTTTCTCTAATATATGGATGATATACATATATATATATATATGGTAGGTTATAAAACTAAAATCAGGGCCATGAGGACAGACAGGTAGCAATGAAAGAACAAAATGGCATGAAAGCAGGAGAGCTAGAAGGAGTGAAGAAGGAGGGAGGCAGGCGGCTAGGGGAAGATAACAGGGAGAGGATCAACAAAAGCAGTGTTCCGAACGGTCCCATGAACGGTCGTACTCATCACTTAGACTGCTGATGCACACAAACAAGAAACTAGCGACAAAGACCCTTCGGAAATCTAGTGCACACACAATTGCACACATGCGCAGTGCAATCGAGGCGTGCAACCTAGGGCTCAGAGTGAATCGGGTTATACAATACGTTGGAGAGTTGTCTTCAAAGAAGTGATGTGGGGACAAAGAACACCGCCCAAGAGCCAAATTGGCCCTTGCAGTGGGAAAACAGACCGCAGGAGCAAAGTGAGGCCAGAGTCCAATGGCATCGGTCAGTCGCATCAACCAAGCCACACAAGCCCTTTTCCTTCCAGACAGACAGGCTCTCAGAGCCCCTCAGAGCCCCGCACCTAGTCAGTTGAGGGCGCACATATGTGCGTGTGCGTGCGTGCGTGCGTGCGTGCGTGTGTGTGTGTGTGTGTGTAGCAGGCAAGCTCACCTAGGTAATGACAGAATCTTTCAACTTGAAGCTAACTTTGTTAATACACGTTGTCTTTGCAATATGGTTCCCAAGCAAGTTAGAATTTGCTGTCATCAAGAAAGCACCAACAATGAATATAGGCTCAGGTGTTAGTATTTATCACACAAAACAGAAAAAAGAGCAGCAAGCAAAGCAACTCTTATCACACAAGAGAAAAGAGAAGCATGGCAACTCTTTGGTGTGTAACAGATACTTGAGAACCGCATCACTGGATACAGTTTTAGGAGCTATCCCCGAAACAGCACCAGTCTTAAGATTTATTTTTAATTACATGTATATTTGTGTGTGCCCATGTGAGAACAGGTGTCCCATGAGAAGAGACTGTCAGATTCCTTGGCGCTGGAGTTACAGGTAGTTAGGAGCCACACAGGGGAACAGAACCCCAATCCGTCAAGGGCAGGGCAGGCTCTTAAACCGCTGAGCTGTCTCTCTAGCGGCACCGGTAACTATTTATTTAGACCAAAGAAACATTCCCATTTCTCTGCAGGAACCTGACGAAACATGAGGCATGAGGGACTTGCAGTGAAACAAAGGCGAGTTCCACTGTCCAGGCGCTCCTAGACCGCACAGACGGCTAACAGTAAACATCTCAGCCACCCGCCCCCCAACAGGACTTCTGCGAAGGAGTTCACGGGGACAGTTAAAGCTTTTGGGTATGGTACCGGGGGCAAAGCATTACACACGACCGAGCTCCTAGGATGAGTGCTACCACACTTCTGCCGAGCTGGGGTGGCAGTGAGAGGCACCTTTACAAAGTTAACATTTGGCCGAGCAGTGGTGGTGCACGCCTTTAATCGGGGTTGGGGGTGGGGTGGGGAGGGGGGCAGAGGCAGGCAATCTCTCTGAGTTCGAGTCCAGCCTGGTCTACAGAGCGAGTTCCAGGGCAGGCTTCCAAGCTACAGAGAAACCCTCTCTCGGAAAACAAAACAAAACAAAAAGTTAATGTTTGAACGTGTGCTCCGGCCAAACGCTCTTCTGCTGATTCCCAACACCCGCGCTGCCGCTGCAGCTGGCTGCACAGCTGCTAATCAAGTTCCTCTATCCGAAGCCCAGGCACTCAGCAGTCACACCTGTGTGACACACAGTAAATTAGGTAGCACGTCCCCAAACTGCACCCGGCTCCAAGAAAGAAAAAAAAAGTAGGAGTCAAAGGGGGGGAGGGGGGAAGTCGTGCGAGGTCACGGCTGACGGAAAGTGAAGGTGTCTTTGCAAAGAAGGCGCTAGAAAGAGCAAAGTTGGAGGGCACCTGCGGCGGCGGACGGCGCGGGCCGGCGGGAAGGGCGCCCCGTCGGCGAGGCCTGCCGTGGACACCGGCGAGGAGAGCCGCCCCTCAGCCGGTGCTCGCTCGCTGACTCACCTCGACAGGAGCCGCCACACATCCTGCTGCCCCATGGCCTAAAAACGCAGCGCCGAAGCAGACGGCGGCGGCGACAGCGGACTGCACGGCGGACCCGCCCACAGCCGACCGGAGCCCACGAGAGCCGCGGGCACCGACGACGAGTCCTCCGGACGGGCCAGAGCGGCCCGCGGCTCGCATTTCCGTCGCGCTACGCTGATGGGCGGGCCAAAACAGGAGCGGGAGGAAATGAGGGAGCGCGAAGGGCGGGGCCGGGGCGGGGCCGGGGTCTGGCTAGGGGGCGGGGACTAGAGTGGAAGGGGGTGCAGGGGAGGAGCCAAAGCGAAGACGGAGAGAGCTGAGCTACTCAGTAGCCAGAGCACAGAGAAAAGCACGTCGGAGTCTGAAAGGGTAAACGACTTGGCTCCCTAGAGGCCGTCTTGGGAAATGCCCAGTCCGTCACCCAAGTTTGGCCAAGCAGCAGAGATTGATCTGAAGGAGTTTGGTGGGATTTTAATAATTTTTAAATGAAAAGGTAAATTCAAACCGGACCTGATGGTGCCCTCCTGTGATCCCAGAACTCAGAAAGCTGAGGCGGGGGAATAGTCGCCAGCTGCAAGCCACCCTGGACTATGTAGCCAGACCCTAGTTCAGAAAAAAAAAAGTAACTTTAGTGTTCTTTGAGAATCAAACGGATGAAATGCATTTGATGTCAAGGAGAGCTTGGTGTCCTTTTAGAGCTCGCTCTGTGTTGCTGAACTTGCTTTCAAACATATTTCTCATTATCTTCGGAAAAGTTCGATACCTTGCTCTTCCTCTGGTAGACGAAAATATCTGATTAAAGAGACTGTACTCATCAACTAAACTAGAAATCGCTTTTATCAGAGAAAGCATAACTGCACCAGAACGCAGCTCATTAAATAAAACTCATATTTAACTGCGCACCACGGTTGAGTTGCCTCTAGAGCCAACTACACACCCAGATGTCTAGCTGTAAGCATTTCATTGATTACTGACATATTAATAAGAACTGAGGAACTCAGAGAAGAGTTCAGACACCGAGGAATTCCATAAGCACTCATCCACTGTACCTTAGCCTTAAATAGGCCATTCTTCATCTTTGGCACTTAGGAGACATACTATATGATATTTGATCAGAAATTATCTTTCTGGCCTGGGTCAATAATACCCAGAGAACACAGAAAGCCAACAGGCACCATAAAAGCAGAAGACACGAGACACAGGGAATTCCTGACCTGTGATTAGTCCTCAAAGGTACAAACAGTCACCATTTGACTTCACCATCAAACGGCATCATGTCCCTTTCATTGTGGGAAAAGAATGAATGTGTTAGCCTATCCAGACAGCATTACTGGAAGGAGGCGCTTGTCTGCTCTGGCCAGAGCCAAATCTTCTGGCTCCCTGGAAACAGGCCTGTGCATAACAGTCTCCATGTTTAGAAGGCTCTATTTTGATTTAAAGCTTTGCTAAAGTGTTAAACTTTTATTTCCTTCATTATTTGTTCTGTGTACCTATACACATCCAAGTTCAATAGCGTCTATCGAGAAGCCAGAGGACAACTTGCAGGAATTGGTTCTCTCCTTCCACTGTGTGGATCTCAGGGATGGAACTCGTGTTCTCAGAACACATTTTGAACAAATGACCCTCCGTTTTCACTTTGTACATTGAGAAATCAGTCCTACCCTCACTCTCCACTTTATAATATTTTCACGGTTTCATAAGGAGATCGTATCTATCCTAGCTTGCATTCTCTTGCTGTGATAGACCACGACCAAAAGCAACTTGGGGAGAAAAGGGTTTATCTCAGCTTACAGTTTATATATAGTTCCTGCCCTGACTTCGGGGGAAGCAGAAGTCACAGGGGAACTCTGCTTGATGGCACAAATGCCTACAAGGGGCACATAGTGTAATCATTAATAAGTGGACATTTGCAATTAGTTTCTTTCGTCGCCCTCCCCATGGTATTTTTCAAGGTCCATTCACATTGTAGCACGTGTTAGCACTTCTCTCCCTCTTACTGAATAGCACTTTTACTTTGGAGGGGGGATTGTATGTGAGAGGGAGGCGGGAGGGGCAGAAAATGAGAGAGGAAGGAGGGACAGAGAATGAGAGAGGAGAGAGGGAGATGTTTCCAACTTGCTGGGTAGTTTAGGAGAACCTTGAACTCCCGTTCTTCATGTTTTACTTTCCCAGTTCAGGAGATTACAAATACGGCTATGCCTGGGCTAAGAAATGCTGGACACTCAACCAAGGGTCTCATGAATGCCAGGCAGACATTCAACCAACTGAGCTACGCCCCCGAGTTCCGTCCGTGAAGCTTTTCTGTTCTGTTTTGTTTTGTTTTGAATTCTTCATCAGTTGAAGGATATTGTCTCCACTTTGGGCTGGTAAGAACCGTGATGCCATGAACTCTGGTGTGTGGCAGCGGCTGCAGCAGCGAGGAATGAACCACAGAGCTCAACAAACCCACGTGGAAGTTTACTAGGCTACCAGGGGGGGCGCTGTGCCGGTCGACTGAGAGGAGGAAGTGATGAGAAGGAACGGGAGGGCAGAGCTTACTTACAAGGGAAAGCTTATGCATGTGTACAGAGCCTTTATACAGCCACTCAACGCATGACATAGCCATGCAACGCATGAAGTAGTGACATAGGGTCGAAGGGCCCCTGGGCTGGCTAGGTGTTTGCCTGAAGGTGGGCTGCCGGGGACGGGGTCAGTATAATGCTGGAATCCTAACATTTCCCGCCTTTTTGATTTTTTCAAGGTGAGGAAATAAAGAGGGTACCAGGCAGGGCAGGGAAAGGGGGCACTGACTTCTCAAGACTGCTTCCAGCAGCGATCATCTTTGGGGAACATGAGAAAGCTGGGGTGTGGTAGCCGGTCCTTTCACTGCCGTCCCAGGCTATGTGGCGCAGTCCCATGCTTCTCAGATCTGGCGAGACACTGTCAGAACAGAAGATAAAGTTAAATTTAGGAAGAAAAAAAATTCTTAGGTTCTAGCAATCGAGGGAGGGGGGTAACTGACCTGTCTGAAGAGAGTCCAAGTAGACTTTTAGCTTTTAGCTTCTTACAAGCAAACCTTAAAGCACCCCTTCCTTCCCCATCTTCACGATGTCACCTTAACACTCAGGAGAGACGGGTGTTTGATTCCTGAGGGTACCCGGGCGTACTTGATGGTCTTTGCGGGACCAGTTCCGTGGCTAAGGGCTGGTAGTCCGCAACCACAGCTAATGGGTTTGATTAGGAGTTTGGAATAAGTCATTGGTGATACATAGAGAGGAGGGTGTAATTAGTAGAAACAGAACAACGCAGATCAGCCTGGGGGGAGAAAGAGGTGTCAGGAAGGAAAGTCTATGGAACTCCAATCCAGCAGAGGAGGTTGTGGGGTGAAGCCTCATTTTTCTGAAATTGGAGACACCAATTTCAGTTGCTCTCAGTGTCCTCTGAAGCTGAAAGGAACAGGGTGCTGTTGGAGTCTCTGTGTATGAAGGAGGATTATCTTGAGGTGGAGGGGTAAAGGGCTTGAGACCAGATAAGTGTATCCAGTGAGGAAGGCCTCAAACTTAGCAGCTGTTGGAGTTATGAGAATTACTTGGAAGTGGCCCAGTCACTTAGAAAGGGGTAAGGGGCGTTGATATGGAGGAGAGAGAAGGACCTGATCTCCAGTGTTGACTGGAGATGGACAGGGGTTGGTATACAGTCGAAGTAGGGTGTAGTCAGAAAAGTTCCATAGGAGGGAGCGAAGGGGGTAAAGTAAGGGTGTAAGCAGGTGATCCGGGAGAGGTGAGGGTTGAGGTGAAAGACCAGGGGGTAGAACTGGCCAGCCATGTATAAGTTCGAAGGGCGAGATGGAAAGGGGACATTTGGGGAGAGCCCAGAGCCTGAAAAGATCCTGAGGCAAGGTTCTACTCAGTCAAGGTAAAGTTCCCGTGACATTTTAACGAGAATGGTTTTGTGTGTGTGTTCTGTTTTTGTTTTTGTTTGTTTGTTTGTTTGTTTTTAAAGGAACAGTTAGTTTGTTCTACCTTTCCTGAGGACTCGGGGTGGTATGAGATACAAAAATGCCAAGGGATGTTGAGAGCTTTCGACAGGGCTTGAGATACCTGAGGAGAACTCTCGGGACCATTGTCTGACTGAAGAGAGATTGGAATTCCAAATCGGGGGATAATTTTCTGGAGAAGGACCTCAAAGACTGTCTGAGCCCTCAGGTTAGAGGTCAGAGATGCTTCTGTCCACCCTGCGGACGGATCCGCCATGAAATTACCAGGAGATATTTGACTTGTCTAACTGGGGGCATGTGGGTAACATTAAGTTGCCAGTCAGTCCCTGGGAGAGAGCCCCTGGCCTGGTGGGTAGAAAAAGGGAGGTTTTGTTACCTGGGAATAGGGTCTGACAACTGACAGGATTTACAAGAGGCAGATATTCGTGGGCTACTCTATGGGTGCACAGAGAGAAAGAGAGACAGAGACAGAGAGAGAGAGAGAGGCTTATTCTTAGTTATGAATGCCTGGCCTTACCTTGGCTTGTTTCTTGCCTGCTTTTCTTAAATTATCCCAGCTACTTTTTCCCTCTGGGCTTTTATCATTCTTACTTGTGTATATCTTCTTACTCTGTGGTTGACTGGGTGGTTGGCCCTGATGTCCTCTTCTCCCTGTTCTCTTGCTCCTCGTTCTCTCTCCTCCCAGATTTCTCCTTCTGTTTATACTCTGCCTGCTGGCCCTGCCTGTCCTTACTCCTGCCTTGCTTTGGGCCGCTCATCACTTTATTAGGACCTTTGGGGGTTTTAGACAGGCACAGTAACACTGCTTCACAGAGTTACACAATGCAGCGTAAACAAAAGTCACACACCTGAAAATAATCTTCCCCAACAGGCCAGTGCTAAGACTTCTGTCTGTAGGCTTAGGGACCCTATCTCCAGATACCTAATCTTAGCCCTAATGTTGGGGCAGCTCTGGGAAAAGAATAATAGGTCATAAGGAATTGTCTGCCCTCTGGGTTTTTCAGGGTCTAGGTTAGTATACTATAAGAGGGCTTTTGGGAGGCGCTCTAGGAACTCAGATGGATTTTCCTGTCTGTCCTGAATTATTTCCTGAAGTTTCTCATAGTTTACTGGCTTGAGGGCAGCCTTACAGAGACTTCTAGGAGGTGGGTTGTAAACTGATCTCTAGCTAGAGTGGGGTATTATAGTCCCAACGTGTGGGGGGGGGGTCAGAGATCTGGGATAGTCTCTGCCCTGATTGGATGAGCTATGCTAGTCCATGGCCTTCATCTGCACGGGCTCTAGCCTGCTTTCAAACAGGACTGTGTTCCTCAAGTAGTAGATTGTTAGCCAAAATCACTCACTCACACACACACACACACACACACACACATACACATATCTCGAATGTGTGTGTGTGTGTGTGTGTATATATATATATATATATATATTGAAAAGTGAGACTGGTTGAATGGTATATTGTAAATTAGAATTCTTTTATGAAAGCGGTAGAGTTAGAGATTTAAGATCCCAGGTGTTTTTTTTGTTTTGTTTTGTTTTTTGTTTTTTTCTCTTTGACAGAGTTCTCCTAGTGAGAAGGGGACATGAACTTCAGCCAGCCTGTCCACACCAGCCACCTCTCACCAAGGGAGAACTGTAGCTGCCTTGACTTGGCTAGGGTGGGGACCCAGAGTGGTGTGAGAGTGGGTAACAGGGAGGGTGAAAGCAGGTGCGAGGGTCGGGCTGCTGGAGGGGTCTGTTGCTGGAGAGGGAGAAGAGGCGGCATGGTGGGGGCGGGGCAGAAGGAGCAGTTGGATGCTGAGGACGAAATGGCGGGGGTCATTAGCAGCGTCTAAAGTAGTGGGCGTTTCCTCGGGTTCAGGTTTCATATCTAGGACATGAGGCGAAGATGACGAAGAACAGAAAGGACGTTTATTGGGAGCTATAGGTCCCTGGCCCCTTGACTTTCTTTGCCTGCCTGCAGCTGCTTTGACCACGAGACCTGGATGGCAGGCTGAGGAAGGTAAAAGAAAGATCACGGGAGCTGGGCGTGGCTAAGGAGTCCTACATAAGCTGCCCCTGAGCTCAATAAAGGGGCATTGGCATTCTTGTATCAAGGATGATCTCTCTCTCTCTCTCTCTCTCTCTCTCTCTCTCTCTCTCTCTCTCTCTTTCTCTCTCTCTCTCTCTCCTCTCTCTCTCTCTCCTCGTCTGTGTGTGCATGTGATTTTAAGTCTCCAGGCCAGTTCCCGGATCGCCTATGGTCCATCAGGATTTTACAGGACCATTCTGGGTTTTTACAGACATTTACAATTGACATAGAAGAATGTATGAATGTATTCTAATTCTTTCCATTTATCTGTTCGCTGGCAGTAGTTGAAATGGTCCCATAGAATTCAGGATCTAACGAGTCATTGAACTCTTATCTAGGGATATTTGGGCCATTTCTTAGTACAGAAGTGAATGAGTCTAGGGGCCTTATACATGGCAGTAGGTGGAAAGGTTTAGGTTTCCTAAAAGGCATCACAGAGGAGTGGATGGGCTTATACGTTTTTCCAGTTTGTTCCCCATGAGTGAAGCACAAATCTACTGTCTCAGGCCTCTTCACGGTTCATCAACCAAAAGAAGATCCAGGACACTAAGACCAAAGGATGCAGAGTCCAAAGGCAGGAAGCCAAAGGAGGGCCATAAGGGTCAAGAAACAATGGCACCAACCACTCGGTTAAAGCGGAGGCTGAGGACACAAGGCCCAAAGGTCTTGCTCATGGGAAAATGGCAGAGGTGATCGTCAGCAAAAGGGGCCCCACTCCCAGGAACCCCAGAAAGGTGCCTGACACTCAGAAATCACTCCCAAGGGTTCAAGGAAACATTTATGCTGACTGGGGAGGAGTGGATCGTGCCAATCATAGCTGGTGTCGTGTGAAGTATCACAGCAGACAGGTAACTGGAAAGTGGGCTGTTGGCTTGGGGTCAGGATCCACACATGTCTAGAGCCAGCCACCTGTGGGCCAGAGTGGATGATGAGGAGAGCCTGGCCAAGTCTCATGGTGCCAAATGCTGTTGCTTGGCAGTTTGGCTGTGGCTGCGGCAATGAAGAATGGACCACAAAGATCAACAAACCAGTTTATTAGGAAAGGGGGGGATAAGAGGGGGCCATGTCAGTCAACCGAGAGGAGGAAGTGAAGAGAGAAAACAGGTGAGATGTGGGATTCCCCTCTGTATGTTCCGAGTGTGTTTTATTACCATTGGTTAATAAAGAAGCTGCTGTGGCCTTTGGAAGGGCAGAATATAGCAAGATGGGAAATCCAAGCAGAGATAGAGGAGGAAAGAAGTCAGAGTCAGGCAGATGCCATACAGCTGCTGAAGGAGAAAGAGGCCAGAACCCTACCAGTAAGCCATAACCTTGTGGCAATACACAGACTAATAGAAATGGGTTAATTTAAGAGATAAGAGCTAGCTAGAAATACACCTGAGCCATCAGCTAAACAGTATTGTAATTAATATAATTTCTGTGGTATTATCTGGGTCTGGACGGTCGGGAAACTGAAGCAGAGTCTCTGTTTACACAGGCAGGTGGTGCTTACTTAAAAAGGAAAGTTTATGCATTCATACAGTGCCCTACGCAGCCGTGCAATGCTGTGCGTGGCATAGCCATACAACACATGACATAGTGGTGTTCTGTCACAGGGCCTCTGCACTAGCTAGATGTTTGCCTGAATGCTGGTGGGCAGATGGGGCCGGAGGAAGGCAGGGTCAGTATAATGCTGATATCCTAGCAAACTCACTTATCTTGGACATACATATATGATTGGGATTGCTGAGCCATGGAGTAATTGTTTAATCACTTAAGAAAGTGCCTGGCTGATTCAGAAAATGATCTGATCATTCCATAGCCTCAAGAAACTAGACATCAAAAGACAGAATAATCCAACTGAAAAATGGGGTACAGATCTAAACAGAGAATTCTCAGCAGAACTATCATCAAGTGACCGAAAGACATGTAATGAACAGCTCAACATCCTTAATAATCAAAATGGCTCTGAGATACCATCTTACACCTGTCAGAATGGCTAAGATCAAAAGTACCAAGGACAGCGTATGTTGGAGAAGATGTGGAGTCAGGGGACCCCACTCCTCCACTGCTGGTGGGAGTGCAAACTTGTACAGCCATTTTCTTATTCTACGTTTGTAGAAGAGCAACCTGATGAAGCCAAGGGTTTAGAAGTGCGTGCGGATGGCGGACAATGAAGGCTGATGAGAAGCCAAGGACAATGGCACTAGGTTTCGATCCTAATACATGAACTGGCTTTGTGGGAGCTTAGCTTGTTTAGACGCTCACCTTCCTGGACGTAGATAGAAGACCTTCGTCTTCCCGCAGGGCAGAGAATTTGGACTGCTCTTCAGTATCGAGAGGAAGGGGGAATGGTGTGGGGGGAGGAGAAGAGGAGTGGGGATGGGGGAGGGGAGTGGGGGGAGGGGGCAATATTTGGGAGGAGGGGAGGGAAATGGGAAATGGGGAGCAGGTGGAAATTTTAATTAAAAAAGAATAAAAATTAAAAAAATAAGAAATAAAGTTTAGAAATTAAATATAAAAAAAAAAGAAGTGCGTGCGGCTGAATAATGAAGTCTTCTGGCTCTTTCTGTTTCTTGCTTAGTACCTACAAGTAAGTTAAATGAGCCTTTCTACAATAAAAATGGTTGTTAGCATGTTGAAACACTTTTTTAATTTAAAATATATTTTTCATACAATATATTTGATGATAGTTCCCCCTCCTTTAACTTTTCCCAGATCCTCTCCACCTCCCTACTCCCCCAACTCTATGCCTTCTTTCTCTCTCTTCTTAAAAAACAAACAAATCAGAATAAAGAAAGAAAAAAGACAATATGCATACAAACAAAAACCCCATTAAAACACAAAATCAAAACCCATAATACATAAACCAAAGACCAATGAGACAAAAGTTTCCCAAGCAAAGCAATATGAGGCAAAAAGTCTACAAAAATGCCATTGAGTTCATTTTGTGTTGGCCTTAGGGATAGGGCCTGCCCTTGTTTATGATTTATATACTCAGTGAGGTTCCACTGAAGAAAATGAAGTTTTCATTTTATTGGCGATTGCTTCTCCGTTAGGGGTGTGAGCTCATGTCCCCTTCTCCACTTAGGACTGGGACCCTGTGCAGGCTTTGTGCAAGCTACCACCATCGCTGTAATTTCATCTGAACATCAGCCCTGCTGTGTTTGGAAGACACTGTTTCCTTGGTGGTATCTATAGCAAGGAGGCCGCTTGTTTGTTTCCCTGACGGCTCATCCCTGAAATCATTACACAGAAACTGTATTATTTAAATCACCGCTTGGCCCATTAGCTCTAGCTTCTTATTGGCTAACTCTTTTTTTTTTAATATTTATTTATTTATACAATATTCCGTCTTTGTGTATATCTGCAGGCCAGAAGAGGGCACCAGACCTCATTACAGATGGTTGTGAGCCACCATGTGGTTGCCGGGAATTGAACTCAGAACCTTTGGAAGAGCAGGCAATGCTCTTAACCACTGAGCCAACTCTCCAGCCCTGGCTAACTCTTAACATATTGATTTAACCCATCTCCATTCATCTGTGCATCACCAGGAGGTTGTGGCCTACCAGCAAAGTTTCAGCACTATCTCTGAGTTTCAGTTTCTGTCTCTGGTGGAGGCGCCATGGCTTTTCCTTGACTCCGCCCTTCTTTTTCCCAGCATTCACTTTAGTTTTCCCCACCTAGTTCTTTCTGCCCTGCTCTGCTATAGGCTCAAAGCAGTCCTTTAATAACCAATGAATTAAAAACACACAGACAAAGACAGACAGGCAAGGTCACGGGACATCCTTGCAACAAGAATGCCCAAAAGGCTCCAGCTCTCGAGATCTTTCAGCTGCAGAACCATCAGGGTTTCATGCTCAGAGCTGCTGCAGGCTGCTCAGAGCAGAGGAAAACAAGTTGTTTACAAGAAATTCAGGGTCTGGTGGTCCGCGGTCCCCAACAGTGGCAGACTGAGGGGCCACGGGCAGTGGCACCAGAATTTATCCCTACTGCTTGTACTGGCTTTTTGGGAACCCATTCTCTTTGGATAGATACCTTAGTAGGGAGGGATTTGAACCTTCCCCAAAGCAATGTGCCTTACCCTCTCTGAGGGGTGGAAGGAACAGTGTGTGGTAGAGGGTTGGGAGGAGGGGAGGGAGTGGGAACTGGGATTGGTATGTAAAATGAAAAAAAGATATTTAAAAAAAAATAAAATAAAAATATACTGCATTGGAATAGTATTACAAATTAAGATGCACCACCAGAGGGAACCCCACATAAGCTCCTGTTAGAGTCCTCCGTGGAACGCTAAACTAAACATGAAAATGACCAGGAAGTTTAATAATGGAAGGAAATGACTCATTGGTAATATTCTTGCTGCAAAAGAAAACCTCTGTGCTGGGCAGGAGGAAAGGTGGCCCCTCCTCTCCTCATCAGAAGCTGGGCCAGACATTGCAAAGGGGACATTTGGACGGCACACAGGGAAAGGCATCCAAGGATTTCCACTCTTGGGTTCCAGACTACAATTCCTTTGAGACAGGGAAGAGCTGGAATCCTAGGGTGCATAGACTTCAAAGTTTTGACTGTAGTTGGTTGTTTATTCTTTTTACTCTTGGTGACTCTTTCGGCTTTTAGGCGGCTGTCACCCAGATCCCAAATAAGTCACACAGAGGTTTATTACTACTTATGCATGCCTAGCCTTAGCTTGGCTTGTTGCTAGGAAGATTTTCTTAAATTACCCCGTCTACCTTTTGCCTCTGGGCTTTTCCGTTTTCTTATTTCTGTAATCTGACTTTCACTCTTACTCTGTGGGCTGGCTGTGTGGCTGGGGGACTGGCCCCTGCAGTCCTCTCCTTCTTCCTCTCCTCTGTTCTTTTTCTCCTTCTTTCTATTCTCTCTGTCTGCCAGCCCCTCTCTCCTGTCTTGCTATTGGCCGTTCAGCTCTTTATTAGACCAATCAGGGGGCTTCACAACTTCACAGAGTTCAACAAATGCAGCTAAAAGAATGCAACACATCTTTGCATCATTAAACAAATATTCCACAGCACAAACAAGTGAAACACATCTTAAAATACATCCCATAACGTTTGGTCTTTGCTGTACTGATGTGAGGGAACTCAGTGAATACCCGTGCTGTGGACAGGCATGTGGAAGACTGTAATTCCCACACCACCAGGTCGATACATGTACCAAAGGCCTGGGAAAGAAAAATACATATTTTCAAGTATAAGAATGTGACCCTAAACACATCTATCATGACTTGTCCATCCTCTGCTTTGACCTTTTTTGCTTTGACCTCTTAACTCTTAGCTGAAATACATCATTTGATCCCCTCTAGTCTATACAGTTGAATGACACTGCCTTTTAAGACTTCAGTTTTAAATAGTCTACCACAAATGTTAAGGGGTCCTCGCTAAACATTGCTCTATTAATAGTGCAGATGAATTTGACTTTCATGAGAGTCAATCTTTTCTAAGACTGATTTATGGTCATTGACAGTTTAAAGGCGGCACAAGAGGAACATTGTACCACACGGTGTGTGGGCTCTTGTGATGATGTCAACTTAAACTCAGTCCATTCTGTGAGCGTCATGCAATCGTTCACTACCAAGCCTCCTATGACAGAGTCACCTTTACATCTGCCCAGCAGAAGACGCACAGGTGTCAGATCCTGCAGCACCGGGCGAACTACAGCCCACATCACTTCCGGTTGTCCAGGGACAGGCACACTATGTTGGCTTGCATGACAACCGGCCAGTTTGATGCTAGTTTGCAGTGACAGATAATGTTTTTTCAAAATATTTGTCTACATGAGGGGTGCACGTACGTGAGCGTCGGTGCTATGGAGGTCAGGGTACCTTCCATCCCTTGGAGCTGGAGCTGCAGGTGGTGGGGAGCTACCGTATGAGTGTGGTGGACAAACCCAAGTCCCTTGCAAGAGCAGCGTAAGCTCTTGACTGCAGTGCCAGCCTGAGCCCGTATTGTTGTATACCGTTCAAAAGCTGAAAGCCCACAGTCTAAGAATGCAGGCAATCTCTATGAGCACAAATATAAATAAATAAATAAATAAATAAATAAATAAATAAATAAGTTACCCATTTTCAAAATACAATGACATAGAACAAAAATTTCTGTCCTGAAAAGGGTGACGGACCATAGCAAGGAAGGACTGAACCAAGGCAAAACCAAGCCCCTCTCTGGCAAACCCTGCAGCCTTGTGTTTGGTGGCACCGTCTAGGCTCCAGTGGACTTGGCTAGCCCTTCCCTATAGCTCTGTTGCCTGTACCACATGTGATCTTTCTTGGGCCGACTCCAGTCTCTGGCTGTGATATTCCTTGGCAAATATCTCAAGTTCTAGCTCTGTAGCATCCTTAAGCCCATTGCAACTTAGGCTTCATCTTCAAAGCTTGCTGAATTACCCACTGAGATAATGCATGGGGCCCGGTCCCACTCCGTAGTAATCTAGTCCTCTGGTGGCTATCTAGAACCTTGGTATGAGCTTCCATGGTACTCTAACTCTGGAATTTTGCACGTTTGCAAAATCAATAGTAAATTCTGCTGGCAGCTCAAGGTGCAGCCTGGCTCCCTCTCGTCTCTGCTGGGGCAGGCTCTGAGTACCAATACGGCTGAACTTAAACAGCTCCCTAGCTGGCTGAGTTGGCGTAGGCTGCCTAGGAGCCTTCAGAGTGGGCAGTCTTGTACCGAAGGAACCCTCCTATTGAACGGAAAGCTGGAACATACGCTTCAGGTCGGGCTGTTCTCTTTACCGACCAGCAGCATTACCAGCAGTGACTCTGTCCACAGCTCTATAATTACCCCCCCTCCTTTCCTGGTCCCGATGCTTTTTTTCCACACCATTCCTCTGCTTTCTGCTCCAGGTTCTCACTGCAAATCTAGATAGAAGCAGCCAGAACAGATCCTAGGCTGCTTGAGATTTCCTCCACACCATCAATCATGCCTTATATTTGAATTAAGCTCTGCTTACGCTTGCAGGAAAGATGGTCAAGAGTCTTTGTGAGAGAATCTAACACAACTGGCCTGGCCAGTTCCCTCACCTAGAGCCCTCTTCCCCTCCCCCCTCTGCAACCTCTGGAGAAGTTTCTGGTCCATCTTTCTATTGAAACGGTGGCCTCTTAAGCTCTGCACACAGCATGCGAAGGCTCCTCTGGGCTACAACTTCAGCTTCTTCCGAGAGAGAGTGAGACAGACAGACAGACAGACAGACAGACAGGGCCAACGAAAAGAAAAACAAACAAATCAACCACAAAAACAAATCCCCAGAGAGGCAGAGAGACTGGAAACCGGCCAGGCTGTAACCTCAGCACTCACTCCGCGGTCACTGGCTTCTTCTAGAGAGACCTCTCCCCACAGTGCTTCTGTGATGCCTCAAAAGAGCCGCCACAAGCTACGGATGAAATGTCCAGATGTGTGAACAGTCTGAGAGAGGGATTAAAATGATAAGTGGGTACCACAGTGAGCACTGGAGCAAGGTTTCCAGCTTCAAATAGCCTCACCGAAGACTACATACTCGAGCGAATTAACCCCTGTACGCCTTAATTGCTACGGCCATGAACATTCGTCGTCTTGGTATCTTTCTCGGACAGTTATGGCTTACCTGGAATTATAAATGTTTATGGAATGACATCTAGACCGGGTTTGGTGAAAGGGTCAATAAATGTGAGTGGCAAAGTTGACAGGTAAGAGGGGACAATGGACCTTGGTCACCAGGAACTTGCTCCTAGCATTGCCAGAGATCAGAAGCTAATGAAGGCTTCTAAGCAAGCAAGAGGCTCACTGGGATGTTGTTGCAAGGTGGGCCCCGCAATAGCAGTAGAAGTGGGCTAGATGCATGGCTCCTACTCTACCCCCTCCCCAATAGAAAATTTATATATATTGTGTATATATATATATGTGTGTGTGTATGTATATATATATATATTGATTTTCATAATTAATCCGATTTCATAATTAATAGCAGCAGTAACAGCAAGGAGGGACTTAGGAGACTAGATCTAAAGGACACCCCGAGAATCTAGGCCTGGCAGCACACATCTGGGTACTCCCAACACCCAGAAGGCAGAAGCAGGAGGATCACAAATTTGAGGCCGGCAGGGGTTATAAAGTGAGACTCTATGTGAGACAGTAAAAATAAAATAAAAAGATGAGCTGAGAGAGAAGGCTGAATCCACCGAGCCTGAGAAGGAATGAAAGCTGGGAATGGGTGCCCCCTTCAGGAGCCAGCTGAGTTAGTTACACTGGAGAGATGATCGTTTTAAACCACAGGCTGTGTTTTGCACAGTACTGCCCCAGGCTCCCGTCCTAGCGACTCCTAGTTGTCAGAGAGAGAGTTGCTCTCTGAGTGATGCAGATGAATGGCGATGACGGGGAAGGTACAGGAGAAAACCTGCTCCCTAGAACTGTGGAAGATGGTCCAGTTCCAGTCGCCTCCTGCGAGGGCTGCCTCTTCCCCAGGCTTCTTCGGGGCTTTGCAGTGCTGTCTTACCCCACCTGTATAAAGTAAAAAAGGCTATGGAGCGCTGCCTCAGAAGGCCCAGTGCACTCACAGAGACTCTGAGCGCCTTTGAACCCAGTTTTATGTTGCCCTTTTAAAAGCCCCACCCTTGCTGTCCATCATCCATACAGACCACCCATTTCCACCTACCATTCCCAGCTATTCTTAGGGCACACTGAGTACCACTTTATTTTTATTTATTTATTTATTTATTTATTTATTTATTTATTTATTTATTTTGGTTTTTCGAGACAGGGTTTCTCTGTGGCTTTGGAGCCTGTCCTGGAACTAGCTCTGTAGACCAGGCTGGTCTCGAACTCACAGAGATCCGCCTGCCTCTGCCTCCCGAGTGCTGGGATTAAAGGCGTGAGCCACCATCGCCCGGCTGAGTACCACTTTAAAGAGATGCAGTGAGAGACGAGTTCCCTATCCAAGAAGGTCTTCCTGCCAGGCCGGCCCTTGGCCAGCTAATAGAAGGCATATGCCCAGAAGACACTGCTTTGACTAAAGGAACATACAGCCAACTTAGACATCTCTATTAGAACAGGGGGACTGGAACATCGTTAGCAGGAAGTCCAGCTCCACAGCTTCCAACCGGTCCGTCAAACCCAAACCCACAATCCCAGAGTCCTCATGAATGAAGGAGGAAGAATTTTCTCCAAGAGTCTGTGGGTGGGTTGGGAAGAAACCATGCACGCCTTGAACAGTGGATGAGGCGACCCTGAGCTTCCTGGCCCACCCATGTAATTCACTGTGCTTGTGACGTCGTGGACGCCAGACTCCAGCAGGCGTGGGATGCCCTTACCCGCCCCAGAAGTCACAGGCGTCACCGCGCCTTTCCACGCCACCAGCCCGGGGAAAGAGAAGGGCGGGGACCTGGCAGCAACTGGGCTACACGACTCGCAGCCAAGAGAGGCAGGGCACCTCCCCGGCTTTGCAGCGGTGACCTCCGCGGTCCTCCAGGCCGCTCGCCCTCCGGCTGCGCCCGCCCCAGGACGCCGGCGCCTGGTCCCCAAGCGACTACCTCCTGGCGTTGGCACTCCCCTCCTCCTCCTCGCTCGCCCCTCCTCCGCCTCTTCCGTTTCAGAGGGAAAGTCTGCAGCCTCCTTCTGGGCTCCGCATCCCCGCTTAGGTAATCCTCTTTCCTGCTTACGCCACCCCTCCCCGGTGTCCCCGCGCCAGCGTCTCCTCCTCCGCGCATCTGGGTCCCCGCGAGCGGCGCGCGCTCCATCGCCTCCGCGGAGGGCAGGTGAGTCGGTCTCTGGCCGAAGGCTACTGCCTCCGAGGCTGGGCCTGCAAGGTCCCGGGACACTGCAGCGAGGCCGCCCCGGCCTGGCTGTGCCCACAGGGACAGAGCCCGAGTCGCCAGCCAGGACGGTCCGGCGGCCCCCTTAGCTCTGCAGGAGCAGCCTGCAAGAGATCGGCGCGGGAAGACGAGTAGCAAGCAACTTTCTTCCCCTGCTTGGTTCCTTTCGGTTCTGCTACTAGCCTCTAGGTTGAATGGACTGACCTGAGGATGGGCGAAAGCAGAGGCCCAGGTCCCACGGGTAGATGGCGTAGCTGTCAAGAAGCCAGGGAGCAGTTTGAGAGATGCTCCTCGGCAGGGGTTTGTGTTGACTGCCTCGAGAAGAAACCCCTTCTTGAATGTAAACAGACCGGGACTATAATTAGACAAATCTCCGTCCCTTCCTTGTAATTCTTTCTACACTTTGAAGTCTGGTTGAGTGAGACGTGCCTAAGGCATTGGGTGTGGACTGCAGGGGCGGGTGTCACCTAAACCTGTAACGTGGCTTTGGTGAAATCACACGGACCGTCAGACGTGAGAAAGAAAATCCAGGGAAAACGCGTGAGCGAGCACAGCGTGTCCTTTGGAGATTTCCAGCCTCAAAACTAGCATTGAACACGTGGAAGTTTGCCCACTGTGTGAGGGTGTTCGCTTCAAAAGCACTGAGGCTTGAGGCCCTGCGGACAGGCCACTTGAGGGGAATGGAACGTTTTTTGTCTCCTTGCCCTTAATTCCCAATTTCGATAAGTTGATAAGGCTTGGGTCCGCTCCTAACAATCTAAGGCAGAAAACAGACCCCTAAAATACTCTTGGCTGATGAACTAACTGCATGACCTCAGCCAGGCCTCTGAAAGTATAAGGGAAAATACAGGTAACAGGAAAGCCCATGTTAACCCCTGCTCACACCCGTTTTCTGTTTTATTAACTTAATTTTTAAGGGCTTTTATGCTACTTTTGAAGTTAATTCCTAGTCATGACGTAAGTCATATGAGATGAATACAGCTACCTGTTTTGAATAGAATAAATACCTCTTCTTGGCAAGTTTCTGAACTCAGCCACCGCTTGTGTGGTAACCGTAGCCTAGATTCAAGCTCTGTAGTGTGAAATTCATTATCACTGATTTAAGTTATAGCTATACTTGGAGTAAAACTACGCTGGGAGAGAAAAATGCTTATTTCTTTTTAGAAACAAAAAAGCCAACAAAATACAAGCAATCAGGGCGAATCATTATAAAGACATTTCCTCTTTTATTTCGACCCTGAATAATAATTAGGGGAAAAAAAAAGTCTTATTCTATTTCAAGCCATCCCGAAACTGCTCAAAAGTTAAACGTGTAATCAATTAAAAACAAACACCGTCGGTTTTAAAGGCAAGAGTGGCACACACGCGAACTTTCTCCAGGTAGCAGCCCTTGTAAATATCCTTGTTAAAATCCAGTCTGTGACCTAACGAGGTCAGCAGGACTCAGTGTTCGTGCTTTTTGCCCGGGGTAATTTGGAAATAAAAGTTTTGCTTTCTGTTTCTCACAATTAGCATGGAGTCATGTTCCCTACGCATGCCTGTTAGTTAGCATGACCCGAGCTAGGGGGCAGGTAAGGGAATGGCAGTAATAGCAGAAGGTGTGTGTGTGTGTGTGTGTGTGTGTGTGTGTGTGTGTGTGTGTGTGTGGAGGGGGAAGGGTTTAATGCATAAAGCCCTACATAACCCCAGGACTCATACAAAAGGCAGGCATAGCCGTCTTCCAGTTCTTCCAGCATTGGGGGGTAGAGGTGAATTCTCAGGACAGTCTAGCTAGCTAGAGCAGCTAGAGCAAGCTTCAGGTTCAGTGAGAGACACTGCTACAGCTAACTGGAGAGATCTAAGGGGAGCTCCAGCCCCAACTGTGGGCTTCCACAGGCACACACACCCGCATCTACAAATATTGGGTCATGCTATGCATACGTGCGCATGAACATATACCACGTGCACGAAATGATACTCGGATGCAACTTGGTAACTCCATTCTAATGTTTAGTTAGTAAGTTGGACAGGGTCTTATGTATCTCAGCCTGGTCTCAATCCCTCTGAGGTAGAGGAGAACCTTGATTTCCTGTTTCCACCTCCGTAGTGCTGGTGTTAGAGGAGTGTGTCGCCACACCAGATTATTAATGCTGGAAATGGATCCTAGGGCCCCAGGCAGGTCTGGCGAGCACTTCACCGACTGAGCTGCACCCTCAGTTCACAACATAGTACTCTCTAAGTCATCACTTCAAAAATAAATTTAAAGTAGAAAACAATGACAAAGTTTTGAAAGAATGAGCAAGACCAAAAAATACGCAGTCTTGAAATCCACAGGTGAGAATTCACTGTTGCGAAGGTGGGTAGCTAGCTGTGTGGTCTTTCAGAAGTCTCCCATATAAAATGTTCATTGATAAAAGTTGAGGTTTTAATTATGTAATGATGTTACTCATTTAAGAAATCAGTGCATCTAATTCTTCTGCTGACTGAATACATATTGTTGCAAGTGTATGCAATTCCATATCCATTATGATGTATGTAATGCTAATCAAGGCTAACCAAGTTTTTTCGTATTAAAAAAATTTTTTTTTCTATTGAAAACCTGAATAGGGATCAGTGGTATACATAATCTAGTTTTCCAAATTCTGCAAAATGGAACACATCCATCTGCAAGATTTCATTCCTTTGAGTACCCTTTGAGTTACTTCCTGCAGGTAGTGGTATCTGATTATACAAAGAACAAGTAGGACATTTTCTTATAATTTCCTTGACTTGTTGCCATGTGATGGAAAAGTATTTTTTTAAACTTCTACTGTTGACATGGTGTGTTGTTACAAGAGAGAGGGCTGCTTGTTTGTCCCAGCCACCTGGCTAGCTTACACCTGAAATAACCACACAGAAACTGTATTAATTAAAACACCACTTGGCCATTAGCTCTAACTTCTTATTGGCTAACTCTTACATATTAGTTTAACCCATCTCCATTAATCTGTGTATCGCCACATACCAGTGGTTTACTGGAGATTCTAACTGGCATCCATCTCTGGTGGAGGATCCATGGTTTCTCTGACTCTGCCCTTCTTCCTCCCAGCATTCAGTTCTGTTTTCTCCGCCTACCTAAGTTCCACCTATCAACTAGGCCAAGGTCGTTTCTTTATTCATTAAAAAATGAAAGCAACACACAAACAGAAGGAACTCCTACACCAGTGTGGCTTTTTTAAATGAAATTCTGAGACCTTCAGCACATTTCAAACCAATAATTGATTGATTTCTGCACTATCTTGTACTTCAAGACTTGGCAGATCCATGATGTGTGTTATGTATATGGTGTGATTCATATTTCTGATTATTTCTTGTAACTAAATAAATAATAGTCAATTCTACATCATCTGGTATAAATTCAGTGGTTACAACTCTTTCTGCATATTGTGAATCAGTTAACTCTGTTGAGAGGTTCTTTAACATCCCTTAATACCATAGCATATAATTGTGACTTTTGGACAGAACTATAAGGGCTTTGGTCCACTTAAGTTTTCTGATTTGTAATCTGTCTTTCCTGGTTTATTTGTATCAGTTATTGGTGTGTCCCCTACAAAGTGGGGAAGGATCCAACTAGTTCTCTTTATAAGTTGAATTCTCTTGCTTTTTGGGATAGTTGTTGTTAATCTCTCCCAAAAAATTACTACAAGCTCTTTGCCAAGGTTCATTTTCTTTTCATAATCTGTCAATTTCATCATTCTTAAAAGGTACTATACTTCTGCTGGGTCTATTCCTGCTAATTGATGAAATCTCAATTTTCCTTTTAGAATTAACTCAGAGACCTTTTGCACATAAATTTTTAATTTTTTACTTGGTTTATGCAATAAAAGATCAATTCAAAGATAATATCTTCCCTCTGCATTAAAATCCTGTAGGAGAATGTGACCACAATGCAATTAAACATTAGATCCACATGTGCCTTCTGCAATTTCTCTTCTATCAAAGCCAATTCTCTCTCAGCTTTGGCTGATAATTTCCTGGAACTATTTAAGTCCTTGTCACCATCTAAGATTTTGTTTAAACTAATCAGTTCATCAAGTTTTATCCCAATAGTGGGCCATAGATGGGAAATATCTCCTATCAATCTTTGGAAGCCATTAAGAGTCTACAATCTCCTATTTTGCACCTTTTGGGGCCTCATGTTTTATAAACCTATTTTATAGCCTAAATAATTAATAGAATCTCCTCTTTGTATTTCAAGAGCAATTTGTATTCCCCAACAAGGCAAACTTTTCTTTACTTCTTCAAACATTCTTTCTAAAGTATCTACATTAGAATCAGATAATAAGCTGTCATCCAGGTAATGGTAAATTATAGATTCAGGAAATTGCTTATGCATAATTTCCGATGACTGCCATACAAACTATTGGCACAGGGTGGGGCTATTTAACATTCCCTGAGAGAGGAACTTCTATTGATATCTTTTAGCAGGCTGAGAATTGTTATAAGTTGGCATTGTGAAGGCAAAATTTTCTCTGTATTTTTTGTAAAGATATAGTAAAGAATCGATTTTTTAAATCAATAACTATAAGAAGCCATCCGTTAGGTAATAGGGAAGGCAAAGAATTCTAGCCTGTAGAGAATTCATTGGCTGAGTTACCTTATAAGCAGCTCTTAAATCTCCATTTTTCAGAGTTCTTTATAATAACAAATACAAGAGAATTCCAAGGGCTGGTTGAGTCTTCAATATGCTGAGCAAATTAATTGCTCCTGTACCAGTTGTTCTAAAGCCTTCATTATCTCTGTTGTTAAAGGCCATTGTGCAACCCACACAGGGTTGTCTGTCAACCATTTTAAAGGTAGAACTGTTGGTGCCTTTGGAAGATTAGCAACTGTTGTGTTCTATTCCTGTTCAACCTGTTCTTTATAATATAATGTAATATTTCCCCCAGAAGCATATGTTAATTTATGGGTAGTTTCTAAGATTGGGGAAATGTTAATGTGAGTATTGCATTGCTATAACAAATCACATTCCCACAAATTCATTGCTATGCTAGCAATCTATGACTCTAATTTTCCTCTCTGTCCTTCCAGCCCTGTACATTCAACTGATCTTGTACTCTGCCTTACCTAAGATAAAGTTCCAATCCCTAAAAACTGAACATTTACCTCCTGAAGAGGCCAATTTGGATGCCAAGATTCTGGTGAGATTATTGTTACATCTGCACCTGGGTCTACCAGACCTTCAATGATAACGCAATTTTTTTCTATTTTTAATTTTGGTCTTTGTTCATTCATGGAAGTTTGCCAAAGTACTTGCTTTATAGTGTCTCCTGATTTTTTTTTTTTTTTGCTGTTTTCTCTCTTGTATAGCTGTTCTATCATCCAAAGCAGTACGATTTCTTACAATAGGCATTGGTTTCTTTAATTGTTCTAGGAAGGAATTTTCTCTATGATGTCAAGAAATGACTGACCCGGATTTGGCATAGGGGTTTGTGAGAGGACTCTCATGGAGTTACCCAATGGCAAATGTCTCTTGTTGATCTACATTCATTAGTCCAATGCCTGTCTTTGCCATACCTTCTGCATAATCCATAATGGGGTAGCATTCTGTTTGAATTATGCTTAGAATAAACATTGTTTCTAGGAATGTTTACAATCCTTTTAAAGTGTCCTTGTTTGCTACAATTATAATACTTGACATTTCGATTTTTTCCTCTAACCTCTGGAAATCACTTCTCCTATCGTACTTCATTATGGTTATGAGGTTCAGTGTTAATTGTATCTCAGATCCAATCTTCCAAGGGTGCTGATCTTGTCTTTAACGGCCTAAGTACCCTTTTGCATTGAGAAATAGCGTTTTCAAAATCCAGAGGTTCAATTATCATTTGCGTAGCTTCTGAATTTGGTACCATTCTATTTACTGCCGATGTCAGTCTTTGTAAGAAATCCTTGAACGTTTCTTTTGGACCCTGTATGACTTTAGTAAATGATTCGATCTTCTTTCCTTCTTCAGTTCTTTCCCAAGCACTCAAAACTGCTACACAGCATAAAGCCAGGATGTGACCATCATATAGGAATTACATTTGTACATTAGCATAATCTCCTTCTCCAAGAGGTTGATCCTGGGAGATTTCCATACCTCTAGTTTTACTCCGTTGTTCAATCATCTTGGTGTCTTCTCTGAACCAGGTTCTCCATTGCAATTGTGGACCAGGCTCTAAAACAGCTTTAACCAACACTATCTAGTCTTTAGGGATAATACTATTACAAACTGACCATGAATTTAACATTTTCTTCACAAAAAGTGAATGCATGCCATATGAGACTATTGTTTCATTGAATATCCTTAAATCTAACATTGGCATAAGGGTCCAGTTATCTGTGACAGAGCCTCTGCCATTTGGCAATTCCTCTTCGAAAACCTTAGGCTGTTCCTCTCCAACCTTTTAATGCAGTGTTGAAATTGATACTCCATTAAATTCCTCTGCCTGAATTTGAATATCTCTGTGATCTGTTTCATTAAGTTTTTCTAAGGCCTGTATCATCTTAGCACTCAGAGTAACCAACTTTCTTAGTAATCAAAATGATAATGTTGAGAGTGTTTACAACTGACATTGTATAAATCTAAATCTAAATCTAAATTAGTTAATCCTCTCATTTAACTGTTCCATTTTCAAATTGTCCGGCGTATTATCCTACAGAGACCTAACTCCTTCCACTGTAATAATGTTTCCCGTTTTTGAATGTGATAAAACAAACAAACAAAAAAAAAACACCTCTCTTTTAACTAATTCTTCCCTTGAGGCTTTCCAATTTTCTCACAAAATTTCCCACTATGTTGTCGAAGATGTGAGATTTATTGCTGCAGGGTAGGACAATAAAAGCTTTCCTGGATTTCAAGGCACCTATGTTGTTTGGCAACAGCCCAAGAAGGGGGCTCAGGGAGAGCCCACCAGGAGAGAAGAAAGAAAAACCTAGCCGGGAGGGTGGTGACTCCAGCCGCGTGTACCAGCCACAGGCAAATGATTTTTTTTTACATGAATTTGTACTCCAAATGGTGGGCTCCAGATATAGTACAAATGATTAAAACCCAGAGACAGATATTGGGGTTCAAGCTGAAGACCAGAAAACCAAAGTGGCCACCCATTGACTCTTACCCCTACCTCAAAGTGAAATGGCAATCCTGCCTCTAGGCATCCTCAGGCTGAGACTGAGCTTGAGACCTGTGTCCTCCTGTCTTATATTCCTCTCTAGTGCTGGGATCAAAGGCGTGTATCACCACCACCTGGCCTCTGTGGCTAACTAGTGTGGCTGCTGGGATAAAAGGTGTGTGTCACCACTTCCAGGCCTCTATGTCTGACTAGTGTGGCTGCTTTGCACTCTGACCTTCAGGCAAACTTTATTTATTAAAACACAAGTAATATATCACTACAGATCATATCTGTGGCTGGTAGATTCCCAGCATGACCAGACCAAATGGCAGGAGAACCTAGTGAGTAAAAAGACAAAGTGGGTTTTTAACCTTACGACTAAATATTTTAGATCGCCTAAATTAATTATCTATATTTAAATTATTTCAGGTAACTTTATCAGTTGGTATTTAAATGTGTGCTTTTACACTGTAACAATGGTAGGCTTCCCGTTGGTGTAAAGGAGAATAACACTAACACCAACGGAGGAAATTAAAATGACCAAATTTTAATTTTGCTTAAGGAAGACGTAACTTGGTTTTAAAAAAAAAGTGATGGCCGGGCGGTGGTGGCGCACGCCTTTAATCCCAGCACTTGGGAGGCAGAGGCAGGCGGATCTCTGTGAGTTCAAGGCGAGCCTGGTCTACAAGAGCTAGTTCCAAAACAGGAACCAAAAGCTACGGAGAAACCCTGTCTCGAAAAATCTAAAAAAAAAAAAAAAAAAAAAAAAAAAGTGATGCCCTGGTTTTTCATTATTAGCAGCTTACATGTTTTTAAATTTTTGTATGTGTATGAGTATTTGCCTTCATGTGTGTATGTGTACCTTGCATGTCTGGTGCCCAGGGAGGCTACGTGAGAATGTCAGAGCCCATGGAACTGGAGTTACAGACATTTGTGAGCCAAGTGAGGAATTAAAACCGGATTCTCTAGAAGAGCAGCCACCGCTCTTACCTGCCAAGCCATCTCTCCCGACCGTCTCCCCAGCCCTGTTAGCAGCCTTTCCAAGGAGGGTTTGAACTGCTCCATTTCAGAGCTCACCCCTACTCAGCTCCTCAGAATTTACAGGACTTGTGCACAACCCCGGTTTGTTCTGGGAATAATTACAAGCTTCTTTTAAAAATATGAGTGATTATAAGCTTCATTAACAGAAAAAATGGGGAAATAAAAATAAGAATGAGACCAGGAAGATAAATATTAACCCCAGCTTATGGTTAAAGATCACCAGAAATGCAAGAGTACTCTGTTTTGATATTTCTATGACTTTAACGAGCTGCACATATTGTTTAGTGCTTTGAGCTTTTTAGATCAATCATATTATACATATTCTCTTTTCAGTCTTTTTGCTTTTAAGGGTAAATGTTACATTTGGAATTCTTTATTGCTCTCTTCCGTATCTTGAAACATCTGTTAAAAATAAGTATCAAGACAAGGGTGGATTCTATGCTTATGACGCCAAGGGGAAATTCTTCCCTCAGCGTGTGTTGAACCCCTCTAAGTATGCTCCAAGAGTTATAAGAAATAAGATATGTTTTAAGTCTCTTGCTAAACAGAACACAGATTAGTTAACAAATGTTTAGTGTGTTAGGGATCCAGGTTAGCCATATAGCTCTCTCCTGTTCTCCCTCAGCCCAGGAACTGGAGCTGAAGGATCCAGAAATGGCTCTGCTGGAGGCTCTTTTCTTTCCATTCATGTGTTAAATACACACATACGCATACACACACGCACACACCTGCACACTCGCATGCATGCACGCGCGCGCACACACACACAGGCACACACACAAACTGGCACACATCTGCACACATGTATGCATGCACCACACACATGCTCACACACACCTACACACTCACATGCATGCACACACGTGTACACAGGCACACACACAAACTGGCACACATCTGCACACACGTATACATGCACCACACACGCGCTCACACACACCTACACACTCACATACATGCACACACGCGCACACACAGGCACACATCTGCACACATGCATGCACGCACGCACACACACACTCACACACATGCAGGCACACACTTTGATGATGGAATGAATTAAATCCATATACAATTTACTGCCTTCTTTGATGACAGAATGTTTTCGTGAGCTATTTCTCTGTTGTGTCCTCTTGCAATTATTCATCTCCACTGTTGTGCGAATGTGCTAGAGTTGACTTCATTTTACTATGGATGGTTACTTGCGTTGCTGCCAGCGTTAGCTCACTGGAAGGATGATGTATGCACACACTCTTGAAGACGTATTTTAATGCCTGTGTGCATACATCATTTGGGATATGTGAACAAGGGAAACTGCCCGACCATGGATCACCGTTTCTGTTGCAGAAAGTGAACATTCTACCAACCACACATTGGCTTTTCAGGCAGTTGCACCAGCTTCGTCCAGGCCTCCACTATGTAAGAGATGATTGCTCTGTGTCTTCATCTGGATGCAGGCATGACGGTCTTTTTTATAGAAGCAGTTCCCCTGGTCATGTAGTGATATCCTGTTGAGATTCGAAGTTGTATTTTCCTAACTACCTGCAAGGTAAACTTTCTCACCTGTTTATTGACCATTTGTGGTCAGGAGTTTGGATATCTTTTATGAGGTACTTACTCAAGTTTATTGCCCTTGAAAAAGAGTGGTAGAAACCCAGAGGGAATTATGTGAGCTAGGAGGAACAGCTCACGGAAATGTGTCGTGTTCCCAGAGCACAGAGACTGTGGGCAAGAAGTCAGAACTCGGTGACTGAAAGATAAGACTTAGGGCCTGTGACATAGAGACAGTGGTCACGCAGGTCCTAGTACAGGCAATCCCGTTCCGTAATGCTGGCTCCTGGGACGTCTTGGATGGCTAGAGGATAGAAACTTCAACCGGGAAGACATTTTAGCTTCCAGTAAACGTAAAGGCAGGATCTCAAGTCTCTGGTAAAGCTGCCTGCTGAGATTCCTCTGGGTCAGGTGGCCAGGAGGGCAGCTGAACATCTCAGAAAAATGGGCCTGGGCCTTAGAAGCCTGAGTCTCCTGACAAAACACCCCCTTCGTAGAAAAGTGTCTCTCCCAGCCACCTTCAGACGGTCTGACGTGAGGCCAGAGTCGTGGCACAGCTTCCAGGAGCCAGAGTTTCCACCCATACGCCCAGAAACTGAAGCAATCAGATCTGGCCTACATAAAGGGACTTTTTCTGGGTTGTTCACAGCGTTACAAATAGTTCCCAGGCTTTGGGATTTAATGAACTGCTAAATTTTCAGCAAAGGTTTCAGTGACCCACATAACTTGCCGGCCTCAGACTTTCTCAAAGAAGGACGGATGACTGGGGTGTCTGTGAGGTCCTATTCCATAGTCAGAGCTGCTGTTTATTATCTCCTGTGTGCAGGCTCGGTGCTAGAGCCTTTCTGGGCACCTCGTTTGAACTTCAGACATCACGGAAAGGTAAGCTTTAGCCCCCAGTTGCAGATGAGGAGAGGCTCAGAGAGGCTAAGCGGGTTTCCTGAGTGGTTCAGCACGCAGCTGAACTACGGGTAGAATCTAGGTCAGTTTGATTGCAAGGTCTGTGCCTTTCCCATTATAGTGCTCATTGCCTCTTAAGATACCTGTAAACCGTTCGGAATGTATTGTTTTTCTTTTCATCCTGGGAGTCAAACTCAGAGCTCACGCGTGCTAGGCAAGGGCGCTCCATCTGATCTACAGCCCTAGCCCCAGAGCTAATTTTAGGCTTCTGTTTGGGTTTTCTTTTCAGATAGGGTTTTACATAGCCCAGGCCTTGAACTCACCTTGAACACTGCCCCCTCCCCATTCTATTCCTACCTCCTGACTGCTGGGATCACAGGCCCGTCTACTGCTAGATCTGGCTTGCCCTCCAATGTAGACAAGAGAATAGGTAGAAATTTAATGAGTCCTGTTGTAATGAGTTTTTTTTTGTTTTTGTTTTTCAGGGTAGTGTTGCATGCGTGCATGTGTGTGTGCAGGTGCATGTATGTGTGCACACCTGAGAAAATCAAAGCTCAACTTTAGGTGTGTTCAAGTGCTCTGTACCTTGATCTTTGAGCAGGGTCTCCCACTGAATCTTGAGCTCTGTTGTAGTGTGTCTGGCTAACCTTGAGTTCCAGGAATTCGCCTGTCCCTGCTGCTCACCCCAACCCCCAAGCTAGGGTTACATGTGTGCACCGTCACCATGCTCAGCTTTCTGAGTCCTGAGAATCAAAACTCAGGTCCTTGCAGTGGTGTGGTAAGCACTTCAAAGAATGAGCCATTGCCTCCCCCTCCCATCCCCTGAGGGATTTTTTTGTTGGTTTGCTGTGTTATTTTTTATTGTCCTGCTTCATTTTTTTTTTTAGTATTTTTCCAATTAGATTTGAAAATCTCCCCCAAGCCAGAGACTCTAGTCTCTGATATCACAACACAATTTTATGTCTGTCTGTCTTTATATATGTATAGATAGGATAATAAGATAGATGGATACACACACACACACATAGATGGAGATAGATAGATAGATAGATAGATAGATAGATAGATAGATAGATAGATAGTATATATGCATGGTTTAGTCTAAGATGATGAGGAATGAAGCCTGTTTTGCTGAAAAGTGGTTGGTGGGTCATTACAAACCAAGGCTACCAAGAAGCTGCTTCCACGCTCACCGTGTCCCCACCAGGCTGGCTGCTAGGGTATCAGCTACCTGGAAAATTCGTCTTACAGAAGTAAACTTCTTGACCACACAAGAAGGACAACCTATCCCACTTTTACTATTTGGCCAGAAGACGAGGACAAAGGGGTGGGTTGTGTTGGCCTCTCTCTGGAGAGGAGGTAAGGATTGTGCTGCATTCCTTCGGCATGATGGCATTGAAGCCTTGACCCCCGTACCTCAGACCACGACTGTGACGTCCCATACATTGATCCACCGTCCTGCCTGGGTTCAACCAAACATGAGTGGGAAGCAGTTGACAAAATGTGTATGGGTTGAACACACACAACCATTTTCCTATCATGTCCTAAATGCAGAAACGAAAGAAAGATGTGTTGCATTTGTTTAACTCTGCGAAGCTGTGTTACTGTGCCTGCCTAAAACACCTGATTGGTCTAATAAAGAGCTGAACGGCCAAGAGCTAGGCAGGCGAAAGGAGAGGCAGGGTTGGCAGGCAGAGAGAATAAATCTCAAAGGAGGAGGAAGCAAGAGAAGATCTGGGAGTGAGAGAAGGAGGGGGACCCCAGGGGTCAACCACCTAGCCACCCAGTGCAGCATGAATAATTAAAAACCCAGAGATAGATATTGGGGTTCAACCTGAAGATCAGAAAAGCAAAGCAGCCAAGCCACTAGAGAGCTCTTACCTCTATGAAATCTCCAGACTGAAAGAGTGAGTTCCTGTCTCATCACACCTTATATTCCTCTCTAGTGCTGGGATTAAAGGCGTGCACCATCAACACCTGGGCTGCTATGGCTAACTAGTGTGGCTGCTGGGATTAAAGGTGTGTGCCCCCACTGCCTGGCCTGTATGGCCGACTAGGTGGTTGTTTTGTATTCTGATCTTCAGGCAAGCTTTATTTATTAAAATACAAATGAAATATCACCACATCACAGCAAGCCATGGAATAAAAAGAAAGAAATACAGAAATATAGAAAGGTAAAAGCCCAGAGGCAAAAGAGAGACAAGATAATTTAGGAAAAACTTGGCTAGAGACAAGCTAAGCTCAGGCCAGGCATCCATAAGCAAGAATAAGCCTCCATGTGATTTATTTCAGAGCTGGTTGGCAGGCCCTCCAAAAGAGCCAAAAAAGTAAAAACACAGCCCAAAACATGGGTGTGTCCTAATCCAGTCTGACTGAGTCCTTAAGAAGAGGGAGACATGCCTGAGTTACATGGCCACCACAGAGAGGCCAGGTGAGGACAGACAGACAGACAACATGCCTGAGTTACATGGCCACCACAGAGAGGCCAGGTGAGGACGCACTGACGAGTTGCCAGTCTCCGACCGGGAGGCTGTCCAGTCTTAAACAGCAAATGAATACAAGAAGAATTGGGTACCTGTCACGATCGAGGCCCCTGTCTAGCCCCATCGCCAGCGTCATGCATTTGGTTAAGAGGGACATCGCTGGACGGTGAACAAGTACCTAGCACGCGCCTTACAATGCGTGTGAGCACAGGCTTTGCTCACTTGCTTATGAGAAAAGAAAGGGTTTTTCTGAGAGGAAAAGAGCTGTCAATTAAATAGTGACATATACCAAACTGAGCTCAAGGAGCACCGCGCGCACATGCACACACACACACACACACACACACACAGACAGACCTACAAATAGAAACAATCACTACTTAGAATAAGCTCTGCCTAGCCCTGTGCATGAATCATCTTTCCTATAAGGTTTCATTAAGATTCTTACCGTCAGGTGCCAACCATCCCCAAAGAGAGCAGTGAGGCAATTAATGGTTGTAGAAATTCAATTAGCTTTCTAAGGTAATTTGAAATGGGAAATTGATAATTCCCATTGTCACAGTCCCCCTTGTCCAGCAAGGAAGACGCGCAACACTGGAGCTCTTCTTGCTAAGCAGTTTATTCAGGACCTTGTTAACAATTGTAAAATCTCTCTCTCTCTCTCTTTCTCTCTCTCACTCACTCACTCACTCACTCTCACTCTCTCCCTCTATCTCTTTTCCTCTCTCCCTGGGCAAAACGCTCCCAGCCCTTAAGTAGGCCTGGGCCGCCGACCCCAGATTGCCAGGTGGGCACTGCTCATAGGTCCACGCATATGCAAGCAGCTGACAGTCATTGCGTGATAATAGCATAAGTCAGGCTTTAGCCATAGGAGTTGATTATCACAGAGAGCACTCGCTTTCGGGACCGCAGAGGGCGGGAGCCAGCACCATCAGGTGCGACTCCACGCAGCTCTCTACACATTGCCATCAGGTGTGACTCCACACGGCTCTCTACATCCCATAGAAAACTGGAGAGATTGTTTGCTGGTGTTACCCCTATTTTCAATATGACTTGCATCAAAGGTTCCAATTAAGGGTGATATGCTCTTGGCTGTTTTCTTACCTGCCTGAATGAGCTAAGATAAATGGGCAGAGATAAGGGCAGAGCGAGATAAGGGTGGAGCTTATAGAGGCCAACAATTTGAGTTTGGGGGAAGGAATGAGATTTCCCACCAGAAAGTATAGTAGGTCCCCCAGCTAAATATAAAGTTGTTCGTTGAGACAAAGGGCTTTCTGTGTTGTCCCAGATGGCCTCAACCCCCTTGGCTTAGCTGCCTCCGTCTCCCAGAAACAAGGAGTACAAACTTGCAAAGCTGCTAGAAACGTAGAAAGTTCGGTACCCATGCTGTAGGAGGTGGTTTGTTTGAGACCGGGGACTCCAGAGAGAGGGAATGAGCTGGAGAAGTACTGGGGTGGTCGGGCTGGCTGGGGAAAGTCTCCACTGACCCTGGCCAAGGAACCCAGAACCATCTGGAGCCTGACAAAATTGGATGAGCGGTGTGTTGGGTCAGAAGAAAAAGAGGCCGAGATTGACGCAGGGTGGCTCAGGAAAAACCCAGATGCAGCACTATGAGTTTCTAGAGCCCGTACCCCGGTCGGTCATCACTGGCCCCAAGTTCAGAGCTGAAAGTTCTTTTTCCTGTACCTGCTAAGAAACATCTGCTCAGGTAGGGAAAGTGAATGCTACTAGGATAAGCCAGGACTTGAATGGGGGAACTCCAGGTTCCCAGAGGCAACGGTGTAGAGGCTAAGCCAGCGGTGGAACCGGTATAGTCTTTTCTTTTCAGATAAAACATTGCTTTTGAAGCCACTGAATGTGATAAACAGTTGATATGTATCTTGCTCAAGTTCAAAGTGAGCTTTACACCCCCCCATGTTGCTTCTAAATAAGAAAGACCCCAGATACTGTTGCTTTGTTGACTCCTTGCTCTTAGAGTAATACAGAATATTTGCTAATAATAGTGGTGGTCCCTGGATCTATACTCTTGTGGCTCATGAGTTATAGTAAGGATATGTATGCATCTCTCTGCTTGGACTGTTTTATAATATCACTTGTGGCAAGTATTTTTATATTAGATGCTGTAAATTATTTCTGAGTTCAAGTAGGGTTGCTATATGAATGCTACTTCTATTGATGTACTCGTCCACGTCAAAGTAAAGTGAACCTTCTAGCAGGATTGAGTCTTGGAATACAGGACTTTTACAAAGTTGTGGTTGCTTGCCTTCCTACTGTGTTATACCATAGATCTAGAAAGTTTTGTTATTGCCATAGGCACATTTTGCTTGGACCATTCCAAGGAGCCCTAGAATACTTATAAATTCAATTTTAGTTGTTTTTTTTTTTAAATGCCATTTATTAGCTGGGCTTGTAACCCCAGTTACTTGGAAGTCTGAGGTGAGAAGATCAGAAGAAGCTCAAGGTTAGGCTGAACTATATATCCAGTTGAAGGTAAGCATGGTCAGGTTCGCAAGACCCGTCTCAAATATCTGAAAGTCACACAACCGCAAGGACCTGAGTTTTGATTCTCAGGACCCAGAAAGATGAGCATGGTGATGGGGTTGGGATGAGCAGCAGGGACAGGCGAATGCCTGGAACTCGGGGTCAGCCAGACACACTGCAACAGAGAGCTCAAGATCCAGTGGGAGCCCCTGCTCAAAAAGCAAGGTACAGAGCAATTGAACACACCCAAAGTTGACCTTTGATTTTCTCATGTGTGTACACATACATGCACCTGCACACACATGTACCACAGACACATACACATGCAACACCCCCCCCAAAAAAAATCTAAAACAGAAAACCTCATTACGATGACGAGACTCCTTAAATTTCAAGACTTGAGTTTGCTCCCCAGCCCACATATAAAACAGAGTACCACAGGAGCAGAAGCAGGTAAATCCCTGGGGCTTGCTGGCTGGCCAGTCAGTCTAATCAACCTGTAGATTTCAGGTTAAATGAGATATCCTGTCTCAAATATAACGTGGGGAAGTGTTTAAGAAAGACGCTAGATGTCAACCCCGGATCTACACACGCATGCAAATCCATGTGTTCACGAATCTCCATGCACTTGTACCTTCATGCACACCCATGTGCATACACACCCATATACCCTTGAAACCTCCCCAGCATATATAAGCTCATATTACAAGATGATCTTTAGGCCAGATGTGGTGGCCCTGGTTAGTTTTTATTGTTCATTTGGTGCTTCCAGAAAGAGGGAACCTCAACTGAAGAGCTGCCTCTGTCAGACTGGACTATGGGCATGTCTGTGGTGCGTTTTCTCAATTGCTAATTGACCTAGGGCCTAGCCTGTCGTGGGTGGTGCTGTCTTTAGGCAGGCTGTCCTAGGCTGTATTAAAAAATTAACTGGGCAGAAGCTAGGGAACAGGCTACGAAACACCACTCATCTATAGGTCCTGATTCAGTTAGTGCCTTGAATGCCCTCAAGGGATGGAGGATGACCAGAAAGTATAATCCAAATACGTGCTTTCTTCTCCAAGTTGGTTTAGCCATGGCAATTATTCCAGCAATAGAAAGTAGACTAGAAACTAGAACATACCTGCAATCGTAGACGGGAAGGGGAGGCTGGGGCATCAACACTCAGGTACAGAGTGAGCGTAACGCAGCCTGGACAGCGTGAGAACCCAACCTGCCTCCAAAAAGAGAAAAATGTCATCCTAAAATCTTCCTTACTTTAAATAATTTTAGTCTACCTTGTACGAAAATATTTTAATTCTTATTTTCTTACCACAGATTAAGCTAAGATTTAGAGTACTAACTGATGAGAGAGGTAGAGGGGGAACTGGTACAGTTATGCCAGCGGCTCCTTGGGAACCTGTGTGTTTCCGGGCCCAGCGTCAGAGTTAGCATCTGTCCTCCTGCTGACCTCCAGAGATGATGACCAGGGATAAAGAAGAACGAGGGGAGTATCTCCTTGTTCAACCCACTTTTCCTTCCTTTCTGTTGAGGAAGTATTTCCTCAGGCAATGGACCATAAGGAAAACAGATTTAGACAAACTAGCTATAACAGCTCGCCACGCCCCTGCGTCAGCATCTTCACGACTGAGTGAGTTTCCAGCCTCACGCTTCTTTTAATAGAGGAACAAGTTGTGACAATGAAGAAACCTAGTTTTGTGTGCAAGCGATCCTGAGCCCCGCCTCTCAGCCTTGTGCAACCCTTTAGAAGTTACTCAACTCCCTAAACTTCATTCCGGAACTGCAGCGCAGGGCAGATAATCCTCATGGCTGGCTGTTCTCTCTGAAGGGAAGCAAAACGGTTCACACTTTGAACAAGAGTCCCATTGCTAATTGGAAGCCTGTCCAGGAAGGCCCAGTAGAAAGACGTCCACTGCTGGGTGTGGCGGTGAACGCCTCTAATCCCAGCACTTGGGAGGCAGAGACAGGTCGAGCTCTAAATTCAAGACTAGCCTGGGCTACAGAGAAGAGTTACAGGGCAGTCAAGGCTTCAGAGAGGGAGCAGGGAGGGAAGAAGGGGAGGAGGGGAGGGGAGGGAAGAAGAAGGAGAGGAGAGGAGAGAGAGGAGAGGAGAGGAGAGGAGAGGAGAGGAGAGGAGAGGAGAGGAGAGGAGAGGAGAGGAGAGAGAGGAGAGGAGAGGAGAGGAGAGGAGAGGAGAGGAGAGGAGAGGAGAGGAGAGGAGGAGAGGAGAGGAAAAAAAGAAAGATGTATGCACGCCACATTGCTCTGAGAATCCAGAGCTCTCTGGTCCTGGCAAGGTGCAATTTGCCCCTCACATCGTGGTGTAGGCTGCTACTTGTTGGAGAATGGCACTTGCCACCGGCTGTGTTATGATTAGGGTCCTTAGAAGAATCTGGCTTTCCTCTCACGCCCTGGTACTTCCGTCTTGCTAGGGCTTTGCAATATAGATTCTTATTCAAAGGTTTTTTTTTTTTTTTTCCTTTCCCTGAAAATTCAGTTCTTTGGGTAATGGTTTCTGTTTTGTTTTTGAGAGTGTAGTGTAATTGTTTTTTTGGTTTTTTGTTTGTTTGTTTGTTTGTTTTTACAAGATTTGAGAACTAAGTTTCAATAGTCAGCACACTGAAAATGTGGTGTCCACTGGCTGCTCAGCCCTGCTGACAGGTTGCTGCCAGTGGGGCGTTAGTGGGAGAGGCACCCTGATTCTGACCGCTTTCTCTTTCACATTCTTGCGCTTTTCCAGCCGAGAGCCAGAGGAGCCAGAGGGCGGGGGAACCTTTAGAAATGTCAGACATCCTCCGGGAGCTGCTCCGCGTCTCCGAGAAGGCTGCTAACATCGCCCGGGCATGCCGGCAGCAGGAGGCCCTCTTCCAGCTGCTCGTGCAGGAGAAGAAAGATGCGGAGAAGAACAAGAAGTTCGCAGCAGACTTCAAGACCCTGGCGGACGTGCTGGTGCAGGAAGTCGTAAAGCAGAACATGGAGAATAAGGTGAGAGGTCAGGGCCAAGGTGGCTGTGAGCCGCTTGCCTCTGCCACTCTGCTGAGTAAACAGCGGGTCTTTTACTGATCCTCAGGATATCTCGGAGCCAAACGAACATCTCCTGGTCTTCCCTTATTTTCATTACACTATTACGAAAATGGTCTTTGCGGGAAATCAATGAAGGATTGAAAAGCGAAGAAATGGAGGGGACTCAGAATTCTAACATGAGTTCATAGAGTCGACTCTTTTTTTATTGATGAGCTTCTTGTTAATAAATAATTCCTGTTCTCTGCGACAGGACACAATTAAGGTCGCTCTGAAGCCCAGTGTTAGACTCTACTTGCCGCTGGGGATTGCTGGCGTCTCTTTGCGGGTTTGCACGGACTATCTCACTTGCTGAGACTCCTCAGTCCCAGCTTATCCACTTCACTATTTATCTAACGTTTGCCTTGGTTACGGGCTTGGGATTGGGTAGAAATCTCCCTTGATCCTCCTATAAAAATATGGTCATGACAGCCAGTGACTGTGGTTCTCAGTGTGGAAGTGACCAGAAGAAGCTAATGCCCTAGTATCCTGACAGTGATGCCAGCAGACGCATGAAAATGTGTCCCTGGCTTCGCGAATTCTCGCTGGTGAACCCGGTGACAGTTTTGTAAGAACTATTATTCCACTGTGATCCGGGTGTCACAGGGAGCTTGGATAAGTGACCCGAAATTACACGGCACAGCATGACAGCTCTTGAACATAGGAAATGGTCCTGAGTGTGTGCCACTAGGGTTCCTGTTGGCTTTCATATCATCCCTTCCCCACTTCTTTTTTTTTTTTTTTTTTTAATTTGGAAGACTGGAGCTTTATGATAAAAAATTTTTTTTAAAAAAACACTTTCATATTTTTAATGATTTTTTTTTTAAAATTTGAGGACCACTTTAGAATGAAGTAAAATCTTGACCACAGGCGTGAGAAGAGAGTACATAAGTTATGTAAAATCTCCACAGACTGTTTCTTCTTCATGCCCTTTTCTAGCTGGCTTTGGCGAGCTCAATGAAGGAAGCTTGTTTTCTGTTGTTACTGATGGAGAGAGTTATACACAAGGGCCGGTTGAGCAACCGGATTGGATACGTATCAACATTACTTTTATGGGTTAATATGTGACCTCCCCCCCCCCCCAGTATTAGAGCAAGTCCAGGCAATTATTCATGAACGACTGCCGGAATTTATGAAACAAATACTTTCCACCTGAGCTGCTTTAGATATTTTTATTTCAGACCCCTTCTGCCTGCATTCCTCTAAACAGCTCTGTAAACAGGTGTGGGGGAACTGGCAGATGGCCAGCCCGGTTGTAGGCCCGGTTCTGTTTTGCAAAATAGCAGGTGGTGTGGCCCTTGTGTTTTGCGCATCTGGGAATGTTCGAGCTTGTGAGGCAGTCCCTTCCCTGAAAATAGCAGGAATATCGGAGCCAGCACGTATTTTGAGAAGTATCTTCCGAGGGCCAGGAGTGAAATGTGTTCATCTGAACACTGACATGGACATTTGAGGAAAGTCTTACTCGATCCCAGTTCACTCTATACCTATGCTTACGTCATAGGTCCCTACAGTGCTGGTTTTCTTTCTTTTTCTTTTCCTCCTTTCTTTTTTTCCTTTGACACACCAACAGGTACAGAGATGTTATCTGGAAATGAAAATAAAATCTAAGATTACCTTCTAGTCTTTTTGTACCTTTAGAACTTATCTTCGGGACTGGAGAGATGGCTCAGTGGTTAAGAGCACTGACTGTTCTTCAGAGGACATGAGTTGGATTTCAAGCAGCCATATGGCAGATCACAACCATTTATGATGGATCTGATTCCCTCTTCTGGTGTGCAGACATATATGCAAAGTACCCATATACCTAAAATGCAAAAATAAATTAAAAAAATTTTAATGAAATTATTTTAAGGACATTAGCCAGTAACATGAGTTTTCACAGGCTGGTGTTTAGGAGCAGGGTTAATAAATGTCCCCAGTCCTGTGGCATCCCAGTCCTGTGGCCGTCCAGCCCCGTGGCTGTCCAGCAGAAGGCTCACAGCACATAAGGAAGCCTGATCTCAGTCATGGATCACATTTTCTAGACTGGCAAAGGAATAGGGAAATATTAGACAGAACCAATATTAGCCCAGAACGAAGCTGGCTTCTTTTTCCACGCTCAGGCTGACTCCTACTTTGAAAGTTTGGAGTTTCAAATCTAACTTATGGAACTCTCTTCAGAACTGATTAGTGGGGCTGGGGGTTGTTGGTTTGTTTTTCAAACTCTGACTCATTCAGTTTCCAGGCTTGGGGAAAAAAACTTTTGGCGAAGAATCCAATGAATTTACAAATGATTTGGGTAAGTAGAAGAGCCTTAATGTGTTTTATAACTTAATCATGGTATCCTAATTTCTAACCCAGAGCATAAAATAAATGAATGCTAGAAAACTTTGGGTATAAACAGCATCACATGCTTAAATATAAAGCTTTATATAGGCGCTACCTCAGAATAGGATGGCGTGTGAGTTAGAGAGAGGTGAGGTGGTTTCTTGAATAATTTATCAGTCCATGCATCATTCGAAGTTTAAATCTTCAGCATTTTAGTCATCGCGACCTAGCCTCTGGGAAAATTCTACAGCCTTTTAAAAATCTAATGGGATGGTTGATGCCCCAGAAAGGTGTTTGTCTACACAGTTGAGTGGACAGTGCCTGAGCAGGGATTTAAACCCATTTGGGGACACCCTGGACTCTACAGCTCTGGGCTAAGTGTGTAGCAGATCCCTCAGTCCTGAAGTAATGTGTGATGTTGCTCCGGTACCCTCTGCATTTCATCTCAGAACCTCTGTAAAGGTAGCTGAATTAAGTAGAAGTTTCCATTCTGTTGCAGGGAAGAGGGCCCACTTGTTCATCTGGGCTGCCTGGCCAGCTTAACCCCGAATTAACCACATAGAAATTGTATTAAATCACTGCTTGGCTCATTATGTCTAGCCTCTTATTGGCTAACTCTCACATCTTGATTTAACCCATTTCTATTAATCTGTATATCACCACGTGGCAGTGGCTTACTGTCTAACCGGCACTGTCCATCTCAGACAGAAGATCCATGGCTTCTCCTGACTCTGCCCTTCTTCCTCCCAGCATTCATTTCTGTTTTCCCCGCCTACCTAAGTTCTGCCCTATCAAAAGGCCAAGGCAGTTTCTTTATTCATTAATCAATGAAAGCAACACATAAACAGAAGGACCTTCTACCCCACCATTCCATACCAACCTTTTAATTTTATTTTGTTGTTGTTCTGTTGGAGGTGGGGCCTTGCTGGGTTATAACTGGTCTCAAATTCTTGGTTCTAGTTATTTCTCACCTCAACTCCCAGAATAGCTGAGACCACAGGCGTGAACCTCTCCCCTAGCTTTTTATATACATTTCTATGTGTCTAAAAGTTTCTATACATTCCTATGACTCCAAGAAAGAAGACAGAAATCTTATTCACACTTCCAAAAGTTAAAAGTAACTATTATGAGTATCACACAATCCATCCTAATTTACAATCCTACATTTGACTGTTTCATAATTAATTTAATTCATCTGATACTCCTGAGTATAAACAATATTTTTGTTAAAAGTAGCAGTACAGGAGGAAGCAGAAGAGCCGGGCGGTGGTGGCACACGCCTTTAATTCCAGCACTCGGGAGGCAGAGGTAGGCGGATCTCTGTGAGTTCGAGACCAGCCTGGTCTACAAGAGCTAGTTCCAAGACAGGCTTCAAAACCACAGAGAAACCCTGTCTCGAAAAAGGAAAAAACAAACAACAACAACAACAACAACAACAAAACAGAAGGAAGCAGAAACATTTCCGTATGTGGATAAGACCTATGTCTTTTCCAGTAACATTCCAACATGGACAGAGAAGAGTCAAAAAACAAAACTAAGTAACAGAATAATTGTTGAAGCTGAAGAATTTCAACTTTTGTGTGGAGTTCCTTGAATGCAAATCTTTGCTCTTGTAGTTATTTTTCTGGAGGAGCAGGCTGAGTCCTGGATCCTAACCTCTCCACCGAGAGGACGGCCACAGAGCCATTAGCGTCCACCGCTTTATAAAGAGCCGCAGGGGATCCTGGCAGGGTTTCCGAACCAGCGCTGTGGACTTACCGCATCCACCTAACCCAAGAGCTCAGCTCAGTTGCCCACTCTCCTCGCTGCCCCTCTGCCTCCCGCGATCCGGTCTTCTCCCTGAAACTCTCAAGGAGCGGCGGCTCTAATTTGTCTTCATTCTAGGGGAAAAGATCACCGTGGAGCTGCGGTCCACGGAGGAGGAGACAGCAGAGCTTCTCGGCAGAGTCCTGGATGGCAACGTGCCGGCGTCTGAAGCGCTGGCGAAGGTGGTGCATCAGGATGTGGACCTAACTGACCCCACTCTGGAGTCCCTGGAGATCAGGGTTCCACAGGACATTCTGGGGATTTGGGTGGACCCCATAGGTAAGTGGGGGACACCTACTCATTTGTGCCCAGTGTTCTTGAGGGGTCAGGGAGGCTCCAGGAAATAGAAACTTTTAGAACTATAGTCTAGATCTCCTGGAACATTCGTTATCATTATTATTTGAGAATTTCATCCATGTGTACAATGAAATATGATCGTACCCCCAATTCCTCCCATACCTCCCAGATGTGTTCTCTCCCAATTTCACATCTTTTTTTTTTTTTTTTAACTCACTAAGTCTGCTAGTGCTGCCCAGTTAGGTGCTGGAGTGTGGGCCGTGCACAGGAGTATGGGGGTCTACACCCATGCTCAAAGAGTTACACCTCTTGTCTCCGCCTCCTCCCCTGCACTGGGCTTTTTAAGAGGGACCTGCTTTGCCTGACATATTGCGTGGGTGCCAGGAATCCCAACTTAAGACCTCGTGCCTTCGATACTTTACCCACTGAGTCGTCTTCCCAGCCCTAGATGCCTTAGAGGCCTTGTTATATGCAAGGTGCTGTATTGGATTCCACAGGACGGTGGCCATGTTTTCCCCCTTAAAGAGTTCTCAGACTTACAGGGCCAAGGAGGGAAGATCTCCAGCTAGAGACCCGCCTGTGCCGTACAGAGACCCTGTCTCAAGCCAACACATTTTTTTTCCCTAAAGTTCTCATACACTGAATGCAATATAAGCAATGATATAAAAGAGTAGAAATGATTCAGGGCAGGCAGCGCCCAGTGATGGAATCTGATAAGTTACTAAATTAGAAGGGGATCTTACAAAGGATAAAAAATCTTCGATCGGGCCGGGCGGTGGTGGCGCACGCCTTTAATCCCAGCACTCGGGAGGCAGAGACAGGTGGATCTCTGGGAGTTCGAGGCCAGCCTGGTCTACAAGAGCTAGTTCCGGGACAGGCACCAAAGCTTCAGAGAAACCCTGTCTCAAAAAACCAAAAAAAAAAAAAAAAAAATCTTTGATCGATCCACCATGATCTAATAACCCGTCTGTGCCTGTATGTTTCATTTTTCAGATTCTACCTATCAGTATATTAAAGGTTCTGCCGATGTGAAATCCAACCAGGGAGTCTTCCCCAGTGGGCTTCAGTGTGTGACGATTTTGATTGGTGTCTATGACATACAGACAGGCGTGCCCCTGATGGGGGTCATCAACCAGCCTTTTGTGTCTCAGAATCTAACTACTCTAAGGTAGAAGACATTTCCGGTTTTTGGTCGCCTGGCCTCAGCCTTGCTTGTTAGTACGGTCACTCCACATGGCCTTCCCATGACTGGGTTCTATGGGGTTTCCCACTGTGAGTCCACAGGGCTGAATTAAGATGCCTCCTCTCTTCGGTCCTGGATTTGGCAGGGTTTTGATTGGGTGTAAGTGCTCATTGATGCTTTAAAGGAAATTAATATGGTCTCGGAGAAACCGTATTTGCATTTGAGATATAGCAACTCTATTCCTGTTTCTAAGTGCCACTCAAAACCACACATGTCGATTGATGCTCAATGCTGTCCTCTGATTCCTTGCAACATGGTCGATGCCACCACTATGTGGCCGGGTGAATTTCTGTATTATGGTGGAAGAAATGCAGAACCAAACGTGGAAAGTATTTAGGGGAATTATTGTCCGATATGGCCAGGGTTGACTCGAACTCCTTCCAGATACTGCCAGCATCAGTGTGGAAGTGGTCCTCCGCCGCCCCCACCTTTCCACCAACCCCCATCACAGCCTGGATAGTGGCCAGGCCTCTGTGTTGAGGGGCTGACTCCTGGGCATAGCAGAGTCCGAGCAGAGGCGGCGGACCCTTTTCCTTCTCATTGAAAAAAAACTTTCAGGGCTGGAGAGATGGCTCAGAGGTTAAGAGCATTGCCTGCTCTTCCAAAGGTCCTGAGTTCAATTCCCAGCGACCACATGGTGGCTCATAACCATCTGTAATGGGGTCTGGTGCTCTCTTCTGGCCAGCAGGCATATACACAGACAGAATATTGTATACATAATTAATAAATGAATAAATAAATATTAAAAAAAAGAAAAGAAAAAAATCTTTCAGCTTCTATTACCTAGGACTGCCTGTGTTCATTCATCTTCGGGTTGCTTCGGATAAGAATCCTTTGTTCTTTAAGAGTTAAAAGTTTAAGCCTCTGCAATGTTCCTCTACTCCATTTTTTTTCAAACTATTTTGGTAATGTTTTAGAAGGTCATTAAAACATTAGGGACCCTGTAAGCCCAGCACTCCAGAGACACAAGAGGACTCCAAAGCCAGCTGGGGGGGGGGGGGCCTCAGATTCAGGGATGAACCAGATTTGATTTAAGGTTTCACCACTTAAGGATCCAGGCCACTTTGGCAAGTTACTTGCTTTCTCTAAAGGTAGCCTCTCATCTGTAAACAGAGCCCCTGACAGGAGGGGAGGTGGAAAGACAAAGCTGTTATTACTATTATTGTCAACAATAACAACAGGAGACCATCTTGCTTGGTGTTTGATGTCAAAGTGAAGCTCAGAGACTCAGAATAAAGAGGAGGAGATTTACAAGTGGATTTAGACCTGTCTCTTTCCCTCTGGGACTTTGAATGACAGCAGCGGAATTAAGCTTTGGCTTTGTTCCTAGAGGTCAGAGATCATATCAGGCTTAGTGTCGTCCCAGCTGGGTTTGGGGCCAGCTCTCACAGAAACACAGGCACTTGCTTGCAGTCAGCTTAGAATTAATTAGTAGCTTGATGTCCATTTATAGGCTCGGGATCATTAAAAGTCAATTTGCTCTGAGGCATTGTGCATTCTTCATATCGTTATATTTGAAAGGCACCTGTGTAAACCAGCATGCTAATCACCAGCTAAACCTGTTTCCTGCAGGTGGACCGGGCAGTACTACTGGGGCCTCTCTTACATGGGGACCAACATCCATTCCCCGCAGATCGCCCTCTCTAAAGGGACCGGCGGTGAAACCCAGACTGAAAACTCAGACGGGGAGATCTCCCGCCCCCTTTCCGCAGTCATCAGTACCAGCGAGAAGGAGACCATCAAAGCGGCACTGTCGCGAGTGTGCGGAGGCGGCGTCTTCCCGGCAGCGGGGGCAGGCTACAAGAGCCTCTGTGTAGTCCAAGGCCTGGTTGACATTTACATCTTCTCAGAGGACACCACGTTCAAGTGGGACTCCTGTGCCGCCCACGCCATTCTGAGGGCCATGGGTGGGGGCATTGTAGACATGAAAGAGTGCTTGGCGCGAAATCCCAAACCGGGGCTGGACTTACCACAGTTGCTGTATCACACGGAAAACAAAGGTGCTTCCGGAGTGGATCTTTGGGCCAACAAGGGAGGACTGATAGCCTATAGGTCCAGGCATCGGCTGGACACTTTCCTGAGCTGCCTCATCCAAAACCTCGGGCCTTTGAAGACACAGACATAGGGCTCTGACCTCAACTCGCCCTAAAGCTGAACCTAACCCCTTTGTGCTGTCTGTCTCTCCAAGATAGCTCTGCCTTGTTGTTTAATGTTCCCTTGCCTCTTTTCAGAAACATTTTCCAGTTATGTGTTTATAATATTAATTTCTGTAAATTATGACATTCAAGTCACAACTAAGTTGGTATATGATATTCTTACAGGGAACCTTGTTCTGTTAATGTTGCTTGGAACCCTTCAATAAAATTCCAAGCAGGAGTGAAATTGCCCGGCTGGAGTAGCATGGCTGAATACCCAGCTGTTAGGGAGCCAGGCTTGAGCTGGGTTTTATTTCTCGTCCTGGAGAAGAAATCTGTGGTTTGGGCCTGAGGCAGGAGATTCAGAACTGTGGATCTAAATAATGGAGCCAAGTGCATAGGCTTTCAATAGTTTGTGTTTCTCCTTTAAAATAAATAAGTAAAAGCTCGATTCGGAGGCAGGGAAGGAATTGGAAATCAGAAATAAAAAGGAGAGATACGCAGAGACTGGAGAAAGCATGCAGAGAGAGAGAGAGAGGAGAGAGAGAGAGAGAATGTATATACAGTCAAGTGATAGCTAATTTCCTACCATAGATCAAGCAGAAGAGGGGTATGTGTGTGTGTGTGTGTGATAGCTAACCTCCTACCATAGGCCAAGCAGAAGAGCTGTGTGTGCGTGTGTGTGTGCGTGTGTGCGCGCGCGCGCACGCGCATGTGTAAATGTATATGCAGGAGTGATAGCTAACCTCCTACCATAGGGCAAGCAGAAGAGGTGGGGCAAAGAGCTCCCCCTGTTTTGCATAGTTATTTACTCTCTACTGCAACCCCAGTGTGACCCTCTGTTTTGCCACACTAACGACTCTTAGAGCTGTACAGTGTCCTTCCGCAACCCAGGTCACCCTAATGGTGTCCACTGGAGGGATCAAGCGAACCTTCAGCCGGCTGCAGTCCCTCCGTGCTCTCTGGGTACTGATGGATGTTTCTACGTTAATATTACAATCCCAAGTTACTGGGAGGAAGTCAGACCTGTTTGTTCCTTCCGTTATTCCTAAACTTGAGAAATGAATTGACAAATAATGTATGTATATTTATGTTGTACACCTGTGATTTCTTTGAAGTGCGCATGCTACATGGAGCTAATAGCATGCCTTGTGGTGAGGAGACCAACAAATATTACTAGTGACCTTCCAGGATATGCCCCACTGTTAACTACAGTCACCATGTTGGACGGCAGATCTCTTGAACATTCTAACTGAAATTTCATCTCCTTTTACCAATATCTCTTCCTAACTCCCCCTGCCTCAGCTCTAAGTGGACAATATTCTACTCTTCGCTCCTGAGTTTGTTTTTTAGACTGCAGAGAGAATCCAGCTCTATAATGGCAAAGCTCAAATCAGTCGTCCTTGCAGGACCTGTGACAAGCACTGAAGAACACTCAGGATGATTCCAGAATGCTGACCGCTGTGGTCAATACTATAATAAACATGGAGCATACTTCACGGAGGAACGGAAGAACAGATTCCACAAAGCTGTCCTCGGATCTCCACGCAGGCATGTGTGCACCTGCATTGTGTCCACACTCTCATACGATAATAAAGTTGAAACAGTTAGATCCTGTTCAGAACAGAGGCCCTGACCTCCGTTCATTCTTTCTTTCCATTGCGATCACACACGTGAGTCCCATAAACTCTCTGGCCTGTTGACACTTCCTCATGGGAGAGGCAGAGAAGCTCATGTGACTTCATGGGAATTTTAGGAGGTTCCCCACGGAGGTTATGCAAAAAGAAAATAATGGACCATGGCGGAAGAGGATTCTTCTGTTGCGTAGCTGCTCATAGTTACGGGGGGGGGGGGGTGCAAACTCCATTCCACTCCCTGTCTTTATGGGCAGGGCTACTTCAGATTCAGATTACCTCAGTTAAACGGAGTCAAACCTTTGTGTCTATTTTGTGAGTAGCTAATTTCACTTACCATGTTACATGTATGTCAGCATTTCCCCCTTGCTAAGGCTGAGTGTTATTTCATTGCCTGTGTTCTGCCGTTTTTGTTTACCTTTTCATTTCCCCCCCCATTTCTATCTTTGGTGGCTGTATGCAAAGCTGTTATGAATGACAAATTTCCAAATATTGGATAATAGTTTCGATATGCAGTATTGTATATTTCAATTGCAGTCATGTAGAGACAAATCGTTAATCACAGTTGAAGGTAGGGAGGATTATATAATACTTGATCACAGAAGCAAAAATTAAAATGTTATGCTGATCTGGGGGAAGCAGAAATAACTTTTTCTGAAAACAAAGCTCGTGATCACTGAATATTTTGTGAGCATTTCTGATAATTTATGTACATCTATTCCTAGAATCATGCTTTTATGGGTGTCGAATAATCACCACTATCAAAAATTATTCTAAATGTGTCCTTAAAATAGTGTAGTAAGGGCTGGGCAGATGATGGCTCAGTGGATACAGTTCTAAATATGAAAATCTGAATTTGGGTCTCTGTACGACACAAGAGCCAGGTGTGGCAGCTTGCATAACCCTGACTCCGGGGCTGGAGTGAGTGAAACGAGAGAGAGAGAGAGAGAGAGAGAGAGAGAGAGAGAGAGAGAGAGAGAGAGAGACCATGGAGGTTGACCAGATAGCCTAGCCAAACACAGTTGAACTTTAAGTTCAGTCTCCTAGTTAGCAACATCTTCCAACTGACAGCCCAGAGTTATCTGGGGGAGTCTCAGCTGGGGGATTGCCTTGATCGATTGGCCTGGGGAATATTTGTAGAGATATTTTCTTTTCTTTCTTTTTTGTTTTTTCAAGACAGGGTTTCTCTGTGGCTTTGTAGCCTGTCCCGGAACTAGCTCTTGTAGACCAGGCTGGCCTCGAACTCACAGAGATCTGCCTGCCTCTGCCTCTGCCTCTGCCTCCCAAGTGCTGGGATTAAAGATGTGTGCCACCACTGCCCAGTGGATATTTTCTTAATTGCTAATTGATGTAAGGTGCCCCAGTCCAGTGCGGGTGGTACCATCCCTCAGCAGATAAGCAGAGCAGATGCTAGAGAAAACAGTAGGCAGCTTTTCTTCATGACTTTTGCTTGAGTCCCTGCCCTGACTCCCTTCAGTAATTTGTCTGTAACCTCTAAGATGAAATAAACCCGTTTCCTCCTCAGATTGCTTTGAGTTGTGGGGTTTTATCACAGCAACAGACATTGTGCTGGGACATTCAGCGAGAGACCTTGCCTCAGAAAAATATTATGGAGAGTGTATTAGTCAAGGCTTTCTAGAGGAACAGAGCTACTAGAATGAACAACACGTATACATAAAGGGAATTTATTAGAATGGCTGACAGGCAGTGGTCCAGCTAGTCCAACAGTGGCTGTTTCCCAGTGGAGAGCCCAAGAATCCAATAGTTATCTGGTCCACGAGGCTGGATGTTTCAGTCATCTTCAGTTTACCCTGGAATCCCAAAGGAGTAGGTTCAAGATAAAGGACTGCCTCAGTAGAGGGTAGATGACCTTGCCAGCAAGAAGGAGGGCAAGCAGGCAAAATGTTTCCTTCTTCCAAGTCCTTTTACGTAGGCTGCCATCAGAAGGCGTGGCCCAGATTTGGGGTGGGTCTCCCCACCACCAACGATCCAATCAAGAAGAATTAATTCCTCACAGGTGTGCCCAGTTGCTTGCCTTGTAGTTATTTCCAGATGTAGTCGAGTTGGTCACCGAGATGAGCCATCGCAGGGAGCAACAGCAGCAGACACTATGATGTTGGTCTCCAGTTTCCACATAAGCAAGCACCTGGACATGCACAAATGTATGCACACATACACACAACCCCTACATACAAATCATCTAATAAATATTATCTGGAGTTATAGGCAGAAGTTTCTGTCATGCCACTCTCGAGTAACCACACAAAGGCTTAGTATTAATTATAAAGGCTCGACCAATAGCTCAGGCTTATTACTAGCTAACTCTTACATTTAATATAATCCGTATTTCTTATCTATGCTTTGCCATGTAGCTCATGGCTTGTTACTCATTTTGTACACATCTTGCTTTCTCTATGTCTGACCTGAGACTCCCTTCTCTGTCCTTCTTCCTCCTAGGATTCTCAGTTTGGCTCTCCTGCCTAACCTTATCCTGTTCCGCTACTGGCCAGGCAGCTTCTTAATTAAAACAATTACAGCAACATATGTTCACATAGCGTAAAGGAATATTCCATACGGAGAGCATCTTTTTCTCATACAAAATTTGGAAACCTCTCTGCCAGATCAAAATCAAGTCCCTATCCCCTGACCTGGGCATAAATTGCTCTTTGGCAATTCCTCTGCAACCAACAGACATGGTTTATAGTTTTGTCTGGAGAACGTTGCTGTCTTAGACAATCACATCTGCAACAGGGCATTTAAGAATTGAATCCAGCACTGAGAAATGAGCATTGCCCTTGGTGAAGGTGGATGCTAGTTCATAAACTTTTTGGTTTGGTGAAAACCCAGTCAGGTGTTGAATGTGTAGTGGATTAATATTGAGGAGGAAGGACTGTCTTCTCTGAGATGAGTAGGGAGGAAGTGCCTCATCCTCACACAGCCTGGATTCCTGAACCCGGACTAGAGACAATGTGGGAGTGAAAAGAGGGCGTACAGAGAGGCGGGTGGGGGTGGGGTAAGGTGTACTGAGCTCTTGAATGGAGAAACCACAGACCACTCTGCTCCTCCGGTTCCATGTGTTTATTATATGCAGCTCAACAGGGAAGGGGAGCTATCACATATAGATAAATAAGGAGGCAGGCTTGGTATATAAAACTGACCCGGGAAACAGGCTTAGTTAATCTCGGTAGGAGCAGACTCTGCAGGGACGCAGGATCTTCAGGATGTAAACATGGTGGAGGGGGAAAGCTGTCGTGGGCGTTTTCTGCATACGCTGTCAACATTCCCACCTGGACCCAAAGAAGGCTTTGCCGTTCCGAGGGGGCTGAAGCACTGGGGTCCCTAACGTGGACGCCTCTGCACATCTTCAGGAATCCTTGCTGACTTCAGGGTCACACTAACAGGAGCACAGAACCACAGACTGAGAAGGTCCCAGAACAAGTGACAAAGGAAGGAAAGAAGCCCGAAAGAAGCCGTCTCCTAGCAACCTGACGGTACTCAGCCAATCAGCTGCTTCCTCCCAGCACTGCTTGCCCGTTGTTAGTCATCTCAGTATCTCAGTGTCTGTGGTCTCATCTGCAATGCTGACTGCTCAAACGGAAGCGCTTTGTTCACTAATAAGCACAATTAGCACGCAGGAACAACAGAGCAATGCTGTTTTGTCTATCCTGTTTCCCACATCACAGCCACCAATTTATCCCTCTTACCATGCAATCCTACCTAGGTACGGAGTCACTAAGTGACTGAGACCACCCAGGTACCACCCAGGAGCAGACCATCCAAAGGAAGTTCCTAATGCTTCAATTATTGTAGATAGGATCATCTGTTGTCCCTTAGCCCAGCACACACCCATCCCCTTTTCAGCAGAGGACCCCTAGACAAATGTCAGCCAATTGGGGTCTTGAACCTTACAAATCTCTCTGCCTTTATAAAAAAAAATACCACCCCAACTTTGCTCAGGGCTCCCTGATCACGCCAATATGTTGGACACATGGAGAGTCCAAGTTCAGACTTGAGTAAGAATAAAGGTGCTTTGCTTTTACATACCATACTTGGTTTTGGGGGGACTCCACGGATCGGGGTGTAACAGAGCACTGGAAGGCGGTTTGCGCTTCTTGCTTCAGTCAGCAGTCATAAAGGGATGGACTGAACTTTATTTTGGTGGCTGTGGTCCAGCGACGCCGCCAAAGGGGATACGCAATTTCTAGTTCCGTAAGTTGATGAGAGATCAATATACACGTTTTGTTTGTTTCTTTGTTTTTGGAGACAGGCTTTCTCTGGGTGACAGCTCTGACTGTCCTGGAACTTGCTTTGTAGTTCAGGCTGGCCTCGAATTCAGAGAGATTCACCTGCCTCTGCCTCATGGGACTAAAGTGCTGGGATTAAAGGCGTGCGGCCCCACCACCTGCCAATATTCACTTTTTAATATACCTTCCACCCAGACATTTCTCTTGTCCTTCTCTTTCCCAGCCATCAGCTTCCCCTTATCACACCTTTATCTCTCGGTCTAGCTGCCAATGGTTCCACGTCCATCAGTAGGAGCCTGGCGGTCCTTAGCATTCAAGGTGCCGTGTGTGTGTGTGTGTGTGTGTGTGTGTGTGTGTGCGCGCGCGCGCGCACATGTGTGGGTGGTGCATGCTTGTGCATACTGACATCATCATTGGACTTATTTCCCAATCACTTCTCTAGTTTTGCAAACACAGTTTCTCACTGAAACTAGAGTTCGCTCACTCAGATAGACTGACTGGCCGACAAGCCTCCAAGCTCTCTTTCTGTGTGCCAGTCTGTGACTCCGGCATTGGGGTCACAGACGCAGACAACCATGCCAGCCTTCTTACGTGGGCTATGGGAATCTGAACACACATACTTGTTCTTTTTTTTTTTTTTTTTTTTTTTTTTTTTTTTTTTGATTTTTGAGACAGGGTTTCTCTGTAGCTTTTTGGTTCCTGCCCTGGAACTAGTTCTTGTAGACCAGGCTGGCCTCGAACTCACAGAGATCCGCCTGCCTCTGCCTCCCAAGTGCTGGGATTAAAGGCGCCCGGCCACATACTTTTTCTTGTACAAGAACGTTACCACCAGGCTGGAGAGATGGCTCAGCGGTTAAGAGCATTGCCTGCTCTTCCAAAGGTCCTGAGTTCAATGCCCAGCAACCACATGGTGGCTCACAACCATCTATAATGAGGTCTGGTGCCCTCTTCTGGCCTGCAGGCATACACGCAGAAAGAATATTGTACAAATAATAAATAAATAAATCTTTTTAAAAAAAAAGAACGTTACCACCTTCGTCCCCTTGTCCGGATTTTTCATACACTTGCATATTGTCTTCCGCATGGACTTCAGACTCCATTGTTACTGCTTGTGCTTGCGCCCTGAGAGACCTGTAGGTGCCAATGGAAAGGACTTCCGAAAGGTACCTTCAGCGTTTGTCATGGCTTATACAGTCTCTGAAGTGCCATAAAGACGGAAGTATAAACAGCGCTGCACCTAAGACTGTGTGTGCAGTGGGCCTCCTGTCCAGAGGACGCCCAAGCTGAAGTCTAAGTCACGTTGGCGATCAGTAAGCATTAGCATTCACTGCAGGTGGCGGAAATGCCCAGACAGCTGTACAAAGTACAAAGACTGAAGCAGTTTCTTGCAGAAGTGGAGCGGTGTGGTCCAGAGAGGAAGAGGTGGCCCTGCCCCAATGTCTTCAGGGATTCACACTTCTTTCATCCCCCACCCCCACACTAATGCCCCTTTCTCAGACAGTGTCACTGGGTCCGCATTTTCCACAAGCGGATGAAAGGAAAGATAACGCAGGGTGATTTGTCATTGGCTATAACCAAGTCACCTGACCACAGTCAACTACAAAGATAGTTTCGTTTCTGGGCAACCAAAACCCAAGAATCTTGCCATACAGAAGACTGGAAACAGGTATAGGAGGGTGGCCACTACTCTATCTCTCGGGAACTTGAGATGCCCAGCTTTGGCCTCAGCCTGATACCCCATCACACATCCGTGTTACCGTGGAGATATCTTGATCCTCACAGTCAGAAGCCAATCCTCAGCCACACCCAGTCACTAATTTACAGGACATGTGTCCACTTTGTCCTCCAAAGAATTAAAAGTGCTACAAACGCAGCCATCCATCAAGACAGTAAGTAGACAGACAGACTTCCTCCAGCAAGAACAAAAGGAGACAGACAAATGCAAGCTCAGACACGCCTCTCCTATGATGCCAAGAAATCTCAGAGATTCTCAGCCCTGGCTATTCTCTTGGAGGCCTCTGGTCTCCTTGTGTCAAGCTATACTTCCGAGGTGTACATCCCCTGCTCAGAAGGCAGACAAATTGCCATCAGTCTCTGACTAAGAGAGTTGCTGAGTCATCCCATTTAAGACGTCTGGTTGCTTGACTCCACTCACTGCAGCTGATTTGCATCTGCATCCTGTACTCACAGGCCAGAGCAAGCTACCCTAAGCATCCTTAAATAGGGCACCTCCCACCCCACCACTTCTCCCAAGGCACTGCATGGAAGGAAGGGATAAACTCCAGACATGCGCATCTGCCCCCAACAAACATTTCCAACATGTGTTTCTTGTTCCCAGTTTTGTCTACATATGTGTTCTATGACTTCTAAATATAAGAAAGAAAGAGGGGGGAGGGAGGGAGGGAGAGGAAGAAGAAGAAGAAGAAGAAGAAGAAGAAGAAGAGGAGGAGGAGGAGGAGGAGGAGGAGGAGGAGGAGGAGGAGGAGGAGGAGGAGGAAAGGAGAGAGGGAGAGGGAGAGGGGGAGAGAGAGGGGAGAGAGAGAGAGAGAGAGAGAGAGAGAGAGAGAGAGAGAGAGAGAGAGAGGAGTGTAACCTTTCCTATTCGTTGTTAATAGTGCCACTGGAGTCTGGCTTGACAGGGTGAGAAACATGCCCATAAAGGAAACCTAGGCTACAGTAGGTATTTCTCTAGGTGGACTCAAAGCCTGGCATTAAGCAAACAGCTTTGAAGACAGTCTCATGAAATACCTTGCTCTCTCTCTCTCTTCCCCTCTCCTCTTTCTTTTCTTCTGTGTGTCCTCTCCTTCTTTCTTTTTTTCTTAAGGCATCATCGCTTTTGTTAGTAAAGTGTGGTACTGCCCCAGCTTTGCATAGTTAAGATAGAGTCAAATAACAATGACTATAGGCTTTTGTGCACCATCCAGGGTTCAGCCCCAGCCCCAGAGCTGGGTGTGGCGGCTGGCTCTTCTGTCTGGGTTTGACCAAGGCAGGTACACCCGGTAGATGACGATAAGATGGTGGCGGTGTGGTCCCTTCCCACAGAAAGCCTAGGTAAACAGTCCTTCAGAGCCTTTGGCTCCGGCATCCTAGATCTTATTGCTCCGTTGGGTTAGTTACTAAAGGCAACAAATTAAAAATCAACATCAAGTGATAGCTTGGTCCTAAGATGGCTGAAACAAGATGTTCATCGTTTTCACACACACACACACACACACACACACACACACACACCACACACACACACACACACGCACGCATGCTCATTGGGATCTTTTGATCTTTTTGTCTTTTTCTTTGGAGCACAGGATTTGCTAGCCTACTTTCAAATTTAGTTGGTTTACTTATTTATTTTGTTTGTTTGAGATAGGGTTTCTCTGTGTAACAGCCCTGATTGTCCTGGAACTAGTTCTGTAGACCAGGTTGGCCTCGAACTCAAAGATCCACTTGCCTCTGCTTCCCAAGTGCTGGGATTAAAGACGTGCACCACCACCACCCGGCTTTCAAATTTAGTTTTAAAATATTCCCTGTGAGATAGCATCCTGGTGGCCTGCCTCTGCGCCACCAGCACTCTAAAGATTTTGTTGGTTTGCTCCTTCTGCTAGAATTCTGATTCTACTAAAAGCCCCGTGATGCTAAATGACTTCTTTCTTTCTCTATACTGTGTTTGCAATGCCCATCCTAAATGCACTATGCGTTAGATGAGTTTTCATCACTAAGATGATGCAACCATGAGTTTACATCATTCCTTTTTAGTGTTTTGATTTTTACAGAGAAGTCAGCGCTCTGGCCTGTCTCAGACCCGTGCAGGCTTCACGAGTTTCCTCACTCAGTTCTCAAAGCTCTGTGGCTGCCATGCTGAATTTCTCAGAAAATTTGCCTTCACTTACCTTACGTTAGGCTGACAAGGCCATATTCACGATGGAGGGTTATGTACTTTTGAGATGATTTCAAACACCTTTCTTGATCCCTTCTGCTATGATGAAAAGCCGAGGCATAGCGCCCCCGCTGGTGAGAGTGTGAAATTGCACCGCATCAGACCCCAGAAGTGAATTAATGGCCTCGACCACTGGGCTCTGAAACACATTCAACCCCAAACACATCCAAATCCACTGACCGAGAGTTGTGTAAGGATGCCCTGAGGCGTGCCAGCCATTCTCTGAAGGAGCCAGCCTGATACCTCACCGTTTTGCTGCCCTATAACCAGAGATTGCCTGTGTTGTAACAGAACAAGCAGGCTTTGGTCACTGGGTGCTCAACAGAATCAGAAGTCCCCGTGCGGTCCATGTACCTCTCCTCTCAAGGAGGATTTTTTATTCAGTGTGTTCCTGCCCTTTGAACGCGGAACTAGAGCATTCTCTTGGATTTAATTTAGGAAATTATACTTGGATTATCTCTTTTCTGTACCCGTACAAGATAGGAGAGCTGTTGGGTATCTCGGTGTGTGCCATCTTTAGCTGTCAGCTGACAGTGTCACAGCGTCCCTGATTCCAGCATTCCAGGAGATGCAAAGCAAGCGCTTGACACAGGCATATTTAGGACTAAGTATTACCGCCAGCCCTCAGGAACCAGAGCTTGCTTGGGGTGCATGAAGAAGGCAATGGCGTTCCAGGAAAGACAGAGAAGGAGGTTACCCTACTACAGCTGGTATGATTTGTTTTATTTCCCTGTATCAGCGAATCACTTATAATTTTTTTTGCCAGGTGGTATGGAAAGAGAGGGCGAGAGAGGGTCACCCAGGTCCTTTTCTTATCAGTGATTGCTCACTGGTAAGCCCCGATGCACAGGAAAGTGGCAGAATGAGCAGATATTAAGAAGTGAAATCAAAACCATTGGGTTAGTATCCTGCACCGTTTACGGTGTTCTAGCAACCATGAGGTGCATAGCATGAGCCATGAAAAATGAATTAAGGCAAGCTGGCCACAGTGGTGCATACTATCTTTAATCCCAGCACTTGGGAGGCAAAAGTAGGCGGATCTCTGGTTTACATGGAAAGACCCTGTCTCAAAAGAAAAAAAAATTGAGGGATTTTGATGGTTTCACATATGAGTTAAACACTCACACCTGCACTGAAAACTGATGTTAACCCAATATAAAGATGAGTGGTTAATAATTGCTTATTCTTTCCCCAGAATGAGGTTAAATAGCAGCAGCAGCAGCAGCAACAAACCTTAATTAACAACAAACACGCTGTGGAAGAAAAGGAAACAGTTTTACATTTGTACTTCAATGACATCTGTCCCTGCTTTTGAAGCTACCCCACCCCCGGTTCACCTTGTGCTGCCCCCACGGAAGCATTAATTTAGCTCTGAGAGTCATTTTCCCCTTCTGAGCTTACTGGATGTTGTCATTACGTTATACGTGCTAGTCTGGCCTGAACCCAATCAGGGGAGCTTAGGTTTATTTCTACTGAAAGCTCTTCTCCGTTATTTGAAAGCAGAGACGATAATGGTTTCATCATTTGCTGTAAACCTCACACTTCCCACCAGGGGGCACCAGCCTCTTTGTAGGAGCAGATGCAGCTTCCAGACAAATTATGGCAACGTCCTTGTCTCTGCTAACCAGTTCCAGCTGGATACTTTGCAATCACTTCCCGGTGTTTTAAAGAAACACCTTTCTTAACCAACTCACACCTTTCAAGGTTTTAAACCATTCAGTAGATGCTCCTTTAAGAACCGGACGCTAAGGGAAGAGAAAATGGAAACCCCAACGTAGAGATTTGACTACTGCTTCACACTGAAGTTCATTGGTAAAGTTTTTTTCTTCCCTACATAAGGGAATACAAATTTAAGTCACAGAGGGGACATTTGCAGGATATATCTGACTAAGGACGGACGGGTATGTACAGGTAACAAAGACCTTCCACAATAAAATCGCTTGACCAAATAGAAGGCCGAGTGAAAAGGGCCTCAAGGTCCTCGTAAAAGAGAATATTTAAATGACCAAAAAGTACGTGAAAGGGCAAAGTCCACCAACCGCACAACGACATCTTTCACCAGAGGGGCTGAAATTCAGTAACAGTGAGTACCAGGAGAACTCAGAAAAGCTAAAATCCCCCTACAAGTTGGGCATGGTAACCTGCACCTCTATCCACAGCATAGAAGACGCAGAGGCAGAGGCATTGCTGTGAGTTCCAGGAGAACCTGGGCTATAAAGTGAGTGCTGAGCCAGCCTGGCCACATAGCGAGAGCTTGTCTTACAGAACAATACATAAATCAGATTAAATCTATTTATCCTGATGGTGGGAGTCTAGGTTTGTGCAACTGGGAGTTGGTAGTTAATAAAGCTGAGTTTATGAATATTCTATGATCCTCTTAATATATAGCAAAAAATATACACCAAAAGATGTGTGTGCCAGAATACCCACTGTGTCAATCTTCCTGTCCATAATGCGGGTATTTTTTAATTGTTAGATTAAACTGCACAGTAATCTTAGTGCCGTTAAGAGCCTAGATTGCAAAGCCAGAGCAGTGTTTGCAGTTCCTCCTTCCAGCTCGACGGCAAGGGTAAACCATTCCTTTTATTTTATTGTGGATTTTATTGTGGAAGATCTTTGTTACCTGTACATACCCGTCCGTCCTTAGTCAGATATATCCTGCAAATGTCCCCTCTGTGACTTAAATTTGTATTCCCTTATGTAGGGAAGAAAAAAACTTTACCAATGAACTTCAGTGTGAAGCAGTAGTCAAATCTCTACGTTGGGGTTTCCATTTTCTCTTCCCTTAGCGTCCGGTTCTTAAAGGAGCATCTACTGAATGGTTTAAAACCGTGAAAGGTGTGAGTTGGTTAATTGAAATGTCATAATAAAGCCAGGCCGGGTGGCCTAGACCTGTCATCGCGGCTTCCTGGGAGGCAGGGTGCAGGAGAATTGCAAGTTTAAAGCTAGCCTGGGCAAGTTAATGACACACTGTTTTAAAATAACATGCAAGAGGGGTGGAAGGAACTGAGGCTGTAACTCAGGGGCGTGGTGCTTACTGGTGTAGAATCTACCCTCAGCCCTGCAAATTAAAAAAAAAAGATATATGGTAACGGGTATGCCTGAGGAGTATGCATGACTATCTGAAGCCTTCTCTGTAACTTCGGGTGTTTAGAAGTGGAAGTCTGGGGCATTTATTGACAGCAGCAGAAAAGGAAGATGACGTCACTAAGAGAAGATGGGAACTGAGAGCCTCTTTCCCCACCTCTTTATGAATCATCACACATTTAAGTCCATGACAAAGAAAGGCCAGCTTGGTGTCCCATTCGATTGCTCTTCAGACTGAGTTGCATGCTTCTGGGATTCCTTGGTATTGGTAAGTAGGGAGACCCACGTGTTCCTTGGATCGCACTATCTTATTGGCTAGCATAGATAAAAGTTTACATGTTTTTACGGTAGACTCAATTGCACAAAGTGATTGAGAAGTAAGTTTGAAGTCCATTCCAAAAGCTGTCAAAGGATTTGAGCTGTTGGGTTATGGGAAGAATTGCACCTTCTAACCACATCAGTCCTGCAGCCATAGAGAAGGGGAGAGCCAGACGGCCCTTCCTGGGCTCTGGCCACCACCCTTAATGTTGTGGTGAATCAGATTTTCTCTGCTGAGTTTCCTTCTTCAGCTGGCAAAGTCTCAGTTGCCTGCAGGCCATTTCTACTTGGATGCCTAAACAGGCCCTAAAGGAAACATCTTCCTTCTCCTGTCCCTGCTCCACACCACCCCAATTATCCTCCTCTCCTGTCCCTGCCTGCCCCCAGAGCCTCCTCTCCTGTCCCTGCCCCCCATTACCCTCCTCTCCTGTCCCTGTCTCCCCCCATTAGCCTCCTCTCCTGTCCCTGCCCCCCATTACTCTCCTCTCCTGTCTCTGTCCCCCCCATTACCCTCCTCTCCTGTCCCTGCCCCCCATTACCCTCCTCTCCTGTCCCTGTCTCCCCCCATTAGCCTCCTCTCCTGTCCCTGTCTCCCCCCATTACCCTCCTCTCCTGTCCCTGTCCCCCCCATTACCCTCCTCTCCTGTCCCTGTCCCCCCCCATTACCCTCCTCTCCTGTCCCTGTCTCCCCCCATTACCCTCCTCTCCTGTCCCTGTCCCCCCCATTACCCTCCTCTCCTGTCCCTGTCCCTCCCATTACCCTCCTCTCCTGTCCCTGTCCTTCCCATTACCCTCCTCTCCTGTCACTGCTCCACACCATCCCCATTACCCTCCTCTCCTGTCCCTGCTCCACACCATCTCCATTACCCTCCTCTCCTGTCCCTGCCCCCACCCCCCATTACCCTTCTCTGGTACTTATAGTTTTCTGGTTGGAGGTTTTCTTTCCTAGGAGGGAAGGGCACTCTGGAGCTTGATCCTCATTCTTGAGTTCTCTCCACTTCCGGTCTTCCACTAGACTCATCCTTCTAACACCCCAGGGGCCAGTTCTGACCACTCACAAGCATCCAGGCCTCCAGGATCCTCCCATAGTGGCTCAGGGAAATTTAAGTTTTGGGGTCAGGCTCCGGTTCTGTGGCTGCGGAGATGTGACTGCTGGTGGGCATGGCCCAGAGCCTCTGGCTGACACAGCAGCCTCGGGAGCTGCTAATCATTGCCTTACCCATTTTGGCTGCTGGATTCGGTTCTAGGTCCCTGTGTACACAGAGAACTGAAGATCACTACTCTCTCTGTGAGTTTACCCCCTGATAAATGAACCTTTTGTTATACTCCATTCTGGGCTAGTGTGGAACTCCTTTGTATGGCAACAGACCATCACAAGAATAAGTAAATTGTAATCCACATATAATGGCATATTCTATAACCAGTACAAGGGAAGAATTGGATCTAAATGCATTGGCAGAAAAAGGTTCTCATGGTACACAGTATTGCTAAGTGAAAAAAGCAAGCAACAATCCAATTTAAATTATTTTAAAAGTAAATATCTTTTAAAGTATAATTATGTCTACCATGGTAAATATACCAACAGTTAAGATTACAAAGGTATCTTCATTGTTGTATCATTTTTGTTATCAATAATCTAAGTTGAAGAGATTACTGGCAGTTAAAGATGTAGGTATACTGCCCTTGTAATGGACCTGTGTTTGGTTCCTAGAATCTACATTGGGTGACCTTCTTCATGACTACCTGTAACTCCATCTTCAGGGGATCTGATACCCTCATCTTGCCTCCACAGACAACTGTGCAAACATCCGTGTGTGTGTGTGTGTGTGTGTGTGTACATACATAATCAAAAGTATTAAACATTTAAAAAAGGAATTACTTTTATGGCTAGGGAATATAGTAACATGAGAGTTGATAAACATTTCATTAAATGTAATAATATTTGGACTACAAGTTATACACATCCTCTGGACATAATTAGATGAGACTAGAGACTTTGCCATTTGATACACAGCTGTGTTTCCCGCACCTAGACCAGTGTAGTGGTTTGAATGTGACGCGTCCCCAACAGGTGCAGGCCTTTGAACACTTGATCTCCAGCTGGTGGTACTGCTTGAGGAGGTTAAGGGAGTGTAGCTTTGCTGGAGGAAGTACATCACTGGGGAGCAGGTTTTAGAGGAAGTGCATCACTGGGGGGCAGACTTTGGAGGAAGTACATCACTGGGGGGCAGACTTTGGAGGAAGTGCATCACTGGGGGGCAGGTTTTGGAGGAAATACATCACTGGGGAGCAGGTTTTAGAGGAAGTGCATCACTGGGGGGGCAGGTTTTGGAGGAAATACATTACTGGGGAGCAGGTTTTAGAGGAAGTGCATCACTGGGGGGCAGGTTTTGGAGGAAGTGCATCACTGGGGGGCAGGTTTTGGAGGAAGTACATGGGGAGCAGGCAAGGGATCAAAGTTTCACGGCCATTTTCAGTTCTCTCTTTCCTTTGTGTTTGCAGGTTAACATGTGAGTTCTCAGCTTCTTGTTCTACTACCATCTCTGCTGCTTGCTGCCACACTTCCAAGCCACCATGGACTCTTCTTCCCCAGGAACCATAAGCCACGATAAATGCTTTCTTGCCTTGGTCACAGCGTTCCATCATAGCAGCAGAGACGTGACTGATACATACTATGTGAGTTATAAAAGCAGGTGCTTGATAAATTCTGTATTGGTTGAATGAGTGAGTGACTGAATGAGTAAATCAATCAGTGACCGAATGACTCCTATCCCAAAGTATTTGATAGAAACATTAAGACCTAAATCTTGTTTCCATATCTAATTATCTCCAAAGACTTATTACATGTGAAATTATGGCAGAATATTTTAAAGAGGACTGTTTGAATGTGGCCAAGTACTTCTCTTCAAGTAGGTTCCTGAACTGCTCCTGAAAGAGTTGGGAGTATAAGTTCCTAACTACCACAGCCAGTCCATCATGGCTGGTATTACCATGCATGAGAATGGACCACAAGTTATACAACGAAGCCCTTTTTAAGGGTGGGGAAGGAAAAGGAGGGGGTGCACAGACCTGTCTGGAAGAAATGTGTCTGGAGAGAGGGATTGGGGCGGGTGTGTCCGCTTTTAAAAGTACATTCATATAGGGGTTTACACAGCCGCGCCACGCATGTGTATAGATTACATGCACACTGTGAGTGCACATAGTTTGCATAGGGCGTAAGGCACTAGGGTGACTAGGCATTTTGCCCGAATGCTGGTGGTGCATGCGTGGTTGTGGGACCCTGGAAACGCTAACACCTGGGATGACTAAGCATTCTGCCTGAATGCTGGTGGCGCATGCGTGGCTGTGGGACCCTGGAAATGCTAACACCTGGGATGACTAAGCATTCTGCCTGAATGCGGATGGCCAGGAGATCCCGGATGTGACACAGACGATAACAGCGGCCCGTTTCTTCAGTGTCTCGTGACACCACTCTTTCAAAAAGGGATGTACCAGAACTCTCAGCACCAACAAATATTACCTAAATAATTACTCAGTTATTGATATTTCATCATTTATTCATCATCAATAATGAAAAGATAGCTTGGTATTTAAGGGTGAAAACTTTGTTTCTGTTTTATTTATTTTCCTCTAAAGCCCGGCCTCCTAGTGATCCTAAAGTCAGTAGAGAGCTGTTTTTCAATCCTGCTGACTGAAGACAGAATAAAGATTTTTTTTTCATATTTTCTATGTGCTACTCCATAGAAAAATATTAGCATCCCAGGCAGGTTTCAACAATGCTAACACAATAATCTATATTTGCTGTTGAATTATAAATGCTCTTATCATATTTTAGGTACAAGTCATATGCTGGAACTGTGTTGAAAATCCTTTCTCCAATCTTGCCTCTTCATTTTTATAATATTTTGTTTTGAAAAGCAAAACTTTTTGCTTTTTTTAATGGCCTGGTTTATTATTTTCTTCTATGTTCGATATTTTTACAATCTATTTAAAAAATTTTACCACACTGGGCATGGTGGTCCATGTCTTTGATCCCAGCATGTGGAAGGCAGGAGGCAAGTAGATCTCTGTTGTAATATGAGCGGCGGGAATCACTCCCACATCAGATCTCCTTGAATGGTAGGCTAGCCTGGTCTATATAGTGAGTTCTCAGACAGCCAGAGCTATGGAGAGGGACCATCTCAACAAACAAACAAACAGAAAGAAAATGCATCAGATTAAAATGTTTTTCTACAAGTGGTTATATTGGGACTAACTTTGAGTGAAATGTAGATGATACAGGGTGGGATCAAATTTCACCTTTAAACGCGGCTGTCCAGTAGGTCAGCACCTATCTTGAGAAGTTTCTCCTTTCTCTTCAGAACAGATCTGTGGATTACACAATTGGTCCCTAGTGTGAAATGTGGGGGGTAGTGTGACTTTTAAGAGATGGGACCTAATACGAGGTAATAGTCACTGAGGGTGTTGCCTTCTGCAGGATGAACGCCACTCTTAGGGAACCCTAGTTAGCCCGCATGACTGCCGATTGCAATAGAAGACCAAGATCAGTCCCTACCCTGTTTTACTCCCTGTCTTCCCAGGTAATCTCTCCACACCCACTCTGTCATTGTGAGGTTTTTATCAGCACCACGCTGTTTATACTCCTAACCCTACAATGGTGAGTTCAATGGCCTTCTTTTACATAAAGAACCCAGCTTCAAGCATTTCATTTTAGCAACAGAAATTGGATGAAGCAATAAGCTTCATTTAGTGAATTATGTTGACTTTCTCTGTCTTTTTCTTTCTTCTCTTGCCATGTATCTTTGTCTGGCCTGGAATTCACTGTATTGTTTAGGTTGTTCTCAAGCTCTCAGAGACCCATCTGCCTCTGTCTCCTTACTGCTGGGATTAAAGGCATGGGTGCCATACCCTGTTCAGACCAAGCTCTTACATTTCTCTTGTTTTTGCACCCTGACTGCTCAGATTACACACACACACACACACACACACACACACACACACACACACATATATATATCTCCATACCCAACTGATTGTTCATGATAAACCAAACTTGCATTTGCGGCACAAACACAGTAGGTCATCGAGTGTTGTGCTTTTAAATGCATTGGCAAAGTATATTTTCTTTAAAAATGGTTTATAATTTATATCTATGCTGTGGATATTTGCTTAAGATTTTCTTTCCTTAGGATAGCTTCACTGGGGTTGGGAGTTGGGATCACGATGCTGGAAGCAAGATCTAAATTTGGAAGTGCCCCTCCTTCTCAAGTGTCAGGAAGTGGCATTATTTCATAGTTGAGTAGGGTAGAACTTGGCAGGGAGAGCGTGTGGGCTCAGTGTCCTGGGGAGCAAAGGTTTATGTGAACACAACCTCATTAAGAAACACACCTGCCTTTGTGATGTTCCATGTTGTTACAGTGGCTTCCCCTTATGGTATACATCTCTGAGAAAAATGTGCTCATTACACCTAGTTTGATAAAGTTAGTTCCGCCAAATTATCCATGTACTTCTTAATGTTCTTCCAGAGGATCTGCAGAGATATTCTCCTTTATTTCCATTGACAGTTTCTCTGTTTTCTGTCTAATCTAAGTAGAAGCTTGCCAGGTTTATTAATCTTTTCAAAATACAGCCTGTAAGTGGATGTTTCTGTCTGTCTGGTCCTGCAGCTGTTCAGTCCCAAAGAAACACACAGAGGCTTATATTAAGTATAAACTGTTTGGCCTATTAGCTCAGGCTTATTATTAACTAGCTTTTACAACTTAAATCAACCCATAATTCTTATCTATGTTTAGCCACATGGCTTGGTACATTTTCTCGGTGCAGCATTTTCATCTTGCTTCCCTGTATCTGGGTGGCGACTGCAGACTGAGCCTTTTCTCTTCCCAGAATTCTCCTAGACTGATTGCCCCACCTATACTTCTTGCCTGACTACTGGTCAATCAGTGTTTTATTAAACCAATATGAGTGACAAATCTTCACAGGGCACAAGAGCATTCTTCCACAGCAACAGCCTCTAACTTGATTGACTTGGCAAAGATTATGTGATATCAAAAGCATAATCCATGTATTTTTAAAGTTCGGATGAATTTTATATAAATTAAATAACTTGGACTGAAGAGATGGTTCCATAGTTAAGAGCACTGGTTGCTCTGCCAGAGGACCCACATCTCATTCTGAACCCCCTCATGGCAGCTTACAACTGTCTGTGACTCCAGTCCCAGAGAACCTGGCTCCCTCTTCCAGTCTCTGCAGGCACCAGACCTGCATGTGGTGCCTGTAGGCAAATACATAAACTAAAAACTTTAAAACTGAAACAACTTTTCTCTGCCAAAGGGCCTCTTTTAAGAGGATGAAAATGTGGGGTGCAACGTGGGAACAGTACTCCCAGACACCTCAATAACTGAGGCAGGAGAATTGTGACTCTAAGGCCAACCTGAACAGGCAACATGGAAGCAAGGAGGAAAGCCATGAACTTCACAGGACAGCTGCAAACCACAAGACTAGAAGATGAATCACATCCAGAATGTCCAAACACCTCTCGGCAACAATAAAAACACAAACAACCAAGCTTGGCGGTGGTGGTGCACGCCTTTAATCCCAGCACTCCGGAGGCAGAGGCAGGCGGATCTCTGGAAGTCCAAGGCCAGCCTGGTCTACAAGAGCTAGTTCCGGGACAGGCTCCAAAGCTACAGAGAAACCCAGCCTTGAAAAACCAGGATAGACAAACAAACAACCATGTAAGATGAATAGATATCTTAACAGACACATTACTAAAGAAATTTGTGTCAGATAACGTGTATGACAGATGCTCAGTGGTTTTAGTCCTTAGGGAAAAGTAATTAAAGCCCCAAGGACAAGCCATGCTGTCCATTCAAAGTGCCAAAGTTAGAGCACAGTGTGTCATAAGCGCTGCCAAAGGTGGGAACTGGAACTGCCAAAGGTGGGAACTGGAACTGCCGAAGGTGGGAACTGGAACTGCCAAAGGTGGGAACTGGAACTGCCAAAGGTTCCTGGAAGGATAAAAATACTACGGTCATTTTGCCAGGTGGTGGTGGTGCACCCCTTTAAAGCTAGCATTCAGGAGGTAGAGGCAGGTGGATCTCTGTGAGTTAAAGGCCAGTGGTCTACAAAGTGAGTTCCAGGACTGTTTAGAGAAAACCCATCTGAAAAAAAAAAAAACAAAACCAACACCAAAACCAAACCAAAGCAAAACAAAATCAACCAAGCAACCAAACAACAACAATAACAAAAATCATACAGCCATTTGAAAGCATTTCAGTGTTTCCCAGACGTTAAACATAGATCACTACCTGTCCTCTTCATCAGTGCTGTCATTAGGCATCTACCCATGTGAATGGAAAACTTGTTTTTCCCAATTGCAAATGTTTCCAGAAGTTTAAGCAATGGTGAAACACAGATGCCCTTTGCCAAATGAAGGCACGGAGAAATGGACTCTATTTACACCAAAGAAGATTATTGACCAATAAAGAGGAATGAGGCCTGAGTCCTACAATATTATGGCATGTAATATATATAGCCGTGCCCATAAATCATAAACAGGTAATGCTAAGTGAAGACAGTCACACCCGTTTTGCTTGAGTCCATTTATGTGTCTTTCTGGAAAAGGCGACCTACTGAAACCAAATGCCAACAGTTGATTGCCGGGGTGGGGGTTGGCAAGGGATGCCTCCCTCGGAGACAGTAGTTTGACTGCCCCTGTGAAGGGCAGCCTTTGCACAGCAGAGAACAGGAGGGGTGGGAGGAGCCCTCTTGTAAGATATAATCACGCGCAGGAGGGTGGAGCTCCAGTTTGCTTAGTCACCGACTAGAACGCCTTCTCTTAATGCTGTTGTGTTGAGGATTGTTTCAACATGACATTGGGGAAGAGACACAAGCATTCAAAACGTGGTTGTGACTACAGTGGACACACTTGGGTCACAGAAGCTTAACCTGGAGATCGAGATTAAGACTGAAAACAGTAGGGTACTCGAAGTGCCTATCCCTGATAATAACACATCCAATTTGTGACATGGCCTCCACTTACCAGTGAGAAGTAGCGTTGAACTTGAATTAAGGGTCACGCTACAAGCTGCCTGTCCAGGGTGTTTTATGAATACTAAGGCTACAAAAGTCGGGGACGACTGGAGCGCTGCTGCAGGTTGCTGACTAAGAACGCTGCAGTGCCATGTGGAAGCATGCTGGAGGACAGTCCTGTGTATCCAAACGGGTTCTGTCTGGGGGTTGCATTCATTCTCCAAGACACTTGGAGAGTGCTTGGTACTTACTCATAATGCTGTAAACATGCATGTCTGATAATTCAGTAAACTTGCTAAATATACTGATATAGTATATTTATAGTATATACTGTATATATAGTATATTTATATATAGTATATTTATAGTATATATACTGCTAATTTTGTAAATATACTATATATACTGACATAGTATATTTATAGTATATACTATATAGTATATTTATATATAGTATATTTATAGTATATGTATATAGTCTATAAATAAAGTAAATATACTGCTAATTTAGTAAATATACTTGCAGGTATATGTGATACAAATTTATATACAGGTACAAAAGATACAGACAAGGATTCACAGCAATATTATTTGTGATTGCCAAAAAATGAAAATAATCTAAGCGTTCATCAGCAGAAATTGATGGTGTGCAATTGTGTGTATTGGGAACTAAAAGAAAACGAGAGAGAGAGAGAGAGAGAGAGAGAGAGAGAGAGAGAGAGAGAGAGAGAGAGAGAGAGAACGTTGTATTTTTGAATCAAACACCTCAAGGACTCAAAAGTGTCCATATTTTGGTTCCGTTTATACAGTGCTCCTACACCAGCAGGACAGATCCATGAGGTTAGAAATCAGGATGATTATTGTCTTGGAACAGCCCCAAAGGGATGGTTTTGGATGCTGATAATGTCAGCTATTTTGCTATTGTGGCATGCACGTGATTTTATTATAGCTCCCTGAATTGTACCTTTTTTGTTTTGTTTTTTGAGACAGGGTTTTCCTGCATAACAGTCCTAGCTGTCCTGGATCTAGCTCTGTAGACCAGGCTGGCCTCGAACTCACAGGGATTCACCTGCCTCTGCCTTCAGAGTGCTGGGATTAAAGGCGTGCGCCACCACCGCCTGGCTGAATTGTACTCTTATCTGTGCTTTTTTGAAAGTTTTCTAGAATCTAATAAAATTTTAAAGAAATCAATATAAACTACATATTAAATGACATGAATATATAACAATATATTCATATATAATAGAGATATTAAATGTAAATAAATTAAAAAATGTAGCAGAAATATTTCCTGGTTGTTTTTAGTTTTGTTTTGTGTGTATACCTGTGAATATACATTAGAGCATACCTGTGTATGAGAGTACATATGTGTGCATACATGAGAGCATATCTTTCCACATACATGAGAGTACACATGTACATACAATACACATGTGAGTACACACGTGAACATGCACAAGAGCACACATGTGCATATATGAGAGTACACATATATACACTACACATGTGAACACACATGTGAACACACATGAGAGCACACATGCGTATAAATATGAGAGTACACATGTACATAAATACACATGTGAGCGCACATGTGAACATGCATGAGAGCACACGTGTGTATATATGAGAGTACACATGTACATACAATACACATGTGAGTGCACATGTGAACATGCATGAGAGCACACGTGTATATATATGAGAGTACACATGTACATACAATACACATGGGAGTACACACATGAACATACACGAGAGCACACATGTGTATATATGAGAGTACACATGTACATACAATACACATGTGGATACGCACATGAACATACATGAGAGCATACGTGTGTATATATATGAGAGTACACATGTACATACAATACACATGGGAGTACACATGCACTTAGAAGTCCAAGATCGCCTTCAAGCACCTTTAATCCATTATTGTACCCCAGTTTTTTGAGTGTTTCCCACTGAACCTGAAGCTCATTGATTTAGCTAGTCTGGCTCGCCACTATGCTTCGGGGTCCTTCTGTCTCCCTCAGTACTGGGTTACTGTTGTGTGACATCATGCCCAGCATTTAGCATTGGTTCTGGAGATTTGAATTCAGGCCCTCATTCTTGTGGCTATCAACCTACTGGGTGAATCATCTCTTCAGCCCCTCTTCTTTTCCCTTTCTCTTTCTGTCTTTTTTTTTTTTAAATCTACTTTTCTTGTCTTGGTCTGCATTGGATAAATGTAAGACTGGGAATAAGGTAGCCATCACGAAGAGGGTTGCATTGGGCCCGGAGCCAGATGGATGCATATTTGTGTATGTATGGATGAGCAAGAGCAAGCCCTGAACATGGTTAATGATTTTATACATCATATTTTAGCCGCAAGGGTCTAATAGCTTTTCTTAGGAAGGAGAAGAAAATGTTGGAAGTGTTGTTTTAAGACGTGGATGTGTGTAGTGTATGTTGAGATATGTACACACATATTAGTTAGAATTGACTTAGTGATAGTCATGTTCCTAGTTGTAAATGACAAACCTGTTTACAGAAGTAACATTATTTTATATTTCCTTCTGTCTTCATGGTTAACCCTCTACCCCATTACAGTAGATCAATTATTACTTATAAAGACCATGGAGAGGAGACAATAAGTGCCATGTGATATGGAAACAGATTAGAAGTAAATGAGAAAAAATGTTCTAGAAAATATATAAAGAGAATAATACCATCAACCTGCTATTCATTTTAAAATCTCTTATTAAACCCACACACAAGGTATTTTATTAGCCCAATGAAAACTCTCTATGTCAAAGCAATCGCCAGTCTTATAGTCAGTGGTAAAGGACACACCAGCAATGACAAGGTACAAGGAATAGTGCTGACTGTCATGAAAGTTTCCAATGGATTTTAATTTAATAAGACTTCCTAAAACAGATACAAGTATTGAGAAGCACCAAGTTATTTTCTGTTCCGTGATACAACCGTCTTTCTAGAGACTCAATACAACGAAGCGAAAATAAATCGAAATAAAAGACCGAGACAAATTAGCCTTTCCCCTTCTGTTCACACCTAACATTGTCTTTAGAATCCATCAAAGTCCCTGAAGCCAGTGGTGAGGGAGATGCAGCACACAGTCTGGAGTCACAGGGAACAGCCTCAAATTGCCAGTAACTGAATTTATGAATTTATTTACCCATCACTCGGCAGATGCTGGTATATCTGCCACCATGCTCCCCAGCCCCTCCCTCCAAAAGTAACCAATGTCCTGAGTTTGCTGTTTGTCTGTCCATACCCTTCTATGCAGCTATAGAAGCACATCCCAATACTCGGACTCTGAAGTCAAACACTGTGAAGCCAGAAAGCCCCAGCCACACTTGCTAACCAGTGCACATGGGGGTGCTCACCACACCTAGTGCCCGTTCCCCTCTCCTTCCATGGTACAGGAGTCTTGGCCCTGTTCACGGCTACTCACTTACTAAAAGCTTTATTTTGCTATCTTCCTTGCAGATAGATGTGTAACATGAGGTCCTGCTTGTTGGGGGTTTCTGCCCTGCCCAGTTCCCACAGCTGGTAAATCCCAAAGAAAATCACACAAACGCCTACATAAGTTATAAACTGATTGGCCCATTAGCTCAGGCTTTGTATTAATCCATTATTCTTATCTATGTTAGCCACATGGCTCAGTACCTTTTCCGGCGGGGCAGGTCACATCCTGCTTCTTCCGTGTCTGGACAGGACTGCCGAAAGAGCTTCCTTCTTCCCAGAATACTCCTGTTCTCATAGCCCCACCTCTACTTCCTGTCTGGTTGTTCCGCCTATACGTTCTGCCTGGCTACTGGCCAACCAGCGTTTATTTAAAACAAAATTGACAGAATACAGATTTGTCCCACACCGTAGATGTGACCATACAACAAAGCCTTGGAATTTAAACCAGCAATACACAACGTTTGCTCATGTTCTCCCCACACTCCCTGAATATGTCAGGAACAGGTAAACAGCGGTATCAGTTGGCTCCTGAGTTTCAGGGATATCACGGTGATTTTGAGATGGAAACTTTACACTAAAGATTCACCAAAGCAGCATAAATCCCTTGGTTCCCAACCCCACTGTACCATCCACTTACCTCTAATTTCACGTGAAGGAGAAGTATTCTTTTATCCCAGTTAAAGCACTGAATGCAAGCTTTACTGGGCTAACTGAAATGCTCACGGTTCAGCACGGAAGTGAAGTAATTACAACATGACATTTGACATGAAACTGAGAACACAAAGCAGATGATGTCACCGAGGGACAACATGGGAATGAGTGTCATACTTCATCTGGGCTCTGAAGCAGGCACGGACTGAGAAGCACCAGTTCTCAAAGTACCTCTTCTCCGGGCTTCCACGGCAACATCCCCCCAAGTGTCCTCCTGCTTCCTGACTGATTAGTTTTGGTTTCTTCTTCTGTGTCAACTGACAAATGCTGACCTTCCTCAAGCTCTCTTAGTGCAGGCTCTCTAAATGCTTCTCTTCACCATTGTGAAGGGCACCTCAGCACCAATGACAGCCAAGTCTAGCCCTCTCTTCTGAGCTCTGGACTCATGGTTCATTTCCTACTTCCCTGCTCCACCTGCATTTCAAACTGCTTATGTCAATTGTGAGTTCTCTCACAGTAAAGGTTATCATCATCTATGCAGTTGTTCCAGCCAGAAACTTGAGTCATACCTAACACCTCCCACACCCGGTTTGTCACCAAGCCTGTTCATGGACTCCCGAGACACTAGGTCTCAGATCCAACGTCTTCTCTCCATCCCTGTGCTGGCTCTGTAGAACCTCTCTCAAACCATCCACTGGCTCGGTAGACCACAAGAACCCCTCTCTATTCCTCCACTACACTGTAGACCATGAGTCTATGAACCTCTCTCAAACCCTCCACTTGCTCTGTAGACCATGAGTCTATGAACCCTCTCCATCCTTCCACTCACTCTGTAGACCACAAGTCTATGAACCCTTTCCATCCTTCCACTCACTCTGCAGACCACGAGTCTATGAACCCTCTCCATCCTTCCACTAGCTCTGTAGACCACGAGTCTATGAACCCTCTCCATCCTTCCACTCGCTCTGCAGACCATGCCTCTGTGAACCTCTCTCCTTATCACTGGATACTTTCTAACTGTATCGCAGTCAGCGAGCTCCTCAGAAACACACCCCGCCTCCTAAGCATCTTTTTACCAGATTGCTTTGAATTAAAAACTTTCCAATGTTTAGTGGGAGGCACTGATATCATCTGCCCATCTCACCCTCTGCCTTACCCCCCCCCCAACTCATCTCCGCAGTCTATTTGTCATGTGACCCTGGCTCTTTTCACTTCCAGTCTGTTCTTCCTAAGAAGAAAGGTCTTTGCAGAACTCTCCCTGATCACCTCTGGCTTTGCTTCAGATCTCAGCCTAATGTCACTTGTTCATGACGGCTTTCTTTTTTCACAAATCCAGATTACATCCCTCCGTTTTCTCCTGGGTAGCTCCAGCTTGTTTGTTTTTCCAACTGTTGGTGACTTCTGGTTGATTCTCAAGATTCATTTTTCCCCTCTTGGGTCTCAGTAGCTTTCTCTTAGGCACCCAGTCACTCCGATAAAGCTCGTTTGTCTTTAGCTCCAAGATGTAGCCATGTGTGTGAATCCCAGCCAATGGGAAATGAATGAGCACAATGGAACTCATCGGGAGTTTCCCATTAAGGGATGGGAATTACAGTCTTCATACCCCAAGGGTTGGAAATGTGATCCTAAAGGCCAGAGATGGAAATTTATGGGGATTGGAGGATGGGATTGGGAGCAGCTCCTCTGTAGGAGAAAACTATTCAAACCCATTTAACTAATAGATTTTATAGCTATTTGTTACAGTAGAGAAGGTCGCTGATGGGTTTTAAGAGGACCAGAGTCTCATAGTAGCATAGCCAATGTCAAAGGTGCCCTGTTGGTGGTATGCAACCTCTAGGGGCGACAGCCCTGAAGGACAAAGGTTTTTTAACTACTTTTTTTGCTTGCAAAATAGAATGGTCACTACCAAGAGAACACAACCAGCCTACAAAGTCCGAGGAAATAAAACACATGAGGTACGCAAAGGGGCGTGACCAGAGAGGAAGAGGAAAACCCAAGGCTTGTTAGTCCCCAGCCTTGGAGGAGGAGAGAGATGAAAGCGTGGGTGGGGGAGGAGCATCCACTGTTGCCAAGGTAGGGAAAGGGACACTGCTTTTGCAAGAATAAAATCCTCATCCTGTATGTATGATCATGCATGTTTATAAGTATTTAAATAAGCAAGACAGAATGAGGGATAAAGAGCCAAGGCTGTAAGCCAGTCTATGTAGGTTCTATGCAGATTCTGTCATTTACCAGTGTGTGACCTTGGTCAAGTTTCTTTGGTTTTGTATGCACAGATCTCATTTGTAAAGTGGACTAATCCTCATGCTGACTGAAGATGATTGCTACAGCAATTATATGAATAAATCAAATTGAAAGCACACTGAGCACGGCACATGTTAAGTCCTGAGTGTGAGGGTTTTTTTTTTTTTTTTTAATTATTGCGACTCGTTACAGTGTATTTAAGGAAAAAGCTTGAAGAACCAAGTGGGCACAAAATATTTTGGGTGACTAAATATTCAGAAGGCAGCAATAGTCAGGAAGTCTTGAAATGATCACCCACTGGTGACACGCACGAAAGCCACACTCTTGTGTCTGAGAAACGTAGACAAAAATCCACAGCCCCTTGGGCACCATCTTGGGAGCTACAATGTAGCCAGGGACTGGCTGCCCCTTCAGCCAGTAGACCAAGCAGTGCGGTATCTAGTTCCCATCTACTATCTACCATTCTTCCTGGTGCAGCTCACCTCTGGTAAGCAGTACTATGTCTGCCTAGCTGGGAAGAATGGCACAGCCGAGTAGGGGAGACTATGTGTGAACCCCTCCACCTGTTGTACTAGCGTGTTAGCCTCGTCCCTTGCTTTGGCTTTTTGCCAGGCGATTTAAACATCTTGTTTTCCCGAGTCTTTCTGGGGAATGGTCTCTGGGTCAGCCTAACTGCCTATGTGTTTGGAGGCTAATTTCTCACACCCCACAGACTGGTTACCCTACAGGAGGTAAGAAAGTCTGCGTGACAGGGTTTGCAGTGGCGGATCACTTTTGCTTCACGCATTTTGTGGTTTTTAATTGATTTTTATATTATTAAATTATTAAGAATATTATTATGCTTATATAAATATGTATTTATATATTAATATATATTATCTAAAAATTAAGAAATTTAAATATGACCCAGGAGACACCGTAAAAACTGGTAAAAACATTGTGGCTGCCAGGAAAAACAAAAACCAAACCTCTGCTCTTACAAGGCTGATTCAACAGTACTTTCTCCGGTGGAGGCCCTCAAGACTCATCCTGGTGAAACAGAAATGGCAGCTTTCATTTCAGGATGGCTTGGTTTCACTCTTCAGTCTGGAGCTGCTTTTGTGGATCGGGCACTTGCCCCTTCTTCTCCTTTCTACTGCCTGCTTCTCTGCTCACACAGCAGAGGACGGGCTGCAGTCAGATCTGTGGCCAGGTTGCTTGCCTGTTTACCCGCTTGCTTTCTCTCTCCTCCTCCCTCCCTACCCCCTTCCCTTCTTGTCTTCCTAGTTGCTTCTTTAATGGCTGAACAGATCAGGAGACTGATAAGTCTCACGTGACAGTCCACCTTGATCCTTCATGGTATCCACTTCCATATAGTGCCGAGGGGCCCCAGGTGTCTCCAGACCACATCAGAGCAGATCTGCCGTACCGAGTCCCGTAAACACGTTATTATCATCTTATAATTTCCTTCTGAAACCCTAGCAGGCGCCATCTTTGTTAAGCTTCCGTGTCTCAACATTTCAAGTGGATTTACCATGAGGCTGGTGCGCTGACCATGGGAGCTGTCCCTGGACAATGGGGTCGGAGCGGGCATCCAGCAACCATGTATTTATAGTTTTTTCTAAAGAGGACTCCACATTTGAAGCTCCAGGGCCTATGAAAATCTCTTCAGTCACATCTCAGGACTACAGAGCCTGGATTTTCTTCCTCTTGTTAGTAATTTTGAATCCAGTTATGTTAACTTTTTAGCCTTAGTTTGTTGTTTAACATCAGATTAACATCGCTTACATCTATAGGATTAGATTACCATATACATATACATTGCTTCACATATAAGAAATCAACGTTCCTAAATGTGAGCTGCCATCAGTACTGGCTTTGTGTGAACAGGCTCTGGAATGTTCTAAACCCCATCTCAGGCAGGCATATACACCCACCAAATGAAACCTGTATACAACCCGTTCTACTAGCTTCCCATGTTTAACCAATGATACAACTTAATTCTGAGCGTGACACCTGCGGCTAGGTCACCTCTTCAGCAAGGTGCCACGTGTTCAGCTGCTGGCAAAGGGTGCCTTAGCTGTGCCCGGGGTTCCAGGAGCTCTTGGAGCCTCGCCTGCCTTCCTTCCCAACCCTTCTCTGCACGGTCATCAGAGGACAGTCCACCTAGGCTGTGCCTAGACCCAGAGATCATGCATCTCATCGGTGGCGATAGTTTTGAGTGGGGCACCTATTAAATGCTTGCGAACTGCCAGGTGGTCATGTACTTTGGGCCTCAAGTCCCCTCCAACACCCCGCGCCCAGCCAATGACTAGGGAGCAGAATGCTGCTCAGCAGGAGCTGTTGGGTGTGGTGGGATGGGGATGGAGAGGCATGGGACATCGCCCACTTTCCTCTTTCCCCCTTCGGGGACATGCCACCTTAGCGGAGCTGGATCCTGGGTCCCTGGGGCGGCCCCAGAGGGCTGGAGGCCGGGGAGGAGGCGCCCGACGCATCCGCCGCCGCCGCCGCAGGAGGCGGAGCGCTGCACCTGGCGCCCGGTCCTCCAGCTCAGCCCTGAAACGGGTCCAGCCGGTCGCGAGCGAAGGCAGCGGCGGCGGCGAGGCCGGGCCCAGGACTCGAGCGGGAGGAGGAGCGGACAGAAGGTCGCGCGGCGGCTGCGCCAGGCCACCACTGCCGTCGCTCGCCCCACCCGGCTCGCATCCAGCCGCCGCGCCCGCCCGCCCGCCGCTGCAGCCCCGGGACAGGAGCGAGCTGCCCGACCGACATGCTGCGCTCTGGCCCGCCCGCCGCCGCCCCGGCGCCCCGAGCCGCCGCCCCGCACCCCGGGGACAGAGCTCCCCGCGCCCCGCGCAGCTGAGCGCCGCCAGGTGAGTGGGCCGGCGCCACCCGGGCTCCCGAGCCTCCGCCGTGCACCTGCTGCGGGGTGGGCGCCGCCCGGCTCCCGAGCCTCCGCCAGCTGCCCGGGCGCCGCCTGTCATCCTCGGGGTGCAGGGCAGCGGCGCGGCGTCCCCCGCGCTGGCAGCACTTCCGCAAACGTAATTGGAGTCGGGAAAACAAAGGCGCTGTCCGGGAGCCCTTGCCCGCCGCCCCAGCTGCAGCAGAAGGTGGGGGCACGGGTGGGCCTCTAGGTCCCCAGGCTCGTCTCAGCCCGGCCCCACTGTCGCCCTGGAGGTAAACATCCCCGGGAGAGGGGGGAGACCACAATGTCCCTACGGCCGGTGACAGGGACTGACATTGTCTGCCTCCCACGGAAACAAACACGGGGGGCTCACACCTCTTCCCCGGGCTGCTACTTTCCTAGGAGAAATGCCCGCGTCGTACGTGCTGACTAGCTTCAGCTCGGGCATAAGTCCCTTCCTAAACGGAGGTTACCAGGTACATTTCCATCTTAGGAGGGTGAAGAATTCAGATGTGGCCCCCTCCCCCTCTCTATACCCCATCTACGTGGTCTTGCCCGTGGGTTATTACCCTTGTTGCCTTTTGCTTTTCCCACATGCCTGCGAAACCAGAAACATTTCTTTTCATTCTAAAACATTAATATGTACTTCTACATCCACTGGAACATACCTGCCGATCTGTCGTAGAAATAACCTTGCCTGGAGTTGAAGTTCAACTCCCAACTGGTGTCTACATAGTTTTGTGTTCTTGGGTTGTTACATCATTCCGGGCCGCAGGTTTCTCCCATGTAGAAAGAAGACGGATGGATAGTATAGCAGCCACATTTCCTTTTACTTTCCTGAAAGTTCACGATTTTATAGCGTGATATTAGATGTAGTTGAAAGCAGGTAGCCTCCAGTTTAATGTGTGAAAGGAGGCGAACGTTTGGCAGGTCCGTGTACTGCGCAGAACATTGTTTCCCTCAGAGCCGGCGCTAGCCAGCTAAAGGTGTATGCATTATTGATGGTCTTGTGAAGAAAGTGGGGAAGATAGAGTCCTCTGCATTGGGAGGCTTGGCTCTGACACTCAAAACTGCTTGTCATTAGTATCTGTGGAAGATTTCTCAGTTAGTGATGAGGAAGGGCGAATGGCCCTTTTCACAGGTTCCTTGGGAAAAAGTTGAAACATTTGTTAATGAGCTCAGTGCAAGACACACTTGACGAGTAAAGAGAGTCTTATTTCTATAATGAATTAAAACTATTAATTTACAGTTTATAAATTTATAGTATTTTACAGTTACTTATTTCCCAGGCCATCTCTCTATAAAGGTAAATATAAAACAAGAAGGCTGCTTAAAACAGAGACTACACAGGACCAAATAGCACATGTTTGGTGGTGTGGATATTGGATCACCAATTCTGTCCACCGTACACACACACACACACACGTGCACGCGCACACATTATATATATAAATCTTCTGCAGTATCAATAGTTATTCTTTAAAAAGCTACCACCCTGAAGAGTTAATTTCCAAATCTCTGTACTGGTGTCTGATCCCTAATTTTTATGCACCATGAAAGGGAAGCTCAGAGAAGTTATGCAACTTAGACCAACCACATACTCAATAAGAGGTGGAGTTAGATTTGGCCCGTGCTTCTGGCCCCAAAGCATAGGAAATTTCCACATGGTGTCCCTCCCTGCTCAGGATCTATTAAGTGTCACCATCTACCTAGATGCTTTCCTTTGCTTCTTGCCTTTAAAAGTAAATTTTCTTTCAACACACGTGTATTAAACCTGGTACCATTTACCCATCCAGAACAATCTATGTCTTGATAATGCATATAAATTTGTGAATCTGTAGCGTTTCCCCCATGTATTCTTACCGCTTTTGAATTTACAGGGAGTGGTAAACCTTATTGCCAAAGATGAATTGAGTGTTAGATCAATAGGTTCTTAAAGTTTAGTTTTGATCTTCAGTAAATCTTTAGAGTTCGTCCAGCAGGGAAATCGGGAAATGTGAAGCCTGCGTCTGCTAGCTGCACTGGTGTGTTGGCATAAGAAAACCTGAAGCATATCAAGTGAAAAGGCAGATTGCAGACCAGATTTATATTCATTTACTGAAACATCAGTATTGGCACATATGGGATTCCTTGTCCTCAAACTGTTGAGTGTAGCTACCTTACAGCGGCGGGGGGAAGAGATAAAGTGGTACTTTTTCTTTTGACCTTAGAAAGTGAAATATGGGTTAACAATTGGAAAAAGCACACGTTCTTTTGTTATATGAACAAAAAGGGGGAGAGAAGAAGGGAAATCATTCACTTAAGAGAAGACTGGATGCATCTAACCACAGACTGGATGCATCTAACCGTCGCATACAGTGGTTTTAGGAAAGAAAGGTGACGTCAGGAGTAGAGATGTTCTGAGGGTGGCCAACTGCCCCTGCCCAACATTGGCTGTGGCATAGTCTACAACCTGCTGGCTTTCATGTAAGGAGAATGCTTTGGTGTATCACACTGGCATGTCAGAAATCCTTTCTGCCAGGTCTTGCTTGTGACTACAGAGAGACAATTTTGTTTTCTCTCTTGGTGGAGTGAATAGTTGATGGGAAGAGTCAGCTTGCCTGTTGTGTCACCTCAGGAAAATATGGCATCAGAGAGGCCTTCAGGTCCCCATAGTGCCATTTCAGGAATAGCAAGTCATCACCCAGTTTAGCCTGACGCACACTGTGTATTTGGTAACACTAATGCAGCCCCACAACTCTCCCTACTCTTGTATTAATTAATGTGTAGAATTCTTAAAAGCCGAAGCATTTTCCTGCTCAGAATTAGAAATCCAAAGCAAGACACATTCACTCTTCAGATACAAGAAGACATACCCACCCTCTCGCATTTTCTGTGTGAAGAAGACCTCAATGATCTTGGTTCATTAGGATGCAATGTTACTATAATGCCGCCTGGCAGAGGAGTTCCTTGTAAAGTTGCTTTGTACAGGAGCTGTTCTGGCTGTTATAGGCATCGTGTAGCATTTCATTTAAGGTTTTCATTGTGTTTCAGGCAGAAAGAAGTCTGTCTGATGTCGGGGTGACCAAGCGCAAAGGACCACCCTGGTTAAGGCCAGTTGGGTAAAACTTTCGTCCTTAGGTGGACCGTTCATGGCATTTCCTCAGGCACAGTACTTTTAGGTTGTGATGTGACTTTGGGGCAGTAAACACGCCCCAGAGGCTCCACCTGGGACATTCCCTTTGGGTTTGTAACTCCTCGTTTCATTATCCAGAGCTGGCTGTCTGGATATTCAGTGTTCTGGCCTTTAGTGTATGAACACAGCTTTTGTGCGTCTTGCCTGTTTCCTTGACTCCTGATTAGCAGGTTATCCGATATTTAGACTCATTGATACACTGCCCTTTCTTTGGGGCTGATTGGGCCTCTGTATCTGAAAGATGTGCATTATTTTGGAAAACGGCATAGTCTCAATTCATTCGACTTTTGGGCACTAGCAGAGTCCTTTGCTGTGGCAAATGATGTTTGATTTGTTGGTGCAAAGGCCAAAAACAGAAAACAAAAATAAATATTTAAAATGTAGAACCCAAGCCTTGAGTTTGTGTCTGCTATAGATATTACACTCGTAATTACTACTTTGTATCTCTAAAGTCTCTCTCTCTCTCTCTTTCTCTCTCTCTTCTAGTTACTACTTTGTATCTCTAAAGTGTCTCTCTCTCTCTTCTAGTTACTACTTTGTATCTCTAAAGTCTCTCTCTCTCTTCTAGTTACGACTTTGTATTTCTAAACTCTCTCTATCTCTTCTAGTTACTACTTTGTATCTCTAAAGTCTGTGTGTGTTTGTGTGCATGCACACACACACACATCCCTGTCTTCGCCCAGTAAGAGCTAAACCTGCATAGCCTGCTGTGTGTCCTCCACATAGCCTTCTGCTTTGGTTCAGTAAAATGTAGGCGTGGCTGAGCTGGTGCTGTAGGTGGTGCTGATGGAGCTAAGAGCATGTCCAGCTTTGGCAGTAAGAAAAAGCGCACACTGTTGCTTACAGCTGGTGGCTCTGCCGCATTTTAGGATGGGGTGGGGTAGGATGAAATAATGGAGCAAAGATGGACGATGCAATCTACCTGAAGAGCCATGTTCAGGAGATGTGAAAGGGAGTGAATTAGGAGGCAGGGATTTTTTTTTTTTTGCCATTTCCTCTGAGTGTGTTCCAGAAGGGAGCATAATTCAGGGAATATCTGTAATTAGAAAACAGGGGAATCCAACTCTGAATGGTGGAAGAAATGCATAAAAGTATTTTGAGCTGTCTGAGCTGCAGGAGAATGGGAGGGAAGCTGGGAACCCCATGAGTCAGCTGTGGCCAGAGGGAGGCTGCTGTGGCTTTGATGGGGAGACAAATGAGAACTAGAAAGAGGAACTGTTGCTGCCTGGACTAGCCTGATTTGTGGGTGAGCCATGCCAAGGGAAAGTGACTGACGAGTCTGGACTGGTTCCCTCCTGTGTGGGAAGCCTCCACTCTTCGGTTGGGTCCCTTTAGCTCTCCATGTGTTCAACTCAGCACCCGAGGTTGGGCCCAGGACAGAGCTTGCCCACACACAGCAAAACACAAATTCCCTACACGAAACACAGAAATCCGGAGCGAATAACGTGGCAACCCTACTGTCTATGCTGCTAAAGAGTTCCCTGCTCTTGGCAAACATGGTTTGATCCCGAGGCTCAAGTTCCTAGGGCTGTTGGACAGTGAGTGACTCTTTAGCTTTTCCACGATGACGTCTGCACTGTGTTAGTGGACAGATGTGCCTGAAAGTCGCCTTTGTTATGGGAGTTTAATGACTAGACTTCATTTTCATACTTGAAAAAAGAATATATATATATTACTATTTTTCAAGTTATGATGCTTCATATTAATGGTGTTAGATCTTCTCCAAGTGCAAAGCCCTTGGGATGGGCCCTTTGAATGTTTTGTTTTGTTTTTTTTTTCAGGTGGCATAAGGCATCTCTAAGCAATAAACATCAGTTTGGCAAGTCCCTATGATTGTCCATCTCTAGGATCAGGGGTACCCCGGGTGTCACTTAGATGCCTTGTGTTTAAAGCAAAGCAAATGTATTTGAAAAGTGGTAAATGTTCATTAAAGAATAATCTAGCCATTCTAAGGGGAAGCAGCCCTTGGAGGCCTGATTTCATCACTCACTGATAACCTTTATAACAGTTCCATGTTTCTTCTTCAAGTCTCATCCTAAAATACATCTTATGTGAACATCACAGATTTATAGATAAAAACTGACATGGTACATAGGGCTTTGTTCTGGTTTTTGTTTGGTTGTTTGTATATGTTATGCTTTATGTTATGTTTTCCCATGATATGGGTATATGATTCTAATTTTCCCTTATACCCTAATTTATTCCTGCTTTCCATTGTTTACTGTGCAAACCATTGCATTATCTACACTGAAACTGTTGCTTTCCAGAAAAAATCTACACTTCTGTTTATGGTGAATGAGCATGCTTGCCAATTCTCATCTTCACCAGCATTTCACAAGGTACTTCTAGGATTATATATTCAAACTCTTCTCTTTAGCACGCTAAGTAATAAACTCTTGCTGAAGGTTATTTATTAGATCATTAGAATTGATAGCATGTGATCCTTCTCAGTGATCGGAACTTGAACTGCACAAGAAGCGGCTAGACAATTTTAAATGACATGTGGAATGTGCTCAGGGCAGACACACTTCTTTTTTTAAAACATTTTTTATTGTTTATTTACTTTATTTTATGTGCACTGGTGTGAAGGTGTCAGATCCCCTGGAACTGGATCTTCAGACAGTTGTGAGCTGCCATGTGGGTGCTGGGAACTGAATCCGGGTCCTCTGGAAGAGCAGTCAGTGCTCTTAACCACTGAGCCATCTCTCTAGCTTCCCCCACACTTCTTTTAGACTATATAAATATACTATACTTATATAGTATAATTATACTTAATATATAAATAAATTAACTATACTAATAATGTATTTAGTAGACTCAGCTAAAAAGGATTGGTAATAAGTTCATGGGCATAGAAAAATTTAAATCTTAATACCTATAATCTGGTTATTATAATTTCCCCAAAGGTATATCCAAAACAAGTGCTTCAGGTATCACGTCTCTTCCTGTGGAGAGACATGCTTTCTTTAACCCTTCACATTCTGATACCAGTAGCCACATGATGACATCAGCCTTTTAATGAATAATCACTTATTAAGAATCCAGTGTAAATATACTATTGTCTATGCCTAGCATAGTTCTCTGAGTGGTTATGCGACTGTACCTGAACTTGTTTTTACTTTCCAGTGTTGAGAGGTTTTATTTTTTTTTGTGCTCTTGGATCCATATTTCTACCATGTTTATATTGACTTTTTCCTTTTCTGAGAATATTGGAACTCCTTGTGCAACTCTGGCTGAAAGAATTCATTTAGCTAGCTTTCCAAAGCAACCTGTCAGTCACTCAAACTGGACAGTACTTTGTCTTTTTCAAAACCTATTTTCACTTTATGTAAACTATCTCAGTGCTATAATCAGCGATTATTTATTAAAAGGAAATCTTCTATAAAACATTAAACAAATAATTGCCTCAGTTCCAACTCCTAAAAATTCTTTGCTATATCCATGAGAGATTTTTAAAGTCATTTTTATTTCCGGTTTACTGACAACCAAACTTATAGTCAGTCACTGGGACTGTAGTGTGAGTGAAGACAACAGCCAAATGAGCAGCTAGCCCTTGACTGGGGTGGGGGTCAAGCTCAGCCTCCCTGTCCTCCCCTCCCCGCCTACCAGTTCTGTTGCTATGAGGAAATGGGAGGGGGGACTGAAGCCACCAAATTCCCAGAACTCCCCTCCACCCCACCCCCCACCATCACCACCACTGTGTGACACATTTGTTTAAGGCTTTCAGAGACCTCTGATCATAACAGTGGTACTTGGAGGAGGCGATCGGTGGAGTTCCCTGGGGCCGTGCTGAGGGGCTAAGTAGAATACCGAGTCTGGGAGCTTGCCTTGGTGAGATGCATTGTTGGCACCTTGGCATATAAAGGGGAAAGGATTTCCCTTTAAACACTGCCTGCTCGATCATCCTGGTCCTTTGCACTGTGAGCTGAGTAACCTGGGCACTCCTATTTGTAATGTTATTTCCTTGAGGAAGTGGTTTCTAAGCGTCAGCACAGTGGCTATTGCCACCCCTGCCTATTCACTTGGGTGGTGCAACACACACAATGCCATTGCCACCTGGCTGGTGATTGTGGTTGAGAAAGAGATCAATACAATTTGCTTCCCCTTTATGAAAGCCCCGGAATTCCTCTAAGTCGCTACATTGTATATCTTCTTAACAAATAAACACACAGGCCCAGCAACCCGTGATTTCTCTGGAGCCCCTATTGCATTTTTCCATCGGAGAAACGGGAAAAATAGAAATAAGTTTCCTTTGAAAGGTTCTATATCTCTCTTGTGATCGTCTCTTGTCCTTACTGCCAGGCTTGTTTTACAAGGGGACAGTTATTTGAAAGAAGGTGATGAGATTCCAGCTTCAAATTTATATTCCAAGATAGTCTAAGATACCTACATGTAGACTCAGCCAGATGCCTAAAATGCATAGTCGGGGATCCGTTTGACAATCTGAAGGATCTGAACTGTAATTTCTTTTTAATTGATATTTGTTTCTCCCCATAAAACAAAAATTACGCGGCTGTTTGTCTGGTTCCTGTGTCCTCTTAGCAGACCAGAGAGACCTGTTAAAGATTTCGAGCCCTTGCTTTCAGATTTGTGATGTCACAGATATGCCAAATGCTTCTTTTTAAATGAGCAGCTATTTTGGGGCCTGAAGACGTGTCTTCTTCCAGTCTGTAATTCAAGGGTGTTCTCTGAGAGCCAGAACCCCATTGCCGCCTTCTAGGCCTTGGATGAGGAAGCTGACAGAGCAGTCTGTGAGCATCATGGGTAAAATACCAGCCTACTTCATGGGAGATGCCAGGTAGATCTAGAATGTCCACTTGAGAAGACTATGTTTAGAATAACTGGGAAGTAGATAGATTATCATGGGCTACAACTGCAGCGGCCACTTCACTACTGAATGAAAAAAATTGCTGTTTTTACGCGTAGTTTCAGTTAAGTCCTAAAACCTTCTGGTTGGCTTGGGTTGGTGTTTTCATCCTCATCTTATCAAGAGGCAAAGGAGGGTTAAAGAGACATCATCTTATCAAAGCCAGAATAGCTGGGATTGTCCTGCTCTGTTTTCTAAACTTAATCTCCAATCACAAACCTTAAGGAACACGAAGAGCCTATATCGCCTCTGGGAATAGCCAAGTGACAGACATAAAGGACAGTATGTGACGTGGGAGGTCCCTTTCTACTGGGTCTGTAGTTTTGTGGGTAGGGAGAAGAGCCGTGGAAAGACAGCAAGTGGGACTGCCGGTAAATCACGTACTAGCTCAGGCGTGAGAACTGCGTGTGTGGAAATTAAACGGAGGAAGGTGAGGAACGACGTCCCAGAATGAATCCGTTTCCTGGCGCTAACAACGGCTGCATCGGACACAGTTTACAAGCTACCCTTGGTCCTAAAACATCCTAGCACATCCTTTAGATCCTACTCAGTCATAAGACCCTGCTGAAATAAAAGTTCAGGCGGTAGAATGTTTACAAAGTCCTAGTGTGGCCTTTTTACTCCCTGCCTCATTCCAGCAGAGGTTCGCCCTTGCTCTGCATAGGGAAGCCCCGCATGTTCCTGCCTATCCCCAGCTAAGGTCTAGTGCGCACCATCTCACTCCCACGGGGAAACCCCTTGTTCCCTTGTAGCGGGAGAGAATGAAACTTTGGAAAGTTAAAACTTTCCTGGGGCTTTGACGGCTGTGATTTTAGTCCCAGCCCGGCTCAGGCCCCCCGGGGTCAGAATCCCTGCCCTTCTCCTGAATGACTTTCACCTGTTTCAGCTTCATGGAGAAGCTCCTTCACGGTGCTTCACTCCGGGCCGGCACCTGCCTTCGCATTTGAAGCAGTGTGTTGGGACAGGGAGTGCCCCGTGTCTCTCTCTACTGGACTGGAAAGCAGGGACTATACGGTTTCCACTGTGTAAACCGTGGGCCCCAAAGTGCCTCTCCACTTGTCCATCTCTTGGTTGGTGCTCAGTGTATACCTGTTAGATTGAGAGAAAAGAAACAATGACTATGTTTTCAGTCTTTAGTACTGTGCTTTGTGCTGTGCTGACCTTCAGACTGGTATTCAAGCGTCCTGTAATCTGTCCTGGTTGGCAACCACACCATACTCCGTAGCCCTGCTGTAAATTCTATAAGGAACCTGGGTTTCCTTTCATTTCCTATCTGGGAACTTTTCTCTCTCACCTTTGCCTGAGATAAGCCTTAACTATCTATCTATCGTTCAAGGTTCAATTTTAGTCTCACCTCTGCCTGAGATAATCCCTGTCTTTCAAGGTTCCATTTAAGTCTCTTGTTTTCTTTCTTTTTCTCCGTCTGATATGCTCCTTTGTTGTGTGTGTGTGTGTGCATGTGTGTATATGCACATGTATGTATGTGTATGACGGTGTATGTATATTTTTGTGTGTGCATGTGTATGCACATGTGTGTTGTATGTGCATATGTGTGTGCATGTGGATGTATGTGTGGATGTGCATGTGTTTATGTGTGTGTGTCATTGAGCATGGTCCTGTATCACATGGGATATTTTATGTAAATATTATACACAATGTATTTTGACCATGCCCCCTCCTAATCCCCTGTGCCTTCCCTTCTTGCTTCTTTCCCCTCCCACATGCTACTCTCTTCCCCCTGACACTTCATATGTACGCATACAATTTTACGTATCTATATAAAATGTAGGAGCCCCAAAGAGAAGACATGGTAGTTGTCTCTCAGAGACAGACTTAATACATAATATGATTATCTCTGCAGAGCCCATTTTTCTGCAAATGATGTAACTCCGTCCTCCTTTATGACTGAATACCTTTTCCTTGGGTATTTATCCCTTACATTTTCCATCCTTTCCTCTGTGATGGACATCTCAGTTGGTTCCACTGCTTAGCTATTGCAAACGATGCTGCAATGCACATTGCTGTGCGGGTGTCTCTGTGTCGGCTGACTGGGAGTCCTTTGGGAGTGGTATATATCCTTAGGGCATGAGGTAGACCTAGCTGCAGTTTTATGGCGAACCTCCATACTGATTTCCGCTGTAGCTGACTGGTTTATATCCCACCAACAGGACGTATGGCTTCCCTTTGGCCCATAGCCTTCCTAGCATTTGCTGTTTGGTTTTGGAGGCAGGCTGTCCTGAAACTTTCTGTGCAGAGCAGACTGGCCTCGAACTCACAGAAGTCCGCCTGCATCACCTTCTGTGTGCTGGGGTTAAAGGTGTGTGCCACCACTCCTCACCTCTCTTATTTTGTTTTCTTAATGACTGCCATGCTGAATAGAGTAAAATGGACTCATAACTGGTTTTAATTTACTTATTATCTGATCATTAAATATTTTCGTTATTTATTGGTCATACTATTCACTTTTTTCATTTGCCCGTTTATTGATTGAATTGCTGGAGTTCTTGTTGAGCTGTTGCTAGATCCAGGTTTTGGTGTCAGATCTATAATAGGGAAGACCGTCCCACGGGCTGCCTTTTACACCTCCTGCTTGTTCTGTGGTGCAGAAGCTTTGCAGTTCCACAGACTCCATTCGTTAATCAGTGGTAGTAACTACGATCCTATCTAGAAGGCCCTCTTTGGCACCTCTATCTTGTGCTGTTTTCCCTCTAGCAGTTAAGTTTCAGGTCCTTTGCTCCTCCTGTAGCTGATTTTCGTTCACAGTGAGGGAAGGATCCAGTTCGATTCTTCTGGGTGTAGGTATTCCGTGTCCTCAGCACTATACTGTGTCTTTATCAATACTCAGGTGACTAGTTGTGTGGATGCCCCTGAGTCCTGCATTCCACTCCATTCTATTGCTCTGTGTGTCTGGTTGTGTGTGTGTGTGTGCCCACGGGTGCCAGTACCATGCTGTTTTATACTATAGTTCTGCAGTATAATATAATTAGGTAAGTTGATGACTCCAGGATGGTTCTTTTAGTCCAGGGTTGCTTTGGTTTCTGGGCGTTTGTGCTTCCATCTTAGTTTTAAAAAAAATCTTCCTATTCCTGTGAAGAATGGCCTTGGGGATTTTGTAGAGATTGCATTGATTGTTTACACTGCCTTACATAGCCTTAGAGCCTTGACAATGTTAATTCATCCAGTCTGTAATCATGAGAGGTCCTTATAGTATCTTTAGTTTCTTTCTCCAGGGTCTCAAAGTTGACATTATTTAATGTTTCCTGAGTTTAAGGCTTATCTTACCTACTCCAAAACATGAGTTTGAGGCAAGAACATGCCTTTGGCACCTTATTGAATAGCCACACAGTGCATCTAGAAGTAGCGCCTGGTAAGAGCACAGACAATCTGAAATTAGATCCATCTCTTCAGTTGGTTCTGGGTATGTGTGAGCTGGGGCGGGCTGGCTGCTGTGCCTCTGTTTCCTTATCCACAGTAGGAAAGTGGTCACGTGTACTCTGGGAAAATGTGGTGGAGATTGAGTTAAACCTCATGAAGCCGTGACCGGCGTTGTGCTGTGGTTAGCGATAGTGATGGGGACCAGGATTTCTACTGCAAATTAATGGGTGAATACATCACTCTGGAGGAACAACCCCACGTTATGGATCTGTTTGTCTTCTCACAGACAGATTTTTGGTCAGAGGTCTGGGAAGGACTTTCCAGGAATGCTGGGGTGGGAGGTTCTGGGAGGAGACTTGATCCCTGTGCAGTGCTGTGCTTGCAGCTATGGGAGCTGGAGCATAGATGCTGAGAGCCTGGAGGGCCCAGCTGGAAACGTGAGGATGGGCATTGTCCCTTAGCTTGGCTCAGCCCTCAATGTCACAATGCCTCGGGAAGAAGAGGAAGATTCCCAAACAGTCGTTCTCTGTGCTGTGCTTCAGTGCTTTGGTACTGTGAGCTCCTTTTCTTTTGTATTGGTTTTTCATGACATTGGCTGATTGGGCAGTGGCTACTAAAGCAGTCCAGATCCCCAAAGATCTGTGGGATAGATATTGTGTGTGTGCTTCTGAACACAGTTCTTCTGGAAAAGGCAAGGGTTGAAGTGACTGACCTGGAGCATAACCTCATGTGTATAAACATCAGGACTCTGAGGCTGGTTTGCTGTGCGCTCCCCTAGCCTTCTCTGGTAGCAAGAAATTGAAGCAGCCAGTGGCCGAGTTCTGCTTTCCGACTGAGGTTGCTCGAGGACACCTTGAACGGTCAGTGACAGTTTACTAGGTGGGGCTGACTCTCGGGGTTCAGGGCATAGGTGTTTCACAGCTTCTTCTCGGTTTCTGGGTGATACTGAGTCATGGTGGCAATGGCAGAAGAAACAGTTCTCTCCTGTGTTAACCAGGGGTATTTACTCTCCTCCTTGACAGCCATGCCACCACTACCCCAAATACACTCTGCCATCGTGTTCATGAGCCTGACCTTGTGAAAGTCATGCCAAATCATGCCTCAGTTATAAAGCTGATTCGACCCCCTCCCAGAGGCTTCATGCTTATAGCGTATGTTCATGAACAATATAGACTTGAGCCACTCTAATGTAAATAACAAATGAAGGAAGCTATCTATTTTATCAAGAATGATTTCACTGCCTCGCATCAATAATTCAGAAATCCCTGCTGTAGGAATGACGCGGTGTAGGAACTGGTAGGAGGCCTCTGAGGGCTGTGTTAGATTTTCACAGTGTGGTGCTGATGACTGGCGTTGGAGTCTCCTGGGTGAGAAAACGTTCAGCCTTTTAAGAAATAAACAAAAGCCAACCTTGCACAGATTGCCCTCCTGTCCTCGGGAAGGTCTGTGTGTGCTTTCCGTGTATAATGTCCATGGAAGCAGTAATGGCAAGAGCTGTCTGTCTCAGAGAGGAGTTGGATGGATCTGTGTTGGCTGACCCAGAATTCACAAGATCTGACACAAAGCTCCATACACGGACTGGCAGCAAGGTTCCAGAGGCCGGGGACTCGCAGGTCAAAGTTCCCAGTGAAGACCGCTTACTGACTTCAGTCAGCCATGTTCTTACTGTGTTCTTACCTACCCTTTGCTCAGCAGGGGCCTTTGGGAAAGAGAAGCCTATTCTGCTGTTGGATAGAGCTATGATCTCTCAGGAGGACCCCTGTGCTGAGGCATCGCAGTGGTGGCTAGGGCTTCAGCCTGGGAACTTGGTAGGGAGGTGCCAAGAGCTGCTATCTTGGGCTCCGAAGAGCGCAGTGGCCCCTCATTGTGAACACACTAAACCTCAGGCGCTGCTAACAATCTGCACAGCTATCTTGTCTGTACCGCAACAGTCAGATGTAATCCAATTCAACGTCCATTGCCTCGAGCAAATCTTTATTTTACTAAAAACGCGGACATTGTTCCTGGCTTGGTTCTTTGCCCTTGGTCCCGAGGTCGTCACAGGTTTATCCATGATTGCGTTCTGTTTCCTCAAAACCCAAGAAGGACATGAAAATATTGTTTGAAAACAAATATCCTGGGCTGGGCCTGGCGCTGCATGGCCTCAACCCCAGCATTTCGAGGGCAGAGTCACGCGGATCCCTGTGAGTTTGAGGCTAGTCTGCTCTGCATAGTGAGTTCTAGGACTCCCACAACTACACTATAAGCCCTGTCTCAATAAAATAAAATAAAATAAAAAATAAGAACTAATGTCCTGAATTTAAACTAAAATAGTTTATTTATATTTATTTATATTTTAGATCAAAATTCATGTAAATATTTCTGGGTGTGCTTTTCATGTAGAAAAGAGTGAAGGTCTCTAACGGGACATTTCCTTAGTTTTTTGTTTTGTTTGTTGATTCCTTCTTTATTTTTTAATGCTGGGGAACTAATTAACCATGGGCTTTTCTAGTGGGAGAAGCCTTACAGAACTTATAATAAAAACCACTAGAATCAAGGGGAAAGAGAGACTGGGAAGTGGGTCACCAGGGCTGAAGTCTGCATCCTGCCATAGGAATTGTGTCTGAGCATTGCCCCTAGTGACCTCTCTCCAGAGGACCGGGTGCCCTCCTCTGACCTACTCGCCGAGGTCATAGCAGTCTTTGTTGGGGGAAAGGCCGCTCGTTCGTTCCCAGCTGCCCAGACCACGAAATAATTACTCATAAATGATATTATTTGCAATACTGTTTGGCCAATAGCTTAAGCGTATTTCTAGCTAGCTCTTATATCCTAAACTAACCCATCTCCATTAATCTGTGAATCACCACAAGGTCGTGGCCTACTGGCAAAGTTTTGGTGGGCTCCAGTGGAGACATCTGTCCCCAGCGATGGCTACATGACTTCTCTCTGACTCTGCCTACTCTCTCTCTTTTCCATCCTGGCTATATTCTGTTAAGCCTTTGGCTGAAAGCAGCTTCTTTATTCATTAACCAATAAAAGCAACACATATACAGAAGGACTTCCCACACTAAGTCTTTGTGGAGGGCAATTAACTAAAGACCACTGAAATCTGATTAGAAGCCGAGCAATTTTATATTTTATTCAAGTTTGAAGAAATATATTTGGTCGGTGACAGAGGCAGTTTACTTAACATCTCTTGAAAGCCTGCAATCGCATGATCCTGCATTTTTTTCTTTTTAAAATCAATGTTACTTCTAATTTATCCATGATAGTATAAACACTGTACCCATGGATGGGGTTATCTATTTTGACACGTGCATATATTTTTAAATTTTTTGATCAAAGAAAGCATTTAACTGGGTTTATGGCTCCAGAGGGTCAGAGTCCATGAGAGTGGAACGAAGGCATGGATGCAGGTGTGAACAGCTGAGAGCACGCATCTCCAGCCACAAGCAGGAGGCAGAGAACCCAATGAGAGGGACACGAAAGCCTCAAGCCCAGTGACACACCTCCTCCAGCAAAGCAATTCCTACCTCTTGACGTTTCTTAGACAGTTCCAACTCGGGACCAAGTATTCAAATCGATGAGCCTGTGGGACCATTTTCTTTCAGCCCCCACATTCATTCTGTAGGTGACAGAGTAAAGAGAGGCCACTTGCTCTGCCAGGCAGGACCTCTGATGTAATTCCAGGCGTCACTTCTTGTTCTCTCCACTTCTAAAGTTGTAACTCGTCAGTCTATCTGAGTGGATACTCTAAGCGGTGTCCTATGTTTTAGATGTTTTGTAACGATTTTTATCTTTTCAAATAGTTACCATTTCTTTACGGGGAAAACGTATTTTTTTTTATCCTTTAAAAGATTTTTATCCTCTAAAAGAAAGCTGAATTTCCTTTTAAAGTTTTAGAAGTGAACATATACAAGATTGCTTGTCTTGTGTTTTTAAAGTAGATAGCCATAAAACCCCCCAAAAATTGCTTGGACTTTTGTTTCCTTTCTGGTTTCTCCTCTGAGACACAACATTTTATTTTTTCCTGTGTTTTAGGTGATGTTTTGGGTGCTCTGACTTCTGGGCCTTTGACTATAGGTGAGTCTCCCACCGAGGAAGGTGTGGAGCCTTGCTGTCTGTGACTTCCCGCTCTCCCACGGATCTATGTTAGTGTGACTGGTCACCCGAGACATGTAGCGAACTGTGGTTATTCCCCAGTGCCGTGCAGCCTTTGTTTGTTTGTTTATTTGTTTTCTGTACTTCTTACCAGTTTATCCATAGACTCTCCCCTACATATCTCTTAGGATCTGCTGAGTTGTATTGGCATCCTTTCGACGAGCAGATTTGCCCACATAACCTCCCACCTATCTTTTTTTTTGTTTTGTTTTGTTTTTGTTTTTTTCGAGACAGGGTCTCTCTGTAGCTTTTGGTTCCTGTCCCGGAACCAGCTCTTGTAGACCAAGCTGGCCTCAAACTCCCAGAGATCCGCCTGCCTCTGCCTCCCTAGTGCTGGGATTAAAGGCGTGCGCCACCACCGCCCGGCCCTCCCACCTATCTTGATTGATTATTGGTCCTAGGGCATCTTGTCACCTTCATCCCTGTGTTCTGTTGCCTGCCTCTCATACGAGATCAATTATTTCCTGTATCCCATGCCCTTCTCTCTCCTGATTACTCTCCTTGGAATGGCAGATCACAGCCCAAGAAGGGGATGATACGAGATAAATTTTGGGGGGATATTACATATGTCAGTTTGCTTTATTTCCTCACCATCGTGTGCCCCTTAACTCTCCAGAGCTTAGGTTGTGACTGTTGAGTGTACCTGTGCACATTTCTGTGCAAGTGTTTGTTTACTGTCAGTTGAAGGGGAGTTAGGGAAGGGAACGAATTACCTCGCCTGTTCAACCACCCGTGTGACATAACGCTCCATTTTAGGGACAGCAAACATGTCTTTCCAATTTGAGCTGAGACAACAAAACAGTTCAGGAAGGGGGGAGTTAGTCACTTTTCAAGTATGACTGAAGCTGCTGAGCTGAAGAGGAGAATATTTTAAGAGCCAAAGAAAAATAACACTGCCTTGAAGACAGTCTGTCATAGCTAGGCAGTAAGAGGTCTTTATCTGAGAAAAAAGCAAAACTTTTTCTTTTGCTACTAAGATGAATAAGGTCAGGACTGGGAATGTAGCCCAGTGAAAGAGTCCTTGCCAAACATGTCCAAGGCCCCAGATTCTGTCCCCCAGTACCACAGAAAGGTGTGGAGGGCAGGCAAGACCCAGAAATTAGCTCTTAAGATCAGGCATATAAAGCCCGCAGGATTGGCAAGTGTATGGTTCTTCATGCTGCCAGGAAGAGCCATAGTCACTGATGGGACAAGGCGTGTCTTGATCAACAATACCAGAAAGCCCATTTGGGTACAGCCCCGAAGGCCAACGGTTTTGGAGGTGTTTCTCCTGCAAAGGGATCTGTGATGGGAAAAGCAGGGTTTGGGGTTAAACTCTGCTGTCAGGGAGTCACGGCACTGTTTGCGATGTTCCAGCCCGGTCTACAGAGCAAGTTCTACCTCGCGAGATGCTGTCTTAAAAAAAAAAAGTTTCTGTTGTTTATCTAGGAGCTTTGTAGAGATCTAAAGCTGTTTACATGCACCCAATTCTGGAATTTTTTTTTTATGAATGTCAATTCATATTGGGAAAAAAGGTAGGAGCATCGCTTGGGGCGGCGAGTGGAGGTGATGTTTTCTCACTGCTGGAGAAAGTTAAGGGACGTGAAATGAATGCAGTGAGCACCCCTTTTCGCAGCAGACCGTGCAACTAGAGGGCGCCAAGTTTGGTGTAAAACCAATCTTTTGACTTCTTAATCATTTCTATAATAAAAGCAAGAGAAAACTATGGAATGCGGCATGGTTCTTATAAACTTCTACCATTGACGTATTGCTAATCTTTCATATAAAAAAGCACCCTTCTCTTTTGATTTATTATGTAACATGTGGTATTTGACATTCTGGTGGTGGAAGTGTCCAAGCTTTGGACACCGTAGCATGACCTTGTTATTAACACATGTGTTGGGCTACATTCGTAGCTATCCAGGAACACATGTAGCCCATAGGCTGCAGGTTGTATACTCCCAGGATTGTATGAGATTCTGTGTACTGACTCTATAAGGTAGGGTTCAAATCCAGGCTCTGCTACTTATTAGTTAACCTTTCAGGCCTCATTTTTCTCATGTGTAAAGTGAACAAAGCAGTTAGCATGTTGTAATGAGTGTGAATTAACACACATAAAAGTCTTTAACTGTTACCTGGTGTAGTAAGAGCTCAATAATTTCTTTTTCTTTTGCAAATTACTAAAAGGTTGAAACCACATCTATTCCTATATGTATGTCTTGCAGGGGACCAAACCCAAGGTCTCACATACAGTAGTCAAATGCTCTACCATGGAGCTATATGGAAGCCCTCAATGCCTGTTTTTGGGTTCTAATCTCTCTCTCTCTCTCTCTCTCTCTCTTTCTCTCTTTTTGATTTTTCGAGACAGGGTTTCTCTGTAGCTTTTTGGTTCCTGTCCTGGAACTAGCTCTTGTAGACCAGGCTGGCCTCGAACTCACAGAGATCCACCTGCCTCTGCCTCCCGAGTGCTGAAAGGCGTGTGCCACCACCGCCCGGCTGGTTCTAATCTCTTAAACTCACTCCCGACATGATGCTCGAGAGCATTGTGTATGATGTAGGTGACGACAAGGCTGCTTCCATACTGGATGCCTTGCTGGCAACTAGCTCCAAACAGTCCCCACAAGAGTACTTCATTTTCAAAAGAGACTTATTTTTATTTATGTGTATGTATGTGTCTCTCCAGCGTGCGCACATCTGGTTATATATGTAGATGTATGTATGTGCTTGTGTGTGTGGAGGCCAGTAGAGGGCGTCAGAGTCCCAGAGCTGGAGTTAAAGATAGTTGGAAGGGTTGTGAGTCACATGATCCGGGTGCTGAAAACTGAACCTGGGTCCTCTCTAAGAACAGAAAATGCGGTTAACTACTGAGCCATTTCTCGGTTCTCATATTTAATATTTTAAAGCGGTTTTCTTGGCCAGCATGGTAGGTGATAAGAACTTTCTCCACAGTTGTGATTTCCTCATTTCTAGGCAAGGGGATGCTCTAATGATTTCCGCACACTAAACGTCTTACATTTCTATTTATAGGTCACCGTGGGTCAGGATTCCGAAGGTCTCAGACCCTGATGGGAGTGGTAAGCCATGGCTGCGGATGATAAAGTTGCTATCCTAACTGATGACGAAGAGGAACAGAAGAGGAAGTATGTCCTTGCTGATCCCTTCAATGGCATCTGTAGGGAAACGGAGCCACCTTCCAACGAGACACCCTCCTCCACAGAGACTTCTGCCATTCCGGAGGAGGAAATAGACTGGATCGAGAAACACTGTGTGAAGATAAACAATGACCTTCTCATTTCCAAGGTGTTCTATTTTTTCTTTTACTCCGCCTATGGCTCTCTGTACCCACTCCTGCCCGTGTATTATAAACAGCTGGGAATGTCGCCCAGCCAGAGCGGACTCTTGGTGGGTATTCGATACTTCATTGAATTCTGCAGCGCCCCCTTTTGGGGCGTAGTTGCGGATCGTTTCCGAAAGGGCAAGATTGTCCTCCTCTTCTCGCTTTTGTGTTGGGTTTTATTCAACCTGGGCATTGGATTTGTCAAACCTGCTACCTTGAGATGTATACCAAAGATTCCCCCCACAGCTCATCCCACCAACGGAAGTCACCTCGTAACCATCCTGCCAATGAATTCCTCCACTGCTGCTTTCTTTACGACAGCACCAAAATCGCGCGAGAAAAGGGACCTGCTATTGGCGTCTGAAAAAGAGCCCAATGTCTCAGACACAGCTCTCTTCTCAACGGCTTTGACCTTGACCAGCGAACCCACGCTGCAGCCCCGGACAGAGGAAGCTACCCACCATGTTATGGACTTGATTTTGAATGCAAGCACAGTGACTCCTACCCCGACGGGAAACACCACGGAGACAACCACTGCTGTTGTCTTTACCACCACCAAATCTTTACCATTGGACCAAGTCACCCTCGTTTATGACCAGCAAGAAGTTGAGGCGATATTCTTGGTTATCTTGGTGGTTGTCATAATCGGAGAATTTTTTAGTGCCTCTTCGGTCACGATTGTAGACACGGTAACCCTCCAGTACCTGGGGAAACACCGAGATCGCTATGGGCTGCAGCGCATGTGGGGTTCCCTGGGCTGGGGCCTTGCCATGCTGTCTGTGGGCATCGGCATTGACTACACCCACATAGATGTGTTCATTGACGGGAAGGGGTGCAAGCCCCCCGAGTACCGGAACTACCAGATCGTCTTCATCGTCTTTGGAGTCCTCATGACCATGGCCCTGATCGTGGCCACGCAGTTCCGGTTCCGCTACAACCACTTCAAAAACGGCGACAGTAAGGGGAAAGAGGTGGAGATCCCACAGGTAGAGAGGGACAACTCCACAGAGTCCTCAGAGGAGACCCCGACTGCGGCGTCCCACTCACAGGCCTTCAACTTCTGGGACTTGATCAAGCTGTTGTGCAGTGTGCAGTACGGCTCAGTGCTGTTTGTCGCCTGGTTCATGGGTTTTGGATACGGCTTTGTGTTCACCTTTCTCTACTGGCATCTGGAAGATCTGAATGGAACCACAACCCTCTTTGGGGTCTGTTCGGTTCTGAGTCACGTGTCCGAGTTGACGGCTTACTTCTTCAGTCACAAGCTCATTGAGCTGATTGGCCATATCAGGTAAGAGAATGCTTCCTATTGGCTGCTCCTCAGAGACTGGCTTTCCCATTGTTTTTCTCCTTAATACTTCCAGGGTTTATGCTCTGACTGGGTCTAGGTGAGGGGTGGAGCTTGCCGCTGCTCCTCTTCTTTCAAATAAGAATAAAGGAAGTGAGACATAGATTTAGCTGGATTATCCAAGAAACAAAAAGGAGACCTCAACCACCAAAAGGCATAAAGGCTATACAGCTCCATACTAAGGGGCTCCGTGGGAGCCTCAACTTGGTGAACCCTAATCTGTGGACCTTGAGTGCCTGCTTTCTGTGCTACTTCCAAAGGATGACTTTAGTGGGCAAAGTGATTGATTTCCTCCAGCCTTTTTATATTCTCAAATATTTACTTGTTTCTGGGTTCTGATGGCTCCCTTGGAGTAGGAGATGAGAAGGTGTGGTATCAATGACATAGACAATAGGAGTCAGAAAAAAAGGCAAGCAGAAATTTTGTTTATTCAGCAATGGGAAGAGCTTTATATACCCTCTTCCCAGCACCCAGGCTGCATTCCGATCCATTGACATTGTGTGGTTGCAATAGCTAGACATTAATCAGGACTTCTGGCGGTGCCTGTTGCTAGACCCTCAGGCAGACTCTAGGTTGGTTTATCTCTTGGTCATGTAGGTATTATCCACCCATTTTTATTTATTACATGGGTGCTTAGTGGGAGCCAGGGTTCTTTGCTCAGACCCCGCCTTAGTAGGGCTCAGCAACTGAACTGTGCCTGTCTTAGGTTGACCTGCTGAACAAGTTCTTATCCATCTTGACTACCATCCTCAAAGAGCATTCATTCCTGGAGAGTTGCCAGGGTAGGGGGATTATGCAGTAGCCTTTTGAATTTCAGACAACCAGACACGCATAACCTCCTGCAGAGGACTGTGAGAGGGATATCTGAGAGTCCTTAACACCTGAAGAGTTGCCTCAATTGCTGCTACTGTTGAATATGCTGCAGAAAACTTGTAAAGATACTAAAGATTAACAATACCACCCTGCCAATTACGGCATATGTGAGCATCCAGGAGGGATCAAGTAATCTTCTTATAGTCTACCAAACTTTTCAGTAAAATGTTCCCCTGGCTGTTGAAGAAGATTGCAGAAGTAAGATGAAGGGTCCCACAGGGTACATGCCTCAGGAGCCTTGAAGGCCAGGCCAGGGACCTGTTGGTAGTAGACTTGATGGCCAGTCTGTGCCTGTTGGACGGGATGGACAAAATCATCCAGTGCGCATGTTAGGGGTCACTGGAACATCAATTAGAGGTTTGTGCGAGTCTGATCTTCTGCTTGATCATCACTGGGCCTGGGGAGGGCTGCAGTGGCTGGGGGTCATACTGCGGCATGAAGGAATTACTGCCTTTAGAGACAGGTGAATCTTGAGGCACTTCACTCCATGGGTACCGCGGCAGAGGTACAGCCTCCCATAACAGGAGTGGAGCTGACTGGGACTTGGTACGTGCAGTCTTAACTGTGGCTGCACTCTCCTCAGCAGGTTTCAAGGGGCCTCAACTATCTTCCTCCTCCCCATTGGATGCTGTAGAGAGAGATCAGACATGGAAGGAGAAGTTACCCATTTTGTAGAGGGAGATAGCAAGTGAGCAACAGACAGAGAGAAGATGGCAGTCAACAGGGGTGGAAAATTGTGTTGGACCTTCAGATTTTATGCTTAGTGGGTGGACTTCTGTGGTTTCTTAGGCCATGGCTGTGTGCCCACACTGTGTCTCTGGACAAGGACAGGGTTTGGGAGTCGAGCCTTAGTTCCACCTCCTGGGGCAGCGCGGGTCAGCCCTTATGTGGCAACGCTAGACAAACCACAACAGAAAAAAAAATGTGCCTTCCTAACTGGACAGGCAGACAAACATAAACACGACAGACAACACAAAAGAAGGAAAGAAAGGGGGTCCCACCATGTTTCTGCTGAAGGGATGGAAAGTACACAGCCTTGAGTGGCCTTCTCCCAGAAATACAGTCTTGGGGCGCTGTCCAGCACTGTGCATGCTCAGGCTCCAGATGTTGCCTGGACCTAATGGCTCCCTCTGGAGAGGGGCCGAGAAGGCACAGCATCGATGGCACAGACATCAGGAGTGAGATGGAAGGCAAACACAGACTTGTTTATTCAGCAGTGGGGGGAGCCTTACATTCCCTCCTCCCAGCACCCAGCTGTGTTCCAACCTGTTGACATCATGTGGTTCCCCTTATTGGCGGCACACAATCAGGACTTCTGACAGCACCTGTTTCTAGGCCCCCAGGCAGACTCTAGGTTGGCTCTTCTCTCAGCCTTGTAGGCCTTGTCTTCCTACACTTACTGATATAGAGCAAGGGAATATGGCATATAAAGAAGACAGGGGCTAGATAGATAGATAACTCAGTGATAGAGCCCTCTTGATCCTTAGAACTGCCAGGAAAATAAACAAAAAAGAAAGAAAAGGAGAAAAAAAAACAACTGTTATACCACAGTCTTCTCATCTCTGATATGACATGGGAGAGATTTTTATATAATATTTTCCCCAATTACCTTAAATTTTGAAGTTCTGTGTGCCTCAATGACATGGATTATTTAAACATCTTCCTTTTGCCCCAAATTTCTTACTTTATCCTTTTAATTAAGATAAAATAAACCGCCTACTTTCCCTGTAGTGTAATGTTTGCTACCATTAACATTTCTGTAAAGGCAGATTGAATAACACCTCATATCATAGTCTTCCCTGCTTGAAAATAATGGTGCGGGCGATAGTAACACTCAGCCTGTAGAGAAGCGTGACTGATCTTGTCCATAAACTACTAAGCTGACCTCACTAACAACACCTGTGTGTTGCGTATCTGTGATAACCTTCAGATCTGCCGTTGTGATACGAAATTACAAAACCCGACAATATTGCAAAATGCAATATCAAATATGCTGTTCAAATATGAAATCACGAAGGAGTAGACCATGGGAAAGCTTGGATAACAATGGCATTTGTTCTTTTCAAACTGGAGAAAGTGTTTTCTAGTTTAATGTTTCAGTGAGAATCACGCTTCCCCCTCCCTTGTGAATATTTTTCCCTGTTGGATTTTCTTCGGGAGGTTGTGTCCCTGCGCGTTTCCTTTCTCACGTCTTTGACCTCCCCTTGTCACTGAAAGCCAGGCATTGCGTTGATGGCTTCCAGACCTAGTGTTCCTGTGGCTGAAGTACCACAAGCATTCTGAAAGTCACTTAAATAGTGGGGATGAGGCCACCTCTGTACCTTGTGCAAGCCATGCCTAGCACATTGCCCTTGACGAATCTGGTCTCTGAAGCCTTCTTGTGGGAGTGAGCCCCGCTGCCAAAGCATCTCTTGAATCAGCATTTTATTCCGAAGGCATGTCTAGTTAGGTGTCAACAATGAGTGGAATTCCCAGACAGAATAATTTAATCAGCCAATGACATAGTTGAAAACAGTATAAAGTATACACACATTTAAAAATAGCTATATGAGGCCCTTCTTACATCTAGAAAAAGATGTCTGTCTATATGAAATATTTATTTTCTTTTTAGATTTTTCGTTTGCTTATTTTCTAGTACTGGGGATTGAGCCCAGTCTCCGATGCATGCTGGGTAAGTCCTCTACCACTGAGCGATACTCTCAGGCCTTAGATATATACCTTCTGTAACAAAATTCTGCTCAGTTCACTATGACTTTTGGTAATTAAATGAACTTACACTTATATTATTCCATTCTTAGTAGAATTAGTAGCTACTTAGAAATCCACAGTTCATATAATGTTAATTTTATGGTTTTAATTACTAAGAACATCTTCCTTTTCTTGCTGAACAATGTAGCAAAGGAGGTGGCTCCTGTGGTCTCATAGTTGCTCTCCAGAGCTTTGAGGAGGATTCCATCAATATCAGGTCATTACCCCCATTTTGCTTTTAAATTCTGCCCATTAAAATATTAAAGAAACTTGAGGATAGCTCAGTGGGCAAATGATGCATTTATTTAATTATGATTTAACAATAAAAGCTCAGGACTCAGATATTGGGGTAATAACCTGAATGATTAGAGAAGCAGCGGAGAAGCAACCAGTGACCTCCGATCTCTACTGTTCCTCCATCCAAAAGGCTGGGACCCTCTGTAAGCCCCGCTCTACTACTTTCTGTCTCTCTGTCTGCCCTCAGTCCTCCAAAACCTCTATGGTTAATTTTTGTCAGCTAGCAGCTAGCTCCGCTCTCTGATTCAAAGAAAACTTTATCATCAGAATGCCATCAAAATACCACACGACAGGTAAGAGTTGCTTTCCATGTGAGCACCAGGACCTGAGTTTGAATTCCTAGAATCCAGATGTCATCAGGATGTTGTTGTGTGTGTGTCTGTAATCCTAGCACTCTTACAAGGAGATGGGAGGAGGGGCTGAGAGATGAATTCTTGGGGGCTCCCAGGCCAGCTAGCCAGAGTGCAGAGCATGGAAAAGACAGAGATGCTGTCCCAAATAAGGTGGATGGTGACGATGGGCACCTAAGGATGTCCTCGGACCTTTCCACACATACATAGCATGTGTATATCTGCATCTGCACGTGTGAGCGTTCACCCGCTCACACACATCAAACCCAGATACACAGAGCACATTACTGATGAAAACGTTCACACCTGGTCCTGAGAGACAGGGCTGGTTCTGTTGGTGACAATGTGGAGTGATGATGGTCGAGATGCGGGAGTTGAAATGCTTGAGGATGATGACTTCAACTTCTCATTGAGAGGGTCAGACATGAAAAAGCCTAGGAAATGACCTTTCAAGGAATTCTAGGTTTTATATAGAATCATAAATCTATGTTCCTGGTATGTTTCTGGGCATTTTGATCTTGTATGTGTGGCCTATATATAAGTGTGTTTGCTTAGATGTGGAGACTATGTTAGCTGCCATCCACATTGGTTTTCTTCTCTCTCTCTCTCTCTTTCTCTCTCTCTCTCTCTCTCTCTCTTTCTCTCTCTCCCTCTCTCTCTCTTTTGGGTAGGGAGCAAGATCTTACTATGTAGCTCTGACTATGGACATAAATGCATCTGCCTCTCCCTCCTGAGTGCTAAGATGAGAGGTGTATGCCACCATGCCAGCTCACCCTGTTTTGTTTTTCTTTCTTTATTATTATTATTATTATTAAAAATTTCCACCTCCTCCCCTCCTCCCATTTCCCTACCCCATCCCCCCACTTCCCCTCCCTCACCCTGTTTTTTAAACAGGGTCTGTGTCTGACCTGGAATTCACCAGGAATTGGGATGGCAGGCCAGAGAGGTCCTGGGATTTACCTGCGTCTGTCTCCCCGTTGCTGGAATTGCAAGCAGGCGGTGCCATGCCTGGTTTTTTCCGTGGGTTCTGGAGACGGGATATACTTGCAGTATTGCACCGATGACCCAGCTGTCTCTCCAGTCCTCTGTTGTCATAAATTATTTATAGAGATTCATAATGAAGGGGAATTCACACAAAAACATTTTTTTAAAAAGAAACTATCTATTTTTGAACTACTTAGTAATTAAAAAAGTTCCACAGCTGTGCACAGTGTTTCAAAGGAAAACTCAAGTTTAACACAGACATAGAGGCCCAGATTATGACCTTGGGTTCCCCCCTCAACAGTCTAACACACACAGTGAGGCCCAGACTGTGATCTTGGGTTCCGTCCTCCTTCAGAAGGTAGCTTTGTTGGGCAAAGAAGATGATTCTTAATATCTGCACTAAAAAGTTATTTCCTCTTTTATTTGAAATTGGAAGACTTTGGAATTTGCTGTGAATATGTTTCTAATCCCACGTATGTAAGGATGGCTTACTGGAGTTGAAGCTATAAATACATCTTAAGAGAATGTTCACCTTGATGAATATTTAAACACTGATGATCAAAGAAATCACAGTAAAATCATTGCAAATTTATAAGCCATTGTTACCCAATGTTTGGCCATCGCTTATATTAGTCTATTTAAATTTATTTATTTAAGGAATATATGAAAATCTACTCAATCATATTGTCCCAAAATTCTCATATTTAAGGTCAGTTCTGCTAAGCAATATTATCTAGAGGGAAGAAAATATTACCTATCGTTTTCAATGTACTACTACTACCTAATACTAGGTACATATCCCACAGACTAGCCAGTCAGTTTGAGAGAGATGACATAGATAGAAAGAGAAGCTCCAAGCTCCTGCACAAAGAGCCAGGACAGGTAAGAAGGTGCGAGCCTGGGAAGGACACACAGTGCACTGTGCTCACTGTAGGAACAGTCTAGAAGAGGCGTCATGACGTCTCCATGAGCAGGTCTAGGTTTGGCTGTTTGCTTCCCATCCTTTTCCTTGTTTCTACCCATCTCTGTGTTCTCCTTGACCTGATGCCTCTGAAGAGCACGGGTTCCCTAGGCAACGCTTCCTGTGATGTGGGGCTTCTGTGGAGGTCAGCGAATGTGTTGGTTCTCCACCAGCAGACTCACCAAGAGGGCATTTATAGCCCCCCATCCCCACCCCCAGGCTGCACCCAGGTTAGTGACGTCAGACTCCAGTGTGTGTGCGTGCGCATTCTCCAAAGTCCCGAGAGGATTTCCCTGTGTAACCAAGGTTAAGAAATGCTGGGCGCGTGGGACACGTGGGTGACAGGGAGAGAGGAAAAGATCCAGGACATTTTCCTGCCTTCCCAGATGTGTAGCATGGTGATACGACCTTTGGAGACTGCTTCTTAATCCTCCTCTCCTAGCCTGCAGTATCTTCCACACATGCTGTGCTAATTGGTAGTCAGAGAAATTGCCTCTCTATTGAGTTATTCCTCTGAACCCTAGGGGCCTTTACAACTCCAGAGAGTTCTGCCCTCCTGTGTTCGATCTGGTCATCTACTGTATGGGCCATTTCTCCCCTTCCTTCCACCTGGTCACGTAGGGCTGCTCACAGCAACCACGTCTTTGGGCTTCTCCATTTTCTTCCTCTACCTCTCTACCTAAACACTCGGATTCAGGCAGATTAGTGCCTGTTTCTGGGATTAGACACTGGCACGTCCAGCAGCTTCACAGCCCGGGGAGAATGAAAGTCCAATTTCCTTCTTTTTTTCCCACCCAGAAAAGGCCTCACTGTGTGGCTCTGGCTGGCCTAGAACCCTGTCTGTACACTAGGCTGTCCTCAGACTCACAGAGGCCTGCTGCCTCTGCCTCCCGAATGCTGGGATTCAAGACGTGTGCACCCAAGCTTAACTAACTCACTCCTTACTCAAAAAACAAGACAACGGTGGACCTTAAAGAACTTCTACTTCCCTTCTAAGTTAAAGAAGAAGTTCTTTAAAACAAAAACAAACAAACAAAGAAACCACTTGTGGGCTCGCATGATGGCTCAGCGGGTAAGTGTCCGCCACCAAACCTGACAACTGAGGTCAAGCACCAGAATTTACATTTAGGGAGAGAACCGGTTCTTGTAAATTGGCCTTCACCCTTAAATACACAGTTAGTGCATGTGTGTGCCAACCCCCTAAATTAAGAAATATGATACATTTATTAAAATGTCTGGTCACAGCAAAATATTTGAAAAGACCTAAGTGTGTTTGAAATTATGTCGTTTTACGCTAGAGAATCCAGTGAAATTGTACAATTTAGCTGAATAATTACCGGGGCCTTGAGAGTCACAGGTCAATTGGATGCAGATGAATTTGGTGCTTAATGGGCCGGGGAGGCTATTGAAGGTCAAACGGATGCTGGTACGAGCAATGGGAATCCTAGCGAGGTTCGAGGCAAGCAAGGTCTCCGCTTTCACGTGGGATGGCTACTGACTCGTGGGGCCTGAAGCAAACTCTGAAGCTGGGAGCCTGCTGGGAAGTTTCTGGAAGAATCCCTGTGAGAGGCAGTAACTGTTTGGACTACAGAAGCAGCCAACACAGAAATCGAGAGGCTCGCTTTGTGAAGGTGACTTTGATGGGTTGGGTCAGTAGGTAGGAGGTTACAGACCCGGCGTGTGCAGGTGGGCTGTGGTGCTCTGTAAAGGGAACTCCAGAAAGGGGTAGAGCTGAGGAAAAGGTGACACCTCATGATATGACTTTAGCGTTGGCTTTAATTTGAAGTTGGAATATTCTCCAGGGCGATGTCTAGCACAGAGTTGACTGCTGTAATCTTGAGCTTGCAGATCTGGAACAGTTTAAACCAGAAGCAGAGATAAGATCACTAAGGAAGTCTTCTGGGCTCACAGAAGCGGTGGGCTGTGGAAAACCAATGACCGTTCTTTCCAAGACAGCATTGCAAACTTGTGACGGCACTGAAGAGTTGGTCTGTAGCTTCTGGTGTCAGTATGTAGTGTTTGGGGACTGCGCTGTGGACTTTAGGTAGCTTGCTTTCACATCTGGCTTCAGAAGGAGTTGCCCTTCAACCACCCTCCAATACCACGCTGAGTGCCAGTGGCCTGGTTTATGAAACATTGTTTCGTAGCAGATGCTAACACCGGCTGAGTCAGGCGGCCCAGCTCATCCCGGAGCTGCCACGTGACCTTGACAGTATTTGGCAAGTTAGGAAAATTTTCTGCCTGCTGTGTCCCTGCTGATGGGCATGGAGCTCGTGCCCGACTATTAAGATGGTTTCTCACGGCAGTGACTGGTATAGTCAAGGGGTTCAGCTAACTTTTAATAATTTGTTTGCCCCTCTTCTGTTAACTTTCTCATTACTGCATGGCCCGTTGGCGCTAATCAAAATGCAGATACTACTATAAGATCAGCAGTGTGGAGTTGAAGGAATTGGCAAAGTCAAGGTGGATGGGGCTTCCCGAGCAGCTTACATCCTCCTCAAACATCTTGGTCAAATCAAAATTCTCTTTTCCTACCGATGTATGGTGGCTGTAGATTGTCAGACGGAGTGCAATTATATTGAACTGGCAGAGAGAGCAGTGACTGGCATAGCCTTGTGTGTGTGTCTTTGTATGTGTGATGTGTGTATGTCTGTGTGTTTGCATGTGTGGTGTGTGTGTATGTGTGTGTTTGTGTGCGTGTGTGTGCGTGTGAGTGTGCACGTGTGCGTGTGTGTTTGCCTATGTTTGTGTTTGCAGGTGTGTACACACGGGCATGTAGAAGACAGCTTCAGATTTCCTTCTTCAGATGCCTTCACCTTGTGGGGAAGACAGGGTCTCTCAGTGACCTAGACCTAGGCTAGACTAGCTGGCCATGGGTCCCAGAGAGCCGCCATCTCTCCCTTGCCAGCACTGGGGTACCAAGTATGTGCCATCACACCTTACGGGATTTGGGGGACCAAACTCAGCAAGCACATTACCAACTGAACCATCTTCCCAGCCCAGAATTTGTGATTTTTACACGTCAGAGAAGGCCTTAGAGATGGGTCTAGTCTAGATAAAGTTAATTACTCTCAAATGATAAAGTGCTTTTGCCTTTGGCGATTGGATGTGTTCTAGTTAGTGAAGGTATACTGCCTTAGCGAAGGTAGAGCAATTCCCTGCTTCCTCTGCCAGGGTTTTCTGTGTCGCTGACGGGTGTCACACAGAAGGCAAGGATATAATTCAGCCGGAGCCCCAGTCTCTCTGGGCTGTCGGTACCAGTGCCAAGGCTGTGACGTGCGAGAGTGCTCTGTTGCAGGGGGTGAGAGCTTTACTCCCAAGATCTCAGGAAGGTGGATTGTAGGCAAAATGGCTGTACCCTTTGCCCTCTGTGTAAAGGAGACTACGGCCCTAGAAGCCTCCGTTTCCCACAATCCGCTTCCACAGTTTCCGGTTCCACCGTGGAAAAAGCGTGGTGACGTTTCAGAGGAATAAAGTGTGAAGTCATAATCTAAGTCTTCAAACTGGCTCCTCAGTCAAAGTTTCTGTTAAATGTTCGCGTTGGTGTGCATTTTTAGTGGTTTCAGCTTTGGAGTATTTGGGTGTGACAAGCAGCCAGAAGCAGCAGTTTCTTAAGGACCATGGTAGTGTGCTATTTTAAATTCTTTTTCCAATGATTAAAATCTAAGCTTTTCTTGTAAAATCACACAGTGGGTTAAAACGACATTATTGTTTCCCCATTTTACACTGGATTTAGATAAAGTAACTCACATGCTATAGATGAAATAGATTTAGAAATCAAATCGTTCAGCCTCCTCGTTTAAAGACTTCTGCCTTGGAGCCTGCCTTGGTTTCTGTCCTTACCTAACTGTGTATCAGACTTCTTCTTTTGGGGCCACCAAACAGCTCACAAATCAAGACACAAAGACTTATTATCAGCTCTGAATGCTTGGCTGGCTTAGGCTTGTTTCTGACTAGCTCTTTAAACTTAACCTGTTTCTCTTTATCCACCCTTTGCCTTGGGCCTTTTGCTTTTCTTCCCTTCTGTGTATCTTACTTTCACCACTTCTCATGTCTGTCTGTCTGTCTGTCTGTCTGGCAGCTGCCTGACTTCTTGCCCCAGGTGTACCCCCCTTTTTTCTTCTCATTCTCTTCTTTCTCCTTCTCCTAGATGTCTCCTAGATGTCTCTCTGCCCTCCAGCCCCGCCTCTCCTTTCTCCTGCCGAGCTATTGGCTGTGCAGCTCTTTAGTAGGCCAATCAAGTGCCTTAGGCAGGCAGGTGAAACGCAGGGTCTTACGTCCATAAATAAATGCACACAAACAAATGTAACCCACCTTTGCATGGTTAAAGCGATGCTCCGCAACATAGCTGGGCAGCGCTGGGTGTGCTGAGCTGGAGTTTTATAAGGCCGAGTGGTAGTCATCACAGAGGAAGCAGAGGGAGTCTCAGGAGCATTTAGTGTGGAGTCAGGTGGAGAGCAGAGATGGGGAGGCAGAAGGGGCGGCTGTGTGCGTATTCACGGGATGCTTGTGTATGGATTGCATCTACTTACTACTGCAGGCGTGTGTGGAGCAGAGAAGAGTTTTCGGAGTCGGTTGTCTCTTTCCCCATTTTCTGGGGTCCCAGGAATTGAGCTCAGGTCCCTTAGCTTGTACAGCAAGTGTCCGCTGGCCCGTCTGCTACCCCTAGTCAGTTATCTGCAATTCATCACAGTACTAATGAAAATACTTGAGTTGCACAGTTTGCATACTGAAGAACAGTAGACTCAAATGCTGTTAGTCCTAGGCTCCCTAGGGGTTGTGCACGGCTACCAGGGCATGTGTGTAGCCGGTGGGGCCTAACTGCTTAAGGGAGTCAGTTCTTTTCTTCTATCATGTGAACTTTGAGAATCAAGCTAGGGAATGAATGGTGGTGGCGCACGCCTTTAATCCCAGCACTCAAGAGGGAGAGACAGGCGGATCTCTGTGAGTTCGAGGCCAGCCTGGTTTATAGAGCTAGTTCCAGGACAGGCTTTGAAGCTACAGAGAAACCCAGTCTTGAAAAAACACAACAACAACAACAACAACAACAACAAAAGCTTCAAACTCAGGTCCCTCAGTCTCAGTGGCATGAGCCCTTGCCCGCAGAGCCATCTGGTTGACCCAAGCACCTTTTCTAAGACATTTGTTTTTCGGAAACAGTAATACATTGTGCTGAACTTGAAGGGAACCAGAGTAGGAGGCTCTGCTGGCCTTTGTTAGCTAGTGCACCTCAGAACTGTGGGGACAGAACTTAGAGAGGGGTTCAAGGGCTTGCTGGGCAAGTATGAGGACTTGAATTCAGACCCCCAGAACCCGTACCAAGCTAGAGACGACAGCACACATCTGTAATCTTCTACCGATGAGAGGCAGAGAAAGAGCCCCTGGAAACCACCCAGCCTGGTGTAAGGATTGGGGGGTACCCAGCCTGGTGTATGCAGTGCGGGGGAGGTGCCCGGGAACCCAGCCTGGTGTAAGGATTGGGGGTGCCCAGCCTGGTGTAGGGACTGGGGGGTGCCCAGCATGGAGTATGCATCGGGGTTGGGGGCACCCAACCTGGCATATGCATACACCCCAATATTTATTCATACAAAAATGCATGTACAATTACACACAAGCACAAACACACACACACACACGATCCACTATCACCATGGAGCACAAGAGTGAGTCATGGTTCTTTAGTTCTCCCACGATTGGTACCATGACTAGCATGATCCTTGTTGCGTAACAGAGAAAGCAGCTCATCTCATTCCCTGTGGTGACTTATTTATGATCATACTCCTATCCCAGGGTCTCCACTTTAAAAAAAATCCATTTTCAGAGTGAGTCGGGGGAAAATGCTGTTTTCACTAGAATAATTTTTTTAGAGCCCCACGTAGAGAAGGAGTTTATGACTTTTGCCATTGACTCACCGGGTGGGGCACAGGGAGGTGGTTTTACGAGTTTTCCTTTAAGCTCCAGATTACAGAACTGCTATTTGAAAGTAGTCTTCTCCTTTAGAAGGGAGGTGATTGTTCATGGAGCTAGAGAGCTTGTATTGAACACAATATTGTCAGGGAAAATGCTACGCTGGTCCCCACGTGCTCAAAGGACAGACACGTGAGTATCTTTCAAAATGTCTTTGTAAATTCAGCTAACCCCCAACACACAAGAACACTCTCCAGAAGAGATACCATCCCCACACGGTCTTCAGAATTCTCCCAGCCTGTGATAAGGTTGGCTTCCCTGAGACCACGCTAAGATTTAGCCTTGTCTGACTTTCTCTGAGTTGTGATCACAGAAATGTGTGTGATCTGATCAGAGGGCCAGACTGAGGCAGAGCCCTGCTCCCTGCAGCTGAGGACCCTGTACATCTCTGGCCTCTCTGGCAGAGCATTCCGTCCAACAGAAGACAGGCCAGAAGCACCTTCCTGTTCTGAATCCTGCCGCTCCACTGGTGACTGTTCCCTCTAGTTCCGGAAACACTAGTCCATTGAAAGGTAGCTCTAATGGACAGAAACTATATCACTTACAAAATCTACCTAGGCAGCTCAGCAGGATCTGACTGTGAAAGAAGACTTGGTAATGACGATGCTGTTTCTAAAATCGAGACGGGGACGGGGATGCATTCCACTTGTAAAGAAGCCAGTGAGCCACAGAGCAGGAATTCCACAGTGACTAAAGATGGAAATTCTGCAGCAGCAGGGGCACTAACAGTGCTGGGGCTGCGTGGCCTGGACTAGGGATTGGAGGAGCGCAGGGCCCTTGATTCCTGAGGCGAGTGTGTTCCTGGCTCCTCAGCATCCATGGCTTGTCCCTAAGGTGGAGCATCAGTGGTAAACAATAGAGCATCACGGAAGACCGTGCTGATTCTAGTCTTAAAGGAACCAGGACTTAGAAGGTCAAGGGTATAGGAAGCCAGGAATTTGGGGGGATGGAGATATGGTGACTCCCAGGACCTTGCTGGCTTATGGGGGCCACTAAGGAAGATCATGGATACAGCTTTACTCCATTGGCAAGAGACCCTGTTTCTGAAGAAACCAAACAGAATCCCCCCCCACCCCAACTCTCTGTCTGTGTGTGTGTGTGTGAGAGAGAAAGAGAGAGAGAGAGAGAGAGAGAGAGAGAGAGAGAGAGAGAGAGAGACTTACAGGCACACAAAATTAACAGGATATTTTTACTTATAAAGTTTCAAAATATCAGTGCAAATGGGTAGGTCTGAGATGGAATTATTAGTAGGTTAGTAAAAGGAGATTAGAATGGAGCGAATCAGAGCTTTTCTAATTAGAACCCACGAAGTTAGTGACTTCGGAGCTTTAGTTTTGTTTTTACCCGAGTAGTTGGGTGAGGCTGGCTCAGAACAAGGCCGTCCCCAGCGGACCTTCTTTGTTAGTTGTGCAAACCGGAGAGCCTTGAACTGAAAGTGAGAACAGCTCCTGACTGTTCTGTGTCTCGCCAAGCTCAGCGCAAAGAAAGACACAAGAGCCGCATTCTGTAAGACTGTCTGCATCATAGGCCTCAAAAAGGAAAGGAAAGAAAAGACCAAGCAAATTGTTTACATTCTCTTTAGTGCTGTCTGTCTGTCTCTGTCTCTCTCTCTGTGTGTGTGTGTGTGTGTGCGTGCGCGCGCGCGCGCGCCCATGCGTGTAGAGGTCAGAGGACACCCTCTGCTGCTGGTCCCTGGTTGCTGTCCAGTTTTCTTGAGACACACTCCCCAAGTTGGCTAGGCTTACTGACACACAGACTCTGCCTGCCTCTGCCTCCTTGGCACTGGGATTACACGTGGGAAGGTGTGCTACCGCTCCTGGTGTTTTGTTTTGGACTCAGGAACTGGACTCGGGCCGTGCTTCCGAGGCGCGCATTTAACCAATCGAGCTATCGACCCAACTCCCTGCGTGTCATTTCCCAAGGCCTTGTGAATATCAGCGTTCCTTTCTGCAGTGACTTTCGCCCAGCACAGCTGTACCTATAGCTGTTATTATTTCTGTGGGGGTTGATTTCTATTTCTCAATTCCTATCCAGTTCTGCTTTCAAACAAATCAATACGCACACACATAGGAAAGGCTTCTTAAGAGTTCTTTGGAGTTGAGAATGCTATTGGCAAGCTGTAAGGAGTCTCAAAAGTGGAAGAATTTGTGCTTGGGAACTGAGAGGGAATAATCAGGTTCTGCGTCTTTTGAAAGAGCATCTTTGCAAAGAAATATATCTGTGTATCCATCCCAGCCAACGGGCTAACTTATTAGCAAGAGGGCACTCAGAACCGAGCTGTTCGTAGCTCAGAACAAAAGGCCTCTGTTTTGGGAATGAAAATGAGCCCCGGGGAGTTTCGGTTAGCTCCGCTTTCTCTTCCACCTTGGGCAGCTGGGTTGACTGAGGCACTGGGAGGAACCGACCTGTCTCGCTTCCGTGGTGCTGGGGCTGGAGCTTCACACCCTGTGCGCTGCACACCTTGTATGCTGCACAGCAGGGCGGCAGCAGGGTGTGCACTGACAAGAGGGAAGACTGTCCTCCCATGCTTGCTGTGTAGATGATCGTGGTGGAGACACATCTAGCGGTCTGTGGGAAGACTGTCCCCCATGCTTGCTGTCTAGACAGTCATGGCGGAGACCCATCCAGCAGTCTGTGGTAATCTTAAGTGACATTCCCAGTGACCGAAAAATTGCATTTTAAGGTAAAGGAACAATTACACATATGCAGAAGAAATGTGTGGTCATGCATATAGGTTTACTATCCTTGTCTTCCAGTGAAAACAGCGGCGACATTCGGCGCAGGATAGCCAGAAGGAATTGCGTGCTAGAGTTAAGTAGACTAAATATGTCAGCATAGAAGGCTCTCAAGACACAAAATTGCGTAAATGTCTGAATGATATATGCTTTAATACATTTATGAAGGTTTTAACATAAATATTAAAAGTGAAACATCTTCGTGGGTATACCAATATAGTTAGAAAAATAATGAGTTAAGAGAGACAGAATGCCTTCTAAATTCTTAGGAGATTTGGATTTGTTTTGACAAGACAAAGAAAAAGGAGCAGAGAAAACCCATGCTGCATGACAGTGTCCTCTTGAAGGAAAGAGGGAAACAGGTCCTAGGTTTCCATTTCTTGGTGCTCAGTGGTCTCTGTATCTTCTTTTTTGTTTGTATTTCCTATTTATTTTGAATTGCTTGTCTCCTCATAGTGGATTGATATAACCATCCAACTACTGAAGACCCAAATACATGTATGTGTCTAAGTCATTACAGCTGTGTTTTAACGAGACAAAGTCATTCATATGACATTCATATCAGGTAACCACTAAGAAGTTTTTATGTTTACTATGCTCATTGCTGTGTGTTTCCCCGAGATCGCATAAGCATACAGGATTAAAAATGTGCTTTATAGGATTATCAAAGCCCCTGGCTCTATTTTCTTTTTTATTTAACGACGAGATCTAGTCATTTGTTATATCTAATAATTTATTTATTTATTTTTGTTTTTTCTTTTTTGGGTTTTTTTTGGATTTTTCGAGACAGGGTTTCTCCGTAGCTTTTTGGTTCCTGTCCTGGAACTAGCTCTTGTAGACCAGGCTGGCCTCGAACTCACAGCGATCTGCCTGCCTCTGCCTCCCGAGTGCTGGGATTAAAGGCGTGCGCCACCACCGCCCGGCTATATCTAATAATTTATGTTCTACTGTGTCCCACAACTCTGATTTGAGCAGTCATTATAGGAGTTATTTATAAAAGGGGGCTGGGCCCGTAGTGCGGCTGTTTAGAATGTGTGAGGACCTGGATCGGTCGGTCTCTAGCCCAGGGGCAAGATAGAGGACGTGGGGTTAGTTTCATCATGAGGATATAAAAAATCCGAGTGACGTCCGTGTGCCATATATTATGGCTTCGCTGATCACTGGACAGTGTCCGAACAGCTGCTGGATTATCTTCATTGACTCGGTGTCGATCTGCTGCCTTCTTAGTAGACAAACTAAACACCTACGCCATTTAGCTAATGAAATTCCCATCTGTCTATGAAAATATTTAGTGGGTTGCAATTATTTAATTTAGAAGAGAAGAAATTTCCTAGAAGCTTATTTTTCAATATCTCTCTCCAAAGCCTTCCCAACTTAAAGAGGGGGAAAAAATCCACTTTTATTTCTGGGATCTTAAGAGCTATGCTTTGGTTTTGTTCTGCTGAAAGCATGCTCAGAAGCATCTACAGAATGTAACAGTGAGTAGATCTTTTCTTTCCTCTGGCGTTCTCAGTGGAAGGTGAGCATTTGATTAGACTCCCCTGGGTTTCATGGCTATGGACCGTGCTATCGTGTGTGTGTGTGTGTGTGTGTGTGTGTGTGTGTGTGGTTGCGTGTGGAGGTTGGGATGCTCCGTGAAAGCGTGTTGGTTCACAGCCCTGGGTTGCCACCATGACCAGGCATTCCCTTTCCTTTAGGAGACTGGAAAAGAGTAAAATAGATCAGCTTCAGCTTGGCTCCAGCTGGTCCTAGATGGTCGGGGAGTATGGCAGCCCTCCCGTTTGCTTTTCCTTTCCTTGGTTTTGTGAAGTTTCCAGTTTGCTGTGGGTGGAACAGGGGCAACAGCTGCCCCTAACTTTGTCGCATTTCTCAGAGCCGGTGAGATAACGCATAACATTTGCTAAGGCTCAGCTGGGAACACGAAATGGTATCATGACTGTTCTAAGTTCACCTCTTGAGCAAATATTGTTAATCAATACCCAGTCCCGGCAGGCACTTTCTTAGGTGTGGGTATATGAATGCTGTAATAAGACAGACAGACAGGCTTCGCGGGACTAATGTTCTGTTGCAGTGGGCCATAAAGAGCAAACATATTATTTTAATCTGTTGATGTGTGATATAAAGCAAAATAAACCAGGGTGAAGTGAAGGCAGGCGGGTGGTTTTAGTGTGGGTAGACGGTGCCGGGGGGGGGGGGGGGAGGCTTTCTCTGAAGAAAGGACAGTGGAACTTGGTTTTGCATGTGAAGATTTGGGGGCCAGAAGGAAATCCAGAAGTGTGGGTGGCTTGAGAGTGGTGAGGAACAGGAAGCCAGCAAAGTGGGCGGGAGGCCAGTAAGGTTTGAGTATCTTGGAGGGGAGCTGAGTTCGAGCAGGGAATGACATAAGCTGACTTTTCTTCCTTTTAAAAACTGTTTAGGCAGGGAAGTGTTTATGTGCACCTGTTGGTACCTATGTGCTTGGGCATGTACGTGTGTGTGCATTGGGAGGCCAGGGGTTGACGTTTGCTGTCAGCCCTGTGTGCTAGGGTGACAGATGCACAAGACCACCCTTGGCTTTTACAGGGGTGCTGGGGATTCAAACTCATGCTTATGCGGCGGGTACTTCACTTACCGAGCTATCTCTTTCCAGCCCCTTTTCTTGACTTTTAGAGAACAGTTGCTTGGTTGATAGTTTTAAGTATTTACATTGCCATAGTTCTAAGAAGGCCAATTTTACTACATTCTTTGGATTTCAGAGAAATTATGAATTGCCAGGTTTTTTTTGTTTGTTTGTTTGTTTTTTTTAGTGAACTACAAGTTGATACTTCGTGTGCTCTTAATTCAGTTGAAAGTTTTTGTTTTGCTTGCAGCAGCAGCAAGATTTCTGAATCATCCTATAATCCAGAGCATACGAGAAATATAAAAATATAGTGATGATCTCTCATTTTTTTGTTGTTGTTGTTTTGTTTTGTTTTTCGAGACAGGGTTTCTCTGTAGCTTTGGAGCCTGTCCTGGAACTAGCTCTGTAGACCAGGCTGGTCTCGAACTCACAGAGATCCGCCTGCCTCTGCCTCCCGAGTGCTGGGATTAAAGGCGTGCGCCACCACCGCCCGGCTTGATGATCTCTCATTGTGACAAAGTGTAACTATAGGGTAAGGCTATGAGACTAGGGGTGCCTACACCACGATCTGTGTGCTTTTTACATACAAAGTGCTTTGCGGAAACGTGCTAAGTGCTTAACCAGCCTGCTCTTACGTAATCCCAATAATCTCTTCAGTTGGGTGTTGCTGTGTCTATTATAAGATGAGAATTGTAATGGTTAATGCCCATGGTGACATAGCCCGTAACCAACAGATATACAATATGTGTGTGTCCAGCCTTTGATATTGTGATCTCACCTTCTCATCTATGACGAGGAGCTTCACATTAAAATAATAATAAAAAAAAAACTTGGGAAGAAACCCCTTAACCCTCTCAGTTAGCCTATGGTTTTATCACTTTGTGTTGGGGCATCCTAGGGACCCCGGGTGTGTGTGGCTGTTGGTTGTACGTGCCTGAAAACCTTCAGACTTCAAAGCCCCATTCTCAGCGCTCAGTTTCAAGTTCCTCTATGGAATCCATTCTTACCGCTGTTTTCTTTTCTTCTTGGACTGAGCGATGTCTGGAACAGCTTCAGGTCTCAGGCACCTTCCTGATGGAGAGTTGTGCTGCCCTGGGCTAGAATTGTGTCCTCTCCTGAACTTACCTTTTGACACCTGAGCTGCCAATGGGGATGAAGCCGCTGCCAGGTTCCTAGGTTTAGATGAAATCACGAGAACATAGGATTAGGGCTTATCAGATGCAGTTGTGAGGGAGCGTGTGCTCATTTTCACACTTGTCAGTGCTCCCCTCCCTCCTCCCTCCCTCCTCTCTCCCTCCCTCTCTCCCTCTCCACCTTCCTCCCCTTTCATCATCTTACATTCTGCCCACCCCCCCCTTCCCTTCCACTCCCTGACTCTTCCTCCTGGTCCCTTCTTTCTCTGTAATGGAAGGAGACTCTAAAGAAGTGGGCAGCCACTTGCCAGCTAGTAAGAATTGTCACCAGACACAGCCATGGGTCCCCAGGCCCGAGAAATAAATGTCATCTCTCTAAACCACCCAGCTACCTTCTTTTGGCAGCCTGAGAAACTTATCTAGGCCCCTAAATAGAGTCAGGAAGGAAAGCCTGGCCTGGGTGGGGCAAGCTGGGTTTTCAAACACACTCCCAGCTAGGGGACACAGTAAAGGAACTCATGGCTCAGTGTAGTGAGGTAGCCATGGCAAACTTTTATTCTTATGCCTGTAACATGCACATGGGTTCGACACACCTTCTGTGCAAGTCAAAAAATAAATCAAGCCAGATTTGTCCCAAATCTCCCTTTTTGGGGGGGGGGTGAGACCTCAGACTGGATCATCTGGTCATTTATCCATGTCAGCCATTATTATCAGTGTAATCATAATAGATGGAATTATTATTTCATCGTGATTACTGAAATTGTTGATAACTACTGTGATTATCTTCTAAGTTATTGCTATTGATTGTATTATTTTTGAGTTGTGTGAGATTTTGTTAGAAATCCATTCCAAATGTAGGTAGAAGGTTATAACATATTATCAAGATGAGATTTTTAAGGTGGAGGTGTGTGCACGCACGTGTGTGAGTGTGGCGTATGTGTGTCTGCTTGTGTGTGAGAGAGAGAGAAGAAGAAGAGAGAGGGGCTTCCCTTAGGTAATGTGAGAGTTACAAATTGTCTTTATTATGGGGATTCAAAAGGAAGTGGAGGTTCAAAGGGAAAACACAAACCCACAGAGCACAAGGTGGAAGCTGCCATGTGTGAACAATCAACAAGCTCGCTTTTGCTCTGACCTCCCAAGACAGCGAGAGAGACCGACCGCTCCTCTCTCTTACAAGAGATCAAGTCACAGCAGACAGAAGTCACGCCCCAAGGCAGGTACCCCCCAAACTACTGGCGGAATGGATTCCCACAACCTTCCCTAAAGGGCTGATGAGGTGGGGATTAGACCTAGGAGCAGGCTGAGTACTCTGCCTGGCTCTCTGTGACCTGTCCCTACCTCCCGTCTTCTCCCACCATGTTAGCTGCGGTGCACGGAGCCGCTCCCTGTTTTCTGTTCCTAACAACAGCTGCACAGTGAACTTTTGAGCATTGTCTCTCAAAGCCAGCTATCTGGAGGCAGCCTTCACTTGGCCCTGAGGTAGCAGAGAACCCTCCCTCACCTACCACACCCATTTTGACTCAGTTGGGTGCCTGTGGTGGTCTCTGCATCTTCCTCAATGGAGATGGCCTCTGGACGCGATTCCTCACGTAGCACCATTTGCTGTGGTGTAAGCTTGCATTTGTGATCCAGAATCTTGGACCACTGCCGGGTGGCATTTGCTTTTCTGCTTTCCTCCTACCTGGTCTTCTCAATGATCTGTGAAAGTTGAAAATGTCAACGGTTCTCCAAAGCCAACACAAACATCCACCCGGCTTCCTTAAGCTAAATACACAGCTGTGTCCTGTGCAAACACATTAACATGCCAGTCTAAGGTCCAGGGACCCACTTTGCAGTACAGAAATAGCACCTGGCTGTTAAATCCAGTTGTGACTTTGTGGCAGGACCCCTCTCAACCCTCTCTTGGCTCATCTGTCAAATGGGCTGCTGGAGTAAAGACTGATCTTCTCTTAGTTCACACTGGGTCTAACTTTACGCTTTGGTTTGGGGAGATCACAACAGACCTCCCCTCCATGGCTGCCTTTGTCTTTTATTTTCCACGGTGCTCAGATGTAAGCTTTCGCTGGTAAATGAGAGCCATGGTCAGTCTAGCCAACGATGGGGCTGTGGGTGTGTGGCTTAGGGTAGCCGGAACCTATTGAGTTTCTCCAGAGCTAGCTAACTTCAGTGGAACTTGGTACCCAAAGTCATATGCATGTCTCCATGTACGGGCTCAGGCTGAATGGTCAATGGATGTTCTTGCTGAAGGTTTGGCAGTTGACTTCTGCTGGCTTACATTCTTTCTTTTCTCCGTTCCACATGTATGTGTGGTGAGGGGAACACATGTGAAGCACACATATGGAGGTCAGGGGACAGTTTAATAGTCTCAGTTCTCTTCCCTCCACCATGAAGGTTCTGGGATCTAGCATCACTAGTCGGGCTTGGTGGCAGGCACCTGTACCAACTGGCTCATCCCTCAGGCCCTACACTTGCTCTTTTTTTTTTTTAATTAAAAATTTCCACCACCCCCCATTTCCCTCTCCCTCCCCCCACTCCTTTCCCCCTCCCTCTCCAGTCCAAAGAACAGTCAGGGTTCCCTGCCCTGTGGGAAGTCCAAGGTCCTCCCCACTCCATCCAGGTCTAGTAAGGTGAGCATCCAAACAGGCTAGGCTCCCACAAAGCCAGTTCATGCAGTAGGATCAAAACCCAGTGCCATTGTCCTTGGTTTCTCAGTCAGCCCTCACTGTCAGCCACTTTCAGAGAGTCTGGTTTGATCACATGCTCCATCAGTCCCAGTCCAGCTGGCCTTGGTAAGCTCCCATTAGATCAGCCCCACCCTCTCAGTGGGTGGGCGCACCCCTCGTGGTCCCGACTTCCTTGCTCATGTTCTCCCTCCTTCTGCTCCTCATTTGGACCTTGGGACCTCAGTCCAGTGCTCCAATGTGGGTCTCTGTCTCTATCTCCATCCATCGCCAGATGAAGATTCTATGGTGATATGCAAGATATTCATCAGTGTGGCTATAGGATAGGGCCAGTTCAGGTTCCCTATCCTCTGCTGCTCAAGGAACTAGCTGGGGACATCTCCTGGGACACCTGGGAACCCCTCTAGAGCCAAGTCTCTTGCCAACCCTAAAATGGCTCCCTTAATTAAGATATATACTTCCCTGCTCCCATATCCACCCTTCCTCCATCCCAACCGTCCCATTCCCCCAAGCTCTCCCCATCCTCCCCCGCTCACTTCTCTCTCCCCAACTCCTACATGCTCTTTACAGGCCTGTATGACCCATTGAAGGGCCTCTTCAGGTATGCCCGCGCCATGAATGCATCCACATGCCCGGCCATACCCCACACTAGCCAAGAGCGTTAATTAGAACTACTGATAGAAGCCTTTCATTTCGTATCAATTGGTGGAAAAATAAACACCAGTCCCCCAGATAAAGTAAATGAGCAAACACATCTGGATTGAGCCATACAAAGTGCTAACAGTCCTCCTCACAGACCCGGCCTCCGCCTCCCTGCAGAGTCCGGGACACCAGCACTGGGCCATTGTCTGCATTTAGTCTGCAGTGATGGACTCTTGAGTAAGTCAGGCATCCCCCCCCCCCCATGGAATTTTCCTGCATGGTCTGAGAGGAAATGTATATCCTCAGGACCCTCAAGGCCGGCTTCTCATCACAAAGGATATTTATTGGCTCCAGAGGGACAGAGGCAGGGAATAAGAGACAAAGACAGGATAGAGGGCAAGAGAGACAGAGAGAAAGGAATGAGAAAGGGGGGACAGAGGTATTTGTCCTGGAGGGACGAAAGGCTGCCTCTGGATAGAGAGGGGACAGATGTGGCACATAGGAAAACGGCAGTTTATAAAGTTTCAAACAGAAATCCTGTGTCAGGATGAGCTGTTTAATTTTAATTGAGCAGGTCAATTAGGGCGGCCTTTGACTACTGAATTCCCTTACTTTGATAGCTGGCCCTTGGTAGTCAGCCTCAGGAGAAGGAAGTGGATGAAAGAGGATTGAACCTCGGTGGCTAGCTTTCGGAATGTAAGCTAATGGTTTTTAGCAAGGCAGAGGGAACGGGGGAAGAGCAAGGCCTGCCAAAGCCATGTTGGCCACACTCAAGCTGGCCAGAGGCCCTTGATGTTTCAGTTGCCAATGTCCGGCATAGGAGGAGGCATTTCTTTTCTAGGCTATGAAAATTCCTACACGGAGGCGCTAACCTGTGGGACCTCAGGAACTGTATATGGAGTGAGCGATTTTATAGAGGGGGGGTGAGCTACCATGAGGCCATTCCAGTGGGCTCTAATCCATCGTGACTGATGTCCTTACAAGACGTGATCAGGGCACAGACAAGCACAGACAGAAGACATGCTTCACAGTGACACAGGACAAGACAGCCACCAACAAGTCAAGGTGGAAGGTGTTTGAAGAAACCAACACTACTGACCCTCTCTTCTTAAACGCCAAGCCCTAAGAATTCTAAGATAATAACTGTCTATTGCGTAATCTATTCAAGTGCTCTGAGATGTGAGCCGGGATTAGTCCTGGGGCAGACCCGCAGGTCTGGCTCCGTTTCACCAGGGTTGCCAGTCACTAATAGATCACTACCTCGTCTCGGCTTGGCTGTCTGTCGTGAGGGAGAGCTTGCTGGCTCACCAGGCAGCTAAGACTTTGTGTCACATGGCACTCTCAGGTGGAGGGGCAGAAAGCCTTACTCAGAGAGACTTACATGAGGTGGGGGAGGTATCGTATAACTGAAAAGCCCAGCCAGGGGCCTCAGGTGTGGCTTTAAGCAGCTCTCAAATGATGGTATCAGAACCCATCTTCCCGTTCTTTGGGCATGGGCTGACCTAAACAGACGCTGGAGGTCCCAGGCAGCTCCAGGGTGAGGACCAGCTGGAAACCAAGGAAGACCTCTTGACAATACTATACTGATTGCACGCTCATCTGCCTTACACCTCTCTTCCAAAGAAGGAGATCCACCTGCCTGAGTGTCCTCTTTGCTCTGCTTCTCCAACTTGCTCAGATAATTCTTCCAGGCCATTTTTTCTGGGGCTCTCCTTCCCCTTCATTTTCTGGCTCTTTTTTTTTTTTTTTCTGTTGTTGACTGTTCGTTTTGCAAGTGGTCTCTTCAAATGTGCCTTTAATAGCTCCCATTATGGTCGCGTCTGGCCAAAGCCCTCAAGCAGGAGGAGCGGCATTGAGATCACTTTGAATTTGTTCACGATTGTCCTTCAGCTTGAATTATAAGGAACTTGTTTTAATTTCTTTAAATGTCACCTGGCGTCAACTAAACATTTGGTGCCTTTTCCAAATTAAGCAATTGATGACACGCCATGTGTCATCTGTGGCCGCTACCACACCACCGCAATGAAGATGAATGGCAGTGGACCGTGGCTCAGACAGCTCAGAAAGCCTAAACTACCTACTTCATGGTCCCTAACGCTGCTCCTTCACTTAGATCAAGTGGAGGCCATGCTTGGAGCCGCTTTCAAACTTCCACATGAAATCAAAAGGCCTTGTGTAATGTGTTTTGTGCTTCTGCAGTGCGGTTTGCAGCTAATTTTTTGTAACAGAGAGAAGCTGGTAGATTGGTAGTAAGTTCAGTAAAAATAATTTTTTAGCAAGCACGTTTGAAATATATGCTTTTATTCACCAAGTCCCATAAGTATGAAGACCATACTGTCCATAGAACTCGATGACTCAAGCCTCTATATCAAGAGACCTTCCTTCCTTGAGAACCCTCTAAGTTCCTCCCGGTAGTGTGTCCCTTCCCCTCCTATCTTTTTACCTTTGCACTTTTTCTTTGTCTTTTCTCCATCCTTTTGGTTCAGATTTAGGATCACTTCCAGCCAGGGACTCAAGAGCAAAGTTAAAGAGAACCGTGTTTAGAAAGACATAAACACACAGCTGAGCAGGAGGAGAGCAGGAGGAGGGCAGCCGTTCCGGTTGTCGCATGGGCTTTCTTTCGCCTTTTGGCGTTCATCCACTTTGATCGAGAAAACGTGAAAAGTGGGGCTGGAGAGATGCTCAGGGGTTAAGATCACTTCCTCCGCTTCTAGGGGACTCGAGTTTGGTTCTGGCAATGATATTGGACAGCTTACAGCAGCCTGTAGCTCCAGGTCCAGGACCATCTTCTGGCTTCTGAGGGTCCTTGGATACGCCCCCTCACTCCTTACCTCTTCCCTCTCTCCACCCCCCACACAAAAATAAACAAAGGAAAGAAATTAAAAGCCTTGACATTAGGGAAATGATCGGAAATGAGAGGAGGAAGGAGAGGAAGTGCTCCTGGCCACCTGCATGTGCTGAGAAGCAGCCACCCTCAGGACCCAAGCTTGTCTCACCGCTCTGGTCTATGTTCATTTTGGTTTATACTTACATCTTTGGTGGCAGTGATATTAAGGTTGCTGTATACTTCTCTGTTTTGTGAGAGTATGACATCACATGTAGTCTCTAACATGATGAGCCCGAATCAGTTGAACTACTGGGAAGACATCGGATTTGTTGTTCATCATTCGCAGCTAGCCCCCGGTGATGTGAATCTCATGAACCTCTCCGGGGACCTGCGTCTGTAACCGAGGCTGAGGTCCCCATTCTTACACTTCCTCAACCTCCCCCACCCAACATTGTGAAGCGGCTGCGGTGCCAGGCTTATTTATGCGACAGTCACCCGGAGAGAAGCCAGCATTGCAACCGGCTGTGTGCCAGACTCTGAAACAGCATCCGTGCTCCCACCAATGAAGCGTCAGGAAGGCCAGCGCTGGCTTTTCCCTTAAGCATATGGGGACGGCAGCGGGCAGATGTGGTCGGGGTAGTCTCCTTCCTACACTGGTGGTTAAGTTTGCCCACGAGCCTTCCCGTGCCTAAGTTTGGACCATGCCCGTTTAATCATGAATGGATTGGGGAGTGGAAACATAAGTAATATTCAGGATCATGTTTCCCACCGGGGCCTCAACTTACGTTCCCACGTGTCGTGTTTTCTTCTCTTCCAGGGTTTTGTACATTGGCCTGGCCTGCAACACAGCCCGTTATATTTACATTTCCTACCTGGAAAACGCCTGGACCGTTCTCCCTATGGAAGTTCTGCAAGGTGAGCTGATGGCTGACATGAGAACTATCTTTGCGGCTCCAGCGGCACCGCCCCATCCTGACCTTCAGGCTCTATCCCGGAAGGGAGGCGCCACAGCTCCTGGGGCTGGTGCGGGTTCTTCAGCTGCTCTGGCTGCCCTCTTGTGTTGAGCCAAACAAAGCTGAGTTTTTTTTTTCCACACCCATGTGTTTAAACAAAGAAAAAGGAACTCTGGAATAAACTGTTTGCTGTGCTGTTAGGCAGAGTCCTCCAGAGGTGGTTTTAAAATAGAAAAGGATGTATCTTTCAAAGGCTAAGGTTCTTCTGAGTTCTTTTCTTTTTAGATTAACTATACATATGAGACAATATGACTCTAGTATTTTATCCCTTTATTATTATTATTATTAGTTATTTTTATTGCATCTGGTGACTTGTAGCAGAAGCTGGAGAGCCACATTGCTGTTTTCCATGAACCCTCTGAATCTTTACCCAGACACACCAGCCTGAGTTCTCCCTGTGGCCCCAAGACGCTGTTTCCTGCCGAGGCTTAAATCTGAAAGATTTCCGGGGAGGGTCTCAGCATGTGGACTAAGAATACTTAAAGATGGACCTGCGTTCAAAGCTCCTTGCTGTGTTAGTGTACACGATCCCTTTTAGATTCTAAAACCTCAGCGAGCTTATTTAGTGATTGGCCTCGTGAGTACGGTTGTCGGGACAAGGTTACTGGAGTAGAGTGGCTGGTGACGGCCTCCGCCCCTAAGCGCTGGACACAACGCTGTACCATCAGCTTGGTTAGATGGTACCGGTTCCTCACCCAGAGGATGTGAGTGCACTTAAGCCAGGATAATGTCCCATCCTGATTCGGAGTCATAGTTACTCATCTAAGTAGACTATATAAAACCCATGCCCATTTGCCATAGCCCCTCATCACAATGAAAAAGTACATCCTCAACCAAAGGGCACGTATCATTTATCGTCGCGTAATTACAGAATTCAAAAGTAGACACACTTTGAAGGTGCTTTTCTCAGATCTGATATGATGTGTGACTAATAGGAGAAAATGTGTTTTCAAATGTATATATACAAAATTGGGTGTGTAATAACAAGTTTTTGTTTGTCACCAAGTAAGCTATTGTCTGTAGTAGTTAGAACCCTGGAAGGGTTTGGCAGTGAAGGGTGTGTCTCAGCATGCGTCCCCTGAGAACCAGAAAGCACTAAACATGAGTAGCCGGGGAGTCTCAGTGACAAGGATATCCCACTCCGAGGGCCAGTTCACTCCTTGTCTTGTTTAATAATAGCATCATTGTCTGTTGCTATATAAGGGGATGAAGACTCCATAACAAGATCAGTGTTCCTACTAAACATATATGTTGCTATAAAAATATAAAGGGATGTATATCGCATATACACAAATGTACTATTTTTCTCTTTAATTGGAGATAGAAAAGGACAGTTTGCGTAAGAAACTCAAGAAAAAAAAGAGCATTGGTTTGTTCTGGCTCATACCTGTAATCCTAATACTTGAGAGGTTAAAGCAAGAGAATTGCTGTGAATTCGAAGCCAGCTCAGAATACAGTATGAGATCCTGTCTCTAAAAACCAAAACAGACAAACAACAAAGACATTGGTTCATGAGGTGGTTGAAGGGACAGCAGAAGAGTCCCATGGGGAGGAAAAAAACGTTCTTTGCTGCGCATTTAGAAATCCTTCTATTGTTCTAAATTCTAAATGATTTTCAGAGATGCAGGAGGTGAACTGAGAGCCGGAGACAGAGATTAAAAGTGAGGTCAGGTGTACGGTCTCACCGCAGTTCTGAAAGCCAGATGTGTGAGATGGACGGAGAAGTGTGCACTCAGCAGGGAGAAGCTCAATGGAAGGAGCAATTGGTTGCAGAAGCAGGGGATAGAGGCCTGAACATTTTCTTGAAAGCTTCTTTAAGCTCCGGTCTGAGCTGGAGTCTGAAGGGCCACCATGTAGCCCTATAGAAAGCAGCCACCTGCTACAGAGCAGCACTGTGAACCAGAGAGTAGATGACAAAAGCCACACAGCACCTTCAGGATCACAAACGCCGTGCTGTGCCCAGGGCTGGATGGAGTCGCCATCATAAACTGCCTGCATCTGGTATTCACTGCCAGGTGTGCCATATGGGAGCTAGGCATGCTCTGAATCCAACGGGAATTCTTCCTGGGGCCAGCTAGGGCTTACATTTCCGTGATTCACTTTCATGTCCTCGGTGCCCATGGAAGCTCAGCACGGATTGAACTGCCTCCTGGCCCAGCAGGGGATTCTGCAGCTTAGCTGCCCCACACCCTCTCTTTATAGGCTGGAGGGCATGGCTCCAGTCCAGGCAGAGTGAGTCCCGGCTGCACAGCATTTTTGCCTTTGAGATGTGCTGTCCCCAGAAGGCAGTGGCTTATCCCTATGAAATAATCCACATAATATCACTGAATGGGTTTGTTTGGGCATCTTTGATTCTGCTGCCTGTACTGGCTTATCCAAGTGATTTATAATCTCTGACCTTAAAGGAGACTGTGCTTAGGATGTAGTCAAGACAGGAAATAATTGTAAGGAAATACTGATTACAGGACAAAGCCCCAGGTTTGAGTCCCAGCACTGCAGGGAGAAGAAAGATACCCTTTACTGGGGCTGTGACTTGATAGGTATCAAAGTCTCAGGGAGTGGGGAGGCTGAGGCTGGGTGATAATTCTCATCACTGGCTATCTGGACATTTAACTGTCATCATTTGCTTTTTTCTTCTTAACCAGGGTCACATGAGAGCCGGGAGTGTCTTCTTTAAAAAAAAAATCATTTGTGTATGTATGTGAGTGTGTGAGAGAGTGTGTGTGTATGAGAGAGATGGAGTGTGTGTGTGTGTGTGTGAGAGAGAGAGAGAGAGAGAGAGAGAGAGAGAGAGGAGAGAGAGAGAGAGAGAGAATGAGATACACCCACACGGGGGGGGGGGGGTGAACTTATCTGGGTACTCTAGCAGCGCGTGTTGAGAAATTAGAGTATAACTCCCAGGAGTTGACTTTTCTCCTTTTGCTGTGGGCTGCAGGACTCAAACCCTGGTCCCCAGGCTTTTGTGGCAAGCACTTTTACCTACTGAGCCGAGAGCAGCTTCTTAAAAAAATATAAGTGAAGTCTGTCTCTTCAGTCCTTTGCCAGCTCTCCTCATCTCCTAAATACCATGAACTCTAGTGCAGCAGAAAGAGGGGGCAAAGGCGCTGTGCTGAGTCCCGTATTCCAGCTCTCCCCTGCTTCCCCTTATGGTCGTGGATAATGACCATGGACATCTATCTCCATTTCCCCTTATCAGAGCTGCCGATCACCCTCTCTGCTTCCTTCCCAGGCTAGTATGCTAACAGCCCTTGCTAGCACCGAGCAAGGGCTATTCAGGCTTCTCTTGGGGGTTAAGATATGGCCAGTGGAGCTGGCCAGAACTGTAAGAACTCGGTTCTGTCCCCATGTGGTAGTCGGTGTTCTCTTGCAGCCCATCCTTCTGGAAGGTCGGTTACCGTTTTCAGTAGGCAACTTGCAACACCATCTAAAGATTCTCCACTCATGGCGAGTCTGCAGTTCGTCTTAAAGGGTGGGTCTGAGTGTCAGCAGCTGTGAGGGATGGTAGGCAGGCTGCTGAGGTTTCATCTTTATCTGTCCCCTTTGCTCCTACACGAGAAGCATTTAGACACTCGGGGTTGTGATCCCGAACATCTGACAAACATCAAGATCACCTTTGTGAAGTTCCGCTCCTGTGTGGGCGTCAGTTATAGTGAATCACAGGAAAACTCAGCCGTGAATGTGGTCAACGTTATTCTTGGTATTCCATCCCAGGACCCACAGGGGTGGAGACAACTAACCCTTGCCGCTGCCCACTGACCGCCACGCTGTCACGAGCATGCGCCCTGTCCTCCACATAAAGTAAACAAATAACTGTATCTGTCTGTCTGTCTGTTTTCGTGGAAGCTCAGCAGTTAGGAGCACTGCTCTTCCACAGCATCCAGGTTTAATTTCCATAACCCAGGAGGGCACCCAGTCATCTGTAACCCCAATCCTAGGGGACGCAATTGCCTTCGTCTGGCTTCCGCAGGCAGCAGGCATGTACATGGTGCCCGATACACATCTAGGAAAAACACCCACACGCATGAACAAAGAAACATGTATTTAAGGAGGGTGAACCAGACAGGCTGCTATGTCTGAAGAGCTTCCTTCGAAGATTTATTTTTATTTATGTATGTGTCTACATGAGTCTGTGTGCACCGTGTGTATGTGGGTACCCACAAAGGCTAGCAGAGGGCACCCCCTGGAACAGGATTGACAGGTGGTTGTCAGCCACCCAAGGGGTGTTGGGAGCCAATCACAGGTCCTGTGGAAGATCAGCCAAAGTCCTTCACTGCTGAACCACCTCCCCAGCCCCGAGGATGGCCTTTTGACTGAGTTTCTGGTTCCGGTACAGAGAACCAGATTTGGCCAGCCATGCAGTAGAGCAGAGAGGAGGCGGGTGAGAAGTGGCTGTCTGTCACCAGTCACGGGGCTCGGGCTGACCTTTATGGCCTCGCTCTGTCTCATGCAGTGTGGCAGCCAAGTTGAGTCAGAGCTCTGTCTCCTCTCATTATGTTCCGGAAGAACACAGAGGAGCCCTGTAAAATGATTAACATCCAGGCCTTATCTAGACGTGGCTTCATCTGTTATCTATATTGGGAAATTTCTGCCTGGCTCAATCTCCGAAGCACACGTAGTTAAAGGCCTGCATGTAAAAATGCGTGGATAAAGGGGTTCACTGCGTGACTCGCTGCGTCGCGGTGCAGCTTCCATGACGAGACCTCCCCCCCTCTTCCTTTTTTCCTCTTAAGTTTTATTTTGTTTTATTGGAGGGCGGGGATGGGTGGAATCGGGAGACATGGTGTGAAAGACATGAAGAATAAATACAAAGAAGACAAGCAAAGCACAATCTTGGTAGACAAACCGAGTCGGTGCACTGGCATGTGAGGGTCAAGGCCACATTTCACAGTTCCTACAAGTTCTTTTAAGACGTCTCCCTCAACGCAGGAGCTGTCTTGTCCGTCTGTCTTCACCCGAGATGCTTCTGGTCTGAGGCCTCTCCTCCGGCAGTTGCACCCCACGTGTCCCTCTTTCTAAAATATTTCCAATATTTGCAACCACGTGGACTGTGACATACTTTAGGACTCAATTGCTTTCTCACTAGTTTCCAAATACTAGTTTTGCTTCCTTCGTGCAACCTCTTGAATAAAAAAAAAAAAAAAAAAAATCCATGCCTCTACCAAATTCTCTAGACGTGTATACCTAGAAAGATACCGATTTTACTGCCCTCTGTATCCTGTACTGGGGTTGGTATTTTCTAAATACCTGGATACATAGCTAACATAGTTCTCTCTTAAAAATGTGTAAGTGACAGAGAAATTCTGAGACCCAAGATGCTGTTGCTTCCCTTTCTTGACCAATGCCTTGCTGTCCCTGGCACATCTGATGAGAGACACCGGTGCGTTTCACTCATGAGCTTTCTGTAAGTTGAGGACACCATGAAGTGCTGTTTGCTTTGCAATCCAATTCCCTGCTAGTAAGCTCTGTGCCCTTTTACCTCCTCCTCCTCCTCCTTCCTCCTCCTCTTCCTCCTTCTTCCTCCTTCTCCTCCTCCTCTTCTTCATCCTTCCTCCTTCTCCTTCTTCCCCCTCCTCCTTCTTCCCCCTCCTCCTTCTTCCTCCTCCTTCTTCCTCCTCCTTCTTCCTCCTCCTCTTCCTCCCTCTTCCTCCTCCTCTTCCTCCTTTCTTCCTCCTCTTTCTTCTTCCTCCTTCCTCCTCCTTCTTCCTCCTCCTCCTCTTCCTCCTCCTTTGCCATCATCATCCTGTTGTTATTGTCGTTGTCTTCTTATTCTTTTTTGGAACATCTGTTGATGGTGGTAGCTCTAACTCTGGCAGGCTTGCTAGTCAGTCACCTTCTGTTTTCTTCTCCTCAAAGGCCTACGGCTTTTCCAGTATGCCTCACAGTTAGTTATGTCTGGCCAGTACAAAATGAAATACTACCTCTCCACCCAGTCCACAAGACTTCCCACATCCACTCACCCCTCTTTTCTTGAATGCTGAAAGCTGGGGCGATGGGGCACTGAAGGGGGTGGCCTGCATCTAAGTTCGTGAATGCTGGTGTGGGGTAGAGCTGCTGACCCTCCGGTCTCCTGCCCATCAGATTCTGAATGAGCAAGCATGGAGTCTGAGGCTTGTTTGTTATGCCAGCTGGTAACATAACCATTGCAGGTACCGTCTGTTGCCTGCCCAGCGGAGTCCTTAGGGAGAGAGAGCATTCTTCTACTGAGGTTCACCAGATTGAGCTCTCAGAAGCTCTTCTGTGCCCACAGTTGAAAGCCATGCTGGACTAAGTAGAACCCATGCTTTGGTTCCTCCTGGGAAAGATCGGCCATGCCGATCTTCTGAGGCGGGGCTAAGGAAGTGGTTGTGTCTTGTTCAGCGAGTGTGCACAAATGGCAGAGGCAGAGAAAACAGAACAGTGACGCTTCCCAGGTTTCTGTCACTTCTTACTCCTCCCGGCCATCACGACTTGATTTCCCCCAGTCAAGCAGCATTGTAGAAATGTCTGCTTAGGAAGGGGTCCTTGCCCCTTCTTGTACATTCTGTTTATTGCAGTAGGTCACTATTGTGGGCCAAGAGAGAACTACTTTGAATGAGATGTTTTACAATATTATGAGAATTCCCTGGATGTAAGGAAACTTTGGAACATGCGTGTTATGTCAGCTCCTTAGGGAGGGCCCAAGGCAATAATGCTCGTTTCTCAACAAGGTGCATTTGTGATCGTGTTTGATATCATCAGCAAAACCTCCCAAAGGAGATTAACTTCTGCCAGTCCTCGAGTAGTTATTGAGAGGCCATGTCATGGAGCCTTTACACACTTAGGTGCCTTGGAGTGAAGCCGTGCCGTGCAGCATTTACACACTCAGATGCCTTGCAGTGAAGCCGTGCCGTGCAACATTTACACACTTAGGTGCCTTGGAGTGAAGCCGTGCCATGCAGCATTTACACACTCAGATGCCTTGGAGTGAAGCCATGCCATGCAACATTTACACACTCTGATGCCTTGGAGTGAAGCCATGCCATGCCACATTTACACACTCAGATGCCTTGGAGTGAAGTCATGTCACGGAGCCTTTACACACTCAGATGCCTTGGAGTGAAGCCGTGCCGTGCAACATTTACACACTCAGATGCCTTGGAGTGAAGTCATGTCACGGAGCCTTTACACACTCAGATGCCTTAGATTCCGATCCCTTTCATTGCCCTGTTGTCCCTCTGACCTTGAACAAGGCTAATCTCTCTGTGTCTAGCTTTCTTTTGGGAAAATTTGGGAAAAAAAAAATAATCCCTGTGGTTTGGAGGAATAACTGGAAGTCTCCATAAAACAGCGTAATTCCCCGTAGAGAAAGCTGCCGTGATAGCGCTGCTAAGGAGATTCTCATGTCTAGGTCGGTGCAGTGGAAATAGCATGAGAATGTCCATCCCATGAGGCCTCAGAGCTAATCCCGACTGGACCAACCCAGTCAAACTAGGAGGATTGGGACACCAGACTCGGATGTGTGCCTGCCTGGTCTTTGGGGGTCATTCACTGTCATTCAGCATTTTTATCGAACATCTATCTTCTGTGGGTCTGGTGATAATTACCGTCAAAGGACATCAGAACATTTCCATGACAGATAGCCAAGGAAGGGTGAGCATCGTGTTCCAGCAGAGGCCATCTGGCTCCCTGGTCACTGCCACTACGTGGGAAGAAACATCTCTTTATGTTTGTTTCATCTAACGACACAGTTTTATAACCTCTAGGGATTTAAAACTCCGTGACCCTCGTGGAGAAAAGGCTCAGCGATTAGGAGCGCTTGTTAGTTAATACCTGCCAACAAATTCTACAAGTAATTTAAGCATCTGTCTGAAATTATATGCTGGAAAACGCCTTCATTTTCTTGTAAACCAGAATTTTAGAAAGCACACGTTTGAAGGAGGCAGGGATGGGACGTGGGGCGAGCGGAGAAGGAGGGAAGAGAAGAGGGAAAGGTGTGAGCTGGAGACTGAAAGAGAAGTGGGCTGGTTATTAGTCAAATATTTTCCTGTGTAACCAAGCCCTCTTACGTAGGATCATTCAAGACTCATATATGATCTAAAATCACAACCAAAAATGTAATCTAATGTTGCGGTCACATATATTGCCAGGCTTAGACATAGTCATCAATAAAGTTAACCTATGACCATTTGATATGGTTTTGGATCATTGGGAAACACTTCTTTTTTTTTTTTTTTTTTTGGTTTTTCGAGACAGGGTTTCTCTGTGGTTTTGGAGCCTGTCCTGGAACTAGCTCTTGTAGACCAGGCTGGCCTCGAACTCACAGAGATCCGCTTGCCTCTGCCTCCCGAGTGCTGGGATTAAAGGCGTGCGCCACCACTGCCCGGCCTGGGAAACACTTCTTAAAGATGTCAACTTTCATTCTACTATTGAATCTAATTAGTTTTCTTCATCAATATACTTCTGAATTTTATTCTAGGGATACTCATACAAATAATATCGGCATCTGAAAAAGAAGCCAACACCATCTTTAACAGCATAAAGGAAAATATTCCCACTGTATACCACTGTGTCAACATTCATACCTAAGACTCTGACTAGGTATTATTTAATTCTGCCGAGACTGACAGTATCTACAGTGTTGCAGTTGTTTAACCGGAGCAAGCAAATAGTTTTTTTAAACATCTGTGGGAATTAAGTGTGTATACTATCAATAACTATTCAGTCAATATTTCTAGTTAAAAATTAACCTAGATGAGTTCAAGGATGTAGCTCAGTGATAATGCTTGCCTTGTGCGTACGAAGACTGAATTTACCCTATTCACCAAAAACAAAGCAAAACAACAACCAACCAAACAAACAAACAAACAAACCCCAAATCTACTTCCTTGAAATGATGAACAAAGCATATATGAGAAACAGGAAAATGATTTTAATGTTTCTAAGTTAATGATGACTTGCAATCTAACATGCACAGTGAAAACAGAGTTATCCCTTTCTGGGCCTCCTTAAGCATGGCCAGCCCACGTGACCATTTATTGCACGCCACACACTGTGAATTAAGATTTGCCATTTTGGCGCTGGGCGTATTTGTATTCCTGTAAATACAGATTTGTTTCTGAGATATGGCTAACTTATTGGAAACAGTGCAGCCCTGCCGAGTATGACTACAGAAAACCCTCCTGTTCTCTTTCTTCTGAGCCTAGGAATAGTGTGTGTTCCAACAGAGCTGAGCAGAGGACTCAATATTTCTCCAAAGATCCGTAAATGGCCAATCAACACCAGAAGGTATTCCATAGTGTTGGCCAGAGAGGCAAGTAAGCACAGTGAGGTGCTGGTTAGGACTTGAAGAAAAATGTTTTAAAAAGTTCTGGTTAGAAGGCAGAGAGGCTGGTGAACTTGAGATTTCTGGAGGGCAGGGGAGAGGAGGATATGGAAACCACTGATCTTCTAAATGTTAAAATCAACAAGCACCCCCTGAACTGGAGAATCCACTTCCTGCTGTGTAAATACCAGTGTGCACGAATCTACTTGAAGACACTTAAACATCAATATTTAAACAATATTATTCATAATAACCAAGAGGTGGAAACAATTCAGAGGGAGACCATCGACAGAGGAACAATGTGTGGTCTATTGCAATGGACTAGTATTCGGCCTTTAAAAGGACAGATTCTTTTTATATTAGTTTTTGTTTTGGACAGTTTCCTGCATGTGTGGTGTATTCTGATTATGCTCTCTCTACCCTGTGCCCTCTCATTTCTATCCTGTCACCCCCCGCCCCAAACCTCATCTCTGCCAGTCCCTTTTCCCAGGCTCATGACTTTGGGTTTGGGTTGGTCACACACTGAATTTAGTCAGGGCCCATCTGTGTGCCATTGGGGTTGGGGGGGGGTCATCGGTGTGTGCCTAACTGCAGCAAGGGTTCCCCTCTGCCTGGCTCGTATCAGTAGCAAGCTCTCAGGTGTGGGCAGGGAGGCCCCTGAGCCTTCCTTGTGTATTCCCGACTGTGAGGGGCTCTTTCTTAGGCAGCACCGCTGTGCTCAGAGCAGCTGTGAGCTCACGCTCGCCACAACTGCACCAGCTCCAGAAGGCAGCATCCTGCTCTCCTGCGCCTTGCCGTTTGGCTCTGCATCCTCCCTCCCTCTCTCCCGCAGTGCCCCCTGAGGCTTAGCAGCGGTGGCATGCACGTTGTATTTAGGGCTTACTGTCTATCACTTATTCTTGGCGCGTTGACCTGCCATAGTCTGCCTTCACCGCCATTCACTGGAAAGAGGTTTCTCTGATTAAGGACAATAATAGCATTTCTCTTTGGGTATAAGCATAATATTGATTGAGGCAGCTTGACGCTGTGATAGTTTAGGTAAACAATCGTGTGCAGTTGCCCCTAGGATCTAGAATCTTCCCAACCATGGTTTTTTTTTTTTTTTTTTTTTTGACCATGTGTATAGCACTAGGTTCCCTGTGGATCAGGCCCCAGATCCAAACCAAGAGCAGTTGGTTACCCTCATAGTAGTCCCACGGCTGAGCAAGTGGGCCCATCTTCCCTGGAAGACTGAACCTGTAGATTATTAGGGTTCACAGCTGCGTACTGAAGTTTTCTCCCCAGCAGCCTGTGGAGTGCCTCCTGGGACCCGAAAAGGGAGAGGAGGTTTTCAGCTCCTCCTGGCATGATTTCTCTGGCCATGCAGCCGAGGTTGTGTGTGGTGCGTGGTGAGCCACCGAACACAAGCTACAACGTGGGCAGATCTCAGTGACATTATGCTAAGTGAGACGCACCAGTCACACAAATACTGTTCTGACTCTACTCAAGAGACCCAGAATCTTCACATCCGCGGGGATGGAAAGAATGGTGCTTGCTAGGGAATGGCCTGAGGGGTAGTGGGTGCGATGTTTAAAATAATTAGTGATGGTAACAGTGTACATACAACACCGTGTATGCTACTGAACACCTAATGCTACTGAACTGTGTGTTTGAAAACGGGTAAAATGATCATCAAACATGCATTGCATGCTTGTATGAAGAAGGACGCTTAAAAGAAATCCCACATTCGCTCAGAATTGAATACAATAGAGGGTTATTTATTTAGGGGTAGACTCACAAATCACAATCCTCTGCTGGAACAGAGAACAGCAACTGAATCCTGGGAAAAGAGAGTGGAGTGGACACGCGCTTTACATGGGCATAAATAGAATAAAAGGCCACGCCCAAGTGGGCAGGTGACTTAAAAAGGCTATTGGCGGTAGGAATTCCTACAGCACTTGTATGAAATTCTCAAAGCATAAAAATACTATATTGAGATGGCTTAAATGATACATTGGTTATGTATGTTTTGTTATAGACTATGTATGTGTGTTTAGATATGCATAGTGTATCCATATATTATAATAGGTCCCTTGTTTATGAAGTCATTCCCATTGCAAAAAAAAAGTGTGATGGCAGCGATGCTGAGCAGACGCTCATGCCCACTCCTCCTCTTCTGCAGGGGTCACACATGCGGCCATCTGGGCGGCGTGCATCTCGTACCTCAGCGCTGCCGTGCCCCCCGAGCTGAGGACGTCTGCGCAGGGCATCCTGCAAGGGCTTCACCTGGGGCTGGGGAGAGGATGCGGTGCCATGATTGGAGGCGTGTTAGTCAACTACTTTGGTAAGAATCATTTTTCTTTTGTTCCTTTCAGGAAAGTAGGTTTTTCTTTTTCTTTTTCTCAGCCAGGCCAGAGTTCAGCTTCAATCTCCCTATCCTCTCTTTTCATACCGCACGGTCGTCGTAATTGTAAAGCCCATGCTTAGGTTGGGAAGGTGGTTAAAGTCAGCTCATAACACACTCTTCTGGCAGACGGCTTTAGTGGAACGCTACAGCAACCTCAGAAGAGCCAAACAAACGAAGAAGCGCATGTGAGTTTTTAGTTGTCAGGTACCGGGCATCTGTTGCTCGTGACACATAAGAAATAGAACCCATCATCGTGACCCAAAAACCTTTAAGTGTTCAGTGGTCACTTAAGTCGTCCCTGGTGTACACAGACGACATCACCGCCAGTCTGCCGCATCCCTATCCGTCAGCAGACAAGAGCCGGAGTACTCTGGTCCTGGGGATGGAGTGCTTAGTCTTCAGTGTAAGGCTCCCAGGGCTGTGCGAATTTACAGCTCTATTTACATGAACGGCAGCATCAGTGATGTTTGTTAGCAGGTTGCTAAGTAGTCCTCACAAAGAATGCACCACAGAGTACCCTGCAGGGATGGGAGTTACTCAGAGAGAGGCCTTCCCTGAGCAGAACGAGCACCAGGGACTCCTGAGGCTACCCTGTGCTCTCCCATTGCAGGGAGCTAACGGGCCACTGACTCCTCCACTCAGTGAAGCTGGGCTTCTTCTGCCCTCAAATGTTAGGCTGGTTGTCGCGTTTCCTGGGATGACCAGGCCTGCTCTGCTTGTTTTCAAGGGGCTGCTGCAACCTTCCGGGGGATTGGCATGGCCTGCCTGGTGATCCTGCTGCTCTTTGCCCTGATCCAGTGGCTGGCAGTGCCGGATGAGGAAGAAGGTGAGCATGGCCTCTTTCCTTTTGTTCTTGGGCGCAAGGGTGGAGGGGTAAGGGTTTGAAACTGGGCTTCTCTAGGTAATACAGACCGGCCTCGAGTCTGCAATCCTGCCTCAGTCTCTTGGTGCTGGGACTACAGGTGTGTGTGAGCTAGCCTTGGCTCCATTTTTTCTTGGTGGTTCTGAGAACCCCAGCTGTACCGTGACCAACCAGGACCAGGAGATCTGTTCTCAGCGCCTTCCTCATGGGCTTCTGTGATGAGGAGACGGGCTGCTGAGCTGAGTTTTCTGTTTTTATTATTATTATTTATTTTATTGGTGTTTCAGTTTGTATGTATATCTGTGTGAGGGTGCTATATCCTGGAATTACAGACAGTTGTAAGCTGCCATATGGGTACTGGGAATCGAACCCAGGTACTCTAGAAGAGCATAGAAGAGCAGTCACTGCTCTTAACTGCTGAGTCATCTCTCCAGCCCCCCAAAATAAATTCTGTGCTTCTTTTTAAAGACTTCTTCTTTCTTCTTCTTCTTCTCCTCCTCCTCCTCCTTCTTTTTTGTTTTTCGAGACAGGGTTTCTCTGTAGCTTTGGAGCCTGTCGTGGAACTAGCTCTTGTAGACCAGGTTGGCCTCGAACTCACAGAGATCCGCCAGCCTCTGCCTCCTGAGTGCTGGGATTAAAGGCGTGCGCCACCACCGCCCGGCTTCTGGGTTTTGTTTTATGTAACAGCACAAGGTGCCGTGGAAGTGGGAGTTTTAACCCTTCCCCGAATTCTTATGAGCGTTAAAATTTAAGGCAAATACATACAAGGCTGTATGGTAATTTACTGCTAGGGTTAGGGCTGCTCTTACTAATCTCGATGTCTTTACCTTCATTAAAAATATGTCTGTTGCTACTTCTCCTGAAAGGCATGTCCTTTCTTAAAATCGTCACACAGAAAGGAAGGAGGGGCTGGTAAAGGAACCTGCTGCCAAGCCTGGAAACCCGAGCTCAAGCCCGGGGACCCACAGAGTGGAAGCAGAGAACCTGGCTCCTTCAAGTGGGCCTCTCTGGCCTTCACATGTGTTCCACGGCACTCCTGTGCCTACAAATACCACACACATAAAAAATAAATACATTTTTTAAAAATATCAATTCTTTTGACATCTTAGTTGTGAGCCTAGCCTTTAACATCTGAACCATCTCTCCAGGCCTGATTTTTAAAAATTAAATTAAATTGAAGGGAGGAAGGTGACATCAGAGCCTTTGACAATAAGGTCACAACAGAATATACATGTTCTTGATCGCGCCGTAGCCCAGCACAGAGCTGGGCGTCTTGGGGCCTCCATTCTTCCCATAGCCCTGGCCTCGGGGCTGTTCTCCTTCTGGAAAGAGAAAACAAGGCTCGTTACAGAACCTCAGAGAAGCGTTTGAGTCTCACTGAGCTTCTCAGGAGCAAGGCTGGTGGGGGTTGTTCTCAGCCTCGGGCCACGAGCAGAGCACCACACAGCAAACACCAGGATCATTTTCTTTGTTATAAATGCTAGAAAAGGCTGAAAATAATTTTAACATTTACTGTTCTCTCTAGACAAGACAATGTTGGCAGAAAGGATTCCTGTTCCCTCTAGTCCCGTTCCCATAGCAACCATCGACCTGGTACAGCAACAGACAGAAGATGTCATGCCACGCATCGAGCCCAGACTTCCACCCAAGAAAACCAAGCACCAGGAAGAACAGGAGGACGTAAACAAACCAGCCTGGGGGGTCAGCTCCTCTCCCTGGGTGACCTTTGTGTATGCACTCTACCAGGTTAAGGAGATGATCCAACTGACAAGAGACAGCCGGGCGTCGGAGATCCAGCCTTTACAGGTAGCCTCTGCTGGCCTCCTCAGAATGCACAGAAAGCCTGGTGGCAAACAGATATGCAGGGAGAGTGTTGTAGTCCTCTGGGTGACTGTCACAGAAGCTCACCAGGTCCCCCAGAAAGAGAACTTGCTTTATGGAACTCAGAGAGGCTTCCCAAAGGAGGTGGCGATTCTTAAAAAAAAAAAAAATGAAAATCTATTCCAGCTTTGCATACTTAGGTCCAACAGTAGGAAACACAAGTTGTAACCAGAATATACAGCTCTTATGTTTGGAAGAGCTTATATATCTATAATTTCAGACTTCCAGGGGTATTATTACACATACCAGCTGCTAAATTAACCCCCTAAATCTGTCTGCTATGGCTCTGTCTGCTACCTAAGTGAAGTGTGGTTTTGAGAGGCCTCACTAGAGGTAAAAGCAGAGTCTTTTTGTTCCTAAAGAGCAGTCTCTCCCGAGAAAAGTCAGATGGTTCTGATAAAATCAACAATTATATGAACAAAGCTACTTCCTGACTCTGGAGAGAGAACATGGTTCTGTGGACAGTTTGGTCAGGGCGGTAGCTCTACCTACCCCTCCCCCATGACATATTAATCTTTCTCTTTTCTTGATAAGCAACGTCAGCTCTATGTTTACAGTAGCTTAAAGGACCCAGAGGAGGAGGGCAAACGGGATGGCTCCGTGGGTGAATGCACTTGTCCCCATGCCTGATGGTCCCTGGAACCCACGTAGAGGGAGGAGCAAACCAGCCCCCATAAGTCGTCCCCGGATGTCCGTATCCACTCCACGGCACACCTGCACACACTTTAAAACAAACAAACAGGTCAATGTGATCTTTAAAAAGTAACCCATAAAGAAAAAAAAATAAGAGGGAAGATAGTAATTTCTTTTTTAAAAAAAATCTTACAGAGGCAGAGGCAGGCGGATCTCTGTGAGTTCGAGACCAGCCTGGTCTACAAGAGCTAGTTCCAGGACAGGCTCCAAAACCACAGAGAAACCCTGTCTCGAAAAAACCAAAAAAAAAAAAAAAAAAAAAAAACTTACAAACTACAGTTGACTAGAGAGATGGCTTGGCCACTGCCCTTGCAAATGACCCACCAGCCCTTGGTTCCCAGCCTCCGTGACAGCCTCCTTCACAGCTCCAAGGAATCTAATGACCTCCATGGACGCCTGGAGTCATGTGCAGGAACCCATGTACCAACTTAAAAAACATACACACACACACATCGTCGTCATACGAAAAAAGGCAAATTCATCAACCACCCTAATTAATCTTGGCTTTATAAAATGACTGTAAAGTCATTGCCCAGTTTTACCGAAACTGACACTTTGCTGAGAGCCAGAAACATGCCATTGTGTGCAAAATCCTCCTAACTTATTTGTGGAGCCCAGTCTGGGCGTGAGAGATGGAGGGACGCCCGGAGGTTCCATACCTCAGAGCAGGAAGGTGAGACAGGGAACGGGGGCCCTGCTTCTGGGGGGCGATGCTTCAGTACTGGTGAATTCACCTTCGTTTTCCCAGACGCCCGGCGCCTTTGCAGCACAAAAGCTTGCGTTTCCCTCCCATGAAATTCAATTAATGTTCATTAAAATAAGAGGTAAAATGGATAAGAATTATCAGCTATGGCATAGCGTTGTCATGAAGAAATTATATTTCCTTCATAAATGAAATGAAAGAAAACATTTTAATTCAACCGTAGGAAATGGAGGTGGCACGTGCCGATGTCTAAAAGCCATGTCCCCCCGACTTGGACCCTCGCTGGTGGCACCGTACTTGCGTGTGTGGCTCAGTTCCCTCCCCGTTGGCCTCACGGAGCATCTTCACACGCCTGCTCTGTCTTCCTTAGCGTTCAGTGTTTATTTGCACATTCCTCCTGTACCTCAGGGTTCCACATCACGGTATTCTTTGCCCGCTGTCTTGAGGCTGAGGGCCCTCCGATGCTCACCTCTAGACGGTGTCGTCCCCCCCCCCCGCCCCCCCCCCGCGCATGCGCGCCGGCCCTGGAGGACTGCAGTCTTCCCAATGACTGGCATTTGGGCATCCTGTGGCCCTGGCCCCATGACTTGCCCCAGAGCTGGGTACTCAGTAAATGTTTATGAGTGTAAGTTGTTTGCCTGGCGGTGATGAGAGCACCGAGAATGACGTCCCTTTAGCCACAGGCATGTCTGCTTACAGTGTTTGTGTTTTTCATGCGGCTCTGGCAGTTGTACCTAGGAAAGGAAACGAAAGGTAAGATGTCTATCCTGACCCTTCATTCCTGCCTTGGTTCCGGAAGTGGGGCTTTACGAGAGATGGCTGTACATTTATTGTTTCTTACTTGAAAATGTGTATAATGGGTTGGATGTGTTCGTTCTCATCCACTATGGCACCTCTGCTTTTTCCTTCCAGGGGACCAGTGACAATCGGGAAATTTCCGCAACTGGTGGAGCCCAGCACGTCCCCCGTGAGACTCGCTCTGACCCACCCAGAAACCAGCCATTCCCTGACACAGCAGCATCTCAACCGCAGCCCAGCCCCGTTCACCCCAGCGCTGCCCCCCACGTAGAAAAGAGTGGGGAGCAGCAGGCTCAGCCCACTGCAGGAGAACACTGAAGGTCCCCTGATCATCTTCCACCCTGCATGGCACCAAACACCTCAGTCAGGACCCAGAGGGCGAGACCCTCACCCTGGACATGCCTCCCCGAGGGGAGCACCACGCCGCACATGCTTCTAAGTAGCTAAACTCATTACCGTGGAACCACGCACACACAAGCTACGGTCCTGTAGAGACTCAGAGCAGTGGTGGGTTAGGTCTGAGCTAACGCCTCTACCAGGGTCTGAAGGTGGGAAGCAGAACTCACACCAAGTCAGGAGAACGAACAAGTCTCCAGGTGACCCGTGACATCAACTCTCTCTTCTGATTATTTATTCTAAATATTGGGGTCTCGGTGCAAAGAGAGATGAAGAGTGTATCTATAAACTTATTTGTCTTGAAGAAAAGCGTTTTAAAAATTAGAAGACCTATTTAAAAGGGAACCAGATGGAAGTCAGTAGAACATACACTTTTTTGTTGTTGTTGTTTAGAAAAGTTCATAGTTTCGCTGAACTTTGCACATCTCTAGTAAATATATTTTTATATGCATATGGTATGTAGGAAAGGGAGGTCTTGGAGCAGCAGAGCTGTTATGACTGCATAGAGTCGAGCCTTAAAAGGCCTTTGTCTCAATGGGCTGGGTGAATGAGCAAAACTGAGCGAATATGGCAAAGAATCCGTCCAAGTCATTGTCCCAAGACTTGATGGACGAGGGTTTTCCAGTGCAGACCATACTGCGACAGCCTGTCGCTGTCTCACAGTGACTTGGCTTCCTCACTGGGTTCCTAAGGATCCCTTAAGTTAAAACTTACTATCTACAAAGAGAAGGATAAGATTTAAGTGCCTGGGGGAAGGACATTGTGTTCAAAAATCATGGATTAGGTCTGTTTTGTGAAGTACTAAACAGGAAGCCAGGAAGAGGAATTGTGGGAACCAGAAAGACTTATCTCATGACTTCAGAAACAAATCTAAAGTTTGTTCTTCTCCCCTAAACCATAGTCATACACTGGAGCCTTTAGGTGTGGGTTACAGCAATACCCTTCACCACCAGACATCGGGCTTGCAAGGAAAGGAGAGGCTGTCTGGGAGGCCAGTGGAAGGGGGTTGTGACTGTGGCTGAGCGAAGGGCATTGAGGATGAACATGAAAGGTCAGCAACGGAAGGTCGCCTTAATCTCTGACCCTGAGCAGTGACAGCTTCTCCATGACGGCTCTGCCTGTCCCCACATCTAGGAGGAGCCGTTCTGCACCTAGATGTCACAGCTTACACTGATGGGAAGCGCTAAGCGGGTGGTTATTTTTGCACTTGAACGGTACTGTACCTGTCAATCACCATGACTCGTTTTAAGTGACCTTTAAAATCGGACGGATTTATTGTGCTCGAGTAAATTGCAGAAGCCAAGTGGGGGCCAGGCTGAGCCCCACCGATGAATGTAGAGCATGTGGATTTGTAACCCACGGTAGGGAGCCAGAACCTTGTATCTTGTGTTTACAGTTCTGATCCATTTCTCTGAAAAGCCCTGCCGTTTTTGGAGATGCCCAGTGGACGTGTTGAAATAAAAAGTAAATACCATTTTTAAATATTTCCTAAATGAAAACCATGTGACCAAACGAGTGAACATCCTCTGCTCTGTGATGAATGACCCCAAACTCAACATGCCTTTGATACACAATGTTTACTGCGAGCGTTGATCCAGCAATGCAGGAATTTCCAGCCTTCACGAGTTTGTGGACTTTGTCACTTTTTTCTTCCTGTCCTAAAAGTGCCATACACCACTTAAAGACATTAAAGTGAATTCAAAGTAAACCTGATTTGAGAGTTCTATAACCCTTCTGGGGAGCCCTGGAAACAGGAGTGTCAAAAGCTCAGGCTGGCAATCACGGCTCTAAAGACTTGTCCTGTTCCCCTAGCCTGCAGGAACAGTTAGCCGGGTTCTGTGTGGACCCTGACTGGCTTGCTGTTATTTATCAAGCCATAAGCAGAGTAATAGTATGCTCCAAAAGACCGCACACCTGCAAAGTCAGAGCCATGGACAGTGTGACCTTACTATCCTAGTAACCCTGCTGTGGTGGCCAGGACCGGTCATTTGCAGCTGTTCCTGGGACCACGTCTGAAGCAATCACCACCCAGAGTATCTGGTAAGCAGAGCACCTACAGAAACAGAAGTTCACCCCGGTTAGTGTTCACTGTGCTGAGCTAATCATTCATGGTACACAGTGCTACCCTCATTCAAAATAGGCGATTCTGAGGCTAGCAGAGCCTGTTGTGGGACCACAGCCAGAGCCAGGACTTGGGCTCCATTCTTGCTGACAGCAGCCTGCCTACCGCTTTCCCATCCTCCTGGGGTGGGGGCCACCTTCCCATCCTCGTGGGAGGGGACAACCTTTCCATCCTCCTGGGGGGGCACCTTTCCATCCTTGTGGGAGGGGAGGCCACGTGTTTCTTGCATCAATACAAGCCATACACAGCCCAGCCCCGAGTCGTGTGTGCCTGAAACCCATGTGTGCTTGTTTCTATTCTGGACTTCTAGACATTCCCTAACACAAACTCAGCATCCCAAGCGACGGCCTTGCCTAACAGAACTCCCAGAAGACTGTAGGATCTCTACTTTTGTGGTACCAGGACGAGTATTAGGCGCTAACTGCGACTCTTACCCTTGGCATGTGGCTAGTGTCTCTGAAGAACTGGATTCTAATTTTAAACCTCTTCCTGTTGTACAAACTGCCGTACTAGACGGCATACAGCCAACGGGAAGACATCACCTGGGAAGTTTCATGGCCTCCACTTCTCCCACTTCTGCAAGGCCACTTGGACCCGAGTTACTCTGTGAGAGACAATTACAGGGAAGGAAAACCATGACTACCCATCCAGAAATCCTTCGGCCTTTGGTGCACCGAGTGAGAAAAGACACAGGCTCCACCTGAAACTCTTAAACCACTCACGCTCTGTTTCTCCAAAGCTTTAAAAAAAAAAAACCCCACGTAAGACTTCTGAGCGATTAGGCAGCTGGGGACGCGACGCTTCTAGGAAGACAGGATAAGGGACTGAAAGAAACCCTTCTCAAATCAAAAATGACATAGTTTGTGCAGGAGTAGCTGTGGTTTATACAGGAAGTCACTCGATGCTGTCTGGGGAAGTGTGAGCCAGCCCCGGTGAGCTGAGCGGGATTCCCATCCGCTCTGGGCGGCGAACCCACTTGTCCCACTGTGGCTTGACAGAAGTCCCAGTTCTAAGGTGGCTCAGAGACCTCAGTGCTAGGGTCCTGGGCCCAGAAGTCTGTCTGGGTTGACCGTAGAACCAGGGCTTGCGTGAAAGACTTGGCAGTACAGACACGAGGTAAATGTGCCTTTTGAGACAGAATCTGCTACCGTGTCAGGCTCAGAGTCTGTCTCTTGTGCCGGCTGTGAAATGCTGGACTTCAGACTGGTTAATGAGATGGGGCCGGAATGGTGACATAATAAACACTGAATCAGAGGCCAATGGCACAAGCCACCAAGCATGTTACCAGAAATGTTTTAATTGTTTAGCCTCTCACAGAACAATTTGTCAGACCCATGATTCCTTCCAAAACTACGCGCGGAAACAGCATCCCCAAAGACTGCCACTGTGTTCACTGTGGCTGCAGGGGCTCGCCTCCTTTGGAGCTGCTTCCTCACAGTGCGGTCTCCTGTGGCTCAGGAGGGCGGTGTGGGCAGGTGCAGAAGTGGGTGCAGGGGCTCGGCGCCCTTGGAGCTGCTTCCTCACAGTGCAGTCTCCGGTGGCTCAGGAGGGCGGTGCGGGCGGGCGCAGCAGTGGGTGCTGCCGTGTCACTCACACACAAACACAGTCGATATTAGACAGACCGCTTAGTGAGGGGTGAACACAGCCATGCACAGCACTGACACACCCGACACGTTACAATATAGCACCAATAAATGAACGTACAGAAAAGGAAAACCAGAGTAAGCTGTGGCCAAATCATGCTAGACCGCTTGTCTATACCGGCAAGACAGTCAGGTGCCAAGAGGAACGGAGGCACGTCGTTTGACAGTTTTGTATAAATAAAGCTTTATGCCTGAGTGTTTTGCCTGCGTGCACGTATGTGCGATACATGCATGCCTGGTGCCTGCGGAGTCAGAGGGTATCAGATCACCCGGAACTGCCACGCCATGTGGGTGACGGAGACGGAACCCAGGTCCTCTGCAAGGCAGGATGTCCGCTGAGCCACCTCTCCCCACACCGCATTCTTTGGTTTTTTAAAGTCTGTAAAGGTGCAGGCTACCCTGAGTAATGTTTCTAAGGAAAGAAACAAGACTCCTAATGTTAAATGTCCCTGTAGAAAGCAGATCCAGGAACACTGACGACTGCTTCAAGATCAGTTGAGAGTCAATCTAGAAAGTTCCATTAAGTTTGCAGCTCTCAAGAAATGACAGTGACCACTTCTTATGTCCCCCTCACCGCGCCTTTTATACAGGATGACGTCTCATGTTTTTATCATTGCAGTATAAAACAAAGACAATAAAAACGAGCCTGCATTTGATCCTCAGAGAATCAGGCCAGCGCCTCCACAGAATGCTTGCCATTGTCAACCCTTAGACCCTTTGCTGGGGCAGAAGCAGTTAGTGGCTTATTGCATGTTGGAGTTTATCATGGATCAAGAAACAAACATTTTCTCTCTTTAAAAAAAGAGTATCAAAATCTGTTTTGTGAGAAACCATTGCAAACATATAAAAGCAGCTTAAAAAATAAATCTCAATGTCACACATGGCTACCTGCTTTCACATTTAATATATAAAAGTACAAAAAGTAATTATAATCTGTCTGCATATAAAATCTTGTGAAAACATTAAATATAATCCTGAGAAATGTTTTTTCTCCGTTAGTTATTAAATAGCTAATTGGTCATTATTTTAAAAGGAAAGCAACACAGACAAAAATGGAGGCACCAACACGGTGGGACCAAGGCTGTTCAGGACACAGCCCCGACCCTCCGGCTAAAGATGGTCGTCCACCCGAGTCTCAGGGTGCACCAGGGCTGGCGCGCGGCCAAGGCTGCTGAGGGCATACCTCTCAAACCCGAACCTCCAAGCATGTTCTGACAATTATTCATCTCATGGAAAATGGTTTCTGGTCAGTCAGTCTGCGGCCCTGGTGCACGATGTCTGCAGTTCAGACCCACGATGCCTTCACTGCACTGAAGATGGAGAAACCTGCTAGGTGGGACAGGGTCCACCATGCTGGCGCAGGAAGACATTATCAGCCCTAACTAGTACCACACGGAGTGCATTTTTTTTTTTTTTTTTTGATTTTTGAGACAGGGTTTCTCCGTAGCTTTTTGGTTCCTGTCCTGGAACTAGCTCTTGTAGACCAGGCTGGCCTCGAACTCACAGAGATCCGCCTGCCTCTGCCTCCTGAGTGCTGGGATTAAAGGCGTGCACCGCCACTGCCCGGCCAGAGTGCACTTTAGAAAACATTGCTATCAAGAAATGGAAAGAGAAAGAGGTAGCCTTTTGAGCCAGCTTCACGGCATCAAGAGAGAAGCTAGAGCCCAGCGCTGGGATGGTATCTGACCTTGCTTACTGTCCTAAAGGAAAAGTCCCGCTGTTCTAATGAAAGTCGTCTTCATTTGGGGCAAGTGGCCATGATTCTTAGAGTCCTGATGCCACCCACGGCGCAGTAAGCGGGCTGCCGGAGGCGAGTTCTCACTCGCATGGCTTGTTTTCCTCAGCGGTGCACGCTTTTCCCACTGCCCACTATACGAGGATCTTTGCTTTTCACCCGATCCCTCGTCCACACTGAAGTCAGCTTGCAGGTTGACTGTCAGCCCGAAGGCTGAAGAGCTGCTCTTCCAAGAAGGCGCCCCCAAGGCCGTACTGCCTCTCGTGTGTGCTGACTTCCTCGGGGGACAAGTGGCTCGCTCCGAGAATGAAGTCTGCAAACCTGTGAAATTTTAAACAGGGAAGGTGGTCGGTCACAGAGGTTTACCTGAAAGACAACGTGCGCCTCGCTGCTTGTCCCCTTCAGTGGAACCTGACTGTGTCGGCTGAGGAAGGCATTTCTACTCGGGACAGAGACAGCCGTGCAGGGGAAGGGGGGATGTGTGTAGGTTTCTGAGGCCCCACCACAGCCGGATGGATCCAGTCACTCACGCATCTCTTCCCTGCCCTTTGTGAGTGTGGTGTGATGTTCGGACCTCAGTGTCAATGCCTCACCCCATCCACCTGAGGGCCGTATTTCCTCGGGCCTTAGAAGCTCTCCCACAACTCTGACGTAAAGCATGACCAAGAGAGATGGTTGCTACTAAGCAGAAATGTGTGATTTTCACACCGCTCAGGGCATGAGCCGCGGCCGAGCAGGACTCACTTTTTAGGAGCCTGGAGCCTGGAGACAGCCAGCCAGGAAGGGAAGTCAGGCCGGCAGCAGGCACGGCGCAGTTCCTCCAGGGCGCTGGCTGTTTCGGCCTCAGTTTGCTCCCTGTACTCGTCCTCGGTGAGATACTTCACGACTGGCGGTTCTCTTATGAACCATGGCCTCATTTTCCTAAAACACATGACATCTGGTTGTCATAGTCCTGTCCAATCCAATCCTTATAATGTAAAAATACACATCTTAGGCATCAACAATTTTACCTCTGAACTCTTTGTATGGCACCCTATGTGTTCCACCGCCCTATGACTGAGGAGCGGGAACAGGCAGGGGGCCTACTGTCTTCTCTGACCATCATAGCAATTTTCTAAGGCTTCTGAGAATCAATTTCTGATTGAGATGTTGAGTATAACTTTTTTTTTAGTGACTCCTAATCATACAACTAGACAAGAAGTCTGGCTTCCGTGCTCTTTGCCTGCTCATTTTCTCTGGCACAAACAGAAACAAGCTTTTAGTATGTCCTTTTATGGAGATCAATGGGGACGTACATCCACAGGAAGCTGGGCCTGTGGGCTATCGCTCCATCTAGTGGTGGAGTCGCCAACGCACAGAGCGGAAAAGAATTTATTATCAGTTCGTCTTACATGTGCACTAAGAAGCCAGAGACTAGATTTTCTTCCCAGTCATAAAAGTAACAAATATCACAATAATACAGCCATCTGTACTTAGGAATTCAAGATGCCAGTAAGGACATATTCGTGATACAGTTTCAAATAACATTTAAGGCCCATTGTTGGTGGGCCTTAAAAATGTCTGTGGTGGCTTCAGATCTACCTCTCACACAGACTTCCAAGGGTTAAAAACATACATTTTTTTCCTTGAGGGCTGAGACCATCAAGGTCTCTTCCGTTTGAAGGGTCGGCTAATGGCTGATAAGCTGGACTGAGGAACCAGGGACACTGCTTCTTTCTCCTCTTCTGAGTACCTGGCCGGGCTTCCTACAGGAAAACCCAGACTCTGGCCCAGAAAACCAGCTTGAGGGTGCACTCATGGCCTGAACTGGCCAATCCCTTCCCAGTCCTATCACGGTCTCCTGAGCTACTGTGTAGATGAAATGGGACATTTGTACAAATTGCTCGGCAGCTAATCAAAAGAATAGCTAGTACATATTATTAAAATATATGTAATATGTAAGCAGCTTTTTACAAACCAGCGAGTCTGATGCAGACGTCAAGACATTCTTTCTCTGGTCTATTTAATTTTTAAGTTCCTGCTTTAGTCCCTGGGTTTTCATAGAACTATTCTTCTTGTTTGTTTGTTTTTTTTAGATTTATTTATTTATTATGTATACAGCATTCTGTCTGTGTGTATTCTTGCTGGCCAGAAGAGGGCACCAGATCTTATTACAGATGGCTGTGAACCACCATGTGGTTGCTGGGAATTGAACTCAGGACCTCTGGATGAGCAGTCAGTGCTCTTAACCTCTGAGCCATCTCTCCAGCCCCCATAGAACTATTCTTTTTTTTTTTTTTTTTTTGGTTTTTCGAGACAGGGTTTCTCTGTGGTTTTGGAGCCTGTCCTGGAACTAGCTCTTGTAGACCAGGCTGGTCTCGAACTCACAGAGATCCGCCTGCCTCTGCCTCCCGAGTACTGAGATTAAAGGCGTGCACCACCATCGCCCGGCCATAGAACTATTCTTTAGCAAAATTTAAAGTAGCCACTGTAACAGTATGCATGGATTGTTACAGAAAGATCCAGGGATGAATAATGGAGCCACCCAGCTAATGACGATAGCACACTTGCTACTGGTAAGACAGCTGGGTGCCTAAGGGAAGGAGAAAGGAGCTCTACCCAGGATGCCTTGGGCCACAGCTTGGCAAAGATGGTGGCCGGGAGGCTCCACAGTGGCCAGCCTCCTCCTGGTAGAGGGACCTCTGATGATCCCAGAGCAGAGCAAGGATAGAAGCCCCTGGTCTCTCGACCTCCCACTGGTACTGCGACCTCTCAGCCTGCCATCCCCCTATCTGGGCACCCTGGACTGTCACTGATGCTTGCGCTCCAGTGGACACTGCCACACACGCGGCCACCAGGTCCATCCACTACCTGTTACCACGGAGTCTCCTTCCTCACAACCGTGTACTAGACATCCGTCAACCCGATTACCAGCCTTCGCCTCACTCTCCTACGTGTCTGCGTGGACCACAGCCGTGTCTAAGACTGTCTTCTCCTGCAGGACCTGCCCTGATCTCCAACCCTCCATGCCAGACAGCAGATGGTCTGTCCCACCAGCCAACAACTGCTCGCTGTTGCACGTATAATTCTCATCTCTCAGGTGTTTTCTATTTTTCATCAGATTAACTGCCAACATCTGTGCTGTATGGGTTACAGTTGAATTCCCGTCTGCACCTGCAGACTGACAGCAGCATCACATCTGCACACGGCAACCATCAGCTCCTCCTGCCTTTAACTACTGCCTTTGAGGCGGGGCTGCAGAGTTTCCCACAGTGCTCTTGGCTACCCACTGCCTCGCCCCTGCCTGGACCTGAGCACTTGGATTTACACATTCTGTGCAGGCAGGCATTGGGGAGAACTAACAGAAATGCATAAAGGTTGTCCCCTTACCAGCCCTCATATGAAGAACCAGACTAGAGCCCTCAGTGCAGCCTATGGCTGCATCTGGCCAGAGCAGACCTCACTCACTGCGCCGACAGCACGGTCCCTTGATGATGGCGCTAGGTAGGGCTTTCTCATCAGGAAAACCCTTCACGTCTGTCCAGGCTTCACTCTGGGTCATTAAGAGTCAAACAAATGAAGTCGTTCACAGATTAACACCATGTCAGTCCCTGAGCAAACTTTGTTTTCATACCTATGAGGTACTTGAGTGCGGGGACTGGAGAGGATGCAGGGGTAAGAATGCCAACTGCTCTTCCAGAGGACTGTGGTATGGTTGCCAGCTCTCACATCAGGTGGCTCACCACTGCCTGCTACTCCAGCGCCACAGGATCTGGCGCCCTCTTCTGGCCATTTGAGGTACTCACAAACATGGCAGGTGTGAGTGCACGTGCGCGCGCGCGCGCACACACACACACACACACACATCTTTTAAGGCAGAAGATATATAAATGCATGCCCATATCTGCACACGCACACCTCACTTTCACAAGCAGGGCGGTCTCGACCTGTGTGCCGGGCACAGATGTACAGACTAAGGAAATATATAATAGCATTGTGTCAGCGGAAGTTACCGTATCTTTCTTTCTGTATTTTCACAAAGCCTAAGCCTTAAACTTAAAACCTAAAACAAAGCCAGCCTTTAACAAAATGAACTGAGTAACTCCTTCCGATCATTTATGATACATTTTCTCCTAACTCTGATCGCACAGCACAATTAATATCACTACAGCAATCTTGGTTCTAATGAAAAGAAATGTGTGATAAAGGTAGAAATTTTAGGCAGGGCCCATGCCATTTTGCTGATTTTAGTGAGGCTCTAACTACTGAGTACTTGGTGTCAGAACCCAATGGAGATAGCAGCAAGTGCTTAGAGCTCTTTTTCCTCCTGTGGTTTCAGAGCGAAACCTCCAGACTAAACATAATTGCCCGTACGATGTAACCCAAAGTATCTCTCAAAACAATAAATAAAACACAGAACTCGAAATGTCAGAGTTGGGTAGCAATAGAGAAGATACCCACCACCTCAGATAGCTGAGCGCTCTCAGCGGATAGCGCAGACTCCGGGAGAACAGGAGGAGGACCATGATGGCGTAGGCAAACTGAGGCACGGCTGCCCCCACGTAGAGCAGGACCAGGGAGAGGAGCCGCAGTGTCCACATCAGAAGGCCTCTGCTCCACTCACTGGTGAGAGGCCCGTGCCAGTAGCAGGCGCCAAAGCTACAAAGCCCAACCACCAGGAAGTAGCCTGGAGACACAGAAGAAGGGCGAGCATTGAAACGTGAACTTGAGAACTGATGTGGAGATCTGGCAGAGCCTTGACTGAAAAACAACATCTATCAGAGAACCTTAATTTGAAAAAATAAGAAGAAATAAATCTCCTTTCCCTAATGAAGGCCGAACAAAGCACCTGCAGCCATCAGTCCTTGTACGTGAGCTCACAGGCTGACTCTAATGATGTATTATGATTATCGGTCTGGCTGCATCTGTGTGCATGTGGTACCCACAAGGCCAGAAGATGCCGGTGCCCAGGAAGTGGACTAAGGCAGTTGTAAGCTAACCAATCCTGTGCTGGGAACAAACCCAAGGCCTCTGGGAGAGCAGCAAGCCCTTGAGACCACTGAGTGGGCATTCCAGCCCGACAGGCCGACTTGCAATAACTTAAGATACATACTGATAAATAAGATAACATATAGTCATATCTTTTTAAGCCCAGTGTCCTAAGTGGACAAATGGTTTGTGGTTGCTATGGCCGAAAGTGGATTTCACACACTGCTATAACCCTTATTTCTCATTTTTCTCCAGACTAAAGGAGAACATCATTTTACAGAGGGGCGATCTGGCAGCCACCCTTGGCTAGCCACACTCAGTCCATCGTTGCCAGCGGGGTGACACCTTAGGAGTGCCATCAGAAGGGATGGGCACCCCACGTCCAAAGAACCCTACCACAAGCGCTATGAGAGAGAGAGAGAGAGAGAGAGAGAGAGAGAGAGAGAGAGAACTGGGAGGTGACGAGAAGGCCCCTCGTGCAGTGTTTACACCAGAGCCTGGATGTGGCTGAGCTCGGCCATGGTCCTGGAGCATTTTCACTCATCCCATGAATTGTATAAAAAGCTAAGGTCATAGAGGAAAAGAGTTCAAAATGGGATGTAAATGAACTAAAACACCAACTATGGCAATACAATAAAGTGAAACTGAAACGGATGGAGGCGTGTGGAACGTCCTCCGCTGGCACTTCCCGAGCCAGCCGACGACAGCTAGCCTTCTGTGCCGTCACCTACCTAATGCGTACAGTCTGTTCAGCCTCTTCAGGTCTTCCGTCAGCTGGCACCCGACATAAACTGAAGCAAACCAACAAGCAATCATTAGCGCCCCAAACGTGCTATACTGTGTGTGGAAGAAAACAGCGACACGGTATATACATATATAGATATACTGGTTCATTCACCCTCACAAAAATAGAAGCAAACAAATTCTCTGTTCTAGAAACGTCTAGGTCAAGTCAAAGCGAGGGCTTCTCTAATCTTTCTGAGTCTCGCTGTTCAGGGCACGGTTCCTCTCACGTAAGAGCTTACGGGCATGCAGACTTGGGCCCCACTGCTGGAGCAGAATCTACATTTTAACAAGCCCCCTAGCTGGCTAGCATGTGCGTTAAAGTCGGAAAGCACGACTGAAAAGTACAAAATGCTGGCTTTCAGAGCTTTAATCAAAGTCGCCACAGAATTGCGATCATGAACTAATATTAATTTATTCTTTGGGACGCTGTTTTATAAAAGGTAGAGGAGAAACAACAAGAAAAACAGATGGAACACCACTATTACGTAATGCCCCAGAGATCCAGGGTCATTCTCCCAAGATACAGTTCATAAAAGGGTACAAAAATATCACCAAACGATATAAGCCTATATATCACTAATAAACACAAACTGTCTTTTCAGAAACAGACAGACTTTACGGTCCGCTTACACAGCAGAGGAGCACACCTGCATTAGGATGTGTCATAATAGGAGCTAACTTTTATTCACTTTTCAATATCTGTAAAAGCTCGGATCCCACTTTCTACTCATTCGCGTATAAGATACCTACCTACCTTTGGAATGTGTCTCTTAGCCATCAGAAGGACAAACACTAGGGTCATGAGCACACCTAACACAGTACCCGAAGAGTAATAGAAAACAGGGCTTCTGTCAAGACAGAGGAAAAAGTCACATCAACACCAAGCGCATTTTCAGTTAAAAAAAATTAAAAACCTGAAAAAAAAGTCATAACACTCAATGTGGCAATAGTAGTCGGGAAGGCATATTTAGAAAGAAAAACTCTGATCATGGTCCACACATTTTAAATTGAAATCAGTTCTTGAAAGTTTCAGTCAATAGACTGCCGTTAAATGTCTGAGTTACCGTCTGTATTCAGAATGTGATCCAAAAATGTATGCACCTGTCACACAGCAAGACGTGCCTGAGAGCTTCATACAAATCCCCAGATACCCATGGATAAATCTTACAGAGGAGGAACCCGAGATACCAAGAAGCTAAAGGGCTTTCCCAGGTGTGGGGGCCGCTGGAGGGCTCAGGACAGCAGCCCCTCTCATCGGCATCTAGGCTTTTCATCCTCCCGCTGCAGATCCGTCACCTGGTCAGAAAAGCTGGCCGACAACACCGCACACACCTGACCACACCCTCAGGCCGAGCTCAGAAGTGAACAAGGCTGAGAACGACGGAGATTACGGGTACGAATCAGGCCGGGCAGGTTGAGGAGTAAACACTGGCGAGAGAGTGGCTTTTATAGGAAAGTTACAAGAAACAAATAGCAGGGCAGCATGCATCCAGGAAGCAAGAATCTGTCCTGTCCAATATCCAGGTAAAGGCAGCAGGCCCCTAGCAGCAAGAACCTGAGCACGAACCTTGGCATTCACGAGAACGAATAAAGTGATGCTGCACGTGTGTTCTGTAATCAACAACACAGGAAGAGTCGCACCAAATTCACAGACGTAAACTAATGTACGCAAGGGCGCTCTGCACCATGCACATACCTCCAAAGATTCTACGCTGCCTTCGGCCCTGTCAATTGTAAATTCCTGAGGAGCCACAGACATGCAGTGCTGTACAAACGCTCAGCACAGAGTCAGAAACAACGTATACGCCTTTGAATTAGAGCACTATGGGTATAAAAATGGACACTTACCGGCTCAAGGTCTTTGCAGAAAAGAAGAGGAAAATGCCTGCCACAAATAGAAGGAGGAGTCTGAGATCCACAGCTGGAAAATAAAAAGGTGCAAACACCACAGATATTTTGCGTCAGTCTACAGAGTCGCGGAAAGAACAGGAAAGTCATCTTACTGAGTGTCCAGTCAACTCTAATGACAACAAACTTACTGTTTCGGTCCACGCTCACTATGTAGGTGGACACCCTCTCGATGGGCTTCACGGAGAAGCATACGGTTTCTCCGTATGGACTGAAGACCATGATCAGTCCCTTAAGCTCCTCTGGTGCCCAAAAGTTATAAATCACACATTTAATAAATGATAGAATGGTTTTCGGATGCTGGCAGTTGCGACTTCCTGTGATGTACACAAATCTGAGCAGGTCACGACTGGCGACAGTCACCTACAAAACAGGAACTTGTCAGTCCAGGCGGAATCAAAGCCTTCCCCTTCGCTCAACCCAGGACTGGCTGAGGGAAGAAAGCTCCAGTGCGCAGGACAGAGATCTGGTCCTGGGCGGCCACACACCTGTGTTAGTTTACAGATGCCTTGGGGAGCACACGGCAAGGAGCGCACGGGGCGGTCATCCCAGCACCTGGGACTCGGAGGCAACGGGTCACAAGTTTGAGTTCACGCTGAAGTTAGCAACATGGAGGTGCTAGGAACCTTGGGGTGCAAGTCTGAGTGACTGAAGTGGTTGGAGATGGGAGAACGGCAGACATCAGCTTTTGAGAGGGTTTTTATTATAGTGAGAAGCAGAGAAATGAGAAGAGCCAGGGCAAAAGACGGGGGGCTTTGTAGGAGCCATGCAGCGGGGAGGGGAGTGCCACTGGGTGGAGGGGGGTGGGAACCACACAGCTCCTCCATGGCAGGCATTCCGTCCCTGCTCGCAGGAGCAGAGCGTCTGCGCAAGAGCCGACAGGTGGGTGTTGAGAAAAGAGCAAGCACACAGCCGTTCCTGATTCTTTCCATTTCTTTTCTTTTCCTACACAACCTCCGTCTTTATTTTTACATTTTTTTAATTGAAAATATTTTTTCCTCATCCTATATATTCCGATCATGGTTTCTCCTCAACCAGCTTCTCCCAGATCTTCCCAACCCATCCAAATCCACACCCATTTTTTTTTCTGATTAGAAAATAAACAGCCATCTAAAATAAATAAATAAATAATGAAAAAAACTCAAACAGAAAAAGTACCCTAAGAAAGAGACCATGGAACACATACGGAGACACATCATCATACAAATTCTATAAAAACACAGAATCGGAAAACAGGATATATAAGCAAAAGACCTGTAATAATAATAATAATAATAATAATAATAATACACCCTATAAAATTATCGTTGAGGGGCTGGAGAGATGGCTCAGAGGTTAAGAGCGCTGGCTGCTCTTCCAGAGGCCCTGAGTTCAATTCCCAGCAACCACATGGTGGCTCACAGCCATCTGTAATGAGATCTGGTGCCCTCTTCTGGCCTGTAAGCATACACATAGACAGAACATTGTATTCATAATAAATAAATAAATCTTTAAAAAAAAATTATCAGCCGGGCGGTGGTGGCGCACGCCTTTAATTCCAGCACTTGGGAGGCAGAGGCAGGCGGATCTCTGGGAGTTCGAGGCCAGCCTGTACTACAAAGGGAGTTCCAGGACAGGCTCCAAAGCTACAGAGAAACCCTGTCTCGAAAAACCAAAAAAAAAAAAAAAAAAAAAAATCCCAAAGTGGTGCATTTTAATCTTACATTCTTAAACATGATGTAAAAGTAGCCTAACCTGTACCGTCGACCACATGTATGTCCACTGTATTTGCTCTTGATTGTAGCAGTAACAGTCTGACGTAGATGTTTCAATGAAGTCTGCTTCCTTCAGAGATTTACATCTTGGAGCTGAAAGATAAAAAATAAACTTCGGGTTTCCTAAGTAATTGTTTTTTTTTTCTTTCTTTTTTTTTTTTTTTTTTTAAGCGTTCAAAGGGAGGTTGTCATAGTTTGTAGTATTCTATGAGCAAAAATTCTTCTACATGGTCATTAGAGACCTTCATTCTTCTCAGTCTAGCAAGTGTCTGTCTGAAGGAAACACACCCTGAGTCAGCACTGTCAGATGTAACCATCTGACATGTGCGGAGAACAGCAATACCACAGCCAGAGTCAGCACTCTTAGGTCACACGTGACCACCATACATGCGCAGAGAATAGTGTGTCTTTGGTCCAAGAGTGGCTGCCAAGAGTTAAGGGAAGCCTCTTAGGAGAGAAATACGATCAGAAGACTGGAGAAAAAGTTGTAAGCGATAAGACAGTATCAGGACCCAGAGACAACCAACATGAGCGTCATCAGATGAGTGAGGTCATGGGGGCTCAGCTCAGGGGTGAGGAAGCAAGGAGAGAGTGAGCAGATGCAGGAGTCATCGGGACACCTCAGCTGGAGGTGAGCAATGGCCACGTCTGCATAAGGAATCCGTACTTCACCCTGAACTCAGAGGACAGAGGACTTCAGGGAAGTATCAAATGTGGCAGGAAACGGATGACGACTCCAAAAAGGACTCCCCTCAACCGTCTAGTCAGTTCTGGGCAGGACAGTCACCAATTACCAAGCAGAGACACCCACAACGAGAGGAGGCATCTATCATCTCGAGGCCCAGCTGCGAGGAGAGGACCCAATTTCTTAGGGCGTGAACCGAGGAGGAGGAAGGACAGCAAGAGCTCTTGGGGAGAGAAATCGATACACTTTGGAGAATCGATGGATAAAGAAGAGGAAGACATGAAGGTATCAATACACTTTGGAGAGTCTGTGGATAAGGGAGAGGAAGACGTGAAGGTTTCTGGATGGTGAGCTTCTAACCCGTGCTTATGGAGAGGTAGGGCTCTGAGAAGAAGGGGAGATCAGTTCTGGACAGACTGACATACAGTCAATTTTCACTGGGTCTAAAGAAGATGGAGAGAGAGTTCTAGAGCCAAGAAGATCTTTGGCTGGAGCCGAATAGAGACGTGTAAGGCTTAGTGTGTTCACAAATAACACTGATACAGCATTCAGCAATGTAATCTGTTTTTTTGTTTTGTTTTGTTTTTTGAGACAGGGTTTCTCTGCAGTTTTGGAGCCTGTCCTGGAACTAGCTCTTGTAGACCAGGCTGGTCTCGAACTCACAGAGATCCGCCTGCCTCTGCCTCCCGAGTGCTGGGATTAAAGGCGTGCGCCACTACCGCCCGGCTCAGCAATGTAATCTGAGGGGGACAGGTCCTCTATTACCTGTGATAAACACTACAAAAGAATTAAAAACAGGGTTCGCTTTCTGAGACCACTGCTGTGTGTAAATCTGAACCAAGTTCTTTGGAGTCCAAGACAGTGTGTCGAACAGGAAGCGCCTCTCGGGAATAGGAGACCGGAGCAGGGAATACTTGTGGCGACCCAGAGAAATAAGCCCTTTGCCCCATTCAAAGTACAGTTAAGGGAATCGGAAATGAAGCTGGAATAAACCCTTATACCAAAGTTCAGTAAGGATGAGGTGACCATCGTTACTAGTGATCATTATACCCATTTAGAAAATAATGTTGAATCAACTCAATAGGCCTGCCTTGGCCTGGAACATCCTTTGTGGCAGGTTGAAGCGAGGACGGGCATTGTCTCACCTCCTAAAATAGCCACACCAAAGCGACAGCTTGCTTATATAACGGCCCAGGACGTTCTACGGTGATAACTCTTCAGAGCACGGCGATGAAATCATCTGCAGAGCCCAGGCTGAAAACCTAAGAATCTAGGTCAAGAGCCAGGTTCCAAAGCAGTAACAGGACCCTTGGGAGACTCTGCTAAACACAGGACACCAGCAGTTAACGATGTAGGGTATACGTAGAACTGAGACCCCAAAGAAGACAGCAGACCTGTGCTGTGAACACGTGGGGCAGCCAAGGCGGAGGAATCCGTGGGTACAGCCAAGATGCACACAGCTCAAGGCCAGGGGCAGCGTGCCCAAAGCCAGTCTCAGGACATTGAATGCCGGCTGTTGAAAAGGAGGTCAAAGAATGCGATGCAAAACTAGGAAATGCTGGAGCGGCTGTGAGAAGACAGTGGCACACCTCGGGAGCTCTGCCAGTTGAGCCGGAGGACCGAACGGAAGGTCTCAGGCCCGGCCTTCCCACATCACACGCTCTCTACCTCCTGTGAGGTCTCTGGACAGGACCCGGAGCTAAACGGGGCAGCTGGGACAGAAAACTGTGTGCGATGAATCCTTGAGAAGGAATTCATTTACCCCTGGAAAAGTGCAAGTCCCAGAAGGGAAGCTGAAGTCCCAGCAGGGAGGCTGAAGGGCACGGGGATGCAGGTTCACAGCCCTAGCATCCCAGAACTTTAGACAAATGCCCATTCACGGTCTGGTGTTTTGTCTCTAGGTATGCTCTATGCTATGGGGATGGGGGGTGTGAGGGGGTTGTTAGAGATGCCTCCATTGGTTCTCCCTGTAGTAACTCCTCTCCTAGGGAGCCCCATTATTTATGGGATGAATTAACTTCACAGAAAACTTTGCATCTGTGGTCTGTAGAAGCTTCTCCTGCGAGGTCTGAACCTGTAAACCAAGGCTACCATCAGGAAGGCTTTCCAATGGGTCCCAAGACTGTCTTCTGCTGTGGGACAATGGTCTTTTATCCTGTCACTTGCATTATTTTTAATAAAACGCTGATTGGCCAGTAGCCAGGAAGGAAGTATAGGCAGGGTGACCAGGCAGGAAGTAGAGGCGGGGCAATGAGAATTCTGGGAAGAGGAAGTTTCAGTCTGCAGTCTTGACTCAGATGCAGAGGACACAAGATGTAACATGCCTCGCCGAAAAAGGTACCAAGCCACGTGGCTAACACAGATAAGAATTATGGACTAATAGAAGTTATACGAGTTAATAAGAAGCCTGAGATACTAGGCCAATCCGTTTATAATTAATGTAGACCTCTGTGTGATCTCTTTGGGACTTAATGACGGTGGGAACCGGGTAGGACAGAAAACTCAGTCAACAGGCTTCTAAATGGCTGGACATCTGCAGCTCTTCAGAGCAAGACGGTGTGTGCAAACATAGCGCCATAGCACGGATGCAGGCGCAAAGCTTCCGTTATGCAAGCATCATTCATTTTGTACTGAAGATTACTCCAGTTGGTCTCCCTACTTCCAGAACTAACCCCACAATTAATTCCTCCACCTTTCTTCCAATAAAACATACAAGCCTTTTATAAATAAAGCATCCCTCAGGGTCCATTACACCCTATAATCACTTCTGCTAACACCATGGAAACATCTACCCTCCTTTTGAAAGGCCCAGGTACCTTTACAGCCTCCTCTTCCTCAACCTCTCTCTCGTTTGCGACGCTCCTCAAAGCACCTGCTTAGTCCTGCCTCTGGTCTCCTTGCACCGCAACTTTCTTCCCCCAGATCCTGGCGGGACTAACGCCTGCCGATAGCTGGCATGTTTGCCCTGATGCCACCTTTTCCAGAAGGCCTTCTCTGAGCCACGGCAGAACTGCGCTCAGCTACTTTCTGCCGTGTCGACAGACTTCACCTCACACATGCACGTCTTATCTCACTTTCTATGGACTTACTGAATCCCACAGTGTTCAGGCTCGTCGTGTGCACGAGTGTTGCAATCTGAGAGGATTAGAGGATTACCCGAGCAAGCGTAACCCGGCCAGCGAAAACAACCAACTTCCGTGAGGAACTGCCAGTACGAGAGGAGAGGCCCCAGCCTTTCCTGAAAGCCTCGGGCATGCGATGTCACTCCGTGGTCAGCTGGTGCCACGCCACCCACTCCAGAGCCCACGCAGCCAGGGAGCCAAGTGTGAAGTCTCCAGTGTAGCCTACACTACAGGGCAAGGCTGGCCACACTAAGAGCCTCCGGCTAAGGACCAGCTTTCCTGCTCCTCCTCAGATACTGGAGGCCAAGAAGTGGCAGGAATCTTGGTTGTGACATCAGCATATGCTGTATAAGGAACTTCCTGGTTAAAACTTGTTCTGGATTTCCCCTCAGCCTTCAGCAGATTAAGGAACATGCAGACGGAATTAATCGCATTCCCAAAGGCCTCAAGCCGGGCTTATGTGAACCAATGAGACAGAGGTCTCATTGCTTTAAATACCATGAAGCTCGTGCTGTTTGGCTAATGGGGTGTGGGACTCACGGTCCTGCCGCTTCTGTAGCCTCACTTTCTACCGTCTCCATTACCTTGGGTCAACATGATCCAAAAAGAATTAGATCAAAATTTCCAGAAATAAGCAATTGATAAGCTTCAGGCAACTGCTGAGTAAATTGATAGTATTGTTGTATTGTTATTGTCCTAATTTATGTGTTACGGCAGTGAGGGAGGAAAGACACTCAGAGCTCTGCAGTTTCATTCATATATTGGGGTGTCAGAACGAGCCCTGGGGGGGCAAGGGCGCACTGCGGTGCACACATAAGGTGTGTGCAGCCTCAGGTCACCTGCTTTGTTACTAAGTCAAAAGCAAATGACTCCTCTCCTGCTTTTCCTGCTTATTAGTCTCCTTAATTTCCAAGTGTGTTTAACTTGAAGAGTTTAGTCAGACATATGGCAAAAATCTTCAGTTAAAATGTTAAGAGCAGGTAGTACTTAAGCCTACTTATAGATGCTTCCAAAAATGAAAAACACAAACACTTTTCAAGCCCTAGCAGATGCTAAGCCACTTTCCATATTAAAAATAATAATAATAATAATAATTCACCAGTATTCCTCCGGGGACCTAGGCTTCCACAGTTGGCGCATGGACACCACGACCCCCTGATGAGATCATGAGAGAAACACAGCAGGCACTTACGCGCGCTGCATTCTCTGCATTAAACCTAGACTCAGGTCTTCCGGGATGGGGGATAAGCAGGAAAAATGAAAACGCAAAAAGCCAACAAACTGTCGTAGGAGTTCAAATGCAACCAAATGGTCCCAGATGGAGTGTGGATCTTCTTGGTATTTTTGGTACACTCACATTTTTCAAAGGTGTGAGCTCCAGAAGTAACGTCTCTCTGGACTAACTCCCGCTTGTTTTTTTTTTGTTTTTTTGTTTTTTTTTGTTTTTTTGTTTGGTTTGTTTTTTGAGACAGGGTTTCTCTGTAGCTTTGGAGCCTGTCCTGGAACTAGCTCTTGTAGACCAGGCTGGCCTCGAACTCACAGAGATCCACCTGCCTCTGCCTCCCAAATGCTGGGATTAAAGGCGTGAGCCAACACCATTTGTTGCTCTTAACCTGAATATAAATCTTGGTTTCTAGTCCTTCAGTGACAAGAGAAGAGGACAGAAATCAGCACATCCCAGCGCACGCACGGTCTGATCCTCACTTCAGGAGACATCTTCCCTGCCACACAAGAACTTCAAGCTGTGAATCTGAAATGGCCCCTTGCTGGAGGGAAGCCTGGGAGAACCATTTCCGGCCCCTCAGCTGAAGGACGGAAGTTTCTGTAGACCTGACCTATTGGTTTCAAACTAAGAGTCACGCTTGACTTGACGTTTCTCTTCCTCAGACAACTACCTGTCTCCCGTGACAAGTGTCTGCCTTTTCTTCAAATAAGGTGACAGAAGGCTGGACTCAGAGTGGCTGTCCCTCACGCCATGGCCGTGGGTATGTGCTCAAGGCAGGGTCTCAGAGCTGGGGAGGGCCTCGGGAACAATCAGAGGCAAGCCTCCCACGCTCTGGATGGCTCCTACTTTTTGGTAGGCAGGACCACCAGTGTACCACGACACCAGCTTCACTGGCTGAAGCTGCAGTTTTCTGTGTTCAACCGGGGTCTGAAAACACCGAATGGAAATCGCCTCCAAACAATGTCAGTTCAAATAACTGTTTCCATAGCATTTCATTATAACTGCATTCGTAGCAATTAATTTTCTCTTACTCTACTTGATTTGTAATTAAACTTGAAGGCAAGTATATATCTATAGGAGAAAAAGTATATGTAAGCTTCAGTACTAGCTGAGGTTTCGGGCAGCCATTTGCGGTGCTTTTTTTCAAAAATACATTTCCTGTGGGTGGGGGCACGTACTGCCTCGCTGTCTCATCCCGGGGTTCCTTGTAAAACCACAGCCTCGACAGTGGCGGTAGCCAACCAAGGGGCTCTCACAGTGTCACTGAACACTCTTGGACAGTGGTCCCCTCCTACACGCATTTAAAGACTCTCTGGAGTCGCGCCCGAAATCGCCATTTTTCTCAGCTGCAGACTGAGGTTTTATCACCTCGTGGGCATCTTACACTTCCCACGCAGGAAAGTCCTGGTGTGTCTTTAACACAACTGGAAACCGGTTGGCTAGGAAATACCCAATCTGTAAGCCAGGTGTGCCAGGCCTGAAAACCCTTGGCTTGCGAGGAGGAGGCAGGGCTGTTGCACACTCGAGGCCACCCTGGTCTACGTAAAAATCTCAAGAACCTCTGAGGACACAAGGTGCAGCAGGAGCTGGAAACCGCTTGCTGAACACCCGTTAGCCACTGTCTCTGTCTTACACACCCTACTGACTTTATCGGTGTGGGGAGTTTATCCAGTTAAAAGTCCCACACTTGACAGCCCCCCCCCTTGAGTCCACGGGTGGCGGATGCAACGAAGAATGCAAACAAGCAATCTTTTAAAGGATGCCGTGAGCGGTTAAAACAAATGTGAAGTTCGGGGGGGAATTGCTGAGTTTGGCAGCTGCAACTTTGTAAGCCAGGATCTTCAGTAGCTCAAACAGTCCCAGCAGCTCCCAGCTGCTTCCTATGCACCGGGTTCAAGACTGGGGCATCAGCAGTATTTTTGCATGTGACCAACCACCCAGGTCACAGCAGCCAATCAGGGACAGAATCCTGGTGTCACTCTGAAGCTTTTACCCTCCTCTAGTTTGGGGTTGCATGAGATTTGTGGAGACGGATAAAATAAGATTTTATACAAGAGCTGGTGGCAAGGGGCCAGTTGCGCCGGTGCTCGGCAGTGTGTCCTAAACGAATTAAAACGTGAAGCATCCGGATGCTCGTACACAGGGGCGGGGACTGGCCGCGCCCACGCGTGACCGTGACGCCCAGAAGGGACCCCCCCGCCCGGAGCCAGGGTTACCTGTCATCACCGCCTCCTCCTCCTCCTGCACCGCGCCCGCGGGCAGAGTGGCCAGGAGAGGCATCCAGAGCACCAGCCACCAGGGCCCGGGAGACATCGCGGCCCGAGCAGCGGAAGTGGCGCAGCCGCCGCGCGGGAAAGCCGAGGCCGGAATGGCGGAGGCGGGGCCGGCCGTGGTTCCCGCCCTCCCGCGGTCCGCGGTGCGGCGCCGCGGTGACCACCAGGGGGCGCTCGCCCGCCTCCCAGCTTCCTGGCTCCGCGAGCATGGGGCGGACCACTTAGAAAGGGCAGGATCTTCGCAAGTCGCCTCTGGGAAATAAAACCCAACAAATCCCACTTAAATAAAAGCCAGCTTTTTTTCGTTCCTCCCCTCCTCTCTCTTCCTTTTCTGAAAGAAAAGCAACAACAAATTTTGAAATTTCGATGCTTAACTGCTGTATCTAAGCCCAACAACAACAACAACAACAAAAACCCTCAAAAACAAAATCAAAGGGTTATAAAAATTGCACTATTAATACAGTGTCTCTTTAAGATGTTTGGAGGCTGCAGAGATGGTGAAAAGCACTTACTGCTTTTCCAGAGGACCCCCGTTCAGTTCCCAGCACCCACGTGGTAGCAGCCCACAGCTGCTCTGTCTGCAACTCATTTCAGGGGAGCCAGTGCCCTCTTCTGGCTTCTGTAGGCTTATAGTCCACGGGTACACACAAGTAAAACACCCATGCACTTAAAATAAGTAAACCTTCTTGAAAGCATGAGATTGTCTTTAAAAATAAAAAAATCAAAGATATGGTGAGTGTTTTCAACCTAACCGGCCTGGTCGAGAGTCAGCCTACTCCAACAGCGGACCCCAAGGAACCGGAATCTCCCCAGAAATACCACATGGGAGAAGAGAAAGCCTAAAGCCAGTGCCAGCCGCCAGCAGCAGGGGAATGCTCCCTCCCTCCTAGAGAGAGATTCTCAGAATATTGACAACTACAATAGTTCTGCGTTAAGAAGAAGCCTTCGTCAGCCTCTAGAAACCTTTCGGTGTACTTGCTACCTGAAACAAGCCAGAAGGCTGCGGCGGCGGCGGCGGCGGCGGCGGCGGCGGCGGCGGCGGCGGCGGATTGTAATCCCATCATGTGATACACAGTTAATTAGAAGGTCACCACAAGCCTCAGAGACTGAGGCCAAGGCTAGCCCTGCTACAAGAGATTTTATTTCAACCTCCCTCCCCACCAATCCCTTCCCTGCCTCACATACATGCAAAGCTAGAATAAAAAGTTGTCTTCTTTTTCCTAATTCCAGACTTCCACCGACAGACCTAAAGTCAATGAATATAAATCTTTTTTTTTAAATCTTCATTTTTCTTAAAGGTCTAAATAAATTATCATCGATTTAGATAAAGGAGGTTGTAGCCAAATGTGTATACTATGTGTGACTTTCAAAGAATTTTCAGAATTTTCTTTTAAGGAATTTACTAGGGGGTGGTTTTTAAATTAACCCATCATTTCTTGATCAAATGTTTCTATGAATACCTTTGGTATGCCTCCTGTAAGACAGTTGGGTTTGTTTGTTTGTTTTGTTTTGTTTTTTGCCCTAACTCCCTTCTGTTCAGTGACTTTCTTGAAAGGAAATACCAGGCAAGACAATACCAATGTCCCTTAGGGCCCACTAACTGTTGCCTCTAGCCCTTTATAACCAGACTCAAGGCTAAGCAGGTTGCTGGAGGGAAGATAAAAGTGTAGCTCATAAGGAAGTGCACTACACCAATATGGGCCCTCCGTGTGGGGAGTCCAGGTTTAACATGGAAGTTTGCACAGTTAAAAAAAAAAGTGTCGAAAGTTTGCGTGACTGGTTGGCTGCAGCATTTATCAGAAGATGGCCTGCTGAAGAGGAGTTAGAGGTGCCTGAGAGCCCTTGGCTGTGAGGATGAAGGGATTTTAAGGCCCCCCAAAATTGCAATGCTAGAGTATGTACGCTGGGTAAAACCCAATCCTCCGCAATGGAAAGGCCCAGAAGACACACCCTTCACTAATCCTATAAGGTACAAAATGATCAGGGGGCACCAGCTCATTTCAAGAGCTTTGTTGTCACCGCTTCCCTTGTGCCAGACATGGGGTCGGAGACACTGTTGCTCACTTGGATGAATTAGATGCCGTGAGCCCCAGAGTAAGCAGGGGCCAGATGACAGCACTGAATCACCAAAGGCAAAGTGACGTAGTTATTGTGATGGGCAGCATAGACAAAGAGACGTCTGCAATGGTCAGCACGGGCAACACGAATTTTATGATAGTGTAACTTGTACGCCCCTTTGGTAATGGGTAATCAATTATGGGGTTTCCGGGCATGAAATAGATAAGCCTCCTGCATTTTTGTTTAATCTGTATACGTGGAAAGATTCTCAAACAAATGGAAAAAAGCCTACATTGGATTGTGACCGTAGCGACTTTTGGTCTGTGACCCAATTTCCAGACTTTGAGCCGGTTTGCAGACCCAGAACCCCAGAATGAAGGTCCAACCAAGTACCCCTGAGGAAGGACCTTGGTAAAATACCTGAGTTTTACAGTTCACCTTGCCCCAGTCCTTCCCTAAAGAGGAAGGGTTACTGTACACTGGGGGAAAGGAAACCATCAGACCTTCAGGGTGCTATTGGATACTGGTTCTGAACTGACGCTGATTCCGGGAAATCCCAAAAAACATTGCGGCCATCCAGTTATAGGGGAGGCTTATAGAGGTCTGATGTTAATGGAGTTTTGGCTCAAGTCCTACTCACAGGAGGTCCTGTGGTTATTTCTCAGTCCCAGAATGCTTAATTGGGCTATCTCCACTTAGAAGTCAGTAGAGTTCTCTCATTGGTTCCCTGGCCTGTGGAGTGTGGGCTCTTATGGTTGGGGATCTAAATGGAAGCTTTTAGAATTGCCTCTGCCAGGGAACATAGTGAATGAGAAAAACAGCATCAAATCTCTGGAGGAAATGGGTAGTTGAGGAAGGTAGTTACCAAAATCCACTAAGGACACGTGACCAGTTAGTTACAGTAGTAAGGATATAATCGATATGAGTGTTTCTGCCATATTTTGTTAAGAATGGATTTGTGCAGATATTTGTGTTCTCTTTCCTCTATTTCTTTACCATGTGATACAGTGTCAGTTAAGAGAACATCGGTTTATCATATTTAAGTTTGAGGTATTAAAAGAAGGTCCCTTGTGGTGGCGCACGCCTTTAATCCCAGCACTCGGGAGGCAGAGGCAGGCGGATCTCTGGGAGTTCGAGGCTGGCCTGGTCTACAAGAGCTAGTTCCGGGACAGGCACCAAAGCTACAGAGAAACCCTGTCTCGAAAAAAAAAAAAAAAAAGAAAAAAAAAAAAAAGAAGGTCCCTCAAGGGACATTGCCACCTATTCTAAATGTATAACGTCTTTGTGGTTGTAAAAGGCATAGTCAATTCATGTTAGATGTAGCTATGGCCTGGTTAAATGTGTAATGTGTTTACAGTTGTATGTAGGATGTTAGGTGCAATGAGGACCTGGTCATTGTTTTCAATTGGAAATCCGTCATGGCATAGGAGATATGACTGTGTGTCAAATTCACAAGGGGGGATTGTGATGGCTGTTCTTGGTTGTCAGCTTGACTACATCTGGGATTAACTGAAATCCAAGGGGCTAGGTCCACCTGGGAAGGATCTTTTCTTAATTGATTATTTGAAGTGGGAAAACCCACTTCTAATCCAGATCTGTTGAGATGAGGATATAAAGTATTAATTCAGATCTTTTGAGGTGGGAAGATCCATCTTCAATCCGGGCCACACCTTCTCCTGGCAGCCTATACAAAGGACAAGGAAGAAGGGGCCTTGCTCTCTTTGGCTGCTTGCTCTTACCTTGCTGGTAAGTTCAGTCCTTCACTGGAATTAGAACCTAACTTCTTCTAGACTGCAGTGTATACTGAAGACCAGCTGAGAAATCCAATCTCAGGGACCGAGCAACTACTGGATTCTTCTGTTGGTGGACAGCCAGTGTGGACTAGCTGGACCACAGCCTGTAAGTCATTTTAATAAACACCCCCTTTGTTTGTTTTATCTTGTTTATTTTCTGTCAGTCTTGTTCCTTTAGAGAATGCCAGCCAATACACTAACCATTGGAGAATTACAAATAGAACTGCTTTGGGATTCCATCTCATCCCATCAAGGATGGCTGTCTTCAAGAAAAGAAACACCAACAGATGCGGTGAAGATGCTGCTGAAGATGCTGGTGAAGATGCTGGTGAAGATGAGCCTTTATTCACTGCTGATTGCAGTGTAAACTGATGCATCTGCCATGGGTATCAGTATGGAAGATGCTCAAAAGAAAGTCTAAAACAGGGCTACCTTATGGTCCAACTATACTGAGTCAAAGCCAGAGAACCGCATCCGTGTTTATCTTTGCATTACTCACAATAACCAAGATATGAAACCTGTCTCAATGGCTGTCAGCAGATGAACGACTGAAGGAATGTTCGTCAGAGATGAAGAATGAAATTATGACATTCAAGAAAGATGGGGAAACTGAAGATTTGGATGCTCATGGAGCAAGTCAGATGCAGAAAGACAACATGCTTTTTTTTTTTCTCTCATGAGCAGAATCTAGATTAAAATTTTTACAAACATATACATGGCGTGAAGTAGACAGTTGGACAATGAGACGGGAGAAGGAGGTGTGGAGCGTGAGGAGTGGAAGGAGCAAGAGATGGAATAGATGTGAGATGAGAGCAGAAGGGGGAGTATTTGGGGGAGATGGGTACGGAAAGAGGGGGGCAGGGAAAGAAGAAACATATAATTATATATATGAAAATATCCCACTGAAACTCATTTTTCTATGTTAATGAAAAAGTTTTAATTTAAAATTATAGCTAAAAGGAAAGTTAAGGATGTGTAGTGTTAGTGTAAACCTCAGAGAAACACTGAAGACTTTTTAAGGAAATGTAAATAGGGCTGGGAAGACTTGGTGTGTCCAGTACTTATGGGGAATGGCTCAGTGGGTGCCGTAGTTATGGGAAATGGCTCAGAGGGTTCAGTACTTATGGGAGATGGCGGGATGGGAGCAGTACTTACACCATTCTGCCCAGATGTTCTCAATAGTGAATTTCATACTGAATACAGGCATTTATTTCATGACTGTATAGCATAGCGATGCTTCTGTAACAGAGTCCACAGCTGAGTCGGTCCTCAGTCCTTAGCACAACTGACTCCATAATGGAAGTACTATTCAGGCTGCAAAACTCAACATGAGGACAGTACTCCCTGCCAAAAGGAATATGAAGACCTAATCCAAGACCAAGCTACACAACTGTAACATATATATGTCGAGTACCTATATCAGTCCCATGCAGGCTCCCTCATTGGTGGTTCAGTCTCTGTGAGCTGCTGTGAGCCCAGGTTACTTGATCCCATGTTTTCTTGTGTCTTTGACCCCTCTGGCTCCTACAATCTGTTCCCCCCTCTTCTACAGGATTCTCTGAGCTCCACCTAAAGTTCTGGTCACGGGTTTGCGTCTGCTTCTGTCATTTGCTGGATGAAGCCCCTCTGACAACAATAGGCACCAATCTATGAGTATAGCAGACAATTGTTAGGCATCATTGCGTTGACATTTCCCCACTTCGGGTCATGTTTGATTCTATCCTGGATCTCTGGATCATTCAGCCTGTGGGTCCTGGTGCTTCAGCTAATGCCAGGGGTGGGCTTACTATCCTGGCATGGGTTTTAGGCTAGACCAGGCTTACTCCCTTACTCTCTAGGTCACCCAGCACATCCCATGGGCAGGGCAGACTTTAGGTTGGTTTTCCACTCCCTCTACATACCTGCTCACTGGAAACGGCCAGTTAGGCTATGTAGAGGTTATTGCTAGAAGTCTTAGCTGGGGTCATCCTTATAGATTCCTGGGAGATTCCCCTGCTGTCCCTGAAATGCCCCCTTCTTTCCAATAGTCTCTTTCAGTACTCTCTCCTTCCACACACACCCATCTTTCCACACACACCCAACCTAATTTCTCATTGCCGCGCACCGCGCCCCCGTGTCTGCGCTCTGTGCGCTGGCACCCAGTTCGCGAGCTTCGGGCAAGGGGGCTGGAGGTTAAAATACACAGACACACACAGACAGAGAGACATCATCCTTGAATTCCCCAAGAATGCCCCCTTTATTGTGTTCTGGGGCAGATTATATAGAGATAGCCACGCCCCAGCCAAACCCACCAGAAACCACTCTCCTGCCATCAGGAACTCCTGAAGGTCTCGTGCTCAGAGCAGCTGTAGGCACTCAAATCAGGGGAAAACAAGTTGTTTACAAGAAATTCAGGATCTGGGGGCTCACTGCTCCCAACACTCATGCTCCCAGCCTTGCCTGCCCTCAGCTCACTCACAAAATCTCTTTTGTTCCCCCTTCCCAGGGAGTTCTGTGCACCCCAGACCTTGAACTCCCTTTTGCTACCCAATCTCTCTGTGTCTGTGGATTGTGATATAGCTATCCTTTACTTTACAGCTGATATCCGTGTATAAAGGAGTACACATCATGTTTGCCTTTCTGGGTCTGAGTTACCTCACTCGGGATGATTTTTTTTTCTAGTTCCCTCCATTTGCCTTCAAATTTCATGACATCATTGTTTTTAACAGCTGAGTGATATTCCATTGGGCAGATGTAGCAAATTTTCTTTATCCATTCCTCAATCGAGGGGCACGTAGGTTGCTTCCAGGTTATGACTATTACAAGTAAAGTTGCTGTGAACGTAGCTGAGCAAATGTCCTTGTGGTATTTATTATGTACACAGTGTTCTGTCTGCATGCAAAAAGAGGGTATCAGATCTCATTATAGATGGTTGTGAGCTGTCACGTGACTGCTGGAAATTACACTCGGGACCTCTGGAAGGTCAGCCAGTGCTCTTAAGCTGTGAGTCATCTCTCCCATTCCCTGATGCACTTCTAATGTTATTAATCACATTGCCCTATAAAGCGCATCTACTTGAAATTAAGCGGACTCTTGCTGAATTCAGCAAAGTCCGTGAAATTAGGTAAGGAATAATAGTAATATTATTATTTCATACCTTTCAATGTTTTCAATCCTCTGGTCAGGCTCTGACTTACTGGTCATGTCTACCTGAATCTTGAAGGTATGTATTATTGAGGTATTTCTAGCTACCAAAACCAGAATTTGCAGCAAAGTATCTTAAACAAGGAAAATTACTCTGCCCCATGCTCTCAGTTCAAGGCAAACTGAGTTTTTTGTTGTTGTTGTTTTGTTTTGTTTTTCGAGACAGGCTTTCTCTGTAGTTTTGCATCCTATCCTGGAACTAGCTCTTGTAGACCAGGATGGCCTCGAACTTACAAAGAGATCCACCTGTCTCTGCCTCCCAAGTGGTGGGATTAAAGGCGTGCACCTCCACTGCCCGGCTGCAAACTGACCTTTTCACTTTAAGTACAGTGTTTAGAACAGGCTGTTTCCAGCTTTGTCCCCCACCACTATGAGTGTGTTGGACACTTTATTTAAGATTTTTCTCCTCATAATTGCAAAAGGTTTTCATAGAGGACGAAATTGGATTATCATACAGCTGTAGCCAGATGTGGGAGGACTGGACTATCCCCCAGCCTAGCCTCTTGAATAAGAAACTTTCATCTTGATCTAAGCAGGCTCCCTTTGCTATTTCCATTTTCAAATTACCAGCCCTCATTCTTTCAAGCAGTTATGGAGGTGGTCACTAGGCACACCATGGCAAGTAATTTCACAAGAGACAAAAGCTGGAGAGCAGGAGACAGGGGAGGTCACTATGCTGATTTTTTTCTTTTTTTGAGAGCTCCCCAAACCGCGCACAAATGTGAGAGAAACAGTCATCTAAAATCTCCTGGTGTTTGCAGATCAGTTGTATTCGTCTCTTACAAATGCATTTTTTATTTTCAAATTTACAAATTGAATCAAGGTTGGAGCTACATCAGTCATTTCCCTTCAACCGATCTGTTTCCGTCCGCCGGCAGAACAACTTTATTGTTAATCATTCTACACTATAGGGAGCCGATGTTTGGGATGCTGACCATGAAGAGAAGAAAAACAAACCAAGGAGGGTAGGTTATAAAGAGGAAAGTAAGCAAAAAAGAAGTAGAATTTGTTGAAGAAAGAAAAGAAGGAAGGAAGGAAGGAAAGAAGGAAGGAAGGAAGGGGGAGACAGAGAGAGAGGGCAGGAAAACTAAAGAGAGAGACAGGATGTATGGAACAGTCACTAATTTGGATTGTCTAATATGAGTGTATTCCGCTAACTAGGTCACTTGCCACTTGAAATGATATTGGCAATACGCCATTGAGAGACAGAGGAAGGAGCAAGGAAGCAGGTATTCTGCGTGTTAGAATCTGTCCCTCCTAGCCACAGGGCAGGAGTGTCCTGGTGGGAACACATGCTCACACAGTTCATGGCAGGATTCCGATGGCACTCCTTTTTTTGTTTGTTTTTTTTTCTTTAGCTCACACTCAAAGATAATTTTCCTAAGAAGCTATCTAAATATTTAAGACTATTTTTCCCCCAGGAACAATTAGCATCAAGCTTATAAAAGGTCAAGGAATTGTCTGTTTTGCTTTGAGACAGGGTCACTTGGCTATCACCTAGGGGAACTGAAAACTCAAAACCCTCCTGCATAAACCTTCCAAGTCCCAGTGTTTGTCTGTCTGTCTGACTGCTGGCTAGTTGGATCTTGTGTGTTTGTGAGTGGCTCGGGAGACGGAACCAAGGCCTTTGTGGAGGGCAGGCAAGTGTCTACAACTGAGCTCCAAGCCTAAAAAGGAGACTTTTATGTCCTGAGTTTCAAAAGTACTAGAACTTGCAAGTCACGGGATCTTTATAAAGATTTGTTCCTCTGTATAAAAGCTAAGGTCACATGAGAGCAAAGAGGTTGCATATGTCAGAATCGCTTTAGGTTTTTGAGGTATGCTTTCTGCCTTCAATTGTTCCCTGTGGTCCTTTATTTTCTTAGGTTTTTCTCCCTTTCTATCCTTTGCAGAACTGGGATTGCAAGGACCTTGGACAGGATGCCAGGCAAGCACTCTGCCCCTGAGCTACAGCCCAGCCCCGCTCACTTCTTTCTGTCTTGGGCCATACGGGTGAGAGAGTCCTGTTGAACATTCCCCGTTGTTGGGACAATCATCATTTTTGCTAAACAGATTTTGATTCCTTTTCATTTTTATATCTAAGGTGAAATCAGTAGGCTTCAAAGCCATGCAAAACAAATGTATACTCCAATGAGCAGAATATGATAGACACACTTGCCGTGAACAATGGCACCGAGAAACAGGGGTTTCCAGCTCCTCTAGACGCCCCACAAATTCCCTGAGCTGAGTGGCAAGCCTTTCCTCACTCCACAAGCGTGGTAGGCTCCTGATGAATAAGACATCTCCTCTGGCCATTTCTTTAGAATTGATTGACCCCCAGCCGATCCATAAACACTGCATTTTGTGCGCTAAACATTCGTATGGCTTACGAGCACCCCGTGCTCTATACTCGCCTTTCCACCATTCCCTTTGCTTTACATTTTGAAGACCTGCAGCCACCAGATGTGCAGCTTCCTGGCAATTGAATCTCGTCTTCCTGGGGCAGGCTCCAGTTGCCCTCCCGCTAACTGGAGGTTGGGGTCCCCATCAGACTGGGGTTTCCCTCACTGAAAACTACAGGGGAAGAAGCATTATGTGAGTCCCTTGTCTGGTCGTTCTATGGAATGCTTAACAAAGCGATTTTAAAACGGAAAAGTTGATTTGGGCTCACAGCTCTCTGGATACCGTCCAACATGGCAGGGAGGCGTGGCGGCAAGGGGCTGCGGATCACAGGGCAGCGTCCACGATCAGGAAGCAGAGAGAGGTGAATGCTGGGGCTCACCTCACTTTCTTGACTTTAGTCTGAGACCTTAGATCAATGGCACTACCAAGATTTGGGGTGGCTATGTCTTCCCACAGCTAATCTGATCTTATTTCCTTGGCGATTTTAAGTCCCATCAAGGGGACAATCAAGATGAACCCTCAAAGGGTCCTTTGATCAGGAGACAACTGCACCAATCCGACCTTCCTTCTGCAATCCATTAATTTACTGGGGGACTGCAAAACGGTGCAATTAAAAGACCAGTCACTTTGGCTGAAAACATTCTGTAAAGAGACACGTCTCTTTGTCTACCACTTGACTACCTGGTGCTGCAGTTCAGACCACAATGCTGCTTTTCCTACCCATGTTAATTTTCAGGTAGTGAAATTTCTCCACAGAAGCAGAACAATTCTTTCTTTCTTAAAATCATAACTACGGCTTATTTCTGAAGTTGTCAGTCAATAACAGCGTCTTCTTAAAGCTCAAATGCCCCATCTTTGGACCATAGGGCTATTTTTGAGTTGGTTTCTAGTCCCTTTTGGCATGGCTTAGTAACTTTTGCTAGATTCTTTGATATCAGGTCTTTCAAGTTTGTTGTTTATTTCATGCCTCAGACATGTATCGAGTCTGGTTTTTTTTTTTCCCCAAAAGTCCTGCTTTCTGTGGTAAGAACTATTAATATAATTCCAAGCCCACAGTCCAGATGTTAATTTTTAGCATTGCTAGGCTGGTTAGTTGTTGTAGATAAAATTTTACAAGTGAAAATGATCAGATTCATATTTCTAGTTAAAATTCAGGACTGTGTATGTTTTCATTTTTGTTTTACTGTTCTTTTCACATCTGAATCTCTTTGCCTTCCAATGAAGCTTCCCGCTTAAACGGGACGTCATAGATTAGTATTTTAACCAGTTTGGATTATGATAACAACATACTCTAAAATGATTAGGTTATAATCAATTAAAATTTACTTTTCACACTTCTGGAGGAAGACAAGTTCAAGAAGGCTGTGCCAATCATTTGGGTATGTGGCAAGGGTCCATCTGTTTGCCACAGAAGACCTTCTGTGTCCTCCTGTGGTAGAAGGGTGAACCAGGCTCCCTGGGGTCCTCTAACGAGGGCACTACTCCTACTGAGCACTCTCCTCTCAGGCCATAACCACTGCACAATGGTGCTGCTTGAGGACCTTTTGTATAGGTTCCTACGTCAGCATACAAATTTGGTGGAAACAAACACTCAGATCATATTAGATGAAATATCTCACGATTCGTTTACTTTATGGTTCATTATTCATACAAGAAGATCAGAATAACAATACAAAATGCCTTTCACTGACCCGCGGGCATTGCTTGACCTGTGGGCATTGCTTGACCCGCGGGCATTGCTGTCTTGTCTGGGATGCCCATAACAATGTCCCCTATCATGATCACTTTTGATTTTGACTAGTATTGATTCTTCAGGTAAACTTGATCTTTTTACCATATCAACCAGCCACTGCAGTGAGGTCTTTCTGATCATCTCAAATACCTGAAATGCCTCCTCTAATCAATTCTTCATGAAGAAATAATAAGAACAATATCCTCCACTCTTTTAAATATTACTATAAGTATTGTTCTGTCTTGTTGGCTCACATTTTAGTCCTTGGGTCTCTTGGCTATGTTCTTCCATTTTCTTCTAAACTATTGTCAAATCTGATGATAATTTACTTTTCTAACCCTTCTAAATTACTTGTATCCCAACAGAATCCTTTCTTTTTTTCTGTAAAGCTTACTCATTTTCCTGTCAGTCTCTTCCGCTTTAGCTTTGTAATCCTCTTGCCTCAGAATCCCGAGCTCTAGGTTTTAAAGTATGTCATCATGTCTGGCTCTGGAATGAAATTTTGGTGTTTGCTGTTCTGGGTCAATAGTCTCAAGCTATTCGCTGTACTTTTTCAACACGTGGATTCATATTTATTTTTCCTTAAGGAAAGTTTTTAAATATAGATTATATATACTTTTGGTGTCTGTGTTGTCCTTTTTGCCCATCTTCACTGATGACATCAGTTATCTATGGGTGACTTTTACTTATTTCATTTCTTCTCAATTTTTGAAAATATGAAACTGGCCCTATATTTCCCTTAAGCCAGAATCTGTATTATTTTGTGTGTTGCCATCTTTCTTCTGGTTCGGGTTCATTCCTGAAATGATTTTTCTTTTATTTCTAATTATCTCCTAGTTCTGTCATTTATCACCAAGTTTCTGAATTTCACCACAGTGTGAATTCTTTTCTTAATGCATTTGAGCTTATATTGAATTAGAAAATTAAGCTTTGATTTGTTCTGTGAACATGGCATCCAGGTATATGATGGGTTATTTGGCACTTCTTTTCCCCCCAGCAAGAAACGAATAGGTAACCGGACAGGAGGAATGGAGCTCAAGAAGGCAGAAGAAAGAAGATGCATGACTGTTGAGTGTCTGAGCACTAAACTGAAGCTAAGAGCATTGGGGCAGAGTGCAAAGAGGGAGGTCAGAGGCCCGGGAAAGAATACTTAAGCAGGTCTGCCTCGGAGAGGAGGCAGATAAAGAGAAGCCCACAACAGAAACTGAGAAGCACAGCAGGTACCCACAGTGAGCTCACCCACAGTGAGCACCACAGAAGCCACAAGGGGAACTTCCCAGCGAGGGAACGCTCAAGAAAGGCCTGGTAAGAGGATTCAGCCGGCAGGAAGTTATGACGAACTGGGAGTTAATTACAAAGGGAAGAAGGGTGGCTTAGAGAGCAGTCGCAGGGCAAGGGGACACCTTTAGGTGAAGAGAAGGGTGAGAGGTCCAAGAAGACAAGGCCTGCCGTTTCCATGGAGGGAGCTGGCACACAGGAAACCAGCAGTTTTATAGAACTGTGTTCTGCAATTCAGCACTAGTCTGTGACAGTGCGGTGAAGGGTGTTGACAGGACACCAAGCAGAAAGCCACCTGTTCTACCAGACACACATATACGGGGTAAGATGAGGAGGCAGCTCAGTCGATCACTGTCTCCCAGAGTCCTCACCTAACAGTAGTTCCTGCGGTTATACCCAGCAAAAACTACCTTGGGGGGCTGAGGGCAGCAGGCAGAGGCCACTCGCCAGCTCAGGTGCCTGCAGCCACTACCAGCTCGCTCCTCTCAGTTCCTTATTAAGCTGCCTGTGCTCTCGGCTTCTCTAAGGCTCTCTGAACTTCTTACCACCATCCTGTTTTCATTGGTTTGAGCCCAGTCTCAAGCCGTTCTTCTATTGGTTGCACCGTGACCAGGGCAACACTTGAAAGAACGAGTTTCAGAGGGTGACAGTCTGTGATGGGGGAGCAAGGCAGACGCTTGGAGCAGCAGCTAAGAGCTCACTTCTCACAGGCGGGAAGCAGAGAGCTCAGGAAGCACAACTCAGGGCAGGAAGCTGGTGCAGAGGCCATGGAGGGATGCTGCTCACTGGCTTGCTCTCCCAGGCTTGCTCAGCCTGCTTTCTTATGGCAGCCACGATACATTTTCTTCCGTGCCAGGTCTGTGCACTAACCCCTTCTCACAAAGAGCTGCAGGAAATTGCCAAGTCACCACACAGCCATGTGGCAGGCTAACCAAACAGTATGCAACTTTGTGCCAGAGGGGCAGTTCAGCTGTGTGGGGTGGGAGTCAGCTGCAGACCTTCTGGACAGGGTCCAGTAATGGCATGGACTCGGGCCACATGGACACCAAACTGTTGCGGTAAAATAGAGTACCACATTAGCCCAGAATGGAGTATAACGAAGGCTTATTTATTAGGGGTAAACTCACAGAAAGAGTAGTGACCTGCAGTCCTCTGCGTGTGCTGGGAACTGGAACTGAACCCAGCGGCGAAGAGACCCTTGCACGCTTTTACGTCTGCATTTACAGTACATGAGGCCATGCCCAAAGTGGGCCAATATCTTAAAGGCTATTGGCTGAAGAAGTTCCCACAGCAACACATCTGCGTTAAAAGATAGATTTTAAAGGAGATGAGAGAGGCAAAAAGTCTGGGATAGGATTGGCTGAAAGAAAAGAGACAATCCCAACTTTCTTTTCTCTGTCTGGACACTCGGCTGGGAGCAAGCTCATCTGAAACAGCTCAAAGGGACAGAGGCCAGGCCAGCAGAGATGGGAGGAGTGTTCCTCAGCCAGGGTCTGCCCCATGAGGCTTCCGTGCCTGCCAACCAGGAAACTCAGGAACTCAGTGATTTCCCCGTACCTTCCTACCCGTCCACAGACCAGAGCGATAGTGCCGGAGCGGAGCTTCCTGTTCTGCACCCGGCTGCTTCAGCAGCTCAGGTCTCCATCCACTCAGTTACTTAACTCCTGCCCCCAGGGTTCCCACGCCCCTCCTGCATCAGCAGGGTGCTGTGGATTAAGACCAACACCCTTGTGTGCACCCGTCCGTGTTTGGGCTTGCGTTGTTGGCGTGGTGAGTCGGCACCTTCTGTAGCTCAAACCAGTGTCGAACTCCCTAGGAGCTGAGGCCAGCGGCGTTAACCTGACCCACCTGCCTCTGCTTCCCCGGGGCTGGAATTACAGCTGTGTACTTCCATGTCACGCCCAGGCGTGCTTCTGATTTATTGCTTGGTTCATCAAACTGTGTAGACTCCATGGCCAAGTCCTTCTGAGTTCGCCGTGTCTAACTACATAGCACGGAAGAGTTCATCCACACGGACTATGGCTCCCTGTCTGCTTCGTGTTCCCGTGCTCTTTCAGACTTGAATGGGGTAGGATTTGAAGCCCCCTGTCCAGCTAGAAGGGTGGCACTCTATTCCTGGGGTGTTAAAGCTCAGTTTGGATGGAAACTCTAAGCTCACCTTCCGTGTCCTACACGTGCGCAGAGGCGACTCTGAGGTCACTCTAACAAGAGGGGACAGGCAGAAAAAGGGCATCGGAGTGTGCACCATCAATTATCAGCCTGAAAAACAAAACAAAACAACACCCTCCACACACAGGTCAGAAATAAATCATCATGTTAAATCTTTAGACCAACCATCTTGGTAAGCGCGCCTGAACAGCCGGGCTCTGCTTCAGCTTTGACACCCAGCGTTCTAAGGCTTTTGAAAAATGCGTGGACTGTTTCCTTAAGATATTCGCATGCAAAGTTGCCAGAGCTGCTTTCTCCACCCGCCCACGCATACCTGCCCTCCGTAGGGCGGGCGGGCGCTGACTCAGCGCCCAGCCTCCTCCCACGCCTGCTGACTTAGTGACCCGCACCCACTTCCCACAAACCCACAGGCTCCTCTCCCTCACACAGGTACAAATATTCACACTCCCACTGCTCAGCAGACGTGGGTTTTTTTTCCCCTAATGACCATTATGTTTCTTTTTATTCACAAACAAGCTTGACGCAGCACAATGGAGTTATTTATTCTCAAACTGGTTTTTCAAAACTCCCTCATATTCAAAATAGGATTTTTCTATTTTTGAAAACACCAAAACGTATATACACTGAGTGTTGAACTTTTTTTTTTTTTCAGGAAGAACAGATGCCCTAAGGTTCGTCCAAATTAAAATATTGTACTCACATTTTGCAGCAAAGGCTGCACCTACGAGACACGGGCTCAGTGAGTGGGTGGGGTGGGTATTTGCCATGGGGGTGTTTGAGCTACAGCTGGCATCTGCAGGCTGCCTGACAAGATTAATTGGCAAAGAATTAAACCGGTACGGTCCAGAGCCAACACCCGAGAGGAGGACCAGCCCACTTGTCAAGCCCTGCCAAAGCCTCCGGATCGGTGGAGCGTGGGCTGGGGGAAGGTAGGGAGGCGAGTCTCTGCTGCCTTTGTGGTTTTAAGGCTAGTGGAAGGACCTCCCCCATTCGCGGCAATGACTGTCTTCTTTCTTGTGTGTATGTATGATATCTGTGTGTCGTGCCGTGGGCACATCCATGCCAAACTGCATGTGCCAAGGTGAGGGGACAACCTCCAGCCTGTGTCACCTTCCACCCCTTTTTAAGTAGGGTCTCCTGTTTACAGCTGCTTAGGACAAGGTAGCCGACTGCAGTTTCTTGGGGTAACCCCGTGACTGCCCCCTTCTTCCGAAAAGCACTTTCAGACTAAAGTGGTGAGCTTCTGCGTCAGCTTTGGTGGGTCAGGAGGTCTGAACTTTGGTCCTCTCGGTTGTGTGGTAAGAGCTTTATCCTCTGAGCCATCTCCCCAGTCCCCATGACAACTCTTTCTCTTTCGGGGTTGATATTACGTGCCACAGGGTGTGAGCTGTGAGCATAAGCCATACTAAACTATAACTCACCTCTTCTTTAAGAAGAGATATGAGCAAAATAGTGGATTCTAGGAATGCAGAACTGATTTGTGTGTATATATTTTGCTCCATCATTTGTAAGTGATGTGAATTCTTTGGGGTACAACAGAGGCCATTTTTCTTTCTCTTTTATCTCTAAGACGGGGGCATGTTTGACATACAGCATCCTGGTTGGGGAAGAGGGAAGCGGTTTTTTAACCTGGTTGTTTTTCTCAGCCCTCAGCTCTAAGGCCAGTTTTAATCTCCCTTCTGTTGGCCTGTCTTGTACTTTTTGCTTTAAATTCCCATGAATTTGATCTGCTCTCATTTTATTTTAGCGCTTCTCTCTCTTGTATCAGCTTTAAACTTAAAAGTCTTCTTGGCTCCTTGGGACTTTTCAGACGCAGGTCTGCCTGTTTAACTTTGTATTTTTATAAAACAAACAAACAAACAAAGCTCCTCACATAAAAATCCCCATAGGAAAAGATGCAAAAGCAAAACTCAAGTGTCTCCTGTCATACCTCATAGCCACTGTGGTGATCTGACTGCCACCAAGTTCCAGAATGACCATGAGCACTCCCGTCCTCTCAATGGACCTGCAGAGAATCATGAGAAGATGCCACCCCTCAGTTAACCTGTTGTGGTCCGTGTCTCCTGAGAGTTCCAATGTTGCCAGCTTGGTCATCAGTGTCGTGATTACGGAAAGCCGCAGAGACACTTGGTGGAGATCTGTGGACGGTGATCCCGTCCTTGTTTGAGCTGAGGTCTTGGAAGGAATCTCCAGTTCTCTTGGCATCACGGTTCTCAATGGAGAGGTTGAAGGGAGACCTGGTCAAAGCCTTGCGTTGTGGGACCGACCTTACTATCGGCTCTTGGGAGGCAAAGGCAGGCAGAGCACTGTGAGTTCAAGGCTAGCCTGGTGTACTTAGTGAGACTCTGTCATGAGAAACAGAAAGAGAGAGAGAGAGAGAGAGAGAGAGAGAGAGAGAGAGAAATAGCTTAACCCTTTTCAGCTGTCTAACCTATCCTAACCATGTGCTTTTTCCTCTCACAATTGCTTCTGCTGGAAGGCAACTGCAACCTAGCAAGTGGGCCATACCAGAGTTAGCACCATGCCCCAGAACTGAACTTCTCAACTGGTGACTTACCACCCTTAAGGGATCAAACAACCCTTTCACAGATACCCTAACATATCAAGAATTTGCATTATGACGCATACCAGTAACAGAATTATAGTTATGAAGTAGCAATAGAAATAACTTTATGGTGGGGGGGGGGTCACCACAACATGAGGAACTGTATTAAAGGATCGCAGCATGAGGAAGGTTGAGAACCAACGCCTTCTGCATGTGTTATACTCAGGTGTTTTATGACACAGCAACAGAAAAATGGGCCAGCATATTTGGTAGGAAAGAATAGAGGAAGGTTAACAGTTCTACTGGGAATGAGAAGCCTAGGTGTGACTAAGACAGCTGAAGCCTAGGTGTGAATAAGGCGGCTGAAGCCTAGGTGTGAATAAAACAGCTGAAGTCTAGCTCGCTGAACATAGCGGACAATGAGGACTACTGAGAACTCAAGAACAATGGCAATGGGTTTTTGATCCTACTGCACTTACTGGCTTTGTGGGAGCCTAGGCAGTTTGGATGCTCACCTTACTAGACCGGGATGGAGGTGGGTGGTCCTTGGACTTCCCACAGGGCAGGGAACCCTGATTGCTCTTAGGGCTGACGATGGAGGGGGACTTGATGGGGGAGGGGGAGGGAAATGGGAGGTGGTGGTGGGGAGGAGGCAGAAATCTTAAATAAATAAATAAATAAGACAGCTGAAGCCTGGGTGTGAATAAGACATTTCCCTGAAAAGGAACTGAGATCAGTTAGCGTTAATCCTTTTGACATAGAGGGTTCAAGGCACAGATTTAAAGTTTGAGATAAATTGAAAGCCTGTGTTGGATCAAGCAACCATTTTTATGGCCCAAACACAGACGATCAATAGCCACACAGCCACCTGGGATATGGAGGTTTATTCATAGGAAACTATAGGCAGCACTGAGTGTCTGCTGGCAGAAGGATAAGGGGTGTGGGGTGGGGGGAGGCAGGGAGAGGATAACTGAGCCGCCATCTCTGCTTTCTCCCTGACACACAATTGGAGCTCTGTTCCTCAGACAGAAGGACCCTTAGGCCGGTGTTTTTCAACTGTAGATTATGAAATCAGCTAGGATTAATGGACTAGGGAATCAGTTTTGAGGCTCACGGTCAGCATTTTTATGGGTTGACTTCCCCAGGAAGCAGACTTGGGGATGGTGTGGAGCATTGAATGCTCCACAGGTATTAACTGCAGAGAAAAATCGAAATGCCCACCATAAAGGCAATACAGTAATAGTATAACATGTGTCTTAGCTTGATCAGTATTTACATGATCTTAATTATATGTTCAGTTAATCAAATGTTAAAGCCGGGTGATTGTTTGGGAAGAGCATCGTGGCGCAAACACATTGGGAGAGCAGGAGAAAATGAAGTCTGAGTCTGTGTCTTCGATTGCAGGAAGTTGTGGTCATATCTAGAACAAAGCAGTAGTTAGAAATGCGGAGATAAACGCAAAGAAACATCTAGAAACGTTGAGTTTGCATGGGAAATGCAGAGGAAACCAGAACTATAGAACAGGTTGTTCAGAGAACAGACTGTTCTTTTTGTTTCGTTCCAATGAGCAAGTGGGGTCTAAAACCAGAACAATCAGAACATGAGAATATGAACAATGCTGTAAAGATGACAGGACGTGCATCTTATTTTGGAGATATGGAGACAACCATCCCAAAGACCAAGCGGGGGAAAGTGGCTTCCGTTTTGTGCAGAAGGAGTTGGTCTTTACCATAGTCATTACTAAGCCATCTCTGACGGGAGAAGCGTGCAGGGTCTTCCATGCATGCTGACACCTGCCAAGGGTTTGCATTTTAGTTTTACTCCTTGCAGGGTTCCGGTCTTTAAAATGAGTAACATTTTCCTCAGGGGAGAAGGGAATAAAGAAGCAAACGGCTTTGGAAACCCCTGGTAGAAAGAAAATTATCCAGGAGGGTTTACTTTGTTTTTCTCGTGGGCAAAGCCTGGTTTTCAACAGCCTGCACTTAAGTTCTATGAAACCCCTCCCCTAGCCTCCATGAAGCCCCTCCTCTAGCCTCTATGAAGCCCCGCCCTAGCCTCTATGAAGCCCCTCCTCTAGCCGCTATGAAGCCCCTCCCCTAGCCTCTATAAAGCCCCTCCCTAGCCTCTATAAAGCCCCTCCCTAGCCTCTATAAAGCCCCTCCCCCTAGTCTCTATGAAGTCCCTCTCCTAGCATCTATGAAGCCCCTCCCCTAGCATCTATGAAGCCCCTCCCCTAGCTTCTATGAAGCCCCTCCCCTTGCCTCTATAAAGCCCTTCTCCCAGCATCTATGAAACCCCTCTCCTAGCCTCTATGAAGCCCCTCCCTAGCCTCTATGAAGCCCCTCCCCCAGCCTCAATGAAGCCCCTCCCCTAGGCTCAGAAGACTACCAGTCCTTGAGGCTGGGAGTCTCAACAGTCACACCGTCCCAGGCTACCTACCTCACACAGGGGGCGACAACGGGCAGTGACACGGTCCCACAGGACAGGGTGCCTGCGTAGTCCCATTCTGGTGCTAGAAGCCCAGAGTTTCTGAAGAACCATTGGTCCCTGCCCCAAGATAGAAGCGTAAAAGTACTGATTCTGCTCTCATCGAAGAAACACAGAGCAGCACCAGGAGAGCGAAACAACCCAGGCGGGCAGAGGCTGTCGCCTGAAAGGGCCGCTCCCTACCTCGGTGGGCCTTGCCACACCAATAAAAGCAAGCAGAACGGTTCTTTAGATGAGTTACCCTACTCCGATGCTCCTAATCTGTGACGAGCTAACATTAAAACCAACGTGACAGTCTTTGTCAGCTGCTTCCTTACTAAAGAGTGCATGCACATGTTCCTATGTAAATATGCATGTGGCTACACATATGTGTACGTGGACTTGTGTGCACAGGACACGCAGGCAAAGAGCCACATCAGCTGTATTCCTTAGTCATTCTCTACCTTACTTTTTCAAGACAATTATATCTGTTCTGGTTTGCTTTCTGTGGCTGTGAGAAAACCCTGGCCACAACCAGTCTGGGGAGGAAGAAAGGGTCCATTTCAGATTGTACTTTTTATCCATCATCAAAGAACTCCAGGGCAGGAGCTCACGGCAGAATGTGGGTGCTAAGACCGCACAGGAACACTTTTTACTCTTTCTGTCCAAGGCCTGCTCAGCCTGCTTTCTTATACAACCCAGGACCACCTGAGTAGAAGTGCCACTGCCCACAGTAGGCTGGGCCTTCCTGCATCAATCATGAATCAAAAAACGTACCCTGTAGACATGTCCATGGGCCAGTCTGAGGCTCCATCTTCCCAGCTGACTCCCGTCTGTGTCAAGTTTACAAAAGTAACCAGCGTGGCTGATCCTTTTGCTAGCCTATCACACAAACACATCCACATTGAACCACAACCTTTCCTTGTTTATCCCCAACACTGCATGCTACTGCCACCATACAAAACATTGTATAACTTTGAAGGCCCCACAGTATTTTTAAAGACTCAAACACTTTTAAAGTTCAAAGTCTTTTAAAAATATCCAAAGTCTTGTAACTGTGAGTTCCTGTGAAATTAAAAAACAAAAAACAAACCACCAACAACAACTTAAATACCTTCTTAGTTTAAAGGGAAGAACAGCGGTCTAAAAACAATCACATTTGAATAAAACTGAAGCCCAGCAGTGTCTGGCATCTGGGACTCACGCACGAGCCTCTGAGTACCAAAGGGTGTAGATGACATTCCTCGTCTCTGGACCTGCACCCTACACAACACACGGCTTGTAGATTCAGCTCTACTCTGGGCTGCTGCTGTCCTTGGCGGTCACCTCACAGGCTTGGAATCTCGAAAATGTTGGGATCCCCACTGCGACTTAGGCTGTACCTTCACCAGTGGCCTTTCTCGGCCTCTTCGGGGACTCCGACTCTCCCCTTTACACCTTCAAATTAAATATTGTATGGAACACTCTTCCACGCCACCAACTTCAGCTGCCAGCTTGAACTCCAGCCTCTGCCCCATGGGACCACAGCACTGACCCTGAGAAAATACTTCCCAGAAGATTTTGTCTCAGTGATGCTGGTCTCTTATTAGCTACGGCTGATTTTTTTTTTCCAGTTCCAGCTAGCCCACATCCATTGTCCCAGAAAAGCACAGATTCCCCCCTTTACAGATTCTTATCCAGTCTCTCACATGAACAGCCCTGATCGTCTTTGCTTCCTTCTGGAGCGTCACAAGCCAGGCTTCCATCATCCGCACTGTTCTCAGCATTAACTTCCAAGTTCTCACAAAACAATCCTTTAAACTCCAAGTGTTCAATGGCTTTCTCAGACCAAAGTCCCCAATGCTTCTGTTAATCTTCCCTAGAACAATACAGAGCCGTCACAATCCCACGCCTCTTTCCAAGAGTTCTGCTTTACTTAGCATTTCTGTTGCTATGACAAGACACTGACCAAAACCAACTAGGAAGAAAGGGTTAACTTCATCTTGTGCTTTATAGTCTACCGTTAAAGGAAGTCACTGCAAGGACCAAGGCAAGGAACCGGAGGGGGATCCAGAACAGAGACCATGAATGAACAACGCTTAATGGCCTACTTGGATTTCTTTCTTTTTTATAGACTATTTCATTATTTTATGTGCATGAGTTTCTTGCTTACATGTATGTTTGTGTACCATGAGTACGTCTGGTGTGCACAAAGGCCAGAAGAGAAAGTTCTATTTCCTGGAACTGGAGTTACAGGTATTCATGAACTGTCACGTTGGTGCTAGGACTTGAACCCAGGACTTCTGAAAGAGTCATCTCTACAGTCTCCTCAACTTGCTTTCATGTATAACCTGGAATCACACCACTCACAGAGGACCGAGTCTTCCCACATCAATCATGCAATGAGAAAATGCCTTCCAGACACGTTCACAGAGTCATCTGATAGAGGCAGTTCCTCAGCTGAGAGTCCTTCTTCCTAATGTCTATAGCTTGTACCAACTTGACAAGAACTAATCAGCATGCTGTCTGAACCCAGAGCTCACTGATTGGCTAGACTGGATAGCTGAAGCCAGGGATCTGCCTGTCTCTGCCCCGAGCAGTGCTGGAATTACAGGCACATGCCATGCCTGGCTTTCTACCTGGGGGTCAGGGATCCTAATTCAGTTCCTTGGGCTTCTGCAGCAAGCACTTTACCGACTGAGCCATCTCTCCAGGTTCTGCTTATGACATTTTAGAAATAAGTGTAGTCATCCCTCCACATCCACTGATCAACAGGGGAAAGAAAATATTTGGCAGTTTTTCTGAATATTGCTCACTTATCATTGGTCCCTAAACAACACAATATAGTGGCTAGTTTTGATTTTCTTAGGTATTACAGTAATCTAGATATGCTTTAAAGTATCTGGAAAGTAGTACATTGTTGACTGAGGTTTTCTGTTCTATCCGGTTCCAGCAATCATTAAGTCCCAAAGAAATACACAAAGGTCTACATTATTCATAAACTGATTGGCCCATTAGCTCAGGCTTCTTATTAACTCTTATAACTTATATTAACCCATTATTCTTATCTATGTTAGCCACATGGCTCAGTACCTTTTTCAGTGAGGCCATCACATTGTGCTTCTTCTGTGGCTGGGCCACTGCGTCCTCTTCCCAGAATTCTCCTGTTCTCATTGACCCGCCTCTACTTCCTGTCTGGTTGTCCTGCCTATACTTCCTGCCTGGCTACTGGACAATCAGCGTTTATTTAAAATATAATTGACAGACTACAGACCATTGTCCCACACCAGTACATAAGTTATATTTATATACTGCATCACTTTTTATGAGGAAACTGGGAGTCTGGATGTTGTTGCGCATATGGTAGAGAGGGGTTTGGAATGGAGGATGTCTTGGAACAAATTCCATACATACAGAAAGACGACTGTACCAGGGCCCCCATCTTCCAAGTCTAAATGGAAATCACATAGCCCAGGTTTATGAATGGTCTCTAAGTTTATGAATACGTTTGGAGGAACCTCAGCAACAAGTAAGACTCCAAGATTGCCTAAATAATTGATCATTTCTCACCTGCAACTACGTTGTTTAAGAAAATCCAAGACTATTATGGTACCTTCATGATTGTCAGAGGTTCTGGACACTTCCATCTGTTTCTCTTCTGAGTATACTTGGGGAGCACAGGCTGGTATGCTCTTGCCCCAAGGGACAGGACAGAAGAGAAGACAGAGAGACTTCCCATGAGCATCATTGTGTTTTTACTTAAGATGCATGGAGTGGACCTACTAAGGTCCACATGACTGCACATAGCTATAAGCATGGCTGTGAGCTGTGGCCTCTAGCTGGATGGCAGCGTAGTCAGATGAAAACAGTTCCCTTAGCTTAAGGGAGAATGGAAAAATGAATATTTGTTAGGCAGACAGCAGTCTTCACATGTTTTAGTAACCGCTGTGTAATTTGCTGCAAACAAAGCTAATCTGCCAATCCATTATTCTGTATGCAGTTCTAGGCTAATGTAAACGTTGTGGAAGACCAATTAGTAAAATCACTGTTTGGAGTCTTGATTACATATTTCTCGTGAGATCTAATAATTTATGCTTTATTCAGTGCACGTAGGGAGTAAAAGCTAAAATTTTAAAGTTGACTGTATGGTTGGCTGTGGGAACTTAGGAAAATTACCTAAACATTCAGACTTAGTTTTCTTTTCTGTATGATGATAACTGTGCCTAGATGAGAGGATTTGGAAGAGTAAAGGAGGTGAGAAATATATTATGTAGATAAGATTGGATACATTCTGAGTGCTATGGCAATAGGAAATATGGATCAAATACTGTCTGGCCTATTGAAAACTTTCAACAAATTTAGCTACGGCTTTTTCTTTATATATTTATTTAAAAAAAGAAAAAATTATGTATTTTGTAACTCAGGACTTCTGACGTATATGGTTCTGTTTGCGTGGTTTTGAGGAAAGGGTAAATAAGGCATAGGGAACACATGGCATGCCTTGTTGGGTTTTCTTGGTAAATCTAGGAAACAACGGACATTCCTTCTGTGTCCATTATCTTTTTTTGTTTGTTTATTTGGTTGGTTGGTTGGTTTGGTTGGTTGGTTTGGTGTGGTTTTTTAAGAAGAGCTTCTCTGTAGCTTTGGTGCCTGTCCTGGAACTAGCTCTTGCAGACCAGGCTGGTCTTGAACTCACAGAGATCCGCCTGCCTCTGCCTCCCGAGTGCTGGGATTAAAGGCGTGCGCCACCACTGCCCAGCTCTGTGTCCGTTCTCTTGGCAAGGCTGGGATCATGTGGCCATTCATGGATTCAAGAGGAGGCTGCCCATCTCTGTGGCCGGTTGAAGCTGGAGGTGTGAGCCCTGTCCTGTAAAGAAGCAAGGGGGGTGTTCATCAGCCTGCTGCATGGACATGAAAAACACGGACAGCCAGGAAAACTTTCCTTGCTTTTGCATAAGAGACTTTAAAACACCAGGACATGGTCTTCATGACTATGAAGTACCCCTTTACTGTAAACTGCAATAGTTAAATCTTTCTGTTGAAAGTGTGGAATCTTCCCAGTTCTTTGCCACGACAGAACTTTTCAGGAGTGTATTGCATTTTTTCATTCTTAGGCAATGGTCCTCTGGGAATGAATTCCCAGACCCAGGATTACTGGGTCAAAGGCTGTGTGAACATTTTACGCTCTTAGTTTTGGTTGTAAACTGGTTTCTGAGAAGCCTGCTACACACTGGTCCCCAAAGGAAATGTGCATATTTTTCTCTAGAAATGTGGGAGGGAGACAATTTCACATATTTTTGTAGGTAGATATTTACAGCTTTTAGATCTGACTGAAAATAACGCAGGACAAAGAAGACTTGGGTCTTGTTTGGGTTGAAAGCCCTCTTCTGTCACGCCTGCCTGTATCGCTGTGTTGTGGGTAAATCCTTATTTTATTTCTCTGTGCTTCAGCTTCCTGTTTGTTTTTTATTTTAACGTTGAGACTACAAATATTTCCCTCATAAGATTGTGTGATGATCATTGAAGCCCTTGATAAATATCCTGTTGCTTCACCTTGTCACACCTTGGAAACATCTCTCTTTGAAAATGGACAAGGTCTTGCGGCAGACTTTAGCCCAGAAGGTGAAGACTGGGGGAATACATTCCTCTCAGGCATTATCCGATGGCTGAAAATGCTCCAGCTAGTACTAGGCTGGCCCAGAGCAGAGACCCAACTAACCAATAAAAGATCGAAGCTGAGTGCAAAGTGAGTCTTTGGGAGCAAGCCTCTGTCATTCCAATATCCCCTACTGCGGATAGCTTCTTTAGAATCAGGACACACCTATGATGTTGAACCAATGGTCCAGTCTCAAACTACATCCTAGGCAATGATAACTACATTTCCCTGTGCATCTTCGTGCTAGGCATTTGTGCACATTATTGTTACAATAACCATAATGTTGTATATAGTAGTCCCCTCTCATCTGGGATTTCGTGGGCTGTATTCCAAAATGGTCGGTGGAAATAAGCAACTCCTAAGTTTTAAATAAACTTTCTCGCAGATACATGTGCATGGAAAAGCACAGTCCATGTAAGAATGGGTACCATTCCTAGTTTCCGGGATCCACTACAGACATCTTAGGATGATAGCTGGGGACAGCTGTATTGTGAAACACTTCATTTCATAAGAGCAGATTTGCAGAGCAGGCATCGAAACCCCATGTTTCTCTCCATCATCAGTTCTCCTTGTCTTCCTGGAAGTGTATGGCCTGTCTTTACTTGTGATTACTCATTGTGTGGGCTTCTTCGTTTTCATTGATTCTTACAGCAAAACCTTGTGGCGTGAACAGAAACAAATCGAGTCAAAGGTACCGCAGTTGACAGCTCAAGCCCTTGCTTGTTCTTCAGCGCACTCGTGACCTGAAGGGCTTTTGCGTTTCCCTTGGCTCCGAGATGCCAGAGCACGGTTGAAACCCACGTGCCGTGAAAGAAAAATAAAAGGTGTGATGTGAAGTAGAGCGAGTCACATCAGCGTAAGTTAGATACAGGAGACTGGACATTCTCAAAGCCTAACGCTGTCGCTCATTTCCCCTCCTCGCTCCTCTGACTTTATACGCGCCAGTCACCTATTGAAAACACGCAACTCGGTGACCTTAAGTTTACCTGTGGGGTCATGAATTGATCATAAAAGAAACTTTGGAGCCTTTCACTTCTCAAAAGCAAATCACGCTTCCTTGTGCCGGCTCCCACCGGGTCCTCTCTGCAGACTTCATTCTGTTGGCGCCCTCCCTGGACTGCCTGTCAGTTCACCAACGCCAACCGGACCCCTCCCCCTCCCGTGCAGCCCCACCCAGTTATTTTCCCTTCAAAATCTGAGACGTGTGTCGTAATACACTTTGTTCGAATCGCCAACCTTGTACTCTCCTTGCAATCTAGAACTCCAAATCTTAAAGTATGACTAAAAACAAACACACAAACCCCCCAAAGGATAGCTGGTTGTCCAGTCTGTAGGGTTTTCAAAGTATTCTTTCCCGTTGTTCTTGCGAACCATCCCTGGCTTGTTAGGACCTCTGAAGATTAGCAAGAGGAGAGAAACTATGGTTGCTAACCTGTGTCATTATGTCTTTTTTCAAAAACCAATGCTTTGGGAGAAAGACATGAGTTAAAGTTCATAATTAAAGAGGTTATTAAATACCATGTGGAAATTTCAGTTACAAATTCACACCCCTCGTGAAGAGTTTCCAGCCTACTTTTTTTTTTTTTTTTTTTACTGTTTTTTATTTTGATTTTCTCTGAAACAGCATCTGGCTATGCTGTCCAGGCTGGTCTTGAACGCTGAGTCAAGCAAACCTCGACCCCTCCCCCTGCTCCTAGGATGCTAGGGATGCATCACACCTGGCTGGAGCAGTTTTCTACAGCGTTTGTTGCCACGGAAAACTTTAGGCAACTTGTTGAATCAGGCTGTGTCTGTGACTGAGATTCCCAGAACCTGTACCAGGGGGCTGGAGACAATGGAGGCCAGGACCAGCTCCTTCAGGGAATACACATTATTTTCATAAGATTAGAAAAGAAGAAGAAACAAAGTGAGGATGGGAGAGAGAGAGTGTGTGTGTGTGGACTAGCCTCTGAATGTAGGCTCCCGTCCAGTCTCTGCTTGTGCCGCGCGCTGATGGCTCTCTGTATGTTTTGGAGACAGCGGCGCTAGCAACCCATTAGCCTCTGGTAAAACCCAGTCTGAGGCTCCTGTGAAGCCTGGGCATGTGAGACTGAACAAGCACATCCTAAGGCCATGAAACATGTTAACACGGTTGGGCAGTTATGGCGAAGGGGAAAACCGTGTGTAAGAATAAGAGAGTTGAACGCCAAAGCTTCCTATAGGGATAAAGCAGGGACTCTGTAGGTGAAAGGCTGTGTGTATTTCTTCATGAGCTCTGCACATTCCGACTGGGCCCTCATCACACCTGCTCAGCTCCCAAGAGGTCTCCCTTCAGCAAACGCTTGCACAGCAAGAAGAGAACAAAGCAGCGGGCTGCCAAGGGTAAGGGATTCAATGCACGCAGACAGGACAGGACCCCTCAAGACGCTCTCCGGCTCTGTTTGGAAATCAGCGATGCCAGTGGGCGTGCAGATGCTAATGTTGGCGGGAGAAGGAGAGTGGAGAGCTGGAAAAGTGTGTCAGACCCAGGACGCGACGTTCTTAAACGACACATCTGTGTGTTAGGACTTTAGTCTTTGGAACGCGGGGACTCACTGCATTTTCAACACTCAAAGAGAATGACCAAAATTGTGGCTGCTGGCTTCTTGTACGCATATCCACACACTCTTTCTGTCTCATTGATGCTTTTTCAGATGGTAGATTTTTCAGTGAGCAAAACCAGTATCTGTCTTGCTTGCTTGGTGCCCAGTGCAGTGTGTAGAATATTTCCATCTTGACTTCATGTACGAAGTAGTCAGAGTAAAAGAGCCGCTGGGCCAGCAAAATGGCTCAGTAGAGGTACTTGCGTTCCGCTCTCACGGTGGGTCACGTGAGGTGAAAGGACAAAGCCCACTTCTACAACTTGTCCTCTGACTTCTTCTACTTGCCTGCATTAGTACACACACACACACACACACACACACACACACGTAATTGAAAATTTAAGTCATGATCAAATAAAGGGCTTCCATGAATGCTTACGAGGCTAAACTATTATCCACCTCACTGAAAAATAACCACAAACTCAGGCAGCTGTGGGAAGTCATTTGCCTGAGATCACTGAGGTCAAGTCCTAGCAAAGATGTCAGGGGCAGTGGAACACGGATGTGCCCCCGAAAGGACCTGTGTTTCAAGATAGAGACGTGAGAGTCCAGGAAAGTTGGAGTGTACTGAAAGCAAATGAGGTTCTGTTAGACCCAAACTGCCTGACCCCCTCTTTCTTTGCCCTCTCTGGGGTCTTTAGAGTCTGTCGGTCAAGGTGAGGGGTGCCCCGGCAGGAGACACGGGTATGATTCTGAAGAACGGATGCGGGACCTTGGCCACAGTCACAGAGAGAGAAGAAAGCTGGTGACTATTTCAGGGCTGGAATGAATGGTTCCTTTAGTAATTTAAGGAGGGAAAACGAGTTTTTGTGGTTTCCCGAAATAGACTTGCCTGCCAGCAACTTCCCTCCCCCTCCCCTTCGGGCTTACTGCAGAACAGCAGGCAAGCGCATGCAGGGCCCACAACTTTCCTGCTGGTGACTGGTTACAAATGTGCCGAAGGAGACTGAGAGCCAGCTTTCCCAGGCTGCAGGGGCAGAGTGGGAAGGGCTGGGATGAGGCGAAGGAAACAAACCGATAACGAGAGTCAAAGAGGAAGTGCCGCGTGGTGGATACAACCTCCAGGTCCCCGAAGGCTGTGCAGGGGATGAGCTGCAGACAGCCCAGGGCTGCCTGGCTGTGTGGGAGAGTTTGCTACGTGGGTGTGTTGGGAGAGGAAGTTGGGGGGGGGGCGGGGCATGTGTGTGCTGAATGTCTCAGGGAGGGGTTTATTGATGGAGGCGTGGGAGGGTGTGTGCAGTAGGGTGTGGAGTGCGGGGGCAAAGAGAGAAAGGGAGCCCGGAGAGGAGGAGGAGGAGGGCTTTTATGGAGTGCCAGAACACCCATTGAACCAAGGAAAGTCGCCAGCTGCCAGGGAGTTAGATCCCCTGTGTGGGAACAGGGCAGCTCCTTGAAGAGGCTTCTGGCCTCTAACCCAACCCCAGGATGTCGGTCAGATGTTTTCCCCATGATGGGAGGGGCACAGCCTCTGGATTTTCACCACACCCTGATCCAGGCTTTTTCCCAGCTCCTGATATTTTGGCCTGGATGTTGTGGTCACAGAACAGTACGCATTGGCAGACAGCTTAGGGAGAAAAAGGCCTGTGGATTAGAAATACATTTCAGTCTGGGTGTCGGTCTACTATTCGGGGGTGACCTCTGGATCCATGGTTTGTGCTTGTCTCTCTTATTTTCTAGCTACCCAGAAGGAATACTTCAAGCCGCCGAGAGGAAGACAATGGAGAGTTGTTAATAATAATAATAATAATAACTGCATTGAAGCGCTATTACAAAGACCAGTCCAGAGCAATTTTTAATTAGGTTTGAGAAGGAACTTCAACTAATTATAGGTATTTAAAGCCAGGAGAGATTGGCGTAGAAGGTGGCATGTGTCATTTTATTACACACACTTGAACAGGGCAAAGATCACCACTGATCATGGTTTGAACAGGAAATGTCCCCCAAGGCTGGAGTGGTTGAGCTTGGCCATCAGCTGAAGTTTTTGAGGACTCTGAGTTTATCAGCAGGTTAGTCTGTCGACAGACACACAACCTGCTGGCATCAGTGGGTCCTGGTAGAGGTGGGAGGCAGGTCTAGGCAGAGGTGCATTGCTGGTGCGCCCCTGGGTGTCCCAGGCCCCTCTGACTCTCTGCTTCCTGATCACCAGAGGAGGGGCACTTTGTGGGGGTCAGCTGACATAGACTATTAACCAAGATAAACATTGCTGCCTTTAAACCTTTTATCAGCTGTTGTTCACAGACTTAAAAACTAATGTCTCCCCACCCCACCTCACCCCCATCCTCGCCATCTGTGCCCCACTCTGAAGAGGCAGACCAAGCTGCTCCAGGCTCAATGGTGAGGCTCTCAGAACCCGCAGTATGGCTCACGTGGTGGTCCACCGGCTACTGCTTGTCCAGTGCTCACGACTGGACAGTATCCTTGGCTGAGAAAGCCACTGTGGAAACAGACATTGAGGAGGAGACCAGCTCTTGCTCTGACCGGGCTGTGAAGCACTTCTTAGGCAGGAGCTGGTCTGGCATAAAGGTGACAGAGGTGATATTGGTGTACTGTGGTCTGATTTAGGGGAAGTTTGAAGTATAATAATAATAATAATAATATAATATGATTGAATTCCACACGTCAGTCGTGAATGGATTTTTAAATCCAGAATTAGAAGTTCAACTGGGTGATAGTAGTATACACCTTTAATTCCAGCACTCGGGAGGCAGAGGCAGGCGGATGTCTGTGAGTTCGAGACCAGCCTGGTCTACAAGAGCTAGTTCCAGGACAGGCACCAAAGCTACAGAGAAACCCTGTCTCGAAAAACAAACAAACAAAAAACAAAAGAAAAAGCAAAGAAACAAAACAAACAAAGAAACTTCAAGTGTTGAAGGTTCTAGAAAGGGATTTAGACAGTTTCAGTCACTGAAAAGAACTCCAATTTTGGCCAAGAGTAGAAAGTGAAAAAAAACAGCAGCATACTGCCCTAAAAAGCAGGGAGATTTGCTTGGAGAGTGTTTGTGTTGGCTGACTACCTACAGTAGCTTTACCTTCTGAAAGGACCTCATTTCCCAGGACAAAGGAGAGCATCCACTTCCTGGTCTCTGAGGCTGCCTTTTGCAGGGAAATCCTGTGATGCAAGCCTTTGAAAACCAAGAGCGAAGCTACAGATTTTATTTGAATCGTGTTATTTAAATTATGCCCCAGCAGCGACTTTGTTTTAATTTTCTTATAAACCATTAGTTTGTTTTTTTTTTCTTTTTTTTTTTTTTTTAGTAATTGTTCTTTTTGGGTTTTGTTTGTTTGGTTTGGTTTGATTTGCTTTTATTTTAAAAAATCTGAAGCCTTTCAAAAGCAGCTGACATGCCAGGAACTGCTGAGACAGCTCAGGGAGGAGGACGCTTGCCCAGGCCCGTCTCTTCTCAGCCACAGTCTTCCACGTTCTGAAGCGTGTGCTCACCTAGGAGCTGTTAGTGCTCCCTCCTCAGAGAAATCTGAGGATCTGTGAAAGGAAGACAGATTACTGCGTGGGAGGGCTCGCTCAAATTGCCTCGGGAGTCCTCCACATCCCGACCATAGCCTGGATTTAGCACATGGGGAAGAGTCCCAAGAAAGGACCAAGTCCCGTTCTAACTGATCAGATTCATCAATCCATGATGGAAGTCTTGGTCCAAAAGGAAGGTTTTTGAGGATGCAGAGTAGCTAAGGCTGTTAAGCATCCTCTGGATTCCTCCCTGTTTCTTATCTCCCAACAGGTAGTCACGAACACGCGTCCTTGTATTTTAAACTGTGTTAAGCTTATCTACAACCTACTTCTCCAACCACGTTGCCCATCTGGACTATACTAAATAACAAGACTTATTAAAATGTTCCCCAACTTGGCAAAATAGATGTCGTTAAAGTTAGGCATTTCACTTAGGAGGTCAATGACCTAGTTTTATGTCTTTGGTATCAGCAGTACTAAAAATAAAAGGTTCTATATAAAATAAAAAAATAAGCTGACTGCTGAAATTCTGCCATTATTTTAAGTGGAAGATAGTATAACGCGTTACCCATGACCCGGAAAACAGTAAGACACTTGCGTGGTAATTAGGAAGTGTGTCTAAATAGCAAACTGCCTTCCTATGTAAAACGACTAAACCAAGCTTGCTGGCCATGCCGCCAGAGGGCTGACAGGGCTGCCAATGGCTACTTCACATGCTTTTCGTTAGTGTCCGTGACAAGGGAGAGATTTTTGACTGGGTACAGTTTAATGTGTGCATGTGAGTTTGACATGCGCCCGACTCTTTCTTCATGCCCTGCCTTGTTGGAGATGCTCACTGACCTTTGAGTGCTAAGTGCACGTGGCTCCTGTAAAGACATGGACCAAAGGGGGATGCATAGAGAGAGAGATGTATCCTAATCAAGGTGAGCATTAAAGAACAAGAGGAACTCGCGAGACGTTTCCCGTGTGTCTGGTGTTGTGTTGGGCTGGTCTGTAATTGGCTCCTAAGAGACTTCTGGTGTGGGAGGTCCTTCTGTCTGTGTGTTGCTTTGATTGGTTAAGGAATAAAGAACTGGCTTGGCCTATAGCATGGGAGGAGGAAGGCGGAGCTAGGGAGACGCCATACAACAGACAGCTGTTACCTTGGTAACAGCACAGGGTGACTTGACAGCAATTGCGACAGATAACCACAAAATTGTAAAACGGCATAAACCAAGGGCCCCTCGAACTCACGAGAACTGGGGTTCTAATTGGGGTTTCCATTGCTGTGATGAAACGCCATGTCCCAAAGCAGCCTGAGGAGAAAAGAGTTTATTTCCCCTGACGGTTTATTAAGTCTGTCAGTGTTTCTCTCAGCTGTGGAACCTGGGAGAAAGGAGCCAACAAACGAGGCAGACCAAAGTCTCAGGCCATGGTCAGCTTCATTCAGAGCCTCGCACAGCTTATACTTTGGCGTGTTAAGAACGGTCACCTGAGTAGCGTCCTCATGAGTTCAAGCTGTATGTAAGAAGCCACACCTGCAAAAACCATGTTTTTCCACAGAGGGATTGAAGGACGGTTTAAATATTAAATCGGATAACATCAGCAAGCAATAATGAGTAATCTGAAGTAAACTCACTCCTGTTTGCTAAAGCTGGGAGGAGCAGAACACATTCCGAGAACGAGTCCATGCTTTAAAGAGACTGAAGTCACAAGACTCCTGTCCCTGTCTTTTTGGACGGTTCTCACAAGCACTCCGGATTCTCCTCACAGGACTCTATTCTTGGACTGTGTTTTCCGACATAAGTCCGTCACTGACAGAAGCCACAGCAGGAATCTAGAGCCAGACAGGAAGGAAGCAGTAGCCGTGCAGCGTGCTGCTCACTGGCTTGCTTGACTTGTTATTTTTCTCTTTGGCGATTGTCATTCTAACTGGGGTGAGTTGGTATCTCATTGTGGTTTCAATTTTCGTTCCCCTGATTATGAGTGTGGATGACCATGATGAAGACTTGCTGGCCTTTTATATATCTTCTCTTGAGAGATGTCGGCTCTGCAAGTTTGTTCTCGAATGAATCAAGTCCCCTTCTAACTAGGAGGCAAATACAGGACGAATTTGCTCGGGAAGAAGCTGCAGCTTATAAGCCATGCCCTGAACTTTGAGGTGCTGAAGTATAAAAAACAAATTATGTAAATCTTGCTTTAGAATGCATTGAACATCTCACTCTGCTAAGGAGCAACTTGAGCTGAAACTCCACTTTAAGGCTGTCGGAAATGATGAGTGGGAGGAAGGGGAAATCCCTATGACTTTAAAAATTATAGGTAATGTTTTGGCCCTAGAGATGGAATCTGGAATTTACCTTTAGAAAAGATAGTTCATGTGCTTCGTGAGAACCAGCAGATGAGTCACGTCACATAGGTGTTCAAACTAAGGCAAAGGCATTGCTCTGACCTGGTGCTTCCCAATCATTGGGACTCTGAGTTGTTAAACAACCATTATCAGGATTCTGCTCATAGAATCGCACAACGTTTCTCATGGACAAATGCTAGTTCTCTTTAAGGTGCAAATTTGGACTATATCGGGCCAGTACCATTTCCTCATTTAGAGGCAGTTTGCACACATTGTTGTTCAGAAACAAATCCAGGAGACTTCGGGAGGGGAAGGGAATGTCATCTCATGCTGGCGGACAAGAGCGCAGAGGGTACGAGCTAGACTTTGTAGCGCTAATGCGCTGAGACTGGATTACTGTGTCTCAATGCACTGCCCTCCTGAGCCCTGCGGAGCAAGTCCCTGAATTCTCAAACTCATCGTTTTGGGAAGAGGAAAGGAGCAACGCGCTGGTGTCAATGAATGATGATCAGAGACATGGGCCTTGGGCTGGAGGAAGAAAATGACACCTTCAACATCTGGAGATAGGCTACAGGCCTGCACTTAAGATGCTTTTCCTCTGCCTCTGCGGTTGCATTGAGTTCAGTGGTGGGAATGAAGCAGACATATTCCTGGGAGAATTCAGAATGGGCCTGAAGCTCCCCAAGCGTGGGAGTCAACTCTTCTGCATCCTAAGTCAACAGTGGTACCAAAATGCGCTTCTCCCCCACCGCTTTCACTTGAGATTGTTAGATGGACCGGTTCTCTGGGGCTAGGGAGATGGAGGGACCTTCTACTGCACACAAGAAAGAAGATCTCCTTTTCCACAGTGAAAACAGAGGTCCAAGAAACAGGGGAGAAGGTAAAAAATGGGATTTGAAGTTCAAACTGAATTTGTGGCATCACAAGTCCCAGTTGTCACCCTGGGCTAAGAAAGCACTTTCTCATAACCCGCGAGTAACCGGCATTCATCACAAATCCAGGTTATCAAGAAAAGGCAATAAGAAAACTTATTTTGAGACCATGTTAAAGCCCATACTAAATCGAGAGCTTGGGATCTCTCCGACAAAGCAGAGTAACACCCAGGTTTTTGAAAACTTGGTTGTGGTTGATTTCCCTGAGGTCCTCTCTAGGCAGCCAGTCAGCGTGCTCAGTTTGTGGCCCTGGATCTGCTGGGCACTTTGAATATAAACACGGTACTTTTCCTGAAAGCATTTGGACATGTTCCCCGAGTGTTTCCAGCAATACTCTAGCCGCTCACAGGAATCTAACGAGCGTGGATTTATCTAGATCTTTCTTTATCCTATTTATATTTGTGGACTCTGCAACATCTTGAGGATAATGAGTTCCATATGTTTACTACCCACTGTATGAAGTCTTGCCATCTTTTATTTATCGGCAAACTACTTTCCTAGAATTTCAATGGGCGCTCTGAGTTTTAGCACTCCAGGATTTGAGTGCGGCCATTCTTCACAGCTACAGCCCGCCTACAGAGGCCTATTGTGTAGGTAAGAAATGGTACCCTCTCCATCTCAGATCGTGTTCTAGTTTCATGTCTGTTGCTATGACAAAACACTCTACTGAAAGCAGTTTTAGGGGAAAGGGGGTTTACTTGGCTTAGAATTCTAGGCTACAGTACAGGAGGTAACAGCTGCAGGGGCTTGAGAGATTGGTTAGCACCATATTCAGGGTCAAGAGAAAGGAGAAATAAGTGCCTGCCCTGCCTGCCTGCTCTGCATTAGCTTTCTCTGCTCTTACACAGTTCGGGGCCTAGCCTAGGCAAAGGCGTGGCCCACACTGTACTGGGTCTTCCTGCATCCGTTAGCTGTCAAGACCCATCCACAGGTCAACTGGATCTCAGCAGCTCTTCACTGAGATTCCCGTTAAGTCGTGTCAAGTTGACAATAAAGCTGTTTCCCCTCTTTCAGACAGATACAGTTCTATGTCGTACCATGGCCCTGTTATGGGATACAGACGAGATGTCAGCACTAACCAGGCTTCCTAGCCCCACCCCACGTCCTCGACTGAGGGCCCTTCCAGGACTAAAGTAGGACAGTGATGGTCAGCACCCTGAGCCTAGCCACAGAGATCTTTGTAACTATTGATACTATCCTTCAAAGTTCATATCCTAAGGGAAGGGGTCTTCCTTTTGTGCCAATCCCTAGTTTACAGCCCATTTCCCATCTCTGGAGCCTTGGAGCTCGGGCTGACCAGTCCAGATACTCTGCAGTCTTCTTGGGTCCCTCAGATGCCATGGTAACTGCAATCTGCTGGATCTGAGGTACCTAGTGGGGGTCAGCAGATGTATCCACTGTGCATTCCATGTCTCTGGTTTCAAATACGCAGCCTACAGGTGGTGATATTATAATCACAGTTTAGGGTGATGTGCTTTAGATCACTATTATCGTATTTCGTGTGCACATTGTTGGAGACTTTTCCGTATGTTTTCGAAGCTTCATGCACCCTTCTTTTTATCCTATCCTCATCAATTTAAAACTAAACCAACTGTATCTTCCAACTTCCAAATTTCATTTTGTATTTTCTTTAAAATTACACTCAAATCCAAAGTAGCATACAAACTTCAACACTATATGGATAAAACACTTTGGAAAAAAGTTCTACGTCTGGATATTTTGCTACTTGGGTGCCTGGCATTGGAAAGCCAGAAGAGGGCATGGGAGCTGCTGAGACTTTTTTCTGTTTTGTTTTTTTCTTTTTTGGTTTTTCGAGACAGGGTTTCTCTGTAGCTTTGGAGCCTGTCCTGGAACTAGCTCTTGTAGACCAGACTGGCCTCGAACTCACAGAAATCTGCCTACCTCTGCCTCCCGAGTGCTGGGATGAAAGGCGTGCACCACCACTGCCCAGTGAGACTAGGATTATAGACAACTGTGATCCACCATGTGGTTTTTGGAAATCAAACCCAGTTCCTCTGGAAGAGCAGCCAGTGCTCTTAACCACCGTTTTTAAATTTAAGCTGGGCATGGTGGCACACACCTTTGGTCCCAGCATTTAGGAGGCAGAGGTAGGTGGATCACTTTGAGGTTCAAGGCCAGCCTAGTCTACAAAGCAGGCTCCAGAACTACCAAAGTTATATAATACAGAGACCCTGTCTCAATAAAATAAAATAATAAGCTAAAAATACTTTTGAGTACTTAAATATTTTAAATTTACATAAGAGTTTAAAAAATAGTGACATTCAGGACTTGCAAGATGGGTCAGTAGGTGAAGTACCTATCGCCAAACCTCCCTGACTCCTAGGAATGTCCCCTGGCCACCATACTCTTGCCATGGGACACACACTCATAGCACAAATAAATAAAACACTGCGGGTTGTGGTTTTCAAAAATTCTAAAGCCTAGTGTGGTGGCATACAGCTGCAATTCCAGTAGTCACAAGTCCAAAATAGAAGAACCGTAAGTTCCAGCCAAGTTAGGGTATACAGCTCCTGTGGGGCAATGGTTTTCTACCCTGCAAAGGTTTGTCGCTTGTATTGCTTTAATAAAATGCTGATTGGCGGGGTGACCAGAACAACAGAATTCTGGGAAGAGGAAAGGCTCAGTTTGCAGTTGTCACTCAGATGCAGAGGAAGCAAGATGAGAATGCCTTGCTGATAAAAGGTACCAAGCCACGTGGCTAACACAGACAAGAATTATGGGTTAATGTAAGATGTAAGAGTTAATAAGCCTGAGCTAATAGGCCAACCATATATATGATTCATAGGTCCTATATCAGATCTAGAATATTAGGAACAAGAGTTAGTCATCCAGTGAAATTTAACCTGAATGTCAAACTTCATCCCAGGTGTGGTGCTTTGGAGAGAAGTGGGTGCTTTTGGAGAGGAGTGGGTGTTTACTGACTGTTATAAAAGATTTAACTTCCTATGGTGGTTTGAATAAGAATGGCCCCCATAGGCTCATATATTTGAAGACTTGGTCCCAGTTGGTGGACCTGTTTGGCAAGGATTAGGAAGTGTGGCCTCGTCAGAGGAGGTGTATCACCAGGGGTTGGGCTTTTGAGTTTTTAAAAGCCCTTACCATCCTGACTAGCTCCCTCTATCCCCACTCTGCCTTGTGCTTGTGGATCAAGCTCTCAACCACCGCTCCGATGCCATGCCTGCCTGTCTGTCATGCCTGTTGCCATGCTCCTTGATGGCAACAGACCCCCTGAAACCATAAGACCCAAATAAACACTTCCTTTTATAAGTGGGTGATGGTGTCATATCACAGCAACAGAAACATGACTAAGACATCTCCCTAAGCTCAAGTTCTCCTCCGGTAACAACTCCTGAGTGGGTGGCAGGATGCTTTCCATTCCCTACTGTGACTTGAGGAACAGCGAAAGCGCTGGCATGCTGGGTCTTGCTGTCGTGTAGCTCTAAGATGATCCTCTACCTCTTCTGTTATAATCTTGGGTTCTCTTCCAGCCTCTATTAAACCACGGCGAGTTGGAAATCCTGATACGTGGCAGATCTGCCCCGGTTGGTGAAGGGCTCTCGCCGGCCCGAGCATGGCGAACATAGTGCCAGCATGTTTTGCCTTTGACCTTTCTCCCCCTTGCTAAAAACTGTTAGATTACATTCCTAAAGCTAGCCTCCAAAACCTATTACCTTATCTGGCCGCTTCCCCCTCCTGAGGCTGATCACCGAGGTCCAACTATCAAAGTAGTGAAGTCCAGTAATCAAAAGCCCCTTTGGCTGCCTTAATTAATATGCCCGATCACAGCAAACCAACTCATCCCTGTATAAATCGCCATTTACCCACATCTGCCTCCTCTCTGTCCAGAGGCAGTCCCTTGTCCCTCTGGGCATCCCTTCCCCCCTCTCCCTTGCTCATTTTCTCTTTCTCCCCCGTCTTTGTCTCTTATTCCCTGTCCTTTCTCCTTCTGGAGCAAATAAATCTCCTTCGTGCTGAAAACTTCTTTTTGGTGTGTGCTGTGCCGACTCCATTTGGGCAATGACCGTAGGATGCAGACTTGCCTTTATAGGAGAAAGATGAGGACCTTGCAGGCACTGTCAATAAACAGAAATCAGAGAAAATCCCTAGGAGCCTATAGTGAGCAGACAAATGTTCGTTTACAGGGAGTAAACTGTCCCCTTCTTTATGGTCTGCTAAAAAGACTGGGAAGGTGATCACAAATTGAATCTTAGGAAGAGGTTCAGAGATGGTTGCAAACTCCTCTTGGATTAGACAAGCTTTCTCACCAACTAAGGAGTCAGCCTCAAATCTCCTCTGCGGTAACAGCCAAGAGCATCCTTTGTTCTTTCAGGCAAGCTAGGGATATCCATTTCACTAAGAAAGCTGTTCAAACTGCTCATGTAATCAGGAAGCCATTAGCACTAGGACTGGTCTGCTTAGAAAATGTGAGGGGTGGCTCTGTGAAGCTAATTAAGAAAGAGCAGCAACAGCTGGGCTTTCTTACTGCTCAGCCTTGTAAAACAGGTAAGTTTAAGAGGTTGTTGGGTGACAATGAGAAAATGGTCTTCCTCCCTCCCTTCCTCCCTCCTCCCCTGACCTCAGCCATCCGCGTTAAGGAGAAAGTACTAGAAATGGAACCGAGAACTTCCTGTCTCCGTGGGACACACACACACACACACACACACACACACCCTTCTCAGTCAGTACGTTGGAAAATCTTGGAGAAAGCACCCTACTGTTGTGACTGCCTTAGCGACAGGAAGCAGTGGAAGCTATGGAGATTCAGCTAATGGGGTTGGGCAGCGTTCAAAGGCAGCTTTGAGATGGGGTCTTTGGAATCAGTCCAGTGTTCTGCTGTTTGCTGCTTCTACATCTCAGCCTCCATAGGCATCAATGCTACACTTGCCTGTCCCTTAGCTGGCTGGAAGATTCTCCTTAGAAGAGCTGTGGGAGAGACCTCTGATGGAACACATTAACCTGCGTGGCGTCTGAGAAGTTGAGGTGTCGCTGGAGGAATATACCGGGTCCCACACTGAGGCCATGCAATGGGAGTCTCGACCTTCAAGTCCCAAGGTGGTCTGTGAATCAGACTGTGCAGCTAGCACGATGCCGCAGTATTCGGTGCCATGGGAACAACTGAATCTCGTTGCCCCTGTGCGTTGGGATTTAGAGTCCCGCTCCTCTTAGCTGTCAAATCCATTCATTCTACAGACGATGCCCTGACTGAGGGCAAGTCAAAAGCCTCAGCGTAACCCCTGCAACTAAAGTGTTACCACACCTTGGTTATCAGGAGCGCAGCTGGCATGGTCCTAACCAAAACAGGGGCCTTAGCCAACTGAGCTTTCCCAGACCCACCTTATGCGATCACCACACTCAATTTTGTCTGTACTCGAGGAAAATAATGCTATCTTTTTTTTTTTTTTTTTTTTAATAGACCCAGGATGTGCCTTCCTGGGGAATTCTGAAATTATGTTTGACTTTTTCCTGTGGGCTAATCCACAAGTCACCGGCCTCAAGCATACTCTCTACCTTGTTGTCTGTCTTAGTCCGTGTTCTATTGCTGTGGAGAGACGCCATGACCACACAGCAAAACATTCCTTCTGGGCTGGTTCACAGTTCAGGGATGTCGTTCATTATTGTCCTGGCGGGAAGCAGAGCGGCATGCAGGAAGGTGTGGTGCTGGAGAGTTAGCGGAGAGAATCTAGATCCATAGGCATCAGGAAGAGAGAGAGACACTGGGCCTGGCTCGAACATTTGCAACCTCAAAACCTAGTATCAGTGACACACTTCCTCCAACAAGACCACACCCATTCCAGCCTACTCCACACCTTTCCATTCTAATGCCACTCCCTAAATGAGCCTGTGGGGTCCATTCCTATTTAAACCACCACAAGGCCCATAACTCCAACAAGCCCTCTTAACTGTAGGTCTCTGTGAGCGGCAATACCCATGACCCATGATTCTGTTAATCGTAGCATCTGGCAAAGGGAGAAAGCTCCTACCCAGCGATTCCCCTTTGCGGTTTTTGGATTCACTCTGTCCCTGATGCGGCTACCAGGAACACCCGTTTTGAAAGAGAAGCCATTAGCTTGATATTGTGCTCTTGTTGAGATCGAATACCTAATCCATGGAAGTTTTGTGGTTCTTTGTGGTCATGTTCCTATTTGGGGGTGAGCTGATATGGATTTAGCGACTAGTAATCGGGGAAGAGTCAGAGAAGCGTCACTGGCCAAATGAAAATGATGCATTAAAGAAGACAGTTACTCTGTCTTCTCACCTGCCAACCAGGCTCGTCCAATCAATGTCCTTGTTTAATTTCTGTGGCCATGATAAAATATCCTGATAGAAAGCAACTCAAGGGAGACAGCATTTATTGGTGACAATTCCCCACTATGACCCATCATTTCTGAAATGTTAAGAAGAGAGTCCCATCATATCCATAGCCAAGAGCAAAGGAAAAGCAATCAACACATCCTTGTGAGCTTGGGTTTAGCTAGTTTTCTCCTCTGTTGTGCTATTCAAGGGCACGATAGTGCCTACAATAGGCTGTGTCTTCCTATATAGATTATGAATCAAGACAATTTCCCACAAACGTGCCCACAGGCCAACCTGATCTAGATTATTTCTTAGGAAGATTCTCTTCAAAGGTAATCTACCTTACGTCAAGTTGACTGCTAAAACAAACCAGTGAACTTGGTTACGCTGAGACCTGGTGGAATACAGGGGCTGTTGTGCTTGCTCTTAGCCCTGGAGCCAATGATGCAAAATCAAGAAAATATGAAGTTTCTTTCTTCTTGGGCTCATAGGCAGAACTCAAAAGCATCTCCCACAATGCTGGCCAGAGAGACTCTGAGAAAGCTGTTGTTTGTTTGTTTGTTTGTTTTTAACTGATTTGCTCTGTGACCAAAGGTCTAGTTGCTTGTTCTGCCATTTAGAAATGGAAGGTTTGCACATTGAAATATCTCTGCGTAGCACCACAAACTGTGGGAGGTCTGGTGGCCTCTTCATGCCATGAGTCCACACTCCAGTGAGACCGTCCGGACTCGAGGTGTGTTAATAAAGCTGCACCACCAATCGCCCCCATGGCTGCCTAGATCCATCATGGTATAAGACTGGACACTCACCCACCATCACGAACTCCAGGGCACAGATCTGATTGTGCCAGACAAGGATGCACCGCCAGGCTCTGGCCTCTTTGTGTTTCAGCGAGGGAAGTCCTCCCAAAGCCCTGCTGTCCCCTCCCACTATGGCAGATTTGACTTCGCTTGACTTGATTTTTCCAGTGCCCAGTCAGAGGCTCACTGTTGTTCACATTCTTCCAGGTTACAGTGGTTTGGTTCCAATGTCATGTTGCTGTGGTCCTTGTAAATTCCTGCCCCCCCCCCCCGCCCCTTCCATCTTTCCCTGGTGTATGTGTGCGTGCATGCGTGAGTGCGCGTCAGAGCATGCGTGCGCGTGCGCAAAGATCAGAGGTTGATGTTCGTTCCCCGTTGTTCTTCCACCTCATTCACTGAGTCAAACACAGAGATCGTGGACGCGACTAGTCTCCCAGCTAGCTTACTCCAGGGATGCTCATCTCTGCCCTCAGAGGCAAGAACTACAGAGCAAGCCATGTGCCATTTACATAGGTTCTGGGACTCCAAACTGGCTCTCATATTTTCACAGTTAGTACACCAAGCATCTCCCCCGCCTCATGCATCCGTCTGGACCATTTTCAGTCCAGCAATACTCTGCCTTCTCTGCATTTACGAAAAGCCGCTCAGCAGTGGACCGTCAAGGCGTTTGATGAGGCTTTCCTGGGACCCTGCCCTGGTCTTCTCAGTGTGTTTCCAATTCTCCTTCCTTCACTTCCTCCTCAGCCACGCCTCTGTAAGACATCCCGATGACCATGCTCAATGCTTCCCAGAGAGAAATCCTTTTCTCTCAGATGCCTGATAGTAGTGACTCTGAAGGGGACATAAGACATTTGCAAATTCAGGATGCGACCCAAATCGAGCATGCGCAGTGCGCTTTTACGTATTTGTTTTCTTTTTCTTTCTTTCTTTTTTTTTTTTTGGTTTTTCGAGACAGGGTTTCTCTGTAGCTTTGGAGCCTGTCCTGGAACTCCCTTTGTTGACCAGGCTGGCCTCGAACTTACAGAGATCCGCCTGCCTCTGCCTCCTGGCAGTCGCAAACCAATCCAGTCGGTTCCATTGCTACTTGGTTGTTATACACTGTGATTTGTCTCTGCTTTAGATTTCATTTCCTCTACCAAACTCTTTGTAACTACAGTAATTGTAGCCCAGAGTTTCGTGGCTCGTGGTTTTTTTTTTTTTTTTTTTTTTAAATCTTTCTGCAACTTCTGCCCCAAACAGCAGTGAAGACCGTGTTAGGTGCGCCTATGGATTCTGCTCGATTATACTAAAAGTGGTTTTGGGAAAGAAAGTGGGGGAAGTACTAAAGTAAGACTTAGACGCTGTTGGTTCTCCTTGTGTTACCATGCAGGTGGAACATTTGGTACTTTCTTTGCCAACTGCCATGTCACTCCTTGAAGCTCAGGGTATGATTACCCGTGTGAGAACGTGCCTCGCAAGGACCTTTCCTCGGTAGAGACACACTATCTACAGCAAGGAAAACAATTGTCGCAAGGACTATGCAGTGCCAACAGTTGCCTAGGGAGTTCAGTCTTGTTGCTGACTACCATGAATATATTTAAAGATGGTGTGGTGAACGTTTCTTTTACATTTGCCGTCGGGATTCAGTTTCCAGGCTATGAGGCTAGCAGTCAGGAAGCCCTGCTCCTGTAGTGAAGACGGCGCTTGCACTGCGCATGCGTGCGTGTCCCAGGAGGCTCTTTTCATTAAAACTGGGGCAGAAATGAAAAGGCTATTTTCTCTCTTAATAACTCAGGTTTCTGCGGTTACTGGAAGGAAGAGCCTCTGAGCGTCTTTGCTCACATTACCTGATAGATGTGTGGCGGTTCTGGCAGAAAGCTGTGGCTTGTTTTGCTCGACACGGGTCTCACTGTGTATCCCAAGATGGCCTCACGGCAGGATCATCCTCCTTCCGGAGGGATTTCAGATAGGAACCTCCATTATCGCTCCCTTCATATACAGCTCTTCAATTGTCTTCTCTCGTGTGTAATAACCACTATATATAGAAACTCATGAAACTCGGGGTTATAAACCGAAGATAACTCAAAATTATGTCCAGAAAATTGCTATGACTAACGGCTCAGCCATTGCATGATGACACATTACCGCTCTTAGGGGATTTGTGAATGATTCAGTACAGATTAGCTGAGTGCCGGCTGCTTACGACATGATGACAGACACTAAGAATCCACAGCTGCGTGCTTAGTAAAATGGCCTTTAATCTCAGAACTCTACAGAGTCAGTACTAAACAGTGAGACTCTGTCTCATAAAGACAGCCCCCCCCTACCCCCCGCAAAAAAAGAGAATACATATCTGAGAGCAATCATAAGTAGGTCAATACACCAATAGCTAATCAAATGCGGCAACCTGACTGCAAGACAATGAATGACCTTAATGCTCCCCGTTTGCTGCACATGGGAGGAGATGGAAGACGGACCACGCAGACACCAAGATCCTGTGAGGTCCCTCTGAGGAACGGTCCCTCCATCTGGCTACTCTGCGAGGCCCCACTGATTGGCGAAGCTGGGTTAATGCTACACGCAGCCTGAAGGAAGCGAGGAGGATTCCCTGTATCCTTAAAAGGGTTCTTCTAGAAGCTGCCGGTCTTGCCATTCACTCCCTTCCTGTAGCCCAGAACTGAGGCATGAGGTCACTCCTAGTCACAAGGGAAGCTGGAAAAGTCTCTGACAATCAAGAACTCCGGAGTCTGTCACAGACGTGAGAGGACAGGTTCCCAGAGGAGTCAGCAATATTCTTAGCTGTATTCTGAGGACAGTAGCTCCTTGATGGAAATCAGAACACTCCTCCTCCCCCTATTAATTTTTGCTCCTCTTTAAAAAAAAAATGTCCCAAATTTGAGGTCTTCAGTATCTCCCCAGTCCACCCCTAGATTGTCTCAACTACCACCAGGCTGGTGTTCCTGCCTACACTCTTGTCTCCCCCAGGGTACAGTCAACTCAGCAGCCGGTGGAACCTTTCAGTGGTACAGTGCTTTCTGCATGTGCGTGTGTGAGAGAGTATGTGTGTTGTGTATGTAGTGTGTGTGAATGTGTCTCTGTATGTGTGAATATGTCTCTGTATGTGTGAGTGAGTGTGTGTGTGTGTAGGGATGTAATCCAGAGGTACAGTACTTTCCACATGTGTGTGTGTGAGTCTGTGTAAGTGTGAGTGAGTGTGTATGTGTGTGGGGATGGAGAGTCCAGAGGTACAGTGCTTTTGTGTGTGTGAGTGAGTGACTGTGAGTGAATGTGTGTGTGTGTGTAGTGATGTAATCCAGAGGTACAGTGCTTTCCGTGTGTGTATGTGTGTGCAGTGATGGAACGCAGAGGTACAGTGCTTTCCTTGTCTGTGTGTGTACGTTTGTGTGTGTGTGTGTATGTGTGTGTGTGTAAGGCCCTGGCTCCATCCTAGCACTGAAACAAACAAAACCAAAAATGAAACAAAACAACAACAGCAAGGCAAAGATCCAGGAAGGATAATGAAATAGGAACACCTGTGTAGCAGCCTTGTCAAGAAAGACACACATACACATAATACACATACATGCATATACACACATACGTGCACACATACACATACACACATACATACCATATACACACATACACACACATATATACAAACACACACATACATACAAACACACTCGAAGCCTTCAGGACAGTGTAAAAACTCATGGAGGTGCCCAGTGCAGTAATGAGGAACTCCAGCCAAGACGCAGTCACACTCAGAAAACCTTAGAACAAAGGAAACAGTTCTGATGATTTACCTCAGTGCCATTCAGAACTTTACTGAGAAGGGTTAGGGAGGAGAAAAATAGTCCTGAACGTCCATCACGTGTCCACTTGGAAAGACGAACTTACTGAAACTGCTGACCCTTGAAACTGCCAGAGTATTTGGATTTCAAGGGACTTCTGGGTCTAAATTATAAAAAGTCATCTAAATGTCACTCCCCAATACGTCACCCTCATGCCACCAGGTCAGCGTTGTATGGTCTCTGGACTTTTAGCTCGCAATTCCCTGGTGTTGCTGGGCTTTTCCATGGGGTCACCCGATGCACTGTTGGGGCATTCCCTAGTGTTGCTGGGCTGGGCCCACTAGATGACCATGAGATCCTAAATGTGTGGAGACATTGGTCAGGGGCTCCAGGGCCTACACGGCTGGAGATCATTGCTTTAGGATGAAACAAAGAACTAAGAGAGAGGTGGGAGAAGGGGGGAAATAAACCTTGCCCAGAATTCCAATGCTTATTTTCCCAGTTATTCAATGATTCTTGCCATAACTTTTAGAAGCATTCATCTAATCCTAAGGCAAGCCAATACGTCATGGTTATCATCATCGTCATTATTATTTATAGCAGTATATAGTTTCATTAAACACTTCAGGAGACATATTTTGGGAATTTTCCCCTAACCTAGTTCCCCCTCAATTCCCTCTCCCTCCCACTCCTTTTCATATTATTTTTCTCTCCTACAAAAAAAAACAAAACAAAACAAAACAAAACAAAAAGCACCCAAGTTTGAAACTGATTTCCTGCAGAAAGCCATGGACACCTCATTGTTTGACCGATATCCAGGCCACCTTCTCTGAGAATTCTGCCAACTAGAAGTTGGATTTCTTTTTTCCAAACTCCAAAAATCACCTCAATGCACTAATGAAAACACATTTACTGTGTTTCTCATGTTTAAGAGCCCTCGAGTTAGTTGGGCAACTATTTTTAATTGTAATGAATGGTTACCCAAATCTGATTTATGATGCTACCTGAAACCCTGTAGCGCTCACACTGACCTCCCCAGGCAGGTCTCGCTTCTCCAGAAGAACCACACGTTAATACACTTCAATCTGGAGCTCGAGGTGAAATCCTTCAGGGTTTGCAGTTTTACAGTGGCCAATGTTTGGCTCTCAAATACTAGAGGAACATTATGAATGGTAAGTCTTGTTCTGTTTGGATTGGCCTTTGGGGAGTGCTTGAGGCCCCCTCTTCTGTAATCCATTTCAACCAGCATTTATTGAACACCAGTTGTGGGCTAGAACTTGAGCCAATCTTAAGTGGATTTTAATTTAATATTGAAATCAGATTGGTAGCTTTTTAAAGAATGCTGTAATTATTCTTCTTTTAGGGAAGAGGGCCATAAAAACTGCTGGTTTTCCTCTCTTCCTGGGCAGAAATCAAGAGGCAGGGAGAGACACTGCAAAGGCAGCTGGGTCTCTGAAAGCTAAATATTTATCTTCCGTGACTCAAGCATGTGATGAGATTCTACTTTCTGTCTCTAACATTTCAAAGAAAGCAAGGCTTTTTGTGTCCGTCTTTATTTTTTATCCTCAAGGGTATCCTTCACTCCATCCACCTCCTGTTTACAAGGTGGAATTACATCTGTAAATGGTTACTCCAGCTAGTTTGATCAGGGGCTTAGATTATCGCCTTGTCTTGTTTCCTTGGCATAGGCTGTGTTGGAAGCAGGCTCAAAGATTCAGGATTCAACAAACAATAAACACCACTACATCTGGATTCCCTTGAATTCCATAGGCTCACACCCAGGAAAGAACTGTATTTTCTTTGTGTTTGTTTGTTTGGGTATTTCGAGACAGGGTTTCTCTGTAACTTTGGAACAAGTTCTTATCCTAGAACAAGATCTTGTAGACCAGGGAGGCAAGCCTTGAACTCACAGAGATCCACCTGCTTCTGCCTCCTGAGTGCTGGGATTAAAGGTGTGTGCCACCACCATCCGGCAAGAATTGTGTTTCTATTCAGTATTTCAAAAACCAGACCCACTCATTAGCATGAAAAAAAATCCCAAGTATATTTAAAGTGTTGACCATGGTCATATGGTTTTTCAAATACCTGGCATTTATCTTTTCTCTATCTCTAAAATTCCTTCTTTGTTTACATTATCCTTTCTGATTGTTTCTTGTATAAAAACTGTAGATATAAGTTTCTGTCCCACCCAGTCCCACAGCCGTTCAGTCTCAAAGAAATACACAGAGGCTTATATTAATTACAAACTGTTTAGCCTCTTAGCTCAGACTTATTAATAACTAGCTCTTACAATTTGAATTAACCCATAATTCTTATCTATGTTTAGCCATGTGACTTGGCATCTTCTCTCAGTAAGGCATTCTCAAGTTGCTTCCTCTGCATCTGGCTGATGACTGACTCTCTGCCTTTCCTCTTCCCAGAATTCTGCTAGTTTGGTTACCCCACCTATACTTCCTTCCTGACTACTAGCCAATCAGCATTTTTAAAACCAACATGAATGATACATCTTTACAGTGTACAAGAGCATTATCATACAGCATTTCCCTTTTTTCTTTTCAAAACAAAACCCTAAATCTAATCTCTTTTTTTTCTGACCATTATCCATAACAACTTGTAGCCAACACGCTAAACAAAGACATTCATAATCCAATTTTGAGGAATGTAGGCATAGTTTTCTAGGCTACTTCCTGCTGATTGGGGATGCTGGTATCTTATGGGAGACCCAAAGAAAGTTTAGAATTATGGTCAAGTCTTGACTGGAGTATTCTGTGAGTATGGATCATCTCAGTCAGCAGTCTTGAAGCTGTCCTGATTGTAGAACTCAGAGGAAACTTCAACAGAGGTGCTCTAAAACACTGGATCATCTGGGCCATCCACTCCTATTGGAGATTTTTCAGGGGCCTTCCTTGATCAAACCTTATTTTTCTTAACCCAGAATGAATCCACAGCCTTTTATTTCCTGTGGAAGCAAAAGCAAAACCTCTTTCCAAAAGAAATATATCTTTTGACTTAAATTTTGAAGTCAAGGCATTTTCAAAATATATAGGTTGAATTAACTCAGCAGCATTTATAATCAAATGTTTTTTAGCAGCTGTTGCTCCTTCCTTAGCAATCAAACAATTCAAAGACAACACAATAACATACAGCATCCAGATTCTCTGTGTGTTTTTCATCTTTATGTGGCTTCTCTTTTTTGTACTCTATTTTATTTTATTTTATTATTTTATTTTATTTTTTCTGAGACAGGGTTTCTCTGTGTATCTTTGGCTGTCCTGGAACTCACTCTGTAGACCAGACTGACCTCAAACTCACAGAGACCCTCCTGTCTCTGCCTTCCAAGTGCTGGGATTAAAGGCATGGCATGTGTAGGCCCAACTACTCTATTTCCTTTTTTTAAAGAACTTTCTCTTTCCTTTTCCTTTCTCTCCCAAGCCTCTGTATATTTTTAAACACAGTATAAACCATTTAGAGGTTTTATATTTTTTAAACATGGTATAAACATTTTTGAGTTCTTATTCATCTGAATCTATCTTTACCGTATATCTCTTTTTCTGACCACAGGAGTCTTTATTCTGCTAAGCGATGTGACTGGGATTAAAGCTGCAGCTTTGGTGGATGCCTTCCTCAGCTTTTCGAGAGTCTAGCTTCATGGCAGAGGTACTGGTAGGAGCCACATTTAATGCCATAACTCTGGAGCTTCTAAGTTTATGCCACCACTAAGAAGTCTGATGTTGGCTGTTCATAAACACCATTTAAGTGTTTGGTGGCAAGGTCTCTTAAAAGAGCTGCCACGCATTTTTTGCTGCTAATGCTAATTCAGGAAGCTTTACTTAAAGGAGCCATGCCTCTGCTTGCCACCAGAAAACAGAGCCTACTGGAGTAAAGACGTTTACCAAGAAGCTGAACTTGACTCTGCTCTTGTCTGTCTAGAATCCTTTTTTTGTAAAAATGATTTCTCAGGTTTTATGCGGAAATTCTTGCCCAACATTTGAGCACCATTTGTAGGTGGAAGTTTCTGTCCACCCTGTCCCACAGCCATTTAGTCCCAAAGAAACACACAGAAGCTTTTTTAATTATAAACTGTTAGCTCAGGCTTATTACTAACTAGCTCTTACAACTTGAATTAGCCCATAATTCTTATCTATGTTTAGCCACGTGGCTTGGTATCTTTTCTCTGTAAGTTATTCTCATCTTGCTTCCTCTGTGTCTGACTGGTGACTGACTCTCTGCCTTTCCTCTTCCCAGAATTCTCCTAGTCTGGGTGCCCTGCCTATATTTCCTGTCAGTCAGCGGTTTATCAAGCCAATACGAGTGACAAATCATTACAGTGTACAAGAGCATTATCCCACAGCAAAAAAACAAAGATGTGGGATTACTGTGAACATTAGCACAAAAGTTTATATACCATTTACAGTAACCGCTCACAATAGAAAGGATTTGAAATACTTGCTTGCATTCTTCCCAGGGTTAGTATGGCAGAAGGGGTTGGCTGTGCCTCCACAGCGGTCCTCTCCTCAAGGAGGGGCATGTGTGTCTACCTTATCATCTGAACGGATTCCAGGTCTAGGAGAAAGTCACAAATAATGAAAGGTCTACTTGTAGTTCCGATCTGGACATTGTCTTCTTTCTGACACACTATAATTTAGTCCTTCTACTTTAAATGGTCTGTACTATTGATTGATTGTTTAGTGATCTGCTAAGTATCAGTCGGTAGCCACATGTTAACACTACCAGACTTAAAAACATGCTGATTTTCACTTTAGTTCTCTCCTTCTTTTAGAGCTCAGGTCTTTTATGTCGGTGGCTGGGCCTCCAATCAGGTGTTGTCTTACTGGAATGTGCAGGAGTTTTCTGAAACGATCCGCCTGACACAATCCAGGCATCTGCCGCACCTCAAGCATCAGGGACTATGCCGAAGGCTTTCCAACTGGGGACATCTGTAACCTATGGCAACCTGACAAAGGTGGCCAGGTCTCCACGTCCTCGCTGACCCCCTCACCTGCCCCACCTTCCAACTGGAAGAAGTCATGTATTCATTGGTGTGTGTGTATGTGTGTGTGCAGGCATTAGTAGGGGTGTGCATTGGAATTTGTGACCAACAGAAACAACTTAAAGGAGAAGATCTATCTTTGCTCAGCCTGCAGAGGTTTAATCCCAGAATCATTGGCTCCATTGAATCTGGGCCTACAGAGAGGCAGAGCGCCATTGCCTTGGGATGGGGGGCGTGCTGAAGAATCTGCTTCTTTATGATGGGAGAGCAGGAAGAGACCATGATGACCACAATACCCCCGAGGGTTTGCCCTCACTGACTGACTTCCTCCTTAAGGGTTCCAGAATCTCCCAAAGTGATGCTACCAACTGAAGGCCAAGCAGTCAACATAGCAGTGAACCTGTGAGAGACATTCCTCACCCAAACCATGACAGTTGTGCCCAGGGAGAACGCGCTCGAAGATGGAAATTACGCTGCCTCAAGCCAAGGAGCAGCTGAACCCCAGGAGGAGGTGGAAGGCACTCTTCCCTGTGCCTTGCTTTGGCCTGGGACTTCTAGCATCCAGAACCGTGAGATTTCTCCAGTGAACAGTGTGCTGTGCTCACCCTAGTAGCAGACACAGCAGGATGGTGCTGATAATGAGCCTCAGCTGTTTCCTCATTGGCCTGCCTAGGCTTTGGTGTCTAGGCTTTGGTACCTAGGCTTTGGTGGTGCTAACAGAAGCGCATAGACCATTGCAATCCCACAGAATGAAACCTGTGCATATTAATAACAATACACAAATGTATGTATTCCTATCTGTTACATAGTATAACTATATTCGTATTTATGGTAGAAGCTAATATGCATAGCAACGATCACAGTCCATTCCAAGCTCCGAGAATGAAAACTGGGACCACTGAGAACCATGACATGCTGTAGCCGCTGCCAGGCTTCACCAAGGTTCAAGCATCCATAGCTCCAAATAAAAAGGCAATCCCAGAAGAATTGTCCAGGCTCACGCTATTAAACCTGTAGAGGTTAGGACTGTTCGAGACTCTTTTTAATTTCAGGTCATGGAGACACAATTCAGACTGAGGCAAACACACAGACCCAACCCTGGGTGACTCAGGATCAAATGTGAAGCAAATTAGTGGCATTTTCCAGAGAGACTCAACGGACATTGTTAGAAAGGGGGATGAGGAGAGTGAGGGACGTGGGGATATTTTAAGAAAATGATTTGGGACTGTGATCTTGAGATAGCTTTTAAGGTTGGCAGTTGGTATGAAAGTTGTTAGTCTTGAGGTCATAGCCTATCTGGCAAAAAGCAGCAAACGCAGACAAATTTCTGCATTGCAATCCAGAACTCATTTCATTCTTCTTTCAAAACCTCATTCTTTGCTTGTGAGTAAGGCTTTCGGCTCACTGGATGAGGCCCCACCCATACCTAAAGAGTGATGTGATTTACTCAACGTCTGCTATTTCAAGTGTTAGATCGTGTCCAAAGGAAAGAGCCTATCTAAGAGAAAGAAACAAATGAACAAAACACCATGAAGGTGTCCCAGTAACACAGAGTGGGGGTTGATCCAGTAGCTGGTGCCACAAGTGTGAGCTGACACAGACTGGTCCAGACCTATTCAGAGGAACCAAGGAGGGCCATAAAGTCCCAGGAACCTGCCTCTTCCTCTGTAGAAGCTTTGACTAGCATGGGTCAATCTCTGGTTCCATCACAGTGGCCAAGGGAGTGAGTGAAGCGCGCTGGCCAGAGACAGGGGCTGTTGTTTACAGAAGGGATCTGGAGATGCAGAGCCTGGGGCTCATGGCTTCCGAAGACAGTTTCATAGGAAACAGGATTCTGTGATGAGGCAGCCGTTAGGTACTATAAGAGAAGGAGACAGGAGAGGAGCTAGAGAAATGATTCTCTTGCTGGGCCATCCTGATATTCCAGCACCCGAGGAAACATAGCAACCAGTGGGGGGGGGGGGGGAGGCACATTTAATCCACCCGCTTCTATCTACAAGGTTGACTGAAACTATCCTTGATTCTCATGAGATTTCCCTTTGAGGAAAATGAAGTCTTTGTCATCCATTTAAAGTCGGTGATTTCTGCTCTTCTGAGTATAGAATTGCTTTTAATTATAAATGCGTGACATTTAAAATTATTTAAATACAAATATTTTTATGCTGAGGGGTGCGGGGCGTAGGGTGTAGGATGTGGGGATGGAAGTAATGATTTTCTTTCTTTTTTTCCTGTGTTAAAACTCTGCAGGAAAAATATTTTTCCTTAGTCATCCATCAGAAAGTCAGCCCTCTCCGGGATGATTGTTGCTTAAAATGAAAAGGAATTGACATTTGGAGATTTTTGAATAATTTAGCCGGCCTTGATTGCGCGATGGCTTCAAAGAGGTCAAGCAGCTGGATACTTTCGCCAGTCCATCTGCCTCTCTACACCCCCTCCCTGCCCCCCACCCTGCAGATAGGGACCGCCATTGGCCCATCTAGCCCCTCACAGCAGTGTGTGGCATCTTGCTTAGGTAGCATCACCCGAAATAAAACTGCACCAAATACAGGGAGATGCTGCGAGGGGAGAGAGCGCTACCCATCATCCTCCGGGACACAGTGGTCCCCAGGAACAACAGCCCTAGCCGCACTTGTTACCGGAACTGCTGCCCTGTTGGCGGGGGAGCGCACCACTCCCTCACAGGCGGCGAATCAATCTCCGCCAACTATCGGGAAGCAACTGGAGGCCAAGGTTGTTACCCATCTGCCTTCTTTCTTCCTTCCCTCCCTCCCCCATCCCGTCCCTCCATTCCTTCCCCCACACAAACCTTCTCTTTCTAAAGAGCCCTCGGGAGCTTCATGAGATTGCTGTGCTCAGACCTCCTTTTCCTTACGAATGACTTTTCTTTGTAGTTTTTACTCGGTCAAACGCTGTTAGGAACCTATGCATTTTCTTCCATTTTTGCTCGACAATACGAACAAGTGCGCCCTATCTATGAGGAAATCCAGGCCTCGCTAAGCAGGTAGGCATGGTCCTTTGTCAACCAGAAGGACTTTCCTCATCCCCTCCCCCATATTATTTCCAGGGGGAGGGGCTGGCAGAGCCTGGAAAGGGTTACCCAGAGGATCGTCCCTCCTGCCCAAGGATTCGGATCTTGAGGTTTAATCCTTGGGGAAAATGGAGCTAAAGGGGAAGGTAAGTAACTGCCTGTTTGCTACGCAAACACTGATTGGTGGGGTGTGGAAATCCCTCCTCCTAGGAAGAGTAGTTCCGCCAGGGGCTTCCGGCCGCGCATCTCTTATTTTGGCTCCTTTCCTCTCCTGTACCCAGATTATTCCTTCCCTGGTCTAGACAAGTCCGTCTAGCAAAAGTACCAGGCGCCAACCCAGCCTGCGGTACCGAAGGCAGACTCGGACTGTTCCCATTTTATGTGAGGGAAAGGCTGTGTCCCATCTCTGAAGGGCTCAAAGCTTGGGTCTCTTCTGCTCCAAGACCTGGGTCCGCTGTACCATTCTGCCTTTCATGTGTGTGCGTGTGTGTGCATGGTGTGTGTGTGTGTGTTCAGGCGGAGGTCAGAGGTCCATATTAGGGGTCTTTCTCAACTGCTCTCCCTCTTATTTTTCAAACTCCTGTTTATTTATTTGTGGTAGGGAGATGCAGCCATTGCCGGGAGTGTGAAAGTCAGGGGACAATTTGCCCAGTGGTTCCTCTCTGTTCTCGGCATAGGTCTCAGGAATCTCTAACTCAGCTCATCACTCTTGGTGGCAAGCACTTTTACCTGCTGGCCTATTTACCTCTCTTTATATTTATTTATTTGAGATCGGGTGTCTCACTGAACCTGCCATCACGCTCCAGGGATCCTCTGTCTCTGGACCTTACCCCCCAGGGCTGGAATCACAGACCTGTCCTGCTGTTCCCAGTTTCCACGTGGGTGCTAGGGATCGAACTCAGGCTTCATGCCTACCCAACGGGCACTTCTCCTACTGAATCATCTCCTCGGCCCCCAAGTGGGAGTTAATGCTTCCTGGTAAGCCGGCATTCACTTAAAGAGAGAAAATATTGTTTACCCTTCTTTCTTCACCCCGGCACCTTGCGCCACGCTATTTCATGGCTTCGGACTCCATAAGAATATCCTGGGCATTTGACATCCCAAGCCGTCAAAGCTGAGTATAAAAATCACCTCTGTGCTCGGTCTGGTTAATCCATATTTGGCAACCCAACTGCGTAAGCTACAAGCCAACAAACTTCCATCTTTCTCCTGGCACTACTTCCATTGATGATCAAGTCCTGCACGTGCTCCCCACCCCTCCTTGGTTTTTCTGAGAAACTTTACACGTTCACAGCTACCAACAGACCCCTGGATCGTAACAACACATGCCACAGTGTTTGGAGTGTCACCACAAGATGAGAACTCCTTATGGGCCAAGATCATACATCATCTGTGCTTGGAACTCTGATAGCTCTCAATGCTTCTGGCATCCTCAGTGATGGAATAAAGACTGTTAAGTCTCACTGAAGTATATCCAAGACAGTATTATTTCGCAGAGCTCACCTTCAGGGCTTCATACCTCAGCGTGTGCTCACAGGTAAGCCAAGGCCTGAGCAAAATAGAGACAGCTTTGCTAGTCTTTTCTGTATCCACCCTTCTCTTTCCATTTCCCTGCCAGCGAGAGGTCCACCCTTTCTGCTACAATTCCAGAGTGTGCTTACAGCTCCTTGCTCCCATCCCCGGATCAGGAGAGTTCTGGACCCGTCACCTCCATCTTGACTGAATTCCTCAGTTCTGCTGCACGCCAGCTGTGCTTTTCGCTAGAATTCCCTCATGTTGAACACAGAAGTAAAACCATTTATCTTTTAGTGTTGCCATGAGAGTCAGTAAAAATCACCAAGTGAAGCCAGCACTGTCCTCAGCACGTATCCTCACAACTAACACCCAACACACGGCTCTATTTGTACTGGCGTGGGGTTTCTTCTCAAGTCATTGACTTTAAAGTTTGCTATTTCTTTAGCTAGTTTCTAAGCTTTTAAAAATGTGTGTGTGTGTGTGTGTGTGTGTGTGTGTACCCCCTAACTGGCAGTGGTTATTAGTTTGAGATAATCAACATCACTTTCCAACTCCGGATGCGTCCCTAGGATCTAACCTTTGGTTTATTTGGTCATTGTGTTACGGTTTTATCTGAACTAGAAGCAGAGTCTTTAGTCTTTGCCCTTTGTCTTTTCCATCCCTACAATTCTTATCTAACACGTAGGAGTCGGTAGAATAATTTTGCTTTTATCACACATCGCAAGGCTAGCTCTCAATTCCAAGAACAGAGCAGGGCTTGCTACTGGGACCCACAGCAACCCAGTTATTACTCGGCTTGGAAATTGTGTGAGATGAACTTTAACAGAATTTTTTAAAAGCCGAGGGCTGCCTTTCAGATTGTGTTTGTCATACGCAAATAACAGAAATCAGGAGAGTTGCACACGGGGTGCGGGGAGGGTCAGTTCCAGGAAACAGGACGCATGGAGTGTTTCTATTCTGCCAGCCAAGGGAGTTCGTTATTCATGGGCAGCCAAGGACGGCGCTTATTGATCCCCAGGCTTTACACAAAGCTGAAAGGCAAGTGTTGAAGCTGGGAGTGGGAGAGGAATACAGCCACTGGGGAACATGGTAAGCTGACAAGCCACAGCAAGTTGGAGCACAGGCAACAAAATTCAGCTAATTCTGCTGCACTGTGACTTTTCCTGGGTTTGTTTTTACCTGTGTAGCCAGTCCTTCTTGGAACTAGGAGCTCAGTTTCTCAAAGATAGCACTTAGGACCTGGAAGTTTTTATTCTGTAAGTTGTTGCATCATCACCACCATCATCACCAGCATCACCATCATCATCACCATCATCATCACCATCATCATCACCATCATCATCACCATCATCATCACCACCATCATCACCACCATCACCATCATGATAATTATCAACAACAATAACAAATCTTCCACTATGCAGACCAGCTCTGAGCATGCCAGCTGTCCTTGGAACTAAACTCATAGTTGGGTTTGATAAATGTTTTTTTTTTCCTCTTAGAAATCTGTTTAAATAGTTTTCTGGAGCTGACACGTTTGCCGACTTCCAGAAGCTTATTTTATATAACAGCCACAGCATATGTACTAGTGAAATTCAGGCACAAATGTACTTCATCCTGCAAGCAGAAGGCCACAGGGAAAGACATTAACATTCCTTTCCACCCCATCTTACTGTGTGCTTGTGTCTAGGTGGAAGTAACAAAGAATGATTGTAGAGATATAGATAGATGATATATATATATACATATCTATCTATATATCTATATATAGAGAGAGATGATAGATAGATGGATAATTGATAGATATATGATATGACAGGTAGGTAGGTAGGTGGATAGATAGATAGATGATAGACAGATGAATGATAGATGACAGAAGGTAGCTAGATTAGATAGATAGATCGATAGATCGATAGATCGATAGATAGATAGATAGATAGATAGATAGATAGATAGATAGATGATAGTTGATATAGATACATAGATAGAGGTGAGGAGAATGAGAAGGGTGTTTCAGGGGGTCATTGCTTCCAACTGTATTATAAACATGAAGAGCACACAAAGGGTCAGCATACCATATACATCCATTAATACTTCAGATCAGTCCTGTCCATCACTGGCTTCTCAAGAGAACTTTGCAGGAGAACTTTCTGAATTAAAGTTCATCCACACAGTCCCCACTCCTATCATCACACCTCAGGATGAGAAGCTGGCTGCTTATTCTAAAGAAGACAAGCGTGTCCACATAGCCACCTCATTTAACAGTGCCAGGGGCTTTCAGTGGGACAATTAGGCAACGAATAGAAATAAAAAACTATCTAGACTGCCTTTACTAACAGGTGACATGGTCCTGCATGTGGAAAAATGATAAAGAATCCTAAAATAAAGCAAGGCATGGGGACTAATAACTTTGAAAGGTTATCGTATATAAGATCCAGGTAAATATATCATACATCTATATACCAGCATTTTGAGATGAAATGTGAAATCTTAAGCTTTCATTTATAGTAGCATAAAACAGAATAAAATCATCCATTCAACAAAATGAGTTGTTAATTGATAACTATAAAATATCAAAGGAAGATTTAAAGTAGATTGAAATTAAGAGAAATATACCTCACGTTCATGGGCTGGAAGTTGAGCCTTGTTGACCAAGTTGGTAGGCCTACTCAGCGTGGTCCACAGCTTCAATGCAACAAACGTCAAAATTCCATCTGGTTCTGTGCTTTCGAAGGTGATTCACATTTCTCAATTTCAAAACTTACCACAAAGCTGTAGCAATTGAAACCACGTGGTAGGGCACACAGCTAGATATACGGTACATAGAAATATGACTCAGTGAACAGAAATAAATCGTCACATTTATGACCAGTTGCTGCTCTACAGAAAGCTAGCCCAGACAGATGCAGGAAACACAGTAGGCTTCTGACAACTGATGCTGAGCTGGTTACATGCAGAGGAAGCAGCTGGACACTGACCTTGCGTCTTATAGAACAGTAAACTCAACATGGATCAAAAACTTAAATATAAGAGCTATAATTCTAAAACTCTTAGAAGAAAATATTAGACGGAACCTGTGTGGCTGTTGACTGGGCACTGATTTCTTAGACGCAGCATTGCGAAATAAGCATCAGCAAAAGCTAGATACCATCAGCGTTAAACCTTCCTTCTTTAATTCAAGAAAGTGAAAAGGCAGACTGAAACATCTAAGAAAATATTTATAATTGGGTATCTGGTTTTAAAAAGTTGTATTGGGGGCTTGAGAAAGAGATCAGTGTTTAGAGCTCTTGATAGCCCTGTGGAGGTCCAGAACTGGCTTCCAGTATAGTGGAAGACTTATATACCTGGAATCCAAAATCCAGAGGATCCAATGCTCTCTTCGGGTTTCCATGGAAACCTGCACACAAGTGGCATACACATATTTGCACACACATGAGCACACACAGAGTTACAAATAGATATAAATCAATACGGAGGGCAAGTAACTTGAGTAGACATAAATTCCAGTAGGGTGTGAATAACTATCACTTCTACAACAAGATGGTCATCAGAGACACCAAGGCAGATCAAAACCATGAGACACACTTCATGTGCACTAGAATGGCTCCCCCTAAAAGATGGATAATAAAAAAGTGTTGACAAGGATGTGGAGAAATTAAACTTTGGTTCATTGCTAATGATAAGGTAAAATGATACAGCCACGTTTGCACCTGGTAATGCTAATTCTCATTAAACATCACGAAGATCACTGATGTCACAACTACACAAGACATGTCCACTGTTATTCATAGCAACATAATTTGAGGAACTAAAGTGTGGAGATCAAATGTTTATCAGTTGATGAGCAGAGAAGAGTTATGCGATGTATTTGTACACTGAAATACTATCTAGCCATTAAAAAGGATGTGTAAACCTTGGAGATGGCACAAGAATTTTGAAGCCTCAAACCCTATACCCTAGGAACACACGTCCTCCAACAAAGCCACACTTCCAAATCCTTCCCAAACAGTTCCACCTACTGGGACCAGGTATTCAAGCATTTGAATCTATGGGAGTCATTATCACACAAACTACCACAGCAAATATTCCTTAACCATTAAATTTAGTGATTTGAAGTTGTGAACTTTTTTCTTTTAATTTCTTTTTCTTAATTTAGCTTTTTAAGATTTTTCTTTTATTTTTGTGATTATGATTTGATTATAATTTTATCACTTTCCCCCTCCCTCTCCCACTTCTAAAAATTCCATATGCCCTTCCTTGCTCTTTCAAATCCAAGGCCTCTTTTTCCATTAATTGTTTCTACACGGATATATGTACACACATATATTCCTAAATATATTATATTATATTCCTAAATGTAACCTGCTCAGTCTGTATAATGTCATTTGCATGTGTGTTTTCAGGGCTGACCATCTGGTACCGGATAACCAATTGGTGTGTTCTTCCCTGGGGAAGGCTATTTCTCCTGCTCTCGGCATTCCTTAGTTGCCTACAGGTCTCTGTTTAAGGTTGAGACCTCCTGGTCTTTCCTCCACCCATTTTGGCACATCTGGAATTTTGTCTTTGGGAGGCAGTCACATTGTTGAGACGTTATGGGCACAGCTTCTGCCATCCCTGACTCTCTGGCTCCTACAGTCTTCCAGCTTCCTCTTCTGAAATGTTCCCTGAGTCTTACATTGGAGAGTTGATCTGTAGATGGATGCACTGGTCCTGGATCTACACTCTGCATTTTTCAGGTTTTAGGTGTATAAAGTCCCACTTGGTAGCTTCAATTCTTGGCCAGATGGAATCCTACTCACAGAGCTCTTTCCTACTCCTGTGTCATACTGGGTGCTACTTATGCTTCCTTCTAGAAAGTTCAGTGTTTCCGTTTCACATTAAGGTCTTTGGTCCATTTGACGTTAGTTTTGCACAAGGTCATGACAAGGGGGTCTGCTTCATTCTTCTGTACTCTGATACCCACTTTTCCCCGCACTATTCGTGGAAGATGCTTTCTTGTCCCCAGCTTACATTTTTGGCATCTTTGTCAGATATTAAGTGGTTGAAGTTACATGTTCTCCTGCTTGGGTCTTTGATTTTATTTGATTGGTCTGTTTTTGTGCCAGTACCTTAGGTTTTTTATCACTATGACTTGGCAATACGGCTTAAGTTCTGCAATGGTAATCCCCCAGCATTTTTCCTTATGTTCCAAATTGTTTGGTATATCCAGAGTTTTTTATAGTTCCACATAACTATTGGGTTAGCCTTTTCTATTTCTGTGCAGAAAGAAAGAGGTGGGGATTTTGCTTGAGATCGGTTGAATCCGTAAGTAGCTTTTGATAGAATAGTCATTTTCACAATGTTAATCCTACCAATCCATGAGCACAGGAAGTCTTTGCAATTTTTTAGTTTCTTTATTTCTTCAGAATTTTAGTTTTCATTGTAAAGGCCCTTCACTTCCTTGGTTAGTTTTGTTTCTGGATAATTTATTTTCTTTGAGGCCACTGTAAACAGGAGAGCAGCCATGATCTCTTTCTCTGCATATTTGTTATTGGCACTCAGAAAAGGTTTGATTTGTGAAAGCTGATTTTGTGTCCTGCCAAATCGCTGAATTTGTTTATCACCTCTAGACATTTTCTTGTAGAAACGTTGGTATCACAAATATTTTCGTCTACAAATAGGGACAGTTTGACTTCTTCCCCTGTTGGGAGTCCTTTAATTCCTTTCATTTGTCTTATTGCTGCAGCTAGTCCTCGTACAATATTGGAAGGAGTAGGAATAGTGGACACCCCCATCTTGTTCCAGTCTTGTTTATATTCAGTGGTTCTTTATATTTTTGTTTCCATTTTATTGATTTCTACTCCGATTTTTATTATTTCTTGCCATCTACTAGATGTGATCTGGGTGTGTTCTTATTTCTCAATCTTCTGAATTGCATCCTTAATTCGTTTCTTTGTGTTATTTTTATTTTTGATGGAGGCACTTAGAGCCATAGATTTCCCTTGTAAGACTGTCTTCAATGTTTTCCATACTTTTCTTTTCTTTCTTGTGTTATGGTTTCAATTTTATTGAGTTCCAGGAATTTTTTTTTTCTTGATCTCTTCTTTGGCCATTCATGATACAGTATTGAGTTGTTTAACCTCCATGAGTTTGTATATTTACCAGAGATTTATTTGCTGTCAGTTTTGGTTACACTGTGGTCAGATAGGATTACAGAATTATTCTAATCCTTTTGAATGTGTACAGATTTTGTGAAGTTTTTATTGTTCTTTTTTATATTCTGTGTCCTGATTTTTATTTAGGTCATTCTCATTGGCAAACATTTCTCCAGGCCTGGTAGATTTTGGAAAGAAAATACTGGTTTGATCTTTCATATTTTTTGGTATTGTTTCATTGAAATCCGGGCACGTGGCCTTCTTTGATTAGTTCTAATTCTAATATGGGCAGAGCAGGTTGGGGCGAAAGAGAGGACATTTGGGAGGCTTGGGCTTAGAGGCTGGAAATTACTTAGATGGAATGACGTCAGGTGGTTAGAGGGGGCTGGGCTAGTGTACAGTTTGTGCCTCCTGTTCCAAGCCTGGAGTGTGGGGGCAGATATGGCTGTGATAGAAGGTTGTATGCAGTGTGCGAGGGTCAGATCTGGAGGGTCCTGACGGAAAACTAGTGATTGGCCGCACTGTAGGCAGGGGGGGCCATACAAGGCCAGGGTACCGAATGTGGGTGGGTGTCTGGGAGGATGGGGAGAAGATGTGGATGGGGCGGTCAGACTAGACCCCAGAGAAGCAAGTGGGAGTTCTGCCCTGGAGGGGGAGGAGGTTGGATGCTGTGCAGAAAAGATCTGTGGGTGGAGACTGGTGGGTTCTGGCCAAAGCCAAGAGGTCGGTTTCCGAGCAGGTGGGGGTGGACTGAGTAGGTTGAGGCACAGGTTATAAGAGCCGGGCTAGATCTGGGTGTTCTAGTAAACTTTCTGCATGAGAATGGGACCTAGAATCTGTTTAGTTAGAAAATTTCATTTCCACAAGAAACAAGAAATAAACCCAGTGTGTGTTTTGTTTCTTTAGTTTCTTGTCAACAACAATACATCTTATCTAAATATGACTTGATTTCCCAACCTTCAAATGAAAAAGACAAAACAAGTTTTGATTATAATGAACACAGTTGAAAAAAAAAGGATAAAGAATGAAAATTAAAATTAAAGAAACCACTGACAGCAATTAATCTGTGAAGGGTTAGGATGTAAAATGTCGTCAGGTTCACTTGCTGATAAATATGTGTCCCAACTCACTGCTCCTCCCTTTTTTATTTAAATTCATCAGAAATACAGTTTGCTCCAATACTGAGGGGACTTAAGAGTTGAGTAAACTGCCATGCGGCAGGACACCCCACTCTCTAGGACCTCCACAGTGGTACAAAACCCCAGGCCTCTCCTCCAACTCTCTTGGCTTTTCTAGTCAGCCAGCAGGAGAGTTCCCTGCAGGTAGGTTCCCCCATTGCCCAATCCCATTCACCTGACCCTCCAAGCTACTAGCTCACCCCATTCCCAAACTTGCCTATCCTTCTGCAACCTCAGTGGAACTCTAAAACACAACTTGCTCCAATACTAAGGGAACCAAGAGCTTGCCATAATACCAAAGAGACCAAAGAGAGGAGCAAGAGAGCGAGCCAAGAGAGACCAAGAGAGCAGGTTTACAGAGACCTCAGAGGCTTCTTGAGACACAGACATTGACAGTACATAGCAGACCAAGAAAAATTCCCAAATACTCAGACAGCCACCACAAAGATTGGACCAAGATGAAAACCCTGCTGGTCTCATTCAAAGAAAAGTATGGGAAGGCGCCAATGCAAGAATTCATCCAACAACCTAAAAAGCAACATGGTAACACCAGAACCCAGTAGTCACACAACAGGAAGACTTGATCATCCTAACCGAAAAGAAGCAGAAAAAAACGACTTTAAATGTAACGTTATGAAAATGATGGAGACCTTTAAAGAGGAAATGAAAAACTCCCTTAAAGAAATGGAGGAGAAGACAAACAAAAAATTGGAAGAAATTAATAAATCCCTCAAAGAATCCCAGGAAAACCAAGAAAAAAAAAAAAAACAATCAAACGGGTGAAGCAACCAGTTCAAGACTTGAAGACTGAAATAGAGGGAATAAAGAAAACACAAACTGAGGGAATTCGGGATATGGAAAATCTGGGTAAACAAACAGGAACTAGAGACAAGTATAACCAACAGAATACAAGACATAAAAGAAAGAACCTCAGGTATTGAAGATACTGTAGAGAAAATAGACTCATTGATCAAAGAAAACATTATATCCAAAAATTCTTTTTTTTTTTTTTTTTATTCTTTTTTAATTAAAATTTCCACCTGCTCCCCGTTTCCCATTTCCCTCCCCTCCTCCCAAATATTGCCCCCTCCCCCCACTCCCCTCCCCCTATCCCCACTCCTCTTCTCCTCCCCCCACACCATTCCCCCTCCCTCTCGATACTGAAGAGCAGTCCAAATTCTCTGCCCTGCGGGAAGACGAAGGTCTTCTATCTACGTCCAGGAAGGTGAGCTTCTAAACAGGCTAAGCTCCCACAAAGCCAGTTCATGTATTAGGATTGAAACCTAGTGCCATTGTCCTTGGCTTCTCATCAGTCTTCGTTGACCGCCATGCTCAGAGAGTCCGGAATCAACCCATGCTTATTCAGTCCCAGACCAGCTGGCCTTGGTGGGCTCCTAATAAATCAGTTCCACTGTCACAGTGGGTGGGTGCATCCCTCGTGGTCCTGATTTTTTGCTCTTGTTCTCCCTCCTTCTGCTCCTCATTTGGACCTTAAGAGCTCAGACCGTTGCTCCAAATTGAGACTCTGTCTCTACCTTGATCCATCGCCAGATGAAGGTTCTAAGGTGATATGCAAGATATTCATCAGTATAGGATAGGGTCATTTCAGGTTCCCTCTCCTTAGTTGCCCAAGGTACCAGCTGGGGACATATTCCTGGACACCTGCGAACCCCTCTAGAGTCAAGTCTCTTGCCAACCCTAAGATGGCTCCCTTAGATAGGATATATACTTCGCTGCTCCCGTATCCATCCTTCCTATATCCCAACCATCCCAATCCCCCGAGCTCCTCCCATCCTCCCCTTCTCATATTTCTCATCCCATTTCCCCTTTGCCCCATCATCCGCATGGAGAGGGGGAAGTAGACAAGATTGCAGGGCAAAAATTCTTAACACAAAACATTCAGGAAATCTGGGACACCATGAAAAGACCAAACCTAAGAATAATAGGGATAGAAGAAGGAGAAGTCCAACTCAAAGGCACAGAAAATATATTCAACAAAATCATAGAATAAATCTTTCCCAACCTAAGGAAGGATATCCCTATGAAGGTACATGAAGCTTACAGAACACCAAATAGACTGGATCTATATATATCAAAATGCAAAACATACAGAATAAAGAAATAATATTAAGAGCTGCAAAGGAAAAAGGTCAAGCAACATATAAAGGTAGACCTATCAGAATTACACCCTATTTCTAAAGGAAACCATGAAAGCCAGACGATCCTGCACAAATGTGCTGCAGACACTAAGAGACCACATATGCAAGCACAGATATCTATACACAGCAAACCTTTCAATCACCATCGACAGAGAAAACAAGATATTCCAGGACAAAACCAGATTTAAACAATATGTATCCACAAACCCAGCCCTACAGAAAGTACCAGAAGGAAAACCCCAACCCAAGGAAGCTAACTGCACCTACAAAAATACAGGCAACAGATGACCCGCCCCCCAGGAAACCCAAAGAAGAGAAACACCGAAACACTACTACTGAAAAGTACAGGGATTAATAACCACTGGTCATTAATATCTCTTAATACCAGTGAACTCAATTCACCTGTAAAAAGACACAGGCTAAGAGAATGGATATGAAAACAGGATCCAGCCTTCTGCTGTATACAAGAAACACACCTCAATCTCAAAGACAGACATTACCTCAGAGTAAAGGGTTGAAAAAAGATTTTCCAATCAAATTGACCTAAGAAACAAGCAGGTGTAGCTATCCTAATGCCTAACAAAATAGATTTCAAACTAAAATCAATCAGAAGGGATGGAGGACACTTTATACTCATTACAGAACAATCTATCAAGATAAAGTCTCAATCCTGAACATCTATGCCCCAAATACAAGAGCACCCACATATGTAAAAGAAACATTACTAAAACTTAAATCGCACGCCAAACCCCACACACTAATAGTAGGAGACTTGGTCAACAGAAAGAAACTTAACAGAGAAATAAGAGAACTAACAGATGTCATGAATCAAATGGTCTTAACAGACATCTATAGAACATTCTACCTAAACACAAAAGAATATACCTTCTTCTCAGCACCTCATGGAACCTTATCTAAAATGGCCCACATACTTGGTAACAAAGCAAACCTCCACAAATACAAATACAGATATATAAAAAAAATTGAAGTACCCCCCTGTGTCTTATCGGATTACCATGGGTTAAAGTTAGAATTTAACAACAAAACTATTCTCAGAAAGCCTACAAACTCGTGGAACTTGAACAGTGAACTGCTGAACCAACCCTGGGTCAAGGAAGAAATAAAGAAAGAAGTTAAAGGCTTCCTAGAATTCAATGAAAACAAAGGCACAGCATAGCCAAACTATGAGACACCATGAAAGCAGTGCTAAGAGGAAAGTTCACAGCACTGAGTGCCCACATAAAGAAAGTGGAGGAAGCTCACACCAGTGACTTAACAGCACATCTGAAAGCTCTAGAACAAAAAGAAGCAGACTCACCCAGGAGGAGTAGAAGACAGGAAATAATCAAATTGAGGGCTGAAATCAGCAAAACAGAAACAAAGAAACCAATACAAGGAATCAATGAAACAAAGAGATGGTTCTTTGAGAAAATCAACAAGACAAACAAACCCTTATCCAAACTAATCAAAAGGCAGAGAGAGAACATCCAAACTAACAAAATCAGAAATGAAAAGGGGGACATAATAACAGACACTGAGGAAATTCAGAGAATCATTAGATCATACTACAAAAACCTGTACTCCACAAGACTGGAAAATGTAAAAGAAGTGGACAATTTTCTGGATAGATACCATATACCAAAATTAAATTAAGACCAGGTGAGCAATTTAAATAGACCTATAAACTGCAAGGAAATAGAAGCTGTTGGCAAAAACCTTCCCCCCAAAAACAAGAAAACAAACAACCCAGGGCCAGATGGTTTTAGTGCAGAATTCTACCAGAACTTCCAAGAAGAGCTAATACCTATATTCTTCAAAGTGTTCCACATAATAGAAACAGAAGGGACATTGCCAAACTGTTTTTATGAGGCTACATTTACCCTGATACCAAAGCCATACAAAGACTCGACTAAGAAAGAGAATTACAGACTAATCTCACTCATGAATATGGATGCAAAAATACTCAATAAAATACTGGCAAACTGAATCCAAGAACACATGCTTGTCATAAATTAGCAGAGGTCTTCTAGACACCCAACACTTCTCTAATAAATCGTCCCTTAATTAGAGAGCTAATTAAAGCCTTAGTCCTTTTAAAAAACATCGTGATTCAGTGCACTTGGGCCACTACAAGAAAAATCCTGCAGGTTAGAGGTTTTAAAGAGCCGACACTCACTTCTCAAGGCCCTGGAAGCAGAGAAGCCCAAAAGCAAGAGGCAGAACAAGTGGATGAGGGCCCGCTTCTAATTCACACACTACAGTCTGCCCGCTGTGTCCTCCCTCTCTAGCTGACCAGGGTGAGGGCTGCCTGGAAATGTCCTGATTGAGAGTTCTGCCTTCAGGCTCCAACCATCTCCAGCAAGCCACACCTACTAATAGCACTATGCCATTGGGGGCGGGGACATCGAGTTTTAACAAATGAGATTCGGGAAGACACATTAGGTCCAGAGTCTTGCCATGCAATGAGCAAAGAGCTCCTAGGTTCCCTTCCTCACCCTGGAAATGATCGTTAATTTAAAAGTTAGTTAGGGCTAAAATGCAAAGAAACACGCTGAAATTGAAGTGAACTCTGGGAATGCCCTTTTCTAGTACCATGTTAGGAATGTTTAAAAAAAAAAAGCTGTATCTGTGGGTGTCTAATGATTTTGGCAGTTAAGTGGTGCCCTTCTTTTGAATTGTTCACAATGCTTTAGAGCATTTACTTCGGGAATTGTCACAACAGCCCTGTGGGTGGCAGGCATTGTGCCACCGCTCAGCACAGCCATAGGTCAGACAGGCAGGGTTGCAGCTCCCACAGGCGTATCTGCAGCATAGGTAGGTGTGGGGCACAGACGGTCCCCCTGATAACACTCCAGCAGCAGCTCCTGGAGTGGCTGGTTCCAGCGATCACCTCTCTGGCGTATATTAACGGCGCTCCCGTAATCACGGGTTTTCCCAGTGTGTCTGCCGTAGCCCACACAGATGGCCGCACCACACAACACAACTGTTTCAGATGGTGATAGGGAACGCGTGGCTAACACTTCCTGAGAAAACTGGATTAGACACTGAAAATTGAACCTCAGCTTTTGAAAAAAAAAAAATCGTACTTGGTTTCCTGCTTCATTTCCAGAAAAGCAAAGGGACACCGAGATGAATTTCTGAGATTTCCAAATTCATTTTGAGATGGATTCCTTCTGCATGCATTATGCCAGATGACTTGAGAACAAATAAGGACTTTATAGTAAGAAAGTATTACCTTTTCCAGAGAGTAAAACCAGAGACCAAAGGAAAAACTGGTTTATTTACATAATGGTACATGTCTGGCTTCTTTAATCTGAAGTAAATGTTCAGGAACTGGTGAGAACTCAGTTGCCACACAAGCACTAAGCCTGGATTAGATATTCAGAATACATGTAGAAAGAGAGTAGCTCATGTTTATGATCCCAGCAATACAGAGGCTTGATGGCCAGCCAGCCTAGCCTGCGTGGCGAGGTCCAGGCCACTGAGGGAGCCAATCTCCAAAGACAGTTAGATGGCTCCAACAGAGGGTGCCTCAGGTTGACCTCTGGCCTCTGATACCCCCCCCCACAAGCACAGGCACACACACATGACCCTAATGTGTACACAGAGAACAGGTGGTCAAGGCTGGAGAGATAGTTTGGTGGTGAAAACGCTTGCTGTCCCACCGTGAGGACTGAAGATGAGACACCCAGAACCCACAGAAATGCCAAGTAGGCAGAGATGGGGGCCCCAGAGTGCGCTGTCTTGCCCCATTATGGAGGTCAGATTTTCACAGCGCCCCTCAATGAATGAACAGTGGCAGAGTGATGAGGGACGATTTCTGACACCAAGTTTGGGGCTCCACCTGTCCACACACATGCATGGGCACCCACACCATGTGTGCTCACACACATGCATGGGCACCCATACCCACCTGTCCACACACATGCCTGGGCACCCATACCCACCTGTCCACACACATGCCTGGGCACCCATACCCACCTGTCCACACACATGCATGGGCACCCATACCCACCTGTCCACACACATGCATGGGCACCCATACCCACCTGTCCACACACATGCATGGGCACCCATACCCACCTGTCCACACACATGCATGGGCACCCATACCCATCTGTCCACACACATGCATGGGCACCCATACCCACCTGTACACACACATGCATGGGCACCCATACCCACCTGTACACACACATGCATGGGCACTCATACCCACCTGTACACACACACATGCATGGTTACCCATTCCCATGTATGCTTACACACAAGCAGACATGCATACACACGTGCACATACACACACACACACACACCACATACACACAATGGAGAAAGAATAAAAGTCCATACTAATAGATCTGTTGGGTAGTCTCACCTTTTATATTTTATATGCGATTCGATTTTCCCTGCTCAGCTCAGAGCGCGGGCAGGGACACTATGCAGCCGCAGGATCCATTTCTCCTCAGCTGGAGTGTGCTTCTGGGTACTAACGCAGAAACCGGCACATATTGTGTGCCCGGAAATATTTTTTTCAGCAAATGAATGTCACGGTATTTTGCTTTGTAAAATTGTCTTTGTCTGGTTCCATAGCTGAAGTTAAATTTATCATAACAACCCCACTCAGGAGTACAGTTGGCATATTGGTACCATCTTTTTGTTTGCCCAGATTTCTTCAATTTTTAATTTTCTCTCATTGGACATTCACAAACAGACATTAAGCTTTAAGATTTCCACACACCTCTGATGGGAGAACTTCTCGAAGTATTCATGTATTCCTTAACTGATTTTAAAAAGGCTATATTTATGTCTATTGTCATTTTGCATTTAACACATCCTAATGTTACAGCGAGACGTCATTGTTTTTTCTTAATTATTTTTTTGACTTAAGTTGCATTTTTGGACATCTTCCCTGATTTTATTTCCCACATCTCCACGTGAAAGTGCCGACAGTTCCTACCCTTGCCAGTGTTCTTCCCGCAGATTTAGAGGGGACAACCTATTTGTCCTTGATGCCGCCTTCCTCTCGAAGACTTCCCAGCAGAGCCGGGACTTTTTTAGAGCGAGCACACACAGGCTCTAAGGGCATCTGCCTCTGTCTTCAACTTTACAAAAATAAAATAATAAAGCGACTTATTTCCTTCGCACATTTAGAAGCCAGAAATAGATGGAGACGTACATTTTCAGACTCTGCGCCAGCCTAATGAGGGATCCGCAGACTGTGGGAAGCTGGCCAGCCTCGCCCTCGCACCCTGCTGTTCCAAGTTCCTGGTCCCTCGGTACCTGACCAGCCCAGGCCTAGATATCAACCTTAGCACCGAGGTGCTGTCCAGAGGCCCCGGATGACTCTGGCCTGGATCCTTTGCTCCACGGGTTTCTGCTGTTTCCCGTTTTGGATTCCCAGGCTGAGAGGAGAGGGCCCTGGGGTCAGACCCCTCTGTTGTACGGGCTTCTTAAAGCCAGGACCAGAAAGCAGCGTTTTTTCCGCTTCCAAGGAAGTGAACTGAGATCCAGGGGATACGGAGCCCACGTAACTGCACCAGCAGGGGCTGCGGCACCCCAAACCTGAAGGGGACCTCCCTGAAGTCACACAAAGAATACTGCAGCTCTGCGAAGCTTTCTCAACAGAAGTTATGAGCACCGAGCCCCGAGGGGGTTGATTGTGTGGTGGTGCTGGGGGTGGGGGTGTGATATGGGCACTCACTGGCCGAGTATGGTATTGGCTGGATGCCCCAGACTGTAGAGACAGGTCTGCAGATCTTGCTAGCAGCTAAGAGGAAAAGGGAAATTAGCTTTACAGGGAGAAAAACAGTACCCGGAAAGACCAAGCCTCCCCTTCCGCTGCTCCCATCCCTTCTACCCTGGCCTGGGAGAACACAGCAAGCTTACAGCCCTGTATTTGGATTTCTTTGAAATATCAAGATACTGAACTACAATCAAGTGGTGAGACAGAGTTATGGTCAACCGTCTGGTCTGTGCCAGGATGGTACAGTGCACACTTAAAAGCTTCACCTGACCCCACTGTCTCTGCCGAAGAGGCGAGAATTCTAATGTTCTCTATATGCTGAAATGGAAGCTTCCCAAGCCAGGGAAAATAGGTCCTGTCCATTGGGTGCTTTTAATATGGTGGGGAACCTAGAAAATTGGCCCTGTCCAGGGTGCTCTTAATATGGTGGGGAACCTAGGCAAGTTAAGGGTTCCTTGGGTCAAAGGATTGAGCCACCCTTAGTGCCGCTCTCCACCTAAACGGGGTTCGTTTGCAGACCGCATTTGTTCAGTAATCGAGGCCAACCGTCACCACCAGCTACAAAATCTCAAGAATTTCTATCACATGACGAGCCTGAATTCTTCTGAAGATGTTGGATGCGAGCCGCCTTTCGGGAGGAGCCAGAGAGAGTCTTCCAAGACGCTCGCAGATCCAAGCAGATGACAGATTGGAAAAGAGCGAGCCCAGCACACAGCCTCTCTGGCTCCGCTGCGGAACGGCTCCTACGGGATCCGATCCCGTCGAATGTTCGACCACACTGTTTGTGTTGACAGTACAGCAGAGTTCATCTGTCCAGGAAACAAACCCTAATTTAGGCAACACCGGACCCAGTTGGAAGGGGCTTTCTAAGATAAACGTAATCTTCATATATGAGTATTTCCTTACCAATGTGGATTATATCATAAAGATCATAAAACTAGACACCCTAAAATTAATTGGCTACTTATAATCAAGGGCATATTACATGCAAAGGTCTAAGGGCTATGTCGTTTCAAACAGCATTTACAATTAGAAGAAAATTGACACACAATTAATATAACAAATACCTATAAACTCACCATCCACACTACATCACCCATAGAATTAGACGTCTCCAACTGGAACAAACCCCTTCCCATCTCGACCACTTATCCAGCTCTTAAATTCTCTCCAAACGTTTATCATATTGCAAACGTGATTCACAGGTATTTATAATGTGTGTGAAGACTTCAGCTCTACTGTAGAAAATAAGAGAACTATAAATGAAGATAATGAAACTGCGAATTAAAGTAGCTTACATAAACAAAATTCATAACTGACTTCGAGTGTTAATGAGGCCTGTCACACGTAGTTAGAACGTAATCAGAATGGAGCAAGAGAAGCCAGGGCCCGCCAGCTGTGACCCATGAAATATGCAGGAGACCTGAATCATCCAGCGCTGGTAAGCACTGGAGATACTTGGGGTGCAGGAAGCATGTCATCCACAAGGCGTTGCCGGGCCTGCTACGGGCTCCTCACATCCTCTGTACGCGCGCGGAAATCATCATGGCTACTCCCAAGGCTGACTGGAAAGCTCTGCCAGCCAAGTGCCCTCCCACAGAAGACCGTAGAGCAAGTGGGGCTTTTAATTATAGGAACCCAAGTCTTCGGAGACGCTTGTTCAGCTCTGATCCTGTGAGCACACCCTCAGTGAGGAAGGCGAGTGTGGCAGAGGGGAAAGAGGCAGAACGAAGCACCGAGGGGTCATGTTTCCATTCAGCCAACGGAAGGTCTGAAACGCGCTGGCTTGCTCAGTATGCTCCTGTGGTGGACTTTAACCATGTTGGTCAGTGTGGGCTTGGAATGTCTTGCTTTGGTTGGCAAGATGATGGGGAAGCTCAGCCAATCACATTCTGTTTTGGGGGTGTCCCCCCCCAAGGTCAAGATACACAGATAAATCTTGTGGGTGCGCTCCCCGCTTCCTCTTTAGTTTCTTTGCGCTCCTGGCTTTCGCGGGATCTTTGGTCGTGTAAGTTTTCCCTCAATTATTAAAATCTTTTGAACTGAGCTGGTCTGGTTATTTATCAATCGACCACGCCCATCAGCAAGCCTCTCTGTTCTATGGTCTGTAGAGTGGCTTGCTGTCGGTGTGTTTGCAGACTACGGCAGCAAGGTAGTGTTGCATACCGTGGTCATTACGAGTTTTTTTGGGTTTTTTTTTTTTGGTTTTTCGAGACAGGGTTTCTCTGTGGCTTTGGAGCCTGTCCTGGAACTAGCTCTTGTAGACCAGGCTGGTCTCGAACTCCCAGAGATCCGCCTGCCTCTGCCTCCCGAGTGCTGGGATTAAAGGCGTGGCGCCACCCACCGCCCGGCTGATTACGAGTTTTTAACATGAGTGGAAATACATTCTGCACAGTCCCCTCCAACTTGCTGTTTTCATTCAATAATTTGTCTGTGAGATCTTTTTCCGTCTTCAGTTTCGTTCCTTTGTACACTGCACCCAGTGGGCATGTCACAGCTTACCTATGGATGTTTCTGTTGCATCCAAGTGGCTCCCGGTTTTGAAACGCTGTTCTCAGTGCTGCTTTGGATATTCTGGTCCCTGCTCCCCAGACACAAGAGAAGGCAGCGTCTCAAAGATTGTAAACACTTGAGTGCAATTTCTGGGTCAAAGAAATTATAAAAAAAAATACAGTCAACATGACTAAATAGTGCCAAATATGTATGCCAAAGCGTGGTATAAAACTTCTCCTTCCGGGATTGGTAGCGCTGTGCTCCTACTCCTGGGCCATCTTTGAGTTAGCAATCTTCATTCGCTGAGGTGCTGACTGAGTGCACTTGGCTCACACAAAACTTACAATTGTGACAATTGAAAAATCGCATGGCGTTTATCTTTCTTTTCGTTTCTTTTTTTTTTTTTCTTCCCAAGACAATTGCCGATTTCTTCCTAGGGATTATGACTTGGGAGAAAATACAATGTTAGATACTTTAGGATGCAAACAGGGGCACAGGCAAGTCCATCACCCCTGAGCCCATGGCCTGGAGACTGTGGCTCAATAGAGGTCTTACTCGCAGGCTGAGAATGCACTCACCTTAAATAAATAAATAAATAAATAAATAAATAAATAAATAAATAAATCTCGAAAGGTGCTTGGTGTCAGGGCATATCCACCGGCAGGGTTCCTTCCTTGCCCCAATTTGGTCCCTGGATATTTGTCAGGGTAAAGTATTTTCAGATTTAAGAAAATTCCAAAATGTAACTCAAAAAAAAAACAAACCCCACATTCAATATTTTAGGTCACTAGCGCCACAATTATCTTTTTCTAAAGCCCGAAGGGTACGGGTGAAAGTTGTGCAAAGCCTGCGTTTCTGGGAGTCCAGCGAGGCCCTTGAAGAGCACGGCCTAGCAACCTCATCTTCTACCCACTTTGCATCTTAAGTCCTTTAGAGCAAGGCTTTTTTTCGTTTGGCACTTGTCTCCCTAACTTAGTGCTTCCGTCCTTCCCTGCCTCTGCTCCTGTAGCTGCTGGGGACCGGGGATTCATCCTGCGTCTCTCAAGTCCATCCTTCAAGCCTGTGACCCTTCAGGCAAGGCTTGGATGATATTCCACGCTCCCCCACACCCAAGTTAGAACCATCGCTCTTTGATAAAGACAACTGTTTATTTGCTTGTCTGTTCCCTTTGTAGACCAGGGATTACAGAAGGTTTTTGTTTTTCTTCTTCAGTTCTCTTACACAGGTTTCCTGTGTCCCTTGGTTGATGGCCAAATACTGACCAAGTGAATAATCCCCAGAAGGAAACTTCTTTGGGAGACAGCACACGGCAACCTGGACCCCTCCAGGTATGTTTAGATCTGATCAGGCTCTTCCTTGTTAGGAAACAAACTTGGGATGGCAGGAGCTCAGGAGCGAGCCAGGTGCCTGAGATGAAGAGAAAGCCAGTGAAGGGCTTGACGCGGTGCAGAACGGGGCGGGGCGGTGGGCGGGGAGTAGCCGCGGATGCTGTCCAGATCACTGCCAGAGCCCAGCAGAGGAAAGACCAGCGGGAATGTTCTGGCAGTTCTACCCGTCTCTCCTTGCTCAGAGAGGACACTCCCTTGCGGACTCCTGAGCTGTGTGGGAAGCCTAGGGTATTCTCATGGCTTCCACGCTGCCCTGACTGCCCTCACGTGCCTCTGCTTGTCTGAATTCCCCTTCTTGCCTAAGAAGCGCCACCTCATAAGCCAGCGACAAGCCTGTTTCTTGATCCTAACATCAGAACTCCTACTCATCCACAGTATGTGTGAGGAGGAGTGTGGGTTGACAATGCACATACCGAGGGCCTTGTGCTGCGCCTGGTGTTCCTAGCATCAGGGGCAGAAGCGTCTGGGCAGCCTGCCACAGGAAACTTCGCACACCCTCTGCAGTCCTGACGCCAAGGGAAGTCTGCTGTTGGGTAGACCTTGAGGCTGGAGGGGCAACGCGAGGAAAATAGCCAGAAACAGACTCAAGTCAGGAAAGGTAACATCAACACCTAAATGCACCAGCCGCTAGTAAATTCACATCCTTCTACAGCACACGTCTGAAGGTCACAGCTGGTGAGCGTGGGGTAGTAGCTTAAGGTCTGCCGATAAGGCTTGGACCAGAGTTGTTTTTTTTTTTTTTTCAAGATAGGGTTTCCTGTGTAGTCTTGGCTGTCCTGAAATTCGCTCTGTAGACCAGGCTCACAAAGATCCACCTGCCTCTATCTCCCGAGTGCTGGGATTAAAGGCGTGGGCCACTACACCTCGCTCAGAGGTGGCATTTGTAGGAGGTAGGAGATGGTGTTGCACATGGAGTCAGGACCCCCAAAGATCATCATCATCATCATCTTCTTCTTCTTCTTCTTCTTCTTCTTCTTCTTCTTCTTCTTCTTCTTCTTCTTCTTCTTCTTCTTCTTCTTCTTCTTCTTCTTCTCCTCCTCCTCCTCCTTCCCCTCCCCCTCCTCCTCCTCCTCATTATTATTATTATTATTATTGTTATTCCCGCAAACTGGCGTCAACCATCCTACACAAAAGCAAAATGGCAACAATCCCAAGAGGGAGGTGGGGTCTTCTTTAAAGCCTTACTGAGGGGGCGTGTCTAAGGAAGTTAGGTCATACAGATATGATTCACTTAAGCAATTGGAAATCATATTAGGACCTTGTAATTGGCTACGGCTGGTCAGGGGGTTAGTCAGGGCTACACGGTGCCACTTTTGGACAGGCCTGTGCAAGTCCCAGGCCCTGTCCTCGAGCTGCTGTGGAGGTTGGAGATTCAGGCCTGGCCTGGCCCAGCACTGCATGAACCAGGCCTCCTCTTGCTGTCGGGGGTGTCGGAGATGGATGGTCCTTCATTCGTGGCTTTTCCTCAGAAGCTGCTCATTCAGTCTCAGGAAACTGAAATGGAGGCCTGATCTCTGAGGGAAGACTGAGCAGCCTGTTAGGCATTTGCGCGGTCCTTTCAATGGTTGATATAAAATGAAAGAATTGCTGAGACTGACAGCCTCAAAGGGAGCGGCTCTCGGGCGGCGTTCCCCAGAGAACCACGGTGACCTGTGGGTAGACCCTGTGGGGAACATGACTTACGGTATTGTCTGTCTTTCTGCAGGTAAACGGCCACTCAGCCTGCCCAGAGGTCACTCCTCTTGCTCAGCTCAGAAACATAGTGAATGACCAATCCTAAACAAAGACTACTTATGGCTTCAGATTAAAGCCATTCAAGCAAGTAGCCTCTGTGTGTGTGTGTGTGTGTGTGTGAGAGAGAGAGAGAGAGAGAGAGAGAGAGAGAGAGAGAGAGAGAGAACGTGGAGGGGTAGACTTTCAAAATAGTAGTTCTATGGGACTGATTACCTACAAACACTCAATATACATTTGTACCTACTAAGTGCTCAATATACATCTGTGCCTACTAAGTGTTCAATATACATCTGTGCCTACTAAGTGCTCGATACACATCTATGCCTACTAAGTGCTCGATACACTTCTGTGCCTACTAAGTGCTCAATACACATCAGTGCCTAGTAGGTGCTCAATACACATCTGTACCTACTAAGTGCTCAATATACACTTGTTGGAGAAACTCCTGACTTTCATCGCTCCCTTAAAACAGCTCATGAATATAAACAATCTTTCTTTTTCACTGTTAACTTTTGAAGCTGGATTGTAATTTAAAATTTTCTTTGCTTTTCAAATTAATGAATGTTTATTGTTAAGAACTGAAAAATTGAGAGACCCCATCAAATGGTCTATGATGCCGTCACACAGACTAGAGTTTCTAACATTTGGTAAATTCCTGCTGTCCGTAGTCAGAGTTACTATTGCCGTGAAGAAACACCATGACGAAAACCAAGTTTGGGAAGGATTTGTTTGGCTTACATATCCTCAATCATGGTCTGTGGAGGGAAGGAAGCCAATACAGGAATTCTAAACGAACTGGAACCTGGAGGCAGGAACTGATGCAGAGGCCATGGAGGGGTACTGCCTACTGGCTTGTTCCTCATGGCTTACCCAGCCTGCTTTCTTATAGAACCCAGGACCACCAGCCCAGGAATGACACCACCTATAATGAGCTGCCCCCCCCATCAATCACTAATTAAGGAAATACCCCACAGCCTTGCTGTCAGCCGTATCTTATGGAGGCATTTTCTCAACAGACGCTCCCTCCACTCCTGATGACTCTTGCTTGTGTCAAATTGACATAAACCAGCTAGCACATCCTCTCATGTTTTGGGGGTAGGGGGGTCATTTGTTGTTTTGCTATTCCACTTTTACCTTGAGCGATACATTCTGAGCATCTGATAGAATAATAGTGCATGTTAATTGAATAGTTATATTCAAGTATAATTACTGATATAACTGATTTAACCAGCTCAGTGTTTTGAATGCTTTTGTGTTCCCATTTTATAATGTGGTGATAAATATTCTATTCTTAAATATTTATAAAGTTGGGATAATATTCTAGAAGGCAGTATGCTGGATCAGATCTCATGGACACTTTGAAGCAGTTCACCTTGCCACATTGCCCTTCTAGGAGTCACTGAAAGTCCCCAAGCTGCCCAGGGTACCTGTGATATATTACTTAAGGAATGTGTTTGCCACTATTGGAGATTTGACTACAGCAGAAAGAAAACTATAACAATCACAGAAAATGACAAAATCAGAATCCTTAATGTTTTTTACTACAGGGAAGAGCGTGGTGGTGCCCACTCCAGTCCCGGCACTCCGGAGGCAAGGATAGGAAGGTCAGTGTCTTAGCACTCAAGAAGCAAGGACAGGAGGGTCAGCACAAACTGGAGATCAACTAGGTCTACATGGTGAGTTCCAGGCCAGCTAGGGCTACAGTGAGACCCTATCTCAACACACACACACACACACACACACACACACACACACACACATATATACACCACACACATCCATATGTATACCACAGACATACACACACACATATACACCACACACACACACATATACATCACACACACATACACATCCATATGTATGCCACATACATACACACACCACATACACACATCCACATATACACCACACACACATCCACACATATACCACACACATATACCACATACACACACATATACACCACACACACATCCACACACACACCACACACACACACACACATCCACACATATACCACACACATATACCACATACACACACATATACACCACACACACACATCCACACACACACCACACACACATCCACACATATACCACACACATATACCACATACACACATATATATATATACCACACACACATCCACACATCCACACACACACCACATACACACATATACACCACACACACACATCCACACATATACCACATACATACACACACATACATTCACACCATGCCACATAAATATACACATATACACTGACTCTCGCATATTACTGGCATATATTGTTATCAGCTAAACTTGGATCAGTACAAACTCTAAAACTGTAACCGCATAGCTATGTGACTAGAGTCACCCTCGGTGCCCCTTTTTAAGTATCTCAGGTCTATGTAGAATATGTCGCCTCCCAATTTGTTGCGGCAGCTAACCTGACTCATCGGCGTGAGCACTCAGTGTTTCGGTAGCTGCTTGGATGTTCAGTGATGCTAACCGAGCTAGTGTGGGCAAAGTAGTCAGTGCGTCTGACTAGGGCTTGACACCTTTGCTGTGTGTAGATGCACGTGTGGGTGTGCACCTCTCTGAGCGCACAGGTCAGAGGTCAGCATCATTCTCCGTCACAGTCTTTGAGATAAGGTCTGTCCTTGAACAGGGAGCTCACATGCTCCCTAGGCTGGCTGGCCTTTCCAGGGGTCCATCCTGCTTCTGCTTTCCCAGTGTGGGGGTACGTGTGTGTGTGTGTGCTGCAGGGGCTCTGAACTCAGGCTTCCTGCTTTCACAGCAGGGACCTTAGCGACTGAGCTGCCTCTCAAGTCCCTTTGCTTGCTCCTTACGTGTTTATAAGCATAGATATGATCCAGTAAAAACAGAGACCCCTCTCTCTGCGGTTCTCTGGTTAATCTAGTCACCCGGGGTTATTTGCTGTCTTGGCTCCACCCAATCTCTGCCCGGCCAGGAGCACCTTCCTGTTGCTCTCTCAGAAGGAACTGGTATTAGCAGGATTTAGTCTTTTCTGCAGTCTTGGCCACAGGAGCGCTGTACTTGGTACTTTCTCTTTGATTTTCCCCTCTTCCATGACAGCCATGCCCCATTCAAGCAGCTTCTTCTAAGCACATAGGTACCTTCGTCTATCCCTGCCCCTTCCCACCTCCCTCCAACTCTTGCCCACTTGCTTCATAAAAGCCTCTCTTCATTCCTCCCCTCTCCCCTTATTTCTTTGTTCCTTTTATGAAGCAGAAAGGGGGCTTTATTTTGACTGCTAAGTCAAGGAGAGAAACCTTTTGTCAAGGAGAGAAACCGAATTTCTCCCTGTCCGTACACGGAGCTCCTAACTGGGATCTGTGTCCTTTGGGAGTTCCAACCTCCTGATGGAGACAGCTCAGAGACCCATCCGGGAAAATGGGCAGAGGATGCTAATCTCAGCAACTCTAGCTAAGAGGAGCAACCTGGAGCAGTGAGGCACAAGAGGCCTAAGGCTGAAGGGCAAGGGAAAGATGTTAGAACACATCTCAGAGACTAGATTTGTTGAGTTACACATTTGCCGTCACTACTACCTAGGATTGTGTGTTCTGCCCTGCAGATTGGTGGCATATGCTGACATTTATTTCCGTAGCTAGAGGGATTAGCTGACTTCTAAGATCCTGTCTACTTCCCCAGATCACTGTAACAGAATAACTTCCCATGCCGGCCACAAGCCTCTGTAGCCAGTCCTAAGAGTTTCACCATTCCGTTTGCCTGCATGCTGCCTGGCATTGTGTCCAGAGCTCAATACTACCAATTTACAAAGAAACTAATGGAAGCCAAAATTACTTGAATACTTGCATTCTGCGAGGTATTTAAATACATTTTAAACATCCAAAGGAGGTTGAAGTAGGGGAACTTTATAACCTTTACCCCTTAAAATTCTATAGCACCTTTAATAAAATACAATGCATACTAATTTGTTTGGTTTTGTTTAGGAAAGAAGCTTAATTCGTGACTCTTAAGTTCATCAATTACTGTATTTACCTTTAATTTATGAAAGATAATAAATCTCTTAATTCAGCTTTTTATATCCTCCATATACTTGCAGAGCTTCAAGTTTTCAAAATAATTCTGTTTAATCTTCAATATACTTTCAAGGTTTTAAATTTCATATTGCAAAATAGGGGAAATTTGAATTCCATTTCCGATCATACGGATGATGAGCAGGATCAGCGCCACACAGAGTGGAAACTTCGTTAAGCGCAGAGCTGTTCTGAGACTGCCTCCCATCTTGCTGTAGGAACACTGGATTTACAAATGAGTGCTACTGTGCTTACCTTTTATGTGGGATCTTGGGGTTCAAACTCAGGCAGTCATAGCTGCCCAGTGTAACAGGTGGTACTATTCAGGTCAACAGAATCTAGACACACCAGAGAGGGATTTTCTGGGTTAGCCTCTGGGCTTGCCTGGGAGGATTCTCTTGATTAGTTAACTGTTGTAAGAAGGGCTAGCCTCAACCAGGAGGCAGCGGCGGAGTTGGTGATGCACACCTTTAATCCCAGCACTCATGAGGCAGAGGCAGGAGGATCTCTGAGTTCAAAGTCAGCCTTGTCTACAGAGTTAGTTCTAGGACAGCCAGGGCTATACAGAGAAACCCTGTCTTAAAGAAAGAGAGAGAAAGAGAGAGACATGAGAGAGATAGCTTTACTTTGAAACCGTGTCTTAAAGAAAGAGAGAGAAAGAGAGTGAAAGAGAGAGAGAGAGAGAGAGAGAGAGAGAGAGAGAGAGAGAGAGAGAGAGAGAGAAAGTGGATGGCACCATTTCCTATTTTCTGGGCTTGGGTCATGAACTGTACACAATGGAGAAAGAGAAATGAGTGCATTCATTATTTTCTGCCTCCCGGTTGTGGATATGATGTGACAAGCTGCTTCGAGCTCCAGAAGTTCTGACTTCCCAGCTACAATGGCCTCTATCCTTAAACTGGAAAAGCCAGAAAAGCCCTGTGTTAGTCAGGGTTTCTTCTACTGCTGTGACAAGACACCATGGCCATGGCAACCCCTAAAAGGAAAACATTTAATCAGGGTGGCTCACTTACAGTTTCAGAGGTTCAGTCCATTATTATCATGGCTGGACACGTCTGCATGCAGACAGACATGGTGCTGGAGAAAGAACTAAGGGTTCTACATCTTGATCTACAAACAACAACAGGAAGTGAACTGTGTTCCACACTGGGCATAGCTTGAGCATAGGAGACCCCCAGAGCCACCACACAATGAAACACTTCCTCCAACAAGGCCACACCTCCTAATAGTGCCACTCCCTTCGGGGGCTGTTTTCTTTCAAACCACCACACTCCACTCCCTAGCCCCCATAGGCCGGTAGCCATATCATAATGCAAAAACTGCATTCAGCACAACCTCAAAAATCCCCATAGTCTATAATAGCTTCAAACTTATTTAAAAGTCTAAAGCTCCAAGTCTGTTATGAGATTCATGTAATCTCTTAACTATAATCCCCTGTAAAATCAAAACCAAAAAGTAGATCCCGTACTTCCTACATATATCCATACAGGATATACATCACCATTCCAAAATGTAGGAAAGGGGGGGGGGGATAGTGAAGAAATATCGCACCAAAGCAAGACTGAAAGCCGGTTGGGCACACTCCAAATTCTACATCTCCATGTCCGATGCCAAAGCTCTTCAGATCGCCAACTCCCTTTCAGGTTGGTTGACTGACTACAATACGCTTCTTTCCCTTGGACCCGTTTCACTCTGTGTGACCAGCTCTCCCTGACAGGTATCCCACAACTCTGGAGTCTCCAACCTCCTGGGGTCTCCAAGGCAATCTGGGCTCCTTCTCCACAGCTTCATGCAATGGCCTCTCTGGACTTCCACTACGGGACACCCCTGATACAAGTTCGGCCTCAGCGGCTTTCCTTAGCGCTAGAGGAATATCCCATAGCTCATTTCTTCTATCCTTGCCTCTAAGACCAGAACCACATGGCTGAAGCTGCCAAGTTCTACCACTTGCTGGAGCTGGGACATGGCCCTCTCACTCAATTGCATCTTCACCAGCTTTCTGTGTTCAGTGGTTTATTTCACTGCCTAAACCGGGCTGTCCTAAAGCTGGATCTGTAGAGCAGGCTGGCCTCAGACTCAGAGATCTCCTGCCTCTGCCTCTGGAGTTCTGCAATCGAAGACGTGAGCTATCACATGGGGCTCTATGATTTTCTTTAGTTACTTCCTGCAGGTTGGAAACTTACCTGGGTGGGATCTTTCCCTGAGGACATCGCTGCCTTCACTCCATTTCTTAACCCGCTTTCTCCTTGAATGCAGGACTTAATCCCATTCCTGGCGCTCTTTGGCCCGACTTGCTCCTCTTCATGGTAAATCTTCATTCGTGTCAACAGAATCACATGACAGCTTATTTTGTTTTGAGATCTCCTCCTCTAATGGAATTAATCCAAATCTCTTCACTTTAGTCTCGGGCAGACTCTTTGGACAAGGGCAAAAAGTACCCACCCACATTCTTCACCAAAACATCACAAGAGTGATCTCTAGGCAATATACTAAGTTCTTCTCCTCTGAAATCTCTTGAGCCAGCCCCCCACAGTTCAAATAACCCTCAGCACCACTATCTTCCATGTTCCTACTAGGATGGCCCATAAAGTCCCACTTAAAGCATTCAAATTCTTTTCTAATCCATAATCCCAAAGCCCATACTCCTTCAAACAAAACCATGGTCTGGCCTATCACAACGAGACCCCACTTCTTGTACCAACTTGTGTTAGTTAGGGTTTCTGTTGCTGTGAAGAGACACCATGACCACAGCAATTCTCATAAAGGAAAACATTTAATTGGGGTGCCTTACCGTTTCAGAGGCCTAATCCATTATCATCACGGCGGGTCAAGGCAGAGCGCAGGAGACAGTGGTGTTGGAGAAAGAGTTGAGAGTTCTGCATCTTGATCTGCAAGCAACAGGAAGAGAACGGTGTTCCCACGCTGAAAATAACTTGTGAACGGAGACCTCAAAGCCCGCCCCCACAGTGACACACTTCCTGCAATGAGGCCACACCTCCTAAGAGTGCCACTCCCTTTGGGGGGGGCGTTTTCTGACAAACCATCACAAAGTCTTGTTTAAGTTGCGTTTGTTAGGGTACTCTATCACAGAAACAGGAAGGGAAATGTGGACACACAGCAAATACTTCGCCCATTAAGCCCTCTCTTCAGCCCCTCCAGTACGTTTGGATCCATACGCACTATGGATGGTCAAATCCAGCTAAGCGACGTACCTATTACTTCGCAGTCACCATTTTCGTGGCGGAAACATTTTCACGATTATATCATATTGCTAATTCTGTCACTAAGTTGTACAGTCAATCTCCCAGACTTACTCCCCTTTCCTCACCGAAGCCTGGTACATCCTTCAGCCAACCTCTCTGCACTCACCCCCAGCCACGCCAGCTCCCATTAACTATCCCCGTGTCTCTCCTTCTATGAGAGCTGCTTTCCTGGATTCCACAGGAATGAGATCATGAGGTTTTTGTCTTTCTGTGCTTGGCTTATTTTATTTAACATAACGTGTTCCAGGTTCACAAACATCACTGCAAACGACAGGGGTCTGTGCCCTGTGAAGACTGAATAGCATTGCATTGTGCATATACCATATGCACTAAATATACCATATACTTGGCTCATCCACTGATAAGAAACTTGTTGATCATACCTTGGCTGTCAAAGACATCTCTCTGACATTGACTTCAAGTTCCTTTCAATATATTTCCAGTAGCATATTCTGATTATTGACACATGATTTGGCAATTCTATTTCTGAATTTTAAGGAAACTTTATACCTCTTTTCATAATTTACCTTTCTTAATCACAAAGGTCACAACCTAGATCCCCTAGCAGTTTTCTTTTTTACAGTTGGGTTTCCTTTACTTAAGTACATCTATTTAAAAGATATTTTGGTATCTTTATTTCAGAGAATCTCATTTTCCTCCGTAGAGGACAACCTTAAAAGGGAAACAATGTTTTCAGATTCTAGCTACAGACTAAGGCCTGCCAGAGGCTCTGAAGAAAACCTGGTCTCTCTCTCTCTCTCTCTCTCTCTCTCTCTCTCTCTCTCTCTCTCTCTCTCTCTCTCTCTCTCTCTCTCTGGCAGAATTTAGTAAGTGTAAGAGGATTAGAGGCAGACAGGCACCAACTTGGATTTCTCCCTTCCAAGGACAGAAGGAGAAGAAACGCAAAGGGAATCATTTTCTCGGCATGTAATTTGCTGCTATCTGATGCACCATCTACCGCAGTCTTGATTCTCCTGGGCCAGCTTCCCATGCTAGGGAAGCCATTAGAAGACAGGGAAGGGGCGGCGTTCATTGGCTACATCCGGGCTGTTTTGAAAGGTGTGCCACGTGCATTCATTGTGACTTTTGGATGGCCCCCTGGATATTCGTTTATCATTCTGAATTCCCCATCCAGAAACTCTTCCAAAATTATAATTTCTAAACTCAGAAGAGAAAATTTGGCTCTCTTTCAGGATAAATATTAGACTTGACTATATGCTATGACACATCTCACATTGGCTAAAATTAGCAGTCGAGGGGAGAAAAAAAAAGCTCCCGAATCCATCTTTATCAGGGATGGATAAAAGCTAAGATAACAGTCTAGAAAAGAACTTTCAGATTTCATAGAAAAGTGTTTTCAAAACTTAGAACAATTTAGATTTGAGTCATGGGAAGTAGATCTGTCTATCCCTGCCTTTGCAGATAAGAGCTAACCCGGGGATATCTGCAGATGGTGTTCTGAGAATAAACACAACGTAAGAAGGGATGAGGGGCAATACTTCCTAGGCATCTTTCCAAACTGCTAAGGCTGAGCTCAGAACTTGGTGTATTTAACAACCTTGGCAATTTTTTTAAAATTATGCCTGAAAACGTAATATAAATTATTCCAACAGTCAGGCATTATTTCAGAACTTATTATATTGCAATTTATTGTAAACATATTCTCAACCTCAATGTTTTATTGCATGAGTTACGCATGCGCTCAGAAGTAGATAATACACATTTTAGATTCTTCTACTAGGAAATGAAATTCATGCTAAGACCATCTACAAAGTACACAAGAAATCATTTGCTAGTAAGTTCCTATTTTCTATTTCATTCAGTTTACTCAACAAATATTGACTGGTATGAGTCAGCCATTGTTTAGTGAGCGCGTGCGCATGCGCGCACCCCCACCCCCAGTTATAAACAAAAGACCAAGAGACAGAAACATCTGCCGATTAGAGATGACATCCCATTAACCTTTAGGCTCTTTCTGGGATATGAGACAGGATCCCCCCATTTTAAAGACCTTTGGTGGTATCTCACAGTGGCTTGTATTTAAAGTTGTGCCTCCGAGGATGCTGTTATTGTTAGCCCCCGCATCTGTGAGTCTATAGGAAATAAAAGGCTACAAAGAAACAGAGCGAGGTCCGCAGCTTGCTGGCTTTCCTTTGATCTCCTTATTTTTTTGCGGTTTTATAGAAAAGTCCTGGGAGTAGAACCGTGATTTAAACTGGTTATTCGCGTGCCAAGAACTCAAACCTTAAACTTGGTTCTTAATTAGCACTTAACAAGATGTCCTGGAGAACATGAGTAACTTCAGCATACAGGTATTTATGGGAAAATCAAAACAGATGAAACAAAGCCGCCACTGCAGGGAATAAATATCTTTATTTTTTAACAAAGATATCCAAATGGTCTCAAGAACCGTTTGTGTTGCCATGTTCTCTTAGAACTGCCTGGGACTGCCTCCAAGAAATTCTAAAACTGTCTAATGTCTCCCAGAGGACCTTCAGAGAACAACCCAGCTCCCTAATTGCTACCTCACAGAGTAGATTCCTTCTATCATTAACCAACCACTAGGGCACCAGGGGGGTGGGGTTTAGGGATGGGAGGGCTAGGCCCGACAGGAAATCAGGGTTGGCTCCTCCAGGTCGTGTCTCACATACAGGTGAGTACCTCAGCTCTTTCCCAGAAGTCTTGTCGACGCCAGTGTCGTCATACCGAACCGGATGCCTAAAAGCTTCAGATTTTCTCTTTTATTTTCTTTCCTCCCACCACCTCGCCCAGCACCATAGGGCATTTAAGCGAAGCAAAGTGGGCCCAGAATGCCATTCTTAATGTGGGAAGAACACACTATCTAATGTGCCCAGAAAACAAACAAGGAAGGACTTGAGTGTTTAGCTGGAGAAATAGCCTCGCTGCCAGTCAGACTCTCCGGCCCCACTTCTTCATCAACATCACCTTCAGCACGACAGACACCCGCTCTGGGAGAGCCTCGCAGGGAAGGTCATGGTGGTGGTGGTGGGGGGGGGGGGTGGAATCGGCCCATGACTCACTAACTATATCCTATTAAGCGCTCTCCTTACCGCCCCCCTCCCCCGTCACCTCCACCCCAGTTTTTCAGAACCAACAATGTTTGCAAACCATCAGGGTTCCAGCGAAGAATTAGAAGAATTTTGTGGATTTCATTGCCCAACCATCCTTTAACCTCTACCTTTCCACGCCAGCCAAGAAACTGCCTCGGTAGCCTTGACTGTACTGCAACCACCCAAATTAGCTTCCTCTTCGGAGAGCCGGGCCCCAGCTGCATAAACCCTGACATTTAGAGCGGTGGGGAGAAACTCCCAGCAGTGATTTCTTCTGAAGAATTTGAGGAACTAAGCATATTTATTTAAAATACCAATTATTCCAGATAGACCTTGTCACTAACAGGAAAGATATTTCAGTTTAAATATATATATATATATATTTGTGCATTTAACTATGTATTTATCTAAGTACATATTTATTTCATTGACGTCACTCATTTGTAGATCATGTTTTTACAAAAGGAAAGAAAAGATTTGTTTAATAAGGTCTTTTTCTTTCAATATTAGCATCCCATCCATTGTTGCAACATAAAGATGTGGTAGAAGAATTTCTCTTCTCAAAGAATGCCTTGTATCCCCTTCAACCAAGTAGGCACACTCTGGGAGGCCAGCCAGGAAGTGGGAACAGCCTCCTATATAAAACTGAGGTTTTATGTGTATATTAAAACAGGATTCTACCTGTATTGCAGAAGGGCACACCATTAAAGCTTGGATACATTTTTTTTTTTTGCAAAGGAAGGCAAAAACAGATTTATTTATTTTTTTTCTAATTTCTGGCAACAGTTTCAATTTTGAAGGTGCTTTAATGCTTTCTTTGGCTAGAAAAGTTTATGCAAACCAAGCTCAAAATTTCTACAGCGTGCCTCAAGAACTCTATTTTGACACACTGCAAGACAGTACCGGCTGTGTCATTTGCCTACAGGAAGCCAACAAGAGACCAGCCACAGGGTTTTCAGATGGTGAAAAGGGCGGCATTAAGTTACCAGGCCAGAGGGTTCCCTTTCCTCCCTTCTCAGCCCAGGCCTGGGCAAGGGTGGGGACAGGGTGGGGTGGGCGAGGCGGGAGTCCCGCCGCACCTGTGGGCGTGCTCGGTGCGCGGCCAACTCGCCCAGCACGGGTGGGGCGGCCCGGGCGCGCTCGGTTCCCAGTCCGCCGCTGTACCCCCCGGCGCACACACACACACACACACCCGGGCTGGCGGGGCGCGGGGCTCGGCCGGCCACGCTGTCTGCTCCACCGCGGCCGCTGCATCCTCTCGGGCCCGCGTCCCCCACGCGCGCCCACCCGCGCGCTCCCAGCTGCCGTGGGAATGGGCCACCCCCGGGACCGCGCCGAGCCCCAGCCCCGCCGGCCCCCACCCCCGCCCCGCGGCCGCCCACGCCGGGATCTGCGTCACTCGGCCGCGCGTGGGCGGGAGCCGGAGCGGCGAATGGAGCAAGAGCGGAATCTCCCGATGTGACAGCGCGCCGGGCGGGAGGGGGGGCGGGGGCGGCGGAGGTGGCGGGGGAGGGCGAGGCGGAGGGAGGGGCGGCGGGAGAGGCCGAGGGAGGGCGCCCGGGGCCGCCGCCGCCTCCCGCCTCCGCCTGAGCCTCCGCCCGCGCGAGCGCGCGCGCGCGGCCGACCGAGCGCCGTCGGGGCGGGCGGGGGACGGAGCGCGCGCCCACCGCGTCCCTGCCCCCCTCGATGGGCGCGGGGGCGTCCCGGCCGCTGCAGCCGCCGCAGGAGCCGGGCTGAGCCGTCGTCGCGGAGCGCGCTGCAGCCGCGGGCCGCGTAGGTACCGGGAGGGCCTGGGGCAGGAGCGGGGGGCGCGGGCGTGGGGCTCGGCGGGGACGGCCGCGGGCGGGGGTCGGTGTCGGGGGGCGCGGTGGTGGGGGGCGCGCGCCCGCCGCCCGCGTGGGGAGCCCGCGCCGCCGCGATCGGCGACTTCCTAAAAGTGCCGCTCCGTCTCCGTTTTCTTCCTGTTATCCGCCCCTTCCTACTGTAGTTCGGTTTTCAAAGCGGAAGGAGAGTTTTGCTTGGAAGTGGCTCGCAGAAACTTGGCACCCAGGTGCAGGGAAGCGAGAGTCGCCGAGCCTCTGAGGCTGAGTGGGGAGTGTGCAGACACGTGTAGGACATAGAAGCTTTGGATGCAGGTGTGTGGCCTTCTGGGGACAGACACCGAAGTCGGTCCAACCGGAGATGTGCAAAGAGGCTCCCGGGGGGTAGAGCTGCACTGTGCGTTCGTAGGTTGCGCAGACCAAGTTTTGCGGCGGGGGACCAGGAGGAACCATGCCCTGGCTCAGGGAGGCTTGGGAATTTTTGGCGTGTCTTGTTAATTTACAGTTTGATCCGAAAGAGCTGGTTTGGAGTAACTTGTCGCTACTGATTGGTTTGCCAGTGACGTGCCTGCCAACTTTACGGAGTGCAAAGATCAGATCTTTGAGGGAGATTTCTGGGATCTCGTTTAAAAATATTTTGGCAGTTTTAATAGGTAATATTAGACTGCAGAGGAGCCGGATTTAAAATAAATTAGTCACATCCGAAATGCCTCGCTGTTTTGTACACGCAGCGAATTACCCTTTTAAAATATTCACTTTTTGAAATTTCTTCCTTTGTATAATATATGTTATGATATTTATAGTTCTTGTTCCGGTTTTAGGAACAGATATTGGAGAGAGGATGTATAGGATGTTTTGGGTGGAGGCTATCTTCCTGAGTGTGAAAGAGCTGCCTCATGCCCTGCCTGTGTGCCAGGACAAGTGACTTTGATTGACGGTTTCTTCCTCTACCTTGCATCTTTTTGAGACTTTCAGTTCTGTTCTCTCATTGAGCGTAAGCCATAAAGATGCTGTTGAGCATTTGTAGATGGGCATCAGGGTCGGCTTTCTTCATCCCTATTGTTTCCAGTTTCGATATTGGAACGTTACATCTTGAAAGAAAATAACCTCAAGGAACGTTAGGGAGATTTTTGGTTGTGTGCTTTTACATTTTTGACCTGAACATTTTTGCTTAACCTGCCAATTCCACTACTGAGCACACTTTTTATCTCCTGACGCTGAGCCTCCAGCTGTGTGGGACTGTACCAGTAACAACTGTAAAGAAAAACTCCCGGGCATTGAACGTTTTATTTCATTCTGTCCCTTGAATGTGAGTGTATTTCAGATGGCAATACAGGAAATTTTAGTGAGCTATTACGTCTAATAAATTACATCAAGTAAGTAAACGAGTGTAATTGCATAATCTTAGCTAAACTACAAGTTTTCCCTTTGGGTTGCTGGTTAGTGGCAACCACTGCCCTATGGAAAGCCTAGCCTTGTTTCCTCTTTGTTATTTAGACCATCAGCTAAAGCACTTCATATTTTCTTTTGCTTCAACTGAAGGACAAAACGATTTATTAAAATTTGTATTGTAGATGCTTTGAAAGAAGAAATTCTAAAGAGAAGCAGAGATTGTTTCACGAACAAATTTTAGAGTCCAAAATGGTTGGATGGAAACAAGTGTGTTAGAATTTTGTGTTTGGCGACTTAGAATCTGCCCTAGAGTTAGGCCCTAACTTTCATTGTAATAAACCTGGTTTTGCTCCCCCCCCTTTTTTTTAAAGAAAAGCTCTGTATTTGACGTCATGTGAAGCTGTGTTCTAGATACCACAGGGCCACCATCTATTGGCTACTTCCCTGGAAGTGACCATTTTAAGATCATGCTCATGTTCAGCTCCTTTGTGTGTGCCTATTTCATTGTGGATTTTATCAACCATATTACAGAATAAAAGACAGTCCCTTGAGTATAACGTAAGCTCACCGGTTGCTTTGCTTGGGTCTCTCCTGTTTCACGTGCTACTTTTGATCCCTTGAGAGGTAGAAAGGAGTCTAGTGTGATTATTATAGTAAGTGCAAATTTCCTCTCTGGTCTGACATGTTCAATAACTCCTACAGTGGTAGAATATACTCTCTTGTCTTGGTAATGGAACAAGAGGGAAATTTCAGAAGTTGATGCTGGGGAAAAAGCACTAATGTTCATCTTGAGAATTCTCACAGCTAAAACGTATCATTAAGTTTTCAAATAATATGTCATTTTTCAACGCACTGTATTTAGGGGCTGTGTATTAATTTACATGGTATGTTAGTACTTCTCACAGAGGAACGTCTGAAGACCATCGGGTTTTTATGTGTTTACGTTTTGCTTGCGGTCTGCCCAGATTGTCTTAGTGGCTGTCGTGTGCCTTTCCTATTGCCTGAAGAATTCCCAGCCATCATATGAGATATTTGTGTTTGTCTGTTGATATTAATGTGTAGTTGTTGAGTAGCCACGTGACTCTGATTTATCTTTTTCTAATTTTCATCCTTGTGTTTTAACTTACCCTTCGATGGCTCGGGCTGAATTAAAAGGAATCTCTCGAAAACCTGCTCGCGGTTTTATTCAGATATGAGGGAAGAATCTATAGGGACAGACACTTTAATGTTCCCAAGTTAGCATGAATTCATAGCTTTGTGAGCAATAAGACCTGAAATTGACTTCAGAGCTACCGTTGTGGGCCTCAGAGTGTAGCTCATGGCAGGAGCGTGTGCATGGACGCTTCTGGCTGGCTGTCCAACCTCCAGCATCAGCAAAGCCCAGACAAGGCGAACACCCATCACCCCATGCTTCCTGGGAAGCACACGGGGACCTGATAAGTCTCCAGGAGAACTCTGCAGCCTTAGCCCACGAAAGGCAAGCAAACCACAGCTAACCACAGACAAGTTCTGGATTCCAGTACTGAAAATGAGAAAATGCCATCTCCTACCGGCTTCTCCTTTCCCAGGCCGAACTTTGGAGTCTCATCTTTGATTGTAGTTGCTGTTCCCTTCTCCCAGGCCTCTCTGCTTCCAAGCTACACTTTGAAACTTGCTGGGGCTTCAGAGGCTTTAAGGCCCGTGGGCCCTTCCTTTCTAAAATTTCACTAGTGAGGACAGAAGACCTCACTTAGGTGTTAAGAGATAAACAGTCTAGTGGGGTTAGTTCTTCTCTCTGTCAGTGACGCATGAGGTCTTCACTAAGGTGTTACATGATGTTTCCCAAGAGGTGGTTATTAACTCTGAAACCTTGAAGTGAAAATTCACGCTATATTGCATAAATAAGTCGGACCTACCAAGGCTTTGCTCTTGGTCCTGAGTCTCCTGGACCGCCACAGACTTCCAGAAAGCATATAGAGTGCTAAATGTGTATGTGCCAATCATTCTTACAGCACTGAGGGAAAATACTTAAGAATAGACATGAATCTGTTCAAGGCTAGCAATGATTTATGAGGCACTCGCTATTTATTTGAAACACGCCATATTGGATTTTTAAGAACACAGGCAACATGACCCAGAATCTCTCATGATTGAACTAAATTCTTTAAAAAAAATTATTAGATTTTTTTTTTAAAAAAATACCAATCCAAATTTCTATTTCCTCCCCTCCTCCCATCCCCTCCATATCCTCCCACCCCACCCCCATCTAATTCTAAGAGAGGGTAAGGCACATTGCTTTGTGGAAGGTTCAAGGCCCTCCCTACTATATTTAGGCTGAGCAAGGTATCCCTCCAAAGAGAATAGGATCTCAAAAAGCCAGTACATGCAGTAGAGATAAATCCCAGTGCCTTTGCCAGTGTCCCCTCAGACTGTCCCAGCCATGCAACTGTCAGTCACATTCAGAGGGACTAGTTTGGTCCTATGCTTGTTGAACTAAATTTTTAAAAACCGATCGATGACTTAGGGGGTGGCTTCATACACAGTGCGCGTTACAGTTCTGAGCATGTGCAGTTCCTCGGTGGCATTCATCCCTTGATCTCTTGGGTGAAGAGCCGGTCAGAGTCTGCAGCGTAGCCCCCCGTGAAAGCGAAATGTTGAGGATGAGTGAGTGAGGATGGCGGAGCAGGATGTAGAAGAACATGCTGCTGCTGGATTGGCCGTTTCCTGGGGCAGGCAGTAGTTGACTGAGGGTAGCCCTTGAAATACGAAAGAAGCTCAAACATTGGGCTTCACGCTACAGAAGTCTGGAAATAGTATTCCACATGGAACACTTTGCTGAGAATAAAGGCAGAGATGAACGAGACCCAGTTCCTACCCTCAGGGTGCCCGTAACCAGGTAGTACCTTGTTTTTAGAGCACCAAGTCCTTTGTTCCCGGCTCCTTTTGTGTAGTACTTATGGTGTACGATACTTTGTATCACATTTATCGCACTCAGACATGTGCTTCCGCTTAAGGCTTAACTGGTCCTTCATGAAGGAGCCATTCCTTGGTGTCCTGAGAACTGGTTCAGAGCGCCCATGTGGGAATAAGTAAAAAAAATAAAAAAAATAACTGGGGAGGATGTTGAACAGAAACAAAGGAAGACGTTACTGTGGGCAGCCTGAAACTCTGGAGAAAACGACAGCCAGGCTGTGTGTGAAAAGTTCTGTGGGAAAGGATAAAGAAAATGGAGGGCTGCCCAGCACAGGGCCACAGGAGACGGAAGGCAGGTTTAGGTGGGGTGCCCACATGAGTAGTTTAGATTGCTTGTCTTAGTGGGGAAACCTGGACTTGCGGTGAAGGGGCTGGGCAGCGGGCAAGAAGCAGTAAAAACCAGAATTGGTGCTTGGGGAAAAGAAAGGCTGGGGCTGATGGTATGGTCTAAGCTCACGCAGATCTGAAAAGAGAAATGGAGAAGACAAGGACGAAACATTTGTATTCATCTGAGATACAGGGAAGTTAGTGCATTGACAAAGACTGACGGGGTTGCAAAGAACTCATCTGGGAATCCGGGAGGCTGGAAGAAGATGAGGCCACACCCATTTGGGAGCACACTAGGCAAGGTTTGGCAGTCCTTGGGTGATGCCAAACTCCAATCCAGAGGCAACAATTCAGGTTCATCATCCTCAAGTATTTCCGACATGAGAATCGCTTTTGAATATAAAACCTGCACCCACTCAGGGTGAGTTTTAGTATTGTTCATTGACAATGTGCTGACCGTTCGTTCTCAAAGTTAAGACATTAAATCGGTCTGTATCTTACGAAATCAGGAAAGTGTTCTTTTATTTTCATTTATAACAAAAAAGCTTCATTTTTACTTTGAGATCTCTTTGTAGGGACTCCATATTCTACCCACGAATTACCCTCACCAAGCCACGGGTTATGAAAATACGGGTAATGACCCCGTGCGGGATCGTGTACTTCAGTGTGTGGGATGGTGAAGGTTTTGGCAGTAGTAAAGGTTTCTGAACTCAACAAGAATCCGATAAATAAAGATTTAGAATTGAAGGTGTTTCTGGCGGGGTGACCTGTATTGCCTCCTCCTTCTCTACAGAGGCCTTGGTTCCAAACACACAACACACACACACACACGTCACTCTGTCTAGCTTTCACTCCACGCACGGAGCACCCGCGAATGCACCTGGAAACCGCTTGACTCACACTCGAGACTATTATAGGTTATGAACTACATTGTTTTGACTGTACATAAAATGTTTTCTGCTTTTATGGAAATAGCTCGATGGAAGAAAACAAAGACTCTATTTTTCTGCCACCATTCTGTAGTGGGTTAGTATCTAATTAGAGCGTCTGTGGATTGATTATGTTTGGATGTTTGAGTTTAGAAGTCGCTGTTTTGAGTTGCTGACAAGTTTTACAAACACAAAACTTTATTAAATAAAATTTGGCTTAAGATTGGGGTAGAATTTCTCACAATGTCTGAAGTGGCCCTGAATGCTGCCATTTCCTTTTACATATTTATGCGAAAGCCTCATACACAGCATGGACGATTATGAAATAAAAATATTGATCAGCTTAGAAAAATAGTGCAGATGCTGTGTGTCCTGCCGCTTCGCACGCTCAGACAAAGCTTCACTCTTCATGTAAAGACAAGCACAGTCCCCTCCTTAGCATGTAAGTTTGCTTTCATCTTAAATAAATGTAAAACTGCATGTTTACTAAAGAACTGTTTAAAGGCTTGCTTATGATTTTATTATCAGAAAGTGCTCAGTTTGTATACTCTTTTATATCTGTACACTGGTGTCTCTTTCACTATTCTGCGTGAAGGCGTTGCAAATAGAAGAGGCTGAAGAAATTCTGGTCAAACCACGGGCACAGATTTGGTGACTGCCCGCAATAACAGTTGACCGTCCGGTGTCGGACAGATAGATCAGCAAGGCACGCCACGGCAGCCTGGAAAAGAGGTGCAGTTCAGAGCTCTCAGAGACGGTTGTGGTGCCCCACACCTGATGACATCTCAGCACTAACTAGGGAGGCTGAGGCAGGGGACCACCTGAGACTAGTCTAGCCATCATAGTAAATTCCACTGCATGCCAACATCTTCAAAGAGTGTTTGAACTTAGGATATAGTAAGAGAAGACGGGAGAGGAAATCCGCACGCTGTCACCAGAGTCAAATGAAAACATCTCAGGGCATGGCAAGCCACTGGGAGATGGCAGGAAGGCCCTGGTGAAAAGTCAGAAGTCCCCTGAGATTTTTGGGTAATCCAGTGGGTCCTGATGCCGTGGACTGGATGACCACAAAAGGCCTCTCTCTTACCCTGAGTTGTCAGCCCCAGGCCTGGAAGATCCTGTTCCCCTGGCAGACAGAATAAGAGGTGATCTGCGACCAGACGGCTGCTCATGTCTCTCAGCGCAGCCTGAGCCAGGCAGATGACCCGTGCTACTCAGGGATGGGGCATGGTGGAAAACGTTCTGTGAGGTTACCGTTCAGTGAGCAGTAAGTGGTCTAGAACTAATTCTGAATTATTTTTTCCTGTTTTTAAAATTCCTCTTTCTGATGCTGCGGTTCTTTTCACTGACTGGGGTGAAGGATCGCTGCTTTGCAGGGCAGTAGGGTCTGGGTTACCTCTGGGAGACAGCAGGAATGATGAGTCAATGCTTTCTTTAAGCCGCAGAGGCTCCATTGGCGCTCATGGTGCCAGGTAATGTGGCTTTTAGCTGGGTGGATATATTGTATCATCAACTGCCTGTATGTATCGCTGTGTTAGGCCCCTTGATACCCAGCTCAGAGAGACCCAGGCAAAGTTTATTTTTGGCTAATTTGACCTTCATCGGATGGTTACCAATGTCGTGGAAACAGAAAGTCTCATAGGAGTTTTAAATCGAATCAAGTAACTATATGAAGTCGTGGGCGTTTAAATGATCGCAGTGGGCTTTGACGGAGACTGACGCAGCCTTCCAGCAGGAAAGCTCAGGGAGAAACCTCTTCTCCCCGCTGTGGGTGTAGGTCTCTGGAAAGCCTCCTGGGATTCTGAGCAGTATGTCCGTCTTTCGTCTGTTAGTTTGGCTTTGGAAGTGTACACTTGTCCCCGTCCTCCTTTCCATTGTTGAACTGCTTTCCCCAGTCCACAAGGACTTTCTCTCAAGAGCCAGGAGGCTTGGTAAAGTACAGGAGAAAGAGTAAGACTTGAAAACTGCTGGTTTGTTAAACCATTGCCTCAGAAGACTACAATCTAGGTCCAAGTCTTTTGGGTCCCAAGATCCTTTTGTGTTTTTATATTTGTCTAACAAATATTCATTTTTCTCATTGCTATAAAAGGACTGAAACGTTCTGTTCACCTTAATGTTATCGTGAACTGTTTTCTTTCCTATATCCCATGATCTGGGAAAGAAATGGCATGAGTTAGCATAGCACTCAGTAGACCTTGTGAAGCTACCTGCCTCTTATGGAAGAGACTGTGTGTACATGCTTTTATGTGTGGACATTTTTCTCCGCCACCCAGCTAGCTTACACCCGAAATAACCACTCAGAAACTATATTAATTAAATCACTGCTTGGCCCGTTAGCTCTAGCTTCTTATTGGCTAGCTCTTATATTAATTTAACCCATTTCTATTCATCTGTGTATCGTCACGTGGCAGTGGCTTACCGACAAAGATTCTGCATGTCTGACTCTGCCGGCTCCTTGGCGTCTCTTTGACTCCACCCTTCTTTTGCCCAGCATTCAGTCCAGTCCTCTCCGTCTACCTAAGCTCTGCCCTATCAACAGGCAGGGCAGTTTCTTTATTCATTAATGGCAATCACAGCACAGAGGGGACTCCCACATCGCTTTTTCCCCCACATAGTGTGAAAGCACGCAGTGCAGCTGCCCTAGGTAAACAATGAGGTAGTTCATTTCTTTGTTTCTACCCTAGACAATGCAGAAGACCTTCTGTGTGCTACAGTGTACTTGTAATGCACGCTCAAACTTGGTCTAGCTCTCAAGGCTGTGTTTGGGGGGCCAGTGTCCAGTTAGGTGGTGGACCCTGCTCACGTGGGTCCTCACTGAGGTGATTAGGAAGACAGAGCATTTTCCTGGGAGGACTGAGATGGTGTGCGTGTTTGGTGCCTAGATGTAGAGACCTAGCGTCTTGTAAGCTTGCATCGCTTGCCAAATCCAGAGCTCACACAATAGAGTGGAGGGACTGAGGAAGTGTTTTTCAAATGCATACTGCATGTGTCTCCTCTCAGCAGAAGCCCCTGAACAGTCCTTGATAGTTTTTTTAATCTGTGGGGAATTCATGAGACTATGCTGATACTAATCCATGGAAATAAGAGAGCTGTGGAGTCGAAGGAGGTTGGTAGTTGATCAAAATGTGGGTTTCAGAGGTCCCAGGAGATATGGCTGAGCAGGTAGTTCTTAGAGTAATAGAGAGAGTCCTTTATTGGTGGTTGAGATTATAATTCCTATAGTGTTCTAGTCAGTGGCTTTTGAAACAGGTCTGGGCATGGTGACTTGCTGTTTCCCAGCTCGGCTTCAGTTGTCTCCGGTGAGCTGTCCTCTGTGGTAGAATTGGTCTTCCATTCCCCCCCCCCCACGGTGTGAAGGTGTCTTTCAATCCATGGGTGTCTTGGTTACAAGCTTGCTTTGCCTCATGGAAGTACTTGCTATCTCTCCTTTCTGAACTCACGGAACGTGTTGATAGTGATAACTCTGTCCTCTTTGCTGCCTGTTTTCCTACCTTCAGTTCATACTGAAATATGTCTCTTTCCCTGGCTGATTATAGACTGAGATGCATAGTATGTCTCAGGGGGTTTACCTGAAGATTAGACATAATATGATAGCCTTTATCACACACACACACACACACAAAAGAGTTAAGCAAGTGGTATTGTGATGGTTTCCTCCTTCCTGCTAATTTTTATTCATCTTCGCCACCATGTCCACACCGTGAAGGGAGGAAAACGTAAAGCTGAGAACGTAGGCTAAACCTGGCAAGCTTTGGTCTGAGTTCCCAATCCGTGTTTTATCGCCGTTTCCTTTGAGAGCATAGGTCAGTTCAGCAACTGTCTATCTGAGCTGAGTGCAGGGTTGGATAAAGTAGGCATGTCAGGAGATAGCATCCTTAACTATCAACCGCTTTGCGGAAGGGTCGCGTCTTTTTCCGCCTGCGTTGCCTATCTCAATCTCGCAATGTCTCAGCTCGATGATGGAGCTCCAAGCGAGTGTGCTGAGCCTTCTCTCCCTTCTTTTTGTAGGTTAAGCCCATCCACAGTGATGGCCACAGCCTTACCCAGGACCCTGGGGGAGCTGCAGCTGTACAGAATATTGCAGAAGGCGAACCTGCTTTCCTACTTCGATGCCTTCATCCAACAAGGTGGCGATGACGTCCAGCAACTTTGTGAAGCTGGAGAAGAGGAATTTTTGGAAATCATGGCGCTCGTGGGCATGGCAAGCAAGCCCCTTCACGTTAGAAGGCTGCAGAAGGCTTTGAGAGACTGGGTTACAAACCCTGGCCTTTTCAATCAGCCACTGACTTCCCTTCCGGTCAGTAGCATACCCATCTATAAATTACCAGAGGGATCACCAACCTGGCTCGGCATATCCTGCAATAGTTACGAAAGGAACAGCAGTGCGCGGGAACCCCATCTAAAGATCCCTAAGTGCGCCGCCACCACGTGTGTGCAGAGCTTGAGTCAGGGCAAGTCGGAGGTGGGAAGTTTGGCGCTGCAGAGTGTCAGCGAGTCCAGGCTCTGGCAAGGACACCACGCCAGTGAGAGCGAGCACAGTCTCTCCCCAGCCGACCTGGGCTCCCCGGCTTCCCCGAAGGAGAGCAGCGAGGCTCTGGATGCTGCCGCTGCGCTCTCTGTGGCCGAGTGTGTGGAGCGGATGGCTTCCACGCTGCCCAAAAGTGACTTGAACGAAGTGAAAGAGCTGCTCAAGAACAATAAGAAGTTGGCCAAAATGATTGGTCACATCTTCGAGATGAGCGATGATGACCCACACAAAGAAGAGGAGATTCGAAAGTACAGCGCCATCTATGGGCGGTTCGACTCCAAGAGAAAGGATGGCAAACACCTCACATTGCATGAGGTAAGGAACGTGGTGGGTGGTTGTGGGTGAGCCTGTGTGTGTGTGTGCGCGTGCGTGCGTGCATGCATGCTGCTGTTTCCTGCAGGGAGTTTGCTTATGGTTTTCAGGGGAGGAGCAGCCCTGAAAATACCAAAGTGTGACATCTAGTGTTATATAGTGAGACCCAATCTCACACCAAACCAAGATTGATGAAAACTTCATATATTTTATGAACATAAGCCCTTGTCTTATATAATATTGTTTCCCATACGGCCATTCTTTCTTTGGCATTCGCTCTTTTACTTAGCTGTATCTGTTGATCTGGTCCTGTTTGGCCGAATTGAGTTTGGTGTCCCTCAGCGGCATGGGCTGTATAAACTGGATAGCCCTACGATGCTGTCTGACACACGGAAAAACAAGTACCTCTGTCCTCTTGTGTTACAGCTTTTCTGGGTTTGGTTTGGTTTCTAAGGTTTTGGTAATTTTACACATGTTTCCTTCTAAACAAAATTCTAGATACATTTTATCAAGTTCCTTTTTTAAAAAATGTGTTATTTTGATTTAAAATGTTTTGCTGTGTAGTTGACTTGATAATAGTTGGCATATTTATAGTAATGGGACTTATGTGTGGGTACAGTATATGGTTTTCCCTATTTTGATAGATCTTTTACATTCCTCAGTAAGAAATTTTGTGATTCTTTTATTCATATGTATTTATTTTCTTGTTCGGTCAAATTCTATGTGTGTTGAATATCTTTATTGCATTTATTTAATTTTCTTCTCTGCTTTAATAGTATGAATAGATGAAAAGGGTATGAGAATTTTTTTCCCTTCACTACCCTTTTAATGGCTATCACTGGTTGATTTTTTTATGTTAATCTTGTTTTCAGCAGTTTCACCCTCTGGTGAAGTTTATGATTGTAGAGTTGGTTGGCGAGAACGGCTGATCTGAATGGTCTCTTTTGGAATTAGCATAAACAATTATTGGGTGTCACCTTGTCTCCTGGTTCACAGGCACCCATGCGCCGGAGGGTTTGGGTGCTCTTCAGTGCCTTTTTAAATCACCTGTCAATGAATAAAGGTATCCAGCTAGAAAGCCGTAATTATCAGGGAAAAGGTGAAACGTGCTGGGGATTTCAGCTTCGCACTTTAACCTAATCTTTTATATAATGTTTAAAGTTTTACGGGTGAAGCACAAAGCTGAGTAAAAATCCCACACTTTCCTCAATGTCAAAGTAACTTTTACAAGATTACTTTAATAACCCTAACCAATTTCACGATGAAAACCACCCTTCCTTAAATTAAACAATTCGAGAGAATCATGTTTTTGCTAGGCCTTTGCTGCAAAGGCCTTTGTTTTTGCTTGCTCTTTGCTTCATAGGTGTAGATGGTATGTAAGACCTGAGGCCCTCCTAAGCTGCAGATGAGCAGTGGGTGCTGGGAGATGAGGGCGGAGCTTTGGGAAAGTCAAATGCTGGATGATGGGAGATGGGGCCGAGCTTTGGTGCTGGGAGATGGGGGCGGAGCTTTGGGAAAGTCAAGTGTTGTGTGATGGGAGATGAGGGCGGAGCTTTGGGAAAGTCAAGTGCTGAATGATGGGAGATGGGGCGGAGCTTTGGGAAAGTCAAGTGCTTGGTACTGGGAGACAGGGGCGGAGCTTTGGGAAAGTCAAGTGCTGGATTATGGGAGATGGGGGTGGAGCTTTGGGAAAGTCCTCTGGCCTCAGAATTTCCCTTGGACAGCTCTTGTTACTTGGGACTCAAGTGTCTGCATTTATCAGAACACTGTAGATAGGGGTAGAAGTTAACAAACCCAGCTTTCTCCAACTCTCCGACTCTCTCAGACCTTGGAGGGCACTGGAAGTCTGAAATTAATGAGAGACTAGAAGGTAGAAGCGCTGTTGTGGCCTTCCAGGCATTATGAAAATATTAGCTATATAAATCAGAGAAAGATCTTTTAATATTTATAGATATTTAGAATGAAAGAATGCCACCCATTTAACTTCAGTTTCCCCATCAGGAAATATGTGACTTCCTTGGCTCCATCTGACTGTTCTGAAAGCTTTCTTTGAAAAAAAAAAAAAAAACTTTTGATGCTTTTGTTTACATTTTTAGTTAGTAGTGGTTAAAAACTACCATCTCCTATGCCAGAGGGGAAATGTCAACCCCAACAAGTCCATAGAATTCTTTTTTTCTTGTAAACATGTTTGTATTCTTCCAAAGCACTGTGTCCTATACAGTGAAGAATTATACAATAGAGCATTGTTCTGTAGCTTTAAAGTTACAGAGTAGGTAGTTAATGTACACGTGTACCACGTATGCACACACACATGTGCGCGCACACACACACACAAACACAGTGCTGGGCAATGGCAACACTTACAACCACTCACATTCTTGGTATAGGAAGGGGACAATCCCAGGTATGGCTCAAGGGATTTCAGCAGGCGGAAGTTATTGTCTGTCCAGAGCTATAGTAGGAGACATGAGGGGATAAAGAAGGCGGGTGGTGTGCTTCGGATCTTGAGTCAACAGATGATGAGAAATAAACTGGAAACTGGAAATGACAAGACAGGAGAGCATGCAGGACTTAGAGCGCCGTGAGCTCATTTGCGGCTCCCCTGCCCAGCGTTTGTCGCTGGTCCAGGAACTGAGAGCTGCCGGGTGGAAAAGCTTGTAGATTACAGTTCCGTCAAAACTGTGGAGACCGGGCTGCTAAGAAGTCACCAAGATCAAGCCCCAGGCCCATAACAGTGAGGCCAGCTTCAGTCAGGGGCCAGCACAGTGTAAGAAGCCAGAGCAGAGAGGCTTCAGAATTCCAACAGCCTCGGTTTGGAGCCGGTGCCCTCCGAGACAAGAGCGTGCTGTGCACAGAGATGCTTTTCCTCCATGCTTCCACTCAGAGGACGTGGTTTGCAGCACCTGACACTTGAAAAGAGCTGTTGGGTTTTCCTTGGGTGGCTTTAAGAAGTTAGTTGTAGGACTATTAAGGTCGTCTGTTTCTTCTTGAATCATTTGGTGAGTTTACGTTTTTCTTAAACATGTCGATTCAGGTCATCTTCCAACACTGGTACGTAGTTATTTGTAATTTTTACCTAACCTAGTCTATACGGTCTCTCCCCCACCTACCACCCTTGCCCAGAAATTCGACAGTTTTTCTCTGAGAACTGCGCGAAAGGGTCAGTGGGCCAGGCCTACCTGCCTCCTGTTTTTGTGAACAAACAATCGCAACAGCCCGTGCTTTTTTTGTGCAATGTCAGTGGTTGTCTTTAAGCTACAATGACAGAGTTGAACAGCCGAACAGCGTCCGGCCTATGAACCCTAAAATGTCCCTCTGTGTTTTCCAGAAAGAGCTTATTTGATTTGAAGAAGAACTTGTTATCTTAGTGGAGGTTTGGGTTGGGTTGTGTCTGCAGTCTCCTCTAAATTAAACTGGGTTGGGGTCCTTAGTGTTCGTTATTCTTATATTTCCGATGTAACCCGTGGTGACTCTGTGTTTTCGCCATGCATAGATTCATTAAGTTTTTGATATTTTTTTATTGTTTTCTTTCTTTAAGATTTGACTCATGAGTTATTTAGAATTTGCTGTTGTTTCTAAACATGAGTGAATCCCCCCCCCCCCACTGTCATTTTTTTCTAAGGGTTCCTGTCTAAATTACATGGTGGTTGGTTCTCCCCACTGTGAAAATCCTGGAGTTTGCACTGAGTCAAGAAGACTTGGTGCAGCTCTTCACCCTCTGGACCATCTCACTGGCCCGTTTGTGATGTCTAATTTCTTTGACTGAACTGATATTCCTAAGACCTTTTAGAAGCCCCTGGAAGGAAGCAGCTCTCCAGAGCGGTTGTTTGGTTTTGCTTCTACGAGTTAACAGAAACCTGGGAATAAGATCTCAGCCCATGAGACCCATAGTGTGAGTGAATTATGGCTGGAGGCCTGCGTGAGAACCAAGAAACTTGCCTGCTGTCTTCCACATGGCTCTGAGGCTCAAGGCAGGCCATTTTCCATATATGTCCCCGGGTAACAGCTGACTTTCTAATGCCAATGTTTGGAGCTTTATGGAAGAACACACCTTAGAACTCCTCACTCTGGGGAGCACCAAGCTTCACCCCTTGGTCCTTCTCATCCAGTCTGGACACTGCATCCTAATTTACTTGCTCTTTGAAGTACCGCTGTCTTCGGTTTGTGCTCACATGCCTTGCTCTTTTTCTGGCCCATGAAACATTTCAGGTAATGTCCCTGCCGTCCTGCCTCCTCCCCTCTCTGCTTGCTTTACTCAGCATTTTTGTTTATTTATTGGTTTGTTTTGGGTTTCACTTGCATCTTATCCTGACAAAAGCAACCTCAGAAGAGTTTGGTTTGGCTCGTGGTCCATGAGTGGGAGTCATGTCGGGGAGTCAAGGCAGCGGGCACATACACAGCCGGTCACATTGCATTTACATCAGGAGATTGCCTTTACTGTACAGAGCAGTGTACAGTCTCGGGCAGTGGTCCTCAACCCTCCAAATGCCACGACCCTTTAATACAGTTCCTTATGTTGTGGTGACCCCCAACCATAAAATTATTTCATTACTACTTTATAATTGTAATGTTGCTACTGTTATGAATTGTAGTATAAATATTTTTGGAGAGAGAGGTTTGGCAGAGAGGTGATGACCCACAGGTTGAGAACTGCTGATCTAGAATCTCAGCCCAGAGAATGGTGCCCCCCCTCCCCACAGTAAGCGTGCCTTCTAACTGTCGTAGGGGAAGACAATCCCTTATAGACACACCCGGAAGCCCATTTCCCAGATCTTGTCATGCTGACAGTTGAGATTAATCATCAAAGTTTGTTTTGTTTGGGGGGAGGGGTCAGTCATGGCCTTTGTACTCTTGAAATTCAGAAGACAAGTCCAGTTGCCTTTTGAGCCTCTCTGTCACCCAGCATTTGCCAAGTGTTTTTATGTCAACTATGCTTCATTGATAGTTGTAATGGTCTGCTCTGTCCCTTTAAGAGACAAGCCACGCCCACTCCCCACCCCAGTCCGCAGAGGCAAGCTGATCTTTAGCTTCCAAGAGGCAGCTTCTGTTTCTCACTTCTCCCCTCCCCTTCTGTTTCTCTCTCTCTCTGCTCTTCTCCCCTTCTTCCCTTTCCCTTCCATAACCCACTAAATAAATATCCAACCTCATTTTGCATGGTGTGCCTATCCATGTCTCCCTGCCCTGAACCAGCCACCTTTGGAGATCTGTGGTGGTCTCGTGGCATGCCCATCTGTCTGTCTCTCCTCATGGGACTGGCTGCCCCATCGAGATCTCTCACCCACCATCCAGCTCCCTGCCTGGGACTCATGGCCTGCTGTAGCCACTCAGGGACCTGCAGCATTTGACTTTACTTTTACCATTACAACAGTTAAATAATTCGGTCACTAGTGATAAACATGTTAACTGCAGTGAGAGGAACAGTCACAGAATTGGTGAACCACCTTTTTCTGAAGACAAAGATGACTGAGTTGTTTCCGGTTCAGCTATAAATGACTAAGAGCTCATCTTCGAGGCGAAGATAGGAATGGAATCTTAGGATGTGGGGCTATGGAAACAGGAAGCGGGAGAGATGCATGAGCCTGTTCGAAGAGCACAGCCCTGACTGTTACTCTGGAAAAGCTGCAGTGGTGGCGCTCAGCTGCAGCCAGCAGTGCCCGAGACAGCAATTGCAGTCTTCTTTAAAAGTATTAGTCACAGATGTGCTGTGTTATGCCCAGTCCGTGGGGACCCCAAAAGGCCACCAGGGAGACAGACTCACGGAAATGCAAAAGCAAGTTTTTTTTTGTGTGCGCCTCACAAGTTAGCAGGGACCTTGTCAGCCATCAGTGGCAAGAGGAGGTACCCAGCCCTTCTGAGGGCATTATTTAAAGACAAACCAGAAAAGTTACATTAGCAGGGTGTGGGGTGATGGGTAAAATTCTGATTGGTTGACATTTGTCTAGGGGTGTCCTGGTGAAAGGCGATGGGTGTGTGCTGGCAGGTGATTCTGTCTACAATGACTGGAACGTTAGGAATTCCTTTGGATGGTCTGTTCCTGGGTGGTGCCTGGGTGATCTCCATTCATGGTCTTTTTCATGGTAAACTACTGAGACTCAGGCCTCTATTGAGCTTGTCATGGCTGGGTCCTACACTAGCTATTGCCAAGTAGAGGCAATGGAATCTGGGGAACACTGACAGACAGGCTGAAGGGGGAAACTGTGACTTAGCTTCTTGCTCCAGTCTCTTGCCAGCAGGGTCCTCTAGAGCAGGGAAAGTTCCATCCTCTTTTCCAGTCCATCGGCGTTGAAATTCCGTGACCACATATGTGTTAACGTTGTTTGTCCTGTAAGTTTGCAGAAGGCACATAAAACAGTTTTCGGTTTATGTTGAAAAATCGTTTTCTGTGGTTGGATCTAAACTAGTAGTTCTGCACGTGAGTAACCCAGCTATCTCACTGGTAACCAAGGGCTTTTCTTAGTCATTAGATTTACAAGTATAAAAAACAGCTACCCAGAAAGCACTTAGAGAAGGGTCCTGTTGTTCACTGTAGCGGCGGGCATGCTGGGCCTGCAGGTCACATGGTGTCATTCTGTAGGGTGTAGTTCCCTTTAACCTTGAAAAGCAGGGGCCACACGTAGTGGCTCCCGCCTGTGATCCAGTGCGGTGGTGGAAAAGGAGGAGCAGGAGTTCGAGGCCAGCCTGGGCTACACAAAACCCTCAAAAATAAGACAGAGGAAACGTTTGAGGACGCAGCTGGTCCTTGATGCTGTGTTAGGAATAGGAAGGGACAGTTCTCCTGCCAGTTCCCCACAGGACATTCAGCCTTGCAGTCAGCAGGAAAGCCCACGCTCAGAACTTGTCCTGCAGTGCAGTGGGAACTCCAGGGAGGGTGGTGGTAGACATACCAAACATGATGTTAGACATTTGTGCCATGTTAGATACCATATCACATGATGTCAGACGTCTGTGACATGCTACATACCATAACACATGATGTCAGACGTCTGTGGCATGCTATATACCAAACACATGATGTCAGACACTGTGTATACTACATACCGTAACACATGATGTCAGACACTGTGTATACTACATACCGTAACACATGATGTCAGACACTCGTGTCATGCTACATACCATTAAACATGATATCAGACAGTCGTGTATACTATACACCATAACACATGATGTCAGACACTCATGTCATACTACATACCATAACACATGATGTTAGACACTCGTGTCATACTACACACCATAACACATGATGTTAGACACTCGTGTCATACTACACACCATAACACATGATGTCAAACACTTGTGTATACTACATACCGTAACACATGATGTCAGACACCTGTGTCATACTAACACACTGGATTAAATGCTAACGTGGGAAATGTAAGGTGGGCTTAGAGGAACCTTGAAGTGTTTCTAGGGAAGGAAGAGTTTCCATGCGTGACACCTGTGGTGGTTTTTGTAAGAATGGCTCCCATAGGCTTCTACCGGTGTGGCCTTGTTGGAGGAAGTGTGTCACTGGGGTGAGCTTTCAGGTTTCAGAGGCCATGCCAGGCCCAGGTGCGCTTCTCCCTCCCTCCGTCCCTCCCTGTCTCTCTCTCTCCTCCCCCCTCCTCTTTCTCCCCCTCTTCTCTCTCCCTTACCTTTGTTCCCTCCCTCCTCTCTCCTCCCTCCCTCTCTCCCCTCCCTCCCTCTCTCCCCCTCCCTCCCTCTCTCCCCCTCCCTCCCTCTCTCTCCCCCTCCTTCCCTCTCTCCCCCTCTCCTCTCCCTCTCTCCCTCTCCACCTCTCTGCCCTTTGTTCAGGATATAGCTCTCAGCTACTGCTCCGGGTACCTTTGAGTGCCGCCATGGCCCTGCCATGATGTTAATGGACTAAACCTCTGTGCTGGCTGACTTTATGTCAGCTTGACACAGGCTAGAGTCATCCGAAAGGAAACCTTAAATGAAAAACCCCTCCATAGGGTCAGGTTGTAGGCAAGCCTGTAGGGCATTTTCTTAATTAGTGGTTGATATCGGAGGGCCCAGCCCATTGTGGGTGGAACCATCCCTGGCCTGGTGGTCCTGGGTGCTCTAAGAAGGCAGACTGAGCAAGCCATGAGGAGCAAGCCAGTAAGCAGCTCCCCTCCATAGCCTCTGCATCAGCTCCTGCCTCAGGGTTCCTGCCCTGTGTGAGTTCCTGCCCTGACTTCCATCAGGGATGAACTGTTACCTGGAAGGAAATGTAAGTGGAATTAACCCTTTCCAGGGTTGCTTTGGTCATGCTGTTTTATCCCTGACTGAGATACCCTCTGAAGTTGTAAGCAGTTAAATGCCTTTTTTTTCCCCTATAAGAGTTGCCTTGGACATGGTGTTTCTTCACAGCAGGACTAAGACAGCATCCAAAGGGAAAACTATAAGGCTGTTGAAAAACATAAGAAAAGAGACCTGCACCACATATGATTCAAAATTAATTCTCAACTTCCTAAAGTCCATAGGAAAACAAAACACCGCAATAGAAGAAACTGGCGTGGTGCTTCTAGCTGCAGATCTCAGAAATAGACGTAGGAAAGGATTGATTTCTAGTCAGATAAATGAAAACTGAACCAAATTCCAGTTACATACATGAAGTAGGTAAAGTTTTCTGTTGTTGTTGTTGTTGTTTTTGTTTGTTTTTTTTTAAAGGGAAGCAACACGGGGCAGGACTCTAGGCATAGTCTCCCTGCGAGTGCCCATGGTATCACTTAGAGAAGTTTATCTAAAGAGAAACTGTGGGACATAAGAAGTTAGTAGGGGCTGGCACTGTGGCTCAGTGTCTTGAGAGTAGCTTCTCTTGGAGCGCCTGAGTCTAGTTCCCAGCACCCATGTCTGGCAGCTCTCAACTTCAGGGGACCTTACACCCTCTTTTGGCTTCTTCGGGCCTCTGCACACATGTGACGTACACTCAAGACAGGCACATATAAATTAAAATCAAACTTAGTATGCTCTATGATCCAACAAGTCCATTTGTTGGAGTTTATGCCAAGTAAACTATTAGATATGCATGCAAAGACGAACATTTATGAATGTGTTTTTCTGCTGTAATACGTGAGGGACTGGGATTGTCTAGGTGAGGCTGGGCTAAAGAATATATTGCCCTTTCCTGGAATGGCTTGGATATATGTAGCAAAAATAACATAAAGGATTTTAAAATGCAGTGATGAGTCAACAATATTCCCTGTGCATAGAACCCATATCAGGTGCCGATGTAAGCATGCCAACTTTTCATCATAAACCATGGAAAAACATAAAAGGTACAGATTTGCATAAATGGAAAAGGACTCTAAAGGTTTTAGTGCAGAGAAATAAGAGAAGTTATTAGTAATGAGGGTGAGATGCCAGGGGAGAGAGAAAAGGTGAATGCCTGAACTTTCTAATTAAAGCAAAAATGAGAACCAAACACCTCTCAAACCTCCTGTGAGAGCCTTTGAGGGGTGCTGTCTCCCCAAGGCTGGAGACAGAGCCTTTTGTTGTCCAGATGCACCGGCCATGAGTGGTGGGTGGCACAGAATTAATGCCAGGTCTGGCCAGCGCCAAGCCCTCCTTCCTGCCACTGCCCACACTGTGATGGAGGACGTCTCTTGCTTTCTGGAAGAAGTGTGGCTTCTCCGCCAGTAGCTCCCTGGCAGAACTCTGGAGGACATGCAGATTTGTTAGCGAGTTCCTGTGCCGTTTGAAGTTCCAGCACAGGTGTCTGACCAGCCAGCGATGATGCCGGCAGTATTTGAAGAATTACTGAATCGAGTCGCTATAGAAAGTTAGTCTCTGCGGTGCCCCTTCTCCAGTGCCACACTGACTCGTCACTGCGGTGCTGTTGAAGTTAATCTGATGAGTGCTGCGTTAGGAGTTTTCATGTCCACTCAGGTGAGAAATTCAGCCAGACGCGTATAGTCACGTTTAACTAAGAAAGATTGTCACCATTTCAAAAATCAATTTTCTAGGGTTTCTTCCATAAGAGAAATGAGATGTAGAATATTTCTTTATCATTCATAAGCTGCCTAGTCAAAAATACAGAATATGTAAATGCAAGTAGGTAAAAACATGATAATTATGTTGAATTGGTTGGTCTCCAGAAGACAAAGTCAGCAGTCTGACATGGGGATAATGGAGCTCTCTGAGTTACTTCTTCCCGTAATGATGTGAATTTTTCACATTAAGTGAAGAATTCTATTATCTAATGAGATAGACACGTCTATTTATTTATTATTTATTTATTTTTGGATGCTCAGCTCACTGTTAACGAAGCAGCCGCCCAGCTTTGTGTGAAGGACAACGCCCTGCTGACGAGAAGAGATGAACTTTTCGCCCTGGCCAGACAGGTTTCTCGAGAAGTCACCTACAAATACACTTACAGGACCACTAGGTACGTCGGGGATTGCACACTGGGTAGAAACAGAGTTTGAAACATTGTTTACGGTTAACATATGAGTGTTCCAGAAAAGGTAAGATACGATTAATACAGAATTAAACAGTGCTAAGTAAAACAGTGTTCAAAGAAATTTCTTCATCAAATTATTTTTAACTGGCTCTTAAAAATATAAAAAGTATCTGTATCAATGGGTACCATTTGGTATCGGAATACATGCATGCATTGTATGACGTTGAAATCGGTTGTTAAATCTACTCGTTCAAGCACTGATCGTGTGTTCTTAATGAAGACATCCCGAAACCTTGCTCTGGGTTTTGAGATAAATAAACTATATGTAATGTGTCCACAGCAGCCCACTACGTGGTGGCCACTGGGCCTTCTGATCTTAACAGCAGGTTTTGATTTTGTATAATCCTCCTCTGTGTCCCCATGTCTGAAAGATTCGGTCTCTAAGGCTGTAGTGTTCTGGCCACGGGTACACATTCTCTCACACAGACCGTAGCTTTGAGTGTGAAGCTGAGGACACATGGACACACTCACAGACAGCCGGCCTTGGCGGTGGCCGTGAGGAAGCTGGTTCCTTTGCTGGTTGTGTAAGAAGATGAGATCTCCCTGGCACAGTCCCCTTCTTGGGTGGATTCCTGTTTGTAATGGTTGGTTATTGGAAATAATGCCACAATAAGTAAACTTGTGTTTTTCCTATTCCAAGATACACTTTTTACATTTTAGGGGATTTTTTTTTGATAGTGACATATAAGTTAGATTGACTTCTCGTAATTTAGTTGGCTAGAATACATCAAGGTAGACATGGGATGCCCTGGTACTGACAGGTGCTATGGCCTAGGTATGCTAGTGTGACCCTGGGATAGCTCCCAGAAGGGAGACCGAGTCAGGCAAGAATGTCCGGAGTGTCGAGAGACAGGCATAGCCCGTCTTATTTCATACACCTCACAGCCTTTGTTTCAAATGACCATTTTTATCATGTTACCTTAAATGGTTCCTGCTGAACTCTTAGACACATCCCTTGAATATTTTTTCCTTTTTCTTTGTTTTTTGTTTTTTTTTTGTTGTTGTTGTTGTTATATTATCATGAAATACTGCTTTCTCTGGTAGAGTTCTCGAGTTTACAGTATTTAATATTACTTAGATATCCCCTAATATTGACTTGGAAACGATGAGATGTCTCTTTGATTATGTAAATGGTTACTGTATGTCATTTCTCATGTTGTGGTTTCAGAAGTAAATACTCCTAGGGAGCATTTCAGACTGAGCTCATTCGGGAATGAAGTTTGCTGCTGTCTCAAGCTTTTTCTTTCTCCCTTCCCTGCAGGCTAAAATGTGGCGATCGAGAAGAATTGTCTCCGAAGAGAATTAAAGTGGAGGTATGGCTGCATGGAGTCTATATGTGTGTGCTAATAAGCTTTGCTTCATGTATAAGATCATCAAAAATAATGTAAGATTTTCTTAGTTCAGACAAAAAAGAGTGGCCCTACCATTTAGTAAACAAAAAATAAATAAATAAAAAATTACAGAATCTTAAAAGCAATATAGAATTTTGTTACCCTGAAGTACCTGTGGTAATCTCAGTGAGCAAACCAAGAAGATTGTTTTTTAAAAATGTTTTTTAGATTCTATTATTTCTGTTTAGGTGTGTGGGTGGTTTTTCTGCATGTGTGTCTGTACATCACATGTGTGCAGTGCTCATGCAGGCCACAGAAGGGCCACTGGACCCCTAGCGCTGAAGAGCTGTGAGCTACCACGTGGTTGCTGGGAACTGATCCCAGGTCTTTAAGAGCAGCGAGTGTGCTCAGCCACTGAGCCATCTGTCCAGTCTCTCCCTGCTCCCCCAGGAGATTCTTAAAAGGAAACTGTTATTGACTAGATTGACAGCTGGTTTATCAGTGGTTGGTTTAGTGATCAGTGTCTTATGGACTTGTAAGTCTTCACTGGTCAAATGGCTTTTCTTACCATCTTGCTGCAAGTCGCTCAGGAGCCGAATGCAGCACTTTGTATTTTCTGAGGGAACTGACAATTGTGGAAACATCACTGTGCTTCAAATGTTTCTCAAGGGACCCTGGTTGAGACTGTTATTGTAATTCTAACTTGTAAATGGTAAGGTGGAAATTGAGCAAGAAAAACATAGCTCTCTTCGGATATTTGAAAGCAGACTTTCCATCACTGTGTCATCCTTGCCTGGTGTCTGTGTGGCAGAGTCCCTTATTGCTACCAAGCCAGAATTATCTTGTGAAAACATAATTTTTAATTGCTTAAACCCTCCCAGATCTGGCATGGGAGGTCCTTCTGTCTATGTGTTGCTTTTATTGGTTAATGAATAAAGAAACTGCCTTGGCCTATTGATAGGGCAGAACTTAGGTAGGCAGGGAAAACCAGACTGAATGCTGGGAGGAAGAAGGCAGAGGCAGGGGGAAGCCATGGATCCTCCGCCAGAGTCAGACATGCTGAAACTTTGCCGGTAAACCACTGCCACATGGTGATACACAGATTAATAGAAATGGGTTAAATTAAGATGTAAGAGTTAGCCAATAGGAAGCTAGAGCTAATGGGCCAAGCAGTGTTTTAATCAATACAGTTTCTGTGTGATTATTTTGGGTCTAAGCTACCCAGGCGCCCTGGAACCAAACAAGCGACCTCCTTACTACACAGATCTGTGACCCTCATAATTGGGCTTCTGCTCTTTGCTGCTTCCGGTTGCTCCTCCCACTCTTCCCCTGCACAGACTGACAAAGGCCATGGCTGGTGCTGACCAGGCTCCCTGTGCGCGGTGGCGTTTGCTGCCCGTCTCTGGCTTATGCCTGAGCTTTCTGACTCTCTCACCTCCAGTTTGGGGGTGGGGCTTGTGTACCCTAAATCACGCTCTGACCGTTGGCCAGCTTTTTTCATAGTACTTACGATTACTTGGAATTCTAGGATGTTTATGTTTAATTCGAGGCCAGTCTGCCCTGCTGGAGACGAGCAGGGTTCTTGCCTGCGGGACAGGCATGATCAGCAGTTGTCGGATAAAACAGTGAGTGGCTGTGGAGAAGTAGTTTGATTTCTCAAAGCTTTGCCCTCAAGGAAAAGTTCTCAGAGGAGTCTTCTGTTCCCAGGGGACAGTTCTCTTTTAAGTTTCTCTTTCAAGTCTTGCTCCTGTTTGTCGTCTTGGCCTCGTGTTCACTGTAGAGAACTCTTAGAGATGGGCTAGCCTCGAGAACCACTCAGGCGGTCTGTTGACATTGTCTAACGGGCTGTGTCGAAAGGTGGTGAGACCGTTTAATCATACCACACACCAAGGTAAGGGCCTGGAGAAGATCCTTGTAGATTTGGCTTGCCGCTGCTACTGAGGGGGAACAGGTGAATACAGACGCTGCCCAGCCTGTGCTGTTGGCCGTTCACCCTAGCCATGGCTGCTGCGGGGAGAGAAGCCTACCCATGTCTCCTTTCAGCACGGGACCTCGATGTGGTCATGACTTGGTGTTCTCTTCATGTCAGCCCAACTGTTCCACGCTGAAATGTGCACTCATGGCTGATTGGAGCTGCCGCTGTTTCTTGACCCTCACAGTGTCCCTGAGCTGAAACTTTTTCCTACAGTTTATCATGAGAGACTCAAGTGTTGGGTAATTGTATTATCTGTGAAATTTCAATTCCTTGAAAGACATCTCACTGGAGATAATTTAGCTGGATAGTTCTGTATGGTGGGCTCATCATTGTTTTAGGATCACAAAGCCACTTGACTAGTTTTCTGTTCAGGCTTAAAATGATCAGTATTGCCTTTTCCTGTGAAAGTTCTGATCCTTCCCAATAAGCCCAGTGACTAACTAGCTCAACTCTCTTTAGAGCTCGCGTGAACGCTAGACTCCTAATTTGTTCCTAGAACCAAGTGGAGACCTTAGCTTAAATTTAGGACGGTGATTCACTTTTTACCGTTTCTCGTTGTCGTTCGTTTTGCTTAGTTTTGTAAAGGCACCTAGGAATTGTCGTCAGCCTCTTCACGGCGTGTCCTGCGCACACACGGTGTGTGTCGTGACGTGTTTCACAGTCTGTGGTCCGGCATTGTCCTCTCCTGGTTCTGCTCTGAGTCATGGTTAGGTGATGTCTCTGCCTCTGTGCTTCTGGAAGCTGCTCCTGGGGTGGGGAGGACTGACTGTCATGGATCTGCTTCCTGTAACGCCTCACCGAGTAGCGGTGCCTTGGGAGAACCTGTCTTCCACAGGCAACTCGGAGAGGGAGGCTGTGGCATAGGATAACATGTGAGTGGGGCTGCCTGGGGGGGGTGTCATCTGAGCTGGGTTTTAAAGAAGGTGGGAATGCCAGTGGGTATTCAGGGTGGCATCGTAAAGACCAACCGGCATGGGGGAGACAGGCTCAGGAAAACAATAGATAGAATTGTCTAGAGGCATGGCTGATGCAGGGGACCTCATAGTTAAACCTGAAACCAGAGAGGCTTTAGATCTCTTGGAGCCTCTTTCACCTTCACGTTAGCCAACTTCTTTGTGCTTCTCGATTTATTCCTTATTTGAAGATAGTATCATAAAAATAGACATGGACAGAGTCCTAGTTGCTTAAGCCAAAAGTAATGCAGCAGCTACCTCTCTCCCTCTCTCTGTTCCAAAATCTCCTCCAGCCGCCAGGAAGCGCACGTGCAAGTTGTTCCTTCGTTCCTGTGTTTAACAGACTTATTTCTGCAGTGAACGACAAAGGCAAAAGTGTGTCCGGCAAATAAAAGTGACGTCAGAGGAATTTGACATGCTAAGGGAGGAAACGGTTCTGCTGTCGTTATCAGTGTCTCGGGGTGCACATCAGACGGCGCTGTGTCCAGGCGCAGTCAGATCCGTACGTGGCTGCTGGGTCCTGATCTGCACGTGAAGGGTCAGGTGGAATAAATCTTAAATAACTCGTAGCCTGACTTTCCTCCCCGGAGAACATAGTGTCCCGTAACAAAAGCCATAATTAGATTTTTCTCAGGCGTCAACATACACTCTGTAGACATTATCTCTTGTCCTTCACCGCCTTACAAGGTATGTGAGACATGAGACATTAAAATATGTAGAGTTTGAGTATTATTTCTTCAATTTTGAGATTAAATGAGATAATTACAGAGAGAGACCCCTCCCGCCTAGGTGAGCCTGGGGGAGGCAGCAGGGAAGTGGGCCTCCAGGGAAAAGCCCCTCCCCAAGCCCTGCGTGTTAGAAAATCAGGCTCGGAAACACCTGCGCCAGTCAACAGCTGCATGAAGCCAGCCCACCTTTAGCTAAACCGAGAATGAATTGTGTGTTCGTTTTCTTATTTTCCACTAGGGACCCCGGAGCACCTAGCTGCGGGACAGTTGTAACAATGATGGTTTTCTAACTCAGGCTGTCTTATACCAGTCACTGCCTGACATCTGTGACAAACCTTCTTGTGTGCACTTATGACGTCTGCTTGACAGCCACTGCGAACCCAGAGTTGCCACGTTGCTGTTCAGGGGCCAGCGTCAGGGTTTCCAGCCTGTGTCTTACGCCTGAGCTTCAGGCAGTACCTTTCTGAGTGGCTATGAGCCCTTTGTAGAACACCTCATCGGCTCAGGAAAGCTCCGTTGGGCTTAGAACCGCCTGCTCCCTGTTTGCAAAAGGAACATGTACGGAACTGGTGGTCTCTAAAGAAGAGGAACGGCAGTTACTGTTTCCTAGTCCAAGGATGACTGGGAAACAGCTGTAACTTTTCGATAGAAAATGGTGACTGCAATGGTAGCCACAGAATATATTTATATCAAAGGGAGCACCGTGTAATACTCCGCCTGCTTAGAATGAGGTTAGAAGGTATGTTGGGGAGATAGAGTATACCTATAAAAGTCACTCTGACTGCCGGGCGGTGGTGGCGCACGCCTTTAATCCCAGCACTCGGGAGACAGAGGCAGGCGGATCTCTGTGAGTTCGAGGCCAGCCTGGTCTACAAGAGCTAGTTCCAGGACAGGCTCCAAAGCCACAGAGAAACCCTGTCTCGAAAAACAAAAAAACAAAAAAACAAACAAACAAAAAAAAAGAACACGTGAGGTTCCTTGGACAAACTGTCATTATCTCCAGTAATGACAGAGTCACGGGAGCTTCTTAGAAAGGGAGGCGGAGCAAAGTCCCCACCTCTGATGGCCGCCGACTACGTGGATGGACTCTCGTTAGTTTTCTTCCACCAGAGCTGCTAGGAACAGGGCAGAGATGCCCCGCCCCTGTGGAGGAGAGTACAGAAGCAGCTGAGTAGAATGAATTTGAATTTCGTAGTGGAGCCCAGAAAGTCAGAGAACTGGGTCTGGAAACAGCTGCCCGCCGCTCCAGGGGGCGGGGCCGGGCCGGGCGGGGCGGGGTCAGCATGCCCACCTACACGGTGGCCGCGCTTCTGGAAAGAAAGCTGGCGAGCCTGAAGTAGGCAGAAGCCATGCAATCTGCTCTTCGTCCAGGAAGCGTGAATAGAGAAAAGGGGGAAACACGCGGGGTTAGGAACATCTGCTGCTCCGCGTCACTCCAAGACAGCTGGGCAGTGCCGCTGGTGCTTGGCGGGAGAGATGGAGACCAGTGAGGGCGGCGACCCAAGGAGTGAGACTAATTAGGGCAGGAACAGCCTCCAAACGTATATCTTATTCTCTCAGTGCTGAGGCCCAGAGTCTCATCACCAAGGGAACGCTGTGAATTATGGCAGCAGCCAGCAGTGTGACATGGAGATAAATTGCTCATAGCATGGTACAGCTGGTGCCTGGAAAGACAGCTGTAGAGACCCAGAGGAAGTCCTGTGCCAAATCCAGAGAAGGAGACCAAGCCTCCTCTACCAGTGCACCAGTGTCGGCGGAGAGGGGGAGAGTTCTCCCTTTCATTTCTCCTCACATATTCCAGATAGCTTCCTTCTTATTGTTAAGGACAAAGCACTACCCACTTTCCAGAAAGCTCTCTCGTGCAGTTTGGAGGGCCCCTCCCCAGCGTTGCGGTATTCTCATGGCTGAACAGTCCTGACCATGATGTCGCTCTCTGCCAAGATTTGCCATCTGCATTAGTTCATTAAATGCCCACAGCTCTTCCCCCTGGGCCCGCCAAGCAGGTAATGTAATTTCTGTGGAAAAATTGGGAACGCCAAGAATAATGAGGTTGACTTGCTGAGACCGCACATCTGGTCCTAGCAGAGGACCGGCTAGCTTCTTCCTCCTTCACAAGCCTCCTCCAACAGTGTTTGAGATATGGGGGCGTCTGGGGCGTGAGCAGCTCCACCCACTGCCTGCCACTGAGCTGGTACCTGCTTGGAGTCTCCAGTCCCGACCTCACCCCTTTGTTGAGACCCCCTATGCCTGGTTTGTGTGCAGGAAGTCTTGCCTCTTGACTGAAACCAACCAATCTCTAGTTCTCTCTTAAGCGATGCCTGGCCCTGCAGCCTTGCTTGAAGCGGAAGTTCACGTAGTGCCAGACCTCTGCGCTGTCTTCAGCATAGGCATCAGCTAATCTCAGCTGTGCCTCGTGTGGCCTTAATCAGGTCTTCGGGGAGTGTCTGTCGGTGGCTTCTCTATACGAAGGAGAATATTTGCTCCATTTGAGATGAGGTTCAGATGTTGCTCGGGCCCCACAGAATCCAGCTGTGCATTTCTAGCCTGCCTGCCGCTCTCTTCCTTACGGCTTGTCTTACAGAAGCCACAGTAAACCGGTGCTGTGCAGCCTGGCAGGTTCGCCTTCATGTCTCTATGCGAGTCACCATCTTTTCCTGAAGCGCTCATCCCTCAAGCACCATGCCCTCCAGGGAGCCTCCTTGGTGTTCTGGGTCTCTGTCCAATAGGTGCTTCTGGATTTCCCCTGGGTTTTCCACCAGCGTGCACCCCTGCCCACACCCAGGACTTGCTGGTTATAGAGTTAAGTTTGTAGTCCCCACTTGTTGCAAGGAGCCGCTCACTGCTTGTTGGTTCCCGACCGCCTGGCTAGCTTCGACCCCAAATAATCTCACAGAAACCATATTATTTAAATCATTGCTTGGCCCATTAGCTCTAGCTTCTTATTGGCCAACTTTTGCATATTAATTTAACCCATTTCTATTAATCTGTATATCACCATGTGGCTGTGGCTTACTGGGTAAAGTTTTCAGCTTCTGTCTCCGATGGTGGCTCCATGGCTTCTTTCTGATTCTGCTCTTCTTTCTCCCAGCATTCAGCTTAGTTTTCCCTGCCTACCTAAGTTCTACCTTGCTATAGGTCCAAAGCAGTTTCTTTATTCATTAATGGTAATCACAGCACACAGAGGGGACTCCCACATCACCCACTCACCCTCACATAGCTATACTGTGTAAATATCTCTAAAACATGGGTTTTTCCCCCCTCTATATAACTGGAATGGTATGTCACCTACATTGGGCTGTTTTATTTTGATTAAGCCCGGTGGCTTTTTAGTTTGTCTAAATAGCAAAAGTATTTTTCATATGTAATTCCTATGTGCCAAGCACTGACCTGAGTATTTTCTATGCCTTTTGTTCCTCTGAAAATGATGATATAAATTAGCCTCACGACTGCTGGAATGTCCCTCCTACAGATGGAGCAGTATACCCGGGGCAAAATGGTCTGCTTTGCATAGCCACAAAAACAATAGGATTAGATTTCGAACCTGTAACGATGGTGTTTCCGAGATGTCTTCCTGTGAGGAACGTATGGGTTGAGCCTAGGCTCGGAGCTGGTGTCTGCAGCTGTGGACTGCAGGAAACCAAGCATCGTTTGTGAGGCTAAGTTTGTGAGGCTAAGTAGAAAATGCTGTGAACCAAGAACTTTTACAGTCTGGGCTCCTGCAAGCCAGCAGGCTTTGGCTGCGGCCTCTCCTCGATGCTTGTTTCAAGTCCACTAGCTTGAGCTTAAAGAAAGGTTCGTTCATGCTGAGGCTGGAGTTTTAGGAGCCAAACAATTCTTAAGAGAAAAATGGAATAACTGTGAAAACGATACATGTTCATGGTCTTTTTTCAGAGGGTCAGAGTTACTCACTTTTTTACCACCAATCAAGTTACTTCATGTCTAACGTAAAACAGGTAATTCGCTCCTTGTGGTTGTCCCAGCCCGCAGGAGCCAAGACAGAAAGGGTATAAGTTTAAGGCCAGCCTGAGCTACATTGTGAGCTCTGAGCCAGTCTGGGCACTAGGATGAGATGTCTCACAATAATAAAATCATTTAAAATTAAAAAAATAAAATTGTTATTTAGGGAATTAATTTGGTAGATTAAATATTTGAAAGCGTAGCATATAATGGGGAAATGTCTTGAGCCAATATGTTTTATTTCAAAGTAAAGTATTTTATTACATTGCAGCATCTTTTTCTACTTGGTTATTGGGGAAAAAAATAGTTTTTAACGATTAACCCTGTGTTAGAAGTATATAGCTTATCCAACCAAGGGGAAGCTGCCTTGGTTTCTGTAAGGAGAGTCTTCGTGGTCTTCCTTAATGTTGCTAAAGTCCTCGTGGCTGCCCGTAGCTTTTATATTCTTGTAGAACAGCAGACAGGCAGGTAAAAGAAACTTGACAGAAATGGTGGGAAGGTTCACCCAGACATACGCGACCTGCCCCGCTGTAGCTGAAGGGTTGCCCAGGCATAAAATGACCTCAGAAAAGACCGTGCAAAAGGCACGATCTCATGGCCTCTTCCCACTGGTCAGCAGCTCTGACAGTTTCTCTTGTCTTCACCTCCCCACAAGGAGACCTGACCCAGAAGGGCAGGTTCTGGAGTTCTTTACAGTTCCATGGCCATCATCATAAAGGGACCCACTGGACAGTCCTGGGAAATCCAAGTTGGCAATTTCAATTTTTTCTTTTACTTTAGGCCTTTATCACATGATACATAACTGAGGTTTAGATGGATTGCAAATAAACAGCTGGGGGAAAAAAAACTTTGGAACAACTGGCAGTTTGGCCATTTATTGAATTCCTAAAACTGCCTTTTGAACTTTAGTGCAGTAGAAGTCACGGAAACACAGAAGCTTGTGCAACGATAAGGCTGCTGAGGGAGGGGGACGTGATTGGGGGAGGGGGAGGGAAATGGGAGGCGGTGGCGGGGAGGAGGCAGAAATCTTTAATAATTAAAAAAAAAGAAAGAAAACAGATACTTACATTATGATTCGCAGCAGTAGTAAAATTACAGCTATGAAGTAGCCATATGGTTGGGAGTCACTACAACGTGAGGAATCGCGTTAAAGGGTCGCAGTATTAGGAAAGTTTGGAATCACCGCAAATGTCGGCAGAGGATGTCCTGGTGGAGGATTCTTTCTTCCTCATGATGGTTTTCCTACCGGCTCGTTGAACCCATAGGGAAGTGCTGTTTCCATGGAAATAGTTCCCAGCTCTTCATAAAACCAGAGTCCCCTTGGCAGTGCTGGTGGCGGTGATGATGGTGTTTCCTGTCCTGTTCACTCATGGCTGACTGTAGCGAGTGAGGCGTGGTAGCCAATGACCCACGCGCTCTACAGCCCCAGCAGATTGTTTACTACTGCAGTGTTATTTTTCTTTGTGTGCTAACAAAGTCTAAACACCCAGGCCCTGTGATCTGCCCTGCAGGACGGATTTCCAGATTTCCAGGAATCTGTGCAGACGCTCTTCCAGCAGGCCAGAGCCAAGAGTGAGGAGCTTGCGGCGCTCACTTCTCAGGTAACCCCACAGTGGACGCCTTGGGGAGATGGCTGTAGGCTGAAAGAGAGGGGGCCTCTTCAGCCGGCTTCACATTGAGGTTTTAGAGGGTTGAGTTTGTTTCTGGTTATTGTTAAAATGTCTTCCCCACAGCCATCTCGGTAAGGTGGCGTAAACAGCTTGGTTTCGTTTGGTTCATGAACAAAGTCTGGTAAAATATTCCTTACTTAGGGGAAATGAGACATTCTTTTAACATTGGGGGCAAGCAGTCAGTTTCACCATGACCGTGGACAGCACAATTCTGAGGTGAAATAGCACAAGATCTCAATAACATATTGTCAACATTGTGACTCTTCCTCATTTCAAGCCTTACTGAAGAATTGTTAAATTAGCGGGGTAGCTTACTAATTTCTGTATATATGTGAGGGGTGCATGTTTGTGTGCACACCTGTCTGTAGAGGCCACAGGAAAGCCGTGAGTGTCCTTCCTCGGGATCCACCCACCTTGGTTTTTTGAGATAGGATCTTTTTTTTTTTTTTTTTTTTTTTGGTTTTTTGAGACAGGGTTTCTCTGTGGTTTTGGAGCCTGTCCTGGAACTAGCTCTTGTAGACCAGGCTGGTCTCGAACTCATAGAGATCCGCCTGCCTCTGCCTCCCGAGTGCTGGGATTAAAGGCGTGCGCCACCACTGCCCGGCTTGAGATAGGATCTTGATTACTGCCTGCTAAGCCCCAGAGATCCACCCGTCTCTGCCTCCCCAGTGCTGGGATCGCACTGCATGCCCAGGTTTGAACATGGCTTCTCAGGCTTGTTCAGCCAGCGCTGTGCTGCACGAACCCTCCCCCTGCTCCCAAATTCTAGTAAATTTTTAACTCTGTATGTACTCAGAAACGGGTATTTCCAAAGTCCGTGTGTGACTGCCCCTTGTAGACGCTGGGGATGTTTGTATCCCTGTAGTATTGCCAAACCTGTCCCGGGGAGACAGAGAGGTCCCTGCCTCTTCCTGCACGGAGCTACGTGCCGAAATGTCAGACGTTCACCGGCTGACATCGCAAGTGAAATGAAGTTATTGTTACCTTCGACTTGGTTTGTGCACATTTAGAAAAGCGTGGACATTCTTCCTGGTTACCTAATTCATTATGTGCTCCAGCTATTGATTTTTAAAATTGTGAATCATGGCTTTGGTAACCAATTTTATATAGCAGAATCCTTATAGTACTTTATGTAACATGGTAATGAATCACTTCTGCATTTTGGCTATGGCTTCCTTGGCAAATGTCATAGATACACTACTTTGAATATCACACGCAAGTCAATTAGAACAGTGCCTAAGAAGGGGGCTTTGAAACTCATGCGGATATGACTTTCTGTGTCACACAGCGGCCTTGTGTTTTAAACATGTCCCTTTGTGCTGGCTGGGGCGATGCTGCTTCTGTCTGGGCGGAGGCAGAGAGCCTTGCTGGCAAGGAGGCCTCTCTGCATAATCTGCATTGTTTAATTTTGGTGGGAGGTGTGTCTGTCTTGTTCTTCTAGACAGGCGTTTTACACCTTCTCTCCTCCAAGCAGGCTGTCATCATAGCAGAGTCTGGGTAGCGCCAAATCCTAAAATAAAATGCCAGGATTTCACCCTGTGTTCAAAGTAGGTGATAGCAGATGTTGCTGGTGCTCTTGGGTAATTTTTTTTTTTTTTGAAGGAAGGGAAATCCTTTAAAAGACCCAGGACCTTGGAAAACCAAGTGAAGGGTGAAGGTTCTATTGTTTCTGAGCTTACATGGGACTCTCTTTATGGGAAAGAAAAGAAACCTTTTGAAACTCAATAGCTCACAGGACAGAGACATTTATTCCTATTTAGGGAGAGAAGCATACCATAGAAAGTGTGATCTCATTTTAATAAATACTAAATACATTTGCTGGTGTCTCAAATTGGCGTCTTTAAACCGTTACGAAATCTAGAACGCTGCAGTTACTGGTTTTGTTTCGGTTTTACTTTCTAGCAGGCTGAAAAGGGCATGGCCAAGCAGATGGAACTCCTGTGTGCCCAGGCTGGCTACGAGAGGCTGCAGCAAGAGAGGAGACTGGCGGCAGGGCTCTACAGGCAGAGCTCCGGAGAGCACAGCCCAGACGGTCTGCCCTCTGATGGCTCCGATGGACAAGGTGGGCCTCGGTGGTGACCTGGCCTCTAGAGCCAGCGCCATGCACCTTTCCAAGAGAAAGGGGGAGGATGGATTAGAGCTAAATCAATATTGTGAGGGGATTACTTTATCTCTGTGAAAATCTGTTTTAGCTAGTTCCTTTTGAAAGGAAATTATTCATCCTGTTTATCTTCGTTTCTGAAGTCCTTATTATTCCTGTATTATAGTTTGCACGTGTGTCTTGGAGAGGCTTGGTCAGGATGCAGATGCGAACAATTAGGCCACTTCTCAAACAGTTCCCATCAAAGACCATTCTTAGATGGACTCTGTTCCCTTGTTTTGCCAGGCATTGAATCTAGGACCTTCCACTGAGGTACACCCTCGCCTTTTCAAAACTATCAAAACATCTTTCTTTAAATTTCAAAAACCAATTTATCCAAAATATATAGTATTTATTTCCTAAGAGGATTTGGTTATTTCTAAAACATGAAGAACACAAGTCTGTGTCAGAGAGCTCAGTGGGCCGTATTTTCATGGTGAAAATTCTTTTACTTTTCTCATGTCTCCAGCATGAAGAAAATCCCAAGTCATTGTTACCCACTTGTTCAGAGGATTGTTTTTTTTTTTTTTTTGAAGTGGTTTTCTGTATGCCAGACATGCCTCTAAACCCAGAAGGCATAGCAACTCAAAAGATATCCTTGTTCATGTGTAGCTTAGCGTCAGGTAGAGAGGCGTGCCATGTCAACCTGTAAGTAGGTCCTGCATTTTCAAATATCACCATATAGGATGTTGAAGGAAAACGTCTTTCCAAGTTGTCTTGTTTTATGTGGTGTTCACTTTCTAGCAAGTGGTTACCACTATTGGCAACTCCTCTTCCCATGTAAGAACCCACCTTTTAAAAGATGGTTCAAGTTCATATAAAGGAACAGGTTTTGGATGAGGCATTTTGGGAAGATGATGTTCTTATTTACCCTATTCCCCCAGTGTCTTCCTGCCTCCCACACCCCCTTTCATGTCACGTGTATCGCATTACCCTCGTCTCCCCTCCCCCTTTCCTAAAATCCCTTCTTCCCAGCTCATTGTCCCCTTTCTAGTCTTTCTAGTTTCAACACACACACACGTCCATCTAGGTTCAACGTACAAAAGAAAACGTCTTTCTGAATGTGGCTTATTTCATTTATCATACTATATAATGATTCCCATTCTGTCTGCATTCCCGTTATCATTTCACTCTTCTTTCCATCTGAACACAACTCCCGTGTGCATCTGTGCCTCGTGGTCCTTACCGTTAATCCGCTGGTGGACATCTGGGCCCAGCTGATGCCTTAGCTATTACAAGCAGTGCAGCAATAGCCAAGCGTGTGCATATCTCTGTGGCAGAATTTCTGGCATCCTGCAGGCATATACACAGGAGTGGTATAGCTAGATTATGTGGCCGTCCTGTTGGTTTTTGAGATTCCCCCATGCTGGCTTCCGTTGGTGTGGCAGGTACCAGTGTAGGCTCTCGCCAGGCAGGAGCAGGGATCTTCTTGCCCCCCATCCCCTCTGGCATTGGTTGGCTTCTGTTTTCTCAATGTTAGCCATTTTAACTGGGGTGAAGAGAATATCAAAGCAATTTTAATTTTAGTATGTTTTTATGTGATAGCCGAGAATGTTGGGCAGGTTTTCAAATATTTGGGGAGCATGCATGTGTATTTTTTTTTCAGAGTTATCTTAATCATTTCATTAATACAGTTACTAATTGGAAGGTTAGCGGTTTTGGTGACTAATTTCTGCACTCCCTTACACGTCCTAGATATTAATCCCTTGTATGATGTGTCTTGCCAAGGATTTTTTTCCCATCCAAACAAGAATAGCATGTTAGCAAGCGTTCTCTAGCGATGGGATGAAATATTGCCCCCAGATCGTGACACAAGATAAAAAGAAAGATTTTCTTTCTAAAACATGACAAAAACGTGTTGGTTGAGGTCTTCTTTAACTTCTCTGACCCTTCTTAGGAGCTAAGAACTAACAGTTAAGCAAACACAATTAAGAAAGATTTGATGGAGCTCAATTTATGACAATAAAGTAGCTTACAGCGGGATATCAATTTTCTGTGATGGATAGCGTAATAATTTATAAAGCATTTCGCTAATTATTTTTTTCATGGAGTGTGCTTAAAACAAAACCATAATTGGCCTGAGGCCGTCTCTGGCTCTCTTCTTACCTGTGTGGTTTGGTGACAGCAATGCTGGGTACATGGTCCCAGCGTTCAGGAAAATGGCTCACGAGGGAGCTGTGTAAATACAGTGCTTGAGGGTGTCTGGAAATGTCCATCTCCTGTTAGATTCATCTTAGCTCTACATACCCCAATGGTTGTACACTTCGGGTGCTAGCATTCAGGTTTTGCCATTTTCCTCAGAAGTGGGTATTTCGATGTCTCTTCCCAGTTAGCCTAAGTGCTTCAGTGTCTTGTGACACCCGTTCCTTTCTTCGTAAGGTCTGCTCCGGCAATTTGTGAGCCGTTATCTACAAAGTCAACAGAAAATGAACCAAACCCACTGGGAATGTTTTAATCGTTGCTTCGTTTCCCTTTCCTTTCTTCCTTCCGTTAGGGGAAAGACCTTTGAATCTCCGAATGCCTAACGTACAGAACCGACAGCCGCATCATTTTGTGGTCGATGGGGAGCTGAGCAGACTTTACTCCAGCGAGGGGAAGCCCCACTCGTCAGGTGAGAATGCGGTCTGCCGTCAGAGAAAGCCTGGATGGCGTTCCCTTAGCTCTGCTCTCCCCGTCCTGTCCCCGCTGAACACGTCAGTCCCCCATGGAAATTACAGATTGCCAGAATATTAGCCAGCCTCTTTGAGAATTACGGTGTTTATAAGGGATGACAGGGAAGAGTCGTAGAGTTGAGGCTACTGGGCTAGCCTCTGTGGGTGGCAACTTGGAGGCAGTCTAAGCTGGGTGACAATGGTTACAATGAGTTGGACTGGCTCTATTGGCTCAGAATTGTAGGGATAAGCCCCACCCATTGGGGGCGTGTTCGCCTCGGGCTAATGTTTACTGATAAATCTGCCAGGCGTGATCCCAGCAGAGAATTCTGTGATGTGACACAGGTGGGCTCCGCGTCTGTTCTCGGGCCGAACCTGACTTTTGGTGCAGACGCATTTTAGGGTGAAGGTTTCTGGTATTTATGCAAGTAAAATGAATCTCACAGCGTCTATTAGTCAATGCCAGCACCATGTAGGAGAATCTGGTATCATTTAGTCTTTGAATAAAAGTAACATTAGGGATCAGTTGAGCGCAGTTACTGATTTTAGGGACGGGGAAGCTGAGAGCGGATGGACAGTTAAGTCTGCGAGAACACGGCTTTAGAGCTGACGGTGGATTAAGGATTGTCTAGGAAGTCTGTCGAGAGTCTGCGTCTTCCTGTTCATGTGCCTGGGAGCAGAGGCTTCCAGAAAAGCCTGACGTCTAGATACTGGTCTGTACCTTATGCCCGTCAGTCCTTGCTTCACCCTGACTGTCAAAGATGGCAAGTGAAACCCTCCCAAAATGACAGCAAATTGGTCTCCTCATCGCTATGAAAAACCAACTCTTCTTTCAAGTCCTTAACAAACTAACATGTTTTCTACAAAGTCATATTGCTTCTTCAAAGACCCTCCGTAAAAGACATGCTGCAATTACATTGATCATACGTGTCTCACCACGACGACACATTAGTGTCTCTGCTCTATGAAGATTTAGTGAAGCTGGGATTTTACATAGAACAGAACAAAGCAATACCTAAAAAAAGAGTTGTTGCTTTTTTTAAGATTTAAATTTAGTCTTAATTTTTTTATTTTTTTGAGAATTTCATAAAATATATTGACCATACCTTTCCCCTCCCACAATTTCTTCCATTTTGTCCCCACCTCATTACTCAGCCAACTTCATGGTTTTTATATTAAAAAGAAAACCTCCTCCCACTCCTACGCACTCACACAACAACAACAAAAACCATGGAGTCTGATTCATGTTGGCCAATGACTCCTGAACATGGAACCTGTCCCCGAGTGTGGTTCATATGCACCGCGTGTCAGTCCGTCAAGGAATCTTTTCCTTAGGGAAAATGAGCAGAAATGACACACATTCCCTGTGACCCAGAGTTTGTTCTCCCTGCTTCTCATGAGTTTGCCTGTAAAGTGGGTATCCACAGGATCATTGTAAGCCATGACCAATAGCGTGTGAGCCGTCCCGCTGGTAAAAATCAAAGGACCGTGGCTGTTCTTCCTTCCCCTCAGTGCAAGTTAAATCCCTTTCTGTGTAGAGAGGCTTGCAGACAGTGAGTTATCTACCTGTGTTCACATGGCGTAGGTGTGTTGGTTCCCTTTGTATAGCCCTCTCAAGGGATGTGTGTGTGTGTGCTTTATGTATGTGTGTATTAGTACACATGTTTGCACATATGTAATGTATATATGTGTGTGCTTTATGTATGTGTGTTAGTCCACATGTTTGCACATATGTAATGTATATATGTGTGTGTGCTTTATGCATGTATTAGTCTACATGTTTACACATATGTGTGTGCTGTGTGTGTATCTCCAAGTATTAGTACATTATGTAAAGATTGCACTTCACATTTAGTGATCTCCATTGTTAAAATAACTATTAATAAAACTCCATGGAATCTTTGCTGAGGAAAGTGAACTTTTCATTCTTTATTCCCATTGGTTCCCCAGTTTAGAATACCATTGGACGTCTAGATGTAGTTTTGTGTTTAAAATTGAAGATGTATTTCGACGACAATTTGTGTGTGACCTCTTTGATTCTATGTACTGACCACAGTGCAGTGAGCATTTCAGAAGGGTCTGTTTATTCATATACATTTCGTGGTTACCCCTCCTGCTCTGTGGCAGTACTGTGCTCATTTTATATGTAAGGACATGAAGGTTCACCCGGTAACTCACTGATTAAGCTAGCAGTTGATGTAGTTGGGGGTTAAATGGAGCTGTGGTTTGTTTTCGTTTGCTTTGTTTTTTGTTTGTTCTCCCTAAGTCAGGGTCTAGTTTTGTGGTCCTGGCTCCCTGGCTGCTCTCCATGTAGCCCAAGCTAACTTGAAATTTAAAGCAGTCCACCTGCCTCAGCCTCCTAAGTCCTGGGAATACATCACTACCATGTTAAGCCAAAACCCATGCTTTTAACCACGAGTCTGTAAATAAAATTCCATGTAGAATTTCACAATTATTATTAGTCAGTACTATTTGCTGTGAGATGCGGGGCTTTAATAACCTGACTCTTTCTGGTTCTGTTTGATGCAGAGAGCCTTGGCATCTTAAAAGACTACCCTCACTCTGCTTTCCCCTTGGAAAAGAAAACTATTAAGACGGAGCCCGAAGACCCAAGATAGCTGAGATTCTCCCACTGCTCTCTGCAAACGGCAGCGGATTCAAGGATAATGCTCCATCATAGAATAAGCCTTAATAACCACTGTTGCCTCATTCAGCTCAAACAGATCACAGCCAAAGCATAAGAACTCACACAGTCTGTGGAAACCAGGACAAAGCAACAGCCACAGAGGAGGAAATCAAGAGAGCGTTGCGATGTAATAAACACTGACCGTTACCTTTCTCTGTAAGTTGTTTGTACGGAGAGGCTCAATATTGTAAGCATCCGCTATTTAAGAGTGTACAACGTGTCTGTGTAATTTATAGAAGCAAATCTAGGTGTTGAAACCTTTTGTCTAAACCTTAGGTCTAATAGATGTGGGTACCCATTCTTTTTACTTGAAATTCTGTCTAAACGTATTTACGGTAAATGTCACCATGAACATTTAGGACTCGTGCAGTCATACAGAGAAAGCCTAAGCAACGTAGCGATGGGCACGGTGGCAGTGATGGGAGAAAGATGGAAGGCAACTACTCGGTTTACACCAAGGAAGAGGCTGTGTACTGACTACTTGATTAAAATTGATGTTGGTTCGTGGGAAATGTGTAGCCGGTTTATGACAGCCGCTCGAGATGTGAGAAAGTAGGGCAGACAACTTGAAATAAATGAGCTAACTCTGCGAGCCCTGACGTAAACATTGGTATTTCCGAATACGTTGAGTAAATTAAGGCATAGTAAGTTAACCCTTCATGTGATAAAGACGACGACCTGGATGAATCGGCATGGCGTATGTGTCTCGTTTTTAGTTCTGTGGTAGATCACGGCTGTAATAAACACTGGTCCTCACTCCGCTCTACGGAACTCCGCTGACCGCGTGTCCTGTGAGATGGCTGCACCCCAGTCTCTAACCATTGTCACCTCCACTTTCCCTTGTGACCCGTAGAAGAGGGTCACAGTAGAGATGCCAGGAAGCAGCTTTCGGGCCTTCAGATGGCTTCTCTCCCTTTCTGCGGGTTCCCACGGGACCAGGGCGTTTTGCCTACTGCAGAAGTCTCTTAATGGACCTCGGTCTCTGTGCTGATTGTCGTGGTTTTCCCCGCACACTTTGTGGAGAGCGAGCGTGAGAGCAGATGAATAGAATGTTCAGGTTTTAATATTAGCCACCGCATTGGCCAGTAGTAGCCCAGTACTTTCATGAACCACTTCCTGTATTCTGTAATCTATTTTGAGAAATGTATGGGGTCCTCTTTTTTTAAAAAAAAAAAAGCAAACAAAAAACAAAAAACTTGTGTCTTACATTTCAGGATTGTAGATTTTAACATGCAGGTTTTAGGAGATGGAATCTTCCAGCTGGTATTGGTCTGTCTCTCCGAGGCCTAGACCCTGCATCTTTGGCTCTAGAAGTAGGTTTCCTTGAGTAATGTCCTTTTCTGACTTCCAAGCTTAGAGATAAAGAAGCACAAAAATAAAAAAGTTCAGTAGATTACAGTTTTTATTTTATAAACACTAATGTATTAAACTTGCTATACATTAAAGCAAATAATATATATTTTTATTTGAACGGTGTATATAAATTAGATGTTATAACTAGTGATTTTTTTTTCATTTGGTTTAAGATATTTTCACTGAACAAGGTCAATTGGTTACCTCAGTATTACAGCCAATATAACCCCAGGGACCATTTCTCCCCAGGTCTGTATTATCTTTCTTGTGTGAATTCTGAATTTTTTGTGATTCTTAAAACTGTTGACGAGAAGAGATGAGTGCACTTTGCTTCCTGTGGCAATAAAGACTTCTGTGCCTCACGGGTCTATGCTTAGAGCCTTTCAACTACCGTGACGCTGCCCGCTCGCCTCGCCTACAGCGTGTCAGGGCATAAGATGACATCTTTTTTCTTCCCGTGACACTGGGGGCTGAACACGCAGGCCTCCCACATGGACCAGGGTTCTACTATTGACTGATAGTCTCAGCACTCGTTCTTCTGAGACAGGATTATTAACTTGCCTGAGTGGGCCTTGAGTTCGCTCTGTAGACCGGAGAGGTCGTGGTTACCTTGGGAGGCCCTTCCTTGTGGCTCACACATCTCGCACTGGAGATGGCTAAGTATTATTGGTCCAGCACCATTTTGTTTATGGCTTTGATACTGTTTTGAATCTTCTAAAGAAAACTAAAGAGACAGGTAGGGGCTCCTGCTCACTGCAGTGATGTGTGTTTGGTTTCCTTTTGAAGATTCAGAATGCGAGGAGATATGATAGCAAATATTTAAAATCATTAAACCCCACTTCTGGCCAAGCTGTGTGCGAGTGTCGTTTCAGGGAAATTTAAGCCTGTTAACTTGCTCTTAACCGTGGGCTTCTCAGGAATGAGAATCTCCAGCGGGCTTCACCTTAACCAAGCATCCTGACATTGCTGTTGAAACCCCAAATTGATCTCAGAAACCTTGGTGATAGCTGACTCCGTAGTGACCTTTCAAGACAAACTTTTACAACACCTAAATGATAATATGCTAACACTGTGGTAGCATTTTTATTTCTGAATGAGCGATGGTTCAATCTTCCAAAATGCCATGGATTCAGGTTCTGCTGATTATGAAAATGAAGAAAAACAACCACTATTTCTTATCAGAAAATATGAACAAGATGTTTGAGTTCTTAATGTTTTTAAGTTTTACATTTGCTTTACATGTGTTCTGTCTGTTTAGTGCGTTTTTACCACGGTTTTTAAAAGAATCATAAATGAGAGCTGGTTTCATTATAAATTGAGTTGTTAGAACTCTTTCATTCCCTCCCTCCCTCCCTTCCTCCCTCCTCTCCTTCCTCCCTCCCTCCCTCCCTCCCTCCCTCCCTCCCTCCCTCCCTCCCTCCCTCCCTCCCTCCCTCCTTCCCTTCCTATTTTCCCATCTGTTAGGCCACATGATTCTCAGGCATTACAACAGTGTCCTTGTGAAGTCTGGTCTCCTGGAAGTCCGATTCTGGTCACAATTTCCACGATCGTTCTTCCGATAGCTCCGCTTACACGCAAGCCTCACCATAGAAGATTTGGAAGGCTACTTTCTGCCAATTCATCTTCAACCAAAGAATCTGAGATGTTTGTAGCAATTCAGTATGACCTTCAAAGAGAAACATTTGAAATATATCCCATAACATTAATCTTAGGGTTTCTCTCTGCATTCATGTAAAATGTTAGCTACTATTATTTTTTCCTTTTTTTACTTTTAAAATATTTGATTGGGCCAGTAGAAGGCCAGGCTTTAGGCGGTCCTTAAAGGCTGAGGCGAAGATCACTGTGAGTTTGAGTTCGGCCTACACAGAGAGACTGTCTTGAAAGGAAAAACACGCATCAGTAAATAAAGAGTGTATATATTCGAGTGATCCAAACGACCATTAATTTTTTTTGAAAATGTGCCTATCGTGTGTGCATGATATGTGAGTGGCAGGTCAGTGAGAGACTCTGTCTAAGGGAGGGGGGGAGGGAGGAAGGGAGGGAAAGGAAGGGAAGGGAGAGGAGAAAGAGAAGGAAAGGAAGGGAGAGGAGAAAGAAAGAAAGAAAGAAAGAAAGAAAGAAAGAAAGAAAGAAAGAAAGAAAGAAAGAGAAAGAAAGAAAGAAAGAGAGAGAAGAGAAAGAAGAAAGAGAAAGGAAAGGAAAGAAAGAGAAAAGGAAGGAAGGAAGGAAGGAAGGAAAGAAGGACGGACTACGTGGGAGGGAACAAGACAGGCTGTTGTCTTCTGGCCCCCACATGCATCAACACACAAAACCCTCAGGAACCCTGTGATGAGAGGCTGAGGTGTGCTTTATGTGTTCTTTATGGACCGCGAGAGGTGGTGGGTTCAAAAGTGGCGGCCAGTTAGTTGTATTTCAGACCGCAGTTCATTTTAACCTCATTTGCATCTGTAAATTACAATGAGGAAGGGCTAATTGACTATCCTGAACTCTGTCTTCCTGCACCCAGTGAGAAATTTCTAGAAGTTCATTCATTGGCTTAAAGCTTGCGAGGTGAACATTATCGCCACAGTTGTGACCTAAAGCTTACAAGCCAGTAGATCTGGTGCTGGCATCCTTACGTGATGAAAGGAAAAACCACCAAGAAATTCCAGAACCCATTGATACTGAGAGGAGGAATCCATTTTCATGCTGTGTGTTGCTTTTGTCCTGCTTGCTTTCTGTAATGAGGAAGGAAACACAAACTGTTTAAAAGCCATAAGTCACCTCTCCAGGGCCCCGTGGCCAGCGTGAGGGTCCCTGCGACCTGGCTGTGCAGAAACTGAGAGGAAACGGTGTGGATAATTTAAGATAACTTCAAGCCCAAATAGAAATGTCATTTCTTACCCTGGTTATGCTCATTAAAGGCCTTTATGATGAAAGAAAATATTTTCTTTTTAAACTCAAAGGCATGCCAAACGGAGTGGCCCTCATCTTTAATCCCAGTACTTGGGAGGCAGAGGTAGGCAGATTTTCAGTGAAATCAAGGCCAGCCTGGTCTACTTAGTGAGTTCCAGGACAGCCAGAGCTAGTGAGACCCTGTCTTGAAAAATAACAACAAAACTAAAAACCTCAGAAGCTCCTTAAATACAAGAAACCAGTGTCCAAGCTTGTGAGACTCACCTGGTGAGAACACCAGAAATGTTTATGATTGAGTACAGAGAACATTGTGGGAATGCTGGGAATAAGCAGGAATTACCAACTATACCTAACGCACAGGCCCATCCTTTGCCTTGATTCATGGATGTGATCCCGGGAGATGGGTCACACTGGAGGTCATCCTGGCCGTCTTACAGAGCCGTGCAGGTAAGCTTTGTTTGGAACACGCTGCAATCTCAGAGCTAGTTAAGATCGTGTGGAGACAAAAGATTGGAGTTCAGATCAAAAATCTCTTCTGCTCGTGAGCCATCAGAGTTTCCCTAAAGCAGCTGAAGCCAGGGCATCAAATGAGATTACCAGCAACGAAGAAGGTGGCTATGGATAAGACTTGGAAATACTTGGTCATTTGGTATAATACTCGTTGTTTAGAATGACAAGAGCCAACGAAGAACTAAGCAGCCAGTGAGGTGAGGTAACAACTAAAGGAAGGGGCATTGTGGAAGCCAGGCAGGAAGAAACTCCAGAATAAAGAGCATCAGTCATAGGAGCCAAGGAAGATGAGTTGACTCGAGGAGATCTATATAACAGTTTGGCAAGTGGTACCAATATTGGAATTGTTTAATGGAATACGAGCAAATAGAACACTTCCATAAAAAGTAATCTATATAAGCATTAACGATGGGCTTGATATAAGGTGTCTTTGCATGTCTGATAATTATTGATTTACTGATAAATATCCCGCATGCCAAGCTCTTGCCCATTGCCATGTCCCCAGCCCCCAAGTTCTGTCTTTAAGTGTGTAAGTAATCACTAGCATGTATTGAAACAAGAGTTCTTGGTATCCACAAATGTTCTCTTTCCACTGAAGAGAAGGGTTTGTTGATTTGCCGCCTTCTTGTCTGTGGGGGCTTCATTTAAGCTTGCAGAAGGGCTGTGATGCAGTAGGAGAAAATTTGGGTAATTCCCAGCACCTGGATTCTGCCACTGTATTCGTGGGTTACTTAACAAATCTTACTTATTTAGGTTTTCAGAGACAGAATGTTGCTGTGTAGCCCACGTTGGTCTTGAATTCACATTTTCTGGCCTCTGCCTTCCGAGTTTTGAGATTACAGGCACAGGCCACTATGCCCAGCCCCTACATCATGACTTTTTGCTAGATCTCATTTTCCTTTTGTGAAAGGGGTTTAAGCAGGCATAGGGGGTTTCCTGAAGCCCCGCTGGCCAGCTAGTCTAGTCAAGTCAGCAAGTTTCAGGTTCCGTGAGAGATCTTGTCTCTAACCACAAGGTGGAGAGAGATGGAGAAAGGCAGCCATTATCACCCTCTAGCCTTCACATGCGTGGGTTCCAGGAGGTCAGCAGGCCCTGATCTGGTTGGCCTTCACACGCATGGATACCAGGTCAGCAGGCCCTGATCTGGTTGGCCTTCATACATGGGTACCAGGAGGTCAGCAAGCTCAGTCTGGTTCATCTCCTCTAACTGTGTCTGGGAATATGACACCCAAGTTACCTCTGACTGGGACAGGCGGCATTACATGTTCAGCTGGCTTTTTCATTCAGTAAAATGCAACTAAAATCAGACGTAGGGAGCTGAGCTAATCCTGAGTTCACCCCACAAGTAGAATCTGTGGAGAAATGGATGGGGTGGCTACGGGACTGTCTAGAGTGAGCACTGAGAAGCTGTCGCTCTGCCTTGATGCGAGATCGTTCTTTGGATGTCACATCTAGGCCTGTAACTAAAATCACAATGCTACTTTGGACATTCCGGAATCTGAGGACGTATTAAACACGAATGCCAAGAAGCTGAAACGCCCTTCCTTGTTCTGATGCCGTGCATGGGCAGAGAGGAGACAAACTTGGGCTGTGCTATTTTTCTTGATTTACCTGTTTTGAGTATCAGGTAATGGGGCAACAGGCCAACTCTATCAATCCCTTGCCTATAGAGACCTACAGGATACATTCTGGTACATTCAGACCTGAGAGAGGGGCATTTAAGGAGGAATACACAAAGATCCTAGGGAATCTGAGCACAGAGTTCAACCCAGCCTCAAGGGCATCTGGAACCCAGGATGCTGGGGCCTGCGAGGCCGTGGCTCTCATCTCCCCCTCTCTTAGAGGGTGTCTTGTCTCCTCACCCCGCTTCCTTCTGCACAGTTGCTTTACCTCAATAAAGTATCTGCTTCAGGGTGTCCCTGGCTGTCCTGCTCAGACCAGCGATGCCTTTCTGACCAGACCCTCACAACACTCACCAAAGTCTCTACAAATGATTTCAAATCCCCACAGGGAGAACGTGATTGCTCCCACGATGGCCGTGAACGTGACCCAGTGAGTCACAAGAAGCTGGCGTGCACAACTGCCTGATTAGTACGAGATACGGAGCAAACTCTCCAAGAAGGGACCTTACCCGGTTCCCCACTGATCAGTTTCAGGTCAGAGTGAAAACCGTAAGGAGAGAACGCATCTCTACTGAGAGGCATGCCTGGAATCCAGACAAGCAGATCACCGTGTTGGCAGTCGGGGCAATAGCTAGCTAGCATGGGCACCACACTTGTACCCTGTATTGCACTTAGAGGGAGGGGGGAGTCTACTGCCTTGGTCCTACGTCTTCCAGATGATTCCAGCCCTGAAGACCTGAGGTTGCCACGGCAATCTGAACTCTTCACCTGGGACGGATGAAAGACAGCGGCAATGAATAATTCAGACTTGGCCCATAGAGCTGCCTGCAATGTTCATCTCTATAGTGGTTTTTTTTTTTTTTTAGACAGTCGGGGAAATGTGGCTTAGCTTTGAAACTATAAAACCCTATTAATAAGCACTGTCTTGGTTGTTAAAAATAGAAGCTGACTTGAGCTAGCTTAAGGAAAATCTCAAATTTAGTTTGTACGAATACAAGGATGGTGGGATGGAAAGGTGGCTCAGGGGTTAAGAGTACTTGCTGCTCTTCCACAGGACTTGCATTCAGTTCCCAGTCCCCACATCAGGCAATTCACAGCCCCTCTAACTCCAGCTTCAGGGGATCCAAAGCCCTTTCCTGGGCTCCCTGGTTACAGGCACACAGGTGTCAGACACATAAACACACATACACACGTTTAGAAAGAAGAAGAGGGGTGTTTAAGGATGAAAGGGCATCTTCAGTGGAGGGATGGAGTGGGTTGAGACCTCAACCATGCCAGCAACTTAAGCATCCCTGTCACCACCAGCTTCCCTAACCGTCGCCGTGATTTCCACACATTTTCATTTCTGTAAGCACGTTCATCAGCTCCCTAGTTCTCAGGGAAGATGTGACTTGAAGGACAACGAGCCCACCCATTCTCAGGGTGATTTTCTTGAGAGAGTAATTTGTGTGTTCGTGTGTGTGTTTGCATGTTGTTTGCATGTGAGGGTGATTTGTGTGTTTGTGCACATATGCTTGCAAACCTTTGCATGTGTATTTGTCTGTCAGTGTGTATTTGTATGTTTGACATGTGTTTTGTGCATGCAATGGCTAATGTTGGCTGTTAACGTCACACACACAGGAAGGGAGAACCTCAGTTGAAGAATTGTCTCCAACAGATTGGCCTGTGAGCAGTCTACAGGGCATTTTCTTGCTTATATACTATGTTGGAGGACCCAGCCCACTGTGGGCAGTGCCAACCCAGGGTACACAGGCCTGTGATGTACAGGAAAGCTAGTTGAACATTGGTGTAGGAGTTCCTTCTGTTTGTGTGCATGCTAGTGTTGTGGTTGGAGTATATGTTTTTCTGTCTGTTCACATGTATGAGTGCTATGTATATATATGCTATCTATGCATGCCTGTATGCTTGTGTTTATAGTTCTACTTGTATGTGTAAATGTGTGATTGGGCTTATGTGCATGTATCTGTCTCTGTACTTGTGCATGCTGGCATATGTGTGTGTGTTGATGTGGGCATTATTGATGTTTCTATTTGTATGTTTCTGGTATCTATGTGTTTATATTTGTCTTTACATGTGTTTGTGATAGTTTATTTATATATGTTTGTATGAGGTTATGTCTTTGCGTTTGTGTGTTTTTGTATGTTTTGTGTATTTGTTAGTCTGTTTCTCTGTATTGTGTCTGTGCGTTTGAGTATTCCTGTGTGTCTGTGTGTATTGGTGTTTGTGTATGTGCGTGATTGCGGTTTTGTGTCTCCATATGTGCATCTGTCTTTATGTGTGTATGTAAATGGAGATTGCTCATTCATTTCCCAGCCGCCTAGAACCAAAATAATCACACAGAAACTATATTAGTTACAACATTGTTTGGCCAATGTCTCAAGCACATTTCTAACTAGCTCTTATATCTTAAATTAACCCATTTCTATTCATCTGTGTATTACATCTGTGACCTACTGGATAAAGTTCTGGGCATCTGTCCCCTCTGACAGCAACATGGCAGCATCTCCTTGACTCTGCCTTCTCTTTCTCTCTCTCTCATGTATGTGTCTGTATATGTTTTCATGTTTGTGTTTGTAGTGTCTATGTGTTTGTGTGTATGCTTGTTTGTTTGTTTTGTGAAAGGGATTTTGCCTGGGATTTTGTGTGTGTGTGTTTGTATTCATGTATGTATGGATTTGCCTGTGTGATTGTGTGATTGTAGTTCTGTATTTTCTGTGTTTGCATTTTATTTATATTTCCATGTATCTGTTGTCAATGCGTGTGTTTGTGGTTTCTCAGGTGTGTTTGCATTTGTGTTTCTGCATGTCTCCTTGTATACTCTATTATCACTCACATGTGTTTTATTGTGTTTGTGGGCTTGCATGTATGAGCGTTTGTGTGTGTTTATTTCTTTACATAATTGTATATATTTTGATATATTTGATATATGTGTGTTCTTGTATGTATGTGGTTATTTTGTGTGTGCTTATGTCTTTGTGTTTATATTTTGTATTTCTGTATGCCTGTATTATGTGCTAGCGTATTTGTGGTGTACATGTTTGTCTGTCTGCCTGTGTTGCATATTTGTTGTTTTTTGTGTGTGTTTCTGTGTCTGTATCTATGCATGTGTGATCGTGTATTTTGGTGTGTTTGTGTGTCTTGTATGTCTGTGTAGTGATGTGTATTTTTCTGTGTTGGGATGTATGTGTTAGTTTTAATGTGTATATCCGTTTGGCTTTGTGTGTTTTATGTTTATATAGACTAGCTTTATGTGTTAGTAGAAATGCTTGCGTGTACTTGTCTTTTTATGTGTGTTTCTGTATATTGTGTGTTTGTTCTTTATATATTTGTGTTTGTGTGTGTGTTTCTGTGATCCTTTGTGTATGTTACTATGCGTGTGCATGTTCATTTTATTTATGTTATTCATATCCTTCTGTTCACAGAGTGCAATCCACATTGAATAAAGGAAATTCTACCCATTTTGGCCCATATTCAAAGACCAATGCAATGCTTCTAAAGATTTTTGTTTCGATTTACAAAATAGACTCTTTTGCAATAGGCTATTAGATACACAAGTTTGAGCTTGGTGGATTTTGACTCTTTATTTTTGTTTGTTTGGTTGGTTTTTTGTTTGTTTGATTGATTTTTGAGAACTAAAGGGCTGTGAGAGTTGAAAGGAAAGATCTTGAGGAAAGCAAGCATAGAGTCTATGTCCTAAGGACAACAGGAAAGAGGACTGGACTGACACTATCCATTGCCAGAAAGAGAGAAGGCAAGGCAAGAGGAGCCTAGACTAGTGAACTCAGCAGGATGAGGAGTGGTATAGCCAATGGCGTGGGGACAGAGAGCCAAGGACCTTGCTCCCCTTGGCTGGAAGCAACCCCGAGCGCCCAGCCTATCTTGCAGGTATGAACAATGAGAACACCTTCTGTGCCAGGAGCCACAGTGGGTTGGATGTTGTTGCATTGCTACCTTGGGGCCTTTTCATCAACACAGCACTTAGGTGTCCCAGACCCAGGGATCTGTGGGTCCCTCGTGTGTTCATCAGCACTTCCAAGAGGGAAGCTGACCCCAAAACACAGCTCTCACAATGAAGGAAGACAATGACAGTCTATTCCAGAGCCAAATATGAGTGATCCTGGGTTCAGGACACAAATTCAGACCTGCCCAAATGCTATGTTTCAGTGATGTGCTATTTCATGAGGTGCTAAAAGTATCAACAAAGAAAGTCATAAATCAACACACTTTCCAAGCATATTGGTAAACTGGAATTAAAAGCCAAATAAGTCCTTTCTCCACGCAGTTTCTTGTTGCTACAGTACCTATCGTAGCAGCAGGATTGAAACTGGAACACCTGGTTAGAAGTCCGCCACAGTCCAACCAAACGGGGCCGGTGCATGAAGAGGCTGACCTAATTTAGGGGCTGGGAAAATTAAAGAAGCTGTTTCACGCCATGACAGCACACTAATAAACCAGTTCACATGGAACCTTACGTGTGCTTTAAAGATTTTTTTTTAATTAGTTGTGTATACGTGTGGGCTCCGGGAAAGGCTAGAGGTGTCATATACCACTGGAACTAGAGGTACGGGAGGTTGTAAGCCACCCAACGTGGGTGCTGGGAACTAAATTCAGGTCCTCTTGAAGAGCAATCTGCACTCTTAACCTCTGAGCCCCAGTCCTTCACACGGTTTTTAATTCATAGGAGCAAATCATTACATATCTTAGCTTTCAGACCTGCAGAATTGAATCCCTTATGAACTGTTTTATCATCTTTGGCACCATGCTTCTGGTGTCCCAGTTTCTTTATTTGAATTCTAAAGATACTTCTAGAAGTAGCTGTGGTAGTTCTCATCACTCTGAAGATTCCGTGGTTCTCTTTATGACACGGTATCTATACACAGTGGAGGAGCTAAAAATACTGCACTTTGGCATATTGACTATTTTGAATTAAAAACACTTAAGAAGCAGCAGGTGTGAAAAGATCGCTCTGACCTATTTTCTGTTTCTTGAATGCAGGAGACATTCCCGTATGAAAAACACTCTTCTGAACCTTGGAGGAAAGCCAACAATCTCCTCACCAAAGAGTAGAAGCCAAAGCGGAGAGGACACTATGCAGACCTTGAAGATGTCTTGTGGAATTGCTTGTCTCTTCAAAACATATTCTTTGTGGAATTCTGCCTATAGGATTTAGGTCGCTGGCTTTAATGGATCCTTTTGTTCTGTTTCTTTATGCCGCAAGAAGCAGCCGTTAAATGAGTCTGTATGCTTTTCTCCGGTTGATCTGTATTTTATCAGTTCAGTTCAGATGCAAAGAAACTTTCCAACGGTTGGTATTAAAAAGATTAAAAATCTTCCAAGGTAACCAACACTAGCTACTCAATTCAAACGCCATCTCACCACCATACTGTGCATCGCCACCCCAAACTCTCTCACCAACCCTACACACGTTCTTACCTGAGAGGTAAATGCTTCCACCTCTTAGGGTTAACTTTCAACTCAAGACAACATTTTTCTCTTCTGCTAGACTTGAAACAAGTCATCTTTGAAACCTGAGTCTCTGTACTATTCATACTTAGACACCAATCTCTCCAGATATTTTTATTTTTTCCATCCCTGTCCCACCCTCTCTCTAACACACACACACACACACACACACACACACTTCTGTTTAGTCCTATAGCCACCTTTTAGAACAGTCCCTCTTAGCACATGAAATTTTGACCTCTCTCTGCTTTACAACATGTAAGATTTATGGTTTCAGGAAGCCCTTCCTTGACACAACTTTTCTCTGAAAGAGAGAGAAAAACATGGCATAACAACTGATTCCCATGAGTCTTTATTGTCAACAGAATATAATCTCCAAACAAGCACTTTTTTTGCAGGCTGAGTCATCACCGTGAGAAGAGCTTTCTCTGTCCTGAGAGCAGAGCTGGTTTCACTGAACAGATCAAACGTGTGTTTTGGCTCGGCTCAGAAGCCTGCACCCTGCCTAGCTTCTTCAGATCAATGGTTTGGGCACCTGCTTGGCTCAGGACTGAGCTTCTGAGACCTGCTTTGGATTCAGCTTCTCATTGCACAGTCAGGGATGTTGTCTGGCAGCCCTGACTCGCCCCGATGGAGAAAGATGAAGATGGCCCTTACAAGCTGTCCTTGTCTTTAAGGTGTCTTTACTATAACTGTTTTATAAACCTCTCCTTATGTAAATTGTTTACTTCGGCACAGAGTCTACCTAAAGTATGCCAAGTCTACCTTCCTAGGCTAACCTCCATCTATGGAAGTCATAGATAGGCAGAGGGCAATTTTTCTTATCGCAACCCCCATCACTCAGCAACAGAGAACAATAGAGTCACTCTTATTTGATTCTCAGGGTGATTTTTTGCTAATATGTGGACACAGCCAGGCAATCCAGTGTGGCTATCTCTATCTCCATCATGTTCTCTGCTTCAGTGAATACCAAGTCCATCACGGACATTACTAGGTACCACGCTACGTAATCCATTTGAGACCCATGTCCAATCCTGCATTGCACCTGCCTGACTCCCCAGCCCGTCACTCTCTACTTGACCAAACAGATATTGAAGCTATGAGAAGTATGTTTGCTTACCATGAGAGAGTCGGAACTCAGAGTGTTGGACATCATGAAAGAGATATCAGTTGTTTCAAACGTACAAGAACAGGCCAGGGGTGTAGTCTGTCTCCTTCCCCTCTCAGCATTAAACTCATATAGCACCTGGATCATTTCCCTCTCATAATTTATACATGGGAGATATGGGCTGATTGTATAATTCAGATGCAGACAAATAGAACTATCTAAGGTATAAAGTACATAGCAAACGGAATAGAAATGTCAGCAATTCATCATGGTAAGCAAAATGAAGGTAGTAATACCTCAGCAGGCTTTAAATGCCGGGGAGGATTTTTTTTTTTATTAAAAAGCATTAGTTTTGATCAGAAAAGATGACTTGGAGCTATCACTATAAATTTTTGAATAAGATTTTCATACAAGATCGGTGGGAATGGGGTCCAGCGCCTAGAATGTTGGGGGAAATGGAATTGTCAGGGGATCGCTATGGGCTATCAATCAAGATTGGCGGTTTCTAACTGTATTCTGAATCAAGCAAAAATAAATGTATTTCAGCCTTTAAGAATTACCTTCATTTAATGACTTTTGGTAGAGAAAAGCAGCTCTAGTGTAGGGACTGGATTGTGAGGCTGTGCTCACCAAATGCTTCACCATAGGTTAGGAAGCATTTCTTGGGTTTCTGTGAGGCCAGTTGCAGCTAGTGGAAACTCATTCCTGTCATCCCTCATGCCTTGGGGATCTTTGTTGCTTGGGGCCTGTGTCTCCTTCATCAATGTATTAACCACTCTCCATTAGTCTTAGAAATCTATAAAGTGTGTGGAAATTCCCCTTTGTGTTATATTATGTGAGCAGTACTCGTGAAAGCTCGTAATAAAACACAGGGCTTTTAGACTAACTGAGAAACCAATAAAGCAAATGTAGTGTGCTAATACCACTTTAATGTTTAGCTTTTTTATTCACGGTGGTTCTCATCTATGTTTGAAGATCTATAAAATTGATTTTTTTCCACCCACTGGGGAATAAATGGGCTATTCAAAACTACCGGCACACAAACAAATCCCCCGAGGCGCCTGAGAACACAGTTCCCCAGATAACCGCCCACAATTAGAGTCGACTCTCTCAGATACATAAATTAAAGCAAAAAAAAAAAAATGAGGTAGCTATAAATAGCTCTGCTTGCCCGCACTGAAGGAATTGAGTTCTACACTACAAATCCTTCCCGAAATAACTGTGCTCTGGGGTTGCAGGCACTGATAAGAATAAGTATGGTGTCACCAGATGGGTGAAACCCCACTTCCTGCGAACCCCTTCTTCTAGGCCAGATTAGGCTGAGTCTCTCAGGGACTTGTCTTTGTCTGATTTGTGGTGTGGAACTGTCTGGTGTCTTTTGGACATTTACACACAGTTTGTTTGTTTTTTTTAAACATGAATCTCTTGAAAGACAATTGGCAATTAGGAAACATGGTTTATACAACACAGATTTCTTTTTGATTTCAACATTATAATCAAGAAGCAATATCAAATAAGAAAGATGGGGAAAATACTTAATGGAGATAGCTGTTCATAAATGGCTTGGGGAGGTTTGTGTTAGGCCATTTTGTGTTTGCTTTATAATATCAATAAAATAGTAAGAATTGTGTATGAGACTCGTCAAGCTGCGGCTCATTGCCTTCTCAAGCAATTGTGTTTAAAGTTTGATTAAGTGAGCTGTGTTACCTGCTAAGGTCCTATGGTAGACTGGTCATTTTGCTTTAAATTTAATACTGTCGTTCCTAAAATCTGGAAAATAACAAGAAGTGAATCTGGAGACATGCACACTTAAGTCATTCACAATCCAGGTCTCTAGGTGTTAGTCAATCATCTTTTCTTCAAGAATTTACACCGTTTTTAAATTTTCACCCTGCAGTCTTATGCCTGCTAGCGAGTCCTCCCCACCGCATTGTGTCCCCAGCTGGCTTTTTCCTTTTTATTTTGATTCATGTTCTCACCATGTTGCCAGAGGCTGGCCGTGAATCCACTCTGCAGCCTCCACTAGCTACCAGCTGTGGTCCTTCTGCCTTTCACCCTGAGCAGCTTATGCCCCTGGGCCCAGCTGAAGGAGCTAATTTTAAAGAAATCGTGCCTTAGAACTGTCAGGTCTTAAGGACGAAAGCGAGCTCACAAATAGCCTGACATCCTCTACGGCATCTTTAGAGCATCAGAGAAGAAACAGGGTGTGCACTGTGAGAACTCACCGTGGAGACAAGGCTGAGACAGAAAATGCAACAGGAATCGCTAATTGGTGCAGATTGGAGTGAGGCAAAGGTAGGAGCAGAGTGAAGAAGAGCCTTCCTGATTTGACAAAGGCCTTCTTTACCACTCCAGTGAGTTAAGGGTTTGATGTCACGACTCTCAGGGGGGAATAGCAGATTTTCACAACCCCGTGTGTCAATGCTATTTCCTTCAATGGCATGTTTTTGCTACTTATATCGCCACACAAACCTTTGAGAAATGCAGCAGTTTAATTCTGATACCTTAAGTATTTGATGAAATACAGCATTCAGTTATGCACAGTATATATTGTTGAAACAGCTTTCTGTCATAGACTGTTGCAGAAAATTCGAAGAATATTAAATGTGGTGATCTTGGAATCACCACTGCAGTGAGCTATATTTTCAGAAGGCAGCCGGGCGGTAATGGCACACGCCTTTAATCCCAGCACTCGGGAGGCAGAGACAGGCGGATCTCTGTGAGTTTGAGGCCAGCCTGGTCTACAAGAGCTAGTTCCAGGACAGGAACCAAAAGTTACGAAGAAACCCTGTCTCGAAAAATCCAAAAAACAAAAAACAAAAAAACAACAACAAAAAAAAACTAAAAAAACAGAAGGCATACATATTTTCAGAAAAGAGTGGTACTTTTATGTGCACTTATTGCATGGCCTTACAAGATGCCATGGGAGCTGCTGGACATGGGTTAAGAAAACATTTAGCTAGCTCAAACTTGCTGTAGAGTCCAGTAGAAGCTGCAGAGACATAGTTGCTATTTCAATATGTATACTCCTCTTAAGAATAAAGCCTGTTGCCTTTTTAAAAAATATTTTTGGTGGAGTCTTCAGAAGCCTCAAGGAGAACTGTGACAAAGCGGATCTGGTCACTCCATTTTCCATAGACTTCGGGAGGCTGGTCTCAGCATCAGCCAGAGAGAATTCTATATAACACATACAGAACATTTATAAATAAATAATTCAGACCTTTTTATTCTAACTTTAAATTTAATCATGTTGACACCTCAAAATAGGGATCGTCGTTTTTCATAACACAATAACACGTGGAATGTTCCTAAAACATAGGAAGTAGAGACCCAAACCACACTCTCATCAGTTAACAAACCAACCACTGCAAACTCATGTGGCTTTCACTTTTCTCATCATGTGTTACATATGTGTGTGTATGTATGTATGTATGTATGTGGATGATTTCGTTTATGTGCACGAGTATTGGCTTGTGTGTATGGATGGGCACCAGGTGCCTCCAGGAGGCCCTGGGAGGTCAAAAGTCAGATGCCCTAGAACTGAACATACAGGTGGCTGTGAGCTGCTGTGTGGGTGCTGGGAATTGAACTCCAATGCTCTACCAGAGCAGTGAGCATTCTTAACCACTCTGCCATCTCTTCATTATGTATGTACGAGGCTAAAATGGAAAGCAAATAAGAGGGACTAATGAAATCCAGTTATAGCTAGCCCTTAATTTTTAAGAAATTTACCCTAGAGTTGCGCAGCAGATGCTGGGGGTCACGGTGATGGAAGATGGTGGAGGCCATGGTGGTGGAGGTGAAGCAGTGGATGCTGGGGCCACAGGTTATTAAATATCTTAAATGCCATATTCCGTAGGTCTTTGAAGTGTCTGAAGATCACCCATCTATCAAAAATATATGTTTAGCCTTAAAAACATATATCTAATATGACTACAAGTAACCTACATTTCTTAATTATATATTATATTTTTAAATGAACTGCATAAGCACAATATCCCAAACAAAAGTAGAAACACACATTCAGTATAACAAAAATAATTTGTATCAATATAGCAAGGTCCATACCAATATAAAATATTTGAAGTTGATAGTTGTCTTTTCATCCTGTATTCCTGTACCCCTCCCTAAACAATCACAAGCATTCATAACCCACTGAATAACCAGGACCCACCCTCCCCACCTCTTGGGAATGTGGGTGGAGGGCTGCCTATGCCTAACGGTTGGCATCTGGTCATAGATGAGACTTTACCATGGTCAAGAGGCGCAACGGAAGGCAGCCAGCTTTGGGGCTGTCTCAACAGTATGCAACCTAAGAGATGTCACTGCAGGAAAGTGGACCCTCATAGCAAACACCACTCAACTGACAAGAGTTGAAGCAGATGGCAGAATGGGAAACAAATGAGGAAGCCATTGTTTGGATATCTCCTATAGGGAAGACCCAACAGCCAGAGAGTAATAGCCAGAGAGGCCACTTTCCCTCCGGAAGGTAAGAAAGGCCTCTTCCCCATCTCTTCCCCTCCCCTCCCTGTCTCCTGTCCTTCGACCTCCGAGGAGAGAAACAGAGGAACATGTTCCAGGAAGCAATCCGCACTCTGGGGCTGGAGAACGAGGCCATTTGCATTGGAGCAGGAAGTTTGAAAGTGAACTAGACTGGATGAGGCTTGTAATTCTTCGAGCGTAGTCAGAAACCTGGATGTCTATCAGAGCTGCTGTCAGGGGACACTGGAGTTCGGTTATACACACGACAGAGTTGAAGGCCGGTGTTTGTAGAAAGATGAACTCTTGTTCATTTTGTACTTCCCCAGAGAAGGGTTGCTCAGCGCGCCAGATGTGGTAGCTACTAAGTCATTAACAATAAAGCGACAACAGGCAAGTCTGAACGCGGATCTCTGGGGAGCCACTGTGGTAATGAGTCACCGCAAGTCTAGCGGGTGGAGCTTCCCTGAGCCATACTTGGCAGAGGTCAGTACAGGGGCAGGAAATCAGGACTGGGGTGGGAGTCTTCTTGACTGGATCGCCCAGGAAGGGAGACTCCTAGGGCCCCAGGGCACTTCCTTCTGGAGAGAGCTGGACCCAAGGTCACCACTTAAAGATTTTCTGTCTCACTCTCTCCTTTCACACTTCCTCACCTTTTTGGAGATTTGATCAACACCTCAGATATTTCCATCGCCTCAGGGTCTTGACGAGACTGAAGGGGAAGAGTGGATACCATCTGCAAAAAGTCTTGTCTAGGAGTGATGGTCTCATATCAGCTCGCTACGTCAACAGGGACCAGTTCTTGAGAGCACACACGAGGCTATCCTAAGACAGTCCCAAGATTCTTAAGCCTAACAAAGGATTCTGGGATTACAGGGGTGACCGAGTGGGAGACCACAGTTTATGTCAATAGAAGCAGTGTGTGTCAAGCCATTGTTGCTTTAATTACAGTTTAATTAATCATCCAATAATGGAACAAGCTCCTTGTCACAGTGGTTCTTAAAGGATAAATAATTTCCTTATTAGGATTATTTCAAGGGTATCCTTTTGTTGCTGTCTTAACTATATTATTTCGGGATTATAATACAATTGCATCATTTCTCTTCTTCCTTTCCTCACTCAAAATCCTGCCATATCCTTGCTGTCTTTCAAAAATCCATGATGTCATCTTCACATCCGTGATCTATGCTGTCTGTCACCAAAAACTTTGGTCTTTGTTGCTACAGGAAGCAACATTGATGTCTATGGTCCACGGCCAGAGGCCATGTTGATTTCCACGGTCCAAGCTGCAACTGGAGGTCATGGTGATGCCCACTATCTATGCTGCCGCCGAAAACCATGCAGATGTGATAGGCACGATCCAGGCTGCCACTGACTGCTGTCTGTAGGGAGGCTTCTTTTGCAAGGGTATGGATAGCTGTAGACTCATACCTGAGAATGAGAGACATTGAAGGGTTCTATGCCCACATCCCCCCCCACACACACACAAAAGAAAAAGTCCAGGAATGAAGCCATTGAAGAGAGTCCTTAAAAAATCATGATAAAGATGCCAAAGTGTAGCTCTTCGGGGTTGATGACTGTCAGGACGGGGTGGAGAAGAAGGATTCGTTTTCCTTTAAGGGGCTGGCCACTGGGGGTTTAGCTATGCTCCAATAAAAATACAGGCAACACAAACTGACTTGGCTTGGTGAGGTCCATTGACATTAAAAGAGAATCCCAGTATTTATAGGCCAAGGATCCTTTGAATTCTAATAATCTGTAATTCCACTAATCGCCAGGCTTTCTTGGTGAAATGAATGCGTTGTAAAATGCTCTAATATCATTATACAAAACTCGTTGTCTCATTAAAAGTTGTTATTTTACTTGGCTTTTTATAAACACATTTCCAGGGTGTTACTATCGAAGCCTGTGATTTTTGTAATAGTACAAATTAAGCGTCTCATATTTGTTATGTTCCAACAGAATGTTTTTTTTTTTGTCGATCTACCGCCCCGTAACCTGGTGCAACAAAAACATAAGAGACCAGTTTCTGGCTCTGCTTGCAGTTGTCAAGCTCAGGTATACACAGCCATAAGAAACAAGATCTGCCGAGGCTTAAGGACACAGCTAAGCTGCTCAGTGAGGAGCTCTGGACTCACAAAACATAGATATCATCTCTGACATTGGTCGAAATCTTGAGAAGATTCCACCAGTTTATTGCATGCTCTCATTAGACACCTTCCTGGTGGATAAGGCATAGATGATGCCAATTAAAAAATAAGATATGTCAGAACAAAGTGTCATCACAGAGAACATATGTAAGCATATTTAGTCTTTTCCCTTGATCAACTGCAGTGTGTAAGTCAAGACGTCTAACCGATAACCCTGATATCTTCCGCTAATCTCTTGTTCACAATGCAAAACAAAAAAGATTCCAACAATGGCAATTCTACTTTTATTTAGCTGCAAAACTTAAACATTATAGTTTTGCCTTTGCCTTCTTCTCATAACACTGAGTTGAACTGAAAGGACTGATTTTGATCTTTGGCAAAGGCGTTCATCAGACATTGTGGATGATCTTTGACAGCAAACGGTATCGGTTTTAAACAAACTGTTTACTATTTCAGGCCACTTCACGAGCCCGGGAAAAGAGATTGTCCGGGGGTGCCAAGCCATTCTCAGTTCTGGATATAGAGGTCTCATTGCATCCGATGTCTCTCAGCTGATGTGCTTTCTTTCCACTTGCTTGGAAAGGCCAATCGATCTCAGCTGCATCATATGAGGAGTTGAAATGTTCACGGTCTTTAAAAAGAAAAAAAAATGCTTCAAGTTTCAATTTGTGAATTTTTATGGTTGGACTACACAGGGCTGAAAAGCATAGATGGGCTGTGGGAGGGTCAGGGCATGGTGCTGACTTCCCCCTGCCTCTCTCGTGCTGACAAGCATCCCCTCTCCCACAATCTCCCAAAGCACACGTGAATCTGCTCTTCTGAGCTTCTCGGGGCTCTGGCTTCACTGGACATTAACTTCCAGGTAAGAGGCCCTTACCGGAGCTTTAAAACCTAGGTCTCTTCCAGGCAGTGGTGGCTCACACCTTTAATCCCAGCACTCAGGAGGCAGAGGCAGGTGAATCTCTGTGAGTTCGAGGCCAGCCTGTCTACAAGAGATAGTTCCAGGGCAGGCTCCAAAGCTACAAAGAAACTCTATCTTGAAAAAAAAGAACAAAAAACAGGTCTCCAAGCTGTGATTTCCATAACTGACCATCAGAGGAATGCATTACTGACCAATGGAACCTGTTAGAATGGACAGGAAGGAAACAAACCTTTCCCGTAGCGCCTGAGCCTGACCACTCGGGAGGAACATCACATCTGGCAGGACTCAGCTTTTCCCAAGTACAGTTGCTGACCGGTGATGAGAGAGATGATCCAGGCCATCAACCAAAGGCCTCTCTGAGCATGTCCTGATGTTCTCAAAGGTCCTCTGTCCTTAGACAACATTTCCTGGGAACTTGGAATGAAAAGCTTCCATTATTTGTTCTTTCAGGAAGTGATTAATGATCTCTCCAAAACCAACAGAACCTCTCAACAGCAGAATATTTAAATTCCCAAAGCAGTCGTTGCCGACCTCCGCAATCTTGTTCGTTGCGTTTATGAGTTAGCGGTTCCTTTGCAAGGGATTCTGGGATTCTGGCCCCCAAGAAAACAATGTGGAGGTTTTTAAATTTTCGAGTATTTTAATTAAAAGATGTTTTCTGTCTCTTTAAAGCATACCCAAGGCCCAGGGTCTATCTTCTGGGGGAAGGGACTTAGTGGTGCAGAGCTGTGTAAGTAATGGAAAGAAAATAGAACAGATTCCCCAGTGTTGAGCCCAGTGGCAGCCGGAACCTGGGTCCTGCCTGGCAGAAAGCTGAAAGTTCATTTTATGTTTATTTTATGTGTGGATGTTTTGCCTGCGTGCATATCTGTGTGCTGTGCCTGTCCAGTGCCCATAGGAACCAGAAGAGGAAATTGGATACCCCAGAACTGGAAACACAGACCATTGTGAGCTGCCACGTAGGTGCTGGGAATCAATCCCGAGTCCTCTGGAGGAGCAGCCCATGCTCTTAACTGCCGAGCCTTCTCTCAAGCCCCTGCCCAACACTTATTAAAGATCTATGACAGGAGATGTCCAACAAAATGATGTTGGAGCATCATTGTGCTTAACTGCTTAGACACTAGTCACTTCTAGTCTCCTCCCAAAGCAGGGCTGCTTCTCTGGCACCGAATGAAGCCGTCAATCCAAGGGAGAGTTTCCTTGGTGTCTAGTGAGCATGGTCAGGATGCAGGAAGTTGACTGCGGTTAGTGAAATTTCTCATATAATCTGGAAAAGAATCGTGGCTACTGTGCTCCGGGTTCCTCGACACCAAGGTTCTTCAAAAATATTATACCCTATGTGCTTCTTGTTTGTATTTAGAGCCCATGGGACTTAATTTCTTCTACCAACATTTCAGTCTCCAAAGGAATTGGCTTGCATTAGAAAAGAAGCAATGGTAAGAGGGCAATTCATACAGCTAATGGTACTCTTCAACATATTCTCTGTGGGAGACCGCGCCATGCTGACCACACGGCTAAAAGACTCATGACCCAGCTTCTGGAAGGTCCCTGAGTTCCTTCTGTTACCCTTGGGGGTGGTCATAGAAGCTGCTTCCTACAGGTTTGTGTTAAGGATAGGTAGACCTAACCACCTGACCTCCAATTAGGACATCTTCGATGGCCACCCAACACTGTCTGGGATTTCCTGGGGGTCTTTGTTGTAACTGGTTCAGTGGCATCCTTCTCCTTCTGCCCCATCCTGCTCCTTCCTTCTGTATCAGGGGATGTTCGGAGGAACATGTTCAAGAGAAGACAGCCCAACAGCCCAAGACTGCTATCCCATGAAGTGTTTGCTCAGGAGTCCAGCCCTTGGCTGGTGTCTGGAACTTGGATTCAGTGAGGGTTGTGCTATTCCCAGAAATGATAAGAGCAGTGTGCTAGGCTAGACTGTTTACAAAGCAATGTGTTTGATGTCAAACACCCGCTTTCTCTCAGGGAGCCTGAGAATGGTACACAACAGGCCAGGGATTCTTAAATGACCCTCATCCATTGAAAACCCTGCACACTGTGACGCTAATACCTTTCCCTGTAAGGCAATGCTTCCCATGTGTCGTTACATGTTCTGTGTGACCCATGAGTAGAAAACTCTTGGATACCAGTGCTTAAGTCCATTGGATTTTATCAGAGACCCCTTCCCTCTGGTGGCTTTGCTTGATAGCCCTCCATTGTAACGTATGACCCGGGTGTTCTTCTGTGCCAAGTCCTACTGAACCATCAAACTCAATGAGTTTCCAACATGCTAATCTCCATGATCTCAGATCGCCTGGCCTGTGCCATACGGTTCCCACCTCTCACCCAAAGCCTCTCTCTCTGAAGTTTGATTTCAATGATAATATTTCTCTCATCTAACAGCCTGCTAGCCCTAGACCCTCGGGTTCAAAGACCTGCCTTCCTGACTCAGTCCTTCCAACTCTGTGATGGCCCCAAATGTCACATGGATGCCATCATACTTTCCACACGGGTGACAGAATCGCTTTTCTCATTGTTCACTCCTCAGTCACACCAGCAAGACTGCCAAGTTTATCTCCCAGCGTAAACTCTGGAAAAAGTGAGCTTCCTGCTGAAAACCAAAACAACTTCAATATTCTTCTCACAATCTCAGTAGAGTGTTAAACGTCTTTGAGCACCAAAAGTGTGCTCTGGCTTCAGCCCCTCTGCCTGTCTTGTCCTGCCTGCTCGGGCATTGTTTCTTCTACCATTTGGATTCCCATGCTGCTCACCCAAGAAGTCTTGCGAGTCTCCTTTACGTGTGCTGTTTCTCCATGTTCCAAAGATCGTTCCTTGTTAAGATTCTCTGGCGGCTTTCAATGCCGGTCTTCCTTCTTCTGACTCCCAGGCTGCCTCCCCAAGGCAGAATTAAAGTTTTATACTCTGTTCTTTCCACAGTAAAAATAGACTCAATGCCTCCCATGCCCTGTGTGTGTGTCTGTGAACCTAATGTCAAGACTCTTTTCAGGGCATCAGAGGGAGACCCAGGTAGACAGGAGTTAGAGAAAATTCTTGACAAGAGGTTTGATTCCTGTGAGAAGTACCATACAGAGTCCATAAGCTGTATGTCCCAGGACAGAGGCCACCAATGTCCTGGATCTAATTGCCCCAAATAAATGGCCGTATTCCTGTTTGACTGACAAGATCCTAGAATCCGCCTGTGAGTGAAGCAGCTGAAGGCCTAGGTAAGAACAGACAGGAAATTGTAACAGTTTCATCCCCTGCCCCAGCGAGTTGTCCTGCATGGATACATACACACTCCGTCGGGAAACATCTCTACCCACTCCCGGCACTCAGGGTACTTGGTCTTCCCCCTGAGAGCTCTTGGCCTCAAACCAGAAACTTAGTTTTCTAGAAGCCAAGATAGGGGATATCAATTTCTCTGTTTGTATCCAGAGTGCAAAGGGCCATCTCTCTCAGAGGAATGGTGAGTTTCATAGCACAGTGAAGTCCCTGGCTCAGCTTCTTCTCTACAGGCAGATACTGTGTGTGTGTGTGTGTGTATGTATGTGCACATATGTGTGTGGTATATATGCACATGTGTGTGTATGGTGTAGGTATACTAACTTATGTGTGTCTGTGTAAGGTATATGGCGTATGTGCACTTGTGTGTGTATGGTGTATGTGTACTTGTGTGTGTATGGTGTATGTTAACTTGTGTGTGTATGATGTATGTGTACTTGTGTGTGTATGGTGTATGTTAACTTGTGTGTGTATGGTGTATGTGCACTTGCGTATGTGTATGGTGTGTGTGTGCGCTTGTGTTTGTGTATGTTGTATGTGCATATGTGTGTATACAGGTTTATACACAGGGGCCAGAAGAAGACATCAAGTGTTTTGCTCTAACAGTCTTTGCCTTACTCCCCTATGACTTGGCCTTGAGCTGTGAACCTGGAGCTAGTTAGGAAGCTATTTAAGCCCCAGCGACTGTCCTGTCTTTACACAGTCACACCCAACTGTCTTACACGGACACTGAGGGCTCAAACTCAGGTTGCCATGCCTGTATATGAAGCCTTCTCACCCACAAAACCATCTCTTCAGCCCTCTGGGGTTTTATTTTTATGAAAGAATGCAGCATAGCCTGGTAGACCCCCAAGACTTTGGTGGATGGTTTTGTGTTTAAGACATTTTCTCCAAAATGACCCATCATTGGAAAAACTGTTGTCAGTCTGCCTGGATTGCAAGGAGGTTGAAGCATCATCTTCTCCCCCTGCAGTGATGTCCAGCCCAGTAGTGCAGAGGCCGAGGCAGCAATGGCCGTATCAAATGTGAAGCTGTCGGTGCACCTCCACCATCAGAACAGGCCAGGGAGCAGACTGAACAGAGAAACACGTGCGCAGATATCTGTAAGGGAGACACTGTGAAGAGAACCATAGAAAACTCTAGGGGAGTGTGATCAAATGTGTATTAGCGTGAAGGCTAACCCTGGGGCTCTGGGACAGCATACGGCAAATGAACATTGGAAGATTTTGGATGAGTTTTCTGTTCGGCTTATCAAGGAAAGGGAGGTCCTAATAAAATTGCTGAATTGGTTAGCATCCTGGAGCCTTTCCCCACTTAGCTGTGCTGTGGTTACATTAACTCTACGGAAACCTGCGTGTTTACAAACCTCTCTGTCTACCCCGGCAACCCGGTTTATCAAGCAAGCGTTAGTGGAAACCACGACACCGAAAGCCACCATGAAAGTATAGATGCTAAAACAAGCTGAGTCCTAGTCACCCTTTTACGTCCTGCCACACGCCCACAAGGGAGATGCATGTGCAGCCTGCACTCCAGCTCACACGCCCACAAGGGAGATGCATGTGCAGCCTGCACCCCAGCTCCGAGTCGCGTGTTTCCAGCCGGTCACCGGCCCACTACTAGGAAAAGACGTTCGAGGATTTAAAAACAAATGCACCTGCTTTTGAGAGAAATTTCGTGTCAAAGAGGATGTAAACAATTGGGGCAGAAAGGATAGATAGTTCCTTTAGCCTTCCCTAGGGATGCTGCCCAAGTCTACGCCTGGCAGGCCCTCTACACGCAAGCCTTTGCCTCGTCTACAGCTCCATTTTCACGCGTCTCTAGGGGAGGTGAAACCGGAGAAGTTGAGAAAGGCCTGTCATGCCATGTAACAATCATTCTAGCCGTGGTGAAGTACGTATGGTTCCGAGAAGGCGGCGTGGAATTCCTGTGGTGAGGACCGCACCGCAAAGCAGTGCACAGAAACCAGTGCCCACTATGGCTGCTAAGTATTCGGTAGAGATGTGCTTCCCCCCGCCCCCCACAATGAATTTAAATATGACATAGAGGTGCAGGTTATTGGAGCCGGTCACTGACTTTTCTAGAAGTGCATGGACATCTCGGAACGTACATAACTAAGGCAGAGTAGGAGAGAGGTGTTCATAACTCTCCAGATATGTACGTGGAATAACTTCGTATCATATGCTCCTTCGATCTTCTATTAAACACGGGATGAAAAAAATACCTTACGAACTCAATCGCCGTTAAGTCAAGAGAAGGGACATGCTTGTTTTTTGGTTTTGGTTTTTGTTTTGTTTTGTTTTGTTTTTTATTATAGTTCTAGAGATCTCAGGACTGTAATTCAGTTAAGCATCTCGATAAATATATTAAACATGATGTTTGGGATCCACCATGAGACATATCCCTAGGCATCTTTCCTGAAAGGAATTAACTGAGGGGAGGAGACACCCTCAAGAGAGGGGCGCTCCCATTTAAAGATGACTGAGGGAAACGCAGAAAGATGGTTGCTTCTGGTCTGCCCACCACTGTCTGCTGCTGGCGAGTTTATCTACCTTGTGACTGCCTCTGCTGCCCTCCTCAATGATATCAGAACCAATGTGGATCATAGGCTTTCCAGGAATCCCCAGGCCTTCAGCCCCAGAGCCCAACTGCTGAGGCCTCCAGCCTCGTAGACCAAGGAGCTGCTGGGTTTTCAGCCTTTCTGGTGTGTGTCCACAGACATGAGTTACTGGGCTGTCCAGTGCGCAGTATATATAATATAGATAATATATTATGTATATAATAATATATAAGTCAAACTAATAAATCCCTTTTGTAATAAATATTCATTATTTTGGTTCTGTTCCTTTAGAGAACACTGACTAATATGATCCTCTTCTGGATAATCAAGAGTTGCTAGTGGTTTTGAAGGGTCCGCTCAGTGGATCTATATAAGCTCCTTACTTTCACCACGGTTTTTATCTCTCAGCCACTGCCCATGCACAGGGCCCTCTCTCTCTAGGCTCCCCTGACCTTAGTGAAAAATGGGGGACACCTGTTTATGTGCTCTCATGGGCCATGGCTGCCTGAACTCAACTTTCACCACCCCCCTTCTTTCCTAGGAAGTGCTAGTCTTTGCGGTAGAAAAAAAATATATAACACCTCTTGAACTAGCCAGTATAGTTCCCGAAATTAGTCAGTCAAAACAGAAAAGGCAGCGGGTCCTTCCGACAGTCACTATGCTGTGCAGGGAGCTGTTTACAAAGGTGTAGACCAACAACAAAAGGAACAAGGTGCGGGAATGAAGGTGGCAAAGCTGGTGCTTCCAGGCTGCCATCCCTCAGTCTACTTCCGTCACTGGGGAGCAGTGGCTGGGGCACCGGAATTGCCAAGTGTCCCTTCTAGGTTGTTCTCTAACCGACTAGTAGGTCCGGCTGCTGCCTGGGCTGCTGGAGTCCGCAGGGCACCGTGTGTTGCCCTGGCTGAGCAGTTGAACTTGGAAGTCGGAAGTCCCTGCCTCCTTCCAATCTTTTGGTCTTTCCCAATGCCTGTGATTGGCAGGCATCAACAGGAAGCCACTGGCCCAAAGCCTGGCAGATGTGATTATAGACTTCTAGCCCTGAGAAGACCATGGGCTTATGTGCTTAACCGGGAAACAACAGGGATGACATGGTGAGACAGCTTGCTCTGGCAGAGCTTCCTAACCTGCTTTCTAGGCTTGGATTGAAGTTGGGCTAACTGGAGGGGGACTAGGGATCTCTATGAGGGAACGAGTAGAAACACGTATTATATTTCATTTATAGTACAATTGTGATGAACATGTACAAAGTAAAGTGTAAGAAGGACGTGATTTACTGGATTCGTCTGACCTTTCCAAATAACATGCTTAAAACTGTACTGATAAACCCACAGGTTCTAATATGCTTGCCATGGCCACAGGTATGCACATCATTTCGTGAGAGCTTTCTCAGCCCTTTAAAGTCCCAACTGAGTAAAAATCCGTTTACGAATGGGGGGCAGAAACTTTGAAAACTTAAAAAAAAAATAATGAATCAGAAAGTCAATGCTATTGAGACATGGTTAGGCACTAAAGGTTCTTCCTTTCTAACAGATAAACAGAACATTTCCTGTGCCAGCAGGATGGTTTATTCTATACAAAATTGTCCATCAAGTTACTGGCATGCAGACTTTGCTGGGTGTGCTGGTGCAAACCTGGAATCCCAGATCCATGTTCTTTCTTATTCCAGGACTCAGATTTTGCCTGAGTAGCAATGTTCCTAGCTTTAAAGGAAAAAACAGAAAAAAGAAGAAGGAGAAGGAGAAGGAGGAGGAGGAGGAGGAGGAGGAGGAGAAGGAGAAGAAGAAGAAAGGTCCATCTCCCCTCCTTGACTTCTCAAGTAGGCGCAAAGGCTGTGATTCCGCTCTAGTCAGCGTGTGTGGGGGAAGAAGCATCATCTTGGGGTCCAGCCAGCAGGTGGCTGCCCTTCTGTTGTGCCTTGCCATTTGTTCTTGGCTGAAATGGATGCAGACATAAGGGATCGGGCACAGCAGCTGTCTCGAGAGTGTGAGATGAGACTCTCACTCGAAGAACGGTGGGAAAACTAGACAGAAGGCTTATATGCAGGTCTCAGACATTGTCTTAAACCTTAAACCACCTTTTATGTGCTCGAATAATAAATAAAGTCTTATTTGTTTAAGACTGTCTGGGTTTTTATTATTTGTGGTCAAGCATGAATTCTTTTCTTCTTTACTTTTGACATTGCTTTTTAATCACATTTCCCCATTCACTTCCTTTCCTCCATGACCTCACAGGTGTTCCTCTTCACTCTCCTTCAAATTCATCGTCTTTTCTTCACCAATTGTTATTGCATGCATTCTTGTATTTGTGTAGACACTTACTTTATATTTATATTTTCTAAATATAACCTGCTGAATCCCTAGACTGTCACTTGTATGTCTGTTTTCCAGGCTGACATTGCAATGAACAACCAATCAGTGTGCTCTTCCCTGGTGAGGGCCCCTCCCCTAATCCCAGCTCTGCGCAGTTACCTGTGGTTCCTCCCTTAACATTGAGGTCCAGTTTTCCCTGCCCAGTCTGATGTACCCACAGCACTCAGCTTGCCTCAGTTCACCTTGGAGCAGTCATGTGGGTGAGTTTTACAGGTGTAACTTTTGGCGTTGCTAGGAGACACAGTCTCATAGCAAACTTCCTGATCCTCTGTCCCACAGTCTTTCTGCCCCTCTTCTGAAACACTCCCCGGGTGTTTTGCGGGATTCTGGGAGTGTTTTGTAGATGTGTCCCTTGGGACTTGGCTCCACAACTTCACCTACAGATTGACTGTGGTTTTTGTTTGCTTGTTTGCTTGCTTGCATTTGTAGTGGTCTTTCTCTAAACACCAATTCTTGACTAAGTATCTAAGATAATGACATGATTGTGTCTGCATAAGACAGCTGTTTTGATGTGTTTCTGTCATGTTCACACTGCTAGACACTATTGCTGTGTGTATGTGTGTGTGTGTGTGTGTGTACTTGTGTGTTGTTCAGGACCAAATCCAAGGCCTTGCATTTACTTAATTGCCTTCTATGCTGGCCCTTTCACTATTCTTGGCGTGAATAAGTCCATGTTGTGTAACTTCTGCTTTGCCAGGTTTCCACGCGGAGCGTAAGAGGAAGGGGATCAGGTGAAGATGGTCCCACAGCGCCGCAGAGGTCTGCCTTTCAAAGGGAATTAATGGGCAAACTGGAAAGACCAGAAGTCACAGGACACACTAATAGAAAATAGATGGATTTCTCCTTCTAGGGCATATCAGAGTGAACTCTAACAGTGGAGAGCTGACGTGAAAAAGGGCTTACCCTGAAAATGAGTCACACAGATTTCGAAATGCTGAACCGTGTTGCCTTGCCCGACTAATTTTTATTTTCAGTTGCATTCTTGAGCTCTATGTATGATTTGTGACATTTTCTATTTGCTGGGGATCGTTTCTAAAATTAATAGATAAGAGCAAATTGTGTTCGGTTATCTTTAAATTCTCTACATATAGAGCGTGTCATGGATGGTTTCAGGCATTCTGGGTCCCGATGAAATGTGAAACTTCTACAAAATTAAGAATAACAACAGAGTCGGGGTCTCTTTCCCAGGCAACGCTGGGCTTTCTCCTCCCTGTCCCTGGCACTTATGGGGCATACATATACAACTGGAAAAGAAACCCATCGCACGATATAAATCCCACATGCCCGAGGATCAGCCAGCACAGCAAATGGACCCAGAGATGCCTGTGAAGAATGGGGCATCAAGCCCCTCCCCCCCCCCCCCCCCGTCAAGCTCAAAGAGGTTCAACCCAAGGTCCCCAAGTATCAACTGTAGCTCAGGACTTGCCCTCCCCATGCTGGGAAAGCTTCGTGCCCACGCTGCCAAGGTGTTGGCACAAAGACAGATGCTCAATTGAAGGCCTAGGTGCCAGTGCAGTTCAGGCTCCCGAGGGCACTCCGGCTCCCCAGCTCCCCGAAAGCCCCATATAGTGAAGGCCTCTATCGGCCAGCGTGCAGACAGAACCATGTGACCCTGGGAGGCTGTTGTGAGGAGCAAGTCTCAAGTACTTTTCTACAAATAAACCTGAAGCAGAAAAAATAACCCTCAAAGGAACATCACACCCTCCCTGCTGCATTTGTAATTTGTAAATCAGTCTCTTGAGAAGACCTTGGAGATGACGTCATCAAATGACCGACCTACATTTACAGGAGAAGGCAGGGTCTTAGGTGACTAACAGTTTACTCAGAATGCTGTGCCAGGCTGGTATCAGGGCCGGCAGGAGCACTCATCAGTTCTGAGACTGCACCGCAGGTCCTTTGCAGATCAAACGGTGACAGAAGTTTCCACTGTTTTTGTGAAACTCATCTTTCCAAAATGCATGTCATCGAAAGTCGAGTTAATGACAACAAGCTGTTTCAACAAGAGGGTCCTTGTGTGTGTCCGCACATGAGGTGGTGTTGAGGGCAGTTCCTAGTTCCAATATGTGAGAAAATATATCAATGATTTTAATATGAACATGACGAAACATGGTAACAGTTATAAAATGTCAAGTTACATTTTCAGGACGACAGCTGACATTTCCCGGTAACCCTTCTTAAAATTTTAGGGCTCCTTCTGCTCTGTGCTAATTTGAGATTTCTAATAGTACACACACACATACACACACACACACACACACACACACACACACCACTGGAAACCACAGCTTTCACTGAAAACTGGTATAAAAAAAGAAAGGCATTCTGCACAGTTCTGAGCAGCCTGAGCTCTGACACACGTCTTTGCTCTTTGGACCTCTGCTCCCACACACCAGCAGATGCTAAAACACCCCCCCCCCCCGCATTCACACCTCCACACTCAGCCCTCGCACTGTCCTGACACATTTGTTCTCCCCCCCTTCACTCAAGGGAGGTAGCGTGAAGGAGAAATGAAAGTTAGGCATGGAGGAGAAAGATTTGTGCCTGTGTGTGTGTGTGCATGTGCGCGTGTGTGTGCCTGAGTCTGTACATGCGTATGTGCATATGTGCGCGTGTGTGCCTGTTTGTACGTGCATGCATGTGTGCATGTGAGTGTGCACATGTGTGCCTCTATGTGTGTGTGTGTTATCCAAAGTCTTCAGTAAAATAAAGAGAATTTGTTTCAGAAAAGAAATGACTTTTAGTAAAACTGATTTAAAAAAAAAAATGTACAGCCAGCTACTCTAAGCAAATCCACATGTTTAGAAGCGACCGTTGTAGCTCAGGGTTTAAACCAGTCCAGTTTTGATCACAATATATCTGTGTAAATACAATAAGCCAATAATTTCCTGAGAAAGAGGTAAGGCAATATTATTGAGTTAGCTCTAATAATGCAGGAAAGAAGAAAATATAGGTGATTTTTTTCCCCAATGATATAGGAATATTAAATCTACTGGTAAGGAGTTCTGCCCTGGAGCTCAAAATCTTTCTGACTGTGTCCTTTATTTAGATTTAGGAGTACACAATTAGATTTGGAATCAGACATTTGAAAGAACACAAGAAAAACCATCAATGCTACTGATAAAAGCACACAAGTCAGGAGCTGAGGCAGACCCCAATTACCAAGCGAGACTTGACAGTCTCTCTGAAATCAGCAGGAGGGCTGTGTACTCATAGGGCTGGAAAACATCTTGTGTTTTCCATGATAATTTTTTGTTTACCAGGAATATTGGAGACTCTGTCGAGCAATAAAACTCTGAAAAACAGGGTAGAAAGATTCACTCCTCCGCTCATAAGTGAAAAAAAAAAAAAAAAAAAAAAAACTTCACCAACTCATTGTTAATGCAGACTCGGACCCTAGGGAATGAATGCGATTTGGGGTCACACGGGCCAGAAACCCCCGACCCCATCTGTCACACGGGGAAATGAACTTCTTGGCTGGAGTAACTGAGACGCTTAGCTGTAGAGGTGCTGACTTCAAGAACAGCTGGATTCTTACGAGTTCCATGGCAGAGGGGTCACAGCTCATCTTCCAATTCTGTCTTCTGCACGGTTTTAGGTACCCTTATCCTTCCACGCCCTGGTTAAAAGCCAACAAACCAGAATAAACGGCCTTCCGGGGTGGTCTTGAACGCAACCCTGAGATAGTAACCGTGACTGGAGAAGTGTGTGTGAGCTGGTTGAGGCTTAAGGTATATTTGTCTTCCAGGAGAGGCCAGAAGCGTCGTCTTAACCAAACGAGCGTGGGTAGCGCGGGAGCGGAAAAGGCAACAACTCAACGTGAGACAGTGAACGTTGCTGGAAAATGGGAAATACGTGCATGGGTTTTGTTTTCTGTGGTCCTGACAGAACGTGACGACTCAGTTTCTTTGTTTGAAGTCCCCTAGGCTAGGATGTTTTGTTACAGGGCCACCGACCACGGCAAGGCTGAAAGCAGGACCCGGTGGTGCAATTGACCCTCCCATGCCTTTCTCAAGTTGGGAGTTCTTCTGAATAGGAAGTGTACCGAATTCAGGTTTTACGTCAAGATAGAACCCAGAACAGTACGTTAATAGTTATATAATAGACCGTTAATGTGTAGCGAATGGATGTTAGATTTATTGGGCTATAGGACACACTATTCTAACAGACCCCAAAATATCGAGCAAGGACGGTGTTTACTGGTAGCGATCTGAAACTATTGGACAGTTTTTGTTGGGAAAGCAGCTCTGTTCCTGGAGACACCGGCTTCCTTCTGCCAGGCTAGTTCACTCCCCCCCCCCATTTTCTGGCTGAGGTTTTCTGACCACCCCCACTGCCCCGCCGCCCTAGGGGAGAAGAAAGAGAAAGTGATTGACAGGCAGCTCCCTTTTAGGGATGTGAGGCAGATGCCCCAGGCCTCTTCTGCTTACTTGCCCTTGGGCAAAACTTCGTCAGTTGTCTACACTGCGTGACAGGGACTGACGGGGACTCTATCCTCCAGGAAGCTGCTGCCTGGCAGTCAAGACTCGGGAGAGCCCAGTGAAGACAGAAACGCTGTAAAGGCAGAGGTGGGGCCAGTTATAGGCTCTGTCATATGTCACCCTGTGCAGGAGAGAGGCAGCGTGGAAGAGAGGGAAGATAGCTATGATCGCTGTCCTTAAACAAGACGCTCCAGACTGAGGCTGGTGGCCAAGGGTACATGGACAATGACCCGCTGGTTAGCAGACAGGGGTGGTCTATTCTCAGTCCATTTAGTGGAGATAGATTCTTTCTCCTATGCTTCCGTCCTGACTATGCTTCCCCCCTCCACTTCTCCCTCTCATTGCTCCCTTTCTGCCTCTCATTTAAAAAAAAAAAAAAAAAAAAAAAAAAAAAAAAAAAAAAGGCTTCTGAGATAGTAATAAAATACAGCAAAATAAAATATAGTAAGGTTGTTTTTCAAGGTCACCAGAAAAATACCCACCAGATTCTATTCAGATTATAATTAGCTAAACCGATTAAAACGGATAGTCGGACCTCAGTCTCTAACCATTCAGAGACGTGCCACCCAGGAGCGGGTAAGGAAAAGGCTTTTAAAGATGAAAACCACAGTTCCTTCATTTCTTTGGAATTTACAGCTACGTGAAACCCTCCCTACTCCCCCAGCACACAGTGATAAGCATGTTTGCTGAAGTCGGAGTAGGCAGTTAATCATTTCCCAGCAAATACCCAATTCTGGGGAAGGGAGGAGAATTCAGCGTTGCCGGGAACTTATCTTTTAGGAATTTTGAATGGGAGCCTCGCACAAAATGGAGTTTTTCGTTAGTCATTGCAACATATAATATATTATATAACATTATATACCTGATACATGATTTATTACATATATGTAATTATATAATATTGTATATTGAATATATAATATACATTCAAAGATTATATGAATGGCATAAACAACATGTATCATATATATTCAAAGAGTACAATGTGATGATTTGAATACAGCGTGAAATAATTGCTACAAGCAGTTCATCACACCACCGTTCATGGTTATATTGTGTGTGTGTGTGTGTGTATGTGTGTGTGTAGAACACTCCAGATCTACTCTCTTGCAACTTTAAATACACAACTAAAGCCATCATGTGTACATTACATCCCAGAATTCATTATCTTATGACTAATCTCTTTTCTGTTTAACAGACTTGGTCAGTGTGTGAAATCTCTGGTTTCTCTAGACTCTCGTCACACTTGATGTCCTCAGCCATCCTAAAATGGCCACACAGAGGTTGTCATGATGGGGTTTCTTTGATCCCCTCAATAAACGATGCCGTCAGACATTTCTCATGAGGTGTAGATTTCCTGCCATTCATTTCTCTTCTTGGATAATGAGTCTATTCAACCCTTTCACCCAAGCGTAGGTTGGGTCACGTGTTACCTTATAATTCAGATGGGATATGATACGTAAATATGTTCATATGCATGGCACACGCACGAGTGTGTACATGCACACACACACGACACATGTAGAGGAGTACCAAGAGCTACTTCAGTGGATTGCCGGGTGCCAAACCGATTCTTCCCTGTCCCTGGGGATCCAGGTCAATTTTCACGGGTACAACGAGGATTCCTTCTTGGACGGCTGGCCTCTTGACACCGGGATTTCATGAGCCCAGGCTTCAGGTTCGGTGTGAAGCTGGATAGGAGCAGCCCCAGTCTCAGAACCAGGAATTCTAGACCATGGCACCAGTTGTTGCAGAGTAGGAAGCCCATATTTTCATAAATGGACCCTCAGTGAAGAGAGCAGGGCCATTCCTCCTTTCATGGGCTGGCCCTGTGCATTCTGCTCAGAGGACACCTAGTTCCTTATGATAATGGCTTGCTGAGAGCTTTACTACTTACTGAGTATATTATTTCCGTTCTGATGTGCCGTTGTGCCAATCTGTCCACTTATAAGCAGGTTTGTTTTTTTTTTGTTGTTTTGTTTTGTTTTTTTTGCAATGGGTATTCCACAGTTGCTTATCTGCTAACCTCCTTTGCTTTAAAACAGCAACAACAATGTAACCCATAATCAGATACAGTGTTATATACATATCAATTGGTAAAATGTGGGCTGGAGAGATGGCTCAGAAGTTAAGGGCACCGGCTGCTCTTGCAGAGGTCCTGAGTTCAATTCCAGCAAGGGCATGGTGGCTCACAACCATCTACAGTTGGATCTAATGCCCTCTTCTGGCCTGCAGGTGTACATGCAGATAGAGCCCTCAAATACATAAAAATAAATTTGTGAACTGCCTTGCGCCATCCAGGTAGTAGTGCTTGCTAAAAAGCCTTTTCCTCTTTATGTGTATGAGTGTATTTGTGGGAATCTATGCCATGCGTGTTCCGGCGCTCACAAAAGCCAGAAAAGAGCATCGGTCCCCTGAACCAACTACAGGAACTGGAATTACAGGCAGTTGTGAGCTGCCCCGTGTGGGTGCTAAGAGCTGACTCGGGTCTTGTGGAAGGGCAGCCGGTGTTGGCAACCACTGGGCTATCTTCCAGCCGCTTCACCAAAGCTTCCATGGCAGGAAAACAGATTCCCAGATGTGACAGGATTGAATCACAGTGTGTTGCTGCTCCCGCTAGGGCGGAAGGTAACTCGCCACCAAGGATGGCACTGAGTCACCCGTCTTTGCTCTCCGTTGCTGGCGAGTTGGACATTTGACAGAGATACTGAGTGAGTAGAGGGGTCTTCTTGAGACGGACCAGAACTAACCTCTTCCCTGCCACCATCAGCCAACAACAGAGGCTGATTGGCGTCACCGGGTTAAGCCATTTCAGCTGCCTCATCTTCAGAGCCTCTACAAGGAGGTTATAAAAAAAAAAAAGTGCACAGAACATCACGGCGCATGCCCAGCCCCCTAGGTCCACCATGTGCCTCTTCCCTTGATCTATTTATTCCCAGTTTTTTAATCTTCCTCTTTCCAAACTTCTGACAGAGCGGCCAGACTATGTATTATTAACAAGTCTTAAATAGTTCTATGCCACATTTCTGTCTGCTTTTCTTTTTATGCGGCGGAGCCGGCAAAACTTTGCTCATGGGGAGAATTTTCTTTCGCTTCCATCTTGTCAGGCTGTCCGCAGATGAGCACGTCAGCTTCTGCAGCTGACCCAGCCGCTCAACAAGGACAAGCTGTTCCTTCTCCACCCTGCTGTGCCCTCTTGCAACTGACTTAAATTCTAGTTGAGACAAAGGCCTCAGTACCCCAAAGGCTAAAAAAAATAAAATAAAATAAAAAAACATGGGTGCCTGGGCCATTTCCTCAGGGAACTAACTCTCTAGTGTTCTCTGGCCCCATCAGGACCAATCCTAGATGCTTAATTATCACCATCGTTTGGTCTTTTTTGTTTTGTTTTTCTTTTCTTGTGGCAGAGTGGGCATGAAGAATTCACCTTTGTAATATGTCTTTCCATCTGTGTATTGTGAATAGTCAGTTAATATCAAGATCAGGATCTCTTCTCTCTCTCTCCGTCTCTCCATCTCTCTCTCTCTCCTCTCTCTCTCTCTCCTCTCTCTCCCCTCTCTCTCTCCTCTCTTCTCTCCTCTTTCTCTCTCCTCTCTCTCTTCTCTCTCTCTCTGTCTCTTCTCTCTCTCTCTCTCTCTCTCTCTCTCTCTCTCTCTCTCTCTCTCTCACACACACACACACACACACAACTATTTTACACTGTCTTAGAGACTGCATGTCTATAGGTGCTTTCTTAGAAGCAAGCCACTAGGTCCAGCCCACACTTCGTGAAAGGAGAAGGGAGCTCTGCTTCTGGAATGCAGATGTATCAAAATGTTTCAGGCTCCACTGAAAACCATCACACATGACATCATCAATAAGGTGCATCGTCATGGCGATATGCAGTGTCCAGACATCCCGGCTCCCCTTAGGTTACTGATGGCAACAAGCCAAAGAATTAGCCCCCAGTTGAAACTATAAAGGTCCGCACCATTTCTATTCTCTTCTTAGAGGAAGTGGAAATGGGCACAGAGCCAACAACACAGGGCATTTGCCATGAAGGTGTCACAACCACTGCAGTGAATGCAAGAAGAATAACTGTTTGCTTGGGTTTATTACCCTCAAGGACACAATCGCTTTTTTGGAAGAGCCAGACTGCTAAGTTGAGTGGGATAAATGAAGGCTGCTGCTTTGTGCCCTTTAGTCTTGAAGAGTCCCGTCAGTCTGCCATCCCCCAGGGATTCAACACGGCTCCTTTGTGACCATCTTAGTAAGAGGACCAACACATTGCAAATACGACCCGTGCTCTCCCCTACTGTTGGAGCTCCAATCTCTCATGTCAAGGGATCAATGCTGAAGTTCTACGACTGTCAGGTCCATTCATTGCAAATGCACGCTAGAGGACCCAAGAATGGCAGTTCCTACTTCATCTCTGTTCTCCAAAGTAGCACACACTACACTATTATTCTTCATCTGTTTTCTGTCTCCTCGGTGGACAGTCTCCACGAGGGAGGCACTTTTGTCTTTTTAAGGTGATTTGTTCCCAGGGACCACAAGATACCAAGCACACCGTAGCCACTTTATAGTGGGTTTATGGACAGCAAGTACGTGCCTGGTAATTGAAGAAGGCTGGTGCCTGACTTTATTAGTTATGTGTCTGTTACTGTGATAAATCACATGATCCTAACAACTTAGAGAAGAAAAATGGTTATATTTTGGTTTGCAGTTCCAGATGGATAGGATCCGTCCTGGTGGAGAAGACACGGTAGCAGTCAACAACAGCATGACAGAGAACCAGGAAGCTAAACTGTCTCGGTCACTGTTCTATTGCTAAAGAGACACCATAACCACAACTCTTATCAAGGAAAACATTGAATTGGGTCTGGCTTACAGTTTTAGAGAGGCCAGTCCACTGTCATCATGGCAGGAAGCATGGTCTCACACAGGCGGGCATGGGACCGAGAGCTTACATGCTGATCTGTAGACAGTCAGTAGAAAGAGACACTGGATATTTGGTGAACTATTGAAACCTTAAAGTCCACCCTTGGCAACACGCCTCCCTCAGCAACACACCTCCTCTGACAAGACCTCCCAAAAAGCTCCACTAACTAGGTACCAAAAATTCAAACATGTGAACCTATGGGAGCCATTCTCATTCAATACCACACTGGCTAATCACATTTTCAATTATACACAGGAAGCAGAGAGAAAGCCGAAGTAACCTGAGGCTATAAAACCTCAAAGCCCACCCATAATAATTGATGTACTTCCTTCTGTAAGGCTCCATCTCCCAAAGGCTCCATAACCTTCTCAAATAGCACCGTCAACTGAGGACCAAATGTTCGAACACATGACCCTATGGGGGTCATTTCCTATCCAAACTGCCACAACTGGTTCTCAATGTGTATTAATTATTGCTCTTCTTATAATTGCCCTTGAGAAGTTTCTACCCTTTTCAGAAACTGTAGCTCCAAGAATGAGTCATATTGGAGCACATAAGAGGAAGTTTTCCACAAGAGGCCCATCGACGGCAGAGCCTCATGTTGCCAGCTGAGAGGGGCGCCGCTCACTTCTTATCATCTCTTATGTTTCTTCCCCCCCCCCGTGTGGGTTTACATACTCATTATATTCCCACTTTCCCCAGGAATCGTCTGGTATTAGAGGATTGCAGACAATGTGTGCGTGAATTCTCACATGTGTGTGGACATGTGCACACATGTGCACACAGAGAGAGACAGAGAGACACACACGGAGAGAGACAGACAGACAGACACACACAGAGAGAGAGACACACACATACAGACACACACACACACACACACAGACACACACACAAACACACACACAGACACACAGAGAGAGAGACACACACACACAGAGACAGACAGACAGACACACACACAGAGAGAGAGAGAGAGAGAGAGAGAGAGAGAGAGAGAGAGAGAGAGAGAGAGAGACTTCCCAGACTCTATAATCTTAATCACGGATCACCACTTTCGGGCTCCTGAGGCATGCGTGCGTGTGCTCTCACGCTTGCCCTCACGTGAGCGTGTGCCACTGCATGCGTGTGGATGTCAACTTGCAGAGCTCAGTTCTCTATTTCCATCGTCTGGGTCCTGGGGATCAACTCAGCTTGTTGGGCTAGGGTAACAGCTGCCTTTCCTTAGCTCCTTAATTGCTCATTATTGGAACGCTTGAATTGGTTGTACGAGGCATACATACCTTCAATCTTCTCTTGAAACGTGTAAAGAGCTATTACCATTTTTACTGAGTCACGGAAATGGATGTTCATTTAGATAGGCCAGGAGCTTTGTGTTTTCTTCGGTCCACCATTTGTAGTGGTGTTTCAGTTGTATTTTAGTAAATAAAGACTGACTGAAGATCGGAGAGTAAAACAGCCCCACTGGTCAGCCTTACAGACCAGGGTATGGTAACACACACCCTTAATCCCAGTAGCCACACTAGCTGCCATAGAAATCTGGCGGTGCATGCCTTTAATCACGGTGGTGCACGCCTTTAATGCCAACCCAAGAGGAATTTAAAACAGAAGGAAACAGCTCTCAACATGCGCCTGGTGCTTTGTAGGCCCCTCGTTTCCTTGGGAAGAACACCGTAACTCTCGCTTTCCTGCAAAGCCTTTATCTGTGTGTTGACTTCATCTCAACACACACAGGGACCTGCTCGCATCCCATATCTTGCCTCGGAGGAGTGGAAAGACAGAGAGCTGCCTTGCTAGTTCACACACCTCGTTACTGCTTGTACCTATTCACAGAAAGAAGCTCTGTGTCTCTGCTTTAGGAACGGCTTAACCACAATCAGAGTAAAAAGCCCTCATATTCTCTAGTCTCAACCGAGAAGAGGGAAAAGATAATTAATTCTGCAAGTGTCCTTCAGTTGATGGTTTTTAGATCCAATAAATTAAATATAACAGTAATAGTAAAAGTTCATGAATTCTTGGGTGTTCTTAGCTATAAAATGCACAGAATGATTATAAAAATTATACATTAATATATAAGTATACATTACTATGTATTATATATAATATAGTGTGTAATATAATATAACATTAATATAGATATTATATTATCTAATAGCCAAAGCAATCCAAAACATTATCTTAAATAACAGTTGGAGTATGGATGCATTGCTGCCACGCTCTCCCTGAGACGCAAAGGAGGCCTCATGTTTCTACGTCTCCCTTCTCCAGCCCCTTTTCCATCTTCATGTGAGTCTGTTATAAACAAAACTATGTTGCTGCGTTATGGGCCCAGTACTCACTGAAAGTCAAGCAGGGAGTTTTTGGGTGAGAACCAGATTAGAGATGACTCATTAGAAGCCAAATGTGTGTATGGAAAAAAAAAAAAAAAAAGCTCCCCTAAAATGGCTCAAAAGCAAATATTTATAAACATGCTTTTAAAAGAGCTGTGGCATGCCTGGGAGGAGGATTAAGCATCCTCTCTCTTCCCTGATGATGCCGTTTTGGTCAAACTGCCTTGCTGTCCCTGGGGCTGACCTCGCTCTGAGCCTGTCAGAAATAGGGTTGCTATATTTGGGAGCGTGACCCTGGCTCTCTGTGCTTGTTGTTTTGAATATTGCTCTCTTTGGATGACCTCAACCCGTCTCTCTTCTGAATGCACGGAAAATTTATGTGCTTCTTGTGAAAATCTTGTTTCCTATAGATGTTTCTTTTGGTTGAAACCTCCCAGGGAGCGGAAGAGTGATTAAAAGTAGAAAAGTGTTTCTTGCTGAGCAAGTGTTTGCTCGAGTATATCAGCCTATACTTGAATTCTGCACCACTACTTTGCCTATTGTTTGAAATGGCTCTCTTTATTCCTTGGTGAATTAAAAAGCAGCTGCTTCAATTTGGATAGATAGTTTGGATACCCGGCAGTTCTGGTTGATAAATCGGGCTTTTATTTTATTGCCCTAGAATCCTTGATTGGACTGATTTTCAGCTCCTGTTGTAGGAGGTAGCCATGCCGGTGTCAGAAGGCTCATGTGTTTCCATCTGATTCCCTCTGGGAGGTAATGGGCAAGGGCGGTAGCCCTCCCACTAAGCCAAGCCTCTGTCCCTTTTCTGTGGCTCTTTCTAGAAAGCTTAGATTTGTTGGTATCTTTTTAAAAGGACATTGAGTCACATAGACTCGTATGAGTAAGAAGCGTCCTCTTTTAGAGATGTGTTTCCTATTCAAGAGACCAACTGAGTCTTAAGTCCGTGTGGAGAGAAGATGGCAAACTCTGTGGGGCTCTCAGTTTGCAGCCAGTGATACCTGCTTCTGCAGTCTGTGCATTCTGGGATGTCTATCTTGTAGGAACACTGGCGACAGACACATCAGCCTCCCTTGGAGAAAAGCCTGATGAAGTGGCTTCTCTGTATAGCACAATCTCCCAAATTTCTGGAGTTTCTTTTATTGAGTATAAAAATATTAACCACAGAAAAGGGAGAACTTCTGTGGTCTGTGACTGAGGGAGGGAGGTGGGAAAACAGGAACTTTGACTTCTTCCTTTCTGCCTCTCTAAAAGAAGGCTTTTAAGTAACTGAGGTGTGTTACTTTTGTACTTGCTGTTGGGTTTTGTTTTGATTTTGGTTGGGTTCTTTTTTTTTTCCTTTTAATCCTGGATGTCCTGTGACTCACTCTGCTGTTGACCAGGCTGGCCTCAAACTCACAGATCCACCTGCCTCTGCCTCCCCAGTCCTGGGGTTAAAGGCAAGCGCCACCACTACCTGGCACTTTTGTAGTTTTTAAAGCCTGATTTGAAACCAGAAACTGTAAACACTCTAGATGTCCCATTATCTAATGAATAGATAATAAAAATATGGTCCATTCACACTGTAGAATCTCAGCCAGCTGTTAAGAAACAAACAAAACCCAAGAGAGTTGCCGCTCCATGGATGGAGCTAGAAACAACCACCCTGGGTGTGGTGACCCAGACCAGAACTGGAAACTGGTGTGTTTTCTCTTATATGTGCATGTTGGCTATTAGCTTTAATCATGTGTTCTATATTCAGAATATCCAGAGCAGTTCCAAGGAAAGGGAAACACAGTATATCTATAAAGCAACAAAGAGGAGACTAGACCATGAGGATTAAGTGGGGAGGACAGGAGGGGTTATGGAGAGCGATGAGCACCACTCTTCGTAAACAAGGGCGCTGCATCCTCTTACCTCCCAGTCAGAGGCAAACTCAGCCCTTGGGTGCTGTTTCATTCATTGCAAGACTTGGTTCCTCCCTGAGACACAAAGTGAAGACACTTTTGTGTCGCCTCTGGGGAGCCTTGAATGCCTTCTCCCTACACTAGGCCTCTTGATATACCCTAACTTTCTGTTATCTGAGGTCGTCGGCTTTCTTATTTGTTTACGGGATTTGTCCTGGTTTTCAGCAACCTCCCTTCAGAATTGGCAGCTTTAACTTGATGCCCCTAATGAGCTGCCTGATTAGGAAGTCACGTGACCATTCATCCAACATCTACAGTCAGTGACATACAGTGGGCATCGAGTGAAGACACAGAGGTCAGCCCTTGGAACCGGGCAAAGCGCTTTCTGGCATTTACCTGGATGATTTCCTCTCTCGTCATTCCTTTGGGATCTTGGCTGTGTTTTAGGTACTAGAGACACTGCGTGGAAGAACCACCATCATTTAACGAGTTGAATCGTTTCTTGTCTCCCTTGTGAAACTGTTCAGTGCTGGACCAGGCAGGGGTATGCGTGACCTTGAACTGAGTCATTCCAGGACGTACCGACAGTTTTAGGATAATAGTTTAAATAAGAAGCCATGGCCAGGATTTGGGTGGCCAGGGGTTTATTTATAGTAAATATCCCCTAGTTTTTGCAATCTCCATATGCTTCCATGTCTATCAGTTTTTGCTAAATTCGTATGAAAACAAGCATGCGTGCCCGTTCTGGTCTACTAGGGAGGACAACACTCGGTGATTTACGAATGTATGGAAATAGATCAGACAGTTCGGCGTGTGTTTGAAAGGAAGACAGTTAGACAGAGGGGGACTGTTTGTTATTTTTTGACAATGGTTCTGCAGATGAGTCAGAGCGTAGGCGTGTGTGGGTAGATGTGTGGGAGGATACATCTGTGGGTGTCAAACAGAGACCGCCAAAGAGAAATAGTGCAGACCTACAACTAGTAAATGACTGTAATAGCAAAATCAATTTAAAGACACAGAGCTTTAGAACCCTTCAGAATAGCGCTGGACAAACAACGGCCACATACAGGAATATGTTAGGTGCCGATTGCTTCCCATTCGCAATACTAGTCCATTTTCAATTACTATGGACTTGAAATTTGGTAGCTGTGGGATATGAAACTCTGTACTTTGTTTCTGAGAGTCAAAACCTTCTAAACATGGAAAGATTCAGATGAATTGGCTGTATTTCTTTTCCTAAAACATGACCTTCAACTATTCATAAACATGACCTTCAACTATTCATAAACATGACCTCCAACTATTCATAAACCAAAAGATGGCAGCAGACAGCCTCTGAAGGCAAAAAAGAGCCGGGGGTGGGGGTGAGGTGAGAGGAGGGGAAGGACTTTTCTTCACAGCTACAGCCTGATGGTTTCCAAAATACCTCCCTTCAGACAGCAATGAAACAATTAAACATTAACAGGAATTGGCTATACAGCTGCTTGTCTGGGAGACTAATGTGGAGAGTCATGTATAGAAATTCTATTTAAAAAATTCCCGAATCCTCACTATTCTGGCCACTCCTTCATTGTAGTCCTGAGCTTGGAAAGTTTCCAGGAGCTGCGAAATGGCTCAGGGGATAACCTGCTGTCTGTGATACCAGGGAGAGTTTGGGTCTCAAACGCCCATGTAAAAACCCATGCATCAGTTTTGGGGTATGGTGGGCATAGTCAAATCCCAGGGATACCTGGCCAGCCAGTCTAGCAAATACGGCAGTCTCACAACAGTGAGAGATCATTTCTGGAAAATCTACATAAGGACAATCTATCTAAAGGCTTAACTTTTTTTTTTTTCAAGACAGGGTTTCTATGTAGCTTTGGAGCCTCTCCTGGAACTAGCTCTTGTAGACCAGGCTGGCCTTGAACTCACAGAGATCCTCTGCCTCCTGAGGGCATCACCACTACCCGGCAAGGCTTGACTTTTTTTAACCAGATGATTAATGAGCTGCAAGCCTTCTCTTTCGAAATTCTGGTATAGAGTTCTTGGTGTTGAAGATTACAAGATACAGACGGTGTGCAAGACAGCAGGCTAGCCTCAGGGTACAGTTTTCCGATTATTCTGACATTCCAAGGTCTTTATAAGGAAGGTTTACCCCTTGCCTGTACAGGCCCAGAGAGGGGAGACTCACTCAAGGACCAGGGCAGCGGCTCTAGTATTTTGTGGCTGCATCAGCTCCCTGCCATTGGATTATAACAAGGCTATTTCTGCTCAATTGTCATTGGCCAGATAGCCACATGGTCTAATTTAAGTAAAATGAGAAAAAAAAGAGAAGCTAAAGACGTGGTTAGCACCACTATCTCTCCCTTATACCAAATGTGAATTGCTGACACCGAACTTGGAACTCTTGTTCATTTACCTACTGTGTGTATGTGAGTGTGTGTGTGTGTGTGTGTGTGTGTGTGTGTGCTTATGTGCAGGTGCACACGCACGGGGAGGCACGAGAACCACTTCCAAACTTACGTGTGTCAGTTCTTTCCTCCCCCACGTATGTCTCGGAGCAAAGTCAGGTCATCAGGCTTGGCAGCAAGCTGAGCCGTTTTTGGGGCCCTTGACGTAAAACTTAATACCATCCCAAATAAAAGCAAAATGATCTAAATTTCTTAATTATACCCATTTTCCACTCCGTATTTTGGAAAACTATGCCTTCCTCGTAAATACAGGTTGCAGCTTCGTATTTTCCACAACACGTATTCAGGGAGAAAAATTACTCTGAAAAAGGGAAAATAATAGCAAACCCCCATTTCTTTTCACTGCTTGTTCCAATATGGATTTCTCTGAACAAACAATATGCCTAAGACTTGACAGCGCATGCTAATTTCTGTCAAATCAGCTGTCTCTGTTTTCTAGAAGCCTATGGGGTTTATTTCTTTTTCCTTGTCTGGGTTCCCTAGGCTTTTACAGTTTGGGTGGTTTAGACAGCAGAATTCCCTGTTTACACAGATAACCCTGTGCGTTTGTTGTTGGCCTGCTTGAAGTGTTCAGAAACCTGCTGGCCACCTCCCTGACGCTGCCATTGCCCAGGCCACCTCGTCAGACAAGCGGGAGCAGGAAGACGGAACTGGAGTTGGGGTTCATGTTTACCCTGACCTAGAAGGAGGCTAGGAAAGCAACGTGTGTGCTGGATGGAAAGGTGACAAGTCTGATAGCATTGTCTGCCGCCACGTTCTTTACGATGGGCTGGGGGAGTGGGTAATGGCGGCGGGGTGAGGGGTGGGGGTGGGGTGGCGGTAAACCTGACTAGAATTCTGTGTTTGGAGCGAGTGCAGTTTCTACTGCACTGTTTCTGATTTCTCATTTGTGTTTATATGTTGTTTCTCTAAAAGCTCATCTTAATTTTTAAATCAGTTTCATAAAAGATTAATACAGAAATACATACGATAATATCACTAGTGCTGGGATCTGGGCTAGGTGTTTTCCAGGTTCTTGGTCTTACCGAACCAATCTAGGCCACATTGGTCCATTTCTCTCGCCTTCAAGGTGTGCCCCAAAACACATTGGAATCGAAACAGAGCATCAAGCGAGGTTGCTAAGGGGAGTAACCCTGCTTGCATTGCTTAGAGCAGTGTATATTGGACCTGAGGCAAGTGGGAACCCTAGGTTACCAAAGGTTGCTAGTGCATTGTTCAGGGCAGAGTGTATGCATGGGCCAAGCCAAGGGGAGTCCCAGGTTTCTATGCTGTCCTCTGGGCTTCCCTATATCAACAACACTGAACTGGTTGGAATATAAACTGATAAAACATCACTAACTTACTTATATGAAACCAAAACTCTAAAAGATCCAGGTATTCTAACGGTAGCCCCATCAATTCCAAAGTTTAAGGATCCTCAGCTACTCAAGGAACACTCGAGGGCCACCAGGGCCACGTGAGGCCCTGTCTCAAGTCAAAAAAACAAAGCAAAACACCAACAAAGTCCTTGAAAGAAATGGAGTAAACATTTCTAGCTGTAGAATTTTAATTTGGGGAAATCAACCAACTGGTCTTAAAGAGATGTGTGTATGAGTTTATCAGGTATACTATAACATTATTTTCATGACAGAAATGGTCATCATTTGGAGACACGGTAATGATGCTACATCTAGCAACATAACACACAGCTATGAACAATGATGTTGATTTAGTAATACCGAATAGCATTTCTCACAGGCTCTATGGCAGCAATATGTCCTGGTAATTTTTTTCTTTTTTGCGTCTTTGGATTTTCTTGAGGCAGGATCTCACATAGCCCAGTCAAGTCTTGAACTTACTATACAGTCAAGGGTGACCTCGGCCTCCTGACCCTCTTCCCTCCACTTCCAGAGTGTTGGGAATCACACCTCACCAGGCTTTCCTTTGGGTTTTTCAAAAACTAATTATACATGAATGTACACTATTGTAAATATAAAACATATTTGCATTATTTAATGTCCAACTTTTTCTAGGCATTCTAAATCTGACTGAATATTTTTCTCCATTGCATGTCTGTGTGGTCTACATAAAGTAATGATATCTGTCTAAAAATAAGACTTTTTCTTCTATAAAATGTAGCCTCATATTTAAAACAAAATGGGTTTTAACCCTTAGATATAGCAATGAAAAGAAAAATCAAAAATACTACCTGATCACTCGCCTTTGCCTGGACAGCAAGCGATAAACATCTTCCTGGCCATTGCCTGTACCTCTAATGAAGTCCTAAGTGTGCTGGGGTTGGGGAAATACCCTGCTCCTGGGTAGTCTCCTGCCTCTGCTCCAAGTTTACAGCATTTGGAAAGGTCACAGCTCATTCCTCACCTCCCCCTCCTCTGATGATGGACAGTCCTGGTTCTTCTGAGACCACAAGTGTGCTATTTCTGTGTCGGTACGTGGGTTATATGCCGACCTCATGGGAAATATCTCAAAATCCTTTGTTCGATGCTCCAAGCCAAGATTATTTCCTGAAAGGGGGCATGAGCGTCTTACTTTTCTTTGTCTTAATTTCTTCCAGAAAAAGTCAGCACGCTCTCAGGAGAGTTGTCAGCTTCTGAGGTCGCTATTCTTCCGGGAGTCATCCATGCGTGAATCTCACAGAAGCTAAATTATTTTCAAAGACAGAAGACTTTTTTTTATATATATATACCATGGTTGAGCTCAAAGTGCAGTGAAGAATATAGCAATTTCCTCTAAGGACATCGCGTTAGAGTTTGGATAACCTGCAGTAGATTTACAACAGTTGAAATACGGAAAATATGTCAATCACTTTCAGTAATATAGAGATCTCAGGAACTACAAAAGTCACCTGGCAAAGCCATACATCTACGATATCAGTGCGTATGTAAACATCTTCCCAAATTTATTAGTCTCCAATGAGCGTAGCTATTCCTACCTCTAACTTAATTAAAAGTCATGCAGTCTTTCAAAGACGAAGCTTACAGTCAAAACAACAAGAAGAAAAAGTCCAAAACCAATCTAGGTTTTCTAGTGAAAAGCCAAACTGTACACTTTCCAGAAAATTATTATGAAATTCAGAGAAACACAGACAATTACTTGGGAGTCACGTATTTACCAAATTATTGCGCCCAGACTTGCCTCGGCTGCTCTTTCTTGGTTTTCTGAGGCGGCTGAAAACAGGAAGGCTGATAGCCATCTACAGTTCGTCCTGTCGACTGAGAGAAAATTCAGAGCTTTCTTTCCTAGCAGAAGATATGACATCAACCCTCACCATCAGTTGGGATTTGAATCAGGGTGGGGGGAAATCAGTCCCTGAGGGAAATAAAGTCAGTACCTAGAGGTTACAGGTGAAGGAGAGAGACTGGGACCCGACTTTTGCAAGGCCACCTGCTCCCTCACGATTTCCTGGCTGATAAACAACCACGTTGCTGAGGTACCGCCTCTGTCATCACAAAGGCTGCCAGGGTCAGTGCTGAGAGTCTCCTAAGATGGCCTTGGGTTCCTACCTCAGCGCTATTTCTCTGCTTCCTTCCTGGAGTGGCCTGGGCCGTTTGCTCCTGATTCACCATTCCCAGCCTGCCATGTCTGCCCCTTTAGCCTTGGTAAAGGTCCTTGGGCTATTCTGAGATATCCACTTCCGTCACGGCCCCCGGCTGGCTGCCAGCATGGTGCTTCCCCACAGCCGTAGGCAGGACACACATGAGCTCGGTTCACAGTAGCCAGAAGAAAGCATTTAGAAAGAGAAGCGCACCATCATCTGAAAACTAGCTGGGATCAGGGGGCGGGGCTAGCGTAGCTATGAAGAACCCTGTATTCGCATGTCTCTGACAGCCACAACGGAAAGAGTGGAAAGGTTTGGATCTGATAAAGAAGCTGCAACGGAATGCGGAATGCGTTCTTCAGCATCAGCTCAGACCGTCACCCTTCCACTGGCCTTCCCAGGCCCGCTTCTTCACACAACGCTCAGCCTCCAGCACATTCACCAACACGAATCTCTACCTGAGGCTCCCACACACCCATTGGTGGGTCCATTTACACGCCTTTGAACACTGACACTGTTAAACTATACATCACATTACCTATGGGATGTCTCGTGAGTGTTCAGGCCTTTGCTTCCTTTTAGGTTTTAGAACATGCTTTTCTAGAGATGGGCAGTTTCTTTGGCTAACCTATATAACTATATTGTTATATGCTATATAACCTGGTTGACCCTGATTCTAGCTTAACTCATAAATCTATAGATGAATTATTTGACTGCATTTATCAAAATGTACATAACTCTGGGTGCGTCTTTGTTTGGGTACCTGAATTATATGTGCATGCAAGTCTCATGACTCAGCCAATAGCTTTTTATAAAGTATGGCCATCTGCCGCCAAAGTTCCCCGTTCATCAGCAATAGCACTTTCGTCTTTGATTCTGCCTTATTGTTATTATTGTTGCTGCTGACAGCCAACTTTTAGCTAAAAGCAGTGCATGCAAAAAGTACTGACCCCTGGTCTTGGATGACTGCTTGATCATACACCCCTGAGACTGCTCCCCTTCTGACACTGGCTAACCTGTCTCTTCATCAATGCTACATATAATAGACTCACTAAGAATCTGGCCTCTGGGGAGACTCCACCCAAGTGCCCAGCTCACTGGATCCCAGCCTGATTTTACGTGTGTCTGACTTTCTTGATCTCACCTTGCTCCCCTCATATTTCCAGGTATCAGCTTCATGGACCATGGTCCCTGGTAACCTGTAACTTACTGCACATCACTATGAATTGACCTATCTTGGATATTTCATGGAAGGGGAATCATGCCACATGTCATTTCAGTTTTGTCTATACTGTAGCATATGTCAAAACTCCCCCTTATGACTAAATAAGAGTCTATTGCATCTATATGCAGATGGTCCTTGATTTACAATGGAGTAAGAGCCCAATAAAAGCAGGATTATAGAAAAACCTGCAAGTCAAACCAGACATGGTAGCACACATCTATAGTTCCATCACTTGTCAGGGCAGAGGCAGAGGGACTAAGAGACAGTCCAAGGCCAGTTTCTACTACATAGCATGTTGGAGAAGCATCTACGTGACAAAGATCCCAGCTTAAAAAGAAAGTAGTTTAAGTCAAGACCATATTTTAATATACCTGTCTTGGTTAGGGTTTCTATAGGTGTGAGGAAACGCCATGGCCAAATGAACTTGGGGAGCAAAGGGTTTATTTGACTTCCATTTTCATATCATCATTGAAGGAAGTCAGGACAGGAGCCCAAGTGGGCAGAACCTGGAGGCAGGAGCTGATGCAGAGGCCACGGAGGGTGCTGCTTACTGGCCTGCTCTCCACGCCTTGCTCAGCCTGCTTTCTTACAGTTGCTCAGGGACAGCACCACCCACAATAGGCAGGGCCCGCCCACATCAATCATAAATTAAAAACATGCCCTAGAGGTTTACGTACAGCCAGATCTTAGGGAGTTATTTTATTAACTGAGATTCCCTCCTCTCGGATGGAGACTTAAAATAACTGTACAATTGATCCCTTGTTGACATGACGTATAAACATCACATTAAGTCACAGCTTTTCCGTTCTTGTTCATCCCCCATATTACATGTTCATATCAATACCACAATGTAAGGCATCTTACAAACCTATACAGTCCCACAGTCTTTACAAATTCAGACACTTTAAAAATTCAATCTGTTTAAAAATCCAAAGTCTCTTTTGAAACCAAAAATCTCTAAAAAAAAAAAGAAAAGAAAAGAAAAATCTGTCTCTTAACTGGGATTTTGTAAAATAAAAAAAAATAAGTTAAATACTTTCTCACTTCAAGAGGGAGGAAGCAGGGCATGGTCACAATCTAAACAAAGCAAAACTAAACTCCAGCTGTAAAGAACACATCTGTCCAACATCTGGGAATCTCTCAGGGATCTTCTGGGCTCCTCCAATGGACTTGGTTGCTTCTCCAGCTCCACCTTCTGGAGCACACACAGCTTGACTTCTAGACTCCCACCAATCCAGTCTACTTCTGTTACTGTTCTTGGTAGTCGCCCATGATACTAGCATTTCCAAAATGCTGGGTCTCCCACTGCAGCTGGGCACCAGTAGCCTCTCCTGGGCTCTTTTCAGGGACCCCAGCACTGCCACACAGTGCAAAGTACCAGCCATCCTCCATGACTTCTTCCATGCCTTCAGAATCAGTACCGCCCGGAAGACTCTTACACCACCAAGTCTGGCTGCCAACAGGAGGTACGACCTTGGCCACTTCTGGAACACAGCTTCTGCGCGCATGCTGGCCCTGAGAAATCACTTCACAGACTTCACCTCAGTGATGCTGGCCCCTTAATCTCAGCTGATTCTTCAGCCCCAGCTGACTAGCATTCATGATCTCAGCAGAGCAAAGCTTTCGCTTCGGTGGTTTAATTAATCGCACGGGATTCTTCAGCCTTGGCTAATCTGATTCTTAGCTCAGACAGCCTGGTAGAATCTTCGCTTCCCTCTGAAGCCTCACAAGCCAAGTCTTCATTGTGTGCACTTTCAGCCTTCCTGTCTCCCAAGCTCCCACAGAGCAGCTCACTGAACTCTCAACACTCAGTAGCATTTTTACCCACCTCCCTGAGACATGGTCAGATCTGTCGCGGCAACCCTCCCCAATTCCGCTACCAATTTGTCTTAGTTAGGGTTTCTGTTGCTGTGATGAAACAGGATGACCAGGGCAACTTGGTCGGAGTGTTTATTTGACTTATATTTTCCTATCATTGATTGTCATTGAACACCTAACCTAGTGAACACTGTAGCTTAGCCTGCCCTGGCTTGCATGTGCTCAGAACATGCACCTTGGCCTGTAGGTAGGCCCTGAGATAATCACACTGCAGGTCACTAAACTGGGAAAGATCCATAATGCATTTGCTCCTGAGTGTATATCATTCTTCAGCTGGGGTCTGCATGGTTCCCCAACTTTTCATTCCTTCACGTGTTTGTAGAAAGAGCCTTTCCTGTCTTGAGAAATAAATCACCGCTATAAACGGTGCGGCTAACCCCAGCACCCACGTATCTAAGTCCTTGGTGTAAACTCTTTGGCCTGAGAGTAGAATACAAACGTGGTTTGTGTTTAAGACCCCAAATGGTGTTTATGTTTCAGCAAATGGTAGGCTCTCAAGGGCCACACAGCCAAGTTAAGGCTTCTCTAGCTGCAAATATCCACGAGGAACAAAGGCAGCAGCATCCAGACTCATGCATGTGGCTTTGGTGTGCAGTCCTGGTGGGTAAGATGGCTGAGTCTCCTTTTGGAAATTTCTAAACTAGGGGATTACTTAATGCACTACTTCTGAAGAGTGTTCTATTAGATTCTCTCCCAAGACACGGGCTAGTCATATTGGGTTAGGGTTAACGCTGGCTTGCCTCTGGCCCCTCTCCCTATAGCCGATCAGTCATTCTCTTACCTCGTGAGTAGCTCAAAAGTTAGGCCTGGAATTATTGGCCTGGGTGTGTCTCCCAGTCAGTGCTGTGTCTTGGGACTGTTAGTTCCTGCAGTTGGGAAGTACACAGAAGTTGCTTTTTGCCTGTTCTAGTTCCTTCCCCTTTTTCTCACTGATGGCTCTCCCATTTGGGGAAAAAAGACTTTAGTGCCCACTGTCCTCTACAGACAGAGCTTCTGAATCCTGCTCTAGTCAGGGAAGCTAATATTTTGGATTGGGGGCGTTCAGTAAAGAGCTTCAAAATAGAGCTGACAATTGAAAATGCCTTTCGTCCCTCACTGTTTGATGTTTCTTCCGACGGGGTCCCTGTGTAATGCTGGAGGCAGAGCAGCTGCATAATGTCAGACAACAAAGGGGGGAGTTAGGATGCCACAGAGAATTCAGCCCTAGAATATCTGGGCTGCTGGTCACTACCTCCTCCTGACGGGTGTCTTCCTCAGACCAATGCCAGATTTAAAGAGCTCTCTCAGGCTTTTTATGTCCGGGGACTCTTGCTTATTCTGTGGGAAAATCAGATTCTGAGTCAGCATTGCAGAGAAAATCTGGACAGTGGTACGATATGAGTTTCCCAACATATATTCTTTCAAACAAGAATAAGAAAACCAAATGAAGGGGCTGGAGAGATGGCTCAGTGGTTAAGAGCACTGCCTGCTCTTCCAAAGGTCCTGAGTTCAATTCCCAGCAACCACATGGTGGCTCACAACCATCTGTAATGAGGTCTGGTGCCCTCTTCTGGCCTGCAGACATACACACAGACAGAATATTGTATACATAATAAATAAATATTTAAAAAAAAATAAAAAAGAAAAAAAAAGAAAACCAAATGAAACTGTAGAAAGTCCCCCAGAGTTCCAAAGTCAAACTCACTGTAAATAGGAAAATAAACGGGGGACCCCAGCAAGCTGCCTCCCACCCTCCCGATGGGAGTTCCTGGGTAACTGTGGAAAATCAAGACGATCTAAGACCACACCTGGGAGAGGGGTTCTTACCACTGGCCCTTTGCGAAGGGCCATCATGAAAGAGCAAGGCATCCCATTAAAAACGGTCGAGAGAAAATCAGACGACCTTTGGGGATATCACAGTGATTGAGGAAACATCCCTCAAAATCAGAAGAAAACCAAAGATAAAACCCCTTTCGAAATAAATCATTCTCTTCTACACCGACGAAAGAGGGCGCTCTTGAGCTAGGAATTCTGAAAGCTCCCCAAACCTCCAGCCCTGCTGGGAGACGTGGAAATAAGACCTCTGTGGAAAAAAAGCCCTAAAAAAAAAAAAAAAAAAACCAAACAAACCCTGAAAGAATGCAAACCATTCAACCTGGGGGGGGGGGGATTCTCTACCCTGAATAAGGGCAGCGTGAAAGACAATGACAACAGCCATAGTGAGTTACTCGTTCTCATCGTTGTGGATAAAAAAAAAAAATCCTCAAATTCAGAAACTGTTAAAACGGCCATAAACTGAAGAGAAATGAAATGACGATCGTTGAATTCAGAAGTTAAGTAGAAAGGGGAAAAGGAAAGACCCATTAAACTGCGTTAAAAGATTTTAGAGAAAATGTGTTGAGGGTTCTATTTTTATGCAAACAGAGATGGGGGAGACAGACAGATCCTCCTTCAAGACCCATTCAAGTGATTCTTCACGGTGCAGCTTTTGGTCATATAGCGCCTTTAGGCCGTTCAGAAGGCTGTGCCTGGGATTGTTGGCAGCCACTGGCTGGGAGGAGCACACAAGGAAGAGGGACCCACAGATCAGTCTAGAAAGAAGAGACCTGTGGAAGTCCTGGGCAAATGGCTTCCCGCTGTGGGGAGAGAGGAGTTGCTGGAGAGAGCTAGCGCCCTTCCGTTCCCCTAAACCAAGTGAGGAGTGAGGAGACAAAGCAGAGCAGCCCCTTAAGACTTCCCCTCTCCTCTCCCCTTTTCCTTTTCAGAGGCTAGAAGGTCTTCTAGAAATCCACTTTCCAGAATATTCAAGACCCTAGCACTTCCCCTTATGCAGAATATTCCCATTGGTGCTCATTCTTCCTCTCTCTCCTCACCTATCCTCCCAAACGGAAACCGGCACCCTGGGTCCAACATTTAAACAAAGCAAGCCACCTGCCCTTGATTCGGTCTCCTCTGACTCTCCTCTCGTAGTTTGGTTTCTGAGGAAGCCTTACACCAGCTGTCGGCTCCTTTTCTGGACTCGCTCCTGGAAGCCCCCCGCCGTCTGTTTCACACATCCTGAAGCTGTGCGCTCAGGAGCTGCGGGCTACTGTGGGAACAGGCGCTTCCAAACAGCTTTCGCCAAAAAGACCCGACTCCCCGCAGAAAGCAGGCTGGCGTCTGGCGTCTCTACCTTCATTTTGCCTGAGTTTCCTGCACATGTAGGCATCTGAGACTCACTCAAGCAGTGGCTGAAAGCCGGCCAGCCTTAACCTAGCGCGTTTATCCTGGGAGGCTAAAGCACGAAGGATATGGGAACTGAGACATCTTTACTGCCATCCGTTTATAAGGTCCAGTCCCCGTCCCAAAAGGCACCCAATGTCTTCTGCCAGATTCCGGGAACAGCAGAGCCTTGCAAAACCGACGGCTTCTTGATAAGGGCAATTATCCACCACGGCGAGGCCGCACCCTGGTGTATAAGTGATCTTCTCCTAAGAACCAGATTGGTCCTTCCGGTTACCAAGACTTATTAGGTCGTCTGGCTGACCCAGAGCTGAGACAATGATCAACCGGACCACACCTCTTCCAGGGCTTTTGGCTACTTGCCCTTAGTTCCAGTTCTCATTCTGTGTAAACCCACAGCTCGGGTAGTACCTGGAAGATAAACTGGATCCCTGGATCTGCCCCTCCTCCTCTGGATGTTACAATTACATCCCCTTGCTCTGTTTGTTCATCATTACCGCCTTAATTGTCACATTGGGGTGAGTGACAGGCCAGCTCTACTGAGACAGCCAGAGTTGTGGTTTTTGACCTAAAAACACCAGCGACATGATCTCTCAAAAACTTGCATCCCTTGTCTTGCTAGAGCCACGGACTTTAACGTCACCTGCACAGATATGCATGTCCAAGTTCGGGCTTCCTCTGAAATGAAGGTGTCCCCAAAGCTGTCTGTCGCCTGTTCTTCCTATAGCACACAGAGATGGGGATACTTTCTAGATAACGCCATCCCTTGGTTTATTGTGTCATTAAGCAAACACCCTGGCATATACTTAAACAAACCTGGATGGTGTAGACCAGTCACGCCACATGGCCTCCACGCAGTTGAGAGACTTGGTAAACAGGGCACCATAAGGCTGATGGTATAAGACAACACCGTGTTTTACATTAAATGCCTTTTTTATAATGGAAGTTATGTGCTAAGATAATCCTAAAATAAATAAATAAGTGTGGTAAGTAAGCGCCTAAGCCAGTAACAGCCATGGCCGTCTTTACTGAGTGCTGCGCGCCGTGTGTGGTTGCACGGGCCCCACTGTTAGGTGGCTCACAGCAAAGTGAGTTTGTTTGCACTAGTGTGTTCATAAATGTAATGAATTGCACTGCCATTTCAGCAGCCACCAGTGTCACTGACAAAGGGGACTTTTCAGCTTCAATTCTAATCTTCGGGTAGCAGTATCGCGCAAGCAGTCCACTGCTGACCAAAAGGTCAGTGTTGGTATATTGACGGTGTTCCTCTTCCCGCCTCACGTGCCTCATTCAGACGACCCATTGATTTTATCCCTAAATCCAGGAGTCGTCTGGAACTTAGTACGTCTGGAACTTAGTACGTCTGGAACTGAACTCTGCATCTCCTTTTCTGGTCTGAATCTCCTCTTCCTCCTCGACACCTCCCACTCAGCCTCCTTGGTGCCTCCTTGGTGCCATTCTTCCCTTTCTCTCCTGTACGAGCTCGCTCACAAATTCAACCCCAAACGTGTCCTCGATGCCACGTGTGTGCAGGTCATGGGACCAGACATGACCTAGTGTGTGCGGGTATTGAGGCAGCTCGCCACAGCTGAACTGCAGAGTAGGAGAAAAGCATGACCCATCAGTGCACGTGATTGCATCCTTTATCACAAATGTCGCCCTTCTGTGCAATCCACTACCTGTGTTTCCTATCCCTTGAGAGATTTCTCAGACCTGGTGTGGTGGCGCACACCTTTAGTCCCAGCACTCAGGAGGCAGAGGCAGGTAGAGCCCTGGGAGTTCCAGGCCAGCCTGGTCTATATTGTGAGTTCAAGGTCAGCCTGGTCTACATTGTGAGTTCCAGGGCCAGCCAGGGCTACACAGAGTGACTATGGGACAATGAAAGGGGTGAGGGTCTGGATTCCGGATAGCTGAATCAAATGGAGCCTCCTCTGTTTACCTTTGCTCCTCTCTCCCCTCCTTATCTGGAATCCCCTCCTGTCTCCCTAGGCTGCTTCCCGTTTGTCCCCTGAGGCCCACCTCAAGTTCCGGCTCTGTCTGGCGTTCTGCTGCCTTCTTGTGTGTTTCAAACTCACAGCTTTACTGGGCAGTTCTTTTGCCCACACAGGACACAGCATGAGTTGCGATTCAACCCTACAGACCAGAGTTCTGTGCTAGAAAAATGATTAGTGGTCAACCCCAGGAGAGAGAAGATGTCAGTAATCTGTGTGCGCTACCTTTTAACCTGGACGTTTCATAAACTTCTAGGGAAATAGGGCATGCTGGGCTTGCTAAGCACGCGCGCACACGTTTGTGTGTGTGTGTGTGTGTGTGTGTGTGTGTGTGCACAAGCTCGCTCATAAAGCGCATATGTGGGCTGTGCTTGTCTCTATGGCAACCTTGAATGTTATTCTCCAGGTATCAGCCACCTTTCTCCTGGTACCTGGAGAAAAAAAGTGAATATTTTATTTTATTTTTAATTATGTGTATAGTGGTGGGGGGCGTAAATGCATGTTTATGAGTACAGTGCCCTCATAGGCCAGAAAGAAGACACTGAATCCCCTGGTGCTGGAGTTGTAGGTGGCTTTGACCTGCCTAGCATGGTGCTGGGGACTGAGCTCAGCTCCTGCAGACCAGTTGCAAGGGCTGGTAAGTAGGAGCCATCTCTCTAGCCCCATCTTTCTTTGGGGGGGGGCACGGGGTCTCTCACTGGCCTGGAATTCACCAATCAGGCCAGTCTGGCTGCTCAGTAAGCCTCCCACAATCCACCTGCACCCCTTCTCTAATACTGGGATTAATACATTCTATCATGCCTCCATAAGGGATTATTAATTATCTGGAAAACATAACTATGGTATGAAATGGTATTTGCATGTTCTTAATCATCTAACACTCTAGAATAGCCGTTCTCAACATGTGGACTTCACCCTCTTTGGGCGTCAAGCGACCCTTTCACATCTAAGACCATTGGAAAACACAGATACTTACACTCAATTCATAACAGTAGCAGAATTACAGTTATGAAGTAGCAATGAAACTAATTTTATGGTTGGGCGTCATCACAACATGAGGAATGGTATTAAAGGGCTGCAGCATTAGGAAGGTTGAGAATCACATTCTAGGAGTAAGGGATGTAGAAAATTTGGATCTCTGGCATGATCTGTGATACATTAATCCAACCTCATTCCTGGTTCCTCTCCTCATCTTCTCCACAGAAAACAGGAACTATAAATATCTTCTTTACCAGCCTTCTTTGCACTGGTGGTGGTCACGTGACAGCCTCACCCAATGAGGCTAAAACTCTTATGGAATTCTTCTAAAAAGAGCTCTATAAGAATTCTGGGTAGGTTACTTTCCAGATGGCAGAGACAGACCAGCTACTGTTGCTTCTGTGGCCCACAGAGGCCTAAGAGGGCCACCCCAAGTGTGTACACCCTGTACCCTCTTCAGTGCTATGGGCAAGAAGACTATGACCTGTCAATTAGAAAGGCCTGACACAGGCAAGCTTCCTGAAAGAAAGTCAGCTTCCTGTTGGCCTCCAAGAGAAATTCAGAAACCACTCTGCTAACAGGCTCCAAGTGATTTCTGCAAACTGAGGGCCTAGACCAAAGAACTGAATCATGCCAGTCATAACCAGTGAGCCTGAGAGAGACCCCAGGCCTCAGATGACCCAGCTGAGACAGCCTGGTGACTTCCCAACCAGAGGACTCTCACTCAGTTAACCAGAGATCAGACCGTGATGGCAGGAATGTAATTGTCATTTCCCAGGGTTTTTGCTTGTGGGAATTTGTTACCCAGCAGGGACACTGGTCCAGCTCCTTTCTGCCTGACCTTGGCCATAGCATGTTCATGGCCACCTTGAGCTCCTGGGATGATACCAGTGAATTTCAAATTTCCTAGCCAGGACTGTTTCCTCCTCTTGGCAGCTACTATCCTCCATACCAAACAAACAAACAAACAAAAGCCTACCAGGATAAGCCAAGCCACCCTAGCAAGGTTTGCTTGTACTGTGGCTGAGATTTTTTCCAACAGACCAAGCAGACTTGCAAAATCAGAGTGAGCAAGTTCTTCAAACATCGAAAACTATTTCTAAGAAATATATGATGTTTCAGATAGGGGGAAATATCTACCAGAAAAATGTAATCTTTGGCCTCTATAGGCTTAGAGTCTAGTGCCATGGGGGATAGGGAATTATGGGAAGTGGGGCAGAAAAAAAATCAAGACATAGTTGAAATACAGAATTAGGTTAGGCCAGGATGGTTGTTAGGGGGCTCAGAAAAGGGGACACCTCCTAGCACAGCCCACTCTCAAAGAGTGGGAGGAAGAGGAAAGGGGCTGCATTGGAGATTTAGGTCATGCAGCCGAGCTACAGGAGAGGAGAACAGACTACATGGGATAAGTAGAGACAGGAGATCTAGGCACAGAGAGAAGTATCCATTAATCAAATCATGAACAGCTGTAGCGTACTTGGTGCGAGGCCTGGGACCATGCTGGATGCTTTAGCAGCGCTGGTGTGGGGTGACTATGGAACTTGCTTTCTGCCTCAGGTTTTTAGGAGCATCCTGCTGGGGCTGCTGCCTAGGCTAGCTCCCCATCAAGGGACAGAGTAAGCGTTTGTTCTTGTTAACTAGGGAAAAATCAAAGGCACACCCCAGTCACTGTCCTGGCTCACTCCCCAAGTTACTGCCTTTAAGCGGCAGCCTCAGAGAGCCACTGTGCAGCGGGAGAATCTAGTTCAAGGTCCTTCAAGAACGCACTACACATAGCCAATCCAAGCAAAGAGAAATGGAGTTGACAAGGAAGGAGAGCCCTTCAGCTTCTGATATGGAATTTTGGAAGCTTTTGGGCTGGTCCAGATTATGGTCCTTATAGGCCAGGAATTCACTTGTAAATTAGAGAAAACTATTGGCACACTCCTCTCCTTTAAAAGAACACGCATTTTGAGGTACTGAGATGTGAATTCAGATCTAGGATGGACAGGAAAACAGTACTGCAGAAAATGGAGAGATGAGATCAACCTGGTTTCCTCCGCAGACACGCTCCGTCCTGTTTGAGGTACACGGCTAGAAAAAAAAAAAAAAAAAACGTTCTTCAGAGGCAAGAGTCCTCTGCTCACATCAGAGGGAAATGTCTCCCAAGTTTCTAGATGCTGAAACAGCCACTGTAGCCACAGCAGTTACTGAGCTTGCTAAGGCCAGGGACTTGGACGTTCATGGTTTTAAAATGTCAGATTTGCTGAGATTTCATACACACACAGTGAATTTGCACTTTCTCCATGAAGGTTCTGGTGAAGATTGACCAGCTGTGTGGGGTCTTTTGCATATAGAGTTCATGCATGAGTGTGTGTTAGGTCTTGACTTCTCATGAAACAAAGGTTCTTAAAAGATGTGCTGGCTTCCTTCTAGCCGGTCAGTTTTAGATTCCCTTGCTTCTCAATGAAGTCCAAGAGGTAGTTGCCTGTGTGTATTAGGGCACTTGGCGTGGGGGTGAGCAGGTAGGTACAGTACCAATTTCGTGGGCTGGAGAGAGGACAATAAAGTCACAGTTTTTCTTCCAAGAGGCATTCTTTGGGCCTCTTTAAGAGGCAAGGAAGTTTCCAGAGTATGAACAGTATTATAATGTCATTCCCTTTGTACCCTTCTGCCTAAAGGAAGAAAGGGGCTTTCCAAGCAAACAGAACTGGATGGAAGTGGGATATAAAACACAGGAACAAGCCAGGCGGTGGTAGCACATGTCTTTAATCCCAGAACTTGGGAGGCGGCAGCAGGTGGATCTCTGTGAGTTCAAGACCAGCCTGGTCTACAAGAGCTAGTTCCAGAACTGGCTCCAAAGTAACACAGAGAAACCCTATCTCGAAAACAAACAAACAAACAAACATACGGGAACAAGAGGACTTCGGGGAGCCCCAAGGACATATTTTCTGTCATTGTGTTTCAAGCGAAGTACTTGACAGGCAGGTAAATGCGCTAGTTCCGCAGTGAGCATAGTCTTAGGTATTCTTTTTTTTTTTTTTGGTTTTTCGAGACAGGGTTTCTCTGTGGTTTTTTTTTTGGAGCCTATCCTGGAACTAGCTCTTGTAGACCAGGCTGGTCTCGAACTCACAGAGATCCGCCTGCCTCTGCCTCCCAAGTGCTGGGATTAAAGGCGTGCGCCACCACTGCCCGGCAGTCTTAGGTATTCTTGATGATGGTTTCACAAGCTAATTCTGAGGCACACCGAAAGGACTTCCTCATGCTTTTCTTATATAAAACCACTCTGTAAATATGAATTCCTGGAGTATTTGTGACTGGCTTCAAGATGATTGTTTGTGAAGGATAAACAAGCGATTACTGAATCCAAAGCGGCGCCCACCCCACCCACTTCTTCTGCATCTGATGTAATTACGCTAAGTCTGGGTTACGCACATGTGAGCATCTTCTGCTGTTGATTGTCAGGCAATCAAACAGCATCTCTCGCCCCCACTCAGACCCATAATTTAGACGCTTTTCTGCCGTGACACTTGACGTAGCTTAATTATAATGTTCCTCACTCTGAGAAGCTATTTCAAGGGTCCAGAAGCTTTGCCTGTTCAGTCCTAGCTTTCCTGAGCGACGGAGAAATTTACACAAGTGCCTGATAACCCCCTTGAAATCTGATAACCTGCGTGACTTTTAACGGCACGGCTTTGTACTGTAGGCAACGGCTGATATTTTTAAATATACATTTATTTACACGAAAGTGTGGCCCAGCACGGCTTTCTTGTTGCAAGGCTGTTTTCTCCCATCCCAACAGAAAGAAAGCAGTGTGTCAGATCTCACATCCACGGACACTCTGTTTTCAGAACTTCTTCTTTTTTTTTTTTTTTTTTTTTAACGGAATTCTCAAATCCAAATGGGTAGGTGTTTGAATTCAGTCCTGAATTAAAGAAATGTTTTTTTCTGGGCACATTCTCTCCCTTTGGCTGGCAGTTACTGGTAACTTGCTTCTAATTATCTCCATTCAATGCTAGTCATAACCGCCTGCTTGCTTCACGCCCAGACAGCCCCGCCCCCGCGCTCACCCCAGCCCCCTCAGGCTGAACCATCTGCCTCCGCCCCGTCCTTCCCTTCTTTCCGTTGTTTCCTTTGTCACTGCAGAGCCCTTTTCAGAGGGACATTCTTGCACTGCCAAAGCTCCCCGCCCCCTTTCTCTGTCCTCTGTTTGCTTGAAACCCTGGAAACCCGCAATTCTTACGGAATTCTCTTCCCGTCGTTAAAAACAGCTTGTGCTTCTAATTTACTAGCATCCATGTTTTTAGCTGTCCATTGGCGCTCGGGTTCGGAGAAGAGCAGGCTCTGAGACCTGGAAATCCATCCTTTTCACTCGAGCGTGCAAAGACGAAAAGGAGTCACCTTAGGGAGCTCGCAGGTAGGAGTGACAGCGCCACAGCCAGCTTGGGCACACTCCCCGCTTTCAGCAATGGTTTTGAAGTGTTGGGGCTAAGTCCTGATTGACCTCCACACTCTGCTTCCTTAGGCCTAAGTGCTGACCAAAGGCTCCTAATGAGAAGAAGAGCGAGGGAGGTTTGAAGCTCTGACCCATGAGAGCTGTGCATATCCCTGCTCAGCTCAACCTGCAGGGTGTGCACTACTAGACAGGCGAGGAGTCACTGTGCAGCAATTTTCCGCTGGGCTTCCTGCCTTTATCTAATGTCTTTGGGAGGTGTGTGTGTAGGTAAGTTTCTTCCCTTGTTGAGGACAAATCCCTCCTCATCATTTCCCAGAGGCCCTGGGCAGTAGATTAGCAACAGGAAAAGACAGCTCAGGTTATCCGGGGTGCATCACTGAAGGTACGCTCAATGAGGTGTTCCCTGAAAACCCATCGCCAAGGTAAGAGGGTGGCTTCCTGGAGAACCAGGGCCTCCTCCAGCCCCCCTGACCACTCAGCTAAAGCCTCCTAACAATGCCCACAGAGAGTATCACCCTCTCCATTGAACAAATAGGGAAACTGAGGTTCACAAAGGGAATCATCATCCTAAATTTGAATCATGGAAACTGACAAAGCTATGCTGTGGGAGCACATTCCAGTCCTTCAGCCGATAGCCTTTAAGATACCAGCCCACTTGGGCGTGGTCTCTGATACTCAAAAAGCAGCTACAAAACCTGCATCCTGCTCCCCTGCTTCTGGCTCCCACTTCCGGCTGCTAGACTCTGTTCCTGTTTGCACAGAGGACTGTTATCTAGGACAGTGATCTGTAAGTTTTTCCCTTAAATAAATAACCCCTATATTAGTCATAATTCTGAACTGGTATGGGATTGGTTTGTGACTTCCATCTTCAAAGATGTAAGGTTTGGGGCATTAGAATAGTGGGGTAGTAGCATGAGAAGATGAGAAAATATCTTAGCTGGGACACACAGGACCTATGGTCCTGTCCTTCCTTGTAAAGAGTCCCCAGCCAGCAAGATTGGAATGTCAGCCCGATGTCACATTTCTGAACCCTGAGAACCCATAAGCCAAGTAAACACCTTTTCATTGAAAATTTCCAGCGGGCATAGGGGCGGATATGATCATAGTACATCGTGTGTATCTCTAACATTCTCAAATAATGAATAAGAAATGCCCTTGAAAACTTAGTCTATGGTATCCGGTTACAGGAACAGAAAACACGCCAAAGAAAAGTTCCTTCCAGTTCTTAAACTGTATGGATTACTAGCTGTATTCAATCAACACAAATAAACGGAGCGCCTATTCAGTATCAAGTACTGGACACGAGATGGGGATGTGATGTTCTGGGAGATGAGATGAACACAGCAAAACCAGCACAGGGAAAAGGGATGGAGTGGTTAGTTCTAGTCAGGTGGGTGGTTAAGGAAACACCAACTGAACTTGAACTGGACTGGAGGGATGAACTTCTGCTCATCTCCAAACCCAGCCAAAAAGCACAGAGCTCCTTAGAAGGAACACGGCATCTGGATGGGCAGAGAGAGCGTGGAGGGAAGTGGCGGCGGAGCGGAAGGGCTCACGCATCCTCCAGCAGCCTTATATCCGCTGTTAGTAAGGACCAACACAGCAACGGGAGCTTAGCCAGTGCCTCCATTTGGGAAGCCAGAAGCTTGGGATAAAGGGAGATCATGCTGTCTCTGAAGGGCTCTCTCTAGTTCGAAGATGGCCTGCCTCTGCTCTGCGTGTGTTCCTGCTATCTGCTCTGCACACGGCATCAGCCTTGTTGGGTTCACTTCCCCTCTTATGATCTCACAATTTAATCTCAGTTACCTCTGTAGGCTCCATTTCTCATGAAGCGACATGGTTGCCCGGTTGGCCCTCCACGTGTGCATCGGTGGAAACACAGCTTCTGAGCTGCCAGAAGCAGCAAGCCAGAATGGTTGCCGCAGCTCTGGTGTCCTTGCCTCAGTTGCCTTACTCACGAGACAGTCGTCAGGCTCCGCTCAAATGACTTGGGATTCAGATTTCTTCTCTAGGATTGACTATGGATTCTTGATTGGTTCTGTGGGATTGAGCTTGGTGCCTGGGCCATGTTTATCTCCCACCCCTGCAGATTAGGGCTTTGCCTTCAGACTTCACTAGCAAGTTAGTTTGTCTATATTATTATTTTATTTTGTTGTGAGGTATATTTGCGTTTTCTGTTTTTATGTTTTCTTGTTTGCTTTGGAGACAGTCTTGCGTAGCCCAGGCTAGCCTTGAACTTGTGCAGCTGATGATGACCTTGAATTTCTAATCCTCCTGCCTCTACCTCCGGAGTGCTGGGATTATAGGCATGCTACCACCACACCTGGTTTGGCCAGTACTGGAGTGAAACAAAATTAATAAAAAAAAAAAACTCAGAGACTGAGATTGGGGCTCAACCTGAAGATTCGAAAAACAAAGCGCCAGCCATTGGCTCTTACCTCGACCTCAGTCCGAAATGGCGATCCTGCTTCCAGGAATCTCAGAATGAGACTGTGTCTGAGAGCTGTCTCCTCCCGTTTTATAATCCTCTCAGGGCTGGGATTAAGGGCATGCAACATCCGGTTTCTATGGCAACTAGTGTGGCGATTGGAATTGAAGGTGTGTGTTACCACTGCCTGACTATAAGGCTGACTAGTGTGGCTGTTGTACTTTTTGATCCCCAGGAAAGCTTTATTTATTAAAATACAGTGGAAATGCCACTACACAGGAGGGTGAGCCCACTGTTGAGCATCATCCTGGGCACGGTGGCTCACTGTGTGATGATCCAGCAGTACCCCAGGACTGTGAAGAAGGTCTTACACTTGGCTCTCAGAGCACAGTATGGAAGTCAGTGGAAACAGACCCTCTGTTTTAGAAAACACAGCTAAGACTGGCTATGCTTGGATACTTTGACGAAATAAAAGATTTTCATCATCAGAAGGTCTAAACACATGATGCTAGATACCCGAGGCACCACTGCCATTTTAATTTAGTTATCATATTTGTTGTTTTGTATTGCTTGCAATAAGAACTCCATATATATATAATATATATATATACACACACATATATATTATATAATATGCAGGAGATTTATAGGTATATATACAATACATACATATATGTATGTAATTTTTTTTTTAACTTTTTATCAAGGCCTTGAGATGGCCCAGCAGGTAAAAGTGTTTGCTGCCAAGCCCAACGACGTGAGCTCCAGCCCCAGGCCTCAGTTAGTGGGAGAACCTGCTCCCCAGTTTGTCCCCTGACTTCCATGTAGCGTGCCATGCCAACCACAGCCATGTGCACACACCGGTGTGCACACAAAATCACTAACGTGTGCTTTGTTTAATTAAAACTGTTTTTCCAAAAGCGAACTTGAGGAGGTCTGAGGACAGCTGGAGCAGATTTCTAGCCTGTGGGCATATTTCTTCACCGAAGGAACACTCTGGCCGTAGCCACGCTAGCTCAAGCTTTGCTAGAGACCAGGACCCACGCTGGGTTGCTCATCCGCATATGCTCCACGTCGTCCGGGTCGGCTAGGTAAACTGAACGGAAACCAGATTTTTAAATGACTTATTCTTAGCCTTAAAATTCCTCCCCAGAATACTTAGAAAATCAACAAAGACTTTAAGCAATCATTATCCTCAAGTAATACAAAAAAGGCCATGTAAAAAATACCGCCCACTCCTAAAATGAATATAGTTATGCATTATAATAAACATATCACGTGACGCGTTTTCTAATTTTGTTTCCATGCAATTTGATGCTATTAAAGTGATTTATAAAAGAAGCTCAATTATAGTTTAGGTCAGGGCCTATGACTGAAGGAGGAAGGGAGGAAGGGACAGAGGGGGAGGGAGGAGGAGGGAGGGAGGAAAGAGTATCTGTGTTGGATTTGAAAGGCAAGATTTACTAACAAAGATTGGATTTACAGCCAAGTTTTAGGCTTCTTATAATCTTATCACAAACATCACTTGGACAAAGCAGAAAGGACAAGGGATGGATGAGCCCAGTGTTTCAGTTCTGAGACGACACAGACCTCAGTCACCAGACTGACACCAAGAGTCCCCGCGATGCTGTCGTTTTCTTCCTGCTGCCTAATAAAGGCAAAGCCTGCTCCCGCCCTGGAGAGCTTTCATCCTCAGGCCCTTGCATCTTTGTGTGGGACCCGCACACCTACCACTAACATACACCTAGAAAGGCAGCCAGCCTCCTCCCTTCCACACCTGCGAACGAGTTACTGAGTTTTTTTTTTTTTTTTTGGTTTTTCGAGACAGGGTTTCTCTGTGGTTTTAGAGCCTGTCCTGGAACTAGCTCTTGTAGACCAGGCTGGTCTCGAACTCACAGAGATCCGCCTGCCTCTGCCTCCCGAGTGCTGGGATTAAAGGCGTGCGCCACCACCGCCCGGCGAGTTACTGAGTTTTATGTTCTACTACTCAGCTCAAAAGCATTTCAACTTTGAGAATAAGTTATTAATTGGATTTTTTTTAAAAAAAAAAAAAAAAAACGTGTGTCTGTGTGTGTATGTGTTGCCTACATGTGTCTGTGCACCAAGCATGGCCCCTGTGCCCATAGAGGCTAGAAGAGAGCAGCAGAAGACCCCCTGGAACTGGAGGTACAGATTGGGTGCTGGGAATTGAACTGGGGTCCTTTGAAAAAGCAGCCTGTGTGTTTAAGCACTGAGCCATCTCCCCAGCTTCTATTGCCTGGAATCTTATCTTTGCTGAGAGTGCGACCATGTAATTGTAGTTGAGAACTTAATTACATAAAATATACGACTCTACTCTCCAAAACTTACAGCCTGCAAGAAAGACAGGCTGAGACAGTCCTGTTTTCAGCAGCTCTGGCTAGAGAAGTCAGGGACTAGTCTGAAATCCGAGAGGTCCAGAGCTCGCTTGAGTATGAACTTGGACTATGGTTTTGTTGAAGACAACCAACCCTCTGAATCTGCAAAATCATCTCATTTCTGGAACATACACAGTTCCATAAAAGTACCTATTTCATCTTATTCTTAAGTTCTAGGGATGGGCCCTGTTGCTACTCTTGTTTCCGACTAAAGCAAGGGAATTTGGAGAAGTGGCTCACCTCAGGCAGCTGGAACTCAGCAGCCCAAGACAGAGTCTACATCTATAACGTTACAGCGTTTCTGGAGGTCAAAGGGCAAATCTCTGCTGAGCATGGATTCTTCTCTATAGGTAAGGAATGGACTTTCTTTCTTCCCTATCACAACATTCTTGAGAGAGAAGGAAAGGTTAAGAGAGAGACAGACAGAGACAAAGATGACAGACAGACAGACAGACAGACAGACAGACAGACTAGAAAGATGGTTCAGCAGTTAAGAGCACTGGCTGATCTTCCAGGTTCAATTTCCTAGCACCCACTTGGTAACTCCAGTTCCAGGAGATCCAATGCCCCTTTCTGGCCTCAATGGGCACTGCACAGGACATACAAACAGGCACAACACCCATACACATAAATTAAATGGAAAAGAAAGGAAAACATGACCATCTTTAAAGAGCTAAGAGTATTTTAAACTGAAGTTTTCCTAGGGCCAAGAAGATGTCCGTATTTCTTGCCTTCACGATATTTCTCTCTGGTATTTAGAGCCTGTGTTCTGGTTTCCCTCTATCCCCAAGAAGCAAACTTAGCAGAAGGCTTAATTTGTAACTCAGAATTTATCTGCCTTCCTCCATACAACAGAGCCGTGGTTGTCTAGCAGGCTTTCTTCTTAATTGCTCATTAATTATATATTTCAAATTGTTTGTAATATGTCTCATTAGAAGAGTGTAGCGCTGTATTGGTAAGTTACCATTATAAGATTATACAGCTCCTACCACCGAGTGAAGAATAACTAATGAGAGCTCATGTCTCAAAATCACAATAACCCTTGTTCCAAAAATGTTGATTTGTAGCTCATTGGTAATATCAAGGATTCTGTCAAACGTCTTCAGATTTTCTTACAGAAGAACATAGAGAACACAATGGATGAGCAATATTCCAACGGTACACTAGCAGCGTCAATACTTACATCTCTTGCCACCCACCTCCGTGGGAGCAGGGACCTCTCTGTAGCTTAGCTATAAACCATGAAAATGCAACCTTTATCCTTTTGAGACTAGGATTATAGCTTCTGTCCAATAACCTAGTTTATCATCATCCCTGTTTTCAAATTAATGGACAAGAATCCAACATCATTGTCAGAGGAACTTAGGATCCTAAATACAATCAGATGGAGTGATAGGCTCTGGAAGGTATGGTAATTACTGAATGAAATAATACCTCGAGATTGCCTCTGACCACAGTTGGAGTCATGATGTGGATATTTGTGCGATCAAAAGTGAGACATTTTATTTGGTGGATTTTGCTAAATTCCTTCACAGATTTCCCCAAAGGCTGCCTTGGCTTCTCTTGATGATGGACTAGCTTGTAAGCCAAATAAACCCTCTCCTCCTCAATATAATTAAGTTCTCAACTACAATTACACGGTTGTACTCTCAGCAAAGATAAGATTCCAGGCAATAGAAACTGGGGAGATGACTCAGTACTTAAACACACAGGCTGCTTTTTCAAAGGACCCCAGTTCGATTCCCAGCACCCAATCTGTACCTCCAGTTCCAGGAGGTCTTCTGCTGCCCTCTTCTAGCCTCTATGGGCACAGGGGCCATGCTTGGTGCACAGACACATGTAGGCAACACATATACACACAGACACATTTTTTAATTCCTCTTGTCCTGGTTTAGAATGTCTTCTGTTAGGAGCTAGGTCTGTTTTGGTTTTTGTTTTGTTTCTTTTTCCCTTTTTCTTTTCTTACTATCATGCTATAGATCTGGAATGGTCTGGGAACAACTTTGCACTGACTTCACTCTTAGCAACCCAGACTCTTGTGTGTGTGTGTGTGTGTGTGTGTGTGTGCGCGCGCACACACACAGGCATGTGTGTGCGCATGCTTCCATGCATATGTATGCATGCATGTACCTGTGTATACATATGTGCATGTGTGTGTTTTAACTGAATTACTCAGAGTTTGAAATATGTTCTTTAAACTATGGCTGTGACCTGTCTGTGCCCTGAGACTGAATGGTACCTGCTGGTTGGAAGTGAAAATGGAAAAAATGCGGGGTTCGATTGTGTTACTTTTAAAGTGATTTTCATGTCATTCAGTGTTATCCATTTCCCAGTTCTTGTGTGCACACCCCAGCTTCTCTCCTACCCCATTTTACGGTTAACTAGAGATCACAAAGGATCACAATTTTTCGTTTAGTTTTTTTTCCAGTGACCAAGGGGAACAGTGAGGTTCAGCACCAGAGACATTTCATTTCCATTAAACAGAAAAGACAGCCCCCACCTGCTGGAGACAGAGCAGAATTGTGTTATTTTAGAGACAGTGTCCCCAGACTCCCACCATTGTCCAGAAGTACTTCATCCACACCCCTGCTGCCAGAGGAGTCTTTGCCTGTGGATTCACGTTCCCTACCTGCGAAATTGACCGGAAGTGTTTCAGACTCTCTCTTAGCACCGTAGCCACATTGGACAGACTGTCCTCTTGCTCGGCCAGTTTAAGCCACGCCCAGTGGGACTGGGGACCTAGGAGTAGGTTGCCCGCTCATTTCCCTTTTGTTTCACTGGAGAGAGTCGCAGATTCGCAGTCTTGTCTCCTTGGAGCTAATAATTCATACTTAACCTGTCATTATGACCTATATTTTATAACCATTTGTGCCTTTCATTCCCCTTCTCTGAACACTAGACCCCTGAATAGTGGAAGAGGTGTTTGCCGTTGCTTTAACATGCTATCCAAAGACAAAAGAAGCCACGCTCCTGCGTGGGGACTTCATTTTTCAAAGGTTTGTTACGCTCCCATACAGGTACTTTCCTCTTGCCCCCCGCTTTAGGTTTGAGACATAAAATGTAGCCCCTGGATCATAAATTATAATTGCCTTGCCTTTTATCCAAAAGCAAAATGCAAGCATAAAGCTTTCCAATCCAGGCAGTTTCTGTAATTCTATGCATAGAATTAATAAGACCCTTCGTATAAGTCATACATACAGATGGCATCCACAATACCATCAGCATAGGCATCTCTCGGAATGAATCGTCCCCGAAGCACCAACTCAGCTAGCAGAATTGGTGATAAACTCTTCAGGCCGCCTTTACATTTCCTTTATGTCGTGTTTTGCACACGCATCGCAATATTGTGCCATTTTCTACCAGCGAGCTAAGGTTTCTTTGTATAAACAGTAACTGAATATATTCATGTCAAAGATAATCATTCCTTTAAAAGGTTTCTTTGTCAGGCACTCATTAAAGTGGGTTTCCCGTCAAAATGATCGTCACTAATATAGGGCAAACATCTCCCCCATTTGGCACGTTTAAAATTTTTATTAATTTCGTTAGCGTGATATCAGATCTTCAGCTGGTGTCTTGTCCCAGGTGCAGCACAGAGGTCGCCGTGTGTAGCCGCAGAGTGAAATGACCACCGTAAAAACAGTGTTCATGGGTGCTACTGAAATTAATGTTCGGAAGCACCTATCCCCCCTTCTTTATAAATCCTATTTTCGGAATTCTGACCGTCATAAATTCCTTAGTGAGCTAAATGCGGGGTCCCCAGGCTGATTTCACCAGTCCAGGCTGCAGGAAGCCCCGACGTTTTGGTTCAAGACTGGAGGTAAGGGAGTAAATATAGCGCCCGGCACGTCCCCCCCCCCCCATCAGTTGCGTGGATGCTGTGTGCACTGAAATGGACAGCGTGGGTGACAGAATTTCGCAAACGCGCCTGCGCAAAGAGCTGCCCTTCAGAAGGCAAGGCACGCACCGTTTTGCCTCATTGCAAAGCCGTTCACGACCTTCTCCGGTTCTTCAGGGGAAGCCTCTCCTCTCTCTACTTTTCACCTGAACCTGGTGTGTCCGGTGAATTTTTTAGAGAGGTGGGATTTGATTCGTAGACAGAGGGCGGGAAAATAGCCCAGGCAGGAATTGAAACCACAGCCGTTACCGTCTCTAAGTTTTCTGTGGGAATCAAGTGAGGATAGATTTTCCGTGTACTCATAGAGACACTGAAGGTCATTAGATCAACACGGTATGGAAACAGTTGTGTCTGCTGTGAGGCTTGGCAGTGAGGGGCTCAGGGCAGAGGGAAGCCAGTCATCTCAAATGTTTTGCTGTATGAGGAACCGGTCACACCCTGCTGAGGTTGGCATGTCACCTGCAATCATATGTCACGCGAGGCTTACCTGAGTATACGTGACCTTGACCCTTGTCTTTGTTTCATTTTCTTTTATTAGCAAGCCAAAGCATTTAGCTGAAGCGAGACTTGACTTTTAAATTTTTAACAGCGTTTGGCAAATTTAGAGTCACTTCTCGTAAGAGTACGGGGTCCACCTTACCTCTAGCCTATGCGGCATATTGCTTTCTATACCTGAGAACTACCGATCTCTATCCACTGAGGATGCTATTATCTTCTTCTATGCATCTTTACTCTGTTTTATTTGCATAACATCAAAATCACTGTTTAATTTAGACAATAAAGTAGAAGTTAGCAGAACCCAGGCATCACCATAATCTCATTCTGGAACATTCTTATCACCCCAAAGAAAATCCCATATTTGCCCAGCAGTGCTGTAGAAAACTCTCTCCCCTGCTACCTGCAAAAGAATCACTGCTTTGAGTTCCACCCCCTGTCTTTGCCTATTGTTGGTGTTTCGCATAAAGGAAATAAAACAGTATGGTATGGGAAGTCCTTCTGTATATGTGTTGCTTTTTTTGGTTAATAAATAAGAAGCTGCTTTTGGACAATAGCTTAACAGAATATAGCTAGGCTGGAAGATATATATATGTATATATATATATATATATATATATATATATAGAGAGAGAGAGAGAGAGAGAGAGAGAGAGAGAGAGAGAGAGTAGACAGAGTCAGTGAGACGCCCGGTAGCCACCACCGGGAACAGACAAGCAGGAAACTTGCCGGTAAGCCACAGTCACGTGGCAATACACAGATTAATAGAAACGGGTTAAATTAAGATGTAAGAGCTAGCCAATGAGAAGCTAGAGCTAATGGACCAACAGTGATTTAATTAATACAGTTTCTGTGTGATTATTTTGAGTCTGGGCAGCCAGGAATAACAAACAACCTCTTACTACAACAATATGTGTTCTTTGAGTCAGACTCTTTCAATTAGTGTAACTTTTTTTGAGGACCATGTATACTGTATCTGTATTTATTTGAAAACAATAGAAAGTCATTCCTATTGAACTAGAGCTCAGTCTGATCAATAAGCTGGATATATACTGTTTAAAAACATCAAATATTAATTTAAAAATCATTAATGAGCTGATGCAGCAGCAGACACCTTTAATCCCAGCACTCAGGAGGCAGGGGAATCTCTGTGAGTTCAAGGCCAGCCTGGTCTACATAGTGAGACCCTATCTCAATCATTTTTTTTAAAGTATTAATGAAGAACTCTCTAGTGTTCTTCATATGACAACCTCCTCAGTCTATGACTGTCTGGTCATGGCCCAGGCTTCTGTAGGTCAACTTCAAGTGGTCACAGCTGTTGTAAGGCCATGGCTTCGCTGGATGTCTGTTTCCAGAGGACCATACATCACCCCCTACCTTCCGGCTCTTCCATTCTTTCTACCCTCTCTTTTGAGATTCTCCCGCTTCTCTGCAATGAATGACGACGTATAGATGTTCAAAGTGCTAAGAAGAAACGATGGCACCCCCTCCTCCCAAGGCTCAGGCAGCATCGAGAAGCAGGGGATGAAAAGAGTCTAAGAGCCAGGAACCATAATAACTCTAGGGAAGTAGTGTTTCTGTACACAGTTGCACACATGAACTGGCAGAAGGTATGACATGTGACAGGTTGCACAAGACCTTTCCATGATCAAGCCAGACAAAACCCCAGGCATGGAGAAGGGTGCCCTGCTCCTAGCTGAGGAGTTCTTGGCAGTTGTGTGGCTGCCTGGTGTGGGGGGTTGGTTTCCTTGAAGGATGCTGTGCGGGAGAGGCTACGCATGCTCCAATAGATGGCGCTCCATCCATTCACAGACCGTCAATACTAAGTGGCTATAGGGGAGGAATTATAGAAGGAAAGTGGAAGGTGAACTTTATAAACAAGACATTATATACATGCATGATCCTCAGGCAGTAAAAAGGAAATAGAACAAGTGTGGGTTGAGACCTTAGCGCTAAATAGGACAATTGCATTGTTAATAACTGTTCACAGTCAGTAGCCTCAAACTACCAACTCTGCCTGATCCAGCCTGAGGATTTGTTGAAATAAACTGCTATGCTCGGTTCTCAGAGGTTTCTGATTTTACTGGTCTACTAGTCTAGGCGGAGTCTCAGAATTTACCTAACAATATCCCTAGTGATGAGGATGCTGCTGGCTGGGGACCACACTTCATTGCTATTGGGAGCAGTGAGACCCCAGATCCTGAATTTCTTGTAAACAACTTGTTTTCCCCTGATTTGAGTGCCTACAGCTGCTCTGAGCACGGAGACCTTCAGGAGTTCCTGATGGCAGGAGAGTGGTTTCTGGTGTGTTTGGCTGGGGCGTGGCTATCTCTATATAATCTGCCCCTGGACACAATAAAGGGGGCATTCTTGGGGAATTCAAGGATGACCCGTGTCGCTGTCTCTCTGTCTGTGTATTTTAACCTCCAGTCCCCTTGCCCGATGCTCGCGAACTGGGTGCCAACGCACAGAGTGCAGACACGGGGTCACGGTGCACGGCAATTGGGGGTCTCTACCGAGATAGCGGCACATTGCTTCTAAAATAGCTGTTCCTGGGCCATATTTAATGAACAGATCACATTTCTGTCCTTCACTGTGGAGTCTTCAGTAACTTTCACAACTTTAATGGGATAATATTTTAATCTAAAAGTATATATAAAAAACAAACTGAGAGGCAGACGTAGGAAGATCACCATAATTTTCAGGCCTGCCTGGGCAACATTACAAATTCAAGGTCAGCCAGGGCTGCACAATGAGACTGTGCCTCAAAAAGTCAAGAGTAAATGTAAAACTAAGGGGCTGGAGGGATGGCTAGGTGGCTAAGACCACTGGCTGCTCTTCCGGAGGACCCGGGCTCCATTCCCAGCCCCCACGTGGCAGCTGACAGTAGCTTCAGTTCCAGGGGACTTAATGCCCTCTCCACTGCAGGCACGGAACATACATGCTGCAGACATACATGCAGGAAACACCTATACACATAAAATAAAATGGTTTTAAAAAGAAAGAAAAAGTGAATGTTAAGGGCCCAAAACCAACATGTTAAAACATTTCTTTTTTTAAATTGTTATTGTCATTTCTTATTATTATTTATTACTATAAAATCTTATCAAAATCTATGGTTAGATTATAGAGAATAAACATATTTAATCTTGTCTGTATTATTTTAAAACTTAAACTTATTCATAAAAACATTAACCCGCGTTTCTTTTGGCTTTCTGTTGTACATGTTTGGAAATCTATTGTTTAAACAGTGTAAAAACAACAATTGAAGCACTTGGAAAATTATTGTTTAGTGGCTTGGTGTTTCAGTTTAAAAACCTGATTCACAGGAGTGGGGGAGAGACGCCCTCACCAAAGGCCTGCATCCCCAACCCCCTATCCTCCACCCACCCGGGCCCATCAAGGCCTGAGGCAGGTGTGAGAGCCGGCTCTGAGGTCTTAAGAGCCTGAGAGCTGTTCCCGACCCCCACCATCTGCAACACTTGGGAGAGTGCGCCCTGTACCTGGTCTGGGCGGCACAATAGCAGTGCAGACGCAGACGCAGACGCAGACGTGGGTGAGCCGGCCCCAATGTTGTGAGCATGGGGGAACTGCCTGGAAGGTGTCGGTGTGGGGGAACCAACCCTGAGTCGGTTTGGAGGTGGAAAAAACTGGGGAACTGACCCCACCCCCATTCATGCCGCAAAGGGTTAACTAGCAAGGGCAATGCTGGAGAACTAACCCTGGTAGCGAAGACCCAGGGGAGTGGACCGCATGACCAACCCGCAACTACCCAGTCGCAGAACCAGAGTTCTGTGTTGGCCCAACCCAACATCCAACCCATCTATGATCTGCTGGAGCATGGGGTGAGGGTTGGAGGGGGTCAGTCTTGTGGACCCAGAATCTCCACAACACAGGGCAGCAACTGGGTGTTCGGGAAATGGGAAGTCCCAGGGACAGCCTAGTGCTGATGGTGCAGCAGAGCCCAGAAGCCTTGAGCCAGACCAGTGATTCTTTTGATAGATTTCTGCATGTAAAATATAGATAAAGAGGTTTACCGCGCGTCTCACTGTGTCACTCTGCCGCTCCCATGACTTTCTCCCTCTTTTTCTCTTAGATTTTACGTTTGTTTTATTTTGAGCTGGGGGAGAAGATGGGTTGGATCGAGAGGCATGATGTGAAAGACACAGAGAATGAAAGAACAGATCATGTTATTAAATAAAGGATTTTATTTTTCTCGAAAAGCAAAAGAACAAAAACCCTGATCCAGGGTGCAGCCTGCTGGGTGTCCCTGGCATTGCAAAGGGAAAAGTCAAACTGTTACCGCACAAAAAAGTTTCTGGAAAATTCTTCACTGGTTGTTAGAACATCCTGGGCAGGTTTGTCAAGAAGGAACATAAAAAATTCTGAGGCGTTCAAGGTTTTCCTAGCCTTATAGCTTTCCTTGTCTTGAGATTTGGACTACTTTTGAGTCGAAAATGCTTTTAATTTTTATTTTATTGTTGTTGTGTATGCTCAAGCCCACCATGGCACACATGTAGAAATCAGAAGACAAGGAAATTTGTGGAGCTGGTTCTCTCCTTCTGCCTTCCTCACGGGTTCCAGTCTTTGGACTTAGCTCAACACTCTAAAGCAAGCGCCTTTACCCCCTCGGCTATCTCAGTGACCCTTGAGCGGAAAAACTTTGAGAGAAATGTTAAGGAAAGAATAGTGTTCTGTGCCCTAAAATTATGTTGACCCGTGTGGTTCTCAAACGTCCGTGTGTCTAACATTCAGTGATGTTTGTAAAAATAGAGTCTCCTTGACTCAGAGATTCTAAAGTCCTCAGGAATTACCCAAACTTCAGGTTCTTCCTCTGTGTAATGGACCAACGTCATAAGTTCCACCCATAATTTAGAACAACATTTAATTCCCAGCGCTTGGCTCATTGTAAGACCCTCCAGATTTGTGTGTGTGCTCGTGTGTGTGCACGTGTGTGTGTGTGTGTCTGTGTGATCTGTGTATGTCCATACATTTGTTTGCCTACAAACAGCAGGAACATCCTTTTTTGATCTTCCGATATAACTTGTCTTAATGATTCTCCTTTGAAGAACAATTTATCAGGACATGCACGGACTTCATGTTATCGTTTCTCTGCGTTTTTGTCTTTTGAGAGCTCTGTGACCCTGTGAATTAAGAAGAGGGCACCAGAAGAGTCATACAATTTTATAGGCATTAAATACTGGACATGAAGTAAAGTATCCTACCTGAATAACTAACTGTACTAATCCTTACTAGTGATAAAACAGAAATGGAGATCACACTGAACTCTGATGCCCGCCCCAAAACTCTGATGCCACTGGACACCAGGTAGGTGAAGAAACACATACCTATTGAATCCCTTCCCTGACCCAATTTTCTTGTGATCTGTGCGCTGTCCAGGGGTTTTACATGCATGTGGGAACAGGTTCCCCTGTTGTCTGGTCTAGCCTCCCCATCAATCAATTCAGACTTGGGATTCAGCGATCCACATCAGTGACCAGGACTTAAAGCAAGCATTCCAATGAAAGACAATGGTTAAACTGTAGGGTAAAATGGCTCATTGTGAAGAATAGAATCGAATCAAGTAGAATAGCCAATAGTTGATGGATAGAAATGCTCATGGAATATCAGTTATGATTGGTGGAGATGGGGCACTGTGTTTCAAGTTAAGGGTACCCTGGGCATTTTACTGCTGCAGACTACGATGACATAAGATGCTATGCAATAGAAGACAATTATTGAAAGTTGAAGTATTCAATTTCTTCGACATTAATAGTGTTTGACTGTTGGAGCCAGCCAAGGAACATCAAGAAGAACTGCACACACACACACACACATACACACTCACTCACTCACACACACACATACACAGAAAACAATCAGTAAACACTAATGAAAATGGGCTCAGCATTTTCCTCACAGTACCCAATACATCAAAGACAGAAGTCTACTTGGAAGATGCATTTCCTTGCCATGTTCATGACCAAGCCATCACTCCATGTACCCCGTACCCGTCTGCTGAAACCTGGGGGAGTTCCAGTCCCGAGGTGCACAGTGGCGTTCAACCAGCACACTTTCGGAGGCTGGGTCAGTCTTATATGGTGGCTTATCAAAATCACATTCCATCCACATTCTTACAATAGAGCTGGGCTAGAGCTTGGATGAGGCTCAATATATTGAGTAATTAATAAAGGGATTAAATAAGTTGTGCTCATGGCAAGTGCTAGGGAGTACCATAGAGATTCTTCCTTCTTCCCTTTGAACACACTGCATACTCATACAGTAATGTGGACTGATTGACACAGGCCATAGAACGGGCCCTCCTTGCATTTCATTAATACATGGTGGGGTCTTCGCTTTGCTAACTCAGTGACGTCTGTAAGAGATGGATGACGTCACCTTCTCCTCCAGAATCAAAAGCACAGTGTTATCAACAGGTTTATGTTTTAAGCCAACACCCTATGGTGGAACTATCATTAGGACTAGTGTCGGTGAGCATCCTGGGAATGCATGCGAAAATTAATGCTGTTCTAGAACAGGTAGCGAGTGAAAAGGGTTGATTGGAAATGATTTTAATTTGCTTAAAATATTCTGAGAAACGTCCAGCCTTTTCTCTTGCTATGAATTTTAAGCACAGGTACTCATCTACTTCAAAACCGAATTCTGCCCAAGAACAAGTATAAAGCAGAGACACAATGTGTAGGGCAGGGTGATGCAGTCTCAGCAATAGAAACATCTTCCTCGGCGAGAACCAGGGGTGAGCCGTGTTCTTCCAATGCCATCTAGTGGAGGACGCAAGTGATTTTTATCTGAGGATAATCGGTCACCTCTCTTTCCAACTTTTAGTTCATAAAACGTTATACCTAGTTAACGGCGCACATCGAGTCACAGATGGAAACCAACGAAAACAAAGAAGGCAAAGCTCAAGCCATGTTGGCCGTCAAAGACGACTTCACGACAGGGAAGACTCCTTTCTAGCTTACGTCCCCCAGGATGCGACAGAACACAAGGCCATCTCAGTGACATCACCAAGTCTATTAGGGTGTAATGACGCTTCCTGGTTTATTCAAGAAAGAACATTCTGAACCGGGCGGTGGTGGCGCACGCCTTTAATCCCAGTACTCGGGAGGCAGAGACAGGCGGATCTTTGTGAGTTTGAGGACAGCCTGGTCTACAATAGCTAGTTCCAGGACAGGCTCTGTAGCTACAGAGAAACCCTGTCTCAAAAAACCAAAACAAACAAACAAACAAAAAAAAAAGCAAAAAAAAAAAGAAAGAACATTCTAAGGACATATTAGAAATTTTAATATAATATCTTATATGTTGACTTCCATCTTTCCTGCCCCGATGCGTCCATCCCCTTCTCTACAGGACAGAAAGTCTCTTCCATGTGTTGCCTGAGCGCCTCTGTGAGGGTGCCTCATCAGTCCATCCGCAGACAGACGGCATCGGCTCTAGAAGGACTCACTGGTCCTTCTGTGCATCCGGAGCTCTTTGCTCTTACATCTCTGTCACTCCATCATCCCTACCATGGCATCCGGAGACTGTCGGGCTGGGTTCCGGACTCTCTGAGACTCTTGCAGCAGCTTCATGTCCAGACTCCCCGGTAGTTCCCAGGCTGGCAGAATCCCGTCAGATAGCATCCTGGCTCGTTGCTCTCTTTACCCTGGGTTTCCTGATTGGACCCTGAGAACACAGGCCATATTTAATAATGCTGTTCTTAAGATCTCCTATAACAATAACATGCCGGTCTAGAGAGAGAGAGAGAGAGAACACTCATGTGTGTATACATACCTGCTCCTGGTTGCGTGTGTGCCTTTCTGTGTGTTGGGACTAATTGAGTCCTGGCCTTCAGCTGCTTTTCCCTGTCTAGAGCCTTCTAATGGAAGTTACTAGAGGCTGTGCTTTGCCTAGAGGATCAGAGGATGGGATTTTCACCTGTTGGCCATTGACTGCAGAGTATTTAAGCCTCCATGGTGCTATTAAAGAGGGCTTTTGTACCAGCGATCTGTCTCTGCGTGTGTTTCCACACTGTGGAGGTCAGAGGTCAACCTCTGCAGTTGTTTCTCAGGAGCTGTGCTTTTGGGGGAGGGCAAGGTGTCTCACTGTCCTGGGGCTCTCCAAGGTTAGTGGAGCAGGCCTGCGAACCCCAGGGATCTCCTTGACTCTGCCTCTCCTGTGCTGGGATTGTAGACACTTGCCACCACACCCAGCCTTTCACAGGTGGGGGAGGGCTAGGGATTGAACTTAGGTCTTACACAGTAAGCGCTTGGCCATCTGAGCTGTCTCCCTGCCCTATGTGTAGGTCTTAAGGTCCATCCCTAGAAAATAACACCGGTTACGTGGAGAAGAAATGCTCATTGCCTTTCTGTTATTTAGCATCTCTCTCCTGTCTGTCCACTCCTGTAGATGACTTCCTCTTTCTTTCCTACGTGCCCTACCTAGTTCATAGAGCGCTGCGTTCTTCAGTCCTCATGACTCAGCTTCTCTTGAGTCACTGTGGAAAGTAAAGTTCAAAGCCGGCTAGGGTGAGCAAACAGAACCTTGCGGAGAGAGAAATTGAAACTGAGTGTGTCCACACAGGGAGGAGCATGGGAAGGGGTGGGGTCGAGGAACAGGTCATATTCGAGGTGCTGGAGTCACAAGGTTGGTGCATCCACACAGGTAGGAGCACGGGGTAGGGGTGGGAGGTGGGGGGGTAGATGAACAGGTCATATCCGAGGTGCTGGAGTCACAAGGTTGGTGCATCCACACAGGTAGGAGCACGGGGTAGGGGTGGGAGGTGGGGGGGTAGATGAACAGGTCATATCCGAGGTGCTGGAGTCACAGAGTTGGTGTCCACACAGGGAGGAGCATGGGGTAGGGCGTGGTGGGGGTCGGGGAACAGGTCATATCTGAGGTGATGGAGTCACAAGGTTAATGTATCCACACAGGGAGGAGCACGGGGTAGGGGTGGGGTTGAGGAACAAGTCATATCCGAGGTGATGGAGTCACAAGGTTGGTGCATCCACACAGGGAGGAGCATGGGTTAGGGGTGGGGGTGGGGGTTGGGGGTAGATGAACAGGTCATATCTGAGGTGCTGGAGTCACAAGGTTAATGTATCCACACAGGGAGGAGCACGGGGTAGGGGTGAGGGGTGGGGGGTAGATGAACAGGTCATATCCGAGGTGCTGGAGTCACAAGGTTATTGCATCCACATTGCGAGGCACGTAGGGCAGAGAATCAGGTCACATCAGAACTTCTGGGGACAGAAGATGCGTCGCCATCATACTCTAACACAAGGTGATCCTACAACCCTCAGCATCCTCAGGATTGGCGTCTTCTCCTTTGTTTCCCAGCTGCAGACAGACGAGACACAGTCCTTGCCATCTGTCCCCTGCCTGGCAAACTGGGAGAAGAACAGTGCCACTGGAGGTTAAATTTGCCATCTATTCATGGTCGTGGGTTTCATTTTATCACGCTGTTCATTGTTCAGGCTAAGAGAGTAACAGGACCCCGTGTGATGTGCTCCTGACGTCTGTAGAGTATGGGTTAGGTCACAGCTGATGAGTGACGTGGCCTAAGGACCCCAGGTAAAACTTGTTTGGGGGAACCACGTTTTCGGGCCCCATGTTGAGGTCTTACATGAGGATTAAGAAAGAAATAGACAAGGGACAACAGATAGAGTCAGGAGGCTTCCAGTTTATTACGCAAAGTTCTTCTATACCACAATACAAAAAAAAAAAAAATCCTTTTGTCTGGGCAAGCCTGCCTGTAGCCACACCTTAGGTCAAGCATTCTGTCCTGTAACCTTGAAGGAGCAAGAACAGGTCTGAGCTCTCTGACCTCCAGCCAAGGTGGGCCTCCACAATTTTGCCTATATGGCTCTGTTCTGAAGACGTTCTTACAGTCACAGTTGAACAGAGAGCGGGGAGCATCAAGGGGAAGGTTACCAAGACAGGGCTCGGAATTTTCCATGAAGTCTTCCGTAATCTAGTTCAGGGTGGTTGTTTCCAGTAGCCCAGGGGTCCAAGGCTGGGGCGGGGGGGGGGGGGGGGGAGCAAAGGTGGCCAAAGTCTGAGGTAGATAAAAGTGGATGTGTCTGCTCAACGATCACAGATGTGACCGAGAAAAATGAAGCAACCGGCAGAAGGCAGCCACGGGCGGGGCTAGGTTTCACCTTGCAGATTGCTGTGAGCTAGCTGCCCTTCTTGTTACCATGTGTACAAGGGCTTCTCTCACACATAAATCTCAAACACACTTTGGTTAATTCTTCACATCTTCCCATTGACTCCTGGCCTAATTTGAATATAATTAATATTCCGTCCAGACATAGCCTAGTATGGTTTTGTGGGGCCTAGACCTTGTATCGTTGGGCTGATCAGTTTTAGAAAAAGAATTTAAAACTATAAATATAAAATTAGGCTCAAAGGGAATATTTATGAAGGCTAAGAAATAGATCCAAGGTGTTCCAGAGCCTTGGACATCTGGAGCCTTCCTCTGACATGTCTTTAGGGAGTTTCCCAGAAAAGCTTGCCTAGCATGCAGCCTTTTTTTTTTTTTGGTTTTTCGAGACAGGGTTTCTCTGTGGTTTTGGAGCCTGTCCTGGAACTAGCTCTTATAGACCAGGCTGGTCTCGAACTCACAGAGATCCGCCTGCCTCTGCCTCCCAAGTGCTGGGATTAAAGGCGTGCGCCACCACGGCCCGGCCTGCGTGCAGCCTTCTTACCCTGCTCGTTCAAAACATTCCATAGCTCCACTGATGCTCACTGAACAAGAGATTGACTGGAAGCCCTACACTGCCTGCTTCACAAGGAGCATGCGCAGTCCTCTTCCCTGGCTCCCTGGTAAGGAAAAGAGAAGAGAGCCCTCCCGATGTCCCCCGCTTCTACGGGTTCACTATACATTCACGTGTCTGTTCCTTGAACAGGCTGTTGCCTGGGGAATAGAACAACTAAATACCAAGCTGCAGGGAAAGTTCTAGAGAAGGTAGTAGTCCTAGACAACACTGGCCCGAGCTGGCTAGCAGACGGTCACATCCCAGAGCTGTTGTAAAACATCCTTCTTGCCCTGGTATTACCTAAGCGCAAATGATGCCCCAGGGAGGGCTCTGCTCTCTGGGATTTTTTCCATTGCTCCGTAGACACTCAGCTCTGCCTTGTGCCCCAGGAGAATGATTCAGATAGACTCATGCCAGTTGGCTTCCTCGCTGGCCAGCCCGCGGTTGACTTCTGCCTCCTTGACACGCCAGCAGAAGTTGGACCTTCTGTGGGCTCCCCCACAATGGTCCTTCTGTCATAAGAGGTCAAGGAAGTCGGGGTGCTTTCCTATGAAAGTACTTCTATAAGTTGCCCAGAGAGATGTTCGCATGGATTCTAAGGCCTCGTGATTCATTATGAATCTATCTTATCTGCATGAATTTTTATCATTACGAATCTTTATCATTATGAACCTCATCTTGTCTTTAACAGGTACCCTTTATCGCTATTTTGCGTGTTCATGTGAGTGGTGGGTTGAACATGCCACAGTCTGTCTGGGGAGGTCAGAGAACAACCTTCAGGTTTGGGTTCTCTCCTTCTACCTTGTGGGTCCTGAGATTGAACTTGAGTTCTCAGGCCTGGCAGCAAACACCTTGACCACACTGGCCCGCGGCACAGGGCTTTGCATCTAATTTTATATTTATAATCTTATAATATAAAAAATACAAAAAATAATCTTATAATATAAAAAATATAAAATATATAATATATTTCTAAGAGATGGGACTGTATTGTGTTTTGATGGTTTCTTTTAAGCATGGTTCACACTGGTAAAGCATTTATTTTATAAATTCGTTATTAAACCCTCCCCATGCTCCTCAGCTTAAATACTCATTCAGTCTCTGATTAGGCATTAACTGACTTTTAATTGGGTATATGTGGAGACATGAATGTGTCGGTGTTGGGGCCCACAGAGTCCAGCAGATGGTGTCAGATCCCCTGGAAATGAGTTATAGCCAGTTGCGAACTGTTGGGTACTGGTAAAAGTGGGTCCTCTTCAAGAGCGGTAAGTGTCCTTAACCTCTGAGCCATTGCTCTGGTCCTTTGGATCTTAACTTATATCATAGAATAGTTAACAAGAAGAAAGACCTCCAGAGACTCTTGCTGGAAGTCCCAACCTAAATAATAAGCAAAGAAAAGCCGAAAACCCTAGACAGTGTTGAACATGCCCGTCAATGTATTGTGACAAATCAGTGATCACAACAAGCGCGTCTGGTTATTTTCCATCTCGGATGGGAGTGTTAACTGCTGAGTGGCCCTCAAGTAAAAGAGAGAGGACGCAGCATCCATCATATGTGTAAAGACTCAAGTTCACATCAACAAGTTACGTGCTCCTCGAGTTGGGAAGAAATTGTACAAAACTGTCTGCTTCCAGCAAGCCCAGTCACCGAACGTTGCCTACTCCATGTTGGCAGGGTATGGCTTTACCGTAACTCTTTTGCTACCAGGCTGAACTGGTAAGCAAAATGCACCCCCTCTAACTTGGCTTGCCTGCTGTCTTCTGAGCGTGTACTGGCAGGTTTTGGTTATTTTCTTCTTTATGGTGGACCTGCAGAGACCAAGTCACCCCAACTCGATCTACAGGGGCACTATTGGCATTTTGTTCCTTGCCCGGGTGTCTTGAACGACCTGATTCATCGATGCTCCTGTAAGACCAGTGTCCTAAAGTGAACATCGCTCACCGACTGGGCTCCTGCTCGATGGGATCACGTAGTGCTCAGCTGGTTTTGCCACCTCATTCCTCCCTCGCTCTTCAAGGAAAAATAAAACTCTCTCTCTTGCTGCTGGGACACATTTAAAATTAATCTGCTCTCTCTCTTCACACCCACAGCTGCTACCTTCTGTAAGTAGGCTAAAATTATCTTCCCTGCCACATCACTTCCTGCTTCACAGGCCTCTCTTCTAAGCTCCCTGGGGTGGTTTTCATCAGATTCCAGGTTTTTTGATCTGTAGCTGTCTCACCTCAATCATTATTTTTACTGCTTCCTGATACTTTGCCCGCTTTTCTCTTCCGAGGCTTCGATCCCCGTCACCTCTACTGAAACTACTACTGGTTTCTCGCTGAACCTCGCTTGAAATAGCCAACCATTTTTATCCTTCCCTCAACTAGAAGTCCCTCTTACATAACCACCTCGTGTTTAAAACGTATCAAGAAACACAGTGCAGATGATCTTTCCTCCTTCAGCGTCCGTGAACGCCCCGCTATGGTACTTTGAACATATTTTGACAGCCATGCACGCCCCCATTAGAGTACTTCAATCACATTTTCCTTAAAAGCTTGTTTGAGAAATTTTCACGTGATTATCATATTTCTATCATTGGGATGACATTTTCTTAGCTGAATATTGGTGTTAAGAACAAGCTGTTAGAACCCAAACCATATCCAAGACTACACCATGCAATGTGAAGACCTTCACATGAGTGACGTAGTGCTTGGAGTAGCCCAGAAATACCAAACTCATACTGGGTGACTGTCGTCCCATTGAAAGGTGACTCATATCCGTCACTCAGATCAGCTATACACCCTCTTCTGGCCTTGGGGGGTGGGGCTGCTGCCCGTTTACAGTGTACAGAAACTCAAACACAGCTCAAGACCTTCACCGTGATGAGAACGCCTCCATGTCTCCAGATGTTGAAGGATGAGATTGAGCTAAATATTTAGTTCTTGGCATTGGAGTCGATGTCTATATAGCTGTTGACATAAGCCAGGGTTTTGTTTTTTTTTTTTAACATCCAAATAGAGATACAAAGATTGATACATAGAGTCACAATGTCTGTCTACCAGAGCTCCTCGGGCACGGAAACACATTTCATTGAATGATCTCAAAGTCCTCTGCAGATATCATCTTTATAATTCTCCTAACAGCTTCTTTGGGTATGAAGAAACCAGAGGGGACTGATTAACACTGCTTGCTTTGAATGGTGGCAGCAGGCCACTATCCCTAAGCTCATTTCTCTAGACAGGTGGACGGCCCGTCTGGAGTCAAGGTCGAGCATTAAGGGACAGGCACACTAAGAAAAGAATCCTAGTTTAATGATCCATCCGTGAGAGCTGGCTGCTTTCCACAGGAACAAAGTCAGCCCCAGGACACTGAAGGGCTAGACTATGACCGTCTACACAGACTCAGAGTGTTCTACGGAAACTTTCCGGGGAAGGGTCAGGCACAGAGTGGAATGTGAATGCCAGCCATACAGTGATGGCCCCTCGAGCCATCCTCTGTGTCACAAGAGAAGACTAGATTGTCCGGCAAACCTCAGGGGATTTGTTCCCTGCCTCAGTCTGTCTCTCCGCTCCTGCTTGACACCCTGGCCCCTTTCAAATATTCTAACAGGCAGCTACTCACACGGCTGCTTGCCTTCCCCTGGAAATAAAAAACAAAAGAGTTCGTGAGTTTGCACTAATAATCCTCTTTCATTCCACAAAGCAACGGGGCGTGGAAACCTTGCTAGGCTGTAATCAGTGGAAACAGTGCCTCCCAGCCTACACAAACACACCGACGGAAACGCCTTCTGACAGACAATCCTGAGGAGATTTTCCTCCTCAGGGCCGTTTAACTGACACTTTCCCCGTCTTCCATGTCTGCCAATGTCATGATCGTCTCTTCCCCCTTCCTCTCTCCTTCTCCCTTTTCCCTTTCCTTCTCTTTTTCTCATATATGTCTTAGAAATACCCCCCTTGCTTGACTCTGTCCTCTCTGCTCTACGGCAGGGCTTCCTAATCAGAGTTTTTCCACTCCGTCTCTTTTGGCTCAGTTTTTTTAAAAAACACAGTCTTGGTTATATACATATATAAAGCTAGTGCACAAATTAAACATCTACTGAACTTGAACTCACCTTAAAACAATTCACTGGAACACATATAATTTCACCATTTGTTAAAGATAAAATTTACATACTGGCAAGACAGGCATACTCGTCTTAATAGTTGATAACCTACAAGAGTCAGAGCATCTTCAGTGTTGTTCAGGATTGATCAATATTTCGATGTTCAAATTCAGTAATGAATGCTATGTCACATAAACATATACCACGGTGAGAGAAGTATGTTTAGGCCCCCTGTAGAGATTATTGGAAATTCTGTTCTAATCCCCAACCAAAGTTCAGTTCATAACGTTTTATAAAACTCAAGTCAAGAACTAAAGTACAGATTTTTAAAAATCAAACATTCTAACACAATACCATTTGAATATACGCTAATTTGCTACAAGCTAAAGATTAACAGCCGGAAAATACTAAAAGCGTTTGTGTTTTATAATTAATCCGCACTGGTATACAAAAACAGAAAGCTTTTGTATATACAACAAAAACACTGTAATCTATCGTATACAACAGGTTCTAAATGAGCCAAGCTGTGTGAGGCAGAGTTCATTGATGTCGGCACGCACAGGGCAATCAAACACAGAACCTGGGGCTACATCAAGAGAAGCCTTGCAACGTGGACGAGCTACCAGACACCTGCAGTTCCCCGTTTGAGTTCTTCTTCTTCTTCTTCTTCTTCTTCTTCTTCTTCTTCTTCTTCTTCTTCTTCTTCTTCTTCTTCTTCTTCTTCTTCTTCTTCCTCCTCCTCCTTTTCCTCTTCCTCCTCCTCCTCCTCTTCTTCTTCTCCTTCTTCCTCCTCCTCCTTCCTCCTTTTCCTCTTCCTCCTCCTTCTCTCTCTCTCTCCCCTTTTTTTCTCTCCCCTCCCCTTTTTTTCTCTCTCTCTCCTCTTTCTTTAGAGTCAGGGTCTCATGTAACCCAGGGTGGCCTCAAACTTGCTATATAGGCAAGGATGACATTGGACCCCCAATCCTCCTGCCTCCACTTTCCAGTTGTTGGGATTACAGGTATACACTGTCATACCCAGCACGCATGGGATTTTGGATTAATTTTGGTTTACGGAGTATTCAGAGAACTTGCACTGTTGAGTTTCCTGCAACTCCCCATTTGGTTAATGCAGTCCAGGTGGGGTCAGGCCCACCGTTAAAGAAGCTGGGCGTCAGGCTTCTGAACATGCGTGTCTCTTTTACTGTTCCACCAAATTTCCACCTTAGCCTGTCCTAGAATGACCAATATGTCTCCACAATGAGTCTGAAGTCACCATTCTCATTTTGTGACTTTTTTCCTTAAAGCTCTATGCCCCTGTTGGCGTTTTACTACCCCCTCTCCCTCTTGACCGACTTCTTCACAGGTTTTCCCTTACTGTCCTGTGAATGTCTTCAAAGAGTCTTCCATCCCCTGCTGATGACTGCAGATGACACGGTGTCCCTGTCCATATAACTACAGGGACACTTTGGGAAGTCCTGGGGTTAGTGGAAGGGCAGAAGGAGAGAAAAGGAACGTGGAAAGGAGTCTCTGTTGTGCTTCCCCTGAACTAGCAGCAAAGGTGAGGTCTGTGGGCTGCCTGTCACAGTGATAAATACTTGAAAGAATGACACAGAGGAGGAAAGAAAGATGGCGACGCAGTTTTGGTCCATGGCTGTGTGTCTCTGGGACGGCACGTGGTGAGATCAGAGTATCATGGTGTGAAGAGCGTGGTGTATCAAAGTGGCTTAGTTCATGAGAGACAGGAGGGACAGAGGGGCAGCACAGGAAGGCACCAGGGACAAAGAGCACCCTTCACGGCCATGCTCCAGTCATCTACATCCTGCAAGTGGGCCCTACATCCTAATAACCCATTCACTATGAACTCACCCATGGGCTGAACCTTTGATTAAACCGGTGTCCTTGTGATCCAATTATATCTCAGTAAGTGCCACTAGCTAGCAACCATGTCTTTCGAGAGGACACCTCATATAAAAAAAAAAAGACCCACAAAATTCTTCCCCTGGTCCCTAACATCCATGTCCACTTGGTACTGCAAAATGCATTCAGTCCATCCCCAACAGTCCCGATAATCATTTTTCAAATCCCAATTTCAAAGTCTTCCCTGAGACTCAGGGTCAACTCCTACCTAGAGGTTCTGTTAAAAATAAAAGATGAAAACTAGAGGGGCTGTGGGGCTGGAGAGACTAATGTGGCCATTAAGAGCACTTGCTGCTTTTCCAGAGGCCCCAAGTTCAATTCCCATCACTCATTTTGGGATCCTACAACTAACTGTCACTCCAGCTCCAGGGGATATGATGCCCTCTTCTGGTTTTATGTACCCCCATACAGACAAATTTTACACATAAAATAGAAATAAATAAATCTGGGGCCGGAGAGATGGCTCAGCAGTTAAGAGTACTAACCGCTCTTCGGGAAGCCCCAGGCTTGATTTCCAGCATTCCCATGGTAACAATCATCTGTAACTCCAGTTCCAGGGTATCTGATGCCTTCTTCTGGCCTCCTGTGGCATCAGGCATCCATGCAAACAATTTTTAAAAATGTCTTTTTAAAAAGTCAAAAAGAATTTCTCGACTTCCAACATAGTGTGGTACAGATTAGACATTCCCATTCCAAAAGGAGAAACAGAGAATAGCAAGAAAAGTGAACCCAAACAAGATCAAAACCACAGAGGGTGAACTTCAAATCCTACAGCTCCATGTCTGGCATCTGGGGTGCTGCTGGCATCATTTGATGTCTTGGGTAGCCTGACCCTTTTAGCTATTTCTGTTCAGTCTGTCTTCGTTAGGGTTTTTATTGCTGTGAAGAGACCATCGCCACAGCAACTCTTATACAGGAAACCATTTAACTGAGGTGGCAGCTGACTGTTTCAGAGGCTTCGCCCATCGTCGTGGTCATGATGTTCCTGGCTGCATGCAGGCCCACCAGGTGCTTGAGAGTAGCTGAGGGTCCTACATCCTACAGGCAACAGGAAGTCGACTCAAATACTGGACCATATTTTGAGCTTAGGAACTTCAAAGCCCATCCCCCACAGTGACGCACTTCCTCCAACAAGGCTACTCCCACTCCAACAAAGCCACACCTCCTAATAGCTCCACTCCCTATGAGATTATGGGGAACGATTACATTCAAACTACCACACGGTCCAGAAGGCCTCTCTCTTAGGCTCTTTGCGTTTTCTGCCTTCAGATTCTTCAGCATTCCTGGCGTATCTAACTTGTGGAGTTCCGCTGCGTTTCTGTCTCCATTTTCGTATCTTCAGGTTCGGACTGCAGGGCTTCCGGCCCTAATATGCATGTTGCCTGTCCTCCGGGGTTTTCCTTTGAAACTTGGGTGGAAGCCTCGGTGACCCTATGGTCCTTGTTCTCTGCGTGCCCACAAAAGCGGTACGGTATGGATGACACCAAGAGCCGACAATAGACTGGCCCATTTGGACTGCGGCTGTGTCTGGGAAGCTAACTATGGTGAAATGAACCCCGAGAAACACTAAGCACCCCCGAAGTGGCCAGTGCTTGCAGGAAGGGCGCCCTGAAGATGCTTTCTTCTCCGAGCTGTCTTGCTGATTCCTAAGCTGTTCCCAGCTCTGCTTCCTAGTCCAGGGCTTAGCGCTTGGCTTTTGTTTGAAGCTCCCTGTTTGTGGTATTTTATTATGACAGGTCCTAAAAAGCGAATGCAATCACATGTGACTCTCTCTCTCCCTCTTTCCAGGGACCTGTGGCCTCTGTGGTTCCCCTCCCGGGCTCATGTTTATGGACAGTGTCTATGCAACTGTTAATCTCCAAGTTTATCTCAAAGTTAATCTCCTTTATCTCAAAGAGTTATCAGAAAACAGCAAAGATTTTAACTATGCCAACACTCAGCCAAAAGGCAATGACTGACACTGTCTGGATGTGTTGTAAGTCTTCTGGACACTAGATGCACATCATTAACTCACAGGCAAGACTCCCCAAGGGGGAAACACCAGGAAGTTGAAGAGATGGAAAGAAAAACAGTCTTGGGTGAAAGGACCATCTCACTGTTTCTCTGATCCTATCCCTGGGTGCTTTATCATCCTAGAAAAGATACAGATCAGTGCACACAGTTTAACAGGCAAATGCTGGCCTCCTCCGGGGCACTATTTGGTATGGAATAGCATTCCGATCTATTAAACCATCCCCAAGCTTCAGGTAGGCATAGCCGACCTCTCACCCCCTCTGTTTCTGTCACGCAGTGGCATTTCTGAGGTCGGAAAGGCACCTACAGAGATGATTTTCCGGTTCTGTTTGCTGATGGAGGGGAAGTCAAGGGCTGATCTTGTCTCAGCTTGTAGAGAGGTGAAAAATGTCTGCCTAGAGACTCAGTCACATGTCTCAGTTGGCCAAGGGAAAGCAATTGCTAATGACATACACAAAAATCCAAAAGAAGAGAAGAGCTTGCATAGCTAAGATACAATTACTCTTTCATTTATGATGACTGCCATTCACTTTTAGAGAAAATACTTTGTTGGTGGTGGTGATAATGATGATGATGTCTCCTGTCTCCTGGACTGGCCCCAAGCCTCTGGTTCTGTAGTCATGACTAGCACTAGACTCCGGGTCCCCTTTTCCTCCCCCAGGGCTGAGATTATAGGAATGCCCCCCCCATACCCAGCTGCTGCTTCTACAGAGAGCGAAGGAAGATCATCTTCCTCCTGCCACTGCTTCCAGAGAGGGCGCTTGCCTTTTTGCTGTGTGAAGAGTAACTCGTCCATCTGGGAAGCCAGATTGGGTTGGAATCCTGGATTTTGTGGCTGCTCAGGATGTCTGTGTGAGCACAGTATGATAGGGTGCTTATGCAGATAGGCTGTTCCTACACAGCCTGGGCAGAGTAAACACCACGTATGCCCCTGGTCAGAATTATAGAAACTTGAATCCTTGCTCTTAGACACGGAAAGATGGCAGATGAAGCTGCTGGGGTCTGATTTGGACCTTTCTGGCCTGTGAACCCAAAGCTAGGAAGCTGTTCCCATGGAACAAGATCACGAGCGTCTTTCCGTACTTCCTCTTAAAGCTTCTTCTGGGGTCCCGTTTAAAGTGCTGGGAACCTTCAGGCTTTAGTTTCTGTCCAGAGGGAAGGGCTGCAGCGCCAACAGACCAGATCTGTCAACCTATATACCGCATCACATACCTGATCTCAGGCAGCTCCCATCTGAAGGTGAACCGTGAAATCCATTAGTAACACTCATGCGGTTGATGTGGAAGAACCGGCTCTTAGTTTTTCCGCGGTACTCCGTGCGCCTGTCATGGAAAGAGATGATTAGACACCAGACTAACTTTTAAATGAGGGAACCCAGGGCAGAGGTTTCAGTTAAGAGGCGAATTGGAGGGAGACAGCAAATGTTGACAGAAGTCTCTACCTTACCTCGCTAGGTGCAGAACAAGGAAAGGCCTCTGGCTTCTGGGTGTAGCGACTTTGCACCTGACAGTGTTGATTGGCTTACATCTCTAGAATCACCAGTTCTGAGGCCGACATATTCAGGTGGGATTTGGGGAGTAGAACCTGTTTCTAGCATGGGCCCTACACTCCATAACTGATTGGAAAGCCCCCATTGTGCCCCAAATGATTCATTTCTCAGAGTCACAAACAGGCCACAAAAACAATTGGCTGCAAAAAAGAGACAAGGTGGGCTGGGGGATAATTCAGCCGCGGGGGTTTGACTTGCAGACGCAAGGATCTGAGTTCGATTCCCAGAACCTCTGTAAGAAAAGTCAGGAGTTAAGGCTGGAGAAAGGGTTCACTGGACAAGAGCGCTTGCTGCACAAACGTTATGGAGGTTGTTCAGACCCCAGTGCAAGTTAGGTGTGGTCTCATGTATGCCTAGAAATAATGTCTGAGGTTCTCTTCTGCCCTGCACACATGCTATGCATGTGCACCTGCACACATATGAATCCACGTGCACACACAATAGGAGGCTTTAGAGAAGTGGTCCCCAACCGGTGGGTCTTGACCCCCTTTGGGGTCACAGGAGTGGCCTACGACCATTAGAAAACGCAAATGTTTACATTATGATTCATAGCAGGAACAAAGTTACAGTTATGAAGTGGTAGAAAAAATAATTTTGCGGATAAGGATCACCACAACATGAGGAACTATACAAGGGTCATAGTGTTAGGAAGGTCGAGAACCACTGGGAGGGAGGTTACTTGGGGAATCTCCTTCACACTCAGGATGAGGAGGCTAGGTGTAGGCAAAGCACTCACTAGGGGTCACCCCAACTGAAGGATGGTCCCTCTCTTCCTGCTGCCTGTGGATCCGGATGTAGAACTCTCAGCTTCCTCTCTAGCACCGCGTCTGCCTGCATGCTGTCATTCTTCCTGCTGTGATAATCTAAAATTATAAGCAATCCCAATCAAATGGTTCTTTTATAAGAGCTGCTGTGATCATGGTGTCTCTTCATAGCAATAGAACATGGACTAAGATCACAAGTAGCCAAATGAAAAACCTAAAATACTAAAAGATGGGGGGAGGGAATGAAGGATGAGAAGGAAGAAAGCAAAAGAAGTGGCATCTTCCTATGGGGGAAAAAGATGAACCGTTTTTCACTACATTACATTCCCAACAGCAATATGTAGTATTCCAGTTTTTTTGTATTCCCATCATAACTGATTTTTCATTAAAGAAAATTCATGACCCAAGGCAGCAACCTCCACAGGAGCAGGAACAAGGGAGCAAGAATACTCTGTGGGCCCAGACCCAAGGCAGGGACCTCTGAGGGAGCAGGCCTGAGGCAGGGACATCTGTGGAAACAGGCCTGAGTCAGCAACCTCTGCCAGGGCAGGCTTGAGACAGCTACCTCAGCCAAGACAGCAACCTCCACGGAGCAGGCCTGAGGCAATGACCTCCACAGGAACAAGTACAAGGAAGCAACTTCTGAGGGAGCAGGCCCAAGCCAGAGACTTCTGGCGAGGCATGAATCAAGGACCGTCAAGGTAGCAGGCCCACTTGAAGGCATTGGCACAGGAGACCACTTCCTAAATAGAACCCCAGCAGCACAGACACTGAGAGAAACAATTAATAAATGGGACCTCCTAAAAATGAAAAGCTTCTGTAAAGAAAAGGACACAGTCAACAAGACAAAATGGCACTCTACAGAATGGGAAAAGATCTTCACCAACCTCACATCTGACAGAGGGCTGATCTCCAAAACATACAAAGCACTCAAGAAATTGGTCATCAAAAGAACAAATAATCTAATAAAAAGAATGAGGTGCAGACCTGAACAGAGAACTTTCAACAGAGGAATCTAAAATGGCTGAAAGACACATAAGGAAATGTTCAACATTCTTAGCCATCAGAGAAATGCAAATCAAAACAACTCTGAGATTCTATCTTGCACCTGTAAGAATGGCCAAGATCAAAAACACTGATGACAACTTATGCTGGAGAGGATGCAGGGTAAAGGGAACACTTTCGCATTGCTGATGGGAGTATAAACTTGTACAGCCACTTTGGATGTCAGTATGGCGATTTCTCAGAAAATTAGGAAACAATCTACCTCAAGGCCCAGCTATACCACTTTTGGGTATATGCCCAAAGGATGATCAATTGTACCACAAGGACATGTGCTAAACTATGTTCATAGCAGCATTGTTTGTCATAGCCAGAACCTGGAAACAACCTAAATGCCCCTCGACTGAAGAATGGATAAGGAAAATGTGATACATTCATACAATGGAGCACTACATAGCAGAAAAAAATAATGACATCTTGATATTTGTGAGCAAATGGATGGAGCTAGAAAACATCATATTGAGTGAGATAACCCAGACCCAGAAAAACAAATATCATATGTACTCGCTCATATGTGGCTTTTAGACATTAAGCAAAAATAAATAAATAAAAACAAAACAAAAAACCAGCCCACAAATCACAATCCCAGAGAACCTAGAGAACAAAGAGATACATACTTGGATCTAATCTACATGGCAAGTAGAAAAAGACAAGATCTTCTTAGTAAATCGGGAGCCTGATGACCATAGGAGAGGGCAGAAGGGGAGGGGAGAGGTAGGGAGGAGAGTGCAGAAAAATATATAGCTCAATAAAAACAATGAAAAAGTGAAAACATGTAAAAAAATTCATAACAGGGAATATAAAACAGCTTCTCATTGTGATTTAGATTCACACATCCCTAATAATTAATGAACGTTAGCATCTTATCTTCTTCTGTGTTCCTATTGGCCGTTTCTCCATTGGAGAAATATGTACTCATAGTCCTTTGCCTACTTTAAGTTTTCTTGTTTTACTTAATCGATAATGACCTTTCATTTCGAGAATGTTTTAATTTTATGACCTCTAATTTATCTTTGTTTTTCATTTCCTGGGTGTGATATTTATAAAAACTAGTGCCTAAACCAAAGTCAAAAAGAGATTTATACCTTTGCCTTCTTTTAAGAATCTAAGGACTTAGGATTTACTTTGAGTAGGTTTTTTTTTTGCTTGTTTGTTTTAATAAATAAACAGTATGAAGAAGAGGTCTAGGCTCTCTGTTTTGCACGTGGGTATCCAGTTGTCCCAGAACCATTTGTTGAATGGCTGTGATTGGACATTTTTTGCCCAGACTCTAGTAGGATTCATCTTGGACTCTGTTAGAAGACACGGACCTGGTGAACCACCCTTGAGGACACTAAACCTTTCATTTTGTGCCATGACCGCTGGTGTCCCCCAGAAAGAGGGCAGCAATCCTTCGGTGAAAGAGTTTTGAGGGACTCACTGGTCTTTCTCCGACATGTGTTGTCTTTCGTGTTATTTTGTTGTGGCTTCTCAAGACGCTGAGGCGATAACAGCCTCAGCCACAGAGTAGCAAGGTCGTGGCACCAAACACGTAACAAATCCTGCCTCTGCAGAGGGGGAAACAGGATGACTGGATCTCTTGGCAGAATTTTTCTGAAGCCTTGGGAATGGTTTAGTGGAGGAGGAGAGACAAAATAAGCTGCTTCTAAAAGCCTAGGTGACTTTGTCCTAGATGTAAGAAGAAAAATGCCTCTTCTTCTTTCTCATGAAGGGAATTAAGATTAATGGGTGAGGCCTGCTGTTCGCTAAAAACAGCTCATTGAGAGAGAGCTGCAAGTAGAATAAAGAACTCTTAACATCTGACTGGGGGGAGGAGTTAATGGTAGAATTTTAGGCAATTTCCAGGTCAAGAGAAATGGTTCTTTCTAAAACTCCAAGGAGTCCAGACCAGAAGAGACTACTGCTCCATTAGGCAAAGAGTGCCCACTTCTAGAAGGTCCCTGCAGAGGCTGGGGGGTGGCACCATTGGGAATGTGACACCGCACTGATATAGGACCAGCACCTAGGGCTACTTCCTGCCTAGATATCTGTCATCTAACACCCTCGTCACCTTCTTCCATAGTAGGCTCTGCCTTTCACGCTCTCCTGGCGTCTCTCATACTTAGCCGTTCCAATGTTTAGCTCTCCGGCTAAACATCAAGGATAAGGATGGCATAGTGGGATGCAGTCCCCACCAGCAGACAGGTAGGTGAGAGGCCTGTCTCCAGGCTGCACCCCCCATACACACCCACTGAACTCTATCCCTCCAAGCTCCACTCTGTCACCCAACCCCAGGCATCTGAACATCCTCCCCGTGACCAGTCCTCCCCTACAACCCCAGGAGACTACACGGGCACGGACATAAACCACACCACGTGGAAAACCAGGTGAATGACTGGCCTCCTAGCTTGATTGCCTGGCAGACCAGACCCTAAATCGTCGGGCACATCCTATGCCCCTCCCCCTCCCATTTCGGCACCAATGAGACAGCTGGGCCCTGCCCCCAACTCTGGTGGAACTCCACTGCTCTGGTGCGGTCCCCACCAGCCCACAAGCAGACGACATAGGCACAGGGGCAAACCACACCAGTTGGAAGAACAGACAAATAGACGCCAGTGTAAGGATACATTTAACAACCGAAAGAGCAATATGGCACTCCCAGAACTCGGTGATCTTACAACTGCAAGACCTGAACATTCCAAGACAGCCAAAACACAAGAAAACAACCTTAAAAATATCTTTATGAAGATGATAGAGACCCTAAAGAGTAAATGAAATTTTTCCTTAAGGAAATCGTGAGAAAGACAAACAACAAAAAAATTGTTTTCCCTGGAAAGGAGAAATCGATGAGATCTTCTGGGTAAAGTGGGAGTGGCGTGTTGGGAGGGTGGAAAGTGAGGGATTGGGCTGCTCAGGTTGGGGGAAGGATGGAAGGGGAGAGAAATGAGAGAGCTATCTAGATACAGGGGGCCATTTGGGTACCAGGGAGACTCCCAGGAATCCGCAAGGATGACCCCTAATTGTCAACCGAGAGCCCTCTTCCAGTAACTGATGGAACCAGATGCAGAGATCCACAGCCAAGCACCAGGCCAGCTCTGGGAGTCCAGTTGCCGAGAAGGAGGAGGGTATCAAGAAGCCAGGGGTGTCAAGATCCTGATGGGAAACCCACAGAGACAGCTGACCTGACCTAATGGGAGCTCATGGACTCTGGACCGACAATTAGGGAGTCTGCACGGGACCGACCTAGGCCCTCTGCGTGTGGATGACAGTGTAGCTTTGTCTGGTTGTGGGGACCCTAGCAGCGGGATCAGGACCTGTCCCTGGTGCACGAACTGACTTTTTGGAGCCTATTTCCCATGATGGGATGCGTGGTCCAGACCTGATGCAGGAGGAGGAGCCATGCTTTGTTGACTCCCACGGAAGGCCTGCTCCTTTCCGATCAGAGGAGGATTGGATGGGTGGGGGGTGATGTGGGAGGCAGGGGGAGGGAATGGAAGAGGGGGGGAAATGGTTGGTGTGTAATATACATGAAAAAATTAATAAAAAAATGATGTAGTGATAAAAACCCATCTTTCTTTATATGAAATATTGTATTTCATATTTATGCCTAAGCTTTAGATTCCCCCATCTTTCTGCCCAAGGGAATGAATTTCATCCAGGTGATTAAAAGGAAATGTTTACGACACTCAGTACAGGAGATGTCACTGAAATGAGTTCTGGACTCTGACCTAAACTGAGGATTTCATATTAACGAGGAAGGAGAAGCATCAGGAGATATGAAGGACATCATCTGAGACGACCAGAGAAGCAGTGATGCTGAAACCCTTGTGTGTTTCAGCGCCCTTTTGAGAGAGGAATTGGAGTCACTCTTACAAGATGCTCCAAGTTCTCAGTCCGTGAGCAAGAAGAAGGGAAGAGGGGACAAGGCGGGGTGCTGCTCTGGGCAGACAAAGAATAGCCGAGAGATTTGTTCTAAGCCTCCTCCGCCTCCTGGCGTAAGGGGGATGCTGCCAGGGCGCCTGCGCCAGCGCCAGCAGAGGCGATGTTTAGCTCTTAGCTGAGATCATCCCCAGGAAAACTTGAAAAGCAGACAGACTTTACCACCAGCTCTTTTATAGCCTCCCTTCTCCTACAGCTCCAGAGAGCATCTTCTGTCTTCTCTCCCTTCCTCCCACTTGTTTATTTGGCTCTTGCTCCTATCTGCGGCTGAGCAGCAGGGCACCCTGACATTCAGTTTCCTGGGACTTATTCCCTCCTAGTCCTCCCCTGGTGACCATGGCACCATGTTTTGTCTCTAGGAAATGTGGCTGACCAGTTTGAACTGACAATAGTGCTGGTTCCCGGTGCGTTATCCCTTCCCACATGGAATTTCTGCCAGAGAGTTTCAATGGCTTAATCAGAACGCAGAGCGAATGTTAAATATTAAATAATAAACGAAACCACTTGAAAAACTTATTCCTACTAAGATTTCCATTTAAAATGGATGCTTTCATCTTTAAAAAGATCAAGATTCTAAACAGATTGCACGGTATATGTATATATATGGATGTACGTATATACATACATACATACATACCAGTGGAATATGCAGAGTGCAGACCACTTGAGATTTTGTTTTTACTTTAATGGTTTTAATACCAGCATTTGCAATTTGAGGGGGAGTCATTTGTCAAAGAATCTAATCATCTTGATTTTCTTTTAAGACCTGAAAAAATAATAATAAGAAGAATTTGGAAATGTGCCCAGTAAGTCTGCCCAGTAAGTTTTTGGAGAGCTGAATGATGGAGGCTGGTGTATCTTTTATGTGCCCTTTCTTGGCATTTCCTCACCTGGGCACACCCCGCCCAACCCAGGATGAATCTAAGACAGATCATTGTGTCGTGTTCTAATGACACAGACATCCATTGTGTTCACAGCATGCGGAGAGGGAAGAAGGGAGGCTGTCATAAATTATTAACCGCCGCTCTTATGAACCTCTGCGACAATGCAATGCTAGTGGCTTCCCGTGGTTCCTGGAGCCGCTTTCCTCTGTGATAAGAGAAAGAAAACCAAGGGAAGTGTGGAGAAAAATGAAATAGAGGAAAGAAGGGATGGGAGAGTTAAAAAAAAAAAAAAAAGAGGAACAAGCTACCTCAGGCTCCTTACTGCCAAGAAGTCTGTGTCCTTGAAATGTCAACACAGGCAATGGAAGCGTCTTTTGAGTGTGTTTTCCCAGGATTGGGCCAAGGGTTCTGACTGAGTGCTCACTGGGTTTCCCTTATTGAAAGCTAACTGTCCAAGCTCCAAGCAGTTGCATCTCCCACCTAACCCCTCTGACTGCATGTCAGAATGCCTTAAATTTTAAGTCTTTGTTTTCTCTCTTTGTGAGGAGGGCTGCCTTTAGTTTTCTTTTTGTTCTTGCCTATTCTTATGACTTTGTAACCACATCCACATAGAGAGGGAGAGGGATAGAGAATCAGAGAGAGAGAGAGAGCACACTGATCACGATATCTGATGCAGATGAAGTCAGTATAGTAAAGCTCACGCTCCGAATACAGCTTGTCTTTAAAATAGTTTTATCGTCTTTAAAATAGCTTTATTGGAACGCAGCGGTGCTTGATCAGTATACATTGTTCAGGGTATGGGTGCTTCCACACATAATAAAATTAACATAGCCTATGTGGCCCTCGAGGCATAAAAATTATTACTATTGAGCCCGTCACAGAAAATACATTTTCCGTTCCCATATCTCAGGTCGTTATCCATAAACTGCAGCTGGCCTATGAACTACTTCCTGCCGACTAGCATCAACATTAGGACCCTGCACCAGAATATAATTAGCCAGCCGTGTCAGCGCGCACTCTGTCTACTCCAGCCGATGCTCTTCTCCGCAGAAAGACCCTCTCGAGGAAGGCGGGATGCGTAGCTTTGCACTCCGCCGTCAGCCCTCACCCCTCGTGGATCGGCGCTTTCGGCAGCACTGACTTCAGCGAGTCTATAAAACTTTAACTTTCTTAGAGGAAAGTACTTTCTTTAGGCCACTTTCTGGGCTGTGTGACTCACGGAGATGCGCGGAACTGTGACTTAGCTTCTGCTGTTTAATAAACTACTCCAAAACCTGGTGACCTAAAGCAAACCACACCACAGTTCAGCAATTCAGCTAGGGCTCAGCTTGGCGGTTCCGGCCGTGACTGGGCTCCACAGCTTTGCGCTTGGGCTTATTCACGCCTCTGTGGGCAGCTGACAGACCAGCCGGGGCTGGTAGGTTATAACCAGTATAACTTTCTGCTCCACGGGGTCTCTCTCGGCGATCAGGCCCTGCTAAGGAGAAGCCTCTGCATGGTCCCCACAAGGCTCCACAAGCTGTCACCTCTTTCACCTTCCCAGAGCAAGCAAATTACAAAAGCAGCCTACGTATCTTTGGGGTGGGAAAAGAGACCCCACGTCTTTGTGGTATCCCACTCGTTCTGTGCAATCAGCCGCAGGGAGGAAGGAGGATTGTGGTTCCTCTTCATCGCTTCCTCCTTTTCAGACCTCGATCAACAGTGAGGAATTAGCTTGAGGGGTAGAGCCTCGTTTGCAGACTTTGGTCTGGTTTCCCTAATGCATTCTAGTGTGCACTGGGGTACTTAGTGCTCAGCTGATCTAATTTTGGAATCGCATGCGAACCTGATGAGAGACTGACCCCCAGACGCAAGCGTTTAGTTGAGAGAAACAGCAGTGGGAATAGAGGTCCAGTTCTGCCGCCAGAATCTGGACGTCATTGTACGTGAAACTAGAGTATTACAGATCACCTGCTAAGCCTTTTTATGGTTGTGCGCCCAAGAGCAGATTGACAGGGCTTGCCGACCCACACAGCCTCCAGCACGGTCTCCGCACAGGGAGGGAACAACAGATTCCAAAGAGATAAACAGAGGATTCTTAATCGTAGCTAACATCGCTATGATCCTGGCCTTGTCCTCTCCCAATGACACATTAGTTTTCTTGAAAGCTTTATGTGGGAAGGGGGAAGGAACAGATGAGGGGTAACAGGTGAGGGGTGGAGACTGTGGACTCACCTTGTCATACCTGGACATTTGTTTTAAGCTCATGATATTTGCTCAGGGAAATTGAGCTCACCAACGATTTCTGTGAGATAGAGTCTGTCCGCTTCTTACACTCTAACTAATCAGAGATGTTGGAAAATTTCACTGTAACATTTCAAAATAGAGGTGATTAATAGAAACAGTAGTTAATGCATGCCTATTAGTAATAAGAATGTATAAGTGCAATTAGACACCGAAGTGTGTGTGTGTGTGTGTGTGAATTTGGAGACAGAATCCAGGAATTTAAGCATTTTAAGAAAACCATTTGCACCACTGAGTTCCATACCCAGCCTAGACACAGAAATCTCTCTCTCTCTCTCTCTCTCTCTCTCTCTCTCTCTCTGTGTGTGTGTGTGAGAGAGAGAGAGAGAGAGAGAGAGAGCGCACACGCGTGTGTGCGTGTGTATGTGCATGTTCATGTGTGTATTCATATGTGTTCATATGTAATCCAGAGTACAACACTATTGTCTTTCTCAATCTCTTTTCTACATTGATTGTTTGAGCCTGGGTCTCTCCCATTGAACCCGGACTTCACCGATTTTGCTCCATTAGCAAATAAGACCCCAGGGATTGCCTTGCTTCTGCATCCCTAGTGTCTTGAAGTACATTGCCTCTGCTCTTTTTTCCCTCACCGGTACTGCGGATCAAAGTGGGATTCTCAGCTTGTTCAGCATTCTCTTTAGTACTAGCCCAGACACTGAGCTCTTGAGCCTGAGGCCGTGTTAGAAACTTTGTCTCTGTCTTAGGAGTCTCACTGCCCTTCCTCAGAACTGACGCACAAACATAGTCTGAGGTGTTCTTTGAATCACTCAGGCAGAACAACCCGGAAGTTCCAGCTTTTTCCAGCCTGGTCACGCTTGGTCCTTTGTTTTGTTTTGCAATAGTTGTCCCAAGCCTCCCTTTGGTCCTAGCTTTTACCAGGCTGTTTCCTAAGAACCCTTGATGATTCCCAGATAGGAATTCTTTCCTCCTGAGCTGCCTCTCTGCCTGCCCCATCTCCCATGTGACGACGACGCACTGCTGAGGGCTGCTATGCGAGATCCCGGACCCTTCCTTAGATTCCGCCCCTGGCTCCTGACGTCATTGCTCCAGTCTTTAGCAGGCCTCTCTGGTTGTTTAGCAAGTAACACAGGGACCTTGTCTGATATTTCATGAACTTATACCAGACGCACCAGCAGCCACACTAGTTAGCCATGGAGTCCCAGATCTAGAGAGGAATATAAGGTGGGATGAGACAGGAACTCACTCTCTTTCAGTCTGAAGATTTCATCGAGGTAAGAGTTCTCTGGTGGCTTGGCTGCTTTGCTTTTCTGATCTTCAGATTGAACCCCAATATCTGTCTCTGGTTTTTACTATCCATGCTATGCCATATCGTAGTCAAGATGGAAGAACCTCTCTCCTGGTCCGATTTCCTACCCAAGGATGAATTTTTTCAGTACTATAATATCATGGGATAAAACATAAGCTTAGAAGATCAGGGACCTTTCTGTTTGTCACTAACATATTCCAGTGCTTGTCTCTGTAGGACTTTGATAACTACTGAGGTATCAAATGGAATGGTTTGTTCTTTAAAATAATGATAATGACAGTAGTAACCTGATGGCCCAGTTAGTAAAACGCTTGCTGTGCATTGACATTGACATTCTCTTGCTGGACTTGAGTTTGGATAACCGACATCCATTTAAAAGCTGAGCATGGCGGTGAAGGTCTACAACCCCCAGCATGGTGGGGTAGGGAGACCTGCAGATCCCTGGCTAGCCATTGTATCCAAATCGGTGCGCAAGGATCCAGGGACCCATCTCAAGAATTAAGGCAGAGAAATGAAGGAAGACGCCCAAACTTGACCTCTAACCTCTATGCGTACACACACATGGATGGGCACACAGACAGACTGACACCCACATCAACTGAGGTTTGATAAATTTATTTCCAGAGCTCAATTATTTACTTTAGGACAATAGCAGAAATATCTAGTCCAAGAAAACACCCAGTCTGCTAGCCTTTAGAGAAGTGGTTCTCAATCTTCCTAATACTCCAACCGTTTAATACAGTTCTTTGTGCTGTGGTCACCAGCAACCGTAACATTATTTCGTTGCTACTTCGTAACTGTGATTTTGCTACAGTTACGAATTACAATGTAAATATTTTTTTTGGAGATAGAGGTTTGCCAAGGGGGTCTTGACCCACAGGTTGAGAATCGCTGTTTGACAGTCTCTCCTCCCTCCAATTTTTTCCTGCAAAAGTTGCAGCCATCCAAACTGCCCCTTTATGAGGACTCATGGGACCCGACACCGAAACACCATGTAATGCTAATTTTCAGACAGGCTGAAGTTTCACCCCAGGTTTGGAGAAGAGCCAGCCTCCCGGAAGGTACAGTCTATAGACACGGGTTTCCATCCTCAATGGAAGCAGATTTTCACTGCGTTACAATTCACCCCTCAAAACCATAACTCCAAATTTGGCTCAGGGTAGTTTTCCATAAAATAGTAATGTAGTGATGATTTCTCAAAATAGATGTGACTTCTTCCGAAAAAAGCCCTAAACTCCCTATTTGGGCAAACAGCATCTTCTCACTTCAGATGGCCGGTTTCCTTCTTCACGGGCATCAGTGTGTCCAGGAGAGCTCCGACCCTGGGACACTGAAAGATAAAGCAGACCTCGGTGTGTGGAAAGTCCTCTCTGACTGGACTCAGCTCCTTCTCTCCCTTGGGGACTCTGCAGCATTGCAGCCTAGTGCATGCCCACACCACATGGAAGGACTCTACAGCATTGCAGCCTAGTGCACGCCCACATCACGTGGGAGGACCCTGCAGTGTGTGCAGCCTGGTGCATATCCATATCACGTGGGAGGACTCTGCAACATTGCAGCCTGGTGCATGTCCACATCACGTGTGAGGACTCTGCAGCATGTGCAGCCTGGTGCATGTCCATATCATGTGGGAGGACTCTGCAGCGTGTGCAGCCTGGTGCATGTCCACATCACATGGGGGGACTGAGCATTGTAGCCTGGTGCATGCCCACATCACGTTGGAGGCTCCATGCTGTTTCACCAGCCTTCAATCAGCAGTGCCCTGTCAGTGAACTGCTGCCAGGTCAATGACAGGGAAAGAGGGTGCAATTTGTTTCAAAAAAAGATTGCTGTCTCTCCTGCTGTATATATAATCTGATCCTTTTCCTTCACAGGAAATTGTTGCTCTTCCTCGCTATCTCCACTATTTCCTGTGTGTAGCTCTCAGGTCTCTGACTCTGGGCACGGCTGTGAAGTCTAACAGTGCATTTGATCTGAACATTCACTATCTGAGCTTCTTCTTGACATCTACTGAGCAAGGCAGGTGGATTAAGGCAGATGCTCTGTTGTAGAGGGCTGGTTTTGAACTGCATAGAAACTCTGTGCAAGGGAGACTTGAGGTAGCATTCTTGCTGATAGGCTTGGCAAACCAAGTTGGGAGGAGGCAAACCTCTCCCATCAGTAGAGTGCCTTGCCAATGGTCAGTCCTTGAGAACAGGTTGTGGTTTGTCTTCTGATGAGGTGTTTTCACATATTATATTACAACAAGAGTTATTCCCATAACACCGAGCTTTTTGTTTAGATTAGCTAGGGCACGAAGCCCTCAAAATTAGTTGCAACCAAGTGACTAGTCTATGAAACTATTTTCATGTATTATGGGAACCTAGTTTGAATCATGATTTGAGTATTATAAAAAGAACACTGGCTTTGCAAATAAAGTATGCAGTTGTATCTCCTACTCTGCATCCCCTGTGTCCTGATTTCTGTGGCACTACCCAGGGTCATCCATAACCGAGGAGGTTGGAGAAGGGTCCCCAACACTCTGTAAAGCATGGGACTTCTCCGAAGGGAGAGACTTCAGGACTTTGCCAAACTCCATTATGGCTAACCAGAGCCTAAACTACTTAGCTTTCACTTGATATACCCTTGAACTATCTTGAAAGAATATCACAGTTGAGGAAGTTCCTATGTCACACTGATCAGTGGGGATGTCTACAGGTGATTGATTATCTTGATTTTTAATTGAAATAAGAGATTTCACCCTACTGTGGGTGATACCATTCTCTATGCGAGTGATCCTGAACTATGTAAAGAAACTCAGTGTGCTGTGGGAACTCCTCTCGCTCCTTCAGCCAATAGCCTTTAAGATACCAGCCCACTTGGGCATGGTCTCTTACACTATAAATGCAGCTGTAAAGCCTGCGCTCACTCTCTTGCATCCCACTCTCACTTCCAGCTGCTGGACTCTGTTCCTGTTCCCCCTTCATGCAGAGGACTATGACCTTGGACAGTGATATGTAAATCTCCCTGAAATAAATAACCCTTTATTATACATAATTTGGAACTTCTGTGGGATTATTTTGTGACTTCCACCATCATCGGTGACATGGGCATGCCAGCCAGCGAGCAGCATCCTCCACAGTTCCTACTGTGCTTCTTTGGATGTGAAGTGAGTTCTCCCTGGTAGAGGTTGTACCGTGCAGAATAGCAAGCAGGTCAGCCTTCCAGCTCCTACCTGGACCCTCTCAATGACATCAGTGAGAATGGGAAGAAGAGATATATTCACTGGGGAACCAAAGCAAGGATAACCCATGAAGAACCCTGTCCCAGGCCTTGTGTATTCTCATTTTATCCTCTAAAACCACAAGTCAGGTGGCAAGCAAGCAAGATTTTTCAGAAACCTTCATGTCCGCCAGCAGGTTGTTAAGGGCAGGGACTCAATGTATCAGCTGTTTCTCCAGGTCATTCTGTTTCAGGTGAAATCACGCCTGGCAAAAAGGCAGTACAAGTAGGCTTGAAGCCAATCACTAAAGAGATCAATAAATCAATATCTAATGATTGGTCTTTTCCATCTTTTTCTAGTTCACTAGTTCACCCTGGTTTATAAGCCAGATAAGCCTTTGCCTCCCCTATGATGCTTTTGGTCAATATGCGTTTATCACAGCAACAGAAAGAAAACCAAAATACCAACTTTCCCTATTTGCCTCTTACTCACCCGGTGTTGAATGACAAAACTTTCCCCAGGGAAACACAACACACTTGTCTACTCACCACAGATGGGGCTCCCACAATGGAACAAAGTGCGCATACCACCAGGTCCAACTTGGTGACTCGGTGAGTTTTACTGGGGCTACTTACAGGAGCAGAAATGACTCAAAGACAGCTACATTGCCAGGGTCCACCCCAGCATGGGCGACCGCCCACAAAAGGTGTGGAACCTGGAGCTCCCTGCACAACCTGCAGCAGCTGGACAGGTTGGAGTGTGTCCTTTCCAGGAGCCTCAGTTGGTCTAAAGCTCTTCCAGACAGATCAGCTGGTTTCTGCTTCTTCCAGGCAACTGGTCTGGTTCCAGAGTCATCTTTGTGGCTTGGCTTCACTGAGAGGTGTTTTGGGATATTTGTACACTGTGTGAAGACATTTTGCTGTGATTGGTTTAACAAAAAGCTGAATGACCAATACTTAGGCAAAACGTATAGGTGGGACTTCCTGGCAGGGAAATGGCAAGAGAGAGATGCAGAATGAGTCAGTTATGCACATGGGAGAACATAGATTAATAAAAAAAATGGGTTTTTTAAATTATAAGGGTTAAAAGCAAGCCTCAGCTAAAGGCCAAGCTTTTATAATTAGTCTCTGTTTCATTATTTGGAAGCTGGCTGACAGGACAGAGAAAGATTCGTTACAGAGAGAGACTCTCAACTTGTATTGCTTACTCTGGCAGGGAGGGGCCTACTGAATCTGGTCAGTTTCAGGGATTTCCTGAAGCTATTTGAGTTGTTGACCTTCCTGCTTAAGGAGCTTTCCTGTTTCAATCACTTCCGTTCCAGAGGAAACTGTTAAATGAAACAGGCAGTCTGACGTGAATTTACAGTTTGATCACTCCTGTGGCCTCTAGAATCTTCAAGTTTCTCTCTCTCTCTCTCTGTGTGTGTGTGTGTGTGTGTGAGAGAGCGTGTGAGCGTGTGGGTATGTGCACATTTGTGCTCACCCACAAGGACAGAGAGAGGACATCAGATCCCGAGCTACAGTCACAAGAGGTTCGAACCCCTTGACAGGAACACTGGACTCAACACTTTGAGCCTGTGAATGAGCAGCAAAGCCCTCTCAACCGCGGAACCATCTCTCCAGTGCCTGGGCTCCGTGTACTACTGCTGGTTCCCTTTCCTGTCCTCACAAGAATTGCCTTAACAAGTCTCTCGTCCAAATCTCAGGGAAACAAATTATCACAAGTGATACTGAGAACAGACTGAGAAAACGGGACAAAACTCAAGTTTGGGATTGACTCATGTGCCCATCTGGCAGATGAGGCTTCATCTGGGTTGGCTTGAACATGAGCAATGTTTGTCTGCATCTGGGTTGGCATGGATGTGAACAATGTCTGTCTGTCTGCATCTGGGTCGGCATGGATGTGAACAGTGTCTGTCTGTCTGCATCTGGATAGTCATGGACGTGAACAGTGTCTGTCTGTCTGCATCTGGGTTAGCATGGACATGAACAGTGTCTGTCTGTCTGCATCTGGATCGTCATAGACGTGAACAGTGTCTGTCTGATACAAGGTAGTAAGCATTCAGTTGCCAATAACTTCCCTCATAGTGACCCAGGGAAATATCTTGGGAAGATTAATGCTGTGGGGACACAGTGACTTGAGGCAGATACTTGAGACCTATGGAAGTAAGAGTGTATGATGCCTATAGGTAATAAACATATTTAAGAAAACAGAAAAAAAGCAGAATTAACATGGATATCCAGATACCATCTTACTCCCCATTAGTCTGAACGTGGTGATAGTTAGCATGAATTGTTAGCATGACAAGATTTAAAATTACCCTGGAGGTGGGCCTCTGGGATGTCTATGAGGGATTGTCTTCATTAGATTGATTGAGAAAGCTTTTCTTAACAATGGTGGGACCCAATATCCACCCCATCAGTGATCTGCTGGAGCAGTGAAGGGACCGGTCCTGCAGGATTTCTACAATACAGGGCAACAGCAGGCTCTCCAAGAGGAGCCCCAGTGAGAGCCCAGCATCCATAGCGTAGCAGAAACCAGAGGCCTCGAACCAGACCAATGACTCTCTGCAATGAACTCTTGCAAGCAAAGATATTTAGATAAAAGGCATTACTGTATGACTCACTGTGCCACACTGCAGCTTCAGGATGAGATTGGATTTTTTCCTTCTCTCTCTTTTTTTCTTTTTCTCTTAAATTTTATTTGTGGGGGAGGTTGCAAGAGCAGGGGGTGGATACGAAGGAATGGGGAGATGAATGGGATGGAGATGCATGATGTGAAAGACACGAAGAATAAATAAAGAGGAGAAAAACACAGTGGTGGGGCCATTCTCTGTGAGAACACGGGACTGCATACATACAGGCTGGACCATTCCATGTGAGAACACAGGACTACATACATGCAGACTGGACCATCCCATGTGAGAACACGGGACTACATACATGCAGACTGGACCATTCTCTGTGAGAACACAGGATGACGTATCATGCAGACTGGAAACTGAATACTGGGACTCACTGCTTTCTGTTCCCAGCTGTGAATGTGACATCACACATTGTCCCAAGCTCCCACTGCCTTGACTTTGCCTCCATGACAGTCTTTGCCCTTGAACTAGAAGCCAGAATAAGCCATTCCCGCTTTAAGCTGCTATCTTTTTTTTATCATTTATTTATTTTTTTATTTTTATTTTTTATTTTTGGTTTCTCTGTAGCTTTGGTGCTTGTCCTGGAACTATCCCTTGTAAACCAGGCTGGCCTCGAACTCACAGAGATCCGCCTGCCTCTGTCTCCAGAGTGCTGGGATTAAAAGCGTGTGCAATCACCTCCCGGCTTTAAGCTGCTTTCTTGTCGGGGTATTTTAGCACAGCAACAGGACTAGTGTCTAAGATGGGAGCCTACAGGACCAGGAAGCAAATGAATCAGCTAGCTAGGCTCAGAGCTGGCCTGCCGGATTCAGGGATATACTCCAAGATCCTTCCCCAGATCCTGGTAGTGTTCCTGGAGGTGACACTTGGGCTAATCCCACCAGGGATCCCCAGGCACTGGCGGGAAGCCTTCACAGTAAGAAAGAATAAGTGCACATCTCCGAGTCAGTCTTCAGAGGTCGCCAGGATAACAACAAACCGGAACAGAACCGTATCCTACCCCAGGAGCACGCTGGGAATTACTGTCGCCAACGCCACTAAAGACCCGATTCAAAAGCACAATCTCGTTTATTTATGTAAATATATACATCTTATATGCAATATATTTTATAATGCAGTTAAAACATGATAAATACAAGTGTAATTAGTTGCTTCTTGCATTCAGGCAACCTTTTGACATAAGGAAATGTTACCATCTAAAGTTCACTCTCAAGGATCACGTGAATCAAGTTATAAAACCCAATTGCAGAAAACAAACTGACTTTGGCTTGAGTGGCATTCATTGTTTATGGTCAGCTTGCACATTAAAATCACTGATACAATGGTTATAATGCCCAGATCTTTTAAGATTAATTAGCCAACAGCTTATAAAATAATGATTTAGAGGTATTTCACCTAAATTTTATCACACTTATTAAAGGTCTTACCCAAGCCTGTCGTTAACCTCTAGTGCCTCTGTAAGAGTTCCAGAAAGTCTTCCCTTTGGGAATCTCATTTTCCAGTCTTCTTCACTCAACCCCAAAACATTCAGCTGATTGATCAACTTGCCATGATCTCAAAAACCAATTCTAAAAGCTGGGCATGCCAATTCCTGCATTTTCCACCTCAGATTTATTTCTATTTCCTCTGTGCATATTCCCTGGCTAAGACATTTTCTTTCCACATCTTTTCCTTTCTCCTGTTCCCCCTCCCCTTCTCCTTCCTATTCCTCAGGGTCCAGATAAACATGCCAGCAACTTTCATCCTTAGCCTCCGGGTATATTCAAGTTGCCTTGATTGAGAAACAAACACTTTCAGCCTATCCTCTAGAGTTTACAGCTAAACTTCTTGGGAAAATGGTGCGCCCCCGTGTTTCTGCTGCTGTCCTCAGCACCCCGGTCCTCTGCACAGCTGTGCTTCGTATTACTATTCCATCCAAAGACGTCGTCAAGGTCACTGTGAACTTTCTGTGGCTGCCCATGGAACTTGGACTCGATCATCTTTCCTGGAGCTTTCCTCTCCGTGGGCTTCTCAGAGATGTCTGCCTCTCTGGCTTCTCCTTATGAGCTGACTGTCCTGGTTCTTATTTGTTTTTATTTTTAAAAAGAGGAGGGAAGAGGTGCCCGGACTCACTTCTTTCTAAGCTCTGTGGGGATCTACCATAGAGCATAATGCTGTTGAAATTGTGTGCACTCTCAACATAGTGGTAGAAAACATTGATAGCTAAATTCTATTTCATTAAGAAAAAAATGGAATTCTAATGAATTTGTAACACCTAATGTTTGGGGGGAAATTTATTTATTTTATTTTATGTGTATGAATATTTTATCAGCATGTATGCAACAGCACCCTATGTGTGCAGGGCCTGGGGAGGTCAGAAGAGGGTATCCCCTGGAGCTAGAGTTAGAGATGAGTGTGAGCAACCATGTTGGTTCTGGGAAGGTAAGCCAGGTCCTCCACAAGAGCACCAAGTGCTCTCCACTGCTGAGCCATCTCTCCAGCCCGCACTGGAAATACTCTGGAAGGGGTTAAACAAAACTCACCACAGACTGTATTTCATGGATAAAGAACAGCTGTAAAAATGCCAGAGATCAAGATAAATGGGCACCCGTGTGGGTTACTAACACATCGAACAAGAACCAACATGCGGCGTGGGATCAGGAAAACAACCTGTTTTCCTCTTCCATGGCCAACTGAAAAGTACTGGAGGCTTCTGATCCTCCCTTGGCTTCTCCGTGAAAATATGAGTTTTCTTTCTACTCTTCACAATGAAAGTTCACTTAAAGGGCCTCTCTTGACTTAAAAGGGGAGGAGATATTATTGACTGTGGTTTTTTTAATCATATAATAGATGCATACCTGCTCTTTTATGTCCTTGATGTTAGTCAGGGCACTAAGAGTAGGGATTTTAGTATCTGGTTGTATCGCCTCAGAAGTTTGCAGATTTGGTCTCTTCAGGTAGCTGAAACCTTTCCATTCTGGGCTGTTGGCCAGAACATTGACTGTAACATTCCATTGTGAGTGGATAAAGAGACTTACCCAGCAGGGGACCCCAGGTTTGGCTGCGGAGGCGTTCTTATGAAACACGCTGGTAAATGATTCAGAGCAGACGCTTGGGCTCTCCAAAGTGACAGGGAACGCGACACACCCCGGTTAGTCGAATGCCAAATCAATAGGAGAGACTACAGGAAGATGGTACCAGCTGGGTGAGTGGGCAGAACAGTGGTGGGTGAAGGAACGTCCAAGGACGAGACAGCAGATGCTCTTAGGACAAACAATCCCAAGTCAGGGGAATGGTGTCAGAAGGGCCTTGGTTGGAAGGTCCACGCTTGCACAGGAACTGAGGCTTTTTACAGTACTGTGTGACTGGAAGTTTTTGTACAACTGAGCTAAGGTACTGTATCTCCGTTGCACCATTCTTCCTGTCAGTGAAGGACTTTGGAAATCCAACTTCAGGACTGCATTTCACAGCAGAAATAGCAGAAATATACCTGCAGCCAATAGTTCCGTGCATATTTACCATTGAGTTAAGGTTTTAAGTTTTATATGTATTTTTCTCCACATAGAATGACTTAGAAAGTCTTGGAAGTGTACTAATATTTTCTATTTGTTCTATAAAAGCATGCACTTACCTTTTTCTATGTATTTCTCCCCGCCACGCACGTGAACACACCATTGGCAGTGCAAATATGCCGTGATTTGAGATCTAATTAAAGTCGTCGGTAGAGGATCTCCGCGTGTTATTTTCCCATCGCCAAGCAGCGATTAGTGGGTTTGGATGGCTGGTAGGCATTCCTCTGACAGGCAGAAATGCCCTTCGGGCACGAGTCAGATAAGCAGCCTGTTTCTGCAGGAGCTGAATGGCAGCCAGTCTTGTACAAACTCATTTCTGAACTATTTCCCCCTTCAAAAAATTTGAGAAGATGGAGAGTCTCAAAAATTTCCCCGAAGATACTGAAGCGTCTGCTCGTGACTAAACTAAATCAGGAGGCTGAACCTCTGTTCTCAAGAGTGGTTTAACACCATTTACTTTGGAGCATACATAGAGCCAGAAAACTTCGGAGTTTCTGTGTAAGATCATGCATTTTTCTCGTTTCCCCATTTTTGTTAAAATAGCACATTTATGCGATGGATACGTGCCTGGCTGTGTTGCTTGTGGTACTGTTTGAGGGTCGAGGGAGTGTTTTGTTACAAAGATTTCAGGACATCGCTATGGCTCTAAATATTTACATATCCTTTTAAATGTCATGATTGATTGACCACATAGTCAAGTTCCATCTACAGCCTCTACCTCCTTGACAAGAATTCCTCACTCTCTGTATGGCTTCTACTTAACGCTGCTCCCTGGAGATGCTGTGTGTAACCTAACAATCCCCCGAAAGCCCAACTCTAAAGGAATGTGAAGGGCTGACAATGTTTGCCTAGCATGGGTGACGCTCTGGATTCCAACCCCTAACACCACACACCTGGGTGCACATTTTTAATCCTAGCACTCTAGACTGTAGAGGCAGAGGCAGGAGGACCAAGAGTTCAAGGTCATCCTCAGCTATAGCAGTTCCAAGCTAATCTGGCACCCCAAAACAAACAAGCAAACAGAAAAGCCAGTATGTGCAATTCTCATCGTGAGTAGGACTTAAGATGGTTCAGGAACAAAGAATCCATTACTTCTGACCAAAGTATTAGAATAACAACTACACAGGCCTTTCTGCTAGATGATTAAAAGATATGCGTGCTATTATATTTATTTGCAGAGTATTTATGCTGCCTATCATCTCACTTCATATCTGATCCTAATCTGCAACCTGTATCTTCTCTCTGAAAGAAAACCCTTCACTGCTCTAATGTTTACTGAATAGATCTTACTCTTTATCAATGCCCCATTCTTCTTCATTACATTCTCATGTCTAAATATGGAAGACAAAAACGTAGACATCTTTATGTATTTTTATAATTTATTTTATTGCATTGGTGTTTTGCCTGCATGTCTGTCTGTGTGAGGGTGTCAGATTCCCTGGAACTGGGGTTACAGACGGTTATGAGTTGCCATGTGGGTGCTGAGACTTGAACCCAGGTCCTCTAGAAGAGCTTCCCTCTCTCCAGGCACTGATACCTTTAATTGGATGATGTATCGGTTATATATTTATGTACACAAACTCATAGGCCCAATAACTCTCTAATTAGTGTTTAAAATCTGCTTGGAACTCTGGAAATTTCTGCTACTTCTCTTTCCAAATTGGAAAAGAAAAGGGACAATATGAGTCTAGTAAGACACTTTCCTGGAGACCTAGAGGGGAGGGGCAAGGGAAGGGACTTGGAGGAGAGTAGGGAGGGGAATATCTGGTAGGAAAGTAATGACTGAGGGAAGGATTTAAAAAAAAAAAAAAGGCACTCCACCCTCTAGAAGGTTCCCCTTGACAGCAGTTCGGACTCCAGCGATTTTCTAGCAACGATCAGTACCCAGGCTTCTTTAAGCAGACACAGCTTTCAAACACTCTAAATATGGGTAAACCGGACACAGCTTTCATACGTTCTAAATATGGGTAAACCGGACACAGCTTTCATACGCTCTAAATATGGGTAAACCGCCCCCCCCCCCACCAAAAAAAAAAGTAGTGTACTCTCAAGTGCTTGGCTCCAGACCTGGGAAGGCAAAGTTAAACAGAAATCAACCCTGGAGGAGAGAATGAGGAAGTCACAGAGGAACCACACCCAGTCAGGGCCAAGGGTGTGCTCCCCAGATAAGCCAGTCCTACCTGCCTGTCCTGACGACAAACCCAGACCTTCCTGAATTCGGAGGTAGGAAACCCTTTCTTCCAGGCGGTGGTGGCGCCTGCCTTTAATCCCAGGAAGAGGAAGGCAGGTCTCCAAGTTCAAGGCCAGCATGGTCTACAAAAGTGAATTCCAGGGCGGCCAGGACTACACAGAGAAACCCTGTCTAAAAAAACAAAACCAGAACCAAGAAACCTCCCAAGCCCTAGAGATATGGGAGGCAAGGTGCCCTTCTAGCCCTGCAGGACAGGTAGTATTATCATCTCTATATTTTACAGATGAGAAAATGGAATTGGAGGTCTTTTTTAGTACCAGTTAGGAAATTTGGACAGCTGCCTGCCTAAATCATGGTCCAGACTCTCAATCCAGCAAGCACAATGGTCCAAGACTCTTATCCAGTGTTTTTGGAACTCTTTGCTTTAACTGTGTCCAACATACACCCTGACTATTCGATAATTAATTATAATAAGTCTGCGTTGTACCAATTAGTATTAAAATATGTACGCACTGAATGTTTATTTTCTGTGTTTGAATACTCTAAAGAGAATATGTCAGCGTTGAATTTCGTTTTGGTCTTCGCTGCCAAACCAAGACAGCCTTGGCACGGATATTGGAAGTGGGCAATTCTCCCACCCAGCAGGACAGTCTTCCTGACGGAAAGTCACCACAGAGAAATTTGCTGTCACCTTGTCCCTTAAAACCAAAGCCAGGATGGAGGAAATCTCCACCAGGGGGCAATGTGTCACATGATCAGAAAGAGTCGTCAGTTGATAGCCAGTTCTCGGCCTCATTTGACTAGCCAGGAACTCTTTGGCGTCTCGTCATTTGTGTAAAATATGCCTGTGTCTCTATGCCCTGCCTTCTGCAGTTCACCTGCCTGACCTGTGTGCCCTTTGAGTTTATGGATTCCTTGGGTAAACAAGGCTGTGACGTGAGATATAATCGCAAGGAAGGCTTTATGTATATTGAACTTGTAGAATTTTTCCAAATGAAGAGAGGTTAGCTTCTTGTTTAAAAGCATCATTTTACCATCAAGGAATACAATAATTTTAGACACTAACACACCAATCAAACGAGTTTTAGCTTGCTGTGTTTTGACTAATGCTTAACTACTTGAAACTAACCTATTCTAACTATCTCTAGTCCTCTTGCTGAAACAGACATTTTCATATTCATCTTGGGTCTACTCCTCGAGGAATCTAGACACCTCCCTTCCTCTGTCCTATGTATTTTGCTGCCTCAACCCAATTTGGCATCTAAGCCACCACTGCAGGTAAAAACACAGCTCCAGGGACTTCCTTAGACATTGTTTCTCAGCTCAACTACCCGCTTCTCTCTCTTGTGAGGGAAAGATACGGTTGGCGGGATAAGAAGGCTCAGTCTCATGGATCTGCTCCGCACTCTTCTGTAAATTTACTTAAATCTATCCCGAGGAAGCAGAGCCAGCGTGGCTCTCCCAGGCCTTGGCAATACGACTCTCTCTCTCTTGCCAGACTCCTAGACTGTCCTCACGACTCAGGGTCAAACACATTTCTGACTTCATAGAGCAGTTACTGTTGCTGTGTGGCGGCGGTGTAGGGTAGAAGGTAGCTCCAAATTCGCCTTAGCAAAGCTTGTTCAGTTATTTGTTATCGAATGACTTGCTACGGCGTGCCAAGAATCTGTTTCCTGAATCCTAAATGGAGAATAATTCTTTTCTCCTTGCTGCTTTCCTGCAAACAATTATGTTACAGCAAATAAAACACCACGGAGTGCAGAATGGTCTGGAAACTGCCTCAGAGGCAAACTGACCTGAGATGGCCACTCCTCCAATCTCAGGGCTATCGGAACTCAGGCGCCCGTGAAGGTGTTCCTCGTTCTCGTCTTCACAGTGAAAGAATTTTAGGGCAGTTGATCAGGTGCTAAAATTCTGCTTCTAATTTCATAATTAGACATGGACCGAAACACGCTATACCATAGATTCCCTTGTCATATGGGCCCTTCCACCCATCAGCCATTGAGCAGGAGAACTGAACCTTAGACATGGCTCTTAACAGCTCTTTAGGGGCTACAGCGATTGTTCAGCCAGCCAAATGCTTGCCAAGAAAGTGCGAGAAGCAGAGATGGCTCCCCAGCCCCCACATTAAAAAAAAAAAAAAAAAAGCCAGGCTTGTCATTGTACACCTGCAATCCCGGTGCCGGAGAAACAGACGAGAAGCTTTCACTGGTCAACTCTGCTAGCTGAACCGGTGGGTTCTTGGTTCAATGACAGATCCTGTCTCAAAAAGTAAGATGGAAGAGTGATAGAGGAAGACACAAGATCAAACTCTGGCATCCATATGCACACGCGCGCACACACATTCTCGCTTGCTCGCTCGCACGCACGCACGTATACGCACCAAGGCTATAGGCTTTCAGGAGTTGGGGAGACCACACTGGGCATCCTGCTTTATCACGCTCTACCCTATTCCATCAAGTCAAGGTCTGCCATTGAACCTGGAGCTAGACTGGCAGCCAGTGGGCCCCAGCACTCCTGCTCCCCCTGCCTTCCACAGAGCTGGGGTGACAGTCACATAAGCAGCCACGCCCAACTTCTCTGTTTTGGATGGGCGCTGGACACTTGAACTCAGGGCGCCAGCCTGTGCATCCCCCTAGCACTGGAAAATGGGTCTTGGAAGAGAGGTCTCTGCTGAGCTTGGTGGCTCACGCCGCTAATCCTGGTACCTCAGAGACTGGGGCGGGCGATTGCCACACATTATAAGCCAGACCGAGCTACACAGTGAGTTTCAGACGATCCTGATTTAGTGTGGGAGTGCCTCGCTCCAAAACGAATGGAAACAAAAATCTTTGGACTGGTTCTACCATACCCACACTAAGAGCTGTGGTGTAAGGAAGGGAGAGGATGCTTCCATGGTATAAAAGTAGGCTAAGAAGGCTTTCAGAGTCACAAATTTTTTTTTAGTTAAACCACACACCAATAAATAAATAACAATAAAAAATAAATGTGATTACTCTTGCTTCTCATTTACTTTGTAATCATATATTTAAGGATTTCAAAATAAAGCACATTTTGTTGCATTCCTGGGAAGGATCAATTATCCCTTCTCTTCATTTTTAAACCAGAAGGAGCTCGAAGCATGCAGTCGCATAAGAGGGTAAAATATGATAGCGTGTCATAAACATGTCCTCTTGGCAAAAGCTGGTATCCAAATGTTTTTGGTAAGGTATTTTATCTTGATTTTTTTTTTCAGAATCCAGGAATCCTGCCAGCTTCTGGGAATGCAAGCAAATTTAAACTGAGAAAATTTCAGTCTTTGGAATTCAGATCACTTTAGAAATCCAAAATACACATTAAAAACCTAGCATACCAGAAAGCGATCAAAACAAGGGGCAGCAACAGAAGGGACAGAAGGATCGTGGGCTCCAGGCCACCCTGGGGTACAGGGGGAGCCCCATTCTGGGGATGGGATCAGGAAAGAAAAAGATGAGGCAGGCAAACCAAAAGGATGCAGGATCTGGTGGTTTCTCTTAAGGTCCTCCTTCTCCTCCTTTGCTTAACCGAGAATGGGGAAAGCCTGCCTTGGGACTTAGTGTGTCTTGGGAAAGCCTAGCATGCTTAAGACTACTTGCCAGCAGATCTCTCCCAAGGAGTGAGAAAGGAAAACAAAACAAAACAAACAAACAAACAAAAATACAAAAAAAGAAACAAAACAAAAAGTTCACTATGGGCGTTTTATATCTCACTCATTTTCCTTGTAGAGCTGAAACTGATGCTGGACCACTGGCTGATTGAGTCTCTCTCTCTCTCTCTCTCTCTCTCTCTCTCTCTCTCTCTCTCTCCCTCCCTCCCTCCCTCCCTCCCTCCCTCCCTCTCTCTCTCTCTCTCTCTCTCTCTGTAATACTCCTAACTCAGAGCTGCTACTGCAGGATCATAGGCATGCGTGAGCACACCTGGCTTCATTCATATTCTTTCCCCAACTGCTTACTCCCTCATGCCTCAGAGCCATCCCATCAGTGAATCTTTCTTCCACGTAAAATGCATCCGGGTGTCTCCACCTCCCTCCTTCCTCATCCCTGACCCTTGAGTGCACCCCACAGCACCCCTATGGGGCTTCAGACATAGCCTCTTCTACCTTGACTCCCTCCCACCTGTAGCGGGATCTCCTGGTGATCCCTCAGATTGCACTACCTTGATGGGGAAGAGTCTTCTGTTTTGTGTTAATTTCATTGGTTAAATAAAGAGACTGCCTTGGCTCTTTAATTGGACAGAAAATTAGGTAGGCGGAGTAGACAGAACAGAATGCTGGGAGAAAGAAGCCGAGTCAGGCAGTCGCCATGATTCTCTCACTGCAGACAGACGCAGGTTAAGATCTTCCCTGGTAAGCCAACTCATGGTGCTACATAGAATATTAAAAATGGGTTAGATCAATATGTAAGAGCTAGCCAATAAGAGGCTGGAACTACTGGGCCAGGCAGTGTTTAAAAAAATACAATTTCCGTGTAATTATTTTGGGTATAAAGCTAGCCGTGCGGGTGGCCCGCCGCTCCTAATTCAACACTACCTGCTCCTCTAGCGGTCTCCCAGGGCATGCTCCCTCCAGAGGCCCCTTTCCCTCTCCCTTGCTTACCCTGCTCCCTCTGCCTGCAGTTACTTCATTCCTGCCTCTGAAATAGAGTATCTGTAGCGGCTTTCGCGGGCTGCCTCCCTGCTTTAGTACTTGTGTGGTGTTAGCGTCTTATGCGAGGCTCGTTTTACATGCTGCTCATTCAGCGTTTCTTACTGTTTAGGCCATAGAATCTCTCGTTTGCCTCAGGAATCTGAGATCCGCTTCACTTCCTTCACGAGATCCCTTGCTTTGTCTCTGTGTTCTTCAAGGCCCCTGCCTCTGAGTGGTTCAAACTCTGAGCCTTTTCAAGGCTCACTTTGTCTTGTTCACGGCTTTTCTATGGCACCTATAATACACTGGCACCCAGTAGGGATTGGAAAATCAATTAGTCAGTGAATGAATAAAAACTAACTTTGCCTCTATTCTCCAGAAAGACTAGCTACCGATTTGACCACAGCTGAAGGGTGTGTTGATTGTGACCCACACTGAAGATTATGGCAATTGTGAGAGGTCTCCTTGTCTACCTTCCAAAGGTTAGGAAGAAGAGCATTTTGCGGATTGGATCTGGTAAATTGAGCCCGACTTTACGGACTCTGGCTCCACAGAAAACTTCTAGTCAACCATTTTCTCATAATTTATCATTTTTGAGTCTCTGGAGGGGTTGAAACAAAACTATAGGGTATGGTGGGATATTATTTTAGGGTGTGTTACATTTGTGCTCTTGACATTTGTTTAACGATGTAAAGATGTGTTTCTTTTGTTGCTGCTGCATTTGTTTAACTCTGGGAAGCTGTGTTACTTTGCCTGTCTAAAACACCTGATTGGTCCAATAAAGAGCTGAAAGGCCAATAGCAAGGCAGGAGAAAGGATAGGCGGGGACTGGCAGGCAGAGACTAAATAGGAAAAATCTGGGGAAAAGGAGCAAAATAGACGAGGAGAGGAGGATGCCAGAGCCCAGTCACCCAGCTACACAACAAGCTACAGCAGAAGAAGAAAGATACAGAAATACACAAAGATAAAAGCCCAGAGGCACAGGCTGGAGAGATGGCTCAGCGGTTAAGAGCATTGCCTGCTCTTCCAAAGGTCCTGAGTTCAATTCCCGGCAACCACATGGTGGCTCACAACCATCTGTAATGATGTCTGGTGCCCTCTTCTGGCCTGCAGGCAGACACAGACAGAATATTGTATACATAATAAATAAGTAAATAAACAAATATTTCTTTTAAAAAAAGTCCAGAGGCAAAAGGTAGGTGAGATAACACAAGTTAAGAAAAGCTGACTAGAAACAAGCCAGGTTAAGGCTGGGCATTCATAAGTAAGAATAAGACTCTGTGTGTTTATTTATTTGGAAGCTGTTTGGTGGGCCCCCAAAAAAGAGTGAAAAACAACCTATGATAGGGTGTACTCGGCAATTTTCAAAATCTTGCCACATGTGCTATCTTTCTCCTCTTGTTATCTCTACATAAACACACGCCACGTGGTTCTCTAGACCAGCTATTATAGTGGTGGCTTTATACTATTGAATTTCTGTCCATCACTTCTTCCCTGCTCATCAGCAGGCTTTATCCATAACCATGGCTTTTAGCCACCATGATAAGCATTAGAATTTACCCCATGAGAGCACTGTGCCCAATTGGAAGAAGCATGCAGAGACCAGCACCTGAGTCATGGGGTTTACCTCCCTTAAATAAATTCTGAGATGTCGCTTTTCTCCTTTCAGGACAAAGGTGTCCCTGTATTGTTAGTCTTATTACCATATTTGGTAATTGTTAGTACCATAGTTCTATCTGGTCCTAAATGTTTTAAGCAACGTTGTTATTAACGACATGGATACCAAAACCAAGAAACCGATGATGCATGTTTGAAAAAGGGGGAGCATTTTGAAATTTCAGAAGGTTTATTTCAAATTCACCCACACTTTCAGATGCTCCCGGCAGAGAGACTCTAGAGTCAGCCTCCAAGTGAGGCACTGATGCTCTGGCCACTGACACAGGCCCAGTATTACCAAGGGTCCATGGTTTCGTTAGTTACAGAATGTTAACCGGGATGTTTCCTTTGAGAAATTGCATGGTTTTTGCACAGGTTAGGACTTGAACTAATTTGCTGAGGAAGCTGTTCATCCAAGGAGATTCAGTGAGCTTCCCTGAGTTTGAAATTCGCCACGATACTCGATAAAAAAAAGCAGAACAGAAAGGTTTTGTTTCTTCTTACAGTTTGGGCTCATGACACTGACTCAGAGCTCGCTCTGCCAACAGAGGGACTCCTCTCGAGATTCCAGGACTCTGACGAGCCCTGATCAAACCTTATAAACTTGGATTGCTTAACAGTGACAGCAACATGTACTTTCAAAATGTTTTTATTCATCCATCCAACCTGGGTGACATTTCGCGAGTCGGCTAGTGACCGGGAGCCGGGGAGCCTGGCATGGAATGCCATCCCTCCCACCATCCAGCCCCAGCCCCCATTGGTTTCCTCGAATTCTAATCCCTCCCTGAACGAGCAGATGGGATGAGGGAGAGAATGTAGGAAGTGATTTTTTAAAGGGGTGGGGGAGGGGCGAGCCGAAAAGGGATGCTAGCGAGGAGAGAACAAAGAGTCCCCAAAAACATCATGATTAACAAACATAGCACTGAAACCTAGAAGGAGAACACCCCATGAGAGGAGGGTAAGGCTGCCAGGGGCCAGTTACTCAGAGCACTACACAGGCAGGCAGACAGAGGGTGAGCAACCAGGGGCACAGACGCCAGATCCAATGTTACTCGCCTTCCCCATGCTGTGGTGGAAAGACTTCCCTTCCCAATCTGCAGAAACCTACAAGGTAGTGGAGCTGAGTGTGATCCCTGGTACCCACAGTGGTAGGGAGAGAACTGAGTCCTGCCAGTTGCTCTCTGATTTATACAAACACACCATAGGCCATGTACATGTATAGGCACACAATACACCATAGGCCATGTACATGTAGAGGCACACACACATACACCATAGACCATGTGCATGTATAGGCAGGCACACACACACCCCAGCCCCAACACAAATAAATGTAATACAAATCACTTTCAAAACTTCCAGATGTACGTCCTGTGATTGAAAATAAGATCTAAGCAACAGGTTTAACATAAGAGCTTCATCTACTTTAATATGTCAAATAAACAAAACCCCCAGTCTTGGTCACCTTTGCATTCTACTTCAGAAGCCTCTTGCCCTTCCAGTGGACGGATTGGGATGCCCAACCCAGCCACAAACCCCTCGACCTGCTATTTGTCCTACCTACGAGATGTGCTGGGGGAAAGGTGGTGCAGGAATTAGGGAAGTGGTCCACAGATGACTGGTTCAGCTTGAGACCCGTACCATGAGAGGAAGCTCACCCCTGATACTGCCTGGAGGGCCAGGATGACCCAGAGACCCAGGATAGAACCGAACATAACTGGCAAAAAAAAAAAAAAAAAAAAAGCCGGGCGGTGGTGGCACACGCCTTTAATCCCAGCACTCGGGAGGCAGAGGCAGGCGGATCTCTGTGAGTTCGAGACCAGCCTGGTCTACAAGAGCTAGTTCCAGGACAGGCTCCAAAACCACAGAGAAACCCTGTCTCGAAAAACCAAAAAAAAAAAAAAAATTAAAGTCAACGAAATGATTCCTAAATATATTCTTCTATACTCATAGATTAGGGTCTAACCCAAGTGTCATCAGAGAGGCTTCATCCAGCAGCAATAGAGACAGATAAAGACCTACAGCCGAGTATTAGGCAGAGCCTGGGGAATCCTGCAGAAGAGAGGGAGAAAAAAATTGTAGGAGCCAGAGGGGTCAAGGACATCCCAGGAAACCCCACAGAATCAACTAACCTGGACTCCAGAGCTCATAGAGACTGAACCGACAACCACAGAGCCTGCGTGAGACTCCCTTAGGTCCTGTGCATAAATGTTACAATTGTGTAGCTTGGTCTTCCTAGGGGTCTCCCAACAGTGGAAGCAGGAGCTGTCTCTGACTCTGTTGCCTGCTTTGGGGGCCCTTTTCCTCCTCCTGGATTGCCTCACCCGGCCTTAAAGAGGTGTCTAGCCTTAGGATAACTTTATCTACCATGACTGGCTGATGTCCACGGGTTGCTTGCCCTTTTCTGAAGAGAAAGAAAGCAAGAATCAATGGAGGGGTTGGGAGTGGGGGTAGTGGACTGGAGGGAGAGGAAGGAGAAGCTGCATTCAGGATGTAAAATAAATGAATACATAAGATTTATAAGCATAGTACTGAATATCAGTAACGTTTTAAGAAATTGTCTGGGGAGCCGGGCAGTGGTGGCGCATGCCTTTAATCCCAGCACTTGGGAGGCAGAGACAGGCGGATCTCTGTGAGTTCGAGGCCAGCCTGGTCTAGAACTAGTTCCAGGACAGGAACCAAAAAAAGCTACGGAGAAACCCTGTCTCGAAAATAAAAAAAAGAAAGAAAGAAATTGGCTGGGGAAAACAAGGAAAAAGAGAAGAATCATATCGCCAGGTCCAGCAACATGAGTTTATAATCCTGAACTCTGGGGGAGTCGGGGGATCACCACAAGCTCAAAGCCAGAATGGTGTATGTAATGAGCTAAAGGCCAGCTAAGACTTCGTAGTGGGAGACCCTGTCTCAAAACGTAAACAAGTAAGGAATTACTAGCGAGATGGTGGACCGTGCCTGTAACCACAGTCCTTGGGGGTGAAATCAGGAGTGTGAGTTTAGGGGGCCGGACTCGGCTAGTAAAGCCTTGTTCTAAAAAACGGGACTGTGGTAGCGTATACAGAGTCCTGCCTTTAGCCCTCAGCAACACACACACACACACACACACACACACACAGAGAGAGAGAGAGAGAGAGAGAGAGAGAGAGAGAGAGAGAGAGAGAGAGAGAGAGAGAGAGAGAGAGAGAGAACATCGCGTTAGATGAGGAAAACTGCCACGTCTCAGTGCGATCCGCGGTCACTTACTACTCGGACAAGCTCATTCTCATTTACTAGCTTTCAAGTCTTAAAATGTATGGTTCCATATAAAAACAAAAAACAAAAAAAACAAAAAAAGAGCCCACGGCCTAATCTCTTCAAATACCGCGCTGAGGGAGAGTTTAAAGTCCACTTTAATTTTACCCAGGTCCAGTTTCCTCTGAAACACCTGGAAGCCGTCCTCCTGCGGGAATAAAGCGACTTGTGTGCTCGTGTTCGTAGAAATTGTCCTGCGAGCCTAAAACACAAACCAGCCATTGTGTGGGCATGTCTAATTCGGGCCCTGGAACCCGAGAGCTTTTGGAAAACTCCTCGGAGGTAACAGTAGCTGTCAAATTCAGTGAGCGCGCACTGCGGAAAGCGTCGTGGAAACGCGCACGCGGGCGGAAATGGCGAGGGACCCTCGGAAATGGCGAGGGACCCTTGGAAAGGGCAGGCTAGTTGAGCATTTCCCGTTGAACGCTTATGGTGGTGACAGTGCAGGGATCATATGGCCAAAACTGGGTCCCTTCTTTCTCCCACTTTCATATCTCAGTCCTTATCTCAATTTCTTCTCCTCCTAGGCTCAGGTCACAACCAATTGCTTCTCATCTATTTTCTTTGAGGCCAGATAATCTGATAAATCAACCCATGCTATGATTAGAGCTGTTTTGTGTTTTGTTTTGTTTTGTTTTTACCCACTAAACATGTTATATTTTAAATGTTTTTTTTTAGAGACAATATTTAATTTTTAAATTTCTTCTTTGGGCTCTCTCCGAACCCCTTCCTCCCCCCAGGGCTTCTTCGGCCTTCCTGTGCAGACGGTTTTACAAGTCTGATTAATTGACTAAGTGGGAGATTCCATACACACCCCATGGCTTTTGGTGCCCTTCAAACCATCTGAAGGGCAGTCAGCACTGCCTGCCTTTCCTGAGGGCTGGGAAGAGGAGAGGCATGCTGGCTAAGCTTTTGCTTAGCCTAGAGGAGTTCCTGAGATATGCCTGCCACCCCGCAGAGGAAGGTAGGCCTGTTGAACCTCTGGGAGATCCTCTTTAAGCCATCCTGCTGGATTTCCACCATGGGCTGTTGGGAGACAAACATTTCTTAAGGTTGGGGGGGGTGACTGATGTGATGTCTGGACAGGTCTTCACTATTCGTAATGGCATTAAACATGGTAGGAGATTTTAGCATCCCTCGTTTTATCCCTCTGAATTTTAAAAGCATCTTCCTTCCCCCACTGCTGCCTGCCAGTCACTGTGGCAACCAACATGCTTCCCACACATTTCCAAATGTGTCTAACAACCCTGGTGAGAGTTAATTGACTGGTTTTTCCCCTCTAGGGATTGGACTCAGGACTTCGTACACGCTAGTTAGATGCCACAACCGTACTAGATGAGATTTTTAAAAATCTTTTTTAAATATTTACTTTATGTATATAAATGTTCTGCTTGCCATAGGTCCCCTAAGATGGAATTATAAATGGCTGTGAGCCACCATGTGGGTGCAGGGAACCAAGCCCGGGTCCTCTACGAGAGCACGAAGTGTTACCACCTTCAGACACGTTTCTCTAGACCCCCTAGATGAAGTTTTAAGGCATTTGAAACTTCTCTACAGAAAACACAATATGCCCAACTGTCTCACCTTCAAAAAGGTTAAGTGACCTTGGGCCTCCACTGATCGGATCTTGATTCCAGAATATATTGCCTGTGTGGCAGAGGCAGAGAGGCAGAGAATCTCCCTCAAGATTCTCAACCTGCTTCCAGCCCACAGGCTCCGCATGAGCCAGGAATCCAGATCACAGCCATGAGAGACTTCTCTGAGAGCGGAGTTGTTATTGGGTGGAGAGCAGAACTTACTGAGGAATGTTAGGCAGTTTGATGCCAATCTTTCTAAAACTGCGACAGCAGCCCTTGGAGATGTTGTGCCATTTGAGGGTAGCACAAGTTCAGAATTTCATCAAATTGAAGCTGGAGCTGCCATCTGTCTCCTAACCATTTTCTAACAATCGGAAAAATTGGGACGGCGATACTGTGCTTCACCTAACATAATAAACATTAAAATAGGGGCTGGGGACCTAGCTCAGTTGGTAGAATGCCTACTTAGCATGCCCAAAGCCTGAGGCTGGATCATCAGCGCTACATAAACCCAGCATGGTGGTGAATGTCTGTGATGTAAGCCCTTGAGAGGCAAAGACAAGAGGATCCCAAATTCAATGTCGTTGACAGTTTGGGGTCAACCTGGGATCCATGAGACCCTGTCTCAAAAGTGAAGGGGTTAGGTTATTTTTCAGATCGGACCCTGTCTCAACAACACCAGCAAGAGCAGCAACAGATCCTGTCTTTGAAAAGCCCCCTATACGATTTGGAATCCACATCATAAAAAAGCAGAATGGGGGAGTAACTTGAAGAAGAAAGGAGGCCAGCTGGGGAAGGCCACCAGGGAGGGGATGGCTGAGCACAAAGTCCGAGGACACACAAGTAGGAAGGCTCTTTGATGAAACCCAGGACGTGGCGTATGAACCTAAAAAAAAAATAATAATAATTCAAAAAGCAAAACAGAAAATCCAAAGAAATCACGTTAATGCAAAAGTTTCACAAACAGAGAATTCAAAAGAAATTATTATGGGGTATGATTTTTGGTGAATCCGTTTCTATTAGTTTTTCATGATCCCGGGATTAAATATTTTGAAGATACGAATAAGAATAAGAACTACTCCGTACTGTCGTTAACCGAACACATGGTGAGCTTCTGGTGACTGCCTCAAAGTTTCAGGGGCCATAAAAAGTGTCCTTGGGGGAGTAAAGTCCTTTTGTTTCCTCTGAGATAAGATACACACGTAGGAGGCTCAGGAACCCTCAGCGTGCCATTTTATTAAGTAGTGTTCAAAGAGCATGATCTACAAGAAAATTACATGGAGAAGCATTTTGAAAAGAAATGAGCTTAAGAAGTAAAAACACAGGAGCTGGGTACGCAGCTCCCAGGCAAGTAACCTCCATTCGGCCCTCATTACCACATAAGCCACAGGTGATGGTACACGTCTCTAATCTGCGCGTGGGAGGTAAAGGCGGGGGATCAGAGACTCAATGTCAGACTCAGCTGTAAAGAAGAGCCTGCCACGCAAAGGTGACAGGGGATAATATCTGGAACATAGGAGGGAATGGAAGGTGGAGAGATGTCGATTTGAGACCATCTGTATATTTTAATAATACTGACTTGCACCTTAAATACAGATTACTTGATACATAACGTTGCAGATCGGTTCCCCAGAGGTGGCTAAATTGCTAGTTATGCTGAAAAGAAAGTCAGCTCTCTGTCTTCCCTAGTGATCCATGGGTTGGCCAGCAGCCAATGCAGGAGATGAAATCCACCCCACCCTGAGTTCCTTAGTGCACAGGCTGCGTGGATCCTGCAGCTTCTGTGCCTTGTCTCTGAAGTTGGTGCCTATGTCAAAAGGCTCCTGAAATACAATTAAAAGAAAAGGAATCCAGTCCTTTTTAGTGGCAAAGCAACAAGCGTTAGTCACTGTCCCTCTAAACCATGCTCACCCTGATAAACTCTGATTGCTAACAATAATGACCGTCAACATTCATTTACACACGCAACATTCACATGGGACGACCACTGGGTCTTGTAATTATTAAATCTCATGGCCTAAGCGTTATTATCAACATTTTAAATGAAGAAGCTAAGTCTTAAGAGTTCTAGTTTGGCCAGGCAGTGGTGACACACGCCTTTAATCCCAGCACTTGGGAGGCAGAGACAGGTGGATATCAGTGAATTCCAGGTCAGCCCCGTCTACAAAGTGAGTTCCAGGACAGCCAGGACTGTTACACAGAGAAACCCTGTCTTGAATCCCCCCCCCCAAAAAATTGTTCTGTTAGGGGCCATGAGAAACAGATTGCAACCGGTGTTCAGATGTCACACCATCCAGTAAACACAAGAACAAGACAGGCCTCTAAATGTCCACAGTCCTTAAGGGACAACAGATCCAGTTATAAAGCATGGCCCAGTATGTATTCTACATATCAAAACTACATTGCCAAATGAAAAGTCATCGGCCTGGCCACCCACAGACGTATGTGCCCGTAAGATTGAGATGCAATCATGAGATGACATTGTACACATCACATGAGATTACACACTACCGTGCAGGTATTGGGGAGACACTAAGCTGCTTCAGCAAAAGTGAGCCCCAGTTTTCAGTGCCGATGGTCGTACAGACCTTGTCTGGACAGGACGAATCCTCTGTCAGATAACCGTGCCTCTGGTGGGTTGACCTCTGAACACTAGTTACCACCTGCTTCTCCAGCCCCCTGAGAGAGTTCTAGCTTGTTCGAGACACCGTGGATGGAAATCCGGGTGGCTGAGACCTGAACCTGTGTCCTGAGAGCCTATTTGAAGTTTTGTTCTAGGAGGTAGGGTAAGACACTTGCGGAAGATAAGCCTTCTGGTCTCAGTGGGAGACAGGATCTCGTACAGCCCAGGTTGGCCTTGCACAGCTAATCCTCTTGAGCCGTATTACAGGTGTGGCCTCCACACCCCATCTCATTTGTTTTTAAGTGGACTATAATAGAAGCAGTAACAAGGCAACGAGGAAAAGGACGAGAGGAGGCTGGAGCAATGACCTGAGTTTAGAGGCTGCATTGCTAGGATACAGGACAATGACAGGTTAGACAGGGAAGCTGTTCTTCTAGGGTACAGGACAATGACAGGTTAGACAGGGAAGCTGATGTTCTAGGCTGCTCTCCACTGCTCAGGAGTGCTCAGCCGTGGGGATGGGTCATCAAGAAGGCTTTCCTTGGATGTCCCAACACAAGAGTTGTGGGCTAGACAGGCCTCATATACAACTCCCAATGCTTAGAAACTTTGTCTTCTTCTTACTCCCGAGAGCCACAGGGAAGCGTTTCACAGAGAGAAACAACTTTTCTCCACTTTGTTAGAGTCCCTTTGGCCAAAGACCCACCTCGCTCCAGCTTCCCTGAAGACTCCACCACCACCGTGGTTGTAAGCCTGTTAACTGTCCAGTCCCCTTGTCAAGAGGTGCGCTCCCTATTCACACACACACACATACAGACACACACACCCACCCTCTGTCAAGCTCACAGCACAGCTTCGAGGTAGGGCAGCTTGACTCTGAGACCTCACCCCTACCACCCAGTTTCAAGAGTTTTCTCTCCTCTTCATCATCTTGGCTCAAAAACTTGTCCAAACAGTAATAAGCGTCAGGTCTCTGTGTTCCGTCCCCTCTTTATACACATCCAAGGAGAAAGATGTCTTCTCTCAACCACTAGAGTATAAGTAAACATGCTATGCTTGTCGACAGAAGTCTGGCCCCAAATTACACAATCCCCAGCTTCCGTCATCCCACTAGAATAGCGTCTTGTTTAGATGAAAGGTACGGTTTCATGCTGGTTTACTCATAATAAAATAAATCATTTTAATGGAGCCACCCCCAACGGAAAAAAAAAAAACAATGAAATGGTGACATTAAAGATCAGTAAGTCTTTTCTTGAAGTAATCCAAAATAGGAAGACAATGAACAAGCCTTAAGTTCAGCCGTGGCGGAGACGCCTTTTAGCAGAATCGGGGTTGGAAGTTTGCTGGTTGAACGAGGTTGTAGTGGAGACAGAGTGGAATCGAGGTTTTCTGGTTCGCCAGTTCTTTCTCAGCCGAGAAGAAGCTGAGAGAGGCCGAGAGGGGTGTGGGAGAATGAAGAATGAGCCCCTCTGTGCCGCCTTGTTAGCTTTTGGTCGTTTTCTACGTATGTGTCATGTCTGGCTCTTGCATTTTCAACACAGACTACTCTTGTGCACTGAGTTCAGCGTCTCCAGGGTTTTCTGGAATGCTCACCAAAAGCCTCTTTCAAAGGGAAAGCATCACACAGGCCTCCTTCTGAGAGCTACCCGTTTGTTTTGCTTAAAATTATTAAATGACTACCAAGACTCATTTTGTTGTAGCTTAGATTTTACCTGAATTCCTTTCATTTTTCCCTTCCTAAACCACTATGCTCTAAGTCATTTTTCTACCTCCATGTTTTTTCATTGAATAAGCTATTATGTGTTCTGTATAACCTAGGATTATTTACACATGCTTCGTAATAAGCCAGTTTCTGCATATTTTCATGAATGTTCAGTCTTTTTCCTTGGTGTGGCTACCTAGAAATAGTGCTAAAAAGGCATTGGCTGTGCCACCCAATTGCCTCTCCCTAGTTCAGAGAGGGTCTCCTTTCCTAGTTCTCATCAGGAAGCAGAAACCTACAGACACCTCTGCGGGGTCCGGGATGTACGAGGATGCTATGTGAGAAAAGATAACGGTTACCTACACCTCTGTGGGGTCTAGGGATGCTCTAGGATGCTCAGGGTGTGATGTAGGAAAAGATAATGGGTTACCTACACCTCTGTGGAGTCCAGCGATGCGCTAGGATGCTCAGGGTGTGATGTGGGAAAAGATAACGGGTTACCTACACCTCTATGGAGTCCAGCGATGCGCTAGGATGCTCAGGGTGTGATGTGGGAAAAGATAACGGATAAGGTTGTAGTTTACCACCTTCCTCTTAAATGTCTGAAAGCACACCCTGCTCCTATGGAGGCATAGAAAAGCTCTCCTCTCCCCCTGGTAGATGGGAGGAAGACCACCTACCTCAGCTGCCTGATGGCTGTTAGGATGCAGAACCTCACCTAAGCATAGATTAACACTCGCATGGTCGGCCCTCCAGAGTCCCTGGACTTCACATCCGTAAAGTCAAACAACTGAGAAACAAAACTATGCAAAACAGAAAATTTTCATGGGCACTCGTCCCCTTGATACGCATCCCGTGATTACCAGCTCCTAAACAGAGTATACTAACTCTTTATAAGGCACTAGTATGTCATAAGGTCTAAGTTAAAAAGCAAAGAAGAAGAATGAATTCACAGGCCCAGCCTTCAGCATGAATAGAACTGGCTGAGGGGCCGCGGATGTAGCTCCTCCCGCAGAAAGAGTGCTGGGTTTCATCCGTAGCCCTGTGTAAACTGAGCGTGGCAGCGCATCCTGTCATCTTAGCCCTGGGGGCAAGCTCATCCTCTGCTGTGCATCAAGTTGGCGTTGACCCTGGAATACATAAGACTCTGTCGAAATAAACACGCCTGAGAGCGGGAGCCCTGTACTCCCCTCCCTTCCACGATGTCAGGCGTCCACATGCAGAGGGCAAAGCCCAGGGACTGGGCAGCAGCTTCCCATTGAGCAATATGGATTGGGATGTTAAATCATTTAGTGTCCTTTAAAACAATGGGGGGGGGGCAGAGTTCAAATCCTCCAGCACACATGAAAAGGGTGTGTGTGTGTGTGTGTGTGTGTGTGTGGTAACGTGTTAATAACCCCCAAATGGGGCACACGGGGGGGGGACCCCTGGGGTTTATTGGCCACCTAGTTTAGCCAATCAGTGAGCTCCTGGTGGCTTTATTGAGAGGTGATGTATATCAGGGGTGGGGTCCTATAGGATTACGTAAGTCACTGGGGGCCTGCCCTTGAAGAGTACATCATATCTTCTGTTCCTTTCTCTCTCCTACCTCCTGTGCTTTCTGGTCCCCATGAGCTGCGGGTTTCCTCAGCTCTGATGTACTGTCATATGGTAGACCTAAAAGCAACCCTGTCGGCATAGACGGAACTTCTGAACCCACGAGTCAAAAGTATAGCCTCTTCTGAAAGTTTTGGTCTCAGGTATTGTGTTATTGAAGCAGAAAGCCAATGCAATATGTTTATTGTCCCCTGGTTCTGGGACAAAACAGGGGGTCGTGCACAAGCCAGGCAAGAGCTCTCGCCCTGAGTACACAGCTAGCCTGCTCTTCTGCTGTTCAAACACCTGGGATACTCTCTACAAGAACTCCCTGAGTAACCTTTCACGTGCAAATAGAAGTGACGGCCTGCTAAGCAGAGACCCTCCACAGAAGAAGGAGACGCTGGCCAAGGGGAGGAAACTAAGAAAAAAAACCGTACAGCAAGGAAGACTCAAGGTGGCCAAAAAAATCCAAAGGGAAACGCTCAACTCACCGTAGACAAAGGCAGCGAATCCAGAGGTCACCTAGTTAATGCAGGAAGGATGGGGATTCCTAGGAAGAGCCTCGTTTACTGCAGGGAGAGGACTGCAGTGTCACCGCTGCTCAGTGATGACTAACGACAAGACCAACCCTGGACCAACCCAACCAAACAGAAAAGGATGCCGTGTTTCCCTCAGAGATGAGCCCAGGGGACAGCTAAAGACAGAAACCAGCCCTGTGGGAGATGAGCACGCGCGCTTGCAGCGGACAAGAAGGTAGAAGGCAACGGCCATGTAACAGCTTTCTTCCGGGCTGTGCTCATGCGCATGCGTGCTCTCTCTTCTGTTCGCGGTACTTTCATCTTCCACCCCTTTTTCTCACAGCTCACCCCCACCCCCAGGTCTCCTGCATCTCGGGTGGCCTCAAACTCAGGATGCCGTTGAGGATGACCTTGAACTTCGATCCCCCTGCTTCTACTTTCTCAAAGCTGAAATCAGAGGCGTACGTTCCCGTAGCTGGCGTATGTGATGTTTAGCTTAGCAGCTGGGCTACTACATCCTTAGCTTCAAATTTCTCCTAAGTATCATTTTGCTCCAGAACCCTCTGGGAACGCTAAAATGAAATAGATGGGATGGGAAAAGGAAGTGAGTCCCATAGAGCATAGAAAAGGCCCAGGATACCAAGGATACCTTTGAGAGAAGCAGGCTCATCCTCTTTTGCTTCTGGATATTCATTGACTTAAGAAAGACGCTCAAGAATCGCCGTCAGATTGGCGGGGGCACTGTTCTCCAGCAGGGCAGAACTCTATTGCTCAGTGAATTTCATTTTGTTTTGTGTTTTGCTTTTTGAGGCAGAATCGTTCACTGTAGCCTAGGCTGGCCTTGAACTCATGGCAGTCCTTCTGTTCCAGTCTCCGGGGTGCTGGGATTGCAGGCATGAGCCACAAGACCAGGCATGGCCATTAACTCATGAGTTCCAGTGACAAACGCTTCCCCATGCCTTCTCTCACCCAGACAGAAGCACTGAGAAGCTCAACCACATAAAAACCTTAATGCCCAGCAGGGAGGAATAGCCACACAAGATTATTCATTTTCTTGAGAGGAACGAATAGGTTGCCACAAGGGGAGTTGACATTTAAGCTGAAGAGTAAGTGATTAGGGTTTTGCCAGAAGCGAAAAGGAAAGATGAGCGTTGAAAGCAGAACAAATAGTGCGTGTCGTTGTGGACAGCTCCCCAGATGACCATTTAGAACGGCCTTCAAGGCAGGAATGGGACTGAATGGCGGGTTAGGAGCTGTTCGTATATAGCATTTTACATAACATTTATAAAATATTAAATGGCTCGTATCAAAGACAGGAGAGACTTTATGCACGTTACAGGAGATAAACCCTGCAAATCTCCCATTGTGTCAGGACTCTAAGGGAACCATGAGCTGAGGCTGGCAGAGTTTGAAGACCTGAAAGGAGGCAGCCACAACCGAAACACAGAAATTCCCGTGGGAGGCCAGCTGAAGACGTGGCTAAAACTCGAAATCAGAAAGGCCTTGAAGTAAACATGAATTTGATTTATTTTACCCGAAGTGGGTGGCAAGTCGTTGGAGAATAACAGTACCCAAGCTATATTTGGAAAGGACCATTTTGACTCCTGTTTGGAAGGACCTGAATTGCGATGGGCCAGAAGCTAACATCTTTTGGCATGCACTATTTATTTCTCATAACAGCTGTGAGAAGCGTCTACTGTGCCCTTCATATACAAACAAGAAAACTCAGATCCTTTGAGATGATGTAAACTTACCCCGAGTTCAAAAAGATGCAATAAAAATGTGTATTCTTAGCCGGGTGGTGGTGGCGCACGCCTTTAATCCCAGCACTCGGGAGGCAGAGGCAGGCGGATCTCTGTGAGTTCGAGACCAGCCTGGTCTACAAGAGCTAGTTCCAGGACAGGCTCCAAAACCACAGAGAAACCCTGTCTCGAAAAAAAAAATGTGTATTCTTCCTTCTGCTGTGCACTGAATGCATGGGGTTCAGCACGCCCTTCCTAAGAGCTTCCCAGCTGGTGTTGCATTTCTGCAAGTAAGGGCTGTCCTCTCAGACTGCAGAGAGCCAGGAAGAACTAATGCATGTTTCCACAGCAAGAGTGTCCATGACCCCGGCTTGTCACCTGACAGATACTGGATACGGCCTTGCATGATTAAAACTCTTCTCGGATTCTGTTCTTAAAATCTTTTAAAACATTTTAAAAGTCAACGATACATGTGCAAAAGGCCTGTTTTCAGCATCTTGGCTGATCGTTTTCCAGGAAGTGGCTGCTAGGAGTAAAATGATTGTATTATTTAGAGAGAAGGAGAACATGGATAGCCTTAAAAAGGCACACACACACAGAGACGCACACACACACACACACACGCACACTAAAATAGAACCATGTAAGGATGACTTGAAAACTATTTCTGACAGTATTGATGCCATCCACCTGCTTTCTTTCTACCTGACGTCGTCTCTTTTTTCTAATGACTCTTTAGAAGTCCATGCTAAGGGTGTACCACAGCCCGGTCCTGCAGAATGTGACTCTTTGGAAGTCCACGCTAAGGGACTTCCACAGCCCCGTCCTGCAGAATGTGACTCTTTGGAAGTCCATGCTAAGGGTGTTCCACAGCCCCGTCCTGCAGACTGTGACTCTTTGGAAGTACACGCTAAGGGTGTCCGCAGCCCGGTCCTGCAGACTGTGACTCTTTGGAAGTACACACTAAGGGTGTCTGCAGCCCGGTCCTGCGGACTGTCGGAGGAGTCTGACCACCAGGGTTCTTCAGAGCCAATGGCTGTTGCTACCAACAGTGTGAACTTGTGTTTTCAATGTTGTCAGTCCCCTGCCGTGAGTCTGAGTATCAGTCAACTGTACGGTGTGTGAATTATGGTCAGATATCATTGCCTTTATGTTCTAGAAACATTCACCACTGGGAGGGAAACTGCCATGACTGACATTTTCCCAGCTACAGAGCTATTGCCCCATATCCTGACATGTGACATCCCTATCCCTGAGGCTCATGATAGCACCGGGCCCTTCGGCTAAGCATATCATTGCCCTTTCTCTTACTGCGCCCCAATATTTCTTTGATTATTAACTTAGCAGTATACAGCCCTTATTGCTCTTGCAAAACTGCCATATGCTAAGCCGTTTATAGCTTTCGTCTAGTCACTGGTAGGCGCTACATTTAAACATACTTTAACCATATTTGGTATTCCGAATATGTCATCTGCAAATCCCATGATCTGTGGGGGGGTGGAGATAGACACGAGAATTCACTCGCTGTGTGTCTACTACTCTTCAGATGAAACCCACAAGTCCATGTGACCAGGGCTCAGAGTCAAAAACTGGGACCCGGGGGGGCACCTGGAGGTCACACTGGCCAGCTAATTCCAGATGTGGAGCAGAGGCACTGGCAGATCAGGACATTTGCCCAGGTCAGCCAGTTGGATGGCAGTTAGTGTCCTAAGTCTCAGATCAGAAGGACCCTGAGCAAAAGATATACTGTCAAATGTTTCAGTAAAGAAATAAAAGTTTATTTTATATATATATATATGTGTGTGTGTGTGTGTGTGTGTGTATTGGGTTTTTTTTTTTTTTTTTTGAGACAGGGCTTCTTTGTGTAACAGCTCTGCCTGTCCTTGAACTCACTTTGTTGATCAGGCTGGCCTCGAACCCACAGAGATCCGCCTGCCTCTTAAGTGCTGGGATTAAAGGTGGGCGCCACCACCCCCTGTCTAACAAAAGTTTATTCTTTAGACTTGAAATTAACGTTCTTTATTGACTTTCTCACTGTAACAAAGACTTGATTTTCTTCTCAACCTGTGGGCTGATCCTACCAAATACATTCATTAACGGCATGCCAATGGCCCACTTTACAGAGATGAAAAGAACCGCAATTATGAGGAAACTATTTCTGGGATCTTCATCCTCACGTCCACGCTCTCTTTTTTTTCCTCTCTGTGGCATCTTAGGCTAAGGGGCCCATTCATGAGCCTTTGGCCTCCTGCCCGTCATGTCTAGACCTTTCCGTTCCTCATTCCCTCCTTGCCTGCCTGTATAAACCAGCGTCCCTTCTCAGAGGATACCAGCAAAGCTTGCGTGCTCGTTCACACGATGTTACTACTTGTGCCCCTCATGGGTCTTCATATTTCAACCACTCTCTTGAATTAAGACACTATTTCTAGAAAGTTCTGTTTAAAAAAGCACTCAGTGTTAGCTAGAAGGTGAAACCAAACGGAATGCAGGAATTCAAGTCGAAGCCCGTCTAACGCCAAAGTGCAAGCTTTTCCTTAGCATCGCGTCCCTTGCGGTGGAATGTGCCAGCCAGTTTCAGCAAGAGGTTTGGCCAATACCTTCTGACAGTATAGATGCTTATGGAGGTTCGTGTCCTTTCTTGAGAACACAGCACACAGTGAGGTGGCCTCTGTCAGAATATGTAAGAGGATGGATAGTGGAGGCATCTTTTTATTGACTCGAATTATACTTGTCGACTTTGGAATAAGTTGTGGAAATAACAGAGGACAAGAAAGAAATGCAGTAACCAAAACATAAAATGTGCTTACTTAAATTCATGGATTCAAGTATTTTGGGCATATGCTTTTTAAACGGCCATTTACGGGATGACCTTTTAACGGGCTGCCAGAAGACTGCCTTCTCCCATCTGGAGGGCTTTCTCCTACCTTTCTCTCATAGTCGATGGTTCAGTTAGAGCAGAATTTATTTTGCTGCGGTAACAACCTCAAAATTACAGATACTCAAAATGACAAACTTACTTTCCAAAGAACCAAGGCAGACAGAGCAGCCTCAGGTTTCAGACATTGGCAGGAATAGAGTCAGAGAGGAGGAGAGGGAAGAAAATTGCACAGTGGGCTTTTTTTGTTTGCTTATTGTTTTGTTTTTTATGCAGAATTATGTAAGGCCGTTTTTATGCAGGTGTATACTATGTTTTGAGCATGACCCCCTCTGTCTTACTCTCCTTGGTCTTTCTCACCATCTTCCTTCCATTAGGCCCTTTTGTTCCCCTAGAAAGTCTGCTTCTATTTTTATGTCATGTACACATGTGTCCTTGTTTGTATCGACATAAAATTTAGGACTCACAAATGAGCGAAAACAGCAATATTTGTTTTTCAGAGTGGGAGAAGTCATTTAATGTGACCATTGCCAGCTGTATACACTCCTTGCCAATTACATAACTTCATGGGGTTTTTTTATTGAAAAAAATCCATTTATGACATGTTTTCAGTACAGAGCTTAGACTAGCCTGATCCTCCTGCCTCAGTTTCCTGCAGGTTAGGATTATGGGAATGTGTTGCCATGCCCAGGCTGTTTATTTGCTTTCAATGTCTATGATGTGTAACATTAGGTTGGGCGCCATTCTGTAACATGAGGGCCTGCTTGTAGGGGTTTCTGTCCCACCGAGTTCCCACAGCAGGTAAATCCCAAAGAAAATCACACAGACATCTATATAAGTTATAAAACTGATTGGTCCATTAGTTCAGGCTACTTATTAGCTCTTATAACGTATATTCATTAGTTTTATCTATGTTAGCCACATGGCTCAGTACCTTTCACAGCAGGGTAGATTACATGTTGCTTCTTCGGTGGTCTGGGCAGGACTGGGAGGAATGGGCTTCCTCTTTCCCAGAATTCTCCTGTTCTCATTGCCCCACCTCTACTTCCTGTCTGGTTGAACCTCTTATACTTCCTGCCTGGCCAATCAGCATTTATTTAAAACATGATTGACAGAATACAGACAATTCTCCCACACCAGTAATGACAATTCCCTGGTGAGATCAAGAGGCATAGGTATATCCAACTTCAGTAAAGAAGAGACTTGAGGTTCTACAAAGGAGGTAGGAACTGCTTCATGAGTAACATGCTGGGCCACACAGCATTCTCTGAACCCATTAAACTTTGTTCTTTTTGTTTGTAAAACAGTGTCCTTGCCAACCCTATAGACCTAATGTCTTTTAGGGGATATCACCATCATTTTATCTATGGAATATGTATAATATACAATGTTTATATCCTCGACAAGATATAATTTAATTTTGTTTATATATCTGTATCTTACCTGCTCCATAATTCTATAACACTATCATTTATCTGTGTGACTTTAGAACTATCCATGGTGGTTGATACAGGTAAATAAACAAGGTACTCAGCAAGTCTTTCATGGTGTAAAACTTTAGTAATTATGAATGCTCACTTGTTCTAATACATTTCTATTTTCTAGATAATAAACCAAGGTTGCAATTTGGGGCCTCGACTATGTCATTTTACATATTTCAAGTGGGTATATATATTCTGAAAGCGAATATAACCTAGAACTAAATAGTTTGAAATTTGAAGCATTTTAAATGTTTAGACTTCACAAACACCCTTACTACATGGTTAGAGTACAGATTGAATCATCAATGGTTTCTCAGAGTACCTTATGTAAAATATGCATTGGCTAACTCTCCAGCTTTATCCCCTCCACACAATCTCCCTTGTTTACTTTGAAAAAAACAAAACCTTTCTTTCTTACTCCAAGCCCCTTTGAGGGTCTCTGTACATCTGGAAATGAATATTTTAGCTATAAATTACATGACTTGATCTCTGGTCTCAAAATCTAGTAATATTAAAGATTCTATATATTTACTTATCAATTAAATGCATTTTAAGTGTCTTCCATACTCCAACTGTAAGTCAATGTTTTTTAAAAACTGACTTAAAGTGTATAAAGCTACCACAGGTCACATGGATGCCTGGGGTCTGGGCCACCACTTGTGGCCATTTTTTATTTTTATTTTTATTTTTTTTATTTTTTTATTTTTTTATTTTATTTTTTTTTTTTTGGTTTTTCGAGACAGGATTTCTCTGTAGCTTTGGAGCCTGTCCTGGAACTCCCTTTGTAGACCAGGCTGGTCTCGAACTCACAGAGATCCGCCTGCCTCTGCCTCCCGAGTGCTGGGATTAAAGGCGTGCGCCACCACCGCCTGGCCTGTTGTTGAAATTTAAGAGCCATGCTGCCCTTCGCTGGCCCTGGCCCTCCCTGTAGCAAAGAGCTGGTCCTGCCCCAAGTGGGAGACCAGGCTCCATGCTTGGGAGAGATGGCCTCACCCCTCACTTCAGGGGTAGGAGAGTTGGTCTCAATGGCATAGGCTTAGAAGAGATGTCTCCACACCTCACCTGAGGGAGGTGGTCTCAGAGGCCTGGACCTGCCAAATCAGCCACCACCCAGAGCCACATCCAGGGCTTTGAGTTGGCCCACACCAACATCTATCCCATCTATGACCTGGTGGGGGTCTGTAAAGGGACTGGTCCTGCCAAGCCATAGCCACAGGATCTCCATGACTCAGGGCAGCAGCAAGATGTCCGTGGGGAGTTTCAGTGAGGGTGCAGCGATGATGGTATACCAAAAGCCAGAGGCCTCGAATCAGACCCACAACTCATTGCAATGGATATCTGCATGGAAAGATGAGTGGATAAAAGGGTGTACCATGTGACACTTCCCAGCTTCCAATGCTACCAAGGGAAGTGATGAGGTGAAGAAGGAAGCTTAGAAGAAATCTCACACTAGCTCAGAATTGAGTATAACAAAGGATTATTGATTTAGGGGTAGACTCACAGGTCACAGTCCTCTGCTGGAATGGAGAACAGCAACCAAATCCTGCAGCCGGAAAGGAAGCCGGAAGCACACTGTACATTGGCATATATAGTATAAGAGGCCACGCCCAAGTGGGCGGGTAACTTAAAGGCTACTGGCTATAACCCCAGTTCTAGGGAATGTAATGCCCTCTTCTGACATCTATAGACACCAGCACACACATGGTGCATGCATGAAAACATTCATGCACCTAACATTAAAATAAGTCGTTAAATATGTGAGCAAGTTCAGGGCTATTATAAATTCTACTGAAGCCAAAGAGAGAGAAAGATACCCTGATGACCAGTCTTTTCTGCCGACTTGACATACCGGGGCAGAGAGAACCTCAAAGAATTGATGTCTACTTGCCTCTGTCGACTTGACCCGAGGATATGCCTATGTAGCATTTGTGTTGTTCTTGATGAAGGAGATCCCCAGAGCAAACCGGGACTCACGGACACAGAGACTTCTAGGATGCGACTCTGAATCAATAGAATTTCTCAATGGAAGCCCAAACTTAATCGAACTCATTTAAATAAGAAGGTGACATTTTATGTGTGGGACCGGAAGTCCCACAGGTGAGCCAGTAGCCCTAGAGTGCCGTGGAGCTTCCCATGTCTTTTTTTATCTCTCCCTTTAATTGGCTTTAGTCGTCTGGGTTTGCTATGAGGTGGGATCCCTCCCTGATAGCGGGATGGTAGCTGTAGATTCAAAGTGATTCAATGTTCGTGTCTGGTTGGGACCAATGATGGGAAGCAAAATCAGACATCAAGAAATGTTACACTGCTCTTACCGTGTGGGCTATTCATGGTAGAGGAGAAATATCCCTATGAGCCAAATGATTATTACAGACCTTCTGAGTGCTGTTTCGCTCCACCCCGCCCCCAAGAATGAATGAACTCTTGCATTTAAAAGCCATGGCATGTACTTTAGTTTTAAAATGTGCTTATCTATATCACTTGGAAAACCCCAAGGTCTAGCAAACAGTGCCCATGCTAGCTAGGTTTTGCTGGGTAGATTTGTTGTTGCCCTTTTGATGGAGAACTGCAACTCCTCCTTGCTACAATATCCCTACTCCCTCTTGTGCTACACCTCATCTTCTTTGCTTAGATTACCTGCCTACCTAGTCCCAAAGTTGAGGAAATTACTAGCAAAGAACATGTTTTGAGCCCTTGCGTGCTTTTGTGTCTGTAAATATAGCTTACGTAGGCATTTCTTTGACGGTTCAAAAGAAATGAGGTCAAGGGCCAGGTCTAGCTGGAGGGTGTGTCTCCGCCAACTCTATTATTAATTACCATGGCCCTTATTAACTTACAATTTTTCTGGTCATAAAATGAAGCAGTTGACATGTGCCACTGGATTATTCCAAAGATAAATTATATCTTCAATCTTTAAAGAAAGAATTTTAAATTCGTGCTTTATTGATGAAAGAATTATTTAATAGTTTTCTCTAAAAAGTTTCCAGTTAGAGATACGCCAGTGTTGTGTCTTATAGACAATAGTTTCATGTGGATTGTCCTCTTGAAAAATATTTACAGTGTAGCTCCCTTGCTTACTAGAGGCATGCTGTAGGAATTCCTACCGCCATTAGCCTCTAAGTTCCCCGCCCCCCTTGGGCGTGTCCTCGTATACTATTTAAGCCAATGTAAAGCAGGTGTCGGGTCTCTTTTCCTGGCTGCGGGTTCCGTTTCTGTTCTCTGTTCCAGCAGAGGATATTGATCTGTGAGTCTACCCCTAAATATATAACACTCTATTATTCTCAATTCTGAGCTAGTGTGGGGTATCTTTTAAGCATCTGTCTTCAGTTATATTACTTAGCATTGATTGAAAAATTAAATTCAAGAGTTGCTTTAATAACCTATCATTTCTAATATTGCCAGAGAGCCACGATGGCTTTCAACACTGACACAAAAACCCTTCTTGCACTGTTCCAGACAGGGTAAAAGTGGGGATAATACCCCATATTTGCCCGAGTTTTCAAATTCAAACGGCTATTTTCAGAGCTCAGTTACAGAAAGGTACCTTTCTCGTCACGATACTCGGCAGCCCTTGGGATAGCCACGTAAAGAAGAAATCCTTTCCCTGGACACACAGTCAGACTTGACAAGGGAAGAGAGAGGGCAGAACCAGATGACGACACGGTGGGGTCATGGCATGTCGTGTCCTTGCATGTTCCATCAAGGCCAAGTCTGAAATCCAAATGAGTGACATTATAAAGTGACTGTTTGTGAGAGACACAAGTAGCTGGGGACAGTCCTACAGTCTGCCACAGAGCACATTTTCCTCGTGAGCAGGAACCATCAGACTAACTTTCACACTATTTGCAAAAGTCACGGACGGGTGCTAATGCATACGTAGTCAGACTGTCGTATCTATGGGACGAGGGCATTTGGTTAAAGTTTTCTATGCATCCATGGAAAAATAAGTCTCTTTGAAATTTAATGACCAGTTGGAGGCTCCATGGTTTTCAGTGTGGTCTAAGTACAAACAATAACAGCTTACGAACTCAGCTACCCACAAGGTTCACCGTATGGCTCTGAATAAAACTGTCTGATCCCCAGTTCCCAGTTCAGCCACCAGGGGAGCCTCTGAAAGAGGGTATTTTCAGCTAGGCTGTCCAAACGCGTTGCTCCTAGTTAATGAAATTCCATTATTTTTGTATGCTATTACAATTAAGAAAGGGGTGATTTTGTTTATATGGACAACATATTTGAGAAGGTCAAAGAAAAAGCTTAAAATAGCAGATTTTAAAATGTAATTGCTATATGCTGGGATAGTTACACATAACATGTAGATTCACACGCCCCTTCCCCCAGTGATTCTTTGTCAATGCTTGGGTCATTTGTAAGTAGCGGCACCTCAGGAATTGAGTGCAGCTTTAAAAAAAAAAATCAATCTCTGCAGCATTCTCTTACTATTTTAAGATATTTCGAAATTTGCTTTCTGAAAAGTAAATAAATGATCTCATTCAGGGGTGTTAGTTTTAATTCTTTAAATAGTATTCTCCCTTTCCGAGATGGCTTAAAAATAATTTCCTTTCTGGCTTTTCAATAATGGACCAGAACTGATTGCTTGGCACAACAATTCGCCCCCCGAGGACAATGACGGCTAACAGAGCATCACTGGTGTTGCTCCGAGTGCTTCCATCTGTTGCTCATCTAATCCCTGCAACAGTCCTATAGATGCTAGCGGGACCCTCATTTTATAAATGAGAGATTTATAAGAATGTAGATCTAAGATCATGGGGATTCATTCAATTCAGCGGGATTTTCAGCAAGGCCTAAGTAGGCCTGGAAAAGCAGGAGTAGCAGCAGAAGGTGGTTCGAAGGTTCCCGAGCCTTCTATCTTTCCACTGGGATTTCAAACAATTTGACAGAAAGAATGGTAGGCGGGTCGGCCCGGCTTTTGTCTAAGGTGGTGCTTCTCAGACCTCCTGATGCTGAGACCTGTTAGTACAGTTCCTCATGTTGTGGTGAGCCCCCCAACCATAAATGATGGAGGACTTAATTTCATTGGTTAAATAAAGAAACTGCCTTAGCCCTTTAAGAGGACAGAAAATTAGGTAGGCAGAGTAGACAGAACAGGATGCTGGGAGAAAGAAGCCGAGTCAGGAGTCGCCATGATTCTCCCACTCCAGACAGACGCAGGTTAAGATCTTTCCTGGTAAGCCAGCTTGTGGTGCTTCCCAGAATATTAGAAATGGGTTAGATCAATATGTAAGAGCTAGCCAATAAGAGGCTGGAACTAATGGGCCAGGCAGTGTTTAAAAGAATACAGTTTCCATGTAATTATTTTGGGGCATAAGCTAGTCGTGCGGGCAGCCGGGTGGCGGAACACAGCCCCGCCGCTCATATTACAACACATAAAATTAGTGTTGTCGCTACTTCATAACTGTCATGTTGCTTCTGTTATGAACAGTAATGTAAATATTTGTGTTTTCCAATGGTCTTAGGTGACCCTTGTCAAAGGGTCATCGGACCCCCCCCCCACCATAGGGGTTGTGACCCACTCATTGAGATCTGCTGGTCTAAGGAGAATTACTTTCTATTTTCCCCTTGGACAACAAACACTAAACTCGCGATTTGTGAAGATGAAGATCAGAAAGCTATAGAGAAGTTAGGTTGCCATCTTGAGGCAGTAGCCTTTTCTGACTATGAAGGACACAGCTATCCAGGGCCGAGCACAGCATTCTTCAGGCTAGAGCAGAAGCTAAGTGCACACATTCCAGTTTCTCCCTTGGGTGGCTGATAACCTCACCAGGGCTGTGGAGCTGCATCCTACTTGGCAAAGCAGAGGTCCAAGCTCGTCTCTGACAGCCTAAGCACACACTAACCTGGAGAATGTTTCTTCTTGAACGTAGTTCCTCAGATTATTACTGGGCATGGAAAGTGTTTTGATAGAATAGTTTGGGTTGAAGGTGCTACTTACCTTTAACATAATAGAAACATTGTTTCCAAAGTTGCATAATTAAAATACCATGGAAGATAAAAATATATAAAATGAAGAATCCAATCCAAGTCCTCTGTCCTATTTTTATTGTTTGTAATAGTTTTGATCAGCCGCAGCATTTCGCTTTATTATTTCATTATTTCTTCAGCAGACAAAGGTCCCCTGAGTGTTAGAAGTCACTCTTGCTCTTTCTCATTAGTGTGCTCTGAAAAGTAGAAACTCTAGAAAAGAATCTACTAATAGGAGCCTTCTCTTTTTTAAAAAATAATTTTATTTATTTATTCATTTTGCATACAATATTCAGTCTGTGTGTATGCCTGAAGGCCAGAAGAGGGCACCAGACCTCATTACAGATGGTTGTGAACCATCATGTGGTTGCTGGGAATTGAACTCAGGACCCCTGGAAAAGCAGGAAATGCTGTTAACCTCTGAGCCATCTCTCCAGCCTCCTCAATAATTTATTCTTATGTACATTGGTGTTTTTCCTGAATGCATGTCTGTATGAGGGCATCAGATCCCCTGGAACTGGGGTTACAGACAGTTGTGAGCTACCATGGGGTGCTGGGAATCGAACCCAGGTCCTCTGGAAGAATAGTCAGTGCTCTTAACAGCTGAGCCATCTCCCCAGCCCCGGGTGCCTTTTTTTTTTTTTTTTTACTTTTATTTTTATTTTTTCCTTTCCTATGTTGTATGTATTCACGTGTACAGTGTGCTTGCCTCTGTGTGAAGGTCAGAGGTTCGGCTAGAGTGCCTAGCACTGAGTACCAGGGATCCGCACCACCCCACCCCAACTCCAGGGCTGGGGTTACAGCCTGGGATCCGACCGTCAGGTCCTCATGCTTGCCTAGCTAGCCTCTCTGCCCACTTGGTCATGTCCCTGGCTAATTGTTCTGGAAACTTGAAAGCCTTTAAACCTTCAACCATCAGTTGTTTCACTGAGAGATGGGAGGAAGTGGGGGAAACGCGTATAAACCCTTGACTGGATTGTTGAGTAGTCTGGATGAGTATGAAAAGGGAGGCAGTAAGAACAGGACACTGGCCGTTTCTAAGAAACTAAACACTAAGGCCTGTACGCCATCCATAGAGCAGGGAAAAAAGTTACGTTTTTAGGGCTAATACGTGCTACCTTCCCCCCCCCCTCAAAATGTGATGTTTTTCTCCTAAGTACATCACTTTTTGATTCGCTCTTATTAATATTTTTTGACAAGTTCACTGTCTTAGTTTGGGTTTCTATTGCTGTGAAGAGACACCATAACCACAACAACTGTTATGAAGAAAACATCTAATTGGGGTGTCTCGCTTACAGTTTTTGGGTTTCCGTTCAGTACCTTCCTGACAGGGAGCATGGCTTGTACACAGACGTGGTGCCGGAGCTGAGTGATTCAGAGGCAACAGGAAGTCAGCTCACTGTCACACCGAGGGAAACTTGAGCAAAAGAGATCTCAAAGTCCACCCCACAGTGACACACTTCCTCCAGCAGGGCCACACCATAATAGTGCCACTCCCTTTGGGACCGGTTTCTTCCAAGCCACCCATATTCACATTAGACAATAATAAAAGCCACACAAGTAATTTACAATTCTGTTTTTTTTTCCTACAAGGTTACTTTTCCCACATTTTTCCCATTTAAAGAGCAGATTTTTTTTAAACAAAGGGGGGGAACACATCTTAAACAGGGCAGACCTGTGTGTGACATAAGGTGTGATTAGTCACATTCGACTAATCTAGTTCCACATTAAACCGTCATCGGATACTAGATCTGGCGAATTAATGATGGACCTTACCCCCTGCCCATCCTCCTAAAAATATCCTGGTGAATCTACGTACTTCAACCTATCTGTCTTAGTAAATAGTTTTAAAACATTTTTATTCCGGAGAGAAATGTGTGCGCAGGCCCAGGAGCTATTGGATGACCCACAGATCTAAAAGGATAAACGGACAAAGGGATGCCGGGCTGAACCGGTTTTGAGAAATGATATTCAGATGCTTGTATTTCAGACCAATCTGGCAGCTTTTAAAATAGAAAAAAGTATCTACAATTTTGCTTTCACGCCAACTAGCCCCAATGAAATTATCACCGTTCGAAACATGGGGAGAATTGATGTGCGTGAAAAAAAAATTAGGAGAGGAGAGCCACCCTTCTCTGGCCTTTTCTCTTTTCGTTGCCCCTACGCGCCAACGTTCTAAAATGTCTTAAGTTGCATAGCTGACAAGATTTTGCTCATTTTTTCCAAAACATTTCACTTCTGGGCAGTAGCCAACCATGGAAAGTTTTAAGCACACTTGTGAGAGGGATGGAGCTCGTCAGGGCTGCCTGGGCAGGACCGATGCCCTCAGAAGGGCGGATGGGGGGCGAGCAGTAGGCGTGGACCAGGCGCTCCAGGACTGCGCGGCTCGGCCTCGGGAGCTGAAGGCCGCTCATCCCGTCCGCGAGCGCACCTGCCCGGTGAGCGGCCGGATCCCGGAGCCGCGGTCCACGCCTAGCGTGGCCTCAGGCGGCCCGAGGAGAAGGGCGGGGGGTGGGGGGCCTCGCCGGCGGGGCCGGGCTGCTGCGGGGCCCCACACGTCAGTCGCCCTTCTCCCCGCCCTCCCGGACCCCGCGGTACTGCGCACGGGCACCCGCACTCAACTTGACAGCTCCGCTGGCCAATCGAGAGCGGGGTCGGCAGGCTGAGCCAATGGGGGAGCGCGCAGGGGGCGGGCCGTCGGCGTCTTCCCGCCCCCGGCGGGTGAGCGCGGAATGTCTCCGGCCCTCCCCTGCGCGTCCGCCTCAGTGCGGAGCTCGCGGCGGCCGGAGGAGCGGCGGCGACAGGGAGGCTCGGAGGCGGCGACCGGCAGGCTCGGAAGCAGCGGCGGCGGAGCAGGGGCCACACCCCGCCGCGGACCCTATCTCTTCCCAGTCCTCTCTCTTCCGCGCGCCAGGCCGTTCCGGGAGGAGCGCGGCCGCCCACGCCCGGAGCATCCTCTTCTGACCGAGCAGGCGCCGGCGGCAATGATGCGGCTGCAAGGCTCGGCGATGCTGCGCGAGCTGCTCCGGCGGCCGCCCGCCGCCGTCGGAGCCGCCCTGCGGCGCGCGCAGCCCCTCGGCACCCTGTGCCGGCGTCCCCGGAGCGGGAACCGGCCGGCCGCGGGCCTGGTGGCCGCCGCGCGGCTCCACCCGTGGTGGGGCGGGGGCGGCCGCGCCAAGGGCCCCGGCGCCGGCGGCCTGTCCAGCTCGCCCTCGGAGATCCTGCAGGAGCTGGGCAAGGGAGGCGCGGCGCCCCAGCAGCAGCAGCAGCAGCAGCAACCCGGGGCGTCGCCTCCCGCAGCCGCGCCGGCACCGGGCCCCAAGGACAGCCCCGGGGAGACGGACGCGTTCGGCAACAGCGAGGGCAAGGAGATGGTGGCCGCGGGCGACAAGTGAGTGGCGTGGGGGAGAGCCGAGGAGGGGTCGGTCGGGCCCGGGGCGGTGGGCGGCGGCCGGTCGGCGGCGGGGCAGCCGGGGTTCGCGGAAGAGAAAGAAAGCGATGCCAGGCGGGCCGGCGACGGCTGCCTGCGCCATGTGATCAGGCCCCGCCCGCGCCCCTCCGCCCGCTCCCACTTCCCCTCCGCGTCCGCGCGGGTCGCCCCGGGACGACCGGCGGGGCTGGCCTGCCGCTGCCCCCCTGCCCCCTGCCCTCGGCCGCGTGCTCAGCGCCCCGGCTCGCGGCCGCCACCCTGGCCCGCCTCCGGGCTCTGCGAGGGTGATGCCCACACCACCATCCATCTCTCGCCGGTGACATTGAGGAGTCGGCCCTCCCGGCTCACCTTTTTCCAGGCCCCTTCCCCCCTGCCCGCCGCCTCAAAGCCTCTGCCACCATCCCGCTGGATGCCAGATGTGGCAGAGAGCTCTTAAGCCTTCGGAGGTGGATCGTTTTGGCGTGCGTGGAGCCATCTGGGCCACCGGAAATAATGCTTCAGAAATGAGATTAGGCGGAGTAGGGACATGTGGCCTAGAGGATGAGGCACGCAGCACGGGCCACCTGTTCCTACGGGGACCAGCAATCGCTTGTCCGATGTCTACTGTGAGGTTGACAGATTTTTTTGTTTTTTAAGAGCGAAAATGAAGTATGCCATAAACACGCAGAAACCGGGGAATTAATTGTGATAGGATGTTGACTCATTGTGTGTATAGCGTGGGAATTTTAGCCAGAACAAAATTGAGTTTGCTTAAATATGACACTTTCCTGAACGCTTTTGTTTAACATAAATAGATTTAGCTTTCCCATCTAGGTAAATGTTGATTTTTTTTTTTTTAGGCTTTTCCTGTATCCTACTTTTTCTGGCTTGACCCTGACATGGGGTGTCTTGTTCTTGCTTTGTACCTCTTTTTCCAGATCTGCCCGGTAGCGTAAGTCAAACTGAAGGTGTGAATTTGATAACCTCAAGCTCGGGCCTGCTTAATGTTTCCTGTAATTGATGCAGGGACCTTCCTAAAACATTCCTGGTTCTTTTCCCGGAGTGGAAAAATGCTATTTCAAAACCAGCCAAACAAACAAAAGCGCTTAATGATGGACAGAATTTGTGGTAGTCTGTGATAATGGCTTTGTGCCCCAATCCAGCTTGATGATCGTGGGCACATTATTGAAATGTGCTGGATTAAATGCCTCAAATCCTTTTCGGTGTTTTTTTAAACCTAGACTTTGGTTAAAGTTATACATGTAATGTTTTAGAAAGTAAAATATGTATTACATATGTTTAATCACAGACAGGGCTCACTTGGCCCAAATCTTGCTTACCAGGCTGGTGGCACAAAACACACGTTTACACTTAACAGAACCGCTAGCACATTTGCTCCCATTTAGTCGTTAATAGTCCAGGTTGCAGGGTGGGAGGTGCTTTCTATTAAAAGTATGTCTGGTTCTGTGATCTCCCCCACCTAGTGGGCTCTAGCACCCCTTTTAAAACGTCAGCTAGGAAAATGAACTCTCGTGTCTTGTTTCCCCAGAAGTTTCTGGTTCCATTGTCCTATTAATAATATTAATAAATCATCTCAGGGCAGTATTTTAGGAATGCTCTTCTGGCTAATGTCCCATCCTGTTCCCCCTCTTCATGCCTAGCAGAAGAGGCCAGTTTAGGGGAGGGAATTCCCCAAGAAGATTTGCTCAGATTCCTGGAGAGTGTTAAAGTGCCAAATAAGATAACCTTGTTTGCTTTAGTTAAGGGACTAGACTAGTGTGTGTTTGTGTTTGCACCACAATTCAGATAGCAACTAAACAGGTTCAAAACCAATTCAGAAGGGATGATTGTCCAGAGAGCTGTCAACCAAGGTTCAAACCACAAACGGCATGAATTCTTGTAAAGGGAAAATAGGAAAAAAAGCATTATGATTTGAACGAAGTTTCTATTCGATCTGTTTTCCAAAAGTTTTGATCAGGTTTTCCTCTCTCAAGCACACCATTTTCTGTGTGAGAAGCGTTTCCCTCTATAGGTCAGCTCCTATTTGACCTTTCCGAATGCCCAGCCTCCAAGGCATAGGTCTTCCTCAGTCAGCAGTCCATCTGCTTTGCCAATGCTCTGGGGACTGCCAGATTTTATAATGTTACACAGAAACAGCCCTGTGAAGATCAAGAGTTGCTGCTTTCTACCAGGCTCAGAACGGTGTTGGGCATGTGCTCACTCTACAGCTTTCTTCATGAAATAAGACTTTCTTTTACCCTGAAGCCCTGTTGTGGTTGTAGATCTTTGAATTTCAGACTCACGTGGCAATTTTTATTTTTAGTTCCCAGAGAAAGCTTGTCTTGAAAGAAACGTGTCTTACATGAAACTGTGTGAACAGTTTACATCTTTAAACTTTGCTGGGAAACCAGGCCAGAGCAAATGTAATTCTCAACCACAGCACTCCCCTTAGTTCCTATTGCTTTTCTTTCCTTATGTTTTATTAACCTTATCTTATAGATGCTGGAATAGCATCAAGTTGTCTTATCTTTTTTTCCAAAAACCAGTAAAACTCTTTGAACCCCTATCACCTTGCCCTGTGTTGTGACAGACCTTCAGTCTGATCAGGTTGTTAGATGACTGATATTTTAATACTGAAAGGTAACCGCAGTGACCTTTGCCCAAGCTTGCTCTTGAGGTCTTCATTTCGTTACCACCGTGCACCCCATCACTAAAAACCACACAGCGTGGCTGGCTTCTTTGTTCAGTCTCCTTTCCTAACCACGTTGGGATTTCCTTCATCGCTGAGATCTTTATTCCTTCCCCCACTTTACCTTCTCCCAGGACTTCCATTCCTTTAGCTTTGATGCGCCCCTTTGTGCAGGTAATACCTTAGTTCTTGAGCCAGGCTCAGTCCTCATGTTTATATTTGACATGGCTTGAATTTTAAAATTGGTATTGCCAAATTCATCATTTTCCTCCTAATTGACTGCTTTGGGACCCTGTGAAACTGAATTTAAAATCTTAATGTAGGGTTATCACTTTCAGAAAACAATATGGGCTGGGTGGTGGCAGCACAGGCCCTTAGTCCCAGCACTCAGGATGCAGAAGCAGGTGGATCTCTGAGTTCAAGGCTAGCCTGGTCTACAAGGGCTGCTTCCAAGAGGCTACAAAGCACCCTTGTCTCAAAAAACCAAAACAAACAAAAAAAAAAAAAAAAGAAAGAAAGAAAAGAAAGCAAAACCAATATGGACTAGAATGAACATTATCAGTTACAAATGTGTTGTGGCAAAGGGCTTTGGTTAACTTGCTTGCTGGCTTAACAGACATTTTAAAAAGAAATCAGATTTATATCTTATCTGTTAAGTGTGACACTCTTAATTTCAACAAAGCCCAGAAATGTCTTTATTTTAGTGAATGATCATTAGGAAAGGCTGCACGTACCCATGTGTGTGTGTGTGTGTCTGTGTGTGTGTACGCATGCTTGCACACATGCATTAAATTATCTTTGGTTTAACATTTTATTTTATTAGGAGAAAGGATTAGGTAGATGAAATACTAGTGTGTGAAAACATTCCATTGACATAGCCAGGGGACCATTCCCAATCAGTGAGGCAGCTGTTGAATACACTTACCCCAAAGTGGTAGGAAAGAGAGTCCTTGCATTGCTGGTGGATAGGTATGGATTTGTTCATGATTTTAGAGAGCTGTTTGATGGTTGCTGAAAAACTACATGCCCCTTATTTAGTAATTATGTTTGCATGTCTCCAGGAAGTCTGGAGTTTTGCAAAAATATGCTTTTATTACACAAGAGTATTTGAATTTAAAAATAAAGTGCACCTGAAAGTGATTTCACCTAACTTCAAATTGTATGGCATGGCATGTTTTCATAGTTCTACTTTAAATGGATGGATGTCAGGAGCGCAGGCATTACTGCATTGCCGTTTGTGAAAATTGAATTTCAAAGTAAGACTTAATAATATGTACTTCAAAGAGTACTGAAAATGAAATTGAGACAGTATTTGGCAGATGTAGATAATATTTTGGTATTGGGTAATAAGAACTTCTGAACGAGGTGGCAGATACTTTCATCATCCTCCTGAAATTGCATCTGCTTTGATTTCTAAAGGTTAACATTGACAGTTCAGAACTGGAGAGATGACTCGGCTGTTAGGAGTGCTTCTGGCTCTCCCAGAGGACCAGAGTTCAGATCCCCAGCATCATGCCCAGCCCTGGAACTCCAGCTGCAGGAGATCCAGCACCCACTCCTGGCCTCTGCTGAGCCTGCACATGCGTGTGCACACACATCCACGTGAACAAACTCACACTTAAAAGTAGTTGTCTTTTAAAAGTAACCTGCCAGTCCTTTAGAGTCTAATTTTCCCTTTGTGCTTCTTAGCTATCTCACTGTGAGATTTTCCTAGGAGTAAGCGTTAAATTGGACACTTTCTCCTGTCTGTCTGGTTTTTGCGGTGCAGGGGATTGAGCCCAGACCTTGCACATGTCATGCTTCTAAACCACCTTTCAGCCCTGTAAATTAATGGGAAAAAAGTGCCAGTAACTATATGTCATATTTTTGAAGCCTAATATTTACATTAAACCATGCATCTCGTCATTGATAAACCTGTATATGATCTGTAAGTGACCGCATGATATTAATTTAAACAGAATTTACATAATTTGAGTAATTTCACAGAAATTTGAGTCCTGAAATTTTAACTTCTTGCTTGCAGCTTTGTTATATTGAAAAGTTTGCCACCCACAAAATTTAGGGAGCTACCAAATGAAAAATTTTTTAATTATTATTTTTTGATGTGTTTTGTCTACATGTATGTATGTACATCATACACATGCCTGGTGCCCTCATAAGTCAGAAGAGGGCTCTGGATCCCTTGGAACCGGAGTTATGGATTGCTGTAAGCCACCCTGTGGGTGCTGGGAGTTGAACCTGGGTCTTCTGCAAGAGCAGCAGGTGTTTTTTTTTTACCACTGAGCCATCTCTCTTTAGCTCCCAATTTCATCTTTTTTTTTTTTTTTTTTTTTTTTTTTTTTTTTTTTTTTAAATGGGGCAGTGATATCTAGCCCCCAAAGGGAAGAAGGGCATTGGTTTCCTCTGAGAAGTAAATGTCACCTTTAAGAGCAGGTTTGTAAAGAGCCTTGGGTTTCTTCAGTTTTTAAGACATTTGAAGTTGGTTTTTTAAAAAAACTATTCTTGTAATATTTGAGGTTAAAAAAAATACGATTCTCTAAATGGTTGAACAATATCAAATTCTGTATAAATCACGGGCATACTTTAGTTATTTGGATATTTTCACCCAAGTTACCTACTAGCAAGAGGAACGCTTAAGGGCTCAGCGGAAGAACTCTGGCCGCTCTTCCAGAGGTCCTGAGTTCAATTCCCAGCATCCACATGGTGGTTTACAACCATCTGCAATGAGATCTGGTGCCCTCTTCTGGCTTGAAGGCTGACATGCAGGCAGAACACTGTACATAATAAATAAAAAATCTTAAAAAATGAAAAACAAAAAAGGAGCACTTCAAGCATTTTTAATTAAAATCGGTGACTGTCGGAGTCTGTCAGTGTTGCACACAGTTGCACATAGATAGTTAACTCCCACTTTCTCCCTAGACTAGTCCATCATAGAGCTAGCTGATTGGTTATGAAACCATGCATAGGAACAGTGTCTGAACTTGACAGCCTCCTGCCTATGCCTAAGCAGGGGTGAGGCGGTTCCTTTGGGGCCTCTATTCTCTGCTGTGTGGCGCTCGGTGTTTATTCTCCACCCGTTTCTGAAGAAACGTTTACCTGAAAGTATTACTTAAGCATAGAGCTTGTTTTGGTATGAATACCAATTGATAATTTCAGGATTTGGGGATGTATTTTCATCTACTCATTTCTGGTACAGTTTAAAAGATTCTAAACTTGTCTTGATAGTTTGGCAGGTACTTCCTTTGATTTTTTTTCTTTTTGGGTAGGGGTTATTAAAAGTACAGTTTTTTGGAGAATATTTTTTAACTTAGGAGGAACTCACAAATTATTCATATTTTTAGGAATATAGGTTAATACAATAAACTGAAGTATAGAAAAATTTATTTCCTAATATTTCTAATATAGTATCTTACATATTGGAGCAAGATACTTCACTTGTACAAAGGTATGACCAGTCCTGTATTAAAATGCAGTTAGTTGTAATGGGTTCTCTTGCTCGGCGTCAATGGGATAGGTAAGTGAAGTAACCATTTCTTAAAGCTGTAAGGAAATGGAGTATTAAGGTTGTTAGAACACAATTTTCTATGATCTTAAGTTTTAAAGAAAGCTTAGGAAAAGTGTTAGACGGCTGGAGCACAAATGACCATATTTGTTGTGCTCGTGAGAATGGCCGTTGTTTCCCATCTCTTAATAGCTCCGTGTAAGCAGGATTTCCCTTGTGAGTGGAAACATCTTAAAAAACGGAAGACCCTTATCAGTTAAATTTCCATAGCCTGCTGCTATTGCTCTCCTGATATCTCATTTCTGGTTGTATAAGAATAATAAGTATTGTACTGTGACAATTGCACAAAATAATTAATGTTGGGTTTGGGCAGCTCGTTTTTCTCACCCATTGCTGTTACTGCCAATGCAGACTAAAATCCTCAGACATCTGAAATTTTTTTTGGTTTTTCGAGACAGCATTTCTCTAAAACATCTAGTTTTGTTGTTAAGTCTCCTTGGAGACACTGAGTATTCTTCTGCCATGTTAAAACAATATGTCTGAAATATTTTTTGTTGAGAAGGAAGCTTTGATAGAATGATGCTTTAAGACAAGTTCCGATAAACTTGTTGAAAGCAGAATACTGTGGGGTCCCAGTTTCCTTGAGCTCTCTGGTTCTTAGAGTCTCAGGTCAGTAGTGGGTAGTGAACGAGCATTTCTGTTTTCCAGTGCTGAGAACGAGCTTCATCTCCAGGAAGGAGAGACCACCGTCCTCTCTTGCCTGCCTTGCACGAAAGTGTATTTCAGTGTAGAGCATCTCTGATACTCTGATTAGCTTTGCTTCATTAAAAACTGGTTTTCTTAGGATAGATTAATTTTATTCTCTTCATTTTACAATTCTCCTTGACTCTCACCCTCTGTGCCCAATTTTTAAATTACAGTAAAATAAACTTAGTATAAAGTTAAGCATTGGGCTGGAGAGATGGCTCAGAGGTTAAGAGCATTGCCTGCTCTTCCAAAGGTCCTGAGTTCAATTCCCAGCAACCACATGGTGGCTCACAACCATCTGTAATGAGGTCTGGTGCCCTCTTCTGGTCTGCAGGCATACACAGAGACAGAATATTGTATACATAATAAATGAATAAATTAAAAAAAAAGTTAAGCATTTTAGCCAGCCAGTTTTAGGCATACGTTTCAGCAACATTATGTACTATCCATAGTTTTTATGTTAAGAATGTATTTGTAAAATAAGGATGTGTAAATACTGATTCTGTAAAATTATGATTTTATTAGAGTTTATGATGTTATTTTTAGCAACTCATTAACAATTAGAATTGGGAAATGACTTCAAAGATCATTTAATTCTACCTCATTTTTTATTTCACAAAATTCCCCAGAAGAGTAAATTACCTAACCAAGTTCATAGTTGCCCCATCCCCACCAATTGCTTTTGACAGTTTTGTGAAACACTGTACTGAATTAATTGGTCTTTTGTAAGTTTAGGTTTGGGAGAGACCTTAAAAGTCCATCTCTCTCGCTGCCGCCCCTCCCCCACTTCTGTAAAGGTTTTTTGTTACCTCTATTTAAATACTTCGACAATAGGAGTTCATGCCTGGAAAGGGCCACTCATATTTTCAGAGTCATTCCATTTCCCCTTACTTACAATTGAAGCCTGTTTTTATCTTCTTCCTATAGTTTAGTTCTGAATAAGTCTACTGTAGTGGTACCCAAGTACTGTTTGTTTGAAATAATTTCCTTGCTTTGTGAAAGCGTGTTTTAACAGTTCTTAGTTTGGTTTCTGTTGCTGTGATATACACATTTATTAGTTCAGGTCTCTACTTTGATAAAATACCATTACCAGAAGCAGCTTGGGAGGAAAGGATTTATTTTGCTTATCCTTTCAGATTGAGGTCCTCAAGGGCAGTCAGGGCAGGAGCTGACCAGAGGCCATGGAGGAGTGCTCCTGTGGATGACTTGTCACACACCCTCTGCCCAAGGGGGCGGCACTCCCCACGGGGCCTAGGCCCCCCACCTCAATCATCAGTCAAGAAGAGGTACCAGAAGTTTGCTCACCACCAATGTGCTGGCATTTTCCCAGTTGAGGTTTCTGACTCCCAATGACTCTAGCTTTTGTCAAATGGGTGTATAACTAGCTAGCACAGACCAGAACCGGACGTAAATTAGGCAGGAAATATAAAGGATTTATTTCATCTTACAGGTTAAGGCCAGAGCTTAGAGCATAAGCCACAGAGGAAGACTACTGGCTTCCGCGGGTGCCTCTTTGAGAAGGTGCAGGTCCACTTGGCCTCCTACTTGAACTAGCCACTAAGAAAATATCTCACAGACATGAGCACAGGCCAGTCTAACCTGCTCACTAGTTGAGGGTCCCTCTTCCCAAGAGACTCTAGATTTGTGTCAAGTTGACAGCTGAAGCTATGACAAGGCTGGAAAAAATACTCATCTAGCATATAGTTTCTAAAAATAGTGTTTAGCTTTTAAATTCTAGTAGTAAAATACATGGTTATGATGTATAACATAATAACAATACCAAAAAGACAATAATCCAGAGGAGAGAATTATAAAGCAAGAACACTCTTTGGTGTGATTTCTGCTTTCTTGAAAGTTTGGGGGAATACTTGTGTTTGGTTCAAGTTGCAGTAATTCTGTGGGGGTTCTTTGGTTTTTTGTTTTGTTTTGGGCAGAGCCTTGCTCTGTAGCCCTGGCTGACCTTACATTTTTTCCTATGGATACAAATTAGTTTCTTCTCTTTTAAGCAAGTAAATATTTACTCACTTTGCTAGCTGTGGCAATAAAGGGCCGTTTTAATTTTTTTCACTATGTAACATAAGTGAAAGAAGTGTATATTTAGTGTTATTTACATAGCTTTTAGGCAAAGTAAATACCATTTACTGATGTGATAAATATGGAGAAAGCTTATTCTGCAGTTTTTAAAGTAATAAACTGCCATTATCTAAAGTTTTATCTGAAAAGCCATTTTCCGTAAATAATTGGTATGTTATTATTCACTGATTTTGACAGCTGGTTCAATTTTTCTTTAAATATTGGGTCATCAGTATTATTGAACTCTTATTTAAAGCTATTAGATCAGGGTAAAACCTAGAAAACTCGCTTGTGCCTTAGGAGAGTAGCAATTAGGTAATAATTGAGAGTAGTGCAGTAGTAAATTTGAACCCCACATTCAGAGAAACAGACTCAGGATTGGTTTCTGCTGTTGTGCGCCCTTGGGAAGGTTCTGAGCCTCTCTGAGCAGAGAGAGTGGTGCTCACTTTTGTCAGCAGGTACATTTGGTTAGTACTAGAAATCATGCAGTACTTTTGTAAGACTTGTATTTCTGTCACCAGATCATTAATTAGAATGGACTAAATAAGAATTTTTTTCAAAACACAGCACAGTATGTAAGTGATTTTCAGTTATTGTTAAAATATTGTAGGTGCTTTTTAAAAAAAGTTATCTAGAGTCAAAATTGTGTCAGGGTATGCCATTAGCATCTTATAAAGATTAATTTTTAAAACATACTAGCATTGATAAATTGATATACTTTCAGGGCTTTTTTTTGGGGGGGGAAGGTTGGGGCCAGTGAGGGTGATGGCTCAGGCATAAAAGCGTTTGCCACGTAAGCCAAGGCCCTGAGTAGGATCACTGGAATCACTGGAAACCACAAGGGAGGAAATGGATGCCCGGAAGTTGTATCCGGACTTCCTTCATGCTCCAGGCCTACCTGCACTCGCACGTGGTCCTAATACAGCATTTACAGACTCCGGGGTTGGTGCGGCAGTGCTTTGGAAACATCTACGTGATACCGATGCCAATAATGATGTTTCTTTTAGGAGATAGTTTATATGCTTTATGTATAAATGTATATGCCTGTGAGTCAGCTGTTTTATTGTGTTGGGAGTGCTTTTTCAAGACAGGGTTTCTCTGTGTAACAACCCTGGCTCTCCTAGAGCTCACTCTGTAGACCATGCTGGCCTTGAACTCACAAGAGCTCCTCCTGCCTTTGCTTCCCAAGTGCTAGGATTAAAGGTGCACGCCACCACTGCCCAACTATTTTATTGTCTTTAGAACAGGTGTGCGTGCGTGTGTGTGTGTGTGTGTGTGTGTGTGTGTGTGTCACACTGTATCACACTAAGAGTTGGGAAGTAATGTTATTAGAAAACAATGAAATACTAGTAGACTTACTAAAATTCAGAACTATTCATAATGTTTAAACTAGGAATCATTTAGACATGTAGAACAGATCTATTCAACAGCATAAACAGTTATAAACAGACATGATCTGTTAGGGTTTTTGTTGTGTTTTTGTTTTATTTTTCTTTTTTCGAGACAGGGTTTCTCTGTAGCTTGGAAGTCTGTCCTGTCCTGGAACTCATTTTGTAGACTAGTCTGGCTTCAAACTCACAGAAATCCGGCTGCCTGTGCCTCTGAGTGCTGGGATTAAAGGCGTAAACCACCACTGCCCGGCTGTTCTCTTTCTTTCTTACTTACTTACTTACTTACTTATTTATTTATTTATTTAAATGTGAGATATCACCCAGTGGTTAAGAGCACTTGGTGTTTTCCAGAGGACCCAAGTTTGGTTCCCAGTACACAAGTGAGGAATCTCACAATTGCTTTAACTCCAGATCTGTGATATCTGATGCCCTCTTCTGGTCTCGGCAGGCGCTTGCACACGGACCTGCACGTGGAAGAAAACAACTACAGCTACTACCAATTAGTGCTCACACTCCGTCAGTCTGTCAGACTCAGCACAGCCCTGACTTTTACTGCCGTAGTATTTACAATTACCAGGAAGTGTAGATAGGTAACGAGAATGTTGTGCATGCATGTGGAATTTTATTGAGCTGTAAAATACAGTGAAATCATTTGCAGGGAAGTGCATGTAACTAGAAGTCATCTTATTAAGTGGAATAAGCCAGACTTTAGGAGACGTACTGTATGTTTTCTTACATAAACAGAACCTAGATTTAAAACTACATATGTATGTGATAATAAAAATGACCTGGAATTGAAAACTATTAATGAATTTTTTTTCTTTTAACTTTTTTTCCAGTGTGATTTCTAATCGAACTGATTTGATTTTCGGGAATCAGTGTTTATTATGGCTATAATACTTACGATTGTATCATCTCAACTATAGTTTGGTACAGTGGTTATTTAATAAGGAACTTGATTTTCATCCATTAGAATATTCATACAAGGATTAATTTTATATTCTTTTCCTTCTCCTTTAGTAAAATAAAGCAGGGTCTGTTACCTAGCTTGGAAGATTTGCTGTTCTATACAATTGCTGAAGGACAAGAAAAGATACCCGTTCACAAGTTTATCACAGTAAGTTTTTATCGTTTTCTCTCAGCCTTCACAGAAGTGATACTAAGTCAGTTACACACTACTCCTGAGACACAGTCTTCAAGTTTATCTGACCTGTAGGTTCCGACAGTGTTTCTCCTGCTCTGAAATTATTACCATGTTCACTTCGAGGTAATCAATGAAAGGAAAAGTGAGAAACTTGTCCAGAAAGTGGATAATAGTGATATGAATACCACATACTTGATCAAGGCTTGCGTAGAAACCTTTATGTACAGGAATGACACTTAGAGTTGCATAAGCATGTGCACATTGTCTGCGCTGTGTATTTACAAACTCTTATTTTTTTAAAAACAGGCACTCAAATCTACAGGATTGCGAACGTCTGACCCCAGGTTGAAAGAGTGTATGGATATGTTAAGATTAACTCTTCAGACAACGTCAGATGGTGTCATGCTAGACAAAGATCTTTTTAAAAAGTAAAAATTTCTGCCAAACCTTTAATGGTGATTTGCTATGCTGTATGCTGATTGTGCTTTTAAAACAGTTTTATGTTTTAAAGACCAGTGCTTTAGTGTAACTGAGAAGTGGTTTGTAGATACCATGTCTCTGAAAACAGTGATGGTGCACACGGAAGTTCTAATCTGCTTTAATGAAGCTTAGCTATCAATGCTGTTTTGTGCCTAGAGTGTTCTGCTCTGTCTGCATTATTTGCTGACTTTTTCAATTTAGTCTGTAAGATTGTTTTCATGTGGTGATTTTGATGATGAGCAACAGAGGATTTTACACAACTTTGTAAACCATATTTGCATCACCTGATTCTTTTAAATGTATTCATGAATGGGTTTGGAGCTATTGTCTTTTTTTTTTTTTTTTTTTTGCAAAACAGTTGAGAACTGAAGACAGCTTTGAAAATTAAAACCTTGATTTGTTTGTATGAGAACACTCTAACGTTGTTGTATTTGCAGATGTTTATTAATCTTCTTTACTGTATTTGTATTAGCCTTAAGAGTTTTCTTTAATGATTTGTTTATTTTTATGTCATATGCATTGGTGTTCTGCCTGCATGTATGTCTGTAAAAGATCCCCTGGAACTAGAGCTGCAGACAATTGTCAGCTGCCCTTTTAGTGCTGGAATTGAACCTGGATCCTTTGGAACAATCTCTCCAGCCCCTGTTTTAGCTTTAATAGAGAACATGTTTATAATTGATCCTAAACAATCAAATAATAATTTATTGATAGTTAATAGAAAGCAGTATAAAATTCTAAACAACTCTAAGACTTTTTTTCCATAAGCTAACAGGCTTAAGTTAAGATGGAGCAAAGGAATTTCTTTTATTTTTTTTAAAGATTTATTCTTTTATTGTGTATTTAGTGTTCTGCCTGAATGTATGCTTGCACACCAGAAGAGGGCACCAGATCTTATTACTGTTGATTATGAGCCACCACATGGTTGCTGGGAATTGAGCTCAGGACCTCTGTAAGAGCAGTCCATGTTCTTAACCCCTGAGCCATCTCTACAGCCCTGGATTCAAGGAATTTCTACATTTATTTTAAAAATGTGTGTGTGTGTGTGTGTGTGTGTGTGTGTGTGTTTGATTACCTTTCTTTTCTTTGGTGGGTTGAATGATTTGTTCTAGATCTCCCTTGATGGTATCCCAGAATCCCTGGGAGGGATAAGGTAAATATTTAAGTAAGGTTCTCTGGGGTTCCTGGCACACTGTGACACTTGTGCCAGTTCTGAATTCTCAGCAGCAGACTCTTGGTTCTCTTAATGCACCCAAGTTTAATGCGTAGCTGTTCAGCTTACTTTGCCGTTAGAATGAGGAATTTGAGTCTGTCGATCTGTTCTGTTTTGTAAAGGGCATGGATTCACCTCTAGATTCATTTGTGCCATTGGAGTAAGGATTTGTCTAAGGAACTATCTGTGTAAAGTACTCCTTCTTGATAACGGTGCCTTTGGGAAGTATCCTAGTGTGTCTGTGAGTACAGGTAACTGATGGTGGTTGGCTCGTGAACAGTAGGTCTCACGACCTCGCTTTGGATTTGTTAAGGGAAAGCACTAAATTGCACATTTAAACCTGCTTTAAAATATGTTTTATGAACATTGTTTTATTATGAAATTAAAAGCAGTTTAAATATATTCTCTTAGTTATATAACCTTAAGAACCACAATCATAAAATTCTATTTGTAATTGAATTAATATATAATAATTTCCATAACTTTCAAACACAAACTCAAGTTTTAAAGATCTATAATTTTATTTATAGGCATTCCCCAACCTGACATGGAAGCACAGTAGTCTGTGTAGTGGGTCGTAGTTGAATGAATTTTCTTTTCATTTCTAGAATGAGGTGACTCAACCTCTGACTATGAGCATTTTCAGGTCACTTAGAAAAGTGGTTATGCTGGGTGGCGGTGGTGCACGCCTTTAATTCCAATACTTGGGAGGCAGAGGCAGGCGGATCTCTGTGAGTTCGAGGTCGGCCTGATCTACAAAGCAAGTTCTAGGACAGGTTCCAAAGCTACAGAGAGAAAAACCAAAAAGAAAAAAAAAGAAAGAAAGAAAAAAAAAATGTGGTTACTCCACAGACATTTCTTCTCTGATTTCTAGTATATGAAGTTACCTAGTTGGGGATTTCAAAAATATTCTCATCTCCATGCTGCTGGAAAGGAACTGTTAAAACATGGAATTTCTTTCTCCTGAGAGAAGAATTACAGAGGTAGATAGTTGAGGTTTGAGTGGAAGTGTTGAGATTTTTTCCCTAGAATATATCTATTAGCCTTTACAGTAGAGAAACCAGTGTTGTGACTTGTAAAAATGAAAAGTGAATTTTAGCATTTGAAAGTTGGAGACGGTCTATGACTTTCTATATAATCAATGTCTTTATTTCAATATTCATTAAAATTACAAGGGAAGAAACTGTGCTATCAAGTTCTTTATTCACTCATTCATTTTTAGACCTCTTTGTATGTGTGATCATAGTTTTTGGACTTGTTTTTAGAGACAACAAGTGGCTTGCATTTGTAATTATTTGGTTTTCTTAAAACTCATATTACTAATGAAAAGTTATGTGAGAAAAAAATTTGTATTACATTAATGTACATCGTATTTGTAAGACCTGATTGTCAAGAAAGTGATCGGACAAAGCACAGAGAAGGATTTTTGCCTGCTGAAAGGCAAAGGTAATTTTTCCTCCGTTTAAACAACTTCTATTTTATAGTACACCGAGTCTTCACTATTTGAGCATCCATCACTGTATGTAGTTAGAGTATTCTGAAGGCTGAAATTGTCTATAGTGGTAACTTATCACTCAGGGGTTAAGAGCACCAACTCCTCTTCCAGAGGACCCGGGTTCAATTCCTAGCACCCACATGCAGCTTACAACTACCTGTAACTCCAGTTCCAGGATCTGACACCCATGCCCAAAAAACTAGTGTACATTTAAAATATGTGTGTGAGTGCGTGTGTGCGTGTGCGTGTGTGTGTGTGTGTGAGTGAGTGGTTTTAAGACTGTTGCCACGTGGGTTTTGCTGATGCTTTATGCTAGAACACCATATCCAAACTTAATTGTATAGTTTTGTTGATTAAATCCTCTTTAAATGTGGTGATTAATTTTTTTTAAATTTTATTTTCAGATTTATGTGTATAGGTGTTTCTATGCGTCACATGCATGTAGAGACCAGGAGAGGGCGTTGTATCTCTTGGAATTGGTGTAGCAGACAGCTGTGAGCCATCATGTGGGTGCTAGGAATTGAACAAAGCTGGGAATGCAATCATACTCCTAACTACCGAGCCAGGTCTCCAGCCCCTGATTAGTTTTAAGCATTTAAAATAATAGTGGGGGAAATAGTAATGGGTTAACCATTTAAATTTGCTTGGTATATTTTATTTGTAACTTCTTAAAAATGAAGTATATTTGGTTTAAAAATAAGAAGTAATTTAATTTTCACATTAAGCTTTTTCATTTGAGAAAGGTATCCTTGTTATATTTCCCTTACTGCATTATTTTTGGAAGTTGAATTTTAGAAACTATTTGAGATATTTTAAAATTAAATATTTAACCACTGAGAATATTTATTGGTGTACTACTCAACCTCTTAATTTCATTTACTTATCCATGAAGTGGGGAAGCTCTTCAGAAAGTATTGATATTTTTAAGGTTAAACATGCTCATCATTAATAATGCCCATTATTTTTCTTTTTCATCCATGCATGCTCTAATTTAGTATTGTATCATTTATCTATGAGGAATCCAGTAACATTAATATCTTCTCATAGCAACGGTCTGACTTAGACTTTTTTATTTTTGTCTGTCTGTCTGCCTATTTATCTATCTGTTCGTTGGTGTTTTTGATACAGGGTTTCTCCTTGTAGCCCTGGTTGTACTGGAACTTACTGTTTAGTCCAGGCTGTCCTTGAACTCAAGAAATTGACCTGGCTCTGCCTCTCAAGTGCTAGGATTAAATGCGCCATTACCACCTGGCAATTTTTTTTAAATCATATTATGGGTCTTGCCGTAGAGTATTAATTATAGTTTGTGTTGTATCTTGACATTCATGTGTAGCAAGTTGTCTTTTGTCAAATACTCTGTGATTGAGTTATTGATACTTAGAAATCTTAAGACTGTCTTCAGCTCAGAGTTTAAAATGTACTGCGGCACCATTTTCAAGGTTATATACTGACATGCTTTTGGCTGAGTCACTTTCAGAAGAAAGCAGAATGTTGGTTAAGATCACCAGAGTGCTTACTGTGTCTTTGAGATAATTTTTAACACTGAAGCATTTTTTATTCCGTAATGTGTTACATTTACATCAAGCTTGCTTTTGGTTTTGCTAATATAAAATTTAATATACTACTTCATAAGAAGTTTATTATAAAGTGTACATTATTTTTATAAACATCTTAACATTTTTCACTTATGAAAATTGAAGAGTTTGATCAAACCAAATTGGTTTGATCTTACAAAGCTTTCAAAGTGTTATTCAGGGAATATATATGCAATTACTTGAAGTTTTTGTCAAATGCTACCCAGTAGTTATACAGAAGCTAAGAAAGATGTTAAAATTGAAAAATATTCATAATCTTGTTTATGGTGTTTTAAAGATTAGTTTTTGTTAACCATATATGTTAATCTCATATTGAGTAATTATCAGTTCTAGTAGGATGTGAAACTTGTTCTAATGTTCAGACCTTACAGAATGCACTGCTGTTTTAGTGCCTGGCACAATTTTAGGCACATCTAATTTATTTCTGATCTGTTCAGGTGAGCTAGACAGAAAAAATAACCTAGGGAGAGTATGTCTTAATTTTAAGTCAATTTTGACTTGTATGCCTTACCTCCTTTACCGGTAACTGTCACTATTCCCAGTTAGTGCTGCTAGCAGGTGTGGTGACTGAAAGGTGCCCACTCTGTTTTTCTGTCGCATTTCACAGGTGCGTTCAGAGCAACATTGTCTTGTTGACACAAGCCTTTAGGAGGAAGTTTGTCATTCCTGACTTTGTGTCCTTCACCTCTCACATTGATGAGCTGTATGAGAGCGCAAAAACGCAGTCTGGAGGGAAGGTAAGGCTTGGACGCGCTTCCTGATGTGAACATCGGTGTAAGGGAGTAACCTGGGTATTTTGTTTACAAATAAGAGAGCGAGTCAAGCCACTAGATTTGGTGCTTTTTAAACCATGTTAAGTACTTAACTCCTTTTTGTTATTCTGCCTAGAGTGAAACCAAGCTTTAAAAGAAATTTAATTTGGAAAATGACTGAAGTGGCTTTGCATTTTTTTTTAATTAATAAGGATGACTGACATTTCTGCAGACTTGATATCCATTAATATAAAGTAAAATATTTCTAGTTTTTAAAAATTATCCAGGGAAAGTCAAGCATGGTGGTCCCCCTCCCTATAATCCCATCATATAGGAGTTGGAGAAAGAATCAGGAATCCAGAGGAAGCCTCACTATGTAAGCAAGTGTGGGCCCACCCTGTCAGCCTGTGCTTCAGAAGAACCTGTAACATCCCTGCCCCACAGATAGGCACCCATTAGTCCTCCCAACCAAGTTCTCCAAGTAGCAGCAAAGACTTTCATTACAATCTCAGTGTTACAAGGTTGAAGGCTGTCAGGTTTTTCCTTTTTTAAAAAAGTCTTTAGCTCTTTAGTCTGTGCGTGTGTGGGAAGAACGATTGCATTGGGAATTAGAGAGTGGAGCGAAGCCACCCAGCGTCGTGCTGGTGCTGGGGTTTGTGGGTTGGCGCTCTTAGTTTTCACAATATCATTAAAGGCCAGGTGGAAGTGCCTGAGTACTGTAAACAGCTAGTCGTTGGCGAGAGAAAACACACTGCCCAGCTTGCGTCTCTTAATATCTTTCCAATATTTTGGATAGGTTGCTGATTATATTCCTCAGCTGGCCAAGTTCAGTCCTGATTTGTGGGGTGTATCTGTCTGTACAGTAGATGGGCAAAGGTAAGTTTATTTAAAAATCTATGGAGACCAACTTTAACCCTTCAATTTTGTATAACAATAGACGTGAAGCAGAAAGAAACATGATTTTGAGACTGGTCTTGAACTTAGGTAGCATAACCTATCACATTATCAGTCAATTTGCAAAGTCAGCTGCAAAATACAGTCTTTTATATGAATTATATACATGGAAACTATTTGAGAAGCAGCTGATGATGAGGCTTCTTGCAGAATTATCAGAAAGTGTTATTATGAGGGAGAACTATAAAGAGAAATATTTGACTGCAAAATACAGTCTTTTATATGAATTATATACATGGAAACTATTTGAGAAGCAGCTGATGATGAGGCTTCTTGCAGAATTATCAGAAAGTGTTATTATGAGGGAGAACTATAAAGAGAAATATTTGACTTTAAAATCTGGATGAAAACCTTTGGAAAAATGCTGAAGTGTGGGAATGTTTTTTCAAGAACTATTTTTTGGGGGGAGGGGGCTTAGGAGATGATGCTTGGTGAATAAAGTGCTTAGTGTGCAAGCGGGGAGACCAGAGTTGGTCTCTGGCACAGACTCTCGGGCAAATGTGACTCCCCGCAATCCCAGCAGTTGGGAGGGGCAGAGATCCTCGATGCAAACAGGCTACAGAACTAGGGAATAGCGAGCTCCGTTTTCAGTGGGAGGATGAAGGGCTTGGTGTCAGCCACACGTGTGCACACAGGTCTGCTGCTTCAATGTGAAAATGCACACACACAACTCAGTGCAAAAAATACTTTTATTTTGTTGGAAGTCAGACATTAAGTGTCATTGTCAAGTTCTAATTTTATGTCAGAACAGTTATGCCAGAAGTCTCAGTGTTCTTCCCACTAAAAGAATTTAGCTTAGAAATATAATCTTTCCTTAAAATTACTTTTTAAAAATTGTTTTTATTTAGCTATGCAGTTTTGTTCGCTACCCTCCCTTCCTCACCTCTCCCTGTCTATCCTGTTCTGTGACCCCACGCTTTCAGTTTACTTGGGAGATCTTGTCTTTTTCTCTTCCTGTGCAGTTCCATGTTTGTCTCTCTCAGGGTCCTCTTTGTTGTTGTCTGGGGTTGCGGTCTGCTGGCTGATTTTTCTTTGCTTTATGTCTAAAAGCTACTTATGAGCCAGTACATATTATATTTGTCTTTAAAATTACTTTTAAAAATGAAAATATAACAACATAAAAGTGTATGTAACTGGGGCTGGTGAAGTGGCTCAGCAGTTAAGGCTGCTCTTCCAGAGGTCCTGAGTTCAGTTCCCAGCACCCACATGGTGTCTCACAACCGTCTGCAATGGGATCTGGTGTTCTTTTGTGGAATGCAGGTGTGCATGGCGACGGAGCACTCATGTGTAAAAACTAAATAAATTTTAAAAAATGTATGTAGCTTGTAGGTATTGTTCATACAACTTGATGAATTTATATTAGTGATGCAATTTCATTTTATTTTATCTTTTCGGTTTTGAATGCCAGTTTCTTTATGTGACTGGGCTGGCCTAGAACTTAACTCTGTAGCGTAGGCTACTCTCAGACCTTGTATCTTCATGCCTCTGCTTCTGGTTTGGTTATAGGCATGTGCCACCATGCTTGGCGGTACCCTAAAGTTTGAGGCTACAAGTCAGGTAAATGTAGAAACTTTAGGTTTTTCTTCTTAAGGTAAAGTTGAAAACTTCTTCATCTGTGATTTTAATTATCTAATCTGAAGTATCCTTAAGTTATAATAAAAAAGTGTAAGTTTTTTTATTATAAATAAACATGTTAATTTTTCTAAGGTAATTTTTAAAAGGCCTAGTTCACTCTGAAATCAGGTGGTAGTAAGAAAAACATACTGATTTAAAACCTAATGAAACTTACTTTGACTAATTTAAGCTTTTGCCATTTTCTTTGCAGTATCCCTCTTAAACATACTCCTTTAATGTTCATATTCACACACGCTCACACACGCTCTCTCTTTCTCTTATGAAGATCAGAAGATAACCTGAGGATAACCTCATTACCGTGGGTCCCAGCGATTACACTCCGGTTGTCAGGCTTGGTGGTGGGCACCTTTACCTCAGCGTCATGTAGCCAGCCCCTAAACTTCCTTAATGTTGAAGTAAACATTTACGGTTGAATTAAAAATGTTTATGGATTAGAATTAATAATCTAAAAAGAGCAAGGCTGGCCATGCAGCTGTTGCAGCTGACGCTAATTGTTTCTAAATCTACTTGACTAGGCATTCTGTTGGAGACACCAAAGTGCCCTTTTGTCTCCAGTCCTGCGTGAAGCCCCTGAAGTACGCCATCGCAGTTAATGATCTGGGAACGGAGTATGTGCATCGCTATGTTGGGAAGGAGCCGAGTGGATTAAGATTCAACAAACTATTTCTGAATGAAGATGGTAAGGAATGTTTACAAGTTGGTTAGAGAAAGAAATAACTCATTTTTCTGCTTAACTCTAAGTAATTTGAATTCTGCTTTTGAAGAACTCTTTTCCTATTTTTTAAAACTTGCTGTAGAAGTTCTTTAATCTTTAGAGGTTTTTTTTTTTTTAATCTATTCTTACACCATTAGCAAGAGCAGTAGGGAGGTGAGGACAGGAAACGCATCCCACAGCGGGCACGGTGACACCTGTAATCCTAGCAGATAGGAGATGGAGTAAGGTGGGCCAGGAGCTCGGTGACGCTCTCAGCCCATGGCATTCAAGGGTAGCCTTGGCTACGTGAGCCCTGCCCATTAATAATAAATAAGTTACATTATAGTCACCTATCGAGGGTTTCTGTTCACGTTTGAAATTGTTTAGAGTGTGCTTAAGAACAGTCCAGTGGGAGCAGCTCATAGTTCTGGGGTGCTCATAATTACTCTGAGTGTGTTGCTAATTATTTCAGTTAAAAGAGCCTGTTTGACAAAGGTAAAGAAATAGCTAGGTTCAATCTCCTTACTAGTTTTATTGCTAGAAGCTCTGACCTCTGTTTATCCATAGAATGAGTGCATAACCACTCTTAAATAAATGTCATATACTATAAAATGGCATACAGTTTTCTGTATTTTACCATAATCTTTGCTGTTTTTTTACCATAATTTTATGCTAATATAAATTAGCATATATTGGCAATCTTATTGAGGATATTATATTCTAAAATATTTATTAGGCCCTTTGACATCCAGGTTTAATAAAAACTCATTCTGTTATCTCTGGAATATAAAACATTTTATAATATAATGAGCACTTTCCTTTGGAAGGGCAAGGGGAATAATCTAAGTCATTCTGGCAGATACATTGATTTTTAGGAAGGCATTTAAACATCTAAAAACAAATGTAGAATTTGAATATGAGACATCTTTTTGAGAGGCTCTTTAAATACTTAGGGATTAAGAGCACTGGCCTATCTCTGAGAGAACAAGATGTGTTTTCCAACAGTGCATGGTGGACTAACAGCTAACTACAGTGTCAGCTCCAGGGCATCTCAGCGCCTCTTCTGGCTGCCTCCACCCCAGGCACATACATTGTGCAGAGACATACATACGTCCAGGAAAAACACCCCCCATACATGTAAAATAACATAGTATCTTATGAAAAATTTAAAAATGTTTGGGTAAATAAATTTAGAATTATTAATAAAATTTTTGCCGTGTTCATGAATGTGGTAGTATGGTCTATGAAAACAGTTGTGATCAGAGCTCAAAGTTTTAGTACTAGTTTTTTATCAGAATTGAAATAGGAAACTAAACCAAAGGTCTTGATTACCAGCAGTCTTGATGGCCAGAAGAAGGCTTAGGGTCCCCATTTGTTCCTGAGTTCTCAGGGGATGCTGCGTTATTGAATCTTGGTTTGTACCAGACCCTACACAGAACAGTTTGAAGATCATTTTCTCACTTAAAATTTCATCAGTAGATTGTAGCTATGGAAACTGAATGTATGGTAATAATGATCACTCTTGCTATGTAAGGTTGTAATAATGAAGATCAGTGTAAGTATGAACAGATAAGCCGCAGTTGTAGTAACCTGTAAGAATATGTAATACTTTTAAAGTGTTTGAGATGTAAATAATTTTTGTCCTGACATTGGCGTTGGCTGATACTTTCTATCATCGTGAGGAAACACATCTAGGAGATGGTAATCTTGGAAAATATCCTTATCTCCAATGATACAAGTCATAATAGCACAGTTGTAGATACGAGTAGTCATGAGTTTGAGGACAGTCTGGGTTACTTACAGTGTTTCAGAACAAAAACAGTAGCAAAAGTATACAGCGCAGTAGCTTTTACTATGTTCATAGAGTTTTGAAATTATCACCAGGCAAATTGGAACACTGTGACCACCTCCACAACAAAGTCCATATTCACTCGTTATTCCCTGTCTCTTTAGCCCTGGAACCCATCAGTATATTTCTGTCTGTAGATTCATTTATTCTAGAAACTCCAGTTAAATGGGATCACTTAATATTTGTTCTTTCATGACTTAGCTTAATATGATTAAGGTTCATGTAGTTTATTCCTTTTTATAATATTCCATGATTAATAAACCTTTCAGCTGATTGGACATTAGACTTCTCTTGGTTATATGGCTAAGCAGAATGGCTGGTCCCATGGTGACTGTTTATTATTTTGCGGAACCATTTGACTGCTTTTTCAGAGCTTACAGGTTTATCTAGAGGCTTGCCTTGTGTAATGTAACCTGTTAATTCAAGGAAACCGATGGTGTGTATAGTACAGGTAAATGTCTGTGTTTGGACTGTCAGTTTCAATAAGCTTATCCCTGAGGAGATAAATCATTGCCACGGGGAAGTAGGCGTTTGTTTTGTTATTTGAGGCCAGGAGCTCAGGTAGCCCAGCCTGGCCTTGAGCTCCTGCCCAGCAGTGCTGGGATTAGGAGAGAAGAACACTGCCACACTTTGCTGGAAGTCTTTCTCAAGTGAGTATTTGTAATGGACTGGAGTGTGTGTTCATGATTCACTGTTCAGTGAATGCTAGCGTCATAAGTTAAGCTTTTAAAATTTCATTTAAGAATTAGAATTGCTAAGCTTTTAAGTTTAATTAACTTAAGAATTACAATTAAGAATTTAAAAATTTCGATTTTTAAAAGTTTAAGAATTAAAAATTAATTTTAAGAATTTGTATCAATAAGCAAGATCCTAACCAATTTTTGGAGGTCCTGTGACAGGTGCACAGGACCAATGAGAAAAAATTAATTTTAAATTTAAGAATTGAAATAAGTTAATTAAAAATCAATTCAAGATTTAGAAAAGGTTAGGATTATGGGTTAACTTAAAAGTTAAATTTTATTTAAAAAGACTGGAGAGATGGGCTAGTGGTTAAGGCACTTGCTGTTCTTGCAGAGGACCCAGGTTCAGTTTCCAGCACTCACATGGTAGCTCAAAACTGTCTGCAGCTCTAATTCCAGGGGATCTGACAGCCCTCTCTGGCCTTTTCAGAAACCAATTATGTATGTGGTACACATATATACATGCAGGCAAACACACAGAAAATAAAAATACATCTTTCAAAAACCTGTATAAGAAGTATATCCTTTACTACCAGGAAGTGTTGAAGGTACAGAGGAGTAAAATGAGTATAGTTGTATATTTGGGCGTTTTACTAGTGTTTGTATTGTTCTTCAGTGGATATACACACATGCATACATATACATGTGCATAAATACAAGAACCTTTTTAAACAGTAAAATTGGAATCATATCAGATGGGCTTTTTCAAGATTATTTGTAATATAAAAGTTCATTAGGGTCAGCTGCATGTATGCATTTTGTGAGCTTTAACAGTAACTGAGATATATTCAGTCATTAGAACTCTGAGATAAAGGTTGAGGCTGAAATGGCAGGGTTAAAAAATTTGGATGTGCTTTATACTTTACTTTTTACAACTGCTGTGTGGATCCTAGGTGTGAACAACTGGTTTAAATGTACCTTGCTCCAAACAGTCCTCCTGCAGAAAAGTACATGTGCATCCGAGGAAGCGGTGCCACATATCTGAAACAGTGCTGTTGCTTTATGTTTTCAGATAAACCACACAACCCTATGGTAAATGCTGGCGCCATCGTTGTCACTTCACTGATAAAGGTAAGATGTCGACCTTTCCTTTTAACCTAGTCAGAGGTTTTAATAACTAAGGAATAAATATGTATTTTGGATTGTTTGTGTAGGACTATGATACATTTTCCTTGGTATTAATAAAATAGTCTTGTTATATTGGGTTAGGGTTATCAGTCCGTGTCCTCCCTCCTCCCCCCCCCCCCCGTGATGTCATTTCAAGGATAAAATGAAAACCATTGGACTCACAATGAATCCCAACCATTGGTTCACTTCTCCGTATAAAGCTTTTGGTCAATAGGCACTGAGCTGTTTTTTTTTTTAAGGTTTTTAATCTTTTTTTTTTCTCTTTGCTTTTAGAAAGAGTAAATTTTTTTTCTAGAAAAAAGCATTTTTCTGTATAATATTTTTATTAAATGCTGGAGAAAATGTTCTAATTTTTGTTTAAGATAAAATATATTTATTATATTAAAAGAAGTAAATTATTTTTATCCTCAAGCTGGGATTGCAATTTTCATTTAAATTTGTTTCATTTGTTTTACTTTTATCATGTCATAAGTAAAAGAAATAAGGCTTCTTCCAATTATTACATTACTTATGTTTTTATCATGTCATAAGTAAAAGAAATAAGGCTTCTTCCAATTATTACATTACTTATGTTTTTGTGTTTGCATTGTATGTGACTTTTTATGTTAGTGTTTGTATTGCTTCAGTAATTGGAAGCTAATGTTTTGAAATAAGTATTTCAAAATGGTTCTGTTGTGTGATAGACTTTTATATTTATCACACAATTTCAAACACGCCCCCCTTTTTATTTTTAATTTCTATTTGTGTTACTTATTAAAATGAATTTTGTGTTTGGGACACTTATGTTCCTCAGTAAATTTGTGCCTGTCTATTTCAGGTTAGAATAAAACATAACTCATGGACTTGTACATGGATACTATAGATGGGGTACTGTGGATGCAAACAAAATGCTAAAGGATAAATTACAGGCGTAGCCCAGTCCTCAGGAGCTCATCCAGCTATAGTAGAAGCCCTGCATTAACTCAGTGAGGTTTAAAGCAGAAGCTGCTCTCTTAAAAATATGTTCTTTTACAGCGATATTTTATAAGCATTGGCCCACTTGGCTCTAAGTAGATTTTATAGCCAAATATCTTTTAATGTAGCTAGTTTGAGTTGAGTTTCTGCTCTCCAGTTATCCTGAGGTGAAAATTATTGTAGAACATAGCAGTGCAGTTATGTAGAAGGCACAGTGTGCTTAGGTGTCCTTAGGTAAACATATACGTACACAAGTGGGCCTTTGTCGCTGAATCCAGTAAATGTCCAGAGTCGACAGGATCGCATTTATTTCAGTGGTCCCACTGACTTTCCTGAAGATGATTCATGGGTCTCACCCCAAAGACTGCAGTGCAGGGGCTGTCGTGCTGAGGACTCCTCAGTTACATGTGACTTAGAGGTAGCCCGGCAGAATTGAGATGAGATCCTGCTGTAGGAAGTGAGGTTAGCATGGCACACCAGTAGGATCTCTTAGAGGACGCTTGTGAAATGATTCACAGAACGTCTTCTTCACTGCATGCAGTTCAACCCCTTTTGTTTCATGACTGTGGGCTGAGTCAAGTGCACTGACATGCCGCATGCGGGAAGTGCATGTCTGGTCACACCACACCGTCACCTCATTAGTCTCACTTCCCATGGTATGTCATGTGTCATAGACCACGTCGGTCCAAGTTAGTGTGAGCGTTTAGGAGCAGTAAAGAGCACACACAACATAAGTTGGGTCAGGGCCCAGCAGTAAAGAAAAGTTGTCTTGTATTTGTGACTTTGGTCAGTTTTAAACTTGTAAAATTTAAATCTACCAGAAAAGTTGGCAGTTCATATTTAAACTCATTATCTTTGAGTCTTTGTTTTCACACTATGTTTCACAAGTATTTTTTTTAACTGAACATAATGTAAATCTTAAAGGTATAAGCTTAATACAGCTGTAAAACTGCCCTAAAAAGAAGACATTCCTTAGGATAAAGAAAGAATTGTTTGGTTAGGTATGCAGCCTCTGTATGATTATGTATTTTTATAAAATGGTAATGGTGTGAAGTTGAATTAACAAAACCTAGCCAAACAGCCCAGTCGTCTTACTTACAGGAAATGGACGCTGGATGGATTGTGTCACCAGTGGAATCTGGTTTGTGTTCTATTATGTATTAGCATTTACTGTGCCATATTTAACGTGGGGGGTTGCCTTTCCACTTAATGGTGTCTTTGACTTTAGCAGTTTTGAAAGCAGAAACGCTGCGTTATTTTAACTTGTACAAAAGCTGCATCTATTTTTTTAAATAGTTATACATAGCCATCATGTAGACACTAGTTGGTGCCTGCTCTCTGATGGCAAACATGCTCCTTCCGGGGAGCTTGAACTTGCATGCCTAAAGCAGGTCTCGTTCCGCAGCTGTCGGGTGCAGCCGTTTTCTGCTCTTTACTTGACCTTAAGACTGTTTGCTTTGTTTTTTTCATTCAAAGTTCGGGGCTTTGTTATGGTACCATTGCAACAAATCTCATGTTGTATCCCTCCAAAAAAGTAGAGTCTTTAGTGAGACTCTTTATTTCATAATTTTGTAGTATTGATATTTTTTCCTTGTAGGGTTGGTGGTGATCCTCAGGAAATGGGGGAAGAGGCAGAGCAAATGTTCAAAAGGATTAGCAGATTGTGGAAAAAGGAGGATTTGGACAGAAGGAACCTGTTGCATTAATTCTTAACCACTAAGCTTATAGGAAAACTCCAATATTTAAAATTTTAAACAAAGCTATATAGGTAAATACCTTTTTAAAAACAAATGTAATTTTACACTTAAAATGCACATGATTACAAAGACATAAGGGTTATTCTTACTTGCTTTTCTCCTATAGTAGCTGCTACGTTTAAGGGAATACTTTGTAACAATCTGTTTAACTATCTCATGATGATAATGTGTGATTGTGTGGTTTAAAGGAAAGAATAAGAACAAGAGGGGTAGTTATGTTTAGATGAAAAGACATGTCTCTCGTGTTTTTGTTTTTCAGTGATAAAAACGACCTAGGTTTATCTTAAAAGTTAAAGTCTGATGCCTTGAATATTGGGGTAGGAAACTCAGGACAACATACTATAAAATGATGGCACTATTGCATTTTGAGTTTAGAAATTTGGTAAGCTAAGTGATTTTCTAAATTTATGTCTCTTCTAGTGGTTGTTTCTAAGTTTCACCACTTGAAAAAGTTTGTGTGTTCCCTCAACTCCCGTTTTGGGAAGCAGCCATTTTTTAATTAAAACATTAAAGATTTTAAAGTGTTGCTCTGTAAAACCTCAAGACAAATCTAATTCGTCTCTGCTGTCTTCTGTTTGTCACACTGGCTGTATTCCAGCAGATTTCCTAGTCAACTTACCCCTCAGCTCGTATAGTGCAAGGTGCCCTGGGCTTGGTATATTTACAACACAGGAGTTTAGTACTTTATTTACTTGACATTTATATTAGTAGACAAATTTGAGGGGGTTTTTCTTTTTTTTTTAAATGGAAGGTAGAGTTTGTTTTTTTCCAGCCGAGTTAATCGAGCTGTTCAAAAGAGATAAAAATGCTGTATCAGCAGGGCACAGAGGTACTACTTGTCTTTATCCCCATGCCTGAAGCAAAAGCAGGTGGATAGCTGTGGATTTGATGTCAGCTTTGTGTAGATCATGCGTTCTAGGCCAGCCGGAGGTAGGTAGGGCCCTGTCTCCAAAAAGCACTAGAACCCAGATATAGAACAGTTACTTTTTATTCTTAATACTAATTTGTAGTTTAGTGCTGTTTAGTTTCAGAAGATTCCTCTGTGACGAGATCAAACCAAGACTTTTATAAAATCATTTTCCATTGCCTCCCTCTGCTTCTTTTGTGATCTCTAATATTTAATTGACTTGCATGCCCACTCTTTATGACTACATTGCATAATAATTGGCTAACATGTTGGCTGTTTAATGAAACATTTTTTAGTGTTGCCAAGTATATTTGTTGTTGTACAGTTAGTTATATGAATTCATTCATGAACATATTATAAAATCAGGTGTAAAATTCCTCCCAACATAGTTACATTAATTCTTTCAGTTTATGTTTTGTGATGCTGGGTATCAGACATATATTGTGGGTCGAGCGTGGTACCCGGAGCCGCCACCCTAGCACTTGCATTAGTTACAATAGGCAGAGTTAAGGCTCCATCACCTTTGTTAAATTTCCACTTACACTTTCCTTAAAGAGACATACATTTTATAGCTTATTATATACTTTTTATACAAGATAAATTTTTATAATATTCTAGCGTTAATCTTTTTATTCTTTTTATTCTCAAACATGGTTTGCTTTTGAACATCATTTAATAGATAGATTAGAATTTTAAACTGTATTTTGCCCAGTTTAATTTCTTAAAGGCTCTACATTTCTGTGAACATTTTCAGAATTCAAACAGCACAGTATGTAGCAGTGCTTGTACTGTGGACGCCATGCCGGGGTAGCTACATCCCTGGCGCCATGCCGGGGTAGCTACATCCCTGGCGCCATGCCGGGGTAGCTACATCCCTGGCGCCATGCTGGGGTTAAGGGCAAGGAGCGCTGGTAGTTGAAGAACTTCTCCTTCCATATGTGTTTCCTATGTGCCCCTCCTAAAATACTTTGCTTTTGGTTTGGATAGTCCATTTTCCAGAAGAAAGGCCATCTCATGTTGTCCATACTTGTTACAGTTCACTGCTCTATGGTAAAAGTCTTGGTTGCTAATGAGGCAATACTTTAAAGTACTGAAGTTAGTAATACTGAGCCTGTGAATTAAAGTAATGCCTGGTAAGAATTGTTATTACCAATAACCCTATTCTAGGTCGTTTCCTTGTTTAGTTAACAAAATTGAAATAAGACTTAAGCAGGTTGAGCTTAGGTACAGTATTGATTGCTGTGTGATAAGATCCCAGTTGGTGGAGGAGGGAGTAATAGTTTGCTGTAACAAAACCTTGTTCCGCGTCAGTCTGCTCATTGACTATGCGAAAGGGCCTTGCCGTCTGGATAAGCGCCTAGTGTGAGAACTCTCTCAGGGTTCTGTCAGTAGAAATGATCAGTTGGCATATGAACCACAGATCAGTTATGATTTTGAAGACAAAAGAAAATGCCCTACAAGATAATCATACAAATTGTGCAAGAAGATTAGAAAATCGACATCTTTCAAACATATCACTATGACAAACTCACTCATGAACATCACCTGCTCCAGTTTTACAGTCGCTGTTCCTCCTCTCCTCAGATGACCACACTGTAGCAAACCTGATGGTCCTTTTTCAGTTTTTCTTTTCTTCGGCAAAGCATGTACTCTCTTTTGTTTTGTGTATGTTTTTTTTTCCCAAGAGCTTTGCACAAAAGCTTTTTACTCAGCACTTCAGTATTACAATTAGCTCCCATCCATCCGATCTATTCATCTGGTACATGAAATCTTTCCAAGAGATGTGGGGACACTTAGACTGTAAGGATTCAGAAAGTCAAACACCATTTCCAGGGGAGATAGAAGAGCAAACATCATTAATCAAATACCTTTACATATAAATAGGAGGTACTCTTTAGTCCATGTGATCATTCAGTATTTTATTATTTCCTGCTTACATAAATCTGCTTAGAACATTTCAGATACCTATTAAAAACATTATTTAATAATGGAATCTGAATGTAACAAATAATACAGTAAAGGTTAGATATTTCCTTTTTCGTTTTTTTTTTGTTTTTGTATTTCGAGACAGTTGTTTCTCTGTGTGTATTCCTGGCTGTCCTGGAACTCCTTCTGTAGACCAGGCTGGCCTTGAACCCAGAGAGATACATCTGCCTCTGGCTCTTGCTCTTGAGTGTTGGAATTGAAGGCATGCTAAGTTGTTTCTTAACAATTTAAAAGCAAAATTCAACTTTTAGAAACCATAAAATAAACCAAGTATGTGACCAAGTCTAGGGTTGAAATGTTAAACTTTATAATTCAATGAAGAAAACTTACATTAATTTTGCAGGGTAGCTCAGGTCTGAGAATGGAAGTTCAATGTAACCTGTTTATTTTATACTGATTAGTTGTGTATCCAGTGATGATCCATGTGACAACACAGTTGTGCTTTTTTGTGTGCTTTCTCTAAGGTTAAAAAGGTTTTCGTGGCTTAAATGTTGTTACATATTTTACAGCATTAGGATCTATGGAATATTTTGACAACTGCAACAGTTCAATGAAGTTGGTAATTTCTTCTTTTAATTATTTTTCATTGAACAGCTTTGGAGTTACATGTCTACATTTTAGATTCTGGTATAAGAAAACTTTTAAAATGTCAGGATGCTTTAGAGAAAATATATAACCCCTCTTACAACAAAAGGGTTATAATATAGCTGTCATTAAGTTATTTTTGCATTATTTAAGTTTGGTTAATGTCTAATTTTGATGACACACTCTCGTGTTTCTTTCTGTTGCTGATTATGTACATGTGATTGTACTTTCTAAACAGCTTGATTTGAAGGGTTTTACATATTTACCAGTCATAAGTAGACTTCCCATAGGGAGAATGGAACTGGTTTTGTTCAGTAGATGACACTCTGGAACAAACTCTCTGTAACAACATCGTAAATAATGCTTCGGAACCTTGAGGGTAGATTCTTAACAAATTGCTTTTTAAAATGGTTGTCAAATTATCTGAATCCTGTTTTAGAGATTAGTGATGTATTGTTTCTGTTGGGTGCACATCACCAATCAATACGTTTGATTTCAGATCTTCAGCTTACTGCTTTGTAAACTTCGCCGAGGTAAAATGAAACCATTTGGCTACTTGAACTGATCTACATTGCACAGGCGTTTTCCTAATAACATTTGTGCCAGATAACGCGTCAGAGCTAGAAGTAATGAAGCAATACATCTTCCTCACTCTGAACTGGCTTAATGTTAAATGAAATTATTAGAAGTGAGAGTCACTGAGTCGAGCTCTCCCCGTGCTCGTAGACTGTAGTCAGCATTTGCTTATAGCAGCACTAGAAAAGATCAGTCGGGTGTAACTTCGCTTTTAAAAAATACATTGTTGTTAATTGAAAATCATGCTTTCTATATTACTAATTATGTTTTAAGGGCGAAATTTTAAAACTTTTTGAAACAGAAATTAACATTTTAGCAAACCATGTGCTGTTATGAAAGATAAGGGGTCCCAGGGTTATTTGTATTCTCTAGCTCTGAGATTAGTAAATATGTTTTTAAAATATATATTCCCTTTGTAAATTTTGAGTTTTTTCAACATTGGGTGTTGACGTGTACAGAAGTTGAGTACTGTTGTTGTAGAGGGTTTCCTAGATGTGAGACAATGTGCAGTGCCTTGAGTGCCATGTAGCGAGGGATGTGTATTGTGTTAGCTCCGTGCTCAGCTCCGCAGTGTCGTGGTAACGTGTTTGCCTTTGTTTCCTTGCAGCAAGGAGTAAATAATGCTGAGAAGTTTGACTATGTAAGTACAATACAGAATCATGCTTTTGCATTACATCCCTCAAGTATTTAATTCTGGTTACTAATACTCCTAATTTGGTTTATAGGTGATGCAGTTTTTGAATAAGATGGCTGGTAATGAATATGTTGGATTCAGTAATGCAACGTGAGTCTAATTTGTTACTTGGGCTTTTACAGTTGGTCAGACTTCTTTAAATGCACCTGATAATTAGACTGTAGAATTTTATTTTCAGTACTATTTTACTTTTTATATATACACATATTCAAGCACACATACACATGTATGTAGGTACATGCACATGGTCTCCTTATGGCTCTAGAACTTACTTCAACCAATAGTTAATTACTTAGCATTTGGTCATTAGAGGTAGTTAGTCAGGTCTAAATTACCTGAAAGAAACATTTAAAAGGCTTAGAAGCCACAGACAAACCTTAGGCGGTTCTCAGAATCCTGTGGAAGAGGGGGAGGAAGGATTATAAGTGCAGAGGGGTCCCATAAGAAAACCATAGAATCAACTAACCTGGGCTCCTAGGGGCTCCCAGAGAGCTTGCGTGGGACTGACCTGTGTCTTCTGCACATAGGTTAGAGTTGTGTGGCTGGGTCTTCTTATGGGGCTTCCCTAACGGGGAGCAGGCACAGTCTCTTGACTCTCTGTTACCTCCTTCTGGGTTGCCTCAACTAAATTCAATAGGAGAGGAAGTGCCTAGTTTTACTGCAACTAGCTATGCCCTGGCTGGCTGATATACATGGGGTGTCTTCCCTTCTCTGAAGAGAAAGGAAAAATTGGGTGGGGAGGTGTTGGGGGAGGAGAACCGACCATCCAACTACCAGGACCCAGGACAATTTGGAGGTGGGGGGAGGGAGATTGGAAATAGTTTCTCTGGCAGACCTGCAGCTCCAGGCTGCTCTTGATCTCAGAGAAGAAATCATAAAGTTAAGTACATTTTTTTCTTTTAGGTTTCAGTCTGAACGAGAAAGTGGAGACCGAAATTTCGCAATTGGATATTACTTAAAAGAAAAGAAGGTTTTTAAATTTTTGTTTCTATTCAAGGATATTTTTGTGTAATAAAATGACATCTAAGAACTTAGCAGTAGCCTTTAATGGTTTAAAGTGAAAAGTTTTGAAAAAGCCCTTTTGAATTCTCACTTGATAGCAGATTACTCATGCTACTATTAAATTGATTTTATGTGTCTGGTAGTATTCAAGTACTTGATTGACAGTGTTAGTATGAATTCTCATCGAAGTTTGCTGCATTTTATTTCTGAAGTGCAGTGTCTGACTAGTGCTGATAAACCGTGTTTTGTTTTTTAAAGAACTTTAAGAGACTGATTCAGTATGATGATAAATTACAATTACTTAATCTTTGTCTCTTAAAATAGAATTTAGGAATTTATATAACATGGTATAGCTTTTCTTTATATATATATTCTATAGACTATACTTTTATGCAAACTGAAATATTTTATATATCTTAAACTTAACACTGATGTATTTTTTTGTTTGCCTGAGTTTTCATTGCTTTTCTGTATTTGAATTTGCTTTTTTCAGTGTTTTCCGGAAGGCACAGACATGGTTGGGATACTAGATTTTTATTTCCAGGTAATTGATTGTATAATTTATCTTTGTAAATAGATGTATCACGTTTTACAAAATGTGATGTCTTAGAAACACTGACTCTAGGCCATGAGAAAATAAATTTCATGTCATGAAAGGCTGTTTAATGTCGTGTGCTAAAGACCCACACATGGGAATGGAGCAAGGAGAACAGTGTAGACATACATGCAGATCAAAGGGGGGGGGATCCAGAAACTCATTCCCTGCTCTGCTCTCCTAGTGTTTATTTTGCGTACGAAAATCTATTTGGCTTTTAGAGGGCTTCTGTCAGTATTTTAAAATGTCACTCTTCTGTGCTGTCTTACTTTCTGCTCTCACTGTCTTTTGATCCTGATTTAATTGGAGCTGAGGATTGTTCTTCATATCTGTGTTGTGTCGCGTCAGCGTCGCACACACATCTTCTGTGGTACAGATGTCAGTTTAGTGGAGCCTTTGAACCCCTCCCTCCCCGTGTATTCTTGCATAGTAAAGTTGTAATGGGAACACGCATAGACTAGGCTTTGTAAATTTCTATCTATTTTGTATTTGACTTACGAAGGCACTTTGGATTCTAACCTTCTGGTATCCTTATAAGATGTTTACGGGAGGTTGGTAATGAAGTTTGATGGAAGTACAGGTCCTAGATATCTGTTTACTCTGTGAAAGCTGTATTGGGAATTTGATCTTTCCATGTAAAATTTAATTCAGTAATGACCTATTTGGGTACTGAGCCCTCTTTCATCCACCAGCAAGTACAGCATTGAACATAGCATGAGATGTGTGTGATTCCTTGAAACGATCATTTGAAAATAATGTCAGTTTTATTCTAGCCAATAAAACATTAATTGTCGCTCACCGTGCCCCTTGTCTGCGCTCGGTGCGCTATTACCCAGTTCACAAGCTTCGGGCAAAGGGCTGGAGGTTAAAATACACAGACACACACAGACAGAGAGACAGCGACACGGGTCATCCTTGAATTGTCCAAGAATGTCCCCTTTATTGTGTTCAGGGGCAGATTATATAGAGATAGCAACGTCCCAACCACACTCACCAGAAACCACTCTCCTGCCATCAGGAACTCCTGAAGGTCTTGTGCTCAGAGCAGCTGTAGGCACTCAGATCAGGGGATTACAAGAAATTCAGGGTCTGGGGTCTCACTGCTTCCAAAAGTTAATTTTGTCTATTACAGTTTGAGAATCTATTGTGAAATTTTGATTCTTTAGTGCAGGAAGAAATTAAGAGATAATCATAGAGGTACTCTTTTCTATGGAGAACTGAATTTTACTAAGTGAGCATCAAGCTATTAAGAAATTGTTCTTAAATTTGGCATTGTCCAGTTAGGAGACTATTATTTATGATAAACAGAATTTGGTTAATACTGAGTATGAATTAGGAAATGATTAAGGGAATTTATGTTTTGTTTTTGTAAGCATTTCCCTACTTAGGCAATGATAATGGGAATTTAAATCCTCCACTGTGAGCAAAATTCTGATTAAGTATAAACTAGGAAATGGTCGTGGGAGTTTAAATTTTATTTCTGAAAGTGTTTCCCTACTCAAGCAATAATACTGGGATTCTCCTTCCTCTCTGTTTTGAGATGGGGTCTGGCTGGCCTGGAACTCACAGTGTAGACCAGGCTGGCCTCCAGCTCACAGAGATCTGCTCAGTTCTGGTATTAAAGGTGTGTACAAACATACCTGGCTAAATCTGAATTCTTTTTAGAAAGCATTTTTCTACTAAGTCTTTGCTCAGTGGGCCACTGTAACTCGATTCTGTAGTTAGGGAAATTAGCCTTCTCCGCTTCCATCCAGTTTTGGTTGCTGGTAATTAAAAATAAAATGTGGAGGGGCTGGAGAGATGGCTCAGAGGTTAAGAGCATTGCCTGCTCTTCCAAAGGTTCTGAGTTCAATTCCCAGCAACCACATGGTGGCTCACAACCATCTGTAATGGGGTCTGGTGCCCTCTTCTGGCCTGCAGGCATACACACAGACAGAATATTGTATACATAATAAATAAATAAATATTTAAAAAAAATAAAATAAAATAAAATGTGGAGAAACATTATTTAAGGTTTAGAGGTAAATTTGGGTTTGTGAGGTAAGTTGTTAATAACGTTGATGTTATATTTCAGTGCTGGGATCAAACTCTGCGTGGTTAATATGGAAGGCGCATGTCCTCCTGCTGAGTCCACCCTCGGCTTTCATTTTTGTTATTTTGATGGCATTTGCAGTGTCATAAATTTGGAGAACTCTGAATAAATCTTAAAACGACTAGAACTTGGGTCAGTTGAAATCTTAGAAATGGCTTCAAGTTAGAGTAAAATCATCCCTTTTGAAGCCGTATTTCAGATTTGTAGGCAATATCAGATAAAATGGCTTATCATAGAAGGCAGGTGAGATAAAGTACTGTGAACTAAATTTTTATAACTCGGCTTTTTCTTTGTTTTAGCTGTGCTCCATTGAAGTGACATGTGAGTCAGCCAGTGTGATGGCCGCAACACTGGCTAATGGCGGGTTCTGCCCGATTACTGGCGAAAGAGTCCTCAGTCCCGAGGCCGTTCGGAATACACTGAGTCTGATGCATTCCTGTGGCATGTATGATTTCTCAGGGCAGTTTGCATTCCATGTAAGTAATTGCTGATTAGTTTTCTCTTGCAAGGAACTAGTCTAGACTGGTGCTTTTAAAAATGCAGTTTGAACTTTGCTTCTAAAGCTGTTTTATTTCTGGAGAGAGGCTTGTTTCCAAAGTTAATTGGTTACACATGAGTAAGAAGTAAGTTAACTAGTATGCGAGATGTCCTTAAGAATCCACTCACTTTAGATGTGCTCTGAAGGCATCCACTATACAAGGTTAGTCCAGACTTGCTGTGGGCTCCTTGCTGATGCTTGGCGTTAGGGTGGTTGTACCTCAAGAAGTCCTAAACTCAGGAAATGCACATGCAAAGCCTGAGTCCTTGCTTAAGAGTGTGAAAAGTAAACCTTGAAATGTTTTCTTTTTCTGAGACAGGTTTCTCTGTGTTTGTGTTTCTCTGTAAAAACACAAGCTTATATCATAATGCCCTTCCAAATATAGTTTTTGGAACTTTCTTCTGTTTTTAAGAAACTTGTCTTTTCCATATACTTGTGTGTGTTGGTGCGTCCACACGCCTTGGTTCCAAGACTGAACTCAGGCTGCTGTACTCAGCGTCTTGCTCCTTTACCACTCAGGGCCATTTTGCAGATCCTGCACTTTTCAAATGCAGTAAAGTAGAGAAATGCATCTCATGTTATTCATCATTCACCTTTGATCATTATCAGTCCATGACCAACCTTGTTTCATCTGTGTGCAGACTTGCTTTTTCAGTCTTGTTATACTCTAGTATGGAATTGTAAATGCATAGCACAGCATTTTAGTGCCATAAAACTTCACTGTTGCATAGGAAACAGTTAATGTTATCATTTAGCAATACTATTAAATTTAAGTACTATAAATTATGATTTATATAGTTCTACATTTTGTTTGATTTGGAAAGTAAATAATTACTTTTTTTTCATGATCTCTTTTTAACTTATTTTTACCTGAAAACATTGAGTCATTTATTCCTGTATATTTTTTTCAGAATAGATTTTCCTCTGTACCTGGTCTGTTTTCCCTTGTATTTCTTATAAACTGGCAGACCTGATCTGATTGTTTCGTTTGCTTGTCTCATTAGCTTTTACAAGATGGCTCAGTGGTACAGTTCTGTCCAGCACTTGACGTCTGACTCTTAGTAGTCCACTAATGAATGTTTCTCTGGCTATGCTGATTTGTACTTTATCTTAATTGTTCCACCATTATGCAATGATTCCATCTTGCATAATATAAATTTAAGGTTTTTGAAGAGGATTAATTATATTAATATTTCTCTATTCCTTGGCTATTTCTCTGACAATATACTATAGAAAATCTTACGAAGATGCAATTCCTCTTTTTTTTTTTTTTTTTTTTTTTTTTTTTTGGTTTTTCGAGACAGGGTTTCTCCGTAGCTTTTGGTTCCTGCCCTGGAACTAGCTCTTGTAGACCAGGCTGGCCTCGAACTCCCAGAGATCCTCCTGCCTCTGCCTCCTGAGTGCTGGGATTAAAGGCGTGCGCCACCACCGCCCGGCTTATTTTTTAATTTATGCAATACTTTTAGAAGAAACTCTTATTTAGAATCAGTATGCTTTTTTAGGATAATTAGAAACTAGGGCTCTGTAAAATATCAACATTCATAGCCCCACAGTTCAGATTCAAGTACTTTTAAGTTACATTTAGTTTACAAAATGTCTTTCAGCTTTTTCCAGTGTTGCACTATATTCCAAGGTTATTTGAACCTTATTTACTGTATCATAAATATATCTATGCAGTACTTTTAATGTAGAAGTTATTTGGGCATTCACTATTAAAATATTTTTGCATTTATTTATGTGGAAGGTGCAGGGTTGGGAATTGCTTACTTATTGGGAAGGGGAAGGGGTGGAGGTGCCCTTGCACCCTGTGGGGGTCTGAGGAAAGCCTGGAGGAGCAGTCTTCCCCTTCCACGTAGGACTCAGGGATTGAACTCAGGGTTTCAAGGTTGATCTTACTTGTGCCCTAATCGCGAAACGGTTCTCAAATGTAACTTTTGTTTATCAAAATATTTATATGAATGCTCCTTTTAAATTATTTTCAGGTTGGTCTTCCTGCAAAATCTGGAGTTGCTGGGGGTATTCTGTTAGTTGTCCCCAATGTCATGGGCATGATGTGCTGGTCTCCGCCTCTGGACAAGATGGGCAACAGTGTTAAGGGAATTCACTTCTGTCATGTAAGCACATTTTCTTAGTGCAAAGAAGGGAGGGGGGCATACAAGCTGCTGTCCAGTGTCCAGGGGATTTCCTGTCTGTGGACTAGCTCACTAGATTATGTGGACTAGCTCACTAGGTTATGTGGACTAGCTAACCAGGTTGTGTGGACTAGCTAACTAGGTTGTGTGGGCTAGCTCACTAGGTTATGCGGACTAGCTAACTAGGTTGTGTGGGCTAGCTCACTAGGTTATGCGGACTAGCTAACTAGGTTATGCGGACTAGCTAACTAGGTTGTGTGGGCTAGCTCACTAGGTTATGCGGACTAGCTAACTAGGTTGTGTGGACTAGCTAACTAGGTTGTGTGGACTAGCTAACTATGTTGTGTGGACTAGCTAACTAGGTTGTGTGGACTAGCTAACTAGGTTGTGTGGACTAGCTAACTATGTTGTGCTGGAGGTGGTTGTAGAGAGGCTGCAGGCGGCCTTTAACCCGGGCCCCATTTAATTTTCTTTTAGAGATTTTTGGTTTTATGTTTGTTTAAACAATTTCATTGTATGTGTATGGGTGTATATGTTCTGTAACTGGTGTCCCTGGAGGCTAGAAGAAGTTGTATCCCCAGAGCTGGAGTTGAAAATGGCTGTGAGCTGCCATGTGGGTGCTGGGATCAAATCTCAGTTCTCTCCTAACTACTGAGTGTTTTAATTTCCCAGATTATAATTTATTTTCAATTTTTATGAACTCAGCAATAGAGAATTAAAAATAAAATCTCTTTTAACAATTGAGTTATTAAAGCAACTTATACTGCAAATAAAAATGAATAAGCTTTAAAATTATTTGCTTTTATTTTTTAGTTTAGTGGTTGTTACCAACTATTTCTTGCTAATGTTTCAGCTTTTGTGTTTATTTTCATTTACTACTTCCTAAAGCCCTTGTTGAGTGCTGTATACTTATGGGCTTCCCAATTGAAAGACTGATTACAGTTCAGGCTTACATATTTTGCAAATCTAAAGAATGTAATTGTATTTTGGTTAAGTGATTTTAAAAGAAAAAATTTCATGGTTACACAAGTTGCCTTGATATGACTTGTTAAAAATCCTTTGTTATAGAAATTGACAATTTGAGTGACTAAGCCTTAATGTTCAGTTCTTACCCAGGAGTCAACCAGGAGTTGTTCCTTTTCCTGACCATCGGGCTGTTTGACTAGCCAGCAGCATGGTTGCTAGGAGACAGTAGTGAAGCTGCATAGTATAAGCGTAATTTGCTGGAATATGAATACACGTAGCCAGGGTAGCTGATTTCTTAACCATATTCTGTGTAACTCTTCACAGGATCTTGTTTCTCTGTGTAACTTCCATAACTATGATAATCTGAGACACTTTGCAAAGAAACTCGACCCTCGGAGGGAAGGTGGCGATCAGAGGGTAAGCCCGTCCTTTCTTCCTTCTCCTCCTTTGCTCTCTGGGACAGGGAGCAGCCTTGCCTGCTGTTACAAACAACCCCAGTCTTTCAGTTTCCTGTCTTTGCCAATTTCAAATAAATAAGGTGTTCCCGTTTTTATTTTCACTAGTACATAGATATTAAAATCATCTTTTGATATTTAAACTGGAAATGGTTAGCTTACAGCAGTGTTGGTTTCTGCTGCTTTATGTAATTGTTTTATAATTGATTATATTAAAATAAGATATTGGAAGATTTTATGTATTATTAATCCAATTTTTAAAGCCTTGTTTTTACTGTTAATATTTGTCAGTTATTGTTTGGGGTTAAGTTTAGCTCATTGTCTACTTTGTGGATGGATATGTAAATAGGAAGGTACATTAAACTTCATAACAAAAAGGCCACTGGAGATAAAACACTTTCCAGAACAGGTTTAATGATATAATGTTGATTAGAGGCAATAAGGAAGCTCTACTACCCCATGCTAAATACCCCTAAGATCTTGTGTGTTACCACTGTTTGTGGCCTCATTATGCATAATCATTTCAGATTTAGAGCTATTATTAAGATCAGGACTTGTTGGGCGGTGGTGGCGCACACCTTTAATCCCAGAACTTGGGAGGCAGAGGCAGGCGGATGTCTGTGAGTTTGAGGCCAGCCTGGTCTACAGAGAGTTCTAGGGCAGACTTCAAAGCTATAGAGAGAAACCCTGCCTCAAACCACCCCCTCCCCCAAAGATCAGGACTTTGTATCCTATATGAAGAAATATGTTAGTATATAGAAAAAGTGTATTAGAAAAGCACTTACAAGTAGTAATTTAAATGTGTGCTGAGTACATTTTTGTAAGTGCTGGCTTATGTTTGTGTTAGTTTCAGTCGAGTGGCCTTTGATACTGTCTGAGAACTTTAAAAGGCTGGCAGTGAAGGACCTTTCCTGCCAGTCAACATGAGTCACACATAACAGGATGTCAGATGGTGGTGGGTGAGCATATTGATGGATCTCAATAACCTTCGTTGAAAAATACCGTTTTGTAGCATGGACCTTTCGTCACTCGAGTGCACTAATAAATTGTGTATGTTGCTTGAACAACTAGCATTCCTTTGGACCATTGGACTATGAGAGTCTCCAGCAAGAACTTGCTTTAAAAGACACAGTGTGGAAAAAAGTGTCACCCGAGTCAAGTGAGGACACCTCTACAACTGTAGTGTATAGAATGGAGAGTCTGGGGGAGAGACGCTAAAGACATGGGCTCTAGCTGCAAAAGTTCCACTCTTACCTGGGAAACAACTTTAGGCTTTCCCCTCCTCCAAACTAAGTATTTATTTGAGTTTTTCATTGTTATCAACCTTGGGTACTGGAGCCATAAAACTTTAAAAAAAATTTTTTTTTTTTGCTTGTAATCTTTGTATAAAGAAATGACAAGATTTGTTAATTTTTAGACGAGCATTTACAAGTAAAGCAAATTTTGCTTTATTTTTTAAAACTACAAAAATGCAATTTCTTTAATTACATTAAAATTTTCACTATATAGTCAGAAAACCACATTGTTATGAGTTTTAAAACCTACATGTCTAAGTATTGATGGATTTGTTTTCTTTTCCAGTTATTTACCCTATGCTATACCCGACAGGATATTGGTCGTGACAATAATGAAATACTTCCATGCTAAATAACAAAACTAAACCGGCACAGTAATCCAAATTGTTTTATTTAAAAGAGCAGTAGATCATAAAATTAGCTTTGGTTTACCCATATGTCAGTTATAGTGATAAATTGGCTCTAAATATTTAAAATGCAGTTAAAATTTATCAAATATCTTAAAATATCTGTTTTGGTTTTGCTTTTTTGTGTTTGTTTTGTTTTGCCACTCCTCTTGTTCTGTCAGAATCCAGTGTATTAGGAGTGTTTCGGCTCACTGAAACAGTTCAGCCAAAGAATCGTAGGTGTGTAAGAACGGTGTGTGCTGTTGTTAAAAAGCTATAATGATTAGCCGCTCAGAAAAAGACAGTAAATATCTTCAAAATGGATTGTATTTTCATATTATTCATGTAATTTTTTGTTGTATTTAAGTATGGTAAATTTTGGTTTTTTTAGCTTTAGTAATTTTATTGTGTTTCATAAGTGCTAATGAATATTTCTTTTGTGATAAATTATTACATCTCATAAATTTTGTTCGTTTTGAACTTTTATTAGCATACTTATGAAATTAATTTAGTCTGAAGGTATTACATATGCAACTAAAATATTTGTTAAATCTGAATGCTTCTGTTTGTTTTAAAAATGCAATATTGAGAATCAAAACTTCTTTTCAAGAGAACTATGGGCTCCATTTATCCGATTGAGAACAATTATATGGATTATTTTTAAAATCTTAACTTGGCCAAAAAATACTAAAGTTCTATAGTATTTATTTGCATTTCTTCCTTCATCCATGTATCCTGTTTTTCTCACAATTTCAAATTTATTTTTTCAAATTCATTTTTAAACTTGTAAATTTTAGGCAACTGGTTGAGAATAAAAGCCTTACATCTTTTCAGAGTTAGGGCATATGTGCAGTAGGACAGCGCAGAAAAAAATACTTGATTGACATAGATACTAAATAGGAAGGTATAGAAAAGTCCTCGAGCGGTTTTGAGATTGGAAGCTGTGGTGTTAACAGAAGAGATTTCTCCCCAGAAGTGCTACCTAAAAACTTCAGACTAATTTAAGTACTAAGTTCTGCATTTAAATAGTCCCATGGTGAGTTTTAGAGAAGACTTTTGTTCTCTGGTGTTCAGATGCCTTTCCTAACTGGATGCCTCATAAGTCTTGCCACTGCCCCTCATGTGGACGTTCTCTATATTCAGAATTTCTGTTTCATTCAGAAGTTAGCTCTACTTTACAAAATAATTACTTTATAAAATTTTCATATCGGGTGCATATTTGTAAATTTCAAAATTCCTTTGTTAATTTGTAGCACTTCCTGTAGAAAATGCTGATAATGCTTGAATGCACATGAGGTGGAGTCAAGTCAGCTGCTGTGCTGAGGAGCACCGTTAGGAGCAAGCATTCAGCAGTGGTGTAGGAAGACACTAGAGTAAGAGGGAAGGTGTGTGTCTGCAGACCCCGACGACGGGAGGGAGCCTTGCCGGTCCCTTCAGTGTTCTCAAATAGAGTGCTTTGAGAAGTGCCAGGATTGTTGGGTTTAATTTTTCCTGCCATTATTGATTCTTGATATTCAAGCATTTACATGATAGCGTATTTTTCTTTTTGTTTTTTTGTTTTGGCCATCATTAACATTTCATTTGAAATGCATACTTCCTAAAATATTTTCTTTTTAGCATAAATGTTGTGCATTTTATCTTAGTGTTTGGATTAAAACATTTCTGTTGTTGAGCTTTTTCATTTGCTTTGTATATTTAATAATGTACCTTTATTTTCCAGTATGCCTACTTTTTGTATTGTACAATAAATTTATTTTAAGCTGATTTTATTGTTTTTTTCTTAATATATCTGTATCTGTGAAAACACCAGTGATGTGTAAGATAACAACAACAACAACAAAAAAAATCACTTGGGGTTTTAATTTAGAAAAAATTATCTTTTGTGAAGATATTGACTATTCTGAAGATTGCCTAGAAAGGAAACTAAAAATACCAGAAAGTCATTTGAGATTTCATTTTTAATGATGTATAGTAGGGAGGAATTTTCCTATTGGTTGTACTTGAATTATTTAAAGAAAGACTTGGTTGACACCCTCCCCCCTGCCCCCACACACAATCTCATAAAATTCAAAACCAGAAACACTTTTATTCTATTTGCAGGCTATTTCTGCTTCTGAGGAAGAATGCAACTAATTTTATTTGTTGTTCAAATAGTAGGGGATAACCACTGCCAAAACAATAAAGTGTTTTTTAGTCTTTGCTTAGGATAACATTGTTCTCAGCAAAATAGAATTCATGTGGTGTGGGCTGACTGTAATACAGACGTCTACCTTCAGGGGCTTTCGTTCATTCTCTCCAGTCAGTTCAGAGACCATCCAAAGCACGCACACTGCACGCATTCATTTGTGTTGGGGCATTTTTCTGTTTTAGAGGGATTCCCTAAATATATTTTAAAAGTTTTGAATAAGAAAGTGCTCTTGTTTGCATTAATTAGCATTAATATGTGATGTTTCAAATTAACTTTTGGTTCTAGTTAACAGCTTTCAGTGTGTTCAGTGTGGTGTGTGTAATAGTTTTTGTTCTGTTCCTGCGAAAGAACTGCTCGCATTGAGTGTGTGCACATGTGCGTGTGTGCGTCTCAGGTTGTGAAGATGACTGTTCTTCCCGTGCAGTCCTTTATGATGATTTATTGAGTCACTGTATTCTTACTCCAGGGTTTGCCATAAAGAACTAAAATTTTTGTCAGTCCCAATTTAACGAGATCTATTCGTGTTGACTTTAAAGACTTGTGGTTTCTCTTATTGCTGCTCTATTTGCTGCCGGTGCTGTCTGCCAGGAGAGTAAGGAACAGTGTCTGGAAAGTCCAGGACAGGGAAGCAGGGATGTCTGAATGCCTGCCTGTAGGTTCGTGTGACCTTACACACTTTCCAGCGTTTATTATAAAGAAGGATTAGTCGCTTAAAATAATTAATGCTACTATCATTTCACTTTATAGATTGATTTGCAGTTCACTGCAAATTTAGTTATGAGAATTATCTTTATTCTTCATTAATATTTTGTTTTTATTTTGTGTGCATTGGCATTCTGCCTGTATCTATGTCTGTGTGGGGGTGTTGGATACTGCAGTGACAGACAGTTGTGAGCTGCCATGTGGATGCTGGGAACTGAACTCAGGTTCCTTGGAAAAGCAGTCAGTGCTCTTAACCGCTGAGCCATCTTTCCAGCCCCTATTATTTAGTTTTTAAGAGTCTTGATTTATCTACTAAACGACTTTAAGTTGGAGGGTGAAATTTTAAAGATTTAGTTTACTTACGTGTGATTTTCCCCCCTCTCAGCTCTCTGCCGCCTTCTGTTAAATCTTGCATATGCATTGTGTAATGAAGCCAGAGTCACCTGAACATGGAATGTAAAAAGCTAATTACCACGCGCCGTGATGTCTGGTTTAGTTTAGGTTTACTTAGAACAGACAGTACTTCCCTCAGTTCATTCTCTGATAAAGACAACTATGTATGGACATATATTTAAATATAGTCATGCTTCATTTCAAATTGCAGTACAATTTCAAAAAGCATTTTATATTTCCTAGAAATGGAAGAAATTTAAATGTATTTAGAAGGTTTTTTTCCTCTAGATTCAATAGTTTGCTAATGTGGATACTGTAAAATGTCACACTTGAAGAAATTTCAAAACCTACTATTTAATATAAACAGAGCTGACAAAATTGTTCCTTACATTTCTTATTAGAAAATGCTTTTAAAACAAAAATGGCTGATCGTAAATATTTAGTAGCTGTGTTGCTACATTTTAAGTATTGATCTTACGTTGCTGAAATGCTTTCAATTCTAATACCATAAACGATTAAAATTACGTATTTAGAAAGACTTAGGTTTTGAAAGGAAAACTTTTTACCTGAAATCGTCTTTGCTTTTATATCGCGTTTCTGGTGATTTTTTTTTTTTTGTTCCCATAGTAAAACTCTTCTCTGTCCTGCAATGTACTTGAGACTCTGAGTTACATAATAATTACATTTGTGTTCTATAAACAGTTGAAGAGTTCTCTTGTGTTAAAAAAAGAAAATCAATTGAGTCTTTGTCAGTCTTGGACATCCTATGACTTACTCTATTCTTGTGTGCCGTTTGGATTTGCTGAGAATCACTAAATGATATTAAGTGTGATCTCGAAGGCTCCCTGGTAGAAGCTCCCACCCAGCTGCTGAGTGTTCTCTCAGAGTACCTGCTCTGTCACAGCTGTTCGTGGTGGCCGTCCGGTGGATAGCGCGATCTCGTTTGCACAGACTTTTTAAGGAGAGGCCCAATTAGCAATGATAGGACTGCAAGTTATCAGGCAGGTTGATTGTACCATCAACATTTATTAAAACGGCTTAATTGTATTCTTTGTTAAGTAATAGTGCAGCTAATTAAAACCAGTCAGGTTAGAAGTGAATGTTACGTAATTACACCCTAGTTCTAAAAATAAAATTATTACCCTGGAACCTATGAAAAAGTCAGTGTAGCAGGAGTGTGACTCCAAAAATAAATGCTGCACCTCTGGTTTAAAAATAAGTTCCTTTCGAGTTAAATATAAGTAAGATTGAAAAATGCACGAAGTAGTTGAAATTCAAAGTCGTGTTGGCAGAAGCAGCTGGTTGTCTTTGGGTTTTGGCTTTCCCCAGAACATGTAAAATAAGAAGCTGCTCATTTTTATTTGTGTCTGTGAATGACTGCAACAAAATCCCTGATTTGTTTGTCTCTAGTGAAAATTATCTGATAAATGCTTCCTCACTTTGTGGTTTGGGAAATTTATTTATTGATTGATTGATTGATTTTGAGCAGAAATGTTAAACATAGTGGGCACTTGAAATGCATTCATTTTCTAAGATTTTATTGACTTGTAAAATGTGAGACTTAGTTCCTATCCAAGAAGTATTGTTCTGGTAGATGAATAGCCCAGTGTCCTGTGTGCTCACCCTGGGTTCAGTCCCAGCTCCAGGAAGTTTGAAGGGGAAAAAATGGTTGTGTTTTCTACGTCTCTGCTGAAACCCGCCTAGTTCACTCTTCTCTACAGATGTATAGATACACTAATCTCAGCTCTTAAGAGTCTAGCTATATCCTAGATCCTGTTTGCCTACATGCCAAATTAAGAAGCTAGGATATTAGCATCACTATGCTTGTATAAATAGTCATGATTGAACTATTCCATTGTGAAATTAAAAACTCAAATCTTGTTAAATCTCTCTTTAGTTGTAGTTCACAGCTAAGTCTTCCGTGTTTCGCATGTGCCTGTGTCATTACTGTGCAGTGTCCCCTACGGGACAACATAATTTCAGTCTTAAACTTTCCGTTAGTGAAATTAATAATGTGTAAAACCATGGGATACATAATTGAATTCTTTGTCTAGACTGCTGTTCTCATCACTCAAGTTTAAAATCCTGTCTGGAGAGTCCGACATGTATCACCTTTAAGTGTTCCTGTTTATTTTTAATCTTTCCATATCATAATTTGCTTCTGGCAGAATATGAGATGTTTCTTGAATTTTATCGTGGTTACCCCTGAAGGAATTTTCATCGTTAAATCATGTTTTCTTTCCACTTCAATTCAGTAGTATTGGTGCTTGTTATTCCTTCTTCCTTTTAGCCTTTTATGTTAAGAACATTCATGAACTACAAAGCCCAAACTTCTTTTACTCAGCATAGTGTAGTTTAGTCTTCATTATTTTACATGTGCAGTATATGCATTTTGGGTTCATGTCTGCTCCCGTAATTTACAGTTTAAATAAAAAATGAATTGTTAATTGGCTCTCGGAACTGAGATGTAAATGTTCGCTGGATGCTGTCACCGTGTCTTCGGGGGCCCTGTGTAGAGAGAGGGCTGTTTCCTTTTTCTGTAATAGTTGCTTTGCCAAGTTTTGTCAGGCACCACTGTTAGACGTGGGCTAAGCATTTGCATCTTCTCCAGAGTGCTTGCAGGTGCTGGGTAGTTGTTGCGTCGTGGACGGTCCACCACAGATGCATCTTGTCTTCTCTGAGTGTTTCCGTGCGCTGCCGTGTTTTTTCTAAAAAGCCCTTTATTTCATTCTTCACCACAACCACTATCTTAATATTTTTGGAACCAAGTGTTTCCTAGTTCTGTGACTGAAGTTTCCTTACCCCAGTCTGAGTAAGGCTGACTTCATGAAGAGATAACCATATTTCTTTAATTTCTCATTTGTAGCCATTTTAATTTTTTTGATTTTACTTTTCATAAAAGGCAGGGGTATATACATATGAATGGGGGAGCCTGATGGTGCCACCGTTTCCTGGAGCTGGAGCCCTCTGATGTGGGTCCTGCACACGGTTCCCTTGACCTCTGCTCACTCCAGCCTATGTAGTCTGATCACAAGTTTGGAAGGATCACATGTCCCTAGAACTGACACAACTTAAAACGGGGAGAAATGCCTTATCCACAGCCTTGGCTGTACAGCTGAGAGCTAATTTTTCTGGGGTCAGATCTCCAGAGGTTTGGGCCTGAACACGTGTCCCAGGTTTGTTCAGGCGTCTATCTTGTTAGCCTAAATGATCTGGGTTTCTGTCATTGTTCCTTTGTTTTTTATGTCACCAATTAGCAATCAGCTCCAGCATCAAAGCATGTGAAGCACTAGCAGAGGCTGCTTAATTGGCTTCTAGGATCGCTGTACTAGCTGGCACACACTGTGCTTACTGAGAGGTTACCTACCAGTGAATAGCATGTTCCGAGAATTATGCTTACCCTCGTGGAGACCCTGAGACAGGTACATCTCTAGGTTCTGGACAGGTTCTCTTAAATTCCCTAAGTTCACACAGCTCTAGGGGTGTAGAGAGCAGCTCATTCTTGACAACGACTCTGCTTTGTCCTTGTGTGGTTCACAAATCACCATTAAATGAGAATGGTCCGTGAAAATCAAAGGGCTGACAGTCTCAGAAGAATGCCTTTGTAGACCAAGAATTTCAAGAAACCTTACGGTTTTCTGTAAGTTAATTTTGCTACAACTTAATCGTGGAAGAGGTGCTTACATGCCATGTTAACAGTGCTCTGGGAAAAAAAATCTCCCAAGATCCTCCTACCTAAGCGTGGCAGGAAGCTTTGGGAAGTTGTGGGCACGATCAGATGTGACCTGGAGTGGGCAGGAGTCTGTCCCAGAGCGGAAGCTTCTATCTGAAGTGTATAATGAAGTCCATTGGCTGCTCAGAGCATCCTTTGGGCTGTAGGTGAGCTTGTTTCCCGTTGCCTGCACATGCTCACTACATCCCCTGTAGAGTGTTAACACTGAAACTTGTTTCATTCTGAGCGCATTGTTGTAGTTTTTAAAATCCATCTGTCTCTGATCTATCTTCTTAGCCTAATGTAATTTATCTAAAATTTTCACCAAGTCTGATACCTTAGAACCCCAAGTAGAATTTACTTCTGTTCTAGTTCTTGATTATGAATAGGATATCGTTCCAAGAGTAAGTTTAGCTTCTGCACCGAATCGAAACTATGACGATTCATTGACAAAGATGGCATTTCCCTGGTCACCAAAGTCGGTTATAGTCGTCCTTATAAAATTGATTGGTTTTGACTTTAATGATGAAAGTGTACAGGGTAGGGGTGGGTGATTGAGCAAAATCACACCAGAATGCATTGTCCTGAAGGCTTTGATACAGTACTGCACTTAGGAATATCCTAAAACTGCCCTGTGAGAAGGAACCCACTCTCTCTGGCTCTGTTTCCAGTGTTGCCTCTGTAATAGATACATGTAGCACAAGCGTAGTTAAGTAGTCCAGTCCTCTTAGAAACCCATGGGACTAGATCTAAGGAAGTCACATTTGAGCACACTCTTCCCCTGCCAGAGCTGTTACTGCAGCTGGTTCACGTGGACGCCCATCTGACCTCGGGCAGTGTTTGAGCTGTGGGTGTTCGCTCTTAAGGTGCAGCTGTGACCAGGAGAACGTTAGGAGAGCTTTGAAATTACTGCTTAAGAAGACAATGAGGCCAGGTGGTGGTGGCGCACGCCTTTAATCCCAGCACTCGGGAGGCAGAGACAGGTGGATCTCTGTGAGTTCGAGGCCAGCCTGGTCTACAAGAGCTAGTTCCAGGACAGGAACCAAAAGCTACGGAGAAACCCTGTCTCGAAAAATCAAAAAAAATAAATAAATAAAATAAAAAGGCAATGAGGAGAGGCAAGGCAGACCTCAGATGGAACCATGAGAGACTCCTCTTTCTGAGTAGGCTAGAGCAGAAGGGACCTTTGCTAGAGGACAGGAGCTGGTGAAGGACACAGACTGTCAGGAGTCCAGAACAGTGTTCCGGACAGTTGGGAATGCTGAGCTCAGTAGAGAACTGACTGAGAGGAAGACTTGGTGCTTATGTGTCTTCTACCCCCTCGTGGTATTAAGATGCCATTTGACCTAAAAAATGATGAAGGTAGATGCTATGGACATTTTTAATATTCTTGCTGAGTAACCTCTCACCGCCTCCTGTTTTCAAAGAATTGTTAACTGGCTTGGAAATGCAGATTAGCCTGTCAAGTACTAGAGGTTGGAGTAGACCCTAGAGAGGTAGTGATGTAGAAAAGCACCTCCAGTAAAACACGGTAGGGAAAGAAAGGCAGAGGCTTAGCCCGGGCGGTGGTGTCGTGTGCCTTTAATCCCAGCCCTCAGGAAGCAGAGGCAAGTGGATCTCTGAATTCAAGACCAGCCTGGTCTACAGAAGAGTTCCAGGACCATTACATAAAGAAACCCTGTCTCAAAGAAACTAATCTACCGGGTTGTGGTGACTCAAGTTTTTAATCCCAGCACTAGGGAGGCAGAGGTGGGTGGATCTCTGAGTTCAAGGCCAGTCTGGTCTACAGAGCAAGTGCCAGGACAGGCTCCAAAGCTATGCAGAGAAACCCTGTCTCAAAAACAAAACCAAAAAGAAAAAAAGGACAGAGGCAGATTGTAGGCCTAGTTGGGTTTACAAATTCTGTTAGTTTTTTTTTTTTTTTTTCTGGAAACCATGGGAAAGGTGCTTTCTATTGAAAATAAATCATGAGCTTAGAGGTAAGGTAGATTGCAAGGTTTCTGACTTGGAGGAGAAAGGCTTGGCAATGCCCTTCAGATACTGCTAGGGTGGTAGCCGTTGTCTTCTGCCTGGTTCAGTGTCTTGGGAGTATATCTTGAACTTGGATTTAGGCAGATAGCAAACGCAAGAGATTGGGAAGCAAAGGGTCTTTAGCATGCTGGCTTTGGAACCTACTTGAGATTCTTCCCACACAGAAGCCATGCTTGGCACGTTTGTAGATTGTACACTGCCCCCTTTTCGAATGTGGTTCTACTCAGAGAGCTTGACACTGGTGCATTCCATACTCAGAAGTAGACTGTGACTATAGAGTACGTCCCGTACCACGCCCGACCCCTGTACTTTCAGAATGAAAGCATTCTTAGACGAATCCAATGCTAGGCTGAACGTGGTGGGCAGTTAAATCATCACAGCACTCCGAAGGCTGAGGCAGGGAAAAACATGGTACATGCTTAAATAGGAATAGTTGCTAAGTGATGATAACATGTTAGGAAAGATGTTGGAGAATGGGATGCACACACATCAGACAGTAAAAACATCCCTTTATCCAGAAGCTTCCTTGACATTGTAATGTGACTGGTGATCAGAAGCCCAGGAAGATGCCTCGCCAAAACACACATTGTCACATCTCTGAGTGGACCCATACAGTACACATTGAACGCTCACAGGACTGTGAAGCAGTTAGGTATTCGCTCACTGCAGCTATGAGAATTAGGATGTCCCCCTAATGTCAAGGCAGTTAGTGTGTCTTGGGATGGCCATTTGCCAGTGGGCATCTCAAAGGGGTGACCATTCAATCCTGGATGAAAGACCTGATTTACCTGTAGCACTGCCGTGGCTTTCTCAGAAGAAGTAGAGCCCCATCCCTTCTTCAGAACCTTGTCTGTATTTATTGTTATAGTTTTCCCAAGACAGTCTTTGTAGCCGTCCTTGGGATTCAGTGACCCTGATTGTGTTTTTGCTGAAGCAACCTGTATTTGGTAACCAATGTCTTTTTTTCTTTTTAAACTTGGCTCTTGGATTTGTGTGTGTGTGTGTGTGTGTGTGTGTGTGTGTGACTGTTTTGAGGTTCGATGGGCTCGTTTTTCTGGTTACAATACAAACAGTAAGCAGGCATAGCACTTTTCCATCCTACACATGTGGTACCTGGTCCTTTTTAACACCTAGATTGCCCATCTCCATGAAGCCTCACAGTCGTGTGTATGGAGAAGCCCGCAGTGAATGAAACTGCCCCCAGAGCAGCGTAGTCCTCTTTGGTCCCCATAACCCCGACAAGAGCAGGATGCTTCCGAGCGCACTGCATCTCTGAGGCCAGTCACCGGCATTAGCAGAGACGTAGGATCGGTCCACCGAGATAAGAAGCGATTATTGCCAGTGTTTCGTACTCGAATTAACCCACAACTCGGACTTGACTTGTTAGAGAATTATGCAGAGAACAAAGATACACTCTTCAACTTCTTTGCATTTGCTATCAAATTGAATTCTTCCCTTGTTTTCACATCATTAAAAAAAATGACATTAATAAAAATTGGGATCTCTGACTTCCTATCACAGCATCTTGGCATTGCAGTGTTTGCTTGGAGATCTCTTGACCTGATTGAGGTGCCTGGCGTCAGGCAGACTCCTGGGCCACTTGTCTCTGATACCAATCCAGCCTGTCACTTAAATGCCTTGCTGTCAGTAGCAGTACTTAAAGCTTTTGATTCAGCCAAGGAGAGGAAGTGCTCTTTTTTTTTTTTAATAACAGAATCTTAATCCCTTTTTGTTTTTAATTTAATGGGAAGTCACTTTTTAGCAAGACCTAGATCTCACATTACTGATGGTTTGCTTAGCAGTTTATTTTTGAGCTAAATGAAGAGTAGAATAGAGTCTGGAGCTGCCATGTTTAACCTTGCATTTTAAAAGTGAAGTTTCTGTAGAGCAGGAACTCTGTCTTTCAGAGTAAAGTTGACTTTGTTTACTCTATTGAAATTACCATGGAGAACTTTCTGTGCTTGTGGCAGGGAAAATGGCTCCATCAGTCATCCTATAGGGATTGCGTGTAATCCCCTGAGCTGACCGAGCAGGTCAGTCTGCATTGACTCTGTCGGTGTACAGCACATGAATAGCTCTGTCTGCACCAGTCACTGGAAAGCCTAGGAGCAGATGGCTTCCTGCTCAGCCCACCTAACTGCACAAGCACCTGGAACGCTGTTCTCACCACGTCCCTGCCGATAGTCCAGTGGCTCAGAAGTGACGGACACGTCCGCTCACAAATACCGCACAGGTTTACTTTTCTACCTCCCTTGGCAAGGCATTTGGTTTCCACATATTGGCAACTTAAAAATGTTCCTTTAGCCACACTCTAAAAGGCGGGTGTTTTACTCTGAAAGGAAGACAGGTTTCGATGACAAGCCCGAGAAAGCATTTTCGTTTAATGCCCAGAACCTTCGACTCAGCCAAGGACAGGAGATGGTTTGTGCTTTTAGTTTTTGCAATGACATAATCACAACTTTCTGTTTGTTTTAGCTGGCAGTCATTTTAAAGCAAGTCTTCTCTATTACACGTTACTGAGAATTTTTTGAGACTTTTAAAACAGAATAGGACCTGCAGTCACGATGGTTTATTTAACAGGCGGAGTATCCGTTCCATGCAACAGATACTGCAGGGAGCAGAAACGGAGAACAGGCCGGTCAGACAGGACAGCCTTGTAGTCACCTGCTTCAGCTTTGCTTTAGCGCCGTCTAACAACTGGGTCTTACGTGAGGACAAACGGAGGAAGAAGAATCAAGGGACCACAGTTTCCAGCTGGTGATGGGCTAGTTAGAAAATGCCGTTGGGGTAAAAGTAAACCAGGGACCCAGTCTCCCCAGCTCTCCCAGCGGAGGTCCACTGGGAATTAGCTAACTTGTTCGGTTTCCTTCTCATCTTTGGCTGAGAATATAAGGTATCGGGAGGACTGTGTGAGAACACAGATGCCGGATCTGGACCCGATCACTGATTGTGTCGTGTGACCTCAAGCCAAGGCTCTCAGTCTTTGTGGCATTTGATAAATAAAACATAGCCATCTACATATTTTAATCTGGCCTGTCAGGGATCCCAAAATTACTGTAAATGTTGAATTTCTCAAAATTTACCCACTGCTTAAACTCAACACGATACATCCAATAATTATTACTTACAGGTGCAGTTAGCAGGGTATTTGAGAAACAGAAGTCACAATTGAACCTTCTGAAATTCAAAAGAACAAGTTGAAGACGTTGGGATGTTAGGTTTTCTGTCATATTTTAGATAGGCTTAGCGCGCGCACACACACACAGCTGTGGCAGGAAAAGTAAGCTCTGGCCCTGCCGCGTACCGGTCAGGTGAACTCAAGTGTACGGTAACATTTTCTGTGCCACTGCTGTCATGACTTTGTACAAATAAACTAAGGTCTGGTTCTGGCAAGTTCTGACAAAGACGAGATAAGGAAAATTGGGCTGGAAAGCGTGCACGACATGGGAACCCAGCCTTGAATTTATAAACTTCTGATGCCTACACATCCTAAAGGAGTTTTCACTGTGAGGAGGTACACACTAAATGTCAGAGCCCTGGATTGGCAGAGGTTTCTGTTCCTGCCCTGTTTGGTCTGTGTTTACATCACTAAGGAATCCAGCAGGTTCCATGCCTCTGGCGGTCACTGTGAACCAACCCACTGTTTTCTGGACCTCTGGTGTCAGAGGAGAGGGAGGTTGGGAAGAGCCTCTGACCGTTAGCACGGCCACGTCTTCAGGGTTGACCTGGCCGTGGATCAGAGCTGCGTGTTGCAGGGGTCTTTCTTTAGCTTCCTCACCACGGCCCTTCTGTGGGGTTTCAGTTTAAGTGAACCGAGTAGGAAAAGGGCTGCCCCTGAGTAAATGATGCCCCTCTTCTGTCTTGAAGCTGTTCGTTTCGTTTTCTTTCTTGGTGCTCTGCCCACACCTCATCCCATGAATTACGTAAACCAAACCTAAGTGGTGTAGACAGCACATCCCTATAATCCCAGGAGCCCACAGGCTGAATGGGAGGATACGAGTTCAGAGCCAGCCAGGGCTTCCAGTAGGGACTCGAAAACCGAGTCGTTTGTGATTTATTGTTACATGATATCCAGACATGTGATACCTCCTTCTGTCTGAGAGACGCTTTGTGAGCAAACCCTTTTTACTGATTTGGAGCAAATTCAGGCGTTTTGTTTTAATGAGAATAATGATAAAATTCCATGGTTAGGTACCCTTTAGTCGGTTTTGTTAAGGCGAGCTGGCATCCCTCCATTTTATCACAGAACTGTTAATTCTCATTGCTTTCTCATTTAATTTCGGTTTGTATTTATCTGAACTGAAACATGCGTGAGGATTACGTGTTAGTAAACCTCAGATAGGCTAATTATATTGTAAGATAAGCCTGTCCTAAGCCTCATAAGAATGTATCTTTCGGCTCTTCTTTTCATCAGTGGTTAAGGGACTAAGCAAGGCACAGGAATTATCTTCAAAGATGCTGGATCTAAATTGGGGATTTTAAAAGCCAAGGGCTTGCAGAACACCTTCCTCAAGTGTTCAAGGCCCTGAGTTCAGGCTCAGCACTGAAGACAAGCAAGCCCACCCCAGGACAAAGGCATGTAGTTATGTGTACAGTAACTAAACCACATGAGGACTTTTACTGCGTAGAAAAGGTAGCAGCTAAGGACTGCGGGTAAGACAGGATTGCTATGGACACCAGAATCTGGGGTTAAAAGGAATACACCATTGGGTCATATGTGGCGGTGCCCTAAGGAGACAAACAGGCACATAGTGGATTAGTGTTTCCAGGGGCACCAATGACAGCTCATTGGGAAATGGACGGAGGGGGGTGGTACTCAGAGCCCACGCACTGTGGCTGAGGAGCAGACTGTGTTCAGGTTGTGGGGCAACACATCTACCCATGGGTCCTGGTACATGTGGCACAGGCAGGAAGTCTGAACGGCTTCAGTGTGAGAACAGAGACGCCCAACCAGCAGGAGCAGGAACAAGGACTTCGTGAGTGGGACAGCTTTGTTGTGTTGAAATTGAGAGGGAAAAACAGATTAGCAAGACTGAAGAAGCTTGAGTGCTGGACTCTAACACTTCCCAGCCCGAGGCAATGGTAACATCAGGTGTTAGATGCTTTTCAAGAGAGTATTCATTTAGTTAGTAATGATGGCCACTTTAGGATACGCGATGGACTCAGGTCACAGAAAAGAAAAGGAGATTTCTGCTCATATGGAGTTTATATGGGACAAAGATGGTAAAAAAAAGTTGGGGTCAGGTAATAATAGTTCCCCTGGGGAGGAAAATGAAAGCAAGGGGTGTGGAGTGAAGGAAAGACAGGCTGAGTCTTCAGGGGTTGACCTGGGTAATGTGAAAGGGTCATCTCCTCACTGTGGGAAAAGCGTTCCTGGGAGAAGTGGAGGCTTTGACTGCAAAATGAGCAAAAACTTTCTGGTGGGGCAAAGCCGTCAGGTAGGAGTTCACAGAGAATACCATGCAGCATCACCAAGGGATAGAAAACCTTTGAGTCCCGCATGTCCTGGCAGAGTGGAAGGCGGTAGGTAAGGCGGAGGTGACGAATGTGCTGCCGTTCTAGTCTCCTGTAGTAGCAGTTAGCGGGAAGAGGTAGGCCAGGCCGTTGCAGCCCTCCTGAGGTAAGGCTGCAGCCTAGGCAGGCCGAGAGCGGCAGTGCTGGAGGGATAAGCTGGGTGCGGATGGTAAGCACAGGCGTGGGTAGTGTGTGGTAGACACTCTCGGTTCCCCCAGGTAAAGGAGGTCCCCTCCATCAGCAGGGACACTTGGGTGAAAGGGGCTGCTGCTGGCTTCCCTCCTTAGCTTCAGTCAGCCCTCCCTGTGGGGCATCAACTCTCGGTGACTTCTGGGGTTTAGAATGAACAAGACCTGAACTGTATCATGCTGGACTAGGAGGTCCTGGAGGAGAGGAAGGCAGCACAAAGCAAGATCCAGTCAGACATGAGGGTGACGTGCCTGTTGGATATCCCGGCACTGGCCAGTCAGCAGGAGGGCCCAGGACTCAGGCCTATCTCCGATTTTGAATGTGAAATGTGAGCTGGACAGTCAGGTGGAGTCAATGAGTTAGAAGTTAGGAATCATTTATAATGAATAATAGAGTTAGAATTGGAACTTGAGCTTAAAGGGGAAGTCATTCTGACTAGAAGAACCTGTGAACCCGTCTGAGGGAGACGGTGCTATAGACAGGATGGTTAGTGCCTCTGAAGTATGACAAGGCCATGGAGAGTGGGCATAGCAGTCAAGAGAAGAGCGTTCAGGGCGCTGCCGTGTCTTGGGAGAAGTCGTGAGAGAGGGAAGGCACGGGAACTTGGAGAATACTGGTCACAGAATGTGAGGGTAATTCTCAGGGAAGTCAAAAACATATTCAGAAAATACTGACTGAAAGGGAACAACTGTAGGGCCAAATACCGAGTGAAGGGTTTTTGTGTGTGTGATGGCAGACATAAGGGAGCCGGCGCAGGAGGGAAGTGAGGATGCTAGGAGTGAAGACCCTAGCAGCAGAGTCTAGAAGACTATCTGCGTGGGCCCGTGAAGAAACAACTCGGTGATTAACAGTACTATGGTCGGAGGCAGGAACTGAAGGGAAGAGAAGCCGGTGTTTTGAGTAAGACTGAGGGGAGTTGTGGAAATGGCTTTGGTACAGCCAATGGAGTTGTCCGTGACTGCTGTTTTAGGGTCATCGGTGGGGTTATTCACCCTGGCGTTGGCCTGCAGAAAGTATAAAAGAAGCTAATGAAAGAGAAACTGGGAAACAGTAGTCTTAAGCGTTGTTCCCTCCAGCAGAGGGGAGCTGGGGATGGAGCTGGTCCTGGGCTGGAGAGATGGCTTTGGTTCACCGGCACCTTGTGGTGTGACTCAGCAATGGTCTCTAACTTGTTCCAATGACTTACGCCCTCTCCTGGACATGACAAGCACTGCGTTCATGAGTGGAGACTCATAACTCAACAGAACCATCGGAGTTACCAAGAGACTAATGGGACCCGTTTTCTTCCCCCTTTCCTGGAAGCCAAATACCCACGAGGAGTAATCTTTACATACTTTCAGAATCTTCATGGGGAAAGTCCCATCCCCACTGGCTCTGGAGCAATAGTGCCTAGTGGCAGGGGGAGCTTGTGGGCTGATGCAGTAGGCATGGAGGACTTTGGGGGTGATAACTAGTAAGCCGTAATGTGTCACTCTCGTAGCTAGACAGGGTCCCACACCTCTGGACTCCGCAGAGTCCCATATGCCCATGAATCTCCAACAAGGGAATTTAATATTTTAAGAAATATCCAACCATGTGGCCTTTATTTTCATGAAGAATGTTTGGGCTAGCCGGGTGGTGGTGGCGCACACCTTTAATCCCAGCACTCGGGAGGCAGAGGCAGGTGGATCTCTGTGAGTTCGAGGCCAGCCTGGTCTACAAAGGGAGTTCCAGGACAGGCTCCAAAGCTACAGAGAAACCCTGTCTCGAAAAAAAACCAAAAAAAAAAAAAAAAAAAAAAAACCCAAAAAAAAAGAATGGGCTAGTTTTTAGATCCAACTTTAAATGCTAAGTTACATGACTTCAGCAATGTTCAGCAGTCGGCTTTCAAGTTTCCAGGCTGTCGAGGGAACCACTGGGTGAAGGCAATGTCAAGTTTCATATCTAGAGGGAAACAGTTCCAGGGTTGTCAGGTTTCACATCTGGAGGGAAACAGTTCCAGGGTTGTGTCTTTGTTCGTGGAAAGCTGGGCTACACTGTGTCCCAGATAGACTAATGTGTCTACCACTGAGTCCCGTTCGGTTGAGTCAGCAGAATGCAAGCTATTGCTACAGGGTGTAAACGTGGCAGAGTGTGATCAGGGAGTAAACGTGGCAGAGTGTGATCAGGGTGTAGACGTGGCAGAGTGTGATCAGGGTGTAAACATGTCAGTATGATCAGGGTGTAAACGTGGCAGAGTGTGATCAGGGTGTAAACATGTCAGTGTGATCAGGGTGTAAACATGGCAGAGTGTGATCAGGGCGTAAACATGTCAGTGTGATCAGGGCATAAACATGTCAGTATGATCAGGGTGTAAACATGTCAGTATGATCAGGGTGTAAACGTGGCAGAGTGTGATCAGGGTGTAAACATGTCAGTGCGATCAGGGTGTAAACGTGGCAGAGTGTGATCAGGGTGTAAACGTGTCAGTGTGATCAGGGTGTAAACATGTCAGTGTGATCAGGGTGTAAACATGTCAGTGTGATCAGGGTGTAAACGTGGCAGAGTGTGATGTGGGCATAGACGTGGCAGATTATGATGGGGGTGTAAGCGTGGTAGAGTATGATTAGTAGTATCGGGTTTTTAATAAACAGGGATAGGCAGTCTGAATGGAGGCAGGGCATAACTGGGTGGTCTTAGGATCACTAGCCTCTTCCATTTAACTGTAAAAACAAGCAGGTAAGTATCGAAAGTAGATGCACCTTAAACCTTAGAGCCGTCTGTGGCAGGGGTTAACCTTCAGACAGTGTCTTACGTTCTGAGCACACCCCAGTTTACATCCGTCACCTGGGCACTCGTCCTGACTCCCAGTGAAGAGCAGCTTTGTTCTCAAGTTTTCGGTGACAAGAACCCACTTCTCTCGCAGATTTGTCAAGCAGTCGGTAACTAGCAGGGACAGTAATGCTGCCAGGGACGACACATTTATGTAGCCTGAGTGGTTTCAGGATACAGTATGCCCTTTACCCATGTGCACACTAATTCGCAGTAGTGAGACATGCTGTGTGAGGTTTCCCAGGTCGTTCTAACTGCAGGTGGCAGTGTTAGGCGCGTCAGTCTGTGTCTAGACTTTTCCACAGTCCTGGTAAAAGAAAAGGCCATGTGTGTTCTTTAGGTATGGACCCGAGACTCTAATATTGACCAGCACAGCTGAAGTTCAAAGCACACGGCACTACGTGGCAGGGGCAGTGTTTGCTTTCTCCCGCAAATGTCTGTCTCTTCTTTGTTCACAGGTAAAGTCGGTAATAAACCTTCTGTTCGCTGCGTACACTGGAGATGTGTCTGCCCTCCGGAGGTATGCTCGCTCGGTGGATGCGCTGTGGCTTTAGGTGTTTTGAAGGTCTTAAGGTCTCACCCACACTTGTAATACATGTCACCAAACAAGATACAAAGTACCCCACTTCCCGTGTCTCGGACCTGCTTCTTGTCCTTCCATAGAAGCCCAGCTCTCTGTGGTAACTGGCCACCTAACTGGCTAGTGGTTGGCTGTAAGGGATCTCTGGTGACACGGGTGTTCGGTGTCGCGCACGTTACCAGGACTAGAAAGGCCATGGGCCCCTGAATACTGAGCGTGAGTTCCCTCTCGGAGCTAAGTTGATTTCCGTGCTGTTTTAAAGCCTTAGCAGCACGGGTAACTCCAGGCAGTGTAGTCGAAGAAGGGGAACCCTACTGGAAGCACACAGCTTTACTATGGCCTCTTTGGTGCTGCTCCTGGGTTTGCATCATGATGGGATGAAGCTTAGTTGTGGGAGCGGCAGCTGATGCTCATTTCACTTGAAAGTAGCTAAGGAGGAGCGGTCACGTGGTTCACGTGGCATTCACCCACGGCTCTGTGCTGGCTGAGCTGGGTACCATTAGTGGAGCTGAGAGAGCGTGGGATCTGAATGAGCGGATGGAGTAACTGTTACCACCGGGTTAACCCGACCACCTGTAGTGAACGGCTGTTACGGACTTTCAGGTTTGCCCTGTCGGCCATGGACATGGAGCAGCGGGACTACGACTCCAGAACGGCCCTCCACGTGGCTGCCGCCGAGGGTAATGCGCGAACCGCTTGCTACGGTTTTTACAGACTTCAAATCTTCTCAAAACTAAAATCTCTTTTTGTGTGTTGGGGGCTGCAGGTCATGTGGAAGTGGTTAAATTTTTGCTGGAGGCTTGCAAGGTGAACCCCTTCCCCAAGGACAGGTGAGTGTCTGCATTGCCTTCTGGTGTGATTGATAGCACAGTCGGAATACACAGGACTTAGTCTGCATTGTCTTCTGGTGTGATTGATAACACAGTCGGAATACAGAGGACTTAGTGTTGAGTGACAGCTACGTGTGAATCCACCAAGGGGCTTCCTGTGTGACATCAAAGCCTGCCTTATTCGGAAATCTTAGGTTAGGTATTGGTCAGCCCGTATGAAGAAGACGCAGCTTTGTACTTGAAAAGATAAAATGGGAATTCTGTTCTCACAGTTTGTAAAAAAAAAAAGAAAAAAATCATCTTGAGTGTGTTGGCATTGCTGGGTATCCCTGGATTTGGCGCAGCTAATTTTTGAAGGCTTTGTGGAAGCTGAATTTTCAGAGGACATTGGATGGCACTGAGTGAGGATGTTGTGCCTGCGGTGGGAAGAACCACCTAGAACCTCCTCCATGCCCCCCCCCCCCGCCCACATGACCACTTCCCAGCCCGGGCTGTGCTGAGCAGGCACTGCTGTGCCCACTCCCTGGGCATCCCCTCCTAGAGTGGACTGGGTGAGCCGTCCGCGCACGGTGAGGATAGGCAGAGCCTGTGAAGAACGCAGGGGAACAACCATACTTGGTGCTGTTGGATGAATAGGTTCGGAATGGAGCCTGAGAGTTGCATGAAGTTGGGAGCAAGCTAACTACCTTCTGGGGAGCTGACCGGCTTACCATGCCTTTGTTTTTGGGGAGGGGGGGTTAAATCTTCTTGGTTCGGCGTACAAAACGTGAGAAGCCAGTGTCAGTATCTGAAATTTGCTAGCAATTTTGTAAGGTGGCGACACGTTGGCTGTCTCGCCCTTCCAGTGGTCATTAAAAACAATGATTGAAATTAGTTGTGTTGACAGCCCCCCCATCTACCAGTATAGTGCCCGTCATAGTGCCCTGCAGAGTAAGAGGCCATAAAGTGTCTCGCTGTGCTTAGAACTCAAACACTACCTACGGAATGCATGTTGGGAATACTATGTGAATTCCTCCACTCCAAATTTGCCTCTGAGAATGTGCAAACACAAGTGTCCATCTTATAGGCAAAGGTAGCTGACTAGCTTGGTAGCTGTGTATTTAACTATGCATCCAGAAGTGAAGCCTAGACCCGGGCGTATTTTCCCATAGATAGAGTCATGTCACCTATTAACCAAATAGGCGTGAAATAGTGTATTCCTTACCGAGAGACTTTTCATTACGTAATGGGAGAGATATAGAGAAGATGACTGGGCAGATGCCCACTCCCCCAGATTAACATAAACATTTGGTCATGTTAGAGCCATGTTTTTTGAGAAACGTAAGAGACATGTAAAGTGATACTTACCTGATTTTGAACATAAGGACAGGCCATTGAAATGCTAACTTAAGCACTTTTGATTGTTTCTGCTTTATGTTGTGACCCGTTAAGATGAAAGGTTGAGGGTAGATACTGAATGAAGGAAAGAGGCTAAAGTAGGGAGGTGGGGGAGGAACAGGAACCAGCAGAGGGAGCTGAGAGGGCTGGCTCATGATTGTGAAGGAGCCAGGAGCCAGGGAGCATGCCCGGTGTCTGCTGGGCCTTGGGCTGACTCATTGCTGTGACCACTCTTTTCTTGTCCTTGAATCTCCGTCTTCCTCTCACAGTGGGGGCGAGGAGTTCTGGTCAGGCAGCGGACCAGTTAAGCCTGCAGCCCCCTACCCTTGCTGGGTACGATAAAAGGGTCACTTCCTCTGGGCAGGTCTTGCTTATCTAACATGTATCCGATGTCATGAGGATGTTGTGACTTTGGAATTCACAGGAATTCAACGTGAATTTTCTGGGAAAGGTTGGGATGACGCGTGTTACTGCCTTACTTTTAAACACCTGCAACACTCGACTTGGCTTCCATTCCCCTCCCTTAGCATGTGGGTATGAAAACGGGGTCTTTTCACAGGACCCCTCTGCCCCTCAGTTGTCCTCCTGGGTACCAGGTGCCTCACTCAGACCAGCTGTTGGGCATCTTTGCCGTACTCACTTGCGATGCTGCTAATGGCACGGACCCTGAGTGGCCAGGGAACCTGGGATGGACCTAGAGCCCGGGGGACGCTGGGCAGCCGTCTCTGTGCAGCAGTGCTGAGCACTGACGCCCCTGTCTGTGTGCTGCAGGTGGAACAACACCCCCATGGACGAAGCGCTGCACTTCGGACACCACGACGTCTTTAAAATCCTCCAGGAATACCAAGTCCAGTACACGCCTCAAGGGGACTCTGACAACGGGAAGGAAAATCAGACTGTCCACAAGAACCTCGATGGGCTGTTGTGAGGTCCGAGAGACTTGGGTTACTTACCTGTTCGATTGTCGAACATGGCTATGAAGAACATGTATATTTCTGTCTGGCAGTGATGTGCACTGTGCGTTTGTCATGTCAGTGTTACTGGAGTTTCCTTCCTTGTGCGCACAGGACAAAATCTGATGTCTTTGGGGAAAATAGAAATAAAAGAACCTCCCTTCATAATGTGAGCAATAGTTACCTCTTGCGTTGCACAATTTGATGTCCAGGAATAGTTAGTTACCGATGCTAGCTGACGTGTGTGGCCCTCATGATTTGTGTGTGTTGTAAACTTTCAATCCCCGGGTGATGATATCCTCATAGGCATTTATGAGCTAAGCTTTGTTGTACAGTTTACCCGCGGGGTTGATGCTGTCATTAGACAAACCAGTGTGGTTTTCAAGACTTTAAATATAGATTAGCTTGAGTGTTCGAACAACTATATGCACATGGTTGAGTATTTAAAATGTGTCCTCTCACCCTCTCGTCAAGGTGACTCCTTCAGCACTAAAATAGTTGCTAGCCGTTCATAGAACTCGCCAATTCTGATTAGATTTTATCAGGGACTCTGTGACGATACGTTTGGTGACCAAAACATACGCGTGGATATAGTTCTAGTACCTTTGAGACCTTTCCTTTCATACGGTCCTCAGGCCAGCCTCTCTGAGGCCTTGGGAAAGTGAGTGCCGGCACGCTCTGCAGTCTCGTGTGTCCTCGGCAAGTCAGCAATGCTCACATTCCTAGCCCAGAGACAGAGCCTGGCCATTATCTACAGAAGAGGAACCAAGATTCAGGCGTCTAACTTAGCTTAAGAGGAAAGACAGTGCTACCACAAACTTGGACGTTTCTTTCAGCTTCTACAACAGAGAAAGTTCAGACATGCTCTCCATTACCAAAGTTACGGGGACATGCGTAGGGACAGCCGCAGAAGACATACTGGCAACAGTCTGCATAGGCTAGCTGTCCCTTCCCGAGGCGTGGGGGTCACTCTGCACTGCCCCCCTCTGTTCCTAACTCTCGGACGGACTCAGGAAAGATGACATCCTTGTAAATTTAGACTCCCCTTGTCTTTATTTTGGAACAGTGATTTATGAGTAACTTAGAAAACAGGTCAAAGGAACCTTAGAGAGAACCCAGTTTTCTAGCAATTGCACATAGTGGACCTTATTCTACTTCTGAGAGACGAGGGCTCTGTTAGTGAGGACTTCTGGTGATGGAGCGCATGTGTGCATGCGTGTGCACACACAAATGCACTTCTTGGAAACTGCTCGCGGAAGAGAATTCTCAACTACACAGATGCAGTGGTTACCACATGAACACAGAGTCTCTGACCCTCGCTATCAACACAGAACTGCACCCGAGTTTCCTGACGCCTGGCGGCACAGTATCCAGTAGCCTCCAGCTGCTGTGGTCCCGTTTTCAGCCGTCCCCTGCCATTCACTAGCCAGCACCCCCCTTGATGACACCCTTAACGAGTGCCCCTTCCCTGAGCCAGGCACCCCCACCATGGATCTAAGTTCCAGGAACTGTGGGAGGATGGTGGGCAGGCATCTAGCCCTGCCACTGTGTTCCGCTTCCACAAGCCTCTCGAGACAGGTGGACAGGCAGCACTACACTCTGCGCGGGACATCAGCTCCAAAGTTAAGGTGTGACTGCGTTTTATTTGGAATCCACTGAGCTCACGCTATTCCAAAAGCAACTGGCTTTGTGTGGTTCCATGCGTGACTTAACTATCAACAGTAACTCCGAGGCTTCTCTGAATGTTATTCTGTATATTATTTGAAAACAGAAGTTGTATCTTTTCTAAGATCAGTGCTGTTTTGTACAGTCTTTGTGGCCTGGTTAATTAGGCTCTTTCCCCTCACGGTGTTATGACTATGTACCAGGTCTTGCTCCGGCTGTCTGCTAGTGGCTGATATTAAGGAGAAACACTTTGTTTAAATGCTTGAATGAGCTGTTACTGCTGCCATCAGTAAACTCCAAAGATCTTTTTTTTTTTGTTTTGTTTTGTTTTGTTTTGGCTTTACGATCTTGTGTAATTTTTCTGTATCATGGGAACATTACATGGTCATGTTGGTTTGAAGCTCTGTTTACGCTGCTGTTTCTGCTGTCCCTGTTGTAATACCCATGCCTGGGGATATACTGCGCTTTCGCTGCACAGCTGGATTTGCTCTTGATCCTGCTGTCTGTCAGGGACTAGGTGACCTGATGTGGGATTTAGGTCCCTCCTGGGGAGTCCAAAGCTTTGAATGTATCTACTTCCGACGTTTCCCAAAATGAAATCTTAAAACTGTAAGTATTCTGAAATTGGGAAATATTTATTTTAAATGAGATCAGGTAGTGTTGCTTTTTACAGCCTAATAAATACATGTATTGAAAACAAGCCATGAGGAATGAATTTTCTTAAAATAATTAAGGTTTTTCTCTGCACTTTTGAGTTGTGAGTCTGTAGCTATTTTACACCCAGCCTGTTACGGGACAGGGAGCACACAGAGTCACGTGGGATGTGTGGACCCAGGGCAAGGATGAGAACTGTGGGGACCTGGCTGTGGATGCTAGGGATGGGCAGGCTCATTCAGCTCTCCAGAAGCTCGCCACTGTGCCTGTACAGTTAAAGTGCTCAGGGTACCCGGGCTGCGCCATTGCAGGTATCCTTGGACGAGAGCACGTTTCCATGGAGCTCTGACCCAGGACTGCACACCAGGATCTGAGTGGGCCCAGCTGGCGGCTCCCCCGAGTCCCTCACACGTGGAAATGGTTCTCCGTTCCAATACCAGAATGCCCTGGTCCTCTTGGGGTTAAATCAGTGTCTGGTTTCCTAACCACAAAGGTTTATGAACACCATGCCAATCCCATTTTCATTTTATCAAAGTCTTGTGCCACAAACCAAGCGGCTTGGTTACATCTCGATTAATAATAGGGCCATCTCTATTATTTTAATAATAATAATAATAATAGCCGGGTGGTGGTGGCACACACCTTTAATCCCAGCACTCGGGAGGCAGAGGCAGGTGATCTCTGTGAGTTCAAGGCCAGCCTGGTCTATAAGAGCTAGTTCCAGGACAGGCTCCAAAGCTACAGAGAAACCCTGCCTCAAAAAACCAAAATAATAACAATATTAATAATAATGATAATAATAATATTCTATTAATAACACATGGAAATCTTTGATCTAACTCACGCTTTTATTGATGAAGCTGGGACCCAAAAATGGACCACGATATGCAACTCTTAGTCAATATTCTCTCCCTGCACCCTACCACACAGTTAGTATCTTCACTTACATTAGCTAACAGTTACTAGAGTCTCTCGCGGGTGAGTTTTGGGGCCACGCATGTCAGTACCAAGTCCTGCGACATCAGTCAGCTCCTACTGCACACGCGTCTGTCTGCAGATGGGAACTTGGTGGCAGTGCGCAGCTCACAGATAACCCCAACAGGGAAATGTTCTAGTTGTCAATCTAACAGTGACCGCTCTATTTTCATGGCACTTTTTTTTTTAGGAGTTTAGGTTAGTTTTATTTGTTAGTCCCTATAGTAACATAAGCTCATAACTCATGGCTGTTCAGGGAAGCAGCCCATGCACTAGGTGGCTCTTACACACTTTTTACGAATGGGAAAGGATGTGGATGGGTAGGCTAGGGGGTGTAGTGTTTGGAGACAGACGGGTCTAGGCTTCGTCATAATTACGGCAGCTGTTTTAAAAGGAGGGGACAGAAGCTGACACAACAGGCTGGAAAGGCAGGCTCTCCAGGACTGCTCAGAGGGCTCGTGTCTGTTCTGGAGCTTGACCTGACTGGGCCTTACGGGACCAGCCATGCCTCCTGCTGCCTTTCCCAGTCTAGCAGCCGATCTGCCATGAAGCTAGATTGTCAGGGCACCAAAGTATCATTTACGCAGAAGACATAAGAAGGGCTGCCAACATGCCAACAGTAACGAACTGAGTATGGCAGCATTATAAAATACAGAGTCCACGAGTTTGATGGTAGATAGAATGGCAGCTCCACCTTTTGGGCAGCTTTACTTGGCGTACTCAGTATAAGTGTCATAAATTAAGATTATTTTTCTACAATACATCATGTTGTCCCTTTAAAGTCAGAATCCACTTGAGAGCCTCGCCTCGCTGATGACCACTGAGCAGTCCAGACTTTAAAACACTACTGAGGAGCCTTGGCTTCCTGTAATTGGCTTAGATGTTATTTCTTGGAAATTATGTGCATTTTCCTGTAACGTTGACATGATCAGTAGCTTTGGACTAGTTAAAAAGAATTAGATTATGTGTATAAATGTTTTGCCTTTGTGTGCGTCTGCACATCACATGAGCCTGGTGCCCAGGAGGTCAGAAGAAAGTATCAGATCCCCTGGGACTGGGGTTATAGATGCCGTGTGGGTGCTGGGAACTAGACCTAGGTCCACTGCCAGAGGCACGAGGGCTCCGAACCACTGACCACATTTACTTCACAAAATCTCCACTGGGTAAAGTGTCTGCTGAGCGTATGGCCCAGTATCTGAGAACATCTTACGTTTATGACAGGGGCATTTGTTCTGTCTACTAGTGTCTTCCAAGCATCTAGAGGAATGCCTGGCTCAAGGCAGATACTCAACATATTTGATGAATGAATGAATGAATCTTAAACGAAAGATGCCTTCAGGTAAGCCATCCCCTCAAGATGGGGGCAGCCGCCAAGCTCCGAAAGTCAAAGACTTTGCAACTTCCCAGCATCGTCTGGTTCCTTCCCTGCAGCTGTCGGGCACCATGGGTCTGCTCTGTTTGCTGACCAATGCCTTCATGGTCCACATTAGTGTTTAGGCAGTCAGTAGATTCCATTTATGCAACGCCACCTCAGACAATGCCAAAATAAAATCAGTCTATCCAAAGTGGGACATACATGCTCTATTCTTAGAAAATGCCATCCTGGACACACTCAAACACAAACATCCTTAAGCTAGGACGTTTGGTGACTTCTTACATCAGTCAGTGACTTAAGAATTTAAAGAGATTGTCTTCCACTGACTTAGATACCTCTCGCTTGTCCCTGCTCCCTCTTCTTTCAAGAGTTATGATCTCATGTAGCCCAGGCTGGCCTTGAACTTGCCATGTAGCCAGGAATGACTTAAACTTCTGATCCCTGTGTCTCTGCCTCACTAGCAACCTCACCATGATGCCTACCCTAAACTGCCAGAGTCACTGTGGCCACCAGGACAATAAGCAAGGGTAACACTTAGAAAAATAGTGTCATTAATCTTATTTTAAAATAGGCCTGATACATAAATGAGATACATATTAAACCAACTCACAATACTAGACATTTTCAATATCTTTATATTAAATACTAATAGGAGGCTAACATCAGTTTGACATCTTTTTAAAGTCTTAGTTCAGCAGAATGAAACCACAGCAACCGTTCTCAGTAGACGACTTAAGCAATAGTTAGATCTCAGCATCTAGACACAGTACTTTTAAAATGGTTTGTTTCTTGTTCAGTCTGTGAGAGCCCAGCCAGTCCCAGGCTGTACACAGAAAGAAGAGGAGGCCTCTGCTTCCGTTGGGGACCATGGAAAGGGCTGTGCAGATGCTAAGTGCAGCCCATAGCACACTGTGGCAGGACAATGGGACCCAGCACAGCTGTGTGGACAGCAGTCTGGGACAGCTGCCCAGAAGAACCTTGGCAACCATCGCAATCCCTGGACCACTGAACTGTGCTGGGGCCACGGAGGAAGGTGAGAAAACAGCACACGCCATAAAACACTGTCCCTCCAAAGTCGTCTGACAACACAGGGCAGGCCACGGAACCATTGGCAGAAAAAGCCCATTATCAGTGAAAAAGAGTGTTCAGTACCGTTACACAGAATGTATTTTGAAATTATTTGATACTCGTATTTGACTAATGATTCAGGTCAGTTACTAGTTTTTCTAATTTCGTGGCTAATGAAGACAACCAGCTAGAAATAATAAAGGCAGCCCATTCAAGAACGTGAATTAAACTGCTGGGTTTATCTAGATCTGTAACTTCAACTTTGAAAAAAAAAGTTTGCCTTAAGAAAGCTGGCTCCCTTAATGGATGTGCAAAGATAGTTTTATTCAACCGATGGCCAAAATGACAGCGAGACCCACTTAGCTTGGTGGAGCATATATTAAGCAGAAACTACTTGAGAATTTGGAAAACGTTCTTTCTTCTATGGGTGTTTGGTTTCGCTTAACCGCAGCCAACAACAAAGCCAGCTCCCTGAAGGGCGCAATCGTGCCTGCAGTTTTACAGGCCAGTGTATAAGATGCGCTAACACCCCTGTCCCCCACACTCAGATGAAGGATGTCCACTATCGTCTGACATATCACTGCATTATAAAGTTGGCTTTGAACTGTGCCATAGGCAAAAGAGCGGAAGACTTCCAGCCATAAAGCAGAGGGAGCATGCCAGTATCTTCAGGACAGAACCGCTCCTACATCACACTGCGGACTGTCCCGTGATGTGTGGCGGTTGGGCACTGATGACACAGCATTTACTAGCGGTCACTCTACTCCTCACCTTTCCCAGACACTGGCAGTCTAGTCCTGATGCCTTGGGCGGGTCTCTGCTCTGTCCACAGAATCTACTTTACACAAGTGACTCTCTGGTTCACCTTCAGTTAAGACGCGTGCAGTCCTTCAGAGTAACAGGTTTCTAGCGAAGAGAAATATCCACTTGCTAGCAACAGGGGGCAACAACCGTGTTGTTCTTTCTTGCATTTCCCTAGAAACACAGCAGATGAAGGAACAGGAACAGGAGCAGGAGGGAATCACAGATGGGAAGAAAAATGTCTCCAGAGAAGAGAGAAATTCATGTTTATACTGCGCTCATCTGCAAAAAGACAAAATGCAGTTAGGGTCATTACGCGGATGCCATGACACGCGACTCGTGTATCTTATACCACTGCCCTCAGAGCAGGGGGATGCCCCCTACAGCACATTACCACATGGGACCAGAAGGGCTGGCATGGCCTAGCCTCCCTGAACTACTCAGGGCCGCTTCCGCCGCCTAAGCTGATGGGTTATGACTCTGGATTAAATCTGTGACTCAACCCAGACAGACTGCAGAAAGCTTTCTGCTGTTAATGCAAGTCTCGGGGCAGCAGCATAGTAAATCAGCTCGTTCAAAAGAGGGGGGAAATGCTGAGCCACATACACCAGGGGAGAGGGATAAGGGGAAAATGATGACAGTCCCTTAACAGCCGCTGGGTAGGCAAAATCAACAAAGCCCGTGATTCACGTGTGGGCCAGAGAAGGAAAGCCACTGCAGAGCCCTTCAGCTCCCCTCCCTAGCCTGCCCTGTGGCCCTGGATACAGGAGATTATGGTCAGCCAGCTGTCCGCTGGAGGACACTGGCCTGCCACTGACTCTGGCTCCCATGCTGGGGCGGTTGCACATGTCTCCAGGATGGTTCCGTGTCCTGGCTGCTCTGCAGACATTGCTGCCACTGCCATTGCAGGGTGTGTGTGTGCAGGTGCTATGAGCAGGGTCTATTCTAGGGCAGAGGCCAGGGTCCTTCCTGCTAAACACCCTTCGGTGTGAACGGCAGCCCCACAGTGAAGACTTCGCCAGCCTAAGCACTAGACCGCAAAGCCTCTTGGGAGTTCTAGGAAAGCAGTTTGAGACTGAAAACCGTGTTGATGGGTTTGTCTCTTAGACGGCACTCTTGTTGACACAGATCTGTAGTTAAAATGGTGTACTACTGCAGGAACAGGGGAGAGGAGGAGAGAGGGAGAGACAGCCCGCATCCAAATCTTGCCACTATGTGAAGTTCTTCATACCCTAAGTTGGCTAATAGTGCCCAGCACACAGGTCTGGTCGAAGAAAGCATGTATAAAATGTCCAGCGCCAGAGAAGAAACTAGCGGGCAGTGTTGATATGAAGACTGGACAAAGGCCTCTAGGAAAGTGAGCTGATTCTACCCCAGCCCCAAGAGGCAAGTCCACTGTATGGGAACGTTATGCTACAGAAATAATGCCCAAGTCCTAGCATAGAAAACCAGTCCTTGGATGCTGGCCCTCATGGACAGTCACCTCAGGAGCCTGACTGCCAAGGCTGGCCCGGCTAGCCACCCTCACTACCTCTCTAGTCCACGGCTGCCGCCTCCTCGTGGAAATAAGCCAGCTCAGCTGAGTTCACCTCAGAGCACACACCTAATTCCATCTGTTTTGTGACAATGTCTACGTGGCCCAATGTGGCCGCCAACATCAGCTCCTCCTGTCCTGGCCTCGTAACTGCTGGGATTCTAGGCAGAGCCGCCTCACTCAGTCCTCATGCTCTGACTCCCGGGAGTTACCACGGGACAGAAGTCAGGGAAAGGGTCGAGGACGGAGCACACTGTGCTGACGTTAAGCTGCTTTGACAGGCCAACCCCATTCTCACCTTGTCCAGTCAGAGCAGGGACTCTATAGAGATTCTCTGAGACCACTGGGGTTCACCTGGAGACTACTGTGGTAAGCTGATATTTCTCACAAACTAATTTATTATATCCGTACATCCTATGCGTCTATTCCGTAAGTCAGACGAATAAAATTGCTAGAACAGAACGGCTACCGGGGGCATCCGAAGGCTACAAATCCATTTCCTGGCATTTGTTGGAGGGTATGAAACCCCCAGTTCTCACCGCTGTGGCGTACTGAAAGCTGTGCTCCTTGCACAAATGGAGGAACTAGGGATTTAGTAGGTCGCAGGGACCCACAGTGATGGCAGCCGGAACCGTATGACAAATCCAGGCACAGGCTTCCCACCCAGCCCTGCCTTGCCTTTGCCTTAACAGACACCAAGAGCTTCTGCCTGGCACACAGCAGCAGTGGTGACGCGGCAGATCTCCTGGGCAGCAGAGGAGGCGTGAAAACGCACCCAGGTTTCGGACCTCAGGTTTACACGTTCTCAATCAAACTTCGCCATTATTCCACTTTCGTATGAGATTTGCCAAACACTCTTGACAGCAGTATCAGGGTGCTGCTGTACACAGACCGGGGGCTCGCTTCCCAGAACACGGCACGGTTCCGTGATCACACTAGCTGCTCCAGTCTCAGCAGCCAAGAGGCTCTAAGAAAGCATTTTTTTTAAGATTCCCAGCTTGCTTCATGAGGTCCCATGTGAGGAACAGGCAATGGCTGAGACAACACAAGCTTTCCCTGAACACACGGACATCCGCGGGTGAAGCCTTCCTCTCTCTCCTGTCCCCTTCTCTGACTCTCCTTACAGGACGCGTTTTTGCTTGGTACAGAGCCCGTGGCGATGAGGGAACGCCTGCTACGGCTAAGAGAATGATTTTTGAAATCATTTAAGCAAGCTTTGGAAAGTGAACTGGCCTAACTCTGTGTGGCAAGGGGCTTAAAATGAAACAGCGTCAGCGAGACTGCCAGTCACCCGGACGGAACACGTGGGATGCCGGCTCTCAGGCTGAAAGGCAAGGGGTCCTATCGGATCAGCTGAAAAACATTCTCCCTAAAGAAGACTGTCTCTTTTGCAAACACCGTGTTTCTATTTAGACTGTGGAACCTATTCTGTTCTCTGAACCTCATGTTCCTTGTGCCCGTCCCTCACAGCCTCAAAAGCTGGCAGGATGAGTTAGCATCCTATATAGCAAATGGAACTCTCACCCCCCTCCTCCCCGTTCCCGCCCTGCCCCCCGCCCCCGTGAACGAGTGCGGAACTGCTGTACCAACCGGCATCTGCCTTTCCTAAGGATGACTTCTTCACCCAGGCCCTAAGCAGCCAGAGGAATACATCTGCCTCGGAAAACCTTGGTCTCTTAGTGTGTTAACTGTCCGTACAGCTAGGCCTTCCTGCTGCACGGGGAAGGGAGTGTGAGCACCTGGGATAATAGGGATGAGATTCTGCTGCTGCTGCAGCTGTCCTAAATACAGGCTCATCTCTCTAAAAAGCCTTCTCTCTGCCCAAGGCTGCTCCTCACAGACAGACTTCCCATCCGCCGCCGTACCAACCTGCTCAGGCGTTCTCAGGGTGGGACCAGCCGGCCACGGTACTCACCATACTGTCGAAATCAGAGCCCACTATCCGGGACATCTCATCAAACTCCTCCGGAGACATGGGAAGCAGGTTGTCCGTGGTCTGAAGTCTAGAGGGATGGCTAGAAGAGAGAGGAGAGAGGGCAGTGTTAACCGCAAGCTACACGGGCAGCAATGCACTGAGACTCTTTTATCCGCCATTGAGTGACCACTTCGTATTTTGATTTCAGAACACCTTATAAAACATGTCGGGAAGACTGCAGATCGTGGGAGGTTTATGTCCCCAGCCCGGCCCCGAGGGATACACTAGACTTTAGACACGAGTGAGCGACTGTCAAGACTGAAGCCTACACCCCTGCTGCCTGGTGGAGCCTCGGTGTGAGCATGTGCGGTGTCATCCTGAGACGGGCAGACTTCTGAGGCTTACCCTGGACAGAAAAGCACCAGAGAAGTGTCTGGGGGAATCCCTCATCCCTACCTTGAGGGTTGTATGCAGATAAGGCTGCTCCACAGAGTGTTTTTACATGAAGACTACATCCATTCACCCCAAGACAGTGCCGCAAGCCAAATAACTGACAATGACTTTTCCAAAACTTTCTGCCTTTTGTGGAATGAAACAACAAAATAAACACAAGTGGAGGAAATGGATCTCGGTTATGACTCTGGCCTTTTCTTGATTGAAAAGAACTACTCTCCCACTCATCCATTTTTGTTTATTTTATTCATACTTTTCCAAAGTATCAATCTGGGGAGAAAGTATATTCCTTACATACAACTTTGCTTTATTTTTATTTTGTTCATTGCTGTTTCGCTTGGGATTTTTGTTGCTGTTTATCTTAAGGAGGTAAAATGCTGGCAAGCAGTCACACCGGGGGCTAATCAGGATCTTTCCAAAAAGTCCAACTGTAATGGCAGCATCAACTACAACAGAAAAGCAAGCTACGAGCCAACGCCATCAAAGGGCCCCAGCCAGGAGCCAGGCTGGCGTGAGGCTCTGACAATGTCAGTCTTCCGAGCTCACTTACACTTCAGACACCGAAATCAACTCAGTCTTGATGTAGCCCGTTCGCTTAGGGTCGTCAAGCTCCATTGGTTCTGGGGCTGGAAGCAAGCACACATCACGGCATTTGCGTTAGCAGAAATTACACGGGAACGGAACCATTGCTTCGAGGGACCCATTCTGTCTGACTTGACAACTTCGTGTCCTGAAACCTTACGGGGTCATGACCTTCCTGACAAGGTCATCTGAGATCCTAGTGGGAATGGAGAAACGGCCAAGAGAAGGCCAGGGGTCTAGCCGCTTGCCTCTTTCCAAGGCTTGTGGTCTTGCAGGAAGGCGAATGAAGTCCAAGCGTGCCAAGGTCAGGCTGGTCTAGCTGATGGGAATATGCACAGCCATGGCGTAGCCTAAAAGGATCTTTGCCCCAGAGTCAAGGTACTGCTAGTTAGACTTCATATTTCAAAAAGCTAGTAGCTTTGTAGGCATGTTCCCAAACTGGGCGGGTCTAATATGAATTTTCCCGAATGTGATCCCATGACCGGAGAGGCAGACTTGCATCCGAGAAGTCTCTGGCTTCTAAGACTCACAACCACAGGCTCTAAGAAGCAACTGAGCCCACCTGAATGGACCGCTCATTTATCCTGAACCTGGGTTTCCTCCCCTTGAGCCCAGGCAGGCTAGAAGAAATTGGTCAGCCTTGGTTCCTACCCTCAACCCTTTCACGTGGAGAAAGCAGTAACAAACATATAAAACCAGACACGGACTTTCCCAGTATCCTCAGAACAGAAATATGTATTCGTTGCATACTAGCCACAGCAGGCCAAGAGATATTTCACTTTAGCTTTACTGAGTGTATGGTGTTGTCTAAAAAACCCTGCCCCGTCAATTCAGAAGCGATGGACTGGTAACACTAACAGCACGAGCTGGCATCTGGTGCCATCACGAGCCGCTGAGAGGATGGTGAGGACCAATGTGTTTGGAACTTGTTTGGGAGCAACTGAGCACCACAGACCTGGCTGTCCTCTCCCATTTGGGGCACCACGGTAGGCTGTACACTCACCTTCCTTTGGCCTGGAGTAGTACTTCCCAAAGGCATGGTCTTTGTCAGTGTTGGGGTACAGGTACTTCAGGGGATTCTCTGGGATATTCTCAGCAGCCATCACTTTGTAATTGCGGATAATGTCGGGGAAAGTAACAGCTGAAAGTTCTTTCTTCGTGTAGGGTTCAACGGCGTGGAAGTCAGGTTCTAGGAGGAGGAAATCACGGAGGCTGACTGAGTATCAAGCCTCAGAGAGGACTAAAGTTCCTGCAGACAGAGTCTGGTCAGAAGCAAGTGCAGCCCGCGAGGTCTGTCCACCCGGGGCCTCTGTGTTCTACAGACGTGATAATCCTGCCTTCGGAGGAAAAGCAAGCGCTGCCTTTGGCGTTCAGGAACAACACACTTGCTGCCTCTGCTCAGGGTCTAATTCTAATGCAAAGTTTGCATCCTTAACAAAGCAATGCCCATCCACAGATACCACTGCCCGGGTCACTGGGCTCAGGCTGCAAATCGTGTTATTAAAGATGGGCCCCCTTCTTACTTTCCTTTCATAGTGGAAAAACCCTGTTTTATTAAAACAAGCAACTCTCAAAACAAAACCAAGATGCTGCAAGCTACTTCTTCCCTATAGTCAGTCCCCCAGGGCATAAGCTGTGCTTCAGGTCTCCGTGTTCGGAACCCAGGACACCTCGGAGCAGAGCGTGCCCTGTTGTTCCAAGCTGGGGCTCTCCCTCGAGTTTCTGACAAAACTGCCCACGCTGCCCTGCTCCTCTCTGAGGTCTCCTAGCCCCATCTCTCAATGGGCTTGGGAAATGAACTACTGGAATAAAACAGGCCCGGTGCCTCAGCGCCCACTGCCGGCGAGTAGACTCAGAAGAGTATTCCTTCTTTCTGACTATCCCCTGAAAACAATAAGTCCCTGCTTCCCCTCCAGCCGCAAGTCATAAGCAACCATCTGTTTGTTACTGTTACTTTTCCTTCTTCCCACCTTATGACATGAAGGCTGCTTCGGAGCTACGTTTGTTTAAACAGGTATCTAACAGTCAGAGAGAAGTCCCGCCCCTGAAGGTGGGCGGAGCTGCACCCCATCCTCGCACGAAGTAGGTCCTAGCCCAGGCAAGGTATCCTGGAGCGGGCTGCGTCTGAAATCCTACACTGTGGGAAATGTGATCCCTTCCAATAACTGGGTGCAGCTAGTGTTGACTCATATCCTTGATCTGCAGGCAACAGACCCGAGAGAAAGGAAAAACTTGGCCTTGGGCTTTGAAAGGCATCATTCTCACGTGTCCCGGGCAGCTTGACACCGGTGTTCCCGGTGGTGTAAGACTCTCGTGGGGGAGTTTACTTATGTAATTATAGGATACTCAATTTCAGTTCCAAAGCTACCCAAACTGATCGCTCTGCAGGGATCGAGGCAGGGCCCGTAGGCCCGCGCATGCGCAGACCCTCCTCACTCACCCCCTCCGTTCTGCGACCGCTCCACCCAAGTGAACGTGATGGCGCCTTCCCGGGAGCTCTCACTGAACCTCAACAGGAACGTCCCCGGCTGCTGGTCTTTGAGCAGAGCGCGTTCTCGCTCCTTGCTGATAAAGCCCATGATGCACCTGAACATTAGAGAGGTTAATGGGAATATTTTGTATTTCATTCATGAGTTTAATTTTCATTTTGACTTAACAATCTAAGAAAAGTGCTGCCACTTGAAAACAGAACGTATTATAAAAAACGCACACTTTCAAAATGTTTAACCGAGGCTTACAGAAGCCTCTCCCTTACACACGGATGTGCTCACATAAGAACCGAGACGAAGGCGGCATTGGCATGAAGCTCCGTAAATAAGTGAGGGGCCTTCTTCCGGTCCTCGCTGATTTTAAACACCATGAAAATGACTGTCTATGCATCTCGTACTGGAGATGCAGGCTCGGAGGGTGCATTTTCATACGCCAGCCAGCACTTCCTTATTGGGAGCAGTGAGACCCCAGATCCTGAATTTCTTGTAATGCCCTGATCTGAGTGCCTACAGCTGCTCTGAGCACGAGACCTTCAGGAGTTCCTGACGGCAGGAGAGTGGTTTCTGGTGGGTTTGGCTGGGGCGTGGCTATCTCTATATAATCTGCCCCTGAACACAATAAAGGGGGCATTCTTGGGGAATTCAAGGATGACCCGTGTCACTGTCTGTCTGTGTGTGTCTGTGTATTTTAACCTCCAGCTCCCTTGCCCGAAGCTTGCGAACTGGGTGCCAGCGAACAGAGAGTAGACACGGGGGCGCGGTGTCCAGCACTTCCTGTCAACTGGAAGCTAGGGTTGAGATAGCAGTTGATCCCGGGGACAAATGAGTTAACCCCTTCTCTTTTATTATTTTTAAGACAGAATCTCGCTGGGTAGCCTCGGCTGGCCTACAGTTTGCTGTGCTCACAGACAGCTGTGATCCCTGTAAGCGTGCATGTCTGTGAGGAGACCAAGTTCCTCTCAAGTAATGAAGCCCAGCTTAGACCTTGTTGCAGCCGTAAGCGCACATGCTAAAAACCGTTTCCAAGTTCAGCCCTCGGTGACCCTTACCCGTCATTCCAGAGGCAGAGCAGGTGTTTTTTAATGAGTTCCAGGATGGTGTCGATCCAAGGCCAGAAGGAAAAATTTTTATCGTTAATATTTTCCTGCAAGTACAGAAACACACAGTTGATTAAACAAAAGCAGTGGCGTGCCCTGTCCCTTCCAAAGAGGCCCCAGCTCAGGCACGAGTGACAGCTGTCCCTTAGCAGGGGATGCCCGGGTCCCTAGCCTCTGACTGACTACCTGGCGCTCTTCCTTTCCCTGGAACCCTCGCCCCTGCAGCACTCCAGCAGGGATGCTCTCCCAGATGACTGGAGTCCAGGCCAGTGTGAGCGGCTCAGCTCCAGCTGGCGGGGCCCAACCGGGTATCAACATCCTGTTCTCGTGCCCTCAGCGCAAGCGGTTCTGCACAGGTCACCGCGCACATTTCACACGGCCTCAGCCAGAACCCTGCTGATTAAGGGGCCACCGCGAGGGACTGGAGACGCTTTGGGGTGTGGAAGAATGTTATCGCCCAGGCAGGTGCTTCCTGTCGGGCTTGGAACAACCTCCTGAACCGAAGGAAAGTAAACAACTGGCCTAGGGGGTGTGAGGGAGCGGACGAACATGCCAGAACAAGCAAACAGTGAGCTGCCACCGCGAGAAATAGGAAAGCCGCCCCAGAGTGGAAAGAACGCGGGGTCAGAGCTGTAAAACCCAGGCAGCACCTACCTTACAGAACCTCGTCCACGGAATAAGACCATCAGGGCCCGCGTTAGGACCTAGGGGGGAAGTAGCCCTTTTATTAGACTGAAATGGATCGGACACTCTAGTCAGATGGACAACTTTGTATATAGCTGATCAAGATGGAAGAACTTAGTGGAAAGGGGTGACTGGCTCTCTAGTCCGGTAACCAGAAATGGGTCAGCGGTTACACAGACCGAGTAGACACCATTAAATAGTCAAAACCCTATGAGTGGTGTTTGTATTTCACTTCTTTATTTTGTAAGACAGGCTCTCCCTGTGTAGCCAACCCGGCCTCAAACTCATCACCGGTCCCTTGGCCCTGCCTCCCTCCCCCAGCACCGAGATTACAGATGTGCGCCAGCCAGCATGCCTGTCTGCTGCCTTGATTCTCACTGCAGGAAGGAACGGTGGGGATTACTGGGCTTCTGATTATGGAAATATGCAGAGGAGACTGAAGCATCACAGAGCCATCTGCTGTCTCTTAGGTCTCCCTTCCAAGCTGATACCACTCTGCTATCTGTCCCCGTCCTCAAAAGGCTCTCTGGAGAAGCCCTCCCTCCCACCCCCACCCAGCATGATTTCCCGTTGCTCCCCTAACTGCCTACACGAAGTCTCCCCCACCAAAAGCCCTACAGATGAGCTGAACAGTTCAAAGTAAGACCAAGATCACCCCGTGATCATCGGAACTAGTACTTCATGCGCTCACTTTAGATTTCTGTTGTTTCCCTCCGCCTTCTCCCAGTTTGGACAGCGGCTCAGACAGACGCAAGCCACAGTCAGACTTAGCCATAGAAACTAAAACAGCCTGGTCTGACCTAATGTTACATCCACTGCCTTCATTTAAGGAAAACCACAGAGAAGCAACAATCAGGGAAAAAAATCCTTGCATCTCATCAAATGCAGATACAGAGCAAGACCCGAGACCTTCCTTAATGTGCAAGTTAGGGAGAAGGCGCTGCAGAGGGCCCACTTCCACTGCAGTCTGTGCTACCCTGCTACTCAGACAGGAAATCTGGACAATGGGGTCGATGGAATCTTAAAGATGTGGTTCAGATACTCCCGTTCATTGGAAGGTATGTCAGCGATGACTGGCTCTTTCATTCATCAGCCACTAAGAATCACCTGTCCTGGTCCAGCCTCCTGCAACATGGGCCCGCCTGGCCCGAGAGTCTGGGGCTTTTAAGCCTAGAACTTTATTCTGTGTCAGGGACTTTCCTTGCTTACTCCCTAAGGACAGGTCTGAGCTTGTCCGTCTCATCGATGATAACTCATTTCAGGCTCATGTGACATTTTTTTTTTTAAAGATTTATTTATTATGTATACAACATTCCTTCCGTGTATGCTTGTATGCCAGAAGAGGGCACCAGATCTCATTATAGATGGCTGTGAGCCACCATGTGGTTGCTGGGAATTGAACTCAGGACCTCTGGAAGAACAGTCAGTGTTCTTAACCTCTGAGCCATCTCTCCAGCCCTCATGTGACATATTTTATAATCTGAAAATTTACCCTGAAATCCTGTTCCAGAAATGTTAAGGGAGTGGTGGGGTGCGTGAGGGTGGGTGGTGTATGTGTGGGTGGCGTGGGGCAAGTGGGGGTGGTGTGGGGCGCGGGGGTGGTGTAGGGGGCGCACGCCTTTAATCCCAGCACTCAGGAGGCAGAGACAGGTGGATCTTCATGAGTTTGAGGCCAGCCTGGTCTACAGAGCCAGTTCCAAGACAGGCTCCAAAAGCTACAGAGAAACCCTGTCTCAAAAAAACAAAATAAAAAAGAAAGAAAGAAAGAAAGAAAGAAAGGAAGGAAGGAAGGAAGGAAGGAAGACAGACAGACAGACAGACAGATGGAAAGCGAAAGCTGCCGCGGGTGGGCATTCACCATACCCAGAAGCTTCTCTCCCAGCATGCTCAGCTGGTCGGCGTTGAGACCTCTCTTGGTGACGGATGAAAACTGCCAGCTTAGAACCTCGGAGAGCTGGGACCAGCGTGCGCAGGGTGGGTTCAGGAAGAAGGAGAGGTTCTAGAAAGAAACACCCAGAAGCTGGGGTCACAGGGGAGCCAGCAGCACAGGCCCCAGAGCTCGGTGCTAGCTTCTGTGACACACAGGCTTCTAGCTGGGGATGAGAAGCCTCGGAGCCAGCACTGTTAGAATCTATTTCCTCACTAGCATTTACTTTTAACTACAAAACTGATACTTGGGGCAACGTTGTGGCCACGCACTGATGTTCCCAAGCGACATGGAACAGAACGAGGTCCTGGCTTTTTACTGCCGCTCGCAATTGTTTTGGCCTCTCTGGTTTTTGAACTTTTGTGATTTTTGTGGGTGGTTTCATTGTTTAAAACGGTGCCAAGCACTGTGCTGATGTAGCAGGATGTGCCTAAGCACAAGAAAGCCAGGGGTCCGCTATGGAGAGGATATGGGTGTTAGAAAAGCGTCACACAGGCAAGACGTCAGTGGCACTGGGCGAGATAGACTTGGTAAGAAGTCGTCAAATACATTACATAAGGTGCCTTTCAAAAGAAGGGCATTTCAGCTCTGTGCCGATGGGCTGACGGAAATGCCGGGTCTAGAGCCTGATGAAGCTGACCTCTGGAATTGCCCCAGGAAGCAATGATTCTGTATTTAACAAGAACTCCCGGCTACTTTAGAGAGCACGAGTATTTCTGTGAATGAGAATCCACAACCAATCGGCAGGCCCTCTAAGACAAGGGCATGTTCACTGAGCAAATGCTGACACCTTACAACAAACGACTCCAAGAGACTCACTCGACAACCAGAGAAATCAGATCACCGGATGCCTGCGTCCGTGCCCACGGGAGGGAAATCACTGGCCAGCACGTGTGCCTGACTACTTTCCCAGTCCCTCAAGTCCTTAGTGATGCCACGGGGTCACAGGGAGCAGGCGGTAGGCAGCTCAGCCTTGGGCGACCGTACTAAAGCAAACGTGTTTTCCGTACCCTGGGTTCTGTCACCAGCATGTTGTACCACAGTATGGAAGCCCAGCCGCTGGGGAGCTGGCTGACGTTGGAGATCACCACGACGGGCAGAGAGGTGGTCTGGAAGGGAACAGAGACCTTGAGAGCATTTGACTCACAGGCAAAGAGCAGCGCCTGTCTCAATCAGAACATCTCTTTTACGAAACTTTAAGGTTCATTCAAGCCTCCAGCTTCCCGAATCACGAACGTCAACGTAGTATTAGCTGGAGAAGATCACCCTCGGGACAAGAGAGGGGGCTCCGCAGTCAAGGGCACTGGTCGTTCTTCCAGAGGACCAGGATTTGATTCCCACCCCCACATGGTGGCTCATGAATGTCTGTAACTTGGGTCCCCGGGGATCTGTGCCCTCTTCTGGCCTCTGCAGGCACCAGACATACATGGGGTATACAGACCTACATGCAGATAAAACATCCATACACATAGAATTTTTAAAATAATAACTTTTTAAAGGGATCGCCTTTTTTTTTTTAGCAATTAGGTAAGTTAACTCTGAAATAAAAACCCTGTGGAAGTAAAAATCAAGCATGTTCTCCCTTGGGAAATCTCACCTCAAGGTCAATCACCAGGCCTGGCTGGCACAGCTGGGTCTCAAAGCTAAGGGAGTGGAGTTCTTCAGTGACAATGAGAGGCCCCTAGGAAGAGGGAAAGAAGACAGCTTGATCACTGACCCTGCCACTCCCAGAACCCAAACAGGTCGCAGAGATCCTAAAATCAACCGTGGTCCAGAAGACTTCAGAATGCAACAATCTACCCCAGATTTTAAAGTTCCAAGCTCCTAGGTGTTCTCTCAAAGGTGTTTGTAATTACGGCAAATCTCTTTAGGGAGAGAAACATCAGTGGGAAGGCACTACAGATGGGTTTATCCTCTTGACCTCCAACCGTCTGCCTGCCGGCGTGGACCGCACAGCTCGCACGGCGGTGGAGGCCAAGGCAGAGAGCACATGCCTCTCAAGCAAGAGCCTCTACAAAAAGGACTAACTTGGCGGTCATAAACGCATTGGGTGGGTAGAAAGGGATAGCTTCCAAAGTGCCTTGGGATCACAGAGGGCACTGGGAGACCTAGGAGGTGACAGAGACAGCTAAGGAAGCTGCCTGGAAGCATTTGCTTCATTGCTTCAGTGACCTCTACTGGTCGTGATGTGGAATGACAGCAAGTGGTGTGTGCACCAAGGACAATTCCAAACCGAACCAGACACAGGCATTGTGTCTATCCATCTCTCATTTCCCCTTTTCTTTTTTTTCTTTTCTTTCCTTTGCTTTTTTTTTTTTTTTGAGACAGAGTTTCTCTGTGTAGCCATGGTCCTGGATCTCCCTTAATAGACCAGGCTGGTCTCCAACGCACAGAGATCCATTTGTCTCTGCCTCCTGAACGCTGGGATTAAAGGCGCGCGCCACTACATTCCTCAGTTTTCAATCGCCACAAACATAACTCCTAAGGCTCAGGCTGTAAAAGGGATCTGTGAGAAGGTGATGGTACCGAGTAGGAGACACGGTGGCAGGGAACCCTTGCAACACCAGGTCTTCGGTATCAGCCACTGTGCTGGACGGTTTCATGTCAACCCAGCACAAGTGACAGACATCTGAGAGAAGGGACCCTCACTTGAGAAAATTCTTCCATAAGATCTGGTTGTAGAGCATTTTCTTTATTAATGATTGGGCGGGGGAAGCCCATGGTAGGTGCCATCCCTGGGCTGGTGGTTATAGAAATTATAACAAAGCAGGCTGAGCAAGCCACGAGGAGCAGGCCAGTAAGCAGCACCCCTCCATGGCCTCTGCATCAGCGCCTGCCTCCAGGATCCTGCTCTGTTTGAGTTCCCATCCTAGCTTCCTCCAGTGACGGACTGCAGTGTGGACGGGTAAGCCAAATAAACCCTTTCCTCTCCAACTTGCTTTTTGTTCCTGGCGTTTCAGCATCTATGAAACATGGCTCATCATAGTAACCATGACTAAGATAGTCACTTCCCTCTCTTGCTGCTTTTCCATGTTTTCTTAGCTAAATTGCACTAACTTCTGGGTCTCTGTTCCTTCACCCAGGTACGAACAATACAAAAGTCCATCGTGCCCCATCCGGTTGGCTGTCTCTGTGGGTCCAATAAGACTGTGGGTTACACTGCCTTCTACGCCAAAAGTACAAAGTCAGGGGAGCATTTCACTGACACCCCAGTGCTCTTTCCTGTCAAGGACCTCCGGATGTGTCCTCTCCGAATACATCAGTCTGGTTAGGACCCCCTCACAGTCCAGAGATGCTCACCTCGTTAGTTCTGTTGCCAGCATTTTTCTGTTCTTTCAGTTGCTGTAAAAGAAAAGACCTCATGGTTAACTTACATGAACGGCTAACCAATACAGTCGACATCTTCATTCACACATCAGTCCCATCAGGACCAGAGAGACGGACGTGGCAGTACTGGCAGAACAGGAAGGAGAGTGACGCCTCCAGCAGCCTGCTGGGATGTGGGCATGCTGATGGAGATGAAGCCCCTGAACTACAGCGCTTCCGTGTGCAATGGTACATCGGCACCATCAGCAGCTCTTTCATGGTCCTAGACTCACGAGGCAGCTTCTTGGCTGTCTCAGCAGTCTCCCAGGCTAGGCTCGGCACCCCAGGTCTCCCAGGCTAGGCTCGGCACCCCAGGTCTCCCAGGCTAGGCTCGGCACCCCAGGTCTCCCAGGCTAGGCTCGGCACCCCAGGTCTCCCAGGCTAGGCTCGGCACCCCAGGTCTCCCAGGCTAGGCTCGGCACCCCAGGTCTCCCAGGCTAGGCTCGGCACCCCAGGTCTCCCAGGCTAGGCTCGGCACCCCAGGTCTCCCAGGCTAGGCTCGGCACCCCAGGTCTCCCAGGCTAGGCTCGGCACCCCAGGTCTCCCAGGCTAGGCTCGGCACCCCAGGTCTCCCAGGCTAGGCTCGGCACCCCAGGTCTCCCAGGCTAGGCTCGGCACCCCAGGTCTCCCAGGCTAGGCTCGGCACCCCAGGTCTCCCAGGCTAGGCTCGGCACCCCAGGTCTCCCAGGCTAGGCTCGGCACCCCAGGTCTCCCAGGCTAGGCTTGGCACCCCAGGCCAACATAGTCTCCCAGATCACACTTCAGTCTTTGAAGTCGAAAGGGCTGTTCTGGACACCCTAGGATGCCCAAGCTGGGCAGAGGCTCTTGTCTCACATGTAACTCCCTAGCCAAGAGGTCTGTGGCTCACAAGCTGGGACCCAGTGAAAAGACGCCCCACCTGTGGACTGGGGCCTCCTCTTGCTACAGTGGGAATCAGGCTGCTACACACTTGGAAAGTGGGAGCGGTGAGGATGGACCGTGGGAATGGCTTTCTTGAGAGCACTGTGGGAGCCATAGTGACCGCTCACAGGCAGAGAGAGCAAGCGCCTACATAATTAATGCGCATGACAGTTGATGAGATCAGTACAGCCCCAAGAGTGCTTCTGGAGTAAGCATGTCAAAAAACACAGCGAGGAGACGAGGGACACGGAGGAGGGACCAGGATGCCGTGGTAGCGTGAGTCTAGGGGCCACTACACTGTGAGAGTTCCAAAGGACCTGCAGCAGCTTTCAGCCAGCAAACCGCTCTGCCTACCAGGTGCCGGAACTCCGCGGCCAGACTTCCGTTGGTGGACTCTTCCATGTTCATCACTTTTGTGTGCGTGCCCAGGATGTTGAACTTCCGAAATCTGTGCAGTGCAAGACACAAAGCCTTAAAATACTTCGAACTCGTAGACAGACAAGAGCAAAGTACAAAGAAGGTGTCTCACCTACCCTTTGACTGTGTTTTTCTCGTTCACGTCTCTGCAAAAAAACAAACAAACAAACAAACAAAAAAAAAACACATGTAGAGTTGAAATACGTTTTAATAGATGCAGATGGCTATACAGATGTATAGATTAAAGATAAAAGCTGGCTGCACAGGTTGCAGGGGGTACTGCAGTTACTTCCTAGCCTGCTGCCCTCCTGCAGTTCACTCAGTAAATATGTCTTCTGGTCCTTTTGTCTATGTGTTGCTTTTATTGGCTAATGAATAAAGAAACTACCTTGGCCTGATAGGGTAGAACTTAGGTAGGCCGGGAAGACTAAACTGAATGCTGGGAGAAAGAAGGGCGGAGTCAGAGAGAAGCCATGGAGCTGCTGGTGATGGATGCTGGGAACTTTACCCGGTAAGCCACATCCACATGGTGATACACAGATTGATAGAGATGGGTTAAATTAAGATGTAAGAGTTAGCCAATAAGAGGCTAGAGCTAATGGGCCACGCAGTGTTTTAATTATTAATACAGTTTCTGTGTGATTATTTCGGGTCTGAGCTAGCCGGGTGGCCGGGAACCAACAAGCTCCTTCCACTAACATTCTTCCTCTAGACCAGGTAAGAAGAGGGAAAGGAGGACGAGAGAAGATGATGTGAGCAATAGTAAGCATCGCATCACACAGTCTGACAAGAGCAGTAGGTGTCGGGGTGGGGAGAGTGTTTCTCCAGTGTAAGCGGTGTGGCTAGGTCAGTGCTAACTGAGATGCAGGGCCCAAGGGAACACAGGACGGGGCTCCTTCATTTGGACTGCCACCGTAAGAGATCCTGCCCACGGCTGGGTCCCCAGCACGGCCTAGAGACACAAATAAGTACAGCAGGCTCCATAGCAACCACCTCGCCCCAGCCCAGTCTCTCACGTCACCTAGAAACCACGGCCCAGCTGGCTGCAAATCACAGCCTGGACCTCGGGTGTGTGCTGGACTAAGGACCTCTTCTCTGGGCTGAGATGTGCAAAGTTCACCGGCTATAGACCTGCCGATGGCAATCTCCTCTCCTCTGTTCTTTTGTTTACTCTAGGTTAGGAAGCACCTGCTCCAGGCATCGCTCTCAGCCCTCAGAAAAGCAGCCAGTGATTTCAGTCTGCTAGGATTGTCCTGAAGGGCCTGGGGCAGCCCAGCAGCCGTCTTTTCCCTCCGGCCACTCTCAGGACATGTAGTCCAGCCCTAGAGCCCGGGAAGAATTTCCAGTCTGCTTATTGGATGGAGAGGTTAATAAAACCAACATTTAAAATAGTATCTTAGATGAGATTAAAGAAATCTTACTTGTCAAATGAGACTTTCACTTTCAAGTTATAATTCAGCTCTTGCAATTTCACCAACAGTCTGGAAAGAAAAACAACAGTCATTACCTTAAAAAAAAAAACCTGTTGACTAAAATGTATTTATTATGTAAATTCCCCAACTATAAACAGTTGTACAGACTGCTCTCTTCCCTTTTAGGTTAGGGTAATCACAATGAACTGGGACAACATTCTAACACTAATGGACTAACAGCGCTGACTTTACATTCTAACCAGAAGTTACTGAAAGCAACGCTTTTGTACAGAACCCCGCCAACAAAGTCTAACCAAAATTCCCACTCTTTTCAATACTATATGGGCAAAAAAGTGAATACCACTCTTTACAAAACTTGTATTTAATTTCCTGTGCTAGCAGGAGAAAATATAAAGCACCGCCAAGAAATGAAATTGCAACTGCTACCCTAGTCAGAAAAAAGCAGGTTAGCACCGATCACTGGCTGTGTAGAAAGAGAGAGTGGACTAAGACCCCATGAGCCTCTGCTCTGATAGCTAGACACCATAGCAACAGGGGGGTGGGGGATGGGACGGACTTGCACCTCTAATCAGGAGCAGGTGATGGGGTTTCCTCTTTCCTATCGGTTGTGAGTTCTAGGTTTCCCTGGTGCTTAACTGTGCTGCTGCAACACTGCCTGCCGGAGAAATAGTGCCTGTGCAGCCACAGATGCCTCTGGAGGAGACGAGGCCAGAGCTGCAGGGCCCAGCTGCTCATCCCCAGGACAACACTTGCTGAATGCAGCCCATTCCCCCAGAATACGCCAAAGCATTTGCAGAACGTCTCTCCAACTCCAGCACGGAGAGAAGCAAGCTACATACATATATAACCCTGGTTTTAACAACTGAAATTGTTAAAACTTACGTACATGGGTCTACATGTGAAATATGCACTCACGCCGTTTTATATTTATAGCAAGATTACGGAGGATAGGCACAGGATGTTCACTGCAGCTGTGCACGGGTATTTAGATCACAGGCCGCTGGTCCAGCCTGGCGAAAGCATTCACTCACAGGACAACGTACATGTCACACACTGTCGCGGTGTCTATCTGGAATTCACACAGCTCCATTATGAGCCTCTGCTCATGCGGGGGAAGGCTGCTGGGAACTGGGTCTGTTATGTGCATTTCTGAGACTCTAAGTTCCTCTTACTATGAAGATGTACTGTTCTGCAGTCAGCAAAAGAAGCAGGCACGTGCGCACACACGGAACTATCCCTACATTACCTCAACTTCACAGTGAACTGCACCCCGGTCTTCAATACCAGCGGCCTCTGGGGATGAGTTGGCATGCATGGCTGTCGCTCCACCACGAAGGAGCTGTCAGTGTCCAGGAAAGCAGATAAGTAAGAATTGCCATCAAACTTAACGCAGTGAAAAATAAACAGATGAATTTTTTCCCCCCAAAGAGGAAATAGACGGAAAAATGGAAGGACTGAAAACATTGGAGTACCCGAAAATATTCTGAGAGTCTGACAAACTCGATAAGAAAAGGAATGTCTGTTCTAAGTGTGGCACAACCTCCAGGTCACTGGGGATGGGGAAAGAGGCCATGGAGGAGTAGCCTGAGGGACCCATTGGCTAACAGGGAATGGAGGACCAAACCAACAGCCTGGGTGAGTCTCAGAGCCTGGGTGGAAAGGCAGCGAAGGGCCTGGGAGATGAGAAGACCGGATATGAAAGCCAGGCATATGGGGAGGCCATAGCACAGGGGGAAGGGACAGACATTCTGAGGTCAGACTTGTTGAACCAGACAGACTGGCTGAGGGGCAGAAGGAGAAGAGGCATTGGCAGAAGCCAGGAACCTCGCACAGGCCATCAAACCCTTCCAAACCGATGGGCTTTCTGGAGGCAGCCGGTCCTCCGGGCTTACCTCTGAATGAGCTGTTGGAACAGGACGAAGGTGCGGTCTGATAGGACCTGTTTGTTTTTGGTGATCGGGTCCGGTTCATAGGTGAACTTTTGTTCCAGCTCCTCCAGCTTTTTTAGCTGCTGACGAACTTGCTGCAGACTCTCCGCGACGATGGTGAACCTGGGGAGGTACAAGACGCGAGTGTCAGTGAGCCACAGTCCCAAAGCAAGCAGCCTGGCCTGCAGAGACTCAGAGTCCACACTCAGGGAGAGATGGGGAGGTGGGGGTCTGTGGTAGCCTTCAGCTCAGTTACTTGTAGAGTAAAACTTAGCATGCAACTGAAGAATTGCAACACGGTTCTGAGAGCTGCAGGCCTGAAGATTTTTGCCAACTTGACAGGCTATCGTTTTTTCTGGGAACCTCGACTGAAAAAGTCTCCATCAGATTGCCCTAGGCAAGCCTGTAGGCATTTTCTCAATTAGTGTCTAATGTGAGAGGACCCAGCCCACTGTGGGTGGTGCCAACCCTGGGTAGGTTATCCCAGGATGAATAAGAAGCAGTCTGAGCAAGCCAAGGGGAGCAATCTAGTAAGCAGCACCCCTCTTTGACTTCCGCTTCAGTTCCTGTTTCCAGGTTCCTGCTTTGGGTTCCTGCCCCGACTTCCCTTAGTGAACAAGCATGGCCTGAGAGGGGTGAGCTGAAATAACACTTTCCTCTCTAAGTTGCTTCTAGTCATGGGTTCTTCTCACAGCAATAGAAACCCTGACCAAGACAGCTATACAAAGCAAGTCTACCGGGCAGGGCAGGGGCTCCAGGTAATCTCTGATTTCAGGGTAGCTAGGATTTCAAAAGGGCCAAGCATGGAGGAGAGACGGGACCAGTCGAGCAGATGCCTCAGGAAACACTGCTTAAGGGTAGGCTGATGCTGCAAGGCCTCTTAGAGACACTATGAGGGGCTGGGCTTGGGGTAGCCTAGAAGAGGAGAGGAAAGAAAGGAGAAGTGGCACAGGTCACATCCTCTAAACTGACCAAGGAAGAAGTTAGTGACTGCCCTGGGCACAGCTCACATCCTCTAAACTGACCAAGGAGGACACTAGTGACTGCCCTGGGGCTTTTCCTTCCTGACAGTCAACTGCTAATGACGTCCCACTTCTGAGGCAGGCATACAGGGTACCACACTTACTCAGAGAACCAGAGTAGAAAATCTTTGAGAAAACACCTGCCCCTCATGGAAAATGCCGACTTCTCATGGGGGCTTTCCAACTCGGACCCACATCACCAGGGGGCTCCTCATTGTGATGTGGGTGCTTTGCTGTGGAGAATCTGCCGGGGTCTCCCAGGAGATCCCTTCCGACGGTGACTCACAGAGAAGATGGCAATCTACATACTGAGAGTCAGTGCCACAGAAAGAGGTTTTGTGACCTATGGCTGCCATCATGGTCTCCAGATAGCCCAGGGCTGACCAACTGAGGGCCTAGGAAAACAGCATCCTCAGGGTACAAGGTCATACAGGGTTGGGAAACTCTCCTCTACCCATGAGCAACTTAGGATACAGATGGACAATTTACAGGATGAAGATAAATGGATGTATGTTCATTTTAACTTAAAAAAAAATAGTCAATTTCGGGGCTGGAGAGATGGCTCAGAAGCAAAGAGCCCTGACTGCTCTTTCAGAGGACCTGAGTTCAATTCCCAGCAACCACATGGTGGCTCACAGCCATCTGTAGTAAGATCTGGTGCCCTCTTCTGACATGTAGGCAGCAAGACACTGTATGCATAATAAATAAATTAAAAAAAAAAACAGTTCAGTCTCAATAACCCCACTAGCCCTCTGGCTCGGGGTCCCTGGTGACATCTTAGACCACCATCCCTTCGCTTCCATTCCAAGGTTCCACTGCTCCATCCTCAGCGGTTCTCAGAGGCCCTTCCCTGGACCACGGTAACAGGCTAGCAGTGAACTGGCTGATGGGCTTCTGTTTCTATTCTGTCCTCCAGCCTGCTGCCAGGGTGCCCTTTCTAAACATAGACGCAGAGAGAATGTGGACCCTGTGTGAGAGAGAAGCCTGCTTCGTTTTCAAGGGCCAGCATAGCGAGGCCGGTTCAAGAAAGGGACTGAGGTCTTTCTTCCATGGTCAGTAGCGGCACCTGTTCCCCTGCCCGTGCCCCCTCTCTGGCCATCCAGCAGGTCATCTGCAAACTCTGCAGTGCAGGCACAGCTTACCAGCTCTGCAGCTGATCGAGGCAAGCATTGGGCGGTCCTCCGATACAGGCGCTCTGCTGTCTTCGCTTCCACTCCACCAACTCGTCGTTGATCAGGACGTTCTGCGTGAGCTCGATGGCGTTCAACAGCTCTCGTATTTTGTGAATTATCTCCTAAAGGAAAAGGAAGCCCCGGGGGGGGGGGGTAAATTCACTGGTAACTACTGAACTTGGCAAGATTTTTTAAAGCAAAGCGCGTCTCTCTTCATTCTCAGCTGGAACTCTCTGAGCAAAGTGGTGTATGGGTCTGCTTTCTCCAGGCCGGTGGGCTGGCTTAGCAGGCAAAGACATTCACTAAGCCCAAGCTTGGTTCCCGGGGCTCACACAGTGGGAGGAGGGGAGGGGCTCCTATAAATGGTCTCTATCCACCCCCAAACAAAGATGCAATTAAAGAATGAACTTTCTTTTCCCGTTTAAACCGGAAGCAGCCGCTACCTTTCTCTTATTGTCCAGCATTAGGAACATCTTGTGAAGTACCAACTGTTCTTGCTTCTGGTCACTCTTGGCCACGCCATTGGCTTCACTTTCTGTCAACGAAGGAAGAGGAGGTAGGCATACATGTGCAAAAAGATCAATCCGACCAAAGCAAGAGTCACACGAGCTGATGTAAAATGTGATAAAAATGCGAAGTCTGACTCTTGTTTGAGGTTAATTGATAATTTGACAGAATCTAGAATCACCTGGGGACAGGCTCCCAGCATGCCTGCACTGGGGACAGATACCTGTGTTGGGGACAGGCTCCCGGCATGCCTGCGCTGGGGACAGATGCCTGTGTTGGGGACAGATACCTGTGTTGGGGACAGGCTCCCGGCATGCCTGCGCTGGGGACAGATGCCTGTGTTGGGGACAGGCTCCTGGCATGCCTGCGCTAGGGACAGAGCCTGTGTTGGGGACAGGCTCCTGGCATAACTGCACTGGGGACAGGCTCTCGGCATGCCTGCGCTGGGGACAGGCTCCTGGCATGCCTGCGCTGGGGACAGATGCCTGTGTTGGGGACAGGCTCCTGGCATAACTGCACTGGGGACAGGCTCTCGGCATGCCTGCGCTGGGGACAGGCTCCCAGCATGCCTGTGAGGGATTACAGTGACTGAAAACCCTACCTGGGCGGTGGGCAGGACCAGTCTCTGGGCAGGGACCCTGGACTATACAACAGGAAGAGGGGACCTGAGTGCAGCATCCTTGTCTCTCTCTGCTTCCAGCTTGTAGATGCGACATGACAGCATGCTGTCATGCAAGCTGACGGCCACCCCACTGTAACGAACTGCACTATGAGCTGAGGGCTAAAAGGAAACCCTTCTCCCTTAAGCTGCTTTTGCTCGAGTATTTTCTCACAGCCGTCGGGAAAGATACTAAGACAGTATTTACTGGGGAAAAAAAATGAGAAAAACGTCTCCTAAGTATATAAACAGCTAAGTGCATCCTGTTTAAACTGAGTACCAGTTCTCGGCAACCCACGTGGACTGGAAAATTACAAATTCCCATGAAAAACTGGAAATCTACTACTTAAGTCATGGTCCAAGTTTTAGTGCAAAACTTTACCTAAGTGTACACAAATCTCGTCCGTGGCCTTGAGAAGTGGACAAACAAGAAAGTAGCAGCTGCAGTGCCTTTGCCCCACATCTTCTCCACCACCCCACCCGCCCACTCTAATAATCTGTCCCTGCCAACCAGATGATTACCAGGGCGCCGTGCTCTGCAGCCTGGCCTTTTGGGGTCATTTTAGTTTCTGTTATCATTTTAAAAAGGCAACACTAAAACAGGTGACGTTGCTGTCACACGCGAGCAGCGCTGCGGAGTTAGGACACAGAAACGCCATTTGGGTACCACTCTACCTTTGCCAACAAAGACTGCGTTCTCCTCCCTTAAAACATCTGACAAAGGCTGGAGACAATTTTGATCATCACGACTGGGGGTTTCTGGATAGTACCACGAGCATCTGGTGATGGAACCACAGACGCTGCTAAACACGACACAAGATCGTGCTGCAAAGAAAAATATCTGGTCCAGCAGAACTGGGCACGTAAGACATACTGGCCTGGGTCATCAGGAGCCCAAAGCAGACAACCAATCAGAAAACATCTGGCAAATGTTCACTGCTGTAGACAGGGAAAAATGCAGAAAACATCTGGCAAATGTTCACTACTGTAGACAGGGAAAAAATACAGAAAACATCTGGCAAATGTTCACTACTGTAGACAGGGAAAAATGCAGAAAATATCTGGCAAATGTTCACTGCTGTAGACAGGGAAAATATAGAAAACATCTGGCAAATGTTCACTACTGTAGACAGGGAAAAATGCAGAAAACATCTGGCAAACATTCACTGCTGTAGACAGGGGAAAAAGACAGAAAACATCTGGCAAATGTTCACTACTGTAGACAGGGGAAAAAGACAGAAAACATCTGGCAAATGTTCACTACTGTAGACAGGGAAAAAATACAGAAAATATCTGGCAAATGTTCACTACTGTAGACAGGGAAAATATAGCCAGTGAACACTGTTTTAATTCTTACCTCTATTCTGCGAGGTTTTGCACTTAAAGTCATATTCGTCCTGTAAATCTTCTAGGGTCTTGATTTCATGCTCTATGCACTGCAAATAAAGATAAAAATAAGTTTTCTAGGGCTGGAGAGATGGCTCAGAGGTTAAGAGCATTGCCTGCTCTTCCAAAGGTCCTGAGTTCAATTCCCAGCAACCACATGGTGGCTCACAACCATCTGTAATGGGGTCTAGTGCCCTCTTCTGGCCTGCAGGCATACACACAGACAGAATATTGTATACATAATAAATAAATAAATATTTAAAAAAAATAAGTTTTCTACCATCCTAAAAGATGAGTCAGCCTTGTAGAGCTCTCATCTTTTACACAAAATATTTCCATAATAAGAATGTAACACTTCAGAGGGCAGAGCAAGCCTGAGGCTTCCCGCTGAAGATAATGCAATGAGGGGAGCCCTGGTACACCCCTTACTGACAGAGCCATCAGATGAGAAAAGAAACAATCAGGAGAGTGGCTTTAGCACGGGGACTTGCTGTCTGGAATGACGTATACTGAAATGCCTGCAAAGTTGATTAGTACAATTGTAGCATGGACTCCTGTCCTATGGTACACTGACTGTACATATTATAACACAGCATCTGTCCTCTGATACACTGTCTGTATATATTATAACACAGCATCTGTCCCCTCTGGTACACTGACTGTACATATTATAACACAGCATCTGTCCCCTCTGGTACACTGACTGTACATATTATAACACAGCATCTGTCCCCTCTGGTACACTGTCTGTACATATTATAACACAGCATCTGTCCCCTCTGGTACACTGTCTGTACATATTATAACACAGCATCTGTCCCCTCTGGTACACTGTCTGTATATATAATAACACAGCATCCGGTCCCCTCTGGTACACTGACTGTATATATTATAACACAGCATCTGTCCCCTCTGGTACACTGACTGTATATATTATAACACAGCATCCGGTCCCCTCTGGTACACTGTCTGTATATATTATAACACAGCATCCTATTCTCTGGTACACTGACTGTATATATTATAACACAGCATCTGTCCCCTCTGGTACACTGACTGTATATATTATAACACAGCATCCTGTCCTCTGGTACACTGACTGTACATATTATAACACAGCATCCTGTTCTCTGGTACACTGACTGTATATATTATAACACAGCAAGCATCCTGTCCCCTCTGGTATACTGACTGTATATATTATAACATGGCACCCTGGCCCTCTGGGACATTGAACTGTGTGCCTGTGTGACTAGGGCAGTCCTGGTGTGACTACGGTGAGCAGCTGTGTCTGCGTGACTAGGGCAGTCCTGGTGTGACTACGGTGAGCAGCTGTGTCTGTGTGACTAGAGCAGTCCTGGTGTGACTATGGTGAGCAGGTGTGACTGTGTGACTGGGGCAGTCCAGGTGTGACTATGGTGAGCAGGTGTGACTGTGTTACTGGGGCAGTCCTGGTGTGACTATGGTGAGCAGGTGTGTCTGTGTGGTTAACAGGGTCCTCTTACTCTGACACAGCTCGGTTGAACAAACTGTATGTTCATCCTACAAACAAGCCTCGTTTTTCTGAGATCTGGTCACATGTCTACATATGCTTTCTCTGGATTTCTCGACTATTCCCACATTAAGGCCACGTACATCTCTACTTTAGTGGAGCAGTTCCCTAACAGATGGCAGAATAAAGCCGCGGCAAGAATTTGGGGTTCAGAAAGGTGCTCCTGTTACCCAGAACTCCAGCACTACTGAACCTCTCGGCTAGGGGGCTTTTCCTATGTCATATGTCATATGGAGTGGGGTGGACAGGAGGGCCCTCAGTGGTTTGTTTTCTGTCTTGGGGCTTTATCTTAAGGTTGCGGGAGGACCTTTCATTCTAATCAAGTGTACTGAGACGTATTTGAATGAAATAGGTTTTGTTCCTCTTCCGAGCCCTAGAGTAAATCTGCTCTAGAAGATGCGTCACAGGGAGCTCCGTGTAACTCCAGGGACACCCCGTGAGAAATGTGGCTGGACAGCAAGGGCAAAGTCAACCTTGACCGCATGAGCCACAGGAAGAGAAAGAAGGTCAGGGTTCAGAAGCCAAAGCAGAGGCCATAAGACACGGAGCTGACCAGTTTGCCTACTTCTGTTTAGAACTTTAGAATGATTTTTTTTTCTTTTCAACTTAGATTAGGTTCTAATTAATTAATTAATATAATTTCAAATTATATTAGGTCCACACCTAGAGAAACGGACACGTTGCCCCCTGGGAGGTTGTGGAAGAAGGCGTGTGTTCACTCAGTACTCACCATGACTTGGTCCTTCACATTTCTGACCTTGCTGTCCAGTTCCTTCTGTTTATCCAGCATCACGGTGTTCTGAATGTTCCCCTCCTGGGCCTTTAACGGGAAACACACTGTCAATAGCCATCCCTTTCTCTGACACATTTACTTGCTTGCCTACACTCCAAAGCCAGTCCTGTGCCTTGTGGCCTGCCTACCTCTAAGACTTTTAGCGATTCCCCATATATGAATCCAAAACAAAACAAAACAAAAATCCCTCATTTCTCAAGGCCCTGGAAAATGCTGCCAAACTGCTATAAAAGCTAAAGAAGGGTAGGCATATTCGTGCCAAGGGTTGTGTAAGTTTCCGTTAACATATCTGTGTAATTGAATGGAGTGTGCAAGCATTACTTCAAGTTTGTCAAATTCTGCACACAGGTCCATAACGATTACCTTACGACCTTGTGATTCAAAGAGTCTCTCTAGGCCAGCAACACCTTCGTCTGACAGCTTTCCTGAAGTGCAATCACAGGCCCTAATCCAGAGGCTAAGTCAGAACCACATCCCCTGCATCCTAGTGACTCAGGGGTCCACCAAAATTCAAAGGTACTGCCACTCGAGACCAGTGAGGCCACCGCTCCACTACATAATCTATAATCAATACAGATCTGGGTTCTTGAGGGAGTCATGCGTCCTGACAGAGGGTTCAGACATCAGCACCTGTGTTCACCACCTTGGGTCATACCTAAGCTGGGGCAATGTCAGGCAATACTCTGGACCTAGCTGTGAGTGGTAAGACAGCACCTGTATCTCTGGGATCCTAGCAAAAGCCGTGTCCACCAGCTGTGCCTGCATGGCCTTCACAGCCCGGACTCGATCTAGATTTGACCTGGCACCAGGAAAGCTTGCCCCACGGAGAGGTGTAAGCAAACGCATTTCCCCTCGTGCTTCTGGGTCTTCACTATTACCTTTCAAAATACCTTATATTTTATCTCTTTAAACTAATAGAAAAAATGCATTAAAATTGCACAATGTAATGATCACGTGACATTTCAACAGCTTATCAACCATTGGGTAATGCTTTGGTCAGAGCAAGCATATGCAACACTTCTCCACGGCAGACGGCTCGGCATCACCGTACAGTTGAGCACCACTGGCTTTTCTGGACTACGTAGTGACCGCTGTAACAGTTCCTCTACAGTGAAGCAGCATCTAGAGCCGCCCCTTTGAAACCGAAGGTCTATAAAACATTTGAAATCTATTCTTTCATTCTGAGACAGTCTTCCGTACCCAGAGAAGCCTTGAACTGTAACTGAGTGTGACCTTAAACTCCTCAGACACTCACGCAAGTCCTGAGATTATAGTCGTACACTAACTACCATGCTACCCTGGAAGTTGATTCTTACATTTAACGTGATCATATAGCTATCTTCACCATATTTAGTGGGAGGCGCACAACTTCCCAGTGCTTTGAGGTACCATCTTCATAACACACATTTCTGGCTGAGTTTATTTCTCAGTGTTCCTGCTCATTTTTCCACTCAGAAGACAGACCCTTGAAGCCGTGGTTCATTAGGGATGACTACAGTATGCTGCCACTCTCTCCCATTCTATCTGAGTTTCTCAGGCTTTCCTTGCTATTAATTTCCATTCGTTTTTCACAAGGATTTCAAAATTGTCTTGGACAGCTTTAGAACACATATTACAATTTTTATTAGGATTTCATTAAAATTATTAACTAACTCAGTGAAAGCTCATAGTTGACGTTCTTAATGCGCATGCTTTTTTGTCTCGTTGGGATTTTGGATATTTTAGAACAGCTTCCTACAGACAAGGGTGGCCCTCAACATTCTGTGTGGCCCGGAACGCCTGACCTTCCTCTTTCCCCAAGCTGTGTGGAATGACTGACAGGTCGCACACCACCACAACCACTTCAATTACTGAGCTCGTGTTTTTGTCATAACTGCGTTGGCCAACACCACCAACACAGCACGCACACACAGAGGAAGTACCAGTCACCCGCACCGCGTGCTGCTGACATACTGGAATTTTCCAGTGAACTATTGTCCCTAGAACATGACATGAGGAAGAGACTATATTTTAACTCATCAATGAGAGAGCCATCAGTTCTTATCTGTACGATGTTTTCTCAACTATGGGCTCAAGATTTTATCAGAACTCTCTAGAATTTTTGCAGAGAAGTCAAGGCTTTTTCTTCTTGTATCTTGTAAGACAGAGAATTACATTAATAGATTTCCCAAGAAGTCTACCTTTGCAACTGCTAATAAACCCTACTTATCATGAAATACACTTTTTATAGTTCAGCACTCAATTCGGTTCCATGCCATTTTACTTAGGGTTTTTGTGCGGATATCACACAGACATCCATGAGCAAATCTGGTCTGTGACTGTTTCCTGCCCTGGTTTTTATCAAGCTCCACAGAAAGTTATGTTGTTGTTGTTGTTGTCTTCATTTCAGCAGAAGTTTGAGACATCTGACTACTAGCAGTTTCAAAAGTATGTGAAACGGACTAGCATCCTGAGTCCCATATGTCACCTCACAACGGTGACGACAAAAGGGACTTCTCTGGCTTCGGAACGAGTCACTTCCCTGTGTAGCTCCATAAGGAGGTTCCTGCCCATTCTAGGAGATATTCGCTGGGGTCTGCTTCAAAGCCATGTGGGTGCCATGTCGTATGTGCCCAATCGAGGAAAAGATCCCTGAAGGATCCTGACTTCCTGGTCCCCTCCCAAACTATCAAAGCTAGTTGGGTGACCAGAGTGCGGACAGGAAATGTTAAGAATGGGACACACTCCCTTACAGCTGCCTCATTGATGAACGATGCTTAGTGGAGTCCAAGCATCCCCCTGTTTCAGTCCATTCATGTGACTCTGGTATTTCCCTCTTGCCCCGGCTCCTCTGCCCTACCCCCATCTCCTGTTAGGAAATGGCTTCTTTGGGACCACACTGGCACTCATTTAATGCCAAGATCATTAAGACCACTCTAAAGCTTTTTAACAACCCAGGAACACTGCAGCCACAGAGGTACCAAAGGCAGTAGATAAAACATTTATAGTCTCCTAGAAAAATATGTGTAATGTAATTTTTTTTCTAAAAATTTTATTGAGAAACAATGGGGTGGGGGTGAGGTAGCTCTAGGAGATGGCTGAGTGAGCAAAGCCCTTGCGGTGAATGCAGAGGGCCTGAGTTCAAATACCCAGCAAGTGTAAAACCCAGGCACGTCATTGTATTCCTGCAACCCCAGGGCAGAGACAGGCAGGTCCTGAGAAATCAAGGCCAGCCAGCCAAGGCCAAGGAGAGCTTCAGGTTCAGTTAGAGAACCTGTCTGAAAAATTACAGTGGAGAGTGACGGAGAAAACAGGAGACTTCTCACGTCTCCTCCTCTGGCCTCAGTGTGCTCATGCATAGGTGCGTGCACACACAGACACACGTACACAGAAGGAAACTAACAGGGGACACCACTTTCTGGGGCAGCTCAGAATTTCACACGTTTGGCTGCTTTAACCTGTTGGAGCACACACACGTATTAGGACGTTTCATCCGCAGCCCGCGGATCCCACTGGCCCCAAACTGCATTATTTTCATGCACACACCAGGCTTGTCCTCCAGCTCACATGCACTTAATGATGACAAGAAAATGTTGACGTTAGCTGTGGGGGAGGGGTGGCAAGGAAATGTCGGACTAGAACACCATGGGTGGCTGCTGTGCCTCTCACTCTCCCTAAGCCGCACCCCACCCGATCCCACAACTAAGACTTTCCTTCACATCCAAAGGGGCCTTGGCAAAGGGTGCAACCCTTGGGGGTCATCGGGGCGGCTCAAAATGAACCTCTCCCCCAAGTCATATGTATTTTTAACCAGCAGTTCAAAAGCGGGTAAGCCTTCAAGTCCCTGTGAGGTAGCCAGAGGGCAGGACTGGTATGGCAGAGCGGAGATTGCCCCTGCTGCCTGCAATGCCCACGCTAGACTCGAGGCCAAATGTGAAGGGTGGCAAACCAGTGTGCAAAGGTGGGTAGTCTGTCCTTCTGTCAAGCTGGTGTATCTGACACATAAGGAGAGCCACCGCATGCTGCCGCTAGCATGGAAATCTCGTGTAAAGAAAAACCCCCTCTGCAGGCTTCTTACACACACGCCAGCTGGGGGTCAGCCTGCTCCGCTAGGAGCCAAGGCAGCCAGACTTCACTGTAATTCTGATATACATACCTTAGGACAGGTACCAAATGAGCCATGCAGCTTCAGGTTAGGACAAACAATATTACGTGCATAGCACGTCAAAGCGTCTTCACCATCGTAGGCGAACAGTATCTAAACGCCCGAGGGAAGCACGGGTTCTCCAGGACTGTGGCAAAAGGTCACAAAAGCAGGGAGAAAGGCCTGCACCAGCATTGACCTCTGCCCCCTTTTCCCACTGTAGCGGAGTTCGCTTCGTTATCTACTGACGAAACACACAAGGCACAGTAAAGTGCATGCTCCTCCCAGGGTTGGGATGGTTTGGACAGAACTCGTACGACACTGGCTTCACAGCCACCTGCCTACCTGGTCCTCAAGTCCCTCGACACTTCTCAAGTAAGGAATGAAAAATGCCGCCCACCGCGACAGCCAAAGCCTCACTGAACCCAGTTGCTGGGAAGGCCGACAGGATGACTAGCGAAACCATGACCCCAAAGCCAGTAATACTACAACTCTGATTCATCCACGGTTTGATGTCTGAACATTCAGCGAGCTTCTTCATCTCGTTCAAACTGAAGCTTTCATTTTCTTAATGATTTTTCTCTTACTCTCCCATACCAGCCATGTCCTAGAAACGTCCTGGTCCTGACTTGCTCTGACTTCTCCCTCAGCAGGCAGCATTCTCCGAGAGACTCAAGCCACAACTGCAGAACGATTCTTCACCGTCCCCCACACAGCCTGAATTGCGGGGCTTTCCCTGTCTCCAGGAACTCTGAGTACACCTGCCACGGCCACCCGGACCACAACCCGATGATTCTGCCTGCCTCCATTCCCGACCTGCCCTCTTCACACACAGGCCCCGCCCAGCCATGTCATCAAGCACCGTGGCACCTCCACCTCTGCCAGCAAGCACCTCGCTTACAAGCCCATGCTCTCACCAGGAGTCAACTCCTAGACAAGGGCGCTTCTTAAAGCACTGTTCTAGAAAATTCCAGGATCTGACCATTCCTGCTTCCCGGAGTTATAAAGTCAGAGGTGTATTTATCAGTGACTAAAGAGAGGTCCTGGCAATATCTGTGAAATACATGATGTATTTCATATATTTCCTTTCTAACAGTTAGTACTGCTTAGAATAAAGTACCTGATTAAATCTCTGGGCATTTTCCAAAATCTTTCTCTCTTCCTTCAGACAGTTATGGATGATCATGGACATCTGTACGGGATCTTCCTGGAAGTTATCCTAGACACAGGTGATAAGGATAAATAAAAATAAGTTTCGGAATAGCCACAGGTGGTAATGGAATGGAATACGAGGATCACTGGGATTTTGGCAGCCGTGGAAGGTTTCCGAACGTGCAGACTGCAAGTACATTAAAAGTCAGATAAGGACTCTAAAGTGGACTCTGGCATTGCTTCCGTGTGGCACCGGTCTACTTCACGACGCCTTGCTTCTGAGCACTCGTGCATGGGCACTGTGCACAGCATCCGCGCTTCTGAACACACGAGCATGGGCGCTGTGCACATCATTTGTGCTTCTGAGCACACGAGCATGGGCACTGTGCACAGCATTTGTGCTTCTGAGCACACGAGCATGGGTATCCGTGCTTCTGAGCACAAGCATGGGTATCCACGCTTCTGAGCACACGAGCATGGGCGCTGTGCACAGCATCCGCCTCCACATAGCACAACGCCAAGGGTCCAAAACAGCCTGACTGCAGACAACTGCATGGGATGGACATTAGGGTTCGAGTCGACAATGTTTCTGCTCTTTGGGGAACACAAGGTCTTTACTTATGGAAAGCAGAGCCTTTGATATTTTCCTACTGTCATTCCAAACCTGAATAAAATGAATTTTATAAAATTTTATTTTATTTTATTCAGGTCTTTGAATTTTATCATATTAGACATAGACTTCATCAATGTGTAGGTAAATTGGATTCCATCTTTAATAAATGATAGAATTACAAGGATGTCAAAGAATTGTTTTAAAATAAATTTCTTTTTATTTATTATCAATAAATGCCTGATCAGTATAACTATTTTATATACTGATACGCATGAAGTTGTGGAAAAATTTCTTGGGTAAAAAGTGGTCATGAGTAGAAAGTCTGTAAAATCTTGGTTTAATACACGTCTTTCTATTCCTTAAGAAGCTTATCGTATGCCTACTAAGTCTGACTTAAGGGATTTTTTTTTTTGCTGTTGCTATTTTGTTTTGGTTTTTGTTTGTTTTTGGTTTTTCGAGACAGGGTTTCTCCGTGGCTTTGGAGCCTGTCCTGGAACTAGCTCTTGTAGACCAGGCTGGCCTCGAACTCACAGAGATCCACCTGCCTCTGCCTTCCGAGTGCTGGGATTAAAGACGTGGGCCACCACTACCTGGCGGTTTTTGGTTTTTTGAGACAGGGTCTTTATGTAGTCGTAACTGTCCTGGAACTCACAAAGTCTCCCTGCCTTTGCCTCCTTGAGTGTTGGGATTAAGTTATGTGCCACTGTCGGCCACCACGCCCAGTAACATATTTTTATAAAAACAAAAATACTCCATTTATAAATTAGGACAAAAATTACTTTATCTTACCAAATTTGAGCAATTTGATTTAAAAAGAAAATATTTTCATATGTGGATCCTAAGGAATTCAGTTTCATGCAGGCTAAACAGGCACTCTGACCTCTGAGCCACACCCACACCTCTTCCTAAATGCTCTAGTATCCATCGCCTGTACTCCTGAAGCCAACTGCCTTCTGTTAGAATATGGAGACAATGCAAACGATGTAGGAACTATTCGTGATAGTCTCCAACTAATTCCTCAACGCAGCAACTGAAGTTAACTGTGCTTGTAACTAGAATAAAAATATTCATCTCAATTGTTCTGTTTTCACTGTCAAAGCTATTGTGCAAAGTACTGGCAACCACAAATACACCACCAAGCAGCCTGAATAGGAACGAAATTTTATCAACTTAATATGATTTTCCATCTCAGTGATATCAGCTCACAGACATCTTCAGAGAGAAAACAGAATAGAAGGCTTCCAACTACCTAGGGTGAAATGTTTTGTTGTGTCCCACAAAACCTTTTGTTTCTGTTAAAACAAGAAAGTGTTACGCTATAGAAAAAGTGTGGCGGCCAGGCTAAGGGCACACTGGGAGGACATCTGAAGAGCCAGTGGTAGACAAGTCTGCCAGAAGCAAGGAAAAGTGGCTCTGGTCCAAGTCACTCACGCACTAAGCCCCGAGTGGGCCAGACCTTCCTGGATTATCTTCACCTGGACCCACAAGGGCTTAAGATTCAGCTGATGGCTAAAATTTATTGGAGCTTAGTGAGCTACTGTAACTCACTGTTCTGAAAATGAAGCCCCTTTCCTTTGGTCTCAATATCCTCAATTTTTAGTGAAACAAAGTTTTACAGCATGACGCTTAAACCTGAAATCTTTTGTGCGTTTATAAAATGAATTGAACGCTTTGGCGGTGGTGGCGCACGCCTTTCATCCCAGCACACGGGAGACAGAGGCAGGTGGATCTCTGTGAGTTCGAGGCCAGCCTGGTCTACAAGAGGTAGTTCCAGGACAGGCTCCAAAGCTACAGAAAAACCCTGTCTCAGAAAAAAAAAAAAAAATGAATCGAAATTGTATTGATTTATGTTTTATAAGCGTTAGCCACCTAAAGAGAGTACCTTTGCCCCTATAATTTCTCTAAACAACAGCGAGTGTGTGCTGAGTAGCATCTGCTGAGTGGAAGTACGGGAGAGGCTTGAAGTAAGCACAGAGACACTTCCAGAAACACACAATGCCGGTTCGTACCTGAAGATTGCGCTTGCTTTTCCTTATGTTGTGCTGCAACAGAAAGTTGTTCTCCAGAGAAAAGCGGCTGTACTGATCATCCAGCTGGGAAAGGAGGTCATGGAAGCGGATGGTGGCAAAGGAATCGTCATTGGCAGCGTGCTCCCTAGGAGATAGGAATTTACAGCTCATTCCAGACACCACTTACAACACACGAGAGAAATGCTGCTTCCCTTCCGGACGGTGTCCAAAAATAACGTGTTTCTTAGGCTTATTTTTCTCTTCTTCCTTTTATTAGCAATTTGCATAGTGTTATTATCATATTATTAGCACATTATTGCACAGTCTTATTAGTATTATTAGCAATTTGCATAGTATTTATCACACACAACTGATGAAAAATTACAGAAAGCATCAGAGATTGTACAGAAAAACTATTCGTGGTATTTATCCCCAGGCAGAAAAAAAAAACCAACAGGGGTCTGGACTTTCTACATCAAATACTTTCAGAATGTTTAGAATATTTGCCATTAGCAAATAATGTGTTTAAGACTGGGAAGTACTTAAGGACTCATGGAGGATTTGGTTTTATAGGTACTGGGGAGATTCATTCTCTGTAAACACAGCTCTAAAGCGACTTCCTCGACAGATATCTTTGAAACACACTCCACTCCCTAGTCAGGGGGTTTTGCTCACCAGTCTTGCTTTTCCAGCCACTGGGCCAGGTACTGTCTGATTTCCATGGGAAAGCTGTCATCGTACAGCTGGTGAACCTGCTCCAGGAACTTGGAGTCCAGCTGCTGAAGTTCGTACCACTGAGACATTGTCTGTGGGAAGAACACACGTGTGTGAACCGGCAGCTCCGGCTCCAAGCGGAGCTGCTGAAGCAGTGGCTCTCACCCTTCCTAACGCGGAGACCCTTTAAGACAGCCATCCCCATGGTGGTGATTCCCCAACCATACAATGTTTTCATTGGTGCTTTAACTGTCTTTTTGCTATGTGATGAATCGGAATGCAAATATGCTTTGGAGATAGAGGTTACTCGAGAGAGTCGAGAACCACGACTCTACCCTGTCGGTCTCTGAAAAGCATGACCTGAATGGTATCTATATTTAATATTCATCTTTATTGAATTTTGGAATCATTTTTTTTCTTCTGCAGAAAACATATCCCCAGGTCTTTACTCAAAGGTTGGCGCAGCCTACACTAGCCGTCTTGCTTCAGGGATAGCCACCCCTCCTGGGAAAACACTACCCCTTCGCTTGATAGATCTTTCTGCAGAGCGTTCGTTTCTCACCCAGACCCATACCATATTTCCCTTTGTACTTCATTACCTTTTCTGTTAAAGAAAAGGAGAGGGAACAAGATCTGGTAAGCTGGGGATCCAATATATAGTTACAAAGGAATTTCTACTTTTTCTCAAACAAGCAGAAAACATTCTTAGAATGAAGATATTGCAAGCCCTTCCTAAAACTTATCTACTAAAATATAGCCCATTTTAAAGCTTGTATTTTATTTCAAGATTGTTATGTTTTATTTATTGCATGCATGGCACCACATTCTGAGTGGAAGTTGGAGGCCAGCCTGCAGGAGCTGGCTCTTTCCTTCCACCGTGTGGGTCCTTCGGCTTGGTGGCAAGAGCGTTAGCCAATGTACCCTCATCTCTCTGATTCAAGTTGATACTTTATATTTATGATTGACACAGTAAAATATTCTTATACAACAAATTTGAAAAGAAATACATTTCTCTCGTTTCCGCGGCAAGCAATAGATGTGGTACAAAGAAATCTTAAATCTCAATAACGAGTTGCTGGCAGGCCCATGTAGAGAGGTCAAGGGTATGAGGATAACAGCCTCAATCCTTTCTGTGGTTTAGTTTCTGAGACCAGAACTCTGCCCATTTTGGTTAGAATAGCTCCTCGGCAAGCCGTGTGCTCCCCAGCACTGAAGTCACAGCTGCATGTCCTCACAGCTGCCTTTGTCTGTATGTGTGTGCATGGGGGCGGGGGCCGGTGATCCAAACTCGGGTCCTCACACACGCACAGCCGAACCATGTGCGGTGCGTCATCTCCCTGGACAGAAACAACAGCCATGCCTGGCTCACCACACCTGAGATCACGGGCACTTAGAAAAGCCGAGCCAAGAAGGCCACAAGTTCAAGGTCAGCCTGGGCTGCACGCTGAGTGCAAGCCTAGCCAGCAAGGCCACACAGCAAGTCACCGTGTTAGAACAAAGCAGCCTTGCTAAACGTCATTTGAAGGGATAAAGTAGATAAATAGGAAGCATCACGGCAATCCGTAATTTAAGGACCTCTTAAGAACACATTTTGTATGGCCATCACGTAACAGGACATGCACCGGTGCACACGGGCATCACTACATGCAAATCTAGTCCTGCCAGACCTCTGGGGAAGGTCTGCATCCGGTGGGGTCTGGAGGTGTGTGGATATACAGACATGCTTCTGCGCATTCATGGGCACGAATGAAGTCATGTCTGCCACACAAAAATGGAATACAAAACTAGCTGCCATTTCAAGTACTAATAAAAAGAACTCCAGCCCACCCACCATGTGGCACGTCTGTGGAGCAAATTGATATTTTACATCTGGCTTATTTCTGTTGATGTCCAAATCAGTCCCCTGCCCGCCCCAATAGGGACATGCCTAAAGCAAATATGAGGGACTGTTGGGCCATGGCGCCTGTGTAAGCTCTTATTAGCCAAGTGCTCAGACAACCTACTTATCCCCTCCGTGGGGGAGCTTGTTGGGACTGTGTGGGCTAAACCCACATAGCACTGGATACAAACCTGTCCATCAAGAGACCCATCCTGACAAACCCAGAACCAAATTCATATTCTCGTGAAACCCGAGACTGGCAAGACTCTCTCTCAATCGCCTGGCTCTAACAGAGTTTGGGGGTGACTTCTTTCTCTGCAGTCTTAGGACCTCAGCTGTCTCTGCACCTCCAACTAACATGCTACCCTCCCAGTCTAGCCTGTGCCGCACAGACTGGACCACGCTGCTGCCAACAAAGGTCTGTATAAACGACCCTTCTTCCTAAAGTTATCTGTCGCGCCCACATCTGCTTGCCCTGCTTATTACAGCATCAGCTCCAATCTTCCCTGTGAAGTGCATGACTGTCTCCGACGGTATTGTAAGGATCAGTGCCTCGGAGGGGGTACATTTTGCTATTGGCATCCTCTGGATACTGAACAGTGCCCGGTATATGGCCTAAATCATAAGCGTTACTGAGCACAGTACAGTGTGTCCTACTGAAACCTGGGATGTTTCGGTAGGCTTTGGGCAGCAACAGGCAAACCCCATGATGAACCTACAAGTTTGAGTCTGGCATCCTCACTGAGCAATCAGGGCTCAAGTCGTTTCGCCCAGATAAAAACAGCTTTCACCCACCTGTACACTTACTACTCCGTGGTAGCCCAGGAGTTATTATTAAATAATAATTACACTATTAGTGCTGCTTCAGTAACTACATATCACTTTTACGTTCTAGAAAACTGCTTACGAGCATTACTGAGATTCCAAATGCATTGACTTCCACGAACACTTACTGGACTGTGAAGAACACTTACTGAACTGTCTCCGGGTGCAGGCTGAGGATTCAACACAAGCAACCGCCAAACACAGAAAAGTAGGTGCCTGTTGCGCGCAGCGCACGGGGTGGCAGCGGCTCTGGAGACAGGACAGAGCTGCTACAACTGCGGAGAGAAGAAAACGGAAAGTGGCCAGGCGGTGAGGCGAGCAAGGGTTAAGTGGGAAAGTACAGAGTCTTCCGGGAGACACTTCTATTGCACAAGTCTATTGCTATTACCCAACCGTGTGGACGGCCAGGGAAAGGGCGCCAAGCAGAGCCATGAGCTAGGCAGAGGGTCCCCCGTGATGCGCGGTGCCAGGTCACCTGCAGGCAGCGGACCCCGCACCTGGAGGGGCGCCCCACTCCGCCCTCACCCGCGCCCGCACCCGGCGCTCACTCACTGCACGCGGGTGCCCGAGTCGGGGCAGATCTCCCTGCGCCGCTCAGCTGCGTCCCAAGAGGGTCTGAGGGGCGCGGTTCCCGCGGTCGCCCCGGAGCCTCGACAGACTCAGCGCTGGGGGAGAAACGAAAGCTCCGGGCTGAGGAAAAGGCCGAGGGCGCCCCGCCCCCTCCCGCACCAGCCAATCAGCGGCGGGATTTAGCCGGCTGTTCCGCGAGCGCGCCACCTCCCCGCCGCGCGCGGTGTGGCTGCTGCTCGGTCTTCCTGTCCCTCGTCTCCCCACCCCCGGGTAAGAAAGCTGGGGCTCCGCTACGCGGTGCAAACCGCAGACTGGAGGTTCTGTTTACAAGTTTGGAGAACAACGACAAGGAAGCTGTGTGCTTGCGGAGGGTTAGTCTCGGAGACCCTGCTTTAAGTAGCCGCGTCGCTGAGGAGGCAGAGTTGGGGGACTGTCGATTACCTGCCATGTTTCTAAAGCCAGGGGATGTCCGCTTTACTTAACCGTTTAAAAACCTTCAACCCAGGGACTTAACTTTAACTCAGCAGTTAAGACAGTTTGTTCTTGCAGGGCACAGACGTTGGATCCCGGGTGCCCACATGAAGGTTCCAGAAGATCTGGTGCCCTCTTCTGACCTCTATAGGCGCCGAGCAGGCAGGTGGTGTACATGCATACATGTGAGCAAAACACATGACATTAAAATGAATAAATCTAATTAAGAAGTTTAAGAAAAACATAGCCGGGCGGTGGTGGCGCACGCCTTTAATCCCAGCACTTGGAAGGCAGTGGCAGGCAGATCTGTGTGAGTTCGAGGCCAGCCTGGTCTACAAGAGCTAGTTTCCACAATTGACACCTTCATTGTTGAAATTTTCCTCCCTTGTCATCATGAGGATAGAACCTCCTTGCTCCTTTGCTCCTTCCTGGACTTCTCTTCTCTATGGCCCCATCTCCATTACTAAACCACTAACTGCAAATGTCAGGACCTCATCTCCCCTTCTCCCATTGTACTTTTGGTGGCCTCCCTGGCAGCTTCCATGTTCTGGGTCACTCCTAGAAGTATACCAACCCTTGGCTTTCCTCTAAGCTCCACGGCCGCCCGTCCTGGATACCTATTGACTCTTTAAACCAGTTAAACTCAGAATAAAGCCATCAGCTGCATGCCTTTTTCCTGCTCTCCAGTGCTTGGTCCTTAAGCTTCCCTGGGGTTTGCTCCTATCCCCAAAGTTTCATTGATTTCTTCCTACTTCTTTCACCACCCTGTCCTCTTGCCTGAATTACGGCGGTAGCTTCCCACATGACTGTCTTACTTCAGCTCATCCTTCCCATTTAATTCAATCTCCATGCGGTCATTTTAGTGATCTTGATCTAATTGCAAAACTGATCGTGTCATTCCAATCTCAAAAACATTAATCATGGCTTTTCTTGTTTGCTCTTATACAATGCGAAATTTCTCAGTATATTCTCTAAAGCCGTGTTCCCCCTTCACCTTCTGAACAACTTGTGCCATCCTTTTCATTGCTTGCGTCAGCAGTTTTATTCTCTGAATAAGCCAAGCTCTTCCTCCTCCACACACACACTCCTCTCGCCAGTCCGTGCTCTCTTTGGAAAGTCCCCTGAGCCAACATCTGGGCTCTCCAAATTATTTGATGGGTAACTCATCTTAAAAATCTCAGATCACACGTCAGTTCTCCGACAGGTATAACGGAGGCCGGCTAGATCTTCTTGGAATGTGTACCTATAAATCGATTGGTTCCTTCAGGTAGATGGATATTGAATCAAGCCTTGAATAGCGCAGCAACTTTGGGTAGGAGAAGGATCTAAGTAACTTCCCAGGGGTGTGCACACACGCACGCATATTACAGCCGTTGTTCTTTCTCCGTCTGTACAGTTTATTGTCTTGTCACACATCCACCCTCACCAAGTCATCCCGGAGATCTCAATGTCCCTGTCTTTCTTCCTGTCTGGGATCCCTTGTCTAATTACCCAATTAAATGTGTCTGTATTTTGCCCTCAAAGTTTTCATTTTAATTCTTTATGTTTTTTTGAAGTGTTCAAGGGCTATTGTCGCTAAGAGTTACAAGTTTCTGAAGAGAAATCTCTTATGTTGTAGGAACTACCATGTAAGACATCAGCTTCTGAACTGGATGGGGAGAGGGGGAGCACACGGAGCCTCAAAGAATGACAGCAACTGAGAAAAGCTGGGAGCAGAGGGGACTCGGGAAAGAGATTGTCCAGTGCCCCAAAAGTCAGTCCTGAAAACACACATGCAAGCAACATTATGCAGATTGAACAGATTATACTTAAATTTTATACATGCAATAACAGTTGTTGAAAAAAAGAGGCCACAACTCTAAAAGAGACCAGGGAGGGGTATATGGGACAGCTTGGAGGAAAGGGAAAAATACAATTATAATCTTAAATTTTAAAAAATGAAACGCAAGCAAAAGAAACAAACGAAAAATTTCCGAAACCAAAACAGAAACCTAGAAGAAAGATACTTCCAAATCCGTGATACTATTTTGCAAGATTCAACTCAGGAAGCTGAATCTTTGTAACAACAATATCAAGTATGCAGAAGACATAAAACTAAAAAAAAAATGGCATATCTGGTAAATTGTATTTTTCAAATCTTATTTTTCTTCCTAACTCGTCATGGGCTCACTGAGAATAGAGCGTTCCTCTCTGTGCCCTGACTCAGGCTTGTGGCTTCTCCCAGTAAAAGGAATGGTGGTAGGAATTGTAGGAATTGTAACTGTCGGAGAAGGAATTGTAACTTGCCATGCTCCTTGGCATCGATTTGTTATTGTTTTCTCATTCTTTTTCCAGGAAGTAATATTTCCAGGTGCAGCTGCTCCTACTGCTTGATCCAGGAGAAAGTCCAGGGCAGCCCACTCAAGCCGGATGCCCTGGAGAACTGGCCCATGTTGGCTCTCACTGTGTATCTGAGATTCCCCCCACCCCTCCGAAACAGCTGCTTTCCAGATGACAACATAATCATTCTAATCTTAACAGGTTAGAACACTGCTGGCCATTTTGCCAATAGGGCAAAATGTAAAACAACAAATACAAAGACTTGCATTGGGTTTGAACGAAAGGGCAAGGCTATGACAAGCATCCCTTCAGTCACTGGAAATCAACCAGAAGAATGAGGTAAGAAGAAACTGTGCTTTACCATGCCTGAACTGGTATGTAGACAAAAGGAAGTCCATGGTGGTAAGGAACCAAGGAGCCACGCTGTACAACGAATAATGAAGGCACTGGACTAACTCATGAGTCATGATGGTGAGGGGAAAGCGTTCTGAATCTCTCATTTCAGGAACATTTAATTTTCCTTGGAAAAACAACAACCAAGACCATCCCTATTCCTTATCCACCCCTTCTTGTATTCTTTCTCTTACGTTAATCGGCTATTCCTGTCTTGTTGCATTATGTCCGTTATTAAATAAACATTTACAGTGGCTAGAAATAGAAGCATACAAATAGAAATGCCACCAGGCAAGGCGAATGGATAGATAGCATCTACACAGTCCCTCACCCAACGTGGGACTTTCAGCGGCCACCATTCTCGCCTCTGTTTTCTGCTCCTCTCTGCAGTGCAGCCTCGTACTGACTTCCTTCACAGATGGAGGGGACGTTTTCCTCAACCTTTGAGTCTGGGCTGGCCTGTGACTTCTTTTGAACACTAGTAGGCAACAGATAAGATCTTGTATCAGTTGGAGCCCTGTTATGTCTGGGCAAGTGAGGTCAGCCTTTTGAGGGATGAAAGACGATGGGCCACCGTGCGGTCAGTGCTGTTCTCCAGGGTTTGGCCTTAGATTTGTGCAAACACTCGGGCGAGATCAGACGGGCCTGGCCCATTGAGCAGAGCATTGGCTAGTCTTTACCAGCAGTGGCAAATGACTGTTTTGCCAACTTGTTTATTGCACATGTGTTCTGTGTTCTATGTTCTATACCAGATTATTTAAATACCTTTATTGTACATGTGTTCTATGTTCTATACCAGATTATTTAAATACCTTTATTGTACATGTGTTCTATGTTCTATGTTCTATACCAGATTAAATACCTTTATTGTACGTGTGTTCTATGTTCTATACCAGATTATTTAAATACCTTTATTGCACATGTGTTCTATGTTCTATACCAGATTATTTAAATACCTTTATTGTACATGTGTTCTATGTTCTATGTTCTATACCAGATTATTTAAATACCTTTATTGTACATGTGTTCTATGTTCTATACCAGATTATTTAAATACCTTTATTGCACATGTGTTCTATGTTCTATACCAGATTATTTAAATACCTTTATTGTACATGTGTTCTATGTTCTATGTTCTATACCAGATCACTGAGTGATACAGATCTTACGGAGAGCCAGGGAGCAGAGAATATCAAAACTGAATTCTAAACCAAAAATTCTCAAGTGGAACGAGCCTATTTCCCATCCCCAAGGCATTTGGCCTGGAACATCTCTTCAAGGAATGCCTTACCCTGTGTGTGTCTATGACTCGCTCATCAAAAGACTGGACAGGTATGAGATATGGGGTATTTCTTCACAGCCTTGATCTCTTTCAACATGGCAGCTAAATGTCCAGCAAATAAATGTATAGCAAAATGTTCACAGACTTCCCTTGCCTCTCAGTTGATGTATTCTAACTTAGCTATACCTTCTAATAGTTAGATCTAAGTTAGACCTATTATAACTTAGCTATGCTATACAATCAGTAGTATTGCCATAATTTAAATGGCTATCCATTGGAATTCCTAAAAAAAGAAATTCCTGCTGTTTTCTCAGTTCTCCTTGTCCACTGTAGGTCTTGCTACTACGCAGTCCCAAGAATGTCACTTTACTGTGTATTTGCCCTTTTGGTTTATCTGAAACATAGCTGGACCCAAATGGAAATACACTGCTCTTAAAATTACTTTAATTACTCGGGTTTAGATTTTGTATCGTCCCTTATCTTGGTGAGTGTTTCCAAAGCTCAGCTAATAGCAGCTCTGTGGGAGTCCCTGTACCGCGCAGCTTGTTGAAATACAAGATACATGTCACACCTTAAACTTGCTGTGTGCACACGATATGTTTCTGCCCAATACACTTTTGGAGGAACGACCATCCATGCGCTGCCAAGCCAAATTCTTCTCATTAATGACAAGTGGTATATCATGCAAAATTCTACCAGACATTAAAATGCTGAGGATGGAGAGATGGCTTAGCGGTCAGGAGAATAGTCTGTCTTTCGAGAGGGCTGGGATTGCGTTCCCATTAAGCAACTCACAGCCACCTGTAACCCCAGTTTCGGTTCTAGGGGATCCCATGCCCTCTGGCCTCTGAGAGCACCTGCATGCATGTGGTGCTCATTAACTCATGCAGGAACACACGTATTCACATAAAAACAATAAATAAAATTTGTGAAAACTTTCACAATATTCTTGGACTTACAGGAAATGTGCCATAAGAAAATGGCTAGTTGCGTGGGAACGGTTTGTGCTGGAAGGCACTGTTACCAAAGTTGGTAAAAAAATTATTCTAGCTGACAAAGCGCAATTCATATTTGCACATCAAAGCACAATTTGATAGTGACAGACTATCAAAGTTATGCTGACGGCGACTATTTAATTGCATTGGAAAACATCCGATGAACAGCTAAATTAAAAAAAAAAAGAATAAAAGATAGTCTGCATTGTAAGGCTCCTGCAAATATAAAGAAATAAAAACCCAGGGAAGATATGCTAAATTGCTAATGTTAAGGTGGTGGGTCCCGGTCACACACGTTTGGGACCCCGCGGGCCGCCCGCACGGTGCTCGCCGCTAGGGACGCTGCGCCGCGCGGTCGTGCTCGCCGCCGCGGAGGGTGGGAAGGCGGCTGCCGGGAAGAGCCGCACCACGTGCTTTCGGGGAAACCAGCCGGCACCGAGAACCAGCTCCTCTGAGAGGAAATCGAAAAGCGAAAGCACCCGCCGGCAGGCAGCGCGCAGGCGCGGGCCCGGGACTTTCCCACCGCTGCCCCGCCCCGTCCTCCCCGCCCACTCCCGCTCCCCCCGCCCCCACGCCACGCACTTCGCACTGCGCAGGCTCGGGGTCTTGCAGGGAGCCGAGGGCGATTTTCCTTCCCCGCGTGCACACGGGCTACACCAGACCCCCCCGCCACCCAAGCTGATCGCAATAGCATAGGAGAATAAAGGGAGGAGAATAGCTTAGTCACTGGAAAATGATTCTGACTTTGGCTGAGGGACAAAAGCACTGGGCTCTGCCTTCGGTTTTTATGACTTTCCTGAATCTGGGAGGCGATGAGAGGGCTAGCTGCAGTCTAGGTGCAGTGGGAAAGACTTGCCTAACTGGCACACACTGCCAGGCCTCTTCATTGGGGACCCACGACACCCGACTTCCGCATCTCAGCGTGCAGTTTGTGCGTAAATCCCACAAGACAGAGCCACGTTTCTTTCCCACGCTAGGAACACCGGCTAGGCAGGATAATATGCGGAGCCCAAGACAAATGGAAACGTGGGGTTAAGTGCAAAACCTCTAAGGATTTTGAGACAGCAGTGGAGCGGAAATTCAAGGACAGGGTCCTAAATGCCCTGCCCTGCAGAAGCCATTCCACACAGAGGAGCACAGGGAGGGGGCGTTTATTTCATAAGAACCCTCGTTACACGTTCATTTGAAGAAAAACTTAGAATGAAGAAGCAAATTTTATACCGCCGCTTTTATATTTAATTCCTGGCTTGGGCAATAGAATCCACAAAGGCCCTACAGAATTTGGTCCCATCTGCCTTTTTTTCTTTTTCCTTCTCATTTTATCTCACCCCGTTCGTACTTCACCAGGCTCCTCTCCCATCACCCACTCACTTCATGGGTTCCTGAACCCCAAGTTTTTACCTACTGGTCCCCTGACTAACTGGCTGAGTTCATGGGTTGGCGCTGACCTTCCTGTGTTTAACTGGGTCTTCGCTGGTCACTTCTGATAACTTTTTATAACCCTCCCTTCCGTATCATTGTGTGTTTCCATCTAGCCGAACCAGAGCACAGTACTTCAGGAGAGACTTTGGCTACCCTCCGACTCACACTTCAGGAAAGCAACCGACAGCCCCAATGCGTCTCTGTGTCCCGCTCACCGTCTTTCAACGTACACAGAATGACACGTAGGACGACTGAGCAAGTCGACACAGAAATTTCTGTCTTTGTGACTCAAATGGGAAGCCCTGCAGGAGACGGGCATCCTGGGGACAGAGCTGTTCTCAGAATTTTTCCTAGTGCATTGCTGACCTTAACACTGGGGGTAGGGATCCCGGGTCAGTTCAAACCTTCCACAAGGCCCTTTTGCTACCTGGCCTGGGCATGTCTAGTCGGAACAACTTCCCTCCAGAATGTTAATGAAACCAGTCCTTTGTACCGCCCCCACCCCAACATTCACAGCCTGTTTACCCTGTCTAGATGGCTACTGTATTTCTTTGCATTGGTAGCATAGAAGATGCTTAAGGCAATGACTGTCAATCCTGTTGTGCAGGCCTTCCACGAGTATCAGTGGACATGGGTGGATTTAACGAAGGCAGGGTTAGGGAATATTTCGGGGTCATTGGGTCCACTTACAAGCAGACAGACAGGGGGACTGTGAGGTACGCCCGCGAGAGACCTAAATCAAAGCGAAGTTGGGAGTTATTGACACCTACGATTCGAGATTGTTTTTTTCAGAGCTTAGAAGTTGAGCTCGTGGTGAAATTGAAAGGAAGTCCGTTCTGCACGCTGTATCGAAAGCAGGTGTGTTGGGGTTAGACAGGATGTGTAGAGAGACTGGTCTGTGAGTTTAGGGTTTGTAGATATTACAAACAGAATCCTAACTTGGTCTTGCAGGCTAACCAAGCAGCAGAGAGAAAGAATGAACCATTGCTCTTCTTGTATTCAAACACAGTGTTATTAACTGTCTGTTAAGAGTAGATTGTGCTGGCCACTAGGGATAGACCTGCTAACAGGGCTGTCTTTGTTCCATGCTTGCAGAGGCCACAGGGGACGTGCACTGTGCTGGGGAACTTAGAAGCTGTGGAAAAGGCGTGGCCTGAGCCTTTCTCCCATATGCGGACGCATGCGCACTTTTGACAAGAAGGCTATTCGGAGACTGAAGCATGTGTAGACATTATCCAGGGGAGAAGGGTTGACAGGACAAGACTGGAGACTTGAGAGACGGAGCAGAGGGAGGGGAGTACGAGCTTCACAGACATTCGAAAGACCTGTTGAGATTCATGGTCCTTACTCAAAGTTTAATGTTAGATATACTTTGGAGTTATGAACCTTTTTGGCAGTCTGACAAAAACCTATGAACATCTTCAAAGAATTTTAATGTCTTTAGTTGAATAAAGTAAAATTCATAAGATTAAGAAAACAAGTTTCAGTGAAATATATCTAGTGAACTTGGACATACATAAAACCAGACTGACGTCACCTTTGTGATACGGAGCAAGTGCTTACCCACGAGTGGCCTTAAGTGGATCTAGCAGTGGGTCTGATTCACGCAGTTTCTAGACTGTGCTTAGCGTATTCAGTATTCTGAGGTCACTATAGCTGTCATATGAGATAAAGGTGGTATGGGGTATGAGTTGCTGCCCTTAATTCAAAGTTGATGGAGATATGAACTCAGCTAGAAGTTAGTGGAAATAAAGCTATTGGTTTTGCTGTTCTAATTCATGAGCCCCGGAATGCTATCCCTCTACTCGAGTTGGGGTTACGGGTCACACAAAGATTTGAAGCAACAGTGTGGGGGGGTTCCATTTTTATTATTTACGACTGTATGATGTTCGCACGTGTGAGTGCAGTCAGCACATACATGCACAGAGCCCACGTGGCGGTCAGAGATCAACTCTGTGAGCAAGGTTTCTCTTCCCACTGTGTTTTTGAGGAGGATTCTCTGGTTTCTGCCCGGTTGCATGCTACAGGCTGGTCGACCTTTGAGTTTCTACACAATTCTCCTGTCCCTGCCTTCTGCCCCACCATAGGTTCCAGATGCAAGCGGCTGCCACAGTTTTTATGTGTGCTCTTGGGAGCAAACTCAGGCTGTTGGGCTTTTGTGGTGAGTAGGTTTATTTCTTGGTAGCTTTATCGTGGCGTCCTCTTCCTGAGGATCCAGATGGGTATGGTCTATGCTAATGATATCATAACTCATGGATTTGTCTGGATTCGTACTGACACAATAACAAGAGTTTGTTTCCCTGTCTATTAATTATACTGACAAGTCAGATTTTGAAAATGCAATTTGTTGAATCACTAAACGTTCTTGTTCAACTTTTAAGAGATATCTGCCCTTCATCAGAGATTGGAGAAAGTGTGAACAGCACCCACTTTACTAAGTCTGAACCGTGCCATTACTCAGTAGTACAGAAAAGTCCTATGCTTGATCCAAAACTCTGTCGCCACTACTGAAGGGAATGCATGGGGTTCCTGAACCATGTGAGGTCAGGAAAAATCCCTTAGTTGCACATATGTAGAGGCCAGAAGACAATGTCGAGTGTCATTCCTCAGGTTCGACCTACCTTTCTCTTTCCCCTGAGGTACGGTCTCTCGCTGGCCTGGAATTAGCCTACTAGGTGAGGCTGTCTGACCAGTGAGTCTCAGGGATAGATACCACCTTGCCAGCTGTGGGGTTACAGATGGATGTGTGTGTGTGTGTGTGTGTATGTGTGTAACGTGGGTTTTCAACCTTAAACTCAGGTCCTTGTACTAGCGAGAAAAACAGTTTAGTGACTGAACTATCTCCCTGGTTGAAGTGATAATATTAAAAATGATTTGGAAAATGTGTATCTGTGATTGGTCTGGGACCAGTGACAGGAGAAAGGAAATATTTAGAAATCGAATCTAGATCTTATTTTATTAAAAGCATCTGATTTGCCACCAGCTTGTTACGGACAGAAGATTTGTGCCTCCCAAGTTCACGCGCTGAAATTGAGGTTTAAGTAGGAAACATGCCCCCCTGATTTGTACTTTGAATGATCAGTCCTGGGCACTGTTTTGAAGGTTTTGGATCTTTTGAGAGGCGGGGCCTGGCTGCAGGAAGTAGGTTATCCGCCTTTGAAGGTTGAATCTACTTTTAGTTCTGGCTTGCTTTTCCTTCTGTCTGTCTGCCACAGTGAGAATAGCTTGGCCCTTGTGTCCCCTTGGCGCTGCTCCTCCAAGGTGTCCTCCACCACGATGGACCGAAAGTGAGAGCCAGCCAATACTTCCTCCGTTCTTCTGTTCGGATTTGGCCCCGGAGGCTCTAACCTGTGGCTCTCATGAAGAGAAGCTCTTGGGAATGGGCCTGTCACCCTCACCTGAGCTCCCAGTACACTCTGAGAACTAGGGTGACACCAGGCCTGGAAGAAGGGGACCCTGCCCCTGCGGCTTCTGGTCTTGCACTTTCAACTTTCAGGATGGTGAGAAATAAGTTCTTGTTGTTGGAGCCCGACAATCCCAATACTTCTATACCAGCTTAAATTAAACCACAGTTCAAAGGAAAACCCTATGGTGGTAGAGTTTGGCGGGAATATGCTCTAAATTCCATCCCATTGCATTTCCGGCTTATGTGGCCCAGTTTAAACTGTACTAAACAGGTATCTCCAGGATGCTTCTGGCCAAATCCTGTTATGCAAAAAGAAGATACCTTGAGGGAAAATCTTGCAACCCTGGGGTTAAGGACTTGGTTCTGGGGGCTAGTGGTCACAAAGGACCCACCCCCAGGGGCTTAAAACTGCCTGTAACTGCAGCTTCAGGGAGATCCAATTCCCGTAGATTCTGAAGGGACTTAGGTGCACATACCTGCGCTACACACGGCTAAAAAATCATATAAAATAAGCTTAAAAAGAGAACTCATTTTAATTTTTCTGGATGTAAACAAAAATAACCACTTATTGAACTCACAAGGCAACTCTGGTAGCACAGATAACACGTGACAGCTATGAACGCATAGGAACCTTGGCGTTCTGTCAACCAAGCTTTATTCTGAAAATCTTTTCACAGTGTCTGCTAGGTAGGTAAGAGTTTGTGGTACTTCTGATAAATTCCAGGGAATGAGGAGCTTCTAAAACCCATTCTGACATCTTAGTTAGTTCAAGGCAACATTTCCTGGTAGGAAACCAGAAAACAGATCACTGTACTGCCCAAATTTATAGTATTTCCGTCAATTCGACGGGTCAGTTTCAGGTGACTTCAGGAAGCTGACTTCCAGAGGGCAGCAGGAACTGAGCATGTCCTGAAGGTGACGTGGCCCTTATCAGTCACACACTCAAGACTACCAAGAGGGACAAAGGGGTTGAGACAGGCTTGGGACTAGGGCTGCTCCACAGAAAGAGCCTAAGGCTTAGTGGGGCATGTGAGCAAGTAGCAAAGACAAGGGTAATTGGCTGTAAATGTGTATGTGTGTGTGTGTGTGTGTGTGTGTGAGAGAGAGAGAGAGAGAGAGAGAGAGAGAGAGAGAGAGAAGCAATGACATCACAAACCACAGTTAGGCTGAACTGGTGCCCAAAGTACACCTGCAACTTCTGTACCCACAGTGCCAGCCAGTAAAGCACCTCCCTCCTCTCCACCAGTGAGACTCAAACGCCTTGCTCTTCTGTAGTCTCACATTAAGTTACCAGGACCAGAGACTCGTGGAATCAGGAGGGATTGCTGAACCCCTTCAGTCCAACGTGTTCTAGAGATGCAAACTGTGCAACCTGCAGGTGACGTCAGGAATCCGAGGTCCAGGCTGCTATTTGCTTCCCAGTCTTCATTTCCTAAGACTTTTCACCCATCTGTCCGCTTGCAGGGCCTTTAATGTTAGTGCATTTGCCCACCCTACAGAGATGACTCTGGATTCTTCTTCCCACTGAGAGACCCCCATCCCCAGTAGGGGCACTAGTAGCCGTGAGTGTCACAGATATGCCGGAGCTGGACTGGCAATCTGAAGGCTTCATGATTCACCCCTGTGAGTCATGCAGTTCACGCCCCATCATTCCCCACGTCTGGGATCTACTTTAATGATCCTTATCTGGTTTTCCGCTAACCCTTCCTGTGGTTTTGACTAATTCAGACATGATACTGTATTCTCGACCCACCCGAAATGTTAACATGGCTTCCAGGGCCAAATCATAAATAAAACCTGAGAAATAAAATCAGAAACAAATGCATGCAAGGGGGTCTTCTGTTATATTGTTGCCAACACTGGTTTCTTAAAGCTGTCTTCTTGCATGTTTATCTGAAGCTTTGGGGTTTTTTGTTTGTTTTTTGGGTTTTTTTTTTTTTTGCATTCTAGTCACTGCGCTCCCAGTTGGGATGAGAGGAAAGCTTCAGACTTCTACCATTTTCTAGAAACCAGTATTTACAAAGCTGAAGAAATAAACTGTGGTCTTTGGCCAAGAACAATCCCCGTTGTCAACTGCTCTCTTCTGTGAAGAGTAACTTTATGCTGTCATTCAGCAGAATACGGAGACTTCATCTAAAATTGAAAATGGAAAATGATTGTTAAGGAAGCAATTTTGCAAATCAGTTTTGAGGGAGCAAATACTCTTTTGTCTACTAAACAATCTGTAATCTTTCTACCAGTTAACTAAGAATTCATTAGAGTAATTGGGTCTGATCAGTCAGAATAATTCGAGTAGATTAAAAACTGTGTTAAGAAGTCTACTCACGGGGCAGGCTCATCGGGTGAAAGCACTCGCCCAGAAAGCCCGAGTTCAACACAGAAACACACACGATAATTAAAAACCCCCAATCCATTCATCACACTAAACATAGTAGTATTAATTATTATCTAAATAATTAAAACCTAAAAATAGGCACAGAATGTAGCAAAAGTTCAGTTGGATCTAAATAACTTGGTATATTCAGGACATCCAACATTGGGCTAAGCCATGCAGGGCAAGCAAGGACTGTCCATCTTTGGAATTCTTAAAGAATTGAATACCGTTTGACTTCTAGCCAGGTAGCAGCTTCCCAGGCATCCAGATCCCTGCAAGGTTTCACTGTGATGTATTCATATTTGGTAAATTGGGAGTGGCGAACCCTTTGACAGCATTGGGGGATGGGAACAAATAGAAAACATCCCAAGCAATGTTATAGATGGGGACACAGTTCTTAAAAAAAAAAAAATACTTATGCTTGAGCTGGAGAGATGGCTCAGTGGTTAAGAGCATTGGCTGCTCAAGAAGCCCTGGGTTCAATTCCCAGCACCCACATGGCAGCTCACAACTGTTTGTTACTCCAGTTTCAGGGGACCTAACATCTTCACACCAATGCACATAAAATAAAGTTAAATAAATTATTAAAAAAATACTTATGCTTCGATTGTTCTTCGTGTTCTAGGGCCACAGAGAGAGGCTGGGCAACAACCAAGAGAAACTGGAACTTGTGGTTCCTGAATTTCTTAAGGTAACTGCCAAAGGAGACTTATAGACCTTGGCTGCACCGGGGAGAGAAGCGTAGGCATATTTGGCCCTCTGGTTTTGTGGCAAACACCGGAAGGCAGTTCTCGCAAGCTTCAGTATTTAGCAACGTGCATGGCATCTAAGCAGCACCGTCTTGAATTTGTGCTAGTAACCGTGCTTTCTCCTAGCCCAGGCAGTGCCGCAACCCCCGTGATTCACTTGGCACCTTTGTTTCATTGCCAACACCCCAGACCATTGAGAGACGGAAGGACGTACTGCAGTTTCAATTGTGGCGGGGCTCAGGTTTTCTCTCAGCACAGCGTATACACTCGGGGACATGGGGAGAAGGTCTGAAGGAGACTGCGGCTCCGTGGAATCACTTCGGCTTAAAGAGATAACAGGAGAATATTACAAGGATTATAACATAATAGCTCATGGTAACCTGCTGTGTCCGGGGCTCATCTAACGCTTCATCTCTTTGTGACAATGAGCTTGCCTGCTTCATCATTTCCTATCAGAGAATTCAATCTGCTATGCAATACACGGCGTATAAAAACACCGCTTTGTAATTCCGGCCTTAATAGACGGGAGAGTGTGCCCTGAAGACTCGCTTTATGTGTCCAAAGAAATGAGACATAAAATACTTTATTGGGCATTAAAAATGCTTTATCTTCAGTTATATGTACTCCGATCTGCCCTTAAATCTTTTAGGAAAAGCCTTTTGAAAAAAATATCAATTCAACAATAAATATTTTACACGTGACTAACGTTACTCACATTGTTGAAATGGGGATAAAAACCGAAGGGACATAACCTTTGTCTCCCCGTTCTGTTGGTCTCGAAACTGAAAAAGAAAAAGGCACAATGTTGGGAAGAAATGTTAACATTATTGATAAAAGTTGGAAATCGAACATCTGAGAAAATGTCTAAAATGCGCGGAAGATAGTTGAGATGGCTTGATCGTCTGCCCTTTAAGTGTGGCAGTAATATCCAATTCATTTGTACATGAGGAAATTTATAGTGCCGTAGTGTGGTTGTCTGTCTATGGGGCAGCTGGGGATAGTCAAAATGTGGGGCCTGACGAAGGAAACTTATTAGATTTCCTTCATTCATTAGGAATATTGAGACGCCAACCTCTTTCTTCTCTGCATCTTGGTCACACACTCCCATCATGAGGTCTCCTGGCAGGCCTACTGAAAGGTGAATTAATGTCCAGAGACTGGCATCTTCCAAACTGTAAGCCCAACAAACCTTAGTCTTTGGCGGACACACGTAGGAACAGAATTCCTTTCATTCAAACACTGGTCATAAACTTATTACTACCCAGAGGTTTTGAAGCTTGCCTAGAAATAACATTACGCCGTGATAACCACATAGTACCGGTAACTGGCAAACCTTGGTCTTCCCAGGTGCACCATGCCAATCGAATGCCAGTAAGGTCTCCCAGCTTTAATTATTCTGCTATTCACTACAGCTGAGGAGCCTCAGAGATTACATGCTGTTATCCCTTGGTACCTGTAGGGGACTGGGCTCTAGGAACCCTGACAGTCACTCCGTCTACTGTGCTTCAATCCTGTGTGTACAATCGCGCTGCATTTGTTTTGTATCTAAGCACACCTTTCTGTAAGCTTTAACATCCATTCCAGGTTGCCTACAATACTGCTTCAACGTAGATGCTGTTTTAAGAGCTGTCGGTGGCGCACGCCTTTAATCCCAGCACTCGGGAGGCAGAGGCAGGTGGATCTCTGTGAGTTCGAGACCAGCCTGGTCTACAAGAGCTAGTTCCAGGACAGGAACCAAAACCACAGAGAAACCCTGTCTCGAAAAAAAAAAAAAAAAAAAAACCTGGTAAGAGCTGTCAGCCTATACTGCTTATAGAAGAAAGACAAGAAAAGGTGTACATCTTCAATGCCGTTGCAATCTCAAAAACCTCTTTTTGATGTCTGGTGGGCTGAACAAGATGTGGAAACTATGAATAGAGAGGCCAACTGTACATTCATGAGAGAGAACGGGGAGCCCCTTACCCCAGACAGCTAATTTTATGATTTTCCTTTATGTATTCAATATCGTTGAATGTCTATTGGGATAGTTACTCTTCTAGAGCTTTAGGACACATAGGAGAGTCTGGTGAGGCAGGAGAGTGAAGAAGGGAGCCCCATGTCTCTTCTTCCATAAAGAATAAACACTCCGAGTAAGGATGACAGTGAGGCCAGATGGGGTATATGATTCAGAGCTCACACACACACACACACACAGAGACACAGAGAGAGACAGAGAGAGAGAGAGAGAGATCACGGTAGAATGAAAAACTTAACTCTTCGCTCTCAAAGTTTCTTTGCAAAATGCAGGACTACGGACTGCTGCATTTTCCCGAAAGCTTTGCAGCCATCTGCTCCCTTCCCTGAGCCACAGGCATGCAGCCATCAGCACTCCCAAGTAGTGGCATTACATTTTTTATTTTAATAATTAAAGCTTCCCTGAAGTTCAGAGAGCAAAACAGCCACACTGGCCAGTCTTACAGACCAGATCGCAATAACACACATCTTTAATGCCAGTGGTCATACTGGTTTGCCATAGAAACCAGGTAATGCGTGCCTTTAATCCCAGTGGTGCATTAAAGAGAGGAATATAAAACGGGAGGAGATAGCTCTCAGTCAGTCTCATTCTGAGATTCCTGGAGGCAGGATCGCCATTTAGGACTGTGGTCAAGGTAAGAGCCAGTGGCTGGCTGTTTTGCTTTTTGGATGTTCAGGTTGAACTCCAATTTCTCTCTCTGAGTTTTTATGACCAGTGCTTCACTCCTGTTTTAAGGGGGATGAACTCCAGGCTCTACAAAGAGCTGGTTTGGCCATGGTGAAGTCTGTTGTAGCCCTGAAGGTTACTTTACTAACCACTGACAAGGCAATTCATTACCCCCATTGGACCTGGGACATTACAACATCAAAGTAATAAAAAAAGAGGAACTTCCTTCATGTTTTTCTGTTATGACATCATTTCCCAAAATCTCATGAGAAAAGTAAACACAGACCTTCGCAAGGCTGGGAGCTGTAGTGTTTGCCGAAGGCTTTGTCTTTGGGAATGTCAGGGTAGAGGTACTTGAGAGGGTTCTCGGGGATGTTTTCAGCCATGATGACCTTGTAGTCTCGCAGAATGTCAGCAAACGGCAGAGCTGACAGTCGCCCTTTGTTGTAGGGTTCCACAGAGTGGAACCTCACTTCTCCTGAAAGCACAGAAACCGGGATATTCAGGGTCTCCGTGGTCATTCCTCGGCCCGCATTATCTCCATAGCTAAAAGGTATGGCCTTCTGGAGTGCCATTAGTACAGACGGTACACACGATAAAGCATGCAACATGGGCTTTCAGAATTCACAGGTACCTGGCTACAGGACAAGCGGACCATTTCCTATTCAAGCCAGTGAGGGAGTACCACGACATACCGTTTTCAGAGTGGTCCACCCAGGTGAAGGTGATCCCTCCAAGATGGCTCTCACTGAATCTTAACAAGAATGTCCCGGGCATTTTATCCTTGAGCAGAAGCCGTTCCTTCTCTTTGCTTACAAAGCCCATGATGTACCTAAAATTAGAGCAAGGGGCAAGGCATGGTCTCATCTGATTGTCGTTACATCTCCACTGATTTCATTCATCAAGAATAGGCCTAACACAAGCAACTGTACCCAACTCTGATAGCATTACACAACACATGCATATTACACAATACATGCATGTAGTATAGATGCACAATGTATTATTATAGGTCACTCTCTGAAGAAACCACAATTGTGTTTTCCCCCTAAACACACTTTAAAGAAGAAACGGAAAAAAATTAATTAATTATTTTTCTGAGACAGGTTTTCGCTGTAGCTTTAGAGCCTGTCCTGGAACTAGCTCTTGTAGACCAGGCTGGCCTCGAACTCACAGAGATCCGCCTGCCTCTGCCTCCCGAGTGCTGGGATTAAAGGTGTGCGCCACCACTGCCCAGCATGCGAACAAGATAATTAAAGCAGAAAAAAGTACTCATAAGAAAAACAGAGCCTGTGAACTCACCCATCAATCCACAGGGGGAGAATGTGCTTTTTAATCAGGTCCAATATTGCTTCCAACCAGGTCCAGAAGGTAAACGTTTTGCCAGGCAAATGTTCCTACCAGGAGGAAGGCGCACATATGGACAAGTCCCGTGACTAAGGCCACACCCCGATAGAACCCACCCTAACTTTTGAGCAGAACAGGACCTTCTGTTAGGGTCACCCTCATCCGGGAACTCCTCCAAAGCATCGGCAATGTCACAGAGCCACAGAAAGTAGAACCCACCCTAACTTTTGAGCAAGACAGGACATTCTGTTAGGGTCACCCTCATCCGGGAACTCCTCCAAAGCACCGGCAATGTCATAGAGCCGCAGAAAGTAGAACCCACCCTAACTTTTGAGCAGAACAGGACCTTCTGTTAGGGTCACCCTCATCCGGGAACTCCTCCAAAGGACCGGCAATGGCACGGAGCCGCAGCAAGCCGCGCCAAGACAAAGAGCTTCCTAAGCGACACCCCCCACCCGGGTTTGTACCTTGCAGAACTTGGCCCAGCTGAGGTGACCGTCGCTGTAGTTAGACTGGACTAAAATGAAAGGAAAAAGATAAACAGAAAAATTTAACAAGAGTGGGACTTTTTTGTTCTGTGCCTGGTCTAGTTTCTCGCCCTCCTCCATCGTAAGCAATCCCGGTGCCTGAGAGGTTCGGTATCTAATAAACAGCTTTGTTTGGGAAGAGCCAGCAACAGCTTTAGGATGCTCCAGGAATGGGGGGGATAGGCTGGCAGAGGGCGACCCCAGGGAAGCCACCCTAGGGAGGAAGGACAGTGGAGCACAGGGGCTGTGGGGACAACGTGACATTGACTGGGGACATTAGAAGCAGCCTAAGGGTGGTGACTTGCCCACTAAAGTGAAAACAATGGGCTTGGAAATCATAGGTAACAAGCAGCCAACAACTATTTCGATCTAGAATACTATTAATACTATCTGAATTCTAAGAAAACTCCATTTCTGTGGATAATTTGCTGAAGAGCCTAAGAGTACAGTTGCAATCCATGCTAATCTATACTATTGCTAGTAACATACCAATATACTTAAAGGCATTAGCTACTCATTAACAAAAATTTGCCAATATCTGCCACTACTGTTTATGAATTCAAGATAAAAAAAAATTGTATTTGGTAAGTGTTTAAACTGTCCAAAAGACCAGATGTATCTGAATGCTGACTGATGAGCCAATGGGTGCGTGTGGCAAGCAAGCCAGCATCCCCCGAGCCATTCTGCTGCCCCGGATTCTGTGCAGATCAAACCTTGGTACTAGTTTAACTGCAAACACATCCAAACTCAATGTGAGCTCTCTCCCTGGTGCTGAGGGCTCTTGCTTATCAAAATTTAGGTGTCCATAAGAAATCTGGGTAAAGCTCTGACTGCAGTTAGTACAGGAAGGGCTGCTGATGAAATATGTACAGTCTAGACACAGAAGCTTCCATAATGTGAGGAATTCGGTCATTCTTGGTGTCTTTGAGTTTCTGTTCCATTTCCCGTACTTGGCCCAGCCAGTTCTAGTTAGTTAATGGCAACATGAATGCTTCACAGCCTATACAGAGGAAGTGACCTAAGGACTCCTGAGAACCAGAGGGTGAATGGAAGGGACTGGCTGCAGAGGAGCTCTGATCAGGCTCACAGCGGGGCGCTGCTGCCTCCTAGCTGCGGAGTGAGGCTGCGACCTCTGAGCCCCAGCCTCCTCAAACCAGTACAATAAATACCGTTAGCCCCGAGGAACACTGCGGGGATTAAAAGGAGAAAAAACACTTGGGCCTGTCCCTGACGATATCCAGTAGGCATTCAATAAAGCATGACAATCACCAGAACTCTCAGCAGTAGTAGGGTGACTGGTTGCAAACCCTCCGTGCCCGTCTACCCTCACCTGTGAGCTTCTCCGCCAGCATGTTGAGCTGGTCTGAATTAAGGCCGCGGCCAACATAGGATGAAAATTGCCAGCTCATCACTTCCAGGAGTTGACTCAGAGTGACAGACGGAGGATTATTGAAGAAAACCAAGTTCTGAAATAGGAGTCACGGTGACAATATCCGTTAATTGCATGGAGGAACACCACCATTGAGTATTTGGCTGCCCTGATTTAAAGTCGGGGGTCAAGCAAAGTCAACAACACAGATTAAGAGTAAGCTTTTACGTGCCTGTGCTCCTTAAGATAATACAACTTAGGAATCCATCTTTGCTGATGGAATCACTTGCCATCTCCCAACCTTCTCTGAACGACCAGCTCAACCAGCAATCAGCTTATACAGGTAGTTGTTGCCGGGCAGTAACCATACAGATAGCCTTCCCTGAAATGCTATTCCCTGTAGACATGTTCAATTAGCTCATCATGAAAGAGGGCACTGCATCCAGCAAAGATCACAAGACGGGAAGAAGAGGAGCAAAGTGGAAGGATTTCTGGGGACACTATTCTCTCTTTGAGAAGCGCATTGGAGGATGGCCAGGGAGGACAGGCTAATGAAGGCATAGATCTCGGAGCCTGAAGGGAGACTGAGTTAATAAGTCAGCCTTAGCTGCTCGGTTTGGCTTCATGAGGAGGCTGTGACCTCGGTGTCCAGATCATCACACTGGAGCCCAGTTGTTCTGGAAAGGGTGTATATGGCGGCCTCTGTGGCTTCCTAGCTGACATTGCTAAAGACAAAGTGTGGTGCTGCCCTGAAGCTGGAGGACGGAGGCACCCCACTTTCCTCCCATGCCCCGTAGTTGGAAGAGATGAGCAGACACATAGCTCTTAAAGGGAAGAGTCAGACAGTGCCAACGGCTATTCTTGGCCTTAAAGACCAGAGACCCAAGAGGGATCTTAGTCCTCGGCAGCTCCTTCTTTGCAGATGGTTTGCTTCAGATGCCTGGGAATCTGGGGATGAGGGTGACGGGGTTAAGTCACTGATCTGTCTCAGATGCCTGGGCAGCTGGGGATGAGGGTGATGGGACTTAGCCATTGCTCTGTCTCAGGTGCCCAGGTATCCGGGGATGAGGGTGGGGATGAGGGTGATGGGGCTAAGCCATTGCTCTGTCTCAGATGCCCAGGCATCCGGGGATGAGGGTGGGGATGAGGGTGGGGATGAGGGTGATGGGGCTAAGCCATTGCTCTGTCTCAGACGCCTGGGCATCCGGGGATGAGGGTGAATAGGACTGAGTCGTTTTCTGCATGGTTCCCTTTTAGGAATGTTGCATTAAAGGGAAAAGGCACTGAAAGCTTTCCTATTTAGTCATCATTTCTTACACAGTCACCTAGGGGAAAGAAGTCTTCTAGCAGAAACGGGTTTGAATAAAGGAGGAAGGATTTATTTGAACTGCTTCTTCTGGAACTAAACACTTGGCAACACAACACACAGTCTGGAGTTTTGTTTTCTCTGTCTTAAGAACAGAGCAAGAGGGAGTGTGAAGTAATTTTTTTTTTTCCATTCCCTGGTTTTCATTAAAAACCATCTATACTGGCACCGTGACTGAAGGCCATTTTGGGCAAGTGCCTCAAAGAACCACCAGATGGCACTAAAGTCCAGCCTAAACCTAGCAAGATTCAAATCTATACCTAACAACATTTGTTCTGTCAGAGCTCAGGCAAGATTGACGGATATCTTGGCTACTTATTTGGAAACTAATTCTGTGCCTTTCTAGAAGAGACCGAGGAAAGGTGCCCAGAGGTTAAGGTAGTCAGATAGCAACTTCTGACAGCAGCTAGACAATTCTGGAGCCAGATGTTTCCCGGTAGAACCAGGACAGCCTTCGAATCCAGTCTTGGGACTGGTCAGAGTTCAGAAATGGTCAGAACTCTCGGAGTACCAATCTGTAAGAACACATGACCTCCTCCCCTTCGTTAGTATCATTCATTCGGAGGAAGGATCTTGCTATGTAGCCCGGGTTTGACTCGGATTGGCCTCAGATCACAGTCTTCCTGCCTGAGTGAGTCCTTCAAGGGCTTGGATTCTAGATGTGTGCTACCCTGCTCAGCTCGAGCAGGACACCTTAAGCATGGCCTAAAAGGGCTTACACACAGTTGAGAGGAAAAGTTATACAGGATGAGAAGCGGAGAGACAGGGATAGGAACCTTACCTGGCAGTCGTTGGTCGACACGTTGTACCAAATGATAGCTGCCCAGGCATTGGGCAGCTGGCTGACATTAGAAATCATCACCACAGGTAATGAGCTGGTCTAATTAGGAAAAAAGAAAAATTATTACAGGTAGTCCAAACTTGCATTGCTGCTACTCTTGGCCTTCTCTTCTAGAAGGCCATTTCAAGTTAACAGCCCCCGTCTTCCGATCCTGGTACCCGGGTGCCGCATGAAGAACTTCTGAGCACACACAAGCTGGAGTGCAGGAAGAAAAGGAACAGGAACCCTTTCTGAGCGCCCGACACTAGCAAGCAGGCAGTTTCCTCACTATCCTCCCTGACATTGAGAAATGACGGTACTTCCTTATGCCACACGACGCCCCAAACACAACCCAAGTGTTTTGGGTGAAGATTTAGTTATCACCATCCTTTTAAGCTGTGCTAAAGAATTTGATCTGAAAGTTACTTTGGGAATGAGCCACTATGATCTGATTATGACCTGGTGCCAAATCAAAGTCCATACTGGAAGTAGGAGTTTTGCTTAAAGCTAGAGAGGTGCACCATGGGAGTTGGAGCTGCCCCGCCTGCTTCTAAAGAACAGCTAGTACTATCGTCAACACGGTTTTCTTTTTTCTTTCTTTTTTGTTTATTTATTTATATTTGTTTATTTATTATGTATACAGCATTCTGTATGCATGTATGCCTGCACTGCAGGCCAGAAGAGGGCACCGGAACACATTATAGATGGTCGTGAGGATGGTGGTTACTGGGAATAGAACTCAGGACCTCTGGAAGACCAGTCAGTGCTCTTAACCTCTGAGCCATCTCTCCAGCCTGTCAATCCGGTTTTCTGTGGTACCAAGTAGACAGGCTTTCACAGACTAGCCTGGGAGGCTAATCACGGAACAGCCGTCCCTTCCTAATAGACACAAAATTCCTGTGGCTAGAAATACCCAGGAGCTGAGGAACTAGGCAGCTTGTAGAGGCTTAGGGGAAAGAGGTGGAGGATTTTACACACATTTGAATGCTTCAGACGAAGAGGAAAAGGCAGAATCTAAAACAACACACTCAAGCTACCCGAGATAGAGAGCTAATGGCTACACTGGCTTGTCTATCCAACATATATGGGGGCTCTAGCATGTGCTAGGAATTGTGTACAGGCAATGGTGGACATACAACTCATGGTGCCCTGACTTTAAAGAGCTCATAATTAATGCGTTCAGTTTAACCCTCCAAAGGCTTCTTTATTCTTAGAGTTCAACGGCGACTGCTAGATGATCATAAAACAGCATACCACCATCTCCATCACTTTCCTCTGCTCACCACAGCAGAGAACTTTCCAAGAGATTTCAATATATAGCTCACATTTTTGAAAATATATCACAATATGACACAGTCATATTGTTATTTCTCTGTATGGTTATTTCTCTGTATGCTTTCTATTGAATATTCATAATTCAGAAAATAATAAAAATGTGGATAACAAATTATTCCACATATATTGACTAGTCATGACTTTTTTAAAATCATTTTTTTTTAGCCAGAATGGCATCTTAACTCTTTAGTGGATATTTGACACAGTGTTTTTCTAAATAATATGTGGAGAATGTACAACAGTCTAGCACAATTGAGCTTCCACTATAAATGCTGACTTGTTGCTGTGGAACTTACTAGTGAGGAGATGTTTCTTGAGACGCTTACCTCCAAGTCAATGGTGAGGCCATAGAGGCATATCTGGGTCTCAAAGGCTATGGAGTGTAACTCCTCCGTCACCATGTGGCAGCCCTATGGGGAAACAAAGGAATTCTTTCCTTACAAAGGCAGCTTTTATGGTAGAGATATGAAAATTAACAAAGTAAATGTCATCGAAAAAATCCATATTATTGTTTTAAAATAAGGTAAAGTTAAGGAAATCTTCTTTTCCACAAACTATGACTTTGAGTTTCCAAAGCATGAGTTTTTAAAACTCTGGTATATTTTCAGTAGTTGAAATGCTAAGTCATTCCTTATTCTAGTAAGCCACCCATTTATGGGTCTATAAAAAGACTTATAATCTCGTAATGAATTGGTTGGAAAAGATATCAAGACAGCTCTGGTTAAAGATGGCATGCAAGATACATTTTCTTTGCTTTAGAAACTTTAATAAGATTTCAGTAAAACTAAATTGTCATTTAGATTCCCAGTGAGAGGCAGGGAAGTGTGGAAAAGTTGGAAGAGGTTCGAAGCCCCTAACTGCTCTGAGGTTGAAAAGGGGCCCTAACAGGCCAGTGAAGAGCCCCGGCCCATGCAGGGACATCTACACCACCCTTTGGCCTGCCCAAACGACAAGAGGATTTCTCTTCAGAGCGGATGAGTCGGTGGAGTTAGAAGACTTTGCATTCTGGGTAGAAGACAACGTGTGGGCAGTGGGGCACTGCCAAGTGAAGGGAGGAGGATTCTGTGCCAGCCTGGGCTGAAGTCTATTCCCTGTCTGCGCTTGACATCAAAAAATACATTCGGATGTGGACCAGACCAAAGGCAAGCTCACAGTTATTACCTTCCAGGAGCTGCTCCCCAAGAAACAGCCAGCTCCTAAGAATTCATCCTTGATTCTGCAGACTCAGCGTACATAGAGGGCTTCTAAATGGGTTCTATGGTCACTTGTGAAACCACAGTAATGACCATTAGACATTTGACAAAATCTCTCACATGAAATATAGATGCGAAACAAACAAACAAAAAAACCCCAAGCCAACCAAACCTCTGAAGAAAATGCAAAAAGCAAAACATTTTGTAAAAAGTAAAGACTGCATGCCAGGCCCAGTTTGCCCAACAATTAAATGACAAATGACCCCATTGTAATGAGTGGATATTGCCACTGCTCAGTGCCAAGCAACCGTATAAAGGGTCCAAGGATGCCAGTCACAGCGGATAGACAAAAAGTCACACCAACCCCCGACACTGCAAATTTCCAGAAACCAGAGATTAAATGGAAAGTCTAAAGGTCAGGAGTACAGGAATGAAGTACCACAATGGTTAAGAGCACCGACTGCTCTTCCAGAGGACCTGGGTTCAAATCTCAACACCCACGTGGCAGCTAACAACTGTCTATCACTCCAAGGTCTGACGCCCTCACACAGGCATACATGCAGGCAAAGCACCGATGCACATAAATACAAACAAATACATTGTTTTAAAAAAAAACAGAGAGAATCAGAACATAAAACAACTAGAATACCATTTTTTTTAAAATTATGAATAAAGTTATTTCTAGTACAGTATTCTATGCCTATCCAAATTAGCGGTCAAGTGTGCCCACCGAAAGCTTCTGGAAGCTGGTTCCTACAAACCTTCTCTCTGAAAGCTATTGCAAGAATTCCTCTAATAAAATCGAAAGAAATAGCTAAGAAAGAGGAGGACTTAGACCTAGCCAGAATAACGGGGAAGAGATCCCTAGCAGAGAAATCAAAAGAACTTTAAAATTGAAAATAGAAAATCAAACCATCAAACCAAACAAACCAAGTAATTATACAACAGAATTGGAAGGTGAACAGGTAGGACGGGAGGGAGAAATGACAGCCCAAACCAGATGAAAACTGTATTTTTAACTGACAAAAACCTTCACTAATATGAGGATGGGGGATACAGCTAGCCATGGAAGAAAAGGAAAAGAGAAACACTCCGATCGCCATGTTTGACTGTAAATGAGGGATCGTCTCGTTCTGGTGGAAAGTTTGGGGCTGCATGAGTGACAGGTCCTTAAGTGAGGTAAGTAAAGACTCAAGGAATCACGATGTCCCAAGAAAACCGGAAGCAATGCAAGAACAGGAATGGAATCATAGTAAGCAGCTTGACTCAGATGTTAAGTTTTATATAATTGTAATTACTTTGTATAATATTATGAAAGCAGGGGGAAATTTATATGCATCGATACTCCCCATAAAAAGTCATAACTTAATCCTGTACTCAGGAAACAATTTAGGAATTCAATAGGAAAAATTTTAAAACGCAAGAAATAAGAATTATGTTCACAGCTCAACAATGAATTCAAGAGAGGGGTTTAGGTGGGATTGGCTGGGAGAGAAATTGTCATTTTTTTTCCTCTGACAGCACCCTACAGTACTTGACTCTGCCTACAGCCAGCAGAATTGTCATCGTTAGAAGCCTTTTAGAAAAATGGCGTGTCTAGCTCAGGCGTTTTAACAAGAATGACAGGTAGAATTTGGGAAGCAATTATTCTTGATGGGGTCCATTAACATTTCATTTAGCCTCAAAAGGGACGTGGCCAGTTTTGTGATAGAAAGCTCACACCGTTCATAAAACAAGTCCAGAAACAAGTGAGAGAAACGGACTTGTCTAAACTTCAAAAGCCAGGTGAGATCAGAGGAGAGGGAGAGCTCCAAGGGTCTACAGCAATTCTGAGCCCTCTGCATTCATTTTAAGATAGAAAATTAGCCAAACACGATGCGAATAAGAATTCCGTGAGAGAATGTAAGTGCTGCAGATCACGTTAAACTCAGGATGTGTTCATCCGAAGAAAGCACAGAGGGAAACGGCCTCTCTTCCTCTGGCTAGAAGGTCGTCGCAGGCTTGATTGCCTGGATGGAGTGAAATGAGCGCACCGTGGCATTTTGCAGTAGATTAACAGAAAACCGTGTGTAGTAAATACCGTTTGCAATGGTATTTGTGTAGACAACCGCTCGCAGCATTCCTAGCGGGTGAACGTAACGACTAGCCCATTACCCTTCCCCACACAGCATGGAAGTCTGTGGCCGTCCTTTTGGCTGAGCGTAAAGTCTGAGGACCTGGCTACTATTAGGACACCAAACTGTAAAGAAGAGAAAAACCTCCCTAACGGCGAGGAAAGATGCTTCCGGTGTGCAAACACACCCCCAGGATGACTGGGGAACCTAAATTTTCATTGGACGTCCACAGAGGGGTGGTCTTCATTTTTTTTTATCCAGTTCAATGTTAGGTAAGCATGTGCAAATTATTTGAGAGGCCTCCTGCAAACACGCAAATGAAAGCCCAATACTAGCATGTTTAAATATTTCATAACCATAAACCAAGTTAACAAACAGTTACAATACGGCCTCGCCCCCTACTTTGACATACAGCCGTCACCTAACTTAACTGATTAATTAATTCAGCACCGCAGTGCTATTTACACTTGGAGGAGCAGGAAAAGCCCTGCCTCCTAACCCGCCCACCCATTTTGGTAGGTAGCTCAATTCATATCCGTAAGCATGCATGTAATAGCTCATTATGGTTATTTTCCTCCTCTTTTTAAAAGTTGTGACACATGTGTTCAGCATCCAAACGTAGATTCTGGAATACACACACACACACACACACACACACACACACACACGTATTTGGGAGGCAGCGGTGCTAGGGACATGGAGGGGTAGGAGGGAGAGGGGCAATGGCTTTATTGTATTTTGTTTTTAAAAAAGAGAGTAGAAGGAAGCTTCTACAACCACAGCAATGACCACCGGAGTTGTCCATTAACTTTGAGGAAAATTTTATGCTTTAGGGTTTCGTTTTTTCAATCTGGATGGCAAGAACGCTTCTTGGTGATTCTAACCGATTTACGTTGTTCACTTGAAATCCCCTGCTCCGTTAGGATGCACATTGACACCAAAATATGGCAACGAGGCCAATATTCAATACACAGGACCGAATAAAAAGTCTGACAGAGAGATGCAGCATTAATATTTCCAACACTTCCACGGCCATCAATCAAAGCCTTCATTGTTTTGTCAGTGCAGTCCAAGTCAGTCAGACACTAGGCAGTTTCATGGTCCTGGGGTTGATGCCTCGGCCTGTCCTTATTGCTTTTGCTGCCGACTGTCCAGTAGCGCATCCTGGAAACCCAGACAATATGAACCAACGCTGAAATCCTCCAGGAAGAAGACATACATTCCTATTTGTTCCTTTGTGTTTGCTTGTCTGATTGCTTGAGATGGGTGCCCTGTGGCCTAGGCTGGCTTCCAACGGGGCCATGAGCTGAGGAAGTAAGACCCCGAAGTCTTCTGCTGTCCCCCTTTCTGCTTTGGAGTTTTGAGACTACAGGTGTGCACCCCAACTCCGGGTCTTTGCTTGTTTAATAGGCTAGAACCTACATAACGGCACATGCAAAACTGCAGTACTTAGGGAGACAATCCTTTTTAACAAATATTTATCACCTTAAAAACAAAAAGAAAACTAAGAACTGGCTTGGATGCCAGCAATGAGAGCGCTAAGGTACAATCACAGGAGAGCCCATGAGCGGAGCGCTAAGGTACAATCACAGGAGAGTCCATGAGTGGTGAGCGCTAACAGGATAATCACAGGAGAGCCCATGAGAGAAACGCTAAGGTACAATCACAGGAGAACCCATGAGCGAAGTGCTAACAGGACAATCACAGGAGAGCCCATGAGAGGAGAGCGCTAAGGTACAATCAACGGGATAGCCCATGAGCGGAGCGCTAAGGTACAATCACAGGAGAGCCCATGAGAGGAGAGCGCTAAGGTACAATCACGGGATAGCCCATGAGAGGAGAGCGCTAACGGGACAATCACGGGATAGCCCATGAGAGGAGAGCGCTAAGGTACAATCACGGGATAGCCCATGAGAGGAGAGCGCTAACGGGACAATCACGGGATAGCCCATGAGAGGAGAGCGCTAAGGTACAATCACGGGATAGCCCATGAGCGGAGTGCTAAGGTACAATCACAGGAGAGCCCATGAGAGGAGAGCGCTAAGGTACAATCACGGGAGAGCCCACAGACAGACTCATGTGAATGAAAGCTTTCTCAGCATGTACCTACGATGAGGATACTGAACGGATGCTGTTGCACTCAGAGAGGGCGGGGGTATGGGAAGAGGCTCTGCCTCTCTTCTGTAAGGACCTGGGAGAAAGGTCATTTCCGGGGAATGCTTATTTCATGGGATTAGAAAGCTAGCTTCAGAGTCTGGTCACTTGAGAGATGACGAGGATCATTTTATTTATTTACTTAGGGTTATTGCTTGCAGACACAGATGGGGGTGTGCCCTGCATCCCATGAAAGAGGGCATGTCTTCAGCTAAGGATGTGACACGTGGATGGGCAGAGAGGGACAAGGACCCACAGTTGTTTCAATTCACTGCATGCGAGTTCCCCATACACGGAACCCCGGCTCTCCATAGAACAGGCGGCACGGAGTCCTGATCTGTAAGAACCACGGCCGACCGCGGCCCATTGCCACCCATAGCTAACTCACACATCCTCCTCACTTGGTCCTGTCAAAAGAAGTGTAGGATAACATTAACCATATCTGGAGAAAAGGAAATTGAGAGGAAGAAAGTGGCTTGCCCAAGTTATCTCTCCCGTGAGAAGTGGAGCCCGAACCGAGGCTGTTTTCAAATTCCCCAGAGGCACAGCAGAGAGGCAAAGAGGAGCCCGAAAGATAAAAGGTATGGGCTCTGCTAATTTCCTTCCGGTCTTGGCAAGGAGCCTCTGCTGATAGCCTGTTTCTGAACTGGTTAGCAGGCAATGTGAAGTGGGGCAGAAGGAGAAGGTCCTTCACCCTCCCAGAGACTGTTAGGATCCCAGAAAGATGCATCCGAGAAGGATGAGCAGCACAGACTACCAGGGTTTAATGCTGGTCCCTGTCATTAACGGCCTGTGCCAACGCTAGCTCCCCTAACTGGAAGGCGTGTGCTAACCCACCTAAGAGCGTTAGCCCGAATACCCAGCTCGCAGTGTGCACCAGGAGGAACTGTTAAACCAATTCTCACCAGGGTATGCACACTTGCTGCAGGTGTTCCTGGATGAGCAATTGGCAACCTTTGAAGCTCGAGAATGAGGTCATGGGATCCTCGCTTCCTGTCTTCCTAAAATGTGCCACTGCGATTGCTGGCCCTGTGGCTCTATGAACACCACCTCATGCCTGCTATTCTACTTTTCCTCGCGTTCCTTTGGTCATTTCTACTTACTGACCACACCCCCCATGGCTGGATCATCTTTCTCCACGTATTTCCTAGCCGTCAACTGTTTCTTGGGCACACAGTGGAGCCTGTGACTTATTCTAAATGTACCTCGGTGTCATACCAAGAGGCTGTCAATAGGGGGAGCTCAAGGAGTATCTCAACCAACGGTCCTGATTTAGCAAACTTAGAAAAAAGAAACAAAGTCATTGTATGGCTCTCTATGATTCTGTTATCAACTGGAAAACAAGAGGACATAAATTCACAGCAATATAAGTAGACACGACTAATAAGACAGTGCTTGCGTCTTCTATAGAGGAGGATGTCTCTAAGGAAATTCCAGTACAGATTTTTGATTTCACGTTGATAAAGATGACAATGTACCGCAGGAGTTGAGCGATTTAGAGGTATTCCCATTGGATCTGTTTTGCTTAAGAAAAGTACAGAATAACTGTGTTTGGTTTGTTCAGATTCACAAATAACAACATTCAGCGATGCCACGCCGAATGAAATATCACAACTATGTTCAAAATTCCACTGAGCTGGGTAACAGCAGTTCAGGGAATTTAGTAAACCCTTTGGGGGGGGATTCCCCCTAACTTATTTGTTTTGCTCAAGCCCTCAAACTCAAAGGCTCTGGCCCTGCGGGTCACTGGGAGGAAAGGCCTACTGTGGCTCTGCCTTAAGCAGTGTCTGTCCTTGAGGGTCCATGGTCTGTGGCCATTTCTAAGGGACAAGAGAGAGGGTGAAAAGCTCATAGAGGGATATGAGTGGATGTCAGGCCTGGGGCGCGGGATAGACCGCGACGCGGTGCGGGGTTTCTACAGCTCGTCCAGAGGATTCAGACGTCTCTGTCCTAACAGCTGTGATTTAACCGCTCAGTGAGTGGATCTGTACAAACCGGACAGTCAGACTCTTAATAGCCGGGCAGCTGCACCGAGGGCTCGGGGTCACCTCGGCAGCATCTCTGGGCAGGGTGTGTCAGGTGTCATCTTCTCTCAGGAAATAAAGAGTACAATATTTCTCCGTCGAATTATTCCAAAGGTGACAGTGGTCAGTCACCGTTAGGAAGGTGGACGCAGACTTATATTTTCCATATTCAAACATGAAGATAAAAAATATAATGCCGAATTTTTCAGGCCAACTAAAAGATGGCCCTCATGGCTAGAACTCGGCCAGTCTATTGGCTGGAATATTTGTTCAGTTAATGTAAACTTTATAGATCAAAGGAATTGATGCTACACAATGGAAGAATTACTTTTCAGCTATGATTTTTCATGAGATGTGGCATGATTTTTGACACTTGTTATACATCTGGGGGAAAACAAAGGCTTTCAAGATAGTGTACCATGATGGAAGGCTAATTAAAGAAATCGTGATACCAATATAAAATATAATACAATGAAACAATTTAAATCATGTCCTCCAAACGGAAGCTGTTCACGACGTGTGGCTATGTCAATCAAAAGGTTATGAAACAATGCCTATGCCATAGTTTGTTTGTTTTCAAGACAGGGTTTCTCTGTGTAGCCCTGGCTGTCCTGGAACTCAATCTGTAGATCAGGCTGGTCTTGAACTCAGAGATCTTGCCTTCGCCTCCCAAGTGCTGGGATTAATGGCGTGCGCCACCACTGCCCAGTTGAGGTATTTTTGAGACATAGAAGATTAGACTGGTGTACCCAGAAGGTTAATGTTTTCTCTGCAGGGTGGTATGATGTGTTATTTTAATTTTAGCCTCCAAGAATCCCCATATTATCTGTAATGATCAAGCTTTATGTTTATAATCAGGGAAACATAAGGGAAAGGGAGATATAAAATTAAGCAGTTTAAGAGCATTGGGGACATGCTGTTATAGGACTGTTTCCCAGAAAAATTCCCCAAGAGTTCATATTTCCTACCTCATTTCCTTTACTTCCAGCACTGGACTTCATTTCCTTCGGTTGCTGTGTGAAAGAAAACAGCAGGGTTTAGATGGAGGATTGTTATCAGCTGGGTATCAAGCTGGCCACACCCTCTACAGTCAGCGTGTTCACAGCCGTAGTTCCGTGAGAGAGAGAGAGAGAGAGAGAGAGAGAGAGAGAGAGAGCAATAACTCTTGCTCTCTTGCTCATTGAAACCCCACATCTCTACCTAGATCCAACAGTAGCTAGTACAGAAACCCAAACGAAACCCCACCTCATCATACGTCTGTCTGTGCAGATGTCTTTCTGCTAACCAGTTTTGCATTTCGGAAAGCGGACCCTTCCGGGCTGGGGCGGTGGCATCCCATATTCAGGCAGATGTTGGCTAAGTGTTAATAAACCAGACAAACAGCCTGTGGCAAGAAGGGCAATAAGGCCTTTGGAAATCTAAGAACTATCAGAAAGAGAAAGAGAGACGGGGAGAGAGAGAGAGAGAGAGAGAGAACAGGAAGAGAACTCTAGGTCAAGAGGAAGTGGTGAACAGGAGAAGCAGCAGAATGGGGCAGGAGGGGGGCAGAGCTTTCTAGACAATGCCAAGGCAGATGGTATGAGGGTGTGTTGGGACACCCCAAGAGCAGCCCAAGTTGTCCTGAAATGAAAGTGCTTTCTGCCACACCTTATTGGGTGTCACTTCCTGGGGGACTTTAAAAAAAAAATGAAACCAGAATGGCTCTGCCTTTAACACAGATCTCTGCAGTTGTCACGGTCAGCCTTGGCCAACCACTGCAAATGGCGGCCGCTCTGAATTGTAATTCTTCAGAAGTCACTGTCAGCGTTTCTGCTCCATGTCCTTTCTGCTGTCTGAACTTTTCAGTGCTGGCAGCTTATGTACCATATGGAGAAGAAAGTAAGAGATTAGCTAAGAAACTTCTTACTGTTGACAGTGGATACATGAAGTAAGGAACTAGGTAAAAATAAGAAAACGATTACAGAAGAAACCATGGTACAGTAAGAAACGCTCATGGAAGGAGCCAAATAAAATACTCTGAATTACATATCCTGTTAGCAAAGCTTTGGGCAGTGCCTGTGTGACTGGGTGGAGGGCAACGCCTGCGCCATCTTATTTGCTACTTACCAAATGTCTAAATTCTACTGAGAGACTCCCGTTGGAGGCCTCCTCAATGGACATGGCTTTGACTTGAGTCCCGCAAAGCACAAATCTTCTATTGCTAGAGAGAAAAGTTTTTGTCTTTAAAAAAGGTTTTGGGTCAACAAATACTTGGATAATTTTTACAAAATAATCTGCCAAGTAAATATCTTACCTCAGAGTTGAGACATTCCTGTAAAAGCAAGAAGAGCCTTTCAAGTGAGCTGGTTATTAGACCCGGGAAGGTATTTCTAGACTACGACTGCTTTAAGTCACACTACAGTGAGCGTCATCTAAGTCTTCATAGTTAAGTAATGCTTGAACTTGAAATCGAGTATTTGAAGTGGTAAGAAAAGTTAGAGAAATAGATGTACAAGTTCAAAATGATTGTGTAAGGCCGGGCGGTGGTGGCACATGCCTTTAATCCCAGCACTCGGGAGGCAGAGGCAGGCGGATCTCTGTGAGTTCGAGGCCAGCCTGATCTACAAGAGCTAGTTCCAGGACAGGAACCAAAAAACTACGGAGAAACCCTGTCTCAAAAATTAAAAAAAAAAAAAATGATTGTGTAAGAATTTTAAAAAATCTGTCATTGCCATATTTTTTGAAACGGAATCAGAAATCTTACTTGTCAATGGAAGCTTTCACCTTCACCTGGTAGTTGAGCTCCGGCAATTTTATTAGTAGTCTGTGAAGAAATGGGAAAAAAGAATCAAAGACAGAAATTTAGAAGTGGTAAACGTTTTTCTTTCTTTCTCTCCCTGTCTCTCTTTTCTTTCTCTCTTTCTTCTTCCTTCCTTCCTTTCTTTTTTTTGCTTTTTCGAGACATGGTTCCTCTGTGTAGCCCTAGCTGTCCTGGAACTAGCTCTTGTAGACCAGGCTAACTTTGAACTCACAGAGATCTGCCTGCCTTATCATCCTCCGGAATGCTGGAATTAAAGTTGTACACCACCACCGCCCAGCATACAAGTTTTTTCTACATTTAAATAACTAAGCATATTTCTAGCACAGACACATAAATAAAACATTATCTCCACTTATAGGTTGATGTGATTTAAAGTGTAAAATCTTCTTGAGTTTGTTCTGTGGCTCTACGGGCACCAGTCAATGTCACTACCTACAAACATTGCTGTTTGCACATTTTCTCAGTTGATAGGCACTAGATATGTTGGTCTGTTCAGAAAAACAGCTGTATATTTTGGGCTGAAATCTAAACTATATGTATTTAAGAAAGATTCTTTGGAAGTCTTTTAACACAATTCCATCTCCTCCCCATACCATGAAAGCAAATGTTTTGTAAACCTAGCAAAACCAAATATTTTTGAGAATTTTGATGAGGAAAACATTGAGGAAGACCATACTTCTAAAATGAATACAGAAATATCCCAATTAAATTATATTTGTAATTCTAAAAATAGTCATATATTTTCATAGCGGCAAACATGCTCGTAACTAAAACAGATCTAACTTCAAACAAAGGCACATTTCAAGCTTAATAAGAATCCAGCCAAGTGGGCGGGATTTATAGAATATGGAGAAATATTAGAAGGAGAGACACAAAACCAGAGTTCATCAAGAGCTCAAGCAAAGATGCGCACACAGCGAAGCAAAGGGTCCTTAAACGAATTGCACAAGACTGGTTCCAGGGTGGAGTACATTAAGCACAAAGTCAGTAGTAGATGGTGAAGGGTGTGTGTGCTCTGGTGTGTGCTCTCACGAACATGGACACAGATTTTTCCTTTCCATCTTCCTTGTTATCTGCTCCAGAAAAGGTTTGATCCACTATAAAGCGCATACGGCTGACCCCAGAGCAGTGGTTCCTGGAGTGTGGGTCGTGACCCCTTTGGGATCACGTATCAGATATTTACAGTATGCTTCATAACAGCAGCAAAGTTACAGTTATGAACTAGCAACAAAAGTAAGTTTATGGTTGGGTGTCACCCCAGCAGGAGGGACTGGATTAAAGGGTCGCAGCATTAGGAAGGTGGAGAACCACTCTCCTAGAGTCTCCCGTGTGTGTCACCGCCTCTTTGAAACAGGAGAGCACAATGCTATGGCAGAGAGGCACTTTAGAGGGAAGATTTGTACAATCTAGCAAGAGAGTCCGTCCAAAATTCAGGGAAGAAGAGGAGGACCCAGCAGTCTGAGGAGGAGGACGGGATACCCACTCTAGGATGGTAGGCTACGTCCAGGCATCATTTCAAATAAAACCCAAGTACTGCCTGCTCAGAATGCTTTTCCACTCAGAATGCTTTTCCACTCAGAATGCTTTTCAGACAGCCCTTACAATCTCCTAATTTTCTCTCCCCGCATTTCCAACTTCCTCGTCAACTACATGGATGTAAAGGTAGGATGTCCACCACATCTCCGTCCTGATTCCCTTGTCACTGTCTCCCAGCTTCCATGGGGGTAGGGAGACGAGAAAGGAATAACTCTTAAGAATGACATTTTCAGGCCGGGCGGTGGTGGCGCACGCCTTTAATCCTAGCACTCGGGAGGCAGAGGATCTCTGTGAGTTCGAGACCAGCCTGGTCTACAAGAGCTAGTTCCAGGACAGGCTCCAAAACCACAGAGAAACCCTGTCTTGAAAAACCAAAAAAAAGAATGACATTTTCAAAAGAAATCTGGCAAAATACACAGAAAGAAATTGATTGGGAGGGTTAATTGAAAGGCAAACTGAAAAGTGCCTTCCTTTTAAAAACTGGGTTCCAGTGCCCTATTGTGATCAACGGTCCTGCCATAGAACCCTCAGCTGCTTTCCACCGTAGGATCAACAGAGGCATCTTAATTTACGCAGCATTCCTTCTGATTAGGAATTTTGCAGCTCCTGGAGTTGAAGGCTCAACAAATGTCTTTAAAAGTAAGACTGAAACACCTTGTCTTAAGTTTACTCAGGAAAACCTAAGTTTTGGTTGCTCATAAAAACGCACCAAATATACAACGAAAACTCCGTGAAAATCATCCAAGCCCACGCATTCCCTAAATTAGGTGCTTGGCAAGGATATACCGAGAACCGCGGTGCTCAAAGTTTTGTGGAAAGAACATTTACTGGGTAATCACAGGGAAGCCTGGGCACCCGTTTCCTGGACATCGCGTCTCCCACTGTTTGTCCCCATCTGCTTTGCTGTTCTGTTTCTCTCGGCTCCGCTCTGTGGCCGAACAGAGTCAGCCACGATCTCTGTGTGCCCGATTTCCTACAGTTCTCCCTTCTGTCTTTCCAGTCTTTCCTCACGTTAACCTTTTTCATCAATTAATCCCAGAGTGCCTGATATGATGAACACACACATTCATGCTAACATCCCTCATGTCTTCATTATTATCCCACGTTGTCATGTTCTTGACAAGCAAACTCTGTCAGAACTCCCCTGCGGGGACTTGCCAGAGCCTGGGCTCTCAGCAGGTGCTCGACCAGGAAGGGCTGAACGGAAGGTGCCCTCATTAGCAGTGGCTGTCGCGCCAGAGATATAAAGGAACGGACTGTGTTCCGCCTACCTCAGTTTGGTAGTGAACTGTATGAGGGTTTTAAGGACCATCGGCCTCTGAGGGTGTGTCGGCATGCACGGCTGTCGCTCAACCACAAACGAGCTACATGGAAAGGAAAGACCGTTTGAAAATGTTGAAAATTTAAACCACAGAGAAACTGGATGCGATTTTCCCCACAAAGCCTGGACTTCTTACATTTGGAAGATGCCCCCATCCCACCTCCGGTCTCCCCAGCAGTTTCTCAAGCCATTAGTGTAAAATAACAGGGAAAAGGTCTGAAGGTCATCCCTAATTAACAACAGCAAATCTTAATTACCCGTTACAGACTCAATAAACATCCTGCTTATCCTACATGACCAAAGAGGGACTTCATTTCATGCCATTTGGGACTGAATGTTGGGAGTTCTGATGCTAAAAATTAGGATATTTTTCTCCAGTGAACTTCCACAAAATGATCCCCACACTCGTTTCTTGAATGCACTCTCAGGAAGAAACCCTTCATCTTGTCTCAAAAATGTGAAAACTGAGCGGGAGGTGGGTGATGCGGTTGAGTACCATGCGGAAAACTTGAGTCCGCTGCCGAGAGACACACACGCTGCCGATTAAGGAGCCAAGCGCGGAAATGCGGTTGTGGGGCTCTCTGGGCTGCTTCCCGGGGTCCCTACCACTCTGTCCTACTCTGCCCCGCGCCCAGCGAGTGTTACAGTCACCGCGAGCATGCCAGTGACTCACTTACTTCTTGAAAAGGTTGTAGATCAGGAAGGTGGCTCTCTCCAGCAGGTGTGCTCTCTGGGTGGGGATGGGGTCGCCTTCGTAAGTCATCTTGGTCGATTGCTCCTCTAGTTTCTCCAATTGTCGTCTGAGTTGGAAAAGACTTTCTGCCAACAGGGTAAAGCTATTGAACAGCAAATGACAGGTGTTTGTCCCCACTTCGTGACTGAGCTACTTTAGCAACTAAATAATAAATGATTAAGTGGTTGAATTAAAGAAATCATTTAATTCCAATGATGATTTATGACAAGTCTTTATTGTCTTTTCCTCCAATCTTCTCTTCTTTTCAATATGTATCGTGTTGGGTATCTTCTAATTTGGGCTTTTAATTTGCAGACATCCTTTATGAGATATTGTCAACATCTGCAGCCAAATCCCTTTTAATTGGCCTTGAGATCATGTTAACTGTGTGTATGAAGAATTTGGAGACAAACCAATTTAAAGTGTAGGGTACAAGGCATGGAGACTGTGGTGTGGAAATCCACCTCCCCCGCTACCCCACTGCACACATTTGTCCCTGAGTTTTAGCGGGCAGCGGTGACCGAACCGTTCCGGCAGAAGTTACACCGTGTTTGGGAATGCTTGCTTCTGAGATCCAAGTGGATCTTTCCTTAGAGATGGAGGGGAGGAGCTAGGTCCTAGCCAGAGCAGGCCAAGAAAGACTGGAACAGACTAGGAAGAAGAGGGGGCCCCAGCGTGAGGAGCAGAGTAGTCCCAGAGGTCCTTATAGAACTCGTCTCTCAAGCGTTAGATAGAAGGGACCAGGCCAGGAGCTGTGGCCCCTGCTGGGTTTCACTGTGGGCACCGTGGCTGGGGGCTTCATTGCTCCCTTTGTTGCTTGTCTTGTTTTTACAGCAGATCTCTCTGGGTTTAGAGAATTGAGGAAAATCAATATATTTTAAAATGATGCATGTATGTCTTTACTTCTCTTGAGAAGTAAGCCAGAGCAAGCAGGGGCATGACAAACTTCCATTTTCTAGAATTATTCCTTAGAAAGCAATTTTGAAATTTTAACGGAACAATCCGGCCTCTCTGTGCGTTTTTCTATTGCTCTCTCAAACAGTCTTATTTTCTGTTGGTGAGTCAGAAAACTTTATCAACATTTTATCTTGTAATCTAAAAAGGTAGTGTCTACATTTAATGGCGGGTCTGTGTTTTAAGTGGAGACGCCTTGCTGTTGACTGCTGGAGATTATGTAACTTGAAATGGTGTTATACTTTTATATAGGGTCTTGTGCTGCATTTGCGGCTCCCCTGAGATGGACGTATATCACTCTGCCTAGCTGAACTTTCTTTTTAACTGGCCAGCAAACCTTGTGTATATTTGTGGTTTTACACATGGTGTTTTGAGATATTTGTATACCGAAGGATGGCCAGATCAAAACTAAAACATGTGTATTGTCTCTCACAACCTTCTTCTTGTAAGAGCAGAAGATCGACTTAGGAATTTTCAAGTTTATAAGCTATTACTAACTACAGTCATCATGATGTGTGTCAGAGTTGCTCATTCTTTCCAACTGAAAGTTTGCAACCCTGACCAACATCCTTAACAAAGTGAATGTGTTTGAAAGCATAAAACTATACGTTTAACTCATATCATAAGACATACATTCTAAAAAGTTATTTTTTTAAAAGATTTTTGAAGCTAATTTTTCTTACATCCGTGCAGATAATACATTGCTGGCTTCAAAAAAACTCATTTGAGTCTTTCAAGCTATCAATGTCTGAATACTGAGGAATTCTTATGCATGGGAGATGGTTCCTTTGCCTCTGTGCTTGGTGTAACCCGTGCTCTCGCTTGCTCGCTCGCCGAGCACCCCGAAGCCTGCACTTCCTGTGGTTTTCACTAGAACTAAAGTCAATGGCTTTACCAGTTCTGAAGCTGGTCCAGCCCGTTGTGGAGCGGGCCGCCGATGCAGGCGATCTGCTGCCGCCTCTTCCAATCCTGCAGCTCCTCGATCAGCAAGTTGTTCATCAGCAGGTCTGACTCGTTCACGATCTGTGTCATCTTACTGAGGGCTTCCTAAAGCCAGAGGCGGGGAAGGAGATACACACAACATCACCCAGGTCACGCTTTTGCTGACAAAGCATACTGACCTGAGACATGAAGGCTTGATGAAAATTAGCCAAGTATTTGATCGAGACCAGCTCCTACTTGGTCTAGCATTGCCTTCTCAAACGTCAAAGTCTTTACAACTGGGTAATGTCACAAGAATTGTGGCCACAGTAGACATTCCCATGTTTCAGTTTCCGTGTATCCAACGGGAACTTCGGTGCCAATACTGAACCTTGCTGTCCTACACATGCGTTTGAACCGTTGCTTGTTCTGCTTGTTTATATGTGTACAGGTGTAGTGTCTGCATGTACGTCTAGACGGTGCATGTGTGCAGTGCCTACCGAAGCTAGAAGAGGTATCGGATCCTCTAGTGGTGGAGTTGGTGATGAGCCACAGTGTGGGTTCTGGGAATGGAACCCGCTCCCTCTTGAGAGCAGTCAGTGCTCTGAACCCGCAGCTATTGCTCCAGTACCTATTTCTACGTTTGTTTGTTTGTTTGTTTTTTAAATAAATGTGATTATCCATCTATTTGCAAATATGCTGATTAAAACCCGGGTCTTTCCTTGTTACTTTTTCTGCAGACTCTACTTGTGCTCGTGGCGACATTGCGAAGTAACTTTCTAGGCATAGGAATCAGGAGACGGAGTTTCTCTTCGGGTTTTCAACAACACTGCGAGCTTGAGCAAAGCATTTGCCTTGCTATAACTTAGGTTTCTCATATATGTAACTGGGTGGATGAGCTAAGTTATTTTCAGAGTTCCTTCTCAAATTCTGTTTTTCAAACAAAATAAGATGGTACATGTAAAATGTAAACGGATTTTCCATAAAAAGCCTTACATTTGGATTAGTTCCTTGCACGCTTGTAATATATAAATATTCCTAGTTACATTTATGATCAATTTAAGGTGAAATAAACTTGTATGGAATCATGTAAGTTCATTCACCGAAAGGGATTGCTTAGAAATGAACTATTGATTTAACAGTTATTGGTTAAATCCCAACTGCATTGCCTTTTAAAGTCAGGGAGAAAATTGAAATAAGAATATTTGATCTCGGGGTTGGAGAGATGGCTCAGAGGTTAAGAGCACTGACTGCTCTTCCTGAGGTCCCGAGTTCAATTCCCAGCAACCACATAGTGGCTCACAACAATCTGTACTGAGATCTGGTACCCTCTTCGGGCCTGCAAACATACAAACAGACAGAACACTGTATACATAATAAATAAATAAAAGAAATTGTTAAAAAAAGAATATTTAATCTCTTAAAAATATTTCATTGAGTCAAAAAATATTTATGCTTGGTTGCCAACAAATGACACTTGAGTTTGGAAGATTTTATAAATAGGACAATATTTAACAATCTCATCCTCAGAATAAAATATAGAACATAGTATTTTTTCCAATAAGGTTTTAAGTCATCAAGCAATTTTTAATTCTAAATGTGTAGTGTAACCCACTTCAGCATGCTACACAGTAAACAATAAAACTCGGTACACCTTCGGTTTTAAGTTAATGATACTCCAGCAGCATTTCACAGGCCGGGGGGGGCGTGGAGCAGGATGGCTACACAAGTATACTCAGTCAGTTTCTGCAAACACCACCTTGTTTTCATTCAGTGTAAATGGAACTGATAAAATCTGAGGCCTTGATTATTTTCAGTAGGATGAGGTTTAGGGGAAAAAAGTCAGGCAAACTGGCCGGTTAAAATTCTCCACCGACCTTTCTCTTGAAGTCCAGGCTGTTAAGCATTTCCTGCAGTGTCAAAACCTCCTGGTTCATTAGAATGCTATTCTTCTCACCATGGTCTGCAAAGGAAAGGAGACCAGATTCAGAATACTCACCTCTGGGGCAAGCCTTTTAGTCCCCAAAGCCAAATCGATCTCAATCCACCTCCACACCCTGGGCAGGACCAGGGACCTAGGCTGTCAGAGACAACATGGACTCCTGGTGTTGACCATGGAAGGCCAATCTGGGAATGTTCTCATCCAGCCAAGTGTGCACAGGGACCTTACATTTATCTACACGCCAGAGGGAGGATGCTCTTCACTTGGTACTCAGTTTTTGGTGGTAGACAAAGGAAGGTTTGGTAAGGGCTTGTTTTACTGGTTCTTCCTGCACTAAGGAAAAAATGCTGGCTAGATATAAGGAAAGGGGATTCCTTGTGCTCGTGATTAAATCATGAGACTCCTTCTATGGTCTCTCCCCATCTCTCCCCAGTCCGTTCATTCTCTGCCTAGGAGAGTTAGTTAGTCTTAATGAACTTACAAGAATTAGTAAAGCTAAAATGTCTACTTTTCCATTTTACAAAATGGTCTAGTCTCACAGCAGGACTGGTCAGGGAAAAGTACAGAAAATGAACCAAAATGAAAAATCATTTAGCCCCTTGAATGGGAAGATATGCCATAAACCAATACTGTACTTCTTAGTTTGAATATTGGTACACAGTAAGTGCGGAGGGCTGAGGATGCTTATCTTAAAAACAAAACAAAACAAAAAAGCCAACAAAACCACTGTTCCAAATTTCTCTACAAATATCGCTAATCTTCAGGATGTTATTTCTGGTTTTAACGGCTCACAAATTCTCCATTTCTTCGATGCTACTCACAGTAAAATGTTGTGTGTATATTGCTTTATCCACTGAAACTACATTAGCCAATACTTTCCAGTTTTCCCTATAATTTGTTTCTCTTGTTATCTTTCATTTCACTCGTATCCATGAGGGGAAAATACTTGTTGATTTAAGTCATTGAAAAATGGTCATTTTTAACCATTTTTTGGTGTCTATCTGTTGATGGCGGGCTGTCACACAACTCAGGCTGGCCTTCCACTCCTGTGTGGCTGAAAGTGACCTTAAATTCTTCTTGCCTCCACCTCCCACATGCTGGGTTACAGGTGCAAACCACCACATAGGAATTCGTTTTTAAACTCTTTACAATACACATGAAAAGTAAGAAGTGTTGAGGTAACATAGATAAAAAGTGCTACACTCGCCGGGCGGTGGTGGCACACGCCTTTAATCCCAGCACTCGGGAGGCAGAGGCAGGCGGATCTCTGTGAGTTCGAGACCAGCCTGGTCTACAGAGCTAGTTCCAGGACAGGCTCCAAAGCTACAGAGAAACCCTGTCTCGAAAAACAAAACAAAAACAAACAAACAAAAAAACCAAAACAAACAAACAAAAAAAACAAACAAAAATGCTACACTCAAATTAGTTTTATTGTTTAGTGTATTGTGCTATATTGTAATTCTTAAACTTCACAGCTTATGTGGAAATTGGAATACATCTGTCTTCAATGACACTTGATGAACTATTCAGTGTTTCCTGACTTTTTCTAGGATCATGGATCCCTTTGATAAGTGATTAAACCTAAGCTGTGTTATTTCTTCTAAAGAGAGAATTCGAACATGTAAATAATCACGAACATTTTAATATTTCAAGGCAGTCTTGACATCCAGAAGATGATAGAAGAACACAAAACACCTTCAGAAAATTAGGCATTTGGTAATGGTCACCTTCTAGGTTTGTGTTAATAACGTTTGAATAGTTAAAGGGGATTCCACAAAATAGATGTTTATATTTGTTTCTTTTAAAAACTATTTAGATATAAAATTGTAAAAATATTACAGGGTTCGCATCTTTCCTTGTTATGGTTTGGATGAGAATAGTCCCATAACTCATATGTTTATGATATGGGATTCCCCTCTGTACACTGTGAATATGTTTTATTACCATTGATTAATAAAGAAGCTGCTTTGGCCTTATGTAAGGGCAGAATAGAGCAATGTGGGAAATCCAAGCAGAGATAGACAGGAAAGAAGGTGGAATCATGGAGACACCATGTATCTGCCCCAGAAGCAAGAGGTAACAAACCACGAGCCTTGTGATAAAATACAAAATAATAGAAATGGGCTAATTTAAGATGTAAGAGCTAATTAATAAGAAACCTGAGCGAATAGGTCAAACAGTGTTGTAATTAATATAGTTTTGTGTGATAATTTGGGTGTGGGTGGCCAGGAACTAAAGTACAATCTTTGTTTACAGTTTGAATGCTTGATTCCCAGTCAGTAGAACTGTTTGGGAAGGACTGCAGAAGTTGTGGCCTCGTTGGAGGAGGTGTGTCACTGGGGATAGACAATGAGGTTTTGAAACCTCATGCCAGGCCCAGAGTCTCCCTCTCTTTCTCTGCCTATGGCTCAGGATGTAGCTCTCAGCTACTGTTCCCTTGCCTGCCTGCATGCCACCGCGCTCCCCTCTGTGATAATGGACTAACCCTCTGAACTATGAACAAGCTCCAATTAAATGCTTTCTTCTAAAAGCTGTTCTTTTCAGCAACAAAAAATGTATATAAGACACATGTCTAAAGCCCTCCATTGTCTGACACAGAAAAGTATAATGACCAAAACCAACAGATCTATGCCGGCATAGCCTGTCAACTAATCCCTACAGAACCAACTAGAATCTCAACAGTTATCCCAATAATCACATCACAGAGTACCAATTTACTATTGCTTATATAGGTCAGGTCTTAAAAATATTTTCATTTTCTCCATCCATCTAACTATAACTATTTGCTTTATAACTATAATCATCTAACTATAAACAAGCTTAATGTGTAAGTACAGAGTCAAATTCAGTATCTTTGTTTTTGAAGTTTATTCAATTGTTAAAATTATGTTTTAGAAATACTTAAAAATAAAACTTTAAAAAAAATCATACACAATAATATATATATAATGTCTGGTACTTTGGGAGATAAATACATAGATATACATGTTTTTGACTATGTAGAGAAGACATAAGACATTTTTACCATCTTTATCTGTAGATTGTGAGACTTCATGTGGTTTTTATTTTTAATACTTTTATCTACATTGCAATTTTTTTCTATGAAGCAGAGTTCTACTCTATAATCTTTTAAAATTATAAGAACTCGATTAATATCAGTAACTTACTGACTGTACTAGATGATTGTTTTTATTTTTATTAGTTGAGTTTTATTTTTCTTTTGAGGAAGTTTCTTGCTATGTATCTCAGGATGGCTTCCAATTCTCCTTCCTCCTGCTCCAGCCTCCCAATCGTTGGGATTCTAAGCATGTGCAGCGTACCCAGCCCTGAAGCCCTGATACCTTAGAATACTCCTCCATGGGGAGATACTTGTAGTGGATATTATTTCTCGTGCAACGTGTAATTTGCTTTGAATTGGTTAGTAGATAAATATGTGTTTATAACCTAAACGGCGAGGAGGAAAAAGCAAAGCGGGAAATATTCTTTGTCTTCATTTTTCAAAAATGAAACTGGTGGGGGACCCAGAGAAGGAAGATCAAGGTTGCTTGCAACTTTACTCTTACCAGCGGAGAACCTTAATAATCATGTTACTTTTATGTCCCCATGTATAGTTATATTCAAAGCAATAACTTACCCATTGTCTGAATTGTTTTATATCTGTAGTCGAATTCATCTTGCAGATCTTCTAAGTATTTGGTGTCTTGTTCTGTCATCTTTATACAAAAGAGAGCATGCTCAAAAGGCAATACTAAACTATGTTGCAATGTTTATACACACCATAGAACATTATATGTACGTCTAAACAATACACTGGAGATCCCAGCCTCCAACAGCATCTGTCAGGAGCCTACACCTCCAGAGAGCTACCCCACAGGAAAGCTGCATTTTGCTGGAAGACCACATTAAATGGTCTCTTACACTTAAAGAAATATTTATTTATATTTTATGTTTATGAGCACACATGTATGCAGTGTCTGAGAAGTTCAGGAGAGGGCTTTAGATACTCCCAAACTGGAGTGGCAGAGAGTTGTGAACTGCCAAGTGGGAACCAAACACAGCTCCTCCGCATTAGGAAACAACTTAACCGCAAGACCCAGCAATACCAGTTTTGAGTATACATCCAAAGGATGCTCAATCATAACCCAAGGACATGTGCTCAACTATGTTCATAGCAGCATTGTTTGTCATAGCCAGAACCTGGAAACAACCTAAATGCCCCTCGACCCAAGAATGGATAAAGAAAATGTGGTACATTTACACAATGGAGTACTACACAGCAGAAAAAAAAAACAATGACATCTTGAAATTTGCAGGCAAATGGATGGGTCTGGAAAAAAATATATTGAGGTAACCCAGACCAAAGAAAAATATCATATGTACTCACTCATAAGTGGCTTTTAGACATAAAGCAAAGAAAACCAGCCTACAATTCACAGCCCCAGAGAACCTAGACAACAAAGAGGATCCTAAGAGAGACATACATGGATCTAATCTACATGGGAAGTAGAAAAAGACCAGATCTCCTGAGTAAATTGGAAGTGTGAGGATCATGAGAGAGGGTGGAAGGGGAGGGAGGAAGAAGGGAGTAGAGTAGAGAAAAATATATAGCGCAATAAAAGCATTAAAAATAAAAGAGCAAGTGCTGTTAATCACTGAGCTATCTAGCTCTCCCAACTCTTTCCTGCCTGCTTAGGAAATCTTTCCGCATCTTTTCCCTCGTTTCTCAATTAGTTACAGGGTCTGCTAATCACATAGCTTCATTTGCTGGAGAAAACGGACCCTTTTGTCCTCTCAGGGTTGGGTTCTGCTCTGTGCTAGTATACAAGAATCAGAGAAGCGCCATTTACGACAACTCTGCCTCAACAGTTTTTCTTTCTACATCTTTAGATATGTCTGCATCTCTTACTTATTTCTGCTTTTGAGTTTCTGACTTTTCTCCAAACCCATCAATGTGTCCTGTTTAGTCATAATAGTTGAGATCTTGAGGGTGTGTTCTCAAAAAGGACTTGCTGAACAGGGACGGAGAGGAAGGAGCTGAGCAACCAGGTGGTCTGTACTGGGCTTTGGCTTGGAGCCCATGAGGAAGTCAGGGGCATGATTATCGGCACCACAGAGTCAACACCAACTTGAGAGCAGCGCTGGGTGTTTCCTCTTGGGCTGCGTCCTTCCCTCCATGTCTGAAGACAGCCTAGTTTCCCTGGACAGGCAATTTCAAAGAAGCCCTTGGCAGCCGATATTCACAGAACTGGGACGGTCTATAAGGATCAAGGCAGAACTATACGTGGGGCACTTTGATTGTACCAGACTTCTTAGGAGTTAACAACGAATCCGGGGACCGTGGAGCTCAGTGTAGAGAACTTAGCATGCACGAAGTCCTGGATGCAGGCCTAACATACACCACTACCCACAAAAAATAAAGCCGGGCGGTGGTGGCACACGCCTTTAATCCCAGCACTCGGGAGGCAGAGGCAGGCCGATCTCTGTGAGTTCGAGGCCAGCCTGGTCTACAAGAGCTAGTTCCAGGGCTGGAGAGATGGCTCAGCGGCTAAGAGTATTGCGTGCTCTTCCAAAGGACCTGAGTTCAATTCCCAGCAACCACGTGGTGGCTCACAGCCATCTGTAATGAGGTCTGGTGTCCTCTTCTAGCCTGCAGGCATATATGCAAACAGAATATTATATCCATAATAAATAAATATTTAAAAAAAAAAAAGAGCTAGTTCCAGGACAGGCTCCAAAACCACAGAGAAACCCTGTTTCGAAAAAAAAAAAAAAAATACTGGAGACATCTGTGTGCTTGATTCATGTGCAGAAGTAGCCTCATTACAATACAATATAACAGCCCCTGTCTGTTTTTACACATTCATGGAGTCGGTAAAGTCTATGATTTAGCAACACAGTATGCTCAGGCATTGGCCTGAGGTTCACCTTGAGGGTCTAATTGTTTTTTTGGTGATGTTGGGAGCAAAGGCATGTCTGCTTCTGTACTTGTTATGGAGGATAATTAAACTGCAGGACTGGAAGCAAAAGCTTAGAAGGCCATTCACTTAAACCCTGCCTACAATTCGGCCAGTGGACCGAGAGCTTTACCTTGCCTGTAGTTGGTTTAGTTTTAGAGAATTATTATTTCCATAAAAAACCAACAAGTAAATGAATACTGCACAGGTTCTGGAAAGGGAAAGGGAAATTGGTTTGATCTTTATCGTCAACACAGTGGAAAGTCTGTCCCACTTAAAATAATCTTTTCTAAATCAATGAAAGTAACATCTAGAATAAGATCGATGGGGAGGAGAAACCAAAATATCAAAGGAAATGAGTAATATAATGGGTTCTACAGATAAAGGAAAATAAAAGAGTATAGAGCTCAATTAGATGAAATGGATTCATTTCTTAAGAGCTGCAAGTTACCCAACTTACTCTAGAAGACACAGATAATGGGGGAGCTTGGTACTAGAAGCAGGTTGAGTTTAAAAGCCTCCTCAAGGGAACCTTTCCTATACAAGCACAGCGTGAGGGAAACCCACTGTCCTCGAGACCTGTCCGCACTGGCCTCTGTCACACAGGCTGCCCCTAGCCTTTCTAGGTGGCTACCTAAGGCCACTCACCACCCGAAACATCCACATAATGCTACTCACCTGCACACTGTTTTTAATGGCAGCCACTTTGTGCTCCACGTTTCTCTGTCTTTCCGATACCGAAGAACTTTGTAAGGACTTCTCCAGAGGTCCCTGCAAAAAGAATGTCTTGAAATATCGCTGTTGTTGATAAAGCGTGTTTACGGTGATTGTCAAGGATATACTATTTTGACTTGAGGTTTGGATAAATGAGATACATAATACTCTACAGCCATTAAAATTCCCACTGAAAGAGCTGGGTATGTGGCCTACTGGCAGAGAAGGCACCAGGCTCCAGGTTCCCAACACCCAGCACAGAAAAGATATTAAGCTTGTAGCGTCCACAGTTAGACCAACTCAAGATTTTTCTCAGATGCCATGATGAAAAGAAAAAGGGAATGTTAATTCTGTGTCCTTATTCCTGTACAAATGGTTTTATATATATATATATATATATATATATATATATATATATGTATATATATTTGTGTGTATGTATATATCACCATTATATATAACCATTATATATGCACATATATACACACCCATACATATATGCATGCAGGGAGGGGGAAGCCAAGGTAAGCAGAGAGCTAAGAAAGACAATGTTGGCAAAGAGAACATGGGATACCTCAGACAGTTGCCTAAGGACAGAAAACCACAGTCCAGGGGCAAGAGTCAGGTCTCCAGAGGCCACAACCGTGGCTCCTCCAAGGCTCCAGCCCTAACCAACCTTGACAAGACCACTTCTCAACAAGGACACAGAACTAAAGTTCCCTTTGTCCTTTCAAGGTCTGAGTCTGGGCACTGTGGAAAGTACTAACTGACATGACGTAGACAGTATTATAATCTAAGCAACTAAGCAGATTAGAAAACACTAGACATAATTTCTACTTAGAGATGCATGTAGGTATATAAGCATATGAACATATGCATAGATACTTGGAATTAAGTAGATATGACAGGAATAACACATTACCAAAATGTAATATTAACACTAAATCGCAAAATTATGTGTTATTTTGTGATTTTAAAATGACTTTATCTTTGTGTGTGCATGTGTGTGTGTGCATGTGCGTGTGTGTGTGTATGGTGTGTACCACATCTGTGCAGGTGGAGCAGAGTCTAGACGTCTGATGCCCTGCAGCTGGAATTATGGGCAGTTCGCAGCTACCCAGTGTGGGTGTCAGAAACTGAACTGGGGTTCTCTGTTAAGAACAGCAAGTGCTCTTAACCGTAGAGCCATCTCCCTAGCTCCTACCTCATGGCTTAAAGGGAAAAAAAAAATCATAATTTCCTACAGTCTATTCCCATTACTCTTGAACTTCATATTCTTTAAAATTAGTGTTATAGGTTCACATTAACTTGGGCTTCAATCAGCAACTGAGGTGTCGCACCTGCTGAGCTAGGATTCATTTTTACTTGACAGCAAAGGGAACTTACTGCAGGAATTGGGGAAAACGATTCGGGTAAGCAGAAAGGCCAAGCGGCTCCTCCAAGCCCTGTATCTTGGCCACGCTAACGGTCTAACACTGAGGATGGCCCTGAAACGTGAAGCTCTCAGCTGTCTGAAGATGAGAACAAGATGGGTAAGCAGCCTCTGCACCGCAGAGCTGAGCAGAGAGCGAGGTCGGAAAGGATGACTTGCCAATGCATTACAGAGTCCTGGCAGGACCTCAAGGAAAACCCACGCTCTCAGCTCTCGATGGAGCGCTCTTAACCATACTGCATTCTTCCGATTAGGAAAGCCTTCCCTCTCCCACACCCATCTCCATTGTTTTGTTATTTGTCTACATATTTGAAACTTAAAGAAATCCTTTGTTTATGATAGCATGCAATAGCAACGTATTTTCAGAGTTACTTTGGTTAGTATGTACTTAAACATTCTGATTTGACTAGTAGCTAACATTTGGAGGGAGTGGAGGGCACACATCCGTGAAAGAGGAGGCAGAGACTGTGAGTGAGAGAAAAACAGACACAGAGAGGAGACGGGACGACTATATATGTGACAGGCAGAAAAATGGACAGCCCCAGCTGGGCAGTGGTGGCGCATGCCTGTAATCCCAGCACTTAGGAGGCAGAGGCAGGTGAATCTCTGTAAATCCCAGGCCAGGCTGGTCTACAGAGTGAGTTCCAGGATAGCTAGGACTGTTACATGGAGAAACCCTGTCTCAAAAATAAAAATAAAAATGAAATAAAAAAGAGAGCCCTAAACTGGAGCTTCCAAATGAAAACAATACCGTTCTTCATCACCCGAGAATAAGCTATTAAAAACTCAAAAGTCTTACAAAAACATCCATACCCTGATAGTGACTAGAAGTCTTTTTGTTGTTGTTGTTTTTAGATTTATTTGTTAGGTATGCAGTGTTTTATCTGCATGTGTGCCTGCACTGCAGGTCAGAAGAGGGTAATGGGATGCATTGCAGAGGGTTGTGAGCCACCATGTGGTTGCTGGGAATTGAACTCAGGACCTCTGGAAGAGCAGCCAGTGCTCTTAACCTCTGAGCCATCTCTCCAGCCCCTTAGAAGTTTCTTTTATTGTTTTTACTGAGCTACATATTTTTCTCTGCTCCCTTCCCTCCACCCTCTCCATTTACCCTCTCCCATGATCCCCATGCTTCCAATTTACTCAGGAGATCTTGTCTTTTTCTACTTCCCATGTAGATTAGATCCATGTATGTCTCTCTTAGGGTTCTCTTTGTTGTCTGGGTTCTCTGGGATTGTGAATTGTAGGCTAGTTTTTCCTTGCTTTATGTCTAAAAGCCACTTATGAGTGAGTACATATTATATTTGTCTTTCTGGGTCTGGGTTACCTCACTCAGTATGATGTTTTATAAAAGTTTTAATAGTTTAAGAGATATTTTCATTAGATCTTCATAAGTTGTATGAGTCACTAAAGTATGGAGAATGTCATTTAGAAAATGTTTTATGAACTTACAGGATTAACTGAAAAAGTGTGCCTTAGAGATTGTTGATTCCCCTACTTATCTTTGCTAGGTTCTTACCACATTCAGAAGAATGATATAAAATATATTGTAAATTACATTAAGGCAAAGAATGGTCAAATAAGCACTTAGGGAGTTTCTGTAAATCAAAATTCCTGTCGGTGGAGTAGCAGCTTAGACTCGAGAGTGTCAGTCAAGATCAGCCAGTGAAGACAGACACGCCAGAGAGGCGGAGTCCAAATCAGAACTAGGAACCTAACTGAAATGTGGTCACTGCCTTTCTAGATTAATATTGTAAGATCTTGGACCAGAAGTTAGCCATGAAAACAGAAAGAGATCTAGAGTAGTTAGTCTGGGCGCTACATATCTGTGATTCTAGCACTTGGAAGGTGGACAGAAAGAGTCCAAGTACAAGACCAGCCTCGGCTACAGAGTGAGGAGTGAGCTCAACGCCTGCCTCGGCCATACAGTGAGCTCAAGGCCCAGCCTCAGCTACAAAGTGAGTTCAAGGCCAGCCTTGGCTACACAGTGAGTTCAAGGCCAGCTTCGGCAATGAGCTCAAAGCCAGCCACCACTACATAAAACCCCATGGCCAAAAGGAAAAACCGGGAATTTGAAAAGATTTGGTAATTATGCCAATATGAAAAAAAAGACAAGAAACTTCTCAAAGATGAGCCCAAGCCCTTGAGCACGAGTGCCTGGAAGGCTGGTGGCACCAACCACACAGAAGAAGACCCTGATTTTGCAGAAAATTGAACTCAAGGAGAAAGCAAAATCACAAACTCAGAAAATATGACCTGACAAGCCAGCAAGGCGATGGATAATGCATATGATTATGGATCAGAAAACATTACCTGGATAGGCATGTTGGCTGCAGCCAATATTCTTCTCTCTTCCCTTAAACAATTTGAGATGACCACAGCAACATGCATGGGATTTCCGTGAAACTTTCCCTGAAAAATAGCAAAAACAGGCAGCATAAAATGCCTTGAAGACACACATATGTCATAAGGAAATGTTATACTTAAAAACCTGCAATAATCTCCCTCTACAATTATTTGGGTTCTGTTCCATATCTACTCGCTTGCAATGTCATGGAAACCTAAACTCTTAAAGAGAGAATGTTGCTCTCTTTGCTTTCAAAACTCCAAGCAAAAGTTCTTTGAGACTTCTTTATCAAAGCCCTGAACACACTGGCGGGTCAGCTGACTTAGGCACTAGGCAGGTTTTAGAGAGAGCGGTTATGGCCCTATGTGTTCTCCAAGACCAAAAGGGTCATACCTGTGCATGTGGTAGCTCGCTGCTTCAGGCTGTCTATCCCGAGATTCAGTTGATGGCATTCACGTCAATTATAACTAACTAACTAACTCATAACTAACATTATACTCAAGCGAAACCAAACCCACTTTTCAGCCCTGATATCTTGGACATTGAAGCATGTATATATTTTATTGCCAAGATTAATGATGCATATATTGTTAATTGGCAGCCCGAGGCACTATTGAGCCATCAGATACATTTCTGTAAATAAAAGTCATGAAGCTCTTTAGGTGGTCGCAGTGCCCAACAATGGGTGTGTGCTCATTTGTCTTACCCACAAGAACTGTGTTTTCTAGCCTGGAAAACCATAATTTAGCCAGAAGTGTTAAAACCTCTTTACCAGACTTTCTTGAGGCAAGATTAATGAGAGGCACAGGAGGCAAGCATGCCAACTGAATCTCTGCCCTCTTCTCTTGAGGGGGTACTGATACCCATGAAATGGTCAAAAGGTCAATGGCAGAAAAGTTAGCAGTCCAAAAAGTCGAAAATTAACACCAATCAAAAGTAGATTAAACAGACAACTGAACCAAAGAATCTTTCTGGAGAGAAAATGAAGGTTGTCAGTTGGAAACATTGTGGCTGTGACCTCTGCGGTAGTATTTCAGATTCTGTGTCAATTATCATTTCCACCTGTGAAACGGGGGTAAAAACCAGTTATTCAGGTTCCTGTTCTTCCACATTCACTCTTTAAACATTTTTTTTTTCAGATCAAGGGGATACAAATTGGAAAAGAAGAAGTCAAACTCTCACTATGTGCTGATGATAGGATAGTTCACATAAGGGACCCCAAAAATTCTACCAAGGAACTTCTACAACTCATAAACACCTTCAGTAATATAGCAGGATACAAGATTAGCTCAAAAAAAAAAAAATCAGCAGCCCTCCTATACACAGATGATAAATGGACCGAGGAAGAAATCAGAGAAACATCACCCTTCATAGTAGCCACAAATAGCATAAAATATCTCAGAGTAACTCTAGCCAAACAAGTGGAAGACCTGTATGACAAGAACTTTAAATTTTAAAGAAAGAAATTGAAAAAGATACCAGAAAATGGAAAGATCTCTCATGCTCTTGGGTAGGTAGAATTAACATAGTAAAAATGCCAATCTTACCAAAAGCAATCTACAGATTCAATGCAATGCCCATCAAGATCCCAGTAAAATTCTTAATAGACCCCAAAAGAACAATACTCAACTTCATACGGAAAAACAAAAAACTCAGGATAGCCAAAACAATCGTGTCCAATAAAGGAACTTGTGGAGGCATCACAATCTCTGTCTTCAAACTTTACTACAGAGCTACAGTGCTGAAAACAGCCTGGTATTGGCATAAGGACAGACAGAAGGACCAATGAAACTGAATAGAAGACCCAGATATCAATCCACATGCCTATGAACACCTGACGTTTTAACAAAGAAGCAAAAAATATAAAACGGAAAAAAGAAAGCATATTTAACAAATGGTGCTGGCATAACTGGATATCAACACGTAGAAGAATGAAAATAGATCCATATCTATTGCTGTACACAAAAGTCAAGTCCAGATGGTTCAAAGACCTCAACATAAAACCAACCACACTGAACCTCATAGAAGAGAAAGTAGGAAGTACACTTCAATGCATTGGCACAGGAAACCACTTCCTGAATATAACCCCAGTTGCACAGACACTGAGAAAAACAATTAATAAATGGGACCTCCTGAAACTGAGAAGCTTCTGTAAATCAAAGGACACAGTCAACAAGACAAAATGGCAATCTATAGAATAGGAAAAGATCTTCACCAACCCCACATCAGACAGAGGTCTGATCTCCAAAACATACAAAGAACTCAAGAAATTGGTCATCAAAAGAAAAAACAATCTAATAAAAATGGAGTACAGACCTAAACAGAGAACTCTCAACAGAGAAATTTAAAATGGCTGAAAGACACTTAAGGAAATGTTCAACATCCTTAGTCATCAGAGAAATGCAAATCAAAACAACTCTGAGATTCCATCTTACACCTGTAAAATGGCCAAGATCAAAAACACTGATGACAGCTTATGCTGGAGAGGATGTGGGGGAAAGGAAACACTCCTCTGTTGCTGGTGGGAATGCAAGGTGGTACAGACACTTTGAATTCCAGTATGGTATTTTCTCAGAAAATTAGGAAACAACCTTCTTCAAGACCCAGCAATATCACTTTTGGGTATATATCCAAAGGATGCTCAATCATACCACAAGGACATGTGCTCAACTATGTTCATAGCAGCATTATTTGTCATAGCCAGAACCTAGAAACAACCTAAATGCCCCTTGAATGAAGAATGAATAAGGAAAATGTGGTATATTTACACAATGGAGTACTACACAGCAGAAAAAAATAATGACATCTTGAAATTTGCAGGCAAATGGATGGATCTAGAAAACATTATTTTGAGAGAGGTAACCCAGACCCAGAAAGATAATTATCATATGTACTCACTCATAAGTGGTTTTTAAACACAAAACAAAAAAAACTGCCTACAATTCACAATCCCAGAGAACCTAGACAACAATGAGGACCCTCAGAGAGACATACATGGATCTAATCTACATGGAAAGTAGAAAGTAGAAAAAGACAAGATAGCCTGAGTAAATTGAGAGCATGGGGACCATGGGAGACGGCAGAAGGGGAGGGGAGAAGAATGAGGGGAGCAGAGAAAATGTATATTTCAATAAATCCAATAAAAAATGCTGAAAGCAAATAGCTACAAAAAAATCTTTTCCTTCTTTAAGACGGAAAGTTTCAGCATAGAAGAAGTGAACTGACTGAAATTCAGAAGGCAAAGATACGAAAGTGACCCTGCTCAGTCTGTGGGAATGCCGTTCCTAAAACATAGACAATTTCAGTCTATTTGAATTTTTTCCCGTTAATCTTGGCAGCTCTTGGTTCTTTCCATATAGCTTGTTTTTAAGAGCTTCTGGCCCCAGAACCTATGTTTTCCATCTTTTACCTGACGGGCATTTCACTGATAAGAAAGATGTATAACATATTGCTGGTGATTAAAGTCTTTCATGGCTATGAACTGAACTTTATCTCCAGCAATGACTTTTACCTAAAGCAAGATGACTAACTATGACATAATGCTTTTTAGTCACACGCATTTTCGCTTAATTCAAGAACTCAATTTCAGAGTGGACATAGATATTTGAGTCACCAGTATCATACATACACAAAAGGGCAAATACTTATGAAATAAAAGTGGCAAACACATCCCCAACCCTTCTTTGCTTCTTTAGCGTGCACTTTCCTGAAGTTTGTGTAAGCTCAGAATTCACTGCCTGCTGCGTTTCCATAGCGCGGTCCTGTGGGTTGTCCAGACACCAGGGATGTGTCTCGTTTCTTGAGAGCCTGAGCAGTCACTCTCGCCTTCCCGTAAGGTTCCATACTGCAACTTTCACCAGAAGTTTTCAGTAAAGACTGGTCTTCGAATCCCTTCCAGGACGGCCAGCTGCTTTGTTGATTGATGTACCGAGCGCTCTAGTGGTCTAGTCATACCGCCATGATTAGCAACCACATCACTGCATAGTTAGGGAGATGGCTGCTAACTGCTCGCCCAGCTGCCCTTTTCCATGCACTACTGCTTTCAGTGGCGATTGTCTACGAGTAGGCGTGTTTCCTGTGCGTCTGTATATGTACCTTGGACATGCCTGGGGACAGCGGAAGTCAGAAGAGGGCATCAGATGCCCAGCAGCTGGAATTACAGATTGTTGTGAATCACCACGTGGGTGGGTGATGGAAACTGAACCTAGATCCTCTGCAAGAGTAGTAAATGGGTTCAGCTCTGAGCCATCTCTCCAGCCACTGTTCTTGCTCTTAGACATTGTTGTGTGGTTTCAATTAGAGTACCACTGCAGTAACCAACTGAAACAAGGTAACAGGGTTTTGTTGCTTTTTGTGATCTGAGTCTTATGCCCTTAAAGATTTTTTATTTCTTTTCTTTTCTTTTTTTTAGATCCCCAAAACTGCAAATAATGAAATTTTAGATCTCGCCAAGGTGAATCTGCCTCCCACCCTCTAGCATTATCTGTTTGATTAAACACATATTTTCACTTTTCTCTAGTAGCATTGTGCTGGAAATGAGGTGCATTCTCTTCAGCCAGCAGGATGCTCCTGATGCAGGTGTGTGTTCTGAGGCTGATGCTGTCCAATGCGGGATGCTCCTGATGCAGATGTGTGTTCTGAGGCTGATGCTGTCCAATGCGGGATGCTCCTGATGCAGATGTGTGTTCTGAGGCTGATGCTGTGCAGTGCAGGATGCTCCTGATACAGGTGTATGTTTTAGGGCTGACACTGTGTAATGCAGGATGCTCCTGATGCAGGTGTATGTTCTAAGGCTGACGCTGTGCACTGCGGGATGCTCCTGATGCAGGTGTGTGTTCTGAGGCTGACACTGTGCACTGTAGGATGCTCCTGATGCAGATGTATGTTCTAAGGCTGACACTGTGCACTGCAGAATTCACTTCTTACGGCTTCTGACTGTTCAGAGTTCTTTCATCCCTTCTAAGGAATTTGGCTATTGCTCTCGTCACAGTTTTTCTGTGTGAGGCTGACAATCTGTACATCATGAATTCAGCCATAGAATACAACCTAGATCCTGGTGGGTGAATTCCTCTCTTACATCCCGTAAAGCACTTATTGCTGCTTTCCAAGAAAATATGAAGCTGAATCATTTAAGCACCAACAAATGTGTATTAGACAAATGTCAATGTTGACTCATTCTTGTCTCATTCTGTACACACCACAATCTGTCCGAGCCGTAAACTGTAGCTTCTATTCTGATGACATCTTAAGAAGTAATTAAGTAACGTGTCACAGCAACAGCGGGTATAATTCAAGAGAAGTGACAACCGCACGTGTAGCGATGACCTAATTCCATATCACACACCATAACAGTGACGTTGGGACCGCCACATGGCAACAGCAATTGAGAAGTGTCGAATATAAGATGTATCCTCTGAGCTGGGGGAGGGCTCTCAGGCATTGCTAACGAGGGTGTAAACAACAAAAGGATTCGGGAAGACAGTTTGACAATTCCTTATGAAACTAAACACACTCTTGTCGCTTCCTCCGGCAATCACTCTTTCGTATTTATTTAAGGAGGCTGAGAACATATTTACACACAAATACCATCTATACATGGGAGCTTATAATAGCTACATTAATAATTGCTAATATTTAGAGGTTGCAAACATCCATCAGTCAGAGAATTGGTCACATAAACTATTGTACATACGGTCAAGATATTATTTAGTACTAGAAGAAATGTTTCCAAACTATGAAGACACAATAAACTTAAATACACACTGCTAAGAAATATGTCAGTCTGAAAGGATTCTAGTTTTATAATTTCAAGAAAACTTAAAACTAGGGAGGTAGGGCTAGGCAGGTTGCTCAGTTAAGGCCTGTCACATGAGCGTGGGAACCCGAGTCTAACGCCACTGCAAAGCTAGGCATGGTGGGATACATTTGTGATGCTTGCACTGTAGGGCAGAGACAGTGGGTTGCTGAAGCTTAACTGGCTTGCCAGCTACGACGACCGGTAGACTGCAAGTTCAGAAAAAGGCCGTCGCAAAAGATAAGGCGGAGAGCAACCGAGGAAGACACTCTGACTTGACCCCAGGCCTTCACATTCGTGTGCGCCCACATGAACACATGTACCCCCTCCCCGCCGTCACACATGAGAAGAAGGAAGACCGTCATAGAGACAGTGATTGCCAGAAGTTTGGAGGAGCACAGAGTGTAGGGGGAGGACGACAGTGAAACTGTCTTGTGTTATATTACCATGGTGGAGATGGGACATTGCTTCATGTTAAAACCCATAGAACTATAATGTAAAGTATAGATCTTAGCTAATCACCATCAGTTGGGACAAGTGCACCACATTAATGTAATATTTAAGAGATTGTCCTAACGGGAGAGAGGATGGGTGGATAGGACGTACGTGGGAACTCTACTTTCTGCTTGCGTTTTCAGGAATTTTATTTATTATTTATTTATGGAAGTGAGAGTTCTCACCCACTCCAGCCTGAAGTGACCCTTCCACTGGAGTTAAGACTGGTTTGCTTGTTTGCCCCCCCCCCTTTTTTTTTATTGATAGAGTCTTACACAACACAGAATGGTCCTAAAATCGCTATGTAGCTGTAGACAGCCTTGAACCCCCTGCTTCTCTGTCTCTCTGGTGCTAGGGTTTTGGGTGTACCCCAACCGTGCTCGGACAAAGCTGGCTTTGATGCAACAGAAATGAGGTGTAGGTTCTCAATGGTTTGGTTTGGTTTTTGAGATAAAATCTCACTATGTTCCTTGACTGGCCTGAGACTCACTATTAGCCCAGGCTGGCCTCAAACTCATAGAGATCCACCTGCCTCCGCCTTCCAAGTGTCGGATGTAAAGGCTTTTGCTACTACACCCAACTTCCAAAAGGTGTACATTTTAATGCCTTTTCTTCATGCCAACACCAACATGCTTAAACCAGCGAAAAACCAGCTGCAAGTGTGTGCATATTTAAGAACAGGCTTCCTGAAGGCACTAAGCATGTCTCCTGGTCACACTTCTGTTTTGATTGACTAATGTTGACTGATGGATGGCTTGACAGACATACTGGAGAATCACCAGGGAGACCTAACTCTGGGCGCATCTGTGACTGAGTTTCCAGACTAAGTTAACAGGAGTAGGCAGACCACCGCAAATCTGAGTGCCCCACTCCACGTGCTGGGGGCGCTGGACCGGGCACCAGCACCTGTCTCTGCTTCCTACTGCAGGTACGGAGAGACCAGCTGCCTCTCACTCCTGCCTTCCTCAAGTGGCATTTGTAGGGTACTATGTCACACAACAAGATGAGGCACTAACGCACCCATGAAGACAATCTCCCCGAGACAGCTACTCTGCGCAGGTCCTAACGCACCCATGAAGACAGTCTCCCACAGACGGCTACTCTGCGCACTTCCACGCGGCCACAGGACCTGATTCGGTGCCTCAGACATTCACTTCATGACTTCAGGTAAACGGCCTGTTAATCTTCATTGCTTGGGAAGAGCCTGCCAGACAACTGAAAGACATTTGCAGCTGGCGAAGCGCTCTAAATCACAGGGTTTCCGGATGGCTCCAAGGCTACGCTAGGGGGGTTTAACTCTCATCGACATACATCAACAACAAAGCAGTACAAAACCACTTTTTTTCTAATTTAACTGACATGAGCAAACTGGTTGATCTGTGTACCAGGAAGTATCAAAAATTCAAATATAAAATAAAAACTATAGATACAAAAGAAGCTTCCAAAAATGTGAGACTGTTTTTGTTTTGTTTTGTTTAATAAATGATGGTGGGGACTATTCTGGCACTTCTTGACTCACAAGAAGGATACCACACTTGTCTCTGAATAAAATAATTCACTCTCAGTCCAGAGCTGTTAGCAGAGCCATCATTAAAAACTCCATTTTTTTCTGGCATAGAAAAGGCAGGGGAAGCAGGTGTCAAGCTCTCAGCAGTGATGACCTTGGGCAGCAGACTCAAGATGGGGCTTTTCACTTCTAATTTAATTCTTTCGTATTGGAATTCTGTTAAATAGTTAAGCATATTTTGGTTTAAGGATTAAAACTAAGTAGAAAAGATAAATGTGCGCACACATGTGTGTGTGCGCATGCACACACACTTGTTATATATACCAAAGCCGATCTTTCACTTTGATTTCTGCAGATTTTTTTTTTATAAAAGATGAATTTTGGTTTAAAAATTATCAGTCAGTTCAAAAGAGATGCTAGAGACCGGTCTGATGACTAATATTCTGTGCCCACAGGGAACTCACAGATCAACTTGAATTTGAAATAGGAAATGAGCAAAGTGGATGCTAACCCCTTACCATTCATGCTTGATCACAAGCAAAACAGTCCCTGCATTTATTGAGTACCTACTGTATACAGAGTACTTCTCAGGTAGCTCCGGCAAGGTAGGCATTAGGAGGCACGGGTGTTATGTCACTTTGGGGTATTATATCATCTGTAAGGAGTCAAAGAACCAGAAACTCAAGGAAAATCAACCTCAAACCCAGGTGCCCTTCATTCCACAACTTTGGGCTTTCTAAGTTACTACTACGGCAAGACAACAACCACCTGATACCTCTTTGGTTAATAGGCTCTGGGAACCACAAACTGCATTTAATTTCACTTTGTCAGACATTCTCTTATTTTTCTGTAAGGAATGATTCAAGGCCGTCATTAGTTATGGAATCTGAAGACAGGTGGAGTTCTTGACAAACAGCAGAAAGATGCCACGTGTTGACCACAAAGTAAGTGGTTCTGGCTGAAGTCACTTAGAGGTCTCCCAAACTGTGTTAGTTCTACTTACTGCTAAAGGCAGCCCCGCCATGGCTGCTGGGGTTCTGTGTGCCCTGGTAGGATCTAATGAGGAACATTGAGAACGCAAAGCCCTGGCCACTGTTGACCCTCTCTGGAATATTCTTAGTGGCCGCTTTGATGATGTTACATAGGTCTTCTACCAAAGACTGGGCTTGTCTTCCCAGCCATAAAAGCAGCGAGTCCCTCAAGCTCATACTCCCCTCGAGTACTGCACCCCACTGAACTTGCAGACACCCTGCATGAACTCACATGTGACCTCTGTAGGCCCCCTACTTGAAAACAAAATCAAAAACCCTATTGTATCATCTTTTGGCAGATACCTATCAATACAAAGAAAAGGCAAGGCTGAGTTCTCCATCAATTGCAAGATTAGTTTTTTAAAAGTATTAGAATGACAAGGTTGTGTAATCTGATCCTGGAGAGGCCTTCTTAAATGAAGGCAGTATTTTTAGAAAGGGTGTAAAAAAGATAGGCTTTTCATTAGATTAAAAAGGGGGATTGGTGTGGAAAATAATGAAATCAAAAGACATGGTAGACTAAGGAAATAGTAGCTCATATAAATTATTAGTAATTTTTTAAAAAAAAAACTTGAATATATATAAACCTTTGAAGCTGATGGGAAACTCAGTGGAAAAGAAAAAGGGATTCACAAAAAGAGGACAACCAAGTGTGGGAAAGATGCCCAGCCTCACAATGATCAGATAAAGGGAAGGAAGGAAGGAAGGAAGGAAGGAGTTCCCCAAAATTGTACTGGCAAAGATTAAAGATAATTACAACTGTAGCTGGAGCCAGCAAAATGGCTCAGTGAGTAAGGTGCTTGCTGGCAAGCCTGACAACCCAAGTTCAATCCCTGGAATCCATATGGGAAGGGAGAACCAACTTCTACAAGCTGATTCCTGACCTCTCCAGATGTGGTCTGGGATGCACACCATATGCGTATCACGCCACACACACACACACACACACACACACAGGATAATATATATATACACACACACATATATATATATGTATATATATATAGCCATGGTTAATGAAAATGAAGAGAATCATTCTTTCCTATTCTGACGATGAACTGTGAATTTGTGACATCTTAGAAAAGCAAATCTCATAACTCTCAAGTTTTAAAATGCTTATTATTGTAACTAGTAAGTACATTTCTAGACCCCGATCTTGTACAACTTAAGGCAGGACCCATGACCATCTACGCACAACCGGCAGTACGGAGACAGCACATCGAGCAGGACTTGTGCGGTAAATCACCGTGCACCCACGCTGCAGACTGTTTGTCCCCATCGATGAGAGAGGACTCCTGTGAAGTCAGACTTGGAGAGCAGAGAAATGAATAGTAAGGTTTCGCTTTTGTCAGTGGTAAACTCTTGACATCATCACTTACGAAACCCTGTAACCACACGCACCCATTCGCATGGGCATAATTCACGTATTTGCTGCTTTTATTTAACCGTGGAATCATGGATGTGAAAAGCTGCCCACTTAACTGTTAGCGTGGATGTCTGTAAGGGTGGTGATGCTGTGCATGGAAGCTGAATGTGTGATTTCACCTGCTTTAGGGGAAGTGATAGCTGGGTATTGATGGCGCAAGAGTATAGAAAGATGGGAACCGAAATGTAAATAGTGGTTGCATGATTTTGGTGGAAATTTGCGGGTTTTTTTTCTTGCTTTTTAGACTTGTCAATGTCATTTGAATTTTCATGAAGACCTGCATAATTTAAGCAGTCAGAAAATCACAAAGCGGCTTTTATTCTCATGAGTTCTGTTGGTAATTTTTAAAAGTAGTTTATATAATGATCCAAATATGGGGGCCATCAGAACCTGAAACAAGAAGTAGAGAGAGACTCTTTCCATCAGAAGAAAATAAAACCATTCTGTGGGTCGACATTTGAGAAGCAGCCTCCAAAGGGCTACTACACGTCTGGAATCCACCTCAGTTGGGGTGGAAGTGCGGATACTAATTGAAATGCAGGGAGGGATTAAGCTGAGGGTGTGGCCAACAGCCCATAATGAATTCAGAATTAGTGCTTGAATAACCTAGAAGTCAGCTGCAGACACAAGGACAGGATCCAGAACCTCTGTCCCGGCACCTCGAGTGAACTTCACAGTGGCCTCCATGTTAGCCAAGTGTCTGCCTGGGGTCCCCTTCTTCAACAGGACATGGTTGAGAAGCTGTTAATAGAGGTTCCGTGGTTCTCAAATGTCAGCGTCAGGCTGGCCCAGGCCACCATGACTGTCTTTCCATTTTAACCCAAATGTATTTGCCTCCATCTCTCAGCCCTTTGCTGATTTGGAGCTCAATAAGGATGTGTTGTTCCCCTTTCTCTTATCCTTTTGGGTGAAACCTCATCTCAAGCTACGCATTTAGACATCCTATGTCCTCTGGGCACTAGTGATGCTTTTGACAGCCTGACCCAGCAGCGCTTGAACACAGCTGTCATGGTGATGGCCTCCCTAGAAGAACGTCCTGGAAAGTCCTCGGGATTTGAGGTCAATTCTGGGGCCTTAGATGCTTTCCTGCCATCATCAGCAATGACATTTAGAGAAAGGCCACCCCCTCCCTCTGCCTTCGTTCCTCCCGTGTGAAATGCAAGCCCCGCTTTCTCTCTTAAGCGGTGAGAATCAAGTGGGATGTTGGCATGATCGCAATCAATCATTAAATTAAGGTCATTACACACGTGGTTTTTGATTGCAGAAGTAAAAATATCCTTTGTGAGAACTTTTTAAAATGCAAAATCGCTAAGATTCAGGAAAATCCCCAAGAAAATAAAAATCATCTGAATCCCTGTATAACTGATCTTAATATTTTGATATGTTCCTGAATATTTTCTCCATGTGTGTAGTCTAGAGGCATACATTAAAAATACATTTCAAAGCATACTATGCATCACTATTAATCTGCTATTTCACTTAACTTATACTTCAATACATTAAAATTCTTCAAAAATATAATTTTAATGATTGAATGGTTATTTTAGCCCTGGTCTGATTTTTTTTATAAATAATTTTTTTTCATTTAGATTTTTGTCTTTCACCATCAAAGTGCTTTTTATTAACCCAAACTTGCTAAATTATAACATTTAGATCTTGCTCACTTACATTCTTACCTTGTTAGAAAACTGAACAAGACTCATGAAAATACTCCAGACATCGATTTTATTTATAATTTCTACTTCCTATGTAATCTAATGTTACTTAATATGCCATAACTCCCATAAACTTGATCCGTAAAAGTTCATTTGAAATGGGCTCTCCTAACATTACAATATTTGTCCAGATTATTACTTTGGGGTTTAAATTTGGCATTTTGAAACGGCTTCCTAGGTCTCAGAAGCAGTAAGTTAAACATTACACGTCCTTAGTACCAAATCAATGTCAGATTTATGTTTTCATTTTCATTCTGTGTTACAAAATAACAACACTTTGCTTTGTTTGGGTCATTACACGCTCGCGTTTTACTTTGGACTCTGCCAAAAGCTCAAACACTGGGCGGTTGCTTATGAGGATCAGGGTTGAGTTTTATGTTGGTTCCAAATGAAAACCGTATTAATAGCAGGAGGACGCCATCAGCTTCCACCGCCACTTCGTGCGCCGCCTTCGGCTCCTCCCGTTTACCGTTTCTTTTGCTTGTATGTTGCTTGCTACCCGATCTCTGCTGCCTTTGCTCGTCTTCTCCAGACGTTTGTGGAGGTGGCCTACTGTGCTAAGAGCACTGACTCCTCAGCTCATCGGGAGTACTTTTGCACACAGCCCTGTCTCCATTAGCACCCTTGGGGGATAACGTTGTGCTCACTGCTGACTGTGGGCTGCTGCGCCGATAGGGTGGGGGTCATGGTTCTGCCCAATCCCCACTTCCACCTTCTGCGCCCCCAACCGCGGTCTCCCAGTGAGAACACAAGGCCATTGAAGCCAGAATTTTATTATATGGAGTCAAAGGTAAAGTTTTAAATTGTCCAGGGCAGATCGCAAGCTTGGCATCGTTTAATTAACATCTGTTCGTTTGTTGTAGGGGGCGGGAGCGGGGTGCATGCCATGGTCCTTGTGGAGGTCAGAGGACAGCCTGTAGGAACTGCTTCTCCCCTTCAACCCTGTGGGGGGCTCCAAATATTTCAAATTTATGCCACGTGATGTCTAGGAAACTCTTCTACAACTTATTCTCAGCTGCCGGTCTCTCTCTCTCTACCAATCGCCTGTGTTGGCTCTTGTGTGTCTGAGATCCATGGGCCATGTTCTTTCACGCGCCCACACTGGGACTCCGGGGTCCGCCTTGTGCTCTCTGTGGAATCAGCTGTATCAACACGGTTTAAATTCCACCCATTCTCTTTTGCCCGCCGTGGGTCCTTTCTCACACCAGCCACGATGGCTCTCTCTGCGTGTTCCTCTTTCAAACTTTTCATCCTAACCTATTTGCCCTTCAAGGTTTCCGCCTTGCTTTACGGTTTCCTAGAAAGTTCTTCAGACAACAGAGTGTCAAGAGAGCATTTTCAGAAGTCTGTCGTCTGATACTTAAGGCATGCTTGGAGTTTTTTATTATAAGGAGTCAAGGCTGGTTTCTGTGATTTCTATCTGCCTGACCCTTGGATATATTTTATTTACATTTTAGAATTTAAAATCCAGCCATCTCACAACAAATAATGTATTTTTCTTTCACGTGCACACACATGCATGCGCGCACACATATGTATGTATAAAAGGAAATATTATATATAAGTAGGCTTTAATGAATATGTGTGTGTGTTGAGACAGGGTTTCTCTCTATAACAGCTCTGGCTGTCCTGGAAGTCACTTTGAAGACCAGGCTGGCCTCAAACTCACAGAGATCCACCTGCCTCTGCCTCCCGAGTGCTGGAATTAAAGGCGTGCGCCACCCCCTGTCCCTTTCGTATATTTTATCTGAAACTTCTGAGAGATTTTCATGCTAGTTATAAATGTAAAGTCCTCGTTAGCCAAGAAGCCGCTCTTTACCGCAGTTGGAGGCTATCACAGAAAACCACAGCTGAACACAATACAGTTATCAACAGGCCCTGCAAGCCCAGCCCCAGGGGATACATCATAGCTCCTGCATCTGTGGCTAGGGGAACTTTGCGGGAGAGGAGGGAGGGAGGGAGGGAGGGAGGGAGGGAGGGAGGGAGGGAGGGAGGGAGGGGAAGGAGGGAGGGAGGAAGGAAAGGAAAATCTGTAACCGCCAGAATTCTAGGAAGTCTGCTGTACAGCAGTGTCTCCTAGAAATGACGGCATCAACAGGACAAGAACAATGGCAATATCAATGGACATTTTCCTACAAAGGGAGACTATTTCACAGCCCCCCCATTAGATGAAGAACCACAGGCAGCTGATAACTGCCAGGGGAAGTAGAAGGTCCTTTCAGGGACGAGCCCTCTTATTGACTTTCCAGCGCAGAATGTCAGCCCTGAAGCCATACACATACAGACAACAAGATCGACCTTGCAGGTGGTATTCATATATGTTTGTGCAAACACACACCTTCTTATGTCTCTCTGTGTGTGCAGCATTAATATTCAAAGACAAAACAAGCTATCGGCTTGAGGGAGAGGTGTGAGGGAGGGTGGAAAGGGAGAAGAGAAAGTGATATAATTCTATTTCAATTAAAGGCATTTAAACTTCTCAAAATAGTTTTTAAAACTAAATAAAAACAGTCCAGCGGCCCATTTTCCTTCACTTATCTCCCCTGCTCATCTCAACTCTTAACTTGAAGACAAATCTCATCAAGTACACATTGTTACTCTCTGTTTAGCTTGAAGGAAGCCGTGCAGACGGATGGTTTCCCCTGAGCTCTGTAAGACAGTACAGCGCTGTGTGCAGCCATTCACCCATCTCTGGTGATCAACGGCAGTTTGAGAGCAGGAGCAGTAAGTAGTTGGACGTCCTAGGTATCGGATCCTTTTTATAATGCTGTAATGTAAAATACCACGCAAATAACCACAGAACACAACTCTGTGGAAAAAAAATGCATCTTTCTTCCTGCAACTAAATTTCCCAAACAAAAGAGATGCATGGGAGCCTGATGGGGTCGAAGTTCACCACCGTAAGACTAGGGTGGCTGATATTGCCGCCCTTCCATGTGTCTTTATTTTCCAACTTTCCTGTAGTTAATATATAGTACTTGTATATAAGATGAAAAACCCATTCTTCTCACGGGACAGAACAAGGCCCACTGGGTCAAAACCCACTAATGAATAGAACTTTCCTCATGTTCAGGTCTAACATTTTCTGGAAGATGATAAGATAGTATTGTAGACACTTGTTGTCTTTGTTCAATTATACCAAAGAGAAAATGAAAAGAGAAAAGAGAAAAAGAAGTTCCCAGTGGGCATATATGAAAAACTTTCGTTTGTTCATTTGCATTGCCCTGGCTGGCCCAGAACTCACTGTGTAGCTCAGACTACCCAGACATCACAGATAACAGCAGCCTCTCTCTGAAGCCCCCTGCACCAGTGAGCTTTGTTTTCCAGACTTGGGATTTAACGGACCAGAAAACTTCAGCACAAGATTCTGGAGCGGAAACGAATATCTTAAAGGATGCCACCACTGTAGGGATCACCCCTTCAGCCTGCAGAATGGCTCTAAAAACCCTTGCCATGCAAGCCCGAGAACGGGAGTTTGGGTCTCAGAACCTACAGCAGGAGAGGCCCCACTCCTGAAAGTCTCTCCTTGACCTCCCCACAGGTGCCCCGCGACATGCTTGCACGCACAGGCATATGCCATGCACACATATATGTGAAATAATAATATATAATAAAACAAACATTAAAACATGGAATATTCCTTTCCAAATGACTAGAAACAGTACATATCATCACAGCAATGTCCCGAGAAAGGAATAATTATGACAATTAACAATTCTTTTTTTTATTTAATATTTATTTATTTATTATGTATGCAATATTCTATTCTGTCTGTGTGTATGCCTGCAGGCCAGCAGAGAGCACCAGACCCCATTACAGATGGTTTGTGAGCCATCATGTGGTTGCTGGGAATTGAACTCAGGACCTGAAAAACAAGTTAAATACAACCGCTGGCTGGTGGTTTGAGACCTTCTTACACCAAGACTCGACTCTCCTGGTGTTCCTACTTCCAGATACAAAATCCTGGCTCCTAGAGACAGAATCGCTTTAGGAACAAGGGTCAGGTAGGTGTTTCAGAAGCATTAATTTTCAGAGAGAAGCCCTCCTAGACCCAATGTTCTTTAGATTCATCACAGCTTCCACTCATCAACTATAAAATAATACACATAAATAAATGTCCCTAAACTAAATACCGGGATGTGGGAAAACAGTCTTAGCATCCAATTCTGTGATGGATGACTAGCCAGAATTCACCCCTCCTCCACGACTTTTTCCACAAGCAGACTCAACAGCCTCTCCTTCCCACTATCTGAGAACTAGGCTCCTGCCTCTGCCCTTGCCTCCCCCACAGGTTTACTTCAACACGGCAGCCGGAGTGGCCATGTTAAATACACTTTGGATCGCACCATCCCCCTATCCCAAACCCACTCCCCAAGATCTCAATTCAGAATGAAATCCTGTGCGAACCAACTGCCACAGCACGGAGAGTCTGGCGCACGGCTCAGACTCACGTGCCCTCTCTGAGAAGAGGAGACTTGGGACTGGAGGAAGTCAAAAGAGACAGTTCTGTTGTTCAGAGCACTTCCTGCAGAAGACCCCAGTGCAGCTGCCAGCACCTATGTTGGATGGCTCTAAACACCTGTACCTCCGGCTCCAAGGGATCCGATGCCCTTCTCTGGCCTCTGCAGGCTCCCCCCACACACACACAGGTGGTATTCACCTGCACAGTCACACATGTGTTCACATAAATAAAATCATCATAATAAATATACATCATTTTTAAAATAAAGGATCAGTTAGCTGTACAGTTGCCAACTTCAGCTGTGGATCAACAGTACAGATGATTATTTCTTTAAAAATTCTTTGTTTTTCAGGGTGTACATAAAATTCAGGCCCATTGTTTAAGATAGGGAAGATAGGAAAAGAAAATATGGAAATCTAAGCCATCACTGTGATGCCGGAGAGAAGCACAGATGGCATTTTGATATCTTTCCTTCCAACCTGAAGTTTCCCTCTACAATCTAGACATACAATGTGCACTCCAAGTGCATGCTCCAAGTGCATGCTCATTGTCAATAGTTTTCACTTAGTATCTTTGCATGAGTCTTCAGAAACAGAATAGTAAATAAACGTATGCTGTCGGCGGGTCTGGCTGGGCCACGATCTACCGGGTCATTTCTGCCTTAAACTCTAAGGTTGCCTGACATATATCCACAGAACGCCAGCATGTGTGTTAAATGGAAAACGAGTAACCCAGGCAGCTAGTGTGGGGGAAATGTTGGCAAGAGCACGGGGCCTCGTAGATGGTCTGAGATGCCGAAGCTGTCACTGGGGTTTCCTGTGAAGCCTGCAGGGCGGGGCAGGGGCCAAGGAGAAATTCTGCCCAGGGAGCTCTGGTCTTGGTGGAAATGCCAGGAGTTGGACTCCCAGCATTTGTTTGCCTGTTTCTCTGTCAGTCTGCCTCAAGCCAAAAATAATCATCCCCCCCGCTAGAACATGCTACAAAAGAACTTGTACTCTCGAGGTCTCTCTGTGTTTCTGGGACTTTCTTTTCTGCAAATAAATTACGAGGCCAGGAGCTTTTCCAGCTTGGCAGAGCAGGAAACAAAACATGTGCCCAGTGCTGTTTAAATCCTGTGATGTAGTGGATGCTTTGACAAGTGAAATTAAATATGTCCAATCTAAGGAGCTTTCTGGAAAAAATGTGTGTGAACCAACAGGTCATTTCAGGAAAGCAAACACACTTCCTTTAGGAGCATAGCAAGACAGCACCCAGAGCCTCTTATCTGGAGGATAACATAAAACTCCATTCTCATGAGAGAATATTCCTGGAATCCTCCGGAGGTGGGGGGAAGACATTGCAAAGCAAGAGAAGCTGAGCCCTGTTCCAGGGAGAAGAGGTGTTGAGTGCTTGTCAATGTACCCAGGTTGTCAGGCAAACAAATCCGTCTCAGTAGATGTATATAATAAATTCAAATGCTCTACGCATTTCCCCACTCGGCAGGAGCAACCTAGAGGTATGTGGAATAAAATGTATTTGTGACACTCGTTCTTAATGCTTTACAAATTAGTATCTGTGTTTTCCAAAATCTTTGGTGTGAAAATCATTTTAATGGCAGGGTCAAACCTGAGTGTGTTGATCTCAAGGAATGTGTAGAGTGTGTTTAATTACTGAGACAGCAACATAACCTCCTTTCCTCGTTCGTTTCCCGCCTAGTAATCATCTTAGAGAAAGGGGCCATCCACGCTGAGCTCTAGTTGTGGCACCACCTATGAAATGACGTGTGGATGACCCTGGGAATGGCGGGCACTGTGTCAAGCTCTTCATTTGATTTATGTCATCTAGTTGTGGTAACTTCCTGATGCTACTGGTGGGCACAGCTGTGCGGCTGCCCTAGTTTTCAGGGAAGACCAGAGAACAAGGAGCTGCTACAAGACACGCGGGTAATAGAGTAGGAATCCAAGACGGGGCGGCTGAGCCAGTGGTACACACACAGGCCAGCGTACGCTACACTTGACACTCTTCCCACAGTTTGTTTTGATTTTAGAGAAGGTCTGTGTGCCTTCAGTTTTCCCTGGCAAAGGGAAGATATTAAGAATCTAATTCCTTTGCTTTCAAACTAACTATCATCATCCCTTTCGATCATCCGCTATAAAGAGAATCTCAAGGAAGGATCCACATAGTTTTAGAGCGAGTATTATTATATAGACGGTCCCCAAATTTCTGCAGGATAAAAGCCCTCCCCCCAAGAATCTATAGAACACATTCTTTTTAAAAGATGAAGTCTCAATAGTCTATGCCAGCCTTCAATTTCCTACGTGTCTGAGGATGACCTTGAACTTCTGACACTCCAGCCCTCACCTCTGGAATGCTGGGATTATGGGTGTGCACCACCACACCCAGTCTGTTTGATGCTGAGGATAAATTCAAACCTTCGAGCATGCTAGGCCAGCACCCCATCAACTAAGCTAGAGCTACCCTCCAGAACAATTCTCATGATTACTGTTCATGTTTTATAAAGAATGGCCACTTCCATGATCTTCAAAGACTTTTAGGCATCTATGGAGTTCATCAGAGATGAAACAGGGATGTTTTCCATCATTAAAGCAGCAGAAACAACTTAGAGAAGGACCACCATCACCATAAAGAACAGGGACAGAACTGCCTTCTATCGAGGAAGGTCGTCTTGAATACACACACACACACACACACACACACACACACACGCGCACTCACACGCGTGCGCACTCACACATGTGCAAACCCACATACACATGCATGCATGCACACGCACATACATACACACGCACACACACATGTACACACATGCACACACCACACACGTACGCACACATGTGCAAACACACATACACGTGCATGCATGCACATGCGCACACGAACGCACGCACACACGCACACGCACGCACACACATATACATGCATGCACACACCACACACACATGCACACACCACACACACGCACTCGCACATGTGCAAACACGCATGCATACGCATGCAAGCACACGCACGCACATACACACGCATGCACACACCACACGCGCGCACACACATGCACACAACACACACACACACACACCACACGCACGCACACACACCACACACACACGCACACATGCACACACCACACACACACACACACACACACACTTGGAGAAACAGATTCAGAAACTGGCATTAGATATCCCGGGATAAGAACATCAAATACAAATGGCAAGGAAGGGCGCTGGAGGAAGGAGGGAAGAGACAAGGGAAATACTGCCGGCCTCGCTCGCCACTGCATGCGTGCGACTCCCACAACTGTTAAAGGCAAATGAGTCTTCCTCTGTAGAAAAGGAAATCTTTTTGGTTAGCATCAGCAAATCGGGCGGTGAATAAGCTAAAAAGAGAAAGCAGGCGCTTTGCCTGGGACCTCGGCTCTGTGGTCAGGCCTGACAGAAGCAACCCAGTCAAAAGGTCACAGCCAAAGCAAGCACTGTTCATGGAACCCGCCCCCTCTAAATTTCTAAAACACTAAGAACAAGCCACTCCGTTTTGAAAAAGATTCACAAAAAAACAAAAAAAGATTTACTCAATTAAATTTTCCATGTGTACCAAATATCTGAAAAACAGCATTTGTGTGACCTCTCTTTCCATCTGGCAAACCGGAAACCACTGGGCGTCTATTGGAAAATCACCAGGTATTCGCTTTATTTATTTTCCTATCTACAAAGGCACTCGCCAACGACCAGAAGCGATCACACACCGACAGGCAGTGACAGTGCTGTGTTTCATCCTGTGGAAAGAAGGGTTTGAGGTGTCTGGTGAGCACATTCACGCTCAATACCTCTTGGAAGCCAAGTGAACTCACTGCCTGTGTAGAGAGGAGAGGAAGCCAAGAGGAAATCAGATGCCCTTTGATGAATTCTTTCAGGGTAGCTGAGACGATGGCTCAGTGGGCGAAGTGCTTGCTGCTGCTGGCACAGGAACCCGAGTTCAAATCCCCAGAACCTACATCACTTCAAAAAAGGTGTGTGTGCCTGGAATCCCGAGCTCTCGTGGTGAGTGAGATAGGAGGTGAAGAATCCCTGGGAGTTTGAGGGATTATCCTAGCCTGTGTGTGACCTTGTCTCAAACAAGGAGGAAGGCAAGGGCCGGACCCTGATTGTGTCCTGTGACATACACTTATGTGGCATGTCCCACTCGCTCACACACATAGGCACACCAAAGACTTGAGAAATTCGGTTTTTCTTGGAAACTTCCAGAGCAGGAGAAGGGGGTGTTAAACCACGTTTTCCAACCCCTTCCTTTGGGCTTTCACTTGGCCAGCACCTCAGAACCCTTGCTGTCGTCTCTCCTACTCTGGTCACATCCCTCAGCAGCATAGGTACTATGATTCAGGTACCTGTTCCTAGACAAGAGAACCGAGGGCTCACAAAATGAATTGTTCTGAGAGGTCATATACCTTCTAAGAGGCTGAGCGAAACTCCAGCTAGGTTTCAGAACCCCCGAATGTCCTTCTGTTACAGTGTTAGGAGAGTTACCTACGGGCTAACCATCCTTCTTCAGTGTTTAAGCCAGGTCGGAGTTATCATATTCCAGGAGCGTCAGGGACGTTTTCACCGTGACGGTTCCCATATCTTCCCTTCAGCACCAACCCCGCTGCGGCTTTATGTGGTCCTGTTCTGATTCACCAGGACTGTGCTCCTGAGCATTTGAAGTTCTCTTGCGTTCCTCTGATAGGGTGCCCGGCAAGTCCTTTGTGTTTCTCACAGCTGTGGTTTACTATTTAGGACCTGTGAAAGTTGGGTGAATGCTCTAGCTCGCCCAAGAATCCTTAGTGTCCTAGTCCATCTCCCAGGAGGGCACTCGGAAAGGTCACAGGACCTACGCCTCTGGTTTCCAATATGAGCTGTTCCCTCCCACTAGGGACCAACCACCCTATCTTCTCCCAGATACCTCGTGGAAGGTGTCAGCTACCCAAGAGCCTCAATCCTTCTCACAAAACAAATTCTCCTTTTCCTCAGCCTGCACAGCCACAGGGACGGTTTGATGCCAATGCCAGGAAGACAAGGTCCCCAGGCAGTAACTCAGGGTTGTCCCCATGTGGTAAGAAACACATGAAAAATGCCCAAACAGCAATACAGCTAAAGCACAATTCAGGGAAATAATCTACATATGTGTCTAAGGATCTCCTCAGAAAAAAAGGAGGGGGGGGCGTGCCAAGGAACATTTACAAATGTCTACTGTGTATTACGTGCTCGGGAACGCCATCTGACTTAAAGCCCAATGTAGCCTTTCAAGATTGCTAGTGTCCATTTTATAGGCAGGGAAATGAGGGTCAAGGAAGTGTGCCTGCCGCTACCTGACTTCATGAGTTGCCCTAACATATCCCCTGGAGCAAGGTATCACGGAATTCCAATCTGAAGTCCGGCGAAAACAGCCATCCACCTTTCTTTAAAGTGCTGGTCTTTCTTGTTTTGTAGTTTTAATGTACCCAAAATGGAAGAATTTATTGCCTAGTTACAACTATATTACTAAAGAAAATGTGCATTAATTTAACTGATAAAGGGGAAGCACTGTATTTAATGTTTCGATCATACTGAATTATTTTATGTAAATACAAACTATCAAACAGAATATTGTACATGCAATGCCAAGTTGTATGTCTTACTGGCATGCATTAGAGTGTCAGATGCAAAGTTTATTTATCGGTTTTGTTTGTGATTCTAGGGATAGAGCCCCGTGTCTTTGCATATCGGACTCACGCCCTACAGCTGAGCTACCGACCTAGCTCTTCACGGTCCTAGAAGATTGGAATGATGCTCTTTCCATGACAAACTCCTTACCTTCTCCATTCCTCTCCTCTCTCCCATCTGATTCTTTTCCAATTTAAATTCCGTTTAAACTTCAAGAATGTATGCATAAATACTAATAAATTTAAAGAACAGAATTTACATTTATAATCTGATTTGTTTTTTACTCCTTAAATATGTCCAAATTTAGATAATTATTTAAGATAATCTTTTAAAAAAACAAACAAGTTGTAATGACTCTACACCATGGAGCCCTCCTCAGCAATAAGGAGGAAGGAACTTTTGCCACACGCGAACGTGTGCACGAACCTGAAGAACAGGGACCTAAGAAGCCAATTAAAAAGGCGCACAAGGGCTTTGGAGATGGCTCCAAGGTTAGGAGTGCTTGCTGCTCCTCCAGATGATGCAAGTTTAGTTCTTAACACCAGTATGCGGATGCTTAGCTCCTGTCATAGGTCCAGCTCCAGACCCAAGGCCCTCTTCCGGCCCACCTTAGCATTTGCGCATGCGTGGCATACACTTGCACCGACACACCCATACATAGAGAAGCGTAAAAAGCATCTTTTAAAAAGATTTTTAAAATGGAGTATTACTGTGTGGCTCTGTTTAAACTCTAGACAACCCGGTAGTGAGCAAAAGCAGGCCAGTGGTTGCCGGGGAAAGGGGACGGGTGGGGGAGGTAGGAAGAAGGCTCGGGGAGGGCGTGAGGTGTATCTAGAGATAGTGTTTGTGTTTGTTATCCTCACTGAGGGAATGGTTTCTCATGCCCATCCTTACATTAAAATAAGCCAAACGGGACAGTTTACATAGAAATTCGTTTTATGTCTAGACCTCAAAGCTTTATGTTAATGATCACTGTTTGGTGAATAACACTCACCAAGATATAAAGGCCAAAGCAAGCCATGTTAAATGTCTAATTCCAAGTGTAGGAAACACATGTCTACCATTTGGCGATTACATGAACCATGATCGCGCCACGTTCAAACGGCAGTGCACTTTCCAAAATTCCAGGGGTTTTCCTCCTGAGAAGGACACGGGATGCACAAGGCACTGACTACAGGTATATGGCACGGAAAAAACAGATGCTTAGGAACAGAGACATGAACGAGCCGTTATCCAGGTCTAGAGCTCGCGCTAAGTGGTCCTTTACCAACGTGAAGAATTTCAGGATGGTTAAATACTGTAATCTCACTGTGATAGTGGTTGTGTAACAATAGGCGTTTAGAAAAGATCTTGAAATGTCAGAAACCATGTGTTAGAGGGAAGAAAGAGGCAATTTGGGGAAATAATCTATGTAACACTTCAGACACAGACTCTGGATTTGGGAAGACAGATTTGTCTCAATGCTTTCACCTCTGTCTCTGTGACCTTCCCAAGCCTAGATTCCATCACTTCTAAGATGGAGGAAATATCGAGTACCTGCCAGGGTTTTCTGATGATTGGGGTGATACAAGCAGTTAGTATTCTGTTGGACTAAGCACATAGTGAGCATCCCTGTTATTCTAAGATGTTTACATGCATAATAGGAATTTGTACGGTTATGCTTGTAAATTTTTACTTAGATATTATCTAAGCACAATCTATATGTGTACAACCTTGTGGTAAACTCAGAAGCAGTAAGGAATCAATCGATAAAGATGAAGCTCTTATAGTTATGGTTATGAGTTTCATAAACATCACGTTTTGTGTGTCGCCCCTCTGCGGGTGGTATATTTTTAAGTGAAGCACAGGTACTGTCTTCAAGCCTAGGACTCTTCAGACAAACCAAAAGGGGGAAATTCACCATATCTAGCCTTCCAGTTGGTCAAAGACTGAAAAGCTTTGAAAACGGTCGCTCATCCGTGCATCCCATTGTGCCCGCATCCTGCACGGTTGCTCCACCCGCCTTCGTGCACAGCGAGTGTATCTAGAACTCGCCCTGGTCCACGCCTTCCAAGTCTCCTGCTGCCCCACCCCTCCCGTGCCTTCACACACGGTCTGGTTCACCCGCAAGACCTGCTCCTGCCTTGTGTATGATTACGCTCTCCGTGTACTCAAATCCAGTGCCAGCGGACATTGACCAAGGCCAGAGGCCACTGACGCCATTTGCCCCACCCATTTGTAATCAAGGATCCTCAACACCGCGCTGGGTGCTGAAAAGACGCCACGTCAAACGAGCATGCGCGCTTTGTCCTGCTCTCCATGAACTCGACCTTCAGCTTAATACGCAGGTTACGACGGTCCCTTACTTTGAGGGGTGCGACGGGATTACATAGTTTAGGACTTATGGGAGACAAACTATTAAAAATGATGAAGAGAGCGGGCAGTGGTGGTGCACACCTTTAATCCCAGCACTCGGGAGGCAGAGGCAGGCGTGAGTTCGAGGCCAGCCTGGTCTACAAGAGCTAGCTTCAGGACAGGCTCTAAAACTACAACGAAACCCTGTCTCAAAAAAAAAAAAAAAAATGATGATGAAGAGGAGAGAAAGCATTGTAATTGATGGGACAAAAAAGCATTTTATTTAAATAACTGGCCACAAAAATTCCCACAAGGTTAGCAAAGCTTTGTGTGAGCCCCTTTTCCATAGCTGAACCAGCCTAGCTCAGCAAACTAACAAGGTTGAATTTGTCCAAGAGATTCCAGTAAACCTTTGGGTTTCTGGAAGGGCCTCCTAAGGCAGCTGGGTGCTGCCAGGGCTCTGTTGCTATGTGATTCCCGTGTGGAGGAGGACCAAATAGCTAACGATAAACAGAGCGCTTCATATTGTCGCTTCAGCCAAAGGGCTTGGGGGACAGTAGAGACACAATAACCCCAGGCAGCCAGCAGAATGCGGGCCCCCGTGGTGGCTGGCTCTTCCCTTTCAACATCCTCTTTTCTCATAGAGGATGAGCGGAAGAGAAGGCTAGGGTTCCGAGTGTTTAACACAGAGAAAGTGATTTGTGTAGCAAACACATCTTCAAATGCATCATGTTTCATATTCTTGCCCCTTGCGGGCTCTCACCCCCCACACACCCTCAAACAGGAGTCTCCCTGGAGTGGAGAGCTATCAGTAGGCAAGGTTTCTGAAGAAAGCTGTGGTCTGAGCCCAGGTGTGAGATACAGGAAGCTGCTGTTACAATTCAGTCAGGACCACTATTGTTTTACAACTGAATTGCTGCTGTCAGGACAATAATTATTAATGAAAGCAAATGTCTTAGTAAAGCCACGGGAATAAGACCAGGTATTACCAGAATTCTTCCCCTCAATGTGAGTTTTGCTGATAATTTGTTACATTCACATCAGTTACACCTAAGGTTCTCTTTAGACTTAAAATGCTATTTTTGTAAGTTTCCCGAACACACTATCATAAACGGATAAAGTGGTATATAATATTAACACACTATAATAAGCAGATAATGTATAAAATCAACAAGAGTGCAAGCACAAGAAATAATCAAGACAGAAGCATTTCAGCCACGTTTCTCTTGTTCTCACCTCCTCTATAAGGCTTCACAGGAAGTCACAACTCCGAGCTACACAGCCTGTGTTTGCCACTCCCTGCACACGGGCACAGTCAGCCTTGGTGAGAACACCGTCCTAACGCCACCTTGCACGGGACATTGTTTTTGCCTGCCCGTCACCGGGACTCGCCTACCAAAAGAGTTTACTTGTCCCAGAACTAGGGCTGCATGGATCCCGAGGGCCCTTGGCTACAGAAGTTAGGGGCTTGCTGCAGAGTAGGGAGACAGAAGCTGGGGTGTGCCTCTAATTCAGTGTGGCAGCCACACAGGACTGGGTGGGGGCAGTAAGGCTGTTCCCACTACCGTGACCCAGATGTACGTTCTTCACGAGTTGTCACTCTGCCATTGTTGTGATTTTAGAATTGATATGCTGGCCGGGCGGTGGTGGCGCACGCCTTTAATCCCAGCACTTGGGAGGCAGAGGCAGGTGAATCTCTGTGAGTTCGAGACCAGCCTGGTCTACAAGAGCTAGTTCCAGGACAGGCCCCAAAGCCACAAAGAAACCCCGTCTCGAAAAAAAAAAAAAAAAGAATCGATATGCTGTTCCATTGTTTGTGATTTAAAAAAAAATGAACATTTTCTTCATATATATTCACTCATATATATTTTTGTCGAGCCAGAAAAAAAAATATGATTTCCACCAACACATTGGAACACCCATCACACGCTAGATACTGTAGTAAGCATTGAGATCCTACAGCTGATATAATTTGACGTGCAGGCCAATCCATTAGAAATCAGTTTGCCCAGAGTCCACCTAGAATGTGATTCCGGCTACTGGCTCTCTGAAACTCACAGCTAACAGACAACAGGTCTGCCCAGCACAGAGCACTGCCGACTTAGAGGTACACATGGCACAGACTCTCGGAGTTAGAATATCTGATCTCGAGACTGGGGGTGAGTGTCATGGGGACCGATTTGATCTGGCCTCTGATGCAGCAGTTGGGGTTAATCCGCATGTGTCTTTTGGGATTTTCTTTTCCATGGCTTTAGGCGACGTGGCAGGAAGCATTTGGTTTGCGGTTTGAGGGTCTTGCTGTGTAGCATAGGCTGACCTTGAACTCAGTATCCTCCTGACTCAGCCCCCTGAGTGCTGGTTTGTCTGTGCCATTATGATTAGCTAGAATGATTTTTTTTGTTGTTGTTTTGAAATATGGTGTGAGTGGCTGAGAGGAGGGTATTTCTTATAAGCCCAGGCTGGTCTGAAATTCGCAATGTGTCTGAAGGTGACTTTGATCTCCTGACCTGAGATTACAGGCTAAAGAGCAAACCCAAAACAACAGAACCACATCTCCATCCATTCATCCAAATGACAGATATTTTTAGAGGCTGGTATGAACCCCAGACTTCTTTCCAAACTAAGAACAGGGGGCACCGGTTTTCTTTCTTAAAAAGATGTATTGATTGTCTCTGTTTGGCCTGCAGCTGTGTGCCACATACATGCAGTTCTCAGGGAGACCAGAAGAGGGGGCTGGGTCCCCATAACTACAGTTAGAGATGGTTGTGAGCTACCATGTGGCTGCTGCGAATCAAGCCAGATCCCCGGAAGAGCAGCTGCTGCTATGAACTGCAGAGCCATCTCTCCAGCCGCCCCACTCTTCCTTTTACTGATGTTTTCACCTTTGTGCTAATAGAAAGTTTTCAAATAATAGAAAAGGAGGATAAAGCATGTTTTAAAGTATTCACACAACACCCTAACCATCTCTTTAGTTGAGACAGACAAGCCTAAAATAGTTGAGTACACCTGTACCTCCTTTGGCAAACACTCCTGTGGTGATGATGCCCTCGGCAGCCTAATTCCATCACCTGTACCTACTCTACAGCCACGATCCTCTCCAAACGAGGTACCTGGCAACCTCAGAATCGCCCTCACACTCCACCTACGTCAGGTTACGTGTCCTCTAGGCAATGGTAGACAGTCTCTACTCAAGTGTATTCCCGACGTGCCAGAGTACGAAGAATAGAAGGGCTTGATTGAGCCTGGATGGGTTTTGGGTGTGTGTACAACAAGGTAAAATTGTGTTTTTAGAGTAAATGCATATTTACGACCTAGTACCAATGCATAATTGGGTACACATATGATTAAATCAAGCACACTATGGGAAGGGACATGTCCAATAGAAAAACAGTATGCCAGTCATACGTCAATCACAATACTCATGCTATACCCCTTAGTAATCAAACTTCTCCTCTCTAGAGCTCCGTAAAAGACGTGCCGAATTGGAGTTCTTAAACACTCTCATCCTGTGGACTACTGTCCTTTCTGGCAACGTGTCCTTTGAACTGCACTACTGCTGTGCTCTGAAGACTTATCTCCTCTTTTCTAAGTCTGTGTGAGCCCTTGTTTTTAAGTCTTTGGATAAGAAGCTAAAGAGCCTTAGAAACACCCAACCGAGTCTAGCCACAGGTAATGTAAGTCACACAGTAGCAAAAAGAGCAGCCCATTCTTGCAGCTCCCACGCGGCCGGCAGGGCCATTTCCCCTCTGCACAGATGAAGGCCTCTAGGGGAACGGGCTCCCGATCTCTGATTTCATTCCTCACTTCAATAGAGTCTAGAGTTGCTGGCGTTCTGCCCGAGGCTGTCCCTTCTAAGTAGTGCCCTTGCAGCTGGCAGCCATGCCTCGCCCTTATGCCAGACAGATGCATTGACAGCCCCTGCCCATGCACCCAGGGGAAGACTGGGACTCGCTAGAAGAATGAGTACAGAGAGCCCAGATGGCTGCTGGTCTCACAGCCAGGCCAGGGAAGCGGGCACACAGCAGGATGCAGCTTTGGGGGCAGGGTATGGACTGGTTTTTCTGACTTTCCGCCCCTGTGCCTGGTCATTGGTGCAGGATATAAATTGTCAGTCATGTTCTGGTCCTAGGAATACAGATTCTCTGGTCTTCATGCTACCTTACCGGATTTCAGGCCCTTTCTACGTGTCTCATTTGGTTGTTTATTCATCTGTGAGCAACTGGACAGAACGCCACTCCCACGGCTGGCTCCCTGCCTGCAGTGCGAATCCCCATGTGAGGCTGGTTCTTGGTCCAGGCTCTTTTATGACCTCGAAACTCAGAAACTGACTTCCAGCCATTTACAGAGAAGGAAGGAGTCCTTGATAAATTATGTGGTTTGGGATATATGCTATACAGAGATCACATTCAACACATATCAGTTGGGGGAATTCAAATTGCGCTCTGATGATATCATTTTGTTTTTGTTGCATTGAGAATTGAATGCAGGGCTTTGTGCACATTGAATAAACACTCCAGCAGTAAGCCATCTTCATAGCCTTGGTGTTCTGATTTTAAATGCTACTCTCTTTGCTGAATAATCCTACATCTCAGTTAGACAGTACTGCTACGGCATTCATTTGGAATCATGGGACAAAGTTGAGAAGGCCAATGAGCTGTCAGAAAAACTACAATCCCTACGAAAATTCGATTCTCGTGACATGGGATATTTTGAGAAAGGTCATGGATTCATTATACTATGCTTTCATTGGAGATAGGGAGACCACGTGTACTCTGGCCTGTGCGAGGATCTGAGCTCTACCCCTAGAACTGAAGGAAAAAGAGTAATGAAATGTGTGAGCCAGGTACAGTGGCTCACTGATGTAATCCCAGCATTCAGGAGGCTGAGTCTGGAGGATTGTTGAGAATTCGACACCAGGCTGGTTTACAGAGCGCCAGGGAGAACAGGAACAAAATACGTTAGATCTATTGTGTGCGATTAAACTGGGAAGGGATAATTTTTTCAATGCGACAACGGAAAATAACCCCACGTCTTTTTGTTCGCTGCATCCATCGAGGCTGACAGGAGCTGGATGGGCTGCTGTTCTCATACACCTCTGACCTCTGAGCACCTTGTCTGTGGGAGTCTTCCATTTTCTACGTGGGGCCCCCCTTGGCTGCTCTTCCTGCTGCACAGCTGCTCCACCCACTGAGTTATAGCATAACACTTGACGAAAGAAAGCCAACGAGTGTCATTTCAGGACCCCCGAAATTCTCTAAGGCCATCCAGACTTCAGATTCCGCCTTCTACAGAGCGGCTCTGCCTCGCATGAAGCATTACTGTGAGTGTGATTTATTCAATGGTTCTATTCTAGGCTAGCCTCTTGATCTAAAACAATACTTCATCGGCCTTCATTAGACTATTCCTATTATCAGCTGATTCTTACCTATCTAAAGTGGTAGCTGCAGTAATCAAGTGTCAGGATGAATTGTTTGGACACTAAGGGCCATGAGGAAGCAGAAGAGGGAGAAAGCAATGCAGATTTTAATAGCACACAGAGCAGGCAATATGGAACTTGGTGCATGGTGGAGTGGGGGAAACAATGTCCCAGGAAGGGATATGGCACAGATAAGCAGGAGTGCTGGTGTGGGAGGTCCTTCAATGTGCTGCTTTTATTGGTCAATGAATAAAGAAGCTGCCTTGGCCTGTTGATAGGGCAGAACTTAAGTGGGGGGGGGGAACGGACTAAGCTGAATGCTGAGAGAAAGAAGGGCAGAATCAGGAGAAGCCATGGAGTCACCAGAGTCAGACATGCTGAAACTTTGAAAGTCACAGTCATATGGCAATAAGCAGAATAATAGAAATGGGTTAAATTAATATAAGAGTTAGCCAATAAGAAGCTAGAGCTAATGGGCCAAGCAGTGATTTAATTAATATGGTTTCTGTGTGATTATTTCAGGGCTCTGAGCAGCCGGGGACCAATAAGCAGCCTCTGACTACATTCATTCCCACTACAGAGTGCATTTTAGGAAGACAAATTATGCGATTCGTGTATCTTCCATCGCTTGTTGCAATTGTGATCTTCTTGCCCAGGACACATGGCTCTGTCCTTCAATCACCATCCCTTGCCTACCCTCATTTCTAAACCCACCTCTACCTGCACAATCAGAAGTACAAGCGGAGCTACACATCTACATTTAACAAGCTCCTCAAGTGATTTTTATCACCAAGTATTAAGAAGGAGACCACTCGACCTACACAGTTCAAGAGGAAGACAGATGGGACAGAACGCCCCCACAAAGAACCAACTACACCAAACTATTGCCTCTGTCGAAATAAACCAGGTACGCCATTTTTCATTTATCAAGCCAGCAAAGATGAAAACTCTCTGTCCCACTCACTCCATGCGGGTGATGAAATAAGCTTTCACACACCATGGTGGGGATGTGAACCGGCATATTACCAGAGGACAACCCGGCAATTCCTATCAGAAGCCTCAACATTTTTCATGCCTTTGACCCAGCAATCCCACTTCTAGGAACATATCCGAAGGCTGTGGTGTTTAAGAATAATAGGGATAGAAGGAGAAGTCCAACTCAAAAGCACAGAAAATATATTCAACAAAAAAATCGTAGAAGAAAACTTTCCCAACCTAAAGAAAGATATGCCTATGAAGATACAAGAAGCTTACAGAGCACCAAATAAACTGAATCAAAAAAAGTTCCCTCACCACATAATAATCAAAACACTAAAAATACAGAATAAAGAAAAAATATTAAAAGCAGCAAAGGTCAAGTAATATATAAAGGCAGAACTACCAGAAATACACCTGACTTCTCAATGGAAACAATGAAAGCCAGAAGGTCCTGGTCAAGTGTTATGAGACATTAAGAGACCATAGATGCCAGCCCAGACTACTATACCACCAAAACTTTCAATCACCATAGAAGGACAAAACAGGATATTACATGACAGAACCAGATTTAACCAATACCTAACCACAAACCTAGCCCTACACAAAGTACTAGAAGGAAAACTTCAACCTAAGGAAGTTAGCTACATCCACAAAAACACAGACAATAGATGATCTCACAGCAACAAATCCCAAAGAAGGGAAACACACATACACAATAACCTCACCAACAATGAAAACTAAAATAACAATAACTAGCAATCGTAGGCTGGAGAGATGGCTCAGAGGTTAAGAGCACTGTCTGCTCTTCCAGAGGTCCTGAGTTCAATTCCCAGCAACCACATGGTGGCTCCAAACCATCTGTAATGAGATCTGGCGCCCTCCTCTGGTGTATGGGTATTAATGGAGGCAGAAAGTTGTATGCATAACAAATAAATAAATCTTAAAAAAAAAACTAGCAATCATTAATATCCCTTAATATAAATGGGCTCAACTCACCTATAAAAAGACATAGGTGAACAGATTGGATAAAAAAACAGAACCCATCCTTCTGCTACATACAAGAAACACACCTCAACCTCAAAGACAGACATCGCCTCAGAGCAAAGGGTTGTAGAAAAAAATTTCCAATGAAATGGTCCCAAGAAACAAGTTGGTGTGGCTATCCTAATATCTAACAAAATAGACTTCAAACTAAAACAATCAAAAGAGACAAAGAAGGACATTTCATATTAGTCACAGGAAAAATCCATCAAGAGGAAATCTCACTATTTAACATCAATACCCCAAATACAAGGGTACCCTCATTTGTAAAAGAAACACTACTACAGCTTAAATAAAACATTAAAACGCACACACTAATAGTAGGAGACTTCGACACCCCACTCTCACCATTGGACAAGTGTATCAGACAGAAAATTAACAGAGAAATAAGAGAACTAACAGATGTCATGAATCAAATTATCTTAACAGACATATATAGAATATTCCATCCAAACATAAAAGAATAGACCTCCTTCTCAGCACCTCATGGAACTATCTCAAAAACTGACCACATTCTAGGTAACAAAACAAACCTCAACAGATACAAAAATTTGAATAACCCCATGTATCTTATCGGATCACCATGGCTTAAAATTAAAATTCAACAGCAAAACTAATTTCAGAGAGCCCATAAATACATGAAAATTAAACAGTGCTTACCTGGATCATCAATGGGTCAAGAAAGAAATAAAAGAAGAAATCAAAGATTTCCTAAAATTTAAGAAAAATGACCACACAGCATACCCAAATTTATGAGACACAATGAAAGCAGTGTTAAGAGGAAAATTCATAGCGCTAAATGCCTACACAAAGAAGCTGGAAAAATCCCACACTAGTGAGTTAACAGAACACCTGAAATCTCTAGAACAAAAAGAAGCAAACTCATCCAGGAGGTCTAGACGGTAGGAAATAATCAAATTGAGAGCTGAAATCAACAAAATAGAAACAAAGAAAACAATACAAAGAATCATTAAGACAAAGAGTTGGTTCTTTGAGAAAATCAACAAAATAGACAAACCTTTATCAAAACTAACCAAAAGGCAGAGAAAGAATATCCAAATTAACAAAATCATAAATAAAAGGGGGACATAACAACAGACTTGGAAGAAATCTAGAGAATCATTGGGTCATATTTCAAAAACTTGTATTCCAGAAAATAGGAAAACTTAGAGGAAATGGACAATTTTCTGGATAAATATTACTTACTAAAATTAAATCAAGACCAGATTAGCAAATTAAATAAACCTATAACTGCTAAAGAAGTAGAAACAGTCATCAAAAATCTCCCAACCTAAAAAAGCCCAGGGCCAGATGGTTTCAGCACAGAATTCTACAAGATTTTCAAAGAAGAACTAATACCAATACTCCTCAAATTGTTCCACACAATGCAAACAGAAGAAACATTGCCAAACTCTTTTTATGAGGCTATAATTACCCTAATACCCAAACCACACAAAAGGCATTACTAAGAAAGAAAATTACAGACCAATCTCCCTTATGAACATTCATGTCAAAACACTCAATAAAAATACTGGCAAACTGAATCCAAGAACACATCAGAAAAACCATCCACCATGATCAAGTCAGCTTCATCCCAGAGATGCAGGAATGGTTTAACACATGAAAATCTGTCAGTGTAATCCACCATATAAACAAACTGAAAAATAAAACCACATGATCATCTCATTAGATGTTGAAAAAGCCTTCTACAAAATACAACATCCCTTCATGATAGAGGTCTTGGAAAGAGCAGGGATACAAGAACATATCTAAACACTATAAAGGCAATATACAGCAAGCCAACAGCCAACATCAAACTAAATGGAGAGAAACTCTCAGCGATCCCACTGAAGTCAGGAACAAGGCAAGGTTGTCCACTCTCTCCATATCTATTCAATACAGTTCTTGAGATTCTAGTTAGAGCAATAAGACAACAAAAGGAGATCAAGGGGATGCAAATAGGAAAAGAAAAAGTCAAACTCTCATTGTTTGCTGATGATATGATAGTTTACCTAAGGGACCCCAAAAGTTCTACCAAGGAACCTCTACAACTCATAAAAAACCTTCAGTAATGTAGCAGAGTACAAGATGAATATGAACAAATCGTAGCCCTCCTTTACAGGGATGATAAATGGACTGAGGAGGAAATCAGAGAAACATCACCTTTCACAGTACCCACAAATAACACAATATATTTTGGAGTAACTCTAACCAAACAAGTGGAAGACCTGTATGACAAGAACTTTAAATCTTTGAAGAAAGAAACTGAAAAAAATACCAGAAAATGGAAAGATCTCCCATGCTCTTGGGTAGGTAGAATTAACATAGTAAAAATGGCAATCTTACCAAAAGCAATCTACAGATTCAACACAATACCCATCAAAATCCCAGTAAAATTCTTTAAGACTCAAAAGAACAATGCTCAACTTCATATGGATAAACAAAAAACCCCGGATAGCCAAAACAATACTGTACAATATAGGAACTTATGGAGGCATCACAATCTCTGACTTCAAACTCTACTATAGAGCTACAGTACTGAAAACAGCCTGGTATTGGCATAAAAACAGACAGGAGGACCAATGAAACCCAATCGAAGACCTGGATATTAATCCACATACCTAAGAACACCTGATTTTTGATATAAGCAAAATATATAAAATAAAAAAGAAATCATATTCAACGAATGTTATTGGCATAACTGGATATCAACATGTAGAAGAATGGAAATAGATCCATATCTATCACCATGCACAAAACTCAAGTACAAATGGATCAAAGACCTCAACATAAAGCCAATCTCACTGAACCTCATAGAAGAGAAAGTGGGAAGTACAATTGAACGCATTGGCAGAAGAAACCACTTCCTCAATATAACCCTAGTAGCACAGACACTGAGAAAAACAATTAACAAATGGGACCTCCCAAAACTGAGAAGCTTCTGTAAAGCAAAGGATACAGTCAACAAGACAAAGCAGCAGCCTACAGAATGAGAAAAGATCTTCACCAACCCTACATCGGATGGAGGGCTGATCTCCAAAATATACAAAGAACTCAAGAAACTGGTCACAAGGACATGTGCTCAACTATGTTCATAGCAGCATTCTCAGCTTTCTTCCTGAACAGATTCCCCAGTTCTCATTGTTCTTCTAGCCCGCTGTGGTTAGAAGCTTAGCCTTCTCTCTTCCCATTTGTTCTCAACACTACTTTTCGAAACCAGTTCCTCCGCCCTCAGAAACGGGTGACTTCGGGAAGTCAAGTGCACATTGATCTTGTGACGTCTGGACTGCATTTGCAATGATGTAGCACGTGACCTGCTGGTCCATGGATAGCCACTGGATAAGGCAGTGTTCGTATTTTCAGTGTCAACTAAATGCAACAAGGGGCCCTTTACTTACTCGTTGGGGGTGGACATTAAGCACAGGAAATGCAAAGATCAATGCACACTGGGAATGTGGTCTTGGAGAAGAGACGGACATTAAATACATAGACAATGTAGTCCTAGGTTCTTCGTGTTAGTTGCCAACAGCACAGACCATATCAAACATCTCGTTGCCTCACCTCCCTTCCCCAAACTAAGTTTTAAGATGCATTGTGGGGTGTGTGGGGGTGTGGGGGGTGTGTGGTGTGTGGTGTGTGTGGTGTATGTGTGTGGTTTGTGTGGTGTGGGGATGTGTGTGATGTGTATGGTGTGTGTGTGGTGTGTTGTGGTGTGTGTATGTGTGTGTGGTGTGATGTGTGTGGTGTGTGTGTGGTTTGTGTGGTGTGTGTATGTGTGTGATGTGTATGGTGTGTGTGGTGTGTGTGTGTGGTGTGAGTATGTGTGTGTGGTGTGTGTGGTGTGTGTGTGGTTTGTGTGGTGTGGGGATGTGTATGATGTGTATGGTGTGTGTGGTGTGTGTGGTATGTGTGTGGTGTGGTATGTGTGTGGTGTGTGTGTGTGGTATGTGTGTGGTGTGTGTATGTGTGTGTGGTGTGTGTGGTGTGGTGTGTGTATGGTGCGTGTGGTATGTGTGTGGTATGTGTGTGTGGTGTGTATGTGTGCTGTGTATATGTGTGTGTGGTATGTATATGTGTGTGTGGTGTATGTGTGGTGTGAATGTGTGTGGTGTGTGTGTGGTATGTGTGTGGTGTGTGTATGTGTGTGTGGTGTGTGTGTGGTATGTGTGTGAGGTGTATATGTGTGTGTGGTATATGTGTGTGGTGTATGTGTGGTGTGAATGTGTGTGGTGTGTGTGTGGTATGTGTGCGGTGTGTGTATGTGTGTGGTGAATGTGTGTGCGTGTGCGTGTTGTACAGAGGGAAGGAAGAGGAGTGAATGAGAAAGCAGTGGGTTAGAGGATAGGATCTGATGAGTTCAGAGGGGCTCTGTGTGTGAAGCAATATTTCTCTGTTTGTTTTATTTTTCTTCCCGGCTTTGCCATGAGTCTCTTCCGCACTTGGTCACGTGACCGGAACTAGGAGCACGTTTTCACTCAGGCACACCCAGGAGCCCTGCACCACAGAGGACGTGGGGAAACAGTGCAGGCCAGGTGTGCTAAAGGTCACGCTTTCTGGTGTCACCTCTCCCACTGAGTTTCAGCCTCCTGCCCCGCTCTGTGGAAAGCACAGCGGAGGAGGTGGGATTACTAACCACAAAACTAACACCGAGACTCTAAGCAGAACTTTCTGACAGGAGAAAAAGAGCTATCCTCAGAGATGCTCATCCCACTGCCCCCTCTCACTCGGACCCGAAGACAACCCGTAAAATTTCATCTGAATTTAAAAACCAAAACACAGGAAGTGTGAACTCCAAACTGCAAGAGCATGACATTCCCTAATTGAATTCCTAGTACTTAGAGTGGCCAGGTATGCGCCCAGTACTCATTGGATAACTAATGACCAAATAAACTTCTGAGGAATATTTTAATCCTGAAAGAACTTAGGTAGAATTTGAAGCGGATGGACTTTGTATTTTAGCTTTGTAAAAAACCCTGTTTTAGCTTTTCCCCTTCTGACAGTTCTCTGCTTAGCATCCCGTCTCATTTCTTTGTAGGCTATCTGGTTTTGTAATTTATTTTATCTTGTGTTTGTTGTGAACTTTTTGTTTAATCACACCCGGGAACTCTTCTTTTTCAGAATGTATGGAAATCCTCTTGACTATTGCTACTTAAAGTAGCTTTATAGCTACTTCTTAAATACTGTTCAATAAATCTCTAGATTCTGGTGGGTGTCTTTATGTTTTATTTTACAGTGTTTGCATATAGTAGGGTCATTTTAAAGTACATCTAGGCAGAAATAGTCAAGGGTGGAATTATGAATTATTTACATACGGCAAAAGCATTACAAATTGAAATATACAAAAGTATCGGCTACAATGTGAATTTACGCATTTATGAAAAAGAAAAAATTAAAAAGGAAACATGAATGAAGGTAGAAAAATTACACAAGAGTAAGCTTGATATATATCACCAATAGTCTGCACAATTAAAGACATATAAACTCCATAGTTCAGAAATTCTACCACTAGGTATGTAGTGTAGAGAATGTCTTACCATGTACCAAGGCATGCATGCAAGATGTTCAAGGCAATGATATTTGAAGTAGAAAAGGAACGTGGTAAATACATCAGGTGTTTACCAACTATAAAATGAAAATTTTTTGATACTGTCGTATATAGGAATACAGCGTAGTAATACAAATGAAGTGGATATTGCGACCAAGGTTGGTGATGATGAATCTTGGGAACTGCGAAACATCGCTGAAGTGTAAATATAATGTGATCTCACTATGTGAGATTCAACAGGCCACAAGCCTGCTCTCTATGCTTTAGGAATGCCAACATACAAGGAAAAACTGTAACGAAATGGAAGAGACTGCTATATACTCATCATTCTCTGGGTGGGGAAAGAGCAGATTGGAGTGAAGGGGGAAATATAGGAGTTTTCAGGAAATAGAATATCAGCAAAGCTCTAGAAAGCCATCCATGGTGTTTTGTATTCCAAAGAGTGGACAGATGCCAAACTGCATGGTATCATTTGACCATTCAGACTGAACCAATAAGCTTTGTACATTCAGATTAGTGCCTTTTACTGCATGGTCCGGCAACAACTGTGATCAGAGCAGAAAGCAGTTCACACGAAAGGCCGGTTTATTATGTAAATTTGGAAGAAAGCACGCTATTCTCTTTGATTCTTTGCTATAAGTTGTGTTGGTGTGCAGTGGCGTGCATCTGTAAGGCTATTCCATGATTGCATCCTGAATCTTTTGGAGGGAACAGGGCTTACACTAACTTAGTCATAAAATAGCATCTTGATCATCCTAACTATAAAAAACATTTGATTGGTCTCGCCTAGCCTCAGTATCTGTAAAGTGATGTCTACAGAAAGCAACCTAAGGTTTTTATACCCAGCCACAGTGTCCATTAAAGTACCAGAGCTTGGCTGAAGAAAGTAAAAATGCTTATTGTCAAGCATGCCAACTTCATTCTCATTCCCAAAACCTATATGGTAGAAGGAAATAATCAACTCCTGAAGGCTGTCCTCTGATCTCCACATACACACATAGCACACTTAATTCACAAAAATACACGTGTGTCATATACAAAGAATAAATAATAACTATTTTGAAAGACACTCAGACATAAAAGTTCTCAAATATTATATTACCATTTAGACCTTCGTGAAAATTGCCACTTGATAAAATCTAAGCAATTGAGAATAAATTGAAATTTGTAAATCTTATGAATGATGAATCAATGGTAAAAAGTTCTCATGTACACCGAATCCAATTAAATATAGAGCTAAAGAAATACAGTTTGTGAGATCAGCCTGGTCTACAAGAGCTAGTTCCAGGACAGGCTCCAAAAACCACAGAGAAACCCTGTCTCAAAAAACCAAAAAAATAAATAAATAAATAAATAAATAAATAAATAAATAAATAAATAAGAAATACAGTTTGACAGCAGAATGGGAAAGTATAACTAATAAACACGGGGGCGGGGTCACAGGTGGACAACAATTTCCTCACATTTAACGTCTTTAAGTCAACAGATAACTGTTCAAAAGTCAAAATATAGTTTGACATAAAATGGGTATATACTGTACCCATTTTATGCTTTCCATAGTTTTGTTAACTTGAGTGCACATTTTTTGGGGGGAAAAGTCTTTCTGGAAGCAAGAAAGCACTTATTTGATAAACACCAATAAAAATAAAAATTTATTTTCAGAAGCACCCATAATAGCATTCTACTCTTACTCCAAGCAATCCTACATTGGCGTTCATTTATTAAAGTTATCTCTTGAGCCCCTCTTGTGTACCCAGGCACCATGTTGGCATTGAGGTTAGAAGATTAAAGGGAATAAAGTCCTTCCCTTGTTGGAGAGTACAGGCTTCAGACAAGAAATAAACAGATGGAGAAATTACAGGCTGGGGGTGGTGGCACATGCGCCTTCTTCCAGCACTCGGGAGGCAGAGGCAGGTGGACCTCTGAGTTTGAGGCCAGCCTGGCCTACAGAGTGAGTTCCAGGACAGCCAGGGCTACACAGAGAAAGCTTGTCTCAAAATACAAAAAAAAAAAAAAAAAAAAAAAGTGTATTTATAAAAGGATGAAGAGAAGGGAAATGAAGGGAAGGGAAAGGAAGGACATGGGGAGTTTGGGGTACCTGGGGGGGAGGAGGAGGAGAAGAGAAGAGGAGAGGAGGGAGGAGGGGGAGGGAGGGTAGGAGGAAGGGAAAGGGGGGGAAGAGAAGAGGGGATAACTTCTGTCTGTGTATGCACATGATGTACAGAGACAGGAGTGAGAGCTGGGCAGGTGGTAGTAATTTACTCTACTGAGCTATCTGCAAATGCCCGTCTACAGATAAGTGTCGAATTGATGCTCATCAAATATTAGCATGCTTATTTCCAAGAAAGAGGCTTTGGATTGTTTCTAGCTTTCTTCATAGTTTTCTCTATTGTTTCCATTTTTATTATGAATGTGCACCATCCTATCTGAGGGAGAAAGAAAGGAAGTTGAATAAAAAAAAAACCCAAAAAGTCCAAGAATAGCAACATTAGAAATTATGGTTTTGGGTAATGACTCAAGCGAAATGAAAACTTAGACCCTTGCAAAAGCCCACATGTGATTCCAACAGCGGCTCCATTTAGAATCAATGAGTGTACTGAAATGCTATGTCTTGATTAATCAACCTATCACACCATGAATAGGGACTTGAAGTGCTCGCTGCGAGGTGGAAGAAGCCAATTGTTTAAGAAGCCGCAAACTGTATGTTTCCAACATGAGACATTAAAGAAAAGGCAAACTCCGGGGAGGAAATGGCCACTAATTTCAGGCAAGCAGTGTGAAGTCAGGGATGGAAAATGGCTGAAGGGAGCCCAGGAGACTTCTGTACTGCGAAAGTCTTAAAATGTTGGCGTGGTAGGTGAACGGCATTTTATGTGTTAAAATACATAGACTCACACTTCATTCATCCTAATTAACCCAGGGACTTTAATCTAACAATAACGTATCACCATGATGTCATCAATTATGACATCCACGATGCTTACACTTACAAATGAGAATACCAACTTATTGTTACACAGGATCTTGACGAAGGCACGGAAGGGTCAGAGGACAGCCATGATGAGCTGCTCATTTAAATTTGTTTCCATTAAATTTGGTGGCAATTAGGAAGTAAGTCACATGAGTAACACACATACACACACACACACACACACCTCACTTCCATAGACTCTTAGACGAAAATTCTTAAAAGAAAGCCATAAAAATAACTAAACAGGAAAAAATTTAAATGATGAAGAAACAAAAAAAATTAGCTTAAATATGCTTTGAAAGTAATTTAAGGGTACATATTCAAATTCTCTCCCAAATTTAAGACTTGTAATCCATTTTTTTAAAAAAAAAAAAAAAAAAGTAGAATGTTGTCTTACCTGAAGAACCTTTCTAATCCTCTTTAGATTGTGGATCAACAGCAGGTTTTTCTCTTTGGAAACGCGACCTAACTGTTCATCCAATTGTATTAATAAGTTTTGAAGAAGAATTGTTGCCATTGTTTCATTGTTAGAAGCCACTTCCCTAAAATAAAAAAAAAAATATTGAAGGTGTTACGGCTCATTATAAACAATTAATTCCATATACATTTAAAATTGTCAAATTTATTCCACATTGATAATCACTGATGCATTTTAAATTAAATACATAAAAAACTTCAGCATCACTAATCATTAGAGTTTTATAAATTAAAAACTCTACAGTACAATACTTCATCCTCATTGGAGTGGCTATTGATGAGAAAAATCAAAATGCAAATCAGAAAATGAGTCTTGGCAAGAATAGTGAGAAATCGAAGTCCTTATATATTGCTAAGGGGGATACAGAATGGAATGGTGTGGAAATTTCAACAGTCACTAATAACACACACACTTGCCAGATGACCCCACAGCTCCGCATTGGGGTCTACATGCCAACAGTCAGGAGGAGACCAGGCACTGGCATACGGCCACTCCTGGCAACTTTACTGGCAACGGCCTAAAGGCAGAACATCCAGTATGTCCATCAGTAAGTCCATGGCTCCAATCATGCACAGTGTATCCACGCAGTGGGATACAATTCTGCTTTACATCTGAATAAAATTCTGGCACATGCAATGGCAAGAATGAATCTGGAAAAATGTGGTGTTTGTGAAATAAGTCAGCCACAGAGCAAAACGTGGTGCCCCCCTACAAGGTACCGCCTATACTCAAATTTGTTCATGAGAGAGAAGGTGGGAGAATAGTTGGAACTGAGTCTTGCGGGTCAGGGTTACTGTTAAATGAGCCAGGATTTCAGATTAAGAGAATCACAGGCTGCAGACGGGGGTGATAACGGCAGAACGAGGCGCGCACAGTTACTGCTACCAAACTGTACAGTTCAAAGCGGTTAGAATCCTTTGCTCTGTGGTTTATAATTCTGACACAGAAGGAAAGATGACTGAAGCAAAAAGAAAAAAATTGGTTACACAGGGGAAACAGATCTTTGCAAACTGTTTATTAACTGGACAGCTTCGTAGTCATATAGGAAAAGGTGTTTTTGATTGATTTCCCATGGCCAAGGTTTGGTATGGTAAGCCCTGAGTGTGCTGTCTGCCTTCATCTTGCTCTAAGTCAAATAAGTTAGGAGGGAATAACATAAATAAATAACAGGGAAGGAGCTTGTTGGAAATAAATAGGGAGGTTGGGGGGTGCCGGACAGTGTGTGTTCGAGGGAGGTGAATGTTCGCCACAGAAGGCAGAAAGGGGTCCTAAAAAGAATATTTACTGGCATCGAGTCTATGATAACAGAATTGGCATGTTTAATGGGTTTGTTTCTGTAGGATTTTTTTTCTGTCTAAAACATGATTTGAATAAGAATGGCTTTCATGGGCTCATATGTTTGAAGGCTTAGCCACCAGGGTGTAGCATTATATGAAAAGATTAAGAGGTGTGGCCTTGGAGAAGGCGTGAGTTTCTTGGAGGAAATGTGTCACTGGAGGAAGGCTTTGAGGTTTCGAAATTCCAAACCAGGCCCAGTCTCCCCTCTCTCTCTCTCTCTCCTGCAGACCAAGACATAGCTCCCAGCTACTGCTCCTGTACCCTGCACAGCACCATGCTTCCTGCCACGATACTAATGAACTAAGAGGCTCTGAAACTGTAAGCAAGCTCCCCCCATTAAATTCTTTCTTTTTGTAAGAGTTGTCTTGGTCACGGTGTCTCTTCACAGCAATAGACCAGGGACCGAGGCAGTTGGGATGGGAGACACTTAAAGACAATGCGCGGACTCCAGTAAGTTTTCACCTAAAGTGGACAAAACAAAACTCGCCTTTGAGAAGGAATTCCAAAATCTCGAAGGAATATATATACATACACACACTATGTATGTATAAACACACACGCATATATATGTATACACACATATATGTATATACACACATATATATACACACACATATATATATGTATACACACACACACATATACTTAAATGAATCCATCTACTGAGCCAAAAGCAGACCACACAGAATAAATGTACGTGGCTAGGGACAGGGCATCCAGCCATCTCAACCTACCAATCCTGATGCTCAATCCACTGGGCCAGTAGATGCCGGATTTCCATGGGAAAGTTATCATCATAGAATTGATCTACTTGCTCCAAAAATTTGATTTCCAGTTGTTGGACTTGATTCCATTGAGACATGCTATAAGAGAAGGGTAAAGTTAAATTTTTAAATAGTCTTCACTGGGAGCCATAAGACAGTTTTTTTGTTGTTGTTTTTTTGTTTTGTTTGTTTGTTTGTTTTTTGTCTCAGACCTGAATAAGATGTTAGCTATTAGTTAGTTCATGGGAGGGAGGAAATCAACTTTTATAGTTTCTCAGAGAAAAAAAAAAGAAAATATAGATAAAACCCAATGCTCAGCAATTCCTCTTAGCGTTTCTTGAAAGGTATCCCTAATGCAGGACAGTCGCCTGAGTCTGCCCCCAAACCACATCCTTCCTTGTTGTACCATGACCTCCTATGCCGCTGCTCCAGGAAGTCCCACCTCTCCTCCCCAAACGCCCCATGCCCTACCCCGACTGTCCACATAACCTCCATTCCAGAATCTGTAATGTCAGCAAACGGCTTCCTTAGCCACCCCTCCTTGAGCAAGCTGAAGGTAACCATACGCTCCACGCTGACTGTACTTTCCCAGGCTCATGCATTCATTTCTTCCCCAGAGTTTCTTTTCGATGGAAAGGTTCGAGCCTGCTTTCTTTATTTCATGTGTGTCTGGGCTCTACAGCCAGCCTCCTGGCCCTCACTGGAGTCCAATCCTGTGGCAGCTTCCTGAGGCATGGCCCGCATTGACGTCTCCTTGGTTCTAGTCAAGTCAGTGCAAAAGAGCTCTAAACTCATAAACATTTTTTTTTTCTCTAGGGATTTATGGTTGGGCAAAGCCTTTTTTTTATGTACAAAGCCTACCTTGCCTGACAATAGTTAGGGCCTCATGTTAGAGTAGAATAAACCATCCCATCTATATAACATGAACAAACATCATTAGGACATAATAACCCTGAAGTTCCTATATTTTGCTATTTTGGAATGCAGAATTCTTGAGCAGTGACGTTAAGTCAAGGGAAACCCTCTCACACCGCAACACAGTATTTTGACACCCCTTGGGGGTACAGCGTGCTTGCTTTTGCATATAGAACAAACTGAGTATATGTGGTCTTTAGGTTTCAGTGGGAACACTTTTATACATTTAAACATCCTTTTCCTTGCGCTCCCACTAAACGCTCTGAAGTTGGGTTGCACTCAGGAGAAAGTAGGGAGAGAAGCCATCTGGGTCTTGCATATGGTTGTGTTCAGGAGCACTCACAAATGGCCGGTGTAGGTTAAGTCGTGAGTGTTCCATAACCGCTTGTTTAGGGATACACGAGTGGCCCCTCCTGAGGGAGCCATGAATCGGCAGGATAGAAAGCTTCTATGGGGATGGGACCGCTGCCCAGTGTGTGGCTGACAGACGTCCCAGATCTGGGAACAAAAATGGAGCATTCTCCTAGCTTACCAGCAGCAAGGCCTTGGTACACTGACACCCGGCAAACGGGGGTGGGGGTGCTGGGCACACTGACACCCCCAGGCGGGGGTGGGGGTGCTGGGGACAGCATTGACCACTTTCACTGTTTCTATGACTAAACCCTTTCCATAGTTTGAACGCAAATCTGTTTCCTAACTAAAAATTTATCTGACGATTAAATCATTCAGCCGTCACTCATTCAAACCAAGGCTGAAAACGGAGCAGAAAGACCCTCCTCCCTTGGGCGAGCCCTGGAGATGAAAGCCGGCGACCCCGCTGGCTTGAGCTTGTTCAGGAAGTCTCACCTCTGGCTGAGGAGCTAATGCCAGCTTATGGTTGCGGGGCGGGGAAGGTGGGTCAATTTTCTTCAGGGATGCAGACCCTGAAGTTACCCATGCTCCAGTAGACAGGCTGACATCCATCACCCGTCATACCGAGGCAACACTAAGTGAACTCAAGTGAGTTTAAAACCGACACGAAACCGCACATAAAATTGAGAAGAAATACTCTTCGGGAACAAGAGAAGATTCAGAGGGTAGGAGACGCGAGTAGATTTGATAATTAACTTTTAAATTTTACTTTTCGAAAACATTAACTAGATGGAAAGAAACATTAAGTGAAACTTGAAGTAAATAAAAGGTTTTGCTCGTTTGTTTGGTTTTGGTTTTTTGGGTTTGTTGTTGTCATCGTTGTTTTGTTTCTAGACCTGCAGCGGCGTGTCTCTGTTTTCACTCTCTAAGGGGCTCACAGTCCTGCTGCAAGATAGGTACTGTCCAACTAAAACCTGGGTGCCTGGCAGCTCCCTGCCTGCATCGGGTCCACCGCCCAGGAGCCAGCACGCTTTGCTGTGCTGTCGCTGGCCACTTTGCAGAGGGAGCGGACCCACCCTGAAGCATATTTCGCACTTCCCAAACCGCAGTTACCCGCCACCCTAGTTGGGAGCTACTTCTCTGAAACCCAGTTATGCCCATCTCGGGTCAGACATCACAGCTCTCCGCCGGCTACAGAAAATGAAGAGGCCCCCAGGAGCCACGGCGCCGCCGCAGCCACAGCCCCCATCCCACCGCTCAGCTTCAGGACGGCGCGGCTTCCCCCTCCTTCAGGAAGACCCGCGCCAGAACTTCAGCTCTTTGGAAAATGGTTTTTTTAAGTGTAAGAAGCAAGACCCTCCCCCCGGCATGTTCAAACAAACAACGCCACCTGTCGAGAAGCCCTTCCCCTGCGGAGAGGCCCCAGGCAACGCGGGCTGTCGGGCTTACCTGGCTCTCCCTCCCTCTGTCCAGGTCAAGTCCAGAGTCAGAACCGGCCTTCTGGGTCCACAGCTCCTGACGCCACGCCACTAGGGGATTTGCATTTCTCCACCCACTTGAGGCTTTCCTGTGCGTCAGTGTTCGGGTTTCTGGGACTTGAAGTCGGTTCCCACCCACTCTGGTTTAGAAACAAACGCTTTGCAAAGTCAGAATGAAGCCCACTTGCAGAATACGGGCCCCAACACTAGTAACGGGGCAGCGCTCACGAACGCAGAAAGGCCCAAAGGTGCCAGAAAAATTCTAGTCAGGGTTACACACTCTTTTTTCAGTCTTTCCCAGACAAGAAGAGATCCTGTACCAGCTCAAACTAAAGGCCTGGGATTCCTGTTTTCCTCAGACAAAACGGCACTGTTGTTGGCGAGCCAGCCCTGGAATCGGAGGGCTGCGCAACTGGAACCAATACACCAACCTCCCTGCAGGTCTGCTCCTTCAGAGGTTTGGGTCAACTCCTGTGGAGGTTCTTAGGGTCTGCCCTCTCTAGCCAGCTTCCTCCCACTCTAAGTAACCTTGTCCTCGAACCTGTAGTGTGTGCTTCCCTCTTTGTAACACGGGCCTGTTCTAGAATCACAAATTCCATTTGCTTCTGAATCTCACTTTCTGTCTGGACATACACGTTGTCTAGGTTAGAATATGGAGGCAAAAAGTGTGCGTCACCCGCGCAAAGACTGTCACCCAGGTGCACTACCCAGAGCCTTCTCTCCCAGGTGCCAAAGTGTCAGGGATGCCACCCCCTCCCCTCAATGTGTCAGTCAACACTGTGGTCAGCTTTGTACAGTCACCGCTCTGGGAGGCCAGGTTGTGACAGCTTAGCCACAGGGAAGTTTCTAGAAGCTGTGTTGCTTGGTTCTCACATGAAAAAAAGTCCGACTTCAAGCACTCCCTGAATTGCTAGGGAACTGCAGCTGGTCTTCTCTGAGTCCTTCTCTGCTTGCTTACCCATAGGGCCATGTTCCTGACACCCAGGTTCAGTTTGCTTTGGCCCCAGCCAGCCCAGGAGACTCTTCTCCCTCTGAGGAATCTCTCATCACTCACTGCCCGCGCTCCCTTCACTGAGTCTCCTCTCCTCTGAAATCCTAGCCTTCCTGAGGACTTCAACAATGCCCCAAGCCCACGGTACTTTTTCCTACTTTGAATTTCTATTTTTCTATTCTTTCCAAACCCCCACTGTCTGAGAGATAAGGGATGCACTCCTGGGATTTTCGGATCCCCCCTCATGCTCTTATTCTCTCTCTCCCTCCCTTCCTCCCCGCTCCCCTCTCTCTCAGGATGTATCTGTGGATATGGGTGCGTGCAGGGCATGTGTGAGCCGGGGCATGCCGCGGTTCTCCAGCCAAAGTCCGAGAAAAATGGCAAGTGTTAGTCCCAGCCTTCTAAGCATGTTTGAGGATCTCCTGTTGCCACTGAGTCAGTCAGCCCGGGTGGCCTAAAAGCTGCCTGGGACTCCCCTGCATCGTCCCATCCAGCTTCACATGGGTTCTGGAGATCCAAACACAAGTCCTCACGCCTGCATATAAGGGCTTTACCCACTGCGCCATTGCCCCAGGCCCAGCCACGTTTAAATAGGAGAAACGGGTTAGACTAGCTTCAATAGCACCAATCATCTAATATCTACAAAAATCAACATTTCTGGATATAATCAATGTAAAAACTTCAATTCCTACATAAGATCCTCGGTGCTCCTTCATGTTGAGTACCCTGAGTCTCTTAGAGTCCTCGGTTGGGACTGCATTTCTTTCAGGGTCTAAAAGCCCCGGTAACTAGTTTCTACCCTCCTGGACAGCAAAGGTAGAGACCACTTACTTTTGGCCCTTTTACTTCCTACCCTACTTAGAGTGTTGGTCACTTTGGTTTTCGTGTCCTTATTGTTACATTTTAACTGTTGAGCGCTGCTGTACAAAATGGGGGTGTCTTCTCTGTCTCCTTATGACTCCCCTAGTTGTTCTTGGAACCCCTTATTAATACTTTTTAGAAATTGCTGAGCATCCCCCATATTCGTGTATTACAGTTTTGCAATCATTATCCATCCTAGCTTCCAGTAGCATCCCTGCTCTGCACTCAAATGAACGTGTTTGTGCAGAGCAAGAATGTCTTCCAACCTGAAAGCATTGGGAGAAAGGTGGCTTCAGGGTTTCTTTGGAGGCGGGGTCTCAAGTAATCCAGGCTGGCCTCAAATCCCTATGTAATATGACTAATATGACGGTGCACTTCCCAATCCTCCTGCCTCTGTCTCCCAAGTGGGGATTACACACTACGCCACCTCTGCTGTCGTGATTTGCATCCTTTAATGTCTGTCCTGAGAAGGACAGTTAGGTGTTCCTATCTTCTCTTGCAGTGTATGGTTGTAAAATGGGATTTCGGTTGAGCTATTTAGGAAAATCCAGACCGATATAACGACGTCATTGAAAAGGCTGTTATTGCGATGTCCTTTTGGATAACTAAGTTATGCTGTGAGATTCTTAGAAACCACACTCTCAGCTGGTAAGCAGTAGTTTCTCAGGAACCAACTACATTGTATAACCCGAAACCTTATCAAAAGCCTCTGTGTCTACTGTCACAGCAGAAAACCCCCTTGGCCTGACTTGTATTTCAATTTATGTGGCTTTCTCCTCAGGGTTGGGGCTCAAACGCGGGGCCTTGGCCCCGCTAGACAAGAACTCTGCCACCGGTTCAGCCCAGCCCTCTGGCCCCTGTGTGTTGGTGGGATTCTTATCTGCATACAGTTTGGCAGTGTGCTGGTCATCTGTCCATTGGATTATGCAGACACCCTGAACCCCGGGACAGTTCCTCCACAGTGGTAGAAACCCACACCTGGAAATGTCACCAAGGGCCTCTCCCGTGTTGGGAGGCTGTGGAGCTCATGGTGAGGAACCATTTGGGGGTTGGCTTCACCAGCTCTTCAGTAGTGACAGGCTCACTTTGGGGAGTCAGACAGCCGAAAAAGTGCTTTTCCTCAAGAGTCCCGTTTTATGCCTTCGTACCTAACGCCCTATTTCCCCATATGTACTACTAAAAAGGTGTACCTTGAAGGTCTGAGGTTTAGCAAAACTTTTAACCTCTTAGTTGATAATATTCTTTAGCTAGACAGCATTTCAGCTTTTTCAGAGTGCAAAAAGAAGGCTCCAATTATAATGGTATCGTCTGGCACCGCCTCCTTGGCTGCGTGTTAAAGCATCAACTATTTTGCTCAGTGATTTTGATTGTGTGTGTGTGTGTGTGTGTGTGTTTGGTAGTATCAACCTTCTGAAAAGCAAAAGATTCTTATAAAAATAGTTTAATATTTCAAAGTCCCTCAAAGCATCCTGGGGCCACATGTGGAAATCCGCAGATGACGGAGAGCTCCTGCTATGTCCCCCTGTACAGTGCAGTCACTTTCCCCAAGGGGTGTTCCCGGAGGACTCTCTGCTGAAAGCCTCCTTCTCTCTTGACTGAAATATCTGTCTTCATCCTCTTGTCTCTCCATCTTATGGAAGCATCACAGAAAGGGCACTAACCCCAGCTTTCAAAAAAAGTCTAAATAATAAAGCCCCCCCATCCATTGACCCTGGCCCACCTCAGAACCAAACAATGAAAAATGTCCAAGTGAACAAGCAAACAAAGTTCAAAAATGAATTCCCTGTGAAGAATCTCAAACTCAAAAGCCCTCTCAGACTCCCCTTCCTCCCTAAAAGTTACTGCCCCATGCTGGATTATAAAACTTATGCTGGATTCTCTACTGTTTTTTTCCCAAGACGGAAATTCTCAATTGTAGGTCTTTAGCAAGGCAGATTCTGCTTCTGCTGTGCCTATTTCTGGTGGTGACAAACTACTCTCTGTAGACATGGTAGTATAGATTCCATATAAAATGCTCGGGAAGATTAAAGAGCTAATGTGGGTAATTAGGTAAGAGAAATAGCTAGTCAGTAACAACTGTTGGTAACAGAATACTTTGTCAAGTTATGGGGAACTGAGGAGGTCAAAAGTTGATCCTCTCTCTTTCTCTTCTCCCTTACATAGAAGGCAAGGAGAGGCCCAGGGTGGCAGGCCACATGCAAGCAAGGAGCCGGACGGACCCACAGCTGGCACTGACTGGGCTTTCCTATCCTACCAAGAACACTACTTACTTTGGAGGAGAGAGATAGAGATAGACAGATAGATAGGTGACAGATAAATAATAGATAGATAGGTAGATAGATCGATAGATGATAGATAGATAGATAGATAGATAGATAGATAGATAGATAGATGATAGATGATAGATAGATAGATAGATAGATAGATAGATAGATAGATGATGGATAGATAGATAGATGATAGATAGATAGATAGATAGATAGATAGATAGATAGATGATAGATAGATGTTTGATAGATGATAGGTAGATAGATAGATGATAGATAGATAGATAGATAGATAGATAGATAGATAGATAGATAGATAGATGATAGATGGTTGATAGATGATAGGTAGATAGATAGATAGATAGATAGATAGATAGATAGATAGATAATAGATAGATAGATAGATAGATAGATAGATAGATAGATAGATAGATAGATGGTGGGTGGGGGTTATCACTGTTATTGCCAGAAAGAGAATTAAGTCAACTTCATCTCTTCTTTCTTGTATAAATAACATAAGCAGTTATTGGTTTTCATCTTGTGGTAGCCCTTATCTCCCGTCTCCAAGTTTCCTCTGTTATGTTTCTTGAGTTGGATAAGGATGATGGACAAACAGAATATACACATGCTGAAAACCATGTCCCATTCCCCAGCAGCGCGTGCCAGTACCAGGTGAATGGTACTGTGAACATCACTGGGACCACACAGCCTGATATGGGGCCTCCCAGATCATCTGCCTTCAGGTCACGCTGCCTTCATCAAAACTGGGACAAAGTCTTCAGAAAAGGGCTTAATAGCAGCCGGGGTGGTGGCGCACACCTTTAATCCCAGCAATTCGGAGACAGAGGCAGGCGGATCTCTGAGAGTTCGAGGTCAGCCTGGTCTACAAGAGAGAGTTCCAGGACAACCAAGGCAACACAGAGAAACCCTGCCTAGAAAAAAAGAGAGGGGCTTAATATCTAAGATAGTGGTTCTCAACCTTCCTAATGTGACAAACCTTTAATAGTTCCTCATGTTGTGGTGACCCCCAATCATACAATTATTTTTCACTGCTATTTTGTAACTATAATTTTCTACATTATGAATCGTAATGTAAATATCCGTGTCTTACAAAGGTCTTAGGTGATCCCTATGAAAGGGTTGTTCGACCCCTTTTCCAATGGGGTCGCAACCCACAGGTTGAGAACGCCGATGGAAGGGTTCTCATCTCTTTCCTAATGACTGTGCTCCCTCTACTGTCAGGTTCAAGCATTGCAATATACAAGTCATACTCTCAAACAAGAGCGCTTATGTGGCTGGAGTTCCGTCACACATGGTGCTAAGATCTTCATCTGTATGGTTTACCTAATCCTTGTAACACTACGCTATTGTGGCCAATGCTCAAGACACAACTGTTAGTTAGAGACAGGATCTACTCATTCTAGTCAGGGTTTCTACTACAGCAATGGAAGACCATGACTAAAAGCAACAGGGGGAGGAAAAGGTTTATTTCAGCTCACACGCCACATCACAGCCCGTCCCGAAAGGAACTCAGAACAGGAACTCAAGACAACCTGGAGGCAGGAACTGAAGAAGAAACCGTGGAGGAATGTGTATGTGCGTGTGTGCGTGCATGTGTGTGTAAGTGTGTATGAGTGTGTGTGTATGCATGTGGTGTGTATATGAGTATGTGTGTATGTATGTGTGTGTGAGTGTGCGTGTATGTTAATGTGTGTGAGAGTGTGCGTGAGTATGTGAGTGTGTGCGTGTGTTGGAAAGTCACAAGGGAGGGTGGACATGGAAGGACTGGGAAAATGACTGCGATCAGGGAGTATGACGTGAAAATCTCAAAGAATCGATAAAAACATTATGTTGAAAGCAAACAACAAACAAGAATAAATGCCCAGCAGCTCAGAATAATTGTTGAAAGGATCTGCAGTGAGAAAAAAATGCAGGAGACATTTACTGTCAGCAAAGAGAAAAACAGAAGATTTGTGTTCGGGAGCTCCTGGGTGGAGTCAGGACCCAGCTCGCCATCTGTAAGCAGAGCTCTCTTTGCGCGAGGGGGGAGCGCTAGGTTCAGCCTTCCTAAGGATGGCCTGATGCAGGCCTGAAACTGGCATCCTTAGCCAAACATGGTGTAGTGGTGCATGCTTGAAATCCCAGCTCTTGTAAGAGGGGTGGGGTGGGGCAACCAGATCAAAAGTTCAAGAGTATCCTCAGCTACACAGCGCTTTGGGGCCAACTTGGGCTACCTAAGACTTTGTCTCAAATAAAATCCATCAAATGGGAATTGATCAGCACAGTGAGGAAATGAACTGAAGCCAGGGTGTCATGGGAGCACATAAACACATTTAGCTGCTGCTGGGGTTCTGAGGAAAGCTATCCAATACGTCCCTTAGGCAAGATGTAAACTATTCCAGTTCTCGGGACAGGAGCCCTGTTATTGGGGACCTACATCTAGTTGGATAAAGAGGCTTTTCTATTGGTAAGGTTCCTCGTAGGACACACGAGATCCTAAAAGAAACTCCAGAAGCAATCCCAAGTGATTGCTTCTTTAATTGGCTGGGTTCTTCGGGGCTATTGCCATGGTGAGAAGCACCGGGAGCGTGAACATTTCTGTCCTGGGTCTTCGTGGAAGAGAAGGTGAGGAGGTCACGCGGGAACTTTAGTCTTGCTGGTGCAGGGAACAAAGGAGGTGAAGCAGGATGGAGCCGAAAGGACTTCTGGGTTTTGGGTAGACTCCCTCTCAAGGTTCGGCACTAGCCCCTGTGACAAGATCATTCGGTGAGATCAGTAACAGGAAATTGAAAGGCCTGGCGGGACAGCCAAAGGTGGGGCCTGTGGAGCACCTCCCCACAGGCAGCTAGAGTCCAAGCTCCTAAGGAAAGCTGCTAACGTAAATTGAAAACTGAAACATGTGTGTAACCCACGCCCTGTACTGATACAGTTCAGGCCTACACAACGCTAGTCAAACACCACACGTCTGTTGCAGATGCTCATTTCTCTTGCCCTGCTGACGTAGGCATGATCGCTTGCACACATCTCTGGTACCTACTGGGGATCTTCCAAGAGGTGAGAAGATGGGAAGGAAGACAAGCGAACTAAGCCAAGCATTGCCCTTTTTAGAAAGATGACTGAACCTTAAGCGTTTGGGAAGAAGGGAATTGAATCCCTCTGCTCTAATCAGCTTGGTCTTTTCGTGAAGAATGAGGCAACCCAACACAGACTTACACGATGGTGGCAGCGATTACAGATCTCCCGGGCTTCCGTCTTTGTCACGCAGAGAGCAAGGACTGTACCAGACCATTCCCCCCAAGAGCGGAAGATGAGCATCGCAACTTGGAATTTATTGCTACACACAGAAGTTACCCAGGGGAACTAACATCCAAATTGTGGCAAATCCACCAATAGAAAGTAGAGAACATTGCTGTAGGAATTTCTACAGCCAGTAGCCTTTAAGTTACCCGCCCACTTGGGTGTGGCCTCTTATACTGTGTATGCCGATATAAAGCCTGCGTCTGGCCTCTTTTTCGGCTGCTGGATTCAGTTGCTGTTCCCTGTTCCAACAGAGGATTGCGATCTGTGTGTCTACCCCTAAATAAATAACCCTCTATTGTACTCAATTCTGAGCTAGTGTGGGATTTCTTCTAAGTGACCGTCTTTATAACAGTGTTCTGTCTCCTTTGTATGGAAATAATAATAGCTATATAGTCTGAGGCCAAGAGAAGTCAAATTGGATCTTTCCAAAAGGTAGCTTCACAATGTGTGAAAATAATCGATTCACTCCCAGAAACTAAGAGACCTCAATAGCATGTCTTATTTTCCCAAAAGTATCAGAGGGCATGGAGTCAGAGTGTCCATGACCCCCTGGCATGGATTATGTCCTTTACTGATCTTGTCGGGACTACGAAGTCTGGGTTTCATGTAAGATCATCGATGGGACGTGGTCTCACACACAGGGAAAGAAGAATACGTAAGAGAAAAGCCGGGTTTTAAGGATGGCTACTCTGCCATATCCGTGTGTACGTCCTTGAGGTTGGCCAAGCTGTAAAAAGTCCCTGTCCCTAGGCGCACTGAAAAGACGAAAACTCTGGTTACGCACCAGGGGGCGCTATTTTCCCACGGACAATGGTTCTCTAGTGCGACCTTGGAGAAGGGTTCGTTTTTTTTTTTTACCTCTAAGTTCCTTTCACAGTTGAACCATATGGGTAATTTTCCTCGGTTGTTCCTCCCTTGTCATCACGTAGTACTGTTTGGCCCTTACAGTATTACAGGTGTTTGAGTGGCAAGCTGGACCCTACCAACTTGCTGCATGGCTAAAGGTTATATACTGGAATTCTGTACTCCAGGGAGAGCAGAGTAGGAAAGAAAGAGGAAATAAACAAGGCTAACCACTCCAAACGACTGAGCGCTTACTCTCGGCATTATTGAAACGGCACACCTGAACAGGGCCTCTGGTAGAACGCATACTTAGGGCAAGCCTGGGCTAGACATTCAGTTCATTTAGGATTTTTTTTAAATCTCTATGTCTTATGTGCTTAGGACTGTCAAATTTTTGCAGAGGATGGTGTCTCTAAAGATGGCTCAGCACCCACCACAGAGAATGTCTATCTTCCACGTCATCTAAGTAAAGATGGTGGATTCAAGAAACAAAGCCCCTTGTTTGGACAAGTGCCCTGGCTGCCCCTTCCAAACAAGCTGCTCTTTAGGGAAAAGCCTAGAACCAGTAAATTAGGTTGGTTGGTTGTTTTGTGATGCAGAACAGTTTACACAAAACTCTGATTCACTCCTAAAAACCATAGATAGCTCCTGCACTCACTTTCTCGTTGACGCCTAGGACGGAGATTCCAAGTAGTGCTAAGTATGTCCGGGCAGATTAGCAAAGCCAGGGATTGTGAGATCGCTCTGAATACAGTGAAGAACTATGTGGTCAGGCTCCCTAAAAGATGGCTCCTGGCCTGCTGATCCCCTCAGGGTGGAGGAGCTTGTCCCATCTGGCCCTGTCAGAAACATCCAGTTAACGAGCGAGCTGCAATGTGAAACTTTGACATAACCAACCTCCCGGTGGTAAGTCTGCTGTAAATGCATTGCCCTCCTGCCCACACTCAGTACTGCCCCACTGGAAACAAGAAGTCTGGCTTGACTTGGCTTTCCACTAAACATATTTAAACTAAAACAGAAACTGACGACATCAGGACAGGCTGAGCTCCTGGTGTTCAGATTTCCAACCACTGCTATAGCGTTTCCAGAGATTTCCACAGGATGCTTCTTAATAGTGATAACAATGGGTTACATACAGGATTAACAGGGGGAAAACCCAATTAAATCATCCAGACAGCTGATCTTTCTGCAAAGGGCGGGATCTCCAGATTGGCTCCCGGACACTGTGCGCTTTGGGCACAGGGCCAAGAGTAGTGACACAGTGACTCCCTTGTCTTCACCTCCCGGTGTTAGTTGGCTGGACCGGTGCCCCACTTAAGGCCTTAAATGGGGACTTCCAACAGGGCTGCTCTTTGCCTCGGAGATAACCAGCGGCGGGAACGCTATCTAGTGGCAGGCAATTAGCTCACATAAATAGTGCCAGCACGAAACTCGAGGTCAGGTTACCCCCTGAGAACACCGTGGGACGAAGCCAACCTGGGAAAAGCCGAGCACAGTTCACCTCTGCTGCGCGCTGCATTGTGTAACTGCTGGCTCAGGGCGCACATTGTTTAGGGCTTGTTTACGCCCCTTAGGAAATTTACTCAATAGCACAGCTGAAACCCCGAGTTTCTCACCTAGAGATGACGGGCTTTCTTAGCAGTATGTCCTTCCTACGTGCTAGTTGCAGCTGAAACAGATTTTCGAGGTGAGTTTCCTGAGATCTGGGATGTGGCTAGAACTTTCTGGAACGGTGGCCATATTCCCAATTCATTTGAGGCCCTGTTGGGAGGAATCCCTAAATACACACTTTTTTTTTAATGACCTCTACTTTGAACTCATGTGTTTGGACAACCAATCAGGGCACCCGGTCCTGACTCCATCTTTGGGATTGAGAGGTAAGCCTGGAGAGAGAAAGCTCTAGAAAGAGAGAGACCACAGACTGCTTACTGAGTCCCATTCAACCCTGTAAGGGCAAGACTTACTCTGCAGAGTCCTTGCTGAGCCAGCTGACTTCTCTGCAGGGTAGCAACGGTTTAACATTTCATGGAGGTCAGGGGAAGCGCCAGGACACTGGGGAAAGAGCCAGCATAGCATATGAAAATGGGGGAAAGGTTTAGTGGAAAAAAAAAAAAAGATCTGTAAGTTCAAGACTCCACAGTAAATAAGGTATAAAACAAGAATAAAGAGTAATCTGTAGCTTTTGGAGCCTATCCTGGAACTAGCTCTTGTAGACCAGGCTGGCCTCGAACTCACAGAGATCCTCCTGTCTCTGTCTCCCGAGTGCGGGAATTAAAGGCGTGCGCCGCCACCGCCCTGCTCCAAGATATTGATTTTACATAAACTACACCCCTTCTCCCAGGTCACTCTGATATCTCAATCTATCATGAATGATCTACAAATATCTGTGGATTAGATCTAGGACCGCAAGCGAGTGAGAGGAAGTGCCGTACGGCCACGCCCCAGGAGTCATGGCAACACAGGAGGAAAGACCCCGGGAACAGCTGGGATCAAAAGCTCAGAAAACGAAGCTCCTTTAAGTAAACACTGTGCTATCTTCTGCTGTTAAGAGTGAGAATTTCTGGGCCGGAAGCAGAGATCGTCAGGTAAGGATGTGTGTAGTCCCCCCCCCCCGCCAAGGCCCACGTGACAGGAGGAGACCCGACTCCTCCAAGGCCCCCTTTAACCTGCGCCTGTCCGCATGACACGCATGCACTTTCCTGCGCCAACAAACACATACAATAACTGTTATCTTAAAATTCTAAACACAGGTCTATGGAGACTGGTTAGCTCCTGCGAGATGTTGAACTTTGAGACAAACAGCTGCCATTGAGAGCTTTTGATTGCGCCGTTTCTTCATCCTATTTCCAGAAATTCATTATTTGCTAATATGCACCAGATGGCTTGTTTTGGTTTAGTTTGTTTAGGGTGTATGCATATTCGGGTGAGTTTTGGAGGCCAAGGGTCAGTGGCAGCGGTGGGTGTGCCCCTCCGTTGCCCCCCATTTAGACAGTCTTCCACTGAACCCAGAGTTCCTGGGTTCATGAGGCTGCTTAGCCCTAAGGCTCCACCCGGGGTGGGCCTCTCTGCACCCCTGGTGCTGGGATGACACATGGGCACTGCCACACCCCACTTTTTATGTGGGTACTGGGATCAGAATTCATGTTTTCACGCTGCTCAGCGAGCCTTCTTTCAGAGCCTGCATTGCCTTGTTCTACATAGCTTCAGGGACTGACCTAACTCGGGTGTCAGTGGAGTGAAGGACAAACTCAGAGACACAGAAAAACTGAGTTCAGGCGGACTGGGCCCTCTGATGGAGAAACCGCAGCACCTGAACGCTCAGCGTGCTTGCTGGATAGAGTTTCACGGGGGCGGGGTTATCGCACGCAGCGTTATTGCGTACAGATAAGGAGGCCGAGTTTATGGTGTGCAGCTGAGCAAGGAGATGGGTTTAGCTAATCTCAGTATTCGCAGTTTTGGTAGGAGAGCAGTCTGCAGGCTGAAAACAGCCACGGGAGAAAGCAACGGTGGAAATTTTCTGCACATACCGTCGGCATTTGCTTTGCTGTTGCTCTAACCCTAACCTGAGCAGAGGAAAGGCTCATGAAGCCCTAACACTGAGAACCCCCCTCGAGTCTTCTTCTTCGGTGGCATCCACAATCCTGGCAACCCTAAAGCCCTGGATGCTGCCCTTGCTTGCTGAAGGGCAGTCTTTCTCCAGCCAGCTCACAGGGCTCCCATCTTGTTAGCCACAGAGCTTCTGCGGTGTCAGGAACCCTTAGAGCCATTTCCTGTCACACTTGTGGCTGTGATTTCAGTGTTTTCCACATCGGTTTCTTTCACGCTGAAGCTCTGAGACCAGCGTGATCTACAGAGTGAATTCCAGGACAGGCTCCAAAGCTACACAGAGAAACCCTATCTCAAAAAACCAATTATATATATATATATATGTTTGCTAGTTTATGGTGTGTGTGTGGAGGGTGCCAGAGGACAGCCTGCAGAAGCCAGTTCTCTCCTAGTTCAGACCATCACATTGGCAGCTGGCTTCTTTACACTGAGCCATCTCACCTGCCCAGAGTTGCTGTTTGGGAGACATTTCTTTAAGAATTAATGTGGAAAGGGAAGAAACTGTACTTTTGTTTGTCTAGATGGAAGAGATACACACTTGTACTAATGGAAGCCTTTCCCCATGGCTTACCCTCACACCCCGGGCTTGTCCCTACAGAAGCCTCATGAACCATTGGGGAGAGATGGGTAAAGGCAGCAGCCCCTGAGAGGCTTTATATTATCATCACTAGTGGTGGTGGTGGTGTGTGTGCGCGTGTGTATGTGTATGCGTGCGCTGTGTCTGTGTCTGTGTCTATCTGCTCATATGTGTCCATGTGTGTGCTTGTGTGTGTGTGCTTGTGTCTATGTGTCTGTCTGCTCATGTGTGCATGTGTGTGTCTGTGTATACATGTGTGTGTGCTTGTCTGTGTGTGTATTGCATGAGTGCGTGCATACAAGTAGATATCAGGGGATAATTGTGTGGAACTGCTTCTCTCATCCCCCTTCCTATGGGTTTCGGGGATTGGATTCAGCTTGCCAGGCTTGGACCACTGGTGCTTTCGTTCACTGAGCCACCTCCCCAGCCCTGGTCATTTTTTATTTGGATTTTGAAGGCTTTGGGAGGAGGCTGCCAAACAGAAGAAAAGGCAAAGAACCACAGGAGCAAAGGCCAGACACACCGTGCCAGGAAACATCAGATCTGCTGGAAGCCAGATGTTGCAGATGAAAACAGAGTGCCAGGCAGATAGAAAAGACCTATCCCTTTGCCATCCGAAGGAAGGAGCAGGGTGAGGCATCACACTGCACTGGGCACAGGCTGAAGGAGACCACTGCAGAAGAACCAGTCACTGGGGGAGCTGAATCAAGGCAGCAACAACAGAAGTGGAGAAGAAAACTTCATCTCAGAGACATGGGTGGAGGGTAAGTGACAGGAGGAGGTGGGTGATGTGTGAGAAGTGACAGAGATTTCTAGTTTGGGGGACAGTCCAGAAGGAGATCTAACTACCCCTCCCTATCTTCCTACAGACTGGTCCTCTCCCATCCTCACCTCCATTCTTTCTATGTCTTTTTGTCCTGTGAGGCTCCATCTCTGTACGCTCTCTGCCTCCCAGTATCAGCTTCTCTACACATCACTTCCACTCCCTGTTCCCTAAGGACCAACTCCTGCATGGGCTGCATCTGCTCTGCTTCCTGCACATGGTGCTTCCACTCCCTGTTCCCTGAGGACCAACTCCTGCACGGGCTGCATCCGCTCTGCTTCCTGGATGTTCCACGTGATGCTTCTGACTTTGTGTATCTTTCATTCAAGTCTCATAAAATTCTCCCATGCTCCATTCCACTATTGATTATAAAATTTGTTTCATATTTTCCAATAAAGAGAGTCTAATGAAGCCAGTTCTTTTTTCCACGCCGTTCAGAGAGTCGCTCGTCCTGGTTGTTTATCGGAATCTTCTCGGGGGCCCAAAGTCAAACTAGCAAATCTTGGGCTTACATCCGAATCTCTGAGGCAGATCTTTGAGGATAGAAAGCCTGGCTTCTGCCTTGCTATGTGCCAGGGCAACACTGGCACACCAACGAATAGAAGCTACCAGTAAGGTAGCAGGACGGGGGTTCTAGTAAGGTTCTCAGACAGTTCCAGAGAGCAGGTGGGGTAGAAAACATGCTTCCAGTGTATAAAAACATGGCCTGGATTTGTGGTGGTGCACATCTGTGACCCTGCATTTATGGCGGTGCTCACCTGTGACCCTGCATCTGTGGTGGTGTGCACCTGTGACCCTGCATCTGTGGTGGTGTGCACCTGTAACCTAGTGCTGGGGATAGGTGGACACAGGTGGATTCCAGGGGTTTGCTGGCCATATTGGTGAACGCCAGGTTCAGTGACAGACCCTTGTCTCAAAAACCGAAGATGGAAGGTAATCTAGAAGCCACCTAAAGTTGACCTTAGGCTTCCACACACAAGTGAGTACACACACACACACACACAAAATGGTAAGTTTTGTTTTTTGTTTAAAAGATGTTTTGATGTAAAAGTTGGGAGGGGGCATATCTGACATATTTTTGCGAGAGGTTAGCATTGGAGGATGGAAAAATTGTTAATACGGAAAAGCATGCTTGTTTTTGATGTATGAATAAAGATGACTGGAGCTATTTAGGACCAGCCGCTTGTGTGGAACTCATCTGGCAGGCGGACACTTCATTACTTCAAGCCAACGCCCGTTCCCTGTCTCAGAGCCTGAACCCAGGCTGCGACAGGACCATGACGTAAAAGAAAGTGGAATTTCAAATCCAAAGCGAGGGAGGAGACACAGGGGCAGCGAGGCAGTGTAAGCTGTCACTTCCGGCATCCTCTGCTGTCCCATCCCTCCTTGAGCCCACGGTATCTCTTCAGTAGTCACCTAGGATCTCTCTGCCAGAACATGAGGGGCTCCCCAAACCAGAACAAAGCGGACTGTAGGGTGTGCTGAGAGGGGAGGATGCGGAGTGGCCTGTGATGTGGAGGGGGATTGTGCCGTCAGCCATCCTGGCAGGAACCCTACATTCTCCCTGCGCCTGCTCCCGAGCTCCACACCAAACCCACAGAGGCTCCGAATGTCCCCTGGTCACAGTCAGACAGCTAGAAAATGACAGCGCGTGAATTTACCTGGAAGCTCTCGCTCCTTACATTTCAAGAGGGCAGGAAGCTAGAGGGATTCTGTGTTTGGACAGGATAGGAAAGGGCCGAGATGTTTATGCAGTTGAAGACAGTGGGTTCAATTTAATGCCCGAGTTTAAAGCATCCGTGACCGTGTCTACAGAGATAAACATTCTACATGTTCTGCCTGGTCTCTACCCTGTGTTTTATTTTAACACATTTTTAGTAGAACACATACTTTCTTTGAGCAGTTTGGTGTGGATGCCCAATGTGGAAACAAAGAGGGCGCTGCTTTGGCTAACAGGAAAGGGGGGTCCTCAAGACATCAGTGCCGTCCTAGCTCTCCCGGTAGGCATCTTCCCGAGACGCTGTGACTCTTACATACGGCCCCAAACTCAGTTTAGAACAGTCTAAGTACTTCTACATACCGGTTGAGCGAATGGGTCCAGGAAGCAAGCAAGAGCCATATGAAGGTGACGGCTCCGTGTCTTTGCTCAGATGGAATAATATGGCCAGGCAGGGGGGGCTCTCAACACCTAGAGGACCCCTCCCTGTTGTCATGGATACTCCTATGACCTACAGGAGACCAGAGCCAATCACAGGCCTTGCTCGGTGCCTCATGCAAGGGCATGCACCCCTTTAGAGACAGGCCCTGACCTTTGCCAGAGACCACAGAAGCAAATCCGATGTTGGATGGGACGTGTCTGACCAGCCCTCACAAATGATAAAGCCACTCAGGGGCCATATTCTGTGGTTGGCCATCTGTTTATTTTAGCATTTCTATCAGTGAGGATGAGCAACCTCAGAAGGCAGCTTCCTGCCAACCGACCACTTTCACGCTTCAGCTGCCCCCTTTCCTGGGCCTCAACCCCACCTGACTAACTCTCTCCCTCTCTCTCCCCCCTCTCCCCCTCCCTCTCTCTCCCCCCTCTCCCCCTCCCTCTCTCTCCCCCCTCTCCCCTTCCCTCTCTCTCTCCCTCTTTCTCCCCCTCCCTCTCTCTCTCCCTCTTTCTCCCCCTCCCTCTCTTCCCCCCTCTCTCTCCCTCTCTCTCCCCCCTCTCCCCCTCCCTCTCTCTCCCCCTCTCCCCTCCCTCTCTCTCCCCCCTCTCCCCTTCTCTCTCTCTTCCTCTCTCCCCCTCTCCCTTTCTCTCTCTCTCTCTCTCTCTCTCTCTCTCTCTCTCTCTCTCTCTCTCTGTCTCTCTCTCTCCCCCTCTCTCTCTCCTTCTCTCTCTTTCTCTCCCTCTCTCTCCCTCCCTCTCTCTCTTCCTCTCTCTCCCTCCCTCTCTCTCTTTCTCTCTTCCCCCCTCTTTGCCTCCCTACCCTCTAATCTCCAACTTACCCATATACATATGTACTTTTATATACAGGTATGGAGCTGACGGGGAAAACCAGATTTTTACTAGAACTATTCAGCCTGCTAAAGTTTGAATCCTCAAATGCTTAAAACAACTTCTCCACAATTTTTAAAAATAATTACTTGTCATTCAAATATTTGTTGAGTCTTCTCAAAGCTCATCACATAGTTGCATGCTTAGAATACAAAGATGGAGGGGCCACCAACTGCAGAAACACTCGGGTTAGTTCACTGAATCCTGACTTCCACAGACTGGACGCTTCTCTGATCCTGGGTCATGATTTTTACGGTCATACCCCAAGGCCAGCCTTCCTGGCCATCTAACTCTCAATCCAGTGATTTGGCAGCCTAGAGATTTCTGTAATAAACAGAGTTTGCATCCTCTTTTCTCCTCCTCTAAGGTCCACGTCTCAGCAAGCTCTTGTGGATCTTTATCCTGTCCGGCGTCTTCCCACGTGGTCTTTCTCGGTTCTCTTGAGGGGCAAAGTAAAATTTCTTCTTCACTTTACCCTGGACTACTGTTGCATGTGTACAAACGTGCCCACACCATATCACAGCACCACACATATACACACACAGACACTAACACACACACATACACTGACACATACATACACTAACACACATACACTAATACACACACATACACTAACACACACATACACTAATACACACACTAACACACACATGCACACACATCACGAATACACACACTAACACACACATACACTAACACACATGCACACACACATGCACACACATACACTAATACACACACTAACACACACATACACTAACACACATTCACACACATCACTAACACACACATACACTAATACATACTAACACATACACACATGCACACACATACACTAACACACACTAATACACACATACTAACATATACACACATTAACACACACACATGCACACAATACATTAACACACACACGCGCGCGCACACACACACACACTTTATTTAGCACGTGCAAAGGTAAAAGCTTTCTTCTTCTTTGCTCCACTCAGCGTTGCAGCTCCAAGCAGCTGTCTGCTTGGCAGGTCGGCTCCATCCTTGGTGACACTGCAGGTTTTGGATGAGCAGCCTCAACACAACATGCCTCGACGCTTCTGTGGAGCACTTGAGATTCTTGGCCAGTTTACAGCACACATCTCAGGGCGACACTCACAGGCTCTTGTTCCTAGAATTGATGCTGGAATCCGGACCCGGCTCCAGCAGGTCCAGCTTAAGGGGCAGAGCACCTGACTGCAGACATGACTGGAACTGCCGTCATGTTAGGGATTTCTTAACTTATACGTTGTGGCTAGGATTCCCAGGAACCTCTCTGCTCTCTTCTATAATGGTATATTATTTGTGATTTAATAAATACAGCTTGCCTGAAGATCAGAGGGCAAAGCAGCCATACTAGTCAGCTGTACAGGCCAGGGAGTGGTGGCGCACACCTTTAATCCCAGCACTCGGGAGACAGAAGCAGGCGGATCTCTGGGAGTTCGAGGCCCACCTGGTCTACAAGAGCTAGTTCCAGGACAGGCACCAAAGCTATAGAGAAACCCTGTCTCGAAAAACAAAAAAAAAAAAAAAAAAAAGAAAGAAAGAAAGAAAAAGAGGGAGGCAAGGCCTTTTGCAAACCTTCCCGTGTGCCACTGGGACCTAGTATCCAGATCTCGTGTGCCTTCCTTCTCCAAAAAGAGGACTGAGGCCAGCCTGTTAGGGCGACGTCTGTATAAGCCCTCCCAGGTTTGGCGATAGCAGATCCAGTCACTGTGTCTGCCACTGCAGCTGCCCTGAGGGAAGCAGTCATCTCATCCAGCCAGCTTGATTTTTCTCGTTCTTGCCTAGTTTTCTGGCTGGTCCGGTGCGATCACAGGTCTCCGTGGCTGAGGGCTTTCTTCCTTCAGAGCCTGCGTCTTGTTAAGTCACGTGTGCGCCGTTAGCCTTTGATAGATACTGCTGGGTCTTGGCGCTATCGACGCCCGCAGACGCCCTGGCTGGAGCAGCTACCCTCGTCCCTCAAGGGACTCATCACCCGTTACTTGATCGTACATATCCCTGGGGCTCAATGAAATTCAGAGCAGATATCTTTCCACTCTGGAAACTACATGCTAGAGACCGCCTTCCTCTGGGCTGTATTGGTAACTGGATGGAGTGTGTGTGTGTGTGTGTGTGTGTGTGTGTGTGTGTTAAAAGAAAGAGAGAACTCAACATTCTTCTTGGCTGTCTATTGTCTCCTAACAATATCATTCACCATACATGTGCTGTCATCATGTCCTATGGGACAAGCCATCGCCCGCCCAGCCAGGCCCTTCAGAGGTTCTGTCTCGGCGACCTTGGATCACAGTGACAGTCAGACCTAGACGAGAACAATCATAGCCACACAGGGACTTCTTATCATACAGCCTCTGAGCCAGTGGTTCTGAACCTGTGGGTCATGACAGGAGGCATGGGGGAGGGGTTAGGAGTGTAAATGATACCTTCTCAGGGGTCACCTCAGACCGTTGGAAAATAGATATTTCTATTACAATTCAGAAACGGTAGCACAATTATAGTTACGAAGTAACAACAAAAATGATTTGACGTTCTGGGGTCACCACAACATGAGGAACTGTATTAAAAAGGGTCACACAGCCAGGCGGTGGTGGTGCACGCCTTTAATCCCAGCACTCGGGAGGCAGAGGCAGGAGGATCTCTGGGAGTTCGAGGCCAGCCTGGTCTACAAGAGCTAGTTCCAGGACAGGCTCCAAAAAGCTATGGAGAAACCCTGTCTCGAAAAATCAAAAAAAAAAATAGAGCCACCAATGGTCTCCATGCCAGGTCCCCACTCACCCTCTGTCATGGTAGCTATTAGGAGGCCGTGCATTTTTCCTCCTTGTAGGCTTACCACCTTACAACACGCAATCTTGAAAAGGACTTTCTCTCTCCTTCACTCTGCAGCTGCAGGAGATGGGGGGCTGTAAAGGCTTTCACGACGACCCCCAGGCTTCCGCAAAGTCTTTTCAGTGGACAGTTCGCTCCCCTGAGTTTCTTACTCATTTTTGCAAATATTGTAGTCCTCAAAAACAACATTACAAAACCTCTCATACCATCATTGTCCCTGTACTGATCACATTATAGCAATAACCACTTCAAAGGACAGAATCTTGCCTTCTTCCGACGCCACAAGCCAATCAAGGTCAGATAGGTATTTCAGCTATTATAGTATCAATGCAGATCAGAGGGTGGCCCAAAGGTTTACCACCTGCAGTGGAGACCCATGCTTGTCTCTGGGGGTCTGCCCTCTGTGGGAGCTCCTATGACAGTGTCCTAGGTTGGCTTTTATAGGAAACAGAAACTGAGGTGAAAATTTGATGTCTAATTTTCATTTTAGGGTAGAATTCCAGAGAAAATGAGGAATGAGGCAGAGAATAAGGAAGAACAACTATAAAGGCCTGTGTGGCCAAGCTGGCTAGAACTCCGTGACAAACACAGCCGTTGCCCAGTCTCTCGAAGACATCTGGAAAGAAATCACAGAAAAACAATGGCTTCTTGGGAAAGTTTGGGCTGTTGCAAGGAGAGAGGCCACTTGATCGTTCCCAGCTGCTCAGCCCCAAAATAATCACACAGAAACTGTATTAATTAAATCACTACTTGGCCCATTAGCTCTTGCTTCTTATTGGTTAACTCTTACATCTTAATTTAACCCATTTCTATTAATCTGTGTATCGCCACGTGGCAGTGGCTTACTGGCAAGGTTTCGGCATGTCTATCTCTGGCGGCAGATCCGTGGCATCCCTCTGTCTGCCTTCCTTCTCCCAACATTCAGTCCAGTTTTCCCTGCCTACCTAAGTTCTGCCCTATCAACAGGCCAAGGCAGATTTTTTAAAATTCATTAACCAATAAAAGCAACACATAGAGAGAAGGACCTCCTACACCACTGGGCAAGCAAGGGTTGAAGCAGCCCTGCTCAGAAGTTCTTATATTTCTTACCATCTGTTGCTCAGAGATCTCATTAGACCCAGCTCCCCCACATCTGAGGTGTGCCAGCCCCAGCTAGGGCCTGCATCTAAGATCCTGCCTGGGAAGCATGTCCCTGCCATGTTTCACTTACTGCCTTGGGGCTGCCTATCCTTGCTTCTCAACCCAAAGAGTCCCCAGCAGAAGGCAGGACTCATGCTGGAGCGTTGGGATAGACTGTTAGGAGTCTTTTTGATTGGGGAAGAATTTCAGTCACCAGAAGAACAATTGGGACGCACATTCAGGGAATCTGGATTTCTCACGTGACAGGCCCAGGTTTTAAAGATGCAAAGATGGGTCCCTAACTGCCTTACTAAGGACCTTCTCTCACTTCAGGATCCCAGAGGCCCAAGGAACTAAAAGGTTCTGTTCAGATTGTTTGATTCTGTCTCCCACTTTCTATCTGAGAGCAGGAACTTCAAACACCTCAAGAGACACTCCCAAATCACATAAACACGCGTGGGGCAGGGTTCTGCTGCCTCCATCCGGTCTTCATTCCACAGCTCCACACTGATAAGGCGGGTGGGAGGGGCTTCCAGCCCTCTTCTGTCTTCTACCATCTCTTGAAGGTGTTAGTTTAGTGAGGTCATGTCCAAAAGCCACCTCGAAGGAAAAACGCTATGTGGTTGTGAAAGCCTGTTGTTTGGGGAGCAAAAACAAAAACCTTTCATCAACATCAACCTTCCTTGCCGATTCATCGGCGTGAGTCACGAGAAGCTGCGTTCGCAGAGCAGAGACGCAACTTTAGAGATGAAATCAGGCGTGGGGCAGAGGAGGAAGCGGAGTCCACAAAAGTCATGGCACTTGGTGGGGTGGCTGCCTCTCTTCCTTTCAGTCCCTGAAGGTCAAGGGTGACTCGGAGGACTCCCCTTCGATGCCTTGGATTCAGTGCTCCGGTAGCACAGGAGACGTTTAAAGCCGTCGTTATGGGTTAATGAGCACCTAGGACAGAAACACCGTATCTCTTGGAAATATCTCCAGCGTTGCTTTCTCTTGGTAGAGACGTGACCCGGGGCCCCATTTGGAACTCCAGCTGTCCTGACATCTGGGCTAAAGGGTACAGAGTGCAGGAAGGTGCGAGTCTGACCTCTGCCTTCGCTCACCCAGTGTCTGCAGCGACCAAAGCCGTCAGAAACCGTCGTGGGATCCACCATCCCCTTTTCTCTAAAGGAATTTTACTTATTTTACTGTGCTTATATTTATTTTTTGCTGGGGGCCGTGCGTGTCGTCAGAGGACAACTTAGGTGGGGAGCTAGCTCTGTCTTTTCAGTGTGTGGGACGTGGGGATCGAACTCGGGTCTTCAGGCTTATCAGCGAGTCCCTTTGTCCACTAAAACCACCTCACCAACCCAGTCTTCTTTCTTCTTATGTTCCAGATAATATTCTGTGAAACTTTTTGCTTTTCTTTCCATCTGAGATTTAAAAAAAAAAAGCAAAAACAAAACAACAACAGTCTTTTACTTCTAACAAGCTAAAATCTATTTCCTATCATGTTTTATATGAGCCTAGCAGCCTAATTGTTTGAGTATCTGCCCCATTTCAGCTTGGAAAAAAAAACAAAAAACAAAAAAAACGGATGAGCTGGCTTCAGATTTCCAAGAGTAGGTGCCAACCACCATATGCCCTGAGGCTGGCTCTGGCTGTCTCTGCCAAAAGGAGAGCATCGTTTCTGACTTCGGGAAAGAGTGCACAGACAGCCGCAGAGCTTCGGAGAAGCGACCCCACGCTCTCTGGTCTCTGGCGGCTGCCTCCACCACGGAAGGGCACACTAATACCTAAGGGCAAATGCAGATGATCGCAGTTCACTGAAGGCAAGATCGTCACACCCGCTGTGCAAGGAAAGCATTTGGACTAATGAGAGCTGAGCTCTGGGCCTGCCAGATGCTACTCAGAGCTAAAAGCAACCTCTCCCAGAACAGAAGGAATAGCAACTTCTTCCCATGCATGTGACATAGACAGGGCTCAAAAGTGAACAAGTGTAAAACGGAAAATAAACACAGATAAAATACAGAAATCGAGAACGGTTAGAATTGTCTTCAAAGGGATGGCTTTATTTTGCTGATGTGTCGCTTGCTCGTGCTTAGCCCACCGCTCCACAGTCTCAAGACACACCGCGTGCACGCACACACACACACACACACCTGATCCACCGCTCCACAATCTCATCAAGATGTACCACACACACACACCTGAAATCTACAGAGTCGTAGTTCCGTGCGCTTAAATAAGGCAGAGAGACCCTTTCCGTACACAACCCAGCTTCCTCCAAGATCAGACCAAATCAAACCAAATCAGAAAAAGTCCCGGTTTAATGGGTAAAATGCTCCCAGATGGCTTTCCAGCCTCTTTCTGACCCCCAGAAAGGAGACGGGAAAGAGAGACCAGAAAACCATGTGTCTGTTTTCTGGGGAGGAGAGGTGGTTTAAATACCATGTGGGCGTGGTCTTGAGCATCTCTGGGGGAGGGGTCATCATTTGGTGGGTGTTCTGAGATGTGGCAGGGTGTGGCGAGAGATGGGGAGGGGGCTTGGGGTGGAGCTTCCTCCAGAACGTTCCAGCAGATTCTTCGGCATATGGATGCCAGGGGCTGGGGCGAAGCTTCCACCAGAACATTGTCCTTGCTTTCTCACTCCTTCTGGTAGATGTTTCGTGATGACACATCACAGTTTCAATGTCACCTGTGTCATTTCTATTGACGTAGAGAATCACGTGGATGACAGTGGAGAAACTTCTGTCCTGCGAGCACCCGTAGCTGCAGTGACGCGGGTCACGCATTCCCTAGTTCTTCTAGCCCTCTCGTTTTTCGTGGTTGTATCTTTTCGAGCTCTGCGTACCTAGGTAGGAAGATGAGTGACGAGCCTGTGGTTTACCCCAGTATTACTCACTTTCTAGATAAGCGAGGCCCCTTTTCCCCCCTCTTCCTCTTGTTCTCGTCCAACCTCCAGGCTTTCTGTTACTCATCAGCCAGAACTCCACAGCAGAGAGGAAAATCAGCAGAAAATGCAAATTCAGCCTCCTGTGGTGTGGTGCCTGGACCTTACCCTGCCACATAAGAAGGTTGATTTGAGGGCCACAGTCAGGCTTGGGGTCAGAAATGTGACAGCATTATTGTGTAACCTACTAGGGTGATCCTTTTTCATCTGCTCCATTTAGACAGTTATGGATATTAGAAGATGGTGTGTGTGTGTGTGTGTGTGTGTGTATGTGTGTATGTGTGTGTGTGTGTGTGTGTGTGTGAGAGAGAGAGAGAGAGAGAGAGAGAGAGAGAGAGAGAGAGAGAGAGAGTCATCAGTCAATTTGGCCAAACTTCTCAGCAATCTAATTCACATTTTCTTACTGTTTCCTTTTTCTCTTTGAATTTTCTCTTCCTTCCTCCCAAACAAACCTTGCTCTTTCCTGATTTTAGGGGCCTGAAGGGGATAATTAAAAATGACGTATAGTTAAATATACCTTGCCTATTATGTGCCTAGCCATACCTCCTTCTGAATTCTGTTTTCTAAGGCAATTAATGCTGTTATGTAAATCATGAATAAGGGGCACAGTCCTTGCCTTCGTGGTAACTTTATGAGAAAAAAAAATGTGATAGCCGATGGGATCAAATAATTCTGAAAATTTGAAGATTGCAAGGGAGTAAGAACAAGGGGGGGGGGGCCTGGAAGACCCAGAAGAAGAGCTCCTGTTACCTTCCATAAAAAAAAAAGAGCACTAAGGTTCTTACTCTAAGGGCTTTGTTCTTTAACCTTTGGCTTCTCCTGTTTATTTTGCTGCTCTCCGCAGCTGTCTGGAGACTGGCACACAGCCAGCAAGTTCTCAGTAGATTCCCTCTTGTAAGAGGTTTTCCGTTGATCTGAGTTTGGCTTAAAGATCAAGGCGCCTGGAGGCTTACCTCTGCTCCTTGCCAGAACACACTGCCTCCCTCCTTACTCGTGTCTGTGTAGAGTCTTGCCCAGGTGAGAATTTCACACGATTTAAACTAAAATAAGGAAAAAGAAAGGAAGGAGGAAAAGGAGAGGGGGGGAAAAGGAAAGTTTCTTAGTATAAAAAGAAGAAAAACATTACATCTTTAGTTTATGATCTTCAAGTTCCAGTATATTATTTGAAATTTCTATATTCTTTATTGTTCTGTGGTTTTATTTTATCTCGTGGAAAGCAAGCTTTTGCAGACCAAAATGAAACCTTTGCAATGCTTAAGAATAAAACTATTCTGACAAAATAACTCTCCCAGGAAAAAAACCCAGCACAGTGCTGGGTCAGCGCAATGATGCACGGTGAACATTTACTTATTCCGCAGCCCCCAAGTTCTTCCCTCTCATAAGATTTCCAGCAAATGTTTCTCTTTGATTACTTATTGGGAAAGGAATTTTCTAGAAGACTAAGGTAGTTTTAATCAAAATGTTTTTATGGTAGCTATTAAAGCAAGCATAGTCTGTCCGTTGCCGTGTATCTTTTGTGTACACATCATGGATGTACCACGCTCGTCCACTCACAGGACATGCAGAGTGGAGGTGGGTGGGTGGGTGGATGTAGAGGCCACAGAGCAACATCTACTGTCAGGCCTCTCCATCTGCAGTGTGGCTTGTCGCTGCTATGTGAGCAAGACAGGTTAGATGGCCCTCGGGCTTCCATCCTACCTGTCTGTGATTGGCATCCTACCACAGAAGCCCTGAGAGTACAAACATGGCTTTCCATGGGCTCCACAGAGCCATCTCCCCAGTTCCAATCTGCACCTTTATAGATAGATAGATAAATAGATAGATAGATGATTGATAGATAGATAATAGATCAATGATAGATGATAGATAATAGATAGATAGATGAAAGATAGATAACACTAAAGATTTAAAGTTTCAGGGCAAAAGAGGTCAGCAAACAATGGCAGAAAGAAGGCAGAACGTGAAATTTCAGATGTAGACAGGAATCCAGGCTGTTTAGCTATGATGTCACCATTAGACACGATCTTTATTTACCTTTGGACTTAGAAAACAAAATAATGACACCAAGAGTTTAACCAGATAACACCTTAAGTTGTCCATGCTGGGGACTGTATAGCAAAGCGAATCCATCATCTAGGAAGAGTGTCATATAGAAAAAACTTGGGACCTTGGGTCCAGGACACCTGGAGTTGAACCTGGATGCCATTTCACTAGTTCTGTGACCTTGGGATCACTCATCTTTGTGTTCTGACCTGTCAGGTGAGGACATTGACACCTTCCTCACAGGGTCATTACAACGCTTACTGTGAATAGTATTGACACACCTTTGACTCATAACAGAGGGTGACTATTGCTATTTTGAAATATGAAATGTCTCATAACTACTTATCAACCAGACTCTCGCACACCAAATGTGCTCCAGAGTTGAGACATGCTGAGAAATTCTATCTCCTCTGCATTGGCTTGCAGACTTTGTCATAGGGAGGGACATTTAAAAATTGCTATTACCTTTAAAATTAAGTGAAAACGTGGAAGAACACATAATCCGGACTCTAGATGATTCTAGAGGTTTTTATTTCCATGTAAGCCTGTGTTGTGATATGTGCGGTAGGGCTGAGTCTCCGGCACCTGGCCGCCTGCATGGCTAGCTTATGCCCCGAAATAATTACACGGAAACTGTATTCTTTTAATCACTACCTGGCCCATTAGTTCCAGCCTCTTATTGGCTAGCTCTTACATATTGATCTAACCCATTTCTAATATTCTGTGTAGTACCACGAGCTGGCTTACCAGGGAGGATCTTAACCTGCGTCTGCTTGGAGTGGGAGAATCATGGCGACTCCTGACTCGGCTTCTTTCTCCCAACATTCTGTCTGTTTACTCCACCCACCTAAGGGCTGGCCTATAAATGGGCTAAGGCAGTTTTCTTTATTAGTTAACCAATGAAAGCAACAGATAAAATACAAGAACCACCTCCATCATTTCCCCTTTTTCTGTTTAAACAAAAAAGAAAGGCTTTCACTTTAACATAGTAAGATTATATATAGCAAAACAGTTATCAAGCAAGAATTAAAGTTACAATATTTATATCTATTTTATCTTTTATCATAACTAAGGAAAACTATAACTATAACTAACCATTCTTCAACTCCATCAAAGACTCCAGAAGGATATAATATTACCTAAGCAAACAAGAGATCCAAAACTCTAGAAATGACAGAGACATCTCGCTACCTGGATAGTCACCCAAAGTTCTTTTGTACTGTTGGGGCATCCATCTTCGGCCTACAGGCCCATAGGATCCAGCAGACACATTTTCATGAAGCAGGAAATTCCAAAGTCAGTTCAGTCACTATCTGCTGTGTCCTGCAGAATGTCTCACAGACTCTTTCATGAGTCAGGAACCCCGAAAGATCATCTCACCTTTAGGCAAGTTCAGCAGTCCTCTCTCTGCGGGTTCTCTGTGTCCAGTTTATGCAACAGTCCAGGCAAGAGCAGTTTCTTGCCCAAATGGCTATCAAACTCCATAAGGAGCCTCTTCAATGCCCATCTTCCTCTTGAAGTAGATTGGTGCTGCCAGGAGCAGACATGTCTCATTGTCATGAAAAGCCCTAAGTTATTAAAACATTTAAATGCCATATTCTGCAGTCTTTGAAAGATATGAAGAATGCCTATCTAACTGAAATATATCTCTATATATCTAGAAAATCTAACTAACATGACTACAAGCTTGACTATTATTGATGATTGTCCATTAACAACCTATATACATTACATTTTTAAATGAACTATACAATCACAATACCTTAATCAAGATTAGAAATACATATACATATAACAAAATTGACCTTAAAATCCATACCAATGCAAATTATTTATATCTATATCATATCCCCCTTTAAATGTAAAAGAACGTTTATAAACCATATTTGGGAACATGGGCGCAGTTTTTTCTCTCCAAACTGCTTCCTGCTGAATGGGGGCGTCGTTAATTAGGTCTTTCATGGTATAACCTGTGTGCCAGGGTCATCTCAGTTGGCAGTTGAGCAAAGTAATTTTTTGAGGATGTTCACAGCAACCTTTCAGGAGGGCGTGGTCTATCATACCATATTGGGATAGAAGAAGTCCACAGGGTCGCATCCTCTGTGAAAACAAAAGAAGACCCTCTCCAAAGCATCATATCCTTAGACCCATATTCTGAAATCATAATACCCTTGTATCCATTCTGGTTTAGCTTGGCAGCCCATATAATGAAATGTCTCTCTGCACTTAGCTCCTTTACAGTCAAAAATTTTAAAGAAAACACAATAATACAAAGAATCCAGACTCTCTGTGAATTTTCCATTTTTACGTGGCTTATTTTTTCTTTATTTCTTTTAATCTATAACTATCTGTACTCTGTCTCTTTAAAGACTTTACCCTTTTTTTAAGACATTAACTTTATTCTTTATATATATTTTTTTCTCTCTCTCAAGCCTACGTACATTCATCCAACAGTGTCTGAATCAGTTCTATTGTGAATCTGTAATTTTTTTACTATCCAGGAGCACTTTGTTTTGCGCTTTTAAATCGCTAAGCGCTTAAGAATCTAAGCCGTGACATTCCTAGGTCAAAAACAGGTACTGCCTGCTTGCCCCGCCCAGTCCAACATGGCAGAGCCGCTCGTGCCTCTGATTCTTGTACATTGCACCAGTAGCGTGGTGGAGCTGCTTGTGCCTCTGAGCCGCAGCAGAAAATGACTTCCTTTTAGGCAAACAGTGAATCTAGTTGCCATCAAACAAATCGTAGCACTTTACTCCAAATGCTCCATTCAAAGACTCTGTCTCCCACAGGAGCCAGACAGAGATTGCGATGGTGGCACAGCCCAGAAAGCCGGCATTTTAAAACAGCCAGTTTTTTCCTGTTGCTGAGTCAGGACAATTTCTTTGCCGCGCGCAACCCACAAACAGCAAAAAGCTGTCTTAAATTCTCTCTGTATCCTTTTTAAGCCCTCTCAGGTTTTACGTGGAGTTCATTAGCACGTTGGGTGCCACTCTGTTGTGATATGTGCGGTAGGGCTGAGTCTCCGGCACCTGGCCGCCTGCATGGCTAGCTTATGCCCCGAAATAATTACACGGAAACTGTATTCTTTTAATCACTGCCTGGCCCATTAGTTCCAGCCTCTTATTGGCTAGCTCTTACATATTGATCTAACCCATTTCTAATATTCTGTGTAGTACCACGAGCTGGCTTACCAGGAAAGATCTTAACCTGCGTCTGTCTGGAGTGAGACAATCATGGCGACTCCTTACTCGGCTTCTTTCTCCCAGCATTCTGTCTGTTTACTCCACCCACCTAAGGGCTGGCCTATAAATGGGCTAAGGCAGTTTTCTTTATTAGTTAACCAATGAAAGCAACAGATAAAATACAAGAACCACCTCCATCAAGCCTGGAACTTAAATGTTCTAAATTGTCTTCCTAAAGTTTTTGAACAAACTATAACCATCACTATTCGATGGAGGTTAACTTAGGAAAGCAGTCCTGCACACTTCCCTAGCTGTGTTCTGAGTGTGTGTAGTCTTACTTCCCTAGCTGTGTTCTGGCTGTGTATAGTCTTGCACACTTCCCTAGCTGTGTTCTGAGTGTGTGCAGTTCTACACACTTCTCTAGCTGTGCCCTGGTTATGTATAGTCTTACACACTTCCCTAGCTGTGTTCTGGTTGTGTGTAGTCTTGCACACTTCCCTGGCTGTGTTCTGACTGTGTGTAGTCTTGCACACTTCCCTGGCTGTGTTCTGGTTGTGTGTAGTCTTGCACACTCCTCTAGCTGTGTTCTGGTTGTGTGTAGTCTTGCACACTTCCCTAGCTGTGTTCTGGTTGTATATAGTCTTACACACTTCCCTAGCTGTGTGCTGGTTGTGTGTAGTCTTGCACACTTCCCTAGCTGTGTGCTGGTTGTGTGTAGTCTTGCACACTTCCCTAGCTGTGTGTTGGTTGTGTGTAGTCTCTCACACTCCTCTAGCTGTGTTCTGGTTGTGTGTGGTCTTGCACACTCCTCTAGCTCTGTTCTAGTTGTGTGTAGTCTTGCACACTCCTCTAGCTGTGCTCTGGTTGTGTGTGGTCGTGCACACTCCTCTAGCTGTGTGCTGGTTGTGTGTAGTCTTGCACACTTCCCTAGCTGTGTGTTGGTTGTGTGTAGTCTCTCACACTCCTCTAGCTGTGTTCTGGTTGTGTGTGGTCTTGCACACTCCTCTAGCTCTGTTCTAGTTGTGTGTAGTCTTGCACACTCCTCTAGCTGTGCTCTGGTTGTGTGTGGTCTTGCACACTCCTCTAGCTGTGTTCTGGTTGTGTATAGTCTTGCACACTTCCCTGGCTGTGTTCTGGTTGTGTGAAGTCTTGCACACTCCTCTAGCTGTGTTCTGGTTGTGTGTAGTCTTGCACACTCCTCTAGCTGTGTTCTGGTTGTGTGTAGTCTTGCACACTCCTCTAGCTGTGTGATTACAAAGAGTGCACACCCTTTAGCTGCCTCTATTACATCAAGGAAAGACTTTTTTTTTTTTTTTTTTTGGTTTTTTGAGACAGAGACAGGGTTTCTCTGTGGCTTTGGAGCCTGTCCTGGAACTAGCTCTTGTAGACCAGGCTGGTCTCGAACTCACAGAGATCCGCCTACCTCTGCCTCCCAGGTGCTGGGATTAAAGGCGTGCGCCACCACCGCCCGGCTGGAAAGACTCTTAAGAAAGAGAATTTTAAGTGGGTCATGGCACGGTTTCTTACCCAGGAAGCACTTTTATAACTTTTTTTCTGATAAGCCTACAAAAATAAAAGAGATTATGGTGGCCGGGCGGTGGTGGCGCACGCCTTTAATCCCAGCACTTGGGAGGCAGAGGCAGGCGGATCGCTGTGAGTTCAAGACCAGCCTGGTCTACAAGAGCTAGTTCCAGGACAGACACCAAAGCAACAGAGAAACCCTGTCTCGAAAATCAAAAAAAAAAAAAAAAAATTCATAATGAAAGGTGCGTCTGGCCCAGGTGGTGGCTGGAAGCGATGGAGGTCGCCTTCAGGCTTGGTTCTTAGAGAACTCCCACCAGCCTTGCTCTTCCTCTCCGAGGATAAACAAGTTTCCTTGGCCGGGTTTGGGGCTGAGAGCCTCTAGACACCACTCCCTTCGTAATTACCGCTTGTTCGCTTGAAGATGGCCACTCAGTCATTCCCTTGCCCTCCCCATTTTTTTCCAGGAAAAAATCCAGTTCCTTGAAACTTGCCTCAGAGGCTTTATTTTCAATCCGTTAATCACTGTCTTCTTTTTTGTCCCCTGGCCAAGGTCTTCACTTCTCTTTTCAGCCATGGCTCTCGAAACTCGACCCAGTCCGGGAGCAGGGAGTGGCTGGTGCTGACAGGGACAGGAAAAGGCCACGTTTCCATGGTCACTTGGGAGCCAGCAAGGACGTGATCACTCATCTCCCAGGCGTGATTCTAAACAGTGTGGGAACCTCTGCTATCTACAGTGACTAGCAAGAACAGAAAGGAGACGGGAGAGGGTTGTGTCAAAAGAGATGATACACAGTCCAGTTGAAAAAGTCAGCTCTGTTTGGCTCTGGGTGTCCACCTGATCCCAAAGCCTGGAGTTGTATTGTTGCTAGGGCTTCTTATTTTTCTAGGGAAAAAAATGTGTGTGTGTGTACTTATATGCATCTATGATTTTTTTTTTCAAGACAGGGTTTCTCCGTAACTTTTTTGGTTCCTGTCCTGGAACTAGCTTTTGTTGACCAGGCTGGCCTCGAACTCACAGAGATCCGCCTGCCTCTGCCTCCCGAGTGCTGGGATTAAAGGCGTGCGCCACCACCGCCCGGCTATGATTCTTCCGAAATTAATTTTTAGAAGTGGAATTCCTGTGGCGTGTTTTGTTCTCTAAAACACAGCAGCGAATTGTCATTCAGGAAAGCTCGATCACTGTTCATCTCCTGCACAGAGAAGCTTCTTTGATAAGTGGTGAGAGCAATGCTTATCTTTGGGAATAAGGCTAAGTATTTAGAATGCAGTTGGGAATTGCACAGGTTTAGTAAAGGCAGAAGCTTCCTCTCTCAGGTCCACGGCCTCACTAGCCATAGGTATTTTCCTACGTTTTCCTTGTAGTAAATGGGCCTTAAATTCCAAGTAGACAGCTGTTGGTCACTGCCCAGATATGAATACCACCTTTGCAGTACTGAGAAGTCACTGTTGTGGATCATGGATGTCATAGCCGATCAAGGACCCCGCTCATGGAATGGTGCTATCCACATCTGCGGTGGGTCTTTTCTCCCTAACAACCATCACCTAGAAATGCCTTCATTCACATGCCAGAGACTTACTTCCATTTTGATTCTACTCACATCAGACTGAAAACCAAAAGTCGCAGCAAATTAAATAAAATTTGGTGCTTTATTTTCAAATTGTATTACACTTTTTTAGTGTGTGTGTGCATGTGTATGTGTATATGTATGTATATGTATGCATATATGTACATGTGTGTATGTTCATGTGTATATGTGTAGGTCTATGTGTTTGCATGTGTATATGAGTGTGTGTATGTGCGTGTGTGTCTGTGTGTGTGTGTTTGCGGGTAGGTCAGAAGACAATTTTCTGGAGTAAGCTCTTTCCTCCTACCAGTTGGGCCTGGGGAAGGAATTAAGGGCACCAGGGTTGGTAACAAGTGCCTTTTCCTCTGAGCCACATCCCCCTCCCTGCTTTGGCTGATATTTCTAAAACACATATACTAAAGTGTTGGAGGAAGGGCTGCTTGTTCATCCCAGTCGCCCAGTCACGAAATAACCACTCAGGAAACCATATTATTTGCAATACTGTTTGGCCAATAGCTTAAACATTTTTCTAGCTAAACTCATATCCTAAACTAACCCATCTCTATTATTCTGTATAATATAACATGGCTTACCAGTTCCCAGCATCTTAATGGTAGTTATCCGAATGACAGGGCTGTGGGAAGTTGGAATTTCCTCGTTAGCCTTTTGAAATCCTCAACAGGAAATAAGTGCTTTTGAATGCTTTTAAAATTAATATTAAGACATGAAGGAAGCGGGCAGGGAGGAAACAGAGTAGTATGAGAAAGGAGGGGTCACAAGAACATGGAGCCCCCAAGACAACCAGGGAGCTCTAGCCCCTCTCTCACCCAGAGCCACCATTCGGAGTCACATGTTCCCCATCTCTCACTCATCACAAAATTTTTGTGGATTGAAAAAAAAAAAAAGACAATGAAAGGACTTTTCAAACTGCTGCGTATGTGTTCTGCGAGACAACATGGCATTGTGAGTCAGGTTGTCCAACCACAGCTACACTTTCTGTCACGTGAGCCCTTGGACAAACACATTTTTGTAATTCTAGATGACATCTGATCCATTGTTTCCTACGGGGCTTTCCAGGTGGTGAGAGAGGTCGAAGGTTTCACTCCCTCATTCAAGGTGTCTGCTTTACTGGGACAAAAATTAAAGCTCTCATTTACCAAAATATCTGAACGCCCCTCCTGCCTCATTCCTTTGGACTGAAATATTGAAAGCTGCATGCTGAAATAAGACATTGTAAGAGAGGAATTTTCCAAAGCCTGCAATAGCAAGCAACGAGCTTCAGGTGCATAGGGCTAACCTGTGCTGGCTTTCTCCTCGTTCCTTTCTTCCTCCCTCCTTTCTTTCTTTCTTTCCCTCCTCCTCCTCCTCCTCCTCCTCCTCCTCCTCCTCCCCTTCCTCCTCCCCTTCCTCCTCCTCCCCCTCCCCTTCCTCCTCCCCCTCCCCGTCCTCCTCCTCCCCCTCCCCTTCCTCCTCCTCCCCCTCCCCGTCCTCCTCCTTCTCCTCCTCCTCCTTCTCTTCCTCTTCCTCCCCCTCCCCATCCTCCTCCTCCTCCCCCCTCCTCCTCCTCCCCTCCTCCTCCTCTTCCTCTCCTCCTCCTCTTCCTCCCCTCCCCGTCCTCCTCCTCCTCCCCCTTCTCCTCCTCCTCCTCCTTCTCCTCCTTCTTCTTCAACAGGTTCTCACACTGTGGCCCTGACAGGTCTTAAATTCATGGTGATTCTCCTGCCTCAGCGCCCTGAGAGCTAGGATTACAGGTGTCAGTCACCCACACCAGGCATCGCTGGCATTTAACATCTGTGAAGCAGCTCAAACTACTTTTATAAGATTATTTCCATTATAATTATATACATAATTATACATAATCCCCTTCAACCAAACTGGAATCTATTAGACTCCTATTGCTTAAAGATTTCTTTTGTGTTTTCTGAAAGCAAAGTTGGTATAAAACGGTACATCATCTTGATTTACATTCCTCTGATAACTAATAATACTGAATATCTTCACATATTTATTGACTGTAAGTTTTCTCATCTAGAAAGGACTTTTAATTTTTTTTGTTTTTTTTTTTTGTTTTGTTTTGTTTTCGAGACAGGGTTTCTCTGTGGCTTTGGAGCCTGTCCTGGAACTAGCTCTTGTAGACCAGGCTGGTCTCAAACTCACAGAGATCTGGACTTTTAATTTTTTAAATTCTTTTCTTTCATGTAGTTTTTTTGTTTTTTTGTTTGGATTTTTTTTTTTGTTATTGTTGTTGTTGTTTTGTTTTTTGGTTTTTCGAGACAGGGATTTTCTGTGGCTTTGGAGCCTGTCCTGGAACTAGCTCTTGTAGACCAGGCTGGTCTCGAACTCAAAGAGATCCACCTGTCTCCCAAGTGCTGGGATTAAAGGCGTGCGCCACCACTGCCCGGCTTCTTTTGTGTAGTTTTTTTTATTAATTAGTAGAAACTACATATTTTTGAAACTATATATTCTCGATTTTAATTTTAATTATTTTAATTAGTTAATGAACTAATCTGTGTGTGTGTATGTGTGTACACATGCAAGCGCGTGTCACTCATGTACTGAGGGCAGGAGAGGACTCATAAGCCCTGGATTTGAAGTTAGAGGCAATGTGAGTCACGTACCATGAGTTCTAGGAATCGAACTTAGGCAGAAGAGCAGCAAGTGTTCTTAACTCCTGAGCCATGCCGTGCCTCCAACTCCAATTTGAACTTTCTTGATAATTACCAAGTATGTAGTACATATATTTCTGTTCTGCAGTACTGGGATCAAATCCCGAGCTTTGGACACACCAGACATGCACGCTAGGAACTGAGCAGGGCAACATCCCCGGTCTCTGCTTTTTAATTTTCTTTAAAGTAGTTCTTGCACCTTTAATCCCAGCACTCGGGAGGCAGAGGCAGGCGGATCTCTGTGAGTTCGAGACCAGCCTGGTCTACAGAGCTAGTTCCAGGACAGGCTCCAAAGCCACAGAGAAACCCTGTCTCGAAAAACCAAAAAATAAATAAATAAATAAATAAATAAATAAATAAATAAATAAATAAAGTAGTTCTTGATAAACAAAAATATATTTTAATATGTTATTAATAATTATCGCAGATCCTTTACCTTGTATGTCCTTTTCGTGTCCCAAAAGTCTATTCTAGATCATATTTGGTTTTGATTTTTACTGAAATTTAATGTTTTACTCTTTATATTGAAGCTTTTAATCATTTTGGCTTTTGGGGGCGGCAGTAATAAGGGTCTAACACAACTGTTTGCACATTTTCCTTTCCTGTCAAGCTGACAGGTCACTTCTGTGAGCGTGTGTAGGGAGAGACTTCCAGGATCTGTCCCACCGAGAGTCTGTCTAACCCTTCACAGCACAGAGATCCCTCTCAGTGACCGTGGTTCACAACAGGACGGGCTGGTCACTCCCATCTGGCGTTGCTTCTCCCGACAGCCAGCAGTCTTTTGTTTTCTCTGACCAAGGCGCACGTGGCTTCCGCTGGCGCCTCTGTGATTGTTTCTACGGAGTTGGATGTCGGTTTGCACTCGTCCTTTGCTGGAGTCTGGCGCATCTTTGAGTAGTGACCTTGTACCTGAAGCACTGAGGAGTTTTTATGGCCCCTTTAGACACCTTAGGATTTTCTGTATGGACAAGCTTTGCACGTGGCTGTTTCTAGCTCCTCAGCCCCTTGACTCCTTTTTCTTCCGTTATTATATTGGCTAGAGTCTTACAGTGATATTAATTATAATTTTTAAGAAATGACACTCTTTTCTTGTTTCCTATCTTAAGGCAAAGAATTCAGTTTTTTTTTTTTTTGTTTTTGTGGGGTTTTTTGTTTTGTTTTGTTTTGTTTTGTTTTTTGCTTTTTCGAGACAGGGTTTCTCTGTGGGTTTGGAGCCTGTCCTGGAACTAGCTCTTGTAGACCAGGCTGGTCTCGAACTCACAGAGATCCGCCTGCCTCTGCCTCCCAAGTGCTGGGATTAAAGGCGGGCGCCACCACCGCCCGGCTCAGTTTTTTAAATCATTGGGAGTGATATTATCACTCATGGCCTTGGCAACTTGAGAAGTCTCCTTTCTCATAATTTCCCTAGTGTGTTTACCATGCATGAAGAGTGCTTTTTAAAACATTTTTTAATTTTACGTGTATGGGTGTTTTGTCTGTCTGTATGTCCATGCCTGGTGCCCGAGGAGGCCAGAAGAGGGCCTTGGATCCCCTGGAACTGGAGTAGCAGATGGTTGTGAGCCACCATGGGGATGCTGGGAATTGAACTCAGGACGTCTAGAAGAGCAGCCAGTGCTCTTAACTACTGAGCCATCACTCCAGGCCCGAGAGTGGACTTTTTAAGAGACCCTTCTCTGTATATGTTTTGATGATCATGTGCTCGTGGTTTAGTACATTCATCTGATGAATGCATTTGTTGTTTTCTAAATATTATACCGTATTTACTTACATTCCTTCTATAAAGTCAATTTTTTCATGAAAACTAATTTCTTGCAGCTATGGTTAGACTATGGCTGGATTTGCTTTACTGATATTAAAAAGTCTTTTTGTGTTTATCTGTTCTTTTTCTCTATCCAGCACATCTGTTCTTGGCTTCCTTCTTCCTTCAGCTTGGGGAACTTCTGGGATGCTCTTGAAGGAACATCTGCATTGATGAATTCTTCATCTCTCTGAATTTCCGTATTTAGGATTCAGTAGTGATGAGTTTCTTTCTCTCCCAATACTCTGAAGATGTTTAACTGTTGTTCTGATCTTACGGAGTTTTGACGACAACTGGACTGTCTTCTGTCTTGTTCGTCTGTCTTTTCTTCACTTCTGCCCATTTTTAAGGTTGTCTCGAGCAGTGATTTTCAGAGCTTTGATACGGATGCGCCTCCATTTTAAAACGTATTACTTTATGTTTGCTAGAATTCTCGAGTATGATAGTTTATAGTTTTATTATATTTAAAAATGTTTAGCTATTATTTCTTTAAAATTTCTAATTTTTTATTTCTTCTGGAGTTCCATTGTATATACTTAGCAACTTGACATACATGTGTGTGTAGGTGTATGTATGTATGTAGGTGTATGTATGTATTTTGTGTGTACCAAAAAGCATGTTTTGGTAGTCTGAGGATGGATCCAAAGGCCTTTTACATGCTAGACAAACGTTGTCTCTCTGAGACACGTCCCTGGCTCGGCTTTGTTTTGTTTTTAAGTCGGCGCCTGTCCCCCACCACACACACGCACACCTTGTAGTCCATTTTGGATGGGTTCTGTGTTTGAATTAATTTCTCTCTTGGTTTGTCTGGTTTCCTATTTATCCTAGTCACGAATGTCCACTGTTTATCACCCCCTTTGTCACGAGAGGGGTTGCTCATATGCACCCCACATCTCTTTTAGGTTTAGTATGGGGTGATTTGTTTGGTGTCTCAGACATCCAGTCAAGCTCTTTTTGAGATTTTCCTGTTTACATCCGCTATGGGCTCTCTCTATTTATATCTGCCATGGGCTCTCTCTCTGGCACGATCAGAGTTGAGCTGGCTTCATTAGCTTGTCTCAGGGGTCATCCTCTTGCCCTGACTTGTCCGGTGTGTAAGCAACACTGGCTCGTATATGTAGGTTGGTTTTTCCAGTGTTTAGTACAGAGGGGTGAGAGAGCCTCTGGTCTCTGTTCTGGCTCTGCATTTGTTTTAGAGAGACTATCCTGTTGGGCACAGAGCTCTTTAGATGGAATCCAGAGCCTCATAACACACACACATACACAATCGTACACACACACACGCACACATGTGCACACATGCTTGCACGCATGCACACACGCATTCACAAATGCACACACATGCACAAACGCGTAAACACATGCACACACATGCAAGCATACACACGCGCAGGCATGCACACGCATGCACGAACGCACACACATGCAAGCCTGCACACACATGCATGCACACATACATACACACAAGCATGCACACATACACACATGCAAGCCCGCACACACAAGCATGCACACATACGCACATGTAAGCATGCACACACACATGCACATGCACACACATACACAACCAAGCAAGCCCTTTATCGATATTGAACATTTTTAATTTATATTTTGTGCATTGGGATATTCCACTCCCTTCTTTCTGCCCTCCCTTCCTTCCCTCCCTCCCCCTCCCTTTAGCATGTAGCAGTTCAATCCAGACCTCAATCCTGATCAACCCTACAGATGAACTAAACCCCCAAGCATATTTTATCTCCCGTCTTGTAGCACAGTCCATAAATCATCTCTAAACACCTTCCCGAGTGACCGCAACCACTGAGAGCCTTTCCTCGGGTGTTTCTTTCCTGTGCAGCCTGTCCAGCTTCTGAAGAGCGGCTGGTTTTTCTCCTGTGTTATTTTCCATTTTCTAACTGAAGTTGGTACACAAGTCCAAAGCCAGTTGCTGTGTCCTTTTTGTCAGAAGCACAAATTTAGTTATATTATTAAAGACAATTGTCCAATTAACAAATGCAAATCACATCTTGGTGTTTTTATGCACTAACCCATGGGACTTCATCATGGGCCTGGATGACGAATCCAATCCCACACTCCAGAGGCCTTTTCCAAATAAATTGAAATTTTTTACATTTGTATTCTCTCTGACTGCATGCAATGTTGAAAACCCAAATCGCTCAGCAATGCATAATTTTTGCTACAATACACAATTGTGGGGCTGATACATGGCTTTTTTTTTCTATTGTGGCCCATTTCCTCCGTGTATTATAAAAATATTACATGTCATAGCATTCATCGTTTGGCGCCTAACTCTTCCAGAATCAAAGTCAACACCTAGAGCTGATTCAGTGCCTGCCTTCTTCCTTCCCCTGGCACTTCCATCTCTTCCTATGTGTATGGAATCCCCAGGTTTTTTTTTTTTTTAAAACCTACTCCTCATCTGTTGTTTCCATGGCAATAACTTTAAACTGAGACTTATTTTCCTCTCCTCTGCTTAAGATAAAACATTTGTCTCGCCGGGCGCTGTTGGCGGATGCCTTTAATCCCAGCACTCGGGAGGCAGAGGCAGGCGGATCTCTGTGAGTTCGAGGCCAGCCTGGTCTACAAGAGCTAGTTCCAGGACAGACTCTAAAACTACAGCAAAACCCTGTCTCGAAAAACCAAAAAAACCCCACCACATTTGTCTCATTCTTTTTGAGATTATTTGTATCCATGTCAAAACCCTAGTAGGATGTAGTCCCTTAAAAACAAAGACTAAACCTTAACAACCTCAGGCGCTCAGTACGGCTGTCAAATTTAGGGCCTGGTGAAGCGTTGCTTGATGAGTGATGGGGGAAATTGAAAGGGTCCCCGAGTGACGCACCCCGAGTCACCACTGCAGTCTGAATGACGGCCACAGAGGTCAAGGTCTGCCGCCCACGCCAGCCTCTTAGATGCACGGAGTGCGCAAGCGCATGAAGTAGGGGCAGGGCTTCACGCCCTCTCTCCCGCTCAAGACGCATCTCCTTTTGCTTCCCACGGCTTCTCCAGTCTCCCTTGCTCGTTGAGGACATGAAAGCTTCTGGAAGCAGTGGCTAGCAGGCCCCATTCACTTTGTAGCGGTAACTGCCCAGGAGTAAACTTAAGCAAGAGTTTCTCAGTTTCTCTCTAAAGCAGCCCTGCCCAGAGGCTTTTGCCTCTCACCCCTTCTCTCTGTGATCACACTTCACTTGCGGAACTGAATTTCAACTTGCTGTACTTATCGGGTAGCCTCGCGAGGTGGCAGCCGTTGGGCAATTTGAGCAGAGGAAGGTTGTGCCTGCTGAAGTCAGTTTGCAGTCATGGCTTCTCCAGACCATCCACGGCCTGAGGTACTTTGAGTAGGCTGTTCAGTTTTGAGGCGTTCCTTTTGATGGAAAAAAAAAAAATTGAGCACATACCGCATGGAAGGGTGCGCGCGTGTGTGCATGTGTGCACACGCATGCATACTATATAGTGTGTGCCTATTGTATGTACATGAATGTGTGTGTTTGCATGTGTGTGCATATATGTGTGTTGTGTGTGTGTATGTGCGTGTGCATGTCTAGCAGATAAGAAGCTGGAAATCAAAAGGGAACTTCCGCCTTCAAAGCGTACAGTGTATCAGAGAGAAAGAAAAGTCTGCACTGGGTCTTACAGGGTGACTAGGAGTTCACCAAGTGGAGGAGATTAGAGAGATGGATAGGAGGAAGCCACAGAACTGTGACAGACACCGAAGGAACCACTTAAAGGAGGAAATATTTGCCTTCTGCTTAGGGGTGCTGAGGTTTTGGTCTGCAGTCAGTTTGCACAGTGGCTTTGGACCAAACTGAGGCAGAGCATCATGGGAGGGAAAGGCACAATGGAGCAGCTCGGGATGGCAGAGAAACACAGAGAGCAAGGACCAGGAGCAGGATAGCCCCTCTGAGTCCCATTCAACCCTGTAAGGGCCAGACTTACTCTGCAGAGTCCTTGCTGAGCCACTGACTTCTCTGCAGGGTAGCAACGGTTTAGCATTTCATGGAGGTCAGGGGAAGCGCCAGGACACTGGGGAAAGAGCCAGCATAGCATATGAAAATGGGGGAAAGGTTTAGTGGAAAAAAACAAAGATCTGTAAGTTCCAGTCTTTCAGCAGGAGAGGAAGACTCGACAGTAAATAAGGAATAAAACAAGAATAAAAGATACTGTCTCTGTAGTTTTGGAGCCTGTCCTGGAACTAGCTCTTGTAGACCAGGCTGGCCTCGAACTCACAGAGATCCACCTGCCTCTGCCTCCCGAGTGCTGAGATTAAAGGTGTGTGCCATCACCGCCCAGCTTAGGTTTGTATCTCTTGAATGTGTCCTCCTTCCTTGGACTCCCGTGTTGCTCAGTGTGGTCGTGCTGAGCCAGGGATTCTGGGACAGAGGGTGATTCTGGCATCACTGCCCAGGCTGGGGAGCCAACAGTCATCTCCCAGGTAAGTTCTCACAAGAACATGTTGTTCTAAAAATAGCAAGACTGACACCCATCCTCATCTCTGTCTTCCTGTGGTGCTGCAGAAGCCCTGGCACTGACATGTGTTGTGACTTTGATGTGGAGACAGAACCAAAGGGGCTCTCACCAGAGGTCAGGCAGATGGGGTCACAGATTCTGGACTTTCAGCTTCCAAAACTGTGAAATGAGTACCCCATACTCAGCACCCCTCTTTTAAATAAAGTGCCAACTTTAGGCATTTGCTGTAGCAATAAAATGTCCTTATCAGTGTACTGTTGACCTTTGGATCTGAGCTTTAGCTTTTGATTCCTAGTGGAAAGATCTATACAAGCCTGCAGAAAATTATCATAGTCTCAGAAGTCAGAGAGAACCCAGATTAAAGAAGGCAGGACAGGAATGGGTAAATACGGCTACTTCAAGGTGCTCTGGTCCACATATGCCTGGCTTCCATATGCCCAAAGATTCTGGGATGTTCTGGTAGAAGCTCCACCTGAATCCCTACTCCCCCATCCCTCTCTCCTCAAACTTTGCCTCATCTCAGAAAGCTTCCCAAACAGGGTTCCTCTGTCAGAGTTGCTCAAGACCATTCCCACGGGATATTAAACTGCCCCCCCCCGAAAACAGACACATGGATTTTTGGTCTCTCTTCCCTGTTTCTTCTCTGGGGGCTGGAAAATCATCCGGGAGTGTTTTATTCATTAAACCTGGGCTTTTTCCAATTGAATTTGATTTGGTCTGAGTTGGATTGCTGTGTCGGCGGAGAGGCTCATGGGGTGCAGGAACTTTTCACAAGGAAATTGCTGAAACTAAGGGGCCATTCAGAAGAAATAGATTTTATAGCATCAGTTCTTCTTTAGGAATTGGGACTGTAAACCGGGTGAGGTGCACACACTTTTAATCCCAGCACTCGGGAGGCAGAGGAGCTCTGAATTTGAGTCCAGCATGGTCTACAGAGCAAGTTCCAGGACAGCCAGGACTGTTACACGGAGAAACCAACCCTGTCTTGAAGAAAAAAGAAGAAAGAAAGAAAAGAAAGAAAGAAAGAAAGAAAGAAAGAAAGAAAGAGAAAAGAAAAGAAAAAGAGAAGTTGGCACTGTATACATTTTCTAATATTGAAAATATTAAGACTTTGTTTTGTTGGCTGGCATATTTTGTATCTTGGCAACTGTGCTCATGGTTCCCTCGGTTTGAAGAAAAGAGGAAAAGCAAAGCCATGGACTCTCTTCCTGGGACATCCATTTTGTCCCTTTTAAAGACAAGTGAAGGAGGCACTGTTTGCTCTGGAGTGGCTTAGAGGGTGTGGCCTTATGACCCAACCGTGTAGCTAACACGCTGACCATGTCTGTTCAGTTCTAAGGTAAGGTTGCCTTTTGAATTTCACCACGCCCCAGCTTTGTTTTTAAACACAAATCTCATGGTCTTTTTGCAAACAGTCTACACAATATCATTATTATTTTCAGAGTGTCTTTCTCGGAAAGCCCCAACAATTTGGGTGATATTTACAACCCGTAGTTAATTTAAGGCTGTCTACACTAAAAGAGTTTTTAACTTTAAAATAAGGGGTTGAATTAGCCAATTTTATTGAGACAAAAGTCATTAACTTGCAATTTGTGGTTGGCTCAAAAAAGTCACCCACTGAAAGGCATATGTTCTGGGTGCCGCCCAAGTCTTCACACCGAATCTGATTGGCTGATTTGAGCAAAATAAAATGGTTTGGAAGAAATAGTTTCCATCAGGAAAGCCATTTGTGCCACACCAATTAGCCTTGAAAACCGGTTGGACTTGCTGGATCAGAAAGTAGCCACGCAACGGGACTTTTTTAAGTGTACAAAATGATCACTTACGAAATGCCAGGGGAATATAATAATGGCCTTATTGATAAGTTGTCTTTAGGGGGCTGGAGAGATGGCTCAGTGGATTAAGAGCACTAACTGTTTTTCCAGAGGACCTAGGTTCAATTCCTAGCACCCACGTGGCAGCTCACAATTGTCTGTAACTCCAGTTCCAGGAGATATGATACCTTCATACCAATGCACATAAAATAAAGTTAAATAAATTATTTTTTTTTAAAAAAATAAGTTGTCTTTAGAGAGCCCATATCTTCCTGTGTTCCTCATAATTTAATCAAACAATTCCTCCTGTAGAAACTGGTTATTCGCTGAAGTCACAGGCATTCCAGTCGATCCCAGTGGTTCTGCACGCCAGTCCTTGGCTGCGGGCCCCCGAGTCTATCCGATTCAATTAGAGCAGCATTCATCTCGTCCCGTTAAATAGAAGTGCTGAGCTAGGTACCCTCTTGGTGCCAGGCTGCCTCTCCAATGGGCCGGGCAACACAGGAGGATCCCGACAGTCCGCAGCGGGGCTGCGGGCGTCCTTGGGAAGGGAAGACGGCATTTATCGTGTCGTCAGAAGAGTTAAGCCTAGAGGAGGCCGTTAAGGTTCGCTCTGAATGGAGAACAATCCCTTGCCCGGTCCTCCGCAGTGGAAACTTAAACATGCGGGGAAGGGTTTGGTGTTTGGGGGTGTTTCACAGGTGAAGTCTTCAAATCTTTGAGGTGGTTGACAAGGACTGAATCTTGACGCGACGTGAAGCATTCGGAGTTTAGAGGCTACTTCAATGGGTCAAAACACTCTTCTCCATCCCGTACGTACGTGTAACGATTATTTCTACTTGAAATTGAGTGGTACTCGGAGTTTCCCTCCCTCAGTAGAAGAGGAAATTCTCTAACCTGAATACGCTCATTTCTGTTTGTCCTTTCAAAAGGTACAGTTTGATGGCTTCCATCTGCAATCTCACTTTTGGGAGATGGAGGCAGGACGATTGCCATGAGTTCAAGGTCAGCCTAGGTTATATAATGAGAGGTTGTGTCTTGCAAAACAAAACAAAGACAATATCTGCATCTCTCTAGGTGACTGGTGGGTGGAAAGGGGCAGGGAAGTCGGGAAGCAGCTAGAAAAAAAATGGATTCTTTTAAAAAAAAAAATCTCACCTATTTGAGTGTTTAAATCATAACAGAAATCCATTTATGAGTTATGGTGTATTTTTGGTACTGGAAGATAGCACAGGTATAATTACAGCCTTCAGGCCTAGCTGTTGGGTCCTCCATCCAGAGAGGAGGAGTTCTGATGGTGTTTACATTATAAAGTTGCCCTGACTTTGCCTCTTCTTTTGTACGACTGTTGAAACCATGCTGTCTAGACAGGCTACCAGAAACCCAATCCCAGCCGAACTCAACACCCAAGGCCTTGAAATCATGATTGGCAGGGAGAGGGAAGTGGATTTTTTACTCCAGAGATTCCTCCTTCCTCTTCTTTTCATCCTTCCTTTTCTCCCCCATGCACCCCCCTCCCCATCTTCCCTCTTAGGGGACCATCTCACTATTTAGCTGGAGCTCAGACTCCTAGACATCCTCCTGCCTCATTCTCCCCAGCCCTGGGATTGCCTTGTGAACTCTCTGGGAGTGGAGGCACAGCTGTTGCTAAACCCTTTTTTTTTTCTAAATATTTATTTATTTATTATGTATACAATATTCTGTCTGCATGTCTGCCTGAAGGCCAGAAGAGGGCACCAGACTTCATTACAGATGGCTGTGAGCCACCATCTGGTTGCTGGGAATTGAACTCAGGACCTTTGGAAGAGCAGGCAATGCTCTTAACCTCTGAGCCATCTCTCCAGCCCAGTTGCTAAACCCTTTCAACTTCCAAACATGAAGCTTTGATTTATTTTTCTTTCTAATGATCACTTTGTGGGGGGAGAGGGAGGAGAACATGAGGGATTGAGATGGTCGAGCTGCGTGACAGACAGAGGATTGGGGGAGCAAGGAAAGAGATATCTTGATTGGGGGAGTCATTGTAGGGTTAGTGAGAAACCTGGTACTAGGGAAATTCCCAGGATTCCACAAGGATGACCTCAGCTAAGACCCTAACATAAGCAATAGTGGAGAGGGTGCCTGAACAGGCCTTGCCCTGTAATCACATTGGTTGACTACCTTAGTTGTCATCACAGAACCTTCATCCAGCGACTAATGGAAGCAGATGCAGAGATCCACAGCTAAGCACTGGGGCCGAGCTCCCAAAGCCCAGTCAAAGAGAGGGGGAGGCGATAATATGAGCAAAGGGGTCAAGACCATGATGGGGAAACCCACAGAAGCAGCTGACCTGAGCTAGTGGGAGCTCACTGACTCTGGACTGATAATGGGGGAACCCGCGTCAGACCAAACTAGGTTCTCTGAATGTGGGTGACAGCTGTGTGCCTTGAGCAGTCTGTGGGTCCAGGATTTATCCCTAGTGAATGAACAGGCTTTTTGGAGCCCATTTTCTTTGGAGGGATACCTTGCTCAGCCTAGATATAGCTGGGAGGGCCCTGTTCCAGCCTCAAAGTGGTATGCTAGACTTGTTTGACTCCTGAGGAGTGTGGATAGGGTGGGGTGCGGTGGGGAGAAGGTGAGAGGAGCGGGAGGAGGAAAGGGAGTAGGAACTGGGATTGGTATGTAAAATGAGAAAAGATTGATTTACAAAAAGAAAAAAATGCTCGTGAACGGTGGCGTTGTGGACATTAAAGCAGATTAAAGAGCAATAAAAATTGTGTCCACCAGGTGGCACTCATCCCTCCAAATAAAAGGTACAGGCGGGGGCCCTTCGGATTGTGTTCTCAGCTCTGACGGAAGATTCCAGTGCTTGTTGGCCTTTAGTGTACTGCAGATACCCTCAAGCGTGCCCCACACTTCTGCTAAGTAGTGAGGGCGCGCATGTGGACAAGCACGGCTCTCAGCTCGGCGTAGACACCACTGCAGAGGGCGGAGTCAGGGCTCAGCCCCAAACCCAGTTTTAACGGCGGTTTTCTTCTGATCTTAGCCCTATCAATCACTAGGAATAGCAACATCACTATGCCACTTAACCTTTCTATGGCCTAGGATCCTCGTTCAGGAAATGATGACGATCCCTAGCCTCACATTCTCCTGGAGGACTCCTTAATGGCCTTGGAAGCAGTAACTTCTGTAGCTGGCTATCAAATACAATAGTAATAGTTCTCTTGGTTCAGAATACGCTGTTGAGGACAGCGACTTAGCTTCCTTTTCTAAACGAGGTTTTACTAGTTGTTGCTGGCCGTGAGAGCCGGAGATAATGGTTTTACATCTCTGGCAAGCTAGCTAGTCACAAGCTGAAGACTTAGGAAGGAAGATCATGGCAGAAAAGGAAAAAGGTTTTAAGTAAATAATTTGAAATTTTGCAAGGGAAGGCAAAGCAGCTGGTCATGCCTGGTTGGGGGTCTGGGAAGGTATCTAAGGCTAAGTTCAGGGGGTGGGGGAGGCTGGTACAAAGGAGGCGCCTCCCGGTTGCCCGCGAAAGAAAGAATGTGTGCGTAGGCCCTATTGTGGGAAGGAATCAGCTAAATTCGAACATCTACGCAAAGTCCAGGGACAGAAAGGGCGGGGTCAAGGGGGTGATGCTCTAGAGACCACTTATTGGATAGAAGGTTGCTTCAGAGGGCTTTAAACAGGGAAGGACATCGGGTAAAACAGAGGCCTGCTTGATGTGGCGACATTTCAAAGGGACACAGATCCGGTGGCCTGCCTGCTCAAGTCCATCTTATGCAGTGTTCTGAGCATGGGTAAGGCGTGAGCTGTCATCACTAACAGCCCAGTCAACGTGAGGTCCCACTGGTCACCAATGCATAGGCTCGACTGGCAAGGCCAGATGACAAGGTGTAAATTTTCTAGGAGACTACTGGCTGCCCCTCTGTCCCCAGCCTTTCCTTCTCCCAGCATGAGATTCCTGGGGATATTTCTGTTTCTAGAGGTCCATTGTCTCAGTAGTCTGAGAGCCAAGGGAGAAGCTCACGTCTCTCCTTAAACTGTTTTCCTTCCTGCCCAGATGGTTGCATTTCCCCACTAGGAAGTTTAAGAAGCATCGTGAGAAGGGAACTGAAGAAGTGAGATGGAGTTGGAGACCCTGCTCCAGAACACTGTATTATTTCAGACCCGGAACGAGTCCCACGTAAACCACAGTGTCAGGAAAAGGGTGGAGGTGAGAGACGCGGAAGTCCTGTACACTGGACAGGCTTGGTAGACCAGATGTCTGTCTGAAGGGTAGAGTCAAGGTCTCAACAGGAGGGTCGATAGTGTTGCTATCTCCCAAGACAGAGTCTTGTACACGTAGCAGTTTGGGAGTTAGATTCATGGGTTCATTTCTAGGTGAGTTTCCGTTCAAGAGGAACAGTTGAGTCCAGGCTGTGCCTTCCTCTAAGTTACTCCATATTGTATAAAACAGTGGTTTCCCAGGCTGTGTCCTCCATATTGAATAAAACAGTAGTTTCCCAGGCTGTGTCTTGCCCTCGGGAAGTCCATCTTACAAAATAGCTTTTGGCTCCATTTTGAGGGGAAAAGATGGTTGTAGCCCTTAGGTGGACCCCCACCACCTCACCATCTGTCCAGCACTGCTGTGCAGAACACACTAATAAATAATTTATTCCTGGGAGTAGAAAGAGTGGATTGAGAATGAATGGGTGAAGGAGTATCCATGTATTAAATATACTAAAATCATATCGGGGAAACCAGGCCGAAGAACTTGTCAGTTACTTCAGACCAAGGAAAGGCTATAACTTCCCCCATGCCCCCATAAAATGCTGGGTGCCTAGCAATGTGGTGGCATGGTGCCAGTGACCTGACACCCATTGTGTGACAAGCAGGGAGAGGCAGAGCTCTCTCAACAACTGTCTTTGTGGTTTCAGGTTAGCTAACGTCCTCTCTGGACCTAGGTGGAACCAGGTGTGTTTCACATCTGGACTCCACGCTGGAGCCTCGCTGTCAGCCTAGACTCTCCTTCGGCCACTGCAGCAACTGGTCTTGGGTTGTCAAGTTAGCTGTACAGACTTCATCAACACTTATGTCAACCCACTTCTGAAACCTTTGGAACTCTGTGACCGTCTCTTTAAGTTATCTTTGCTTGTAAACCACATATATTATATACGTAAAGGGATGTGCCGACTGTGTGGTGTGTGATATAAGAGTTACTCCCAGCAATTAAGATTGGGACAGAAGAACAAGTTTTTGCCTCTGCCAGATTTCCAACGTTGGTGAGATTGCCTGACACATGCTACCCTTGAAAACACTGGACCTTGTGAGCTTACTGTTAATCAGTAAACTTGGTTGTGGAGAGACACAACCACATTCATTGATGCTTCTGGCACGGTGCACTCAGGACAAGAATTGTTCTAAGAGGAGGGGCTGGCTCAGTTGTTCTAAGTACCTGCTGCTCTTGCCGAGGATCTGGGACCCACACGGCTGCTCATCACCCTCTGTAACCCCAGATTTAGGGTCTGGTCTCCTTTAGCACCAGGCACACATGTGGTGGACAGACATGCATGCAAGTAAAACACCTGGACATATAAAAATAAAATAAAGGAGAAGGAGGAGAAGGAAAGGAAGGATGTCAGATGGTGGTAGGGCATGCCTTTAATGTCAGGACTCTGACAAAAGGAGCCTGTTCCGGCCGGGAGCTTGAGCCTGGATTCAGTTAGGCAGGAAATGTTCCCTTCTCTGCTTGGGGCTGTCCCACTGTGCCTGTGAGTTGTCAAAGGGCAGCAGCCTGCAGTTCCAAGGACTGCAGTTGCACCTAGGGTTCTCCATGCTCGGCTGCAGTTGCAGAGCTCCGGGCTGTGGTGGTGGTGGTGGTGGGGGTGCTTTGTGCAGCTGTAACCAGCTGGAGAGGGGACTCTCACAACTAGCAATGGAGTAGACACAGCAAGAATAATAATATTCGCATTAATGTTAACGGGCGTAAAATGTGTCACGTGTTGCATTTTGGTTCGACTGGGTGGCTGGCACTGATGAAGACGATCAAAAGAGGTAGTGACTCACCATGGAGGTTTGCTACCCACAGTCTGAGCCTTGTACAAGGGAAGATGATGTCACTTCCATGCTGTGGAAACATAATTCCTGCTGGTCTTTCCTTCTGCCTGATCATTGTTTCAACCAGATGTGTCCAGCCCTTCAGGCGCAGAGACCACCTACGGTTGCTAGATTGAATGACACAGGTTGTTCTCTCAGACACCGTCCCTCCGGGACCTGCGGCAAGTCACACCAGCCCCTTGTTTCCTTCAACAGCTTGACTGTTCATGTGAGCAGCTGGCGGCGAGAGAATTTTGTTCCTGCATGTTCTTGTAGTCTTTTGACCCTTCTTTGTTTTGAAACTCAAAGAATAAACAGGTGTTAAACCAGGTGGTGGTGGCACACGCCTTTAATCCCAGCACTCGGGAGGCAGAGGCAGGTGGATCTCTGTGAGTTTGAGGCCATCCTGGTCTACAAGAGCTATGCTGCGGGAGCTCCTTCTGTTCCTTCAGCCAATAGCCTTTAAGATACCAGCCCACTGGGACGTGGTCTCTTATACTTTAAAATGCAGCAGAACCAGGTGCTCTCTCTCTCTTGCTTCTGGCTCCCTTTTCAGTAGCTAGATTCTCTTGTTTCCTGTTTCCAACAAGAGGACTGTTGTTTGGGACGGTGATCTGTAAGTTTTTCCCCTCAAATAAATAACCCTTTTATTATCCATAATTCTTAACCGGTGTGGGATTGCTTTACGGCTTCAGAGCTAGTTCCAGGACAGGTGCGAGAGCTACAGAGAAACCTTGTCTCGGAAAATAACAACAACATAAAAAAGAATAATATAAAAAAAATAAACAGGTGTTTTTCTGAGTTGAATTCAAATGTATCAAAGCTGCAGGAAATAAAGTGTCCTCAAGCAAAGCTAATGGTTTCAGCACACACCAATATTCAGGAACAAGATTTCCCACCACACAGGGTCAGTTGGTGGCTCAAGAGTAACAGGCTCTGCTGACTGTCAGAGACCAAATCAAGAACATCAGCTGCCCATTTGACCCGGGTGAGGACAACAGAGACCTTGGGGACTAGGGTGACTATTCCTGATTCCAGGTAGAGCCCAAGGAGGCTTCAAGAAGCCAGAAATAGATAGAGGGTGTGGCTCTGGCGTCTTCTCTGATGCAGGAAGCTGAGGTTGCCTCACAGAGGGCCCTCTCAAACTCGGTGTGGACGTATAGTGATATTTTATTTATGTTTTATAAATAAAGCTTGCCTGAAGGCCAGATGGTAAAACTAAGCCACTAGGGGCCAGGGAATGGTGTCACACACCTTTAATCCTAGGATTAGGGAGACAGAGGCAGGTGGATCTCTGTGAGTTCAAGGCCACCCTGAGCTACACAAGATCAATGCAGAAACAGAGCCAGGTGGTGGTGGCCTACACCTTTAATCCCAGCACTGGGAAGGAATATAAACCAGGATGAGATAGGAACTCGTGCTCATTCTGTTGGGAGATTTTTTAGAGGTAAGAGCTCTCTAGTGGCTTGGCTGCTCTGCCGATCTTCAGATTGAGCCCCAATATCTGTCTCTGGGTTTTTATTATTTGTGCTACATGGACGGGAGAATGTGTCCTCATCAGGGGCATATTATTTCTGAAGTGCTCTCCACAGCCCCCAGCCTCATCCCAGGTCCCTGACATGCTGCGGCCCCAGAAGCCACTTTGATATCAGGGTCAGGCCTTTCAGGATCCCATTAGATCTGCCCATCCAACCAGTCCTTTGGGTTGCTGGGCCTCCAAAGACCAGAAGAGGCAATAAATCTATGTCCCGCTACCCCCATTCTTTCTCCTTTCAAATACAGAGCTCATAGAAAGTGAGGCTCATTATTGTTTCTGCCACTCAGAAAGCTTAGATATGATATTGAGAGGGGTAGATACTTTTGGCATTAATATACCCTTTCATTATTGAGAAATGAAACATCGTTTTCATATTTGAGTTTTGGGGAGGAGATTTGTATTCCACACATGCGAGGTTGCTTCCTTTCCCTGCATTAACAGCTGGTGTCCACTGCATGTAACAAGTACACACACACACACACACACACACACGAGAGAAAGCCCTGCAGCATACGGGTTCTTTCCCCATTAGGTCAGAGCATCCAGTCTTTCAGCTCTGACTCCATTTGGAAAATGCATAGTTTGCCCAAGTATTCATTTCTCACATTAAGTGCTGCAAAAAATATTTGTCCAGTACCTGTCTGTCTTAGTCACTGTTCTACTGCTGTGAAGAGACACCATGACCAAGGCAACTCTTAAAGAGTTGCATTTAACTGGGGGCTGGCTTATAGTTTCAGAGGTTTAATCCATAATCATCATGGTGAGGAGTATGGTGACATGCATACAGGCAGACAGGCAGGCACCTTAGTAGTAGCTGAGAGCTACATCCTAGTTGGAAGGCAGAGAGAAAGGGAGAGGGGGGAGGGAAAGGAAGAGAGACCCAACCTAGCATGGGCTTTTGAAACCTCAAAGCCCATGCCCAGTGACACACTTCCTCCATCAAGACCACACCTCCTAATCCTTCCCATCCTTTCAAATAGTTCTACTCTCTGGTGACCAAACATTCGTGAGAAATGAGCCTATGGAGGCCATTCTTTTTCAAACCACCACACTGTCATAGTGAAGGTCATAGTTCCACGTCTTCCTGGGGACATGGACCAGCAAGGGACGGCTTACTGGAAATGGAGACACGTTGTAGCTCAGTACACTGGCATGCAGTGACTTTAAGTCCCACGTGGGGGGCACTGCCTCCTAATTTAAACACATATATAATCTGATTGTAGGAATGATAGAGATTGAGTTCAGGAAACACACAAAATATAGAAGCAAACATATTGTATTCAGAACCTCAAAACCAGTAAAACTAGAAATAATCCATGTTGACATTTGGCTGCATTTCTCTGCTTAAGCCTGGTAAAAAAATATATCACGATCTTTGGAATTTGTTATTTTAAGAAATCTATGAAACAAAAGGTCCCATGAGGCCCCACCGCTCCCTGACTACTGACAGCGTTGGCTTGGTGGATGTGGGGGTGCCACTTTCTTCAGTGGTGTGTAAGTCACACTGCTTCACCCATACTTAAGCAAGCAACCCCAACTAAACTCAGTGGGTCACGTACAGTAACAACTCAAATAGAAAAGGCATTGTTGGGAGAAAAAGAAGGTTTTACTGGAAGAAGGAGGAGAAAAGAGAGATGGCCATGGGCGTGGAGATACTAAAATTCATTGTATGCATTATAAAATTGTTAAAGTATAAAAAATAAAAGAAATCTCTAATGTATGGCACATGCATGTATGTATGCGTGCGTGCGTGTGTGTGTGTGCATGTGTGGGTTTGCTTTCTTCGAACAAGGCAGCGGCATGATTCGAGGGTCTCAGCGATCAAATATATATCCTGTGACTGAAAGTATGATGTTGATCAAAACCTGGAAAATTAATTTCGGATAATAAGCAAAGGCTTTCCTGTTTCCCTTTCGGTTGGTGGGTACAATGGGAAGTAGTGTAACCTAGGGCATCTCCAGCTGTGCTCTTTGGTAGCTATGCGAATTTGGACAAATTACTTCGGCTCTCTGAACTCTTGCTGTCGGCTGTAAAACTATTTCAGAGAGTTTCAGGCGAAAGTCAAATACGACAATATTTGCAAAATGCCAACTCACCCCAGGACAATCAATAAAAAACGGGTACTGCTATCACCGCTGTTATGGTTGTTGTTACAGAAGGCGCCACGCGGCGCTGAAATTGCTGCGTTAGTCCCGTCTTCCTCTCTGGACTGTGATTGCCTGGGTCAAACGTCTATTCTAAGAGTTCGCTCGTCCGAACAGAGCGGTTCATGGGAGGTGAGCCATCAGTACAAGCTTGCTGGAAGAGAAACTAGCGACGGCAAGAGTCACATCAAGGGTCTTTCTCCCACGGTCCTTTACTGTCCCTGAGGGGTCTAGCGCAGACTCTGTCAACCAGGAACACGCTAGGTACGGAAGCCGGGCGTCACATGTGCCAGGCCGACAGTTGGTCATAGAGCTAGCTACAGCACCACATCCAAACCTTCAAGTCGTCCAAACAGCATCGCAAGGCTGTTTCTCCTGTCAACTGAAGCTAACAGCGTTGAATGAGCCGCTTTCCACGCATCTGCTTTTGCTCCAGAATTTTACATGTTATTTAAACTACTGTATGAATCAGATCCTGTTTAATAGATGAGGGGGACCCAGAGAGGATGCTGTGGGCGCTGGGATTTCTGAGGCTTTCTAGAGGTGCCAGAGTAAATTCTTTGACCTTTGTCCTGTTTAACTGTCTGGAGAGGAAGTGAAGAAGGGAGACAACCATGCATGTTTTTTTTTTCTTTTTAGTTTAGATTGTTTCTTTTTTGTTTGGGTTGGTTTGGTTTTGTTTTGTTATTTTTGTTTTGTTTGTTATTGTTTTTGCAAAAACAGTCTATCTGTATAGCCCTGGCTATCCTGGCTGAGCTGTTACACAGAAAAATCCTGTCTTGAAAAATCAAAAAACCAACCAACTGTTGATGAACTGTTAAATGAAAATAAGACAAGTCATGGAATTCTATTGCTTCCAGACTCCACACTTGTTCCTACTGATCAAAAGTCTTTGACTTCGGAAAATATTTTATTTTCCCTCTCCTTTCCCAAATGTCCTAAAAGACCTGTGTCAGGATGGGAAACACCTTCAGAGCCCCAGAGGAGTTCTCCTTGGCTTGGAAGAGCTATCGGGAGCATGTGCTGAGAGGGGCCCCGAGGAGGATGCCTCAGAATGCTGTCCCCAACCATCCTATGCGCGCCTTCTTCATTGATAACTACTGCAGTCACATGACAGACAGCATTTAATTCTAGAGAGCACTGTATTTGTCGTGTTTTCTTTACATACGCTACAAAAGATACAAAATCCTCAGCTTTCAGAGATCATCTGTATGGTGCTCTCCGAATTTATTCCAAATTTCTTAGAGTTTATTTCCAAAAGTAAAAGAGTGGAGGCCACGATATTATCTTGAGAAAAAGTGTGAGGAAATACGTTAATTATAGTACCAACCTTTGCCAGATTTTGCTTTATAAAGTTGAGTTGGGGGCGGTGCCTGTAGTATGCCTTCCAATAAAGCTCGGTCACCTTCTTCTCTAATACCAAATACTTCCCGCTTCATCTGTGGCTCGCTGCGGGGTCTGTGGGCCTCTAGACCACGTGACCAGAGGTGGGCGGTGACTGGAGACAGGAGCAACAGACTGCTCAATTAGAAAGGAGGCAGCTCTTTGTGGGAGGAGCCTGCCTGGCAGCCTTGGAATTAAGACTCAGACACCACGTCGGAAGCCGTGGCCTGATTAAAAGAAGGTCTTGGCGCAATGAAAGGGTGGAGGGAATCCTTCGGATCCTCAGGGAGGACATCCCTTCCGTGTCCTGCGGATGAAATGGCGAGATGGTCAGGAAAGGCACAACCGGATCAAATTAATATTGTACCAAACACGGTTGCATATTCTTGTCTTTTAATTGAATATTATTACATATCTTAGATTCCAAATCTATATAATTATATATCAAATTATAATGAATTATCCACTATTGTATAAGATAAATTGTCCTAACTCAAAACAACAAGCATATTCCACAGTTTTTAGATATCAACAATTAAGCAGTTTGTCTAAGCGGTTCTCTTTGGTGGTGGTGGGGAGGGGGGTCTTTCAGAAGACAAGTCCCCGGGGCAAAGTCAGGGGCGGTCAATATTTTCAATATCTGAGTCTGTACTTCAGATGGCTTATTTAAATGGCTGCTGGCAGGAGACTTTATAGTTCCTCACCCTATGGATTGTCCCACGCATTGCCCGAGGGTCCTGACAAAGTGGTAGCTGCTTTTCCTGGAGCAAGTGACCCAACAGCCAGGCAGAAGCTGCAATGCTTCTTCGTTCCACCCTTAAAGACACACCCTTGCTTTTACCAGACCCATTCATTAGAAGGCCCGATTGGATCAGACGTGGGCGGAAATGAGCTTCTCTTTTGAAAGAACTGTGGAGGGACGTGTGGGCACACACGTGTGAACACACACGCAGCAGGATGTTAAGAAATGTAGTGGAGTTAAGGCTGGTTACGTGATTTGAAAAACCCACTGTGAAATAAAAATGCAAAACTCCTCTGTAGGCATTGTTAAACATCTTAAGATAGGGACAGAATATTAAATCAAGTGTGGTCTGGACGCAGGGCTAGCAGTTTAAATAGCCTGGGGGAGTGGTCAAGATTTTGGCGGGCTGTCTTGACCCTCCCCCAGGGAGGGGTTAAGGGCTTGGCGGCACAGGGCCTCCAAAGGTGGAGGCCAGAGACCGGGACTTACCAAGAGAAAGGCCAGATCCACTGTTTGATAACTAGCAATTCTTGGGAACAGCATTTAATATCTCTGAACCTTAGCTCTTTCTCTAAAATGGGCGTGATTCATTACGTGTCCAGTGAGGAAGGATGCTTTACTTAGAGCAATAAACGAAGTCATTCTTGCGTGTGGCTTACTTAAAGGGTCAAAACCATAACACTTGCTGACACCAGTACTATAATGGTCAGCTTTCAAAGACCTCTAGAGTTAGTGACAAGCCCGGCAGAGCACATAAGCAAGGCCGGTTATTTAGCTCCTGGTCGTAAGCACCTTGAAGCAAGAAACAGCATCTCGGAAATAGGTCTCGGAAGCACCAATATTGCTCTTCATCCAGCAGGGACTCGTTGGAGTGTGAAACCCATGTCCTGTATGTTACAAAAAGAATTGCCGAGGGGATGAATTTCTAAAATGGTGTGTGCTCTACCAGGCAGGACAAGGGGCTCTGTTTGAGGAAAACCCATATAGGAAGATTAGGTTTTCGTTGGTTGTTTTAAAGAGAGGCACTCATTAGCAACCTTAGAAATTGTTGCCATGAACTAGCTTCTATGAATAGCTCCGTGGATGAGACTGAATATTAAACAGAAACCCTCTCATAGCAATATTCTCCTTGGGCAGCTAATAAAAAAAGCTAAGAATAATCCTGCGCAAAAAAAAAAAAAAAAAAAGAATAATCCTGCGCGAAGCCTTCATTTTAATAATTGCAAAATCATTTTTACAAAACACTATAGTGTCAAACTGACTTTTCGTCTTCTTTCTTCCTTTTTTTTAATTAAAAGATCTTACGTGTGTTAGTGTATGTATGTGCACCCAGAGTCCAGAAGAGGGTGTCGGATCCCCTGGAACTGGAGTTAGACAGTTGTGAGCCTCCATCTGGGTGCTGGGAACCCCAGGCCTATGGAGCAGCAACAAAGCCACCTGTACGGGTCCCCTTCTTAACCAGTTGTCAGGGCCCTGGAAGGACCACAACAACCCGACTGAGCATGTGCGAACTGAGCAGGGGCCCCGGAGGTCAACAACAACCTCACTGAGCATGCGCAGAGTCCCAGCTACTTCTCCGGAGTGCAGTTATTGGTGCGCCTGAGAACAGAGGGTCTAATTCGTGCTGAGTAACTGGCCCTACCAAAGCGGGCCTAGGTGCTGCTCCTTCACGGGGGATGGACAGCTCAACAGGAAGTGGTAAGAAGACAGGCTATGTTCTTTTTACAAATCAATCAAGGCGGGTACAGGAGCCGCCAGGAGACACCACCATCTGCTTTGCTCCCCTTGCCTGTACACGGGGCTCCTTCTGAGCAATGACCTACTTCTCAGGGAACTTTCTTGTTTATTCCCAGCCCCAAGTTAATTTGAAACCGCTATAAGCAAACATCTCCTCTCCTTCCTCCTCCTCCTCCTCCTCCTCCTCCTCCTCCTCCTCCTCCTCCTCCTCCTCCTCCTCCTCCTCTCTCTCTCTCTCTCTCTCACACACACACACACACACACTCTCACACACACACATCCCCCCCCCCGTGCTGTTTTGCTTATTCTCAGCTTTTCCCCTTCCTTCACGACACAAGGAAGGGTCTGCGGTGGGTTTGACTTTCTGAAATCCTATCACACGTTTCTTGAAAGAAATCTCCTGAAAGATATTTCAGTTTTATTTTGACAGGAGAGACTTAAATTCACATTAACGTCAATCAATGACTTCTTAAATCTAAACGAACTTCAGCGACATCAAAGTGCAGACGGGAGTTCTCCGTGGGGTTTTGAGTCCACGTGAAGCTCTGTCATTTGTTCCCTGGCCCGCCATGGCACGGGAAGCCCCTCTTCTAGCACACCTGGAGCCATGCCTCCTCTTTTTCCTCCTCTTCCAGTCTGTACCACGCCTCTCTCCTTCCCCGTCTTTATTCAGCCCACCCCCTTCCCACCGCACGTCAACAGACTCCCATAGCCTTGGCTTTCTTCCGACTCATCCCAACTTCGTCTTCCTGGAAGGGAGTCTCTTGGTTTGCCTGGTTTCTTGGCCTTTCCTGGGCTCTGCTCTAACAGAGGACTGCAGTTTCCTGCTTTTGCTGGCTGGCTTTTCATAGGCTAAGCCAATGGGAGTCACTGGAGAACGCAAGTTGGGGAAAGGTAGCCATCTTGCTTCCTCTTTTCTTTGAGGGGCCTTTCTGCAGTCTGTGGGTGTTTTTTTTTTTTAACTCCAGCACCCTCAAACAGCATCTCTCTTATCTCAGCATTTGCCGAGTGTTCCTGTGCTGTGTTTCTGGTTTCTAGTCCCTGTTTACACCTTCTTTGCACGTTTGATGGCATAGGTGTAGAGGCAGGAGGATTGCCGCTAAGTTCTAGGCTAGCCTGGGCTTCATAACAAGTACAAAAGCCAGTCAAGAATTCATAGAAAAACAACACAAATCAACCAATGGTCTGGAGAGGTGACTGAGCAGTTAAGAGCCCTCTTCCCTCTCCCAGAAGACCTGGATTCAGTTTCCAGCACCTGCGTCAGGCAACTCACAACTGTCTGTAACCCCAGTTACAAGGGATCTGACACCTTCTTCAGGCCTCCCCAGGTACTGCACACACATGCGCATATTCTCAGATATACACACACATATGCGCAACAGTAAACAAAACAATCACAACTTTAAATACAATGACAATGGACCGGACCAACCAAACACACACACAAGCAGGGGACCATCTTAATATCAGCCCTGGGGAGTTCCCGGCTTCTGAATGCTCTTGGTTCTGGTCCTTCATCAAACATACCACAAGTTCTGGGACTCCCTCTGAAAGACCTGCAGTGTGTCTGTATCCTAACTGCATCCTGAATGAAACAGGGATCCAGATTATAACAACGATCAGAATACATAATGTCTCATATGCGAGGTTTTCAAGGGTGGTGTGCTGCCCTGCACTGCTTTATTCTGTGTTCATTTTGGTTTCTATACATGTGGCAAATCATACAAAAACAGTCAATAAAACTTACTGTTAACAGTCAGTTTGGGGTGCAAAGCGGAAGCAGGGTGATGTCTTGTAGAGCCCTGATCCTTTGTTCACCTGGAACGTTTGCTGTCAGGATCCTCCCACGTGTGAACAGGAAGCATCTCTGCCCTGTCTCACTGTGCTACACTCTCCAGTGAACTGTGAGGCTGGGAGGGGGTTCCCTCTGTCCTTCCCACCCGTGGGGTCACAGTCTCAGAACCCTAGTCACGTGGCCTCGGTTGTCATAGCGTTAGCTATTGGCCGTCACTAACAGCAGTGCATCCTGTTTATGAATCTGACAGTTGCTGGTTACGGCGGGGATTCTTAACGCTTTGTGTCCAAGCTTTTAGGGATAATTGGGGGATTAATCGGAATCCTATCAAAGGATTATACGCATGAGTGTATATAATTCTGAGTGAGCATGTGTACTCCTCTGTGCAAATGCACTGGGTGTATGCAACGCACACACACACACACACAGAGAGGCTCCCAACTACTCCCTCCATATACATTTTAGCTGGCTTGTCCACCTTAGACTATAAGAATTCCACAAGTACCCACTATGGTCTGTGGTCATATATAACACTTTCTGGGTGATGCCTATGCGGGTAGCCATGTAGTTTTGCCAGGAACTTCCTTCCCTATCATGACCTTTTAAGTGATAAATTTAACTTCCAAACACAAACTCTTACACTATTGGTCAGTTTGCTCTTTTGAACTTGTCTTTAGGCAGAGAGTCATTACTTGTGTTAAAGGGCCCCCCACCGTGATACCAAGGCCCCTACAGAGGAAGCAGCTGTTTTCTTGTGAGGTATGTGTCTTTCTTATTGGCATCACGTGAAGTAAGGTTCTGGGCCTGGAGCAGACATTTCTGGTGTGTGGTTGTCACGCCGTGTGTACGCGGTGAAAGGCCCGGTGTCTCAGACTTCCACTTTGCTACTGATCTGGGTGTGAGGGTAGCGTGGTGACCGTAATAACTCACAACACACATGGCCTGCTTCCCCTCCTGCTAGAGTAGGGGGGCAGGCTGAGTGGTATCGCGCATTCGTTTGGTCTTTGCCATGGCTTGTCAGGGGCTGGACTTGTGTTCGTTATTCTGAGAAGTCTTCAGCTGTGAAATAAGTCCTGAAAAGATGAAGTGTCATTGATCCTGAGCCCCTGCGAGCTCTCAATCTCATGGAAGCAAGAAGTCAGTGTTTAGTGACCCGATCAATCTTTTGGGGCTTGAAAGTTCAGAGATCAAAAGTATTTATGGATTGACTTGGGCAAGAAGACTAGGAAAATGTATGTATTGGCTCGAAGTTCATGAAGAGAGAGGCCATTATGGAATGTTAATAGAACATTAGTGATAAGTCGATTGGGATCAGCTGAGCAGAGCCGTTTCTGCCAAACTGAGAATTTTCTAATATCCAGGTGTGAGAACGTCTATCCAAAGCACAAGAGGTATCAATTCAAAGATTTTTTTAAAAATAATAAAACAAACAGGCTTTATTCTAAACATTCTAGCTGTTTGTTGTATGTTTGCTTTTGGAAATAAGATATCACACACACACACACAAATCCTTGGGACTTTCTGTAACAAGATACAACCTTTTAGACTGTGTGATAAAAGCTATGTAGGACGTGTGAGGAACCAGACTGCAGAAACACGGCACTCACTCACTCACTCACTCACTCACTCACTCACTCACTCACTCCTTCACCCGTGTATTTAGCGAGCATTATTAAGTCCTTACTGTCTCAGTTAGGTTTTCTATCGCTGTGATGGAATAATTTGGGGAGGATTGGGGGCTATTTTCTTTCAAACCACCATAGGTAGAAGAAGGTTCATGTGCTTACACTTCCAGGTATCAGTCCATCACTGGAGGAAGTCAGGGCAGGAACCCGAGCAGGAGTGGATGCAGAGACCATGGAGGGGTGCTGCTTACTTGACTTTCTCCTCATGGCTTGCTCACCTGCTTTTTTATAGAAGCCAGGGCCACCAGCCCAGGGATGGCACTGCCCGCAATGTGTCGTGACCTCCCCCATCAATCACTAGATAGCTCTACCGGAAGATTTTAATAAGCCCTCCCACTCACCGAGGTTGCTGATACCATGGCCGCTTCAACACTTAGCACCTGTCCGGGGTTGGGGGTATGGTCATTTGAGTTCCAAAGCCAGGAATTATGGGTAAGTTATGAAATGGAAACCAAGTATACATCATCTCCACAATCACACCAAGCTTAGCGAGCGACTGGTGGGTGGGGTCAGTGACACCGCTCAGGGGGCAAATCCCTTGGATGGTGACCTGAGTCTGCTCCCTGGAACCCGCATGAAGGGGGAAAGAGAGAAGTGACTTTGACAAGGTTGTTCTGTGGTCTCCATACGTGTGCCGTAGCACATAGCTATGCACGCGTGTGTGTGCACACAGACACACAGTAATAACACAGAAGAAAAAGAAGGAAAATAAACAGCGTGTGAAGATTCCCTAGAAATCACAAATTACGAATGGACTCTCATAATGAAAATAATGAAGACTGGGGACTTAAGTGGCTGACACTCACTTCTTGTGCTTTTGGAGTCTGGGAGGCATGGGCAGATGCAGGGTCTGATAAGGTCCATGCCCAGCTCTTAGTTCTGGTCACTGTATCCTCTCACACGACACACAGGACACGTGAAGACACATCCTCAGTCTCCCCCGCGCATGAACGCACCAATCTCACCGCTTGAGTTTCATTCTCACGACCTTATCTGAATTGAACGACCTCCCAAAACCGCTACCCCCTCCCACTGGGGTTAGAGTCCCACCCGGCATAGTTGTCTTGGGGAAACAGAGACGGGAAGCCTATAGTACCACAGAGTCTTCATGTCTAAGTGACGGTATACTTGGGAAGCACACACCCCTCAACCCATCTCTACTGACGTGTCTAAACTCTCGACCTGATGGGCATTTGCCCTAGAGTCTGTCTCTTAGATTGGCCGGAGGGGTCTGAACAAAATAACCCGTGGTAAATCAGAGACTCACCTTGTAATATTCCGTCACAGAAGCCCACCAGGCAGGGAACAGACTTCCCTCAGCACTCCTCAGCGCTCACGCCTCCCCATTCCGCTCGCCACAAGTGAGCACAGGGTTTTGGGAAACAGAGAGAACTATGCATGTTTCCATTCTGCAAACACATGCAGCGTACAGAAGCCGGGCACAGAAACTCTTGCATTCGGGCGAGAGCTCTGCTCAAGTCCTCAGTGTAAACCCTGGCTCAGCATGAATTGGTTACACACTATTCTGGCCACAAAGCTCAGTTAGGACTAGAATTTTCCGAGGGCAACAGTTTAGAACAGGACAATTCAGAAAACGGTGACAAAGATCATGGCCAGGATGGCTATTTTGTTGCATTTGGAGACAGGTTTAGCATTTTTCATCATAAAATGAATTCACGTTCATCATTATAAAGTTTAAAACATTATTTGAATAAAAAAGCATTAAATATGTCTTGAAATCCCCAAGTCCGTGGTGTGTGGAAGGCACCATTAAAAGATAACTCAAGTGCTTGCTGGGAGAGGTGACCTGTACTGACTAGAAAAATGTTAAGTACAAAACTTTTGAGACCAAAAATCTTTCTGGTCATTCATTTTCCAGTATATGAAATTTGATATTTAAATGTTTTGATGGAGGATCACAAACACAACTTCCTAACCCTCCCTTCCCTCTCTCCACCCCCTCCCCCCAACTGAAATCCTAGCCTCGCGAAGTGCATGTGTCTGATCTGAAGTGCTTGGGATAGCATATTAGGGTTTGTGTTTGTGGGGGAGACATCCAGAGAAGCCTGGGAGAAGAGTCTGCCCTGACTTGCGGGAAGCCGGAAGAATAGTAGTAAGGAAGGGAGGGATCCCCAAAGTTCCGAAGGTCTGAGGTGGGGCCTTTCAGCTTGGGGTCCTAGATCCTAACAGCTTTGCTTAGCATCCCACCCTTTGGACAGAACCAAATAAATACGGTCGGTTCTCCATAGCTGCAGGTGCGGTCATCCCTCCAGTTAAAACAAGGAGGGCAGGACATATTTAGAAAATTTGTGCTTGTTGGATATTCTACTTCCTTATTGCTGTTTGCTAAATAATACAATAGAGTACCGACTTACATACATGGCTAATGTAGTGAGTACATTTTCTCTGGAGACGAGAAAGTGCACAGGCAGAGTTTATGTGTAAATACTATGTCACTGTAACTAAGTAATTAGTTTTGTTTCTCGAGACAGGGCTTCTCTGTGTAGCCTCGGCTGTCCTGGAACTCCCTCTGTAGAGCAGAATGACCTCGGTGTCACTTTTACATAAGGGAAATTCCCGGTATTTCTGGGGGTACCTGGAATTCCTGGAACCAGTCCTCCGGGATTTTGAAAGATAGCTGGGCTTCTTGATGGAGGACAAATGTCGTTTGTCCTGAGGCAGTGGTGACTAGGGTGGAAGGAATCCTCAGCGTCGAGACTGATAATTTAGAACATTATACTGGCAATCAAAATGATACAGTAGGGCAAAGAGCGTTTTGGACACTAAGAAAACAACAGAGTTTTTCTTGTTAGGCCGAGTCTGAATGACGACAGTTACATCTGGCAGATAAGAACTCATAAAGAAAACTGTCAAGTTAGAAAACATGATTTCCAGTTTAGTAAAATGGCGGAGTTTTAAAACATAGAGGACCCCGAAGTACCCCAGGGAGTAGATAGATAAGAGAAATGAAGACCCTTCAAGAGAGCAAAACCTCTGAAACCGCCTAATGCTCTGGAGTGGGAGGGGCTTGAGCCCGTGAGTTGCGTCAGTTGCGTCAGTACCGTCTCAAGTCCAGACTCAAGATGCCTGAATCCCTGTAAGGTTTGCGCTTGCAGATGTGGAAGCTGAGCCTGGCAAGAAGGACCCCGAGGCTCTAGGACAGAGTTCTCTGCTCGCTTCTCTTATCTCTACTGACGTTAATCGATGTCTGGAGAATGCATTTCAGCATGTGTCTTGTGGGAAAGGACGTTATGTATGTGTTTCTGTTTTAGTGAAAGCCCTCGTTGTTTTGGGGACTCAGATTTCTGGTCAGTGCTCTGGCCATGGTGGGCTAATTCTTCCATGGGTCTGTTCTTGCCGTGTGTTTGTTACTCTTCCTGCAAGTCCCCCTTCCCCCGACTTTATTTGAAGCCTAAATGATCACTGGTGTGATTCCATCAGCAAAGCTTGCCTTTGGTTTACCCCATTTCTCATTCTCGAGAACTGAGGAATGAAAAAAGCTGCTCAGAGGTCTGCCTGAAAAATCTTTGGCTGAGATTATGGGCTGTCCACTACTTAAAATAGTGATAACGTGTGAAATCGATTCTTCATTAAACAATGCAGATTGAGTTTCTAGTATCCTCAAATGCTCTGGGTTAACAGTGAATTATACAGACACAAATCCCGTGCTAAGACTTCCTTATCTTGTCCAGGGATCAAGATAGAGAATGCAGCTGGACCAATGAGCAAACTTGCTATTAACCCTCAACCAATAAGTAAGCTTGCTGTTAACCCTCAACCAATAAACTAGCCTGTTGCTACCTCTCAACCAATGAGCAAGCTTGCTGTGAACCCTCAACCAATGAGCAAGCTTGTTCTCAATTACACTGCTATATGTGTGTTTTCATAAGGAATTACTGTTTTTGTTTTTAATTTTCAGATGCCCCCCCCTTTTTTTTTGAGGAATAAATTGTCTGCTGTAGGAATGTTCTTATTGCCGTGGAGCTGGAGTATTTAATGACGGGTCTAACATGCAGGCCTGCCATCCATCAGGGAAGTCAACATCTATGACAGTGTAAGAAGACAGTAGGTGACCTAGAACAAGCAAGTGAGCTTGCATTTTTTTTTGAGACAGGGTTTCTCTGTGGCTTTGGAGCCTGTCCTGGAACTAGCTCTGTAGACCAGGCTGGTCTCGAACTCACAGAGATCCGCCTGCCTCTGCCTCCCGAGTGCTGGGATTAAAGGCGTGCACCACCACCGCCTGGCGTGAGCTTGCATTTTTAAATTCCATCTCTTTATTACCAAAAATGTTAGTGAAACTTTCTATGGAGAAATTATATTCGTTTTTTGTTGTTGTTGTTTTGTTTGTTTGTTTGTTTGTTTGTTTCTGTGTAGTCCTGCCTGTCCTGGAACTCTCTCTGTGGACCAGAGATTTGCCCACCTCTGCCTCCAGAGTTCTGGGATTAAGGCTGCACCACCAACGCCCTGCTGGATACCTCAGAGGGGCAGTGGTAGTATATCTACAACTTTTTAGATGCATAGCTCAAAGTTAGATTTTTACTGCTGAGTCCCGGAGGCTGAAAATTCCAAAGAAAGGTTTTTAAAAGGCGCTATCTAATCTGAATTTCAAACAATACTGTAAGCAGTAAGCACTTATTCCCAAAGTGTTCTTTAATCATGGGTAGTTTTTCTTTTGCATGAAGGTATTTAAGAATCCCTAGCTGGGCGGTGGTGGCGCACGCCTTTAATCCCAGCACTTGGGAGGCAGAGGCAGGTGAATCTCTGTGAGTTCGAGACCAGCCTGGTCTACAAGAGCTAGTTCCAGGACAGGCTCCAAAGCCAGAGAGAAACCCTGTCTCGAAAAACCAAAAAAAAAAACAAAAAACAAAAAAACAAAAAAACAAAAAAAAGAATCCCTAACTTAGGGGCTGGAGAGATGGCTCAGTGGTTAAGAGCATTGCCTGCTCTTCCAAGGGTCCTGAGTTCAATCCCCAGCAACCACATGGTGGCTCACAACCATCTGTAATGGGGTCTGGTGCCCTCTTCTGGCCTGCAGGCATACACACAGACAGAATATTGTATGCATAATAAATAAATAAATAAATATTTTTTTTAAAAAAAGAATCCCTAACTTAGTGCTTTAGGTATGTGGAAGATTGTGAAAATAACATGATAGATGTTTCACGAGACAAAAGAGGAAAGTGGATCATAGGTGAAAGACTCCCTGAGGGGAGGAGCCATGGGGAGGAGCCATGCCAGGAGGATGAGGCTGAACTCAGAAGCCAGAGACTGGAGCCCCATGGAGCGTGCTGCTGTTGCCCTGCAGCCTGAGCGAGAGAGTTAACTATCCTCGCCTGGGTTTCTCCATCTCTAAAATAGTGGGAGAAAGACAGTCCTCTCACGTAAAGGCTGCGTGAGACAGCGTGCGTGTGAGGCCGCAGGATTGTTCTCTAAAACCGCGGGAGAATGACAATTCTCTCACGTGAAGGCTGCGTGAGACAGCGTGCGTGTGAAGCCAGCCACTTTGGAGTGAGAAATTGTGCTGGTTAGTCTTAACGTCAATTTAACACACAAACTAGAGTTATCTGAAAGGAGGGACCCTCGACGGAAAAGCCTCCATTAGATCCGGTTGTAGGGCATTTTCTTAGTTAGTGATTGATTGTTGGGGAGGGCACAGCCCGTTGTGGGTGGTTCCATCCCTGGGCTGGTGGTCCTGGGTGCTGTAAGAAAGCAGGTTGAGCAAGCCATGGGGAGCTAGCCAGTAAGCAGCACCCCTCCACGGCCTCAGCATCAACTCCTGCCTCCAGGTTCCAGCTGTTTGAGTTCCTGGCCTGACTTCCCTTGACGACAAACAGCGATATGGAAGTGTGAGCCAAATACACAACTTGCCTTTTGGTCAGGGTGTTCCACTCAGCATTAAAAACCCTAAGACAGCCGGGCGGTGGTGGCGCACGCCTTTAATCCCAGCACTCGGGAGGCACAGGCAGGCGGATCTCTGTGAGTTCGAGACCAGCCTGGTCTACAGAGCTAGTTCCAGGACAGGAACCAAAGCCACAGAGAAACCCTGTCTCGAAAAACCAAAAAAAAAAAAAAAAAAAAACCTAAGACAGAAATTTTCTAGGTGGGGGGGGCTTTTTTCTTATTTCCATGGACCTGGTGTTTTCAGAGTGATTGGCTGGTTTAAAATATGCAGGCCGATATTACTCAGTTGGAGAAATCAACATTTCTACAAATTAAGCAGGTATCATAACCTGGAGCAAGTGCAGCATCAAGATGTTTCCATGGCGATGAATTTGAGACTGGTCTCCAACATTAATTGACGTGGGCGGAAACTAAGCATTAAGTGGACGGGTAAGGAGGGCTGATGTCGCAAACACAGAAGCTTCCTGCTAGTTAGAGAACACTTAGGCCGTGTCTTCGTTACGGTCGCCATCACTGTGATAAAACTCACGACCAAACACAACCTGGAGGAAAAAATTGATTCAGAGCACACTTCCACACCAGTCCACCACTGCTGGAAGACAGGGCAGGAGCCTGGATGCAGGAGCTGATGCAGAGGCCACGGAGGAGTGCTGCTTGCTGGCGTGGTCTCTGTGGCTTGCTCAGCTTACTGTGTGATAGCACCTAATACCACAGCACGGGAGTGGCACCACTGACGGTGAGCCGGACTCTCTCATGTCCCTTGTCAATCAAGAAAAAGAGCCTCCGCCTACTGGCCAACCTGGTGTGTGGGGGGCATTTTCTTTTTCTTTTTCTTTTTTTTTTGGTTTTTCGAGACAGGGTTTCTCTGTGGTTTTGGAGCCTGTCCTGGAACTAGCTCTTGTAGACCAGGCTGGTCTCGAACTCACAGAGATCCGCCTGCCTCTGCCTCCCAAGTGCTGGGATTAAAGGCGTGTGCCACCACGCCCGGCGGGGGGCATTTTCTCAACCGAGGCTCCTTCTACTCTAGCTGTATCAAGTTAACATAAAACTAGCCCTCATTATTACAAAGCCAGCTCAGCCAGGTACACTAAAGGAATCTGAAATTGTGACATCTAGGCCGTTCTTGTGCTTGCTAATACCAGAATAAGACAGCAGGTTTTATGGCTCTGCCGTTATTCTTTTGTACCAATGCTGATCTCCATTTTATGCTAGTTTTTTTTTTTTTAAAATTATTCATTATTATTGTTGTTGGGGGAGGCTTGGAGTGCGGGGTGCAGCGCACCACACCCATCTGCGCTCTATGCGCCACCATACAGTTTGTGGCTCCAGGCAAGGGGCTGGAGATTGAAACACACAAAGACACACTGACAGAGACACAGGTCATCCTTGAAACAGGAATGCCCCCTTTATTGTGTCCAGGGGCAGCTTATATAGGGATCCTTAACTGATAGCCTGCCCCAGTCAAACCCACCAGAAACCACTCCCCCGCCATCAGGAACTCCTGAGGGTCTCATGCTCAGAACAGCAGCAAGCATTACAAGTTGTTTACCAGAAATTCAGGATCTGGGGAGTTCACAGCTCCCAACAGTTGGGGACAGCGTTGTGGGGTCAGCCATCTCCTCCTCTCCACAAAGGTTCCAGGGATCAGCATAGGTCGCCAGGCTTGTTGAGTGCTTTGTCCCCTCAGTCATCTCGCTGGCCCCTGACAACGTTTTAAGAGAGCCTAAGTAAAGACAGCCGAGACAGGAACTCCTACAGGATCGGAACACTTCACTTCTCTGCTGTCACAGACGGACAAGACGCCACCGGGGAGTGACCGGCCTCACAGGTCGGCTGGCCCCGCTGTTAGAGTACGAGCCTCTCCACCAGTCTGCTGCTGGCTTGTGAGCCTCCGCAAGGGTCTGCCGGGTGAAAGCCAATCCTAAGATGCCCTTGCTCCTCGGACTTGATAGTTTGTTTTCCACCTCAAACCCTTCATGTAATAGACTTTTTAAAAAATTTCCCCAAAAAAGACCAAAAAGAAAGTTATATATATATATATATATATATATATATATATATGCCTTTGTAATCGGATTTATCAACTTTCAGCAATTGTTAGAAGCAACTTTTATCTTTAAAAGTTCTTGGTTGATTGGCATTTTAAAAGTACATCCAGGGAGGTGAAGGGATCCCAAACCCTGCGATGCGCCCTCAGACGCTCGGAGTCTGTGAAAATTAGACCAATGGTGCTTTTAAAAGTAACTGTGACACGCTCTCGCGCTGCTTTTCACTTGGTTTTCTAAGCTTCTTGGCTAATTTTCTCAGTTTTTATTAGATAGAGTAACAGTTCCTAGTACTTTTTTTGGAACCACTTAAAGGCAGGAAGAAAGCATCAATTTCCCCCACTACGGGAGATCTGAAGGCAGAACTTCCGGCCTAGCTAGCCTCACATCCTTCCTAGGGGCTGGCATCCTCAAGACTTCCTCTTAGGTCCTCAAAACAGTCCCACTGGGAAGTTTCTTGTCCCAAACTCTTTACTAAGACCTGGTCAACGTCTATGATGAAAAATTCTAGGCCAGGAGGTGGTGGCGCACACCTTTAATCCCGACACTTGGGAGGCAGAGGCAGGAGGATCTCTGTGAGTTCGAGGCCAGCCTGGTCTACAAGAGCTAGTTCCGGAACAGCTAGGGCTGTTATACAGAGAAAGCCTGTTTTGAAAAAGAAAAGAAAAAATAGCTCTGGGAATGTAGCTGGGATAGCAGAGTGCTTGTCAGGCATGAGGCATGTCTAAGCCCGGGATTCCTCCTCAACACAGCATGAAATGGGCATTTGTTTGGGTCTGCGTGTAATCCCAAGGACACAGGAGGTGGACACGGGGAGATCAGTCACCCTTGGCTGCACAGCGAGTTTGAAGCCAGTATATGATACACAGACTTCTGTCTCAATTATTATTATTATTTATTATTATTTTTTTTGCGTTTCCCTATTCTTCAAGCAATTGACTTACAGTCTACAAACCTGTCGTTGGTATTTGCTGTTTTCAGAAAGGTAGCTTGGCCAGAGGGGTTCAGAGGTTCTGCTACTATCCAGTTGCTATAAGCACGCGGAGTCAACGATCAGGGGCAAATTAGAAGTGTGTGCCTAAAACATGTTGCCAGGCGGCGGGTCGGTGTGTTGCTTCTCTGGAAGCTGAGGGCTGCTGTCTTCCTCGTACTAGGTCGTCAAGGCCTGGGCTAGCTTTCTTGATAGCCCGTGGTGGAGGCCATCATGATGCCACTAGGCCAAGCATGGTTGGTCTTATTACCAAACACTCCAGTGACAAAGTCTTCTTAGGGCTCCTGTGTCTGGGGACTGACTTCACTTAACTGGGCTTTCTCTCCAGGTTTTACCCCATGGGGTGGATGGTGACTGAGGTTAGAGTCATCCCAAAGGCTCACCCGGTCACGCCTGGAGAAGCCGACACTGGTACTCTCAACCTGGGCTACCTGGTGTGGGGTGGGGAAGTGTGTGTGTGTGTGTGTGTGTGTGTGAAAAGACACACCCTTTAGGAGCTGGGTTGGTCACCTCACTTCCGCTGTAGTCTGTTTGTTACAGTTTAGCCGTATGTCCAGCCTGCATTCAAGAGGAAGGCACTCACACAGCTGTCCACAACGAAAGATGGACCAAAGGATTTGTGGTTTCTCCATCGCTGTATCACTGGAAGGAAGATGTCTCTGTCCTTGGTTGTCCTGGTCTCTAACACAAAAAGAAGAAAGTAACGCACCTCGCAGGTTTTGGGGAAGGTTAAATAAAATCGTACCCAAAGCTCAAAATATGTTAACTTAGACCATTATCATGCCAGCTGAAGATCTGCTCGGTGCTGATGGTGGCACCGAGGAGCTGGAACACCAAGCAGACGCAGTTTGCAGAGTTCCTGGTGGCATCTGATAAATCCCAGCGCCCGTGTGACAGAGTGACTATATAAGGGCTGAAAGCTTTGGTTCACCTTATTTTAGCGCCGGTTTCCAGATATAGGTCAGTGCATTTAAACCTGGCCCCATTTACGGCAATTTATTTCATTACAGGATAAAGCAGTTCGACTCATGAGTAATAATTACTGTGTCTGCAGTGCTTTTAACACCGCAGCAAGTAATCCTCACCTCACCCCGTGAGTAAGTTTGATGAACACCCTTCCCTCTTCCAGGATGAAGCCAGACCCAGGGTCATGTGGCTTTGTCCTGAATCCCAGGGTGGCGAGGGGAAGCTGGGGGGTCCTGATTCTACTATGATCAAGTGACTTTCAGTCACTGCCCAGTACCCAACGCTATATTCAATATCTATGCTAACGACAGAGACAATACAAGTGTCGCACCACACGCTGTTTTCTTTTTCAGTAAATTCGCGTTTTGTGATATTCTTTGGTGCCCAAACTTTGACCTAGGAGAGGCGATTACACGGAGAGGAATGTTCTCTGTGCCGGTGTTCGAGGCCAAGCCTCTTGTAGCTGTTGGGCTTTGCATCTCTGGTCTGCAGTACGCAGATCTCGCAGAGACCAAGGTGAAGGGTCAGCGCGCGTCCCTGGGTGTCCCCAGCCTCTGGGTGCTCACCGGGGGGCGCTGTGAGGCCTGCGCCTTGGTGAGCCGCGGCCGGGGAACGAGGGGCGCGTCCGGGCGAGGTCGCCGCCCCCGCCGGGAGAGGGGAGTGGCCGCGCCGCCGCCGCGCCTGAAGCCAGCGCACTCGGAGCCGGGCCGGCGGACGCAGCGTAGGGACGCGGGGCGCACGGTCGGCTGAGCGGCGCGGGACCCTCGGCAGCAGCTGTGGCACGAACCCCGCATCGGATCCGAGCCGCGATCCCCAGGCGGCGGCCAGCGAGCAGCACGCGGAGGCGGAGCGGCAGAGCGGGCGCCCGGGAGAGGTATGCTGCGCTCGCCCGTGCCGGGTCCCTTCCCGCCCCGTGCCTTTGTGCGCGCGGCCCCGGACTCAGCCGCAGCCGGCGATCGCGGGTCACCCGCTCCCGGGGCGCTCGTGTGGGACGCGGCAGCGCTCCAGCGTGAACCCACGCGCGCTCGAGGTCATCGAGAGCGATCGCTGCTCCGTGTACCTTCGGGGGTCGGCGGGAGCGGGGGCGGGGGCTTGGAAACTAAGTTGCTCTCAATATATGATAGCCGCTTCGTAACTATGGGCACCGGGGGACCCCGCTTTCCGCGGGCCCACCCGCACCCTCCCCCCTCCATCCCTCTGACCCACTGGAGTTTCCTAGCCCCGGGTTCTGTGGAAGGACAGGCTATGGCTTCCTGTGGGAGGGAGAAGCGGAGGTAGAACAAAGGGGCGTCCTGGGGAGTGGGGTTCAGGTGCGGTGTGCCGGGGCCGCGGCGCACGGGGAGGGGCGCAGGACCCGGTGGGTCGCCCTGCGCGTGCAGCTGCGCTCCACTCCTTTGTTCCGCCACAGCGGAGGGGGCTGCCCCGGGTCCCGTTTCCTGCCCGGGATGGGATTGATTCACAGTCCCAGAGAGGCTTGGGGAAGGGGGCGGGGCTCGAATGGAAACCAGATTGGGAACGGGAGCCCTGGAGGGTGCTGGGCCGGGTGGAGCACTGGGGGTGGGGGGGGGGGTGATGAGGGTGCGTTGGAGTTAATTACAAACACAACCTTCTGTCTAAAGGCCTGTGGAGTTTATTTGCGGTACTTTGTTCATGCTACGGCCTAGCACTAATTGTTGCAACAAGTTCTGTTCTTCCTTGAAGTTGTAGGTTCTGGCTATGGGAGTTTGCTGAAAGCAGATCTTGTTAGTTATAATGGATGAAGAACTTTTCTTTCGTTTCCTTTTTCTTTTTCTTTCTTTTTTTTAAGGATTTTAGAGTAAATCAGGAAGGATATTTGTGTGCTTGTGTATTTGTGGATTTCATTGTGGCTCAAATAGGCAGACCAAAACAAACCAACCAACCAACCACTTTTTTTTTTTTTTTTTTTTTACACATGGGTTATTCCCTGGCTGACCTGGAACTCAGAGGCCTCCTTGACCTGAGTGTTGGGACTGGAGGTGTGCACCACCACACCCAGCTAGGGCGTGTGTAGAATCATTTTGACTAAATAGGTGTCTTCATTATCATACAGTATAGTATGTATGATACATTTCCAAAAATATTTGGGGCTTGGGAACCACCAGAAAACCAGACGTTGCTAAAGAAATGAATCAGGCGATGTAATGCTGAGTTGACAATTCTTTTGTCATTGGTCCCAGAAAAAACACCCTATATTCTTTTTGGGTTTGGTTTTTGAGGCTGGAGCCATGGCTTCAAGTGCTCTGTGCTTTCCCACTCCCTGTGGACCAACCGGAGTGAGAGACAATGACTATTTCTCTTGTTTTTTTTTAGGAGGAGTAGATTTGAAGGTAGCGCGTCAGGCCTTAGTGAAAGTGACCCAGTCCTAGATTAGAATCGAGAATCTCAGAAGGATTGGGGCTGAGCTCGGGACTGGGAGTGAGCCTTTGGGGGATTGAGTGATTGGTGCTTTTGAACAGGGCATTCTAAGCAAAACCAAGGAGGAGCTGACATTTCCAGGCGTTGATGGTTATGCACGTGGGGTGTTGATGGCAGAGACCCAAAGCCCGGTGCAGTTTAGAAATGCTGGCCATAACCTAACAGCCTTCTGGCTGGAACCAGCACTGCCTACGGGACAAGTTGGGGGACCACCATGAAACCACCGCCCCGGCCATTTGTTGTTAAGAGGGGTTGAAGCTGAAAGCCTCTTTTAGCCTTAGAAGGCGAATTGGGAGCTTACTCTGGGGGAAAAAAATGTTTTGTGCCCACTAAGTGGTAATGGGAAAGAGCTGGGCAAGTTCCTGCTCGTCTTTGTGGAGGGGAAGCGTGGCCAGGTTTTCGGGCCAGGCTACAAAGCCATGCGTGGAACGTGCCCTCCAAAGCCGTCGTGATGTGAAGTTGGAGTGGGACGGTGTCCAAATGTCAAGTTGTCACGGGCGGCTGACACACTGCCTGGCAGTTTACAGAGGGACTCTCCTCTTCATTGCTGTCCCGCCGTTCTAGACTGTTCATTCATGTGAATTGTTTTGCTAAGTGCAGTTCCGTTGGATTTCCCCCCCCCCTTCCCAAGGTCTCTTTGGTCCAAACGTTATCGAAATGGAAAGCGTGTGGGCCTTAGCGCTGCTGGAGACATGAATGAGAGCCTCCCGAAATAGCTTGCTCCTGGCCCGTGGCTGTCCCACTGGATGCTGCGGGATTGTGTGATAAGTCTGGCAACAGGCTGCACCCCTTCTGGGATGAGTCATCACTCTGTCAAGCCTGGAGTTCAGGACTGGCTTTCCCGGATGCCGCACAGCTAAGCAGGGCAGTGGGGATGGGCTGACATTACTGGGGGAGAGTGTGGGCTGGGAGTGGGCTGGGCGTTCCTCAGAGAAGAGCGCTGCAGTGCCCTTGGTATCCCTTGTGCACCCATCCTTGTATTCAACCTCCTTTGGGGAGAGGTTTGTCTCTCTTCTGTCTCTGTTCCAATGTTTTAAGTAGTACCTAGGCATTTAGATTTTAATTGAACAGTCTAATGCTAATTATAGTTACCATTTAGTAGGTTTATTATGTGCAGGATTTTACAGGCATCGTCACTGTATATTAATCTCTAAAATAACATGGCCAAAGGTCTCAGTTATCCCAGGCTGGCCTAGAATTCACTACATAGCTCGGGGTTGGCCTTGAGCCCCTGATCCTCTTGCCTCTTCCCCTGCTGACTTTACAGGCATAACCCACCATGCCCGGTTAAAATTATTTTGGTTTTTGTTTTGAGGAAAGTCTTACTTTGCATCCCAGACTGTCTTGGGAATCACTGTATAACCTGTGCTGGTTGTTAACTCATGGTCATCCTCCTGCTTCAGCCTGCTGAGATCTTAGGTGTGAGCAAACCTGCCTGCTTGGTGCATTGCCTCTTGCTCTGTTGGAGTAGTGCAGGTCTCTAGTAAGTGATAGACTTGAGGTTTGGGTGCTTGACTCTAGCTAAACACTGCACAATTGCTGGGCGTGGCCTTGTGATTGCTCTAGGCCATTAATCCCAGTAACCTAGCGGCAGTGAGTTCAAGGCCATCCTGGACCTACTGAGTCCCAGGACAGCCCGGGCTCAGAGAGAGACAGAGAGAGAGAGAGAGAGAGAGACAGAGACAGAGACAGAGACAGAGACAGACAGAGAGAGACAGAGAGAGACAGAGAGAGACAGAGAGACACACAGAGAAACCCTGTCTGAAAAAAATCAACAACCAAACAAAACAATTATATGAATAATCATAATTGAAATGTTTATTAGCTCTTTGCAGATCCTGGGTCACTTTCTTGTGTATTATCATTAATCCTTCCCAAAGCCGCTGTGAAATAGGCTTAGAAGGCCAGATCAGGGACATGACTATTTTTAAAATATCATTATTTGAAAAGTGTATATGACTGCTTAAAAAAAAATACCCCACCGCTCCAGAGTCTTATATAGGCCAGGCTGGCCCAGAACTCATATGTAGCTGAGGATGACCCTGTTTCTCCTGCTTCCCCTTCCAGAGTGCTAGATTACAGACTTGTGCCAGCTCTCTTATGAGGCTGTGGAGGTTGAACTCAGGGCTTCCAGCACTTTCCCAAGGGAGCTGCTTCCCCAGCTCATTATTGCTGTATAGTCGAGGCTAGCCTGAAATTTGCCATTTTTACACCCCTTGAACACTGGGATTATAGGTACGTGCCGCCACACCCCGTTTATATGAACAACTTTATTTGTAAGACAAACAGGGAAGCGGCTTTATAAAAAGTTAGGCCGCCAGCATCTAAAAATAAGTTCTTCTTAAAAACCATTTCAAGAAAACCATTTCAAACCGGCAGCATCTAGGTTGACTTTATATAGGATCGTACAGTTCCTGTTTCTTGAAGCCGCGTTAGCTCTTTTTATCTGAAAGCCTGTACGAACGCTGCACTTTGCTCCTCAGCTGAGACCCAGAAGGAATGTTGATGTCGAGAGGAAGTGGGACTTCAGAATTGGAAACACACAGAGCCGCAGGCTGAGGATTTTCCCAGCACACGCTTTTCCGCCCTGGCAGGAGCCTTTTAGAGAGGACATTCTTCCATGGGGAAGTGTCAAGGGTCTTCCTTCCCTGGATCCTCTGAGATCACCCCATCCCTGCACTCTGTGGGAACACACATTCCACATGATTTGTGTGCTCAGTCCTTCCCCACTGGGAAGTGAACTAGTTTAGACACAGTGTAGAAGGGGAACAGAGGTGACCTGTGTCCTTGGGCTGGGGCAGGGAGACAGAGTGGGACCTTGGGACACAGTGATCACCAGGGCAGGAGCAGGGTTGGTTTTTGTTTGTTTGTTTGTTTGTTTTTTTGTTTTTCGAGACAGGGTTTCTCTGTGGCTTTGGAGCCTGTCCTGGAACTAGCTCTGTAGACCAGGCTGGTTTCGAACTCACAGAGATAGGAGCGGGGTTGTTGACCTAGCTTGGCTGCATTTTGCTAAAAAGCGTTCTCACCATCCACTTCTCTGTTTTCTGCAACCCTTTATCCACCTAGTTTATTCCTGAATTCAGTCTGCTCTCTCTGTTCAAATCCTTAAGCCCCGATTCTGGTTTAGACATTTCAAAACATTTGCCCGAAATAGGTTGTTCCACAAAAAAAGGAGTAGAGTGTGTGTGTGTGTGGGGGGGGGAAGCTCATAAATTACAAAAAAAAGTTCCTTGGCCAGTGTCGGAACTACTTCCTTTGAATTGCTTCGTTTGAAGTCAGTTCCCTTGCAGGAAGGCCCTCCTGGCCTTTCTGGATGTGGGCAGTGAAGTCCGGAGAAGGGGCCGTGGCTGTCACACATCCTGACTGTTGGTGCTTCCAGGACCCTCTTGAGAAATTGTGCTGCTCCATAACTGCTGGTGTCCCTTCATTGCCCGTCTTTAATTCCACAGCACCCTGACTGTGCTGAGAATGTATGTCCTGTGTGGGCAGATATGCTGAAAATAGCGCTGTGTGTCCGCCCCAGAGAAAGACTCGGGATCCACACCTTTTCCCGTACTTACCAGCCTGTGTGGTGCCCACAGCTGCCCCATTGTATCTCAGCGTCTAACCTGTGCGTGTGTTCTCCCAAGTCACTGCTAGGGCCCCACCCTCACCTGACGTGGGAGGTCCTTCTGACTGTGTGTTGCTTTTATTGGTTAATGAATAAAGAAACTGCTTTGAGCCTATGGCAGGGAAGAACAGAATTTGGCGGGAAAAGCTAGGCTGTATGCTGGGAGAAAGAGGGCGGAGCCATGGAGCCCGCTGCCAGAGTCAGGACCTGCCGAAACTTTGCCGGTAAACCAGTCACGTGGCGTATACAGATTAATGGAGATGGGTTAAATTAAGATGTAGGAGTTAGCCAATAAGAAGCTAGAGCTAATGGGCCAAGCAGTGATTTAAATAATATGGTTTCTGTGTGATTATTTTGGGTCTAAGCTAGCCGGGTGGCCAGAAATGAACAAGCGGCCTCTCTCCCTCCAACACCCACCTTCTTCGCTCTGCCTTCAGTTGTGTCTTTCAGGAATTGTATGTATTGAAGTGGAGGTTCAGGTGCATGAACAGCTTCATATCCATGTCTTGCCGCCACAAACCTGATAGACCTCTCTGTTTATTTAGGTTTTTCACACCCCCCCCACCCCCGTGAAGTTTACTATGTGATTTTATGTGTGAAAGTCTTTCCCATGTTTTAGATTTTCCTGGGTGTTTCTGGCTCTCGTGGTCATTGTGATGGGATTGTTTAGTGCCTCTCTTATCGCTGTGTCTGGTATATCAAGAAGGGCCTGGTTCTGTGTTTGTTCAGAGATGGCTCTTGGTTGCTCCCCAGAACTTGCTGTGGGAACCTGACATCGTCAGATGGCTTTCAATAGAGCAGGAATTTCAGCATGGATTGAAAACGTCACATTTAATTTTAATTTACGAACCGTATACTTTTAGAAGTAAGGGAAGGTGACTTCTAGCTTTTTTAAATTTTTTTTTTTTTTTTTTTTTTTGGATTTTTTGAAACAGGGTTTCTCCATAGCTTTTTGGTTCCTGGCCTGGAACTAGCTCTTCTAGACCAGACTGGCCTCGAACTCACAGAGATCCGCCTGCCTCTGCCTCCCCAGTGCTGGGATTAAAGGCATGCGCCACCACCGCCTGGCTGACTTCTAGCTTTTTAATACATTTATAATATGTATTATATTAACGAATATAATATCCATTGGTTTATTCACCAAGTGTTTGGATGCCTACTACGGCGTCATAATAGTGAGTAGAGATGATGTCACTTTCTTTCTGGAAGAGTGAGAGATTTGGGTGTAGAGATGAACAAAGACGTCACTGCATCTCTTTCCTCCTCTTTCTCTAGTCCACACTGATGGGGAACCTCCGCTCCTTCATTTCCCTCTCCTCCCAGTGCTGCCAGTGACCGCTGCCACAGTCGGCACCGAGCCATCTGTCCTTGTGAAAGCGGTCTGAAGGGGAAGGGCAGATGGCAAGAAAGGGGTTTAGATTGGGGTATGGAGGGGGCTGTTTGGGGACGTGAACGCTCACCAGTCTTCCTGAAGGGTGATTTAGCAGGAGAGAAGGAGCGGGATTGAATAACCCTGTAGACAGTGGAAGGGGTGCCCTCTGGGGAGAGAGGGAGAGAGAGAGAGAGATCCCTTGGCAGGTAGCTAGCTCACTGACCTCCCAGAGAGTTAGGTAGGTGGCTTACGACTGCCTGTAATGAAGCTTCAAGGCCTCTCCCCACTCCTCCCCCAGTGCACACACGCGGCATATACCCAGGGACACACATACACAGAAATGAGAAGAAGTAAGTCAGGAAATCGAGCAAGGCTGCTGAGCCCCGAGGGGCGGTGTTCTGCACGGTGGGCTGAGGGGGCTTCTGCCCTCACAGAGGAACTGGCTGCTTGCCGTAAGCCAACGTGGAGGTGTTTCGGGTCAGAATGCCCTTCTCGCCGGATCTGCCCTGATAGGGAGAGGACTGCCTCTCTGTTGCTCTTAGACACCCCACTTCTAGGTTCCCTGCCACCAGCACCTTTAGTTCAGGCAGTCCCCCACGGCTCACCTCATGAACTGTTTGACTTTATGATGGCGTGATAGTGAGATGCATTCCGTGGAAACTGTACTTTGAATTTTGATTTTTTTCCCCCAGGCTAGCAATACGTAGCTTGTTGCTCTGTCCAGATGAAGGCCAGAATGGGAGCCAAGACTCCCCTTAGCCATGTGGGCAGCAGGGTGGAGAATTACCCTACAGTGTCCTGCCTGCATCGCGATGCTGGAAACTTCTGGGGGCTGGATCTCGTAAACGCAGTTTCAGCTCAGGATATTTGGAGCTTAGATGGTCTTATGGAGACTAAGCTCCACCATCGTCAGTTGGACAATTGTCCTGCCACTGTCCTTGCCGCTGACTGCTGTTTTTGTTGGGCATCTGAGATCCCGTGAATTAGATGTCTTTGCTTGCAGGTCCGGTCTGCTCCTTCTGGGAAGGTCTGTGTCAGCAGACCCAAGGGCAGGGTGGGTGAAGGATGGGGGGCGATCTGGAGTCCCCTGAGAGCCTCACACCTTCTTCACCTGGCAGTCCAGCTGTTTGGTCATCAAGGCTTTGCACTTGGGGCAACCCTTTTGGAGCTTTCCATTGAGTTCAGGCTTCTTAAATAAGTGAGAAGCAGTTTGGGGCACCCGCTTTGAACCTTGGCGTTTGTATTTAATGTTGCTAGCTCGTGTATGTGGCCTCACTGTCGGGTCTGTGTCTACCTGTTCATTGTCTACAAACTGTGACACAGAGTCTTGTCTGGGCTGTCGTAGGGATTGTGTGAGGTGTGTGTGTATGTGTGTGTGTGCGCGCACATGCGCGCGCTTGTGCCTGGGTACTGCCAGCTCTGAACAAGGACTCTATTTTAGTTCCTGTCTCTGCGTCTTCTGGAGAATGGATTTCTAAGGCTACTCTTCCCTCAGATCTTCAAATCTGTTCGAATCCAAGGCGTGTGTACAAATTACGAGCAGCACAGACTTCGACATAAACTTCCCGGGCAGGTGTGTGCAAAGGAAGCCGGCAGAGGAGAAAGTACAGACAGCGATTATTAGCATAGTAGAACAGCACTTGTATCGTTCGTTACCTTTTAATGTTTTCTCCCTGACCACTGACAACATCACACAACCTTGGCAGTCGGAGAGGCTAAACCCGCCTTTGCCCAAGTGCTTCCTGCCGAGGAATGGCCAAAGGATCGCTGCGCGTCCTGGCGCTGGCAGCCTCCACGAGTGGAGCGCAATGGTGTTCAGCTGTGCACAGACAGCCTCGACAGAAAGCCTTCAACATTAGCAGGTGGGCTGTGCGCTCTGGGAGCCCCTCTTCCTTTGAGAGTCGCTTCTGGTGTCATTTTCCTTCTGGGTCCCTGTGTTCCTGCTAGGCTCCCTAGTCACCTGCCATTCCTTTGCTTTCTGCTATCCCTTTCCCCCTTGAATGTCTCTCTTTGAATTCCCAGCTTTGTCTCTCATTTGCTGGCCTACAGGAATGGTGCATCTGCTCAGAGAGCAAATTTGGTTTCTCACACCACAGTCAAAATACTTTTCACGGTCTAAATTGTGGCCCTTTATTTAGTCACACCTAGAACCAGCGAGTGAGGTTATGAACCAATTAAGCCTAAGGTTCCAGTAGCACCCGGTGTCTTGCCGGATTGAACTCTGAAAGGAGGGGTGGCCAAAGGAATGCCAGGCTTGAGTTTCTCTCGGCCTATTTCCTTGGTGGTTAGTCTGCATTGCCACCATCGTGTCCGTATCAGAAAGTTTGAACTTTTCCATACTGGTGGAGTAGACTTCTGGAAAATTACCCAGTGGATTTGCACAAAGAGACCATGCCAAATCAGATAAGTTGCCTCAAAAACCGCATCGCTTTTCATTGCTTTCACGTCCCCGTCCATCACTCTTCCCAGCCTCTCTTGTGTTCTGCGCTTTCTGTAATCGTGCACGGAGAGCTGCTCTTTTCTGGGAAGTTTATCTACAGGAATTGATCTTAGTACGTTCTCAAAAGAATCCCCCCGGGCCTCGGAGCAGCCGTGTAGCCTGGCATCCGGGGAAGAGTTACTGACTCGAGGAATACTGCTGATTTCAGGGAGCATGCAGTTGAGTTGGTTTAAAGGACCAGAAGTAAGGCCTGCTTTTGAAACCCTGTTCTAGACTTTGTTGGTCACCTGGAATTTGAATGTAACCAAGGTATCTACATTAGTTCTTCCTCTGGCTTGAGTCTGTTGCACCCGCAGCAGGATCAATATGATCAATAGTGTGATCACAAGTAGCGTTTATTCCTTTTCAGATTTCTTCATCGTAATGGTTTCTTTCATCTGAGTGTGGCCACGAGTGCAGGGATGTCTGTCTGTCTGTCTGTGCTGCTCAGTGGGTGGTATAAGAGCCATGCAGGAGATTTCATGGCCTTGCAGGTTGATTTGTGGAACTCGGATTCTGTGACGTTGAATTCCCCCGAGCATGGCAAGTCTAAGGTGTGAGACCTCAGGAACTTATGCTTATTCTTGGCAGTTTGAAAACAAAACCCAGATGCAGGGGAAGAGCTGAAGGCAAGTTGTACCATCTTGCGCCTGCCAGTTGAACTGTTTGGTATCAGTGGCCCTGGGATGTGGTTCCTGAGTAGGTTTGTGTTGTTCCAGCAGTCTCTGGGTTGCCAGTGGCGACCTGCTTCGCCCGGACCTCCTGTGTGATCTCTCCCAGCTTTCAGCCCCAGCTCGTGCCTGGTGAGCTTTCCTTAATAGAACTGTCTGTCTTGGTTGATGCCCTGAGAGTCTCACATCGAGCGTTGCAAAGAATAATCGGGTGTAGGGAAGCCGCCTTTATGGGAGTTTGTTCTGGGGTTGCAGCAGTGTAGCGAGGGAGTAGAATGCCAGCTGGAGGGATTTAGGACTTCGGTAGTAAACGTCCAGCTTGTCCCCACACCCTTGACAGTGTATGAGATTATGAGAGCTCTCTGGGATGTCTTAGACCAGAGAATGGTCTTTAAGAACATCACACAGCATTTGGAAAGCAGGGTTCCCAAAGGTGCTCATCAGAGACTGTTGGCACATCCTGACCTGCACAGGCTCAGACCGGATGGAATCCCAGCCCGGAGAAGGGGAGGTGGACACAAGGTCCCTCCTGTAACCGGTGATACCTGCTGGGAGAGGGACACTTCCCCAGTGGAGTGTCGCTGGTTCATGAACCTTCTGCACCCCGGGTAAGGCTCATGAGTAGTTGGCCAACACAAAACTGATTATCTATCTATCTATCTATCTATCTATCTATCTATCTATCTATCTATCTATCAATCTATCATCTATTTATCATATCTATCTATCTCTATCATCTATCTAGATTATCTATCATCTATCTATCTCTATCTGTCTATCTATCTATCTATCTATCTATCTATCTATCTATCTATCTCTATCTATCTAGATTATCTATCTATCATCTATATCTATCTATCTCTATCTATCTATCTATCTATCATCTACTATCTATCTATCTATCTAGATTATCTATCCATCTATTATCCATCCATCTAGATTATCATCTATCTATCTAGATTATCTATCATCTATCTATCTCTATCTATCTATCTATCTATCTATCTATCTATCTATCTCTATCATCTATCTATCATCTACTATCTATCTAGATTATCTATCTATCCATCTATTATCCATCCATCTAGATTATCATCTATCATCTACCTATCTAGATTATCATCTATCTATATATCTATTATCCATCCATCTAGATTATTTATCATCTATCTATCTATCTATCTATCTATCTATCTATCTATCTATCTATCTCTTTATCTCTTCCAAGGGTCCACTCAAGTCCTCCCCTTTAACATGAAAGACCTCTCCAAAGATGGTCACATTTTATGGTCCTGGGACTGATTGCATCATCATGAGAACTCTGAGAAAACAAATCTAGCCAACATGCATGGTCTGTGAGCCCAGTGACCCAGCCTTGCCTGCGCCTCCATCCTGCTGACCATCCTGCTCTCGCCCACTCTGACCCCTCTGGCAGCTTCTTGCTCATTTCTTTCCCAGTTCTGTAGATTCGCATCTTGGCTCTCATCATGAACTCGGGTTCATCGGTCTCTCTTCAACTCTCAACTCCTCTTTAGTCACATCCCCATCTCTTGTGGCAGATGCTTAGTGTTCCAGTCAGGTGAACTGTAAATGTGTGTTTGGTAGCATGGGACCTGCATGGAACCCTGGGCCCATGGCTTCTCTTACTGTGTTCCTTGGTTTGTGGTTGGAAAGAAAAGCATTGTGGGAATATCATTTTAGGTTCAGGTTCAGGAAAAATTTGTGTTTGAATTTGCCTTCTATTTCATAAGTTAATTTTTTTCCCTTTAGAGTTCAGTTTTGAGTTCCTTTTCTTTTCAGGAGGCCAGTTTAGTTAAAATTAGGTTGAGTGGGTGTACAATCCCAGCAGAATCTGTGGGCAGAACTATTTCAGTGGGTATGTTATAACTGACATACACACTCTCTCCTTATACATAGATGCACAATCATAGACATAGACACACAGAGACACACATACACAGACGCACACACAAACACATACATAGACACACACAGACTCACACACACAAACACATACATAGACACACACAGACTCACACACACAAACACATACATAGACACATATACACATACACAGGCACATATGCACAGACACATACACAGAGATACATATGCACAGATGCATAGACACACAGATATATACACAGCTACGCACTGACACACATAAACACATACACACATAGACGTATAGACACATACAGACACACACACACGGCATAGAGGGTTAAAGCTCTGTAGATATTAAGATCATGTTTGTTGCTGAGCTCGATACCCAGGCATGCATATTAATAAAGGAGTCAGAGTAGCCATAGGAGTAAAAGCTAAGCGTTTGGTTGTTCCGGGTTTCTGATGTGTATGTTCACTAGAAACGAAGGATTTCTGCTATGTGTATGTGAGTCTTAGACTTTCTATTGCTGTTACTGTTTTCTGTTGCTGTGACAGAATAACTGAGACTGGGTGATTTATTTCCAAGTTTTACTCCAGCTCATCTGTCATTCTGGAGACCCGAGAGCATGCACCAGCATCTCCTTGATTCCTGGCAGAAAGTGGAAGGCACACGAGCCCACATGGAAGAGGGGGAAACAGAAGCGATCCTGCTACATGACAGCCTGCCCTTTGCAGGACTGACCCAGTCTTGGGAGAAGCTGTTAATGACCTAATCACCTCCCAGCAGCCCCAACACTTCTCAACATTCTACACCAGGCAGTGAAACGTCAGCGTGAATTTTGATTGGGATAAGCCATAATCAAACCATAGCGATGAGATGGTTTTCTTCATCCAGTAGTCTGTTGAAATATATTAATATAGTGGGGTGCTGGTGGCGCATGCCTTTAATCCCAGCACTCGGGAGGCAGAGGCGGCAGATCAGATCTCTGTGAGTTCGAGGACAGGCTGCTCTACAGAGTGAGTTCCAGGGGCTGGAGAGATGGCTCAGTGGTTAAGAGCATTGCTTGCTCTTCGAAAGGTCCTGAGTTCAATTCCCAGCAACCACATGGTGGCTCACAACCATCTGTAATGAGGTCTGGCGCCCTCTTCTGGCGTGCAGACATACAAACAGAATATTGTATGCATAATAATAAATAAATATATATAAAAAAAAAACCAGAGTGAGTTCCAGGATAGCCAGAGCTGTTACACAGAGAAACCCTGTTACAAAACACACACAACACACACACACGTACATATATATATATACACACACACATGAGTATATACACACACATATATGTATGTATATTAATATATTGATATTATTTCTACATTAAAGGTCATACATAGCTTTTTAAAAACTTGCCTGGGCCTTATGTCATTTGGATTGAGCCCTCCTTTTTCCCCATCCCACCTTACTATTAGGAATTGAACCCGAGGCCTTCATACACGCTAGGCACATGCTCTTCTGAGCTGAGGACCACATTGATTTCAGGGCATTGGACATCAGACTTGCAAGTATGAAGACTAATACATGGATTTCCTATTGGGCTACTTGGAGTAAGGACACCCACGTTTTGCTGAGGTCCTCCATAGCCTTTTGCAGAGTGTCACGTTCTCTTTGAGGGGAATGTTTGCCTCCGTCGGCAGTCTTGAAGATGGAAAGTTCTGGAGTGTGAAACCCAGCCGTATTTTTTAAGCAGCAGTGTGTGTGTTTATTCTTTGCGTCTTTAAGAGCCCGGCTCTGGTATGACATGTGACCTGGCGCTCTTGACCCCACGCTCAGCTGTGGATGTGAAGTGTTATTTTTGTACTTAAGTGACCCAAGCGCTCACAACTATATGTTTGGAGCTGAGTAAATAAGACCGGAAGTCGTTCAGAAAGACCAGTTCCGCTTTTAGCTGAATAGCACGCCGGCACTCTTTAACTGTCTAGGCCACAGCCCTCGAGGCGGTACCAGTGCCAGGCATGGTGGTACAACCTGGAGTCTTAGGCCTTGGGAGGTTGGGGTCAGCCTGGGCTACGTAGTGAGTTCCAGGCTCAACCAGAAGCAGGAAAACCTGTCTCTCAGGGTGGAGGCAAGGGAGCGGGGAGAAATGTCTTTCCTGTGTGGGCCAGGCTTGCACCCTACCATTGGTAAGTTTCCTGGGTTCTAATTGTCTGATTTCTTCATCTTTTCTCATTTGAATCACTCCAACAATTCTTAGCCCCAAGCTGCTAGGTTGGAGGCCCAGCTGGAGTCCCTGCTGCTAGCTTTGCTGTGTCTTTTTTTTTTTTTTTTTACAGTTAGTGCCTGTTTCCCCCGTGGCTTGCCTGCCTTTATACAGTAATCTGGACAGCTGCCCAAAGCAGCCCTCCCTGTTAGTCATTGTCCCAGCCAACTCAGACCGTGAGCTCAGTATTATTTTTTTGCTGTCTGTGCTGTAGCTTAAATCTGAAATGAATGCCCGAAGCCCATGTGTTAAGAGCTCGTTTATCAGCCTGAGACACTGTTGGGAGGGGTTGTCGGCGACCACGACGGGAACACAAGCTTCTGCCATGATGAACCCCGTCACTGTAATCTTAAAGCCGTAGGACCATGTGTCCATGGACCACATCCTTTGAACCACCAGCTAAAGCCAGGCTTTTTTTTTTTTTAGCTTAAATTATTCTACCTTTTGCCTCTGGGCTTTTATCTTTCTCTAGTCTACATGTCTTCCTTTCCTCCTTACTCTGTGACTGACTGTGCCCTGGGTAACTGGCCCCTGGTGCCTTCTTCCTTCTGCTTCTCTTGCTCCCTGATCTTCTCTTCCCGGATTTCTCTTCCTATGTACTCTCTCTGCCTGATAGTCCCACCTATTTCTCTCCTGCCTCGCTATTGGCCATTCAGCCTCTTACTAGACCAATCAGGTGTTTTAGACAGGCACAGTGACACATCTTCACAGAATTAAACAAATGGCACATCAGAGAATGCAGCACGTCTTTGGCATCATTAAACACACGTTCCACAGGGTAACTGAATGCAGCACATCTTAAACTTATATCCCCGCAAGAAACTACGCTAATTGTCAATGTAAATCTAATCTGAAGAGGTTGCGTGGTGCGCACACTGTTGATTGATTAGTTTGCTCTTAATCGTTGACTCAGTTTGATTGCAAATGCCTGGAAGCGGTACATAGGTCTCTTGTTCTGTTGTGCTCTGAGCAGGCGCGGTGGGTGATGGACAGCAGGTAGTTGATCATGAAGGTCAGCCTTGGGTAGATGCTCTGGGCCCCTCTGCCAGCCTGGTATCGACCTCCTTTCCCCTTATCTGCGTGCGCAACATTCGTTGTTTGTTGTACCCGGTGTGCTCTCACGTCAGAAGGAATGTTTGTCCCTCGCTTGCATGTGAACTGAGCACCAAAGGGCTGGCTAACTTGGCGGAGGAAACCATGGAGGAGAAACGTTGGTAAGCAGTTTATCTTCTAAACTGGGGGGCATTTCGCTTACGTCATTTAAAAATGGCTCTAGTTTTTCTAACCACCTGTTAAACACGGAGAGGGTGAAACCGTCCATTTTAAAGGCTTAGCCTTTTAATTTCATGGTTCACGTTCTCATGTGTTTTGAGATTGCTTCTTGAAGTGCTTGAACAGGACGTGAACTTTTTCTCCTCTGGGTTTTACCGTCCAGTTTGTTCGTAGGCATTTCCTCTTTGACTAAATTGTCCCTTGGGGGACACGGTTGTTGTTCTGTGGCTCTTTGCATAGGCAAGCTGATGGACCTTAACAGTGGGTTTTTGTGTAACGTACTAGGTATGCTGTTTCAAGGAGGAAAGTGTACCTGCGTGTGGCCTCCGCTCTTGGGAAGTAACTGTTGTTACCTGTAGATCATCTGGAAGTTTGGCAGAATTGTCATTTAGATTTAGTTAACGTCTGTAAGTGGACATTTTGTAAACACAGGTTTTAGGGTACACGTTTGATATCATTTCAAAATTCTTACGGCATGCTCTAATGATCCTTGGTTCTTGATAAATACGGCCCAGCACGGTAATAAGAATCATGATCGTTTTGCCTCTGAAATTTAATATTACAAAGAGAAAAGACCTGGAGGTTGATACAGAAAATGCTCCCGAATTCTATCACCGTTGTTGATTTTACACAACTTTACATGAAGCAATGCATTGCAGCAAGTTAGCTATTTTTTAAGAAATTCTTTTCAAATTACAGAATAGCTTTGCCTTCTGAATTTATATTATCAGGGTCTTCGGGGGAGGGACTATCTTAGCTATTTTTGTTTGATCGCTTTTCAACTAATAAACATTCATGAAATCCTAATGTAAACGTATAAACATCTCTCCCTTTGTTTACATAGTTTATTAGACTTTAGGAGCTGACAGCTCAGGGAGTCTCTGAATTTCTTTCCTAAGGCCTTTTCTCACACCAGCTACAGAGCCGTGCCTGAGGCCCGCGCTGGTAAGGAAGGAACTTTTCCTACATTTTTTAATATGTAGATCTGTAGTTTGATCTCATAACTAAGTGCTTTCATAACTAGATGGATTTCTAAAGAGGGAGGATGTCCTTCGGGCAGCGATTGTGTGGACGGCTGTAAACACAGTCTTGCTGTGTCCCCTCTGCCCGGGTAGCTGCGTGTTGGGGCCATCCTGTTTATTTCTGCGCAGTCTGTCTCTGCTGTCTGTAGTTAGGCTTTTAATACATTTTTTCCATGATGGGTCCAGAATAGCTGCTCCCCTTAGCTTCTGAGAAAATGTCATTGAGATTTTTGTGGATTGGCATTTGCTGACTTTTTGTTTCTTTAAACATTCTTTAGAATTCCTCAAATGAAGGGACTCAGCCTTTCTAGAATTGGTCGCGTCAGCACGGACGGATGGAAGCCGGGAAGACTGTAGGAGTGAGCTTGGGAGACAGTGGGCTATGTTTTTTTTTTTTTTTTTTTTGTGGGGAAACTGAGGCTTGGAGGTGGCATTGTGCCTAAGGTATCCCCGTCACACTGAGTTGGATCTGCACCTTGGATCTTCTGGGTCTGGACGTATCAGCTGTAAAGGGACTGGAGGGCTGGGGTGGCCTTTGGTGGAAGAGCACTCTTCGGCCTTGAGTGGTTCCTTGATCTTGACAGGTGGTGTGAGCGGAGGGCGAGAGCCACCGGGTGCTGGAGGCTTTGGCAGGGTTTGCAGTCTGTGGAACCAAACGAGCCTGGGACCTTCTGATTAATAAGTGGATTCGTTTGGAAGGGAAGTTGGTTTCCCTGGCGGCTGTAGTCGGTTTAATAATTACTCGTGGCATATGTGGATCCAGCGGGGCCCACGAGAGCTGACAGCTTGCCAGTTATATTTGAGCAGTTTTACGTTCATACCGGGGTTCCTGGGGCTCAGGTTCGCCAATCTAAACATTTGACTTCTTGGAATCTTTTTTATCCGCCTTGAGGGAACGGATTGAGAAGTCTGTGGGTTATAATTAGCACATTCTCTTGTACAGCTGAGTTTGTGTTTCTGGATGGAACCGCGGTTTATGGCGTTTGGCTCCCCTGTCCCGCAGGCCTCGTAGCCCCTCAGACGTTAGCTCATTGATTCTTGTAAGGTTTCGTGTGAGTCGCGTAGTATGATTGCAGGCTCCTTCTTAAAACTAGCTCTCCGGACCTCCTGAGCTTGCAGAAGGCGAGGGACGCTTCTGTGGGTTGTGGGGAAGCAAAGAAGTGGGGTGGGGGTGGGGACGCTGGATGCTGCTGCTGGGTGAGCCTTGGAGAGATGTCCCTTGGTGATGTTCCTGACTTCACTCAGCAGACCTCCCTCTGGGAAATAATGGGTGTTTGTGTCTGTCTGTCCGTCTGTCTGTGTACTGGCTGCACTTCCTCCTGTTACTTACCTGCTGTCACAGATCAACTGGTGAGGACGACAGAAGGAAGGGAGGGTTTATTTGGCTCACAGCCCAAGTGCGCGTTCTGTCATGGAGAAGTCATGCCCTGATGATGAGGTCGCCGAGCAGACCACACCCACAGTCAGAAATCCGAGAGCTGTGGCTGCTGGTGCTCAGCTCTGAACCCCAAGTCTCGGATGGTGCCACTCACAAGTAGAGTGTGGCATTCCATCTCATAAAACCAATCTAGGAACTCCTCGGACACTTCCAGAAGTTCCTTTCCCAGGCAATTCCGGATCCTATTCATTGGTTGCCGAGACTAACCAAGACTAAACCTAGAACCCAAAGGAGGAGGCAGTCACTTAGTTACGTGGACAGTCTTGTCGTAAGACAGCGTGGGGAGAGCTTGTGAGCTGCTGGGGTCAAAAGAGGAAAAGCCTTCTGGGAAGGGAGGAAGCCATATCTAGCGAGTTTCATCTCTGCCCATCTGTGTACACCTTCCTCTCATCCTGAATTTGGGGATCAGCAATTGGAATGCATTCCCTTGGATTCCAGCCTGAGTCTGTGATCGCAAAGCCTGGATCTGGGGTCCTTCCTGGGCCCAGCTGTGTCTCACTCACAACCTGTGGCCCAGGGTAGGTAGCTATGAATGCGGCCCAACACAAAATTGTAAACTCATTTAAGTGTTTTCGATTCTTTCTCCTCACGATTTCTTTTTGGTCACTTAATTTTACTGGTGCAAGCATGAACTTTGCAGATGGCAGCCCCGTTGCAATGTCAGCAGGTCACGTGGCAGGTGAACGGTGGCTGTCAGGCTCGTGCAGTGCGCAAGGACTTCTTACCTCCGAGTTGCTGGGACGCGCTTGGCAGCTTAGGACTTAGATCAAAGGGTGGACAGTGCATTAGAACTGAGCAAGCACAGGGCTCTGGGATCTCAAGTTTTCTCTCTGGGAAGGTTTTCCCTGGGACTGGAGGTCTCTATAAGCCGACTTTTTCTCTTCAATCAGAAGATGCGTGGTTCGTAATCTAAAACCTTCACTATTGCTGCAGCCGCCACTTTTTTTTTAAACCTCAAAAATCCTTCTAATTAGCCTGGATGATATGTTTATCCTATTCATTTTCCACAGCTGGAAAAAGCCTCCCAAACCTCTGTCTCTTTATGAATAGTAGAGTCCAGGTGCTGTTTCTCAGGCCCGTCCGGCCAGTCTGGCTTAGAGTGGACAACAGCTCCTAGGCAGCTTTTTGCCGATAAAGCCGGCTTCCACGCTCAGGTGGAAAGCAGCCTTGACATTGATTGGTCTGTGGTGATTCTAGTCCTGTTTCTGGCTTTGCAGAAACACTGGGGGGAGGTGTGTTAACCCTTAGTTAACCATAACGTCACAGTCAGAGCCCTTACTCTTCCTTACAGGGGGCTTCCGGCTTGGTGGCCGCGTTCCGGGCACGTGGGCTGACATTTGCAGTTTTCTGTTTACTCTCATTTCTTATTCATATCTATCTGATCTTCACTGCCTGTGAATGTTCTTTGTGTTTTTATTCAGAGTTAGAACACCAGGCAAACGGCTTTACTCTGTGGAAATTGCCCTGAGGCCTTGCTCGTTTCTTTCCCTAGCCCATGAGTCTAAGGACAGCGCTCCAACCAACAGCCCGTGAGTCTTAGCAGAAGGTTTCAGAGAAAGGCTGGAGGTGGGGACACTTGCCCCATGGGTTGACTTTAACAATGAAATAAAAGACCAGAAAGGCAGCAAACTATAACCCGTGACGTAAATGCAGGGGGTAGACACCGCTCATATGTTTCTCTTAGCAAGCGTGTCGGTAGGAGTGAAAATCAGTACCGTCCGAACCTTGTCCCACACGCACATCAGTGTGCAGCAGAAATCACCCTACGGTGAGTGTGTGACACACTAAACCCAGCCCTTTGGAGAACCATGCTGCCTGAGTAAATCGCCCTAAAGAATTCAGTTTCTATGTCATTTGCCCTTCAGGTGTCAAATCCTGAGCAGGTGTGCTGTGTTGTGGGTACTCAAAGCTGTTCTTGTGTATCCGCGGAGCTTAGCTGATGTCATCAGGGCGCGATGGGCAAGGTGATGAGTGCTTGGGGTAGAAGAATGTGTGGATTTACTCGCCACACCACATCTTGTGTGCCAGCCGCCCAGCCAGGTACCACCTGGACAGGGTTTCTCTGTGTAGCCCTGGCTATCCTGGAACTTACTCTGTAGACCAGGCTGGCCTCTGCCTCCCGAGCGCTGGGACCAAAGGCGTGCGCCACCACTGCCCGACTAATTAAACCTGCCAGCCTGCCTTCTTCAGGGAAGGAACGGGGAGGCCCACTAAGGCAGCGAGGGAGGGACGTTGGGGTGTTACAGTGCCTGGGTTGCTGTGGCGCACTGTAGGCAGAGTGGCTTAAGCCAAGGATATTTATTTTCCATAGCTCCGGAAGCTGCTGTCTGGCAAGCACCCACCTTCCTGGTGTCTCCTCACATTTATATCTTTTATAAAGACATGAATCCCACCATGCTCTTCCTTAATGGCCTCTGAAGCTATTGTTTTCCAAAGGCCTCCCCTCCAGAACTGCAGAGTTGGAGGTCAAAGCTTCTGATGGGAGAACACAAGCTTTCAATCCCTTCCAGCTGGCTTGCTTGGCGCATGCTTCCTTGGCCTAGTGACTTCTCCTACCAGACTAAATCAGGCTGAGTTTAAGTCAGGAAGCCCAGATCCCCTCCTGGGCTCCTAAGTGGAACCCTGGCATCTTAGGCTCGTCTCTTGGTCCCACGTGATCAGCATCAGCCCCACTTTTCCCTTCAGAAGGGTGTCCCTTGCAGGGCTCCCCATGTGAGCCCTTGTTCTCAGCATCTCCCATGCTTGCTGCCATTTGACTGGTTTGTGTGTCCTGGTCCCAGGCCCGTGGAAGCTGGCATGGCCCAGTTAGCAGGTACTGTTGGGAGCCTTGGCATGTTATGGGTTGTGTGGGGTTTGGCCCAGAGTCGGGGGTCCTCCAAAGAGACTTAAGGAGGGAGACAGGAGTTGTGAGGTCCTGGCTTCTCTGCCAAGAAGTTTTTCTTTTCTGAGTAAAATATATGTAAATAAAATTTATTGATGTGGGATTTCCCTGTGTGCTGTGATTACCATTAATAAAGAAACTGCTTTGGACCTATAGCAAGGCAGAACTTAGACAGGCAGGAAAAGCTAGGCTGAATGCTGGGAGAAAGAAGGGCGGAGTCAGAGAGAAGCCATGGAACTGCCACCTGAGACAGAGCTGAAACTTTGCTGGTAGGCCACGACCTCGTGGTGAAGCACAGATGAATGGAGACGGGTTAAATTAAGATGTAAGAGTTAGCCTTTAAGAGGCTAGAGCTAATGGGCCAAGCAGTGATTTAAATAATACAGTTTCTGTGTGATTATTTCGGGTATAAGCTAGCCAGGGGGCTGGGAACCAACAAGCACCTCCAACAATTTATGAGTCTAGCTTTTTGTAAAAATTCTAGTAAATTAAGGATTTAGGCCAAAACAAGCTTCTTGATTTGTTTTTTTTTTCTTTTTGTTCATGTATATTTTCTACTATTTTTTTTATAGTGAGTACACACTTCCTATAGGCGCTTAAGAGGTCATTTGAAATGTCAACAGTGGACGGTTTGGGTTGGTAAGATTGCTCAGTGAGTGGAAGCATTTGCCACTCTGGTGATCTGAGTCCCATTCCTGGGACCCACACGGTCAAATGAGAGCACTGACTCCCACAAGCTGCGCTCTGATCTCTAGACCTATGCCCTGGCATGCGTACACGCACACTAAATACATGTAATTAAAAATTTAAAAATGGGACATTCCTTGGCCCTTCTTGCTGGGCTCTGTCTCTTGGGCATGGTGTGGGGGAAGAGTGGAGAGATTGCGTGGCTGCCGCTGTGCCCCAGCTGGTTGCGCAATGCCAGCATCTCAGCAGGATTCTTCCTGGACATGCTTCTTGAATTGGATAAATGGGTATCTAATCCTTTACCCCCAGATGATATTTGGTGAGGATATTTGGTTCTCAGTGTCTCACTCCTATTAGGTTCTGAACCATGTGGCCGTTTTGGGTTTGTCCTTTGCCTTTGTTTTGCCTTGATTTGCTGAGAGTTATTTTGTTCATGAAGTTTTGCCTTACTGGCCCAGTTTCCTCACTGAAATGTGTTTAGCATGTCACTCTCAAAAGCCTCAGTGACTTCATCGGAGCCTTGCACTGCGTTTCCTGTCCTGTTGTCGGCGTTGTGATCCCTTTTAGAGACATCACCGAAGTCGCTTGAAGCGGTTATCATTCTTCTGCCTCCTAATTGTGACCAGACTTACACACGTGAGAGCGGTGGCTGTCGAGAATCCCCTTTGTGCTGTGACTCCTGCCTTCGCGTTTTCCGACTGTGTTTTCAGTAGACTTTGGGGAGATACCAAGGAATAAGACATGGCTCTTTGGGGGAAGAGCTGGTTTTCTAGAAAAGGCGCTGTCAGCAGGCAGGACCACTCTGTGTGGAGGTTATGGCTGGAGCCAGAGTCCGTTAAACAGGTTGGTGCTGTTAGCAAGTCCCCTGTAGCTCTTGCCTCTGGGGCACCCTTCTGATGATGCTACAATAGATGTGTTTTAAATGCCCTCTTTGAGTTACAGAGAAGGCTTCCTTGTTTTCTTACTCACAGCGTAGTTTTGGTTTTGCCCTAGTGGCTGTTTCAGATTTAAAATGATGTGACTTAGTAATCTTGGTGCACAGAGCTGTCAGCTTGAATTCGTCCACGCTCTTTCAAATGCAGAAAGTGTTCATCGTTGCTGCCTGTGCTCCCCTAAGAACTCGGTCCATCGTGGGGGCGGTACGACAAGTCATCTTTCTGCTTAGCTTCCATTTCTTGTTAATTATTACTGTTGATTTTTTAATTTGAAATAACTTTACATATTCCTGCTTTGATATCGAATGGTGGGATTCAGTGCTCTTCCCGTGGTTGACAGCTGGAGGGAAGGCACAGTTACAGTGTGTCTCATGGTCACAGTTACAGTGTGTCTCGCGGTCCGTAGCTTGGAATGTTTGTGGACAATGGGGTAGAAGACTTTGTTGTGCTGTGAGGTTACAGTGGCCATGGGATGCTTTAGGATCCCCTGCTGTATTCTCTCTTGATTTTATTTTTTATTCTCTTTTTATTTTATTTTTTCTTTTTATTATTTTTTTAAAAAAGAAAAAAACTATCTTTTTTCATTTTTACATACCCATCCCAGTTCCTACTCCCTTCCCTCCTCCCATTCTCTCTACTTACCGCACCCCACCCCACTCCCCTACACTCCTCAGAGAGGGTAAGGCACATTGCTTTGGGGAAGGTCCACAGCCCTCCCTACTATATTTAGGCTGAGCAAGGTATCTATCCAAAGAGAATGGGTTCCAAAAAGCCAGTACAAGCAGTAGGGATAAACCCTGGTGCCACTGCCAATGGCTCCGCAGTCTGCCCCAGCCATGCAACTGTCACCCACATTCAGAGGGACTCGTTAGGACCTATGCTGTTTCCTTCCCTGTCCGGCTAGAGTTGGTGAGCTCCCATTAGCTCAGGTAAACTGTTTCAGTGGGTGTTAAGAAAAACATACATAGATCCACCTGGAAAGGGGAAATAGACAAGATAGCCTGACAAAATAGGCAGCATGGGTGTGGAGGAGTAGGGAGAGTGGAAGGGGAAGGTGAGGGGAGAAGGGGAGAGGGAAGGAGAACTTGAGGGAACGGGATAGTTGAGATGGAGCAAGGACAGAGATGGGAGCAAGAGAAGAGATATCTCGATTGAGGGAGTCATTATGGGCTTAGCAAGAAACCTGGCACTAGAGAAATTCCCAGGAATCCACAAGGATGACCCCAGCTAAGACCCTAAGCAATAGCGGAGAGAGTGTCTGAACTGGCCTTGCCCTGTAGTCAGACTGATGAGTATCTTAAATGTCACCATAGAACCTTCGTCCAGCAACTGATAGAACCAGAGGCAGAGACCTGAGCTCCCAAAGTCCGGCTGAAGAGCGGGAGGAGTGAGAATATGAGCAATGAGGTCTCTTTTTGATTTTAAAGACGGTTCGAAATGATGCTTTCAGTATTTTTAGGTGTGTTTCATGCTCTGCAGGTTTCCAGTAAACTAGTTACACTGAAGAAAAGCAGTGGGCATTTGGAGGTGCTTGAGATGAGAGCGGGTTTGGGGAAGGAGCAGTTGCCTCAGAGACACAGGCAGTGGCTGTAAAAAGCTCAGGTAGCCATGGAGTCACCTAGCAACTGTTGCTGGCTTGGTCACCCTGAGATCCAGGGGCCCTGTTCCTGTGGCCCCTCAGATGGGTTTCCCCAGTCATTGCGTTTGTAGATGGCTTTCATCAAGTTAGGAAGGAAGGTTAGATTTCATAAAACAATCAGCTCTACAAACGGTTTGATACTGTGATTTAGGTCTGCTCAGTTCAAACCACCAAGGATTTGGTTTGAAGGCTGCACGTATTCAGAACTGCAGAGAAAACCGAGTTAGCAAGGATGCAGCAGACAAGGAAGCAAAGACAGGCCAGAGCTGGGCTGCGGGAGCCATGCCGCAGGGGCCACGTGGTCTTCATGATGCTGTGTATGGTGAGCGTGGCCGTGGCCGTGGCCCTGGTCATCTGCTGTCCCGTCCATCCCCCCCCTCGTGGTTAGAGTGCTGTGGACAGCTGTGCGCCCACCTCCTGCTGTGTTGGGATGGGGCATGTAGACCTTCCAGAAACTAACTCATGCAAGTCTGAAGTGGAGAACTCCTTAAGTGGTAGATAAGGTACAAGTGGGAACAGGACCACATGCCCAGTAGCACCTGCAAGATCAGCTCTACTATGGACCTCAGCTGTCCCCATACATTTCATTTTGGATCAATTTGTTTTGTTTTTGTTTTTCGAGACAGGGTTTCTCTGTAGCTCTGGAACCTGTCCTGGAACTAGCTCTTGTAGTCCAGGCTGGCTTCGAACTCACAGAGATCCACCTGCCTCTGTCTCCCGAGTGCTGGGTGGGATTAAAGGCGTGCGCCACCACTGCCCAACTTGGATCAGTTTTTGTTTGTTGTCTTGCTGTGTGGTCCGACTCTCATTGTCCTTCCTGAGTCTTGTTAGGGCACGAAATACCTGGCTTCGCATACACCTTATCCTGCCTATACATGGGAAAATAAGATGCCCCAGACAAATCATGTATCTCTCCCCTGTGTGGCTAAAAACATGCCACCCACTGTTCTCCGAGAAGGTCTCTTGTGCATCCGTCTTCCATGGCCTCCCGAGTGAGCACTGGGGAGAGACTTTGCGAGGCTTTCATACTTAAACAGTACTTGTGAGTTAGAAGTCTCTGGGGCTGGTTGTCAGCGAGGGTCAAACAATCGTATGATCAACAAGAGTTTGGCGCTATTGTTCCTTAAAAATGTAGCTGTTTTGCAAGGTTGACTTGCTTCCATGGACTTGTAACACACACTGAAAATCCTGTCAAGCCTTAGGAACCTGACCTGAGAGTGTGTTGCTTGGCCGTGGCTTCTTCCCTGCAGAGAGCTGTCACTTTTGGTTGATAGTGGAAGAAACAGAGTTTGGTGGTACCTTCTGGTTCTTACCTCTTTGCGGTGGGAGGGCTTATCCCTTTCTCAGGAACCAGTTGGCTTCGGCTTGACCGCTACAGGCAGTGAACAGAAAATTCTTGCCTTGCTGGCCTTTCATATAGATCAGTGTCATGGACACATGGCTCTGGTATTCTGAATTCCCCGAATTCAAATTCTCTAGCGTTACAGCTACGAGATCTGAGTCCCCAGGGCATGCCCGGCTCAGCCTGTGGTTCCAGTAATAGATATCAAATATGATCTCGCTGGCCTAAAATGTGTACTTCCTGTGCCCTCCACCTCACACCCATGGCCTAGCTCAGCTAGTTTGAGCCTTTGCTCTGGCACCAGTTGCTTGGATCCAATGTCAGATGCTTTCCAATGGCGACGGAAGATCCAACTCCACGTACTTCAACCATAAAGGGAGCTAAGGGACTCACATCCCAGAAACCCCGAGTGAGGTGCCGGGAACCTTAAGTGCAGTTTGGTCTAGAGGTTTGTGACGTCATTAGGATTCCATCGCTAATCATTTTCAGTCATTTCCCTGCCTTGCCTCCTCCGCACGCCATTTCCTTCTGGAAGTGGCCTCAGCGATGAGAGCAGGGGTTGTTGAGCCAACCCAAGTGTTGCGTCCGTCCGGCAGCTACAGCGACTGGGAGGTGACAGGCTCCTGTTGGTGTCTTGGTTGGTTTAATGTACACGTGATATGTACTAATACCTGAAGCGTAGGGCAGAGCAATGTAGATCTGTGTGAGGGCTCTTTGGGAATGGAAACTGCCTACACACACATGCACACGCACACACACAAGCACACACACGCACACAAACATCCACACACGCACATGCACGCGCACACACACGTACATACACCCATGCACACACACGCACACACACGCACACACACATGCACACGCACACACACGCACACACGCACTCACACACAACACACCTTTTTTTTTTGCTATGCCCACACATCTTTGTGTAGAACATAAAAAGTATTCCTGGTGCCTTACGTACAGTCTCATTTTCGCATAAAGCTGTGGAAATTCTTTTGATGGTTTTAGGAAACACTGAGTTAGCAAATGCTTCTGAGATTTGTTTCCATGGTTAGTCATAGCTCTGTCAGAAAGGATTTTTTTTTTTTTTTGGTGGAGCAAATATACCAGATGTTTTTATTAAGATCTCAAATGAGCTCAACCTATGCTAGAAGTAATGGTTCTAATTCTGCTCGCTTCAGTATGGGAAACAATTCGTTTCTAAGGAGCTGGGGAAGCTCCCACCATATTCCCTGTGTCTTCTTTCTACCTTTGATGATGGAAGCCACCGTGATGTCATGTTCTCCAATACCCAGACACTAAAATGACAAACTGTACTCGTAACTGAAGGACTCTTAGGTTAACCTTTCAGCTTGGATCGTTTTATCGGTATATATTATAGTTTGCAAAAAGCGCGTTTTCAATTTTTGTCCGTTTTCTGAGTTGACTTGTACCTGCCTGGATGATGAAGTTGGGCCAGCATGTCTGAGCCGGCTGACAGGATTTCCTTGAGCTGTGTGGGCGGTTGTAAGGGTGTGGCCGGGCCAAGGGGGCAGGTTGGCCGCCTGATTACTGTCCCCTGCAGCCAGCTGCAGAGGTGTCTTTCCAGCTGCTTCTGTAAATAGCTTCCATCCAGCAGTCCCCCTGGGCAGAGTTCCCGGTCAGCCACCTTGTTTACTTGCTGGTTTGAGGTGGTTATTTTTGAAACCCTTCTCAAGTCAACTTCTTCCTTAGTCCCCAATCTCTCTTCTCTCCTTGGCCAAATTAAATGCAACGCTACAAACCTGGAGTGGTTTTTTTTTTTTTTTTTTTTTTTTTTTTTTTTTTTTTTGGCACTGCACGAGTTTGAGAACTTGAGGTTTGATTTAAACGTTAATTTATTTTGACAGTCGGGGGCTCACGGTCTCCCGTGGACTGTCTCCTGGCTGCTGCTCCAGCCCTAGAAATGGCAGGTACCTCCCATCTCCTCCAGCTCTGTTCTGAAATGCAACGTGACCCACCCCAGTGCAGGAACCATTCCTTGTTCTCTGGAGGTTTGGTCTAGGTGGTGCTGGGGACTAGTTATTCCAGGGATGGTTGACATGAAACTAAAGCATGTTAGTAAAACAACGTTTCTTTTCTCTTGAGTCTTAAGTACTCACTCAATTCATATGTATTGGAGAAAGCTGTGATTCTTTCTTAGTCCCTTTTTCAGCTTTCTAGGAATTTCTTTCCTTCTCCTCCCTCCCTCCCTCCCTCCCTCCCTCCCTCCCTCCCTCCCTCCCTCCTTCTTGTCTTCCCTCCCTCCTTCCTTCCTGTCTTCCCTCCCTTCCTCCTTCCTGTCTTCCCTCCCTCCCTCCTTCCTTCCTTCCTGTTTTCCCTTCCTCCTCCTTCCTTTCTGTCTTCCCTCCCTCCTTCCTGTCTTTCTTCTCTCCCTCCCTTCATTCTTTCCCTTCCTCCTTCCTTCCTTCCCCCCTCCTTCCCTCCCTTCCCGTCTGTCTTTTTGTGTCTCATCATCATTTAAACTTGATTTCTGTGCTGGAAACACTTAGGACTGTCGCAGTGAGTTTATCTGAGGGGAAGAGCTGGTCAAACATGCACACTTGTACAGTAGACACTCCACACCCTTTCCCTTGTGAAGACCTTCGCAGGGACTTTAGTCCTCTTGGCAGCACAGAGATTGGGGCCTTGGTTGGCTTAGCTCTCCTCTGTGGATGGCACCCTACATCCTGGGTATAGAATATGCTGCCGTTACAGGGTGCCTCTGTTTCCTCGCGGTAGCAATCCCTTCTGAGTTGAAGGAGAAGTGGTATTTGGGTCTAGTCAGTCATTGTGGGTTAACTTGGTTTGGCTGTTAGGATGGTTAGTCAGGATGAAAACCGAGAATATGGAGATCACCTTGGCTGATTACATTGGCTGGGCAGCCTCTGTTTACTTGTGGGCTGTACTCTTTGTGAATAAGCTTCCCATGCTGGGATGAAACCTCTTCCCATAGCTATGGTGTCAGAGTAGCGATGGCATTCTTGTTTGTTTGTTTTTGAGACAGCCTCCCTGTATAGCTCTGGCTGTCCTGGAACTCGCTCTGTAGACCAGGCTGACCTCGAACTCACAGAGATCCACCTGCCTCTCTGCCTCTTGGGATCGAGGGCATGCACCACTCTGCGGGGCATGCTACAGGATTCTTTAACAACACATACAAAACACTTGCCAGAAATCACAGGAGACTGAGCTTCAATTTTTCTTCTCATTAAAAAAAAAAAAACCAAAACTTTTGTGTATGCGTGAGTGACCTGATGAGAATGTACTATCGTGTGGAGATCAGATGACAACTCTTTTTCTCCTTAGACCCTGGGACCAAACTCAGAGTGTCAGGCTTGTGGTAAATTCCTTTACCCACCGAGCTGGCTTGCTGGTCCAATTTCCTCATGTAAATTTTTAAGATTAGTATGTTTGGGGTGGGTACATACATGCCATGGTATATGTGCACAGAAGGCAGAGGAGAAATTACAGAAGTTGGTTCTCTCTTTCCACCGTGTGAGTTCCAGGCATTGGACTCAGGTCTGCAGGCTTGGTGACAAGTGCCCTTACCTGCTCAGCCGTCGCGCCGGCTCCAGATAGCTCCTATTAGCACGGAGTTAACAATGCTCCCAGTGGAGTTGTTGCGAGGATTAAGTTCATCACTGCATGCAGAGTTCTTTGGTGTGGTCAGCAGGGTTACCGGTATTATTTCCAACACAGTGTCTTAGGCTAATACATTGCCAGTTAGTCTTGGGAAGCTGAGGTGTGACATCATCTTAGAGGAAGCAGGTTCAGGTATGGCCTAGGCTGCCTTTGCTCCCGAAAGGCTGGGGCAGGGTGGCTTGGGGTTTCGGAAAGGGATTCTGCTGGAGTTGTGCCAGTTTGGTTGGTGATAGAGATGCCATCAGGGCGGTACTGACGGTGACTCCCTGTTGGCACTCTCTGTGGATGGCCTCTGCCTGGGAGGATGGACTCGGAAGAAGGTTCGTTTGGCGGCAGGGAGGCATCATGGCAACGCCAGCTAGGTGGATCATGGGGAGGGAGACGATGGCATTTTATGTGGCGGGTGGGGGTCATTTCTCCAGCCACACAGAACCCAGCCGAAAGAGTTTTGCGCATGGATTTGACACCTTCCCCTCTCTTCCAGCTGGAGACCATGGCCAAAATGGAGGTGAAGTCCTCGCTCCTGGACAACATGATCGGCGTGGGAGACATGGTTCTTCTAGAACCGCTCAATGAGGAGACCTTCATCGGCAACCTCAAGAAGCGCTTCGACCACAACGAGATATATGTGAGTCCGTGCAGGCCCCCATGGCTTTTAGGTCCCGGGTTTTGTGGCAGAGCTGGCTGTTGGACCTCACGCCCTTCTTTCTCTTGTTCCTAAGCAGTCAGGTTTTTTCTTTTATATCCTCAGAGGGTTCAGAGTGTTTGCTAGCTTGGCGTAGGCGTCCCACTGACGAATCAAGTGTTTCCCAATGGCGTTTAAACATCAGCTGTGTGGCAGGTTCTGCATGTGAGTACCACGTGTCAGTCCCCGCCTCAGAGGACATCAGTTCAGACAGCGTTGAGCCCCATTGGCGTCTTGAATGCCTCTGGAAGAGTCTAGAACTCCTGATCTCTTAGACGCTCTTCACCAAGACCTGGCAGTGAGCTCTCAGAGAAGACGCAGCCTTCCTGATCCTTGCCCATAGAGAGACTGCAGTAGGTGACTGATCAGCACATGTTCCTGGGAGACTGGAATTAGCATGGCCGCTCTAAGTATAATGGCAGGGATGGAAATGCAGCCATGTAAACAGATCCACCGGTAGACAAGCGCATGTTTTAAAGATTCCTTAAAAGGCACTTCGTAGCGTTACTGGGTTAAGTTGTCTAGATGGATTAAAACACGAGTTAAAAAATAGATCTATCTTCTGCCCTTGCGTGCGTGGACATAAAGGTGTGGTGTGAATTCAACCAATGAAGTAGGGTATTGATTTTCTATTGGTTTTCTTATACCAGGGGCCGAGAGGCAAACAGTAGATTGGACAGAGGTAGGATTGATAGTTTTTTTGCCTTGCTTCTGAGCTCTTTCCTTTAAAAAATGGGCTTCTGTGCATCACAGTGAGCCGTATTATTGGGCCGTGCACCATTTTCTGTATCAGTGTGGGGAGGAAATGAAATAAATAAAAGGAGAGACGTAAAGGGGATAGCGAGAAAAACCTCGACTTTTGTCGAACAAACTAAAATTTGTATTGAGTCATGGGCTTCACCGTTTTGTCACACGGCCTTGTTTCTATGTGGTCGAAACTCCCAGTCCGTCTGGGCCTCTGTCATGTAGCATCCCGTGGGTGACAGACAGGAGTCTGTTTCTCATAGTTCTACAAAGTCCATGAGGAAAGGGCCAGCAGACAGAGTCGAGAGCTTCCCTTCTGGTTGATAGCTGCTGCTGTGTCCTCCCAGGGGGAAGTGAGAGGCTCCGTAGGGCCAAGGAGTTTACTGCATTCTTGTGGATTCAGCACAGTGACCTGTCCACCCCCCAGAGGCTCCACCTCCGAACCTCCTCAAACCCTCAAACTGCAGCTCTAAGTTGCCCAAGTGATTAGCTTCTTCACGAAATAAGTCGTGCACGAAATAAGCCGTCACGCAGACGATGAACTTCTTATGTTCCTTGGTTGGCATTGTAGGAAGTTGGGGGAAGTTTTACAGTAACGGGAGCCGTCTGAGTCCTGCTTTTAGGGTGCCACTTTGATAACAGGATGCAGAATCCAAGGATTAGTTCCGGTTCAGAGTTTATTTACAATGGTGGTCCCAATGGAAAGGAGAAGGCGTTCAGTGGGCTGCAGGGCAGGGGAATGGCATTCTTTGGCTTGTCCTCCCCTCCCCTCCCCTCCCCTCCCCTCCCCTCCCCTCCCCTCTGTGTACAGTACCTGCTTTCAGGTGGGAAAGCTTGGCCGTTCTGCAGCTTTAAAGTGTGGTCTGATCGCAAGTGAACGATGGCCTTTAAGCCTCGGTCTCCGAGATGAAGATAGGAGGAATCAATTATATCCTAACTAATGTTGCTGGTCATTTTTCTTTTTGGCACCGAGCAGCACAATTCACTTTCCGATGAACTGAAGACAGGAGAGCCGGGCTTTATGTGCCTTTGAATACCTGGCTTGTTGTGGCCACTGAAAACCAAAACAATGCCCCTCTTAACACAATGCCAAACGTTAACGTCCATGAGTCTTTAGTAGACAAAATGTCTGGGTTTCAGCATAATTTTATTTCCTAAACTATCACTGGAATGCCCTTTCTGGTTATAAGAAAGAAGTAGAAAACTGACTTTTGCTTGTAGATATTGACATCAGTTGATGTTTTCCACGGTGCTTGATGGCTACGCTCTCGTGAGATGTGCGCCTTCCGCGGCACCTTTAAACACATGTCATAGCCGACAAAGCAGTTTCTGTCCTCAGTGGGAAGGAAGCAGGTTCTAGAGTAACGCGTGTAGCGCGGTCCTGCTGTTTCAAATGGGCCTGGAGTGATGGGAAAGGCTTGCTAACTGAATGCCGTTGGTGGAGCCCTGTGGGCACGGGGGAGAAATACTGTTAGCTCTCTATGTTGTCCTGCTTAAGGTAAACATACATTGCTTTTGTAAGAAAAAAATACAAGAACTGCATGGTAGGTGCAGTCATGATTGCTGGCCTCGAATGGCCAACCCCAGGAGACCTACCTCTGGCTCTTATTTTGGCAATATTCTTGCTTTCCTTTCCGACGTGGGTTACTACAAAATGGTTTGACCTACACGAAGCATTGCGTTGTTTTGTGTTTCGTGTTGATTTTTCAGTTGTTCTTTCTCAGAATAGATGTTGTTGTATCCTCCCATAGCTCTGCTCTGTTCCTCAGGCAACCGTTTGGGGCACTTCATCCTGTATGTGTGTTAACACTGGGTTGACAAGGTGGCTGGGACCAGAAAGCCGGCCTAGACTTATAAAGTCTCAGTGTGGCCCCAGTGTGGGCATAGTATGGTATAGTCCTAGGTTAGGCCTCTTGTTTTCCACCCTGCTGTTCCTCTTCCTCCCAGCCCCCCACCCCCATAGAAAAGGTCAGAGGGGTGTCTACCTTGACAGAGCTGTCTGAGAGGTGACTTGGCTCTGGCTGTGAGCTGCTCTAGAGTGATCACAAACCCTAGCATTCTCTGGGTCGTCAGTTAGCGGACTCCAGGGTGTGAGAGGGGATGAATAAGCAGCCCAACACTGTCAGCAACTCCGCAAGTGTGGACGAGAGATGAATGCTCAGAAAGCCCTAAAGTCACCGAGTGGCTGTGTTGGCGGTGCTGCCGTATAAGAGCTGTGCCCCATGGGAGGCATTTGCCATGCGTGTTAGTTGCATGAGTACCCAACAGTGTGCTTCCCAGACCATGAACTTCTGATGGCAGAGAAGGGCGAATAGATTTTTCGGAGCATCTGAGGCAGAATTAAATCTAGTTATGCAGCGATTTTCATCAGCCTTTCGCTTCCAGAGTAGCTCAGGTTTCGTCTGTAACCTGTGGGTTGATTTGATGCACCACACTCCTCGCAATGCTCCAGTATCATCTGAAGAGTGTTAACGCTCTTGTTTAAGTACCAACATGCTAGTTCATGTCTGTGACCCCAGTAGCAACAGTGTTGGGAACGGGTCCAGCTGTCCTTCCCAGCGAGGGCTTTGAACTTGTGTGGTGGAGACAGGGGAGGATCAGGTAAGAGGAGATGAGGGAGAATTGGATTGGCGGGGGTTCGAAGCATGCAGGGTCAGGGGCTACTTGCTGTTATTCTCTCTTGGCAGAGTGCAGTTCAAGCTGGGACCAGCTGCAGGCCCTGCCTGTTAGTCTCCCAGGCTCAGTGTGGGGTCAGTGGCTGGGAAACGCTAGATGTGACATTCCCAAGCTCTGTTGGTCTCTGTTCCTTCTGCCCTTTGTCAACCCTTCCGGCCTCCCCACCCCCACCCCGGGCAAGCTTGCAGCAAGGGCAGGTTTCACGTGGGCTTTATTGTGATGGAGGGAGAGGCAGACCTGAGGTCAGACGGTTCTGTTTTTAGGGTGGCTGGTCAGGACTGAGGTCCTGTCCAGGAAGAGGAGACTGGCAATTTAAGTAAGAACCAGGAGGGCAGATTTGGAAGGTAAAGAGCCAGGGTGTCTGTCTGCTGACAGAAGTGTTTTGAGTGTCCAGCACTAAATTTAGTTTGTTTTCTGTCTGAATTGTCAGGTCTGCATAAACAGGTCTGAATTAGTCCGGTTTCAAGATCTCGTGTTAAACTAATTGCGCCTGTAGAAGTGACAGCTTCGAAAATCTAGTACAAATTGTCTTCGCTTTTTGGGATGTGATCCCATGCTTTTGTACTGGATGTTTGGTTAGTTTACAGAAATATTGCAAAAATTATACTGGTTTACGTTTGTATATCTTGAGATTTTTCCAAGCACTTTTCATTTAGACACAGGACTGTTCATGTTGTGTGGCGCTAACATACGTTCCTGGGGATACTTATGTGTGCCATAAATTATTTTTCTCCTTTTGTTACAAAAAAAATTGAGTTTCTCACTGTCATAGTGTGTGTGCATCAGGAGTGCTCCCTATGTGTGTGTATCAGGAGTGCTCCCTATGTGTGTGTATCAGGAGTGCTCCCTATGTGTGTGTATCAGGAGTGCTCCTTATCTATGTGTATCAGGAGTGCTCCCTATGTGTGTGTATCAGGAGTGTTCCCTGTGTGTGCATCAGGAGTGCTCCTTATCTATTTGCATAAGGAGTGCTCCCTGTGTGTGCATCAGGAGTGCTCCTGTGTGTTGTAATAAGAGCAGCGGCTACGTTCCCCGCCCCCTGCTAGCAAGGCAATGACCTTCCTCCATCACCTGTGTGTGCATCAGGACTGCTCCCTATCTGTGTGCATCAGGTGTGCTCCCTGTGTGTCTTCATCAGGAGTGCTCCCGGTGTGCACCAGGGGTGCTCCCTGTGTGTATCAGGAGTGTTCCCCGTCTGCATCAGGAGTGCTCCCTGTCTGTGTGAGTGGCTTAGCTCAGGGTATTTCCAGGCTGGACTGAATGAAAATCTGACATTTGGACCTTTGATTTGTTAGCAGAGCTCAGAGCCAGCACCAAAGTCCAGCTTCATGTTGTTCTTATCACCCAACTGTCCTTTTGGTTTTTGTAACTTCAACATACCTTTTTTATAAAAGTCATATGCTTTTGAAAAACATTTCAAGCGGCATCGAGCCATGTAACATAAAAATGTAGTTGTCTTATGCCAGGTTTCCAGAAGTAGTGTTGGTTCAGAGTCTTGTGAACTGTTCATGTAAGGAAGGGTATTGTTTCTCTCCTAGAGCTGGAAACAGGCATTCTTTTTCCTCTGAGATCCCAGCCCTGATGAGGTTCGAGGGGGGCGGGATTAATCTTCAGTGTCCCTTCTCCTTCTGCCTAGACTAAACGGGGAAGGGAGGAGGAGGTCCCAGAGCTGTTCTCATGAGATGCTTGCACTGCCGTGCGTGGGAATGGCTGGCTCCTAGAAAAGGCGGAGAGCAGATTGTGTGTGCGTTTGGGAGTTCAGAGTGGAGACCGGTCAGAAGGTTAGATAAAGCTGTGGCCATTGGTGATGAGGCACAGGGGGTTGTTGTGTCTGATTTGCGAGGACAACCTGTCTCTTGCACACTTTATGAGGACAGCCAGCTTTGATATTAATGTGTTCGTTCTTAACCTGTGCAAACTTCCATAAAACCTGCGTACCTGACAAATCTCTCCCACGCTGCTGCAGTGTGTGTTATCTGCCAGTCGCAGGCAGTTATTTCAAGCGCCAGGTCCTGTATTGTGCTTGAAATTTCTGTTTGATATTTATAAGCATTTAGCTCAAGTGTTGTGGTCACAGCCACACCTGGAGTTAGATTTGAGGCTACGAGACCATCAGAAGAAAAGGCCTCTGTTAGAAGCGGTTTGCTGGATACCCAGGAGCAAAGATCTAACCTGAGGCCTGGCCCTGCTACTTTTGTCCGTGTCCGTAAACTCCTCGAATACTTTAAGTCCTTTATGTTTTAGCTCAGACTTAGCATCTGTTCCGTGGTCACACGGTGGGTATGAAATGGAGCTGGGGTTTATAGCCAGGAAATCTAATGCCAGAGTGTTCGTGTGCTAATGACCTTTAGTTGATTTTTTTCCACCAACATCAAATGACCTCACTACTAGGAAAGCCTGTTTAGTGTGAAAAGCAGTTTACTGTGATACTGAAATTTGTATAAGCTTTGGAATTAGGCGGCCTCAAAGTGACCTAGGTGAGACATGGAAGTCACAATCAGTGTTTTGGCCTTGCATAGAGCGAGCACTCAGTGTACAGCGACATGAATTTAATTGGACACAGGGCGGGTTCTCAAGCCGTAGGTTATCATGACATTGTCCTCATAAGCCAAAGCAAAGAGAATCAACCAAGATGATAACCAAATGACTCCCCCCTCCACGTCCCCGCAACCCAAAGCCAAAACCCAAAGCCGAGCCTAGAAGATCTTCAGGAAAGAATGTTCATCATATGAAGTGGACAGCAAGTGATTGACAGCTCCTTGTGGTCCTCCTTATGAACACCAAGTAGAAGCCGCTTGGCTCTGGGCTCATGGGGCCCATTCAGTTACACACCTTCGTCTACAGGGCGGATGGATTTTAATGGTGATTCTAATCTTTAAAGAGAAGTTATTTTGTCTTTTGAACTTGACCCTGGAATAGGTGGGAGGTGACACACAGGGTGGCATCTTGGGAAAGATCTGGGCTTCGAGCAGACAGAACGAACTTTGGAATCGTAGTGACTCCCAGCCACTAATATCAGGAATCGAGTCCTTTCATCCATGAAGTGGATACTTTGGTGCTTATCTTCCTGAGTTCCTACTCTGGAGACTGCCATGAACTAGGAGTGGAGTATATTGTAGGTGGAGTGGCTGAATTTGGTTTTGTTTTGTTGTTTTTGATTCCGTTTTCTTTTGCTGTAACTGAATACTTTTCTTTCTTTCTTTCTTTCTTTCTTTCTTTTTTTTTTTTGATTAAGATGTTTTTGACAAATGATTCTGGTGGCTGGTGGTTCAGAGAGCATGGTATTGTTGTCCTAGTGAAGGTTCCTGACTCTGTCACAAGGTGGAGAAAGATGTGATGGCAAATTCAGAGCTGATCCCATGGTGGGGCAGGGAGGAGCAGGGAGGACTCCAGGGCCTGGAGCTGATCCCATGGTGGGGCAGGGAGGAGGAGGGGGAGGACTCTAGGGCCTGGAGCTGATCCCATGGTGGGGCAGGGAGGAGGAGGGGGAGGACTCTAGGGCCTGGAGCTGATCCCATGGTGGGGCAGGGAGGAGGAGCAGGGAGGACTCCAGGGCCTGGAGCTGATCCCATGGTGGGGCAGGGAGGAGGAGGGGGAGCAGGACTCCAGGGCCTGGAGCTGATCCCATGGTGGGGCAGGGAGGAGCAGGGAGGGACTCCAGGGCCTGGAGCTGATCCCATGGTGGGGCAGGGAGGAGCAGGGAGGGACTCCAGGGCCTGGAGCTGATCCCATGGTGGGGCAGGGAGGAGCAGGGAGGACTCCAGGGCCTGGAGCTGATCCCATGGAGGAGCAGGGAGGACTCCAGGGCCTGGTGACACTTTTTATAGCAACCCTCTCCAGGAAGTTGCATCCTGTGAGAGCTACATTAATCTCTTCTGAGGGTGGTGCCCCACCTCCTAAAGGTTCCCCCGACTTGTCTGCCACATCTGGGGTGAAGCTTCCAGCATGCAGATTTGGGGGACACACTCTTTCCCACTCTGCCTTTCCTACCTCGCTCTCGTTTTTGCCTTCGTTGCACAGATTTCATTTTTGCTCTATTTCCGTTTCCAGGTAACCATCCCACGCTATTTTCAGGACTTGTGGCAAGTAGGGAACCGAACAACCCAGGGTCACACTGTACTCTAGTGAAGGGTTTTACTGGATCAGGAGAACAATATATATATATTTGGATAGTTCCTCCCTCCTTTCCGAGTTTGTCTCGGCAATGACATGGCAGCGTTGCCTTGTCCTGCTCTAAATTAAAGGCAGCCTGGGGTGGTATTTTTAACTGGTATTTAAGCGTGGCAGAGAATTCATATATAGTTCTTTAATTTATGGTCTGAGATTGAGTGACGGCTCAGGGATGAAAGATTATAGTTGGTGGGGTAGGAATGTCTTAGGCTAGACCAGCAGGCCTAGATGTCATCTGCAGCCACAGTGTGCAGGCCTCTTGGTGTATTTGTGGATGTCTGCTCTGAGGCCAGTGATTTAAAGCACCGGATAAAATAATCAACAGAGATGAGTTCTTTTTTCATATTGAAAAATACTGGAAAAATAAAAACAACAAGCAAGATGTGGTGTGGTGATGTCATGAGGATCGTGTGTGTTATGCCCAGATCACCGAGCCCCCTCCCCCAACTAGGAGACTGAGTCCTGTATGTAAAAGCAAAGAGCTTTATTCTTATTCCAGTTCAGACCAGAACTCTGACTCTGGATTCTCCCAGTGTCCAGCGTATTCATATTGGCACAGTCAGAGAGCCCCAGCTCAGTTCGGGTTGGGTTTTTATAATAGCAGAGGCTGGGGTGAGAGATTTCTAAGATTCAGGGCCCCTGATTGTCTAGGGGTGTCCTAGTGAAAAGTGATGGGTGTGTGCTGACAGGGGATCCTATCTACAATGGCTGGAACATTAGGAATTTTATTTGGATGGTCTGATCCTGGGTGGTGCCTGGGTGGTCTCAGTTTGTGGTCTTTCTCAGAACCAGGTATTGGCTTAGGGTAAACTACTGAGACTCAGGCCTCTATTGAGCTTGTCATGGCTGGGTCCTAGAGTGTGGGTCCTGAGGAAGTAGGCTTCGTGGCCATGGCCATGCCACGAGGGATGTGAGCGCCCTGGGGAAGCAGGCTTCGTAGCCATGGCCATGCCATGAGGGATTGTGAGCGCCCTGGGGAAGCAGGCTTCGTGGCCATGACCATGCCACGAGGGATTGTGAGCGCCCTGGGGAAGCAGGCTTTGTAGCCATGGCCATGCCACGAGGGATGTGAGCGCCCTGGGGAAGCAGGCTTTGTAGCCATGGCCATGCCATGAGGGATTGTGAGCGCCCTGGGGAAGCAGGCTTCGTGGCCATGGCCATGCCATGAGGGACTGTGAGCACCCTGGGGAAGCAGGCTTCGTGGCCATGGCCATGCCATGAGGGACCGTGAGCACCCTGGGGAAGCAGGCTTTGTGGAAGTCTTTGAAACTGACTGAAAGATGTGGTAGAAAAAGAAGCTAGCACGGGCAGCGAACTGGGCACATAACCAGTCTCTCGTGTCCTAATTTTCTTCTAGCATTGTGACAGGTGTTTATGGGGCTGTGGGCATACTGGGTGTGTGCAGACCAGTTTGCAAGGGCCTTGATGTACGTGTAACACTTGATGTTGGTGTACCACTTTGGCCATGTTATTTCAGCCTGTGAATCCAAGTTCTGCACTTGTAAAAATAGGGTATAATTAGTGTTGTGTTTGTTTGTGTGTGTGATACCTAATGCGTATAAGCAAAACACACACAGCCATGTTTCCAAGAGTGGCGCTGTTAATACATACACTAGATTGCGTTTTTGTCCCAGAGAGGTATTGACATATGTTCTTGACCTCACATTTAGAATTTTGACTTAACACCATTTTGCACACTTTGGGATGGTGTAAGAAGCAACCAGAACATTTGCTAGACCACAGTGTGTCTTCTAATAAAACCCCAGAGACAAAGGATCTCTTCAGGAGAATTGGGGAAGTCACACAGATGTCCATTTAATAGCAGGGTGACGCATGATAGTTTGTGTCTTGTGATCAAATTCCCAGAATCCAAGCCCTAAGAGGAGAGTGGCTTCCTCCTGTGACCCAAGTTGCTTTTGCTCTGAGAATTCCAAGGACGTGCTCTGTGGCTGCCATCTTAGCATTAGCTTCCTTACGACTATCTCATGGGCTGCATGGTAACTTGGCCAGTTCCCGTATGGAAAGACCATTTTGTGAAAGTCTTCATGATTTTGGCATTATAGGGCTGGGTGAACCTGGCTGAGGTCTAGGGGTTGGAGTCCTGGCTTGGCTGTTACACAGTGGCCAGCAGATTCCTTGTAGAGCCCCGTGGAATTTATACCACCATGATGGGTACTGTTTGTGGAATGTTTGCTGTGGGCTTAGTGCTTTGATACGTAATCTCACTTGGCACTCATATCTTCAAGGGGGATTAGTAATAGTCTTCCTGTATATCCACATGAGAAAGCCGGGACAGGGAAAATGTAAAAATGTGCCTCGCTTTACACAAAACTGAAGACTTACCAGAAAACTTGGAGCCACAGTTTACAGAACATTCCAAATGGATTTCAAGTATGAGCAGCGGGAGATGATGGAGATACTGAGCTGAGAGCGCAGATGCTGCAGGTGTGGGTTCAAATGTGAGCACGTTCATCATCCAACCCCTTTGCCACACAGCAGCTTTGACTTCGGAGCTGCTCCTGTGCTGCGTGCCGGGAAACTCAGGACTCTACAGTCTAGTTCCCTTCCTTTCTCCCTTCCCTATCCTTCTTCCCAACCCTCTCCATCCTCCCTTCCCACTCCATCCTCCCTTCCTGTCCCTCCTCCCTTCCTGTCCCTCCTCCCTTCCCACTCCACCCTCCCTTCCCGTCCCTCCTCCCTTCCCTCTCCATCCTCCCTTCCCATCCGTCCTCCCTTCCCTCTCCATCCTCCCTTCCCATCCGTCCTCCCTTCCTTCTCCATCCTCCCTTCCCATCCGTCCTCCCTTCCCTCTCCATCCTCCCTTCCCATCCCTCCTCCCTCCCCTCTCCATCCTCCCTTCCCCGTCCCTCCTCCCTTCCCTCTCCATCCTCCCTTCCCCATCCCTCCTCTTTTCCCTCTCCATCCTCCCTTCCCATCCCTCGTTCCTTCCCTCTCCATCCTCCCTTCCCCATCCCTCCTCCCTTCCCTCTCCATCCTTCCCCATCCCTCCTCCCTTCCCTCTCCATCCTCCCTTCCCCGTCCCTCCTCCCTTCCCTCTCCATCCTCCCTTTCCTATTCCTCCTCCCTTCCCACTCCCCTCTCCCTTCTCATCACTCCTCTGTTTCCATCCCTCCTCCCTTCCCTCTCCCTCCTCCCTTCCCCATCCCTCCTCCCTTCCCTCCCCATCCTCCCTTTCCCATCCCTCCTCCTTGTGTTTTGCTGTGTAGCCCAGGCTAGCCTTGAACTCCAGTTCTTTATATAGTCCGGGCTTGCCTCACACTTGTGGTTTTCAATCTGCCTCAGACCTTCCAAGGCTGGGATGTATGCTTGTACCACAAGAGCAGTTAGCTCTGAGATACCGTTTTTCTGTCGAGAAGACTCAGTTTGTTTATGCAGTTCTGTGATGGGCTGAAGCCTCTTGAGAGTAAATAACACCCCAGATATTCAAGTAAGTTTTGTCTGTTGACAGTTTCCTGATGGGTATCTCTGATGTTGAGATGATTATTATGATTAATCTTTTCTGTTGAGATGAAAATGTTTTTCTTGTAACCCGAAGGCTGCCTTTGTTTCTAATCTGAAGCGGCTTCAGAAGCTGTCAGGCAGGGACAACGTAGGGACCCTCTGAGCCACGTCACTTTCACCTCTGAAGCAGGAGTGGTTCAAAGCCAGGACTCAGGCAAAAGCAGTCCATCACAGAACAGCATAAACAAACTGATTTAATTGGCTGTTGATAAATGAGCAACACATTTGTTAAGGGCCAATTTTATTTGAACATTATATTAAATATAAAATCCCCTCATAGTCTGTATCTAGATTAGTCTTCTATACAGAAGACAACATTTGAGAGCTAACTGCTCTTGTGGTACAAGCTTAAATCTCAGCCTTAGAGGGTCTAAGGCAGATTGAAAACCATGAGTTTAAGGCAAGCCTAGACTACATAAAGAACTGGAGTTCAAGGCTAGCCTGGGCTACATAGCAGAAGGAAAGGAGGATGGAGAGGGAAGGGAGGATGGAGAGGGAAGGGAGGATGGATGGGAAGGGAGGATGGAGAGGGAAGGGAAGAAGGATGGGAAGGGAGGATGGAGAGGGGAGGAGGGATGGGAAGGGAAGATGGAGAGGGATGGGGAAGGGAGGAGGGATGGGAAGGAAGGACGGACAGGAAGAGAGGATGGAGAGGGAAGCAGGGATGGAGAGGGAAGGGAGGAGGGATGGTGAAGGGAGGAGGGAAGGGAACTAGACTGTAGAGTCCTGAGTCTCAAGGCAGTCAGCACAGGAGCAGCTCTGAAGTCAAAGCTGCTGTGTGGCAAAGGGGTTGGATGATGAACGTGCTCACATTTGAACCCACACCTGCAGCATCTGCGCTCTCAGCTCAGCCTCTCCATCATCTCCCGCTGCTCATACTTGAAATCCATCTGGAATGTTCTGAAAACTGTGGCTCCAAGTTTCTGGTAAGTCTTCAGTTTTGTGTAAAGCGAGGCACATTTTTAGCTTTTCCCGGTTTCCTCATGTGGATATACAGGGGGACGATTACTAATTCCCCCTTGAAGATCTGAGGATTAAATGAGATTATATATCCAAGCACCAAGCCCACAACAGGCGCATGGGCGTTCTGTAAACAGCGTGTATTATGGTATTATAAATGCTATGTGGCCCTGCTGGAATCTTCTGACCACTGTAACAGCCGAGTCAGGACCCCAACCCCTAGACCTAAATCCATCCATGCCTGTAGTGCCAGAGATCTCCTTAAAAGCTTGTGGGTGGCTGCTGCCTCCCCGGGTCACTGAGATGGTCTCTGAGGTGTGAGCTTTGCCAGGGCTCTTCTGGGAACAGCACACATGGCCTATCGCAAGCTCTGGCTGCAGAGGCTCTTCTGGGCTCTGAACTGGAGTCTGCACAGGGAAGGCTGACAAGGACTGTCCTGGAAAACTTCAGTTTCGCTGCAGGCACAAGGGAAACCCTCAGGTTGTGTTTGCAATTTGCAAGGCATGTGGTGGGAGTGCCAGAAGCATTGAAAACACGCAGCTGGGGCTGGTTTTGACTCAGGCATGTTTGCACATTCATGACTTAATGTCTGCCCTGGAGAAGTGGAAGCGAAGTCTGGTGATTGACAGGGGTCCAGCCTTCCCTCTCCCCCTCCCACCCTCCGTGTCACTTTTCCTCTCCTCTTGTCCTTCACCGACCTAGATGTTGAAGGCTGGTCGCACAGGACAGTGACAGACAGGAGAGGAGCTTTTCATTGCCTCGTTGATGGGAAATTGGCACCAATGGCGGACGGCGCTGCGGTTGGGAGGATGCGGACAATGAGCAAGGAGATGGAGGAAGCGGCTACTGGACAGTGAGCTTCTTTTGAGAGTTAGATGCAAAAAGAAAAGGGCAGTGATAACATTGAAGTTCAGATGCTCACTGGTATAGACGTGAGCTGCCCCGTCGCTCCCCTGCCCCCTGAAAAACTAAGCTTTATCCTGCATGAGTTTGGGCAGCTGAAACCCAGAGCTGAATGTCAGTCCCCACTCAGCCAATCAGGTGCTTCCAGGACTACCTTCTGTGTTTCCAAGGAAGGGGCTGTGACTGAATATTTTAATTATTCCTGCTGCTCCTGCGGGGATTTTGAAGCCTTGGCTTATAGAACCTTGGAGGAAGGAGCCCGGCAGCATCCGGACAGCTGTCCTGGTTGAAGGCAAACCTTAGGGGTTCAAGGCTTAGGATGCAGACGTGGAGTGGAGTGGATGTAACCAGCCTGGCAGGGATGAGGTTATTCTAGAAGGACACAGGTGAGCTTTCGTTTGACCGTGAAAACAATTTTCCCCAAGAAATTGGAATTTCTCCAGGAGTCCCATGCTGGGAGGAGAAGGCTGAAGAACTTGTTTCCTGGAAGGAGACTTCACAGGGCCCTAAGAACTTGTCAGACGCTCTGCAGGAGAACTAGAAGCCAAAACAGTGGTGTGGGCTGGGCTGCTCCCTCACCTGGACTGTCTTCTATTAAATAATACCCGCAAATAAAGACCCCCCACAGAGAGACACTGGGTGTGTGCTTGAGAGTGTGTGCGCACGCGCAGCGTGCATGCATCCGCGCGCTTGCGTGTATGGGTGCGTGTGCATGCGTGTGTACCAGTGAGTGTGTTTCCCACACTCTCTTCTCCCCCCCTAAGTCTTTTTCCTCATTTTCACTATTGCTTGCTGTTTAATTGGCCTCTTGCGGGTACAGGTCAGATCCCACTAAGTCTGTTAACACGGGGAGTACGGCAGCTCTAATGATCGTTTAGGTGAACGTGTCTTGTCCTGCTTGGCCCCTTTTCTGGTTTATTCGGAGACGCGGGAGTGTCAGTTATTGATGTTTTGTGGCAAACTAGTTTCAGAAATGGCTAAAGTGACAGTCTTGGGTGACAGCTCTCTGGCGTAGAAATTTAGTCTGACCTCAGCTAGTGTCTCTTCTGCTGGCCTCACCTTGGGGTGACTCCTCTAACTACAAGTATCAAGCAACTACAAGTGGGGTTGATGGTGTGGGCTGGCTAACTTACATCCTATTTAATACTGGCTATAGGGCAGAACACATTGTCCCTCCGCCCCGCCTCGACTTCTCCGTGGACGGCTCAAGCTTGTTATATCAAGAGCACAGGGTAGCTGCAAAGATGTAGGCACGTACCAGTCCCACCCCACGTGGTTTTCCAATCTCTCTGCCTGGGTCGCATTTGCTAGTGTCTCATTGATCCAAGTCCAGATTCAGAGACGTGGGAAATAAACACACACTCCTCCCTTTGAAACACTCTGCTCATCCCACGGCAAGTGTGTGTACAGGTGAAAGACAATTTTCTGGCCGTTTTTGAAAGCAGCGCCCACAGTAGGGCAGGAAACTGAGGGGAGTGGGTATCATTTAAGACTTTGTTCCCTGGCAACGCATGGTCTACAGGCTTACTAAAACAGTGGCCGCTGTATACAGTGACTTTGGCGTCGCACATCAACCTGAGGATAACGGGCAGTAGGGTCCACTTCAGCGTTCACTGGAGCTGGTGTGAGCCAGTCCTTCAGTTAAAGAGACTGAGCAACCTCAGTGTGCAGGTCCTGTTCTGCACGACGGCTGCCCCAGCTCGACACAGAAGCACAGCTTCTTCACCATGCAGGAAAAGTTACAAATAAAAAGTAACGTGTGTGTGTGTGTGTGTGTGTGTCATTAGCGGGAGATTTTGATGGCGAAACCCAGGCAGCAGAATTTGTTCTCTCTGCAAGAATGCCACCGTGGCAGATGGTTATCACCGCTTAGCCATCGTGAGGAGCCAGCCCAGGGGTTGGTTTCTCTGCTGATAAAGTCTGTACGCTTAAATTTTATTTTTATTTTGCCAAAGGAGAAAAGCACAAGCACTTCCCGCCGTGAGGAGGGCTCATCATTTACTCAGTAAATACTAAAGCCACGGCCAGCGGCCACGCTCTCTCGTCTGGCCTAACTTCAATGTGCTAGTTAGGCAGTTTTTCATTTTAAACCCCTCATTCGCCCGTTCAGGAGAGCTCTTTCTCTTCCGTGTCTTCATGATGTCAAAACTAAGGAAAACCAGAGCTGCCAAGACGAGTTTACCTGTAAGCAGCCTTTGTCACCCGCGGTGTTGTACTAGGCCTTGCACAAAAGGGCCCGAGCCAGTCTTCCCGGAGCTGCCAGTGACGAAAGGGTGAAGCCCAAAGGAAGAAGTTCTAGTTGGCAGCTAGGGGTTAGTTAACCGTCTGTTGAAATACAGCATGGACTCCTCAGGACGTCCATTTAAATTGGCCGTTCGGTGTCAACTCCATATTAAATGTATGTTGCATCAGAAAGCACTTGTAAATGCTACTACCCAAGTGTATGGTAGCATGGAATTCTGTGGCGTGTATATTTCCAGGGGCTAGCTAGCTGTGGACCTAATACTGAATTGCCTGTGGTCTGTACTGCTTTAGATGGCAGGCTGTAGAGGGCCCGTGCCCAAGGGAAGCCCTAACCCTCGGTGTGGGCCAGGCTGGGGAATTGGACGGCTGATGCTCCCGCTCACTTAGAAGGCTAAAGGTGAGCGAGGAGACACTTAAGTGAGCTCAGTTACTGGAACTTAGCCAGCGTGACTGGACTTTGGAGAGCTTCTGTACAGAGTCATTAAGTTATGTCAAGATTTATCTGAAAACGTATTTCCAGTCCACAAATTTGTGCTCTCCATGTATGAGCGAAACGAACGTGCATTATTGGCCGCCTGTCTTCAGAGAGACACAGTGCTCTTGAAGTACGTAAAATCGTGGTGAGGGATTCAAGCGTATCACGCTGAAGTTTGAGGTGTTTGGATGTGTCCTGTTTGCTGTTAGCCTATTACTATCTTCTTCTTCTGTTTTACAGACATACATTGGAAGTGTGGTTATATCCGTGAACCCCTACCGGTCCTTGCCCATTTATTCACCTGAGAAAGTGGAGGATTACAGAAACAGAAACTTCTACGAGCTGAGCCCTCACATGTGAGTACGGCTGGCAAAGGCGGCCCTTCCCCTCCAGCGCGTGATTGACAGATGCGTGCAGCTGTCCCCTGGAATCAGAGGAAAGTGGTTTTGTTTTTAGTTGTGGTTTTTAGCTCACGGGAAAGAATGTAGAAATTTATAGTTAGTGCCTCAAAAAATAAGGCAGAATACTTAAGTGTAAAATATTTCTGCAGCGAAGTCTGGGAGCAGCAGCTGCTGCTCTGTTTTGTGCACAAAACAGAGGTACACATTGTAAGACGCCCACAGCCTGGCATAGCGGCGCACGCCTTTAACCCCAGTTAGTACTCAGGAGACAGAGGCAGGCAGATTTCTGTGAGTTTGAGGCCAACCTGGGCTACAGAGTGAGTTCCAGGGCAGCCTGGGCTACAGAGAGAAACCCAACAGCAGTGCCACTGTCTGGCTTCCAAGGCCATTGCTCTCCAGATGTGTGGAGCAGGCTGCCTTATTTTCCTTACTAGATTCGTTTTCTAGTCTGCATGACCAAACGAGAGTCTTTTTTGTTTGTTTGATGGATCAACAGCAGACTTGGATTGCTAGATTTTTTTTTTAATTGCTCACGTAAAAATGTCTGAAAAAGCAAAAATAAATTATAAGGCGAAATCGTAAGCAAAACTAAAACCTTCTTATCTCTCCTGTTACCTTCTACTCGCTTATACCAGAAAGGAGTCTGTTTGCCTTTTACCTTCTCAAGTCCGCTGCTGAGTTAAAAGGAAAAGAGAGAGATCCCGTTTGGGCCAAGTTGTGTAATGAATGAGTCAAGAGCCCCAGGCTTCTCTGGGTTTTGCCTGAGCAGAAGCATTTCCTGTCCCTCCTCGTGGGTTTGTGAGTGCTTTACCAGAGTTCTTACTGTTTTCAATTGCAGTAAGTAACGCGTGGTGACTTGCAGAGGGGCATTGGTCGGTACAATAGAATGCTCTTAGGTGGTAAACCGTTGCGTGTAGACTTAAGATGTCTGGGGACTGTTGCTGGATGCCGCGCTAGGACTGATTTATGCAAAGATGCCCGGAGAACCGTCAAGGGCTCCGCAAGGTTGGGCTGTGATTGCTGCCGCCATTACTGTTAGCCTTTAGCGGCCTCATCCTCTCATTAAGCAAACGCTTCGTTGAAAACAACCCCAGTTTGCCACAAGATGCGTATGAATGAAGACGCGTGTTCTGCGTTCACTGCCTGTGAGCAGAAATACCGATGTGAAAATATTTAGAGAATGTTTTGATTTAGGAAAAGATAAATCTGTCATTGGGATATTGCGGTGGCGGCGGCGGTGGCTGTATGGCTTTTGAAATGGTTAAGCTGGACTTCTATGGTTCAGATGCTCAGCGGTATCTACATCCAGACATGGTTTGGGTGACTGAGCAATTGATGTCGTCCAAAGATAGTTTTGATTGCCACACGCACAGGTGGGAGGGCTCTGCTGGTCGCTAGAGGACAGGGATGCCACTGTCCGTCCTACAGCGGTGGCACATAGCAGTCCCAGATCCTACAACTGTCCACGCACAGACAGCAATGCCCAGGCCAAGAAGCTCGGCGCCAAAGCCTTAGTTGGTGCTTCGTTTGTGGTTAAATATCAGCTGCCCCTCCTGATCGGATGAAAAATGAGCTCTCATAATTAAGGATATATGTGGATATGTGTACATATTTATATCTAGTGAAATAGTCTGTGTCTGTCTATCTATCTCATTATCTATGTATAATTTGATTTTTCAGTTATTCAGCTCACAGGGACATGTGGGATTCTTTGGAACTAAATATTTAATTATATGAAAATAGTTATTAAAAATTAAGCAATTGCTGGGTGGTGGTGGTGGTGCACGTCTTCAATTCCAGCACTCAGGAGGCAGAGGCAGGCGGATCTCTGCGAGTTCGAGGCCAACCTTTTCTACAAGAGCTAGTTCCAGGACAGGCTCCAAAGCTACAGACAAACCCTGTCTTAGAAAACCAGCAAAACAAAACAAAAACAAAAGTACAGAGCCATCTATATTTTGACAATCTAGTAGATTTTGATTATCCTGTTTTCTTAGTTTTGCCAGTGGTCTAGTCTCACTATGCCTGAAGAAAAATTAAAAATTGAAATTGCTTTTATAAAATCATTCCTCTAGCTCCCTTGCAATGAAATATTGTATTTGATACCTAGTTTAAGTCTTAGATCTTGAAGTCGTACTCAACGTATGGTGTTTGGAGTCAAAGCCAGAGTCTCCCATGAACTTATTCAGAAAACATACTGGGAAGAGCCCAGCTTCCCGAGGGCCTCTGGACTGTGCTCACATCCACTGAAGTTTAGCTCACGCTGCGATAAACGTGTGCTTGCAAATGGTTTTCATTCCTGCTTGAATGTGCCGCGGACCATAGCCCTTGGCTTTGCTGGTAACAATTCTGAGTGTGCCAGCCGGTGCGTCTTGAGAGTGACCGTTGCTGGCACTACCCTAAAAGAACTGTGGCTGCCACTAGCAATGACAGAGTAATAAGATGGGAGACATTTTGCCAACCACATCTACATAACTGTCTCCTCCTCCACCCTGCTGGGACATTTTCCACTCCCTTGACGGTGTGTATCTTCTTGCATTATTCCCTGTCAATTTTCCCTCACAGTTTTTGACAGTATCTTCAAACAGACTTCGTCCTACAACCTAGGCCAGCATACACAGATCGCAGTGTTGTGACACGGGGTGATAATATGACTTTGGATTCGGATGCATCTTAACTATAATTCAAGAATTTGGTTTGGGCCAGCGTGATGGCTTAGCAGCATCCTAGTACCCACAGTCCAAATAAGGTAGAAGGGAAAACTGACTCCTCTGACCTCCACACACATGCTCCGGCATGCTCGCCCCCCCATCATAAACACATATATCACCATAATAAAGTTAAAGAGAAATGAAAATCACATTTAGAGTCGGAGCTCACTGATAGTCTACTGAAAGTGTTTTCTTACAAGTCTTGTCTTTGAAAGTCTCTCAGATTTATCTTTTCTTTAAATTTCAGTCAGAATATTTACATTCACGTAAGTGTAGGAGGTACAGGTAATGGAAATACATACGTAGATATGGAAAGAGTGTCTGCAGTACTGAGGGCGTGTTTGCCCCTTCAACATTCACCTCCCTGGCAGGGAAGAACCATCCTGGGGTCCTTGGGTGGCATCTTCAGGAAGGTGTGGTTCCTTTCTGGTGTGATCTTAAAATTCTTTGATAATAAAGAGTTTTTCAAAGGTATCCCAAGGAGGACTCGGTCCATTTCAGACAGCTCAGGAGCTGGATTCCCCAGAGAACCACCTCAGATCTCGAACTTCAAACACGGGAAAGAGCGGGGAGGATGAGAAGAGGGGAAAGGATTGGACTTCTCGGCTCCTCCCAGCGCCCACAGGGATTTAGTTGCCAGGCCCAACTGGACTTGTGTCGCTAGCTGTTTGGTCTCGCCGCTGTTGATACTGTTTATCAGCCACCCTCAGGAGCTCTGTTGTAATCAGGCTGTGTTGTCTTCTCTTGGGCAGCCTGCAGGAGCTCCTGCACGGTTTGACTAGACAGATTCAAGTCTCTAGTCTTCAAGGTTGTCTGTTGTCTGTCTCCTCTAACCTCAAATCCTGCTCGTCCTCCTGGAACCGACCATTGAAGGCTGTTCCTACCTCCTCTCCATGTCTCTTACCTGTGAGCTCTGTAGACTGTTAAACTCTGCTTTATGGGCAGATCCTGAGGGAGCCTGCCTCAGGATTGCCCACAGGACCTTACATGTTTCTTCCTTCCTCTCTGATTAATTGTGTCTAGTCTCATCTTTTTTTCTTTTAGATTTGTTTATTTTCCTTTTCACGTTCATGTCTCATCTACATGTATGTGTGTGTATCATATGCATACCTGGTGCCTTTAGAGTTCAGAAGAGTGAGCTGGATCTCCCAGTACTGGATGGATTTAGAGGTGGTTGTGAGCTGCCATGTGGCTGCTGGGACTTGAACCCAGGTCCTCTGAAGAGAAGACAGTACTCTTCACTGCTGAGCCATCTCTCCTGCGCCCGGTGCCATCCTTTTAAATTGGAAACTTCTATAAATTAGGACATTTATCCTGCTCGCCTCTGTAGCTCACACTGCCCTTTCTTTAAACGCTGAATAACTAGGAAGCAAAAGAAATGTTAAATAATTTTTCCATTTTGCTGGATCTCACTATGGAGACGTCATCGAAAACAAGTTCTTCATAACGTTATCAAGGGATTTATTTAGATGCCATGTGCTGTGATGGGGATTTTTCATTTTCGTTACAATATAAGAGTATATATTTTATAGTGCCCTCCGACCCTAAGTTTCTTTAGTTGGTTCTCTCTGTTCATGCTGTCCATGGAGGGACCCCACCGCTAAGAGCCAGGGTGGCTCATGCTTCTGCCAGAAACTCTCTGATGGGCACAGCCCAGGATAGAGCAGAAACATCCTGTAGGGTACTTTTCTTTCCTGCCCTCCAGGTCCCAGATAACCGTCACAGAGAGTTAATATTTATTATAAATGCTCAGCCGGTAGCTCAGGCTTCTTACTAGCTAACTCTTTAAATAAACCCATGCTTCTTATCTACCCTCTGCCATGCAGTGGTACCTTCTTTCAGCATGGCGTTTACATCCTGTCTCCTTGTTTCTTCTGTGACTTCCATGACTCCGTCCTTCTTCCTCCCAGCATTCTTAGTCTGGTTCTCCTGCCTTATCCTGTCCAGTTATTGGCCGGTCCGCTTCTTTACTAAACCAATCAGACACATCTTCACAGTGTACAAAAGGATAATTTCCACAACGATGCCCTTCTTGGCTTGGGATAAAGTGTGTTGCTGATTATACAGTAAGGTTTGCCAGCACTATTTGAAGTCAGCCGGCTTTCCATTTTTGTAATGGAAACTTTGAAAATTTAGAAAGATGATTTAAGACTTTGAAGGTGTTCTTACTACTCTCATTTGAAAATGTGGAAGTTGGGGGAGTTGGCGTGGGGCTGATGTCCGCCGTACAGACAGTCTCTGGAACCTTTGACCCCCTTGTTTGCACCAAGCTGACTTTTTAGGACTGCATGCCTGTCAAGTGACGTAGGCGTAGGTGCCTGTGGGTCCTGAGCCCTCGGTTGGCCTGGTTTCCATTGCACTCCAGGTGAGCCAGGTGAATGTTATCTAGAACATTCTGATCCTATCTCAGACTCTGGAAATGACGAAGTTGGACACTCAGAGCTTAGGTTAGGGGTTCTCTGCAGGAGACCGGTAGACCCGGTGGCGTCTCTTTTATATGGTCTTTATAGTGAGAACTTGTAATAGTTGGATCAGCGGTGTGGCGACAGCTTTTCTAAGGAGGGCTTGTGTGTGTGTTTGCCTTGCTGAGGTCACTGTATTGCTCCTCTCATTTTTACTTTTAGAGCCATTGAACCTTTGGCTGTTCTGGTGCCTTCTAATAAACTGTATGCGGGGAGACGTTTGTCCTTTCCCGTCTATCACAAGGCCTCCTTACCGCTTTAGAAATTTACTTCATTCCCTGAGTCAATATTTAATGAGCACTTGCTGTGCTCCAGGCTCTCTTGTAGGTGTTGGGAGGCAGCGGCCGGCAAAACAAAACTCTGTTTTTCATTGGGGAGATAACATTTTCGACCGAATGTACTCAGAGGCTGAAATCTTGCACAGGAGCCTTTAGGAGGAGGGAAAGAGGAAGAAATAAGACCTTAGGTAACGTGGTGGTTTTCAGCGGCAGTCTCACCACGGGGCTAGGGTCACAGTCTTTGGAACCGTGTGAAGCCATAGATGGCCGGTTCTAGACAGAGGTGCTGTTTCCCTGGCCCACGTGCACACGCGCATAACTTGTGCAAGAAGGAATCGGAGCATTCCATTTCAGAGTCTTCGGATCAATGTCTCGCCGTCACAGAGCCAGCTTAAGATGGCGAAAACCCTCCTTTTACGTTTACACGGGACCGCTCAGGCAGTCAGCAGAAGGCAGACACCATGTTTGCCGCCCATCTTTGAAGATGCTTGTTTGGTTGGTTTTGAACAATCGAAGATTAGGAGAGTTCTTCGCCTCGGAGGGATCTTTTTTTTTTTTAATTTTTATTTTATTTTATTTTTTTATTTTTATTTTTTTAGCAGTCCAGTGGCCCTGGGTCAAAAGTCAGCTGCTACCTTAGCCATAACAATGGGTCTGTAATGGGGCGTGTCTCCTGGCCTGAGGCATACAGTCTGTAAAAGTACTCCACACTTTGGAACTCTTTCCTTGGAATCCCAAACCTTTCCCAGTATCTGCGTCTTTCCAAGGCTACTTAGGTTTTAAAATTACGATTATTTATTTTCTTTTGGCGTGTGCACGGTAGCCAGAGAACAGTCAGGTGGATCTCCCCTTCTACCATGTGGGTCCCAGGGGTTGAATTCAGGTCCTCAGGATTGTCCTGCCTGCCTGGAGCTACTTTCAAAGCGGTCCCTCTCCGAGTCTGTTCTGTGGGTAGAGGGAGACCCCAGCTAATTGCTATTCTTTCAGATTCTGAAGCTTCTTAAACAGAAATGGGAAAGTGAGCAGGATGCCAGCCGAATACGTTGGCATAAAAGTTGTAGTGATATCAGAATCTGTTTGTCAGTAGAAACTGTTCCTAATACACCCAGGAAGTCTCAGACTCCTGATCCTCATTGTAATTGTCTGTTAAAGTTTTATTGTTTCTTGTCAATGCTCATCTGGGATTTGGAAGACTTTACCTCAAGAAGGATGTTTTTAAAGCTGAGCATATATTCCGATGTTCACACCAGCCTAGAGGGACTTTTGGTGATCCAATCAATCTCAACGGAAAGGCTTAGTTCTCAGCCGAGCCTGCTATTTCCTGCTGGTTTCTGACAGGCTCTGTGAAGTCCTTCAATGGTCTGAGAAAAAGCCTTTTTGCTACCTGAGTAGCCCAGGCCTCCGCCCTTGTCACCTAGGCCTTGCCTTAAGGGTGTGTGTTTAGCAAGGTGGGGAGGGACCACACCTGTGTCTTTGTTGTTGTGAGAAGAATCCTTGCTGGGGTCTGTGGCTGGGACTTTGTTGGAATTTGCCAGGATGGGGGCTGGCCAACACTGGTCCTGATCCTTTTGGGGGAGGTTCGCGGTGAGCCAAGGGTTTTGGAGTCTGCACTTGGGAGACCTAAGAGTTGAGACTGCCTGGGCCTAAGAGTTGAGCAGCTTGCAGGGGCTGAAACCTATGCAAAGGGAAGTGGGGAGCAGGCTCCCGTATGCTAGCCCAAGAGGGGGCCTTGTTCCTGCTCAAAGTTTCAAGGTATGCCTGCCTGCCAGTTACAGCCTGTGAGGAATCCAAAGTCATCCGGTAGAAGGACTCGAACATTCTCCCAATAAACACGATTCGGCATCCCTAGTCTGTGCAAGCGTCTGTGGACGTGAAGAAGAGTTTGTCTGGAAAGCTGCCTGGTCGGTGTAGGAGACACTATACGTCAATAATAACCAGAGAAGGCAATGGAAGGGCACAGAAAGCAGGGTGCATGCACCCTGGTTCTTCCATTTCATTAGTGTCATTACAGAGGGCTCAAATATTTGAATGTAGCAGGAATGTCACGACCTGTGGGGGCCAATGGACTCTTAAAGAATGAGCTTGTTCTATACGCATAGAGTTCCGGGTCAGAGAGGCATTCTCCAGTCAGAGGGAGCGTGCGAATGCCGTCATTCAGTGTGTTATTTGAATGCTTGCTAGGTACCAAGTACCATGTGCGGCTGGAACCTTCTGTGTTTACTGCGGTGCAGATCTACTTGCGAATGGTGTTTAGTTGACAGGAGTTGGGACCAGTCAGCCCTTGAGGTATTTACTGTTGAGGGAGCAGGAGGTGGTTGTGTGCCGCCCGTCTTTCATTTAAGACTGTTGGTTAAGAAAGGACGGAGTCTGTTGTCTTGTTCTGCTATTCCGCTTACAGTACAGTGTTCAGATGGTTACTGTGTCCTTGATCCCCGTGGGATTCTCATATCTCACCACGGATGTGGAGTCAGTACCATTTCTAACAGCAGAACATGTGATTTCTCCCAACGCTCTTAGGGTCTCTAACACTGACGATCCAGTCCTTTCGTGCACCCAACTCCTCAGAAATAGCGTAGACCTTATAGGTCACAGAGTATCCAGCAAAGCCCCGCGTGAGGTGCCCTCTGTAAATGGGGGGTCCTGCTGGGCCACACTTCTTTTCCAGTAGCCACACATTTAGGGGTTCCCACGGCTACCTTGCCCCTTTCTCTCTTGAGAACTTTCTAGAGCTTCTCATGAGCTCAGAGAAACACTTAACATTTACTGATTTATTCAAAACGATGCGTATTAGAACACCAGCTGGAAGGCCCCATGGGGCGTAGTGGTCCAGGCCAGAGCCTGTGCCCTTCCTCCTGGCATGCTGCTGTCACGGTACCCCCATGTCTTGCCATTAGAGCCCCATCTATGCCCCTGGCCATCTCATTGTTCAGGTTTTTTGACCTGAGTTCTAGAATCCCCCACCTTCCTTTGAGATGGACCCAAGAGGCCCTTGTGTGAATAAGAAATTCGTTACTCAGGAGATTGCAAAGGTTTTAGGAATGCTGGGGACCCGAGGCAAGGACCGCGTCGCGTTGCATGTATCTGTCACAAGAAGCCTGAGAAATCTGGCCTCAAGTATTTGACGGCTGGATTCCTGAAGTTGGGACAGTTTCTGGAGGGCCTAAGGGTGTTCTAGAAACCGGAACGAGCCGGCTTCCACTTGGAAGTGGTTCAACAGTTCTGTCCTCGGAAGCCTTGTGTCTCCCAGCTTCCTCCTTAGGTGGCGCCTCAGGCGTTCCCACAGTCAGGTCCTGTAGGGCTTCTCTCCATCACCCCACTCTTGGCTGCACGCTCCCCCGCTTCCCTCCACTGTCAGCGTGTGTGTCAGAGGGCTTTTCTTCACCACGCCTCCCAGTTATCCACCATTTCTTTGCTTTCTTTTATTACAAGACTGAGAATATTGTCCCTGGGTTTCTCTCTTCTAAGTGAATTTACTCTGAATTTTTTTGTTTCTCTGAAATAGGGTGTTTTTTATTAGAAAAATTATTACATGCATTTGTTTGTGTAAACACACACACACGCATACACACACACACGCACACACACACGGCACACATGTTGATGTCAGAGGACGGCTTGGGGGCAGTCCCTCTACTACCCAGGCAGGTTCTGAGATTTGAACTCGGGTCCTCAGACTTGGCTGCACACTCTTCCACCCGCTCAGGCTGGCACTAGTTGGTTGAAGGTCAGCGGCCTCCTCCATGTTGTCAGAGCCAGTGACCAGTCTTGCCCTGTCTCTGGCAACATGATAAACTCCTTTCTGTAGACTTTAGTAGTTTAGATTCCTGGTGTGAACATTCCTGTTTTCCCAACTTCTCGCTGCTACCTCCAGACTCCTCGAGATGTGGTCTTCTTTTCGGTTCTGCCTTAGCATGCTCGGCTGTGGGACTTCTTCTGGCAGACAGCTGCTTAGATAAGCCCTGGCTCCGAATGCCTGCGGCGTGCCCTGTTTCTCCAGCTGGACCCCCACATGCACCCCTTTGGTGTCTCCTGAGGTCTCACAGGCACCGCACACGTCAGCATGTCTTAGCCCAGACTTGGGATGGCCCCCTCCCTTCCCTCTTCCTGGCTGTGGGTGGTGCCAGCCCCTCCCTTTCATTTCTCACAGCCCAAACCTTTCTTGCCCGTTTTCTGCCCCCATGCCCAGTTTATCATCAGGTCTCCTTGCTCCATCCATCCCCTCCCCACCAGTACCCAGCTGGCCTCCTGATCCTGCCCTGTGTCTCCCTATCACCTTGCCTTCACATGTTAGGGCGAAGAGCTAACTGCTCCTCAGGCGTTTCTGTTTGCTGCTCAGACCTCTCCATGTCTTCCCAGGTGCTGGCCTGCTGCCTGACTGCCTCTCGTTTCTCAGCCCCTTCCTCCAGGGCACTGGCCACCCGCTGCCAACTGGGGCCACGCCCAGTGCTTGTCACATTGCCCTTCCCCACCACAGGGCACGCTTCCGTTGTCGGGGTAGCTATTTGGGTTGATTTGATGGCTCTATGCAGAACTAGTTTTAAATTCTATTAAAACATTCAAAATACCAATCTGCTCGAGTCATCGGGAGGACGGAAGGATGGCGAAGGCGACCCAAAAGCAATAGGAGTCGGGTTTGGATACGTAATTACAAGCTTTGGTGTCTGGAAAGAATCGCCGCCTTTCAACTCCATCACTAACTGGAAAAAAGTTTTCAGACTTGTCGAATGTGCTCAAATGTGTATGCATGTGTGTAATATTTTAATGAATGAGTGATGAGTGACTTACCGTGGAAATAACTTTTAAGTGTAAACAGATGTTAATTCGTTTATGTTTTATGACAAAACCCCTAGTTGCCGTTGGTGATGGGTCAGGATATCATTCAGAAGGGGCTGCGTTTGGTGCAAAATGCATTGACTTCTACAAAGGTTATATCTGCTTTGCATATGAATGAAGCCTGTCTCTTTGGACATCAGTGCCCAGCATCTGGGTGCACGGGGTGGGAGGTGAGCTTCAAGACTCTAAGGAACATCCAAAGCCTTAGGAACGGCTCAGCCTGGCTTTGCAGAATGTAGCACTGGGGGACTGAGGTAGAAAATGCGTCTTTTCTCCTGAGCGTTTCCCCTCCTCTGCCCGCCTTAACAGTGTGGAGTTAGAAAGGCTCTGGAGCCAGAGGACCCTGCTGCCTTCCAGGGTGGACTTCGCTGTGGGAACTGTAGGCATCACCAGCTGCTTTGGTTTCACAAGAGACTCTCACGTCCGTGTGTCCTTGCTTAGTGCTAGCCAGGTAGCATAGCTGCTGCCTCAGTGTGTGCTCTAGCTCTGGCCAGCAGGGTCTTTGCTTACAGCAATAGAACAGGGGCTAAAAATCGGCATTTCAGTTCCAATGGTCCCATCCAAGGCCTTACAAATAAATTAAAAATATTACTTAAGTATAGGGTGGGTAAAGAAACAATTTGTAAGCTGAGCACATGTTGCTGAGATGACGTGACAGGAGTCAGTCATTGCTGTCTGGTTACTCATTACCTGGGACCTTGAGCAGAAGGGAGAAGGAAGTGTGGAAATGTGTGTGTACTTTCTGGGCATTGTTCTTGAAACCCATAGAAAACGATATCTACCGCTTTGAACATTGCTTCCTTTTCCCAGCGTAGCTTTCATCTAAATAGCCTCGTATCTAAGGTGGAGAATGACAGGCTTTGTCCCGCAGGCGTAATTGTACTGTAATCTTTACAACTCGAAAAATAGTTATTATTCTCTGTACTCGGGGACCTTTTTCTTTGATGATTACACACAGATAACATTGATAACGAGTATCTCCATGAGAATTAAAATATGCCCTCAGTAAAGATTCGGGCTCTGGAAATGGTGGTTTGATAAATGTATAATTTGTTTCAGCATTCCGCCTCTTCTTGCCGATAGTTCCTCTCACGGCAGCCCTGGGCACCATCTGCATGAACTTCCTCCACTCTTCTCAGTCCAAGCCCTGCTGGCCTTCAAGGTCCATCTGGGGCAGCACCTGCCTCAGAGGCCTTTTTGCAGGAGTGTGACACCATTGTCCTTACCATGCAGTATCATGGTCTTACAGTTAGGTATTGTGAACTGTCTGATACGGCTCAGAATTTCCTATTACGTACTGGCCTTTTTCAAGAGGAAACCTCTCCACGCAAGGATCGAACGCTCCCCTTCATTTGTTGCTTCAAGATCGGTGGTCTTAGCATCTACCCAGGATGTTTGCTCTGTGGTCCAGTACCGGTTTCCTCATGCACTGTGTACGCTATGAGATGCACATTGAAATAGAAATTCCAACTCTTAAGTCACTGTGGTGATTTGAAAGAAGGGAGTGTCACTGATGAGAGGGGTGGCCTTGTTGGGAGGACGTGTGTCACTGTGGAGGTGGGCTTTGAGGTCTCACATACACTCAAGCCACACCAGTGGACAGTTCATGTCCTGTTGCCTGCTAAATACAGAACTCTCAGCTACCTCTGTAACGCCATGTTTGCCTGCATGCCACCATGTCCCACCGTGACAGCAATGGAATGAACCTCTAAACTGTAAGCCTCCCCAGTTAAATGTTTTCCCTTCTAAGAGCTGCTGTGGTCATGGTGTCTCTTCACAGCAATAAAAACCCTAACTAAGACAGTCATGAATATTAGAAAATCTAATCTTTTGTATCCATACTCTGTGACTCCAAGTATCCTGTGGGGTACATGTGGCTTACTTTGTAGGCCTACTCATAGATGTGTGGTGCTATACTCAGGACGTACCTGTATTTAGTGTCCCACTAGTCAGTTCTGACTGCTGATAGATTTCTGTGGTTGAGTCAAAACTCAAGGTTATAATGTACTTGAGATCTAGTGATGGGTTATAAGGAAGGTAAACGGTTAGGACAGAGCTGTGCTGGGCTTGGTGAGTAAGGCAATGCCGTGACAAAAGTGTGTGTTCAGATCCCGACCTAGTCTGTTGCGTCTCACATAGCTTTCCTCGGGCTTTCTTCCATGTGCCAACCCAGGTATCCAACCTGCTTCAATATAGCTAGCTAACTAGATGATAGATAGATAGATAGATAGATAGATAGATAGATAGATAGATAGATGATAGATAGATGGATAGATGATAGATAGATGATAGATAGATGGATAGATGGATAGATAGATGATAGATAGATAGATAGATAGATAGATAGATAGATAGATAGATAGATGATAGGTAGATGGTTGATAGATGGATGATAGGTAGATAGATGATTGATAGATGGATGATAGGTAGATGATTGATAGATGATAGTTGGGTGATAGATATGGATTGATAGTTGGATGATTTATAGATAGATGATAGATAATAGATGATTGATTGATAGATGATAGATAGTTGGATGATATGTGAATAGATAGTTGGAAGATAGATAGATAGATAGATAGATAGATAGATAGATAGTTGGGTGATAGATATATGGATAAATAGTTGGATGATAGATAATAGATGATAGATGATAGGTAGATAGATGATAGATAGATAGATAGATAGATAGATAGATAGATGATAGATAGTTGGGTGATATATGGATAAATAGTTGGATGATAGATGATAGATGGTAGATAGATGATTGATAGATAGATTGATAGATAGATAGATGATAGGTAGGTGACAGGTAGATAGATGATTGATAGATGATAGTTGAATGATACATATGTGGATATATAGTTGGATGATAGATACATAGATGATAGATAGATGATAAGTAGATATATAATAGATAGATAGATAGATAGATAGATAGATAGATAGATAGATAGATAGATAGATGATAGATACATGGATAGATGATAGATACATAGATACATAGATGGATGTGGTAACATCTGGAGTGAGTACCTGGCTTAGAAGGAGAAGACCAGAGCTTGTTTGGCCCTTCCTCTTTGGCCTCTCATAGTCATGTGGGCTCGCAGCCACAGAGGAAGCTGAGAATTAATCTTCCCTATTGCCAGGAAGGGGAACTGGGCAAAATGACATGTAGTGAGCACATCCTCCGTCTCCTGTCTCCTGCATCACTTCAGTACGGTTGGCTGGGTTTGTTAATTTAGCTCATAGAAGCCACATAAAAGTTTTGGCCTGTATTTAAGGCATGTGTGGGATGGTATATTTTCGTAACACTGTGCACTTAAAACATTTCAGGTCTTTCTTTTTTCTTATAACTGTAATCATAGTGTATTTTCACATTTTCCACTTTTAATCTTATTCGAATACATTCTTGCAAAAATAAAACCATTGGCTCGTGTTCCACGTTTCCGCTGCTGTTCTGTCTCGCGCGGCTCTTCGGCATAGACACTGATGGTGACTCTGGTTTATTATGAAGAGGCTTTTAGCGATGCCACAGTTACTGTTTGCAGAATGAGTCAGTGTTATGTGATTATATGAAGACGTGGTTAAATGCTTGATGCTTTACTATAATAGCTCTGTTTTGGGCATAGTTCCTGTATTGATTTTCTTGGAGCTGGTATAGCTATTGGGATCTTTAGGCGATGAATTGCTGATTTCTTCTGTATTTCCCACATACTTACCTGCTGGGATTTTGGCACAGTGGCTCTAACCGGCTTGGAGAGTGAAGCCAGTACACCAATGAATGTTTTTGGGTCCCACTCTTCCCAGGTAGGAAGCGAATAAATGAAAGTCAGTTTCCTCCACACTCAGGAGTCTAACGTTCTGTGTAGGGACAACGTAAATTAAATCTTCTTTTCCAAGTATGGCTGTAGTCAAAGGGGTTTTCCCAGGGTGAGGCTTGTCTCTCTCACTCCAGATATGTCCCCCCTGCAGTTCCCTGAATGTGGGACTGGAACCAAACAAAGAACAGCAAACACAAGAAAGGAAAGAGACTAGCACCCGAGATTGTAGGAGAGGTGGCTGGTTAACATGGGTGGGTGATGGACGGAGTTAAGACCAGACAGACATCTTGAGAAGACAAGAGAATCCATCTCAGTGGACCTGCCTGTTTTCAGGTTTCCAGACACCAGTCAGGACAGTGGGTTCTGAAAGTTCTCTGCCTAGAGATGTGCTAAACCCTGAGTTGTAGTCTCTTTATTTGGTAAACCTGCGTGTGTGTGTGCATGTGTGTGCGTGTGCGTACGTGTGCGTGTGTGTGTGTGTGTGTGTGCGCGCGCGCGTGTGCATGTGCGTGTGTGTGTATCCACCTATCCATCCTCTACCATCTCCCCTAACCCAAAGGAGACTCTCTGCATGGGGATATGTGGTCCCCTTCGTTTTGACTAACTTTCCTACCCTCTCTTATTCATAGTTGACTGAAGACAGCTTACTGTTTTACGGTCGACGTAAGAAGTTAACTAGCCTTTAAAAGCCAGAGCAGTGGGGATGTAGAAAGTAGTTGCGAGCTGAGAGAAAGCTGGTGCCGTGATGTCTCCTGCGGCAAGTGAAGCCGTCCTTTTCATTTCCTGGTAGTGGAGGCAGAAGGGGAAATGCGGTTATCGTAAAGTCAGTTTTGCATAGGGGAGCAAAGTGTCTTGTTTGCCCGAGAGAATAAAAGTTTTCCTTGTGGGCTAGAATGAACGTCGTCACGAATATCTCCCTTAACTTCCTTGTGAACACAGTGTAGGAACCTAACACCCATGTTTCTCCCCACAGGTAGAAAAAGTGAGTCTGTAAGAAGTTTAACCCAGCTTCTTGTTTTCCACTGTCCCTTACATCGTCCTTATAAGGGGCCGTATGCGCCTAGAGATACTCTAGAGAGTTTGGACGTGGAGGGACGGGAGTGCTCCAGCTGTGGCCTCTCCTCATACAGCACCGTGAAGTGGTGAAGCATCTAAGAGGCCCATTCAGAGAAACCTGAACTGCTCACTTCAGCCACTGCCAAGTCCTCTGAACCTGTAGGGCCTAGGAGAGGGGGAACAAAGCCCAGGGCTCCAGGGGATGCTGATGTGTGCAGGGATGAGCTCCAGTGGCATAAGGATGGTGTCTGTTGATGAAGAATGCAAGGAGCCCGCAGGTCATGGTGTCTCCTTCAGGTGCCTCCTGAACTGGTTTCCGTTTCTGTTTGCCTTCTTCCTGGGGTTAAGGGAATCAGAAGCTCACTAGAGGTGGTCTGCTATGGTAAGGACCTAGAGTACATACAGTCTGTGGTCAGTAAAAGAGAGCCGTTTGTTTGTTTCCATTCATTTAGTGATGAGGTCTCATTGTCAGTCAAGACAGGCTTCAAACCCTTCGGTTCAACTGCTCCCCCGTCCAGTCTTCTGAGTGGCTGGGACTGCAGGTCTCCTATACCATGGCCAGCTCAAATCTAAGTCACACTTGAGTAATGGTTGATGGGAAATCTCTGTCAGTCAATGAACTTTAAGAGGTGGGGCCAAGTTAGGGGTGTGACCTTTTGAGTACCTGGAGAACAACCCTGGGGCAGCCCAGGGTTCACTCTCTCTGTGTGGTTCCCACACTACACAGCTGAGCTTGGACTTCTGGTTCCTGTTTCATGAAGACTTATCTGAGATAGATGCTCCTATTTTCCATGGGGAATCAGGTCCTAAGGTACTCTACTGTTAGTTTTCTCTAGACCTACTGATAATCAAACACTTCTGCAGCCATGGGTCTCCTCGTTCATATATAGTGGACTTTTTAATATACAGACATCTTAGCACTGTAGGGGAATAAAATCATCAAACATAGCAATCAGATAATGGGCAGAAGAGGCCTGGAATCGTGATCTTGCCTCAGTTTGTAGTGGAAGCCTTACTTGCATGGAGGAGGCCGAGTCTGGAGTAAGGGAAGCAATAGTTTCCAGAAGGCAGGGCCACAGGAGAAGCCACTTGAATCTGGAACCCCATCATTTGGTGACAGGCTCTCCTTTCTCCAAGTCCGAATTGCAGAACCCTGACCACACCTCTCACGCCCGTTATGGTCTTTTTAAAATGAAGACATGAATTTGGTCGTGTCATAAGGGAACTTACTTCCTATGTAGATGTCCGAGTGATCTGTCCCAGATCTGTATCCTCATTCAAATGAATGGATATAAAACCTTGTGCATGAGAGGAGGGGGCCCGTGGGCTGTCCACTTTCTCTTTTGCCCAGTGTGGGCCGCCTGGGAAATCCTCAGAAGTGCTCCTGATGCTTGCCACCTTTGGTGACTGAGCAAAAAGCGTATATTTTGGTAGAAATCCTTCAAACCATGATTTGGGGGACGGTGCTAAAATGAGCCTGGCGAAATGGCTACTGACCTGTTCTTTCAAATGCATCTGTGGCCTTGAGTGTATGACCCAAACCCAGACAGTAGCTCCACTTAGCCTGCCAGTCCTTCACTGAGCTGCTACGTTCCCGACGCCATCCAGGATGCGCTGTGAACACAGCTCCCTGAGGTTTAAGGAGTGTTTATCTTGAGTTGGAAAAGCTAGTCCTGTGGATAAACTTATTTTAATGAGTACTGGGAAGCAAAAGCTGACTGTTAGAATTTTTTTGTTGAAAGAGGTGCTAAAAATACCCGTGGGCTAATTGGATGGTCGTGTGTTTGTTCTTTCCTCCAAGCCGTGTGTTTTGCTCATCTTTGGAGAGAGGAAATAGCATCATTTCCTCCTCTAGCCTGCTGCTTCCTCCTGGCCCCTGGACTTGCTTACGGCTTGGGTTCAGATCCTGCATCTTACCGTGCCTTGGCGGCAGCCAAAGCCATACTTTCTCCCTCTTCGTTTTCTGGGTGTCTTTGGAGGTGCATTGTTGTGTTCCTTACCATTCCCTACTACCCCTTTTGTGGGACTTTGAGGGTCTTTCCTGTTTTTTAGATCCCCCGGAGGGCAGAGCCTCATGACCATCTTCCTCAGAGTCACCGGGACTCTGCCCTTGTGAATGACCTCTGCTTACTCCTGTCTGTTAGTGACTAAGGGATGAGCCAGGCCTTAGCAGCCACCCAAGCTTGGTGAGATAATACCCTCTCTACACTAGCAAAGACCGGTGAAGAAACGGGACTGGAGTCGGTCTCCTTTTACCTCTTACCAAGCCAGGGTGGGTGCTAACAGTGAAGGGGATGAGGGATTCTTGCTTACCCCGTGGTTTGCTTCTTAGTGCCCAGACATTTCTGGGTACTGTTTTCTTTCACACGGGTCCAGTTTTCTGAAGGAAGCCTTAAGCAACACATTGGCTTTACCGTTAGATCCTGAGGAGCCTTCCAGGCACAAAGGCGGCTGTTTCCTCGACATGGCTCTGAGAGCTGGATCCAATTCTTTTCCTTCCCCGGGGTGCTTTGGGCACCGCAAGCCTCTTACCTACTTCCCAGTGCCTGTCTCCAGGCCCTGACGTTTGCAGTCGCCTATGAAAAGAGCCGCCCACGAAGGTCCAACCCTTCTTCTTTGTATCTGTTCTGTAGAAGGACAGTGTCCGTTCTGTTTGGTGAGTCCCAGGTCAGGCTGTCGCTCCGCAGAAAACTGGATAGTCTCCACTATGGTTTTGATAGTGAGTTCCAAAGAATTTGGTTATGACCCTAAGCCTTTTTCTATTAAGAGCATTGCAAGAAGAATTCCTAAAATCTCAGAAGACCGCCTTTATTTATTTATTTATTTGTTTATGTATTTATTTATTTATTTATTTTAGTGCCGGTAGCTGAACCCAGGGCCTCACGTATGCTAGGCAAGCTCTCCATTACTGAGTTAATACCCTCAGTTCAGGCTAGATTGTTTTCTGTAACCAGCATGTGAACTTTTAATTAAATTCAATGCTGCATTTAGAAGAGTGTCTTGTCAAGTCGTTCGGATATTTTTTTTTTATCATTCCTCGAACCATGACACATGTGAACCGTCATGACTTTTGCCCTCCAATGGTCGCGTGTGACCGCAGAGATTAGCCTTTATTTTTGAGTTGACACGTTATCAAGAGCCTGGTGGACACTGAGGTTGGCGAGCTGGCCCGTAGTGATGGTGAGGGTGGTTCTGCAAACCAGCCCGGTTCTAAAGGAGGAACCTAGAGCCTCTTTGCCATGTCCTGCTCTAAAGCTTGACATCTGAGCTTTTATTCCATGCTCAGTACAGGTGTCTTCTTAAAAATGCTATTTTCCTTATGTGGTGGCCAGTGGAGACACGACTTTTCCAGTTAATGCAGCCCAAAGAATAATGACCACTTCTGTTTCTACTATGAGCGTATGTGAACTTAGAAATTAAAAGTGTTAAATATTTTTACTAAATTATAGATCATTAAAATATATATCTTAGCCGGGCAGTGGTGGTGCACGCTTTTAATCCCAGCACATGGGAGGCAGAGGCAGGCGGATCTCTGTGAGTTCGAGACCAGCCTGGTCTACAAGAGCTAGTTCCAGGGCAGGCTCCAAAGCTACAGAGAAACCCTGTCTCGAAAAACCGTGTGTGTGTGTGTGTGTGTGTGTGTTAGCAGTACTGTGTTTTTTTATACTGGAACACAGTACTTTCTATATTGGGATGGCAGTTTGAGCTTTCTCTGAGCTTTAATGTCGATAGTGTGGCTCTTTACAGAAACAAACCAGAGTTTAAGCATACTCTGTGTTGGCAGTATATCTTGACACACACTTCTGTATTTATTCTCATAGGCCACGTGACTGGCTTAGTTTACCTTCTAAAACTTGGTTTGTTTGAGATAGGGTCTCGAGTTGCTGCAGGCAGTCCTTGGGTGCCCCGACAGGAGGATGACCTTGGACTGCTCCGCTGCCTTGATTACAGGCAGGATTGGATCACAGGCAGGATTGGTGCCAGGATTACGCTATACCTGGTTTATTCTGTGCTGCATTCTTGTTGGACAGGTTCTCCCCACCGAGCCACACCCCCATCTCTCATTTATTGATTTTGCTTGGTCTGGGTATGATTATTCTTCTTCTTATTATTTCTCACGCAGTTTTTTAAAAAGTAATTTTTTAAAATTCCAGTTGTGATACTGTATGTTTTCAGTGGTTCCGGGATTTGTGATACACACCCTTAAACTCAGAGAATCCGCGTAGACTTGGTGTTGGAATGCGCGCCCTGCGCCATGTCAGAGTGCCGTGGCGAGGCCCGAACCCTCCCCGCTGGCCCCAGGCCTCCCCTTTCCATCCTTCCGTTCCCTTTCACTTCACATCTTGCTCCTCTCATCTCTTCTGAGAAAGGCTCATTTTTGTTCTTCACTATCTTGCTCTGAAGCGGGGGTCGTCGGGGTTCTAGCCAGTGTAGCTATGAGGAGATATCCACATTGTGTCAATAGTTTAATCCCGAATGCTTGTGCTGGCATCGGCCAGAGTACACTAAAACTGTCCAAGACAAAAGTACCAATAGCTGGAGTCATCCTTCATAATGTGATAGAGTGACCATCATAAGTAACACTGACTTATAGCAAGGTGACATTTTCCAAGAGGGCAAACTTTCTGCACTATCAGTCCAAAGCAGTTAGGTATATAAGGCCTTCACAAAGTATTTTACAAGGAAGGTCAGCTTAGGGACTCCTTTCTCCCTTTCCTTCTCCTTTGGTTTTTTTTTTTTTTTTGGTTTCTTTGTAGCTTTGGAGCCTGTCCTGGAACTAGCTCTTGTAGACCAGACTGGCCTCGAACTCACAGAGATCCACCCATCGGTCTCTGCCTCCTGAGTGCTGGGGATTAAAGGTGGGTGCCACCATCGCCCGACATCCTTTATGTCTTCTTGTTGGCTGTCTTGTCTCTTGATCAGACTCAAAGTGAAGTTAGATTTGGCAGATGGAACTTGGACATTTTGATGCACATTTTTTGGGGGGAAGGTAACTTACTTTAGAACCACTTAGATGTCAGGGCTGGACTAGGGTTGGAAAGGTTAGAAAAGAGACAGTTGGCGTTTTTAGCTCTAGAAGAGAGTGTTGACACAGAGAGCTATTTGCAGGAGGCTGAATTGAGAAGGGATTCCCCAGTGTGGTTGCGCATCTCTGGGGTTCAGGATCACATGGGAGGGAATTCCGTTCTGAGAGCCCCGAAGGAAATCATTGGAGACAGGGGGCAGACTTGGTTATCTGAGTTGAGCAGAGTTTTCTGAGACAGGTTGTTCTGTCAGACACTGGTTAATAGAGAGGTCCCACTGAGAGAGCACTCAGAACTGACTGGGCACATTTCCAATCCACCCATTAGGGGAGAGCCTGAGGCAAAACCTGGGTGCTCTCCGGCGGGTGCCCATGCTTAGGTGGTAGGGCTGGCACTTCGAGGTAGTTCATGCATCTTAGCCGTTTTGCACTTGGGGTGAAACGAACATAGCGAGGAAATGGTGAGTTCGAGGGCAGGGCGTGTGGAGAAGGAAGCCCTGCCTGTGGAGAGGGAAACCACCCCTTTGCCCCTGACGACCATGCAGGCGGAGCCCCTGTGATAAACACTCCGGGGTAGAAATAGGTAGAGGAGGAACATAAAACACCAGTCGGGCTCTTCTGGATGTGCAACTCACCCTCCTCCCTCACAGAAAATAACAGATGAGCCCCAAACCAAACTTTTGAAACCGAAAACATGGTACTAGACGGAGCTGTTTGAAAATGCGCAGTGTCTTGGTGCTTGCTGGGAAAGTCCGGTGTGCTCCGTGGGCAGCTGCGTGACTAATCTGAAAGTCTTGGGAACCCCGGGTCACCCTTATTCTTTGGGCTCCACTTGAAGGTAGGAGAGGCTCAGAATCTCTGCTATTCATAGGGTGGGGCGGATTCATGCCCCTCCCCCAGGCTTTTGTCCTTAAATCCTAACAGTTTCTCCCCGTGTGTGTGGTAAATAATGCTGACATGTCCCAGAATAATGAGGAACATGTGGACCATGACTGCTTTTAGCTAAAACTTTTCTGGAGATTTATTTAGGCTCTTTAATGATAGAGGAGAGGCTCGGAGGCCTGGCATATGGCTTCAGTTTACAGTTACAAATGGTGGCCTCGGGGGTGAGTGTGTGCAGAGTTACCATGGAGGAAGAAGAGTGCATTCAGAAAAGGGTTCTGTTTTTTGTGGCGTTCCTTTTGCCTTTTGTCGTTAGAAGAAGAAGTCACGTGCTCTGTGTCTGTGAGTTAGGCGAGAGAGAGAGAGAGAGAGAGAGAGAGAGAGAGCGAGCATGATTCTGACTCCAGGTGGGCGTGCCACAGACTAAACCAACTTTCTTCAAGCTTGAGTATTTTGGTAAAGTTTCATGTTGCTTTCCACAGGCTTAAAAAGAAATTATCCCTTTCATTTTTTTTCTTTTTATTTATTTTGTTATTATTATTATTTTTTTTTGTCTTAAGTTAAAATTACACCGCTCATCAGATGGATCAGGTTCTTATGCAGTTAGGTATCGTTGGTTTTCGGCATCCGTGGATTCAAGCCTCCTTGGATCAAAAATGCCAGGAAAACACAACACATTTGCACTGAACGTATGCAGACTTTCCTTTCGCCGTTAGCCCACACCCGATATAGATTGCAGCTATCGGTGGCGCTGGCTTCGTAGGAAGCATTACAGTCACCTAGAGATGGTTTAAACTGTTCCGGGAGATGTGCAGGGGCCATTTGCAAACGCAGCATCATTTTATAGAAGGAAGGGGCCTGAGCATCCACCATTTGGGTGGTCAGGGAGAGAGAGTCAGGGAGGGGAATGAAAGGAGGTGCTAGGAGGAGAAAAGTCTTCATAGATACCGAGGGATAATTTTATTTCTGTGTGGGCAGATAGAAAAAAATAAGTGTTCGGCTTAGGTGTTTTGCTCTGCAGTAAATCCCAGCAGGGTTATTTGGTGTCTCTTCCCTAGCCTTTTTGTAGTGCATCTATGGGCCAAATCAGTCATTCAGGTTTGAATCATTTTCCATTATTTGCAGATCAAATAATAATATAGAAATAAATCTAAATCCCGTCCTGGAACCACCGCCAGAGTCCTGTCTGTATTCGGCCATCAGTGAAGAGCTGAGTTAATGTGTGTGGCTAGAAAAAACGTCATTTGTAGTCACTGTAGTGTGCTCTGCTGGCGTGCTTACCAGAGATGATAATGAACGTGGCATCCCTGAACTGGTGTCTGGGAGTTGGAGGTATAGGAGGGTAATAGAAACTCTAAGCAATGCTTTCTTTTCCTGCATGAAGGTCACAGAGAGAATGAGTTTCTAGCTATTTGTTGTTCTGTACGGAGCTGGCTCGCTCCAGGACTGACATTCCCTTGTTTGGAGAAAATGCATGCATGAATTCTTTCATCCATTGCTTGTGTTACCTTTTAGATTCAAAGGTGTGGGCGTGACACAAAGTTTAATTGGCTAGAAAGCCTCAGCATGCAGGAGCTTATATTGTGGGAGGAGGAAATAACTTGTGTGTGTAGCCAGCTATGACACAGAAAGCTGTTCTGTCATTTATTGGGGTCTGCTTCTGCGAAAACACCTTTATATCCTTTAATCCTCAACTCAAATAATTGGCCACATGGTCCATTTTGTACATGGACATTTTGACCACTGCAAGTGACCATTGGAGGTCTTGAAGATGGTGGTAGATGGTGGCCCAGGAATCACTTCTGTGCTGGAAGAGGCCGCTTGTTGGTTCCCGGCTGCCCAGCTAGCTTAGACCCGAAGTAATCATACAGAAACTGAATTAATTAAATCACTGCTTGGCCCATTAGCTCTAGCTTCTTACTGGCTAACTCTTATATTAATTTAACCCATTTCTATTAATCTGTGCATCTTACAGTTCCAGAGTCTGTCTCTGGCGGCTTCATGGCTTCTCTCTGACTCCGTCCTTCTTCCTCCCAGCATTCAGCCTAGCTTTCCCTGCCTAAGTTCTGCCTTACTATAGGTCCAAAGCAGTTTCTTTATTCCTTGGTGGTAATCACAGCACAGAGAGGGGACTCCCACATCACTTCTAGCATTTGCTCTGCCTCTCTAATCCTTATCGCTCCATTTTCTGGTGCGGTGGTGAAGGGGACTGTTACCGACTTCTGCCTGAGGAGGCAGATGCTGGAGAAAGAAGGCTGAGGCCACGAGCTGCAGTAGACCAAGAACAAGGTTTAGATTATGCAGAGACAGTCAGATGGGCCTTGATGGGCTGGGAGACAGACGACAGACAGACGGACGGACAGACAGACAGACAGAGGTGTCCTCTGTTCAAATGCATTACCCGGAGCAAAGGCTGGAAAGGCTGGAGCATCGTGGTTAAGAGCATTTGCTGCTCTTGTAGAAGATCCAGGTTCGGTTCCCAGAACCCACATGGCAGCTCATCTGCAAATCCAGTTCCCGGGGATCTGCTGTCCCCTCTGACATCCGCAGGCATGTGCGTGCTGTACATCCATGCAAGGAAAACACCCATTACATGTAAAATAAGTCTGAGTCACCTTGTGTAGCTCTGTGCAGCCATGACTCCCATGCTGGCACCATCAGAATACTCCTTTCCGTCTGCCTCTCTTTATTTTTGCTCATACATTTCTTCAACACTGTGCTTAGTTTGCTCCCTCCGTGTCCTTTTATGACCACAGATACGGAGATGCGAGGGTTACAAAGTGACCGTGCTGGGTCTAAGTTCCCCTGCTTCCTCCATGCTGTCATGTCAAACTGTGCCTCAGCCAAACGCAGAGACACTATAAGCGAGAGTAGGGTCAGTTCATGCTGGCCGTGTGAAGCTATGTCCTTGCTTGAGCTAGTCTTATGAGATTTAAAATGAGTAAACATAACAGACTGTGGAAAATTCTAGTAAGTGGAACTGCTCATAGCTCCCAGGGCTGACCTTTCCACTCCCATGTATAGCCCTATAGCATGACTGCTATAGCATATCTTTTGTTCTTAATTTGCACCCTGGGTAGACCCCTTTCAGGTCCCTTTCCTCATGCCTTCCCACAGCGTGGAACTGCTTATAACCTGGTGTCTCTGGCCTTTGCTTATGCCCGGAAGCTCTTTGCCTTGCAAATTCATTCTTTGGAACTAACTTTTCCACCCTTGACATTTCTCCACCTCCATTGCCTTCCCTCTTGGGGTTCCTGTCTAGCTCTCTCCTGCCTGTTTTCTCCATTATCACCGGACTTGAGCTATTCCTGCTTGCCTCTTCTCTACTTTCAAATGAGAGCCTCGCGGAAGAGGCTGAGGATTATTTTGTGTCCCCAGTGTGTTCTTGACACACACTCAACTTCCAGTAAATGACTGGTTAACAAATGGTAGGAAGTTGATAAAAAATATTTATTGTATCACCCAGAATTTTTTCATTACTATTCAGTGACTAAAAAAGGGGGAAATTTACTTTATTAGTACAATTCGAGAAGGGACAGACCAACAGGTGGATTAGCCTGGCTGTCTTGATAGGGAAGTTCTGTCTGTTGTCGTAAGGTAGGATGAGAAGCTAGCCAGCAGACAGTGGACCAGAGCTGCAGCCAACTCCATGGTACCCAGTGTGGTACCCAATGCAAGATGTTGCATTGTGAAGGTCACTGCTCTGTATTTAGCTTCATAGTAGTAACAACTCTGTGATGTTTGAGTGTTTGTCTAATCTTTGGAAAAAGTTTTCTTTTTGTTTATTATATTGAGGCTTCTATAAGTTGATAATGGCTTCCTCTTTATATTGGAAATGCTTGAGTAATGCCCTGAACAATATGATCTCAAAATTATCCAGTTATGGACATGCAGTGTAGCATTTTCTCCTTGCTTCTCTGAATGACCTAGATTTCAGTATAAACACCACGCGCGGGTTGAATAAAACTTAATTTCAAACTACAATAAACCAGTGTCATTTTCTTAGTCAAGAATGCATGGGGAAAGGTAAATTAGTTAGAAAGGATGGATATGTTGATTTATACATTTTAAAAATCGGGAAGAAATAAAATGTGACGATTTCCCGTTCTTTGAAGCCAATCACAGAGGCCCTTAAAGAACTCAGAGTTACCTGCTAGTCACACACTAACTACTTGAATGCTAAGGCTGTTTCCCCATATTTTTTTTCTTGCAGCTTTGCTCTGTCAGATGAAGCGTACAGATCCCTCCGTGACCAAGATAAGGACCAATGCATACTCATTACAGGAGAAAGCGGAGCAGGAAAAACAGGTGAGGCCACCCCCAGACCGACCTTTCCCATGGCGGCTGAATGACAGCAATAAAGAAGGCAGGTGGCCCGCAGGAGCCAGGTGGCCGTAGCTGCTGTGCGTGAGTTTGATGCCCATAGTTGGTATTCTGTGGATAGCGCGTCTCTCACGTCAGGGGACAAGGCACCATTGGGTACCGACCAGTATATCCCAGCACTGGATTCGAGTTTTATTTGTGCCATCTCTGGCCCCAATCATGGGCTTCATCTTTCCTTGACTGCGTGGCCTTAGGGAGTTGACCCTTCTTAATGAGATGCCAGTTTACTTTGGTTTGTTGCCCCTACAGCCATCCTTTGCCTCCATTAAAAAGCAGGGGAATGTACCAGCAATGCTTGGTTTCTTTCCAGAGTCTCTGTTTCAGCCAGGCGGTGGTGGCTCACGCCTTTGATCCCAGTACTGGGGAGGCAGAGGCAGGCGGATCTCTGTGAGTTCGAGGCCAGCCTGGTCTTCAAGAGCTAGTTCCAGGACAGGCTCCAAAGCTACAGAGAAACCCTGTCTCGAAAAGCCAAAAAAAAAACCTCTCTGTTTCACGAAGTTATCTATGAGGAAATGAAATGACAGAAGTCAATGCAGAGATGTAGCATGTGAGGAATCTGGAGAGGGCTTTTCATCTCGGTTCTGAGGGAGGAGAGAAGAAGCCAGACCACTTTTCCAACAGCACATCATCTCAGTCGCAGGTTTAATACTTTGAGTTCTGTGTGCGTGCCGCTGTTTAGCTTTTGTTAGTACGCACATGACAGGGAACAGACTTGGCATTTCCAGAGGGCCTGAAATGCACGGTGTCCGTTACATAGAGTATTTTCATTTCGGATCTGTGCTTAGCAGTTTAGATAGAACTGCCGAGCGGTGTCAGAGGGCTTATTTTATATGAAGTAATTAATTTAACTGTGTCATAAAACCCCCTTGGCAGAGGATGATGTTATTGGTCGTAAACACTGGAGACAGTCTTTTGCCGCCGGGTTGTATAATACGGGCTCTTAGGGAGAGGCGTGAACTCTCTGAGTGCTTTAGGGGTGCCGTTTAATTCATCACCGCTGTGCTAAATGAAAAATTCATCATGCCTTTTAAAAGGGCCCAACTCTTTCGAGACGGTGAACAAATTTGGAGTACACGCCTATGAATTCAGCCTTCGTGGCAGAGGCAGCACACGAGGGAGCCATCAGATCTGCGTGTCTCCAAGGACCGCAAAGTACATAGTGCACCTGAGAACACCACCCTGACACGAGCAAATACTCTGAAGTTACTCAGTTCCTAACTTCACAGTTCCATACGTTTCTAGGAACTCATTTACCGTCTGCTTGAAGAGTTCTGGAGCCTGCCTTGCTCATTAAAACCTTCGGGCCTAAACCCCTACTGGCCTCCCTCCAGTTCATGTCTTTGGTAACTCTGCGAGCTAGCCGTGAGGCTCCCGCTTGCTGTGTGTGGCCTCAGCACTGAAGTGTGTTTCAGAGTCCTGGAAACACGTGCCGCAGGGCAGCTAAGCGGGCTCAAGGCCGCCATGCACCCAGCTCTGTTTTGGTTCTTCCTGGCACATGTATTTTGTAGGCGTCACCAGCGAGTCTGTGGCTCTCTTCAGAGGTAGATTACATATGATTTATTTCAGTGAAAATGTCACCAGCCAGCAAGCCTGCATCTCTCTGTTTTTCTTATTTATTTATTTATTTATTTATTCATTCATTCATTCATTCATTCATTTATTTATTTGGGGGCACATGTGTCCTGTCACATGTCTAGACATCAGAGGACAACTAGAGGGGACTGATTCTCTCCTTCCATCATATATGTCACAGGGATCGAACTCTGGCTGCCAGGCTTGGCTGCAGGCACCTTTACCCACTAAGCCATCTCGCTGGCCCCATGATTGTATTTCTTATTGCAAAATTTTGGCCTTTTTGTTTTCATTGATAGAGTTCCTGGTTTCCTGTCCAGTTGATTTGGATTTGCTGTAGCTGGGCTGTGAAGCCGTGGGGATTCTAAAGCAGGAAATCTTTCTAAGTAGCGGAAAGGTTGTTTTACTGGACACAAATGTGGCCTCGTTGGGGCAGGCATTCTTGCTTTGTTTTTTGTTGTTGTTGTTGTTTTGTTTTGTTTTTCGAAACAGGGTTTCTCTGTGTAGCCCTGGCTGTCCTAGAACTCATTCTGTAGACCAGGCTGCCCTTGGACTCAGAGACCCGCCTCTGTCTTCTGAGTGCTGAGATTAAGGGCAAGTGCTACCATCACCACCTGACAGGCATTCTTACTCTTGATTCTCAAACACCAGACCTTTGTAAGCTGACTCCCTAGAAAAGCTTAGGTATCTCAATCAGGGAGATGGAGAGGTAGACAAATCCATCAGAGTGAGTCTGTTTGTCTGTCTGACTGTGTATTCATGTAAATGTATGGCCCTTTCTGTTTGCAGTCTGATATCCATGACTTGTCTGTGACGTATGTTATTGCATGCATCGATGACCACAACTGTTACAGATGTCTGCTAACTCCTGGACAGATTTACTAGGTGCTCAAGATGAGTTTGCTCATCCTGACAGCTCCCACCCACCCACCCATCCAACCAGTACTGAGACTGACTCCAAACAGTGCCCTCAGTGAACATGGAGAGAGAGGTGTTAGTGCCTGGGGAGGTCCCATGCTTTGGTCTCAAGATCACAAGTGTCTTTGTGGTACCTCTTCTCCATCACCTCCACCATGATAAAATACATTTGTAATAACGTTATTCAAAACCCAATGCCAGATGCCAAAGAATATGACAGATCAGTTATTTTGAAGTACATATAGTACTTTAAAGTCTCCAGAGTTATAATCTACCGTCTATAAATCCTTTTGGTTCCTTATGGGAATTAATTATGGCATAGATATTCTGATCTAGAGGTAACTTACTATTTGTCTGTTAGTATGGGTTAAACCTTAAACACCCTACTATGTTTTATGAGAAGTGATTTTGGCCTTGAAGATTGTGTTTTTGTCTGACTGCCGGCGGAGCTGAAGGTTCAGATTCGTGAAAGCATAAACGTGATTATGCCGGGGTTAGAAATGATGCATCCAGACCGATTCTAAGCTGTGTGGTTACACTTTGCCAAGTTTAAGAATCTGTATTTGGGCAGGGCGGTGGTGGCGCACACCTTTAATCCCAGCACTTGGGAGGCAGAGGCAGGCGGATCTCTGTGAGTTCGAGACCAGCCTGGTCTACAAGAGCTAGTTTCAGGACCGGCTCCAAAATCACAGAGAAACCCTGTCTCGAAAAGCCAAAAAAAAAAAAAAAAAGAATCTGTATTTGGGGGCTGGAGAGACGGCTCAGTGGTTAAGAGCACTGACTGCTCTTCCAGAGGACCCGGGTTCAATTCCCAGCACCCACATGGCAGCTCACAACTGTCTAAAGATCTAGTTGCAGGGGATCTGACACCTTCACACCAATGCACATAAAATAAAGTTAAATAAACCATAAAAAATACTTTTTTAAAAAAAGAATCTGTATTTGTAGGCTTAATAGTCAGTGTTTAAAAAACTCAGTTTTGAACTCTGGAGGATGCTCTCCAGTTTTTCCTTATCTGCAGCACTGTGTTTATAGGGGTTATTATGTGAGGATTTGGTTTTTTATAAACATATAAAAAATTTGAATGCAGATTCAAATTTATCTGAACTTTAGAACCAGAAGGAAATGAAACTGAAAGCCTGTATCAAGCTTGCGTGGTCATACAGGTGATGCTTTTCTGGCCTAAAGAGGCGTGGAAACATCCAGACAATACATGGCCGTGTAGCGTGTCCTACGTTTCCTTTTTTCCAAAGTAGCTGTGTCATGAACTACTTGAGTTAAAGATCAGATATTGTGTCAGCGATAAAAAATGTAGGCGCTATCGCTTTTAGAAAGAATGGCTCTGTTTGAAGAAATGTGCTCATATTTGTGTGCAAGGGCATGGCTCCAGTGGTCAGAGGGCAGCCCCACGGACTCCTCCTCGTCCACCTTGTGACTTCCTCATGGGCTCCAGGGATGCCAACGAAGGCTGTCAGGCACGAGCAGCAAGCACTTGTACCCCCTGAGCCTTCCCCTTGGCTTTTTGAAAAAATTTTATTTTTAATTCCTGTTTCCAGAAATTAATTATTAAAATGAGCCGTGGAGAGGAATTCCTGAAGGTAATTAAGAGTCTGAGCATAGATAACTTTCTACCAACTTAGAAGTAAGCTGTTAAAACATGAGCCGCATCCTTGAACTATACTCAAAGACTATTAGGATTTCTTAAATAAGTTTTAAAGATAGTAAAAGTGCCTACATTCCTATTTAAATTAAACCATCTCTACATGCCAGTGGGTTCTGTAGGCTTATAAGCATTTCAACAATCAGATGATCTAAGCCCAGTGGACATCCTGAGAGATCTGCCCCCAGACCCAATCCCGTTTCTGTTTTGACCACCCAGGGGTGTGCAAGAGGCCACATGGGTTCTAGCACCCAGCTCTACCAGTGGCTTCTCTCTCCCCACCAAGGCAGTCTATCCCAGGTTCATCTGAACCAAAGCAGGATTTCCAGAGGAGTCGGTGTAGCTGAGTCTGAAGTATGAGGCGTGGCTGGAGAAAGCTCCATGGTTACCAGAATAAACAAAACAGCCGGACCTTTTATGTTTGCTGTTGGTTTGCCTAACAGAACACTTATCCTTTTATCCTAAGCAACGTCCGTTTAAGACTGTCATTTTTGTCTGTAAATAGATTCAATTTGCTAGTTTTGTAAAGACTGGAAAGACCAGAAATTGGTCTGAAAAAAGGAGGCTATTCTAGTATATACGAGTATAATGGTGACGGGGTGGGCAATGGGGAAGAAGGGCCAGGCAGTGTGCGAATTGGGCTGCAGATGTAGAATATAGACATCATTTCTGGAGATCCTGAGCAGATCCCAAGACCAGCAGCGGAGGATGCTGGCATCCAGAAGATCTAGAAGAGGGGGTTCCCCTTCAGATCAAGGGCAGAGGGAAATGTGGCCACTAGAGACTCAAGAGAAATGGAATATGTAGTTTGGAGACTTTAAATGAAGGCTATTTCATGTGATCTTGCAAAGATAAAAAGAGTCTCCTTGCACCTTGCTAAAGGGAGAGTGTATCAGATCATCACAGACTGCTAGAGAACTTGTAAGGATCCTTTTAGGTTACCCGGAAGAAAACTGGACCGAGCTTTATCGCTAGTTGCTGAGCGAGTACCCGGGTTCTAGCTTTAGTTCTTAAGGCTCGTCCAGTTGGTTTCTTTCTTTACGTCATAAGTGCTGGGGTTCCCAAAGGAGTCATCTTAGGAACTATGTTGATTCTTGTTGTTTTTCACATCCGTGTTAGTTGACACTAGCATGTCATTCAGGAGTCTACATGTACATGACAGGCAGCGCGTGCAAAATGCTGTTGGGCGTGTTCATCCTTTGATTCCCCTGTGGGGAGAGGGGATGGAATCCCGCGAGACACCGTCATGCCAGGGTAGCCTTATTTTGTCCCTGTGCAGTGGCATCTTCATACACAAGAGAAGGCCTTCCTCCTCCTCCTCCTAGACAGTGGCACTGAATAGGGATTTGAAAAAGTGCCGGATATTAAGATTGGTTCGTCCTCCCTGATTGCCTGGACCATGCTGTTTTGTTCTGATGGTACTTGGTTGAGAATTTCCTAGATGTTGACTGTGGATCCTTGGAACCAGACACGTGGGCAGGGAACAGACTCGATGGCTGAGAAACTTGCAGGGAACGCAGCGCTGTAGACCCCTTTTGCGGATCCACGGTATCCAGGTGTAGTGGGGAGCTGCGGGCTGTGTTCCTGCCGCCCCAGCTCCTGGTCGCCTGGCTAGCTTATGCCCCGAAATAGCAACACACAAACTGTATTCTTTTAAATACTGCTTGGCCCATTATATCTAGCCTCTTCTCGGCTAACTCTCGCACCTGGACTAGCCCATTTCTAATAATGTTTAGCACCCCAAGGTGCGCTTACCGGGAAGATTCTAGCCTACGTCCATCCTGGGTCGGAGCTTCATCGCATCTGCCCCAGAGAGCAGAGCTAAGGCGTATGAGCTCACTTCCTCTTCCTCCCAGCATTCTGTTCTGTTTACTCCACCCACCTAAAGGCGGGCCAAGGCAGTTTCTTTATGAGCCAGTGACCTTCCTCCATCATCCAGGCGCATCGGAAAGGCTCTGAGAAGCCCCTCGACGAGGACACTTGCTTTCCTGTCCCCCCCTCACGGTGGACCTGGGATCACCTTCTCTTTGAGCCACGCTGGTGTCCTTTGGAATGAAGTGGTTCTGTGTGGAAGATTGTTGAGGGAAGGGTCACTGACTGGCAGGAAGGATTAAACAAACAACACAGCGCTTGTCCCTTCCCAATGTGAGCTAGGAGTGGTCTGCTCTCCGCGGTGGGTTCCTCAGCAGCCTGACCTTCGTTTACTAGTAAAGCCTACAGCAGCGACTCTGCCCTGGCAGACTGCGAATCCCCCATTCCCTGCTCTCTTTTGATATTGAAGAGTAATCCGTCTGGCCCAATTGTGAACAAGACAGTTTGCCTGAGAAACCGTTTTGAAGAGAAGCCATTCTTTTAAACTTCAGAGATATGTTTGGCAAAGGCACTCAGCTGAGCAAGTTTATTTTTTTGCCTTGTATTATGTACAGAACATTGTTATATGTGCTTGATCACTTTGATAATGTATAGTATGATTCTCCTGCAGGGACTTTTGTTGACAATGTAACTTAGCCTTCATTTTAACATCTCAGAGGTAAACTTCCAGGCAAGCTGTGTCTTAACTGAATCGATGGTATGCCAGCTGAAAATCCACAGCTGTAGATATGCCTGAAACACGGTTTCCACCCAGAAGTAAAGACCCGTGGATTCCTAGTGAGTCCTCTCTTCCCACGTGATTCAGTCTCTTTGTGACTGAGTAACAACAGGTCTGTTTCCCTCCACAGAGGCCAGCAAGCTGGTTATGTCCTATGTGGCGGCCGTGTGCGGCAAAGGAGCCGAAGTGAATGAAGTCAAGGAGCAGCTTCTGCAGTCCAACCCTGTCCTGGAAGGTAAGGGTTGCGCGAGTGTGTGCTTGTTGCGGTTCAAACAGCCAACTGTGTTCAGGATACTTCAGCTGCCTGGTGAAGTCAGGGAGGGAAGAGGACACAGTCCTGGCCACGCTCTGGAGGAAGTAAGCCCCACCCTAGCGATACTTAACAGAGGGCATAGCTAACCCCCGGAAAAGGAGCTTTCTTGCATAGAAATCCTTCTTGCCACTCGGTCTTCATTTAACGTCCTTTGATTTGCTTTTCAGAAGTGGGCTGGCACTCACAGTTGATGGTGCAGTGATATTTTGGTAATTTTGATAAGGAATGGCTGCAGAAAGCCCAAACCTGGCTGCAGATGCATCTCCCAAGCTCTGTTCTTAGCTATCTTAGCTCATACTTCTGGAGGCTAGAAGACCAAGACTAAGTAGGTTTCATTTGGAGACCCTCTCTTATCTCAGGGACAAGTGCCACCTCGATGCCCATGTGAGTTCCATGCTGTCCCCTCTCCATACTCCATGCCACACTCAGGACTCCAGCTTCAATATTTCCCAAAGGCTCACCGCTCAGTGCTGTCCCATTGAGGGTTAGAGCTTTAACATGTGAATGGGAGAAAGGGCCAAAAATACCGGCCCGTCAGTCAGCTCTGGGCCACTGGATTGGAGCATGGCATCTACCTTTGGTATGAACCATCCTTATAGTAAAAATGAAATTTGAAATTAGAGATTGTAAGATGGCTCTATAGCAAGAGCACTGACTGCTTGTGCAGAGGATCTGGGTTTGGTTACCAGTACATACATGGCAACTCACAACTAACTGTCTGGAACTCTTAGTTCCAGGGAATCTCACACTTCCTTCTGGTTTTTGCAGATATTAAGTACACATTTGGTAGATATATACATACATACACACATACACATATATACATACACACATAAATATACCATATGTATATGCATATACATATACACATACAGATAAACACAATACACACATATAATGCATATATAAATATACCCATATGTGTGTATATTTATATACATATATGTATATATACACAAAGTCAAAAGCATCCTTTTAGAATCCAGGCTAGAGGAACAGTTTGGCTCAACCCTTTGCTCAGAGCACAGAAGGACAAGATTAGGGGTGGACGAACGTGGAGCTGTCTGGAGGTTGGTAGGGCCGGCAGCTCTTGGCATGGAGGGTCAGAACCCCTCCCTGTTGTCTTTTCTGCTCTGGCTCAGCCCCTCCTTTCCTCCTGGAGACAGTCTTGAACCGTGAGCATTACTCTGAAACTCATGCTTCAGAGGAGACGCCATGCCTGCTGGCCTGGCTGGCAAGACAGGAAAGACACGAAGCTCAGGAAGCCGTTAACGCTTCGTTCTCTGTTCCGTTCCTTACCCGGCAGGGTTCATAAGAAGTGGTGTCTCTTCCTTTTACCAGTCTGAGACTTGGGCTTTCTTGCTTCCTGCCCCTGCGCTAGCTGTATTTCTGACATGCTTATTTAGGAATGTCGTGGTGGAAAGAGGCGGCTTCGCTTGCATCTTTTCCTAGAGCCATTTAATGTGGTGGTATTTGTAGCTAGGCTGCAGCACAGGACATGGAAGAAATGTCCACCGTGGGTGTGTCTTATCTTTTCTGGGAATGCTTCGCTGCTACTGTAAATGAACATTTCGAACAAGGAACTCAAACACACACACACAGAGCAGCTGTGGAATGTGTCTTGGGTGTTCTAGAACGGAGCGCTTGTTTCTCATTACGAGGCTCCCGGTAAAAGACTCCAGTGTTTAGGGTTGTGTTTGGTAATGTGCAACTCAGGCTTCTCTGATGAGAAGATGGTTTATGGCTTGCAGATGGGACTCTGGGCGCATCTTCTGGAGCAGTCCTTCTCTTGCCCCTGACCTTCAAACCACAGCACATTGATCTTTATGGGTCTGCATCTTGAGCTGTGCTTTGGACATGGCCTAAGGTAGTTACCTCGGCAAGCCTACACAATACCAAAGACTAGCCCACCAAAGCATGGGGCATGTCATGGTTTAATGGGGGTCAGGTCAAGTGTCCACTGTCATCAAGGTTGCCTTCAGGGAAGCCTTTGGTTGGCAGTGGATATGTGAAGAGAATCTGATCCCGCTCCCTCCACCCCCACCCCAGCATGCTTCCTTCTGTGAGTGTTGGCAGGCAGGGTTTCTCCTCTTGGGGTCCGAGGTGTCAGTCATCCTGTCTTCCTCTGAAGGAAGAGATTGGTGTCAGGAACTTATCAAACCATACTCGGCCCAAGCTTCTCAACATAAGGAACCTTCTCTGTTGACTTTGTCGATCTTGTCTTCACCCATCTTGAGCTGACTATATATATGGTGTTTGAAACAGGGTCTGGCTGGCCCAGGATTCCCTATGTGGACCAGGCTGGCCTTCAGTTTACAGAGATCTCCCTCCAAGTGGTGGGATTAAATGCTTCCACCACCACACCCAGCCATTAATGTGTTTTTAAGCAAAAAGCACAAATGGGATGAGTGAAATGGCTCAGTGGGTGAAGGCACTTGCCCCTAAGCCTCATGTCCTGACTTCAGTTCCTAGCATTCATTTGGTCGAAGGAGAGAATCAACTCCTTTAAGTTGGTCTTTGACCTCCACATGCCATTCACAATAAACAGACAAATAAATGTTTTTTAAAGACACAAAACAGTAGGCTCAATGTTGGGTTTAGCTGCTGACCGTCATTGTGCTCCCTAAGAACGTCCCCTCTCTCCAGGGCGCTGCTTTCAGGACGAGGCCCCCTCCGAAGTGAAGTGCTTGTGTTCTCTGACAGTTAACCCTAATCCTCTCCTCCACTTAACAAAGTCATGGAGGCTTCTAGAAATGCTCTATCTAGCCTCGTATTCAAGAGGGTGGTTTCACTTAGCCATGTCCTCGCGAATACTTCCTTGCTAGTTTCAAAGGTGGCTCCCGGATCCCTGAGACAGCTTCGGGACAGGGTTGGATGGAAATGTAGAATTCTGTGTCTCTTCCGGGATGTACTGGCCCAAGTGCCCTTGCCCAGGACCCTTTTGTGGCTGGGTTCACCCCCAGGTTGGAGGCGCACCGCTGCCTGCAGCACACCCACAGGGATGTGCATGGGACTTGTATCTAGGCCCCTCTGTTCCCTGTTTTCATCGTCCCAGACGTGTTTGTCAGTCAGTATCTGTGCATGGGCTTGGTGGGGCAGTCTGTTTGCCCCATAACTATGCTGTCCTCTGCGTTAGACAGGTGACACGGTTGAACGTTCTGTACCTGGACAGACTCACCCTGGAGTGCTCCCTCTCCTTTCCAAGGGAGTCCCAGGGCAGATGTTGCTTGCCTTGAAGCAGCTAAGACCGACAGAGACTTGGGCTGTGCTTTGTGGGTCATGTCCATTTCCTTTAATTTTCTAGATTCCGTGGAGGTCTACCTGTTGGGCATAAACTAATAAATTATGTATTGTTTGTGTCTTATTTTAAATGACTCCGTTTTGACTCTCGGTATTGCTCTTGCTGTACTGGTCTTATGTAATCACATTTATATAAGTAAGTAGCTTTGTTTCAAAGTTAGAGTTTAAGTTTCGCCTGCCTCTTGTGATCTGCAAACCTCACTCACTTCCATCAAGCATACAATAATAGAAGATTTCTGAAATAGCCTTACCGACAGTTTTGGTGGAGGAGTAGAAACCTTACCTGCCTCCCACTCGTTAGCAGCCTATCTACAGGAGTTAAAAGATGTTGAATTAGGCAAGATCGCATTTAGAGTAATGCTCGAAACAGTCCCGAGATTCAGGGCTGTCACGTGTTCCATGTGTGTTTCTAATAACTGACGGAAGTATTAGCGACTCACTAAAATGTGTGCTGGATACGTGTGTTTAACTGTGGGCAGAAGTCACGAGCTGTGTTTGCCAGGATTATTCCTGTCCAGTACTACGGCTGCTTTGTGTTTCTGCTCGGAATTATTTTTTTTTTCTATCAGCTTTCCTGATGCATCTGTTTCTTTCTCACCAGCCTTTGGAAATGCCAAGACTGTGAGGAACGACAACTCGTCCCGATTTGTAAGTATTTGTAGAAGCTTAAGTGCTAACACTAATGTTTAACCCATGTGTGTTTAAACAGGCAGATGTTTAATATTCAATACACACATTTTTAAGGTCAGAAGAGGGCCACCCCCAGTCGAGACCCACTGGAAGGTCAATAAGAGCTTATTTATGTTGCTTTCTGGAATTCTTTCAGTTCTTCTTGTAATGCAAGCTATTTTTTAAATCATGTTTTCTCCTCATCTTCAATCATAAAATTACATGAGTTTAAATAAGACTATTTAGAATCATTTCTTCCTCATCTGCAGCTTGGCGTTTAGAAGTCATAATTAAGAATCAGAAACTCAGCCGGGCTGTGGTGGCGCACGCCGTTAATCCCAGCACTCGGGAGGCAGAGTTAGGCAGGTCTCCGTGAGTTCAAGGCCAGCATGGCCTACAGAGTGAGTTTCAGGACAGCCAGGGCTGTTGCACAGAGAAACCCTGTCTTGGAAAAACCAACCAGCCAAATAACCAAACAAATAAAATAATGAAAAGAACCAGAAATTCAGTAAAAAAGATAGCTCAAGTGAGTGTCGTTTGTATATATGTTGCCCTCGGTTCCTGTTGGTGGTCTCAGAAAAGACAGGATGTGTTTGAAAACCCCCTGAAGGTAAAATCACTAGGATTGGTAAGTGCGAGGGGCTGAGAGATCTGGATACCGAGAACCAAAGCTAACTAATGTCTTGTCATGACTGAGCCTGAAACACCGCTTCTAGTCGAGGCTGGCCCTCGCTGCTCTTTCAGCCTTCCGCCCTGTAACTGTCCAGCTCGTGCCTACATGTTGATGCACTTGGTTCTTGAGCTCCCCTGGGCCTCTGTTCTTCACCAAGACACGGACACCGCCTTGGGAGCAAATGTGTTGAGTGTCACAGTGGTGTGGTCTGCATTTGCAGTTCAGGGGCTTTGCGAATGCCAAGCCATGCACTCTGGTACCCTCTTTTCCTCCCCATCCCTCCCTTTCTCTTGTCTCTGTTCCTTTTGGTTACAGGACCTTGTTAAGTTACTCAGGTTGGTCTGGAACTCATTTAGTAGCTCAGGTAAGTGTTGAACTCTCTGGGTTTTACCAAAACCTTCTGTTTTGTTTGTTTGTTTGGTTTTTCGAGACAGGGTTTCTCTGTAGCTTTGGAGGCTGTCCTGGAACTAGCTCTTGTAGACCAGGCTGGCTTCAAACTCATAGAGATCCGCCTGCCTCTGCCTCCCGATTGCTAGGATTAAAGGCGTGCCCCACCACTGCCCGGCCCAAAGCCTTCTGATTAAGTGGGATTAAACATCTGTACCATTTGGCCTGGCTCCATGATGGTATTTTGAGATTGGTTTTTTTTTTGTTTGTTTGTTTGTTTGCTTATTTTGTTTTGTTTTTTGTTTTCCTGTTGTTTAGCCAAAAAAGATAAGAAAAAAAAGATCATTCATTTTCTGAGCCATCTTCTCCCCTCATTGCTTGTACCAGTAGGATCAGTTTTGGTAACCTTTGGTGCCTCTCTACCAGGAGTTCTCCCTTGCTCCCATTTTATATCCCCGCTGGCCTTCTCCATAGACAGGTTGTCTGGATCTTAAAGAAAGAAATGGTCTCAGACGGAGGAAGCTTAGGAAGAAGGCTAAATAAGATCCCAAACCCAGGGCTGTGAATTTTTCCATCGGATTAGCCCGTTACAGCCTCATAACCAGTTTGATACAGGCCTTTTCTTGTGTGGTAACATGGATAATCTCATTGCAGAAATAGAGTTTGAAGTGAAGTAATTACAATGATCAGACTTCATTACGTGATAGAAATTTAGTTTTGTTTGCCAATTGTGTACACATGCACTTTTAAACATATTTACAAGTGTTTGGCCATGACGATGCAAAGACAGGAAACTGAATTGCTTAGAAGGTCAGGTGTTTTTTAATTTTTTTTTTTTATTACAGTGGTATTTAAGATCCTGCAAATGGCTTGGCGGGCTGTTTAGCTTATTAAATAGCTTCAGAGAAATCCTCTTATAACTTGGGTATTAGGATATGGGATTAACACTTGATTATAGGCTAGGTCATTTCATGCCCAGCTTCAAGTAATTCCTCTGTTTGTGGTCTATGACTTGATTAATAAAACACCCAAACACGTGGTGTCGTTTCATAATTGGGTTCTGTGCTAATTCGTGGAATTGTGATGTTGCTCGACAGAACCTTTGGCTGTGTCTGGTTAATCTAGAATGAATTTGTTGATCGCTTTACTGAGAAATCTGATAGAGTCTGCTATGCTGTAGTTAAGACACATTGGTCATAGCTGACACTTGTAAAAATCTGTGTTCAAGGACATCCCTCACGGCGCTGTGTGTTCAAGGACATCCCTCACGGCGCTGTGTGTTCAAGGACATCTCTCACAGTGTGCGCCGTATGCCCCAGTATTTCTAGTTTGGCATATGGAGCTTTTTTTTTTTTTTTTTTTTTTTTTTTTTTTTTTTTTTTAAAAAGAATGAGACAGTAGACAGTATTTTAGCGCTTTGTTGATTAGTGTTCTTCCTTAAGCAGCAAATAAGCATCTACTGTGTGTAGACTGATAACTAGGCACTGGGGCGGGGCAGAGGGCAGCGCCTATACTTTTGCTTTTGCCCAATCTCTCATTCAGTAGGATTTTTTTGAGACAGGGTTTCTCTGTGTCACAGCCCTGGCTGTCCTGGAACTCTCTTTGTAGACCAGACTGGCCTCAAACTCACCTGTAATAATTACTTTTTTGTCGTCTGTTCAAGTACCTTAAAAAGGCAGCCTAGGAAGGACTTATTTTGGCTTACCGTTTGAGGAGAAACATCCGTCATGGGTGCTGGGGCAGGTCCTGACAGTATGCTGTCCGTCCGGTGGTCCCCAGGTCCAGTTGCTTCCAAAACCTCCCCAAGCAACACCACCAGCTGGGACCAAATGTTCAAACAGCAAACCGTAGGGAACATGTCCCATTCCGGAGGTGACACTGGGACCTTGGAAGGTGTCCAGCTCCTGTCTCACCCTTCCACGCACTCTCTGGATCCTGTTGCCCCTTGGCCCAGGGACTCCTGTCAAAGTTAGCCTGCAAGGCCGATCCTTCTCTCCCTCTCTGTTTTTCTTCCCTCATCTCCCGCTGCCTTGTCTCCTCGGTCTCTGCTGTTCTGGAGGTTCTGTCTGTCAAGCCCAGGACTGTCCCTGCGACTCTGAATAGCTCTCAGTTTATGATCCTCTTTCGCTTCTTCTGCTGGAAGCGCTCAACGGTTTCCTCCCAATTGGTGTAGCCAGCCGATGCCCGGATCCCCTGATCACTACCAGGCCTCCTCCTTTCCAGCCCGTTGCACACTAGTCAGATGGCCTTGTAAAGTGGCGAGTCTGATCCAGCCTTCTTCTTTAGGAGCCTTCAGTAACAATGGCTCACGTCAGGAGAAGTCAAAAAGTCACGCCAACCTACCTGACTTTGGTCTCCAGCCTGAAGCAGCCCCGCCTCACTGTCCCTAACAGCTGGTGCTTGGTTCTTATGCCTGCTCCTTCTGCTCCTTCTGCTCCTCCACCTCCCAGCAGACTTGGCATTTGCCGTGAACTCACTTCTTCTGCTCCCGTCCTCACCCCTGGCATAGCTGCCTGCGTCCATGAGCTGTGGTAGGCTTGTCTCGCCACCACCATGTCCTGCTTACCAGGCTGTGAGCTCCTTCCCAGCAGGGACTGTGTCTGGTTTCTCGCTCGCCTTTCTCAACGTAAAAGAAATGATTTGGAGATATTCGCTGGGGCTTAAGTGAAGATTTCAAAGGGTAGATGGCAGTGGGAGAGGAGCTGGTGAGGGGCACCCGTAAGCTAAGAAAATGGCCCAAGTCGCATTGTTGGCCAAGTGCCATGCAGTCGAGTCTTTGCTCCCTTATCACATTTTTAAAATAAATATGATTCTTAGGGGAAATTCTGTACACAGTATCTATCTGATTGTGATTGAGGCAGGACATGCAACAAAGCGAAAGAATTCCTTATTAAATACACATACTTTTTTCTAAACACAAAGCAGATGCCACGGCTATTCTCCTGTTCCTGGTAACTCTTCATCAAGGCTATTGGAGGCTGCTTCTAAAATTTACGAGATTTAACCCCATGTGTCTTATGATACTGCCCGTGGAGTGTAATGTGACCCTGGGCTCTATATTGCTGTGTAATCTACGTCAAATGCCTCTCAATGGGATAAGTAGTCTTTCGCTCTGAGCTTGTGGCCCGCATCATTGTGTTTTGATTTGAACAGTTGGAAATCTGGGGGAGGGATTGCGTTTCACCTGCTGCCTAATGTGGAGTTTGTAACAATGACTTAAGACACATTCTGCCTATAAAATGAAATAATGTATCTTTCCAATCAGTTTACCTGCCAAGACTAGTGCCTTTGTTTTCAGTCTTGATCTGAGACTGTATCCCCTTCAGGAAGTTTGGAAACTATCTAAAATGGAAAGGTCATATGATGGAAAGGACTCCACCCCCCCCCCCCCCCCCGTGTGTGTGTGTGTGTGTGTGTGTGTGTGTGTGTGTGTGTGCAAAGATCCGTTTTTAAATTAGCTACAGGCTAGATGGGCTCTTAGTAGTGGCTTTGCAGTGTGAATTATTCATGGAGGCTGTTTTGCCTTATGGGTAAATGAGCTGCCTTTCTTAATTACATCCATACAAAGACTGAAAATGAGTTAGGATGCTCCTTTCTGAAGCACGCAGGCTGTTTTGAGATGCACTTACGGAGTCTCTCTTTGACAGGGCAAATATATGGATATTGAATTTGACTTTAAAGGTGACCCGCTGGGAGGAGTGATAAGTAACTGTAAGTATTTTACTTGACTCTTTATCAACCGGTTGAGAATGCTAAAACAGGCGTTTGTAAGTGGTGGACTAGTCTAAATACTTCGATTGAAGAAACAGGAAGAGCGTTTGCTTTAATAAGAATTGTTAACCATGGCATTTCAGATTGCTTTACAATATAATATAAAACATATGTATATATGTTTTTATGCATGCATATATATATATACATACATACATACATACATACACACACATATATATTGTTTGGTTTGGTTTTGATTTTTTGAGAGATAATTGTAATGTCTCATCCAAACAGGCCTCAAAAAACGCTTGTATCCTTATACCTGGCTAAGCGTTAAAAATTCATTTATTGTTACCTTTGGTAAACTGTTTAGAAATCTGCTGAAGTATTTGTACTTTATTCCTCACGGGCCTTTAAGTCAGTCTAAGAAACATATATTCTGTGATTAAGAATAAAACCGAGGGAATTTATTCATTAATTTTGTGGTGCTAAGATAGAGCCCAGGGCATCATACACACTGGGCAGGCGCACTGAACTTTACCTTAGCCCTAAAACAGAAATAATGGATTTAAATTAGTAGCTTTTTTAAGGAAGCTTTTCTCCTGTACCGTGAGTAGGCCTTTATCTCGAATGTTATTTTGAGAAACGTGACCTCCTTTTTAGGCTATCTAGATAATGGAACTGTAATCTAGCTGTTGGTAAAACAAGGACTCATTAGCCTCCTTCCCGGTGTGGAGTGAGGAATACAGGACCGGGTCCAGGCTACGTGTCGCTCCGGGTCCAGGACTTGTGGACCAGCCGTGAGTCACACCAGCGTGGCTGGCTTTGTGTGCCTTCTTGGTCACCGAGCCAGGGAGCCCGGCCCTCCCCTGATGTTTCTTTCTCCTTTGATTTCAAGTTTCATTTGTGTGGAAATGAATTATAATGCAGAGGTTTATGTGACCCTGGCCATTATCTTACTATCCTCTCGAATGTTCTGGGTTTTAGGGTCACATGACCAGACCAATGCCTATAGAGATTCATTCATAGAGTGAAAATAAGTAGTCCGCACTAGACACAGAAATGGCAGAGCTGTCTAAAGTGTCCAGAACACCGTCATTGGCTTGTTAGAGTAATGGTTAGAGTGCAGGTGCTGGGAGAGGCCTGAAGAGGGTGTCGGCTCTCCTGCAGCCGGAGTTCCAGTGGCTGTGTAATCCTCATTTAGCTGCTGGGAGACTATCTCATGTCCTCCAGAATAGCGTTGGGCATTCTTAGCCACCAAGCCGCCTCACCAGTGACCCTCTTTAAGTGATCTGAGACCTAAAGTGGAGAGGAACTGGTCCAGCAGAAGAGGAGATGGGTAGCCAAGAACCCTGGAGCTGCCAGGGCTTTGTGAGCTTTTCCTGATGCTGTGCAGAAGTTGGTGTTAGGAGCGATTTATGCATACCATGTAACGGAACTCGTGGCATGTGTTGGGGGTAGGGGCACGAGGGATGAGAATAGGAACACACTCGTATACTTAACAGATGTTCGCGACTGTGTGGAGGTCAGAGATCAATGCCAGTGGCTTCCTCATTCACTGTCCACCCTGTATTTTGAGATGAAATTTCTTACTGAACCTGGAGCTCATACATCTGGCTCGACCACTGGCTAGCACATCCCAGAATTTTTCATTTTTTTGTCTTCCTGCTGTTGGGAGGCTGCTTGTTCATCCCAGCCGCCCAGAACTGAAATAGTCACACAGAAACTATATTATTTAAAGCACTGCTTGGCCCATTAGCTCTAACTTCTTATTGGCTAACTCTTACATCTTAATTTAACCCGTCTCCATTAATCTGTGCATCACCTTGAGGTTGTGACCTACCAGCAAAGTTTCAGCACGTCTGTCTCCAGTGGCAGCTCTGTGGCTTTTCTCTGACTCCGCCTCCTTCCTCCCAGCATTCAGTTTAGTTTTCTCCGCCTAGCTCTGTTCTGCCCTACCAATGGGCCAAGGCAGTTACTTTATTAACCAATGGTATTCACAGCATACAGAGGGGGAGTCCCACATCATCTCCCCAGTGATATTACAGGCACATGCCATAGAGCCCAGTAGCTGAACGAGTCGCTGAACTTTAAAACGAAAGCCTCATCATTGTTCACAGATAGGACTAGCATTTCCTCATCTTTCAAATAACGGAAGTGAGTGGATGGACTCTGGTTCTTCTGCTTCAGCATTTTTGCGGTACTTAAGTGGTTTGACTTTTCCTTTTGGTCCGCCTCACTATATACTGTGCTGTGCTGTGCTTGCGCATGGCAACGGCGCTGTGTGCTTGTGGGAATGTGGCGTTGTGAGGGAAGTAGCTTGAAGGGAAAGTTCTAATGTGAGAAGAAATTGGGTAGGATACTCCCATTTCGATGACATGATTTTCTAGGCCAACTACGGCAGCGGAAGTACTCGGGTAGCATGCATCTCCTCTAGCCAGAAGCAAATGATGATGGCCCCTGCCACGCTGCCTAGCCAGACCCTGTGCAGGGTATATCAGCTGATGAGAGCTGTCTCGGGAAGGGGGTGGCTCAAGTTTAAGGCCACCATTCTCAGAAGCAATTCATTTTAATTCGGCAAACTATTCATAAATCCTTAGTGCTTTCTTTTTATAAGGCGAATTAACGCTAGTTATTGCATTATTAATGCCACTTAATACAGTAGCTGGGTATTACATCGATGGTAGCATCGGACTTATCCTTTCTTTATGGAACTTGCAACTGAACATTCTGGAATGATTTAATCAATAGTGTTCTTGAGGATTCTGTGAAGATAATTAGGAGTTAGTTGCTTCATTATCAGCATGAGAAAATAACTTTGGATTATCATTTAAGTTCAAGTTCTAAACATAAGTCTCTTCCTGACGAAGATCTTCAGAAGATTCTTACAGTATCCATGGAAAATAAATACCAAACACTTGGTGTCCGTTAAGACCAATATGTCTGTGCGAATGAGTTTCATATGGTCTTGGTTACAGTTTGTTCCCACAAAAAAAAAAAAATTACATTGAAACTCGTAAGCGGGAACACCCCGGTGGTTAAGAATATCCCTTGCTGTAGAGAGGGAAAGCACACATTAGTGGTGGGACAGGAAATTTCACCCCATACAGGCAGGGCTGACTCATGCGGGCCATGGGAGCTGCCAGGCTGGCTTTGGGGCATGTAAAGCAGTGGTGAATCGCCGGGGTTCTTGCCAGACCCTGACGCGTTAGCTTCTTGCAGGCTGGAGAAGAGCACGGGCTTTAGAAGAGATGCGTTGCTTCTTTTCCCAGCAGCCACTAGGAAAAGCCCAACTTGTCAATGGCTCAAATGATCACCCCGAGTTGTTCAGGCACCCTCTAGACGGTTGTACACCCGGGAAGTGGAGAGCAAAGGCCCCCAACTCATCTCCCTCCTCCTAAAGAGGGGTGCTCTTAGTCTGGAGCACACTTGAGAGTTCCAGAGGCCTGAGGGCAGTGTCCTTAAGAAGGACGTGTAATTAAAATGGGAGGTGGCAGAGGCTTGCTTTCTTTAATAGAGAAGATGAGACACTGGGAGCGAGTGCAGACGTCCCACTGACCTAGAGCGGCGCCTCTAGTTGGCTATGGCTTGCTGCTTGCTTACTTACTAATCAGGTGCTTGTGGCCGAAGATTGCTGTGTTGTAGTGCTCTGAACTGGAACCTTTGAGAAACTAGTTTTTTGCTTCTTTTATAATACTCCCAGGCATCTTCTCAAATCTGTGGTGCTTGGAAGCAATTTAGACCATGGAAAAACATGATCTAAATCTGCTCAGAGACCAGCACGGAGAGTAATCTGCTCTGGAAATAGGCTCTGATTTCAAGTCTAAAGTGCAGACTAAAGACGCTGACCGCTCTCACCCCCGCTGAGTGTCACAGAAGCACACCCTGGATGTCGTGTTTCAGCATTTGGGGCTTTTGCTTCATGCACACAACCCACTGGTTTCTCATGTGATCACCGATGTCTATACAAGAGACAGCAAGTTATTGAAGTTCTCTGGCCCTCCCTGACTTCATCCTTGCAGTGGGAATAATCAAGCGTGTGTCAGGCTGGACCAGGGTTAGTTCTGTATTTATAGCTCCATAAAGTGCCTGGTACATAGTAAACCCTCAATAAATGTCTATTTCCCACTATTAAATGCTGACTTGTTTATTGTCTGTATGGCCTTTCACCAAATACAAATTCTGTAAGTGCAGAGACAAACCAGCAACTGAATAAATCTGACATCTCTCTCTCTCTCACACACACACACACACACACCCCACATATACACATCCCCCACATATACACACATATATACCCCACATATGCATACATACATACATGCACATACACACACACATGCATACACATAACGCATACGACCCCCCCATATACACACATATCACACACACCCATTGCACACACACTTCACATACACATACAACATACACACACCCCACATACACACATACCCCATGTATACACATATACTACACAAACATACACACATATACCACATACACACACTGAATATCATATGTGATTTTATGCGTTTGAAATTTTTAATAAGCAAAACTCCAGATTTAGTGGGTAATTTTATCTATATGCCTTATTTTGGGGTTTCTGGGGGTTGAAGGTAGGACCCTCTTCTTATGCACTCTCCCACCAAGCCGAATTCCAGCTCTTTTTTCACTGTTTTCCGTGCTCACCCGGCAGGCAGCCGGGGAAGATGCACTCTGCGCGTCCTGGGGATGGAACTCAGGTTTCTAGACATGGTGTCTTACACCTTTCCCCCCTGGACCACCTCACGGCCCAGCAATTTTATTTTAACAGCCTCAGTTGGATAGATTTTTCGGGAATGGTCCCACTAAATTCTCATTCTGTGTCTCACCTTTGGATTGTCCCATCGTCTTTGACTCAGGACTTGGCCGTGAGGTTTGTCATAGTCTGTGGAACAGTTGTCGGGGCGGGGGGTAGCCAGACTTGGACTGGCAGCATAGTGGAGTTTGCCTTTGCTTTCTCTGGAGTCTCTCTTCACGACAGTGTGCACAGACATCTGTTTGGTACAGAGGAGGGTCATGAAATGGACTGCCTGATGTGTTTCTATCAGGTGTCTCTCAGAGAGCCAGGAGCGAGCCCAGGACCATCAGCCATGCTGGCTTCAGACCAGACAGAACCACTCAATGCTTCAAGCTACTGAGATTTAGAGTACTTTCTCCCACAGTCCACACCAACCCATGTAGGCAGTCTGGACGTGGGAGGCCAACTGGAAAAGAAAAGACTCTGTTATAGATAAAGCTGAGGTCGAAGAGAGTGGCTTTGGGTTTGTCACCTGAACACATAGGTGTGCTCATAGCTCCCTGGCAGTTAGAAGTCAGGGAGCCAACGATGGCACTAAGTGTTCATGATTTCTCCCCGTGGCTATCGCCCCAACTGTCTCGCTGGACTGAAGAGCGAGGTCATCGTGTATGTGGTAAGCAGAACCCAGAAGGACCCAATCTGCGTCCATGCACCTCAACCCTAGGCCTTACCGTGCAATTGTCCCTCCAGTCCTGGGGAGGAACGATGAAGATCGTTGGGGACATCCCCTGCAGAGACATGAAGGACAGGAAATGAACCGGCCCTCCGCAGAAGGCTCTCGATTGCTTTTCTCTTACATTTCTATAGAATTTATGGCGTGGTTGCTTCCTGCTTTTGTGTGTCGTCTCCCTTGGGGTGTATTGTTTAGCCTCTATGCTGTGTATTGGTAACACATGGAACATGGTTTATTTTTTTACATTGTATGAGATTTATAGCTTTGTTCTTCTGTGTCATATCTCTGATTTCATCGATGGCAAACCATTGAGAAACTGCCTCATCTAATTCATTCTCGAGGAAACTGATCTTATTTGTTTCTTGACAGCGTATGGATTTGGAGAACCCTGTAGGTCAGTGGTTCTTAACCTTCCTAAGGCTGTGACCCTTGAATGCAGGTCCTCACGTGGTGGTGACCCCTGACCATAAAAATTATTTTTGAGCCGGGCGGTGGTGGCTTTAATCCCAGCACGCCTTTAATCCCAGCACTCAGGAGGCAGAGGCAGGAGGATCTCTGTGAGTTCGAGACCAGCCTGGTCTACAAGAGCTAGTTCCAGGACAGGCTCCGAAAACCACAGAGAAACCCTGTCTCGAAAAACCAAAAAAAAAAAAAAATTATTTTTTTTGCTACTCCATAACTGTAGTTTTGCTACTGTTCTGAATTGTAAATATTTTTGGAGATAGAGGTTTGTCAAAGGGGTCGCGACCCATGGGTTGAGAAACACTGCTATTGATGAGTTAATCCATTCTTGGGAGCTGGTTAATATCTGTCTACCAGTCAATAGTGTCTGCTTCTAATCTGCCGTATTTGGGACCACTAACCGTTAACAAGTTAGGAAGTGCATGTTATCTTATTTGTAAAACTAGGGCTGGGCTTTGTGCGCATTTTGATTTTTTTTCTCTATGTGTGTATGTGGTGGACACGTGTGTTTGTATGTATGTGTGTATGTGTGTGTGGGGGTGGGGGTGTGGGGGGAGGGGGTGCATGTGTGGGGGGGGTGTGGAGACCTAAAGTTGATCTCAGTAATGGTCCTCAATTGTTCTTCCTCCTTACCCATTGAGACAGTGTCTCTCAATCAGACGCCAAGCTGGCCAGCATGGCTACCGGAAGCCTTCTTGGATATAATTACAAGCATTCGGCTATGCCTACCAACCCTTATGTGAGTCTCCAGTATTCCAGGATCTTTAAAAGGATGGTATTGATTTAAAATCTGTGCCCTAAAAGATAAGTCAACCCACATTCATATTTAGGATTGTCCAGTAAAAATATTGAATTCTGCTCAGTATTTCCTGGTAATTGGGTAGTTGGAGGGGAGGTAGGTAATAACCTAAGACAGGGAGAGAAATAGTTAAAATCTTATAATGATAACTACTTATAAGCATGTGTATTTGTATTAGCCTTTTGCTGTCATGACGGCATACGTCCATTAGATGCTACTCTGAGGTGTTTTCTCCCAGGTGTTTGTCTCTGAACCAGCAATGGGAAGGCGTGGGGTCTCAGGGGCAGTTAGCATTTTCAGTCATGCATGGGCTTGTAATGTTATCCCATCGTCACTGGGAAAACTGAGACAAAGATGTGTCTTCATAGGCCTCTTCAAGAGCTTGAACACGCCCTTATTCTTGTTTTCTTTTTTCTTGTTTCTTTTTTGAGCTAACTGTAGTAAGCACCCACTGATGAGATATTAATTTTTTCCTTAACTTCTAAACATCCACTGGCTTGGATGGACAGTTCTAAATAAAACCTTCACATTCCTCTCCTGTCCATCTGGACAGTGACCAGAAATACTTCAGTAAAGATAAGGGACCACCGGGGACAGTTGGAGATGGGGGGGCCACCAAGGACAGTTGGAGATGGGGGGACATGGGGGACAGTTGGAGATGGGGGCCACCGAGGGCAGTTGGAGATGGGGGGGGACATGGGGAACAGTTGGAGATGGCGGGCCACCGAGCACAGTTGGAGATGGGGGCCACCGAGGGCAGTGCCCACAGCTCCTGCTTTTTCGTTCAGGGCTGCTGCTTTTCCTGGGAGAGAGATTGAATATAAAACATTGATTTTTTTTTTTCTAGGCTTGTAATCCTTTCCTTGTGCCCCGGGGTAATGAGAGTTCTTATTACCAGCCCTTCTATTCTTTTTATTCATTTTCATTCTTTCGTCTGCTTTCAAAAGCTTTCGTTTTCAGTGAGTGCAGTCGTGGGTGTTTTATTCCTCTGACGGTGTGCCCAGGGAAGGTGTGCCCAGGGAAGGTGGTCTCTGAGACGAGCGGGCACCTGTGCATCATATAAATTTTCGCTGCTAAGATGTCAGAAGCAGAGAGCCCCTGAAGCTCAGAACAGGTCCTTCTTCCGGTTCTTAGTGGGTGGTGGCCTGCTAGGTAGGAGGGCAAGTTCTGGCCCAGTCTTCCTTTGTCCCTATTCCCATATGGCTTAATAAGTTTATCTCTCTAATATGAATTTATGGCGATCTTTACATCTTGAGATGCGGTTGCATTGGGGGGTCTGGACATTCTCACGGATGCTGCTGTACCAGGGATCTGGCATTAAGTCCTCGAAATCTCCCTAGCAGAGGCCCGGCCCATGCTGTAGGCGCTCCCCTGGTGGAGAAGAACCGTGCTGAGTTCTGTTTCCCCTTCATTCAGGGTGCATTTAAGTAAATTAACATGGTCAGGTGAGAAGTCCCTACAGTGAATAGAGCTTATATTCTCTGCTTTGAGTAATTATTCAGTATAGTCTCATGCTGTTTGATTATGTTGGTACATGCACATTTAGCACAAACCACCGACAGGGAGTGGCTTCAAGGATTCGTGAATTATCTGGGGGCAGGCATCTCCTCTAATTCCTTTTCTACCTGGAAGCTTATGACTTACGTGAAAAGCCGTAAAGAACCCGAAATAGGCTCCGGGGTAATAGAGTCAGCCTTGTAAGTAGTAAAAACCTTCAACTGCTTCGCAATAAAAGCTGCCTCATTTTGTGAGAGAGTTGCTTAGTGAATTCATGGATTTCATATAAAGTCCATTTCCCAAACGTTTAAGAGTTTTGCGCTTCCCCTCCCCCAACAACGACAGAACCTAAGCATGAGCTTCAGTAACCAAAGCTCCGGGTTCACACTCCGATCAGCATGGCATGAGCCTCCTTTTCTTGTCTGCAGGGTGGAGGTGACAGAGTCAACCTCAGGGGAAGCACTCAGGGCTGCGTAGGCTCACAGGCGGAAAGGAAGTTGAAGTTCTGCCTCGGTTTCCCTTTTGTGCCTCTCCTTTTAAACACATGCACCGTGAGTCTTGTTTGAATACGGTGATCACTTCCGACCATATCAGTACATTTGTGGGTCCGCGTTCTTTGTCACATTGCTGGCCTTTCACTCGCTGGCGCTAGCACTAATGGCGATGGATCCCACAGCCATCGCTGAGCCTGACAGTCGTCGCTGTTTCTACACTCATTCTCCGTCATCAACATTTTCAAAGCAGCCGAATGCCCGGCTCAGTAGCCCGTGGGAGCCGCACAGTACAGCCGATGAGTCATGTGCTTTCTGAAGATCTTATTTTGTGTCTTGACGAGGCGTAGGAGAGACTGTGTCCATGCTGCCGAGTGTGTTTGTCTCCGTAACTGAGGTGCAAAGAGCAGGCTTGGGAGGTGTCCAGTGTGTCCAAGGTGTGGCCAAGCTCTTAGGGATCTGTAAAGCCTGGGTTCTTCACTTACTCTGCCTTCCTCACCCTCTCAGTCATGAGCAACTTGTCGTCTCCGTCTGGAAATGTGTGTGTGTGCGTGTGTGCCATGGTGCTTGTGCGGAGGTCAGATTTCCAGAGCTGGTCCTCTCCTTTGAGGCAGGGTATCATAGTCACTGATGGAGTACCAGGCAGTTAACTCTTGAGATTTTGGGGATTCTCCTCACTCCTTCGATCTCACCGGACATGCACTGCCATATCTTGGTTTTCCTTGCCTTCTGGGTATCCGAACTCTGACCCACATACGTGCTTGGCACGCACTCTGTCCTCTGAGTCATTCCCCAGCTGTCCGTGTCTCCTCTCACCTGGAAAGACTGTTGTATTGGTGTGTGTGGCGCGGTCACTGACCTGTGTGACCAGAGAAAGAAAGCCTTCCTGTTTGCCGATTCCCGGTGCCGAGTGGGCGGTGATTCCGCCGCAGGAATCTGTGTGAATGAACAAAGCAGAATATAGCCCTTGTTTGTGTTTGTCGTGTAGTCAGTTACTTTCTTCAAGGCGTGGGGACTCCTTTGAGGATTAGCTTCTCTGTGAAGAATCTGCCCCGGCTTCTTTGTTCCCGAATTGTACACTAACTTCTGCCAGGATCTTTCACAAGCTTGACCACTTGAGAAATAGCACCATACTGTCTTTTTAGTTATTTGTTTTTCTGCACTCGTGGATACATATTGATTGTCTGAAATTTCTTTTTTTTTTTAAATTTATTTATTATGTATATAGTGTTCTGAGCACCAGATCTCATTATAGATGGGTGTGAGCCATCATGTGGTTGCTGGGAATTGAACTCAGGACCTCCAGAACAGCAGTCAGTTCTTTTAACCTCTGAGCCATTTCTCCAGCCCAGAACTTTCATTTCTTTACAGATGGCGAATACTATACGCTGCCTTTACCCCTGGGTTGTATTGATTGCTTCTCACTTTTTACCCCTTCTTTTTGTTTTACCACAGTTTGGGGAGCAAGTCTTGTGACAGCTGGAGACGAACATAAACTAATCTGGAATAGATAGGTTTTGCCTCCCATCTCTTTGTCTTTTTTTTTTTTTTTTTTTTTTGACACAGGGTTTCTATGTGTAGCTTTTGGAGCCTGTCCTAGAACTAGTTCTTGTAGACCAGGCTGGTCTCAAACTCACAGAGATCCTCCTGCCTCTGCCTCCCAAGTGCTGGGATTAAAGGTGTGCACCACCACCGCCCAGCTCCATCTCTTTGTTCTTATAAGCAACCAGATGTATTTAGAGCACTCTGGATCCCCGTTCACTGTGGCTGCAGTGTTAAATTCTTCCCTCCCTGCATCCTCCAATGCTCTTGCAGAATCCACAAACACAAATGAAGATCAGTGAGTGTTCCCTCGGGAACCTTCATGGTGCTCTCCCTTTGACTTCACACCCAGTTCAATAGCATCTGGGTTTCAGTGTGTTTAGGACTAAGTGTGTCGGGAACATCAGTAAACAGAACCGATGGCTTAGAATGTCATCGCTACCGTGTTTTGTAGCTAAAAGCGTGCGTTTATAAGGATACGTCTTAAAATTAGCTTTTGCCAGCAGAGCTTGGCTGGGTTTCTGTGTCTCTGGTAAGGGGTTAGTGGGATTCTCGGCAGGAGGAGAACTGCTGTCTGCCGTTTTGTCATGATGCCTCCTTTCTGGTTTGTTAGTTTGTCATTGAGGAGTGTGGAAACTTGACGAGACCGTAAGTTTAAAGATGGAAAAGTGTCTGGAGTCAGTGAACGAATAGGGCCAGATAACACAAGATCCTCAAACTTTGGTGATCTAGAGAACCCGCTCTGATTCTGCCGAAAGGCAAAGGGCATATGTGGAGCCCAGAAGCCGCATGTTGTTGGGTGGTCTGATTTCAAATCTGGTTTCCCCAGATAGCCTTGCCTGTGTGCTCAGCTGTGCAGTGAGACCTGCTGAAACAAATACTATTCAAGAAACACTCACACACAGGGCCTGGCAGTTTGTCTGTTAGCTTCATAACTATGATGTGGAATATGAAAGGATGTGTTTCGGTGCTTATGTTTGCGACATTATATTTTTAAAACTTTAATGTGACCATTAAACGCCTAATAGGATACTAGTATTAAGAGCTATTATCCTGAACGGGTCTGTTTGGAAATAACTGCCTACGTTGGTGATTTTAGTCCAGTTGTGCTTCTGTTTCAAGGAAGCCCTTAAAATATAACTTCTTTTATTGTTTTATTTTGGTAGTGTAAAGTAACGAAAGAGGAAGCAAGGGTTGAAGCCATGGTTGAAGGCAAAACGAATTTTATACAATTTAATTTTCTTTTTTTTTTTTTCTGTTAGATCTTTTGGAGAAATCTCGTGTCGTTAAGCAGCCAAGAGGTGAAAGAAACTTCCATGTCTTCTATCAGCTGCTCTCTGGAGCCTCTGAGGAGCTGCTCCGTAAGTCCGCGTTTCTGTTTGCCTTTTATTGTTGCAGCGTTTCCTGAAGCCTTCTCTACGACACACGTTCCCTATGTTTTCCCTGCCGGCATTCTCATTTCATCTTCTGTTTGCTCCTACCGCACCCCAGCATCTCCGTCGTGTTTCTGCATCTCACCAGGGACCAAGTCATATGCCTCAGGCGTGTTAGGGGAGCCTTCTGGTCGGGGGAAGGACCACTCACACATTTAAAAGTGAAACAGAGGACCATAACACTTATGGGAAGAAAATTGGCAATGTGTAATAAAGGCCTACAATTATAGAAGAATTTTCTGAGGATTTTAAAAACCATGGGGAATGGGGTGGGCAAGATGTCTCAATGGTAAAGGCACTTGCGTTCAAGTCTGATAACCTGAGCTCTGTCTCCTGGACTTAACGTGGTTTAAAGAGAGAACCAGCTCCCACAAGTTGTCCCGACCTCTACCCCCTTGCCATGATACAGTTGCATGTATTTACATACATGCCCTCACACATGTACAGAAAATGGATAAGTGTAATAATTTTTAAAGTCCTAGGGAAGATATTTGTAGCCATGCAAGAGTTAGCCATCTGACTTTCAGAGATTTTGTGGAATTAATATAAGTTCACAAGGAAATTATTCAGTTGCTACTGGCTACGTCATCAAACAGTTAAAGCAAGAAGAGCTATGGAAAACCTCTCACACTCAGAGAGACACGCTCTGTCTGTTACTTTTCTTATTTCTGTGACTAAATACTTAGGAAGAAGCCGTGTAAGAGCAGAAGGCTAATTTGGCTCAGGATCTGAGGAACATGATCGTGTTGGCTCTTGCACCAGTTGACCGTGGGACTGCTCACATCTGGGCAGACCAGTAGCACTGCGAGGTGGATGCTGGTGTTCGTGAGGCTCGCTCTGGGCCCCATGGATGCCTCCACCCACATATTATCCAGTCTGTCCTCTCTCTCTGTTAAACCTCTCTCAGAACATTGAGAGGTGTCTTAGGCGATCTGAATTCAGTTGACAATGAAAATTAATCCTCATCACCTTGGAATAGTCAGCAATTGAGCTAGGCGGTGGTGGCGCACGCCTTCAATCCCAGCACTCAGGAGGCAGAGGCAAGCGGATCTCTGTGAGTCCCAAGTCAGCCTGGCCTACAGAGTGAGTGCCAGGACAGGCTCCAAAGCTACACAGAGAGAAACCCTGTCTCCAGAAACAAACAAACAAGCAAGCAAGCAACAGCAACAAAAAGTCAACAAATGCACCCTAAAACACACTGAGTTACCCACTCGGCATATACTAGCGGAAGCGCGGAAAGGATCAGCTAGGAAGAGTGTTCTGATGTCTAGACTTGGAATTTACTGAACTAATGAGTGCCCCCGAGAGTTGGTAGCAGTCTTCCAAAGAATCACAGAATGGTCAGTCTGTAGCCAGTCGTACCACTTTATGGGGTATATCATAATGATTCACGTGAGCCCAAAGCCAAGTTATATGAAGGACGTTTTCCACCCCTTTGTGTTTGGATATCCTCCATCACAATATTTTCCATGCAATAATAAATGCACAACAGTTACAAAAGTGGGCTTGGGAGAATCACTGCTATTGATCTCTGTCCATATTGTCAGTTTGAAATACATTTCCTGATCTGACATCGATTTGCGTGCCTGACTCCACAGAGAAGCTGAAGCTGGAGAGGGATTTCAGCAGATACAACTACCTGAGCCTGGACTCCGCCAAAGTTAACGGTGTGGACGATGCTGCCAATTTCAGAACTGTTAGGGTAAGAGGCGCCTTCTCCATGCTTTAGAATGGGCAGACCCATTGTTTAGCCAGAACCACTGCCAGTTCGGTTTTCTCTGCATTGTTGTTTATACTCACTTCCCCCAGGTTAGAGAATTCATTGCGCTTTCATTCCTGCGGGTTTGCACCCGCTCAGCAGTCCCCCTAGGTTATGAAGGCCGCATTTACCAGAGCGTGCTGTTTTTACCATTGGTGAAAAGGAGCCTGCATCTTTTATTCTGAGACTTGACTCTCAGTGTGTGTTGAAATTCCGCGTGTTTTTATAGCCAAAACTAATTCACAAATATGAAAACTGCCCTTGGGTCCTGTTAAGTCAAAAGTGTTTTCAAGCAGAAAATCCTGTTTTTCGGGAGATTTACGCGTCAGAAGAGTCCGAGTTCCTCATTCTAGAAAAGAAGCTGACTTTTGCGTAATTCTCTCTTTTCTGGCTTTATGTGGCATACACTCTCTGACATCATGGTCCCTGGGCTCTACTTCCCAGTGGGACAGCTGGAGCTGCGGGGAGGAGCGGGGCTGGGACAGACGAAGCCAGATGGGCACCCGTTAATGTTGAGTCAGAATGGAGGGGATGCGGGGTGTTTTCCTCGTTCTTGCTACTTGTGTATACGTTTGGAGATTTCCATAACACAAAGTGTCCATAACTCTCACGGCTGTATAAACTAGCGCCACACGTACGGAGGAGAGTGGTACCAGCTGGTGTCAGGACGAAAGCATTTGTAGAACTGTATACACACCCGCATATAGAAGCCATAGTCCGGGCATGATTTTTGTTTAAGACTTGCATCCAAGGCCAGCTCTGTAACCACTCTGCCTGGCACATGGCCTGGCACTCAGTGCACATTTGTGAATGAGTGAGTGTCCCTGGCACCCTCCAGGGTTCTTCTTATCTGTGAAATAAGCAAGGGCTGTTTCTGTTGTTGAAGGCCGTAGAAACATTGTGTTTGGTTTTATTTCTAGAAGCAGAATCCCTGTGTGGGGAAAAAAAAAAGATGACATGTATGGAAACCAGCTGGTTGATTTGAAATGGGGGGGAGGGGCTGAGGCTTAACTCCCAGCCTCCTCTTGTGTACACAACTCTGCCATTAAGGGTGCCTGGTGCCTGGAAGGCCCTGAAGTCACAGTCTGGAACCACGGAGCACGATAATTGTTTTCTGTTTTAATTTTTTTATTTTTTTAAACCCTAGAAGTAAATCTGTAGTAGCAGTATTCATTAGATTTCGTTATTTGTTGAAAACAAGCAAACAGCCACAGGCACAGAGCTGTAGAAGGAAAACAGGTGCCCCTCTCTCTCCTTCAGAACGCCATGCAGATCGTGGGCTTCACGGACCACGAAACCGAGTCAGTCCTGGAGGTCGTGGCCGCCGTCCTGAAGCTGGGGAACATCGAGTTCAAGCCTGAGTCGCGAGTGAATGGCTTGGATGAGAGCAAAATCAAAGATAAAAATGGTCAGTCAGTGGGGCAGCCGCTTGACTCGGGGCTCTTGCTTTGAACTGCTGCCCAGTCTTTAGTCTAGAAAGCCAACCTTGGGCTTCCCATCAGTTTGAAAGAACTTACTAGCGAAACTAAACTGAAACCCCGTGGCAGTGACGTTTGCCCTTCTCTAGTTTGTACCTGTTTACGTGCCGAGTGTGATGTAGAAAGAACAGCCGAGGGCTTGATAGTGACCACGGGTACCTCACTGTTTGTGCCTGTCTTCTTCTGCCCCCCCCCAACAGAGTTAAAAGAAATCTGCGAACTGACCAGCATCGATCAGTTGGTTCTAGAAAGAGCCTTTAGTTTCCGCACCGTCGAAGCAAAGCAGGAGAAAGTTTCGACCACCTTGAACGTGGCTCAGGTGGGTGAATTGTAACATGCGGAGGAAAAGGTTCCTTACGTGGTGGTACTTTTATGGGATGTGTGATTTTGCAGACAGTTAGTTACCTCACGGTCAGGCTATGTTCCACATAGTGTTCTAGGCATTGGCAACACTAAGGAAAATTAAACAGATTAGGGTTCCCATCCTTAGCGAGCTGAGAATTAAGGGAGGGTATTGGGGAATCGGCTAATGGTCAGTAAATGCCGTAAGTAATGTATCAAGAAGCAGTTGCTAAGTACAATGACAGAGAGAGAGTAGAACGGGATGAGGAAGATCGATGTTCGTAGGGACAGGAAGGAAGGTTGTTCTGATTGAAAGTGAGCTGGGAACCGCGCAGAGAGAGCGTCCTGCAGAGATGGGTACGATCTATGATCCTCCTCGTGTCCCAAAGGGTCCCTCTGACTGGCTGTGAAGAGCAGAGTTTAGGGGAACAGAGAAGAAGGGCAGTAGGCTGGGCACTCGCCAATCCAGATCCAGATGGTTGCATTGGAGCCGGGGCATGGGACCTTTCTGGACCTGCTTTGAACTCGAGGCTATGGAATTGCTGACGGTTTAATGCCTGGTGGAAGAAGAGTGAAGGGCAATTGATTTAATGCGGTCGGAGAAGAAATAGGTAGACGGGAGAAGCCCAGATAGTCCAAGCAGACTCTCTGTCTTATATGTTTTACTCCCACTATGCCACTGGACTCTTCCTAAGACCCGAATCTGAGTTGCTTCTGCAGATGCGTGTGCAATGCATGTGCAACCTAAGCACATTCAGGTGGTGTCTGGAGACCCTCGTGGTGTGAACTGTTTGGTTTGTTGAGTTTGACATTTTTCTCCCTGTCATTGCTGATCTGGGCTGTAATCAAATGGCCAACTCAGGGCTTCTCACTTGGGTCTGCTTCCCTTACACACCATCGCGTCTTCTGGTCTCTCTTCCTTACACCTAGCTGCCAGCCGCTGGGAGGCCAAGAGTAGGACTCACCCAGCTCGTTCTCGTTCCTGTAAATGATGGCTTCCGCCTTCAAATCTCTCGGAGTCAGCTGACTCCTCAGTCAGGGAGAACTGACTTCACTGAGAAAATGTGCAGAGCACGCGCCCCCACAGACCCGTATTGGAGAAACCAAGACTAGGAAGAGCTCTGTGGACAGATAGGATTTACCTGAAAAAGAATGTCCGTCCACCAGCCTGGCTCCAGTTTAGTCAGGACTCCAACATGCCTGGGAAGGTCAAGTTGGGCCCAGAGAATGCGCGCAGTGGGGGCTCAGACTTGGACACTCGTCATAGTTACCTGGGTGGCTTGTCTTAGGATCCTTCTGTCTGTCTATACCTCCCAAGAGGCGGGTCCTGCGGTCTGGTGTAGAACGAAGATGTTGGGATTCTGATACAAGCAAAGGCACACTGCCTGGCGCAGGGTCACATTTGAGAGGCCATCCAACTAGGTTAGCAGCTAGAGTTGTTCTATGAAGTGAGGCCACGGAAGGCCTGTGTTTCGGAGGCCATGGAAATACGTGGACTTGGGATCTGCTTTTCTGGTGTTTTCTTCTTGCTTTTATTCATCTGCTCCAGAAGCCAGACCCACTTCCTCTTGTTGGCTGTCCAGTGTCTACCATGATGCCCTTCTTAGACTCAGGCCCTCTGTAATCCGACTCCACTGATGTGACTTATCTGACTGTTTTGTTTGTGGTTTTTCGAGGCAGGGTTTCTCTGTGTAGCCCTAGCTGCCCTGGAAGTAGCTCTTGTGGACCAGGCTGGCCTTGAACTCACAGAGATCTGCCTGCCTCAGCTTCGAGTGCTGAGGTTAAGGGCTTGCGCCACCACCACCAGACCCGAGTTTATTTTTCCTTGGTGTCTTTGTCTTTCCTCTTGCTTGTCCATCATCCATATGCCATTGCTCATTGCTTCTGCCCGTCTGTGGGGTTCATGTGACTGTTCTCTATCCAGAGAGATTTGCCTGGTGAAATAGGCTCCTAAACCCCCATATCTCCTGACCTCTTCCTTTTCTGTACTGAGTGAGGTCATTGTGGTGACCTAGGTGATCTCTGCTGCTCTGCAGCTGCCTCGCCATCTGTATCCCCCCCACCTCACCTACTTAGCACTTCCCATCCTAGGCCATGCTTGATACCAGCCTCTCAGAAGTAAATGGCACCAGGGCTCTTCCTCCCTGGGCATCAAGCAGACTGGAAAAGCAGACCGTTTTCCCTGTATGTTTGGTATCTGAGGCAGTGAATCATCACCCTTGGTGTGCCCCTCCTTCCCATACAGCACAGTAGCGATCCTTAGATGGGGGCCGGTGTCCCTGCCCTCTCTGCTTTTAGGTCTCTGGCGTGTAGAGCACGTGGTTTGATTCCATTTCTTGGGTGTCGCATAGCAAGAGTAGCAGTCCACGGCACCAGGCTCAGCGTCAGAAGCAGACTTAACTTGAGCACTGGATAGTTTGGCTTTCAACTGTTTTTTTAAATTGGAGGGTTTGCGTGCCTTCATCTAGAATCCATCCTCCAGCCCTCCAGATTCCCCCCTCCCCACTTCCTGTACATTTCTGTCACGGTCTAAAAGCATTTGAATTTGTGACTTCCGAAATAGAGCATTTGTTTGAAAGCTGCGAAGAAGAGAATTACTGGCTGTAACTTTATCTTCACAGCCATAAAACAGCGCTCAGGAGGATATCGTCACCCAGTTCCCGCTGCCTATCACGAGGGTGGGCCGCTGGGTGACTTTAAGATAGGAAGGATGTTTGGTACGTGAGAGGTATTTGGAGATGACTTGGAGAAGAGGAAAGGGATGAAGAAATGACAGTAACAGATACTAGTTCTAGAACTGGATACCTCAGAAGTTCTAACACAACTGTGTGCAAGCACCCCACACTTCAATCACCTGTTTCAGGGCAGTGGAAACCCCACAGAAGGCTGTTAGACATGGGAGACGCACATCTCAGTTCTCTTGTGGCTGCATACTTTGTTTTAGCGACATAGATTTCTACTGTAGAATCTCACACGACCACAGGCTCTCTCCTTTTTTCCTTTCTTCCCTTCCCTCCCCCTCCTTCCTTTCTCTCCCCTTCTCTCTTCTTCCCTTCTCTCCCCTCCCCTTTCTTCCTTCTCTTCTCCTGTTTTCTTCCCTCCTTCCCCTTCCTATCTCGTTCCTTCTCCCTGCCCTCCTTCCTTCTCTCTCCAACTTTTAGGTTTATTCCCCATTCCTGCTTTCCACGCTGTCTGAGACACAAGGGATTAAACACAGGCTGGTGGGCCTGGTGGGGCGGAGGGCTTTCTCTCCTGAGCCGACTCACTGGCCCCAGTTTTTAGGAACTTTATATCTCTCTACAGCGTCCTTCTTTCTCTACTTCTCATCTTCTGAAATATTCTAAATTCTTTTCCCAAGTATTCCATCAGTTATCCTTTCTCTTTCCTCTTTTTGTTGTTTCGTTTGTTTGTTTGTTTTTCAAGAAGGGTTTCTCTGTAGAACAGTCCTGGCTGTGCTAGAATTTACTCTGTAGACCAGGCTGGCCTCGAACCAGGCTATCTACCTGCCTCCGCCCCTGAGATTAAAGGTGCTGGGATTAAAGGTGCGAACCACCATTGTCCAGCCGGATTTCCTTCTCTGTCTCTTCGGTTAAAGAATTGGGTTTCAGCTGAAAGTTAAAAAAAAAAAAAGTTAATTGATTGCTTTAGTATGAGCTGTTTTATTTTCTTTCCTTTGTGTGTTGGGGGGTGGTTGCTGTATTTTAAGGACACAGATTATTCAATTCCTTTCACACAGCGCAGTTGTGTTTAGTTCCTTAATTCCACAGCAGTTCTTCTAGAACAACTGTGTAATGCATCTCTTCCACAAGCGTTTATTTTCCTATTCTTGTTGTGCACGCCCGGTTTTCCTTTGTTGTGTAAAACTGGGGGAAACCGTCTGTGATATTTGGAATTCATTTCCTGGAATTCAGAAATGACGACATGATGAAAGGTCTGCCTGATTCTCTTACAGCTCAATCCTCACTCACTGTATAATAAAAATTGCCCCAGAGAGAAATTTGAAATAAATAGCCTAAATATTTTAAAAGTATTTTCGTTATTTTATAGAAATTAAACATTGTGGCAGTTGTTCGTGCTAGTGTTAAATGATTCTTTTCTTTCTTTAATAGGCTTACTATGCCCGCGATGCCCTGGCTAAAAACCTCTACAGCAGGCTGTTTTCATGGTTGGTAAATCGCATCAACGAGAGCATCAAGGTACCGAATCTCTGGAAGACACCAGTCGTAATATAGAAGTGGTATTCACAGTGTCAACATTAACTTAAAGAAGCCGAGTTTTACAACCGAGTAGTTGATCGCCACTTTCAAAGCTGATTCCTTAAGATGACTCCATCTTGCATAAGTTGGGATTTGCCAGGGTTTTGTTTCCCTTCTCGGCTGCGTGCTCCGGCTTCTCACTACTGACCAGGCTGGTCTGCCGGTCTTGGCAGAGCAGCCAGCAGCTTTCTGAACACTCGCACACAGCACACTGAACAGAGATGGCTTCTCTCTTAGGGGCTAACCGTTTTTCACTAGAGGGGGGGAGGGCACTGGACAAGGTGAGCATGGAAGCTTTGCTGGCCAGAGTCGCTGCAGCCTTTGGCGACTGCGCCATCATTGCTGAGTTTCTGGACGATCCCACACCAGTTCTCTTACCTAAGCTTTAATGGCGCAACCGAATCATTGTTCTAATTCAAAACGAATGCGTAAATCTGTGCTTTTGGGTTTTTCCCGGTATTATATTATGACTGTATTAACTTGATAACTTGAAATGTTTTCAAAGGCACAAACCAAAGTGAGAAAGAAGGTCATGGGTGTTCTGGATATTTATGGCTTTGAAATATTTGAGGTAAGATTTTTTTTTAAAAAAAAAAAATAGTGCTGTTATTAAAGTAGAACAATTAGAAATAAAGTCATATTGTATGGGCAATATGTAAATAACTATATATATATATATAACTATATAAATAACTATACTTTGAATCTGCAGGTAAGCTCTGTACGTTTAGTCACAGGGGTGTGTGCGTGCACACACATGCTCTCTCGTCAATTTTGAGATTTCTACTCAGCGATGTGTCTGCTGCGTTACGTGGGCACTGAGGTCTGTGGCCATCCAGCCATTTATAGGTTGTTTGAGACATGAAGCATCCAAAACCGTGGAAATGGGGAAGCCTGCCACTTCCGTGGCAGCGTCCCCTGAGTCTCAGGGGTCAGAGTCAGGATTCGAGGTCTCCTTCAGTCTCATCCGGGCCACGCCCTGCTGTGATCTGAAGCAGTAAATGCCACGGCAGAAGAAGCTCGAAGGCACTTGCCTGCCCCAGATGATGTGGTTAAACGTTACACATCCATATAGAATTCCTCTGTTTGGCTTTTAGCGGCAGGTTTGGAGTACTATTCTAGTCTGGTTTAAGGAGATGTCCCCCCCACTCCCCCGCGCTGTCTCCTCCTTGAATTCTCACCCACAGTAATGAGTTCTGCATGTTAATGAACCAATCCCTGCCTAGAATAACCTCCCAAAGAATGTACGTCCTCCAAAAAAATTAAGAACATAGAATGGCAAGAAAGGCAGCCAGGCATTCTTTGTGCACTGACCCAGACAGCCCTCGGGAATTCTGTTAGTAGTCTTGTCTAGAGTGATACCTTCTCCCTCAGTCTGATTTTGTCCCTAAGGACTATTTGTAGGAACTGATCAAGGACTGACTGAATTCAAACACTGTTGTAACTACTACATAGGTGTTGCTGTTATTCCCATTTCACAGATGAGGAAGTAAAGTCCTGAAGGTCAGGTAACTAAACAGCCAACGCAGGACCAAGTCCCTGGCTTCCTGATATTTTCTTTATTGCTCCTCTTTCTTATTAGGGTTAAGACCAAGGTCAATTCCATACTTTCCTCCCCAAACTCAAGGGTTTCCCAATATTTGGAAATTGAAAAAGCCCAAATGTTAACAGGCCTCCAGTTTCCCTGATTTTACCATCGTTCCCAGTTTCTGAACATTCTGGGATCCTTCCTAGATGGAGGAGTAGGAGCTGGCCCTGCCCTCGTCTGGAATGCTCAGCAATTAACACAGTTCCTGGTTTGCTGGTGCCTCCTAGGCTCAATCAGCAAAGGAAGCTGCGGGTCTCTTGATGAAAGAACAGGAAGTTTGTGCTTTGGGAGAATTCTTGTATGTGTCAGAAATCACTGTAGTGAAATTTTTCTTAGCACGATCTCAGATTATTGCCACTAAACAGGCAGATGTCAAAGTCATTCTTTGCCATTGGTAAGGGAAGGGACCTCTTAACTGGTATAGCCTTGATCGAAACTTAAATAGTTTCTTGAATTGGCTGAGTGCTAAACGTAGATATTAATGGAAAATTTAAAGAAAAAATATAGTTAATGATGCTCCTAAAAATAAAGACTGTGGTTTCACGTTGATTTTGCCAGAGAACCATTTTTTTGCTCATAAGCTAGGCTCTTAGTGTCATGCCACACAAAACCTTTGGATGGCCTGAAATTTGCTACAGGTTGACAATAGACTTGAACTCCTGGCAATCCTCCTGCCTCTGTCTTCCATGTGGTAGGATTTACAGGCATACACCACCATGCCCAACGGAAACTATTTTGAGAGGATAATGGGGTTATATTGAGACATGCAGATAGCTTTTTCCTCTAGGATGTCCTAAGATGTAATTGGCTTTAGAAAACTAGCCCTAGCAGCTCTCAACGGAAACAGTACACCCCACAAGCCATATAAAACAGTCGTTGTTTCTTTTTTTTTTTTTTTTTTTTTTTTTTGGTTTTTTGAGACAGGGTTTCTCTGTGGTTTTGGAGCCTGTCCTGGAACTAGCTCTTGTAGACCAGGCTGGTCTCGAACTCACAGAGATCCTCCTGCCTCTGCCTCCCAAGTGCTGGGATTAAAGGCGTGCGCCACCACCGCCCGGCAAGTCGTTGTTTCTTTATTGACTGCCTGATGTGATCCGTGTACTACAGGCAAACACGGCAGAGATTTCCCTGTCTGCTCGGGATTTACAATCTGGCTTAAGGTCTTGGAAGTCAGTTACTGGTGAAGAGAGACACACCCTCTTAGGAAGTCAGGAAACTGGATTGGACTCCTTTTTTAGAGTGTGCTTGCTCTAGGCACCTACTCCTTCAACTTGGTCCTGGATGTCGTCTCTTCCAGCAATCCTTTATTTCGGGTTTTCTCCACACCTTCCTGCTGTCCTGGCCTTCCAGCCTCAAGTCAGCCAGCACAGCATCGTTTCAGCATTCTAGTTATGAAGATGCGCACACTGTCTCTCTAAATGCTCTTCTTGGGAAGGTTCTGCTTCAGAACATCTCAGGCTTAGCTACACAGTGGAACCAGCTGGGCACTTTCAGGAATTCCTACGTCCAGATTGTACGAACAATCGTATCAGACTCGCCAGCCTAAGACCCGGCAGTAGTGTTTCCACAGCTCCCTGGTGACGCCAGTGTGCAGTTAAGGTTGAGCCCAAACACTCTGTAGACACAACCGTCAGTGTGAACTGAAGCTGCCTGCCACTCCTGGAGCTAATGCCGTCAGTGCACTCTTTAAACAGAACTTTCTGCTTTGTGCAAATCAAGCAAATTGTTAAATGGCCACTCTCCTACTTTCTCTTCCTGTTGCTATGATAAAATATCCTGACGATAGCCACTTGAAAAGAAAAGGTTTATTGGCGTCACAATTCTAGGTTATAGCCCATCGCCATGAGGCAGTCAAGGCAGTAGGAGCTGGGGCAGCTGGTCAGTACATCCACGGGCTGGTGCCCGGCTTCCTTTCCCTGAAATAGTTCACTTAGGGAATGGCACCACCCACAGTGGACAGATAGGCCCGCCCACCTCAATTACCATAATCATGATACCCTGCCTAGGGAGTGGCGCCGCCACCCACAGTGGGCAGGCACTCCCTCCCTTACTACAGGGCAACCTAATGTAAACAATCTGTTATTGACTCTTTCTCACATCAGGGGAATCTACACTGGGGTAACGTTGACCATGCAAACTGACCATCACAGCCATAGACAGTCACTGAGTTTACTTTCTTCTCCATGAAATAGATGCTTTTTAAAGATTCAACATAATCAACTCAAAAAAAAAAAAAGCAGAAATCCTCTTACGATTACTAAGACAGCGATATGTACAGTTTTTTATATCAGACCTTTATATAAAAGAGCCCTTTAGTTAATAGATGTAGAGAGGGTGGATGGGTTTGAACAACAGGCCGCCAAGATGGCCCAGCTGCTTGCTGCCAAGAACTGGTAACCCGAGTTTTATCCCTGGCTGGCCCCATCTGACTCTGTAGACCAGGCTGGGCTGAATGACAGAGTTCTGCCTGCCTCCATCTTCCAGCTGCTAGGATTATAGATGTGTCGTGCTGTCTTTCATTCCCAGTCTTAGTTCCTTGAGAGAAGTAAGACTTGTGCATTGGGGGCTGGAGAGATGGCTCAGTGGTTAAGAGCATTGCCTGCTCTTCCAAAGGTCATGAGTTCAATTCCCAGCAACCACTAGAAGAAAAAAAAAAAAAAAGACTTGTGCATTGTGATTAATGGCTCTATTTCCCTTCAACACATCTCAGTTTAATCTCCAGCCATGTTGATTTTAAGAATTGGTTTTAATTTATGAACATTCATTTGGAGGCATTCGGAATAAAAACATGCCTGCATAATTTTAGATACTTTTATCTACGTTTTATTCAAAATCCTAATGGCTCCTTTTTAATGTTCTTTCAGTAAATTATTCACATACCTATCCCAGGTAGTAGTAACCTTTGCTTTCCTGGATTCTCGGCAATATGATAACATGGAAATGCCTGTATTGACCACAGAAAGCCCAGCTAATTAAGAATTGAACAGTACCGCAACCCAAAGTAGGAGGAGTCACACTGACTCCGTATCAGTGAAAATGGGTGTTTCTGTAATCTCCACCCAGGTGTAAAAATAACAGAGTATAAATATAACGCTGCCTGGTTCTGTCAAGATTGACCACAGGAAATAGGCTCTGCTCTGAGCACACTGTGAGTTTCACTTTGAAAGTAGACAGGAAGGGGCTGGAGAGAGATGGCTCTGGTTCTCCCAGAGGTCCTGAGTTCAGTTCCCAGCAACCACACGGTGGCTCCCAACCATCTCTCCTGGGATCTGATTCTCCATCTGGCATAAAGTCAGGCATGCCGATAGAGTACTCATGCATAAAGTGAATAAACAAACCTTTTTGTTAAAAATGTAAGAAAGTGGACAGTACAGGCCCAGGACGTTTCCTGAACTGTCCGATTCTACCTCGGTGGCTCCGCGGTCCCTTGCACAGAAGCGCTTTTCAGCTGAGCAGGCAGAATCCCTTTGTCTCTTTGGTTCCTCCCTGAATGGAGAGGAAACGGGAGCATTAAACTTTGGGATGGTGGTGCTTGGATCTGCCCACGAAGCAGTTAGGGCTGGAGGGCGAACCTGTCTGCCTTGCGGGCTGCGTGTGGTCTGATGTCCGTTTGGAAAACAGATCAATGAAACAGGATAAAGAAAGGTGGAAGACTGAACTATGGTGCGCAGAGGAAAACACTGTAGCCCTACACCCTGGTAGCACAGGAAACCCTCTGTCCAGAGGAAGAAAATGTGTCTGGATGCCCTGCACAGTTAAGTTTGGCCTTTGTTTTATCTGAGAATTTGATCTTGGATTTCTGAGACATTTTTATAATTTGTCCGTTAAGGACTAAGTGGGCTGACCAGGGAGGAGGGTATGAAGGAAGACGATCGAAATAAATGCCTTACACAAAAAGGGGGGCGGGAATAAGCGCTATTACTTTAAATATTATATTGCATTCAAAAGTAAGTTGGGCAATATGAAACTTTCCTTAGGGCTTATCTGATAGGAAGTTATTAAAACTGGCGGTTAGTTTACTGGGAAACTTAATTAAACATTAACAGTCCCTTGGACATGGAGGCATCATGGGCTGGTAATTCACATCCTGTGTGGCTGAAATGCTCCCATTCAGGCAGAAGGCTGGCTGCTAATTCAATGGCCACCTTTTGTTTCTTTGTTTTGTTTTTCTCAAGACAGGGTTTCTCTGTATCACAGCCTTGGCTATCCTGGAACTAGCCCTTGTAGACCAGGCTGGCCTCGAACTCACAGAAATGGGAATCTCTGGTAATTCGAGGCCAGCCTGGTCTACAAAAGCAAGTTCCAGGAGAGCTAGGGCTGTGACACGGAGAAACCCTGTCTCAAAAAAAAACAAAAAAAAAAAAAAACAAAAAAAACCCAACCAAACAAAAAACCAACATACTAATTTTTAAAAATCACAGTTTAGTTAAAAATATTTAAGAAACTAAAAATAGCATTGTTTTTCTTAAAGTTTACCATGTTTGATACTTACCTATAAAAAAAAGATGTTAGTTACTCAGTTTTGTAAATGTTTAGAAGGGTGAATAGCTCATGCTAAGTGTTTTTCTTATACATTTTGAGGAATTTTTTTCTCCTGATGTTTACTTTGAAAAATTAGTTACTGCTTTAGAGCCTATTTCTTGGAGTGGTGGCTTTAAAAACTGATCGTGGCTAAGTCTGTTACCCTCTTCTGTGAAAATGGTGTGACACTCGGGACCTGCCAGAGGCCCCCCGACAAGGATGTCATCGCAAGGACGCGTTCACAGCAGTGTTGTCTCCGTCCCGGGTCTCTAAGATGCGCGGATGCTATGGCTTTATCCACCAGTGAGCCATTTCATTTGCTGTGCCTTCATTATATAGAAATATGAAACCCCATCTCATACATTACATCCAGATGCCAAACGTTTGGCCTCAGATGGAAGAGCAGACCTGTAGAAAACACTGACGGTGTGTATTGTAGAATTAGCGGCACTTTTTGTTGCAAAAACTCACGGTTGTTGGAACTGTCTGGTTTCCTGCGATATGCACCATCTCCTGTCCTTAATTCGTGGGATATGGAGTTGTCCCTTGTATTTACTTCTTAATTTTAATATTTGGATTTTGTAAAGAGTTCAACTTGTAAGGTATCCTTAGCTGCTTCTCTTGCAAAGGAGAATGTAAATAGGCCAGTATTTCTGGACCCTTCTTTCGAAATCAGTCATGGTTGGTACCTGAGGTAGAAAGTAGCTCTGAGCCGGGCGGTGGTGGCGCACGCCTTTAATCCCAGCACTTGGGAGGCAGAGGCAGGTGGATCTCTGGGAGTTTGAGGCCAGCCTGGTCTACAAGAGCTAGTTCCAGGACAGGCACCAAAGCTACAGAGAAACCCTGTCTCGAAAAATCAAAATAAAAAAGTAGCTCTGACTCGTGGTGGGAGCACAGTCTGCTCAGCTCAGAGTCTAGAAGATATTTTAAGAAGCCCTGGGGTTGAAAGCATTAGTTTGTTCTGCTGCTATAAACAGTGGGTGCTGGCCGTCCCCGTGTGTGGTTGGGGCACACTATAAAGTAGCACGAACCCCGGTACCGTCCAGTACCGTGTCCCCACAGCTGTCTGTTCAGGGTAGAGGATGTTCGAGCTTCCCTGGCAGGAGATCATTCACTAAAAACCTGAAAGCACTTGTTTGAACGCGTTCCCGAGTGTTTCAACTTTATCCTCAGATTTTCTGAGTCAGTGTGGGCACAGCAGTAAAGAAGACTAGGGAGGGGGTAAGTCATGGAGGCAGCTCCTTCCCTGGAGGCTTGATTCGTGAGACTGGCGCGTGGGGTGCTGGCTGCTCACCGTGCAGAAGAGTATCAGATAGATGCTTGCTGGGGACGTTCAGGTTCTATGATGATTTCTAGACTTGCTTTGGACATTGTATAAAGGGGAGGGAGACCCACATTGGAAAACCTTGCGTTATTTTAACCTGTAGAAATGGAGACGTGTGTTAGAATTAGTAATTCATATGAGAATTACTTTGCCACCAGGCCTTCCCTTCCCGTCTCCCTTTCTCCCTCTCGTCTCCCCTCCCTCTTTCCTATCTTCCTTCCCTATAGGCTTTTACTTACAATTTTCGAAGTTAGTTTTACTTCTTTCCAAGAAGTTCTGTTTCTTCCAAAATTTGAGCAGTGTCAACAGCTTAAACTTAGACCACAATATATGTGTCTTATCGTCCTCCAGTTTGGGCAGTAATTATTGCTCTGGCCATGATGTGTTTTGAAGTATGTAGAATATAATAGCAGTAGATGTTTATTTCAATGTGGGGGAATACATTCATTTCTGCACTGATGGTTGGGTCTTCCGGTTTTGTAGGGGGGTGGGGGAGCTTGGGAGGGTGACTTTTGTCATTTAGAATAAGGCTGGAGAGTTCAGCTTTTGTTCTTAGACAGTCTCTAGCTGGATATTGTCTCCATGCCATCTTAACTGGTTTTGAAGGAGGAGCTAGTTCAGCGTGAGCCCACACAGCACACAGAAGCGGGTCACGGACGGGAGGTCCTTCTGGACCTTGAAGGGTCTTGCCATTTGATTTTTTTTTCCCAAATGCCTTTGTCCCCGACTCTGGGTAGACGTAGACCTTGGGTCTACACGTAGATTTTCTTTACACAGATGCTACACTGAATCAGGCAGCCCTGGACTCAGCGCTAGGGCTTTCGGGAAAGTTTTATGACATGTGAGCATTTCAGTGGGGCCCCTTTCATCCTGAAGAGCCCCCTCTGTAGCAGAAACACAGTTGAGATACAACATCCAAGTTTAGAGATGCTCCCTTAGGTTGGCTGTGTCTTCAGCTCAAGTTTTCTACCGCTTAGCTATGCGGACCCTGGTGCAGGTACCAGTTAGCCCAATGAGTAACCGACAAAGTGCTTACTACTGAAAGTCTGTTGATAATTAGGAACTGACTGCATTTTGTGTCTGTCCCCTCCCCTGCACCAGAATGCAGTAAGTATAAACCGTTTGCAGTGCTGGTCTGTTGCATGTGTCTGTGCTAATAGCTTCTCCAGTTTGCGTGAGTTTTGTAGCAAGTGGTCGCTGGCTAATTGCGTGGATATGAGATGCAGCACCCAGGCAGGGAACTAGAGAGGTGGACGGTAAATACACCTTAGCTCGAACTTAATCCTCAAGCTGTGCTGTAATCGTGACGCTTTGCCGCTGTCTTCTAACCTGTGTGTGTGTTTCATAGCTTTGTTTTGAAAGCATCCATAGCACGTACTGTATCCAAGGACACCAGTCATTTCCCTCCCCCGCCCCCATCAGTGGACACTTGAGACTTTAGCATCACTGTGTTTAAATTGCTCCGTCAGCACGGATTCACAGACGGGAGACTCTCTCTGTTTATTTCCCAGTCTAAGAGGTCTGTTTGCATCAGGTACTCGAATGTTCTTTTTTTATTTGTGATCGTAGCATTATATAAGTACCCATTCTACCAAACCACAAAATCCTGATGTTTCTTATATATGAAACGACTTTGTGCTAGTTAAGAATGAGAAGGCGTCCAGCAGCCATAGTGGACTGCTAATCAAAATTGTTAGTGCTGAGATTTTATAGGGTGTGTATGTAAAGGCACCCGGGGGCGCCCTTTGCGTCTAAAACTATGTTTGTGGAAGCATCGCAAACCCATGCTTGCTTCTCTAGTGAAAACCTCCAGACTGTGGAAACCATTGCTGCCTCACTAAATCTAGCATTAGCGAGGTCAGTCGGCGATAGTGCACACCCCTGTGTCATTTGTGGTTTGGAGTTAGAAGTCTTTGTCCCTGCATTGCCATGGTGACAAGCCGGATACCAGGCAAGGATGTAGTTAGGGGCTTTGGCATGAGTACCCAGTTCAGGTCCACCCAGGGGAGGACCGAAGATAGTGTAAAGATCAGCTTTCAGAAACTCAGTGGCTTTTTGCCTTTGTCATTTGGAGAGAGACACAAAGGCCAGTCTGTGCTTACGCACAAGGAGTGATGGCCTCAGTCTTCCCGTATGTGGGAGTTCCTTGGGAGAGCAGGACTGGTCAAGTTTCCCGGAGGTAGACTCTTTGTGTCTCTTTGCCCATTGCCAAGAGGGAGAGGGAGAAGCAAAGCAGACAAGCTTCGGCACCACGTCTGTGTCATTCTGGAAGGTTCCAAGTGGAACCCATGTTCCTCCAGCAGATGACATTGGTACCCTCAGTGTGTTCCCTGAGGTCTGCAGATTGTTCGAAAACAATTTCATAGAGCTTCCATCAGAGGATTCCTAGGAGATGATTAAAATGACGCAGGACTCCTGGAGAGGGAGCATGGGGCTCCTGAGAGCATGAAGCAGCCTTCTGATAGGAGACATTGTCTCTGACTGACACGTGGTCTTGATGCTTTGACTTCCCTGGATTTCTGTTCAGTAGGGGCGTCTGCACTTGCTGATGCAGTACCGCATGCATGCATCACGGCGAGTGAGACAGTTGGGTCAGCTTAAGTAACGTCCAATCAGATACATCTGTGAACATGCCAATACGTGTACACATATGCGTGTACACACTTAGGTAACAGAGTGTCGAGTGAGGGACGTGATTGTGTCTGGAGGAAACAGGTGTGGCAGGCGGCCCTGAGGATGAATGATTGGGTAGTCACTGACAGGGATTACAGACCTCGCTGTGTCTTTACTGAACTTCAGGGGGGAGTTTGAACAAATTGGGGGCCTTTCTCAAAATCCCCACCTCTAAGAACTGTGACATCCGTGCGTATTTTGTTTGTTCGCTGACTCGTGCGCCATTCCTTATGCACTTACAGGGGACGTTGTCTGTCGTGGGGCCTCCGTCAAGTCTGAAGGGAGCGTGTGGCATCGCATACGGAGTGAAGCGTGGTGTGTCTTTGGTAGGGAGAGCTGGTGATACGGTCTTATGTGTGTTTCCTTTTCTCCCTCTAGGATAACAGCTTCGAGCAGTTTATTATTAATTACTGTAATGAAAAGCTTCAACAAATCTTCATCGAACTTACTCTGAAAGAAGAGCAAGAGGAGTACATACGGGAGGTAAAGTTGGAACTGTTGAACAACTGCTCCATTAGAACCAGGAGTCTGTGTCTGGGAAGCTCCCTCCATGTGACCCGAGAGTCAGCTCTCAGCTTCCTTCTATTGTATCTCTGTGTTTTGTGTTTGTTACGGCAGCTGTGCTGACTGCAGCTCTCTGGCACTGCGCCGCTAGTCTGGAGAGCAGTACCTGTACGTAATAGACGGGCCGGGCGTTAAATAGTCATTAATAACCTTCAGTCTTCTCCGGGTACCAGCGTAGTTATGTAAAATAACGTGGTGTTAAAATGGAGACCAGTGGCTGAGTTACTATGGTCGATCCGCACACTGGACTAGAACCCCAGCATCGAAAGGAGTGCGTAATTCATACACACGCACCGTGAAACAGATGCATGTTGCTAAATGAAGAAACCAGAGTCCATCGGTCTTAAAAGTGACGAAGCTGTGTATAGATTGCCTGTAGAAAGCCTTTGTCGGTGGTGCCAGCAGGGTGGTTCAGAGACTGACTCTTTATGGTTGTAGATTTTGGGTGAGTTGACACTAAGAATTATATACCAAAAAAAAAAAAAATCAGAGTCCCCACAGGTGGACTCAGGATTCTTTGAGATTTTGCTCAACCTTAAAAAGCAGGGTTTTTCAAAATTTATAATAAATAGCATAGCATTTGTTATATGGTCACCATATTCCAGATGTTATTTAAGGATTATCTCGCTTAGCCGAGTGGTGATGGTGCATGCTTTTAATCCCAGCACTCAGGAGGCAGAGGCAGGAGGATCTCTGTGAGTTCGAGACCAGCCTGGTCTACAAGAGCTAGTTCCAGGACAGGCTCCAAAGCTACAGAGAAACCCTGTCTTTAAAAAAAAGGAAAAAAAAAAGATTATCTCTCTTAATTATAGTTTTAAAATAACCAGAAATAATTGTAAAGTCCTTTCATCTTTAATTCTAAAACAGTCTTGACTTTTCATGCTTTCATTTTTTTAAGTAAACATTCTCCTTCAGTGATTATTTTCGTGTCCCTGTTTTTCTGTTTTTGTTCACTTTTGGTTTCCCAGTGTTTTAAGAACACTATTCTTACCTCTTTTCCTTCTTTTTTAAACAATTAAGTTGCATCTGTTTGCTGTGGCTCTGAGCATGCTGTGGTGTGTGCAGAGGCCAGTGTACAACTTGTGAGAGTTTTCCCCTACGATGTGGGTCCCAGGGACTGAGCGCAGGCTGAGCCTTCTCAACACAACACCAGTATTCCTCTTTAGAGACAAAATTAACAGTGTAGCCCAAATGAACTTCAAACTCAAGACAGTCCTGTCTCGGCCTCCTAAGTGCTGGGATTGCAAGCATGACGTCCCACCCCTGACAGATAGATAGATCAATAGATGATAAGTAGTGTGGCCGTATCTTGCTTTTGCTCTAACAAAGCTCTCTGAAAGATCTGAGAGAGAAAGGAGCAAGCCACAGCCAACTTACCTTGCTCACTTCTCAGCCGTTAAGGGCTGACCTCATGGCTCCTCCTGCCTTATATTCTTCTCTCTGCCCAGCCATATCACTTCCTGTCTGTCCTGTCTATCTGTACAGACCTCAAGACCTCCATAGATAACCAGTGGCTAGCTCCACCCTCTGATCTTTGGGCAAGCTTTATTTGTTAGAGTAAAAACAAGATATCATTCATAGACAGATGGATAGATAGATGGATGATTGATAGATGATAGATGATAGATAGATAGATAGATAGATAGATAGATAGATAGATAGATAGATAGATAGATTGTAGATGGATGGTGATTGATAGATTGCTAGTAGATAGAGCTATGTTTTCTGTGAGCTCACATTCGTGTGTGTGTGTGCGTGCATGCATGCATGTGCGCTCGCTCACAAACTCGTTTTTGAACAGTATCTTGCTGTGTCACCCAAGATATCCCAACATCCATCCATCTGCCTCGGCCTTCAAGTTTCAGGCGTATAAGCATGCACCTCCATATACTCCTGCCTGTATTTTCTAATGGGGCTGCCAATCCCCACTAAACCACTTGTTAATACTTCTTTGTTTGCAAATGACCATTTTACTTAGAACAGTTTCGTGCTTGTCCAGAAACCTTTGGTCACATAAACACCCTAAAAGCAAGCTTTGTTCTCGTCCTGTCTCTTCATCGCATGAAGAATGCCAGGACATTAATGTGTAGATCCCTGAAACATGTCTAGGCAGACCGCTCGCTTGCTATGTAAACCGCATTTTTTCTCTTAGGAAGAAAGTTCGGTGTTTGTGCGTACAGATGGAGGTTGAGAGGGATAATTGCAGTTGGCCTCACAGGTTTGGCTCTGGAGCTAGTGTTGAGGCTCGTGGGGTAGCTTTCCCATAATCTGGAGAAACTGCTTTCTCTTCTCTGGGCTGTTTTTACACTGGAGATAGTTAACCGACTTAGATCTCGGCATTGCCTCTACGATGACTTTTTTCCCTCATGGCGACAAATAAAATCTCTAGGCCTTAGGTTGCCGGGATCAAGTTCTGCCCTGTTCCCTTATAAAGATCATAAATATACACAGAGCAATATTGACCCCAGGGCCCCTTGAGTAAATATTTGGCTTCGAGCCTATGGAGTGCATGGGAAACAGCCACAGAAGGGAGAGCGGAATGGGAAGCAGTCTTGGAGCAGGTCCAGTGCTGTGGCTCCGTTCGGTTTGTCCTTGGTGGGCTGCTGTGTTGGGGAGGTTTGGGGAGCTGGGAGGCGATCCTCGCAGCTCTGGTTCTGTAGAGAGAGCAATGGGGATGGCGGGGCAGCTGTCCCTTTTCAGATGATGGTACACATTGTCACATGGATTTGGTCTTGTTGTTCTGCTCTGTTTTCAGGACATAGAATGGACTCACATTGATTACTTCAACAATGCTATCATTTGTGACCTGATAGAAAATGTGAGTACTTACGCATTCACGAAAGTTTGAGAGGTCTAATCTCTCACTACACGCAAATGATCTCACTGTGGTTTCCGCCGTCCTCTGTGGAACTACTCGGCTGGGAAGGCGTTATGATAATCCTCACCTCTTGCTTGGCTCTTGAGTGTGTGCATGGCCAGCTTTTCTCACCGTACTTAGCCAGGATCCCTGGTCATTTCCTGTCGCAGCCCTTTTCCAACTTCAGATGGCAGGGCCTCGCGTAGACCAGCATTTGTGTGCTGACGGCTAGTGGCCAAGACCCCTGGAGTTTTTCAGAAGACTTTATATGAGTTTTATATAAAGTTTATAAGTGTGTGAAGAGGAGTAAAGTGGGGGAAATTGCAAGGTAGTTTTCAGAAAGGTGTTCGAGTCTAAGGTTTTTGTTTTTAGGCAGTATTAGAGAGGTCATTGTAGTAACTGTGGGAAGCTGTATCTGTGTGTGGAAACCGGAAGCCCCTTTGTTTACCCTCAGGTGGCTAGTACTTCTGACCTTGACTTAGTAGTTGGAGACGAGGTAAACTTACCTCTCCTGCCACCTTTTTAACCTGCCCTAGAAACGGGTGCTGTGTTTTCAGAATACCACCGGAACTCAGCACTTTTCTGGTTGTCTCCCTAAGCCCTCATGGAAGTCATGGGCTTAGCCAGTGTTTTCCCATCAATACAATCCTCCTGAAAACCGCCCCCTTGGACGGAGCTGAATATAGAAAACGAATATTCCAAAGCACCGCTCTTCCTGATCAAAAGGGAGCTTAGTTTTGAAAGCTCCGACCAGGGTTGGGGGAGCGTTGCCATCCAACACAAAGGATTCAGAGTCCTCACCTCAAATCCAGAGATCCTAGGAAATTGTTACCTGGGGGCTCTACCGTGGGAAGTCTAGCTTTCCCGATGAGTGTTTTTCTCACAAACAGCAGCACTTAGTTATTTCTCTTAATAGCGGGAAATGTAACACGCTTCTATGCAGGCTTATCTCCCAGAAAATCCCTTGTATATATGATTGAAGAAACTCGTGTTGGCGGAAGAGCCCGGGGGCCCAAAGGAAGCGTTTCCTTCCACCGCCACTGAACAACGGCGGCTATTCTGGGATGTTGTGAGCACACTGGAGAGCCCACTCTTCCCTTGGGTTTTGTAAGGAATGAATAAACTCTGGCCAGAGGATACCATAGCCTCGTGAGGACAGGGCCTTTGCTTCAGTGGAAGTGGGCGGGGCTGAGGGTCAGTGGCTTGGATTGTTTCTGGAATTGTGATGTAGGAGCCTTGGGGACAGTCGGAGGAAGGGCACTGCACTTGTTAGGAAAGCAGGAGATTCCCGATTTCTGGCTCCCTTTCGGACTGGCTCATCTTGAAATAAGATGATCCTAGAGCCCGAACGCACAAGTAAAATTACATTCATTAATTAATACCCCTTTAGAAATTTTATCTGGAACCAGAGCTTTATTCTGCACGTGGTTTTGCAAAGCTCTTGATTGCAGGATCATTAACATGGCACCATCCCCTCCCTCCAGAGACCCAGCTTTACCCTGAATCCATGAACAGGCTGGTAACGTGAGACCAATCGTTGCCTAAGCCGTGAAGCAAACAGAAGCCGTAGGGGACGGTGCTGGGATTGTAGCCTGTTCTTGACACCATTCTGCCCTGCCACCTCTGACTTCACACTTGACTTTGGATTTGAGGCCCACGCACACGTGTCTGTGAATTCCATTTGTGCTGAGGGTGAGGTGACCGTGGCCCCTTCCTGTCTGCTGGGGAAGGAGACACAAAGACAAAGACTTTGTCCTTTGTCCACCCCCAGCACAGCTGGGGCTTTCTGGAAAAGAGCTGGCTTCCTCCGTGGCCTTGTGACTCCTTGATTGTCTCTTTTCTGTAGCAGCCGAACAGAATTTTTGCATGTGGCTAAGATGATTGTGCTAGGGGCTGTCATTAGGATTAATTATCAAACCAGAGCAGCAAGGAAGGAAGGAAACCCCTTCGTTTCTCTTCTCTCAGAACACAAACGGAATCTTGGCCATGCTGGACGAAGAGTGCCTGAGACCCGGCACCGTCACGGACGAGACCTTCCTGGAAAAGCTGAACCAAGTCTGTGCCACCCACCAGCACTTCGAGAGCCGGATGAGCAAGTGTTCCCGCTTCCTCAACGACACGACCCTGCCACACAGCTGCTTCAGAATCCAGCATTACGCCGGCAAGGTACAGTTGTCCCCCAGAGCTGCGTGGCTTCGGGAAGACGGGTGTGCTGACCCTGTGGCCGCATGAGGTCCGTAAGAGCAACCCACACTCACTGACAGCTGAGTCTGCACCGCGTTGAGCTACATCTCGCTAACAAGTCCTGGGCCCTGAATGAGCACTACAAAGTGTTCTTAAATCGTTTTATATTTTCAGCTGTTAAGCTGTTCTGTCGGAAATGCCTGGCCACAGTAACAAAAGAGACCTTCCAGAAGAAAGGCCTACAGTACGGTTCTAAATGTACAAGTTATTTAGCAGAAATAAAGAATTCTTAGATGGAGATTTTTGAGAGACACTGGGGAAAATACCTAGTTAAATTTTCTTTCTCAGTATTTGAGGAAGTTAATCTCAATGAAAATAAAAAAACAATTTAGATAGGAGGCTGATTATTAGAATCTCCAAAGATTATTGATTGGGTTTAATACTGCCTTTTAAAATAAGAATGAAAATTTCCGCAAGGGAGAGTCCTTAGTTGGACACCTAGTGAAATGGCTAATAGCTGGATTACCTTTTGTTTTAGGATGCCCCAACATTGGCCCTTTGTTTTTCTCCATTGGGCCGTGAGAGTGAAGGCCACATTCCTGCTGAGTTTCCCCGCCACTTAGGAAGGCTGTGGAAATGTCAGTGTTATCTCTGTTTTCCCTTTTCTGCTTTGAAATGGACTAGACTGGCATGCGACCAGCAAATAAAAAGAAAATCCTCAAATCCGTTCAGACACATACACATACCAAAACCCATCCGAGATCCCTTGAGGATGTCATAACATGTTGGAGTTTATTATTGCAAACCCTGAAGGACGTTGGAATTTATTTTGATCTCTTCTGCACCTCCAGTTGATGGAACTCAAAATTGGGGGCGAGCTGGGTATCTGTGCGAGTAGTGCACTGGGGGCTTGTGATGTTGAAGGAGTCTGGGTGCCGTCATTCTGGTTTGGTTTGCCACTGCCCTGCGCGGTGAGCCTGCGCTGAGTCCCGTGTGCTGTCCACAGGTGCTGTACCAGGTGGAAGGGTTTGTGGACAAGAACAATGACCTCCTGTACCGAGACCTGTCCCAAGCCATGTGGAAGGCCGGCCACGCCCTCATCAAATCCCTGTTTCCGGAAGGGAACCCGGCGAAGGTCAACCTGAAAAGACCTCCTACAGCCGGCTCACAGTTCAAGGCATCCGTGGCCACTCTGATGAAGAACCTGCAGACCAAGAATCCCAACTACATCAGGTGCTTCCGGAACACGAGCTCAAATCCAAGCACACTTACTGAATCTTATTTTCCTGTCTGTTTAAATTTAAATGCAGCCCAAGTGGAGAGTAGCAAGCACAATGCTGGGTCAAAGAATACGGCATTTGGTTGTCCTAAAAAATCCTCAGCTGTATTTCTTTCCAAAAAACGGCGGGGCGGGTATACTAAAGGAAAAAAAATGTGGCGTGGCCTGACAGGAGACAGGAAGCTGGCGGCATGTAGGAGTTTCCAACTTTCTGTTTTTATGTTTGTTTTTTAACGACAGATCACAGAAACAAATGGGAAGATGTTTTCCTGAGGCATACTTCTCTGTCCGTGGCATCCGCTTAGATGCCTGTAAAGTCGTATCAGGGCAGAGCAGTGAAGTAGGCAGCTTGGTAGTCACTCTGGGGTCCCTCAGGACCCAGGCCCTATACATTCTTGGGAGAAACCATTCCCAAAGCAGCCCAGTGTCCTTGAGGCAATAAGAAAGACGTCCCTAAAACCTAGTGTCACTTCAGTTTTGTTCCTTTGTTTTCCAGCTCCTGGGTCATCTTAGATGTGGCTTGCTCTGGATTCGGGAAGGTCCCACTCGAGTTAGGATCTGCGGGCTGTTAGATCAGACATCAGCGTGCACCTTGCCCTTGTAATTTCAGCTAGGAACAAACCAGAGTGAGGGACAATTCGTTTACCTGAAACTCATATCAGTAGAAACAGAAATAGGCAGAGTACTCTGCTCTCATTTACGCAAGTTAGAACATGTGTCAGTGGAAAAATCTCGCTTATAGGAAATAACCCCGGAGTCTTTGATCATTTGTTTGCGCTCTTCTCAGTGGAGTGGGGTTATCGAGTTCTCTCCAGATGCCGTTTACATGAAGTGATACACACAGCTTTGAGATGAACAGTTCGATTACTTTATAATCATGATGTTTATCTTGGCGGCATCACCTGAGTGAACCATAAACTATGCACCATCACCTTAGGGAGTTTCCTGTTCTCTAGTTCTTGTGTGTTCTGTAAGAAACTGGGATGGGTCCCAAGGCTGTGAGGTGGTCCTCGGGCTCGCTGCTAGACTCTGGGCAGCCTCGGACTTCAGACGTAAGACTAAACTCTTCCCATTCATTGTCCCTCATCCTGCATCAATAGCCAGTTGCACGTGTGTGTTGGAGACTGCCAGAACTTAAGACTTTCCTCCTGAGCCATCTGTTGCCTTCATTGAATGCGTGCAGCAGACATTATATGGTCAAAGGAAAAGCATGCAAACATGAAGACAAAACGAGATGAGATTTAGCGGTGTGTGTGTTAGGGAGGTCACTTAACAATTGTACAGCCATACCATTGAGGTGTGTGTGTGTCTGTGTGTGTGTTAGGTCACTTAACAGTTGTACAGCCATACCATTGGGGTGTGTGTGTGTGTGTGTCCCGTTTCCAAGGTGCGGCCTTCACCTTCGTGGTCAAAGATGGCTGCCCACTGTGTTGACACCTACAGCCACCGCTGAGTTGGCCGAGGCCTGCTTCATGGATGCAGACCAGAACACAGCATATTAGCTCTGCTTTGATACTAAAAATCTTATCATGTGACTATACCGTATCCTTACTAGGAAGGGAGTCTGAGGACATAGTCCTTTTTACGCAACAGAAAGCTCTGCTACAGAGGAGGGGGCGGGGGGGTGTTGATCATCTTATCTGTAAGCCTAGCACTGGGAAGGCAGGGTCTGGGATTCCTGAGGTCATTGTCCCATTACTCTACCTGAATGGGTGAGCTGGTGGTCCAGAAGTGTGCGCACACACATACGTGTCCAGAAGTGTGCACACACATACATTGACACATCTGTCACCATAAAAGGTTTCCCTATGCGTGTCTTCTGTGTGGATCTCCACCACCACCTCTCAGAGGACTCGGAAGTAGGAATTCAGACTGGTTTTGCATGGACGCCATATAAACATAACTGTGCAGTACGTCCTGTTTGTGTCATTGACACTTATCAGGGCCATCGCACGTCTTCATCGTTTTTTAATTGTGTGTACAATATTCGATTTATTTTTAGTTTATTGTGAAAAAGTTTGAAATAATTAGAGACGGTTTGGTTTCCCAAGAAATTACCGTGGAACGGTTAGACATGAAACACCACTTAAGATCCACAGAGGCAGAGTTTAAAACCTAAAATACTTGAAACGTCCTAGGTGCATCAAGCCCAACGATAAGAAGGCGGCACATATCTTCAACGAGAGCCTCGTCTGCCATCAGATCAGGTACCTTGGTCTTCTGGAGAACGTCCGAGTGAGGCGGGCAGGCTACGCCTTCCGGCAGGCCTATGAACCCTGCCTGGAAAGATACAAGATGCTTTGCAAACAAACATGGCCTCACTGGAAAGGCCCAGCAAGGTAGGCAGCTCTGTCTGTGAGATCATCAGCTTTTAAGGTGTCTGAGTAGCGTTGTGTTCTTGGTTTGGCTTGGATGTGTCTCTGTATGTGAAGTTGGCTGTGCCCTCTTCCATTGGGGTACCATTGGAGATAATTCTCCACTTACTGTAGAGGTGTCAATTTTGACATTGAAACGGAAGAGATGAAACTCGCGTGCCTATGAATGTTTCAAACGTACACGTGGTGAACTCATAGGCAGTTGGTAGTTGTTGCTGTATGAACTCATGTGCTGGAGAGCATCTGCGACAGGAGAGGAACCTCCACTGTCACCAGCCAGGATGGCCCTGGGGACTGTAGAAGTCTGAGCTCTGCAGGAGGGCCAGCATGCCTGCTCATGACCGAGACAGGCACTTGGGGCGTTTCATCTTGGGCTAAGGCTGTGTGTCCATTCTCAACGGGACCCAGCCTTTTAGAGGAGACTGAGCAGTAAGTAGATGTGCATCTGTTCCAGAACAGACAGAAGTCTCATATGCCATAGTCTCACGTGTCTAGTGCAGACTCAGGGTGCTGTCTCTGCGCACTGTTAACTTCTGGGGTATTGCTCTAAACACGCCATAGCACAGAACACTATTCATTCCCTGTCTGGCAGGCAGTTCGCAGGTTGGTGGAGCCAGGCCGGTTTTAGAAACTGATGTGGCAATCAAGGTCAAGGCCTTGCTCTTCCACAGGAGGCCCTGGTCTGTAGCATCTGATTGGTTTGGCTCTCAGCACTGATTCAGGCTCTGCTCACCCTCTGCCATGAAAGTGATGATGGAAGTGTCCCGGGAGGGCCTGCAAAGGTGGCTCCGTGGTTTCAGAGCGCTTGCTCCTTCTGCAGAGGACTTGCGGTCGGGTCTCAGCATCTGTAGGCCCATATTTCTGTATGGTGTGGCAGCCAGGCGCTAAAGCCAGAGGCCCCACCTGAGGTGGTCACGTAGCCCTGCAGACAGGCTGTCACTGCCTAACAAAGGGTCAGGATGTTGTTGCTCCTTTCTCTATAATTTGGAGGATGCCTTATAAAGATGCTGATTCAAGCCTACATGACAGCTAGCATACATAGCAGACAAGTAGATGTGTACATGACAAAACACCATTCACCTGGTTACCTAGGAGACAGACAAATCTGGTGTATTTTCCCACTCAATTGAGCATAGCGGACAATGAGGACTACTGAGAACTCAAGAACAATGGCAATGGGTTTTTGATCCTACTGCACGTACTGGCTTGGTGGGAGCCTAGGCAGTTTGGATGCTCACCTTACTAGACCTGGATGGAGGTGGGTGGTCCTTGGACTTCCCACAGGGCAGGGAACCCTGATTGCTCTTTGGGCTGACGAGGGAGGGGGACTTGATCGGGGGAGGGGGAGGGAATTGGGAGGCGGTGGTGGGGAGGAGGCAGAAATCTTTAATAAATAAATAAATAATAATTAAAAATAAATAAATAATAAAGTCTAAAAAAAACAAAATTTATGTGTTGGTATAAAAGCTGTTTGGAGTATAAACACAGGGAGATCTTCAGGAGAGAAGAAGCCTGAGATGCCCTTCCATGATGACCGTGTAAGCTGTGTCTGATTATTCCTTGTAGCTCGATACCAGTCCAGTTAGGGAAAATAGCTATCTATGTTGGGGCCCAGGGACTCTAACAAGCATCTACCATGCAGGTCACAACATCTGACACTCCGTTTCCAGGGGATGCAGCACCCTCCCTGGGCCTCCTCAGGCACCAAGCACGAGGGTAGTACCCCAAAGCACTTGCACACAGAGTTAACTGAGTAGGTTCAGTAGAGGCCTGAGGTTTTTGTTTTCATTCTTGGTCCCCATTAATACATTAATTGACTATTTTTTGTATTACTAATGAACTCAAGAAACCTCTGCATTTCTTTGTGTGCATAGTTCTGAACCTAGATTTGCTTTAGTAATATTTATTAATCCAGGTTAGTTTGTGGAAATCAGTCTTAGAAATCCTTTGGTAGAAAGATGCTCACCGGACGAGTGATCACCCTAAAAACCTGGAGCAGTGCTGGGCCTGGAGAGGTAAAGGTGCTTGCTGCTTGGCCCGACGACCTGAGTTTGATCTCTAGGGCCCACGTAGTGAAAGGAGATAATCGCTTCCTACCGGTTACACAGCGCACACACACACACACACACACACACCTGTAAAGTTTTTATGTAGCTTTTTCTGTGTATTAATGAGAACCTGATATTATATACGGTAAAGCTATTTTCGTAACTCGGGGAAAACATTGTTTGGGGTTTTGTTCACTCTTCCAGGTCTGGTGTGGAGGTTCTGTTCAATGAGCTAGCGATCCCTATGGAAGAGTACTCCTTTGGCAGATCCAAGATATTCATCCGAAACCCAAGAACAGTACGTAACCTTTACACTCTGAACTCAATTCCCCACGCATAGAGGCTAAGTGCTGAGGTCCCCCACCCTGAAGGCCATATTCCTCTGTTCGTCTGAAGTATCCTAGAGCCGGGGCACGAAAGGGATGGTGTATTATTTCACAGCATCAACACTATGTGACAGCTACCAGACCTTGGCTGAGCCGCTCTCCCTGATTCCCAGAGATTGGGAGGCAAGCCCGCCAGTGTCTGCTGTGTCTCAGTTACACGGGAATTTTAGGGATCACAACTCCATGGGTGCGTATGGAACGTGGAAGGAAATATTTTTTTTCGAAATTTATCAAATTTATAGACCTCCTTAGAATTCCTCAGAGTCTTTGTCTAAAGAAACAGATGGGTGAAAAGTATAATTATTATCATACAACTCAGTGGGGTGGCGGTTTAGAGAACTTGAGGGCACTTAGGTTGTAAGGGGAAGTAGCCCCCTGTTGTCTGAGCGTCCTTTGCTTGAAGATCTGAACTCCAGCCTCTCAGACTTCTGGACATCATGTTGGTCCTGGGGCTTCACACTGAGCTGGTCTGCATTCTTCAGAGCAGGGTGCAGGTCCCCTCTGGTTCATTCCAACTTCCTCTGATTTGTCATGAAGCCTGAATAACTGGATCCTTCACGAATCCATCAAAATATTTCCCTCGATAGCCTGGTCTAGAAGAGCTAGTTCCAGGACAGGAACCAGAAAGCTATGGAGAAACCCTGTCTCAAAAATCCAAAAAAAAAAAAAAAAAAAAAAAAAAAAGATATTTCCCTCGAGCACCATGGTGTGTAGCATGCACATTGAAGGAGCTGACCTCAGCACCCAGGGCAGTCCTCTCGTGTACATCTTAGGCCTGGGGGACTTTGGCTAAGTCTGTCTGTCATTTCTTACTAGTTATTCCAATTAGAAGACATAAGGAAGCAGCGGCTGGAGGACCTGGCCACTCTCATTCAGAAGATTTATCGGGGATGGAAATGCCGTACGCATTTCCTGCTCATGAAGAAAAGCCAAGTTGTGATTGCTGCCTGGTGCAGGAGATACGCGGTGAGTTCCGAAGCTACAGCTTGACGTAACCAGCTGACTTCTCACTGCATTATAATCTGATGTAGCCATACCAACTTCTCAGTACAGCCTGATGTAACCATACCAACTTCTCCATACAACCCGATGTAACCATGCCAACTTCTCAGTACAACCTGATGTAACCATACCAACTTCTCCATACAACCCGATGTAACCATGTAAACTTCTCAGTACAGCCTGATGTAACCATGCCAACTTCTCAACCTTTTCTATGTGCTATGTTTGCAGCTTTTCCATAGCTGAAATATCCCAACAACCTCATGAAATGCATATTGTTATTTTTTTTTAACCTGGGAAAACAAGGCCTGGTGCTTCTGAAACCTGCCCACAGCTGTCAGTGGCAGACCATGGATCTGGGCTGAAGACAGTTCCAGAGTTCGGGTTGAGTGTTCCAGACTGTTTGCACTGATCTCGGGAACAATGTGGCAGGAAATCTATCTTGGATTTTTGTCATTGGTTTGAGGAGATTGTGTCATTTGCTTTCACTACGATGGGGTCAGTCGTCTAAAATTACTGGCTGGCTGCATAAACCATCGCAGCATTGAAGAGAAATGGCTTTATTCTCAGAGCGCCAAAAGTTTGTTTTAGTACAGTTATGGTTTCGATTAAAGAGCTGGATTGTCTTTAGTGCTCGGATAGAAGGAGTCGATAATAAAATATATTTGCTTAACTCATAGGGAACTTCTTTGGAAGTTTAGCAGTGGGGTTGACAACTTCGCTGGAGACAAGCCACAGATTTGGAAGGGCCTGAAGCTTTGCCTCTGCCTTCACACAAATTTAAGTCGTGTTCTTGAAGCGAATCGTAGTGGTCAGAAGAGCACAGCTTGTGAATGTGTTTGTTCTGTGCTTCTTCTCCGCAAAGTTAAAACACGGGCTAAATTTGCAGTCAGGTCTCATTTGGCGCAATCTGCATCTAAAGAGACATTTTGCCCTCAGATAAAATCCGTGTTGGCTTACTTTCATGAAATGCATTTTTAGCATCTTCCCAACTTTTGGGAACCAGTAACGTATTGAAATGATCGAGCTTAAGGTGCGCTTGGTCTTTGAGTGCTTGTTCTAATTAGGAAGGTTACAGACACCATGCAAGTCTCAGGAAGATTAGATACCACGCAAGTCTTAGAATGATGACTTTTGAATGGAGGGCCTGTTCCTGTCCACTCAGCTAAGACACAGTGGACTGTTGTCTGCCTAGTGGTCATGGATCCTCTGAGCACACAGCAGCACACTTCTTAACTCTGTAAGCTTAGGATGCTCTTTTCTGTTTGCCTGAGAGAGGGAGGACCAAATAGCCTATCCTTAAGGTGTGCTTTTTTATCATTTCTTATTTTGAGGTCATTAAGAAAATCCAAGATAGGGCTTAATCATTTTGTTTTGAATTCTATAAAAAAGCTCTTAAAGGCCTGCCGTGCTCTGAGAGCAGCAAAGCGTACCCAGCAGCCGGGTTCCTGACTTGATAAGGTTCGCGTTTAGCAAGGGGAAATAGGCATCCATCTAGCTAGGGTTACTATTGCTGTAACGAAACCCTGGCCAAAGCAACTTGGGGAGGATGATCGGGCTTCCACTGCTCCTGGCGAACAGACGCCCTTTCTTTGACCTTGCAAGCTTCACCTTTTAGCTCTGCAGAGATGACCGTTCACCTCTTCCCCTTTATCCAACAGCAACAGAAGCGGTACCAGAAGATAAAGAGCTCAGCCCTGGTGATTCAGTCTTACATCCGGGGCTGGAAGGTGAGTTATGGACGTGGGAGCTGGGCTTCTCTGCAGAGGGTGCTGTCTTCAGGCTCGCTCTGCAGGGGATGGTTTCCCCTTTCCTACACCTGTGCCGCAAACACAAGGAAAGAGTAAATATTAAGGGGCCAAGCAGGGAGCCCTGATGACCGTGTCTTGGCTGCTTCCTTCTCATTGCTTGATTTATTTATTTTTTTAAGCTTTGTTCTCTAAGCAGGAAGTCCCTGAAATAATACTGTCTATAATTGCGACATCCTTGCACCCTGTGCTTTTGAGAGGAGCCATTGTCCAGAAAGGCGTGGTCCAGCCAGTGCTTGAGTCCTGTGGGTTAGCCCCACGTCCATGACTTCCCAGTGATCCTCTGCTGCCCCTTCGTAAAGACTAAAGGCTCCTGGTCCTGGCCCGGGCTGTGTTAGGAGGGAAAGTGGACAGCCACAGTGGCTGCTCAGGTTCCAGGTCCTTCCAGCTAAGGCTTGGTTCAAGGGTCAGTGAACTTGGGGCCCCAGGCAAACTTAAGCCTGTGTTCTGATTCGTCCAACCTGCAAGTCAAGAGTGGTTTTTATATTTTGAGCCATTGTAAACAAAAAAAGCAGAAGAGAGTTTCAAGCGCATGAAAATTACGTGAAATGTGGATTTTAATATCCATCTATGAAGATATGGCCATATTCACCTATTTTAGACTCTAGGTCTGTAATAGCCAAGTCCTCCGGTAGCTGTGGCGCACTGTGTGACTTTCAACACCAACCATTTACCATCTTACTCTTTAAAAAAAAATTAATATTTTAGCCGAGTGGTGGCGGCACACGCCTTTAATCCCAGCACTGGGGAGGCAGAGACAGGCGGATCTTTGTGAGTTCAAGGCCAGCCTGGTCTATAAGAGCTAATTCCAGGACAGCCAGGGCTATTACACAGAAAAACCCTGACTTGACAAACCTATTATTATTAATTATTTTGTTAATTGGGGATTTCATAGTGTATTTCAATGACCGAGTCTCCACCTTTATGTGAACAGCCCGTGTTGCTGTGACCATTGTTTTTTCTGTCGTATACCAGGGTGGGAGGCTGCCTTCTCCCGGTGAGACCACCTGCCATGCCAGTGTCTCTGGGCACTTGCTCCCGTTCTCCTCTGGTTCTCACTAGGCCGTGTGTGTTGGGACTCTCACCTCTCTGAAGATGATTTTCTAGTCGCTCTTTAAGTTCATTGAACATATGTACATACATAGATGGGGATGATTTCTACCGTAGGCCCGCAAACTCCTGCGGGAGCTGAAGCATCAGAAGCGCTGTAAGGAGGCGGCCACCACCATTGCAGCATACTGGCACGGAACCCAGGTAGGCCAGGGGCCCTGCAGAGGGAGGTGGGGTCGGATGTGACTTGTGGAGCCGAGGACCCGCAGACTCAGGGGCGGAAAAACGACTCACTGGCTTGAGCTACTGAGCACACATGCCTCTCCTGCTCTTTGCCGCGTTTTGGTGCGGGTGGTGGCACATGCTTTTGCGTTTACTGTTGGTGACCAGTGTCTCCTTTTCTGTCTCCCTTGGGAAGCAGCAGCAGCAGCAGGCTTTCCTGCCTTAACCCTTTCTGTCACTCCTTTTCAAACGCACCACAGGCGCGAAAGGAGCTGAGGCGGCTGAAGGAGGAGGCTAGGAATAGACATGCTATTGCAGTTATCTGGGCTTACTGGCTTGGATCGAAGGTACTTGATGCACACGTCCCATCGTTGCGTCCGGGAGTTCCGCGGGGACCGACCCTGGTCTCTTAGCATAGCAGGGATGAAGGGTGCAATTGTAGAGACTTATCTCTCAGTGCATGCTCTAGCAGCCAGATTAGTAAGCCCGGTGATGCTGGACGGTAGGATGCTATGGGAGCTTTGGCATGTACAGACCAAAACACTAATCTTACTAATAAGACTCTAGCGTAGTTCTTCTTTTAAAATCCTCCCAGTAATTTGCATGTTAAATGCCCACTGTTTCCAGCTGTTGAATGCTGGCCAATTTGGGGGGTACTTGTATGCAGGGGGCATGTGAAGAACGTTTAAGGTTGGGGTTTGGATCGGTTTCTGCAGGACGTTGACAGATGAATGCCAGTAACACGTGCTTTGAAAGAAGTCATCTTTACGTGAAATCGCGTCTCAGGCTGACACCTGTTGGTTCCTGAAGCCAACGGTTTCGCTCGTGTTTTCAGGGGAGGGGGCAACTGTGATTTCATAGGAAGCTGCGCTCCTGCGAAGCTAGCCATACTTGCCAGAGAAGAATCCGAGGAATTCCAGCACTGCTGTTTGTTTTCCCGGACAAAGGCCTCCTGAAACTCTCGCTAATTCCAGGCAGAGTCCTGGGCTCTGGGAACATTTCATATCCCCCAAGGAACAAGAGTCTCAGATGGGTTGTTTTTTTTTTTTTTTTTTTTTTTTTTTTTTGCTTAGGCATCAAAGATCATCTCTGCTTAAAGTGCAGTTAGAAACACACAACTCTACGGAGTCCTGTGTTTTTGTTAAAGTCTACCTCGTTAGCATTGTAAGCCCGTCTTGTGAGATAAATAAGAAGTAAACCGTGCGGGATACACAAAAGCTTTGTCTAAAAACTGACCGAAATTGTTCATTTGTCTTTTTTCTAAGAGTCTATAAAAACCAAACTAGTTCCTTAGCTGGTTAAGGGAAGCGTCCCTGCCAACTTGCTGCTCCTGATGGGACTTCTGCAGTGAGCTTATTCCCCGGTCTCAGTGCCGGGATGTTTCGAAAGTCAGTGCCTGCCTCTATCTCGTGAAAGAGCCTGCCTAAGGTTCCTTTTTCTCCCAGAGTCATCTTTTCAACCTGTCAGTTGTACCTTTTTTTTTTTTTTGCCCCATTTCAATTTTTAGTATATTTCACTATTTGGGATCTTCGCCAAGTTTGGTTTTTGGCGACGTGAGGGATTGATTCCAGAGCCTTCTGGCGGTGACTTCGCCCCCTTGCAGTTCAGTTCCTAACGACGCTTCTGGCTTGGCTGGGGAAGGACCTCTGTGTTTTATTAGTCTGCCTTCTTGCTTGCATTCACATCCACATAGCTTTATTTTTTGCAATTTTTTAAATGGTTGTTCACACAACTTGTCTACTTAATTCACCCAGATAAAGGATTGGGAGGTTCACAGCCAGGGAAAGGATAGTGAGCTCTCTCTGTGAGGGATCTGAGCCAATGTGGAGACAGGAGTGGGGACCGAGGAGATAGGAGGGGTACGCGTGAGGAGTGATCACAATTGTCCTTACACCGACATCCAGGCTGCTGTGCCAGCTCTACGCCGAAATGAGTGTGCACACTGTTCCTCCGCCATTCTGCAGCCTTGCTCAAATGTTGGCTCTCCTGTTTGGTGGGGGGTGTCTTTTTCTGGTCATTTGTGCTGTCTGCCATGGGCTCTCTCTTACTTACTATCTAAAACGTTCTAGGCTCGGAGGGAATTGAAACGCTTGAAGGAAGAGGCTAGGCGTAAGCATGCAGTTGCTGTCATTTGGGCTTACTGGCTTGGACTGAAGGTACTTCCATTGTGACTTCCTCCTGCCCTGGGTGAATCCCCCCCACCCCGTAAAGCCTCGCACCTACTAACCCGAAAAACCTGGCGGCGCTTGCTGCTGTCTACGCAGCCTTATGAAATGTCAGCTTGCCTAATCTTGTTTCTTTTTAAGGGGAAAAAAAATGAAAACAACTACATATTAATTTTCTCATGTTACTGTAATTTTAATGTAAATAATGAGTGTCATACAGTATATTTTTTTCAAGACATGTAGACCAGGCTAGCCTCTGGCCTCGAACTCACAGTGATCCACCTGCCTCTTCTTCCCAAATGCTGGGATTAAAAGCAATTGCCACCACCACCCAACTTTGTATGAGCTTTTAAATCATAAGGCAGAGTGTGATCTTTGAGTTCAAAGCTGTCTTCCTTGCACAGTAGCCTGAGAGGGAGTGGCAGGCTTTGTTGCCCACCTTCCTGGGCTGCCCCACAGAGGGCTGGAGCGAAACTTTCTTCCCAATGATCATGCCTAGCATGGCTGAGCGTGTTTGCTTTAAGAAACTTAGAAAGGCTGCTGAATGAGACGATGGGGAACCTGAAATGGAGAGAACTGTAAAGTTCAAACTGTGTGCTTGGTCCAGGAAGGAAAGGCACACACAAGTAAATAAGAAAATGTGGCACTGAGCACTGAAAACCTTCAGGCAGTAGGAGGATTCGGTCTGCCTGCTTAGTGATCCAGCGTAGTGAAGCATCCACATAGCCAGCCTGTCGGGGGCGATCAGGGTCCTTTTCACACGAGTCCTCCTCAGCGTTCCTACCAGTCCAGGGACACCAGCTCTTATTCTGAATATTTGAAAATTAGCTGAGCGGCCCTCAACTCTGCACCTCCATCTTCCCCTGAAAGTCCCGCCTACGAATGTTTAGTTAATTATCCTTTTTGAGTCGCCTGAGTATTCAGAAGGTAATGAAGACATAAGGTCAGTAGAATTTAGCAGGTGTTCTATTTGACAGATTCTGCATCCGTTCTACGCATGTTCTGTTCGGAAGCCAAGCAAAACGAAACATTTCGTGCTTTCAAATTTGCATCCTAATTTTAATCAGAGGAGGGAAAGAGACAGGTTTGGATCTAGACTCCTCGTGCTGACTCCTGCCAGTCAGATCTACAGTTTTCCGGGTTTCAATGCACAGTCTCTCCAGCTGCTTTTGCACTGGGAAAGTGTCGGCCGCAGCTGGCTGATCACACTCAGCCTGCAGGTGAATTCTCTGGGCTTGCCCTAACTGCAGCTCACCCCCCCCCACACACACACACACACACACACATGCCCCAGTTCCTCATGAGACAGAAGCAGCTTATCCTGTTTCCATTATTACTGTCAGGAAATAAGATTAAACTTTTTTTGAAGTTTCAGATTGTAGATTGTAATGATCTTGTCCTTTTATCATAAACGCAAGTTATGTTGATATGAGCAATGCTTTGAAGTGTCCTTTGAAATGATTTGATTTGCTTGCATAACTAAATGCAAAGTACACTGGCCATTTTATGATGCCGGTGCCCAAGAGGATCCCCACTGTGGGAAGAGTGTGATTTCACCAAGTTTTTATTGTGTGGAGCGTTATTCTCGGAGCCGCCATTTATCCCGTGGCTTGTCAGAAGCCTGACGACAGCTCCGATCCAGGACCTTCCGCGTCGCCTCCGGCTGTGCTCCCGGTAACACACTCCTTTAGCTTGCCTGCTTTCCTCTGTTTTCCCCTTGACCCTTGGAAGCTGGAGGTCTGAAATGGTTATGAATTCCTGAAAGAGACATGACAGGACATGGATTAAAAAGGGGGGGTCTTCCTGTTTGGAGTATATGTCAAAGTGCAACCTTTAGCGGTTGTATAGATGGGCTGCCCTCAGACGCCTGGAGGGTGGGCAGGTGGTGTAGATGAGGAACACAGCAGGCTGGTTAGGAATGATTGGCTATGTACATTTCAGAACCTGCAGCTCTCAACAAAGGCTACTGGGGTTCCCCTGTCCCGTAGAAATGGGGATCACTGTTACTGGAGCTTTAAAAACATTATGAGAAACCCGTGACCGAGAAACCGTTCTGTAAAAACGTAAGGATAAAGTTACCTGCAGACTGAGCTTGGCCTATAGGTCTCTATTCCACAAAACCCATTAGACAGATATGTTAAGCATATGGATTTCAGCCCAGGAAAGTGGGAAGGGAGAGAGAAAAGGTAGAACACCGAGATGCACAGAGGGGCTGACGTTTTGCTCATTTCTAACTCCCGTTCATAAGTAGAGGATAGTAAATACTTTCTGTGTCCCCCGCGGCTTCAGTGTTTAACTGTAATACTCATTAATTCTGTGGACGCCGTATTTAGTTATTAGACATCAATATATGAAGTACATTATCATGTCGCACTGTGGGCGGAGTTTTCGTGCAAAATTGCGTGATGCCTTCAGTGCCGCGATAAGAAGTGTGACTTTTGGCGATTAAATGGAAGTCAGCGATGGCCCGGAGGCGCCTGAGATTCTTACTTTTAGCTACTTCCATTCTGTTGTCCGCTAGTCAAGTCCTGGGTTTTTACGCAGGATCCTTGGAAGCTTCAATCTAGTTCTTCAGATAGTTTCTCAAAAACATCTGAAGGAGAAATTGGTCATAAAATACTCTATGAAATGTGCTCTGATGACAAGCTAGTCCTGTAGAGGGTTTCATGTCCAATCATCAGCCTGTGTAAAAACCAATAGGACACCGGGCGGTGGTGGCGCACGCCTTTAATCCCAGCACTTGGGAGGCAGAGGCAGGCGGGTCTCTGTGAGTTCGAGGCCAGCCTGGTCTACAAGAGCTAGTTCCAGGACAGGAACCAAAAGCTACGGAGAAACCCTGTCTCGAAAAATCAAAAAAAAAAAAAAAAAAAAAAAAACCCACAAATAGGATTTAAAGTATTGTTTCCCCGAGTTTCTTTCTCTCTGACATAATCGCCACTGCCTGAGTGTGTACCTTCAATTCTCTCAACCCAGCAAGGACGTTTATAAATATATGGGTTCCGTATGCTGTATGCTTTGATGTGTAAAGAGGTACGTCACGGTGAGCCCCCTACCAGCCTCGTTCTAACCCTCGCTCTACTTCCTTTGAAAGGTGCGCCGGGAATACAGGAAATTCTTCAGAGCGAACGCTGGGAAGAAAATCTATGAGTTTACGCTTCAAAGAATTGTAAGTTGACCCCCCCCCATAGCTAATTAGCCTTATTCAATTAACCACTTAATAGCACCAACTCAATAAAATCTGACTTTTAAAATCTGACATGAATCGTAGCTTTAAAAGACCCTTAGTCGCCGTTCGGGTCTTCAGCGGGTTCAAATGCAGCTGTGTCAGGACCGTCAGGGGCCTGTGATTGATAGGATTGATCAGATGCTTGTTTTATTTGGCATAGAAAACTAAGAAAGGAGCGTGAGGAGAGCCAGGCTTTTGCCCTGTTAAACTGCTATGGGCTCTGGAGGGCCAACTTTGTAAATAGATTCACGGAAGCAAGGCGTCCGGAAGCAAAGGCAGGTCAGGCTGGATTCTGGAGTTGCCCTGCTGGAGGGTGTACTGTGGTGAACCTGTGAACGTTGGTGCCAGCCAGGAATTCTGTTTATTTATAACACGGGCGAGTAACTTCTGTGGTTCTCATTTGGTCACGGGAGGTGTTTACTTTGAGCAGTGATAAGGTTTTCCCAGCGCCTGGCCCATGGGGAACGACACATCATATGTGTACAACATCCTAAGTTGAGAATATCTTATGCCAAGAGTACATTCGCCACACCCAACCTACCGAGCATCGCAGCTTAGCACCATGGCCCGTGTAGAAAGTCGGTCAATGGTCAGTCGTGATTGCTTGCCTCGTTGAGCCCAGGACTCGAGGCCCAGCTTCTTAGGAGAGCCTTGCGCTGCCCCCACCGGTCCCTCCAGACATCAGACTGTGAAGTGTGGTTTCTGCTGAGTACGCCTGCTCGTGCACCATTGTAAAGTCAGAATTTCATCAGTTGAAACCTCCCAGATTAAGGAGCATCTTTGTTGGACAGTATAGCTTTGTCTAGAACTTGCTACAATGATGAATGTGTTCCATAACTTTAGTGCGTAGCCACTATCCATGTTCAGTTAGTTATATACAGCGCTTGGGAAGTGTGACTGAGTCCTTTATTTAATTTTAACTCTCTTAAGTAGCTACATGCTGTGTGTGAATGGCTCCCTGTTGAACGGAGCAGCCCTACCGTGGTATTGGTGTAAGTCAGTGCTGATAGCAGTAATTATGTCTGTCCTCATCTTTCCTGATGACTGTTTGGTGCAGATCACATATCCCCCCCCCACCCGCCCCATAGGTATAAGAGCGTTAGGGTAGAATTATCAGAGAAGATACACAACTTTATGGACTCAAACTCATCAACTCTCTTAAAGACTGGTTTGGATGATCGGGGAGTATGTACTATCTCTCTGGGGTATTTTCCTCATCTGGTATTTTGTGTCCAACCCAACGCAGGTGCAAAAATACTTCTTGGAAATGAAAAACAAGATGCCTTCCTTGTCGCCAATAGACAAGAACTGGCCACCGAGACCTTACCTGTTCTTGGACTCGACGCACAAGGAGCTGAAGAGGATCTTCCATTTGTGGCGGGTAAAACGCATGACGTTGTCTTTTTCAGAGGTCATTCTTGTTTTCAGGGGTTGAAGGCTGCGGGTAAAATCCATCCTTAACGCAGCTGTCACCTTGATGAGGGTGACCTGAGGACGTTGCCATAGTGAGCTGCCTCCTGGTACCTCCTGTACCAGGAGCCAAGGGAGCGCCTGTGCCGACTGCTCTTGGTGTAGCTGGGAGGAGGAGCTCCTGATGACACTTTCCCCTTCAGCTTCCAGGTGGTTCATCTAGTTGGGGTTGTCTTATTCTTCTCCTCCTATGAAGGAACGCTACTGGAAACAGAAACCATTAATTATGCCAGGCCATGGTGGTGCACACCTTTAATCCCAGCACTTGGGAGGCAGAGGGAGGCAGATTTCTGTGAGTTCGAGGCCAGTCTGGTCTACAAAGCGAGTTCTAGTTCAGAGCTATGCATAGAGTCTCTGTCTTGGGAAAAATTTAAGAAGGAAGGAAGGAAGGAAGGAAGGAAGGAAGGAAGGAAGGAAGGAAGGAAGGAAGGAAGGAAGGAAGGAAGGAAAAAGAAAAGAAATCATTAATTATGACACGCTCCAGACAAGGTAGTTAAATCCTACTAATTAATATGCATTTATTTTACCACATTTATTAAACACCTATACCAATACACATGTGAGTGTACACACTTCGGGCTAGGGAGTGAACATTGCAATCCCCTCAAGGACAAAATTTCATCTGTCCTAAATAAAGGGAAGTTGAAAATCTATTTTATATTGCCTTTTATTTCAGTGCTGTCAGGTTCTTTTTTTATTGTTTTTTTAATGTGCACTGGTGTTTTACCCTAGGCGTTGGCTGCCCTGGGACTGGAATTACACACAGTCGTGAGTGGCCGTTGTGGGCGCTGGGAATTGAACCTGGGTCCTCTGCAGGATCAGGCAGTGCTCTTAACCACTGAGCCACCGCTCTAGCCCCGGCTGTCAGGTTCCAATGAGGAAAGAGCAAGCTTTGAGGCATGTAGACCTGAGTGGCCAGGGAATTCAGGTCACGTGGGGTCGGCTAGCACTGCTGACCGCACCTCCCGAGGAAGTGTGAGTGTTGGTATTGCCTCTTCTCATGCCAAGACTTTCTCTGGACACCTTGGATTATTGAATTATGTGCTTGTCAGATGTTATATATATATCATTATTAGAAATGCTTGGGATGTGACTAGTGGCTGTATATTCCAGGCAGCTCTCTCCTTGGTCACATGTAAGAGTGAAATTATTGCTAATTGGTGTGATTCGTGGCTTCCAAGTTCTGTTCTTAAGAGATCTAACAGCCTCTCAGTTCCTGTCTTCCCCGAAGAGCAGGAGTTGCGGTGTTGGGGAGAAGCTGGGGAGAAGCCTGTTCACTCTTGAAGGGAGCTTTATCATGGAGAGGGGCAACCCCCGATGCTCTCGTCCTTCCTGGAGTCAGTTCGGTGGAGGCAGAGGCCCATCCACAGTCTGATTCTTTGAACAGTCTGCCCCTCCTCCTCTGACCTGCCCTGTCCCCCTGCACTTTATCCTCAGAGTCCGAGTCGAGGGGTTCCCAGAGCCCTGCACAGTCGAAAGTGGTACTGGGGAAATTTAGGCCGTGTTTTCAGACCGTCTGTACCATGCTTGTGGATCTTGAAAGCCGTTTAAGTAGACAGCTGCCATCAGATGTTGGCTGCCATCAGATGTCTGTGCTGGTTTGTTTTTGAGACGGGGTCCTCCTCAGGCCAACCTCAGATTTGGTGTGTGGCCCAGGCAGGCCTTGAACTCATATAATTTCTGCCTCAGACCCCGAAGTGTGGGGTTTGAGTGTCTACAGACATATCCAGCTACTGCCAGCATCTTACAATGAAAAACAGTAATTAACAATTAAGAATGCACACTCCTAGCCAGGCGGTGGTGGCGCACGCCTTTAATCCCAGCACTCGGGAGGCAGAGGCAGGCGGATCTCTGTGAGTTCGAGACCAGCCTGGTCTACAAGAGCTAGTTCCAGGACAGGCTCCAAAACCACAGAGAAACCCTGTCTCAAAAAACCAAAAAAAAAAAAAAAGAATGCACACTCCTGAGTTAGAGGGATCTGTGTGTGTATATGTGTGTGTGTGTGTGTGTGTGTGTGTGTGTGTGTGTGTGTGTGTGTGTGTGTGTGTAAATCTGCACGGGGTTACCATACTGTCCCCTATAGTGCTATTGCTTGTGAGTGTGTGTTCAGGAATGACAGCCTAGTCCTGGAGGTCCTTGGGGTTTTCATTGTAGCAGAATGAATCTAGACTCCCTGGGCATAGGCCACTTGGGCCCTGTTGTTACATTTTGAAGAAGCATTCTAAAATCTGCAACGCAAATGGCTCGTAACATTTTCTTAAGACCAACTTTTAGAAACCAAAGTGGGTTTGTCTTTTCAAATGAATGATTTTCACTACTCTTCTTAGTTTAGCGTGCTTAAGAACAGGAAACTGGCCAGGCATGGTGCATGCCTTTAATCCTAGCGCCTAGCACTTGACAGGGAGAGGTCAGCATCTTTCATCTCTTGAGTTCAAGGTCAGGCATGGTGAGTGCCAGGACAGCCAGGACTCTGCAGAGAGACCCTTTCTTGTCTCAAAACAAAAACTGAAACCCCAAGAATTTGTCTAATTGGTTCTTTGTGTATGTTCTTCTTGTATCTCCCAGTGTAAAAAATACAGGGACCAGTTCTCAGACCAGCAGAAACTTATTTACGAGGAGAAGCTAGAGGCCAGTGAACTCTTCAAAGACAAGAAGGCTCTGTATCCTTCCAGGTGTGTATGCTCGTGCTTGCTCAGAAATGCCGCTGCTGTGCTAATTGCTTTCTCACACATGTCTCCGCATCTTTTCTAAGTTTCATTTCAGTAATAGATGCATGGTACTTAGTTTTGTGAATGGCTTCTGAATCCACTGGATATCGATACACCTAACACTGGGGAGCAGCCTCCATGGGCTGTAGAAGGATTACAGTCGTTGGCTTTGCTCTATTGGCCTTAGCTTAAATCGTTTGGTAAACAGGAGGTCATGCCAATTGAAAGTTCTGTGGCTGTTGGGATGAATTGTCATCGGACATCCTGTTTTCAAGACTGTTTTTGCATTGAACCGTAATCGGTGTTCGGATCTTCCTGCCAGTATGAAGCCAGGTCAGAAACTCTTTTGTAAGGTCAACGCCAGGAACAGGCCGGTCATTACTCTTTCTTGTTACTTAAGCCTGGACCCATGGTGTCCTTTGGCTGCTAAATGGTTAGTCATAACCTCGGTGGCCTGTACAAAAGTTCAGGTCATTCGCTGTGGACACCATGAACTCCGGAAAAGAATAAACACATTGCAGATGCAGCAAGTCCAGCCCGTGACAAAGGACTTGGCATATCCGAGTGTCCCGTGAATCTTACGTCCGTCAGTCCCCCCATTCCTGTTCTGCTTCATCTAGTCTTCATATAAACAAGTGGGTTGTGTCATTTCAAACCAGATTCTCCAGTAGCTTTTCCTAAAGATCTAGAAACGAAGAGCTTGGTATTGCCTGCCAAGTAGTCCTATGTAGTTCATGTACCTGTATTATTTTTATCTGCATATATGGTCCAGAACTCTACCTTTAAAAGCATTAAATTAGCATAGTTGCCAGGCCCATTGGGTTTGAATATTCTAATTTGCAGTATTTTTCCCATTAGCTGCTTACTTGAATGCTTGCGTGACTAAATCCAAAGTTGTCTAACGTGCCTACTGTGTGAAGGCTACGCCAACCAACAGGAAAGCGGTGTGCTTTCTTCAGGAACTGATTTTATTCATCCTTTTCTTTATACGTCTCAAGTTAGACAGCAGCAGCCTTCTTAAACATCTCCCATAGAAGACTCTAGAATGGCAGAAGGGGCGGGGTGGACTGTAGAATGTATCGCTAAGGAAACGGACTAAAATTAGGCTCTTAGCGCTTTTTATTATTAAAACCACAATTAACTGTGAACACAAAGTGAGCTTCAAGGCAAGTCCCTTCTGGGGGGTGGGGGGCTGTGTCAGTTTCTGAAGGAGGTGGCCTGCTCTCTTCACCTGTGGGCGACGTGGAAGAATGTGTCTCCCGGAGCTGTGAAGCAGCAATGCCTGTGGGTGCCTCCTCACGCTGCTGTTGGAGCTGTAAAGGACCGGCCACCTACGTAGATTTTTTCTTCCCTGAGCCACTGCCCACAGCACCAGCCGTTACAAGGCTTCTGTTCTTATTTCCAGAAATGACCTCGAAGTGAAGCTGCAGGCCCATGGGCTAGCAGTCTTTTTCTTGCTACCTCTTAAACCCTGCCCTGAGGGACTACCTCCCCACCCCCACCCCTGGGGTCTCCAGGAGAGCTCACTTGAGCGACCTCTGGACAGAAGCAAAGGGCTCTGACTGTGCCTGAGTGCCTGTCGCCTCCGGGACATCTTAGTGAGGTGGTCTCAAGTCTCCGGAGTCCCATGGGAAGAAAATCAAGAATGTATAGTTTTCCTTTACGTGATTGACAAGCCCTAGGTCTAGCCTGCCCCTGCAGGTCATTGACTTTCTTACTCTCTGTGTGAAAATGATATTTGTCTTTGGATCAGGATGGTGGTGATGTCGTTCTTTCTCGTTGGCTTATGTTATTCACGTGGGTTGGTGTGCCCTGTGTGGGCAGCTGTTAGCTTGGCCTGGCGCTTGACTCCGGCCTTACAGGGTGCTCTCTCTCTCTCCTGATCATGACCAGTGAGTGAGCTTTTTATCACAGCCCCACCGACCAGCTGCCTCTGGCTGCTTTAAAATAGACTTGACATAGGTTTAGGACTTCATTTAGACCCAGCTCTAAAACAGGTGCTTACGTAAAGAGTAAAATCAATTGAAGTCACTTTCCTGAGTTATTTATGTCCCCCTCTGACCATGTCGCCTCTGTCTGAAGCCATTTCTAAGGTACAGGATTTGTTTCTCCCCTGTAGTGTTGGGCAGCCATTCCAAGGAGCTTACCTGGAGATCAACAAGAACCCCAAATATAAGAAACTCAAAGATGCCATTGAAGAGAAGATCATTATTGCCGAGGTCGTGAACAAAATTAACCGCGCGAATGGGAAGGTAAAAGTGTGAACCACCGCCAGGCGTAGCTGAGTTCTTTCCCTGTTTCTGCCCAGAGTAGTTGAGTTCTTTCCCTGTTTCTGCCCAGTGTAGCTGAGTTCTTTCCATGTTTCTGCTTTAGTCCAGTTTGCAGCTCACATTCTGTTAGTGTCAGAATTTGTGGAGGAATCTCTTCTCTCCTCTAAACATAGGAAAGGTTCTTCTGTTTCCTAGAATTCCCAAAAATTGAAAATATGAGCACGGGGAGATGGCTCAATGGATTAAAAGCTCCTGCTTTGCAAGCGTGAGGACCCGAGTTCAAATCCCAAGCTCCCACATTAAAAAAAAAAAAAAAAACAGGCCGTGGTGTGGTTGCTTATCACCCCACACCAGAGTGTGAAGATCCTGGGAGCTGGACCAGCCAGCCTCGCTGAAACAGAGAGGTTCAGTTCACTGATAGGCCCTTTCTCAGGGGAATAAGGGGGGAGAGAGGTAGATGACACCCAGAATCCTGCTCCGCCTCCACACGTGTGCACCTGTGTACATGACCACAGAGTCACAGGCATGCTCGCAAAGTTTCATATCACACATAGATGAAGTTTTCAGAATGCATTATTTATGTGTGTCTGTTTACATCAGTATGCCTGCTGAGAGACAGCAGAATAACATGTTTATTGCTGGCAGTGACTGCTGCTTGATTTGCACGTAGGCACCATTTTGGAGTGTTTTGGGTCCTTGGTCCTTACATGCTTTTGTGTCTTGTCTCAGAGTACGTCCCGGATTTTCCTCTTGACAAACAATAACCTTCTCCTTGCTGACCAAAAGTCCGGGCAGATCAAGTCCGAGGTCCCCCTGGTGGATGTGACCAAGGTCTCCATGAGTTCACAGAACGATGGCTTCTTCGCCGTCCACCTCAAGGAGGTAAGGTTCCCCCGGAGGTCTGACCTCAAACCTGCTCCTAGCATCCTTTTTCCCATCTAGATGGCCCCACCTTCCTCGCCCTGCCTCTCTCTCCCCTGCTGACTTATAAAGCTTGACTGTTTACACCCACATCTAAAATCTCAGGCTCCGTTTTCAGGAATTGAATTACACGTTCCATGGCTTGCTCACAGGACTTCAAAGAGTAATACGTGAAGATGTTGTGTTGAGATGTTTGATACTATGTTTCTTCCTGGTGCTGCTTCTGTGTGACAACTTAAAAAATGTCGCCTTTGTTCTTGTTTACCTTTGACTTGGTGATTTATCAGAGGCTACAACTACCAGAAAACCTTTGCCACTGATTTTGACCTAACTTTTTTTTTAATATTTTATGCTTTTTACCTAAGAAGGACCACTGGCTTGAATAGAAAGGCTAAAGTTGTAGGCACTAGACTTTTATTTTGGTGGCTGGGGACATGCTGTTTGTAACTCTTCACTAATCTCAACTTTAAAATGATTGTATCTACTTCATAACATTGGTAGCAGGCTTAATGCACACTCTACATACGTGTGCATTAACAGAGTGATTGTCACACAATTGTCATCACCAAATAAACAGATGTTAGCATCTACTAATACATATAGAAAAAAAAACCAGAGCCGGGCGGTGGTGGCGCACGCCTTTAATCCCAGCACTCGGGAGGCAGAGGCAGGCGGATCTCTGTGAGTTCGAGGCCAGCCTGGTCTACAAGAGCTAGTTCCAGGACAGGCTCCAAAGCCACAGAGAAACCCTGTCTCGAAAAACCAAAAAAAAGAAAAAAAGAAAAAAAACCCAGAGACTTTCCTTAGCCTGTTCACCCCACCGTGGATCTAAATCCAAATGGAGGCATATCAAGCCGTAAGTACGCTGCTCTTAGCATCAGTGACACACACACAAGAGTGACAGCTCGGGGGCGGGGTTTGGAGATCTGCTGCTCTCCTGGCCACGCCCCCATCTAACTCCTGCACAGCTCTCAGCCTGGGACCTCAGCATCCTGTTTGTTGCCCGCCCGAGTCTCTTGCGGTGATGCTCTGTGCAGCTGAGTGTACTCAGCTGCTCTGGGAGTTTGAAGGATTTTTGTTGTTAACTTCCTTAAAAAGAATTGATTGGGTTTTTTTACTATTTTTTTATAATTATCTATTGTGTGTGTGTTGGTAGGAGTCGGTACAACTTGGGAGAGTCGGTTTTCTCTTTCCACTGTGTCAGTCCCGGGGATCAAACTCTGGTCCTCAAGGCTTCGTGGCAAGCCCTTTCACCCACTGAGTTGTCTCACTGGCCCCTGTGTTGCTTTTTAAAACCAAATCACTGAAAGGTTTCTGAAGGGCGCTTTGAACATGAGTTGTAAGTTGGGTCGTTGCCCGTAAAGCTTGATTATGCAAGCCCACCACAAACGACTCTTGTGGCTTCTTCTCCAGGGGCCTACAGATCGCTGCTCTGGTCCATGACCAAACTGAGGTATCCAGTCTTGTCCTTGCCGCTCCTCTGGAGGATGCGCCCGAGCATCAGAGGTTCCCCTCAAACCCGGGAGCCTTTCCCTGCTCCCTCTGACTCGTGACTTGTCTTTGCAGGGCTCAGAAGCAGCTAGCAAAGGGGACTTCCTCTTCAGCAGTGACCACCTGATTGAGATGGCCACCAAGCTGTATCGTACGACCCTCAGCCAGACCAACCAGAAGCTCAATATCGAGATCTCGGATGAGTATGTCCACATATTATATAGTACACTTTTTCACTTTCTGCTTTACTATTGGGTTTGGTTCTCCAGTTTCATCCATGAACCCAACTAAGACTGCTCGCTCATTTCCCAGCTGCCCTGACCTGAGGAATCACAAAACACTATATTAATTTCAACGCTGTTTGGCCAATGGCTCAGGTGTATTTCTAGCTAGCTCTTACATCTTAAATTAACCCATTTCTATTAATTTATATATCACCATGAATGAGTGCTGGAGAGGTGGCTCCTACCGGTAATCCTTAGAGTGCTGGGAAGGCAAATCGCTCCCTAGGGTTTGCTGGTCAGTCCGTTTAGCATAATTGGTGAGCCATGAGTTCTAGTAAGAGACCTTCTCTCCAGGGACAAGGTAGATAGTTCCCAGAGGAACTCTACCGAAAGCTGAACTCTAACCTAGTCAACAAATACCCGTGCAGCCGCACACACATGCACAACAAATACCCACACACACACACACGTGCCCCTGAGCACACACAAAATACATAGAACAGTGTATGAATTAGAAGCTGGCGTAATTCACCCCGGGAGATGGTATGTGTAAAACACGGCCTTTTAACTGGGGCTCGCGTATACATCGGAACCATGGAATCTTTGCCCTTGAGGTTGCTGTGGGTGTCGGTACCATTAACCACGTGTTTGCTAGGTGAGTCACTCAGTAATGCCCCAGTGCCTTATGAGGCTGGTCCCCAGGGTCCATGGGGAAAGGTCCTGAGCCTGCTGATGAGGATATGCAGGCTGAAAAGACCACTGGGGTAGGGTGCTTGTGGATAGCTTTCTGAAAGTCTACATTTCGCGTGTCTGATTCAGCAAATGTTTAATTTGACCCTTTAAAAAGTTGGCCGTGGAAAAATGAGGAAAGGTGGGGTTGCAGCCTGTTAACATGGTGGCCCCACTGAAACACAAAGCAGTTGCTGTCTTAGCTCACCCTACTGGAATACAGGAACTTCCTTTCCTTGGGGCTGGTTGATGACAGGGCGCGCGGGCGTGGCCTGCAATGGAGGCGTGGCCTGCAATGGAGGCGTGGCCTGCAATGGAGGCGTGGCCTGCAATGGAGGCGGGTCGTAGGTACCTCCCACGGTCATGGCCCTTTCGAAAAGGGAAGCTGGTGCTACAGCACCCTCACCTGCTTTGTGTGTGCACCTGAGTGTGTTTGGTTCTCTTCTCCTAGGTTCCTGGTGCAGTTCAGACAGGACAAAGTGTGTGTGAAGTTTATCCAAGGTGCCCAGAAAAACGGGAGCGTGCCGACCTGCAAGCGGAGGAACAATCGGCTCCTGGAAGTTGCTGTCCCTTGAGCAACAGGCGCCTCTGCCCTCATGGACTTGTCTCTCTCCGTAATAGTGCAATTTGATTTTGTTTTATTTGGGGGCTCACAGTATGTTTGGGGGTTGCCAAAGGCAAGCTGTTAGAGTCCTTTGGCAAAATTAAAAGTATTTGACTAATCTGTTTTAATTATTGGAATAGTTAATCCTTAAGTCCACAGTCTGTCCTGGGAAGGATTTTAGAAACTGACAATGTCCGCTTCCACGTCCTGTGTGTTTTCTCCTCAGTTAACGTTCGAGACTTGTGTCCCGTAAACCCACGTTACCCGTAAATCATTAGCACATGTAAGCATGAAGAGGGGGCTTACATTCACTTATCAGATATTTATTGAACGCCTACTTTTTGCTGGGCACTGTGCTGAAACTTATTCGGAACATTTTTATTTTTAAAACTGTTGCCTTCTGGCTTATTCGTGCTGGCGAAACAATAGCTAAGGAGGTAGAAGAGATCGAGGCCAAAGGATACCGCCAGCCGTGATGGCATTAGCGGGAACCCTGTAGCGCGATGTAACAGCAGAAGAGAAGCTGGTGGCCCCGGGGGAATTGGAGACAGACAATTGGGTGAAATTCCTCTATGTTTTGTTATCTATTGGAAAAAGAGAAAACTGACATTTAGACGTGCACATTTATTTGTTCAGAAAACAGAAGTTACTCTGACTTGAGGGACGGTAACTGAAGCGGAAGGCTTCGTTGCGGTTCCAAAGAAGCACGGGATGGGACTCGAGAAGCCCGCGGTGCTTTCACCGAGTCAGCAGCGTAAGAAAAGGCTGAGAGCCGTTCACAGCGGCAGACCTCTTCGATGTGCAATAGAGCATCCAAGATCGCCTCTGGAAGTTTTATTTATAATATACATTTTTTTTTTGTATGAGAGAGGTTCAGGGTGTGTATTTTAGTCAAAGATCAAAATTAGAATTAGTTTTCAGGGCTTCTTTTTGTTGTTGTTGTTCTTTAAAATTGACAATAAGAATTCACTTTGGAAACCACATTTGAAATTCTGGAATCAAACTGTTTCTTATTTGGGAGGACGCTGTATATACATCGGGATTATGTTAAATAATAAAAATTGCTCTAAATTCGGTGCCATGTGCTGGAATCACAGCTCTAGTTTTGTATCTCAAGCTATTTTCATACGTGACGTGTCTAACGTGCCACAGAAAAAGTTTTCCGTCCGGACATTGTACGGTCTCCGTGTTGATGACTTTCACTAATCATTTTGTATCCGTATCAGCCAATGAGAATATTCTCCGGGGATTTTCTTTTGATTTTTGTACTTTAAAAAAAAACATTCTGATAAAGAAATTGTCGGGCGTCTCTGTGTTTATTGGCGTAGGTGGAGGAGATGTGCCGTTTTCCGTTCCTGAGATGCTGAGTTGATAGTTCCTGCTGTAGGGGAGCGGGATGCTCGCTCGCTGACGTGTCCAACTGCGTATGTGTACAGTTACTAACCACACTTAGGACACTCAGGGCACTGGTCGGGGTGAAGGGTCATGAACTTCATTCACTCACTCGCTGCCTGTCCGCTCCGTGTCTGCCTCCTGAGGTTACCCCTTCAGCGGCTTTCGCAGTCCGTGACATGTTGGCTTCACGGGAAAGACGGCGTAGTTCTGTCAAAAGCTCGCGTGTCCGTGGACACGTTGTTCCTGCCTTTTTCTCCTAGCAAGACGCCACAGAGAGAGAACAAGTCTCACTGCAGCGCCTCCTTTCGCACGAGGCATCCCGTGTGTCTCCTCTGGCCAGGAGTCACTTTTTGAGTGGCGCTCAGTGCAAAGGGTCTATAGTATGAATCCACTTGGTAACTTTTCCCACCGCACACCAGATTTAGAGATTGTTCGAAGTGGTGCCTTGTATGGATAGCGTTGACAGTATCTGCTTTTGTCGCAGAACTTGCTATGTGAACTGTGCCTCTGTCTGATAGAGAAGTCTTGCTTCCTTCTGTGTGAAGGTGAGGAGCCTGTAAAAACCTGAGTTTAAGAAACGGTGAAAGTGGATTGTGGAAGTCGTATTCAGAGTTTTCCTAATTAGAGCGTTGAACTCTTGCTCTTGGGTTTAGAATGGCCTGCTTCCCAGAGGAACCCAGACGCTGAGAACCACTAAGAGAAATACTGGCATCCCCTTGTATTTTAAATCCTTCTGGCAAGCATAATCGTGCACATCTTTAATCCCAGCACCTTGAAGACAGAGGCCACTGGACCTCTGTGAGTTCGAGACCCACAATGAGGCTCTGTTTCAAAAGTCAAAGGCCTCTAGTGTCTGTCCAGAGGTTGTCACTTCGCTGTTACTGGGCCCTCAGAGGACGTGCCGGTCCCCTGCAATGGAGAGAAAGTGCTGGCTGGCAGGACTCAAATTCTTAGGCATCCTGGGCAGGCCACATGGCCCCAGCTTGTTCCCAAGAGTCACTCAAGATTGCCCAGCCCCCAGGTCACTAACAGATATAACATCTGGGAAGGTAGGCAATGGGTCCCGAAGGTGTCATTGTCAGTGTGGGCAGTGTGCTAATGGAGTCACTCCTGACTGATCGCCATCGAGCACCCGTGAGGACGGGGCGCGGAGATGGATGCGCTCCACAAGATTGATTCTGGCTTTGTATGTCAGACTTTTAGCATAGCCCTTTAGAACCAGAACCCATCTATAAGGCCGCCAGCTCATCTGAATGTCTCTGGTTTGTCTCTGGAGGGGAGGGGCCTCTATCTGTAACAGCAGCAAGCAGGCCAAGTGGTCAGCGAATCGCAGGCACATACACCCTCAGCCTTGAGGACTCTGAAAGCTAAGACAGTAAACCGTTTTCCTGTTGCACCGTTAGAGCCGTGTGTTGATGGTAATAAAGCTCACCTAATTGAATATCCTCACAATTAGAACATAGTTCATTAAAGTACTTATCAGAACAATGGAATTCTTGAATCCCTTTTTAAATAATAGGCAAGATATTTTACAACGGGTGAACTTTCAAACGGCGAGTCTTCTCTCTGGGAGGGTTGGGTGGCCTCCTTGCTGTGTCTCTTCTGTTATGTGTTTAGGATGGCTGTGACATTTCTGTAAATACTGCAGCATTTAGACTCACTAAGACAGACACAGGAGAGTGGAAGGGAAGAATCGCGGGGCTCTTCTGGCCTGGAGCAAAACAGCTGTAAGTTAATGCACATCTGCACATCTGCCGCCTCTGCATCTCTGTTCTCTCCAGCCCTTCTCTCTGCTCTCAACAGCCACGAAGGGGAACAAGCCTTATTTCTAGTGCATCTCATTTAGACCTTTGAGGGGCCCGCTATCCTTCCTGGTTTGAAGATTATTTATTAATGTTCAGAAAGTAGTCACAATGTAGCTGCCTTCGTGTTTCTGTGGCTGTGAAGACACCGTGACCACGGCAACTCTCATAAAGGAAAACATTTAATTGGGGCTGGCTTACAGTTCGGAGGGTTAGCGCATTATCATCATGGTGGGACATGGCAGCATGTGGGCAGACATGGTGCTGGAGACGTAGCTGAGAGTAGGGAAGGAGCTACGTCTTGATCCCCACAGGCAACAGGAAGTGAACTGAGACACTGGGCGTGACTTGAGCCTATATGAGATCTCAAAGCTCACCTCCCAGTAACACACTTTCTTGAACAAGTCAATGCCTCCAGATAGTGTCACTCCCTATGAGCGTATGGGGACCGGTTACCTTCACACGACCACAACAGCATGCATAACCATAGATTTCTTATTAACTTTTTCTGCTCTTACAGTGGACAGATCCTCAACCCACTTCCGTAAAGTTCAGCAAAAATCTAATTTCATAACCAAGAGAGATAGTCTCGGTTTATCCATGTGTTGAAGAGAAAGTGGTCAATGAATTTAACTCCTGTTTACCTAATACCCTGGCGACCCCGAAGGCACCAGCTCAACTTCCTATCAGATTTTATGGTCACATAATTTTAGGGGCTCTTTTTTCCCCCTTCCTTTTTGAAGTGAGATTAACAGAGCTGGCATATCATCTAAGAAGAGGATTTTTGAATGCCCTGCACACAGAAAGGTACACAAAGAAGTTCACACAACCTGTACCCAGAACTCAAAACAGGTCCCAGATACGGCAGAAACTTTATCCCAGTCAAAATCCTCCGCCAGAGTCAACTTTGTCTTTTGATGTACAATAATCTTTCCTATTTTCAAATGCGCTCTTGTAGCATGTAGTCATCTTTCTCTCAACGTGACTGTGAGTGCGCGCGCGTGTGTGTGTGTGTATGTGTGTGTGTGTAGCTAAGTTTCTCCCCATACTCACCAGTGTGTAACTCGTTAACCCACATTAGCCGTCTGTCGTCTACGGAGTTGTTGCAAATGTTCTTGTGCAAGTGGGCAGAGATCCCCGCTGCGTTAAAGGCTGCCTCAGAACAGCTGAATCAGACAAAATAACCTGTCAGCTACAGTCAACTCGCAAACTGATTTCCAAAGACATTACCCTGCACAGGGCTGCACAGGGCGACGTTACTGCCACGCCTGGTGGTGGCAGCCCTTAATTCCGCTCTGGTGAGCTCAGCTTGGATTTGTGTTTTCCTTATCGGTATTTCCGATTATATCCTCTGGCAAAGAACCTGGTTATGGGTTTTCCTCGGCATCTTGTAATGTAGTTTTCCTTTGTGGTTTGTATTTCCGTGCCTGTTTTGGTGAGGCGTGTGTGTGTGTGTGTGTGTGTGTGTGTGTGTGTGTGTGTGGCATGTCTTCTCACAGTCTGGTGACTCTGCTGTTGCCTTATTATGGCCCTCAGGTGAGCAGAAATTCTGTATACTATATAGTCCTGGTTACCAGTGAGTGACCTCCCCTCCAGCTGGTGCTTGGTTTCCTGTTTTGGAAACACTTGCTTACCTGAGATAATCTTTTCTGCTGGAGGTTTTGCTGGGACATTTAGCCCATTGGTCTGGTTGGAATTGTTTTGTTTTGTTTTTTTAATGGTATAGCATATCAAGACTCCTTCCTGTTTGTTTTCCTCGCCTAGATACCCAACAGACACAGCCCCTTTTATCGAAAAAACCCACCTTTTCCTCTCCCATGTTTCTCTATCCTTCCATCTGTTAATTTGTGTCCATATTGTCACTGTATAATATAGCCCTTTAAGGGACATTACTTACTTTTAGCCATCTCGAGCGTTTCTGACAGGAAAAGGCATTGAAACCGGCAAGTATGCTAATTCAGTGAACAAGTCAAGTAAGTAATTTCAAATATGGGAGCAGGGACAGTTCGTCACACTTCCGGAACAGTGAAAAGCCATGGGGAATTGAGCGCAGGCGTTCCCTGGGTCGTGTGAGGAAACCGTGAACCGTTTCTATGAAGTCAGTGAACACCTAATGCCTTGTGATTAGGTTATTTACTCGGTGTGTGGTTTCCCATCGACTCAGAACGTTCTGTTCATATTATGAATTGTCCCATTTTATGTTTCCCTGAAATTGCTGTTTCTCATAAGTATGTGTGACTACCCTTGGTTTTAGATTGAATGTTTCTCTCTTCAGCCGAGTTCCTTTGGTAGAATAACGAGAGACCTTGGCGGGTTTTTCTAGCTCTGTTAATGTTCCGGCTGGTTTTCCGGCGCCGTGGTAACAGCTTGACGATGAGAACAGATGGTACCTGAAGTGGCATTCGGATCTGTCTTTGGCTTTTCTGCTAGGTGCACATTTTTAAAAAATTAATTTTAAGGAGTTCTAAATCATGTCTCGTTAATCACCCAGTCCACCCTCTGCTTTGCAGTTCTGAGCTCGCTAAAATCAGAATTGCCCTTTGAAAAGTAGCTTCTGCGCGCCGGGCTTTTCTGAAATTGAGAACTTCATTGACAGAGGAATGGGACCAGAAGGGAAGATGAAGTGGGTTTGTATAGTGTGTAAGGGCATATAGGTCCTGTTTCCTTCCAGAGGACAGACTGTGGGCAAAGGAAAACAACGCAAACATATTGTGACATTTGATTGCCTCCGAAACTAACCAAGTCCTATAGGAAATGTTTTGTTGGTATAAACCCATTCTGAGGAGAGATGAGTGGAGTCATTGTGCCATGGGTAGCAGAAAGCAGTGTCCTCAGCAGAAACCTGAAAGCCGTCTTTAGTGACACGCACGGTGGAGCTGACTCACTTCGCGAGATATACAATCGCCCCTTCCCCCTTCCAAAGCAAACCTATCTTTGTATACATCTGTGGGACAACCATTTTGGGACTTCATTGTTTTCTGCTGAGTCATGGTGTATTCTATTAATGTATACTTCAGATGGAGTATAGACATTTAAATTTTATTTTAATAGTATTAGTGAGCCAGCATCACTAATATGATATGCCATATGCTCTATCTTGAATCCTAGATTCTAGAATGAGATAGCGTCACACTGTAGGGGTGGGGTAATGGAGACTGGCTGCCCTTGGTAGAGCCCCTAAAGGGAGCCGAAAGCAGCAGCTCCTAAGTGGAAAGTTTACAGGATGTAGCAAATAGGCCGCAGCATGGTTTGGGCTTATTTTTTCCCAGACTCTATCCAATACTTCCCATTGAGAGAAGCTTAGTAACTTTCTATACAAATAAGGGCTTTGCACATTTAAAGCAAGCACCCATAACTTAAAAAGTGAGAAAGCTCCTCCCCTGAGCATCTTGTACGCAGAAATAAGAAGGAAGACGTTCATAGGGAAGTATTTTGTTGGATAGGGCCTTTGTATCTTTTAGCTTTCCCATTCCACTGGAGGCAGAAGTTCTCGCTGTGTGTTATTATTATGGGCAGATGAATGCAGAGATCCAAAAATACTGGCAATAATTGGAACCCACTCTTTCCAGTGCTTTCCCAGGCTGGATGGAACAGCTGTCTTTATTTCCTAGTACAAATTAGACTTGGCCTTGACAAAGGAGATCTGGTAACTTGACTGGAGTGAGCTTAAGAGCTACCGCTGAGACATTAAAGAAGAGATCCACCCACCAATTTGTTCTTTCCAGCTAGGAAAAAAAATCTCCACAGATGACAATGCCATGTGTGGTACCTTGAACTGTCCCCAAACCGCACCCAGACACTCAGGCAGAGTGTCTTAGGATTTATAGGTGTGGTATGACCCGTAGGATGTAGACACAGCATCCATGTCTTGTCTAAAGGCACCGTTTCTTTGGGAGCGCTTACTGGCATTAGATATACAATCGCCCCTTCCCCCTTCCAAAGCAAACCTATCTTTGTATACATCTGTGGGACAACCATTTTGGGACTTCATTGTTTTCTGCTGAGTCATGGTGTATTCTATTAATAACTTCAGATGGAGTATAGACATTTAAATTTTATTTTAATAGTATTAAATAGCAGTTTCCACTTACTCTCTTTGTGGGGTTGATAAATTGCTTTTGGAAATCAAGTCCTTGAATGAGATACTTTGCTGTATCTTAGATTTCGCTTCAGCTGGTCTTGGCAGGAAGTCTGCTATTGGCCAGGGTTGCTGGGTCATGGTTTGCCAGAAAGCGTCCTCTGTGATTGGTGGAGGCACACTGAGAGGAGAGAAGGCTTCCATCTTGACTTAGAATTGGGATGCAGAAAAGACTCCTGAAAAGAAAGCCGTTTAAGTACTTACCTAAGAAGAACAGATATATTCTCCACCAAGTCTGCCATGAGGAAAACTCCACCTTTGAACTTTTCAAAACGTGGCCATGGCTGACCATCTGCCTTTGAGAAAAATTAGGTGTCCCCTACCCCTGGTTTTTATCCTTTTGCTATTATATGGGTCTTCTCTACGCTAATAAGGCACCTCATCTAAAGCATATTTTAATATTATAAGTGTTATTCTGCACATAAACTCCTATTTTAGAAACACGGCTGTACCTCTGTTGCTAGAGGATCTGACGAGGCCAGGTCTGTTTAGAGAAGCGCGTGCTTGCTGGGGGCAAGGGCCGTGACGGCTTCAGCTGGAAAGCACTGGCTGGCTTTTCTCAACACCCACGCGCTTATGGCAACCCTCTAGGGACAGTGCCACACAATCATGGAGTCTCCGATGACAGAGGAATGCAGCAAACAGGTGCACAGGAAAGGGCTGTGGTACCCGGTGCTGCCTCCTTCCCAGGCTGTGATACCCTGCGCTGCCTCCTTCCCAGCCAAGGCTGTGGTACCCCGTGCTGCCTCCTTCCCAGCCAGGGCTGTGGTACCCCACGCTGCCTCCTTCCCAGGGCTGTAGATTTGACAGAGGCCATTCAGAGCGGAAACATCCAAGCCACCTCGGAGGTGGGAGAGGACTCTGGGCCAGATGTCGATGATCACATGTAGGCAGTTGTTTGTGGTTGGATTCTGCTTGAAAGCGGGTGCTGATGGTCTCATGAGACCTACTGTGACAAATTGTATAATAAAAATGTTAAAAATAGCATATTTATTCCCCGGAAAAGCAATTCCCACAATGCAGTGAGCTGGGAAAATTGCTGAAGCTTTTGGACACTGAGTGCTGATCCTGTGTCCTCAGACCTTACATTACCCAGAGGCCTTTTCACCTTAGGTTTTGTTTTCCTGAACTAGCCAAGCTCCAGCCAGCACTTAAAAAAGACAAAACAAAGCAAAACATTCCCCCCAACCCCAGCAAGTCGGCTTGTGTCTCTGAGGGAAAGTTCCAAGCCCAAATGAAATGTGCATATAGTAATATTTGAAGAAATTAATTATAACAAGCCAGTGCCTTTATTACTAAATTCTCTCCTGCAGGTACCACATCTAATGTAATAGAAATAGCACATGCCATTGGTAAAATATGAATCACGTGTTATTAGATTTTCCCAGTAGCCATATCAGAAAAAAGTAATCCAATGAGATTAATTATATTTAATACTTGATAGCCATCATCCCCCCCCCCCAAAAATCTTAGTTTAACATGAAATCAATGTGAACATTGACATATTTTATGCTCTTGTTCTGGCATCAAGGGTTCAAAATTCATTCATTATCTAAGTCTGGTGGCGCTTACTGTTGGCAAGCTGGGGCAGCAGGATGCTAAAACCCAGGGGATTGGCACCCAGCTGAGCAACAAACAGAGACACTATTCTTAAAAATGAAACTGTATTTTATACTCTTAGAGCCAATCTCAATTAAACTAGCCCAGTTGCCTCGTGTGGCTCCTATTTTAGACATCATGACCATATCATCGTAATATTTGAATAAAATTGAGAAAGGATATCTTCTAGCTAAAAATCTGTAACCCTCTGCGGCTGGAGAGGTAGCCCCGTGTTTACAGTGCCCACTTCATGAGCATGAGGACCTGAATCCCACTTGTCCAACTAAAGTCAGGCATGGCCTCTCGTGAGCCTGAAATCCCTGCCTGCGCTGTGGGGGAGGAAGACCCGAGACCGGCGGAGCTGGCTGGCTACCAGCAGAGATGAAAATGCTCACTTCAAGCCGGGTCGTGGTGGCGCACACCTTTAATCCCAGCACTTGGGAGGCAGAGGCAGGCGGATCTCTGTGAGTTCGAGACCAGCCTGGTCTACAAGAGCTAGTTCCAGGACAGGCTCCAAAACCACAGAGAAACCCTGTCTCGAAAAATCAAAAAAAAAAAAAAAAAAAAAAAAAAAAAAAAAAAGGAGATGCTCTGCCTCCAAAGAGTAAGGTCGGGAGTGACAGCATGCCATACATGCCCACCTGTCCATCTCTGCACATCTGGGGGAGGGTATTCTTAAATTAAAAAATAAAAACAAGTGACCTGAAGTCACAGGATGTGAGGGGCCTGGGGCTTGGGTGAGGATTCCAGAGGTGAGGGGGAAGTAGGGACAAGCCACAAGTTCCTTGTGTGGCAGTGGCTGAGGGGAGCTGTGGTGGACATGATGGTAACCTGGTGGCTTTATAGATTTCCAATGTGCCATGTGCTGGGTGTATTCTTGGCTACAGTGACACACACCTGGAGCACAGGATCCTCCGGATCTCCTTAGCTGTCTGATGCCAGGTCAAAGATGATTGCGGGTGTTTTCAAGAGGCGGAGTGGAATGAGAGTAACGTTTAAAATTGGTAGACTAAGTAAGACAGTTTGTCTTCCCTAACATGAAGAACAAAATGAGCAACAATGGTAACATTTTAACTGATACACCAAAAATTCATTAGTTTATGTTAATGCAAATAGATAACTGAATGGAGAAATATATGGGTGAATATGGAAAACACTGTCTCAAGGCAGAATAAATGCACTAAAAATAATAAATATGCAAGTAATAAATACAGATGGCTTGCTGGCAAGCTCCAGCAGAAATCACTGCAGAAGAAAGAGCCGGGGGATGCTCAAAGTAGTCACAAGTGGCTAGAAGACGAGATTATTTGCAGGATCTTATGTGACATTGACGACTTATTAATAAGGGAGCAATAGCCCAGCTATGAAGTGCAGCAGCTTGGCAGAACCCCCTTCACCAAGAGATCAGAAGTTGCTGTGGCTGATGCTGAACACGCTTGATCTCCTGAGGTGATGCCAGGCACATGGGCGAGTCCCTGTCAAAATGCCAACCGGATTAGAGGTCTCAGTTGCCACGCACGTCTTCCTACACCAAAGAGCATGTAAAACTGATCTGTCGTGACCCTGGTGTCTGGAGGAGCGCTGTTGGCCCAGGACACGGTTGCAGTCGCGGTAAACACAATGCCAGGCTTCATAACTGTTGAGTGTCCGGGGTGCCAGAAATGCCAAGGTGGAGGAACCCCGACTTCAGTTTAACTGAGAAGAGACACCAGATAAACCCAAACTGGGGGACAGACTTACAGTATGGGGCAGTGCTTCTCCAAAGTATGGCGGGAAAGGGAAGATGGAGGTGTTGTTGCTGGACGGTGACGGGTGCAAGGCATGATGGGCTGGACCCGCTGGTGGAGAAGAGGGCGTGGCTGGGACGCTGTTGAGTGAGGTCCTCGGAGCACGTGCTCAGTTATTCCGTGTTTCATCCCTGACTTGGGTCCTTACGCCGTGAGTGCGATGGATTTGGTGCTAACTCTTCGGAAAGGGGGTGGACTCTACCCAGGATCGCTCTGTTCCACCCCGCTCTGTGTACAGAGTTTGTCTGTTGGGTTGGTTTTGTATGTGTGTCGGTGCACTTGTGTGTATGTGAATGCGGAGGCCGGGGGTTGATGTTAGAGATCACCCCCTATCCCTCTTCCATCCTCATTCATTAGACAGCATCTCCCGATCACACCCGGAGCTCACCGATGTGGATAGTCTTGCCAGCTAGCTCGTGCTGGGAATCTCCTACTTCTCCCTTCCATGACTGGCAATTTCAGAATCATGGGCAGACAGCCATGGCCATCTGGCATTTCCATGTGCTCTGGGGATTGAAATGGGGGCCTTGTGATTATCTGGTAAGCACTCTAGTGACTGTGCCATCACCGGGGCCTCTGTGTTATTTTTGTAATTTTTAAAAAAATAATATAGGGCCGGGCAGTGGTGGCGCACGCCTTTAATCCCAGCACTTGGGAGGCAGAGGCAGGTGGATCTCTGTGAGTTCGAGACCAGCCTGGTCTACAAGAGCTAGTTCCAGGACAGGCTCCAAAACCACAGAGAAACCCTGTCTCGAAAAACCAAAAAAAAAAAAAATAATAATAATAATATATTTAACATTCTAAAATTATTTCAAATGCAAATAGTTTAAAATATAAATATTTCAAAAATTGGAGAAAAAGACATAAAGACACAAAGGTATTGAGACAATAGAGTAAATACTAAAGATGGTCCAAGGAGATAAATTATTGAGTAATTTAAGAACACTGAGACCAAAAAGAAAACAAAAAACAGCAGCAACAAAAACAGATTTGAAGGTAATGTTGAAAAGGCATACCATTTATCCTGACATTGTTGACCTGGACTGCCTACCAAGACAGATTCTAGAAAACTACTTAGCCAAGAAGAGGAGGAGGAAGAGAAGGAGGAGGAAGATGAGGAAGAGGAGGAGGAAAAGAAGCAGGAAGAGGCAGAGAAAGAAGAAGAGGATGAAAGAGGAGGAGGAGGAGGAAGAGGAGAAAGAGATAGCTTCTTAAATGTACAGAAGGCAGGAGTGCTTGACTTTTAAGCAAATGAAAATCAGACTCTTATACTCTTGTTTTCCCGTGCCGTGACACACCCAGTATGGCTCTAGGGATGGAACTCACTGGGGGCAGCGAAGGAATGAAGAAAAGATGGACACACAGACACGCAGACAAGCTGGGATCCCGTAGACAGGGCTCTCTGATGGAGATACCGCAGCATGGAGAAGCTCAGCTTTCTTTACTGTTTACAGCTGAACCCCACCCTGGGGATAAAGCTTTGCCGTTTTCTCATGGGTCCTTGTCATGGCTGTGCCCATGTCAACAGCACACTGGCACTCAGGACATCACTCGGGCATGCTTCTGCTTCGCCCCCCCCCACAGTGCTGGCTCATGGTCCTAGACAGGTGTTATACTCCTGATGTACACCCCAACCTCGTTATCTCTCTGGACACTAAGGCCTTCTGCAAGGAAACTGTAAAGGAATGTACTTGAGAGCCTCAAGGAAGCAAGGGTGCAGCGAAGGTATTATGTCTAACATAACCTCAAGCACAGAGGTCACAGACCACCTGGAGAGCACCGTTTCCAGGAGCCTCTTCTGAGTCACCCAGAGAACGAGCCCCACACCCAGACAGCCCCATGGCAACTGACTGACCTCTGGTGAGCACAAAGTACGCTGTTCCTCAGAACTAAGACTGACGACTGAGGGAAGGCCTGAGGCTGCGTCCTCTGACATCACATCGCACAACCACTTGGAAGAGAGCAAAGGAAGACGCTGCGGGTGGTGACTCCATCCAGTGATCTCAGCATTCGGGATGCTGAGGCAGGAGGATGAGGCATTCAAGTCAAAGCCAGGCCAGACTGTGTCTCAAAAACTACAAGTAAGTAAGTAAACAGAGCATTATCTCCTGTGTCAGTCTTCACTTGGTAGGAAATGACATTGTTATCTTGGAAAGCAGTAAACAGTGCTGGAGATTGAGTACGCATCCTGCCCTGTGTGAACTCTCCCACCCTTTAAGGAAGCAGAGGGTGAGGAAATGTATGTCAGCGTGACAGCGTTCCAGGCAACAAACCTCGCAGCGTTAGCATCAAAGATCTCTAAATGCATTCATTGAGTAAATGGACCAGGGCCCGATCCTGTGTCTCTGGAGTCTGCTTCCAACAGGCAGACCAGAGACCGGAGGGTCAGGCCAGGCAGCAGTTAGGTGATAGGCATACGGCTGTCTTGGGGCACGCTAAGGCATGTCTGGGGACGGGGGTGAAGTACAGCTTCGTGACCTTGGAAGCTGACCTCATAATGCAGCAATCCGTGCATTTATTTCGAGTGGTTCTCTGTAGTAGCATTTTATTTTACTACGAAATTAAAAAGGAAAGATGGGGGCGGGGGGGGCAAAGCAATCAAAACGCTGAGTAAATTTTTCCATAGCTTCTCGGTTTGGAAAGACAGTACTCGCAAGGGTCATTTGACAGAAGAAAACTCGCATCTCCGGAACGTCGGGTTAAGTTTCCTCCAATTTGCGGTAACCTCTCATGAGCAGTGGGCTTATTTTTGAACAGCAAGTAAACAAAACAGTGATAAACTTGGTCCTTTGACCTCGCAGGAGTGGTGAGAAAACAGGCTTGTGGGATTTCTCTTGCAAAGATGTTGCTTAACAGTGTGTATCAGGGCAAACAGATGCCTCTGAATTAGGCAGGCTGACGAGCTGAGTGATTGCGTTATTTGTACTGTCTAAGAATCCCTATCACCCCGGTAGGCATGTTGAAGCAAGCACCGTCAATACCGGGAGATAACGCCTTGAGTGCGGGCGACTCTTAATAAAGACTACAGGTGACTACATTAGATGGAGAACACAGTGCATCTCACCACGAGTGTGTGGACAGCCGAAGCCAGATTGCAGGTCTGCTCGCTGTCCATAGGTGCAGAGTACTAAGGTCTTAATGAAGAATGCCCCCAAGTTTGTTTCTCTGTTTTTCCTGCATTATCATGGCTTTGAATAACCTGGTGGCTAACAGGCTTTGTCAGCATTCTCTTCTCTAGATCCGTTGCCAGGGTTACCAAGAGCTCTTCTGGCTTGGCGAACAGGCCTTTCCAATGTCGGTCCCAGACCAAATTCCTGATTCCCACCTCCACAAACGTTCCCCGCCCACAGTCTTCCCATCTCATGAATGGCTCCTTGTTCCTTCCGATGGCTTTGGTTCAGGTTGGGGAATCTTCCTTGATGGACTCTGCTTTCCATACCACTGTGAGTGTCCTGAACAGCACCAGGATGTTCTGAAGGGACCCTCACGTCCTCCCTTCTACCATCAGACTACTGGAATAAGGCTCCCAAAGGAACTGGAAACTACCCCAGGAATCTCTTGCTGGGAAAAGAAAGAAAGACGGAAGTCAGTTAGAGAAAAGTCGCCTGGAGAGAGAGCTCACTGGGGCCTTAACAACGCCCAGACCATCTTGAGGGGAAACCAGGGCCCCCCAGTGCGGGGGCACAAGCTGACTGAGACTCCTTAACAAGGTACAACTCTGTCTGGCTCTCTACTTAAACCTAAACACCATGTCAGGACCTGAAGATGGACTCCGTGTGGAGTGGGGGACATAGGATTTCTTTCTCCCTCTTTCCAAGGTGGCCACATTAAAAATTTCCTTCTACTTTCCACTATTAATTTGACTCTTAATCAGTCTACTAAGGAGTGGCCAAGCCTGGCTGACTGTGATCTGTCAGAACACGGAGTCCGACCCCGTCATTCCAGTGACGTCACTTCCCATCCGCAAGCCAATCCTTTCGATTCTACTTTCAAATTACACTCAGCAATATGACTTTCTTACAAAACACGCTGAACTCACACCATTTCTTCCCTTCCTTTTCTTCCTTTCAGTCCTTGCTCTGTTTCTCCTGCTCCCTTTCAAAGCCATGGCCTCTTATTATTCAATTACTATTGGTGCATATGTATGTTAGTAGACACACCAATGCAACCTACTGAGCCATTATAGAATACTTTGAAAGCTTAGAGAAGGAATAGTCCTAGATACATACAACCCCCAAAACTTAAATCAAAGTTGACACATATGACCCCCCCCCCAAAATTAAATCAAGGCTACACAAAGTTTGTCACAAGCAAAACAATCGATACATAAATTTTAAATTTTTCTCACGAAAAGTTTTTTTTTACAGGACGAACTGCCAAACGCGACCAGCCTTTTAAGGAGGAGTTAATTCTCTCTCTTCAGACTGTTTCCACAAAACGGGAGAGGCAGACAACGGAACTCACCCTGCAAAGCCAGGGGTCCCCTGACACCAAATGAATAAGCGCACGATGCAAAAGGAAGAATAGAAACCTGTTCCTCTGAACATAAACACAAAAATTCTCGCAAATTGTTAAGGACATGTTAAGAAGGTCACATGACATAATCCAGGTGAATTTTATTCCAGGGATACAAGGTGGACTCAACGTTCACACATTTGCATATGTGATTACCACATAAATGAGAGTTGAGGAGAGAAATGACATGATTGAATATGTGTAGGAAAGGCGTGGGGTAAAGCGCAGGAACTCAGCTACACCTCTCTCGACTACATCGGTGGAGGAACCTAAGGTACAACCCTTCCCCAATACTAACAGCCACGTTTATTACTGCACCACTCAGGGTCACTGGGAAACAGAATCAGCCTAGATGTTGGTCCACGGATAGGCATAAACGTATTAAAAAACGTGTTACATATGCGCGATGGAATTTTTATTAGGCCATAAAGAAAAATAAAATCATTGTGTTTTGCAGAATAACAGATATAGAGATTACTTCATTAAAGCAAATCAGGCTCAGAAAGACAGATAGTATGTATTCACTCATATGTGTATGAATATGTATATGTGTTTGCATGAGTGTATGTATTTGTGTGTGTATATTTGTATATATGTGTACTTGCATATGTATATATGTGTTTTTATATGTGTGTAGATATATGCTTATGTGTATTGTGTGTGTATATGTAAATGTGGTTGTGTCTATATAGGTGTATATAAATGTGTGTGCATTTGTGTATGTGCATGAATGCATGTTTGTATATGTGTGTGTGCATATGGATATGTGTATATATGTGTATATGTATGTGTATGTATGCGGGCATGTATACAAACAAAGAAAGATACAAAGAAAGAAACAAAAAGAAAGAGAAAAGAAAGAAAAATTGTAGAGGCATGCCTACAACCCCAGAGTTGAAAGGACTGAAGCAGAAAGATAGCCAGCGCAACATATGTCTACATATTGTATACTAGGACCCTGTCTTTATGAAAAATTAAAATGTGGATACTGGATCGAGGGTTTGGTGGCTAAGACTGCTTGTTCTTGCAGAGGACCCAAGTTTGGTTCCCATCACCCCCGTGGTGGCTCCTTACCATCTGTAACTCCAGTTCCGGGAGATACAGCACCCTCTTCTGGCCTGCACAGGCACCAGACATGCACATGGTACACATACAAACAGGCCGGCAAAACACCCACACACACAGAAAATAAAAGAAACGGAAATGAGCCTTCCTTCCTTGTCATTGTTGCCACGGCACCATCCCCAACTCCTCTTCTTGAATTAATTCTCTATTTGACACTTACCACCCCTAAGGTACTTTCGGTTGACTGCCACTAATAACTAATAATTTATGATCTTCCCACGTCCAGCTTTGACTTAGGGTGTGCGTTTTGTTCATTGTTTTCTTCCAAGTGCATGAACACTACCTAACAGTTGAGGGTTGTTAATTAGACACTTATTCAAAGGAGACCAAATAAAATTGAGTCATCCCATGCCAGGCAGGTCTCTACCTGACCCGAGGAGCAAATTCAACAACGAAGTTGATTTCTCCTGATTAGGAGTGGGCAGTAAGATGTAGGATGAATCTAGTTCTCACACTGCAGGATGAATCTGTTTGCTTTTTGCTTTTAAATGAACAGTAGCAATGACACCCCCATTCAATCGCCAGGCTCTATAGGAATATGATAAATTAAATGTCAGAGTACAGCGGAAATGGGCTCTGGTACTTCATGAAGAACATTCTGAGCTATATTGGCAACTGTGCTGGCTGCTTTGATGTCAACTTGACACAAGCTAGAGGCATCTGAGAGGAGAAAACCTCAATTAAGAAAAGGCCTCCTGCTGGGCGGTGGTGGCGCACGCCTTTAATCCCAGCACTTGGGAGACAGAGGCAGGTGGATCTCTGTGAGTTCGAGACCAGCCTGGTCTACAAGAGCTAGTTCCAGGACAGGCTCCAAAACCACAGAGAAACCCTGTCTCGAAAAACCAAAAAAAAAAAAAAAAAAAAGGCCTCCATAAGACGGGGCTGTAGGCAGCCCATAAGACATTTTCTTAAGTAGTGATGGATGGGGGAGGGCCCAGCCCATTGTGTGTGGCTGGTGGTCCTGGGTTCTATGAGAAAGCAGGGTGAACAAACCATGGAGAGCAAGCCAGTAAGCAGCACCCCTCCATGGCCTCTGAATCAGCTCCTGCCTCCAGGTTCCTGCCCTGTTTGAGTTCCTGTCTTGACTTTCTTCAGTGGAGAAGTGTAAGTCAAATAAGCCCTTGGCTCTCCAATGTGCATGGTGTTTCATTGCAGGCGTAGAAATTCTAAGTAGGACAGCTATGTATCAGCTAGGTCTCACCTCCCTCATTTGGAAGTATAATGGCTGTCATGCATTGATGGGAGTTAGTAATGGTAGATAAAAATGGAATGTGGCAAGGAACCCCAAATAATGGAAACTCAAACAAGATGGCTCACTTGTCTTGTCTCTCCCCTATGAGTGTGACGGTGGTCCCGAGCAGGTAGAACACTCCACATCTTGGCATCTTGGGATTCCGTTCTCATTCTATAGCCATCCGATCCAGCAGCAATAGCAGTCCCTAGTTCAGCCATTAGCTGACTTTCCAGACAGAAGCAAGGAGACGCAGAGGTCACCAGCCTCCGAGTTTCCCAAAAAACATTTATCTCAACCATCATTGAAGCAAAAGGCCGTCTACAAGCCGGGAAATGTAAGGTTTATCAGCCGAACCGTCAGCCCAGCTGACAATCTCATTATCATGGGCCAAAAGAGAAAAGTCAACATTTGAGGCCGAATCTTAGCTCCCACTGTAACTGATCAAACAGTAAACGCACATTCACATCTTGACGCCTAGAGACTGATGAAATGGCCTGTTCCCCTCATCTGCATTACGTTATCTCTTGATGGGTCCCTTGGAAGGAAACAAACGTCCTTGTCCTTCCGCCTTCCCCGTTTCTGCTATCCTGGTCTCCTCCCACATTGACAAGTAGAGACCTCGTCTCATCCCTCGGGTCCAAACAGACATCACGCATGGTACTCCTTCACTGGGGGCCATCCTTGGGCGCGTGTGTCATCAGGATTGGGGGTTCCTAGCACCGAAACCATCTTGACAGCTTGTTTTCAGGGAGGGAGGGTCCCTTAGATCCCTTGAGTCCTTGCGGGTGCTCTGAGAAAACGAACAACATTTTGTCTGTATTTGTCAATTCTTTTCTCAGCCCTGTGTAGGAAACGATGCTAGCACTGCCTTAAAATCAAGGCTCTTATCTTAAGACGAGAAGTTCTTTTTTCCAATAAAACCTCATGACACGTTTCACACACACAGAAGCGGAACAGCGTGTGGTCGGGTGTGTTCAGGGCGGGGCTTTTTGCGCGGTTCTCAGCTTGCTGAGAGGCAGCTAGGGCAGGGCAGATATTGTGGATTAGGACAGGGATTGGCAGGCACGTGGGTAACTCAGCTATCTGCTGAGAGGCCCGGTTGCCTAGCAATTCCGCCTCAGCCGGGGCAGATTCTGCCAAAACCGTTCCAAGAATCCACGGCTAAAAGAAACAGTTAGTGATTACACGTCAGGAAACCAATCCACAGGATTATAAATAAAACAACCCAGTAAACCTCCATGGGGCCAATGCTAAGGGCAGAATGGGCAGAATAGCCAAGGACCCTGAGCTCAGCGGGCAGTCTGGTTTCCCAGCATTCCCGGTCCTGCCCTGTAGCCCCCTGCCTTCCATGCTACACTTTCTTGCCCAGCCTTTCTCTTAGTTTGTTTTTAACACTCTTTCTGCGCTTTGCCGAAAGTCCTCTCCTTTCTTTCTCTACACCTCCGTGAGCCTGTTTCTTGTTTATTATGTATTGATGGAAGTAATGTGGGCTGGGAATTTAGCTCAGTCGGGTGGATGCTTGCTGAGTGCGCATTCCACCCCCAGCACCACATAAGCTGGGTGTGGCCATGTAAGCCTAGAATCCCGGCACTTCGGAGCCGAATTTCAGGGTCATCCTCAGCTACGAAGTAAATTTGAGGCCAGCTTGGACTGCCTGAGGCCTAGACTCAAACAAACAAACAAACAAACAAACAAACAAACAAACAAAAAACACCAAACAACAAAAAACCAATGAAACTAATGTTGACTTCCATAGGACATCTGCTAAGGTCTGGAGATGTTTTTCATTGCTCCAGGTGAGGGCAGCGCGTGGCAGCTAGTTCATAAGTGGAAAGTGACCTCTTAAAAATGTTGTCAAAAAGAGAGACTGTACCACAGAATTATTGTCTGAATGATTTCTCGAGTTTCGAAAAGTTTTATTAAGTACTGTGGTTGTATAATAATAAAAAATTAAATGAGGCAGGAGTGGGAATGAGAGGAAGGCCTTTTTATAGGTAAAATAGAAGTCTTATTGGGTTTAGTTCCAAAAGTAGAATCCCTAGGTACAGCTGTGTGACTATGGCTGAGCCCCAGCCACGAGGCCCACAAAACCAGTGGGCTTGCATGCATGCTCTGTGTTCATGTTAAACCTGCTATAGTGTCTGGACGGGAGAAGGTCTTTTGGCTTTTTTGAATCCTTTGAGGGCAATTTAATAGGGTTCATGTCTTCTTAATTTTAGTATCCCAAGCACCACAAGCTGTTTAATAGCACACAGGGCATGTATTCTCTCTGCTGGAGGGTGGAAGGGCCCAGCAAGTCACCTGTCGTGGCAGAGAGCGTGCACCAAGTTTTGTAGGCTCCTCTCTTCTCACTCCCAAAGAAAGTGCAACCAAGAGAAACGTACGATTTTCCAGTGTTAGCATAAATTACATATAATGAATGTACTCTGACCCCAAAGTTCACAGCTCTTGATAATGTGGCCTTCAATGTGGGCAGGCCTTACCTGTTTTAAAACCATTCTGACACGTGTGTTATCCCATTTGATATCCCCTTATAGTAGGCATGGCTTTTGTACAAATTCAAGGACGAATAACTAGAACTTGTTATACTTTACATTAATTTCTGACCCTTGGCTGGTGGGAGAAGTTAAATCTCAGGCTTTCATTAACATAGGATTTTCAACAGCTCCTCTTTTAGTTGGTAGGACCACAGAACACACCCTGGATGGAACCCTAGACAAAACCCACTTTTCTGGGACGGGGCTTAGTTGTGGGCCTGGAGAGAGATGACTCAGTGGGTGATAGTGCTTGCCATACAAGCAAGAGGACCCGAGTTCAACCCCCAAGCACCCAGGTAAGAGGATGGGTGTGGCCATGCAAGCACCTCAATCCCAATACTATAAGGAATGGACACAAGGAGACAATTGGAGCTCGCTACCCATCAGGCTAAGTCCGGGCTCATGGAGACCCTGTCTGAAGGGAATAAGGTGGAAAGAGATCAGGCAGAACGCTTCTCTGTTCCCCCAGCTTCTGTGCATGCACACAGTAAGGCCTGTGCACCCACATGCATGCACCACACACACATTTGCCCAACAAAAAAGAAAAGGAAAAACTTTAGTTTCAAGTTAAAATTAAGTTTTATGGCATTGAATGTATCTCACGTCCTCAGAACTATGTGGTCATATTTCCATTGAGGGACGAATCCTAATGATTCCTGCGTATCTATGACAACTCCCTTTCTTCTGTAGATGAGAGGTGGGTGGCTTTCATGGGCACTAAACAGGCATTATCAACACGAGAGGCTTTGGAGACTTTGGAAGGTCAGGCTCTGTCCAAGCAAAAGGAGCATATGTGTCTGTTAAAACTGCCCATTGACACAGAGGAAAATCAAATTCTATATTACCATTTAATTCTGATCCACAGCAAGTGGATATTTTCAGAAAAGTAGCAACCGACTGTTAATTATATCTAAGTGAACTCTAGAGAGTTTTGAATATAGCAAAAATTTTGAATATAGCAAACATTCACGTTAGAGTTCTGTTGTACAAATGTGCAGTTCAGTTTTATGGTATTATTCTCAAAATATATAAAATAGGCCTTTTTAGTTAATGGCGAAGATTGTTAAAGCCTTTGATTTATGTGGTTTGGGAGACAATGATCAAGCACAAGGCAGGCATGTGAGGTTTGCTTTCAAGATGTGGCATTTGGAGAGGAACTGGAATTCTCTCCTGGGCCTGGGGGGTATTGGGAAATCTGTGAACTTCCTGTACGTACAGAAGAGGCCCGTCAGCAGTCACGTCTGGAAAACATTTTTCAAAGCGAAAATTATTTAGCTTTCCTATTTCAAGTGATTTGGTAAAACAAGGCTAAGCCATAGGCGAGAAACCCACATCAAATTCTTTCACAGTGCGAGCGAATATCGGCATCTGTGTCTGTTTGTGGAATTGGGTCAAGACGCACCTTGAGGCCTTTCTTATTCTCTTGTCTCTGGATATCAGCTTGAAGCCAAGGCTGACTGTGCCCTGGGACCAGCATAAAGTTGGGCTGGCAGAAAGAGGCATCTGCTTCCCAGGGACCCTCTGTCAGCTCGCTGCTGCCTTTTGTTTCATGAGTCCTACTTCAGGACCTATGCTCTGTTTCTCTCCTGCATCTCCCTAGCACCCTTGGAAATCCCACCCCACCGCTCAGCTAAGGTCCCTCATACTGTTCTCTTTAGTGCTTACTTTATTGCCAACAGAAGCTGAAATCTTGGATAGCTCTTGTCCTAGGCCTCTTGTGCCCATTAAACGCATGCCTTGCCATTGTCCACTCTCCTTCCTACTGAATTTGGGGTCTGCAACTATTAAAACCAGCCGTAGAATTATTCTTATCCCGCAGGATCAGAATGGGAATTAGCAGGAAATTCAAGAGTTAATTAAAGCATAAAATCGTGCAAACGATAGGTGCACAATCTAAGCACTTTATTTCAAATAAAGACATTTGAATATCTATTTATTTACCGGTCTTTTGAGGAAGAGCAGATTCTCTTTGGAGACATGAGTGTGTTTTTCATGTGCTACACCTGATTTCTTTCGGTGGAGTACGGCAGAGGATTCTTAATCTAAATTTTGTATTTCTTTTTTTAAAAAAGATCTATTTTTTGTTTTATGTGTATGAGTGTTGTCCTGCCTGAATGTATGTATGTATGTATGTATGTATGTATGTATGTATGTGCACCATGTAGAGGCAGTGCCTGTGGAGGTCTGAGGCCAACTCTGGAGTTGATTCTTCCTTCTGCCATGTGGGTCCTGGGGATTGAACTTAGGTCACCAGGTTTGTGTGGCAAATACCTTTATCCCCTGGCCTATCTTGATGGCCCCCTTTTCCCTCTAAATGATTGTCTGAGGTTCTGGAAGTGTGGCTCACTAGGAAAGTACTTGCCTACAATGCTCCGAACACTGGATTCAGTCCCTTGAACTCACAGAGATCCACCTGTCTCTGCCTCCTGAATGCTGAACAAAAAAGCATGTGCTACAACCACCCAGCCTAATTGAGCTTCACTTTAAATCAAGCTCTCGCTACATAGCTCTGGAAGGGCTAGAATTCTCTATGTAGATGAGGCTAATCTCATATTTTCGGTTCTCTCTTCCTTTCTCACCTAAGTGCTTGGATTAAAGGTATGTGCTGCTACTATTGGCTTCCTTTGGATTTTTGCTTTGAATCCGGGCCTCGCTACCTTGCGCAGGCCTCTACCTTCTAGAAGACCTTCCGGTCTCAGACTGTGGAGTAGGGTGTAATGACAGACCTGGGCGCTTTCCCCCTTGAACTCTCCAATTAAGCCTTTGCTCCTGCATACCACCTGAGTTTTGTTCTCGAGCTAACTGGGGAAGTGTGTTCGTTATTTTGTGTTGCTATGATAAAGCTCCTGGACAACAGCAACTTGCGGAAGAAAGAGTTCATTTGGCTTACAGTTCTGGGCAGGGGGATTCGTAATAATTGGGGGAGAGCATGGCCTCAGACCTGGGACAGGAACCTGGCTGATCACAGGGAAGTCGAGAGAGCAAACCGGGAGTGGAGCAGGACTTTAAACTCTTCAAAGCCTGCCACAGTGCAGGACTTTCTCCAGCAGGATTCCATTCCATGAAAGTCATAACCTTCCTCAACAACCCCCTAAGCAGCTCCACCTCCTGGGACCAATGTCTCAAACCTACACACACACACACACAAACGCACAAACCTACGGGAGGCATTTACCGTTCAAATCAGCACAGCGCAAAACCTGTGTGTAGCTAAACTCAACAGCTGTCGATCCGTTCCCCTTTTCCTTGCCCTCTCATCAGCTCCCAGCAAAGAGGATCAGGCCTTCCCTTTGTTTCTAGAAACCCTCTTCTACCAGCTACACTTCCTTATGCTCCTTTGTGACTTTCGCATCCCTCCAGGTCCGAAACGTTGGGAGACTTTCCTCTGAGGGGTCTCTGTCATATGCAATGGGGACCCTAAAAATACGACCCTGAAGAGTTAGAGCTGCCGCAGGAGTTCTCCAGAGCAGGGGGAGAGATGAGGCCAAAGCCCGGGTACCAGAGAAAGAGCAGGGCTCCCTGGAAGAGACTTCGTCATGGTTCTGATGGTTCTGATGTGAGGCTCGCCTCACAGAGAATTCAGTGCACATGGTTTCTTAGCCTTGGTGTCACCTCTTCTGTGACACCTTTCTCTGCTACAAGGGCAGGTAAAGAAGACAGGGAACTTTCTCTCCTCGGATCCAGACAACCTGCAAACAAGCCCATTTCCCCTCGCCGATTCCTATCTCCTGGTTGCTTTTGAGACAGGAAAAGTAAAGCGGTGAACTTATGGATTCAAGTGTCCGTTGACATTTGTATTTTATACTCAGACACAATGATTTTAGGGATTTATATGTGTTGATAAAGGGGCGTCTTAGTTTATTTCTCTCGCTTTGATTACTTTCTTGAGTTCTAGAAAAATGCCCCGTCGGCATGGTCAGCATGGAGGATCGGTATGGTCAGCACGGAGGATCGGTATGGTCAGCACGGAGGATCGGTATGGTCAGCACGGAGAATCGGTATGGTCAGCACGGAGGACCGGTATGGTCAGCACGGAGGACCGGTATGGTCAGCACGGAGGACCGGTATGGTCAGCACGGAGGATCGGTATGGTCAGCACGGAGGATTGGTATGGTCAGCACGGAGGACCGGTATGGTCAGCACGGAGGATCGGTATGGTCAGCACGGAGGATCGGTATGGTCAGCACGGAGGATCGGTATGGTCAGCACGGAGGACCGGTATGGTCAGCACGGAGGACCGGTATGGTCAGCACGGAGGATCGGTATGGTCAGCACGGAGGATCGGTATGGTCAAGCACTTTGGAGGTAATAATAATCAGCTGTGCTTCAATACTTTGAAGCTGTATTTGTTCCAACATGATTGATGAGTTGGAAATAATTTAGACATTACCCTAAATGTCCCCTTGCCCGTGATGAATTTCACCCGTGACAAACGCCAGGCGTGTGGAGGAAAGTGCACCCGGCTGAGCCTCAGAGGAGCACACGAGACTCACACACGTGTTCATCTACCACCCACCTTGGTTTCCATCGGGTGTTAATCCACAAGACTTCACACTTGGCCTCAATGAGATCTGGAGCTTATACATTGTTTATTCCCTCGGCTATTCCTCTCCGTGTGTTTCCCAAGCCCCTCAATCACACGTGTGACGTCTGCGTGGATCCTGCTGTGTCAGAGTCCGCATTAAAATGGAGAGTGGTGTACAGTTCTGCCTAGAATGTACACTGTACCACGGATGCGCTCTTCCCGGAGCGGCAGTTGGGAGACAGGACCCCCTGCTCCCCAGATGCTGTATCCGACTGGTGCAGACAAGCCCTCTCAAACTCTTTGCTTCTCAGTTGCAATATTGGCTCAAGGCTCTTTTTCCCATAAACTCCCACTTGCTACCAGAGTTTCAGGGCAAATGCTCTGGCTCTTGTAATCCCAAAAGACTAGGCTCAGTCACCTATCCCACTATGCTATTAAAGAGATAATAGTAGTGAAGAGTAGAAAGGAATAGCTGAAGTGGCTTGCTGGGAAGAGGAACAGAGAAAAGAGGTTCGGTGGACCCAGGTACCAACAAGAGCTTTAGTTTTAACTAGGGGAGAAATTGAGTCAGGAGCCTAGAAGTACACACAGCTAGGCAGTCTTGATCAAATCGTGTTTTGATTGGTCACTGTCTTTGTTCCCTTTCTGCCAAGTGGTAAGAGGTCCTTGAGACTTAGATGGATGTTTCTAGCAATGAGTACCCCTGCTGGGGGAGATCTCAGCATGCGCGAGTTATTTTTGAGGCTCTGTTGGCCCTGGAACCCATGGTACCACCAGGTTTAGGACAACAGGGACAGTTTTGGTACTATTGGGATGGTGGCGGGGATCTGGAGGTAGACGTAAAAGCTGGCAGTGAGTACCTCAGACACTCTTATCTTTGTGGCTCCAGCTTAGAAAGATGATCAGCTGCCAGACGGGCACTCATTGAGCAATATCGTGCCTGCATGTTGGACATGGGTGGATGTAAAATGAAGGCTGGGTTCGTGGGCGTCTAGCTTGCTTTTTGCCACCCTGTACATTTGAGGAAGTCAGTGATACTTTGGAAACGCAATTTCTAAATTCTTGTTCTATTATTAATCCATCCATGTATCCTGTTTTGGGGGTTTATGAAGTTGTTTGAATATAAATGTAGAACTTGGCATTTGTTCATGTTCAGTTTATTCATATTCCTAGAAACATCTAGCATAGCTAGTCAATAAATATTTGTTGAATTGAATAGATTTTCATTCTACTTGAGACTGTCTGGACAACGTAAAAACGTTTTGAAGTTTTAGCTCTTTTATATTCTATAATATTTAGACCTTTCAACTGTGAGACGTGATTAGACGTGACAACCCTGATTTTCTTTCCTCCCCAGATGTGTCCTTTCCGTAAAGGAGACAAATGTTCTAGTTCTGAGTCCACACTGTGTTAGAGCAGGACATTTCTTGAACCGGGTGTTGTACATGCTTTCTTCTTTAACGAACAAGATGCAATCTTGGGGCAAAATGAAAGCAACGCGGGGCTGTCCGTGTGACTTTAAACCATGGCAAATAAGAGCATGATTCTTCGCTTTGAGAGAATCACCGGTGTGAATCCTGCCCGAGTTAGGACAAGGACAGACAACTCCGGATGCACTGTCTGGTGCTGGCTGGCCTGGAATTCCATGGCAGAAGTGGGTACCTAACTCCTGATGCCCTGGCTGGCCTGGGACCCACTGATGTTTAAGCAGGGTTGACTCTCAGTTCCAACTGAGGCTATCTTGTGTTTTGAATACAATTTTCAACTTTATTCCAAACAGGATTGTTCAATGCTGTTTCCAAGTATGCACAGAAGAGCCCTGCCCTGCATCAGCACCGAAAGAGAAGCCCTCAGATGAGGAGTCCCCCATGTCTCTCTGGTAAGGACCCCTCACTCCAACCTTTCAAGGGAGGGTGGAGGTTACTGCCCCTCCCCCTCAGCAGAGGGAGGGTGAGAAAGGAGGGGGATGATTGTAGGTTTCAGCGGGGTATTTTTCTCCTTTTCACTCTGTTAAAGAACGACAATGGGTAATGGGCTTTTCCAGGGTTTTAATGTTTCTGCGTCTTAAAAATAATCCATCGTAGGGAGGATAAGAAAAGAACAGAAGACAATAAAAACCAGCGACAGTATTCACGTATTCATGTAAGCGCTCAGGTCTCGCATCTGGTTACCACCGATTGCAGAGTTGATCCATTAAGCCTTCTGTAGAAAAGGGCGCTGCGCCCCACAAACCTTAACAAATAAAACACAGCAGCGCAGGGAGGCACACACGGAGCAATCCAAAAAGACTCTTTGTCATTTACCGAGGGACGGGTTGAGTTTTCGGAAAGGAAACCAAAACCGGAGCCTGATGCTCAGCGCTAATCTTTTTTCTTCCCTCTTTTTCGCATTGCTCAGGAAGGAAGCCATTGAGGCGACAAGCAGGCTCTTATCTAGGGCTTCTTATCTTCAGCCAGAGCAGCCTGCCCTGGAAATGAAATTCCGAGCTACCACCAGGAAAGGCTGCTTCCTTAATTGAGAGTCTCCCTTTTGATGTCTGTCTCCCTGCAGAGCCTGGGGCTGGTAGGTCCTCTGGCCAACATCATCCCTGTGTAATCTCCCGCTCACCAGAAGCAGATTCTCCATGGAGGGTGAGGCTTTTGCGCAAGGCGTTTAATAAGGTTTCTCAACCTTGCACTTGCCGGCCAGGCAGAGGGAGGGACATTTCTCAGAAAAGCCACTGATCAAAGACATCAAGATTCAGGCGCTGGGGGCTTTCCCGCAGATACACCCCAGGCAGGAGTCTGAAGTCCCGGGAATGGGGGATGGGGGCAAGGGGTGGTAGGTGTGTGTGGGGGTGTGTAGGGGGGACTTAGCATCCAGTCTTTCCCCCTGAAAAACCTTACTCAGCCCTATTGCTTCAGGACCACCTCTCCCCCAGTTCCAACTCCTGGGAAATCAAAGCTAATGGTCTTTGAGATTTTTCTCGATCTATTTTGGGTTATTTGAAACACAGGCTTGTCGGGGACTCTGATATATTTGGTAATTAAAGCAATTGGGGGTGGGGGAGGGACCCCTAAAAACTCAGCCAAAGTCATACAGCAACCCTTTAAACTAGGGTATACAAATCCTTTAAATGAGGGTATCACTAAACACAATGACATCATTGTCACGGGATTGGCAGATATAAAACCTGCATGGCCCTGGCATGCATATTCTGAGAAGCTCAGAAATGTGTATTAATGCTTTATTGATCACTTCCGCTGAAGCCTGAGTTTGCCTCTGAACTTCAGCCCTCATGTACCAGAATGTAACCTAGCGTGGTGTTGGGCCAAGCAACTGCCTAATTTACGAGCTCGGCGGCCTTGTGACAGTGGTTTATAGCAATCATCCCCGAGAAGCCTGCTCACTCATATCAAAGGTGGAACACTGACCTGTGGCCAGTTAAATATGTAGTCACTTCCTGGGCTGGCCCTAACGCTGTGTGATCATGTTACAGCTCAGAAGTTCGGTGAGCCTCCTTTGGTCCTAAGCACTCAGGCTGACTTTCCTAAGAGTCTGCTGGAAGACGCGAGGGAGCTAAGTGGATGCTTTCAGGCTGCTTTTACTTTCTTCTGCTCCTTTTTGTTTATTCTGCTCTCCTACAATTTATTATTTTTATAAGACAGAAACATTAAGAATTTTTTTGTGGATTTTAAAAGCAAAACTCTCACAACTTACTTTTTATATTTTCTGGTGATCTTTTACATCTGCTCGACATGAAAGGCAAAGTGGCCAGCAGTAATCATATTTATCAACCTTGTCAAAATACTCTCGGGTCATAGGAATTGAAGGGCTCATTTTGGCAAGCTTCCCCTGCTTTCCTCGTGTCCTTCTCCTGGAACTCCTCACGTTAAACCTGGAGCTTCGAAGAGCCAGCAAGGTTAGCGCTTGCCTGTGAGACTGGGCTTTGGACCTGGGGATGTGGCCCAGCAGAGTCTTTGCCTAACATACATGAAGCCCTGGGTTTGATTGCCAGCACAAAATGGGGTATGGGGATGCCCTCCTGTGCAGCTAGCTCTAGGGAGGTGGAGATAGGAGGACCAGTGTTCCCCAGCATCATAGGGAGTTCAAGGCCAGTGTGCGACACATGAAATTATCTTAAAATAAATGAAAGTCTGGGCTTTAGAACTGAAAGGGGGTAGTCTAAAGTCTTTGTTTTATCATCACTAGGGCAACAGTGGGCCGGTTATTTCACCACCTTGTGACTCAGTTTCTTCTTACATGGTTAAGTTTAAATGACATTTTGCATGCAAAAGGGATAGCAGAAAATGTTTGAAATAAATATGTCAGAGAAAATAGACACTGTTAATTAACATTCTGGGTCTCATTCTCCATGTGATACTCTAATCCGGAGACAATGACGTCATCATCCAAGGGTGGCCGTAGCTCTCATAGTACTCAGGTTCATGAACACAGACTTGGAATCTCGGCTGCATAGAAAAAACCCTTCTTAAACTGGGTATGCCTCTTTGTGATGGTGGAGTGGGGAGGATCAGGAGTTTTAGGGCCAGCCTACATACTAACTGGCTAACCTAGCTATATGATGCCCTATCTCAGATAGATAGATAGATAGATAGATAGATAGATAGATAGATAGATCAATAGATAGATAGATAGACAGACAGACAGACAGCTCTTCTTATACTGGACAGACAGCGCAACAGCTGGGTTGAGGATAAGGCAGGATCTGGACAGTTTAATAAGTGGGCAGAGCTTAATTCTCTCCGACTTAGATATCCCAAAGAGAAACAGGGTCCTCCAAGATGGCAGCCTGAAGCCCCGCTACTCTCTTTTCTGCCCTTCTCACAGGCTTACTACTCTCCCTCCACTGAGTCCTGTTCTTCTCTAGGCCCAGCATGGACATCCTGCTTGGGGCCTTTTCTCTACCCTTTCTCTTCCTAGAAGACCCTTTGACATGCTTCCACTCCTTGATCAGTAGTCCTCCTGGAGCGCCATCTCGATTGGTTCTCTTCTTCCGGATAGTTCAGTCAGCAGCTTTACAGCCGACAAAAATCATGACTCTGGTGTATTTCTGCATAGACTTATAGGGACAGACTCATCTCTTCGTGTTGCTGGCGCCTAGTACAATGAGTAGGTATTTGATGCATGTTATTTGGATATTTGAAGAGAAGCGCAGAAGGACTCAAAGTGCCTGGGCAACGTAAGCAGTTGGGGGAAACCATGTGGACCAAAGGACCTAAGCTGTGCTGATTAAAAACAAACAAAAAACAAACAGCGGGCAATCCAGAAGCAAATGTCAGGGGACAGCACAGGACAAGGATAACGAAGAAAGAGCCGGTGACAGCGGTGGTACGTGGATGGCGGTTTCGTAACGTTTATGGTAATTTCAGGCACACCATAAAAATTTCATCCCTCAGGTGTGGTGGCGCACGCCTGTAATCTTAATGCTTGAGAGGCAGAGGCAGGAGGATCTTTGTGAGTTCGAGGCCAGCCTGGTCTACAAGATGAGTTCCAGGACAGCCAGAGATACACAGAGAAACCCTGTTTAAAAACAAAACAAAACACAACAAAAAAGAAGAAAAGAAAAGAAAAGAAAGAAAGAAAGAAAGAAAGGAAGAAAGAAAGAAAGGAAGAAAGAAAGGAAATTTCACCAACGAATTCTTCAAACTGTTTTCTGTTATCTTCTGTTTGGTTTTTGTTTTGGTGTGTAGGGAGGGTTAGTGCCCATTATACATATGTAGGAGCCATAAAGATAGTTTCCTCTTTCCTCGGGTTTTCTGATTTTTTTCTTCTGCCCCCTCAAATCCACTGAGCCTCTCTAGTGGATTTTATTCATTTATTGTGCTTTTTAATACTGGGCTTTCACCGACTTTTTAGAAACACGGCTTCTTTCTACTGATACTCTGAGCAAGGGGACACTGTCCATCCTCCCTTTATGCATGACTTCCTTTAGTTCTTTGAACGTATTCTAAATGGTGGCTCTGAAGTCTATATGTAAATTCCAACATCAGGACCTGGTCCAAAGAAGTGCCCATTGCCTAGCCAGCCCCTCCCCTACACACTGACTGCCACCTTTGAAAGGTTTTTGCTGAAATATTGATGAGGTTTGTAGCAACTCTGGATATTGATTCCCTGTCCCCATTTCTGGAGCTTGCCCTTACCAATTGCTTGCTTGTCTAATTCCTCAGACAGACTGATTCGTGAGGTCTTTGGTGGTGTTTCTCAGAGTTGTACACATGGGTGTGCGTGCAACCTCCCTGGGGTAGCAACCGTTTCCCAAGAACTCTGTGACTCTCTGACTTTCTGACCAGTCCCTCTGTTTGCTCTCTCAATTGATATTCAGTTGTTGGGCTCACTAAGTACTTACTGATTGCTCTATCCTATTATGAAAATGCCTTAGCACACCCATTGTTCAACAGTCTGAACCCAGTCAATTCCTTGGAGCGAATTTTTGTAGTGTTGTTAAAACCCCCTGGAAGGCTTTTCTTAGTTCTCACCGAGACTTGATGAAGGAGGTGGCCCATGGTCTAGTCTAGCTTTTAAGCGCTCTCTTCAGATGGGCTCCAGTTCGCTCTGGTGAAAAACTCCTAAGAGGTCTCTGCTAGGCAGGGTCATTGCCTTTTTTTTTTTTTTTTTTTTTTTTTTGGATTTTTCGAGACAGGGTTTCTCCGTAGTTTTTGGTTCCTGTCCTGGAACTAGCTCTTGTAGATTAGGCTGGCCTTGAACTCAAAGAGATCCACCTGCCTCTGCCTCCCGAGTGCTGGGATTAAAGGCGTGCGCCACCACCGCCCAGCTTGCCTTGCTTTTCTTAGGGTGGGACTTCTGCTCTGTCACTGAGTCAGGGTGATGGCTCAGGGTTCAGGATTCATGGCCTTTCCTACCTAGGGCAAAGTGTGAGTCCTGTGAATGGGGTCCACTCAGTGGGAAAATTATCTCTTCCAGAGTTGGAGAGAATAAGGAATAAGGAATGCTTCGAGCAGTGAATGGTAACCGTTGGCTGGAAGTTGGCAGGAGAGAGATCTTAGTCTTTGTCATATCTGAGGGCAAGGAAAGGGATATAAGGGAGAGAAGAGGTGGTCATGACTCAGATGTTGCCGAACTGCTTTTTCCTTAAAATCAATTGTGAATAGATTTTTCTTCTAGAGACTTTCTTCATTCGCTATGTGTTTTTAGGTTAGGACAATTTCTAGACCTTGAGTATTGTTTTTAAGAGTGCCTTTACTGTCCTTCTGAAGAAGGGGCCTCATTCACACTACCGCTATTGTATCATGCTGATAACAAACATCTCTGGTGGGTGAGTGTAAGTGTAAGAGAATCTCCTATTGTAACACACTCAGTACTTTCTAATAATTTAATGAAACTCAAGTGATTTCTTATTTGCTCCTTCCTTAAAAGCTCCTTGGGAGCAAGCATTGACCTTGGTGTTAAGGCTGGGGAACAGCAGGCTACTAACACCTGAAGGTAAAGGGGATCAGGGTCATAGAATGGTCCTACAATTGGTCAGCCAATAGCGAGTCCTGGTTGTCAATTTGACTACATCTGAAATCAACTAAAACCCAAGCATCTCAGGTGTGCCTATGAGGGATTTTCTTGATTGATGTATTTGAGGTGGGAAGATTTACCCTCAATCTGAACCACACCTGCTGATGGCAGTGGCCTGGAAGGACACCGAAGAAGGATCAGAAAAAAAATTAAGAGGTGACACTGTCTTAGAGGTTCTAAACGTCCACATCAGATCCGGCTGGGGATCAAGAAGTCGCCCTCCGCTGCTGCTCTGGTGCCATGAGTGACGCCATGTTCCCGCCATTTAGCCGTACAGTAGAAGTCAGGCAGAGGGATGCTCTTCCCAGTCTTCTTCAGGCCAGGCAGAAGTGTGGTGATATTTTGTTTGATATCTAACAAATAAAGCTTCCTGAAGACCAGAGTGCAGAGCTAAGCCACTAGTTAGCCATAGCGACCAGGCAGTGGTGGCTCACAGCTTTAAGGGAGGCTCTCAGCCCCTAACATCTGACTCTGGGTTTTTATTATTAAGAACCTTTAGAAATTGTGCTACACAGAAGCCTGGTAGCCATCTCTGCAGGTCTGTATGTACCCCTCACTGTTACCCAGCTCCCTTACCTCATCCGTACTCAAACCGTAAATAGAACTGCCAAGCCCTGACTCCGTCCGACAGAAGAACTCTGCGCTCCCTGCCCCATCCTCCACTCCAGAAGTTTAGGTTCTTTATTTTCCATTGCAAAACCTACCGAAGAGTGCACGATTCTCTTTTGTATGGTCTAGGAACTGTGCGCCAATGTCAGATCTTCAACGGGAAAAGCTACAGAGGGTAGAGCAGCTGCGTACTGAGGATGCGTGTCCCTGCATCCCCTGGCCTAGCGAGGACAGGCTCTGACTGCTGGTGGAGAGAGGAATCCATATTAGTGCTTGTACATGGTCAAGCCTGGGTGAAAGGAGGGACAGGTCACCACGGAGACCTTCTGAGCTGGGAACGGGGGACGTGAATCCCACACTGTGCTTTGAGGATATATGCCCGGTACACAGCCAGCCCTGTTCTCCTTCCTGTCTTTTTGTCTCAGCCCTCCTCTGGTGAGCCCTCCTTTTTCCCCCCTGTAGACCACTTCACCTCTACTTTCACCTGATATAAACCTAAATGCTTTCATATAAAACCGAAGAACCACAAATGAGAACGATCATGTGAGATTTACCTCTCTGCAGCTGGCTCTGTCTGCTCCAGTTCCACCATTTTCCTACAAATGACGTAATTCCGTGCTTCCTTGCGGCTGGGGACGAATCTTATTGAGCATCTTTACTGCATTTTCTGTAGTCATTGCTCAGCTGTTGGACACCTAGACTGCTTCCATAACTTAGTTGCTATATACACTGATGCAGTAAACATTGGTGTGCAAATGTCCGTGTGATTTGTCAGCTTAGAGTTTTGGGGATAAATATCCAGGAGTGGTACAGTGGGTTATACGGAAGTGGGTTGTAGCTTTCCGAGAAGCCTCCCTGCTTGCTTCCGTAGAGGTTGGATCAGTTTCATTCTCACTGGAATCTGTCAGGGGTGGTCCTTTCTCTGTGTCCTCGCCAGCATCCATCCATGGCTTTCCCAATGACTGTCACTCCGACGGAGTAAGATAGAGCTTCAAGGGGATTTCAGTTTGCATTTCTCTGATAGTTTAGTGCAGTTGGCGTTTTTAATCATATGCTTGCTGGCCATTTGCCCTTCCCTGTTTTGTAAACTGTTCGTTTCACCAGCTCACTATTGATTGGGTTGTTTTATGTGTGGCTCAGTCTTCTCTCTTAACTTGTTCTTTGTGTAGTATAGACATCAATTCTCTGCAAAACACGGCTCCCATCCTGTAGGCTGTCTCTTGACATGATCACTGTTTGCTGCACAGAAGCATTTAGATTTTATGAGGTCCCATTTGTCAGTTGTTATCCTTGAGAAACAAATAAAGTACTATAAATAAGAAAAGAGTCCAATTACCTCTATTTGTAGATGTTATGATTTTGCAGGTAGGAGGCTCTAAAGAATTTATTAGAAAACTCCTAGACCTGATAGACACACAAAGCGGTGGGATACGAAATCAGCATACAAAATCGGCAGCCTCCCTAGATACCAATAAAAAAGGGGGCTGAGCAGGAAAGCGGGGAGATGCTCCCATTCAGTCACAGCTGCCTAACCCAAATCCAGACAAACAAAAAAACTTGGAATCTAATCAAAAAATCTAATGAAAGATCTCTACAATCAAAACTTAAAAAACAAAACCAAATTGAAGAAGACACTAGAAGGAAAGATGGAAGGTTGTCTTATAATGAAGAATTCATATAGTGAAAATGGCTTTAAAAAGAAAAAAAAAACAACAAGCAATCTATAGATAAAGCATAATCTCCATTTTATGCCATTCTCGACAAAAATAGAAAAATATCATTTTATTATTTATTATTTTTTTTGAGATAGGGCCTATCTTTGTAGTTCTGGTTGTCTTAGAACACATTATGTAGATCAAACTAGCCTCAGACTCACAGAGATCCACCTACCTCTACTTCTTGAGGTCTGGGATTAAAGGCATGTGCCTCTAAGCTTGGCCTAAACATATATTAAAAATTCACTTGGAAAAACAAAAACCAAAACTCAAGCCAAAACAATCCTGGGATGGAGGGAGCAACAAAAAAGCTAGAAATATCACCACACGTAATTTCAAATTATATTATGGAGTCACAGTCATGAAAACAGTATGGTACTTGTTTTGTGTGTGTATATGTGTGTGTGTGTGTTTTATCAGACAGGTAGATCAATGACGCAAAATAGTTCTAGATGTAAACTCACAGAGCTCCAGCGTCCCGGTTTTTGAGAGAGCTCCCCAAAAGACACACTGAAGAAAGGACAGTCCTTTGACAAATAGGGTTGGGAAAATCGGATATCCACAAGTAGAGGAAGGAAATTACTACCCTCGGCCTCTGTCTGGACTGGGCGTTCCTCACTGTGTTTTTCAAAGACCTGAAGAAAGTAGACATAAATAGCTAAGCAGCCAGGAGGTGTTTTCAGAAGCAAAGCAAAAGTATAGGGTAAGACAGTTTGCGAGAGAACAGTGGACTCTTGATAGACCAGCTGATGACTGTCCGGGGCGTTGCTAGGCAGCACATGGGTGCTTTGCTGTTTTGATTGACAGACTTGCGTTACCTAAGCCTTTGTTCGCTGCTCATGTCTCCCAGGATTTATCTGATTTCAGTCACACATGCATGCCCAGACGTGCGTCAGCATGGTAAGGGTTTTCCCCTCAAAGTTCACTCAAAGGACAGTTTGCCCTGGAGCACCTGCGTGTAAAACCGGTCCAGGCTGGATTGGCCCACTGCCCGTTAACTTTAGGTCGTGTCTCAGCACGTGTTTGTCCACACAGGGGCTGATAGGGTGTGATTGTCGGTTGCTGTGTGTGGAGAGAGGGGTGTGTGTGGAGAGCGGGATGCAGGTGGGCTCCAGGTAGCTAAGCGATCCTGCAAATTGCCCGCCCCCATACTAGATCCTTATCTCTCCCTCTGCTGTGCAAAACAACTCCAAATAGGTCACGAATAAGGAAAAAACGTTGATGTTCTAGGCACAAGAAATGACTTCCTGAACAGGACCCGCTGGCCCAGGAAAGAAGGCCAGCAGCGAGGTTCTTTTTTAAGAGGACCAGTCTGACTTCTGTATCGGAAACAGATAGTGGAAGTCTTTGGTGAGTGTTAGGATTCGGGCATTATGCTGGCCTGCCTTCTGCACTCAGGCGGGATGCCCTCAGGTAGTACCCTGACCAGCCCAGGGCCCTATGGCCGCTGCATCACTACGTAGTCTGTGGTCACTGCGTAGCATGCACTCTGTCCCCCTTTACATGCTTTGCGGAGTGAGGGATGTGAACTGGGAAGGAGAGAGCTCTGGCAGGATGACGCCAGAGTTTTCTGTTGTGCATCTGGAAGGATGGAGCTGCAACCCGTGGGACTGGGGAGGCTGTGGTGGATCCGACTTGGGAGAGAGACTGAGTCAGAATCCTGTTTTGCACGAGTGAGTCTCAGATGGCTTTGCTATATCAAGAATTGCAACATGGCAGCTGGAGTGTGAGTTCATGAGACTCTGTGAACTATGGGTGCAGAGGAAACTGAGCAGGAAGCGGCAACAGCTGGCCGCAGCTTTTGCTCTAAATGGGATTATTTTTCCTGATACAAGGGCTCTAAATTGATACTTTTGATGCTTTCCAAAGGCAACATTGAGAGATGCTTGCACTTGCTTGAGCGATGTTAATCAAGATGAGGCAACTAAGTTACAACGAAGCGTGGTCCAAAGCATCGGTGGTCCTCAGACCATCTTGTATTGTTCGTCTGTCTTTTGGCTGAGCTGTGAGGAAAAGCAGGGCGTTGTATGACGGGTGGGAATTGGGTAATGTGACTGGCCGGGATTGCTTCCACGTCTCTTCACTCTGCAACTGTGTAGCCTAGGGCAAAGTGTTTGACCTTCATAAAGTTTAACGTCAGGAACAATTATGCCATTGACTGTTACCGTGTTAAATAATGTTCTTCTATAGGTCCGCTCAGATGGCTTGAAAGCCCTTCATTTGTTTAGCAGATGCTTAGTCACGGTTCCATAGAGGACATTATGCTAGGGAATGAATGGCTCTCACTGCCCGTGTGCTCCAGAAATAACAGCATCGGAAGTGAGTGCCCAGCACAGAAAAAAGCAGAATCCCAGAACCTCCTCGTGCCCGTCAGCCCCGTCTTGCTACCTGAGGATGAACACTTTGAACCTCTTCGATGGAGGAGTGGAGAGATAAGAGCAAAGTTTGCCAAGGGGAGGGTGGGAGCAAGAGCTCCCCAGTGACGGCGGGAACAGGATTGGAAATGAACGTACGTGTGGCGCCCTGGAACAGGAGTCCCCGTAGCTCGGAAGTCCTACTTTAAGGCTGTATAGCAGGGACAGTCCCGCATCTCCTGTATATGTGCTCAGGGATCACAGGGATCAGGCTCACGACAGCACTTGCCTTGATAGAGGGATGTCCCAGCAACCACAATGACCAGCAATGAGGGATTCAAATAATGGTATAAGATTCTGGGCTTAAAGAATGACACCTGGGGGCTGGAGAGATGGTTCAGCGATTAAGAGCGTTGCCTGCTCTTCCAAAGGTCCTGAGTTCAATCCCCAGCAACCACATGGTGGCTCACAACCCTCTGTAATGGGGTCTGGTGCCGTCTTCTAGATTGCAGACATACACACAGACAGAATATTGTATACATAATAAATAAATAAATAAATATTTTTTAAAAAAGAATGACACCTGAAGTTGACCTCTGGCCTTCATGTGCAAGGGCGTGTGTACACCTGCACATACATCACAACACACACACAGACACACACACGGAACACACGGAATAGGGAAAGTTTTTACCGTATACTAAGTAGCTTTTTCTAGATCCACTCAGGAATGTGTGGCACGTGTGCCTATCAATTGTCCTTTGTTGTTCACAGGGCACAACAGCCTGAGTCCTTCCCACCGCCCTGTCGCTGGCAGGACCGCCTGTGGGCGGCAGCTGCCCTCTGTCCCGCCACCACCGTGGTCTGGCTCAAGTCTAACAGTTTCCTTCTGGTGGGAGCTGACAGAAGCCAAGATAGAAACCAGTCTTGGGTAATTGGCAAGCAGTTAAGTACTAGAGGGTTTTGAGCACCATGCTAAGGAGTTGACTGGCCGGAGTCAGCCTCAGCCCCACCCAGTTCCTGCTCACAGACCTTTTGTCTCCTGGGCACCGTGCCTCCCCACTACTGCTTGTCTGAGTGTTTCCAGATGCCCTCTGCCAGGGCTGCCCGGATGGTCTGAGGGGGTCTGGCCTCCCCGCCCTCCCCCTGTTACACAGATTCATGGTATATTGATAATACAAATGGAAGCGATCTGTGCTGTCTGGTTAGATGGTGTGTTAAGACAGGAAGTCGAACCCCAGAGCAGCTCTGTGGAAGAGTTTGAAGCTGGCTGCACGCAGTCAGAGACTAGAAACCCTGTTCTAGAGAGCATTGGCAGAGGGGCACGCGTGAAAGCAGAGAAAGATTCTTATCCATGAAGGGTCAAGCCAGCTGATTCGTGTGTGTGTGTGTGTGTCTGTGTCTGTCTGTCTGTCTGTCTCTGTGTGTGTGTGTGTGTGTGAAGGTAGAAGTAATTCATTGCTGTATCCTCCTCCCTTGTTGCTACACTGGTTTCTTAGCTACATCTCCTAGCCTCTCAAGATTCCTTAGGGCATAATCAAAATATTCCTAATGCATTTAATCTCGTTTAATTCTTATGATACTCTACAAATGGTTAGATATCTATGCAGGGTTGGGTAGAGTCCTTGCCTAGCATGCACGAAGGCCTAAATTTAATCCCAGAGACAGAACATGCCTGTCTTCCCAACGAATGGCGAATCCCAAGACAAAGTCCCACAGAAAGGAAGTGGCTGAGTGTGGAAGGCTCCTTCTGAGGGCAGGACCATAATGACTCTCTAGTGTGGTGTCCACTGCAGGAGCTTGGATGGCAAGGCTTCTTGGTCACTGCAGACTACCTGCATTGTTATGGAGGCTGACGCTGGCAGACAGAAATGGCATAAGTCGTTGCCACTGGGGAAGCAGGTAAAATGTGCGGTCTGAACCTCAGCTGTTATTACAGCTCTCTTCCAGGGGGATTCTCCTCACCACCTGAGATCAGAATCTCCTTCTCAGCCAGGAGTCCCAATGACTGTCAGGTGTCTAGCAGAAAGCACAGCCGGTGAGGCTGCTTGGGTTCTGGGGGTCTTTGAAGAAAAGATCTGCAGAACTAGCCACAAAGGAGGAAACAGGGACTGGGTGGCCAGCGGAGAGAGACGTCCCTGGGACAAGGACTAACTGGAGGAGCAAAGTCTTCACTGGGGAGACGGGTGCGGCCTTTCTGAAAAGGTTGACTGGGGAAATAGGTTTGGATCTGTTGAAAACTGGCTTGAAAAAGGGCTTTTTTTTTTTGGTTTGAAAAGACTAACCCTAAAGTGTCTTGGGGAATTTCAGGAAGTTCTGGATCAGAATCTTGTTTTGTTCCTCTCTGATTTCCAGAAGGAATTGAACATGAACCTAACTCCCTCTTGTGGAGTAAGCTTCACGGCTTGGTTTGGTATTCCACAGAGGCGAGGGGAGCTCTGAACAGTGTCTGTTACTCCATTGTTCTTGACCCAAGAAAGGTGTTTGGGTGGAAGCTCCACCCCTAGCCCCCTCCCCTGGAGTTGCTTCAATCCAGATTCTGCCCCCCCCCCCGAAAAAGCCTGCCATTGATGGCTCCACCCCCAGAGGGCATTAAAAAGTCCCCATGTCGGAGATTCCCCTCATGGTCGTCTCAGCTTCACCTGGAGCCACCCAGGAATGCTTTGCTCAGAATTATTATCTATTAATTTATTAATAAATTATTTGTCATTTATTAATTTATTTATAAATCATTGTTTATCAATAAATTATTTATTAATTTATTTATAAATTGTTTATTATTTATTAATTCGGTTTGATTGGCTTATTACATCAGTGGCGGCGGATTCCCCGTAACCAGGGATTTAAAACTTAACAAAGGAAGTACTAGCTACCCAAAAAAAATTTACTTTTTTTGAATTGTGCAAGTACTTCGAATCAACCTTTTATTCTGGCACTTTGTAAAACTAAACTTCTGCCTGTCGGGCTTCATGCTTAAATACTTAGACTCATTTTAAAGATGATTGAACTCTGTTACGGTCATTTGTACCTCTGCTTTATGCTCCAGGAAGACTACGGTAGAAGTGAGCTTGTGTCTCTGTGGCCATGTCTCTACATAGTCCTTAGCAATAAGGGCACATGTTATAATTGTCCGTGTTTATTGACCATCTCCCCTGCATTCCCTTTCCAACTCTTGACACCAGAATTATCAGTCGTAGGTTTACTGAGATATTAACTGGCTTAAGGTCAGTTCACTAGCTGCTGAGGCTTTAATGGAATTAATACCCATGATCTGAAAGGGGGACTTAAAAGAGACAAGAAAGGAAAACATATTAACTTGATTTCCCAAATTTTGGCCTTTGGTAGATCTTCTGTAAGGATTTTAAAAGATAGTCATTGTCATGTTGCCATTTCCTTCAAACATCTCTTCCTGGGGAGAGACTCCAAAAGACCGGAAGTAAAAGAAATCCACAAGGCCCCAGGAAGCATCTGAAATTTACAAGAATTAGCCCCTACCCCCTTACATAAGCAGGAATGATGGCTAGGCGCCGATGCAGACTAGCTAAACTGTTTGCCAGTCCTGCAGGAAACAGTGACTTGCAACCCTGTGACTTCAAGAAGAGAGAGAATGAAAATGACCTGAGCATGTGACAGGAAGAAACTGCCTGCAGCAAATCTGGAAGATTTCCTACCACAGCGCAATCAAAGGAATTTCAAAAGTGTCTTCATTTCAGTCAGAGTTATGGACGCGTGTCCTTCTTTCCTCATCCCGGATCGCTGTTGCCTCGTCTCGCATGCCAGTGTTGCAATGTTTGAGAAAGTAAAAGTGGCTGAATTCCACATCTGGCTCAGTGTGGGGAAGAGGAAGCATGGGCTGTGACATTTGCATCAGGTCGAAGAAACCTAGCTCTGCAAGCAACTGTCACAGAGTTCCCTGCGGATGCAAAGCTGTCTTTGAATGCGACCATTACAATCCTCAGGGAGGATGTAGCAGCCGGCACTGGTGCACAGTCCAGGGAAAGAGAAACTGACGATCGGAGCTTGGCTTGTGTGCTTTTACGTGTGTCTACATCAGCATTTTCGTGTTTTGAAAAAATATACTCCATCTAAAAGGCTAATTTCTCTAAAAAAAAAACTTTGTTATTATATGGCGAGGAAGGGGTGTAGTGGGGAGAGAGGTTTAAGTCGGGAGAAGAAGGGGAGAGTAGGCAGAGGTGAGGATGGGGGAGGGGATAGCTACCACTAAGGATATTTGATAAAGCTGTATGGAAACCTACTATTTTATGATGTATATGCATCTATATGTATACATGTATATGTATATATATATTCATATAAAGAGTTTAATGGGTGTATAACCAAACTAACTTGCATAGGGTTTATCCTCCTCCCAGAAGCCATAAGTTGCTAAATAAAAAGCCCAGTACAAGGTGTGCAATATTTCTCTTTGAGTTTAGTCCGAGGTTGCCCTGAAGACTCCCCCAAAACAATACAGACCATTGCTTACTGCTCTTGCCCACTAGGGCTTTGTAATAAGACCTTATGGCAGAAGATAACACACACACATTGGTCACAGCACAGGACGAACTGACTTGGTACCAACCAGGAAGCTCCCTTCCTGCTGACTAGCTTTCCGAGGACCAGAAGGTGCTGTTCAGGCTGTCAGAGGGAAGTTTGGTGTAGGAGGTCCTTTTGTTTCTGTGTTGCTTTCATTGGTTGAATAGAGAAACTGCCTTGGCCTTTTGATAGGGCAGCATTTACGTAGGTGGAGTAGACAGAACGGAATGCGGTGAGGAAGAAGGGCAGAGTCGAGATGCCATAGATCTCCTGCCTGGGACGGACACGGGTTAGAATCTTGCTGGTAAGCCACAGTCATATGGCAATGCACAGACTGATGGGTTGAATTGGGATGTAGGAGTTGGCTTATGGGAAGTAGGAGCTGATGGGCCAGGCAGTGTTTAAATGAATACAGTTTCTGTGTGATTTTCGGGTTAAGCTAGCCCAGTGGCCGGAACAAAAGGACCCGATCATTACTACAGAAGTTATCCACAGTCTTACTCAGCTGTGAATGGTGCGAGTTACAAGAACATGGCTGTTCTGAGGGTGACCAATGCTTTCTTGTGCTCTTGGCCTGCTCTCTTCCAAAGAGACACATGTCTGCTGCTATAACAATGGCCCCAAGCCCTGGCTAGGGACTGCATATTCCACAGGAGCGAATCTACTGCTATCAATCTACTAAAGGGACGTGGCGTGAAATGGTCCTCTAAATTTGTACCCCTTCATCTGCAGGTCAGTGTAACCCACGCCAAAGAAGTCTCTTTGGACACAAATGGAAGATCTATGCCGCTCCTCATTCCCAGATTTCAGAGACCATCTACGAGAGATCTGGAGGGATCGTTAAGAGCTGGAGGTTGGAGAAGACAGGTGAGAAATAGTGTCTTCTGGATATGATAGGTGGGTGCACTCTTGAGCTCAAGCCATGAGCACACTGCTTCCCTAGTATAGAATGGGAAGGGGTTCATGGGTCCCCACCCACAGGGAGGAGCTGTGGAGAGTGTGGTTTCTAGGGGAGGGAAACTTCAAGTTTATGAACCTGTTATGGGGACCAGGGTTCAGTGGAGGCTTCCATACCCGAGACTGAGCCATAAGCTCCTAGCCCCTGTCCTCAACGTCTCACATGTATCTCTATTAAAATAGAGTCCGACTTTGAAAGTCCTCACACTCTTTAAAATTCCCAACCCTTTAGATGCCCAAAGTGTCTTAACTGTGAGATCCCTTGAGATAAAAACCAACTCATATCCATCCAATATACAACGTCACAGAACGAACATTCTTATTCCAAAACTTAAAAATTGGGTCATAAAAAGTAATCATTACATCAAAACATAGCCCAAATCCAGCATGGTAAATGCTGACTTCTGTAGCTCTATGCCCATCCTCTAGAGACTATAATGAAGTGAATTGGTCTCCAAGGGCTCAGGTAGGCTCAAGCCCCCAGCTCTGCCACCTGAAGGCTTCTCTAGTAAGCTTAGGCCAGCTGCACTCCACAACTGTAGATATTCTTGGCTTATATCCGGTGGTCCTGGCATCTCCAGCATCCTGGCTTGTCTGTTGCAAGTGAGGCTTCGCCTTCACAGCTTCATACACTGATCTCTCAGAGCATCTCCACAGGGATGCCAGACTTGCCACACTGCTCCTGGCTTGAGCTGCTCTCTAAGCTCTCCGTGATACTGTTTCCTTCATGATACCACATGGATGGTGCTTAAATACTGCCAAGCCCAGCCCCTCTTGGTGAAGATGCAAGTCCAGCCCCCTTGGTGAAGATGCAAGCTCAGATCCTGTGAACCACTACTAAATCAGCTTCTCTATCCTGACCTGGGGGAAACACTTACTTGAGCAGTTTAAGGAGCAGAGAACCCCTTTATCTCAGGCTGTTTTCCTTTCAATGAATAGGGATCTTCACAAAGTAGAGCCTCCTCTGAGGGATAGAGTTTTGCCTTCAGGATACCCTTTAACACTGCTGTTTCTAAGCACAGGGAGTTTCTCTACCATGGTACCCATCTCTTTATTAGCTACAGCTGCTGCTTCAGCACCAGCCTGACTACCATCTTGCCTTAAAATGTTTCTCTGCCAAACACATCAGTCTGTCGCCTTCAGATTTAACCCCAGTCAAGCTTTCGGGACAGGGAGAATTCGCCAGATTCTTGGCTAATACACTACATGAATGGCAGTATCCCAGTCCTCAGAGTACTTATTCCCTTCTGAAACCTCACGGGCGGGCCCTTCATTGTCAGCACCGTTCTATTTTACGCTCCCTCTAGGATGGCCCATTAACCTCTTAGAGCATCCTAGGCTTTCCTCGCTCCACCAACAAAACAGTTCCAAAGGCCTAAAAGCCACCTGGCCAGCAACCCTTAAGAGGACATTTGTCTTTCTGGGGGTGGCTTATTTCCTTTCACAGGACAATCTCCAGGACTGCCCATTTTCTTAAATGTTATATAATGCGTGGACAGATCACTGCCAACACGCCCATGCCCGCCCTTTAGAGGGCCAAGATCACTGTAGCTTTAAAAGCTGAGGTGTTCGTGTCTACCTTGGCACCTACACACAGAATGTCTTCTTTAGACCAGTTCTACAACCAAATCTTTCTCACCTATGGGCTGAGGGCCTCTGACTCCGCCCAGCACACCCTGTGGACTGTCTTCCTGTCTGTCTGGTACTTGTGAAATATGAACAGACACCGTAGGATTAATACAAATTCACTGAAAAGCATCGGAAAATTCTTGATCCTAGAAATCAATGCAAATGAGGTTTCCTGATTGTTTCCTTTTATGTCTAGAAAAGCTGAAAAAATACCTAAAGACCCCCCCAAAATCTAAAAGCACACTCTGGGAAACTGGTTAAATTAGGGAAAGGTAATTATAATTGAAATATTAGACAGTCATTAAAAATAATGAGTTTCAAATATTGAGAAACAAGGAAAATGTATTACCAGGATATTACTGTGTAGAAAAGTCAGGTTATAAACCGATTTTAAATATACATAATGACAAACACTCAGCAAATAAATATCATATAGAATAAAAAGATGTCTCTTTTAGAATATTATTGTTTATCTCTGAGTAGTAGAGTTACATTATTTCTTCCTTTTACTCTCTAAAAGGTCCATTACTCAGGTAAAAGACAAAATTTAAATATATCCTAAGGGTCCTCTCGTTAAAGAGTTTTACCCCGTGAGCAAACCAGCGTTGGTAACCTTTGGCCTTTCAACCCATCAGGAAGGCCGAGATCATTGATACTTTGGAGTGTGAGACAATCTGGCTCCGCAGTTGCTGGACGCCCTCTCCCTGACCAGTCCTCTGCAACAACCTGCTAATGACTTGTTTTGATGGCTGTCGCCTGCCCCTGGGGAGGAGGCGCAGCTGGGTGCTTCTTTCTCAGGAATAGGAAAGGATTTGCGTAATGGCCATTTGGAGCTGTGGACTCATCCAAAAGGGGCGTGAAATTATAAAGATCCTCCTTCAGCGTCAAACAAAATACAGGTCCACGTAGGGGTGTGTATAGAATAGATGTGTATGGTGTCTTTCGATGGCACAATGTTGTAATGAGAACCACGTGTGGCTCCGGGCTAGCGTGAACCATTACTGCCCCCCCCCCCTTTTTGCTGAGCTCGCAGATGGACAAAATTATGTCGCCTTAATAACGAGACTCTTAAGCGCCAGCTGTCACCCAGCGTCGCAGCTCGCCACGCTGACAAAGCCCTCATTAAACGGTTTGCTTGGGATAATTCGCCTCTGTTCCTTCCCTTGCCGGCAACTGACAACCTGGTCCCTCCTTTCCTCGAACACCTTTAATCACCGCCAGAGAAGTCTGTGTCACGTGATGGGATGGCAATTCTTTAATCCTACATGCCTTCGTATTATTTTTTTATGGCCTCTTTCAGAAGTTTTGGAATGAGGTTGGTAGCTGACATCCTGTGCTATCATTCCTTCGGTGATAAAATAATAATTGCTAATTTTCCTCTTCAGAGAACCAGGCCTTTATCGGGAATAACATTATGCAAATGACTATGCAGATGTCAACCAGTGGAGTCTCTGGGAAAGAATTTCAGGAGGAAACCGGCGGAATATATCCAAAGTTGGCTGGAGAAAAAGGAAAGAAAGAAAAGAAAATCCCCAGCATTTTGAACTATAAGGTCCCCATGGTAGCAAAAGGAATTCTTGACTAAAAAGAAATTTACAAGAAAGCTATATATTCTTTATAATAGAATATATATTATATATAATATAAAAAGGCAGGCCATATATCAGTATTTATTGTAGTTCAGTTCACTTATGATACGATGGGTTGCCCTTGACAATTGTCAGATCCCTTTGGGCTGAGTTTTTTGGGTGGTGTCCAAAAATTCAAGGCAATTAGCATGCCACCTTCCAACCTTACGAATGTAACCCTATTTGTTTTATATTCTCTCTGTTTTTATGATCACGAAGATCTTTGTCTTTTTCACGTAGGAAATTGTTGGGGAAAAGTTCGCCCACCGACAGACGAAAGGTGCTAGATTCTTTCAAAACCGAACTTTTCTGGCACTGGTCAAGAAACGGGCCGTAAACGGTCTGTCACCTGCAGGACATGGCCCATCTAGCAGCTGGGAAGGAGTTTTGAAGTGAGTCGCCCACACACCTTCGTGAGTTCTGACTCGGATTCCTTTACCCGTGTGATACACGAGATATTTAATGACCAAAAGAGAGAAAATTGAAATTCAGTAAATTCCAGGCAGTAAATGTGAGGTTTTATTTCGTTCTGTGTTTTATTTTAAAGACCCCATCTTGACGCCTAACAAGAGAAGAATGTTTGATACACTGTTTCCAGACCTCACATGTCAGCAGGAGAAGCAACAGAGATAGATGAGCTCTGAGGTATCTGTCTCCCTGCCCTGAAATTGCCACCAGGAAATCCCTTTGATGAGCTCTGTGGAGACAGCTTTGGGTTGCTCGGCACAGGAAGCTGCTGCCCTCAAGTGGAGGACTGAAAACCCCCACCCACCACAGTCTAGGGCCCCGATGTTTACGTTTGTAATGGACGGATGAAACCATGGAGCATTATAAGGGGTTACTTTTGTAGGACTCAGCCAGGACAAGTTCATTAGAGGTCCGAGTCAGTAGTTTACCCTAGACAAGACCTGATTCCGAGAAAGACCACAAACTGAGACCACCCACACTCCACACAGGAACAGACCATCCTGATGGAAATTACTAATGTGTCAGTCGTTGTAGATAGGATCACCTGCCAGCACACACCCATCGCCTTTCACCAGGACACCCCTGGACAAATGCCAGTCAATCAGGGGTCCTGATCCTTAGAAATCCCTCACCCCCACCTTTGCTACTATAGAAAGCCAACCCCAGCTGAGCTCGGGGCTCTCCGATCACCCCAATACGTCAGACACACGGAGAGTCTGAGTTTGTAAACCTGTGTAAGAATAAAGGCTCTTTCCTTTTACATACAGAACTCGGTCTCCTGGTTGGTTTTGGGGGATTCCATGATCTGGGCAAAACAACTTTATTACCACCCTGTTGAGCACCCCTGCTACCCCTGCCCTGTTCACCCAGAAGGATCCATAGGAGAGCTTTCAGATGAGAGGACTGAATACTCCCAGGGTAGGGTGAAGGTTGGGGTATACCTGTGGTAGCTGTGACAGAAAGCTTTGCCCCCTCTTCAAGGTCACACAGCTACCCAGGGTTCTGGAGTGACAGAACTCAGTAACAGAAAGACAAGGCTGTGAGGGTCCTATGGATAGGAGGAAGATTCCTATTGTTAGCTGTTGTTAGCTTGTATCTTCGTACCTCGTTTCCTCACCTGTGAAGTGGGCGTGAAAGCAGAGTTGTTCTGAGCATCCAAAGAGCTCCACAGATTGCTTAATCTGTCTGCCCCACAGTTTCCTTAGACGTTTGGTGCTGAAGTATCAACCCCTTAAACTACTGAAGACTTAGGGATGAAATGCGTCCAGGACGGCTTAGCATAAATCCAGTGCCATCTACCTGATATCCATATCTCACAGATAAAGCAGCTGGTGCCTGTGGAACTTAAAGAGTGATAGCTATTCTTACCAATCATAGTCACTCCTGGTTTAAGACAGCCCAGAGCTCTATGGCCAAAGCCCACTTACACAGCCCTGCCTGGGCCTTCCCGAGGCCTTGCTCCTAGTTGGTCTTAATAGTGCTGTTGAGGTTGTTTGAGGCACCATCTGCTTGGGAGATACAGTGGGCAGTGTGGTTCATGCACGTGTCATTGAGTAGAGAAGTATCTCTGTGGTTTCTGAAGGTGTGTGGGTGGCAGGGTTGACCGCCCGAGGGAAGCTTCAGAAGGCCTTCCGTGAGAACACCTCAGCTGCGTCAACAGGGAAGGCCAGGGAGCAGGGAAGAGAACGGACACACGTGTGAAAGGAAAAATTCAGAAGATCCCCAGAGTGAATTCATCTGAACAAAAGCCTAGCACACTCCCTGAAGGGATCCTGCCTGGTGTATCCTCCTGTGTTGAGCTCTCCTCTCAATTACCACACTCATAGGCTCCTTTTCAAGGCTCGTGACTGCAGGCCCAATTTCTACATGGTGTGGCGACCAGAATCTCAGGCCATACAGGAGGTGATCCGTCACTTAGCCTGTCCCCATCCCTAACAAAGGGTTAGGATGTTGTTCTGCTCCTTTTTTGGGGGGTGGAGGGGGAATTTGGAGGATGCCTGAATAGAGATGCTAATTTAGCCTACCAGACAGAGCTAGCATACAGAGCAGGAAGAACTCAGGATTTCATGAGGGATCACTAAAAATCTCCCTTCCGATAAAGCCGTGTAAGTTGTGTCTTTAATCCTATGTCTCCCCTCTGGTGTGTAGAAATAATTTATGGGTCTGGGCTGGCACCGGACCCCGACAAGTGACAACTGTAATCTGCCTTCTAATGGCTTCTCAAAATCCAGAAGTCTGGATTCCGAGCCCAGTGCATTGGTCTTTCTCGCCACGTAAGTCCTGCAATCTTTGCAGAAACACGAAGAGTATGGGAGTGCTCTCTGGCCTTCGCTTCCTGCTGTCCATTGCTGGTGGCTGTGTGAAAACTGGCGTGGGGACAGCGAGGTGTTCACGGATGACTGGGCGGAGACGGTGGGGTGGAGCGACGCGAGGGACAGACAGGACACTAGCGATCCTGTGTGTCAGCTGCTCATTGACGCACAGAGGAGAACTCTTTGGTGCGACCCCCGCGAGCTTGGATGCTGCGGGTCGACCTACGCACTGTTGCAGAAGTGAAGCGCCAGGGCCATGGCTATGTTATTTGTGCCTCTTACTCTTAAGGCTGTCGTGGACATTAGGGATAACGCTGTTGGCTGGAGGTCCTGAAGAAAACAGATCAAAGTCTTTGTTCAAGCGGCTCTTGCTGTGGATAAATTAAGCCAATGGCACAGGCTGACTAGCACAGGCGGCTCCCGTTCCCTAACCACAGGCTGAATGGGTCTTAGGGTGTGGCAGCGACTGTGTGTCTGCTCCAATCGTGGCTGGCTCTCTTTCTACTAAAACAGCCTACTTGTCACTCGGTACGGGACAAGAAGCAAACGTGGAAACGCACAGCATAGCTACCCGAAACGCCGTCGGGAATGAGAATCTTCAAAAGGGGATAAGAGGGCTCCCACTCTGTGTAAACAGTCCAGAGCAGTTACTCTCCAGATAAGGCTAAAACTGATGTCATCGCGAAGGTTCCAGATAACTTTACACTTGAGTTTAACAAACGCGTGCCTAGCCCTACTGTGTTTAAGGACACAGAGGTTGGATTCAAAAATCCCTGCATTCTAGTGGGGAAGAGGGAAACCAAATAGCTCTGCCATGTAGGACCTGCATCTTCCAGAAGGACATGGCCTCCAACTGTCTCTTTGTAGGCTATGCAGTAGGCGTTTCGGAGGCTCCGTGAATATTATTGGATTTTAAAGGAAGCTTATGTCTTCAGCAAAGGAACTTCTTCATCAGGCGTGACCATGGAGGGTAGATGGCTCAGCTAGACTGTGTATCGGAGAAGTGAGAGGCCAGCAGGGGTCACTTTTGAGACCTGGGACTTCCTGGAGATTAGCAAACCATTAGGCATTGCCTGAGGTAAACTGGAAAGTGCAAAGGGATGGACTGAGCGGGAAGACTGCAGCAGGAGGGGGGCTGGAAGGCAAAGAGAAAAGTCTGGGGTGAAATGGGAAGGGGCAGAGCCAGGAGGGGTCGCTACTCCATAGACACAGGAGGAAACTGTACACAGCCAAACTTGATGAGTTAGAAAGTAACTGATTAAGTAAAAAAGGGTTTTTATTGTCTACTGGAAAGCATCCAAGTAGCGTTCTTAGAGTCCGAGGTCCCAAACTAGTTACTTCATCTGATACAGTAAAAATAGCTGCACACCTGATATTTTTATGGTTCTGTTTCTCTCTTGGGAAAGCTTTTAGAGGCCTCATAAGCCCAAACCTAAAAATATGTGCGTGCCATTTTGCCAGTTCTGGATATATTTCTGTGTTTTAGGTGCATGTATACTTACCGATTTCTGGGTGTGGAATTGCTTATGGTATAATGTTTGTTTGAAAATGACGATCTTGGTGGCACCTACCTGTAATCCCAGAACCAAGGAGGTTGTCCCAGTGGGGCCGCATGTTTGAGGCTGGCTTGGATTATTTAGGGAGATGATGATGATTTATGTTTTGAAGAGACGGCTCAGGGGGTAAAGGTGCTTGTTGCCGAGTCTCGTGACCTCAGTGCAATCCTTGCCATCATTCCACGTGGTGGACGGAGAGCAGTGACTCCTGCAAATTGTCCTCTGTGCCGTCTTACATGTCACAGCGTTTCCGGCACCAGACAAGATACCAATGCTTGCGTGTCGCATTGCGGAAGTCCAATCTTATAGTCAGGGAACCTTCAAGACCAGGGCAAATTCAGATGACCCAGACACTTGGCAATCTAAGAAGAAGCCGAGGTCAGGCCTGTTTACCTAACAGACGGTTTCTACAAGATACCCTTTCAACATAGGAATGAGGGCACAGTGAAATCTAAAGATCACGTCTCATAATAGAGCCACCAACAGTTCCCATAACCTTTTGAGGTTGCTACTATATTATCAAGAGGTAGGATTTGAAAGTCCGTTCCAAGTCCACTTGATTTTTGCATAGGTAAAGAAGCAACAGCAAGTGTTTTACATACAGTTTGGCTATGGGAAAAGCAGAGGGCCCTTGATAAATAGAACCATTCAGCTGATTTTTGAATGCATGTAAGCGGAGAAAGTATATATGACCATCTTCCAAATCATACCGTCAGACAGTAAGATAATATATAAGCTCATTGCTCCTTATTCCAAATGGTTGGGGCCATTGTGATTTGGATTTGGGTCTTTCTCAGGTTTTGAAATATCTGCATAGACATACAGAGGGGGCTTGAGGGTGAGACTTAAGTCTAGGCATGAATTCATAACATTCTACACACACCTTACATGCACAGCCTACAGATAACATCATCATGTAGTTTTAGTGTGTTGTATTTTTTTTTCCGTGATCCCATCATGTTAAGCGTAGTGTAGAATTTTCTGGAATGGTATCAAAAAAAAAAAAAAAAAAAAAAGCGGGGCGAGCGCCACACTGGTACATCAGGTTTCTGGATCAGGTCTGGTCAACGTGTCATTAACCCTGAGTTGTAGGCCCATCTGCTTGTCCGTGCCCTTTTGCAAGGCTTTGACAACTGACTTCTCTGCTTGAAGGTGAGTTACTGGTGAGCGAGCCTGTTTGCAGCATAATTTAATTTTTCTCTTGCCCATTTAAAAAACAGACAAAAAATTTCTAATGAAAATCCGAGTTTGTCTTCCCTCAGGATGGCTATTAATAACCACCGAAAGCAAGGAGAATTTGAGTTATTTTAAAATATGTAACCCATAGTAATGAATTAATTATCATATAATATTTAAAGCTTTGATTATTCGTACATGAGAGCTTCCATTATTAATGATTGCTTATGAAATTAATCTTTGTAATTTTCATTATGATTCAAATTAACTTCATTAGTTGGGCTCATGATTCACATTTTCTATTAAACTCTACTTTTAATTTCTGAAGCATAAAATGTCTTTGGGGGGGAAAAGTACTTAAAATTAAGATTTTACTTTGATCCACTAAAGTTAACGAATTGAGTGAGCCGAGGAGCCAGAGCGGGTCTCGTACACTGCCCTCTGGCGTTTAAAGGCCTACATTACATGGCAAAATGAAAACCCAAAGCAAAGGCGGAGCTGTGACCAGCTTCTTGCATCTGGGGTGGCACCTTCACGCGCACGTCCTGCATGCTCACGGTATTGAGGCTGCGGTTAAATGGATAACATTTAAAATGACGACTGAAAGAAATCCAGACGCTGGCAGTCCCGGAGAAGGCTGTAAAATGCACATCCCCCTGTCCGTCTTCCCACCGCGCGGAACTCAAAGTGAAACCACCCAGTACTAAACCGTTTGTTCCCTTTGTCTCTAGATTGTCACACTTATTAGCTCCCTAGACAGGTTGACAAAGGATTTAGTGAGGGTCTAGCGCTGACACGAGGAGTAATTACGCCTTCAATTAGGGCTTTGTGCCTGTGTTGATATTCTGTAATGCCAACAACTATTCTCCATTTGGTTTAATTGAACATTTTTTTTCTAGCCTTGTTCCTCCTTTAATCTGTACTAAAATTAGATTTAAAAAAAATTCCAAATGCTGTTGGTGCTTTAGTTTAGCTTACAGCTTATGTGTGACCTTCAGGTATCTCTTGGAGTGGTTGGAGGTTGACCTGCTTGAGGATTTATTTTAATTACCATTTTTCAAATTCCAAGCAGCGTTTTGACCCCCCCCATTTTTTTTCCCATTTGATGATTACAACCAAGACCCCTTTTTGGGTCACGAACCTGCTTTTGTGTGTGTGGTAAAGCTGCCTGAGAAACCCCGGGAAGGCTCCTCCTGACCAGAGTACAGGCTACCTTGCTTGGCCGCCTGAAGAATCCAACATTGGCTGACATTGTGTTTCTCAGAATGAGTCAAAGCCCGGATTAGCTTGACACCCGAGGGAGCAGCCGTTTTTTGAGGAAGATGTGTTTTTTGCAGGATTTTTTTCTGAAACTGGAGCGAGGCTTGTAGACATATTAGTTGGGTTGGTGAGAACGCGGTTGCCTAGGTAACCTCTTGAGTGATGGTTGACATTAGCTGTCGGTAACTCACCGTAGCCCTTCACAAACTTCCCACTTCAGTGAGGTGCTGAAAGGTGCTGGGCACAAATCTGAGCGCTTGCTTTCCAGACTGTGGGAAGATTTCCTAGAGAGAGCTGTGCCTAGACTTGGGACTAACTGGCCTCTGATGCTTGTTTTTGGAGGACCCTTAGGGGTTTATACAGTAGGAAAAGGAAGCGCCTCGCTAGGGCTCCCCTACCTAGAGATAGTACAGCCCTGTGGTTAAACTCCTGGCCGGTCTGGCTATGAAACTTGTGAGTACAGGGAGCTCACCCGAGAGGTACAGGTAGCGAGGTTAGCCAGACTCATTCGCGAATATAGGGAGAACGGTTAGCCAGGCCCATTCGTGAATATAGGGAGCATGGTTAGCCAGGCTCATTCGTGAACATAGGGAGCACAGTCAAGCTCATTCATGAGTACAGGGAGCACGGTTAGCCAGACTCACTCGGGAATACAGGGAGCACGGTTAGCCAGGCTCATTCGAGAACATAGGGAGCACAGTCAAGCTCATTCATGAGTACAGGGAGCACGGACAGTCAGGCTCACCGATGTCCTCTGCATTTAGAAAGCACAGAATAAGTATTCAACAAGCATTTGTTGAGGAAGACAAATGAGTGAGAACTGGCATGGTAACTCAAAAGTATTCAAGTTAAAATGTTAACTTTCAACTTTTAAAAAATGACAGGGCCAACTGGCGGGGCGGTGGTGGCGCACGCCTTTAATCCCAGCACTCGGGAGGCAGAGGCAGGCGGATCTCTGTGAGTTCGAGGCCAGCCTGGTCTACAAGAGCTAGTTCCAGCCGGGCGGTGGTGGCGCACGCCTTCAATCCCAGCACTTGGGAGGCAGAGGCAGGCGGATCTCTGTGAGTTCGAGACCAGCCTGGTCTACAGAGCTAGTTCCAGGATAGGCTCCAAAACCACAGAGAAACCCTGTCTCGAAAACCCCAAAAAAAAAAAAAAAAAAAAAAAAAAAAAAAAAAAAAAAGAGCTAGTTCCAGGACAGGCTCCAAAGCTACAGAGAAACCCTGTCTCGAAAAACAAAAACAAAAACAAAAATGACAGGGCCTTTCCTTGTTGCTCCGATCAGGCTCGAACATACAGACCTGTTGTCTTAGCCTCTCAAACAGCCAGTGTCACAGGTGTGTGCCTAGCATCTACCACTGATTGTCTGTCTGTCCGTCTATCTATCTGTCTGTCGGTCGGTCAGTCCATCCATCCATCATCTGTGTATCTCTCTATCCATCGATCCTTTATTGTTTATTTATATCTTTCTGTGCCTATTTCTTTCTCTATCCCTACCTAATCTTATACCTAAAAAAATGAACACTCTAAAATTTGTAAAAAAAAACTAAAACTTATGGCTTTATTTAAAATATACTGTTTTTAAACATAAAGCAAAGAAAGACAGCCTACAAACCACAATCCCAGAGAACTTAGACAACAATGAGGACACTAAGAGAGACTTACATAGATCTAATCTACATGGGAAGTAGAAAGTAGAAAAAGACAAGATCTCCTGAGTAAATTGGGAGCATGGAAACCTTGGGGGAGGATTGAAGGCGGGGAGGGGAGAGGTAGGGAGGGGAACAGAGAAAAATGTAGAGCTCAATAAATATCAATTTAAAAATATACTGTTAAATTTGGTAGTGATGGCCTTTAATCCCAGCACTCAGGAGGCAGAAGCAGGCAGCTCTCTGTTAGTTTGAGGCCAGCCTGATTTACAAAGTGAGTTCCAGGATATCAAAGACTACACAAAGAAACCCTATTTTGAAAAACAAACAAAAAGGCACAGCATATGCTTGTGCGCGCGCAAACACACACACACACACACGCTGTTAAAATCTTCAAGTAAAGACATGGAAGATGCCCAGCGGAAAGTCTGCCGATGACCGATGTGCCCTGGTGAAATCACGGTGGCTAGACATCTACCTCTCAGCTCTGTAGATTCAGAACCTAAATTCTGCAGTAAATCTCTGATGTTATCACTGCCTCCCTGCTGTGCTATGACTGCTCTTCCCCTCCCTCCCCACCATAGTATTTTTATAAATTATTTGGGAGTCCCACACAATGTACCCCAATCACCCTTGCTTTCCATACCTCCCAGGCCTACCCTCCTATCTTTGTGTCCCTCCCCAAGAAAACACCAAGCCCAATTTGTGTTGTCCATATACTCATTGGAGTGTAGTCAAACTCCCAGTGGCCAACCCCTTAAAGAAAACTGAGTCTCTCTCCACCCCTACCCCTACCAGAAGCCGTCAGCTGTGAAGAGCTACACGTCAGCATCTTTATCCTAAGCGACAAAACACAAGGTCGTTGATGCTCAGAAGATTGTGAAGGGAAAAAAAAAAAGGTCCATTTTAAAGGTGTGGTCTTATGTCTTGGGAGCGATTAGAAATCAGAAGCCAAATTAACCTTTTTTTCTTTCTTCTAAATCAGTTTGTTTTCAGGTGAATGCAGCTGACTGATTTATACACACAGTGAAATGGTGGTTTGGTTTTCTATATGTCTAACAATCAGTGTGAAGAACAGGATGTTTCTTTCTTTCTTTTTTTTAACATTTATTTATTATGTGTTCAGTGTTCTGCCTGCATGTATGCCTGCACACCAGAAGAGGGCACCAGATTTCATCATAGATGGTTGTGAGCCACCATATGGTTGCTGGGAATTGAACTCAGAACCTCTGGAAGAGCAGCCAGTGCTCTTAACCTCTGAGCTATCTCTCCAGCCCCAGGATGGTTCTTCAGTGAGGCTGAGAAATGAGATTCCCACGCACCAAGACCGCCACTGTTATTACCGCAGGGTGTGGCGCTCTTTCCCGTGTTCTCATGACGTAATCGTGTTCTCCTCTTCCATTAAACAAACATCCCCTCAGAGCTACGCAGCATGCCGCATGGCTCAGAAAATGCGAGTTAATAGTTTTGATGGATTTATTTTCTCTGTCTGCTTTTAGTCAATTGATTTGCAATTAATGGAGCTGGGATCAAAGCAGAATTATATCTAGAAAGTTCTGGACCTTTCTTTTAAGTATCCACCCAAATTAGAATACTTCTGGCTTGCACGTGAGTTTGTCATAAACCTCACGGAGCCGAAGTTTTACAACCTTTCATCTGCCAAGCCACTCCAGGCCCTATATTAAAATTTCTTTTTTAACTACACATTCTTTTTCATATACGGGTCTCCATGATGCATAGGTTCCAGGTTTTACAAACCTAGATTCAGCCCTGTCTAAAGAAGCCTCCCTTCTCTGCCAGCTATCTTAAAAACATGTATGAACGGATGATTAAATTTATATAGTGCCTAACATACACCAGTACCTCAAGCTATTTAAGGAGACTACAAAGGAGAACAAAGGAGAAAACCTTATGTGCTTGTCGAAGTCAACCTAAAATCCAAGTTACCCACTGACCGCCCGGACCCTCGCTGCAGACCTACAATGTATCGCAGAGAGAATGGCTCAAGTGCGGTGCCTTGTGTCTGGAGAATGGGGCTTTGATTTAAATTATGGAAAATACAGTTCTCTTTGCTTGGTGGCTCCATATCCTATCATGTAGGATGCTGCATTTACATAGATATGAATCTGTCTTGCCTCATCTCTCTCTCTCTCTCTCTCTCTCTCTCGCATGCACACACTCATACACATACACACACGCATGCACTCACGCTCACACGCACACCAGGGTTGGAGTTTCTTCATATGTTAACTGGCTAGCTGGCTTTCCTGCTCAAGAGATGCCAGGTCCTTTTAAGTAAGTGAGACAGTCTAATCGCTCCCAAGAAATAAGACCACATCTTTAAAATGTGCCTTTTCTTCCCCCTCCATAATCTTACGGTCCGGGTGACCTCTGCCGGGATCGGAGTTTATCTGTTTGTCTTGTGGCCCCCAAATTTTATGGGGCTTGGTGTTCAGTAAACAATGACAGCATGGCTTGCCGGCACCTAGGTTTCTTTCACTGGCCTCGTGTATTAATTGAGTACTGCTAATATTTTGATGGCAATCTTAATGCATAACACAGATGGGTATCCTGCCCATGGAAGTCTGGTGCTGGAAGGAAGACGGAGGAGGGACCCCACAAGGACACCAGTCTGGCAGAGGCTCTGCCGTCCTAACAGATGACTTCCAGTGTCATCAGTTTCCCGGGTCTGAGATGGAAGGTGGAGAGCCTAAGGGATGCAGGGAGGCTCCCATCCCACAGGGAACAACTTGAACGTTTGGCAGCAGCCTACAAGGGGGTCTGGGAAATGAGGTCCAGCGGTCTCCGGAGATATCTCTTCAACCTGGAAGAGCAGCACCCTGCCCGGCGGCTGGCCTTCCCCGCGGCTGGCCTTCTCCGCTGCCCTCAGCCGTGTAGACTCGGATGAGAGAGGGCACAGGTGGTCCAGGGTCGAAATGACAGGGCATGTGAGAGGCGCGAGGCCGTGAAGGGCTTCTAGAACATCTGTTAGCGAGATGAACGGGAACACAATGTGGGCGTGAAGTAAAAATAGAAGCAATTAACGTGGTGGAGAGGGTCCTCTGATTCTTTTTGTTCAGAAACAAAGCAGCTTGCTTCCCACCTTCTCCATTTCTCTTCTAGGAGACCTTCTGTTCGTGTTCCACACTTCACTTTGTCAGGGAGATGGTGAAAACCTTTCAAGCGCTGTCTTCGCCTTGACTCCGAGTAAGAACGCTACATAATACGAAAGCCTGGACGCTCGTCTTATTCCGGCTCTACCTCAGTGATACTACTCTGAGGAGCTTTACAGCTATGGAAAAAAAAATACAGGTGCCATACCGTGAATAAATAGCTTGTCATCCATTAGCAATGGATTTTAAAGAACGTGTTAGACTGTCAGTGACCTGAGAGTCTCAGAAAGAAAATGCATTTCTAAAGAGGGAGTAGTCCCACCGTAGCAATGAAGGCTTGCTGAAGAAAAAAAATCAGCTGCAATGCCTTCCAGTGAGTCAACTTTGGCGAGAAACAAATTGTTAGAACAGTAGACTTAATTAACTTGCGGGAGTGTTTTCCATCCCAGCAGGTGTGAAGTCCCAGGGCAGCTGCTGCCACACCTGAGCTGGAGCCCGGGAGGAGCTTCCCGAGGACCTGTGAAAACTGACGGAGGCATTCAATAAGGCCGTGATGGGCTAGCAGCGCTCTCTCCCACTGCCTGCAGGGAAGGCTCTGAAGGGGAGGGAAACGCAGGGCTGGGTCCTCCTGTGTTTTGTCTATTGTAAGTCTTTTAACTTGCAAAGGACATTTAGCACTCAAGGAAGTGCGGTTTAGCTTGCAACGCGGTCAGTCTTCATTGGTAGATGCATGCCGCTTCCAGCTGATAAAGGGGAGGGCCAGAATAGTAAGGGGGTAACTGAGGTGCAGATGGCCCTTCCTTGGGGCTGGTCTGGTGGAGAGGAACCCCTCGCGTGTACAGTGCTGGGCATCAGGGGGATGATTCCAGAGCCTTTACTCAGGTTTGGCTTTCCAGTTACCTAGACTTAAACGTCTCTCTCTTTGGAAATTGTTTTGTTCTAGGTTGAGCTTGCCTTCATTAAATGCCTTTTCCCCTTAGACTTGGTGCTTATCGGAATGTCTATTAAATATGGCAATAAAGTTCCCAGGGACAGAGCACAGACATAACTTCTTGTCTAGTTGTTCTTTCAAGCTTGGTTTCCTCCACTAATGGCTGGGCTATGAAATTCACTTGGGTGTCCTACATACAAAAAAATAATACAGTCTCCTTGTTGTTAATCTTACTGATGAGACTGACTGCTTTCAATATTTATGATGTAATACCCGCTTGGTAGAAAATTAACCTCTTCAGGCCCCAAACAGTTTCTCTTTTTCTGTGAGAGAATGATGGTTTTTAGAAGGATAAAACTTTTTGAAGCCTTAGATGGATTCTAGCAGAGACTGACCCAATATAGCTATTTTCATTATTTTGATTTGTCACCTATATTAAAACGCTGAGTTATGATATATGTATTTTTATGTATGATATGTTCATTCCTCAAATATCTCATCGATAATAACAAAGTACTTGCAATATTAACAGCTGTTAATTCAAACACACACACACACACACACACACACACCAGCACAAGCAGGTCAGAGAAGGACTCTGAGCGCATAGGTTTGTTGGAGCTATCATTTTGGGGATATGTGACCTTGGGAATAGATTTCCTGAACTCGTCTTTTTCTGTCCCAGCTGACGATCCTCACAGGCTTAGGCTAAATCCATGAGGTCATAGTTCATCCTGTGACCCAGGCAAACTCTCCCTGACTGTGACTGAACAACACTACTCTATGCGAGAATCAGTGATGTGGGTTGGGGAGACCATTGTGCTCCCCTGGAATCATTCGTGGTTCTGGTGAGATTAGCAAGGGGTAATTAGCAAGTGGGAAAAGCTTAAAAATGGGAAGTACAGGGCTGGAGAGATGGCTCAGTGGTTAAGAGCACTGGCTGCTCTTCCAGAGGTCCTGAGTTCAATTCCCAACAACCACATGGTGGCTCACAACCATCTGTAATGAGATCTGGTGCCCTCTTCTGGCATGCGGGTATATGTGTGTTGTATACATAATAAATAAATCTTTAAAAAAAAATAGGAAGTACAAAGTAATGCAATCTATTCTGCCTGGAAAGACCTATGGAGGTAAAGTCACATTTGACATGGGAATTACAAATAAGGTGTTAGTAGGATGGAGAGAGGGTTCAGTCTGCAGAGTGTCTGCCATGCAGACATGAGCACTAGCGTTCAGATCCCCATGGGGCTGGGGCAGGAAAACCAGGTAAAGGCGATGTGCCCTTGGGTCCTCAGGTCTTGGAGAATGCAGACAGCTGGGTCCCTGGAGCTTGCCCACTAACCAATCTAACTGGTAGGCGGACACTGGGCTCAGTAAGCGGTCTTGTGTCTTGTGTCAAAAAGTAGTGTGGAGAGTGAGTTAGGAACACCCCTGGTGTCAGCCTCTGCCCTCAACATGTGTGAGTGTGTGCACACATAAACAGAAACGCGCATGTGATCACGTGTAGGAAACACGTCATCAGGACGGAACGAGCGATCAGGATGGGGGCGGGGGCGGGGTAGTAAAGGGAAAGCATGAGGTGGCCATGGCTTTGGGGGTGTTTAGATAACCCTGGAAAACCCTGTATGGACAAGGGAATGGTGGACAGTGGCTGGACAGGACCACAAAGCAGGGAAAAAACTGGGCGGCAGGGGTGGGGCGAGTCGGCTAGGCTGGCTTTTAAGCAGGCAAATGAAGAGATGCCCTGGGCAGAGGAGACAGCTGGCCGGCCGGTGTGGCGGCTGTGAAGGAGCGAGGCTAACGTTCGCTGGTTTTGTGTGTCGACCTGATACAGGCTAGAGTCATCCGAGAGAAAGGAGTCTCATCAGAGTTCCCAGGAAGTGCCTCCTTGAGATCCAGCTGTAAGGCCTTTTCTCAATTAGTGATCAATGCGGGAGGGCCCAGCAATGGTGGGTGGCGTCATCCCTGGCTGCTGGTCCTGGGTTCTATAAAAAAGTAGGCCAAGCAAGCTAGGTAAGGCATAGCTTCACTAAAAGCAGCACGCCCCCATGCCCACGGCCTCTGCATCAGCTCCTGCCTCCAGGTTCCCGCCCTGCTTGAGATCCTGTCCCGACTCCCTCCAGTGAGGGACTACGTAAGCCAAATAAACCCTTTCCTCCCCAGCTTGCTTTTTGGTCATGATGGTGTTTCATTGCAGCGGTAGAAACCCTAACCAAGACAGCAAGATTTTACAACCCTCTAAAAAAGAGGTGCTGGACCCTAGGCTGGGATGTGGACGTTAAGGGCAACCCTAAAAGAGACAGGGAGCGGATTGGGCGTGATGAGAAGAAGCTCCTCGAGGAATGAGACTGTGGGCCCAGTTCTGGAGGCTTAGGAAGCCGCTCACAGGGAGGGGGAGAGGACTAGAGAAGGTCGGTTCATCACGGAATACCAGTCATTTGCTGAAGAGCTGATTTCCTGACCGCGTGTGACAAGCTCATCCGCTGAAGTGCCGTGAGCAGCTGCGAAAGTCACAGAATGATAGCCGAGACCAGCGAGTCACGTAAGGTATCATGCTGATCTTTAATTTATTATGTATACAATAGTCTATCTGCGTGCATGCCTGCAGGCCAGAAGAGGGCACCAGACCTCATTACATTACATCATTCCAGATGGTTGTGAGCCACTGTGGTTGCTGGGAATTGAACTCGGGACCTTTGGAAGAGCAGGCAGTGCTCTTAACCGCTGAGCCATCTTCAGAGACAGAGTTAAATGAATACCCATCAAAACGGCCCAGAAGCCGGGTGGTGGTGGCGCACGCCTTTAATCCCAGCACTTGGGAGGCAGAGGCAGGCGGATCTCTGTGAGTTTGAGGCCAGCCTGGTCTACAAGAGCTAGTTCCAGGACAGGCTCCAAAAGCGACAGAGAAACCCTGTCTCACAAAAAAACAAAAAACAAAAACCAAAAAAACCAAAAAAAAAAAAAAAAAAAAAAAAAAAAACCCAAAAGTCCAGGAGTCATTTTGCATTTTGTTTATCTCTTAGTTGTGAAAATTGGAGTCTGCCCACCCTTCAAGCCCGTGCGAGGGGAGCCCACAGCTGACTCGTTGCTCTGGCCTGTAGTTAAGATACCTCTGACAACGATAAAAGCAGAGAGGCGATTACAGACCATTGGAGTTTTAAATTTAGTTGAAAAAGGAATTTTCCACTGGGCATGGTAGCATATTCCTTTAATCCCAGCAGTTGAGAGGCAGAGGCAGGTGGATCTCTGTGGCTTTGCAGGCAAATTGGTCTCCAAACTGAGTTGCAGGCCAGGAATGGATACACAGTGAGCTCCTGTCTCAAAAAGCAAAACAACAAAAACCTCAAACTCCCAGACATAAAATGGCATTTTGTGTCTCAAAAAGATTTCAAGGAAAGTGGTGAGCTGCCGGCTGATTGGTTTTTGTTTTCATCCAGCCGGACTTTGGAGTGTTAGAGACTGACTGGGTAGTCACCCGGGGAAAGACCAAGGGGTAAAGCTCAGAGGGGCCCCGGGAAGAACACTGTATTGCAACAGGGTAGAATTATGGTCCCCGACCTTTCAGAGACCCTCCAGGTGCCATGGCAGTATAGAAGGCCGCTGAAGGATATTTCCAACATTCCAGAAAACACTAATATGCCAGACATTGGGCAAGTTTCTACTGTTTACTTGCCCAAACTTCGCTATTTAGGAGAGGGATATGAAGTAAAGAAACATGTAGGTATTTCTTTTGGTTCAAGGGGTGCCCTAAAACAAAACAAAAAAGCAGCACACACACACACACACACACACACACACACACACACACACATGCCGAGGCACCAGAAATGTCATGAGCTGAGAGAACTTGAGAATCATGAGAGTCAAACCTTGCACCTGGGGATTGTGGAGATAGATAAATACGACCTCAACCGGGGTCATGGACCCATGTCATCAGGTAGGGCCTTCTAAGAAGAATATGACCTCAGTCTGAAGAAGGGTACGTCCCGCTGAATCTAATCGCTAGAGGCTGTGACCACTAGCCACAGGGCGGTGTCTTCCTCACTGACGGAGAGCAGGCCACTTCTTGAAGGTTGTTTTGAGGAGCCCACACTCTTATCTGCTGGTGCAGCTTCAGGGGTGATTGCATCAAGGGAGTTCTTTTTTGCTTCATTCTCCCCATCCTACGTAAGAGACTAGCATTGGCGGGTTCTCCATGACTTCTCACAACTGCTGTTTTTTTGGCCTCCAGGGAAAAGTCTCTGACTGATGTGGGTCACTTACCTAGTTCTGGACCAGCTGTTGTGGCTAGAAAATTTTCATTGGCTGATCACACGTGTCTTCCCGGGTATCACCTATCTGGATTTTTCTGGTCCTTTGGGACTCCAATGTCATTTTCCCCCAGCATTCCACTCTGCTTCCCAATACACATCACAGTTAGAAACGTATTGTTTAGACAAGATCTCCTGAGTAAATTAGGAGCATGGCGACCTTGGGGGAAGATTGAAGGGGAGAGGGGAGAGGCAGGGAGAGGAGCAGAGAAAAATGTAGAACTCAATAAATATCAATAGAAATGTATAAAAAGCAATCAAACAAAACAAATAAAATTTATATACAGCCAAAAAAGAAACATTGTTTATTTGCTAGTTTACATATTTATTTTTTTGCCATTTCCAACAAAACGCAAGCTCCGTATAGGTGGAGGGGTTGCCTGTCTTGCTTTAGTGCGCCAAGAAAGGTTCTCAAACAGTATCTGGGATAAGTAGATGATGCTCTGTCTTCTGGCAAGGACGCACAGCACTCCGGCATTCCAAAGGAGCTTGGCAAAATTATCCTCTGTTTGAACAAGGGAGCTGGGGAGCAAGCTGTTCCCCAAGAATGTGGGGGATTTAGACAGTGACACCTGTGGACTGCTGGTTGTTTCGGGTAGGGGACAGCGGCACTTCCTGCCTAGCTCAGCATCTTTTCCCACCACCCAGCTTGGATTCAGTTTCTTGCCGTAAGTAGGCACTACCGTCGGTACAATTATTAGCCACAATTGGTAATTCAGAGCGATTTTAGGGAGACGGGGAGCTGTTATGAAGTCCTAATATCCATAATCTCCCCCCCTCAGCCCTCCTGTTCTTTGACAACTCATTTCCAAGTCACAGATACGCTCTGTGGGTCTTAGTGTGACTCTCAAGGCTCAGACTTGTGAATAAGCTCTTGGGTTTCAAGCCTTGTATCTCACGCGTGGACGTTTCTTATCTGGAGGACAGAAAGCAATTTTGGGAGCACTTCACTTAATTGGTCTGTGACCAGACAAGGACCCCGGGCCCTACGTACAGAGTATGGGCAGCACACCTTGCTTGGACCATTCTAGAAAAGTTCTCCTCTTGTAAATTCAGCCTCCCCTTCAACCAACCATTATTTTTGAGCCACTTTTTCTGTCCACTAAACAAGGCTTATGGAGCTGAAATTGCAGACCACTGGTAAAAATTCTTAGACAATCAGAAGGTGATGTGTCCTTGGAAAAGCGTGTTGGACTTCTGATCTGACTCACCCATTCACACCGTTCTCCTTTGCTTGCGGAGTCCCGTGCATTTAAATGGCATTTGTACCTCATTTTCCAGTTTGGATTTGCATGCGTCCAAAAGCACTATTTCAGAAATAGGACGTTTTTTCCTGCTTGCCCATTTGATCTGAGTAGACCTTAGACTCTTTTGCTTTTGTGAGTTGGGATATGAGAGGAAAGATCTCCATACATACATCACGATGACTTTGCCATAGCTACTTTATCGTAGATAAAGGGTCTGCCTTCATCTCAGTTTTCCCACCTGTTAACTGAGGAGGATAGGGCTTAGACCCTGTGAGTCCACAGATTCCAGCGTGACCGCCTTCTCACAGGGTCCAGTGTGCCCCTTCTCACAGAGTTCAGTGTGCCCCTTCTCCCGGAGTCCAGTGTGCCCCTTCTCACAGAGTCCAGTGTGCCCCTTCTCATGGAGTCCAGTGTGCCCCTTCTCCCAGAGTCCCGTGTGCCCGCTTTCTCATGGAGTCCAGTGTGCCCCTTCTCATGGAGTCCAGTGTGCCCACTTTCTCACGGAGTTCAGTGTGCCCCTTCTCACTGAGTCCAGTGTGCCCCTTCTCACGGAGTCCATTGTGCCCCTTCTCACGGAGTCCAATGTGACTCTTCTCAAGGAGTACAGTGTGCTTCTTCTCACGGAGTCCAGCGTGCCCGCCTTGGGTGCATCTTGTTTCTAAAAGAGCATTTTCAAGCTGCACCCTTGAAGCTTTCTTTTATTTATTATTTATTTATTATGTATACAACATTCTGCCTCGATGTATGCCCACACGCCAGAGGAGGGCACCAGATCTCAGTACAGATGGTTGTAAGCCACTATGTGGTTGCTGGGAATTGAACTCAGGACCTCTGGAAGAGCAGCCAGTGCTCTTAACCTCTGAGCCATCTCTCCAGCCCCAAGCTGCACCCTAGAAAGTGAGGCCCTTTCCCTTTCTTTTTCTGAACTCTGTGTCTGTACTCCTAGATCTGGGGTCACATGAAAGTTTCTCCGAAGCTCCCGGGCAAATGAAAGCCTGCCTCTCAGCCAAGGGTAGTTCTGCTTTCCCAGGAATAGTACCTGTCGTCATTCCAAAGCAGGTACAAGGGCTTCTGCTCCTCAGTTGTGACATCAGACCATATTTAATGTTTGCATTTATTTGTTTACTTGTTATTTATGTGTAGGCGATATGAGTCTACCACTATGCTCATGTATAGATCAGAAGACAACTTTGGGGAGTGCGCATGCTCCTTCCGCCAAGCGGGTGCCATAGATTAAACTCAGGTGTTTGACATTGGTGGCAGGCATCTTTAACAGCAGATCCATCTCCCCTGCCCCCAGATTCCTGGTTTCGGTGACTCTGGCTCATGATGCTTATGTGCTCATGGAGTACATAAAACCCATTTGTATGTGAGGTGGGCTGGTGGACCAGTGAGTAGTGCAGAACCAAGGGAAGCCTGCCACATCGAAGGACTCCCTGACCAAGGGGCCATAGGACCACCTCTCTAGGGACTTAACTACTAGGGAAGGATAGGTCAGGTCCGTGGCTTCAGTTTTTACCTTTGAAAGTGGGAGATGGGGGCTCACAGGATTATTTTATAGCGACTGTCAACCAGTCCAGGATAAGAGTCACGCAAGAACTATGGTAGGTTGGGTGAGGCTTCTGGCAGTGACTTTGGACCTGGACTCTCTTCTGAGTGTCTGTCTCCCAAGATCATGGTTGTTAACAGCTCTGAGCTGACACTTGTGTCTTGAGCAAAAGTGAAATGGCCAGCTAAAGACCAATTATGTTAATTATTCCAGCGAGAATAACTACCAGTGTTCTGGTAAGGGGCACAGGAAGGAACATCTTGGTGTGTCCTGCTTTTTAATTTTTTCCTTCCTCTCTCCCCACTCTCTCTGTTCTCAGTCTTACTTAGTGAAACTGAAGCCTGAGGTTTATTCCTCCCTCCTTTCTTCCTTCTGTCCCTCCGTTCCCTCTGCCCCTCCATCCCTCCCTTCCTCCCGTCCGCCCTTCCTTTTTCTCTTGTACAAACTCTGTGCAAAAGTTTAGAGCTTCTTCATTTCCATTCAACAGTAAATGTTGGTTTTTGCTCTGTGAGAGTCTTTCCATTCTGAGACTAAAGAGATCACAGAGAAAGCAAAATCTTGACCCAAGCTCCGGCGTTGGGAGCTTCTGGGTAAGAGCCTCCGGACTTGCACTAAGGGCCACCGTGTTGTCGTATGCAGCACAGCGCTTTTCTTGGTGACAGCCTTAATTGCAGAGGCAAGCAGGAGGGTGTGAGCATATGTTCCTGCAAAATTCGTTGCTGTTGTTGTTTTTTTTTTTTTAATCAAGTCAATAACAAACTTGAGAAACAAGCTTTTTCCAGCAAATGCTAATTATATCGAAAACCTCCCACGCAGGGGCAAAGCAGGACATGCACTACTAGATGACTGAGCTGTGATTGACTGGGGATCACGGTTGGCAGCGCCAGCAGCGCACGAGTCGAGTTGAGGACCTTATAGGCAAGATTATCTAGAAAATCCCTGGCTTCCAAAGCTGCAATCCTTTAAGTCGGCTGTATTTAAATGCAGCTGCAGCACTGATTAGATGTCAGAACTGGGGCACACTGAAGAACTCTGTTTAGTGATTAGCTCAATGGACCAAATTTTCCTTTCAGACACTCACACGGAGAAAGGTTTTGCATACAAATCTGGAAACAGGCCTGTCATCTTCCCTTGTCACTCAGAGTCCCTCAGCCTCCACTGCTTTATCTCTGGCTTCATCTCTGAGTGAGAGATTCTCCTTACCAGGAGTGTAACCATAGGCTTTGGGCGGAGTGAATCAGCCTTGTTTCTCAGCGCCCTGTCTGTGAGTGGGTCCTTAATTGCTGTGCCAGGCGTGAGTCCATCCTCATTCCCAATGTGAGAGACCGTGAGCATCTCATGTCTCTGGATATTTCAAAACGCACAGGAAGGGAGGAGCAGCAGGCTTATGGGAGGCATTAGCAGATAGCCAAGGTAGTTAGAAAAGACTAGAGAGCCACCCTGACCTGGGACTCCGCAGGCAGGCGTGTCCCACAGGTAGGCATGTCCCACAGGCAGGCGTGTCCTGCAGGTCGTCAAGTGGGAACCCATAGGAAGAGAGTCACGTGCATTGGTAAGGCTTTTCAACAACAGGTTGCCATGACCATTAGCAGGAGCCAGGACAAGAGAACAATGGAACCACAGCACAGATATTAAAATGTTTAGAAGTGGATAAACAAGATATACCCCACTCCTTCCCTGACAAAATAATCCCACGAAGGCCTTCAAGACAAGGTCCACTTGAAGATCTCATGTCCTTGAGTCTATGAGCCACCTCTTTCTTTCCTTCTTTCCTTCCTTCCTTCCTTCTTCCTTCCTTCCTTTTCCTTTTTTTTTTTTTTTGTTCTTTTGTTTTTTTGTTTTTTGAAACAGAGTTTCTCTGTAGCTCTTGGAGCCTGTCCTGGAACTAGCTCTTGTAGACCAGGCTGGCCTCGAACTCACAGAGATCGGCCTGACTCTGCCTCCTGAGTGCTGGGATTAAAGGCACGCACCACCACCGCGGGGCCAAGCCATCTCTTTCTTAACCTTGACGCCTTTCCATTTTGTAAGTCCTCTTCTCCAGATAACACTGGCCAGCGAACAGAGTGGATCCGTCCCTAACGGGCTGCCCAATATTTTATCACTTGATTATGAATCACTTGGATAATCCCCTCACATTTTTCCTTCCTGACAAGTTGGACACCCTCTGAGCGGCCCAGGAAGAGACCAGCCACTTGCACGGGCTGAAAGGGACCACTCTGGATGTGATTGACTGTTTCCTGAATTCACAGGTTGGATCCCTCTCACCTCTTAGGAACAGCACACGGGTAGCGGAGTGTCCCTTGGAAATGAAAGTCACCGTGCTCCGTGGAAGTTCTAGTGGCGATCTCTAAGCTATACCTTGCCAAATGGCTTCCAAGAGCTGACGATAACGGGTTAGCCAACGACTTTAGGAGCTGTGTGTAGTTCTCCCTGACTGTGTTTGTTCCACAGCTGCAAACAAAATATTTAAAAAGCAATGATCTCTTTCTAATGTTTCTTAATAATACGATTTTGGGTTCTTTTTATGGCACGTTGCTTCTGCCTGCTTCACTGTAGGCTCGCTGCCATTTTTACAGCAATTCTGAGCCCACCACCTGCTTCCAGTACTTCCTTGGCATATGATCAAAAGATAGATTTAAAAAAAATGACCGAGAATAAACCCTAGACTCAGGAAATTTACCGTGGCAGGTGTTCTGAAATAGTCTCCATTGCCAAACTTACTTTTGTTTTGCCCTGATTTCCTGTTGCTTTGAATTGATTCTAGCAGTCAGGAGTCCCTCTCTGAGGCTGCGTGACCTCCCTGACCCGGGGGCTCAAATGGGGATACACAGAGCATCGTCGTCGTCTGACATGCAGTTTGGGAAGGAGGGCACCATCTATTACTCCTCCTGCTCTGTTAGCTCCGTGCGTGTGTCCGTGCGGGTCTCCGTACGTGTCCTCGTGTGTGTCCTCGTGCGTGTCCCCGCGCGTGTCTCCGTGCATGTCCCCGCGCGTGTCTCCGTGCGTGTCCCCATGCGTGTCCCCATGCGTGTCCCCGTGCGTGTCCCTGCGCGTGTCTCCGCACTCGCTGCTCTTCGGCAGCTTCTCGCTATTGTCCAGAAACGAGCACCCTGAGAATACACCAGCGGCATGGAGGGGCAGATGTCAAGACCAAGGCCTGCACTGTAACAAGTTGTCATACATTTCTAGTTCATTTTCTTTTCCCAAAAAAGGGACTGAGAGAGGTCAACTTCCTTTCGTGGTTATTTGTGTGTGTGTGTGTGGGTGGGTGTGTGGTTTTGCTCAAAGTGAGCCAGTGGTCCAGAGAAGTTAAAAGTCACCCATCTCTCACAGTGACGGTGCTCGAGGTTGTTGTAGAGGTTAAACCTGGCTTGCAGCATTAGTGCAACTCTTGGCCAAGCTACCCAGTGCTTTTCTCCCTGAGATGCTTAGCAATTTCTCATCGCGTGCGTACCCCAAGGAGAAGTAGCTTTCTAGGAAACATTCCTTATGCTATTGAATTTGACTTTGGTTCCCACAGAGCAGTTTCTACCAGCGTTACAAACAGATCAAAGCTCCTTAAGCCCACACAGTTGGCTTTTCTTTTCCGGCAAGGCCTGCCTGCCTCTCCCAACCAACATGTACCCTTGGTCACAGCCACTGCTCTGGTTCCTGCCCACAGCAGCAATCTGGGAGTCTTTGGATCAATCCTCAGCATTATATGTTGAAAACAGACTGGATCTATACACAATCTCAATTGTCAGGTGGCAGGTTTGAGGAGGGCGAGGGAGGTGCCGAAGAATTCTGCTTCATTTTCTTTTCATGGTGAGGGATTGCTAGCTCCGAAGACTGAGCTGGAAATAGGTCTGTGTAGGACTGGAACACTTCCTGCCATGCTGATGGGGTCAGAGGAACAGCACTATGTAGCCCCTCTGCAGTGGGCACCTGCTGTTTCTCCCCTTGTCCTGTTTCTGGGTGGAACCTCCCCCTCTCTCGAAGGAATAACAAGAGGCACTTACTGTCCAAACTTCGGCTTGCTTCGTAACATTGGACAGGGTATTCTGCCTGACCACACGTCAGGTTCCTTATCTGTAATGGTAGCAAGGCAGTTTCCAGGGAGGTGATAAGCAGTAAGTGAGGTGATGCTGGCAAGAAGGCCAGGTTCCCTTTAATGGCACTAATTGGTTTAAGAACCACAGCTGCCTTGAAGCTCCATTGTCCATAGCTTTAAGCTCACCCACACCCGTGTCCTCATCAAACTGTTCTGCTTTGCTCGTTTCTCTGTCTCTCTGTAGGCCCGGATAAGAGCAGTGGGCAGAAACCAGGACACAGCCTGGATGCCACCCTACATCCTCTGACAAACACATCAGTCCGTTACCATTAAATTTAGCCACACTGAGGTTCTTGGAACCCAGGCAGAATGCAGCTGAACTGCTTACCAAGAGATAACAGAAGCACCCAGTACTGTAGTTCCTGATGGAGTCCTTGTTCTTCTCTAAAACCTGGTGAATCACATCTTCACTGGCCACACGTCTTGGGCGTTCTAATCTTCCAGAATGTCACCATAATGGCCTGGTATGGTAGTTTGAATACAATTTGCGCCCATAGTCTCATAGAGAGTGGCACTCTTAGGAGGTGTGGCCTTGCTGGAGGAAGTGTGTCACTGTGGAGGTGGGGCTTAGAGGTCTTGTTTGTTCAAGCTTCCTTCAGGGTGGCTATCAGTTGACTTCCTGTTGCCTGCGAGATGTGGCACTCTCAGCTCCAGCACCACGTCTGTCTGCGCACTGCCAACAACCCCATTACGATGATAATGGACTGAACCTTTGAAACTGTAAGCGAGACACCCCGAATTAAATGTTTTCATTTACAAGAGTTGCTGTGGTCATGGTGTCTCTTCACAGTGATAGAGACCCTAAGATGTGAGCTAGCTCTTCTTGAAGCTCTCCCTGGTGTTTCTAGCCCAAGAGGACAAATTCTCCCCCATTTCCCTGAAGGCCTAGAACTGGACTGTCAGATTTAGTACTGCCAGAGTCCTACTTCTCCATACTGTTTGAAGCTTGTGGTCGGGAGCCCACGGCAGCAGGAGCCCGAGGCAGCTATTTTCACTTCACCTTGTTATGTAGTCCAAGATCCCAGCCCACAGAATGGTGCCACCCTCGTTCAGGGATCCCCTCAATGAGCTCAGTCTAGAAACTCCCTCGTAAACATGTCCAGAGGATTGCTTCTTTCACGATTCCACATCCTGTCAGGTTGGCAGTCAGTGGTTTTGTGTTCTTTTTATACCCAAGCACTGTGGAGAGCCATTACCCATCAGTCTACAACAGGCAGAATTTATTAGAGTCTCTTGTAAAACAGGAAAGAGATGCGCTGTAGCCATTTCTAGTTATAAAAGGACATGCCGAGTCCTAGGGTCCCCCTGCAGAGCTAGGAGCAGTTAGCTGGCACTGGCATGTTCCCTAAGCTCTCCTAATATCAGCGTTCACTCTCTTCCATATTCCTGGACTGCATAAGAGATGAATTTGGGGCGCAGGCAGTGGACGTAGTCACCCAGATGCCCCGGTGTGTTATCGCAAAGGGTCTCCTTTCTTTGGTCTGAAGACTGGCAAACCCCTGTGGTGACCGTTGAGAGATACTCAAGAAACAGGAAAGATGCATTTTATGTAGAAATCCCAGCTCAGAAACACTTGTGGTACAAAGAAGCAGGAGCCCAGCCCTTCTGATCTATTCATGTCGGTTTGAAAGGCAGGAAGGTGTCTTCATGCTGCTTCCAGTGCTCTAATCCGGGTAGCTGATGCTGCCCTCTGGAGTTGGCCTTTGTTTGGGAGTTTCAAATCCCTTTCTTTGTGGCCCTTCGGAAACCACCTGCGCACAGGCCACATTCACGCGCAGACACTTAGATGCATCTTGCGTTTTTTTCCTGAATGCACACGCCTGAATAGGTCTCAGGTAGCTGCACTCTCTGCTGCTCTCCAGGCTTTTTCGCTTTTCAATAGCAGCCCCTCTATTCAGGGACCTTTGAGTCCTCCTCTGAGAGCGAGATTAGCTGGTAACTTTGTCAGAGTGTAGGTCGGTGTGATTTTGTGTTTCTGTGAGCCTTGTCGGGTTGCTTTGTGCTGTTGAGTGGGCTATTGTAGGCGCTTTGGTTCAGATTCCGGCCCATCTGGGGATGCAAACGGGGACTATTCAAGAGGTGGGCTCCACCCATAACCCCATCTCCGTGGTCTTTTCTCAAGTCAGACGATGGAGCCATGTCAATGCTGAGGCCTCTGAAGCTTGACTCAAAGGGCTCAGATTAGGAAATAACAAACTATGGACAAAATCCTTGGATCAATTTATATCTTCTGGTCCCCCACCCCACCCCCACCCCCACCAGTCTATTATAAGCATTTTTTTAAAAAGACATTTGAGTGGTCAGAAGAGCAGAAAAATTATTTTATAGCATATAAAAATTAGATGAACCTCAGGCCCCATTGCCCAGAAGAAAAATGTTATTGGAACCCTCCCTCCCTTACAAGGGGCTTGTGCTCACTCTTGCGTTATTGAGTTGAGTGATTGCTATAGATATCATATGGCTCACAGAGCCTCAAATAGAGGTGATCCATTCATCAAATACCCACCAGTCCCCTTCTCTGTGCCAGGCACTCTGCTAAGCATTGAAAGTTGAAGGATATGAGAAACAAACCTTCCTGGAGGGCTCAATTTATCAACACGGAGTAAGGTAAATGGAAAACACATAATGAGATAAATAATGCAGTCGGCATGTATAGAAAGTGCCAGAGGCGAGACAGCCTTTCCTGGGGGTGGGGAACGGACCATCTCAAACACTGCATGTTTTGGGTTATTTCTCACCGATCTCCCTTCTTATGCATGCTTTATGTGGCTATAGAGTAGTTAGTCTTATGTGTATCCCCATAGATACAGCTAGGTATCACCTCGTGACAGTGGGGTTACTTCCTGGAATGTGTTGCTAGGCAACCTCATCATTGTAAGGCCATTGCAGAGTGTACTTACATTAGACAATGCCTTCAATGTCTAGGTAGTGTAATCATAAAAAAAAAAAAAAGATTCATTTTTTATGTGGCTGAGCATTTGCTGGAGTGTGTGTGTACCACAGGTGCGCCTGGTGTCCGTGTAGGAGGGAGGAGGGGATTGAATGTCCTGCAGCCGGAGCTCAAACAGTTCTGAGTCACTACCTGGGTGCTGGGAACAGGACCTGGGTCCCCGTGGAGAGCCGCAGGTGCTCTTGACTGCCGATTCTCGCTCTAGCAGGCATAAATGAAGTTCAGCGCCTAAATGAAGCAAATAAGAGATCAACAAAAATAAGTGTGATGACCTAGAACGCGCAGGACAATGTGAAAGTCGTTTAAAACACGAATTTTTATTATTTCTCAAATTTTTCGCTTATTGTTTTCAGGCTGCCACCACGTAGCCGATCAGCAAGAGGCTTTAGTCTGACAAAACTCTTTCTTTGTGCGTGTGTGCGCATGCACACCACACGGTGTCCGTATGGAGGTCAGAGGACAACTTTTAGGGGTTGCTCCCCATTTCTTCTTGCCGATGCAGGATTCCCTTGCTTCTGTTGCACAGAGTAGCCCACGTCAGCTGCCTGGAAGCTTCCGATCAGTTCTCCTTTCTCTCCTTGGAGCTTTAGGTGTGCCGGTATTACAGATGCATGCCGCCAAATCCGGCATTTCAATGTGGCTTCTGTGAACCAGACTCAGACCGTCAGGTTTTTTGTGACAAGCACGTTGACTCATGGGGACATCTTTTCACCCCAAAGCTATGGGGAACAAACAGAAAAGAGAAACCCAGCACCAAGTTGTGGACTATTACAGGGGCTGGCAAACAGACACGATACCTTTGGTTGAGTTTTCAAGGCTGTATTGCATATGCACCCCATCCCCCCGCCCCCCGCCCCATCTTACTATGTAGGCTTACCTGGCCTGGAACTTACTACGTCGCCCAGGCTGGCCTTGAACTAACAGAGGTCTGTCTGCCTCTGCCCCTCCCGAGTACTAAGATTAAGGTGTGTGCCACCAGGCTGAGTAAAGGTGTAGCAATGTGATGAGCTGGACTTCGGGGGCTCCCATGGATCAAGAAAGATGTTCATTATTACACAGGCAAAATACACAGGGGGGCGGATATATGAGAACAAGAGAAACAAAGGGCAGAATCTGGGAACGTGCATAGTGTGCCGTGCACAGAGGTGCACAGAGGGCCATGAGAGAGATATTCAGAAACCCGAGGCTGGGTGAGGTTGGTGCCTCATACTGGGATCCTAGCACTTGGGAGGCGGAGGCAGCAGGAGCGTGAGCTCAGAGGTTACACAAGGCCCTGTCTCCAACGACAAACATGAAAAGCCAACCTCAAACAGCGGGTATTCAGAGGCTGGATGGATCAGCAGAACCAGGGGAGGCAGCTCAGAGGGTGGGAACAAAGGAGATACTGATCTTCAGTTCGTTGAGCAGCTTTACATGTGGGTGTCCTAGCAGAATATTGACACCCTGGGGATTTTGCCGCCCAGTGGGTGAGAAGAAAGGAGCACCCTTCCAACACTTTTCCTGAGTGTTTTTCCAGAGACTCACTATTCAGTCATGAACGTGGATTTCATAAGCACCAGCCTAGGAAAGGACAGTGGCTTATCATTGTCCTCTTCTCCGGATCCTTGCTGGTTCATTTGCCCAAGGCTTCTTGTCCAGTCCTGAGAAGGGAGCAGCTATTACCCTGTGGAGCGGTACCTAAGATAAACAGCTGTAGCCATCAACTGTTAGGAAATCATGATCCCAACCAGCAGAGGCTGCGATGCCCAGCTAAAACCAAAAGGCGACAAGTACCATCCCTGCTCTGTGCACCATGTAGACATAGATGTCTTTCTGGCTGTGCATAAGCCACCAGGAGCTAGACAGAATACCCCACAGGCGACATCTCTTTTTATTGGTTGGAGCAGCGAGAAATAAAGACAAAGATAAATTTAATATTTGACTCTAAATCTTTAGTCTCCCTCATTAGCTGACTTGCCCGCAGCCATATTGCTGTAAATTAAACTGCCTCTGTTGGTGTGTTGCCAAAAACTCACACTCAATGAATGTTATCGATGAGCTTTCTAACACACAGTCAAGAGAAAAAACAAAACAAAACAAAAAACCACAAAGTAACCGGTTTGTTATCCAGAGAGGTCTTTAGAAAGGGTGCTTAAAAACATACACTATTACCTTCTTTTCCAAGTCCGAGTTAGGAGGCTGGTACTGTTGTCAGCCCCAAGCCGGGGTTGGTGGGATGCAGTCCGCAGAGCTGGAAAGAGGAAGTGTTCTTTGGACCTCATCACAGGGCCAGGTCAAAGAAACCGCTTCGCGTGAGTCGCTGCTGGATGTCAGGTCTGGTCCTCTCTACACCTTTAACACATTTGCCATTGTCTTCATTTGTAGGTGTGACAGAAAATAAGAGCTCCGATTCTACAAACACTTGCGGGGTAGTGCAGACTGCTTATTAGGCAAACAGAAAACCCCTTAAACGGTACAAAGGGTTAGCGGCGTGTTCCCTCGTGGGGGATGCTTGCCCACTGTACCATGTGCACAGAATTCCTGTACTCAGAAAGAAAACCAAGGCAAGGGAAATGTGGACAGGGAGAGGAGCCACATTAAATCACATCTGTGCTAAAGGGTTAACTAGCACATTTAAAAACATCAGCGAGCCTCTTCGCCACAAACAGGGGGTTCACAAGGGGGCAAGAGGCCATCTTCAGGGTCCCACCTCTGTCAGAATCATGGCACAAGCAAAAGACACATCCTTCTACCTGTCAACCTCCCCTGACTCCATTCTGGAGGTATCGGGAGGCTGAAGCATTTATCTAAATGGTTTTATTATTATTAAAAACTCGGGAGTCCGATATCGGGGTGAAACCCGACAGTTCTAGAAAGTGGCAGAGAAACAACCAGCTGACTCTCTCTCTCTCCATCCATGCTTCCCTAATGGAAAAGACCCTGAGTCTTCTAAGCCCCTCCCTACACTTTCCTGTGCCTCTCTATCCTGTGGCGTCCTGGGTCTTCCAAAATCTCTATGGCTAATTCCAGTCGGCTAGTCATTGACTCCGCCCCCTGATTCGAGGCTGGCTTTATTAACAGTCTCAGAGTCACAGTGCCATCAAACATCCCGCCACAGTAGTCTTGGTCTTAGCCCAGGTTTTCGCGACCTTGGTTGCACACGGGGGTTGCCCGGGTAGCACTGATGTCTCTCTGCACCCCAGCACCACCCCAGACCAAGTACAGCATTGTCTGCCGGGCTGTGGTACAGGCATTGGTAGCTTTTAATGCGGCACGTTGATTCCCCTGGGTCGTCAGAGTGACCCCAGACTGAGGGGGTCAGAATAGTTTTCAAAAGTCCCCCCCCCACCAGGTGATTCCCATTACACAAATCCTCTTGCTTTAAACAGACACTCAAGTGTGGTTCCACAGACCCTGTTAAGGACAGTTCATGTCCCCCATTAAATCTGTCATCCCCAGCCGGGCCTTCTCCAGACCTACTCCATCAGAAATGGGATCCACCTGTTTTTGATTCAAGCCCTCACTGTATTTGAGGCGCACATCCTAAAACTTCCCCTCAGCTCCCACAGAGAGTCCTTTACCCTATGGAAGCTGGCGTTTCCAGTCCTGTGCACGTACAAACACCGAGACAGAATAGCCAGGTTACACTGGGCACAGTCAGCACGATTTTGGACAGCCGCTATAGCCTTTGCAAAAGGCTGTGCCCTGTAGGCATGCCCGTGCTGCGTTCAAGTGCACAGAATTCCCATTACAAAACAGAAACAAATCGACTGGAAATGCGAACAGGGAGAGAAACGCCAACAAACTTCACTCATGCTAAACTGCAAAGTAGGGCCTATTGAAACGCTAGACAGTTGATTCAGACAAACAGCAGGCCAGTAGTTGGGCAGCATCAGATTGCAGGTGCTCTGAGGCCCCTGCCCAAGGCCAGGGGAGAAGGCTTCCTTTCACAGGGGAAGATTGGATGGCTTCTGTGGGGCCATATTGAAATCCTGCCAGTGCTGACTGGCAGCTCTTGATTGGTAATAAAGTTTTTTGTTCCTAGAATATGACTGTGTTGATGGGTTTTATTACGTTTATGTAGGACCCGGGCACGGGTGCCATTTTAGTCGAATGCCAATTAGTTAACACCAGATACCATTTCTGAGACTGAATCATTTCATCAGACTCCCCCTCCCCCAATATCTTTAAAGCAGGAAGAGTAGAATACGTAAAAACAGGAAGGAGACGCAGTACACCAGTGTTGGGAGTCAGCCTTTGCCAGGTTTGTATTTTCACTCGTGTTCCATCTCGGAACGATGGAAGCAAATCAGCGGGCATGCCTCTCTCCAGATAGTGACAGCCAGGAAGGAGAGGCTCTTGTCCTCACTAGGGGCTCTGTAAGGTTTCTTCCTTACTTATTAAGGTCTCCTCTTGGGACTCAACAAGCTCCTGGGAAAAGCCGCCGCATGTCTCTGAGGCCACCAGGTGGCAGCAGCAATCCAGTTTGTGAGCTAGCTCAGGGAGGAGCTAAGATGGCTTTCCTTCCGTTAGTGTTCTGGTTATAGAAAATTGGGCTACTTGAGGCAGGAATCGATGCCTTGTAACAATCCCACTGACAACCACAGACGTTTAAATGGAGGAAACACAAAGAACATGGTAGCATTTGTTAGTAAATGCAACAAATTTAATCTATAGAAGGGAAAGACATCGTAACATTTCCGGACCTACTGTGTGTTATCGAATCATCGACGAGGCTGCAGGTGATGTATATTAACGCTTTCATTTTATAGTGGAGGGAAATTATAATTACAGCTGGTTTAGGAACTTGCCTAAACCCCAGCAAGCAAGAAGCAGACGTAGGGTATGGATACAAGAACAGGCAGGATTCAGCCAGACATCTAGGATCGTTGCAACGTGCCAGCCTGGTTTTGGATGGACTGGGATTGGGCCACAGTGTAGTGAAGGGTATGTGTGGGAGCAGTGAGTACCCGAATAGCAGAATTTTGGTGAGAGAATGCTGTTATTTGCAGGTCTGTTTTGGGTTCCAAGGTTTCTGACGGTTGTCAGAGCCTAGGGTGCGTTTTAAACTCAGAGCGAGGATACTCAGCGGGGTTTCTTGGAATGGGAGGAGTTGGAAGAGAGCAAAGAGTGTTTCTCCCAGCACAACAGGAGCCTGAAGTGACAGGTTTTATGGCACATGAAGTGTCAATAGGAAAATGTGTTAATGTAAGCTTCCTCCATTCCTGTCGCCTCTATATCTGAACGTACGCGTGCACCTCTGCTTTGTGGTACCGTGCGCTCTCACTGGGTACAATGAAGTCATCATTCCTTAGTTTCCTGTCCTTTTCATCCCGGCACACTTCACAGTTTGGCTGGCTAGTCTTTGAGTCTGTGTCCCCGGGGGTCATTATTTGCACCGCGTTCCCCGACTTTGGAAGGGGTGGTTGTGTTAGGACTGAAGAGGGTTTGCTGTGAACAGAGTGCTGACTCATCTTAGGGAGAGGTCTTCCTGGCTGGCTTTGTGAGGGTAAAGGTCATGCCAAGGTCAAGCAAGGTCAAGGGATGCTTATCACTAGCATGCTCAAAATCCGCACTCACTCCCACCGTCCAAATTTTAAAAAATGTTAAAAAAAAGACTACTATTCTTATATTAATTTTGAGTACCATTTTCACTCATGCTTTGAAGCAGAATAGTTGATATGAAACCATGTAGGTCTCAAACTTAGTGAAACTTGAGTCTTAGGGCAATATTTAAAAAACAGAGTCTTCAGTTGGCTTAGAAACCAATCTGCATGGAGATCCCGGCCTGACTCGAAGATGCTGGTTAGCTTCTGCTATAGAGATGGATACTTTGCATTGGTATGGATCTTGGTTTATCGATACAAATTTATTATTTCAGGTCTAAGCTAGCCGGGTGGCCGGGAACCAACAAGCGACCTCCCTCCAACAAGCTTCAGAACACATCTTTACCTCTGGAGAAAAAGGAGAAAATGATGAAGGTTTTAAAATTATGACCTAGCCCGTTGTTATTTATAGAATGAAAAGACCAGTATTTGCTGGCGTGGAGGTGCAGGTCTTTAGTCCCAGACACAGAAGCAGGCAGATTTCTGGGAGGTTGAGGCCAGCCTGGTCTACGCAGTGTGTTCCCGATCAGTTAGAACTGGGTGGTGAGAGTCTTAAAAAAGAAAGCACACAAAGAAAGAAAATGACAAAACCCTGATTCTTCAGCGAAGAGAACTCAAGATACTTTTAAGTAAAGTGGAAATTTGTTCAAGTCATAATGTTTGCCGGATTTTATGTCCAATGATTCCAGTGATTATAGTATCATTTCCTGGGCCAGGGGAGTCGAGCAGCCCCCCCCCCCCCCGCCTTCCCTGCAACCCCCCCCCCCACGAGGGCAGCTTAGTTCTGTGGTCAGGATGTGGCTGCAGGGTTGCAGATACAGCCCCAAGGTTGTACACTAGCCTAGCAAACATGAGACACCAGATTTGGTCCCCAGTTCCGATAGCCTTTCCCATTGCTTTCTACCTCCAAGGGCATGGCTCTTAAGGCCGGACTTCTTGGGTTCAAATTTTGTCCCAAGTAACATTGGGCCATGTTGTCTACATTCCTTGAGTTTAAAGATACATTCCATTGCTGAAGACGCCCACCTTTGGGAATGAAGATAGCAGTGCATCTATGCTGTAGGACTATTGTACAGAATCAAGTGATTTATCCTCTGCTGAGAGCCAAGAGCACAGCGGGGTCTCTGACAAGCCCTCTGTGCTGCAGGCATCAGTATTACCAGGACATATTATACCCTCTAGTCATGTTCACGTCCAAAGAGAGATGTAGACATTTAAGGTTTATGGCGGAGAATCTCAGGGAGTATAGGGTCCTTTTCCAAAGTCTTGTTATGGAGTGGAGAAAATGGATTTAAAGTAAAAACAAGTGATTTTGACATGGCCTAAATGGCTATGAAGACGGAAAGGGGAAGCTGGGTAACATTTGAATCCACTCAGGTGTGTGATAGGGAAAGACAGGGGTACCTCAGAAAGGCAGAAATCTGTATGCAGCATTAAAAGGATACAAAACAGAAACCTTAAAAGTCAAGGAAGCTTCCAGAAAAGGAAATTCACCTTACTTTGGTACATAAGTTGTCTACCAGTACTTTCCATGGACCAGTGCAGTGGTTAACTGAAAGAAAGGATTCAGACCGGCAGTGAAGTTTCATCTTCGAAATAAGGCATTGCAGTTTCCTCCCAATAAAACATCCTCTCCTTGACAGAGGCAGAAGACTCATCCATCCCAGAAAACTAGGGAAACTCACAAGGCCTAGGAAGCAAAGGAAGCTTACAAGACTCGTAACACTCCTGAAAATTCAAGATTCTCAAGCCTCTGTTTCTCCAAAGTTATATAAGCAATAACGACTTTCTATGGAGAGGAAAGTGCCTTTGAGTCATGCAGGGAGCTCCAGAGGTGGAGTCCATGCCTAGGTGGGCTTTTCCTTTTCTTTTCTTTTTATCATGTAACTTCCTTTGAGTCATTCATGTTCGTGTAAGCAACCTTTTACTCCTAGGTAGCCCCAGTTAGCTCGCTGGTTCACTAAGACGTGGTAAGAGGTGTTCCTTTGGTCTGCTGTTTGGGGTGCCCTATCCGGAGTGAATGCATTTGTTCCAAGCTCCTTAAGAAAATGCACGCAGCGGGCACAGAGGAGATTGCCCAGGGCTTCTGAAACTTGAGTAGAATCGATACTGGCTTGAACGGTGGCCGATGAAAGGTGAAGGAGTGCCCCTGACAGGCGCCTGTCCTTCACACCAGGCCCGGTTTGTAGGCAGTAAAATCAGGGGGTTTGTTTAATGGGGTGTCTGGGCGTTTCCGCCATGGACCTCTGAGCTTCATCTGCACCAAGGTTCTCTCCTTTGCTTGACAAATGTGTGAACACTGAACAGAGACAGGTGTTTGGAGGACACCCAGGACAATGTCCTTGGAGAGGTTTGTTCCTCTATTTCCAGGTTTTAAATGCTAGATGAAGGAGAAAGAAAAGAATTTAAGTACAGACCAAATCTAGCACCTAAAAATCAGGACTTGGAGGAGAGAGAGATGACTTACAGGGGACCCAAGTTCAGGTTCCAGTACTTTTGTCAAGAGGTTTCATCTCCAAGGGATCTGATATTACCAGTGCGCGCGCGCGCGCGCGCACACACACACACACACACATAAACACACACACAAATCTTTTTACAGGCTTATTACTAAATATATGTATTTTTGGTTTTTTGAGACAGGGTTTCTCTGTAGCTTTTGGAGCCTGTCCTGGAACTAGCTCTTGTAGCTCAGGCTGTCTTCAAACTCACAGAGATTTTTTACAACTAATTGTCCTTACTTGATGTTTCTAAATTTTATACAGAAATCGCCAAATTTCTATCAGCAGCCTCATTTTGTGACAGTGGCCTGACATACATGTCACTGTGGAACACAGCTTGACACACACACAGAATCACTGTGGAATATAGCCCGACACACACACAGTCACTGTGGAACACAGCCTGACACACACACAGTCACTGTGGAACACAGTCTGACATACATATACACACAGTCACTGTGGAATATATCCCAACACACACACATCCACAGAGTCATTGTGGAATACAATCTTACACACACACACACACAGTCACTGGGAATGAAAGACAGTTCAGTTGCACATCTGAATATAGAGCTGGCATTCTGCAAATATTGTCTTAAACATTAGTATTATAACTAGGGGTCATTATAACCTTTAAAACTGTCACTGAAATACAGTTAACTCATCCTTCTAGCCATGCAGATTGTCTCCTCAAGTATGTAAGACTTGGCACAACAGGAACCAAGCCAGTGCTGGACCAGGGGGCACAGTGGTGACCCACAGAACAATGGTTCCGGTGACAAGGCAGTAGCCTTGACATGGCAGACATGTTTCCTCTGTGAGAAAATCAAAAATCTGTATGAGCTAGGTGGCGGTGGTGCACGCCTTTAATCCCAGCCCTTGAGAAATAGAGGCAGGTGGATCTCTGTGAGTTCGAGACCAGCCTGGTCTATAGAGCCAGTTCCTAGAACAGCCAAGTCTCTTACACAGAAATCCCGTGTTGGAAAAAAAAATCTGTATAAAAGGAGGGGAAACTGAGTCAGAAAATGGCTTAGGGTAGATGAAAGGGAGCCGTGAGCACCTACCTGACCCCACCCCTCTATAGGATCCACAGCTGGCCGTAGAACCAGCTCGGTGCCTCATCTGGAGATCGAGGCAAGGATGCCAGCTCTACCTCACCCCTGGCTAAGTCCAGGGGCAGTGAATCTTAAGAACTGCCGCCTGAACGCAAGGGGAACAAAGCAAAAACAATAACCATAAAAAAGCCTCAAAGCTAAAGCCAAGCAAAATGTCATGATTTGTGCATTTCTGTGCGAAACCGATTTGTTCTGTGGTAGCGGCTAGAGCCTGCGTTTGATTTCTACAAGATATGCAGTAATGGGTTAGGTACTCCAGGGAACAGCCGTTCTTAAGGGAGCCCGGACGTGATGGATTCACTTCCTCGGTGAGGTTTATAATATGTGGCAGTTTTAGTGCGAGCAGGTATTTGGTCTATAGACCAGGGGAGCTCGGCATTAGCGGTTGCTCGTTTCCAAATGAAGAAGAATGCAGCTTCCCCTCTCCCCCTGGTTATTAATCCTTCTGGGGATAAACAGGAAGATTAAGTGTTTTCCCGATGTTGTGTTTGCCTGCCTCGGTAATGTGCACACGCCCCGTCGCCGGCACCTGTGTGCGGCCTGCAGCCCTGATGTTTTCTATGGGGAAAGGAGCCCTTCACGGCCCGTCCAGGGCCTCGTTCTCAGCTGAATGGAGTCAGGGTTATTTCCGCTCCTTGTTCCAATGCTCCCTCTCAATTAGACGCTCTACGATTAGCTGCCTTGCAATTAGATGCTGGATTTCTTATTTTGTGAACAGCCAGTTTCTCAGTCCCTTGAGGCCATTTCCCGTCCTTCCTCCTCAAACCCGGCTGTTCCGCTTGTTTCGGTTTAAATGGTGCTAAAGAGAGTTAGAGCCGTCAGACAGCTGGCCTCCCGGAGGGCTTTGGAGACCACTCCCAGGCACTGGGGGTCTCTGGGGATGCGGGTCCAGCTTCAGCTGGTCATGGTACCACATGACATTCTACACGGGAAGTGGTTCCCCGCTAGAGAGGCTAATTCAAGTCAACAAATCTCATGGAAGCCTGTCAGATAAGGCAAAACGACAAATTATTCATTCACTGCCGAAATACTCTTGCCAAGCAATATATTGGTGTCAGCCACACCATTGCCTTAACACAACCAAAGTCTGTTTGAGCAACCCAATTATGGATCATGACGTTTCTTGGTGGCAGACTGATTAACTCAGGCATACCGTTCATTCAGAATCAAGCGATACATGCTTTCTAGAAGACAATCTACATTTTAAAGATTAATTTTATTTTGATTTATGTTTATGTGCATGTGTGTGTGTATGACTTGTGTATATGTGCCTGTGGGAGCTAGCAGAGGGTGTTGGATCCCCTGGAACTAGAGTCACAAGTGTTTGTGAGCTGCCCAACATGGGTGTTGGGAACCAAACTTTTGTCTTCCAGAAGAAACACTAGGGCTTTTAACCGCTGAGTCATGTCTCCAGAGTCTTGGAATGCAATAATCTATAATAAGGGAATTTCACACTGGATACACACGATTCCCTCCCTCCCTCCCTCCCTCCCTCCCTCCCTCCCTCCCTCCCTCCCTCCCTCCCTCCCTCCCCCTTCCCTCCCTCCATCCCTTGCTCCCTCCCTCCATCCCTCCCTCCCTCTGTCCATCCCTCCCTACCGAGTGGCATTACCTCTCTTTCATCTTGCACCCCTGTTTCCTCTCTGTGTCTCTCTAGCAACTCCTCTGATACTGCCCTTCTTCCCAGAGTCCTTAGTCTGGTTCTTCCGCCTAACCTTATTCTGTCCTGCTATTGGCCAGCCAGCTTCTTTGTTAAATCAATCACTGGGACATATATTCACAGAGTGTAAAGGAATCTTTCACAGGGCCAGAAGATGGCTCAGTAGGTAAAGGCTCAGCTGTGCAAGCATGGGGATCTAAATTAGGATGTAAACGTTCATGGAACAGTTGGGTGCGGTGACATGGCCTGTGATCTCATGGCTGGGAAGTAGAGGCGAAAGGCTCCCTGGAGCACTTTGGTCAGCTAGTCTTGCTGAGTCGGTAAGCTGGTTCAGCGTGAGTCCCTACCTCCAACAGAAGGTGGGATGACAGAGGAAGGGGTTCACATTGACTTCCAGCCTCCACACGTGAGCATGCATGTGTGCATGCATCCTCACACAAATGCACACATGAAAAGTTTTTCATGTATATACCACACATATAAAAAAAAAAACAGAACAAAGCAGCAGCACCAAACCCTATTTGTTTAATCACATCACTAAAGAGCTGTAAATCCAGAATTTAATTCAGACAGTCTGACTCTGGTGTCTACTGGGCTTGTAAGTGCTCATGAACACAACTTCAGTTCTATGAACTTAGTCTGAGAAAACGCAGATAAACATAAAAATAATGCACCTGGATTGTAGCTACTGTGGTTCCTAATAATTTGAAAAAAACAAAACAAAACCCAAACACTTCAGTCTAAATACGAGAACTTAGCTGAGGCTTGGCATAGCCATATGCTGAGACCAAGATGGTTTAACCATATTGTTCATTTTTTATGTGTTTTTGAGACAGGGTCTTGCTATATGTCCTGCTCTGGCCTCAAGCCTGCCCTGGTCTCCATCAGCCTTATGAATCTGGGTTCCTTGAGTGCGTTTGTGGTTGGGGAAGCGTGAATGGAAATGAGAAACCGATGCAATTTTCTGCCTGTCAGAAGGCAAAGCCAAAGGGAGCCATACCGGGAGGTGCCGGCACGATCATCGGGGTGGTCGGTTCCTCCAAGCTGATGGGAGTGGGATCCCTTCCGAGAAACTTCTGAAATATTTAAAGCTCTTTGAATAATGGTATTTTTGTGAGGCTCTGTATTATAGATAGTAAAGCTTGTACGGTAAACAAAAGAAAATGTTAAGAAAAACTGTTTCTACCGTGTGTGTCCAGCAAGGGCACATTCCATGAAAACAAGCAAGAATCTTTCTGTATTAGTAGAAAAGTTTTTGTAAGCCTGGAGAAATGGATGGTTACAAACCAGGATGTTAACTTGAGTGAGGAGCTAAAAGGAATGTGTGTGTGAATATGCACACTCACGCCTTTACAGTCTTTGTATTGTTTTATGGGTTGTATCAAGCATTTAACATTTGGAAATTAAATTTCATTAAAGAAAAACATAAAATTACAGTAAATAACTATGGCTATTGCCAAAAGAAAAAATACACACGCATCTTACATTTAAAAAATAACCTAGACATTCACACAATGGAATATCACTCAGCAGTTAAAAAATGAAATCCACAGATAAATGGATGGAGCTAGAAAATAATCATCCTCGGTGAGGGAACCCAGACCCAGAAAGACAACCGTGGTATGTATTCGCTTATATGTGGATGCTAGCTGTTAAGTTTTTGGTAAGCAAGCTACACAATGTATAACCCCAGAGATAGAAAGTAAGAGACTAAGCAGAAGGGGTGGATCTCCTTAGGAAGGGGAAATAGAACACACGGTTTTGGACGGAGGAGGTGAAGACTGGAACGGGAGGACCAAATGGGGAGCGGGGAGAAGAGGAGGTTGAGGAAGAGACTACGGACATGGACAACTAAGGACCATTTGAAGGATCGTATGGGAACTTAATTCAGTAGAAATTTCTTAAAATATAGACATGCATGAATATGATCTAAATGAAAATGCTGAATAATGGGGGAGACAGAGTCCCAGCTGGACAAGTGTTGTCACCAAATGAAGCACTCAGTACCGAGAATGGGTTACATCTAATCAAATTGTTGGCCAAAGGGGTCCCATGGGAACCCTAAAACAACTTAAGCGATTGCCAGGTACTGGCTACTTTCCTGGTAGTAAGGTCCCCTTCCTAAAGACAACATCCACATGACTCACTGAAGATGGAGAAGCTGAACACCTTCCATATGCTCTGAATCTAGGGGCTTAGTGCATTCTTTTGGTCCTGGTTTCCCTAACCCAGGATCTATCTCCAGTTGATAAATGCTTGCAAAGGAAAAAGTTAATCTTCTTCATTGCATTCTCTCCGGTATGCAAACCGCTCTTAAGGGCAGACCCCACGCTCAGCGGTAGGTGGGCAACACAGAATGAGCTCACAGTCGTCTCTGGAAGTTTTTTTTTTAATCCCATAATGTTTTGTCGGGGCTCCTTCTCCCTCCTCTTCCTTTCTTTTCTTTCTTTCTTCTTTCTTTCTTCTTTCTTTCTTTCTTTCTTTCTTTCTTTCTTTCTTTTTTTTTTTTTTTATTTTTCGAGACAGGGTTTCTCTGTAGCTTTGGAGCCTATCCCAGAACTAGCTCTTGTAGACCAGGCTGGCCTCGAACTCCCAGAGATCCGCCTGCCTCTGCCTCCCGAGTGCTGGGATTAAAGGCGTGCGCCACCACCGCCCGGCTCCTCTTCCTTTTCTTCTTCCTTCGTTCTACTTTACAGGTTCTTTCTGGTTTTGTGTTTTCTTAGGATTCCTGTGTGTAAACATTGCGTCTGTGAGTCTGTGTTTTTCCTTGGACTCATTTTCTGTCTGCTAGTTTGTTGAGTCCTATCCTGTTTTGTCTGCTTTTGCTGTCTTTTGTTCTTCTCCAGACATTTGCTTTCTAACGGGAGACAGAAAGAGTGTTGATTTAGACGAGAAGGGACGTATGGAGGATATGGGAGAAGTTGGGGAGGAAGAAATCATAATCAGGACATAGTGTATAAAAAATTATTTTTAATAAAATAAAACGAAAATGGAAACAACCTAAAAATTATGTTAGGTATACTCATTCATGTGGCAGTAGAGAAGACAGTTTATTTAAATGTTCCTGGGGATATAGCTCAGTGGTAGAGTGCTTGCCTAGAATTCATGAAGCCCTTGCTTTGATCCTTGGCAGAATATTAAAAAAGAAAAGGTCAAGATTACTTTGAGTTATGGAAGGTTTTATTGCTGTCATTGGTCTATATTTTCGGAATTGCAACTTAATAGCTATGAACATAATTTATAAAAAAAATTCCTTGAAGAAACAGAGAAAAAACAAGCGAGGAACTTGTTTTTTAAGGAAAAATATAGAATTACAATTAGGTTTGAAAAAAAAAAAGAGCATGAGATTGATGAGACGCTCGCTGTCAGAGCAGCAAGCAGCTCACTGACCCCGAAGATGACACAGTCGAGCAGTTAAGTGTCTGAAAACGTCTTCTCCACTAGAGGGCGGCATCTCCCGTGTCGCTATCAACCAATCTTGCCGCAGTCCACGACCTAGAAAGACTACGGGAAAAGAGGCAATTGAGAGATTTCTTTTGTCTCACAAAGGCTAAAGTTTTCACCTAGAATGTTCTGGTTTCTTCGAAAGAACGCTGATCTGCAAAAGGAAAGAGAAAGGATTTGAAATAGAAGGGGAACGGACGAGCCAAAGAGGCCAAAGGAAGACGTGGAAAGCAGGCCATGGTCGGGGGAGCTAGGAGAGTTAAGGTCACTGTCTCCTGCTGCAGGAGGCTGTATGCAGCCAGACAGCCGCATGGTGGTATCTGTTGGGAATTCTGGCGCTCTCAGTTATGCGGCCGTGACAGATACCCTGATTTAAATTCGACCCAGGGGAGGAAAGGCATCCCTTAGCTTATAGTGTCGGGTAGTGTCCACCCTTGAGAAGAGGAATCTGGCAAGCGCTTGAAGATAGGCGTGCTTGATATTCCAAAGAGCATTAGCTCCAAACCAGGAATTCATGTTGCAGGCGAAAAGGTGTGCTGAGAACCACGGAGGAGGATGCTTGCTGGCTGCCAGGCAGGCTTGTCCTCGGCGTTCTTACACAGACCTGAGCCAAATGCTTAGGAATGGTTCTACCCACACTACGCTGGGCACTCCTACAAGAGTCAACGGTTAAGATGATCCCCGAAGGATGGGCCCACAGGAATGTCCGATGTCGACAATTCCTCACACGAGATTCTCTTACTAGATAATTGTAGGTGGCCAAGTTGACAGCTGAAGCTAACCAGGACAACTGGGGGCTGAACTCTGGGTTTGGTGTTAAGATGCCTTTAGCTGTTTCAAAGTAAAGGCAGCTGGTGCATGGCACACCTGTCCCCTGCCATTTGCGGGACCGTGCAAGGCAGGTCCATCTGAGAGGAGCTGAAGGTGGGGGCTGTGTAAACAGGGCACTTATCAAGGGCCCATGAAGGCAGATGATTTAGACAGAAAAATACTTCCAGTTTTTTTTTCACCTTGATAATTCTCCAACCAAAGCTTCACTTATACAGAAAGCCAGATCTAGTATTTTCTTACGATAATTGTAACAACATATATAGACAAGGAAGTAGTCGCCAAAATATTAGAGAAATAATTCTTCTCCATCAGTGTATGTCATAACACCAGAGTAGAAAAGACCAAAGACTTGGTTTGCTTTTTCTTTTTCTTTTTTACTTTTTTTGGCTCATTCTTGGGAAGAGGACTCTGAGGTGAAGCAAAGAATAGGTAGCAATTTATTTTTTATTGTCTGGGATGTCAAGCGCACAGGATTGAACTCTGTTGTTGCAGGGGATGTCAATGGCCCCTCATTGGCCCAGTGGAAGCAGGGGGTGAGGAGTTGAGGGGAAGGCTGTTGAAGGCTTATTGTAGTTGTTAGTGGTCCTATTTCCTGGAAGACTGATCTAATGATGAAACAGAATGTCTTTCCCTTTTATGTCCCTTTGTGCCTGATGTTTTCAGTTGTTAACTCGAGGTTGAAAGGGAACAAAATAAAAACCTGGAAATAAAAGCAAGTAAAACTCTCTTTGGTCTGTGGTGAGTAGGGTAGGAAAGATTTAGGCTTTTCAACTTCCAGTTGGTATGGGTATATTTGGAGGGGCCTCTGCCTGGGCATGTGCACAAGGTATGCCGTTCCCATGAGCCAAGATGCTGATCTTACAGGCACACTTTCTGTTTCTGTTTTCCTTTCTCCTCTTATCTTAGAGGGACGGAAGTAAGCAGTCCTTGGCAGAAGTGATTCCACACCCCCTCTCTCTAGTCTGACTTCACCTGTCCTGGCCTCTTTTTGCACAGGAGAACCTCCTTCACTTTTGTGCTTAAACAATTTAAACTACTCTGGCGTGTGAAATCACCCACCTAGCCCTTGGCCCATCACCAAGTCTTCCTCCTCCCTCAGTCCTTTGACCCCCTCCTCCCTTGGTCCAGCATCAGGTCTTCATCCTCCCTTTGGCCCTTTTTCCCCTCCTCCCTTGGCCCATCACCAAGTCTTCCTCCTCCCTCAATCCTTTGACCCTGTCCTCCCTTGGTCCAGCATCAAGTCTTCATCCTCCCGTTGGCCCTTTGGCTCCTCCTCCTTCAGTAGAATTTGCTTTTTTCTCAGCTTTTGGCTCAGATATCTCTTGCTTTCCTCAGAACCTGTTTCTCAGGTTCCGCCTTTCTCTTTTGTCTCTGGCTTTGCCATATTAGAGCTGCTTTTTTTTTTTTTTTTTTTTTTCATTTCTGGTACCAGACATAAGCATGCCTAAAACATCACCCTCTACTAGGGACCAAATTAGAGACAGTATCCAACATTTCTAAGCTTCAGTTTTCTCATACAAAAATGGGCATATGGAGATCATGAGGACAAGATCTGTGTTTCTAGTTCCCTGTGGTTCATCTCTAGATGCAAATACGATACGACCCAATGCAAAAGCCCCAGCATCCACGGCTTTCAACCCTCACTCAATGGTGCCACAAGCATCTTCCTAGTGTAGACAAGGCAGGAAGCCCGGCAATAATCCCCTTGCTTCCCTCAGTTTCTACAGCCAATAGATCTGCAGCTCGATCACACGCCTATCAGAATTAATGTTTCAGAACCCTCAGTGCTCGTGGTCCGCTCAGGCTGCCCCACTCACCTGGCAAATCCTACTTTAGCCTCTGCTTCTCTTCCCCTAGGCTTCGCACTACACTCCTTTTCTACCTGGCAGGTTTCACGAGCCCCTGAAAACACAGGCCGGACCACACCTTACCTGTCCTAGCAGACGTCAGCAGTTCCCCCGTTTATGAAGGTGAAGCTCAGCCATCTGAAGGATGCATCTGATTTTGTCTGCGCCTTGTGCGCACTGCCTCATGCTGACTCCTCTTACCCAGACGCCTCTTGGCTTTACCACGTGCTCTCCGGAGTGTTTCTTGGGAGGTCTCTGCACCAAGGCTCAAGTTGTGTTTTCTGTTCCCAGTGCTTTCTTCCTTCTCCCCCACAAGGCAATATCTTCCTGGGTGTTAAGCACACCCTCAAGCTGCTTCTTTGATCTTTAGGGCTCGATCTTCTGCCTTCTCCCTGCTCTCAGAATGCTGTCCCCTTTGAAGTCTTATCGCATTGCATTGCGTATTGCTTAGCCATAAAACCATCTGAATGGCTTATCGAGCCACTGTGACCAGAGCTCAAGAAATATGCATGGCATGAAGGTGAGGGGCGCCAGTAGCAGGTCGGCAGGACCAGGGCCACATGGCAGAACTAGCTTTGTGTTGGTGTGAGTGCGAAAGCTGTATTTTTCCCGGAACCCATCCATCCCAAGATAATGGATCACTGTAAGCAATCCCAAGCCGGCGACATTGCGCCTGGAGGGTTCCAGGTGACCAAAATCGCTAGGGGGCAGCAGAGTCACTCACACCTCTGTCCGTGGTTCCAGGATCTGCCAGGCCAGATTGCTCTAGCTTTTGTGGGTAGCTCGCTCACACCACAGACAGACCCAGCTTCCCTCCGTCCAGGGCTCAAACTGGAGGCCCCATTTCTTCAGAGAGGAAGGAGGATTTAATGTTGTGGCAGATCAAACCAATAAAAACATATGAAGAAGATTAACTGAAAACTGTTGGTTGTTGAACACCGGAGTAGGTTTACATCTCTCAACGGATTAATGCAAATGAAGGTATTTCCCATAGCAACATCATGCATGGGGACAGGCAATACCTTCTCCTGATGTCCCCTGGCTGTGCGAGAGGAGCCTGAGACGATCCATTGTGCTCCCGTGAGCTCTCCGCTAGCGTAGGACAAGGGCGCAGTTATTTCTCACCCTGAGCATTAATAGGAGTCCGGACTTCTGCATTTTCCTATTCTCTCCGTCCCATCCCTATTTCGGTAAGCCGTGACTCTGACAATATGGCTTACGTTAGTGATGCCTCTTTAGTTGGTTCGTGAGAGAGACTCAACGGAGGTTTTTTTTTTTTCTTCTTTCTGTCTTCAAAAGTATGCATTACTAAGCAATTCGACTTTTAGATTCTCTAAGGAAAATTCTTTCCTAGGATAGGTAAGAGGCCGAAGAAAATGTTGCCAAAATTAGTTTCATCTTGGGTTCTGCAGTCACAATGGCCACCACGGCAACAGATGAAGGCAGTAACCTAATGAACGGCTTCAAAAATGAGCCCTTCACCGAGATTTGAAAGAGCTCTCCGTGAATGTTAGTTTATAACCACGGCCTGATTTTTAGGGGGTGTTTCACAGCCGAGCACCTCCAGGCTGTTCCTCAGCTGAGCCTTCTGCCTGACTCTGTTCCGGCTACTGCCTGCCCGGGACCCTCACCCTGCGGTTTATTTACGTGATTTTATTATACCTGCCGGGCTTGAGAGATTGCAATGATTAAGAATTATAATGTTCTGTTCTAGTAATCACCCTAGACTCTTCTTCATTTTAGAAAATCAGAATGCTTCTTGTTAGTTCTCAGTATACCTACAGGAGCTTGGCGGTTAATGCTGGAAAGTTATAGAGTTATAATGATGGCAATTGACTGCCTCAGTAAGCAGCAATTAGGGTGCGCGTTGGGAGGTTTGGGTGACTTCTTGTGCTTAGTTAAGGTTAGCTTACACCAGAGGCCTAAACTCTGTTGTCTATGACAAGGCGGGCTCGTCTGATATTTCTTTGTGCTCATCGGTGTATATTCAGGAAGTATCAATTCCACCGCTAAACACTTCCTCCTTCTAGTGTGTAAGCTGGGAACTTCTTAAACTTTCTTTGAAGGCCGGGCGGTGGTGGTGCACGCCTTTAATCCCAGCACCCGGGAGACAGAGGCAGGTGGATCTCTGTGAGTTCGAGGCCAGCCTGGTCTACAAGAGCTCCAAAGCTTTGTTTTTGAGATTTATTTTATTATTTTTAATTATATGTATGTGTGTGAGTGTCTGTTGGGGTGTGTCCATGTGACTGCTCAGAGGAGCCCAAACCCCTAGAGCTGGGGCTATAGTTGTCTGTAAATTGCTTGGCTTGAGTGGCGGGAACTGAACTCGGGTCCTCTCAAAGAGTGGTATTTGCTCTTAGCCACTGGGCCGTCTCTTCAGCTCCCATCTGAATCTCATTAATCTGTGAGACTATTGCTCTTTCCACCAAACTGTAGGGTTCGTCAGGATTCATAGGGGAGCGGCTGACCCAGGCCACTGGGAGTCTTATATTATTGGCTTCTCCTAGGAAAGTCTTCGCTGTAACCAAGGCTGCACGTTCTATTGAAAAGGAAAGAAAAAGAGAAAAAAACAAGAGCGACGGTGATGGCTAGAGTCTAATTAATACTGCCAACAGCTTCTATGTAATTAGCCGTGGATTTCTCTTCTTCAACAAAGGACAACGGTAAGAGTTTTACGGAACTGATCTTTGATGGAGTTGGAACACGGGAAGACGGCAATAGGGTGCGGACGGAAAAGATGGGTCCGATGAGATGTACACTTGCAGCCAAGCGTTGGCCAACGAGGACCAAGTGGAAGCAAATGCCTTCCCTAAAAGCAGCAAAGTCTAGCCAGTGGCCATAGGCACAGTCTGTTTGTAGTATTTGTTCCGTGGCCCGTCGAGGTAATTGGGTCTATATAAAAAGGGCGGCACCGATCTTATTAGAGCCGTCTGAGGAGAGCTTGTATTTGGAGGAGACTCTTCTCTTTTCAGTGCCCTGGAGGATCTCTAGAACTGCGCAGCTAAATTTAGGCTACGTCTTTTTAATTACCACCTTACCATCACGACCCCATTACTGTCTCTGAAAGATGACTTCGTTCATTTTTCACTTAAGGGCAACGAACTGCTTGCTTAATCTGGTTCCGTCATTCAGCTTCGTCCCAAGGAGTTTCTTTATAGACAATTTCCATTTTAATCAGAAAGTGAAAGGGACTGTTGCCTTTAAAGTGGACCGACTGTGGGCTTACCAGGAATTCTACCAACTTTGATCTTTATCCAATTTAATATTCTACCAGTGTTTCCAGTAAAGTTTTTTAGCCTGAAGAAAGCGGAACTCACCGTGGCTGTGGCAATCCCCCAGAACTCCCCAAGGAAAGTGTTGGGAAAGCCAATTCAGAGGTTAGGAGAAAAGAAAAAGACAGAGACTAAACTCCTGGTCTTGGTCTATGTAGCAGTGGGGAGCTGGGACTATCTTTTAGAAGAATCTGGAATGAATACCCAACATGACGCCATGTTGACACTCCTTTTGGCTAGTCAACATAATAATGTTCATATTTGGCCTCCAATATCACTGACTAAAAGCTCAATAGCAGCCTGGGTTGAATATGGCTGATTGGTCGGTATGGAGAAGGCCCAGTCAGTGCTCTGGGTTGAGTGTGATTGGCATGGAGCATGACCAGTCAGTGCTCTGGGCTGAATGTGACTGGCAAGGAGAAGACCCTGTCAGTGCTCGCTCGTCCCTAGAACAGGCCTAGCAGCATCTATGGTGATACTGACAGCCAGAGTCGATGACCAGGCAGCAAGCAAAACCTTCTGTTGTCCAGATTGTGCCGACCCCAGCCTGGGCTTTGCTTTCTATAGCTTCTAGATTGCTTCTCTGGCCTTTGAAGGGGAACAGTCAGGATGCCGCAGCCCCTTCTGTGTTTGTGTCTGCTCAGAAGCCCCCACCTTCCTGTCCTCTTCGTCATCATGGGCAGTTAGACTTCCCGTCCAGTTATCTTTCCAGATCTCCAGACTCCCCCAAGCTCCCCATCGGTTTCTTTCCTTTCCCCTCGATAAATTTGTTAAGATCAAATTGCATAGTCAATGTCACATACTTAAAGTGTAGGCTGTCATAAGGTTTGACGTATGCATTTACTCAGGGAAATTATCAGCTCAATCAAGACAGTGAGGGCAAAGGTGTCTCTCACCCTGAAAGTTTCACGACACCCTGGATAACGCTCTCTTCCTCTTTGTTCAGGTCCTCAGTTTAGGGTTTTGTGTCAGTGACAGGGTAGGGTTTATTTCACGCAGTACAGATAAAATATTTGGAGATTTGTCCACACTGTTGTGTGTATCTAAGGTTCACTCTTTTCTTATTGTGGAGGGATAATTCATTTCTACGGCTCTACCCCAGTTTATTATGTTTATGTATTGAGCAATCATTCCTTTTATTCTGTTTGAAAAGCTGGGAGAGGGCTCAGATCACTTATCCAAGAACTTCATTTTGGAGGTTAGTTACTTGAAGCCAGAGCGCTCTTCAAGACTTTGATGGCTGGTGATTTATTGATGTCTAATAATAAGACTGGCCCTGAGGAGTGGCTCTTGTCATACCAGCCTCTGATAATAACTCCAATCCAGGGAGCTCACACCCCATGTGATGGGACCGAACCAAGTTATTTCTGTTTCAGATCATTTTTGTTATGTGGCCTAGATTGCTCCAGCCTCCTCAGTGCTGAGATATTAGGTGTGAAACATCACGTCCCCTCCCCCAGCTAACTGATATCATTACAAGTTATAGGTCATAGGAGATTAAAATGTAAATTTTAAATTCAGATTTCCTTTTACTACATTGTGTTGAAACCTGAAGCCACGTGAAACACGAATCACTTTGCCTTCTAAGGAAAAGACAATGTTCCATCTCTGGGTTCCTGAGCTACATCATCCTTTTTATTTCTTTATTTTTGTGATTGTTACCAAAGTATCAGTACGAAAGGCAACAAGACAGTCCTTTGAGATTAGAATTATTTTACTTTAACAAATACCCCCGCCCCCCGAGTTTCTTGACTTCACTGTATCTTTTAATACAACTCTGCCTAAGAATGTTGTCACTACTGGTTTCTATTTCTTCCTTTTATGAATGGCTACTTTGTCTCAGTGACCTCAGATTTTTAGATGTACCTGGAGCACAGCAAGACCCATAGACTTCTTTTTTTTTAAATTTATTTATTTATTATGTATATAATATTCTGTCTGCATGTATGCCTGCAGGCCAGAAGAGGGCACCAGACCTCATTACAGATGGTTGTGAGCCACCATGTGGTTGCTGGGAATTGAACTCAGGACCTTTGGAAGAGCAGGCAATACTCTTAACCACTGAGCCATCTCTCCAGCCCCCAGCAAGACCCATAGTGACAAAAGACTCTGAACAGAGCTAAGAGCGACCATAGATGCTATTCCGGTAATCTTTTCCAGATCTCTTTTCTTCGGTACATGGGGAGGAAGCCACAAAGGCTAACTTGGTGTGTTTCCTTCTTGGCTATAATTTCAGTGATCTTGGTGTTGCCTTCCTCCCACACTGAGTGTCTGAACTCAACCAGGCTGAACCCCAGCTGACGTTTGCTGGCTTCCTGAGAATTCTGCTACCACACTGCGGAACTTGGGAGAGAGCAAGAGCCAAGAGAGCCTTTAGAAGAGGAGGAGAGCATATCTTCAGTGCACGCAACCAGAAACACAAACAAACAAGCAAACAAAAATTTAATTCCCTTTGAAGTTTAGTTACATTTGTAACAATGCTTCTCATATTTCAATTGGACAATTTAAACGTGTTTGCCACCTTTGAAGACCTAGAATGAGAGCAAACTTGTCTCAGTGGATGAGATGAAGTCAGACTTCTGGCATCCTTGCCCAGAGCTGCTCCTTAGATCTTCATTGCAGGCTATAGTAGGGTCTTAAGCAACCTCTGCCATTCCGGTTTGCCTTTTAGCATTAATTGTGGCGTGAAGGGCATTGTCTTGGAGTCACAGACTTGGTTAAAAAAAAAAAAAAGACAGAAATTCTAATCCGTGCTTATGCAGAACTTGTGGACTCTTAGGAAATCATTTAACGTTTAGGGGCTATCCCTTGTCTGTATAATGGTAGAGACGATAATGGCAGGTACACTTGTGAGCAGCTGTAGGGTTCCTAGATGGTACCAGCCAAGTTCCTGGTCCATAAATGATGATGGGATACTGGATTCACAGTTGTCATGAGTGATAGGCAGGGAAACTTTCTGACTTCTTCAGTACAAGAGACCAGGGGTCACACAGCCCACAGGGCGAGGTAGCTGTCTCCTTAGTAGGGGCGGTTCTATGTTTTGTGTCCTTGAACCTTAGCTAGTCTAATCTTGGAGCTTAGGTTTTTGGAGCGTTTATGAGAACCATAAAGCTTTGGGTGTTGCCTTGAGCAAAGACTCTGGTATATCTGTGAGGCTGGCTGTTTAAGGTTGCTGTATTTGAGACAATCGCAGAGCGTGTACATGGCAAATGGTCCCCACTAGTATGACAAGGAAATTAATCTCGCTGCTTTATGGCCGCATGTCTACGACAATGCAATTTTACTCTGCCAAACTGTATATCTGTGTTTATGCGCATATACATGCTCCTTTGTGCCCGACCAAATCCAAGTACAATAAAAACTGTCTCTTTACGATCCAGTTTGTTATCCCTTGCCTGTGTTATGACAGCAGCCCTCGCTGAGATTTCTTTTCTCCGGTAATGAGAAGCTGTGACAGACGCTACCCGAAGAGGCTTCTGCGGAAGGCTCCCCAGATTTTCTCAAGCCTCCCCTCCGCAATTGATCTGCGGCAATGTTTTTAGTCTTGTTATTATAGTGTTGGAGTGGAGAAGTATCATATAGAGAGAGACGAGAGGAGTCGAAAAATGGGAAAACAGCTGTCAAGACCAATTCAGAAGAACTGCGCTAAGGCTTGGGGATGTTTAGAGAATTCGTTCTTGGCATTGTTGCTGCTAATCAGTAATTGATATGGCATTTGTTAAATTCCTCCATTATAGGTAAGGACTGTTGAAACTGCAGTAAGCCAGGAGGAAAACACAGTGCGGTCTTCACTGTAGAATAGATTTTCTGCTCTGGGAGGAGGAGGCTTGCCTGAAGTCAGCTGGCTCTTGGGAATCGATAATCTCATTAGACCCAGGAGACTGGATCCCTGGGTTTAGCAGGCAGCATAGCTGCTACACTATCTACCCAGAGGCACCCACCTTAGTGGAGAGATAAAGGTTTTTATTTTATTTTTATTTTTTTCTTAGCGCTTAAATTTGAGCTCATTCGGAAGTTGTCTTACGAATGCTGGGCTTACAGCTGCAGCCGCCACTGCCTCTGCCCGGCAGCTTTACTGAGATCCCTTTCCCTTCCTTGAGTCAGCTCCGGGTTCGTCTGGTTTGTTTCGGAAAAGAGAGAAGGGAAACATGTTTAGATATACCAGGACCTCTGTTTTCCAGCCCGCAGCGGTGCCTTGAGAAATGCATAGCAAAACAGAAGCAATTTCCTGTCTTTCTTCAACGTCGAGAAGACCGGTATCTGCAGTTTCTCAAACTCAGGTAAAGTCACATTGTGCTTCTGCTCTGGACATCTGCCAGGTGTGCTGCAGACGTCAGCTGATGAGGGCAGGACTGCAGGAAGGCCCCAAGTTCCTGTGCAGAAGCGTGCAGCTTGAGCAGAAAATGCACACAAAGCCTGGAATGCCAGGGACTCAGCACCAGCAAAACTCAGCTCAGTCGGTACCGGCATCCTTTACCTCGGCCCACGAGATTCTTTTTTTCCTACCTAAAATATTTCTGGGATTGGTGGTGGTCTGAATTATGTCAGCACAGGAGGCACAGAGGAAGAGTCAAAGATATTGACGTGGTTGTGAGAAGGACTTTGAACACGGCTTTATTTTTGAAGGGTTAAGAAAACCGGTGACTACAACCTTGGAGGCTTAAATAATACAAATTTGTTCTTTCATGATCCTGGAGGCTAAAATCTGAATTCAAGGTGTTTGCCAGGCCGTGTTTCCTCTGGAGCATCCAGGCGAGACAACCCCTGCTTTTTCCCGTTTCCAGGGACTAACTTTGTAGCTAAGTAACTCCTGGCTCGCTCCTGCCTCGACTTGGCTTCTCCTCTTTTTTTCTTCTCCATTGATGGTGTCCAGTCGTTTTCTGCTATAAAACACGTGGTTCATAAAGATTGTCACTAGATCTATGCACCGTCCGGTCAATGAAGGACAATCTTAGCTGAAGATCTCCCATTTATTTGCCACGGCCCCTTTCCCATCTATGGTTGCATTAGCAGGTGGATGGTAGGACTTGGAGACGCTTGCTCGTAGGTCACTGTTTAAGTCACCGTATTGACGAAGCGAATAAGCTTGTTGAGTCAAACCTAGCAAGGGCCAATCCCAACCCTCCTCCTCCTCCTCCAGCAGCACAGTGAATGATATTGCGGTGGGCGGTACCTGGAGAGGGGACATCAGACAGGATGCTGCTTCTGTCGTTTAGGTTTGGACACCACGTTCAAGCTATAGCTCAGAGGAAGGAGAGCGGTGACCTTGCCATTTTGTGTTCCGTTACTCAGCCCGGAGATTTCCAGGGGCGCCATTGTGGTTATCCCGTTAAGAGTCGTGAGAGCGAGTGGGAGTCTACAGTTTTGTCCTAGCTGGGCTTTATAATATTCTCTCAACTTTATAAAAAAACTTTACCTTAAAGTGCTTCAGGATAAACAGTCTGATTTATGAACAAAATTAATTTTTCATTTGCGTCCTGGCAGCACTTAGCGCTTGAAGTATCGCGATGAGAAGCACGCACTCCAGGCACGATTACGGAGCACTTCAGAGTTTTCTGTGAGATCTGCACATGGGGACTTGCTAATTAGGATGAGAGATGTAAAAATAACTTTTCATTAATGAACGAGTGTCAAGCCCCACCAGCTTGGCGTGGGAAGAGCTTCTGGGAATCTGACAAGGTCAGCCACATACTCTCCTGGGAAGAACCCTTGGGTAAGGATTTCTGCAAGTTCACAGTTCACGGAGCACCTTGGCTGATCACATTTAAAGTGGCCACCGCCTTGGAGCACGTCAGCCAGGCCGAGTACTTTGTGGCTATTCTGAGGCCAGAGCGTGGAACTTTCCCCAGTTTACCAAATGAGATTGATCAAAGTTGCGCCCGTGCAAACACCCATACCCACACCCATGCAAAGTAAACGTAACAAAAACTGAGGACTGAATTACAATTATTTGGAATTTCCTTATGTTAATGCTGTTATTAATGATAACATTTATGAATCAATGGCATGCTTGGTAGTTCAGGTAGTAGTTATTACCAGAAAAATAATGGTTTATTTAATTTTGCGTGATTTAAAAAGCTTTCAAAACTATTTCATGGATTTAGAAATTATGAAAGGAAGGGGTCTAGCTAATAAGTTAACCTTGAAGCTGGTTTTGCATATTTTAAAATCTCAAACATCCCTATTTAACTGCAACAAATGGAAAAATTATGAGAGACCAATGGCAGTCTGATAGATATATATTATGAATAAAACTCTATAACTAAAACATTTTATGTTTCTATGATTAAAATTTGCATATAGAAGAGAAAATGGCTTTCACAAATGAGGCAACTATGTCGGGCTTAGGAAAGAATGTAAAATTCTTACTGCCTACTATATAATAGATTGATGTTTCCTTTTTTAAGGCAGGGTTTCTCTGTAGCTTTGTAGCCTGTTCTGGAACTAGCTCTTGTAGACCAAGTTGGCCCTGAACTCACAGAGATCCATCTGCCTCTGCCTCCCGAGTACTGGGATTAAAGGCACATGCCACCACCGCCCGGCCCCAGGGAAGGAATTTAAAGACGGGGTAGAAACAGAAAACATAAGAAAACTTTCCAGAGGGTTTGTTCTTCTGTAGACATTTGTATAAAAACCAAAAGCTTGCCATTGGGAAACAGAGCTAGTAATCACTAGAACCACACTCATAGGGTTATCAGAGACTCGGGGGCACAGCAGAGGGGCTCCTGGCCAGAAAAATTCACACTCATAAGAAGAAAAGGGAAGGGATAAGAGAAAGGGAAGTGGGACCAACAGAAAACAAAGCAGTGAGAAGACCTAATTTCTGTTTGCAATGTTGTGAGGCAGGGTCTCAGAGTGCAGCCCTGGCTGAACTAGTTAGCACACACTCTGTAGACCAGGCTGGGCTTACACCCACAGGGATCTGATCTGTCTGTTTCTGCCCCTCAAGTCGTGAGATTAAAGGCGTGCGTCAGCACACCTGTTCTGAGTTGTTTTCTTCAGAGGATGGATGGTAGAGTCTCGTCAGCCCAGGCTCCACAGAGGTTCCACAACTCTGTTCTGCACACTGTCAAGTGAGCAGGGATCATACAGTGGACCCTTGTCCACCCGAGGCAGCATTTTTGTCATACTGTTTAGCTGTGTCCTGTGTGGCCTCACACTGAGCAGGTCCTCCCTGGGGACTGAGGGGTCTTATGTCCCACCAAAGATGAAAATATGTCATCTCCCTTTGTGTCCTGAAAATTTTTTAAAAGCCTTGGGACCTCTTCCATCTTCCTTTCCTGTCTTAAAAGGAAGGGCCGTTCCTGAGAACCCTGACTGAGAGTGAGCTTTGGCTGAACTGTTTGACAGGAACTCTGCCCAGATGGTTGAAGAGGAACAGCCTCACAGCCTGAAGGAGAACCCATGACACAGATTTATTGCTTTCTTTGTCTTACTTTGTGTGGATCAAAACCAATAAAGACTCTAATGCTATTCCCTAACGTTTTGTTCTCCAGTGATAGCTGAAGAAAATCTGACCATTGCGATTTGTGGCAAATTTTTATATAGCAATCTTAATTAATCATTAGCTCCAACATATAGCCTTAGTTCTGCGATGCAACAAAGAATAAACAAGAGGTCCACAGAAGTTCTGGTAATACTTAGGTTAAACAAGAAGTGTCTAGTGAGTATTGGATGCTTTGTTTTTAGAACTATAATGACAGTCTACCAGAAACTCGCACTAAAATGGCTGGAGAAGAAATGACATTCTCTGGGGCATCTACCTGTATTGCAGTTAGAATGGATCCCCTTTCATCTTCTAGGAATGGTGGCTGCCTGATGGGGCCATAAGACTCAGCTCCCAGGAGAGCTGCTTCCCCAAGCCAGCCAGTTTCTTCTCACTGTTATACACCAGCAACTTTGCCAATGGGTATACTCTTGGGAGTCTGTTTCTGCCCACTAGAAAGGCTTTCATGACTCCATTGGTAAGACTGATCATGGTAACTGGGGATTTGTTGCGTGTTTGTCCAGGCATGGCTGCTTTTGTAGGCCCAGGGTTGCAAGTACCTTGAAGATTCAGATGCAAGGAGCTATCGGAGCATCCGAAGTGAGTGGAGACCTGACAGTCTCTGTGACAGCTTCCTGGGCCTTTCCTCCATGTTCCTCAGCTTTCTGTCACTGTGACAAAGTACACACGACACAATATAAAGGCGGACACGTCCCTTTGGCCTCATGGTTTCTGCCCTAGGTCGGAGAAACCCACTACCTCTCACCTTGAGGTAAGGCAAAATACCACAATGTTGAAATCCTGTGGCATGGGGCCCTTTACCTTATGGCTGTCAGGAAACAGAAAGACAGGAAGCGGTTGGGGTTCCAGTAGGCTTCAAAGACACAACACCGGTGACCTACTTGCTCTAGGCAGACTCTGTCTCCTAACATTTCTGTCATTTCCTGCTAGCTCCTCGGACTAGAGAACAAACTTTCACAAACCTCTGGGAGACTTTTCAGATCCAAACCACAGCGCCATCTGCACTTCACTTACGAAGGGGAAAAAAACCAGCCCTAAGGTTCTGACCCACCTCCAGTTGCTAAGGCCTTGTGTCTGGATTATTGCTCTGAAGCACCTTGCCGAGTCCCCTTGCCCAGCCCCTGACTCTGGCTACAGGACATGCTTCTGCCAGTCTGATTTGCTCGTGACTCACATGATGCTGTGGCTGTTTCGTGAAGTTTCTCCCTGGGCATCTCTGCTAAGACCATGATAGAAACATACTCTGTGTGGTCCTTAGAGAGATTGGGACAGACCAGAACCAAACTGCTGTTTGGAATCTGAAATCAGCCGTGTGGGTTTTGTGGTTGTTGCTGTGGTTGGTTCTGGTAGGTAGCAGTAAATGACCGATATATAGATAGCAAACATTAAATACCGCTAACACCTAATGACCACGAGTGATCGGATCACATTAGCCTACCCACACTTTGTAAATGGGATCCTTTAAATCCTTACAGCTAACCTGGGAAGAAACTCACCACACACCTACTGTGGAGGCCAATCAATTAGCGCCTTGAGATGAAAGTACTTTGGCTTAAGTCACAGAACAAGGAGGGATAGAACCTGAGTTAGTGACCAGTTTGGAGGCTCATTTTCCAACTTGCGTTTTCCCAAAATGCTCAGTCTGATGGACTTGCTCAATTGAACTGGACCTTAGCTAAAGCTCTACCCAAGTACTCAGCAAGAGGGACAAGCCTGAAGCACAATCTAACCTAGTACACGTGCCCTGTCAACACATACTCAAAGAATGCCTTGATTCAGTGCATCGCGGGACATCCTAGGCATGGATCGCACGGACCGGTCAGCATGATCCTGGCAGCCACAGACAAGTCTCGAGTTCTTCCTTCATCATGAGTGTGTTTGCTACAGACAGGCCTCACATCTTGTTTGCTTTCCGCTCGTTTGCAACTATCTTGTTTGCAAACAGCTCTGGACAAAGGGAAGATCTTTAGAGAACACACACCTTTCAGAGGGTGACCACAGCCTCTGAAGGCACATCTTTTAGACAGTTATCGAAATGTCAGTAGCAACTACGTTCAGCGGTCAGGAGCACACATGTCAAGCTCTTCTCGAGGACAAGATTGTAGTCCCAGGACCCATGGTGACCCACAACTGTCTGCAACTCCAGCTTCATGGGGCTCAAAAAGCCTCTTCTGGTCTTGTTGGGCATCTAGTCCTGCGGTCTACAATCATACGGACGCACACAGACACATACACAAAGTTTAAAAACTCTTCTAACAATTCAATTACTTAATAAATTACTTTTTCTTTGGCAGTGTGTTTCACTATGTTATAGGTCAAAGAGTTCGGAAAGAACAAAGTTACTTCTACTCTTCTACAAGGGAAAAGCAGTGGAATATAATAATTCATGTTAATAAATATTATTAAACTCAGGCCATTTCTGAATTTTAAAATAAAAGTAATTAATCTACTGAAAGAATGGCAAACCAGAAAAGATTAAAAATTATAATTAAAGAATGGGAACGACATTTGGTATCAGAGGCATCTTGCAGACTATCTGAGTAGTTCACTAAACAAAGTGAATTATTTCTACCATAATAACAGTATTTGCTATAATACAATAGCAAGCTGGAAATCTAATTGCGACCTGTCAGGGATTAAAAAAAAAAAAACATGGTTATAATGTAGAAAATGCAGGAAGAGTAGATATGATCTTATTTTTTTTTTTTAAAGAACAGGGTAATGCTGTTATACAGTTCCATTTTCAGATATCAGGATTTAATATAATAAGAAAAGACAGAGAAAATGAAAATTGGGGAGACTTTGAATAGAAACTTTAAGACGGGGATTTGCAACCGAATAGGAACAGGCTGATTTTGATTATATTTCAATGCGAGATAAGTAAAGATGGGTAAATCCAAAGTAGAACATAATTATAAGTTTCTTCATAATCCCTGGCAAAGATTAGATCTCAGGATTGTGGTAGCAGGCTCTACACAACTTTTTCCCATTCATGGGGCAGACATGGTCAGCAGACAGATGAAAATGTGGAAACCATCAAACAGGTGTTTAAGAAGATATGCGGCATTTAAATTTTTCCTTTCTCTTTTGGAAACAGGAAAACCATAAATAAACTTCCAATAGAAGATAATCTTATACGCTGCAGAGTTGGAACAGGGGGACAGACTGTGAATCCACCACGGCACAGAGAAGGAGACACGAAGCCCCAAGCTACTTTCTCTAATAAGCAGCCTCTCCTTCTACCGTGCTGTGCACAGCATCTTGATTTCTCTTCCCAGTGTCCACCAGGAATGCTAATTCCCAGGAAACATGTTTGGATGAGAACAGATAATCTCATGGGATCGCAGGGGTTAATTGACCAAAACCGCAGACAAACAGTCCTGTCTTCACAGTGGCGGGAAAAGATGGGCACTCTTGATAAAAACACCCCCAGGAGAGCAGAAGTTACAGCCCTCACATAAGCGCCCCGGCACCTGGTTTGGCTGTACTGATCCATAGATTAACAGCTTCCTTTTAGGTGAATACCTGAGTCCCGGGGGATACTTGATTGATTGTGAGGGACCTAAAACTGATTAGGTAAATATTCTGAGAAGCTACTCAAAGCACAGCTGGTCTGCCCTGAGCCTGAGAAAGTGACAATGTGATAATAAACCTGGGTATCCCTGTGTCTTTTCTACTGTCTGCTCTGACAGAGAAGTAAGTGGCCGCACAAACCGTTCTTAGGGGCCAGATGCCAGGCGAAATGTATTTTTGTTGATCACATATTACAGAGACAGGTGAGGGGTGGGAAGGGAGGTTGAGAGGGAGGTTTTTAGAAATTACAAGGGTTCTTTTTTGTAAATGAAATTAAAACAATAAAAATCACATAGAGAGCATTAATAGGAAAATAAAACTGCATTTCTCCAATAGTGCCTTCTTTGAAGAAATCGCATTAATCTTCTCCATCTCAGAACACTTTTCTTGAATATATAACTAAATATTATTAATCATTCCTATCTTATTAAGTAGAACTGGACATACTCAATTTTTCTATTTATTCTAATTTATTATTACAGATGTTGACATAGGCTAGCTAGATTAGAAGTAGCTTCTATATAGAAGCTATAGATACAGCTACGCATTTATTAGTCTTTAAAAGAATATTTATTTTATTTATAACTATAGCAGTGGATTGTAAGTAGCTTGGATAATAAAAATCATAAGGAGAAAAATTGTACAAACCTATACTCCTGTCATACAAATTATACATATTATCATTTTGTATATTTCCTTCCAGAATTTTACTCTTAAAATTGTATATTTATAATACAAACTTTTATCCTAATTTTCTTTATAGCAACCAGTTCTTCTCCATTTTGGGTACTCTATCGCTAGCCTTTGTTTCTCTATTGGCCTTAGATTTTCGGTGAGTTTAGAACACAGTTCAGTGGTTAGACTCTGGCTATCTTCCAAGTTCCTTTGGCTTTCCTTCTGGGACCACTGATGAGGTACATCTCTCAGCCTCCCTCGCCAGTCTCTCAGTATTGAGGAGCGATCTTTCCCCACAGAAATGTGTGGAGAAAGTGATGAAGTGACAAGAGATGCTTCCAGGACTGGCTCATAACCACCTGTCCCGAGATTTTTCCAATCGCTCCCCTTCTCCGCTGCTAGTTCAGGCCGAGCCTGGAAGACAGGCAGCATGATTCCTCTTGTTGCTGAAGGATTGTGGAGCCGGGCGTCCCAGATTGCTCCTGCTCCCGCTTGTTATGGGAGCAAGAAACAGTGCTCTAATCTGTTCAGCTCCTGAGATCTGGAGGGTCTGGTTCATCGTTGGCGTAATCCTAACTACTGGAGACAGTGGCGTTTGAAAAGAGGCACTAGCTGTTCATAAATTATGACATGCAGTGTGTAGTCTGACGCTGGGTAGTGAGGAAAACAGGAGCCGGATGGGAAGCCAGAGAGTCAGGTGACGCAGCAGAAAAATGTGTTGGATGCCAATGCCGGAGCTGCCTACAGGCCGATCAGTTCCTTGCAGAGCCCTGGGCTCTACGCAAAGACGGAGGAAAATAAATGTTACGATCCCTGTACGTTATTAGCAGGTGATATCGGGAAAGTGTGAGAAGAAAAACTGAGCCAGTAAACAGCTGTGATTTTTTTTGAACATAGATATAAAGAAATACACACAGCGAAGAAATTTGGGGTATGTAAGAGAAAAAACTGCATCTGTATCCCTATCAAACGGGCGCAGAGCTGTGATCTGTGATCTCAGTGCTGTAATCTAACGCAGAATGCTGTCTTTCCTTAGGAGTGTGTGGACCATGGCATCATCCTGGGCTTGTGGGAGATGCATAAAGACAAGAGGACGAGGAAGGAAAGCAGGGTTAATAACTGTGCTTACGGGGGGGGGGGGGAGCTCCTGGCGTGCAGTTCTGAGAGGCTATGACTGGATCAGAACCTAATCACAGAGGGACTGAAGATCTTTGACCCCAGAGACTTAGAATCATCCTTGAGCCCCAGACCGGGATGAGCAGAGACCCACGGCCTCAGAATCCACCATCTTTCAGTCCACAGACTGGGTTCCTCTCCTTAGCTGAGCAAGAGGGTTTTTTCTTTCTTTCTTTCTTTCTTTCTTTCTTTCTTTCTTTCTTTCTTTCTTTCTCTCTCTCTCTCTCTCTCTCTCTCTCTCTCTCTCTCTCTCTCTCTCTTTCTTCCTCCTTTGGAAAGTTAACAAAGAACTTCTGGGTGTGGAGGCCCATGCCTGTAATCCTAGAAAATTTAATTCTGTGTACGGTGCTGAATTTGACTACGTTTCTGGGCTGAGAGGAGGTCTCTTGTCAGCAAGAAATGAGCTCTGGCCATGAGCAGCGTCAACAGCGTTTGGATTGAGGGGGTGGCTGTGGGCATTAGGTCATTTTCTGAGTTGAAAATTTTCTTGCAGTTTTTATGATATAAACTGCTAGAGAAAATTCTGGTCATCTCACGTAAATAAGCACAGTGTTGGTGAAAGTTTATGAGGGTCTGTTTTGCATAGATAGACCGGAAATGGACGATTAGGTGGATTTGAGACAGGCAGGCAGTTCGGCCTCATCCGTCCAGACACAGGTATTTTTGTCATCTGGAAAGCTCCTGAGATCACTTTCTAAGCAATTCTTCTTGGCTCTCAAAGAGCCATGGTTGGAGATTCCTTCCTGTGTGCCTTCCCTGTGCCTGGCTTCTTCCGCTCAGCACAGGCTTCTGGGAGCTGTTCTCTCCTGTGTGCCAGCCTTAGTTACTGTTAGTCAGCATTTAGGGAGCAGGCCGTACGTAAATCTACTCTATCCCATGAAGCTTCTCCTGAGGACGACTCAGGCAGGATCTGGAAACTACGCTTTCACACCCTCCGCTTATTTTGATTTAAGTCTTATTATGTGAGTATATTTGGTGGTTCGCGCTCAGTATTCGTTCCGTGGAAAGACTGAGGCGAGGCAGGAGGACTGCAGTGAGTTCAAGGTCAACCTGGGCTACACGGTGAGCTTCCGGGAGGGCCTGGGATTGGCCTGGGTTTGGTTTTTAGTACGGGATTATTATCACCTGTGGCTCTATCTCCAGGGGATCCAACACTCGCTTCTGGCATTTAAAGAGTTACTTGAGCACAGATCTCTCGCTCTCTCTCTCTCTCTCTCTCTCTCTCTCTCTCTCTCTCTCTCTCTCTCACACACACACACACACACACACACATACACGCACACAAATAAAATAATAAAAATAAAGCGTAAACAGAATTATTTCTCAAGCCATTTTTTCTTGACGTGCAAACCTTGCCTCCATCAAGAAGGAGGGCGCGAGTAGCTGCCTGATGGGCTCTTTCCCAGGAAACAGCAAGTACCGAGTTTGAGTACATCATCCCAATGGGCAAAGCCGTAATTCCAGCACCTGACGGTGGAGGCAGAAAGATCAGGAACGCAGGGTTAGCCATTGCAACCTAACAGATGTGAGGTCAACCTGGCCTACGGAAACCCCCGTTTAAAACCCTCAAAGGAAAACCAAACCAAGCAGCAGCAAGAGCAGCGGAAGGGAGGGACCCCGCTTCCGCTGTAAATGGCGTAGCCGCCTTTACACAGAGGTTACAAGAACTGATGTTTCTCGCTGGCCCTCGCTCAGACAGGGATAACCACCACTTTACCCAGGTCGTTTACACATATCAGGGGTTAAGGAAGGAGCTGGAAGGAGGAGTCACTTGGCTCCTGATAATTACGGCTCCTGACCTGGAAAAGACGGAAGGGTACGTGAGGTGAGCAGAACACATGTGCTGGAGGCCAGGCCTGACTAATTAGTAGGTAGCCAGAGCCTGGGACTTGACCAAGCCGTTTCACCCTCCTGCGGATGGCGCGGAGAGGGGCGGGGAGCCGGAGAAGAGGGAAACCCTGGTCAAGACAAGCCTCTGTCGGTTCCCGATGTCTCAGCTTATCCAGGGATGAACCTGGCTGTCCCGGCCTTGCTGTTCTCCGCCCTGGCCTCCCAAGGACTGAGAGCTTCACCCCTTTCCCCCTGTTGCGCCCCAGCAGAACCAGGAGCCCAGTTCAGAACGGACAGATGAGCCCAGCCGGGCTCCTGAGTCACAGATTGAAAGCTGCCGCCCAGGGAAACCAGATCTTCTTCCCTCCATATGGTGATAAGGGGCTCAAATGCCAACGTGATAAAAAGAGATAAATGATAGTGACAAACTGTGTGCTGCACCCAAAATACCAGGCTGGTGTTCCATGCTGCCTGGGGAAAATGTTTTGGATGAACTGGGGGTGGGGGAGAGAAAGGAGGAGGAGCATCTACTTTTCATTTATCCATTTTTTTCTTTGTGAGATCCACTCTTTTTAAGTGCCAAGCTGCCGTGGAAGGTTCCATCGTCTGACGGTGACATGTCTGCCTATCTTATGCATTTAGTTACTGCTCAAACACAGCACAGATCAACCCCTGTCTCACATTTGTTACCCCCGGGGAATGTGGCTGAAGTTAAAGTCTGGTGGATGGGGTGGGTGGGTGGGTGGTGAGGTGGATCAGCAGGCAAAGACACTTGCCGCCAAGTTTGACAACCTGAGTTTGATCCTAGGACCCAAGTAACAGAAGGAGAGAACCCATTTTTACCGCCATCCACCCTGACTCCCCAACCCAAATGTAGTAGAACAATTTCACAAAGGTACTATCTTATGACTCCCAGGTTTAGAGCATAAAAAGACTTGAATAAATACAGAATACTTTATGGGATTTTAGACCACCACTCTTGGTCCATGTCCCGCGATGGACTCAGTTGCCATATTGTAAAGGTTGTTAGCTATCGGGAGAGAGCCTGCAAACTCACCTGTTGGTGCACTCACAGTTCACAGTCATCAGTGAGTTATGGGGGAGGTGACTCACAGCCAGCCCAATGGAGGAGGACTTTGACCCCAGACTTTGACTACAGCGGCCCGAAGGAGTCTGGTCGAGAATCTCTCACCTAAGTGGAGTTAACACAGGACCTTGGGAGCTAATACTCAATTGTGGCTTTGATACGTTCTGTTTGGGGATGGTTCACTACAGAGGACCCCAACCGTAACATCCTTCCTCCCCTGTTCAGAACCTCTGCTCTCCGCGATTCAGTGAAAAAGAAGAAAAAGTAGTTAATCTCAAATAAAAGGTCTCAAGACCAAATGTTCTCACTCTCTCCTGTCCTCCCCTCCCTTCCCCCTTCTAGTCCAATTATTCATTAGTTAATTTGTTACTATTACTCTGTCACCCACGTGTCCAAACTTCCAATCTTCTTATCCTTCACCGGACAACACTGGGGGGAAAAAAAACGGTTGATAAAACTACCTCGGGTACTTTGATCCAGAATATTGGACTTTTAGATCCGTGTCTGTTAGCGCTCAGTGGCTAATTTAGGGAGAGATTTCGTTATAAGGATGCTCACTTTAATGTTACATTTGTAGGAGGAAATGGGAAAGAACCGAAATGGATATCAGTGTGGGTTTAAATGACGGCGATACCGTGTTTTTGCAATACGTTGCAAAATCTGTTCGTACTTTCATGACAAGATTTGCAGAACATACCGTTACATTAAAAAAACAATCTGTAGGGGTTATAGTTACAGGCTCGGTGAGTGGAGATGGGAAAGCGTTCTGACCTGAGATGGCTTCTCAGCACCTACATAAAAAGCTGGGTGTGGCCGCATGCACCTGTTACCCTAGCACTGGGGGTGAGGGAGACAGAGACAGGCAAATTCTGGGGCTCACTGGCCAGTCAGTAGAGGATGAGCTCCAGGCTCAGTAAGAGACCTGTCTCACAAAATCAGGTTGAGAGTATTAGAGGAAGACACATGAAGATGACTTTTGACATGCCTCTACATGCATATACAGGTGTGTTATGCACATGCATAACCACAATTGCATATTAACGTTAAAACACTGGGTATATTAGAATATTTTAATAAAGAACAGCATACCTGTATATATATATATAATAGAGAAATAAAATGCATATATATATATATATATATATATATATAATTATGTGTCATGCTATCAATGAGGTTCACCTAAGAACTGGGTGGCTCTCAGTTTCTGTCTTTAACACTTTAATTTTGTACTGAGTAATAACATTAGCTATTTTATTTAAGGCGAAATGCCCATCTCCACCTTCAAGGGGGGTCATTCTCTTAATATGTTAATCTGTTATTGCAATCATTTTGCAATGTATGCATATATCAAATATCACCCCCATACACTTTGAAGGCATACAACTTTATTGTCAACTAAATATACTTTAATAACAATAGGAAATAAAGATTAACGTAACAGGCAGTAGCCTGGAAGCCCTTGCTTCCTTTAAGTGTTTTAAAGAGGTAACGTGCGATCCTTCAATGAAGTCCTAGCTCACCCAGGGGGCTCTCTCAAGGGATTCTGTCTTCCTCGCTACACCCTATTAGCCTCCTGCTACCATGACTTCTAGCATTTATAGTGTAGGACTTTTATTACAGAAATTGCATGTCCAAAGGTCCCCAGGTAAATGTCTTTGTGGTCTACATCCTCAACCTATGCAAACTCCCAGCTTTGTGCACTGTCTTCTCTGTAAATGTCAAGTGCTTGGCTTGCCCATGGGCTAATTTAGAGTTCATGCGTTGTGGGTTAATCAACTTTAATTAAGCACTTAGCTTATGTAGGCCCCAAACCATGAACGGTTTTAACAGTTCTACAGATTTAAAAAGTCAAACCGATATTCATAACGTCCTGTGACTCGTGATGGTTACCTGAAACTCACATGGCAATGGACACACAGCAGTTGTAAATGGTGGATTTAGTGGGTCCTTTTTGTGTTGTCAATGGCTGTTTTCGTGCTAGTATGGGAGAGTTGAAACAAAGGTTGTATAGTCCACAAAGACAAAAATGTAGCCATTTACTGATTGGTTCATAATAGGAAAAAATTACCAGCTCTTGGCTTCCATATTAAGCATATGGAAGAAAATATAAAAGAAAGATCCTTTTAAAACACTTATCATGGAGACTTTTTCTAGTGCAGGATGGGGTCAGCTGTAACTGTGTTCTCAAGTTCTCGCTCAGGGTCTCCAACAAGGCAGGCACAGCCCATGTCTCTGCCCTGGTGACTTCTGGCTTGTTTGTCATATGCTTTCGTCAACCAGGTACTAGATGATGTAAGGCACATAGAGCCTCCCCCGCCCTTGGGGACAGGTGTGGTCAGATTCATGAACTCTGTGATCTGCCAGGAGGTGGCAGCTAGCCACTCTGGTGACCACTGGCCCTAACATTCTTTTCTAGTGACCACTGACTCTAGCAAGCCACTCTGGTGACCACTGGCCCTAAAATTCTCTTCTAGTGACCACTGACTCTAGCAAGCTACTCTGGTGACCACTCTAGCATGCCACTCTAGAGACTTGTTGGATCTAACATGCCACTCTGGTGACCACTGGTTCTAGCTTGACAGGCGTCAGAGCAGAATGAGCCAGAAGCAGTCAACTAGACCCTGGCAAGTCTCAAAGTGAGAATGGGTGTGTGCTCTTGAGAGATGTCACTTGAATTGGGGTTGTTTGTTATGCAGAAACCTGGCTGATGGTGTGGTATCCGCCGCCCATTATGTGATATTGGTGTAGTTCTGCTCTGCCCAGACTACAGAAACCGGAAATCTCAGTAGGCCTGAAAGCCGTGATATGAGTTACCCAGGTAGCTTGTAAGTCTGATATATTAACACTGCTTTATGAGCACACCCTTAAGTTTGAGAAAAGCCTGCCTTTTTCACAGAGATATTCTAGTATCTTGAAATCACATCCACAGTAAAACTGTCTTAGTGGCACTCAGTCAAAAATACACAGCTGTGACTATCTGCTTGTTAAGATATAGTAACTGCTTTTGTTTGCTTCTGAAGCTTGCTTATTCCGATACCCCGGAGTCGTTTTGAGTTGCCTTTGACACTTAACCTAACAAAAGGACAGTTTTTTTTTGTTGTTGTTGTTTTGCTTACTTTCATAGATTCTGAAAGTGTTCGTGTGATTTGCCCCTTTCAAGATCCTCCCTGAGTCCCATCTTACATGGACGGCAATCTCAGATTTGGCTCGAAGCACTGCTCAGCCTGCCATCTCGACAGCCCTCAGCTTCATTCTTGAACAAAGACTGATTGAGGCTAACAGCTAAGCATCTGGAGTTGTGGCAGAAGGCAGGCAGAGGGATCCTGCCCAGGCAAGCCACACACTGGGTCTGGACTCTTCTTCTGGGGAGAAGGAACAATTTGCTTTTGGGATGCCAACAGTTCTGTTCATGGCTTGGTATTGTTGTGTTGGGATCCTTTGCCAGTGTGAATCATTTGTGTTAATGTTGCCTGCTCATCTCTGAGGAGGTTCTGCTGAAGAGGTCCAACTTTTTCCTGTGTCCTGAGAGTGTGTTTATTGCTACACGTGGGTCAGATGGTTTTGCTGGCCTGGCTCACTCACTGGCTTCTGATCGTCTTCTGTGTCAGGCCCAGCATCCCCAATAACTTCACAACTTGAGTGCTTGTCTGTTTCTCTGCTAACTTGAGATTCATATGTGTGTGTGTGTATATTGTAAATAATTGAAGACTTATTATGATTATTCAAGAGTACTGCCCAAGTGATAAACAGATTCAAAGACAATCTCATTCAGGACCCAGCAGCCTGGTGGACCTGTTTGGATGCTGAACTTCTTTGTCCTGCCAATCTCCATCTGGTCATCCAGGACAGCAGCTGCAGAGCGCAATGATGACTTCTTAGCCCATGTCCTTAACATGACAACTATATTAGCAAAAGCATTTAGCATGCACCCGCTGGACCGTTAGAGGCAGAGCTGTATTATTTGTTTAGTAGATTGAAGCGGAAATTGTTCCTTGGCAGGATGTTGGCTGGCTTGGGACAGAGCACTTGGAGCAGAGATAAATATTGGCCCACAAAGAAATGAAGCTTGCCACTGGGATAAAGGTGGGGTGAAGGTTGCAAGGAGAGGTATTGTCACCTCTCCAGAGACCACAAGCCTACGGGTTGGCTTGGGAGGGAGAGGGCGTGTAGTGTCTTCTCCATGCAAGTGAAGTCAAGGACTGATCTCAAGGAAGAGCAGCCCCCTTAGATACACTGAATATAAAATCCTTACACAAAAGCCTCACAATATCGCTGCATAAATGAGCAACTGGTGCCATCTTGCTGACTGAAATAACTGATTGATCAACATATATCCGTGGCCAAAGTTCATCCAAAGAACACAAAGAAACGATTACTAAATTTTTTGATTGTTAGTTTTAATGTTTTGATTTCAGACTCGTGACGTTAGCATGAATTTGGATACTGCTGTAGAATCTTCTTTTATGGCAAATCACAACAACAGCACACCCTACGCTCATCCCAAGAACTCTTATCTTCCATGACACACATTTGGTCCTTTGCCAAAGCTTGTTATAGGATTTCACTTTGATACTTGATCTCGAACATGTAACAGACGTGAGACTATATGGTTTTCCAACAAATGCCAAGCTGTCAAAGCAGCATCCACAAGTGTTTTGTTCACGACTTGGCTCCTCAGATCGGCTCAGGTTCCCGGAATGGAAGCCACTTGCAGGAACGTCACCCCTGGAGAGCTCAACAGCTTCTCGGCATCCTTAATCTGTTTGGGCTCAAAAGCTAGAAAGTTCTCATGGCTTGATTGTATTCATATAGCTGAAGTGTCTGGAAAGGAGAGATAATAAATGTATTTTATGAAAGAGCTTAAATGAATCTGTGGCGAAAAGTCAGCTTAGCACATAAACGAGAAGTCGGGATGTGGCAGCTTGTCTCACCTTTTCAGAATTTCCCGACTGAGGTAAATTTGTTAAGATTTTCCCAAGGGGTTTCCTTGGCACTTTCCAGTTAGTCTTTGAAGATATTAGTAATGGGTGGTGGGGCACTTCTGCTTTAGAAAACATCTCTGCTACCTCACAGAGGTAAAATTCTCCACCTCGTGGTGCCACTTTGATCAGAGCTCTGGGCACATCAAATCTGGAAGGTCACTTACGGCTTTTGGCGGCAAAGAGAAGTCTGGGCACAGTGAGGTTTGATGAGGGATGCTCTACAGAAGGACTCAGGTGTGAGAATAGCCTGGGTAGATTGAGAGAAGGCGGCTGAGGGACCTGGTGCCATGGATGCTCTCCAGCGAGGATAGCAATCCACAGAGCTGCGGGCAATGCACAAAGAACCCTGCTGGCATGGCCTCCTTCCCACTTCTGAGGGAGCTGTGCCCTCCCAATTCACTTTAGGTTTCCAACCCCACTGCTTGCTTGACAAGCTTTTAGGGGAGGGAGGTAGAGATCATCTGGTATAGCTTGGCACACGGGAAAAACAGCTGCATCCCATTGCAGCCAGGGAGTTAGGAATCTAAGGTCTTCTGACTTATTTCTGAGTAAGAAATTAAAATGGGAACACACCAAACATGCTTACCAGTCCCTGCGAAATGGTCAGGGCTGTGCTAATTCATGCTATACTGATTCTATGTTGATTAATAAATAATTGTAAAACGTGGACTTCAAATAAATTTATTTCAGCTTTGAATTGAATAAAGGCTCTACACTCTCTCTCTCACACACACACAGACACACACACATACACACACGATTGTGTATGGGTAATCCTAGAGAATTTCTATTTTCTCTGCTGAAAATTCAGAATCCCAAAGAATAGAATTTTTAACCCTACTGTGGAAACCTAGGCACTGGCTGTTAAACAACCGTAGACAGAGGCGACTTGGTAATTCTTTGTAGATTCTGCTTCAGAAAGGGGAAGCGCTCCTCTGCCTGTTGTAAATGTGCTGCTGTGTGTTCTCGTACTGTACCTATTGCGATAGCATCTGGCTGACCACAGGAAGCTAGGAAATGTCTGCGACCCAGGGGTTTCCCGCCAACCTCCGTTAGGGAATCTTTTCCTGTCTCTTAGAGCTAAGCTTAATGAGTCAGTCACCCTATGATGCAAACTTTCACTTACCGAATGATAGTTCTCTGTTGTTTCTACATTGATTTCTAAATGTCAGGCTTAATGGATGCTCAAACGCTGTGGGTTAGCACCTGTATTTCTGAGGTCACACGGAAAGACTGAAAAATGTGGTAGGGAACACACACACACACACACAGAGAGAGAGAGAGAGAGAGAGAGAGAGAGAGAGAGAGAGAGAGAACAAAGAATAGTTAGACACTTAATGCCCATTGAGGCCACCTCAATTTTAATTGTATCATAGTTAATCTAATCCTGGATAAGATTATAAGATGTATATTCAAGAAAGGTCAAAGAGCTAGTGGCCCGTAAAGATGTCCTCCACATTTAAATACTGTCTGAGTTGTTAAAAAGTGTTAAAAATTGTTCAGCTGATGAACAATTAAAAACCAGCAATTCGGAGTCCAGGAAGATTCAGTAAGAGTTGTGTTTAGAAAGGGTTGTTCTAGGAGTGTGGAAGTCAAGGGTACCACATGAAAACTCACAGCATCACCTAACCTGGGTTCACAGGGGCTAGAGACTGAGCTGACAACCAGGGAGCCTGCATGGGACAGACCTTGACACTCTTGTCGTGGAATATTAGCTGAAGGTATGTCACATTTGCTTATGCTGTGGAGCATTTGTTTAATGATGCAGACGTAAGTTCTTTCATGCTGCATCTGTTTAACTCTGTGAAGCAGTGTTTCTTTGTCTGTCTAAACCACCTGATTGGTCTAATAAAGAGTAGCATGGCCAAGAGCCCGGTAGGAAAAAGGATAGGTGGGGCTGGCAGGCAGAGAGAATAAATAGGAGGAGAAATCTGGGAAGAGACATTCAAGGAGCGAGAAAAAGGAGTGGAGGACATCAGGGGCTAGCCACACAGCTATGCAGCAAGCCACAGAGTAAGAAGGAAAGAAAAGCTGAGAGAAAGGTAAAAGCCCACAGGCAAAAGATGTATGGGATAATTTAAATTAAGAAAAGGTGGCTAGAAATAAGCCAAGCTAGGGCAGGGCAGTCATAAGAAAGAATGAAATTCTGTGTGATTTATTTGGGAACTGGGTGATGGGCCCCAAGGACCAAAGAATAAAGAGTAAAAATGACGGGCAACATCCTCTTGTGGGACCTCTAGTGGTGGGAACAGGGATTGTCTCTGACTCTTCTGCCTGCTTTCGGAACCCTCTCCTCCTGCCAGGTTGTCTCCTCCAGCCTCAACAGGAGAGGGGGTGCCAACTCTTACTGCAACTTGATAAGTTATGGCTGGCCGATACCCATGGGATGCTTGCCCCTTTCTGAAGAAAAGTGGGAGAGGAGGGATGTGGGCATAGTTTTTCAGATAGGCTCTGTTTGCTGGCCTCAAGCAGAGGCGCAGGTTCTTTAAGGGTTGGTTTCCTCGTTTGTACTGGCAACACAAAGGGCTCTGGCTCCTTTGGGAGGCGCTGCTATGGAGCATTTAGATGAGGTTTGTAAGCAGAATGCCACACGCTGTCTAATGGTGATGTCGACCTGCCGTGTCCCTGGAGCTGGAGTAGTGAGCATGGCTCACAGAGGCAGTGAACGTAACCCCTGCCATGTTAGACGGGGTAAAGCCAACAGGCAAAGCTGCAGAGTTAGTCCTAGCCACGCTGCTTAGCATTTTTTAAAAAATCTGCTGATCAGAAAATTATTACAGATACACAGTAAGACAGATACAGATAAAAAAGATCTCTGAATGAGTCACAATGTTAGATACATGTGCATGGGGTTAGGAGAGAGCTAGATAGGAATACACCTGAGCTGTTAGCCAAGCAGTGTTTGTAATTATTATAAATTTGTGTGATTATTTGGGTCTTGGCAGCTGGGAAACAACAGTCTCCAATTACAGAGGAGCATATGGGGGCAGTGAGTGGAGCTTGGGGGAAGGATTGGAAGGAGAGGAGGGAGGAAGATTTAAGTGAGGTTATAAAATAAAATAATAAAAATTAAAAAAGAAAGTGTTGTTCTTTGTGACAGTTTCCTAAATCATAAAGTGTTTATGTAAGAAAGCCAAAGACATTCTCTATAATAAAATAAAACAACTTGAGAAAATGAGAATTAATTGAAAAAATAAGAAAGGAAGATAAAAGAAATTGCTTAATAGGAATCTTGGGTACCCAGAGGTGATTGCAGTTAAGGCTTTTGAGAACTTAGAGTTGTGCTGAAATAAGTACACCACATCACAGGTAAGACACCAGCATGGGAGGGCAGAGCTGCCCTAAGAAACACTTGGGCATCATGGTAGCAAAGCCTATGAATACTCACAGTGACGGTGACAATGGAGATCACAAATAGCCTTAAACCAGTTCACATCAGGACAAATTTGGTTGCCAAGTGACATTCAGGTGTGTCAGGCTTTGGCCAGGCGAGTTATGGGAAATTTTCCATTTCTCAGTTCTCTTTGGGCTTCAGAATTGGTGGGGTAAGGACCACAGCATACACCACTGTGTGTGAGAGCTCTGACAGTGATTCCTGTGTGATGTGGGCACCGAGTTGGAAAATTAGGACAAGCTTGCACACGGTAATGGATAAGAAAGCAAAATGAGGAATAATGTATTTTTATTGTGTGGGAATGAACACAATGGCTAACAATAGACATTTCCAGAAGCAAAACTCAGACAGATTTAAATTAACAGGGTTTGCTTGAACAAAGAATGAAATGTGGCTCAGGCAGCACTCAGAACCGGAAGAGGGTCAGAGAGCCATGCCTACCAGCATAGGAGGTGCTACTGACTAGTTTTATGTCATCTTGACACACGCTACAGCCATCTGAGAGGAGGGAACCCCAACTGAGAAAGTGCCTCCCTGGTAACTTCGGGCTGTAGGCAAGCCTGTAAGGCATTTTCTTTTCTTTTTTTCCCGTTTTTATTAATTAATTTTTTTTCATTTATTTTACATCTGACTGCAGTTTTCCCTCCCTCCTCTCCTTCCATTCCTTCTTCCTTCCCCCTCCTTCAACTCCTCTGTCTGTTTGGAAAGAGGCAGGCCCCCCCCATGGTTGCCAACAAAGCATGATATTATCAAGTTGAGGCAGGACTAAGCTCCTCCTTTTGTATTGAGGTATTGAGGCTGGGCAAGGCATCCCAGCATGGGAAATAGGTTCCCGAAAGCCTGCTCAAGCTTTGGGGATAGCCCCTGGTCCTACTGCTAGACGTTCCATAAGCTACACAACTGTTACAGATATGTAGAGGGCCCATGTAGGCTCCTTAGCTGTCGGTCCCATGAGCTCAGGTCAACTGTCTCGGTGGGATCCCCTGTGATGACCTTGACTCTCCTGGCTAGTACAATCCTTCCTTTCTCTCCTCAAGAGGATTCCTGGAGCTCTGCATCTGCTTCCAGCAGTTACTGGATGAAGGCTCTCTGAAGACATCAACCTGACCACAGGAGACAGCCAGTTCAGGCACCTTCTCCACTATTGCTAGGACTCTTAGCTGGGGTTATCCTTGTGAATTCCTGAGAGTTTCCCTGGAATCAGGTATTTCTCTGATCCTGAAATACCCCCCCCCCCCATCAAGACATCTCTTTCATTATTCCACCTACCCATCCCACCACAACCGGCCTGACATAATCCCTCATGCCCTCCACCCCCAATTTACCCAGGTGATCACTTCTATTTCCCCTTCCCAGGGAAATCCATGCTTTTCTCTTAGGATCCTCCTTGTTACTGAGCCTCTCGGAGGCTGTGGATTGTAGCCTTCAAGCTAATATCCACTTATGAGTGAGTATATCCCATGTTTGTCTTTCTGGGTCTGGGTTACCTCACTTGGGATTTTTTTTCTCATTTTATTCACTTGCCTGCAAATTTCATGATGTTATTGTTTTTTACAGCTGAGTAATACTTCACTGTGTAAATGCACCACATTTTCCTTATCCATTCTTCCATTGATGGACAACTTAGGTTGTTTTTAGGTTCTGACTGTTACAAATGCTTCTATGAACATAGATGAACAAGTGTTCTTGTGGCATGACTGAGCATCCATTGGGTATATACCCAAGAGTGGTGTAGCTGAGTCTTGAGGCAGATTGGTTCCCAATTTTCTGAGAAACTGCCATGTCGATTTCCAAAGTGGTTGTGTAAGTTTGCACTCAGGCCGGCAATGGAGGAGTGTTCCCCTTACTCCACATCCTCTCCACCATAGGTTGCCATTTGTGGTTTTGATCTCAGCCATTCTGACAGGTGCAAGATGGAATCTCAGAGCAATTTTGATTTGAATTTTCCTCATGGCTAAGAATGTTGAACATATTCTTTAAGTTTATCTCAGCCATTTGAGATTCTTCTGTCGAGAATTCTGTGTTTAGGTCTGTGCCCCATTTCTTAAATTGGATTATTTGGTATGGTGATGCCTAGTTGCTTGAGTTCTTTATATATTTTGGAGATCAGCTCTTTGTCAGATGTGGGGTGGGTGAAGATCTTTTCCTATTTTGTAGGCTGCTGTTTTGTCCTATTGACTATGTCCTTTGCCTTACAGAAGCTTTAAAGTTCCAGGAGGCCCCATTTATTAATTATCGATCTTAGTGTCTGTGCTATTGGTGCTCTATTCAAGAAGTTGTCTTCTGTGGTAAGGCATTTTCTTAATTAGTGATCAGTGTGGGATGTCCCAATCCATCGTAGGTATTTCCACCCCTGGGCTGGTGGTCCTGGGTTTTATAAGAAAGCAGGCTTAGCAAGCCATGTGGAGCAAGCCAGTTAGCAACACCCTTCATGGCCTCTGCATCAGCTGCCACCACCAGGTTCCTGACCTGTTTTGAATTCTTACCTTGACTTTCTTCTATGATGAACAATGACATGGAAGTATAAGCCAGATCAACCCTATCCTCCCAGAGATGCATTTGATCATAGTGTTTCATCATAGCAATGGTAACCCTGACTAAGACAGAAGCTGACAAACCAGACACTAGCAAAGTAAGAGACCTCACCTAACTGGCTACAGCTGGTGCTGCCTTTTGAGGTAGATCACTTGGCCAGAATGAGCCAAGCCCTGGGTAGAAGCTTCAGGTATTCACACACACACCACATAAAACCATCAACAAGATATTTAGCATAGTACTCAAAAGAAAGAAAAAGGAAATAAAAAAGAAGGAAGAAAGGAAGAAAGGGAAGGATACCATGGTAAAGGTAGGAGATTCTCACTCATGTATATTTGGTTGACATCAATGATGCCAATATGTTATATGATATTGATCAGTTTTCCAACAGGCCTCTTATGACAAGGCCACTTTTAAGAGTTTGGCCCTGGACCCCAGAAGGGTCCTGTATTAGCAGCTTGGCATTCAGCTGGACACTCTCAGCTGGTGGCGTCACCTTTCAGATGTGCGGACTAGTGGAGGTTGTCAGATAAGGGACACTTGTAGCGCATCCCTACAGGGAGTCGTGGGTCCCAGCACCTCCTTTGTCACTGCTTGGCCCCAAGATGAGCAGTTTTATCTTGCCATGTGCTTCATGCTGTGGGTAGATTTGTTGAGGCAGGGGTATGAAGCCAACCGTCTCCTGTACCTTCACGTGGATCCCAGGAGTTGCGCTGAGGTTTCCAGCTTGCATGGCAGGTGCTTTAAGCTATTACCTCACTAACGTTCCATCTGCTTCCTGAGACAGGATCTTTCCCTGACCACGGTGCTCATCCGTTCAGGAGCTCCAGGCTCTGCCTCTCTCAGCTTCTCTGCACTGGGGTTGCAGACTCATGCTGCCAGGCCTGGTTTTGATGTAGGTGTTGGGGATCCGAGGTCAGATCTTCATCCTTCCATGGGACTCTCTTTCCCCACTGAACCATCTCCCAGGCCTACAGTAATGCTGTAGTCTTTAAACATTACTCGGTGTGCCCATTAATATGTCCATTCAAATATGTATTCAAATATGTATTTAAATAGTGGCCATCACCATGAGGAAGTTATCTGTGCTTTGTTCCGAAGAATGTAAAGAAGTAAAGAAAGATGAGCAAGACAGGAACACATATAATGATATATAAAGTATTTCAAAATGAGTAAGTATGGATTGTAGTACCACTCTAAAGAGAGCAAGTGAGTTCCGGAAAGGTGCACAAGGAGAGTTTTATTATTTTATTAATTTAATAATATTAATATTCTTTTATTAATTAATCTTTATAGATTTAAGATGTGATTGGATCTGTAAATTTGGGTTTGACTTTACTTAATATACAAGAGGAAGAAAATACCCTTAGCCAAATGTTGAGACAAATAAAAATAGAGCATATTCGTGGAGGTCACGGGGGGGGGGTCACACTTGCAATTCTAGCAGTTGGGAGGCTAAGGCAGGAGGAGGCTACCGATGTTTTGGCTGACTTGATGCTCCACAGTGAGCTGCAGGTAAGCCTGGGCTACAGAATGTTCCAAGAAGAACATCTGTTTCATCGAATTCAGATGCATAACCTGTGGAACATCTGGATTGGGGATGTTAAAAAGTAGAGAGGAATGAACACACTGCATCCTGAAAGGCTAATGTTTGGCCAATTCGACCAGAATGATGGTGTTTAGGAAGCTGAACTGGTAAGAATAGGGGAGTCTAAGCTTAGAGTCTTAGACCGGGGTCAGTCTAAAATGTGCTGTTTTAATTCTTTTCAAGATGTTCCTCTCCTTTCCACAAACTCTAAGCTGGTGAGTGTGCTGGCTGGATTAGGACACATATGATGGCATAGTATGTCCATTATGAAATGACTGTCATCATCTGAGAAGAAGAAATGCGTCTGTAACATCTGGCTGTGCACCAGCCTGGAGAGCATTTTCCTAATGCGTAACTGATGGGGGAGGGCCCAGTCTATTGTGGGTGGTGCCATCCCTGGACTGACGATCCTGGATTCTTTAAGAACACAGACCGAGGAAGCCATGAGACACAAGCAGCATTCCTTCACGGCCTCCACATCTGTTGGTGCCTCTGGGTTCCTACCTTGTTCGAGTTCCTGTCTTGACTCCCTTTGAGGATGAACAGCAATATGGAAGTGAAAGCTTTTCTCCCCAACATGCTTTTTGGTCATGGTGTTTTACCATAGCAATAGAGATCTTAACTAAGACAGCAACCTAATGAGAAATATGGAAGTTCTTAATTAATATCTTTGTGCTACCTCATTGAAATACTTTTTTCCTTTACAAAGCAACCAAACCAAACAAAACAAAATTAAAAAACCAACCAACCATCCAAACTAACAAACTAAAAAAACCAACGAAACAAAAGACCAACCAAACAAAAAAAAACCTTTAAAGTATTAACTTACCCCTGTACTGTCTCTTGGGCCCGGTACCGTGACAGTACCTTAATCTCTAACAATGTTAAGCCAACAGTTTCTCATCACAATGCACGCAGCATGTTTGATGGCTTCCCAGCGTCGTCCTCCCACCTCACCGGCAATGTCACCTAGAATTCTAGGTCAGATGTTCCTGGTGAATTAGGACAACTAGAGGTCACACAGATATCACCTTCTGCAGCCTCGCTGAGTTTCTAGTTTGTGGTTATGGTTTCCTGTTTGCTGAGCCCGAATTCTTGACGTCTTCATGCTGTTTCTTAACATGTTCGCAATTTCTCCCAGTAAGCTTTTGCTCAAAGCAGAACTGCCTGTTTGCTACCCCCCAAACACCTTTTCTTTAATTCTCTGACATTTGTGCATAGGTTGATGTGGACATGTATGTTAAATACTCATGGCAGAAAACAACCTGTTATAAACACACATGAAGAAGACCTTTTGGCTTTTTGCCTCGAGAACTGGAATAAATCGGCCATTCTACCTGATAGTCTTAGTTTCTCAGTGACTAACCAGTCCGCAGTTAATAGACCTCTTTCTCTGCTATTGCAATCCTTCCTAGGGAATCTGCTTACTTGCGTATTCTAGTTTAATAGCCCGTCTCTAATGACCTCTGTCTCCTAGTATCCACATCCTTGATTGTCCTTGCCCACATTGTGCCAAAGTTGGTCTGTGTGACCAACAAAATGTGGGAAAGTTAATAGTCTTAACTTCTAGCTGAACAAGCTTCTGTCATGCCCCTCTCCCTTCCCTCTTCTCTCTCTCATCATTTTCTCCCAGGGAAGTCATGAGCCGTCCTATGGAAGAGAAGCTAAAACCTCCACCGTGTAAGCAGGCTTGGGTGCATATCGTTAGGCCCCGTAAAGGCCAACACCTCGCTGGTGACATAGCCTGCTGATCAGACACACCCAACTAAATTTCAGTTAATATGCTAGAGAACAGTGAACAGCTTGTACATCTAGCCTTTATTTTTATTTTTGATCAATGAGTGTTGGCCTGCATGAGTGTATACCACATGGGTACTTGGTGTGCTTGGAGGCAGGAAGAAGACATTAAATCTCTTGGAACTAGAGTTGCAGACAGTTGTGAGGCACTGTGTGGGTGCTGGGAATCAAACCTGGGTCCTCTGCAACAGTAGAGGTCTCTCAGCTGCTGAGGATCTCCCCAGACCCCATCTGGCTTTCTTTTGACTTTCATGATGTTTTGAGAACCCCAAGGATCAGTGGTTGCCTGAAAATACCAGACTCAAAGGGTTATCATAGCCATGGAGACTATATTGTGACAAGGGCTGCAGATAAAGTCATCGGTGAGACATTTTCCCTGGAATGACAGAGCACACAGTGCTCAGCACAGGTTCTGGAGTCTTCGTCAGAGGGTATGAGACCTGTGCATCCTCTCTGGCAGCAAACAACAGGAGCGTGCGTCCGGACACATGTCGGAACCTCTGTGTTCAAGGCTTTTGACGTGCTGGTCACGTCACAATAGCACAACTTTCTAAGCAGCTGAAGCTTGAAACCCCAAGGCTGAACCTGGTATGGATCATTAATCATGGTATTTGTGCAAAAACAGCCTGACCAACTGCAGAGGCGCAGCCCATCGCTCTAGGTGTACCAACAAAACCATCAATCCTGAGCATCCAAGGGTGATATTCCTGGTACCAGTCGATGTCAACAGTAGTTCCACTACTCCTGGACACGTGCAAGGAATAAACAAACAGATGCAGTCAACCAAGGCCGTGTTCACAACGGTGCTTTGCTTAGCCAGCACCTACTGCCAAAAGATAAAGAAATAAGTGTAGGGGTGGATAATTCTCACCCCTACCCTTCGTCTTCCAGCTTAGCCATTAAAGGGTACAGAACCCAGAGGAACATTCCTGCTGTGTTCTGCAAGAATTCCTGCCTCACAGGATCACACAAGGAAAGAAATGTTCCCTTTGGAGTAGTTTGTTACACAGCAGTGGCTGACAAATGCGGGAGTATTTTCCTCTTCTAGACCTGGCAATTTTTAATTGAATTATTGATGTGAATATTATGACTCAAGACACCAAATTTTGTTAACTTTTATTAAATCAAACCAAAGTCCTCTTTCCTTGTTAGCTGTGCTGCGGGACTACCAGGGTCTTCTCGATGGGCACCAGCAGGTTTGGGTCCAGGGAAGGCCTTACAGAGAGCAGGTTCTTTATTTTCAGCACTAAACGTATAAGTTTAAGGAGGCTACTTGAGGGATTGCAAAGTTTTACTTATTTATTGTTTTGAAATAGAAATGATGTTTCAGGCTCTGGAGATTACTCGCTCTCGTATATTTCTTTGTTTTGCAATCCTTTGAAAAATATCCAAACCTTCCCCAGCCATGTCTTACTGTTCTATGGTTGTGAAGTGATGCCCTGACCAAGGCAGTTCTTATGAAAGAAAAGAACTGGAGGCTTGCTTACAGTTTCCGAGGTTCCGCTTGTTATTGCCATGGTGGAGAGCATGGCGACACATTGGCAGGCACTGGATCAGTAACTGAGAGCAACATCCTTTTCCTTAGGGAGAACGAGAGATTGGGGCTGGTGCCAGTTTTCAAAACCTCAAAGCCCACCTCCAGTGACGCTTCCTCAAAGGCCACACCTCCTAATCCTTTTCAAATAGTGCTACTCTCTGATGACTAAGCATTAAGATATATGAGCCTGGGGCTGGAGAGATGGCTCAGTGGTTAAGAGCATTGCCTGCTCTTCCAAAGGTCTTGAGTTCAAATCCCAGCAACCACATGGTAGCTCACAACCATCTATAATGAGGTCTGGTGACCTCTTCTGACCTGCAGACAGAATATTGTATACATAATAAATAAAAATAATTATTTTTAAAAAGATATATGAGCCCATGGGGGACATTCTTATTCAAACCTCCACAGCTTATGAATGATTCAGGAACAGTCTGACAGGCTTGGTCCATTAGCTGGCATTTTCCACTGCCTGGTCTGCAAAGTTCTTTACATGGCGTTTCCCCGCTCTGTCTGAAAGGATCATGCAATCTTCCTAATTTTCCACAAGAATCGCTTTTCTGCATACTGACTTTTAAGTGCTTTCTTCTATAGATTAGCACCTAGGCAAAGACTTGGGAAGACCACACTCCATTTCCAGGGTGCTGTCTCTCTCAGCATCCCCTCTTCTCCGACACTCAGGGCTGCAGATCCCAGCTATCTCAGTGTCTTGGAACTCCGCTCATTCTTTTCCCTGCTTGTCGAGACGGCAGGTCCTGTTTGGATCCCTCACCATGTTGTCCTTTTCTCGCTTGTTCTTTCTCTTGTGTGTTGGTTGCACCCATTTTGCACATAAACGTGCCACGGAAACCAATCGGTTCTTCTTAAAGTCTCCTGTGTTTAAGCTACGCCGTATCATCAGCTATATAGGTCATCATCAGTGTCAGGCACGAAAATGCTTCGATGACTGTAGCCTTACAAGACTTTCTACTTGATCTTAGTTCAACTCAGAAACTATAAAAAATTTCCCTATTCAGCGTGCCCAGTAGTGGAAAATGTACTTTGGATGGCGATTCTTTACATTCTAAGATAGCCTATTTTACTGTTGAGTAGCAATAATTATCAGAGAATGTACTTTATCAATATCGTTGAGTTTGTGTGTAGCTGAGCTTTCCTTGCAGGGTCATAACTGATTCTGTCTACAGGCGTGTGCTGAGTGTGTGTCGTGTGCTGGCTAACCTGTGGCTGCAGGGGTGAGCTAAGGATCGGGTGTTGCGTGAGCTTCATGTACCTTCCAGTTAGTGGGAAAGGTAGAGGGTAAGAAAAATATACAAATATGGGTAAAATGACAGGGAGACAAATGGCCGGCAGAGGGAGAATGTGATGACTGTGTAGAGGATTGAACGTCAGCACGACAGGGTGACAGGCCATGAGGTGATGTCTGAAGGCCAAGTAGGAGTAGAAAATAATCAGAAAAAGATGTGGAAGCTGCCAGAAAGAGGGATTGGCCTAGGTAAGTGTTCAGGACTAAGGAGCAATTAGTTTTCCATCTAAATGGGGCACTTTCAGATAGTTCTTTGGAACATTCTCTTCACAATCCCAGAAATACATGGGTGTTATCAAAAGCACACTGCTGACTGCTTAAGCAATCTTGTGGACAGGAGATAGGTTAGCATGGAAGCGTTCCTCCCTGCTCCTATGAATCATTTCATTGTTCCTGTCTCAGCTTTCTCAGGGCCAGAAGTTTACAGGTCTTGGAGACTTTCTTTACCAAAGAAGTAGAATGGATAGACCCAAAATTAAGCGTGAGCTTGACATTGATATTTCCTTAGTTTCAGGGTGAATAAATCTACCTGCTGTCGTGAGGTTCCAGGAACAGGGGCCTGGCCATACAATGGCATGCTTTAACAAGACTTCATGGCCCATGGAGAAATATGGACTCTTAGATTTTCTCCAGATCCTAAGATTTTGAGTTCATTAAAATCTTGGCTTAGATCTGGAAACAACCTAAATGTCCCTCGACTGAAGAATGGATAAGGAAAATGTGGCACATTTACACAATGGAGTACTACACAGCAGAAAAAAATAATAACATCTTGAATTTTGCAGGAAAATGGATGGAGCTAGAAAACATTATTTTGAGTGAGGTAACCAAAGCACAGAAAGCCAATTATCACGTGTACTCACTCATAAGTGGTTTTTAAACATAAAGCAAAGAAAACCAGCCTACAAACCCCAATCCCAGAGAACTTAAACAACAACGAGGACCCTAAGAGAGACTTACATAGATCTACATGGAAAGTAGAAAAAGACAAGATCTCCTGAGTAAATTGGGAGCATGGGGACCTTGGGGGAGTCTGGAAGGGAGAAGGGGAGAGACAGGGAGGGGAGCAGAGAAAAATGTAGAGCTCAATAAAAAACAATTAAAAACAGTCTTGACTTAGGTTTGAGGTCTGACCCTGCTATCCTCACCCCAAAATGGCTTCTGCAACAGATAACAAACAAGCAACGGTTTGTTGTCTGGGTCTCTGTGTGTGGTGAGTGGGTGTATCACAGAGACTGTAGGCGAAAGAGATCACAAAGTTAAATCTTGAGCCCCAAGTTGGTTATTTTATTTTTTTTTATTTTATTATTTATTATTTTTTTTTTTTTGAGACAGGGTTTCTCTGTGGCTTCGAAGCCTGTCCTGGAACTAGCTCTGTAGACCAGGCTGGTCTCGAACTCACAGAGATTCACCTGCCTCTGCCTCCCAAGTGCTGGGATTAAAGGCATGCGCCACCACCACCCAGCCCAAGCTGGTTATTTTATTGTAGCACTTGTAGGTCCTTGAATCAGAAACAAAAAAAATCTTAGGAATCAAGACTGGACGTGAGTGGTCAACGCTGATCAAGGACATCCAGAACCCCCACCCTCCTGGACTGTTCAATAACACCCCCTTCCTGTGCTTAGCACAGGCGGGAGAGGGAAGAGTGTTGGCCCGAAGTACGCGCATGCGTATGGTTCACTGGAAGGAAAGGACATACCATGGGCCAGGATTCCCACCCCACAAACAGCCAAGACGGAATCCCAAAGCCAATTATGGTCTGATTCATCTTTCTCAACCTGAAACAATGCAATAAAGCCCGCGCAGGAGCCCTGTGAATGAGCCAACACTTCAGTATTACCGGCATGGTTATCTGGGCAAATTATAAGGCTCTCGGCCAGCTTTAATTAGAGCTCAGGGCAGGGGAGTTACGTGGCTAAAGGCCTGGCTAGTCTGTTCGCCGGCGGGGTAAAATCAGGTGAGATTAAGTGGTCAATTTATGGACACCTGGTCCTGCGCCACCGGGACTGCCTTTCCAGTCTGTCAGGTTTTCTGGAATCTGGTGAGCACCTCGGCCTGCCCAGCCTCCTCACAGGTTCCTGGGTCTGGAGCTAGTGAGTCAGTCACTCAGGGCCCGAGGGCTTGGCCGGGCTGTGTTTGGACTTGCTGGCCCATTTGGGATTCAATCCACAAGGGATGTTTCTGGGCCCAGGGATAAGGGTCCAGGAGCCAGGTGGGTCCTGTTTTAGCACACCCGCCAGGCATGCTGTAGAACAAGAATGGTGTTTTTCAAGCAGCAGACAATTCTGTTTGCAAAGGCCTCTGAGTGGGTCTAAGTGTTTTCTGTGTTAACACTGAGGAGCAGGTAAAGAAATGCTTTTACTATTAGTGTGTCTTTAGGAACTGCCAGTACTTCTGAGAAGGCAGGACAAATCTGGGCCTGGGAAGGGAGTAAAGAACACAGTTTTTGTGAGGACATACAAAAACCTCAGAATTTCCCAGTCCTGCGTGTCTACTGCCCCACCCATATAGCTGGAGTCTCCTGGCTTTGCATTTGTAAAGGAGTTCTATTCCAGCAGGGCTGGCCCCGGGTGGGGAGGGACTCAGCTCTTTCTGGAATTAGCTCACGAGTAGGAATTTCCTGCCAGCAACCATCTAACCAGCAATCTGCTGATACAATTGGGCTTCCTGTGAGTGTGTGAGTGTGTCTGTGTGTCTGTCTGTGTATAAGCATGCATAGATGTGTTAGCCTGATCAATATTTGGAAGGAAGAGGAACATGCTTCACTACTGATTAGTCAAAGATTTAGTGCGTTTTCTTTATCCTGAGTAAGGACTTCCTTGACATACCTTCTTCAGTACTTTAGTAACGTATCCAGCTCAGAATCCCATGCACACACTGATCTACCACCATCGTTTTAATCTGAAGGCACAGTAATGGCTTAAACTTCAAATGCTTTATAGTGACTTCTTTGTACGTTGGTATAAAGGTCAGGAAACTACTTGTGGGGGTTCGTTGTGTTGTGTCCCCTGACCAGCCCGTTACTTAACTTTTTTTTCTCTAACAGGATCTATTTAGTGCTGGCTGTCCTGGAATTTGCTGAGTGCTAAGCAGAGCAGGCTGCCCCCTAACTCATAGCCATCGGCCAGCTGAGGTTAGAGGTGTGTGCCACCATGCCTGGTTGTCTTACGATTTTAAGAAAATCCTCGTTTGAGAAAACAATAACAAGCCCAGCTTATGTCTTTTTCTTTTCTCTCTCTCTCTTACTTTCTTTTTTTTCCTTCCTTCATCCTTCCTTTCTTTCCTTCCTCTTCTGTACCTTCTTCCTCCCTCCTCCACCTTCCTCCCGCCTCCCCCTCTTTCTCCTTCTACCTAATGCTTCCTTCTCTTCCTCCTCTTCCTCTTTCTCCTCCTTCTTCCTAATGTTTCCTCCTTCCTCCTCTTCCTCACTCCTCCTCCTCCTCCTCCTCCTCCTCCTCCTGGTATCAACAGTTACCCCATACACTTCAAAGTCCATTTTTCTTTCATACAGAGCACAAGGACCTTTTCCTTTTCCTTCAGGGATTTGATATGTAGTGCCTGGAGACCTTTAATGTTAGCAATAATTCCCTACAGGTGAAATAAAAGCATTAGCCTAAGAGGCAGCTCGGTGTGGGGAGCCTATAGCGTAGGACCGGCTGTCCCCATCTGTCAGGAGACAGTATCAGGACTACTCTGTGAAGGAAGGCTGCCTGGGTAGGGTTTTAGCCTGTCAGGGCCATAGAAGAAAATGATAGCAAGATATTTTCTCACGATTCTGGAGGCTGGAATCTCAAGATCAATGCGTCCCTTGGCTTGTAGATACCTCTCTTCTTCCCATATCCGCGTGGTCTTCCTTTTGTGCATGCCTGCATGTGCAGCTCTGCTTATGACACTGGAGTCTACTCTTGTGACTCATGTTTGCTTGGAGACCCGAATCCAAATACAGTTCTATCATGAGGGGAAGGGGGAGACAAAATTCAGCTCTTGATGATGTTAGTATGCCAGCGCCTCGTCGCTGTCAAACTTGAGCCACAGCAGACTGGATACCGCCAGAGCCTGAAATACAGATGTGGAGGTAGATTACAGAGCCTCTCCAGGGCTGACTGTTGCAACCCCCTCTCTTTGCACGTTGTTCCTTGCAACCCTTAAAATAAGCTGAGTGTGATGGCCAGACCCTCCTGAATGCGTCTCATCTGGTCTAAACAAGCTGCTGAGCCGATTACCCAGAGCTCCTACAGATTAGAAGAAAGCCACGCTGCTGGGGACAAGGGACTTGAGCACCAGGGGCTGATGGAAAGATCTTAAGAGCCAACAATCTGTGCTCTGGACCATACTGCCCTGGGACGAGAGTACAGCACTCCTCAGTAGGTCTTTCTAGAAACCTGAGAGCGGAAGGCTATAGAGATGTTTGCCACTTAATACGTGGGTAAATTTGTCTTGGCATTTGAAGGAGAGACATCCTGAGTAATTCATCTTCACCCAGCCAGAATTCCCCAGCTCTTCTGGATAAGCACTCACAGGTTCTCCCTGGAAATTAGGAGGACTTTCCTACGGTCCCGATCAGAGGGCTGGGGCTTTCCTGCCATGCTGCTTCTTGCGTTGAGGTGTAGTTTCCAGAGGAGGAACTACACCGATCGCATAGACCCTGGGACTGTCTAGCTGTCCTCGGGTGTTCCTCAAGACATTTAATAAGTCATACCTCCTGTCCTAAGTGTGAGCTAATATTCCAGTTGTGCAGTGGGGTCCATTGTATGCTGTGTGCCTATGGGCAAAAATAGTGACAGAGTTGGCGGGAAGCTTTAAAACACACCACAATCTTCCTAACCCTGGGTCTTTCCTGGCAGAGAGAGGCCTGGACCTGAGCAGACTGTGTGCGCAGTCCGCCTTCCTCTGAGCAGCCTCCTGGTTTGTGATCAGCCTCCGACCAACTCTGTCTCGATTTAATCGTCACGAATTGGGAAACTGTTTTGTTTATCTTAAAAGATTGTGAACATAATTCCCCTTGGTTGCCACCTCCCATAAATGTGAGCTGTGGTATCAAATCCGAGGGTACTCCATGACCATCATTTTCACAGAAACGTCTAACTGTACTTGTACTTTTTTGACTTGTTAAACCGTTTGAGGTTTTTTTTTTTTTTTGTAGTGTTTCTTTTATTCTTTTTCTTTCTTCTTCCTTCCTTTTCTTTCTTTTGTTTTCTTTTTCTTTCTTTCTTTCTTTTTTTTTTTTTTGAGACAGGGTTTCTCTGTGTATATCAGGCTGCCCTCGAACTCATAGAGATCCTCCTGCCTCTGCCTCCTGAGTGCTGGGATTAAAGGCGTGCGCCACCACTGCCTGGCTTTTGTAGTGTTTCTTACAGCTGTCTTCCAAGGTAATTCTCAGAATATTCCAACGCTCAAAGAAAGAAAAAACAAGAATGCCTTGCTGCAGAACATATGCCCATGCTGGGTCGCGATGGTGCATGTTTCTGGGGCTCTGGTGAGAAGGACGGCCTGGTACCTCCTGTTTGCTGAATATAGGCTACACTGACTTCCAAGATGGGCACTGATGACCATAGCTGCCTCCTGCTACCTGAACACACTCAGAGAGCTCCTGCACATCTCCAGGTCACCGCTCAGGGCCAGGGAGCATTCTCTGAGACAGGCGCATGACTTGGATGCTGTCTCCACTTGCTCAAGCCTATAGAATAGATCCACAAGAGCGTTCCTCTCTCCAGCTTGCCTCCTGCGGGCGCTTAACTGCATAAGATGCTGGCAAACCTTGAAATGACATCAAAGCCGTGGGTAACGAGTCACAAAAGGACCTGTTTAGTTTCCTTAAAGGGCCACAAAGATGATAGCAGTTAGAAGTTTTGGCTGCCATAGAGGTCATAATTAGTGACCTCAATTTAATTTTTTCTCGCATTTGTCAACTTCATTCACACACACATACATACATACAAACACACACACATAGATACAAACACAAACACACACATCATTTGTGACTCAGTAATTTTCATCTATGAGTCAATAAAACCATTCCACCTCATCTTCCCCACACCCCATTTCCCCCAATCAAAATTGTATATTGAAGTCCTAACCCCAACACGCTACTCCAAACACCAACATGAACAGGTCTAACTGAGCCTTTACATAAAGGCTGAGATTGTGTTTTACTCTCTCACGCAGTGTTTTCCATTGATAACAGATAGTCGAAAACATTTGCCCTGCTAAATCTTGCTTCTGTAGCAGTGGAGAAATTCCCTTTTCCTCGACAGGTAGACATATTCACTGTTGCACAAGCAAGCTGGACTAATCCCCAGTTCAAATGAAGTAGACAGGAAGTGGTTTTCCTACCATAAGGGATAGGGATCGGATGACGGTGGCGCCTGGCCTTGCTCCTTCTTGCAACAACAGCAAGCATCTTCTATACTATGACCATCTTCTTCCTGTGTCTCCTCCGAATGATGGTGGCCTCCTAAGCCTTAGCCAGTTACAAAGCAAATTGCATGCATAGGAGCATATGCTTCTGGGAGTTGAAGCTTGGGAAAAACTTGGGTCTTTGAAGCAAATGCCAAAGCTGGTGCTTTCCTAGAATCCCAGCATTCAGAAGCCAGAGGAAGGGATCATGAGCTCCATCTCAGTCTGAGATAAATGGAAAATCCACCTCAAAACCAGCCAGTCAACCACTAACTAGCTAGCTACCTAACAACCAGTTTTTACTAAACCAAACCACTGAAAAGCCTATATTTAGAAAATATAGATGACAGTATTTGTTGGTGAAAATGTAGAAACATCAGAAAATTCTGGTTAGGATGTAAAATGGTACATCTGTTTTGGAAACTACTTGGCAATTCCTTCAAGTCAAGCATAAATTTTACATATGACCTGGTGAGTCTACTCTTAGACATCTACCTGTGTTATGATGTCATATGTTGCATGGGACCTGGTGAGTCTATTCCTAGATATCTACCCATGTCATGATGTCATATGTTACATAGGACTTGCAGAGTCTACTCCTAGATATCTACTCAAGCGTCATGATGTCATGTGTTACATAGGACTTGCAGAGTCTACTCCTAGATATCTACTCAAGCATCATGATGTCATGTGTTACATAGGACCTGGTGAATCTACTCCTAGATACCTATTCAAGTGTTATGATGGCATATGTTACATATGACCTGGTGAGTCTACTCCTAGAGGCCTACCCAAGGGTCATGACGTCATATGTTACATATGATCTAGTGCATCTACTCCTAGGTATCTACTCAAGTGTCAAGATAACATAGGTTTCTAAAAACAAACATAAAGGCACAGCATAGAAGGTGCATTCATAATATCCCTTAAGGGTTAGTAATCCAATGTCAATCAATACATGAATTAAAATAATGTGATTTAGTCCTACAACGAATACTCTACAGCAACCAAAAACAAAGAAGTACCACTGCATGTGACAATGTCAAAGAGCCTTGGTAGCTTACGCTAACAAAAAGAAAGAGCACACGCAAGCTCTGTGCATTATATAATCCGATTTCTATGAAATTTCCTGGAGAGACCAATCTAAACAAGACAGACAGCATAACAGCGACCGGAGGCTGGGGCTGGGGCAGGAATAGGGATTGAGTGTAAAAGGACCCAGGAATCTTTTGGGGGTGACAGAAAGCAAATTTTGTATAACTATAAATCTCCCGGAAATCACTAAACCAGATGTTTGAAAATGGCTGTGCTAGTTATACCTTTACAAAGCCTTTTACAAAACAAAGTGAAAACCCGAACAGAGAAAGTTAGCTGCAGACCTTGGTTTACAAACCCCAAAGGGGCCACTTGTCATGGAGAGTCACATCTTTCCCCCTAATTAGCCGACAAGGAAGTCGGCTAACTATGCTGTTGGATGAGACAGTATTTAGGCTCAATAAATGCAAAGGCTCACTGACAAGGCCCCCTGCAGTTTTCTGGGAAAACTCTGGCTCACCCATTGAGGGATGCCCTGTGGCCACTGTGTTCCCCTTGATGTAGCAACAGGGTCTTCAAGAGAATGGTGCATGCCTGGGAACTGTATTCCATGCAGATGGTCGGCCTATCTCAACCTGAAGAGATGAAGACAATTGCTTCTTTATCATTGGGTGCATGCCTGGGAAGCCACCTCGCTTGAGTAGAACTTGCGTGTGCTAGACTGTCATCTCGACCGTGGCAATAAATGAGGACGCTGGCATAAGACCCATGGATTCTCTACCTCCTTCTCAGTGTGTTCTACATCATGATCCGGCAGTGACAGCTTGTAAGATTTCTGGTCCCCTCCCCTGCAGCAGCAGCCACGTCACTCTCAGATGGAGCAGGACTATGTTTTGGGGGAGCTGATTGAGGGCTGAGTCTCCATGCTGCAGGTAGAGGGGCGAGAGAGAGAGAGAGAGAGAGAGAGAGAGAGAGAGAGAGAGAGAGAGAGAGAGAGAGAAATGTCGTGTGTTTGCATCTTGAGGTAGAAGAAAGAGGGTGAAGAGAGAGAGGTGGCCAAGCCAGGGAAACGATCCTCATCATGGCTTCGTTCCAACATCTAGGTTTGTCACCAGTAAAGGTGGATGTTTCTATGCTTATATCCCTTCCTCTCTACTCTAGTATAAGGGTTGGTTCTCTTTCAAAATCTTCAGTGGGATGAGGTAGCTAAATGATTCAGGTGATGGATTTCTCATAAAAACCTTCTTCACACTAAAAGGCAAATAAAGACTGATAAAGAATCCCAAGAATTACAAAAGAAAGGAGATACGGTGGGTCTCAAGTAGGAGTCGGACCCCTGAGGATGCTCAGAGGCTCTTCAGAATAGAATTGAGCCCGGGAAAGGAGGACCACGGGATTGTCTTTCTCCTTACAGGGAGCTCTGCTAAGTCTGTTTGAGTGACTTATGGGTTCCTCCTTGGAGGGTTTACCTCTGTCCCGAGTGCTAGGATCAGATGAAGCTGAAGCTCCAGGCTGAGCGGCAGGAAGCTGTGGCCCCCTGGGGCGGAGTATGTGCTCCCAGGGAGCCTCAGGCTGCTCTGGTTTCTTTAAACTTACCCAAGCTTGAGTCCGGTTTTTTTTCAGCCTTGACTGACTGTGAACCGCTGGCCTATTGCTCCATCTTGTCCCCGTCATGAATATTTTTTTTTCCCAAAGCTTCCCTGACGTGGCAGATAAGTTAATATCCTACCCACGAATAGGCTTTTTATTTTAAAGAGAAAATTGTCTAAAGCACATGCCTTGTATCTCAAATGGCTTAAGTGTGAAGGATTTCCTTTTCTTGGTTGTCCATCCAGGGCCCTGCATTCAGGATGCTTCTACGGGACACTGTTTTGTTTGTGGCTAATAAATTGTTGATTCTGGCAAATGCTCCATCACCTTTACCCCAGTATTGCTGACTGAGCCTCTGGGGTGCCCACGAATCAGCCAATGCTGACCTACACCCCGGCTCTTGTTTCAACCTTTCATTTTGAGACAGAGTCTTACTAAGTTGAGCAGGCTGGTCTTGAATTTGCTCTTTAGTCTCAGCAGGCTTTTAAGCAGATATCCTCCTGCCTCAGCATTCCCCATTCTGGTGATTAGAGGCCTGTGTCAGCAAGTTCGACTGACACCCTCTCTGTCATGTTGAGAAAACATACAGGGAAGTTTTTCTGAGACTCAAGTTCAGGAAATCTTTTGCCTCTTCCTCTTAGTGCGTGCTTTCAGAATGCTGGCAGTGATGTTCTTGGAACAGTGTGTTCCTTCTTAACTTTGGGACAACCCAGTTGCCGTACGTTTAGACTCCCTGGGCATGGCTGGCATCTGAAATCTAGTTCTCATTTCTGCCCCGACTGCATCTCTCTTCAGGTGGTCGGGGAAGGAGGTAGGTGGGGCAGTACTATGTATAGTAGTTTGACTCCTCCTAATTTGGGGCAAAGATTTCTTTCCAAAAGAAATTTCAAAGAATATTTTAGGGTGTGTCTTGTGACTTTTTCTACTTTGAACTAACATGAGACCCAAACCCAGATGTAACTGTAGAGCGGAAACTGTTATTGAGCTCTGCATTTTTCTTCGCTCCCCTCCCTGCCTCTCCCCTTCACTTCAACCCTCTCCCAAGGTCCACATACTCCCAATTTACTCGGGAAATCTTGTCTTTTTCTACTACTCATGCAGATAAGATCTATGTAAGTCTCTCTTAGGGTCCTCATTGTTGTCTAAGTTCTCTGCGATTGTGATTTGTAGGCTGGTTTTCTTTGCTTTATGTTTAAAAACAACTTCTGAGTGAGTACATATGATATTTGTCTTTCCGGGTCTAGGTTACCTCACTCAAAATAATGTTTTCTAGATCCATCCATTTTCCTGCAAATTTCAAGCTGTCATTTTTTTCCTGCTGTGTAGTGCTCCATTTTGTAAATATACCACATTTTCCTTATCCACTCTTCAGTCAAGGGGCATTTAGGTTGTTTCTCGGTTCTGACTATGACAAACAATGCTGGTATGAACATAGTTGAGCATGTGTCCTTGTGGCACGATTGAGCATCCTTTGGATATATACCCAAAAGTGGTATTACTGGGTCTTGAGGAAGGTTGTCTCCTAATTTTCTGAGAAGTTGCCACACTGACATCCAAAGGGTTTGTACCAGCTTACACTCCCACCAGAAATGCAGGAAGTGTTCTCTTTACCCCACATCCTCTCCCACATCAGTTGTCATCAGTTCAAACATCTTTGTAACGTGCTGTAAGAAGACTCCACCGTTGGATGGGCCATTCTCTTGACCCAATTTCCTGCAACGGTTGAAAGGATTCTGGCTTAGCATAAAAATCCACAGCCATGATCTCCACCGTATTTTGAAGATCTTCTAATGCTCTATGCAGTTTGATCTCTTGTCTAATGTGGATGCCACAAAAGTCACATAGGATCCACACCAAACTTTGTCTCCGGCTCCTTGTTTATGCCAACTAAATGTCCTTGGTAGCTGATTGGTTTTGTCTCAAACAATCCTTGACATTTCTCTAAGCGATCGGCTCCAAATTTGAGCCGCTTGCAGAGACGGTTTCCAGCCGGAACGCTATTTTTAGACGTCGACGGCAGAGCAGCCCATTCCCAGGAAGCACTCTGGCTCACTTCGGTGCCTGTAGCTACTCTTTTCCCCAGGGCGTTCCACTTCGGCCTGAGCTGGTCCCAGGAATTCTGGATCCCGAGCCAGAGGCCCCTGCAGCGAGTTTAAGAGAGGGCAACTGTGGGCCTTGAGGAGGGCAGCCAGCTGGGAAACAGTTGCTTTATCCTGAGAGAGGCACAGCAGTTGCTGCCTTGTCTCCGTTGTTGGAAACTCTGCCGTATCTTGGTGCATCCCTGGCCACCAAGTCATATTGCCACCAGCTGGAGGATGAAGTCGACCATGGGTGGAGAAATCTGAGCTGGGGGACAATAAATTCCTGTATTGAAGCTCTCATGAGTCATCTGTTGCTAGCCGCATGCTGGCTAATGGCAAGTCGGCCCCGAAGTTTGTGACGTTCTCCTGTCAAGTGTTCCGCCAGTCACCAAGTTCTAGGTGTGGCTAGCCCCCTCGTTCTAGGAAACACACTTAGGTGATTAGCAAATCAGGCAGATTAAAAACCGCAAGTGAGGAGCAGAGAAAGGAACAGGTAGACAGAAAGCCAGAAACTGGAGTGCAAGGGGGCAACGCTGGGGACAGCAGTCCTTCCAATCTGTAGCCCTTGTGGGTGGCAGAGCAGCGCGCGTAGTCCAAGGGCGCATGCGTGGTGAGAGCTGTCTGATTTAGAAGCCCGATGAGGTTGAATAATGTTTAGCAGGATATCTTCGTAAATAAGGAGGATGAACGATTAAGAGGATAGACTTATCTGAAAAGACGCACAGAAAACAAACTTCCTTCCCAGAGACGTTGAGTGCTGTGTATATATGCTGTATAAAATGTGCTTCACCCAGAGAAGAGAGACAGGTAACGGCCTGCTTGCTCCAGAAAGCAGCTCGTTTCAGAGTCCCTATGATAAAGCCCGACAGGAAGCAGATCTGATGAATGAGGACGTGGTTTCCGTGTTTCTGCAAGGCATCCTGCTTTGGTTCAGTGGCTTGGCCAGGCGAGGCACCCTAAGCTGCTTCCTCCAAAGCTGCCGGTAGGAAGAAAATAAGCCGGTTTGATGGAGTAGAAGGGAGTTGAGCGCTCCTAATTAAAATGTAAATACTTCCCAGAGCCAACAGCTTGTAGACAAAAAAGAAAATATGATTGGAAAGATGGCCCTGCAGTAAAACCTCCACCAGGCAAAATAGATTCTAAGTCTGCATTAGACCTGAGCCAATCTGTTGATGTAATCAACTCACCGAGAAGTTACTCATACCAAGTCATCTGAAGCCACACGCAGGAAAACAGGTGGCTGCTGTGGCTGCTGAGTAACACGGAGGTTTTTTTTTTTTTTTTTTTTAAACCGGATAAAGGGGGCCTCGGTGGCTCAAAATGCATGAACGAGGTGTGATGGGGTCTTTCTGTAATGAGCTGGTCCCTCTGTCATCTCACAGGCCACTCCCACCTAACAGGCTGGGCAGGCATCTCTGCCGGCCCTGCATTTCAGCTGCCTTGCCCTGGTCCTTTGGAGGTTCAAAGTCCCCCCCCCGTGCCCAACAGTGCGATAAAGTGCAACTTAAGATAAATACTTAAGGTGACAACATTTTTAATTGCTAACCATATGTGTTCTATCCACAGTAACATATGAGCACACGGTATAATAACAAGAACACCACAAAGGAAGCCTTTAGACGGTGAAATCATTTTTGCTAAGCCTGGAACTTTTAGATTAGCCATTTTCCGTGGCATTTTCTCCTCCATACTAGAGATTTGGTGTCTGCCCCGTGCCACTAGTAAAGACATTGCTGTCATCAATTATCATTTTGTTGGCGTTGTCCTACGCGCTGTGATTTCATTATTACACCGTGGATAAAATTATTATTATTATTATTGCCTGGTTTGAGGGGTAGGATTTTGCTGTGTAACTCTGGCTCTTAGTTTGTAGCTCAGATTGACCTTGATCAGATTGACCTTGATCAGATTGACCTTGATCAGATTGACCTTGATCAGATTGACCTTGATCAGATTGACCTTGATCAGATTGACCTTGAACTGGTGGCATCCTCTTGCCTCAGCCGGCCAAGCTCTGGAACTACAGGGGGCAGCCACTATCTCCAACTGTGAATACGGTTAGCAAGCCTGTTTTACAGACAGGGAACCTGACGTTTAGAGATAACATTTGCTTGGAGACACAGACTGAGGGAATCGCGTGGGTTACCAGTTCAACGTAGACTCATTCTCATTGATTTCCATGGTGAAAGTGGTGATCCTTTCCGTGGTTCCTGACAACTGCCACCCTGAGGTCTTCTGTGACTGTCCTCCTGTCCTTCAAGGGCCTTGAGACACAGATGCATTCTGATAAGTTGTTTTGAGGAAGAAGAAGGTAAGGATCACTAAGAAAGGTAGTGAGATGCTCATGATGGGTGTCAGTCTTGTCTGGATTGGAGGACAGACAGACACGCTGTAACAGAGGCTTGCTATAGCACCCTTCTTTAGCTGAGATAGTTCAGTGCCACAGTTCTTAAATATACAAGGTCTACATCAACTTCCCCCGTTTCTTTGCTCATTCTCCTGATGCTAGCTTATACTTTAGCTTGATAGAAACAACCAATCCGAACATTTTGGCAGTCTCCCGCCATTGGCCGTGGCAGTCCTGTTCAGTGACATTATGGCATGTGGACCAGATGACGTCTCCAGCCTGTTGTGCACGGTGGGGGTGTCACCCTTGTTTTCATACAGATTTTCTGCGTAAACTCCACTTTCCCGCTGGATTTCCCAGCTGGCTTCACAGGGTGTGGAATCTACACTGTAGATGGTTTGACCTTGGTGACGTCCTAACGGTTCGCACCTGCATGACCTTCAGGAGGCCCAGGCCCCCACATTCACACTCAGGCTTCACGTTTCTGTTTTCTACTATTGGAGACACCCCTGTGCAACATGTATGTTCATACACAATGCACATGTTATATTACACACAATTACATGCTTATGTTCTACTAATCCATGATCGCTGTGAAAAATATTAAATAGCAAGAAATCTGTGAAAATTAACGGAAAAGTTTGAGGCCAGCTTAGTTTGCTTCTATCGTCAAGAACCTATCTGGCAGAAGGAGGGAGAACATGAGCAAGGAAATCAGGACCACGAGGCGTGCACCCACCCACTGTGACAGTGGAACTGATTTATTGGGAGCTCTCCAAGGCCAGCTGGACTGGGACTGAATAAGCATGGGTTGAAACTGGACTCTCTGAACAAGGCGGACAATGAAGGCTGATGAGAAGCCAAGGACAATGGCACTAGGTTTCGATCCTATTACATGAACTGGCATTGTGGGAGCGTAGCCTGTTTGGATGCTCACCTTCCTGGACCTAGATAGAAGTGGGAGGACCTTGGTCTTCCTGTAGAGCAGGGAATTTGGACTGCTCTTCAGTATCGAGAGGGAGGGGGAGTGGACTGGGGGGAGGAGAAGTGGAGTGGGGATAGGGGGAGGGGAGCGGGGGGAGGGGGCAATATGTGGGAGGAGGGGGAGGGAAATGGGAAACGGGGAGCAGTTGGAAATTTTAAGTAAAAAAGAATAAAAAAAAAAAAAAAAAAAAAAAAGAACCTATCTGGCCAGGGCTCTGCTCTCAAAGAGTACTAAGCCACTACAGACAGCTCCCAGCTTGGGTCATGTGTACACCATTTCCATCTGTGATGGTGGGAGAGTAGTATTCACTCAGCAGAAAGAAGGCTTTGAATTTTGATTATTTTCCTTCTTGAGACAAGGTCTCATGTATCCAAGATGGCCTCAAACTCACTTAGTCAGTAGTGACCTTGAGCTTCTGAGCCTCCTGCCACTGCCTCCTTGGTGCTGGTATTGCAGGCTTGTGCCACCAGCTAGATCTAAGTCGTGCTGGGTTTTGTATATGCTACGCCAGCCCTTTGACAATCAAGCAAAGCCCTCAGCTTTCAGATTTGAATTTTGAGCTTGGCAATCTGTCGGCCAATACTGTTCGTTGATGCTGAGCATGGTAGTTCCTTACTGACTGCTCACCGTCAGCCACGGAGCCGCAGAGGTTCTCAGCGGCTCCGAAGCTGTGGATTGGCTAAATTTGATGACTTAATGCATTTTGACTTCTGCCAGTTTCAATTCACGACAAAATCACTGTGATACAACCCATCAGAAGTTGGTAAGCATCTGCTCTGTCTCGCATCTTTCAGCCACCCACTGACTTCCCTTTGAACCGACTGCTTAGACATTATGGGTTGCAAGCATTTATTTTTATTTTGTGGATTGTGGGTGGATTTTGTGCCCGGTTTGGTTCTATGTGCCATCCATGGATTTCCCCCCCTCCCCTCGCCTGCTTTGGGTCTTCTGTTTCTATGAAAGAACTCAGAAAGATTCAAAAGCTATGTTTTAGCTACTTTATCTTCCCAGGCTTCTGATTTGAGCAACAAGTTAAAAAATGATCCCAGAACAAGACAAACGTCATCTTTTAACTGGCCTGAGAAATACTATTGTCTAGAAGGCAATTGCTGACAACCTTGGGTGTACCTTAGCAACACCCTGCTTCTGTAACCCAGCCGATTTCTGGGTCTCCATGGCCAAGAGCTTGTGGGTTAATTGTTCTTGGGCCTTGTGCTCCCGGGGCGGTTGTAATGTGTAGTCAAGCTTGATAATTGCTGACGTGAAGACGCAAACATTTGGTGAAGCCTTTCTACCGTCTGTCCATTCTGCACACAGATATGGCCCCTCCCCCCATCATTATTCCCCCGTGTGGCTCAGGTGAGGCTGACTCACTCCTGACAGCAGGGGTTGTCAAGGCGTCGGAAACACAACAGATCAGGTGCTCCAGTTCTCCCTAAGGACAAAGACAGAGCCAGCTGAACCAGTGAAAAAAGTCCCCATGAGATCTGGGAGAACTGTCATAAAAGAGACCGTTTTCCCCCACAACCTTCCAGAGCTTCATAAGTTTAGATTTCCCAGACGCGGTAAATCGATGTTAGAAAGAGATTTAGAGACGGAAACGTTGCTGAGATACGGAAATAGTAAAAGGTACCCTGGCGACACTGTTGCTGACTGGCTTTGTTAAAGCAAAGTTTTTCTGGAAGCTCGGGTTGGCCTTGAACTCACAGCGGTTCCCTTGCCTCAGCCTCCCGAGGACTAGGCTTACAGGGAGGCATGAACCACCATCGCTAGCTTGGTGATGAACTTTTTAGGAATTTAAAATCCAAGACTTCGTTTCATCTAACTACAGAGCAACTAAGAAGCTCACACTTTGGGCTTGCTTCTCAAAACAGGTCTCTGCTTCTGGCTAGTGCATGCGATTGATGGCCATCCACTGGTACGGCTGGAATCTCTGAAGTGTGTGCTCAACAACAGAGGATGAGGACAAGGTAGGAGAGCCACCTGGAAGGTGGGCAGCGGGGACACTGCCCTGGACAAGCTGAACGATGCCATATGCCAGTCACCTTCCCACGTGCCCTAGCTGAATGGCTTCCTTCCAGCTGTGACTCACGGTTGGGTGAGCCGAGCTACTGTCTCTGAGCCCCCACTTACCCTGTCAGCAACAGTAACAGCTACAGACCCGGGTTACCGCCCTTGTTCTGTGGGGAAAGGAATGGGGCATGGACTCTGAGCGCTCTCTTTATAACCGTTCTCCACAGGAGAAACCTGGACGTAATAGGCAATAATGGTTCTTCATCTGCTCTAGGCCCAGATGTGTTCCTAGAGTTCCCAGTGATGATACACTCTCTTTTTCTGTTATTGCTTCTACTTTTGTTATTTATACCCTTAAATCTCGAGTAACACTTTTTTTTTTCTTGTGTTTAATCAAATTACTGTCAAGAAACATGTTGCTGAGTGAGTATTGGAAATTACCTTTTATTTATTTTTTTCCTGGCTGTTTAGACTTTGAGTGTGTATTAGATTTAGTATGCCGGATCCAGAGCTGACTGCCTTCTGGGAGTCCTCCTACCGTGGCCTTATCCACAGGGCTATTTCTGTCCCATCAGCCTTCCCTGTGATTCATTGACATTGATTCTCGTGTACACCGCCACTCCTTGGGGCTCCTCCACAGCCAACACCTTTTGCAAACAGCCCCTTGTTTGACCTTCCTTAGGCTGTCTTATTCTTAAACCCTGAATGCAACCTCCCTTCCCCTTGTCCCTACTGGTAGCAGATTAATCATTGTTCCAGGGACATCCAGGGACATAGTAGATTCTTTTTTTATTATTTATTTTTTTCTTTTTCTGCTTTTCTAAAGAATCTTTTTTTTTAAAGATTTATTTATTTCTTATATAGTGTTCTGCCTGCATGTATGCCTGCACACCAGAAGAGGGCACGGGATCTCATTATAGAAGTTTGTGAGCCGCCAGGTGGTTGCTGGGAATTGAACTCAGGACCCCTGGAAGGGCAGCCAGTGCTCCTAACCTCTGAGCCGTTTCTCCAGCCCCAACCCTAATTTGTAGATTCTTACTGACAGTAAAATGTTCTCCAAAGGACTGAAATGCTCACTTTTAGTTATATCTACAGCACGCAAGTCAAAACTTTTCGACATACTGCCCGAGAGTACCCACCCCTAAACGGGAGCAATATTTATCCACTGAAGAGAAATTAAATTCAAAACAAACACAAAGCTCGTTTTCCCTGATTCATTTGTCAAGTATAATATAACGTGAACATCTAGAGGTGAAGAGCTATTTACTCACTGCAGAGTTCTTTAACCAGTGAGAAGATGTTAAAATTATCCCTTAGTCAATTTAAGCTACAGATAAGATTTCAAAGTAGCAAGAACGAGAAGTTTAAGAATAAAATTTGGGGATGGGTATAGCATGTGTTTTGAAAGTGTCTTACTTCTTTTCTAAGCTTCATTCTCTGACAATGATGAGAAATGCGAGCCTGTTTTTCCTCATTGTCAATCCCCTCATTCCAATCAGCAATAAAGCAGGGCAGGGTTACCTTGCTTGAAGCTGCTCTTTGTGGACCTGTTAATTGGTCCTAATGCGGTGCGGTGCGTTTAGTTACACACTGTGAATGAGTTTACAGCTCTGGCTCCCTCCCCTAGGGACCACTGAGGAGCACCATGGGAAAAGATGTACCCATCAATGATGGTACAAAAGGACATCAAATGTGTGTGGCTAACTTAAACTAAAAACGCGCTTGGCACAAATGAGGAATTGTACAGCTAACTGAAAGCCTAGCAAAGATGAATGGATGTAATAAAGGTAGCATGGCTGTATCCTTGAGGGAAGGCTCTTTGAGGCGCACCCTTGGCTGCGAGGCAGAGGCCGGGGGGAGCACAGCAGCCGCCAGTGCATGGCTCTTGGCAGGACTCAGGGCTGGAAACTTACGAACTTCTCCGGGCTTTGGTTTCTGAGTCTGTGAAACCGGGAGAGGGGAAAAAAAAATCTGTACTCCACAGGACTGTAGGGAGAGTTGAGGAACTTACTGCAGGTGACATGTTTAGAAGGGTGTGGCCAATTGCAAGCCTTTGCTGTAGATTTATTCGTTATTTGCACTGTTTCTTATACAGGCCCCGCTATTCTAATTATGCTATCAGAGAGGACTGTGACTTGCTTCGTGCCATGCTGTGTGTGACTGAATCCCTCCTAGGCTGATCTGTCTTTTGGCTCATGTGTTTTGTCTGTTCTGACTTGCAGAGGCATTCTGGGTTCATCTGAAAAAAATAAATGGGAAAATTTTAAAAGGGGGACAGATAAAAGAGGAGATGGTCATACATGATTGTATAAACAATGCAGATGTTTCTGGGAACATGGAAGATAATTAGGGTGCTGGTGGTGTTCGTTATTCTGCTTGTGGGATTTACTATGCTACTGGAATCCTAGTCAAAGTTATTAAAACTTTACCTTTAAAAGGTGTAATTTATGTGTGAAATTATACTACAATAAAACTTGAGCACAAAGGATAACGGAAACTAAAAAAGTAAATAACTAAGTAGGTACGTATATGAACAAAACAAAGAGCGTGTTTGCTTTAGCAACAGTGGCAGCTGGGTAGCCATTTAACCTGGACCTCTCAATTCCAGTCCTCAGCATACAGCCAGAAATGAACATTTGTCCCTGGCAACATCAGGCAAAGGATATTCCTGTCTGCTTCATTCATAATGACTCCAAATTACAAAGAACCCCAGGTTCCGCTGACGGTAGGATGGGTATACAAACCTTACAGTATTTAAACAATGGAAAAACCATACATGCTGAAGGCTGAGGCAGGAGCATTACTGTAAATTCTCAAAAACGAAAAAGAAAGAAAGAGGAAGGGAGAGAAGGGAGGAAAGAAGGGAGAGGGAAAAATTCCATGTAATGTAGAAGAGTGGAAAAATTTCCAGACATAATGCTTACTGAAGGACAGAGAACACAAAGGATGCTTGTGCTCTAAGGACCTAACAGGCTCAACTCGTCCACAGTGACGGAATCTTAGTTGCTAAGGAGTGGTTCCTGCTGACTGGGAGGAGTCACTGAGAGCCCTCAGGTGCTGGAAGTTTTTTAGATCTAGATCTGGGGTTGATTGCATGAGTGTGTATATGTAGAATCTGTTGAGCTATGTACTAAAAGTTGGCCTTTCCTGTAAGTAGATTATACACTTAAAAAAAAAAAAACCCTAGTCTGAATAAAAGATGAGGAAAGATGTGAGATCCCAAAAGAAGAATCAGCAGGCTTTACTTTCATGAACACACAGACATTGAACACACAGACATTGAACAACCTCTGCAGCTGAGAGAGATAATATTTTCAGAAATGTGTCTAGATGAAGATTTGTGGCCAAATGATGCTCAGCTCAGCAACGTCCTTAAATCTAAAAGGATCCTGGGAGGGAATTGCAGAGGTGGGGAAGGAGAAGTCAAGGGGCCTGTGTGGAAGCTTCCTTCTCCACTCAGTCCCAGCTCTGGACTGACTTGTCTGCTGGTCCAGGGCAGGGGTGGCGGGTGAGCTCCCGCACCCTCCTTAATCTCAACACCTGTGGCTCAGGGCTCTCCAGTGCCTGCCAGTGACTCTCTTAACCAGAGGGCTGGCTGGTTAGATAGGCGCTGACGTGTAAACACTGAGGGATAGGCACGTAGCAACAGGAAGCGGGGACCCAAGGAATCTAGTCAAAACCCTGGTAGTGTCTGGCAGGCTTGTTTGGCCAATCGGCATTCTTACGTTACCTTGAAAAGCCAGCACGGTCCCTTCTTTCTTGCGTATCTTCTTCTTCATTGTATTTCGTCTTTATGACATCCTGTGGGATCGTAGGGTCAGCTATTCTCCAGCAAGGATACCGAAGTCAGAGAGTAGGCTCCCCTCTCACTCTGCAGATTTAGCAGCTTGCCCTGTTGTTGGCAGAAGTTTTGTAAGCTGCTCTTCAGAATGCTTGGGTGTGAGGACCAATCTGTGTTTTATAAAAAGCTCCAGCCTGATCTCCCTGTGTGGCCAGATTTAGAAACAGAATGATTGAGTGACATTCCCAGGTCCAAGGGAAACAAACACTTGCGGGCCATAGATGGGCGTTTCCCTTCAACCATTTGGGAAGAGCTATAATAATTCCATTCTAACGTATTTCTTTCTATATACAGAATCTCATACACACACACACAGACACACACACACACACACACACACACACACGCAGGTTTCCTTGGACAAACTTCCTGTTGTTGCCTCCTCCTAGGTGCTAGGATTATAGGTCTATGTCATCAGGTTTAACCTGGATTCTTTTTGTTTTTAAACATATAATGCATTTTTTCCAAGTAGACAATGTATTTCAAGCAAGTTTCAAGAGAGCTATACAGAATAGAATTAGCCTTCCTAATCCTGTTCTTATGGCTCTTGCCTTCCTGATATGGAGTCACGGTTTGTTTTATCATTTTTTTTTCTTTTCAAGCACCTTTTGTTTGTTTGATTTTGGTTTCGAAAGACAAGGCCTTACTATGTAGCCCTGGCTGGCCCAGCGTTTGTTATGAGGAGACGGCTGGCTCAAATTTACCATGCTCCTTCTGTCTCAGACTGCTTTCTTATGCTTTTGAGTTTATCAAATCCTCATGAAAATCACGTTAATTCCTGTCAACTCTTGCCTTGTGTTTTTCTCCTTACTATTATTTATAATTTTATGGATTTTGTGATGGTCACTTGCACCGTGGTTTGAATGTGTTACGAGGTCCACACGTTAGGAACTTAGCCCTCAATATAACAATTTAGAGGAGGTATAGCCAAAGCAGAAGTAAACAGGCCATGAAGGCTCAGCCCTTGTGGACATATTCTTGACATCATTGTTAGGCAAGTTTAAGTTTAGCCATCTGTTCTGTTACTCCTGTACCCTGACACATAGCGAGAAAACCTCCGTTAGATGCCAGCCCCCGAATTTTGGATTTGCTAAGGGAACCACAAACCAATCCATCTCGGCTCATTACAAATTACGCAGTCCATTCTGTTACAGCGGCACAGAAGAACCATGGCATCAAGCTTTGGAGTTTCGCATTTCCCTGAAGACAGCATAATGTCAACAAAGCAAGTAATTAAAGTGAGGAGGCGCTGACTGTGGGTGAAGGGTATGGCAAGTTGTTCACACAGCAAGCCATTAAGCAAAGTGACTCCCGAACTCAATAAAGCAAGATTCGCCCTGGCTAAGCAGCCCTGGGATAAGGCAGAGTTGATGACATCAATGCAAACTTTCAGCCAGGGAAAATCTTGGCGACAGAAGCTAGCTATAAATGACCTCTCAAACTCGGAGAGCTAGGCTTTACTTAAACGTGGGGCCAACTTCCGCTTTTAAAGATAACACACTGCTCTTCGGGGCTGGATATCCATCCGTCAGAGTAGAGTAGGTTGTCTCGGTGCTGAATGATTCGAAATTGTTCCTTCTTTGTGTCCAAATAAAGAGCCTCACCGGTGTGAGGTCGCTTTCTCTGGAGAAAGGGATTGCTTGGTCCAGCGAGATGGTTCACAGGGTAGAGGCATTTACCAACAAGATTGATGGCTGCGTTAGATGCTGCTCAGATCCCACAGGTCAGGAGAAGAGAGCAGATTCTTGAAAGCCATCCTCTGACTTTCAAACACACACACACACACACACACACACACACACACACACACACACTTGACTTTTCTTATTGAAGTCAGTTTCTTGGGTGTGACCCCATGTCAACCATTGGCCACTTTCTTAGCCCTGCCTAGGTTTTGTCATTGCTAAACTGAAAACCCCACCTATAGACCACCTTAGGACTGGGTACGAGGATGGCATGCAGTAATGTGTTTCAAGCCCTTGCTTATTGCCAGTGAGTGATAAATTCTCCATAATGATAACAACAGCACCAAGGAAACATTGTCACAAAATGCTGCCTATGTTTGACATTGATTGTTAACCCAATCACTTATAATATCTATGAAACACTGATAAAATTTAATTTGCCTTTTGAAAGCTTCAAACTGGTCTTATTCTCCACCCCTTACTCAATCAGCCTGCGATTGTTCACCACCGCGGTTGACAGCCGTCTCCATTCAACACATCTAAGAGTTAGCCGAGGCTTACGGCACACAGCTGTAACCCCAGGGTGTGACTAAGGAAAGCAGAAAGTAAGTTCTGGGTAAGCCTGGATGTACAGCAAGGTCCCGACTCAGCAAACAACTAAGCAACATGATCCTAAGAAATGTATTACAGCATTTAAAAATAACAAAGACCTCCATCCATTAAAAGACGTGGAAAACACATGATGATGTCATGAATCGGAGGCCTATTTTGGCTGAGATACTCTTTTTGTTTCATTTTTATTGGTTGGTTTTGTTTTTGAGAACAGGTCTCACTGTGTGTCCCTGCCTGGCCTGGAACTCAACATATACACCAGGCTCACCTTAAATTTTCAAAGATCTACCTGTCTCTGACTCCCCCGTGCTGGGATCAAAGGTATGCATCACCATGCCTGGCACTATTGACTTACGGTTGGTTGGGGCAGGCATATAATAATCAGATAGTCACGAGAATGGAGCTCATTAGTAAGCAAGAGAAACGCTGTAAAGAAATAAGGCATGTTCTTATAGTAACAGATCCTTGACCTTGCTAGGATTCTCTGGGGAAATTATACTTGAGCCAAGACACATGCCGTAACCAGAGCCAAGCGGAGGGGTCATTTGTACTGGGTGACGCAACTATAGCCGGGACACTTTCTGCCTTGTGAGAACACCACAAAGCAGACAGAAAACAAGAGATTGTGGGCAGGGAAGCAGCCTCTAGGTGAGGCTGAGGAGGGTGTGGCCAATGCCTGCAGAGCCTTGCACAGAACCCTTTCTCTTTTGCTTGGGAAGCCCTGGAAAGATGGAAGCTGATGCACGGGTCAAGACATGGCTAACGTTTTGCAAAGATGGTGATTGCAGCAGTGTGTGGTGTGGACAGGTGAGAGGCTGAGAATAAATGCAGCAGGGACCATAGCAGGTGACGACTGGGAAAGTATAGGGAGAGGTAGTGGGTACTGGGACTGGGACCTTCACAGAAGATATGAAAGGAAGTACGTTCATGTCCTCAATGGTCATAGGCAGGCATACTCAGGAGCGGGACTTGGTGATGTGAAGATGTGGGAGTCAAAGGGCTCCCGGTTTCTGACATGAGTGACTGAGAATGTGAGGTGCCTCTGTGAATACAATAACCACTATAAAAAGGCATTGTAGCACTCAGAGTTTGCACTCGAGGTGACAGATATGCTGAATACGCTTCACCTTATATAAAGGAACGGAAACACAAAAGGGACAAGAGGCCTGATGGGTATTTTGTCCAGAATGCGGTCACGGCTGGTCCAGTTCTAGCAGTTGACTTTGGGCCTGGTGTGCTGGCTCATGCCTGCAATTCCAGCACATGCAGTGGGCGGGGGGGGGGGGGGTAGGGGAGGCTGGAGCAGGAGCCCTAGGTCTGAACTTCTCAGAAAGAAAGCAATGCTGTCGGACAACACTTGGGTGCAAACTTTCAAATTGCTTCCCCTTGAACTTGCATAGAGGATGATAAAATGTACAAACACACAGGACCAGGCGATGGAGCAGAAGACAGCGACAGTAAAATTGTAGATTAGATGAACTAGGACATCCAGGAAGACTAATCTTACACTTTCAGTAAGCACCTCCACTACAGTGCAGAGTTCATAGAGGGTGAGACGCAGACACCTTGGGTACACGCACTTGCGGTCCCGAGGAAGTAATGGTGTATTATGGTATTAGAGACTAGGGATCAACAGTAAGTTTGAAATTCATTTACTGTGGCTTCCTCCATTTTCTTCTTTTACTTGACTCCCAGAGCATGGGTAGAGAGGTAGGCAGGCTTTCATTTTCCCAGAAAAAAACCCGGACTCATTCCCTGCGCTGTCTCCATTGGCCTATAAAGAAAGGCACTGACCTTGGCCCAGTGTAGTGGTCTCTGTTACACCGTCCTAAAGCAAACAAAGGAGAGCTTCTTTTTTGCACAGAGTACCAACTTTCAATTCCATTCTCAAAACAAAGCTAGGGACGCACAAGGCCTGCGTGGGATGGCAAGAATCTGTAAAAAGCTTACTAATGAAGGATAGGGACCAAAACAAATAAAAGGCAGTAACCCAAAGGAAACAAATTCTGCCCATGCAAAACTTCAAACATAAACTCTCTTGTCTTCAGAGGGATAGGGGAAGATAGGAAACAGTAATGGGAATGTCTACAAAAGGAATATTTGGTGAACTCGGAAGAGGCTTGCCGCTAATATATGACATTAGAGATGAGAAATTCAATATACAAGCTAAAATATAAAGTTAGGAGAACCCCCAAGGAAGTAAGCAAAAAGACTAATATCAGGATGATGTGGGGAAGAAGAGATGTGGAAATCAGAGGACCTGTCAGGAGGCTCAACATCTAATAACAGGGTTATGAAAAGGAGGGAGAGTGCATGGGAGAAGAAGAAAGCTAATGAAAGTAGGTTGTAGACTCTGTTTCCAGAGGAACAGGCCCATCAGATGCTCCCAGAGCGTGAGCGATAGATGCCCTTGTAGGAATGTGATGATGAAACTTTCCTTGACATTTTCCTAGGACCTTCAGCCATGGCGGCACATGGTAAATGTTCTATATTGTTTTCTTTATACTACTAGAGACTGAACCTAAGGCCTTATGTATGCTAGGCAAATACTATACCATTGAATTACACCCCCATCCCTATATACTCTGTAAACCTGTGTCAAAGAATAAACAAAGTTCTAAGTAACAAAAGTGTGAGATCCTAAGAAGGAAACCCTTCACATTTACCATCTACAAAATCAAGCAACAGAAGGTCACATACACAAATGTAGGGCACAGAGACAATTGTAGAGTACAAAAGAGGGTGTTATGATTTAGATAAAAGGCTGCGGTTCCCCGAGGGGCAGCAGTGGGCAATGAGGGGAAGCCAGGTCTCACCACCTGAGGCCTCTGTGGGTTCCAGGAGGGTGGGAGGCAGTGGGTGAGAGACCTCGGTGGGTAGGCTGGTCCCACGGAGCCCTGGCAGGTGAGAGACAGAGATGGATAGGCACAGCATGGAGAGAAAGTGTGTATTTATTTAGTGAGTTATGGAGGGAAAAGGGAAAGGGGGAAAGGAGAGAAGGAGAAGAGCAGAGAGAAGCAGAGAGAGGGGGGAGGGAGAGGGAATTGAGAGGAGATGGAAAAGAGAGCTCAGGCTAGAAGCAGAAGGAAGGTTGCGCCGGGCAATGGTGGCGTACGCCTTTAATCCCAGCACTTGGGAGGCAGAGGCAGGCAGATCTCTGTGAGTTCGAGACCAGCCTGGTCTACAAGAGCTAGTTCCAGGACAGGCTCCAAAACCACAGAGAAACTCTGTCTCGAAAAACCAAAAAAAAAAAAAAAGAAAAAAAGAAGAAGGAAGGTCCCTTGCCTCAGTGGAAAAGGGAGAAAATGGGTGGGGCTTGTCTCATAAAGGGACAGGACAGACCATTACAGAGGGGACTTCGAAATTCAAAGAAAAAACAAACTTCTAGTTTTCTACTGAAAAAAGCACAAAGTATAAATGAACATGTTTTCAGATATATAAACTCTCTTACATTTAGTTCCTCTCTACTATTTTGAAGACAGTTCCTAAGTGGTGGGAAGTAAGGAAGAATGAGGAAGTCTTGTAAACCAGAGAGAAGAAGAAAGACAGAAGCCTTAGGACTGTGTAAGAAGTCTGAAGTTTCCTATTAGGGTTAATGTTGACGAGCCCTTGATCCAGATTCAGGTAAGTCAGGTTTTTGCCAGAAGAGGAACTTATTAGGGTTCCATAAAATTAAAGGAGAGGATGAATTAAGAATAAGTATAAGAAAACCTAGGTAAACAACAATAATATCAAACCAAGAGACTAATTTGGAAAAAAAAAATGTACTGTGTAAGAAAGGAAACAATCCCTACGAGCTACGGAGACCAGCTGTGAACAATATCTGCCTGTTCCTTGTCATGCCTGTAGCAAAAACGTCCTCTCGATTTGGCCTGGCCAATCTTTGTCTTGAAGCCAAAGCAGCTAGGATCAGTCCCATTAGATCCTCCCGAGCCTGGGCCTGTTACCATCCCCCCCCCCCCCCCCCCCCCGTCTGAGATTCCAGCCACTCCCACTTGCCCCCTTATTGTGCAAATTCCTGCCCTAGCTACCTGCCATCCTGCGGGATGGTAGAGTGTACAGGTGGAAGATTTGAGTCAAGATAGGGAATCGAACCATGCAGCTCTCGTCAGTCATTCATAACCCAGGCTGGGGTGGGGCTTTTCAGTGATGAAGAAGTCTGAGAGTCACCAGTGATCCTATATGTAACCCCAGTAAACTCACCGTTCACCAAGGTGGACTTGGATGGGATCATTTTTTTCACTTGGTGGGACTCTATTGGGTGAATAGGCATCATCTCTGTCTGTCTACTCAAGAAGTCTATAACAAACTGGCACAGGAACAGAAGCCAGACAGAAGCAAAGATAAGTCTGGTGAAGCAGGTGCATGGTCTTTACTGAATGAAAAGTGATGTACCGGGGCCTAGCCATTAATGAGGAGAATGTCTGTGATGGCGGGCTGGTGGATCCCAAAATAGCTGTTCCCAGCCATTTAGTAAGGGGCAGTACACCTTCTTGCTGTAGTGACAGTTGATCAATCCCTGATCCAGGGAGTAAAACACACAGCTGAGGCTGAGCATCTGCCGGAAGAGGATGTGAGAGTGGGAGGTTTGAGGCAGGTGGCTCCACTGGGAACCTGTGCTGTGCTGTGGGGTAGCCTGCCTCCTTCTTGAATGGGGTCTGCAGCATGAATGCGGGCCACTCCCACATAGCTGCAAGACTGGAGCAGATGCTGTGATCTCAGAAAACAGCAGACACGGAGCAGGATTACAAAGAAGCTGCAGCCGCGGTTGCATGAGCGCTGCGCCGGATAATGAGACGGTCAACAGGGAGCAGAATTTCAAGGAAGTTTTAGCCTCGGTTGCATGACCCCTGCTCGGGTTAATAAGAGGTAGAACCGGAGGCTGAGTCATGTGCCCAGAGGCAGTTTGCTCCCCTAAAGGATGAATTCCAACACGACGTGTGAGAGGTCGTCACTATGTTTGCTTATGGTCTGCCGGGAATAATGGAGGACGGGGGGTGGGGGGGGTGGGGGGGGGTGAGGGGGGTGAAGTTCTTGCCTTCCCATTTCTTCCAGTTGGATAGAAGAGGATCGGGCCAAGTGCCTGTCTTGGTCACCTGGGGGAAAATGTGGCAAGATTTCTATTGAACCAGAGCCCTCCGGGTAGAGGTGGGAAACTCACAGAAAGGCAGATGTTGTGATTTCAAGCCTCAGGAAGACAAGGGATTTCACCAAAGGGAAGGACAACAGAGACAGGCTCGCCATCTCTACCGGCTTCCACTACTGGGAAGGAAAGGGAGCTGATGCGGTGCGAACCATCCCAGCTGCTTTTCTAGCAAGGGAGCCATGGTTACTTGTAGGCAAGGAGCACGCAGGGCAACTAGGGGCCCACTGTTGAACTGTAGACGAATCTACTGCTAATATGCAAGATATTTTACTTTAGGTGGATTCAGGGGTTAGGTGTGCTTTCGTTCTGGTCCCTCATAGTATATTATACATATTTTTTTCTCTGTGGAGAATTATACTGGAAATGGATGCACCGCACGGATATGCCTTGAGTACTACAACTGATAGATTGTGTCCAGGACTGTGAAATGTGAAGAAAGATAGCAGGGTTGGTCTGGAAAAGGAGAGATTATTCACCCAGGCCCAAACCCTTTCAATTCTGACCTACAGGGACACTGATTGGCTGTTGGAGAATAACTGTGGATATAGAGAAATAGTGGCCAGATGGTGGTGGTGCACTGCTTTAATCCCAGCACTCAGGAGGCAGAGGCAGGAGGATCTCTGTGAGTTCAAGTCCAGTCTGGTCTACAAGAGCTAGTTCCAGGACAGGCTCTAAAAACTACAGGGACGCCAGGCGTTGGTGGCGCACGCCTTTAATCCCAGCACTCGGGAGGCAGAGGCAGGCGAATCTCTGTGAGTTCAAGTCCAGCCTGGTCTACAAGAGCTAGTTCCAGGACAGGCTCCAAAACCACAGAGAAACCCTGTCTCGAAAAACCAAAAAAAAAAAAAAACAAAACAACAACAACAACAAAAACTACAGGGAAACCCTGTCTCGAAAAACCAAACCAAAATAAATAAATAAATTAATTAATTAATTAAAAAAATAAAATCAAACATTTCTATAAGGTCTGTTTTTGAAACAACTGTCTTGCGCATGCGTGCAGTGGACACTGGAAGACCCTGAACTCAAGTTACAGTTCCAAGAGTGAAGCTGTTTGTACAGCCTGAGTAGACTGCCTTGAGGGACAATCTCTTGGGGCTCCAATAAGGGACCTACAGGAACCTTTAAGTTCCTGTGAGCCTCACCTTCCTGTGCGGTTTTGAGGTATAGTACAAATCCAGCCTGTCGCCTTAGCAGGGCTCCTCTCTCCCATATAACAACGGGATTCTGCGCATGTCAAAGGGCACACGGTTCTGAAAAGCTACTCTCTTGCAAGTTTCACTTTCGGTTTTACTCATAAAGAACCCGAGACAAAATGGCTTTTTATTTTCATTTTTCCAGTGACTTGGGAATCTTATCAAACAAGATACAGAAATCCATTATACATTTCTCAAGGAGCTGAGAGGTTTTGAAGCTCTCTGGGCTCGAAGCTCCGTGGGGAACAAGCTTTGCCCGGATATGGCCGCTCAATTCCAGTAAGACTCCTGTCACTGTCTGGAAATACATCAGCGGTGGCCACTTGTGTGTTTCTGCTTGCTGACTATATGCAGAGCGATAGTGGGACACCGCGAGAGTCTCTTCCGTTTCAGCTCCAGATACTCCCCGCAGCGAACAGAACTCAGCCAGCTAAAGGAACTACAACGAATGAGCCCAGGCCAGTGCCCCATGGAAGCTCAGACGTTTGAAAACCAACACATTGCTCATGAGTTTCAAAGCTGGACACGGATCGGAGTTAGAGTGAGGCTTATGTCTGGCTAAGTGTGTAATTGCCTGGGCTGTCTGTCCGTCCAGCTCGAGCGGAATGCCCTGCTTGCCAGCGTCGCCGGGATTAGGTGGAGGTCCGCAGTCTGAGGGTCAGGGGCTTGAGGAAGCACCACTGTGAAACATGACTTTTACCCGATAATTAAACCCCAACAAAGAAGTTCAAAGATTTCTTTTGAAAAGAAATCTCTAGGAAACCAGTTGGTCTCAGTATTAATTATAATTTAATTATTAATTAAAAGGTGCAATCCGAAGCAACCCTCATAAGTACCCTTAATCAATGTCTGGAGACGGTTTCATGCATTGGTTAGGCATTCCTGATCCTTAAGCATGCTGCTACCTAATGAACCATTAAGTAAAGTTAATTATTATTAATGATTGCCGACTTGAAAAATCCACCCTGGCCTTGATTTCCACATACATTTTTTTTTTTTTCGAGACAGGGTTTCTCCGTAGCTTTTGGTTCCTGTCCTGGAACTATTCCACACACATTTATAAGGGATTATTAAAAGCTGGAAGAATGACACTTATATATCCCCAATACGACCAGGAAGCCTCCAAGTGCCCTCCAGGCCCCTTCCAACTTTGTGGTTGCGGAGCCCTCTCTGCCACACCATTCTGTCCCCACCCTCATGAAACAAACATTTTTCTTCCCGGCCTCATGAAAAGTTTATCCTGTGAAGAACGTAACAAAGTCAGTCCACCAGGTGTGTCAAGACTGGTTCAGTTTGCTGTGTGCTCTGTGGCAGGGTGCTCTTATTTTAATAGTTCTCAGGACAAACGAGTGTCGCGAGAATTCATGCCGGTAGTCAGGGCGGGGCGAAAAGGAAGGGACGGGACCCATTATAGATCTGCAGAGAACTGATTTGTGTGTGTGCACGCATGCATGTGTCTGCATGTGTGTGTCTGCGTGTGTGCATGTGTGTACATGTATGTGTGCATGCGTGTGTGTGTGCCTGCATGCGTGCGTGCATGTGGTGTGTGTTCGTAGTGAACTCTTCATCTGAAAGCCCTGTGCAGCTCACTGAGTTCACTGGCTGATCTGCCATCCGTTTAGCCCCGCCCCCCACCCTTGAGGTCCTCCGCTCACGGATTAAATCACTCAGTCCTCCAGTTTCTCTAGCCAATATTTAATTGGTTCAGAGACAAGTAGCATAAGGCAACCTAGAAAGCACATTAGATAAAAACTAAGCAAGCTGATGATGGTATGGACTGCCATTAGGAACTGGTTCATTAATTATAGCAAGTATTTCCCACTAATGTATAATACCAGCAATAGGGAAATCCCTTTGAGTGATATATAGGAACTTTGTATTACCTTTGTAGGTTTCTATAAATCCAAAATTGCCCTAAAGTAGAAGCATATAAAAGTGGCTGAAATAAGGCGCGTTTATTATCGCCAGTTATTGTAAAGTTTCAAGTTAAGAAAAAAATTGTTTGCTTTAAAAATTATTTAAAATTATTTAATTTATACTTAATCTGTCTTGACTCTATTTTATTTCTTGCTCCATGCCCAGCATGGCATCTTCTGCACTGATTCAGAAGTGAAGTGACTAGCTGGGCGGTGGTGGCTCACGCCTTTAATCCCAGCACTCGGGAGGCAGAGGCAGGCGGATCGGATCTCTGTGAGTTCGAGGCCAGCCTGGTCTACAAGAGCTAGTTCCAGGACAGGAACCAAAAAGCTACGGAGAAACCCTGTCTCAAAAAAATCAAAACAAAACAAAACAAAAAAAAGAAGTGAAGTGACTGGAGCAGTAAGGCCCAGATAATCGGCGTCAACTCTGCAGCTTCCCGTTCTGCAATTTCTAGTGAATCATTGTATAAATCATTCCTAGGGGTTGCAAGATGGCCTAATGGGTGAAGCACTTGCTATACAAACCTGAAAGCCTGTATCCCATCCCTGGGGCCCGCGTGAGGGTGAAATGACAGACCCAACTCCTCAATGCTGTCTTCTGACTACTACATACATGCTATGGTACACACATGCACACATACCACACACACATGCACATACATACACATCACACACGTAAGCACCCACATCACAAACACACATACATAGCACACACATGCACATATTACACATACATCACAATACATACATACCATACATGCACATATGCATACACATCACACACACACAAATGTTTTAAAAAGAAAACAAACTCATTCTGCGTTTATGTTCTTTGACTTATTTTGCCCTCTTGGTGTAAGACCGAATAAAGAGTATACTTATTGAAAATAAATTGTTGAACACTGCAAACCTCTTCTGTCAATTAAGCCTACTTATTATTTGAAGTTATTTGATATGAAGGAGATTCTGATAGCATAATGTATCTTGAGAGGTTGATTATCTGTTTTCTCAACTAGAACGTTTTTCAATAAATTTTTTTTTTTTAGGGCCAGTGAGAATCCTACTGTAAAGTTTATAAATCTTGTTTTTATTAATCTCTCCATAGAACCCCACTTGTATAGGACAATCATACTAATTAATTACACAATGTGGTGATTTGAATCTGAAACACTGAACAACCTATAACTTGGCTACATTCGTGATAACTACATGTGTGTTTCCTTGTATGTGTTTTCGGTTGTCGTCATCCGGGAATGGTCCTTAAAGTGAGATTCCTCTAGAGATGAGAGAGCAAACCAAGGGGAATTGACTGACTTTAGAACACAGTCTTTAGATTGAAGCTGAGTCAGCAGGTTTCCCATGCACCCATCAAATACCCCCTTTCCAGGGCATGCTGGATTTTGAATTGCTTTTCTTACACTGGCGCTGCCTCTTGATTGACAGGTTCTGCGCCAGGGCTCAGCACAGTCTCTCAGGACAGGATGGGTAATAAGTATTTTGAACTCGGCAGACCACGTGTTCAGCTCTGCCCCTGCATCTGGAATGCAGCCTTAGATAACAGAAGAGACAGGCAGCTTGGGCCGCGGTTGCTGACTGTTGCCACCCATTGGGGGTTATTACTGAGTGTGAGCTCCGCCTGACCGGGAGGATTTGGGTCTTATGACACGCTATCGTTGTCTCTCGGGTTGACTGGTAGAGATACAGACAATGAAATATGGCTGAAGTTTTAGTTCTGTGGAATGTGGGTAATAAATCCTGCTTTAGAGAGAGTGCTGAGGGGATTCCAGGAGAGTGGATGCCACGTGCCTAACACAAAGGAAACAGTGTTTTCTTCTCTGACCTTGCCACCCTGTCCTTCATATGTACATCTGAAGCCGGGCAACCGTAGCCCATGCTGTCCATACACGCTTCCATTCTTTTGGAAATGTAAAGTTAATTCTAATGAACTTCAGATTCAGGTGATGCTATCTGGAGAAACGAATTCTCCAGTTTCTGGGAATTCATTTTGTATTATTCACGTGAAAGTTCATCCATAAACCAGAGCTACTGATCAGAGTGTTCAACCAAAGGCTTTTGTTCTCAAAACCCCGGGCAAATAAAAGGCACTTACAATGCGCGCCTACCAAAGTTTAAAGAGCTAGACTCAAGAGACCCCCCCCCCCCCCCGCCCCCAGAAAGACAGTCGGGTGATGCTGGTGCTATGGCCCTATCTCCACCTTCAGTTCTTTAGGGAATTCGTTGTAGTGCCGGAAGTGTCGGCTTAGGGAAGTGATAGTTCTTGAAATCAGCCTCCTTGGGAAAGCCCGTTTGAAAACACGTGCACACGTGAGCCCCGAGTTTGGAAGTGCTTTCGTCTAGAAAGTACTGTGCGATACTGGGCTGCGTTTGCCTTCTCACGTAAACACCCTTGGATACTCGAGCAGTGTGCAGTCAGCGCTAGACTTGCATAGCTGGGGAATAGCTAAGCCTTTCCACAATTCAAAAGAATTTGCTTCCTCTCTGGGAAATTCATTACAGTTAACGCCAGTGTATCTGCTTTAACCTTGGAAACTAACAATCTCATCCAAGAAGAAGCAGGGAGCCTGGCAGTATTGGCGCACACCTTTAATGCCAGCACTTGGGAGGCAGAGGCAGGAGGATCTTTGTGAGTTCAAGCCCAGCATGGTCTACAGAGTGAGTTCCAGAACAGCCAGGGCTACATGGAGAAACTCTGTCTGAAAAGCCAAAAAAGCCAGGTGGTGGTGGAGCACCCCTTTAATACCAGCACTTAGGAGGTAGAGGCAGGTGGATCTCTGTGAGTTCGAGCACAGCCTGGTCTACAAGAGCTAGTTCCAGGACAGGTTCCAAAGCCACAGAAAAACCCTGTCTCGAAAAACCAAAAAAAAAAAAAGAAAAGCCAAAAAGGGGAGCAATGTATTATGGGGAATACCAGGCACCCTAATAGTTAAGAGATATTGTTTCAAGCATGAGACGTGAAAATTGAATGTTTTAATCAAGGATTTTTTTATTTTGGTATCATAACTCCACTATATAAAACATTACACTCTTTCTTGGTTTATGTGTGCCTTTATTTATTCAATGCACACATCTTTTAAAGCGTTGCCCTTTTGAAGCATTTTGCTATGTGTCAGGCACACAGTGTGCTCAAGATAAGCATATAAATATCCTAGTATGATATATTTAATAAATATTACATCCAAACATATGGCAAAACCCGGAAGAGCCGTGCAGTGGACAGGGCTCACTCAAAGGGGACCCAGCAAGAGCATGGGAAGGGGTCAGAGGAGCCTCATAGAGTATGCAAATGATACTCTTGCTGAGTACAGAGTCCTTGTGATGGAGGAAGGAGGACCAGAGACTGAAGACCGAGTGGACTATAGTAGCCAAGTTAAAATGAATAAAGATTTTTCATCGGAATAATTTGTGAGTAGCCTGACGGAGCCGAGGTATGGTTACGTAGCTGTCTTGGAGGAAAATCTCCTGCAGGTCACAATTCCTTTATCTGACTAGCCAATTGTCTCTTGACTACCATCCCAACTTTTCTCAGGAAAATCTACCTACGTCTTCCGTGGGTGACACCCATGATACGTGACTGACGTGCTTCGGGTTTCAAGGGACACAAGATGTATGTGCCTCTGATCTTGGGCAACTTGGATTTACTACAGTACTGCAGAGTAAGGAGAAGGCAAGTGTGTGGGTATTTCAACAGAACAACCAGGCCTCGTGTAGAACTGCAACGTGGGTCATTCACCTCCAGAATTAAGGAAGAACTCCAGTTCCTCAAAGGCACTGTGGAGGTTGTTATATAGATGGCTCTGCATTCTTCTGTGCAAGTTAAGACTTCCCTGTGCTCATTTTAACTCCCCGGCTTCTGCATTCTGCTGTTGGTCTGGTCCTTGCTCTCTGTCTTAGCTCCTCTGTTTCGTGATTTACTTTTTGCTGTACTAGCTATGGAGACTGTTTCCTGGCTGAGTCTCCTGCTTCCTGTTCCACTCTGGGTTGAGTCCCTCTCTGTGGACTTGTGTGCAAAGAATAGTGGGAGTAGTTAATAGTAGGTACAAGATTGCTCTTTTTTCCGCTGGGCGGTGGTGGCGCACACCTTTAATCCCAGCACTTGGGAGGCAGAGGCAGAAGCAGGCAGATTCCTCTGAGTTCGAGGCCAGCCTGGTGTACAAGAGCTAGTTCCAGGACAGCCAGTGCTACAGAGAAATCCTGCCAAAAAACCCAAAAATCAAAAAACAAAACAAAACAAAAAACTAAAAATAAAATAAAATAAATTAAAAAAAAAAAAAGATTGCTTAGGGTCCAGGAGAGTTCCCACCCATTCTCTGAGTTATGTGTGACTTCCTATGCTTAAACTGCTTAAACAACACAGTCCATATTCAGTACCTTCCTTCTGTCACTCAGGAACTTGGGTCTGCACCCTTAGGAGAGTACTAGTGTGCCCAGCACTCAGTTAGAACCGGGCCACCAAGCCTGTATGGCATTTCCCCTGAGGGCAGCATTTTCTACCAGGTGTTATCACTTGTGACTCCCACAGGAGAAGTTTGAACAAAGCTTCCTCCAGACTTTGCCCCGTGTGTCTTTTCCATCGGAATCTGTCACTGTTAGAGCTATATATAAGACTGTCCTGTGAGTCCTTTAGCCAAGCACTGGGCTGGACTTGAGGAGCCCAGATGTGCCCTTGCTTCTGGTCTCTTCCTTCCCAGCACACCACCCGGATCCTTATCAGGCCCTGATCTCTTCTCCCTCTCTTTATCCTTATCTAGTGCCCATCCCCCAATCCAGCTTTGTTGGAATCTTTACTTCATCAGACATTCCCCAAATGCCCTGCGTTGCAATCTCTGGCTTCTGCTCTTACATTTTTTTCCCTGTCTGCGTCTTTTATCTCAGATCTCTGCCTCCTTTCTTTCCCTTCCCTCGCTGATGTTTTAAAATCTGCATCTGCTCTTCTGCAGCGAATGACCAGTTTGCCAACTTCTGGCTTGACTCATGCTTCTTCTCCAGACCCCTCCCCTTGCTGACAAATGAGGCTTTGGGACTAAGTCCAAACCTACACAGTATGAGACAGCGAGGTGTGCTTGTTTTTAGAAATTATCCCCTGACTGGAATGAATTCCACTCTTCTCTCCCTCTGTTCTGGTCAAGTGAAGTAAGCTCTAGCATTTGAAGTCCCGTCAGGTGACTTGGATAGAGCTGGGGACAAAATGAAAAAGACACAAAAAAGATACGGATGTTATCTCATTCCCTTAGAACTAGATTGGACAGTCAACAAAACGGAACAAATGTAAACGCTGCTATTTCCAGAGTCTATGCCTTTAGAATGGAAGCGTCTACCTCCCTCCTGAAACCCTGACGTCATCTTGCTGTGGAACCTGGTATCACTTTCCAGAGGACAGAAGACACTGTGGGGAGGAACAGGTGTCCCAGTGCAGAGCCACCAGCTGCCGGATGTGTGAATGTGGTCTCCCGAGGCCCTTTAGGCTCAGATGCACCGTCAAGATGACTTGAGCACATGAATGCTTGCAGGCAAGGCCACCGGAAGTCACTCCTAGATGACATCATGAAAGTATACAGATGCTGTTTTGAAGCCACTAGGTTTTGATGAGCACTTTTATGCATCTAATTCATATGCTCAAAGATTAATTCTCGTGACTGTTTCTTCCTATAGAAAGATGCTGAAAGGCTGAATTGTGTTGGCAAAGAAGCAGCTTAACGGTTCAGGTTCACCTGCTCAAAGAGATGCTACCGTCTTCAGCTTACACCCTTTTGGGTTGAATGAACACAGCCAGTGTAGTGGCTCATCCTTATAACCCAGCACTCAGGAGACTGAGGCAGGAGGACTGCTGTGAGTTCCAGGCCAGTGCAGGCTACACAGTGAGCTCCAAGCTAGCCTTTGGACAATGTGATAATCTTGTCTAAAAACAAAACAAAACACGAACGTAATGTTCGGCAAATGATAAAGGACTTTGGAAAGGAGGGTAACAACGGATAAGAAATGGAAGATTTGGGTCCTGGTTCTCCTTTCATTACATCATTTTCTGACCTTAAAATGTGTCCTGGCCTCTTGGTGCTTCGCTGATTTTGTTTGCTTGTTTGTTTGTTTGCTTTAGAGATAATACGAGGGCCAATCCACTCCTAACTTATCTTTCCTGAAGCTTCCATCACTTTTTACAGCTGCCTAGCACTGTTGTGGGGGAGGAGATACAGAGTTTTAGCCTCTTCCACTTACTCATTCACTACAATTCAGTTGTAAAAGACATAGATGGTTTTCATAATCTATGAAGACACTTTGGAGGCTGAAATGTGCCCCCTTGGAGAAGTTCTCATCTTCTGTGCCTTAAAGAGACATCATTTGCCTTGAAGTGGCTCTCTCCCTTTCTGTGGGTGTGAGCGCTAAACCCGATCACAGCCCAGCTTTGGGACCCTGAGGTGACTGGGAAACGGAAGGAACCTGGGTCCTTGAGTGACAGGAGTAGGAGCCCCTTGAAATCCTGTGCTGCTCACACTGGGATCCCACCCCCGCCGTGTGTGTGTGTCTGTGTACATCTTCTGGTGTATTTTTCTTTTTTAGGCTCTAAAAAAGCAAGCTCTTGACTTGTCTTACACTCAGAAGGACGCCTGCACTGTTTCCCTTTTAAAGGTCCCCACCTCTTCTGTTCGTCCCACTCACACCGGACAGCTGAGCTAATAAGTCACGGGAAATGGACAAAGGGACATTAGTGTGGTGCTTCCCTACCTAGAAGTGATCTCCCCTAAACGGAATCAGTGAGCTCGCTGTTCTTGTTTTTCCCCTAAGCTTTTATCTAGTTCCCTTTGCCCTAGTTAGCTGGTGGTACAGGAACCCCCGCCCTGGGGGTTTGGTTCATCAACCAGTGGCTTCAGTTTCCATCAGGATCTAGCTCACTTCTCCTTTCTGCTTATGTACACGGCCCTTTGCTTTCCAGACAGCTAGACAACGTATAATCCCCCCAGAGCACACAAAGACTTTCAGTACCTGGAAGAAATAGGAAATCAGACATATGGACATTCCTGTAACTTGAAAAAGAACACTGTAGGGAGACGTACGTGACCTGAAGTTTGGTCAAGTGGAGGAAGTGTGGGCAACAGTGCCAAATAAAATAAAAGTATAAAAAGAGGAAAATAAAGGTGTGTACTGACAGCAGAAATCTATATGCCTATTGGTTAGTAATCAGAAAATTCAAAAACTTCAAATCAGATAAAGTGGATAAATGGAAAATTAAAATTCTCCTACATCTTCATCTCAAGCCCCAAGTACCCTGCCACCTGCCATTACATGACAGATATCCATCCAGATGGTTAGTTTGAGAACAGACATGTGGGTTTTCATTATATAAAAACCTGACCACAGTACACATTTTATTATCTGGTCCAGGGTTTCGAACCCAGGGCTTTCTGCATGGTAGGCAAAGCCCTTCCTCATTTCCCCACATCCCGGCCTCATTTCCATATCACTTTTTTTTTTTTTTTTTTTTTTTTTGGTTTTTCAAGACAGGGTTTTTCTGTGGTTTTGGAGCCTGTCCTGGAACTAGCTCTTGTAGACCAGGCTGGTCTCGAACTCACAGAGATCCGCCTGCCTCTGCCTCCTGAGTGCTGGGATTAAAGGCGTGCGCCATCACCGCCCGGCAGGACACATGTATTTTTATAATCTAAAAATAATAATATAAAGAGTCGGTGAAATGGCTCAGCTGGTAAAATGGTGGCCACATAAACCTGAGGACCTGAGCTCATGTCTGGGACTCACATAAATGTGGAAGGAAAGAACCAACATGGTGCGCACAGAAACTGCTGTGCAGAAGAGCTGGGAATACAGTCCAGTGGTGGGTGGCTCTTTGTCCAGCCTACAGTAAAACAAATGCTTACACAGACTTCCCCACTAAAGAAACTGAGTTAGTAAAATGAACGTCTTTCTGTCTTTACTCAGGTGTTATCTTCAGCAGCCTGATGCTCATCCGGAGCCTCAGGCTTCCCTGCAGAATCCCCGAGCCCTCTGAGGGTCTACCTACAGAATCAGGTCTATCCCTTGCTTTACTTTTTTACCCCACTGTTCATGGCTCACTAGTTACTATATAATTACACCATTTGTTTTTCTGTCTACCCCTTTAGAATGTAAGTTCCAGAAAGCCATGGATATTTTTTTTTGCACTTCTTTTAAAATTCTGGCGCAGCCTCAATCCTAGCAAAGATAAGTTTAGTATCAATAGGTTGTGTTTAATGCCTATACAAAGTACACAAGGAAATATATTTTCAAAATTCCCCCAATAGAATTTGATGCTATCAAGTCGTACTCAGTAATGCCGCTCCCAAATGTTCACCAGTATAACTAACCAGTACAAGGAAACCCTGGTCCAGGTAACTAATAGGTAAATGGAAATTACTTTGTTCTAGAAATCTCTCTTAACCTCCTGTGCTTCTTAGGCTTGGTTGTACATTGATCATTACCTGGGGATGCTTTGTAAACATGTGGAAGGTTTGATGTCAGCCCTGCCTTGAGAGAGTCCAGTTATGTCCTTTCCATAATCTTATCAACTATTAGTGATTATGACTGGAACGTAGGAATTCATTAGGAACTATATATAGGTGGTATTCCTATTAATATCTCCAGGCTTGTATTTTTTTCATCCACAAAATCAAAGGTTTTATGTTGTAATCTCTACTTCCTTGGGACTGAAGGCCACCTGAAGATATACAATCTCACGGACTAACAGCTACTGGATTCTTGGTCTTTCTGTCAAGAGGCAGCTATTGTTGAACTATAGCTGGACCACACTCTATCAGCCACTCTAATGAATTCCCCTTGATCGATCAGTTCTGTTCCTCTAGAGAACCTTAATACAGAGCACCAACTCTCTCTCTCCTCTGTCTCTGTCTCTCTTTGAGGCAGGGTTTCGCTGTAGTTTTGGAGCCTGTTCTGGAACTAGCTCTTGTAGACCAGGTTGGTCTCGAACTCACAGAGATCCGCCTGCCTCTGCTTCCCAAGTGCTGGGATTAAAGGCGTGCGCCACCACCGCCCCACACACCCTCTCCTCCCCCCTCTCCACGGCAAGCACCAACTCTTCCTTCACAGTGAAGTGAAGGTATCTGTGTGCATGTAGGAGTTTGACAATGCTCCAAAATAAGAGACGGGTATCCGTTTTGATTGTAGAGACATCACCATAGTAAATCAGAAATCTGTGGCCTTGATATAAAGCTCAGGTCAGCTTCCCAAGTGCTGGAGATTGCAGGCCTCTGCCAGCAAACCAGCTAGTAAATGGGAATTCTAAATAGTCATAATACCCACATGTGTCTGGAGTGAGCGTAGGGAATCTGATACTTTCTGTAAGGCTTGTTAGGGGCTCTGGGACCAGTCGTCCTGAATTTGTACATTAAGTATTTGTTCACACGTTCTTTCAAGTTTACATAGGACATAGGAAACAAGTGGACAGTAGCAACTCTTTGCTGCATCCAGATTAAGCCTTCTCCAAGTTTTGTAAGACTGACCCTGTGGAGCTGTGTGTGGGGGGGGTGGTAGTGGTGGTGGTGGTGGTGGTGGTGGTGGTGGTGGTGCACACCTTTAAATCCCAGCACTTGGGAGGCAGAGGCAGGCGGAGCTCTGTGAGTTCAAGGCCAGTCTAGTGTACTGGGTGAGTTCAAGGCCAGTCTAGTCTGCAGGGAGAGTTCAAGGCCAGTCAGCGCTGTCACACACAGAAATTCTATCTCAAAAAACCGAAACCAACCAAACAAATAACAACAACAACAATCGCTGACCCCCACGGAAGGTTCCTCCCCCACCCCCGGGGTTTTTCTCCTTGGGAGAGCTATGAAAATCAAGATATACACCTCAACCAATAAACATGTTATCTCCAGTTCTGCTGGACAAAGTGATTTTGCTTTTTTTTTTTTTTTTTGGTTTTTCGAGACAGGGTTTCTCTGTGGCTTTGGAACCTGTCCTGGAACTAGCTCTTGTAGACCACGCTGGTCTCGAACTCACAGAGATCTGCCTGCCTCTGCCTCCCAAGTGCTGGGATTAAAGGCGTGCGCCACCATCGCCCGGCTGTGATTTTGCTTTTTTATAAATAGTAAGTTTAGGAAGCTACTGAGAGGTTCCCTATACTGGAAACAAGGTTTTTGGAACAGAGAAGCCAAAGTCGCCCATCCCATCACTGAATGACAATATAAATGATTGGGTTAATCTACTTAAGGCTGTGCTTCTTCCCAAGAGAAACTGAAAATGTGTTACCCACTACAGAGTTCACTGCCACACCACCCCCGATCAAGCACTGGGGATTACTCTGAGTTACAAAGCCTTCCAAAAAGTCAATTATCCATTTAGATAAAGAAATACACATTTTAGAGTTTCGTTTTATAAGAGAATTTTTATAATAGTAAGGTTTTAAATCCTAGCTCTTTAATTGGGGTGTATGAGATGTAGATCATTGAACAACTGAATACAAAGCGCTTTGAGTGTACAGTTCCAGATACAGATGTTTAATGTATGTTACATTACTTCAGCTAATGGCTAGGCAGTGAGGACAGCAAAGTATGTTTAAAAATTGATTTTTATGCGTACTGGTGTTTTGAAAGCATGCATGTCCTTTCTCCCTTTTTCTTTCCTGTCAATCATTATCTTTGGGGACTGACTTAGGAGTAGCCGAAACCCACTGTCCTCCACTGAACTGTGTTTTTCTTGCTGCAGTTTCTCAGTGCTGCCTTTGGGTTAGAGAGAAAGAGGCTGCCATGTTCAGGGGGGAAACTCCGTGCAGGGGGAGGAAGTGAGAGAGGATCAGCTGAGTGTGTCCCGGGAGGTAGGGCAGGGAAGGGCAGGGCCAGCCTCCACAGTTGCTTCTGCTTCTTACAGGGCTTTCTTTTCTCTTTTTTGGCTGTGTGTGTGTTCTTTTATTGAATATAGCTTTTTTTTTCATACAGTATATTCTGATTATGGTTTTCCTTCCCCAGCTCCTCCTAGGTCCTCCCAACCTCCCCTCCCATCCAAATCCACTCCTTCTCTTTCTCTAGTTAGAAAACAAACAGGCATCTGGAAAGTAGTAATAAAATAAATCAAATAGAAGAAAACAAACCAATGGGGGGGGGCGGGGGTTAGAGCCAAAGAAAAAGCACAAGAAACACCTACGGCCACAGAGACACACATTCGCACACAGGAATCCCACAAAACCACATAACCAGAAACCATAAAAAAATGAAAATGACCTTTAAGGTTAAAATAAGAAAAGCCCTGACAATGAACATCCAAAAATGCCACCGGCTGGTTTTGTGTTGGTCACCTACTGCTGGGCATAGGGCTTGGCCTCAAGAGTGGTTTGTAACACCAGAGAGACTCTGTTGGAGAGAACTTTTCATTTGTGAGCAGTTATCGGTCGGAGGTAGCTTCTGGGTTTGGGATGGGAGCCTGCGCCCACTTCCCCTCTGGGCGATGGGACCCCATCTGGTCCAGACCCGTGCTGGGCCTGGTTCAAGTATTCAGGTCCTCTTTATAAAATGTGTATATAATTCTGAGCAGTCTCCCTTAATTAATTAATTAATTAATTAATTAATTTGGTTTTCTAAGACGGGGTTTCCCTGTGTAGCTTTGAAGCCTGTCCTGGCACTGCCTCTGTAAAATGTGCCCATCTCTGCCTCCCCAAGTGCTGGAATTAAAGACATGAGCCGCCATGGTTCAGCCCAATTCTTTATGAGGGCAAATGGTTGAGAACTGAGGAAATGGTTAGCCACCTCTCCAAACTTCTGGCCACACCTTGCTCTATTATTATTATTATTATTATTATTATTATTATTATTATTATTATCAGCATGCAAAGAGGCTTACAAGTTACTGTAAGAGACAACCTCGTTTTTCTGGATCCCAATTTTAAACACGCCTAAAGGAGGGAAGTTGGTGGGCGAGCTCCCTTCGGGTGGGAAGCTTGGGCCTGGCTCCTCGATCCTGCTCGCCCACTCTCCCGAGCCCCGTTTCCTTCTCAACCGCACACTTGCTCTACCCACGGGGTCCGAGACGGCAGCGTTCCACGGGATCGCGGTGCGAAAGGGCCAGGCTGGAGGACTGAAGTCCTCCGAAGGCAGGGACAAGAAGCCCAAGCTCTGAGCGAGTGGCCAAAGCCCCGGCTCGAAGGGAACCCGGAAGACCTTCGCGAGCCGGCCGGGGAGAGGAGGGTGTGGCCGGTCGCCGGTCGCCGGGGCGTGACTTGCGTGGCAGGGGGCGTGGCTTGCGCGGCTGGGGCGGAGCTAGGGCGGCCGCGCTCGGCCTGGGCGCTCCGAGTAGGCGGGCTGGTGGGCGTGGCGACGTCGCGTGACGCCATAAAATGGGCGGAGCGAGGGAGTAATAAAGCCGGCCGGAGGGCGCGCTCGGCAGTCTCTGGTTGCGCGTTTGATCGGCTGCTTTGCAGTTTTGCTGTCGCGGTCTCTTCCCGGAGCCTGAGCCCGAAGGGGCACGCGCGTGTGTGCGTGTGTTGTGCGAGGGACAGCGAGACTCGGGCAGGGCGGTCCCCGGCTGCCTCTTAACCTTAGCCCAGGCGGCGGCAGTCCGCACCCTTGTTTGCTCGCCGCCCACTCGGTGTGCGGAGTGCGTCGTCTTTTTGATTTTGGAACTTGTGAGCGGTTTTTTTTTTTTTTTTCTTTTTCCTTCCTTTTGGCTTGGTGCCTCCAGGGCTGGTCTCCCCGGCCCTTGCCTAACCGCTTCTGACCCCGGTCACCAGCCCCGCCCCAGGTTGCTCCCCCTCCCCCGGCTCTGCCCCTTGGCCCCGGAGGGTGGGAAGCTTTGCCCAGCGTAGCCGCACCTGCCTCAGTATGCTTGGGGTCAACGACCCTCCGCTTTTTATAAAAGACATTAAGGCCGGACTGAAAAACTTAAATGTCGTCTTTATTGTCCTGGAGATAGGTAAGTGGGGTCCGCAGCCCGCCCCACGCCCTCGAGCGCTCGGACTTCTCCCCCCCCCACCCCCGCCCGCACCCCCACGTGCTCCCAGCCGCCCTAGGCCGAACTCTGTTTCTGCCCCGGGACAGAAGCCAGCCCTGTACCGTGTCCTAGGAGGGTGAGGCAGCTGCCCTGAACGGCCTCGTTATCTAACACATCTCTCCCCCCCACCTTTGGATTTTTATAAATCTTCACAGGACGCGTGACCAAAACCAAAGACGGCCATGAAGTGAGATCCTGCAAAGTAGCTGATAGAACGGGCAGCATCACTATTTCTGTGTGGGATGAGATCGGAGGGCTCATACAGACTGGGGATATTATTCGGTTGACCAGAGGGTAGGTGTGCATAAATTGGGGTTAGGTGTGGTGTTGGCCGGGTTATGGGGTCCTGCCAAGTTCTCAAAGTTCTTAAGTTGCCTGGCTCTTGCATGGGCCACTTCAAGAAGCTGTGAGCTGTTGTTGGTGGGCAGAATTGGCCTCAGCTCACCTTTTGCGGCTAAGCGTATTTCAGGTACAGAACTAACTCCTCACCTCTAATTCGAAAGGTTCGTTGTATTTTTTAAAAATACTGTATGTGAGTTCGTGAGCCTTTTTAGTAGGCTATTAAGACTGCACTACCTTTATGATCGGTTCATACATTTGATACAGTGTCTTCCAAATCCTTCCCTTTTTAGTGCCTTGAAATCCTGTCAACAGTTTTTGTTTAGGTGGTATGGGCATAAACTCAGTAGCTGGGAATTTTGCTCTTTTATCTTCCGTTTTTGGAAACAGTGTCTCCTGTATTCCAGGTTGTTTTTGAACTTTAAGATGTCCAGGAGAAAGAGCTTGAACCTCTGACCTACCTGCCTCCACTGCCCAGGTGGTGGGATTACAGGCATGTACCCAAATGTCCTGGGGATGAGCCAGAGGCCTCCTGCATGTCAGGCAAGCATTCTGCCATCTGAGTCCTAGCTTGAACTTAACATTTTCTGTGGTCATATTTGTACTCAGAAAAGGTGAAGACCGTGTCTCAAATGATTGTGAAAATGATTTCTTCTGTAAGATCAGTGTTCTTACCTGCCCCCCAAGAAACCCAAAATGCACAGCAAGTGGCAGACTGTGTCTGATACCTTCAGAATCTTTAGTTGGCAGACTGTTGGCTACAGAGGTGGAGCACTGTTTTTCATCAACTTTTACACTTTTCCCCAAATGTTAGTCTTAAGAAAAGGCCAGAAAAGAATCGTAGAAATCTGAAAGCCTACGTGATGAGAATTGTACTGATTTTACTGGTCACTACCAGGAAGATAGTTGGCACTTGATGTTGGCTCAGAGAAGCCTAAGTTCCCCGGGCAGGAGCTCTTTGACACTGTGGTGCAGGCCTTGCAGCATTTTCAGGAAGTGAGGTAGAGTGTCATCAAAGCAGGAAGTGAGAGTCAGGACTCAGACATCTTATTCTCAAACACTGAGTCATTGTGACACGACATTACATCTTTGTCACTTCGGCCAAGAAGAATTCCTTCTTTGGAGGCTATGGTGAAGACCATAACAACCACAACAATAATGATAGCAGTAAATATCTATTATAGGCCATATTTAAGCCATGAGGTAACATTGGTGGTTGAACAAAGAAACATTGAAAACCCAGACTTTGGTCTGATTCTGGAGGCGAGAGACGTGCTGTTCTGGGGAAACACACACTGCTGTGCCTGAATTATCCGTAGTTGGCACAGGGGAGCTGCTTTGCTCTCAGTGAGGACTCGCTCTCACCGGTCAAGTTCTCCACATTATCTTTTAGAGGAAAATGCCACACTGTCTCAAACTGTTGGACTGCAGTTAAAATTATTTTAAAACACAGGCACCTAATTTCAGCAGAAGGGACGCTTGTAAGATCCTCTGCATCACACGTTTAGAGGCAAACACGCATTTTCTACGCTCTGTAGACTTCTCCATGCAGAGCTCAGTTAAGGGGAAGAGGAAGGGAGAGGAAAGCCAGACAACAGAGGAGTTAAAGTGGGCTCTTGAGGAGGAGCTTCTGGCAGCGGAAATTGAGTGTCTGTGTTGAGTTCTTCCTGCTTCAGCCTTCCCGGTCAGGTCAGCTCGCCTTCCTTTAGCTAGCCCCACGCCTGGCTTTCCAGTTCCTCCCGAGGCTGCCACAGGAAGTGGCTAGGGCTACTGGGTGACAGAGCAAGGTCAAGCCCAGCCTGCACAGCTTAGGGAGCTTTCTGAATATAAAGCTTTTATTAAAAGCAGGATCTGGGAACCTAGCTTAGTGGCTGAGTGCTTGCCGAGTCTATGTAAGGAAGGCCTGGGTTCAGTCTGTAGCAGTGCTCAACACTTTCTCCTAGGGTTATAGTTGAGATGATTACGTCATAATGTGGCAGGAGAATTTTCTTTGTATCATTTCTCAGAAGAGTTACACGGGCTATATTTGACTGGACACGGTGGGTAGAAAGGTTGATTTGCACTTGTATCTAACACAGAAATACACTGGAAATGAAATAGAGCTCTACATTCTTCTGAAAACCCGATCTATCTCCCCCCCAGGTATGCATCAATGTGGAAAGGATGTCTGACACTATATACTGGAAGAGGCGGTGAACTTCAAAAAATTGGAGAGTGAGTATTGAAATACATCTTGTGTGACTAAGTTTCAAATAATGTCAGCAGAATAATTGGTGCAAACTCTAAACTGCCTAATTAGCCTTGGACACTTGATTCATGCTGTAGGGAGGTCACTGGATTAAACCCTGTCAGTACTCAGGTGTGTTGAGAGCAGCCCCAGTGGGGCTGGCCCTTCCTTTAGTGTCCTGTGTTAGGGATTACAGGATCTGGCTAGATGTCATGCATACAGAGATGTTGCGGTAGTGGGGATCAGCTCAGGGAAGAACCACAGGAAGTCACCCACTCACTGGTGGCTCGTCTTTGTTGGGGTCAATTTAAGACGGTTCCAAACTAGGTCTAGTTTCTTTTTAGAGTTGAAGAGCTAAGGAAACCCTGTGTGAACAGGGTGCCAAGTTGTGTTGTCAGTGACAGAAGCCCTGGGCTGACGTGGCGGCTTGATAGCCAATTATCTATCTTAGTCATGTAGAAGTTATTCTTTGCCTTTGAGTCTCTTTGCAGATTCACGGTGAACAAGAGGGATTGTGAGAGAATCAAATAATTGGGTGTTAATACAGGATATAGTTATTTAGGGGATTTTTTTTTCATCACAAATTAATTGGATTAGCTTGCTAACGTTAAGGTAATTCTTTGACACCGAAGGTTTTCATTCTTGAAAGTTAAGGAGGTTATACAAAAAACATTTGGAAGTCATTCTATTTGGCCTTTGCTTTGTTGCAGATTTTGTATGGTGTATTCAGAAGTGCCGAATTTCAGTGAGCCAAACCCAGATTACAGAGGGCAGCAGAACAAAACGGTAATTAATCCAAGTACATGGTATATTTTTATGATTGAGTTAATTCTGTCGGTAAGATAAACCTCTGATGTCCAAACTGTGATGAAAGGAATTGTGAAGCAATCTTGAGGGGATTTGGCTCAATGGATAGACTTCTTGCCTAGCATGCATGAAGGCCTGGGCTCCGCCCTCCTGGGCTCCGTCCCCCCTGGGCTCCGCTCCCCAGTTCTTTACCAGACTGGCGTGGTGGTGCAGGCCTGAAGTCCTGTTTCTCAGGAGGTTGGAGATAGGAGGAAAGGTCAAAGTCATCCTTAGCTACATAGCGAGTTTGAAGAGTTGGGGTCTATGAGACCCTGGCTCAACAGAAGAAATCTCTAAAGTAGCTTTTATTCCATAGATTCTGTGAGTCCGTATGCTTTGTAACAACAGATAGATGTGCTGTTTAGTATTTTGCAGAGTAAAGGTAATAATCAGGAAATACTGGGTGTAATAAAAGCTATTAAGCTTGGGTAAGATTTCTGAATGCCTTAACATTGCATGGACTTAGACAGATCATTAAATATCGTGGAAAATCACTTTTGAAGCCTTAAAAGTAATAAAAAAAAAAAGAAATTATTTTCTACGTGTGTTACTTCTGTCTTCATTTGCCGAACTTAAAACTTGTTTCAGGTGCAGAATGAGAAGGATAAAGCGAGCGTCAGTGCGTTTGGACCACTGGGTAAGACTTTGTCCATGTTTGTGATGACGTGCAAACATTCCGGGACCTATGAAAAACATAAAGGGAAAATTCTCTCTAGTTTGTGTTAAATGGGAACTCTAGGGTGAGCAAGGACACTCAAATAAGTGATTCTGTAGAAGTTAGAGGGTGCTTGTCCAGGCCAAGTGTTGAGCACCCTCTGTATTTAAACCCTGCTCTCTTGATTAGTAAGAAGACTTTTTGGTAACCCTCAGACAGATCTTTTTTCTGTGTTTACAAACGCATATATGATGTAGTGGCTGTTGATAATCTGTGCAGAATTGCTAGGTCTTCTGGCGCACTGGGACCTGTCCAGGAAAATGGTGCTGTAGAGTAAGGGCTGGTGAGAGCGACCTTTCTCCCGCAGACCTCGCCAATGATTGCCGGAGCCTGTGTCTTTGGGGAAGCATCCTTCTGCGAACGCAGTTCATTAGGGCAGCTGAAGGCTTTTGTAACCAGCTCACCTTGTGGAAAATCTGTCTGCCAATAGTTTTATCACATTGGAACACTGTGTTTGCGTCAAGCCCTAGTACTCAAACAGTTCTCTGCCCCTCTGATTTGCAGTACAGGCAGTTAATGATTTTCTTTATTCTCTATTCCTGATTTTATTGCTCATTAGGTTTTCTTCCTTCTGTTCATTCCGTACCGAGGTCATGTATTTGGTAAAACAGAGGCCCGGAGCCCACTTTTTTCCTTATAGAATAAAAGTGTTTGTTTCCTGTGCTATTTATAAACTTTTACTGTGTGTAAGACCTTTAAATGATTGTGTATCTGTAGCACAATATAGACCACTTCTGAAAATGATGCTAATTTTTTTGAATTCTTATCACAGGAAATGGTATTCAGACTGGCCCTGAATCAAGAGGATATCATCTTCCATATACTGGTAGAAGCAATGGCCGGGACCCCATCAATCCCCAGCTACCAGAAGCTCGTAGTAGTCAGACAGTCATGACCACAATCAGTAATGCCAGGGATCCAAGGAGAGCCTTTAAAAGATGACCTGAACCAAAGAGACACATGTAGTTGCTAAACTACCTGCCCTACTTGAACACTTAGTGCACTTTTTCATTGTTAACTGTGAAAAGTTTGTCTCTTACGGGTTTCCTTGTATATTTTTGGTTTGTTAAGAATGGTTGGTTTTTACTGCAAGCGTTAAGCTTCTCGGTTACATCCTATTGAAGAATAGAAACTCTGAAAGCAGGAACATTTATTTTTAGAGCAAGAACTTAACTGGGTATCACTTGAAAACCTGTCCCTGTTTCAAGGGTGAGTTACTTAAGACACCAGCTTTATATAACCTTGGCGAGTCTTGTGCGTACATTTTGTTATGTTTACCATAACATTTCATGGAAAATGTTCTTTTGTCTTAAACTGGGCTATGTCCAGCTGAAGTGATCTCCACCCCAGCCAGAAGCCTGACCAGTGCTGGCAGCAGTTTGAGTGCTTGTGACCCAGCCGTGACTGACTGCCTGGAGTGACTGTGCCGTTAAGATTTGTCCAAGGACGGAATCATCCTGCATTCTTGTTTAATTACCAGAGACCCAGATTCTTTATCAGAATTATGGAATAAAACGTGTAATATATAACAAGTTATCTTTAGAGGAAAACTGTTTAAGATAATGTTCTTACCATTTGTTACAAACATTGAAGAAAAGTTTACAGCGGAGTCCTTGAATGTTTTCTTTCTGAAACGACCATGTGGAGTATCGGTGGAACTGGAGGGAGTTATCACACCGCAGCAGTAGCTGTAGTCCTCCGGAGATAGGGTCTCCTGTAGCCGTGGCTGGGTGGGAACTCGTCACATAGACCACGTGGGTCTCTGAACTCCAGAGCTTCCTGTCTCCCTCGCCCAGGGGCTGTGGTGAAGTTGTGCACCAGCACCCCTGGCTGGTCTTATTAAAAACAAAACACTTGTGGTAGATAAATGACAGCCATGTGACGACCTGTTACAGGTCATCAGGTAGAAGGAAGGACACTGGGATGGGCACGGCCTCTCTTCTAGAGGAATGTGTATGCGCTTTAGTTTCCTAACCCAAATCACAGCCTTATTAGCAATGGCTTAAGAAGTATGTACATCTCTACTGCAGATGTTACGATGGGGGCTGTGTGTCCTGGTTCTGTATTACCTCTTGAGTAAATGTCTTGTTCTGAGAGGACACAGTTCAGTTCCCTGAAGCTGCAGCAGCCTTGGTCTGGCTGCTCCCCAGCTCTCCCCTCACCTCACACACGGTCCAATAAGTAAGTTTCTATCAAGGTTCTGTAGCATTTTGGTGCAGTCTGTGCCGGGTTTTGTTCTCATTCATTCAACAGATTTTCAGTTTGCAATGTACTAGTCTCCTCGTGGAGATTATCATAACAGTCGAGGAACTGCAGGGAATTTACCTATGGTTTATAGGTGCAGGGCCTTGATGTTATAGATAGTTGGTCATTTGTTCCTACATTAATAATTACAGCTAATTTTATTTTGTGATTTTTTTTTTATGATTTTTGTCTACACTGCTGAATGCTTCAAAAAAAGTTACCTAAGAGTAAAAGTAAGCTTGTGTTTTGTAACGACAGATGTTTTAAATAAAAATAATTTACAAGTTAATGTCGACACTTTAAGAGGTAGGAGCAGCAGTATCTTTATGTGTGGGAAGATGTGGTGTTAAAGGTAATTCTAAAGGATTTGAACTTTGACAGATTGAAGTATGGTAAGGTGTGGATCGTTGGACCCTCCATTCCAACTGCATTTTCTTCCAACCTGTGGTACCCAGGCAAGTCGTGATTAGGAAAAACAGCAGTGGTACTCCTGAGGAGTTAGGACTTGGATGTAGGGAATGACAGTAACTGCCGGTAAATGATCAGTCGAATCGTATGGTCAGAATGTTAATAGAGGGAATACCGGGCCCCATGTGGAAGTGTCAGTGTGCTCTGTGATACTGAGATTAAGTAGAACATGGCCTAAGATTTTACTTACGAATGATGCTTCTCTCAGTAATTTGACATGTTTTGTGGTTTGATGTATTAACAAGTTTCTTTTTTCTTAAGGAACACTTCCAAAACCAAAGCAAAGTGACATCCAAACAGTAATGACTAATTGCCTTCCCAGTCTGCTTGGCTGCCACTCATCAGGAAGTGATGGAAGAAAGTGTCCGCCTTCCTCCTCTGACGCCACCAGCTACCAGCGCTAACACGCCTTTCAACAAGACCCAGTGAAACCAAAACCATTAGTGTAGAAACGTATCTCTAAGGCTGGGTCCCCATTGTTTCCAGGAGCAGTTCTGGAGTGGAGCAACCATGTATGATCAGGCCAGCTTGTCCCTTTTGTCTGACCATGTGCCCAGAGTTGCCACAAAGTGGTCCCAAACACTGAAAAGGTCCAAAAATGTCCAGATAGCCAAACACTCAAGTTTGCCTTCACAGAAGCACTTAACCAGCCCAGCTTTCCTATACCGTACCAACTCCCTGTTGGACTCTTTCTCCAGTCTTAGTAGCTTGGTGTTAAAACTTGAAGAGTGATTGCTTTTAGAGTATGGTTTGAAGGTTAACTCGCCATCCATATATTTTAAGCTGTGCAGTCCAGTAGTACAAATGAGCTCCACAGTTTCCATTTACAGAGGCTCTGACGCGCGGTGCCGAAATGCTTTCCTTCTTGGGTGTCGTTAGCATGCTGGCTGCTGGCATGAAGCCAAGCTGTGTGTGTGACTCTTGAGGTTCCAGCGATGACTGGGAAGCCGCGGAAGCGACAACACTTTTCCCAAACAAGCATATGCCAAGCGCTAAGCTCACTGAGGCCGTCACCTGTGACCGCTGGGAGGCTGATTCTTGTTAGTAGATGAGGATCGGATGGTTGCGGTCATTTTCTGTTACAGGGACGGCAGGAGGGGGTTGAGGGCAGAGAGAACTGGCTAGTGAGGTCCTCACGTGCCGAGGCCCTAGACGGGGTTCGTAACTGGGAGCAGTTAAACAGCCCCACAGTTCACAAAGCAGCTAATGATTAACACTTCAAGCATGCGTCTGCTGACCATATTGTGACCTTTGAAAACAGCCCATCACCCAAGGAAGAAGCTAGAAAATGGTTTCCTAGGCATATTTAAGTTCTCTAGATGCCTCGAAGTTAGGTTTATTGAGAATATGCTAGAATTTGGATTCAAAGGCTATAGTCAGATTATTCCAGGTTTCTGAATGAACAAAGACCTGATAATTCTGAAGCCACAGAACACAGACTCAAAATCAATTCCATTAAGTTATTAAGCATTTGTGTATGATAACAGACCTGAAGAATTTTTTTTAACCTTTATGAGGTGTTCAGTGTAATAATTAACATTTCAGCCAATAGGTGTTGAAGCCCTTTGAAGAGTCAAGATACACAACCCGAAACGTTAGGGTGTGCCCTGAGCATTGAGGGCGAGATGACACTGCTGACCTATAGTATCTTAGATCCGCAGACTATTGACACACACTGAGGGGCTATCGGTATGCTTTAAAAAATCCCGTGCCTGCCATTTCCAGATAAAGATCATTGTTATTTAAAATTCATTCCCATCTGGATTCAAGCTAGGCAAGCTTTTTTTTTTTTTTTTTTTTTTGGTTTTTCGAGACAGGGTTTCTCTGTAGCTTTGGAGCCTGTCCTGGAACTAGCTCTTGTAGACCAGGCTGGTCTCGAACTCACAGAGATCCGCCTGCCTCTGCCTCCCGAGTGCTGGGATTAAAGGCGTGTGCCACCACCGCCCGGCTAGGCTAGCTTTCTTGTTCACAGACTGACTATGGAGTAATCTTGAATACACGTCAGGTAAAACCCAGATAAGATACATGGAGCTTTTCAGCGCTATGAACTGCCCTCTGACCTGGAAGGAAGCTTGGGTCAGGAAGACCTGCATCAAACACTTGGAGATCCTTGTCTCCTGTCCTTGCCCATATCCATTTCACAGTGACAGCGTGACTTTAGGATTGTTTTCTCATTTCCTTCTGTGTAAATCTAGAACATAAAAATTGTATTGAACAGGGAAAGATGTATCTAGAAAGATGTTTCTCTAAAGCACAGACTGACAGCCTGAAGCAAGTGTTTCTGAATAGAGATCATTTAGGACCTCTACACAGGAATGCTGGAAATTGTAAATTTGGTTCAAACAGAATCCCTCAAATTACACCAAAGCTGAGCTCAGATCTCCCTGAGAGGAGTTTTTACTGTGGCTCAGGCTGGCCTAGAGCTGCCCAACTTAAGAATAGATCTCTACAGAGGAGTAGGATGGGCTCACTGACCTATATCTAGTTAAAACTGACATCTCCTCCCTGGAAAGGAGGTTAAAACTTAAAGCTTTGCTCAAGAAGTGAATGTGGCATCTCAAACTCCTGTCACTCAACTCAATATGAAAAACTTGAGTATGAAAACAGGCTCAGAGGCATTGACGGTACTGGGGATGCGGAGGACACAACATCTCTACCTTCAGGTCTCGGTCCCATTTTAAGCACAATTCCCACCCGAGTTTGAGATATTTAGCCCTAAGACCGAGAATTCTGACCAGTTGGGCTACTTGAACAAAAATTGTCTGTGCTAGAGCCATCTACTGGAGTTACTGAGTAGTTTCTGTGAACAAATCTGGCTTAGCAAAGGTGAGAAGAGGGTCCACTTTCCATAGGGTAACAATTTTTATCTGCTTTATTCAGGAAATACATGACATTAAGAGGTAATCATAGTAAATAGGCAATAGAAAATTCCCTTTAAGCAGATCAACTATTGAATTGCCCCAAAGATACAGACAAAAGCAAGATTGCCGCTGGGCGGTGGTGGCGCACGCCTTTAATCCCAGCACTTTGGAGGCAGAGGCAGGGGATCTTGTAGGCCAGCCTGGTCTACAAGAGCTAGTTCCAGGACAGGCTCCAAAACTACAGAGAAACCCTGTTCAAAAAACAAAAGCAAGACCACCAAGACTGTTTTTCAAATTGTGTTTTACCCGATGTTTAGCTCTGCATCCATCGTATGTGTGACCGGTGCAGATACCCTGGAACTGCAGTTAGACATGGTTGTTGGCTGCCATTTGGGTTCTCTGCAAGAGCAGCGGGTGCTCTTAACCACCGAGTCCTCTCTCCAGCCTTTACTGGCAAGTCCTAGGATTGGTGAAAACTGTCACTAAAGATGCCTTTTGGCGAGAAGGAAGTAGAGCGTGAAGTTGCTCTTAGGAGCTGACCTATTGCTCAGTGGTGTTTTATGACAAATGGCTGGTTATTCATGCCGTTGTATGAACTTTGCATATCAAAACTCACATGTCAGAATGTAACGTGCAAACATGGTTTTGAGCAGAAGAGCTCTTGATTTGAGTCCTCCGACTGCTATTTACCAAAGCCATGATGCGAACCTAGCTTAGGACAGTGGGGCAGTCACGTCCTATGTGAGGAATCTGAGCCAATTTGTACAAAAAGCATCTCTATATCCAAGATTCAACAAACACAAAGCCCCTCACGGCTATAGGAAGTAAGACAAATGTTATCATTCCTCCATGCCATTTGGAAAGAATTCAGAAAATATCCAACTGAATATTAGGAGATTTCCGTGAATTTAAAAAAAGATTTTTTGGGAGTGGGTGTATGCAGCCCAGACTGGCGTTGAACCCTTGATCTTCCCTCCCCCTTCTAAGGCATGAACGACCGTGTCCAGGGAATAAGTTTTTATTTATTTATTTGTTTGTTTGTTTGTTTTTCAAGACAGGGTTTCTCTGTAGCTTTGGTTCCCATCCTGGAACTAGCTCTTGTAGACCAGGCTGGCCTCGAACTCACAGAGATCCGCCTGCCTCTGCCTCCCGAGTGCTGGGATTAAAGGCGTGCGCCACCACCGCCCGGCTAAGTTTTAAGTTTTTGCACCTTTCCCTGGTATAGAAAAGCACTTACATCACTGATCTACTGCGAGAACACATAGGGTTGGACTTGCATTACAAAGATCTGACCAACTGGTCAAATGGACCAGGCTTCATTCTCCTGTGCCCAAGAGGGCCCCTGACCTGCTTAGGAATGTGGAATAGAAGAGGGACTTCCTGTGGGCGACTGTTGGGGCTAGAGGACCAGGTCAGCGGCTTGGGACGAGCAGCAGGCAACAGAAGGAGGTATTCCCACTCACATGACTCTGCTGCTGTGCACTGGCACATAAGGCAATTTATGACAAAATATAGAATACGTTTTCAGCATTTTATAAGATGCTGAATTTTATAGACACCTGTTCTCACTACCTGCATTTTGTCTTAGCATCTCACTTTCTGTGTTTCACAGTCAATCCATCTGAATCCGTTTCGGACAGCATTATTTTTCTTGATATTCCAACATGGGTATTCATTGGAATTTTCAAGTTTTAGCGAAAAACTTATATAACAATGAAATGCATCTACTTTAGGTGAACTTCGGGGCTTTTTAAAAAAAGTGCCCTACGCTTCAAAAACCCGCTAGAAATTCTCTGTTATGCTTCGCAACACCTATAAAACCAATGTTCCCTACTAGCCATCAATCAATGTTAAAAATTCTTTTCAGTTTAAAGGGATTTATAGTTTTAGATTCCTACCTGGAAGCCCAAGCCCTCGTGGCAGACAGTGCTGAGCTGGAGACGGAAGCTAAAGGACCCGCTGAGTAGCGGCAGAGAGGACGGGGGACGGGCACACCGCTCTGACTGCTGGCGGTCTCAGCTAGGACCCTGCGGTAGGACAGGGCACCAAGTCTGGCATGGAAAGTTAAGAGCAGGACAGGTGCTCGGCTCGATTCCCAGACTCTGTGTGTGTGTGTGTGTGTGTGTGTGTGTGTGTGGTGCATAACAAACACCCTGTGCTGTTCTGTGTTTTCACAGCATTCGCTGATAGGGTGTATTCATTCAGTTGGCATACCTAGAATGCCCACATTGCTTGCTTAGCAAAGTTTACCCCTCTGTGTGTGTTTGCTCACAACACTGAGCAGCTTCACGGCCCGTAGAATTGTTTCTGCATTAATCACATCCCATTAGCATACGTTCTTATCACTTGGGGATTAAGGATTCTTCCCTGTAATAGACTAACTTATTGAGCACTGACGATACGCCAAGTTCTACGCGGGCAAATTCCCTACGTTTCGGTGCTTTATAAAATGACCCCGTGACGGAGGTGGTATCTTCATTAGAAAGATAGAGTATATTTGCCCGAGATCATACGTGGAGGAAATGACAAAACCCCACACACAAATTTCTATAATTTAACTGCTGAGTGATATTGATGCATTGAGGCTCCTGCTGGGACACTGGGTAGGGCTTCGGCAGAGACAGGATTGTGGTTAGTTACTAAATTTTCTAGGCACAGGGGCAGATGGAGGAGAGAAGCACAGACTTCAACATTTCACCCGGGATTAGTATGTTAACTGAGCACAGACCTAATTAATCCGGTCTGCAGTCAAGTACGCCAGCAAGGGAAATGTGGACTTTAAGCGTTAGTATGGCACCATTGCCACGAACCCTTAACACACATTTTAAAATAAAGTCTTACACTCCCTCAGTGCTTGAGAATAGAGGAGCAAAATGGCTCCAAATATATAAGCATAAAAAAAAAGACTGATAAATTTGACTGCATTTACAGAATACAATTAAAACCAAATGACAAACCAGGAAGCATGTTTTATTCATATGAAAAAAAATGTTCCTAACATATAGAAAGTTACAGAAGCAGACAAACAGGAGCCTTTCCAGTCCTGCTTAAAAGCATAAGTTTCTGTCTTAGGGTTTCTGTTGCTGTGGAGAGACACCACGACCACACCGACTCTTAGGAAGGAAACCATTTGATTGGGGCTGGCTTACAGTTCAGAGGTTCAGTCCGTTATCACAGTAGGAAGTGTGGCAGCGTGGTGCTGAAGAGGCAGCTGAGAGTTCTCCATTTGGATCTGCAGAGTAAAAGTGAGATTGGCCAGGCTGAGCTTCTAAGACCTCAAAGCCCACCCCCTCGTGATACACCTCCAATAAGGCCACACCTATAGTGCTCCTCCCTCTGCGCCTCTGGGGGTCTTTTTTATTTTTTTATTTTTTATTTTTTTGGTTTTTCGAGACAGGGTTTCTCTGTGGTTTTGGAGCCTGTCCTGGAACTAGCTCTGTAGACCAGGCTGGTCTCGAACTCACAGAGATCCGCCTGCCTCTGCTTCCCGAGTGCTGGGATTAAAGGCGTGCGCCACCACCGCCCGGCTTGGGGGTCGTTTTTATTCAAACCACCATAGTTCCCAACTTCGGTCACATGAGAATTGTTTTAAAATAACGCTGACGTACTCCATGTTTAGATAGAAAAAGCTATGGAAATTTGACGGCATGCTTTCTTGGTGACTGAAGAAGCAAGCTCTTTTATTCTTGAATTTGCCCTATGTCACTGTACTGTCGCTGGGCATGGCTCTCGGTAGCGCATAGCTACCAATAGCTTCCAGTAGCTGATAGCTGATCTCCCTCTTGACATGTCTTCATCTTCTGTACTGGCTTCTGCTTCAGGAGATGATCAAAGTGATGATCAGTGCCCACCAAAGACTAACCAGTACTTGCACACGGTACTTGCTTCATATTCTTGGAGTCCCGCGGTTTCAAACATGGACGAGTATAGGTTTGCCAGGGATAAGAAGCCGTTTAAGGAACCTCTGGGACAACCTGCCACCTAGCAGACATAGTGAATCTGTAGTTTATCCGGATCCAGCTGAGGTGCCAGCCTCCTTCATCCCGTGATGCGAAGAACAGGACAGGCTGATCCAACAGAACAGCTGATCTGGAGAATCCTAAGCGCACACCAGCGTCTGTACCTTTTTGAAGTGGTGTGCTATCCGTGGTCAAAGCTAGCAGAAAATAAGACACAATGGCAGAAGCCCGACAAGACATGCTCCCCTGTATTAGTTTAATATTGCTCATGCTGTTTGTGATTCTATACTCAATATCTGTTTTTGTTGTATATAGTTTTTTTTTTTTTTTTTTTGGTTTTTCGAGACAGGGTTTCTCTGTGGCTTTGGAGCCTGTCCTGGAACTAACTCTGTAGACCAGGCTGGTCTCGAACTCACAGAGATCCGCCTGCCTCTGCCTCCCGAGTGCTGGGATTAAAGGCGTGCGCCACCATCGCCTGGCTTGTTGTATATTGTTTTGTATTGGGTTTGGATCGCTCTTGTTTAGACAAAAGGGGGAGATGACGGGGGGGGGGGGGGAGTCTTGTTAACCAATAATCTTTAAGAGGTGGGTCTTAGTTAAGGCGTGGCTTTGCTGGGACCCAGGTACAAAGGTTTGCACCTCTGTGTGCAGGCTCTCTGCATCTCCCCCTCCCCTACCCCCGGGACATTGCTGTTCTTGGATTTCTCATTTCCTGTTTTGTGAGTTTTTCTCCTTATAATAAATAAAATATAATTGTTTTATCCTTAGCTAGCCTGGTTATTTTCTGCAGAACTCTTCTCTACAGTATGCTGGACTGCTCTCTACAAAGCTTTGGAGCTGGGAATATGCCAAGGTTTTGTCCCCACACATCCTAAAATGAAGACAAGAAAGTAGCTATAGAACCCTAGCAAAGGTAAAATGAATGAAGCCAGCTATCTTAGCCCCTTAAAAATAGACATTATTTCAAGTGTTATAAAAATAAGTATTTGTCTGTGCATTCTTAGTGGGGACGCCTCAAGGTAAAACTAAAGAAGCAACATTCATATTAGTAATAGGATTCAGACGCTATTATATGTATTTCTGGTAAGGTAAAATACAGGTTTTGTTAATATCAGCAATCAAGAAAAAAAATCCTGTCCAAAAAAAGATGCTAAGTAGTCTATAAATTGTAATCAGCTAGACAATTTTCTTGGGAAGTATCATTATGGAATACTGAGGGCTTTTCTTTGAAATAGTCCAATTTCTAGTCCTTGTGTGTGAAGAGTGGTAAGAAGGAGTCCCAAGAACCAAGGCTGTAGCTTCTAAATGCCGTTTCCTATTAAGGAATAAGGACCCCTTGGAGACTTGCAAGAAATGGAGTGAGTAGCTGGAAACATCTCATTGGACCTGAAAGAAAGGAATCTTTTAAAGAATCGTGGCTCGTTTCAAAAAGACCAGAGGACCAATTCAGAGGGCTGCTTTCTTACAAAAGATGGAAAATGTGCACCAAGATAATGGCAATAAACTGAAAATAATGTTGAAAATCTATGAATTTTAAAAATCGCCTTTGTATTTTGTAGGGCACGAAGGCACTAATTGCTCTGAGAAGAGAAGAGCCAAAGGGTGTTTCTTTTTTTTTTTTAAAGAAAGATTTATTTATATTTATTATGTAGACAACATTCCTTCCACGTCTGCTTTCATACCAGAAGAGGGCACCACATCTCATTTTAGATGGCTGTGAGCCACTATGTCGTTGCTGGGAATTTAACTCAGGACCTCAGTCAGTGCTCTTAACCCCTGAGCCATCTCTCCAGCCCCCCAAAGGGTGTTTCTATGCCCCCTGTGAGCACAGTGCTTGAGAGAAACAACAGATCCAGAAGGTTTCTTCTTTACCAGGAACGCCATCCAGCGAGGACGGAGAATATCAAAACTTCACTAGTTTGTGATCTCTAATGAACTAATAATCTAAGAAACGATCACCGGTGTCTTTGAAAGCCCCTTTAGAAGAGCTGATGAGGACCTTCCTAAGTGGACCAAATGGCAGTTCAGCACACAGTATGGCTGGCCTTCCGTAGGTACAGCTTTCCTGTCTGGTGTTTGCAATGGTGAATCCAAACAACTGTGGAGGCAAAACTGTGTCAAAACCAACTTTTGTGCCACTTTTTTCTTGCTATTATTCCCTCGACACTGGAGTCTAATAACTCTTTACATGGGGCAGAAAAGTGCAGGATTTGCCACTGCATCCTGATAGCGACCACAAACTGATTACGTAGAGTAAGGGTAATTCTTCCTAGGACAGAGGGAGCAGTGAGGTCCCAGGGAACAGCCGTGTCCCTGAAGTCGGAGTGGGAGGCAAAAAACAGAGAACCATCCAGGAGTGGAAACCCAGAACAGACAACTCCGTGGGAACCGGGGAAAACTGCTCAGTAACGGATGGAAAGATGGAGGTTGAGACTGAAAAAAATCTGAGATCAAAAACAAGGGAGCCCAAACAATGGCAGTGACCCAGGCCTTTCTACGGCTCTTCTCCAGGACATTCCGAATATGCTTTTTTTTTTTTTTTTTTTTTTTTATGGTGTGCTTTTAGAAGACCCAATGTGATCAGTGTCCGACAACTCAAGAACAGGAAGTACCTAGCCAGGCTAGTCTGGCAATCCTGTACCACCTTCATGGGGGCAGGAGAACTGAGGAATATGTGTGACAAAGAGACAGAGAGTCTCTGTGTCTGGAGAGACAGAGACCCAGTCACAAGGCTCTAAGACACTTCTCCAGAACTCTGCAATACTATTACTATATACATTATTACTGTGTTACTAGGAAGTTATTCATAGCAGTTCCTTTGTTTCATGCATTGTGCCTGGCTAAAGATTCACCAAGGGTGTGTTAAAAGGTCAAACAGATATGTTGACTTTATCAGACCTGTAATTTAAAACAACCATGATAAATCGACTAAGAACTCGAGTGAGACAACTTGGCACCCTACATGGCATGTAAGAGGAGAGACAAGTACGTTTTAAAAGTCAGAAATAAAAAGCACGAATGAGCCAGCCTCTTTTATTAATTCTTTGAGAATTTCTCGCAATGTGTTTTGATCATGTATACCACCACCCCTTGAATAGGTTTAGTAAGCATTGCTGAGGAGAGGGTCAGTCAGTGCCTGAGGATATCTCAGTAGAAACATCGAGAACTGAAAAGCTTACGGGGAAAGGTGGGGAGGACAAAACACCCCAACACCGGACTCGGAACTCCGTTCAAGGAGTGTAAGTATGCACAGTGGGAACGTAAAAGGAAGAGGGAAGGAGCAGAAGGGTCCAGGATGCTTTGGCGTTGGAGCTGGTTGAAGCGGACATTTCAAACTCTACAGCAGCCCCTGGGGTGGGTGTGGGGGACCCCTGAGATTCTCTGATGTGCTAAGAAAGTTGAGAAAGTAGGAGATTCCTCAGTCCTCCCGTCTGTACTAGGGCGCTAGCCTGTACTCATGGGGACCGCAGTGTTTGGAGCATGGAGAGGTTCAAAATCAAGCTTTCCTAGTTAGCATCAGGGCATTAATGAACAATGGGCAAACAGAGACTAGCAGAATGGGGGTGCAAGGGACAGGGGTTCTCTAAGATGGAAGTAGAAGGGCTGAGGAAGGAGCTAGTCCAGGAAGGCCCTCTCTCTCTCTCTTAAGAATCCCTCTCTCTTTTCATGCATTAATTTTTAAATTTTTTAAGTGCCGTGTGCCAGACCCCTGGAGCTGGAATCACAGTTTTGAGGGGTCTGATGTGGGTGCTGGGAACAGATTTTGTGTCCTCTGGAAGAGCACCAAGTATCCCTAGCCTCTGAGCCATCTCGCCCATCCAGAGGAACTCTTTCTTGGCCGTGGGGCTGAGTCCAGCGGGTGTGTCTTGTGGTCTGTTGATTGCCAGAGTTCATTCTGGTGGCGCAGGTTGGGGGACGCAACAAGTGGGCGCTGGCAGCCTAGAAGACACCAACTGGGTATGTGGAAGACACACCGGGAAGCTGGCTGAGCTAGACTTGAGGCGATTCCCCTCTGGAGTGCCACGGACACTCCCCGCGAGGTGAGAATTCCCTAGTGTCTCCGGAGCTGGGGCGTTCCACCCCAGGAACAAGCCGCCCAGCACTAGCGTCCTTCCTGCCAAGACAGTCTCTCTGCTGCCCTCCACTGGCGAAGCTTTATATTAATATCTAACAATCTAAGACCGCTTAGAATGTCCTAGGAACCAGGGGTCAACCTCACGTAGCAAGGATCTCTTGCTGGGAAGGTGGGGTTAGCACTCTGCCTAATTGTGGGACAGAAAGAAATACCTTTCTTGGAAAAGTCTCCGCTGGCGTCAGGAGGCCACGCAAGCTTGATTCTTACATTGAGAGACACTGACGACATAGTAGCCTCAGGTAAGTTTAGGTATACCTAGAAAATTCTAAGTACTAAGTAAGTGTTTGTAGTTTCCTTCTCAATGAGTTTATGCCCTGTTGAAGGAGTCACGGTTCCCAGGCGAGGAGCTCAGGCACCAGTAAGCGCTGATAACCAACCCGTTACACCGGAATGACTTCCACCTGACCGCTTTGTGCTCTGGGTGCCCTTGAGTCCCTGAGCTTAGAAACGGGTGATTAACACAGGGTCCATCACTGCCACTGCCGCCACCACTGCTGCGGTTGTCCCTCACTGGTAGCAGACTCTGCCTTCTTCGGATTCCAACAAGTGTCCAGGATTCTCCTGCAGCACCAGAATGGAATTGCTAAGGAGTCAAGATTCGTGGGCGGAAGAGCTAGCTGGTTCTCATCCTTTCTGGTTCGAAGGGGGCCATTTGTGAACTCCCCGGGCTGTATCCTGTGAATCAACGTACTGAAACCTGTTTCGTGTGTGTGTGTGTGTGTGTGAGAGAGAGAGAGAGAGAGAGAGAGAGAGAGAGAGAGAGAGAGAATATGGTTCTTCTCCTTTAGAGAATTCTGCCCAACATACACATTGAATTGAAGACGATAATAGCTCACTGGAATATAGCAAATTCGTATTGCACTGCAAAACTAAAGCAATCCTTTAAACCCTGTGTTTTTTTTGGATCCTGTCCTGGAACTAGCTCATGTAGACCAGGCTGGTCTCGAACTCACAGAGATCCGCCTGCCTCTGCCTTCCGAGTGCTGGGATTAAAGGCGTGCACCACCACCGCCCGGCTCTAAAGCAATTCTTTAACATCAGCCTGGGAGAGCCCTGTGCAAGGATAGTGATGCTAACTGCAGCAATTGGGAAAGCAGGGGTCAAAGGGCACAGGAGGAAGAGCGCTGGGCAGTATCTCAAAAGGCGTGAATGGCAGAGACAGACTCACAAGGACGTGGATTCAGCAGAGTCAATTGTGAAGTGTTCAGTGTTGCTGTGATAAAATCCTATGACGAATCAGCTTTGGGAAGGAAGCTTATTTACCTCATGATTCTAAAGGAGAGTCCATAATGGTGGTGGCGAGGGTCCCGGGTTGGGAGGGGGCGGGGGATGGGGACGCACTGCAGCTGGCAGACCTAAGGGCCGGAGACTACGGGATCACATTCCTATTCACCTCCAGAAGGCATGAAGTTCTAAACTCTGAAAGCCCAGAATTTCTCTGTGCCATTTCAGGTTGTTTGAACCCCTGAGAAAGGGACCTACCACAGAACCGAACGGAGTACCAGTAACTTTGCATCATCGGCCAAGGAGTCAGGCCCGGCTGAGCCAAGGCTGAGTGAGGTGGCTCTGGTCCTCCTACATTTCTCGACTGGCCTGGGCATCTGGGCATTGCCACTGGGATGTCCATTGTTGGCAGCAGGGCCATTGCTGAGTTGGAGGAGGGAGCAGTTATTGAGGAGCGGGGCCATCCATGCAGAGGTGAACCCGGGACCTCCGAATTACAGCGTGCTTCCGGAACTTGGGTGGGAAAAATGCTTCGGAAGGATCCGGCATGCCCACATCAGCCCTCCCATCCAGGATATAGTACCTTTTGAGGTTTCCCAAGCCCAGAGCTCCAAATAGTTGCCTTCCACACAGCATGTGATTAAACAACTTTACTTTTTTCTTAAAAAAAAAAAAAGGTAGTTTCAATGTATGAATGCACTGCGCCCCAAAACTCAAATGTGGTTTCTCTGTGGGCGACTTAAGCTTGTGTGCTGAGCCTTGCATTTCTTACCTCCCCTTTTGTGTTTTCTTTATAGACTGCAGGATGTTAGGAATGCAAGTGATATTTTTAAATAAGAAAATACATCGAGAGAGTCCCCAACCCATTTCGAGAGCAGTTTGGGAAGAAAATTAGTTTTCTGTTTGTTTTATGTGATTTCCACACAAACCTCCTAAAGCAAAATCAATATGCAATAAAAACCCTGGTGTTGGAGCAGTGGCTCTCAGCTCCTCACTGCGAGTGAGTGCCAGCCTGCCTTACCAGGGTGCTTAGCCTCTTTGGTGTTCAGGTTCTCTCTGTCCTGCTGTCTCGCTTCCAGTCTAGATCTACTTTGCTTTCCACACTTCCTTTTTTCTGCTTGCAGCTGAAATTCTGCAAAGGTATTTGTGCCTGCATGTGCTTACACGCACACACACACAGGCACTCATGCACACACACCCACACACTTTTCAGAAGGGAAGGATAGAGTCAATTCACAGGAAGGATTGACTGTTTTTGCTGATCGTGAATGAGTAAACATTTCTCTTTAAAAAAAAAATATCCATTGTTTGCTTCTAATCTCCAGTCCCTTATTTAGAGGTTGAGGCCAAGAACTAATCTCAACTTCAAACAAGACCAACCTGACTCCCTGGGTTGCTTAGAGGGTGGCTCCCTCAGCCCAAGGGACCTGGGCTCCCCTCTACCTACCTTGGGACCATTGCTGGTTGTTGATTGGCTGACAGCTGTGTCTGACTTCTTTTCTTCTCTCTTCCACAACCATGCTCACAGGCTTGCTTCATGCTTGCAGGAATTAATAAAGGAAAAGACAAACAGACTACCAAAATTCTAATTAACTGTGATATGGATTTGTGTGTAAAGTTGGACGAGTCACTGATTTTTAATAAATGGGAGCGGAAATCTTAAAGATTAATGTAATAGCTGAGAACACAGGAGCCAGAACTTTGATGCTTGCTTAAGTCTTTCTCCCCACCCATGCCATTTGGAGGGAGAAAAAAAACTATCAAAGACCGTTATGAAGCGCGGAAGGAAGAGGGATTATGTAAATTAAAGTGCACGTTTCTAATCATTACCCCTGTGCAAATGGGCCGCTCCCCCAGCTTCTCGGTGTCTCAGGGCTGTGTTTGCTGAGGATTCGTACCTGAAGGTAGTGAAGAGTGGGGGCATGGGGAGAAAGGGCACGCTCAGGAACTAATTGAGCTCTCTAGGTACAAGAGGTTAGAGAAAGGAAAAGGGGCGGCGGTGGTAGGGGCGCTAGGAAAATCTGAGACCCAGAAAGGGCTTGACCTTATTTGCGATTACCTCCACTGGGCAAACACAGGGAGGAATGGATTGGCATTCCCTTTTGGAGTCTCCTCCGGCTCATTTCCGGCCTTGTGTCAGAAGGCCTAGTCCAAGGGGGCAATGTTTCTAACGCCCATTTCCTGTGCTTCCCTCTTTTCCCACTTTGCCCGGAGCCGGGGACTCTGACTCCTGTCAGCAGCTGCCCGGTGCTAAGTGGATCGACTCAAGGGCTCCAGATCTCTCGGCCCAGGTTAGCAACACTTTCCCGTCAGTGATAACCATCACCGAGGTTAAGCGGTTTAGCCTAGAGTTCCCGTCAGCCTGACACATATAAAGCTTCATTTTGAGTGGTTGTAAAGATTAAATATTCAATTTTTCCTGAATGATGAACTGACATCCTGATAGATTTGAAGCAGCGTACACAGCTTTCCTGTGTTTGATTAACCTTGACGGCGCAAGACTTCGTCGCACGGGAAGCCGCTTTTGCATAAACTGGCGACTTCACAGCTTTTCAAAGAAGCCATTAATCTTTTATCATTTTCTAAACTAGGAATTTAGCATGTGTATTTACCGCAGATGAAGAGACATATGCCAGTTGACATAATTTATTGATACTTTATTTCATACTTGAGTCCGGTGCACAAATACTCCTAAGTAGCATCCCGGACTGTCTATCTTTTCTCACCTCTAGGAGTTTCTCCTAGACAGAATCCAGGAGAATATAGTGTCATGGAAGCATCAGAGAGAGGTAAGAGATGTCACTTAACAGTCACTCTGGAAGCTGAGCTCTGTCTTGTATTAGCTGCGCGTGCAACCTTATAAAATTATATGTCAGTCTAAGCACGCCGTCTTTTGATTTCCTCCCCTCTTCCTTTTTTTAAAATGTTCATTTTATTTATTATGTATACAATATTCTGCCTGTAGGCCAGAAGAGGGCACCAGACCCCATTACAGATGGTTGTGACCCACCATGTGGTTGCTGGGATTTGAACTCAGGACCTTTGGAAGAGCAGGCAATGCTCTTAACGGCTGAGCCATCTCTCCAGCCCCTCTCTTCCTTTTTTTAAGAGACAGAATCTCATTGTTCCTTCTCCCACTTTTTTGAGAGATGGTAGCCCACGCTGTTCTCATGCTGTAATCTTCTTTAGTCTCAGAGAACTGTAGTTCCAAGCATGAGCCGTAACCTCTGGCTTTCCAGTCTCATTTTCCTGATCCCAGCAACGGAGACAGGACCGATTGCATCCTAGGTTTATTCCGTGCTAAATAAAGATTGGCAAATTTCTTAGGCCAGAAAGTAAACATTTAATAATCCCACTTACTATGGGTCATAGAAAAGGAATTTCTTTTATTCAATATTTCAGTGTGTGTGCACTAAAATATTGACACTTACTGCATCTGGAGGTAAGAATAGAAAGTCGAGGGACTAGTTAATCTGCATGCTCCAAGGGGGATCGCTAGGCACGCCCAGTGCCTTTGTTTCTGGCCTGCTGCTGTGATGAACACCTGGCCAAAGCCATTTAAGGGAGGAGGGTTCAGGGCACAGCCTGCCATGGTGGGAAAGTCAAACAGAAGGAACTAGAATCAGTCGTTCCGATTGAATCCACAATTTAGAAGCAGAACGATGGATGTCTGCATGCTGCTTTCTCCCCTTTACCATCTAAATGGTTCAAGATCCTGGCCAAGGAATGGCATCATTCGTAGAAGGCAGCTCTTACCATCTTAATGTAATACGATACTCTTTCATAGGTATGCCGAGAGGCCCATCTCTAGATAATTCTAGATTCTGTCAAGTTGACAATTAACACCAACCAACCAACCATTTGTGATGTCTATTTTTTTTTTTTTTGGGAGGGGCTGTTTCGAGACAGGGTTTCGCTGTACTTTTAGAGCCTGTCCTGGAACTAGCTCTTGTAGACCAGGCTGGCCTCGAACTCACAGAGATCCTCCTGGCTCTGCCTCCCTAGTGCTGGGATTAAAGACGTGTGTCTTCACGGCCCAGCTTGTGATGTCTGTTCTTGGTTATCAACTTGACTACATCTGTCATTAGCTAAAATCCACAAATGGAAGGCACACTGATGAGGGATTTTTGCTTAATTTGAAGTGGGAAGGTCCACTTTTTTTAAATTTATTTTTTTGGTTTTTCGAGACAGGGTTTTCTGTGGCTTTGGAACCTGTCCTGGAACTAGCTCTTGTAGACCAGGCTGGCCTCGAACTCACAGAGATCTGCCTGCCCGAGTGCTGGGATTAAAGGCATGCGCCCCTACCACCTGGTGGAAGGCCTACTTCTAATATGATCTCTAAGATAGGAGGACACACCTTTAATCTGGATCCCTGAGGTAGAAAACATATCTTTAATCCAGATCTTTGGAGGGAGGAAGATACACCTCGAATCTGGGCCACATCTTCTGCTGGAGTCTACAGAAGGACATGGAAGGAGGAAGCTTTTACTCTTTGCCCGCTGGAGTCTACAGAAGGACATGGAAGGGGGAAGCTTTTACTCTTTGCCTGCTTGCTCTCATTTGCTAGCAATTTCTTTTCTTTTCTTTTTTAAAAAAGGATTTATTTATCTATCACGTACACAGTTTTCTGCCTGCATGTGTGCCTGCAGGCCAGAAGAGGGCATCAGATCTCATTGCAGATGGTCGTGAGCCACCTTGTGGTTGGTGAGATGTAAACTCAAGACTCTGGAAGATCAGGCAGTGCTCTTAACCTCTGAGCCATCTCTCCAGTCCCCCCACCCTTTTGCTAGCATTTTCTTCACTGGCAGTAGAGCCTAATTCTTCCGGATTGTGGCATATATTGAAGACCAGGTGAGATATCCTACATTACGGACCAAGCAACTACTGGATTCTTAGACCTTCTGTTCATAGGCAGTCATTGTTGGATTAACTGGACCAGAGCCTGTAAGTCATTTTAATAACTCTCACCTCTTTCTCTCTCTCTCTCTCTCTCTCTCTCTCTCTCTCTCTCTCTCTCACACACACACACACACACATGACAGAGAGAGAGAGAGAGAGAGAGAGAGAGAGAGAGAGAGAGAGAGAGAGGAGAGAGGGAGGGAAGGAGGGAGGGAGAGAGAGAGAGAGAGAGAAAGAGAGAGAGAGAGAGAGAGAGAAAGAGAGAGAGAGAGATTCAGAGATTCATTCTATAGGCTCCCGGTTCTGTTGCTCTAGGGAACTCTGACTGATACGCTATCATACCCTGGAATTCGAGAAGCTGATTCTTAGTACTCTTTTGTCTTCTGCTGGCTCATCTTGAGTTTTCTATGGCTAACCATCTTTTTTCCTCATGAGTTTGCTTCAAAACGGAGAAAGAGGGCTGGAGAGATGGCTCAATGGTTAAGAGCACTGACTGCTCTTCCAGAGGTCCTGAGTTCAATTCCCAGCAACCATATGGTGGCTTTCAACCATCTGTAATGAGATCTGGCGCCCTCTTCTGGCGTGTGGGCACACATGCAGGCAGAATGTTGAATACATAATAAATAAATAAATCTTTTTTTTTTTTTTTAAAAAAAACAAAACAAAACAAAACGGAGAAGGAATGTATAAGCCAGGACTGGGTAATCAGATATCATAGGCACACTTCATATATGATGACTTGCTATATAACTTAACGCTATAGTAGTAAGAAATGGGGCTTTAGGAAGTGCCCGGGACATGAAGGCTCTACCCTCAGAGTGGACATCAGTGGTCCAATGAACCTTTCCTTTGCTGCTTTTGCCCTGCAAGGCTGTAGCAAGCTCCAGCAGATAACTAACCCTACCTGTTCATCTCACTTTCCAGACTCCAGAGCGGGGAGAAACAAATTCCCTCAATTTACAAATTAGCCTGAGAATTCTGGTACTGTAGCAGTAACAGGTGAAGTCATTAGGCAAAGCCTGCCCGGCTCTTAATGAAACCCACGGAAGGAGAAGAGAACCGAGGGAGAGAGCCGAGAAAGCTAGGTGCCGGGCTTGGGAGTGCACACTTGTAATCTCAGCACATGGAAGGCTGAGGCAGAAGGTTGACAAATTAAAATAAAAAGGTATTTCGTTGTGGGATATTTGACGGTACTACGACACCTAGGGACCCTTAATAAGGTTAATCTTACATCAGGAGGTGGAGTCAGCGGCTAGGTGAACCAGAATGAGCCTTAGAGATTTTGGAGGACCAGACCAAGGATAGAGAGGCGCAGGGAGGAATAGGGAGGGGCTTAGAAGGATTCTCGGTCCTTTTTGATCTGGGAGGTGAACCGAGAGGGCTAGTTGATCACTCCTCTACTGCTTTCTTGATGAATAAGTTTTTTTATCCTAATATCTGACTTTCGAGTTTTTATTAGTTGTAGCGCGCCAAGGCGCTCTGCGTACCATGGCGCTGTCAGCTGTCATGTTCCGATGTAGCGCGCCACGGCGCTCTGCGCGCCAGGCGCTTTGCGCACCTCGGCGCTGTCAGCTGTCATGTTCACAGGGTCTGGCACTAAGCCCGTTGCGGCCATTTGCTAGTGTCCCTAGTAGTAAACAACTTCTGCGCACGCTCGCTACCGGCCCAAGAGTGGTTTGAATCCACCTATCAATTGCTCACACGTCTTGCTCACGCAATTGCATCAGTGTGGGCCGAGCCAATCAAGCAATGACACATCATAGGCGGACCAGGCACTGTATATATTCCCCGCGCGGTCGGGCTCGGGGTCTTTTCGTCTCCATCTTATCTTCAGTCTTCTGCGCTCCAATAAAGTACGTTCCAAGAAGAATCCTGTTGTGGTCGTCTTCTCTGCTGGCAGAGTTGCGCGCCGCAATTAGTAATAAAACAATTTAGATAAACACATCAGTATATGCTTTATTTTATATGTATGAGTGTTTTTGCTTGCATGTATGTATGATCACTATGTTTGTGTCTGGTGCCTATGGAGCCTAGAAGAGCACATTGGATCTCCTAGAACCTGAGTTGCGGATGATTGTGAGCCATCATGTGGGTATTTAGAATTGAATTTGTATCTTCTGCAAGAGCAGCAAGTACCCATAACCACTGAGCCATCTTTCTGGAAATTTAGGGCAGCCTGGGCACACATTATTTCAAGGCGAGAATGTTCTGTATAGAGATGGTGTCCCCAGCTGAAACCAAACCACACCAAACTAAACTAACCCAGCTGGAGTCCTGACTTCTCTCTGTGTCTGAGTTAGTAACTGTGTTGTCTGTTTAGGCTGTTTGCATTCATGTCTCTGTTCACTTGAAACAGACCACAGATGCTTTCCTGTGGTCTGATGGAGACGACAATAGCACATCCGTGTCCAGGAGTTTTGTGTGTCGATCCAAAGCACGGGACACCAGCCGGGCCTCCGCTAGAGTCACAGGCAGAGGGTGTAGCCTGCCAAGTGGAGGCTGCGCAGTAAGGCTGTGCGTTTGCAGCGGTCAGCATGACCGAGAGACCGACAGCGCAGTCCCGAAGGATGAAGCTCTGGTGAGCTAACACTGGGATTAGTGAAGGAGCCCCTAGAGGGACAGGGGGAGAGACAGAATATTGTGTCACTGTGCATAGGGACAGAGTGGCCATGAAAAGCTGGTAACCTATGCCATCATATGAAACAGAGACAAGATGAGGTTGGGAATTTGGTGGCAAGTGGTGACGTGTCCGGTGTGTGTGTGTGTGTGTGTGTGTGTGTGTGTGAGAGAGAGAGAGAGAGAGAGAGAGAGAGAGAGAGAGAGAGAAACAGTAAGGGGCACAGGATATTAGAAGATTTGTGACAAGCATTCAGTAAGTGTTTTGCTGAGACAGTAGCTCAGCAAAATAGGTAACTACAATATTATATACAGTATGTGTTCTTGTTTGTTCTGTTTTCTTCTGCTTCTATTTGCTCTGTAGAAGAGATAATAATAATAATAATAATAATAATAATCCATACTAGAGATATAGCATATTGGAGAGAACTTGTGCAGCATATGTGAGATTCTGGGGTCAGTCCCCTGTCACACACACACACACACTCTCCACATCGCTGGGGATTCCAAGTGTTTTCTGTCTTTATTACAAATGATTGGTTGACATCGGACACAGGTCTGATCTCCAAAATACACAAAAAACCTCAAGAAACTAGTCATCAAAAGAACAAATAATCCAATAAAAAATGGGATACAGACCTAAACAAGTAACTCTCAACAGATGAATCTAAAATGGCTGAAAGACATTTAAGGAAATGCTCAACATCCTTAGCCATCAGAGAAACGCAAATCAAAACAACTCTGAGATTCCATGTTACACCTGTCAGAAGGGCCAAGATTAAAAACACTGATAACACTTATGCTGGAGAGGATGTGGGGTAAAGGAACACTCCTACATTGCTGGTGGGAATGCAAGCTGGTACAGCTCCTTGGGATGTCAGTGTGGCGATTTCTCAGAAAATTAGGAAACAACTCGAGACCCAGCACTACTACTTTTGGGTATATACCCAAAGGATGCTCAATTATACCACAAGGACATGTGGTCAACTGTGTTCATAGCAGCATTGTTTGCCTGGAAACAACCTAAGTGCCCCTCAGCTGAAGAATGGATAAGGAAAATGTGGTATATTTACACAATGGAGTACTACGCAGTGGAAAAAATAATGACATCTTGAAATTTTCAGGCAGATGCATGGCTCTAGAAAACATCATATTGAGTGAGGTAACCCAGACCCAGAAAGACAAATATAATATGTACCCATTAGTGACTTTCAGACAGAAAGCAAAGAAAAACCAGCCTACAATTCACAATTCCAGAGAACCTAGACAACAAAGAGAGAAATACATGGATCCAATCTGCATGGGAAGTAGAAAAAGACAAGATCTCCTGAGTAAATTGGGAGCATGGGGATCATGGGAGAGGGTAGAAGGAAGGTGAGGAGGAAGGAAGGGAGGGTAGTGGAGAAAAATATATAGCTCAATAAAAACAGTAAGACAGAAACAAAAAATGATGGGTTGCCAAGCAATGGCCACTCTTTTCCTCTTCTGGAAGACAGGTAATACTGAGGAAAGCACAGGATGAGGCAGAGACATCAGTGGCGGAGAAATGACTGAAACCAATACTTTCTGTAGGCTGCCTCCATCACGGCAGAGCTAGCCTTTATTCTAGGAGGTTGGCAATCCCATTTGTCCTGATTTGCTTTCTGTTGCTGTGATAAAAACTGATCAAAGCCACCGTGAGGGAGGAATGAGTTTGTTCCAGCTTACAGTTTACCGTTATTGAAGGAAGCCAAGGCAGGAAGTAAGCAGGAAGCTGGGGGCAGGAAGTGAATCACAGACCATGCAGGAAAGCTTCATCTGGCTTGAGCCCATCTACCCATGGCCCATAGTGGGCTAGGTGCTCATAAATGATGCAACCAGGAAAATGCCCCATAAGCACACAGGCAGGTCAATCTGATGGAGGCAGTTCCTCAACTGAGATTCCCTCTTCCCAGAAACATTTAGTCTTGCTTCAAGCTGAGAAAAGCTATGCCACCATTTTCCTAGTACACCAAGGAAAGGCCATCCTTCTAGGTGACCTGGCATCACTCAAGTTCTCATAAAGCTTGTCCTACAGGTTTATTCTTCCAGCTTTAGGGACAGCATAATCGCAGCACTAAAAATGCCTCGCTAGGCAGACTCGGAAGAACAAGGACTTTACAAACACCAGGAGTAGATCCGCTCAAGAGGAGCCTCCCAGCAAGGACAGAGCACCGAGCTCAAGGGATGGTGCCATCAAGAGATTCACACTCTGAGTGTTGAGTCAGGATGGCTTTTTGTTCAGGCACTGCTTGCATAATCATATTCTCCTCCCCTAGGATCTGGGTTTCTTCCTGCTTTTGTGGACAATGATCTACCCATTTTTTTTTTTTCAGACACAGGTCTGCTACACTTGCTTGGGTTTCTACTTACAACCAAATGCCCATTCTGCTTCTTTCAGATTGCCGTCAGTCGCCTTCCTTAGTTTTCAGCGTTCACAAACATTCCCTTGAGGCATTTTCAAAGCCAGCCTTTGGAGCTTATCCTCACCATGGAAAAAGTTGCTGTAGATATTTCGTAGTTTATTTATCCCATAGACATCTATCATGGGCTCACGATATGCAGGAACTCTGCTGATTTCTGGGATAGCAATGAACAAGAAGGTGCATTCGTTATTTTTCCTGTCATGTGTCCAGATACTTGACAGACATAGAGAGGATTGATCTTGGTTCATCTTTTCAGAGGTGTCAATCCACCGAGGTGGGAGGGTTGGACGGGAAAAAGCACAACTCAGCAGCTCAAGTTGGTGATGTAGAAGGAGAGAAAGGGGATATGTGGGCGTTTGTAGCTAGAAGTATTTTGGGTCTTAATGGTCTCCCTGGACCAGTTTTACTCCACCTGCCTGTTTTTGAAGCCACTTATGAAATAACCACTCTGAGGCTTAATATTAATTACAGGCTTTTTTTTTGTCAGGTTTTTAATTAACTAACTCTTTTTTTTCCCCCAAGACAGGGTCTGTAGCTTTGTAGCCTGTCCTGGAACTAGCTCTTGTAGACCAGGCTGGCCTCGAACTCACAGAGATCTGCCTGCCTCTACCTCCTGAGTGCTGGGATTAAAGGTGTGCGCCACCACTGCCCAACTAACTCTTACATCTTAAATTAACCCATTTCTATTATTTTATCTTTTACCACAAACTTTGTGGCTTGTTACCTCATATCTTGCTTCTTGAGTGGCTATGTGGCATCTTCCTGACTCCACCTTCTTTCTCCCTGTATTTGGTTTAGTTTTCCTGCCTAGCTCTATTCTGCCCTGCCATAGGCCAAAGCAGCTTCTTTCTTAACCAATGGTAGTAAATAAAACATTCCCAGCAGATAGAGGGGGGTCCCCCACCAGGTGCGACTCCGCTCTCTTCTTTCATTTGGCTCAGGCTTCCAGACTAGGGATGCTACCATCCATGTTCATAGTGGGACTTCCCCTCAATTCCTCTCCGGAAATCACAGACACACCCCGAGCTATGTCCTACAGATGTGTACAATCCGGTCCTCTTCCATTTCTGATGGTACTATCTAGGAGACTTTCCTTTCTAGTTCTTTGGTATTGTGTCCATTTCTTCTAGTGCCTTTGTCTCCTTCCCTTATCTCTTTTCGGTTCCTGCCCGTGAGGTGAGGTCCATCACATGATCTTAGCATGATGTCATGCTTTGCCAAAGCGGTGGGGCCAATTCTCCAAGGACTGAACCTTCTAGTACTATGAGCCAAAACAAAATGTATCTCTGTAAAGCTTATTATCACAGGCATTTTATTAGCGAGGCAGAAATCAGACATTAAGGATCATTCACTCTCCCTGGTCCAGGCTCCATAGACTAAGATACCTTCTTGCAAGAGGGCGCAAAAGAGTCACTAAATCCAGGCTAAGGATGTAGAGGGTGATGAGGTCCAAGGACAGCCTTTTGGTTCCTCCGAGCTGATGTCTTTGGTGCTGGTCCCTCTGTTCCCACAAGCTTCTGGCTGTTTGTAGCATTTCTTACGCTTAGTCTGTGAGGACCCCTTTCTCCAAGCCCTGTCCACGTATACCCTAGAGCGGGTTATTTCTCAGAAAAACCTTTTATATTTCCTGCTGTATATGGTTTCTTTGTTTTCCTGCTCCATCTTCCCTCCAGATGCCCAAAGATATCCCAAGCTCCTCATCAATATTTTCAGGGTCAAATCAGTGCACGTGTAACAGGTCAGTTTAATGCTGTCTATGAAATACATAAAACAGAAAATTAATCTAGGCCCTAGCAAAAGACTGCGTGCAGTAAGAAGGGAGAACAAGAGAGAGAGGATGGAAAGGGAGAGAAATGAAAGATGAAGATTGGAATAAAAAATATACGGAACTCTAGAAGTACATAAAAATCCGTAATAATTAAAAATAGAGGAATGGGTGGAGATAAGTAATGGTTTGTAGTTTTTATGTGGTTTGGATGCATTTTTAAGAGAGTATACGTTACATAATTCGCATAACCTCTATTTTAGAAGTAATGAAGAGATGCAAGGCCATTAATTTCCCGTAAGCACAATAGAGCTGGAATACATAACACGGCCTTTAAAGCAACGTTCCAAGGGCAGTATTAAAACCTAGTATTTAAATATACTCACTTTGTGGTTCCAGAGGTAGAAATGCGGTTTCTTTACTTATTTCAAATAGTTAGTTTGAGCCAAATTCACATCAACCGTTTCTCGCAATCCGTGTGAGAAAATAACCATATAGGAATCGCTTATCCTGATTGCTACAAGCTGCAGTATCAGCGGGAAAGTCAGCCTGTAGCAGGCTTTTGGCATCCTTGCGAGGCAGAGCCTCACGCTGAGAGCCGCGGAGGCCCCTGCTGGGAAAATGGCGAGCTGCGCATTTGCTTGGGTTGCTCCTTCTTGCTGGGCTCTCTGCATTTTGTGGTTCAAGCAATGAGCAGCAGAACACGTGAAATGAGGACAGGTATATGAACGGTATCGTGTAGCTTTTGGTGGCACATATTTAAACTGCGTAGAAACAGGTCATGCTTTCTGTCTTTTGCATGTGTTTAATCAGTTGCGAGGTGTCCTTCTGCTTTGTAAAAGCAATGATAACTCGGAGGCTGATCCTCGTGTTCCAATGCAAAAGGGGCCGGGGCACGGCAGATCCACGGTTATAGGAGTCCTTATACATATGGAACGATGTCTTGTGGGTGGGAAGAAACAGATCCGGAAAGGCTATTTCTTCCCAGCTGAAATCTTACAGCACATTTAATTGCACGCCCTTAAGCAAAGGCCTCCGGTCCAGTTAGACAGGCAGAAGTTTCCTCAGAAAGTGACTGTGAGGGACGGCTTGTCTGCGTTCTCTCTGGGGAGAAAGGCTTCCGTGGTTCCCGTTCTGGGCTTCCCCTTTGAGGAGACTCATCCAGATGAAGTGGAGGAGCGTGAGCGGGAGACAGACAGGGTTCTCTGCCAAAGGAAATTGTGCTCAACCTAGAATGCAAAGCTACTGCTAACCACGTGGCCTCTTTCAGTAGGAATAAAACAACTTCTTGAACTAGCGTAGAGAGACAATACCTGCGCTGGCTCTAAAAGGTGTAATCAGGCCAAGCGGGTGCAACGTGAAAGAGTTTGGATGTTTGGATGGGAATCTGACTCCCTCCTTTATTTGATTATTTTGGGAAATAGCAAGTATTGCTTTTGTTTTCAGTCCCTCCGTAAACACTTACGGGCATGTATTTTGCCACTGACAACACCCTGGCAGTGTTTCTTTCCTCTTGGCTCCAAAAACCAATCTCAGGTGGATGTTTGTTCACCCAGACAGACAAACATTCATTCCTACCCTGACACCGACACAATTGCTCTGATTGACGGAGCATGGGCCGTGACTCTTTCCTTGTCTCTCTCTCTCAACCCCTCTCACCCACGGTCTGAAGAACGCGTGGTGACTCTACGAACTCCAAGGAAATGGAAACAAGACCAGAAAACGGAAGGGAGTTGGAAGATACTCTTTGTTCTTGGGTATCATGACTCAGTCTTACAGGAAAATAGCATATATTTTAAGAGTAGCCCAGTTAAAATGGTGTTGAATTTTCTCCTAGAGTATGACAAATTTAGTTTGAAGATAATTTGACAGAAAGGAATAAAACCCCCACCACCAACAAAGAAAGAACAGCGTGGTCCTCAACTTTCCTAATGTTGCGACCCTTTAATACAGTTCCTCAGGTTGTGGGTGATCCCCAACCGTAAAATTATTTCAGTGCTATTTCATAACTACAATTTTTGCTATCGTAATGTAAATATCTGGTATGCGGGATATCTGATATTTGACCCCAAGGGGGTTGAGACCCACAGGTGGAAAACGACCGTGCTAAATGAATAGCAATGAAAGAAACTGTACTTATTCTGTTAATGGTTTTTATATTTTATGCATGAATTATAATATAGACGTCTTAGTTACATGTATTCCTATAGATTTTTCTCTAGGATTTCTTTAGGCAGGTGTGTAGATTTAGGATACACACGTCTTCTAAACAGCTTTCTCTTACGTGCTTACGTGTGTGTGTGTTTTTTTTTGTGTGTGTTTCGGCTTTTGTCCTAATCCTGTAGTCCACACTTCCATTTCACTTATGGCAATTCCACTGCCTCAGTCTCCTATACGCAAAGATTTTAGGTCTGAGCCATCATGCCTAGATTTCTATTTTTTAATTTATTTTAAATATTAAAAATATTTTAGTTTTTTAAATAATAAAGGTTTAAAATTTTAATTACAGTGTGATTTATTACATTTTTTCTCTGTATCAGTTCTTCCCAGTGCAGATTATACAACTGTCAGAAGACCACTACAGAGTGATTGAATCTAGAATGAGGGTCGCGTTTACTCAACAGTTCATGGAAGGCAAGTGTATGGCAACCTTTGTAATGTTTGGGAATTGGCTGGGGAAGTCTGACGTCTTGTCCAGCTTCTGTCTTGTTAGGTAACGTTCATTCTTTGCCCATGTTTTTCATTCTGTTTCCCCCATCTTTTTGGAACTGATAAAGTCCTTCTCTCTATCCCTTACTACTGAAAAAGTTCTCAGACTCTGAGTTTTCTTAAAATGTGCATTTGACTGAGTTTTCTGTTTTAAGCATTTAGCACAGTGCTTGGCAAATAGAAGCCCTTCTGTTCCGCTGGAGTCCTCATCAATTATAGTTTATAGCTTTAACTATCCCTGACCTTATTTGCATAGCTCCATGCAAAGTTCCATACTGCAGATTCTAATGTATGTTTGGAAATCGTATTGCCAGATGGTTCCCACAGAAATACCAGGATCATTTGAGAAAAAAGATGACCATAAGCCAAAAATACACTCGCCAGGAACAGTAGCTTGTGATGACCATCCATATTATATCTTACAATTCACATTAGATAGTTTTAAATAAAAATTTATTGTTTCAAGAGCATTCTCGTTTCCTTCTGAATACTACATTCAAAAGAGCATGAGCCAGGAGTTAACATCTCCTGAGCTGTGCTAATTGGTTTGTGTATTGATTACGACGGCCACTGACATTGTGGAGTTACTTTGCAGTTCATTTTAGGATTCTTTTCCGAGACTTATGGAAGTCAGGACAGGGTTTTACAGCTGGATTTATATTTTCCAGTAAATTTTAATGTTCACCTATCTTTATACGTATGTTAGCTACGAAATGAGTTGCTCCCGACTCCCAAGGCTTTAAAGCACAGTTAGCATGCGTTACCTCTCTGGCTGTTCATTTTATGAATCAGGAAAGAGGCTTGGCAACGATTCTGCACCAGGCTTCTCAGGCAGTCACTCGCCCACTGGACCAGCAGCCACGGGAAGATTTACCCTGCTGGACCAACCACCTGCAAGGTGACCCACTCACCATGTTCTGGACAATCCAGTTAGGCAATTATTATTCTCTAATTTGCAGATCAGAAACTGAACAGGAGTTTTCTGAGGTCATTACTCCAAGGGAGCTGAAGTTTGAATTGAAGCAGTTAACTCTGAAGTGTGTATTTCCTGTTCTTTGTGTTTGAGATGGGGGCTTGCTATGTAACACAGACTGAACTCACTATACTGAACTCACTATACTTCTGGTTTCAAGTTTCTGCTTAAGTCTGGAATTGCAGGTTAGTTTTAATTTTATTTACTATTTATTCAAATTAAATGCATTTCCTGAGTTTTACTTATATATAACACAAAAAATTCTAGTCGTATGAGGATTTTATTTTAGTATTACTATTTTTAGGGATTAATTTTAGGGATCAGATGAGGCAAGAGGTCACTTTGACCTTGTTTCCCAGGGACTGAGTCAAAACATACGTATGTGGGTAATTGTTCAGGAACTGAGTCAACATCCTAAAGGTTATCTTGCCCCAATTTCTGGAGAACATACGTACATGTGTAGTTGAGAGGGCTCAGAATTGTCAGAAATGGCTTCAGAATTGTCTTAAAGTTTTACAGGGGAAGCCCCAGTCACTGTCTTCAAGGCCATGACTGACCCCCTTCGCCGACAAGCACCTCTGGCCATTCTCCATGCGGGAGACCTCATTTCTGGACCATGGCTTCTCACCTCTCTCTGGTACCCATGTGTCTGCCTCTCAGACCCTCGCATCCGGGTCCCTCGGGGTCAGCTCTAGCCCCTGCCCTGTGTTTGGCGAATCACTGAGCCACATGTGCCTTCTCATTCCATCCTTGCTGAATTTTGGGGATGCTAGAGATTCCAAGCCGTTGGATCTTATTTCTCTGCCTCGCTCATGGGTAACTCGCCTAGCAACACGAACCCAATATCTCCTCTGGGATGTCCTTTAGACATAGAAAACCTCAGACCTCTACATTTAATGCCTGATTTAAAGGCTTCTAAACTCATCTGTCTTTGCACTCAGACATGATCCAAATACCCCTTAGATAACAGCTCAAAATGGCTGACTAATGGCAATTTAGACCCCAACATTTTACAGGCTCTTTCCGCTCTTTCAAAAGTATATCGCTCAATAAAAACAGTTACAAAAAATGTAGCATAAATATAAACAGAACCCCCACCTCATGTTTGATTGCCTGATTCCTGTGTGGTTTTTGTTTGCTTTTGCTTTGTATTATATTCCGTGTCTTCCTATAGTGGATTATCTTAACAGTGCAGACTCATTTTCAAAACTTAGAAGTTTAGATGTCTTTCAGTGGAAAAATGAAGTTGTAAGCCAAAATCGAGAAAGCAGAAAGTGAAGTTATAAAAATGAAATAATTCCAAGCTCATAATATACACACCATTGCTTTTCGTTTTTCATCTCCTCCTGTCTTCCATTCATCGGCTTCTGCTTCTCCTCTCTTCCTCCTCTTCCCCATCCTTTTTAATCTGTAGTGGTACCAATCCATTTCTTCTATTAAGCATCTCATTGGAGAAAATTACTATCAGGGCTCAAAACATAATATTTCAAAACATGGCACTTGACATATTGAACATTTTAAGCTTGAAAGAAACAGAAAAAAAAATCACAGAAGCAGGGAAGTTGCTCTCTGACCCTCCTCTTTCTTCTTCTCCAGGAGACGCCTCCGTGTGGTAGGGGTTCTGCCCTGTTCCCAGATTAAATGAGTAAATAGATTGAGAGGTGAAGAAGAATCCGAACAAATGAGCCTTGCTGTCTCCCAGTTTATCATCGGTAGGCCGTGTTTCTTTCTTCGTCTATGCACACTTGTCATTAAATGTCAGCATATGAATAACTGTTTTCTCTGGGTCTTTGTGTCTTCATTTCTGAACTCTCTCATCAACACAAAGGTTACATGCCATGGATCTGGATCTGTTGTATTCTCATTCTCTTTCTCTTTCTCTCTCTCTCTCTCTCTCTCTCTCTCTCTCTCTCTCTCCCTCTCTCCCCTCCCCCCCCTTACATTTTCTTTTGTGTGTCTTTTTTTCCTTCTTGCTATACAGTGCCAGCTGTGAGCCTTATGGTGACCGAGGAAGAGGCATTACATTTATGTCTATATTGTTAATGGGCAAAATTCCCTGTGGTCCTTAACTTAACTCTGTGTGTCTTACTACACAACCAAGGACCACCTCTGAGGGATTTGAGATCATTGATGCCCACGGACCAGTGATGCTTAATTGAAATTTTATACCTGATACATATGCTTTTTAAAATTTTAATCTGGAACGGGGGGGGGGGGGTGGTGGCGCACGCCTTTAATTCCAGCACTCAGGAGGCAGAGGCAGGTGGATCTCTGTGAGTTCAAGGCCAGCCTGGTCTACAAGAGCTAGTTCCAGGACAGGCTCCAAAACTACAGAGAAACCCTGTCTTGAAACACCAAATAAGTAAGTAAGTAAATAAATAAATAAAATTTGCTTTTACTCTATCAAATTCAGTTTTGGACACACACTATAACCTTGAGTACATTGATTGGCCTTTTCATTCCAAGGTTCTTCATTAAAATACTTTTCTTCTCTAAAACATCGTTGGTGGATGCATTCATTTCAGAAATTTTCTGAATGAGGCTGAAACGTGGGGCCCATTCATTTCATCATTAATTCAGTGACCATGTCCTTGCTTGATGGAAGAAGTAGTCTGTCTAAGTAAAGCAGTTCATTTGTAAAATGGACTGTAATATAAAAGGATCTTAGGGAAGGAAAAGGTTCTCTTTCCGAAGAGACTAGACGCCTTTGATTGTAATGACTGCGGTTTTTCCTATGGGCATCTGTCAGAGTCAAGAGTTTTCTACTTCAGCTCTTTCAAAGTGCGAACCTGGCAGAGATGGTGATGTGTCCTTTCTGGGTCAAGCTGCAAAGCTGCCTGTCACGATGCGGTGCTGAAGAGTTTTGAGTTCTTGGGCTCCTGCTTGCAGCTACTCTTTGGAAGGTGGTAGAGTGTTTAGGGGGTGGGGCTGGGTGGCAGGCGAGGGCGATCGGATATTATAACTACCTCTAATTCTCGTCTGTGCTTTCTGCTTCTTGGCCCACAATGACATGACGGCCTTCATGACACACTTCCTACCATGGAAACTCTCCACAATAACAACAGGGTCATTCTTGGCCCATTCCCCACCGTGGAGTTGCTCCACCATGCTTCTCTGTTCCGATGGACTGAAATCCTTTTAGACACCATAAACCAAAATCAACCCTATCTCCCTTTAGTTGCACCTGCTAACTTTTTGGTCTAGAAAAGAAGAAAAATGGCTAATAAATTGCCTAGTAAACCACCCCAAAATTGCTTCCCTGGGGGGAGGGGATATCTTTGTTTAGGACTCTACAGAATTTTTCCTGGTGGAGACACAAGCAGCTTTTGTTCAGTAGACAATATAACCCTCCAGGCTCTGATTTTATTCTAGTAAAAAGCACTAGTAGGTTTTGTGTCTCAGCTAACACTTCCTCTAGCATCCCTCCTGCGGTCCCCACAAGTCCTCAAGTCTCCAAAGTCTGTGGCTTCCTTACCGTGCTTCCTGCTCTCTTGATAGTGAGGGACGTAAATTCTCCCAAGGGTCCGTTTTGCATTCTTCACACCACAGCACCTGGAAGAGCTGAGGTTTCCCTTCTTTCGATTGCCTCCTCTTCTGGGTCTTCCCCACCACTACAAGGTATCTGTTGTACTTACCGAGTCTAATCACACCAGGTTATTGGAATATGAAGGTTAAACAAACGTTTGCGGTTCTGCCCATTTCCCAGCGCGTTGACACATAGCGGTTTGCAGTTTTGCTGAGGAGTGGATCTAGTTACCCTCTTTGCAAGACTGGTTGTACTGGAATTGACTAACAAGCAGGGAGGGGCCCCGCAGCAGCCTTTGAATGGAAACTTGCCTGTGTTGTTCTGTGCTCATTAGCATGCAAGCTAGCTCTCCCTAAAGTGATAAAAACTTTGCTTTTCTTGTGTGTGTGTAAAATAGGCCATAAAAGAAATCATCTATGAATGTTGCTAATGGTAGTAAAAAGAAAGTAAAAAGAGCTGAGAAGCAACAATTCCGTGCCACAAAGGCAGACGGTTTGGAGGCACAGATCACACCATCAAGTCACAGTTAATTCAGCAAAAGAGTGTGGAAAATGTTCCTCTGTGCTAATAATCATTTGCTTAATTAAAATAATATACTGGGCTGGAGAGAGGACTCAGCCGTTAAAGGCTAGGCTCACCACCAAAATTACAAAATACCACACTTATTTTTAAGTTGAAAGAGTTAAAAGATACCATCCGTGTTTTGTGGGTTTGCGGACAGGCTGTATTGTCTGGAAGGTGGCGCAGTACAGTGAACCCATCATTGAGTTTGGGTTCAGAATGGAGGTGCTCAGAGTGTAGCTACCTCTCCTACTGTTGGGCTAGGAAACATGCGTTACTCCTGAAATGCATAGTTTGTAAAGTCAAGGAGTGGGTTATTAATGATTTATGGAACATTTTCTCTGTATCTGTATGCTCGACGTAGATCAGTGGATAATAGAAATGTCTCTGCTCTTAAAGAGCTTTTGCGTTTCACTATATGAGGGGAAAGTAAAGGGAAGGGGAATAAATAAATTATCCAGTAGTTTAGAAGAAGAGAAAGACGATATATAATAGAAAATAGGATGGAATGGAACTAAATAGGGCTTGGTGTGTGTGTGTGTGCGCACACGCGTGCACAGCTGTGATATTACAGCAAATGAGGCGCTGAAGATCAGCCTTCATGATTTGTTGGCATTTGAGTAAAGTCTGAAAAATGTGAGTTAATGAATATGGAAATAACATCCGGAAGAGGGATGCCCAGCGCCAGCTAAAGGGGTTATAGGTCTACTTATCTAATTGTTCACCTGGTCTTGATTTAGTTTTGGTATCAGTACCTATCCAGAAAATTTTCCATTTCTTTTAAATTGTGTGGTGTATAGGTTTTTGAAGTATGACCTGATGATTCTCTGGGTTTCCTCAGTGTCTGTTGTTATGTCCCCTTTACACTTCTGATTTTGTTAATTTGGATATACTCTCTCTGCTTTTTGGTTAGTTTGAATAAAGGTTTGTCAATCTTGTTGATTTTCTCAAAAAACCAACTCTTTGTATCCTTGATTCTTTGTATTGTTTTCTTTATTTATATTTTATTGATTTCAGCCCTCAATTTGATTATTTCTAGATGTTTATTGCTTTTGGGTGAGTTTGCTTCTCTTTGTTCTAGAACTTTCAGGTATTCTGTTAATTCACTAGTTTGGGATTTTTCCAGCTCCTTTATGTAGGCATTTAGTGCTATGAACTTTCCTCTTAACACTGCTTTTATTGAGTCCCAGAAGCTTGGGTATGTTGTATGGTCATTTTCATTAAATTTTAGGAAGTCTTTAATTTCTTTATTTCTTGCTTGACACAGTGGTGACTCAGTTGTGTAGCGCACCACTCCGTGTGCGCTCTATGCACCACCATTCAATTCATGAACCGGGCAAGGAGCTGGAGATTGAAACACACAAAGACTCACAGACATAGACACAGGTCATCCTTGATGCCAGAATGCCCCAAGAATGCCCCCTTTATTGTGTCCAGGGGCAGCTTGTATAGGGATCCTTAACTGATAGCCATGCCCCAGCCAAACCCACCAGAAACCACTTTCCTGCCATCAGGAACTTCTGAGGGTTTCGTGCTTAGAGCAGCTGCAAGCATTACAAGTTGTTTACTAGAAATTCAGGCTCTGGGGGTTTCACAGCTCTCAACAAGTTGAACATTTATTTCCATGTATTTGTAGGATTTCTGAAATTAGTGTTGCTGTTGAGTTCTAACTTTAAGCTGTGGTGATCCAATAAGATATATGGCGTTATTCTAATTTTTCTGTATCTGTTGAGGTTTGCTTTGTTAACATGTATGTGTTCAATTTTTAAGAAGGTTCCTTGAGGTCCTGATAAAGTATAATCTTTTGTGTTTGGGTGGAATGTTCTATATATAAGATGTCTGTTAAGTCCATTTGGGTCATAATATATGCAAGTTCCCTTATTCCCTTGTTTCTCTGTTAAGTTTCTGTCTGGCAGTCATGTCCAGTGGTGAGAGTGGGGTGTTGAAGTCTCCCACTATTAGTTAGTGTGTGGGGATTCATGTGTGATTTAAGCTTTAGTAATGCTTATTTTACAAATGTGGTTGCCCTTGTACTTTGGGTATAGATGTTCAGAATCATCTTGGTGGATTTGTCCTATGACAAATACGAAATGTCCTTCTTTACCTCGGATGGATTTTAGTTTGAATTCTATTTTTGTTAGATATTGTGAGAGCTATACCAGCTTGTTTCTTAGATCCATAAAACTGGAAAACATTTTTCCAACCCTTTACTCTTAGGTAATGTCTGTCTTTGAGGTTGAGGTGTGTTTCTTGTATGCAGCAGGAGGATGAATTCTGTTTTTGCTTTCAATATGTTAGTCTGTGTCTTTTTAATAAGTGAATTGAGTTCATTTTTATTAAGGAATATTAAAGATCAGTGATTGCTAGTTCCTATTTTTTTTTTTTTTTGGTTTTGTTGGTGGTGGTGGTAACGTTATTGCATGTGTTTTTCTCTTCATTGGGATTTGCTGCTGTGAGATTATCTATTGTCATCAGGGAAGACCAAATTAAAATGACTTTGAGATTCCAACATACCACAGATGACACCTTATGCTTGAGAGGATGTGGAGCAAAGGGAACACTCCTCCATTGCTAGTGGGAGTGAAAACTGCTTTGTAAATCAATATGGCAGTTTTTCAGAAAATTAGGCATCAATCTACCTCACAACCCAGCTATACCACTCTTGGGCATATACCCAAAGGATGCTCAATCATACCACAAAAAAACTTGCTCAGTTATGTTCATAGAAGTTTTACTTGTCATAGCCAGAACCTGGAAACAATCTAGGTGCCCCTCAACCGAAGAATGGATAAAGAAAATGTGGTCCATTTACACAATGGAGGGCTACACATCTATAAGGATGACCTCAGCTAGGACTCCTAGCAAGAGTGGATTCATTGCCTGACTGGTCATCTCCTGTCTTCAGACTGGTGACTCCCCCAATTGTCATCAGAGAGCCTTCATCCAGTAACTGATAGAGACAGAGACAGAAACCAATGGCCAAACACTAAGCTGAGCTCTGGGAAGCCTGATGAAGAGAGGGAGGATGGATTGTAGAGCTATAGGGGTCAATGACATCATAAAAAAACCCATGGAAACAGCTAAGCTGGCTCACAGCAACTCAGACTCTGAACCAATGACCAGGGAGCTCTCTAATACACAAATGGCTTTACGACATAAATAGTGGTTTTATTTGTTATGCAGCAAATCTGCCAATGACTGAAGAAACTTACTAATAGCTAAAGCCATAGATATTTGCAAATGCTGATGGATTTCAGAAGACACAGGAGCCAGCTTCAGGCCTGCTAGATGGAAAAGATGGCAGAATGATGTATGTGGACCACTGTGGGGGACGACAGCGTGGAGAGAGGCTTTGTGCTAGCTGGCCTTAGCAAGAACAAATGATAAAAAGAAACCACTGTCAAGTCAGGCAGTCAAATCGATGAGGAAGAGGAAAGAATTTCGTCACCTTTGATGACAGACGTTGAAGGTCGAGTTATGGTGGCTTTGAGTGTTGGTCTACTGGCCAACTTTTGACATTCCTCTTCCTATGCTCATCTCACAATGGAAAACTTCAGGCCTGAGTTTTTGGAATTAGTCTGAGGTTGTACAAACAGTACAGTCAAATCAGAATTTCATTCTGGATTCCTTGTCTTAAGATTCTGGTCTCATCCCAACATTTGCCTATAGACAGAAACATCTTGAAAGCAAAGAATTGCCTTTTCCGGGTATAGTATCAAAGCTAGTTATCTAAGATACAGATTTGTGCAGCATAGTTACAAAAATCCTTTTATAATCCCTGGTAGTACCCAAAAATATAATGACATGAAAAGATCTAATACAGAGCCACTTTTATCTGAAGAGAAAAAAACAACGGGGAAATATCAGCACATTAAAGAAAGAGACGGTAATTACAGGTGCAAAACGGACTCTAAATTCATTGTTTCATCCCTTCTCCTCTCCCGTCAGAATGAACTTTGACTCGTGCTGATACTTCATATGTGCTCCTAGGCATCAGGGTTTGTTCCGTGACTAAGGGAATACAGCTTAGCCGAGGGGAAGAGTTTCAGATGAAAACACCCTATGTTCAGTGTAAGAGGGGGCTCAGGTCAAGGGCGCAGCGGTGACACTGAAGACATCCATCTTCGTGACACTTCTCTGCTCTGCTTGGCTGACTCACGCTCCGGGGCATCTCCCGTCCAGGGTCATTTCTCTACATTCTCCTGTCTGCTTTCTCCACTTTAAGGCTCTTTAGAGGCACGGAGAAATTTAGGGCTCTGTCAACAGATAGGTTGTTTGGAAATATTGAAATAAAAATTAAAAAATCTAACATAAATCCAACGGAGTGTAGCTTCCCTTTCCTGTAGACTCTTTTGGCTTGGGATGGGATCCAGGTATAGTTTTTCAGGCGACCTTACTATACAGAATTGAGAAGCTGCTAATACCAGGAAATTTATTTTTTGCTATAGAAACTTGAATGCCGAGAGAGCTTTTCTGCCTGGGAGAGGAATGCAGTTCTGATCAGCTCAGTTTGGGACATCTTTGGGGAGGGGTTTCCTTAGAAATCACCCTTTGATTGTGATCATGATTGTTGATACATGCTTGAGAAGTACCGGTTGGTGCTCAGGAATTCCTGGGCGTGGGTAAGGAAATGAGATGGGCGAGCATGAGAGAAAGAAGAGATGCCCAGCGGAGGAGCAGCAAAGGAGAGGTTAACATGGTACCTGTGACATGAAAACAGAGAGGGTGCTGAAGAGGAGGAGTATAGGGTGTGTGGGGGGATCAGGATAGGGTGGGGGAGGCGGACAAAGGAGAATAATATACATGGGGGAAATTCCTTAGTGAGATCCTTTACGTGGTATGCTAATTTTAAAAACAAACCAAAAGGAAAAAGGCCAAAGAAAGCTGGGTGAGGAGCCTCACAAGTTTGTGGGACACGATTCAAATGCTAACCTCCGCGCCGGGGAAGCTGGGCTATGGCGACATCAAGAGGCACCTCACAGGTTTGGGAGACAGGACCTAAATACTGACCTCCACACCTGGGAAGCTGGGCTCTGACAACTTCTCAGACAGTGGGCTAGTCACCCGAGCCAAACCTTTTAGATCAGTTCTTTTCAGCTTGTGAGTTAGGGATGGGGAGATGTGCAGGAAGGATGACTGGGGACCCGTATGTAGACCATAACCTAGTATGTCTTGCATATGTTGTTTACTTTTTTAAAAAACTATACAGTAATATTCTCCTGCATAAAACATGAAGTTTTCTTTTTAACCATAGCATTGCAGTTCCCGTATCACAGCCCAGAGTATTCCATTCTGTGAACGGTTTTGTTTTTCTTCTTAACAGAGGCCAAAATGAGAATGCTTGTCTTATGGAAGCCTGGGTCCTTTAAAAAAAATTACAGCAAAGCTAGCCTTTTCTACTTAAAATATGCTGCGCTCTCATGTAACCTGAAGGAAAGAAGTCCTGGCGGCCTGAAGGGATGCGTGAAGATGAGCAGGGTTAGTGGAGGGGTGGTCCGCAGCACTGACAATAAATCCAATTCTGTTTCATACAGGGAAAAGCTGGGGTTAATATGAACTCCCAGGGTGCATGTCTGATGAGAAAAAAAGCATTTTCATCCCAGCTTCTCAAAGGGTGAGCTCAACCCACTCTTAATTTAAATTAGCGTAAAAGAAGTTAGACCGAAGGGCCTATTTGGTATTCCTAGAAGAGAAAGCTCACCAAACAAAACCATAATCTCTGATTCCTAAAAAGAAGCGACTCTTTGTCATGAGAATTAATCAGAAAAACTCTTCATTTCGTGTTGGCCCCGAGAAGAAATTGCAAGGGATAAGTAGTGGTCGGGCCTTAAATGGATGAGTATAATGGCTAACCGCTTCTCTTTGCCACGATCCGCTGCTTCAAGCGGACCCCTGAACTGAGTCTGCGCGGTTCATACATTCTCCACCAAAGCTTTGAGAAGTGTAATGACAGTGACCAACTGCTGTCTTTGATGGCACTGACTATATCGAGAAGGAATTTGGGAGAGGTAAAGACGAGGCAGGCATGAAGCAACTATAAAGACACAAGAAGGAATGAATGTGTCTGCAGTGACATTCAGATGCGCAGTTCACCAGCAAAACGGCGAGTGCCCTTTCGTGAGAGACTAATTCGAATGTAGGCCGAAGGAAAAGGCCACCATGAGATAGCGGTGCAGTGAGTAGCTGCCTTGAAGTCACGTGCTCTGGTTCTGACATTTAAAATCTGTTGACCCTGGAAGCAAGTCACCTACCCTCTCAGAGTCTCGTTTTTCTCGCCTGCAAACAGTAAGTTATAAGAATTTGTGCCCGGTTGTTTTTCGAAAGTTGTGCGGGTTTAAATGAGACAAGTAGCATGAGACGCTTTTCACAAACACGAGCCACCTTGTAGTAGTCCATTGCTAAAACTGCCGCCGTCGTTAGTGGGCTCACTCAGTTCAACACAGAGCCAGCCGCTCATGGGAAGCCTGACTCTTGAGTGTGAGCTTTCCCGAGTTTCATTAGCAAGACGTATCCTTTCCGTGGCTCTGCGGTTACTGGGTGACTTTAGGTTACTGATAATTGTGAATCCAATTCTGTAGATGTCCATTAATATAAACAGATTGGGAAGAAAGAGCCAGACACTTATCTGGGTCTGTTGGTTAAGGTTCTCAACTTTACAGTTGTCTTTGCATCTCCTACACTCTCCCTACTCCACACAATATACCTGGTCTGGAACTGTTCACTGACAAGAGTCAAGGTTTGCTTTTTTGTTTGTTTACTGCCCTAACCCCAACCTCATAATTTAATTATTTTCTTGATAGAAGAGCCTGGAAAGTAAGTGCATATTCAGGTGAAAATTAAGAAAATTAGGTATTATCATTGTTTCTAAAAGGTTTAACAGGTGAAAGGAAAGAAATAACACAATGATGAGTTTTCTATTCTTTTTTTAAATCAAAGAAACACACGGTCTGCTTATCCTCGCCATCTTCTAAGACTGGTAAAGGATTCCCGACCGTGGTAAAAGAGAGAAGATTGCTAACAGGGCTTCAGGCTATAGGAAATGGAGCAGGTCAGATAACTGGGCAATTTCGCTGAAGTAAAATCTCAGGAAACCTAGAGCGTTTGTGCCTTTCCTTGGTTCATCTGTTTAGAAGTAATAAGGCATCCACGGGTCTTCCCTAGAAAGTCGCAAAGGGAAGGTCGCCGGGAAGCCATTTTTTCAATGATTCGTAAATCCCCAAGTGGAGCTCTCTCTCTCGCGCGCGCGCACACACACGTCCTGCAAAGGGACCGCTAGGCAGGCTGGTGTCCATGTGAAGTTCTGAGAGTGCTGGATTCATCCAGCTGGAACAGGGTAGCGAATGGCTCTGCTGAATCAGACAGCGCGTCAGCGGCGTGCAGACAGGAAAGGTCACTCTTATAATATTGCAGACGGCAGCTGAGTCAGTGCTCCTTCAGCGTGACTGATGAACAAAATGAAGATAAAATGGGACAGAGTTCTATGAAAAATAAGAAAGCCTGGAAGAGTCATTAGTGTTTAAAATCTTTTTTTTTTCCTCCTAGGTTTACTTAGAATTTCTACAATTCCTCAATGGGAAAGTGGGCTCAACTCTGATATATTATATAATATCTGTAATATACAAAGCTAATTTTTGGAATTTACATATTTGGCCCACTAACAAATTCCTTCTCTTAAATGATGTGCAGGTCTGTGAAACAAACCTGATTATCGCCGGTTGTGGTGGAGCACGCCGGAAGGATTTGTTGAAGGAGGCAGAGGCAGGAGGATCACGAGTTCGAGGCCAGCCTGGTTTACATATGCCGGGCGGTGGTGGCGCACGCCTTTAATCCCAGCACTCGGGAGGCAGAGGCAGGCGGATCTCTGGGAGTTCGAGGCCAGCCTGGTCTACAAGAACTAGTTCCAGGACAGGCTCCAAAGCTACAGAGAAATCCTGTCTCGAAAAACAAACAACAACAACAACAACAAACACCCTTATTATCCAGGACTCCTGAGCAGAGGGTAATTCCCACTAGGGAAACCCAGTTCCCGCTGCCCCTTTGGCCTCTAACACTACTGAGATTTTTTTTTTTTTTTAATCTGTGCACATTTCTGCTTGTTGCATTGTGGGTTTGGGATTTTTTGTGCAGAGTTTTCATGGTTCTCTGGTTCTTTGGTTTTTAAATAGATTACTGTGACGCAGTGCTTCTTGTAAGTGGAAAAAAATTGGCTGCAAGAAGTGTCTAGCAAAAGTAAGGGCACGTCTCCTAAATAAAGCTTGTTTGTAAGGCTTTGGCGACTTGGGAGCCGTACCCTGCTGGCTCTTGCCGTGCCGTTTGCTGGCTGTGCTTCTTGCTCTTCTGTCTGCTTGCCCTTGCGTACCTGTCACTCTGAGCCCTCACATGTACTGAAACTTGAATAGATCCATGTCTTCCATTTCTGTCAAACGGAAAAGAAACCCAGGCGCATTATATAATGCTTTAAAAATTCCTCCATACCTTTTGTGGGGGTCCTGGAGACAGATGGCAAAGAGGGGTTACTGGGCACGAGACTGATCCTCTCCTCATCTACACGGCTACAGAAGTGCACTTCCCTGGCTTTATAGTCTCTTCCCTAGAGAGCTAACACAGCCCTGCTCCACTTCTGGGTTTGTTATCAACCCCACCCCTCCCTCTGATCCCTCTGTTAGGTGGACATTTGTATTCCATTTCCTCAGCTGTAGCTTTATGACCCGTTTGCCAAGGATGCCAGGACAGCATAAGGAAGATTCTGGAAGTGAGCAGCAATGAGCCATCTCTTGAAGTTGGCAGAGAAGATGGTGAATATGTAAATATTTTTAGCTGTCAAATAGACTCAGACTAAATATAATGCAGATTTAGAATATGGGGGCTTACATAGGAAGAACTGGTTGCTACCAGTACCTCCCGGTTCTAACACTTCTTCTTTAATGCTTCTTATTTCATATACATCTCCAAGAACAGATTCCTTGGGACAAAGTAATAGTTCAGGGTTAGAGGTTGGGGGTAAAGTATTGGCTAGCTCTACAAAGGAAGAAGGCTCAGACCCGCTCCCGTGGTGCATAGAAACAGAAGGAATGTGTTCACTGCTATCCTAAGTAGAGGTTAAGTTTGAAACACAATTCTAAGCCAGGAATTCACAAAGAATGTTTGATGGGGAAGTGAATATTTATCTTAGTCACTGTTAGCTTTTAAGAGACACCACAACCAAGGTAACTCCTTTTTTTTTTTTTTAAAGATTTATTTATTATGTATACAGCATTCTCAGTATTCTGCCAATATTCTGCACCAGATCTCATTACAGATGGTTGTGAGCCACCATGTGGTTGCTGGGAACTGAACTCAGGACCTTTGGAAGGGCAGGCAATGCTCTTTTTTTTTTTTTTTTTTTTTGGTTTTTCGAGACAGGGTTTCTCTGTGGTTTTGGAGCCTGTCCTGGAACTAGTTCTTGTAGACCAGGCTGGTCTCGAACTCACAGAGGTCCGCCTGCCTCTGCCTCCCGAGTGCTGGGATTAAAGGCGTGCGCCACCACCGCCCAGCGCAGGCAATGCTCTTAACCACTGAGTCATCTCTCCAGCCTGACCAAGGTAACTCTTATAGAGCTTGCTTACACTTTCAGAGGTTTATCCATTATCATCGCGGCCAAGAACATGGTGATTCATAGACAGTACTGGAGCAGTAGCTGTGAGCTACATCCTGATATGTAAACAGAGAGAGAGAGAGAGAGAGAGAGAGAGAGAGAGAGAGAGAAAGAAAGGGGTTTGTATGGGATTTTGAAATCTCAAAGCCCACCCTCATGACATACTTCCTCACACAAGGCCACATCTTCTAGCCTTCTAATCCTTGCAAATAGTGTCATTCCCTGATGACCAAGCATTCAAATACAGGAACCTATAGGAACCGTTCACGCTCAAACCACCACAGTGTGCACCTTTAGTTGGAAGCAGGAAAGAGGAATTTGTCAGTGGGAAAGGAGAAATAATGGGATAAAGCTAGAAACGGTGTCAGCTGAATGCATTAAGATGCAGGAGGCAGTGAACACATCCATGCAGGGGAGGATGGGATCAAACTTGGGAAGAAGGTCTTTAACTTCATAGAACCAGCGTTTTTCCCTTAAAAAAATGTCCCATATTTTGTGATCATGGCTTCTTCTTCTTCTTCTTCTTCTTCTTCTTCTTCTTCTTCTTCTTCTTCTTCTTCTTCTTCTTCTTCTTCTTCTTCTTCTTCTTCTTCTTCTTCTCCTTCTCCTCCTCCTCCTCCTCCTCCTCCTCCTCCTCCTCCTCCTCCTCCTCCTCTTCTTCTTCCTCTTCTTCTTCTTCTTTTTCTTCTTCTTCTCCATCTCCTCCTCCTCCTTATTTCTAACTTAATGATACTTTGGTCTGCTTTGTTCTTATGGGAAATATGATAGGTTTTGGACATTTTCCAATTTCTGCTGAGACTTATACAGTACACATTACAAATGAGTTAGCTATTCTTGCATGTATAAGAAGAGACAAAAGCCTCCATGATGAATGTGGAGAAAGTGAAAGACTTATTCAAGTCAGAAAAATTTTAATGACAAGCCTAATTTCAGTTTTCCCATTTTCTGTTGGCTTAAGAAAAATTCATTTAATTGAAATTAACTGCGATAATCTTAACTACTATCATTACCTTTTTACTGTATGGTAAAGCCACATGACATGCCATAGTCCACAAAACTGAACAACCATCAAACAAATAAGTACATAACAATTATAATAGAAAGTTATTCTTAGCCTGGTAGTGGTGGCACACGCCTTTCATCCCAGCACTCGGGGAGCAGAGGCAGGTGGATCTCTGTGAGTTTCAAGCCAGCCTGGTCTACAAAGTAAGTTTCAGGGCATCCAAGGCTACACAGAGAAACCTTATCTTGAAAAACCAAAAATTAAAACTCAAAAACAAAAAACCAAAAGGAAAAAGAAACTTATTTTTATTGAGAGAAAAATAGGAAATACAAGGAACAAAAGGATGTATTTTTGATAAACTGTTACTTAATAGCATGAGCATCTTTACATTAGATTTCAGTGAGGTATCAGCACAGGTGGCCTGAGAGAAAATTATATTTGAGTGATTCCGTATTTTGAGTCATTTATTTTCTAACTGTTTGGAGCAAACGCTATCACAAATCCAGAAACGACCAAAACTTCTCCCAGAACACACATGGTCATGAGATGTAGCGGCTCTTCACCGTGGACCTCAGAATGGGCAGAGTCACTCAGAGCAGGAAAATAGCATGGCTTCTTTGACATCATCTTGCTGTATTGTACCAAAAGTAATGATTTATGAATTAACATAAAGCATTTCATAAAATATTCATTTAAAAACGGTATGCTGTGTTATTCATAAAACTCAGTTTAGGGCATGATTCTGTCTTATGTTTTCAACAAAGGAAAAAAATACCCTTTAGGGTAGAAAATGTCTAATGAAGAGTCTAGTTCTGCTTTTAAGTTATTCTGCTGAAAAAGTAAGATATTCTACAAAGTGATTCGGTGTAAGAGTTACAACAGCTAGTTTATTAATCATAGCATAATTTTATTAAATACATTTTCAGCCTCATTATCATTTTTAAACTGCTTAGCTCCAGTCAAAATGAAAATGCCCACTTCTTCATCCCTTATTCATGCTTTCTTCACTCCAGTGGCCCAGAAAGAAGGCCCTGTTTCTCTGTCTCCAAACGAAAAATTCGGGCCCCTCATTATCCGTGAGAGATGGATGGGGGTCCTGGGAATGAATGCTGACAAAGCTTCACCCCACAGCTCTCTCGGTTCATAGCATGGGCTGGAGAATCTAGCTCGATTCGGGAAGTAACCAGGCCAGCTTAAAGATAAACAATTATATTTTTAATTGTTAGAAGGGGAAACTCACGCCACAAGAATGGGAAGTCTGAGTTCCTTTGTGTCCAGCGGGAATCACCCAGAGAGCATGCACCTGGTTCTTCCCAGTTTTTCTTTCTGGGCTCCACGTAGCCACGCCTTAACTGGGCTCCACTTCTTTTTTTTTTTTTTTTCTTCTTTTTTTTCTGTTTTTATTTTATTTTTATTAAAAATTTCCGCCTCCTCCCCTCCTCCCTTTTCCCTCCCCCTCCCCCCACTCCCGACGCTCCCTCCCCTCACCCTCCCTCTCCAGTCCAAAGAGCAGTCAGGGTTCCCTGCCCTGTGGGCAGTCCAAGGTCCTCCCCCCCTCCATGCTTCTTAATGGATATGTTACCTTTAATGTAGTCTTTTTTTTTTTTTTTTTTTTTTCTTTTATTTATTTTTTTATTCTTTTTTAATTAAAATTTCCACCTGCTCCCCGTTTCCCATTTCCCTCCCCTCCTCCCAAATATTGCCCCCTCCCCCCACTCCCCTCCCCCTATCCCCACTCCTCTTCTCCTCCCCCCACACCATTCCCCCTCCCTCTCGATACTGAAGAGCAGTCCAAATTCTCTGCCCTGCGGGAAGACGAAGGTCTTCTATCTACGTCCAGGAAGGTGAGCTTCTAAACAGGGGGCTCCACTTCTTAAAGGTGATTGGTTAACAGAGCTTCCCCCATCAATGGGGTCTCTGGCTCCTGTTTCGTGGCAGTGTTGGTTCCTTTGTCAACGACACTTATGTTCCCAAACTTCCCTGGGGTCTAAGCATGTTGGTCACCTGAGATTTGGGGACTAAATTTTTTTCCCTTCTGCATCATGATTAGGACCCCCCCATTAGCACTAAACTGAAAGTGAAGTTATTCCAAAGACAAGATATCAAAGGAATGTTTTCCTTCTAATGATAAGGGTGGGAATGCAGTCTGTCTAATAAATCCTGAGGAGACCTACGTGTGACTTGAAAATATATTTTCTTCCAAAACCATGCTTCCCAGAACACATTTTCAAATAATAGACATCACGGGCTGGAGAGATGGCTCAGAGGTTAAGAACACTGCCTGCTCTTCCAAAGGTCCTGAGTTCAATTCCCGGCAACCACATGGTGGCTCACAACCATCTGTAATGAGGTCTGGTGTCCTCTTCTGGCCTACAGACACACACACAGACAGAATATTGTATACATAATAAATAAATAAATATTTTAAAAAATAATAGACATCACATTAAAACATGTGAAAAGCTCAGTTCTGTTTCAAAGGTCTGTGTTATTAAAAATATTTATGTGTTTCCCGATAAGATGTATTTGCTGTCTTTTCACACAGGTTTTATTTTATTTTCTTACTTGGCATAACAGAGAAGGCAACACCCTATTTTATAGATGCCATCTGTTTTTTGGTTGACCTCAATTTTCTGGATGACAGATTTTCTTCAAATATTTTAAGCCATAGCTAAATTTCATTTGGCAGAAATGTTTAGATTAGGCTATGAACAAGGAATCAGGAGTTCTGAATCCAAACACGGAATTACATTTCAGTAATGGTTAATTTACTTAGTAGTTTAACAAAATGCTTTGTAATTGTGTTGTTGCCCCTAGGATAAACTCCTTTAAAAATCACACACACACACACACACACACACACACACACACACACACACACTCATTCACAGAGTGCACTTCTGTAGAGTTAAGACTTCAGAGGCTTCTGCCCATGTTTAGTTGGCTAATCACACCAGTGGCATACCAGAATATCATGGTGAAGGGCAGCATGGAACAATCTACTCCCCCCACGATGGCCGTGAATCTTACAGTGATATGGAGCAAGAGGCCAGGGTCCCATTATAATCTCCATGTTTGTGCTCTACTTTCTTGAAACGAATCACACCTCCTAATATTGACACCGGCTCCCATTAATGTCATCAGATGGGTACTCACTTCCCCTTTAACACATGAGCTTACTGAAGAATTCTGAGATCAAACAATAACAGCTGAATTTCAGCAACTAGAAATACTCTCAGTCCGTGGTCGAAATGATTTCACGTGTTAAGAGACATCTGGTGAAACCAGGGGGTTGACTCATTCCAAGGAGACCCAGGTGTTGTGGAGAGGGCTGTCCTCAAGAAGCCAAGAGAGGTGAACATGTGAGCTGGCAGAAATTGCCTCTGACTAGCAGCCTAGGCAGTCCTCACCTTGAGGACAATCAGTTTTTACTCCCAGAGGTGCACAGGGTAGAGACATGCATTGGAAACAGCATGAATTAGAAGAATCCCCTCCCCTCATGTCTTATTTTTCCATTGCTGGTCCTTGCTAAAAACATACCTGGGTTTGAGTTCATCTTGACCCAACTTCTCTTTTCTATATTTATTTCCCCTCCTGGTTATAAGCCACAGTTTAGCATAAATTCACCAATCTGAACCTATCATTTCATTGTGTAACTATAGTAGCATCTAGTATAAATCCAACTACACTGTTGTGGTCAATTAATGCTTGGGAATAACAGATACAGACTATGAAGATAATCAACACATTTCAGTCCTGGATGAATGGAATGCAAGACACAGAGGAGAGGAATATGTGTCTAGGTGGTTTTCATTTGTGCCTTTTAAAGAGATAGCCAGCCATGCTGAACATGCAGCTAGAACAAATCTCAACTGTCAGCAAAGATTCGAAGGACAAGTAGGATGCATAAAGAGATGATTAAAGAGTTTCTGGAATAATGGTACAGGTATGTCACCTGAGCCAGATACCTTTGCTGTGGGAAAATCTTCTTGTACACTGTAAAAAGTTGCCACTCATATTAGTTTAATAAAACACTAATTGGCCAGTAGCCAGACAGGAAGTATAGGTGGGACAACCAGACTAAGAGAATTCTGGGAAGAGGAAAGACAGAGTCCATCACCAGCAAGATACAGAGGAAGCAAGATGAGAACGCTGCACTGAGAAAAGGGACCAAGTCACGTGGCTAAACATAGACAAGAATTATGGGTTGATTTAAGTTGTAAGAGCTAGGTAATAATAAGCCTGAGCTAAGAGGCCAACCAGTTTGTAATTAATATAAGCCTCTGTGCGTTTCTTTGGGACTGTATGGGTGCAGGACCAGTGGGACAGAAACGTCCATCTATCTATCAACATTGTGATGTAGTGGACAGAGGATTATGCAAGTGTTCAGAACACTCGGGCTTTACTCTCAGCTCACTGTATTTACTGAGTGACAGGCAGAGAAGACTTCTAAGCCTTGCCCTCCGAAGCTGCCAAATGGGCACAGCTTAGCTTGCTTGGTAGGACTATTGTAAAGAACAAATGGACTGAATCACGCAGCACTGTTTGGCTCTGGAATTTGGGAATTGGAAATGTCACCGCACAGCTGCCAGTCTTCAGTGCTGAGAAACCAGAAAGGGCATTTTCCTTTCATGGTACTGAGTCATGCTAACTTACAACTGTTATGCTGGGAGCCATCAGAGGAAATGGTCAATCAATTAATTAGTGACAATTTAAAGACCCAAGAAATTGGGAAACATGATAGTAAAGTTGTACCTTAATGACTTTTTTTACCCCTATAATTGAGGAACGGTCCCCTGACCCCGAAAATCACAAGTGAATCCTGTATGACTGTAGCTATCAGGGTAAACTGAGTTGTTCAAAACTCCTAGTGTCATCGTTTTTTTTGATAATGTATCTGATTATCATCTATTAATTGGTAATAAGCTATACTGTATATCCCAGGTTACAGAACGATAATGGGAGAAGCAATCAGCTTAAGGACTTCATAAGAGTTTGATTAACTTATCAGAATTTATTTCAAGTTGATTTGAACACACTGCAGACTAAGACGCAGTGGGATGTAAGCTATTTTTATAATCGGTTTTCTATGACAGAGAGAACTGGAGCAGCTGCTGAGTCATTTACAAAATGCCAATGTTTGGTAGAAAAACTTTTCCCTATCTGGAGATGATCCACAGACCCAAGGGATGGAGGAGCGGAGTTTTTGCAAAGGCTGTCCACCTAATCCGCAGCAGACCCAGGTGAAGAACTTGATAAACATGCAAACCCCTCATTGCAGGCTTCCTGGAATTGAAGCTCCCCAATAGAGCTCAGGATGTGAATTTTTATCAGATACCGTGGGGATTTTAATATGTGTTGAAGTTTAAGCTCTGAAGAGAAGACAGTGTTATTCACTATGCAATAAACATTCCTCTAACTGTGTCTCAAAGAAATGAAGAATATCAATAAGTACATAGAAGAATCTAAATACGAAGGCACGGTTAGTATCTAGGAAAGAAAGACGAATCAGTGATCTTGAAAAAGAAGTGGATATGAATGGGAGCAGAATGAATTTCAATGGCCAAGGGAAGGAGACGAAACTCAGTGCTCTCAAACAGTTCTTTCAAGAGCCCCTGATAAGTCGTTTTAGGTTATCAGGAATTGATATATTGTTAAGTTCATAACCTAGAGTCAACATTAGGCCCTACCAGAAACATTTTAGAAAAGACACTGATTCCAAGGGATATCTTGAACAAAGATTTCTGCAGCTGGCTTCCAGGCACTGATATTAAAATAAATGTTTTCAAGTCATTCTAGGTTGAAAGTCAAGGCTGAAACCCGCTGTGTAGGTGAATGAAGGTCTGCAGGAGAGGGAAAGGAAAAACGGCGATGATCGTGTGTCCTACTCAATTGCAGTAGGAGGCTGCTTGTTTGTTCCTGGCTGCCCAGATGCAAAATAATCACTCAGGAACTATATTGTTTGAATCACTGCTTGGCCAATAGCTCAAGTATATTTTTAGCTAGCTCTTACATATTAATTTAACCCAATTCTAACTATCTGTGTATCACCATGTGGCTGTTGCTTACCAGGCAAAGGTCTGTCTGAAGTCTGTCTCTGGCAGGGCTACATGGCTTCTCCTGACTCCACCTTCTTTCTCCCAGTGTTCAGTTTAGTTTTTCTGCCTATCACTATTCTGCTCTGCACAGGCTCAAGACAGTTTCTTTATTAACCAATGGTATTCACAGCATACAGTGGGGAATCCCACATGACCCACTAATGCCTATCATAAAAATAAAACAATTTAAAAGTAAGATTAAGGAAGAAGACCCACTTAACAAGGTTCTTATCTCTATTCAGGCAACCAGGTTGGCTTTTCTGTGGAAAACTCCTACACTTTTCTTAGCTTTCCCTCTCTAAACATCCTCCATCTTGCCAACTTAATGGCTTGGTCTCCTATGGTTACAATCTAAAGTGTCCCAAAGATGGCCCCTTCTATTGGGTTGATTATTTGATTGGCTGGGAGCCCAGGTCCCGAGCTTCCTGTGTTTCAGCTCCTTCTGTTGACCTGACTGGAGAACTGTGCAGGTGAAACATTAATTTCTTCTTTCCCATGCCTGACGCTGACATTAGGAACTTGAGGAACTGCTAGATCACACCGAAAGTTTTGCGATCCCTCATTTGTCTATGTCTGCAGTAAAACTGCCCCGATTTCTTGTTATTGATGGATTACTTGACTACTTACCAATTGAGTAGCCCACATCTAAAATGGCCTAGGCATTTGACTGGACAGATTACAGCATATCAGATCTTCGCTAGATATGCTGATGCACACTGGAAATCTAGGCATCCAGGTTTTAGAGGTAGAGAGAGGGACTTAGTGGAAGTTAGGAAGCCAGTCTGGGCCACAGAGATCCCAGGCCAGTGTGAACTACCCAGAGAGATCTGTCTTCAAAAGAATAAAAGAAAAAAAAAAAAAAACCCAAACAACAACCCCCTAAAAGATACTATCCTGAATCCATCTGGTAAGTAACTCATTGTTTCTGTTTCTTCTCGCCTTCTTTTCTCTCCTGCGCAAGCCCACCTCTGACATTTGCAGACTTGGGGCAAGGATACAAATGAGCGGCCACTGAGGACATATGTCAGTGTTTTAAAATAACCAAGCACATTTACACACCCGTTAAGTACAGTACGTTCCAGCCTCCCACCTTGACAAATACATCGTCAGGATGAGCCAGGAGCTGGGCTCAAATTTAGGATTCTTACGATCCTCAGAATTTTGACCTACATAGACTGGTCCTTCACAGCTTTTCTCCTTCATGCGCTGTCTTCTCTCGCTGTGACAAGGGCTTTGTGTACACACAGGGGGTTCGCAGCTAGACCCTCTGACCATTGCCCTCACCACATCCTCCCACAGAACAGTTCATTCTCTTCCCCCCAAGATTGTGCACTGGTTTGGCTAGCAAGCAGGAAGACAGAAAGGGGAAGAAGACCATGAAGGCCCCAAGTGTGGCTGAGGCCTCTGGGACATGTAGTTCCAAGGTTCGTTACTCCTAGAGTATAGCCAACATGGCCGCTGTGTGCCTTTGGCTCCCGATAAAGGCAGCAGTAGAGAGTATCAAAGTGAGACCCTTCTTCCATGTTGCAGCCTGTAAACTTGGTATCTTTTTTCTTCTTCTCCTGTGTAAGCGTGTGTGTTCTCAGGTGGGTAGGCACAAGAGTGTGGGTTCATGGGTACCCATGTGAGTGTGACATCAGGAATCATTCATGATCACTCTGCTACCTTGTTCATTTAGACAAGGTCTCTCTATGAGATCCACTGCTCGGCGATAGGGATTCTCTTCTCAGCTAGCCAGCTTGCTCTGGGATCCTGGACCCACCTCCCAAGGCTGAAATTGCAGGCAGGTTGCCATGCCCACCCACCGTTCTGTGGATTGTGAGTATTGGAATCCTAGTCCTCTTGTCTGAACTGCTGAGCCATCTTCCTTAACCCCCTGAATGGCTTCTTATTTTCATGGTGCTGTTTAACTTGCTTGCTTTGCCTATTCAACATTACTGAATGCCTGTTAAGTGTAAGACATAGCGGATGTGTGTGGTGATGTGCAAAAGGAGGAATTGGGGAGAATAAAACAGAAAGCCTTTCTTTTTCTGTTCATGCTTGCTTCCTCCTTCTGTTTCCTTGTTGACTTTTTAAGTGAGCTTCCTTGGGGGTTTCCACATCCATCTATTGTTATGAGCATGATAAAGGAAACCGGGAACAGCATCTCTTCCTGGCTAAGATTTTCTCACGCTTTAGGGCTTTATTGGCCAGAACCTGCCAACGTCAGACTGAGACGGATTCTGGCTGTGTGTGATTCATTTGCTCATATTATTTGCGCATAGGAGTTAGTCTATAAATTTCATATATATATATATATATAGTTTTAATGTGAGTACTCTTTTTTCCATCCATTTTCAGATTAAGATGAAGTAGACAGCAATAAATGTGCTTGTGTCCAAAGCCAATTTTATTTTGTTTTCCCTTTATGACAAGCAAAGGGAGTTCAAAGGCATTTAAACTGTGGACTTCCAGGTACAGTAATAAATATGCAAATGTATGCTAAAATAGAAATCCGATTTGAAATAATTCAAGTGAGATATCACGGGGAAGGTTGGCTGTGCTTTCGACTCGCCTGTCCGCATGTGAGGCTGTGCGGAGAACAGAGAATGATAGGCACAGGATTGTAATTCACATTGCGTTGAAGGCACACAGATGCCTTCCAAACACTTTGGGATTCTTCTGGACTCTTGAGGAGCTGTTGGGGGTCCACTGTGCTTGTTGTAGCAGGGGTGTTATCTGGCAGTCGACCCCGTAAGTAATGTGAAGTAGGAAAGACAATTGAGGAGAAAATACCAGAGAGTACTCCAGGAACAAGTGTATTCTGAGAACCAGGAGTGGGAGCTGGTCATCAAATCCTGAGAAATATTGTCTGGGTGAGGGAGAGAGAGAGAGAGAGAGAGAGAGAGAGAGAGAGAGAGAGAGAGAGAGAGAGAGAGAGAGCAGGAAGGAAGCAAACTTTTAGAAGCCAAGCCGCTCAGGGACTCCTGGGCCTTGATTGCTTAGCCTAGGTGTTTGTGGAGAGGGAAAACACTCCGTATATTGTTGTTGAATAACATAGTTTATCCTGCTGGTTGAAAAATATCTAAGAAAATACCAAATTGCCTTTAAACAGTGTCCATATGAAGGCCAACGAGAATTCTTTCTAAGTTGATTTTGGTTTCCTTTAAGTACATTTCGACTCTTCTAGAAAATGGCTCACTTGACAATTAACTAAGGTAATTTGATTGAAATAAGTATCATTCCAAATGAACAGCCAAACCAAACAAAACAACTTCACTGATTCATAAAACGAGAAAGATTAAAGCCTTGTTTTTTGTAATAGTCTGCCCCAAGAAAAGACAAAGAATCATCCCTTCCCATCCCCGAAGGCCACTCACCCCACAGCTAGAGAGGCACTGTCCTGAGTGAGAGCTCTTCTGCATGGGCATGGGGACTACTCTGTAAAATGCCCTTCTGACCCGCAGGGATGCTACTCCCCTGGGAGATCAGTAGAAGCCTGGGCAATGTTGGCAGCACAAGGACCCCTCTGTCTTCAGGACCACTCTGTTCCTCAGCGGTCTGATGACATCATTTCCATCTCTGGTCTCCTCTCAAAACTTGGCCATTACCCAGCTCAGGTTTATGAGTAACTCAAAAAAAGGAAAACTCTAGAAAAACCTTGATTTTTTATCTTAAGAATTTTTTTCTTTGACAACAATAGGAGAAAATGATTGGGTTTTTCTTTTTCTAGGGCGTGCTCCCAGGGAAACAAAGAGGCACAAAAATAATTTCTGTTCTTAACCTACACAATATAGTAGAAAGAATAGATCACATGCATGGAAAGATGAGAAGCTGTTGAAAGGTAACACCACATGAATAGCAAATCGATGAATTTATAATTTATGTCAACAGCAAACACATTCTAAACGCCCATTCTTGATCAGGCAGCATCATGAGTGAGCTCAAAAGGAGAATAAAATATTGTTAGACATGAACATAAATCAAATGTGACGGTATTAGCATAGTACCCACGATGGAGGAGCCTGCCATGGCGCAGAGGGAAGCGCTAGGTCCTTAGAACAGTCCTAACCAGAACAGGGATGGGTGTCTCTGCTGTGCCTTGCACATCTGTTGTGCTTTGGCAACTCCACAGGCCCTCACTACTTTCTTGAGACCTTGTCCTCTCCTTGGGTCGGTTCCCCAGAGCCTCTGAACTCCGAGGGGTGGGATTTGGAACAATAGTTTTGCCGGCATAAACGCAAGCACTCCAAATATGTCTTGCAACCACCTGTGTCGCCTAAAGACCTTTCCCCCTATCTTATGCCCCCCCCTCTCTCTGTCTCTCTCTCTCCTTTTTATAAACTTCCACTAGTTTTCTCAGCTCAGACTCAGCTCCTCCGTCTTCAGAGAGCTTTTTGCTGAGTAAAATGTGAACCTCCTTCTGAATGCCAAACATGTCCTACCCACAGTTTTGAAACAGCTGCGCTCGTCTCTTGACATACTCTTCTCCCAGGTTTCTGAATGATTCCCCTCCTTCTTACGTCGTTGCTTAATTGCCACCTTTGCAGCAAGCCTAATTTATTTTAAATCGCTTTTCACTCCCAACACACAGAGTTCCCCATGTCCTGTAGCAAATGAAATTTTCTTTGCACCCTAATTGCTAATATGCCTTTTCTATCTGCTCTTCTTTGACGGGAAATGAGTGTCGCGAGGGTGGGCGATCTTTGCATCATTTACCACTGTAATTTAAAAACCGCAAAGAAGTCTCAGACTTGTTGTGTATTCTCAATAAATATTTGTTGGATGAATTTTTGCGTTTCTGCCCATTCTCACATTCTTTCGGCTAGGTAATAAAGGAGAAGCATTTCTTCCTGCTAAGGATGAATTACCTTACCCCTGTTCATGTCTACAGCCCATCCCCTCTAGAGTTTCAAAGATCCAGACCTGCTGACTATCCAATCGCTTTATCTCTCAAACTCCGTTCCATCAATATACAAGAGATTTTTCAATTTAGCATAAAAAGAAAAGCCAATTAGGTCTCCCCTCTATCTCGATGTTTCTGCCAGCCTCAGAGAGGCTGTTATTCCTTCACTTTTTCCCTTCCCACTCACACCCTGGTCCAGTTTAGTTTAACTTTCCGAATGAGGGTCAGAAGAAAATTTTCTGTGAGAGTCACTGGTCCAGTCCTGCTGAGGCAGGTCCTGCTCAGAGGCCTGAACTCAGAGCTCCTTCTGCAGTGCATGTCAGGGCCATCAAGGACTTCGCTGTGATCTTGCTCCTGAGCTTTTTCCCCACCTCATACGATTACTTTTTCATTGTTTTGAATGTTAATGTAACGGAGACATGATTAGGGGCCCTGAAGATCCACATCGTCTTTCTTTCTTTCTTTCTTTCTTTCTTTCTTTCTTTCTTTCTTTCTTTCTTTCTTTCTTTCTTTCTTTCTTTCTTCTTCTTCTTCTTCTTCTTCTTCTTCTTCTTCTTCTTCTTCTTCTTCTTCTTCTTCTTCTTCTTCTTCTTCTTCTTCTTCTTCTTCCTCTTCTTCCTTTCTTTCTCTCTCTGTTTTTTTTTTTTTTTTTCAAAAAAGGTTTCATGCCGGGCGATGGTGGCGCACGCCTTTAATCCCAGCACTCGGGAGGCAGAGGCAGGCGGATCTCTGTGAGTTCGAGACCAGCCTGGTCTACAAGAGCTAGTTCCAGGACAGGCTCCAAAGCCACAGAGAAACCCTGTCTCGAAAAACCAAAAAAAAAAAAAAAACTTTCATAATGTAGCCCTGACTGTCCTAGGACTCCCTACGTAGACCAGGATGACCTCAAACTCATAGATGCTCACCTGCCTCTGCCTCCCCAGTGCTGAGATTAAAGGCGTGCTGCACCACGCCTGGCTGCAGATCTACTTTTTATGGTACACGTAACTTCTAAGTGGCGCCTACGCTAAACCAAGATGTCAAGGAGCAATTCTAAAGTTAGAATTTCGAGGTTATCTTGAGGAAGACTTAGATGGCGCTGTGGTGGTACTTAGAGAACGGGACTCTGTGAGGAGAACTGGAGAAGGGGAGAAGAGGAGGAGTTAGCCACTCAGGATCAGCACAGGGTCAGCAGGAACCAGAAGGCATCTTGAGGTGGACCGGAGGATGGATAGTTTGAGAAGAAGAGAAAGCTGGTGCGGATGGAATCCGAGGTAAGGAGGAAACCAGCTGCGGAGACCGATGAATCTCTCAGTGGCTGGAAGACACAATGGTTTTAGGTTTAGGATTGAGGTTGTTGGTACTAAGGAATAACTGTATGAATGAAGAAGGTGGTATTTTACAACTTTCCTTCTAGGTCAAAGGGCTGGAACAACCTTTGAATCTTAGTAAATGTTTTTGAAATGAAGACGTGCATTGGCTCTTAAAGATGGAACAAGACTGGCCACGGAAAAGAGGTGGGAGGCATTCCTGCCGTGGGATCTGTGTTCAGAGAAACGTGGAGCCCTGTAAAAACAAACAAAACCCACTTTTCTTTGAATATAGAACAAGGAGTTTAGTGTGATTGAATGGGTCTGGAAGGAAGAGGTCAGAGGTAACAAAGGAGCACATAGAGGGGTTCCCTGAGAGATTCCACAGGTCAAAGGAAGGTTAGAACACTGGGGGCAAGGCATCCAGAAAACCACTGTGGAGCTGCGGCAGTCTGGAGGCCACACCGGCTCCGTGGCCGTTTGGAGACCACACCGGATCTACATTTTGCCCGCTAGGCCAGCTGGAGTTTAGTGAAGCCAGGAGAGAAGAGACAGCTCTCTCAGCAGGGACAAGGAGATGAATTCGGATCTGGAGTTCAGACTAAACTGGAACACTTCCTGTGTTACCAAAAGCCATGCCTGTCTTGTCTTAAGCTCTCTGTATCTCTCAACCTTTTTTCCTCCTACTGATCATTTTCTAAAATGAACTATATGAGGAAAAAAGCCCACCAGATTTTTCCTCAATCTTCGATCAATCAATCAATCGATAGAGCTTTTAAAAATCTTTGCTTGATATGTTTCTTGCCCCGCAGTAGCTTGGGGGAAGATGGGAAGATGACCACTTCTGGTCACAGCAGTGGTCCTGCAGCTACATCTAAGGCTGCGCGGTGTTTGTTTATTAAGATCCCTGTCAGCCTCTTTATTGCCAGCTGAAGTACAGTAATAGCATTTTGTTCCAAATCTCACACGTTGCCAAAGGTCTGTTTCTCAGCTGCGTTTGGGGAACAGCTGTCAGCTTCCAAGCCATCTGATTGCCTTTCCTGAATGATAAATCACTTTTCTGTCCGCTGATTTGTTTAGGCACAATAGGAGGTGGCATCTTTCCGCCTAGCGTGCTAACAGAGGAAATGGTAGGGTGGCCGAGAGGGGGAAGTGAGAAAGAGCTGGTGGGTGTTTCCGTGGTACTTAATGTTCAATTAATGTTAATTTTCATTTGAGTGAACACTGGAAAGAAACTCTCTTCATTAGCGGTTCTGAAAGCAGTTGGAGCAAGCAATGGTCCCGTCTCTATGAGAAGCCATTATCAATTTACCATTAGATCTTCTGATAGATAAAATACCCATTCCCTGAGTCACACATTCTTCTGCTTAAGAAATTACCCATAAAAATTGGAAGGGCTAAAATGGTGTTAGAAACCAGGAAGAGAAACTTCAAGTTTTATTAAAGTATCCAATTAGTGAGACTCAACATTCCATGAAAATATTTTTCATATTCCAGTTAAGCAAAGACCTTATCTGCCCTCATTTTTTTTTCCTTGCGTAGGATCACGGAAACCCACACTTCATGTCTCTCATTCTAAAAAATAGAAAAAAGCAAGAGAAAGCAATTCACTCACTAATGCTGTTTGCTACTTGAGTATAGTTTTGCTAAAATGAGGTAAGAATGAGTCTAAATCTCTCTTACCATTTGAGGCCTGCTTGGTCCTTATCTCCGATTAGAGACCCTGGCAATTTATCTTCCCATATATCTTCCTTGGCTATAAGAAAAGTAATTTGTACATTACATATTTTCACTAAGCACGGTAAGTGGCCTACAGTGGCTTAATAGGGTGGTTTTGGCCCTCAATTTGTAAAAGCGTCTCCCTTCTGTGTAAGCAGAAATGGCCTCTCCGTTCATCCTGTGCCCTCAATTTCTGTGGGTCCCTGGCCTCTGCAGGGGGTACTCAGGGCTGGGTGCCCCTATCTGAGCTGGTTCCGTACAACCAGACAGCACCAAAAACCTATTGGCTTTCTTCCCCAGCTCCATGTCATCAGGCCAGACACTTTCTGCGGGATACTCTTTTATTTTAATACGTAATTTATTTAATGAGCTGAAAATGGCAACATGTCAAAGGCAGAGACTTCAAGGATGAGCAGCACGATTACAAGGAACAGGGCATCCCGTGGCCTGGCAGTGCTTAGCGCCTCCGAGAAAGATATTCCTTTAGCTGATTTCCAGCTCAGTCGGCAACTGATTTGGAAACGGATCTTCGAGGTCAGTTTTGAGGAAGGTATTGTTGCCCATATTGAGTTTTAGAGCTAGCAATATGAAACCAGCAGGTGTGAGGCACAGGGAGTGGGGTAGGCATAGGGATGGTTCATATTTTGCAAGAAGCTGCACAGCTGGCTCAATGAGACACACATCCTTCTGCCAAGTCGGTCACCTGGTAGCATCTGGCTCTTGCAGTCAGTGTTACGCTTGGAATTTTGATTTTTTTTTTATCCCCCAAAGGCTCATATGTTAAAGGCCTGGTCCTCAATCTGGAACCCTACCCTTGGTGGTGGAACATTTAGTAGGTGGCTCACTAACGGAAGAATATTGAGTCACGTGTATGTGAGGGGTCCAATCTTCAAGGGGATGATGAGATCTTTTCTGTCTCTTTCTGTTTCCTACTCGCCACGAGGTGAGCTAACTTCCATCACTTTGTTAAAGCAGGAGGCCAAAGGGCTGTGAACTAAATCGAAGGAGCAGTGAGTCCAAACAAGGCTTCCCTTTATGTGGTGATTTAGGCTTGTGGTTACGGTAAAGTAAAGCTGACGCAACACAGGAAGCCTGAGGAGTAGATTCTGCCATGACCTGGCTGTGACTTTAACTCTGCTCTTGGTTCTAGATGTGTTCTTGAGCAATTAACTTTAGACTTGAAGATATTATTATTATTATTTTTTTACGTTGAAAAGATAGTTAAAGTCTTCTGAGATAGTGCTTTCTCTAATGTAGTATCTTTTTGAGTGTGAAGTCAAGTTCATTGCTTCTCTTTACTGGGCTGTAATGGTGATTTGAGAAATGCCTGACAGATTTGTAAAGCCCACCTCTGGGTATGACTGTGATGGCTTCTGTGGAGGTAATTAGACCCCAGGGCCCTGATATAATGGATGCATTAATCTCCTGATCATTTAGAACATGATGGAATCATTAGGAGGTGATGAACGGTGGAACCCTGTTAGAGGAAGCAGGTCACGGGGCTGTGGGCTTAGGGACATCATGTTCCCTTGGCCTTCTCCTGTACTGGTTTCTGAGGTTTCTGTTTGCCATTAGAAGAGCATGTGTCCTCTGTCACATGTCTCTGCTGTCACCACAGTTTGCCTAATAGTGGATCTAAACTGTGGAGCCAAGTAGCCATTGGCCGAAGCCAGGTCATTGGCTTGGTATCAAGAACATTTATTAAAACGTGGCGGGGCTCGGCTTAAGTTCAAGCTCCGAAAAACAGATGAGCCAAGAAGCCCAAAGATAAAGGAAAGTGGGGGTGGCTCAGTTGACAGAGCGCTTGCTCTGAAAGAGTAAGGAAGAGAGTTCGGAGCCCCAGAGCCCATGTAATGCTGGGTGGATGAAGTGACCTGCCTGTAATTCCAGTGCTTGGAGGACCAAGACAGGGACTTCCCAGAACAAGCTGGCTAGTGACATTAGCCACATTGACAACATCTGGGCTCAAGTGGAGACCCTGACCTCATAAATACGGGAGAACTGTAGACGGAAGTTTCTGAGCCGCCTGGTCCCTCAGCTGTTCAGTACCAAAGAAATCCGCATAGGCTCACATTTAATTATAAACTGGTGAGCCCCTTAGCTCAGGCTTATTATTAACTACCTTTTACAACTTAAATTAACCCATGATTCTTATCTATGTTTAGCCCTGTGGCTTGGTACCTTTTCTCAGTGGAGGCAATCTCATCTTGCTTCCTTGTATCTGGCTAACAAATGCATCTCTGCTTTTCCCCCTTCTCCGAATTCTTCTAGTCTGGTTGCCCTGTCTACGCTTATTGCCTGGCTACTGATCAATCAGCGTTATATTAAACTAATATGAGTAATAAATTTTTATAGTATACAGGAGCCTTATCCACAGCAGGAAAACAGTGAAGAAAGACTCCTGTTGCCAGTCAGAGGCTTCCACTCACGTGTGTACACGTGTGCATGTACCTACACACATGTGAACACACATACATACATCCATGCACACCAGATACACACATGCTAAAAGCAAAACATACAGTAATTCTTTTGAACCAAAGTTATTCCAACAATCGGGTTTCTAGTAGGCACAGGCACTGCTTTAGGAATTAACACGAAGCAATAAAGATGACCCAGCAAACAACAGCAAACTATCAAAAACTCCATTATTGTAAAATTTTCTATTAATTCATTGAAGCCAAGCTGGCTCGCTGCGAACTGTGCCGTCTGATGAGTCTGTTTGGCGCAGTCACTCCCCGCCCCCCCTCATTCCAATTAGTTTCTTCTTCCTGTGGTAGAATTTAATTAAAACTTGTATAGCTTAGTTTTCCCCTCTGACTCTGGGAAGCTCAGTCACATGCTCGCAATCCTTTCCCGCTTTGCCTCTGAATGTGAGTTCTGGGCTCCGTCTTGCTGGGTCCTGCTTCTTCCTTGGCTTCCTGCGTGACTGATGACGTGTGTTGCACAGCGCTGGCTAGCTTTGCTTCTGAGAGCAATCGTGCATGGCTAGTCTCCCACGGACATGCGGGAGCTGGGGTGTGGGGGCGTCCAGCACTCTATTTTCTATGCTACTTAGAATTCTAAAGCTCAATGGCCAACATCTGTCATCCTCGGCTTTGGAAACATTTTAATTACCCTTTAAAAAACTGATCGCAAGCGTAATAATATTTATTACGAAGATTTTAGAAAATATTAAAGTAGAATGAAGAAAATAAAAATAACCGGTTCCTCTATGATTCTAAGTTAACCATTGCTAGTTTATTTGTCCATATTTTTCTGTGTTTGTTTGTAATCATCCACAGTGTATAGGGAATATAACCTTGAGTACTAATAAGGTTAGAGGATCTAATTTTAATGACTGTGTAAGATACAATCATGTGCTTTTGTATAATTTATTGTTTTTTAAATCAAGAGTTGTGTTGCTGGAAATAGTTTCTAACGTAATGTCTTGGAAATACTGCTGAAAGGACCCATGCTACATATCCCAAATCTCTTTGTAACTAATTCCTTAAATATTTTGAGGAATCAAGTCATTGGACTAAGAAGTCTACAGTTCCTAAATCTGATGCTCTGTCACTGCCCTCAGGATGATTGACAAGCTCTCTTGCTCAAATCAAGTGTTCCCGTTCTAGAGAATCTGTAACAACTCCTTAGGCAACACAAGGAGTTTTGTGGTTGTTAGACTCCTACTGCCATTGAGTGCATCATTTTCTATAGGTTTGCTAAGACTTGAAAGTTTTGGTCTGGAGTCTTCAAGGGTTCCTTAGTGCAGGAGGTCGTGAAGATGGAGGCGGGGCCAGACTGGAACGGAAGATGCTGCGCTGCTGACGCAGATCAGCCATGCAGCAAGGACTGCAGATCAGCCATGTAGCGAGGACTGCAGATGAGTCATGTAGCGAGGACTGCGGATCAGCCATGCAGCGAGGACTGCGGATCAGCCATGCAACGAGGACTGCGGATCGGCCATGTAGCGAGGACTGCAGATCAGCCATGCAGCGAGGACTGCAGATCGGCCATGCAGAGAGGACTACAGGTCAGCCATGCAGCGAGGACTGCAGATGAGCCATGCAACGAGGACTACAGGTAGGTAGCGCCTAGAAGTTTGGAGAGCTGAGAAGGTGATCTCTTTTAGAGCATCCAGAATTAAGAGAGAGGGGTTGGGTGTAGCACCTTAGTAGAGTAACATGCACAATGTGCCGGCTTTAATCTTCAGTTAGAAAAACGGGATGAGCCACCCTGTGTACATTTTGATTTTAACTCAGTCTTGACTTTCACTCACTGGAACTGATCCTTGATCTTTGACCTCCAACCTCCAGAAAGGTAAAGCAATAGCAAATAGTTTTAAGACGCGCTGGACTTGTGGAACTGATAATTACAGACATAGTCTAAAACTAATGCATCATATTTTATGTTTTCATTTTTCTTACTGTTATGTAAATAATCCTTTTTGTGGTTCTCATCTTGCCATATAGGTCAAAAATACATTTCCAAGTTCATAGCTTACTTTTAAATGCCATTTTTTTTTTGAGGGGAAAATGTTTCCTGGCAGAATTCTGTAGTTAGTTTTTGAAATATTATTTATGTTACATTAAAGTTTATTTCGATGACGTACAAATTTTATACAGTCAAATCTATGTCTTTTCTTTGGTGGTGTATTTTTTTGCTTTTAAATCAGTTTTATATGCACCAATATTACTTCTGGCATTATTATGGCATGCAGTTTTTCATCTACCGTTCTTCATTAAGCTTTTATACTTTTTAGTTCTATTTTAGGGCTATCTAATTTGTACTATTAATCTGTCAAAATTTTGTGCTATTTCGCACCATTAAATTATTATAATTTCATAAAGGTTGTTATTTGTAGTAGGCCAAGTCCACATTCATTCCTTTTTTTTTAAAAAAAAGTTTTTCAAAGCTCGTGTTGGCATTTTATTTTGCTAGATAGATCTTAGACTCGTTTATATAAATTGAAAAAAATCATTTGTAATGGAATTTGAAATTTTACAGTTAATATGCACATTATTTAGAAAGAATGACATCTTTCAATATGGACTTTAATTAGGGGAAACTATAATATATTATTATAAGTTTTAGTAGCATATGAAGTAATGGGTTTAATTTTGAATTACTCATAAATATATGTCTTTATTTGCTCCCTCACTGTTTTTGCCAGTTATTCTCCTCTCTTGCTGGCCCTTTTCCTCTCTCCAAGATAGACCTTCCTTCTGCCTTCGTTTCTTAGGTACTCTCTCGCCTTCTCTTGTTTTTCCACTTTTTTTACACTCTTACTACCTTCTATTGGCCTCCTCCACTTTAATATCTTTCATTTATATGTGTAAATATAATTACAAATTTAGGTCTAGGGTCAAATGGTTTCACTGCTAAATTCTATCAGACATTTAAGGGAGATCCAATGGTCTTTAAACTGTTTCATAAAACAGACCGAGAAGGAACGCTACAAAGTCATCCTATGAAAACAATGCTACCCCAATACTAGACATGTGCATAACACAAAGAATGGACCAACTTCCATTGTGAACAAAGATGCCAAATAGATGTTGAGAAAGAAATAATGGGAAAATCCCATTCAGAATAGATTAAAAACAAATCTTCGGCTGAGAAGATGCCTTGGAAAGACTGAACTGTAGGCCACCATGTAGAACAGTTTTTTCCAAATATTTATTTATTATTAATTAATTAATTACTATAAACTCATTCTATGAAGATATCATTTTCCTGAGAGCAAAACTACATATGCACATCATTTATGTGGATGATGCCATTACTGAGATGGTGGTCCTGTGTTCTATAAGAAAGCAGGCTGAGCAGGTCATGGAGAGCAAACCAGTAAGCAGCACTTCTCCATAGCCTCTGCCTCCAGTTCCTGCCTTATTTGAGTCCCTGCCCTGACTCTGTCAGTGATGGACTATGCTATGGAAGTCTAAGCTAAACAAACCCATTCCTCCCAAGTTGCTTTTAGTCATGGTGTTTCATCACATTAATAGAAACCCTCACTAAATCACTCATGGGCTGATGTAATTAATACTTTGGAAATGGTGCATTACAGAGAGTGATGGGCAGAATCAATGCTATACTCTTTATAACTCTAATGATATTATTCAACAGACTAGAAAATAAACCCTACAATTTATATGAGAATCCAAAAGATCACTAAAGCTTCCTAAACAGAAAGAGCAACACTTTAAGCCCTGCAATACCCTACCTGAAATTATATTACAAAAACCATAGGAACAAGAGCAGTGTGGTGCTAATACAAAAATCCACACACAGTCCAATTGCATAGAATAGAGAAAGAAACCCATATGGCCACAATCACCTAATCTTTGTTAAAAGTGCCAAAAGCATACATTGGAACAAAGATAGTCTCTTTAACCAATGATGTTGGGAAACTGTGTAATGACATGGAAAAGAAAGAAACTAGAGTCATATCTCTTACCTTCTACAAAAATCACTTAAAAGTGGTTCAACGACCTTACCCTAAGACCTGAATCTTTGAAACTGCTAGGGGGTACAGTGTTTGTTTGCAACATTAAAATATGATATATTCTGAAAACTGGTCATCTTATTTTTCATGTAACTTTAGATGTTATTCAACTAATTTTAGGGATTTTATATTCTTTACTGTTATAGGATTAATTTTTTAAATTATATTTATTAATTTTGAATGCTACATATCTTGGAAAGTTTTGAGGATTACTAGTCATGATTTTTTTCAACATTTTCTCCTTTTCTTTTACGGCACAGTGACACTACATGCAAATGGGAGATGTTTTATTTAGTGTCTCCTAGGAATTTATCTCTTCCCTTGACTTTGACTTTTTAAGGTATCGGGTAGCGGTCCAGGACTCTGTTGAATATTAATAGTGTTATGGTGCATCATATTCCCGTTTTCTTTAGGTATCATTTCTAAAGCTTTGCTTGTTCAGAGGGATGCTGCTTTCAGAGATGTCCCATTCTTCCTGGGAAGGATGATGCTACTTTCCAAATGCAAATCACTGGTTAAAATTATTTGAATTTCCTTTTAATATAGGAATGAATTGCTTTCTGAGTATTAAACCAATTAATTTTTCTAGCACAAGCTCTATTTTGGTCATTAGACATGCTTTGCTTTATTATGTCATAGGGTATTCTCTTTGTTTCAACTGTTTCGTGTTTTTAGGACTTGTGGATCTACCCTTATAGATAAAACAATGACATGATTTTAGTAATATTCTCCCTTCACTATAGTTTGGCCGGCAGCATTGTTTGGCTTCCTGGTGTGTATATCAGGCAGCTTTACACCCTTTTCTATTCCTCAAGCTTATGTTTCGTGAAGACGTGAAAGGACTTCCCCCATAACCATCTGTCTGAGATCAGCTTTGGAGTTATTCAGTTTCTTTTCTGATTTTCTCTAAGCAAGGCTCCTGATTCTGAACCGTGTTTAGTCATTTATTTTTCCACAAAATGGTTTTATTGTCATTACGATCTCCAACAAATATTTGTGCAACTGTGTTTTTAAGCCATTCCAAAGTGTCGTACAACCACCCTCATTCTAGACACTATTGGGGATGGTGTCAGTAATGGATGATGGCTTACAGCTTAAAGCTGGAGCTGCTGAAAAGGGCTGATGAAGAGTTAAACATACTTGAATGTAACTGCAGACACTTCCTTCTCTGCTTTATATTCTCTCTCTCTGTATTACCAACATGTGGCTTAATTTTTTCATTAGATTTGTCCTAATTTTCCCAACTATCCAGTTGTTGGCTTTAATTTATAATTTTAATATGATTTTGTTTACTAATTTGATTATATTACTTTCTATTTTTATTATTTCCTTCCTTCAGATTTTATTAAGTTTCTTTTGCTGAAGTCTTTCGGATTGCTTGAATACTGTATTTAGTCCATTTCAAAGGGCATAATAGGAATGCCTAATATAGTGGATTGGTTCAAGTGAAGAATGGCATCAGGGATAGTAAAATAAGCTTCAAAGGCTGTATGGATAAAGTCAGGATAGGCTGGGAGTCCAGTGGCAGAAACTTGATTTAAGTAGGAGCCTCTGGGTTTTATCAGCACCAGAGCCAGAAGTTATACACAGTGCTGTACTATGAAGCAATTTTACATTTTAGGGTCCATGAGGTCTAGCATCTTGGGAAAACAGTCAGTGTTAGTTAACCTACTCTTTGGTTACCAAGTATTTGTGGAGGCTCTGTCATGAGTGCCATGAGAGGAACAATGTCTTTGCCTGGCCTAGGACATGGAAGAGGAACAGAAATGCCCTGAGTATTTGTTTACCAATGATAATTTAGTTGAAGGGTCACAGGATCTGGAGTTAACAGTTTTCCTGAAAGGCAGAGTTTGGGTTCAAGCTGAAAGCAGGAAAACGTACAAGGCTCAGTAGCAATGAGACAGGTGTGGAAGGCAATGTAGACAGAGCCTAACAGAGAGGAAGTGCACCCTAGAGAGTAGACAATGGCTGAACATAGCCCCAGGGTAAGGGAAATCTATAAAGGCTAGTAGAGCTGGTGCCTAGCACCACCAATAGTGCGAAGTCATTGAGGATTCATGGATACAGAATGGGTCAATGAAACCATCCTTCCCACATGCTGAGGCTTGCAATACTATTATTAAGACTCCGTACCTGAGCCAAAGGTCAGTTTGTATGTAAAGTGGCAAGAGTGTAATAGTGGTCACCTGGATAGAAATGAAATAACGGATCTGGGTGACAGACCAGAGTCTGTTGTAGAGTGGCCGCTTGTTTGTTTTCCTGACTGCCCAGACTCCTGAAATAATCACATGGAAAACTATATTGTTTAAGTCACTGTTGGCCAATCACTTAAGCATATTGCTATCTAGCTCTTACATCTTAATTTAACCCATTTCCATTATGTTATATTTTACCATGAGGCTCATGACCTACTGGCAAGGTTCCAGCTGGAAGCTTGCATCTTTCTTCTCTTGTGGCTATATGGTGTCTCCCTGACTCTGCCTTCTTTCTCCAAGCATTCAGTTTAATTTTCCCTGCCTAGCTCTACTCTACCCTATCACAGGCCAAGGCAGCTTCTTTACTCATTAACTAATATAAGCAACACTTATACGGAAGGACTTTCCACACCATTTCTCCTTTTCTGTTTAAATAAGAAGGAAGGTTTTAGCTTCAACATAGTTATATATAAATTACATATAAAAAATAAACATCAAGCAAGAATTACAGTTACAACATCATATCTACTTTATCTTTCATCATAACTAAGGAAAACTATAAATATCTATTCTTCAACTCCATCAAAAACTACAGAAGGATATAATATTACCCACGTTAACAGGAAGTGCATTGTAAGCAACTTCCAAAACTCTAGAATTGACAGAAGCATCTTGCTGCCTGGACAGTCACCCCAAGTTCTTCTGCATTGTGGGAGCATCCATCTTTAGCCTTCAGGCTCATAGTATCCAGGAGACTTTTCCATGAAGCAGGAAATTTCAAAGACAGTTTGCCTATATTGGCAGTTTATTAATCAATTTCTTCTGTGTCCTGCAGAGTGTCTGGCAGTTTTTTCATGAAGCAGGAACCCCAAAGGACCGTCTCACCTTTAGGCAAGTTCAGCACTCATTTTTCTATGGGCCCTGCATGTCCAATTCATACATTATACCATCAAGCAGTCCAGGCAAGAATAGTCTCTTGCCCAAATGGCTAGCCAATGCCATAAGGCGCATCATTGATGCCCATTGTCCTCTTGAAGTAATTGGTGCTGCTAGGAGCAGATGTGTCTCATTGTCATGAGAAGTCCTAAGTTTTTAAAAACATTTAAATGACATATTCCGTTAGTATTTGAAAGATTTGAAGAATACCTATCTAATTGAAATATATTTCTATATACCTAGAAAATCTAATTATCATGACTACAAGCTTGATTACATTGATGATTGTCTATCAATCTATACTTCTTAATTATACATTACATTTTTAAATGAGCTGCACAAACAGAATACCTTAAACAAGAGCAGAAACAAACATATAACAAAGTTGATGTTGAAACAAAGATTCATACCAATGCAAATCTCCATAGCATACCCCTCTTTAAATTTAAACAAACACTGATATTTGGGAATTTGGGTGTAGTTCTTTTTAAACTGCTTCCTGCTTTGTATTGGGCAAAGTAATTTTGGGGTGTTCATGGTGACAGTTTTGGAGACCATTGGAGGTGAAGGTCAATGCACATAAGCTATCAAGGTGAGAGGAAATGCATGCAGATTGTAGCCAGACAGCATAAAATGATGTGCTGAGTTAACTGTGACGTTAAAGAGGACATGCTGCCTGAAAGAATCAAAGAGAAGGGTGAAAAATAGCATTAGCAATAACAGTAACAATGCTAGTAAGGTTTTCATAGCATATAAGCATTAGCTTGTCACAGCATATAAGCCTATGTCATAGCATATGTAGGGGAAGGCAGGGAGGAGCTCCGTGAAGACTTGGAAGCACAGAAATAAATTTCAGGCTCTCTGAAATGTGCCATCCTTGCTGAACTAAACCCATTCATCAAACGGAATCAGTTACCTTGATAGAGGAATGAAGAGGACCTAAGAGAGGAATTTCAGGGTATGTTCGTATTCAATGTAAGTGAGCATTTGGTGCCCGAGAGCAAAGGAACTGACTGTTAACAGTTAAATAAAATGAAGATCATCCCAGCAAGCTGTTGGAGAGTTAAGATCCCGGGCTAATCTTTCTTTAAAAATACCTGGAAAGTTTTATCAGCAGTGCTGCCTGGGTGGCCCTTCCATAAGTGGAGTTTCTATCCTTGAAGTCCCTAAATCAAAGTGACTTTGATATAAGGTTCTTTAGAATAATGGAAAAACCAGTGGCCCTGTTCATTTTTCTTTTCTCTTGAGTTGTTACTTGGAATTTGCATACTTCTCTAGCATAATAAAATTTAATCCAAAGTTCAGGGTAGCTATTTATATTTTATTAAGCCCTTAAGTTTAAGATAATATTTCTTAGACTGGTGATTTATATATGGCCGAAGACACTAGCAGAAGAATCAGCTACATAGACCTTTTCTTTCTTTCTTTAAATTAAAAAGTGGGAGGCTGGAAAGCCCTGGGAGAAACAAAGAAAAAAAGGCACGTTTTGTGTCTGATGTGTGCAGAGATGAGTAAGAATGTAGCTGTTGAGGTCTGATTTAAGAAGCCTTGCCCGTGTTCTTGCTCAGGATGGGGGTGGGGGCGAGCTGGAGGATTGGAGTTAGAAAGAATGAGAGGATGCTCGGAAATCAGCTCACCCAGTGGGAGACGAGCGCAAAAATTAAAGTGTGTGGGTGGCTAGATGAAAAGGAAGACGAGCGGACAGAAGAGAAAGAGCTGGGACCCAGGGAGAGTCTATGGGAGCCTGTGGAGTTGGAACAGCAGTGTTTGGTGCAGAAGAGCCTCTGAGGACCTCTCTAGAGGGTGAAAGAGTCTCCACACTGAGTAGACACTGGAAGGTACAACAGAGTTTCCGTAGCGGCTACAGAAGCGCGCTTTTCTCCAGCACAAACCGTACCTCTCCTTTAAGTTAGCATGCTCTTCTTTTTCTAACATGTTTTCTCATTCCTCCGTCTCGCTGTTCATTTTGGAAGTAGTCTTTGCAGAAAAGAGTGGCTGCATTGCATCTGTCCCGGTTTAGCGGGACACAGCCTGTGCTCCTGGGAGTTGTTTAGGATGAGGCTGTAGGGGTATCTGCGGCAGGTGTACTGCTTCCCTGGTTTAGGGATGCTCTCAAGTAAACCACCATCCTGAGGTCCAGTGGAGGTCCTCAGGGGCGTGAATCAGAAGAGGGCTTTCTATCATGAGTGGAAATTTGTAGGGAACTTTCTTCTGTTGAACTAACAAATTCATTCTCCTTACTATGAGGTCAATTTTCTTTTATAAAGAATTCTGCCTACCTTCAATAGTCTTTATATTTTTGTCAAAAATTATTCTTTTTTCTTTTAAAATGACAATGATATTTTTTCACTTTCCATCTGGATATTATGTTCCATACTTTTGTTCTTGTGCAAAGATAAAAATAAAGATCTTTGACTCACTGCTTCAGTACAGCTCATCCAATTCTGTTCAGTAAGTTCCTTTTGGGCAGCAACTTAACTGTACAGTAAGTTACTGCACAGCAGCAGCCCTATGGTGTTTTTCTTATTCACTTTCTAATTCTAATTCTATTGTAATTTTAAAAAATTATATCAATTTCTAAACAAAGGAATTTAAAACTGGTAAAAAAGAACACAAAACTTTCCGGTTTATAGGGTATTCAAAATTATAAATAAAATTAGATATTTTATTCAGTGATAGAAAAATCTGAAAGGTAAAAACAAAAAATGATGTTTAAAAATTGGGTAAAGGGACTCGCTTCCAAACCTACCTACCACTCCGCTCCACTACCTCAGAGGAACTCTGAAGCACAGGCTGTGACTGCACAGAGTGGACCAAGGGGTGAGTGATTACCCACTCAGTGGGGCACCCCACTCTCTAAGGTCTCAGTATGGGGCAAAACTCCGTGCCCCTCCCTTACCTGCCGCAGCTTCTCTAGCCAGTCAGCAGGAGAGTTTCCTGCAGGTAGGCTGCTCCAACACCCCATCCCATCAATTAGACCCTGTAAGCTACAAGTCCCATTCTATCCCCAAAATCCACGTATCCCCTGTGACCTCAGAGAAACACTGAAGCACAGGTTGTGACTGCACAGAGTGGACCAAGAGAGCAGATCAAGAGAGTGAACAAGGAGAGACCTCAGCAGCTCCCTGAGTCACAGACCATAACAGTACAGAGCAGACCAAAAACATCTCCCAAAGACACAGAAAGCAACTGCAGGGATTGAACCAAGAGGCAAAGATACTGCTGGCACCGATTAGAGAAAGAGATAAATAGGCACCAAATACAAGAATTCATTCAACAACCTAAAAAGCAACATGGTAACACCACAACCCAGTGGCCCCACAAGAGGATGACTTGATAATCTTAACCCAGAAGAAGCAGTAGAAAATCATTTTAAATGTAACTTTATAAAGATGATGGAGGCCTTTAAAGAGGAAATGAAAAATTCCCTCAAAGAAATAGAGGAAAAGACAAACAAAAAGTTGGAAGAGATCAATAAATCTCTTAACAAAACCCAAGAAAATCAAGAAAAAACAAACAGGTGAAGAAAACAGTTCAAGACTTAAAAGCTGAAATTGTGAAAATAAAGAAAAGATAAACAGGGAATTATTATGGAAATGGAAAACCTGGGTAAACAAATGGTAACTACAGAGGCAAGCATAACCAACAGAATACAAGGGATGGGAGAAAGATCTCAGGTGTTGAAGATACTATAGAGGAAATAGATTCATCAGTCAAAGAAAATATTAAATCCAACAAATTCTTAACACAAAACATCCAGGAAATTTGGGGCACCATGAAAAGACCAAACCTAAGAATAGTAGGGATAGAAGAAGGAGAAAAACTCCAGCTCAAAGGCACAAAAAATATATTCAACAAAATCATAGAAGAAAACTTTTCCAACCTAAAAGAAAGATATGCCTGTGGAGACACAAGAAGCTTACAGAACACGGAATAGACTGGACCAAAAAAAAAAAAATTCCCTCACCATATGATAATCAAAATGCAAAACATACAGAATAAAGAAATAATATTAAGAGCTGCAAAGGAAAAAGGTCAAGCAACATATAAAAGCAGGCCTATCAGAATTACACCTGATGTAAATTAAAAAAAAAAAACAGAAAACAAAACGAAAATTCATTGAGTCTCCCTAATAAAGGATCACTGGATTGAGAATAGATTTTTTTTTCCCTCAAAACTGATGTCTCCAGTCCCTGTGCAGGTGTGAGCTCTGTCTCATGGAGCTTTGAAACATCTCCACTGAAGGCCGAAGGTGGTGATAATTTGTAGCTTGGAATTTCACCACGCCATTTAATTAGCAAGTATTCCAGAACTTTGCTGGTTTCCCCCAGCAGTCTCCTAACCACTGTGGTTATGACATGACCATTTGGACCAAAGACCCTTGGAGAAAGCCAGAAAAATCTTCAATTACAAACTACCAAGAAATAGGACATTGACTGCTCCAGTCCACACACTTATGTTACTATTTAAAAGAAAACTGCCTTGCAGTTTAGTCAGGGAATACACACACAGAGAGAGAGAGAGAGAGAGAGAGAGAGAGAGAGAGAGAGAGAGAGAGAGAGAGAGAGAGAGAGAGAGAGAGAGAGAGAGAGAGAGAGAGAGAGAGAGAGAAAATACAGGATTTATTGGGAGCAGTGAGACTCCAGATCCTGAATTTCTTGTAATCCCCTGATCTGAGTGCCTACAGCTGCTCTGAGCATGAGACCTTCAGGAGTTCCTGATGGCAGGAGAGTGGTTTCTGGTGGGTTTGGCTGGGGCGTGGCTTTCTCTATATAATCTGCCCCTGAACACAATAAAGGGGGCCTTCTTGGGGAATTCAAGGATGACCCATGTCGCTGTCTCTCTGTCTCTGTGTGTCTGTGTCTTCAACCTCCAGCCCCTTGCCCGAAGTTCGTGAACTGGGTGCCAGCGCACAGAGTGCAGACACCGCGGCCCGGTGCGCAGCAAGGATTAAATCTCGTGTCATACGAAACAATGATGGAGAATTTCTATGAAAAGAGGCAGCACACATGTTAGCTGTCACTTTGCTAACGTCCTGTGTAATGTCAATCCTATCTTTGGGATTTTCTGTGCATAGTAGTATGGGCACTTCGGGAGAGATAGTTCAGAGGGTAAGGGCTATAGCCATGCAAGCCTGACAACCAGAGTCCACGTACAAAGCCAGATGTGGTAGTACCCTTCTGTAATGCAGGCACTCCTGTGTCGAGATGGTAAGCAGGTAAGAGGAGTCTCCAGTTAGCTTATAGTACTCAGAGCCTTAGCAGGCTCAAGAGAGCCTGTCTCAGTAAGGATGGGGAGCTGACACCCAAGTTCTCTGCGACTTCCTAGGGAACTTGGTGGCTACACTTCTCTCTCTTCTCTCTTGCACCTTTTCTCTCCCTCCCTCTCTCCACCCTGCCACTCGTAAAGTCTTTAGGGACTTCGGGGAAACCCAAAGATAAATATAAAATGTATCATTTTTCCCCTTAAGGCTTTCGAAATTTAAGTGGAAAAATGGTCCCTTAAACAAGTAGTAATGTTACACATCTGGATGAAAATGTCATAGCGTTAAAGTGAGGAAATGAGGCCAGAGGAACTGGAGAGAATGATATGGAGATGTGGGATATGAGCAGAGATAGATGGTTGGGGACAACGGGAAGGATGCAGAGATAGCTTCTAGAGAGAGGGTCAGATGAGCGAAGCTGCAGAGTAACAAAGGGGAAGGAGGGTTAAGGGTAGGGGACCGGCTTGAATGACTTCAGGAAAGGGTTTCTAGCTCCTGTGCTTGGGAGCCAGTGGGTGGCATGTATTTGTGAAGTCAGGACCAATAGGATGACTAAACTCCTCTTTATTCTGTTTTCACGGTGCTCTGTGACTTAATGGTGTGGCCTGGCTGAGTGGAGGTTGATGTGGGATTCCCCCTCTGTATGCTGTGAATACCATTGGTTAATAAAGAAACTGCTTGGAGCCTAGAGTGGAGCAGGGCAGAACAGAGCTAGGTGGGGGAAAACTAAACTGAATGCTGGAAGAAAGAAGGCGGAGTCAAGTGAGATGCCATGTAGCCCCGGCAGGAGACAGACACTGGAACTTTAATCCGGTAAGCCACAGCCTCTTGGTGATACACAGATTAATGGAGATGGGTTAATTTAAGATATGAGTTAGCCAGAAATATGCTTAAGCTATTGGCCAAAGAGTATTGCAAATAATATGGTTTCTTTGTGATTATTTCGGGGCTGAGTAGCTGGGAACAAACAAGTGGTCTCCTACAACATGAGACCATGGCCCTCATGAGTCTGCCATCTGGTTAGATGAGTGCTCCTCTTGGGAAGAATCACAATTCATTATTTTATTCCTTTAGTACCAAGAAATTCTCAGCATGCTTGCTACTTTCTGCAACCTTTGTGAACGCTTAGAAAGGGAAGCCTTTCACAGATACTGAATGAGAGCGAGAGAGCCAGGGAGGCACAATTGGAAAGCCCGGTGAGGATGTTTGAGCTTGGGTTTGGACACAAGAAGGGAGCCCTGAAACTTGGAGAAAGGGAATCATGTGATCAAAACTGTGTTTTCTGAAGATAACACAAACAGCTGTATGGAGGGAAAAGAAATTACAGAGAAGAAAAGCCCAAGACAGGAAGACCTGCCAGTGGCTGTCACAAACATCTAGAAGAGTGGGCAGAGCATGGTCTCAGGGCGCAGAGGCTGTGGGAGTGGAAGGGAGGAGCAAACTCAATTATATCTGGCAACATCCAGATGCAGACAATGAAGAAAGAGCCTGGGGTCAGAGTTGCCTTTCAAACTCCGATTTCTTAAGAATCTTCCAGGCGATTTATCACCTTTAGATGATTACATAGGTTTTCCTCCTGCTGTTGAGTTCTGATATAAAATGTGAATCTTCGGAAGCAAGAATTGGACAAAGCCAACAGCTTCACGTTACCCTCAAATTATTGCTGCTGTAGGAAAGGTTTCTGAAGGTTTGAGCCACACGTATGGGAAAAGAGAGGTTCCGGGGGAAGGGGGGACTAGGAGTCCTGAGAACAGCAGCTCTCAAGTTGGTCGGGGAAGGAATAAAGTGTCAGCAGCACCCCAGAGGTTTCTCTTAATGACTTGGAGCTACCTTGCACGTGACAAGTTCAGCAGCAAGATTCAATTGTGACTTCAAAGCGTCTCTGGTTGAGAACCTTGATGACGAACAGGGACGTGCTGTCTGCTTTAAGGGCTCCCTGGTTTTTGTCTTGACTTACAAAGTCCTGTAGGAAGTCAACACAACACACTTCACGATAAATTGTTCTCCTTGTGAGGAAATGTTCTGGCTGCTGCCATCAGCATTGGCTCTTCTGAGCTGAAATTCCACTCATAGTGAATGCATATTGGAGCCTGTCAAGTTGAGAATGGCCTCCAAAACAGTTTCTATAAGGGAACCTGTGACTTAACCATGGGAATTGCCGTTGTTTATGGAATGATAAAACTCTGAGAAAGCACCCTTTGACAGCCTGCGAAGGCTGTGCAGGATTTCACAGCACCCGCCCGTGAGCTTCCGCTGAAAGGAATTGCCACATATGCTCCACCTGTCAACACTGCAGCATCCAAACAATTCCAACTCTCATGGAGTGTCAGGATCGAGTGATATCAGAGAGAAGCATGTCTTTCTCCATTCCTGAAGTGCTTAAGGTGGGGAGGGGGAAGCTCAATGAAAGCCTGTTTGAGCAGCATCATGGTGGACCCCAGCCTGACACAGCCTCTAGCAAAGGAGCAGAGAGAAGTCTCTATGTGTGGTAGCAGGAGGTGTCTGGCTTTGGGAGGGTTAAACCCTGAGGGACTGGGGCTCTCCTTTGCTCTGGCATATTGAGTAGACTGTGGAGAAGGAACTGGAATAAAAATCGTCAGAATAAATATTCATTAGCTAAAATATGTTTTATTATCAGCAAAGCAACAAGAATTAATTCATTCAAATGGCCTCTATTGAAGATCTACTTTGTAAAACACAACAATAATACAAAGAGAGAATAAATTACTTATTAAGAGTCACTGTAATGACTAAATCATTATTTAACTAGCGGCAGAGTTACCCTTTGGTAAAATTGGAATGGGATGGTTTTAAAAGTCCTTGATCTCTTGTCTTTTTTCTTTCGCCTTCTGCTTCATTCTTGTCTTGTGGCTTTTATTTGGCATCACGCCTGCTTGTTCTTCTACCTGTTTTGTCTCTGGTGTGCAGAAGAAAAGACGAATCCACCCTCCGTGTGTCCTTCTGTCCTTAGTTCCAGCTGCATGGGAGAGCCCTTCCAGGCAGGGTGTTTGGGCTTTCCAGAGGCTCAGATTATGTTTCTCCTCCTGGGATCCTGGCATTCATGGTTTAAATTCCAGCATGGTTGAGAAACAAGAAATCTCAGACTCCCCCTGCTCCCACATCTAACTTACGATTAGTCTGAAAAATTCTCTTCCAATTTGCACATTTTACTATTTTAAATTTATGTATTTAGCCTTCCCTCCCCCTCTGTGTGTATATTAGTGTGTGTGTGTGTGTGTGTGAGTGAGTGTGCATGTGCATGCGTATGCATATTTGTGTGTGCACGTCACAGTGCAAATATGGAGGTCAAAGGACAACTTTCTGGAGCTGGGTCCCTCCTTCCACCACGTGGATTATGAGAGTGGAGTGTTCAGGTCATCAGGGAGCAAGTACCTCCATCTAGTAACCTACCTTTCTGGCTCTCATTTCCCACCTTTTTATTTTATTTTATTATTTAAGAATTTCACATATGCATACAATATGTTTGGCTAAAATCTACCCCATCCCTCTCCCCCAACTCCTCCTCTACCCTCCATGCCACTACACTTGTCTATCAAATTTCTTGTGGTTCCCCTCACCCCCCACCGTGTCCCCACTGCATTCCATGTATGGGCTACCTACTGGAGCATGAGTTGCCTCATGGAGCCACATACCTGAAGAAAACTGACTCTCCTTCTCCCAGCAGCACCTCACGGAGGGGCGGAACTTCCTGTTTGCCTTCCCCACCCATGCCGGGATTGTGTCTGGCTTGATCTTGTGCAGGTCTTGTGCCTACAGTCACTGATGCTGAGTTTGCGCGTGTATTCTTTTGTACTGCGTCTGAAGACCACTGCATTTTATGCGGAGAGCATATTTCAATGCGTGGAGCTGCATTTCAAAGGCTCCACAGCTGTGTTTGGTGGCTATTGGACTTGGCAGTTAGGTGCTGGAAAACTCAACATAGTGTGTGCTCTAACGCTACGTTGGAGGTAAGCGAATGAGGTAATATATGCTTGTAACTATCAGACTTGGAAGGCAAAGGCAGGAAGGATTGTGAGTTCAAGATTAGCCTGGGCTACATGGTGAGAGGACCATCCATCCTCTCTTGAGAAAAAAATAACCAAACCAAACACATCACCATGCTGCAGAAGTGAAACCGGTTTAGAGAAGCAATGCAAAATCAGTCATTTGCATTTTGAGCAACAGCTTCCTTGACCCCACCTCACACATTGTGAGAAATTTGGCACATATCTGACGTTCTAATTAGCTGCTGATTTTTGCAGTGTGGGATCGCTTTTCGGCAAATGTGTCATGATACGGTACTTATCACACTCTTCAATTACAGTTGAAGTAGAATAATCAGGCCTATTTTTCATTAGAACTCTGATTTCCTCCAGCTGTTTATTAGTTACATTAGCTCCCTCTAATCTGCAAAAATCAGTAATTTCAGACTTGAGGTCTGATTTTTGCTTTCCATCCCCATGACAACTCTTGCTCCCATTCCCATGCCTTTCTCTTTGTTGCTGCTTCCTGTTCACCATTAGGAGACCCGTTCTACCCCAGGCTACAGGGTGTCCCGGTCTAACCAGGGACACACAACCACTCACCTCATCTGGGCATCGTGAAAGAATTCTGTTTCCCTGGGAATAGGGCAGGAGCTTTCAGAATTTAGCGGGTATCCGAGTTGCCTGGAGGTCCCGTTAAAATTCAGAATCCTGGACTCTGACACGGATTTTCTGATGGAGCCTGGGGGTTTGCCTTTCTGTGAAATTCACAGGAGAGGCAAGAGGAGAACTTTGAGGGCAGAGTGTGGGTTCAGGACTCACTTGGTCAGTGAGCTCTAAGAGAAGCCTTTCTGAGAAGGAACAGTGGATGCTGTTATCTCCCATTTTGCTCGTTTCCTTCTTTCCTGCTTAGAAGGCTGTCTTGCTGGGTACAGCTACTGTTGCTGCGGGCACCTTGAGACAATGCCACGGCACCAAGAAAATCTCCGCTGTGATGTTCTGACACGGAGCTTCTGAACCACCTAGCGCCATGAGTCTTGTTACGTGAAATGATTTGGACTTTACAGTCCGGTCCCCATGTCTGGTTTTCTGCTGTTTGCCACCAAAGCACTCAACACGCATCCAGTGACCACTCCTTTCAAACTAACTGGCTGGTTAGTGACATTATCACAGAACTACGTCCCCCAAATCATGATGCCGTCTCTTAATAGGATGCAGGCTATTTTCTCCGAATAAATGGGTCAGAGCTTGGGATGCATGACAGATCCTGCAGATGTGAGAGAGCCGGGCAGCAGCATTTGCCGTTCTGCTTTAGGATCGCAGACACAACATGAGCCAGCGACTGCCTTCCCTTCCGGCGCCACAGTTGCTCTTGCTGCCGTGTCTTCTCTGACATGATGAGCTGCATCCTAAAACTGTGAGCCAAATAAACCCTTCCTTCCTCAGGCTACGCTCGTCAACTGTGTTGTCCAACACGAAGAACATAATGGGGAGAGTTGGGGTTCACTAAGCGTTTGCCGAACAACCGGGCGCATGCGTATTCATTGTAAATACTTAAGCAGTCTCTCGGGACAAAATGACGACCTCGTCTTTTAAACACAACCCAAATGGGGTCTTGCTATACAGAAGGAAAAGGGAACTTCTACTGATAAGCCACATTTCGATGTTTTTTTCACCCCAAATGTCTAGAAAAGATTAAAGCTGATGGAGATTTCAAGACACCAGGAGCAAGCAAGCGGCCATTGTTCCACTGTTCAGCCTTCACCACCCGCGGCCGTAGGGACAGTTCTGAGAGCTTGCAGGCTGGAAGCAAATTCTAGCTCCTTGGAGTGCCCTGAGGAAGGCAGAGCTATAGATTCAGACTACTTGGCGGCAAGACCCAATAACCAGGAGAGAAATGCATTAAAAGAAAACATAAAAGAAGGCGGAAGGCAGATTAGGTGGGCAATGGGGAGCTGTGTTATCACAGGTCCTCGGGAAACCAGCCAGCCCGGAAATGAGGCAGGCTGCAGGCGATCACAGATTGTCACTAAAGGCAGAAGTATGACCCCCAGCACTGTTGCTGTATTGCTTTAGGCTATAAAAGCGTCATGCTGTCATTTGTGACACCGAGCACGGGGACAGGAGAGTCAGAGTCCTATGCTATTTCTGTATGTCGTGACAGAAGCAGAACTCCATACAATTTTGTGTAATTAAAACAGGAAAGCATGGGCCGTTTTTTCAGAGGAGAAGAAGGGATGCCAGGGGCACGGGATGCAGTTAGAACATAGTATTCAAATGGCTGCTTCATAATTGCTGAGCGGGGGTGGGGGGGATGGGAGTGGGGGGTGGTCTTGAGTGGTAACATAGTCAGTATCAAGAATGACGGTGCCTAACTAGCTCCTGGCATCTCAAAGTCAAGGAGTGCAGACAATAGACACTCTAAGTATTATAGCTGGTGAATTAAATAAAACTAGGAAGGGATTATGGTCAAGTAAACAACACTTCAAGTAGGTATTTAAAGGAAGGTGCTGAAAAACTTGCAACAATGGGAAGCTTTAGATGAGAGAAGATTGAATTCTGAACAAGAGCCCCAGGATTAAGCGAACGTCAAGAGGAGCATCCTGGTATGGATCCATTCTTTGTGTAACAATTGAACCTCTCACTTCTCAGCGTGTTAGAGGGTAATTTAACTTAAGAGGGCTAAACGTGCTAAATAGAAATGGTTTGGTAAAGAAGAAAGGATTTTTTTTTAATATCGAGGACAAAGCAACGTGTAATTTGATTTTTTTTTAATCTGCAGACAGTAGGTAGCATCAAGTCATCAAACAGGGCAGAGAGGGGGCTGCTAATTGAAAGAGAACGTGGAAACATTCGTGAATTGATTGGAAGCAACAAAGCGGCTGGATTTGTCAGCGTTTTCGCAGATGGAATAGCTCTGATTGATGAAATGACAGGGCACGGAAACAGAACTGGAAATTAAATGTACAGCCAGCTAGTCCTGGCACTGAGACTATACAATTGCATAAAATTGGAGAAACCAGCCAGGAAAACATCTTGAGAATGCTCCCGAGTGATGTCAGGGAGTCCAATTGTTTGTCACTTGGCTTGAACCCGCCACTTCTGATGGCGGTAGGAAACACTTGATATCACGGCTGGGGATTAGACGGCAAAAGCACAGAACGCCGGACCGCTTAGAATGACGGTCCCCAGGTGCTCATTTTCCAACCGCTGCTCCGTGGGCTTTGTCATCTTAAACAAATGCTGCCCTTTCCAATCTGTGTTCCTTGAAGCACGCGAGTCCCCGCGAGATGCTAACAGACACTACGAATAGGTCCTTGGGTCAAATTAGTCTGGAGAATACACGTGATTCAGCTCGCTACTGGACAGTTCCAACACACATTACCATGGCAAAGTTCCATCCTAAAGTGAGGATTTCCCAAGCTTTTATATTTACTGAAATGAAATTTTAAAGAAATTCTCTAATATTTCAGGGGGATAATGGAGTCAGGTTTGGAAAATATTACCGTGGCCTACCTATCAAAAACTCTCCTGTATCGGCTCTGCTCTTGCAAGTCCCTGCTGTCCTCTGGGAGAACGGCTTAATCCTGAGAAGAACCTACCTCGCTGTGAAATATTTTGCTCTATAGATTGGGTCTGTGTGTAAGGTGGTGCTTGCCTGCCCTTTTTGGCTGCAATCCTACGGGCTCCAGATGCATCCAGTCTCTCCTGATGGTCATTGGCCAGTTGAAATTCTGTCATGCTGAGGGTATTTTTCTCATGTCAGGCGGCATTCTGGGCAAGAAAGCTAAGTCACTGGGAATGCAAAGTTGGGTGGGACACAGTTCGCCAAGTTCCTCTTTCTAAATGTCAGTACATCTGATTAGAATAAACATCCTTTAAATTTCTTATTTTTTAAAAAATCCTTTTTTTTTGGTGGTGCTGGAAATTGAACTAAGGACAATCTAGGCTCTATCGCAAAGTGACAGCCCTTGCCCTTGCTTATTAAGAGACAGAGTCTCACAAAGTAGCTCATGCTGGCCTTGTAGTCCCCTATAGCCCAGGCAGGCCATCTGCTCTTAATCCTAACTCGGCCTCACAGGTAGCTGGGATTATAAACCTGACTAGTAGGCCTGAATAATTTTTTTTTAATTAAAGCAGTTGTCAGAAAGAGTCGTGGGACTATGTCCCAAAATTCATAGACTAAACAGAATTTTAAATGACTTTAAAAATTACCAATGTGTGTGCCGCGTGACATTGAGGGGCATAGGCTGGTGATGTAATTAAACAATGATGATTTCCAACACAGTTTAAGACTCGAAATCCACTGAAAACCGGAGTGGTTCCCCAGAGAAGCAGCTCAGAATCGAGATGGGTATTTTATGACTGAGCTAAGTCACTGCATTCCTTATCTCCTTAACTCTGTGACGCGTTTACAGAAACCGATCGTGGAACATCATCACATCAGGGCTCCTGGAGTACACGTCTGTGGCTGCAGCTTTCCCAAATACTTCTTGGGCATTTTGGCGGCGACCGTGCTGACCTGTGGCTATCATCCCGCTGAAGACTGCAGCGTGCCTCCTGGGAGATTTCTCTGCACGGCCGGCCTGCTTCAGCCTGATTCTGTGTGTCTCCCATTCGGTTAACAGAATCTTCTGGCAATGTCCCTCCCTTCCCCAATGCCGATGTGGGTGGAAGAGAGATGTGGCGAGTGGACCCAGGCCAGGACAGTTCCTAGAAGGCTTCAGTGCTGGTCTAGTGTGCATTCTCATTTGATGCTCTAAAACCACCGGGAAGATAAGGAGGTGAGTGAGAGCTTCCAGAAGCGCGTGGTCGTTAAGAGCAGCAACCCATTCTCTCAGCTAGTCCTCTGGTCATTCTGTTTCAGGTAGCAAGCGAAGTCACGCATGGCAAATTCAGTATAAGCAGTGATTTAAGCAAATCACTAAATAGATCAATAAATCATTATCTAATAATTGGTCATTTATACCTTCCTCTACTTCATATTCTTTGGAAACCCACTGGCCTACTTTCAGACATTTCAATGACTAGTGAACATCATGTGTTTGAAACGAAAGTTTCTGTTGTCCTGATTTTCCCCAAGGCTTTAATCTTGACAATTAGAGTTGAGATTGGTATTAAAGCAATCAGAAGTTTACTCTCAAGAAAGTATCTCTTCTGAAGGGACATAGTTAATGAAATATTTCTTTTTTGTTTGAAATTTCCTATGAGGAGAGAGGTTTCGCTACAATTCCTGTGATCGGGACGAAGCCAGCCTTTCAAACGGGACTAGCTGTAGCCGCCAGAACATCAGGAGCCTTCGTCATGGGCAGTTTGATTCATCGATTTACCACGGAGAGTGGCACACACTGGGCTTGTTTGAACCCCTTTTTTTGGAGAACAGTTTAGGGGGTTAGGAACACTAATGCTTCGGATAACCATCCTAATGATTGACTAATGCATGTTGCTCATTTATACTGTCTTTGAGCCGGAAAGGGACAAACATGGTTTGATCAAGATCAAAAGAAGAGAGCAAGGAGAGGGGAGGGAAGAGGAGAAAGGCAGGCCTTTTACCATCAAAACACTTGTTTACATACATTTCCCACGGCTCCATTTCTGAAGCTGTGTTAAGGCTAATATAAAAACCAAAGGTCAGAAAACACCGCTTGGCTCCAGCAAATACCCACGGGCACCAAAAAGAACTTTTTCACAGAAAAGAGTCTAAGCTATAATGTACTCTGGTGGGCTGGCCACAACTGCCTCTCCCTGGCGTTTAGGTGGGCTGGCTACAACCGGCTTTCCCCTGAGGTTTAGCCTGGCATTGTTCACTGAATCATCAGATGGCGAGGGGGGGCCCCCCTGGGGCCCAGCAACTGTAGCTTACCAGGCGTAACTGTGATGGTGAATCTTGACTGTCAGCTTCATTGGGTTGAAAAGTGTCTGGGGGATTTGGAAAGTACTCTCCTGGGTGAGTCCATGGAGGCATTTCCAGAGAGAACTGAGTTTAACTAAGAGGTAGCCTTACTCTGAGTGTGGATGGTGCCATCTGGTCTGGTAGAAGAAAGGGAGAACAGGATAAAGCCCGAGACCGTGTATTCTGTTTCTTGGCTTCCAGGTTGACACAGAATGAACTAGTTTGTGTTTTTGGACGCTCCCTGCTATCCTGGGCTGAAAACTTTGAAACCATGAATGATGTAAACAATTTATTCATTTGCATCATTTTCTCGGCTACTGTCTGAGGTAGTGAGGGCATCCGTTTTGGTGCCCTCAGGGAAGAATGGTACTTAGCTTTTCAAAGATTTTGTTTTGGGAAACGGCACAAAATATTACCAGTATCACAATGGAACAGGTCTCTCCCACATATACAGTTTTCTAAAACTCCACACTGATTGACATGAGTTGTAGGGCGCATTAGGACAAAGTCAGCCTCTGGTGTCCTGAGACTGCCTAGGCGGAGATGCTCCTCGCGGGAAGTGACAAGCCGTCACTCGAAGTGAGCCACTCTTCCTTATTGGTTTCTAAGAGTTTGGCCTTTTAGAGAGTTTCCCTATCGAGTTGAGCTCTGGGTGACATATCTCATTCTCTCACGAACTTTCACAGGACGCGGAGCTCCCCTAACTAGGTCAGCTGGGCCTTCTACGCACCGACTCTTACTTGACAAGCACTTCTGTCTTAGGGAGTGCCTGGGCCCTTGGCTCCTGATTCTGCCTGCTGTGGAGTGAGTGAGAGAGCACCCTCGTGGGGACCATGGCCGCATCCTGGGACTAGAGTTGCCAGAAATCGTAGCTGAGTGACATGCGAGAGCTTGAGGCATAGTAAAGAACAGAGCTTGTAGAATATTTCTGGAAAAATCATTTTACTTCATTTCCCCACCGATATTTCTCACTTTGTGTAACTATGGAAACTACATCTTTTCAGATCCGAAAAGTCCTTGGATCAGCTTATCCAGTGAAAATTTACCATTGCTGAAAATTCCCTTCCTTTGCCTCATGTTTCAGCCAAGGGCATATAGGCTCCTGCCTCGATTCCCTTCCCTTCTGACTCTCAGACCATTCATTTTCCTATGTAAATTGTCTTAATTTTTTGTTAGAATTTAACTCTTTAAAGAACTGGGATTCTTTTTAGTGTCATGACAAAGAGAGTCCAAACAGTAGATGTGGGTAGGCTTTCATCATGATGGGTGGATGAGCATTGGGACTGGCAAGGAGGGTGAAGAACGAGCGTTTGGGCTTAACCCAGAAGAAAGATAGCACAGCCAGCTGTAAGGGTAGACTGAGAGTCTGTGTTGGGCCATTTGTGACTGTCACCAAGAAAATCAGTCAAGGAGAGAAGCGTCTATTTTGGGTCACAGATCCAGAGATCTCATTGCATCATGGTGAGGAGGGCGTGGCCGAGCAGAGGGGCTGTATCAGGGCAGGCTGGGAGCAAAGAGATGAGGATTCTGTGGGATTCGCCTCTCTCCTTGTCATCCCTTCGAAGTCCCTGACTCATGAGAAAGTGTTACCTGCATTCAGGGTGTGTCTTTTCCCTTGTTTCCCTCAGGAAACATCTTCACAGACACATCTGGAAGAATGCTTTGCTTTGCGTTCTAAGCTAATCAAGTTGACAGTCAGGACGAACTGGCATAGAGTCAGATATGGCATGGGAGGATGGGTTTGGGTCTTAGGGTTCCATTGAGTCAAGGGGAATCTGATAAGGAAGTCAAAAGAGCCTGAATGTAGGGCTTAGGTTTACAAAAACCAATGTGGGAAGTGTATTAGTGCCCTATTGCTTCTGTAAAAAAAATGATCAAAAACTTAATAGCTTCAAATGAGAACATCGTATTCTCTTACCAGACCAGAGTTCATAAATCTGAAATAGGTTTCACCGGGGTCAAATTAAGTTGTCAGAAGGCCTTTTCTGAAACTCCAGGGAAGCAACCTCTTCACTTTTTCCATTTTCAGGGGCCACCTGTGTGTCTTGACCGCTGGCTTCTCTTTCCATCTTCAAATTAGCAAAGTATTTTTATAGATTTCCCTCATTGTTATTCCCGTGTTTTTCCCTTTATAAGGATCTTCTGGACCATATTGGTCCTACCTAGAGTTTTGCCATGTGCAAAAACCATTTAACCATTTGAGAAAACCTGCTCTTGCTTGGGCTCCAGGAGTGTGGATGCCTTTGGAGTGGGATCAGTCTCTCTATCACAAGAGACAGTTGCATGGAGGCACGGATTGGATTTATCATTTTGTGTACTCCAGGGGAACATGGGTAAGAAGAGCAGAGCATTGAAAAACAAGGCCTTGGAACTTGACTTTCTGTTGTAGGGAGGTCACGTGTTTGCTCCCGGCTGCTCAGCCCCAAAATAATCACACAGAAAGTGTATTAATTAAATCATTGCTTGGCCTATTAGCTCTAACTTCTTATTGGCTAGCTTTTACATCTTCATTTAACCCATTTCCATTATTTTATATTTTACCATGAGGCTTGTGGCCTACCAGCAAGCTTCTCCCTGACTCCGCCTCCTTTCTCTCAGCATTCAGTTTAGTTTTCCCCGCCTAGCTCTACTCTACCCTATCACAGGCCTAAGACAGTTTCTTTATTCACCAGTGGTATTCACAGTATATAAAGGAGAATGCCACATCAACTTTCTGTTGTCACCCTTTCCTATCACCGTTTCCCCTTCCTGTTGGTGTCTCCTCACGTCCTTATCCTCAGGCACGTTACCAACCACGACTTTGTTAAGGTGGCATTTCCCAAGGTAAAGAGACCTCTTCATTTCCTTCACTTCTTTACCTGCAACCTTGCAACACACAAGAATTTTTTTCTTTCGAAGAAGCGAGAATCTTGTGCTTGTCTAGTCTTGGGCTGGCAACAAACCACGTCTACTTCGGTAGACTATTGTCAAAACCATTTTAGTTATGCTGCTGTTGAGTATGCAGCATCCTCTCCCTCTGTTTCAATAACATAAAAAAGTAATTGTGTTTTCAATACTAGAACTGAACTGCTGTGTTATTGACAAAGTCTTAATTGATTTGAAATATGAGGAAGCTCATGCCTTGCTCTGAAATAATTGCCTTGGACCTGTGAGGACTCTACCTGAACTGAACTATGAAAATGCTTGGTGAATACTGAGTTTCTTCCGGGTCTCTGTTCAGTGCTTGACCTGAGCAGTGATTTGCTGTATGCCAGAGGACAACTTAGCTCACAAAAATAGGGCTTGTGGGCTTTAGAGTCTATGTCTCTTCGTTTGATCACCGGACGTACTGTCCAGGGTTTTCTCTGATGTGCTAGGCATTATTAGACCCTGGGGATAGAATACTGACTAGATTAGAAATCCTTAGTAAAAGAGATAATTACAGTCAGTTGTTAGAGGTGAGACTGAAGAAAGGCTTATGCATCTTAATCTTTGTTCCCCAGCTAGCAGGGCTGTTAGGGAAGGCTGTAGAACCCCTAGTAGGTGCTACTTACAGAAGCAAGTTCCTGAGAGCAAGCCCTGATGTTTCAGAGCCTGCCCCCTCCTGTTCATTCTGCGCTTTCTGACCTCTGATGCCAGGTGACCAGCTACCTTCTACCCCCCTTGGCTGTGCCTTCATTATGAAGACAAAATAGGTCCCTTCGAACTGTAAGCCAAAATAAATCTTTTTAAAATTGTTTCTTGTTGGGTAGTTTACTAAAGAAATAGAAAAAAAAAATAACCAATATAACAAACAACTCCATTACAGCATGTAAAATGTTGAAAGGGGTGGAATCCTTGGGCGTTATGGTAACAGACTTAAGAGGGACTCAGTATCCGTCCAGGCAGAGGAATCCAGAAAAGGCTTGCTAGTGACAGTAATATATAATCAAGGTCTGGAAGACTTGCAAGAACATTTTAGGAAAACATAAATAGTTCCCTGATTTATGGTGGACAGACTTAAGATCTGGGGTTCTACATAAATAAAAAATAATCTTTTTTGGTAGAAATCCTATTTTGAAGCCTGGGACATGGCTAAGGGGTAGAGTACTTACATACATATATGAGCCTTGTGTTGATCTTTGACACTGTAAACCACACACACACACACACACACACACAGAGAGAGAGAGAGAGAGAGAGAGAGAGAGAGAGAGAGAGAGAGAGAAGCCATACTTTAATTTTGGTCTCTGCCAGGGCTGGCTGCTGACCCTGTTACGGTGGACAAGGTACAGGGGTCTAGACCTCTTCTCCATACTGGCTTGAGGAGCGTTATCAACCAACATAGCACGGGGTCACCAAGCCACAGCATCCACCAATTATTAAATTCATTTCTATTTAGGAGATTTCCCAGTTTGGACGTGACCCCAGAGTGGGTCAGACATGTCTGCATAGAGATGGGGAGAGGACTCCGACCTTTTGTGGCAGGAGAGTGGCCAGGGTCAAGAGTTGACGTAAGAGAGAGCAAGGTCAGAATCCCCTGGAGTCTTTCAGGATCCCGGTTCCTTTAGCTGTGAAAGGAACTAACCAATGTCCCAGGGAATCATCCAGGAATTGAGGTGGACTTTAAAATGCTATCTAAGAATGATAGGGGAAAGTCCATTTTCCTGTTAGGCAGAAATTAATAGGCAACCCTCTCCATTTCATGAAAAAAAAAACCCTCAAATTAAAGAATGTAAACATGGTGTACAGCCTGCAAGTACTCTAGATAGCTTAGCTTGAATTAGGGTGAGCAGATACACTGGCAGTATGAGTTTAATTTGAATGATTAATGACTAACAATGATTTTCATTTACCGGTTGCAATTCCAATAGTACTCAGAGCAATCCAATTTACATCATTTTTAACTCTCCTTGTATTTTTCTTTGATTTTTTTTTCCAAGACATTTTGGTGAATCACATGAGCACATGCCCATCTGATTTAAAATAGACTCCTCATGGTCCTAAAATTATAGCTTGTCTCTTCCCTGTTTTCCTTAATGAGTTTTTTCTTTTCCTTTCTTTTCTTTCTTTTCCTTTTCTTCCTCCCTCCCTCCCTCCCTCCCTCCCTCCCTCCCTCCCTCCCTCCCTTCTTTCTTCCTTTCTTCCTTTCTTCCTTTCTCTTGGTCTTCCAAAACAGAGTTTCTCTGTGTAACAGACTTGGCTGTCCTGGACCTTGCTTTGTAGACCAGGCTGGCATCAAACTCACAGAAATCTGCCTGCCTCTGCCTCCCAAGTGCTGGGATTAAAGGTGTGCGCCACCACCCCCTACTTTGATGAGTTTTCAGAGGAGGTTTTCTTCTAGGGAGGCAATAGACTAAGCTGGACTCTCTCCTGCTGTGTGTAGCAACTTGGGACAAAGGGCATGATGAAAGAAGATGGTAGCAGGCATTACACAGGAAAGAGAGTTTAATGACACCGACTGTGGTTGAGAACAATTGGCTATTTTTGCTCATTCTCATGATTGGGCATTCCACATGCTATAAATATGTTAAGGGCACAGGGATGCTGGGTGCCATGCATTTGGGAAGTGCCAGAGTTTGTTTTCTAGTCATTCATTAAGTTAGTATCTCAGATACATAGAAAGTTGAATGAAAGAGATAGGCAGAGTGAGCCTTGGAGTCTCAACAAGGAGTTAAGAATGAGCCTCACCTGCTCCTGGCAACACCAATCTCCTTCAAGAGGAAGATGGGTATCGAAAGGGCTCTTTATGGAGTTTGTTAGCCATTTGGGCAAGAAACTGCTCTTGCCTAGACTGCTTGATGGTATACTGTATGAACTGGACATGCAGGACCCACAGAAAAATGACTGCTAAATTTGCCTAAAGGTGAGACAGTCCCTCAGGGTTCCTGCTTCATGAAAAACTGCCAGACATTTTGCAGGACACAGAAAAAAAGTATCTGATAAACTTTGCCATTACAAGACAAAATAGATCTTCAAATTTCCTGATTCATGGAGAAGTCTGCCAGATATTATGGGCCTATCGGTTGAAGATGGATACCTCAACATTACTGAAGAACTTTGGGTGACTGTCCAGGCAGCAAGACGTCTCTGTCAATTCCAGAGTTTTAGAAGTTGCTTACAAAGCACTTCCTGTTTACTTAGGTAATATTATACCCTTCTGGAGTCTTTGATGCAGTTGAAGAATAGATAGCTATAATTATAGTTTTCCTTAGTTATGATAAAGATAAATATTGTAACTGTAATTCTGGCTTGATACCTGTTTTCTTATATGTAATTTTACTACGTTAAAGTTAAAACCTTCCTTTTTATTTGGGTAGAAAAGGGGGGATGATGTGTGATTTCCCTCTGTGTGCTGTGAATATGTTTTATTACCTTTGGTTATTGCAGAAACTGTTTTGGCCAATGACTTTAAAGTTAGGCTGGAAATCTGAACAGAGACATAGAGAGAAAGTAGGTGGAGCCATAGAGACACCATGTAGCTGCCGAAGGAGGCAGAAGCCATGTGGCTGCCCTTGAAGCAAGAGGTAACTCACCACAAGCCTCGTGGTGATGGGAAAGCTCAGCCAATCACATCTGGCTAGGGTGTGGCTGCCTGGAGCCCAGGTAGAGAAACAGAGGTAGGTAGGTGCGTGCGCTCTCTGTGTAGTGCTCACCTGACCATTTCAGATTTTGGACCTCCCACTCTGGCAGCACGAGTTCCCCCCTTTTTCAACTATTAAAAATATAATGGTTGTTCTTGAGCTGGTCCGGTTATTTAACATACCGACTGGAAATGCCAACTCTATATCGTGGTAAAATATAAAATAATAGAAATGGGTTGGGCTGGAGAGATGGCTCAGTGGTTAAGAGCATTGCCTGCTCTTCCAAAGGTCCTGAGTTCAATTCCCAGCAACCACATGGTGGCTCACAACCATCTGTAATGAGGTCTGGTGCCCTCTTCTGGCCTGCAGACATACACATAGACAGAATATTGTATGCATAATAAATAAATATATATATATAAAGAAATGGGTTAATTTAAGATATAAAAGCTAGCTAGAAATATGCCTAAATTATTGATCAACAGATTTTTTTTTTTTAAATAAAGAACAAGTCTTTTATGTCAGAGAGACACTGTTTTAAATTCAGGCCCTGTTATACATTAGATTGTTCTGGAAAATCATCATTAACTCTGTGCTTCAGTTTATTGATCTGTAAAATGGGGATATCCACAGTATTTTCCTCTCAGGGCATTTCAAAGAATTAGATGAAATAATCCATTGACCATAAATCTGTCTGAAACAACATTTCCTGAGAGATCCACATTATTAGGTATCATTATCAAAGTGTTTTTGTGTTCAAGGTTAGTTTGTGTTTCATGATTGAAAGGCCCCTTGACAGGAAGAGAGAGAGAGGAATAAACTCATTCCTTCAGTCATCTGAGGTCATGTCCAAACTGAGTGTGCAGTCAGGAGATAGGAATGAGTAGATATCCCAGAGGCCAGCCTTCTGTGAGAGTGAAGGCAGGCTGTGGCCCAGTGGGCAGTGTGATAGCCAGGGAGAGCAGGTGTCGATGCTTTCTGCGTGGCTCGGGGTCAGCTCTAATCTGTTTGCACAATCCTACAGACCACGGCGTGTCAGCCCGCCGAGTCGAGGAAGAAATGCGTCGCAGGGATACCATTATGAATGCCAGACCCCAAAGAATCCTCTAAGCTCTTGCCTTTTGAATATGATTGTATCTTAATAAGCTAATTAAGTCTCGACGTGTGAAAGGGAGTCAGAATGTGCGCTTCTCTTTGACTCCTGTCTTATTTCTTCGCACCAGCCCAGGGCTTTGCACTTCTCTCTCTGGAGATGCACTTCTTAGCTAGCACACTTCAGAATAGATTGCTCCAGCGGCCTCCATTAACACGCCGTTCCTCCCCGCGCAGGTGCAGCCTGTCCTATACACCTCTGGATTAATGGAGAGTCACTGACAGCCACAGAGGCAACTTGCTAATCTCCCCCTCCCTCTCTCGCCTTGCTTTAAGGACAGCACTGCTCACTCAATACTGGTGAGTGGGGCACACTTAATTAAAGTGTGCGGCCCTTACTTTTAATAAGGTTCTATTTTTAATTCTGGGATGTCCTTCATTATGAGACAAACCCACTCTTCAAAGGTCCTAGATAGGAGACTAGAAATGATTCATGGGAATTTATTAGGTATTATTTAAACCGACACTAATCTGTTTTTCCAACTCAGAAGCGATTGAACAATTGCACAGAGGTACCCCGGGCAGGTACCGCACCGGATCTAAACAGATGGCTCTTTGGCTTTGTTTCTTTCCCATGCTTCCTGCCTTCAGGAGTGTGCTTGATTAGGAGATGTGACTTGGATCCATGTGGTGATCTGCTCCACGGCCCATATCTAAAGCACTCTAGCTTTCCCCGAATAAAGGCTTTGCCATGCGTCATTGCGGGAAATACTTCGGGGCTTTATAAGCCTAATTAGAAATTCATTAACTTAATCATAAATTACCCCTGGCACAGGTCGGCTTGTTACCTTTTCCCTCTCAGCGTGGATTTTGACCCCTGAGTTTTCTGTTTAATGTAGCAGCTGCCATGAAGAATGGGCTTGAGAAGCTCTCAGTCAAGGGGCTACCTTCTCCACTGTTTGAAGTGCACCTGGAAGCTGTAGGCTTTGCGGGGTGACAGGAAGCTCAGATGCTGCCCACGCTGCAGTCTAAAGTGTGACGTGGGACCCGCTACAGGAGCACAGACACGCTGTGCCTCCACGCCTCCTCAAAATGTCAGATCGCGTTTCAAAAGACTGTGTGCGGCTTCTTCCTCCTGATCTAAAGTTTTAGATTCACTTAGAGTTTAAGTCAAGAAACAGACCAAAATCAAAGCTTAGAATGTCATACTCACACATGGGACAGTATTGAGTGTGCATTTGGAGGACTCCCCAGGAGGCGAGAGAGAGCCATGCTCTGCTCAGGCGCTTGAGTCCCAGGCCACTAAGACAATCTAAAAGTTCTATGTTTGACAGTTCACAGCACCTTGTATGTACTCCTGGCCTCACTAATATATGAACTGTAAGGGGAAAATCAGTGCGGCTGTTAGTGTCCATGTTGGTTGCCTAAGAGGGCGTGGCCATGCAGGCTGACTGGACCTGCGTGCAATGCTAACAGGGTTTTCAGTGATAATGTTCTTCCAAATCACAGCATTGCTTTGGTTAAAAATTACAACTGTAAGCCGTGATGGAGTTCTTTATTAGTGCTGCTGGATTGTTTTGCACTTTGGTGGGTTCATAACTTGTATTGCTAAGATGTTCCCATCTTGTCTTGTTTGATTTGATCTGGTATTCTTTGCGGCTGGCAGCAATTATTCATATGTAAGGCTTTGGAAGAGCCAGATTTTTTTTTAAAGTTATTGAGTTATGTAATTTTTCTTGTTCTTCAAAGAAAACTCCATACACTGAAATCCTTCAAAGATTTTTTTTGCTTTGTTTTTCAAAGATTCATTTTAAGTCTATCAATGTTTTGCTTGCCCATATGCATGTGTGTATGTATGTATGTGTGCATGTATATATGTATGTATATACACCACTTGCATGCATTCCCTGAGGAAGCCAGAAGGGGGCATCGGATCTCCAAGAACTGGAGTTACAGCAATTTGTGTGCCACCACGTGGATGATGGGTTTGGAACCCCAGCATCTGCAGGAGCAACAGTGCTCTTAACTGATGAGCCCGTGTTCCATCCCTGCAAGGATTTTAAAATTTCCTTTCAGTGTTCCTACGTGATGGCTTAATTGCCTTCTCTTTAACCAATTGGACCTGAGCCCAGAGTCTTTTAAAAAAAAGTTCTTACTCTTTATTTATGTGTGGGTAGGGGTGTGCAGAGGTGCCTGTACAGAGGTCAGAGATGACCCCAGGAACTCTCCTTCCACAACAAGGATCCTGGGGATCAAACTCAGGGCTTCAGGTTTGGTGCCAAGTGTCTTTACCTGCTGAGTCATCTCGCTAGTCTGCCAAGGCTTCTTAAGCTACTTAAGTGTTCTTGTCTTCAGAGACACTCCACCTTCTTACACTGTTTTCTGATGAGATTGTGGGCGTTAAATATAGGGATTTGCCTGTACAGGGCAAACACTCCACCTCGGAGAAATGTCACCAACCTTTTTCCATTTGTTTAAATTTTGGGGATCTCACTAAATTGTCCAGATAGCCTGAAATTGATCCTGTGGTCCAGGGAGGCCTTGGCTCTGTTATCTGCCTGGGTTAGCCTCCCGGAAGAGTGAAATTGTACTCTAAGATCAACACGTCCAGGTAATGGAGAAAAAGTGACTGTTTGCTTTTTAATTGGGGAGATAAGACACGGCACAAATTGGCGTGCAAGTTTGAGCTCAGCCAATAAGGATGTTATTATTATATTTCCTTTTTATTTTCAATTATGGGAATGTATGGATGAAGGTATGTGCCCACAGAGGCTAAAGGCTTCAGATTCTTCTGGAACTGGAGTTATGGGGGATTCTAAGTCACCTGACGCTGGTGCTGGGACTTGAACTCAGAACCTCCCCAGGAGCAGCAAGGTCCTTTAGCGACTGAGCCATCTCTCCAGCCCTCATTATTAGATTTTTTTCAATTGGGAGATACGGTAGCCAGTGACTATTCCACTTAGTAGGGCACTCATCTCCTGAAGAGGAGAAAAGCTTTTTACAAAGGCTGGGGGTGGAACTATTCTGTATGCACAAGCCTAAGTGTCAGGAGCCAGGTTGCCTATATGTCTGTCCATCTAGCAAAATGACAGTATAGGTTCCTCCCTAAGGCCTGTGCCCTACCTAGCCATAGGCTTTTGAGCAGATCAGACCACAGCTTCTGAAGTATGCATGTTTTATGTTCAGAAGTAAGTCTTCAGTGAAGGTGCACAGGGCAACAGGAATTAATATCAGGGATTCATTTTGCATTAGAGTTTTTTTTGAGACAGGGTTTCAAGTAGCTGAGGCTGACCTTGAACTCCTGACTCCCCTGCTTCCAGGAACCAAGAAGGCTTGGGATGATAGGTATGTACCACCATGCCTGGTTTATGTGGCTTCGGTTCCATACACACTGTACTCTACCAACCCAGTCCTTACGAATTTGAGATTTTTTTTGGGGGGGGGGCCATTGTATGCTCAGTAATCTTGCACTTTGCCCAATTTTTTGCTACTCCCACATTCGGGTATGCCACATAGGGCTGTGACCCACAGTTTCAGGAGCTGGGTCTTTGAGCAGAATGGAGTGTTGCTGTCACCTTGATTTTACTTCTGAGGATGCATCTCGTTCTTACCCCAGAATCCTGAAAGAGTACATTTGCATTGCTCAAGCCACTTAAAAAAAATCTATGGTCATTATTTTATTGTAATTATAGAAAGGCAGGAGACAAAGCCTCTTCTTTTTAGGAATGGTTTTCTTTATGTGCATTTGTATGTCTGCTTGTGGGCATGTGCACATGCGTGTGGGTGCCCGTGGTGGGAAGCTCGAAGGAGGGCATCAGATTTGTGGGAGCTAGAGTTGCCACACGCGTGTGCTGGGAACTGAAGTCTGGTCTTCCAGAAAAGCAGCCGTCATTCCTAATCTCCCCGTCTTATCTTTTACACCCAGACTTTTAAATCCACAATAAAGCATCATATATAGTCACATATGCAAAACCCTGTGCCACTATAATTTGCAGCGGATGCCGGATGCCTAATTGCTTGCCTAATCGTTCTTTTATTGCTGGCTTTTTATAGCACTTCTATTACATGATAACCGGAAGGATCTTTGGGCATAAACCTTTTGTATGTTTCCTGCGATGTCCTTGGTACAGGCAGCCAGAGAGAACTACTGTGTGAGGCACAGGGTTTTTAGGGCACAAGAATTTAATGTAGGGCAGAAGAGAGATTAGAGATTTTTAACCCATGGGGATGTGTTTTCAACTTCTACTAAAGTGATTCAAAATGACTGAGGTTTTTTTTTTTTTTAAAAAATCCTTCCTCCCTTTTCTCCTCACTCCTTAGGCTGCCTAGTGTGATATAATACAAAAAGAAGACAGCAATAAATTCTGAAGATGCAGGGGGAGGCTGTAGATCCAGGTAGAGAACACTGCAGAATGATCTCATTAACCTCAGGAATAAGTTCCCTGGCTGAGGCCCAGAATTTAGCAGAGCTCGTTAGAGAAAAACAATCTCTTTCCAATGCAGTTAAAGACATCCTGGACAGCGACTCGCCCAAGCTACTGAACGTCTTGGGGTGGGGCCGCAGTGCAGTCTTAAGCCTACGAGAGCATATTCAGAACACGGGCCATGATGCTTCATTTGGTGTCAAGGGTTTGTAAATCCATATGAGGGAGAATTTCAAATAAATATCGGAATAAAATATATCATTTTAAACATGTTATTTGCAACGAGCTGAGCTGCGTTGTAGCCAACCTACAAATCTTAACTTTGCAGGTGGTTCCTAATGAATCTTTTTTGCTTGTTTTTCCACCAAGGGTCATAAAGTGATCCTCTCTAGACTCTCTCCTAGTGAGATGTCTAACAAAGCTGTCACACGACTGTTGCGTGAGAAGGCTCGAGCCCAGCTTGTGCCTACCAGACAGTAAGGCCTGCAGCTTCTCTCTTCCCCATACCTATATCGAGTATTGGCAACAACCGCACACGCTGTTCAACTGTGTGATGTCTTGAATGTTGTGTGTGCAGAAGCCAGACCTTAGGGAGAGGATAAAATAATACAACTAGTTGAGAGAAAACAAAGAATGTGTGAAGTCTTTCAATTAGCGCGTTCTGGACTCCCTGGATAACTAGTAGAAGGGAACTTTTAAAATCCAAGCCAGTCCATGAGATGAAGGAGCCATGACTCTTAGATATGTAGAAAAAGGTAGAACTGAGGAAAAGAAATGAACTCAAAGGTCCCAGCCTTGTCTTAATTATTGCGTTTTAATTTTTCCACTTTTTTTTTTTAAAAAAAGTTCTCAGCCGCGAGTTCATTATCTCTTTTGCTTAGTTTCCAGATCATTTAATTTGACATTCCTGAAGACGGCGGATCCGGACAGGCAGCAATGTTTCTTCAGGGACTTTATGGAGTGAGAGGTGACCTCAAGGGAGACGTTCCGGTAGGAATGTTGCTCACCATTAAACAGCAAGACAGTCACATAGACAATGTGTCATTCTGGGGCAGAGCCTGTCTTTACTCTGCTGTGAACTGGAATAAAATTAGAAAAAGCCGGCGTTAAGTGTTGGCCTAGAAACATCGAAGAAAGACTATTATTTCATTAGGATGTGTTTTCTGCATGGAGTAGGCTTTATATGGTACAATAAAGGGGAAGGGACTCATTACAGATATTTATTTAAACTATCGGGGATACTCAGGAAGAATGCGGAATAAAATGGCAACAATTGCTTAGGAGTTAGCCAGCGGTAGCTCTCTTTTATTTTCCCTGGGTGAGGACATTTGCTTAGAGTGAAATGGATTTCTAAATAATCACTTCCATTCTGAATGAGCCTACCTAGGAGGGAAAAAGCTGTTAAGCCATTCGTACAGCCCCCCCCCTTCCTTACCTGGCTCTTAGCAGAAAATGTTTACCAATCAAAGACCCCATTTTCCAAGGAGGCCTGTAAATTAATAGCCCTCCTTCTCGAACCTCCATTTGCAAACACATAACCAAATATCTGCCTTAAAAACTTAAGTCTTTAAAATATCAATTGTTTGCAGATCAGATCTTCAGGGCCAGAGTGCTATGCAATGAAATATATTCCGAGGTTGCTTTGGAGATGTAAATCGGCAAAAATATAACGTCTGAATTTGTAGTTGTCTTAGCATTCCGTGTGTGAATAAATTAAGTGTTCTGAATCCGCATCCTTGCTTTGCATATGTAAATATGGTATTTTGTGCTGCGGAATGTTTAGATAATTAGAGAGCTGGGATGAGAAAATCAAATCTTTCAAAGGCATCCTTGGCCGAGAAAGCAGCAGGGTGTTTCTTTCCTTTCATCTTTGTGGGTCTTTTGGGTTATGAGAAAAGCAAAGTTTCCTCTGGTCAGTTTAAATGATGTGGCTGCCAACCTCTTGGGGAGGGGGGTAGGGAGGGGGACGTGGCAGTTAGTGAGTAGAAAATAATGAGCCAGGGAGGAAAAATAAATGGTGATTAAGAAAGGAGAGTGGGATTGATTGGGAAGACGTCAAGAGGGGCAGAGGTGCCAAACATTTCTTCTCTGGGGAAGTTTCAGGACGTTTGTGCTGCAGGGGAGGCTTAGGTAAAAGGTTGATTTATTCAATAAATATCTATTGAGTGCCTAATGGACGGCAGGTGGTTTGTTAGGCTCTTGAATGAGGCAAACAGATGAAGCTCAGGCCCAGAGGGAAGAAAGGGGAGGGGAGCTAAGGGAAGGGTCTGTAGAGCGTGGAGGGGCGGCCACATTGGAGATGGCGAGGGACGCATTTGCTCTGTTTCTACCTGGCTCCCTGTTAACCAGAGAACTGTTCCAAAAAGTCTTTGGAATCTCATGGACCTCATAGGTTCCCTAGACCTCCAGGGCAGGGCTTGGGGCTGCAGTCTGTGCTCAGAGAATGCTCCTTCTATGGTTATTTGGGCTTGTGCTCCAGGGCTGGTATTTCACAGGCAGAGTTAGAATGCTCATGCTGATAATGAAATCCCCCAGCTTCTGCTGGTTTCAAGGCATGGAAGGACACAGCGGGGATAGAAAGCTCTTAGATGGTGCCCGTCATAGGTCATCCACACTCGTCGAAGACACGGAGGCCAACCAAATGAAGGGAACGCGGATCTCACTATAAACTGTGACCCGTGCAAGGCTTTGCCAGAGTCCAGACCCAGGCTTCTCATTCTGGGCTGTGCTCTGATCAGGTGAGTAGGGTTTAATAGAGGAGTGGTGGGGAAGAAATGTTGCAAGAAGAGGCTGGTTTACGGGAATCCCCGCGGATGGGGAGGAAGAAGGCCACTTATGGCTAGAACCCAGAATAGTGGGTCAAAATGATGAGTAAAGTCAGGAAGGTAGGTACCAAAACATGTCACCCTCTTTGTGCCAGCCGGGCTGCTGGGGACTTTGAAAAAGTATAGCGATGTTCAACTTCCCATGTAGAAAAGGTGATGGGGTATGAGATTTAGTCATTTATTTTTTTTTGTGTTGTGTTAGATTTATTTATTAGTTTTAGTCAGTCTATTGGACAAATTTATCCAATGGAAGTTGTTGTCTCGACATCCCATTGCAAACACAGTAAACTACCTATGAGTTCAGCCACTTCTGGTGATTTGCACTATTTCATGGGCGTGAAGGAGCCATTCGATCCCAAATTTCCTACAGTGCAGCACAGTGCCTGCCCAGAGGATGAACCAAATCTTCTTGCTGGCTGATTAAACTTAATGAGATTACTGTAATTACTGCCCACTAGTCTACAATCTAATGAACGGTTTTCTATATGTCATGGAAGTCCAAGGATGCTGGCTTAGTTAGGGTTACTATTGCTATGATAAAACACCATGACCAAAAGCAAGTAGGGGGTGGAAAGAGTTGATTTAGCTCTCACTTCCACCTTGATGGAAGCCAGGACAGGAGCTCAAACAGGGCAGGACCCTGGAGGCAGGAGCTGATGCAGAGGCCGTGGAGGGGTGCTGCTTACTGGCTTGCTCCTCATGGCTTGCTCAGCCTGCTTCTTATATATCTTAGGACCACCTGTCCAGGGATAGTATCACCGCAATGGGCTGGACCCTCCCCCCGTCAATCACTAATCAACAAAATGCCCTACAGTCTTGTCTACTGCCCAGTCTTATGAGGCATTTTCTCAGCCGAGGCTCCCTCTTCTCCAGTGATTGCAGCTTGTGTCAAGGTGACAGTAAACCAGCCAGCACAGACGGGGGTGGAGAAGTAGAAAAGGAGGTCATAACTGAATCCTTTACATAGCTATTCCAGAAACCTAATTACCTTAATCTGAGAGAATTCACTTTTTAAATCGTTGACCTAAGAGATAATTCACTTATGTCTTGTCATGGAGAAACATCATAATCACTGCATGATTATGAGAGTCTTATCCAGATTATCTGTCTTCCAAAGATGATCTTGTCTGAGAAGATACTTCATTCTCACCCGAAGAGATAACTGACCCTGTCTGTTATTGATAGTTTTGTAGTCTAAGTTTTGCTCTCAAGACTTTTGTGCTGATTTAATCCATTTCTAGCTTTGTTTGGGCAGAATGTTTTTCTTTATCTCGTGGATTTAAAGCAGCAGTGCCATTAATAATCTTACAGAAATTGAGCGCTCCATCCTCAGTGTGCATGTGTATGGTAGTGGTGGTGCAGCTCCTTCAGGAAAGGTACCACAGGTGGCCTGGGTTAGGAGCTGATGCCATACCAGGCGATGAGGTCACCGGAGCCTCTCTCATTTGTGAATCCAAGTCCTCATACGTGGCTGGGTATAGCAGTTGGTTAGCTTGTCTTCACATCTTTGGCTCAACGAGGAGATAGTACTTCTCCCTTCTGGGAGATGCAGCCTCACTAAATAACCATGCTGTAGCTTTGACTTTGGACCCCCAGCTTTTGGAGACACGATGGTTGTGTTTGAGTCTTAGAAACCGCCTGCCTCTGGTGTTTGGTTGTAGCGACATGAATGGACTCAGACAACATGGGTGCCCTCCGCAAACTATTCTGCCAGAGAGAATGGCTATGGGGCTGTGGCTTCTTCCCTGTCCCCTTTACAAACACTTCTAATCTATGTATGAAAGTCATGCTCAGACTCACCCTCACCCACTTTCATCTTAGGCTGTGCAGTGGCGGAAACCCAGGGGCTTTACTTACCAGGGCAGGGAAAGCCTAGATAGAACTATAGAAGAATAATAAACTCATTATCATATCCTATCAGCAATAAACTCATGTCTCCTCCCACCCTTATCTAACAATGAATTTTGATTTGTAGGTCAGGATGTATATGATGATATTTAACATGTTTATTTAAGCTAAACAAAGAGATTCTCTGTGAGAAAATTAGCCTGATTTGGTAATCGGTTCGACAGTGAAGGTAAGCTCTGCTAGTTAGTTCTCTGAGGGACCATTTCTATAAATTTAATGAATGAGACACCCCCCCCCCCAAGCTCCGGGTATTTGCCATGTTTGAAGCATGCCTTAGCTTGAAGGATGTTGGCAAACATGACTTTTACAATAATTTGAGATTATAGTAAAATCTTGAGAAGGAATTCTAGAACGTTGATTTATTTCATGTGTATGAGGAATTTGCCTACAAGCATGTATGACTGTGCACTGTGTGTGTTTGTTACAGAGGCCAGGGAGGGCACCAGAGAGCCTGGTATTGGAGTTTCTGCTGGTACTGAGCCAACATCTGGGTGCTGGGTGCTGAACCCAAGTCCTCTGCAAGAACAAGTGCTCTTAACAACCAAGCCATCCACTGGAGACCACTTCCTCAATACAACCTCAGTAGCTCAGACGCTGAGAGGAACAATTAATTAATGGGACCTCCTGAAACTGAGAAGCTTCTGTAAAGCGAAGGACACGGTCAACAAGACAAAACGGCAGCCTACAGAATGGGAAAAAAATCTTCACCAACCCCACACTAGACAGAGGGCTGATCTCCAAAATATACAAAGAACTCAAGAAATTGGTCATCAAAAGAGCAAATAATCCAATAAAAACATGGACTACAGTCCTAAACAGAGAACTCTCAACAGAGGGTTCTAAAATGGCTGAAAGACATTTAAGGAAATGTTCAACATCCTTAGTCATCAGAGAAATGCAAATCAAAACAACTCTGAGATTCTATTTTATACCTGCAGAATGGCCAAGACCAAAAACACTGATGACAACTTATTCTGGAGAGGATGTGGGGAAAAGGGAACACTTCTGCATTGCTGGTGGGAATGCAAACTGGTACAGCCCCTTTGGATGTCAGTATAGTGATTTCTCAGAAAATTAGGAAACAACCTACCTCAAGACCCAGCAATACTACTTTTGGGTATATACCACAAGGACACATGCTCAACTATGTTCATAGCAGCAATATTTGTCATAGCCAGAACCTCAAAACAACCTAAATGCCCCTCGCTTGAAGAATGGATAAGGAAAATGTGGTACATTTACAAGTGGAGTGCTACACAGCAGAACAAAACAGTGACATCTTCAAATTTGTAGGCAAATGGATGGAGCTAGAAAACATCATATTGAGTGAGGTAACCAAGACCCAGAAAGACAAATATCGTATGTATTCAGTCATAAATGGCTTTTAGACACAAAACAAAGAAAAACCAGCCTACAGTTCACAATCCCAGAGAACCTAGACAACAAAGAGGACCCTAAGAGAGACATACATGGATCTAATCTACATGGGAAGATCTCCTGAGTAAATTGAGAGCATGCGGACCATGGGAGAGGGTAGAAGAGGAGGGAGGGGAGAGGAGAAAAACATATAGCTCAGTAAAAACAATTAAAAAATAAAATAAAGGAAAACAAAAAGCAAACCAACAAAAACAACCAAGCCATCTTTCTAGCTCTTGATCCAATAGTAAATATTTCTTTATTTTTCAGATCGTGGATTGCTAATGCTAGCTGACAGAAATATGAGGGAGCGTGGCAGCCCAGGAAGGAAAAGTGTCTCTAACCTCTCACTAGAAACATAACAGCAATAACCAAACAGTTTAAACAGTAGGAAACAGGTCTCCTGAAAGGCCTATACATACGTGTGTACATATATGTATGAACACGCATGTGTTGTAGCTCTCCCACAATTGTTCTGGGCACACACGATGGTTTCCATGCATTGCTCTCACTGAATTTCTGTCGTTCTTATGGGTCTGTGTGCTATCTCATTCTTAAAGGTTGTTTGTCGGAGGTCAGCAAGTAAATTGTTATTCTGAATTTTAAACATGCCCTGGAATCAGCACCAAGAAAGCCAGCATTTCGATCTCATATTTATTACTCAAAGATCTATTTTCTCACAATAACGGAATATTTATTGTAAAAGCTTTTGAAAATGTCAAAAGGCACAAGGAAAAGAAACTCGCGACGCTTAACATTTGTGTATATTTCTATTCTTCCTCCATCATTGTTGGTGTCTTACTGTAACGGCTTGTATGTCCCTTCAATTTCATCAGCATGTTGCCCTCCCGCCATTTTATTAAATATTTCCTAGGTTGTGTCCTTCTTGTGTGTGTGTGTGTGTTGCTTCTCAGGTCATGTTTGCATATGTGCACATGAGTGGGCATTTGTGCACTTCAGGTGCAGATCACATAAGGACTTTGACGTCTCCCCTGTCACTTTCTGCCAGAAGTCTGCTCTTTGGCTTGGGAGCCCCCAGGGTCTACCAGAACTCAGCTGTGAACACATGCACCTACACTTGCCTTCAACACCCAGCACTCAGGCTGTGAGCACACACACGTACACTTGCCTTCAACACACAGTACTCAGGCTGTGAGCACACGCACCTACCCTTGCCTTGATATTAGTGCTGGGGCTGTGAACTGAGCTTCTCCTGCTTGCAGGAGAGATGCAACGCTCTCGCCTGTTGAGCCATCTCCCCAGCCTCTGCAACATTGCTTGCAATGATATGCTACTGCATGAGAAATAAGTTCTCAAACTAAATAAGTCCATATTTCACAGGCTTGAGCAAATACCCAGCCTCGTTTCAAAGGAGAAAACAAATTCCTATGCTCTTTGCAGGGCTCATACAGTGACTTATTATGTTCTTACCTTCTTACCAATGATAGCACTGCTCAGGCTGATGTTGGGACCGCCGAGACCTTCTTTCGACACGACGGCCACCTCACACACAGACCTCCGCACAGTGTCACTGAGGCAAGTCGTCGTCCAGAGGATCCGTGACATCATTATGTTGACATTTAAGAAACATTGCCATATAAAGAAAAGCATTCGTTTCAAAATCTCAACTAAACGAAACAGCCCTCAGATCTTCAAGCTTTTGGATCCTTTATCACCCTTAAACCAGCGAGACTCTGATTATCTGGGTCTTGATATGTGGCCTAGCCTGCCCTATTGCTACACTAATACGTTTTTATGTATTAGTGGCTTAAAAAGACACAAATATTTATCTATCTTTTGTTTTTTTTATTTTTCGAGACAGGGTTTCTCCGTAGCTTTTTGGTTCCTGTCCTGGAACTAGCTCTTGTAGACCAGGCTGGCCTCGAACTCACAGAGATCCGCCTGTCTCTGCCTCCTGAGTGCTGGGATTAAAGGCATGCGTCACCACTGCCCGGCTCACAAATTTATCTTTTATTCTGGAGGAGAGGAGGCCTAAAGTCAAGGTGTGAACTACACTTCCGGGTAGTCTGTTTCCCTTCCAGACTTTAGGGCGGTGGTTCTCAACCTTCCTAAGACTGTGGCCCTTTAATACAGGGTGGTGGTATTAATGTTGTGGTGACCCCGGTCATAGAATTATCTTCTTTGCTACTTCATACCTGTAACTTGGCTACTGTTATTCGTTGTAATGTAGATACTTTTAGGGAGAGAGGTTTGCCAAGGGGTGGTGACCCACAGGTTGAGAAGTGCATCTGAAGTGGCCAGAGCCTGCATCCCTTGGCCCAGGGGCAATTCCGTTCCTCCCTAGGCTTCACTTCACCCTGCGGTCTGGTCACCGTCTAGGATTTCCAGCTGTCTGCTTTCCTCCTATGTGGACGTTCTGTGATTACTCTAGTCACATCCGGACAGGCATGGTAAAGCCCTCCATCTCAAGACCTTTAGCGAACGAATGCTCATCTGCAAAGATCCTCGTAGCCTACAAGGTCACTTCCGGGTTCCAGAGTTAAGGCCAAAGGTGCGTTCGGGGAGGGCAATGCTTGAATACTGAAGCTTTGGAACAAGGTCGGATGATGCCTCCCGTGGCATTCATCAGCAATTCCCTTTTTAAGATGGACGTCTAGCATTGGAAGGCACGAACTGAACACTCTTTACAAACTGTTTCTCCAAAAGGGCTGCTCCGAGTTGCGGCTGCTCCCATGCAAGCTGCACATAGCAAGGCTTTCTTGCCCTAGGATCAAAATGCTATTACTCCCTGCTGAAATCCTTTGCTATTTGGTAAGACCGGTCATTCATATTTTATTTCAGTGTAACTTCACGTTGGCTCTTTTGATGGCATTGGACGGCAAAGACATGCAGACAGTGATTGTAAAATGTGGTTAGTACATTAACATAACTGAAATGGAAATTTTATTCGAGACTCTTGTTCAGTCAGTGTTTACTGGCGAGTTTATGAAGTTGTAACGCAAAAGGGTGGTGCCGGGGTGGAGGCAGAGTTCTCTAGATGTTTCAGAACGTGAAATGGTGAGCTACCAGTTTATGTAGCTGCAAGCGTGATCCTGTCTAGGAGGACAACAGTTTAGCCTGGAATCAGGACCGCCACGGGTGTGTACAGACCTGCAGCGTGCAGCTTGTGGCTGCCACACCAGGCTGTAGATCGCTCCCAGAGAAATACCACTACCAAACTAAACCGCGATATTTTGCTTAAAGGTCTCATTATGGGCATGAAGGTAGGAGTGACAAGAAGAGGTTTTTAACTAGGAAAAAATTTTAAAGTCCTTTGTTAAATGTTCCATTGCACAATTGTTACATGCGAATGGAGCAAAAAAAAATAATTAAATTGTAGGCAGTTAAAAAAAGAAATCTCCAAGCCATGGCAAAGAAGGAAGATTGTCTAAGGGCACCTTTATTACTAGCGAGTTCGGCATCCTGAGGCCTGTGGTGATAGTAACAGAGAGCCTAAAATGGTAAGATTGAGCACACGCTATAAAGTGAGGAGGGTTTTATAGTGGTTGGATTTTATTTGCGTATAAAGCCTCTGTCCTTTCTGCCTCCAAGGAACACTTGTTGCCAAGTTAGAGCATCCAGACACAAGGCAAGGTAAACCCCTAGGAAATCAGGCAAAACGCTGCCGGGAGGGTTTTGAAAGCCCATGGTTTCTTTTCTCGCTTGGTACAACTGGGGTTTTGCTTTCCCTGGACACAGTGTTTGCCTCCCTAAGATCTGCAGGAGGAGGCTGCTTTTAGCTGAGTGCTGCTGCTTTGCCTAGCACTGAAGTGCGGTTGTAAAATGCCTGGGAGAGAAGGCAGCTGGAGAGGAGGAAGGCGGAAGGGCAAGGCTTGCGCTAAGGACGTTCTCGCCCAGCTTGCAGTCAGGCTCATCGGGCTAAGGGGCTTTTGCCAATCTCTCGCCTCTTAGGTTCTTTCATTTGTTTGATATTCTAGGATCTATGACTTATTTGTACCATGCTAACGATATTACGAGGTTAAAAATATGCTTCCGAGTGCCTAGCAATTAACCGCAGACTCTCTGCGGAGTGGAATATTCCAGTACTTAGCAGAATGCTAGACTTTTTAATTGACTCCCGCCGGCAGATGGCGGTAGTGTACTATAGAAGAGCGCAAGGCGAGCGCTTGGTGAAGCCCCGAGGTTCAGTTTTGTTTTGCTTTGTTTTTTAAGATTGACAATACTCATCTATATATCCTGTGGGCGCACAGTGTTTGGGCCTCGTCTAATCTTAAACTTGTTTTATGATGATATCATTATTTTTTACTGCTACAGATTAACTGTCGGTTTCAATCTACCCTATATTTCAGCTGCCTTGGGGGACCATCTCGTCACTTGTGCGGCTTTCCAATTTTATGACTGAGATCAAGACTGATTCCTTAAAGGCGCAATGGAAACAATGAAATGTGGGGCGGTGACAGTGAGCGCCATTCGGTGGCCACTCCCGGAGGTGATCGGGAATGGGAGGGACGAGCAAACCCCGAAGCCCACCGTTCTTTTGAAAAGTGACTGCTTTGACATTTACCCAGGTTCAGTCACTCATTCAGGTATGATCCTCGCTGTCAATGGAGTGAAGCGGGGCTCCGTGAATCCTAATATTATCTTACAGAGTTATGTTCAAACACAGGAGAAAGTCAAGAGAGATTCTAGGACGCGAGCATCCTTGCAGATTCACAGGAAATTCTTTCTTCTTTCGCAGGGACACAAAGAGCCGGAGACCAGCCACTATTTATTTACTCTCCCTTGAGGCTGATGCTTTCTGGGCACCTACTGGGTGCTTGCCCCTGTGTGGAAAGTCCTTGTGAATTCACAGGTCAGACGCTTCTGATTGCTCCCTAATCTTTTCTTGAAGCGCAAGGGCAAAAGAGATTAGGATCCTCTTGATAGAGTTGGCAGCGCACCATTGATTGATGATAAATTTGAAGGAGAAAGGGGTCATATTGCAGCTTGCCCCAGTCGAAGGTTTCGGCCAGCAGGTACACTGTTGTGAATCTGTTGCCAGCCAGCACACTGTCCCTGGATGTGGGGAGAGGCAGGGACAAAGCCCAGGGGCCCTGAAAGGGCCAGGCTGCTCCCGAAATGCTGGGTGAGCAGAGGAAATGTAGGTTCAGGCTCCCACCGAAAGCATCTGTTTTCTGCAGAGCGGCTAGTCTGGCTTCTGCAGCAGTCTGTGACCCGCTCATTGCTTCCCCTCCCGCCTCCTGCACATTCGGTTGCTTATGTAATTGTTAGCTCTGCTTCTCTAACCTAGAATTACTTGGAGGATTTTCTTTTAAATAGAATGCCTGAACCCCAGCTTCTAGAACTAGTTGGTGTTTTATTAGAATAAATAAAAATGGCTACCCCCAGAGCATGACCTATATGATCAAGGTTCTTCTCAGGTTTTATTTTGCGTGCATGCATGTGTGTGTGCCTGTGTGTGTGTGTGTGTGTGTGTTTAGGCCAGACATCAGGTGTCTTTCTCAATTACTTTTCCACCTTAATTTTTGAAACTAGCTCTCACGGCCCCTAGAACTCCCTCTTCTGGCTAAACTAGCTGGCCAGAAAACCCCAGGACTCCTCCTGCTTCTGCCTCCCAGGTGCCACCTTAGCTTCCCAGGTGCCACCTTAGCCTCCCAGGTGCCACCTTAGCTTCCCAGGTGCCACCTTCGCCTCCCAGGTGCCACCTTAGCTTCCCAGGTGCCGCCTTAGCCTCCCAGGTGCCGCCTCAGCCTCCCAGGTGCCACCTCAGCCTCCCAGGTGCCGCTTCTGCCTCCCTGGTGCTGGGATTCTGGTGGGCACTGCTTCTGGGTCCAGCTGTTTCACACATGCTGGGGAATCTGAACCCAAGCCCTTACATTTGCATGACAAGCATATATTTTTCAGGCTGAGCCATCTTCCCAGCCTCCGATTTTAATTTTATTACCCTCACGCAAGCTGAATATTGTTGTTTGTACTCTTTCTCCTACACCTGAGGTTCGGAGGTGGATGAGTTTTCCTACCGAAGGCCAAACTGAAAATGAAAGCCGTATCTGCCTGTGCTTCTCCCGCTATGTGGAACCCCCTCTCTTTAAAAACCTGGACAGGTGGAACAGACAGGGAAAGGCAGAAAGCCCAAGGTTTGTGCAGAGGAACTGACACCTGCAAGTGCATCAGGCCGAAGACTCACTACACAGAGGCTTCAGGTTTCCCAGTGGCTGGATCTGCGAAGGTTTGGGATGTGCGGAGACAAAACCAGGAGACTCTCCCTGGGGATTTAGCCACCGGAGAGGGGCCGGGTTCTATTGAGCCAGCGTTTCTGAGCCCCACTGATTGTGGAATGAAAGGCACGGAGGAGAAGCACACTTAGAACTGCTGTGCTGGGAAAGTCTCTGCCTAGATGCAGGGTAGAAAGGAGGGATGCTGATGCACTGGTCCTTAGGGCTCTCAGGCGAGGATCACAGCAGGACCGGCAGCAGCGCCATAGGAAGCGGACAGCCACAGGTATTTATATAGATGTGAAAACACACACTGTGAGCTAAGTGCACAGAAACACGCTGAATGCTGAGCTCAGTGCAAACGGACCCACTATTGGCCCTTAGTGGGTATGTTCATCTCCGCCTCATGAGCAAACATGACTCCCGAGACCACCTTTAACAAATATTTAGTCCGACCTCTCCAGATCGTATTTACAAGCTCACCCCTCTCCTCTTTATATTTTAGCCTTCTCACTGGGCGGCAGACTTACCAGAAGACTTTCAGACAGTGTCTCTGCAGAGGGATGCTGGGACCGCGGAAGAGTGAGCTATTGTGAGGAGTTAGCAGAAGGGGCGTGTAGCCCATTAGGTAGTAGCATCAGCTGCTGCGAGACTGCCCAGAAGTGGCGTTGTCAGGCCGCCGGTTGGCCTCCAGTGTAGCTTCCTCTCCATATGGAGATAATTCCGTCTGTTGTGGCTGTGGACACAGCCAAGTGTGGAGAACCACTTAGGGGCAGTTTAAGAATCCATTAGAATCATTAGATCTCCTCGGAGCTAGCCAGAATAATTAAATCTGTGTCCAAGTGGAGACTAGTTTAGCTGCCGATTTTTGATTTTACTTACCTTTCAAAAGGATTGAGAGGAAATTCTTATGCACGACTCCCTCGCAAATGCCTTCTAATGGTTCTATAAAGACAGCCTGCCCATCTCCGCTCAAAAGGGGCTTCATCTTTATGCGGCTGAAGGCTGTTTATGAAATATATTGTGACTTTGTTTTAATAGTTCGTGAACTCAGAGCACTCTTAGGCTGGTTGGGAGTTGAGCAGTCTGGGATTACAACGTAAGTGATATTTCATGGACGTCAGGCTACGTACTTGATTGCTCCAAGTTCTCGGTGCATTGTCTAGATAGCCTGTCGATTTTTGTCTGTTAGTGTCAGAAGGTTTTCAATCGCAAGTCCCTCCAGGGTAGGAGTGATGTCATCTCCATCACTTTGGAGCATTTCTTGAGTGGCCATTAGGAGACTGGGCTTCTCAGCTGGCTGCGTGAGCCCCTACATTCCAAGGACAGCAGAGATCTCTGTGTGACCATGCACGGGGCACGGAAGCAAGCTAGTTCCTTTCTCCCCAGGCTCTGTCTCTTTCTAAGTCTCTCTCCTCCCTTCTTTCCAGCTTGCTTTTCCCCACTCCTGACCCCAAGGGAGGAGGAAGAAACAAAGATGCGTTGGCGTTGTTCCCTCTTGAGGGTTCGATTCCAAGCTAACCCTGAGTCACGTGCAGATGGATCCGGTGCTAGGGTACCTGCTGAGGTGTGGTAGACATTTTGGTTGCATTTAATTTCTTTTTCTTTTATCTCTCTATAGTCAGAGAAAAAAAAACACATTGCCTTCTTAATGACCACCCTTCTGTTTCTTTCCAGCCTCTTGTTCTCTTACCAAGAGCACAGTGATATTTTTGAGCAACTAGCTGCCCATAGCCTCTAAACACATGTTTGTGATGTTCCCAATTTATCTGGGAGAGCTGGACTCAGAGGTGTCAATCAATCCCGCCAGCCTCATGGATTTATGTTCGAAAGCTGTCTCCGTGGAAATGTATTCCGTAAGGCTCTGTGGACATCTAGAATACTAGCATGAAGATATCAAATATTTGTATGTGTAGAAAAGATACTGGATTATTGGACTGTTTTGTGTGCACACACAGCGTGTGGGATGCATGTGCAGGTATGGGTTATGTGTGCCTGTGTGCACATGCACACGGTCCAGAGTGGGCCGCTGGATTTCATATTCTACTGCCCTCCTCTTTATTCTCTTGAGACAAGGTCTCTCACGGAACTGGAAGCTTGCTGTTTCTTCTGCTCTGCTACTGTGCTGGCTACAGATCTCTCAGGATCTTGGAAAGGCAAGAACATGAAGCCATGGCATGCTTTTTATGTGAGCACTGGATATTTGAACCCAGGTCCTCATGCACGCAGAGAAGTGTTCTTAACCACTGGGCCATCAACCTAGCTCTGATATTTTCTTAGTCACTTCTTTGGGAAGTGTTACCAAAGGTAGGGGAAGAATTGTGACGTACACCTGTGAGAACCAGGCTCACAAGGCTGCTTTAAAGTCTTCTAACTGGAGCAAGTCACTTCGTACAAGTCTCAGAATTTGCATCAGTTAAAGTAGGGATGATTGTCCCATCTCTAGGTTCTTTAGCCGTACAGAATGCAAGACATGTGTAAGTGTTCCCCAATGGAGATTGTGTTAGAAGTGTGGCTAGTACGAGCAGCTGTACTCAGTGAGTGGCCTCTATGCACGACAAACAGTGCTAAAGCAATACTATTACACGAGTAGGGGGCGTACATATTCATCAAATATGTCTCGTCTAAAATATAGCACCACAGTAAAAATGATAAGTCAATGCTTATTTCTTGGTTAGAACAAGGAATCAAGAAACTACGGGTTAAATTCTCCCTCTGCCATCTTGTAACCCTCTCATCTAACTTTTTTAGGTCTTGTTTATAAAAGTTCTGCTTCACAGAAGCATGGGAAGGGCTCAGGGAGATTCAGTACCATGGGATGAATGACACAGGGTGTGTATAAAATGCACGATTAGTTAAGAACTTGCATATACTTCATACTGAGTAATTTCTATTTGCTTTCTGGGAAATGTGCCTTTACTAAAGTATTAATTCATGGTTTTAAGAAATCATGGAGTTGGGCCTGGGGGTGTAGGCCGGTAGTTATAGTTCCTGTGAGGCGGAGGACCACAGGCTTAAGGACTGCCTGGGCTACAAGCTGAGTTTAAGCCTAGCCTATGCAATTCAGTGAGACATTGTCTCCAGATAAAAAACAAAAGGGGGATTTGTGATAAACCTCAGTGGTGGAATATTAGCTTAATGTGTGGGGTCTTGGGCCCACACATATACAGGGGTGGGTGTCGGACGTGAGATGCAAGGGTGGGTGTCATCTGAGAGGGGCTGGGGTGGGTGTCATCTGAGAAGCTAGTTTGGGGCAATAGCTTTCCCGGTGTCAAGCCTCCCCACCCAGGACTGGGGTCCTTTCAATACTAACACATGGTGTGGTCAGCTTTGCTGTAACCGGTACTTGTGTCCTTAGCCTCGTGCTCAGCCACAAACTGTTGACCAGGAAGAACTCACTGGCATCTGTTGCTTTGCAGTTCCTGCTATCTGGCCAGCTCTAGTTGTAGGAGCCACCAGGAGTCTGCGCCTCAGGCATAGGGTCTGCTGCTTACACCAGTGGGCTCTCAGGACCGACCAACTAAATTCAGATCCCAGATTTGCTCCTTATTCACATTGTGGCCTCGAGAAGTTTACTAAACCTTTAGAGATCCATCCTTTTCATCTTTAATAACTAGATAACAGCATCGGTCTGCATCAATAAAGCTCCTTCCATTTGCCACAATTTGCTTGATGTATTCATTCACATGGCCTCCAAACATCCTGTGAGGTGAGGACTTTTTTCTTTTAAAGTTTTATTTTCCTATCGATGCAGAATATTGGACATGAGAGGTACCCTCTTGCTAAACTTTTAACTGTACGGTGCTGTCTTGTTTTGCGACAGGCACGCTGCTCTGCAGGTTGCAGGAGCTTCTTTAGTAGTGCAGAATCTGTGCTGGCTGAAGCTTCACAGCCCTTTTCGCCTTCCCTCAGCCTCTGACAATCTTCGCTCGCCCTTCTGTTTCTGTAAGCTCAGGAGACGGCTATTGAGAAACAACCCTGCATTTGCTGCCACGATTAGCTTATTTCGCTTAGCGGAATTTCTTAGCCTCATTCTTTTTTTTTTTTGATTTTCGGGACAGGGTTTCTCCGTAGCTTTTTGGTTCCTGTCCTGGAACTAGCTCTTGTAGACCAGGCTGGCCTTGAACTCACAGAGACCCCCCTGCCTCTGCCTTCCAAGTGCTGGGATTAAAGGCGTGCGCCACCACCGCCCTGCAGCCTCATTCATTTTTATCATAACTAACAGAATTATTTTCTCCCACCTCGGGTGGAATAGTTTCTTCAGTTTTCCTCCTCTCTACACTTTTATTGGTGTTGCGTTGTGTACGACAAGTACGACTGTAGAGTTATATCTCTGCATGTATATGGGAACACATGCATGTGTGAGTGTGCGTGGATGCTTGAGGTTGTTACTGGGGACTATTTTCTCTCACTCTTCTGCTTTATTCTTCGAGGCAAGGGCTCTCAGTCCAATGCCGAACTCACTAATGCTGTCAGCCTTGCTAGCTTGCCTGCCCTGGTCTCCTGTCTCTTGTTGTAAGAAGGGGGCCGCTTGTGTGTCCCAGCAGCCCAGAACCAAAATAACCACACAGAAACTGTATTATTTAAAATACTGCTTGACCCATTAGCTCTAACTTCTTATTGGATAACTCTTACATCTTAATTTAACCCATTGCTAGTAATCTGTGTATCGCCATGTGGCTGTGACTTACCGGCAAGATTCCTATAGGCATCGGGCTTTGGAGAGGCTACGTGGCTTCTCCTGACTCTGCCCTTTGTTCTCCCAGCATTCCACTTAGTTTCTCCTACCCAGCTCTGTTCCCCTATAGTTCTGCTATAGCCCAAAGCAGTTCGTTTATTATTAATGGTAATCACAGCATACAGAGGGAAATCCCACATCAGTACCTGATTTCTGCAGGTGGAATTATGTGTACGCTGCCGTGCCTCCTTGTTATTTAAGTGGGGTTCTGAACACTGTTCCTTGTATTTGCAAGGCAAATGCTTTAATGACTGAGCCATCTTCCCAGGCCCCAGGTTGAATAATTTCTTTTTATATGTGTGCACCACATACAAATATCTATTTATTTATCAATGACTATTTAAGTTGCTGCTACATTCTTTTTTGCTACTGTGTATAAGGCTGCATTGAACATTAGATTGCATATATCTCTTCTCTGGAATGGAACTGAGTCTGAATTAGGGACTATGTTTAACATCCATTTGAAATGAGCAAAAAAAAAAAACATTGGAGGAGGTTTGAACATATTTAAGAAGTCATACAACCAGTAAATATTCTAGCTGGGCTTCAGTCCCACCTATGAGTTTGGAGCTCCTGTTCTGGAAGCGATAACTCTTGCATACTTGAAATCTTAACAGCGTCTGGCACCTGTAAAAACAAAACAAATGTCTGCTAATTCATTAGCAAGGCTGCCGTGCCTCTGGCTTTAGCCTCTTGTCTCCTTGCCTTTCATTTTGCTTGGTTGCGTTTCTGCAGAGCACGAAATTTTCTGTTGTGAGACTGAACTCGGGCTCCTGCAAAGAAGTAAATGTCTATTCGGGTTGATTTTGAAAACTAGTCCTAACATTTTTCGTGAACTCTTGCAATAGTTTAGTAGGAAGCTCCTCTCTCTTCTTTCCTTCCTCTTCTCCCTTCTTTGTAGTTCATAAATCCATTATTCAATCCCCTCCAAGCAAAAAAAAAAATAGTAAAAAACGAAGTATCATTTTTGTGTACCAATAAGAAAATAAAACAGCTATCGTTCATGTCATTCATGATTCCAAACCAGAATTTGAACCTCTGGAGATCTTTAGTAACTATTAAAATCTGATGAAAATTGACCCCGCGTACCAGCCACAGAGAAGGGTCAAAGCCAGTTGTGACCATGAGACTCACTGCTGGTCCTGTAGTACCATGGCCATGCACTAACAAGGCATGGAGGGCCCATGAACGCTAATGACAACCTGCAAGTCCTGTGTAGACTGCAAAGCAGAATTCTGTTTCTAGTCCTTGGGGAACGATTTCTCTAAGGATGTCGGCTGGAGGAAAAAACCAAATTGAGCTCGGTAAGAGCTCAGAGCTGTCCTGTGACCCAAAGTCAATCCAGCGCTCTCCTCTCACCCCCTCTTCCCCAGTTGGTGATTTTTCACAGCAGCGAGCATGCCATGCAGCTTCTTCCCTGTCACAGAAAGTGCCGCTTTTCTTATCTTTAAGGTGTCTCAATTTAGTGGAAAGTAGAATTGAGCCTACTGCCCACTCCCTGTTCTGGGAATGCTTTTCTCAAAATAGGAAATATATAATGTGTAGGCCGTGTGGCTACAATTAGGTTGGATCAGTATGAGACAGGGAGATTTGTTTGCTTCAGGGAAAAAAAAAATATCTCCCACTGCCTTAGGCTGGCTGCAGAATCCAGGACACATATCTGGTCTCTGAGCTGGAGAAATCAAGTTTTCCCCGTGGAAAACAGTGCTGGTGACCCTCTGCATGGACTCCCATGGCCTTTGAACAAAGCCTTTTGTGATCAAACTGGCATTTCCAGTTAAGATTTGGAAACAATTATATTTAATGCCTTCTCTTTGATTAGGTCGGATGAGAAAGAAACAGACAAAGAAGTAAATCTTTCCTTTTCTGTTTTTTTGTTTGTTTGTTTGTTTGTTTTTGTTCTCAATGAATTACACTATAAAATGAACTGCTCGCAAGATGTCCAAGTGAGGAAGAAAATTAGCAATCAGGAGTCTAAGGATTTCTTTTACTATATGTGCACGTGTGTGTATGTATGTGTGCATATTGCATGTGTATATGTATGGCGTCATCTGGGTAAAGGGCTACCAAATCTGTTGTTCCCTAGCGTTTTGGGTTCTTATTTCCTGTCTACCTGTTAGGTAATAAAGGCTCAGATTTGTTTTGATTGCCTCAGAATACCACAGAGCAACTATGAAAAAGCAAATTACTCCAAATTTCCAGCATAGAGTCAGAGAGGAGAGAAGGGAAAAATCTCTTGTGTTGTGATTGCAAATTCCAGTGCTCCCGGTTGAGAAACAGGGAGGGTCACAATAGACACTCACATTACCTCCTGGTTGGGCGATTTCCATAACACAGAACTCACCAGATGCAAATACATCTTATACTTGAGAAAAGGTAACTTCCTTCTCCGCCCCAAATCCCTCAGGGGGAAACTTTATTTTCCCATTGAAATGAAATGCTCTCTGTGATTTGTGAAGCCCAATTCTTTGGCTTCAAGTCCAATGCTAGCATACTGCCTTATGCCTTTAACTTAATGGCTATTCTCAAAACTGGCAGCTTTTTCCTCCATGCGGGAAGAAGGAATAATTCCGAATTAAGAGCACCAAAATAGGTTAAGGATGCATTATGTCATGGGCTGTAGATTGCTAACGAGCAAAGGAAGCACCAGTCGGAGGGCACAATTCAATTAGGGGCAACCGGCTAGGGCTGCCAGCCAGCCACTTCATCTCAGTGACCTCACCTGTTGGTTGTCGAGGCGACCTCTTCAGAATGTCTCAGATCTGACTGCATTCTGCAGGGCTTGCTCGTGTGTGAGTGGGTTGTCATCAGCAAGCTGGTGGTACGATCCACCAGATGTAACTGTGGTGGATGCTGCGGGCGTCGTGAGTGGGTTCTCCAAGGCCCATTCACTCTTCCCTGCAGGTGTGGACTTTCCGAGACTCACACTTTCTTCACCAGCTATGAATATTGACTTGTTAGTGACCCATAGCTGGCCTTTTCTAGAGACTATCTGATGGAATCTACAGCTTGCGGGAGCTGATCTTCACCCCCAAAGAAGGGCTCCCAATGATTAGTGGGTAGGGAGGAACTTACCTCTGGCTCCCTGGAACAAGGGATCTATAAATAATTTTATGGTGCGAACTCACGTGTTAGGGCAAGACTAGCTTAACTCATCTCGTCTCATTATTCTCCTTCATACCTGTGCCTCTAACCTTAGTTGATTTTTTCCTAAAGAGCATCCTTTTAATGTGTTCATGTGCTAGCACTGCCTTAGGCTCTCATTTGTGTATGCATGTACCTGCATGTATGCTTGTGTGCATGTGTGTGCATGTGTGTGTGTGCACGCGTGTGCCATATGTAGAGACCAGAGGTCAATGACAAGTACCTTCCTCAGTCACTTTCCACTTCATTTTTGGAGACAGGGTCTCTCACAGAACTCCATCAAATCAGCTAGATGGGCCAACCAGCAAGCCCGAGCGAGCGATCCGTCTGCATCCATCGGAGTTTGGATTACAGGTGCAATTTTGTGCTTTATTGTGCATGCAGCAGTGATCACGCTCAGGTTCCAATGCCTCTGCAGCGAGTATTTAACCAGCAGGAACATCTCCCCAGAGGCTGGAGAGATGGCTCAGTGGTTAAGAGCACTGGCTGCTCTTTCAGAGGTCCTGAGTTCAATTCCCAGCAACCACACGGTGACTCACCAACCATCTGTAATGAGATCTGGTGCCTTCTTCTGGCGTGTGGGCATACATGGAGGAAGAGTGTTGTATACATAGAAAAAAATGGTCCTTTGGTCCATACATATGTGCTGTGGTACACACATACCACCCCCATCACTTTGGGGCTGGAGAGATGGCTCAGAGGTTAAGAGCACTGATTGTTCTTCCAGAGGTCCTGAGTTCAATTTCCAGCAATCATGTGGTGGCTCACAACCATCTGTAATGAAATCTGGTGCCCTCTTCTGACATGCAGGCACACATGCAGACAGAACACTGTAAACAATATATATATATATATATATATATATATATATATATATATATTTTAAAAAGAAAGAAACATCTCCCCAATATCACTAGATTCTGATTTTAGGGGACTATGATGCGAGATAGTGACTTACTTTTAATGAATTCCGTTGTCCTAATGAATTCAGTAAGACAAGATCATTATCAACCAGGATTCAAGCAGAATACAGCATTCTATCTTTTCCAAATTGTTCAAGCCTATCCCATTGACCCCTAATAAACCCTTGAAAGAGAAAAGTTCCCTCGGTTGTCTGCTATCTCTGGGGGGCCTTTATCCAACAGCTGACGCAGAAAAACCTGGCAGATAATCAAACTCACAAGGGCTGGGAATTCAAAATCTGATTGATTCCTACCCCTTTTCCCCCCAGTTTTGTTAGTTTGCCTAAAACTTGGCTCTATTTATAGTAGTTTTCTTAAAAGCTTGGCTTTTCAAGTTAGAATGCTGCTCAGCGACAATAAGACTAATTATTACGGCCCTCGTACATGGTAGTCATCTGAGTGACACAGTAAAAGATTGTTACTCGGGATCAAACAGTCCATCCGAGGCTGAAATAATATGTATTTTCTGGGCCCTCTGTAATTAGAAACGTGATCGTATCAATGTCTGCAAATCTGTTCTGTTCTAAGGAAATTGGCCTGGAGACTGTGCTACTCAGGACTCAAAATGTGCAGAACGCATGGTTTCCTTGCCTAGCCACCAGCTAGCGGTATGAGGGTTTTCTGAGTCAGTATCTGGGAGCAGGTGATTGGAGCTGACAGGGGTGATCCTCCAGGAAATGCCAGGCTGAGCCCACTGTTTAGAAAATGGAGCAGAGGGTGGGGGGTGAAAAAGGTATTATTATTTCTCTCCTCTCTCTCCCTCTCTCTCCCTCTCTCTTCCTACCTCCTCTTCCTCCCTTCCTCCCTCTCTCTCCCTCTCCCCTCCAGGTCTCTCTCTCCCTCTCCCTTTCTCTCCCTCTCTCCATCTCCCTCCCTCTCTCTGTATGGGGCTACATTGCTGCATAGTAAAAGACTTGGAACCATTTCCACTGTCTAAAGCCAAACTCTATAGCCCGCATGATGTCCATCCATGAGGGGCTCAGTTGGGTATTACTGATTCTCGATACTATTTTCAGTCTAAAGGAATCGGCTCTTCATTTCCACCATGTTATTGCTTATTTTTAATCAATACCTTCTAATTAATTCTGAAACAGCCTTTTAAAAGGAAGCAGGTGTTTTCTGTTTTCTGTTTAGACATCTGATGTTCATCTCAGTTCCGTTTCTTCACGTTTAGAAATGATTTTTGCTGGATTTATAGGATGTGAAGACAGCATTTGAGCCTTGAATAAGATGCATCCATTTGAGGGTCAGTGTTGAAAAGTCAGAAAATTGCTTTTAATTTGATGTAATTTGTGATTTAGTTTGTGAGAGTCACAGGATTTCTCATTCTAAGACTATTTTCCCAGGGATTCTGTTTCTAGATGGCCTCCGCCGTTTAAGGGAAGATGAATACATTTTGTTTTTATTGAATTCCATACAAAAGAGCTTGAACCTTGTCATTTAGCTCTCCAAAAGCAGAGCTAATTTGTGTCTGTTGCTAACATCTTTGTTCAAAACTCTTCACACGTGGTCACACGATCATCAGAACATTTCAGGAGGATAGTGTCTTAGCCACATTTCCCGCAGCTCTAACAGAGACCCAAGAAAAGCACCCAGAAGAGAGAAATTACTTATCTTGGCTCATAGTTTCCGAGGTGGCAGGCCATCTTCCTTGGTGACATGGCTTCTGACGCAGTGGTGTGGTAGAACAACTCAATGAAAAGGACATTTGTCAGGGGATACTTACTTCATGGAGGACAGTAAAGAGACAGAAGGGAGATGCTGGGGAAGAGCAGGAAATGGAGAAAGGGGGAAGGGGAAGGGAGGCAGGCAGATTAGTTCTAATGACCCATCCCCAACAGTCTCCTTCCTTTAGCTATATCCCAGCTCCTAAAGAACCTTTTAAAATAATGCTACCAGCTAAGTCTAAATCTTCAAGGATATACCCATCGATGGTATGTCATATTCAAACTATAACAGGGAGTGTAGTTGTGCCCCTGATATTTGGATCCTTTCTCTCACTGTTTGGTATGAGGAAGGAAATACTTGGAGAACAATGTCTCCTCATCAAAAACACAAGCAACCATCAAAAAGCTCAAATTATTCTCCACTTGGTTTCCCTATGTTATCTCTATTTGAATAAAGACATCTGCTAAAGTCTTAGGAAACAAGAGACATGACACCATCAGCATGGTTATCTTTAAGTTTTACCATTATATGCACTTGGCAATATGTATTTTATTCTCAAATATACTATGATGTAATTAAAATATTTTGTTCTCTGCTAGAGAATTTCAAAGGCATTTGAAAGTTTTAAATTCCAGGAGAAGAGTTTTGAGTTTGATTAGCACAAGAATCTTTAAGTACATTTGTGTGTGTGTGTGTGTGGTATGTACCGGGGTGTGTACGCAAGTGGATAATTTCAGGCACTGTTCCTAGGAACCGTCCCCACCCCAAGCTGGCCAATACATTCAAGCAGCACACCTGCTTCTGCCTCTCTAGTGGTCGGGTTAAAAGTGTGCCCATCTACACTGATATTCCTACTTGAGTTCTAGGAACTAAACTTGGGGCCTTGAGGTTCAAGGCAAACATATTATCAGTTGAGTGAGCTACGCAGTCCTCTAACGGCATTTTGTAGGGTTAGAACCTGGCCAAATAAAATCAACAAATAAAAAGAAATCACTGTCTGAGACAAATCACAAGGGTATTTGTGTGATTGCACTTCCAGAGTCTTTATGTCGCTTTTATTAAACTTCTCTGAGTTGGTTTAGAAATTTAATCATTTTCTTTGGCCTCCTTTCTCAATTTTTTGGCTCATTTCTAGAAATAAATTATAGTTCTCTGAACAGGAAGTAGTTTTACTAATAACCTTACTTATCTTAGTTGTTTGACCAAACAACTATACAATTAACCTAATAGTTTAAGTCATTAGGGAGGTTAATCACTTTTGAATAATTAACTACACACACACACACACACACACACACACACACACACACACACACATATATATGGGTGGTAAATAGAAGAAGCCCATTGGATGACTGGATGTTTTTGCATACAGTTAAACCCTCGTAGACCACCTAACAAAACTGCAGAGTCAATCCATGGGTTACTTCAGCATAAACATATGTGTGTTTTTACCAGACATCTATATTATTTTAGAGAAGATTTTAAGGGTGGTTATCAAACAAAATTCATTTTAATTCTCTGAGTTTCCAATCAATTGATGACATAGTAAGATAGCCAGAAATGCTCTATTATGTTAGCAGTCAGTCTAGAAATATGATATTAGTTACTTGTCCTTAATTCAGTGAGTAAATCATACCTGGAGTGTTGTTCCCGTCTCCTCAGCCCTGAAATAATCACACAGAAACCATATTATTTGCAATATTGTTTGGCCAATATCTTAAAAGTATTTCTGGATAACTCATATATTAAATTAACCCATCTCCATTAATTTGTGTATCACCATGAGGCTGTGGCTTACCAGGTAAAGTTCCGGTATTCGTCTCCGGTGGGGCTACATGGATTCTCTTGACTCTGCCTTCTTTCTCCCAGCATTTAGTTTGGTTTTACCCACCTAGCTCTGTTGTGCCCTGCTATAGGTCCAAGGCAATTTCTTTATTAATCAATGGTAATCACAACATACAGAGGGGAATCCCACATCACCTCCACTTTTCTGCTTAAATATAAAAAAGTTTTAACTTTAAAATAGTAAAATTATATATAATTATAAAACAATTATCAAGCAAAAATTACAGTTACAATATTTATATCTTCTTTATCTTTTATTAAAACTAAGGAAAACTGTAACTATATATTCTTCAACTCCATCAAAGACTCCAGAAGGATATAATATTATCTAAGTAAACAGAAAGTTCATTGTAAGCTACTTTCAAAACTCATTGACAGAGACATTTCACTGCCTGGACAGTCATCCAAAGTTTTTTTTTTTGTACTGTTGGGACATCCATCTTCAGCCTACTGGCCCATAGTATCCAGCAGCAGGAAATTTCAAAGACAGTTCTGCCTATATTGGCAGTTTGTCAGTCACTTTTTTCTGTGTCCTGCAGAATGTCTAGCAGAATCTTTCATGTAGCAGGAACCCTGAAGACCATCTCACCTTTTTTAGGCAGCTTCAACAAACATTTTTCTGATGATTTCAGACTCTTTTTAAAAGAGAGGAAAGTAGCAAATGATCGCAACTTCAAAAACCAAGAGAGTCTCCCCAGAAAGTCTTTGCAAACATAGAATAGTAAATGTTTGATGTAAATATGGAGTATTCACTAAGTTAAGTCACAAAGTTTCCCAAGTCAAGCAGTACGAGAAAGGCTTCAGCTTCATATACATGGAGAACTTGCTTGCTAACCTGGCTTGGGAGTTTTTCTCAGGCTCATCTCTAGGACATGCATGCTCTCTAGGAAATCATTTCTGAGGAGACCGTCTAGACAAACAATTGGCTTTAAAGCATGCTATAAAGTTTCTATACCTGTGTGAGGTGTCGTAATTTTCTGTGTGGTGCTTGATTAAGTGGAGTTGTTCACATATTGATATGTTTTTTTATTGCTACAGGTAAGATAGCTCCTCCTCCAATCTGGGTTCCTGGCTATTGTCGTATCTCCCACCTGTGAGAAATGGTGACCTTGCTGTCACTATTCCAAATGCTGTGCTCCTCAGAGTCTATTTGTATTGAAACACTTTAGAGCTCCTTGCCTTCACTCTTCTTCAAAATGTTGTTTATTTGATGCTGATTGCATCACCACTCACGAAACCGTGCCATTGACCACGCCACCCTAGAAATCCCAGCTGTTTGTGACTGTCTCCAGGGTTGTTCTAATGCCTTGTTGACAATGACCACAAAGGCCAGTTTTGCCCAGCAGTAGCAGGTGCCCTTCATCTAAAGGTGTCACGTGAACCTCCTCCACAGGCTGCACTAGTATGTCAGGCTACAGCCAGTTACTGCTCCCCTTTGGGGCTCTAGACTTGAGGCGGACACTGTAGTCTGAAGAGCTGATATTCTAGCCTATGCATGCGACTCAAGTCCAGGAACCAACCACCAGCACCCTGAATTTATAGAAATGGCAGTCCTCCCAAATCAGCCTATGAGCCTCATCCTAGGGACCCTCAGTTATCCAGTCTTTTACAGTCTCTGGGAAGGATAGCTATGCTAGAAAGCAGACTTTCTCCCAGGGAGTTCTGTGGGGGAGTGTTTGCCTTACCCTCTGCATGGTATAGGGGCTTAGAGGATGTTCTACAGAAAAGGGGGGGATGAAGGAACTGGCCTGGGGCGAGGAGTCCTGTTCAGATGGCATTCATTGCTAGAGAGGCACCGAACAAGCACAGAGTTTATGTCCCGGAAGATGAGTCAAGGCACTGGGCCCTGAGGTAGTTTTCCTGCTCTGTTTGTCTCCATAGCAATTGCCTCACACAAAGCAGAAGCTTCTTGTTAAGCCATAGCTGATGCTGAGTCACTTTTAATGCTCCTTTCTCCGTCCGTGTTCTAGCAGGCAACCTTCAGAGGCATGCTTTTAGAATCTCTGTACAACAGCGAGGAGGTCTTCGGTTTTAAGAGTGAGCGACCACATTGTTAAGGCGTTGGTATAATAACTTCATAAGCATTAATACCATGTACAGGAGCTCCCACTATTTCCTAACAGCAGACAGAGCCCCGAGGAAAAACTCATGGGTTCTACACTGACTAAACACAGATGGGACTTGAAGCCGTTGTCATTGCTTACAGTGTTCATCGAAATGGCTGAAAGTGGAGCAGCTTGGCACTTCAGCAGAAAAATCGAATCTGTGAATTTGACCATGCCATTAGGAACTGTGAGTTATGACTAGGAAGGTGTACCTATTTTTTAAAGTCTAGCCCTATTCAAAGAACAATGCAAATAGTGGCTGTCACATTGCGCTTTTGTTCATACAAGAAACAGGTAAGAAGCCATTAGTATTCTAAAGCCATAGATCAACGACTGTAGGCTAAGACTGTTAGATGGGCAATAATTGGAAAGTCATGCATCTCTTTTTGGAAGAGGTAATACTTACTATATCTTCCATGTTGCTCTGGAGAAAGATGCAGTGATCAGGGGGACAGAACGTTGTTCCTGCTCTGAAGCAAAGATGAACTCCAGATTTTATTTCGACTTTAATCTGATTTATTTTGCTTTGATCTGCTCTTCTCTGTCTCTCTTCTTCTCCTTTTTCTCCACTTCCTTCTTTCCCTCCTTCTCTTTCTGGTTCCTTTCCAAATCCCTTTGAATCCTCACTGTGTCTAGATCACTTTTTGTAGGAGCTGTTACTCAAGCTTGCTCTTTGAAAATGAAATGAATGGACTTTCTCCCAAAGCAGAGGCTCCTGGGGAATCCATCTGTCCTAAGAGAAGCAGCTGTCTCAGGTAGAACAATAGATCTGATGCAAGCTCTGGCCATGACTTAAAAAAAACACTGGAAATAATCATCTGTCTTTGTTTCCGGGGATGGTTCATTGATGATGTTTTTGCAAATTCTTAGGCAACTATTAAAGAAAATAAGCCTTGAATGTAGCCATCACAGTGCTACAGATTCAAACTGTCACTACAAAAAGGTCCAGGAGACTAAAAAAATATGATTTTATGATTGTTCACTTAAGTTCAAAGAGGAAATCTGGAGATGAATATGCATTTTTTATGTTTTTTTTCTTGGACAAATACATAAGAAAACTGTTAACTGGGGTTATCACTGAGGCGCCTAGGTGTGTTGGGGTGGGGGAGATAGCTCAGTGGGTAAGAGCACTTGCTAATTCTACAAGCAGGAGGACCAGAACACCTGGGTTTGAATCCCTAGCTCTCAGGTAGAAAGCCAGGTGTGGCTGTATGTGCCTATAACCCCAGCACTGGAGGGTGGGACAGAAAGATCCCAGGAGTGCTCTGTCTATCGTCCCAGCTCTTGCTTCAGTGAAAGACCTTGTACCAGGACAAGGCAAACAGCTACAGAGAAGGGCATCCAATGGCTTGATCAGGCACAGGCATCTGTACCCTCAAACGCCGCACACAACTATAAATCACATGCATATGTGTGGTGCTTGTGCGCGTGCGCGCGCGCACGCGCGCGCTGCGCGCGCGCACACACACGGGTTTTTACTTTGGCTTATAATTTCACAAATGTGAGTCCCTTATGGTGGGGAGGCTTGATAGAAGCATTCATATCATGGTGACTGAGAAACAGGGAAATGAGAGTGAGAAGAAGGGGAAGCTACAGTTCCCTAGTGAGCACCTCTAGTTAGGCCACCCCTCCTACTTTTCAGAGCCCCTCAATATGCTTTGACATTATCACGTTTTTAGGAGATGGTGTCATACATTTGGCCTTCAGGATCTCTCCTTGGAAGCAGACACATTAGGGTGTGCTGAACTAGCGTTCCAGGTGTGTCTCAATCCAATCAGGTAGGCAGTTAAAGTAACGATAGGGTTGGGAGAAATGGAGGTATATACAACTTAGTCTTCCTCAACACATCTTTGGGTCATTTTATTGGGAATCCTTGTTGTCTTTCTTTATGGATTCACTAAAATTCATGCTCCTCTCCAGTCAGTTGACGAAGACAAGGTTAGAGATTCAAAGCATGAAATGGGTTGGGTCTGCCATTGTTTGCTGGCAGGTGGAGAGGGCTCCCTGGTCAGGAATTTGGGCTGCACTGCACCCAGGAGTAAAGAGTAGCCTTGATGACATTTGGCAAGGAAAGAGAGCAAGCATCCCGCTCTTCTGGGATCTGAACAATGGTGAGGTCTGAAGCTGACACCTTGCATTCAGGCTCAGATGCGCTGCCTTCTGTCCTATGAAGTTGTGAGCTAGTAAACGAACCAGGTAATGTCACTACATTCATGTGACTTCTTACACAGAAATAGAAAACTAATAGTTTTCTGTAACATTTGTATTTAAGAGAATAAACACTTGCAGGAGGACTTATCAGAATAGTAAAATTATGTTTTTTTCTACTTACTTAATATCATTTAATTGAATTAAAAAACAATAAATATAATTTTAAAAGCTAACAAGGTAACTTACTGTGAGGAGAACTCAAACCCCATTGAAGTTGGATGTGAAGTTATCATATCTAAATCTAAAGAAGTAGTATTTTCTCATTAATTTCCATTTAATAGTTCCATGTAGTCATTACTGTCATCCTAGCAAAAATATTACATAATATTGTAAACTAGTAGTGCTTTTTTCATGAGGGAAAATTCCAGAAGTTAAACACACACACACACACACACACACACACACACACATTTTAAAACCTTTGGCATGAGAGCAAATGAGCCAACGTTTATTTCAGGCTTTCTGAGACCCAGAGCTAGGAAGGTTATTCTGTTTGCTTTGCTCCTATCTACCTGTGAACCCAGCACCTCCCTTGGGTCTTAGCATATATAGTTTGTGCTTAATACTTACCTGTTGGCAGAGACAAATGAATGTGCTTCTGTCAGTGTTGCCTTTTAAAGGCCTTATACAGTCCCTTCTATCAAATGGTTCCACTACATTAGAGTGAACTTCCCATTTCTGTGTGGTTTGACTTTGAAAGTCCAACCATCTCTATCTCACGGCCCAGCTTCCTTCCCCTTCTGTCCTCTCTATTTCCAGAACATATTAGCATGCCAATGTTCATGACCCTGGACCACACAATGTCTGAAGTGCATTAGGAGGTGTAGCTTTTGGGGGTGATTCGACCACAAAGGCTCCAGGCACCCTTGTGGGAATAATGCCTTTAGGAAACAAGACTTAGCCACAGTGATGTCCTGGCCTAAGCTGCTGCCAAGAGCTGTGTCTGGGTCCAGGGTTCTGCTGCACTTGGGGTCTGTGATGATGTCTGTGATCCGTGTTAGCACAGGGGGGTCAATGGAACCATGCGATGCTGAGCCAGCCCTGTCTTTCAGTTGCCATGGGATAGCTGGCCTGTCCCTTGATAGGTACTGCAGCAGGAGAGCTGGTCCTACTACCCAGGGAAGAGCTGTCTCCCCTCCACCGCACACTCTTGGGAAAGATGGCTCCACCCCTCACCACAAGTGTGCACTGTATCTAGGCAGCACATTAGAGTTGACTTTGTGGTCAAGGACCACAGGGTCCATGGTGAGGTAGGTGAGCCAATCCTGAGGGTATGAGAGCAGGGGATCTGACCCCGCCCCCTTTCCTTTTCTGCCATGAGGTGTCATGGGTGAGAGAAAGATGTCCTCCTCTCTCACCCATTACCACCTGCAACAGGTGAGGGTGCTGGCCCCAGGGTCATAAGAGTCAGGGACCTAGCCCTTCCCCTCACCAGCTACAGCATCTAGGAGAGCAGGTGGCATGGGAGGTCCTTCTGTCTATGTTTTGCTTTCATTGGTTAATGAATAAAGATCTGGCTTGTCCTATAGCATGGGAGAGGAGGAGGGCGGAGTCAGAGAGACGCCATGGAGCCGCCAGAGACAGACGCTGGGAATTTAACCCAGTAAGTCATAGCTTTGTGGCGATACACAGATGAATAGAAATGGGTTGAATTAATATAAGATTTAGCCAATGAAAAGCTAGAGCTAATGGGCCAAGCAGTGTTTTAATTAATAGAGTTTCTGTGTGATTATTTTGGGTCTAAGCTAGCTGGGCACCCTGGAACCAAACAAGCGACTTCTCCTCCAATAAGCAGGCTCTGCACCCCATCTAGATAGCTAACCAGAGCTGACCCTGTTGTTGGGAATGCAGGTGAACTAGTCCTGAGGGCCTGAGAACAGGAGAGCGGACACCCCTTCCATCCTCCCATAAGCACCCTAGAGCAATAGGGAGAGAGGGTCCTGTACCTCGCCTGGGCAAAGCAGTAGAGATGACCTTGGTGGCGTGAATGTAGATGAAGACCTTAGAGCAGGAGAACAAACTACAATGGGTAAGCCAACCAAGGCAGCACTGGAGAGCATGCCCAGCTAGTGATGGTGAGGGATAGCTGGCAGGCTGACCAATCCAGCCACTACAGGCCCAGAACTAGGGCTTTGAGTTGGCCCACCCCCACATCCTCATCTGTGAACTGTTGGAGCATGTGAAGGGGGCGAACCTACAGATTCAAGACAGCAGGATCCCCATGACACAGGATGACAGTGACAGATTATCCAAGAGGAGCCCCAGTGAGAGCTCATTATTGGAGATGTAGCAGAAGCCAGAGGCCTTGAGTCAGACCAATGACGGGTGGCAGTGAGCTCTTGAAGTAAAGATGTACACGCTAAAGGGTAAACTGTGGGACTCAATGGGCCACACTACAGCTCCCACACGGCTTTCTTTCTTTTGTTTGTTTAGCTTATTCTTTGGTTTTTCTTTTAAATTTTGTTTAGTTTTGGGGGGAGGTTGCGAGGGCAGAGGGCACATGTGAGGGGATGGGGAGACAAGTAGGATCAGGATGCATGGTGTAAAATCCACAAAGAATCAGTAAAAGTGAAGAGAATTCAAAAGCAAAGAAAACAGGCCTTAGATGCCTGCTGCTTCCATTGTAAACCAGAAGGCAAGGCCTTTACAAGATTCTAAATCTGCTGGTAACCCGTCCTTGGGTGTCTTTGCCTTTAATCCTGTGAGAAATACATTTCTGTTGTGTGAGCGAACCACCTAGTTTCGGGAAGGTCTGGGATGTGCAGAGATGAGTTCCTGATCCTCCACTGAGTGATCTCGGCTGACTGTATGCACATTGTTTCCGTGAGACTGAGCAGCCCCTCTCTCTCAAATTGTAGCTTCCCTTTTGTTTCGCTACAGTTAAGTTCACATTCCTTTTCCAGGGAATTCTCGGCTTTTCATCTTCGTCTAGAGACAGGGAGTCTCCCCATGGCAAAAGTATGCTTTTGTTTTATATGCATGCTTAACATGGGGCTTGACACAAATGCCCAATAAATATAATCAACGTTAATAAGTAAAATGAAATATGTATTGAGAAAATGCTTGGGGCAGAGAAATATTCTTTGGAGTTATTGTTTAATTCATGTTTAACTAATTTCATTTAATCTTTGTAAAGCCAAGCTACAAGGTAGTTGGAAAGAAGACCTTAGGCTTCGAGAACACAGAACGATGGCAGAAGGAACTAGACCCATGGATGTGTTAGCTTTCCATTGCTGAACTAAAATCCTTGATCTAGACAAGAGAAGAGTTACTTAGGTTCAGGGTTCCAGTGGCCCAGGGTCCTTGACTTCATTGATATAAAAGTGCTAGTGAGACAGAACCTAATGGCAGCCAGAGATACCCACTTTATGAACAGGAAGTGAAACCCAATAAGAAATCAGGGACCAGGGATGACCTCTAAGGATGTATGTGCCCAGGGCCTCATTTACTCCAGAAAGAGGCCCCTTCCCAAAGTTTCTGCTCCCTCTCTAAATAGCACCATTATGAAGGACTCAGTCCTTCAACAAAGGAGACTTAGAGGTACACTACATATTCAAACCCTGGCAGTGAGCTAAGGGGCTTACTAAATTATACTCAATTGACTTCATTTGCTTTCTGTGTGGAATTTCAAGGACAATCCCTTAAGTTGTGATACTGCAAATCTACATGCATCCTAGGGTGGGAATCTTTCTTTCTTTCTTTCTGTCTTTCTTTCTGTCTTTCTTTCTGTCTTTCTTTCTGTCTTTCTGTCTGTCTTTCTTTCTTTCTTTCTTTCTTTCTTTCTTTCTTTCTTTCTTTCTTTCCTTCTCCTTCTTCTCCTTCTTCTTCTTTTTCTTTCCTTCTTCTTCTTCTTCTTCTTCTTCTTCTTCTTCTTCTTCTTCTTCTTCTTCTTCTTCTTCTTCCTCTTCCTCTTCCTCTTCCTCTTCCTCTTCCTCTTCTTCTTCCTCCTCCTCCTCCTCCTCCTCCTCCTTCTTCTTCTTTCTTCTTCTCCCTTTCTATTTAGGAACTTGAAATTATTGGTTGAAAGATCCTAGGATATTTAACTTGCTTATTCACCAGATGCTGCATGTTCCTCTGTGTCCTAAGGGTTGTGGAGATAGTTGCCATGCTAGTAGCCCTTAGAGACCCAGCTAACCCTTGCCCTTCCTCAGAACGACAAGTGGTTGCAAACATGAAAAGCTTCTCTTTAACAGAGGGCACCATGACCCTGTGCTAAATCTCTATCAGTGTCTTTCTCCAACTCTGAGTTCTGGAAGCTCAATTTAGCACCCCAAAAACACTGAGCCACATTCTTCCCTTTCTGTATCTCATTATCAACAACAAGGAGTCAGAGAACAAGTGTTGGCTGGCAGTTTCACCAAGACACACGACAGAGCGGAACACAGGCTTGCTTTTTGTCATCTATAAAGTCTCTAAGTTATTGACCAAAGCAGATATTTTTTTTTCAGTCCAAACACAGATGGGAGAGAAAGTTCGCGTGTTTAGTGAACCAAGTCCACTCGTCTGACATCCGGGGATGCTGCAGGTAACTCACATGCGTAATGGCAAGGGATGATGCCTTCTTCCTAGGGTGCATGTAGCCACTCCCCTGCAACTGGCTTTGGCTCCCTTATCCCACTAAGCACAGATCACGTAGAGTGGTCTTCTGATGCTTGTAGCATCAACAAGAGAGAGGGAATGTTCTTAGAGGCTCTAGCAGGAGAACTTCCACACTGTTTTCCCCTAGGAGGGTTTCTGTGCTCTTTAGGCAAATCTGATCCTTTCGCTAGCATTCTATTCTGGTGTTTATGGTCTGCAGAAAGGCAAGAAGAACCCCAGTGCCTTCATCTTGAGAGATCAGGAGTCACAACCTGATGGGCTGTGCCTGGACCACATCCAGCCAACAAATATTGGCATTTGGCTTGTACAGTGTACAACTGCTCAAAACCGATCGAACTGCTTGCCAGAAATTAAAAGCCAGGAGGCTTTCACAGTACAAAGAAATCCGGAGTTTAGCTCTTTCCATGAGAAGTCTAAATTTTGGCATCCCTGGCCTGGTTTTCCACGTGGCATAGCCCTTGTGGCTTCTCGAACACTCTCCCTTTGTGGGAGTTAGGAGAACGCACGCCTTCAGGCATGTGAGTTGCAAGCCTGCTTCACCAGAAAGCCCACACGTGATAGCCTTGTCACAGCCGCCACCACCTGTTTAGGATGTTTCACTTCTGTCTGAGCTCTTCAGACATTTAAGGCAGTAGCCACTGCCAAAGCCTTTGGAGGGAGTTGCTGCCTGCAGCATCCACCTTTAGTCAATGAGTTCTGACCTAGAGGGCTTTCTTTGATTTCTTGCCCATAGAGATGGGGGTTCAAGCATTTTTTTCCTAGCCTCTGTTTTTCCCAAGAAGAAAGCTTCACAGTAGTATAGAAATTACAGCCACTGGAAGGTTCACATACCATGGTGGGCCACTTAATCTCCAAACTCCTCCTTCCTACCTTGTGTTAATTTTTTCTCTTGTTACCAGCCTATGAGGCAAGGCATATCTGAGTAGATCATAGCAATTTCTCAAGCATGATGGAGGAATATGATTCCCGTAACGTACAGAGGTTGAGGCGGGCCTCATGAGCCATCTTTGAATGAGCAACTTGCAGGATCTATCTGTCGACAGCTTGCTCTTGTTAAACCCTGTCTGAAAGAGAGCCCTGCAGCCCCTGATAATGACACCAAGGACCTAAAGAGCCCCATGGGGTCTTAAAAAAAACCTGAGAATAGTTCTCCAAAATTCATCACCTACATGTGTGTGTTTAAGGCCCTGAGATGACAATCACAAGGAGCATTTATGAAGTGCAGCTGTCTGTGATGCTGGAGAAATGAGAAAACAAAGGTGAATGGTAGACTATTCACAATAAGCACAGTTATGCCATAGCCAGGAGTCTGTCTAGCAGGATGGATTTCAGATTGGGGATTGCACATTGGAACTCCTTACTAGTTATGTTAACTTGGTCAAGTCGTATGCCCTCACACAAAAAACAGTTGGTCCCTGTATCCATGGTTCTGCATCAGTGGGTTCAATCACAGATCAAAAATAACCAGAAAAAAAAAAAAAGCAACCACTTAAGTGTTAAAATGCAAAGACCTTTTCTCTCATCTTTACTTTCTAAACAATTTGGTATAAGAATTCTTCAGTGAAATGTGTGCATTGTTTGGGCTGGAGAAATGGGTTTAGCAGTTAAGGGTGCTTGCTAATCTTGCAGAGGGTCCAGGTTCAGGTCCCAGCATCCACATCAGGCTTCTCCCAACCACGTGTAACTCCAGTTCCAGGGGATCCACTGCCCTTTGTCCTCCCAGACACTTGCAGACCTGTGGTGCCATCAACCAATACAGGTACACACACATACATAAAAATAAAAATATATAAAGAAATTGAAAAATGTGCGCGTTGTATTAGGAAATAGTAATCTAGAGATAATTTGAAGTGTAGGAGGATTGCATAGATTATATTCAGGCACTGTGCCTTCTTGTAACATTTTTGGATTTTGACAGCCACGAAACTGGGCTGTGCTGCACAGATCAGAGAGACACAGTTTCCATTTAAATGAGAATGCACTGAATGTTTAAAAATGTCTGGAGTCCCTCCTCTTGACCTTACCACTTAGAGTAAGTTAACCGCAACATCTCAAGTTCTTACTCTATTAAAAGGGAGGAAATCCGGTACTTTCCCGGTAGGGTTCTGCATATGTGAGATCATACTTGTTCTAGGTACATAGAATTGCTGGCCGTTGGGGTGCTCCTCCTGAATCAAGGAAACTGTGAAAGTTATTGGTTCTTTCCTTTCACTTTCTGTGTATTCTGCCCAAAGCACTTAAGAATTTCAGCAAATGAACAAGAGTAAAGGTTGCTTTGCTCTATAAATATTCAACAAATCGATTTTTACAGTGGAAAGTATAATACATATATGGATATCAAGCTGGATTCTAAAGGTGTAACTTCTTAATTGGGCAGTTTGCGTGCAGAATTAAAAATAATTTTAGGCTTGCAAATATCGCAAGATAACGCGATGGTCAAAGTAAAGGATAAAGCGCCTTTAATGGCGTGAGCTTTCTGCCTGGTCCCTTGAGGAGTGAGCTGCTGACTGCAGAATTCTTTATCTGGACACCTGGATCAAGCAACCCTCAAAGGTCGCAATGCCAATTTCACTGACAGCGTGTTTTGCAGTCCTGGAGTCTTGGGTTTTAGGGAAGGACTTGTGGTTGCTATGGAACTGTTAATAATGATTGCTGCCTGCACCTCCATTCTTCACACTCCCAATCTCCAATATAAAATCACTTAGATCTGGGCTGGAGGGCAGTAAACAGACTTTCGAGCAGGAATTAACTGGGCTCAGGCATTAGTGTCTTAATGTAGGAAACGACTTTCATTATAACCTTTACTTAACACCGGCGGCTTGGCCGTGCAGGAGCTCCAGTTTGCTCCTAGTGGATAGAATCGTACCAAACCCAAACTTCGCAGTGGATGGGCGGCGCTAGAGCGGAGGCTGTCAGTGGAAAGCTAGTGCCGAGAACGCGTGCATTTGTGCAGGACTAATTCTTATCCTCAGTCTGGTTTTACTTTCTCATATTCTAAAAACTGGATCCCTAAGTTAGAGGGAAAGATGCCCGTTGAACTACCTGTAAGCTTAAAAGAAATGAATCCTGCAGAAAAATCACGTTTTATTGCTCGTTTTTTTTTTTTTTTTTTTTTTTTTTTTTTGTGATTTTTGTGATTCATATAAGAGAAGAATCTTACGACCGGATTGCACTCCTAAATACAGCTCTCAGTCCTTATTAATGTGAAGCTGGTATTTAGGGGGCACTAATGGAGTTCCTGAGCTCCAGGCACATAAAGTTAGGGGTGGTTTATTGGATGGGTGGGATGAAGACATATCTAATCTGGGGACTTCCCAGCCTCACCAGTATGCAAATAATTCAACCATAATACAAAACCGATAGGTCCCATAGCCACAGATGCTGCTTGCTCTCATCCCTATGGTATGCGTTTCCCAACAATTATCTGGCCTAATTCTGTTTTATTGCTTGGGGTTTTAAAGCTTCGACTGTGGAACATTGAATACATGTGATTGCCAGTATCTTAGGATGTCTGCATGCAGTTTCGACTGACAAGTGTCTCATGTATAGGAATCAATAAAGCATTTTTGCAACGGGAGATAGAAATGTGTCATGGACCCGAGGATTCCCCCAGCTCATCAGGCATATTAAGTGACAGTCACTCTACAGAAGGTGGAACAAGCCTGCTTCGGGTGCTGGGTAAAAGAGTCTATGCAGTCCATGACCCCGCAGAAGACAAAAGTGTATCTGGGTGAACAAACTGAATGCACAGCTCGACAGGTTCCGAAGCAGAGGGCTGCCTGGCGCAATCCTACCAAATGCAGATGGAACTAGCAAATTCATCAAGCAGCTGCAATCAATTCACCTGCTATAGAGCTGGCAAGGTGGTGTTGAGAAAGTTAAACTCGAAGAATGAGTGCTGAATTTCTAAATGTGGTGGTGGGGTGGGGGGAGACAGCAGAGTTAATAGGGGAACCAAGACAGAAACAATCACCATCTCCGTTACACCCAGCAAACATTTTGCAATCAGCTCCTTCTGCCTGTAAGACGGTTTTTGTCAAATACACCGACACTGTTATACACTTTTTATTTTTTGGTTTATTGGATCTTATTTCACACAGGCATTGTTAGTTCAACAAGTCAGTATTTGGGGGTTACATCCACCGCAGCATAGGAGCAGAGCTGAAGAGGTTACACCATCAACCCACTGTTTCCGTCTTGTCCCTTGCAATCAGAGGCAGCTTGTGACTGCTGCTTGGAGTCACCTCCTCCTGCCAGGTCGCTGGGGTCATCTCTAGCTGTCAGTCAGTCAGTCAGGTCAGCTGCCCTGCAGACCGAGAGCAGAGAATTCAAGCCCGGGGCCTCCTATCTTTACAGTGTAACTTAGCAAAATGTTGGCATTTTGTAATGAAAAATAGTTAAGGCAACCTTTTAGTATGTTAGGCAGAATGAACAAACACATGGCATAAAATACTAGCTAGAAGCTAAAACAACACATTAGTATCCTGCAAAATTAATGTATAAATAAACTATTACCTGGAATGACATTACCATTATGTATATAAAAAGAAAAACTGGAATTTTCTCTTCTGACACATGCAAGTTTGAATACCTTATCAACCTATATCATATTTGGAGTGGAAAGGTCACTTCAGAATGGAAAAAATATTAAAGGATTATGTGACTGGCCTCCCCGCAAAACAGCACATGCTATTTATTTCAGACTTGCGTTATTCCGAGGAGACAGCATCCTTTTGAATGTCTTCACAGAGGATGTGCACCGCCATTCACTTAGCAAGAAGAACTAGGACTTCTATACCAGAATATATGGTTAGAGCATATAATACTAGAGTAGGAAGCTAAGACATATCCTTGTAAGATAGATGAGCCTCTGTAGTATTGTTATTAAAGAGTAAAATAGATTTAAAATGTCAATACTTCATTTTTGAGTACATCCTTTTTTTCACTGCAGCATCCTTCCTTTTGGTCTCCTTTGTATTCCATTTCTCGTGTTCCGACCGCGTCACCCTAGGTTCTTAGCTTACTGGTCCCCATGCCCTTACCTGACCATCACAGCGGTCCAATCCCTCCACGTGTAATGAATGAACAAGGTTCCTATAAGAGAATAATCAGCTGAGCATTGCGCTCTATCTTTTGTAAATATTTTTTTTTCTTAAAATACAGAGTTACATTTTCAGTGTACAGACTTACGTGTATTCTAGGTCACATATCTGAAGAATAATCATTCATAGACCATGGTGAGAAATCACTATGTTACTGCTACATACAATTCAGCAAGCTGATAGAATGACAAAAAAAAATCACATTTCATGACTACTGTCTTAAATCTACTTTAGTTTTCCTGACTAAGCCAAATAGATTGGTGTTTATTAATTGTTCTATCCCTTTCTTATTCCAAACTTGGAGGAATTCTACAGAAACAGAACTTAAGAGCAAATTAAAAGTGGAACTCCTGGCGTTTTGTTTCCTTGAGTCCATGTATGTCTGAGGGCATGACCAGTGATTATGGCCTGGACAGTCACAGCCGGGAGCAGGAAGAGATGGAGAGGTGCAGAGGTGGTTTTGGGGATGCGGATGCCCCTGAGCCAGCGCTGGGTTCTGCAGCTGGCCCCGTGTGCTGGGTGGACGTGCACTCAGGCAGTCTGGTCCACCTGCAGCACGGCCGGTTGGACCTGTTTCTCACCGGATCCTTCCATGTCTTCGGAGTCGAGCATGTAACCACTCTCATCATACACCTGCTGTGCCTGCTGCAGATCCACCGACTCCCCCTCTTCATCCTCCGCAATGGTCAGGTCAGCATTGCTGCCCACGCCGGAGCTGTTCCCCTTCAAAGCTGGCTTCTCACCATCTTCCGCGCTGCCGCTGGGGAGGGAGGCTTCGGAAACACCCTCTGTGAAGGAGCTCTGGTCGTCCAACTTGGTCTCATTTTCTGCAGAGCTTTCTCCCTCTCGGACTTTCTTCCTCCCGAAGGACAGGGGAGAAACCTTGAAAGAGGAGCTTATCCCCGAAGAGGCTTTCTGGTGGGTGGATGCGAGTGATTTCTTAATCTTTTCCCTCCTCTCAACAGATACGATCTTTGTGCCCAGCTTGTTCATCTTTTTCTCGATATTCTGGCGAGAAAAGGCTTTCTTGAGACTATCCACTTTCCGCAGGCTGGATCTCTTTATTTTCTCTGCCCTGCTTTCTTCCAGCTTCTCGTCAGCGCTGTCTTCCAGGCCTTCCTCATCACAGGGCAATTCGTCATCGGAGGAGAGTTCCACGTTGTGCAGGGTCTCCTCCAGGGACTTATTCTCCTCAGCAAACTCCTCCTTGCCTTCCGCAGGAGCGGGAACCGGCTCCTTCACAAACACACTGGCAGGGATCTCACTTTCTTCCTGAAAAGAAGGGCAGTGTGGGTTTAGGATAATGGCACATTTTACAAATAGCCCAGAACGACTGTGATTTGGGTGCGATTCTGGGCAATGGAAATGATAGAAATCAAGGATGGCTTCGTTCTCTAGAATAGGAAACGACTCTTTCTCGTGTGGGTGCAGTCATTCCCCTCGGGCTGGATAAGGCCAGGCTGGCCCGTGGGAATACCAGGAGCGGAGCTGGCAAAGGCTCTATCAGTGACAGGCAGAGGGAAGTGGCCTGACTCATAGAGGCCAGGAAGCTGCCTAGATAAAGAGACCAAAGTAAGTGGCAGCCCTGAGAGCCCAGAGGCCTTCTCTCCTCTCTTCCGTCTGGCCAGAGGCACAGCTTCTGCCACAATTCCAGTACAAACATGTCCAGAGTTCATGGTGGAAAATGCAGACGGAGCCAGAGGGGAGTTAAGGAGTCCTTAAATGAAGAATAGCATTGAAGAAGCCTTGATCAGGTCCCTCTTCCTCCACTGGGCATTAGAAGAGACGGTTGGACAGACCAATATCAACACACACACACACACACGCACACACACACACAGATGCACACACACATGCATGCATCCACACACGCACACACACACAGATGCACACACATACACACATGCATGCATCCACACACGCACACACACACAGATGCACACACATACACACATGCATGCATCCACACACGCACACACACACAGATGCACACACATACACACATGCATGCATCCACGCACGCACACACAGATGCACACACATACACACATGCATGCATCCACACATGTACACATGCACGCACATGCACGTATATACACACATTTACGCACACAATGACACACACGTGTACACATGCACACACAAACATACACACACGCACACATATGCACACATAATACACATTCATGCACACATTCACACACATGTACGCACATGTATACACATACACACGCACACATACATATGCACACATACTTATACACACACACATTATTGAGTGATGTAAGTGAGGATTCGCCTTCCCAGCTCCTGCTTGTAAAGCCATGTGATTAGGATGTGTCCTGTGGGAATCAGGAAGGGACCGAGAGGAGTCAAACATGTGACCAGATAGGGTGTCAAGCCTCTAGTGTGCAGTGTGTCTTTGGGCAATGAAGCTCTGGGCTCACCGTCAGCTAAGAGTGAGGAGAGAAGCTGGGGAGCCAGCCCTCTTCAGACTTCCCAGCATACCCCACCTCCAGCCCCTGGCAGAGGCAACCGTGGCCTCCCATAGGGTCTCTGGGATTGGCAGAGCCAGAAAATCTGCCCCGTGCAAAGTTGCTCCCTGAGAGATCAGAACACAGACAGATTCAGGCCACATAGCATAAGAGCAACTTTGAGTTTTAAGTGGTTTTTTTTTTTTCACTGTTACACAAGAATCCATTATCATGGTACCCTCGTGGTTTTGTAGAAAATAATAGCACAAGGTGAAGAATTATGGCAGGAGGCCTGAGTGTGTCTTCGCTGAACTGTTAAATGGCTGTGGAGCATCAGCAAACAGCTTAATCTCCTTGGGTTCCGCTCCTTCCAGATAGGAACCAGAGGATTTGACCTAGATTAGCAGCTTTCAAAATGCACTGCCAGGGCCACTGGGGGTTCTGTGGGAATGTAAGCCGGGCACGCATCCAGACTCCTTTCCACCTACACTGCGCCCAGAGCCTCCAGGTGACCTGATTGCATCTCAGCCGGTTCGGCACACTTGGAAGTAGGAAAACAAACTGCCGTCTGTGGACGTGAAGGTCTGCTTTCCCCGTGCATGGCCTTCCAGGGTGCTGGCAGGTGTTCGGAAGGCTGCCGCGTGAGAGAAAACCCATCAGCGATCTTACACAGCACCAAACCCTGCGTCCTGTGTTACCAACCTGCCAGACAGGGCGTGGCCGCGGGCACAGTAGTGGCATTGTTGTCATGGGTGACTAGCTGTTTTCTGATTGGGTTTGAGGCCTGCTTCACAGGTAATAATGGTATGGCTGTCGTGGGTGACTAACTAACTACTTTCTGATTGGATTTGAGGCCTGCTTCATAGGAAGGGAGTTTAGTTCTGGTACTATAACCCTGGTTGAAGAACATGGCTGGGGAGATCATGGTCCTTAGAATACGTTCTGCTATTATTATTTTGACAAATGGTCATGAATTGAAAGTAGCTTTTCAGTATCAATGCTTGTCTCATAGACCAGGCCTGCTCTGGTCCTTGATCAGAGAAGCTTTTCTTTGTAGTAAGTGCACAATTGGTTATGGTGCTGAGAGCAAGAGACCACTCAGCCCTCAGTAGGTCGCTATATCAATCCCCTCCCCTCATGAAGGCTCAGGGAACACTGAGCGAGGGAGATGGAAAGAATTTAAGTACTGGAGGGATAGGGAGAAGTTCTGTGAACGTCTATCTTCTGTACGTGACATAAGAATTACACCTGTGAGCTCATAGAAGTTGGGGCTACCTGTACAGGACATGCAAAAGATGGTGTGCATGATGACCCAGGCCTCACCCCTTAACTGAGGAGCTATCGGCAGTGGCTAGTTCCCAGGAGTCCTTTAGGAGGTGGACTTTTGAAGCCAACAGCTTGTCATGCTTCAAGCTGAAGTTGCCTCTGCTTCTTCACGGGCACGTGCTTTCTGGAAGGGTTTTTATCTTTTCTTCCGCACTGTGTCTCCCATGTAAAGTTTAACAACTACTCACTAGGGGAACACGTCAGGTAAGACAGCTTTCTAAGAAGGTGGCTGAGGTGTAGATTGCTCTATGTGGGGGCAGGCTGTAGGGCTGTAGGAGAGCCAACCTGCTCAGCTCTGCGTCTACAGGGAGGTCAGCTGAATGCTGTTGGCACTGGGGATACTAGAGAGGCCAAGGCCTGAGGGGCACTGTGGTCTCCCTCTGAAAGAAGGGTTCTGTTTCCAGTGGAGCGGTACAGAACGGGTAGACTTACAGAAGCAGTTAGGGCTCTGATGTCTCGTCTGGAAGCAACGTCTCTCCTGGGCTTTGATTAAGAGGGCTGAGCGGGGTTGGCAGCTATTGCTTGCAGGGAAGGATAAAACCAAGCGCTCAGTGAAATGCTATTAAAAGTCCTAAGTGGGGAAAGGCATTCAGGCAGAAAACTGAGGAAAATAAGCCTTAAGGTACATTGTCTATACCATAAGCTCTCGGGGCCATCAAAAGTTGCAGACCGGATAACTTTCTGTTCTTCAATTTTAACAAAAGGGTAGAATTAAAATGAGTCTCAGTTTTTCCTAAATGTAAAATTTTATCTTTACCAAAGCAGAGTCTGGTGGCTCTTTTGTCCCTCTTATCGAGGACAGCTTTGAGGAGAGCGTATTAGGAAGTGAATTGTAATATCTGTGTTACATCTTCCGATGGGGGGGATGGGGGAAGGGTGTCGAGGAAGGCGGAAACCCAGGTGAACTCTTTGGTGAAGTGTGAAAATCATTTACAGGTGTGCTCTCGGATGTCAATTATGGAATTAACTCAGCAGGAGCAGAGATAATACAGAATGAGCTGTGTCTTCATGCGGCTGGAAACTACTGAGCAAGGTCTTCTTGCATCTCTGCTTCCCCTCGAGGTACCCAGGCAATATTTTATGCTCGGCCTACCGGACAGTGTGTGCATTTTGTGACTTCTTTTGACATCCTCTTCAAAGGCAACCCTTTCCTTTTATGTGGAAATTTGCAAGTTCCTAAGCACAGAGATCTCTTTCTTTTTCCAAAAACGATTGTTAAGATTCCAGAAAAAGACCAGTTTTCTTCCTTCGAAGTCACTGTCCTGCACAAAGCATACGGAGTATGGTGTCCCGCTGTCGGAGCAGTGGGAATTCAGCGTGGATAGGATCCATGGAGCTGGTCTCGCGTCGGGGCGTATAGTCTAGTGTGTAGCCCTCTTACACACCTCACGGAAACACATTCTGCGTCACATGCCGACCAAGGAGGTGACACTTCTGTGCTCATGGGACATGCTTTCTCTTACACATCCCCAGACTTACAGCTCTTTTCACAGTGGGGCTTGAATGTATAGCCCTAATTCCTCTGCTCCTTACTGAAGCTAGCTCCTGACTTGTCTACCTGGGATTTGTGACTCCCTGAAATGGCACAGCAATCCCTGTGGGTTATTTCCTGGGACAGGTCTACCTAGGAGAAGCCCCTAGGAGCGGGTGGTTATTTGTCCTTAGTTTTCACAAAGGTCCTCAGCCCCCATTGTTGCAGGTGTCCCGGGTTCTGACCTTTAAGAAGGACCCTTAGGAGGTTTTCCAAGGAAGGGAATATTAAGCAGTAAACTTCAAACACATATGACGGATACGCTTGTGGCATACGGGAAAAAGGAATGGAACGAGAAGTAGCATTTTTCACGAGCCTCGGCTTGTTTGCTATTGTATCGATTCTTGTGAGCCAGAAGCCCCAGTTGTGCGTGTAAATATCAGTGCAGCGGAAACTGCCAGCCTGTTGGGCACTGCCTGGTTTGAAGTTGACAATACACATCGTCTCCATACACATACAGACACGCAAACTTAAAAACAAAAGATCCTGCGGCCAGCATTAGCCAAGGAAGTCAGCTTGAAGTCATTTAAACCACCCAGAAAGGAGAGAGGGGCCAGGTCTCTCTCCTTTCACCCCCTTCTCATTCCTGTTGTTAGATAAAAAAAACAGGGACAGGGTGGGATTCTGTTGGGGTGTGAAGAACATAAATTTGTGCCCGTGGAATATTTTATCCAATCATCTCTAAATACTCGCTTTTAAAATGAAGCTATGTCACCTGGCATTCTGATTTATAGGTCTCCTTTACACATCGAGATTTTCTCCAGTTTGTGTTTCTCAGGTATAGATCGCCAAGTGGATAAAGCCATTGATTAGAGCTGTACCCCCGGGGTGGCTGTCGGTGGAATCAGCAAGTCATAAGAGTAAAATGCATTAGCTATAATCCCCGGGCAGACTTTCACATTCTGGAAGATTTAAAAGTCTCTTTTTTTTTTAGTGTTATCAAGGGTTTAATTTTTTTTTTTTAAAGATCACATTGGTTAGGTGTTCTTTGTTACACATGAAAAATACAAAAACAATACAAACCCACACCGAATGATTAAAAGGCTCATAAACATGAACTTGTTTATGCGATAAAAATTATCACAGTGAGATTATAGTTTTGTTTACCTGCTCTACAATGCTATAATTTTTTTATCAATGAAATGAGACCTTGACAGTAATTTTGTCTCTCAGACCCTAAGTTTCTTTCATAGAAAATGGTGTTAAACTAAATGATTATTAAGGGGTTTCTAGACCAAGCATTTTTGATTATGTGATTTTTAACCTACACACTACAAAAAGAAGTGACTGTTCACAGGAACAATACCATGGTGCCCCCATTCACACTCGATGTGTGTAGTCCCACACAGGAGTAAAAACTATAGGGCCTGAGTTGGATTGAAGAGCATTTCAAAAGTCTAGAGGGGGCTGCATCTGACAGAGTGTAGCACACACACACACACACACAAAAAAAAATTTATATGTCTGTGAATGTATGTATCTATGCATGTGTCTATCTATGTAATCTAGCTATCATCTATCCATCTATCATCTATCTATCTATCTATCTATCGATCTATCGATCTATCATCTATCTATCTATCTATCTATCTATCTATCTATCTATCATCTATCTATCATCTATCTATCTATCTATCTATCTATCTATCTATCTATCTATCATCTATCTATCTACTTACCTATCTATCTGAATGCAATTCCTCCCCCAAAATACTAACTACAGTCAGTTATTTATGTTATTTACTCCTAGTGCCCGGGGCAATGCTGACATTTACTAAGTGTAAATAATAACACTAAGAAATAATAGTTTTTAATCTCATACACTAAAGGGGCACTGGATAAGCAACATGACAAAGCCAATATTCTTTAAGGGAATTGGCCCGTGAAGCATGCAGGGAGAGTTTTCACATAAGGGCATCTTTGGTTACACACATCCCCATTTCTTTCCAGTCCGTACCAACAGAATAGCTTTTAGAGCAATGTTCTGGGGTAAAGTCCTCTTTTAAACCAATGGAGTTAAAAATCACACGGAGATTGTACTATTAGCACACTTCTAAAATTCTGATATTATTGAAGAACCCAAATGATGAATCGTTAAAGCGCATTCACAGACTCAACTTCTCAGAAATGTCTCCGCTGAAAATATGTGACCTCTCTCTTCTTTTTTTCTCCAGTTTCACAACTCCATGCGGATGGAAGTGCAAGCTGTCCAGGCATATCCTCATTCGTTCCCTGGTTTTGAAATGATTCCCAGACTTCTTTTTCAAACAATCATCACTAGAACCTTCTGAGGATGCCAGTGGCACCTCCTCTTCAGGGCCAGTTACTGGGCAGTGCCTGAAGCCTTCTCAGCCAGCAGAGAACACTTCTGCTCAGCTTTCCACACAACTTCTACTGTGAGGAAAGGATAGGCAGGCTTCCAAGAAAAACAGTAAACTTGCTATTTCCTTGGCATTAATATTATGATCATCAATGCTTTAAGTTTTATTTTATTTATTGTTTTTTTTATGTCTCATTATTTTAAACTCAAATATTATATTAAACTTTTGTAGAGAAAATTAAAGAGAATAAAATTTCTTCTTTTAACTGAAATTTCCAAATTTATCTTGGTGTTCAAAGGGGCAATGGTTGTTTCTCCAGTTGTCTGCAATTGGAAATATTCACTGAGGAACTGGATGCCCATGAGCTACAATACTGTTGTGGAACACAGCGAAACTTCAACAAATAAATGGCGTGTTTTAAGTAGATTTAAAACAAAGGTAGGAATTAAAAGTCCAAATTATAAGTGTCTTACAAATCATCCTACACACACAGACACTAACACACACACATATACTCATACATACACACTCTCAGAGATATACTCACAGATATACACATACCACACATATATACACATAAACACATCTATACATACAAATACACAACACACACACACTCACACACTCATACATACACATTCTCAAACACAGATATACTCACATATACTCACGTATACAGATACACACACCACACACACACACACACAGTCACATGCTCTCAAACACAGATATATCCTCATATAACTCGCAAACACAGATACACATACACACAATCGCATATATACAAACATATACACACACTCAGAAATAGATTTGGGACGTGAGAGCATTTCACAAACTGCAGACCTCAGATCGACATAGATCTATCTTCACAAACATGGATCTTCTCAACATTACAGTACCAAATATGCCCAAGTCAAGGGATAGCCTTTCCTTTAAAGAATTCCTCCTATTTTCAAATAATTTTTTTTGCCCTAAACCAGAAACATAATTGTTTAGTAAGGAGACTGAAAAGAATTGCATCATAGGCTTTCAGAGCACTGAGAATGACAGATTTTTTTTCAAGGTACAAGTGGCCCCAGTACCGTGTTTGCTGTCTGCATTCTGCATTCTCTGCAGGTCTGGGATGGTCCCCTTCCACCACCGTGTTAGAAAGGTCTATTTAGAGTAGTATTTTGGGTACCGTCCTTTGTTTTCATGGGTTATGATATAATGCTGATTCTGAAATGATGGCAAGCATATAACGGGTGTGTGTATGTGTGTGGGCCAGTAAATCTCAACTAAAAAGGGACCAGAAAAGCTATTTCTTTTTGAAAAATTATTTTAAAGACAATCTTATTTTACATACCAATCCCAGTTCCCTCTCCCTTGCATCCTCCAGTTCCTCACACTTCCCTTCCCCACCCCCCACCCCCATCCACTCCTCGGAGAGGGTGAGACCTCCCTTGGGGAGTCAACAAAGTCTGTTACATCACTAAGGCCTTCCAGCCCATATGTAGGCTGAGCAAGGTGTCCCTCCTTAGGGAATGGGCTCCAAAGAGCCTGTTCACGCACTAGCGATAAATACTGGTTCCACTGACAGTGGTCCCACCAAATGCCCACGCCACATAACTGTCACCCATTGAGAGGGCCTAGTTTGGTCCTATGCAGGTTCCCCAGCTATCGGTCTGGAATCACCAAGCTCCCACTAGCTTGGGCCAGCTGTTTCTGCGGGTTTCCCCATCCTGGTCTGCAAGGATATTTCAAGGTCCTCAGAAGGGTGGGGTCAGTTTTGGCCCAAGAGCTGTATTTCTAGTCTAGTAGAAGGGGAGGCTGCTGTCTCAGCCCTGCATTTCAGGCCCAGACAGTAATAGATTCTATGCAGCGAGCCTTAACTCCATGCCAGTCTGTATGAGTCATCTTAAATATGTGATTTTCTTTATTCTTCCCTTGTGGGACAAGTACGAGCCAGGACGCACTAGCGTTTGGAAGCCCATATTCTGGGACAGACTAAATGTGACATCGAGTCACACCTTTGCCACCAATGTGCTACCCAACTGTAGACAAACTCGGCATCTTCATCTTTAACTCGGGGAAAGGCAAGAAGGTAGCGAGAACGGTGTTGGGCAGTATATGCTGGGCCCATTAAGAGCTCAGCTATTTTCTGGTCTTATTAATGTCCTCTGTGTTTACAGGGCGGGAAACAGAGGCCCACAGAGGGCACGTGTATCCACCGTCAACACAGTTGGCAAAGGATCAAAGGAGGAGGTGGGCCAGTGTCTGTGTTTCCTCCCCCTCTCCTGGATTCCGCTTTAATAAAAATTACTGTTTCTCTCATTAGCATAATTGGTACCCTACTCAAACCTCTACTTCCAGAAAGACTAAACACTCCAGACAGCCACAGTTCCATTCCGTTTCTCAGATAACCATCCTGCGCCTTCGGAGCTGCGATTCTAAATCCCGTTAGCTAGCGAAAACCCTCCCTATGGGAAGAGAAAGCTCTAGTCACTGGCCTGAAGCTCCCTGCCTTCTAAACGGCTCTTTGTGTGTGTGTGTGTGTGTGTGCTTGCTCATGGGCCCAGAATGGTCTGCACACTTTGCTTTGGATTCCCTTAGCTTCCACTTGGGTCTTGTGTGCTTCCATTTCAATTCAGGTGCGGTGCCACACCTGTTGGTGAAACGGAACACAACAGGCGGCTTTGTCAGAGCCTCATCAAGAGCACCTGCCGTTAAGTCACCCACAGTCAGATCCATATCTCTCTCGAATGCCCTAGCCATTTCTTTCCCATCCCTCCTCCACATGCTGGTAGAACATTCATTATCAAAACAAAACCAAATCCTTAAAAATCCTTCTTTTCCTTTACTGGAGAAACCTTTTCCTCCCCTCCTTACTGGAAGGCAAGAGGTACCCATCTATCCCCAGTTCATGCTGAAGGAAGGGAAGTTTCTTTTGACCAGCCTGCGTGTGTTCCGTTTGGTTAGGAAATCGCTACTTGATTTAGAAATCTCTTGAGAGCTAAGGCCTCTAGGCTTAGAATCTCAGACGGTTGACCACATCTCTTTCCCATTCAGCTGCTGCCTGAAAAGCTATGGCATCTGCATTAAAAGCCTAACAGTTCCCCAAATGGGAAAGCCTGTGAGGTCAAGGAGCCTCAGCTGCCGGAACCTCCCAACCCTCAAGTGCAATTTGGGGAGGCCGCAAGAACATCAAGAAGACACTTTCCTTTTATGGTGACAGGCAAGCCCCGGGTTCTGACTTGGCAGAGAAGATTCGTTAGGAAAAAAAGAAGGCTCCTTTGGTTTAGATCCCCGTTTCTACTGTCTCCGGGGAGATAAAGGCTCTCCCTGTATGCGTTCACAATCTGTTGGTTATGGCCTCTCCCCTCCATGGCTTTGAAAGTCTCCCCTTTCACATGGTCGCAAGGAGACGCCCCGAGGCAGGATGGCTCTGCTTCCTGGGGTCCGGGTTGGCTCGGTGCCATCCACAGAAGGGCTTCCAGCACTAGGCAGGGCAGCCCGTGGATTAACAGATGCCCACCACTTGGCCAAACAACAGCCCATGCCATCTTCCTGTCCCCAAATAGCCTTTGCTACATTAATTGCATCACTGATGCATTAAAAAAAGAATTAAGTGGCCCTTTTATGCTAACACAGCCATTTGAAGGAGAAGATATTGAAGGCTGGTCTTTGTGACCACCACCGATGACTCTTTTACTTCACTATAGAGTTTCGTCCTTCTGAGCAATGTGGGCATATCTAGTGGGTTTGTAAAGAGTTGCCCTTTGCTTCCCACTTTTAAAGCACCATTTGCTAGGAAGAACTGGAGACTGTTTTGACAAAAGGTGTCTTAAAGAACACGGCTCGTTTCAACCACCCATTCTGTTAGTTTCCAAACGCACCAGGAGCCTTTGGAGAAAAGGCATGGTTTAAAGGTTTTGTGTGGGCAGTCTTGGTTAGAACAAAAGAAAACAAATCCTTCGTGTAGTTGGCTCACTTCTACTAAGAGTTAATAAAAAGCCACCGAATTAACTTGCCCTGTCCAGCTAACAGCTGCAGCCACAGTCCCAACTTCCTAATGAGAAGAGACAAATGGATTTGTCTGCAGCCGGTGCGTGCACCTGCTCAGCTTTCCACCCTATGCCAAGTGTATCTAGGTGTTTCCTGACAAATGTTCCCAGTCCGCCAGGCCCACGGGCGTTGCCTGAAGGACAAGGGGATTCCAACCCATATGGGCACATTTTATAGTTGGCAGTAGCAGGCGGCTGGAGGATAATGTTTTGCCTGTGTGCTTGACTGGCCAGACAGATTGGATCTCAGGACTGAGATCAGGCACGTGGAGGGGGTGCCCTGGGGACACTAACCTGGAAGATGAGCACTTTGAAGTGGTTGCGGCGGAGGAGCTGGGCGTGGTTGTTTTCCAATCTCTTCACCTGTACGCACTGCCTCTCCAGGCGCTCGCGGACGGCACGCGTGTGAGCGCTGACCTTGCGAGACTTCTCCAGCAGCTTGTTCACGGTGTTGCTGGTGGAGGCCTGGTACTTGGAGAGCTTGGTGAGGTCGTTCTGGATGCCCTTCACGGAGCCCTCCAGGTTGATCTGCCGCTGCTCCATGTTGTGCTGGTTCTCCCTCACGGTGTCCAGCATGTTGACGAGCTTGTCCAGGAGTGTGTGCACGGTCACAGCATTCACCTGCGAGTTGTCCCGGATGGCCTCATCTGTGGAGCCCAGGTTCAGGCTGGGGCTTGGTGTGGAGGAAGGCATTGGGCTGGGGCTGGATGGCTTCTCCTGGCGCGCGTCCGCATTTGGGTGCTGGGACTTTTCGGCTTGTACAGCGTCCTCTCCCATGGCTGCGCAGATGGGAGCCTACTTCCCCTGCTGCAAAGTTTCTCGCTCAGGCAAGAAGTGGGCTGTGGTGACTGCAGAGCGCGGGAGGTCCGTTGGTCTGAACCGGACACTGTTCTCCAGGGCTAGCAGAGGTTCAAGCAGGGAATAACCGGCTAAGCTGATCAGGAGAACTGCATTCCAGCTGCTCTTAAAGGCCCTACTCCACCCAGTGGAAGGCAAAGGTTACTGGACCCACTCTGGGTTCAGCCACAAGCAAACACTTCCTAACCACGTTCTCCGCAAGCCAAAGCTCTTGACTGCGTTCGCTTTTCTTTCCTACACGCCTTCCCTTTTTAAAACAGATTCAATGCCATATTTCAATCATGAGTTCATTTAGAGGCGGGGAGAAACATGTTAACTTGGCTGGCCTTCCCAGCTTTTGATTGGCTAAAGCGAGTAAACTTTCCTCTGGCTGCTGTGTTACTGCGGGCTTCTTTTCCCCTCCCCTGGATACAAGTTATTGTAACCGAAAGTATTGTTTACTCTTGCGCCAGAGCTGACTGATAGGTTGCAGAACACCGAGTGCCCTTCTGGGAGGGGTAGGGCTGAAAGGGTCTGCGCAGCCAAGTTTATGGTGTTCCCTTCTTATTTGCAAAGGAATGGAAATTACACTGATAACTGACAAGAAAAACAGCCTGGTGCGTCCTTCTCTTGCAAGTGAGGAAGCAATCCAGCTTGAAAGAGCTTAGACTGCAGGGATGTTAAGACAAGCGGCCATGCATGCTGTGGAACTGGTACATAAGAGGTGACAATCTTTTGAATGAATGCTTTTTAGAATCACGGAACTTTAAATTTTTTTTCCCACTTTTTAAAAGATGAAAAGAGGAACCCCTCTCCCCAGAATTTTAAAAAATTCTGAATTCTTTAAAAGGAGAAAGTGTGAATTTGTCTCCTCTCATTCTGAATTCATGCCAAGAATTTCTCTATTCCCATCCGCGCGAGGCCTTTACTGACATAGCCCAGCAGTGTGACTGCGGGCCAGGCTGAATTGGAGCGGTTCTAACGCTTGACGTTTCTAGATTCCTGCTCAGTGAAGGGGCACACCTGTTCTCACACGTGGCCCTGCTTAGCGGGGCCTTTGGAATGTGGGGCTTCTCGCCTAACACGACTTTACATGCTTGGATTGGTCTTAAATGTACCCAGACTGTGAAAGTGCTTTTGGCAGGAAGTCTTAACAGACCTGCTTTGAAAGATTTCAAGAACAAATGTCAGCCCACACTGGGTCAGGCACTGATCATGGGACAGCACTTTTCTCAATAGCAATATCTCCATGTAAACCAATGAAACAGTAGCTCTTTTATTAAAAATTGTTCTTAATTGAGCTATATTTCTCTCTGCTCCCCTTCCTTCATACCCCTCCCCTTCTACCCTCTCCCATGATCCCCATGCTCCCAATTTACTCAAGAGATCTTGTCTTTTTCTACTTCCCATGTAGTTTAGATCCATGTATGTCTCTCTTAGGGTCTTCTTTTGGTTTGCTTTTTTTTATTTTTCAAAGTTCTCTCTAGAATCTGATAGGATTCTCCTACAGAGAACAAATGTCTTCTGTCTCCTTGAAATATGCTCAACTGGTAACAATCAGTATTGAATAGGAAGAAAGACTGAGGTCTGCCAACACAACTGGACACTTTCTCGTATACACCTTTTTCTTCTAGGGTCTCACAGGAAATCATTTACAATCTATCATCTGCTCCGATGCCAGGTGGACTTTGTGTCAGGATATTTATTGTATGTTTTCCAGGTCCACTGGGTTGTCCAAAAAACCATTTATTACTTCCCTAAACATTGTCGCCATTCTTTCTGTTCTCAATTTCTGAGCCTTGTCCAGCCAGCCGAGAGGCCTGCTCCGATTTTCCCCTTTGCATATTGATGAAGCTGAATGCCTTTCCCTATATAATCTGTTTACCATTGGCTCATTCAGTAAACCCTGAGAATTTTGCCCACTCCACTCTCCAAAGCCCTTACTCACGACTTTCTTTCACCCATATTTTTCTCAACAGATGGCAAGAGTTGACCTTGGACCCAGAAATGAAAACTAGTGCAGACTGAAGATGGTAACACTTTTTTTTTTTTTTTTTTTTTTTTTTGCTACTCCAGTTTTTCCTCTCAGGAAACAGACTAACTAAGGTCGTGAACTCGCAAGCCCCACTTCCCAGGTCACATTCTGACCCGGTTGTATGTGTAACCCTGGACAACGAGTCTTCTTTTTGTGACCCTAGTTTCTTATTACACAATAAGAACAATATTGGTCCTCTTAGTTGTTATGAAGAATAAATCGATGTTTGTGAAATGTTTGGGCCAGGGCATGGGGTGCAGCGTTGGAGTTAAACACGAAGATAATAAAAATGATCACACCAATTCAATTGTCCAGTTCATTCTCTTCGCCTTGAAGAGAAGAATTTTCATATTTTGTAAACATGTGGTGTCTTGTTGCAGATGCAGAGCTACTATTTCTTCTGCTGTTCCTTTCCCCTGTGCTCATTCGAACATGTGTGGTAGACCTTAGGGAAATACATGAGGTGACCAGCTAACTTACAGATAAGTTAATCTGCTTTAAATGAGCTATTATATGCTCAGCACAGCCTTGGACTCTTAGACAACAGGAAAGAAACATAAATCGAGACTATTATCCTGAAGAAGTTCTGAATCTTTAGCTGGGAAAAGCAAGATTTACGTACAGGAAAAAGTTAAAAGACAATACCAGGCCATACCTAAGGAAGGGTTGAAGCTGTGCTTTTCACCTTCAGGAAGCTGTTACCATCACAATGACCTGGATCTTTTACTTTCCTCAAGGCAGACCCTTGAAGCAAACAGGAAGTGTGGCAAAGAGCTTTAAATTAAAAGACTATCTTGGTAATAAAAGCTTTCCTTATAATACCATATTTGAATGGATGCTGTCCCGAAATAGTTTAAGACTTTGAAAAAAAAAACACAATACATCCAGGAAGCAGGCAGATATTTCAATGTTCTCGGGACAGAGCTGATGCTTGCGGAAGTGGAGGGCTCTGGACGCGGATGCGCAGAAGATGAGAATTTCCTTCATCCTTCTCAGTTGTCTCCCCTCCCCTGCTGCAGTTTTAAGGCCCCCAAAGCTCCCCTGTGAAGGAAGCTTCGGCATTCGTGGGGTCATGCGTCTCAGAGTTTAATAAAGCCTTATTTCGAAATCGCCGTTTCGCAAATATGTTTTGTGAAGTACGAGGAGCGGCAAAGAAATAGAATTTCGTACTATTTTAAACAAACAAGGAAACAAACACACAAGCCAAATCCCAGGTTAACAACCCAAACTTCTTACAGTGTCCTTAAAGGAAGTCATATTAACTTGAGAACTAGAGAAGGAAATTCCAAAGCCGTTTTGGTATCAGACCCCGGCACTTGTCAGGGAGCTAGCTCCTCTTCATAGATAATTCAAATCCTTATCATAGCGCTATAAAATCATTTCCTCTCATTCGGCTCCGTTTTCGAGTTAATGAACATTCCCATAACGGATTGCTATCAACTACATATAAATCACCCTCTCGCAGTTTCTACATTTTTGTGTGGAAACTTAGGGCCTCTGGTTGGTTAAAGCAGAGCTACAGCTGCGTCTCTAGAGAAGTCACCGCTACAAAGGCTCTTTATCAAAAGTATTTCGGGAGTATACCACGTGTCAGCAACAAAATGCCTTTGGAGGCGTGGCGAGGGCCTCTGCCTGGTGCCTTACCCTTAGAGGTACTTGAAATATCTTAAATTATCTCTGAATGCCAAAAATGTGTGATTCCGAATTCCTCTCCCTGTCGGCTCACATTCTCTGGCTTCAAAGCACTGTTGTCTTAGTGACAACTGTGGCGTTGTTCCAATAGGAAAAAAGATGTGTTTGGACCACATTTTGGCCTGTGCCTGGTGCATTGCAGCTCATTGTAGCGGCTCCTTCAGAACCACGGTCTGTATGGTGATTAGGCATGTCCGTCTCTCATTGCTAATTCCATTCCTTTGTTACACACACACACACACACACACACACACACACACCCCAAATATTATTTGAGCAAGTCAGAAACTCAGGCAATATGCACAAGGTGACAAAAATGGGAGTGGGGGGCTGGTTAACTGTTTTCCAGTACATGACTGCTTTATCTCAGTGTACTCTGAGCTCCTCTTTCTAAAATAATTGTGAGCTGTGGCATAGACACTACCACCGTACCAGACCTGGCTGGTGACAGTCATGATGAAATGTATTAAATGCAAAAGAAGCTTAGAGACTTTAGGTCTTCCCTTCATTATTTGTGAACCTAGTGAATTGTGTTTGTCAGGTCTTTTCTATTGTGACGGGTTTATAATTCAATGACTGCTTTGACACATTTCTACATAGTAATTATGTTAGTTTTGTCTCAAATTCTTGAAAAACAACTTGGGCAAACAAACAGCAAAGTGTTTTTTGATCACGGAGTCTTACTACTTCTCCCTGCCCTGGTGGTTTGACACACTGCCATGTTCCAGAGAGCTTGAGAAATCAAAGGAGCTGGACCTTGATTTTCCAGCTCAGACTCTATCTGGATGACACTAAGCACTGGCCGTGAGCAGGCTGAGATTCCTCTTTTGTGATAAGAAGGTTTTTAATCATATGCTTTAATCTAATTCCATAAACATTCCTGTTTCCTTTGTTGAAGACTCTCCAATAGAACATGAGTTGAAACTGAGAAAAATGCAAAGACACCTTAATGATGAGAAGGAACTCCCCGTGAGATTTAAGTCCAGTGGGGCAGGTGGACAGGATTAAGTACCACAATAGACAAGATTTCAAAAGCAAAGCCAAACAAAGCAACAGCGTTTCCAGAGACAAAGGATGGACGGCTGAGCGTTGGAGCATCCTGGAGGATCTCCACTGGTGTCTAAAGGACTTTTCAAGCAAGGATGTGCATGGACCACATTTTACACTCTGCCTAGTGCGCTTGTAGCAACTCCTTCAGAGCTACGCTGTGGTCTGTATGGTGATTAGGCATGTCCATCTCTCCTTGCTAATTTCATTCCTCTGCGGGGAGTAAGAGAAATAAAAACATGGGAAGATGGAGTTTTTCCAGTTCAGGGATTGACCTTTAAAAGAATCAGGGCGGAGAGAGGGTAATAAAGCTAGTGAAAGAAACTGTGTAAATGGCCCTGACGTAAGATGGAACTAATTTAACTTAAATGGAAGGAAGCCTGATTTAACTTAGAGAAAATATTGTGTCAATTATAAGGTCTTTATTTGAAGAGAAATGCAATTATAGTATTTCCAAGGGTGCGTGGTAAGTTAAAATAATTGCCAGAGAAGCAGTTTTTTGGTTTAAGTGTTATAAAAATCCTCTTTTTAATGAATTGATGAGTTCTGCTTTGTGGGACTTTTTTTTGGTTATATAGCGTATACATTATGTGTTAACATATTTAAAGGGAGATGATTAATGCAATTTCTTTAATTTTGATCATTTTATTAACCTGTTTAGTGACCCCACCCTTTTCTATAGGTAGCTCAGAAGTAAACAAGGTCACTCTGACTCTAGTTTTCATGATCTATAAATTACTGGGGACCAAGGGATGGCTCACACTCTGGTACTAGACTATAAGACACAATGTGAGAGACCTCTGTGGACCGGGCATGAATCGGGAATGACTGCTGAGGGAGTGTACCCGAGCCAGAGATCACTGTGGGACTGGGCCCAAGCTAGGGCCCTCTGCAGGAGCAGGATAGGGACATCTATGGGAACAGGCCTGAGCCAGCAACCTCTACTGGAGCAGGCCTGAGTCAATGACCATGATGGAGCAGGCCCAAACCAGCAACTTCAGCAGGAGCAGCCCCAAGCAAGCAACCTCCCTGGGAGTTGGCCTGAATGACCCCCAGTGTTGCAGAGCGACCCCCAGGAGCACTGGGTGACCTCCAGGACACAGAATGATTTCTGAGGTGACTGGAACTGTGTCCCTGACTGCAACATAAGGAGCAATCATCTGAGCCTTGGATCCATTGGCAACTGGAAGATTGACCACCAGAGAATGGCCCAACTACACCAATCAGAGGAAAAGATGGGTAGAGAAGGTAAGAACACACTCAATACAACAAAGAGCAATACAAGACCAATAAAAACTAGTGGTGGCCTACAACAGCAAGATGTGAATAACCAAATATATATGAATCAGAAGAAAAGGACCTAAAAATAACTTTAGGAGAATGTTTGAGGCCCTTAAAGAGGAAATAAAAATTCCCTCAAAGAAATGGAGAAATAGAAAAAAAAAATTGGAAGAAATCAACAAATCCCTTAAAGAAAACCAAGAAAAAGCAATCAAACAAATGAAAGAAACTATTCAAGACTCGAAAACTAAAATAGACACAATAAAGAAAACACAAACTGAGGGAATTATAGAAATGGAAGTTATGAAAAATGGTCAGGAACCACAAATGCAAGCATAAACAGCAGTATATAAGAGATGGAAGAGACAATCTCAATAGAGATGGATCAAAGAAAACATTGAATCTAACAAATGCTTAACATAAAACATCCAAGAAATATGGGACACCATGAAATGACCAAGCCCAAGGATAATAGGCATAGAAGGAGACGGAGTCCAACTCAAAAGCACAGAAAATATATTCAACAAAATCATAGAAGAAAACTTTCCTAACCTAAAGATATGCATATGAAGATACAAGAAGTTTACGGAACTGGATCAAAAAAAGCCCCCTCATTTTTTAATCAAAACACTAAACATACAGAATAAAGAAAGAATATTAAGAGCTGCAGAGGAAAAAGGCAGACCTATCAGAATTACACCTGACTTCTCAATGGAAACAATGAAAGCCTGAAGGTGCTGGTCAAGCATTATGCAGACATTAAGAGACCACAAATGCCAGCCCAGATTACTATACCCAGCAAAACTTCCATTCACCATAGACGGACAAAACAAGATATTCCATAACAGAACCAGATTTAACCAATACCTAGCCATAAACCCAGCCATACACAAAGTACTAGAAAGAAAACTCCAACCCAAGGAAGTTAGCTACATCAATAAAAACACAGGCAATAGGTGATCTCACAGCAGCAAATCCCAAAGAAGGGAAAATCACACACAATAACATCTCCAACAACAAAAACTAAAATAAAAGAAATTAGCAAACACTAATCATGAGGATTTCTTAATGTAAATGGACTCTACTCACCTATAAAAAGACATAGGTTAACACGTCGGATATGAAAACAGAATCCATCTTTCTGCTGCATACAAGAAACACACCTCAACCTCAAAGACAGACATTGCCTCAGAGTAAAGGGTTGGGAAAAAATTTTCCAATCAAATGGACCTAAGAAACAAGCTGGTGTAGCTATCCTAATATCTAACAAAAATAAATTTTAACTAAAATAGATCAAAATAAAAAAAGAAGGACATTTCATATTAGTCACAGGAAAAATCCATCAAGAGGAAAGATGTTCAATACTGAACATCTATGCCCCAAATACAAGGCCACCCTCATATGTAAAAGAAACACTACTGTAGCTTAAATCACACATTAAACCCTACACACTAATAGTGGGAGACTTCAACACTCCACTTTCACACTGGGCTGTTCGGTCAGACAGAAAATTTACAGAGAAATAAGGGAACTAACAGATGTTATGACTCAAATGGACTCGACAGACTTCTATAGAACATTACATCCAAACATAAAAGAATATACCTTCTTCTCAGCACCTCATGGAACCTTCTCAAAAATTGACCACATACTAGGTAACAAAGCAATCCTCAACAGATACAAAAAAATGGAATAACCCCATGTATCTTATCGGATATCCATGGCTTAAAATTAGAATTCAACAACAACACTAATTCCAATGAGCCCACAAACACATGGAAATTAAACAATGCTCACCTGAATCACCAATGGGTCAAGGAAGAAATAAAGGAAGAAATTAAAGACTTCCTAAAATTCAATGAAAATGATCACACAACATACTCAAATTTATGGGACACAATGAAAGCTGTTAAGAGGAAAGTTCATAGCACTAAATGGCTACACAAAGAAGCTGGAAACATCTCACACTAGTGAGTTAAGAGATCATTTGAAAACTCTAGAACAAAAAGAAACAAACTCACACAGGAGGACTAGATGGCAGGAAATAATCAAATTTAGAGCTGAAATCGACAAAACAGAAACAAAGAAGACAATGCAAAGAAGCAATGTCACAAAGAGTTGATTCTTTGAGAAAATCAACAAAATAGACAAACCCTAATCCAAACTAACCAAAAGGCAGAGAGAGAATATCCAAATTAACAAAATCAGAAACGAAAAGGGGGACATAGCAACAGACATGAAGGAAATCCAGAGAATCATCAGGTCGTTTTGAAAATCTGTACTCCACAAAATTGGAAAACTTAAAGGAAATGGACAATTTTCTGGATAAATATCACTTATCAAAATTAAATCAACATGAGATAAGCAAATTAAATATACCGATAACTGATGAAGAAATAGAAACAGTCATCAAAAGTCTCCCAACCAAAAACAGCTCAGGACCAAATGGTTTCAGTGCAGAATTCTACAAGAGTTTCAAAGATGCACTAATATCAATACTCCTGAGAGACTGAGTTTGCAGTTCTGGTGTCAGCGTTGGGAGATGGTCATGTGGGCATAAAGATACCATGAACCATCATGACCTGTTTGTCAAAGTTCCTCAGAATAACATCACCTATAATATCTAGTTCTTCAACTTGTGGATCCAGAAATTCCAGAAATATCATCTTATTCCCTCATACTTCGGTGATGAAATCCCAGGAAAGCTGACCTACATTGTTTGGATTCCCCTGGGAACCATCTATGAGCCTGTGTGTTTCCCATATCAATCCACAGAGTCAGTGCTGTGGGACATCCTCAAGCCCAGGGGTCGTTCCCTCTATTCTAGCTTATGGTAGAGGCTGTGTCTCCTCGGGAGCTGGGCTGGTGCTGCTATAGCAAAACATAGACATCCAAAGCAGCGCTTCTTTGAGGTGTCCCTAACTGTACATAGCACTCATTCTTACGTTGGGCATATTTATGTTTGTTCTCCAATGCCTAGCTAAGGGGGCTTCATGAAAAGCTATAAATGCACCATAAAGCAAAAACACATTCATTTAAAAAAAATGTACTTTAGTGTGTGATCGTATTATTGCTCTTTTAAAAAATCACTTATATATTTTTTAGATCTTAAGAGAAAGTCTCTATCCCGGGGTGACTTTGAACCTCTGATTACTGTCTCTCCTTCCTAAGTGTTGGAATTACAGGTGAATGTAACCACACCAGTTTACTGTTATTTTTATGTCAAAAGTTTTGACTTTGGGGGAATAAGAATCCTACTTTTTTTGTGATATTTTTAAGTTTGGCAGAGTAAAAACACTATTTCTAACTTTTCCCATTTTGAGGGTAATTTATGATACTCCAAAATACACACTTCTGTGAGTTAGGACACTTAAGACCAGTATATCAATGGCTTTAAAACAGACCCACAAAGGGAAACATTTCAAAAACTCTCCGCTCACCAACTAGAACATAAATATATGTTTAGAAGTTTACAACAGAAATAAATATTGTGAAATGGTATTAAAACTTGCCTCATATAACAGACAGATCTGTCCTGTTGAAAATCTCAGCCAGAATCTAAAAGTTACATTTCCTGACCTACTAATGGGTCATAACCCACAACTTGGAAAGCATTGAGGAAGACCCCAGGCCTCTCCTTCCGGACAGAGCTGAGTAAACAATGAGGGGCGTTTCCTTTGGGGAAGTCTCTCCACAGTAGAGAGCACATCCTCTCTGTTTGCAGAGTGCGCCAAGGGTAGTTACACTGAATCCGATTCAGCTAGGAAGCTTCTTTATGTAGCCTAATCATGCCCTTCGGGTATAGTGCCTCCACCTTGCTGAGGCTGAGAAATATAGGCCTGTCTTTAGATGCCCAGGCCCTCCCCTGGTCTCGTTAGACTCACATTTACAAAATCCTGCTTTCAATAGGTTATTTTGCAGGCTAGTGAGCCACGCTGGGCTTTAATTGATTCTATTAACTTCAATTGTGAGGCATGACATTTGAGTTACAAGTCAGAGTTGAAATTCGGAGACAAATAGGAGGGCTCACCTTAACCCAACCCCCCACCCCTAACACCAGCCTGAGAGGCTCAGAGCCCATAGGGAGGGGAGAAAGGCAACTCAAACTAATTAATGAAGTTTATCATTAAGGATGAGTTAAAAATGTCCAAATAGAATTAGTCTGGCTCTGCCAACTCGCCGCAGTTAAGAAGGAACAGAAAATATGTCAGGGACATTGGCAGCAATTATGATTTCCTTTTGGGTCAAAGGGCCCAGCAGCGTTTTATGATGGCTCACAGCGAGGGCCATGGTGCCAGACTGGCTGGGGTCAAATCCGTGTACAGGTGTACCATTTTAGGACACAGGGACCGAACCTCCGAGAGGTTAAGTGACCTCAGGCAGGTTTCTTAGCCTCTCTGAGAGTCTGCAAAAAAAAAAAAAAAATGAATCGCGAACTGCGAGCCAATAGCGGCTGCCTCACGGGACCACCTGTGGGTAAAATTCGCTCATCACATGACATGCCCAACACCTGGCACGCTGCAGATACTTTATTCATTTTAGTGATTATTGTATTGTGTTGGAACTACCTGTTGACAGCCTGGGGCTTCAAATCCTTCACTTGGATTCGAGTCCCGGCTCCCATCCTTACAATGGGTGTATTTCTGAGAAAATGTCAGTGTCTGTCTAAAGCATGCCTTTCTTTATTGAAATAGTGATAATAACACTATCCTGTTGTTTCACGGGCTTAGGGACACCAGGCAGTGCGCTTTGCATGGAACCTAGTAAGTACCGGACGCTAGCCCTCACCTGCCAGGCTACTCCGTGCTTTCTTTGTTGTTGCTGCAGTTCGGTTCCGTGTCTAAGGCAAACTGCAGCACATCCATCAGATGTCCGGGCACGGCACAGGTGAGCTGCTCTTTATTCTGTCTTCCTCACGGAGAACAGCCTTCCACACCAAAAGAATCAAATGACCACTGGACTTTGAAGCCAGTGGAGACATGCCCAATTCATTAGCTGTTCTTTTGAGTTTGCCTTGTGCTAAGTACTGGGTTCTATAAGGAACATTTCCTCCGGGCAGAGGTTGAAGAAAAGCCGAATTTAAAAGGCTCCTACAATTAGAACTTTTGCTAATGGCACTTAAACTGATTAATGTCCAGTAGTACCCACTCTACGGAAGCATATGTTTTAAGCAGTTATACGTTTATATTAAATTAAGCCTTCATTAAAAGAATGGACTTGTGGGTAGTGTCTCCACGTAGCTCTCCGAGTTAATTCCGTGATGATGTGGCCACCAGCACGGAAAGTTTTTTCGGTGTTGATTCATAATGAGTGGAATCGCAGGAGTCAGTGCCACGAGCTACCCCAGTCACGTGACGACATGCAAGGAGGGGGTTAATATATAGGGAATGCCTTTGCCTATGAATGTGAGCATCCTGGAGGTTGCATTTAATTTTTCTTCAGGCTGTTAATATCTCTAAGACCACCTGGCACTAAGTGGATAAATGTTAGTGAAATAAGAATTGGGGAATCGGTAGGAAGTGAAAATTATTATGATGTTTTGTGATTCTAGGTTCAGATGCCTGTTGGTCATCTTACGTTGAATTCAAAACCGTCCAGTGGTTGGCTTGCCCACTCAAGTCATTGTCCCCACTGAGGAATCGATGTCTACTCAATGGTGTAAATGGGGATTGGGAAATATTTGTTGTACTAATTAGGCAAAATTTTCGCAGTGTGATCTTGGCTAATTATTCTATCCCACACTCCACGTAGACGATGGTGTTAAGCCCAAAGTTGCTGCAGGAGTGTGTATACGGAAGTCCATCTCATCCTTGGAAAACCGGGACTAAATGAGGTTAGTACTCGAAAGGTTTCCTGCTTTGGAGCGGTTAAAATTGCAGCCCCAAAGGCAGGAATGAAGAAGACATTTTGAGTTCTAGGAAAGGCGAAGTAATGTCAGCCGGTTTCTGACCGTACCTACAGTTGACTGATCCTTCTCAGAACACACAGGAAGTCCTGTTATTTGACATACAAGACAGTACGTGTTCCAGTGGCCGTCCCAAAGCATCACAGACCGGGTGGATTAAACAACCCTTTGTAAGAATCCTGGAAGCTGAGAGCCGCAGTCAGGTGGCGGCAGACTCTCGGTTGGTTTGCTTGATTCTCATGAGGGTTCTCTTGCCTATAGCAGTCTCCTTCTTTCTCTGTCTGCAGGACCCTTTTTTCCCAGGTGGACACACATGGAAAATGCCCCGTCATCTTCCCTGTTCTACAAGCTTGTTTGATTCTATAAGATTAGAGTCCCATTTCAGGGTAAATGATTCAGACCTCATTTTACAGCAATTATCACTTAGAGGTTCAATCTCCAAAATCAACCACATTGAGTGAGGGTTGTGGGTTTTGAGGGGGACATGATTTTGCCTGTCGCAGATTGCTCCAAGGAGAGGAGACCATGGGGAGTTTTCAAGAGACTCTCAGAAGGCTTCAGGCTTTGAGTTTAGGGTCCCTTATATTTGGATTGCAGCTCTACACGGTGCCAGTATCAGGCAGACCTGATTTCTGTGGGTCTCAGAACTAAAGAAATTTTTACAAGCTCTCCTTAAAGTAGAAAATATGAAATAAGATATGGAATCTTGACCGATTTCAAATAGTGACTCTCAAGCTTAGCCATCAGTAATTTCACAAAAAGTCCCTCTCTCCTGCTAAGGAAAGGCATGGATCTTTTCGGAGCCACAGTCTTCTCGGTTGTAAAATGCTGATAACATTTTTTATACCTTAGGTCATTGTGGTATTAAAAAGTTAAACAAGATTAACTAATGCATCCTTCAAGCTAGTTGTTTCTGCAACCTTTGGATCATGGCTTTCAGGATCATAATCACTTTCCAGATAGGGGAGCAGAGGAAGCTTAGCCCAGGGTGACCAGACCCCAAGCCGTGCTCTATCCCCTCCTCGTGACTCTCTGGAAGCAGCCTGTGCAGTCCTCCCAAGGTGCAACTCTTCCTGCAGAGGGTATTGGCACAAAGCTAACGCTTCATCCCAGCGCTCACTCCACAACTATTTCAAAATAAAAGTGGCCTTCACAGCAGACATTTACTAGTTGAGTTTCCTCTTCTTCATTTTCATGTACAACCCAATAGGATTAATGTCTACGAAACAGAAAACTACAGCTAGCAAAGCCAGATAGTGCTGATACTTGCAGATATTTCCAATGGGAGGCTTGACTTCCTTCGTCATCTGGGACAAGATGAGAGAGGGACTCAGAAACAAAGACAATTAATTCAATGGAATCGCCTTTGGGGCTGATTTCCAAGATCCCATCTGTGCTGATTCTGTTGGGGACATTCGGCTTCCCTGGGAAAGGTCTGAGGAGTCAGTCCCAGGGTTCCAGCCTGCCCCTTGGAGAGGTTCACTGGGTGAGAAAAGCTGGCCCCGGTCCACTCTTTTTCAGCGTGGAAACATCTCTCTTATCTGCTCTGGAAGAACTCTGTGTCTCAGAGCGGATTTTAAACAATCTTTAAAAGAGGACGCTGCCTGCGATGCACCTGAAATTTTCCCCTCGCTGCCACGCCGCATTTCTTTGGACTTATTCACTGCGACTCGGTGGTCGAAAGATGGTTGGGATACTACCCCAACCTGTTATTCCTTCCAGTTAAGGCAGTATAAATGTATTTCACTCAGGCCTCTACGTCTTTGATCTGTGAGCCTGTCTATGATGCCCAAGCCTCTAACAAGTATTTTCTCATTTCTGTAGTTTTTCAAATATGGTACAACGATAGACTTATTGTGAAACCGTCAAACAAAGCAGTGTAGTAATCTGATCGGATCTCTGCACGTGTTGACTGTGCTCCTCACTTGCTACCCCTGCCCCCTCCCCCCCCGAATTACTTTACTGGAAGCTTTTAATGTATGAGCAAATAGTAAGGTCAAGCTTGGGATGTCCCTATTAGTGAGAAGAACACAATGCTTATTCAGGAGGGATGTCCTCCTTCCAGTTATTTTTTACCCTACTATACTGTGATATTATATATTGGCTGTCAGTTTGAGTGTATATAGAATCAATGGAGGGACAAGCTGCTGGGCACATTTGGGAGGGGTTTTTTGCAGTAAATGTAAGGACTTGCCCTAGATGTGGGCAGGTCCATTTCCATCGCGCGCATCCCCTTCCCATCGCGCGCATCCCCTTCCCATCGCAGCCCAGATAAAAGATGGAGGAAGGGAGCTTTGCTTTTGCTTGCTTCCCTTCCTGACCATCTCTTCTCCCTGGTTACACTGGGGCCTCTCAGCCTTGCAGCTTCCCATACGGAAAGGCAAAAGATTTGCATCAGAAGCAGGACTCAACTCATTTGTCCCATCCTTTGAACTCCTCACCAACGCTGCTGGTGGCGCAGATAAAAGGCAGGCCATGCTGGACTTGACTCCTCTTCGTCCAAGCTAAGGTTATTAAGGTGTTAAATTCCTAGTGGATACAAAGAAGGATGCCACTGATGAGGAGCACAGCGTGTCTTTCTTCCGTGAACTCCTTTGGCATATTGTGAAAAGACATGAAAAGGATTTCTTGGGTGGTAAAATGGCAACATGAGGTTTTGTACCTGCAGGAGTCTAAATATTATCTCCCACCGAGGCTGCTTCCTTGAGACCCGTCACTCCATTATCCTGAGGACTGGTGTCTGTCAGCTTGCTGTGGTTTATGTCCCACCATTTCAACGCAGAATGGTGTTGGGAGTGTCTAGAATAATGCAGCCACAGAGCTGGGTGTGGCGGGAGCAGAGATTCCTGGCCTCATTATGTATTCAGCAAGTATATATTAAGCACTGTTCGGGAGAACTCAATGAACATGACAGGCAAAACTTAGATTAAAAAAAAAAATCCTTGCCCTCATGACTTGCAATGCTCCATTGAGCATGTATCGTAAAATGCAGGCAGGTTTACGTACGTCATCCGCACACCTCTTCACGCTTCGCCTTTGAGATCAGTTCCTCTCGCTACACAGTGAGTAGGTTGCCTCCTGAGAGTGTAAATTTTGCTGCAGGCTGGCTTGTCAGACAAGAGAAGTTTTGCTAGACCTCTCTTAAAACATGGGAGAAAGCGTCTACGTGTCGACAGAATCCGAAGGCGACACACCTTTCATCTGGAGCCGGGCCGTGTCCTCAAGTCCTACAGCCATCAAAATGTTCATTCGCCTGAGTGATGTGTACACAGTGCCTGCCAGAGCCACTGTGACATGTGTTTGTTTACTTTTCTTAGGGCTCAAAAACAGCCAAGGAAATAAAGGGAGGCCAACAGATGAGCCGGGAGGAATCACACTTCACGGTCCCATTTCCAGGCGCAGCAAGCAGTTTATCACTGTATTCAACATTAAGAGTAAGGAGCTTAGGTGTAGTCTTTAGACAAACTGGGGAGAATTGATTGCCATTGCTTAGGAGATCCGAAAGGAAATAATTAGCCTTAGATTTGAACTGACGACTGTTAACACACACGTGACCTGAGTGTGAGCTACTCCGTGTCCTGCCTGTGTGCCTGTCCGGGTCTTAGGAAGAGAAGCCTGCCAGCCGTAGGTCGGGAGACTGTGAAATAGTCCCTGGCTTCCATACCCGTAATCTCTCAGACACTTTATAAAGGCTCAGGCAGCTCCCTGGGCTGCATTTTTACATCTCTGAATTAGCTGAAGCTGTTGTCGAATCACACTGAGCCAGACAGTTTACAATCGACAGCAAATCTGAGGAGACTCCTGTGTCGGTTTTTCCAGTAGCCATGGGAGAATGTATTGAATCTGCCAAATGTGTTCTTGATATCCTGTTACCCAAACCTGCCTGGATAACAAGCTCCTGCCCTTTCGCCTTCATTTCTCCATCTCATGCCCATATTGGAGGTGGTGAAGCCCTCGGGACAGGAGCCTTGGGAGCGGGCGGCTTTCACCATAGGCTGCAGCAGCTCACTGAACACACCTGGACTCTGTTCCTCCTTACAATCCCCTCATACTGAGTCCTGACATCAGAACTGATTTCTGTCAGCTCTAACATGCCCGAGAACTTTCTTTCAAGGCCGGTTCCTCTTCTAACAGGTCTCCAGGGAAGATCCCCTGGGGGCTGTGAGGCAACAGTAAGCTGGCACTATGATAAGGCATTTCCAGGCTGAAGAGTTTTCTCTGAAGAGCCAAGAGCCACACGTTGCTTCTGCTGTTTTCCTTATTTAGGGTTTACTTCACACGGAATCATGCTGGAACACGACCCAGGACTCTGTCTTGACTCCCCGGCAGTCTCCTGCTTCCTCCTCAATGACGGTGGATCCCAAAACACTTAGGGACATATGGCGGCCTCTCTGTAAAGTGAGCTGAATGCCATGCGTTTGCTTTCTGGCTCGCGAGTGCTGCCTTTCATTTTGGGTGTCAGATTTCTTAAAGGGATATTGACAATGTGGAACTGAGCCTCTGGAAATCTGTTCAGGGAGAAGGTAGCTATATAAAAGTAATTATCCTGTTCTCTGTGTAGCTAGTACCACCACAGAAGAGAATCAAAGGGATATGCATGTATCAGTCAAAGTTCCTTAGAAACCATTGAAAGACACTGGAGTTGTTCAACATAGAAAAGTCATTTATTATTATTGGTGTTGTGCTTTGGAAGAAGGCTGTAGCTATAATTCAAATGCTTGGGAAGTTGCCAAATAAGAATGTAATTCTTTTTTTCTTTTTCCATGGAGTTTCTGTCAGCAGACCTAAATATGTGGGACTTAAAGGTAAAAAGACTTTTATATTATACTAGGAAAATTGTTCTGCTGAATGCAGCTGTGCCATGACAAAACGTATATATACGAGAAAAAAAAGTGATCTCTTGTAGAATGGGGGATTCCTGCACCGTGTGTGTATCCCCTGTACCGACTCCGCATGTTCAGCATGGGAACCAACTGAGGCCAGATATGCCTGGTCGTAAGTCTACTACTGAGCTACAGCCATGGCCTCTATAATTTTCTGAATTTAAAATGGCTTGCTCTGTCAGGCATCGTGGTGCACACCTTTAGTCCCAGGAAGCAGAGGCAGAGGCAGAAGCAGAGGCAGGCAGATCTCTGAGTATGAGGCCAGCTTCCTCTCCGAATGTAGTTCCAGTGCATTGAGAGCTACACTGAAAAACCTGTCTTGAAAAAAAATCAAAAAAGAAATTTTTTTTGTTCAGTTTTCCTTTTGACACAGAATTGACAAAAATCTTTGGGGACTCTCTTATTTTCTATGGAGACCAGTAAGTTATCCTGTGTCCTTAACAGTGGGGGCCTTACTGTCTTTAAGGCTGTAATCTTATATGTAGGAAAGCTCGTTACAGTGTCCCGCTCCTCTCTGTAACCCTGAACAACTGTTGAAAGTCTCCCTGAGCTTGGACATTATGATGCTTGCTTGCTTTCAAGATAATCTCCCAATTTCCCCTGCCCAGAATGCATTGCTGTTTCCTCTGATAACGGTATCCGGCTGGCTTTCCTGTGGGGACCACACCCCTCTCCTGCCGGTCCTCTCGTCAAGGATCCTCATCTCTCTGCCAGACTCAAAGGAATGAGAACAGAATACGGCCAATCCCCCAGTCTTGGCATCTGAGTATTGAGTGTTACCATAGGAGGAAGGAGGAAAGAGAGGGCTGAGGGTTTCTCTGCACCCCTGGGAAGCAGATGCTGTTTAGCCCACGTTTCCTGGACTCACATGCAGACGGCGAACTGATCGCATGTGCGCATGTGCAGTATGTCTGTCGCTGAGCTGTATTGCTCGATTGTTCCATGTGTTCGTATCAGGATCTAGACTGTGATCTTGTATGACCTGGGTGAGGAGAAAGTATTATACGCATACAGCGTGAACCACCATGCACCTCCTGGCAAGTGTTTCCCAGGGGTTTGTTTTTACTAAGAGGCCCGAGGGTGTGAGAATTCCTGCTTCCTGAAGTGTAGGGAAGTGGAGGTCAAAAGCTGAATGTGTTTCAAGTTCGGAGACAATGACATGCAAATTCAAAGCTGGGGTTGGCGTGTGCATGCAAATGCATGTGTACAGAATCCAGAGGAGAGATAGCCTCCAAACAGGCTTTGAAAGTTGCGTGCACACAGAGCTGCAGATTCGCACGAAAACAATCTGAGTGTTGATGAACCTGTGTCTGTAAACACAAGCACAGAGGACCGGCATCCTCGTGACCTGCCGTTGAACTTTTGTTCACGTCAGCAGCTTCCCTCACCTTGGCTGCTGAACTGCCCTCTGCAGTGAAACTCACAAGCAAACTGGCAAGAAACCACGGAAAGCAAGGGTGTGTTGGAACCTAACACTCTGAAATATCAGGATGTATGGAACATGAGTCATCCTTTTCTGTTGGGAACTGTCATGACCTTTACAGAGTAGGCCAAATTCCTGCCAAGCTGTGCTTCTTCACACCCCAGCGCATGACAGTAAAGGGGCAAATCCGAGGGAGGCAGGAGCAGGTTCCTGTTCTTTCTTGCAATCTGTTCGTCCTCCTCCTCCTCTTTCTCCTCCTCTTCTTTCTCCTCCTCCTCCTCTTTCTCCTCCTCTTTCTCCTCCTCTTTCTCCTCCTCCTCCTCCTCCTCTTTCTCCTCCTCCTCCTCTTCCTCCTCTTCCTCCTCTTCTTTCTCCTCCTCCTCCTTCTCCTCTTCCTTTTTATCCTCCTCCTCCTCCTTCTCCTTCTTCTTCTTTTGAAACACTGTGGTTCACAGTACAGGACGAATGGAAGACGTGTGAGAGACTATCTGATCCAGCACCTGTTTGAACCCAGAGCCCTGCCAGAATCAGGACAACAGGGTACAGGACAGGCTTTTGCCTCCGGGGAAGAAGGCCACCTTCAACATTGTGTGATCCCTAGGAAATTGTCAAGCTGGAACTTGATGTGATACCATATACAGCGGTGATCTGGCTGGGGCCACTTTATAGAGGGCCACAGAATCTCTGCAGGCACCATGTCGGAGAAGAGTTTGAACTCATTTTGCATATGCCGTTGTTCTCCTCCTCCTCTTCTCTGTGTTTTTGTTGTGTGTATGTAGGCTGAAACGCAACTTTGCGAGGTCAGTTCTGCCCATCCATCTTTACACGAGTTCCCGTGATCTCACAGCCCCAGGCTTGTGGTGCTAGTGATTTATGCTCTGAAACACGCCTGGTTTAGGGGATGTGAAGTAAAGGAGAGAGAGCGGAACATTTGCTGGGAAATCAATAATTTTGAGTTGAAGCACTCTGCCTTTGGAAACTTTGGATAGCCAGACATCTTGATATGGGCTACTTAACCACAGTCCTCTGGTTGGGGAGGCGGGAGGATTGTGGGCTTGAGGCGAGCATGGGGACATAGGAAGACCCTGCAAACCCGAGCATGGGGACATAGGAAGACCCTGCAAACCACCTAAACCGAGCGTTAGGGAGATAGGTGCGTGGTAGAAAGTACAAGGCCCCAGATTCAGTTCTAACACTTGCCTAACATCGTAGGAAGTTTCTGGAGGTGTCTTACCTGGTGAGGTAAGTGCCTACCTGTGTCAGACTCCACTTTCTGCTACTGATATACATGTACATATACATATGACAGTATATGCTGTCTGTCTAAAATCATCTAGAATTGAGAAGGTCTACACAGTGAATTTTTCTTGCTTAAAACTTACACAACGAACAATTCCGTTCATTTATTACTTTGATAGACGGTACTAGTATCCTTTCTAGAACAAGCGACCCATTCTCTGCCATTCTAAAAGATTTTGATGAGAAGCTACACGACCCACTTTTCCGTTTACTGTCAGAGGTTTCTCTGTCACCTCCCAGGGTCGCCGCCCACCTACCAGCAGAATCTCTCTTGTGGAGTTTGCCAGCTCTAAACCAATGCCTCATTGTTCAGTATGGATAAGATTTGGAATCAGTTTGCATTGAGGAGTTGTGTCTTTGAAGGGGGCAGGAAAAAGTCTGTCGACAAGCGCATGGGCAGATGGCCAGGCATGGCAGGTAACACACAGTTCTGCTTGTTGGAGACCCTTGACAACATTCCTCTGGGGTTTGTTCTTGTCTGTCTTTGGCTCTCTGTGGTGTCCTAGACATTTGAAGCTATGAGGCAAGTGACCCTGAGGTAAGCAAAGAGTCATTGTGGCTGGCTGTTCTTCAAAGGTCAGAAAACAAATCGAATGTATCTATTTCTCAGTTGGGAGTTGTGGTCAGTGGCAGAGGTAGCTGAGGAAGACATTTACAGTCAACACCTTCAGTGCCATTTCAAAACTAAGTTTTTGCGTCCTGATGAGTCTTTCACAGGGAAGATGGCTTATCAACATAAGGAGGAGCAGCAGATGGTTTCTGAGAGCCACTACATAGGCAGTGTTGGATGGAATAGATAAATGGGCAGGAGCCGTAGAGGGCAATGGGGAACTCTGCCACCAAAGGGTGGCCCTCTGGAATTTTAACTGGCTTATCTGTAAAGTTCTGAATGACCAGTTCTTTGTTATCTATTTATGGAGGGCTCAAATGCCCTGCAAAACATAGAACATCTTGGAGGTGGGAGGAGGCGTGCCCCGTCCCAAATACGTTTGTTTTTTAGAGTAAATATATATATATATATATATATATATATATATATATATATATATAAACTGAATGCAAGATTTCGTGTTTTTGGGTGACTTGGCACAGAAACCAGCCTGACTCTAAAGCTAATGAAGCCAATTCTATTTCTCCCAGACTGTAGTGCTTCTCAGTGTAAAATAATGCTGGGAGGACAAGCAGAGATTTTTCGTTAGATTACTTTCCTATATCTAAACAGAAGCTGGCAAGTGGTCATCTATGCATAACGACAATATGATTCAGAAAAGGTTTTTTTTAATATCATTTTTACCTATCAGTAGATGGCAGGAGATATCATCAAATCAAGTAGAAAAAGAGACACAAATGATGGAATTAAGTCATTGTCACCTGTATACGAAGAGAAATTGATACCCAGGTAGGGGATGTGCTATTATTTCTGTACCTGGGGAGAGAATGTTTTGGCATGTAGACTTGGATTCAATTATTTCTTGCATATTAAACTGGAAAGACTGCAGTTGGTTTAGAGAATGGTCCAAATGTTGGAACTAAATTCATCCTTTTGAGGAGACACCTGGAGGAATGATTCATCACCCACTTGCTGAGACTAATTGAACATTAGAACTGTGTTAAGTGGATTCACACACCGTGCAGGAATCCAGGAGCTTTTCTTATTGGCTTTCTTTCTCTCTTTCTTTTTCTCTACGAGCAGAGAGGAGAGAAGAGCCAGTGAACAGCAGTAGTAATTAGGGCAAGCCCACATCATAAATGTCATGGCTCAAGACGAACAGGCCTACAGCACTACAGTTCAAACAGTCCTAGCTAAACTTAAGCGCACTTTCTATATGCCTACTTGGTGCTTACTCCATGAGCTGTTATTTCCTTCTCCCAATAGAGATCATTTTCAAGATGAAATTTTGTTTCCCTCTGGCATTCTGAAGTATAGGAGTCTCTTAGAAGCACTGGCTGCACATTTCCCTAATTCAGAGATTACAGGGAGGGGAAACAGCTGTGGAATTTTCAAGACTTAGTGTTTGGGAATCTTCAAATGTATGGATTTTTTTTGGCCAGCTCTTTTATGGCATGATTGTAACAAAACATGTAAAATAAAAACTTAAAATCAAACTTACCACTTGGGTCTTAGGTTTGGAAGAATTTTTCAGGAAATAATTTAATCAAAATACTGATAATTTTTTTCAGACTTAGACACCAGGTTACTAGAAACCATCCATGAGGTCAGAGGAACAAACGACAATTACAACAACAGAGTCCACATCTGATACCGGTCTTGTTGATTATCAAGGCTCTTACCGTCACAGTATGGCTGTGTAGCTCAGTGGGTGGAAGCCATGTGCTAGAACACAGGATTAATCCCTCAACGCAGAACACAACTGAAATGGTTTGCAAATCTATCCTCTAACCCTTCCTAAAATTTCTTTGCTGGGGGAGAATGCAACATTGTCTTCTACTTTTAAAAATCTCCGAAACTATCATGAAACACCCTGTCAAAGAATATAAAAACAAACAAATACACGCACATTTTTGCCAGGGTCTATGGCATGCCACCTGGAATTCCCAGAGTTGACAACCAGTTGGTGTGACCTATCATGCTGTCATGGAATTGCAAATGTTCTCTAGAGTCAGGGTGCAGGACTTGCCTGGCCAGTTATAAGGATTTGATCATTTGCTGTATACTGTAGATATTTTTCCATTTATTGTATGATGGAGACAGGGTCTTCTGTAGCCCTGGCTGGAAATGGCAATGTAGCCAAGCAAGACATTGCCCTTCTGGTCTTATTGCTTTAGCCCTTCAAGTGCTGAGGTTACAAATATATTGCCACCATGCCAAGTTTAGGTGGCAGAACCCTGTGCAAGCCATCTGCCAACTGAGCTACATCCCATTTCTATAACTTTATTTGTTCTTGTTTCATGACAGATTTTCCTACTCCGGGATGCTGACAAATCTCAGGGTGGGCCTACTCTGTTTCTCCTGATTTCCATTCCAGAAGACTCTGCCACGCTGGCTCGTGTGGAGAGCTGTCTCCTAAGCTCAGCCGCTGAGAATAGATGTTGGTATTCTTCCCACATCACCTCCCTCACTGTCTCAACTTGTTTATAACCAAGAATCTTATAATTCCATTATATAATAAGTTATAAATAATCGTTAAAGCCTAAGCGCTAGCTCTCCTAAGGGTATTTTTAATAGGAACACGTTTTTACAGCCAAAGAGATGTGTCGGCAATCAGATAATTGTGGAACATGGCAAAGGATTTGAGGCTAATCCTACTTGAAAGCTAGCTTGTCACAATTTCATGGTGTTTTGCGGAGGGCGAGACTTCTGAATGAGAGACAAAGGAAGCTTTACTACTTGAGGTATCCACACACTGGTACTAATTCTCACAGGGTGCTGTGGTATATGGTCATGTGATGCTAGTACCTTCAGGGGTTTGTGAACTTAGTCCACTCACATCTTCACCACTGGAAGTACCCGCGTCTACCTGTCTTCTGTGTTGAAGGGAGACACTATTTATCACAAGGCTGTTCATGAGATTCAAACTCAGGTCTTCATGCTTGTAAACACAACACAGTTTCAACTGACCCATACCCCATATTTCCAGCCTACGTGATGCAATATTTGAGGTCATTTTTCCTCCGTGTCTTCATTGCAACTGAATGCTTTGATTGTGAAAGTCCTTCAATAAGATAGTTGGGAAAGTATTTCTGAAGCTTTTATTTGATTTTCAGTGAGATGAAGATCCTGATTTTCCTTACTGCATGACAGATCTGATTTCAGGATTCTGTCACGACCCAAATCTACCAGTGTTCACGTGTGGTCTATAGCATGGTATAGTATTTGCATATGGCCCATGAAGATCTTCCTGTAAACTTTACATAATCTTTAGAGTTCTAATACTGCTAAATGCTATGTAAAAGCTCTTAAAGCCTTGTTATGTTTTGTGCTTTAAGGAATGATGACAAGGAAAAAAGTCTGTACATATTGAATGTACATATGAATTTTCAAAAACGGTATTTGGCATACTAGATTTCATGAAATGTATCTCCAATATATTTTTAATTAAATCTATTCTACTTTTTAAATATTTGGAAATTAAGAATCACGTCTTAAAACAGCAAGTAGCCATTATCCATGTGCCTTCTATTTATTAGAAACTCTTGCCCACAAAGAAAGCTAAATATTTATTTCAATTTCCAGGATTTTTAACATTAACATTTTTAAACATTTCTTCACATCCAAGTAACTGAATATATTCTAATATATTCTATGTGCGGTCTAGACAAGGACTTTCACTTTCTAAGCAGCAAACTCCTTTGCAGTGAGTTGTTATTATTTACTTAGTTGTGCTTTTTCGATCATGTACTATTTTGAGTGTTTGTAAAATGTTATGTGCATTATTCTTCACACATTTATTATTGACTGTTGGTCTCACCTTGGATATAGGCTGCAGCTACTGATGCTTATCTTTCAGGGCCTGGCTTAGAGATGGTAGAAATATTAAATTTTATGCACTGATAAGGGGGAGTAAAACAACAGAAGAGTAAAATACTTACTACAGTTCCAACATATGCTCCAGAATTTTCACAAGAATAATTTCCAAAATTTAAGAAAAGAATTAATGATGAAATATTCCTTGGCTTTTGCCAGTCTCTATCTTTAAAGGCTTTTTAACCTGTTGAATTTATAGGAGATACACACACACACACACACACACACACACACACACACACTCTTCTATTGTGACATAATCAGCTTTCCAGGGAATCGCAATCTTTTTGTGGAAAGCATGGCTCTCTGAGGAGCACATGGATTTTGTGCATGTGGCAGTGGCAAGGGTGGGTTCTCCTTAGGAGACCCCGTGCATCCTTTGGAAGTGGCGTCGGTGGGGAGGATAGACAGACCAGGAAGGACTGAAGGCTTTACTCTCGTTTCTCTCTTTCCGAATTAATAAAGCCAGAACCTGGCTTCGTGCATCACCAATGGGTGTGGGTTTTTCTGACAGAGATTTATCATCCTTCACTGATTATGCAGTACTGCAGATAATAAATAGTTTAAACCAGTATGTTGCTGGTAATTTATTAGACAGCATAAAATAAGGAAAACAATGCTGGGGTCTAGGGTGACGGAGGTCTCAGAAGCTAGCTAGATGGGGGTTTTACCGTGGGTTACAGGCTTGAAGAGCCTACTGCCAGGTGGAGTGCTATGTTCTTGTTTATTTTAACGAATCGTAGGAGACTTAAATACCCCACTCTCAACCATTGGACAGGTCTGCCAGATAGAAACTTAACAGAGTAATAAGGGAACTAACAAATGTTGCAATTAAAATGGACTTAACGCTCTTAATCCACAGACCATTCCATCCAAATATAAAAGAATATACCTTTTCCACGGCAACTCATGGAACCTTCTCAAAAACTGAACACATACTAGTTAAGAAAACAAACCTCAACAACAACAACAAAAAATTGGAATAACACCATGTATCTTATCAGATCACCATGGCTTAAAATTAGAATTCAAAAGCAGCACTAATTCCAGAAACCCACAAACACATGGAAATTAAATAATGCTCGCTTGAATCACCAATGGGTCAAGGAAGAAATTAAAGACTTCCTAAAATTCAATGAAAATGATCACACAAGATACCCAAATTTATGGGACAAAGTGAAAGCAGCGTTAAGAGGAAAGTTCAAAGCGCTAATGCCTACATAAAAAAGCTGGAAAAATCCCAAACTAGTGAGTTAACAGAACACCTGAAAACTCCAGAACAAAATGAAGCAAACTCACCCAGGAGGACTAGACAGCGGAAAGTAATCAATTTAGAGCTGAAATCAACAAAATAAAAACAAAGAAAACAATACAAAGAATTAATGACACAAAAAATTGGTTCTCCGAGAAAATTAACAAAATAGGCAAACCTTTATCAAAACTAGTCAAAAGGCAGAGAGAGACTATCCAAACTAACAAAGTCAGAAATTAAAAGGGGACATAACAACAGGCAAGGAGGAAATTCAGAAAATCATCAGGCTATACTTTGAAAACCTGTACTCTCCAAAACAGGAAAACTTAAAGGAAATGGAGAATTTATAGAAAATATGACCAAAATTAAATCAAGACAACATAAGCAAATTAAATAGACCTATAACTGCTAAAGAAGTAGAAACAGTCATCAAAAGTCTCCCAACAAAAGAGAGCCCAGGACCAGATGATTTCAGCACAGAATTCTACAAGATTTTCAAAGAACTAATATCAATACTCCTCCAATTTTTCTACACAACAGAAATAAAATGAACATTGCCAAACTCTTTTTACAAGACTAAAATTACCCTGATACCCAAACCACACAGAAACATTACTAGGAAAGAGAATTAGAGACCAATCTCCCTCATGAACATTGATGCAAAAAATACTGAATAAAATACTGGCAAACTTGAACACATCAGAAACATCATCCACCATGATCAAGTTGACTTCATCCCAGAAATGCAGGGATGGTTCAACATACAAAAATCTGTCAGTGTAATCCACCATATAAACAAACTGAAAATAAAACCAACCACATAATTATCTCATTAGATGCTGAAAAAACCTTCGAGAAAATACAGCATCCCTTCATGATAAAGGTCTTGGAGAGAGCAGGGATACAAGGAACATACCTAAACATAATAAAGGCAATATACAGTAAGTCAACAGCCAACATCAAACTAAAGGGAGAGAAATTCCAACTGACCCCACTAAAATCAGAAACAAGACAAGGTTTTCTATTCTCTCCTTATCTATTCAATATAGTACTTGAAGTTCTAGCTAGAGCAATAAGACAGCAAAAGGAGATCAAGGGGATACAAATTAAAAAAGAAGAAGTCAAACTCTCACTATATGCCAATTATATGATAGTTTACATAGTGACCCCAAAAAATCTACCAAAGAAGTTCTATAACTCATAAACACCTTTGGTAATGTAGCAGGAAAAAAGATTAACTCAGAAAAATCAATAGCCCTCCTTTCATAGATAATAAATGGACTGAGAAAGAAATCAGAGAAACATCACTTTTCAGAATAACCACAAATAATGTAAAGTATCTTGGATTAACTCCAATCAAACAAGTGGAAGACCTGTATGACAAGATTTTAAATCTTTGAAGAAAGAAATTGAAGACACCAGAAAATGAAAAGATCTCCTATGCTCTTGGGTAGGTAGAATTAACAGTAAAAATGGCAATCTTACCAAAAGCAGTCTACAGATTCAATGCAATGCTCATCAAAATCCCAGCAAAATTCTTAAAAACCCAAGATAGCCAAAACAATCCTGAACAATAAAGGAACTTCTGGAGGCATCACAATCTCTGACTTCAAACTCTGCTACAGAGCTACAGTACTGAACACAGCCTGGTGTTGTCATAAAAACAGATAGGAGGACCAATGGAACCAAATCAAAGACCCAGATATCATTCTTCATATCTACAAACACCTGAATTTTGACAAAGAATCAAAATTAAAAAATGGAAAAAATCATATTCAACAAATGGTACTGGCATAGCTGGTTAGCAACATGTAGAAGAATGAAAATCGACCCATATTTGTCAGCATGCACAAAAGTCAAGTCAAAGTGGATCAAAGACCTCAAGATAAAACCAATCAAACTGAACCTCATAGAAGAGAAAGTGTGAGGTACACTTGAATGCATTGTCACAGGAGACCACTTCCTAAATATAACCTCAGTAGCATAGACACTGAGAAAAGCCATTAACAAATGGGACCTCCTGAACCTGAGATGCTTCTGTAAAGCAAAGACACTTCAACAAGACAAAATGGCAGGCTACATCCTTAGTCATCAGAGAAATGCAAATCAAAACCACTCTGAGATTCCATCTTATAACTGTCAGAATGGCGAATATCAAAAACATTGATGACAACTTAATCTGGGGAGGATGTGGGATAAAGGGAACACTCTTCTATTGCTGGTGGGAGTGCAAACTGGCACAGCCACTTTTGGAAATCAGCATGGCAATTTCTCAGAAAAGTAGGAACTAACCTACTTCAAGACCCAGCAATATTATTTTTAGGTATATACCCAAAGGATGCTCAATTATACCACAAGGACATGTGCTCAACTATGTTCATAGCAAGCAGCATTATTTGTTATAGCCAGAACCTGAAAACAACCTAAGTGCCTTTTGACTGAAGAAAGCATAAAGAATATGTGGTACATTTACTCAATGGAGTACTACTCCGTGGAAAAAATTAACAACATTTTGAAATTTGCAGGCAAATGAATGAATTTAGAAAACATCATATTGAGTGAGGTAATCCAGATCCAGAAAGACAAATATGATATTTACTCACTCACAAGTGGTTTTTAGACATAAAGCAAAGAAAAACCAGCCTACAATTCACAATCCCAGAGAACCTTGACAACAAGGAGGACCCTAAGAGAGACATACATGGATCTAATGTACAAGGGAAGTAGAGAAAGACAAAATCTCCTGAGTAAACTGGGAGCATGGGGATTGTGTGAGATGGTAGAAAGCGAGGGGGGAGGAAAAGAGGGGAGCGGAGAAAAATGTATAGCTCAATAAAAATAACCAAATTTAAAAAAATACTAAAAAGACAAGATTACACTCTGTCTGTTCCACATGGAAGACTATTTGTCTTGTGCTGATATCAATAAGACTATGAAATTTGGACATCAAAGTTATCAGGGAAGAAGAGAGTTAATACACTCTGTGTGTGCTAAGTGAGCTCTCTACTGCGGAGCTGACATTCCCAGTGCAAGGCACAGACTTTTGACTGATACACTCTTCACTTACAGATGCCAAATACCCTAGAGAAGATTTGGAATATTGGCAGGAGAGGGGCCAGGGATTTGGAAAATTTTGAATCTCTCCCAGCTGATGGAAGATGTTGGCCTATTTTGGTGTCAGAATAGTAAGGGAGTGCCCTGTGATCTTGGGCAGAATAGTAACGGAAGTGTTCTGTGCTCTTGGGTAGTGGTAGAGGCTGATTAAGAGACCCCAAAGGGCATGCAAAAGTCACATGTTGTCATCTCGGTTTCTGTGCTCCATCTTACCATCTTCATCTGTCAACGTCTCTCTTGGTTTGATGATGTGATGAGCATGTCATTAGGTTTCATGATACTGAGCCAATCTTACTTGGTCGTGATGTGCTTTTTAATAACTACTAAAATCGTTTTTAGAGTTTTTAATACTCTGCATGAGCAGAACCTTTTGCAAGTGTATTTTTGTACTCTGACTCTTAAACGAGCTCAGCTAGTTACTTCATATAATTTTCTCTCTTTCATACTCTCTGGTTTTTATATCAGAGTTAAGTTAGTTTCATGAAAATGCGTGGTTATTTATAAAATAGGAATTATTTGTCCCTTCAAATGTTTGCAGACAAGCTCTGGAATTGATGTGTTTTGTACAAGGGATATCTTCGAAACTAACCTAATTTTGTTAAAAACTGTGAGTCTATATTTAGTTTTGTAGTTGAGTTTAGAAACTGGTGTTTTGCTTAGGAACTGGCACGTTTGTCTACATTTTCAAGTGTGCCGCTACCAGTTGCACTTCACAGCTCTAGGTTTTAATGGATGACACAGCATACATTTTTTTTTTTTAAAAAATAGGACCGAGGGTTTTCTTTCAATGGATCATAAAAATCTTAAGAAACATTGAAAGAAAGAGCATGATATGAATATTTGTTAAATTTAATAAAGTACACATTTTAAGGACGCGAGGAAGGCAGGGGAGGAAGGCCCAGGCACATTGAATCACTGGAGACCTGAACAGGCCTAAAGTGGAGGATTCTGGCTGGGAAAAGGAGGAAGAAATGTCTTTAGATGTCTCTATCAGTTTCAGTCAAAGTTTACATTCTCTTATGAGTGAAGAGAGCTGTTTGTGTGTGCAGAATGGATGAGGGACCCCCTCTTTCTGGTCCTGGGTTGGTGTCTTTTTTGTCGAACCCTTGATTATTTATGTATTTTTATGGAAATTCCAGTTGCTGTTGAAAGTAGGTGGTACTGAGGTAGACTAAAGAGTCAGTAGTTGCATAGTAAGATCCGGTAAGTCCTCACCAAAGCAAGCATCTGCTGAAGAGCATGTGGATTATTGAGGGATGTGATTGATGCCCCTAATGTTTAGATTACATACTGATGGCTAGAAATGGGGAAGAAACTCAATGTATGTTCGTGGAAATGAAGTTTGGGGTCTATTGCTGATAGCCAGTGCATGGAGATACTGAATATGTGAAAAAATATAATTTAATTGGGATAGAGATATCTCCAAAAAAGTGAATGATGCAGGATTGGACAGGAGCAAAAGGAAGAAGAAAGAAGGGACCACAGGGAATTTCTATCAGGCTGGCCCTGCTCTCTGAGGCAAGCATTCAGAGGCTCAGTGCTTACAGATGCTTACCTAACAGGGATCACAGGCAGAAATGGTTTCCATTGGTAACTCTTGGTAGACCTGAAAGTGCACTTAAATTCAGATTTGGAAACATCCTTCAAACTGCTTCTTCAGAGACAAATGTACCTCTTGCAAGATGTCTAGTTAAAAAAAAAATGGTCGGGAAAGTCATTGCAAAGCATTAATGCCCCATGTAAGTGAAGGTGCTGCCATCATGCACTCTGTTTAAAAACCCAGCAATAAGGGAGCTCACGCTTGTGGGCTCCACAGTCAAATGTGAGCTGCATGCCAGTGCAGGGAAGGAAAGTCACCTTTGATGAACGGCTGTTCCCAGAGTGCCTTGATTGAGGTGAGAGGCTAACCTCAATTGCTTGTGTAACGTGACCTGATTTTTCTGTCTGTGTTTTCTTGCTGTTTCCTTTTCTCACATGGTCTATTTTTCTGGGAGTTAAAGTCAACTTCTCAGATTTAATGATGAGGCTAATGAGGGTATCTATTTGGAAGTCCTCTGCGGTATGGGTTTAGTGAGCCTCAGACAGGTTTGCAGCTTGCCAAAGACTGCTGACAGATGTGGGATTCCCCTCTATAGGCTGTGATTACCATTAATGAATAAAGAAACTGCTTTGGACCTATAGCCGGGAAGAACTTAGCTAGGTGTGGGAAAACTAAGCTGAATGCTGGGAGGAAGAAGGGCGGAGTCAGGGAGAAGCCATGGAGCCACAGAAGACAGACGCTGGAAACTTCAGCTGGTAAGCTACAGTCACAGCCACGTGGTGATACACACATAATAGAAATGGGTTAAATTAATATGTAAGAGTTAACCAAGAAGAAGCTAGAGCTAATGGGCCAAGCAGTGATTTAATTAATACGGTTTCTGTGTGAGTATTTTGGGGCTTAGTTGCCGGGAACAAACTAGCGGCCTCCCTCCAACAGCTGACTTGATAACAGGTAGTGGCTGTGAAGAGTCTAATCTTCAGATACATGTAGCGTGTTCACTGAATGACACAGTCTGCATGGGAAACCGGCATCAGGGATGGAGGGAACGTGTACCCTAGCCACTAGGGTTTATTACTTCTTCATTTGAGAAACATACAGTACTCACATGTGGGCAGATACGAACATTAGTTACTCACGAGGTGATGCTAAAACCCCACGCCACAGTTACCATTATCCCTTTTTCTTTTGCAAAACACACGAAGACACAAGGAAGCTGCGTGACCTGTCCGAAGCCACACAGCTAGCAGGTGCACTCACACTCAGGCAGCCTGGCTGGCAGAGCAGGCCTTCCGACTACTGCGTTCTGCTCCATCTTCTCAGTGCTTCGTCATCTTCAGTAAGGAGCCACGGTTCAACCCGCCAAATCTGAAGTGGTCCTACCTCCTCCTGACAGCCTGGCACTGGAGCGTCTCTACGGCTTCAGGGGAAGCAGGAGGCATCTATGCTCAACTGACGTTCCTCTGACCTTCCTCAGAGTGTTTATTCCTGAGGGCACGCTTTGAGATGCCACCAATTCTGTCCTTTGACCCCTAAATTCTCGCCTGTAGTTCTTTGTTCCAGACAGCATTCTTTCCTCGTGAAATACATCCTTTTTCTCATTATATCTTCCCATAAAACTTGCATCAATTTGAAAATTGTAAAAGGCATTTCTTTTTATGCAGATGTTTAATTTATGTATGGTTAAATGACAATTGGGCCATATATCCTCCTGCATAGCCAACTACCATTCCCAACTCTGCAATTTGAAAATAAATTGATGGTCTGAAAACTGGCATGGGTTTTTAAAGAAACAGCATCTTTTCAATCTTGAGTTTAGGTGATGTTTATCTGTAAAATAAACGGGCCTGATCAGTGGACCCTGCTTCAAAGCAATTTGCAGATAGCCCTACCTCCCCTGCCTGTCTGAATCCAGACTCCCCAGGGACATGATGGCATGCGTGCTCCCTGTGTGCACAGATAAGACAGAGCCCCCCAACCTCTCGGCATCTCGCCAGCACACATCCAGAAACCACTGCCGTTTAGAATCTAAAGGTGTTGTTTTTACTTCACACCCAAATGTCAGCGCAGTTCTGAATTTTCTTGATTGGCTCCAGGTGACGCTGAGGGGAATTCAGGAAATTATCAAAATCAATCTATCTTCAGAGGTTTCTCTGAAATGACAGAATCCGAATCAAAGTGCGGGGTATCATTATTTTTACTCGAAGCCTCCTTTCCTGATTTTCTGTAGCTCTCATTCTACCAAGCAGCAGGTAAAATAGCATGTTATTTTTCTTGCAGGGGAAAAAAAAGGCAAGCTTCAATACTTTCCACAGAGCTAAGTCATAGCCAAAACAATCTAACTCCTGCTTACTGGGTTGCTTAAGGATTTAATTACTATCCTCTAGAAAGGTTAAGAAGGAAAACATCCCCATTTCAATGAGTGAGTCTTACGATTTGCACCTTAGTTACAAGATAGGCAGCACGCTTCATAAGTGAAGGATGGAACCCACTGTCCTTGGGCCCAGTGACACTTGGGTGTCCATAGACTTCACAATACCTTCAGCTGTCTGAAGAAAAGCAAGATTCGTGAGCAAATCCAAAACACATAGGCGTCTTCTCAGAAGTAGAGAAAAACAAGAGTGGCCACAAGTTTATCGCTGGGGATATTGTTTATGTCTAACAACACAAAATGTGAGTGAAAACTTGCAGCATTGGTTTTCTCCTGGTAGCATGTTACAAGTGTCGAGTTTTAGGGCATACCCTCAACTCTTAAACCGCAAGTTTTTAAGCTACCTTTCAGCAAGATCACCCGGAATCTCTACGTATATTAGAGGAGAAATACATCTTCCTAACCTGGAAGCTTCATTCTTTAGTGGCCAGCTGTCATAGTGATGGAAGGTGCTAATGAGAATCCCAGAGGAGAAAAGTAAAAATTATCTCTACTCCACGGTGACTCTTGCCAGCATCAAGGTGGGCTTGGCAAGCGGCACAAACATCATGAGCGCATCCCACCACTTTCTGATGGGATCTAAGCATCACCCCATAGGTTGAAATCCACGACAGAACAAGAACCCTTGCTAGACAAATCACAAACCCTGATGGAGAATCTGCTATTATTCTGTAAAATGGCCACATATTATTAAACCGACTCCAAATGACTTATTGTTATACACATAGTTAAAGGCCTCTCTCTGCCCTTCCCGGAGAAACGTATACATGTAGGAGATGGTGATAGACACACAACTGGCCAAGGTTCAAAGAATAAAAGACCATAGAGTTCTCAACCCTAAAGAGAACATATACGCTGTGCCCCCTCATCCCAAGGCTCAGAGATCATTGTATAAGAGAGGGCAAAATGACTGCCAGTCCCAGAGGTTTTTTTGAACACCTCAGTGCACATATAAACTCACAATGGTTGTGACAGCATGCACAAGACCTGTAGAATCTCAAGGCAGTCAAAAGTACAGCGTGGAGAGGAAGGGTGGGCAGGACGTCCCACCCCTAGCTGAGAAGTTGCTAGCAGCTACTAGCTTCTGGGCGGTGCAGGAAGAGTTAGTTTTCTTTAAGAGTGTATGTAGCCCCTGGTAGGTTGGCCATGTTTCAGTGGAAAGTCATATATCCAAGAATATATATATATATAAAATATTATATGTAATATGCATTTATATATAATATATTATATACAATTATATATAATATACATTTATATATGTGTGTGCATATTGGTAAACCCAAATTGGACTTAATACATTAAAAAAAGAGTACACACAATTGGGTGGGGTGGGAAGGGGGGTGAACCTGGGAAGAGTAGATGATCAATACACATCCCTAAAAGAACTAATAAAAAAAGTTTGAGAAACACTACTTTAAAATATTTCTAAAGTGCCCTGACGTGAATAATGGCTGTTTTCCAAAACCATTGTCACTTACCAAGAGTCACGGTCACTTTCAATTTGCCACGGGGCTGTCATCTCCCAGTGAGAAAAATGCTCCCGGCCTGTTGCTCCGGGAAGATGATGGCTGACACAGAGTCATTTTGTCCTGGAGGAGCAGAAGCAGCCATAGAACAAGGAAGAGCAGCTCGTCATTCTCAACGACAAGAAATGCCAGCTTGGCCCGCATTGTCCTGTCTGACACAGCCCCTTGCTTTCTCGTCACATTATGCTGGTGGATTTTTTTCTTCCTTTTTTTTCTATCTTTTTTTTTCCAGATTTTATTTTTGGGCCGGACACGGCAGCTGACCTACAGGTAGCTGCAGGCATTTGAAAACATCATCTTCCTTCTCTTTTCCATTGGACACAGCTGTCTGTTGCTGGACACCTTACCCGGATGATGTTTTTTTAAGAGTTTATCAGTCACGTGACTTCTGAGATGCCAGACCCATCAAGCGAGCATCTCTCTCAGGACATGGTAGCTTGCGTGCTGAGTAAAATGGAGCTGTGATGACAAATGGGAGGGGCTAGAACTCAGAGTGGCAGCGAAGGTGAGGCAAGGACGCGGAGCAGATGCCTTTAGCCGCCACTAGTGTTGGGCAGGCAGGACACAAGCGCCAGCCACTCCTGCTCCCCTGAGGCACCCTGCTGCCACCTACTTCCCTGCCCAGTGTCCCAGAGAAGGTTCACGTTGGGTCTGTTAGGAAAGAACCCACAACATGGCTGTTACATACAAAGCCTCTTGTTAGTGATTCATAAGAGAACGAGCGTGCTACAGTTCTAAATTAAGAATTATTAGTCTGCGAAAGGAGAGGACTGGAGGCCCAAAGTCTTAGGCAAGAAAGCCGACAAGAAAGTCAAGTTATTCTGTCTTGCATGGTAAGGTTGATGGTATCGCTAAAACTGCGGCCAGAGGGGATTTGAGGCCGCAGGGACACAGTGACCATGTTCTCTGTGTCTCCAGCAAAGAATGGAGCAAGACGCAGACTGGGAGTGTCAACGTAGAGATTCCTTAAACAGGAGAGTAGAGGCCTTATATACACTCCTTAGAATGGCGAAGGCCCAAATCTCCCCGCTTGTTCCCTAGTTCTACACCTTCTTTGCAAAAGGGAGGAAAAATGGTGCCTGAAGTGGATGGACCTCGGGCTGCCCAAGACACTGGGTCTTTCCTAGGCTGCAGTTGCAATAGTCCGGGCGGTCCACGTGAGTTCCGCCATTAGCTGTCTACAGCTAGCAGTTGTGTGTGTCTGACTCTTCGTTACCTTGTTAACTTTATTACTTTCATGGTTTGAATATAATTGATACGGTGGGATCTAATTGACTGAAAACCATACACTCTTTTATTTTTGTAAATAAAGAGGGGGGATATTTGCCCAATTCAGAACGGGAATAAGCTCCTTATTACAGAGATCTTTCAACTTGTCTTGCTCTCACAGAACAAGCCTCATTTGTGTCTTCTCTTTATACTGCAGTGCTCTCTTTTCTGGAATGTTCTGCATTCTCTCTTTTCTGGAATGTTCTGCAGTGTTCTCTTCTGGAACATTCTGTTCTGTATGCTCTTTTTTTTCCGGGAATGTTCTACAGTGCTCTCTTTTCTAGAATGTTTTGCCTTCTCTCTTTTCTGGAATGTTCTGCATGCTTTTTTTTTCTGGAACATTCTGCGTGCTCTCTCTCTTTTCTGGAATGTTCTGCAGTGTTCTCTTCTGGAATGTTCTGCATACTCTCATTTCTGGAGCATTCTTCATGCCACTGGGATATTCTCCTTAGTCTCTTGCATTCCAGCCTTATCACCTTCTGTCTGTTCTCCATGAAGCAGCCATAGTACTAATCCCAAAATGTAGTTAGGCCAGGTCTCTCCTGAACCCTCCAACGTTTTCATGTCAAAGTTCTAACTTTAGCAGCCAAGTCCTGAATATGGTGGCTTGCACCCATCCTCCAAGCCCAGTAACCCTGTATCTATCTCTTGCACCCATTTCTGCCAGGCCAACCTGACATCTTTGCTAAACCACATTAGACACATCTCACCTCTAAGGTTTCTGCCTGGACTGTATCTCTTTAAGACAATTTAACTTATCCTTCATTTACTTAAATTTCTCCATATAAGGTGCCCTATCAAACAATTGCCTTTGACTGCTTTCTTGAGCCTCTGTGCACTGATAGATTCTCTAAACTATCTGTTCTTTTTAGTTAGAGCACAACTTCTGTGTGAGTTGAGGTTTTGTTTGTTTTAACTTCTGCCCCAGTACCTTAGACACTGCCAGAAATCTACTAAGATTTAGTAATACTACTAAATATCAGGTGATATTTGTGGATAAATGGTTTTCAATGCTTATTTGCATATCTGCACTGTTTTCTCACTCAGCTTGGCTTGTAAGCACTTTCCTGCCTTCCTGCTTTTGTGTGGCTCCTTTCTCGGACTGGTGTGCCTTTGTTGTTTTACGAGGACTTCATGTTCAAGTCCTTCCTCTTCCTAAGACTCTCATTCTCCAGGAAGCTTTGCATTGTTCTGTTCTCAAAGCTGAATGCGTCTTTTGACTTTCACGGCATGGCTTGTGTCTTTCACGTTTCTGTCTTACCACATGAATTATGCCGTGATTCATCTTCATGACTGGGAACTATCCGAGTTGGGATCCTGTCTGATTTATCACCATCCCCCAGAGACCAAATGATACTCATTGCTTTACGTGTAGGCAGTACTACAGGCAGATTTGTCTCTCTCACACACAAAAATGACAGTGTTGTTTGGGTGTCAGTGTTGATTGGGTGGTGTGATATCTAGTGAGAAAGGGCTGTAGAGATCTTTACCATTCTGAAATTTTCCTTTCCGAAAGTTGTTCCTCGTAACTCTTGATTTGGTGTTTTGTGCACAGTGGGAGATGTAGGGAAATGTTCTCAAGTGTGATCATTTTGCTTTAATACATGCTGAAAGAGATACGGAGAGAAGACAAGTTACCTAAGAAGAGCACCCATTGTCTTACTGAACTCCTTCTCTTCCACGGTGAGTCGGTGGCTGGGAGGAAGTTACATTTCTAGGGAATTTTTTCAACACCTTTCACCACTCCGAAAAACACTCTCTCTACCTTTCTGTTGAAACACTCTTCTGTTGTCTAGCGGGAGAATCAAGACTGGGGAAGGACATTCCAAGGACATTCTGAAGGACACCTATTTAATACCGTGAAGTTTCTCAGCATGGATTTTTCCAACTCCAGGCTGTTGGGACTCTGCCTGGAAGCTCACAGAACTCACATGCAGCCGCTGGCCTAATTGGAAAGTTTGGCTCCGGTGACACCGAAGTTCATTAGGCTTCCTCTTATCGGGTGTAGAAGTTGTGAAATTTCCACCCAGCCGAGAGTTTAGATTTTAAATGAGAAATATAGATTAGCCTTTGACATAAGAAAATAATGGACTTCAGGGTTCCCTTCCTAGTGACAAAAGCAGCAACTTGAATCCACTGCAGGGTTCCTTGTTTAATCAATAAATAAAGGAGAGACAAGATTTATTTCTTCTGAGGCAACAGACACCATCATTTTTCTTAATTATCTTTATGTTTACCTTTCTTACTTTTAGATTCTTTTCAAGTAAAAAGCCCTTCACATTAAGAAAAGAATACCCCCGACTTTGTGTGTGTCTTTCTTTTTTTTTTTCACACATACAGTTTGACTTTTTTTTTTTCTTTCTGCAATAGCTACAGTTCGTAATAAAAAAATCTATTAAGGTCAAAGATTTTGCAAGGTTGTCCAGGCTACCTTAGGGGCCAGAGGTTCCAGCTGACAAGGAGAAATATCAAGGCAGCTGTGGGAGAGAAAACAAATAGTTTGAACTCTGGATCCAAAGATGGTTGTGCCTGCCAACTGTTATGAGCCAATGAATATCTGGCCCATCATTTGTCATATTTATTGCAGTACACAATGCTGTAATTTCTCGTGGCATGGCTATTTATCTTGCTGTGTTCGCCGAACAGCTGAAAGTGTGGCCATGTTGGAGCATATGTACCCCGCTTTGGCCTCCTCTTTAAAAAGCAGCCCCGTGAATTGGGATGTCAGTCCCCTCCCAGAACTGGGATCCGGGATGCTTCCGAAGCAGCTAAGAGGAAGACATTGGGAGGCTCCAACGAGGAAAATGGTGATCCTGGTCTGTTCCTGTGTGTGTAGTGGAGGGTTTTCAAGGCATCTGAGGTTTTCTGGGCAGTTTCTTCCTTTTTAGGCGTGGTCAGGTGTCTTCCTGGGGTGGACGCCGTTAGAGTGACGCTACCACTCCAAGAAGACCCTCGGGAGCCTGCTGACATTCCCCGAAGTGTCCAGAAATGAAACTGACTCAGGGAGTGAGGACCTTGAGAGTGGGGGGGAAGAGGCATACCGCTGAGTTGCTGGTTTCCGACAGGATTCCTGGAACACTGGGATACAGCGAGGAGCAGCAAGAACACCTGTCTTTACTGGCACCTCCATGACTGGCGGTGGTGAGTCAGTGAACAGAGGCCACGTGATGCCTGATAACAGAAGGTCTGACTCACGGGTGGGCTGAGAGAGCGCTTGGGGTACTGTTCATCGCTTGGCATACACATCTCAGAATCCACGTCGGCTGAATCACTGGGTCCAATGAGGCTTGGATTTGGGGCAAACCGCAGTGTCCTTTGCAGCTTCCATGAGTGGCAGATGAAAAACTGGGACCTGCTGTTCACTCATCCCGGAGAAGCTACACCCAGTTCCTTGGGCGTGAAGACTCGCACTTTGTTTAGGTTGATCTATGAATTGGGAAAGTGGCTCCCAGCCACCGAGTCCTGTTGAACACGAGCCCCTATAAGTCTCCTCACGGAGACAGTTGAAGGGTGTACAGTGTTCAGCAGAAGAAAGAAAAGGCACCAATGTCAGCTGCATTATCACTGTGGTTAAACATCTGGATATTAAGAGGGCCCCATCAACCTCTGGCCTAGTCAGCCCAAGCTGTGGTCTGGAGACAGCATGGCTCTCCTCTGGGTGGCCCCCGCTTCTCCTTCCCTGCTCCCTCCCTCCTAGACTACACCTAAGGGAGAATGTTGAGAAGGCTCTGTAGTGTAATTCTGGCAGGCAGCAGCATTCTGCATTGTTTTCTTTCCTTAGGGGAGAGAAGGATGATGATACCCGTGGCGGCTCTGATGCTGAGTGAGGCCGAGCACTTAGGCTGTCTGAAGTTGAAAAAGGCTGTACGTAGAGGCACAAAGAGCATGTGACCCGGCAGGCGTGTGAAATACACATAGAAAGCTGCGTGAGAAAGTCAGAAAGGTTAAGACGCAAAAAAAATAAAAAATAAAAAAAAAATGAAGAGACTTTTGAAAAATACCAAAGGAGACATGGACTTTAAAGCTGTTGTGGGTACTTAGGGCTTGGAATGGTCCAAGGTCAGTGGATAGCGATAAAAAAGCCGCTATTTCGAGCCCTCTTTTGCATCCATCTCCTCGATTAAGCTTTTAAGAGCTGGAAGCAAGATGTCGAAAATGACCACCAAAGAAGATGCTCAGATTTTCAGACACTGGTGCCCAGTTCTGAGGGACACAGGAACCACATGAGTAGGACAGAATAGGAGAGATTCAAGTGGCTTCAAGCTGCATAGGTGTCTCCCATTTTCCAGAAGGGGGGTCTGATTCAGCCAGTGGTTTGGGCACATTGAACTGGGAAGAGAATCTGGCAGTAAGCACCCAGACCAAGGCAGAAGGTGGGAGAGCTAAGGAGACTTGCAGGGCGGTGAAGAGAAACTGACCCTAGTCAAGGATGCTGTTGAGAAGAGCATAAGCTGTAATAGAAGACACACAAGCTTCCTCAGAGGCCACCTACGCACAAAGGACAAAGGTCCTCAAAACACAGCAGCACTTGGGCTGTTGCTTTAAGCCCTGGTGACGGATGGGAGGTGACTCCAAGGGAGTGCCCTCCTGTCTCTCAAAACCAGCCGTCTTTAGAAGGGGCTTCCTAAGATACAAGCAATCAGCCCTTTGGCCTTCTTCCCTTCATCACTCACAGCCTGAGCTTTTGAGCCTGGAGGAAGGGCTGTTTGAGTTGGGATGCATTTGAGAGGCTTATTCTGACGCCTCGCTGGAGAAAGAACTGCAAGAAGAAATAAGCATTTGCTTCATGGCGATGCTGGACAAGTGGATGGCTCTAATCCTCCTTTCTCTGGCACTGGAATGAGAAGATTAGCCTGGGGGAATCCATAGTGCTCCCGTCTAGTGCTCCCCCCGCTCACTGTTTTGATCTTATTGGCCTCCTTCAAGGCTTTTTGTGAATTTTCGGCCTCTGACATAGCATTTTTTTAAAAATCAGATCCACAGGCCTTTTTTTTTTGACTACTTTAAATAAATAGCCAACGCCCTTTAATCGCTGAAATGTGACAGGGAATGAAACTTTTGCAGGAATTCACTCACTGTGTGAGGTTTAATTGTGTTCTGTTGATCCTGGCCTAAATAGCGTGAAGGTGTCCTCCAGCTCCCTGCTCTTCCTCGGGGCAGCCATGGCCCCCGTGCAGTTCAGTTGAGACAGTGCCCGCAAAGGGAGGCAGCTCCAAACTTGTCGCTAATTAGCAATGTGACTTTGGACAAATCTCCTTCCATCTTGGCACGGGCTCGTCATCAGTGCGGTAAGTGGGTTGACCTGTATTATCTCCCAGGCCCTTTCCAACTTCAGCATTTTAAAGAGCCAGTGATTTCAAGCCAAAAACAGTATTACGGGATGAGCTGACGGTATGTATAAGTGCGAGCTGATTAGGGAAATGGCATAGAATTTAGTTTTTAAATTGGCTCTCACAATAATGAATCATAGGGCCAAGCTAGGGGGAGGGGGCCGTATTAGATGCAAGCGTTCGAGAAAGCATGGCCTGTTTTGAACAATGGCTGGGAATAACCTCTCATTCTTTGCCCTTATATTTCTCCTAATGGATGACATGAAATGGGTGCTCAGGCTGAGTAGTGGCTTTCGTTCCATTTTAAGTCACCCCGTCATGTGGTGGACCGCTGCTTTCCGTGTTAGCTGGCGTTGCGGGATGCAGCACTCAGCAGAATGAAGAGTCAGAGGTACGACGCGGGTGTCAGAAACAATCCCTACTGTCTGGAGACCAGCTAGCATTTAGATGTTGGCATTTAGAGCATCCTTCGATAATTCGATATCTTGTCTCTAGCAGGGAGGATGTCAATCTGAGTTAATTTTTTTATTGTTGTTTATCAGATATGGTGGGACAAGATGACATTAAAATGTTTGAAAGCAGTAATTCTGAATGCATTTTTTAAAAGTCCAGCAAACCTTTAGGGAGCTTAGGGAGTCCTAGCGTTGATCTCCGATAGCCATGGGACCCAAAGATAAAATGATAGTGGTCAATGGACATTTCACACCACCATCCAGAATAAACCTAGCTCTCGCCTATCTTATCATTTCTCTTCTGTGGTATCAGTCTCCCAGCTTTGATTGTAGAAGAGAACTATTTTATTTCTTCACTGAGTTGGCGTGGGGGAATTAGTATATGGGTGACACCTGCTTTAGTTATAACCGATAGCTCAGGAATGAGAATTGCGGGGACTCCTGAAAATTGGGAGGTGCCCGATGGCTACCCTGTGGCTGCTCTACTCTTCTAGATAGGCTGTGAAAGTTCCAGATGGGCACACGGGGGAGTGGAAAGGCAGGGAGATAAGCCTCTCACTTTGTTCTCTCTCTCTCTCTCTCTCTCTCTCTCTCTCTCTCTCTCTCTCTCTCTCTCTCTCTGTGTGTGTGTGTGTGTGTGCACGCACACGCATGCGCTTGCCTCTGGACACTAATATCAAATACTGAGGGTCTTCTTCAATCTCTCTTATCTTTTGAGACAGGCCCTTTCACTGAACCAGCTTCTCACTGATCAGCTAGGTTGGTGGTGAACAAGCTACAGAGGGAGTCCGCCTGCATCCCCCGCCTTATATATCCGCTTGTCGATGCCTGGTAATGCATGTGCTGATAATCTAAACTCAAGTTCTCAGGCTTGTACGGAAGGTACTTTATGGATTGAGCACCTGCCCAGCACTGCACTGGGCTCTTTAGGTTGTATAACCAGTGTTCCAGGTTCTTCCACCCACAAGAAATGATATGAAATAGTCTTTGGAAGCCCCTTCTTCATCTGGGGCCCCTTTGTCTTCATGGGATCTGGACAGACATCCAGAGGGAGGGATTGGGTATATGACAACCTAGGTCCTGTTTGGAAGTGATTTTTATTTTCTAATGGTTTTTTCCCTTCTTCTGCAAAGTTCTTCATCCCCTTAAGCAAATAAACTTCTGCCCAGTTTTCCTTGCTAGTCTGTCTGTCTGTCCAGACAGAGTTTTCAGAGATGTAGTGGCAGCAGAGGGTCCAGTTGGGGTCCCTGGAGCTGCTTGTTCAACAAATGTTCCCTAAGCATAGCATGTCTAACATAGATGTTCCTTCCTCTTTATTCACCCCTTTAAGAATTTCCTTTCCTTTCCTCCATGAAAAACCGATTTGAATTGTGTAATAGCGAAGAAATGCAGTTTCTTCAACTCCCGAGTTAATATATTCAGAGACCTCGTTGGAAGTTGACCCATCTTTGTAGAGGAATAGAAGCACCTAGGAAAACCCAGAAACCACAGAAACTCCTCTCCAGAAACAGCCAGTGACAGACGGTTGCACTCTTTCTTCCTGGTGCTTTCCCAGATAGATGCTTATTGAAGGAACGTATTCTCTGGCTGTGGTAGGATTATCTAGCCCCTTTACATTGATATTTATCTTAGAATCCTTACTACGACTTATTTTTCACATACGCTTTGATACAAAATGACTTTATTGTATTTTGCATGAGTCAGAGTTGGAGATGTGCTATTTATTCCTGAATGTAGATTTCTACTGAATTTACCAGCACTGAGAAAGAGACTTTTTTTTTACTTGTGGTCCTCTCCACATTGCATATTTATGTGACTGAACTATGAGTCTCATTTAGAAATGACTAAGTCGCTGGAGTGTTTTATGTAATTGTTCGCATAAAATTCTCAATTTCAATAAAATGCCTATTATTTCATCCTTGTAAAATATGGCAGCACTTATTGCAAATAGAAAAAAATTGTCTCTCATATCTGGAAAAGCTATTACTGACAAAGATGTGTAGGGATGCGGCTAAGGATCAATGTGTGATCAGTGGTTCACTGCACACCAAGTGGGAAATAGTATAGTGATTATTGACGGAATCTCACGTTGTTTGTGGATGTGTCTCGAAGTTGAGGGTTCCATGTAGAAATCAGCATTTGGATTCAAGCAATCAATTAAGAGGGAGTCTAGTTGATATACGTGAACACACAGCACCTTGTCTTTCATCGGATCAGACTTTTAGATGTCCTCCTTTGACTGCTACGGTCATCGTGGTAAGCCTGAAGTGTGCTCGGCTCTTTCTCCTACTCCTTGCCTTTGACACTTTATCTGCTAAGGTCAACCTGTGGTTTCTCAGCATCTCCAGCTGAGTTAAGCTGTGTTGTCTTTCTCGATCCACATTTTCCCCTCTTAGGGTGATATACTGGGGTCAGGTGTTGGCATTACTGCACACCTGCATCTACAGGGCACTGGGCAGAGGTCAGAAGTGAAGGAATCTCTTGCCATCAATCAGGTATACTGTAGAAGGCATCTCCCACATTCTGTAACCCCTTTCCGTGAAGTAATGACAGTTAACAACACAAAACGACTCAGAAAACAACATTTTTTTAGTTTCTCAATCTTTGCAAAAGGTCTATAAGATAGACAATATTATTAGTTTCATTTTGTGGACAAGAATTCTGAAGGCAAGAGAAGCTGGGAAACTCACCTATGCTCAGAGTTCCTTCTAGAACTCAGGTTCAGAGGCTATGTTCATTGCAACCACAACCTTAGCCCCATTTTTTTATTTGGGGGTACATCTCTACCTTAGTGAACATATTCACAACACGATAATTATCCAAGATCAAGGGAAGGGGCTCTGGCCTAGGCTCTAAAACTGAAGCATCTAGGGGGAGAATCTTAAACAGCGGCTCTGGCAGGCTGGAAACATCTTGAGCTGGTTCCCATGGTGCCCTGAGACCCTGCCTAGTTGTTTGGGCTCAACACTGCTTGGTCGGTAGCCTTCTCTTCTATCTTATGAGCAGCTATCTTTCTAAGAACTTCCTTTGGATCTTAAAAGCAATAGTTTATTCTGCTTTGTTGCTCATGAACTCTAACGAATGGTTCAAACAGGTGAAATAACATTGTCGAGTAGCGAGGTTTCCATCAAAGGCCACACAAAGCGCGGTGACTGTTTGACTGTTAGGACAACGCCATTTAAAAGGATTCTAGTAGGTTCAAGTTTACTATCTCACCATAGTGGGGTCTATTATTTTTAAGTTTTTTTTTAGGTGGGCTGTTAAATTTTCTTTTGGCTCTCAGGAGGGAAATGGAAGAAAGTGATAATGTCCCTTAGCACTGAAGGCTTTATTTTTGTAATCTCTGTTTGGATTCAGGTATCTCAAATCGTTCCTGCTATAAAGAAGAAAAAAAGACATGAATTCTGAAGTGTTCAGTCATCGACAACAGAACTGATCCTATCAATTACCCTTCCTTCTGACCTTATCCAACCTTGCTCCCTTTATCTTGAATGCACACGTATTTCAATGAGTGTCAAAATGCAAGTGTGAATGTTAAGTTAAAAGTTATCTTTGTTTGCTTGGAAGCCAAGGAAGAATGGTAGGAGTTACCCTCTCTGTCAAGTCTAGGAATGTTTAGCTCTGATTTAGTTCAATAAAGAATACCGAACTCTTTTTGCGTGAGAAAGCAACAAACTGCCAGGTGACTTCATGGGCCCTCATCTGAAGAGTATTTACCAATGGCCTAAATCCATCTCTGGATTATCACTAAAGCCTTATTGAATAATATTAATTAATCCCTCATATATGCATCAACCATCCTCTAAAGACAGCGAACTCCTGCCGTACATCAGCTGCCATCTTCATCCGGGGCGTTGTTGAACTCACTATGTATTCTCTTTAGGGAATTAGAGATGGGCGGGGTTTCCAGGAAATCCGTTGTCCGTTCGAGATGAGAGCGACTTGGGATGTAGTCCGTGGAATGCTTACTCATTCATGAAGTACCTGGGTCAGGACCACCGTACCTAGGCAGGGAACCCCGGCACTCAGGACGCAGGAGAATTAGGGTTCAAGGTCATTCTCAGCTACACAGGGAGTTCAGGGGCCGCCTGGGATAGGGACCCCAGAGGAGCAGCGAGGGAAGAAGGAAGGAAGAAATGGAGGTTAAGGAAGAGGGGTGGGGAATCTATGAGACAACAATGATCAGTCCGTGACCAACCGCAGTCCACGACAGCAGCGCTGGGATTACATGGGGCTAGTCTCACACATGTCTTACATGTTGCAGGATGTGAGGGTAGAGCGGGAGGAGGGAAAACTTGGGACGATAGTACAGCTGGACTAAATCTCAGCTAGAGGTGTTCCATAATGGCTAAGCTTACTCAATGCTTCTGCCGATTAGCTACTGGCCCTCAGCAACCCTGGGCTTGTGCGGTTTTGAAGCAAACGCTGTGGGTCCAGGAGCCGGAAGCTGCCAGCTAACTGCACATTCTTTTTCCTGATGGACAATCTAAACTTCATGCTGCCAGGGTTGTCCCAGTAAGGGGGGCAGTGATGACTAAGCTACGGCAGTAAAGGATGCCATGAGGCCTTTCGGCGCTAGAACGCGGAAGGTGATCTGCATTCCCTGTTCCCGGGCGAAGTTTCAGCTCCAGGGCCCAAGTAATGCGGGAGGAGAAAATCAGCTCCACAGAGTTGTCCTTTGACTACCGCACGCTTGCCGTGGCATGTCCACGCACACGCACGCACGTCATGCACTTTCTCAACAGTAAATAAATAAAATGAAAATCCAATGTCCCCCAGACTTTGGGGGGCAGATAGACGATACCCCAGACGCACTGTTTGTTGGTATAGAGCGTGTGCGATCACCATTTATTGTGGGTTATTGGTTCACCTTCAAAACAAACTGATCCTAAAATTACAGACCCTGGAGCCACAGGGTTGAGTTCAGGTCTTAATGTCTGTCTGTCATGTTTGCCGTCGGATCTCAGGCAGGTTATGGAGTGACTTGTGCTTCCATGTCGGCCCTTTCCTGAAGCAGGCATCAGGTTAGCACTGTCCTCTATAGCAGTGAGGAGGGGTCGTCGTGCTGACGTGTGTGTGTGTGTGTGTGTGTGTGAGCGCACGTGTGCTATTGCTCTATTTCATGCCCGCCAGCAGACTCTGCAGAAGCCTGCCGTGCTAGGCGCTCCAGGGCCTTGGTGTTCCATATAGTCCATGAGGCATTGTTCTCCTAAATCTTCTGTAGGAAGGGAGAGAACTCAGGGCCACCTGCTGTCTCCATTGCTTCTTCTAGGTCATCTTTTCCTGCCTGGACACTTGTGAATTCCCTTTTCATGGGAGGAATTCAATATTTTATTAGGATCTAATTCAGGAGATTGGCCATTTTTGGTGTGTTTTGGTGTCTTAATTGATTTTCAATTTTGCTTATTTCTTCCTATTAAGAGTTTTTTCTCTTCTATTAAATTATTGGCAGGTTTTTCTATCTCATTATATGTCTAAGAAGATCAGAACTTTTTTCCCCAATCATCAGTTGACTCGATCCGTTCACTTGAGGTTTTTTGTGAAAAGCGGCAGGCCTAGCACTGCTTGGGACCAGGGTTTACTGTTTAAGAAATGCTAGGCTTTATTCAGTAATTAAGATAGTCCAGACTGTGGCCAACAACAGCTTACAGATTTCTATACATTGCTGAAATGATAAAATCAGCTGCTCCAAGAGATTCCAGGTAGCCCCGAAGCCACCACCTTGGAATACTTACTGTGGGGTGAGCATTGCTATTGGGAGTGCTGTGCACCTTCTGGGGACTTTGGGACTCCCTGCCACACGAAGATGATGGGGTGGGGTGACTTAAAACTATGAATTCTGGAGAAAGACAAACCAGACTGGAGTCTCCATTCTCTGAATGGCCCGATCTTCCTTACTGGCGAGTGTACTGAGAGCGATTCTCACGCCTCCTTAGAGGGTGGCTAGTGGTAGTTAAATTAGCTCATCTTCTGCACATTTCCTGGGGCACAGGACAAAGGTTGTTATTAGCATGACCGGTCAATCCCTGTATCTGTTCTATAGATGTTACATCCTTCTCCTCTCTCTCTCTTTCTCTCTCTCTCTCTGACCTTTGCCCAATAAATATGCTTTTTCATTTTTTAAGAGAAGGAATTCGAGTGGCTGCCCTCATATTTGGCTTCTGAGCAAAATATGCGCACCGTCTGGACAGCGAATCAATGAGTTGGATCTTTGAAGAGCCTCTCAGGTTTTCGCAAAAGTAAAGCAGAGAATGTGCTAAGTGTAAAAGCCCATTTCTTTACCGGCTTGGATGGGGCAATTCCATTTTCTCCTCCAGGAAGATCAATTATCCAGATGTCAGATTTCTGCCGCTTGCTCTTCTTCTCGACCCCTCTCCTCTGACTTTTTCATTTCTTTTTCTTTTACTGTGGGGTTTGAAAGAGTGTGTCAAACCGCGTTCCCCGTACCAGGCTTAACCCTCTACAAGGTCAGTCAAGCTTGGGGCATACGTGAAATGCCATGGCGATATTATTAGTTATTAAATATGCTTAGTGGCCTCTTCCATTATATTATCCCCCTTTCAGAAATGCGTCTTATCTGCCTTTTTTTTTTTTAAGTTATGAAAGCGGTCTTCTAAAATATTTGTTTCTTGGCACAAGTCTTTGTAAAAAGATATTCGTCCAGCTTTTATCTTGCTATCTTGATTTCCTTGCCAATTTTTTTCCAAAGGCCTTTGCATGGTTTATTTTATGTATTTATCTTTGATGGAAGGCGGGTCTGTTTTGATCTTGAATAAAATTAACAAGGTGCATTCTTTTCGGGTCCATTTACTGTTTAACTTGCAATTTCTTCTCCTTTTCTGTTGTATGACAATGGTAGATGTTGTAGATTAATGTTGATATGTTTCACTGCTTGGCAGACAGAAAGGGATGGAGGGAAAATTGTGACCCTGTGACTTGAGCTGTTCCAGGATCTTCAGCGCATCTTGGGAGGTTTGGCTGCTTTACCCAGGCTGGGCCCTGGGCCTGGAGCCCTCTCCCAGAGTGATGGAAGTTTGCCATTGACTGCGCATGCCCAGGGCGTCCTGAGCTGAGCGGCTGAGAAAGGCCATAGGCAGTTTGCTCTTTGTAGTAGGTTTCTGGCCGAGCCTCGAGACGCTTGCCTTATTTTTATAAGCAAGGTGTTTTGACCTTGCTTTCTTCCCTCACCTTCCTTAGAAGTGCCTCCTTTAATTTTTAAAAAAGTGTTGAGAAATAAAACCTAGAGGGAAGAAAGACAGGAGGAAGGAAATAGGGCAACGCCTTTGTTCTTTCCGTGTCTGCCGGTTGCTGCTCCACCTACTGAGACAGTAACCGCCGTTCCCAGTGTGTTGTGCTTGCTTCTGTTATTCAGTACTGTACAGAAATACACACACATCTTTGTATGTTTTCCTTATTTCCCTGTTATCCATTAAGCAGAAGGAAGTGTCAAACAGCTCACTTTGAATTTTTGTTTTTACCCCTTGATAGCTACAAGATATGTTCACATTTGGAGACTGTTTGGTTGTTCTTTAATGCAGCTGCATGGATACCACCTCCAATCAGTCTGGTTTAGGAAAATATTAGCGATGTTCTAGTCAGGTATTCTCCCAGACAGCGCTGCAATGGGGAACCTTCTTATTTATTTTGTACATAGGTAAACAGTCCCATGGATAAATTCCTAGAAGTACAAGAATGATATCAACTCATGTTTGATTTTGCGATAGTGTGAGATATTGGCAAATGCCATCCGAAAGCTGTCACTTCCTTACTTTAACATCAATAAAGTTTGAAGAGTTTTCCAGTTTTACAGCTTGTTAGAGTAGCATCTAGTAAATCAGGGCTTAGGTTTTGCCTGTGGTCATCGGATTATACATCGTCACGCTGATCTTTGTTCTCTTGTCTTGAATGAGATGATTGCTTTATAAGACTAGGAACTATTCACATTTCAATTCCATGAAGTCCGCTTTTGACCCTTGCTCGTTTCTTTGAATTAGTTATCTTGAATTATTTAAATGAATTTAAAGACACCATATAGAATAGTATGCTTTTCCATGTCAAATGGGATGTAACTACATTTTCGAGTATATTTGTCTTCTTTGCTTTATTTTATTTGGATATACAGAGATCTTTCTGATTATATTTTTTCAATATAATAAAAAATAATCAGCCTCTGCTTTTAGAACTGGGTAATATTTTGAAAAAAATTGAAACCGTTTATAAAGAAATCCTCTCATTTCTTGTGATTTAACCATTTTGTTTATAAACACTGACTGATTTAAAATTTGTCCCAATATAACATAAAAATTATGAATAAAATTATAACGTTCAGTTGGCAACTCCTAGAAGCAAGAATATGGTGCATGGTCATTTGATTGAGTTATTCATTTGCATTCAGGCTAGAGGATAGCCCAGGGGAAAAAAAATAGAAGCATACCAGTTTTAAATATGGTAACATTTGTTATTTTTGATAATATGATTAAATACCTAGAAAACCTAAGAGGATGAACCAAAATAAATGAATGACCACAGAAAGGAAAGCTCTGAATGCTATTGAAAGACTCTAATAAAAGTGAAAGCATTAAAAAACATATTTTTACTAGGGACAGTCAATATGCTATCATTGTCTCTAAGATAATGTTTAAACTGACATCCCAATTTTAAAAAATCAATATTATTTTTGGAATATTAATATTGATACAGAGGAATGCACGGGATAATAAAAAATCATAACTAGCAAAATTCTAAAATTCAGTACTAAAAGGAACTAAGACTATAGGTCCCACACTTATTTTTTATTGCTTTTATTGAGCTATACATTTTCTCCGCTCCCCTCC